>NC_140670.1:7742521-13607521 GCF_054131305.1 Coturnix japonica | reverse complement strand
ATGTACAGCTTTATAAAGGCTGGAGCTCAAGGTCCTCCCAGCTCCTCAGGGATTCTTCAGTTGGCTGCTCAGGGAGGATGGCATGTTAGTTAGTCTGCTTCTTGGTGAACACACGTTGCCAGCTCTGCAATTAATATATAGTAAAACCATTACATTGATGGTTGGCTTAAGTGAGAGTAGTCTCTTTAAAGTCAGCGTAGACCTCCATTTTTTGCATCTTATCCAGGAGTCCCATGCAATAAGTGATGTAGTAGCTTAGTTGTCTTTCAGAATTGAGATCTGTCCTAATTAGTTTTGAATGTGACCTAGCAAAAACAGTAATTATACATACTGTTACGTTTTGACCTGTATGACTTCTCCTACATTAAAGCTGTAAATCCAGTTGTCAACACTATACCTTTTCGCTCTCATCTGGGGGACCATGCTTATTTCAAATGAATTTCCCCTAATTAGGTTCAGATTATGATGTCAGTTATGATGGCTCTGATGTATGCCTATCAATCAGTGGATTTGGTTCTGTCCTGCTACATATCATAGAAGCACAAACAGAATAGAATTTTTGTGATCTACCTTAACTGGAATTCACAGTCCAGGAAGAAGTTGAAATAAATGTTATCTGTCCAAGATGGGAAAAAAGATTTGACAAAAAAGGAAGGAGCAGGCAACAGAGCTGCAGCTGAGGTGGATGTCAAGATTCCATAGATAATTCCATGCCTACTTGTGCTCCAATTGCAGCTTTAGAATTACTTTTACATTAATGGTTACATTATATACTTCTTTTCTAGGTACTTGCAGTTTTGAAGGTATTAATTTTTACCTTGTTCAAAATCAACGTTGTTCATAATGAAATGGATGATCACAAGCATTAATCTTTCAAAAACAACAACAAAAAAAACCCTTGAATTTAGTTCTCAGTAGTCCCTCATCTTAAAACCAAAAATAAACCAAAAAGCAAAAGGAGTTATTTATTCCTCTAGGTATACTAATGTTCACTTATTCACATACATCGTTTATCCATATCAGGGAGTAGAAAACAGTTACTTCTACACTGGAAAGAGTTCTTAATTATAACTGCTGGTGCTTTGCCACAGTATCTCATAATTTTTAAGACTCTGGAAACATACCTTATTTATGTGATCCTGGCTGTGACACATGAGTATTAACAAACCCCTTTTTTCCAGTTATAGAAAGCCAGGCAAAAGTATTTTAGTTTTTATCTTCTTTTACTTTCTTCCATCCTGGCTCCATTTTTTCACCATTTTTTTCTCTTTAATGAGGTAGGGTTTTGTTTTGTTTTTTTTTTTTTTTTTTTTTTTTTTTTTTGTTTGTTTTTGTTTTTTTCTTTTCCTGTGTGTACCATTGACATCTAAGTTTGAAGGTAAGGGTAGGAGAGGGATTGGTTTCATTGCAGAGATGCTTTGAGCTGCTCGAGAGGAAATTTCTGTCTTGTTTCTATCTACAAATGTCATCTGATCTTTATCAACATCTGTGTCAAGGCAAGTCTAAAAGCATTGGTTGGATGGCGATGTAGCTTCTTAGAAGAGGTGTTAAGGGTTTATTTAGTGCTTTGACTGATTGCTAATGGGCTTTGCTGGGCTGCTTTAATGGGTGTTTCCCACAGTCTGATACTAAAATAGAGGTTTTGAGTGAAGTTTTTATTACTTTTTCACCAGTCCCATCAACAATTTTCCTTTCCTCACTGGAAATGGTATTTAATGTTGGGTATTACTAATCCAAGTGTTACATCAGTCAGCAATCTAGCAGAATTTTGTGGTTCTAACCAAAAGAACATTTTACATGCTGTGGTTTCTTTGTGTGGTGTCTCTGGTGTCTCTGTCTATCCCAGGCCCTGTGGAATGAGAGCTTGCCTTCAATTTTTCTATGCCCAACTTTTACAACTTCATATCAGTTTTCACAGCTAGTCCTTGATGCATTTCTCTTAATTAAACAGATCATATACAGAATATGTTTGACAAGTGGGCAGCATCCAATGTCCATGTTCCTTCTCAGCATTAAAATGTCAGTGTAAACAAATCAGCCAGAAATGCAATGGGCAACCCTTGCATAAAAGAAAGACAAGTTTGTTGTATAGCCCTTCTGTATTGTAAGTAAATCTTAGTGCGCTTGGCTGGAAAGCCCCTGCCTATTTTAAATATGAGGAAGATGAAGTAATGAGAGGTGAACTGTCTTAATATAACTTACTGCAATAACAAATCAGTCTTGCGTGTGTCTGGCATAATGGTGGACAATGTTGTCTCTCCTTTAATAAATAAAAAACTAAATCGAATTATACTGTATTCAACTCTTCAAAAATAGAAACAAATTCCATAATCCTTAAGATATTTTTCTGAACTTCCTGATTATAATTTGGATGTTGGAACTGTGGAAAAACTTCAGCTTTTCAGGAAGCAATAATGTGTAATAGATGCTGATCTTCTGTTTGCTTCTGGGATGCAGGAAAGGAACATGGCCATCATGTCAGTACTATTTCGTGCTGCAAGTTCTGACAAAATGTTTATCTCCTGTAGTACTTTATGAAGAAGTAGTAGTAAGTGTCAATTCTTATGCCAATTCTAGGAAAAAAAAAATAGTGTCCATTCTGATTTTTAGCCAAATTCCAAGGCTCACAATCCCTTTCTATTTGAAAACTCAGATTAAAATGCTGTTTTTCAATATTGAACTGCTAGGTGCCACTGGGAAGTGGCAGCTGCATTTCAGTGGTGGCCCAAAAAACAGGAATTTAGCCAAGACGTCAGACCAACTAAAATCTATCTTGCTAATAGACTGAAAGTGAACAAAGATGTTTAGCACATATTCTTAAATGGACTTGGTAAAAAATTTTGTAACTGTAATGGACAAGAAATTTTTTGTGACATGTCTGCTCATTGTATATTGCACCTATTTTATTTTTAAGATCCATGATGGTTGATGACAAATGTTGAAAAATTATTATGAAAAAGTTTTGTTTTATTTTGTTATTAAGGGAAGCTGTGAAAAATGGTAACTATTTTTATTCACATAAATACATTTTGAGTATGGAATGTAGGATTGAACTGGGTGTTTTAATGTACAACACTGACCTGCAGATTTGACGTGCTGATTTGTGTATATGAGGTGGTCAGTATTCATAATTCCAGTGTGAGTTGTAAGTTGGCTTTTCAGAGTCAGGTCACAGGTTTAGCAGTGCAGCCCCACTGCAGCATTATAGTGGTTTCAAAAAGGAAATAGAAAGAAACCAAAAAACACTTTATAAAAAACATTATGAGGTTTTGTCAATAGTAGAAGGCAAAGATTTGAACAATGTTTTCTTTCCCCTTGAGCATTTAGTAGTCCCTGCCTCATGCACTGACCAGGACATCAGTGCTGTCTGCACTTTTTCCTAGAAGTTTTATTTCTCCTTCCTTATGAAGAGCAATTTTTGTGGCAGCCATGACAGCTCTGTCATTTCACTCACACCTCTACGTTTCTTTTTCTGTTGTCAGTCAGCAGACATCAGTCACAGTATCTTTATGATCGTGATTGATGGCAAAATATGTGAGAATTGTTAAAAGGGGGCATTGAACATTGTCTAAAACAATCATTTTAAGCTTTTATTTTTATAAGTACAATAAGAAGTTAGAAAGGCACCTGCTTGCCTGTTGATTTTTTTTTTGTCACTGCACAGTATAGATATAAATAACTATATTTTTTTAGATCATAAACCTAAATACAAAAAAGTTGTGTAGACATATAGACTCAGTTCAGTTTTTACAATATATAGTGAATTTTTTAACTTTTCTCACAAATTTCCTTTTAACTGACTAATTTTCCATCAAACCTTGAGGTTTATATGACAAGGAAGAAACTGAGAGCAGTTAGCAAAAACACTAAGTATTGTTTTCCTTGAAAGAACTTTTTGTGTTCTTGGAAAGGAAAAAACATATCAATGACACAGTAGGTAAATAAAACATTTATTTGGGGAGAGATAAATAGATATTGGGCTTTCATATTGGCAGATTTTCTGTATAGAAGGTGATAGAAAATATGAAAAAGAAAGTATTTCCAGTTTGGTGCTGTGCATGAAATTTATTACAAATTACTTTTAGAATAAAAGAAACCAAGCTGTATAAGCTTGATTGCTCACGGTCACTGTTGGATTTTCTGTTTGTACCGAGTAATCACCTTTTGAGCTTTGAAAATCAGCATATTTTAGTACTTGGCATGCTTGCCCGTTAAAGATAAAGCAGTAATATTTGAGGCAGAATAGACATATCACTTGCACTCTACTACTACTCTGATGGGTAAAGTCTAGCTTGTTTACGAACATCAATATACAGTACCTATCTTTTAAGGTGTTTTTTTGGCAGCTAAATGAGCTGTACAAGGTAAGGGGTTATATTTGCTATGTATGATGATGAGTGTTGTGAGTTTTCACTTGTTTTTTAAATCCTTGCCAGTGGCATAACTATGTTGGTGAACTGTTTGATGCATTGAATGTGGATACAGTCATGCCATAAAGAGTACATAACTTATTCTGAGCAGATAACTGGGCATATAACTCATTCTGAGCAGGAAACTGATAAAAGTTGTACACACAGAAGATCTCGTAATGATATGAGCTGCATGTCCAGAAAGGAAGCAGATTCTAGGGAGAATATTGTGGCAGCTATACTGGCAAACCTTTTTATATCTGGGTCATGTATCAGGAGAGCTGTCACATTACCTACTGGACTGCAGTAATTATTAAATGTGGGTCCTGTGGAGACTGGTGCTGTGAAGGGAGGCACCTTCGAGATGATAGCTGGCAACAGTCAGAGCCTAGGATTTTCAGAGGGCACAGGGATTTTTAGCTTCCATGTTCTCCTTTAGAGATAAAAAGTGATGATACTGGAGAAAATCCAACAGATTCCAGTAAAGTTTTAAAATAAAGCTGCAGAGTGTAAGAATGAAGTTTCCTCTTTTGCTTTCTGAATAGATCTCTAAAGTATCTCTGACTGGCCACAGTCTTAACACAGGCTTTAGTGTTATCCAGAAATAACTTGAAAAACTCATCTTTGCCATTTTGTTGATATGGACGTGGGACAGCTTCAGTGTGGGACACATATTCCCTGCCTCTGCTGTCATAGGAATGGCTCATAGCAGTCACTTTGTCTCGTAAGATAATCTTGCTCAGAGCTTTCTCTAGTTTCATTTCCACTTCAGGCTGAAAATTGAGGAGCTGGTGTTATAAGGTTAAGTAAAAGGTTTACTTGCAAGACAATCTCAGTGTGTATTCTACTTCTGATAGCACATATGCATCCCATCTGGGCTGGTCTATCCATTCCAGGCTAAAAACTTGTGGCTGGAAAAAAGAACTCTTCAAAGAACCATGTCGTTTTTAGAAATAACTCTTCTATTACACAGGAAACTGCAAGGTAGCATTTTTCTTCAAAATAAAATAGTCAAATTCAAGAAATGTTAACATTTCAAGTGACACATACAGTTGAAAAAATGAATATTAAGTAAGTGAATACAAAAGGTGAATCTAAGACATATGAATCACTGAAAGTTCTTTGGTACTAAAATTCCTCACAAAGTTGTTTAAAAGCATGAACAGAAGGGATGGGGGAAAGGAGGTTTGTTTTATATCACTGTTCAATTTTATATTCAAATTGTAGAAATCTGGTCTGATGATCATTTTTTTTAACATGGAATCATGGGAAATATTTTGTTTTCCCTGTGAGCCAAGGCAATGTATTTATTTCAAGTTTTATTAAATGAGTTATAAATTTTCCTAGCAATTTACTCATAGCTCAAGAGGTTTAATTTGCATGTGTTGCTTTTTACAATATGCTTTTCGTAATGTTGCAGATGCTTCTTCCCTAGCTTCAGTAAACAACAGGCAGTTGGCCAGGTTTTTGACTGAACGTTTGCCAACTCCGGGAAATATTAGTTAACTCTCTAGTGGCCACTGAATGGTGTTTTTAGCTGACTTCATCCAAAATAATCTATAAAGATTAAATACAATATGAAGTAAAAAAGCAAGATATAAAACCAATAATGTGCTTGACTATACACAGGAATAGAGATTGCTTTCTGCAATATCATCTCTTCACATTTCCTTTTGTTTGTTTGCTTCTTTTTTTTCTTTCTTTTTTTTTTTTTTTTTTTTAAAGCATTTATTTCCCAAATGGGTTAATTTCAGAAATTTATTTGAAAATTGATTTGTAATATGCATTTCAAGGAGGTTTATCCCTGATGTTCTGTTCTAATTTTGAGTAGCCCATAAAGGTGAGTTTTATCTTCAACACATGAATCCAGTCCATATCAAGGGTATTTTACAGATGAGATGGCAGATTGCTTTGCAAGCAATAGAAGTATCCATTGCCTGCTTGTCCTATAGATTTATTCCCTACAGCTTACTGTACAGTAGTGCTCAGCTCTTATCTCTGTATCCCTCTGGTGCTCAATGTTCTCCAGGATTCTTGCACAGTTTTGGGGGCTATCTCCTGAGCACGTCATGTCATAATATTTCCCAGTCAGGAGCTGCCTGTTTGTAGATTGTTCAGTTGCTGCCAGCTTAAGTTGTGGAGGACAAGTTTAGGTCTGGTCCTGGCAGTAAGTGGTTCAGCACCGTTACCTTCTCATTCAGCTTCTCATTATGGTTTTCTAGAACTGATTTCCAAGATGGTTGAAGTTGGTGAATTGTGCCTGAAATTATGGTTCAGATGATATATGCAAGGATGGCTTGTCAGTGTGCTTGCATAAGAAAATGAGGCCAATCATGAATAAAAGAGAAATGTCAAACATCTTCAGCATCTTGCATGATGTGCACTTGGAAATAATTACAGGCAGGCCTGTGATGAATGCTGTCAGTGTAAGTGGGGCAAAAGGACAGGCTTGAAGGGATGGCATGGCTTTGAGTTTCCTGATTTGACATTCACTACTCTTGAAAAACTTGTATCTGTGGGTCTCTGAACATATTTTGGTTAACTATTATGAGCAGTTGATCATAAATGAAGCGTGATGTGACATCACTTGAAAAATGATGAGACTGAAGCAGTGGAAAATTTTGAATCCTTTTGGTATTTGTCCAAGCTACTCAGGCTTTTTATCTGGGCATCTCAGTATGTTTGCATTTTTATTGGCCTTATTTTTTGCTGCACGAGTGCTCTGGTTTTAATGTGGCTAGATTTGAGCTGAAATTAAATAAATAAAATGAAGATAATGCATCAGCCAGTGATTCTTCATAACTAATCCACTGTTTTGTTTCTCATTTAATCACATTACCCCTTCTGTAGAGTTTCTTATTTGTGCACAGGTGTTGCCTCTGTATGTTAAGACCAGCAGATTGCTGGGATGCTTTCATGAGCAGAGGACTGCTCTATATGCCCTTCTTGATTTCCTTTCAAGTGGTAAGGCAATGTAGCATCTATTTTTTAAGAAGTGTTTTTTTGGTGTGTTTTTGTTGTTTTTTTTTTGAAGTTTAGCATTAGCAAGGTTCCATTTTAGTTTTTCAAGTGAGGCTCAAGTGGTGCCTCTGTTAAGATACAAAGAAGATTAATATCAGATGATTTGTTCTGTCCTCTTTGCCAGAAGCATGGCATATTGCTGTAGTGATGTCATAAACTGATGTCCTAGTCAGACTGGCAAGAATTATATGCCCTTTTACTTCTCTAACAAATGGTGTATATGACCCATTGGATTTCACTCAAGCTGGATGAATTTGTTTTCCCCAGCATTTCTCATTTTCATCTTCCTGCTCCTTTTTCCTGGCACTGTATGGGGTGGGAGGCACGTTGCCTGGCAACTGGCATGAAATGCTCTGACTAATGGGTCTCAGCCGACTGTGCAGGGCTGAAGCATGGACACTTGAAGCCAAGGGGTGATGTCAATCCCTTCTGATGGTTTGGACAAACTTTGGACCTTGGTTTCTTTCTAAGTTTCACTCCTTTACATTTTCTTCTCTGGCAACTTGCCTGTGCGAAGAGCTCCATATACCTCCAGTGCTGTATTTTGTTGGTGTTTCCCCTGTACATGGCACTAGTGAAGCCTCACCTCGAGTACTGTGTTCACTTTTGGGCACCTCAGTACAGAAAGGACATTGAGGTGCTGGAGCAGGTCCAAAGAAGGGCAGCAAGTCTTGTGAAGGGCTTGGACAATATGGCCTATAAGAAGCAACTGAAAGAACTGGGACTGTTTAGTCTGGGGAAGAAGAGGTTGAGGGAAGACCTTATTGCTCACTTCCAATACTGGAAAGGTGATTGCAGTGAGAGTTGGTCTCTTCTTACTGGTGACAGATGACAGGATGAGGGGGAGGTTTAGATTTGATTTCAGGAAAAATTTCTTTACAGAAAGGGTTGTTAAGCACTGGAATAGGCTCCCCAGGGAGGTGGTTCAGTCACCATCCCTGAATGTGTTTAAAAACCATTTGGATGTAGTGCTCAGGGACATGATTTAGTAATGTATTGTTAGAGTTAGGGTAACAGGGTCAGGTTGTGGTTGGACTTGATGACCTTGAAGGTCTTTTCCAACCTGAGCAATTCTATGATTCTATTCCATGATTCATGTGTCATGTATCACTACATACTACATACTACATACTGCTGAAAAGGAGTGAAATAAGTGCCATCACACGTGACTGGAAAATGTTTGTATGCTTTGTATTACAAGGGCTGTTCTGAAAGCAACTCCCCTTATTTTATTATGTTGGCCTGTGATGTCAGAGGCGGATGTTAGTGGTATGGTGGTAGATGTTGAACCTTCCCACCTATAATCCATTACGTTTTGTTGCTGTGTTACAGATGGCAGCAGATGGACAGTCTGACACAATGACATCTTACATGGAAATGTGTATGAAACAAAGGTGTGTCACTGAATTTCTCCATGCAGAAAAATATGGCACCAAATGTTTATGGAGACCAAACAGTGGATGTGAGCACAGTGAGGTGGTGGGTGGTGTGTTTCAGCAGTAGTGACAGGAGTGTCAAACACAAGCAATGTTGCAGATGGCAGTGAAGATTTTTACAAGCATGGCATGCAGGCTCTTGCTCATCTCTGATGAAAATGCATAGCTAATGAAGGTGAATATGTTGAAAAAATGGTGTTTTGTAACTGAGAATTTGCTCTATCAAATGGTACTATTATGTTCTTTGTTGTAGTTTCCAAGGAAATAAATTGGATGCATTACTTTCAGTGACCTACATATTTTAAGAGAACACCTGATTTCTATAAGGCATTTCCATTATAGTACTCATGTAATCCAGTCTGAAGCGAAGTAGAGGTATATGAAAGCTGAGGTGACTGCTGTGACCTGCTTAGAGCAAACCCTCAAGCACCGTCCCTTGGTACGCATGTATGTGGTCAGACTACTGTGGCAGTGGCTAGGGGACTCAGTCAAAACCAAGGCCTCAGTTTACCTAGGCTCCAAACATTTTGCACCTTGTAAGATGGTTTTGTGAGAAGAAAAAGCACTTATTAGGCATTTAATTACAGTGGTAGAAGCTGCGCTTCTGTCTCTTAGTGTCCCAGGCACCCAGCCCACACTTCTCCTTTTGGGCTGTGTGGTTGCATTCAGGGCTGCCTCCCCCTGGGTACGTGCAGACTGTTGGCCACAGGTGTTACCAATCACTCACAAGTATAATCTGTGAACTATACAGGAAAAAAGGTTGGTCTGCCAGCTTCAAATCTAGCTAGAAGTTGTTCCTGCAATACAGTGCTTATGGAAATGATGCATGCAATCAGACTCCAATCATAGGGAGATGGGAGTATTTAAGATTTTGCAGTAGTATCTGCAGTCTGTGAATTTTGATTGATGTGGCACTTTAGAACTATAACTGAAATCATACTTGTTATAGAAGATTAATCACTAAATCAATTTATACAGTACATATTTCTTTACACTTACATTATAATTATTCAAAGAAGAACATCTTATCCATTGTGCTGCAAGGTTGCATGTCCATTTGCGTTTGCATTATTAAATGATTTTTTTTCTACTGAAAACAGAAAACGAAGCAGTGTTGTTCCAGCACTGCATAGAACTGTAGCAATATGCAGTCTGGTACTCTGGCATTTCCATTGCAATTAATATATATGAATATATAAATAAAAAAGAAAGATAGAAGGCAAAATTTTCCTTTGATTTCCACAGATGCAGCACGCCATTTTTATAAAAGAGTTGTAGTAGAGAGATAGAAACGTGCTTGTATTTGCCAGCTGTTTAATGCAGTAAGTAGTGTAGCCTATATTACTTCTGCGACAATTAGAAGATGCATAAACTCTTCTTAATTTAGAACTAATATATATCTACTAATATAGATAGTATATATATTATATAATATTTATATGTATTATATATAATATATATCTAACTTTTTTTTTTTAAAGAAATAAATTTAGTTGTACTGCAGAAATCTTATGCTTCTAAAGCAATTTACTGTATATAACAGTTCAGCGGTTTGGCTCAGGCTGTATGTTTTTCTACAAGTCTAGTTACAACTGTCAACACTTTTCTAAAACAACATTTTGCAGTTTTGAATTCTCTTTTGCTTTGGTCCCACAGTCATGTACATTTAACTGGATCTACACAGGTCATTCTGAAAGTAGTGCCTCCTCATTGTTTCCATGAAAATTACAACAGGTACAAAGAGCGCAGTAACATCATTTGATAGAGCAAATTCTCAGCTACAAAACAATATCTTTCAACATAGTCAACATTAGCTGATTTGTGTGGATAAGCTGATGAAGACATTTTCTACTCTTCTTTTTGTGGTGTGAGAGCTGTTCATGGTGATCCAGAACGTAGATTATCATTCATGTCACTCTTACTAGTGTTGAAATGCACCACCCGCTGCCTCACTATGTTCACATGCACTGTTTGTTCTCTGTAAATATTCAGCAAGTGTTGATAAATGTCAGTGGGTGCCATTTTCTTCCTGCATAGCAGAATTCAGTGAGATACCTTTGTTTCATGTGCATTTCTGTGTCAGACAGCATTGTGTCAGACTGCCCACCTGCCGCCAACTTTCACATGGCAATAACACGTATTGGGATATTGGAGGGAAGATTCTACTTCTAGTACCGTATCACCAGTGTTCACCTCTGATGTCTTCGGCAAATAAAATCATAATAAAATAGAAGGCATTACTTTCCAAGCAGCCTCTCTATGTGACTGTTCTCTGAGTCAGTTGTGAATTGCTGTTAGAAGTTTAGAATGCATGTCTTTTATTGTGGCTTTGTTCACTTAAAATCTTTAATGGTTTTGCTTAAGAAAACATCATAGGCAGCCTGAAATATACTTAGGAGTACATTTGCAGTGTTTCAGTTTGTCTGTCTCTGTTCAGAAGGAAATAGCCAAAAGGAATTGCAAGCCCTGAGAGCTTAGTGTCTCTGAATATGGTTGTTGCCTCTTTGGAAAGCTGTCATTGGTATTGTTTTGAAGAGGAAATATCACGCTTTCCCCTAATTTTTGATTGAATTAAGATTAATACTTCTCTGTAGATCTTAGATTTGAAAATGCTTTATTGATAAGTGTGAGATGCCAGTGCTGAAACCACAGCATAGTTTCAAATAACAACAAAAAAAAACTTTTCATTTTCCTTCTACCTTCCCAAAATGGCTTTGTGAATCATCATGTGTTATACTCTTGGTGTCATTTGTAACATAGCAGTTCTGACTCTTAAAAGGGAAAAAAAAATGTCTTCATCATGAAAAGAAAGCCTTTTATTTTATTTAAAACTAGGGAAACATGCAGGAGGGAAGAGTTAGGTTGACCACTAATTTTTTAGTAAGAATTTGTAGGAAGAACAGAATTTTAAGATAATGAGTGTTGTTCTTTTTTTTGGCTTGTTTGTGTGTCATTTTATGCTCATGCTTCAGTATGGCAAAACCCAAATTTACATATACTATAATGAATTTCAGCAAAGTGTTGAATGTGATAAAAATTCAGTATTGATCATCTTTCTATACAAATAAATTAGCAGTGTAAAGTTCTTCATGACTTTTAATCCTACCCCCCTTTTTTTCACGTTTTTTTCCCAATAAGTATTTTAAGCTTTAAATAGTTTACTTACATGATAGTGTAAATCGGTGACAGTGTTAAAAACTCCATCAGCATTATCAATACCTTGTTTTAGTCTATTTTACAATGTGAGTTTTTTATCATTATTATTTTAAATCTTATATCTTTTCTTGTGTAATAGTATCTCTTTAGTTCTTTGAATTAGAAGTCCTATTTTAAAAAATCAGTCTGTACTACTTAAGGGCCAATGGTGAGAGAAAAACTCTCACCATTGCCACATCAATATGGCTTTATCTTGATTTTTATGCACTTCCTACACTGATTAGTGGTGAGTTGCTGTCAAGATCTCAGTCCTTCACAAGCACAGGTTGTGGCAGGAGATGAGTGCTTGTGCACTCACCATCCTTGTACTACTGATATGTTTTGTTCTTTTTAAGAAGTCTCTCAGCGGTTGACTAATAGATTTGTATGCTCGATGCATTGCTGCTTACAACATGAATGTTGGTCTGATAGCATCGCTTCAAATCGTGTAGGTAAGCATTTAATTCTTCTGATAATTTCTGAATCCAAACCAACAGGTTGTGAAACAGCTAGAAGTGCAAGAAAGCCTTGCTAGACTGAACAGCCTTGGCAGTGGAGGCTTTGCTCATGGTGAGAAATAAAAAGAGAGATGTAGATCCTGTCAGTATGTACTTCACAGGGCCTAGCCCACTTGCAGTGAGGTGGTGAGAACCTGATGGTCCTGCTGTTTTGGCAAGTACAGTCATTTGTCACTGTCTTGACATACACATTTCTGCATGAGGGGCACAAAGAGAAAGAAGGAAGTAGCATCTTTCATGCAGCAAGAGCATTGTTTTTGACACATTGTGAAGCACAAATTTTTTATTTCCAATGAACAAAACTATTCCTGTTAATTCAGTGACCGTAGTTTAAAAGATATCTGAGAAATGAGCTTGGGATGCAATACACTGCAAAACAGTAACACTGCTGAAGCTTCGGAAAATATTCTATGTCATTAATATTTAGTATCCTCCTGTGTGAAAGGCAGAGGCTATGGAAGTGAAATGGAAACAACTATGGGGGGTTTCTAGTCCTTCTCTCTCTTGTATGTCTTACCACAGATCCACAGCTTCTTACAGTTACTATTTTGTGATCTTCCGTACTGTAACGATGTGACGCTTATCTGTGTCTTGTGATTTTATTTGAAAGTCAATGGAAATAAAAAGTTTCAAGCAAACTAAATATACTTCAAGATTTAGGAGAAGCAAGTGTATTCTGGGACAGATGTTAGACTGGCAGCGATGAGGAACTTAGAAGGGATCAAGGTGCCTGGGCCCACTTTGGTTTTGTTCACTGTTAGAGCTTTGCATAAGATACTGACTTTAAAGCTTAATATATTAAAAATATGATACTTTTAAGTGAGGGGAAAGAGACACGATGTTCTTAGCTTGACCTATCAGTAGGAAAACAAGTCTTCTTAAATAAGGTCACAGATATGGAAAGTAATGCCTCATCTTTGTTTCTATGGGAACTACAATAGTTACAGAGAGCACAATTACACTATTGGTTGCAGTAAATCCTCAGCTACAAAACAGTTTTTCAACATAGTTACCACCATTAGCTGTGTATATTTGCCAGCAATGATCAGGAGACTGCATGCTCATAAAAATGCGCACCAGAATGTGTCTTTCATGTCACTATTGCTACTGCTGAAATGCACAACCCACTGACTCACTATGCTTACATCCACTGTTTAGTCTCCTTAAACATTCAGCAAGCATTAGTGAATGTCAATGGGTGCCATTTTATCCACATGGAGGAAATCAGTTCCACACATTTTCTTCATGTGATTTTCCACGTCAGATGCTGTATTGTCAAACTGCCCCTCTGCTGCCATCTCTTGCAAAAAAATATAATGAAATATTGGTGGGGAGGTTCGACGTCTACTGACATCCCATCAACATCCACCTCTAATGTTGTGGGGCAGCATGATAAAACAGGAGGCATTACTTTCAGAGCAGCTCTCATACTTCATTTCAAAAGAGATTCAGATGAGTATGTTCTAAGTCATTGGCAGTTAACAGTTTGATCTTGGATTCCTCTGTGTTGCCATGCTTGAAAAATTATGGTGAGCTTAAACACTACTGAGCATTAGCTAAGGTATGGTAATTGTGTGTATGGCTTTAAGTTTATCCTACTTGTAACAAAAGAAAAAAACCCAAGATATAACGTCTAGCTCTATTTTTTACTGATGTTGAAGCTAAGTTACCTACCTTAACTCATCCTGATCACACAGTGAATGCAAAAATACAGTAATTTTTGAGTTTCCATAAATTTCTCCTGTCCTTACTAAGGGCACACACCAGAAGAATTAAAAGACTAGTAAAAGGCAAGAATTATCTATTAAATGATGCAGCTGTGTCTGCACAGATATACTTCTGCTGAGGCAGTGTCATTCCATGCTGCCTGTCCAAAACTATGGTTTTAAGGCTCCTCACGTAAGATGCGTATGGAAAACGTTTACTTTCTTCTGGTGTTTTCTCAATTCATATACAGAGTGATTACAGACTGAAAAATACTGAGAACAGAAAGAAACGTAGTGAAAGGAAAAAAAGAAAAAGAATGCATGAAAGATCAAGTAAATTTACAGGGGGAAAAAAAGTAGAAAATAGAGAAAAGAGAGAAAAAATGGCAGCTAGATATGTGTGAATAAGCCACTGATATCTTTGAAGTCAGTGTAAATCATGTAACTAATCATAAGGAAAAATATTGCTAACACCCTTCCAATGTATGTATCATTTTCTATTTTACAAACAAACATAATTAAAATTAGATTAAGTTGAATATATTCAGGCACCTTTCTACCCATTTCCCACCAGCCTCATACCTTGTCAGTAATATTATTGGGCTTCTCTGACTTTGACTTATAGTGCATGCACTGCTGAATGACCAAGGTTTAAACATTCATTCAACATTAGCACGTATGAGAAATGTAGGATACTTTCATTAATTGGATTAGGGTTATATGTGTTTCATTTAAAAGCTGTAGTGATCACTAATGGAATGACCTTGAAGTCATTATCTGTTAAGAAGCAGAAGAAAAGATTGTTCTTCATGTTCAGTTGTATTTGTCACTACTTGTGAATATAATTTTCAGATAACAATTTTTTATTATTTTTTTTAAAATAAAGCTAAGATTGGCTAAGTTCTTTCATAACGTTATATTGATTCTATAAAGTGTTTTTTGTTTGTTTTTAAATTTTTGTTTGGTTTTTTTTTTCTACCAGTAACCTTTCACCTTTATTTGTTAGCCGTGATTTATACCAAGTATGCTGAATACTGGTCAAAATTTCCTTTTTCTGTTTGGGGAATCTTTTTGGATTTTTATTTCATAGCCTTTCAAAATACAGTACAACCAGGACGGTTATATATTTCAGATACAAAGTTACTTAGAGATCAATTTTGTAACTAATTCAAATGGATCAATCCAATGTGATGTAACATGGCCAGAACCAGCTCTGTTAGCTTGGGAAGAAGCAGGGAGTTTGATAAAGTAACTGGTAGGTAGTTCCTGTAGTCAGGGAGTAAGTGCATTGCATTAGCAGTGAAGAAGCCAAATCTCTTTCCCCTCAGAACTCCCTTATTCTTCTGGATTATAATGGGGGAGTTCTAGGAGCTGAGAACTGAAAGTCATGCTTTATGATATGCCATATTTCTCTTGGTCAGAGCTTTTGTTAGTCTTACACAATTTATTAAATATTTGTAAAATTAGGTGTTTTAAACAAACAAACAAAAAAGAGCAGAAGACACCACTATTCTACTGTTCTTATAGGTTTTCATTAAGATTTTAGAAAACCCAGTACAATCTCCCACACGAGTATGTCTCATCTTTTTTCATAATATTATAATTGTGTTCAGTTTAATATTTAAATTTCCCCCTTTTCACCGTACCATTAAATGCTCTACCTGGACATTAATTGCTGGTGTTCAGTGAAGATGGAGGATGGATGAAGTGTCTCAGGTGAATCATTTGATCTAATTTGGAAAGGTTTCTGTGAAGAAAGAACAGCTTCTGATTTATAAGGGAAGTTTGTCTGTTATCAGGATATACATGTTGGAATTTATTATCTAGAATCTGTTTTTAATTTTGGAGATTGTTTACTTAAACTACTGTATGTCAGAGCTCAGGAAAAATTTCTACTTAGCATTTAATTTTAGATACTTGCCATAGTGGACAGTAAAAAATGGGTCCCCAGAATTTGTGGCATCATTATGAATCTTACCTTTTGGCAGCCCCTGCCCACAGTTCGTCTTTGAAATCTCCTTGTTGCTTGTTAACCCTGCTCTGACATATAAGAGCTCCCATTTATTTATTGGACTTTGCCCATTTATGAAAAAGTACGGGAATTATTAATGGTTTAGTATCTATTAATGCATTACTTGGGTGGAATTCAAATTCCAGTATTTATGGTAAACCTCTTTACAGTGAAATGAGCATAGAAACAGGAATGCTGATTCTTAAAGTCAAGTGTCTTTTGCTCTAAGAACAATTGTCTGTAAAATATGATTTTACAGCTTTTTATTTATAGCCATAAGTAAGAAATAAGCACTTTACATGTGAAGGAAAATGATAAAGAATGTTTTTGTAGATGATTAAAAAAAATAGATAAACTGATTTATTGAACAGTGTATTGGGTACACTGTCATGGACTCAGGTTTTCTGCAGAAACAGGGAAACCTGTAATGATCTTAATATATTTTCAATGATCTACAAAGAATGGATGGAAGAGAGAAGCATTATTGCCTTTAAAAGTCATTCTATTCATATGGGTATTTTAAAAAAATTAAGCCACGAACAGTTGTTTGGTATGTAATATAGGATAAGTCAGGAGAAGAATGAGGTAGCTGTGTGAATGTGTGGATGAATGTTGTAGAATTTATAAATCAAGAAGTGATGCAGATAGGGAAAAATTGTGTGTAACATAAATAGAACTAAAGAAGTGCTTTAAATGAAATGGCATTTCTGTATTTTTTATATCTCTTTTTATTATGTTTTATTCAATGAATTATTAATCTTGAAAATATTCATCATCAATGCTAAGTATGAACAATAGTAATCAAGTTCTATGTCTCTTCATATAAAAGCTGAGCCTATCCATCACAAAGCATGCCCTATGGCTATATATCAATTTTAAGCATTAAAGTTACACAGTATTATCTTAGCATTAGGTTAACTGTCAAATAAAAATAAAAATTAATAAGCTGGAAAAAAAGAAAGAAGAGAAGACATTCCTCATTTAAAATCCTTAACTGATCTGTCATAATTGAAATGTCTTTTAGTAGAAATGTTAGCTTTAATTCAGATAAGATGCAGCTCTCAATACAGTTTTTATGGTAGGCCAATAATTTGTGAAGTACAAAATTATAAAGGTATAAATGCTGATAATGTCCAGCCCTCCTCCTCCTGTCTCATTGAGAAGAAGCATTAGTTTAGAACTAAAGAAGATCTAGGCAAGTTTTCATCACTGAGATCTCTGTCTTTTTGCTGAAACAGGTTGGCAAGGTTTAAAATTCCACAAAGGTGCTGTTTCATTTCTCCTCTCTTAGAGACACTGGGGACAGCTGGTGATGTTTTAAAAAATTGTGCAGAAGAGCTAAGCACTGTTTTTGTATTTACTGTTCAATAACTGTTATAGGCAACTGTGTTACATTTTTGCCTAGGATTATGTGGATACCAAAGAAGGTAGTTACACTCTTTCCGTGTTCTCACTTACTTGGTGTTAGTGAAACATAGTATAGGAAATACTGTCGTCTTTTTCTAAAATTAAGCACATCTAAGGATAGGAATAAGGATAGGAATATTAATTTCTTCTTTCTTTCTCTCTCTCTCTCTCTCTCTTTTTTTTTTTTTTTTTTTTTTTTTTTTTCTTCCAGTAGAAGTACTGGTAATGTGTGCATTTTTCATCTGACTTGTCTTAGCATGAAGCAAACTCCTGACTTGTGCAAGGAAATATTTTTCATCAGTGAGTCCTTTAATTTTTTGAGATGTTTGGAGAGGCAGCTCTGTCCAGTGAGAGGATGAAAAATAGGAATTTACAAAAATTAAATAACTTCCTCCTATCTCTAATTTAGAATTTATTGAGTAAGCATAAACATATTTCTTAACACTCTGGAAGCCTGAACAGCAAACAAATACTGTTGTTCTGGCATCAACCAAAGAATGAGCGCTAAAAATATTTTGTTTGATGATCACTGGGGTACAAATTGGACAGGAGCTATACTATATCACATTTTAAAAATAAAGAAAAGTGGTAGCTGCTAGTTCAGAAAGATCTATAAAATGAGTATTATTGCTAAATAAGTTATTTAACCTTGTGCTGTGAATGCTAAAATTTTATTCTTTTCAAATGTGGTGACAAAAGACCAGAAACACTTCTAATGGATGTGTCTAATGCATTACTGTCATAAATGTTCTTTCAATGTGCATATATAGAAAAAGAACAATGGGCTGCAATGTTCTGCGTATTCTGATAAAATTCACTTAACAGCTGAATAAGCAATCTTAAAAGCACCTTTTTCAGGCCTCTACTTTAGCCAACAGTGAACAAATACTTAATGATATTATACAGTCTCAGTCTTTGTTATTGTCCTGCTGTTTATATTTCCTGTGTGTGTTTTATATTGGCAGAGGTCTTTAATATGAGGTTACTACCTCTCTCTCTCCATGTATGAATTGTATAGAGAGCATAACCTGGCATGATCAAAAATTGGCAAATCACCATAAATCAAAGTATTGAAATAAATGGCTAATTTTCTTACTATTCTGAATGATGGTTGGTAGGATAATCCACAGTTCTGTCACCCTGTGCTGGTCAGCGTAAGGAAAAAGACAACTTTGTTGCTGATAATACTTATTTAGGTTAGTTAAAAACCTTTCTCAGGTATAATTACAGTAGATGGGTAGGCAACCTGACAAGACATAAAATTCGTCATTAATGTTAATAAGGTAAATTAGTTTTAAAAAAAAAGATGGTAGTGTTCAGACATCTGGCAGTTCTAATATAATTGTTCTGTTTTGGAGGTTGACCCACATTTTACTTCATATGAAAGGAAATGATGAAGGATATCTGAAGGAAAGAAATTTAAAAACAACAACAACAACAAAAAACTTGATTAAAACTTTACAGTGAAATAGCTTACCTAAAAGTATGTATTGAGTCCTGTCATCTAGAGTTATAAATGTACACAATCATTGTTATCATGGTTTGACTTTGAGTATAGAAGATAAAACTTTCCAAAAATTTCTTCTGATGTAAATAATAACATACAAACAAACAAAAACCCCATCCAAACCAAAAAGCAGCAAAAAGACACCCAACAACTACAGTACTGAAAAGTTCTCTGGACTCAGACCTGTTTAAAAAATACAAACAAAACTGAACTTTTTTGCTCTTTATACACATTTGCCAACTGCCCTCATTTTGTTATATCTCACAAGTATTTAAATAAATTGATATACTTGTTGATATACAAGATGCTATCTACTATTCTAAATTTTTTTTGCAGTTCTTCTGTAAACTCTTTAAAGTTTATGATCTGTCTTTAACTGAGGATTCTACAGTGGAAACATGGTATTTGCAACTTATTTGCACTAGTTCCTGTTATAAAACAGTTTCCTTACTCCTTAAAATTCACATGAATACACATTCAGTCAGTTTCTTATTCTCTGACTGCAGAATTTTCTTATGTAACTCAGGAAGAGCTGATGGTCCATCACTGCACTGGGATCTCCTCAGAGGCTTGGGGAGACTCCACATGGCAACATGCAGAATCATAGAATAGAAACAAGAATAGCTTTAACTTCAGATGTATTTTAAAGTATATTTTTGGCTTTTCAAAAGAGATATTGCAGAATGGGAAAGAGTTCACACAGCAATGATAATAAATAGTGTGAGAAGTGGAAAAACTCATGAATGGAGCAAGAAAACGTATGATAGCTTTATGTTAGAATAGTCAGAAAAAGGAAAAGTTGAAACAGTACTTTGTCTTCATAACAGCAGTTTAAAAAAAAAAGACGTGTGTGGGAGAGTTACTTAAACAAAAATGCGTATTTGCAGTGGGTAAATTTATGATGTTTTCATTTGAAGGGTGACTAGATTAGTTTGGTATGAAGTATCATTGGTTTCAGGAAACAAAAAAGTACCACCCAAAAAGTCAATGTTGATAAGATTTTGTGAACAGTTGATGACACAAGGGTGTTTGGAAATGCTGAGGAAACTTGTTTCAGAGTTAAAATGAAATCCTAATTTCTACATAGTCTAATTCTAAGCACACTAAGGCAATGCTTGATACAGCATGGGTAACTCTGGACTTAGATGATCCTAGTGTAGTTTTGACCCATTAATTTTAAACCTAGCTTCATTAAGGGTTGTCAGTGTTTAGTATTCCTGTGATCAGGCCTGAGTTAATTTTAGATACAGAGAATGCTGGATCTTCTGGAATGGGGGAAATGAATCATAAAGATGTTTGGAGCCTTCCTAGCCATGCCATTTCAGAATGGAATTGATTTTTGCAAGTCTCAAAGTAGGTAGTTAGGTCAATTATCTCTTTGGGAAATATGTAAATATTAATTTACTTTTCTAGGGTAAAATTAGAATTATTTTAATAATATAAAGGAAATGACTAGATAGTTCTCATCTCTGTACATCAGAGTACTTCTAAAAATGGCAAGAATAAAATATATAGAATAAATGAATAAACAAACCATGTAATAGTAATTTTAGTCATGTCCTGAATCTATCCCATTTATCTATAGTATTTAATATGGATTCTACTTGGAATGGTGTTGTACCTGTAAGGCAGTTTCATAAAGGCACTATGTTTTTTATATAACATTTTGTCCCTTTAGAAATTATCATGACGCATGTCAGGAGCTTTCACACTGAAAAAAATATGTCACATTAGCTTCCAAGTTTCTGATTGTCTAAATAACACAGTAACTCAACATACAGCTGTCTGGCATTTTGACAGTACAATAACCCATAATTCTTTCTGCCACTCAACACTTCAAGGTTAGCATTTTGTAGTTTGCTCTCAAGGAGTATTCATTTAAATTTTCAAGAGGCAAAGAGTTGAATGCTGTCTTATGCCGTTATTTTGATTTATTTTTTAATTACTTTTCTATTGTATTCTGTTGGTTGTTTTTTTTGTTTCTTTGTTTGTTTGTTTTGTTTTTTAAATCCACATATATGTGTGTGTATTTTTTTGTTTTTAAGCCTACATCTTTCCAGGAGATCATATGTTCATGTGGATCTCAGTTTTTGAGAAAATTGCAGGCAGTGAGTATTTATTGTGAGATCTTCTTATAGTAGAAGTTTATTATGCAGTATTGGAAGCATCATCTCCTCTAGTATATTGCAAGGAGCCACAAATTTGTTTAGTTGTTAACAAGTTCTTCACGGAAAAATTTGGGGTGAATCAGTAGCCTTTGGGAAGCATTGTTATCCATCCTTCAGCTTCATTAGATCTCTGACTACCCTTGAGTTTTTAATAGAAGTTTTTCAAACTCCTCAATGACAAAAACAAACAAACAAAAAAAACCATTTTTCTTATGACAGGGAATTTCTATAGAGAAAATGGGGATTAGTGAATAATGAGAAGTCCACACTGGAAATAATGTTAATTCTGTAGACTTTGTTGCAAGTAACACATTTCAAAATTGGTGCAAGTTATTCCTTATATAACTTTTCTGGTCTGCATTGATAAATATCAAATGACCTCTTACTAACTCTTTGGCAAAGAAATCTTAGATAAGAGATACTGAAACTTTTTCTCCCTCATCATGTCTCTCACTTTAAAAAGAAAAAATGAAATAGTAGTTAATGGAATTGTCAATTAAAATAGAGCCTGCTCCTCTGTATTCCTCTACTTTGTAAGTACAGATTCATGCATGGCTCAGTGAAGACATTCAAGAATAATGTGAACCATGGTGTGGCTTTTGCAAAGAGCAACGTATTGCAACCTGATGTAAACGTATCAGAACCTCAGAAGCAGCAATGCTTCAGGTGCTAAATCTCTGGCTAATTTGAGCTTAGACTTGCAATCCACAAAATGGATATTAATGATCACGCTGAGTACTAGAAAATTTTTTGCTTCATTATTAGAAAATAATTAGATTTTATATATTGCAAGTGAATGTGATACAATATAAATGTACCATGATTTTGTGATACATGGAAACCAGTACTTTTGTTATAAAAATACTTAGATATATTTCCACGCTTCTTCCCCAAAACTAGTTCTCTGGTGATAAAGAATTAAGAAAAGTTGCAGCTTTTAATGAATAATAGTAATTTAAAAAAAGCAAACTTGTGTGTTTCTCTGTATTTGTGTGCAGAGCATAAATATGTCCTGGAACTGCACAATAAAACATTAAGTGGATTTTTTTTTTTTTTTCCTTACTGCAATTGGTTTTCATATGGTTCTGAGAGGAATATAATTCAACCATGGGAAACCTGGGTAGTTTTTGAGTGCTTTAAAGCATATGCCGGCAGCATATCTGAATAAACTGGGGTGAAATTAAGAACTGTTTAAAATTCACTGTTGAGAAACAAAGCTGCCTCTATGTATGTTACTGCCAAGTTCCTCGTGAACACGCTTAAAACTCTTACACAATCACTCTTTTTTATCTTTTCTAATATTTTTTTTCCTTTAATTTCTTGAGCAGAGCTGCAGACTGGAAAACATAAGTCTTAAAAGAACTTAAGATATAACAGTATAACTTAATAAATAAAGCCTTAACTAGCATTAAAAGTAACTAAAAATGAATACTATTACAAAACGTGCCTGAATAAATAGCTAGCTGAACACATATTGGTTATATAAGGTAAAGGTGTCTGGGGGATTCTTACACAGTTCCTGCTGAAGTACTGTGTTAGCCTCTCCAGGCATAAGGCTGTGCCTATGGTTAGTGCTTTCTTCAAGAGGTAAAATCCGGTGGTGAAACATAACTGCACTTCGTGGTGGTTCCTTTCCTTGCACGCCTTTGCTTCATCTGTTTCTGTCTCTCACTGAACTCTTTTACTGCTGTTCTCAGAAGTTTTGATTCCTCTTTCTGTTGTTACTCTTTTGAACAGGATTCCTTTCCTTCTACGTATCCTCTTTATCTTCTAGGGTGCATCCTTTCTGCTTTAGGGCTTTCTGTCCTTTGGGCAAGATTTATGCATGATGGTAAAGATGCTGGTCCTCAGAATTATGTAAGTGGTTGAGACATGCTTGTGCATGTAATTGCGTGGTAGACAATAAGCTGGCTATTAGGGCAATTCTTAAGGGGGTGTGGAAGTACTACTTTACAGATAATGGATGCGCTCCTTATCAGCATGGCAGTAGAAAGTATGCAGATCCTGACTTGAGAACAAGCTCTGTTGTGGAGGTAGTCTGTAGATGAAGCCACTGGTGCTGTGCCTGGCTTCTGAAATAAGTGATGCCATAGTCATTCATTGAAATCCGTAAGAAACTGGTGTGAATGTCACAAAAAGTTGCATAGGTCTCTTTGGAGGCCTCTTGCCTTTTGGGTTTTTTATGAGACTTCTTAGACATCTCCTGTAGAAGCTCCTGGAAAAAAAAAAAAAAAAAAAAAAAATTAGCACTTTTTTAAAAAATCTGAAATCTTTTGTTTACTCTGGTGTTTTACATAACCTACTCCTTCTGTCTTTGGCTATCTCATGAAATACTTCTCAACCTATGTGACTTCTTTTAACTTTTCTGTACAATTAAAGAAATCTGTTCACACAAATAAAATCAAGAATGGGCAAATCAGCAGCTGCACATTCTGTCTACTGCTGGGACTGTAGTTTGCAAACCTAACAGGAATACTTTTATTTGAAATTTTTGTTTGGATGAGTAATGGCATGTTCCAAAGGGTAAAGCTGATGCATTTATTCAGCTCACCTGGCAAAACCTCCTATCCCATCAATATGTCATCACTACTTTGATTTCCAATACCTTTCAGGTGTTTAAAAAACCTTTGCCTACTATTCTCATACTGAGCCTATATATTAGTTAACTCTCTGAACCTGTCACATCATGTCTTGGAAAATTGATTATGATGGCAGTGACTTAGTGTTTTGTGATGCGCTTGGCTACCAAAAATAAGCTTTAAGAAATAGATGCCAAAAGCACAACAAAAATTAAGAAGGAAAACATTATACACTGTGGATTTTAAAACATATGTTTCTTAGATGCCTTTTCACTGACTAAAATTAAAAATAAGATGGAACAAAGCAAACCTTTAAGTGTGTGCCTGCATTTGCTTTTCTTAAAGTAATTGAATACAGGATTTCTTCTCTAACCCTGTTCTAGCAAGAAAACGCACTGCTTAGGTATTCATTTCAGTGGCATTGACAATACTGACAATATAATTGACCTAAAAAGTTCTGGATTTCCTGTTAATGCACTTTAGAAATGTACATCAACTACAAAAAAATCATTTCTATCTACATTTCACTTGATTTCCATTTTCAAGAAAGGAGGTTTCATCATTATTATTCTATTTGAATAGCACTGATATCTTGAGAGATGGAAGGAGACTTCTATTGTATGCAGGAGTACTTTATTTCGATATTTTCTTTGTCTGATTATACATGATAAACACACATTAGTGACATTCCGTGCATGTTTTGAAGATAAATGGGATATCTCTTTAAACCATTCCTGACACTTCCTAACCTGTGGGCTTAATGGCATATTCTTTCTTTGATTCAATAATTTGTCTGTCAAAAAAGCTGTGCTGACATTCTCGTTGTTGTGGGACTGAAATGGAAAGAAATCTCTTATCTTTAAGATAATTTTTGAAAAATCGGAGAGAACATTTTAGGATAAAAATGTTTTAAAAATGATTTCAGTTGGAAAAAAAGATGTAAGTGTTGACATTATACCAACTGCTAGATGGCAAGTGATAAAAGGAAGAATGTTATCTAAAACTGTAAGTCCCCTTGAATTAATTAGGGAATGTGTGAAATCTTAGAAATGAAGACAGTTTCTACTACTATGCCTTGCATAAGTATTAGACCTGTCAAATAACTGGTAACTTTTAAAATAATGGACTATACATGTGGCTAGGAGAATCTGGTTTACCTAACCTATGTCTGTACATGTAAGAATGTCTTTTCTCTATGTAGGACACATACAAACATGCATACACACAAGTACGTGCACTTATGTGTCTATATATGTATTGATACCTGTGTGAACACACTAGCATGCTATTTAGATTAAGAGACTTTGTACTATTTTATTTACAGAACTCACGTAAACACACACACTTCTAGGATGTCTGTGTAATGTAGAAAACAAGGGGCATGAACTCTGCATGAAACAAAAATGGTCCCTGTAAACTCCACCACTCTGATTTTCATGTAATCAAATAAAACAGGACAATATTGGAGGCAAAAGGACCAACCAGTGTCATAAGACTGTGGAAGCTGCCTTTATTTTAGAAAGTTTTCACTTGAACCTCATGAACTATTTGTGACTGTTGCCAGCTGTGCATGTTGGTTTGGGTTTCCATTTTTTGGACACAACAGACCTTACTATTCTAGTAGTTTTATACTTGCAAATCTGTGCTTATATGAAAGGTATTTTAGACAACAGTTTACACAGGCAAGTTAACTACCAGGCAGGGTTTTCTTTTTGTTGTTCTTTTCGAGGTCTGTTTTTGGCAGTGAGCGCTCCTCAGTGCTTTTTCCAGAGCTGTGTATTCCTCAGAGCTCATGTCAAATGTGCCTCCGGCTGGATGGCTGGCTAACACGGATTGATCTTGCCCAGGGTGTCTGCCTTCATTTGTCTTTCCTGATGATTAGGCTTGTCCCGTTTATATTATAATTGTGAAAGGCTGACCTGCTGACTGTAGCCTATAAGTTACAATTTGAGGCAGAAGCTCCTTGGTTCACTGTGCTTGCAAGGGCTGGAGAGCTACAATGTGTTTTGAGATGCTTGTCTCTGTGGTAGGGCATCAGAAAACCAGGTGGGATAAATACATCAGCCAACCAGCAGACCTGCTAGCATAGTATGTGGAATTGGTAGGGAAGGAGCAAAAGTGATGCAGACTTGTTGTGAATTAGAGAAAGAATAGCAGAAATTTCTGAAGTCCTCCTTCTGAAGATTCATGACAGGTGGGGTAGTCAGACTCTTACCTAACTGTGCTCAAAGGCAAAGAGGCAATATAGTTTCAATGAAGGAGATAAGTAGGTTTAATAAAAACCTTGACTTCAAATGATTTTATTCTCCAAAACAAAAAAGAAAACAAACAAAAAAATCCCCCTGCCCCCAAAATTGAAAAAGATGCAGGGGCAGTGTTTGTCTAGAGGAAAGCAGGCAATTGGAAATCAGAACACTGAACTGAACTTTATTAGGTCAGAGTTTGAAACCTGTCTACCCTGTAGATGCCACTGTTGTAAATTCTAGTTATGATGCCTTCTAAATAATCTCTGACGTGTATCGAGCGTGTTCTTTTGGTCAGTCTCAAAAGAAGAGATATCTTCTTTCTATGTTTTTACAGGTGAACGGCTGTTCCACAGTTGAGGTTAGGTCCTGGTGTCTAATCATATGATCTGTGCTATTACTGTGTTTGGAAATAATGATATTTATATAGCCAGCCTGTTGAGCTTCTTAACTCTATAAAAATAGTCCTCAGTTGTTTAGTAGCATTGTGAAGTTGTAAGATGTGCCAACCTGCTCACAATTAGTCCCTTTTTTGTACTCCATGATACATTATGTTTAAAATAGAAAGGTATATTTAGGGGAGATGTTTGTAGACATCCTAACTTTAAAGGTTAAAGGTGAGTTTTTCCAGTAGCAGTGTAGAATCTGAAAGCTCTGGCCATGTTATGAGGTTTCATTGACAAATTCTGAATTTATTCAGACTTTTGAGAAAGCACAGTGGCATATTTACGCATGCTGTGACTTTTCCTTCACAGTTCTTTTTCATCCAAATTGAATGACATCTGAGATACGAAGAGTTTGCAAAGGAGTGTTACAAATATGGTACCTAGGAAAAAGGTGTAGGTTTCTTGACAGTGGTGAAATATCTAATTCAGAGTGCTATCATGATCAATAAGCAAATGTTTACCTTTCTAAAGTCTGACACCAGAAATGTTAATCCTTATACATACACTTCAGAGTTGAGCAGGAAAATTTTCTTTTAGGTTGATATTTGGCTGAGAATATTTTATTTTATTTTTTTAATAATAGTAACCAAGGTTAGTATCAATGTAAATGTTATTCTAAGCTCATCTATTTTGACTCTTTTCAGGATGACCAAGCACTTATGTTTAGTTAGAATATGAAGTAGAAGCAGTTTCTATATTGAAGTGTTCTGGAATGGGACAAAAGCTGTTGCACTGATTCCACATTAAACCTTGGACTACTATTGCAAAAGTGTTAACAGATTCCACTGATGTGAAATGGCTTGTGGAAGGTTGACTGATCTGTCTATGCAATAGCCGACTGATGAAGTATTCAAATAAAATGATCACTTGATAGATCCCTCAAAAAAGGATTGGAGAGAGCAGAAGGAGGGGGAGCTCTACACAATAAACAAAGCAAAAGCACTCAATCCTTTTCGAAGACTTATAAATATTTAATAATCATCTGTCTATGGCCAATGTAGAAAAAGAAATCTTTAAATAGACCGCTCTAAAGGCCAAAACCTGAATTTTAAACAAGGTAGTTAGGAATGCATGTTATTCAGTATATTTTTTTCCTTGGTTGTAAAGGCAATTTCATCCTGGAGTAGGGTGTGAATCTTTCAAAATGCATCTATGATAAATGTAGGCAGATGGGGGTGTTTTTGTTTTGTTTTGTTTTGTTTTCTCATTATGTCAGTGGCACTGGAAAAATACTTTCAGCATCATTTCTTCATTTTAACTGAAGGTAAATATTGACTATTATAATAATGTACAGAAACTATATGCATATGTATGTATATAGTGTGTGAAATAATGTAATCTTTAACAACATTAACAAGTTTTTATGAACTGCATGTATTATCCACATTCTTTCTCCTTGGTCATTTTACTGAAGCCACCTGATTCAAGTGTCCCCTTGGATGAACCTCTTGTATCTCACACTAGCCAATTTCGACAGTCTAAGTGCTCAAATTGAGCCATTTTGTTCTCTGTAAAATAAACCCAGACCCATTATGCGTGATTTTTCATTCGCACACCCCTCCCCTTCTCTTCATTTTCTTCCTCCTCTTCTTACTACAGCCTCTGTGAATGTAGAGTGGCAACACTGTGAGGACCAGTGTTTTCACTCCAGGCATGTCAACTTCAATCTGCTGCGATTTGGTGTGAAATCTGTGCCATGGTGTGGGGCAGAAAGGTCAACCCCCCCATAATTGATGTTGCTTATTCATCTGCTTCCCGTGTATTTTTCTCTCCACACACTAGCCTTTGTTTGGATAAATTGTTTGAAGATTTACTGTAGTTCTTAAAGCCTGAGAAGCGGCTCCTGCTGTACAACTTCAATGTCCCCGCTAGGCAGGAGGCTCAGCTAGGATGACACATAATGGCATTTAGACAGAAAGATCTTTTCTCCCAAGACAGAACATAGAGGACATCTTCTAGCGTAACAATTAAGGCAATTTTCAGACTAATTTACTATGGAATCGCTTTGTACGCTTCTACACTGATATTTAATATGTTAATCACTATTAAAACTTAAAATATTAAAGAATGTGTAGACTTCAGCAAGTCATTGACTACATGGAAAGTGTGACAAGACAGGGATAGCAAGAAGAGAAGCTTTTAATAAATGTGATTATTTAAATTCCACTTATGCACTTTTCAGATTACTGAGGAAAACCTTCGAGGATCGTAAAGAATCTGAATGCAGTAATTTATTGTATTTTGGGTCATCACCCTTTGTTCTGCTTATGTTAGCAAATGGCTTCATTTGAGGAAGGGAAAAGAAAAGCTGTTTTAATACGCTCTGGGGAGGGGGAGGAGCTTACTGAAGATTTGAAAATCAGTTTTAGTAAATATTATATTATTAAAATTCCTTGCAACTTCAGATTTCCTGAGAACACGTATGCAAATGCTGTTTTGCCCTGTAGTGATAAATACAAGGACATATACCTACAAACTTTAAAGAACATTTGTGTCCTTGTGTCTGTAGACCTGAAGAGAGTGCATAATTTACTGAAAGAAATGCTTGAAAATAGAAGAAACATTTGCTTTTTTAGTAAAGAAGGAAAAGACTTTATCACCCAGTAATCCTGCCTGTAGATTGAATAAAATAGTTTGAAATCATTGTTTTGATTTCCATTGACTGAAGGCTAGAGTAGCTTTATTGGTTAAGCTGTTAAATCTGCTGTGGTTTAAACACTTTTTTTTTTCCTGAATCATCCTTGTTTCGATTGACCTTGAAATGCATTATCTCATCCTTTTCTTCAGAAGAAAATGTCTATCGCATCAAATCATTTGAAACTGTCTTAAACCACTGAATAAATATGCTTTACTACTATTCTTCTAATCTTTCCAAGGATAATATGGAAGTATAATCCCTGGCTATTTCTTTTGCGATCTACTAGATGGTGCTGACTCCTCTTGGTGATTCACTAAAAAGATTTTATCTGCAAGTAGTAAGCAGAGCATAAGAGGTGGAAAACAGTCTGAATACGTTTTTTATTTAGTTGTAGAATACAAATAAACGGCACCTGAAAAAAATCACCCAACATTTTCTTACCTAACATGTCAAATAACAGGGCAATTGTAAGGTGTTAGAATTCTAAAACATCATCACCTTGACCAAGAATAATGGATTAAAGAAAATCCTTTTAGAATTGAAAGCAATTGACAGTAAGATTCGAATAACTGAGGTTTTATAGACTTGCAGTTTTTCAAGCACATTTGTGGTAGCGCGTGTGCCTAAAAGGAAAGCTCTCATGCATCATACTTGTATCATCCTGTGTGTAACTCACTTCATGGACTGAAAAATCTTGCTAGCTTCTTTTTCAAGTTCAAGTAATGTTACTGCAATATATTTGTACGATTAACTCGCTTTTGCAATATCTTGTTATATGTCTGTCATAATGAGTTTATGTGAGATGTGTATGCAAAGATTCTTGTTATATAATTTGTGCATATCTTAGTATCAGCTCTGGCATTTATTTTATGGGTTTGGCACTTCTGTATATTCTTATTAGTCAGCCTTCATTTGTACTCATTCTTTAATTTAAAATGCCTGTCATTACTTGAAATCTTCTAAAATATTACATGTAATCTGTCATCTTAAAAACCACCAATGTGCATCAATAATTGAAACTTCACTTCCTTTTTATTCATTTTAAATAATACAAATGCAGACTTGGATGTAGGTGAAATTGCATTTGGAGCAACAATGAGTCTGGGATTCAAACATCAGTAAGAAAATAATTAAATGTTTCACACAATCCACCCAGTTTATTAGACAATATAACGATTAAAATATTGCTGTAAAGAGTCTGTATCACTGAAAAACAGGAATAAGGAATGTATTTTTACCTAAGTTTCATTTTGAAATTGAGGAAGAATCATATGATAACTTAGAGATCTGCAAACCAAAGTTAATTGGAACACTGCAGAAATGACCCTTATTTTAGCTTCCCAGCTACTATAGTACATACATTCCCATTCCTTATAATAGTAAGAAGAAACAAAAAACTTATTCACATCATTCTTCTTGCTAAGCTTGGAGTATTACCTTGCAGTATAAAGATAATTTCCTCTCCTTTCTTCATTTAGAGTTGGTTGGAAAACCTAAAATCATAGTATCTCTTTACAGGGAAGTATGCTTTTCTTTCTGGGTGAAGGAACGATATTTGAATTTACTTAGGATTTACTTCTAGCGGAATGGCAGCTATAATGTAGGAACAACTGCTTCTTGTACACTTTTGGAGATATATTATAGGGGAGCTAAGCTATCTGATGACCTAGATAGGTGTTTTGCCAGGGCTTTCTTTGCTTGTATTTTGGAGCAGACTGGATTAATGGGAGAATTAGAAATGTAAAGCATATTAAAGTTTGGATGACTGGGTTTTCTGGTGAGTAGCCTTGCCAAAACCCTGTAGTGCTCCAGGACTAAAAAGAACATATTTCATGTTCATTTCCGTGCTTTTTTATTATACGTTTCTACTCACCTTTTCTGTATGCAACTAATGAATGTTAATGTATTGAACATATTTCTTTGATTTCAGTCTAACAAGTGTTGAAAAGAAAAATTCTAATTTTGTGACAAGATTCTTTATTGATATGAGACATTCATTTAGCAGCTTTTTAATTTAAAAAAAAAAAATTGTATATAATTATATGGGACTAGAAACTTGTCTTGTAGTTAGAATACAGAACAAATATGGAGATTAGCTTTAGTCCTAGATTGTGAGGTTTTAACACTCACAGTAGTAAATATACTTCTGGCATTATTGTTAATATCTATCTATCAGTGGTCCAAACCATGTCTGTTCCTGTATTCTTTTTAGCAGTGTTAGATTAATTCACTATGAGATGGGTTTGCTGCCTTACGTGTATCTGTGTCCATCTCATACTGCTAGTAGCAAGGCATGTTTGTGATTCTTTCATAGTAGGATTAGTTATGTTTGTTTAAGTGGAGTTGAATTTGGTGTTGAAAAGTGCCAGACTGACATCTCATGAAGATAAGCTCTTGAGTCTCTACAAAGCAGGGAACAGGCTTGTTTTGCTTTACTGCTGGATCGCAGCCCTGATATTGGACCTATTGCTCTTAATAATTAGGCGAGTTCAGTCTCCAAGTGCATTTTGAATTATTTTTACTTTACATCTGATGGCAAAAGTAACAGATAAATTTGCTTAGAATTATCCTTCTCACTGGCAGCTGGACTAAGGCTACAAAATGGGCGTTCACTTTGTCCATCAGTCAAAAGTATACATCTCTAAATAAAACCTTACAAATTCCTACCAAAATGGAAAAAAAGAAAAAGTGAAAACAACAACAACAAAAAAACCCTTCTAGCCTTTTCACTTAACGTAAAAACTCATACAATAGTAACTTATGAAAAAGACTCTTGAATTATTTTGTATGTGTGATATAGTTATATTGACTATATTGTATTAATCTTGGCTGCTGTAGTCCCAAAAGGTAGTGTCCATCTGTGTTTGCTTGTTAGCTTTTTTTTTTTTTTCCCCTTCAAAAACTCTCACCATGAATGAGTTTGGTAAATATTCAGTCTTGACTTCAACTTGCATTGCAGTGTCATCAATTATGACAGACTGCTGCCTCTTCTCTCCACTCTTCATCTTTTTCCTGTCAAAACGCACCCTTTGGCAGAATATTTTTCAAGGGCTAAATGTGAGTCTAAGGGAGTCACTGTCAAGGTATTTTTCATAATTCCAAAAATATTTTTCTCTCCCTCTTGTTTATAATTACCCCTTGGAAACTTCAAATTGAAATGTTTCTTTACTGGTTTTTCATCACATGCAGACTGTACTCAGGTGTCAGGGAAGATGTAAGGGTTAACATAAATGCAATTTTAACCTTTGGGGTGGGGAAGAACTATGTAGAAGACTTACAGTGCAGTGTATATAATGTATTCTCCCCTCACACCTCCACTTCCATGACCACTTGATTTTAAAACATGATTTTATGGGTACCAAAAATTAGTTTGATATACCTTTTTTGGGAAGACTTTTCTTCCCATCTTTCCCCTATCTGTTGAAAAAATTCTCATGTATGATAGATGAATAACGAAACCAAAGGCCACAGTCTGGAAAGAGTCAAAACTGAATGCATAAGGAAGCCGGTGATATTCTTTGTCCTTTTTCCTTGTTTATCTGATGCCTTGGGATCTAAATGCATCCTCAGTTATCTAAAAAACTTGTAGCCAAAACGTTTACTCACCAGGAAGTCTATCAAATATTTTCATTTTACTTTTTTGGATCTATTTAGTAAATATTGAGATAGTTTAATTTCACCCATCTCTGAAGCATTACACATAGCATTCGCATTCCTTCTTTTGCTATAATATGTATGTTAACATTGCCTCCTGTGCATCATCCAAGATTATGGATTTTCTTTTCCAAAAAGTTTCATCTCTAATTTTTTTTCTCATGAGAAAAATTCAGCTATTGAGAAAAAGGTTTCACTGATGAACATGTAAATAGTTTGTACATGCAAAACCAAGAATAAACAAGAAAGGCTCAAATGAAAAAATTGACACGGAAATGTGGCAGATTATAATTTTAATGGCAGTCTAATTATTTTGTACATTGTGATGATATTCCAACTTTGACTCTGTTCAGGTTGAAGTTATTTCTCCTTTCTACACAGCAGTCTTCTCTATTTTTTATTTTCAAGTGAAATCTCATCCCTCATAGAGTACTAATTTCATAAGATAAGGGGTCCAGAAACTGTCGTGATTGTGTTGGTAATGCTGATCTTGCCTTAAAGTCACTAGTTATTTTGCTACTAGGTGAGAATTTGGCAAGTTGTTTCCATCAGTTTGAATTAATGTCACCTTCTCTGTAATAAGGTAGAATGTTGTTCTGGGATATGAAAATATACATATAAACATGTATGCTCACTGCTTCTTCATTAAATACAATTTTCCTTTGTGATTTGGTCCAAATTAAAATTTCTTATAAATTTAAGAATTTGTAAATTAATTGGAATATAAGAAGTTGATACTTGCTAAACATTAAAACCTGTATTAAGATATGTTGAGTGTAGAAGTAGCTGTGATGTTTCTAAAGGCTTCTCTGTCGGAAAAGATGACATGAATGTGTTTTCCTGACTTACACAACTGCCCAGATTTGGCAGAGGGTTCCGCATGATGTTTTACCCTTGTGTGCTTTAGAACGGTGGTATGGAATTCCCTTAATTCATGTTATTTCAGCAGTAATAGCCTGATGTTTTAAGCAATAGGTATCCAGCATTGTGGCTCAACTAGGCTGCACTGAGTAAAGAGGGCCCACATAAAAATGTCAAGTAGGTAATGTACATAGGAAACACAATATTTATTTATTTATTTATTTATTTATTTATTTATTTATTTATTCATTGTTGGAACATTATATGTCTGCTTAATAACAAAAAAATATGTCTCCAAAAGCATGAAAGTGTAGTTAGGTTAAAACATTGTTGTTAGTAATCATGACATTTTACTTGCTGAGTGTCACAAATGCATGCAATGCACATGAGTTTTGATTCAAATGAACACGTCTGGTGGGCCCATGTGGTAGAGTTAGCCCTGTACTGCACCTTCTCCTCTGCAGCATTTTGCTGTCTCCTACTCAGTCTGCACTTATGCTGCATGCAGTCAACTCATGAAGAATGTCACTGAAAATCACATAATAATGTTAAAAGTGGGTCAGCATTACTAGCATCCAGGGTTGCATTTTGGACACACTTGTTTTAAGGCAGTGGTGACTATGCACTAAGATGAGTGGAACAATTGCATTAGATGATTCTGAAATTAATACAACTGTTGTGGGGTTTTGTTTGTTTGCTTGGTTGGTTTTTGCTTTCTTAATGTAGAGTTTTGAATCCATACAAAATTATTTGGTAGACTTATTTCCATGCCTGAAAGGATTATCCAAGTTCCTGCTTTAGATCTATTGGATATTTTGCATGCATAGAGGAGGAGTATGGCCTGCTGGTTAAAACAGGGAACTACCAGGATACCAACGTGTGCATTTTCTGGCCCTGCCATGTAATTTCCATATGACCTTGGGCAAGATATGTCAGATGAAACTTACTTCACAGGGGCATAATAGAGCTGAATTGATGAGATTGTAGGGCTTTTAGATCCCCTTGCGGAAAGCTACGCAAAAAGATATTACTGCCATAGCAGAATACTCGTGAAAGTAAAGTAGAAGAGCTGGCATGATTAGGAGACAATTTATTGACTTTCTGGCTATTTAAAAACTTTTCTAACTTTCTTGAGATATGAAAAGTTGAGGCACTGTTGGTTTGTTTCTATCCTTGATATGCATGTGCAGCTCCCATTAGTGCCAGCAGGAGCCTTGTGCTTGCATCACGAGAGGAGAATAGACCCCTGTGCATGTAATGATAACTTAGATAGCCTCTTGTGGCTCTGTGTATGATTTCTGATCTATTGTGCCAGAGATACTACAGCATGAGAGAGAGCTGCTGTCAATTTCAATAGGAAGTGGGAACTTTAAGAGCTTGAGAACTGTCCTCTTTTTTGAATAGCACTTTTGCTGCATGAAGTGTAATTTATTTTTATCACAGCAGGCATAAAGCTTCCAGGTTTTCATAAAGAAAAATGATCTGTATAGTGCCCATGTTGATTGAGCGATCATTTGAAAACCTGTAAATTCAAAACATAGCCCTTTCTCAATGCAAAGCATTGTTCCTTTTTGCTGCTGCTTTTAAGTTTTTTAATCACAGACTTTGATTAGTACTTCAGGCATACTATAAAGCCATGTTTTAATCTCAGTAATTGTTTTTCCAGCCTGTAACAGGTCACATTATTTAATTATAGTAACAAAACTTTTTCAGACAGGACTTTCTGTGCTTTTGAAATCTTTAAAGGAAGTACTCCCTAGACTATATTTGAAAGTAGCAAATGTGAATGAATGATTAAATTCAGGTAAGTAAAAGGAGGGAAGGATGGAAGAAGGGGGGAAGAAAAAGAAATTGTTTGTATCTTGCCCAATACACAAACACTGAAAAAGAAAAGAAAACAAAGCAGGACCTCTTGTTAGTCCTACAAGTTGTCAGTTTGATTAGTGAGCAGTTGCCTCATTCTTTTCTGAGAAAACACTACATCTTTAAATGAAGTTCATTCTTAAATGTAGAAACCCCTGCATTGTGTCTATTCGTGCATAATTGGACTGTCTTTTAATACAAGCAGAGGCACTTGTTTCTGAATATAAACCCTGCACCTCAACAGGTCAGGGAGATAGTAAAAACCTGTTGTTTGGCTTTGTCTTGGGGAATAATGGAGTCACTAATCTACTTGATCTCTGGGAGTCAGATAAAGAAGAAAGTGAACGATGCATACATTTCAAAGATGGAAGGCACTTGTAAAAGCAATTTCTTTGGAGGAAAAAAAGTAGAGCAAAGGCTGTTGGAAACCTTTTAATTAGTACTAATTACCTCAGCAGAAAACGTTGGAGGCTTGAAAGGATTTGTGTCAGCAAGTGAAAGATCAAAGATTGCGGCGCTCGCATTTTAATCTGTTGGCTATAAAAACGAATAAGGGGGTGGTAATGGGGCCCATGAGAATGACAACCCAGGTGGTGCAGGCCTTAATCCCTTCTTTACTGTGAGTGCCCGAGGCCTAGTTCCAATTACATAACAAGATGATTTAATTTTTACTTTAACTTTTAACAAAAATTAAGTTTATTTTAACCTTCAGTAAGGACAAGACAAGGTTTCCAGACAAAATCCTGTCAATTTATTTCTTTCAATGCTTTAAGTCCAAGCCTTTACTTAGCCACTTTTCCTAGGTGGCTCAAGATGCTGTGTACCAGGCTGTGGGGCAGCAAAAGTGCTTTGATGTGGTCTCTGCAAATAGGGAGGTGCTGGCAATTGGTGGCCCCTGTGATGGCTTGGAGGTACAGGAATGTGAGGACTGAAACTTGCTGCTTCTGTTTATTTTGTGGGTTTTCTTGTTGTTGTTTTTTAAACTAACTGCCCAATTGCGTCAGTAAAAACGAGTTCCTACGCATGTGTGCTCTGATGCTGCACTTCTCTGTTTTCTTTCAAAACACTCTGGCTGTGTTCGCATTAGCATGCGTGAAGTAAATTGCGTCTTTATTTCCGTGGGTCGAGCAAATTATGTGCACCTCAGAAATCTAATTGTCATTGGATTCCTCTATTGGCAAAGAGTGAGCATATGGCTTAGTCTGAAGATATGCTGATGACTACAGTGTAGACTTCAAATGGATAAATTCAGGAATCTCCAGTGTTTCCACAAGGCAAGGCCCAACCGTTCCTTTGAGGGAAAGGGGGATGCATTTTGAAGTAGCGTCAGGTTTATGGTTCAACTCATGCAGAGTTGCTGTCTGCATGCTGGGAAAAGGTAGAAGTTGTTTATTTATTTATTAACTTGATTTGTACTATTGCTTACCCTCTGAGGATTTGAGTACAGTAAGTTGCAATCACTTGTGCATTTGTTTTTATAGGCAATAGGATTGAAAATCTGAAGACAGTGGCAACATAAATAACCAGTGCTCTCTTCTGTGCCACATTAAATTTTTTTTTTTTTTCACTTGGCATTTACTCAGCAACTAAAGCTTCAAATAAACTGCTTTTATCTATAAAGTTTATAGAATTTTTTGTTGTTTTATATTCAAAATATGTTAACTTAAATGTGTATGGAAATTAGATAATTGCTCGATAATGTATATAATAGCTCATACTCAGCCATTAGCCTATTCTGCCTGCAATTCAGCCTTTGGCTTCTGTTTCTTATAGTCTTCATTTTTATTCTAATATGACAGAAACTGCTGTTGATTTTAAAGTAATGTTATTTAGAATGAACACTTCGGCTTTCTCAGTTGTCTCTGTATATGTTGGCATGACGCTAAAGCATGAAAGAAAGTGGATTTCAAATTTCAGTTTTGTCTTCCTTTTGTTTGTCTTTTAAGTAGGGTTTGTCTCTTCATTGGAATGGGAAAGTAACAACCCTGTTTTTGAACTTCTTTTCAAGGCAATATGGAAGGTTAACACTAGCTTATTTCAGCATGTTTTTTTGTTTGTTTGTTTGTTTGGTTTTTTTTTTTTTTCTATCCAAGCACTCCATCACCCTTTGAAGCTGCTCTGAAGGACCCAAGCAAACTGCTACTGGTTCTTCTGATGCTTCAGGAGATTTTAGGATGGTCTTCATGCTCTGTAAGGTGACTGTGGGGCTTTCTGTATTGCTCTCTGGTGTGAAGCATGCTTGAATAAGTATAGGCAATTGTGGAAATTCAGTGTGGTCATAACATCTATGTTTTGCTAGTCACCTGTCATCTTCTATCAGATATCCAGTTCTGTGCTTTTAAAAGGTGGGGAGTTTGCTGGATTATACTTTCCCATTCAGATTTTATTTAATCTTAGTGATTTGGGAAGGAGAAAAAAAATATATATATGAAAAAAACTACCTTAGATTCTCTAGTCTGTTCTCTTGGACTATAAGACTGTTTACTGCTCTCTTTCACCGCCAACAATTTATTTGGTTCAGTTTTAAATACACTTGCTCTGTCACAATGCAGTGCCAGTGCAATGATGAGAGGATGAAATCTGGAATTTTTTTTGTGACGTTTATGTTCTTATCTCTTTATGACCTATGGGTTGAAAGTATTGTTGGTTATCTACCATGTACATTTCTAAGAAATGTTATTTGTTCACAATGTAGAGAATGACAATTTTTGTCTTTCTAGAGGCTGAATTCTTGATTGGTATTTTGACCAAATGCATTTAACTATTAAATAGTTTATGCTTCCATTCCTGAAGTAATGTGTAAATATTACTCACTATATAGCGTAGTATGCACAGTGGGAAAATAATAAAAAGAAAAAAATAAAATGCATGTTAAAAATAAACTAACGTTCATTATTTTGACTGTGATTTTGCTGCTTACAGATGTAAACACTTGCTTGTGTAAACAGTTTTAATGCATGTTACAGTTGTTGTTTAATTGAAGTGTTAAACCAACGGATTTCCAACAATTTGACTAGAGAGTATTAATGAACAGTTTATATTAAGGCATTGTAAAAAAAAAAAATAATAATAATAAAAAAAATTAAGATGAGACAAAGATATAAGCACATGATAATTTCTAAGTTTGAACTTTCATATAAATCTTTGCAAGACTGCCATAAGGTCCAGTTGCAAAGAAAGTTGTAGAAAGACTCCTTAGCAGTAATCATACAACAGAGTTTGATTGAGTCCAGTGTGTGGTAATGATTCCCAAAAGTCACGGGGTGTTTCCTTGCTTTCTGCTCTTTGCAAGAGTGATTTATGAGTTTACAAGTTCCTTCCCAAACTTCATAATTGCCTCAACAGTTCCCCAGATGGACTGTATCCAAGTTGGTATAAAACAGTACTCCTTGCAGCTGGGCCTTCTAATTCATCTTGAGTTAGATACAGTACTCCTTGTTCTTATTGTCTTTATTTAGATTTGCTGCATCTCTAGTAACACTGTACCCTTTTAAATAGTACTGCCTTCCTTTCAAACACCAGATATGCCTGAGAGGAAAACAAACATATTGGTAAGACTTAAACACAAGGTTTTAGTGTTAGGAGAGGAAACAAGGATAAATACAAAACTCAATCTTAGGATATACTTAGCACCTTTCCAATTGCTCAGTCAGTCTTTTCTCAGATTCCTGAAATGGCATCCAGAAGGTGCTGCTTCAGGTCCAGGTATTTCAGTAATGCATCTCCTCAGTCCTGATCTTGGTTCTGATTAAGTGCTCACTTGCAGTCCTTGGAGTTTAAACTAGAACCTTTGGTGATCATAGTTGGAAACTGCTGTGATTCTGTCTCTGTTTTGCATCTAGTGAGCAGCACCTCCTTGCCCTGAGAACAACTATTTTCTCTTTCTTTCCAAGAATGTCAGAATAACTAGATTCATCCCACCCCAGCTAGGCTTGCTCATCTGAATGGGATTCATACCTTCCTGCTAACTATTATGTAAGACACCTACATGAATTTCATGATCTCTGGTAAGCTGGTTGCTTTCTAGAAAGATATTAAACAGGATATAATGTTAACACAGATGATGTACCCTGTAACAAAGTTATTTTGTTTAAACAAGCCCATGAAGATGTGTTTCCCTTCTTATGGCTTGGCAAGTAGAAACTTGCAACACCAGAATAGTGTACATTGAACAGACATCAGGGGAAAGAAAAAACAGTCTCTAGCTTGTATATACTTGTACTTTAGAATAAGGCACATCTGTATGGAAGATGTGTGGCTTAGTGGTTAGGTAGTCTCCTTGAAAGGATTCTAGGTACTCTTATTTGGTTCAGTCATGCACATATATTGTGTGCTTTTATCCTAAGTTTTATGGATCTAATAATCTGTTTACTACCTTTTGGGGCTTAAGTGCTAGTTACAATAAGGAAATCTTTTACAAATAATGCTTTGAATGCAAAAAGAAACAGAGAAGATTAAAGATGAAAATTTGCATTACACTTGGAGATCGCTAAAACATCTAAACAGGTTAAATTACCTGAATTGTTATTAGGTGCCCAAATGATTTGATCTTTTTTGAGGCATTACACTCGCAGCTTTTTCTTTCAAGGTCTGTAAGAACTGTTGTTTGTTTCCTCATAGCATTTTAAAACAGAAGTGCTCTAATTTCAAAACCAGAAACATAGATTTCCAGTGCAAACGCCTGTTCCAGCATACAGCCTAAACCTCAAATGGTGAACAGCAACCCTTTTTGCCATTCATGGACATTTTTTGGACTGATAATTTGCCATTAACTTGTAAAGTATGTTGAGTACTTAATATTTAATTATTTTTTATTTATCGAGAATGCTGATGAATGGAGCATCTAGAAAGCGAATATTAAAAGTTGTTTTGTGATTTATTAAGTTCAGAAACTTGTGCAAACATATTTGCTGGTGTAATTGATGAAATGCTTTTTTTTTTTTTTTTTTTTTTTTTTTAAGTTAGAGTGCTTTAGATGGTAATTCGATTACTGATTTTTGTTCAAGAAAGCAAAACAAAACAACAAATGTGTCTCATGTCAGTACTTTAAATATTCATGAAAATATTTCAGATACATAAACTTAAGGATACCTGGGAGTATTCGTGGTCAGCAAATACATGTAAACTGGAACATACATTTGCTTTTAATATGTTGTTGTTCTTATCTGCAGTTAACATTTTGAAATCTTTGTTAATATTGACAGCTGGAATATTTTTAGTGTTCTTTTCCTCCTTCTCCTTTCTTACAAATTTCTTGAAAAAATTGCAAAGAAAAATTCAGCTACTTTATCTTATTTTGCTGTGCAGCCCTAGAGTGTTCTGATGATCCTGGATAAGCTGGTGTGGCCTTTAGGGAGACACACATCAAATGTAGGCAGACAGCTCCTGTGTCTGGTAACAAAGACTGAGGAGGTCAAAACTATCCCAACAGGCCTGAGCAGGTCAGTTAGAGGCAAATGTTGGAAATAAAATTTGGTGGGGAGGGGAGTAAGAGGCCTGGGTCAAGTCCTGTTCAAAAAGTCAGCTTTGTCAAAAGCTTCAGTCACATTCTTACCTACAGGCAACCTCTGCTGATCCCAACTCATTAATCGAACTGGAGAGCCGTCTTGACCCTGGCTCCTTCCCTTTGAAGTGTGGTGTCCTCTGCAGCATGAGGAAATAATTTGCTGCCTGATTCAATGAGCCATCAGTAGAGCCAGCAGACCTAATGACATGTGAGAATATTAACCTCCTACCACGAAGAGCTGTGAATCTTGAGAGGCAGTCTATAATTCACCCAGCACTCCTGAGCCTTCCCTTTCTGTCTTGTTCTTGCACTCACTTTCTCACTCACAGGGAGAGGGAGAAGAGACCCTCTTGTCGTAAAACTTTATTTTCTTCAGTAGTGGGAGCCTTTCTGTGCAGCTTGATAATGAGTTGCTTTCCTTTTGCAGCTGGATAAAATTTATATTGAAAACTAGACATCCATCTTACAGTAATTTCTGTTTAAATTATGATACAGGCTACAAAAGTGACACTGATGAGGGGGGTTATCTGAATACTTTAAAAAAAAAAAAAGTACAGGATTTTGTGTTACCTTATTTATTTTTCATCAGCAAAGGAAAATAATAAGAACAGGCAAACCTAACAAGAATGCATAACGTTGACAGAACAGTCCTGTATAACATATTTCCTAGCTGCTCTTAGTCAAGAGGATCTTTCTGCAATTTCCCCCTTTTTTCTTACTTTTTCTTTTCCTTTCCTATTTAAAGGGGAAAAACAGTTCTACCTGTACAAGTACTGTGTGTTACATGCACACAGAAGGGTGTATTCTTGCTCTTCGCATCTTTAACAAAGGAATAGATCTTTGGCATAATCCTGCTGCTTCAGAAGTCAGAACTAGTTTTTCTCTTGTTGATTCCTTCAGCTTTTTTAGTCACAAATTCTAGTATAATTTTCTGGTAAGCTTCAGAAAGTGAGCTACCGCTGTTCATGTGGGTAAATAATGAGAAAGGAAAAGCGGAAATGGCCCTGTGTGTGAATGCTTCTCCCCATGAAAATGATGGTGATTACCAGACTACTGTATATCCATAAGTGTACACATATAGAGTAAAATATCACTGTAGAATCTTGTTGCTTCTTTGGTGAGTTTTGTTTTTAAAGCTCTTTATTTCTTTTTGTAGTGCTGGTTGGTGACACAGAAGTTCAGGTTGTGGGTACAGAGGGGCATAGTATCAACTGGAATCTTGTCTGCAGGTCTAGCAAATACTGGACCAAAAGGACTAGACCAGCAACTTAGTACTACCTGTGCTAGAAAAGTTTGTAGTTTGCTTGTTTAATTTGTTTTGCAGTAGCCATACTGGCAATTTTTTTGTAATTAATAGAAATGTAGTTTGCAAAAACAAATGGAATTCTGGGGAGTTCATATGCAGATCTCTATGGTTTTCAGTTATCGTAAAGATATTTTTTAACATCAGTAGGTTCAGTATTATGCCCATTAACAATTCTCTGCTATCATGCTTAAGCAGTCTATTAGTCGTTCTCACCTCTTAGAGCTGGTCACAAGGGCCAGTCCCCTTGCCTCCCTCTGCTTCATCTTTTTTATTAAGTTTATTAAAACTAGTCAGATTATACTTTCTTATGGCACAGGCTGTGCTTGGTCCATTCATTATGGTTTCTTATCTTGGCAGGCAATCTGAATTGAACGGCAGCTAGTCCATTATGCACATATGAAGCCCATCACTCCTCCAGCAATGGCCAATTCATCAAACATTTATCTTTTGCCCTCTGAGCAGTGCGTCAATTTGCTTGTCAATCCTCAGCCTTGGTTGTTGTGGAAGATGGGAGAAAAATTACTTTCTTTCCCCCCTTCTCACTAAACACAAGTAGTTGAAATGGGCTTTACTCTACTCACTCTACAGGCTTGTTACTCCCCCTCTCTGTGCAAAAAGAGGAGCGGTCAGGTTACTGTCTGAATTGCAGAGTGACAGATTGATCCAAGATACAGAACAGCTTTCATTATGGCACTGCCTTTGCACTTGAATTTGCTCATATTTCCATGATAATACTGTTTTTATAAGATTCTCAACTTAATATATGGAGTTAAGAAGAGCTTTTAAAAATAAATGCCTTTAGTATCTTTTTATTTATTTTTTTTAGCAGGTATGTTTATGTTTTGTACAGCCTGATTTGTTCTTTTGCTGTTTCCAGTCATTAATGCTTGTTTGAATTCTTCTGATTTCAGGAAATGGAAGTGCTTTATTTATTTGTTTGTATGTTTGTTTTAAATTCAGTTTTGAAGCCATTTGTTTATTATAACTGAATTCCATGTTAAAACTGGGGGAAAACATGAAGCAAGAGATGTGTTCACATCCAAAGCTTTTCTTCCATCTCCTCCTTGCTGTTCATCAATAATACCTCCAGGAAATTTTAGTAGAATGTACTTATTGTGTACCTGTATGCTTATATTCGTATTTAAGACTTGCCAAGTGAGACTGTGCCCCTCTCCGGGAGTATTCAAGGCCAGGGTGGATGGGGCTTTGAGCAGCCTGGTCTAGAGGGAAGTGACCCTGCATATAGCAGAGGAGTTCAAACGATATGATCTTAAAGGTCCCTTCCAGCCCAAACCATTCTATGATTCTAAAGGGACACACACTCAACTGTAGGGACTTCATTCCAGTATGCCCTTCGATATAATATGATTGCACTCTGTTGCTAGCTCTATGCTAGGTAATTTTCAGTTGTGTTTTACAAATTGTTTTTTGTTACTTGATACTTGCTCGATCATTAGATGACTAAGAGCTCATTTTTTGATCCATTTTGTATTATTTTGAAATATTTTGTATAGCTTATGTGAAAACTGTCTTGCCGCAGGCTATATTTTTACAATGATTGTCATTTTATTTAAATTTACTCAAAATTGTAGCAGTAATATAATGTAAAATCTTCGTATGTTTAATCCAAAAGATGTAATAGAGAAGAGTTGAGCAAAGAAAAGCTTAACATTAAAGATATAGCTTAAACTCTATTATTCAGCTATCCTCTTGTGTAGATTGTATTAAATACAAAGTGAAACCTGAGACTTTAATTAGTAGAAAAAGAATCTCATCCCAGTAAGTGTGGTTACTTACCTAGACCAGAAAAATAATATATCTGTTTTTTAACCAGAGTCCTGGTAGGAGAGAATGGTGTTAATGTTAAAGATCTGAATGGTTGACTCATGGTTTTGAGAGCTACTGAAAACTGTAATTATGGCTTGTAGCTAATTCACTAGGTTATAAAATACAGCCTTATGGGACATAGCTGTGATAGCTTATTTTACCTTAATGCTGTAAATTTTTCTAATTGCATTGCAAGACTTTAGACGAATAGGCAATGTTCATCCCATCTCAGTGTATGTACCTCTCTGACTCTTGTCTGAAGATTTGTACTGCATGACCTTCTGGAAATGCCCATCTGTTGTCACTGGCTCCTAGGGGTTACAAATAACTCGACCTCTACAGATATGCGTCACTATTTTTCAGATAATTCCATTGTTTGAAATTTCCTCCTTCTCTTTTTAAAAAACTAGATTCTGCATTTCTGTTTTAGAATTAGTAAAACAACAACAACAACAAAAACAAACACAAATGTTTGAAAATGTAAATTGTGAACTCTTAATATTTAGAATTTAGAAAGTCAGATTATCTATTTTTGTCCATCTATATGTTGACTCTGTTGTTTGTATATTCTTTGAGGTTTCAGGATGGGTTGTAGCTTGTGAGAGTTGAGTATTTTGGGTTGTTTTTGTTGTGGTAGTGGTGGTTTTGTAAGCAGTGAAATTTTCTGCATATGACTTGAAGTAAGTTGATAAAAACAGCTGAAGATTCTGGATTTACTTGAATTCCTATCATTTATATGTGCCTACATAGCTTTAGTTTGATTGTTCTGCAAGATGTTTCCATGTCTATCTTTTTCTCTAATAAGATATCTCAGATAGTTTTGTGGTAGCAGCATATGAGGGATGGATATTTATTTTATTGTACGTTTGAGAGTTGAATATGACCTTCAGTATGAAAAGACACAGAGACTAATTGTAGATGTGATTAATCATCTTTTCTTATGGAGATCTTTTGTCAGAATGCTGGAAATTGATTGACTGGAAGTGATGCAAAGTGCAACTTCTAAATGTCTTGTGAAATGCTAACTTTCCCTCTGATATTAGACAAAACTAAATACTTCATGTTTTGGTAACACTGGGAAGCTTTTTGTGCACTGGGCCAAATTATGTGATTTATATAGTCTAAATTTGCTTTTGGCTTCCGCTAGAAGGCCAGCATGCAGGTACTTAATGTTTCAAAACATTGGCTTGATGGCGAGCTGATGTATAGAATAGAAAACATATTTGCTCTCTGAAATGAGCAAACCAGCCTGATAAAATCAGTCCTTGGAGTTTTGGGGTTCTTTATTTTCTCTACTTTTTAAAAACTTCTTTTTCCCCTTTGGTCCAGAAATCACATAAGAACTGTCTGTTATGTCATCCTTTCTGTTTCAATTTGGATGTATTATCCAGCTGCTCTGTTTTCTTTAAAACAAGCTATTTAGTTTTCTGTACTTGCATGGGAGAAGTGTGCTTAGAACTGAGCCTCAAAAGAGATTTGAGAGTAGAGAGTTGAGTGAGACCTCAGTCCAAGTCAGTCTTAGGAAGTTAAGCTTGAACAGAGATCAGAACAAGTAAAACTGAAATTATGTTTTGCATTCCCAAGGAATTAAGTAAAATGTAAATATATATAAACACATATACATATATACATATATATATGACACACATATGTTTACATTATTATTATTTTATATATATGTACACATGTATATGCATATATGTGAAACCCACAGCCTTTGTCCTATTTGGCTGTCAGATGCTAAGGAATAGAAATTAGATTTATTAAACTTAAATTTATTATTTATTGTTTATTATTATATTCATTATTTATTAATTTATTAAATTTATTAGATTCTTAAAATGCTGAAATTATCTAGTACTGGGTTTTTCATGTTGATGTTACTCTCCTGTAATCTGTTAAAACATAAAAGGCAAGAAAGAAGACATGTTGAAGAGCTCTTGCAATACAGCAGTTCTGTCTTTAGCTTCTGGTAGTGGCTATCTCTTGTCAACAGAGAACAAATCAATTTTAAGGCAAAAGCCAAACTCTCTCATTTACATACTGTTAACTGCTCTCACTTTTCCTGTTAAACAGGAGGAAAAGGTCATTAGATAGGAGTCAGATGTCTTCTTAGAACTGAAGTGGGATAGGATGTGAGAAACACCTTTTTAGAATGTACTTCTGAACAGGAGTTCTTTGGGACAGGGACAGCAGGATAGTACCAAAGTTTGTCCATCACTTCAAGTGCTTCTGCTTTTTTTTCCATTAATGAATTCTCATGTTTTCATTGTCAAATATTACCGAAATGAAGAGCTGCTCTTTGGTTTCATTGTAACCAAATCCCCATCGGGACAGGGGAACTGTACAGAGTAGTGTAGCTGACAGTTGCTATGTATGCACATAGAGGGAGAAATCTCTGCAATGACATTCCTTTATGATTAAAACTTTGTAACAAATCATAAATGAATTATTGAAAAGCTGGAAGAAATCAGGCTGATTAGCTGAAGGACTTGGATAAAATGACATTTCTGAGACTTTTGTACTCTAAAGGATTATTTACTGTCTGCTTACAGAGCATCTTAAGTTGTTTTGCAGAGGGAATCACTTTCCTGTTTAGCGCAGTGGCTTTGTAAGCTAATGAGGGCAGAGCATGAGCCATAGGCAATGATGCTGCGATATTGACTGTGACAGGGAGCTTGATCATAATTATCTTAACGAGGATAGGGTTAATTACAGTGGAAACTTAAAGTTTTTTCTGTTTGAATGAGGTGGTGCTGAATACGTTGTGATGTTTTGTCGGTTTGATGTGACTTTGGAAATTGCAATGGAAATCTCTTGGCAGCACTTGCTCTCCTCTGGGAGCAGTGTGAGCCCTGTGTTGAGGTAACTGAGATGGTACCTGTAGGTGTGATAATGGGCGGTTTTTCTGTCATTGCAGCAGGGTAAACCAACCTGCAGTACACCTTAGTGATGTTGATTACATTTCTGAAGGTAGGGAAAACAGCTACCTGCCACTTCCCTTCAGCACTGGTTCTGGTGTGGTGGTAGGGTCATGTTCTTGTTTTAATAAGCCAGAAAATGAAGACTTTTCCTCTGCTATGAACTGTGAGAAAGCAGGCCACATTTAATTTTAGGCTGGTTCTTTTTCTCAGGGGATTTCCCTTTTTTCATTCTCAGTATTTCTGTGCTTCTTACCATGCCTTGTGGATGGGTACGCAGTCCTGTTCTATTTTATAATGGACTCATAAGGCAATACAGTACATTAATATAACCATCTTACTCTAAAGATAAATGCTGGTGTTTTCAACTGACTTCTATATCAGCTTCTCAGAATGCTTTCCATATACTGTAATCCTTTCTTATGTAGGTGGTGTTATCCTCCATCTGTAGATGGGAAATTGAGGCACGTAGAAATTATGGAGGAAATTTCAGCAACTCACCTAAAACTTACTGTGCAGATTGTAGATACAACTTCAGAGAGATACTCTGATACAAATCTCGGAGTGCAACTGCTTGGCAATATTTCCTTATATGTTATGATGATGGAAGTTGTTGCCTTGGATTTTAATTTTTAAAAATCTGTTTAAGGAGCAAAAATCAGAATTGTGTGAATACTGGTCTAAAATATGGATGTAAATTTATGTTAATATTTACACCTACTGACACTACTGTGTCAGCCCCTCCCTTCTCTTTGGGCTCTGAATTTAGCTGATTAAATCACACAGTGCACACTACTCTGATGACATGAAAACAACAATTAATAAGCAACCCCCTGTGTAACACAGCTCCTTTTTAACTGAGCAGCTAATAACATTACATGGCAAAAATTATCAAAACTAGACAGGTGTAAGGAGATTTGCACACAATTTTCTCTGCCTATCGATGAAACTAGTACCCTTGTATTCAGCCTAGGCTTGTGAAAGAAAGGCTGTTTCAATAGGCAACTCCCTCTAGTGTTTCAGGGCCTTTTGTCCCACTTCATGGCTTGTCATTTTGTTTTATGCCTTCCCTGCAGCAGTTTTGGATGTGCGCTTTCTTCTCCTTGCCAGTTGCCAACGTTTGCCGATTCTCATGATAAGAGTATTATATTTGCATAACATAACTCAGGAACAATGTGTATTTTGATGCTGACACTGACCAGAGCCCAAACAATGTTTTTTCACAAAGGACCTATTAACATCCCATAAGGCTCTGTGGTGTTGACAAGGAGGTTGCCTTCTCTGAACTCCTTTGGCAAGTCAAAGTCTTATAATAAAATGTGAGGTTTGGAAATAATCCACTATTTATATAATAAAGATTATTTAAGGGGAATTTACTAAACTAGGTTTGTCAAATAAACTGAAATGAAAAACTCATAACAGCTTGATAAACTCACAGCTGCTTCCTCTAGATTATTTTGCCTTTTAAAGGTACGTAGGGAAAAGCACTGTCTGAAATGTTCACTGATCTCTCTTCTGATCTTGACTTCTGCAAAACGAAGTTTGTTACGACCCCTTCACTGAAACAGCTGCTCCGTCCAGCAACTCTCATCTTTGGACAGGTTGTACAGGCTGAACTGAGCTTTTCGAAAAATGCTTTTTAAGGGCAAGTGCAAAAATGTGACTGCTACTCTGATGGTTGTTTTGGTGTGTTTAGAGTGGAGGCTTTTGTTCTTGCAGACTCGGAAACTAGTCTCGATATATCATATAGATAGGCCATAGTGTATAGACTTAAGTAAATTTTCTTCAGGTTTGGCTGTCCAGAATCAAAATGGCATTAATAATAGTGGAAAATCCCAGAATGCCAAGTCAATTAGGTCTGAAATACTCTGGAGTTCTTAGATTGAAATACAGTTTTCCTGCGTTGTGCTAAGTGTCATAGAAATGTTTATAATTTAGTATATAATAGTTCAGAGGTTGCAAACTTGATTTTCCAGAAAAGAAACCAAAACCAAAAACATATTGTCTGAATGCTCTGTGATTTGTGCCGTCAGTATATCACATCTACAAGAATAGTATTTTTATTATTGGACAAATTAGTGCTACATTGTCTAATTAGAAACACATATACTATTATGTGTTTTCCTCCAGTCATAAAGTCTGTAGAACTTTTTAACAGGGACCTTTGATCTTTACCAAAAACTGGAGGAGTGTGAGGAAATCCGTTTGGTATAAATGTCATTGGAAAGTGAATAAATAGTATAGACCTTATTCCCTTATTCATCACATGTTATAAAACAGCCAAGAGATACAGTGATGATCTTACCACTGTTAGGCATAGTAGATCAGCTGTCAAGTCATGCAATCCCTGCATATCTTTAGGTGTCTGGTAGGTGAATGAGCTGTGAATGTGTCTGTGTCTATGATCTGTATACAGTGCCTCTTACTTGATTAATGTGTGGGTTTTTTTCTTGCTGGAATGTGCAAGCATTAAGAATTGAGTTTGGAATAGATGCTTCAACAAGGTACCTGTGTTCTTTTTTTTTTTTTTTTTTTTTTTTTTTTTCCTCTCCATATACCTTACTATCAGGGGAATGAATACCTCCAGATTCCTATTTGTTTACAATCCATCATCTGCACTTCCATCTTGTGAAATGCTCCTTTTTAAAGCTGCTTTCTGCAGCCTGACCTGTGGCTTGATAGTGGGACAGAAAGTTCCAAGAAGGAAGTAAATGCCTTTTCTGTCTGGAGTAATTCTGCATTTTATTTTGTAGAGAACATTTTATGTTGCTCGCAGAGACTCAAGGAGAAGCAAATTAAGTGGTTAATAGAAAGGAAAAAAAAATCCCTTTTCCATTTCCTATTATTGCATGTAGGGTAACTGCTAAGAAATGATACTTGAAGTTGTATTTATTATTGTTAGCGGGGTATGATATTTCTTGGCAGAAATGATGGATGACAACTTAAATTTGTGTCCAGGGAATGAAGGTGAACTGTGACAGAGTTATTTATCTTGGGAATGGAGGTTAGGGTCAGGCGAGGCTGGGTGCCTGAAGGCACAAGACATTGACAAATTCATCCTGCAGGCCCCATATCTGAAGCCTTTTGTTTTGGATCCTGGCTACTCACTAAGTGACCCCCATCCTTCATCCTGCCAGCATGTGAAGGATGTGTTGCAGTGCCAGCACTCCCTTTGCCACTAATGCTTGTCATTCACTCTTCTGACAGGCCCAAACCAAAACTATTCCCACTCCTGAAAGGGAAGGTTAAAATATTTATTTCAGCTCATAATGGCCTCCCTGATTTAGTGGAGTATCATTTTTCCTGTTGCCTTTGTCATTTGCAGGTCACTAGAAGGACTGAAAACATTCAGTTACTTGGAAGAACTGATTCTGGACAACAATCTACTCGGAAATGACCTTCTTCTTCCCAGGTTACCCCACCTCCACACCTTAACGCTCAACAAGAATCAAATATCCTTTCAAAGAAATACCTGCGAAATGTCAAATGAGTTTTATGTGTCAGCCAAATTAAAGTATGTGAAATATAGTTCATGTGCAGACAAAGCATTCTCTCGCTTGGCACCTGGAATACTTCATAGTAATTTATTATAGGTCATTCATAAATGAAATGCACCATTATATCTTCCTGTTGCTCCATTTTAGTGAGAGATCTAAGTTATGGCTCTGAAGAAATCTTTTTTAATAGATAAAATAGAGAAAGAAAATAATGTCAGTGCTACCGGTGTGCTGCAGTTCCTGTGTTTGCTTGGGGTTCTGTTGCAGGCTGACCTCTAGTGGAATAGAGGGTGCAATGAAATGGTATTAAGTTTTTATACCTTGATAGCTCTTAAAAGTAAAATAATAATAATAAATTAAAAAGCAATGGAAAAAAAAAAACCCAATAAAAAATGAAGTTGGTATTATGCACAGTTTGGTAACTGCAGCCATTAAATTGAGTCACTATATTATTGGTGTTCCGGCTTTGTATAGATTCATATGAAGTGCTACTCAAATCATACATTTAAATACTTAGATGTATGGTTAAGTCTATTCATAACCAACCAGGCACTTCTCCATATGTCTGAAATTAGTGCATGCCTACTTATCATTCAGCATAAATATTTCAGTATTTGCCTAAATACTCTGCTGATTCAGAGACCCCAATCCCTAGGCTTATATGTAATGGTCTGTAAAAGCTAATTAACTACAAGGACTGGACATGGACTTGATTATTAAATCATTTCTTATGCTTTGACCCTTCTGGAGATTTGAAGATGTGTAATTTATGATTTTAAAAAAGTGAAAGGCAATCAAACTTTGGCCAAAAGGCCAACTGAGGCCTACATAGCAAAGGCTGTGAAAACATTCTCCTTCTAATTGCGGAGTGAGGACAAGGCTGCTCAACTGCAGGCTTTTATTTCAGACAGTATAAACAGAGACCAATTTACCTCCTACTAGAGCAAAATTCTCTTACTGAGGAGAGAAATAATAACTACAGATAATATTTTTGCACTTATTTTTGACTTCATAAATAAATAAAAATCACCAGCCAACTTATATACTCAGCAGCCCTGGAAATTTGTCAAGTGTCACTTGAACTATGAGAGTTGTCACTGTGCTAGGTAAGTGCTAGATTTCTGGTTAATACCAGAACTCTGTAGTTACTTTGAATAGCTGTTTGGTATTATTATTTGCTGCCACATGTAGAATATGAGGTATTTGTGCTTTGGTGAAGAATGTATAATAACATTTTTGATGATGCTATGAATGTCTGATGCAGCATATTTCCATCTACAGAGTAGGATGTGTGAATTTGGCTCCCTGACTATGTGTATGCATGTGTTTGGGATAGGAAGTGTCAAGTAAGGACTTTGCAATTACCAAAAGCAGACATATTAAATAAGAATTTGGTGAACAAGTTGATGGGAAGAAGTTCCAGTTAGTAATCTTCAAAGAGGTTCTATTGTGTTTCATCACAGTAATCAGTAAGCTCTGAATGTTATTGATACAATGATAAGCAGGTTTTGACCTATCCAGGCATTTTTAAAATTCAGTCTTAAAACTATAAAATTGGAAATTTGGGAGTATGGAGCTACACAGATTGTAGAAACAGTGTATATACGTTTTGCAGCATGTTGCCAATAATTTAACAGAGGAGTTATAGAAGTGCTTATAAAGCATCTAATGTCTGCAAGCTGCCTAGAGAAGAGAAGATAAACACTGTTCTTCATTAATGTTTTGAGCCCTCGGGAGCAGTGATCTCTTGTAGGGAAAATAAAGCAGACTGCAGAAGCATGGAGACCTTCCAGATTCCTCTCTTCAGTGTGGATATCATATTTGAAATAGGGCTTGTATGAAGTTCGTTCACTTGTTGTTATGAATCATTTCTTTAAAGAATTATTTTTAAATGTTCAAATTAAAATCTTCATTTTATAGAATAATTACATTATTCTATTACATTACGTGAAAGACTGTTTAGTATATGCCACTATGAAGAATGCTGATCTGAAAAAAGTGGCTATTGGCATAGTATCACTGTGCGTACATAAATATATATATAAGTGGAAAGAGAGACATAAAAAGGAAGAAGAAACATGTAAATGGAGGAAAAAAAAAAAAAAAAAAAAGCCAAACTGATCCATGTGAAAACTGGGATAACATAATAACTTTACACCTCAAGTGCAAACTTTCATGGATATTGCTTCATATTACGGTATTCTTTGTCTGCCCTTTCACTCCTTTTATTATGTTTTTGTTTTGAACCAGATCCTGTTCTGATATGAGCTTTCCACTCCTTCTTTGTGTGTGGTACTATGGGTGTAAGATCTGGTTATGCTGTACAGATACAAAGGCTTATCTCTAAATCAGATACTTAAACGAATCATGGCTTTTTTTGTCTTTCAATTGTGGTTTTGCATTTCATCTGCATTTAGGCCAGTACTAGTTTTTTCTCTTACTAACTGGAAAAAAACTAATTCAAAAATTACTGTTTTAAAAAGTTTACTATTTGAGGTAGTACTTCAAGTTTTATTAGCATGTAATTTGTTCAAAAATGCTTTAAAAGGCAGACTGTATGAAATGCATAAAGAATTGTTATCTGTGTAGTACAGTTTTAGATTATGTGCTTTTTCATGTGTATATCATTTACTTTGGGAAACATTTCATAGTTTCTCTGTCAGACACAACAGATGGCAGAAAGCAAAATTAAGGTGAATTTGTGGTAGGGAGTTGGGGTTGGAGGTGTACTCGTGTTTTCAATTGCCTATACTTATTATAAGTCTGTCTTTTAAATGTGCTTGCTACATGTTGATAGTTAGACAAAAAAAACACTTATAGTAGGTTTATTCCTATGTACGTGTGTTATGGTAGTGGGAGATTTCATGGCTGTTCATTATGCTGACAGTACCCATTCTAAAATGGGGCTATACAATCTAGACATTTGAATTTCTTTGATGTTTCAATCTTCTTAGTATTAGTTAAAACTATTCAAAAGAGTATCAATGATAGTTGTTGTTGGTTTTTTGTGTTGTTTTTTTTTTCTTCAAATACGTATAACTGTAAACTGAAAATTTTAATGGTATTCACTTCCTAACTTCAAAATAGACAAGACTGATGCCCCGTCCTTGGAGGTGTTCAAGACCAGGTTGGACGGGGCCCTGGGCAACCTGATCTAGTAAATGCGTATGTTTGGTGGCCCTGCTAGGCACTACATGATCCTTGAGGTCCCTTCCAACCCGGGTAATTCTGTGATTCTGTGTGATTCTGTGACATGAACTTGATGTGATATTCTCTGATGTAAGCCCTATTTCTTTACTTAGTCCAGAATGCTGATAATCTGTTTCATGTACGTTCTATATGCTTCTGAAGAGTTCATACTAAAACAGATTTAGACTGAAGATGTCAGCTATACATGTAAAATGCAAGCATTGAATGTAGGTCTAGATATTGAGTGGTTTTAGAGTATGGTTGTCCAACCTTTTGGCTTGCCTGGTTAGAAGAAGAGGAATTGTCCAGGTCTGCATCTATGACAATTGCTCTGAAAATGATGTGCCCTCTTTTTTATTACAAGTCTATACATTCAACTTGAAAAGTCAAAAGCAATATGTTTATGTCAACTAAAAACAGAGTCGCAAATAAACCAAGAAATTGATGGGGTTTTGGCAGTCATAGAGTCATAGAATGGCCTGGGATGACAATGATCATCTAGTTTCATCTCCCCTGCTATGTGTGGGGCTGCCAACCACCAGACCAGTCTACCCAGAGCCACATCCAGCTTGACCTTGAATGCCTTCAGAAATGGGACACCCCCAACCTCCTTGGGCAACCTGTTCCAGTGCGTCACCACCCTGTGTGAAAAACTTCCTCCTAATATGTAACCTAAACCTCCCCTGCCCTAGTTTAAAACCATTCCCCTTTGTCCTTTCACTATCCACACTTGAAAACAGTCATTCCTCCATAGAATCATGGAATGGCCTGAGTTGAAAAGAACCATAATCATTAATCTTCAAACCTATTATCATATTTCTGTATCAAAATGGAAAGCACAGCTGCTCATTTTACTCTGTTCACAGGACTGTGTTTAGCCAATGTATTAAAATCCATGAACTTAATTCCCATATCTTAAGCTTGCTCTTCTCTATGTGCTGTGCCCTGGTTTCAGCCCAGGTGCACTGGTGTTTGGTTAGTGAAGAAGGGCTGAGTGGAGCTGTTTGGCAGGAAGAACCTTCATGCTGGTGCTGAGCAGGTGGCGGCTGCACTGTGATCTGTGCTGGGCCATGGGTTGATCATCCCTGAGAGGAAAACCAAAGTATTTCACAAGTGGAAAATGCAGAGCTGAGGCAGAATGGTAGTAATGATAAATGCATTGCTTATGGCAAAAGCTCTAACTGTGCTTCAGAATTAGGGATGTTATCTTTCTGAATATTTGAACGTGGCATAGATTGAGTGCTTCAACTAAAGGATGTCCCAGTAAGTATTTCTGATTGTCATCTATCTCCACAAAGTTTTTGTCCTAATGCCTAACTCCAAACCATAGATTATAAATTATTTTGCCTGTGCTTGTTCCTATGTTGTCCTAAAATACTTGAAGACCTACAAGTCCCAATCTGTGACCAGAATCTCATTGTGTGAAGTACAGACGACTTGATGTTTAGATTGAGTGAATACATTAAAGACATAAATTGTCTCTCACAATCTCTATCTCCACTAAACAAAGTGAGATGAAACAGTACAGCAGTATTCCTCAGTTTGGTCCTGAGAACTCTCCATATGACATTGACAAATATGGCTAAATTTGAGTGTGGCATACTAGAGAGCTACGGTACCTGAACCAAAAACCTCAGTGAATTCTGTAAAATGTTTTGAGTTTACGTGAGTCTTGAGCCTTTTTTTTTTTCACTTGTTACCACCCTCAAGACCACCTTTTTTCTTACACAATGTACTTGAAACAAAGGGTAAGTAATGTGAATGTGTAATGCTAAATGTCTGCAAAAGAAGGATATAGTACAAGCAATTTCATCTCTTCTTCTACAGCACTGATTGGACAAATTAGACTCCAGTTGTTAGAACTTTTAAAAATGATGAGCCACTTTTTTTTGTTGTTGTGTTTTTTTTTAATCTTTGTGTTTTCTTGGGAATTTTGAGCAACAACTGGAAGCAACAGTGTTAAAAGAAAATCTTTGAAGTAAATGATACATGTTTTTTGAATTGATGGATCTCTCTAGAGAACCAGAAAAATAATTTCATTGTAGAAATAGAGGAATTCAATTTGTTCTCAACTTTGAATAGAATAGTTCAGCTGGACGGGATCATCAAAGATATCTAGACCAATTGTGTGACAACTTTGGGGATAAACAAAAGTTAGAATCTAATATTGAGGGTACTATCTAAATGCCTCTAAATGTGTACATAATGACACTGAAATATGTTCTTTAACTTGCGGCCTGAGAACCTTGGCCTTGCTGAAAGACATTAAAATTCCCTGGAAACTCCAGTTACACAAAGAAATCTAATGCTACTCCATTAGACAGAATATCCTCTATATTCAGCAAATAGAAAACTCACCTTAAGATGTATGGACTTAGTTAATTACCACTTTTGATGCAACTTTTCATTCTTAAGCAAGGTGGTTTTAAAATCAGTGAGCAAGACCCGACTGCCTATCAGACAGGGCTCAGCCTAGAGCCTGGCACACAAATGACTGTATGTGACATCCTATTGCAGAAGAGGAAGATGTATACTTGCATAATGCAAGCTATTTCTGTGGTTATCCAACCATGAAGACCTAGGACATTCTAATGGAAAAGCATTCAGGTGGCAAAGATCTTTTCATACTGCATTCAGAGGAGAATTGGTAACTTCTGCTTCAAGGCTATTTGCCTGTAGAATTGCTTGTAATTGCTGCAGCATGTTTATGATAAAGTCAACTAAAGCAAAAGATGTTTCAAAAATGAAAAAAATACAGGTAACTTGCTTGTTTAAGACTCTGATAGAAGGGCTATCCAGCTGTTTTAATTTTATATCAATTACAGAACCTACATGACATGGTTGGTTGAGAAAAGACTTCTGAGTGACAGATTTTGGTCTTTCTATATGGTGTCTAGAACTTTATGTGATATTTCTAATATTCTCTAGGTAAACTTTTCATAAATATTGAATATATTGAATATAAAAATGATTGCTCTTTGCTTTGTCAAGAACTTCTGAAAGCTGTAATCATAGAAGGTCATGAATGCAGATAGCTCTTCCTCAACTGTCTGGGGAAAACAGGATGGATAAAAAATTGGCAGTACAAAATACAAGCTTTTTGAAAGAAAATAGTTGTAGAACTTGCAAAGCATTAAGAAGAAGAGAGCGATTAGTTTCCTTAGAAAGTCAATTTATTTGAGTGAGTGACTGTTAAAAAATAAATAAAATACTAGCAGTAAAAATAGTTTACAGAAAGAGTTTTATTATATTGTTTAGTAGGTTATCTGGACCAACTATAGCACTATATTTTCCAAGTACTGCTATTGACGATGATTTAGTGCTACTGTAGCATTTGGTTTTCTTAACAGAAAGTAAGCTAATAACTGTGTGTGCTTGTGCATATGTTTGCTGTGAAAAGTCTACTATCAGTATAGAAGCATGTTTGTGTGCATATATGTAAAATAATTAGGAGGCTTTAAAAAGTTGATCCACGTATGGAAGAACCAGTTCTCTTAAGTATTTTCCTAATATAAAACTGAAAATAGTGCAAGAAGTCATTATCTTTTGGTGAGGATGGAAATTTGAAATACATCCAGTAGATTTACGTTAATTGTTCATTGAGGCCAGGCTGTGTTTTTGGAGGGGACCATCCAAAAATATCATTGCTAAGAATTAACTTGTTAGCTAAAGAGCAGGAAAGTTTAAAAAAAAAAGAAAAAAACTTACAAATTTTTATTTTGGTCTGTGTTCTTTGGAAAGAAAAGCATTAATAGAATGGTAATGACAACAGTTGAATGAAGGTGGTACACTATGACATTTTAATTATTCTAACAGAGATAATTTAAAACATTTTTCAAACAATAGAGACTACAGTGTAAATATTTTCATCACTGCTACATACTTACCTGGTGATCAGTGCCTTCAGAAAAATGAGTTCAGAGTTTCTGTTATTGAACTTTAAATAATGAAAATTTCCCTTGCAATGTGCATGGATTTAATTTTTGAAGAGAATAGAGATGAGATTGGTCTTAGCAATTACTCAGCAAAGTTTTGCAGTTCTTTGGCTCTGATTGCATCAAGATGGCAACAGTAAATCATGAATAGGAAAAAGAAAATTAAATTTCCAACTTGCTTTTGATTTTCTTCCTTTGTATTTTCTTAGTGTTATTTTAGAAATACTTTACAGTTTTGGTGGCCTTTCACTATTTAAAAAAAAAAACAAAAACAAATATATGACCTTCTAATTAACTAAATAGTGCACTAGACGTACTGTATGACTTATGTCTCATCTCTGAAAAACACTTAGTCATGAGAATTTCAACGGAGTTTCATTTATTTTTTCTCCTACGTGCTTTGTGTAGAGTAAAAGTGATGGCAGTTTTTTGTTGTTGTTGTTTTTTTTTAATAGGGAATGGACAGATAAGATCTAAGCCTTGCAACTCCTAACCCCCTCTGTCTCATTGCTGTAATGGAAATAACTGCTTTTTGCAACAATAAACTATTTATCTAATGAAGCCTTTGTGCAATTTAAGCAGTCCTGCCAGAAACTGTTTCTCCTGGCTGAGGGAGGGTGCTAGATGCAAACACCCCTCTATTAGTCCTTGAAAATTTAAAAAATCTTCTTAGTTGAACATGTGGAAAAAGAGTTTGTGACGTTCCAGCAGGGCAAGGTAGGTAATCCTGTCCCTCTACTGTGTGCTGCTGAGACCTCACCCGGAGTACTGCATCCAGATGGGGGATACTCCACACAGGAGAAACATGGACCTGTTGGAACATGTCCAGAGAAAGGCTACAAAAATGATCAAAGAGATGGAGCACTTTACCTACAAGGTCAAGATGAGAGAGCTGGGGCTGTTCAGCTTGTTGAAGGGAAGGCTCCGAGAGACCTGATAGCAACCCCTACGTGGGGCTGTAAGAAAGAAGGGGGCAGACTCCTCAGCGGGGTCTGTTGTGACAGGACAAGGGGACACTGTTTCAAACTGAAAGAGAGAGGGCTTCGAATTAGTTAGAAGAAGAACTTTTCTTACAGTAGAGGCGGTAAAACACTGGAACAGCTTGCTCAAAGAGGTGATAGGTACCCCATCCTTGGAGATGCTCAAGGTCAGGCTGGACTGGGGCCATAAGAGACCTCATCAAACTGTAGGTACCTGTTCATTGAAGGGGAGTTATTTTAGATGACCACTGAAGTTCTTCCAATCTTCCAGCTCACAAATGATTCTATGGCCTTCCCATCAAAGTTGCATCCTTCCCAGAAGAGCCATGAAAATAATTTGTTTTAAAAGTTTATGTGTGGTCTAGACATCTAGAAATGAAGGTGAGAATTTTGGTAGTGTCTTTATCATGGCTAAGATAAGTTATTTTATGTGAGGCTTCGTGTTTCAATTTTTCTTAGGGTTTAGTGAATGGTTTGATGACTGTAGCATTGCATATAGTGCCTATTCATATATCTAATTCCAAAGTAGTTTTTATCACTCATGCAAAATTTTTAAGTGAAATTTCCTCAGATATTTTGGTACAGAACATTAGCTAAGAGTATGACTATGCTGTTTCTTAATGTGCTTAAGCATGATCTTATGTTTGGAAATAAAATGAAATTTCAGAACAAAAAGAAGACAACATTTTTAATAGTTTATAATATAATAATTTTCATTCTGCATTGCTTTTGTTGCCCTTAAGATACTGAGGTGAAGAAATAAGTAAATTCCATCACCTAAAAATAACAAAGATAACAGAAACACATAAATCAAGTATAAATAATAGCAACACAGTTGAACTGAGGATTTAAAATGATAGCTGTGGTCTATAACAGCAGGAATAGATAAAAACAGAACAATGAAATACCTTTAATGGTTTTGAATAATTACTACAGGTTATAAGCACTGAAAACCACATACACATGCAAATACGGCCTCTTTTTTGAATCTCAAGTTTTCCATGAAAATTGAGCCATACAAATAACATATAGTGAGATTTTTTGAGACTATACTTAAACAAAAGTTTGCTCTAGTTGTTCAATCAGTATATTTCAATATAGTTGAATATTGTTATGCTTAAACCTAAGCAGTGATTTCCAATGTTGCAGTGGTTGAAAGATTAATGTTTGCTTATTTGTTTGTTTTAATATGTTTTACAGTATCAAAGGTGTGTCATCATTTCTGTTCTGAGGAACATGCTTAAGTTGAAATGTCTCATAACATCAAAATATAAGGCTATTTTAATGAAAGATATCTTGTTTTATGGATTTCAAAACTTCAAGTATAAAATACATATTGAATTCTTGAAGTTGCTTTTATAGAATCATTTATTTGCATGCACTAATTGAGTAATTACAAATGTGTTGCTAAGGCAGTGAAAGTATTTATATTCTGAAAGTGGGTTGTTGTGGTTTGACTTTAAAAAAAAATAAAAAATAAAACAACCTCATTTTCCAGTGAACTGAATATATTGGTGATGAATGTTCTGTGAAACTGTTTGTTTCCATGCTGGAAAAGTTTCATGGCTCCAGCAATTGCTAGCCATTTTACCACACAGCATCCATCATTTTGTCAAAGATCTAATGTTTTTAGTGAACCACCTAGGAAAGAAAAGACTAACAAAACAGCCAAATTCTTTCATTCCATGCCAACAAACTGACTAAAGTTTATCCCTGTTTGCCCTTGGAACAATTAATGTGACATTTCCCCAAATGCCATACTAACTTTGATTGTCAGTTATTGAAATGTATGTTTAAATCAGCAGTGATGCAACTCTAAATGCTTTTTTTTCCAGACTTGTCATTGAATCCTTAACCCACAACCTTTGACACATAACAGAATTAGAAAGCCTTTTGGATCATTTGGCCGAAGTTGTGCCCTCACTACAGTATCTCAGTTTGCTTGGAAATGTGGCCTGCCCAAATGAACTGGTCTGTAAAGAAAAGGATGAAGATGACTACCAAAGGTACAGGTTAGTGTCTTCAATTATAAATATAAGGTATGTCAGCTTTTTTTTTTTTTTTTTTTAATACCGAAGAAATATTGAACTAAATCCAACTCAGCAAATCATTTACTCTCTTTCTTCTGAATGCAATGTGCCATGTTCTGCCATGAAATACCTGTGAATTTGAGTAACTGAATTTCAATGCGTTCCCTCTCAGAAAATATTTCAGGAAATATTTCAGTGACGTGCAGTTTGAGTTGAGCAGGTTTTCACAGGCTTTCCTGAATGAGGATGCTCATGTGTATTTACCTATGTCTCTTCTTTAAGCTCAGGGTAAGGCAACAGTTATACATACTAATGGTAACAGCTAATAAAAAATATTAAAATAAATAAATAAACGAAAAAGTTGCTATACTCTGTCAGTTACATTGTCTTCTGTTTACGTTTGATTATGGTGAGGCATTTCTTCCATTATAGGTATCTAGACACTATTAAAGAACATAGAAGAACGGACTACTGTATTGTGGTTCTTTACTCAAAAGTTAGTGTTTAGAATCAAATCAAATAGACTAGCCATCTCTGTAATGTAATTTTAATGAACTAGAATACATAATAAGTCATCTGGAAATTAATGTGGAAACCTGATAAAATACTGTTTGTCTAAGTTCTGTTAAAAGTTACAATAATTATTTTAAAAGAACCATAAAAAATACTTGTATGTGATTGTGGTTGTGGATAATTTTTCATAGCTATAATTGTTAGACAAATGAGACATTGACTATTACTATTATTTTTCTTGTTCACATCTGATGAAAGGTTGCAGTCTGTGTACTTGCACTTGAGCTGAAAATGGCTCTCTGTGAGGCAAGCTGATGACCTTAGCTTATTTTGTTAGCAGATCACTTGCAATATTCATAGTTACAAAACTCTGGAAAATATCTTCATGTAATCCAAAGTATTCTGTAGGAGATAGTACAAAACCAGTAGAAAGTGGAGGAGACCAAAAGCAGATCTACTAGGAAGCTGCATGAATCAAATGCAGCAGATTGTTGCTCATAAATACTTTAAATTAAAACAGCAACAGTTTTTCTAGGTGCAGATACATTTTTTTACTTTGTTCCACAATTTTTGAAAAGGATTTTTTGCTAATCATTAAGCTGAAGATTTTTACCTCCTAACAAGTCTACTTTTTAATCTAGCGTATCAATAGTATTTTAGTTTTCAACAAGTAGAGCTGCTAAGATTTAATAAAATATTTTCCCATTGCTTTTGCATTTATGTGGAAGATATGTCTAATATCCAGCTTACAGGAATCTAATGATGCTGTCTCTGTATAAATTTATGTGACATTTGCAGTGGAGAATTGCTTAAAAATGAATGATATTTCTTCAGTTTACTGTTTTTCACTTTAAGTATATTTTCTGACAATGTCTCCTATTAATCATTTAAGCAAAAATAGTACCTTAAAGGAGCCATTCAGAGGCAAGAACCTATGGTTCATTTAGTGCTGTCTGAAAAAATTCTTTATTGATTGACATCCTCTGTGGTTATGTGATGTAATATTTATAATATGTCATGCAGCCATACATCAAAACAAGCATGTCTGTTGTTTCATTTCAATGCAAAATGTTGATTTCAGGGAGGTCAAGGTAGTTTTAGGTCACATCATGGCAAAGCACCATGTCAAAAGTGTGAAATGATTGTATGCATCTGCTGGAGACTGCAATATTGTCTCCATTTTCTTTCCTCTCAACTTTTCAATAACTTGAGTATTTGTTCCATATAAACAGCGATAATTAAAACTTGTTCAAGAAAGATGAATGGACTTCCAATTACTTGAATGATTTATGGTTCTGCTGCTGTAACTAAAGCTTCCTAATAATTTTCCATGATTTTGTTACATTATATAACTTATGTTTGCAAGACAGGATTACATTCAAAAGCAAACAATAATGTTTATGTATGTATGTACACATAGTATATAGTCATTCGGTGTGCATATAATCTGTGTATATATAATACACATATATATAATTTATCTTAACAGCAGTATATTTACCTAAATGAATATTGAAGAAACTGATTGAATGGAGTCTACTAGTTATTCATTTTCTAATACATGTTCTGCAGAAACTTTGGCATTTTTTTCCTTTCCCAAAATTTATGAATTTATCTCAACAGAATGCATATTTTGCTTCAAATTTTAAAAGCAAATAGTTGTAATGGTAAGCTTTGGCATTTTTTTCAGGCTCTGAAGAAACCTTTTATTTTAAAGCTTTTAGAAAAATTTCCTCACATAAAGAAACATCAAAAGAGTGTATTTTAGTGAACCTCAATGAAATAAACATTTTATCAAAAACTCTGACTCTTTTTGCAGTGAACATTGGAACCACAGCTTCATTTTTCATTGAGTTTTAATTTCATTCCTACCGAGTTCAATTAGAGTTCAGGCTATTTAATTCCTCATCCGGAATGAGAAAGGTGCTGGAAATCAAAGCTTTATTTAATCTTCACATTCCAGCAAACTGAAAAGACCTATAAAACCTAAAAAATTTGAACTGTAAAAAAAAACATGCAAAATCAAGTTTTAAAAACTTTATTAATTTACTAACATATTAGCATCAGAAATAAAAAGGAGTATTGTATCTTAAAAAAAGAAAAATTAGTTTACCAGAAATAGTTAACATGTTTTTCTATTAAGGTGTAAGGATCTGGACCATCACGTAATACTTGATTTCAATGAGCAGTTTAGTGCTATAACTCATGTCTGTTGTTTTTTTTGTTTTGTTTTGTTTTGTTTTGTTTTTCATTGCAAATAGGTTTTATCCAAAAACATTGTGACTTATTTTCAAAATGATTGCTTTTTTTCTTTGAAACATAGTAACACTTGTGTAGGTTATTTTATGGGGAATAATAATAAAAAAAGAAACAGTATAGTGTTTTGTTTTGTTTTCCATGCCCTGCTATTTCTCCTTACCTTCAAATGTGTAGGAGAACAAATTGATGACATTTCACATTTCTATTTGTTAATGAAATTTTTCTTGGAGAGAAACAGAAAATGGAAAGCTTTGTTCAGTGATATTTTTATAACCAAACCTGTTTGGTTCTTTTTCAAAAGTGTTGGGCTGTTTGGTTGTTGGTTTTTGTTTGTTTTTTTTTCCTCACCATTATAAAAGTGCCTTAATTTATTTCTGTAAGGAAATATTGTGCTATCAATCCTTATTTTTTAATTTTATTTTTATTTTTTAAGCATAACAGTTTTGGGAGATGATATTCTGTGAAAGTTTATCTTGGGGATGAGGGCAAAGGAAAATTTCAGGATTTTCTCCTCACTGCTGGAATTAAAACCAGGAAATATAATGGCAATAGGAAAGACTGAAAATCTTTTGCCTTAAACAGGAAACAACAAATACACAGAAAAACCACTTGCAAAACAGTGCATGTTCTAAAATAACCTATTCTACAATCTCTACTTTGAAGATTGCGTGAAAGCAGAGGTCATGACCTGGAGATCAAAGTAACAGAAGTCAACACAGTAATTGCTGGTTGCTTCTCTTGTACCCGCACTTGGTCAGTCCTGTGGGTGTATTGTTTGCTGTGAAAACTTCAAACAGGGTGTTACTGAACTGTGAAAAATCATCTGGGTCAGAATGTATTACAAAGCATTTGCTAATGCTGCAGGTGACCTCACCTATTTTCATAGAAGTGATGTGATTGTGAAGGATGTATACCATGTGTGAAGTTTTCAGTGCTTGTTCATTCTTTGCTCCTTATTGACATTTCCTGGAATGATGCATTCATTAAGTGCTGTTGACATGGAAACAAGGGCAAGTGGAAACAAATGCCTGAGTTTATTTTAAATTAGCTTAGAAGCGCCTATACAAGATATGCTATCTTTGGCAAGAGGAGCAAATGATGATAACCTTATGAAGTTCTCTTAAGATATAGCAGTAAGAAAAGAATAACAAGCATTTTGAATGGATTACCTTTTCAAGCTAATTCAGCTATTCCTATCCCATAGGTTTGATTCTGTGAAATGCTAGTACATCTTATACTTTTCAGCTTTCTTGACATTTATAAATATACATAGCATATGTATAACATTCTCATTGCTTTTAAATAGTGTTGTTGTTTTTTGGTGTTTTTTTGTTTTTGTTTTTTATAATTTAAATGGTAATAAAAATACATTTTCAAGAAAAGATAGGAGGCTTCACATGTCAATGAAAGTGATGGCAATGTACTTGATCAACTGTCAATGATCTTAGTAATGTGCCTTCCTTGTGAAGGAGAGATTGCAATTCGTAGCATTGTGATGTGTGTTTTATATACTTCTTGGTATGTTTAGGGGATTTCCTTCTGTCTGTATAATCTATGAATCTATGCTACTTCACTGTTTATACAAGACCTTATAATTTCTACAGTACTTGGAAGAAAACTGTATTTAACAGACATCAGATAGCTGCATAGCTTCCATCTGATATTAGCCATTGTAAAGACTTAAGAGCAAAAGCTATTATAATTTGTTTCTATCAGATAGGTAAACTGATGTCCAGAACGTTCCAGTTTGTCCATGCTTACACAATAAGTCAAAACATAACTATGGATGTAGCATGTATGTAGATAGAATGTTCTGATTCACAGAGATTGCTGTACTGAAGTAGACAGAGAAGATCATAATATGTGGAGGAGGCCGGACTTGAATTTCATGGCTGTCATCAGGTAGTGCAAAATTTGCATTGAGGCAGTAATCCTGTAGCGTTGTGCTCACTGTTCCGGAAGGTGTGGGTTTAACGTCACAGAATCACATAATTGTAGTGGATGGAAGGGACGTCTAGAGATCATCTAGTCCTACCCCTTGCCAAGACAGGCATTCTAGACCAGGCTACAGGGAGGCATTGTATCTGGCTTCCTTAACTTTGTAATGGGAGAAGTTTTGTCAAAAACTACTCAAAAAATTTCCACAGCCTGGTGTAGGTTTTGAAACTTTGTTTTGTTGTTGGTTTTTGGTTTTTTTTTGGTAGTGCACAAAAAACAGTTACTGAAAAATCTAGTTGTTTCCTGAACTTGTTTGTTCATAATCCTTATTTTCACCTTTCCCCATTTGAATACTGATGTAGCTTTGTTTCCTTAGGTTATTTATTATTGCTAGTTTGCAAGAGTGTAACTGAGAGCATAATCAGCTCTTCAAAGTTGAAAATAGGTATATTATTTTCAAATTCTACAGTCATCAAAGAGAAGGAATGAATGCAGTAACACAAGTATTGAATGGTTCATTAGATGTTATTTATATAGTTATAGATACCAATTGAGCTAGAGATTCCTGCATTCTTCTGGGGAAATAATCCTATAGTTTTTCAGCTCTAGATTAATTCTGAGTTTTAAACTTAAAGCATACAGTGCCATTTTTATTCTAGATTTTATTATTACAAGAGCAAAATGAAGGGCTAGACAAATTCTAATTCTTATGATAGTCATCCACTGAAGCTCAAGCAAATATATTTTATCTAAAATTGTAAGATATCCAAACTTTCTGTTGTTTTTCTGTAGTAGTAGGAGAAAATACAGCATTCCTTTCAACATTACCTTATTGACACTTAAAAAATTTTCTTGTAGTGTGGATTATGGGTGATGCCAGTATCTTTCAGCATCAGGAGACCAGTCAAATTCTGTAACTTGTATGCTTTGCCCAGGGAGGTGATAAATGAATCTATGCCTTTTGATGTTATGACATTATATGATTTTTCTTATTATGATGTTACAGCATAGTATAGAAATTTCCTGGAATTATTGGATACTAAGAAGTAATATTGAATAGAAAATGATTAAGATTTTGATTTTTTTTTATGCCTGGACCTACAAGTCTGATTGAGAACAAAGCAACCAAAAACCAACACTGGAAGTTATACTGTAGCTATTTAGCAAAATAGAGTTCATGTAACAGTCATCATCATAGTACCATAGTCTTGTGCGGGTTGGAAGGGACCTTAGAGATCATCGAGTCCAACCCCCGGGATTCGAGTCTCTGTGTAGCAGAGCGGCACTTCTACCACTTGCGCCACAGGGGGATTCGAACCCGGGCTCCTGGTGTTGCAAAGCGGCATTCCTACCACTGTGCCACCGGGGCACACAGTCATTTATAACTGTTTTGATCAGGATAGATACATTTCTCATGTATTTTTAAAATAAATTTGTGAATTTTCTCCACTTGCTTCTTTAAGGAACACTTACTGATCTGTTTTTCTTGATTTGTAAAATTATCTCCAAAGATTGTGGTAATTGTGGCTGGTTTGGGGGAGTGAAGGAATAACAAAAAGATCATTTTTGAAGTAATGACATTGTAGAAATACAAACATAACCAGAATATGCATGGTTAAGACACAGGTAAGTTTCCTGTTTGTAAGGCAGAGTTGAGAATACAAACTTGTGGTTCATTAAAGGCTGTAAATTGTGTTTCTTCACATAAAATAAACTAGAATTGTGTATAATAAATAGCGATAATTAATCTGAAAGCTCTTTTTATTTCATGTCCCTTTTTGAATTCCATTTTATTTGAAAGAAGAAAGGTTTTGCCCCACTGAGCTTTTGCAGATGTCAATAGCAGCTGTATCCCAAACTCACAGGATCCCTTTACAAATGCTCCCTGAATTCCATCCCTATTCTCCAGTATCTTGAAAAGCCAGTATAAAAGTTATCAAAAATAATACTGAACACGTGCAACACTTAGAAAATTGATAAATTAATTGTTAATCTTCATTGCCATTTTCACTTAACTAAAACTGAAAAACATGAAATGTGATTTTTTTTTTCCCCTATCCCTCAGTGTTCCTGTTTGTGTATGATAGGTATCTATTGTTAATTTATTATTAAAGAACTGTTGGCACAGGTGGATTATGGTGTGAGGTGATGATTCTGGACAAATGAAAATGCAATTTTCCTTACATAGTTCATTTCCTTAATCCACTGTGAACCAGAACATCAGTTTACAGGCAGTGATAAATGAATCTCTAAGCACTTTCTATCCAGAGCTCATCTTTATCCTCATCACTGAAGATGATTACTTTCTTTCATACCACTGCAAAGATGTTAAGCCCAGTAACAGTAGTCTCACAGCACATGGAGCAGTGCTGTTTCAAAGTGATTTAAAAAAAAGAAAAAAAGAAAAAAAAAAAAAAGGAGTTGAGGGGAAATGCTGCCTGTCAATCTCTAATCTAAAATAAATCTTCTTAAACTTAGAATATAAAAAGTAGATGGATCTTTCCTCATTAAACAGCATTCTCTTAACTGGTGATTTTACAGTCCAAAACAGGTGCAATGTGTCATGAAATTTATGGAACCTAGTACATGCCATAAAGTATTTTATGATGGCTGCATTCTGTGTTATTAGTAGCTGTCTTTTTCTGCAGCCATCAGTGTTTGATAATACTCTTAAAACACCCAAAATTACTTACCTGCAAGCAACATTCCAGATAGTCCCTGTTGACAGTTTGAATAAGTTTAGTGCCCTTTTGTTGTACTTTACCTTCAAAACAGTCTGATTGAACCATCAATAGCTCCTGAAAGCTGACAGAGGCATGTCATCTGGTCTAACCCTCTGATAGTAGGTTATCTGTGGGAGTTAACCTCCCTGCATTGTTAACTGAAATGTTTTATGTACTACGCAACTTTAGGATACTGCTGTGATAACCTTAGTAACTAAGTCATACATCACAGTAAAGAGATTTTGTGCAACAAATAACCCTGGATTAAATTTACAAGGGTTGAATTGATATTATAAAGTGTTCGTTCCAGGGATTTGGATATACTTTACTTTTATGGCAAACTTTTGTTGCATTTAGATTGAAACTGCATCTTTGTATTTCTATCTAAAATATATAACCAAGAAATCCAATGATTTTCTTGAGCCATTTAAGGAAAAACTGCCCTAACATTTCCACATAATTCAGATTACTTTTATAAGTAAGAGAAATCTGAATAAGTGGGATTATATTTCAAATCAACTTTTAAAAGGATCAGTCACTGACATATCTTTGTTCTACTCTTCGTATAAATAACTTAACCTCGATACTATCCTTTAATATCTGTACTAAATTTAAATTAGGAAATACAACTCTGGCTTGTCATCCAGTTTGTTGCTTAGTTTATGTGGGTGGGTGTTTTTGTTTTGTTTTTGGAATTAGCAAGTACTGGTGCTAATTCTGTTTCTGAAATGCAGTCAGGATGCACTTTAAAATACAGAAATAGATTTGTATCAAGGAATGCTATTATAATTTTAAACTCTTTTGAAATGATTGAGAGACTGACATTAGGGCTGTGATCCAAAGTCAGCAACGATGACAGTGCTGTCTTAGTCTGTTGTCATTTTTGTTACAGCCTGCTTTTCAGAGGCATATTTCATTCCATCATTAAACATTGGCTGATTTTTCCAATACTGATGTTTTCTTCACCTGAATATTCATCTTTTCTCACCCTACACTTAGTGGGTGTCTTTATTCGTTTTTAGCTTCACTCTTCTTCCATCTTGACATATTGTTTCCTTCTGTACATGTCTTCATCTCAAAGAATCTGTTGTCATCAGAGCTTTTCTGCCAGTAACACAAGATGGGTAGATTTTCCTCTACTGAAAGATAAGGGCTAGCAAAATGCCAGAAAAGACTGGAAGGGCAGCCAGGAGAGCTGGGAGGAGCATAAGAATGTGTCTGTCTCCTAGAACAGTCATATTGCTTAAGAAATAGCCTCAGAGTGTGTGTTTTCAAGCTGACTCTCCTCCATATTCTTCTTATACTATTAAATAAAGTCAACTGTCTTAGGCAGAATGACCATAAAATTGTAGAGTTCTCTATTCTTGTTGAAGTCAGGAGGGAGGTCAGTGGAACTGCAGCTGAGGACTTCTGGAGGCCCCAGTTTGAACTATTCAGGCACTGTTAGGGAGAATCCTTCGGGAGTCTGTCCTGAAGGTTAAAGAAGTCCAGGAAGGCTGGATGCTCCTTGAGAAGGAAGTCTTAAAGGTGCAGGAGTAGGCTGTCCCCATGTGTTGTAAGGTGAGCTGGAGGGGAAGAAGTCTGGCTGGGATGAACAGAGAACTTTTGCTGAGACTCTGGGAGCAAAAGAGATTATCTCCTGTGGAAGAAGGGATGTGCATCTCAGAGAGAGTACAGAGACATTGCTAGAATATGCAGGGAGAATATTAGCCCAGCTGTGAACTTATCCTGGCCACTGTGGTAAAAGACCACAAAAGTTTTGTTAACAGATACGTTAATAGTAAGAGGAGGGCTAAGGAGAACCTTTTTACTTTCATAGATGTGGAAGGGGGGCATAATCACTGAGAATAAGGAGAAGGCTGAAGTTCTCCACAGAGCTGATGAAGGGTCTGGACCACAACTCTTATGAGGAGTGGCTAAGGGAACAGGGATTGTTTAGTCTGGAGAAGAGAAGGCTCAGGGGAGACCTTGTTGCTCTCTACAGCTATCTGAAAGGAGGTTGTGGCAAGATGGGAGTTGGCCTCAAATTGTTCCAGAGGACAATTGTTCAGGTTGGATGTTAGGAAAAAAATCTCCCAAAAGAGTGGTCAGGCTCTGCCCAGGGAGACGGTTGCTTCCCTGTCCATGGGGGTGTTCATGAAACATGCAGATGTGGTACTAAGGAACATGGTTTAGTGGGGGAATATTTATTGATGGACAGCTGGACTAGATGATCTTAAACATCTTTTTCATCTGTAATTATTCTGTGATTCTGTTCTATGATTCTGTAGTCAAGATTCTCATTTAGATGGTCTGAGCTTTTCAGCACTGAGCATTTTCAGTTCACTCATTAACAATTTGATGAGGCTGTTGCTTCAAAGGAAAGTTGTATTTGGCTGAATGATTTCTTTACAGCATTGCATTTTGCTAGGTTGCAGGTGGAGAGATTTATAGTCTTTTTCAAGTGCCCATGTGGCCTTGAGGACAATATAAGATAACTCTTACCTTTTAAAATAATTTCTTTTTTAGAGAAGTTCTGTTTCAAAATACTGTGTTATGCAGAGTTTTCTGTTACAACTTCTACCTTCCACTCCAGAAGGTATTGGTATGATGAGGAGTCTTTGACTAACCAGATGTTCATGAGAAATAGCCAGGCATGGGGGATATTTCAAACACCTTTATACCCCCCACCAGAAAGCTTGGCACTTCCTCACTTTGCATTGGCTGCTTCACATTTGGTTGACTAAATGTAAATAACATGTATGTGAGGTGGTTTGGTATTTTGATTTACTATGGTCATGTGACTTATTTTGTTTCTACTGTACCGTGTTCTCTGCCTCTGCATACAAGGAATCAATTGCACTTTTTGAAACTAAAATGTTGCTGCACTTTGAGTAAAAAGAATAAATAGGATACTGATGGATACTAATGGGAACTTTGAATTATAAGAAAATTTTTTGAAAAGTGGTCTCTCCCTGAGTTCTTCCATGTTCAATCTTGAGATGGTATCCATGTCTTATGAATACCTTGTTTCCTGACAGGACCAAATTAAAATTCTGCTTCCAAATAATACTTGTGTCAAAATTCAGTTCTGGAGAGCAGGCTCTGGGAAGAAATCTTCATGCCTTCTTTTGACAAATTCTTGTTTTGATGCAAAGAGAACACTGATACACACTCCTGTCAAGACAAAGGAGTGTATTTTAGAATGTATGGAAGAAGAAAAATCACATTTCTCCCTGATTTGCTATTCACATGGGGCTCTGATGTTGCCGATCATTTTGTTTTTAGGAAAATGTAATATAAATATGAAGAAGTGTTTGCAAGTGGCTGTTTGCTGGAAACTCTTTAATGAGAAAATAGATGACAGTTCTAGTGCCTCAGATCAGTTTTTCCCTGCAACATGGAATGGAATTCTTAAAATTACTCAATAGTCTAAACTAGTTATCTAAAAATAATTTCCAATTTATATTATTCCTGACTATTTGTTATACCTCAGTAATATCTGTAGATGACGTACATGTACATGGTGACAATATTCTGATCTATTTGATCTACACATTATTAAATTGTTATGGGCAACCTATAAGAAGTTTTGTTTGAGACAATAGCTTTTCACATATCTTACATTCCATAGAAATGGAATGAAAGAGGACAAGGAGAAGAAATAAAGGCTTTTTTCTATTTATTGCTGTTGTAATCATTCAATTTATGAGTATACCTTATTTTATATTACTGGATTTTAATTCTGTGCATGTTGCTATCTGTCAGGTACTTTGTTCTGCACAAATTGAAAAACTTGAAATTTCTCGATACTCGGCAAGTAACCAGGAAAGAGAGAGAGGAAGCTCTGATTAGAGGTGCCTTCATGAAAGTGGTTAAACCCAAGGATACTAAGGTAGGAAAGTAAAAGAAAAAAGGGGCAATATGTTATTCATTAATACTGTTTTAATGTAGCTCCAAAGCTAGCTAATATGCATCATTGAGCTTAAAAGAATGTTTTTTTGTCATGTCTAAAGATATGTAAGAACTATGTGATTTGCTATTGTAGAAGAATGCAATTTTTATGACATTTTGTGTTATGCACATATACCTGTTGCAGGGCTCACACCTATGATGTTTATTAGCTTTTAGTGGAACAGATTATTCTAATTTTCTATGATACTTCTTAATGTGGTGTCCTGCTAATAAGTACTGACAACATTGGAGGCAGTTTAAGTAATCTGAGCTTTTGATACTGCTTGCATAAACTCTGTGCATAGTGCTGAGGCAAATAATGTAAATGTGGTTTCTCCATTTTACCTCTATCTATTTGTAAGATAATAACACTGAGTCTGAGTGTTGCAGTGTTGTAGATCTTTCTTAAAAATCCACTCAGGTTTGTGGTCAACCTGTTGTCTGTGCACTGTTTTGTACCAACAGTAATTTATTGCAGGTATCCAGTAGTGCTGAATAATAACATGGTAGTTGTGGAAATGTGCTGTTCAGTAGCATAACAGTGCCACTAGATAAATGCATTTTCACATGTAAAATTGCCATGCATAACAAATCAATTCAGATTGATTCGTAGGTAACTATTGAAATTCTAACGCTTCAGATACAAGCATAGTTTTGGATCATTGTTTATTGCTGCCTCCAGTTACTTCAGCTATCATATATGTGCTAAAGGAAATAATGAATGTTTTTGCTGTTGTGGGTATATTCTGCAAAGCAAACCATCTTTACATCTGGCAAAATACAAGAGTTGAAATGTATTAAGTACGGAATGTATATGCTGTGTGTTTTTCCATCCCTATTTTATATCAGATGAAATACTGTCTTAACATTATTACTGTATGGGAAATTGGTAATCACAGCCTGAACCTCTGATTAATCAGCTGAGGCAAGTGTTGGGTCAGCTGTGGGAGCACAGGTGAGAGTAATTTAGCTGTGCTCCTGGAAGGGGTGGTGCTTGACTCCACCTCCCTTAGACCTCATTTAAGGGCTGACCACTACTAAGGCTTCTCTTGGAGATCGCTCCCTGGTGGATATTGCCTCAGTATTCCCCAATGAAGGCATCCATATTGGTGAGTTTTTCCTTATAAATAATCTTTTGAATATCTGTTACAATCTTTGTATCGTTCCACCTTACAATTACCAATTAGACTTTTCTCTCAAGAGTCTGCTGTTAGAATTTTTACCAATTCAATAGTTTTAGACCTTTTCTGGATGAAACCTCTTTCCAAGTCAGTAGCTGAGATTAAATTACTTCACAAAAGTAGGGATAGTGCCATTTATTTCATCAAACTTGTGAAAGACACAAACTTATTGTTGTTTCACTAAAGTTTTTTGTTTGTTTGTTTTTTCCTTGTTTATAAATGGTTTGGTGCAAATTGCTGCTGGTAAAGTCACTGTAAATGCTTTTCGTGACATGAATTTATGCTTATTAAGGCATTACCAAAATAACTTCATCATGCGATGTTACATACATATTACAGAAGTGGCTCATTTAAAACAAAATTTAAATTGGGTGCAAAATCCAATCTGAGATATTATAAACATCAAAAAATTGTTTTGAACTCATGTTCATTTCCTAGGATATATATGCTTGATGTCTGCATGCAAACTCTGAGAAAACTGAGAATGTCCTTTGTGCGAATATATCTTCAGACGTTGCAGTTGCTTGCATGCAGTTGTTTATAGCTATACTCAAAGACCATGAGAAGCAGTGTTTATATTACAAAGTATATATTACAAAGATGATGTGCACAGTAACTGTATTTTCAACTTCCATCGTATGCTATATATTGAATATATAATGATTTTTGTTCTCCAGCCTTCAGGTTTCTTTATGAAATTAATCTGGTGCATCAGTATGTTCATTGATCCTTCTGCTATGTAATTGTTGAAAATTTTGACTGGCTTCAGCGTAATTTAGCAGACAGATAGAGGTAATATATTCTAAGCTTTCTGAAGCTAGCTAGAGGAATATACACTGCAGCAGACTCGGCAATAGTCTTCAGAAAAACTCCATAAGGTGTTGATCTAGTGATACAAGAGCCAGTTGATAACAAGCTTCCTCAGAATATCTTTTTCTGTCTTCTTAAGTTAGTATATACCATGTCAGACTATGTTTGCCAGGAGTGGAGTTAGAATCATTAGCATTTGTTATTAGTTATTATTAGTATGCCACATGGAAGTACTGTACTCCTAAGTGTAATATCAACAGTGAACCAATCAGACTTACTCTTTTTAGGAAGAAAAAAAACCCAAACTAAATTTCTAAGCCCCTCCTTCCATTGTGGTAAGCAGGAGATGGTATGGCTTATTCAGCATAAAAAGCAGACTGATGATCTGAAGAGGCTGTGATGTGGGGAGTTGTTTTCATTTTTTTCTCGACATAAAATATGTGGGAGAACAAAATACCCTACAAATAAAAAATATACAAAATGAGAATAAAAAAAATTTCCATCTGACTTGCTTGTGCTTACTGAAATGCAGCAGTATCTAGCTATCTAGCCAACAGTCATAACTAATTCATAAATATTGTATTTTGTATAAATTTTTAGACTTTCATTTTTCCTTTTTTTTTTCTTTTCATATTTTTAACAGAACACTGTTTTTTCTTACATTTTGCTTCTTTTCATCCTTTGTTTAAAATGTTAAAATGTTATATGGCTGTCTTATAGAAAGTTGCAGTCATTTATTAGAAAACAGTTTAATGTTACAGTGCAGTTTTCCATCTCTGTATGCAAGTGAGCTGAACTTCATTTTGCTGTGATGCATGTGTTTTCTTTTGTCAAAATATTGAACATAGTATCATGTCTGATTTTAATAAAGATTGGGTAAGCCTAGCTGGAGAAGAGGCATTGAGCCAGATGAGGTAGCTTCATTTAATGACCAGACCATGACCCCATTTCACCAACACAAGTGTAGATCAGAGTGGAAGATGCCTGTCCAGTGTGAAGTGTGCTTTTGGGCTTGACAGCACTTCACATCAGAATGACAGCTTAAGAATACGACAGTCAAAATTGCTTAATTATGTCCCAGCTTTGTAATTATTCATCCTGCTCTTATGAGCACAGTTGTCATTTCTTTGACATAATTATTTAAAACTCTACTCTCTCTTAGCTCATAGGGTTCTATATGAAATGTGCTTCCAAATGTTTAATCTTAAAAATTTAGAGACATGAAACAGAATAATACTTGAAAATCCATTTCAAGAGGTTATATTTTTATATTGTGTGTATATATATATATATATATATATATATATATATATATATATATATAAACAAAATAAAATGATGAAGTATCAAAAGGATCATAATTTCATTTTTAAAAGGTCTGTATCCATGGTCATTTAATCTAGATGATAAAATGTGGATATATTCCTTATATACAAAATGTGCTTCTGTGATTGCATACTGTTTTAGTTCTCTTTAAATTTAATTGCTTAGTACTAAATACTTGCTTTTAGAAAATGCGTAGGCTTCCCTGTATTTTGCAGTCCTATTGCTCAGCAGCTATTTTTTGTTTTACTGTATTTTCAAGGTTAAGAGTTTTATCAGTTATATTTATAGTGGCGAAAGCAAGCAGAGTATATTTGGTCAGATATAGCAGTCCCAAAGTTCATAGGACCAAATTATTAGCAAGGAATACGTGGGTATACTTCTAAGTTGTTTTGCTTCGTAGCATCTTTACCAAGAACATCTTGTCCAGTGAATATAAAGAAAGTTCTGTACAACAAAAGATGGCAGTATAAGTGTGTGGTTGTTTTTTTTGTTTGTTTGTTTTTTTCCACCCCCTCTTGGATGTATTATTTTCTTCATAAATTATAAGACCTGATATCACTTTTTTTTTACCTCCCCCCCCCCCCCCCCCCCCCCCCAAGTAATAAAATGAAGACCCTTAAGTAGAAGAAAAGTCTAATATCTGTTTTCTGTGTCATTAAGAGTATGTGATTCTTATTCACACTGTGATTTGGATGATTGAGAAGGTTTGTTTTACTGTAATAGTAAGACTAAGTATTTAATGGTGCAACTAAAGAAGTAAGGAAATCTAAAATATATAGTTATGGTTTTGGATCGCTGTCAGTTTTCTTTTTTTTTAAGATCATAGTAAGTTCTATTATATAAAACTGACTAATGTTTTTTTTAAAAACAAATCCCATTGCACTCAGATAATTACAGAGGGCCTCTGATGAATGGCAATAAGCAGGGTACATCCTTAACACATCTGTTTAATTGAAGAAGATAGCAAGACAATTTGTTTATCACCTCTGCTTTATATGTGCTCTGAAAGTAATGCCTTTTATTTTATTACATTGGCCCATGACATCAGAGGCAAATGTTGTTGAGATGGCAGTAGAGGTTGAAGCTTCACACCAATATTCTGTTACGTTTTTGTTGCTATGTGACAGATGGCAGCAGAGGGGTAGTCTGACAAAATGACGTATGACCTGGAAGTGTGAAGGTGTGTAATTGATTTCATTCATGCAGAAAAAATGGTACCCCTTGACATGAAAGCTTACTGAATGCTTCTGGAGACTAAACAGTGGATGTTAGCACAGTGAGTCAGTGGGTGGTGTGTTTCAAACAGTGGCAACAGTGACAGTGGGTTACCACCACTAGTGCAGTTTTATGTGCACAGTATGCAGGGTCTTGTTCATCACTCAAGAGAAAGCACAGCTAATCATGGAAACTCTGTTGAGAGAGTGTTTCATAGCTGAGAATTTGCTCTTTCAAAAATTATTGTTATGTTCTTTGCATCTGCTACGATTTCCATGGAAATAAAGAGAGAGTGTTGTTTTTGGAGCTATTTACATTTAAGTAATTCACCATGACCCCCATGTACCACTCGCTAGGGCTGCTCTCAATGAGTTCTTCTCCCAGTCTGTACGCATACCTGGGATTGTGCTGATCCAATTACAAAACTACAACACCTTGCACGTGGTCTTGTTGAAGCTCATTAGGTTTACACAGGCTCACTTTCTAAGCTCATCCTGGTTGCCTTGAATGGCATCCCTTCCTTCTGTCATATCAGTTCCTCTACTCAGCTTGGCTTTGTCCACAAACTTGCTGAGAGTGCACTTGATCCTTCTGTCTGTGTCACTGATAAAGATGTTAAAGCTCACAAGATGGACCCTGGGGTGACACCACTAATCTATTTGGACGTGCTTGAAAAATGGACTCTCTTGAACATAATGAGGTTTAACAAGACTAAGTGCAAGGTGTTGCGCTTGAGCTGGGGCAATCTCAAGTACAACGTATTCTGGGCTGGCCTGTGTCTCTTCTTTTGTTTCTATAGATGGTAATCTTATTTTCTTATGGCCACTGTGTGCATCTTGTGCTCTCAGTCATGATGGTGATTTATTCTCATTGACACAGTAGTTGAATTGAGTGCAATGGTTAGAATATGTTAATTCCTAGCCATAAAATAAAGATCCAATTTTATATATATGTATGTATATATATATTTTTTTTCTTGAGTAATAGTATAATGTTACAGAAAGATTTCTGAGACAGAAATTCAGAAACCAACTATCACTACTGCTGTGGCTTTATGCTTTGTTATTGGTATTCCCCATCATAAAATCTTGCAGTGCCCTAGGAGTTAAAGAGTTAATGCTTTAGTTGTGGTCTCAAATGAGAAGAGTGAACTTCAGGTCTTTTGGGAGTCATGAGGCTGTTCTCTTTTTCTCCTCATCCGTGCTCCCTAGCTGTCTTGCCTACAGCATTAGAGTAAGGCCTTGGATACTCTCTTTTTCATTTTATTTGATTTATTAGCTTCAGTTCAAATTAGATTGTATTATATTGTACTATCTTGCATTCTGATATAATATTTAGTAAATTATCTTTCTTCCTAAGATTGTTGCTGCTGTTTTTCTTTCTCTACGCCCATCTCTCTATCTTCTCCTTTTCCTGGGACATGAGTCTGTGGATCCCTCTGCCTCATTAATCACAGAACTTGGCCATACTGGAACTGTGACACACTACAGAGGGCTTTACTTATTTTGCTAATGTGAAGCATCTGCTTCAAAAGTTGGAAATAGCTGTCACAGATGACTTAATATTTTTTGCTTGTTCTGAGTTTGATTAGATGTGAAATGGTTTTCATGGCAAATTCTACAGTGCATACTTGTGCTTTAGTGTTAAACTGGCTTTGTTGTTTTACTGATGAGTCAGAAAGATCACCAACTGTTGGAAATAAACGTAGTCTCATGGGCCACTGCAAATGAAAGCAAAAGTAATTTACGATTGTCCTAATAGGTGATGTTATCCAAATTATTTGGCATTCTCATTTGTAGTGTTTATACACAGTGTTTGTTGTTTTTTTTTTAAGAAATGTGGTTTTCAGATATGAAGCTGAATAGTGCAAACTTCTGAGTAGTTTTATTTATAATGTTCTCAGAATTACAACTTATTCTTTCAAACCAATCTATCATTGCCATAGATCTAGGTTGGTGATGTTTTGAAGAACGATAACAAAAGGACAGATGTATAAAGCTTTAGATAATAAGATGCTTTCTTGAATATCTGTTCAATTCAATATCACAAAAGGAATAATTGCAAGAAATATTTGGTATATATTAATGATTATAGATTGTTAGAGTTCTTGTCTTTACATCTCTATATTTTGTTCTGTTTCTGTAGTCTTGTTGTAAGTTCAAGGATTTCTATTACTGAAAGTTTCCCCCAGTGTTTTCTGAGTAATTTTTCTGTATTTCATGGTACTCTTCTCTGCTCTAAATTTCACTGTTATGTATTATTACTTTTTTCTTCTCCACTATTTGATTATAGAGAAACACAGATGCTGAAGTGAAAGTAGTTATTTGGAATGTTTTACAAGGTCTTCCTGCGTGATTTGAATGACTATATTTTTTTTCTTCTACCTTCATTAATATAATTCTTTCAAGAAATTTTCTCTTGGTGCAAGCACAAAATTTTGCAATGTGCTGTGAGATGAATGTGGAATTTTCAGTGTCGACATAGTCAGATTAGATGGGTGTAAAGAGAGAACAGGAGCAAAGAGAAACAGAAGATAAATGTACCTGTTATTGGTTAATATTTCTAGTCACACCGGTAATTATGTCCATGAATAAAAATACCATTCTAGTGTCATGTTGTATGAAGCCGGTGCCTCTTGAGGTGATAGGTAAAGTGCCTGGAAGAACCACACCTTTCTGGAGTCACCACAGTAGGCCAGGCCTAGATATGATAAGGTGGCTAATACAGCATTAGAAGTTGATGTTAAAGCAGCTGAATCCCTTCTTTCCTGTTGCTCTAAAAGAGTAACTGCATACTGCAAAATATTGCCAGTTCAAGAACCCTAGAGTATTATAATAACAATACTCCCTCACACTGATATCATCAGCTAAAGTGTGTCCAAGAGGCACGGAGGACTGTTTGTGATGAGGTCATCTCCTAAAAGCTCAAATACATCAGTCACTCTCTCTTCATTAATGACTAAATGATCGATCTGTAGCTGGTTTATGAGTTGTTTCAAGAAAAAAGAACTAAAAAATTGTTTTCAGAGAAGGATTGAAATTTATCCCTCTCTTCACTCTTCCCAGAAATATATAGTCAAAAAATATATTTTGTAAGCAATACTTAACTTCTTTGCTTCAAATGTTTCTAAAATTGCTCCCTCTGTAAAAGAAAAAGGATGCATCACAGTTGCATTTGCTCCCTTAAAGTCATATTGAGCTTATAGATTACAGCTCTTGGGTGTTAGTTGAAGCTAAAGTTAACTTTGTGGTGTTGAAAAACAGTGAAAATAGTATTATTAAATTCTGTGCCTGGCTGGAGAACTTAGTTCTAATTATAGTTCATCCTAATGAAGTAGGTCATTGAAATCACTCAGTATTGTACAAAACAACAGATTTTCATGACTTTAGGAGCAGTAGAATAGTATTTGCGCACTCAGCTTGCACGCCTGAAATCTTTACTGATCTATGAGGAATGCATGCATAAGCTCAGACTGATCTTAACATCCTTTACAGCAGTTAAAATTCTTCCACCAACTTTGTAAATTTGATTTCTCTGAACATCAAATTTTCACCCATGCCACTTTACAGATCAATTTTGTGCCTTTCTTGAAAAGCTTGACTGAAGACCAATTGGCTGGTTTTTCAAACAATTTCAGTGACATAAAACATTGAAGATCTGATGACTTTGGTTACACATCCTCATTTCAGGGGGAAATAAGAGTTTCAGCGTGGGAAAAAATCTTGAAATCGTTTGTGACTAAGGACAAGCATCCTGATTGAAGAAATTAGAATATAAAGCTTCTACGAGAAGTTGTCCTAGTTTATAATTCACAGAGTACAAGAACAAAGTATTCAGATGAAAACACACACTGTAATCAGCTCTGCTGTTAGGAACTTTTTAAGAAATAAAATTTCAATCATGTTTCAAAAAAGGCACTTCTTTGAATCCTGTTCTTTGAGTGATCTGTTTTGGAGCAAGGGTTTGAATGGCTTAGCAGGCAGTGAATCTATCCTTAAATTATTTGAATTTAATTTTTAAGTTCATTTAAGGTATGTTTCTTTTTTAGTGTATCAAAGGGAATTATATCAAAGTGCCTAGTAAATACATGAGACTATGTGCTGTCCCAAAGATGATTTATTTCTCTTCAGTCTTGGTGGTGCTTGAAAACCTTAGGCATCCTTTCTCATCAAAGAACTTGTGGGCTATTTGCTTAATGATTAACTTACAGTTACCATTGTGTTTCTAATTTAGAAGCTTGAAGCAAAAGAAGATGGAGTTTTCTGTTACGTCAATAAAGCAAACCATCCTGCATATCTTATGCTGGCAAGTTGCATTAGGAAATGTATCAGTTGGGTTTAAATAAGAAGTATATTCACGTTTGGAAAATTAAGACTTTCTTCCTTCCCACACTGTGAGACTAAATATACAACTTTTGTTCACATAACAGTTACAAACAGTTCACTGTGTAGGCCAAATTCTCTCTAATGCAGTAAAATTAAGAAATAATATGCTTTGAAAGTGATTTATGAGTGTGGTTAAACTGCCAGATTTACAAAGAAATAGTTCAGATCTTGGGAAGCCTCAGGAGTCACGTCAAGAATGAATTTGACCATGATTTAAACTGCTACTTTTCTTACATGACATTTAATATGTGTACTTTGGAGGCCCATATGTCTTTAATAAAATAGCATTAAGTTTTAAAAATGATATGAATGCAGTCAGTTTCTAAATTCATAACCTTTTCCACAACTCCAAAATGCTAACCAATAAGGGAGTCATACATGCAATAAAACATAAACCTTAGAAAATAGCTTTTTATTAGAATGGTTAGACAGTTGGCAGCTGTGCTGTAATGTAATAAATACATGCAGCCAATGTGGGTTTATCAGCCATTGTTTACACTGTAATCAACTGGGACCAGACAAGTAATTATAACTGACAACCAAAAGTCAAGAAAAGTGTGTTTTGTCCAGTGAATATGTACTTGCTAGGTGAACCTTATCATGTTAAGAGAAGTAATTTATTAAATAAGAAATGCTATAATATGCTCTCAGCTATATTTGTCTGAGGATATAATATTTATTAGACAGTCATAGACTTTAAGACTGTTCTGAAGGACTAACTACAAAAGCTATGGGAAGAAATAGTTTTCAAAGGATATCAGTACTTAGCAGATGGTGGTCAAAAGAGACATAAAAACAAAAATAAGGAATAAATTTATTTTTTGCAAAAATAATCTATGTTAAGATTATTTTCTGAAATTGAATCTAGCCCAGCTTTCTAGGTTGCTTGAACTTTTATTCAGAACCTCATATTCTGCTTTATTTTCTGAGTTACATTATTCAGAATGCATAGAACAGTACTGCAAGCCTAATGACAGATTCTAGGTATTCTGATGTTCTAATGAAAGCTACTGAAATGATATTGGAGTCAGGAAAAGAGATTTCCTGTACACTCAGTACAGAAACACAGTATGTGGAGGTGGGGGATAAAAAACTTGATTGTGGTATACTTTTTTCCTCCAAAATGCTTTCGCAGATTTCTGGTTATTGTGATTCTGGAAAAGCAGCAAAAATTAAATTAAAAAAAAAAATCTGCTTTGAGATGTATTACAAAGAATATATTCAAATGATAATCTTTAGTTGTCTAGAATTATGAGTCCCCTAGAGCATCCAGAAAATTATTAACAGCATGTAATCCAGCTCAGTGTGAATGCATCTTTACTCTGTTAGCCAAATCTTTATATAATACAAATCATTCTACCTATAAAAGCACAAATATGTTATTGTTCTCAACAGGCAATTTAATGCAGCTATAGGGAGGGGAATAAGAGAAAAGAAGATTACAAGCTAGCTGATCATGCTTTTATTTCTCTTAAATCTCTCAGCATTTCTCTGTGGTTGTACTTGTTTAAAGATTGTATGCAACTGTGCTGTATATACGATTTGGAAAGCAAATCAGCCTAAATACCAAGTTTCAATGGGTGTAGTTTTTAGGGGATTTGATGCATTTATCACAAATATACGTTTTCCCTGCAGAAGAGGAAACCTATAATCTTATTTCTTTTTCTTGTAATTCTTCTGAAAACTTTTTTCTCTGCAAAGCCGTTTGTATTTGCACCAAGTTGTGAAGCTTTATTTGCAGAAGAGCTATTAAATTTAATTATTTTCTGGAGGGTTTTATCAAAAGGAATATTAGTGTTAGTATGTAAAGGAATGAGGAAGAAAAACATTTTATTGGAATAATACGTGGCTATCTCTAGTCATGCTGTGGGGTCAGGATCCTCCTCTGGTGGTGTTTTTTCAACATGACTGAGTTCAACTGGTAATTCTGTAAGCAAGAATGTGGATTCATTCTAGCATAACTGTGCAGTTTTGGTTTTCTTTTATCATTCTGTTATTTTGTTTTTTTCCTCTGTTGTTATTTTGCTAACAGACTGGTGCTTGTGACTCGGATTGTAAAATTTCAGCTATATAAAGATAATAGTCTTGTTCTGTATGTTGTTTTTTCTGTTTTCCAATAAACAAATGTTGGTATAGGTATGTATGATATATGTAGTAACAATCAATAGTGTGAGTAAATGCTTAGTATGGGTAACTGGTCAGCCTAATATTATTGGTTGTGATCAAAAATGTATAATAAATGTTTGCTTCAAAGCTGGGGGTATTGGCACAGGAGTAGTCTCTCTTGTGGGGGGTGTAATGGGGGGGGCGGGGGGCGGGGAGGGACAGGGGCAGGGGGAATAAAAACGTGGTAGAGGCAGTGCGACTATACATAGTTCTGTGGAAAGATAACATTCCTGAGTTTAAAACTGTGTCGCTTGTATGCTTTGCAGTTAGCTACAGGTCAAGTCCATTGGATTGTTGTACAGAAAGCATAAAATATTTGTACTGCTTGGTCTTAGAGCTATACTTGGAGCTTCAGTGGGTAAGGAACGGGAGAAAATAACAAAACAGAATGGATTATACTTTCCTGATTTATTTTTGTACATGAAGCTGGAGATATTATTTTTTTCATAGCCAATTGTTGATTTCAAGTCTATAGCAACATAAATTTTGGATCTTTTTCTCTCCCATATGCTTACCAGTTTCTCTAGAGAAGAATTGTCATTTATATGAAGAGCTCTTTTTCTTCTCTTTCTCCTCCACCTCCCTCCAAGTATAAATGAATAGATATGCTGCTGGTGGATGGTTTGCTTTGTCCTTTTGAGGTCATATTTTTGGCAAGTGGAAAGTCTTTTTTTAATGATAAACCTCTAGTGGAATATGGTTTGGCTTATAAAATATGCACACAGAGCCAATGGTTGTCTTGTCCCTTACAGCCTTGCCTTCTACCTTATAACTTAGGGGAAACCAAAGATCACTGGTTGGTGCATTATCATGGTGGGATTACTCAGAACTCATGGAGCTCTAATTAAATTAACAATGCTTCAATGAAGGCCCTATAAATCTTAAGGAATGCTAGTGTGGTCTAGAGGAGCAAGGCACATACCTAAATAGTTTTTGCTGTTTTGCAGCCAGGAAACAGTTATGTTGCAATCTAGACTGTCCAACAGCCTCCAGGAAGGTCACTGGAAGTCAATTTCAAATCTTTTTTTTTGGTCACAGGATGTTGAAACACTTTATTTAGATGATAGCTCAAGTATTTTTTTCTTTTGCTTTTGTGTGATGAAAAGGCTCAGCTGAAGTATTGTCACAGGTTACCTAGATTTACCTATGCCCATGACAGGGGGAGCCACCCTGTAGGGCCCCCCCGGCCCGGAAAGGAAAGGAAAAGAGGGGAATGGGATAAAAACAGCAGCAATCTAAGGAGGAAAACTTATTTTACTAAATATGATACTGGAATACAAGATAACGCAATATAATATAATATAATTGAGGCTAATAAATCGAATGAAGCAGAGAGACTTCCCGAAAACCGAAAGGCCTACTGTGAACGCTAGGCGACACGGCTGGAAAGCTTCCCACTATCCGAGAAGTCTGAGAGAGAAGGAACTCCAGCCTGGGAGCGAGATTATATAGTGTCCTGGTCCTGTGATTTATCCCTGACCGTGATGTTCTCTGGGATATGCAGTCTTCTTCTGTGAACCGCACATTTGATAAAATTATCCATGCTTTACGTGATGTTATTATGTGGAATACTGATAGCAAAATTCCAAATTACAAAACCATGACAAGTATTTTGCATGTAGTATGGCTACCTGAGCTTCTAAGTAGTTTCTTTCAGTCCCTATATTGGTAATAATGATGAAGACACTGCATCAGGGTAGTATTTAGCTAGAAACATGATGAATCTCTTCAAGGATGCAGAAAATATTCTTTCATTTACTCTCTCAAATAGATTAATCAAATGCTAATATGTTAGATATGTAGAACATTGTAGCTACTTAAGAAGTGCTTAAATTGCTAATGCATCATTTTTTCGTCTATAATATTGTAATGGTGAAATGTTTTCAGTTGGTAGGACCTTGCACTATTTCCAATATAAATCTTGTCTGAATTTTGTTTAGGCCTAGGTTGAAGGGTATCTAGACTGGGTTACTTGTTGGCTTTCTGTGCTGGTCCTCCTCCACTCAGAAAGAGGGAAGAAACAAAACCGGCAAAGTTGCTTTTTTCCTGTGTTAGTCGCATTGAAAATCTATCCAGTATAACAGCTGGAGAAGGTAAGAAAAAATCTTGTGAGGCAGTCAGAGTGCATGAGGTACTATTATTAGAAGTACAGTGGTATGGCTCTGATGTGATTTTGTGTGCTGATTGTTTGTGTCATATTACCATCCCTCCTGGACTAAAATGGGTATTTTTTTTGAGGGCTTTGAGGGCATTGTCTTTACAAAACCTCTTCCTTCTCCAGGTTCTGTATATGAGAAGTCATTTAAAGCCTTTTGTCAAGTCTGCTCTTTGTGTGAAGTCTTTATAAATATTTATATAGACCTAATAAGGAAGAGTCAATCCATTAAAATGCTTTAGGCTAAGATTAGGACTTGTGAAGCCTATTTAGCTAGATAGGAGTTTGTTTTACTTAATAATATTGAAGCAGGAGTAGAAGAAAGCTTCTTTATCTGATAGTGGTATGACCCATGAAACAGGTTTATTAATGTCTACTATCAAATTGTATTTGCCTCAGAATTCATGGAAATAGTAGAGTAATTGCCTGTTTGATTTGAGGTAGATTAACGTGTTTGTTGATTTCAAAGCTGCTTCCCCTTGTGCAGACCCTTGATGAGGTCAGCAGCAGCCAACCCTGCTTTTTTTTTTTTTCCTTCCATGCCTGGTAGAGCAATGTTGGTCTAAGTCTGTATGGCAGCTGTCTTTCTCCTTTATCAAACGCACACTACTGCTGGCTTTCTGACTTTAATTCAAAAGTATCTTGTGATCGGAAGTTTACTTATGTAGAGAATTGTGACTAACTGAATGTTTATCTAGGATATAATCTGCACATCAGCAATCAGGTAGTGATATTAGCCTGTTAGCTTTTGAAGCTGAATCCATTAAAACTGCATCCTAATCTTATATACTGACACCTTGGGTTGTTTTTTTTGTTTGTTTTTTCTTGGTTTGATTTTTTTTTAGAAGATTTCAGTGTTGTTGTTTGTTTTTTGTATGGCTCCATAATTTTTTTTTAAAGTGATGACACACCTTGACATCGCGTAGTAGTAATGAAATAATGTTTTGCTAGAAATAGCATTTGAGGGAAAAGCTACATTTTAATAAAATGGTAAGCAATTTTAAAACTAAGAAACTTTTATTTTTTAATGCAATGCTTATTACTTTAATAATATTATATACGTATTTCAAAGATGCTAAAAATCATTATCCAAACATAGCTGCAAATCTCTTTGAACTGAGTGAGGATTACATTACTAGTACCAGTAGGTTTTCTGATGAGTACATTCCTGCAAATTTCTTTGCTACGTGTCTGCTTATTTCCACTTTTCTGTCTGTGTTTTGCAAAGGTGGTGAAGAGAATTTTGAAACCTCCATAAAAGAGGCAGAAACCAAGAAATCTAAACTGTGTTTAAACTATCATGTAGTACTTAATTGAAAATCCTTTATTTTTAATTCATTCTTTCATGACAACATAGTGATTACAGTATTTATACTACTTGTGTATTAATTAGTCCTCCAGTGATATCACTAGTCTAGATTTAACAGTCTGTAAGAATTTCTTTGTTTTACTCATTTGGTTTAATACAATCAAAAGCTAACTGTGGTGAACTAGATGATATCCTTCCTCTGATATTGGGAACCACTGATAAGGTACTAATGCAGCGCTGCTAGAAGCCTTAGGATCTCTTACGTTACTGTTAGCTATTGGGATAAATAAATTTTAAAAAGTAATGTACTTTTGCATAATACACACCTATGGTAGCACTGGAAACAAATCTACTAGCAGAAGCTTAACTTTATGGTTGTTCTTGTAGACACTAATACAGGGAATGTATTCTTCAGGTTCAGTCACATATGCTACTTAAGGGATGCCAACCACTGGTGTGTGGATGTCTATTTCCAGTAACCATTCAACTACAGACCTTTGAAACAACCATTTCCTTTAATGTTAGATATATTTACTATCTTCCAGACCTCTGGTATCTTTTTCAGAATCTTACAGTATTCTTTTGTCAGCAATATATGTGAGAATCAAGGTTGTAGCTGTTGAACCCATTGTATTGTCATACTTTAAGTATACTCTGGAGTTGAGGATTATATAATCTAGAAAACAGTTCTTGCTATTCTTGTGATATTATTTTCTGTGTATCTAGAACATATTGGTCCCAAATTAAGAGATGTATGAATTCCTATCAGAAGCTGATCATCTATTTTGCTGAATAGCTAAAAATACATTACTTAGGAAAAATAGCAATTTATGACACTAAGTGGTAGTAAGTAAGGCTGAAAGATTTAGGAACCATTGGAAAAGGAGAAGTAGCAAGGAAATGAACAATGAAAAATCATGGGAGTGGAAGACATGCCCAAAGCAGCAGAATATTTGAGCCAGATAAGAAGATTATGCAGCTGGAGCACATGGCTTAGATACATTTGGGAAGAGCTCTATAAAGTGGTGAACATTAAGTTATCTCACCAGTTTAAAAAGAAACAATCTCCAAGCAAATAGACAAATAGGAAAACAAAGAAACAAACAACCTGCTTGGAACTTCATTTGCAGAGATGCATAAAAAAAATGATAATGTTATCAAATGATTACAGTGACCTCTACATTTGTGCCTTTTGGTTAAATTTAGTGTCCTTTACTCTGTACTTTCTCAAGCAGACTGGAATACGTTATTTGCAGATGGTAACGTGCAAGTTCAGGCAGCACAATGAATTCTCTAGTTTTACTGTTTTGTACAGGAAGGATTGTTTAGCTTGTAAAACAGCAACAAAGGTGTGAGTCAATTTGTTCTTCTCGTTGATTGTCTGACTGTTGTGAACAATCTGATGTACTATATCTTCCTACATATTCATACTGCATTCCTTCTACTTGCTTTCAGATATAAAAGTGGATTAATGCAGTTCCTAAGTTCAGAGCCACTCCCAACAAATGTTTTGTTTTGTTTTTTAATCTGAAACAAAGATAATCACATCTCTCTTTTGTTTTCCAAAGTAGGGAAGACTAATTCTCATATGAGTGGAAAATTTTGGAGTAATCCTAAAGATGATGTGAGAAGGACATAATTGAAGTACTTAACCATAAAAATATGTTAATACTGAAACATTTCTCTGCAGTTACAGAAGTTCAGGTTAATCTCCTGCTGTACCTCCCTTTGCCATTGCCATTAAGATGAAGTATAGACTCCATTAGAAATGGTTGTATTTTGAAGAATAATTGATTCTCTCTTTAATGTGCTTGTTGCAGCTATAGGAATATGAATGTTCTTCCAGATGCAAAAAGTTATTTCTCTAATTTTTTATCTTATTTTTTTCTTTTTAAACTGAATTTTAAATAGTGTCACTTTGTTTGGAAGGGCTCCTGCTGGCTTTTGTCACTCTTGATTGGCACTCTAGTAGGTAATTCGTAGGCTGGACCTACAACTTTTACAGCTGCCTTTGAGAAGTGAAACCAGTTCATACCTATGTAGATGACTGAGAAAATTCAAAGCTTGCTGTCCCTTTTCCTGAACATAACATGTCTGTATGTTGCTTTGAGCAACAATGATAGAAAAAAAGTTGCAAACCCCCACCCCCACGAATCTACAATAAAAACACTGAAAAGATGAGTCAGTGTTAACTACATGGGAGGAAGCAAGCTAGAAGAGTAGAGCAACTTATATTTATTTATCTCATGGTATCTGAAGAGTGCTCATCTGGAGTGATGCAAAGGAAATTCAAGACAATGAAAATGTTTCTATTGCTGAGAAACTGCACAGAAGTCCTCTCCGGAACCTCATTAGCACAATTCAGTGAGGCCTCATTGTTGTTTTTCCCAGTCACTTCAATACCTGAAATACAAAAATTAATACACACTTATCAAAGTCAAGTACTTTTGTTAGCAACTGTTCAGCAGATGTCAGATTGCTTCTGCCTTTCAGAGAAATGCACCTCCAGATCCAGAGAGCTAATGATAATAAATGCTTATACCCATTTTAGAATACATCTGCATGAGTTTAATTCTTTCAAGTATTATACAGCATTTTCTATGTAAGCTTCATTCATTGAAAGTGAACACATTTTTAATAGAAACTCTATGAATGTTGTTTTATCACTGCTTTTGTCTGAAAGATTGCCCAAACCCGTTAAGTTTTACGTATCACTTCAAAGATAGCAAGAGGTCACACAGCAAATCTTGCATCCAAAGATTAGCTGTGTTTGAAGAACTGAGTCATGTTTTTCATATAAATCATATGGAATGGCTCATTATGAACACCTTGTAAAATTCAAAAGGCTTTATGATTGTTAATAGCAACTGCAATAGTGATTTACTGGCTAATTTGAGACGAAATATGTTGCAGTGTGGGCTTGGAGAATGTGTTATCCTATCTGCATAAATATTATTATGTTATTGGTTGTGCATTACAGAAGCAAATGGAATGTCTATTACCTTATATCTTCCAAGTAGATTTGACATTTCAACTTTTACTTAGGACTTAAATCAACCTGGTTAGTGACAAACTGTAAAGTTGAATCGTGCATTAATTTTTTTCCATGCATGTTATCCATCACTGTACTAACCTGTGAATTAAATGTAAGTTGAAACAGTGGTAATCATTCAGTAATTGCGATTTATTCATTTGAAGACCATCTTATTAGTATAAAAATTTTTTATAATGATTGTGATAAAACTTTGATGTAGCCTAAAGGTGTGCAATGTAAGACATTTATAATGGCCCCAAGTGCAATATTAACACAGCCTTTTAATCTATGTAAAAGGAGATCAGTCAATTTTGATTACATTACCTAATATAGGTTAGGTTCTCTTCTGGAGTTAAAGGTATACCTCCTAGTTCTAAATGTCAAAATTTTTGGGAGACAATGCAGTAAATTCAAATCTGTTAAGGGATACTGAGCAGACAGCATTGCGAAGAGGAGTCAGATATTTAATCCATAAATGTGACAGGCAATGTGCCTTCAAGCTTGCACTGTACAAGTGTGCTCTGATAATGCACTTTGTCTTCTATCAGACCCTAAAAAGATGAATTCCCATGACAGCTCAGTTCTCAGATTTTCTGATGGATGTCATAAAAGCATAATCTTCAAAATGCAAAGTCATCAACAAAGATACTGAACAGGACAGGGCCCAATGCTGACCCCTGGGGAACTCTACTCAGGACCAGTAACCATCTCTATTTAACTCCATTCACCACTACTCTCTGGGCCTGGCCCTCCAGACAGTTCTTTACCCAGCAAAGAATGTACCTGTCCGAGTCACAGGCTGCTCTAAGATTGCCCAGGAGAATACCATGGGAGGCAGTGTCCAAGGTTTTGCTGAAGTCCATGCAGACTATAAGATGACCTGTTCTGTAATTTTCCCTGGCACCAAGGCCAGGCTGATGAGTCTGTAGTCCCCCTGATTCTTCTTATCATCCTTCTTGTAGATGTGAGTCATATTGGCAAGCCGCCAGTCCTGTTATTACTTTACTGTTTCTTTCTAATCCTTTAAATTTGCCACTTTTTCCTAGTATTTCCTCAGTAAACTTGTCATCTCCCACAAATTCACCTTTTGTCAAAGAATTACCCTCATTTTTCTTTTTTTACATTTTCTGTGATTGCCTTGTTGAAGTAACCAAGCACAAATTCCTTGTGTTTCCAGGAAATCCATCTGGTTTTGCTAAGCCAGTAATTGCAGCTTATTTTTACTTCTGTGTAAGGTGATGAAATAATTAATCATACTTAACAGCTTGAACTATTGTTGTTAGATTTTGGACTTGGTATACTTTAGTTTAATGACACTTCTTTTAGAGCACTTACACTCAGTAAAGTTGTTATGCATATGTTTTCAGTAGCCTATAAGATAGGTATGTTGAAAAACAAACAAACAAAGGAACAGTAATCAAGGTTTAAAAAAAAAAAGATTGCTGAGAAATAGTAGTTGTTTAAATGTACAGTGTGTTAAAGTAGTTCCTAAATCCTATATTTACCTTAAATATTGAAGATTTCAAGAATTTGCCTTATTGTCACTTGACTTTGTTGTATGATTATATTTCTCAATATTTTTTCTGTCATAGTAAGAGTCCTATTAGAGTAGTTGCATTCAAAAATAGTGTGAGTTAATCCTTTTGGAGCTGTTAGGTTATGGGTGGAAACTGCAGAATGTCAAATGAAACTAACCTTTTGGTATTACACAAAATGTATTATCATTTTTATTGACATACATTCTTTAGGTATATGTTCTTTTTATTTATATTTCATGAGGAATATTTTGAACACTTCATTTAAAAATATTAAAACTATCACAGGCTAAATAATATGCAGGTCACTCAGAAAGTAATATCTCCTATTTAATTCCATGGAAATGACATCAGACACAAAAAGCATGATAACTGAATATTGACAGAGCAAATTCTCTGCTACAAAACAGTATTTTTCAACATAATCATCACTACAGTTGATGTATGCAGATGAGCACATTAAGATGTTCTTTATTTCACTGTGTGATTGCTGTACGTGGCTGTCTAGAACCTGGCTTGTCTTCTACGTCACTGTCACTACTGCTGAAATGTACTACCCCCTGCCTCGCTATTCTCATATCCATTTTTAGGTCTCCATAAGCGTTCAGCAAATGTCAATGAGTGTCAATGGTTGCCATTTTTTCTGTGTGGAGGAATTCAGTAACACACCTTTGCTTTATATTCTCTTTCATGTCATGTTCCATTCTGTCATAGTGCCCCTCTCCTGTAATCTATTGCACTGCAATGAAATGTAATGGGATATTTGTGGAAAGGTTCAGACTCTACTGCCATTCCACCAACAACTTCCTCTGATTTCATGGACAAATACAATAAAATAGGAGGCATTACTTTTGGATCAGCCCCATTTGTCTATTGCTTCTATAGCATATTTTTTTTTTCTGTATAAATCCCATAGTCTTTTTTCGAAGTGAGTAAAATATCTGGTGACAGTGGTCCTGATTTGAAGAGCTATTGTTCATCTGAAGACAGATTCTAGGATAATCTACTAAAAAATCATCCCTCTGAAGGTGTATAAATCACCTGAGTAAAACTCAATGTGCTTATTACAGGCAGAACCTTATGTGGTGATGATCTTAGTAAGCTGTAATGGGTCACTGGCAACATGTGGAGGTTCTATTGAATTCGACTTCCAGAATTAATGTTCTGCTTTCATATTGCTGGACATGTGAGTAGTCCGAATTCCACCATGGGAGAGAAATAATTAAATTTATTTTCCTAATTAATATCAGATTGCAGGGTAGCAATTGGCTGTAGAAAATAGCCTACTATTATTCAACCTAGAAATTACTCTCAGAGGTCAGGTCTTGGCAGGTAGTTGGACATCAGTATTTTTAGAGGGACGTGTTACCCCAACCTATGGAAAGTTTCATACCTAATTTAAAAAACTTGTAGTTAGGCTTGTTGGGATTTTGGTTTATGTGTTTTAAATATGAAAATAAGAAATAATTTTGAGCTGAGAAAAACTTTTTCCTTTTTTTTTTTTTTTCCCTAGAACTTCTGCCCAAGGCATTACTGAGAAATAAATACAAATGACTTAATGATTTATTTGAACTGAGACAACTGCATAGAAAACTCCTGTGGCTTTAGGATTGCTGGAAGAATTAACTGTTGTAAACCACGAGAGCATGCACATATGGTAGAAAAAAGTAGCTTAAAAATAATGTAGAATCTGACAAAAAATGTGCAAAGACAGATGCAAATTAATTAAAAATACGAAGGTATATAATTAAAATATGCATGTATTGAGAAGAAAACATAATTATATTAATTATGCTGTTTCTCAAAGTTTATAGTCAAGTAGAAATTAAATGTAATTTTTAGAAGGATACAGAAGTTTGCTGTCTTTTTAATCAGAAGATTTGTATGAGCTTGCCACTTCATCACAATAAAAATAAATAAATTATTCCTTACGTAAGAAAAAATAACCACTGCATACCTTCCCAGACTTACATCAGCTTAATAAAATAAGTAGCTCATAGTAAAGAGCAGAGAAAAAGAAACGTAACATAAATTATACATATACATGTATGGAAGGTCAAATTGTAAGTGCATCTTTCTAACCACAAATAGAACACTAATATGTATTTGCATTAACTTTGTGCTAAACAAAATAACAGAATGAAGCATTAGATAATATCTACGCACTGAGTGACAGTTTTTTCTCCCTTTTCCCAGGCAAATAGGGGGCATCATATCTGCCTTTTGAATGCAGTGAAAAGAAAACAGAGCTTCATAATTTCATCAATGAGTTCTAGTTTCATATATGCTACAGAAAAGGTCATAATTTTGCGATAGTTCAACTTCCATTACTCTTAAGTTTTTATCTTTTATCTCAGGTATCCTTCTTTGCCCTGTCTTCATGGTGTTCAGAGGGAGCTGAATTCTATTCCCATATTAGTTTTCTGGTAGATTAACCTCCAGTGAATTATTTTTGTGAATAACTCCATGTGCTTTTCAAATCTTTATTCAGACAAAGTAGATTTTACTAAGTAGTGGCTATTTTACCTATTAAATATCTTGCCTTTAGTATATTCAAAAAAATCTGAATGCTACGAATACCAATGAATTTCTACATTTTGTGGTAGTTTCACTTAGTTTGATTCTTTGAGCTTTGATGTGTTCCAGGTTGAAACGTGGACCACAGTGAATGTTTCTACCTTGAAATAGCAGCCAAATTTCTGTGACAAAACACAGTATACTTTTGAGCTTCCTCCTCCCATTTCAGTGAGTTGGAGTGTTATATTATTGTTGAAATGCCTATAGTCATCTTCTGAGATTCCCAAGTAAGAACAGACTGAATCTTTCTCAGGATGTTGCTGACAAGTTCTGTGATCTATGAAATGAGTAGCATGAGAAATAAAGTGTAACAAAATTCTCCTCTTTGCATGCTTACCTTATTCAGACATAATTTTTGCATATAATAATAAAATAATTTGTAGTTACCTACTGAATAAAATCTCTGAAGCTTCTTGGAGATGTAGAACTTTTAAGTATAGGTATATATTAGAGATAGGTGCTTTGTGTATATATATATACATATATATACATATACATATATATAACATACATATATATATGTATGTTATCCCCTGTTCAAAAAATAACCTCTGACAGAAAGTGCAAGACAAGAGTATAACTGAATATCTGCATCAAGTGGAAGAGTCTCAACTTCCTGTGAATCCATGAGGTCTGAAATGTATTTCGCTTTTCAGATCTGGTTTTTATGTTTTACGCATCACCTTTCTGGTGTGCAAGATTTTTATGTTGAGAATCAGCTATCCCATGTAAGGTAGAATCACGATACCTCAAGCTATTATATCTGCAGCAGTGAAGTTCTTACCATGCTTATGCTGTATTCTTTATTTGGGCTTTGATTTTAAGCTTTAGTTATGTTGGTTTAGCTTCTATGTTGTTCCTTGAAAATGGTTTCTCTCTGCACCCATACCTCCTCCGCTATGCTTTGTCCTCAGTTAAACTGATTTATAGATCCTGGTAAAGAAGAGCAGAGTCATCGTTCCATTGACTATTTGGGAAGCAGGAACAGCAGCTCTCTTTTGTGCTCGAGTTCAGAGGCCAATTGCATAAGCACAGTGACCTTTCTGCTGGGAAGAGGGGCATATTGTTCTTAATCCAAAGCTTGTCCCTTCAGTTTCAGCTTCCCATAAATGTAGCACAGGAAGAGTATGTTTGCAAACAGATTGTGGTTTCATCAAAGCAGCAACAGCTAGGTCTTTCTCAGCCTCCATGGTTAAGTCTCACTACTTGATAGCAACACCAAAGGCCCCAGTTTCAGACAGATTGAAGAGGTGTAGGGGGTTGATATATCATAGAGTTTAACAGTGGAAAGTATAAAATACAGGAAAAAGCAGTTTGCACGGTCTCCCAAGTAAAAAGGAAAAAAAAAAACCAAAAAACCGAAAAAAACAAAACTAGTAAATTATTTTTCCTGTGTTTTTTATTTTAGCCTATAGCAACTTGCTTAACATAACAATTTCTTAGATGGGGCTAATAAAAGGCAGTTCTTAGTAAAGTATAGCACTATAAAGGAATTGTTTGTAAAATGAAGATCTCAGAGACACAGAACGTAAAAGCATTTAGTAACTGTGATGTGGATCTAATAAAGAGACAAAAATTAAAAACTCAAAGCAGCAAAAATGTGACCTCTTTCTTTTGGTTATTATTATTATTATTTTTCCCCCTAATTCTTGGAACTTTTCTAGGTGTTATCAGAAAGCAATTAGATTACTTGTCTTAATTAATTCATTGTTGGAATTGTTTATTTATTTTGTTAACTCTGTGCCATGTTTCTTGTGCATTCCATTCATTTTTTTCAGGAAGGTGTGTTTAGTATAATCTGTATTTATTTCACATATTTCTTCAGTTGGAATTCAGCCACGTGAAATAAGCACTATGTTTGTTATTCCCTTTGACTGCAGTTTTTGAAGAACATTCCCTCTTGGACTTTCTCTTAAAGGCTTCTTTTCCAAGGGTTCTTTATGTCCAGGCTTGTTACTCTTAACAAGCTGAGATGAAAAGATATGTGTCTGAGTTTCATTACTGCTTGAATGCATGCTCTCTTTTTTCTGAACTAAAAATATAGAATTTAGAACTGTTTTGTTACAGAAAGATTCTTAGAAAGCTATATACAGAATAGGCAATGAGAAAAGCTCTTTTGGACAGTGGGTTTGCTACTAAAATAAATACATACATAAAATGTGTTTCTGTATTGCTGAAATCATTATGTATTACCATACAATCAATCGTAAGTCTGGCAGAGTACAGAGTCGTCCTTGGCAGTGCAGAGTCCAGTTGTAGGCCTGTAACTAGCAGTGTTCCCCAGGGGTCAGTGCTGGGTACAGTCTTGTTCAATATCTTCATCAATGACCATGACGAGTGGATAGTGGCCACCCTGAGCAAGTTTGCTGATGATATGAAGTTGGGAGGATTGGTTGACACACCTGAAGGCTGTGCTGCCATTCAGTGAGACCTGGACAGGCTGGAGAGCTGGGTGGTAAAAAGCAGATGAGGTTTAACAAGATCAAGTGTAGAGTCTTGCACCTAGGCATGCACCAGTACAGGTTGGGGGATGACCTGCTTGAGAGGGACCTGGGTGTTCTGGTGTATGACATGAGTTTCAGTAGGGCTAATTGTTGGGTCCAGCGTTTTGGTCACAACAACCCCAGGCAACCCTACAAGCTGTTGGTAAAATTTGGAGGAAATGGGGAGAGAAAAAAAAAAAAAAAGAAAAAGAAAAAAAAAGAAGAAAAAAAACCATGATTGAAGTTCTCTCTCAGAATCCTAATTCTTCCTTGTTTTCCCCATAAAGTCAGGTAGGTCTCAAAACTGACAGTGACTTTATTGTCAGTCAGGGTCGTACTTTCTCACAGCTCGCACTGTGTACTGAAGAGAGAAGCACAAAGTTCAGTGACAGTGAAATAAAAATCTTGCCTCTAATGCAATGGCCTTTCATTACAGTGGCCAGGGCTTAGCAAATCAGGCCATTCTCCTACCTGTGGACTGGTAATTGTGATTAATGCTATCCTCTATCAAGATTGCAAGTGGAGCAAATAGATTGAAAAAAAAGCTATATAGAACTGGAAAAGTACTGATTTTTTTTGTAGGAGTGCTTTCATTGCTATGGTTAAATAAATAATTGGTTGATTTTTAAAGACTATTTGTCTTGTATTATTCTAGATGTTCCAGAGGTTCATTTCATTCCACTTTCATTCCCAACAAGAATGGACGGTACAGTCCTTTGAGAATGCAAGATTTTTAGGAGCAACATAAAGTTCTTATTTTCAATGCCTTGGGCATGTGATGCTTTGTGCCCAAAGCTGTTCCAACTAAACTTGTGAATGCATGAGAATGCATGGTATGTAATTTGCTGAAACCTCATACATGTGCGGCTTTATGTTTGTTAGAAAGACATAGTCTTTTAAAAGGAAAAAAAGTCAGTATATTTGATGGTTCAGATATTACTGCAGTATGCCGTTGTATTATCTTATAGGAGACAGTATGGATTTATCAAGGACTATTTTGCATTCAATCTGTGATGCTTTAGAAAGAAGAAATATTAATTTAAATGTTATTTACCAAGTCTACTAATATAAACTTAAAAGCAGAATATCAACATAAAGGAATTACTTTCCTTAATCTTAATTTGGAGATTGCTATTTTCTTGACAAAGTGCTGTGCCTGACAAGAAAGTCAAATCCGTACTTGATAAATGTAGCCTGTTTGAAGGTACTACTGAGCAATTTGAAATTATAGTCATTATTTGCTTTATTGGAAACCTCAGAATATGATTTACATTGGAGACAAGCTTTTTGGTGCAGTGTAAGAATCTAGAACTGCAGGCTACAGACTAGAGAGCTTTGCTGCAGAAGGTTCATTTAAAAGTCATGTTTCCAATACAAATTAAATGCAGTTGTACAAACATGTCAAAGTTTGGTAAATTGGATTTGTTTAATGTAAACAACATTTAACTAAAATAATAACACAAATTCAAAAAAAAGACGCTATGCTCCCGCTTTCAAAAAGTTTGTAAATCAACACAAAAAAAGAGTTCAATCATAATTGTGTGGAAATGGATCAAAAATTGTCAAATCACAGTAAAGCCAGTTCATAAATAACCTTTCATTTATTTTAATGGTCAAACTGATCAATGTTCTAGAGACACTATTAAGGTGCTGGAACACAGATACGTTATTTTTCATTGATTGAAGTTGCTTGGACATCAGGGTTAGAATGTGTGAGAGAAGAACTAACTTATTAAAGAATTAGTTTCTGCATGTGACAATTGAAAGTGTGGAAAGAAATGATCTTCCAGGCACAGAAACAATGCATGTAATGTTACATTTTAAAAGGCACATCACAAAAAAAAAAAAAAAAAAAGACACAGCTGTAGCATCTGTAAGCACTATTTCTGTAGGCATCAATATTATTGCCCTTCTCCAGACTTTAGTGTTCCTAATAGTGTCCTATTAGGAACTGTACTAGTAGTAATGATTTCTTTCCTTAAAATTTAGCATTGTTTCTGGGAGAATCGCAGTACCTGAAATTAGTACTTTCATGTAGACTCCCAGAAAAAAATTAGTACAAATCTAATGAATACTATAAAGGGTTAATAAAGTTTTTTAACAATAATTGCTGACAATTAGAGTCTTCTGTAGAATCCCATGAAGTACTGAATATTCTTGCCCTAATCCAGGATGTTATTTGGGCATGTAACTAGGTTCTGTTGGTGTCTTCAAAAGCTAACTTACCTCAATTCTTCATCTGAATTTCAAGATAAACTAAGATGAGATACTGAAAACTTATGATTATTGTGGAATTAAGGAAGAATTCTTTGTGTCAGCCTGGTTTAGAACAGTAGGATCCAAAACTGTGGGGCAGTGAACAACAAGTTCTTTCCAAAGAAGTCTGTGCAGTGCCACAGTTTGACGGGAGTCTGCCAAGGGGCTTAAAGGTCAGTACATACCAAGGTAATGAGTCTAATCTAATGCCTAGGATAAATAGGCTTTCCAGCTAGAACTGGAATGTTTAATTATGCAGATTCATGAGATATATTTTGCTATTAACTGGGGAAGGAAAGGGCTGCAAAGAGAAAAATCAGATGAATTTTGTTGTTACTGATCTGGGGAGGAAAGCAGAGCTTCACCAGCTGGTAGGAGATATTTGAGGTATCTGCACTGTCTTATAGTAATACCGGCTAAAATGTTTGCACTGAATTTATCAGGACTTTTCAAAGCAGAAAAAGGATTATAAATTCACATTAACTTAACCCTCCCCCAAAGCAATGTTAAAGCTCACCATCACAACTCCATTATTAGTTAATGAGTCATTCACCTGCAAACCTGTACTCAGCTGTGACATGGGGCCTACCTTCTACTTTCCTTTTCAAAGACGGCTGAAATGTATATAGCTGTTCCAGTTTAGCAGGAGTTGAAATCGCTAACTGGTATGTACTGAAGCATGGAAAACTGTAAGGGTTCAAAGTCAGTTATTGTGTCCTCATTTATTACATGCAAACGTACTTTTTCAGTTGCAGCTACTACTTGTGTGTAGATTCTCTGAAGAGAGCTTTGGTCTAAAAGGAAGGGAAAATGCTGCTCTACTGTTGACACTGGTGTAGCTATTGGGGACATTTTGCCTTCATGGAGGTCAGAAGTTGTTGCCAGTTCCCAGTGTTGGCAAGGAAATGTCTGGTTTTCGTAGCATCACTATTTGTTTTGATTTGGTCTCCTGTGCAGATTATAGACCAGTAAACCCTTTGTACACTGACTAGTGTGTAATATTCCAGGTTCTCATAGACCTTAAATAAGTCTTAACTTCTCAGTGCTGCCTTTTGGATATTAAATTTCTCAATGTTTTGCCATGTCTTTAGCCCGAGGGTTCCACTGACAGAAATCACTATTTTTATTCCCTGATTGCTGTCTCTCTATAATTTTTTGGTATTGCATTTTTCTACATTAGTGGAGGTATCTGTGTTTGAAAAAGGATTTTAATTGTCAAAACTTAGCACAGATGATTTATCCCCTTTCCTTACTAACTGACAGAAGCCTAAACAGTACATAACCTTTTGTAATATACGGCCCTTTTGCAGCATATTAGAAATCTCAGAACCAGAAGATTTAGCCTCTTAATATATCTAATTGAAAGGCTGTTGATTTTTGATGGTAGCAGCTAGTAGCAACATAAGCTGCCTGAGATTTACTGATTCTTTGTTTAACTAAACAGATAATTTTCCCTTATATTTTCCTTACTTAATGATGATGTTTACTGCAGCGAGGACAAAAATGAGCATTTCTTAAACAGTTGCCTTGAAGGCAAAGAGAAATCATTGCCTTAAACCTGAATCTTGAACACTGTAATTTTGGATAGCAGAGTTAAGCAGATAACCAGTGTTCTATTGAGTATTTCCTGTAATACTGATATATCAAAGGCATAGCATGACTATGTATCTTTCAAGTACTCAAAGACAGTCTTTCAAGTATTTTTCAAATACTCTGAGGGATGAGTTATCAAATCTGAGCATATTTCAGTCAGATATAAAACTATTTTGAGTACAAAGTACTAGAGCTGCCACTCAGTGCAGATGCTTGTGTCACATTTTATTTCAACAATAGCTTCAATAATTTTTGCAGTCTATCAGCATGAACAGTAATGAAAAACCAGCACAGACTTTCTGGAGGCCTTTGTTGATAAAGTATTGAAGTTGATGCATTCTGCATTCCAGTCAGAAGAATTTTTGTCCTGTGGTAGTTCACAAGTTCACAGGTAAAGTTAAAAGTTACTTGCCGTTTCTCTTCTAAAGCGAGCTGTCTGTTTGTCTGCCATGGAAACCTTTCCTGAGATTTCCTAGTTGTCAAGGATGGGGTTCAGAGTTCATAGAGCTTTTTATTGTGTCTTTTTTAAGGGATAGAGGCTGATTTGCAGCACTATTTAAAGCAAAGATGCCAAATGAAAGTTCCTCGTTTTAAGTTTGTGCTTACACAAAGCTTCTTTGTGGTTTTTTAGGCCTGTCAGACTTGTCAGGCGTGGTAAGAAAAAGTATATTGTTTCCAGCACTTGGATTCCTTTCCTTCTGACATCTGCCACTCTGTAAAGATGATAAATTCCTGCCTCATTAGCCAGGGGTGTGGGATTACAGGCTGACAACACATTAATCACCAGCTTCTGTGGCAGGCTGACTAGCAATAGGCATTGTTAACAAAACTTTTCTAATATGTCACTCTTCTCTATGACAGCCTGTAATCAATCATCTTGATTGACAGTGCTGATAGATTACACTATTTATACTTTGTGTAATGAAAGATAGCGTTTCCACCTACTGTCATTTCTAGGCTAGCAATGGAAGATCACTGAATAGAAACAAACACAACAAAAAATCCCAGACCTCAGCTTGGCATTGTGAAGTTAAGTCAGACAGCATTGTAGGTCTTTTGTGGTAGCTTTCAGATGAGGTGTATTGTTGAGGAACCTGGTATGCACAAGCCTTGAAGTGACTTGAACTGAATGTTGCTTTGCTGACTTGGTTGCGATAAGCTGTCAGGTCAAGTTCAGACAGGTAGGAGACTCTGTTAATCTGGCAGCAGTAGCTTCCTTTTCCCATCTTGTCTTTCTTCTCCAGCTGCACCCCAGCCCAGTCAAGATGAGAGATTATTTAGATGTTGATTAAGTATGTGTACTTCATGATTTAGAAGGCAAAATTGTACATGTTTCCCGTAATTGTATGGTGCAGGGAAAGTAAACACAGGGAGGAAGTACAAAGCCATCTTGCCAAGACAGAGCAGAATCTATGTTGAAGCTTGTTAGCCTCTTAAGCTTAGAAAACTAGAAACATGATCAAGGTGAAAGTACGTAATTAAATAACTTTCTAGTTTTAGGATCACTTGATTATGGACTTCAATTACTCTTAAAATTCTGAAATAAATTGTGGTGAGTTGTATTGAAAAATTTAACATTGGCTATCCAATAAGAACTGAAGTTTACTGTTGAAAGTCTGTTAGCTTGAACGTGATTATAGAAGCAGCTATCTTTATAGATCTTCATTTCTACATGCACCCTGAGATTTTTTGTCAGTAATTTTATTTCTTTATCTATTTTCCTGTGTGTCCTTATGTGCTAAATTTTGGTGGTGGTGGTTCCCCCCCCCCCCCCCACATTGAAAAGATTCATATGCTCACTCACAGTGAGAAGCTTAAAATCAACCTTTTGATAAGGAAATAGGATTTGGAGCTTAAATTACAGTATGGGAATTGAGCTAAATTTAGGCAGTTGGACAGGAACAGGGGTGAAGTTCATCTAAACTTTAATCTTCCTGAGAAGAGTTTCATTGTGAGGCCACAATGATTAATGAGAAACCTGACCATCTGATTAAGCCCCTCTGTGTCACAAGACATGATTAGTAGGTGACAGAGACTGTAACAGTATCCAGCCAAGCCTTGTTTCTTTCACAGCTTAGACTGTTATATGATTAATGTCCCCAAGGGCTATCTCCAGGTCAGGCAGGGAGAACCTGTCAGAACAGGTGGAAGTGACAAATTCTGTAGAAACTCCTTTTGCAAGAGCGGCAGCATGCAAGAATGGATGAATGGGGAGGATTCCAGATGGGCTGGTTGACCTTTTTGTACTCTGAACAGACACCAAGAGCATCATGGGAATGAAACATAGTAAGTATCAAAAACTACAGATGTTCCATAGTTATTGAAGAATTATAGCATTGCCAAGGTGGGTTGGTAAAACGCACTACACATCATACAAGTTATCGCCAGCGGTTTATGCTTTCTGATATGCTACAGGGGACTGTAGATCTAGCGTGTGTGTGTATAGACTAGATAAAATACCACACACTGTGTTTTATGGCATGAAAGGAAGATTCTTTTCTTCAGTACAGATAAGGCTTGATAGAGTTGATGCTTTAGTATAGCATTTTCCTGTGCTAGTATACATAATCTATCTCGTTCTCATCAATACTGCTCCATTTAGGGCAAGACAATCTTGGAAGTTAAAATAGTTTATAAAAATCCTCATTCCTTTTTATTAGGTGGTGGTGATCTTGTAAGATATTTTATATCTTCCAGAGTACTTTCACCTCACAGGTCATAGGTTAAAATCACATCTTAAGTATCTTGATGTGTTCTACCTTGCATTATCACACAACACAGGATTAACAAGGAGATTGCTAATAATGTCATCTTTCAGAGAAATAGAACTTTTCATGTTATCATACAAATGGTATAATATATCTTTGTTGTGCTGCGGAGGCAGAGCAAGAGATGGCATCCTTAGGAAATTCTCACAGCATGAACTTAGTATTTGAAACAAAACCCAAAATTGAAAGCAGAGAATAGAATCTCTTTTTCCCAAATGAAGAATTTTACATTAAGTTTTATTTTTGTTATATCATTGCTGTTGATGTTTTGTACTATCTTTAGCCATTTACAATCTTGGTTTCTTTTTCTTTTTTTAGCATATGCAAACTTTCTCAGTTTAATGTTTCACGTCAATTTTCTCTTATATTGTGATTTTTTTTTTTCTCATCCTTACCTTAGAAAACAATGGTTTATTTCCATTTTAGACATAGAAATGTGCAGTACGCAAATCAGATATAGCATGCACAAGCTAATTTATTGTGGTCCAACCTTAGGATTTTACAATCCATCAACTTCCGCCTGTGCTTTCACCACTTCAAGAGGAGAGCCATTCTGAATAAGGGCTCTGAGATTTTCTGCTTTTTGCCACTGTTTGAACTGTCAGAGCCAGGTTTAGGTATGGTAAATGCCATGCTTCCCTGAGCAAATCGGCTCCCATATGCTATAATTTACAGTTTCTGAGTTGTTATTGGCTAGGCAAAAGGTCATTTTTCAGAGTGGTTTTTGCAATATAGAATTAATAAAGGGAACAGACACACTTCAGTGGAACAGTGACCAGTGATGGTAAAACTCCTCTCTGTGCACAGTTGCAAAATGACAAATAGAATATAGATAAGAAAATAAACTCTAAAAGCTACAAAAGGAGTAGATCAGAATCCCTCCAGAGATGGAAGTCCAGCCAGGTCTATTTGATTTCTATTTTCTATTTTTTGTTGAAAAATCCACAAACTCAGAAATTTGTAGTAGAATAAAGATTTTAATAGCAATTCCAAGTAACATCTCTTATTATGTTCCCACAAAAAAGATAAATTGTGACAATTATTTTGTGTATAGTTGGCCTAGCTATTGCTTGTTTCAAACTTCACTATCATTGGCTTTTTTTGTTTTGTTTTTCAAACTTTTGTCACTGTATATCCTTTCCTGTATGTTGTTCTGTAAGTCGGAATTTGAGCCTGGGTATGAATTGCTTGTCAGATGCAGGAGGACTGACTTTTTAACCTTCTGTGCAACCCAGGGGGAAAATGAAAGCTGTATCAGCAATCAAAAAGCATATAGTTTTACTACCTAAAAGAGGCTAAATGAGAGTGGGTTAAGTTTAAGGGTAATCTGATAAACCAGATGCAGAAAATCAGTGTCCCGGTGGGATATTCTGAAGTCCTTCCATGAGGTTTGAAATAATGTGTTTCAGTATGACTGTACTGGCAACTTATGCTGTTTATCTCATATAGTCTGGTGACTGAAGCACCTGAGTTGATTTTAGAATCATATAAGGAAGGGACCCTTAAAAGTCATCTAGTCCAACTATGAACAAGGATATATACAGCTTGATCAGGTTGCTCAAGGCCCTGTCCAGTCTGAACTTGAATTTCTGAAAGAATGAGGCAAAAAGATGACCACTTAAAATTCTGTGCTCTAGTCATTAAAATGTGTAATAAATAGAGGTACTCTGGATCATCACCTTATTCTTGTTACAGGAAAAAGCTGAACAGTAGAAAATGTAATGTCAGGATTTTCTGTAAACTGGCAGGGGTTTTTTGTTTGTTTGTTTATAACATAGAAATTTACAGTGTGAATTCTGCTCTGCTTTATTTCTATATGAAATATGAAATTGTACTGTGCTGATAAGTATGTATAATTTTCTTGGTGTAATCCATTCTATACTTTGTATCGGGACTGTACAAAAGAGACTCTTCTTCGTATTGTACTAACTTCCATGCCACTTTTTAGTAGATTTTCAAAGAACACAATGCAATATGCCAATAATGAGTTAAGAAATTACGTATGAAGTTCCCAATAATGTGACAATTTTTTTCTTACTTTTACTCTTCATTTCATCTTAATTAGTCCCAGTAGGAAAGATTGATTTTTTTTCTTTTTCTTTTTTTCTTTCTTTTTTTTTTTCCTCTTTTCTTTTAAGCCTCATAGCTAACATCTGTTGGTATTCCTGGGGTCATTCTTGCACTGTCCTATGTTTGACATTTCTTGTAAAAGAAGAGGCATTTGTTCATATTGACATTAGCTGCCTCTGTATCTCTCAGTGGTGCAGATGGCTTGTGAATAAAGACATCAAGCTAATAAGCAAGATGACAAGCCTTGATAGTACTGGGGCTCCTCACACTTAAGTGGCAGGGTAGCATAGATTGCTTTTGCTGGAAAGGTGCTTGGTCTGCTGGCACAAAAGCATATGGAATTAGTTACAAATGCAGCAAGAACTTGAGAAAAGAATAGTACCATGAAAATCCCTGGACGGCTGTAATCATTTCTTTTCTTCAGTGTAGTATTTTGTATTTCCTTGAGTGGTAACACTTAAAGCAAAGTATATGCAAATGGAAGAGATAAACTGAATTTACTGTAGGTAGTGAGTGGGACTGCTTAAAGCATAATGCATTGCTGAAAGGCTTCTTCATTGCATTGTTTGCTTGTGTGAGACTGTTAGAAGGAAACAAGAACTCTCTTATGGAACAAGAAAGATGAAAACAAAACTAAATCTATATAGATGCATAAGACACACTGTAAATGCATGTTAAAATACTGTCATAGGAAAATGCCATCGAGTCCCAAATATGAAATGTCTGTGTTGACCTGCAGCAGTCACTTATGCTATTATGTGAAAACATACTAGAAGAACCTGGAAATTCAAAATGTAAAAAACAAAGTGTGAAAGTGAATGTTAATTAGGCTTTAAAAGAAGAGGAAAAAAAAAAAAAAAAAAAAAAAGGAAAATTAAAATTAATAAGTTGTTAAAATATTGATGTGGCAGTTGTTTGGAAGGGTTACTGGCTTGGGGATCTTAGGTCTATGAGGTGTATTAGTGCTTTCTTACACTTACAAAGACTGATTTTCGATATTATTGTCATGGTATTAAAACTGGATAAAAAGGGGAAAGAAGGAATGCAGCTTCTCCTTCCCCCTACATTTAATGGAAATAGCTTCATTTTAAGAGAGGCAACATTCTCCCCCAAGTTTTGACACCCACTGTAAAGTTTCTAAGCTACTCTGTAACAAAGGAAAAGCAATCTTGTTTGAAATACTTCCACTTTGTGGAAAGCAGAAAGAGAACAAATATAAGAATGAAAGCCACATCTTTATTTTTTAAATTCAATATAAGGTATATAATTATTACTGGGTGAAATTCTCATTTAAAAAAAACCTAAGCAAGAGGACAGTCACTTTAAAAACATTCTGAGATGTACTTCAACCCAATGAAAAAGCCTGTATTTTTTCCAAACTGTTCTTGAAAGAAATAAAAATAAAAATCACATTTGATATATTTACTAAAATCTAAGTGAGCAATACAATTAAGAATGATCATGTGTATTGTTGTGGAATGTTTTGATCTACTATAGCTAGGGACTGCTTTAATTTTCAGGAATTTAATATCATCTGTTCTCACTTACTCTGGACACTTTCTGAATTTCTAAAGATGAAAATTATTTTCAGCTACTTTAATTAGGGATTTTGACAGTTTTACTTCCTGCTTAGTAGAGCTTTGAAGGGACATACCTGCATGAAGAGTCATTTACAGCAGTGAGGATTTAGGAGTGTGTTTGTCTGTAATGAATGATATAAATATTGATGACATTAGACAGTTACTGTATTTTTCCTTTGCTTTCTTTCCTCACCCCAATTTTAAGAATTCGTGATGAAGCAGTCAGATAATAACTATTAAATGAGGTTCCTAGAATTTTCAAATATGAGTTAGTTAAATTTATTTGTGTATCTCTTTGAATGAGAGGAAAAAGTGGCAAATTACACTTATATGATTTTTTGAGATTATGTCACATATATTAGATGCATGAAGAGACATAGAGGCAAAAGTTCAAAGCTGTCCTGGTAATTTCAAAGTTTAAGATTTGAAGTTCCAGAACTGCTTATTTTAAAAAGTGATTTTTGAAAGAGTTGTTTGATGACCAAAAGAGAATGTTTTATGGAGAAAGTGATACAAGGGGTTTTGGCAATAGTTGTAGCTGCCGAGATTTTGATTCATGCATTTGGTTTAAGAGGCTGCAAGTCCAAGGATGTTGACAGAAATGGTGCCTTATTGTATAGCTATCACATTTTAGGCCACTTACCAACCCGGAAAACCAGCAGTGACTTAGGCTTGCTAGTGTTCAGTTTATTGAATTCAAGGACGGTTTTTGGATAAGTGGTCTTGAGTATCCAGAGCTCTTATCAGCTTAAATACTTTATGTCCAGCTAAAGAGAATTGCTCTTTCATTGCTTCTTTGTCAGACCTGTTGCCCTTTGTGCACTTGTTATGATCTTTTCTTCCTATTTTTTCATGATCTAAGTGTCTCATCAGAGCACTTTATACCCTGCACCATGCCGTCTCAAAATAAGGGCTGTCACTGGAGAAAACTGGCTTTGCTCTGTATGGCTTCTTCCAAATTTAATTTGTTGTGTTCCTTTCTCTATTAATATTAACCATCAAGGAAATGCCAGTCTAGACATATTAGGATGTTATATGATAGTCTTGATATAATGACTTTGCTTATGCATGGCTAAATTGGCTATTGATAATTTATTCATATAAGGCTTATTGTGGCATAATATGAAGCCACATGATTTTAGTAGGGAAATTGCTTCTTTCTTGAAAATGCTGGTAATTGTACTGCCTTAAAACAAACAAACAAATAAATAAATAAAATTGACAGACACAAAGAAGATGCTTGAAGACTATGTGTCAAATTAATCCTGCAAGTGAGAGAAATCTTCAGTTTAATACTCACACAGTAGGCTGTCTTTCACAATAAGTATGATCTGTTTTACACTAAGGTATTTTTAAAAACTGTGTAGTCATTTGTAACAAATGGTTTTAAACACCCCTCAAGGAATCCTCTGTTCAAAGTCTTTCTAGTGCTAAAAAGACTGAGTATAGCAGAAGAAATTATGAGAACTTGAAGAGAGACTGATTTTTGTACAAATATGACAAACTTTTTATTGTCAGTTCTCACTATATACAAGTTGAACATTTCTGAAAAATACATACCTAGTTTTATTTATGCTGAAGAATTTGGGAAGCTGGGAGAACATGTAGGGAAATATATTGCTAGTTCTTGGTTCTAGCTGTTAGCACTCATAGATGCTTGCAGGTGTACTGGAACAGTGTTTGTGTGTACAGGCTTACATAATCAGTGCATATGTGTATATTATCTTGATGTGAAATCATTTGAAGAAAGCCAGCTAAAGAATAACATATCCAGATATTGCTGAGTGGTGCTTTTATTGTAAGACTAGGAACCACTTAGGGCTACCATCAGGGAGAGGCTGGATCACTCACTTTTCTTAGAGCAGAGCTCTAACCTCTTTTTCGACCTTATTCATCTAAATGCAGGAGGAAAAAAAAAAATAAATTGTGAATCAAATATGTTGTTTCACTTGTGAGTTTACTTACTTCTGCTTTCCACTTTGATTCCTTTTAATGACTTTTTGTATTATTTCATTGGTATTTACAAGCAGGAAGTTTCTGTGTAGGCTGTGTTTGTCCCTTTCTCCTTCAATCATGCATTCCCTTATAACTTGATATTCCCCATGGATCACTTCTTTTGAGAGAAGTCTTTATGATTTAAAGTGACTTCTGCATGTCAATGGCTTTTACTTAAAAACATCTTAAATTATTTGTTGTGTTAAAAATAAACTAAGATGCTGTTTAATCTGCACATAGAATTGTAGAATCGTGAAGGCTGGAAAAGACCTCTAAATCATCTAGTTCAACTGTTCACCTACTAACTATATTGCCCACTAAACTGTGTCCCTCAATGTCACATCTCCACAGTCCTTGAACACTACCAGGCATAGTGACTCCACCCTGGACAGCCTGCTCCACTGCTTGCTCACTCTTGTGGAGAAGATCTTTTTCCTAATATCCAACCTGAACCTCCCCTGGCACAACTGGAGGCCATTCCCTCTTGTCCTATTGCTAGTGACTTGGGAGAAAAGGCTGACACTCACCTTGCCGCAACCTCCTTTCAGGTAGCCATAAAGAGCTGTAAGATGTCCCTTGAGCCTCCTCTTCTTCAGAGTGAACAGTCCCGGTTTCCCTAGTGGCTCCCCATTTGATTTGTGCTCCAGACCATTCACAGCTTTGCTGTCCTTCTATGGGTATGCTCCAGGGCCTCAGCATCTTTCTTGTATGTTCTAGTTGAGATGCTGCTTACTGTAATGATTGGCAGTGTGCTGCTAGCTTATCATCTCATGAGACACTGGAAAACTTTTACTGATCATGTTATGATTAGTTTTGATTCTTCAGTGTGTAAGCCTTGAGTTCTTAATGTGATCCTGTCATTGTAAAAAACTTCCAAGGTACTAAAAAAGGTTGCATGATGGGAAAGCATAAAACCCCTTTTGAATTATCTTAACGTGAAACAATAAAAAGTGTCATTTGTATTACTTATTTGTGTTAGATCTGGACTGTCACCTACCAGTTTCCCCTCATAATAAGTATTTTTTATAATGATTTTTTTTTTTCCTAAATTAATCAGTCTTTGTCTTTAGAATGTCTCAGTTTTATAGTGCATCATTTTTGAGCTGTGTGTTTGCACAACATGCTTTACATGACCTTGTGATATTCCAAAGGGAATATATGACACCTCAGTGACAATCAACTTTACAAGGTCTTGTGGGTGGAGGCCTGCTTCGTTTTGGTACTGCTTATACTGCTTTGCTGAGCTGAAATGTTCTGAGGCAAATTGAGCACAATAGGTGGAAAGTGAACGCTAGGAGATATTTTTGGATGGACTTTCTGTTATGAATCATGGATAATTTTGCCACAAGATATGGTAGATGCTGCAAGTTTTAGGAGGTTTTAGAATATGACTGGCAATAGTTGTGGACAGGAAAAACCGACGAAGACTGATTCACATAAGCACACAAAAAAGGGTATGCATTAGCTTAAAAATGAAAAAAAAAAATAAAAATAGTTAAAATCTCTAGCTCTTAAATGTCATCTATATGATATTTATGTATAGAGACAGCATAGGGATGTGTGGAAACCATAGGAAGAAAGAACTTGCATTTGTTGTTTGATGTCTCACCTACAAAATCTTTATAGAGGTAGCGTGTAGAGAAAGCATGATGTGACACTTGTATTTTAACACTTTCAGTTGTATTTTTATAGTGGTTTATACTGCAGAATGCAAGTACATCGTAGCTGTGAGTGTACATTGTTCCTGGAAGTGTATATGAAACTAAAATGTTTATCTCAAGCTGAATCTCTACAGTGTACATACTGCTGTTTAAGTATCAAAGCTATTGAACAGTGAGGAAATGTTAGAAGGCAGATAGCATTATGTCTGTTTAAATTTTTTTTTTCTTTTTAAATGCAGCTATTTTGAAGACTACACTTCCTTGAATTCTAGTTTTATTACTTCTAATTTCTGGTTACTATTTATTTCCAGCACTCATTACACCTATTATTATGCATACCATGTAATTTATTTTAGTTTCCTTAATATTTTTGCTACCATGAAACTTTTTGTATACATTAAAACCTACATATGTATACAAACCAAACAAGGAACAGTCTTTGTTCCCTTGAATTTTCATTGGTGAAATAGAGATTTTTAGGAATCTTTTTATTCCCAGATGTAGCTATGTTAATTTTTTAGAACTTGTCTTTATCTGAGTAAAAAAAATAGGATGCAAGGTAAGTTAAGAAGGGGCTTATCTGATACAAATCATTGCATGACATTTTTTTATTGATCTTGATGTGCCATATAATCCAAATGGCAGATTAAATTTATGTTGAGTGTTAGTAAAACTTTTTAATACAGGTAAATGAATTCAGAGACAGTTTTACAAGCCTTGAGCAGTAATTACTTGAAGCAACCAATCTGCTTGTATTACTGAATGATTTGCCAATACAGTTACAACCTGTGTTGTATCCTGGAAAATTTTGTCCTATTGCATTAACTAGCTTTTGTATGAATTGTCTCTTTTGTTTCAGAGAGTTGTGTCATAACTTTAGCTATTCATTTTAAGTAAAGATTAGTTTTCTTGTTAGCAGTGTTGAAAGTGTTTTTTGAAACCAGTCTACTGTCTTCAAAAAAATTTAGTGAGTTGGTAAAATGCATTTCAACCAGTATAAATCTTTTAAAGACTTTTTAAGGTCTGTGAGTAATACACACAAGTTTTAACAAATCCTCAGCTTTATTAAAAAAGAACCTGAAAGTATCTGTTGATGCTTAATCCCTTCACTTAATGAGTAAAATGCTTAGTTCTTACATCAGAAGTTTTACAGGTTTTACCTCAAGGTACATGGTATATATTTGCTGCATTTTATAGGAAAGGCATAAGTATGATGGAGCAAAACTGTTGCAATAGCTTGCTGCTCTGATGCATGTTTAGAGGTTCGTATCTCCAGTTTGGGTTGTAAACTGCATTTATGTCTTAACCGGAGCAAACTGGTACTCCTGTGGAATGTGAACAAAGTTTTAAAACTAAATATACTATAGCTTTTTAATTTTCACATCAGGTAAGTACCAGGAGCATACTTCTTTGTTCCATTTCTGTTAATCAATTGAAGAGAAACATACCCACTGATCATTTACTGATTTTAGTCTTCAGCTAAGAATTTTGGAATTGAACAGGCTAATTTAACTCTGAGAGCCTGTGGCAATATTGTGTATTACTGCCTGCAAAATTATGTTTGTAGCTACTGGATTTTTTTTCTTTATTTGTTTAATGGTCTTCAAATATATGTCTAATGCAGTTTGCATATGTTTGCTTCAATTTGTGAATTAGTTTTTACTGTTTCTGCTGTTGCTGGCTCTGGAAAAAATTGTTGCCTGCATTTTGTACTAATAAGTAGAATAATAAATGAAGATGGACATAACAGAAAGTTATTTTTCTGAGGTTGCTCTCAAAAGTTGATTGTCTCAAAAGGTAAATATTGATTGAGCCTAATGCACTATGATACTCAGGTACACAGTAATAAAATTTCTGTGAATATTTAACTAGAAAAAAGCTACTTAGAAATTAGACTTAGATAAGAAACAATATGTTTAGGCTTATTATGTGATTATTACAGTGAATATTGGTATTGTTTTTTAACTATAATTTGTATCAGTGTGACACAGAAAGAATCACAGGGTTTTGAATGTGAGAACTGCCATTTAGATAGCCAGTAGTGGAAATACCTCTTAATTCAGAGCTTGGTCAGGTTAGTTATCTGATTTATATGTTTCTTGCCAAATGAAATAGATTAAGTTTGTAACAGAGTAGAGAATTTAACACTCTTGAGATGATGATGTTTTTTCAGGGGCCCAAAGATATGAAATTTTCATGAATCCTTGTAAAAATCTATTGAAGTGCTTCTTAAATGTCCTATTTATTAGGCATATGTGTAGCTCAGGACACAGCACTCAGAACTAATGACTAAAGGACTAAAGCTCTGTTCATTAGATGTGATGCGTGTATGAGCAAACATCTTTATTGAGTTTTTAAACTCATAGCTGTAACTGGTAACAGCTACAATAAAATCATAAACTTTACACAAAAGGTTAGATTTCACTGGTAGTAGATCTCACTTGGGCTGTAGCTAGGTACTCTGGAGTCAGCTCTAGTGCATACTGCTTGTTCCTGAAATGTGGAGTCTTTCAGTAAACCTTTCCCTCCCAGAATCTGCCTGACAATTAGCTTCTGTGCTTATAACTGACCTCTTTGCTGACATCTGTCATTATATGAAAGTATGAAAGTCTATTACTTTTCTTTTTCCTACCTTCTAAGAACATGGTTGTTGGTTATTTGTTTTTTTTTTGTTTCCAAAATCTGTGTGCCACCTGAGAAGTTTTCCTGGTATATATGCTTCCATTTTAAGAACCCGGCTTCTTGCCTTTTGCAAAATGTAGTTTTCGACTTCTTCAAACACCATTTTCTGCCATCTAGAACAAGGCCAAATTGTTTTCCCTATTCTTCAGTCCATTAGCTCCAATCTAATTTAATTTCACTTAGTGATCACGTATGAAGTACTGATAGCCTGTTGCATCTGCTGTCAGAAACATGCAGCAGAAGTCTTCCAAGATAAATTACTCTTTTGGGAGAAAAAACATTCTGTAGTACATTCAGTACACATGCAAAATGAGAGTCCTCAACATTTTCCAGGTACATACATGTTTCTTCAGTGCCCTAATTTGTAAATTTTTTTTATGTAAAATGACATTTGTTGCTGAATGAGACCTTGGAAGAATAAATCCAGAAAGCCGAAGGGGAGGTGCTAGCACAAGTCACCCTGCTTTCTTTCAGCACAACCCATCTGCACCAACAGACCAAATTTTATCAGAGACTATATGTGGAATCTGGGCTAATCTTCTGCCATTTCTGCATTGTTGGAATGATAATCTCAGTGTATTTTGCTGAAGTAACTCATTGAATGCACTTGCTGCACATTTTTAAAAGAAGACAAGTTTCTTAGGACTTATTTATTTTTTTTATTCTAGTAAAAAAAATAGAAGAAATTTTGTAAAATATTTTGTTCGTGCCATAAGATAAAAGTGGTATCATGCTGGTGTTTTATTTGAGATGATTACAAATAAACTTCTGCAACAAATGTCCCGTAAGTATCGCTGAAGCTGCTGCAATCTATGTCTTCTGAGTAAAATGTCCATAGAGAGAAATACGGATTCCTATACTTTACATAGGTTAGTTACTTAAACTCTACAGCTCTACAATGCCAGGGAATGTGATAATCTTTTTGGATCTCATTCAAAGATCCAAAGTGTGGTGAAGAGTGTTGACATGACACAGATTCTTTTTCCATTAAGTTGTCTTGCTTCTTCCTATTCACTAGACTTGAGGCAATTTTAATCAATCGTCATGGAAATTCATATAGTTGGGAGGGTCACAAGAATGCTCCTTTCCCCTGCTTATGCTGAATTTTATTCTTTAGAATAAATTTATTCTTTAGAATAATCTCATTTTTGAATAATTGACAGAAAAAAAAAAATGATTTAAATAAGGCTTGGAAAGAGATGCGCCTCTCTGATACACCTCTTTGTATCATGTATGTGTGGTTTTTTTTGTTTTGTTTTTGTTTGTTTGTTTAATTCTGGTGTCTTTTAACTTAAAACTATGCATGTTTTATCTTCCTCACACAAAAAGAGAAAAAAAAAAATGAAGCTGTATTTATTTTCTGGACAAGCCTCATTACTTTAATCTTGTTCTATGAATGCTGATAGCTCTAGTTTCTAATAAGCATCTATCCAAATAGCAGATGATTACATTGTAGCATTAGAATACATGCTGGAATACTAACAGAATATGAAGTGGCTTTTATGCCCCCACCAAATTTAGAAATCAGGGTTGAGAAACAATCTTGGCTCTGTACCAATTCATAAGAATACAAGAAGGCAACATAACTGGTGTTTTCAACCTGCACATTTCTGCCATTTTATTATTATATATTACTCATTTGCATGAGTAAATAAGTGGTAAGCTTCAGATAATGATATTTTATATCTTTTTTTTTTTCTTTTCTTTTCTATTTCTTTTTTTTTTTTTTTTTTTTTTCAACTAGTTGTGTGGCAATTAAAAGTGTGCTTGTTTCTAATGGGTATTTCACTTAAGATATTTCATTATTTGTTCTCAACATTTCTGTAGGATTTTGTCAAATACATCTTAGTCTGATAAATTTGTTCTGTGCATATTGTTACATGCATTAAGTATACACTGTAAGTCAAAACCAGTTCATTTCATCATCTTTGTTCATCAACAAAAAGTTATGATAAAAGATTCCCTTATTTCTTTACAGACCACAAAGCTTAATTTAATTAGTAAGCTCATGTGGTTTGAAAATTGCCAACAAGGGTTATGATGCCCAAAACAGTTGTCTACAAAGTATGCTAAGTAGTCAAATGCTCAATAAATTTAGAAATTAATTAATGGTGTGGAATCCTACTTAATGAACTATAATGATTAATATTAAATGAAAGTCTCATTCTTTGGCTCACTGCATGTAGTGATGTCTTGTAATAAGGTTGAGGATCTGACTGGCTCAGGAGCAAGTTAGTAGTTGGAACTGCCTCTAGGTGAGTCACCAGTGTTCTGCTCTTTATCTATCTGAAGTACCAGCAAAAGCTGTGTCACACTATTATGAGATAATTGCTGCCTACTCAAACTTGAAAGAGGTAGTCAGTGAGAGGAGGTGCTGGGATGCATAGAACATTGAGTCATTTACATTGGTAGTGACCGAATATTATTTTCTCGGAAGAATTAATTATATCAAGTTGAACTTCAAGGCAGTAGGAGGCCAGTTGAGATGATAAATGTAATTTTGACAGTTTTCATATTTTATCACAATTGTGTGTGCATGTACAGTCTCAAGAATTAATATCTATTTATGGTGGTTTTAGCTAGAGAGCAAGTTTACTCTTAGTCTGAATGTGAGGACTGTGAACCAGTAAACTGGAGAAAACAATAAAACTGCTAGTAAAAACTTGTCTGTGCCATAAGCTCAACTTATCTCTTTAATACCAGTCAAGTTAGGAATCAAGAAAAGTGGAATTATATGTGGAGTCTTTGACATTTGCCAACTTTGAAGCCTTGCTGTCAGAAAAAAAGAGTTGCTAGTTGGAATAAACAAAAAGCCTTTTTCAAGGCTGATAAAATGTGTTGGAAGTGGCAGCTAGATTAAAGCCACCACATCAAAATGAATATAGAAAAAGCACTTTTCAGGACTAAAGAGGAGATTCAAGTTGTCAGCAGTCAGTCTGAGTCTGGCAAACACCACTAAATACTTAAAGCTAGAGAGCTTTAATTAGAGCTCTCTTCATGCTAAACAAAAGTTCTTAGTCTTCATCCTTGATAACTCATTGATTGGTTTCTGTTTTAGCAACAAATATTGATATTAACTTTGACAAGAGTTCATGTGTGTGTGTGCCATGAAATCAAGTCCTATATTGTTATCAAAGCAAGAAATTTAGTTTTGTTGGATGCAATGGATAATGAAGGTGATACATTGCAGCAGTGGCTCAGTAACAAGATTGTTGTATTATCTTTTTTTATTTTGTGTGGGTTCCATTTACTATCAAAGAGCCTGTGAGTAATAAATTCCTTCAAACTCAATCTTTCCCTCCCAGCAAAATCACTATATGTAATTTTTACTAGAGTTTATTACTTCTTATGACGTGAACTTGGCAAGGTTGGTAGATGGATCAGGAGTGTTATTATATACTATTAGTTTCAGCGTCAGAAGAGTTTTTAAAAAGATAATTTGGATCAAAAGCATGCATTTGTGATTTGAAAAATTAACTAGAAATATATATCAACCAATAGAACACTATAAAAAGATGCATATTATTTATTAAAAGCATTAGAATTTTATCAGGAATGTTTTAGAAACAATATTTTTGTACTTTGATCAAAGTGTGATTATTTTGACCTTGAGTGAAATTACTCATTAACTTTTTTCTTAGACTGTAAAGAAAGGTCCCTGTTTCCCTGGTAGTGACTTTTTGATTATTTTCCAGATTTTATCTTAAATATTTCTTATTCAGAGTTTGTCATGTATAAATGAAGGTGAATCTATAATTTAATATTTAGTACATTCTTCTTTAATTTAAGAAGCACATATTTTCTTTCGAAAATAAGGAGATAGATGAAGTTGTTGAGCTGTTATTGTATCCACTGAATATGCAATTACTACTTTTGGTAGAAGCAAGATGCATCACGCTTGACTAAGTGGGGTGATTCAGTATAGCAAATCTGTACTATCACAGTGCCATTTAAATTTCTGCAAATGTTTCATTGAAATCAAAGCTATACGTAACTAAATTATTTCAAGTAACTTCATGTTAAGGGGAAACTAATTAATGTATTTGTAATATATATTAAAAATGTGTCATGAATTTGTGCATAAAGCAAAATGGATCTTTTTTAGAAGGTCTGTTTGCCAGTGTTTTTTGCTATCTTAGTCTTCTCACTGAAATGATTTAAGTTTCTCAAATATGGAGAAAGCTCTTACCAGCTAAAAGCATAAATACCACTTTTGCAAGAAAATTTCTTCTTTAAATTCCTTATACATTTTATCTGCATTACAGATGAGATAGCAGACTAACAAGGCAACTTCAGGAAATATTTGATATGTTGAAAGCCAATTAGGCAAGTAACAACAGTAGCCTTTATTATATTTCTAGTGTTCTTTGAGTACACATTTGTGGTAGTCATTTAGACTAAGATGCCTGAAGAAATCTACCTCTTAAGGAATTATTTTAGAGATTGCATATTTTTTTCCATAACATACAAAATGACTTCTGTGCATTTCTTTATACCCAGTGCACTTCCTAAAATTGTGTGTGTTTGTTTGTTTGTTTAATATTGTTTATTTCCTAAAGATAATCCCTTTAGAAACTGCCAGGTATAGTTTCTTAATATATTTCCTTTCCCATTTTACTCTCAGCCTTTTCTAGCTTCCTATTCTTCCAGCATTTCAGAAAGGAAGTAACAGTAACTCCTAGATCTATCTCCCTTGCTTGCTGCTCAGATTAGCCTAAAAGTATACCAGACTTATTTTAAATAATGATTAGTTCAAAATATCACTGTGGTCATAGTTATGTGATAGCTAGTAGCTAATTTATTGTTGCTGGGTCTCTTTAAGATTGTTTTTGAAGCTAGATTTTTGACCAGGTCTTTTGTCTTTCTGTTTTGTTTGACAAATAATGTGAAGGCTTTTTTCCCTTCACAGTCCATCTGCAGAATGTTTGGAAGTATTGTGCTTAATAAACCAAGGATTTAGAGGATATTTGAGTCAGAAATATTAAGTCATAGAGAAAGCTCCTTTGTGTCAATGTTGATTTTTAGCTGTCAGGTGCTATTTGCTTATCTTTGCACTAAATATTTCCAGCCTTGCTGGGAAAGTATATATAATGGAGATACTGAACATCATAAACACAAAACATCCTTTAACACTTTTAGTTCCACCCAGAATGGAACAATGGGAGCTGAGGCATCCTTCAGCAGCACTCTCTCAATTCTAGTGTCTCAGCATCTTGTCAGCGAAATTGTCTCAATTCTTGTGGTAGAAAAGCTTAGCTTCAGTGTAAGTAGAATGATAAATTACATCAAGGATAGCATCCAAAGCTTTGGGATCCCACATCAACAAGTATTTAACAGGTTTCTGTTTTCCACTGGATTTCCAGAGTAAATAGTAGCTAGCATAGATTACAAAGGACTGCTCTTATGTGATGAACTTCAATTGGGCTAATTCTGAAATGATCTGAATTTCTGAATATTCTTATGACACTGCATAAATTCACTGTAGTTAGCCAGTCTTAAACAGACAAAGAAATAAAGGTCTTGTGACAAAGTGTGATAATGGAAGAACTTCACAGGATCTGATTTTCTAGGGCTGTCTGTAAACTTTCAGTCATTGATCTCTGTTGAGGCTTAACTGTGGCAAGCAGCTAAGCATCCCACAGCTGCTCATCTACTCCCCTCGTCCCCTGAGATGAGGAAAGAGAAAAGGAAGGGAACACAAGGAAACTCAAGTGTCAAGACAGGAATAGCTTATTAAGCAAAAATTGGAAGAAAGAAAACAAAACAGATCAATCACTAGACTAAACCCTTTCTACTTTATTGCAGATTATGATGTTCTATGGCACAAAGAAAACTTTTGGTTAATTTGGGTCATCTGCATGGCTATTTTCACATCCCAAATTCTTGCACATAATCAATCTGTTCTCTGCCAACTGATATACACCTTCCCAGTCTGAGATTACAAGGCTATGGAAATAGTATCTGAAAGTTTCAACAACATTGATAAAGAGGAGAATTTTCTTTGAATTATTACTCAGTATTTCTAACTAAATGTCTTCTAAATCACTGAATTACTAGAACAGTAATCCCAAATTACAGGGAATCCCTTGACACTGGGCAAATACAGTTCATGAGCAGTTGAAACATGGATGTATTGTCAGCATTGTTTGAGTCAGAAATCTAAATGACAACACCACAGAAACTACAATAAAAAAAGTTACTTCCATACCAACTAGACCCATTGCAACCATGTACTCTTACTTCTATACCTCTGCCCCTAGTTTTCAATTTTAAAATGCTTTGCTCAAAGCCAAGAAATATAAACAGGTAAAGGGTTATGTAGCTATATATAATAAATATAAGTAAAAAAATAGTATTTTTTATATCCACCCCCCTAATCTGCATTATTTATAATCTAACTCACTTGTCAGTTAATGTCTTTAACCATCTTTGAGGTTAAGCTTCAGTGAAGTATTTCACTGTTTCAGCTTCTCCCCTGCAGTTTTTGGTTGGCCTTTTGCTGTCCAGTGCTAGAGAAATCTCTCACCCTGCTGAAGGGATTTTTTGTGTGCATGTGGCACATTGAATGCAGACAGTTACACATCACTTTCTATGTGAGGTCTGGGGGAGAGAGAGAGAGAAAGAGGGAGAGAGAATGGGAGGGGAGCCACATACAGTTTAAAATAAACAACTTCTAAATTAAAAAAAATGTTAAATACAGATCATCTGCTCAAACCATGACAGCAGATTTAATTCCTTCCTCCTTTTACCTGATGGAGATGCGCCTGCAGGGCTCGCATCAATTACCTGTCGACATGTGGAAAATGATTGATGAGCTGCCTCAGGCACTGGAGTATACTTTGTCAACCACTCATAATTTATACATCTTATCTCTGCCAGAACAAAAGACAGGACAGCATGCACACTGGAAGGGGAAAAAAAAAAAAAAAAAAAAAAAAGAGAGAGAGAGAGAGAAGAATAAAAAACCCGACTGTTTGCTGTTTGGGTTCTAGTATGTAGCATGAGTTGATAACATTGATGGCTATCTACTTGCTCCCTCTTCAGACATCTCCTGCCACTTTCTACTATGGCTGCTTGGTTTTGCCGGGCTATCTGACTGTTCCCTGCTGGAATGATGCTGACATAGAAAGCATGGAGCAGTCTAGAGTTACATTTTAATTACACTACTATCTACAAGAGTCTCTGGAGCACTGATGTTTGCTCTGACCTTTTGTTTTAATCAGCACTCTCAAGGCATGCTGTTAACCACCACTGACAGAGATTGATAATTTATACAGTGGGGTCTTCTTAAAAGCTTTCATTTAGAACCATTACAGAAATCAGATACCTTTTCTTTTGCATCCAGACATCATTTTTGAATGAATTTCAGCTAGGTGAGTTTTATGGCAGTGCAGAAACCCAATTTGAACCTTAACCGCAAATTGGAATTGAACCCAAAATAATATTTTTCTTTTCTTTTCTTTCTTTTTTTTTTTTTTTTTCATGATCTTATGCTTATTAAAATCCTGCATAAAAGTCTCAGGTTAAGTGTCCCATATTCAAGTGGAACATTTAAGGAATAGCTCTTAATGAAGAGGGGTGGGGAACAGGGACTGTGTGTTGTTTGAATGCCAGCCTAAGACAACGCGTGCAAGGCTAACTTCCAAATTTGTGGTATTGAGTGTTTTTCAAGTGCACCAAACTGAAAAGTAAATATCTCTTGTGACTTCTGAAAATGTTATTTTCTAGTTAAATAAAATAATCTAATTTAATGTGATTAATATTCTGCCCTATTAAGATATTGTCTACTGTGTTTGGAAAAAGCTTTTTAGGGAAGATTTCATTTTTCTGATAGTGTCATATGTGTATTTGTACTTCCTTGTTACCAAACTTGACAAAAAAATACAGAATTGGTAAATACAGAAGCAATCGAGAGAGTCTGTACATGTACTTAAGTGTGAAAGTCAAATGTATTTAGCTGGTGATTATGAGAAACAGGAACTGAAGAAAACAAAATGTTTTGGACAAGCAGGTACTTTTTAAGGTCATAAGCAGCAGTGTAAGAATGCTGCAGTCCTTTTAGTAAAAACGAAATGGAAATTGTTTGCACTACTTATTAAACCCATGAGACTCATAAGTGTTGAGCCAGAAACTTACTTTTGCTCAAGTTCTGAGCAGATATAAGCTTGCTCTGCTTGTGCTTCAAGCTGAGAAAAAGCTAATAAATGTAGACACTGCTGAGTCTCAGTCTGTGAATCCAAGTGCTCAGCAGGATTTATTAGCTTCAGTATAGCACAGGACTTATACAGGTACATGGCATTTGACTGGTTTGATGTGGACAGTGTAAGCTTATTTCTGTCTGTAGTACTGAGTCTAAGCACAGTAGTCTCTTGTTTAAGATGGGAACCTGCTGAAAATCATGAGCGCTAACATGCATTGATCAATATGAAAAAGATTTTCATACAATATTGCTTTGAGAAAGGGTTATATAGTACAAAAGTAGCTTTAGAGTGATGCATATTTGTAGCCAGCAGGAGCAAGATATTTTGGTGTGGAAGAAATAATTTAGCTTTTCCTTTGCTATCAACCTACTATATGATCCTCAAGACACTTCTGTTTGTATGCTTTTTTTTTTTTTTTTTTTTTTCTTTTTTTTTTCCTGTCTTGTTAAATCAGCTTGTGTACTACTTGAGATGGGGCCTGTGTGCTGTTCTGTGATTGTGAAGAATCTGTTCTGGTGGTGCTGGACATCGGTAGGACACTGGTGGTGCATCTAGTGCTGCTGCGGTGTAAATGGGTGACCAAAATGGTGTCTTTGGGTAACAGAAACTGTTAGGTTTGACAGATCACTAGTAATCATTTAAAGAACAAAAAAGGTCAGCCAACTTTGTTAAAATCTTGTCCAGTTCCTAAGGGTATATAACTACTAACATATGAAAATAGCACATTTGTTTAATTTGTGCTCTTTCAGCCTTCTGTGAGGCAGTCCTATGTTTTGGAGTAGTGTGACTAATCTAAGCTAATATCGCCCACCAGATAGTACCACTCTTACGATTTTTTATGTCCTTACTCAGCTTCTGTGAATTGTTTTAGAGATGTGTGGTATAAACATACCCACTCCGTGGTATACTAATCTGACTGAAATAGACTTAAAAAAAAAAAAAAAAAAAAAGAAGAAGAAGAAAGAAGTCCGTAGTTTGTTTTTAAGTATTTTATTCCTTTCCAGTGCTGCTGAGTTGCTTGTTGTTTTGTTTGACAGGCTACTTGTGGATGAAACAGTTTTCCATAAGGAATTGAAATCATGCATCAAATGTATTGTTTTATATGTAAGCCACTTGAGAACAATGAAAGCAGTTGCTGGTACCCAAATACCATTACAAATAGATTTATTATAGTATGTTTTCTCCCACCTTTTTCTAGAAGTTATTACTTTAATCTTAAGAATTTATATAAGTAGGCTTATAGCTTTCATATGCTTTATGCATTCACTTTCAAGACTTCTTAGCTATTTAGTGGCATGGTGTTTAAAACAAGTGTTATCAAGGAAATAATTTCAGCTTTACATCTTTTTTTTTTTTTTTTTTTTAAACATTCCTCTCTGAATGCTACATATAAAATAGCCAGATGGTAATATAAAAGAATTATTGCAAATGTCATGGAAACTTATCTTTACAGTGCCCTTTAGCTTTGTGTGTTCATATTACAACCTGCAAACATCAAGAAGAGATAAAGATGTAATATCCCTTTGTCACAAAATTATATAAAATTTCAGTGTCTTCAAACTTTAAATGCATCTAAGAAAAAACTTACTAGAAATATATGCAATTAAAGTAATTCTAGCATTTGTAAAAGACTGGAAATGCTTTTAAGCTGCTCTCCCTTCCACAGCAAGAACAAAGCAGTTCTGAAGAGAAAATAATCCCCAAACCATAATTATGACAAACTAGATCAGATGTTCCTATGAGAATACATCTTTATTTTTCTGTCATTTTAATATTGAACCCAAATTGTATCTCAAAGGGGGAGAAAGTTATTTACATATTATTCACCCAGAACTTAATACATTCAATAAGCATCAATACGGAACAGCATATTTCATTTACAGTAATATCTAAAATATTTTAGTTATCTTACTGGATGAACTAGAGTCTTGACATTTTTTTTTGGTCTTCTGATTTCATAGGATACAAGATTGCCAATTACTCAGGAAGGCAATATATTTGAAGTTTACTATTGTGATAGATGAAAACAAAACAAAAACTGATTAGATTGCTGTTATAAAAGGTTTTGTGTTTCCTCAGCATTTCTTAGTTTTCTAGTTCCCATAGCCTTGTGTAGTAAAGTGGTGTTAAATGGAATTGTTACTGCTCTTAATGTATTTTAGGTGAGCTATCAGATGAAATCTAGTACTGGTAAAGTTGGTGAAACAATAGAAATAAGTCATTCTTGCTGAATATTCAACTGATGTCCAAAAATACTGGAGGCGGTATAAATGGTAGGTTGTGAAGCCATGCTCATCATTGTTAACAGACACAAGATTATTAAGCCCCTCAGAGTTGCCACCCAGAGGAGGTGGTTGTGTTCTAGAGATTGACATGAAGAAATTAGAGAAGTAGATATCTCAGTGAAAAAATAACAGTAATGATCAAATGAAGACAAAAACCATGAAAACAAATTAAGGAGGCTAAAAGAGCCAAAATTGTAGCTGTGTTGAACCAGACTGGTAATCAAAATGTTGTGATTGAGCAGTGAGCAATTTCCTGCTGTACAGGGCAGTCCTTTCCTTCTCTGTGAAAGTGGTACAGAATTAATTGTTATATTTCAAAAATGCATTTATTCAGGAAAAGATAAAGGCTATTTTACTTTATAGATCTTCTTGTCATGCAGCATCATTGAAGTTTGATGAAATTATGTCAGCAGGGTCCCAATTTTGCTGTTAAGTAGCTCTCTACCTTGAAATCTGTAGTATATATTTTAGTTAAAATTTGGAAGAAAGCAAGGCATAGAGTTAATGTATCGCTGGAGTATCTTAAATAATAATAATAAAAAAAGAATAAATAAAATCATTTGAGACTTGATTTTGTTGAATTTCTTAGATTAAGCCTGACATCAAATGACAAAAAATAAAAGTGGACTTCTTGTTTGTCTTCTGACAGCTCCTCTTAAATTTTTTCTTGCAAAAAGAAATCAGAATGATCCTTAACTGCACTTGATTCTATTGCCTTGTATTTCAAGGTAGATACATAGCTCTGTGATTTTACAATACTTCCTTTTTACTTCCTGAATTTCCTGAGTACTACTTGTTACTGAAACAGTTTTGATAAGAGCACTTTTGTTACCCAGGCTACTTCCATGACTAACAAGTCTGGAGGGAGGATGGCCTGAGATAACTGAGTGGCTTCCTACAAATACCAGGATGTTATTATATTTTCTATATTTTTCTTCATTAATTTTTTTTTGTGATAACAAAAATCCTTTCTTTCAGTATGTTCCATTAGTTTTCCTCTAAAACCTTTATTTTAAAGACTAAGGTTTCCAGAGTCCTTCTAGCTTCCCTGTCTTTCTTAATATTAAAGAAATGTAAAGCTACCTTCCCTAATATTAATGTCAGCTTCCTTACCATGCTCTTTGGAGAGACAAAAACACTCATGCATTCAAATGCAGACACAAATAATAATTGATCTTATCATGAAAGGTGAGATTGTTGATGTCAGATCCTTGTATGAATGTGATCGCCCTGCTTGTAAGTTTTTAAGGATTATTGGAATTCTGGGGTTGTGAATATTGTAAGTATTATATTCTGTCTTACTTAAACTTTGTGGATTGTATTTATCCTTTTTCCTGTAAAACTAAGTTCATTTTCTCCCCATAAGAAATAACTACTTAACCCTCTTGCGTGTTCAGAGGAGGGCTACAAAGCTGGTGAGCGGTCTGGAGCACAGGCCTTACGAGGAGTGGCTGAGGGAGCTAGGATTGTTCAGCCTGGAGAAGAGGAGGCTCAGGGGAGACCTTATAGCTCTCTATAACTTCCTGAAGGGAGGTTGTAGTGAGCTGGGGGTTGGCCTCTTCTCTCATGTAATCAGTGATAGAACTAGAGGGGATGGTTTTAAGCTGCACCAGGGGAGATTCAGGCTGGACATTAGGAAGTATTACTTCTCGGAAAGGGTAGTCAGGCATTGGAATGCACTGCCCAGGGAGGTGGTGCAGTCACCGACCATGGGAGTGTTCAAGAAACGTTTGGATGGGGTGTTGAGGAATATGATTTAGTCCGGAAGAATTGGTAATGGTTGGACTAGATGATCTTCTAGGTCTTTTCCAACCTTGACAATTCTGTGATTCTGTGAACTACAGAAACAGTGCATCATCTAGACTGAGCCTATTATATAGAGAACTGAAGAATAATCTTCCCTTTTTGCTTTTAATCTTGGCACAGTATGAAAGCAAATGGTGGACACAGCAGTTCAGAACCTGATCTGTCATTTATTTCAAAATGTGTAACAGAATTTGAATGTAACTTCCAGATCCAGACCAAGAACTGCAATTAGTGCCTTGTGGCCACAGAATATTCCTAAAAATTGAAGTTGCCAGATTACAATGTATTTCAGGAAGTGGCCAGCAGCAAAAAAAATGTCTCAGGTGCAAAACACACCAATCACACCTGATACTCTGCTTGTCTGCATTGTAACTAACAATTTTTTAAAATGTGTGGAATATAATATATAAAAACAATCCTGTCTCAGTATATATGTTTAGAGGCAAATGGATTATCATTTTTGTGTGCATGAGTTTAAAAAATAGTAAGGAAAGTCTGAATGAATAGCGCACAAGAAAAGCGAATATGTAAACATAATTTTGTATTGTTGTTTGGTTTTTTAAATATGAATACAAATCTGTTTAGACTGCTGTTTTCTGTTAACTGGTGAGGAGAGACATTTTCCTCTGTTCTTTAAAGAAAAATTTGAATTGAACATATTTAGTATGATCATTTTCTTGGACATAGTTCTGTATGTCTGTTGGTAGTGTAGCTCCTTCATTCCATTCTCAGCTCCTCTCTTTCCTACTTTAGAGAGTTGCAGAGCCCAATATCCTAAATCCACTGTCATTTTATTGCAATGAATGCAGAGAGAGCAGTTTTAGCCTTCCAATCTAAAGTATAAAAAATTGGATTGCATGTTTGGAGTGGAATGAAAATGGTGCATAGAGAAGTAGATCATTTTATAGGCTACTGTTCTATTTTATGGAATGATAAATAATGATGTAAAATATGTTTTCCTTTGCATATTTAAACTGTTCAGTGTACATAAATGAATTTAAATAAATTCATAAAGAGTGCGCAGCCTTGCTAAAGGACTTGGAGAAGTGCTTTCTTCCTACTGTCTTTTTTAATAAATAAGCTACTCTGAATTCAGCTTCATGTTTAGATCTTAAATTTTAACTGGACTTTGACAGATTTAAATTTAGTCTGGGCACTGTAAGAGTCTATACTGTCACTATTTGTCTGCTGAGTTTAAAGTAACTTGATTTTTCTTTCCTTACCCTCTTTCCATCACCAGGGAGTTTTCTATGTCTCTTTCAAGAGCAAGGTACGCAACATAAATTGACAGACTAATTTCTTTAAGTGTATAAACTTGTACTTAGTCTGACTGAGATGGAGTTAGTTTTCTTCCTAGTAGCTTGTGTTGCGCTGTGCTTTGAATTTTTGATCGAAGCAGGTGTTGATAGCATATCAGCGTTTTGGTTAAGACTGAACAGTACTTGCACAGTGTCAAGACTTTCTATCTTTGCCCAGTAAGGACTTGGAGGGGACATAGCTGGGATTAAACTTTATTATGAATTAAGTAACATTGATTAATCTAATCTAATTAAAAACTGTGAAGAGATATAACAACTCCCCTAGGAAAATCATGTTAATTCAAAAATTCTTCTTGCACCTTTCTCTAAGTATGTACTGCTGTTCTAATTTTTATTTATTTATTTATTTTCCCTAAATAAATGTTCATTTTACAAGTGATGTATCAGAAGGAAGACAAGTTCAGTATTTTTGTTTCAACTTAATGAACTCAGGTCAAATTATTTTAATTATTTTGTTACATTAGTTGTTTTGTTTGTTTGTTTCTCCTTTGAAATAAATCAAGTCAACACAAATGGCTTATTCTGAGGTTTGCAGATTCAAAATAAAGGTTTCAGATCAACTGAGAACATTAAAGAATTCCTAAAAAAATAGATTTCTATTACTATATCCTGTCATTTTCAACTGCTACTTCATATAGTGAAGAACTGTTTAAAGTACTTGAGATTGATGCTTGCATTCATTCTTAGTTGTATTATCTAGCTGTTTAAATAGGTAATTATTTGGTTTGTGTTTGGTTCTAAATGTATATACATATATATCAGCATCGTGAATAGAATAAATTAGCAGTAGCATCCTTAAAAACAAGACAACTCCATTGATTTAATACACTGACTCTTCTCATCAGATTGTTAACCCTTGTGACCCATGTTTGAGTTAACAAGAAATCATACATATATAAAAAACGTTTGGTTGTTTCAGATGTGAATGTTTGACAGTTAAGTAGTATAAATATGTTAATTTCCCCTTAACTTTATTTGCTATTAGAGTATGTCTCACACTTGGTTATCATTTTCAAAGCTTCATCTCTCAAAGACGGTACTGATTTGAGAATGATGTCACAGCATGAAAATTCCAGTCTTTTCTAGTCGGTATTCACTTAAGTTCAACATCTCGCCCAGTGGCAGAGATATGTTCTAAAAGATCTAATATGTCTCCTCTGTCTCTAGCTTATGTTATTCTATGAGTGATAGTGCAGTGCAGGAGATCAACTGTGAGTTTATTGAAGAAAGACAAGGTAGTAAAAATGCCTCCATGTCTTAGATGTGGATATACGATTGCATGTGGCAGTTACCTGTACAGATGACACCTGTACCTTTTCTCTGTCAGGAGAAAAACAGCACTTTTTTTTTTTTTTTTTTTTTCTTTCTTTCTTTCTTTTTCTTTCCTGTGTTTCAAATTTCACATCAAAGCTTTGGAAAGGAATTGCAATGGGAAGACTATGGACTATTTTTAAAAGGTACTCTACATTAAAATAAGATCTGCCCCACTTTGATACTCAGTCTGAATTGGGTTGAGAATTCAAAGTTTGAAAAGCTTAGGCAAATTCTACAGTGTTTCTGTTTTATGTAGGAAATTTTGTGCAGAGTTGCATACCAACAGAGGTTTAGCTCAGGGTTTATACAGTCCATCTGGACCTTTCAAAAGAATCAAGATAAATTGTTTACTGAAGTTCAGTTGGAGATTTGACTTGGCATTGGAATTAAAAATTCTAAAAATATAGCATGTAGGCATATATATGTTCTGCTCATCTATCTGAAATGTACTTGCAAGGTTTTTTTTCTTATACAGGTAATAAAATGAAACAGTGTTGAAATTTGGATAAATTTATGTTTGTGAGAGGGAGTTCTCTATAGTCTCCATTTAATGACTTCAGAAAATTCCAACTCTGGAAATTTTTGCAATGTATATACTGGTCCAGGTAGCATCAGTATGTAATCTAAATTCATTGTAGCACATTTAGTTGCTAGCGGATGGATTTGTCTCTTTTCTCCAAATAAACAAATATCTGAAGATGATGCATTTTTTAAATTGTTTGTTGGTTTGTAATGCTTTTTAAAAAAACAAAAACATTTTCTGCTGTGTGTCCAGTTTAGTTAGATGTTCAATAATTCTCCTGCAAAAGTTATCTTTACATAAAACAACAACATATCTAACAAAAGAAATGCAAGAGAGCTCTTTTTAAGGATCATATTTAGTTTGTCTATGTTAAAAAAACAGAATTAAAATTGCCCAAATTATAAAGGTGCAGATCCATATTGTGTTTATCAACTTTGCTGCAAGGTTTTTCATTCAGAAATCAGAGATGTGTATATAGGGTGTTAGATTTCTGGAGTAATCTGTGGAGAATAGCTGAGAGTATTTGTTAGCTCATTTAAAGGGAAAAAACTGAGTATGAGTTGCTTTAAATTTAAAAGCTGTCAGATTTTTTTCATCTGAAAGGGATCTGCCTGAACTGTAGCCATTTGAAGACAAGGATAAGGCCTGTCAAGCTCCTTCTCCTGGGCCGTTTGTGTTACTGCTTCATCTGCTTTGTTTGACATCTCTAAACAACTCTTTAAAAATGTCGATTTTGGCATGCTCCACAAAGGAGAACTGAAGGGTGTTGTTTAAGTTATTTGGGCCTTCTCTGTTTTTCTTTCCGTGGCACAAAAATGTGCATTTCTCCTCTGCCATCCCCCAACAAATGTGTGTTTTAGCCTCAAATGACCCTAAAATCTTAACATGTCAGAGTGTTAATAAAGCACTGAGCCTGTCATAATGTGGGGTTAAATAAAGTCTTCATGAGCTGTCTATTAGGCTGATTTTTTGTTTGTCACTTTCTGTAGTTTCTTTATGGATGCAGCTTGTCTTGGTTTGTGGGCAGCCAAGCAAACGGTCTTTGTCTCTGTTCACTGCTCTGTTTAATTCTCCCTCTCATTCATTAATCATTCCTTTGACTATTTATACCGGTGGCAAGTATAGCTAACACACTTAATGTTTTCCTTTGTCTCAGTGGCACTCTTTGTGCAGGCCAGAGGAGGGCTAATTATTAACTGTAAAGTGACATTAAAAACACATAGATAAGCATACAAATGCTGCATCCAGTGAAATGCAGCTTTTTTTTTCTTTCTTTTTCTTTCCTTTTTTTTTTTTTTTTTTTTTTTTTCCTTTAACCTTCAAACTCTTGAGGCCAAATTAATTTTTCTTGCTCTGTATAGTTGGGAGTTCACAGTAGCAGTGCCAATGTCTAGATAATTAATGAAGAAGCTCTGTAAAACTCAGTGAGTCTGCCACTGTTAGGTTTTTTGTTTCGTCTCTGGACAGCTTAGGCAGATAGTTTGTACCTTACTAGGCAAAAGCAGGGATTTAAATTGCTGCTATTTAGTTGTAAGCAGTTCTTCTCTTTAAAGGTCCCATTCCCATGTTTATAACTATTCTATGTATGCAAGTATCAATTGTGTTTTTTCTTTTATTTTCTTATGATGTGAAAGGTTTGAGAAGGAAGCAGGAAAGAAAATGCTATCCATGATGTTGTTCTGAAATTGGAATTTTGATATATATATATATAGAGAGAGAGAGAGAGAGATTTAAAGAGTAGCACTGATCATCTCTTTCTTGTTTCTGCAAAAGTCTTTGTGGCCCTCTTCCTTCTTACTCATCATTTTGTGGTATCGGTGTGACATTTATTCTGGAATAAAAAATAAAAACTGTGATAAGTAGATGATGAGTCCCGAAGCTGAGGTTTCACCTCATACTTCCAGTGGGCAAAGTAACCTTGTCCAGCAGTGACCCACAGAACAGAGCTGAAGTCATTTCTATATCATATTTTTGGCTGCATAGGTCCTGTTGAATGAATAAGGAAGAAGTTGTGCTCTCTTAATCAAGCCTGTGTATAAATGAGAAAACCTTCATTCTATTGTTACTGTCAAATTATATGTCTTTCAAAACGTTTAATATTGGTAATAATGTTGGGTGTATGACAAGGTGCTGTTTCGGGCTAACTCAGGCACATTCCAGTTCCAGCTAAAGCAGTTGATCATTAGTTGCTGATTGCTTTCTACACGTTTCACTTAGGACATTGGTATTCTGAATACAGAGAAGACTTACTTTACAATGAAGTTGTAAGTGGTGGGGAAAAAAAAACATTTTAGGAAGATATGATGATACAGGAGATTTAATATTACTTAGATATCTTTGTTTTCTCTGCTATGTGCCTGAACAGGCTTTTCCACTTAAAAACAAATGACTCAGAATGTTGTGTTTTATTTTGAAAGAACAAAGATTGCTTTTGTACCTCATGATACTTTCTTGTCTTCACATGTGCCTAGTACAACTCACCCTCACCATTCATAGTTATATTGAATAAGCTAAACTAAATCAATCTTGCTATAATATTATGGAAGAACTTTTTACTTTTTGCCTTTTTTTTTTTTCCCCCCCCCCACTTAAATTAATAATTTTACCAGCCTGGATATTGATATTTTTAATATCCCATTTTAGTAGTGAGTTCATGAAAACAGAGTTGTTCTTTAAGGAAGTTTTCCTGGAATCACGAATGAAATTGTTCTCCTTCTAGGCAGGTCTGCTGAAAGACAGCAACTCATTTAGATTTTTCGTTAAGGTTTTGACTGCATAGCTTATACCCGACCTGGCCTGTCTTTTAGGTAGAATGTCAGTGGCCCAATAACAAAAATGAGGTTAGAGGCTTTGATATTTCTATGTACTAAAAGTAAGAGATAAAATCTCTGGAGAAAAGAGGTAAATAAAATTAATTCATTTAAACTGAATATATAAAAATGCAGTACCTCAGAATATGGCATGCACAGGTGATTTGTTAGATGAGATCAGAACAAGTTTGTGGTAAGCTGATTCATTAAATAGAGCTATTACTTCTACAGAGTAGCCATTACAAATAATCTTACACTTTTTTTTCCCCCCATATGTCGGTTTCCAGGACATGCTTGATGATATAACTATAATTAGCTTACAGTATTTTAACAACTTGAAGATTGTACTGAAATCCTGCTGGACTTCTGGTATCAGAAGATGCTGGGCTTTGATTACAAGATATGGGGAGAAAATCAAATGCAAATCTGATCTTCTTGGGTGCAGAATAGCTGCAATGATATAATAGATGAAGCTGACCATAAACATTATGTTGAAGGAGAAGTATTTGATACTGGTTTTATTTTTTACTCGTTCTGTTATACTGACGTTTCTACTGGTTCTGCTTTTGAGTCAAGGTAGCTGAAATCTGTGTTCACAGATTTATTATGCTTATTCATTTAAATTTGCTGTGCAGTTATGGATCCCTTCGTTTCTACATTTTCTTAGTTGTATTTATTGCATCAACACTACTCATAATATCATTTCGGTACACTGAGAAAGCTGTAGGAAGACAGAGATGAGTCCATAACTCAGCCTGCATCACACTGAATACTCTGCTGTGGTGAATAAAATTTAAAAAAAAAAAAAAAAAAGAAAAAGAAAAAAGCAATCATTCCAATATGTCATATTTTCTGATGTGTTTCTCTCATAGAAAACATTTTTCATGTTGAAATTATTTATGAAGTGTTTGTTAAAAATAAATAACAATGATTTACACTGTGTCAGCAGATGCACGTTGAACATCCTCTGGCATAATCCAGAGTGTCAACTCTCATGACCGAAGGGTGACGGTTTTGATCAGCTTTTCTTTACAGTTCTCTTGTCCTGTGGAAGTGTGAGGCAACACTCATGATTAGCCAGGAGGCACCAGATTACAGATACACATGCACACATGTGCATGCAAAGTATTTAAAATAATTTAAAGGTACCAAGATTAGGAGTTCCGTGGATTCTTGGCAATGCAATTAATGTTGGTTTTTTTTTAAATTAGAGTGTTTCTGAATAACAGACTTAAAAGCACAGGATAACTAGGCGTTCAGAAACTGAGAAGAGACAGGGGAGTTGTACCTAGTTCACATTTCTGCCTTTGACCTGTTATATAGCCTTAGGCAAATGGTTTAATCACTGTCTGCTGCTGTTTTCTTCTCTCTCTTTCTTTTCTTTGCCTTGTCTACTCAGCTCATAACTTTTGGAAATCTAGAACCATTTTCTGTTATGCTACTGTATTCCACTAAGGAGTGTAATCATTAATATGAATAAGCAGTAATTTTATGCTAAAGATTAGAATCTCCCAGTTCAGCAAATGCACTTGGGAAAGATCTTTATAGAATAACAAAGTTGAAGGTTTTCAGAGATTTGCTGAAAGTTGATGATGACTGTCAGATACTAGGTAGGATACATTACATTTGTGTATAGTGGAGCAAAATACCGATATTTATACATAATTTAAAAAAAAGATTAGGAGAGATACAACTTGTAACTCTATGTGATATCCAAGGCAGTTTGGGAGAACGGTAAACAGTTGCTAGGAAGTGGAGATAATATTTGTTTTAAGTGTTCTCTTTTCAAGTGTCTTCAGAAATGAATACTATATCCCTAGGGAAAATAGTAAATAAAATCAGAACATATTTGGGTAACAATTTGTCCAATTTGTCTTATCTCTGTTTTTAGAATATGCAGTTTGTCTCTAAGATTGTATTATAGTAACACTGTTGTTTTTCTCTTGAAAATTGGATAGAAAAAGCAGATTGATTATCAGTAATACAGAAAAAGAAATGAATTCATACAGTTATCTGTTACTAGTAATAACATTAGAGTTTCCTTCAGAATGTCTTTAGATTATTGTTTGTAAGAGTCTCTCTGACCTTTATAACACAGTCTATGAAGTAATAGAGCTCAGGACAATCATACTCATTTTAGAGTAAATAGTGTAATTACTTTTTTTTCCTTCTTTTTCTTTTTCTTCAGTATCTGTTGGAACATGTTAGGAGAAACTTGTTACTCATCCTCTTTTTGCCTTAAATATACAGTAACTGAACATCATGGTAGGCTGAACCTGAGGTTTTTCAGATCTCTTGTAAGCAATTTTGATCAAGGATTTCATGTTGTCATTTTGAATAGCACTGAAAGTTGCTTTTTCTGTAAATATTTTTCAATATTTAAAATGGTTATAGAGATAAAAACTATAAAAAGCTAAACATGCTCTAGTGCTCTACAATTACTAAAGTGTTCAGAAGTATTTGTGTCTTAAACACTCTAGATAGGTGCAGACTATCAAAAAAATGGAAGTCATTGTTCCAGTCCTGAGGAAATATTGGGCTAGAAACAAAGATGTTTGTGTGAGATGTGGGGAAAGTGGGAAAATCCAGTCACATGACAAACTATTGACTGCAAAGAGAGACAATGTATTGGAAGATTAATTGGAAAGATATGCGAGAGAGATTGTCCAAGTTGCAGGCATTTCTATTTATATGAATAAACAATGACAGAGAAATGAAAAGCTTTTCTTAAAGTTTATTCCTCTTGAGATAGCTTCTGGTTGTTGCTGAGTCTAATTTTCTTCCATAAGGTAGGAAGGCTTTAAGTATTGATCTTTTTTGAGAATGTCCTTTTCTTTTCAGTATAATGATAATAATTATTAAAGTTACACTGTTTTCCACATTTGCATGACTGCTCAGAATGAATTGTAATTGTGCATAAAGATTGTCAGCTGGGATATTGTGTCTTTTCCATATCAGTAATGCATTACTTCTTTGTATTCTCATGCAATTCGTGCAGCCACGGAGATTGTTACTGTGATGTTGACTTTATGGTTTGCATCTTTATTTTTATGTTTTCAATTTTATCTGGCTTTTTACCCCAGTTATCCTTGGCTATGCTGGGAATAAGTATGCATAAAAATTAAGAGAACAGCATTTGTGTTCTATGGGAGTGACAAAGAAGTAAAAAAGCAAAAAATCCAACTGCAAGGTAATTTTAGACTTGAGATCTCTTGTGAGATTAGATTTGCTTTCTTTCATGTCTTACACCCAATTATTATTTTTCGTTACTGTTAGCAGTATATGGTTGCTCTTGAGTTCAATTTGGTACTTGAATCTTGAAAAGATTAAATCCAGACAAGGACTGTGCGACTGTCCTTGAGATTCATTTTCTGTGTTCAGTTATGGAAATATTGCTTGTTGGTGAATAATCTTGCATTCCAGTATTTTTGAGAGTCATCATCTGTGAGAAGTTTGTGCAAGTAACTCTCTTGAGTTCAAGGAGGAGTAAGCTAGACATTAGTATGCTGAGGACATTTAATCTTTTAGGTGTCCTTAGCAAACGCCAATAGGATCTGTTAGCCTAATAATGTTTGTACTTTTGTGTCTTTAAGATATCATATTTAAGTCTTATTTTTTAGATCCTCTGAGAAAGTGAAAACGTTTGAGAGTTTTTTTCTTGTTTGTTTTTAAGTAGGACTTGTTAATATAAAGTATTAGAATGTGTTTGATCCACTTCTCATTTTCCTTCCACTCAATATTTTAGATCTTACTAAGTGTTTCCTTAGCTGTTAATAAAGATGAACTGACTTCCAGCATTTGCATAATTTGCTGCAATCCATATTTCTTGATGTCTATGAAGTGCCATACCTGGGCATGTATGTATCTCCTTGGGAACTTCAGTAGGTATGTATACACTGTCTGGGAAGAGCAATGCTTTTTTGAGAGTCTGTTTAGAAATCACTGCTCAATTGTTTTAACAAATGAATAGGAAAACCATCCAGTAAACTGAAAATTGTCTGATACAGTTTCCTGAGTGGCTCTATAGCTTTTCTTCATTGTTTCAAATATCTCCTCTCGTCTCTTCAAAAATTGCACAAAATATATGAATTATTGTGATTCTCTTTCCATTACTATAGAAATTTTAATTTAACGTGAGCCGGTCTTGAAATTCATGTACTACAGCATAAAAATGGATAATAGGAAGGCAGGACCTTAGTGTGTTTCATGTACTATGGAGCAGGTGTACAATAGGGATATTTAGAGCAGAATGTGCTACATGAGATGAAAGAGTCTGTAGTTTTGGTTTGTTTTTTCAGAATTAAAAATGGGGAAAATCAGAAGATTATAAAGATAATTGCATTAGGCTATTTCCGATGATGATGATAACGCAAACTGTGTTGTTTTCAAGTAATTTTCCAAAAATATCTGTAGTAAAGATAAAACTATATTTTTATGTATGCATGTGTTTCACTTCACTAAACAAAAGAGGTAGCTGGGTGGAAAAGTTAATAATTGTATTGAGCTGCACAGCAGAAGGATCTACTTTTAACTAAGCTTACATCTGTATATTTTATGTTTGGTGTTTCAGAACAAAGTGTTGGCTTAACTTGCATGATCTGCTTTCAGTTATGAGAAATAAAGGCAAATGTCTAGATCCAAACCTGAGGCAGAGTAATAACTCTTGACAGGACTCCTATTTTTTGTAGAACAAATGTGGAAAGAAGCAGGTATTGGTTTATTTGGCCTCTGGAGTTACATACCTGTTTCTCAAGATGGAAAGTTCTAGATAATGACCTAATTTATTATTAGGTTTTTCAACTTATTAGGTTTTCCAACACGATATTATCATGATCATTATGATATACGATTGCAATTTTTTATTTTTTTTTTTTTTTTTTACTTTGAGATCTAGGCTTAACTTTCTTAACAAAAGAAATTAGCGCTTAAGAATTCCTTTCTTTCTGTAGTACTCACTTCAGATTCATGGTGTTTGTTGTTGTTGTTTGGTTGGTTTTTTTTTTTTTTTAAGCCAGGTCTGTGTGCAAATAATATACCTTGTAGGAGTGAATGAAGCCTCACTTTTTTTTTTCCTGAAAAATTAATTTGTGCAATACCTTATTATTACTGCTGTTACTAATGATAAATCTAATAGCACTAACATAACATTCTTCTAAGCTCCGATCCATCAGAGTACGTGTATGTATTTTTTCACATTATACATAGTGATAGTGCAGATGACCCCTAATTATAAATGCTTCTGTCCTAGTGCTTCTTGATGCACATGTAGGTATTAAAATGTGAACTGCAAAGGAATCTAAAACAGTGTAAGAGAATGCAAGTGTTATTGCTGGTTGACCACCAGTGAGTATTACCCTCACTGGCTATTTATCTAACACTATCAACAACTTTCTGACAGTTATAAGTTGTAGCCTTTTTTTTTTTTTTTTTCCCAGCAAGCAGAATATAGCATTCATCAATACTGTGATGGCAGTGTTAAAAAGGAAAAATCACCTTAGTTATAAAAATGCAGGGTTTGTAATACAAAGAGGAAAGAAATTACTTTGATGTTGTATCATATCAACCTTTTCAGTTTTACCCCTTAATTGCTTGTTCTCATGCTAAAGTAGATAATGGAAAAGAGCTCCCATTCCCATGTCTGTGTTTTGCCATTTCAAGGGATGGCAGAGGCTAGGAATTTCAGAGAAAAGGACTGGCCACTGATCATTCTTACCCAAACTATGGTGAGAAATATTCTTCTCCAGCAGCCAACAGACTTCACTTGGTGTCTGTTTTCACAAACCCCACAAGACACTTCTTTAAGGGAGAATGCTATTAGCCAGTACAGATTGAACACCTTGATCAGCAGTGTGAATGGAGGCCCAGACTGTAATTGAGACGCATGTGGCTCTGTCAGCGGGTGATGGCAGACAGACACACCTGAATGACAGTGTGACAGGGAGCAGAGACAGGGGGCCCCATTTAGCCACTCTTACTGCTGGAGTGATGAGCGCACAGGAACACAGTCTGTGAATTATCAGCAGGCCAGAATGAGATGAGGCTTAGGGAGGGCTGCCAGACAGTTTGCGATGTGCTACACATTTCTTTCAGCAGTTACTGTTTTGCTATGCATAGCCCCTTGCTATTAAGCAGACAGAACAGCTCATATCCTGTGGACGGATTATAGATATGTCATATCACTGAAAAATTGTTTGTCTTCCGCAGGTGTATGGGATGCCTTCTAAAGCAGGCAGAGCACATGACACTTTTCAACACTCCTTTCGATACTGATTTGGCATTCAGGGTCTATCAAAGGAGAAATCTTTCACATGCAATTATGACAGAAAATAAAGGTGATGAAGTGTTGTATACAAAGAATGGAAAGAGATCAAAGGACTGTAATGAAAACTGATTACAATAAAAGAGCTGCTTCAACCCTGAGAACTCTACAGAACTGCTTGGGGCATGACAACACACACACTTGCATGCACAAAGAAGTTGCAGATAAAATCACAGGCACTAATTCATAGGAATAAATGAAGAAAACAATACATAACTATTTGCTTGGATGTTTTTTTACATATGAAGGCACTAAAATGACATGATAACACAGGTCTAATTTGGAAAATTTTGATTTTATACTTCTGTGAGGGCTTCTTTATTAAAATATGGGACACAATGTGAAAGATGATATATATATATATTTTTAATTTATAACTTCTCATAAGATTGATTATTGGACAGAGGAATGTTTTCAATTCTTCTATTGTTTTCTTGAACAATCTCCTGGGGGGTCACACACAGAATAAGTCCCTTATCTAAGTTTAAATATTAGCAAGGAGACTGTTTAGTACTGTTTGTTGCATAGTGCTGAAGAAAAAAATCAATTTTAACCCTCCATGAATTTTCATTGACTTTGAAGTTTCTCACCCAAATTCCTGAGTTGAGTGCTGCAACCATTCATTGGACAGTTTCAGTTGACAGTTTTGTATCTTCTCAAACTTAGGGCTGTTGTTTTTGCTAAGCGCCTCACATGTGTTTCAAAGTTTTGTGTAATTGGGTTATTTTCATAATATATGTATAAAATACATATTCTTTAATAACTTGCCTATATATTTTCAGTGAAACTATCATTTTTGCACAAGGTAAGTAATTGCCACTCTTTAAAACCATGTGATAGAACTAAGTTCTGCCAAGATTTCTAATAAATAGTGAGCTTAGCTTCAAAGTCAGAAGGAAAAAGCATTTTCTGAAGATTCTGCAGACCTTACTTTTTTTTTTCCCAATTATATTCTGAATGAGTAATTTTATTTTCAGTCTCAAGCCAGAAAGTTTTAGCTGAAGCAATGCTGACTCAAAACAGTTGTGCTAAATGATTTAGCTCCTTGCTTTGTATGAAACAAATATAATTCAACATTTGAAATATCAACTACAAAAATAGAAACACTGATGAAATTTTAACAGAAGCCTGAAAAGCAACTTCCTAGTCCTAATATCTTCAAGAGGTCTGTCTTCTCAGGATTCAGTTCTGTTCCCATGAACGTAATGCTTACTAGTACTTAAACCAACACATTTTCTTCCACCAATTAATATTTTAAAAATACTCATAAGAACCAAAAATGTTTCTTTTTATCAACTATTATGTCATTGAAAGTAATAACTTTGTAAGAGATATGGTATGTCTGGGAATGAATGCTCAATACGTGAACGTCCAATACAAATGTGGTTGTGTAAAGTGCTCAAATTCTCAACAAAAACTCTGTTACGTTAGACAGCTAACTGGTGTTCTAATGAATGCTGGCTGTGTTGCAGGTTGCTTATTTCTTCTTATTACATACAGCTGGTAGAATACCAAACCAGGGCTGGTGGTCCAAGACCACCTCATAAGGCTGAGTGAATTGCAGCCTTCCAGTATTTGAAAGGATCATATGAACAGAAGGGCGTCCAACTTTTTACATGGGCAGATAGTGATAGGACAAGAGGGGATGGTTTAAAACTAAAAGCAGGAAATATGAGTTAAATGTTAGGTGGAAATTCTTTTTTTCAGAAGTTGGTGAGACACTGAAACAGATTGCCTAGAGAAGTTGTGGATGCTTCATTCCTGCAGATGTTTAAGGACAGGTTGAGCAGCCTGATCTGGTGTTTTGCAGCCTTGCCCAAGGTAGTGGGTTTAGAGATTTATCTTTAAGGTCTCTTCAACTCAAATCGCTTTATGATTTAACTCTGATTGTGCTATGATTTGTTTCTTTCACTCTAAAGCACTGATTCTTTCTTTGTATCACTGTCAAAGGCTCTCTAGAAAGGTTAGTGTTCAGAGAGTTTACTGCTGACAGTGAGCATGTCTTTAAAAGTGATGGCAAGAAAAAAAATGACAACTTTACCTGTTGCCTGTTTGCCCAGTTTTCCCTAATGATGATTATGCCACTGTATCTCATCAGCCCATATGTTGGTGGCTGTAGAGGATGTCTGAGACTTTAGCATTAGGCATTTTATGTTTATATGTTGAAGGAACCTCCAGAGGTTCCCTACATTCTTTTTTTCATTCTGCTTTCAATACCATTTATAGTCATGTTCTTAACTTTAAATAAGGAAAATAAACATGATTAGATAGTGGCCTGGGTTGAGTGTGAACAGTTTTAAAGTATTTGATTTGATGAAATGACCACTGTTTTAAAGACAGTTATTTAAAATCACTGAAACCATAGCAACAACTTGTTCTTTAGAGAAAAGGCCACAGTAGGATAGCATTAGCTTAATTTTTGTTGCCCTTTTCATGACCATATTAATATTTCAGACTAAGTATCATTTGGTTATTGAGAGATTTACAGTATCAACTGTAAATCACAAAGCGAAGCTAGTAGAGGTTTAAACAAATTTACCTCAGAAAGATTAACTAGTTGATCTTTGATTCAACCTTTTGAGAATCAGCTTCTTTTGCATCTTAATAGCGCTTTTTTATTTGTATAAACTAGATCTGCAAATGTAGGTGTTACGAAGCTTTCATGATGAAATGAGTTGGAACAGATTTCAAAGTGTTGAATGCAATAAGAAAACAATGTAAATCACATAAATAAAAGTATACTGAAATAACCTGGGTTGTGTGCATATGTCTCTCCATTTATACTGTATAAATTATTACTGAAATTGTCCAGTGCTGTTGATCTGAAGAAGTCATTTTATCACCTACATGTGCAATGAAAGCTTTGGAAACTGATCGATGTTGTTCACTATGTAGATCATATTTCTTGCAGTTAAGAAACTGCTTCTACTGCTTAATACACTTGAGCTTGCATTGCTATCAAAACTTGGCATTCAAAGTATTTAGTCTGTTCTATCTTTAAAATGCACAATTTTAAGTTATTATAAAAGGATGCTATGTGCAATTTAAGGTTCTTTTTGAAAAGAGAATCCACTGATGGTTTTATAATTGTATGTGTTGAATCAAGACAATAAAAAATAGAAAAAAAAATTCAAAATTTAATTATGTTGTTTGACTTGAATGTTCCTGGTAAGTTATAGGACTTGAACTAAAATATAATTTCCATAATAATTAAAATGGAACAGTAATTAATTATTGGATCTCCATCCACTGAGAAAAGATCTTTAATTTCTCATATATTTATTTCAAAATTAGTCAGTTGTCCACTCAAGTCTCAAAATAAGCCTGTACAAATATATTCCAAAAAGCTTACAACTCAATATGCATTGTTCGATCCTTATATATATATTGTTCCATAGCTTCAAAAATCTCTTTATATGGAAAATAAAATGTACTTGAGAAGTGCTGTAATTACATGAACGTTACGTACTAGGTTTCTTTTATATTAGTGAATTGAGAATATTAGAAACTACTTATTTTAAAAAGATGATTTGTGAAATTAGTATTAATGATTTTTTGGCAGTGGGTAAGAGATGAAGCAATTCTGAGCCTGTTTGAACAGTAAGATTTTTCTGTTTAGTTTAGAGCTGCTAAAGCATGTTTTAAATTATGAGGGCTGCTCTGAAAGTAATGCCTCCTATTTTATTATATTGGTCCACAACATCAGAGATGAATGTTGATAATATGGCAGTAGAGGTTGAACCTCCCTACTAATATTCAGTTACATTTTGTTGCTGTGTGAGGGAAGCAGCAGATGGGCAGTCTGACAGAATGGTATCTGACATGGAAGTGGATATTAAGCAAAGGTGTATCACTGATTTCCTGCATGTAGAAAAAATGGCACCCAATGACATTCACTGACACTTGCTGAACTTTGATGGAGACCAAATAGTGGATGTTAATGCAGTGAGGTGACAGGTGGTGCATTTCGGCAGTAGTGACAGTGATGTGAAAGACAAACCGTGTTCCAGACTACCATGCAGATTTTTATGAGCTGCTTACAGAACTGGCAAAAATGCATAGCGAATGGCAGTGGCTGTGTTGAAAATTATTTTTTTATAGCTGATAATGTGTTCTAACAAACAATGTTATTTGTGGTGTATCTCTTGTAGTTTCTACGGAAATATTCAGACATGTTTGGAGAAACTTACTTCTGCTTCTAGGTATTGGCAAAAACTGGGTACCTAAAAGTCCTTTTCAACAGTTTATGCCCAATGCACTTGTAGCACAGCTTGTAACTGTGCTAATTCTGGGGTGCCATGGTGCTTTCATGTAGCCTAATCAGCTCAGCGGGAGTATCTTCGAACTCACAATGGAGATGTGATACACGGTATTGAAACTTCTAGAATCGAGGCCTAGGAAACAAATTTTTGGTAAATGTTCTTATTACTGATTATAGCTTTGATACAACCCATTTGTATTTTTTATTTTTGCATGTTTATTTTTTTGACATGTGAAGACAAAATGTGTCTTTTTTGCTATAAGGTCATTAAAGACTTCTTTTGCAATTTTACTCTTCCAAAGTATCAGTATGAATATCTGCAGTTTACAAGCTAAACATTCCTTATGCTGTTTCTCAGAATATTTGTGTTTATATTAGTTTTAGAAAATACCTGTATGAGAAAAAAGTATATATATATACATGTATACATGCAGAATATGAAATCCTCTCAAAGTATTTTTATACAGAATCCTAGTTTTATTGTTACTACATGTTGTCAGCTTGTAAAGATTTAATTTATTGTCTTCTTCAAACTTCTGCAATATTGCATGTTTTTGAATGTGCCAAAGTGTAATTGTAAGCAATTTAAATCATACTTGACCCATATAAAACATTCAGAAAAACATGGAGTGTAAGAGTCCAGTAGATCTAGGCTTTAGAAGGATTTGTACCTTAAGAAATCTCTTCATCTGTTGTAGATAATGCTATCCATGGATGTTTGTAGATAAGCCAAAAATTCCTTCCCAACCACATGCCTGTAGTTGATTTGGCTCTTCTGCTAAAGGAGCAGTATGAGGGTTGCTGAAGTGAAGGGGAAGTGCGGTAGTGCAAAAAGCAGCCTAGTCTGAGAAACAGAGATCAAAGGATCCCCTGTGGCTTATAATCCTGTCTCTTACTTCAGCTTCCATGTAATTAGAGTCAAATCACTGAGACCTACATTCTAAAGTGTCTGCTAATTTTTGGCTACCTAACTTTGGGATATATCAGGCTATTTTTCTCACTTGGTGCATCTGCATCTTTCAGGAGTTACGTGGAATTATGGATACTCAATACCCTTAAAAATCCTGTAATATCTTATTAAATTTTACACTAAAGAATGATGAGCTCTAAACCTGCAGACTTGTTAATGTCAGCCTGTTCTCTTCAGTGGGTTAATTTGCCAGAATTCACTTGGAGATCTCACAAGGCTGTGTTAATACCTGTAAAGTAGTAGAAAAATTGCTGAAATTCAGAGGAATCCATAAATGATAATTGATGGAAAAGTTTGCAAAGATTTTACTGCTCTATTTTTTTGTTTACTTTTGTTTGAAAGAAAATAAGACAGCAAAAAGAAGTCAGTTTAAAAAAAAAGAAAAAGAAAAAAAAGCCCTAGAACATTCTGTAGGGCCAGTACCAGGGGCCAAAGTCTATTTTCATAGAAATAGTATTTTAGTAGTTGCAGCTTACTAAACAATCAACTTTTACAAAAGTTCCCTCTTGCCTTTACAGTGTAATCACAATTAGTTATGCTAAGAGGGAGAACTTTTGTTTTTGACAGCAATCAATCATGACAATGCTAATCTTGTCTGGATATGTTTAATTGTACCATAGAACAATGACATACTATATTGTAAATTTGAGTGCTGCACATCTATGTCTAACAATGTTGGAGCATTCACCTACAATAAATTTAACTCCTTGAGAGTATTTGTCTGAGGGTGAGTTAGATCCTGACAAAGAAGGTAGGAAATCTGTAATTTTCCTATATTCTGAAGTTATACCTTCATTTATAACAAGTTTATATTCATACTTAATGACAGTTTGGGCAGGAGAAAGGGGATAGAAATGTATAAGTACATCAAGCTGCTTCTGCCCTCTTTCTGTATTTGTTGAGGCCTCCTTTTGTTCATGGTATCTGCAGATGTCCTGCACACTCCCAGCTCCTCCCTCCCACCCCTCCACCCCCCCCCCCCCCCCCGCCACTCGCCAAAAAAGAAAAAAAAACCAACCTCAACCTCAATAAATAAAAAAGAAAAAAGGGTTTATTGCTTTTGTGCTGCCAGGAATACTAAAATATTCCAGCCCAGTATACCAATACCAAGCATTCCATTCGCTCCTATGTAGCATGACTTATTAAAATGGGATTTATTGTCAATTTAACAAAATACATTGTTTAATCTAATGCTTAGTATAGCTGTTGCAATCACAATGTGAATCTTACTAAAAAGGACTGCAGATAACATGATATTTATTAAACAGATCTCATATATTTTGTACTATGAGATTCTAATATTGTTTCATTTGCCATTCTTCTCATTTGAGGTAAATTTTTGTAAGTCAGAAATCATCTGTTGCATGAGATAAGGCAAATTAACTATCTACTGCACTAAGGCTGCTTTTACTGTAAGATGCACAAGATAGGCAGTTGCCATCTATAGCCACTAAATAGATGTTGTAAGAGTGCAGTATTTCTTTGCTACTGTTATTGGGCACTTCCATGTATCCCCATTTTAAAGTTTTTTTTGTTTAGATCTAGCTACAAAAGAAAGAAGGTTCATCTCTTGTTGGATTAAGTCAGTAGAAGAATTTTTCTTTGAATAAGTTTTAGCTATGCTGAAAATCCCCTCTGAAAATTATCAAAACTTGAAAACAAACAAACAAACAAAAACATCACAGCAACAGAAAATCTAAGTCTTTTGTGATGTGGAAAGAGAATTACAACAGCATTGCTAAAGTACAGGTGGCAGGAATTTTCAGTCATCTCAGAAGTACTTAATTTTCACAAGTGCAGCCCAGCAGCACTGCTTAGTTTATTTCTGTCTTGGGTATAGCAATCTACATTTATAGGGAAACAAAGTGGTAGTTTTCACTTTTTGTCGCAGCATGTCTGATTCATTGAGGCATTAGAAGTGGTTAATGACTATCAAGGTACCAACAATTTGTGGTTTGAATGTAGAAGTAAGCAGTCAGCAATGAGTAGCTCAAATGTTTTATTGCAACCTGTCTAGTTTAAGTGGAATCACCTGTTTCTGTCAAGTAAACACCATCCTCTTTAACTCAAATACAGAACTCTGGATCAGTACAAAAGTTACTTTTCTATATATACAGGGCATGAAAATTTTCTCAGATTTTATTTTCAGTTGCCCACTGCATCTTTTCCAGGTTCAGTTGCAGTGAGAATCAAATGTAGAAGCACATGGGAAAGAACTGTACTGATCTCTTTCAGATCAAAAGAGGAAAAACTGAAACATAACAAGGAAACCCAATAAAATCCTTAAGGTCTGTGTAGAGTACAGAGTTGGGTTTCTGACACAGCCTTGTTAAGTGTTGGACTGTATCTTTCCGGAACTTTTGAGCAAATGGATTGAATAAAAGAGCTTCACATGTGGTAGGTAAAGCTCTGGCTTAAGAGTAAAGGACTCTAAAATTGTGAGCAATTCTATAGTAAAAGTGCATGGGACAAATGTGTTTGCTGTGGGTAAGTTTTAGCATATGTACATTCTCAATTTGTATTTCTGTTCTTACGAAGTGACAGTTGCCTTAAGTTCAATGCTATCTTGTGTTCAGATTGATTACACTCTGCTTGTACCTGTCTTTTAACTCTCTGGTGAGAGGGGAGATCTCAATGAGCTTTCAATACAGTCCTGATTGCTAGCATTTGATTGATTCTTTATTATCCAGGAGATAGCAGAGACTTGATGTTTCAAAACTGGCTTTCTGGTTAAACTTCTCACATGGTTTCTAGGATATACTTGTGCAGCCTATTATCTGGGGAGGATGTCTAGTAACTTGTGTGTGTTTACTGAATCCATTACTTTGCCTTACTCCTACCCTGGTGGCTGAAAACTCTGCTGCTGCTAACAGGTCTCCACATTGTAGTTGCTTGTGCTTCAAGACATGGCTGCTTTGAGATTTCTTCAGACAAACTTTGTAAGTTGCACATGGAAGTGCTGGATTTCTTCACCCAGTATACACTCACTTTCTCTGCTTGTTGATGCTCTATTAAATCCTTTTGTTTCAGAGAAAATGTCTTCAAGTCATCAACTTATGTGAGTCTTCACTTTGTGTTTGTAGGAACACAGTGAAATTTAGTTTTAAGTCAAGAAATTGTATAGGCAATGACATAGTGTTGTTTGTTTGTTTGTTTGTTTGGCATAGTTTTCCTGGCAGTACAAAACTGAATCTTGAAAGATTTTCAGGCAATTCAAAACATATGCACTTATACTGAAGGTCCAGTAGCTTTACCATGATGGCATAAAGAATCTTTTCTGGTTTTAGTTTACCTGTTGTTATTCACCTAGAGCCACAGACAAAGAGGGAAGGTAAAATCTTGGCTTTAGGCAGGTATGAGCCTTGTACCATCTCTTTCTTAACATGTCTTCTTTTCGTAATAAATATTAACCATGTTTTATCTCAAATTATGTCACTGTTTAGCATAAAATCTCATTAAATTCATAGCAGTTTTTCTCAACTAGTATTTTGCTCCAATGCTGCACATCTTCATTCAGATGTGAAAAATGATTCGCACATCAAAATCTCTGTCCACTATTCATAAGCACTTATATGTTATTACCTCTTAATGTTCTTTGCCTTGCTGGCAGTGCATTCATGCCTGTTATTTATTCCTGAGTTTACAACAACTCAGTTACTTGCTTTCTGATATAATAGCAGCCTTGAATATATGAGGTCCATCTTTTTCATTGGATTGATTTAATTTGCTGTTGTCTGTTTGAAAACAGTTTCTGAGTTTTTAGGTTTGCTGGGAAAGCTTTGCTACCCAGTAGTTTTTGCCCACTAGGGAATGCCACAACAGAATTTTTAACATTCTTAAATCAGAGCTTGGTGCCCTTGGGCATAAGGTGCTTTGTTTGTGCAATTAAAAACAAAAGTAAATTTTACCAGGTCTTTGAGTGTAGCTAACAACTGCATTATCTGGTTGAATTACAAACTACTGTCTCTTTATCTTCCTGGATTTATGCTGCGGTGACTTGTATTTCAAGAGCTTCACATTTTCTGGATTGTTATGACTTATACCCTGAATGTGTATTTGCACAGTGGTTTTCATAAAATTTCTCCTTGGTGAAGCGCTGCTGTGGAGTTACATTGATGAGAGTTCTCATAGAAGAGGAATCAGCATTTTTACCACTATGTCATCTACCCTCTCTGACTGACCCCGCTGTGGTAATATTCTGGCTGCTAATAGCATCTTTTATGGTATTCACACTGTTCTTTCTGTTGGAAGTGGTGCACAGATGGGAAATTATAAAGGAAAGGCTGGTGTGAGCAAGCTAGAAAACTACTGGGTCAATCATCAGTGAGCCATCAGAACAGAAAAAATTATGTCACTAAAAATAATGACACTGTAGATAACAAGGAGGATTGCAGTAGATGATCTCTGGAGGTTCCTTCCAATCCTTATGATTCTGTGATAACGTGACTTCTTGTTTTAAGGACAGTGCAACAAGTTGATATCCTTAAAAGAAGGAAATGGTAATTTAAATGCCATATATCCTCTGAGTGTTTGCCAGAGCAAACCACAGACTCCAGATCAGCTGTTCCTGCCTTGTGATCACACTAGTAGCAGCCTACTTGAGCAGTTAAAATCAGCTCCACCTTTTTTGAGGTGTGCAGTAGAGGAAGAAGATAGGTATTTTTTCACTTTGGCAAGTGACCTTTTTGTCAACAGGACTTTCAGTATTTGTCAGCAGGACTTTTAGTATCCAGAAACCTAAATGTGAGGGATTGGCTGCTTGAAGTGATTCTTGAGTGTTCATAGGTACTGGTGGGACTTTTAAAGGATGGCAAAAGTTACACTTAATTGGTAATGATTAACGCTGTCTGAAACCTGATTCTCTGAGTTTTCAGAATGCATAATTGTTCTTTGTAATCCAGAGCGGAATTACTCTTTCATCTATATGAAGAGATCAGAAAAGAGAGATTTACAGCTTAGGTTGCCCCAAGCCACACATAGTTGACTTAATTTTCCTTTCCAAGGGAATTTAAAGATTGTTGTTGTGACTGGTTCTTGGTGGATTATCTGTTATTTTGAGGTCACTTGTGAGTTTTTGTTAAATGACTGATTGACTGAAATTAATTATTCTGTCAGGGCTGTAATAGAGGTAAGATCGAGAACACTGATAAATACAGGAACACTGATAAATACAAAAACTCAAGAAATTCTTATACATGTACTTACTTCTTTTTCAATTTAAATAAATCAGGCACAAACATGCATATTTTATGGTGTTTCCTGTCCACATGTTTTTCCATGCATTACCAGTATTTTGTTTTTGTTGTTTTTTGTTTTTTTTTTTTAAGAGAAAATTCAGCCGTGGTATGGAGCAGCACTTAGCAGTCAAATGTGTTCTCTGACATATCCTAAAAATATGAACTCAAATTCTTTCTTTTTTTTTCCCCTTCAGATAAGCAACTCTTTTGTTCTCTTTCACAGACTAATTTCAATTAAAGTTATGGATTAAGTAGACAAAGTGCAGACAAAACACACAAGATTAACAACTGATTTAACACTGGAAGTGATACCAGAAAAGTGGAAACCTTGTATGAGTTATATCTGTGAGTGTGACCTTCATTTAAAAAGGGGAGAGGGGAGAAAGTCAAGGAATGACCATTTCAGCTCCTTATCCTTGTCTAAAATATGCCTGGTCAATTGACCTCTTTAAGCATGTGGCAAGGTGAACATATTTTCTTTGGCCCTTAAAGGAGAAGGGAGTTTGAAGATTATGGCAGAAGGGAATTCTCTGTGCTTTGTAGGTGTAGAGATTGTGTGACAAGTGTAGAGGGGTTGGCTGCTATGAATTTTTGTTCTTTTATCATGTCAGAGGCACCTAGCCATGTGGATGAAAATCAGTTTTACTTTCCTTGTGAACTGTGTTGCAGTGATATAGAGGCTGAATGATATGTTAACGAAAGTCCTTTTAGGTCTTTATGGACGTTCTGATTATTGAAAATATAGTTGTATTCTTCTAAAAATCATTCTCTTAATGGAAAGTAAAGTAAAAGACTCATCTGAATCATGGTGCTATATATTTCACTTTTATTATAGGTTCTTTAAAAATGAGTAGTCCTTTTCTCTTCAAGAAGAATGATATTAAGATCTATATGACTGAGAGTTTGGGTTCTCTGATTAGCTCATAGTTAATCTTATTAAATCTTTCTATTTTGTACAGCATTTCCTGCCTGCAGTGAGGACTAAATGTACCAAAATCCTTGAGATGCTGTATATTCCTTAGAAAGGGTTAAATTGTAAGTGAATCAGTGAGTTCATCAGACATGCAAATTTTACTGATAACTAAAAATTCTTCTTAGACTATTGGTGTGCAATATGTGGTCCCTAGAAGTGTCTATCTATTTTAGTAACATATCTTGAAAAGGAGCTGTGTTAACAGTGAAAAACTGTGCAGGCACTACCACAAGGGCAGATGATCACATATGTGTTATCTCTTTCAATTTAGCTGCTTTGCAGCTGCAAAAACAAAAGTTTAAAGGGTAATAAAATGTTTTCTTGTACAAGTCAGTGTGTTTTTATGATCAGAATGTGACCCACTTTCCCCTTGAGAGTATCAATATATATGTGGGCAAAGGTTCACTGAACGTAGTAGCAATCTTTCTCATACTTGTGTGTGGAAGATGACAGACTTTTCTTCGGTTTATATTCTAGCAGTAGGTGAAGTATTGATTTGTAAATTGGTCCTTGAAGACACAGAGGCCATTGTATCATGCATATTCATTTTTGCTTTTTTTTTTTTTTTTTTGACCATTGATTTCATATTTACTGCATCTTCTTTACATTCATGAAGTTATAATTTAAATGGTATATAAGAAGGTAAGATCTAATGCACTGAACAGATCGATTTCCTGAGATCTTGAAGTTATGAGGTCTTTCTGCCAGATCTGCACACAAGTAATGCTTTCTAAAATGTAATAAATTCTTTTGTGAAAGCCACCATTACTTTACAGCTCTATTACTGAACTATTGTGTAAATTTTTTCTATATTAATGTAGCCTATTCATTGCTGTATATTCCTTAAATCTGTTTCATTTAAAAGATAGAAAACAACTTTATTATACAAACTTGTAGTCTTACATGTTTCGACAGTATTAAATTATTGTGCGGTAGATAACTGTGATCAGAAAACCTCCAAAATTTATTTCTGCAACTTGCATTAATCAATGAAATCATAAATGGAGCAATAAAATTTGGTCTAGTGTAAGCTTGACCTAAACTGTGATTGCTATATAATTTGTACAGAACTGAGGCTTGTTTTTGTGTGTGTTTTTATGAGAAGAGGCTGTTTATTTTGAAAGAAAAGCACAAAAACTGAGTGTAAATGCTCTATCATTTGTGACTGGCAATACTGAAACTAGCTTTAAGTGTTTAAGAACATTTAATTTGCGTTTAAATATGAGCTTTATTCTTGCACATTTATTTTATAAAAAGCCTTGTAGGCAGCTCATTGTTGGTCTTAGATACATTGTGTAAGTATTAGCTGTAGGTAAGGCTATGTTTCTTGAAATTCAACATGTTTCTGGGTTACTTCAGATTTTTTTTATTTGCTTTTATATGAATATATAGATGGATAGACATACATTTCCTTTATATACATAGTTTGTGAAATTTTAAGCTCGGGAAAATACTTATTTTTTTTAAATACATCATGCTTTAATGAGAGGTATAATTATTGGACTTGTTTGCAATTACAGCAACCATTTATTTGCACTGCATTGTTTGCACCAGATTGTTTATTCTCATACATTCATTCTTAACTAGCGTGTTGTCTAAAACTTCAGCATATCTTCAGAAAATTTCACATTAGAAAATTTGAAAATTTGTCAGTCATTGGAGGTGGATCTGTGGTTACTGCAACTTGTGCCCTAGCCAGAAAGTGGCCTTGCACAATCCTTGTATGTTATCAGATCTCAGCCAGTTCCAGAACAGAGACTCAAAGAAACTCCACAGAAGACAGTTATGGAAATTGTCTGTCCCTGGGTAAATTTTCTACTTAACATCCTCAGTTATTTGTTGACTGATGTATAAAAGCTAATATGTCCTCAGAGTCTGATCTAATTGTGCATGTGTTTATGTCTGTTGGAAACTAAACTTTGTGAATCCCTTCTAAAACTAACACCTTGGTTAGAGAATCAAAGTACATATTTTCAAAGTTCTGCGTAAAAAGGCATTCTCAGGTATCTCTATGGTATTCAGTGGTACTAGACAAACTTCAGAAACTGATTGTATAATCTTTTAGGAAATTAATTGGAAGTTATTTTGATGCAGTTTCTTCCGTCATGCAGGTAAGTATGAACTATCTGGGGCAAGTCTCTGCAATGTGACTGTACTACTTGATATTGCATTTCACTCGGTTTAAGCTCTGGTAGATATATCAGGCCCATTTGCTATAGAGCTTAATATATTAAAAAAAAAAAAAAAAAAAAAGCTATTCAGTATACTAATTAGAAGATACTAAACATGATTGACATCATGTGATGTCAGTTAGTGGTTTGCTGAGGAAATCTTGTGATCGATGCCCCAAGGTGTAAATTACAAGAGTTACTCAAGTGGTTAATGCGGTCAAGAGTGTTAACAAAGCAGGCCTTGAGGGTGAGTAGTGCTGATGCGTAAGTCTGTTACCTGTTGCAAAGATCTGTGTGTTGTCTCTGTTATTTGCTGTTCTTTATTCTCTCACCCCTCTCTGCCAAATGTATCTTTTCAGAATGCCTTCAGAATTTTTCTTACTGTTCATCTTTAATTAAGTTGAAAATTACAGCAAACTGTTAAAAGCTCACACATAAAGAAGTGTCATGAGGCTGTCAATTCAGACACTGATATAGTACACAAAAGTACTGCTGATGACCCTCAGACACCTGATTAGGATCTTCATCTGGTTGCTTCTGAAAACTTTATTCATGGATTCTCTGTTATCAGAAATATATCATTTTGTTGGATTTTTTGCCACATTCATTTTTATTTTTATTTTGCGTGTGTGTGCGCACGTATGTGTGTATATTTTTATTTGAGCTTCAGTTAATAAAACTAAAGAACCATAATTTTGTCTGTGCTATTTGATCTTTTTTTAATGAGCATTTCATAACATGGAACAGACAAAAAGATGGTTTTCACGTATGATATAAAGCCTTTTTCTGATAAAGAACGTTGCATTGTGTTTAGCCTAGAGAAATGTTCAAGTTCTTGATCTTGAGAATAAGAAAGGTGAGAGATCTCCATGATGGCAGAATTGATCCAGGGCAAGTAACTCAAGATTAGTGATTGGAGGTTGTGAACTTCTTTAACACTGAATTTAGGTGGTCTTTTTGAACACTGTGTTGATAAGGTACAGTTTAGTATAGAGACTCATTAATAAACATTATATTTTCATGCTGAATTATGCAAGGCTATTGAAGAGTAGAAAAAGCATGACAATGAGTTTAGATAATTAACCCTTCAAAAACACTAGCTATCCCCTCTAGAAATATTTACAGACTGTTAACTGTCACTTGAAGTGTTACTTGTCTTTCACAGTAGAGATATGACTGTTCCATCATAGGCAGAAATGAACAGGTTGAGAAAAATATTTATGGTTATTAAAAAAATAAATGCATCTTGCTAAAAGGAATGATTATGAATGATAGTAGCTGAGTTGTTGAATTTTTCTCTCCAAACTGATCATCTTCTGCCTTCAGGGGCTAAGTTGGTAAATCTATAACTTTGGGCAAAGTAGGAAGAAAGCAATGATCTGAGAATCTTACTATGTGCACAAAATGTTCCAGTTCTCCTCTGTCTGGTGAGACTTTGCTACATAGGATAAGCATGCTTCTCTTCTGCTGCATTCTGATTTGTTTTGGTAGATGTTAGAAGCTCCACCGTGTGGAAAATGGGACATAATTTGCTACTATGTTTAAAATTCTGCAGCCCTTAAGACTTACAAGTTTTAATTTTAAAAACAGGGAACTGTGGCCGCCAGTCTAATCCACTATCTGTTTCAAGGGAAGTTTACAGCTCTCTGAGCCTTCATTATACTCCTTGTTGGCATGGATGGTTGTAGGCATGATGTTCTGCTTGAGTAGTCAGCTCCATAGCAGCTCCACTGCAGTGCTGGGAATGACAAGACAGGTGCACTTAGAGAATGAGTGCAAAAGTCAGTGATTCAAATAACTGTTACCTTGGAAAGCAACCTAAGTTCATTATGACATCTAGACGAAGGTAGATGAAATGCCTGCTGATTTATATTGTCTATTCTGTGCAAATATGTCTTAGATTCCACTAATATTTTCTATTTCTACCATGTAGAGCTACTATGGTATCTAGTATAGCTGTCTGTAAAAGTTAAATTGTTACATGTAGCTACCGTATGGATGTGTGGTAGAGATTATGCAGTATAATGCATGCATATTTTATTATTGGTATGCAGATGCTTATTCAATATTCTGTTTCTAAGTTAACAAAATATGCTGAGACGTTGTTATGGTCAGTTTTCTTCTGTGAACTGCACATTTGGTAAAATTATCCATGCTTCACATGATGTTATGATGTGGAATACTGATAGCAAAATTACAAAATTACAAAACCATGACAGACATAGCAGGACAAATGATCTTTTATACGTGCTTTGGATTCTGAGATTGAATGTTGGGTGTCTTTAGTTTTGGACATTTCTCTTTATCCCATAAATAGGTCCGTTTTGATAGCTATGTTTTCCTAAAACTCAGCCTTCTACTTCTGAGATACTTTTGATCTGGAAGTTTTCCTTCTGAGATGGTGACAAGGCCAATCAGAAATCACAATCTCTTGCTCTTTTCTCTAGGCATTACTAATTGATGGTCATCTTTCAGTAGAATATTATTCACATCTGTCTTAATTTGGATGCTCTTTATTTGGCATCAGGTAGAGCATAATCTTTTCTTCTGTTCCAGTCTGAAAATTCATGTTCCCATGAAGATTACTGCCTATTTCTCATTTTAAAAGCTTGACTTGGTTGCTGGAATTTAACTTTTGATACCTGTCAAAGTGGTGTAAGAGGGAACAACTGTTGTTAAAGGTGCAAGGTCATCTTGTTGTCACCTTGATTGTCACATGGGCTTTATCTGTCCTGCAAATGACTTGTCTTCCAAGACCATTTGTCCGAGCTGGATGATTTATTCATTATTGCCAGAGAACTGAATTTGACATATAGGTTTTCCAACACTCTATCAGTAGAATACAGACAGAATCTACTCCTGTATTCATTATGAGTAACTAAAACAGCATAAAAAAGCTATGCTTATGATGTTGTCTTATACTAAAGAAAAAGAAACACTGGGGAAAATTTCTGTATGTTCTTGCCCTTTCTGTGTGATGGAGGCATTCTGGTAACTTGCATATACAGTTCTGTTATAAATTTCAATATGAAAAATATTTTGGATCTCTTAAATGGGTACTGGCCTGTAAATTAAATAAGGACTTGATATTTCTACTTCTGATCCAAGTTTAAAGTTAGGAAATGAATAAATTTTTTTCAGTAATTAGGTGACATTTCTTTAAACACTTGCTTGTTTTTGTTTGGTTTTTTTTTTTCCTTTGAGTATATTTTGGGCAAAATATAAACATCCATCATTCACTTCCAGCTTCAGACTATTTTTTGTCTTACTCTGTGCTCTTCAAACTCTTTTTAAAAAGTTACTTTTCTTATATCACAACAATGAAAGCTATATACATATATAATGTAATATAATATAATATAATATAATATAATATAATATAATATAATATAATATAATATAATATAATATAATATAATATAATATAATATAATATAATATAATATAATATATTTATTATGTATAGCGGCACTATACCTCTGATTCGTATTGCTGTCACAATAACCTTTAAGTCACTTGGCAATACCATGGATAGTCATGTATTCATTAGTGCAACCAAAGACATGCAGCCCCTAATTGCGTGGTGTTACGATGCTCAGACCACACTGTCACACAATTGATAGACCATTTTATGTAATTATAATGTAGTAGTTGAAAATTAGGAAAAACATACACTAATTTTGTGTGGAAACTTGAACTGAAAAACATTTCTTTCATGAAAGCTAAAGGAAAATCACCTAATCAGAAGGAAAGGAGTGCAATTTTCACTTCTTTGTTTTCATATGTGGCATATCCTTTGTGGGTATCAATAAATTACTCTTGTTGCTGATTTTATAACTGTTTACTGTAGATTAATCATATGCTGAATATAGCAAGTTTAGCAACCTTCTGCCCCTTTCTCATTATTGCTTTATCCAAGAAATTTGTAAACTGTTGTCTCAAAACTATATCAAAGCTCTTTAATGAATTATTTGAGTTAGTGAAACCACATTGTTTCATTCTTTTATATATATATTTATATATATAAAATTTTATTTATCATTTGTATGTATGTCACCATTTATTGTATTATAAATATATTATAAATGGTATAAATATTATTATTTATTTTAATAATTTATAATATAATTTATAATAATTTATAATATTATTATTATTAATATTATTTATTTATAATAAATTATAAATGGTATGAATTTTTATTATACCATTAAAATTGATCTCTTGTTCTAAAATGTATTAAGTTAACCATTATAAATGTAAAAACACAATCAAACACATAATGAATCTTGGACTTTATGGAAAAGACAAATGGAGGGTTGAAGGAGTATGGAGGTGATTGCCATTGTCTCATTTTCTAATAATGAGTATTTTGCTGAGGTTTGTGGATTTTCCATAAAGCTTTTTCTTGTTCTGTTTTGTGAGGTTTGTGGGGTTTTTTTGCTTGTCTGGCAGCAAGGGTGCTTTTTATTGTTGCTACTTTTTAAAAAACCTTGTTTGAGGAAAGCTTCCTGACTATAAACCTGGGAGGAAACTTTGCTGTAGAAGAATCAGCAACTGAACTTGGATTTATCTATTTATTTTTTAAAACCAAGAAAAACAGTAGCTTGAAAATTTCAATATATGCCTTAGATAAAAAAAAAACAAAAAACACCACCTTGTCCAGATATTATGCTGTATGCTTAATGAATTATTAATATCCCAGTGCTTGCTTCAGTTCTGCTAGATTTTATCAGGTTAATCTTTTGCTGAGAATGTGAATATGCTAAATTTCTTACAAAATTTCAGAGGTAGAACCAAGTATATTTTATGAAAATCATATTTCCACAGCAAATAATTCAATCTCTCTCTTTTTCCTTTTTCTTTTTTTTTTTTATTGCCATATTTTTATTTCTATTTTTTGTAAAACATCCTCTTTGTAAATACATAGGCTTTTTTTTTTTTTTTTTTTTTTTTTTCCTGTTTTTGTGTTTGTAGGTACTGAAAGTCTGAAGCTGAGAAATAGACTTTTTCTCTCATAATTTCCAATTTTCATCTCTTTAATATATCTTTATCCTTTCAGGTCCATTTAATTAGCTCAATTAAAGTGAATAAAAATTAGAGTTTATCCAAGAGTGTTCTGTATCTTTACTTTTAAAATTAATGCTGAAAATTGTTATGAGTGCTCAGACACTGGACAGTGTCAGGAACTGTGCAACCAAGGCCAGTGTTGCATCCTGTGGAAATACATGGTAAGAAGAACAGCATGCGGTATATCAGGACTGTAGTAGTAAATTGCTGGTCTGTTTTTGTGTTGTGATTTTTAAGTGGAGATGAGATTTGGACTTCACTTTTAAAAACAGCCCAAGTCTGATTGAAAATTAGAAAGAGAATATCTGACTGTGACAATTTAAAATGAGGGTACACTAAAATATGGAGAGTTTTGAACAAATTTCATTGAATTTGCTGATTACACATTACAGATCTGCTTCTTTTAACTCCATCATATATTTGTGGTATTTCACACTGTTAAGATTATGAACTAATTTTATGTTAATGCATACATCTGAAATTACAAAGAAGGGAAAAATCCTTACAGAACTGAACAGAATATATTTATTAAAAATGTAGTCCCAGAGCAAGTAATTTTGGTAATTAATTTGAATTAATAATGTAATTTTTATTGCATTCATTTTCATAGGACTCCTTGCAGTAGTGTGGTCTTATTTCCTTTTTATCAGCTTTCCTCTTTAGAAATGTGTTAAGTCAGATGGGGATACAAGGAGATGAAAGGTACAGGTTTCTTTAGTAGAAAGCTAGATAAACTAGATTGTAGCCAAAATCACTAAAAACTGTAGCTAAGCCCACTTAATGACTTTATTGTTCCTCTCTGAAGCCTGTACTGGGGGTTTGGTCTTATATGAGACAACTCTTGATTATATGAAATCTAGAAAATAAACAGTTTGTGTCAGCTGTTTATTAACAGATGAAAAAGAATACTTTAAGTTTCTCAGATGCTTGTGATTTTTTTTTTAGATGCTGCTAATAGATGACAGCTATGATCTTTAATACCTAAGGGAAATAGTTAACTTCATCAGTTAATTATGCTTAGTATTTCTTGACATGCTTTCCCAAAACTAATTTCAAACTTTTAAGGACCGGGGATGGAATTCTTACTCCTTTCTAATTTGTTATTGTTTACCAATTATGATATTGTTCAGGCATACTTAGCCAGGAATTGGATTTGGAACAGATGATTGTTTTTGAACAATGCTACATTTTCATTGTGAAGTGCACTAGATGCTATCTATTGCAAATGCTCAAGAAAGGCTTTGGAAAATGATTTATCAGTCCATCCTTTTATATATATATTTTATCTATATGTCAGCTCTCATGCCCTGCCCTCTTGCAGAGACAGCCCTCATGTGAGTTTTGCACTCACAGTTTGCAGTGGAGAACTAATGCCAGTAGATGGAATGAAACTAATGAGTGACGAGAATGCATAATGGGACAACAAAGATTTTTCAGGTTGTATGTCATGTTGAGCAGTGGGCATCCTATCATCTCATTGGCTGCATTCTGGTAAAAGTACATAGTGAAGGAATTTGGTTTTGTGTGTGTTAAAAAATGTGAAAATTATGTGAGAGGGTGCAACTGAGGTAATGTAACAGTGATAGAGATCATACTGCCTCTTGGCATTATACAAAATGTAAAGGTAAGAATCAGCAGAGATGTAGATCTTTGTGCAGATGAAATGGAATGTGAGATCTAGAATAAACAGTACTTCATACTTTTCATTTAAGCCAGTTTTCAGTGTTTTGGCAAAGTATTGGCCATTGTAATTATGAAACATAGGATTTGCTTTTATAATATACTAATAATTTCCTTTCAAATTTGTTAATTGAACCCTTTTTAGACTTTTTTGAATCTCATCTATTTCCTTATGCCCTATGGAGGGGTGTGTCATCTAATTACTGTTTTGTCTCATTCAAAAAAGAAAAGCAGCTGCAGTTTTGCCTTCATGGTCTACCTGCTAATTCTGCATATCAAGGTACAGAACACCAGAATTAATTTTTGGCTTCTGCAAGATTCCGTTGTTATTGCATTTGTCTTCATTTAATCATGAAAACAATGTATATTGAAGAATCTTTGAGGTGGTGAGATTAAGTACCTTATGTATGTACGATATTAGAAATAGTTTCCTTTAATTTTTTCCTTATTGGATACATTGCATTTATCTTCATTTTATAGTTGTACAACTCCACTCTTCTCTTGCTAGGACTGAGCATTTTGATGTGAAAATAGGAGGTAAATAGAACAGATTCTGCAGAATCAAGGAGAGCATTGTCTTGTTTTTCAGGTATTAATCCAGGATAAAAATGGTTTATTCTGTGCTCTGCTACTAGATTTGCTAATATTGCTGTCATGTAAAGAGTAGCAGTACAAAGCAGATTTCAGTTATACTTGCAAAAACAACATAAATCCTGGCATTTCTAATTGCTGAATTTATTTTATTTTATTTTATTTTGCTGCCTCTGGTAGAATTTCTCTTCATGCATACTACAATCTTTGTGTATTACATGGATGGATTGATACAGGTAAGATTAATAAATACAGTTATAAACACTAATAATTCACTTTCATGACAGTTTTAGCAGGGTATAATTCAAATTCCTTTTCATCAAGCAGTTGTTTAAAACTGAGGGCTAATGTTTTCTCTGAAAACAAAGTCTTCAATAACCATCATAAGATCTTAAAGAAAATCACAAGTGATATTGCTGCAGGGCAGAAATGAAATTCAAACACGACACCAGCGTATGACATGTAACAGAACTGTAAAGTAAATAAAGGAATCAAAACAAGCTCTCTGTCTTGAGAGTAATTATTAAATAATTTTTGATAGCTTGAGAAAGATATGTGATTGTTTGTTAGTGTGGCACTCAGCAAATATCAGGCAAATACCATTCCTAAAAGAACTTGTGAGCTGAACAGGCTTGTGATGAAATAAGCATCGAATATGAGCTTCTGATTGAAGAGTTTTTCAACTTAAACACATGCTTCCTAATGTTTTGGAGAGACAGCATCATAGCTAATATGTAAGAAATATTCTGAGATTTATTGGTCAGAAATTTATGGGGGCGCAAATGGTTATTTTGATTTATTATTTATTTAAATATTCGTGACTTCTTAAAGACTCTTTCCATCCTCTAATCCTATATGCAGTATTTCATTTCTATTAGTTCAGTATGTAATCCTACTAATCATCTTGTTATCAAGATAGTAATGATTCTGCTGTAGTACCAGTAGTGCTTTGGTCTTAAAAGTAAAAGGTGACTGAAACAAGCTAATACAGAAGTCATGTTTGGTAAGCATATTGGACAAAGTATGACTAATTGATGTTTGGATTATTTTCCATCTTTCAAATCCATTGCTCCAAATTTTGGCACGCTGCTATTTTTTTCTGAAACTATATAGATGTCTGCAGTGTATGTGACCTTCTAGCAGGAAAGAAAAACTGATTTTGTTTTTGGTAACTCTTTATCATGAAGTTTAATTTTGCTAATTTGGAACTCTTCCTTTAATTCTTTGTGTCACTAAATTATATGAGATGTTCCAGAGCCAAGCCATCTGTATTCCATAAAAGCCGCAGGAAGATCAAGGACATTTAAAACTGCTTTTATTGACCAAAGCGCCTCATGAGTCTTTATTGGGAATTGTGGGGGTAGGCAAAAAGTTTGGTTTTCACAGCTCAAAGTGGGCTTTCTGATGGTCCTTAAAGTAAAGTCAGCTTTCTATGCTCTTTCATAAATCCTGAAAGCAATAGTATAAACAAGGTAAAGGTCCACTTTGTTTCTCACTGAATTAAAAGGATATTCTGAAAATTTGAAATTTAGTACTTTAGTTCTTCACAAGCTCTGTATGTCGCTTGTAAAACAGTCATATCAAATTGAAATACCCTAGCCTGTAAGGACTTGAAATGAAACAAAGATTCTGTCTAGGAGTTGTTTTAGAAATGGTGGTTTGATAGGACTTCTCTTCAGGCATTTATTTATACCTTGTGTGTGTCACAGTAAATTTAAGTAGAAAATGCTCCTTATATTTATGAAAGGAAAAGTCTGTCAAGAAGTTTTAGCAGTTTAGGGAACTGGTTGCCATCATCAGTATTTCTGCATTTGAATTCATCAATTTATTTCAAGTCCGTTGTAAGCAGATAAATTAGCTTATTCTGAATTGTAATTTCCAGATCCTTTAGCAGAGAATAGTTTCATGTTGATGGTTGTTTGTTGTCCATAGCTTGCAACCACAGAAAATTTTTACTTGCAGTTTGAAAAATTACTTGTAATGTTTTAGCAGTTAAAAATGCTATAGGTGGAAGAATAGGAATAATAAAGTTCTTTGTTATGATTTTCAAGGTGCCCAAGATAGTAATCTCAGCTTTTGGATTTTTTTTTTGTCTTTTGACTAGATGAAGGCTTGTTCCTTTAAGTAAATGACTTGTGAGAATTTAATTTTTCTCCTTCTGATTTATAACAAATAAATCTTAAGTTGCCTCATTTGTATGTGCCCCTTGCCTTTGTACTTCTTTCAGTTTCTATATTATCTGTTTGCCCCATGACATTTTAGTACAACTGATAAGCATATAGAGCTTTATGACCCTGAATTTGACTGGAAATTATGATATGTCCTAATGTCAGGTTCTCTCAGGGCTCAGTTTTTCTAGATATACCTTAAATAATTTTAAGATCTGATTGCCTTGTAAATGATTACTGACTTGGTCCATGTTTCCATTGGCTGCTTTACTTCAGGTAGTTTTGGAATAATGCTAAGGTGGAAAAAAAGGGATGAAGACAAACCAAAAAAATCATCTAGAATCCATGAGATATTACAGTCAAATATCTGTATTCCTAATTACTTAGGAACCTAAAATTCAGGCCTGCTGAAATCAACCAAAGCTATTAACAAAATATAGCATGTGTTCTGTATGAGCTGCTGGTGTGGGCCCCTTCTGGTGACAACGTGGAGCATGCATGCAGACCACACGAGTAATCTCCAAGCAGAAAAATATCTGCAGGCCTTCAAAGTCTTGGCTTAGCTGTTGTGCCTTGGCCAAAACATAATCTGGAATGCTCAGGTAGGTTTGGAATCCATTTCCAACTCCAGATTGAGTAAAGAACCAATAACTCCAGTCTAATCTAGGTTCTATGTACTTCATTGTAGTACCTGCCTTGAACCAAGAGAAAGACAAATGCACACTTTTTTGTTTCTAGGAGCTCTGCGTAACTGGTGTGTATATGGGTGTGAGAGAAGGGGAGCAATGCAAGAGCAAGTAGTTTTGCACTGGTGCACTGTTTGCCACAGCAAAAAGCTATCAAAGAATTCTGTAAGGACAAGAGTTGATCTGTTTTGTTAGTAAAGTATTGCATTTCTGCAACATAAGCATTTATTCTGCATTAAAAACTAATAAATTCTAAGTATGATGCTCTGAAACGTGCAGTACATGAATGAGGCCTAATAGAAAAAAAGAACAAATAAAAAAGGAGGGGCAGATTTACCACTCGCCACCCAGAACTTAGGAACTCTCTGTCACTGGTTAAGAGAGGCAAATCTCTGCTTTGGCTTAATTATACATAATTTGGCTGACAGTTGAAATACAAAACTAAACATCCAGCCAGTTAAAGATACACAAAATTAAGTATTTTATGCAGTGTCCAACCCCTTCAATCTTTATTAGTAACTTAATTACATTAATTACAGCATGGTTTACAGTGTTGCTTGTAGAAGAGTGGGAAAAATGATAGACTCCCACAAGTAATGAGATACATAGCAGTTCTGTTAGAATTAAGACTATTAACAAAATGCAAAATAGCATAGTGATTTGTAAATATACCAGTTTTAAGTTCCTGATCTCTCTCTTTTTTTTTTTTTTTTTCATTAGCAAAATCCAACAGACATCATTTCAGAGATCAATCCAAATGTGCCACATTATAAATCATACAATATTCTCAGACTGAGAAGATATTTGGGTATTTTGGTATTTTTACTAATTTCTCACTCCTTAAGATTTGTTGCTACTGTTGTTTACCAGGCTGTTTTTCTTCCCCTCCACTCCCCTGCTTTCTGAAGCAGTCAACGGTAGAGGTAGAAAAACCTGAAGTTTCTTCTCTGCTGTTCCATTCCATGATGCTGCAAAACTATTTTATTTTATTTTATTTTATTTTATTTTATTTTATTTTATTTTATTTTATTTTATTTTATTGATGTTTTGAAGCTTTTCTTTATCAAGTAAAATCTATAGATTACATAGAAGATGCACGTAGTAAATCTGGTTTACTGGCTTGTAGCCTCTTTTTTTTTTTTTTTTTTTTTTTTGGTTTGGTTTGGTTTTTTCTTTGTTTGTTTGTTTTTCAGATAATGCTCCCTTTACACACTATAAAATGCACGGAAAATACCTTAGCAGTACTTGAGAGAAGTTATGTTCTTGCAAACCTGTTTGACCAGGTACAACTATATAAAATGGCAATTTGTATGTACTACATGAGTGTTTGGAATTATAAAAAACATTTAATGGTAGTTAGATAAATCTACATTGTACCTTACAGAAGTGGGCCGAGTAGAGGCTTGTAGTCTATAGTGGTTGTCTTTACAAGGCATTTATAAATATAACTTTTCTACTTTGTCTCTTACTCAATACATCAGACTATACTGGTTTACAAGAGTGTCTGCTTTCTTTAACATTTTACAAAATAACTTATTTGATTACTTGCAATAAATTTGCAGTATATTTAATTAGGAAAAGTAATTATCTATCAGTTGAAACCTCAAGTTCAAAGGAATGGCACCTCCTTAGTGGCCAAGTTGTAGCTGCTATATTTAGTGAAGCATGTTGTATATTTGAATTAAAATTTGTTTCTTAAGTAAAGCTTAAGAAGCTTACAAGGTTCTTTCTGTGAAGCTGTACTTTTGGGAAGAGTGGATATCCAGCGATTCTTGCACAATATATTATTCTTAAACAGATGGCTACAAATACACATTCATGTAAGAGTATTCTTGTAAAGTTTCATAATTTTTTTTCAAGATATAAAATTGAGATTATTTCAACTGTTTCCAGAATAAGATTTACCCCTATTAAAATTTAGAACTATTTACAGGGGAAATATTACTACTCCTCTTAGCTAGAACCAACAGGAAGAAATAGAGAGTAACAGTAACATTTTAAAATGAAGATATGGAAGAAAATGGAAAGATATTTCAAACATTCATATTTGGGCTTGCATGAGTAGTCATTCAAAGTTAAGGAGTTGGTTTTCAAGGATTCAGGTGCTTTGTCATTTCCATGCTACTTCACTGAATGTCACTGTCTGCCTGGGAGACATCAATAACTAAATCACTGGAGTGCCTGCCTAAAGTGTTTGACTGTAGTTCTACTTACTGTCTAAAGAAATGTAATAGCTCTATGGTATAGAGCGCAGGTGCTACATAAAGGTGCTTTTCTTATTCTTGCTATGATAAATTATGGATTTGCCCATTGTAGTCCCCTTATTACTATTCTTTCTTTTACTGCAGTCACCTGTTGTCTGCCTATATCATTCAGATCAGTGATTTGATGCTTATTCTTTGGAGATTCCCCAGATGTGATCTTTTTATATTCTTTAATACTTCTGAACTTTCGAATGCCTAGTTAAAAAGCTGTCAACAGTGATAAATATCCACATAAATGTCTTCATATCGTCACAGTGGTGATACTAAGTACTTTAAGAATTGTAACAATAATTTTTTTCATGGTAGTATTCTTAAATTAAAACATGCCAACCAAGGTTGCAAGTCTGGAGTATAACAAATCAAAAGCATGCTTTGTAGGCTGTTTCTGGTCTAGAAGTAATTTCATAGTGATAGAAGTAAAGGAATATTCTTTGCATATTTACTCTTTAATTTCAAGTCTATTTTTCTCATTTTCTTAGTTTTTAATTAAAGTATTGTTTTAAAATTTATTTTGAAACTTAAAAGTTAATGATACACACACATACACACAGATCTTTAACAGGCATAATCATAGGATCTAGAAGGTGTGACTATGGTTCTGAATCATTCATTATATTTGTAGTTCTTTTATTAAGTCTTGATTAACACAAATACAAGTCCATTCTTCTTTTTCTCCTTTAATCAATGGATACCAAAGTACTGTTTCCTGAAGAGTATTTAATGAGAACAATTTATACTGAATTATGAGATGGAGAAAGTATAAGTTCTTCTGTGATGGTTTTCATTCCTTTTTGTATGATTGTCTTGATGATGTAGTGATATAGGGAAATAAATATGGGGAAATAAAAATTAAAATTAGTAGAATGTATATATATATATTTTTATTATTGAAGAATATTAGGTTTCTTGCTCTGAAGTTTTATTTTGCTGTGCAGGTATCTAATTTTGAACTTGTTAAGATGTTCAAAATGTACTTAGTCTGCTGTTTGGTGTTTTAATGGATTTGTGAATTATGCCATAAAGTAACAAGTGCTAAATAAATCTGCATTATGGCAGGATATAGAAGTAATGCAGTAGGAAACAAGTATATCAAGAAAGTGTTATGACAGTATTAACTTTCTCAGTTACTTCTGAACTTGTACCTTCACTGAACCTGTTTAGAATTTTTCCCTAACATTGATAAATAACTGAGCAGTGAATGCTCAGATGTGTCTGTGGTTGGATCAGAGTCATATGTCCAGCTCTGAATAATTTGAAGTGAATTCTACTATTGAAATATTTGGTGAGCAGAATTTCACTGGGAACTGATCTGTGTGCAGTGAGAAATAGGTCCTTTTGCACACTATTTGTAATGGAGTGGAAAATTACATTTGCTATTGCAAGAACAGCCCCATTAGAGGGAAAGCAGATTTTCTTGCAAAGAGCTGGAATGCACCTCAGGCGGTGTCAGGGTGACAGTCCAAATAATGGCAGTTTGGAATGAACCTGAAGATACTGAAATGAAAAAAATGTTTTTCTTAATACATTGTGGTTCCTTCATAAATGTATTGCTACTTAAGGAACAGTTTGACCTAAAAGAGCTTGAAAGAAACACTCACTAATTCTTGAACAACTGTTTTTGTCTTGTTTTGGGGCTGCAGCCTACTGTTGTGCAAAGGAAGTGAAGTGTTTTATGCCATATTTTTATTTGTAACAGAAATGCAATTACTAACAATTTCCATGAAAAGCTGTAAGGTTATAATATAAAGAAGTAGTAGTTCTATCTGATGTACCAGGAGTTTAGAAAGAATTAAATGATTTTCAGTTTCATTTTTCTTCAAACAGTCCAGTCACACACTGAGTGTGCAGTCAATACCTTTTGTAGGAACTGATCTAAGTGGTAGTATTCAGATTAACATTAATGAAGTATTCACTCTTGAAGACTACTGAAAATACATAAGCATGTGAGCCTTGATAATCTGCAGATCCTAACCTACTGAGACTAAAATATCTGGGTTTTATTAACCCTCCCTTGTTTTGCATGTAAACCGTTTTACTGCCATAGTAATTTCTGGTCGAATTTTTCTTCAGTTTTATGCCTGTTATGGGAATGACCTGTTTCTATTTCATTCCTCGTCTGCAACATACCTTTGACTTCTCTTCACCTGAGGAATACCAGCTTAAATTTTGAATAGATTCCCCATTGTAGAATAGATGTGACAATTTCCACTCTGTGGTAGAGTCTGTGGTCACCTTGGCATCCCTCCTTCCTTCCCCTCTTTATTTATTTATATATATATTTTTTAACCCTTCAGAAGTGAGATTCATACATGTTGTCTGCTACTGTTGGGCTCTTGAGGATTAGTGTCAGGCCAGTTACTGAGTTTCAGATAAAGTTGTTTTTCATCATTACCTCTGTGTTACGTTTCCACTGGATTATATCTATCTATCTATCTATCTATCTATATAATATTTATTTAATTTATTTATTTGCGGCACTTGTTCTAAGGCTTGATTTATGTAGTAGAATCTGTAATTGTGATGGAAAAAGTTTTCCTCAATTGAGGAAAGACTGAGATTTTCCATTTTCATATTGGTTTCTTTATTTGAAAAAGTTTTTATCATACAAAGCTACAGTAAATTAAAATGTCTTAATATTTAATGCTTTAGGAAAAGTATTGCATCTTTTGATTGTTACAAGGGAATTTAAGAGAATGAATGCCAGGTAATGTCTAAATCCCACTGAAGCTACTACTGTGATTTCTAGAGGACATGTGAGCAGCTTACATAAATTTTAGTTTCCCTTGAAATGTAATCAATTTTTGAGCTAAGAAGGCCTAATCAAATTGGAATGTCTACAGCTGCATGATGCAAGTCCCCGTGTACTGTAAGGTTTTTCAGAGTATAACTATAATTGAAGTATTTCTTCTCATTAGCAATTTTTTTCCCAAATTTATCTTCCAAAAACTAAAAAGCCTGAAAACTTATAATTGAAGTTATATATCCTGGTTTTATTTTATCTAATAAGAAGTTGCAAACACTGTGGGATGAAATAAATACATGTTTCTGGATGACACCATCTTGGCATTTCTGCACATTCTTTTCTAAATATATTCTTTATCATAGCTGTCTTGAAATACTTTTAATATAATTAAAAGCACAGAATGAGTGCCAGATTTGTCAATTCTAACAACAAAGTGCTGAAATTTTTCACTGAAACTGAGAGATCCATCTCCCACACGTTGTAATGAATAGGTTCATAAAAGGAAAATAGTTTAATTACATTTTAGTTCATGGATTGTTAATAGGCTGGAGTATCTAAATTGAATAATGTGATTCTGGTAATAATTATGTGTAAATGAACTTGTTTAAATGATATTTTACAGCTTCTTTATAAAATTACAGCTAGAGGCAATCCAGTGATAGACAGACAAAGGCCATGCAAAAATTATCATAAACTATTAGCTTGTTTGCAAAGGGTTTTATGTTAATCTTTTAGTACTTAAAGCACTCTGCAATTAACATATCACGGGGAGCTGCCTCGCAGCAAAGGCATGCAAATTAAAGTGCTCAGATAAAAAGCTATCCACATAAAAAAAATCAAAGAAAGGATGGCATAGCACTCGAAGGGTACTGGTTTTATATTTGAGATTAAGGAGGTGTAATGATTGTGTTATCTAACTAGGGTTGTAATTAAAGCTTTTCTCCTGCAGACATGACAATAGATACAGCATTGATTTCGGTGTTTTAATTGTGAAAGTCATTTTATTTCAGGGCAGAAGATATGAATAGCCTAAATCAAAGGGCTAGAAGATTGCTTTGTTGATAGTACTTGTTCAACAGCTGCCTTGTTACTTAATACACAAATGGAGAGAATGGTGAAAGAGATCCTGGGAGGTGCTCTGTATTGTAATTCTCCTGCTGGTTTCCTTTCTTTTTATGAAAAAGGCAAGGATCTATGTACTGATTATAAACAAGTAATCTTTTCATACATCACAAATGTTTTTTTCCCCCTTAATTTTTTCTGAACAAAAGAAGTCATAAAAGCCTTGAACTAACTTTTACAACTGCTCTTTCCAAACTACAAAAGTTTTTGTAATAAAACCATCATATGCTCTCAGAGATATCACACTTTCAGTGCGGAACAAAAAGTCTCCATGTAGCTATAATTCCTGTTACCAGGAATGCCACCATAACAAAAGGGATGTTCTGAAGAGAATTGCGTGTTAGATTTTATTTACACTATGTTTGCGGCTATTCAGTCTCCTCACTGTTAGATGGGGAAGGGGTGAGTTTGTTTTCATCACAGTAGTAACTTGGTAGAAAGTGAATGTTCAAAATAAATACATCTGCCTGGCTTCATGACTGGCATACAAAGCTGTTGGTTTGCTAGAGGGGAGGAGGAGCTCTTCTCAGCTGCTTATGCCAGTGAGCAGCTGCACACCTAAACAGGCAAGGCCTAGGTGCATTGGGCTGAAAAAGAATTAAATGAGGCTGAATCTAGGGTGGATGCAGTTGTTCAATATGGAAAAGACTTATATCAATAAAGCTTATTTCCTCTCTGGTGGAAAGAAGTTAACTCAATATGTACCTACAAGCACATTGGAGGAATTGGATGCTTCATTTTATATATTCCTTATATATATATGTGTGTGTGTATATATACACATATATATATTCATTACACATGAAGAGTCTGCATTTTTTAATTTTATTATTATTATTATTATTGAAAAGATGCAAGTAATAAATGAGAAAATTCTTTTTCCTTAACTGTACCAAAGCAGGGATTGAAATGGTGTAGAGTCCCACAAAACAGGAACTCTCTCGAATTCCCTTGGTACCTTTCTATGAGACTCAAATATACAGAAATAAGCCTGGCTTTCTGCCAGTCGACCTGCACATTTCCTAATTTGAGTTTAAAGTAGAAGACAGTGTGTCATGAGGGAAACCATTCCCTTGTAATTTTAAGCAGTAAGGACTGGTGACAGTGGGACTACACTCCACTGATGGTCCCCACCCTTATTGCTGCTGGAATATTGGGTTAAATTCACAGTTTCTTTCCCATAATCTTCAAAGCCCTCCATGGAACTGGCTCAAACTACCTAAGAAATTGCTTTTCTCCAGCTGTGGTGACAGATACCCTTGACAGCTACGTTTCAGAGGAACTATGAAACTGTCAACTGTGAGGATGATGCTCATGAGAGCAGCAGACAGAGCTTTCTCAGCAGCTGGCTCAAGGCTGTGGAGCTTAATTCTGGGAGAGAATAGAATGACCACAAATCTCATTGCTTCCAAACCTGTGTAAAACTTGCTCATTCAGCTGTTATCCACAGCCAGAGAAGAAATGGTGATGATTAAAGTAAAAGGTGGAAGAGACTGCAGACAGAAAAATTTCTTGGGGGAAGTGAAGAGACAAGACCATCTGTCAACTTGTGTAGAAGGATGGTTATAACCTTTGTTCAAACAAGACATGTTCAGGAGCGTGGGTTGCTAACTGTAGAAGCAGTGCAAACAGAAACTTTGTAGAGATGGGCTGTGATTTCAAGCCTGACTTTTATGCCAGGGGTTTCAGTAGAATTCCATCTGTATGTGGTGCAATGCTTGGGAAACATAAATTTACAAATATTTAGGAAAACAGTGTGTTCATTATTGGTTTGTATTTATATATACATGTATAAACTATTGGCATTCATCCACATATAATGCTATTAATTTGGAAAGATTTTAGGTTTTGAGATTAGTCATACTCCTTTAAGTCCAGCCATAGGTAAATCAATGAATGGAAGAATCACACAGCTAAATTTGCATAACCTCAATTACTACAACAAACCTCTCATTTTCCAAATGCAGTGCAGTAGCAGCTTCTTGCCTGAAATACTTAATGAAAACGGTGAGCAGATATAAAAAGATCTTGTGAGTGTTTTGCTACAGGTTGTGTAAGAATATTCACTATGAGTTGCATGGTTGGCTTTCTTGATTTTTGTTTTTTGATGTGTAAAGAGTTTAGTTAAACTTTATTGAACCAAGCTGAAGTTTACTCTTATGAGAGCCTTTATTTGTAGGCTTCTATCTGTTTACAGAGAACTTTAAGATACTCTCTCATTGGATCTCTTTACTAATTCATCGTGGAAAGTCAGACTGAAGATAAAGAGATGTCTAGATCAGTAGTGGCAGATCTACCTATAGCCCTGTGTGGACATTTTCAAGATTTACTTTTAAAGGGCAGAAGCGCTCCCTCTGATTAATCAGCTGAGGCAAGTGTTGGGTCAGCTGTGGGAGCACAGGTGGGAGTAATTTAGCTGTGCTCCCGGAAGGGGTGGAGCTTGACTCCCTCCTCCTCTAGACCTCATTTAAGGGATGACCACTACTACTAAAGCAGTTTCTCTTGGAAGATCGCTCCTTGGTGGAGACTGCCTCAGTGGTTCCCAGCAGACTGAAGGCTTCCATATGGGTAAGTTTTTCCTATAAATAACCTTTTGGGTATTTACAATTACCATCTTTTCATTATTATCATCATACAGCAAGAAAATGCATTAGATAGTGTGAAAGTATTTTAGGATATTTTGTGTGCTCAAATAATTGATGTAAACTCTTTACAAAGAAGAGAATTATTTCTAAAAGTTTACCTTCATTCTTGGGGGGGAGAGGGGTGGGAAGGAAAGCATTTAAAGAGCTCTTAACTCTCTTTCAAGTATTCAGCAATGCGCAGAAAACTGTACCAACAAGACCTCTAAAACTCTTTCAAGTATTTAGCAATGCAGAGAAAACTGTACCAACAAGACCTCTAAAACATCTTCAGAGGTCTCTGACAATGTAAACGATCTGTGTATATCTTCTATGGGAAAAAATTTCTTGGAAGTCAAGTGCCTTATGGTTTCAAGGCCTATATTGATCACTAGAAGCTTACCAGTATCTTGAGTCTATCAAAGGGCTTGGTCTTTGAGAAAAAAAAAATGGATTTACAGTGCCTCTTATTAGCATTATGTGTACATGGTCGTTAACACTAGCAGATGCACAATTTGAAAGCATTCCAAGAGTAATCTACTTTGACCTGTCTAAGTAGTAATGTTCTAGTTAGGTAATACTATCTGCCTTTAAATTCTGGATTTTGATTTCTCCCTGACCTGAGTGATCCTTTAATTTAATCAAACTCAAATCCATCTATGAAAGTTCCTCTATTATACTTTCCTGATGAAATTTCATGTGCTTTTGTTAGCCTCCTTGACTTCTAGGATGTACTGAGTTCATTATGAAAATGTTTTAGGCTTAATATTTTTCTCAATTATGGCATCAAATTTTTCTTCAGTTTTTTAATGAAGAATTCTGCTACTGAGGTTACTATTGCTTCACTGGGGCTGCAGTTCCTTTGCTGAATATTCTTTCCTCCAAATAACTGATGGAAAGAGGATATATTCAGTGTTTTGGTCAGGGGCCATCTGTGCTTGTGCTTAATGCTTGCTTACTTTTGTTATGTCAATGCTCTGTCTTCAAGAGCTCAGTTATTAATATATAGACTTTGTAACTGTACACTTAATAATTCTATACTAAGTTAATGTAGAGGAAAAAAAACACGAATGAATAAAATGATGACTGTCGTGTTTAGCAGTTGTTAAAGATGTTAGATAAGGCAGGAGAAGATAAGTATAATTCCAGTTCATTCAGTGTTGCAGAAAGAATATTCCTTGAAGGTTATGAAATTCCTGCATCATTGAACATTTCGGTTTATGTGGAACAAATCATATAACATATATTTCCTGTATCGGGGACAATGGAAGGTCATAATCCCTAAATGACTACTATTTCACTGAACAACCTATGGAAATCAATACTGCAAAGCACTAATATTAGAATATATTTATATTCAGAAAGCTGTATATATATTATACGTATAAAAAAGAAAAAAAGATTGTGTTTTTAAGCTCAGTATTGAATCATTAAATTCAAGGAGACATCTTGTTTGTATGTATGTGCTCAAGTTTAGACTTTTATTCATGGAACTGTTTTGAAATTGGCTGTTTCTAGAATGTATCAGAAACGCCTCTTTTGCAGGATCTGATCTTATGAGTTACTTTTGCTGAGAATTTCCACCTTTGAACTCCCTGTGCAGTATAGCATCCTATGGAAGGAATTCTTTAGTGGGTCTGAACTCTTATTTGCTGAGAATTGTGAGGTTGGAAAGGCTTTCTGCACTAGATACTGAATCAGTAGGCCTTTGGTTTTCTGTTCAAGTTTTGCTTTACTTTTTTGAACTTTTTTCATCTTGGAAGCATGTTTTAAAAACATTTTCTGTTGCTAAATATTGCTGTGGGTTTATATATTATATATTTTGCAAGGTTAAAATTTCCAAAATATAGGATCATTTCGGATTACTAATGAACATACTGATGTGTGTGTAATGTGTTTTGTAGTATGTGGGTGAAAGTTAGGGCCTTTTATCTGATCCAGGCAGTCTGCATCACCAACAGATACAGAACCGCAAATTTATGGAGCCTTCTTAGCAGTAGTTATGAAATGTATACACAGCACTTAGTAGAAATGAGAAAACTTAACATGCAAATTCAGCAACAGTATGATGGAAGAAATGGAGATGGGGAGCAGTGGATAGCCATGAGGTAGTAGGTTGGATGTCCTTTGGTTCCTGTCTGGACCAGACTATGCTGAAATGGCTCAGTTTCTTTCAGCCTGTTCAATCATTCAGTTGTCATCATTACTCTAAAGGACAAAATCTGAAACAAAGAAAGGAGCATAGCAATCAAACTTGTCTTTGTAATGTCAGCAGGTGTTGTGGTTTAACCCTGACAGGTAGCTAAGTAGCACACAGTCATTTTTTCACTCCCCCTTCCTAGTGGGATGGGGTAGTGAATTGGAAAAAACAAACAAACAAAAACCAGTAAAACTTATGGGTTAGTAAATAAATAAAACTACTTACTGAGATAGAGAAAACAATATATATGTGAATGCGTGTAAGGTGATGCACAAGCAGTCGCTCACCACCCCCTGACAAATTTCCTAGCTTACCCTTGAGCAGCAGAAGGGAGCAGAAATAGAGAGATGAACTCCCACTCTCTTCAAAACTCCTACTTGATGTCATGTGTTATGGAATGTCCCTTTGGCCAGTTTAAGTCAGCTGTCCTAATTCCGCTTCCTTCCAGCTCCTTGGACCCTTCACTGAGAATGGCCTTGGTCTGTATAACACTGTTTATCAGCAACTATAAAAATCAGTGCATTATCAACCTTGCTTTTCTCCTGGGACCAAAACATACCATCATACCAGACACTCTGATGAAAACAGTTCCATCCCAGCTGAAACTAAGACAGTAGTAGCTAAGCAAAGGAAAAGTTTTCCCTGCTTTTCAGTGCATCTTTCTTCATATTCAATCTATTCATTTGTAGTCTGTTCACTTGCACCATGAGGAGAAAAAAAAAATAATAATAATAAGGAAAAAAGAATTAAAAAGTAAAATTATGATCTTGCATTGGACTTTAAGAATGAGCTGAATGCTCCAGAAAGTAAAATGCTTACTAAGCAAATCTAACAAGAGAAACAAACAGTTCTATATGTTCAATTCACCTTGTATTTAGTCTGAAAAGAACAAAGCAATCTGTGGAAAAGACAGACAATATCCTCCCCCACGCTTAGCAGCACAAAAGATGGGTGGCACCGTTATGGTGGGGAACCTGCTCAGCTCATGTAACATTCCATTCAATCTATGCAGAACAGAAATCTCTGAATACACAGGAATGCTCATTCGAGTTAAGTAGAAAAGCTGTGCTGAATCTTTCAGCACTTGCATTTATAAGAGAAATAGCCTGCGGACCCAACTGTTTATTTATCAGTTGTTAATTGAGTTGATGTTTACTTGTGATTGCAAACAGATGATTAATTTATAGCTGAGTTTTATTACTATGATAGTGAAAAGATCATTACAAAGAAAGATTATAATAGGGTTCTCTGCACTTCTGAGGCTAGTAATAAAGATTGACTAATATAATTAGATAAAGCTTTGTTACAAATACTGTTAAATTGAATCTGGACTTTATTTAAATGCGCCAGCCTGTTATCTGTAATGTATTAGCAGAGTATGTGGGTTAAGTAGAACCTCTGCTTACACCATTTGGTGTCTTCATCAGAGATTTAAATGGCTCTATACTTGCTGGTTAAATTGCAATATTATGCTTTGTACATGAGTATTATTTTATTGAATACTCTAAATATAATAAAAAAAAATCTTTCAAATTTAATATGAGATGCTGTCCAACCTTTTTTTTTGCTTCTGAGTTGGTCAAACTTATTTCAAGAAGATGGTGTTAGGCTTCTTCATTTCCTAAGAGTGGTAATGGTTTTACCCAATTCTATGTAAAAGAAGCTGGAGTGAGATTTCTGTGGAAATTTAATGATATGAGTTGGTTTTCTTCCTTCCCTCCTTCCTTCCTTTCTTTCTTTCTCTTTCTTTCTTTTTTTTTTTTTTGGTTTGTTTGTTTTGTGTGGTTTTTTATGTTTTGTTTTTTAAGCATAGAAGGTAACAGCAAAGGCTAAAGTGAGATAGCATGAAACTTTTCAAAACGTAGATCTATTTCCTGCACTTTTTTCCTCCTTTGTGTCTAGAGCTTTGACTAGAGTTGTGTAAATCTTTATTTAAAACTTACTTATGCTGTTACATTATGAGCATTTCTTCTGATAGTGTTTGGCTATTATGTTTTGTTCCTGTATGACTTTATCATGGAGAGGCTTTTGTTTGTTCATTTAGAGGTGTGGGTACATATGTAAATCTGTATCTAGTGGAAACAACAATAGGTGAATATATTAATTTAAGGTGGAATGAGAAATAGGCAGAAGCTGTAGCGTAGTAGTGGTCTTTATAAGTTCTTTGGAAACAGAATGGAGTCATAAAAATACTGCAGTGATTATATGGGGACTATAAAAACAAGTGTATTTCTGAGAACCGTGAAAGTTATGCTTTGTAGTTTCATGAAAATTGAATATTGGGGGCCCTACAAAAACTTCACCCTTTTATTGACAAATTCTTTGTGGTAGAAGAACACTTTTTCTCACCTTCTCTGGCCAGATATGCTTGAAGACTTAGCATCTTCTCAAGCTACAGACTGCCAGATTGTGAACCCTTGAGCTATGTGAAAATGGTCTCATCCTGAAAGGAGCTAAGTCCAAAATGAAGTATCTCTAGCTTCGTACTAGTTAAGCACCTATCAGTGGTTCCAAATTACCACAAAATATTTATGTGATCAACTGAGACTTGAAACTGTTATAATATTTAATATAGGAAGTGAAAAGTTCTTGCCCTGTGGTTAGAAAGGCTCCCACAGGGCTGTGCATTTGCTGTTGTGCTGCTATGCTAGCTTAGAGCTCTGTTTTCTGATATGTGATACTCTTCACAGTTAGCAGGGCTAACAGGCTGATTTTCAAATTGCTATGCCATCTAAAAATTACTCAAGGATTTTAATACATATATATATATATATATATATTTCTATTTGGTGGCATTATCTGTAGGAGGAAGACACTATGTTATAAATTATTTTACTATTAAATACATGATTAACATAAATCAGTTGGAATACTGAGATTCAAAATATAACAATCTGGACATATACTTGAGCTAAAGGTTTCTTACACAAAATACTGTCACCATACTCTAGGAGAGGTTCTGGACAGTTTCCACAGAAATTTTCTGCTAGTTTGAGCTTTGTCTAGCAAGTGAATAGAACTTCTTCATCTTGTATGACTTGATGGGATATGAGATGAAGCAGATTTTAATCATAAGTGATTAATAAATTGCTTCAAAAATATGATTTGTCTTTCCTAGAGAAACATTTATCTTAACTCTGTGAGGAAAATAGAATCTTTCAGTGCATTCTATCAATCCATTGACAAGTTTATCATTATTAGTTTACACCAACTCTTGGACCCAGAGCTGTCAGTTTGATGATGCTGAAAAGTTGTCCTTCTCCAACCACTCTTGTCACTGGCTTGCCTTATGGAATGAAGGGGAGATATTTAAAAAAAAAAAAAAAAAGAAAAAAAAAAAGAGAGAGAATGAAAAAAGAAAGGGAAAAAAAGAGTATCATGAGAAGTAAAGAAGAAGGGACTGTCTGATAATGGAGCGTAGGTAGGGAAATGTAGAAGAATGAGAATTTGAGAAACCTACATGGTGGAAACTTATTTGAGGAAATAGAAATGCAGGTCAGTAGAGATTGTACTGTTCTATTGCAATTTTGTTTTCTATGAGAATTAAATATTTTATATTCAATTGAAAAACGTACAGTCCAAATTCCTGCATGCAGGCTGTTTTGAATGTGTCTCAGTGAAGTAAAATAGTCTCTTGTAGGTGATTCAGAGAATTTCAGTGTTAACCGAAGGAAAAACTTTGGGTTTCAAAACTAACTTATATGGAACAACAACCCAGAGTGAATTATATTAAATACTATTACGTATGAACTCATGAAGGCATTGGTTTTCAAAACAATATAGTAATTGTTGGTGGAGCAATTTCCTTACAGATTTTAATTTTCATTGTAGAGTTTGTATCTTCTTCTAAGTACCTGTTATAGCAATGGATGGTATCAGAATTCCAGTTGTAATGTATCTGTAATTCAGACATTACATTACTTAGGAAGCCCATGCTAAGACAGAATTGAAATGACTCCAGATTTTTCTAATAATGTAGAATTGAACTTGTAAAAATAAGTCATTTCTGTTATTGCTTTATTCAACATTCTGCTAGTCCTTTTGATATAGCTCCTTTATTTTTTATGTTATATACTCTGGAGACAATAAACATGGGGGAAAAAAAAGTAGGTATTTCTTATAAAAGTTTATGAAAACTGGCGCACAGCTGGCATGTGAAAAACTGTCATGATAATAAAATGTTTGATAGATTTGACAATGGTATACTTGCATAGATAAATCTATGCAGTCCCGAAAGACATCAAATGGGTACTTAAATCCTCTCAAATACACAGACCATTTTGTTCAGTTGTTGAACATTAAGCACAGAGGAATTAGATAATTTTAGCTAGTGTATATAAAGAACTGCAGGTTGACTTGTTTTCTTTTCTTCTAATCATCATCAAAGTTTCCAAGTCAGCCTTTCACAGAAGAGTATACAATATTTTAGTTGTTTGATAAGTCTTACAACAAGAAAAGAAGAAAAGGTGGCATAGTACAGCTGGTGTTTTTAGAGAAAGTAGTTGTTTGACAACCATAGAGATATTATAATTGTACTTCATTGAGCAATGCTTTGTGTGGAAGCAGAAGTCCCTGTTGGAACTACTCCATAATTTTCCAGCTGTTATCTGTTTTCTTCACACAAGAAGGCCTTGAATTGCATCTTAAGCCTTCAAGAATGTATGGTGTGCTGGATATAGCCTGTATTTAATTCGAAGCAAGAAAATGAAGCCAATGTAAACTCCAGTCATTGCTGGGCCTTTTCATTTCTTTGACATCAGACACAAAAGGTCATGACTGTTTATATCCAATCTAAAACACCAGTGAATGTTCAGAAAAAAAAAAAAAAAAAGACAATGTCTTAATTAAATACTTCCAAAGAAGCAGTCTGTTCATAACTGCTACCTATAGCTCTTTTTATATTCATGTGCCATATCTTAGCAGTGATGAGATTAGAAGCTACATTGAAAAAAAAATGTTCATCTCCAAAGCCTAACAATAGCTGAGCGGTGTTCATTGCACTGTGCAGCAGAACAGTCTTGTTTGTTCTCTCTCTGACTGAGTGGAATCATGTGACTGAAATTTTCATGAAAGGGTGGAGCAGAAGTATTCAAAACCCCAGGTTCACAATGGAATTGTGATCCATCATGCCCAAGTTAGCCTGCTATATTTTTAACAAATCAGAAAAGCTAGCTTAGGGTCATTCAATCTACGACAGAACTGCAGAGCAAAGGATTAGTTCAGCTGATGTTTTTTCTTTCTAATGCTTTCTGTTTATATTCTTGAAAGGAGGTTATCATTTATATTGCAGTCATTAAAAGTGTGTGGGATTGAAACAAGATGGGTTTAAACAAAGCAAAACAATCCTAAGCGTTTACAGCAGAGAAATAACCTCCTGTATGTGTCTGTTTCTTTCTTAAAATAGAAAAAAGAAGAAATTAGTACCGAGCAGATTTCAAACTGGTTTGCAAAAGAAAATCAGTAAAAGAATATTGCGAAGTAGAGAGCGGTTCAAATATAGCATAAGTAAACTGATTAGCAGAAATGAAAAAAAAAGTTGTTTTTAATTTGTAAGTTATACTGATGTGGATCCTGGAAGCTACTCACCACTAGTACTGAAAATTCTCATTTTTTATTGCAAGTTTATCAGCCTCTGTTATCTAATTCAAACTTTAGAACTGCTAAAAGAATCCTCATTGACAGACTCTTTAAATCAAGTGTAATTGTAAAAGTGATCTTAAGGCCATTAAAAGAAAATATGTTTTTGTGAGATTTATTTTTTAAAATTTCTTGAAATGTTTTTTTCACTAAATATTTGTCTGACAGTATCTTCAGAAATTGTTATCTACTTCAGATTTATTAAATGTCTATAAAGCTATATGAAGTGCTGTTGTTATCCAACTGTCCAGAAAGTAATGAAAACGTAGTTCAGATGATAATTTTTATGAACTTATAGTTTATATAAAAATAGTATTTCTCTTATGCGTGATATGCCTTGAAGTTAGCTTTTAATTAATATGCTTGAATTTGTTTGAAAACCAGGTAGTAGACCTGTATACTAGAAGTAAATACTCCATTATTTCTCTTCCTTTTGTTTCTCTTCTCTCCTAACAAGGGACATGAAAGAGCAGTGAACAAGAGTTTAGAAAAGCCAAGCGCTTTACAAAATTCTGAAATCTGTGGTATTTCCTGAGATAATGTTTAGTACATCTTCACTTTGTGCTGAAGAATTTTAAGACTTGTTTAGTATGAGAATTTGGACAAATCCTTTCAAATCCAGTGTGTCTGACCAGCTATGGTGAAGGGGCTTGTTTGGAGAATATGATGTTGGGGTCTACATCAACTGGAATCATTTGAAATTCTCATTTTTTTCAAATATTTGATCAAATTTGTGTGTTTTAATGTCTGACATTGTCTTAAACATATTTAATTAATTTGAAAAATACTCATTTTTTTCTGTTGTTCACATTTGAATGTCCCCAAACAGGACTGAAAGCAAGGAATTCCAAAAGAGAGTGGATAAAGTATCCACCTTGTGTTTATTTTCAGAGAAATTTGGCTGTTCAGCTCCTATGTAACCTTAAAAAATTCTTAGTGAAGTGCATCCATAAGAAGAGTTCAGATGAATATGGTCTCATTTGAGTTTAGGAGGTAATGTTGTGGGAAAGTCACAGGACTCTGCTCTGTGTATATAAAGCATGCTTTACTTATTTCTGAGTGCTTAGCTAGTGATGGATGATTCGGTCCAAATGTAAGCTCTGTGTACTGACAGTCTGTCTCTCTGATGTACTTTGAACTATGGATGAATTTTTATATGGCTTTACATGACTACTTGTGAAAACAGGAGCAAGCTATTTCATTGCCAAATCTCAGATGGCCAACCTGGTGCAACTGCTATAATTTTTGTAGGTGACTTGAGATATGTAGTTATTATCCAGCAGAGGGGAACAATGAACTTGTTAATGGCAGGACTGGCAGGGCTGCACTTGAGGTTTCAGAACAAACACCTTAGTCAGCAGTCACAGGTGGAAAAAATACCTTTGACTGTGAAAAATATCACATGTGCTTGATTCAGTTTTTGCAGTACTTTGCTAAATAACTTTACCTCAGGCTTAGCTCCTTGCAGCTGCAAGGCGGTTTGTTGAGAAAAAGCTGATCTGGCATAGAGGGCTGAAGGGAAAGTTTTATTGAAGCTCTGAACATGGCTTTCAAATGCTCTTCTTTGAATGAAGTTGTTCTTGATCATTCTCCTGATCAGAGACTTTATCCTTCATTCTTAATGCACGGTGTTTGCAGGTTCTGTGCTATTGTGGACTTAAGCAGTGTATTTGTACAGTATTTTTACTGGAGGTTTATTTTTAAAAGAGTGGCCAAATCTACTAACTTTTAACTGCTGTATAGGTTTGTATGTTGAATCATACCATGGGCCGCATAAAAGAAAATTGTGGAAGAAGGCATCATAGGCACATGATTTCTAGCAAAGAAGCCATGAGTGAAGAAGCTCTCTGTAGCCCTGGAATCTTCACACAGCTCTGTTCTACACAAACACACCACTCTCCTGTCCCCCAGTTGTTGTGCTGTAAGAGAGAGACCGTTTACCCTTAAATATATTAAAAGAAAAAAAAGTGAAATTGAACAGTTCAAGATGAAGTCAAATTAAAGAATTACAAATGAAAAGTATAACAAAGAGATACAGTATGGTGATTGGTGCAAACACATTTATAATCCTTATATCACCATTGATAGCGTATTTCTATTTTTAATCCTGTTATCTATGAATTTAGTTAAACTTTTTAAAACTTCAAAATTTAGACAGGTTTGTTCAAACCACAGCAGTTACAAGCAGGAGAAAGTTTTGAGATGTACATTTTTAATGTTACTGTAGGGAAAACATCTAAAACTCAGTACTTCTTTAATTATATGGGCTGAATAGAGGAAAGAAATGTAGTCTCTAGGTAGGTTAATTCAATATAAAATATTTGGTTTTGTTAATGTTAAACTAAGTCTAACATATACCTTTTAAAGTTTTTAAGGCATGTGACCAGGATCCGATACAACAAAAATTAAGATTCTTGAAGGTTTAGGCAATGTGTTATGCAATGTGATCCTGTGAAATACTTGTGATTTTCAAGTTGATGCTGAAATTAACGTTAAAATAACATTTGTATATTCTTCAGTTTAATGGAAGTTGAAGTACTTCTAACTGCCATGAGTTTGTTTTAAAATCTAATATAAACTGCATTCGTAGATAAAAAGCCAGATCAAAGGTTGATGAGATGATGATAGCACTGTATGTGGTAAGAGTAGGTGATGTCAGATTTTCCCCATAATCTTTTCTGTATTGTAATCATCTCTGAAATTAGATTTGAGAATGTAAAATTACTAAAAGTACTGTTTTCTAGTGATTTTTTTAATTTGTTTTAAATTTACTATTGATTACAAAGATTATGAAGCCAAAGTTATGTTGGGTTTAATACCAAACCTTTAACAGAGTTTGATAAAGAGTGTACAGATATTTAATGTCCTTAGCACTTTAATTTCATATTTGCAGAAAATTCTTGTATGGCTGAGTCTCTTTGAAGATGCCCTATAGGCTTCTTTCAGATCAAATCACACCTCACAAAAACTCCCTAACTGAGTCCAAGTTCCTCTTTTGTTGGTCTTTAAAAGCTTTAAAAATAGTCACTGAAAATAAGCCATCCTTTTAGGGGAGATACAGTGTGAATTGGATCTCTGTGAAACTGTTTAGAAAACATGCTTCCTTTTTAAGGTTATCTTCACACATTTCTTTCACTATCATGTGAACATTTAGCAAAAAAGCTGACATTCCTATCATAGTGCTGTGTGTATTCTTCTCTTGTCCTACTCGGCTATTTCCCACATTTGTCAAGGCAAAGGTTGAAGGGGGTATGGACAAGGGAAATAGGTCGCCCATTCATTCCTATCTGTCAGGAGTTCACTTTGTCATGATAACATTCAAGGAGTATATTTATCTATCCTGCTACTGGAGGTTAAGGCAAGGGTAAAAAAAAAAGGGGGGGGGAGGGGGGAAGAAATAATATTTTAAAAGTTTACAAATTCTACTGCAAAGTCTGTAAACAGAGGGAAGCTTGCTTTGGAATGTGTAAAATACTGCTGCACTGATAGTGATGGGGCTGTTAGCTGCTACAAATCCACTCATATAAACAGAGGAACTCTTGCTGCAGATTGGGTCTGTTTTGGCTTAAAGTCTGAGGAACACATTGCTTTCAAAGTGAATTCTTAGGTGTCACTTCCCATAACTTATAGCAGAAGATTACAAAGCTACTGATATAACATATTAGTTTGATGGACAGAATTATACCCCAACGCTTCCTGCTCTCCCCAATGACGCACACTAACTTAGTGTGCTGTGACAGCTGCCTTGATTTACCACCAGGCTGGGAGGCCAAGTGGGAGAGGGAACATTCACATGAACGCAGGGGCTGATACTGGCCCACAGCCTAGTTTATAAAGCTGCCCTGTAATTCACCACAAATGTGTCACCATTAAAAGGGAAAAAAGGATTGCAGATAATAAATACTCTTTAATTTATTAGCTAACAACAAAGAGATCAGAGCCAGTTGTGATGTGATTGTTTGACATAATATTGTCAAGGAAAAAAGCTAAGTTGACCAAAGATGTATATTACACATTCAAGCAGATGCATCAACTCTTGGCTTGTCACAAGCAGAGCTAAACAAAACGCCAAACAGAGGAGAGAACTGGCAAACAGCACAGTCATTTATCTCTGAAAGAGACATATTCAAGAGCAAGTGAAATAAGACATAGTTCTTTGGGTTTGGTCAAGGGCCAAGTTCTAACTATTATAAATTAAATGTTTTGTGTATCGTATTTGGCAACTGCAGCAGTTCTTACCATCTTGGTCATGGTAGGAGAGCGTTAGATTTTCCTGTCTCCTTTTGCCAGAATGATGGCTTTTGTTGTGGTGAGCACTATTAGAATGTGTCCATGCATACCAATAGTCACAGTGCATGCTATAAATAAGGCATGTAGGTTTTTCAAATACGAACAAGAGCTGTGTACGCCCTACAGAAACCTGATTTTTCAAAAGCAAACTTAAAAGTCATGACTCAAATTTCCCATTCTGGCTTTTTTGGATTTACAGAATGTAGTCATCAATAAAATTATTTCAGGTTCACATGCCTTTGGTCAGAGTTTTGAACTTCATATAGTTTATTTTGAGGAAACTTTGCTTTTTGTTTTCTATGAGCATTGTTCATGCCACCACAGTTAGCTCTGTGTCAGCATTTCCATTATAAATTATGCTCAAGTGGTTTGGATGGCAGCTATAAAAAATTTAGCCCTAGTTTGAAAACTGATGCACAGAACCAGAGCATGCAGATTATATGTTTATGAAAGCACATTCACATACACACACTTAAAAAGTTAGATTCATTGGTGTTATCCCAGAATATGGATATTGTGTTGTATAGTGCCAATTGTGTCTCATCAGTGCTGCGCAGTGTATTCTCATTTTGGAGGCAAGAAAATAAAATGGATGGTCCAAGCTTCTGGCTTTCAGTACAAAACTGAAATAAATTCAGAGGAGTATCTCCGGATGTGTTACAGTTTAACTGAATGCCAACGTTTAAGAATGGTGTAATATAATCTACATTCTGTGTAATACTCTGGTGCACATACTTAGAACAAATTAATTCTGTAGGTGTAAAATATTTTGATTGAGCAGGAGCAGCATTTTTTCCTATTCTATTAGAACAAATATTGAGGTGGTCAAGTGTTAATTCAGGATGTTCCTGTGTACATCAGCTGTCAAATGGATGTTGTTCTGTTCCTTCTCTTTTTGATTTTTCAGAAAAATAAGTTAAAAAATGTCACCTACAACCTCTGTTAAATAGAAAATGTTCTGTGAATATCATACCAAGGCAAGGTCTAGGCATCACTGAAATTACGAAGCCAAACAATTTTTTTATAGCACATATCCCTTGCAGACACAGTGAATTGCTGTAATTTTGACTACTTGTAGCACACTGACATTGTCTTATGTCTTTCACGGACAAAATTTAGGATCAAATCTGAAACTGTTTACATATTTTTAAACACTTGCCTTTTCTCCATTTCTCTTCATACTACAACATGCAGCAGCCAGCAGCTCTGAAGGTAAATGTATTTGCTACAGCAGCATACAGGAATGCGTGCTTTCTGTGGCAATGTGGCTTTTCTGACGTAGAACAGACAGAGAACAGGAGTCTCTGTGGAGCTGTGAATGGAGCAGCCGTTTCTAGTACATCTAATGATCCTCTGTCCTTGAGGCAAAATGTGTCATGTTTCATGCACATATCTATGATGAGTAATTAAACTAAACTTTATGGATTATATTCTAAATTAAAAAGAGAAGATAGACTGTGCCAAAGTTGGGAACTTAATCATTCCGCTTTTGATGAGTAGGACAGTCAGTTCTCTGGAAGAGGGAACCAGTATGTGATGAATTAGGAAAAGGAAGATTTAGGAAAGAAAGCAGTGTGGAATCCACTTTGTGGAACTGCAGATTAGTGGCAAGACAGATGGATTTCTTATAGGTGTTACCTGCAAGTGTGTTTTTGTTTGTTTGTTGTTGTTGTTGTTTTTTAATTATTATTTATTATTTATCTTAATGCAAAGACAGAAAAAAATGGTCTTTAAGAGTCTGGTGATCTTGCAGTCCATGTCTTAGAAAAATAGCTGCTAAGGGCAATGGTCATCTTATGCTTATATAGCAGATTATTTTGTTGCTGTGCTGATTTTTCAGCAATAACATTGTTTCTATAATTATTTTAAAAATTAATAATTTCTTACTGCCCTTTACTCTGTCAAATTTTTATTGGAATCTCAAGTGCTATTTAAGAAAAAAGAGGTAGAAATTTACTATTTCTACTTCTCAATTGTGCAAAAAATCCCATAAATATCCTAATTTACCCCCCAAAACAAATATATATTAAAAAAAAAAAAAAAAAAGGATAAATCAACATTTCACTGGTAGTTAAAACTTTAGGGATAACAAGTGTAAAGCTGTTGCAAAACAATACCCTTTGATTTTCAAGGATTTGAGTTATGCTTTTGAATCAGCCAACTCTTTACAAAATGGGATTCGCCTTTTTATTCCTAAAATTCATGAAAGAGAAGAGCATAGATACTGTGAAGGTGAAATGAGATGTATAAGAAACTATTCCAGTCTGCTATAGTTTTAAAAGGATGCTTTATGGTCTTAATTCCCCCTGAAAATAACATTCAGAAAATCAGACACACTTCAAATGAACTTAGCAGCACACCATGATGTCTTTTTGGAATCATTCTTTATAAAGTTAAAGACCTAGTTGTATGTATACATATTTATTAACACTAAAACCATTATATTTTACCTCAGTGCCTTCTAAGCATAAGGTAGCTTATGAAAAATTAATGCAAGAACAGATGAAAAATAAAATGTATCAATCCTATGTAAATGTTGTGAGAACTTAGAAGTCGAATGCAAAAGTGTAGCAAAGCTGATACAGCATGTCGTAGAACACTTGACAAGATGGATGTAACAGATACGAAAAAATGAATGCAGCACTGAGGGTTTAATGTAACTTTAGCTAAGTTGACATAATTCACACTGAAATAAATAAAACATAGCAAAATAACTATATGTTGTAATGAATTGAATAAAGCAGATAACAGAATTGATTAGAAAGTATGCTGAACTGAATAAAACATAAATGTCATGTACTGAATCAAATAAAAAATATGAAATTAAACTACACTGTATTTACTAGAGGGGGAAAAAAAAGTTATAAACTATGCTGAGTGGAAGTAAAGACAGTATGTAATGTGTGATGATCAATATTAGTCCATAACAGTCATGTGAATAATTTCATCTTTTTGGCTGCATGCAACAGAGAATATCAGTTAGGGGCTGGATTTTGGAGAAAGAAGATGGACATTTCATGTTGTTAGTTTCATGCAAAGTTAGTTTCATGTTATGAACATATCTTGCTCTTTCTCAGTTGCTATCAGTTCCTCTTGCTTTCTTCTCTTACTCTTTTGCCCCTATCTCGTTTCCCACATTTCTCCTCTTCACACGCACTCTCTGTCTCTCCTCACACACCTCTTTCTCTAACTATTGTTTTCTCCCTCTTTCTTGCTATATGCTGTCTGGGTAAGAATAATTCCTTTATCCTATATGTCCATTTCTCATTGGGGAATTCATCTGGTTCTGAACCTGTTTGTGTGCAGCCATTCTATCTTGGAGCTGACGTTCAAAAGAAACAAATATGATATATTAAATTTTAATGACTAATCAGAGAAGTGGAGAAAAGGTCAAGGGAAATGTAACTTTGTAGTTCTTTTAGCCTTCTTTAATTTCAGATGTTTTCTCTTGTACAAACTGTATCAAACCTTATATTCCACTTAATCTTTTTCACAATTCTGTGTTTGTTGCTCTAGATGGCTTTCAAGAGAGCTTTTCCTTACTACATATGTGTTATATATACATAATTTTGGATATATATATAAGCAATTGAGATGAATTTTGAGAATGATTGACAGATTATCTACAAACTTTATTTGAAAGCAGATACGAAAATCTCAATATGTTGATCTACAGAAATGGAAATTCTATGAAACTCATCTTTCTCTTGACTGTCTTGCTTGCATTTGAGTGACCTGAAGCTTTACCAAGGCAGACTTTTAAAATTTAGGTTCTCTTTTCTTTCATTACTTCTTTCTATTTTTAAATTCAGCCCAGTAAGAACCCTAAATGTTGGAAGGCCAACAAGCTCCTAACTTTGTAGTTCCATTTCTTAACTATTAATCTTAGACTTTAAATGAAAGCTATTCCTGCCAAGGCTATCTTTGACAGTTTGCTCTGTTGAGTTCATTTAATTATAATCTGTATTCTAAATGAAGTGTTTATTCTGGTTTAACCACAGCTGATGATGATGTGATAGTTTCCTAGTGAAGCAATACTTGATATAGGAAGTCCTTAATTAAAGAAGAATGACAGAAGTAAATTGTTTTTGATTGTTTTATGTTAGTGTTTGTGTGGTAGATAGCTAACTTCTGTAGTTGTGTAGTAACAAACCCTGAAAAGGAAAACAGTGTTCATGGATTTTTATATTCTAAGCACATCATGGTTGTATCACGGCTAGCCTACCTTAGTCTCTTCCACTAGTTAAGCTGGCATACTATGGCAAATGGTGATGAAGACTCATTATTTCTACTGTAGGTTTTGAAGTAACTGAGAAGTGGAGAACTTTGTTGTTTTTAGTTCTTTTTTTTATTTCCCACTCTAAGTACACAACATTAGTAAATGCATTGTATTGAATAGGAGGGAGGAGTCACTAGGTATATGTAAATAAACTAAATATTAAAAAAAAGAAAAAACAACAACAAAAAACCAGTCTGTTAGTCTTAACAAAATAAAGAATCTCACTTTAACAGTAACAGTCTGAAACATTGCTGTTAGGCAGTATAGAATGCTAGCCAATATACTTAAGTCAGTAACTTCAAATGATGAATTCTTTCTGAAACTTAGTAGTTGCTGCATGCAGAAACCTGAATAATATTTGCTATATGCAGTAAATTTTACCAACTTTGATTTTGTTTTATACCCTAACCCCTAAAAAAATTGTCTTTAGGAGATGAGGTGAAGCATGAAGAACTTTTTAAGCTGTGAACTCCAGTTGCAACACCACTTTTTTTTTTTCTGCTTGTATGTTTTTGTTTGTTTTTTTCCCCACACTATTTTACTTATTTTACTTTGTTATTATGTCCTGTTAATGGTTAAAAGTTCTCATGTTGTTACTACCCTAAATCGTACTTTTTGAGGGTGAGCATTGGCAATGGAAGAGGGAATACACTACTCCTGACTTAATCTCTTGTGCTTGTACCTCTGACACTTGTTGGACATTCCAATCCATTAAACAAGCATTAGTCAACTATATACTGAAACTGTCACAGCTCTCCATCAACTGGAAAGACATTAAGCTTTCACAGCAGGAATCAGAGGGACTTCAAAATATAAAGGAATCTTTTGCAATTTTTAAACATTCAAACCATGTTAATTCTGGTGACAGTTATCCCTTAAGTCATTTCAGGCAGTTGCACACTTCTCTACTTTCACAGCTTTCATGTGCAGATCATGATTTTTTCTGATTGAAATATTTCCCCCATTTGTTATACTTGTATTCATAATGGGAATGTTTTGAATCAGAAGAAAATATTTTATAAGCTCCCAGGTAATGGATTAAACAACTCGTGCCTTTAAATGGGACTTTAATGTGACTCTTATGATATTCTAATCTTCATGGTTTAAATGGATTTGTTGGTTGAAATCAAGTAACTTTCAAGGGCTGGCCTACAGTCTCTTAGTTTCAGTGTAAGTTTATTGGATTTTTTTTTTTTATTTTTTAGGAAGTTATTGAGGAAGCGTAAGTAATTTAGACAAGAATATCAAAAGTAAGGTTTTTTTTATTGTTTTGTTTTTTTATGGCATTTTTAGTCTTTTGCACATGCCTCTAGTAAATTCTTATTCAGAAGTCATTAATTTACATAGAGAAATTTTAAGAAGTTGTTGCTCTATCTTTGGAAGCCAAATTTGAGCAGAGTATTGTTAACATCCTTCATCTAACTTATTTTCTAGAAAATTCTGTGGAGTAAATGAAACTTTAGAGGTTAAAGGAAACAGAGAAACAGACTGGTGTTTGACTGGTGACCTCTGAAAATGTAACCATTACATATTGTAGCTCTTGAATTTACTTCTGCACAGAGTAATCTTAGCTTGCCATACAAAACATCTTTTTTTGTTTGCCCTCTTTCCTGTTGGACTAAATTATCAAGGTGTATTTAATCATTTTCATTTTTGTTCATAGTTTTCAATTTTGATGCTGGGTGTGCATCAAGGACATCACTTAACTTCATTTCAAAGTGTGGCCACAATGAGTATGTCCATTTCCAACAACCATAAAACATTCTTAAATCAAGAAAAAGTGCCATCCTGTTTAAAACTGCTGAAATGAGCTTTTGAGCATTATGCTTACAAGAATGTCAACCTGTCACAGAGTAAATCAGCTAAGTGTCCTTAAACCGCTGTTGCATCAGGGAGATCTCTGACTTCATGGTTTGAAGCCTGGTTATTCATTTTACTGCCCCATTTCCTCCCACTGCAATACGCAAACGTGATTATTTTTTTGTTTGGACCCTGCATCATTCTTAATTCTATTTTATTTATGGCTAGTAATTATAGATTTTGTTGCTTAATCCTCTTTATTTTTTGTCAGAAAATAGTAAATGAAACTTCTGGTGACATTCCAGGACTCTGAAATGTCACAAATTTGCATTAATGCACTAGGAACGGTGTTTGTTTTACAGTATTAGATGCTAATTTTGCAGAATTCTGCAACTACTTTTCCTGTCTTGCTTGTGATATTTTAACTCTGCTTTTTAAGTTCAAGGTTCAAATGTTGAAAACAGCCTTTCCTGGAGCATGGCACTTGATACCAATTCTGAGTTGTACACTGTAAATGTCAGATTTGATACTTGTATTTGCTGTTATTGAGCATCTTACTTATCTTTGAGATTATCAGATTGAAATTTGCTCAGTCGTATTGTCTGTCTTGTTGCTAGCTGTTCCCTGTCCTGGAGAATTCCTTTTGTAAACCAGGTTTTTCTAACTGCTTTCTAAGGTGGTATCACATTGAATTATGAACTCTGACAGCCCTACTTTTTTGTAAGAACCTTCTAAGAATCTAGGACTTCTTTGGTAGAAGAGGATACATTCCACTCCAGTCTTTAAAACAGCCCAAATCTGAGTGGAAGTACATGGATGGGTCAAAAGTCTTGGATAGTATTTCCTCTGGAAATATTTCCATTGAAAGGAAAGTTCATTCCTGTTATTCCTGAACTCCAAAGAGATGGGAGAAAGGCAATTGTTCAGAGGTGATTCAGTTTGGCTTGAAGTAGTTAGGATTGTTCTCTGTTTTTTGTACCTGACAGATTAGGGTTAATGGTAACTTTTTTTCTTTCCTTAAATCATGTAGTTCTTGTAATAAGTTTGGTGCATCAGAATAGATCAGAATTAAAGTTTGCATTTCTTTGCCTTGTGGTATTTCAGTTTCTACTGATCTTGTGTTTAACATCTGAGTTTCTTTGGTTTGTGACAGGTCAGTTCTAGGGATGTTTTGGCATTCTTGTGATATACATTGTCAGTTATTCATGTTTAAGTAATTTAGTCATCAAACATAACTTGATTTTTAATTAGATTTTTCTTTCCTCTTTTCCAGGTTATATAGCATGTATAAGTGTATACATAATAAAAAGACCCAACACTACTTCAGAAAACGTAATTGTCAAAAATGTTAGACAATTTAGTACTGAAATAGGGAGACTAGACTTGTACACTTATAGACAATTATCGTAAATACCAATTTATATTTTATTTATAAATTAAGCAACAATTTACATACAACTTAATAATTGAATAATTATGTAACCGAAAAGTATTTATTTGATTTTTTTTAAACATACCTACTTAATTGACAACAATAGATTTAAATACTGGCTTCAGGTGTAAATTTTGATTTATCCTTTAATGTGATGCTGTAATTTCTACTTTCGGAGAATATTTCTCTACTTGGAGAGAAGGAAATGATCCTGGATATGATGGTATTCTGAATTGCTATTGCAGAATGTTAGTTAAACCTGCATTTGATAACTGCAGATTATTCTTCCAAGAGGACTATGAGTCAATCTTGTCTTTTTGTATGTCATCTTTTTACAGACTTTTGCTGGCTTACTTATGTTTATCAATTGTCTTTGTTCAGGTGGATAAGACTGTCATACTGGGTGCATAACTGACAAAGTAAATCAAGTGTTAAGTAGGCTGTGTTAATTTGCATAATCCTTTTGTAAATCCTTCTAGGTGCATCTCTGTTAATGACTTAGATAAATGTTAGGAGAATAGAGTTGAAAAAGAATGCTGATGACAGCCTAATATTTCAACTATTTATTTTGTTCACAGCTCATTTTCCTTGTTTTATTTAGAGGTTGATTAACAAGTGTTATATTGATAAACACACTTTTAAAACATGATAACTTAATGTTACCATGTGAAACGTATATAATAAATACAATTAATAAAATTTCCAACTGCTCTATTTAACATGGTTACTAATCTATATCTTAACATCACAGAGGACTGGTAAAAACAAAGCCTTCTTTTCTGTCTTTACAAGGTTTATTCCTTCAGATCTGTCTCAACCTGTAGCCAGTTCCTCTTAAGTTACTAAAATGGAGTAAGAGAGCAAACTATACCATTACTTAAGTTTGGAAGGGTGTTTTCATTCCTCCTCCTCCTCCCAGAAACTTTATTTCTGAAACAGTTATTGAAAGAACATGTGACCTATGGCTTCCTCAATATGTGTCTTTATGGAGGGAAAAAAAAAAGAGTATATGTGCAGAATCCAGTTGTGCTGCCTGTAAGCATGCCATGTTACATGTCAGTTTTAAAGGACACAGCTGCTTGTACATGGTTCAGGAAAAATATAAAAAATAAAACACCATAAAAATGTGTCTGCGGTAATGCTAAAATAACAGAAAACACAACAAACACGAACTCTATGGAAGGAAAACAAAAATAGAATAGAAATAATAGTAATAATTAATAGAAAATTAATATTTCTCTATTAGTTCAGGTGGTGAAAGGAATTCTTTCATGGTGGTATATCCCCCTTCATATTTCTCTCCCCAGTCTCTGCTCCCCATGTACCCCGCTCTTTTTTATTTTTTGGCTTGCTCAGTCTGTGTCATTCTCAGAAATATAATGCTATTTTTTGATTTGTGTTTATTTTGAGGGGTTTGAATTTATCCACTCAAATGGAGAAAGATTGGATACTGCTTCTTAATTAAGTAAATTTACACCTGAATTGAATTATTTTTATGTATGAAGAAACAAGTGAAGCATTCTGAAAGATTGCTTATGCTCCTTTAAACAGGCTGTAATTTTATTGAACTGAATAATTTATCAAAATAAGATTGTTCTGCTCAGAATAATATCTCCAGAAATGGTGTTTTGTGTTATGTTACTGTACCTCAGAACAGTGCTCTTCAGTGGAATACAGTGAGTGTCTAGAAATAAGCATGTAGGTATTTCTATAAACTATTTGTTTTAATTCTTTAGAAAGATGATCATGTCTTATATTATCTCCAGTTAATCTCTAGCATATTTAAAATGAGGTATTAGAACATTAATGAGTCTTAAGAGACCTTCAGGAATTTGATCCAGTAACAGATCTTAGTTTCTCATTCAATGTTTATCCTGTTTTCTGTGACAACCTTTTTCAATATCATTGCATAGTTTTTTATTATATACCCTAATCTGGTGACTCCTGCATAGATAGGCTTCTGTAATACTAAAAGAGATTTACCTTCTAATGTTTCTGGTCTTTCCTTTTGCTTGTGTCTAACAGTTATCTGACAAAGGCATTTGTAGGTGATCTCACAATCTAAGTACATGGTGGCAATAATCATACAATCTCATTGTATGAGTGCCTTGTTAAAATTAACTTCTTGGAATGGAAAAAGGTGTCCCAGATGCTTTTTCCTAGTTTGTTCATAATTAATCAACTGTAGTTTTAATTACACTTTCATAAAATTGCTAAAACCTGGAAAGTAGATAATGTTGTTCCATATAGTATCTAGAAGAAGTATGTTTTCAACTCACGAGGGATGAGTAATTTCTAAAACCTCACAGAAGAATTATACAGTCTTATTTCTTGTTCGTCACTCCTCTATCTATTGTCTCCTAATGGACAAAATCTGGCTAAGAGGTATGGCTTCTTTGGCTTCAGTAGGACTCAGCGATGTAGGATCGAAACCTAAGCCTTCAGGACTGAAAAAGCTGCTTTAAAGAAATACAGAAATGAAATATTTATTTACTTTTTAAATGTGGTCTGTCATTTTCTAGTTGCAGTTAGTTACATGAGATGACTTGATGGGCTTAGGTATGCACTGAAATAGTTCCATCTTGGAATATACCTAAGTATCTGGATGTCTTTAACGTATTTTGGGCCCACTTTGTCTTATTACATGAGTTCTGCATATATGGAAATTGAACCTTTTCTACATGCAGTTTAAGTAAAAATTTCTTGTCAGAACTATTGTTGGGTTCCTAGTTGAAGCAAGTAAATGTGGACAAATGAGAAGAATGGAGGGTGATGATTCATAGGAGTGATAACTAGGCAAAAATACTTAAAAGGACAAATAGGTTTTGGATGTTACCTTAGGGACCCAGCCTTGTATCTTTACCACACTTTTCAAGAACAAAGGTAGCATGAATCATTTTGTCTGTTGGTTTGGAAATGAGGACTGCTAGTCAAAACTGGGATGCTTTTACTAGAGTATAAATAGAAACTAAAAGCTGTAATATAGAATTTAATGTTTTTATAATTTTGTATGAACTTATGTATGGCATCATTACAAATAGATTTTCCCCAAGTTGGTCATTTTGAATTCTTCTTCTCGAGCTTAAGGAGTGGAGGGAATGGGTTAGGTGACCTTGGTGTTCATTTACTACTTCTTTAAATTTTCTTTGTTACTGGAAAAAATTGTGATGTTAGTAGGAGATCATTTAGCGTGATTTGAAATTTATGTTGTGGTTTGGGAAGTACAATAGTTTTTGATGACTCCCATGACTATAGTGTAAAGGGAAAACACATTTGAGTTAATAGATTATTTTTTTTAATGTTATTTTGGAAAAATAGTGTTAAGCCAAGTTATACTCGCATTCTGGCAAGTTAAAAAACCCCGTAAGCAGAATATGAACATTTCCTTTTTTTTTTTTTTTTTTCCTCCTTCCCAAGGAAAGGATGTAGTAATATTTTATTTTAACGATCAACTCAAAATTATGTGTTTGCTTTTTTTTCTGAAGTATTTAAGTAGCTTAATTTAGTAAATTTAAATGCTTTTCTCAAATTTCCTTTAAGAATATCACTTTTTTTTTCTTTCCAGAAACCTAAAGTGGCCAAACATTCTCTATATTTTGGGATATTCAAACCTTGCTAAGTAACACTGTATTAAGTTGCAACTTGATATATGAAATAATAGTAAAATAATTCATCCACTGTATAGAGTATGTATGGAACTAATGTAGCTAGTTTGGATCTAGAATAAAAAACTTGTTCAGATTTTCAAGTTTTTCCCATGATGCAATGTACTGGATGCAGAAGGAATTGATTGTTAGCAAACCGAAGTAAAGCTTACCTTCTTTTCCATCCATTTCTAAAAAATTTAGGTTATTCACATAACATTAATGAGCTGATTTCAAAACTAAATGCAGAAATGCATGTTCAGAAAGCCACTAGAATTTGCTTGTTTTCTAACATGCTCTCTTTCAAACAAACATCTGTCTGCTTTAGTGAGAGGTTTTTAAGTGTTTTATTATTCTTATATAATTCTTTGATCAATGTGTAATATTTTGAAATGTTTTTTTTCATATACTATTTGATAATTCTTCCAAACACCATTAACCATCTATCTCCTAGACTGTTTTTTCTTTTGTGTTGTTCTTCTTTTCAGAAAGAAAAAAATGTCTTGAATCAGTCATTAGATGAGTTCACAACTCATGTCAAACTGGTGTAACTCTCAGGAAAAGGTCTAAAATAAACCAAGCTGACTCTTCTTCAAAAGAAAATGAAAACAGCAGCCCTTAGAACAAAAACACTGTCCTTTTGACTTCGTATCCTCCGCATATTGTCTTTGATCAGAACCATTAGACCTCCAGTCAAGGTTAAAAGTGTAATTTTGTAACATCAAAAAATCAAAAAAAGCACTCGGCAAAAAAATACCACCCCCCCCCTCCCCCCCACAAAAAAACAAAACAAAACAAAAACACCCAACCACAGTTGTTTTCTAGATAGTGAGCTCAGCTGCCCACACATGTAAAGATCTTCTTTCTTACTGAGGGTCCCATGTTATTTTCCAGTGGGCTAAAAGAAAAGACCAAGAGCTTTTTTCACTGTTGTCCCGTTTGATCTTCAAGCTTTGTAAATTTGTAACACAAGATGAACAATGCAAACACAAATGTTCAAAAAAGAGGATGTGAATTGATCAGTAAACCTCATTTCTTATTTTGCTGATCTAGTCACAGCATGATAGGGAGGTATAGGCCAGGAACTTGATCTCTGAATGATCTCTGAAGCTGAATAAGGTAGTAGAGGTAAGAATAGATAGCGATTAAAAAAGCATTATTGTATCTGTTATTCAGATGTTGTCATAGAGGTTTGGGGGGGGTAGGGGGGGGGGGACCATAATCTGACCAATTAGTAAGAATTTATGGAATTAATTCATTTGGGGGTATGGATAAGTATTTACAAGAGCTTTAGTATTGTATACATATCTACATTGAGGGTTTTGTTGGTTTTTTTTCTGTTTTAAGGTTCACCTTAACAAAGGATGTTAAAGTATTGTATGTTTTCTCATGGTATGCTGCATATGCCAGGAACAAAGAATTTGAGTACCAGGAACTGCCTCTAATTTCTCCATTCAATTAAAAGAATTCTTTGTCTTCCAAGCTCTCCAAAACATTTTGATGTAACTCATGAGTGATGAAACTTTCAATTTTCAACATAGTTCCCAGTTCCAGTATAGATTTTAGTGTTAGAATTCCCTTGGTATAACTAAGAGCAATTTAAATTTATTTGTTTTTTTTTTCTTTTTACTCAAGCTATTTGCAACAAAGAGGACAATAAGGAAGTTGTATTTGCAGATCAGTTATTTGACTTATTTGACTCTACTTTCCTAGGCGTTTTTTCACATTTGAAAAAGTATGATGAGGATTTTCTACCTTTTTATTTCTGGAACTGACTGTATTAATGAAAGATCTAATATTTACGACTTCATTTTAAAGGAGACAGATTAACAAAAATGAACCCAAACAATAATAATGTAACCACCACTGTCAAACCATCTTTTCCATGCTGTTACCTGTGGTCATTGCCTACCTCTGACAAAAATAAATAGTGTAAACAGTGGCAAAAACCTCTCCATATTTTAATTAATACTCTAACTTTTATCTGCTGGAAAAGGCTATTTCATCTCATAGTATGCTGTAACTGGAATATATTTTCTTCAGAAAGAGGGTGTGCATGGGGGAAGGGAGATGGAAGAAGGTTAAAATAAAAATTATGAAGTACTTACAAATGTGCATGTTCTCATGCAGGCCAGTTTTATGTCTATAATAATCCAAAGTAAGTAGCTGTATTCATGCTTCTGTCAATCTATCTGCTTCAATTCGAATGGAGGTCATATTTCCATATTTTCTCCTGCACTGCACTGCTGTAAATGTTTTAACTGATATGGAGGCACTTAGGAAAGAATAACTTCTGTTCATTCTTGGTGGTGAGAAAATCCCCCAGTTGTCTGCACCCACTGAGTGTGACTACCTGATATGTTTTTGACTGTTTGATAAATACGTATGCAAAATGTACTTAAAGAAACCTGAAAACAAAGTCATTTGGGATACACCTGATCAACACTGTTTACTTACTATACTTGTTATAGTTCTCAGCTTTGATAATGAACTATTTTTTTCTCTTGGAATTGTATGGTATCCTTTCAAGCACTGTTAACATTAAGTACAGTTTTTGGAGGAAAGCTCACATGTTTTTCAGGAAAAAAAAAATGACATTTCTATAAAGTTTCTGTAATTTTATGAAGTTTATTTCTGTTCCCAGATGTCAGAAATCAAAATCTGCATGAATACGTTTTGTGTAAATCTGTTGGCAGCTGTTCTCCAGTAAGGTTCTTTAAGATATTAGCCTGTCTTTGAGTTTATGACAAAGTTAAAAATTATTCATTAAACTGACCTGCAGTATATTCAGTAACTGTAAAATTGCCTTGCAGTTCTATTTGGTTTGTAGATGTGATCACGAGTAAATTTTTAACTTAATTAATTGGCCGTTTCTGTTGACAAGAAATTTATGTGGTAATAATTTGCTCGAAATAGATGCCGACTGTAGGAAATGAGATATCCATCATAGGCTTGTGTTCCACCAGCTGCACAGTGGCTATTATGAAAGTATTTCAGGCTGCGACGACCCCACTGTTTGTGCAGTCAGGATTATATATACCCACGATCCATTGCCTGCCTGAGAGGCGCTCATGGAGGTCTATGATAACAAAGACTTTGTGATTTATGGCTTGCTGTGAAAGCAGAGCTTGATGAGATTAAACAATTTCATAGCACAAGTGTTTCTTAAGACCTGATTTGTAGTTGCAAGCTGATGGTAAATCACATTTATATATCTGAAAGCATGCTCAGCAGAGGAGTGCAATTACAGTTTAAGACAGCTACTTTTTATTTAATTTTTATCCTGGTTTTGTCTCTTTTATATCCCCTTCGTCTGCAAACCATTCACCTTCACAAGTCCTTTCTTGGTTAGAAGGCCTGAGTAGTAAGTCCCCAATGCTCTTTTTTCTTGTGTGTGCTATTAACAATAATAATAATAAAATCTTAGATGCATTTCATTGTAGCATTTACTGGTTTGTCCTGGCTGAACTGGGTTACTCGTTTCAGCTACAGTTCTGCATTTGGTAGTTTGTTCAAAATCCAGCATGCTCTTAGGCAATTTCTAATCTCACAGATATTTTTAAATAGTAGTTTTAGTGTCTTGCATGCTGTATCTTATATTTTATATTTTAAAATTATTTATTTCCATTTTTTCTTCGTTTTTTCATACAGAAGACAGTGATTTCTAGTTACATGAATTCAGTTTGAGTAGATATTGTCTTTATCAGATCCATTTTTGCCAGGCTTCATAAGCAGATCCTGCTAAGTATTGAAGCAAAGCTGTTTGCATCAATATTAAAACATGATTTGTGGATTTTATAGTACACTTAGCTTAGATACAATTATTGCTCTCCTGACTCAATATCAGATTGAAGTCCAACATGAAATCCTCAATAAAACTGAATGGTTTCAGCTATTGCTACAAAGATATTTTCATTTTAAAAAGACAAAATTTGCATGTGTTGAAAGGAGAAAAGTAGTATAAGCCACGGAGTTACCATTCAAACTTTTTCTCTTTGTGCTTTTATTATAAATAAACCTAGTTTCTCAGTGTGCAAAACATTTCTAATGAGGCTATGAGAAGTTCTTTGCTTCTTATCTGCTCTCTCAAAGGATCTCATCATCTTTAGTCTGTTTTTCAAGGTTAGTTTTTTATTGGAAGGGATGATAAAGGTAAGTTTTGTACAATGGAAATTCTGTATTTAAATTGATATCTTTTGGTTATGTATCACATTACTTGAAATAAATTTCTGTGCCACAAGTAAAAATAATTCTATTAGAGAATCATATAGAATGAGAAGACTGAATTTGAGCAGGGTATTATTGTTTAAATTGCTTTATAATAAGTCAGTGTTAAAAGCAGATAAGGCACTTTTGAGATATATGTTTGCCTTTACTAGTGTTTGTATGTTAGAAAGCTGAACGATCAAAAATTTAAGTTAACCAGGCATATTCTTTTTAGAATTAGTTTTTTAATGCACATTTCTTATTATAAACAAACCACTTAGTTAGCTAATTAATCATAGATGTTGAGAGGTCTTTTCTATAGTCTCTAGGATGAGTCCAGATGGTGGCTTAAAAGGAATTTTTTTGTTATATTGCTTGGTACTGGAGCCTGCCCTGTTCAATATCCTGAACCAGGAAATGGTGTTGCAACTAGGAGCAGGGAAATGATAGTCCCTTTGTAGTCAGCACTGATTAACCAGCTCCTTGACTTTCATGTTCAGTTTTGGACCCCTCAACTACTGGAAAGACATCTAGACCCCTGTAGCATGTCCAGAGAAAGGTGACGAGGGTGGTGAACAGCTGAGGAAGCTGGGATTGTTCAGTCTGGAGAAGAGGAGGCTTATTGCTCTCTACAACTACAAGGAGGGAGGCTATGGTGGGAAGGACGATGGCCTCTTCTCCCACTTAACTATTGATAGAACTAGAGGGAGAGGCCTCGAGCTGCAGTAGGAAAGATTCAGGTTGGACTTTAGAAAAATTTCTTCTCTGAAAGCGTGGTCAGAATGGAATGGGCTGTGCAGGGAGGTGGTGGAGTCTCCATCCCTGGAAGTGTTCAAGAAATGTTTAGATGTTATATTGAAAGGCATGGTTTAGCGGGAAATATGAGCGGTAGGTAGATGGTTGAATTGGATGATCTTGGAGTTCTTTCCCAAACTTGGTGGTTCTGTGATTCTAATTTTCAACTTAAAAAGTTAAGTCAGGTAGTAAATGAGTCACTAGAAAATGCACAAAAATTAAATGGAGAATTTTCAGAGTTAAAGCTTCTGTTCCATTAAAAATAACAACAACAACCCATTAATTATGAAAAAAATGGAGTGGAAGACCATGCTGATAAAATACTTTTCACGTGATAGTGATAAGATTTTGAGAGTACAGGGATCTTCTCTGAATTTTTTGAAATAAGAAGTTCATGTTGCTTGTTGTGACTTTTGGATAAGTCCTATCATTTTTATCCGAAGATTTAAATAACAAATATCTGAGAAAATAAAACCCCCTTTGCTAATTTCATCTCTCTTAGATACCTGTTATGCATTGATACACTGGTAATCTCTATATACCTCTAAATGTGAGCAACACTTCTTTACAGAAAGGGTAGTTAAACACTAGAATATGCTCCCCAGTGAGGTGGTTGAGTCACCATCCTTGGATGTGTTTATAGCCGTTTGAATGTGGTGCTCAGAGATATGATTTAGCAAAGGGTTGTTAGAGTTAGGGTAGTATGGTTAGGCTGTGGTTGGACTTGATCTTTCAGGTCTTTTCCAACCTGAGTGATTCTGTGATTCTATGGACATAGTTGGGAAAATAACATTTATAATAAACTGTGCATTTGAGTTATGGATTAAAAACAGTTTCATAGAGAAAAAGATGTGCAGTTTACTACCACAGCTGTTTTTTGATTAGGTATTAAGTATGAGATTCTAACTTTTTAATCAGTAGGAGACAGATGAGAAAAGATATTTCCCTTGCTTTTAATATATAAGGCCATGTAATGGAATACCCTATGGGATGTTTGGTTTTCTCCCATGTGATGGACAATTGCTGAAGAATGACGGAGATCAGCTCCTCAGGTAAAATGCCTCTTGCAACTGAAGTGAATTACCAGCCTACTTACTAGCTGTCCTGCCAAGGACCCAGGATTATTTTCTTGCAAATGTCAATGTAGCAGAACAAGCTACAAGGGCTTAAGAAGTGATGGAAATGATACTTTGTGAGGTGGCGTTGAAGAAAGTAAATAGAATGTTTGACTTCTGATAACATTAGATGGATATTGAAATGGTCCCTTTATCTGGTCTGGCTGATTTCATTTTAAACTTACATGCTGTGAAAAGGATGTTCAATAATTTACATTTTATTTTAACTTATTTTAAAGATGTTGAAGGTATTTTTTTCCTCTTACATTTAGTCTAATCCACTTCCTGTTAGCCTTTTCTGTTGTAATAAAAAATATGCTTAGCATGCCTTCAGTCATATGTGAGCTAAGTTTTGGCAAGAATTTCGTAGCTTATGACAGTGGAATTTTATTTATTTATTTATTTTGATATATGCATAGTTTATCATTGATTAGTATTCTAACATTGTTATAGTAGGAAACAGCACTTGCTCTCAAACATATGGTGTTCGATGTGTATGGGAGTGTTCTGAGTCTCTTTTGCTTTTATGTCTGCTGTTGTTATTAATGTATCTGCCAAGCAGTATAGCCAGTAATGGTGGCTTGTTTGGATCTTTCTCTGGTGATTGGCAGTTTCTTTATTAGCATCTCTGAATTTTTTGCTTGCACAGTTTTTAAAGCTCCACCTATGCTGTTATTCTCTATTACCAGGATTATGTCAGAAAGTTATATGTGAACTGCCTCAAGCTGGTGTACTGTCATAGCTGATACAGAAAAAATAATTTTTTCCAAGATCATATTGGTGTGCTTTAATATGAACACAATTTGCAGAACAGACTGTAGTAGTATGGCTTCAGTATACTTTTGAAATCTATTACATTTGGCAAAGTTTATCACTTCCTTATTTTTCAATACCTTTGACTGCTAAGATAGGCTAAGTAAATTTGTGTTTGTGGAAAAATATTTTTTTATTTCTTTGAGCCTCTCTACTGGGTGAAAGATTTTTATTTTTATTTTTTTTACATCCTGACCCTGCCCATTCTTTTCATCTTCATTTTCCTTAATTCTTTCTTATTTCCTATTATCTCTTTTCATTGTCTCTTTCACTTGCCTTTCCTTTTTTGCTTTCTTTTATTCTTCTTTCCTTTTTCTCCCTCTCTTCTTTCTTCTCTACTCGTATCTTCTTTCTAATTACTATTTAATATTAGATATGACTCGTTAATTTTCTTTTCAATCATCTTTAGAAAACGCTGTGCTCAGATGAACTATAGTCTAATTTGTCTTCTCTGAAATGAATAGCCACCTCAGACTACTGCATCCCAGCAAATAAAACATTAAAACAACATGACAGAGCCTTGAGTGAAATGGGAATCTAGAAACACCTGAAGCCCAGATGGCCAAAATGGGTGTTTGGCAAAAGCTGTGTAGATTTCCGGTCTTTTGAAGTCAACCTCATTCTGACATTCCTTGAGAGCAAGCTAATATGTTTAACCAGACATGCTAGAATGGATCAGTTCTCATCCTCCAGCACAAGAGAAAGAAAATCTGCTTTTTCAGGTGCTCCTCTGTCCATCGTGTAAATAAAATCTTGTGTTGTATAACTAAAAATTAGGATGTATATATATTCTAAAAGGATGTGGTCTGGCTACTTTTGACATTTTTTCTCATTGTTTACTAATCCTTTTGAAACCTAAAACAGTAACGTCTGCAGCATGATGATGCTTTGCTCCTTACTAGTATGTTCCCGTAGAGCTGTTTGTGGGTTATTAACTCTAGTGACAGCACTGGATATCGTTTATATTCAGCTAATCTTGAAGAACATTAAAAACACTGAAAAATGAAATTTGTTACCATTGGAGTCACTGGTAAAACTTGCAGGATTTCACACTTAAAATTAAACAAAACAAACAAAACAAAACAAAAAACAAAAAGGAAAGAAAGAAGCTTGGAAAAAGCTGTGCCTGGAAATGTGGTGGATCAGAGTTAAGTTGCTTGGGTTTTGCATGCCTGGAGACTGTGGTTCTATTTCCAAATATGTTTGCATGCCTCATGTGTAGACGTGAACAGTGTATTTGCACATAGTGAAGAGCAATCCTGTGCAGAATTAACAATTCACAAGATGGGGCTGACAAATGCTCTAATGGGGAACTGATATGCAGCAAGCTGAAACCTTGACTGTGAGGTTAATGGTAATGGCTGGAGTAGAGCTAAGTAACCACATCCAGTCCTAAGTGTGTCTTATTATGCTGCTAGGCAAAATGTCTTGTCTTTTCCTTCAAACAGAGAGTAGTTCAACCTGTACTGGTCAGACTGTACTGGTCTTAGAACATAGAAACAGCACTCTTAGGAGCAGTACACTTTTGTGCTTTTGGGTGATGATCTCATAGTAAGGCAATTTAGTATGTTGAAAATAATTATTTCTGTATTGTTTTTTGTTTTGGTTTGGTTTTTTTTTTTGGCAACTTTCAGATAAATAGGACAGGTTATCTGACATGCTCTATAGATGCAAGTATCATCTCATGGGAGTGATGGAGTTGCACAATACTTTTTAGATGGGAAAGGGTAGGAAAGCTTCCTTTTTTTATAGGGATGTAATTTAACTATGTAGTTTAATTCAGTTGCCAAATTGCATTTTTAGTACATTATTGTGTATTTCTAACATGATGGTGAGTGACTGTCTGGTACAAACTCTTAGGTCATAGTAACAAGGTAATTAGAATCAGATCAGCTATCTTCCAATCCAGATTGAACTCAAATAGCTTCACACTGATAAAAGCCTGCTCAATGACAGTTGTGGTAATGCTCCCTAAGTTGTAAATACAGAAGTTTGTTCACATAACAAAGCCAGAGTGGGGAGGTAGGTGAATAAAGCATACATGCTAATAAGAAAATCAGCATCTTATTTGATGCTATAGATAAAGGCATATTAAGCACAGAAATTGTGTACTTAGAGAACTAAATTTGTAGGCTAAACAGGATATCATTAGAGAGAGATTATGATTTGAAAAGTCCCTATCTATCTTCTGCTTTTAAAGATAACTCTGCATTGTTTGTTGTTCATTAAAGATATTATTTGCAAAACAGTATTTAACAAAAGAAAAATTTTAGAAATCTTTTCCTATTTCACATTTATTATATAAAACAGTAAAGCTATGCTAAAGGTTACTATAAAAGGAAACGACCCCATTTTTTATTATATAATGTTAAATAAACATTGCTAGAAATAAACTAGAAGTTCTCTCCAGTCTCGAGGTGGGTGTTGCATTTACAGTATTTGGGTTTTTTTTCTGTTCCTTAATTTCATAGAAAAAATAACACAGTTGCTTCATCTTTTATTTCAGATACTCAGTTGCAAAGAACTGGGATCCTGTGATGAGCAATGTACATTTTATACACATACAGTCATAATACTTTAGAATGTCACCTTAATCTATTTATGATAGTGTAAAGACTGAAATGTTTTACCATTGTGGGGGATATTTTATAAGTGAAGTTTTAATGGGTGAATCAGTAACACCTGGCTGTCTGGAATGCTTTTCTTTTCGCTTGTTAGACATTTAAATACATCTCTGGAAGGCCCAAGGGGTGTGAAGTGACATATAAGCTCTTAAAAGGAGGAAAATTAGTTCTTGATACCATAATGATCAGTGGGATGAACGTTTGCATACTTAGCATTAATGCTGTTAATGTAAGAGTTTGATTAAGACTCTTAAGGCTTTTCTTTTTTTTTTTTTCCCTTTTTTTTTTTTTTTTTTTAAATGCCCTTTCTAGTTTCACTTTGTGAAATTAGAAAAGGAGCTGATGTTTTTGCTTCTTCCTCTGGAGGAATTTTGAATCTCTTTATAGCTTTTTTTCCTCTTACAGCTATTGTCTATGTTTTCTTCTCAAATAATCTCTAATACCAGAAGAGCCTCTTAGCTTGTAAGTATATTAGGAACCTAAGCACAAGGCATGCAGAAATGTAAATTCAGTGAGATACTTCTCTTAACTGAATATCTATTATTACGTTCTTAAACCCAGTAGAAATTCTTTTTCTATTATTTTTGCAAAAAAAGTGATTTATTTCTACCTTTTTTCATTGTTCTTTTTTCTTGAAAAAAAATGTTAATTTTATCCTTTTTTTTAAAAAAAAATTTTTTACTTTGTATCAAGCCACTTGTTTGATGTGTATAAAACATGATATTAGTAAAATTGCTATAATTGGAACTTCCTGCCTTAGGTGCACAATTTTTGTCTTGATAGTTGCACGTGCACGTGGGACCTTAAGATCCTCTTGTGATACCTCCTGTTGCTGTCTGTCACCTTTAGTGTTTACATACACACCATTTAATTTTAAGGTTTAACATATGTTACAAACAAAATAGGTGGATATCCAGTATATTGATTTATAATTATCAGAAAAGAAGGTTAGAATTCTATTATTTTCTGCAAAGCAATGAAAATAACATTTGTTTTTCTAGTTAAATTTCATTGGAAGCTATACTTTTGATCACAACAAATAGTGGATTTCCATCTTAAAATGAATAGCAAGTGAAATAAAACACCTCATGTGTATGCAAGGCCAACGTATTTTGTATCTGTGATGAATAGCACTTGTGTGGCCCTTTTCTTAACAGATTTCAAAGCACTTTCCAAGGTTGATTAGGAATCCAGAAACATTGCAACCATGTAAGCCTTAGAATTCTCAATTTTCAGAAAGAATAAAGAATGAGACAATGATTTAGAAAGAAGTTAGAGACAGAAACCAGGCTTCCTTTATTCTGAGCTCAATAGACATACCCTTTCTGGAGACAGGCTAGAACACTAGTATTCCATTATACAAAGCAAACTTATGCCTGCAAATGTTTGCCCTCAGGTCCTCACAATTCAGTATCGGACCACAAACACACTTAAGGGAATAATTTGATCATTTTCCAAATCAAACCCAACATGCATTGTTTAATGTGTTTAATACTGTAATGTGCAAATAGCTATACAGATGTTGTTTTCTAGTCTTTTTTATTATTGAGTTAGGCTTTGTTTCTGAGTCTCCATTGAAATTGTAAACAAATTATTTTTGCATATGGATCAATGTAAATTTAATAAACTTTATAAAAAATTTATTTTAGAACCAAGTTACTTTTTTCTGCATCATATTATTTTCTTGCTACATTAGAATGATGAGTATATTTCAAACACAAGGTTAGTTTTTACCATCAGTAGTTTATGTATTAAAAGCTGGATGACATCATGAAGCAACTAGTGTTTTACTAATTTTGATTAGGGAGTTATTTACATAAATACATAAAAATAAATATGTACTTTAAAAATGTATTTCATTTCTGATTGTTTAATGTTATCCAAACCTTTTTTTAGGTTTTTTTGTATATATTTTGTACTTTTAGTGAGTTTGATATGCCTTTTGTATTCTAAGTGTATTCAAATAGTTTACGGTTGATTAGAAAGTAAATTATAGAACTATTCAACAAAGCAGTCAAGGTTGTATTCAGGTTTCAGTATATTCTGTTGATGTGAAATATTTCCATCAGATTGTTTCAGTTGCTTGTCTTGTACAAGGCTTTTTGATTTATCATGGTGGAAACTCCTTCCATCTTTTGGTTCTTGGCAAAACATCTCCATGCAGAGAACCTTTTCAGGAGTGTTTCCCTGGTTCTCAGGCACCCCTGCATACACATTTCCCAAAACTGCCTGCAACACTGTGTTTGTTGAATTTGTTTGATTTCGATTTCCTCCTTCCCTGAAGGTATCATGAGTTTTACAGTTGGGTTCTGATTCACTTATTCCCAAACATCAGACTTTCTTTCTAGTAAGATGAAGGTGTGTGTTAAGCAAGAATTATGGCTAAACATTTAGGTACCATGCTGGAAGTGAGGTTTACTAGTACAGCTTTTCTTTCCTTCTGCATCATCCTCTCTCAGCTTCTGAACACTGTTCTCATTATTACTGACAAGTTCCCAGGTGAACCAGGGCTTTGGCTCAGGGTTTCAGGTATCCATTCATCTTCTGAGTGCTGTCATCTGCCTTGTCACTAAAGCTAGATTTTCCAAATTCTTCCCATCTTTCTTTTTCAGCCTAGTCATTCTTTCTGCTTTGTGTTGCAGCCGTGATAACTCATATTTCTTGTGCATTTCAAAGGTTAGACTTTAAACAGAGGTCTAGATGATTTCAAAATCTCTTAGTAAAACAAAATTGTTTTATTTGGGATACTTTATGACTATGAGTTCTTTGTTCATAACTTTATTATTGCCTCATTTGTCTCACAATGAACTCCTCCAGGCTCAACTGAAACCTGCCAACGTATTCCTGTTTAATCTGAGTCAAGACATCAGTTAAGCAAATACTTTTGTCAGGTTCTTGGTGCCTATACAGACAGATTCTAATGCACGCAACAAATGTAGCAGCAAGTTGCATGCTTCTGTAAGACAGTAAGATTGTCCTTTCCCATGTATTTCCTGAGCTTTCAGGTTTGCAGTGACCATAAAGCGCTCACGTAAATATCAGTGAGGAACAGTATCCAAACAATCTAATTAATAAATAAACAATAAATGCTCATTCTTAGGTGGATGGACAAAGCTTTCAAGGTTGTGTACTTTGTAGCTTAAATGCTCTTGCAACAACCCTTGCAAATAAAATTAATTTAACTTTGGTGAAACTAACATGCTCATGTAAAGTTTTGACCTGTATATTGGTGTTCTCTTCCAGTTGAAATATGGCTGAGAATTCTGTATATTTTTTTACCCTATTAAAAGTGCGCAATTGTTACAGAGTAGTTTTAAAGAACTGAAGATAACCTTTGAAAACAGTTACTTAATTTTACAAAAAACTTAAAATTCCTTATATCTTGCTCCACAGCTGCTGCTCTGAACAGCTTTTCTTGTATTCCCACATGTGCCTTTCCTAATTTGATGCAAGGATCTCTTCACTTGCCTAATTATTGTATTAATGGAAATGTAATTTACATTACATAATTTAGTGGAGGGTTGTTAGGTTAGGGTATTGTCATGGTTTTATGATTTTTTTGTTACTGGCATTCTACATCATATCATCATATAGTGCACTGGGAGTTAAAGTGTTAATGCTCCAGTTCTGGGTACCTGTGCAGTGTACCCCAGTGGGCTTTGCGGTCAGAGAGAGGAGGTATAACACCTGGCAAGGTCACCTGATTGGGCTCTTCTCCTTTGCCTATCCTGGCTGCTGCCTGTCCCGACTGTGTGCATCACTTCAGTACATCACTTCACTATAAGGCCTACAGCTTTCAGATACTGAAAGAGTATATTTTATTTATTAGCTTCTATTCTAATTATATTATAGTGTGTTGGATTCTGATACCATGTTTGGTAAAATTCGTTTGTTTCTCCTCATATCATTGCCATTGTTTTTAATTGTTTTGGGGTACCCTGTTTCCCTTCTTAACCTTTAAAAAAAAGAAAAAAAAAAATCAGCTTGGGGTACAGCAGTTTGATATGCACCTAGATAAGTTAGAAGAGTGAATTCAGCTGTTGAACTATGTTTATGGATCAGGCCTGTAATGCTAAACTATGTTTATGATCAAGCCTTCCTCACATAACCTGTGCAAGTTCTTCACACTTTGAAAAAATTGACAAAGGAATTATTTCTACATTAATTTCAGGAGCGGTACCAAGTAAAAATTGAAATCAAGTCATGGGGTTGGGGACCACTGCCTCATAATATCTCTTACAGTTGCTTGCATTTTCCATAGCATGAATGATGAATCTTTTTTCTGGCTTCAAGCTATATGGCTAGGAGTTCACCAATCATTTTTACTGTTTATCTGATCTCCCTGTGAGAGAAATCTTTCTGGCCTATTTTGTTTTATATTACATTTGTCTTTTTTTGTCTTTTATTTTTGGCTTTTTTTTTAATTTCTTTTTTTGCCAGGACTGTATTTTTTTATTGTTTTTAGAATTCAGATTTTTTTTAATGGTCTAAGAACTCATTAGAAATGAAGGGTAAAGCAGCATTAAGTTTAAAATTAATTGAATGACTTATTGCACTTCTACCTTTGTGTTAGGTAAAGCTAAGAATATTTTTTGTTGTTTGTTTTCAGTTCTTTCATACACAGAGAAATTGAAATTAGCCTTCGGCTAAAGGAGTGCTTTCAGGCCCTTTAAGCATTCAGTATCTGTTTACTTATCCAGGAATAAATGGGTAAAAACACAGTTAAAGGTTCCAGCTGCAAAGTCAGCTACCTTTTTAAAATTCAAGCTCATGAGCTCCATTCAGTTGAGGGCTTGCTGGTATCAGCCATTAACTGCCTGTTGTATGTAACCTCCCCTTGTCTTACACAGAGCTGCACACGAACCTCTGGTACTACACAACAGACCCTCATTTCATGCTGTGTGAGAAACAAAAGCAGTTTAACTTGTGATCAGTGATCATATGATCTTTTTACAGGGCTCATACTCAGTCAAGTAGAACTAGTAGATCATTAAATATTTACTCAACACCATTCCTGTTGAGCAGAACACCACAATGATATTTTTTCTCTAAGTTGCCAATCCAACATTACTAGCAGCCTGGATTTGTATAACTGAGATTACTTCAAATACTGAATTAATTTTAAAAGTTATAAAACTATATAAATTATATATATATATATATATATATATATATATATTATTTTATGCAACGCATTATCGCTTTTAACTAACATCCTGTGCTCTGGAATGAGTTTTATTGTTTTTAAAATTAATTCAGTATTTGAAGTAATCTCAGTTATACAAATAATAATATATATAATATAATAATATTTAAATAATTATATATATATATATATAAAATATTAAAATTGGCTCTGTGGAAGCTAAAAGGCTGGGACATGAACACTATAAAATAGCAGTAGTTATTCTGATTGATGCATTAGGCCTACTTTCAGGAAAACACTTAATCTCACCTCAGTTCGGAACGTTGTGTAAGAATAGATTTAAATTCTGGCCTGAACAAAATACAGCAACATAGATGTCTCCTGGCCTGAAAATATTTTTTGTATGTTTTACCTTTACAGTTTATCATTTATTGCCTTTTTTTCCCTCAACAATTTTCATCCAACATCTGGAATCAGCATTTTTTCTTGGTTTTATTAGCTTCATTAATTTTTCTTTAAGTGTGACTATTTCAGAAAACATCTGCTGAATAAGAAATATAGCTCTTTTTCATCAGCCTTCTGATTAGAATTTAGAATAATTCACCTAGAAGGGAACTACAAAGATCATTGAGTTAAACTGCCTGTCTGGTTAGCAGGGACAAGAAGAAGTTAAAGCATTATTATTGAGGATGTTTAAATGCCTCCTGAACTCTAATAGGTATTGGGCATCACCTCCTTCTGAGGAAGCCTGTTCCAGTGTTTGACCACGCTTACAGTGAAACATTTTTTGCTGATGCTGAGTTTGAGCGTTTCCTGGTTTTAACCATTGCTTCTATTGCTTTGTGTCATTCACAGGAGCAGAGCCCAACAGCATGCTCTGCTTCCTCTTCTCAGGGAGCTGCAGGGAGCAGTGAGGCTGCCTCTGGACTCCTCCAGATTAGGCAACTTGAGTGTCCTCAGCTCCTCCTCACTGCATATGACTCCCAGCATTGTTACTGGCTTTGGTGCCCTCCTCAGACACTTTTGACAGCTGATTTTAAGAGAACGTATTTTTGAGTCATATTAAGTGACTGTAGACAGGCCCTGTTTTAATTCTTGTTGGATGAATTTTTGACATTTAGAAACATTCCCAAAGCTACCTATTCTGTGAAGCTGTAAAAGTCTTCCTTTAAGACTTCATTGTAAATCTCTGAATAGTTTTAAAGAAAAATTTCCTTCCTCTTTTGAACGAAAATAGAAAGGAAAGAAATAGATAAGGTAATGCTGTAGAATTAAAAACAGAAGCAAAAAGTCAAATTTATTCTGAAAGATGAGAAATCCATAGATGGATTCAGTCTCACTGAAAATTCTGTTGCTTGCTTGAGCTTCATTTTTTGTTTTTCTCAATGAATTTGAGAATTTAGTTAAAAGTGCAAGTAGTGATGGTTGTGTTGTAATTGGCTTTTATTTCAAATAGCTGAGCTGGGAAAGATATTTTTTTTCTATGCAATTCTGATTTTGTGACTGTTTTTGTATTTGTGACTGTTCATTTCAGATTGTGTGCAGACAGAATAGAATTTAATTTTGAAAATATATTAAAATAGGTAATTATTTTTCCCTCAGATGAAAACTGAGGTTAAATTGTTCATACATTAAATATTACACTTATGGTAATAATGACTTAAATGATTGTTTCTTTTCTCAATATTATAACCATAGATTAAGAAACTGTAAAAGAATCTATATTAACGTATTTTTAATACTGCAGAAAAACAATTGGCAGTTCTGTTTCCAGCATGATTTATTGGGGGAAAAAAGTAGTATCCACACAGCCTTTTTAAAAACAGGAGTTTAAGATACAGAAGAATTTTACATAGATGATGCATTTTAGAGAGCAAACCAATTTGAGGCATCTTAATGCTGTTCTTCTAAGTAAAAATGATTAAATCTCTGTATGTACATGTGTGAATAGTTTGCTAAGCAATACAACTGCTTAGGGATCACGCAAATAGGAATGAACCTGATTTGTTTGATGTCATGAAGGGAAATGAAGTAATGGTAGTCTACAGGTGTCTACCTGCAAGTATGCCTTTTCTGTCTTCTCTTGAAATATGTAGTAAGAATGCTAGAATGTGACCATTTGTTGGGTGCTTTTCTTTAGGAGGAACATGAAGTAATGAACATTGCGTATTTTATTTGACACATAACTGGGAGCTTCTTGAGTACTGTTTGTGATAATGGCACTGTAGGAAATAAAATCACATTAAAATCAGAATTTTAGCATATGCAACTGTGTAAACTGCTGGGGACATTTCTTTTTCTTTTTGTGTTATATTATCCTGCTCTATTAACATGTAATCTTGTGCATGTTAAATCAACAGGAACTTTGACTACAGTTTTTTGTTTTAAAATTCAGTATTAGATGAGAAGCTAATTTTTGAAGCCCAATTTAATAATACCTATTTTTTAGTGGAAAGTGCTGTTTTATTGCAGTAATAAAGTATTTGAGTAATATAATATTGTAGCTCAAGTGCTGGATTCAGATGCCAAAAAAGTTTTTTAAAATGCATTGTTTGGTACAAAGGTGTTTCAGTGAGAGAAAACAAATGGAATCCAGATGCAAGAGTTATATTTGTACTTCAAGGAACTGAACGGTTTCAGTTTTTTAAATAGTGCTGTTGGAGCAATTGTTTTGCCAAGTCTAAAACATTTAGTGCATCAATCTGTTTCTAATAACTTAATCTAAAGGTATGAGCTACAGAAAATGACTTCTAACATGAATAGTCAAAACATGTCATTTCCTTTTTAACTGTGGTAGTCTATACGTCTCATAAGAATAACAGAAGAGTCATGCCAGGTGGTAGGTAGGTGCTGAGACCCAGTTCCACCATGGAAACCACACAGTGTTATGAAAGGCCTTTTTTTGCACCTTTTCCAAATGTTTCACAATCACTGTAAATGAAAATTAGTCTTTCATTTAAATAATCATGTCTGAGGATTGAGGATATTTACTGTAATTATTTATTTCTGTTCTTCCACACATGAAGGAGGATAACTGGAACAGAAAAGTCAGAGATATGATGGCTGGCTCTGTTCATTTTGTTTCACTTTGTTGTCTGTGAATTTGTAGTTAAAGAACAATTAACTTTCTGTTCTGAAGTGTACTGATGTGTGGACATCAGATTTGCTACCATGATCTCCATCTTCCATTTCTAATGAAGTACAGAAGTGATGGCACCAGTCTTGTTTCATGCTGGTATGTGAGCTTTTTTCAGCTCAGTTCTGGTCCTACATAAACAGGAAAACAAAAGCAAAAAACAACCAGCCAACCAAACCAAATGCACCGATTTCAATGCCATTGCCCTTTGAATAGCTAACACAGTGGAGGAAGTGTACATTCTAAGGAATACATATATGTTCAGACAATGGCAAAGAACTTAGAAATGCTGCAGATAAGTTACTGTAACTTCAGAATTAGAGTGACAGATCTTTATATATGATGTGCTTGATGAGTCGCGCAGAATCTCAGAATTGCAGGGGTTGGAAGGGACCTCTAGAAATCATGTCCAATCCCCCTGCTAAAGTGAATTCCCTACACTAGATCACACAGGCAGGCATCCAGATGGATCTTGAGGAGGTTCCACAACCTCTCTGGTTAAGCTGTTCCAGTACTCCATCAACATTACTAAAGGAAGTTCTTCCACGTTAGTATGGAACTTCCTATGTTCAAGTTCATGGCCATTACTACTTGTCTTATCTTTCACAGTATCTCTACTGATCATGAATGAACAACAGATTAAGAGAAAAAAAATATATAGCAACAACAACCGTTGTTTGTTGTTTTTTTTAAAAAAAGTGTAAAATTTAGATCATATCAATTTTATTCTGTTGTTTTGTGTGCTTTTACTCCTAATGCAAATTCAAGCACCTGTTGACAGAATTTGCTGTATGCCCCAGGCTTATTTTCTCTTCCTATTTGATTCCAGACTTGTTCTCTCTTTTCTGTAGTAATTCTGAGTTGTCTACTTGTAGCATTGGTATTGGTTCTGCATGGTTTTTGAACGCTAAGAAAAGAGAAATATTCATGCCACTCCCCCCAACAGTTTAGTGATCCATCCTTATTACCATAATTCCCTTTGAAGTTTCTACTATTCCACAATAAGCATAACACCAACTTATGTGAACAGTCTTAAAATTCACAAAGCATCTGTTACACTATGTAAAATGCGTATGCTTTTTCTGTAAGTGTCATCTTAATAGCAACTGCAACCAACTCTGGTTTAACTGTTGGTTTAAGGAAACAGAGACAGATGACACCACAAATAATAAAGAATATCCTGTTCATTTGGTCCATTGTCTGCTTGCTCAATGCAAGCCCTGGGCTTTAGTATTGACTTTCCTTTGGTTTTGTAATAATGTTTAACAAATATTGCACTTATTTATTATTCTACTATGAAGATAGAATAATAAAAATTAATCGTGGCATACAACTAGTGAATTAAGAGCCCATGAACAGGTTTCTTGTTGATAAAGGAGACATGCTCTGATGGAAATCTTGTTTGTTCTGTGCTGTATAACTTTTTCTATTGATGAGATAAAATCATTAGAGATAAGTTTACCGTATTTGGAAAAAAATATTGGAAAATCATTAAATAATGAGATAGTGGAAATCAGGCTGGTTACTGGTAAGCAGTATTCATTTTAACAAAACCAGGTGAAAACACTGTATTTGCAAGCTGTGATTATAGACCAGGGACTCTGAAAAAGACTTGTGGTTACTCAGCTGAATGAGCTCTCCCAGCACACACATCTGATATAGTATGAAGTATGAGAAGAAATTTTAACACCATTCCTGCGTTTGTGGTGCAATTACTATGAGAATATAGTGTTTAGTTTTGGAGAAGCCTGTGGTTCTAGAAAGGCACTGGAGGACTAAATAGACAGCTGATTTGTGGGGGGTGGGCAAAGAGATTTCTTAGAAGAATAGATATCATAAGTTATGGTGAGAAACTCCAGGAAATTCCATCTTCAGTAAATAAGGGAGTCTAAAAAAGTATCATCTCTCTGGTACCCATCTAATGGACAGCAGGTATGAAAAGAACCAACTATTTCACCTGAAATTCAATACACTCAGCACAGGAAAAACGAATGTTAATTGAAAGGCTGATTTGTTGTTCATCTTTAATTTGTGAAGATCTCAATATTATTTCCTGTTCCTTTGTTTAATCATTCCCATTGACATTTCTGTTTTCTAAGCAGGTACTTAAAAAGTTATTGATACATCAGTTAGCCACATGATTTATGTTTCCCAGTTTTCCTGTATTTGTATTATGCTATGTCATGTAAGTCTTAAAGCCTAAATGTGCTTTCCATGATAGCTCAGCTTTAAAATTGACTGAGATGTTCTCTTCTTTTGGCTAACCACTCTGGAAACAAATCTGAACGTAGACTTTTAAAATCATCTACTTTGAAGAAGGTTTTACATACTGGCAGGTGGTATCTGGAAAGCCAAATGGAAGAGACAAAGTCAGTCCTGTTGTACATGCTGAGCCTTCTGTCTGGGGAAGAAAAAACAAAGTAATAAAGAGAGAAATCTCACTTTATAAACACACGAAAAGTTCATCCTGCCAGCTGTCAGAACATAACAGGGAGTCCATTTCTAATTGGGATCCAGATGTGAGACCCTTCAGAAGATATTGTGTCTGACTCGTCTCCTCCTCCCTCAAACCTTGCAAAGTTATCTGCAGTCAGGTCATTAACATAAAGAGATAAAACAGAAATCTGTTCCACAGTCTTACTTTTTTTCCTTCTCACTGTAATGCTGGTGAGTATTTCTTACAGGAACAACACCATTGTCATTTTTGTTTCCTTTCTGTTTCCTGTAAGGACATTCAATTAAATAATAATTTTTATGTACTTAGAAAAAGTCCCTTTAAAAGTTGTGATTGCAAACCAGTGCTCTTTTTTTCTGTTGTTTTGCTGTACTACTTTGATACAGTGGACACGTTCTGACGTTGTCATGATATACCACAAAGCTTTGAGTTTTTATGTCTTTTCACATATCTATTAGTTTGTGTTTGTTGATTACTGATTTTCCCCAGTTTGCTGATGACTAAAAGTGCTTTAAAAGAACATTCCAACATTTGACAAACCTATTTCTGCAAAATCATCCCTAGAAGTATCAGAATTGATGTCATGTTTGAGTTATTGATGGAAAATTTTCTATTTGGAGTTGTATTTTTTTATTTTTTATTTTTTTTGCTAAATATCATTTTGTACATGTTCTATGTTCTGAAGGAAATCATATTTCTGTATCTTAACCTATATTGCAAGCAATATCCTCACTAGGTTTAAAACTCAAAATTTTCATTAAACAATCTTTTCCACTGGCAGCTTTCCTTACATTCTGAAATCCTTCAAAAGACACCGTACAACATGAAGCTATCATATAAAGTTGATTTTATGTTTGCCCAGAGTCAAGCTACTTAGTGCAAATAAAATTTTGTGCCAGTCAGCTGGAGATGTGTTACAGCCATGCTAAAGCCAGGCCTGTTAATTACGAATGGTTTGCCTGATGCACAGACTCCATGGAAAAACGTTTGCCTTGGCACTATGTAGTTTTTCATTGCAGTCACCAGAATGTTGCACAATAGCAATTATGGGAATAAGGAGGATGCCCAGGCTATTGAACACTGTAATGATGATAGTTTTGTTTGTTTGTTTTTGTTCTTGTTTTGTTTTTGTCTGATAAAAGCAAATCAGATAAGAGGATATTCAAGTCACTGTAGCAATTAGTTTTTCTAAGATGTCTATCTATGTGAAATGTTTCATGGTAGATGAAAAAAAGCCAACAACTCTCTGGTAGAATACAAAGTTTATTACGTTTCTAGACTACATTATCCTTGTCAGCTAGATTAAAGCATTCTCCTAGTTTCTGTCCTATATTACCATAACAAGTGAGGAAATAATGTAGTGTTGTTACACAGAGCAGCTTATAAATTTTGACATAAGTGTGAGAGAAATCAGTTGAAATGTGAAGCAACCAAGAGGAATAATTAGGAACAGCAGAATGATCTCAGTAATATGACAACAGTTTCTAAAGCACCCTACAGGATTGAAATCATCAGGTTTGCTTGACCTATATCTTTAATAATACAGCTCATTGCCCTTGTATTGAAGCTAGAGGGTAGGACAAAGTATAAGCTTTATCATGTTTTAGGAGAAATTGCAAAAAGTTTATTTATTAACACTGCACAAAATGGCCCATTTCTTTGATTACCAAACAGGAAAGCATGTTGGGCCACAGTTCACCACACAGAACGCTTCACAGTCAGGCTTGGCTGGCAAAAAAATATTATGTAACACTCAAATAAGATGAATGGCTGCACTGGCAGTGGAAATAACCTTCTGTTTAATTAGAAAATAAGAGCTATATGGGACAATAAAAATGGTTACTGCTGCCCTCAGTCACTATTTAATAAATATGATAGTGCTGAAGATAATGCTAAGTGTTATTTATTTGTGCAATATCATGGGTTCAGTAATTGTTCATGTTCTTGATAGTTACCCTGCATGTAGAATGAGTCTGTTTCACATTTTCTTTGTTTAATTCTTAAAAAAGCAGGAGGATTTTTTAAACCTTTTAACTTGTTTTAAAAGACTTAGTTGGATATGGAAGTTCATTCATCTCTGTAACCAAACCGTGGGTTTTTCTAGCTGACCTTTGAGATAATTAAGCTTGAAAAATAATAGTTTTATGCTTTTCTGTCTGGATTGTCTACCTGTCTTAAATGTTTTTGTGTCTATGAGGGTAGAGCATAATTCAGACTTTATGCTATCCATTTCATCATGTCTGTGTCTGTAGTTAGTGCAGGTTTGTGGTCTTTCTTTTAGCAGTTTTACTTCCTTCGGAGTTGTGAGTACTGATTGCTCTGTAGGGTACAGTGCTGAAAACAGATGATTTCAGTGAAGTGTTCTCTCTAAAGGGAATAGTTTTTACTAGTAAATCGAGCATCAAATTGTGTTGTGTGCATAGGTATCAAAACTTTCTTTTCCCTGTGTAGCATGTTTATGACATATGGACTTTATTACCAGTTTCATGTACTTAGGAGTGCACACATTTATCAAATGCTTGATAGAAGAGCAGGGTAGGGTACGCATTTCACAGTAAATTTTTACAAGCTTGGTATATCAAACCTAATGAGTGTTGTCTCAGTCTTTCTATTTTGAGTCTATAGTAAGTAAAAGGATTTGGAAAAGGATATCAAAGACTTTGCCCTTATTTATCCAAGGGGAAATTTCAGAAAATGTTTTATCAGCAAGTTTTAGCCCCTCCTTCCTTGCTTACTTCCCCTCCCTAAAACGTAGGCTGTACAAGAAGCAAAACAAAACAAAACCCCTTTTCTTCACACAATTCACTTTAAGCTTCAAAATCCTCCAAAATCCCCAATCTCCCTTTGCAGTCTGGTTCCCACTCTCCAGCTTTCCTCATCTCCCTCTGAAAGAAAAAAGCTCTTCTTTAAGGGACTGATAGGTTGTAGAGCGATGCTTAGCAACAACATTCCTGTGCCTTAAGTAGCTGCAAGCCCCTAGCTGAACCCTTTGATGTGACTGTCAGGGCAGATTTATTTTGTTTTAGCACATTGTCTACTTGTCCAGATGTATCAGGAGATAAAAAGGAGTCATGTTTACAGTCTTTTTGGTGAGTGGGAGGAGGAGGAGGAGATGTAATTAAATCGCATTTTTGATGAATCTCTGAGAGAACGAGATGAGGAAAACAGGAATTGGCTTGCATAGAGAGGGGAAACACACTTGCCAGTCCTAACACCTGACATTGTCAGAAAATGAAGTGTAAAGCTGTAGCACAATGTGTTGATTTGTTTCTGCTGAAGCCTTTGACTTTTTTTCCTGTTCTGGTGGCTCACAAGAGTCCAGAAAGGCCCATAAGATAGAAGAGGTAGCGCACCACAGGCTTTTTCTTATGTGTCATATTTAATAAGTTTATTTGCCCAGGTTGAAAAGAAGTTTGTTTTTCTTTAGACTGGTAATGTTATAGATTACATATCCCAGGATTTCTGGCTGTGGTAATTAGTTGTCAGTCAAATACTACTACTCCTACTAATAATAAAGTTAAATAAAATTGAACCTCAGTGATCTTGGATATACAAATGTGTGATGTAAGGTAGGCCTTGCTGAATTCTCCCATGGTACAAATACCACAGATAAATCCATTTCTGTTTATTTGCTTTTTAACTTGCACATTTAGCAACACCACTCTGAGCTCTATTAATAACCTGCAGTGTGCAGTGACAAGTCTGATTCCAGCATTCAGTATGCTGGGGGTATGCCAAGTGAATAAAATGCTAGTTTTAATCTGCTGTTACAAATGTTACTGGTTTTGCATTTTAAATAGGTTACACTACAGCACCCCCTTCTGCTAGCTCAATAGTGTGACAGTAAGTTTTAGCTGCAGTTCAGTTTTATTCCCATACGGCGGAATGGAGGTGCCTTAAAAACATTTTTAACCTTCCATTTTTCTCAGTTCTTGTGCAAGGTGATCAGTGTAACTCAACAGCAGTTATTGGGCTGCTGTTATCATTTAGTTTTTTGACCTTTCTTTCATTTTTTAAATATTGTCTGTACATGTGGGGGAAGGAAAAAAAAATGGAGCAACCCAGAGGCAGCAGAATGAACAGCAAAGCAAACCTAACCTTCTAACATTGCAAACAACTATGTTTGGTCAGATACATACGTGCAGTTCTGCATTCCTCTGATTGTTGTTGACTTGAATTTGTTTGAAAGCGATGGCATTATGTTACTTGTTTAATTTATGAAACAGAGTTTTGAGTTAAAAAATAATAATAATAATTTTAAAAAATTACCTGACTGATTCCTCCTTGGCATTTGAAGAATCTTTGGAAATCATGTTTGTAAAAGCAAGTGTAGAAGTTCTGAGTCATCTGTATTTCAAAATAACATTCCATGAAAAGTAATATACCTCAATACTGCTGACCAAGTGTTTTGGAAGTTTTCGTTTGTCTTCTGGCATAATTTGTGTGAAATTTATATGGAATTCTTTGCATTGTGCTTTTATGTTCAAGACAACACATTCTAGAGTTTGTAATATGCAACAGAATGCAGAGCATTTCAGAGTAGTCTGCTTGAAAGAAGGCTTTTAAGTCTTCTCTCATTCAGGAGGATTTAGACAAGAATGCTTAAGAAAACTTCTGTGTTTTATAGTTGTGATATCATAAGTTGAAAAGCACATAGAATGATTGGTGGAGACTGACAATCTAACAGGTTATCAATGTGTTTCCCTTTTCATAAGTGACTTACCTAGCCTTTGGCACCTTCTGTTGTAGAACTCAATACTATTCTCTCTCTCATTCAGAACCACTGTGCAGTGAGTGAAACACAGGGAATAGCTGTGCTTGAGCACTAGGGAGGGGGAAACTTAGAAGAACGTTAGCATCTACTTGCATTTTTTGGCTCATCTGTTGTTTGCTCTACTAGATTCCTCAAAGAATGTGTGTGGCTTTTCAGAAATATCTGGCAAGGCTGTTTTCTGTTTCAGAGCATGACAGGATTGTTTGTTTATTTATTTCATTTCTTCATTTGATTTTACCAGCATGTGCGCTCAGTGAATCCTTCTGCATGCTGCACATGCAAAGAATGTAGCATGTATGTTCCCAGAAGATTAACCGGTAAAGATGCTGGTAAAGAAATTTAAGAAAAAAATGTAAATTTCTTGGTTGAGTTCACTTTCCCAAACTCATTAGAAGAGTCAAGGCAGTCACTTTTCCCTTACTCTTTTATCTTTTTTTTTTTTTTTTTCTTTGAGTCATATGTCAATAAGGACTCCGAAATCTATTTCAGAAGACAGTATTTAGCAACTTCAAATTTATTTTGTGGTGTAATTTTAAATTATTTTATTCTCCTTTTAAAACCAAGCATTAAGTTTCACAGTGAATAGATTTCTTGTTGGGTTAAATTAGTCATACTCATTTCATTCACTGTTGTGTTGCTATCATTGGTAAGTGATCCTTTACGGACAAATTCTATTATCTAGCATAATGAAAAATACTGAGCCACTTGAGGAGTAAGATTCAGTGTGTCACAAAAGAAAATATTATAGCCTGGGCTGTGATTAGGGAGAAGTTCTTTCCTACAGCTTGTGAACAAAATGAGCAGCAGAATCTCTTAAATCCTTTTTGCTGCTAAACACAGGCAGCTAAGATATAATTTTTAAACAGATGAAATGCAAATCTCATGCAATAAGAAGCTACTTTTTTATTTTTATTTATCTATGCATTTATTTTTCTGCTGCACTTTAAAATAAAAATCATTAGGGAGATGCTGAAATACATGGCTTTGAGTGACAGAAGTTGAAAATACTTGATCTTGGAAGTCAGAAAGCCTAATGGGGGTTTTTGTATGCTATATGTTACAGTAGAACAAATCAATTCAGGCTTCTTAGATGCAGTCATTGCCTTGTGATTACGTTTGTGTAAAGTCTTGGAGCCTTTGATCAAAGGCGCTTGTGACTAGGTCTAATCCAAACTCTTTAAGGTGTTTAACTTGCCAGGGGTGGGGGTGGGCGGGTGGGGGCTGATAACAGCTGGGATTAAAATTTAGTTTTGCTGAACTTTTGTATTGAAAGGATTTCTATTATACACTGCTTCCTTTTCCATACAGAAGATGGATCATTGAGTAAACCTAAAAAGGAGAGAGGATATGGGAGGAAATGGGTGGGGACTTTGAATTAATCTTCTGAAGAAAAATGTTTGATCAGCGAGTAGGAGAGGATGAAAACCTCTGATGTTGACAGCAGGCAACTTTCTGACTAGTGTCTGATTGACAACTTTGATGCTCCAGAGGGGAGCTAGACTCCAGCCGTGCTCAGGCATCCTCTGTCTGTGGGTGGTAGTGTTAATAATGTGGCAACTGGAAAGATTAATTGTGGACAAGCAGCAGGATTACGAGGAGGGCTTCACAGGTCTAAAAGGAACAGTGGTAGGAAGGCCTCTGATCTGTCAGCCCAAAAGGAAATTAGTTAGGGCAGGCTGGAGCAGGCTTAAAAAAAGAGGAGGGAGAATAGGGGGAAGTTGGAGTAATGGGAGAAGAGAAACATTTTAGATATTAATGCAAAATAAAAAGGATATTGGAGTAGGTTGTAATGGAATGGAAGCAATGCTCTTGAAAGACCTTAATACACTACATCCTTTTACATTCTGAGTTCGTATTGTTTTGCAGTGAACTGCAAAGAGAGTTTTGTTTTCAAAACGAACCAAAGTCAAATTTTGAATTTTCAAAGGCCTTTTAAATGCAAAATATGCAGGAGAGAGTTTACTTAAACTGTTCCTGCAAGTACCAATCTGCTGCGTGTTTTACTTCCTCCTCCTTTTGGTAGAAGTAGGGATTTTGCCAATAAATTCTGTGTTACCATTAAAGAGGCCATTCATCATGCTTACTAATGTTATTAATCAAGATACACCACAGTACCCTTAAAATGAGATCATTTTGATAAATCATGTATGACATGAAAAGACTTTATTCCTTTTAAGTGCAATTTAGTCTGTAATTTTTTTCCCTCATTTATGATTCATGGGAGAAACATGGATAAAATTCCCTTGCACATTTACACCTTATCTTCAGTAATAATTCAAAACTGCTCTTAGATGAAAATTCAAGGTCTGATTCACCAAAGCTGAATGCCAGGTCATTATTTTCTGGCATTTAGTAGTCCAAAAATAATGTCCATACATTAGGTGCTTTTCACAATAGTTGAATTTGGCTGCACACCAGATGTATCGATTACACTCAATTAAGCTTAAACGCATAAGAATTATCTTATGTTAATTTACATCTTTGATCCAGTTGTACCCTGCTTTCAACCTTGCAATTTAATATGAAATGCAAACCAAAAGTTTAAGTAAATTCAAGTGAGAAGTGAAAATCTCTCTTATATGAGAATTAGGGAAATATTTTCTGAAACGCTTTGCATCTTCTTCAGCTCCGCTACTTCTGTTAAATAAGCAAAATCCTCTTTCCTTGTTAAAGGTCGTTGGAATTGGAAGGTCAACCAAAATATAAAATCACTCTTCTCCTTGTCTTCCTGGTACTACAGCAATTTGGTCTATTTTATTAGCAGCATCAGAGATGAAAATAGCAAGGCAAAATGTCTTTAATGAGTATTTGCTTAGTTCAAAGTCACACTCTCGATTATAGCTGAAACACTTGTGATATTTATTGAACTCAGAAACATCAGAAATAAGTTGCAGCATTTTTTGCTAACACCGGTATGAATGTATTGGATAAATGCAGGTTTATTCTGACATTTATGTATATAAAAGGGAAATGACGGGTAGAGAAATTTAATTTGGAAAGAGTCTCATTTAACTTTTGCTGTTTCTTAAGCCATGACTCAAAAAAGACTGGCTTATCTGAAATTCAGTTCCCCCCTTTATTTCCTTCAGCAGCTGAAAGTATTTGAAAGAATGTGTGTGGTTGCCAAAAATAGCAGTCCATTTGTATTTTTTGAACCATTGGTCTCCACAAATTTGTTTTGATGCAGTATATCCTGATTCTACACAAAATATTCCCTTAGTAGTACCAACCAAATATTGTCTTTTTATTCCTTGAATAGGAGAATTCAGGCATCAAACTAATGTGCTTTTTCTTTAGTTCCCATACTCTTGAGAGCCAGTTGCCACTGTGGGCCTGATTTCAATTTCCTCTGAAATTTAGAAAGTACTACCCTATTCATTTTTTTCCCTTCATGCTAACCTCTATGTTTGCATACTAGAAAAACATTTTTCGCTTTCACATCATACTAGAAGTTGTGATGGCAAACCTGAGAGTTCAGGCTTGTGCTTGTTGCTTATTTTTTTACAATTAAGGTTATTAGACTAGTAGGCAGAAGAAGAAGAAAGCCAATAAATCCTTTAACCCTACTTATACCTGCCCTTACATTCCCTTCTTTTCCTATGAATTTTCTTCAATATTGATAAGAAAAAAAAACTTTCTTTGGTATAGTTCACGCACACACACACCAAAAAAAAAAAAAAAAAAAAAAAAAAATCTGTTTATTGAGATGCATTTGTAGTAAATTAAAATTATGTATTAGATTGCAGTAGTCAGATAGTGTTTGTCTTCTTTATTAGAACTGGCTAAATTACTTCTTTATTTTTATTTTGTTCAGTGGCTACTGATAAAAGAAAGTCATTCAGATCTTTGTGATCTTCACCAAAACCTGATATTTACACAAAGTCGCACCCTTTCCTTCCACACAACACTTTCTTGCTGTTCTCCTGTTTTATTTCAGTACCATGATCTGGTATCTAAAATCAGTTTTGAAATAAATCACTGATTCTATGCAGTGCAAGGAGGTCTTGAGTAAATGTACAGAGATCAAGCAAGTTGTAGCAAAACCATGCACCTTTCCCCTCTTCTTCCCCTCCCTTATTAAAATGCCTTTAATTTATGCTGGAAGTTTAGTAGAAGCAAGTGCTAATCTGTTGTTAGCTGTGTTTGCCTGTGGAGGAGGGGAACTGTGTTTCCTGTGTATTGTGCCATGTCACTTGTTTGTACTTCTAAGTGTAAGAGCAAATTGTGATTGGTTACAGAAGCACTGGCTTGTTGGAAACCTGCATCCTAATTGACAAGAGGGGAAAAGCAAGACTTTTTGCTTTTGTAGCCTGCTGCATTCTCATTGTCTGCCTTAACATATTTTTCTAGTTTCCTTATCTTTTTTTTTTTTTTTTCTTTGTCTCTTTCTTTCGCTAGTAATTCTTCTGTAAGGTTCCTGAGTTCACAAAAAAGCAAATATGTTGTAAATAAATGTCATCATCCCTAGAATAGAGTGTTCAATGTCTTGGTTGTTTCCTGTAATATCTTATGCTGTCTCGAGGTTCTCAAAGACCTCATAGTGAAGTTAAAGCCTCATTGTGCTTGGTGCTGTGCAAATTTATGGAAAGAAACATTCCCTCTGGAGTAGTGTTTTGATACTCTCTCCAAGCATGTAATAAATTCAACCCACAATTAATACAATTTATTTTTTTTTCTGTTAATAGTTAGGCTATGTTTCTGATCACATGTGAATACATGACTAATATACATAAATTAATATCTCATATGTAAATGATGAGTTTCTAGTTATATTTATGATTTTTTTATTGTTATTGTTTTTTAATATGGCTGAGCAGGTCTGTGGAATATATCTGTATGTTTTATCTCAAATGAGAACAAATCTAGACGGTCTAATATACTGAAAACCTGGAGATGTGAGCTACAGTAGCCAGTGTTAGGGAGTGAATTGACAAGCTGCTGTCCTATTGGTAGATGTAGATTTAGGTAAAGTTTTAAGATGCATAGAAATTATTGAAGGCTGTTGCCACTGTGTGCCCATGTGATTTGAGATTAATCCTTAAACTAAACAGAAGATGATGCAAACTTTATTATACTTTTCTTGAATTATAATAATCAAGTTCAAATGTAGTTAAGCCTTGACTACAGGTGCATTTACTAATAATAAACAAAGATTTCCCTCTGTGGCTTTGCATTTGAATTAAATGTATTTAGCTAAAGAAATCTCCCTCTGTATGTGTGCATTGAAACAATTTCACTTACCGTGTAATTCCATAAGTGCTTTGCATATCTGTTAAAGTTTTCAGGAAGCAGCTAAAATGCTGCTATTTTCCCTGTATTGTAAAATTAGTCACAATAATATATTGATGACTACTTCTGTTATTGCTATGTATGGATGTGTAAAGAATTGTCGCATGTCAGAGAAATAACAATGATCTCTCACATATCGAGGAGAAATATTACTAGAGAAATATCTGCATCCAAATACAAGTTATGTTACGTGCCAAAAATAGAAGAGTATAAACTGTTAACAAGTGTTGAGGATATTCTGTTATAGCCAATATAGCATAATATGATATATCTTACTCTTTGAGAGAATGTATCGTATCCTAATTCCTACGAAATCTACAGGCTAATGCTAAGACAGGTAGAGACTTCAATTTAGCAAATATTTGGCTATGTGCAATATTGCAGCTAAGGCTGCAAGTAACTATTGGTCTTGTAACTTCTATGCCTTGTACTATGATATACTGCAACATTTGGGTGGCTAGAATGCTTTCAGAGATGACTGCTTCTAGTAATAATACTATTAGAATTTCTTCACTGAGCTATTTGGTGACCTGTACGTATAACAATGAAGCTACTACTTATTTTATCCAGCTTTTTGTAATTACCTTCTTCTGCATTGCAACTTGAACTTCTGATGCATATGTGTACTTGAAGACACAACTGTCACATGCCAGTGCAATCGCTGTCAAAATATCCTTGTGAATATCAAGAATAATATAATCTATACAAATATCTTTGGAAAATATTTGGGGCCAAATGCCATTCTGCAGTAGGGAAAACAAATTGTCTTTCTGCTGGTGCACAGGTTTACTCAGAAACATGATTCAGAGTTCCAGACATTGTTTGTGCAAAACAATCATAACCATGGATGATATTCCATAGAACTAAAGTTGCTCTAACTGAATACTTAGCTCAGAGTTAATGAAACTTTTCCATATTTGACAGGGAATTATATACTGTACGTAAAATTGCAGCAAAACATCAATAAACAAACCTTTCCTGCTTTTCCTAAAATTTGAAATAAAGCTAAATTGCCCCTTCACTTCAGTATGCTTTTTAGAAGCTCTTGAATTTTGCTCAGTCAGTGGTATACTGCTGAAAAGGCAAAGTCTCCTCCAGTAATTTTAGGAAAAGCTATCATCAAGCTGTCAACAGTCTAAATTGAGATTAAAAGTACCAAAGAGAAACCTTCACTATTATCAAAGTCTCAGCTAAGCACACTTGAATAGGCAGATAACATCTAGGGTGTACAGTATGTGACCACTTATTCCTCCGGTTTTTTGAAATAATTTATAGGGATGAAGCCTTATGTTAAATAGGTAGTGACATTTTTATACTTGTCTTACCCAGAATTTCCAAACCAAAAGAAAACAGATAGCTGTGAACACATACCTGCTCCTGGAACTTACTTCAGCATACTGCTGAATGTTAGAGGCATCCATCTCATCCTATGAGATATTTTTTGTCCTCAGACAATATTGCTCATCAGAGGGATGATCTCCAATCCCTTGGTAGTCCAGTGTAGGTAGAGCTGCATGTTTACAGTTCACTAAAATCAAGATTATTCACTTTGTCTGAAAGCAAAAGTTGTATTTACAGTATTACCTCTCTGAAAAGGAGGGTGCATAGTCACTGCTAAGAAAGAGGACAGAGGATTTTCTAGAGTGCTCTTCATACCTCGTACATAGCATCTTTGCTGTTTTGTCAAACCTGTCTTTTTTGAAATATGATGTGTTTTCCTATTATATCCTGATTTTTACGAAGTGCTAAAACGTGACTGTGTGGTCTGACAAATCTGACTGAAATTCAACGCGGGCCTTGGAAAACAAAAGCTTAGTATACTAATTACTCAGTCTCTTACCCTTGCACAATTTTAATGTACTACAATCTGTACAGCTATAACAGAGATAAAGAGTTCTTTAACAAACTATTGGTGATTTTCATTTTTGTGAATTGCTGTATGTACTCGAGTTTAGCTGGGTTACAAGCTTTCTTTTTTTTCCCAAAGAAATCTTATGCTTTCATCTTTACTAGCCTTTGTGAATCTAGTTTTGAATTCATTTCATATATATGATTAATTAAAAACAATAAGAGATTTTTGTGAATTGCTTGGAGTAACTTTGCAATTTGTAAGCTAAAATATCAAACGGGAATAACAGGAATAGAAGATAACTATTTTAAGGTTTCCCTTAAGAAATCATTATGAATTTCAGGAGTTTAGATTTTGTGTTGCTAGGGCTTTTTGTTTGTTTGTTTGTTGTTGTTATTGTTGTTGTTTGCTCTGTATTTCCTTTATCTTTTCTATTGGAAATTGTCATATAACTTTTAGTGGACGCTGGGCACATCACTACCATGCTATCTATCCGCCTAATTCAAACCAAATTTTTAAAACACTATAATGAGGATTCATATTCACCAACAAGATCTGTTATTTTCATATCAGCTAAGAATGAGAACCCACTACTCAATAACTAAAAAGCAAGATGGTAAACACGGCTTTCCTTGGCTTTAAGTTTCTATTTCCTTCAGATGAAACTTTTTCTTCAACCAGATTATGACCAGTTTACAGAAAACTGTAAATTCACAGTTGAATGTTTTCAATTCAGAATCGTAGGATCTTGAATTTTTTCTTTATTATGGAGAAAAAAATGAGTTTCCTTTCTTCTCCCTTAACATTTTCTTCTTAGTAACTCTTCTTAATACTTCTTTAAACGATTTAGAAATCTCATGTGGTTTTTAACGGTTTGTTATATTAACCTAGATCCTTGTACAGCTTTTGAACCTTATAGGCATTATCATTCTTAAGAGATCCCTTTGCTTAGCTTACATAACAGTGGAATTTTGAAATCTGGCTTTTTTTTTTTTGCTTTTTTTTTTTTTTTTTTTTTGGCTTGTGGACAATTCCTTCAGGTAAATATTTTTCTACTTAACTAAAAGGAACATGATTAATGCCACCCAAAGTTTTCCTCGTTAAGTTGGTAATTCTTTAAAGCTGTGAGCTGTATGGCAATATTTTCTAGCAGCAATATCTAATATAATAGATATAATAGTGCAAACTTCTGAGTACAGCTTCCTTGCAAGATTGAAAGTGGTTTTGATGAAAACAAATTAAATTTTCTTTCAATTCTCAGTAGTCTTCTATGACTGTTGATTCTGTGCATCTGTATGCACATCACAATACTCATCTTACAGGGGCATTGTCTCTACTTACTGACCTTTGCTCAAAATACTGATAGTATTCTTTTATCACACAGGCCTCCAGTGATGCAGCCTCCATTTCACCAGAGATGAGCTATACACCTCTACCCTCAGGATCCAGAGACCTCACCAATCATAGAGGTAAAAACTAAACTTTTATTGGCATGGACTCCTGCAAGGTGGTAAACTTCACAGAGAGGCCCTCTTATGTATTAGTTACCACTGCATTGGCACTTTACTTGAAAGGCACTGTGTTCTCTGTATTACATGAGAAAACCATACCTGTCAAGATTAGAGATTTTAACTCATGTTAAAGAGGAGTTAAAGGTAGCCTACTGGGAAAACAAATCTATGGATAATACCATTCAGGGTTGTTGTTGGTGGTGGTTTTTTTTTTGTTTGTTTGTTTGTTTTTATGTGTGAGAGAAAAAGCATAGAGGTTAAAGTGCTTAAATGTTGCTAAGTAGATCATTACATGTAGAGCGGGTAATTTTGAGAGAATAAAGTTTCTAATATTTGTAAAGAGACAGCTTTTTGGCATTTTAACAATTTAGGGCTGTAATTTTGAAACGTTAACATGTTTTCATTGCAGTAAAATGGGATTCATTCTTCTCTGTTTTTAAGCAATAAAGGCAGATCATTGTTCAATTTCCTTTTTCACTAGTACTTAGAAATTAAAAAGCACCTTGGGCAAACTCTTTAATTCCATCTGCATACCAATGGAGCAAAAAGTTCAGGGAGCAGGTGAAAAACTGGAGCAGTCAGGAAGAGCACATTCCAAGTTCTTTCATTATTGTTCTGTAAAAGAAGAAATGTTTAAAGCTTACAACATTTTTCAGCTTGAAACCAGAGCAACAACACTCAGTGTTTTGAACATTGCACATTTGATTCCACAGAGGCCTTAATATTTTAAGTGTTTTCTAAATTGTGACTGCATAAATAATTAGTGTAGAGATAATTTTTATACTGGAATATCAAAATCTAAGTCGATCTTGTATTTATGAATTAATGGTAACTAGATTTTAGTGTGTTTTCAAATTCTGCAGTAGTGTAAGTCAAGGCATCATTAGCAGATACCTAATTATTTGAAAACTTGAGGAAGAACTGGGCAGACAGTGATGAAGATGGGAAGGGTGAGGAAAGTAACAGACTGGACTTTTGTTCTTTGCAGCCTATATCACTGTTGTGCCAGAGATTAGATGGCTACCAGGCTGTTTCCTGGTACTTGTGTAACTTGATATGGTGTATGGGAAAATAAAGAAAGAAATAAAAATTCCAAGGTATGTGCATGCTGTGGCTTTGATTTCAGGTGATACCTGGTAAGCATATTTACTTTGAGGTTGGATTTCTGCTGTTGGATTAAAGGCATAGTAAGTAGATAATAAGTAGGACTAAAGAGTATTATAAAAATCTGTAAAAATAAATTAAAAATATATAATAATAAATAGTAAAAAGCACATATCCTTAGACCTGTTTATTTAGATAATGAAAAATTAGAGGTGTGGTCTCATGGCTGGCTTTACCGTAAAGGTGCTAGTAGCTTTACGCAACAGAAGTTGTCTGATAGGGCTTGTCTTCTGTGGCAGTGTAGGAATACTGTTGATCTAGTAGGTACGGCATGTGTCTATATGGGTGTCGGTTCAGGTCTATAGCTTATTGTTGTCTTCTCAGGGGTTTGAGAGTGCCTACTCACCTGCTATGAAAGCAGAAAATTATATTCCTCCGATTGCCAACATTTTCCCCTTATTAGCTCTTCACATAATTCTGTATTTCTCCTGTCTTTCCTCTTCCCAGAAGTATTCTGCTTTGCATGCTAATCATGTGCTGAAAATTTTGTTGATGATTAAGTACAATTATATATTGTGAACAGAGAAGTATGTATCATCCATAAATAAATAAATAAATAAATTAGCATTAAAATTGGCTTTAAAAGAGAGGATGACATGCTCCAATAAGTTTTAGGATAAATACATATGCATATATGTGAGCATGTGTTCATGAGGAAGTCATTAAGAAATCTTTCCAAAATTCCAAGCATTGTAAATGAACCTTGGAATAACCTACTGGCAGGGCTTATCAACTCCATCGACACCTTTTATACAAAGAAAAATGTCCAAGTTCACAAGCCCATAAACTCTTAATTGGAGTCAATAGAAAAATATCCAAGAAAAAGTGAAATACTTAGCTGTGCTATTTTAGGTTCTATTCTGAACATCTTTGATTTTTTTTTCTCTGTGAATGCTTTCAGTGTTATAAAAAGTGATTAAATCAGCTGATGCATATGTAAAATATTGGCAGTTTTCAACCCAAAATGAAAGAAGCATGCTGTATGTTTGTATATACTCTTATTTGTCCCCGGAGAAGCTTGTTTACCAAAATCTGAAAGGCTGGCAAATGGTTTGGTATAGCTGTGAATTGATTTGGAGGGCTTGGGAGGAAGATCAGGAACAAACTGAGTGTATCTGAATGGTGGAGTTTTACTTGGACAGTTTTCACTGTATGTTACTGTGAATTTTGCTAGGGGAAGCAAATCATGTTGAATTTGTGTTGTGCTTTGCAACTTAAAACTTTTGTATTTATATATTCAGCATGTTATTTCCAGACCGACCCTGGACTTCTGCAAGTTGACTGTTTTAACAAATAAAATTCAGGAATTAGAAAAAAAATCTCTTTTTATGAGACCTAAGTAATGACCTTTTAGACAAGTCTTCCAAAAGTAGTAATTTTATAGCTAGTTTTGTTTTTGTTTTATTTTCAAAACAATGATAACAAATTCCTAGGGGTATTATTAAAATTATTATTTTATCTTTATCTGATTTAGTTGTGTGAAATTTGTACACTTCTCTTACCTGGTGTGTGGGAACTGTTGAGTTATGGCCTGAGCCACTGGCTGATCACCTGAGGCAAGCACTGAGTCAGCTGTGGGAGCACAGGTGAAGGCAATTCACCTTTGTGACTGGAAGTGGTGGAGCCTGGCTCCACCTCGCCTAGACCCCATTTAAGGGCTGACTGCCGCTGGGGAAGGGTTTCTTTCTAGAGGTTCATCCTTTGTGTAGACTTTCCTGAAAACCATAATCTTTGGGTACAGGTGAGTGTTCCTTTCTTGTTTCTTTTCCCATTTTCACCATAATCACCTTTCCATCTGTAACATCCAGATTTAAAAAAAAAAAAAAAAAAAAAAAGTCAGTTTATAAACACCCATGCTCCCTTTAAAAAAAATAAAAATAAAATAAAATAAATCCATTGTACTAGTTTCAAAATTTCTTAATGAAAGAAAACAGGCCTTGCTTTTTTTCTTCTTACTTGTCCAGACGATCTAACAAGATGTCTAAAAGGAAATCCATTTCTTATTGTTGTAGAAATGTATTTTTGTCATTTTTGGCTTGTATGCCCCTGGTATTTTAATCAATATCAGTTTATTGAGTATAAACAAAATATTTAAATAATGCTTTAAAATACATAATATTGTTAAAATTGATGGAAAATAAAATTGTAATATTGTAATTTTAAGGTCAATATTTTTAATGTGCAGAAAAAAGCTGTTTCTTCTCCTCCCCTGAGCTATGTTATATGTTTATATTACCTAATTGCAATGGTAAGGAAGTTTCTTTGTTTCATTCTGACTCAAGATGCCTCCCTAAAAGGGCAGTGCTTTCCATTTGCTGGTGAAAATAGTAATTTATTGTGTTATCTCTTGAGAAACAAAATTTTGAAATAATAAAAATGAGAAATTGTGCTGAATGCTTGCTCTTTGTGCAAACAATATTTTATAACATTGTCTAGAACTTGAATTACTTGAGAATGTGTTCATTTGCCAAAGGTATTTGGTTCCCAGTAATATTTTACAAATGGTCTTTTTTCCCTGAGATCTTGCTTCTGGGAACAACTAGTGGTAAGTCTGCCCCATGGGTTACTGGTAGAAGGAAGAAGAATCAGTCTCTATTAAGAGCTAAGCCTGTATTTATGTAGGTAGTTTTTAGAGCCTTGGATTGGATTTATGCCAAGTTTTAATAGTTCCAGTCTATTTTGGCTTTTAAGAACTTCCTGAACAAATCCACTGTCCTATTTTTTTAAATACTTAGTTAATTATCTAAGCATTCTGATACACTCAAAAATTACTTTTTCTCTTTTATATTCTCATTTGAATTTATGTGTATCCATATGAAAAAGAAAATTATTTACTCTAGGAATATGTTTGAATCACCTGAATGAAGCACATTCTTATTTTTTTCAAATGGTCCAATTTGAGACTGAAAGTCTTAAACTGCATTCAGCAGTGCCTAAAATTTCAGGGGTGGAATATTTCTTAGTAGCCTTCTGAAGGTAATCTTATAAAACAGTTTTTTGGGAAGAAACTGAAAGGAAAAGAAGGTATCTTCCTGCTTTCTGTTTCTCTTTTCTTCTGATAAGTGTGGTGAGGAATTGTTTTGGAATGAAGTCTTTTCAAAACTTTAGTGTTCATGGACAAGCACTAGCATGTAGGCATGCAGTCTGTTCTAGAAAGTCCCGAAGTTGGCACTCCAGTTTATTCTTGACTATTTTTTTGCTTCGCTATTGTACTCAGTGGATTTTCGTTATTACAGTTTTTAGCGATGATCTGGTTTGGCTATACAGTTTGTTTTCTGGCTGATTTTTATGATATGTCATACACACAATCCAGCCTCTTACTGTAGGAGTTACGTCCTGGGCTGAGGCAGAAGTGTACCTTTTTCGAATGCATTATGCGCATCACGTGATCCAAATTTCCTATTACAATCTAATAGGCAGCTAAAGAGACCTACTGTTTTCAGTGATTGGTGTTGAAGATAAGAATGTAGAAATTTTAGAGAAAGAGAAGGAGTAATTTCTCATATATGTGAAAGTTCCATACTCCAGGGGTTTACCTGTTCTACCTATGTTTTCTCAGCATGATTAGATTTTAGACATAAATATTCTCGAGTTCATCTAAACTAATCGCATATGTTTGTCCTACAAGGATCAGATCTAAATTTTTTAATGGCCCTTCAGATTTTCAAGTAAAATTATAAAAATGATGTATACTTCTTAAATATTAATAAACTAAGTCCATATTTTTGAAGGCCTTCAACTTGATATCCTTACACTCTGAAAAGCTGTTCTATGTTTAAATCACAGGCATAAAAAGAAAAGGAAATTGCTTAGCATAAAAACTTACTTCCAGAAAGATAATTATCCTGTATATATTATCATTGCAGTCTTCTCCGTTGTTTATATTGACACAGTTGTTAGGTACTCATTGTATTTTCAAGCCAGAGGCTTATTTAGAGTTTAAAATTGATTGCTGGGAAAGTCACAAAGCAATTTACGTAGCAACTTATCATAATTAGTTAGATTTCTTTAATGTGAACTGCACTTTATGCTTGTCAATTGATTTTTCTCTATATCTGCATAAAGCAGTCCACTGTGTGCTGTCCAAAAAGAGAATAATAATAATAAAAAACTGTGGGTAGTGTTCTATCATTCAGTTAATCTGACAAATTTTAAAAAGTTTTAACAAAAGATGTGTATGTAGATAGGAAATATTTGCATTAACTTATTTAATAATTCAGAGTATTATAATAATAAGAGAACTCCAAATAGATGTAATATATGAAATTCTCTATCAAGAAGAGATGCTGTGAGTTCTTGGAATTTTTTCATGACTTACATGAGGAACAGCCATATTCCTAGTTTTTAAGCAGCCTCTGTACCTCTTAAAACAGGATCTTCTTACCTGAGATGACTGACCTAAAGAAAAACAAGTTTACAATAATGGACAAATATTTCCTGGGAGCAGATACACTCAGTAATTGTGACATTGCCCATAAATGCCAGGAAACGTGTCCCATCTGTGAGTTGTGCTGGCAGTCCTCTTCTTTTGGCATCTTGGGAGAGGACTAAAATGAGAAGTATGCTATGGGAAAATCAAATCTCATTTGGCTTGCTTGCATGAAATGAGAAATTTTGTTCTACTAGTACTTTCTTTAGCTCTTTGTTTTGGAAAAAGAGCATTAATGGAAGCATGAGGTATGTTATAGAAGAATGGGAAGGAAAGTATTGGTAAGGGTGAGTGCTGGTACAAGAGGAAACTTGGTTAAGGAAAGACTTGGTTTTTGTTTCTTGGTTTTTCTCAGGTAAAGTAATTGGAAAGAGAAAATCTGTCAGTGGTTGGTTGGAGTCCTCAAAATTTGGATGTCTAAGAAGGCAAAACAGAATCTGTTGTAAGTTAATTTCTTCTGGTGTTAGTGGGGAAGGGAAGCCCTTCTCATGGCCACTGCTGGATGTCCCCTGCTTGCTTAAGCACATAGGCATGCCAAAACAAGTGCTTGGAGCTGATGTAAAAGATATAGTTCCCTTTTTATTTCTTCAATGGTGAAGCTAATTTCGTATCTCTGGTTTTCCCTTCCAGACTACTCTGGAGTTTATTTTGTACTCAGTGTTTGGTTTTTTTTCTGATGCGTTTGCTCTTCAGGTATGGAGGAGAATAGGTAGATTAAAATTATCTAGGTATTCTGTGGATCAGCTTTCCCCCATTTTTTTGAGTAGCAATTGTCTCTGACAGTGCTTTCATGTTTCTCTGTAGAACACAAAGTCTTTCCCAAATGTGGAATAAGTTGTGGTTGGATTTGAGTGAGACCTTGACTAATGTGGTTCAAAGTATGCATTTTCTAGGTCACTGGATTCATGTATTTGTCATTTATAGGGTAAACAACTTATTGTCTGTGTACTAAAGGACCATTGCAATCAAATCAGTATAATGGAGATTATTAAAAAATTAATATTAAAAATATCATTGTTTTGTATATTACAATGATGAGAACAACCTGTTGTGTGTAACCAGTGTGGAGTGAAAGGGTAGAGAATGATATGCAAAGTACAGTACTGAAATGCATAGTTCTGTGCAGTCGTTCTTGATGGTCAGAAAAGTTCAGACTTGTTTTTTAAATGACAATGTGTAGTTTTAATTTGTGAGTATTCTCTGCGTTCTGTGTTTTGGGAGTGAATTTGGGGGTGTGACCAAGCTGGCTAGGAGTATATGCTAGGAAGATCACTTCCTGGAGTGCTACTTTTATTTCGGAATGGAATACTGGTATTCCTTTTCAAGGCAAGGGTTTAAAAGATAAAATAGAGAAATTAAGTGGTTTATTGGGTTTAGGTTAAAACTTTATTCAATATTTAACTAATTCAAGAGAAAACTTCTGTTTTGCATACAGTGAGAATTAAAAGCATAAGATTCAGGAAGCCTTTTACAATTATCATCCTTCTTTTTTTCTAGATGCTGTTTACAGTTTCTTTTTTTTTTTTTTTTTTTTCCACAGTGCGTATCTCCAAAACTGACTGTTGAAACCCTAATCTCTCATTTTCTTTTTTCAGTATTTCCCATATTTCTGAGATTGTCATTGTAATGTTCTCCATGTTTGCTGAAATTAGTTTGCTGAAACTGGGCCTTAGTCACCAATATGAATATCACATCAAACTGAACATAATTAATGAGGGAAAAAAGTGTGGATTTTGGTAAATTGGAAAGAGTCTGTTTCACAACATGACTCTTTTTGTCATGCCAGTTATAAGAAACCATGAGCATGCTCAAGCTTCAAGCAACCATGGCTGTAAGTTGGCAGGAAAACAGAAAACATTGCTTCTTTATTAGAGATGGTATCCAAAATCATAAACCTACCTAAAAGCTGTTGTTGTTATGCAGATCAAATGGTGCAAAGAGTGTACAACCAGTAATTTTTTTTAAGTATTGTCTAGTAGGCTTGCTGCTTAGCTTTACAATAAGCAATCCTTTATGAAAAGTCCAGTAGCAGGTACTGAAATTATAGCCCTTCCAGAGGAAACATTCAAAACACATAGTGCTGTGTGTGTACATACACAGTGTGTATGTAGTCTCCTGTGAGATCCCCAGTACTCCAGCCTGGCCTGTTTTTTTTTTGCAGGAGTCCTCCAATTTTATCGTTCAGGCATTTTTACAGCCTCATTGGAAGAAATAAACATCTGGAATCATGTGGTATATTTAATTAAAAACTTTTTGGCCAGAAATAGTAAAATCATGAAAAATTTCCTGTCTCTAGGCTCAGAAAGGCCAAATGATAGAGCTGTTGGCTACAGGCAGTTTTACGATGTATTGAAATTCATAGTTATACACATCTCCTAAAAGGCCCCCTTTATATTGATTCATAACCATTAATGAGTTTTTAGAGCACTGATTGTAGCCTTTGTTTAAATAGGAATTTACTGTTTTTAATAACAAATATACGTGTTACTGTATTGCATACAGTGCATACCGTCTGTACTGTTCTCTAATACACAGACAGACTAAAACTCTTGGTTAAATATAATATAATCTTTATAGTACATCCTCAGGGTCAAAAGCTTACTTATCTTTCCACCCTTGCAGTTGTATAAGACAGTGCTGTTGATCTGCCCATGTCACTGCATGGTAACATGCATCAGTCTCTCTCTGATTGCTGGATAATTCTCAGTCTCATCATTTCCTCCCCCAACCTGGCCACCTGCTCAGAAAGTTTTTCAAGCTGGGCACACTCTCATCCATGACACTTCTCTCTTCCCTCAAGCCCTCTGGGGAATTCAGGTTTTGAACCTGTGCATCTCTATTTTCAAATAGCTGAACCCTGCACTAAGAAAGTGATATGCACACAGGAAGTACTGCTGCAGCTGAATATTGTTCACAATTCTACATATTGCTTATGATGAAAATAATTTGTACATTCCATTTAGAGCTACATTTCTCCAAAGGTTTAGCAAGAGAGGATGCTTACATGACCTTGGCAGCTCTCCTGCAGTTTGTGTTACTGAGCTGCAAGGAGATGTGTCATTAGAAACAAAGTACTAATTCCCACATTGTGTGTAAGCTTACTTGGGGGGAAAAAAGGAAGAAGGGTTGGAGAAATGAATTTCCTAAGTAATCGGAAGAGCAACTATCTGCATTACAGGAATGAAACTGTTTATTCTCTTGTATGTCAGTTCTTTATGGTGCACACATCATGCTGTAACGTGTGCATTACTTCCAAAATGTGAACTGCCAAAAGGATGCAATGTATTTTGCATTTCTTTGTTCAATGTGTGTGGTATGTTAGGAAGCTGCGGATGAAGGTTCTTTTCTATAACTTTGCCTTCAGCAAAGAAAAGGATATCTTTGTTATTTCACTGTGTGTCCTCATGCAAGAACAGAAAGCTGTCAACATTTTGTAGAATATGAATATCTGTATTCATGATCTAATGATATGTTTTCTGATCAAAGTTCCTTTCAGAGCTCTGAAAGCAAATGTTAAGTAGCTTGACAACTTCCTCTTTTTCTCCTGTTTTATGATGTTTTTGAGGTCCTTTAGTAGCCTCAGTACTGGAAAAGTAAATGATAGGCATGACATCCTTCCTTAGCTTTGCATACCCTTAAGCAGAAAGCTTGCACCTGTAGAGAAAAGGGGGAAAGACAGGAGAGAAGAGGTGAACAATACGTGTAACAAGGGGGAAAAAATTATGTACCTTACCCAACGAAGGATGATTGATATTTTTTTTTGTTTGTTTGTTTTGGTTTGGTTTTTTTTGTTGTTGTTGTTGATACCGTTTGCCTTATATTTTGCTATGTGAGAGATTTTCAAAGTTATTTCTGTTTACAGAGGAGAAAGTTCTTTTACTGCATGATTGACAACATTGGTGTGTGTTGTAAGACCCTTTTAAGAAAGCTTGTCTATGACTCTAAAGTGCCTAGTAAAGCTAAGCAATCACCTGAAAGACCCCCCACCTGTGGCTACATAAAACTGAAGGTAAAGAATGGAGAATAATCCATTGTGTATGCACTTTCCCACCTGCTGAGAGCAAAATGCAATGCAGTTTCAGTGCTTGCATGCCGCTGGGGAAAATAGACTCCTAAAATCACACAGCAAAGCACTGGAAGAATTCGGTGAATTTGTACTTAGCATTTTGTTAGAAAACCTAAGGAATTTCAGTCTCTATTTCTCAAGTGAAACAGATTTGTATTGTGGTTCTGTTGGAATGCCTACCAAATGTAATGATGATATTTAGAACAGTAGGCTGTAAGCCTGGTGATTATAAGTACTTTTGCAGGAGTGCAATACAGAGGGGGATGCAAGCAACCCATGTGATATCTAAGACCGAGCAAGACTGCAGTCTTTCTGCTTTTGTTTTTTTTTGTTGCTGTTGTTTTTTTGTAAACTTCTAATTAAGTGTTGGGGCCAAAGTAATGTACAGTGAGGTGGAATGTGAATGCAGTCTGAGTTAGCTCTTTCCAAACCACCTGTGATAGTACACGTGATTTCTCACAACTATCAGAGAACTGAATTAGTGTTCATGCCTGTTCTGGGTGATTATTTCCCTGCGTTTGCTTAGCTTCCTCAGCACTAACTGCTGGTTCTCAGGTACTGTATGCAGTCAGAGATGTGCTTAGATAAACTACATCTGTCTCATCTATACTACTTCTTCATAGAAGGGAGACAATTCTCAGTGTTTTTGCTGAATTGTGAGGGGGAGCAGCCTGTCTTAACAGTCATTTTTGTTCTCATGAAATAAATGAAGCAGACTCGATGGAAATCATCCTTTAGGACTTGCCTGGCATAGCTGGAATCAGTCTGAGAGCAAAATTGGCAAATGGCCCCCATCCCCACCTCCCCCCCACAAAAAAAACAAAAACCCACCCAGTTAATTCAGTTGGAAGATTGTTTCTGTCTCTGTAAAGTAATGGATTGATAAATTCATCAGAGGAAAGAGAGTAACTTTACAATAAATAGATTAAATAAGCTATTAGGTCATTCAGAAGCAATTTGTGCTGACTAATGACAACCATTATTGATGTAAAGTATATATGTTAAGAAAAAGAAATACTGGATGGAAATGACAGTAAGGTAAATTGAGATACATAGACACCTGCTCAGCCTCTAATTGTGCGATCAAAGTTTGCCTCCTCCCTGTAGCACAGTTCTAGGTAACAATGACAGTGGAAGTATGGAGAATGGTTGGAGTCCCTCTCCTAACTGTTAATTGTTGCACAAGGATTTTCATTTTTGTTCCACTCTGTCATGGTAAAAAAAGTAATCTCTTTAGCAAGATGAGTTTAATAATAAGCTAAATGGGATCTATCTGATGTATTTTTCACTGGAACATTAGTAAATGACAATTTCAGAAGTACAGGAAACATCGTTCAGTCAGGAAAGGTTCCCATGAGAAGTTAAAATACAAATAATGCTTTAATTAAAAAAAAAAAAAAAAAAAAAAAAAAGGAAAAAGGGTATGTCCTGTAGAGTATAAAGTTTGATTTAGTTGTAGAGAGGGCTTGATCAGTGAAACAAACTGAGTGACAAAATTAGTGTATGAAAAGTCCCAAGTAGGAGTGTACTCGTAATGCCAGCTTATCAGGAAGTCAGATCTTGTTTTTTGTTTGTGTTTTGTTTGTTTTTTTTGCACTGTCACAAGCAGAAAGGGAATAATTAGTACTGATTCTGTGGTTCTGTTCCAGTGCCAGTTGCTATGTTAGTTTACAAAATTGCGCAACTTGATCCCAAGCTGACATCTTGAGAGGGCAAAAAGCATCCGATCCATAAAGCAAGATCTTGAGAGTAATCAGCCCTGTTGTCAAATCAGTATAGATATTTTAGTTTATATTGTATCAATTATTTAAAATTCAAAAAGAATCATTCTGATAGCGCAAAATTTTATTTTCTGGAGAAGGAACCAGTTCTTTTTACATGAAGGTGCAACAAGAAGTTCTAATTGCTTTTTGTGATATGAAAGTTGAACTCTCATTTCATTATGAGTGTAATAGAGATAAAGCAAAGACTGAAATGAAAAGCCAAAACCAAACTACAGACATACAAGCTAACATTTATATATTTCAAGTATGATAAGTAATACATCCCATAAGTTTTTGCTTGTTTTGTGGTTCTCTCTAGAGGTTTTAAAGATAGATTTATTTTCCTGAAAGTTCCAAAGTAAGCTTTTTAACAGTAGTTCACAGGTGTTTTGGACTGTCCTAATTCTCATTATTATGCTCCTTTTAAAATATATCTTAAATAGTTTGATTAATTCATCATCATTGATGTGTGTGTTTTTTGGTAACTCTTGATTTGGAATTAGACTTGGAGATGACTAAGAATAATGAGAGTTTTATAGATGATGTTTAAATTAGAAGGGGGGAGGGCGACAGCGAAATAGATCATGTTGGATTTTCAGTAATCAAATGCAATGAAATATGTCATCAAGAAGTTACTTATGAATCTTAAATCTTAGGATGACTGTCAGATTTCTTTTTATCTATGAACAATGACAATCATAATTTGAAGATGAAATATACGGTCAGAGCTTCTGTCTCCTTGACAGTCACTCCAATATTTAGACAAAAAATCTATCTCTTGCAGATTCCATTAGTCAACTTGCGCTTTTTACCTTTTCCCTTGTGTAACTCCTAATATCCTGTGAGAAGCCAAGACAAGTAGAATTGAGTGTTATCTCACACAAACATAAAAGAAATTACATACAAGTATGTAAAGTCAGAAGAACTTTTGAAAAATTACCATAGATTGCTTGGATGACCTAGTGGATAATAGGACTGCATTTGATCATATTTGAATGCGCTTTTGAGCAAGTACACAACCTTCTCTAACTGATTTAAAGCCTTCTTCTACATTTACCTGTGCCTATTGCATAGCTGAATGAAGCTTTTTAAATATTTTTTATTATTCATATGCGTTTACCTTGATGTTTAATTATTTTAAAACAAACAAACAAACAAAAAAAAAACAGCAAATAAAAGCACCTGAGACAGCCTTGAGGAGCTGCTTTGGGTAACAAGCCAAAAAGAGTGAAGAGATTCTGATTAACAAAACAGTCTGCTTTTATAAAGTATCTTTTATGTGGTGTCTCTGGGCATTTACAGTGCAGTAATCTGTTTAACTTGGTTAAGAAAAATGAAAGAAAAGTGAAAAATTAAAAATAATGGGGATTCTGAAAGTAAGGAAAGAAGGGAGCTTGATAAAATGTCTTAAGGCAGTGAGCTTTGGGTCACGATGAACAAAGCATCTGGCACCTGCTGTCTTCAGTCTCTATTTATTTGTAGAAAGGTATAGACTCATGGGATGTGGTTCTTTCCTTGTCTTTACTTTAACTCGTTCTGGCTCGGCACTTATCTGAACACCAGAGTTGGCACTAAATGTCAAATACATCCTTGACCAATGCCTGAGTAATAGAGAAAGGTTACTTATTGAAGTTCAGAAGAATTTTACCTTTTTTGTTTTCTCTTAAAAGACATAACAAAAACAAACAAACAAAAAAACCTTATCATGAAGAGTCATGACTACTGGAAAGTTAATTCTGGGCACTGCAGTTTCTTCCTGAAACACAGGTAAAGTTATGTTGACATACAAGGTACACAAGAAAGAAGTTGAAGAGACTTAGGTCCTAATGTGTTTCAGTTATTATTCTTAAGGATGTCATGCGTTCTCTTTTTGAATATGTAAACATACGAGGTTTTACTTTGCATCTATATTGTTACCTTATTTGACCATGATGACTTTTTTGTTCAGATCACTGTCAGATGTACATATAGCAAAAAGTCATCTGTAGCTTCAGTGCATTTACACTGGACAAGATAGACAGAAAGTAGAAGAAATATTCTTTTCCTTTTATAATTGAGAACCTGAGTCAGAGAACACAGCGTTCATTTAAGAAAATATTGGTAGCACTAAAATAAATAACCCTAATTCGCAGTCCACATATTTAGAACTAGAACACATGATTGAATCAGAAGCATGTGCATTTAGATATTTTAATGATTTCATCAGACTGTCTTCATGTTGTCAAGAGTTAGATCTGTCTGGATCATTCTGGCTTTGCCATGTCACTCCCATTTTTGCAGTCTGGCTATATGTATACAAGTCTTTTAAAACTTTCCACAGGATAAAATGTGCATATTAGCATGGTCAGAACTGCTGTGTTCTCATTCAGGCTGATGTAGTTCAACACATGGTTGTTAATTCTGATGAGTGAATCTCACAAAGTATAAAAAATAGATAAAGAAACAGGTGAGAGGCAACGTAAACAGACAGATGAGAATTAATAATACCAGTTGTCTGTTTACCATTATCTGTCACCATTATCTTCTTGAATACATTAAGGAGTATTCAAAATAGCTTGTAGAAGTTAGTTTCTTCTACATCTTAACAGTCTTTTGAGATGAATTTTGATAAGCTAAATGGGTGGGCAATATCCAAATATATGGCCTTTAGGAAGGCTGCATGCCAGGTCCTGCACTTGGATCATAGCCACACTGTACAGTGGTACGTGCTTGAGGAAGAATGCTGGTAAACAGGTGGCTGAATGTGAGCCAGCACTATGCCTGAATGGTCAGGAAGACCAATGACATCTGAGCCAGCATTGGAAGTGCAGAGTTTGCTCTGAAAGTAATGCCTGCTGTTTATTTCTGTGGAGACTAAAACACATTTGATAGAACCAAATTCCCAGCTACAAAACAGTTTTTCAACATAGCCACCACCATTATCTCTGCTTTTCACCACCAATGAGCAAGAGCCTACTTGCTCTACTTTTAAAACTCTGCCTGTAGCAGAAGTGACTGCTGTTAAAGTCACCACCGCTGAAATACACCACTCACTGCCTAAGTGTGCTCACATCCAGTATTTGGTCTCCATTAACATGCTGTTTTTTCCTCATGAAGGAGTCCAACTTTATACCTTTAATTCATGAGAACTTCTACATCAGACGTCATTGTGTCAGATTGCCTCTCTGCTGCCATGTGTTGCATGGCAACAAAAATCCTTTCTAATGTGGCCAACAGGACTGGAGAAGGGATTGTTCCTTTGTACACAGCACTGGTGAAACAACATCTTGAGTGTTTTGGTTTTCAAGCATCTCACTAAAAGAAGGGCATTGAGTTGCTGGATACATTCAGAGAAGGGCGGTGAAGCTGATGAAGGGACTAGAAAGCAGTACATGTGAGAGGTCTGTGAGAACTTAATTAGGAGAAAAGGAGGCTGCAGGGAGACATCACTCTCTACACCTATCTGAAAGGAAATTTAGCCAAGTCATATGACTCTCTTTCATCAGTCACAAATGACAAAACTCAAAGAAATGGACTCAAGTTGTGCCAGGGAAAGTTTAAATTAGATATTAGGAAGAATTTCCTCATGGGAAGGGTGGTTAGTTATTTAAGAACAGACTGCCCAGGGAAATGGTGGAGTAACCATCCCTGGAGGTATTTAAGAGACATGTTTAATGTAGCACTTAAAGATATGGCTTAGTGGTGAACTTGATAGTTAGAAGATGGTTGAACTTAATGAAGTCCAGGGTCTTTTCCAGCCTAAAAGATTCTATGATTCTATCTCATTTGTAGTGACTTCCCCCCCGCTTCCCCCCCCCCTTGATGTTGTCCAATTTGATAAATGGATACAATTTTGATAAATGGTTTTCATTTACAAATGTGATATGATGCCCTTAGAAAGATTATTTTATTTCTTTTTTGGTTTTTGTAGCAGCAATTGCAAAACATGATTTAAGGGAAAGAGCAATACCGTATCATTTAGTCTATTCAAACCCACTGTTCTCTGAAGGATATTGTGAAGAGAGTGACAGCATCCCAGCTCAGCTTTAACGTGCAGGTGATGAGCAAGCCAAGGGCTTTTTCATCAAAGCACAAGTTTTTTCCTGTCCAGTAAACCCAAATGCTTTTCTGAGTTGTTCACAAAAATAATTAAGCGTTATGCTATCACTTCTGTTGCTGTGTCATTTCATTGCTGAAGCTGATGTTATTATGGTTATAAACTAGTATAGCATAACAGCTGTTTATCAAAATATTCATGAAAATTTTCTGTGACAGGAGAAATGGGCATACTTGTAATACTGTTTCCAGGAAAAAAGATGCATGTGCTTAGATTTAGTCAAAATTATGGCAATACTGTTCTGAACTTGACAGAACTAGTTCAGCACATAATCCATAATAAAGTAGGAATGGAGGTATTTAAGCACTAATTCAGTGCATATCAGTTTGTGTGCAAAGACTATATTTAAGTTATTTCAAAACAGGTTTTTATAGCAAATGCTTCCCAAACTATGGCATGTATCCCAGCCTTGGGATATGAGTAAAGTCTTTATCTAGGGTGTAAGCTGTGGTTCCATGGTTTGCTGTCTCTGCCTAGTAGAACAACTTGTGGATGTTACATGCATTTTTGATTGATGAGGTATTGAGGAGGACCTGGGTAATGAGAGAACAGAGGGAAATGGCGCCAGGAATGTACCTATAATTTAGGGTAAAGAAAAATAATGAGTGCCCATAAAAATAAATGACCATGATGTTAAATAGACTGCAGATCATTTGCACCTTGAGGATTTTCTCAGATTTCATGCCAGTAAAGAAATGTGGTAATAGGTCCTTGTGTTTTTAGCTAGAAGTGTTTCTTGTGCACAAATTTTATTTAAGTCATTTGAATAGTCCTAGAAATGTTTATAAGTGTGAAGGGGAGTAGAGGAGGAAGATGAAGACAAAACTCTTAAAAAGATTGTGCTACTTTGAAGAAGTACTTAATGTCCAGGTCATCCTTGATCATATTTATTTTTTTTAATATTGTCTCAGTCTTTCATAGTTGATTATGACTTTCTGAAATCTATTTTGAGCACTTGTAATTATTTAAGTTCTATTCAATAAGAATTCATTTTTTGATCACTCTATATGTGCAAAATGAATCAGTGTGATTGCTGGCCAGTTCTTACGACAGTTGTGAAATTGTTTGTCCTTCAGTGTGCCAATCAAAAAGGAAAATGCTTTGTGTCTTTCTTACTTAGAAGCTATTACCTGTAGGTACTTTGGGTTACAGAGTAAAAGTTACTTTTCCTATTCTGCTCATTTTAGGTTAAAGTGGTGGATCAGCTTCGACAGTCAAGGAAATAAATGCGCCTGCCTAGTGTGCAGCCTTGCTTAATTCTTCTGTTTTATTACAGAAGAATATGGTTGAATAAAAATTACCACATCTGCTGATTTCAAAATAACATTCATCTATGTCACTATTTATCCAAAGCCTCTGATGTAATCTGTTTTGTGTATAATACAGTAGTATCCACATGTACTAATCAACATTCCACAGCTTCTCTTCTTTTCATTCTTGAGCTTTCATTGAATTTGTAAGATGATTGTGCAGATCAATGATTTCCATTTGCTGTACAGATTCAGGCAGTTTACAAATCATTTGGTCGTTATACTGTTGTGTAAGAATTTTTGCGGATGTGCTCTTCCTCTCTGACTGAACTTGGTAAATCATACTGAAAGGAAATTTGGAAAGCAACAGATTTCTTAGTAAAACTTCATTAGTTCATTGAAAGGTGGAACAATCAACAACTTTCTCCATACTTAAGTTCCCAAAGCAAGGAGGAAATTTATAGTCTCCCTTGAGACATAAGCTGATTTATTTTCCATCATTTATCTGAAAAGTTGATGTTCACTATGATAATTAATCAAACAATTTTCTTGAAGTGTATCTGGCAGGACTTCTTGGCTTCAGCCTTTGAAATTCTGAGTTTCTTCATCCTCTGGGAGCAGTGACTCTCTTCTTATTACACATCTGGAAGGAATGATGTTGCTATACTCTAGGATAGTGATTTCACCTCTCTGAGCTGTGTGTATCTTCAAATTTTTGTAGATGGAAGAGGAAAAATGCTATTTATAGATATCTTTGTATTGAAGTTTCTGTTTGCAAACTATAAAATAATCGTTAGGTAAGAATAGCAATGAGACAATATAAGAAACAATACTGGGGAATTGTATTGTTACCATTAAATTTAAAATTTAATTAGCAATATGGGTATTTTACTAGACCTTTCATGAGGAGTGAGGGGATAAATTACATGGGATTATTTATTTAATGTACTACATGTTAATCATATTGTGTTATTTAACCTCATCAAACGCCTGGTTAAATGAAGCATAGGTTCTTAGTTCTATTGAATATACTTTTTAGTAACAGCTTAATAATGCTTCAGACGTAGAGGAATTTCATTGTAAGTTTAATGGGCTTTCAACAGTGAATTTAGACACTACCAAGAGTTCTCACCATGAATTCAGATCTGCAGCATTAAGTAAATAACAAGAAAATCCCAATTCCATGTTGAAATTTAAAAAAGTACAAAAGCTTATGCTTAATTATTGAAGTTATTAATTCACATAACAAATTTCTCTGTTCAGCTTACTAATGCAAATGTAATTATCTAATAGCTGATTGACCCTATTGTCATGTTATTGTTTATTATTAGTTGTAATAATTATTATTTAATAACATTAATAAGATTGCCTGCCCTACACTTAAAAAAGAAAAACAACAACAAAAAATTGAGCATTCATTTTAATTCCAATATGTGTGTGCTTTTGCCTTTTCCTGTATATGGGTGGTTTTAAGCATGTAACTAGAAGACTTATTGAATGAAAGGCTATTTATTGGAACAGAGGTTAATGCTATTTGCAAGCTTTATGTTGCTAAAAATCAAGGAAAGATTGAATTTGGTTTAATATTTCAGTGAAAAATGTTGTAAGGCAGAATGCCAACAGGAGATGCATTAATAATCTATAAACCTGTGGTAGCCAACTAATTTGGGACATTATAGGAAATCTTGGCTTTATGTTGGCCAATATTTCTAATATGAGTTTCCATCAATAAGTGCAGGAAATACTAAACATAGTTATTAATCTGCAAGGAAGAAACTAAAATTCAGTGATCAGATTTCTCTTCAGGAAGAAGTTGTAGGCATTAAATTTTAATCCACTGCATTATAAAAGGAATCATATATTGTTTCTATGGACTTCAGAGGAAAGTTTTCTCATTACTAATTAGTAACAAGGTCTTGCTATTTTTCAAATGTGATACTTGATTTTCTCCCATTTCTAATTCAGTCTCCCACATCTCTTCATTCCTGACTGAAAACCTTTAAGTTATGATTTAATAAGTTTTACTACAACAATTAATAATCATGTGGATGTATACATTTTTGTCTGTTTTTCATCTTGCCTCTGTGCTGCAGTGTTCTCTGGTACAAGGAATTATCCAATTGAAAGTTTAACATTTTATTCAATATTCTGAGAAGCAGAATAAAAATACAGATTGATTACAAGTGTTAGTGGACATTTATGATCTCAGAACGTTCACTGTCCTTGGCAGGTCTACTTGCTTATGGCTTGCCAAGAGGGCTTCCTTTATGAGCTGATAAATTTGGATGTGATGAAGGATCTCATGCGGCAGATATTTGGGATTTGTGGTTAAGTGAACACAAAGAAATTTTAGGTTAAGAAATGGTTTTGATTTGATTTCAGAATTCCATTAATTGTTTTCCCTGAAATTTACTCCTGTGTGTAATCTCACCATGCCATTTTGTTGAAATTTCTTAGTTTCTCCTGTCTAATGAGATTTCCTTGAGCTTTCACCACACTGTCATATAAACAACTGTGACCACGTTATAGGAATTGTCCCAAAGTTTCTCCCATTGTTCCACTTAATCAGGTGAATTAACTTATTATTCCAGATCCATTTTTCCCTCCTTGTTTTTTAGTGTTGGTTTTGTTTTGTTGTTTTGTTTGTTTTGTTTGTTTGTTTTTGTTTGAGTTTAGTGTTCCATTTGTGTTCTTATACTGTGTCTTGGACTTTCTTTAATTGCTATTTCACTTGCTATTTAATACCAGTTTTTTCCTGATGTGAACTGATACTGTTTTTCATCTAGGAATATTTTGGAAGAAAAAACCACTGTGCTATGCAGTATGAATTGACAGTGGTCAGAAGTTTTCCCTATGGAAGTGTATCTATTTGACTATCCCTATTAGACTTGTAGTCCCAGGTCTTTAGTTCCTATCTGACTATTCTGCCTGAGCTCATTCATCTGGAATAAATTCTGAAGAACTTAGTAATTGTCTTCAAGATCAGTTTTCTACCAGTGCATCAGTATGAAGCATTTAGCCGAGGTTCTGAGAAAAATGTGAAAGCATTTGCATGTTACAGTCCTCTTAGACTGCAAGTTCTTATATAGCTGCCTAGTCATTATGTATTGCTTATCTCTTACAGGAGACTATATGATGTTTTAACTCTATTCTGCCTGCCCCAACAACAGGTTTCTATAGAGTTAGAATGTATCTAGTACAAATTTCTCTATCCGTGTGTCTGTTCACTAGAAGTTTCTTGATAGGAAATACATGGGAGTAAAAAACTAATGATTCCACAAATTATTAATTTTATAGTTCAGCATTCTTGTTGATTGAGAAGTTTACTTTTATTGGATTCTATTCTGTTAATCTCCTTGGAATTAGTGAGTATCACACCCAAAATAAAAATTAAGTACTGCATTCCAGGAGGGATTATCACCTTCTACTAGCTAAGCATGAGCTATGGCTTGCACTTTTTGAACACAAAATGAACAAACAAGGAATTTCTAATTTCAAATCATAATATGGTCACCAGTAATAGAAAATGAATAAAAACTTACTGCAAACATTCACAGGTAGTTAGAACAGAGATATCTGCAGGGGAGAACTGCACTTTTTATAGAACTTAAAAGAAACAAAGTGGAAAACAGTTTGCTAAGGATGATGGTGATCATTAACTTATTTTCTTGATCTGTATATAACACATCAAATAAATTATGTACTTTTCTCTGATTCATCTGGAATAGGTAATAAGTTCTACGGTAAAGATAATATTTTCACAGAGGAATATCCTAGTCCTCATCCCATGAAAGCAGATAGAGGTTTATGATTTCAGTCAGGAACACCCAAACAATGCCTCTGGTCATATGCAGCCTGCTAGACCAATTTATCTGTCCTGTGTTCTTTTATTGACTGTTTCTTCTCTCAGGAGCCTCTTCTGGCATGGAGCATGCAGTAGCCCCGATGAATTGTTCAGTCAGTGACAGCATGTTCCTGACTAGTTTGTTTTTTCCCATGAGTCTTTCAGGAATAGGCAGACTTAGCTGTGCAAATTACTATAAAGTTAACACTTAAATTCTGAAATTGCTGCTTAAGTACAGATCACCTTACCATACTGTGTATGTGCTGTAGGTCTGGTCACTTGACAGAGAATTTGATCAAACTGGGGCTTACTTCTCTCACAGAAAAGGCTAGATAAGTTCTACTGGTTGAGGGAGTGAATTAAAGCTGATCTTTCCAGAAAGACTTAGATTCTCCTCATTTACCACATCTTACTATTAAAATTCTGACTTATTGTTTGAAATTTTAAAATTACTTAAGATTTATTTACAATAAGATTTTAAAGCATTAAGTGTAATTATAATAAAATCTAGTACCATTTTAAAAAAATGAAGGTGCAAAACAATGGAATTAATAAATGGTGGGAATTTTATTTACAATAAAACATTTAAAAATTGATAAGGAACACCTTGAGACATTTGATTACTAATATTTTCTTGAAAAAAATATCGGGGTTGCCTTTCAAGTTTCCGAAAGGATCTTTCTCAATCTAGAATATACTATGAGCGTGTAATAGGTGTATTATGCCCAGGCATAATTTGAATCAAGTAGAAATATTTTCCTGTAACTTTTACATAATTATTATGCATTTTTATGTCAGACTGCCACTTTGCTGCCATCTGTCACACAGCAACAAAATGTAATGGGGTATTGGTGGGAATGTTCAGCCTTCACTGCCATACCACCAGCATCCACCTCTGATGTCATGGACCAACATCATACGTTATTCTGAAAGTAATGGCTCCTATTTTATGTATGTGTGTGATTCACTTGTTTTTATGTTTTTGGGCTAATGGTGGACTTTTGCTTGGATTTTAGCTCAAGGCTCTGTGGAAGCAAGAACTTTCAAATAATGTCAAGCTATTCATCCTGATTTTATTTATCTATGAATTTATTTAAACATAGGATAAAAAAAGGTTTAAACAGGTTATTCACCAAAGCCTATTTAGCCATCTTAGTTTCTGTTAATTGATATCTGCATCATATGTTTGTGTGATTATAAGAGATACATAGTATTAATCATAAAGGAAGTTCATCAAGTAAAAAGTTGAATGCTGAGCTTCACTCCTTTGTTTCAGTGACAAGTTTGTGTTCTGTCTACCAGTATTCAGAAAAAAAAAATCTTCCTTATTATATTCTTAGGGTTCAAACAGTTTCCCACTTTTTAGTAACATAATTACACATTTTTAATGTTCCAGAAGGGGTGACTTTGTTCTTCAGCAGCATCTGCATGTTTCTTTTTTTCAACTACTCCCCATAACCTGTAGAACACAGCATGTAGACAGTCAATAATCTGTCACTCGTTATATCTTGAAATAATTTATTTCAAAAGATGTGTTAGTCTGAGTGAATTATAGATTTGTCAAAGAAGTTAACTGCCTTTACACCTCTTTAGTAGCCAGTAATGTATGAAGAGGATGGATATTCATATTGGATATTTTAAATAGATGCATGTGTAAATATGTTTAGAACAGTCAAGAAAGAATTAAGTACTGTGTTGGTATACTTTGTACTCAGATAAGTGTTGGTTTTACCTAGCATATCTGCTTTAGCTACTGAGCTTAGCTATACTCTAGCAAAGACTTGAGTAAACTTGCAGTTCTTGGTGTAACAAAAAGGGAAATAGTTACCCTCAGCTCTCAATGCTGAGGATTTTTCTTTTTTCTTCCACCTCCCTCCTTTAAGGAGTTACCAAATCTAGTGGTTTTTTTATTATTTGTTTTGTGTTTTATGTTATTGTACTTTATTATCACAGTTTTGTTGTGTAATGTTATAATTTTGTTATTCATTCTTCTGGATTTTAAGAGAACTGCTAGAAGTATTAATAGAACAGGAAGTATTCCAGTGGTAGTAGGAAATCTCATAGTAATTTCTGTCTGTAGAGCTTGTTTGATGCAAGTAGAAAAAAAAGAGTTTAAATATCACTAATATTTTTTCCTACTTTCAAGTAAAGATGCCTATAAATATGCAATGTTTTGAGTATTTCATAAGAAACTCAGATATCTATTTATACGGTGTATGATAGTGGGGATACTAAAAGTTGGACTGGATTCTGAAGCTGATGAAAAAAACACAGGTCTTTACAATAAGATAAAAATGTAAATTTTACAAGAGAGCATCAATACAGACATTGATCTTCTGTCTCTTTGTGGTGTAGTAATTGCTGTGGAAAAAGTGTCTTCTCATTTGGATTACAGCTTTCACAAGCATGCTGTAATCACAGGAATGAGGTAATGACTTCATCTCCCCGAAGAGTTAATCCCATTGTAGTTTTCTGAGAGATGTTAGATATTTACCCTCATGGTATGCAGCATGAAATTCAAATTGACTAGTGAAAATGGTATTATCTAATTATTTTCTAACTTCTGTTGGACACAATTTCCAGAACTCCAGTATGTGTGAAGAAAGTAGTAAAATAATATTAGTTTGACTGAGGTTATGTGCTTCCTGCTGCAATGCTTATGCATGGTTCTGAACATTAATACAGTGTGAATTGTGTGATAATATCTTCACTTGGATCTAAAAGAAAAATAGAAATGATAGGAACATTAAAGGGTCATGTTCTTAATTCTCAGATGATGTCTAAATGTTTCTCACTTGCCCATATACCTATTTCAGCAATTGTCTTCTGAAGTTGTACAGACTATGCTCTTCTAGTAACAGGGCCTTAGAGTTTGCTGTTATCATATCATATCACATATCTTCAAATGTCCTAATTTCAATGAAATCAACTCAGGCTTTCTGCTTTGGATGAAATATGGAGAGAAAAATACAAAACAAAAGCAACAAACAATACAAAACACAAACCAAAAATCCAGTGTCCAAAGGTTAGTTTGGAAAATGAAGGACCTCTAAATGTTCTTCAAGAAACAATCTGAAGCTTTGTAGTAAAATATGCCTCATCTCTAGAAAGAAATTCTTTTAAGTCCAATCATGTTTTGTTTTGTTTTGTTGTTGTTGCTATTGTTTTTGTAGTTGCAGTCAGGATTCCTTTAAGTATATTATGTCCTGTGGGCCAAAATGATTTACTTCTGTATGTTGGATATTTGAGTTCTATTCCACTGTTGCCAGTGTGTTTTCAGCTGTGCCAAAACCAAGCAAGTCTGTGGTTCCTTTGTAACATCAGAATGAAGACATTTATTATTGAAATTTATTATGGGACAGCCAAGCCAGATGGTTTGATTTTTTTAAAGGTGAATTGTTGAGTCTTGATTGGCTTGTGATCTTTTAGTTAAAGACAACTATATTAGCTGCTCACTGGAAAATATTTTTGTTTCCTTTTTAGTAATGTAGAAAGCGCTAATATAATAGCAGCTGTAACATAGTTTCCTTTCTAAAATGGCAATTTAAGTCATGACCAGTTCTACTGATCAAATAACGATTATAATGTTATTTTGTTTAGCTTTGTATTGAAACATGCTGATAAATAACATGTACTAAAAATGATTCTTAAGAGGGTCAATTTTAATTTTCAAGTTCATAATATTTACTCATAATGAAGATACTTATTTTGCTAAGTTTATTGTATTGGGCCACAAAGAATGGCACTTGCATTCTGATCTTTGCATAACTAAATAAAGAGACAAAGGGAGAAGGAGTTATTTCTTCTGTTTCAGTGGAATGATTTAAAGGATTTTTCAGAGCTGTGCAGGATGGCAGAAGGAAGATTGTCAGGTAATACTTATCATTACAGTAACTAATGCAGAAGGAAAGAATGTTTAAATTCTGGGCACAAGCATGCTCTTCTTTAGATCTGTTGTCAGCACAGAAGCTTATTTGTTGGATCAACAGGCAAGTATGGGTACGATACACAAGATATAAAACTAAAAAGAATGTATGTGTCCAAAAGCTTGTCTATCTTATTTTTCTACATTAGCTGCCCTAATGAAATTATTGCATAGGGTGGCAAGTGAAATCTTGCCTATATCCTCACACAGTCAGACCTGCAATTACAGTACTACAGAATAGATTCCAGAGTATAAGTTAAGGGAAGGAGTCCTAACCAATTTTTAAGATGAGCTGTAAACACACCAATTTTTGCTTCACTGTGTTCACATCCACTGTTTGATCCTGTTTAAAAAACAGGAAAGGCAGAAAATAAATTAGAAGAGATGGAAAACTAAAGATTCAAGACATTATGTAGTATCAGCTAATTCTATTTCAAAATCCAAGCAAGTAGCACCTGGAGGCATGATCTTCCTGAATGTTACTCAAACACCCCTTTGATTTATCCAGTGCTATGGAAGCCCAAAGACACTCTATTTGCTTATTAATTACTGCCTAATGTTTCATGACATAAAAATATACAAATATATAAATTAATGTTTGCTAAATGTTTAAGATCTGATTTCTTTTACACTTATTAACTGTTGTTTCATCTTGCTACTCAGCTTTATTGATTAGCAGAATCTTTACAGCTTTATCTTTATCCAGTTTTCTCTGTCATGGCCTTTATACAGAAATGTGTAGTCTGGGATTGTTGTTTAGGAATGCAGTCAGTCTTACAAGTCTTAGATTCATAGTATTCTCCTCCTGATGAAGAGGTGGAGAGACAAATTAAATGGGCAGCCGTTACTAAGCTGCTCCTTTTGAAGACAAAGCTTTTGCTCCAAGTGAATAGTACACTCCTTCCTCTATCTTAGCTCCAAATAAGCTTCTTGTGTGTAACCTTTCTGTGTAGGAAAGCCGTGCTGTGTGCTTATATGCTTTCATTCTACTGAAGTGAGACATAAGAACAGTTTACTTATAGGCTGATGGAGAGTTGGGATCACACTTTTCCAAAAAGTTTTGTTTGGAATACGCTTACTGTACTGCAGATATTTTTGGGAAGGGATCAGTGTGTGGGTATGTCATTCTTCTTACTGTAAAATACCCACTGAAGCAAGAGTTTGTAGCACTTTTTCTTAATGACAGAATGTATTACTCTTGAGCATCTGAGTATGACTTAGGAAGAAAGGGGAGAAAAAGAGGAAACTGCAAAGAGGGTTATGCCTGAGGTTTCAGAAATTGGCATGAGTTCCTCTTTGTTTCCTATTTGGTTAAAAATGAAGATATCTTAAAACAGAGTTGGAATATTCTCACCTACTTCGTCATCCTTTCAAATTGTGTCTATTCATCAAAGTAAATGTCAATTATATGCCCCCTTCCCTCCTGTCTTTTAGTAGATGAGGGGGTAAATACTTTGACTGTGATAAAATTATGAAGTTGGTCCTGACAGGAAAGCACAATGCAACATTTATATAGAAAAGTGTGGGTAAAATATCATTCTAATTTGAGAGGACAACACAGTTTGAATTAAGAATTTGATTGGCTGATGAGTTTTGACAGGGAATGTCACTTCAAGAAGATTCAAATGAGTGAATTCCAGAGGTCAGATCTAATATCTGACTCTCAAATACTGTAACTTTGTCCTGTAATGGTCTGATTTGAACTGGGGAAAAAAAAAAACAAACAGAACTGTGTGTAGTTATGTGGTTAACCCTAGCACTTGGGTTATTTCAAAGTTTGTGATTTATGAAGGTGACCAGAACAACCAAAAGCATCAGGTTTTCCTTCTATATCCTTATTAAAAAAAAAAATAAAAAAAAATCTGATTAATGATGGAACTCATCATTATTAATTAGAAAATAAAACAAAAACTTAGCTGGTAGATTTAAAATATGATATGTTACTTATTTTATAATTATCTAGCACTAGAAAATGTCTGTTTCTACAGGGTAAGGAAATACTGGTGGATGTTTGAGAAAAGATCGAGTTGTAAAAACATATAATTCTTTCTGTTGATGTTATATGGAAAAGGAGAAAGTTGTGCTATGTGTTTGCAACTCTAGGCTGGATGGGTGTGAAAGCATAAAAATAATCCCAAATACACTTTCAACTGCCAAAGTATTTATCAGTCTTCACATTTGTCGATGTGACTGCATGTAGTTCTGTATGGTGTCTGTTCCTTCAAGCTTGAAATCTGTGGGTGACTGTAATAAATGGTTTTCTAGGTTTCATCTCTAGTCATGTTTAGATTTGGCTTTGGATCTGCTGTGCTCATTCTATGACAGGATAAGAAGGAGCATTTAATAACAGTCTGAGGAACTATCCATGCTGTTCTTTTCTCCCTTGGAGGCAATTCGTGTTTCAAGATTTAGGCAACAAAATGCATTATCGGTTTCATTCCCAATGTGTTATTTTCTACTGTTTGGTTTTTCAGTTTTAAAATTAATTTCGTTTTCTGCCACGTTTATATTTGAGTTTTATTGAAGTTCTGAGTAGTTTGTGTGTATCTAACACATGTAATGTGCACATGGCACCCTGAAGCTATGACAAAAGGGTTCATTAGTCCAAAGCCTGAAAGGTTGACTGTATTTGCTGGACAATTTTTTAATAGACAGCATGTCATTAAAACCATGATTATTATTTATTTCTTCTGGCTTTTCGTTTCACTACTATTTTCCAAAAAAAATTACATCCTCATTTAGCAGTGTTTCTATCTAGCTCTGACTTGGGAAATGGTTTGAAGGGAGGAGTTGCTACTACAAGGATTCAAAAACTGCAAGCTGGTGGGGCTTTTGCAGAAATCATCAAAGCTCAAAGCTTTAATTTTCTTTCAGTTGTGCTTTTGATCTGGAATCTGCTGTCTTTGAAGTCAATGAGTAGTTTTGCTTTTGGCCTTATTGATCAATTAATTGGTCTGAGTTTCCATGAAGTAGGAATAGAAAAAATGCTATTGTTTCTAATTATAGTATTACTAAGATCGATTCAATTTTCAGTTTGATTTATTTGCAACAATTTCCTGCCAAGCTACAGTTGGCATCACTGATTAACATAGTGATTTTTCTTCTCCCTTGTTCAGGCAACAACTTCATGCCATTGTCAGGTCTTCAATAGAGGCTTTTGTTCCTTTTCTCTCCCCTGCCATGTCATTTTTGTCCATAGAATTCTCCATTTCCAGCAGTATGTCCAGCTGGCAGGCAAACTTTAGGAGAGATTTGGCTGGGAAAAAAAATATAGGCTGAAAATTAACAATTGATAACTCTTAATGAAAATTATATACTTTCTGCAATTATGGTTTTAATATCTTGATGTGCATGCATGTGTGTGTTTGTGTATGTGATGGGTAGACCAAAATGTATAAATTAATGTGTTCTGGAAAAGTGCCACGTGGAAATTGTAATTTGATTCCCTCAGGTTCTCATCTCTTTGATGGTCTATGAGTCTCAGCTGGGCTAGAAATCTATTTTATAGACACATTTCTCTCCTTTAGTGGCCAGTAATGTGTCAATAAAGTAACATAGTATCTTTTCAATTCATTGGCAGCTAAGAATAATTGAAAAACCTGGGAAATTTCAAAACTCCTTTAAACCAGCAGTGAGAATATTTTTTAAAGAAAGAGATAAAATATTGCTTTGCTCTATATTTTTCCCCAAAGATTTTTTTTTTGTCTTTTTAATCTATTTTTATATATTTGGTTCTTTCCTTCTCAGCAAATTAAAATTAAGAAAAAAATTTCAAAACTCTTTGTCACAAAGTCTCCATTTTATTGCCATTCATTTCAAAAGTTACATTTGGTTGTAAGCATTGTGTCCTAGTGACTCCAATAGAAATTATCTTTTCTAAAAAGATATACCAGGAAACATATTGAGAAATATGCCATGCATTATCCATCTCTTGGTTTGTTTTTAGTGTTGAAAAGAAGATCAGAATACCAACTTTATAGATATATTTTTATGTACAATTAGTTTGTTTTTCACCACCTATGGTGTGTTGACCTTTAGTTCATTGCTGATATCACAGAGTCTCATGTCAAATCCTGAAATTTCCTGTCACCAAATTTCACGTGCCTCAGAGGAGTAGCTGATAATTTATCTGGATGAAAATGCAGAAAGTTTTGTTTTTGTTTTTTATTTTTTTATTCCCTGACCTTTTTCTTAAGAAAAATTTATAGTTTATCTTGTTTTCTTTAACTATATGTTGAAGAAAATACTTTATTTTGCACAATATCTTTGCATGTTCGAATAATCAAGAAGTTATTAACTTAGGTTTGTTGTTTTTGGTTTTTTTCCCAACATAAATCAAAATGCTTTTATTTTTGTAACTGGCATAGTCTAATCCATTCTGTATCTAAGCAGCGTTCCCAGTTTGCTTCTAGCTGACATGTTTTTGCCATCTTCCAAAACTTCCTTCTAAAGTGTATTTGTGGTACTAGAACATGATGAAGAGCTAATGTTGCATATTTCATTCAGTATTCAATGCTGAATATTTTATTCACAAATAGTATTTTATATTATGTGCTGAAAATTCATGTACTAAATGGGATTCTCATGGGAGCAATGGATTTTTTTTTTTGCCTTCGCCTCCCCCCCCCCTTTTTAGTTTAGCAGTTCTCTTGTTTGATTACTTGTTTTTCAAGTCACCCCATTTGTATTGGTTCTTTGTCTTAAATATTGAATACTCAATATGTGGATTTCATTTCCCCCTTTGGCTACTATTCTCCATTGTCATTCATTTTCTATTGTGTTTTCTGGGGAATGTCCCAGTTCCATCTCTTCTGTGGTTGATATTATCGATGTCATATTGTCCACATTAATTACTGATAGGTGGAAAAGACCTAGCCAAATGTACCTCACATTTCTCTTACTTGAATGAGGTGTCTTGCAACCCATAGCTCTGAAATCAAGTGAGCTGATTTCATGTGCTTAGCCCTGTTAGTTTCAAAGCAGTTTTGGCAATAAAAATGTTTTGTGGTTTTGGGCATGACATTAACATTTGTTTTCTCTTAGTTCTTTTTCCATTTCTTTGATAAAAAGTCTTTGATGCCCAAAGGAGCGACCTTTTATTTCATATTTCCATAAATTGAGTATTCACTTAGTTTTTTAAGATACTACATGTATAGGCCTCCTGTTCACAATCTGCATTTTGATCTTTGTGCTTATGCTTACTTCTGGTGGCCTAATTTTCCATGTATGTATGTTAGGCTGTCTCCGTGTCAATTATATCTTGGTTACCAGAAGCTTGCAGGACAGTGGGAAGTTTTAAATTAATAACTCACTTTAGGAGGCAGAATTTTACAGCTGTCACACAAGGCATTTTAATCCTCTTTCCTAGTTTAATGGCTCACTACCTGACTGGTATCTCATCAGCTGAATAGCTGTCAATTATTGCTAAACTATTCTAGGGTGAATTTTTTCCTTTTCTTTTTCCTTTCTTATTCTTTTTGCTTTCCTTTCTTTTTTTTCTCCAGATCTTCATTATTTCGCTCTCTTCTTTATGCTGTTGGAATCTAACCAGATGTTTGTTTAAAATCAGAGATAATCCCTTCCTCAATTACAAGTTTTCTTTAGGCTTTAGCATTGTATCCTGCAATTCTGAAACTACAGAAAGAGAGCAGTTTGTGTATTCCACTTGAAAGATAGGTATAAATAAACTTAACAGTGTATTACAATCAGATTTTAAACCAACATTTAGACCAAACAACATTTCTAAACATTGAGAATAAATTTGTAAGAAAACAAAACCTATTACTAGTTGAGTTTAGTTATATAGTAATTTACAGTGATAAATTATCTGAGGAATCATGGGTGCTATTTTATTTTGTGTTTATACCAGCCACTCCAGGATGAGAAATGGATTGTGTCTAAGTGTTTGGTGATGTTTGGTACTCTCTTTTTGTAGAGCAGGGAAGTATATAGGGGAAAGGAAATTGCCACAGAGAAAAACCAGATGAAAATGTACTTCTTTTGCAAAATGAGATGCTTGAGGTACTACTCTAATGTGCTTTGCACAGTATTTCACTATTTTCCCATGTTTATGGATGCAGGGAAAATACGTATTAGTCATATTCAAACTTAAGGCTGCATTTAATTTTGCAGGTTTGTGAGTATGTATCTGCCTATGGCAAGGGGGATTTGGTACTAGAAGAACTTCCAACCCTTTCTGTGATTTTTAGGTGTACATCTTTTAGGGGAGCTGGAAGGGAGAGGGACTTGTTATTTAAGCCTCCGACTTAAAAAAGACTGCATCTTTATAGTTTTGGTTTCTTTAACAGCTAAGTACTTCCACATGGAAACAAAGTTGAATTTAGAAATTCTTCTTGCTTATTTGCTTATGAGGAGTGCATAAATATAATATGTATAAAACATCAAACAATAAAAGTAATAGCCTCTATGGGAAAGAGAATTATTTTCTTTTGAAACCATGATGTCATGGTCTTACCTCACCTTTAGTTTCAGCCAAGCAAATAATGTGTACTGAGCTCTCTATCATGTACCATTATAATTAGCTCTGTCAGGTCTTAGCCCTGCAACCCTCATGCAGATAATATGATAATATGTCTTCATAACCAAGTGACCTTACATGCACAATATTTCTCCCCTTATGAAGATTGCATGTCAATAAAGTAATTGAGTCTCAGAAGCTGCAGCGAGTGAAGATTTAGATGATTGGACTTTCAGGGCAGTGATGTATGACCATTATTATTCTACTTGTCAGAGAGCTGCGTACGAGTGAGGATGGTCAGAAGATGACAGGGATGAAAGGTTGTGTTTCATTAAAAAAAATATTGCTGTTAATCACCACTCTATTCTTTTCAAAGTCATAGAGGAAAGAAACTCCTTTTTCATTTTAGCTCTGGTTAAGAATTTAAACATGAACACATAGCAGTCTTTCAGAGCCAGTTATCCAGCTTCATTATAGCTTAATTAGGGAAATAAATTATTTCAGTTAATAAAATACAACACAATGATAGACACAAAGACCACCTGTTTACTTTTATCACATCATTTTAAATTAACATTAAATGCATGATGTTAAATGTTAAAGCACATTTTGCCTGCAGCTTTAAGTAATTACAACAAGTGCTACGAACTAGTACAAAATCAAACCATACTCAATTCAACTATTTTTGCTTGTAATAATGTTTGGACAGTAGCAGTGTTTGAAACACTTATATTTTCATACTTGGTAAAAAACAAATATTTTTTTCTCACCAAGCCATTTTTTAGTTGTAAATTTATCTTGTGATATCATTAACAGCTGGAAACTTGTAGCTTGTCAAGGTTTTGTTTCATATTTAAGCAGCTCAGAAATTATGCTTGAAACATAGTATATTTCTTTCTGTGAAACTTTTCTTTGTTGTGCATTATCTTGGAAGTATCTGCAGTACATTTTAAAACAGTGTAAGTAATCACTTACTTAGTAGTTTCTAATTATTTGTATATAGTAGACCTTTCTTATATACATAAAAAAAAAAAGACTAAAACAGACCTCAAGTAGTATATATTGGGTAGTGCTACATAATTAACTGTGAATGTAGTTTTTGGAAGGCCAATGGGCAAAGAAGCTTGACAGTGCTTTTTGTGGTGGAAAATCCTAATGAAATCTATTCTGAAGAACTGGTTTCAGAAGTCATTCTCAGTTAGGATACTGACTCTAGTAGTATTGCAGCTCTGATGGAGAAAGAGCTTGTCAGGTGATTTTTGGCTACATACAGTAGACCAGTAATGCATCTTTTCAGGATTGAATCCCATAAAGGCGATTTTGTAAGCACAATCAAGAGAAAACGAGAATGAAATCTTTGTGTGAAAAGTGAAAACAATGCTTTTTTTCTGAACGTATTTTTAACCTAGCATGTAAATTGTAAAGGTGCTGACTCATGGTTGTTTGCAAACTCATCTTCACCATTGTTAATGACTTTTTTGACAGTAATGTTCCACGTGATTAAGGCTCTTTTGTACTATTTGCTGTAAGAATGGGAAGTAATATTCTCTGTTCCAAGGTAAAGTGGGTAATTGAGTAAGAGAATAGAATGCTTTCAAATTACTGGTATTTAATATCTATATTACCACGCAACATTCAGGAGCAGAGCACTCTTAAGTTCTTTCTTAAATAGTCTAATCATGGCTACTTCTTTCTGCCTATACATAACATTAGGAGTATGACAGTTGGTAGATGAAGGAAATTCATGCTTCTATTTTAAGTTAGAATCTCTTGACATAAGATTTCTTGAGTGGAATCATAGGTGTTAAGTCAGCCACGGTCTTAACAAGAGCACTGATTGGTTTCTCTCCTGCAGCTGTAGAAGAAAGTCTTTTAGGCCCTGAAAGTCCTGGAGAGTTCAGAATGCACAGGGGTCACTAAAGAGCTGGAGGGGAAGGGAGAACTTACAAAACTAACTTAAATAGCAATACAAGAGGAGAAGATAATAGCCCATTATATTTTTATACGTCCTTTTAGATAGAGGAAGAAGATTGAAACCTTCCAGTCAAATGACAGATGTGAGTGATCTGCATCCTCTATCAATGTGACATCTGACTTGTTGTTAACAGTTATTGGTGTTGATAGGCACACCCCACACAGAGAGCCAAATACAGTTGTTTGGATCCCTTGTTCTTTTATTTCTATCCCTTCCCCCTGTTTTATGCCACAATGTCATGTTTAATCATTGTTTGGTGGCACATGCAGAACCTCTCAAGTACCAAGATATCAGGCTTCAGGAACAGCATTGAAATGAATATAATAATGAGAACCAGACAGCCACACAGAACCTCTTCTTGGGGAAGGAGGCAGCTAATAAGGGTTGTTAGTGGATGCTGAGGAAGGAGAACCAGAGGTGAATCCTGTGGACAAGCAGGTGCAGGATGGTTTGTCTCAGGGCTCAGTTACTGGCATACTGAGAAGATCAGTTCTGATGTCTGTCACTTTGTACACATCAAGATGCTTATTTGAGAAAACAGAGTAGTCAGTGATTCTCTGGTGATCAATCCCAATATGAAGAGCAGTGTTGTTAAAAAAAAACTGTTGTATTTTTCTGTATTTCTCCATATGTCATGCTAGTCCATCTTCCTGTATTCTCTTTAAAGAGAGTGGATATCTTCCCTATTTTGCTTTGCCGAGGCTTATTACCTCATGCTCTAGAACTGTCTAGGTCTTTACATATATATTCAGCATACATGCATCATGTATGCTCTCATGCTGTTCAGGCAGTTAATTGAGACACAGCTTTCAGATTAATTCTTTTTTTGAAGGTGTGGCTTTTTGGAGGGTAGATCTTTCTAATTTTGTAAATTTGTAACTGGAACTTTGCATATTTGTCACATTCTGTCTGAGATAAGGAGTTTGAATAATATTCCAACTGTAGCCTAACTTTGTGATTTTGTATGTATACAAGCTTGAATTACAATAATTATATTTACAGCAATAGCAAGAAAAATTGATGTAGCTTAACTGCTTCCATTTGTCTATAATTACCTGAAATTTTTAGCTCTCTGAGATAATTTAGTCCCTTATTTCTGTCCAGAGAAAAAGATTCAGTGGCTGGTTTGTTGTTTTCTTGTTGTTGTTGTTTGTTTGTTTTTCTAGATTTTCTCGGGTAATCCCATTGCTTCTGATACGTTTATAAGTTAATTCATGCTGTCCAAAGCCATTCAGTCTGACTGTTCTGTACCTCACAGATCTCATATTTTATATAATAATCTCCAAACTGTGGTCAGTAAATTGTGTTAGTAATGCTAACTGATTTACCCAATTATGCATTCAAACCGCTAATCAATATAAGGTAAAAAATAAAAAAAAATCTAGTTCTATTTGGCTTCCACTTCCAGTCTTATGAGCTATTTTTTAATATCAATACAGAATATCAACCTCTTCATATTTAGTATTTAGTTCTTGCATAAAGTAGTTACGTTCTGTAATTAAATTGACTCCCTCCAAGGTACTTCCTCCAATACTTAAGTATTGTTGGAAATATCTCAGAGTCTAGCTCTTTCCATCACCCTTTCCAGTTTATCAGTGTACTTTATAAAACATGATCATCAAAACTGATTGTACTAATCTGGTCCTATGAATAAGCAGTTAAATCATCTACCAGTGCTATTCTGCGTTCACATACAGCAATTTCTTAAACTCATCTTGCTTTAACATTACATTAGCAGATTTTGTTGAAGTATTTGTCCGTGTTTCTTAAATTATTTTCAGAGGCTCTGTGAGTTTCATGTAGTCTTTATGAATATGGCCAATCGTTCCTGAATTCCTAACAAACATACTTAGATGATGATGACACACTGATAACTGGCATTTCTGTTACAGACAAGTCTAGGAACAAAATATCTTAACTTTTTGTTTTCCTTTTTGAGATGCAATCAATTTACCCAGGAATGTCTTTGCTTTCTAAAACAAATCTCAACGCCACTGTCTTTCACATTTCAATAGTTATAATTACACAAATATTATCTGTAGGTTTTATGGTATGTAGAACTTCACTTGGCAGTTACTTATTATTACTGAAAGAACTGGGGCTGTTTAGTCTGTGGAAGAGGGAGGCTGAGGGGAAACCTTATTGCTTTCTTCCGATATCTGGAACGTGCTTACAGTGAGAGAAGGGTTGGTCTCTTCTCAGTGGTTACAAGTGGCGGGATGAAGGGAAATGGCCTCAAGTTGCACCAGGGTAAGTTTAGGTTGAATTCTTTCAGTTATTCTTTCATTAGCACGTGCCCCATTATACGCAGTGGGGACCTTCTAAACTGCACTCGCAGAATTATTTTCTGCTAGCAGCAACTGCCTCAGAGAGAAAAGTGATTCTTCACTGAGAACCACAAAAATTAAAATCTTGCTCCAGTTAGAAGTCTTAGGTTTTCTGAAGCATCTTCTGGGTGAGTTCCCAAGCCAAACAAGTGTGGAAGGGTTGGGAGGCCAAGAGAGAATGTCTCTTCCTGTAGCTAATTTTATTTACAGGAATAGCTTGTTTCTTCCTTAAGCCTAGAGATGTGAACAAAATTGCTACTAATCAAATTCAGTGTCACAGCAGAGTTTCTGTAGTTTATGAAGATTGTGGGTTTTGTTTCATTTGTCAGTACCAAAGGATAGCACAAGTAAGCACAGCAAGGAGATTAATATGACATTAAATAGCATGTTTTAGGCTAATTAATTGCAAGAACAAGGAATAAAAAAATATTTTGTGTGGTGATACCTTAAAATGCAGTCAAGAACAATAAAGCACAAGGTTTTGGAATGATGATTCAGAACGATATGTTAGCCACCACTGTTTTCTCGTTGAATTTATGCTATTCTTATTGTTCTTTACAACAACAAATGTACAAAAATAGTCAAGAAAATACTAGTATGTTTTCATGTAACTGTATGGGTAAAAAAAGAAGAAAAAAAAAACAATCTTAAGATGTGCTAAATTCAGTTCTGGTTTACATGAGAATAAAAAACGCAGTGCTACCAATTCCTGAAAGCAGCTGAAATTCTGAATAAGACCAAAAGCTTAAAGCAAATATTTTAAAAATGAATAATATTTGGTTAATTGTTTAAAAGCTATTTTAATATAACAGACAAGGGCTTGAAGAAAAGTTTGTATAAATCTACTCTGTTAGGGAAATTGAAGGGTATTAGCTTATAGGAGTAAATGGAGAATAATGGTTCTGTTATGCTCAGTAAAATCACAGAGAATTAAAGCCTCAGCAGTTTGTAGTTAATCCTTGATACATGTATGTAACACACTAATGTCAGTTGGCTGTGGTAGGATGGTTGCAGTATCAGCAGTACCTTTGCTTGTGTACTTTGTTGAAAATGTGCTCTGAAATATCACTGCACTGCAAGTTTCTGAAGAACAGACTGAATGTGAAGGGCAGATGTGGCCATCATGGTGAAGTCAGCATGGGCACAGCTTAAAGCTGGCAGGCATTTAGGACATGGTGACATGTCCAAGTGCTCTGACTCTTCAGAGGAATTACTGTTAGGTTTCTTCTCTGCTTCGGTAACTGTGTATTTTTCTATGTTTGTCTATTTTGTGGTTTTTTGTTGTTGTTGTTGTTTGTTTGTTTTTTGTTGGTTTATGTTTTAGTTTCTTTTTCCTGTTTGGAACTAGAATGCTTTCGATTTTTTTTTTTATTTTCTTGTTTGTTTTTTATATACATATGTATAAGAATAAATGTATATAAAACACACACACACATATATACATTGAAAAATATGTATTTGTGATCTAAGTGAGTGGTCCTGCAGGAAATCTGAGATCTCAGATTCTGAACCTTTCTGCTTTTATATGCTAGCACCAGAAAACAAAGATTCAGACAGATGGATTGTGTCTTTCACTGATGACTGTCCACAGAGTTAGAAAGGAGTCAGGATCCAAAAGGGAGCAGAATATGACCAAGAAATTCAAATATAGTTTCAATTGAGTTGACGTGTTCACGGAGACTAGGCAGCAAAAAACTTTTAGCTAACCTTCTGATACTGAAATTAAATGAGAGGAAGTACTTGTCTTTACTGTACTTTACTGTACTTAAAAGTCAGCTATGTCATTTGCATCAGATGACATTTTTCCTCTTTCTAATTAGGCTAATTGATTTTTTTATTATTATTATTTTCTTGGATTTCCAAAAATATAACATTCTGTAGTCCTATATTCTAACTTCTTGCCCAACTTTTTCCCCCATAATATTTCACTTGGAAAATCATTTCTGGGAATGATTTCCAGCTCAGACTGTATTCAGACCTATACTATTGATTGTGATACATGGTGTACAGTGTGTTTGATTGTCCATATTACAGCACATTAAGCTCCATCATAAATCTGTCTGTTGTTGTATAAACAGAATGAAATAAAGCAACTCATCTATCAGGTCTTCTAATTCACCTCTGAATGAATGCAATATTTTCTAATGTTATGGCTTTATTTGTACTTGGGTATCTATTGAAATCATAATTCTGAGTGAGGAGAGTATTTGGGAACTATGTTTTGAAATTTTAGTTTTCAAATAAATGTCATGGTGTATATTCCATGATTGTATTCATATATTTGTATAATACAAATAGAAAACATACACATTAAATGAATATATATAAAGCAGAGGTGAAAAATAAAGCACTCTATACTGTCAAAACAGTCCAAATCAAAGATGACTGCTGTGAAACTTCTTAGATGTTTTCACTTCTTTTTCACATAAAAACTGTCTTGGATGAGAAGGCTTAACTTTATCATGCTTTCTTGCTGTCATAAATTGAAAATTGTGTTGCATTCTTCTTCTTACTTCTACTATTATTATTATTAATCTCTGTTGTTTAAAGAAGTAGAAAAAGTTAAGAGGCAAAGGATTCTTACAAGACAGAAGGAAACCTTGTATTGTTTACTGTTACTGTTCTGTAGCTACTGACAGGGTGCTACCCTAACAAAGAACTATATTAATGTTTTCGTTAAGGAAATTCAACTGGAAACAGCACACTGAGAGGGACTGGAGTGAGGAGGGATATGAACAGGGTTATCAACCGGAATTCAGAAAAGGAAGGAAATGAGTAAAAGTGATCTGACATACCTCTAGAAGAGGAGCTGTATCACTCAATGGCTGTTTCTGCAACCTCAGTGCCATACACACATCTTTGCCCCACCAGCCAGGAATAAAGACAGGTCTGTTCACAGTACCAGTCAAAGCATGAAAAATGTTCCTTACCTTTAGGTGGCTAATGAGTCTGATGTTTTATGGACTGCTGCTACTCTTGTGTTTCAGATAAGTCAGTCTGCATTCAGATGTGCATCATTGTAGACTGCTGTCATTCAGGATTTTAAAGTACAATACCTTTTGTAATGGTTTGTTTCACTAGCAGTCCAGCACAGTTTTTTGGGACCTATTTTCAGCAGCCTAAGGCTAGAAAGCTCAAGTTTTCAACAAGGTTGTTTACTGGAAAGAAAAGGCTGCATGATCTTGGTGACAACTTGAAGACTGTTGTCTCAGTAACTAGTGATAGGACTCTGTTATTGTGATGGACTGTGCTATAGAGAATCAGCTCTTTTTTTTTATTTTTTATTTTCTTTTTATTTTTTAACTAGATGCTGTGATAACAAACTTGTAAAGCCAGGTTAACACTAAAGAATAATAAAGTGAATTAAAAAGATTTTAAAGCCCACTCTTATGTGCTACACCCTTTCATGTTAGAATTTTATTATTTCATTATTATTATTGAGAATACAAGAAATGTTATTTGTGATTTATATTATGTGACTTTTAATGAGTTCTGGCCCAGGTTTTGCCATTCTGATTCACGACAATCTCTCTGAGATATCTTTACTTTTAAAATCAGGGCTAGAAGCTTCAAGTAGGGGATTTGAATAGTACATTTGGTTAGTAAAAATCTGTGGAATAGTTGAGTGTTCTGCAAAATGGTAGATTATATTGTTTTAGATGTTAAGGAAAGCTAAATTGTATTTAGAGATATCTGGACTAATCTGTTATGTAAACCGAAGAGAAGAAATTTATCTCTGAGATACTGAAACAAGCTATAAAACTTTTTACTCTTTTCTATATATCCGAGCAATCTTACATAGGATTATTTCCTTTAGCTTTCTTCCTGAGACTAAAATAAATTCCGGTCAATTTTCAAACTTTTCCAAACTGTCAGAAAACAGTAGGATTTACAGTGCAGCCATTTCAGATGTACATCAGTATTACTTATTGACTTAGGTATGTTAATGTTTCGGTTTGTTGACACATTTTGTGTACTTTTCTTATCCAGATGTTAGAAAAAAAAGCACTGTGCTTCTGGGAGCATCTCACTTTATCATATATTTTACTCAACATTATAGTCTAGTGAGACTTCCTGAGACAGATATCTGCTGGCCCTGCCTTTGCTTTCACAGTTGTGACTCCCTGTCTTTTTTCCCCTGGGGATTCATCAAGTCTCTTGTGACAGTGACAGGACCAGAAGGAGTAGCATGGAGCTACATTAGGGGAGGGTCAGGCTGGATAGTAAGAAAGCGTTCTGCCCTGGAGGATGATGTGAACTGAGCAGGCTGCCCAGTGTGGTGGTCACAACTCCACATGCTGGAAATCAAGCACCACTCAGACAATGCGTTGAGACATGGGATTTGGATTTTGGTTGGTGCAGTGTGGAGCTGGGGTTTGTACTTTGATGGTCCTTTACAACCTGGGTTATTCTAAAATTCTATGAATGCCTTGTTTGTGTAAACAAGAAAGGGCTTTGTATTTGCCACTGTAGTGTGAGCTTAAATTAGTGCACACACAGAGAAAATTAAGCCCCTGGAAATCATAGTAATAAATTTGGGATTCTGAAATCCAGGAGTATCACAATAACTAATTATACCCTTAAACATTAATCTTTGCTTTTGTCCTTAGATGAACTTTCTTAAGCTTATTTTCATGGGAAACTGAAATCTTGTCGACAACCAATAAGTCTTGGGATATACAGTGCACTGACAAATGTGACCAATGAAAAAAATGCCTTGATAGTTTGAAATATTTTTTTTTCTTGCTCTCATAATTATTGACTGAGTTTTCATTTAATTTGTGTGCCTGCAGTCAGTGATACTTTAGAATGTATTAACAGAAGAGTAATGCAATTCTACTGGATATAATATTAGAGCTGCTTTATTTTTAACCCAGAAAAAAAGTATGCCAAGATCAGGAATTCCATGATACTGCTATTTTTTTATTTATTTAATATTTCTTCTCCTATGTAAGCAAACAGCTGCAGAATTGAAATGTTGCAAAGAAATTCACTTGTGCAAGTATTTTAGGAGATACTGACAACCCTTCCAGCCACTGAGGCTCAGATAGACAAGCTCTTCTTATGCTGTCGAATACCAGAAGATTACCTGGCAGCTGATGATCACTTTAGGTTATGGCAGGAGGAGATTAGCTCAAATTTATAACAGCTCACATTTTCCATTTTTTTTCCTCAGTTTTCAGAGAGGTGTGGAAATTGTATTTGTGAATCCATAGGGACTCTCACATTGGTGTCAGTTTTCAGATTTTGCCAGATACATCTAAATGTGAACATAAAATGTAATGGAAAGAAATGGAAAAAAATATCAGTTTCTTGATTCTTTATTACTGCAGAGTTAAGAAAGCAATTCCTCAGGCTATTACACAAATCTTAAACAGAGAAAAAATATTAGGATGAAATCAGATTCCTTAAGATTCCTTTTGCCTGTGCATATTTTTCAAAAACTCGTGTCTGGAATAGAGGAGCCTCAAGTGCTTTGAACATTTTCTGGCAACGCTGTACATCAATTAGAATTTGGGTAAAACGTTTGTTTGAAGATCAGTTTTATGACAAAAATCATATGTCTATGATACATGCATGCTAGCAAAGAATTTTCACCTCATTTTATCGTTCACCATCTCTTTATCCACCTCAGTATTAAAAGTGTTTAAACAAAATATCAGAAAATGTTTCTATTTATTTGTTAGAAAATATTCATTTGAAATTGACAATATACAGGAATATACTGTATTATGAATTAAGCAACTGAATTACATAAGGTTTTTTCTTTGGGACATTGTATATAAAAATCATAGGGTGCCGTGTGATTAAACAGAGCTGCTTACCCACCTTGTGAAATGCTATGTCAGCATACTCTCAGTACATAATACAAAGCACGTTTGGTGCTTTCTCATGCTTTGTCCCTGTAGATGCTAACGTTGTAAAGAACATAGATGAAGTTGCTGCCTAGGAACTGAAGTGACCAAAAGCATTTCGAATGTTCAAAGCAAAGACTCTTTCAGTCTTCCTTTTTCTGGTGTTTGAAACTACTCAGAATGGAGAACTCAGTTTTACAAATACTGTTGATCTTTATGTTGAGCTGGATGTGATCATATAAACTCCTGAACTTCGGAAAGCATATATCCAGATATTGATATCATGGCTTTATTGTTTGTTTTGCGTTGTTTTATTTTCCTTGAAAATATTATCATCTATATGAATTTATTTAAGATGGACTGCTTTTATAGTTTTTAAAATTGTGGCTGGAATTTAAAGTAAACTGAGAACACGTTGGATAAGCCAGATTAGAGAAAAAGGATTTTTATGATTTCAGTGGCATTCCATTTGATTCAGACTGACCAAAATCTTGAAAAATCTGCACTTCTCCAGAACATAAGGAAAATAAACAAATTAAGGAAATCTTTTGTTATGTGTCAATCAATTAAAAAAACACTGTAAACCTGCTAAACTGGAGTTTAAGCATACCAGCTGGGTAGCTGCAGAGTTAGTTATGCATCTTTTCAGTGTTATTGGACATAGAATGAAAACGTATTTCCCATATACAATTTAAACAGTTTCTGAAAAAATCATTTGGAGGAATGGCCACATCATACTGTTAGAAAGATAAGACATATGGTGTGTATGTGATGTCAAGTGGGGAGGATATGGTTGACCAATTTAGTGCATGTTAGAACCTCTCTTCCATGCTTTGTTTTCCTTGCACTGCCATTCAATTAAAAACTCCCTTTTTTCCAACATGGAAGAGAAACTTTATGGAATCAACTTCCTTCTCTTGGCCTGCATGGTATTGTCCTGCAGTAGTGATTGTGATTTGTCCGTGTATGTGTATGTGTTCTCTGATTTTGTAGTGTATTAAGCTTGGTAGTAAGTGATTGATTGTTCCTGGATAATGCTGTGTACACTGTTACTGGGAAGTCTGAACTAACATTTGACATCTGTAGCTTGAAAATGTGCCTAAGCTTGCTGGTTTGTGCTGTAGCTTGTGTGATTTACTGAATGTATTCTTTGAAAGATGTTACAATAAATGGTTTGACAGATAACTGCTCATAAAAGCATAATTAACGGGAGACACTTTTAAATTCTTGATAGAAATATTGCTATTGTAATTATATTGTAAGTATTGTATGGAGACTTTTTTCTTATCCATGTATGCCCTTTAGTGCATTTTTTTTTATTATCTACGCATAAAATGATACTATGTCGAATATTAAATCTCCATCAATAGAAAAGTGTGTATTATTTGCTGACATCAAACTCTGAGAGCCATAATTGACAAATTCAACAATTCAGTCTTCACAACGTTTTGAAATGTGGAATGAGCCTGTTTGCTTAAAGCTTAGGTGTTACTTTATCTTAAACAAATATTAAAAAAACACGGTAGTGTAATTAACAAAATATAATTAAATTTCTTGTTTTGCAGTTATGGTTCCACACTCAGATTGTTGTGCATAGCTGAATCCATGAAAAATTCTCAACTCTAAGTGCAGATTCATGTGATCTTCTGCACAGAGATTCTTTTCTGAAACAGGGGAAAAATATTCATTTATTTATTTACTTTATAGTCTAGAACTCAATTTGTGTAGCTGAATATTAATGAAATTTCATAATAATGATATATCCTGCTCTAATTTTATAACTTTTGGTTATTTCTTAAGATCACGATCTACATGGACGATAACAGTGAGATAGTATTAACTCACTACTTTCTCTTTATAGTGTTTAAAGAAGCTACTGTTGCCTTTCAATAAGAAAAAATATATGAAATATTTAGTAGAAAACACATTAAGTGCTAACTCATTCATGTATTGGAGTGGGCGGCCCATGGAAGTAGTGTAGTCCCCAGTCTTGGTGCTGTTTACCAGACTTCTGGAAGTGGCATTAAGAGACATGTTTCAGTGATCAAAATCAGTAGGTTTATGGTTGGATTTGGTTGGATTTAATTTCCAACAAAGGTGATGCTATGATTCTATGAAATCCAAATTCGCAACTATTAACATATTGATGTAATTCATACAAATTGTTGTGTAATACTTATGTAAATGCCATCATATGCCAATTAAAATATTTAATAATATAAAATATTTAATTATTATAATTATATATTATATATTATATATATTTAATTATTATAATTATATATTATATATATTATTGTAATTATATGTATAATTATATATATTATAATATATAAATATTATAATTATTTAATAATATTAAATATTTTAATATGTTAATTAAGTAAAGAATTTATGTGAAATAGCTGGAAGGCTACAATAATGATGTACAGTATTATCAGAGAGGTAGTAAGGAATAATTTTACCAAGATGTATGGAATCATTTGAACAGAGAATACAGATTAGTGCAAAGTTTTCAGTTGGCAGCACTGATTCAGTTATATTACCAATCTTTAGCTTGTACTTCTCCTGTTTTGAATATTTTCTGTGCCTTTGACATTAATGCAAACTATCCATACTTTGTGCAACAATCCATCTTGTGTGAAGTGTAAAACTCCAGAAACCTTGTTTGGAATTGATTGCAATTTTCTTTACATTTTAACAGCTCTGTACTTTTCAGCCAAGATCTGAGAAAACTGCAGTATCTCAATGACAGACTGTTAATAGTATGTAGCTTCTTGGTATTTTAAAGATTTTCAGGTGTGCGGTTGCTAATTATGATTATATAACATGGAATAAACCAGTATTAATACAAAAATAGGGGCCATGCATCTTGATGGATAAAGCTGTTTTAAATTTCTGAAAGTAAGTTTTTAGATCTAAAAGTTATTTTAAACATCTAAAAGTTAGCTAAGTTTTTAGATCATATTGTCTAATTTACCATTACTAAGTATTTCTGTCTCCAGCAGTATCCTTGTTTTCCCATGCCAGTAATAGCTAGGGCATAAAATAACATGGATCAAATTAACATTTTGCCTGTTTAAGCAAGCTTCCCTATAAGATTTCTGCTTGTGTTTCATGTTCACAGTAAACTGTCTTATCACAGCTAGTTTTATTTCCTTTCTTAATATCAATCCTCCTACTTTTATCTTTTCTTCTTTTAAAACTTGTTTTGCTTTATATAATGACATTTCTTTTCCTTACATAATGTTGCCAAGACTGTGACATAACTTCATGTAGTACTCATTATATGCAATTTCAATTACTTCCAAAACTATTTTAATGCTCTGTTTCATAGTATCCACCAGAGAAACTTTCATCTAGGACTGTTGCATTCGGGGTCTTGCTGTCTCAGCTATTCAAGGAAGCTAAGAATACTACACACTGTATATCATATTTATTATCAGTTCTCTCTTCACTGTAGAACAGGGTCGGAAGTGTTATTACTTCTGCTTTTTCCAGTAAGGCCTTTGCATTTTCTTGTTTAGCTGAGTTGGTGCTTCTCTCTCTGCCAGTTCTACTGTGTTTTTATCTTGTTCTCCCCTGGGTATCTGAGACTGGTTGGTTTCAGTGCACCAAGAAGGTGATTTTGAAAGTCTGTGTGGGACACTTCTATTTTGATATTTTTTCTTTTTATGAGTATTTCTATTTTGATACTTTCATGTGTGTATATCTCTATTTATACAGCATTGACTTAGTGTTTAAAAAATATGTGTAGGCTTGGATTTTGAAAACTAACAATAACTTAGACAGTTGACAGTAATTGTGTGAGAACTATAGCACAACACATGCTTCTAGGAAAGCACAGATGAAAGTAGTAATGATATTCATTTCCACATTGTCACTAAAAACTGAGAGCTGCACTTGTGCAGCTGAGGATTAACGTGGACTGTGATGATTAATCTGCTACATATTCTAATTGTAGTGCTTTATTTCTGATACTATCTTTTACGGTGCTGTAGATATTTCTATTCCTTCTTTCAATTAGGTAGCGTGCTTTTGTCTGACATTGGTGGGTTTTGAAGGAGTGAAAATTAAACCTGTGCATTATCGCCTCAGAATCATCTGTGCTACAGTCATTAGAATCTTGTACAACTGCCACAGTAGTTTTTGCCACTGGACTAGAATGACAACAGAGCCAGTCTGTGCCAATCTGTATTTCAGCTCCAGATTCCTTTTCTCTGCAACACCCAAACAAGACAAGGAACTTCAGTGATTCTGTGATTATTTACTGGTAAATACACAAGTCCCACTGATTTTAAAAATAGAACATCTCATTTGTTTCATAGTTATGTTAGAAGCAACAGAAATAATCTCATGTAATTGGTTTCATATCTAGTGTTCATGATGAAAAAATAGATGATTTATTTGTATGAATCTTTTTGCCTGTTTCTCAAAGCTTACGCAGAGTCTTACTGTTTTAAGATCTCATGGCATTTGGTTTTTTTCCTTTCTCACTGCTAAGAGTGTTAAGAGTTTTGGAAAATTGTATCAGGGAAGTGGTTTTTTCCCCTTTCTCTGTCAGGTCATCTTCATCTACTGTGGTCGTGTTAGAAAACCTTTCCTGTCTCAAAGGACAATTACTACTTTTCTCTTTATTTCAAGTCCTTTATCCAGTCAGACTGGTAAATTAGTACAAAGTGCTTGCTCAGAACAAAACTGGAATGATGTGATTTTTTATTAAATGAGGTTTGCAAAGGTTACCGTAAAAGTGAGGAATGATTTTTCAGTCGCTTCTTTTGAACCGTGTTCAAGTTCATGTCCCCAAGAGAGCTTAAAAGATCAGCAAGCACTAATTGTTTGCTTAATGATTTGGCCACCTTTACAAATATATATATATATATATATATACACTCTAAGTTTCTCTTTACTGCTTTGAGTCATTGCTCTAAAACCTCTACATTTAACAGTGAGTCATAAACTTCAAGTCATTATTTTTGATATTTCCTAATGTTTTCATAGGAATCCTCTCTTGTCATTAAAACAATTATTACACTTGTGGAGATGCAGATCAAGAATAAAATGTAAAAAGAATAAAACTGATGTGTGATCTTAATGATTAGCTTTATTGTCTTGTTCTTTATTAAAACTGTTGTGTTTCACATAGTATTGGTAAATATTCAAAATATTACCTACTGTAAATTAAAATGTTTTTAACATGTATCCCAGGGATTTAAGTAGTAGAACAACTGTTTTATTTTGAGAAAAATATGATAAGCATCTGTTTGCATGGAAAATGTGAATTGAACCAGACCACATTTGTTTGCAGTGTTGTGGATTATCTGGTCTTACATTGTTTATGAATAAATCATGCAGGATGGATAGCACTGGTTACCACCGTAGTTTGTTTTATACTTCGTTTAAAGCATAAATTTATGTATTTGTGATTTTTTCCTTTAGACAATCAAAAATTTATGTTCTAAATAATGAGCAGCCTGTTGCATTTCAAGGCCAGTATTTAAGCTCATGGATATCATAAGTTCTTTTAAGCCAAGCCTTACCTATAGTTACTAAAAAAATTACAAAAGTTGCCTAATCTCAGGATAAACAATATATGTTTATTTGAGAAGTAACGTTGTGTCATGTAACTGTATTGTGACATAACATGGATAGAGTTAACTTTGCATGTGTAGCCTGAAAAACACATCTTGCAAGCATTCCTTACTGTCTGTGGTACTTATTGCCATAAATAATTTGTATAGACGCCAAAATATTTTGTATTGAAGGGAATGTGAGGATGTAGAAACAATTTCATGTTCCAACCTGCTCTCCCCCCATTGTCTTGAACAAGATGGTTTCTGCAAGCATTTGAGTTGTGTCCGTTTGTTCAGTAGTGTCTGGACAATTACATTTAAAGGATTTGGTCTGCCTTTGGTTATAGCTGAATGTATGAATCTGGCATGGTCTTTTAGTTCTGCAACACAAAGAGATGTATTCTGCTGGACAGTTTATGGTCTGATTTTATACTTAGGATCTTGCTGGTGTTATACAGTTGCTCGGGGACTGCTGTAGCTTTATCGCTTTTTTATATTCCTTGGAGCCAGTATTGCTGGGCTCAGTGAACTGAAGGTAACTAATGAACGCAACCCAGCGAAGCCCTAAAATACATTGTAAGAGTATGTAAACCTTTCAGCGGATTTGTATGCTGAAGTCAGCATGCAAAAAGATTCTGTTGGAGCAAGCAGATCAGGACTCTGACATAGTATTTTGCCTATTAGTACTTTGCATAATACTAACCACTGGCTTTGTGAAAAGTGAGCATTGAGTTCAATGCTTGACTACTTAGGTGATCTAAATCAAATTATTGCTCTCAGCAATCCAGGATCTCTCTCTCACTTGTGATATGCTGTATATGAATTTGTATGGGTGACATAGTATGTATGAAGTTCTAAAATGTTATCACAAATTCGGTTTGTTATCATGAGTGCTGGAATGAGTTTGGGATTGTGTGAGATCTAGCTATGCATGAACATTCCTCATCTCAACCAGTGATTTATCTGTTTGGCTTCTTGGCTAGAACTGGAGATGGAACATATATTTCAATTAGGCAAGTGTCTCTATATTATGTTTTAGTTAATTGAGTTTCTCTGTCCTGCAGGAATAATTCTTTCTGGAAAGTTGAATCTTTCATCTTTCACCTTGTTTGGGGAATATTTTAGGTATCTTTCGTGTTATGGTTGTGGCTTTGGGGCCTTTTTAATTCTCTCTGTTTCTCAAAGTTTATCTCTGTAGTAATTTCATCTGCAAAACAGACTGAGAACAAGTCTAGGGCAATATTCCTCTAACATTGTAAGTAGGATGCAAATTTCTTCATCCACTGTTTCAGTGTCCTAAAAATATCTTGATTTTTGTAATCTGTTCCAGGTCAGCTGAAAAAGAAAATCCAAATGAAATGCCTTTTTATCACATATAAGAGAAGGAAAAAATATTTCTGAATGGAAAGTTGGCAGGGGGAGATAACTCTATGTTGTGCTCCCTGTTGATTTCTTTAACCAGGAATAAAACAAAGGAAGCCTTTTTTCCTCACACCTCCAGCTGTTAAAAGCAGCGGAATCCTTGCTGTAAGGGGTCAGAGAAGAGCCCTGATGGCAGCAGTTGTTGTTGTAAAGTGTCTGGGCTTGGTGTTAAGGGTGGCAGGATTTTTCCTTGCTCCACCAAGGCTTTCTAATAGCAGAAGGAAGGGAAGTAAGGTAGAATTTTACTGTTCTCTGTCAGTTCACAATTGATTTAAGGTTCCTAGAGGAACACGTGTTAGAGAAACACTGCAGAAAATACTTATTTTCTGACAGCATCTACAGGAGCAGAATAAAAGTGCTCCATGCCACATCTTTCGTGTGGAGCATCCCAGCTCATTTGCACAAAGAATTGAGCCAACTATTGGGAGATTGTTTCTGAAAAGCTGCAGATTGGGTACAAATGACTGCTTAAATCATATTTGTGTAGACGATACACAGTAATTTCTGTAAAGTGTGGATATTTATTAAAATACCAAATGTCTGTATTTTATGCTATGTTCTTTTTAAAAATGTTCCTGCATATTTATTGCTTGGGAATGGGGGTAAGAGTGAATGAAATAGAACAGTTTCTATAAAATAATCTAAGGAACAGTTCTGGACTACTTCATTTAATTGTATACATCATGTAGCTTTTATACATATATATATATATATATATATATATATGATATGATTTTATTACTTTTTTGTACTTACCATTGTGACTGTACTGTCTCTTTTTAGCTAAGACAACTAGGGACTGTATAATGAAGGGGGAATTGTGAATTACATCACAGTTGACACAGGAGTTCATCAGCAGTAAGCTTCAAAATATTTTAATCCTAATATTTAACTCTTGAAAATAGTGACTTTTTAATTGTCTTGGGATTTTAATCAGTTCATTTTTTTTTTAAATGAATTTTTTATTTTTATTTTTAAAAAAAAACTGTGCTTTTTGTATCATTTCTATTTATGAAAATAGCAATTTTGAGGAAAATGACCTCAATTCAAGAAGGGGCTTTTATTAACAATGAGTTCTTAAATGAGGTTTATATTACAGTTGCAGGTGAATGGTGAGATATGATTGAGATTTAGTAAATCTAAACACAGAGACAATTGAGTCTTTCCAATAATACTTCTTGTCAGTAATACTGAGGTGTATTTTCCCCATCAATTTCTTCTGTTTTTTATTGTGGCTGATGACAGTTTTATCTCTCTCTGGATCCATTCTTGAGCTTGAGATGTTCACATGAAGATGTTTGTTCAGTGCCCTTATGGGATGGTTGAATTTTGACACTGTGAAAGGTGCCTTTTTGTCTCTTTTCAGAGTCTGTCTTCATTCTTCCCACTCCTACAGTGGTTCTGTGATAGGAAAAGTTCACTATCTCTCTTGTGTAAGCCTAGCTTTTCTACCTGGTACATATGTGAGATATAATGGAGTGATGACAAGGAATTGTGTGTTACAACACTGTTGCTACACCTCATTTCTAATTCTTCCCTTCAGGACTCTCTGGAAAATGTGCTGGACTAGAGTAGTCCAGGCAGAAAACTAGACCATGATTTTTGAATGCTTGAAAGTGTTTATTCACATGCAGGACTGGGAGTCTGACAGCTCATATGTCTGCAGTGACTTAATTGCATGTGTCGAAGTCCTTATCCATAAAAAACAGTTACCACCATATTAATCATATACTTGCAGGTTTGAAAATGATTATGCCATACAGCAATCGTAATGGCTGGATTAGTAATATCCTCTTTGGTGGCATTAATCTGTACCCTGAGGCATGCTCTGGTGAGGGCTCTTTCCTTAGAGAGGATATGCAGCCTACTTGTTTCTTCCGCCTCTTCAGTCTATGATTCTGTCCTTCAGAGCATCTTCAATGAGAGACTGGAGGGTTCTGTCTCTCAACAGAGTACAAGGAGCTGCTGAAAGCTGCATTATGTAGGCAGCAGTGAGGATCAACATCCCATTTTGGGGATGTAGTGTAGGGAAGGGGTAGTGGAAAACTATGTGCATGTACACAATACAGTTTTCATGGCACCTAGAAGGCAAGGTATGCAGAAATATAGGAGCGACATGATTTTGGTGCAACTGAAGGGCTGGACAGGCAAGGATGTTAACTATTGGTGATGTTCCAGCAGAACAGAGATGTGCTAGGATCCTCTTTTCAGTGGTAAACAGTAATATACTGGTACATATCGCATCTAGTATGTGCCTGGTCAAGAACTAAAAACTGTCATTGCTTCAGCTTGTTATCTGTATTGCCACTGGTGACAGGATGATTCTTGTGAGGCAATTTCATTTTCTTTGTAAGCCAGGAAGAATTTTATATAATATAGTACTGCTTGTCTTTAATTTAGCTTATTGTGTTGCTTTCAGATAGGATTAATGTTTATGCTGAACACCCAGCCCACATTCAGAATCTATTTGAAACCTGAATGCCAGGAAAAGTTGTAAAAAGATAATATGGATTTTACGGATTTCCAGGTTAAGGTTCTGATGGCTAAAATAAATCTCAAAGAGTCAAAGCCTTATTATCTACTGCTCAGTACTCTACGTACTTCCAATAACATCAGTCTCAAGATTTTACTTACATGTAAACATTTAGATGAACTTTAAAGTGCTCATTGATTATCTATGTACAGCATGATTTATTGATACTTTTATCAGTTTTCATAATATTAATTTCCTAATTGCTCCATTGATTTGTTTTCAGCAAAGTAACCCCCAAACCAAAAACACCAACACCTGAGGAAGCTGAAGATTTTTGTTTGTTTGTTTGTGTAGTATAGCCATGTGTAGAAACATAAATGTAAAGATAATAGGAACATATAGCAATTGTAAACTAATGTAATTGATTCTGAATATGAAACCACAATCTCTACTAAGTACATTCCTGCCAGGAATCTGTGCTGTACAGTTTGTAGCATTATGATAGACTGCAGTGGTGGTTATGCTATTTAATTGTTCATATGTGAAGGAACATCAATCTCCTTAGGGGCTGAAAGCTTAAAGCAGACCAATCTAGATTTTATTATTATTATTATTATTGTTTTCCTTTCCTGTAGGCAGGCTCAAATGCCCATGCAGAGCTTTTTTTAATATCTAAGGCATCTGGGGCAAGGTCTGCCATTCCCTTTCTGTAGCAACTTAGAGCATCTTGCATTAAATATTCCCCAGTTTCAAGCTGGCTGCCTCAGCCTCATGAAGTATGTGAAACTTGAAGCTTCCCAACTTTATTTCATCCTTACCTGAACATTCCATTTTAAAACATTTTCATTCTGCATAAAGGGCGTGATTGGCTTGTTACCTGAATCAGCAGGAAAGCAGTCCACTAAAGTGTGTAAGGATGCTTTATTTACATATTTAACACTTACATATTAACATTACCTGGTTTTAAATTCAGTGTTTCTAAACTTCCCTTTTTGTATTTACTTTGTAGGCTAAATAATAAAAATATTTAAACACACTTTGAATTCCCTTGTGTTGCAGTCTTAAAAGAATGGAAGAGAGACTTAGAAATGCTGCAAGCTTCAAAAGATTATAAAATTTTTTAACCCCTGACACATTAGTTAGCTTTTCAGCATTCAAAAAATGCAGTGAGTTCAAGGAGATGCAAAGCTGAGTGTGTACTTCTCATTTTTCATAATCAAGATTGACAAGTGTTGGTTCTTTAAAGTCTGGAGAATAGAGGTTCCAATGGTTAAGTTCTTGTAATTCTGTTTTTAGTATTAAAAAAGAGGATATGTATTTTAATAGTAGGAAGAAAATAGTAGTGAAAACCTCATTGCAGTCTCTTGCAGTTTTACTGATTTCTCTTATTTTGCATCACGTGAGCAGGAGTAGTACAGAATTTAACTAAGTGGAGCATTTTGCCCTTAGTACTGTATCACTTTGTCCCACAGTACAGAACCTAATTACTGCATCCAAAGAAGCGTTAAATAGATTTCATGCTGTTTAATAAAGGCCCTATGTGTTTTTGTATATTGAAGAGCATTAGAGGGAATGTTCATAGTGCATGTATCTACTGCCTCTTTCACAATTAAGGTGCAGTTTTACATTGTATCTGCCTCAGGAAGACTCGGTAACTTTTTTGCTCATCACATCTTTCCTCTCATTGTTACGCTCTATTTGTTTTGGTGTTATTGCATAATTGTGTTGAAATAGATTCTTAATGCATATCTTTACTGTCACTTCAATTCGTGGGGGACAGCTTTTAGCAACAACATATATCAGGCAGTGGTGACCCATGATTCAGTAATACTTTTTTTGGTGCTGATCTTACCTAGTAACTAAGAAGAGTTTACTTTGTGACACTGTAGCCTGAACCTTTCCATTCTTGTGAGTTCTCATTAAAATGTGAGATTTCTTCCCAAGGGTCACCATTACTGTCAGATCTACACAGCCATAATGGTGACGTTTTGTTTCTTATTTCATCCTCTAGCTGGCCTTTTCTGGCCTGAAGTGTATGAAGTACAGACCTTATAGGCTAGATATGTTGGAGTTCAAAAAAAGAAAAATATCACCTTAGAGAAGGGTAGAACAGCTTCTTGAATTGTGCCCAATTTTGCCTTTTTGCACATGAAACTATAAAATTTTCTAGGGAACTCATTAAGGAATAGATCACTGTGTCTAGTTAATCTATTGTCTGCCTGTTGACAAGGTCTCCATTTTCCATTTTATTTTTTTGTTTGCTAGGATTGTTTTTGGCTTTAGATCAGTACTTAAAGATCTTTTTAAGCGATTTGAGTTTTTGGATATTTTTTCTAATAGGTTTATGTGAAGTGTTGTACATTATTCTCATCTAACGTTTTGTCAAACTCATAAAATTTGAAAACTGTACTGAAGTAATCTTCATAACTTGTGCTTTATGCATTTTCATGGCAATGTTAACTGATGTAGAGAACATCGGTGACAAAGCTGTGAATCAACCATTGAGCTTTGTTTTCCCTTAAGATAATGTAGACATTTGATCAAGAGTTAGTAAAACAGTGTGTTGATGTTTGTTAATAGTTAATTATGAAATGAGTAAAGACATAGAACTTTAAAGTAGTACTGATATCCAAGTGTTTGTCTATAGATTGCTCTGAAAGTAATATCTCCTGTTTATCCATGGAAACTGCAACAGACTCAAAGATCACAATAACACTACTTGACAGAGCAAATTCTCAGCTGCAAAATGCTGTTTTTTCAATGTATTGACCACCATTACTTATACATTTTTACCAGTGATGAACATGAGCCTGTATGCCATGCTGTGTTCTATTAGTGACTTCCTAGCTGGTAGAGGAAAAAGTAACTCAACAGGATTCTGCTCAGTTTAATTTAGAAGGCAGTTAGTCCCCCCCTTTCCGTGAAGCACTTATTACTGCCCTACACTTTGTGCTTGTCGTTCTACATATAGTTCAGTCAAGGAGAAATGCCTTCTTTCTGCACTGAACTGAAAGGCACAACCTCACTGATCTGCTGAGTTTCTTGCCATTCTGCATGATGGAATCTGACAAATTAGTTTGGATCTTATGTGTACTGATGTGATTGTCTTCAAGCTACATAACCAAATCCATATGTGCTGTGGGTTGAGACAGCTCATTAAAAACAAGTCCATAGTTTTCCTTGTATCTTCTCTAAATCAGGCTCTAAAAGGTAAAGTAACAGCATTTGTAAATAAAGTAGGTTGTTACTGTCGTGTTCATTTTAAAGGAGCTTTGTATATTAGTTAAAGAAATCCTGATAAGTGACTTTATTAAGAGAATTAAGTATTTCCAAGGTCTCTGCGCTTCGTGAAATTGTTTCATGTAAATTTAATTGCAGAATAAGTTATTTAAATATTCTATTTTTGCATTCTTTAGAAGGTAACTTTTAAAATAGTTTCTTAAGTGAAGCTTTGGTTTTGATCTCTTTAGCTGAATATTATAATACTAAATTAAAAAAGACAAAATTTAGAGAAGACAATTTAACTGAATGCAAATAGATTTATGTCATGGTTTAATAATTTTGTAATTTTTGCTATCAGTATTCCACATCATAACATCATATAAAGCATGAATAATTTTACTGAATCTGCAACTTATCAGAAGAAGACTACATCTCCCAGGGAACAACACGATAGGTCACGGGACCTGGACTCTATATTAACTCTGTCGCAGAACAGACTGACGTCTTTCGAGTTCTGGCGTTCAGGGGAGTGTGTGGGAGCCTTCAGCCGTTCGCCTAGATTTACAGTAGGCCTCTCGGTTACGGGACTCATTCTCTCTCCTATTTTGCTTGATTCGTTAGCTCAATTTTCAATTATATTGTATTATATTGTGTTATCCTGTATTTCGATATAGTATTTAGTAAATAAGTGTGCCTCCTTAGATCGTTGCCGCTGTTTTCTTTTCCTAATTAACTTTTTCTTTTCGGCCTAGGGCCCCTCCGGGGCCCACGGCCCCCTGTCACGGACGCAGGTGGATTTTTAGTTCAAACCGTGACAGATTTTGGTGGAGAATGCGGGCAAATTGAGTTGCTGTTTTTTCTGTGTTTTTCTTCTGTTGCTCTTTTAGCTTTTAACAGAGCTACGAGTTTTTTCCCTGTTAAGGAGCTATCTCGTGTTTGCGATTCTGCACCTGCGAGCTTGACCTTGAAAGTCCAGGCGGACTGCCAATACTCCGGTATATTTTATAAACACTGCTGAGCTTTGTTTTCTTTCACTTTTTTTCTCTCTATTGGAGGAAAAAAAAAAAAAAAAATGTTTTCTCTACTAAATTTGTTTTACCAGGGACTGTGTGCCATTGGTTCCTTTTTTGAGACGCTCCAAACATATTGGGCCATGTTTAAGCTAACCACTTTTTCTTATGGAGCTATACAATTGTATAATGGATTGAAAGCATGGTTAGCAATGCTCACTTCGTATCTGTATACAGCTCCAGAGGGAGCAACTAATGCAACTAATTATACAGAAATGGTGATTTTTAAGCGTGCTCCTCTTTCTTTCTATGAATCCTTTATGCAGTTTTTGAATGATCAGTGGGCCACACTCTTAATCTCCCTGAACTTACTGTTGATTATTGTAATAATCTCACTCAGTATCTGGATTTATAACATCCGGAGGAAGTCTTCCCTAGAACCAGAGAATACTGAGTGGCAGGGAATTGAAGAGATTCTCAAAGGACAGACATCTTCAGTGTTATGGAGCTTCACTCCTGAACACTTGAAGAATCCTGAGAGTTTGATTGCATATTTGAGGCAGGAATGTTGTGGCTCAGGCAGATCTCAGGAGGCACAAATGATTTTGGGCCTAGCTAATGCTTATTGGGCCTTAGTCAATACCATTCCTGAGAGGGAAGTTTTTGAAGCTGAGAGAGAGAGTCTCAGGGCCGAGAAAGAGAGTCTTAGAGCTGACGCAGAAAAACTTTGGGATGAGAAAAGCTCCCTGCAATCCCAACTCAACACTCTCCAGTCCGAGCACAGCGCCCTCCGGTCCGAGCACGACACTCTCCAGTCCGAGCACGGTGCCCTCCGGTCCGAGTACAACACTCTCCAGACTGAGCGCGATGCCCTCCGGACCGAGCACAATGCCCTCCAGACCGAGCACAACACTCTCCAGTCCAAGTATGACGCCGTCCAGTCTGAGTGCGGCACCCTTCAGGCCAAGCATGATGCCTTCCAATCCAACTGTGACACTCTCCAGTCCGAGCACAGCGCCCTCCGGTCCGAGTACAACACTCTCCAGACTGAGCGCGATGCCCTCCGGACCGAGCTTAATGCCCTCCAGACCGAGCACAACACTCTCCAGTCCAAGTATGACGCCGTCCAGTCTGAGTGCGGCACCCTTCAGGCCAAGCATGATGCCTTCCAATCCAACTGTGACACCCTCCAGTCCGAGCTCAACACTCTCCAGACTGAGCGCGATGCCCTCCGGTCCGAGCACGACACTCTCCAGTCCGAGCACAGCGCCCTCCGGTCCGAGTATGACACTCTCCAGTCCAAACACGATGCCCTCCAATCTGAGTGCGTCGATCTCCAGTTCAAACATGACTCTATTGACTCGTTGTACACTGACCTCATGGCCGACTACAACGCCCTCAAAGCCAATCGCAGCACCCTCCGGTCTTTGTACGACGAGCTCCTGTCTGACTACGACGCTCTCCAGTCTGAACACAAAGACCTCCAGTCCGGGTACGACAATCTCCGGGCAGCGCGCAGCGCCCTCCTGTGTAAGCACAACGCTCTCCAGTCTGAGCACGACACTCTCCAGTCCGAGCACAGCGCCCTCCTGTGTAAGCACAACGCTCTCCAGTCTGAGCACGACACTCTCCAGTCCGAGCACAGCGCCCTCCTGTGTAAGCACATCGCTCTCCAGTCTGAGCACGACGCCCTCCAGTCTAGTTATAACGTCCTTAGGGCAGAATGCGACACCCTCAAGTCTGAACCGTATGTACTCCAACTTAACCAACCACCGGGGGCACCAGATACAATGTTGGTTGCCCCTGTAAGAGGGCGAAAAACAAAACGAGTTTCAACTCAGATAGAGAAAATGCAGAAGGAGTTAGAAGAGCGGAGGGAGTTAGGAGAGCAGGACTCAGGAGAGCAGGGGGATTCAGGAGAGCAGGGGGACTCAGGAGGTCAGGGGGACTCAGGAGAGCAGGAGGAGTCAGAAGACCAGAGGAAGTCGGCGGAGCAGAGGTTGTTAGAGCAGTATAAGAAGATGTTAGAGGAGGAGAAGAAGTCAGAGGAGCAGAGAAAGTTAGGAGAGAGAAAGTTAGGAGAGAGGAAAAAGGAGGAAGGTCGCCTGGAGGAAATAACACAAGCGTCAGAGTCAGGGTCAGAGTCAGACGAGGAGCCAAAAGCTAGATTTTCTTTACGAGAATTTCTCGAGTCCAAACTTATAGATGGGGCAGCCTCATCAACACAGCTGCCAACATTAACACCTGAGACTCTTGATAGAGCAAAAGGTGAGCAAAGTATTACGACCATTATTGATCGATCTTTTAAACTGAGTGAAATTCGAGATCTGAGAAAGGATTTCACACGTCAGCCAAAAGAAAATATGGTCACTTGGTTACTTCGCTGCTGGGACAATGGTGCCAACAGTGCGTGGCTCGATGGCAGTGAAGCTCGCCAACTGGGTAGCATTTCCAGGGACTCACGTGTGGACAGAGGTATAGGCACATGCCAAAATCGGTCCTACACCCTCTGGAAGCGGATGTTGATAGCGGTAAGAGATAGATTCCCCTTTAAACGGGACTTGGAGCCTGAGAAAAAGAAATGGACTGATATGGAGAAAGGTATCCAATTTTTGAGAGAAAGGGCTCTGGTGGAAATGCTCTACAGCCCCCAGTTCAATCGTAACAATCCAAACCAATTACATGATCCTGAAGCAGTCCACGTTCCACGACAAATGTGGCGTGACTTTACAAAGGCAGCTCCAGAAAAGCATGCCAGTGCACTTGCATTGGTATATGGCAAAGGGGAAAGAAAGCCCCCTGTAAATGAGCTAATTAGCAGACTTCAGGAGCTTGAATTATTTATAAGCGCTACAGAAGTTAAGCTTTATACTTCAGCCATTGTCCAAATGGGAAAAAAAATAGTGGAAAGGTTAGACAAAGTGGAGGAAACACAAAGTGATATTATTGACAAATTGGCTAATGCGCCTGATGTAGATGAATCCACGGTGGTACCAGATGATGGAAACCAGGATTTCCACGATCGCCTATCGAGAGAGCTAAACAACATGAGTTCCTCTCGACCTGTATCATCGAAAATCTCAACCATAAAAAAGAGACGTCCTCGTATTCAAGCAAATGACAACGATAAGTCACCTCGAATCAACAATGAGACTACACGTCTTGCCTTGTTGCTTTTCCTCTGTAGTCATGGGGAGGACATGAAGAAGTGGTGTAATTCATCCACTTCTGCACTTCAGGCACGAGTGAAAGAATTACAAGGTGAAACAACTACCAAGGTGAACTCTTCCAAGAAGGGGAGAGTTCCAGTTGCTGCAAGTCAACGAGGTAAACAATAGAGGGGCCCTGCCCCCAGCCAGGGGGGGGAAAGGGACAACAGAGTATACTGGACTGTGTGGATTAAGTGGCCTGGCACATCTCAACCACAGAAATATAAAGCCTTGGTGGACACTGGTGCACAATGCACCCTAATGCCCTCAAGTCACCAAGGGACACAACCAATATATATCCATGGAGTGACTGGGGGTTCCCAAGAATTGACTATGTTGGAGGCCGAAATAAGCCTCACTGGTAAAAACTGGCAGAGACACCCTATTGTGACTGGTCCAGAGGCTCCATGTATACTGGGAATCGATTACCTTAGGATGGGATATTTCAAGGATCCCAAGGGGTATCGATGGGCCTTTGGGATAGCTGCTGTAAACACAAATGGTGTTAAGCAGCTGTCAACTTTACCTGGTCTGTCAGATGATCCTTCTGCTGTGGGGTTGCTCCAGGTAAAAGACCAAGAGGTACCAATTGCCACCAGAGTGGTTCACAGACGGCAGTACCGCACCAATAGGGACTCATTGCTCCCCATTCAAAAGCTAATTCGCCAATTAGAAAATCAGGGAGTGATTAGCAAAACGCACTCGCCTTTTAACAGCCCCATATGGCCAGTGCGTAAAACCAGTGGGGAATGGAGGCTGACGGTAGATTACCGTGGCCTGAATGAAGTTACACCTCCATTAAGTGCTGCTGTACCAGACATGCTAGAACTCCAGTATGAATTGGAGTCAAAAGAAGCTAGGTGGTATGCCACTATTGATATTGCTAATGCCTTCTTTTCCATCCCATTGGCTGCAAAATGTAGGCCACAGTTTGCTTTTACCTGGAGAGGTATCCAGTATACCTGGAACCGTTTACCCCAGGGGTGGAAGCACAGCCCAACAATTTGCCATGGATTGATCCAAGCTGTTTTGGAACAGGGTAATGCTCCTGAACACTTGCAGTATATTGATGACATTGTAGTGTGGGGCCATACAGCAGCAGAGGTTTCCAAGAAAGGGAAACAGATAATCCAAATTCTTTTGAAAGCTGGTTTTGCCATTAAGCGCAGCAAGGTGAAGGGGCCTGCCCAGGAAATCCAGTTCTTAGGCATAAAATGGCAAGATGGACGTCGTCACATCCCAGCAGATGTGATTGACAAAATCACTGCTATGTCTCCGCCCACAAATAAAACAGAGACCCAATCTTTTCTGGGAGTAGTGGGCTTTTGGAGAATGCATGTCCCAAACTACAGCCACATAGTGAGCCCTCTCTATCAGGTAACACGGAAGAAGAATAATTTCTCATGGGGTCCTGAGCAGCAGCAGGCTTTTGAGCAGATAAAACAAGAAATAGCCCGTGCCGTGGCCTTGGGGCCAGTACGGACGGGACAGGATGTGAAGAACATCCTCTACACTGCTGCTGGAGAGAAAGGTCCCACCTGGAGTTTGTGGCAAAGAGCCTCAGGAGAGACCCGAGGCCGACCCCTAGGATTTTGGAGTCGAGCATATAAAGGGTCTGAGGAGCGCTACACTCCAACTGAGAAGGAGATCTTAGCCGTGTATGAGGGGGTTCGGGCTGCTTCTGAAGTAGTTGGGACAGAGGTTCAGCTTCTTCTAGCACCTCGCTTGCCAGTAATAAACTGGATGTTTAAAGGACAGGTTCCCTCCACCCATCATGCTACTGATGCCACTTGGAGTAAGTGGATTTCATTAATTACTCAACGAGCTCGAATGGGAAAACTCAGCCGTCCTGGAATTCTAGAAGTGATCATGGACTGGCCTGAGAGTAAAAAAATTGAAATACCACCTACAGAAGAGGTATCACGTGCTAAAGAGGCACCACCATACAATGAGCTACCAGAAAACGAAAAGAAATTTGCCCTATTCACAGACGGATCATGTCGTATTGTTGGGAAGCATCGCAGATGGAAAGCTGCTGTATGGAGCCCCACACGACAAGTTGCAGAGGCCACTGAAGGTAAAGGAGAATCAAGTCAATTCGCAGAGGTAAAGGCTGTTCAGCTGGCTTTAGATGTGGCTGAACGGGAGAGGTGGCCAATGCTTCATCTTTATACTGATTCATGGATGGTGGCAAATGCCTTATGGGGGTGGTTGCAACAGTGGGAAAATGATAATTGGCAACGAAAGGGTAAACCTGTTTGGGCTGCTGAACTATGGAAAGACATTGCTGCCCGAATAAGGAACATTGTTGTAAAGGTGCGCCATGTAGATGCTCATGTGCCTAAAAGTAAGGCTACTGAAGAACATAAAAATAACCATCAGGTTGATCGAGCTGCCAAAATTGAGGTGGCTCAAATAGACTTGGACTGGCAGAACAAGGGTGAATTATTCCTAGCTCGGTGGGCCCATGAGACTTCAGGTCATCAAGGAAGGGATGCAACATATAAGTGGGCCAGAGACCGAGGGGTGGACTTAACTATGGACGCTATTGCTCAAGTTATTCATGATTGTGAAACATGCGCCATAATTAAACAAGCCAAGAGGATGAAACCTATTTGGGGGGAAGGGCGATGGCAAAAGTATAAATATGGAGAGGCATGGCAGGTTGATTATATCACCTTGCCACGATCTCGCAATGGTAAGCGTTATGTACTCACCATGGTGGAGGCAACCACTGGGTGGCTCGAAACATACGCAGTACCCCATGCTACCGCCCGAAACACCATATTAGGGTTGGAAAAGCAAATCCTGTGGCGGCATGGCACTCCGGAAAGAATTGAATCAGATAATGGGACCCATTTTAAAAATTCCCTTGTAACCACTTGGGCCAAAAATCATGGCATTGAGTGGATTTACCATATTCCCTATCATGCACCAGCTTCTGGTAAGATTGAACGATTCAATGGGTTATTGAAAACTATGTTGAAAGCAATGGGTGGCGGAACGTATAAAAATTGGGAGAACCATTTAGCAGAAGCCACCTGGTTGGTCAACACTCGAGGATCTAGTAATCGCAATGGTCCTAACCAATCCAGCTCCCTACGTACCGTGGAGGGAGATAAGGTTCCTGTAGTACACATAAAGAGTGTGTTGGGAAAAACAGTTTGGGTCCTTCCAGCGTCTGGAAAGGGCAAACCTCTCCGGGGTACTGTCTTTGCCCAGGGACCTGGGTGCACATGGTGGGTGATGGACAAAAATGGGAATGTTCAATGTGTACCACAAGGGAATTTGATGTTGGGGGAGTGCAGCCAATGATTTTCCTGTAGATATATAGGTAGAGTCTCAGAAAAATATTTCAATTGGTTACAGAATAGTTCAATTAGGTATAGGACTTAAGATAGAGTGGATCAATGTTAAGGAAACACTTTTCTCTATATACCTTAATTAGGCATTCTGTAAGCAAGTTTTCCATCTGGGCTCTATATCCTGCACTGGCCATGCATGTGTAGAGCACACATGGAAAGAAGTATAAGTCAAAAGGAAATCTGCTGTGGTGGCTGGGAAAGGATGAGTGCACCTTGATGTGGGGGACGCCCTACCAGCGCTGCCTTTCCCCTCTACCGCTGACATGTTTTCCTTTTTCTGGCAGTTTTGCCATTTTCTCAAAATTAATAAATAGTAAATTAGGTTATAGAGTTTTGTTCTCAACTTAGGGATTTGTATGGAATAAATATAGATTGTTGAGAAAAAATAAGGTTGCTGATTATTCACAATTATACATATGAGTGTGTATGTATGTATAAATATAATGTAATGATGTAGAATAAGGGGTGGAATGTCATGGTTTAATAATTTTGTAATTTTTGCTATCAGTATTCCACATCATAACATCATATAAAGCATGAATAATTTTACTGAATCTGCAACTTATCAGAAGAAGACTACATCTCCCAGGGAACAACACGATAGGTCACGGGACCTGGACTCTATATTAACTCTGTCGCAGAACAGACTGACGTCTTTCGAGTTCTGGCGTTCAGGGGAGTGTGTGGGAGCCTTCAGCCGTTCGCCTAGATTTACAGTAGGCCTCTCGGTTACGGGACTCATTCTCTCTCCTATTTTGCTTGATTCGTTAGCTCAATTTTCAATTATATTGTATTATATTGTGTTATCCTGTATTTCGATATAGTATTTAGTAAATAAGTGTGCCTCCTTAGATCGTTGCCGCTGTTTTCTTTTCCTAATTAACTTTTTCTTTTCGGCCTAGGGCCCCTCCGGGGCCCACGGCCCCCTGTCACGGACGCAGGTGGATTTTTAGTTCAAACCGTGACAATTTATTTTGGAATTTTCTGTCATGGAAGACATCATTCTTTATAGATTAAATTCTCAGATGGACTGAACTTAGAATATTTAGATCCTTTCTGAAGCAAATTTTTTATCCTGTGCATATTAAGAAGTTAATAAGTGCCAATACATGGTGTTCAAGAACAGAGAAATTACTTCTGGGTGTTGTAGGGTGAATAAAGGATTTTGTACTCCAAGTACTTTAATTCAGCAACACTTAACATCTGCTGTTAACAACCCTTAAATCTTTTTGTTAGTTTATTTTCCTTCTAGACACCTATCTTAAACATGAGATACTCATCTGTACTCTATATTTTAGCTAAGTTATTAAAAACTGAACAACACCTGGGATTTAATAGCTTAGTATTAAGTGCTCAGTTTTGTAATGTTGACATAGGTGTCTACATTTTTTCTTTTTTTTTTCTTTTTTTTTTTTTTTAACTAAGAAGAGTAAATAGTTGCAAAGTAATACCTGGTCAAAAAGCAAAGACTTTAGACTTGGGGTATATCAGGAAGAATGGATCTGGACACTTCACCAAAATGATTATGGTTATCAGTGTTTAATAGCACTCAGAGCAGTATCTGCAAAGTCATTGTTTCTGCTGCAGTTGAAATAGGAAGTGATTATGTGATGCGTTATATACCTTTATGTCATAACTGTGGGTCAACGTTGATTCTTTAAAGGAGTTCACTGTAATCTACTCCATCGGCCTCATTGCAACATTGATATTGCTCTTTTATGTCCAGTAAATGAATAGTTTTGCACATTGAATTAATACATATGACATGGGTTCTGCAGTGTTATGAAATGGATCTTGGATCCTGAAGTTTCTGAAGTTTTACACTGAGTGTTTTTCTTAATGATGTACTTGCTGTATGGAGGACAAATATGATTTGTTGCACCCAAAAACTTTGGTCTATTCTAACAGCCATGTAGGAAGTAAAGGGCATTGGTAATGGTAACAAAAGAAAAAAAAAAAAAAAAAAAAAAGAAAAAAAAAGGTATGTTTTCAAAGCAGAGCCTGTCTATTTAGGTAAGTAATCATTAAATAATTATGTGTAATTACACATTGGTGTTGCTTTTGGCTGAGACACAGATTATTGATGACAGCAAACATTAGGTGCTGACATTTTTTGAATGAAGCACATAAAATGTATGTTTCCCCACAATGAAACCCAGACATCTCTGTAATGTCATAGGCAAAAATGGTACATGCACATAAATGTCACTGTTATAGAAATCAGAATGTTGAGGCCATATGGAATACCATTTTTAATGTACTATATATTGGTAAAGACTACTTTGTTTTGTTCTCCATTATTAGTTAAAAATCTGCGTAATAAAACAATACACCGTACTTGGTGTGTTGGTGCATATCAAGTGTTCTTACACACATTCAGCAATTTGTGTTTCAGGAATAAAATGTTTATAAAGACTGCTTTCCATTTACTCTAATTGAGGATAGTAGTTAAAAATTTGAATAGATTTTAAGATGTTCTGCATTCCTTCTCAGGCTGTTTCTCACTGTTTCTTTGCTTTTATTTATTAATTGGAAAAATAATACTATAGTAGCCTTGCATATTTCGCATTCTGTTTCAGATGATAGTAATAGGTTTTTTATCCAACTAAATAAATTGAGAAGTACAGCTGATTCAGAGTGTTTACATAATCTTTCCAATGTCAACAGTCATTTAAATTATCCTAACTTTATACTGAATCTCCAAAATCCAATTATCAGCTAATAATAATTGTCAGTTTTACTCTAAACCTTTAATGATAGGTCACAAGGGATGTTGTACCAGAAGGATTAAATCGTTGTAGACTCTAGCTATGCCCAGCCTTAAATTACTAGCCTCTTATCTCACGGTAACAGAGCTACTGTATGTTTTGTCACCATTTTTGCTAAATAGAATAAATGTCACCAAAATTAATTTTCTTTCTTAAATTAGCTTCTTAGTGTGATTTCTCTCTTCAGTCAAAATTTATTTCCTGAAGAATTTAATTTCCATCTTAATCTATTTTCTTTGAGAAAAACTAGGGTGAACCTTCAGGAACAAATGCCTTCTAAATAATTCTGTGGTTAATTTTGAAATTTGCCCATTATTAATAATTGCTGACCCCTGTAGGATTGAGTGTTTAAGTCACTGTGTACTTAAAATTAGACTTGTTTTGCCTTGTTCACACTGGCTATATTCAAGGCAATAAAACCTGAAAAGGGAAAAAATGTGAGGAAATGTAGTGCTCAATCATGGAAATACAAGATTTCCCAAGTGATGGATGATTCAAGGGAATGTTGTAATTAGCTGATTTCATTTAGTTGCATTTATTAGTTTTTAATCATATTAAGGACACAAACAAGTGAAGAAAAATATACTTATTGTAAGGAAAAGTGTAGAGGGAAGAAATGCTGCCTTAAAAACCAGGCACAGAGAATTGGCAATGTTGTACAGTACAGTGACAGCAATTTTGATCTGGGGTCCATAAAAATAGTTCAATTGAAATGAGAATTTAAAAATCATTAAATATGCAACTATTGGCAAACTGCTTCCTATTGTATTACCCTTTCTTATGGTTTTGATGACCTCAGTTCAAAACTTTTTGTAATGTTACAATGCTTATCGTAAAAACAAACAAAACCCATAAATTGAAAGAAGGAAGTAACTGGAAAAGGGTGGATTTCAAAGATAAACCCAAAGTGATCGTCTCTTTCTGAAGTTTTTCAGCTAGTTTTAAGAAAAACAAAGAGTATATGGTAAATTCAGAAAGAAAAAAAAATCTTTAAAGCTCATAAATAAAATCTATTTGAAAATATTGAAATCTAGAGGGAGTATATTGGCTGGAATAGTAAAATATATTAAGTGCCTATGATTTCCTGTTTGGAAATATGTTCCTCTTTAAGAATCTTTAGCATGAAGAACAGGGGTGACTAGGAAGAAAGGAGTAATTTCTTCTGCCAGCTGCACATGATTATCAAGGTTTTGTAAACTCAATTAGTAGAGAAGAATATATCCAAAATCTGATTAAATATTAGTGCCAACAGGGCAGAAAATTAAACAGAGCATACACATTAATAATCTATTAAATGTTCTATCAACTTTGAACAGCTGTAGCAGTTGTAATCAGGCATTTCTTTGTGGCATCCTACAGATTCGTACCGGAGTAGATAGTTGCTACTAGATTACTGCCGTGGGTGGAAAGTCAGAAGTGTCTGTCAGTCTTCTGACTGGAAAGGGGATCTGTGTATAGGAAAACATTACTTTTGTGTTTAGCAGAGTTGTCAGCAACATACAAGTTGGGAAGGATAAATGAAAGGTTGCTTTGCAAACAGAATTATCTTATGTAATTAATTTATTATATTTTGAGGACTTGAACTTTAAATTCTTTCATGAGGAAGATGTGATACATACTAGCCAAAATAAGTAAAAATGAAACTATGAATGATCTCAAGAAAAAAGTAGGATAGTGACTTCTTGAGATAAAAGTAGGAAACCAAATATGATGGACAAATTCAATCATATAAAGTAAGTAGCGTAGGGACTATTAGATGTGTTCATATTGGTAATCAATAACATGCATGATAGAGAAAAGCACTGAGAAAATGGAGTAAGCTGGTTATGACTAAATAACCTTGATGATCACATCCTTCCCAAAGCATGACAGAATAACACACAGTGTTCTAGCCCTGAGTTCTCTCTTGAGTATGACCAGAAACAGATGTCTGGAGAAGTAATGAGCAAGGTTATATGATACTGTGCCACAGTACTCTTTAGTTTACTGACCTACAGTGGATCTCCAGTCTCCCCTGGAGTTAACATAAGTGTCTTCTAGGCCCCAGATCCTTTGCAGCAGAATTTCATGTTTAATTTTTGATGTGTAAAGGGCCACATTTTTCTGTTTATGTTGACCCTGTTTTCTGTGGCTTTCTTTTGATGAGCCCAAGATCTTGAACTGGAAGAGAAAATTGAAATTTAATCCATCCTAATCTTTTCCAAGACGTGCAATTCTGTGGGATTTGAGTAATTCTAATCCTAAACATAGTGAGGCCAGATTCCTGAGCATTAATCATTAAGCAAAGCAGAACATGAAGTAGAAAGGTGGGCTCTCTCTTTAGTCCATCACTTCTTGCTCTCAAGAAGTACCTACTTCCCCATCCCTTGTGTAAAAACAAAAACCTGATAACAGTCATCTTTCTGAAAAAAAGAGGTTTCTCTCTCTCTGAACACCTTGGTATTTTGGTTTCGTTTGTTTTGATTCCCTCTTGGGAATACTGCTTTAACTTTCTCTTGGAGAGTGCTTGTTTCTCTATTTTGTTTTTGTTTTCTGGTGGGGTTTTTTGTGGTTTTTTTTTTTTTTTGTTTTGTTTTTTTAATGACTTTCTTTGCATAGTTTCCACTTAATGGAAATGGAATTGAGGCAGTGTAAGTGTGGAAAAACTGAAATCTTTGCTATTTATGAAACTACAGAAGTCTGTGCTAGAGTGGGAAACTAGAAAAGCTACAAAAACAAAGTTTGGAGATGAAACATCAATTTAAAGCCCTGTTTCAAATTTACTCTTGAGAGCAAGAAGTACAGCAACATTCTGCAGACAGTTAATGATAATATGTTCTCTGTGTGTTCTAAAAAAATACTTAAAATATAATTTTTCCAAAATATATTTCTGGTCCTGCTGGTACCTTTTGGTTTGTTATATAATGTTTACTGTGCTTTCATAGTTGTAAATAATCGTACTAATTTGGGCAATGCTAAACGTTTTCTTTCTAATCTTATCTGGCTTTAGTCAGAGTTACATTCAGTTAAAAATCATTTTGATAAGATTTAAGGGCATATTTCTAACCTATAAATGTTCTGGATTGAATTATATGGCATTTTCTATTTTCTAAGAATAGTTTTTACAGTGACCATTAAATAATCATTATTACATTAGTCGTCTCTCTTCTGTTCCTTTTTAGTCTTTCCTTTGAGTTGTTTCACTGTTCATCCTTATTCAGGCTAGACTAAACATATAAAGGAGAAATAGTGTTCTGTTTTGTCCTTAGGAATCCAAGTGCAAGCATTTCTTTTACTCTTCTTTTCAGTTAGCAGGAGTACAATTTACTGCACAATGGCAGAATCCCAAATGTCTTTGCTGTGCAGTGAACTCAAATTAGGATTAAAGATTGTCAATTTTATTCTGAAAAGCAATGCTCAGATAATATTGGCCATCTACCAAAGCTCCACAAGCTTGAAAAGTTTTGCTGAATGTGCACAGAACTCCATTCAAGCACGGGCAGTTCACACTGGCAAAGGTCAGCTCTGTTTCTCATTCTATAAGGCCCCTAATTTTTCATTGTTAGTGCCTTTAAATATTGTCATAGGGTTTCACAAGAGATAAGGAATGAACACTGGTTTATAGCATGATGGGCACGAGGGGTACTCAGTATTTAGAGCAACATGTCAGGGAATGTTTGCAGGTGGAGGAAGATGTGGATAACACCAAAAAACAAGCATTTCTTTCCATTTTACAGAAAACGGGGCTTTTCATAAAATTACATGTTTAAAGTCCGTGCTGGAGTGATCATGTATGTGCATTTCCCCTTCATTTGCTCTACATGAACAATACACAACAAATAAATGGGATTTATTCAGTTTAGGGGTGGGAAAGAAGAAAAATCAATTGCATTATGTTAAGGCAATAAATTATGTAGTTGAACTAAATAAATGGAACTAAAATCAAGTACTCTAAGAGTACATTTTGCGTTGTGTAATGTCATGTTCTACACATATTTTAGCAAATAGCAATAACTGATGCTTTACTGCAAGTTTGCTATTTTTCCACCCCACAGCTTAGAAAGTATTATACTATGCTGAGATGCTTTCTTACTTTCAGATGAGGGTTCTTTCCTATCACACTGAGTTATGTTCTATTTGAGTTCTTGACCTTTTTGTGGCAAGGCTGTAATGGAAGCTTTCCCTACGTAATCTTTTATAGTAATATGGCTATGCAAACATGGATATATCAGTTTATCCCTCTAGTGAAGAGGCAGTCTATGACAGCAGCTGTTTGGTGTGTTTTTTATCTAAATCTAGACACAAAATCTCCTTGAAAATTACAAGCCAATTCTGTGGTCTGATGGTCACTACAGAAATATCTGCACTTGTTTGCAATGTTAAAAATTATGGGCAAAGTCATAAGGTTAAGCTGGGTCATAGATAAGCTGGTAGATGTTAGCCTAGCTCACTGTTGAAGGTATTGTGAACTCAGTCTGCTGCCTTTTCTGTGAAGCAAGTGATGGGGCTTGCACAGGCTATTCCACAAGCTTAGATACAATGATAGTTACCCTCAGCAAAAGATGTCAAAAGCACTGAGAAACTGAAATGAAAATTAGCATCCTAAATAGGCACAAGCATTTCTGTAATGGCCACTTGTCATGGCTTGAAGGACTGATTCAGCTTCAACACTACATTGCAAGCTTGTCCTGCATCTGGAGTGTCATCAAATGATCTGCATCTGTATTCTTTTATTATCCTTGCCATGTGTCCAAGGATATCTTTGAGCATTTGCTTTAAAAAATACGAAAAATGTGAAATACTGGTAGGAGCTTTTAGAGGGGTGTATCAGTTGAACCACTCTCTGGTTTTCTCTAATATCAGTCTCAAACCTGGATTTTCCCAGACCGTGACCTTTGTTTATACACAGTGCTAATCTAACTATGTCAGTATCTTCTCAAATTTTGACAGTAGTTTAATTGTGTTTGTACAAAACAACACTGAAAGTAGACTTTTTTTTTCACTGACAGGCTGACTAGTTTATGTCAGTTAACTGCTTCTCTTTCTCTGGTAGCTTAATGACCTGGATCTTCCCTTACAGTCTGTTGCAAGATGTAGATAACAGGTGATGTTTCTTTGTTTTTCACTTATTCCATCAGAGAACTTGTTGTTTTGTTGTTTTTTGCTTGTCTGTTTCATCTTAAATGGTGCTTATAGGTCCTCCAGAGGAAGTAAAGGAAAAAAGGAAAAGCAAAACAAGGAAACAAGTAGCTTTTTTTTTTTTTTTTTAATCTGTATTTGCATAATTCATCATAATTTATTTGAGTACACTTTGGGATGTACTGGGGCTGGGTGATTGCAGGTGATTCCTCACTTTCTCAAACTGACTTCACATCTTATTTCCAGACATAATGAAAGAAACATGATATTTTGTGGTGTATTCCTTTCCTTCCATTGCATGTAGGTGTGTAGACTATGGGCAAAGTCCTTTCTTCCTTTCCTGCCTGTTATTTCCAGTAGAATATTAATGTGCAAACTGAAATGCAGAAAGGCGTGGTGTCTGCCCACCCTAGCAAGTGATGAAGGGAAGGCTTGGCCGTGTACCAGCCATCCCCTGTCTGTGTTCATAAAATAGTTTCTATTGCTTTTGTATCATCCCAAGAAGAATCCAAGTAAAATTGTGCATGTACTCTTGATAAGCTCCTACAATTCTTATGTGAGTCCTTAGCCAAATACAGTGTGGTTGCAGACCACCTGTAGTTTTGATCAGAGCAAGATCACTTAGCTCAGTGAATACGTGAATCTCTACTGTATGAAAAATGAGAATGCATGTGACAACAGACATCTTTCTTGCAGCGGTGAAAGGTTTTGTTTGGCTTACAGAATTCTGAAGAATTTTAACAGATTTGAGGTGGGTAGGGTATGTTTATAGCTTCATACAGCTTCATACAAATGCAACAATTAAACACAATACTGACTGGCTGCTGAACTTGAAGAGGCTTAGATAATATGCTGGTATCTTTTCAGTTCTTACATAGATGAGTTTTACTATGCTTGTATTATAAATCTGAAATTTTTAAACCTTGTTGACTATTTAATCCCCAGAGTATTAATTCTTGTTCACCCTGGAAATCTCTGATACATTTTTATTTATTTATTTATTTAAATTACAACCTCTTTAAAGCAAAAGCATGGCTCCAGATCCTTGTCTAGTGTAAATTAGGCAAGTCTTGTGACTAACCCTCGCTGAAGATCCAGGCTGTAAATTGAAAGACTGTCCAGTTGCCTCTTCAAATTCCAAATTCTGACCATAGTGTTAGAAACATTCCCATACTAACACAATAAGGCATTTACTTGCTTTTTGTGGCTTCTCCTGATTAGTTCAGTAGTCTCTCAGTGTGTCTAAGACTTGTGTTGACACAAGTACAAGATCTATTTTAGTAAATTTTTTCGTTGAAGGAATTATAATAAAGGTGTTTGCAAATAATAGGAAGAAGTGGTGAAGGTTGGGTTTTACGAAAACCATGAATTCCAAATGATCTTAAGTTTCAATTATTTTTTGAGGGTTTTTGTTTGTTTGTTTGTTTAATTTTTTGAGTTGTAAGAAGATCTTAAGTTTTAGAGTTTACTGCAATTAATCTGAAGAGCATCTCATAAAAGCAATTCAAGGTAACACAGAAAAATGGCTTCACTGAAGGTCTCATACTCCAATTAATGAGTGCCTTTTATTCCTTAAAATTTAATAATTCAAATTCAAGCCCACCTTGGGATTGTTGTGAACTGTAGCAGTTTCACAACTTGTTGGGGGGGGTTGCTTTTTCTATCAGGTTTGTTTTTTCCCAATTTTAACATATTGGAAAGCCCTGGTACCTAATCTTTTACACTTAATCCAAAACAGTTTATTTATACTTGCCAGAAGTAGGTTCCTAATGTCATCCTAATTAGAAACATGTGGTGAAAAAGAGGCAACTTTTAAGCTGACACTATTTTTGAGTTAAAATCTGGCATCCCCTTTCTACTGACAAGCCTGACAACTGCAGCAGCAATCACCTCATCAAATCTCTCCGTTGTGTCTCTCCTGGCTTTTGGCATCCTTCCTGTCTAAATTTTTATCAGATGAGTGCTTTTTCCTTGGCAAGTATCTTAAATACCTTCTTGTAGCTTTATCTCTGCACCATCACCCTTTGCCCTTAATGTCATTTCTCACATGTAAGACTGTGGCAGAGTTTGAAACAAATTAGTTAAGAATGTAGATTCAAAGACCAGCTTTTCCCATTGACTCTACCACTCTCTTGCCCTCCCTCCCGCCTCCCGCCCTGCTTTCTAAAACACTAACATGTCAAAGATACCACAGGAGTGCTCAGTTTTTAAGATGCATTTCTGATACTTTAAAAACTTTTTAATTTTCTTTGTCTTGCTTCTTCTGCCATTGAAAGATTTTCAGCTTGTGTTATCTAAAAATCTGATTTCAACTTTCTGAAATACTCGATAGGTTGTGTTATGTTAAGACTGGGGGGTATGGTAAGGATGTTTTAGAACACAGCCAAAGCAGATATCCTTTCTGCAGCTTTTCTGAAAGCTGGACTGGAATAAACTTCCCTGCAAGAATTCTGGTATTTCCTCTTCTAGTTGCTTTTGATTACAAAGTTGATTTTGAACCTTGAAATTCAGATAGACAAACAACAACAACAGAAAAATGCTTCCTAGGAAAGTTAACCAAATTAATTTGTTTCAATTAAATACATAAATATTGAATGACACTTGCAATTTAAATTTGTATGAATAATTATAATCTTAGCATGTGTCCTAAGAAAAGTCTTGTTTATCCTACTTGACATCAGTTATATGTGTTTTCTTAAGATCAGAAATGTGTTCAATCTTAGCTGACATGTGTAAGTAAGTAAAGGAATATAAGAGTCCTGTCTTCCCCTTTATATTTTGTTTAAAAATGAAAAATAAGTCTTATGGAAGGAGAATCCTATTTGGCCTTTGATTCTTCATCTGGGTGTACAGTTTGTCAAACTCCAGGAATTTATAGGTCAATGCCCAGCCTAAGTTAAGAATGTTTTTTGTAGCTTAGATGGAAAAAAGAAAAAAAAAAAAAAAAAAGTTTTTTTTTTAAAAAAAAAGTTTAAAAAAAAGAAAAAAAAGGAAGAAAGAAAGAGAGGAAAAAAATTAAGAGAGTTTCTGAGCCTTAAACAAATCGATTGGTCCCAAAGTGGTGCTATGTAGGCAGTAGCGATTTAAGAATTTTATAGAGTACTACGATGAAATAGACAAGCAGTGTGGGCTTTTCTGGCCTAAGCCTTAGATTCAAATGTACAATGTAGATAACTCATCCTGTGTGTGAAACACAACTAGCAATCATTTTGCACATATTATTTGGACAAAGCTCTTTAGAAAGAAAAAGCTTCCTATTAGGACGTTTGTTCAATGTTACAGAGATGTTAGAAAAGCAGCATAAGGGAGCAGCAGCAGAGTGGCTGTCCACAAGCAGCAAGCCGGTCAGCGCAGAGCAGGTGGTGGAGGAAGCAGCAGGGTCTCATGCAGCAGGCTCAGGAGAGTCCATTGACATCAGCAGAACAGCAGCGAGGGATCTGAAGCTAGATCTTGTTCTTCTACAAGCAGGCGTCTTCTTCAGCATGCAGGTGTCAGGTAGTAAGGAATCTGATGTAAGAAAACCTCCTTGTTGACGATGTGAGGAATATGATCTCAGAAAACCTAACTTCATGGTTGCTGATCCCTCTTTTTTCCTCCTTTTTTCTGCATACGTGACATTCCTGGGTGACTGGGTAAGAGTCATGTGCCACGCCCCCTGAGATGGCCGTCTTCCTCGAGATAAGCCCACACAAAAGACCACTTCACGGCCATTCATCTCTGAGAGCTTCTCTCTCTCCTTGCCCCTGGCTTTGTCCATCTATGTCCCTCAAACAAAGGATTTCTCAACCCTTGCCCAGGACTTGCTTGGACTTGTCCATCCTCAGCAAACTTTGAGGCAATAGTGTAAAAGCAGGGTATCTTACAAGTAGTTAATTCAGTGATGAAGGGTGTTGACTCCAATTCTCAAGTATTTTTGTACTGCTTAAATGCTTTGTGTCATGCGTAGTTGTTTAGGGGGAAATATTTCTTTTGTTTCAAATGATGCATTGCAATTGAAATTTTTTTTGCCAAAGAGGAAATTTATTTTACCAAAATCCATTTTGTTTGATACTTTAAACAGCACTTCTTCATCCTTTAGGAATACAGGAAATAACTGTAGTTTGAAGAAGGGTTTGCCTTGGTTTGTTTCTGTTTTGAAAATAAGTTTTTGAAGACGCTGTATTACAATATATACAAAATATTCATTTTAATTGGGAGGAAAAAAAAATAAAGGTTTTTTGGTCAGAAAAAAAAAGATACTGACACTTCAGGTAGTTTTCAGAAGGACAGTTAAAGCAAAAATCCATTAAATATAAGCAGTAGCATTCTAGATCTACTTTCAGAGGGCACAGTACATCATACCACCACTTAGTAGTATTTAATGAATCTGTGCTGCAGCTTGGCCATTTTATAGATATTCTTCAAGTGTACAAAATGCTGTCTAAGAATGTGTCTGTCCAGATCTCAGGCAGTCAGTATCCCCTATACCTGTGGAAGGAGTGCAGGAGTCTGATTTGACTTTAAGTTGTGATATATTCTATCAGAGTAAAGTGTTCCTGCCACATACTATGTTTCTGATCTGCTTCATACTTGAAATTTAAGATTTTCAAAATGTGAGCACAAAATGAATCTTGCAGAATTGTATTTTCAAAAATAATAAATTAGCTCTTAATGAGAACAGTGCAAGCTGCTGAAAGCTCAGCAAACAAAACCCCTCTTTAGGGTGCCATGAGCAGGCAATAAACTTCAATTATTTTGAATTTGAGTAACGGAGCATTAAGGAAACATACTAATTAAGGTAAATTTGGCAATTTTATTGGATCCAGTTTTCTGATTTCTTTAGTCAGTGAGGGTCAACTTAAGCTGCTGAACACAGAGTGTTTTGAGATGCTGGCTGCTTCTTTTCATTGCCTAATAGGAGTTAAGCTCTTCTGAATATGCAGTTGTAGTACTAAGTTCTTTTGAAAACTCCAGTTGTAAATCCCAACTTAGGCAACTAATGAATTGGGCTCATTTTCTAGTGTTCAACACCAGCTCTCCCCTTAAATAGTAAAAGTGGCTGAGTGTGCTGGGTTTATTTCTATTAATAGACATCTTAAACACCTGGCCCGGGAGTTTAAAGTGGCTAAGAGCTAGTTTCTGAGGAGATCAATGGGGTTCAAGATTTTAAGAGCAAGAAATGTACAAAATGCTGGTCAGGTGCATGAATCAGAAAGTCTCTAGCTGTATCTGTTTTCATTAGTAAAACTGCCTAAGTATGCAATGCTCTGTGGCTGCAAATGTTAGGAGAGTCTGCCATCTTGGCCATGCTGTGGCTTTGATGACTTTCTCTATCTCCCCAGTACCATCTGAGACAGTTTATTTTCAGCTTTTTCACCAGGTGACCTCTAAGAAGAAGCCTCCTTACGAGCTCCCTCTTATGCTGTGGTTCACAGTGCACAGTGGTATGCCCTGTTGACCTAGTTTTGGCAAGTGTTCCCAAGCATCATCTCAGTTAGAAATTGTGTTCCCTATGGAGCACCACTGAGCTCACTTTGACTCACTAGTGCCTGTGCAGCAGCTCCTTACCCAGATGGTCCAGGAAATGGAGCAGAGCCTTGTTTATTCCCAGTACAGAGATGCATGTGGAAACCAGCTTTGCAGTATTTTGCTGAACATGAGTTTAGCCTTTGGAAATGTGTTTTTTCTTACAAAAACATTGTAGTGATCTGAGGTGCTAGTTATAAACTCAGAAAACATTACTGTTCTCTCTGTTAACGGCTTAATATTTTTTTGTGGGTTTAGGCCCGTGTATGAATTTTTCTCAAGTATTTAAATTAGTTAAGAATAATATTTAGTGTCATCTGCAAATTTAATCCAATTAATTTAATTAATTAATTTGAAAATCACATCAAATTTACTTCCAATTTTAGTCACTGATATAGACCATCAAGACTTCAGCGAGGCCTTAGACATGGTAGCCCTCAACATCCTTCTCTCCAAATGAGAAAGGTGTGGACTTGATGGGTGTACCGTTTGATGGACAAGGAACTGGTTGCAATATTATACCCAGGCAGTGATGGTCAATGGCTCAATACCCAGATGGAGGTCAATGACACATGGTGCCCCTCAGGGGTCAGTACTGGGACAGATGTTCTTTGATATCTTCATCAATGCATTCTCAGCAAATTGCCAGGTGACTCCTAGTTGTGTGGTACAGTTGACATGCCTGAGGGACAGGATGCCATTCAGAGAGACCTAGACAGGCTCAATCGGTGGGCTGAGGAGAAACCCACGAGGTTCACCAAAGTCAAGTGCAAGGTCCTTTACCTGGGTCGTGGCAACCCCCGCTATCAGTACAAGCTGGGAGATGAAAGGATAGAGCATACCTGATTTCAGGTACTATTGGATGGAAAGGTAGATGTGGGCCAGCAATGGGCCTTTGCACCCCAGCAGGACAACTGTATCCTGAACTGCATCAGAGTTAGCACAGCCAGCAGGGCGAAAGAGGTGATTCTGCCCCTCTACTCTGCTCTGGTGAACCTCACCTGTGATATTGTGTTCAGGTTTAGAGTTGTCAGTACAGGAGAGACATGAACCTACTAGAATGTGTACAGAGGAGGGCCACAGAAACTGTGAAAGGGATGAAATGCCTTCCTTCCCTACAAGGAGAGGCTGAGGCATCCAGATTCAGTCTGGATGGGGCTCTGAGCAGCCTGACTAGATGTAGATTGCACAGGAGTTTAAATGTCCCTTCAAACTCAAATGATTCAGTGATTGAATGAAATTGTAGAATATCAATCAACCATTAAAATGTATATAATCCTGCTTTGTAGTGTAGCCTTCTTTCCTATAATTACCCTTAAAGGTTGATTCAGTCACCACTTTGTACTGCAATACCGTGTTGTTACTTAACAAGAAAAAACATTTTTGGGATGCTTTTTGTGTTAGGATAAAGGACAGCCAACACTTTAACTGACCTGACACATTAAAATGAATATGAATGGTAATTCTTTAGTTTACCACCAAATGTATTGCTAGTTATTTTCCAGGCTTGCATAGAACATGTGCTGTAAGGCATAAGCTATGGCACAAATAGCTTATCGGCCTGTTTTTGAATTTCTAACTCTGTGTCATTTGAAGGGTCTTTATGTTAATTAAAACAACACATAATTGTGGAGAAGATAAAGTTACAGTCTTATGTGTTGATAGAAGAAAGAATCCAGATTTGAGATGCTGATTTATTAACAGATCTCATGGAATACCAAACCAAAGATCTTATAACTTTTATTCAATGATAATGCTTAACACAAGGATTTAAGACCAAGTGCCTTCCTTTTTCAGTCTAATGTAATACCAATTTGTAGAATCAGTGCAGAGAAAAAAGTTATAACAATAATGTTAGAAGAAGGTTAAGTACATCTTTATGAAAAAACAATATTGCACAGTCTCACTGCTGTTATTCACTTATTGTGTACTGTAGCATGTGCAGCATCCAGGTCACTGGCAGTGCAAAACAGACAAGCTTAAGCTGCGATGAGTGATATTGAATGGGGGGGCAGGGAAAGGGGGTTATGTGTGTGGATCTGGATTGTCTCAAACTCAGACCCCAAGCAGAGATCCAGTGCTGGCAAATACAGTGAGAGTCTGTGGGGGAACTCTGCAACTGAAGTCTTCAGGGAATGGAAAGAGTAGTTCCAGATAGGCCACCTTGACAAAAGTATTAGGTGTAGCAGGACATACTGGTGTTCTGAACACATTGACAGTTATGAGCTTTTTAAGCAAATGTTTCTCATTTCTTTTTTCTCTTTGTTAGTTAAGTTGGATTGGGTGGCTGGTGCTGAAACAATTTAATCCTTGTCTACAAAGCAATTTATTGCAAGTTATTGCATCCTATTGCAATTGATTGCTTTATTGTTGTTGGCGTGTTCTGTGCTTTTTCTCTTAGAAATTTCATTTTGCAAATGTAGTAATAATATTTTACATGTGTGGAGTGCCTTTCATCACAAAATGCTTCACAAACTAGATAGAGGTTTTGCTGTCAGCTGTTTGAAAGGGAGTGATGCTGGCATAAGGACATGCAGTCATTTTTGCCCATGTAGTCTGGCCAGGCTGAAGCTTTATCATGCTATCTACTTTCTTGTAACCTATTTTGTCACCTGAGTAATAAATAGCCAACTTCCATTCCTGGCTCAGATACATTTACTGCTTTGGCTTAAAAGCTGAAGTACTTGCTGGGTAAGAAAACACTTTCAATTATACCAGCTGCCGGCCTCTTTGTCTGACTGGCCACAAAGCTGGGGAGGGGGGAGAGTGGGCGGAAAAAAAGAAGAAATGAACGTCAGACATGAGCAGATGTAATTTTAAGTCTTGTTATTTTCTCTTTTTTTCTGCATTGCTTCAGGGGGGTGTGATTTTAAAAACTATCACTGATACAGATCCTGTATTTGACCAATCTCTGTCGGTCTTAAAATTTGCCTTTGTTTTATATTTGTTATATTGTGTGCTAGATCCTAATGGTAAGGCACTGTATTAATGAACTTGACCAGTTAGAGGTAGGGGCATAAGATTTGGTGCTCTGTAATAAGGTGGTCCTAAATTTCAGCAGATCCTTAGAAATTCTAACACATTCAGTGAAAGAACTGAACTAATTTGAACTGAACTGCACACAACCTTTTAAAAAATAAATCTACTACCAATATGTGTAATAGTACTTTCTTAAATATTCAGCCTCGGTTACTTACTTTAATTCAGTGGATTTTTCACTGTCTCCATATAACTTCTGTGTAAAGGAAAAGATAAGCTACTGGTTCAGACAAAAGGCATAAGCTCAGCTGATCTGTCTTGTTTCCTTTATATCACGTTCCTGCATTTTTACTCCATCTCTAAAAAGGAGATGACAGGACTTCAGTGCTTCACGATTTTGTAAGGTTAAATAAATTTATAGTGAGCTGTTCAAAATAATTGAGCCTAGCATATAACTAGGTTCAATATAGACACTTTCGCATTAGAAGTTGGGATACTGGGTCTCGGGGAACCATGGAAGAACAGATTAATGATCTTGTTCAAAATACTTAGTAGTGAAATGGTTAATAAAATACATGTACAGGCAATACTTAGGTTTCAGAGTTAACACCCTATTGAGATGATTGAAAATAGTTCACATCTTGCTGAACTGTCATTTTGAGCTGTCTGCCAATTTAAGAACATATTGCTGCCTCAGTTAACATATGGTTTGAGTTGATACAGTTTTCTGCACAACCATGAGAGCTAGACACATCATTATATGAAAATGAAAACAAATGGCTGAGTCCTGGGCTCTGCCGCTTTCGGCCCCCCTGGTGCAAGTACGAGTTCAAAGCCAGCTCCTCTATCCCTTTGAAGATTCTTGCAGCATGACAGAGTTCCTGTGTACCCGCTCCTGTGCCACGGGGCTGTGGAACACTGCCTGTGAGGTTCAACTGCTGAATCCCAAGTTCTTGTTGCATCTTAGCTGTGTCATAAGGTAAGTTAGTGCTAGCAATAGAAGAAGAAACTAAGGAAGCACTCTTTGGTGAGCACAGTGAGGAAGCTTTTGATACCCACTGAAGTAAGGCTGAAAATACTTCATCCAAATATACAATGGCTCTCTTCTTGGACACCTACAAATGTTTTGCAAATTACTTGAGATATATGTGTGCATATATATATGTGGTAGAAATTCCATCATTGTGCTATAGGTTGCTTTGCTCCAAGATATAGTTTTACCATTTTATTTGATTTCTAATTAAGCTAGGTAAATTTTGCAATATATCCATCCCACATTTTATCGGAGCATTTTCATTGCTGAAGCTCCTGGCATGTTTCTTGTTGTAATAGGAAATTATTTCACTGCAAACAAACTATATTTAAATTATTTTGAAGGTCTAACTAAAGCTGATAAAATTAAAATAAAAAAATAAGAAGTTGAAATTCATCTTTTCCGTGTGAAGTGAGGCAAAATGCAGACCAGAGTGACTGGAGTTATATATACAGCATAAGACTATCTAGATTTGGAAAAGTGGACTTTGTTTTCCTTGTCCACATGGCTTTGTAACTGGCTCATTTCCCAGCACTCCTTTTGACTCGACCTTCAGTTTCAAAGGAATCCAAATATCTGACCAAAACACATTTAATTTTCTCCTGACTATTAGAAGTAAGTATTTGTGCAAAACGAAACCACAAATCAGCTCAGGCTTGCTTGTGAGATTGATGACCCACAGTGAATCTTTTGGTGAACTCAGTCTAAATTTCAAGCATGTAATAAAACACAAAACTTTATCCAAGATTCACTTCATGTGTATCCCTGTCTGTCCGGTAATTTGTTTTTAGGTCACTTATTTTTGGGTACTTACAAGGCAGTCAACTGACAGAAATGTTTCTTAGCAATGCCATCTACAGATTGCCTATATATATAGTGGTGCACAAACTGCCAAGGCATGCACCAAGTGGCAGTTTTTGGTGGGTTATATAATTGCAGTGAAATGCTTATTTCCTTGAAGCTCTCCTGCTAGAGGATATAGGCTAAAATCTTGTGCTGCTTCACAGCTTAGGTCCAACATCACTTCCTCTGCTGCCCTTGGATTTTGTTACAGTTTGTTCCCCATTGTGCTTCAGAGAGCATCCTGTGATGGGTTCATGGCTCATGAGCTGTGAGGAAGTCAGGCAAAGCTTTGTGAGCAGGTTGGGTGTCGCACCGGCCTTGCACTAGCAAGGAGTCCAACAAGAAGTGCAATACCTTTACAGCAGTTACTTTGTAATTCACGTGCAAGTGTGCTGTAGTTTTGACTGTTCTCTTCCCCAGACTTCCTGAAGATACATCCTTATGTAGCTTATTGTGTAGCTTCCTTTATAGCTTTGCCATGGATTATACCATGCTAGGGTTATGTTAGTTTCAGGTTCTCTCTTCATGGTTCTCCTTACCTGGGTTGATATTCAACAGTGATACCAGAAGCAAATTCATACTTCCTTTCTTCAGATATATGCATAAATCCATGTTTCAAGATGGCAGCATACAGACTGTTGCTGTAGGCAGATATCCTAGATGATGTATTAAGCCCACCTAGAGACTTTATTGTTGCAGGGTATAACAGAGAACCTGTTGGCTTTGTCTTACACAAGATCTTTGGTTTTTCAGATCTAAATTACTGCCAAAGAATCTAATGTTGTACCCCCATGAGTTTAGATTACACTATGACACTATTTTATTTATAGGTAGAAAAGGGGAAAGAAACCAGTATACATTTCATTGATCTTTCTGTGTTGTAATTGTAAAATTCATGTGCTTTTTTTTTTTGCTTTATAGCTTTTCTCTTTCCTTTTCCTTATTTAATATGCATTTCATACTGTGCCAAGGGGTCAGCAGGGCAAATCAAGGAGCCAGATGGCTTACCTTTACCCTAAGGAAACATACCAATATTTAGCTGGGCATTTTACCAGATAAATGCAGGACTGGAATCCACAATAAATGTGAGAGTTGGTTAAAACCGTATCCTTTTCCTAGATACACAGCTACAACCTCCTTAAGGCATGAGCTTTATATATTTCACTGCCACTTTCCAGCTTTCTCTAAGTAACTGCATCTTAGAAGATATTAGAGGGGGGTGCAGCTCATTTTATTTATGGCCTTTGCACAGAAACAAGTTTCAGTTATTTTAATCTGACTGAAATAAGAAACCATAATCCATGGATGAAAAGACGGTGGACAAACTCAGTTAAATCCCTTGTACCCTGAGGACATATATTTTGTCCTTTTCTGTTTTTTTATGTTCCTGCTTTTTCCCACTATTATTCCCAACTTCTACTTTTGAAAAACCAAGCAGTTTAAGTGGCCGGGCCTGGGGAACTTATTTGTATGCAGCACAAATTTCAGGATCTGTTCCCAAGCCTGTGCAGAGTGAAAAATGGCCTGCATTTTCTTGATAGCCCATGTGGTTGTAAAGAATAAATGGCTAATGAATTACAGATGAACATTGACGCAAATTAATCTTCCTGATGTCCCTGGGTTATATGGCAGCCATTTAAAAGTTTAATCAATACACTAAAGTTGAAAACATGCAGGCACTGCAGTTGTTTGGATGTAATAAACATCAGAGGGAAACGGGAGGCTTGTACCCAGTCCATGTATCATAATGACAGGTATTTATGTTTAATGGACTAAATATTTTTTATTGGAAGAGAGCAAATGTCAGCTTAACTTTGTAAGCCCTGCATTCAACTTTCCTTTGAGGTTGGTGAGAGACGGCTGACATGTCACTGAAAATGAAATGTAAAAAAGCCGATTGAGACAAAGCGAGGATAAGGAGCTGTTTTGCTGACAAGATGTTGCTTTAATGCTCTGCAACTATTCATTAAATAAAATGTAAACTCTACCATTTCAAACGTTGCAGTAAAATGGTTTACTAGGGCAGACTTTTAATGGTTATTAGGGAAAACAAGAGCCAACCACTGCCAAATATTCTTTTCTGGGAAACATTTTATTTGAAAAGTCTTTTCCTGAGTTACAATTTCAGAAGATTTATAATTACAAAGTCCCGCCCCCCTCCTTCTTTTTCGAGCAAAGAAAAACAGAAAAAATAACTTTCAGAACAACCATTTGATGATCTCCCCCCCCCTTACCTCCCACCCTCCTTTGAACAGACTAATAGCTTTATATAAGCTTCCCAGAGGCTTGGATATTAATTGCACTTGAAGTCAATAAATCTTAGAGCCATGTGTATCCAGGACTTACCCATCATTGCTATAAATGGGGAAGGGTGCTATCCAAGACTGCCAGATTCACCAAGCTTACACAGTTGCTTGGCTATGCAAAAGCCCACAGGAATTTTTCTGTAGATATTTAAAGGGGAAAGAAAAAAAAAACAAAAAAAACAAATCACTGTCATCATTTGGAATTATAAGAAGACAATCTCCTTCCAAATTAAACAAAAACCCTAAAAAGTGAAAGAAAAAGGGTAGATCTTGTTTTAGCATCTTCATGTAATCTTTTTTATTGTCCTCTTAGCTGATCTTACCCAAGGGTCCTTGAGTATCTAGAATGATCTCCTGAAGCTTTCTGGCAATGTGTGCTGTAGAAGCACTTCAGAAAAGGAGGATGGTCTCAAGTCTGTGGGTTTGTTTCTTTTCTGACTAGTTAAGCTGATCCTCTCTTCAGTTTACCATCTTTTTTCAAATATTCCATTCTGTTAAATCGTTGCTCTTAATAGTACAGTGAGTCATCTGCTAGAGGTTTGATGCCTGACATCCCACTCGATGTTACATTTTCAAACATAGTGTATTGACTTCACCAATGACTGCATAAGGCAGACAGATGCATTGGGGGAGTGGCAGAAATCTCATATTTCTACAGAGGTACCTCACTTCTGTTTGTCAGATAGGCAATTTTATTTTAACAGTGGTGTTAGTCTCAGCATCAGCTTGTTATGTAGGCATCAGGTTCTACTTCTGATAAGGTGGCTACTGGCACTGAATAAAGCCAGATCCTGTTATGTTGTAGAGTCATGGTGTCATGTTTATAAGGCGTTATACACTGTTCCTGATGATAAAATAATTGTTAAAGAAACATCTGGAAATGTTAATGTTGTCTACTCAATGGAAGATGAGCTATTTGCATTTTTAAGCAAGCTCATAAATAAATATGTTTACAGCATGTAAAGCGAAAAAATGAAAGGGAGACATTGGTCAGACCAAAAACACAATTCTACCTGCTTACCTTTTGTCTTAAAAAGGTAAGTCTTTTTTGTCCAAAAAAAAAAAAAAAAAAGATGCCTTAGACTACTTGTTGGATAACACTTTGCAAAACTGATGTGTTATGTGCATTTATGTACATTCTTGTGTTTAGCTTCTTCATAACACCAATGCAAAAAAAGATGCATGATCTGTTATATAGTTATACATATTTTTAAAATTATATAAAGGTGTTGATATAAAATGACTCAAATCTAAGTGAAAAAGAAGTTAGGGGGACATGGATTGGCAGTTTGCCTTTTTTTATATCATGTTCATACTGAATTCCTGAGAAATATGAACGTGGTGTTTGAGGGTGATGCCAGTCACAGTCCTCATGAACTGGGATCCACAACACTGACAGCGATTCAAAAATGAAATATATCTTGGTTTTGGTTCTGTGTAATGAGTCTATGACAAAAAAGTGGTTTACTTGTATATTCTCCTGCAGGTGTAACTCTGTCATCTGTCAGTTTATCCTGTATTTTATTTTGATGAAGTGAGAGCATTAGGGAGGGAAAAAAATATCTCTTCATCTAAAAGCTTAACAGAAAAGAAAATAGTCTCAAGACAATGTCATGTATTGTTGGTTATTTGTGATGGTTAAAAGAATTATCTGAAAACAAAGAAGTATTTCACAATGAATCTAAAATACAAAAGCTTTAATAACATTTACATCTGTGTATCATCCATGTCTCCAAATGCAAGTTATGAATAACGCATAAATTAAAGTATATAGGGAACAGAAGTGCTAGCACATCATTTAAAATCCAACACACCCCATCATCAGTGGAATCAAATACACAGCAGGAGCAGTTCCAGTTGATAGACACACAATGAAGTCATTGAAAATGAAAACATATTAATTATGTTCCTTAAGGTTAAAATAGTAATGGTTGAATTCTCTAATCCTGGAATAATACTAATGCCCCAAGCCTATGCAGAAAAAGTATGTGAGGTTTCAAAAATTGTGAAAGATTTAGTTTCAAATTCATGTATTTATGTCTTACCTATGACTGACTCCACAGCATGGGAGGCAGCAAGGAGAAGAGTAGGAAGTGCAAAACAAAGACAAAACCAGAGAGAATTATCAACAACAACAACAGCAACAACAAAAAAAAAAGGATGTTTTTGGTCCAAACAATACTCTTGCACTATGTGAGCTAAGTGTAAGAACAGACCATTTTTAAACTGCAGCTGTTATGTGCTTAAGCAAACCCTGCTGGGAGAACTGCTTTGTAGAACATCTCTGCTAACACAGCCACAGAGATCCCCTTTAATAGAGGAATTCAAAGCAAAGTGTGTAAGGGAAACATTTTCCTTTTCTGAATTTTCCTGAGCTTACTCCAGGATGTGATCCTAGCTTGTTACTGCCATAGATTTCTCTTTCCTTAAACGTTTTTTTCTAGTTTCATTTTCTTTTTGTCTATGTTGAATTAAAACAATGGAGGCTGGAGGCAGAGTATGTGTATATTGAGAAATGAATAAGGGGGGTTGTGAGGGGATGCTCAGGTTGTGTGATAGGAAATGATAGGTGTCAAAAAAAAATTAACAATAATAAAAAAAACACCTTGTGTGGTCATGGTAGTTTTCTTTCTGTAGCAGCATTTTTTGTTTAACCCTGGGGACGAGTACGGTAACTCCATGGTAGTTGATTTTAGGTATGATCTTTCTCTACTTTTCTTCCTTTTCCTGCAAATACTTATATCTGCAGCTCTGACACATGGCTATTGTACCTCAGCACCTAACTGTATTAACTCCATTGTGTTGGTGTGCTGGGCACTCTGATCCTTAAATATCTTCATGCAAAAAGCCAAATCCTCCCAGCAGAAAGGGGTTAATTGCATTCTTTTAATGCACTTTAAAACTCTCTGCTCTTGGGAATGATGTTTCCATGAGGGTTGAATGTAATTACAAAATAATATAAGTACTCTGTTTTATTTTCAGTGAGTGATACTTCAGTCCTCACCATTGTTACTGCATATGTTTATTTTGGGGCTCTTCCTTCAGCGTATTTGATGCAAGGTATTTGTAAAAATGAGCCTTTGGACTTTAAATGTGCTGCTTCTTCTGTTTCTTATTCACTGCAGATTATGTATAATTGATGACCTGCATTTACAGACATGGGTGGTATACAGATGTAAATGTTATTATAGCTTTTATATTTTATGTTCTCTTTGAAAGATCATTTTGTCTTTGAATAATACTCCTGTTCAGATTTTGGGGGGTTTATCTCTAAAAGAGAATATGAAATGGATATTGCACATCGTATATTTCTTAAAAGTAATTCGGAATTTTAGGGTATTGGATTGGTAGTGACTGATACACTGCCTGGATGAGATATATCCCTTTGAAAATAACAGCGCCAGTACATGCCTGCATCTGTCTAACCTCATAATTCACTTTCACATTGGGTTATGGATGTCTGCATTCAGTGAGTCTATCTTCCCTTTAGGTATTATTTCAGCCCTTTGAGATAATAAGGAAAGTTTAATTGCGTTGTTAATTGATTTTTTGCACAACATTATTACCTTGATTGATTGCAGAGTTGATGAAAATGTTAGACACAGGCAGTGTAAAGTATCAGCCCAGTAAGGAGTGGGAGCCTTGTGGAGAATAGATAACCTTGATGTTAAGAGCTATATCCTTCAGATATGTCTTCCCTTGACATATTGATGGCCCTTGAAAAGGGAAAAGCTGATTGTATGCAGAATGCAATCATTAAACCCACTTCAGCTGGCTGTTGATTAATTTGTTTTTTCCTGAAGGATCTAGTTAAAGAGAAGGCCTCACTAGTATCAACAGCAACCATTTTCCAGCTTCAGATTATTCTTAACCCTCTCCTAGAAGAAAGAAAAATGATACTGTCTTGGTTTAGACAGGCAAATTGTCTGAAAACATTCAGCCCAACTGCAATTTGGGGATTATAACACTCACTTTGCCCCGTTAACTACTGCTTCCTTGACGACATCTCCTCCCCCTGCCTTCAGTATTCAGCTGTACTCCAGCCACAGCTAGCACAAAGCCACGTTTGATGTTTTCTGAGTAGGGTGAGCGTCTGTTCTCAGCAGAGATGCCAACAGGGAAGTCAAACTTGTTTTACGCAAAGACTGAAGTATTTCAGTAGCATATAGCTGCTTCCCAGGAGCCTCTCTGAAAGGACCAGGGGGTTTTCTGCACACACGTAAGTGGTTAAACTTTCCTTATCCTTGAGAAAGATCTTTCTTAAAACATTTTTTGTTATTGTTTTGAGATCTTTGAGGGATTTAGCAGGGCAGTTGTGTTGTGCTTTGCTGCTGACAGAAAGTACAAAGGATGCGATGGAAGTCACTGTGCCTAATAGCACTGCTCTCAGCATTTCCTCCTCCAGGACCAAACCAGCTTAGGGCTGCCCCAGGTTTGACAGCAGCAGTTCATACCCTGTTCCTGGATGTGTTTAACCAAACAGGCTGTATGCTACCAGCTCTCTAGATGCGAATCCATGGGATGGCTATTGAAGGACTAACTGATATCTGCAGAGCACTTTCTCTGTGTTTCAGTGGAACCCATTGTGAGATGAAGGTGAACAGCATTACCCGTGAAAGCCATTGTCTAAGTGGCCTTCCCGTGACAGATGGGGCTTCTTTGGCAGAAAACCCTTCCCTGGTCTGGGGGACGGCTTCTGTTCAGAGCATTTCTTCCTCTTGTATCAGTAAATGACCTAAGCAATCTAAAACGTTTATGTAGCTTTAACCAAGCAATTGAATGTCTTGGAAACAGAATACTGCAGAGTCTTTATCTTTTCAGTTAACTATTTAAAGGGCATTTGGTACAAAAGTGGCAGCAGGTTATTGCTTCCTGTTTACCTTGGTAGTCTCAGAGACAGTTGCTGTTAATTTGTGCTTGTAGCAGATACAGTGATCAGTGCTGCTTGATTGTTTGTCCAGATGTGTTTTATTAGGTCCAACGTGCACATTTGCCAGTTGGCTCCTTTCTAACACGGGGACATGTTAACTTACAACATAGTCAAGTCTGACAAATTTGAACCAGCCAAATAAGTGAGTAATATTTCAAGCTGTCAAAGCGGGTGAATAGTGATTAACTGACACACTCCAAAAGCTCTCACCAATATCCATGCTCCGGTGGAAAACGTTTACTAAGCGTAATACTTGTTAGAAAGTCTTTGGTGCTTTGACTAAACTTTAATGACTCTGACCCTAATGGAGAGGTTTTAATGTGCCTCTCTTTTGAGCTATTCCTTAGCCTCCTATCTTTTATCTTTAGCAAAAGCATCCATAGAGGCTAAAAGTACTCTGGTAAACTGCATTCTGCTGTCCTTTGTGATTTAAACCTCAGCGCCTTTCTTATTAGCATGTTTTGAAAAGGAGGCTGAGGAAGGGGGGGAAAGAGTTGGAGACAGGAAACAATGACAATATTTTGGCATTCAGTACTGGAGGCGGCCAATGTTTGGGAATTAGGCTATGACCAGCAAGTATTTAGCGTAGCAGATGGTGGTGTAGATGTGATATAGCAGAGAACTAAATTCTATTAAGAGACAAGACGATACTGGGTCCATAGAACTAGGTATTTGCTGAATGGTTTTGGCTGCTTGCATATGCTATACAGCAACAGCAACAGAAGAGGGAAAAGGTCTCACTGGTCGTTTGGGGACTGTATATATCTCACAGAGTGCTAAATGCCTTCATCTTCCACTGGAAATTAAGGGAACTAGGGTCCTTGTAGTATCAGCTCCTAAAGAATCCTTAGTTCTCTGTTAGAAAGAATCATAGCAATCCTATCATTTGCGATTTGTTAAATGTTTCCTTTATTTCCGGGGAAGGAGTTATGGAAAGGACCAAGTAATGGCATGCAAAGAAGTTTCGCTTAATTATTTCATAATGTGACAGCAACACTATTTCATTACTCTCTTTAATTTTATTTGAGAGGCTTTCATTCCCAGCTTCTAAAATGAAAAGCAACTTGTCTTTGTTTCAGATGACTCTCTTGAGAAATTTCGAACCAGTTGAGACAGACTGAATTTCGTGTTTTTTGTTGTTGTTGGTGGTGGTGGTTTTGTTTTTTGTTTTTTTTTTTTTTCCCCTAATGTGAACTCCTCCAGCAGGAACACATTTGAGGTCCAAAAGCAAATTTTACTCACGAGATGAGCCAAATTCATATCTAAGCTCTCCAGAAGGGCTCTGCTGCTTAAATTTTTTTTTCATATAAGAGTTTGTAATTTTATTGGAATACTTGCAGACTTTCCAAGCAATTATTCCAAATGTTTGCTTTCTGTTCCATAAGTCATGCTACATTTGTTTAATTTTATAACAGTTACTAAAAGAACATGCTTCCATTCTTTCTTTTTTTTTTTTCCTTCCTCCCCCCCCCCCCCCCCCACACACACACACATACACACGCATTTTATTCCTAGTGCAATCTGTGAATGGTTAAAGTTTGTGATGTGCAATACAGTTATACTTACTTTCTGTTTTCTTAATGACCCTGTTATTCCTTATGGTTTAATTCCTTTGCTGATTAATGTGCATATTATTAGTAGAATGTAGTATAGAGCAGTCTACAGAACTGCCATTTTCGCACATGTTAGCCAAAGTAACTGAAAATACTCTGAGTTAGTGTGGTGAATGTATGCTGAACAGATGAACTTCAATATACAGTAGAGATGGGATTTTGTAACCTCCTTACCAACTATTCCAAATATAATAAAAGTGTCTCTTAGCACCATTTAAGTGGTCACACTGGTGCTTAATCAAAAGTAATAGAAAGATGGTTCCAAAGAGCCCTAATATTTATGTTTCACGAGACCAACAAGTGTCACTCCATGCTTTGCGAGGTTGTGTGCTCGGCCATCACCTCCCTCCCATACAGTCTGAGTCTTTTGTTCAGACCACTACACGGTGACATCCTCTTTGCAGCCATCGGTGTATACAAACTGATGCTCACCGAGTTTAGTCCGCCAGCAGTCAGACTCCTGGGCGAGAGGCTGAAAGCATGAACACAGGCTTTGATCGTGACAGAACAAGAAATTGGCTGCAAAACCAACAAACGGCATTGCTTTAATTGCCAGAGTGGAGTATTTCGCTGGCTGGCGCAGTCCGTTCGTTAGACAAATGCATGCTGCCCTCTAGTGCTGCTGCTGCCGGCTGCTGGCTGGGGCCACTGCTGGTCCTCGGCGGGTACTGGCCATCAGCTGAGAGTGATGAAGCTGCTCTGGCACAGCTTGAAAGACGAGGGATATTTAGCAATCTCAGTCTGGATGTTATTGGGTCCTTACAGTTATTTGCTCTGCCTTTAGACTACTGCTTTTATTTAGACTACGTATGTGGAAATGTTCAAAAGACAAAAAGAGCTGTTAACCCATCTGTCTTTTCCTCCATTCCCCTCAAGAGTGGAATTCTCTATATACAAAGTATGATTTCACCTGTTATACCGGGTGTATTGGTAAGATATTTCCTGTGTACGTGGGTTTCTTTAAAATTGCATATACAATTTATGTGCTTGAGAATTTAGGAACATCTGCTTAAAAATTTCAGCACATTCAACAAGAAATATTTTGTTGTAGAGCCTATATTAATTCAATCCCTGACACTATCTGAGAGAGAGAGCATGGTAAGGATGGAGAAAAAAAGAAAATAAAAACACGACAGTTTTTACATTTAGTACTTCTTGCTTCATTGTCTTCAGAGTGAGACACCCCCTACCCCACCCCCAGCATATTTCTCTGATGATGGTTACAATAAGCATGGAAAGATTCCAAAGAAATCCCAAGTGCGGGACCTTAAAGTGTAACAATGATACCCAGAGGAGCATGGGACTGGTTAATGATTTAAAGTATTATGCCCGAAATGCTCCCATTTTAGCCAACAGTAAAGATTCTGTAGACAGCACATGCCCAGATCAAAGCTGGTCATGTCAATGTCATTCAAGGAGGGAGTGATACCCTCCTTTTCCCCTTTTCTCCCCCCTACCCTTTTTTAAACAAAGTATGACATCTGAGGAACAGTGTGTTGATTGTTCCACTGCCAGGATACGCATAATGGAAACATTAGCTCCAAGATAACTTTTAATCTGTCAGCCTAATGGCTCCTTAATGTGTAGAGGGCTTTAAATGTATGTCAGCCAGGGCTGTATAAAGTAATATAGTTTGTGGCCTGAATGGATCTAGATGACTCCGCATCATGACACAATATGGTTTATTATTAAGTATCAGCTCATCAGCTTATTCCCACAGACTTGGGCAAGCTTCTCAATTTTCCAGTAACGGATTATGTGAGAAAAAGCTTGCAGTGCATTTTTTTTCTTTTCTCTTTTTTCTTTACTCTCTCCCATCTTCCAAATTACAAGTTTCATCCCAGCTGCTTTGAGAGCCCTGAAGTGTATTTACAGCAGGCTGCACTTTATCACACATCAGCTTGACTGCTAGTTTACACTGAACATTTATGCAGCTCCCTTGGCCTGGGATGCAAACTTCACATCTTTGTATTCCTATCACCTTCACTGCAAATTTTTCCAACATCCTCTCCCTGTTGACTGCTTTCCTTCCCCTCCCCTACTCTCAATTCTCCACATACTCCCCCATTCCCCCTCCCCCTTCCTAGACACAGGCCAGTGAGACTTGACATGTCACAGCACTTGTCTGTGCAGGATACTTGCAATAATTCAGGGTCTTAGTTTCCCTGCTCTGATTCCTCTCAGTTCTAGAATAGGTGTGTAATTCCAACACCACTGACACAGACTGGATGTGGATTTAATTTTGTGCTGTTCAGTAATTTCTTTCAGTCTGAAGCACTACTTCATGCTCTGGGTGTCCAGAGGAAAATATTATCATTTTTTTTTTAATCCCTGTGCAGGGTGCAGAGCAAAGAGGTAATTCATCTCCGTGAATGCAAAGGCTACCTTTCTTTTAGCAGTGTTACCCACGCAGGGAGTGTGATGATCCGGGCAAGTTGCTTTTTCCATCAGGTGCTCACAAACATATAGGTCAAAATAAGCAAGACAAAAGAAATGGATACAGGATAGTGATGCAGACTTAGAGTGAGACAAGACTCTAACAGATAGCCACTCTTCTTCAAAATCCTTATAATGGTGAAAATAGACTACCAGGAATTGCCATAGAAAATAATGAGAATGGAAAGGAGGGGTTTCAGACTGTGAGGGCTCTGGGAATTTGGCCATCAGAGGGACTGAGCATACTGACAGGAGGGTGGGAATTTGTGTTCTGTCACCACTGGAGTGACCCTCCATGTGTGCACTTATTGCTAGAGCTGGCTGAGAGGAGGTTAGCCTGCGTGAGGACTGGACATGTTTCAGTCTCTTTCAGCTGTAGCACAACCAAAGTTTTTTTTTTTGTTTCTTTGTTGGCTGTATGCTCCTCTTTCTGTTGTTCCCATTGCAGTAATTTAAGGAGTCTTGACCTTTTGCCATGAGTTCCACCTGTAGTCAGGCATTCTGGGAGCTGCATTCACAACCAGCAGGTTGAATGGTAGTGGGCATGGATTCCTTCATGCTGACATTAACAGATGCAGCTCTTCTGTTCTTCTGGGTCACGTTGCAATTTTTGAGCTTGAGCTGTTCCATACTGACAGTGATTTGTTTGCTCCATGGCACTGGGTTTTATGCTGGAAGGACAGGGTGAAAGCTCGAGTAGATCTCTTGGAGTTACATACTTCACTGCTCCAGGAGCACTTAGTGACTTACATGGTCCCTTATACTTACCTTCCAACTGATCTTCTCTGGTTCCTTTGTCAGAAACTTCACAGGCTGGAGCATATTCAGTAGAAGCTATTGTTTTGTTTCACCAAAACCAATCGTGAAGACTATCTACATCTCCCTCCACTCTTGTCCTTCATTAACTTTATCATTTTAAAATTGTAACTAAATTTAGTTTATAATGGGTCACAAAACCCTCAAATGCATTCTTTACTGCTTTGGGCTTTAACAGTTCACCAAAGGTAAATGACATATTGTTCCTAATTCCTCATACTATTCTTCTTGTTTCCACATACCTACAAAAATGACTGGAAGGCCTGACAGTTCATGTTTTGCATTTGTAAAGTATCTCCCTTATGCTACAGCCAGGAGACTCAGTAAAAATTAAAGCTCCCTACTTGGGCCCAAGTCAACTTTCTGTTTATTCTTTTTTCTTATCACTGTGGGATAGTTAGCATCTCCCCTCCTTCTCACATCCTTCTCAGGTCCTGCCCTTGTGTTCTGTGAAGCTTTACATGGATCTGTGCTGCACAAATATCAGTCTGATTTGCCTGAATTTCAGGCCTTTCGTAAAAATAAGTAAATAAATAATTGTTTTAAAATAATTAGCCGGTCCATTTCAATTAATCTGTGTCAGAAAATATTTTTTTGGAGGATAAAGAAGCAAATATTTTGAAAATGTGTTTGGAAATACTTTGATACTTCTTAAAGCATTTAATTGCTTTCATGTTCTTAATGATGATTACATAATAAATAGCTGAGCTATCATTAGAATGATTTTGCATTTATCTTTTTTTAAAAAGCACAACACTAGAATGACTGTGAGAGTATATACATAATGCTGATTTAGCAAAACAAAGTAGCCTAAATATTACCAAATATATGTTACTGAAGGTCTGAGACAATTAGTTTCCTAATTTCTTGACAAACCCTAGTGCCTCACTATTTGTGGAAGTCAAAGTGAAATTTAAAATAATTTATCAAGTAGATGTAAAGTTGTTAATATTCCATGGAGACAAACATAAAATGAAGACTTCTTGATCTCCTGAGCTAAAGGTTTGTTTTCTGTTTTAAACCAGCTTCATTTATACCTTTACATAAAAGGATTTGAGACTTGGAAATTACTATAACTGATTTGCCTAAATCAGTAGCGTTGTTGATGTGAAATTATTTGTAGATTTGTATTTATTCTTCTCTGAATAGTGTAGATAGGGAATTATTTCAGGTGAAAGAAGTTCATATTAATTTTTAAGGGAATTTTACAACTTCTGTTCATTAATTGTAGAAAATGCCCAAGTGCCTGTAGGAAAAAAAAAAAAAAAAAGAAAAAAAAAGATAATGGTCTTGATATTTCATCCTGAAGGGTCTCAAAACAATTTGCAGATTGGTAGTATAACCACACTGAAATGCACCCAGCTTCTTGGTGGAACATGGCAGCTGTTTAATAGCCCATAGCAAAACTATACAACAGCAGGTTGTGAAAAGAGAGATGAATATGGATCAAATACAAATTGGCAGTGGAGGATTTAGGTACTGTACTCAAATTAAACTTAGGCAAAGTGGAATCTCATTAGAATATCAAGTCTGTGTATGAGCAGTCTATGCATACTGTCTGACCCCAGTGACCTAACCTGTGTTTAGCTCACTTGAAAGGTAGGCAAGGGACTGTATGCTGAAATGTGTTACCAGCTGTATGCTGTAAACCAATTTGTTTGACAAACAACTGTAAGTGTGAATACTTTGTTGTTTGTAGTTGCAGAAGGCTTTGTTAAAAACATTTGATGTTAAAATGGGTGCTTGAGGGGCATCTTGATCAGATGTGGCAATAGTTTTGGGTGGGAGAAGCAGAAGTTTTGACTTGACTGTTTAGTTTTAGCCATTACTTTTTGAAGAAAGATGAATGCTATCAAAGAAGGCTGTGCCACTAGCAGAGGCCCCTCACAATGATGGCTGAAAGGTGTTTCAAATTGCTGCAGAGCAGTCATTTATTAGGAAAAAAAGTGTGAACAAAAAGATACTGCCAGATAATATTTCCCTTAGGTTTCTGTTGGCTTGAGCTGAATTTGGACCTATGGCTGTGGCTGTGTGACCTATAAGTTTTTTACATCTCACTGCAAATTCTTTTTAGTATTTTCCACATAATACATGAAGATCTACAAACTTTTCTTACTCTAGGAAAGTGTATAGAAATCAAATTGCACAGTAGCTCTCTGAAACACGTGCCCAATTTAAAAGGAGCAAACATGACTTGAACAGTTTTTCACATGCTTTAGTATGCATGTATATATTTATTTATTTATTTGGATAATTGGGTTTTCCCTCAGCTAGGGAAAAGCTGGTGTTGCTGACATTACAATGTGTTTGTGAAGAAAGACTGATACCAAAACACATGCAAGCAACTGCAAGGTCATTACTTACCAGCATAATTAGAACATCCATTCTGAATGGGGAAAACATTTAAAAGATAAAGAGTGAATTTAAAAATGATTTTTTTCCAATGCATTTTTTTCATACTTGTAGTTTTAACAGCTTGTGGTGATGGTAGAAGCAGCTACTTAAGAAAAATTAGAAGCCTTATTTGGGGGAAGATGATCTCTCAAGAGACCTTGTGTTGTCATTTCTCATGAACCGCGAACAGAAACCTCATTCAGGATGCTGTATGTTGTTTTGATACATAGGAGGTATACTTAGCTTACTAAAGCCAATGTCAGATATTTTAATTAAAAAACAACACAAAAGTCGCAGATGTATTGTTTCCCCCTTGTTCCTCCTCTTTTCCGTGTGCAAAACTGCAAGTGTCCTCATGCCTCTGAACTGCAAGGAGAGAATAGAATTGCAGATGGGCAGGATGGCAAACTGCAGAATGCTGAAATTCACGTATGACCTATCTTAGCATCAGGCCCCTTACTGCAGCACATAAGCCTTTCGTAGTTCTTGTTTTTCTGCAGATGTCAGTGGAAGGTGGGAGAAGGAGAGAGAAAACAAAACAAAACCCAATCAGTCACTGCATTTAATTTATGAGCCAGATTATTGTTTTACAAATAACCTTCATGATAAATAGAGTCTCATGGCAACATTTTCAACTGTGCTTTTATCAGGACTCTGAGCAGTGTGTGCAATATGCCTGGCAATCGAATCACAGCTGTACGCCTTGGTAGGGAATCTCTGTGGAGACAACACTTCCTTAATTTAAACAATTGTAGGCTGCAGGAGTTCAAAAATTTCAGCTGACTTTAACTGTCACTAGCCCAAGCACCTTTATCCCCAGGCGAGCAGCAGCAGCTGGATTTCATTTCCTGCTGCCAGACTGTCCGACATCTTTGCTGAACATCCCAGGAACCGAGCGTCTTTACTTTAAGGATTTTATTCAAGGTGACAGCTCCTCACACTTTAGCGTTCAGATCACCTCAAGTAGCTGAGATATCAGTGAAAATGAGAGCACTTCTCCAGCAAGCTCCAAATTTAGATTGACTGAGGTTATCCTTAGGCCTCTAGACCCAACCTCCGTGACAGAACAGGCCTGCCAGTAACTTTAAAACTACACTGGAGTTTGTAATGATGTCTGGGGAGAAATATTCTGCTGGAGCAGAGGAGAATACTATAAGCGATAGGAAATGATGTCAGATTTAGTTAGGGCTGAAGACAGCGCTGGAATATACTTGGCATAATATGGCACTGGTATCTCTGTCAGCATCTCTGTTTTCTGTCACCGCACACAATTCGTGGCCTGTCTGTAGTCCTGACAGTGTCTTTTCAGATCAGGTTATTGCCAACTCGGAGACTCGCTCAGTACAGCACCATACAGCCCCCTTTGTTTGAAGTCTGCCCTTTTGTCATTAATGCACTTGATGTCTATTTAAATCTGACGGTGAATGCAGTATCTGTTTTCCTGTCAAGAGATCATTGACAATATTAATACCTCATGTCCTTGCCTCATTTTCTAAGCGCTGACACCTAGCTACAGTCTCCAGCATTCATCAAACAGCACTCTCTCACCAGCATCTCTATAAACAGTCTCGCTTCCAGTCCTCAAGAAATGCGGCAGACCTCAAACAACACTTCTATCAATGCCAGGGAAAAAGCAGTCTGAAGAATACCATTAGTCAACTGTTCATATCCTTTACATTTAGACCTAATGCTTACTGCAGTCTGACTTGGAATGCCATCACTTTAGGGGGGAAATTTTGCTTTTTCCTAGATGCTTGTTTAGGAACGAAAACATCACACTTCAAATGTGGAAACAGGTTTACTATTGAAATGATGGAAATTGAAATTATTGATGAAAGCTCTGTGGAGAAGAGGAGTGCGCCATATAGGCTCCACTTTTGCTCTCCTGAAATGTGTTATTCACAAAGAATGACAAGACAGTCCATTTTTTATTTTTTTCCATAAGAATGTGTTACTGTCCTTTCTTAAAAGGAAGGAAGAACATGGGTTACATGCCCACAGCCCATGCCTTTCAAGATGTTAGCTTCTTATCAGGTACACGTTACACTGGAAAAATATATGCAGAATATAAAAATTTGCATATTTTATTGACACTGCGAGTGGAAACAATACCTGCTGTGTGAGTTCTGGAAAGCCGGAACTACAGGGAGTTGAGGGTCAGCTCCTTCCCCATCTTTCCCCCTTACGTATGGCAGTGACAGTATCCTTTTGGCAAGGTTATGTATGCCCTTACAGGGAAGAGCTAGGTACATCAGCACTTGTGCTAGACACTCCCAAGATAGAGGAGACTCTTTCACCTTACTTCTGTGTGCAAGAGGTGACTTTAATTTGACTGTGTGTGCCTGGGGGAACAAAGGATAACTCTGCTAGCAAAATTTAGCATCTTTGAGGATGTTCACAGGTGGGATGTGACTGTGAACTTACGCTTTTGCATACCACTTAGTACCACCAGAGGGGATGCTTTTGAATAAAGTTGTGAGATCTGCAGGTATGTATGTCTCATCCACAGCAGTTAAAGCTTCCTCAGGCATCTTACCTCCTGCATGTGCAGAGAATAATGTTCCTGTTCTCCCAGAATCGTTGTTCAGGCTGATTTTTTGAAAGCATTCTCCATGTGCACAGACATTTAGCATAGTTAACTATTGGAATTGTTTTTTATTCACTGGGAAAACCATTTAAAGATATAGCGTGGAAACTGAAGACAGTGCAAAATGTGAGCCCAGTCTATGCTCTCTGTTTTTCAAAAGTTGCAGAGGATCACTGTAATTTAAAATAGAACATATGATGTACCAACATGATTCAATTTTTGAAGACATCTATGGATATTTGTTTAACAGGATAGCTCACACAGGTATCTGAACACACACTTTCCCTGTCGGTTACACACTGCTGATTGAAATGGTAATACTGAATATTACTAAGGAACAAACTTTTCTTTTCTTTTTTTTTTTACAAGACAAGAGAACCGTTCTCTTCCCTCTTTCAAATTTCCCTGCTTTTGTGCTTCTGCATCACTTTCCTAATTGTAATTTCTACCACTTTCCTAATTGTAATTCATTTCCTTTTTCCTGTAGGTATCTTGGGAAAATGCCGCTACATTTACTATGGAAAACATTCCGAAGGCAACAGATTCATCCGAGACGACCAGCTATAAAACACTTCACTATTTCATGCCACTTCAGTCCCTCCACATAAGAAGCACAAATTGAATCTAAATTTTAAGTGTGTAACTAAAGTCCTCTAGTGCCTTCTGCTGACTTTGCCAGGCCTGTCAAGTTCATCCTTCCATCTCAGTCTGAGTAGTCACATAGAGATTGACATGATTGCCTTTAAGCAGGTCCCATCCACCAGCGTGACAGACAGCTGTGGCAGAGCACCCGGCCTGACAGGAGGAGTGCAGTGATGGATTGCCCAGTCCAGCTGCTGCACGCAGGAGAGCTGGGGTCACACCTGGGCCTTCACTGAGCATGCTCCATTGGCTGGCGCCACGCAAAACCAGCATGTTTATCTCCTGCTCGCCTGTTGAGTGAGAGTGGTTGGTGATAGCAAAGTGTTTATAAAAGAGAAGGGATATAATTTCAGATGAAAAAGCCCCTTATCTATTCTAAGGTTTTTGTTGTTTTTTTTTTTTTTCTTGTGAATTAAGGACTTTTGTTTCTATTATCTCCTATATGCTCACACAAATCCTCTTCATAGGGTATTCTTGGTTTTTCCACAAATGAGCCTGTATGGATTATGGTCTCTTTCAACAGGAAAAGATGTATCCAAAAAATATTTCATCAATGCAAACTACAATCAATTTGTATTTTACTCATAAGCAAAGGAAAAAGAGTTGAACAGTTTTACAGAGAAACTTTTTTTTTTTTTTTAAATTATTAAATAACATCTCAAATGTATGTACCTTGATCTTCAGAAGAGGGGTCATTTTTAATACTGCAGTAGTAGCATAGGCTATCTGTGTAGTTGGAAAGGCACTCAATTATGATATTCACCGTATGTATTATTCCTGGTTTGTTATGCAATATATATTTTACTTGTGTAGAGAGTACATTTAGAATTAAACACTTAAATTTGGAAGGAAAAAAGGGCTTAGAAAGAGGGATGTAAAATAAAATTGCCACCAGATGGGTATGATTGCTCAGCAGGGAAATATGTCAATAAAAGTAAGTGAAGAAATTAACATAATTAACAGCTTTACTAATATGTTCTGGAGAAAAGTTCTGTTTAATCCCATTTGAAGTCTACATAAGAAAGGCTACTGTGAAGTTTTCAGTGAAAAACCAACAGTGCATAGCGTATTTCTTGCTTCTCTAAGAAACAGATTGAGATACTTAGAATCATGAATATCTTTATGTGAAAAAAAGATCCTAATACTTAATAAATATATCATGTTTAGTGCTACTAGTTACAGTGTGATTGGCTTAGGAATACACGAAAATGCTATCCTCTGGGCTGTTCATAACACATGTATATTGTTCCTGGTTGAGTGTCATCATCTGGATGTGTTTGGCTTGTTGTAATTAGATGGTGCCCTTAGTTTACTTTCCTAGAGGATAAGTGTTAATTTTTAGAAGATGTCCACTGTTTTTGGCAATTGTCAGCTGTTCTTGTGGATAGAAGTGAAGCCAATTACAAAATTAATTTGTTCTGTGTAAAACAGTGGGACTGTTGGAGTGAAAAAGGAAAAGTTGCTGCTGCTGAGTGTCTGAGGCCTTGCACAGTAACTGGAAGACTTTACTCACTCCAGAAGTCTGTAGTAAGTCAAGCAGATACTTAAAATCACCAATGAACAATATAGAGTGATGTCGTTCATACTACCCGTGGAGCATGTCTGGTATTTTGAGTTTAAATTGAACTCTGAGCTGCTTGCTACACAAACTGCTGTCTGGAAAGTAGGTTTTGGCCATTTGTAATTGCTCTGCTAATGTCCTGGATAGTTACAGATGAAATGCAGATTCACATTAGATACCCTAGAAGATACTACAGCAATGAAAACTACAGGCCTTTTTGTTTTCATTTTTTACTTCTCTTCCCCCTCCGCTGCCCCCACCCCCCCATCCCCCCCTAAAATAATCCTTAGAAGTATATTTAGGGCACTTGTCTTCCCTCTTGGCTACTAAAATAACATGCAATTTTTGTTTGTTTGTATTGTATTGTTCTTTTTGATGCCTATACATGTTTTGGCCATGGCATATTATAGGCAGCAGGTTCTGAATATTTGTTTAGAATAACCTAATGTCACTTTCAGTCTGGTTGCATATATGTTCTTCTCTTTATAAAAGGCTTTAACCCTGCCTCAAACAATAAACAGCACTTGCAAACTGACCACATGATTTTTCCATCTTTATTTTGCTTGTTTACTTTGCCTAATGTCAAAACTATTTGTATCATTTTTTCAGAAGTGTTTTCTTCCATGCAAAGCTTTGGAGGCAAAAAAAATATTTTTGGAATGAGAGAACTGATCACAGTACCATCCATTTTATTTTCTGTTTTGACTTGAGGGATTATATACCTATAGTCAAGTATGATAAAGCCCTAATTACAACTTGCTTAAAGGGAATTCGAATTAAATGTCACTGATTATGGAAAATCAGTAGGATAATATATAAATAACAAATAAATGTTAGCATATTGTTTAAAATCTAGTATGTTTATTGCTGTCTATATAAACATCAGTCTTTTTTAATATGTGTAACATTTTATTTTCAGACGATTTTGCTTCTTCTGCATGGTGTCTTTAATTCACTGGTTTAAACAAAATGGGTTTAGCTGATGAAGATAATTGGGTGCTAAGAAGAATTGAAAATATCTTCAAACATCTGTCTCTTGAAGTGGAAGACCTTAAGAAAAACAAGAAGAAAAACACTGAAATAAACCTGCCTTTCCATAAATGCATTTAGGAGTTGTAGAGCTCTTCAACCTTTTTTTTTCCCCACATGTTCCACTTTGTCTGAAGCTCCATGTATTCTCTATGGATGGACTAAGAAGAAAGCTTGAGCAAAACTCTGTCAGCTCTTGGAAACAGCACAGTAAGTAAATTGTACACAGACAGATGTAAGAGCACTCAGAAAGAAAGGAAAAATGGTAAACAAACATAAAATGTGCATTGTTATGGGAAGACTTTTAGTGTTAGTAGTCTTATGGACCTTTGCAATGGAGGTAGAAGCTTTCAAATTTTCTGAACTTCTCCGAGTACAACTGCTATTAAGATAATTAAGGCAAAATACAGGTTTATTTGGTGGCATACTAACAAATATTTATTGTGCAAACCGTTGTACTAGCACTCCTTTCTTTGACACAATTACTTGTTCAGAAAACTTTGAATTTCAGCAAAATGCACTGACTTTGTTGAGCCCTGCAAAGTTACTCTAACAGTGCAGTTTATTTGAGTCTGCAGTGTAACTTATATGATGTGGAAAGGAAGGCTTTCATTCACATCATCCCATTTTTCAGCATTACCTGTGATCTAGAAGAGTACTTGGATTTAAGGAGGGGACATCTGCCTGAGAGGCAGCAACACATGTGGGTGTCCTGCCAGCAATACTACCTTGGTATGTCCTCCTGTTAAAAGAAAACCTCTGCATGCACTTTTGTAATTGAGGTGTTTCTTAGAAAAGAACACCTTCGGTTCTTGCTATCCACTCCCAAATCTTTCTCAAAACTTTCTCTGGCCGTAATACCTACAAATGACTTCACAATGGGGTACTGCAGCCACAGTTTCCTTGCTGGGATGTTGTCACTTCTTTCTGAATTCTTTCTGTTGGTAGGTTCCCATCTGTTGTTTCTTGTCCAAGATTGAAGTTCTGTGCTGATGAAAGCATGTACATGAGGGCACAGCAAGTAGTAGCCTCAGCAGTACTGGGGCACAGCATTGTCTTCTCTCTCCTCAGAGGAACCTTCTCCCCAAGAAAAAGATGGCTAAGTGGATGCAAATTGTAGCAAAAGACAGTGCAGAAGAGTCATTTGGCATCTATGGCAGTTCAAAAAAGATGGCCACTGTACTGTGTAGGCTTTAAATCTGTTATGACTTGACAAGATGAAGGTCAGGATTAAGATCCTTTTCTCCTCCTCTGCCTTAAGGGTGAGGAGGCAGCTACCACCACATTTCTAAGTCTTTTGAGAAAGAAAATGTGCTGCACAAACCAACCCTATGTCCCTTTGTTAACACTTCTTGGTATTACTGTGGAAACAGTTGCTGTTTTTGCAGCTCTTGGGTCCTAAAATACCTTAGAACTCTTATTATCTTGAAGCAAAAATGTTAACTTGTGCTTGATCAGCACTGCTAAACAAATAAATAGGGTAGGTCCAGCCCTACTGTCTTATTTCACGTAAGCCTCCTGCCAGTATTTGTTTTTATTCCAGGAAGAGGTGTATAATGAAGGCTAGTGAGATAGACGGTGAGAGGGTAACATAGAGAATTGTCTGAATCACTGAATATTGGTCTTATGTTGCTCCTGTTTAAGTCTGAAGAAAGAAGCAAATCTACCTCTGCTCATGACATTTATTTCTACAAATTACAGGGTTCACTTGCTCCTGATGAGTGTGTTTTGTTTTTGGTTTTTTTTTTCCTGTCAACTATATACGCATCTTGGGAAAAGTTTACCTCCAGAAGAGCTTTGCTAGATGCAGCATTTGTGGTGAGGTTCTGAATCAATGCATTTTGTACAGACTCAGACTGAGCCTCACCACTTATTTCTACTTTATGTGGTGTGATACCTTGCACTGCTTTCCCTGTTTGGAAAAGATTGTTCTTTTTTCTGTGTTCATCCTTCTGTCTGTCTGCTTTGTTAAAGGGTTGTCATATGTGAAAGAAAGAGATGAAGTTAAACTTTCCTTGAATGGAGCTATTTGCAGGATCATTGTGGGGAAACCACAGTGACTCAGGTGGTATCAAGTCAGCGTTCTTGCATGCTCTGCTAGCTGTTGTCCTCTCTTTTTGTCCTGCCCTGTCTTTATGTCTGCCTCAGTTGTCATGTCTGTGCTCAGCAAGCAAGTGATAACATGAAATAGCTGAGTGCTCCCATTTTGTTTTTCAGGTGAAATTTCTGCTTCTCTGCTTGTGGTATAAATACTGAAATGCATAGTTTGCTTTTTTTTTTTTTTTTTTTTTTTTTTTAAGCATTTTTATAAATGCGCCTGGTAAAGATTACCTCTCACTGTATAGTCTTCTGGAATTTAGTTAAGATCTGTATTGGGTAATCCTCCTTTCTACTCCTTATAATGGGAATAAAATAAAACAAGCAATATATGCTTGTAAGAAACTATGTACTGTGGGACTGTGGCTGTGTTGACAGTTCTATGAGACAGATTGGCATTGCTATACACAAGCAAGTCTGAATCACATGAAAGGCCAAGCTGGCTTATGCCATCTTGTCTGGGACATCCACTGAGTTAGCCTGTAACTGTGAGTAACTGATGTGGCTGTTGATTTCCTTATGGCGTTCTGGCAGTATTAGGCAGTTAGAGACTATTGTCTTACCTTAAGTTAACACTCATTTTACTTCTAATGTTATTAGAAAAGCCTACAAAGATCTCAGATAAATAGACACGTCTAAGAAAAAATAGCTTCTTACAATCATTTATAACTTGTAATAAAAAATCTTAAGAGAATTTTCCTTGGCATTGGTTATGTGAGAATGTGCAGGATACACCCACCACTTCTATTTCATCAAATCTATTTGAATTAATATCTTTTCCATACATGGTACTAAATAACTAAATCTTTCTAAGTTACCTTTTAGGTTAGGTGACTGATGGACTTGCCTCTGGTAGTGTTGTCAACCTGAAGCTGACCCTTTCTTAGAGTTGCTGACAATTAGATTAAGGTTTCAGATCAGGATTTTCACAAGCCTTCAAGGAGCAGATATTTTTAAGGACAAACTAAGTCATGGTCATGGCACATTCACAAAATATCATCATCATCTCAACTTTCTTAGCATTTTAAGAAACAGCATGTTGGAAAATATATTTAGTTCCAAGTTTTTTGTGTTCATAGGTTATAATGTAAAAGTATATTCTATATTATCACATTACACGCAATGTTATAGCTGTGAGAGCAAGTTTCTAAATATGTTCTAAACATCCTCCCAAGCACAAGCTTAAGATTTCTTGGAAATACTTTACATTCTAATGGAATGCTTTGCTACCAATGTAAAACCAAGTTTTCCATTAATTTTAAATTTGTGCAGAGAAAAATAAATAATATATATATATATATATATATATATATATATTTAAAGAAGAATATCAAACAAACTGAAATTGATATAGCTGGTATAAGTTTTATCTGCAATTGCACTGTTACTTTTAAATTAACACTATTTTCTGCAGTCCAGTATTTAAGATTATAATACAGGGAAAACAAAGAAAGGTTAAAATATCTGAATACAAGCAGTTTATACATTTTACAGGCTTCTCTGATTTTATATGACCTTTGAAACAATGTGTGCATCCAATTATTCAGCATTCAGTGTATATATTGAGTAAGCGGACAGTTGTGGACTTCAGGGAATTTTCAAACACACATGCTGTTCAACCCTAGTAATTTTCTTTTTACCTAGGAATTGTTTTCAGAAATTCCCATATAATGAAATTTCTGTTTAAGTTGATAGCTGTAAATGAGGGCACAGTTGCTTCATTTCCTTTTGACAATAAGCCAAATTCATCCCTGGTGGAACTCCATTGATTTAACTCTACTTGAGCTAAGCTACACTGGGGATGAATTTGGCCCAGCTTGAGGTTTTTTTATTCATCTTTTCTTTAATTTCCTTTAGCTTAGTAGTCTATTTAGGGCTGGTCAGAGGATTACAATGCAGGAGACGGGAAAAGAAAAACTTCTCTGCTCAAGATCATTTCCTTTTTAATACTTTACTGATTTAGCCATGACTTGTAATGTGTTTCAGGTAGCCAAATTTCAACATCAATTTTGGAATAAAGTTCACTATACTTGGAGTCTGTTTCCTTGGCTACTTCCCAAACCACCAAATCACCACCTACTATACAATGTGGATATTACAAAAGGCAATTGAATTGTTAGTGAGCTAGGAAATACAGATAAACTAAAGTTATCAACTGATGCCTGATATGTTTAGCTTCAGTTCCACTAATTACACACCTCTTTGGCCATTACTTCACATGAAGATGGAGTTGCAAAATCTCAACATCTGTAATATCTAACATACCTTCCCCCCAGCTACTGCCTGTTGCACTTGGGTTTCTCAGTTGGGTAGTTTCTGTTCATCTGACGTTCATGCCAGTCATTTTACTTTTATTTCTTTTTTTGAATAAGTGTTGGTTATCGTAGGTTCACACCCAGTGAGTTTCAAGTTTGAGCAAGAGCTGAAAGTGTTGTTCAGCCAAAACCAATACTGAGCTGCATGCGGTTTTCACCTGAAACTGTAAATCAGCTACATTCACTGAGGGGTTAGCAAACCTGGCCTGAATGTCAAATCCCTAGCAAGTCTCCCAAATCAGGCTAGTTCTGGCTTTCATTATGAAAGCTTAGTACAGATCTAGCTAAGCCCTCATTTTCCACTTTCAGATAAATGCTTTTTCAGCTGTATTTATGAGGCTTAGGAGTAAAAAAACCTACCAGCTGTTAATGTTAATCATAAGTTTACAGTATAAGCACATTCTGAGTCTTATCCTCTTCCCTTTCATGTCAGTAGCAAAGCTTTCAATGTCAATGGCACTGAGCAAATATCACAAAACACAGGAATACACACCCAGTTTAAAAAGAAAAGAAAAAAAAAAAGAAAAAAAAAAGATGTCTGCTTTGAGCAAACAAAGCCAGGAATAGGATGTAGTACTCTTGCATATTTTGCTCTGTGTGCTCTGTGTGTGCATTCACTCTCATCAAGGAGCATTCAGTGGCAGTATGGAAGCAAGCACAAGTTTCAGCTTAGTGCTGGAATTATTTTCATTTTCTAATGAGACATTAAAAAAAAATAAAAAAATTTAAAATCACGCTCTTTGACATAAAGAACCATAATATGCAGCATAAAAATATGAATGTCTATCATCGGTTGTAAGAATAAAGCCCAGATTTTTAGTTCTGAGGCAGCAGCTGGCTGATAAATTCCTGGAGGTTTTGCTGGTGGAAACACTGTTATCTATCAGAATGGAAATTAATATTATTTTACAGAAGTTTTGTAGATTCCAAAAGTAATTATTCTTAAGCATTTAGTTAGATCTGATATTTTTTGTCTGTGGATTTTACTCCAATGAAAGCATGGTGGATTTTGTCTATAAGACATTCCACTACATTTGTCATTTGGGTTTTGAAACTTTGTAATTCCTATTTTACTGAATTGAAAAGCCAGACATGCTTTCTGAAAACTGAACAAACCTTCCAGACCTTCAGTCTGTTGTAATGTATGTATTTATTTTATTTATTTTTTACAAGAAGATAGAAGTGTGGTTATGAGGTCTATGCAACAGGAGAGGTGGTTTCAGTTTGTTCTTTCTCCATTGGTTTACTTTTAAAAGCTACTAAAAAATATAAGATTCTGTTTCCATATTCGAGAAGCATAGATGGTAACATGCCCTTATCTGATATATTGCTGAATCTCAGTTAACAAAATCATTCCTGTCATCTCTGTTGCAATATCACAAAAATTTTATTTTCACTCTGTTTTTATTTTGTACAAAACTTTCTACGTTAACACCCTTAAATTAAAAAAAAAAAAAAAATCCAAATAAATGCCATAGTTGATGTCATTGTTATGATTCATCCTTATGGGTATTAAGGGTATTACAGCATAAGTAACAGTGATAACAGTTACAATTTTGTTGTTGTTTTTGAGGCCATATTTTCAGAATATTATTCTCCTTAATAAACCATTGATGGACAGTTGAAAATAGCGAGTATATTCTGGTCCTTTACACCTTTCTCTCTGTCACTCACTCACCAGTTCTTCACTTATGTTGAATGCTAAAATAATTTCTTAACTCTATGCAGTATAATTCTGGTTACTTGTTTAATATTAACTTTTTTTATTTAGACTTCAGTGCATCAAGGCAGCATTTTCTTCTTATTTGTACTTATTTCTACTTATTTGTAGTTTAGAGGAAGTTAATGAAATTCTGTTTGCAATGATGGTCCCTCATCTAGCCAAGGAATAAATGGCAAGCCAGTGCCACAGAGTTAAAAACAAAACCAAACAAAAAATCTAAATGTCAGGGTTGAATGCGTATAGTGATGCATACCCAGCAAATGCTGGGTGCAGCACTGAGGAGTGAATAACTCATCCCAGAGAAAAAGTAGATGGATTTTTTTACTTTTGGCAATGCTCTCTACAATGTCTCAGGTTACCCTCTGCTAAATGTCCTTCTCACATCTGAGTTCGGCTTTCTTTGCTGTCAGATGTAAATGGACAGAACAGTTCCCCTATGAAGCAATTGCTATCACTAGAATTCCTCTAGAGGATTTCTCTAGTACTGGTAGCAATCTTTGCCTCTATGATATGCTTTCAAAAAACATGATTAAATTGCAAGTTTGCACCATATATGTACTAGCTCACATGCCACCATTGCATCTCTCTTCTTGTTTTTTTTTTTTGTTTTTTTTTTTTTTTTTTTAAATGAGAAGCTTAACTAGGAGCCCAAATAAATATTTTAATAAGCTAAAATTTTTGTTTGTCCAACTGCTAGTCAAATTTGGCTGAAACACTGCCAGATGAAATGGGCAAAGAGAGCCCCAGAGTAAAATTACACAGTGTTTAACTATGTGAAACATGACTGGCTGCCCATACACAATCACAAATAACTCAAGAGAATCTGAAGAACTCAGGATGCCAGGGAAAAGGAAGAAAAATGACTGTATGTAGTACCAATTAAATTTAAAGGGAAAATGTCATAATCAGTAAGTCCAGTTCTAGACTTTTTGTTTGTTTTAATTTTAAAAGACAAAGAAACTGCAATGTGATCTTAAAGAGATATATATGTAATTGATAATTATGTATGACTGCTCTGTTCTTCTGAATTGGATTTTCAACTACTGGAGTTTCATCCCACTACCCCTTATTGTCCACAGGCAGATCAATTTTCTACCTATAAAGTACATATCCTTATCAAAATGTTAATTCTACCAAGCCTTGGAAAAAGTATCCTATTGCACTATGTATTTTATATGCCAAATTATTCCACTTTAATGGAAAGAGAACAGAAACATTAAGGAATTCATGTGTATCTGAGTTGTGCACATCAATCTTCTAAGGCGGCACATAACAAAGGTCAGAAATAGCCTAGCGCTGTGTTTTGTGTAGCGCATCATTCTATGAGAAAATGTGCCCAAGTTCCTCCTAAAACATTGTTTTCAAGCATGGTTACTACTGAATATATTTCTAAATGACAAGGTTTATTTGCCTGCATTTTGATATGTTTAGGGGAAACTCAGGCTGACAGTTAGAGGAGGCAGGAAGAGGGAGCTACAACAAGTTCCACCCAAACACAAAATGTCATCTCTTCCCCAGCTAGGATACAGAAGCATCCTGATGAAAAAAAGAGCAGACATTTAAAAGTTTCTGACATGTGTCACAGATGCAGCCATTGAGCCACTGCTCCTGATGTAGCTCGAAATGACAGCATCCGAGCCATTGGAACTGGCTGCGGGACATTCAAAGTTTGGTGTGTGTCGCATTTAATACTTGTCATGGCACATCTAGAGAATAAAAACGACAAATGGACACAGGCAGTAGTGATAGTTCAGAAAACTTAAAATAAAGCTTCCCAGTCTAATTGATATTATCAAGCTGTGCTAACATTTACCAACCACCAAGTAGGCAGACAGGAGGTCAGCACCCTTTTTTCTGGAAATCTTCCCCCAAGTCAGAAGGATAAGTCTTTCAAGCTTTCTGTAAGGGTGACCCAAACACATGAACTGTGTACTCAGAAATAGCATTGACTTGCCAAAGAAACTCCTTAATAATCAAAACGTATAAATATAACAAATCCTTAGATGCTGATGAAGCAACTTGTCATGCATGCCCCCATGTTATTTATTAACATTAGCTGAGGATCCAGCCAATAATTATGATTATTGTACCAAAGAGTGAAATTTATTGATTCTACTACCTCTGGATATTTCACAACCTGCTTTTTTGATTGCATCCTTGTGAAGGTACAGACAGCTGACAATAACATTCCTTTCAGGCTATAATCATGTTAAGCTATCAAGTTGACTTTCTTTGAGGTAGTGCATCTTTTAATGCTGGCCCCCAAATTTTCTGTAAATAAAACTGATTGTTTGAAATGGCTCAAGCATTGCAGCAAAGATCACTTGAATCAAGAGCTTCATGTCAAGTTTTCCAGAGAATTTATGGTCAGCAGCCCATTAGCTTGTCACTGATTGCAGTGGTTGAGTGCCTACTCCTCATCTAGCTTCCAGTTTAACATAGGGGATAGTTTTCTCTTTAACAGCCTGGGAGGTGAGTACAGAGGATTCAATTTTAGCATTTTCCAAATACAATCAGCCTCTGATAATGTGAATCCTCTGGCAAGTTGAGGTAGGAAAAAAAAATCTTTTATATTAAAAAGTAAGTGGTACCTACAGGCCATTGGAGTAGTTTCTACTTAAATCTTTTGGCTACCTAGACATAGTGATAAATCAAGCATGAGTTTAACAGCATTTCTTTCTGTATATTAAAACAGACATTATAGATGTTGCGGTGGAGAAAGAGAAATTTCAGTGAATGAATGTGTTCAAAATACACATTTTTTGTTTAGCTTAATGAGAGGATTGGTAGATAAATTTGTTTGTTGCCTTAAATCTATCCATTTTGTTAATTTAGAAGAATGCTGTTTTGTTGTCTGAGGTTAAAAAACATTTTTAAAACCATCTTCTTCACTCCCTCCCCCTCCCCACCAAATACAGCTAAAATGGGAATACATCGTAAAAACAAACATTACCATACTTCTATCTTGAGTTGGGAATATGAAAGTGATAAAACAATAAAGATCTCCCTTATATACCTCACATGAAAAATAGCTTTAGGAGAAGTCAAGCTGGCATGTTAACCTAGACCTGGACTCTGAATGTTTCTCTCTACGACAGCCTTAATACCAGCTACACTGACATTCAAACTTGGTTGACTTGGGTGCCCTCTGGAAGAAAAGGATGCTCAGAATTGGACCCCTTCATTTCATGATTTCTCATGCCTTGAAGGGTAAGTTTATGAGGGTCTGGCTTGGTGTACCTCTTCTTGAGTCTAAACTAAAATAAAGGTTAGGCACATAGTTCAGTGGAGAGGTTGCAGTAGGTACCAGTATTGCTGAGGGATAGAACAGGTAGATGCTGCCCTTAGGGACTGTGTACAGAAGATAGTCTGCCTATCTGCCTACCAGTTCAGGGGAAAAGATGAGCTTTGAGTCTGTCTTTCTGCATAAGACGGGTAAAGTGGAGCTCCTGTGGAAGGCTGCATTTGCCTCCAAAATTCTCCTCTTCAGATTCAGTTAAGACCTACAGAGATACTAAGACAAATGCCAGAAAATATATTTTTCTTGCTGATATGTCAGAGAAAATAAGCCTTGGACAACTTTCAGCTGGTTTTGACTATTAGTAGAAATGTAAATTATTAATGTTCTGAGTAGCTGTGCACCACCATTGATTCAGAAAGGAGTTAGAATGGGAGAATGAGATTGTAGGTTCTCTTCACTTTTGGATAATATCTTCCTGCTAAGCTGCTTATAATCTAGAAATATGACTATGCATCTACTTCTGACAAGGTTTTTGTATGTGTTATATTCTTACATGCATTGAAATTATAAAGTAAAAACAGAAATATGGATTAGAAAGAATACTGTAGGAGTTAAAGCATGGGGAATGCCTCATGCTCTTATAGTAATTTTCTTATAGTAATTTTTGTGACTATAGTTGGTAATCTTAATAAATCACATATAAGTGTTTAATCATTGCTGGTAGTCACTGTGTTGTTCCATGGGGCAGAGCTTAGGTTGTGGCAGAAGTATTCTTTTTCATTGTGGATCATGTACTATTGAATACAGCATTTTCTTATTCTTTATCATAACTGAATAATTAGTTCAAAGAAACTAGAAGAAAGTGCAGAACATCTGCATTTGAATTATTGTGTTATGTTTTACCCATTTTTTAATGTCTCATGCAGCATTTCTTTTGCTGTCAATTACGCAAACAAATTTCATTATCTCTTCTTGCAACATAAACTCTTTTTGTGATGGTGGTGTTTCTTTTTGTCTTGTTTTGTATTTTTGTTGGTTTGCAAGATAATTCCAGAGTAATTATGTAAGCTAGAGTTTTCCTGTTTGCCTTAGTGGGAGTTACCCCACACTGTACAATGGATCACTGGCACTGCAAAGGAAAATAAGTCAAAAGACCCCTAGAGAGCAATGTTGATTTTAGAGATTTCTCTTCTGTTACAACTTGAATAGCATTTGCCTGATTGAGTTCATTTGCTACATTGTAAAATAAAGCCATAATTATCATTAATAAGTGTAATTAACTCTACATCTGATCACTGTGCATAATAGAAAAAGACAAACATAGTATAAAAACACTTTAATATCATAATTACTGGTCCATTTGTAGTGCTCTTTTTAAATATGCAAATGCAAAGTAATTTGATTGAGTGTGTTGAGCAGTGTTGCTTTTTACTTATCCTATGCCAATTACAATCCCAGATCTAGTCCTTTCTTGGAACAATTTGGCTTTAGACGTTCTTTTAATGGCAGTCTCTGAGAAGGAGTGAAAATAAGCAGCTCCATAAAGTGTGCTGAGACCACTCCATAATGTCATTTCCTAGACTTGTACTTACTATTTCTAAGAATATTTTTTAAAAAATTATGCATTTAATCGGTAGAGGCAAGGCTTGTAGTGTTAAACCTAGCTCTACAGAAATTCAGTAGGAAAATAGTCTTTGCTAGTGAAGTGGAAGGAAAACAATTTTATACTGTACAACAGTAATTCAAAACATTTTGGACCAGATTCTTTAGGTTAAATGAGAAGCCTTAACTTCAGGTCAAAGTAGACTTGATTAGTTATCCTAGTCTGTTGAGGAGCCTTGATTCTAGTGCTGGTTGCCTGGCTAGTGAAGAGAAGAGCAGTTCCAAAGCTTTTATTGCCTTCAAGATGTCAGTCTTAGAAAAATCTTTTGCCCCATAAATGAAGATGAGCAAAAACCTGGAAGCTTTCTTAAAAGTAGATAAAACAGCCTGAATCTTTTCTTCTTTGGGAATTAGCCATTTTTGCCTGCATTGATTAAAGAATTCTAAATTTAGTGTGATTGCTTGGGAAATGAGCTAATTAATGAGAAAAGATTTCAGGATTTGGCACTTGAATAGGAATGTCATGGACTTTAATGGGATTATTGACCAAGGGAAGAGCTTGCAGGATCTCAAGAAAGGAAGTTTATGTAAAAGAATCTATTTAACTTGCCTCTGAAATGAAACCCCTGTAATGATTAGCCTTTCTGAGGTCTACCTCATTATACTCAGATGCCACCTCTTTTTCTGCAGTGTTATTCTAGTGCTTGTAGCAGCATTACTACAAGTGCATCTTTACTCAGGGTGCCACTGATTTCCAGAAGAAACAAATCTCCATGTTCCTTTAAGATTTGGTTGTGAGGTTAGGAGTACTTTATTTTGGTTTATTTCTGTAATGTTCACTCCAGTAGAGCAAAATAGTAGTTACAAAAAGCTTTTAAGGGGGAGCAGGAATGCAGGGGCAGTGGTGGTAAATTTGCCTATGGATGGCAAAACAACTTGTTATGGTGCTGGACTTTTCCTATACTTTCTCACAGAGATTGGTTACCTTTTTTAATATAATAAAGGATGAAATGGTTAAATACATCACAGTTTTGCCAATAATAGGTGTTGGCGTATAAGTCTAACTGGCAGTCAGACTGCCCAGGTTATTGATTTTACTGTCTAATAGCTGAAAGAGATGTTATCTTGATTAATTAGAAGTCAAAAAGAAATGCATCTTGCTTCTATTAGATCTTCTGGCATTTGCTTTCTTTTTTTCCTCCCCCTCCAATGTTGTTGTACATGTACCTTTAAAATGTTTTAAACAGAAAAGCTATCAAGGTCAGCAGTATACAAGCCCTGCTGACTTTATTTCAGCTGTCAGTGAGTCCTTAAAGCACACACTGATTTTGGTTGTGGAAGGCATTCTTTTAAAGCGTAATGCTGTTCATTTAACTTCTACAAGCCAGTGGGCTACTATTCTATGAGCTCGTGAAGTAACTTATTATCTCATTATACTATTGGGCAGAAATGCTGACATGCTGTCTGAGTATTACTTCACATATTTACAGATGGTTTTGCAGGACAAAATATTTTCCTGTTTTGGATTACTTAGTGTTCTACAGATTTGTTTAATGCTTACTGTGAATAACCTTTGTAAAGACCATTTCAACAATGACATAAAAAAGTAGACAAGTTCATATCAACTACCTGAATTATGATCAGTAAGATGGTGAAATGAGAGGAAAGAATGATACATGATAGCTGAATAGATGATAGGTGTATGGGAAATCACAGCTTGAACCTCTGATTAATCAGCTGAGGCAAGTGTTGGGTCAGCTGTGGGAGCACAGGTGAGAGTAATCTAGCTGTGCTCCCGGAAGGGGTGGAGCTCAACTCCACCTCCTCTAAGACCTCATTTAAGGGCTGACCACCACTGAGGCAGCGTCTCTTGGAGATTGCTTTCCAGTGGAGACTGTCTCAGCTTTCTGGTCAAGGTATCGACATTGGTGAGTTTTCCTTTGCTAATAACCTTTGATTATCTACCATCATCTTTGTTAACATTTTTTAGCCACCCTTACAATAGGGAAAAAAAAAAAAAAAAGCAATTCACATCACCTCAATCTCATGAGTAATAATTAATTTTTACTACAGTTTTTTGTTGTGTTAAATAAGAGTATGATATATTTCACATTGGGTTGTGATAAAAGTGAAATAACTATGTTTGTTCATATTTCATAGCATTAGAAGAGATCCTTAGTGCTACTATTGGTCGGATTTCAGAAAACATTATAAAACTGCAAGGAACACATTTCATATCTTTTCATGGTCTTGGGAACCCCAAAAATACGGTTGCTTTTTGCTCACAACAATATGTGCATTTGAAGAGAAAATACGAAGTACTGCCACAAACATTGCTGCTTTAAATACTGAGCAGGTGGTTTATATGACTTCCTTTTTTCTTACTTTCTCTGCAATATTTTAGCATACAGTTACTCTGTTCATAAAATGCTGAATTCCCTCCACTAGTTCTTGTCATCATGAAAGAATAGTGACTGAAGAAGAATAGCCTCCAGCACTGCACAATTTATAGGTGTGGAGTAGTTTAAATATCCAATTTGTAAAGCTTCAGGCTCAATTTATGTGCTGTTTTTCTGGTTGTGTTTACCTAGACAAAGTGTAAAATGCACAAGTCTTCTAGTCAACTACTGCCCCCACTTTGCTTGGCAACTTGCTGTTCACAAAAATACCCCTGGGAGCTTGTTCAGTCCAAGCAAGGAATTACAAGTGTTTTCTGAAATAAGGACTTCAGATATGCTTTAAAAAGGATGGGATGTAAATCATGGCAACCCTGTGCTCATTGAAATCAGCTTTCTTACCATTTATGCAGGTCCATATCATTTTTTACTGTGCAGTTAAACAAAATGAAAAGCTACCATTGCGATTGCAAACATCTGTGGTCATTTTTGACTATAATCCTGCTGAAATACTGACATTAATTTCATTTAATTGAAGATCATATTAAAATTTCACTCACTTTTGTGCTTCTGATTGCTGTCATATGGAATGCATTGAAAAGCAGGTTTAGGTGGTGATAAGGGCAGCCATCTTGCATTGTGCTGCCACCTTCTGTTCTGAAAGTTCTTCTAGGCAGGAGTATAATTCAGAATTTTGCTTTTTGTTTGGAGACCGTATGTTAGGGGTTGCCTGCTAGTAACCGTTGTAGTGCTGAATCTTGTCCTGTAAAAACTTGACTGAAAATCACTCTATCATAGCTTTATTACGTATCTGGTATGTATGTGGCTGTTTCCATCTAGAAGAGGCACAGAATACTGAGTAGTGCATGCCTAGGTCAGTGTTGTTATCATCATTAATTTTACTACCTTCCCCTCTGAGTGTGTACAGTGATATATAGTGACAATAATGCAAAGATGGTACAAGAGAAGTGGTGATAAGTATCCAAACGGTTATTTAAAGGAAAGACTCTCCCAATAGAGGCCTACAGTCTGCTGAAAAATGCTGAAGCGATCTCCACCAAGGAGCAACCTCAAAGAGATGCTGCTTCAGTGGTGGTCTAGAGGGGGTGAAGTCAGGCTCCACCCCTTCCAGGAGCACAGCTGAATTACCCTCAACTGTGTTCCCACTGCTGACCCAAAACTTGCCTCAGCTGATTAATCAAGAGGTTCAGGCTGTGATTACCAATTTTCCATACAGAGTGATACCTACATTTGTTAAGAACTGACTTTTTTTTTTTTTAAATATGTAGGTGTTTCAAAGCCTAATCATTACAATAACAGAAAAAGAAAACAGACAGAAAAAGCACACCAAGACCACAGATGTTTTAAATCTTTATGGTTACAACCACAATATTGAAAGAGACTGAATGAGCCCAAGCCACTGGCCTTGGACTTGGTGGTGTGTGGGAATTGTTGCTAGCTTACATATGACACAATAACAAAGAGATACTGCACAAGTTCAAGGCACTGGGCTACACAATCCTTAGCTCCAGTGCAGGGGTGTGTCACGCTGACCAGGTCCACTCTTTACCTCTGGTATTTCCCTTTTTTCAGCCTCACAGCAGTACTTGTGATCCATTCGTCTTCTTCAAAGAAACATTTCGTAGCAATGTCACCCTCTGAGAAATAAAGGAAAACAAAAACTGTAAAATATTGATTCTGGAAGTTTACATTAGGAAAATACAAAGTCTTTTTTCTGAGCCTTGGAATTACTGGTAGAGGGCTGCCTTAGCTGTTAAGTAGAGCCCAGCTAATGTAGTCAGGTTTGCTCCATCTGCCACAGCTTTGAGTGACAGGTGTGGCCCAGTGCACATCCACTGAAAACTAGCACCAGGGAATGACATACAGTTTGATAACATAAGATGCTTAGGTTTTTTGGCTCAAGTGAGATGTTCAGAGCTAATAGCCCTGTGAGCAGAGTTTCAGCTGTGATCTGTACCTTGAGATATCAGTTGTGTCTGGCTCAGGAAAAAGGAGAAAGAATGAAAGCTTATTTCTAGAAAGGTTTCCGATGAGCAGCATTTGTCATTGAAGGGGAAGATGGGTATAATTAGCTTGTCAGTCTAGTTTGGGCTGAGCTAGCTTTCTGTGGTAAGAAAGATGGACTAACTGCCAGAAGAGCTGACAGGCAGTCGATAATGCAGCAATTAATGTCATAAATAATTCTGGAACCAATTATATCAAAATGGACTCCAAGCTTTAAAAAGGAACAGAATTCCCTTATTCTTCCTGCTAACAGCAAGAAGCAGCTTTCATTTTTCTCTGTAATTACTTTTCGTTGTATATAGCAATAAAGTAGGGCTTTTCTGTCCATATTTAAAACTTGTCTTTCTTGCATTCCATCTCTTCCTAAAACCTCTTTACCCCACAGGACAAGTTGTTACAGCAGATCTCCACTTAGGTGAATGTATAATCTTTTCACATGGTTGCTACATGGTAATTTCAGCTGCACCTAAATGACTAGGAGCCAGGTTTTCTCAAATGTCATGGTCAATGACAGCAGAAAGCACTAAACAATGGCATTTGGAAATACAGACATTTGAGAAATAAATTGATTTGTCTTATTATCTTAAAGGTTGCTCTGACTTTGCTTACACTGAACTTATTGATTTTTTTTCCTCCCTTCTTCCTGTACAGTTACAACTATGGAATCCAAGCCAAACTATTCCCTTTATGCTGCAAACGCAACTCAGAGCAGCCCTGCAAGTTAATGGGCATTCTCTTACAAAAGATAGTTACAAATACTCTCTAGAGTGATATTCTTAGCTGTCTTCCCATGTTCTGTAACACATATGTAGATAACACAAAGTCTGTACTGGAAAAATCCCGCACAGTACTTCTATTGCTAATGGTCTTTTCTATAGTCTCATCTGCTGTTTAGAAATAAAAAAATAATTTAAAAAAAAAAAAAAAAAAAGAATAACTGTAGAAGAAGTAAATTACATTTGTTCACAGCTTTGTTGAGAGCCTGACGAACGTTTCCAACTTTTCAACTATGGTGGCATTTGCTCCTGGGAGGTTGGGGAAAACAGTTCATGAAGTTCCCACTGTTTTAAAACCAGAAACATCTGTTGGTGTCGCATGCAGTTTGTTGGCGGAGTCCAGGACTAAAGAAATCCTGCAGCTGATTAGCTCTCTCCTTAGCAGTAGATGTCAGTATGGTGAGTGGTAATTACAACAGAGAGTTTTAGAGGACACATGATAATTAGGCCAGCTAACAAAAGCATAAACACTGACATTTACCATACCTAAAATGAGAAATGCGTCTGCTGTGTCTGTACATTTTTTTCAGACTGCAACAATAGAAATGTAACTGCTTTAATTGAGCCTTTAAAGGAACAAAGGCTTTCAGATTTGGGAAATGCAACTCACTGTTTCAGTAGGAAGAGGGTGAGAAAGAGTGAGAGCACTGTGTGGTGTGCAAAACCCAGGCATTGAGCAATGAAGACCTAGCTTCCCTTCCAGCCCTGCTACAGGGATGATGCTGAGTTCCTGTGGGGCTGCCATGTGCCTGTCATTGCAGATTCCCTGTGTGAGAAGTGCGGAAAAGGCTCAACTTGCAAAGGCAGTATGTGCATTAGTGCTTATGAAGCTTTAAGCAGCTGGAGATCCTCCACAGGAAAGGGCATGGAAATTCAGTATTTATAATAGGAAAAAATTGATTTGTCTTATTATCTTAAAGGTTGCTCTAAGGAAAGATCTGTTTCACATCTCATTTCCACTCTGCAGTCCAGTAAGGCATGAAAACAAGGAGCTGTGTTTAAGTAATATTACCTCAGTGCATATAATTTAAAAGTGGTTTTAATCCAAATGACCCACTTCACCTGCAGACTGTGAGAATTGTTAGAAAAGATAGAATCTTTGAGGGATGCCTCTGCGTTCTTTCGGTGATCATGCTCTCAACGTTCTTTGCTCTGTTTCAGTATTTCTAGTAAGTGTTTCACTACTCTCAAGCCCCAAGTCATTCAATGTACACTTTTTCTTCAAAGGAGATTTCGATGTTTTTATTGTATTCATAATAATGACTTCAAGGATGAAGAGTAACACTAAAAAGTGTTACCTAGTAAGCAGTATCATTGTTTTATCTGCAGGATGCTTTTTGACCTCTTTTCCGGGAAAATTCAGTTCTCTAGTCAAGTAGACTGTATAAATAATACAAGCAACAGAACACAGTGGCAAATTAAATGAGACTAATTTAGCCACCACCCCTGTGATGCTCCTCATTTCCCTGATAATTCAGCTTTTCTCGTTTAACTGTCAGTGTCATTGATGGTACTATAGAAAACATGGCTAACTGAATGACTATACTTAACACAAGTAACAGATTTCCTGTTGTTTAGGATGGTGAGTTGTCAATGAGAAATCAGGATTAGCTAAAGCTTCTAACAACCTTACATGCGATTCTACTGAAAACATGGAATGAGTCGTTGTTATTTTATTCTTAAGTAGTTTTAAATAATCTGTATTATTACTCATGTTTTAATGATTCCTAAGGTTATATCTTAACAGATATTTCACAGTCCTGAAAGGTAAATTTAAAAGGTAAATACAATTTAAATAAATGGTGTGACTAAAAGATTACTGTTCGTTTATTCTCTTAATGCCTGTGAATAGCTCTTTGTAGAGGTGAGGTACAGAATCCAAACACTTCAGCACTTTTGTTTAGCTCAAGATGGGAGATAGTTTTGCTCTACGTGTGTCACGGCGTTATGTTTTTTTATCTGTTTCTCAAAGTTGAATGTTAAATTTTTGAGCTCTTAAGACTTTTTAATACTGAGACCTTTGAAATAATGCATAGTAGTTATATTACATTTAAATAATAATAACATATTGACTAGATTTTCACAATTAACTATTACAAGCATCCTTTTGGATTAACCCTGAGATGCTCTAAAATACAGTGCCCCATGTTTAAAAGAAAAAAAATGCAGCAGTAATGGAGTTAATGGAATAATAGAACATAGAGACAGAGCAATTTGGTGAAGGCACATGAATTCAGCTTCAATATGTAGATGAAAGAGACTCACAAGCCAATATAATTAATATGATTTTCAGATTTTTTTTTTTTTTAATGGTTGACTGATCTACGTAATCATTTAAATTTTTAAAAAATACTCATGCTTTTCTCTTTTGGTCTGATTAGCTGCCATTTACATCAGAGTTGAGCCTTCTCTGCCTTTTACCTCAAAACTTCTTTTGCTGCACCACTGTTTGCATTGCTTGTTACGATCTGGCTTATCATAAAGACCCACTATGTCCAAACCACAACAGATTTTTCTGAAGTTGGATTCTCTATCGTGCAACCAGTTGAGAAGCCAGTCTGATGGTGGACAGGGAGTGAGAGGGTAAGGAGAGGGGAAAAAAGAAATTAAAAATGTTGTACTAGTTCAGCATATCTAGATCTTGGAAATGTGACTGTACACAACACAGACATTGATTCTAGGGGTTTGAAAATCTGACCTTCGTTAGGTGCCTGAATGAGAATTGAGGAACTCTAATATTGTTGTCTTTAGACCATGAGCTCTGAGGGCAGTAAGTTTTCATGTGAATTTGTGCAGCACTGTTTCAAAAGGGATTTTCTGAATGACTTTAATAGAAACAGTAAATAATAAAGCATGAGTGCACAGGATATGAGTTTCTTCCTAGCACATTTGTTGTTGAAAGAAGTGTTTTATCTTCTGCAGTGTCTCCAGCAACCAGACTAACATACATTTATTTTTAAAGCATATATCATATTTTACGATTTGGCAGATGGGTGTGCTTAGAAATGTTTTGGTTCATGGTATGTGTGTGTGTGTATATATATATATATATATCTTTCCTGAATCTTTCTAGCTCACGTCTTGAAATAGCAGGGAACAGCACAAGGTTTAAAAAAAAAAAAAAAAAAAAAAAAAAGGAACAGAACAGGTTAATTGAGAATATGCTAGCCACTAATAGTAGTAAAACCTACTATGCACCATAATGTGAACAGATCTATGAATCTATACTTGGCTAAGAAGAAGGGTAATGTACATCTTGCTAAGAAAAAGGAAGAAATGTGTGTCAGGTATGTGGGGTGCTAACTACTGTAATATACATAAACTGCTATTTACTAAGCTACCAGACTTTGTATCAAGCAGGTTATGGACAATAATACTAGCACTTCTGTTGATGCTGATGATGTAGGTTTAGTGAAGACCTGAATGCTTTATATTATGCAATACTGCTGTTTGCTTTTGCCTACACAATTCTTGAGTAAAGAGGAAGGACAAATCAGTTTGTCTTGTTATGATATTACAAACCCTCACACACACAAAAAAAAATGTTCTTGGAGTTAATTTTTAGTTTGTAATGGTTTTGTTGACAGAGAGCTTAAAAATTAACCAATCCTATGTCCCTCCATAAGACTCCCTTCAAATACTCCTACAGAAATTATATATTTTTAATGTTTTGAGTTTTGAAGAGGATTAGCTCAGTATCACTTGAATTCTTGAAATCAGTAGTCCTACTTTTCTCTGGATGAGAATTAGTGTCAGGTATGTTTTTGGACAAGACTTGAATCTGCGTTTGGAGGGGGAATCTGCTACCCTGAGGTAAGACCCAAATGTGAATCTGTATTGGGACTCAGAGGGATAATTCCTTCTAGAGCTGAATGAATACAATTAGCACAGCCAAAAGATACACAAAGGAGTCCAAGAGAGTGATGTTGATAAGGTGTTTTCTCATAAAAAACCAGAATCTAATAACAGTGTAAGTCTGTATTTCTCTCTCAGCAAATATAAAGCATATATGCTGTTCCTTTAAATGGATGAACACTGAAACTACCAAAAGAATTAGGACACCTTCCAGTTCCTCTTTAGAGTAGAGGGTAGAAGTGTGTTAAATTACTACCAAGATTATTTAATCATTTTCCTTTCAGAGACTTTCAGAGACTTTGCAGAATTAATGCTGATATCCCGTAATAAATTTGAATTTCACCCATGCTTTCTCCTGAGATGCCTTTTTTTTGTTGGCTGATTCCAGATAAGGTTAATTGCTCTTGATTCAGCATTAAAAGGATTATTGTTTCTTGTCCTTTTGCTAATGGGGTTCAGTTTCTTTCCTTTGGTTGATGTTTCAAACACTTCTCTCTCCCCTCACCACCTCTTTTGCTTCCTGAGTAACTAACTTTGTTGAAATATATAAGACAATAAAAGAATACACTGTGTAATCAAGAATGAAAAATAATATTGTCTACCACACTAAATCATAGCCAAACAACACAGGTATAATAGAAATACCTTTCCTATGTCTGATCCACTAACACATACTTAGTCAGATAACAAATAACATATTCTTGGAGAGAGTGCCCTGGATTTGATTTATCTCTGAGTATAAGTAAATATGAAAAGGCTGCCAAATCTGCCTATATAAATCTCAACTATCTCAAAATGTTGTGTATGAGGGAAGTGAAAAATTAAGAAGGTGTTTCTATCCTAATAGAGTATGGAAGTAAAAGGTTCTGTTTTTAATTCATTTTGGAGATGCTATTTCTCTGCTTAATACCTGGGAAGAATTAAAGCAGAGCTGTAAAAAAATACACGTATATACTGTGCCAAATTCTGGTTTTATTTTTTGCTGATGTAAATCTGGAGTAGATCCACTAAAGACTTCAGAATTATTCTGGCTTTGTCCTAGTATAGCTGACAGTGAACTGAGAACCTTTTAAATTAAATAACGGTTAAATCTCACATTGTTCGGATTTTTCGTTTTGGTTATAGTGGCCATTGTTTGTTTGAACAAATGGAACTGAAAGAAATATTCTGAAGATACTTTTATACCACTGAAGAAGTGAGAATAGAAAGGCGAGGTCGACATGAAAATCAAGAGTAAGAAAATAATTTCTATAACTATTGTTTCAAAATGTGTATTCTTGTCTAGCAACACCAGACCTCACTTAAGTGTCTGTTTAAAGAGTAGAGAAAGAGGAGACATATTTGGCTTGATTATGCCACTTCATTTCAAGTTTAAAGTACTACCATAGCCCAGGCATAAATCTTGCCAGTTTGTAAACTCTTGCCCATGGGTTTTTATTTCTCTCACTTAATTCAGTGGGCATCACTGGAGTTAATCCTAGCTTGTACCAGGAGAATTAGGCACTCTGTCTCCTGAGTGGTTTGGTGAACAAGATGCTCTGTGTGACAAAGTGTGTCAATTAGACTGAAGTACTTGCTGAACCTCAGTTCATTGGGGATTTGAAGGTAGTTTGTTACCTCCAAGGTGGTGGGCTTTAGTTGAAAGTGTCATCCTACTCAAATTCATTAGATGAAAAGTGAGTATCATCTTACATTACATAGGTTCAGCTGGAATGTATACAATGTCAGCAGTATGGTTGAAGAAAACATGTGTTGAATACATCTAGTGTGTCTTGGGTCTCTGAAGGTCACTCCACTAAAGTGATATATAGTGCTAGTGTTAGTGGCTCAAGGTCAAGTCAGCTTGCTTTTCATAATGCATAAACCTGAAGCTTGCTCAGACACCAATCATCTGACCTAAACCTTGGAACAAATATTTTACTAAGTAAATCAGTGAGCGTGCTGGCATTTCTATTAACCTTCAATGCACTGGTGACAGAAAATGAATAATGATAAATAATAACTCAGGCCTGTAAATCACGCTTAGCATCGGGGTGGGGGAGGGGGGTGGAAAGGAGGAAAAAAAGAAAAAATAAGGAGTAAGGATTCTTTCTGGTGTACTACCATCTGCTAAGCAGGATGAGCCTTTAGGAAGAAACCCACAACAAAGGGAAAAGTGCTCTCTCCCTCTCCCTCCTACTACTGTTCCCTAGGCTTGAAATTTGGGGGTGGAATACAGAGGGCTCTTCAGAAAGAACATTTGAAAGAGAAAAGGTGAGTATATACAAAGTGCAGGGAGTCAGTGTAAGAAGAGCTCAGTGAGACAAGTTGGTAGGACTGTTTGGCAAGCCTTTAAGTAGATGAAGTTTTTTTTCTCCTTCTTCTCTCTCACTGTATGACCATCTGCAGCTGTCTGCTAGTGAGCAGAAGATAGCAATTTACCAGGGCTGAGAAGCTGGGGTTTTGTTTGTTTGTTTTTGTTTTTTCTCCAATACTCTTATTTCCTTTTCTTCTATTTTTCTTCCAGCTGTTTAAGGTCATTGTATCCACAAAATTTGCCTGAAGAAAATGTCCATCAAGAAGTATGACCTGAAAATCATTTAGCTACTGCTCTTTCGCTATGATACCTGCAAATGTTTCAGCTTCATTCAGAAGTGCTCTACTACTTGTATACTCTAGATTTTAACTGATATAATTTTAGACAAGAAAAATATTAATATTAATGTGTTATAATGTTTTTATAAGGTATTTGTTTAGAATAGCATTTCACTTCCCAACTTTTCTGACTTTTATAATCATAATATTCTTCTGAAATATTTCTGATAGAAAATAAGATTTTTTTTATGAATAATTTGTTTAAACCATTTATGCTTAGTTCACTGCTGTAGCTAGGAACACATTTTTAGTAAATTTAATGTCAGAGAACTTGAGAGAATTTTTTGCTAAAAGAAGGAAACACAATATGTATCTAATTGGGTTGCTGCTGACAAGAAAATACTGGACACTCATTGAGTAGTCTCATCCCTTTGCAGAAGGATGTGCCATGACCCTTGCATGATAATAAAGTTAGAGAATAGGAGCATAAACTGGTGTTTGCTGTTCATGTAATAACAACAGGGCATATATTCAGGGCCATTTACAAGTTGATAGGAAAAATGTAACTGTCTTGCTAGGCTCAAATTGTTATTATGCTTTATATTGTTGGAGGGTCATGGAAACCAAACTACCATACATAAGTAGATAATTGAGGAAGAGTAAGATCTAATTCCTAGGAGGAGAATATAAACAGAGTTAGGTGCTATATTTATTTATTTGTTTTAAAATAAGAGTGTCAAACAGAGTTCTAATTTTTCAAAATTAAAAGGAGTACTTTTCTTCAATTGACTGTAGTCCAAGAGACCAGCAAAATTCGTCCATGAAGTTCAGGTTCATATCTCAAATTATATTCCAGGCTAGTCTTTGTCAGAAAAAATTCCAAGTCCGTGAACTGTGTCATGATCTTGGAAAAAGACATCAGCAAATTATTTCACTAAAATGAATGTATGGACACCACTTCTAAAGAGAAAACTTATTATCCTCAAAAATCAGGTAGATTTTGCTGCATTATACATGAATTTTGCAGATCTCTTTAGGAAAAATCAGCCTTGTCATAATTTATTCTGTCCTTTTCTACACCCTGACTTGCCCTTGAGAAGGCACTGTCCATTAAGCAAAAGTATGCCTTGCTTTATATGTTAGGTATTTGATGTTGACCATTCCCAGCAAAAGACCAAGAAATAAAAAATAAAAAAAATTCCAAGTTGTAATCTTCCACAACTGTATTGGTAATGTAAATTTTATATCTCAGTGATCAGATTTTTCCTGGAAAAAAAAAAAAAAAAAAAAAGAGAGAGAAATAATTTGAGCAAGACTGAATAAACTTTAAAATAAGTAAAACAGACAAACAAACAAAAAAACAAAACCCAAAAGGCAACAAAAATACAGCTGTGAATAAGAGTTTATATTGTTTTCTTTGTACTTTATTCAGCTGTCTCAGTGCCTGAAGTTTCTCATAGGTTGCTCATAACTTTTAAGATTTTCTTTGTGTTTGTGTGTGTGTGCTTGAAATGAACTATGGACTAAAATAATAATTCAATTAACATATAATGAACAATAAATAGATTAATATTAGCCTAAATAGTAATGGAAATAATTATAATCTGTATAAACAGGCCTTACTGAAGATGCACTCACAACATGACCCTGAATATTCTTCTAGAAATGCATTTTGAACTGGGAGAAGAGTGGAAAAAACTGAAGTTTTCAGAAATAGTTGAACTGAAGGATAAGCCGATTATTTTTTTCCCTCTAACGACAGCAGTTCAAAAAATATACATATTCTGAAAAGAACGCACAAGTGAAGAAGTTTCCATGTAAAGGAAATCTGTTTTCCTTTGAAAATTACCCTCTTGGGTAATTGTCCTAAATTTGGCTATGTTACAACAGAAAGGTTTTGTTTTGTTTTTATTTTTTTATTTTTTTAAATGGTTCTTCAAGATCCAATCTGAACTGCTTTTTCGTTTATTAAACTGTTCAAAATACAATATGTTTAGAAGGAAAGGGCAGGTATCAAGTGGATGGGGGCCAGGTCTTTTCAGTGGTGCTCAGTGACAGGACAAGGGCCAATGGGCACAAACTGGAACACAGGAAGTTCCATCTGAAAAATTTCTTTACTTAGAGAGTGACGGAGCACTGGAACAGGCTGCCAAGAGAGGTTGTGGAGTACCCTTCTCTAAAGATGTTAAAAACTGTCCTGGGCTCTTCCCTGTACAACCTACCCTAGGGAATCTTAGGAGGGGACTGGACTAGGTGATCTCTAGAGATCCCTCCCAGCCCCTGTGATTTGTTCATCTGTAATGGCAAATATTTGTTTCATTACAAGCAGCTGACAGTACACTTACCTCATGATTTATATATATACTGAAAAATGTATTTTATTTGATACACGTGCACCTAGCTCTTTAAAGAGAATACAGTTGTGTTTAGACGATTGTATACTGTATGTGTTTCTGTATCCAAAAATTTGATATTTCCAAGTACAATAATCATGGATTGGCTTTAATATTTACAATAGAAGAGAGAATAAGCGCCTCATGACGTTGTGTATTATCTAGCTTACGTTTGAAAATCCCCCAGTTAATAACATTCATTTTATCTTCTAGAACTTCTATGTGCCCTCTGAATTCTTCACGTGTCAAATACCCAAAGATAAATAGGCCATTATCCATATAAATAATAGCTAGAATTTTCTAAAATTACTTACATTCGAATTAAACAGCAGCTTCTTATGCATCAATGTGTCTATAACTGATAGCTCTGGAATTCCTTTCACGAATGAATTATTGGCCCTTCAACAATTTCACGTGTATTTACAGACAGGCAAATGAGATATATGGCCTCTACAGACATCTCCGTGAACACAATCATGATATCACAATAGATCATGTTACACTAGTGTATGTTCAGCTCACATAATTTACCACTGGTAGGGCTAGGATTAACAGGGCTGGATTAAATAGATGCTGTATTGGACAGCTTTGGTGCATTATGCTGATGCTTTGGACTTTAAAATGTTAATATTGCAAATGAAAGGTACACTTTGTATATCATAAATCTAAATGTCTGTTCTTCCTGTGTGCCCAATAAATACACTTCTCATCAACTTTTAATTATGCTATTTGCATTATTCTGTCCTGAAGAGGATAACACTCTGTAAATCACCCACTTCTAAAGTACACTACAGCATAAGTTTAGTTAATTAAACCATATATTTTATTAGTACTTACACTTCCATCTTTAAAACTATACACAGTGACAGAAAAAAAATAAAATAGAGAGGTTTGTTATTTATTTATTATTAAGATTTATTTTATGATGACATTAGAAAATTTTAACAGGGTTAGATGTGCGTATTGCCTAGTAGCTTTTTTAATAAGAATATACACCCTCAAAAAATTATTGTCTATCTTCTGCTACAAGAAAGGGAAACTTCCTGAGCATGTTGGCTTTCCCACAGAGCCTGTTTGGCATATTTAATGCTCAGCATTTTCAGAACTTTATTAGATATATGCTTATCAAGTAAATAATTTATTAATTTAAGTCATTAAATAATATCTCCTAAAATGAAATTCACATTTTGAGGAATTAGGAGACTTTTTTCCTATTCTTATTACTTCTGAATTTCTATTTGTTTACAGGATCAACTTCTGATCCAGCGTAGATGCTAGCACAGCAGAGACAGAGTAGAGTCATTCCTATCTGAGGATACCAGGAGACACCGTGAAACACACAAAAAATGATTTAAAAGTATTGTGACACAGTAGCATTATTTTTGTGAGAAATTTGAACACTGTAGCACCAACAAGCTTTGGTGGAAAGGGTGTCCCAGCTATTTTCTGCTTGGATGTAAAACAAAATAAAAGCAAACAATAACAACAAAAAACAACAAAAAAGGAGACTCCTCTTACCTAGGGCTACAATAATGAGATTTTGGCTTACATTTAATACAAATAAAGCTCCCAGTTTACTTGAATTCAATATGAACTTTGGTATTAAGTTCTTCACCTGTATTTTTCTTTATTCTCTGTATTGTCTGTTTCATTCCCCTTGTGTGGGATGATCCAAGTTAAGAATTATACAAATAGAAGGCACTGTTTCCATTCAAAGTTGTGCAGCAAGGTCCATGCTCTAAAATAAAGAGCAACATCTGCAAAATAAGTAGGAGTTCAAGAATTAGATGATTATTGAGGTCCTTTCCAAGCCAAGCCATTCTATAATTCTATATAGAAATTTCTCAGTACTTCATTATAAATACTTATTAAATCTATCTTCGCTTTTTTCTGTGTTTTTCTGCAATATACACAAAAGATGCTAGGTTAGAATGTAAGGTACAGTAGTACAGGGATCAATTTCTTTGTGTTTCAGGCTCATTTGTTGCACGGCAGTTCATAGCCTGACATTGCTGGTTGACACATGGTGGCATTAGCAATTTTCTTCCATGTTTTTTTGATTTTTTGGTAAAAAAACCCATATATTTTTAGTGCATATAGTGGCATGAAGCATAAAAACGTAAAAGAAAATGTCAAACTATATTTGTCAGTTGGCAAAAGCACTCAGAATACTGGTGAGTTTAGGGAAGGTTTTTTGAACACTTGCAAGAAACTGCAGCCCCCAAGAAGTACTGGTATATATTCGGTTCAATCTATAACATTGTATGAAGATTCTTTATTTGAGAATGATGCAAGCTTCTTTTTCTCTTAACTACTTAGCTAAGGCAGCTAAGAATCCCATATGATCCTTGTGCCCCTCAGGGTGCCTGTGTTTTGTTGCTAGCATGGACTCTTCCCTAACCCCAGCGTATCTGGTGCGATGGCTAACATCAGCTTGGCCTGGAGCTCTGAATAAGTATGCCCAGCTTTAAACTCAAGCAGGAGCATTGCAGCTTGCCACAGACTATGACATTTACTTATTTTATTATCGCCAGTCATAGAGGGTCACAGGAAGGAAAAGTTGCTCTTTCTTTCCATGGCAGGGAGGGCAACACTGTGCCTGTGAGGCGGACACTGCCTCTGTAATGGATGCAAGCTGACCAGGACTCCAGTCAACAAGCACCTACAGCTTTGTCTGCAGAGGGTGTGTGTCTTAGGTCCTATAATCTTAATACTGTTTACACAGTGGTTGTGGGCTGAGGGAAATTGAGTGTTGGAAGGGAATGAGCCTGCATCAAGCAGCTCCTCTTCTAATATCCTTACATTTTACAAGCTTCCTTTCCAACTTCAGGGTTATTTTAAATGTGCTTTAAATGTATTTTCTTTGTACAGGCTGTTATTAATTGAAAAGCTTGATGCAAAGTATCGTCCTCTCATTAAGTGACTGGGATTTCTCAGGAAGTCAGAGTTTTAGTCTGAGGAGACAGGCAGTAGCGCCTGCCAGGGCCTGGCTAATTCCTTGGTGTGGGGCACAGTCACACCCACAGCTTTGCCACTGGGGAGAGCCACACTGAACCCAAACATGAGTGTTCAGGGTTACAGTTTAAACATCAAGATTTTCCCTCTGTCAGATGCACACATATGAATACATTCATTATTTGTATTAGGAAAACTGAGGAAAGTGAGACTGAGGAGTTAAATCCTAACGGGGATTGCAGGGCCTCAGCTGGAGAATCTCCACAAGCTTGGAGCAATCAAATGCAGCTGAGGCCAATTTAAAATAAAACAACAACAAAAAATCTGCCTGGTCTCATATCAGGGAAGAAGGGAGATTTGCAGGGCTGTTCTCAGAACAATGGCTTTAAAGAGGTATACATAAGGCATGTGTGTGGAAGTGCATTAAGGCATGTATCAAGTAGGATGTTTTTGTATATGAGTTTGTATGAGGAAAGGCGTGGTATTTGTTTGATTAAGAAACCCAGAAATAAATATGTAACATCAGAGGGGCTTTTTATTGTTTAATCAAGGCACTCTATTTTCTCTCTTATGTGCTTTTTTTTTTCTTTCTTTTATTTATTTTTTTTTTCCTGGCCCTGCTGTAAAGCATGGAAGTTGGGAAAAAGAGGAAGTGTATTTTTATTTACTTACTTTCTCCTAAAATATGTAATTCATCTCACCAGTAAAAACTCCCTTGCTCTACTGTAGGCTTGTTCAGGATGTTGAAATTTAGGTTGTTTATTAGTATTGAACTTGATAGTGGAATTTCTTGTAAAATTTTGCAAGTAACTCACAATTGCATTTTAAGGATTTCTTATGAGCAGTTATTGTACTTAAGTTTTAAGCATAGGTAGGTTAAAAACTGGAATGTGAGTCCACACAGGTGCACTGTATTTTTTTCCAAGAACTAGTATATTGATATGTCATTAAGATTTATAATCTTTTCATTCTTAGTCTAATAGTTAAAGTTTACCATTTTTTCTTGCACTAATGCCAATAGACTGTATTGTTCAATTTGTGAAGAGGATGTAGTAAATGTTAACAATAAACTATAACTAGCCATTTTAGGATTTTGAAGGGGAAGCTTTGGAAAAAAAATAAATATCTGAGGGGAAGGGGCTTGAAGTACATTTTTACACTTGCTTGATTTTTGTCTCTGCTCTCAGGTTGTAGGGGAATTGCCAAGTCACAGCCTGAATCAACAGCTGAACACCAGGTGAGAAGTGGCTAACCTGGGGTGCTCAGGTGCAACCAATGATCCTGAGTGAGCAGAACCTCTCCACCCTTATTTAAGTGTTAGCAGCCAAGGAAGCAGCATCTCTTTAGAGTCTGTATTATTTTTGAGCTGTCACCAGTCATGGGAAGAGGTAAGCTAATTTTTCTTCATTATTTTCTATTGTTCCATAGTGCTTATATCCTTGTAGGAAGCACTGCTTTCATCTTTTGCCCTGTGCAGGTAGGATAAGGTAAAGCTCAACTGATCATATAACCAGTAATGTTGCACTGCCTTAAAATGCCCTGCATGTACCTGATGTCATTGTAGAACAAATATCAAATTTGATTAGCATGGTAATTGTACTCTGCTGAAATGTACATCCATGATAAGTTTACAACTTGAATTATATCTGTTTTTCTCTTAAAAGGAAAATGCCATGCTATATTCTGAAGCTTTGTTTTTCCTTAGAAGATGTCCTGGATTTTATTTTTTTAATGTTGCTCCTGATTTATTGAATGTCCATGTTTCCCTGGATAGTACCATCTTTAGAGTTATACATCATCAGAGTGACTCATTCCAATGATGTATTGCATTAATACATCATCAAAGCGCCTTGCTCTGCTGTTGCACTAATGATATGTTAGTATAATACATCATCAGAGTGAACTGCACTGATGATGTATTACTAAGATGGTGATGGCATTCTGTGAAGAAAAGGTTGAGGAGCAGGTTCAATACAGTCACAGGAGAAAAATTAGTCAATATAGAGTATAACTGTTTCCCTGGTAGTGATGCTGATGGTAAATTAGCACCATAGCCCCTGATCCGTACCCTTGCAGAAACAGTGAGACATGCATTATCCCCAAAAGAGGAATGAATTCAGAACACTCAGCTAAAGGATTTTATAGGAGAGAGGGGAGGTGTAACTATACATATCACTGGAAAGCTAAAGGTTATACATATAGCTATAATTACTGGCTACTGAGAGATTGAATGAATCAAACAGGGCCAGAAAAGGACACAAGTCTACATATGTTCAGGAGCTCCCTCTCTGCTGGAGAATGAGACACATTTGGAAGACTAAGATATAGGGTCTGTATGTGAACTGAGTTGAAATGGCTGTCACTTAGAAACATCTAACAGGGGTATAAAAATATTGCAGAGTACCTAGGAAGGCTGTGTCCTAGTATTTTTTTAACTTTTTATTCTTATCTAAATCATGTTATGCCAGGTGGGAGAACAGAATATGTTGCAGCCTTAGTTCAGTGCACTGATAAGCTCCTTATGCACTCAATAATAGACGATAGATGTGCATAGCCAACTATATGTGGAAAAGGCAGTAACACCTGGTTTTCAAATTGTTTTGAAACATCATTGTCGAAGATTAGAAGGACATTAACTGATGCGTGCATTAGTTAATATCTGGAAATTCTGATGAATAATATGACTGAACTACATTGGTATATTTCTAGAAGTGATGTGTTATAAATGTCATTTATATAAATGACACTTACTTGTTTTTACATGCACTTATCTCCCTTCAATTTCTTCGTACAGAATTGCATGTTCTCTTCAATATTAATTAAAAAGAATAAATTCTGGGCCTTCTCACCACTGAGGTTGCCCAGCTTTCTAGAGGACACCTCCTTTTCTCTTAACTCTGTTTAAGGGCTCTCAGGGTGATTTCTGAAGTAAGATGTTGGAGCAGCTAAACTGCGAGTTTGCTTTCCAGAGATATGAAAGTGAAAATAATGTTAAGATGAAAGCCATCAGAATTGTAGAGTGCAGAAAGAAGTTGTTACATATGGATTTGCTTATTTAATGTAATAGGCAGGCTGTGACATATTTTGTTTTCTCTTGGTTTAAAAAAAAAGTAAAATACAGGCATGAGAACAGTTGCCATTCTGCTCATGTTCATTCTGGGCTGGCTCTCTCATTTTCTTCTTCATTCTTGTGCTTCCTAGTTTCTCCCTCCAGTTTTTCATGCTCTTTTGCATGTAAGCCTGGTTTAATGTCTTTCTTACAGCTGCTGTCTCTGGTCCTCAAAGGTCCTGCAATTCTGTGTTTTATTTCCTATTCTTGGGTATGCCATCACCTGGCATAGCCTGGTGAGACTTTCTCTGGCATGTCAAAAATTATACAGGGCCTAAGGATATAAGCACCCTTTGCAAGAGGGCCTGTGCACAGCATGTTGCTGCTCTCCATGCCACATAACCGTACTCTGGCTGTGTAGGCAGCACATCAACTCCCAGGCTGATTGTCTTTTAACTCTGAAACTGAGAGAAATTCTCTTTGTGCTCTGCACTTTTGTTTGAGTGCTTCCTATACGTAACTTCAGTCTTACAGTCACATCTGTACTGATTTGGACAATAGTAATGTTGTAAGGGAGGACAACCATGCCATCCAGGTGCTTTAAATGTGAATTAGCTTTTTTAAATGAACAATGTTGTACCAGTTCTTAAAAACTCGCAATGCTTTGTGGCAGTATTCCTCATACAATAAATCATTGCTTACCATCTCATTCTTGTATTGGTAGATTCTACTCCCAGGGACTGAAATTGCTGCTTCAAGCTCTTATTGGAAGTTAATTATTCAGAGTTGCTCAGTATTTCTATCACTACTGCAGGTATCTTCAAAATAGCTCTCTTCTGATCCTTTATGATCTCTTCACAAGAAAAAGGACAATATAAAATATTCTTCTGACATATATATTAGATAAAATAAATGTGGTAATGTTCCAGAAAATGCAGCAGAAACAGCTGAAAAGTTTTGTCAGTAAAAATGCTGAAAATGTTATTTTCAGTATTTCAATAATCAGAATTAGTATCTTCATCATTATCCATTTGTGTATTTGTACTATAGTCAAGTAATACTGCAAATAAAGCATAATGAAGGAAGCTGTAAATATCATGAGAAGCACTAAGGCTTCTGCTGTGTGTGTATGAAATAATGTAAACCTATTTGCTTGAATTCAGTACTCCTATTGGCAGTAATGGATTTTAATAGTGTAAGAACTGGAACATACCCTTTGGAGCTGGACAAACCAAGGCTTTTCTTAAATGACTTGCGCATATGTGCTTTATATCATCTGAGACAATCTGCCATAACAAAGGACAAAACATGATGTTCTATTTTTTAATAAATAAAGCCTTCTTTAAGATAGAAATTGCTAAGTGCAGAAATACAGACATTCATAATTTATAAACAACAAGTACTCCTTTTGGCGGCCTGCCATGCAGTTCCTTTTCTAAACTGTGAATGAGAAATGATGTGAAAGTTACAAATGGTACAGCTAACAGACCTGGCAGGATTTGAAGCAATATTGGTGCCAGCCCAAATGGATGTTGGGTGCTGTTAGGATTGAATAGTTTGGAGATATAATACAAGTACCTGGAGGTGTCTTTATCAATGAAATTTAAAATGAAGAATAGTCTTTCGGCTGTGTGGTAAAAGCCGTGCATCATCTGAGACTTTTTGTCATTCCTGTCCTTGACGTAATGTGAGGAGGTAGATAAACAATTAGTTACCTGCACATCTGGGTTTCAGGTGATTGAAACTTTAATAAGCTTTATGCTTTTAAGTGCAAGGGTTTTTTGTGGTTGGTTTTTTTTGTTTTGTTTTTTGTTTGTTTTTTAGCTTTTTGTGTGTGTGTGTGTGTGTGTGTGTGTAAGTCTTAAGTGAAAAACTGTGGGAGGTTTAGTCCTCAGACATGCTGTGTCTGGCAAACAGTTGGACCCTCATTATGCTGAATCAGGCATCTGGATCTAGCAGAGCAATTAGTTCTTTTCCCTCTGACCTCCTCTGACTCAGCTTACTTGCTTGGATTTACCTGTGATGTTTCCTTTCTCTTGTGATTGCCCTGCCAGTGATAAGAGGGTACCCAACTTGAAATGGATAACAGCTGCCAAATACCATGTTCATATATTGCTCAGGCTTTTTGAGTGAGTAGTGGATTGGTGGAAGAATGTGGGAAGAGGTGCTAACCATTCAGTCTTTTCCATTTGATTTTATGTGTGTAAAACTTATTCATATTTGATTTGGAGGAAAAAGTCATTTTTCAAGTATATTTGTGCTTCTATAAGGATGCCACACTGCTTTCATAGCATTCCTGAATGTGGGTACTTGCAAGACTGTACTGGTAGGAGATCCAGTGCTTTCCAATTGCTTTGAGGTATTTGGGTTTGATTATGATCTAGCATTTTCTTGTCTACTCCATCAGTTTTCCTGTGTAAATACCTATTGTTCTCTATAGCAGTATTTTTGTTTGAGGTTTACTGACACTGCACAAAATACATACATATGATCTTTGAAGAAGTGAACGATTTACTGAAGTTCAAATATTTATTGAATTCAGCGTAAGTCTTGATTTTGAGTGGAAGTTAAGAAGCTAAAGACTTCTAATCTGTTTTTTTTTTTTTTTTTTTAAAGTTAATGTGCAATTTAATGTTGCTATTTAGAATCAGTTCTGAGGAATGAGTACATCTATTAGATGCACAGTAAGCTACTCTCTCCTCTCTTTAACCTAATCTTTTCTTCTTGTATAATTTATCTACTGGAATTGTAATTCTCCATTGATTCTAAATCAAAAAAGCCCATTGATTTTTGTCATTCCAGAGTTTCAGATATGGTTTGTTACATTGACTAAAGGCCTGAGCAGAAGCTCACTGAAGTTAATGTAAGTCTTTAAGCTGACTTTTATTAAGCATTGGATCAAATTCTAAAAATGCACCTCTTTCTAATGAAGAACTGCAAAACCTTTCCAGTGTTATCAAGAAGAGAATGCTGTAAGGACAACAAATTCATATGTGTACATACATTTTTCTTATAAATGTTCCCTTGGTTGAGGGGACAGTATAATAGTGTAGCAAGCAGCCCAATAAATCAATTATCAAATTTAAAAACAAATTAATATATAATTAGGGTATGTCAGGCCCATTAATAGATAAATATTCATAAAACAGATTAAAAGTTGGAAATCTGCAAAATGAAATCTTTAAATGTGATCATCCCTTTGTGTTTGCTAAATGTGAGGTTCCTAATTTGGCTGGAGAAAAGCGTGAAATGTGTTTGAAAGTATTTTTGCTTTCATTTATTGAATGCACGTTTCCAGTAGTGAGAAGTGAGCTATGATGTGTATAAATAAAACTTATCTCAGTACTCCAAAAGTTAGAATGTTTACTTAAAATTGGCAGTGCTAGCATAAATTCAGTCATTCTAGCTAGCATAAACTCTCAGTCATTCTATGACAATGTCAATTTATGCATATTGTCATTCTGTAAACAAACTGTAGAACCTTACTTCACTAACTAGACTCACTGTTTAATCACTCATTAGCAACTTGGGTTTATTAATAGTCTGACAGTAAAGATGTTTGTTGCTTTTTTTTTTTTTTTCATTCACTGAATTCATTTAATTATTAATTCACTGCATATTAACCTCTCATAGCCAAATTTAGCTACTTTGAAGATAACCTATGAAGGTTCCTTTCTTCTCTGGAGTTATTACTTTAGTCCCTTGGTAATGATTCTCTAGTTGTGTCTTTTGCACTATTTTCTACATTACAATCATTATGTTGTCTCTTGTTGATAATTGAATAAACTCTTATCTTTCTTGATTTTAACTAGATATCCCTAATTTAATAATCCCATAATTAGTATATCTGGTCCAAACCTCAGTTTATATGTGTCTGAACTATTTTTATTGTCATGCCACAGTAAATTAACCCTGTGCTTGACAGCTATGTTGAATGTAACAAGCCAATGCCTCAGTCAGACTTGAATGCCAAGTGAATGGGGCCAGGCTAATTTTGGTGGTGCCTGGTGACAGAACAGTGGGCAGCAGGTGTAAACAGGAACACAGGAAGTTCTAACTGAACATTTGGGAAAAAAAAAAAATAATAATAATAATAAATTCATTGATGGTGACAGAGAACTAAAACAGACTGCCCAGGGAGGCTGTGGACTCTGGAGATATTTAAAATGTACCTTGACACTTTCCTGTGCCATGTCTGTAGGGAACCTAATTTAGATGATGGACTAAATGATGTTCAGAGGTCCCTTCCAACCCCTGTGATTCTGTGATGTTGGTTTTTTTTTTTTCCTTTCCCTATTCAACTGAAAATGGTGATGTTCCTATAATATCTACAGCCATTTTGATATTAAAAACAACTGCTGTAGAAAGTATATATATATATAAATCTCATCTTGTGTGCAACTTTGTTTCCTTTGGGAAGTAGGTGATGCCATTTGTGCCAGTTTATGTGTTAAAATGCAGAAAATGTTGGAAGAATTTCATTCTTTGGGTGTATGTAAGCATAATAGTATAATAAGCTGATAGATTTGTAAATGGTTGGTTTTGTGAAGTAGTAGTTTCATTCTAGTGTTCAGGTTTACATTAATGTCTAAATGACGATGTCGGCCAGGTTTGATTCTCTTTCATGTTAGTTAATTTTTACAAGGATTATCTTGTTTCATTCAATAATATTACCACGGGGGGAGGGGGGGGAGGGGGCGGGAAACACGGGGTTTATAATATTATTTTCTAAAGGAGAAAGCCAATTTGTTAAAAAGAACTTCTATATAACCCATTCTAACTCAAGAAGCTTAGTGATTATGCTAATAAAATTGATGCTAATAAAACTATGACAAAAATTCTTTTTATATAGGTTTCCAGTTGAGAATGAGTTCCTGACTATAATTTAGTAGCAAATGGTTGATATCAAATCAGTATTTCCTTGCCCTTCTTGCTTCCTGTCTAAGATTTTAGAGTGGGTACCTGGGTAAGTGAGAAAGGGAATGTTTAGCAGTTCTTGACATGGAAAGGATTTGAAGCTGCTTCTAGAAAGAGTTAGGATGATGTTTCTTTTCTTCAATTTTATTTAATAAAGTACTTCTTATTTGCTTTACTTTTGATTACTTCAGCTGTTTCCTAAATTACAGAATCATAGAATGGCTTGGGTTGGAAGGGACTGTAAGGATCCTTGAGTTCTGATTTCCTGCCACAGGCAGGGCCACCAACCTCCAGATTTGGCACTGGTCCGGGTTGTCCCGGCCCCTATCCTGGTCTTGAACACCTCTATGGATGGAGCATCTACAGCCTGATCCAGTACCACACCACTCTCTCTGTAAAGAATTTCCTTCCAATAATCAAGTGCATGGGCTGCAGAAGTTTCATCCAAAGGAAGTTTTTTAAAGCCTTTATCTAAGAGACACTACTCAAAGTATTTCTGGATAACCAAATTACTTTCATTTTAATATACTACAAAATAATGTCTTTTAAGCCTGAAATGTTGTTATATACAGCAATTTATCTGATGTTGGCCTTTCATTCCTTAACAGCTTGCTCACCTATGTATGAAGCATTGGAAATATCTCCAATATCCTGCATCAGCCTCTGTCTCTTCATCTCAGTATTGCTTCCCTCAGTTTTTAAATATTCAGGATATAATTCCCCATGTGCCTCTGTGTTCAGTATGACTTCAGCTTGACATCATACATTACTGTCAGCGGTGAAGAAAAACTGTTACAGAAGTTCTAAACCTAGCTTAGAACTAGGTGCAGCTTAGAGCAAATCTAATGTCTGTACAATAAATTATTAGTCACAGACTCAGATGTGAATGATCCAAATCCTTTATTACAAGTTCTCACATCTCTCATATACCTTCACAAGTTTTCTTTTTCTAGCTTTCCCATTTGCCCCTACAACTTTCTAATCCTCCTTTGCGTGTCAACAAAACGTTCCACACTCTTTGACTGTTCATGCTGGTGCTTATCCAATCGCAGCCACAAGCTGTTTTTACTTCTAGAGTCCTTGGTTCTCATGCTGTTTATCTGGCTCCACAGCTGCTACTCTGTACAGTCCTTCTTGTATTCACACAAATTACTTTCCTGGGCTTCAAGTTACCTCTCCTTGAGGATGAAGCAAACCGCAAAATAAAATGATAACAAAGTAACAAGATCGAGACTTCTATATTTAGTCATTACCAGGTGAAACTCTAGATGAATTACTATCGAAAGATCTTGTCTTAAGAAACAATATAGCCAGCAGATTATTAAATAAATAAAAATGAGGACCAGGGAACTAGAACAAAAATGAAGAGGGGACTAAATGAGAATGAAACTAATGGAATTACATTAGAAATAGAACTTTCAGCTGCCAAGATAAATTCATAGACATCGCTATGGACATGGAACTACTTATCAGGAGGTTATCAGGAGTACTCGGCATGGGTTCACCAAGGGGAAGTTATGCTCGACCAACCTGGTGGCCTTTTATGAAGATGTCACTAGCTGGGTGGACAGGGGGAGGGCAGTAGATGTAGTCTACCTTGATTTCAGTAAGGCTTTTGATACTGTCCCCCATGACATCCTTATAACAAAGATGAGGAAGTATGGGATAGATGAGTGGACAGTGAAGTGGGTCAAGAATTGGCTGACTGGCAGAGTGCAGAGGGTTGTCATTGGCGGTGCAGTGTCTGGCTGGAGGCCTGTAACTAGCAGCATCCCCCAGGGGTCTGTACTGAGTTTGGTGTTGTTCAATATCTTCATCAACGACCTTGATGAGGGGATAGTGACCACCCTCAGCAAGTTTGCTGATGACACGAAGTTGGGAGGATTGGCTGATGTGCCTGAAGGCTGTGCTGCCATTCAGCGAGACCTGGACAGGCTGGAGAGCTGGGCAGTTAGAAACCAGATGAGGTTTAACAAAAGCAAGTGTAGAGTCTTGCACCTGGGTAGAAATAATTGCATGTGCCAGTACAGGCTGGGGGAAGACCTGCTGGAGAGGAGCTCTGCTGAGAGGGACCTGGGCATCCTGGTGGACGACAGATTGGCCATGAGCCAGCAGTGTGCCCTTGTAGCCAAAAAGACCAATGGCATACTGGGGTGTATTAAAAAGAGCGTGTCCAGTAGGTTGAGGGAGGTGATCCTCCCCCTCTACTCTGCCCTGGTGAGGCCTCATCTGGAATACTGTGTCCAGTTCTGGGCTCCCCAGTACAAAAAAGACAGATTTCTTGGAAGAAGTCAAGCAGAGGGCCACTAAGATGGTGAAGGGCCTGGAGCATCTCCCATATGAGGAGAGACTTAGGAACTGGGTCTGTTTAGCCTTGAGAAAAGAAGGCTGAGAGGGGACCTGATCCAGGTTTATAAATACCTGAGATGTGGGAGCCACAGTGGCTAGGCCGGTCTCTTTTCAGTAGTGCGTGGGGACACAACTAGGGGTAATAGGATGAAAGTACAGCATAGGAAGTTCCGCACAAATGTGCGCAAGAACTTCTTTACGGTGAGGGTGACGGAGCACTGGAACAGGCTGCCCAGGAAGGTGGTGGAGTCTCCTTCTCTGGAGATATTCAAGACCCACTGCCTAATTGTGTGATGTGGTGTAGGGAGCCTGCTTTGGCAGGGGGGTTGGACTCGATGATCTCTAGAAGTCCCTTCAACCCCTACAATTCTGTGATTCTGTGATACTTAATGTTGTTTGTGAAGGGAAATAAATATAGGGAAAGTGAATGAACAAATCACAGAATTACAGAATGACCCGGGTTGGAAGGGACCTCAAGGATCATGCAGTTCCAACCCCCCTGCCTAGCAGGGCCACCAAACATACACCTTTACTAGATCAGGTTGCCCAGGGCCCTGTCCAACCTGGTCTTGAACACCTCCAAGGACGGGGCATCCACAACCTCCCTGGGCAGCCTGTTCCAGGACCTAACCACTCTCCTAGTAATGAACATCCTAAGAGGGAGATGAGTTCCATTTGTGGCCAAAGGCATCAGAACTTAGGCTGAAAAAAATTTGTTATAATTAGAACTGGTTTAGTAGATCTAGAGTGAATATTTTATTGCACTCAGTGTTCTGTCATCAGTAAATTGTAAGCAGCTAGTTTTTGTTGTTGTTGTTGTTGTTGTTTGTTTTTTGTTTTTTTTTTTTTTGAAAGTAGGATTTTGATTTTCTAGTGAGCTGAGTTTTTCTTAAACTGTTGTTTCAAATGTTTGTGACACTTTTTTTTGGATATTTTCAAGTTATCTGACGCCATGTTAGAAGCTTAGCTCTTAGAAATGAGAACTGTGCTGGATCTACACATTGTGAAAGAAAATGCTATGAAATTTTGTTCAAGGGGAACAGGAGCTATTCAGTGTTTAGATAAGCACTTCTTGTTACTGGCTTAGTTTGGCTGGCATTTCAGGATGAACCTTTGTGCACTACTTCTTTAGAACTCATGTGCTACTCTTTCAGTATCTTTCATCTAGTAATAAATCGCCTTTCTCCATCTCAAAAGTCCATGCTTTTTACTAAACTGTGACATTTTCAAGTAATCAAATCTCACCTCAGCTATGGTGCTGTAGACTGAGTGTAGACTTTCATTAAAGTTAGAGGATTTTTAAAATCTTTCCTGTAAGTTCTTCCTGTATGCTCTACTATCTCTTTTATTTTTAGGGGGAAAATTGTGTATAATTTCAAACAGATTGTTTTGTCTGTATAGGATCTTGTGTAGATTTGATTAACACTACACTGTCAAGTCTTTAGGGTTGGGGCAGATTGTATTAGAAGCATGACAAGTAGTTAATGAATTTGCATTGACTAATCCGTACAAAGCTAAAGATTTTTCTGTCAGGATTAATGTCTAAAAAGAGTAGGACACACTATTTGATACATTATCTTGCACTGAATCACATTGTTATTGGACGTGAGATTAAGGAACTATGTTATTTTGTAGATATCCAACTGTTATTTACTATGATGCTGATGTATAGTTATTACATTAAGAATTCATTTAATCATCAGTAATGTTCCGTTGTAATTTCTCAATATAAGACACGTATGCTGGCAGTAATGGGATAAATACTGAGTCTTGCACATGCCCATGTCATAATAGCTACTTCTGTGTAGCCATTCAGAATCTTAGAAATTTTGATTTATGCCTTCGATTTGAACGGAGCTGTCAGAAGGTGTGGTAATGAAACATCTTGTGCTTCTGGATGCTGCCTAGATATGTCATGACCAAAAAGCGCTGCTGTTTCTTAAGAATCTAGTGGCCTGCTCAGGAGTCAGTTTGGTGGAAATAATAGTTGTGATGCTTTTTCTAGGAAGATAGTATGTTGCTAGTATTTTCACAAAATTTTAAGAGGAGATGGAATAAGCCCCTGGTACTGAAGAAGATAAAGAGATTGTGAAAGTTATATCACTGGATTCAGTTCAAAACTTTGTAGTCTATACAAAAATAAAGCAGTGGGGAAAAAAAAATCTAGTATAATTGTCATTAGGGATGTCAATTTAAATCCTAGTAAAAAGAGTACAGACAACAGCAGCAGGAGAATGAGAAAGTAGAGTTAATGCAAGACATTCTTCCTGAAAATTTGTTTGTTTGTCCATGAATAATACTGGCCTATAAGATAAGAGCAATGGAAGGTTCTAAATTAATACTTAATGCACATCCTTCAAAAGTTGAAAATACTAAATGTGATTTACCTTGCTATTAAAACTGCTGGCTGTGTAGATTACATTTATCGTTATCACTTATAACATCCATCTCAAGATTAATGTCACTGGCTGACATCAACCATTTGGTTCCTGAGGTGAATATGATCATACACTTCTTGTAAACAGTACTCATTCTTGTCTCCAGCCTTCTTATTTTTGATCAACCCTCTGCTATAAATGCCCACCACCTACTCACATACCGCGTGGTACATCACAATGCATTTATGTACTGTATTTAAGTAATTTCTAAACTGCTGCAGCTCTTTTATCTGTAGACAGAATTTTGTAATTTAGATAAATCAAATGGCAAATAACTCTGACAGGCAAACTTAGCACTCCCAGGGTCTAAGAACCTGCTTAGGTTCTTATTCCTCCTTGGTCCTCAGTTTCCCATTTGTGACCATGCAATTCATTCATGCCAAATATTCTCATTTGATACAATCTAAATTTTAATTATTTTTACCATGTTTTCCCCGATTGCCTATATGTTTAGTGAAATCACTCCTGAATAAAGTTGCTTTCTCTGTTTTCCTCTGTGGCTTTTTAGGCTTAGTGGTTTCTAGCATCAATTAAAATAACACTGTTTGCAACTCTGATATTTGAGCTGTTACAGTTTATTGGTTTCAAATCTTAAAAAAAAAATAATCTTAGAGAACATGCATTTGGGAAGGAGTGCAAGAAGAATTAATTTTAACTTAGTTATTCAGAAGAGTTTGTTTGGTTTCATGGGATATTCAGAAAACTGGAATATTCCTTCTTTGCCAGGATACCATTTTCAAGATGCTGTTGCTGTTTCCTTGAAGAGAATAGAAATTATATCAGAAGTATACAGGTAACGTTGCTGTTTGCATTCTCTTAAGCTATATATAAAATTGAGGCACATGAGGCAGTGATATTGATGTCTCCTTAGGCTCCTTGGAGCTGTAAGAGGAAGGAACACCCAAAAGCTTAATGGCGGCAACAGTTCTAAGTGCTTCATTAAGGAAATGAATCAGTGCTTGCTTTGCCATCAGATTCGGAAAAAGAAAACAAAACAGTTTAATCTATGGATTAAACAATTTATTTTTTACATAAATCTGTGTAGTAGTTAAATATCTTTTGAATGTTGTCACAGGTTAAGCAATTAACTAATCAACTATAATAACAAAACAAAGGGAGCAACACAGCATAGGTCCAGTGTAACCAATGGGCAACTCAGCTCACACCCATGAGGTGGTTTTGGGCACACAGACAAAGGTATTTGTTTTCCAGCTAAAGAAAAGGATTTTTCTGTGGCTGGAGAACAATTATGTAAATTAGAGATCATATCCACAGCTTAGTCTAATTTGGTATGGTACCCTGCATGCTGGAATGCAAGGAGAAGAATTTCGGATGATTATGCTCTGTACTGTGTCATGTCAAAGAGTGATGTGAATTCTGTAGTTGTAATTTTGATGGCCTCACCTATCCACTCCATGCTTGCCTTGTCCAGTGCTCCCTGTGGTTTGAAATGTTCACTCTGTCAGCCAGTGCCTACCTGCACTGTTACTTTGCAACTGAAAGGTTGTAAATTTCTACATTAAAGAGCAAATACTGTAATGTTGTGATGAATGATCCAAGGGGGGAAAGAAAAGTATATTTTAGCGCATGAGATAATATAGCTGCTGAGGATCAAATTCATGAAATGTTCTTGATTCAAATCAAAATGATGAAGGAATAATTTGTATATATTTTTTAATTTGAATTATGATTGCCATGTTGTCTTCATAGCTCATGTGAAGCACTCAATTTGAAACTAAATAGCACTATTGTTGGTACTAGTTCATAGTATCAAAGAATAGGCAACTTTCTTTTGATTTAGATTCCTTACTAAGAAGGATTTAAAAAAATAATTAAAAATCATATTTTCTTGTTTATTTTGCTTTGCTTCTAATGAGTTCCATGTCTAGTGTATATAATGATTTACTGAAGACCTCTGGATATACTATGGATCAACTGGCTGCATAGTGTAGCTTGGGAGAGAGAACACACACAGATAGTAGTAGCAAATAATTAAGTAGGCTTCATTACTTGACATCAAGCCATAATAAATCTAGCAAAATCTCTGTCACATATCTTAGATACATCATGGCTTAAGTTGTTGAGAAAATAAGAGTATTTCATAACAGTGTTGTAAGATGTGATTGTTTTTAAGTGAATATTTTTGTGGGCATGGAGCTGTATTTTACTGTCTAAATCTAAGCTTCTTTTAGAGCAAGCACAGTGCTCAGATTTGTACCATTTTTTGTCTGTGTTATGTTTCCTCTTAGGCTTTGTGAAAATGCATTTTTTATAATCTAGGCCAAGATTTTTGCTCTATATAAGTTGCTATAGCTAATGCAAATATCTCAGTGCAAAAAAACTCTAATTGATTTTGGAGGAAGTTTGTAGGGATAGATACAGACTTAACATATACCAGAAGTGAAAAAAGTATGTATTTCCTAGTGGGATTCTATGTTACCTATTTATATGCCAATTTACAATTTGTCATGCAGACACAGTGAACTTGTAACTCAGGTTGATTGTTTTTGTACTGTGTGCACTGTGAATTGAAAGGGGAATGCATTCCTCTTGGTCCGTCAAGGGAGTGCTGCTGCAGCTGTTCATCAGTTCACACAAAATGCCAAAATCGATGTCTGCCTTGCCCTCCTTATGTCTAATGCACTTTCTCTATAACCTCTGGGGATTACACCTTGCTTTTATAACTGGTAGCTTGGTATAGCGAGAGAGGAAGGCAAGGTGAATGATAAAAAAGAAACTAAAGTTTCTTACTAGGACGTTAGGACCATTGGTCTTCATCAGAGCCACCATTGTGAAACGGTGATCTTTTCAGCAGCCTTCAGAAAGTCATACTTTGCCACTAAGTGGAAAACCACAATTATGCTCTGATGGATGTTCAAGATTACAGTATTTCTTATTTTCACTTTTTACAGTTTCAAATAAATGTCTCCCCTGTTTCTTGCTGCCTTACTGCTCCCAAGGATACATTCACATGAGTGAAAAAGTCCTTACGAACGCTCACAGGATTGCTAGGCTATCTGTTTGTGTTATGTCTTTTTCTACTCTCTTCTGAAGTCAATATTTCTTCTACATCTCTTTCCTCTGATATTCCAATCTCCTATCTGTCTGTCTGTTCAGTTTTTGAGTTTTAGGACTTTTCTTAGACTCTTTCTTAGGCTGATATTGAAAACTGTAAGTGAGATCTCTGAATTCTGTATTCTGTGTATGGGAAGAGTTAGCAATCTCACAGCAGCACATATAGCTGGTATCCAAGTGACTGGGCAGGAAAGACCAGCTGGATTTGCTGCTCTTCAGATTGCACCATTAAAGAATCTAAGTACAAGTTAATAAGAACTCAACAAATTTTCTTAAAGAAGGAGGTATTTTTAAAATTTCAGTACAGTAGTAAATTTTTATAAATCTGGAGTCCACAGTGATGATTTTATTTGTTCACCAGTCTTGGATCAAAGCGACCAATCGGTTTTAATAGAGTCTTTCATGATTTACATTACTGAAGGACAGAAAACTCATTTCTTACATAAATTTCATAAGGTAATTTTCACTTTCCTGTTATTGATGTTCCTTATGGGTTGTATATTATCTTTCTCAGTAATCCTTTTATTTATCCTTCTTTTATCCTTCACCACGTGTTTACCAAGAACTGTCTTGTTTGGTCATTGACAGTGTGAGAACAGTCAAAAGATTTCCTTCAGATTCCCTTTCCTGTAAAAAACAGTTAAAAACACTAGCAAAGAATGAGTAAGAATAAAATGTTAATATAAATATATAAATGAATCTCTATAATCATCTCAATAGTTGCAAGATAATGAAGCTGTTAGATCTGCATCAGATAATGTTTCCTCATGAACAGCCAACGCAGTTTATCTGCTACCATGTGAACAGGTATGAGGAAATTATTTTCTGTAAGTGGCCTTATTTACATAGCAATTATCTACTCTGCCAGTATCAGAGTTGGGGGAGTTCATTTAATGAACAAGTTTTTAGTAATTGTGTTGCTACTCAGATTTCTATTTCTTTTTGACTAGTAAGCAGCATTCGTTTCTCCTTATATTGCAAATCCTTTTCCCTTATTTTATTGACTTCATGCTTTTATCAGAATCAGCTCAGCTTTTAATGTAACTAGTAAGCCTGTCATTAGGGACTTGATGGAAGCCTTCCTCAAATTGTAAATAAATTATACTTTATGTACAGCCATTATCATCCTTCTCTGGGGGTTTCAATGGCTCCACGCTTTTGTGGTATAGGCCATATCCCTTTAGGCAAGATATCCCTTCAGGATATTTCCCTTCAGGCATGTTATGCTTGTTGTAGTCATTACAATATTACTTTGATTATTCTCCAAATTGCCCTTCATTACTGTACATTTTCTTTACTTTTCTCATTACAGATGTAAACATTAAGTGTCTGTTGTATTTTCAGTCAACTTTCCATTCAACTCTTTGCAATGCATCTTCTCTCAGTAATTTTTAATGGATAAAACATACAAACACCCATCCAAATAACCAACGTGGTTTTTTCACCATATGTGTTAAGTTTAAAATACAAGAAATCAGAATATAGTTTATCATTTAGTTTACTGTGTTTAAGCCACCAATTAGCTGCAACAGCATAGTAAAAGACATAGGCGTCATTATGGCTCAGTGGCTATGTTAGGAAGTATTATGAAGTAGGCCTCGTTCTACATCTTGTCTACTGACCTGGGCTCTTTCAAATCTATAATAAGAGAAATGAATTCCAGAGGTGGAGGGCCTTTGCTAGGAATTTCCTGTTGATCTTCCCTGACATTTATATTTAGGGTCTAAAATGCTGTAGCTGACCTCAGTTGTCATAGTGGAATACAAGGGAAGAAATAGGTTACTTAATTACAGTCATTCAAAACCGTGCCAATGCTTAACAAGTACTCTGTTGTGATTCCCATTGGGTTACACTGTTTCATGGACATGAATGTTATTGTCTGTTACATCTTCTCCTAAGGGAACATACGAGGATTTATTATTGAAAGAAAAAATAAAATAAAATAAAATCATGACAGCATCTTGAGCTGACATATTCAGAAATGTTTTATGACCTCTATGACTTCTTTTTTAGTTCTTTTTAATATAAAATTTATACTCTCAGTATTATACACATAATAGATACAATAAACTTTTAGTGATGATTTCACTCTTTTTAAAAGAATGATTGAAGATTCACAAAAAGTTGAGTCCCCACTTAAAAAGTCATTTCTTTCTTCAGTGCTTGTCAAGGAATACTGCTTATGAGTGTCAAGTGTTCACCTTGTCATCACCTTTCATCAGTTAATTTTTGTCAGTCTTTTAATTTGCTGTGTATGATGTAGCTTTTATTCTACTTCCATAGAAGACATTATCGTTCTATCGTGGGTAAATTTCCCTTTTCCTTTGCAGGTTTTTGGTTTTACAAAATCTCTGGAATTGCAATTTTTTTCTGAAACATTGTAACCAAAGAGTTGGTCTTTTACAGGTTTGTTGGTTTATTTATGTTATATTATTGAATTTTCTTCGGAGTGTTTATTCATACTTTCAGGAAAATGTTTGGCATCAAGTGGAACCTCAGTTTTGTTCTTCTGAAATTGGCTGTGTTCCACTTTGTATCAAGATTAGACTGCACAACCCATAACATTCTCATAATAACAGTTAATTTTTGAAGTATATCTCCTATTGCATGGGTGGTAGCAGGCCAGAAGTAGTGATCTTGAAGAACAATGCATGGTGGTCATGAAAATAGTTTGAATTCATCTATGTGACTGTGCCACTGCTATCTTTGAACAATTTAAGTTGCTGATGATAAGATAAAGCTAAGCCAGAAACTATGAAATATGAAAACACACTTTAATTATCATTGAAGATTTATGTGTACTCTTCCTTTCTTTTTTATAATTGATTTACATTACCTTTATGTGATTACATCTAGGAAGTTAACAGGCTATGTTATGTCATGATAGGAAAGTTAGAGTAGGTTTGGCTTTTCAGTCCTCTTTCAGTAAAGAAACAAGTATTTCCTTTTGCAACTGAAGGTGCATCCTGTTGTGGCAGAGACGATGCTTATTTCAAGAACTTATGGTTCTTAAACATCAATGTTTTGAAGTGTCTGTAAGTAATATCTCAGTATATTTTTTGCTGTGCAGTTGGTATGTCATTTAAAGAGAATCTTTAAATTGTCTTTTGTATTCACTACTATTTCAAAGAAATTTTGGTTGCCATGTGGCCACATACTTGATGGGAAAAGATAGTTAATTACCATGAATTTTATATAGTTGGTATACTTCTTCAGTTCTGCCCCTCTTCCACCCCACCAAGAGTTGCTGTGTGCTGCAGTAGCACAGAGCTCCAAATAGAGAGATAACTAAAAATAAGTAAATATTAAGGTAAAGACTCTTGCTGTTGTTCTGTGGAACTTAAAAGAAGTTTAAGTAGATACTGAATTCTAAAGGATGCTGTTAGTTTTAAAAACAAGCCTTTGCTTCTCTTTGAGTAATGAATTTCACAGAACTAACAAGAAAATAAATTGTTTGTGAGGTTTCTGAATTACAGTTTATGGGACCAAAAAGCTTGGATGTTCTTTTTGAGGAGGAACCTGCCCTGTAGGTTCCAGGGATCTGTTTAGCAATTTAGTAGAAGGAGGAATAAATAAATAAATAAATAAACTAATACTCTTCCTCTTATTTTTCTGATTATCCTCCTCTGTATTCCTTGGTAGTCCTGTACATTTTTTTAAATTTTAGTTCCTGAAATCTTTTGAGTCTGTGGCAGTACTCAGTGATCATATCGGATTTGTCTCAGATAGCAGATGCTTGGCTGTAGCTTTACCTTGACACAAATGGATCACTATGTTAATAATTTTAGGTTACACGTTTTTCTAGTTAGCTTTATCTATTTGCAAGTGATAGAAGGATATTCTACCAAAAATTAAAAAATAAATAAATTTTAAAAATTAGCTACCTGTTGCTAAAATCTATTTGCTTACGTGATAGGTGACCCTAACTAAGAGGGGATGTCTCTCCTAAAACTTTGTGCTTTTGGAATAACCATATACTATAGGGGAAAAATAACACTACCTGAACTTCAATTAGGCATATATAAAGTACAGTGTCAAAAGATTCATTGTTGAAAAGGTTCTTCTCCAACAGGCATTATTCAAAGCCTTCTTTGTATTTCAGTTTGTTTGATCTGGGATGGGAAAGTTTGGTAATAATCTTAACTTGTATTTATGTACAAGTGTCAGGAGATGTATGTTTATTTTTTCACTATTCCTTCTGGTTGGTGAGTGCACAATTCAGATGAAAATTAAAATATTGTCTCTTGATAGAGACAGTAACTGTCATCACGGATAATTATGAAGTACCCAGAGGAATTCTTGCCTGGCGATCAGGAAATGAGTCAATTTTTCGTTATCTGTGTTCGTTGAAAACTGAAAGAAATGCCTTACATACTGTCTTTTAAGATCTGTGTGGTATAACAGTCACAAATTTCCATTTTCTCAGAGCTAATGTTTAATGAAAATCAAGTCACTGAATAAGAAAATGAGCTTTTTTTTTTTTTCCTTTTTTCAGTTTTTGAAATTTTAGTTTGCTTGTTGATGTTTTCCTTCCTTTAGAATATTCTGATATCATGTCAACTTAGAAATAGATCATATTACCTCATTATTTTTGGCTAACTTGAAGTGGAGTTTCAATCGTCCTATAAAATGGGAGGTGTTAGTTGTGTTTCAGAATTAATATATAAAACCTTGCCCTTTCCCAGTGTTCTTTCTCATGCCTTCATATACTGTCAGAGTAGAAAGTAATTCAAGATTAGTGAAACACGGTCTAGTTATTAAAACAAGTGATTAAATAATTTCCCAGTGAAAAACTTACTACTTTTGAATTCTTCCTATTGGGTTGTACAGACCTAGTACCTATTTCAAAAGTTGCAGCCAGGCACATGGAAAGTAGTGTTAACTGTGCTTCATCAAACTACAGCAGAGCATACTGGAACAATGTGTATAGATCATATTTGGTCTAAGATTTTATCAAGAGAATCTTATGAAAAACATTTAAGTAAAATACATCAAAATAATAACATAGAATTTTCATGCTACAACATTAAATTTTTCTCAAAAAGTTTTTAGTTTTAATAAAAGCAAATCGCACAAGTTTATTGATGTGTATGCTCTACTCAGATATTCAAAACAGTGAGCACTGATGTGAACTTTTTCTGCAACATAAACTAATCAAAGTAAGAATAGAACTGTCATAGGTGAAGAATAGGTGAAGAGAAACACACACCATAAAACCTAATGCTGAAGAATTTAAGGAGGCACTGCGCATATGACTGTATGCCATTAGTGAACTGTTTAGAATGCTGACTGAGAATTTGTGAATAAAGTCCAAGATTCTGTATACTTTCTAGGACTTCCTCTTACCACAGATATGACTAGGAATTCATTACTAAAATTTTATCTTTTTCTGTTTTTTAGATTATGTGTGACAAACATTATATGAGTGAAAAATTGTTTAAAATTTTCATTGCCTATTGAATGAAACCAGAATCAAGCTCTGAGATATTTAAATGTATTTGATATTTTCTAGCTTGTCTGGTTACAGTTCAAAGCTTGCTAGATCTGAGACACAGAAATGAAAGTCATCTTGTCATATACACCATGGCCAGTATTGTGGCAGCACTGCAAACTTTCCCTGTCTGATCTGTCAACCTCTGGAGGGGAGGACACTCAGCAGCTGATAAAGTGCTCTATGCTGAAACCAAAATTATGGGTTCTAATGAACCTCAGAAATTCTGCTGTCTTTGAAATGTGACTCCCTGTCCAATGAGAACTGGACTGTTTTCACAGTATTGAACAGCCACTAGATGATAATGACCTTCAATAGCTACAGCTTGGGGCTAGATTTCAGTTTGATACTAAGAGGTGAAAAGCTTTCAGACTCCATACCAGCCCCTCAAGCCATTTAGTCCTCCCAGTGACTTATTTCTTGGTAAACATAAATCCCCTTTGTCCTCATCATGATTGTTACTCTGTAGCAGGTTTTGTACGGGCATTCTATTGTGTCTTTATGGTAGATTTCCTTTCAGTTTGAACCCCAGTCCATTCTCATTCACATCATTTGAAGAAAAAAATAGTGCTCTTGATAAGAGAATTTGTTGTCCACTAACATCAATTAGCTCCGCCATTGCTAGGCTTTGAATCTTCAGTGTGAAAAATTTGGCATCTGCCTATTTCTTTTTCTTTTTCTTTTTTTTTTTTTCCCTTAGTGTAATCTGCAGCTCAAGCTCAGCAGTGCAGTGCATTTCTCAGCAATCTAACTGGCAGATTCACTTCAAACCTTTTACTAATGTTTTAGATAAAAGTACATCTTTGAAACAAAGTGTGCATGAGTGGAACAAATAATCTCTCAGTATTACTAAGAGACGGCATTTTCTCATTTGTATCCATAAAACACTGTCCAGAATTCTTTCCTCCTTTTAACTTCTGTCTTCCCCTTGAATGACTTGGTCAGCAATGATCTGAAAAACTACAGAGAAACATGATATACACATGAAGACTTTCATCATACTGATCATTTTCAAATGGCTTCAGGTGAAAAGCTTTTATACCTATATGCTTACACATCTTTGTTGTATTCTGAGTATTTGTTCAACATTTTCATGATAGCCCCTATGTATTGTATATAGTATAACACTATGTATTTGTACTGGAATGGACAGATCTAAAGCATTTTGACAGAATATTTACATTGAATATCCCTTATGCAGCTGGAGTAGGACCCCCTTGTTTAGGCTGGTATATATAGTTCCATTTAATTTTTATTTATTTACTTCTGGTGGAACCACCATCTGATTTCTGCTGTATTTAAAGTATTGTTATGCATCTGCACATTTACTCAGAAGTTGTTAAATACTATTAAACTATAAATTAATTGAAATACATACAAGCATAGTTTGAAATGCATATTTAATATATTTAACATACATTGTATTTGATTATAATGAATCAAAATAAGAATATAAACGATAAAACCTTGTGTGCCTTTGTTGTTGTACTTTAATTCTGTTAATCGCCCTAGGTAAAGATTAGCTGCTGTTGTCAATTTAATTCAGCCTCAAACAAAGCAACAAGGTCACTTTTTTCCCTTCTTTTTCTTTTTCTTTCTTTCTTTTCTTTTCTTCTTCTTTTTTTTTTTTTTTAAGCAAACAGGATTGAGTTGTCATGTAGTTCTAATAGGCAGCACGGGGAATCATTAGTCCACCTCAGCTCCTTGACTGATGGGCATTTCACTTCAGTCATCTGACTGAGCACTAGTGGCCCAGTACTATTGACACTATGTCAGAGCTGAGAGAAGATGCCTTAATCGGCTCAGACACTCTCTGCATTGATTTGACAAGTTGCTGTAATGACCTTCTTGTTTTTCTGAAGGATTACTGTTTACCCAGGGAGGTGCTGCTGAGTGCATATACTGCATTGTCATGGAAACAATTATTGTTGCATCTTGATCCTATTAATGCTGTGCTGTGTGACATACCTATGAGATTCTGAATATTTCAATGAAGTACAGTGTGCCTCAATAATACTAATCATTAACCAGTTTTTCAAAATTTACAGCTAGTCCTGCACAGACTGGTGAACACAAATTAAAGTGCTGTAGTGACTTAGGGCTCTGTCTTGCCTTGCCTGAGTATTTTGTGAGGCCTGGGTAGTGTCTTTAAAGGAACAATGTGGCTCGGTTTCTTATGTCTTGCATGTCTGTTTGTTTGTTTTTAAAATTTTTTATTCTGTGATGTAAATTCCTGGTAGAAGTTTAGTGAGCTCATTGCTAAAGAAGGATATAAGAAAAATATGGTAAGAAAAACTCCACGTGTGAAACATTAATATCATCAAGTGAAACTTTTTCTATTTTGTTTGTTCGGTGATAATATTATGTCATGTATGGAACATTTTCTGGATCGCATCAGAAGTCTGGCAGACTATAAGTAATACTGTATTGTTTCTTCCCTATTTTATTGTAGCTTTAAGTTAATGACCATATAAAATATATCACACATCTTACAACTTTTAATTCTCTTTTTCAGTACAAGCATAATTTTCTTCTGGCATTTGGTATACTAGTGTGTGTTAGTCTGATCTTGCTTTCTCCAGAAAATAATTTCTCAGTACATTACACTTGGAAACAGGCTGAAACAACCTTGGTTATACCAGTGATTTCAACAAAAAAGAGTGAAAGAGAGCACTGATACAGAGTAAAGCATTCTAGAAGGTTATTTTGTTAGACCTGGCAGCTGATTTCCTGGAAAAAGGCTGTATAGCAGGCTCTCTCTCAGGCTAGATCTAACGATTAAGCAGCAACAGATGTGGTTGTTCTGACAAATTTGAGCAATTTCCTGTACATTGATTTTTGATGAGAAGAAAAGAAAATCCCCCAATGTTTTTTATGTGAACAATCATATTTCATATGTGGCTTAGTAACTGAGAAATATTGTTGAAAAGCATGTCGATAGAAGACAAGCTCTTAGCCAGTGATCATGTGTTGTGAATGAAAGAATGATGCTGTAGAAGTAGCACTTTAGGACAAGGGGCTTTCATTTGAAGATGAAGGATTATCTTGATTTTATTCACCATTTTTTATCTTATATGTTGCAAGGATACACAGGCTTAGAACCAGTTACGTTTAACTGAAGGTGTCTGACTGAATGAGATGGTGAAATTGACTCCTAACTGTAGTAACACTTGCTGTTTTTAATCAGTTCAAACTTAGAACTATCCAATCATCAACTAGTAGTTTGTAATATGGACAGTAGGTTGTTTGACTTAACAAATAATGAAATGATTTCCACAGTTTTTGAAAAGTACAGAGAAATATTTACTCCACCATGCCAGCAGTTTTGGTCTGATTGCATAATCATTAATATTCCTACTCTAAGTTCTCTTGATGAGATATTGTCATATAGTTCCTTAGCACTTCATTGTGTGTTGCAGTGTGCTAACTGCTCTTTGTAGCTTTTACAAATGATTACAGTTCCTTTTTTTTTTTTTTTTTTTTTTTTTTTTTTTTTTTTTCCTAATGGAGAAGAATAAATCCTTTACAAACACAGAATGACTGGAAGTCTTCTGAAACATAAAATATGTAGTCACATTTAGAACTATTTCTGGGGTCATTCTCAGTTTGGGAAGTGTTCTCTTTGAGCTAAGGAAATTTTTTGCCTGTGGGTTTACTTCTGCCAAAGTAAACTTGTAAAATGACTGTGCCTCGGGAAATATTTGTCAGATTAAGATTCTGAGCTTTTGTTTGCTTGGAATTTCCTAATACCCTATTGTGATTGAATGAAAATTATGGATAGCGCTGAGTAAACTCAATGTAATGATGGGATAGTCTATGTAAACGCTATATTCATTGCTTGAATTTTATATGTACATAAATGTGTTTGGTTTCATTAGTTAGAAAAAATTGTTTGTTTGTGACAAAAAGTGATACTTCTTTCTCAACATATATCAGGTGCAAATTACATGCAACAGGAAACAGAATCCAGGCATTTCTTTCCCTGACTGAAATGAACTTATGTCAAACACAGCTTCTTGCTCATTGAAAATACAGCCTTGGGTTGTCAATTTTAAATAGTCAGGCATAAGCAAACAAAATTAGTAGTATTCCTTATCTTAAAATTCTCTAAGGATTAATTTAATGCATTTACAAATGTGCTTATGTGTGAAATGTACATTTAGTTCATGCATTAAATAAAATACACTTCTATGTGAGGAGGACTAGAATATGTACCTATTGTAAAGTATATCTAATGGATTTTGGTTAAATAAATATTAAAATTATAAACTCCAGAAGAGATTAACTGAAAAATCTACTCTTAGAAAGTGTGCTCTCTGTTGTATCCTTATCTTATTACCTCTGATCCCTAATAGAAGAATGAGTGAATATGGAATTATTGTGAAACATATTTGAAACATGCTTAAAAGTGATACCTTGGGATTAGTAAAGAATATGGCAAGAAAATATTGATTTAGGAAAAAGTTATATTGCATGTATCTGAAATTCTCTAATAAGGAATCTGATATTGAAACTAGAAATATAATCAGTTCATATTTGTTTATTTTCTGTGTTTGTTTGTTTTTCCCCGAAGATATTCTCGAATGAGTTCCTTCAGGCTATGACAGATTGAATATTTAGGCTTAATTTTTTTTTTGCTTGCCTGTTGACTAAAAACTGCTTTGGCCTTGTTTGAGAATTGAAGCGTACTTCAAAGAAAACTTTCCTGACTTCTAGTTTCGTGGGACTTCAAAAGTGAAAAAAAGCATTCTTGAGGCCTTTTCTATCTGTAAAGGTAAAGCAGCTTCCCCTGATTTGTGCTTTAACCACTTTGTATGTTGATGTTTCATTTTATTAAAGCCATAAAATCTAACGGACATTTATCAGTACTTCAGACACATTCATTTGAGAATTACTTTTAAATGCTAAGCATTTGATGTCATCAAAAGGACAGAAAAGATTTTACCCTTCCTAAGGATTTCTCTTTATTCCTTTTTTTAAATGTTTTTTGTTGTTGTTGTTTGTTTGTTTTAAGCAATACCCACTGCTGTTTGGGACTTGCACAGAAATGATTTATTTAGAGATCAATTTCAATATCTGGATGTAGGAATCAATAGAGCTGCATTCTACATCTTTAAAACTTCTTCAGCCTTTTCCTGGTAGGCTTTAATGGGGGTCCTCATTAAAGCTTGATATACAGAGAGGCAAGGAAAGGGGAGTATCTTTCCCATGTAAACCAGCCAGTAGGATTGTGCAGCAGGGACACAGTTCTGCTAGTTTTTGAACCCCACTCAGGAGTGTTGGTTTCCGTGTTTGAGTAGAAGACTTGTATTTGGAACCACCAGGACTGAATTTCTGTTGAAATTTAAAGCAATCAGTTGTATAAATAGTGTTGTGAGGAAAATAGTGTCATGACAGCTAAGCACTAAGGTTTTCAGACTCCATACTTCACAAATGATGTCTAAGAGCTAAGAACTGAAACTTCAGGTTGGGCCTGCTAAGAAAAGGCAAGGTCAGGGAAAACAGCAAGACGAAGTTGTCCATTAAGCTTTCTTATTCTATTGTGTTATTTCTGCCCTTCATACAATCTTGCTGTTACTACAGTTAAAAATGATATTAAAAAAGCAGTGGTGAACTGTTTGATATTATTAAGTACAAAGTGTGAACTTTAAGGCTAGGCTGACAAAAAGATAGCTTGGCACCATGCGCAAAGTAAGGAAAACTGTAAGTAGACCAGCTGCTGCCTTGCATCTGAATGAGTCTGGAAGTTAGAAAGATGATTCTTGCTACATACAGACCATGAATTTGTCTCAGCAAGAAACTAACCCCAAACTGCAAATCTTTTTTTTTTTTTTTTTTCCCCTATCCTGAAATATATCAAAAGAATTGGTGTAGGCAGGGAGGGGGGAAGCAAAAGGTCAGTTTTGGTATTTGAGGCAAGAATCAGCTCTCATATCGATTGCATGCTTCACTTGCTATCGTTTCAGCTGTCATGAAGGCATCTCCATGCCTATCTTAGAGCACTTAGAGTGTTGTTATGCCAAGTATTCATAGGAATGTTTGTTATGTCTCTTCTGGTACTTTTAAAGCATGATCAACTGTATGATGTGCTGGGTTTTGTGCCACTGTGACAAGAGATAATAGCCCTATTTAGAGCCAGAATGCTAAAGGCCTATGCTGAATAGCAGCACAACCTTCTGGCTTGTCAGCCACTTCTCCCAGCTTTCTTGCTGAGGGAGGACACTATTCCCTCATCAAGACAGAGCACTGGAACAGGCTGCCCAGGGGGGCTGTGGAGTCGCATGCTCTGGAAACATTCAAGACCCACCTAGACACCTACCTTTGTGATCTGGTGTAGGGAACCTGCTTTGGCAGGGGCATTGGACTCAATGATCTCTGGAGGATCCTTCCAACACCTACGATTCTGTGATATGCATCCAGCCTTACTTTAAAGGCAGTCCTGTAAACGCTAGCACTGAAACAAGATTAAATATTTAAGCCTCACTTAGAATCCAGGTGCAGAGAACTGTTTTTATTGATTCTTTCTTAAAAATCCACAAAGACTGTAACAGCTAAGAACTCAGAACTTTTTGAAGTAATTAATTGCTACCTTTGTGCTGCTTACTTTATTGTATTCCTTCTGATTTTTATGTTTTTTTGTGTGGTTAAATGTAAGTCAGTGTTCCCATCAATTCACTTTACCTGCCAGCACAACACAGAAGCAACGTGTGTAGGTTGCTCTAAAAGTAAAGCCTATTTATTTCCATACATACAAAGTAAACAATAGTACTCTTTAGTACAGAAAATTATCCACTGCAAGTCACTACTTTTCAGCAAAGTCACCACCATTTGCTACAAGCGGCAATCCAGCAATGAATGAAGGTGTGTAAGCTGTACCTGTATAATTGTGCCTGGTAATGTGGGATGTGGCTTATCTTTCACATGTCTGTTACCACAGCTGAAATGCACCACCCACAATCTTACTATTCTCATAACTACTGCTTGGTCTCCATAAAAGTTTAGTGAACATTAGTAAATGGTGCATAGGAGAATTCAGTTTGGTATCTTTGTTTTAGCCTCACTTTCACGTCAGCTTCTGTTGTGTCAGACTGCCCCTCTGCTACCATCTTTCACATGGCAACAAAAGGTACTGGAATATATTGACAGAGAGGTTCAACCTCTACTGCCATAACACCAACATCCACCTCTGACTTTGCATATCAATGTAACAGTTGAGGAGGCATCACTTTCAGTGCAGCCCTTATGTTTCTTAGCATTCAAATTATAGGAGTAGAAGTATATACAGGCAAGTAAAAAGCAGGCACTTAAATGTATCAACTGCATTATTGCAGTGCTACACAATAGCACATGCTGTTTTGGTTTTTTTTTGTTTTTTTGGGGTTTTTTTTTTTTTGTTTGTTTTTAAAGTTTACCTTATTTTATGTTGACAATACAATTCATACTCCATTTTGTCTAGAATTTCACACTGCTTTAAGTCTGTCCATAGTCTACTGATGTTGCAGCTTATCAATTTATTTTTTTCCAACAATTAACTTTTTACAGAACTCAGAAAAAAAGACAAATACAGTAATTACAAGTAATAATTAGAGAAACTTGTATAATAAAGCAAGATTTTCTAGATTAATAAATAGCTGAATGTGAGCCTGATAATCTGCTTAATTAATCACCAAGTTGTGGAACCACTGCTATTCATATGTCAATCTAGACTCCTTTATGGAAGTGATTTGAATCAACTGCTAATGAAACAGTGAAATTTAGAAGTAGCTTTTTGACTTTCAAGTGACAGAGCTCATATTTAAGTCAAGATATGTGACAGTTAATGACAACACAGAAGAACTCTGAATTATTTACCAGATCATGCAAGAATTATGGCATCACCCTATTGTAATAGCTCATAGATGAGTGTGAAAATAAACAGTAACAATTACACATTTAGATATCTAGAATGCCACTTAAATATATAAGACAGTCTGTCTGAAATTACCCAAGGATATAATATGTAGCAAAGAATTCTTCATTTATTATTGACCTTGCCTATTGTTAGAACTGTCATTCTTTAGAAATTGTAATTTGACATCTTTATTAAATAGTTTAAACTGTGAATGTACTTCAATAGTTATTCTTAAAAAAAAATATATATAAAATACAATTAACATGCTTTCTACAATTTCATCTTTGGAATTAGGTTATTTTTTCTGTTGCATTTTGTTTTTCATAACTTACCATTTCAAGTCACACTTCAATGAAAACTTTATCCAGATATAAAAGAGATAGTTATTATATGTTTTGGAATAACAGTTTTATGTTCATTAAACAATAATTTAATTAACGTATATATGAGACAATACTGATATATAATGATCTGAAAACTGCATATTTAACACACACATTTAAGTTTTCATTCATAGTTTTGTTAAAAATGTTTTTCTAACATGCTGTTTCAGGGATTTGCATGACATAAATAAAATTAAAGTCTTCCAGAGGTTCTGAAATAGACATTAAGTGCAATCATTTGGACAGTCATGCAGAAAACTTAAGCACTTGCATCCACACCGAGAATGAAAGCCTGTGTGCAAATGAAATAATCTACAGGAGAATTATAACCTTCTTGGGTCAAAACCATGAAACAAATTTACATATGAGAAAACAATATATTGCAAAAATTTTTCTTTAGAGATGGTGCATTATGGAAGCACTTCTGTAATTTCCCTTCTAAAACTGGATCATTCTAAAAACATGCTCTTGAGAGACCTTACTTTTTAAGGACTATGTCTACATCTAGTTACCTCAGTTGCAACGAGTGAAAAATTTGTGAAGTATTTTGCAAAGTGTAGCTTATATCTTGGATCAGCGTGAACATTTTAAGCTCATTTAATGTGCATACTTTGTGCAAAGCAGTTTCTAGCTGTGACAAGTGAGAACTTTAAAAAACAAAATTGCCTTGTTTAAAAAAAAAAAGTGTTTAAATTGTATGTAGAACTAACGGTCTTCAATAGCTCTCTTTGTATCTCAGTTTTGGAATGACTCTTGACAACTAGCTTCTAGTCTCTAGCTACCTTAACATACAGTTAAGGTAGGCTTATAGTAAGGGAGATGAATTATCATTTTCATGGTGTACATGCTCAGTATATGGTTAGAAGTAATACCAGTTAATAGCAGTTGGGATTTAAATTTTTATTTAATTATTTCATGTTGATACAGTAGCTTGAATCAACTCTCTAAAAAGCACATGCTTTACTTCTTTGGACAACTACCATGAATCATTATAAACAGTAACTACATGATTAATTAAAAAAAACAAAACAACAACAACAACAAAACAAAAACAGAAAAGAAAAAAAAACAATCACATTTCGCAGCACAGTTAGGTTGGGACTGGAGCCACAAAGGCAGTATTCTATATAAACATTGGCAAATAATTGCTATAATATTTAAAATAAATGCTATTCATAGATAAGCTTTGTACAGTCCCATACTTTATACAGTGACATGAATCACAGACCTTCTCTTTTTCACAAAGAAAGAGAAAATATTGCTCTGTTATAAAACTATGTATTTTCATTCTGCATATCAAGACATAAATAGTTGACCATCTTACCTGCAACCTTATATCTTCTTTATTAAAGCACAAGTTTCAAATGCTGATTGTTTTTGTTTGTTTGTTTGTTTTTGTTTTGTTTTGTTTTTTTTTTCCTCCAGGAAACTACATATAGTACCAGGTAATAATGATTTTTAAATATGCTTTCAAAAATCACGGGTTTTGTTCTTGTGCCACTAGAATACCTAGGATCACTTTTTTTTTTAATTCCATTCTCTTATGATGAAAAGGGATGAAAACCACATACAAAGATCCAATTTCCTCTGATAAGATTTTAATGGGATTCTATCAACATGCTCTGTAGACATAAGCTCGTTATACTTAAAACCAGAAAACAAAAAACATACATGCACAAAAAGTGTTAAGAAAAAACCCTAAAACTCTTCATTTTTTCACAGAATACAAGCTTATTCATGGTTGAAACCTCAGTAATAAAAATATCAAGAGCAATATTTAAAATACAATAATTAATTTATTTTTTTTTTTAAATGTTCTTTTGCTAGAGATATAACCCCCACAAGGTGTATTAGTAAATCTCTTTAAGTACTTGCAAGTTTTTGGTTTTTTTTCCCCATGTGTGTTCTGCTGTAGATGCTAGAGTCTTCTGCAGACTTTGTCACTGAATTAATTTATGCGAAGAGACGAATTTTTTTACATTCATTCCTTGCTGGTCTTGAACACAAAAATTTAACATCAGCTTAACTTTCCTGCCATACAAACTAAACTAAATCTCCTCTGTGATAGAACCGGTCAGCAAATCTAAGGCAGCTTATTTTCATACTTTGTAGCAACTGGAGTGACATGATGCTCCTGGTGACCTGTGTCAAAAAAAGACAGAGTCTATCTCTTTTGCAACAATCTTACAACCTGTATGCATTTATTTGTTTCTCGTACAAATCATATGGTGTAACTCAAATGCTAAAAGAAAAAGTAATGCATAGATGTTGTTTCCTGTTCTTTTTCAAAGCAGCATCTTCCCTTCTTCATGACCTACCTAGACCCCACTGGACAGCATTCTCAAAATTTCACAGGTTCTGTTATATTTATCTTCTCAAACAGTAAGTATTTTCTTGTGAAAACAGTAAATTACTATGCTGTGAATAAATTATTTAAAGAGTACTGACAAAACACATAAGGGCTTTCCCAGCATACAGTCAACAAATGTTCAGTTAGCAGTGATGTGATTTGGATAGTATTTTACAGGTTGTATAATTAGAAAGATTATCACAATAGAAAGAGATAATCAAAGATAAACAAAATGCTCACCTGAGTCCTAGACTCACAGAAGAAAACACCAAAGGGAGCAATCTGCAGAAAGAGATCCTTCCCCAGTAGCAGTCAGCTCTTAAATGAGGTCTAAGAGCAGCCAGACTCCACCCTTCTGGTGGCAGAATTGCCTTCACCTGGGTTCCCATGGCTGACTCAGTGTTTACCTCAGGTGATCAATTAGTTGTTCAGGCCATGACTCAACAGTTCCCGTACACTCAGTGAATCTGGCCTTTGGTTCACACAAATAGAATATATATTTCTGTAGGTCTAGTCTGTGAGAGTTTGATGCGTCTGTCTCTGTCAAATTCCCATTTACAGCCCCAGGTAGTTCTGAGAAGAGAGACATGTTCTCCTTCCTTATGCCCCAGAAATATAAACTAACTACTCTATTATCATACTGTTTATAGTAAATGTAGTAACAAACATAAATTACTGCCCAGAAAAGATATAGCTGCCTGGTTCTGCATGATCATTTGATGGAGGGGGAGAACTGCATCAATTTTCTTCCTTTTCAAGGACTGTAACATGACACTAGTCCAATTTACTGGATATAAAACTATATTAAATCAATGCATGGCAAGCACCTTAAATATGCCTTGAATTCAGTTCTACCATTATTGAAAAGTATCACATTTAAATCTTAATAATTCTTTACACTAGAGTGCTATTAATGTCATTATTATTATTGTATTTCCCTATTTTCAATATATGATAGCTGTTAGAATTCAAGCAAAAAAAAAAAAAAATAAAGTTGCAAAATTTGCATTTGATATAAAATATTCTAATCTATCACACTTAATTTTATTTCCTAAATTATGTTAATTATCCTCTTTCCTGCCTGGGAAGAAACCCGTATTGCATTCTTGACTAGATTTAGATCTAAAGCTGGTTCCCTGCAGTGCAAATCTTTGATAAAAAATCCATACTTACTCTCTCTTTGCTTCTGTCTTTTGTACACAAAGCACAGTATGAAACATTAAATGAAAGGTTTGGTTTGACCAACAGTTTTTGCATACACAAGACATCTGGTTTCCTTTTAAATAGGGGGGGAGGAAACAAAACAAAATAAAACAAAACGAAACAGAAGACCCTGAAACAAATGCCTAAGCTCTTGCCCATGGGCAATTAGGCTATGCATATGCAATTTTGAAATTAAAAGCAGCACTGAAAAACCACTCATGATTGACTACTCAAGTTTACACGCATCTGAAGAAGTAACTTTGACAAGCAGTTTCAGTTTTTTTAAGTTGTTTCAAAGGTTAACATATCTCCTCCTGGAAAACTTCAACCTCAAAATTCCTATAGATCCTTCTTTATTATGAAATTTGTGAATGATCCCTCCCTGGAGATGTTCAAGACCAGGCTAGATGGGGCTTTGAGCAATCTGGTCTGGTGGGAGGTGTCCCTGCTTATAACAGAGGGATTGGACCTAGATGGTCTTAAAGATCCCTACTAACTCAAACTATTCCATGAAATTATTATATTAAAATGTTCATTGTTACTGAAGACTCACTCACCTGTATATGAAAAAATTAACGTCTGATTTAGCAGAAGGACAATTTCTTTAATCTGTGGAAAACCGGCTTTTCAAGTTCTTTCCTCAATGGATGAGTAGCTGAGTTTGCAATAGTTACCACAATTTGCACTACTTTATGTAACTCTTAGTTATTTGGTTTATATTTTCATCTATGCATTTTGCTTAAGCTATCCTCCTTTCCACACTATTTCAGTTTAAAACACACTTCCACATTTCCAGTTTCAACAAAGTTCTCAAGACAATAAATTTTCTCTCCTTTAGATTTTGCTCATACCTACAGTACATTGTCATGAACCCTGACTTATTTGGGACCATGAAAGAGCCATCTGTACCAAAGAAAAGTAATTCACTGGGAGAATGGGAGGAACCAGTGAAGTGCCAGATCTGTAAGCACAAAACTTTAGCATAATGGCTTCAGCTGCTTGTATATCTGTCTCTCTGCTTGTTTGTCACAGCTTGTTTTCTGTTTGTCCTAGTGTAATTTGCTACTTCTTCTTTGTGCACTTGATGTGGGGAAATCTTATAAAAGGCTAGTGAAATGTCACCACATCTCTCACTTGAAAATTTTATTTCCAGTTTAATTGATGCTCTGAAGCCAAATTGCAGGACAGAGGGAAGGATGAAATGTTGCTTGCTTGCAACTAGTAAATACAGAGGCACAAAGATTTACTGGAACCTGTTTCATTGATATTTTTACTTTAGTAAAATTATCATTTACAGAGACCCAGCAGGCTCAGAGGTTTGTTGACACAAAAACTAGTTTAGCAAGGATGATTCTGCTAGGTGTAAAATCACAAAATCACAGAATCACCAAGATTGGAAAAGATCATTCAGTCCAACCATCTACCAATCCCCGGCTGTTCTCACTAAACCATGTCCCTCAACACAACGTCCAAATGTTCCTTGAATATCTCCAGGGTTGGTGACTCCACCACCTCCCCAGACAGTCGATTCCACTGCCTGACCACCCTTTCAGAGAAGTAGCGTTTCCTAAATTCCAGCCTGAACCTCCCCTAGCACAGCTTGAAGCCATTCCCTTAAGAGCTATCACCACTGACACTCGAGAAGAGGCTGACCCCCAACTCACATCTCCCTTCAGATAGTTAGAGAAAGCAATGAGGTCTCCCCCGAGCCTCCTCTTCTCCAGACTGAACAATCCCAGCTCCCTCAGCTGCTCCTCATAAGGTATGTGCTCCAGACCCCTCACCAGCTTTTTTAACCTTCTTTGAACATGCTTCAGGGCCTCAGTCTGGTCCCAGTCTTCTATAAGGATTTAAACAAATAGATAATAAACTAAAGCGATTGCATTTTTGTTCATTCCTCCAACCTTTTAGTTACTCTTAGCAAACGAATAACTACAGTATCACTAATATTTCTCTGAAAATCCTATAAATCACATTTTGGAACAAAGGAAACCACAGCAAGTAACCTACAGGAAACAGGTTACTATTAATTAGAAAGGAATTTCTATAAACTGAAAGACAAGGTATTAGACTAAAAGCAAAAGTACGTTGCTTTATGACAAGAGGATTTCAGTGAGCATCCTTGCACATGTTTGAAGGTCATTAAAATAAACGACTCTCCTGGTATCAGCTTGATACATTTTGAACAATGTGGGAGTAGGTCGATGATAAAAGGACTGGAGGTTTCTTCCTAAATTTGCATAAAATGAAAAATCTTATGGGGACTTTACTCTTTCTTGAGAAGAGCCACAACTTCACTTACACAGAGTGTATCAGTGTTTTTCTCGCAGTTCCACATACACATGTTTGCAGAATGCTTAGCACTCTCAGGGTTATCCCTTGAGTGTTTAAATCACATTAGATATAAATCACACTAGAATATATTCAGCCAGTCATAATTCAAAAAAGTAAAAAATAAATTAAAAAATAATAATAATTTTAAAAAAAAAGATAAGTCACATAAAAAAGTATATTGGTATTTCCTGATTTGTAGTTGCTGTGAGGATAGGTTGATCTCACCAGTATCCAGAAGATGTAAAGGTATAAGGCAACTGATGCTGACAGCATGTACTAGATCTGTTTGGAATTGCTGAAGCTCTCAGCTAAATCTGGAATGGAATTGATTGTGCCTTAGAGTTTTTCCCTTCTTGTCTCATTGTTCCACATTGCTTGATTAACTGCTAAGTCATTTATTGAGTTTTTTACTATATTTTAAGTATGTGTCTGAATACTGTCAGATACTCATGCAGCAGAAGTTGGAAAGAAGTTTGCCTGTTTCCCTGTGACATTCTTGAGAAGGAAACTATGTGATAGCTCATGCTCAATGCTTGTGCTTGGTTGTCCAAGTAGCAGCTGTCTTTGAATTACCAGTCTTATCTTGAAGAAACATATCTTGCTCAGCTCTGAACCAGGTAGCTTATCTCACCTCTGAGGCTGCACATCAACCTGAGGTCTGGAGCAAAATGACTTCTGTGCTATCAGATCAATTTGCTGTGAACAGCCTACATCACAATGCTAGCACACATAATTCAGCTGGCTCTAGCAGTTTGTTCACTAGAATGCTAGGCCCACAATGACACTGAATTATTTGTTCTCTCTGGAGTCTGAGAGCCAGAGAAATCCCTTCAGGTCAGGACTGAGGTCTCAGAGGAAAGCCAGCAGTGAGGCAGCTAAATTTTATTTCAGCATGCTGAGTATCCAACACTTTTCAAGGCTAAAACAGTGAAGGTGAAGAGGCTAATCTTTTCAAGAACAGATGATCATAGAAACTAATGAGACATGCACAGATTGCATGTGGTTTCCTGATTATCCAACTTAATAACTGATTTCTCTGAAATTAGGACCTTTACTCCTTTTGGCAAATAGCAACATTTATTCTGTGAGTATTCAGAGATACATTTGATTGGCTGAAAAGATATATTTTTTTTTAATTTTCCTTCTTAGAAACTGTTGTGTTGCCCTTCACAAACTTATTTCATGATGAAGACATGTTTCACAAATTTGACATTTAACATGCATGTAATGATTCATATTATGCATTGTTTTCTTTTATTGCTGATAATCAGGGTTATTTTAGTAGAAATGAGAAGTAGTATTAGTAGCACATCTGTTAAAATATTTAACTCTTTGGCCACCAATCTTGAAGCTGATGTCTGGTTATTATTTTTATTTCTGTTACATCTGAAGAAAACCAGACGATGGTGTGATAATACATTATGTTTCTAACAAGTTACAATAAAATAACAGTTTAGAATCAGGGAACTTCTTGGGATATCTACAGAAATGTGTGAGATAAAGTGGCAAACTGATAGTGACATTAATACTTACAGGACTGATTTCTTTATGTTATTGTTCCTTAAGTTAAATAATGGGCATTAGAGAAGAACTTTTTAATGACTACTTTTAATTTGAATCAAAGTGCTAACTATTAATGTTTATCAGCTAAGGTGTTTTTTTGTTGTTGTTGTTTGGTTTTTTTGGTTGTTGTTTTGTTTTTGTTTGTTTGTTTGTTTGTTTTGTTTTGTTTTGCTTTTGCTTTTGACTCCAGCTATTGAAGATGTTGTGATTTGCTCTCCTGACCTAAACATACACAATAAAAAACGTACCTCAAAAATTGCTAAGCACAAATTAAGGACTAAAGAGGTTCAGAGAAATGAAACTTTTTTTTCTGTTCCACTGTTTCCTGAAAAGGCTGTTGAAGTATATCTTGTTTAGTAAGTTAGCCAAAATTCACTTGCTAGCAGCAGCATCTGCACCCCTTGCTGTGAACAAGATGAGAACTGCTGCTCACACTAGAGCTTGCTTGGTGTTTTTCTGTAGCCTTAAATGTAATTAAAATAGGAGGTACATCTATGACAAATGGAGGAGGGTGTATAAAGAAAATCAGAGATATTTCAAATGATAGAGAACTGAAGGAAACGTTGTGGATGAAAGATAGTTATAATTATTTTGCTAGACCTCTACCCTGCTATGCCCCTGCACTTGTTATCAGCTCAGAAGCTGGGAGAATCTATTCTCCTATCACCTATGTGCTTTTTCTCTGACACCTTTCACTTACACATATACGTTATGTTCTCCATGCAGTTTTTAAGGTTGTAAAAATGACACTTTCAGGAATATGACTGTGGAGACTGAAATGTTGATTACTGGTATTAATCATTTCTGGAAATATCAGTCTGTAAGGGTACTACCCCTCTGGTGTACATATGATACGCATAGAGAGGAACAGACACAGGGTGTGTGGTATTGTGTGGGGCAGGGGAGAAAGAAACGTGTTTACTTTTGGCCATTTTGGCATTGATTTATCATTTTGTGGTCACATTTTAAAAATATAAAAATATTGTTGAATTCCCAAACCAGTTAATTGAGTCTTCCTCATTTGATAGTGCCCTGCACTGGTTTCATGAATAAGTAATGAAATTTCCCCTTGTGCTTTCATTGTCAGTGTTTGAAAGCACGTCTGCAGGGAAGTCTTTAGACATCACTCCGGAATCCCACTTCCCTCTCAGCTGCTTCTCTTCATATTGATGGCATACAGGATAAACAGAACAAGTTAATTTGTAATCTTAGATAGAAAATGATAGCTGCACTGTTTCTGTCATTGAGCACACTGCCAGTTTAAACAGCTGATTAGTCAGCTTCTGTGGAATCGATCTGAATCAGTTCCACCTGCATGCACCCACCAGGAGCCACTTTATTGTAAATCAATCATTCTGAAAACACCTCACAAAGGGGCCAGTCCTCACTAACAAGCCATCAATTTAAACTGTCTGTCTGGAGCACTCAAGAAATTAGAAGTGCAACAAACATTTATTCTAAAATTATGGAGAAGTCATTTCTTTAAGCCATAATCTGTAACTGTTTGGCTGTGGTGGTGATTTACTTGCCTTAAAAAAAAAAAATAATAATAATAAATAAATAAAAAATCAGTATGCATCAGGTTACTTTTCAGACATCCTGAAAGCACATGTACTATCTTATGGGGGAAAAAAAAAGACAACAACAACAAAACAATAGGTTGGGAATTTTAACAACAATGGATAGCCTTTATTACTGGAAGGTGGCATTAACAGTAACTCAGAGACTTTAGATCCTGCCCTTGTGCCCCTTGGGTGTTAAGATCGATCCCTAGAGTCAGAGAATTTCTCTTTATTCTTTGACATGATGAATTAGTAAATTTTGCTTGTGCAGAGAGTGGGCCTTCCACCTGGCAGTAGTTGGAGAAGTTGCCCCAGAGGGGAGATACAGATATATGGCTTGGTCTCCAAACTCTTCCTTTAAGACAATTCATACTACCCTAAATAAAAGAGAGTGAAGAAGGCATATTCTAGCTGCTGCTTCTTCTTCTTCTTCTTTTTTTTTTTTTTTTTTTTTTTTTTAACCTTTTATTGACCTGTCTGGCATTTCACTTATGTCAACAAAAAAGCTGTGAGGATCATGTTTTCAGGTTGAATGCACTGCTTGGAATCTCTGGAGTCTTATTCAGCTTGAGAAGAAATATGGCAGCACTTAGCTTTTAAGGTGCAGTGCAAAATACAATGTGCAATGTTAAGCTGTATAATTACATGTTGCCACAGTTGCATTGTCAACACTGTCTGATTACAAGGTTATTGCTTAGTTACTGGCTTTGATGAAAAACCTATCCATGAAAATTTTGTATTACAGAAGTGTCCCATTTTTGGAAATATAGTCAAAATAAAAGTTCACTGAAGTTTATGTGATTGGGTGGAGGGTAATTTTATACTCTCAGATGATGTTTAGCCTGATCTATCCCCGATGAACCTCAGATGAAATCTCATTTATTGCAGGCTGGTTTGGTGAGATGTGACTGTAGAGTATTCACAGCAAATTTGGACCATTGGACTATCCTTCTGACATAGCTGGAGTTTGAGTGGGTTTCATGTATTTAATTACTGTAGATCGTGCATGAGAGTCTCTCTTTAACTAGCCCTACTAAAAAGTGATAGATATGAATAAGACAATGCCAGATGGCAATCCACTTCACCATTTGTCTTCACCATAGTGTGCCCCAGTGGCGCAAGTGGTAGGAATGCCGCCTTGCAACACCAGGGCCCGGGGTTTGAATCCCCCCTGTGGTGCAAGTGGTAGAAGTGCCGCTCTGCAGCACAGAGGCTCGAATCCCGGGAGTTGGACTCGATGATCTCTAAAGTCCCTTCCAACTCGCACGAGACTATTACTATTACTATTTGATTTTTTTATTATGTGGATAAAAAAAGAGATCACGTTTATGTCCTCAAAAAATGGGACATCAGGAGCTTGGGAAGTCTATCCCTTCCCTATTGGAGGAAAAGTCTTTTAGAAACCTGTTCAGAACTGAGAGTATGTGAAGATCTGTTTATATTTCTGGTTTGTAGGGCAATGACAGCAAAACACTGGGAAAAAAAAATAATGCAGTAATCACATCCTTGAGTATAGTATGTAAGGCGCTTTGTGGCAGGATTGAAATCACTTAGGTAGGAAGAAGTACCAGAGCTAGTTGATTTCTAACCCAAGATACTGAAGAAGATCCTTTTGCAGTCAGTGATACATCTCTGGGTTGAAGGAGAACAAGTTCTTTGGGGGGGTCCTCTTTCCTCTATGGAAAATTCCTATGTAACTTTTCTGTTAGGGCTTTCTAACCTTTCCTCAAAGGAACTTCATCTGCCTTCCTGGTCTGGTTTCCTTTGAATGAGACTCATGCTACTCAGCTGTTTTCAGGTAGAGCTGGACCAGCTGCTTTCCATGTCTGCTGCCAGGTTGTTCTGTTTAATTACTTGCTCTAGTATGAAAAGCCTATACAGGGTGACCATTTTTTGGTGTTATCTGTCAACTCACACTTTGACACAAGCAGTATTTATGTCAGAATTGGTATGATTTCTGTTTAATTAAATTTGTACTATTCTGATCTTCAGCAAAATCCTTTTACCCATTTGACATCATATTTCTAACTGTAGGTTTTGAACTGAACATGGATAACTTATAGAAACTGAACAATGGTATTATAGTTTCCTGGAAGAAGGATGATCTCAATCCACAGATAAAAACACAGGAAAAAAAAGTTCCCTTAAGCCTAGTTAGAAATCAGTTTTTGTGTGTGCATTATTTACTCTCTGCCCACCCAATCTGAATTAAGCTGTATATACTTTGATTCTGTAGGCCACTATCAAGATGTGAGTCTTTGCTTCTACCTAGTACTCCTGTAGCCATTGAAATTCACTGTTACAAGCAATTTCCCCATAAGCTAGCAGACTATGAATGCAGTCAAAGTATGCCTGCATGATTATTGAAGTGGATTTCACAACCTCAGTATCATCCACTGTCATTGCCCAGAAGACAGTTTGTGTTACCAGTGAAACAAATATGCTTGCAGAAACCATCTACATCCTATATGCATCACAATGATTTTACATTAATAAATTGATGCTTTTAAATAATATATACCTTTCAATAACAAAGATAAGATTTCTGTAATAAATGTTTATTTTATACTGATTCTTTGGGAAAACATATTCAGAAGAAAAATCTAAGGATTAAAATGAATACTATATTTGGTTACTAAAAGGTACAACTATACTGTATAGTGGAACTGATTTTCTGGCTGCTGAGAAGATACCATCTTACAGATACCTGATCCAAGCCAAGACAGAATAATGTGATGGGACAGTGTGGTTTCATTGAGTACAAGTTTTATCTTTAGGATTCTGATATGGAAGATCCTACAGAGGGATGTGTATGCTGGCAGCCTGCAAAACTGTGCGTTTCTCTACTGATATGTAAATATGCTTCTTGGCATAGGCTGTTGACTTCATAGTATAATGTAAAGTCATGGGCACACCCATTATTCCAACATCTGCCAGAGTCCAGAAGAGAAACATTAACTGTATTTAAAAAAAAAAAATAAAAAAATTCCCAGAAATGCAAGGAGCATCACTGCAGGTATAGAGATAGTTGTTATTAGCATGATGCTAGCTTGTGCATTAGCTATTAAAAGGCTAAGAAGTGAAAACAGTTCCATCTGTTCTTGCCAAAAGAAATTAGAGAGCCATACCTGTCTTCCGTACAGAAGGAGTAAGTACTATTTATACTACAATGCAAGGGCTGCTCCAGAAGTGATGCCTCCTGGTTTCTTATGCTCTCCATTATGTCAGAGGTGGCTGTTGCTGCTATAGCAGCTGAATTTTCCCACCAATATTCTATTACATTCTGTTGCTGTGTTACAGATGGCAGCAGACAATGGAATGGTGTCTGACATGGTAGTGAATATGAAGCAAAGATGCGTCATTTAATTCCTCTATGCAGGAAAAAAATTGGCACCCATTGACATTCCTCAACACTTGCTGAATGTTTAAGGAGGCCAAATAGCAGAGTGAAGGGGCGGGTGGTGCGTTTCATCAGTGGTGACAACGACATGAAAGACAAACTGTGTACCAGAGAGCCATGCTGAGTTTTTCAAGTGTGACATGCAGGCTCTTGTTTCACTGTAAAAATGCATAACTAATGGTGGAGACTGTGTTGAAAAGTGTTTTTTTCTTGGCAGAATTTGCTTTATCAAATGGTGTTATTGTACTCTTTGTATCTGATGTAGTTTCCATGGAACTAAAAAAGAGACATTGCTTTCACTGCGACCTACATATTAAAAAAATGCTTTAGCAAAACAGTGAAAAACTGCCATAATTTTAATCCATTCTTATCCATATTTTTTTTCCTAAACCATCAGTGGTTAGAATACCTTCTTCAGTAGGTCAGTCATGCTCTAAGCTGCATGTCTAGTTCAGCACTGAAAGAAACTCGGGGCTTTTCTATTTATTATTACACAGTATTAGTTGTGCTTATTTTGCAAGCTAAAGAAACTACATTTACATGTCAGTTCTGCAAATATAACTTGGGAAATGGGAATAATAGTTTCTTTTTGTATTTTTACCTTGACCCTGGCTACAGAAGTTGAGAATTGGCAGATATTTTCATAGCTTAGTTGAAGGAATTATCCAATCCAAAGTCTAGAATACATATTTCAAAATAGTATGGATTATGTGTGAGCTAAAATGTACTGTGCTCCAGTCACTGAAGCATTTCAGAACCAGTTGAGCTACAATAATAAAAAGTGATAAAATGTATTTGTATCTGTCAAGTGAGCAGATCTAATTTAGGATACATGTGCAAGAAGAGATAAGCAAATTCTGTTCTGTTACCTTGGTTTGTCTTCTATTTTTCCATTGATTTAAACTGAATTTCTGTGGACTTATTCCAATGTAATTGTGATCACATTCAAGTCTGCAAAGAAAAACTCAGCACTGACGTGAATGATGGTCTAAATTACACTACCTGTTCTTTAACAATATATTTCTGATCATCTGACACTTCATGTACTTCTTATTCACATTCTTACTCATGTCAACCCAGCCTATTTTCTAGCACTCATACCCATTTATTCCAGGCTGTATTTTACTAAACTGGACTTCAGGTAAGCCACTTCAGCATCTTTTTTTTAAGCTGTACTCTAATTCCACAGACTTTATACTTCTGGCAGTAGAACAGCAAGAATTAAGTGAGAGTTAACAGGCTAGACAATAATATATATATACATATATATAAACCAAAAACCAAAAACCAAACAAACAAACAAAAAAAAAACAACCCGTGAGATCTGTTTATTTTTAAAAAGGTATATACTGTGTCATTAAAAACTATTTTGTCATATCCTTTGTTTAGATTAGATATCCAACTGTAATATTTATCCCTAGTGGAGAATATAACAGAAGCACTTTAATAGTTTCTTTGAGAAGTGTTTTTTTTGTTTGTTTGTTTGTTTTGTTTTGTTTGTTTGCTTTTTTGTCAGCTCTCAGCCAGTTGTTTTTTGGATGATATGGATTTCTCATTGTATTTAAAAGCAAAAAAATGGAACTGCTTTCGGGAAGCCTTGGATTCCTGTTATTCACCATCATTATGTTATTATCAGCCTAAGTGCAGAGCTCTGTGTAAAGAATAACTCTGCCTAGGCAACTTGTCCAACATAGCACTCTACAGAAGGCTACTTACAGAATATATTGATCTCGCTATCAAGAGGAACAGGACTGATCAATCCTTCTCAGCAATGAAAAATCAGGCAGTCTAAAATCCTAGTATGACAACAATGTATTGTTTGGAACCTAAGAAGTGCAATGACAATAACAATAAAAATTCCCATTTATGGAGCACTTTATCAGACAAACATCTCAAGGTACTGCACAATAAAATCATAAGAAGATGAAATCAAACCAAGCCACGAGCTTGACTTAAGGGAAATCATTGGTCTTTATTCCTAAAAGTACAATGAAAAAACACCACCTTCATCTTTGAGGTGAGGCATAAAAGTTTTAGAGTCTTACAGAAAATATCCTGGAGACAATTTATTTTCATGTCCATTCTAGACTTGTTCCGGCACTACACAGAATTGGATGCATGAAACAGTAGATTAAAACCAATTTAGAGGGCATGGCTATCACCTTCTAGTCCAAAGGGTAATTCACAATTATAGAAAATATTTGTAGGAGTATTATCTGCCTTAAATTTGAGAAATGGTGTAAGAACTTAGCTCAGATCTGACCCTTTGTCTGATTTCTCTCCTTTTCTACCCCATGCAGCCCTCTGTCTTTGTTTCAGATTTATGCAGGAAAGTCTAATAAGTTAACTTTGAACCAAAGTCCATTCCTTCCTTTTTCTGCTCTCCCAGTCCCATGATCCCTTCTGTTGGTGTCAGTATTCCTGTCTTGCATCCAGCTGTGTGACATTTGATTATAACTGTAATCTCAAGTACAAAGTTTTTTGTTCATTCTTCAAATGTTAAGTGTGGGCACACCCAAAACTTTTAATTTTCTAGTTAGATATGTTAGGTAAAGAGAGTTAAATATAACAACAACAACAATAATAACTATTAATGCTTCATTCTGTATGTTTGGGATGGGAGAAAGTTTTGCTAGTCATTCTTGTTTATTACTGTTTACAGTGATGTATATTTTACATACATGGGACTGCACAGCTACTTATAAAGGTCAACTGTTTATGCTTATGTTTTTGTCCACTCCTCCACAAATCCCATGAGATAATAACAACAATAATAATAAGGAAAGTAACAGTGAGAATAACTGCTTTTTTTCCTAATCTTTAATTTTCAGTTAATTTTGATTTTAAAGTTGAAAGCTCAACAGCTTATGCAAGTGAACTTACAGATATGGATCTCAGATTCAGATCTTAGCACTACTTTTAGTAGTACTCTGAGCCAGTAACTAAGTAATTACCTTATAATCAGACAGAGTGTTGACAATGCAATCATATGGCAACATGTAATTATACAGCTTAACATTGCACTGTTACTGGAACACTCATATCAGTTCCCTACTCTAATTGCTAGAAAGTATGTGCAACGTCTTTTGGGAAAAAGAGCCCTGAATGAATCTCATTGTAATCATTTTATTATTTGGGGGTTTGAAGTCTTTAACAATGAATCTTCACTTAATATGGAATGTGCACTTTTTCATGTTTTTAAATCAGTAGTTCATTGCACTGCTTTTACTTGTTTCACTACCAGGGATATAAATACGCCACAGTGTCCTGAAAAGAGTGTCAGAAACAGAAACTGTTAGTACTTCTAAATGTAAATTTGTATTTTATTGCCAGTAATTCGTGGTGGCTAGCATGAACTGTTCTGTCCTCAGACTAAAACCTAAAATTTTCTGGACATCAAAAGACTCAGTATCACCAATATATCTAGACAGTATGGATACTGTTTTTCAAGTAGATACTGTGGGAACTCCAACCATATCCTGTATCTGTGGCTCAGATCACGGAAATAAATATGTTGTAAGAAAAAGAGAGCTCGAATTAAGCTCTGAGGAAGATCTCTGGAGTGATAACAACCTGTTATGAAGCTTCATACAATACCAAATAGAGACCACTAAGAAAACAGACACTGGCAGCTGAATTCATTCAAGTCCTTACATTTTATAGGAATACTAAGCAGAATAGTAAGCAAAGAATTATCTTCTTCTCAGGTAACAGAAAGTGTGGTTTGCTGACATAGAAACTGCTGAAATAAATAGAAATCAAAGATTTCTTGGCTCAAGGCTTCATCATTGTGAAGCACAAGGTGTGGGCCAGGCAAAATGGGCAGCATGCTGCATCTAGATGCTGTCACAGGTAACACACAGGATCTGATCATATAAAAATTAGTCAAAATCAAAACTGAGTCAAGTAGTTCCTGAGACTGAGGGTCTGATGTTGCTTTACATCTCATCTGTAATGCCAGTGCAGCTGGAGAAGCCTAAATACAATCAAACTGCTGCAAGTCTTCTCTGAGTCTGTCCCTCAAACGTAGCGTGAGCTGATGACTTTTTGTATAACCACTTCAACCATGCAAATTTTTCATGTGACTGTTTCAACTTTGAAATGATTGAGAAATAAGTTGAGGGAGTCCCTGGTGGTTACCTGACAAAAAAAAAAAAAAAAAAAAAAGATAACCCTCCTTTCCATGCTTCATATCTATGTCAACCATCAGATGCCAGAAATGGCAGGCAGTAATCTAGAAAAAAAGATCTGACCTCAATCAGGAGAACATTTTAATATCCCCCAGGGTTGAGACAGATCTGAAATTAAAATCTCTTTTTCAGCAATATTAAATAAATGTAGAGAAGCATATTACTAGGTTTAATTTCTCCACATTTAAAAATGTATTTCCCTTCTATAGGCATTTAACGGAGGCCCATGTAAAAGAGAAAATCTGCTCATGATCAAGCATTTTTCTTTCTCTACCAGCAAAGTTTAATCTTCAGCAATTCATTTTTAAAAGAAACTTTGATATATATACATATATTTTTAACTAAGTATACTGCAAAATACTAATCATTGTGGCTTTGGACAAGTTAGTGATAAGCTTCCATATAAAAGTGCTTGCATTTTATCTACTTCTGAAGTCAGTTGGAGTACAGAAAGAGCCAAATTTGTAAATGTGTTTCGCAGCAGCTGTAATCATTGAATTCATTTCATGTTCATTAACATTCATTAAATAACTCTGCTTAATTACCATCAAGAAGTACCATGTGTACTGATAACTGAGAATTTTATCTCAGATATATTATCAAAATTATATCAGATCTTTCTTACATCTAATTCAAATGTACTGATATGAACAAAGGCTTTTATTAACTTCAGTTATTTGTTACATTTCAGATCTCTGGCACTATCCTACAGTTCTGCATTATTGCAAAAGTTTCAGTTAGACTAGGCTAACTGATAGGACACACTTGGTATCAAGAGTAATATGACAGTATGCTTTCAGGTTTCTGCTGAGGCAAAAAGACCAATATGTCTACCTTGACATCTTTTTTTTTTTAGCAATATTGGATCCAAAATATTGAAAGCAATAGTCATGCTGTGTAATTACCAGCCCCTTTTTTTCAGTTTACACTGGAAAAATCAATACTTCACTAGGGATAATTTTGCATAGTAAAATATACTTTGTCAAATTTCATCCTGGGGCAGAATCACTACTGTAAACTTTCAGTCCTGCTTCACATTCTTTTCATATACATCTACAATTAATATAACTCCCTGTGGCTCACAGGTGGTCCTTGTAGGATCATCAAGAAAACAAATCAATTATGCCCCATTGAGTTTGATTTAGTGTTTCTTTATACACTCATTCATCTCCTACAAGAGTAGTAATAAATTGGTGAAACATCAGAAACTATATCTCCCTGCAGAAATGAAAAAAATAACAGATCTCACATTGTTCACATTTAGTAATATCAGTACCAGAGTCTTCTTGTTTTGGACTCAAGATAGAGCATGTGCTACACAGTATATGCAATGGCTTAATTACAAGTGTTCTCCATTAATGACAGCTTAAATATAAGAGTCCAAAACTTTCTGCCCTGAGAGACAGTGGTCTTGTATAGGTAGAATCTGAAAAATCTTCATCTTAGTAACTCTCTATTTGGAAAGGTAAATGTCCTTCACTATTTTTAATTAGGGGAAAAAAAAAAAAAAAGATCCTTCTGCTTTTAACTTCATTAACATGCTCTTTTAACACACCTCTTTCTGCTCTGTATCTTTAACTACAGTTAAATGTACATATGCAGTGTTTCTGATTTGATTTAATACTGTTTTTAAATGGGAATGTTATTAAAGATCAATCATATTGCAGCTAATAAATAAGAGGAATCACGGTAGCAAAAGCCCATGTGGCTCTTTAATGCAAAAATATTTATTGCGTGATGGTATTAAATGATTTACAGGAACTAAACCTTCAGTTCATTACCAAGGTCCATGTGGGAATAATGAGACTGACAATAGATGCATATTGTATGTGAGCATCTGCATATAGATTTGTGTCTCAAATAAAAATCATACCTCAAAATGTTTTGAGGATTTGAATACAAGTCAACAAATTGTTTACAATGTAATGAATGAGTTAAAAATTAATAAACTGACATTTTATTGTACAGTTGGGTAGAACATTTAAAGAGGTATATTAAAGCAGTAGGTGCTGTGAAATACACACACTTATAAGAACAGCTACTTCTAGTTTGGGTTTTGCAACCTGTGAGGACAGATTTTGTGACATGGAGGTGGAGCAAGGGGAGGGGTAAATGTAAAGAAGTAGCCAAGAGAACTTGGAATTTACTCTCATAATTTTTGTAGCTTTAGCTAATGCCAGAGGTGTCACCATTGACACCAGTATGGAAGGACCAATAAGGGGAAAGAAAGCTAGGGAAGAGAGGAGGGCTGTGTGTAGAGAGGGAAAATGATTTTTTTTTTATTTTTTTTTTTTTATTATTTATGCATAGGTCCATCAAAACCTAGCAGCCTGCAGTGATGGGAAAGATGCATAGTATGATAAAGCTTGGTAACTAGCTTGTGTGATTGAAGAAACCAATGAAGAGATAACATTTGAAAGCTTTACAGCTTGGAAAGCTGTTAGCAAGCTGGTGTCCCCTTCATCACTTTTAATTTTACTTTTACTGCCCTTCATTTGCTTTGACGGGTTGATGTTGCCATGGTGCAGTTGAAATTCTCATAAAAGTGCTGTTACCCTTTCAAGATGGCTATTTTTTTCCTAGGGTTTATACCACATTTTATAGTTATGTCAGAAGGTTTACTTGGTTTATGAATTCTCTGAGCTCTGAGATTGCTCTGAAAACTCTGGGTTCAGCTTTTGTGTTTTAATTTGTGAGATTTAACAACCACTACATCAGTTTGTTACATCCTTACATAATTACAAAGCTCATTTAAAATATATCCTTTTGTTAATGAGGATAAAATTTCAGTCTTTCCCTCAGCTCTTTGATCTTCAGTTTCTTTGAAGAAAAAGAAACAAATGCTTTTTCTCACTACAACTATGAGGTTCATTTTTATACTTATTTTCCAACTTACAAAAGGTTTATCTGATATAGGAAAATAATTTTAAAAGATACTTTTGCTTCTTAGGAAACACAATACAATGTGGTCATAGAGATGCTTTTTTGCATGTAATAGAAGTTGATTCATGTCAAATTTGATTTGGTCCCATAGTGCCTTTGTTATCAACTAAATTCCCTTTTGCCTTCTCCGTAGCAATTTAGACTGGGGATCTATGAAGTGAAATGCTTGTCAGTGATGCTGTGAGTTAAATGTGTAAAAATGTGTTTTAAAACCAATGTAAAAGTTTTGGTAAATATGAAAGGCTATTAGTCATTAAAAACAGTGTTATATGACCCTTATTCAATGTGAACAATAGCCTCACTTCATAATTTGTGTGGGACTTTGGGGAGGAAGAGGTTGGAAAGGGCAAAAGAGGAGTGAAGTATAGCTCATTATGATGAATGATTTCAGAACTGGGCTCTGCTACATTAAAGTTTAGAAAAATAGTTCATGAAAATAAGTCCTGTAAGGTCAGCTGGTGAGATTCATCCATTCATACCATTTTTGTTATTGTTTTAAAAGAAAATGTGAATTTAGTAAGTGAACTGTAGCTGAATTTCATAGCAATACTGGTGGTGCTAGGGGAAGGAGGAAAAGTTCCAGACATCGCTCTATGGACTTCATATTTATTTCTTCTTGTATAGTTACAAACAAAAATTTAAAACTCCAATGTTGCCATCAACTCTTCCAAAAACTCTAGTAAGGTTCCAGAAAAGATAGTAAACTGTGTGATTAAATGCAGCTCAAAGTAAACCAGAAATGAACTCATGTTCATCCAAACATAGTTTTTGAATAATCAAAACTTTAGGCTTGCTTAGACTTTTCTTGTTCTAACTTTCAGCACTAAAGTAAAACTGAAAGAGGAAACAGAATTTAAATGTCAAATAGCAGCCAATAATCAAATAGAGAAATACCCAGAATCAGCCCTACATGTATTATCACACGCATCAATTCCTTTAAGTACTTTAGTGAAATGATGTAATGAAGGGCTACAGTCAGGTATAATTTCATGATGTTTTGGGGAAAGTATACAGAAAATCTTAGATACTTAGACCTCAGGAAATCTACAGTATATATCTAACGCATAGTCTAGATAATCTAAGAACAGCTATTATTACTGCCTTCCACAGCTTTGCTTTTGTTTTCCTCCACTTGACTATTTTGTGCTTTAGTATACCAGCCAGTACAATCATCTATATGCATAGCACAAGCACAAGTTTGCAATTTGATTGACACTTTTACACCTCTGCCATTTAGAAGAAAGCTTGTCTTAGAAAAATGAAGGATTAGAAAATAGCATCTAGGTATATCAGTCATGTAACTATATATCTGATCAGGTCATTTGAATAAGGAATATTTATTTATTCCTATTTACATCTGTAACTTAGGGAGAAATGAAAGGGAAGCGAAAAACAAACACTCTTGATTCAAAAGTATAATGACAGTATCAGTTGTAGTATTTTTACTCTTCCTCCTAAGTTAATTAGTTGGTTCCCATTGCTCCTAGCACAGGACTATATAGCTTAATATTGTTATTTTATTTGAGTTGAATAACAGTGTAAGTACCATCATAACCCTGATCTGTCCTTGAAATCATATTATTTTGGCTTGGTCTCTTGTGAAATAATTTTAAACTTATTTATTTGCCTTTTCATTCAATCAGAAGACTTAAAATGGCTTCCATGGCACAGCTGTAAAACAATTCATTGTATCAGTCACAGACTCTCATAATAAAGCACCTTAATAAGACCAAGTTCTGTACTTCTTGAAGGCACAAGATAAATTGGGTTCACAGTCCATTATTTGAACAAGGGTATCTGACTTATGGCAAATCTATCAGAAAGAGTATTGTAGAATTGTATTTTATCTTTAAGAAATGTGTTTTCTAAAAGTAAGATATTTACTTCTGTTGCAGTAAAGAATTTAAACAGAAGAAATCTTTCTAATGTTTGTTGAATCATGTGAGAATTATGAGGTAGTAGAGAGCCATACATCAAACAACTTAATGTTTTATTTTATTTCAAGAGGGAAGGCTGAGTACAGAATGCCCAATGGTTTTGCCAAGACTACATTCTCTCTTCCTTATTTACCAAGCTATATATACCACAAGGGACACGGCAGACCCTCTTAAACTTTTTCTACTGCTGAAATTTACAGGTGTGCACATTTACTTTTTCTTTTGTAAGGAACACCAGAAAGTCAGTGCAAGAGACTGCATTTTTCCAGACCTGTTGAACAGCTATGGTCTAAAGGGAAGGAAGGTATCTTTTTTCTTTCTGTAGCTACCCCATCAATTCATCCTCATTATGTAGTCGAGAGCTGGCAATAGGTGTAAAGAGAAGTCTGGCTTTCTTCCTAAGTTTGTTCTTTGTTTTCTTGCTCTGTAGTAACAGTTAACAAGTAACACAAGTAGTATGTATTTTTATAGGCATTTTCTAATTAGGGGTCTTCTACATCAAGCATTAAACAAACCAATACCAAGAACTCATTCTGTGTGCCTGTGCAGCATCATCATGCAATTACTGATTTTCACTGGAGGAGATTCAGACGTACGGTTTAACATCTGAAAAATGCTATACTGCTCTGAGATGTCCTATACAAGTTCCTTTGGCTTTGGCTCAAATAACACAACCAGATTTAATCTTTCCACGTAAACATTTGCTCCTAATCTTAACCAGAAGCATAAAGATGTTTATGAGTCAGCCGATGTTTTATTGATAGTTCCTGATCCAAGAATAAGATACAGATAAGATTTGAGCTGCCCAGACTTTCTCTTTATATAAAATTTCTTAAGAGATCTTAAGAAATGAGATATTTTTGCTCGTACCTTACCATTTCCTTCATTTCAGTGCCTCAGGGTCTGTGCTTGTAATTTTAACGTTCTGCTTTATGAATAGGGCTTTTCACTTAGAAATAACAGATCAGATAAGTTGACTGGGGAAAAAAGATGATTATTATAAGATTGTGGCTCTCTATTCTTGCTGTGTTTTCTACTACTCTATTTCTGTGTATGATTTTAGTTTCTCTGTACAGAGCAAATGAACTTTGCTCAGTCATTCACAATATCTTCAATCTGAGTGAGCAAGCAGCCTGTAGAATCACTGCAAAGTCACTGAGGTGAGGTTGAGACTGCGGAACAAGAGCAAGGTGAGCCATAAAACCCTACCTGCAAATGTGGGGTTCTGTAACCATCAGAATGTTAACAGCAGTTGAGTTCAGTGGTACAGTTTCTCCCTGTCATGGATACAGACTGCCTAGTTAGCTAGGTGGAGGTAGTGAACCACTGAAGTCCTTTTGGTTAAATAAGCTTTGATTCAGAGCAATAGACATGATGCTGTAGGCAGTTACAGTGATTATTAGAAAACCTGCACCAGAAGTGATGACAAGATGACAAGGCAGGGAGAACAAGGAAAATGTTTATAGATGCTTCTATGAGCAGTCAATATTACAATTTGATGCCTCTCTCCTCTTTTTTGCTTGAATAAGGAATAGTTCAATTCCTTTTGAAATACCAGAAAATATGTTGTGCTGCTAACACACCAGCAAAATTCTGTGGCTCTATGATTGACATGACATTACTACTTCAACTATTTTACAATAATAAAAGTTTTGCTGATATCCAAAATCAATGGTATGATTAAACACAAAATAAAATTTATGCTATCATGATGGGAACAGGCAGAAATTTATCTCTGGAAAAAATGTTCTTGGGGAAAAAAGCCACTAGTGTGGCTGTGACATAAAAGAATAATATTTATTATATTTCTAACACAGACCTCATCTTATTCTTAAGAAGCATCCTGCTGACTTCACATATATTGACACAATGACTATCATAAATGTCAGGATCAATAATCACAGCAACAATCAAACATAGAATGGAAGGATAGCTCTAGAAGAGCTGATTCTATGTGCATGTGGATGTTGATATAGTGCACGTCTAGTCTAGAGGCTTAAAAACTGAAAATAATAGTACTAGATAGACTTTGTTTATTTGCTTACCTAAGATATGTGTTTGTTTGGGATAAGGCAGAGATAAAAATTTTGGGGATGATTGGTATTCAGAAATATAAGTGACTGTATTTCATGATTTTACTAGACTGTTCTGAATTGATGTTGGGCTAGCCCAAACAGTAAATACTAAGAAATTGTACTGTTTCATTTTTGAATCCAATGTTGTCAGATTTCTGAGTCCTGAGTTTGTAATTTTTGTCTCAGCCTTTCCTCCCTAACCTTAGTTGTATTTTGAATTTTACACACCTGGCTTTACATCCAAGGATTCCTAATATTGGAAGTTTGGGGATCTTGGGAGTGTGTTTCTGTTGAGGACATTTTCTTGAAAGAAATTTATCACTCATAGCTGGGTGGACTCTGATGCAGCTGAAGTGCCTGATACTAAGGCAAATGACATTGCTTGAAAATGATGGCCATGAAATGTAAGTACGCTGCAAATCACTCAGCTGCAAAGTCTTGGAATAAAAGCACTGCACAACTGATGTATGGACTGATGCTGCCATTTAATGTGGTTTCCCAGCAAACCTTTCATAAAATTCATGACTGTAGCTGACCTCTGTTACTGTGTTCCTCTTAGGGGAAAAAAAAATAGGCTATAATACAGCTCTCTAAGGCAGTGCACTGAAAAGTGATGCGAAGCAAGGTGAAGGGAATCATGTTCACTTCGCCACAGACAGTAGAGGTGTGCCTGTAGTAAAACAGTTGATTAAATGTCACAGCATATTCAACAGCCTTCCAGGTTGACAAGGTTCTCTTCTGACTGGCTTCAAAGTAGGAGGCTGATTCAAATCCCATTACCTGTGAGAAGTCCAAAATTGCTTTACACTTATGAAAGTAAAAGTAAAATCTGCAGTCAGTTGTCACCAGCAAAAATACAGCTTCTTTATGTTATTACTATAACATATGAAACATGACGTTGCATATACTGGTTTGCTTCTTTATTAGATACCTTATTTGGCTTCTGGCTTTTGTGTGCTTGCGAGTGCTGATGTTTCCTGAAAGCAGCAGTTCTGGTCCATCCTAGGAAGACTTAGCTACTAGTTCTGGAACTTCTGTACTACTTTTCATGTTCATAGTAGGTCAAACACAAGGAACAGTTGCTTATGTTATGTATTAAGTAAAAGAATGCCACAATAAGATGAATCAGAGGGGCTAAAGAAGTCATGGTCATGACTGAATCATTTCCAAAGAGAGAGGAGAGGAGTGTGGTAGGGACAAATACAACACCTAGAGGAACTCTGGTACTCTAATGTGGAAAGCAGCAAATTGTATCTAAGCAGACAAATGTACCTAGATGGCACATTTAAATGAGGAGACATGCTGAAGAAGTCCTTATTTTCCTCCTGTCTCTGTGTAAAATGGTAAATGCAAATTCAACTTCCATTCATACTTTCCCATCTTTCAACTTGTTGCCTTCCTCAAAGGAACTTCATTTAAAATATGAGAGCTGAGAAAACATAATCTTTCATGTTGTAAGATGATATGCTTATTTTATAAAAGGCAACTTGACTCAAAGGAAAGTTATCAGTAACTAGTACGCACTCTTCTTGTTATCACCAACTAAAAATAATTTAGCTCTTCCATTCCTCCAAATCATGTTAGTAAACAAATATATGCATAATGATTTTATCCATGTGTTAATCTATATCAACCTGATGAAACTGTCTTGTGAATACAAATTGAGGACACTGTGTCACTCTCAATCACCTGTGTGATTTTGATACTCACACTATCAGTAGAGCACGCCACAGTGTATTTGTTTGTCTAGGAGGTGATGAATTAGTCCCCAGCATCTGTGGCAAAGTTGAGAGCAATTGCTTTCTTCTCTTTACCTCTACATTCTCTCCTTTATTGCATATCTCTGTGTGTGTGTATAGGAAAGCAGGAAGAAGATGCAGGAAAGAGCATGTTTTCTGAGAGGCAATGAATTCATCTTCTTCTAGGGCAGTGGGATTTGCCTACTGAACAAAGTGCCCGCATAATTTTTTGCAGATCAGCTACCAAAACTGGTCTCCCTATTAATCATGTAGTAATGCACAGTGGAAGCTGCAAGTCGGAGCTCCCACTGTTCAACCCCATTCCTAGCCCAAACAAGACATATGTATAGTAATACAGTGAAATATTGTAAAAATTTAAAAGATAATTAATTTGCTTGATTCCTCTTTCCTCTGGGCTATGTAGTCCTTGGCTGTTGCTTTATTTACTCTGTAGTAATTTTGTAGTTATTTCCTTTAACTTTTAACTCTAAGGTCAAATACAAGATGTTCCTTTCAGAAATGAATTGTGAATGTTAACAACTGGACAGCATAAATGCTTGTTTTCTTCTTTACTATTGTGAAAATCTAGCATGAAGAAGCTGAAATCAGCTTAATCTTCCTAAATTCAGATTTTGAGTTTGATGTCATTACTTTGATGTCTGAGTAAATTACAACAGAATTGTTGCAAGGAGAAGTAAAGCTATGTTCAAGCTTTAATTTTCCAGGATGTTTTTTATGTTGTTGTTGTACTTTGTTTGTTTGTTTTGTTTTAGGGTTGTTGATTTTTGTTTTGTTGCCACTAAAATGCAGCAAATAGGATTCTGTTTATTTTTAATTTTGTGAGAATATTTTACAATAATTTAATGTATTGCTTCTATTTTAAAATATTTTTTTTATACATAGACAGTGCTAGACATAGACTATGCATAATACTTGCATAATCTGTACTGCACATTAAATTGAAGTGTAAAAGTTACAGCTACTGTTCTAAATATTTGTTTCATGAAGACAGAGGGTTTAAACATCCATTCTGCTCAAGTGATTAATAGAAATTGAAACAGAGAAGTACCACACTCAACAGATCCTCTTTCTTTTCCTTCTTCTGGACAATATAAATGTGCTGGTAGTGCTAAATGCCTTCATACATAAGTGAGTACGAAAAGATTAGTCTTTAATTATTTCTGGCATATGTCCTTTAAATTCAAAGCCTGCAAATTGCAATGGGCAAAGGGTAATATGTCTTAACAGGTTACACCTCCCAAAGGATTTGTTGATTGACATCAAAATTGTTTCCCCTCCCTCTTTTCTGACTGACAGAATGGCAGGTGTGAAGTGATGGCAGTGTGCTGTAATAATGTGTCAAAAGACCTTAAATCAAGACTAATGTGGCTTCAGTGATAAGCTCCCAAACGTTTGTATGGCAGAAAAGGGGACTGTAGGGCAAATTCAACTTGGGACTATTATATCTTTGCATTCTTTCAAAGTGCTTTTTAGTTAGGGTCCTTGAAAGGTTATGGGGTAGAAGTTTTATAAGCATTTTTCCTTACAAAGTCATAATCAGGAGACAAACATTTCTATACTTGCTACTCTAACATGAAGAACTTAAATACGTCTAATGCTTTCTTTGCAAAGCAATATTTTAATAGCAATGCAATTCAGAACTTGAAACTGAAGAAATATACTGGTTTCAAAAACAGTCCTGCCTTAGAACAAAACCCAACATTCAATACTTGAAGAAACACTAGAAAGGCAGTAAGCATGAACAAGCATGAACAAGGGTGAACACTGCAAGGGGATTCATATTAGACACCTCTGACTGTAGCTCATACAGTATTTCTCAACATACAGTGAAAAAGAGTGCAAAAGTTGAAAGGATGATAAGCCCACTTTACTCTAAAAGTGTATGCATGCAAAAAATAAAAAAGAAGAAGAAGAAAATATCACAGCAGTTGCTGTACTCCAGTAAAATGAAAAAACAATGAGAAAAAACACACAAGAAGAGACTATGTATGGAGTCCAACAATGGTCTGAATTCTGCATAAGGGCAGAGAGACTTTCTCTGATCTTCCCAAAGATTCAGATCTGTTTCTAATTATGAGGGTACTTGATAGGAGTACTTAGGGGTACCAAATGCAGATTTTTGAGTGCAGAATTTAAAATGCTTTTATGCATTTCCACAGTGTCTCTCAAGACAAGAGATCTTGCATTTCTTATACAGGTCTAGCCAGAATGTCATGAATTTTAATGAGGAAAAATGGCAGTCCTGTTGATTATTTCTCTTCTTTGGAAAGCAATTTCTGTACATTGAAAAAGTAGGGCATTTTAAGATAATCATTATCCAGACTTTTTCATGTTAAAGAATTATAAAAAACCTTATTTGTATTGTCTATTTAAGTAAAAGCTTTTCTGTATTAGTAAATGAAAATTTATATATAATATTTATCTGCATAAACAAACAGGAAAGTCATTTCAGAATTTGATACAAGGTGGGAAGACAGGAATTTTTCCCTCTAAGTTTACTGGAGTCCATTGAGGATTACTTCTTGATCAGACCAACCAGAAATGAAGTGTTACTGGACTTGGTGCTCTCCAATGCAGAGGAGATCATCAAAGGCGTTAAGATTAGAGGCAGTCAGGGCTAGAGTGACCATGCCCTGGTTGAGTACATGATCTCAAGGAATATTGGTCTGGCAAAGGAGAAAATCAGGACACTGAACTTCAGGAGAGCAAATTTCTGGTTGCTTAAGGGATCATTGGATGAGATTCAGGTTGGATATTAGGAAAAATTTATTCTCAGAAAAAGTATGAAAGCATTGAAACAGACTAACCAGGGAAATGGTGGAATCAGCAACCCTGGGTGTGTTCAAGAAAAGGGTAAGCTTAGTGGTCTTCTCCAACTTTTACGATTCTGAGATCTCATAATAAAATGTTTTTAGGGAGAGAGGAATGATATAGCTGGTAGTCTTCTAAGGACTTCTTTTCTGAGAGCACAATATGTGTCCCCCAGCATAAGAAATCAAGCAGTGAAGGCAGGAAACCAGCATAAATGAGCAAGGATCTGTTGGTCAAACTGAGGAAAAGAAGGAAATCTACACGCAGTGGAAGCAGGGATGGGTGATATGGGAAGAATATAGGGATGCTGTCCATGCAGAGATGGAATCAAGAAAACCAAAGAGAAGATGGAACTAAACTTGGTGAGGAATGTGAAATACAGAAAAAAGGGATTTTACAGATACACTGGCTCAGAAGATACAGAATAAGGAGTGTGCACCCCCTCTGATAAATGAGAACGGAGAACTGGTTTCAGCAGACTTGATGAAGACTGAGGTAGTCAGTGAGTTCTTTGACTTGATCCTCACTAGCAGTCAAGCTTCTCATGCCTCTCACATCCTTGAACCTCTAGAAGGGGGATTAGGGGAACAAAAATGTATGAACAGATCAAGTCCAAGACAGCTTCCCAATATCCTGAAGGAACTGGATGATGAGACTGCCAAGAAATTCTCTGTCATATTTGGAAAGTCCATTTTGAGACTGAAGGATTTTGCACATCTTTATCAAAGGCATAGACAGTGGCATCTAGTGTATCCTCAGCAAATTTTCTGATGACACAAACTGAGTGGAGACCTTGTCATGTTGACAGAATAGAAGGAAGGGATGCCATCCAGAGGGAACTGGACAGGCTTGAAGAGGTGTTGCCAGGAGTGTGCTTGGGCTGCATCATAAGAGGCCAGCAGGGCAAGGAAGGCGATTGTCCCCTGCTACTGTAAGCCATTCTATGATTTGCTCAATATGGAAAGGATGGATGGAAAAGCATTGGTGTTTCACAAATGATGTGACAGTTAACACTGAAATGTTCTGGCTAGCATGATCTAGTTGGTTCTGATTAAACATAGTGATACTTTGCCAGTGTGGAGAGTAACAAAGGTTAAATTAAAAACTCAGAGTAAAAATAGCAACAAAGGCTAATTATAACTTTGCCTTAGACAACATTGCTATGGATAAAAGGTGAATCATCCTCATAGGACAGGTGGGAGGTATTTTCAGTATTTACTAGTGTAAACACCTGACCTTTGAGGAAATAAAGGTTTTAGGCTATCAGGTATATCACAGATAAATTTAACTGAAGATAAAACAATTTAAGAGCTTTGTTTAACACTTGTTTGTGCAGTATATTGTTTCAGGCTCAAAACAGCCAGTGACAATGAACTAGGGCAAGAGACACCAGAGGGCAGGTCTTTACAGAGAATTCTAAGGAATTTTGTAATTACACCCATATATAGCACTCCTTAGGAGTGTTTCCCAAAATTTATGTATAGAGATCTTCTAGTCTTCAACAATATCTAATATTTGCTAACAGTTAATGAGAAGGATTTTATGATACTTCACTGTGGGTCAGAAGAAATAAAACTTGCTACACAGCACTGTGGTTTCTGTACAAGCTCAATTCTACCTACAACTCCAACTGCCTGCTTTGGTATTTATTCCTGATGTAGCAGTGTTATAAAATTAGGAAAGAAGGCAAGGTAATTCAGGCAGGCACTAAAGTAAACCATTAAACAAAACTAAAGTGAACTAAGTAAAAATAAATGAAATAATTGCTTTCTATCTGAGTGACAACAGCTTTGGAGAAACTCTATACCAATTTTTCAGTGCAAAACTGAAAATTGTTTCTTTATGTGTGGAAAATACAGCATCCCAGCAACCCACCTTTACAGAACTATTATAATCCTCTGGCCCATTATTACAGCCTGGAATCAAGTCCATGTAATTGCAGTACAAAATTTTCAAGTTGTGCATCTCAGATGTGCCTACATTTAAGGCAAGGCCACCAGCACTTACTTAAAACAAAGCACACACTCACACTAAGTCAGATGCTTTAATTATATGCTATTCAAAGGAATATACACCACTAATTTTGGTGTTTGTTTTTGGCCATTCAAGCACTTAAATTAACAGATAGATTTTGATTTTTTTTTTCCTTTTTTTTTTTTTTTCTTTCTTTTTTTTTTTTTGTACAATGCAAGCTAATTAACTGTTAGATTGTCTCTTTATTTAGTTAAAGTACTACAGAAATGCATTATGGTAAAGTTTTAACTTCCACCTAAGTATCCTTTTCAGGAAATGGTTCTTTGAGAGAGGTTAGTAAAATTTAACAGTAATCTTAAAATTTGTTTTTCCCTCTGAAACTTTAGTTAATCCTCATGAAACTGATCACTGCACTGAGAAGTAGAGCCTTTAAATTTGGTTTTTAACTACACATCTTACTGAAACTTAAGTGTTGCTTACACTGTGTTGGTTGCTTGTGAGTTTATGTATACTAAGAAAGCGAAAGAAATACCTTTCATGCTTAGATGCTTATTTTTCTATGCTTATTCCAAAATAGAACTGGCATACAAACAGACTTTTTTTTTTTTTTTCCATTATGAAAACTAATGGAAAGTTTGCACGCGTTCTTCTTTAGATGACTAATGACCACCAAGAGAGTTCTTACAGTAGCATGGATGTTTTCTGGAGCCAGAAAATACATTATTGGTTACAAAGACATTGCATGCCTCTTAAAGTGCGTTTATTTAAATTGTTTCTTTAAAGGCAATTTACATCTCTGACTCGTGGCACAGTCTAACCATTGCTGTGGGCTGAGGCAACAGAAATTTCTGAAATTTAGGCATTCACTTTGCATTAATTAAATCTCTGTGTGTTACTCTCAGCTTCCCTCTCTTCTAATCCTGGTAATTTTTGTGCTTTGTAAAATCAAGCTGTTTCAAATGTGAATAAATCTGTATGTCAAACCCACCCTCTTTTTCACAAATGCACATTTGAATATGAATGTCAGGGCCTGTGCACATGCTTAGTTTCTGTATGAGAGCATTCTTCCTATCTGGAGAAGTGATTTGACTTTTCTGTATTGCATTAGACCACTGTCATTAATGACAGTGGTGTCATCTTGATGTGATCTGTGAGGCAGTAGAAGCTTTGAAGTTGAAAGATAGAATAGACATGGATAAATTGTGCTCTGAGTATGCTGCTATTGCACTATTATTGCTGGCAATTATTTCACCAAGTGACACATCTGATAAAAAGTCATCCGCCTTGCTGTGGAAAGAAATCGCAGTTTGCTGAAGCACATGGTAGATCTGTCGATTTTAAAGCCTGACAAAAAGCTCATTAGTTTTGGCCTGATCATTCTACACCAATCTTGAACTCCTTTACAATTGTTCTCTCTGTTCTTTGTTTCCACTTGGTTTCCTTTTTTTGAGATAATGCTTTCTCTTTTGTATTTTAGTGTTTCACTATTTACTATCTATCTTCTCCCCCATACTACATTCCCCAGTACAAACCTTGCCAATGATGTTTCTCATCCCTCCCTTAAATGTCTTGAGTAATGTTTATTTCTTTGTTGGTCTCATGAAGTGGTATTTTTTCTATTTTATTTTATTTTTTTCCTATTCACAGAGCATGTGAAATCTACCTTCTATGCATAAATAGCAGCAGATCCCAGGTAATTACATTTTACATTACTTTTAAGTTAGACATGATACAGATGTGTTCCCTCAGCTATGCACTGTGGATATAGAACTGTGTTGTAGTGCACTGGTATTGTGAGGCTCCACCTAAGGTAAATGTTCCAAGTAATAGGGAGAATATAGAGCTACTGGCAAAATTCTGACTGGATATTATATATATTTAGTCATTTCCTTGGTTCTCAGTTTGTCTGTGAAGGTGGGAGACAAGACAACTGAATGCAAGCAGGAATTTCTTAAGTCTACTCTGTGATCAAGAAAAACATAAATGAAAGTACATTTTTAAGAACTTCGGGTAAGAGGACAAAATGAGAGTTTCATAATTTACCATCGGATATTTCTTTTTCTGACTAGTCAAAGAAACCAACAAATAAATAAAGCCAGATGTTTTATGGCAAGAAAAAAATTACATGGACAGATATTTGTGACAGCTACTATGAAAATAAGAAAAAATGGAATTAAATGGCCATAGTATTCATGAAAAATAAACACAGCTTTGGTGTATGCTCTGCAAGATTCAGGCACAACAAGTCAGTGTCTAATAGTACAAGATTTACCAGAATTGTTCTATTCAATCTTGGGGATTTAAATATTGAAATTCTTACAGACAGTATTATTTTTGCTCTAAATTAATAGTTTTAGTCAAGTCTTATAATTATACCTTCACAGCATTTATCACCAAGAGACAGGTGATGTAAAGGGAGGTGATTGTCCCTCTCTACTCAGCTCTTGTGAGGCCTCTGGAGTACTGTGTCCAGGTGTGGAGCCTTCAGTACAAGAAAGACACAGAGATTTTGGAAAAGGTCCAGAGAAGGGCCACAAAGATGATCAGGGTGCTGGAGCACCTCCCCTACGAGGACAGGCTGAGAGAGTTGGGCTTGTACAGCCTGGAGAAGAGAAGGTTGCGGGGTGACCTCATTGCAGCCTTTCAATACTTGAAGGGAACTTACACCCAGAAGGGTAGTAAACTCTTCGAAAGGGCTGACAATAGCAGGACACGGGGAAATGGTTTTAAATTGAAAGAGGGAAGATTTAGGTTGGATGTTAGGGGGAAGTTCTTTACTAGGCGAGTGGTTAGGCCCTGGAACAGGCTGCCCAGGGAGGTTGTGGTTGCCCCGTTCTTGGAGGTGTTCAAGACCAGGTTGGACGGGGCCCTGGGCAACCTAATCTAGTAAATGTGTATGTTTGGTGGCCCTGCTAGGCAGGGGAGTTGGAACTACATGATCCTTGAGGTCCCTTCCAACCCGGGTCACTCTGTGATTCTGTAATATAAGTATTAGCACACAACTTATGGTTACCTGTCATAGGGGATAAAAGTAAGAATGTATTGCTGATAGAATGTTGCATTATTTTTGCCTGGAAAATATGCCGTAGCTTGGTATACTGTGACCCTTGGTTTCTTTAAAGGATCTCTAGGCATATCTTGGAATTTCCTAACAAAAGTGTATGAAAAGTATGTTTTACAACAAATAGTAGATTTTCATATTATTTATATAAAAATTTTGACTTGCTTTTTTTCAAGAAAAGGACATGCGGCTAATAACTGATTTTAAAAGGGTGTAAATGAGAAAGGACAATAAAGCTTAGAGATTTTACTGCATCCAATAAGAAATTCATCCTGGGATGAGCAGTTATTTTTAAGTGAGACTTGAGATGTCAAATAAGTATTAAAAAGCCTATGATGTCAATTTCCCTACAAAATGCCCTGCAGGCACCTAAGCATACAGTATGAGGGCTATTTTTTGGAAGTCCAGCTACAACAAATTGAATTAAATTATTGTAAAAAAGTTTCAGTGCTTGGCACTACAATCTTCCCTGCGAGTTCTTTGGACAGGTTTTAAGCCCCAGAAAGGATCTGCATAACCTACATGATGTATCTTTGCACAAACTTCTTCAACACTGCAAGGAAACAATGAATGCTGAAAGAATTAGTGAATTTAATAGGGTTTCCTTGCCATGCTTACCTTCCATAGAAATGTCTGAGTTACCTAGAGACCAAAATTTCTACCTAGCTCTAAATTCCCTTGTACATTAAACCTTCTCAGCCATAATTGTCTCTACACTTAAGTATCTCCTTTCCCTCTCAATCCAGGCTCATGTTTAATCCATGTGTTTTGTAACGCTTTGATCTGATTTTCTAAAATACTGTTTCTCAGCAAGCTATTCAACAGTGTGAGGCTATAAGTCAGGTAGCCTAGCCTGATGACTTTCTGGGTTTCTCTGAGTTCCACTGTGCTTCATACTTTTTATTTCTACTTTGCAAGTATAAGGAAAGGCTGGAAGATTGCATTAGCATAGAAGAATAATGCAGAAGCAATGAACTTTTTGCATTATGAAAATACAGAAGAGAGATGGCTGATCACTTGTGATTGGAAATTGGAAACTAATTTTACAGAGCACTTCAATAAGTGTATCATAAGGAAAAGTTAACTTTGAAACTATCTTTTCCTTAGCAGGAAAATGTTATATATGTACTAATCATCACCCTTCTTGTCTTAAGCTGGTATTACAAAGTTATATTTTAAATAACAGAACCACTGTTGTTTCCATCAATTCCAGATGTTAAATTACCATGACCCTGGCTTTTAAGAAATATTTGCATTCAAGTTGTAAACTGGGAGGGGGAACTAATGTCTAACATTAGGTCTAATTAGACCTAATGTCTAACAAGAAGTTAGAAGTGTGCTGGATAACATTCTAATGAATACAGTGGGGAAAAAAATAAAAGAAAAATTGTTTACAGTTCTTCAACAGTAAGAAATTTAAAGTACAAAAGGTTATTTTAAAAATTTTACTGTGATTCGATTTGCAGTCCTCTGTGGAGAGTCTAAGATGACAAAAATGTTAGAGAGTTTCTTCTTCCAAGCAGGAAGAGAAAGTGGGAACTGAATAAAGTCATAACAAAGTTCTCTGGAGTGTTCATCTCTCTCCAATACATCCACTAGGACACTCTGAACTCACTCTCCCACTGATCATAAGATCTTTTGACAGAGATAGAGAGTGTCTGGTTACTGGACACTAGTGTCTAGTTGCTGGAAATAAATGAGAAAGAAGAAACAGGCAAACTACACCCAAAGATAGATGAAAATTTTGGCATAATGGATGTTCCAAAAAGGAGTTATAATAATATGTATATATTTAGGCCGTATGGTGGGTGGGAGCTGTGAAAGGTGAGGAGAAGCATTTTTAAAGAGATTGATCATGTATTAGAGTCAGAAATAATTCTCAGGATGTCCTTCTCTTGTTCTTCAACAACCTGGCTTAGCTGCAGAAACAATCCATACTTTAAGACCTCAATAATATTTAAGTCTTTTCTAATGTATCTACAACTGCATAACTGCATAAAGTCTAGGCAGATTCAATCTGTCTATGTTATTCCGTAGTGTATTATGTTTGGATATCATTTGATATCATTGAGTTGTTTGTTACATTACGCACTCTCTCCACCCTCCCCGCCCCCCCATTTTCTTTCACAGTCAGAGTTTGTTAGATACATAATTCCTCTTTGAAAAGTCTTCCAAATGCCTTTCAAACTCACTTGCTATATGAAAGATAAAGTAAAACCATTACACAGTGCAAAAAAGTTCTGAATACTAATTCAGAATAATGGACTCCATGAAAGACCAGTGTAAGGTTGTTATATTTGAAAAATAAGCAGTGGTGTCAGGTCTGAAGTCCCTTTCTAGAAGAAAGAGAGACAGCTTAGTGACAGAAGACAGACAGGAGAATATTACTTTGTAGATTAGTTTTTCCTCTTGATCCCCTGATGGGAACAGTAACTGCTTTCCACCCCTTGTCAGTAACCATTCTTTCAGAGGATGTGGAGGGAAAGAAAAAAGGAGAACTAGGATAAAAACTTGGGTAACTCTATCAAATACTCCCCACGAGTACACAAATCCTTTCTTCTGACATACTGTAAAGATTCTCTCACTTGATTTCACTGGCTCACATTTGTAACTTATCTATATCTCTATAGGATTCAATTACATGGTAAGTTCTCTCTTGTAACAAATCCAGGCTAAGATGTTACATGTCCCAGCTGCACAGCCTCTGCAGATTTCTACGCTAGAGAGCCAGCAAAGTCAGGCATCCAGCAGGCCCAGCAAAGGGACTTGAATTAGAATCCATGCTGTTGATTTGGGCTCAAAGTCTCCCTCCACCCGTGCCATGCCCCAGGCAAGGTTCACAAGCATGAGCTCACATCCCAGCTTGCTTAGCTCAGCTCTAGGACTGGCCAGGAGTAAACTATCTCTTCTAGTGTAGGAGAACAGAAAACTCATTGGATAAAAGCAGCAGTCTGTCTGGATCACAGTTTTGAGGCAGTTACACATTAAGTTTTCTGAGGCTATTCAGATGCTTTGTTGCATGTTAAATCATAGCTCATATACAAATAACAAGCTGTCAGGAGCTGCTGATACTTCTTTCATTTTAATAGCTAGTTATATTACTTCTCTCTCTCTCTTTTTTTCCCCCACCTGTTTTTTGTTTATTTGTTTTTAGAGCAACTTCATATTCCTGTTTGGACTAGGCTCACCTTGCAGCAAAGTACTGTGATGCAAGCAGTCAACCCTCTAGTCTCAGATCATCTGAGCTCCCCACATTTATCAGTCACCCCGCTTCACGCTCCTTAGATCCATCTTTTGTTATAGGTGTGGGATGACTACTGTTAGCTAGGCTAGTGTTGTTATTATGAAGTTCTCTCCAGTGTAGCTATTTCTCTGATAGAGTAGTACAAAGAGTTAGATAATATATAGCTTTTCCTAAACAACAAACATCCCATCACCAAACCAAACCAAGTCCATCCCTCGCCAAAACCCTCAGAAAGCTAAATTTTGATTGCAAAAGAGTGTACATAAACGCTCTCACCTCAATATATTTTTTTCATGTTCTGTCCATCATTCCTTTCTCCTTATATTTAGACAAGTAGAAAAATGAATTGATTCTACATAAATCTGGCTGTGTAATTTGTGTTAGTCCCTTCATGTATAACATACAGAACACCAGGTGCAACTGCTCTGTAATTTGCTGTTTTAGTGCTGTTCAACAAGCAATACTGCAATGGCATGACCTTGCAACATTAATACCTACAGCTATAAGTGATGTAATCCTGGCATACGTGCTGCCCAAACCTGCCATATTGTCACTGTCTGGTGGTAAGATTTGGTTTTTTATTTTTTTTATTTTTTTATTTTTTTTTTTAATGTTAACTGTGTCTAAGGTTTGTGGTGCTCAAGGAAAGAGCGTCCAATGTCAGCTATCATTATTGTTTTTAATCTTTATCATATAAAATCAGGGAAGGGAGCACAGTTGGCCTACCAAACAATAATACTGGTAGATTAGTGAAAGGAGGGCATCACATCACAAAGTTTTCATCTCTGTTCTTGTCATTAAAAGAATCCTGTTTCACTGTTGCTCAAAAAACTGGTGAGCTTGCGCAGATGACAACAGGGACTGCTAGAAGGTGCAACAGCTGTCATTTGGCTACAGACTCACTTAATAAGATCTTTGATCACTTTTCTCTCTGTACTTACAAATAGGTCTGAGCATCCTCTACCTTTGAAGGAAGATAGTAAATCTATTTCTATGTAGGATTTTTTCATTTATTTATTTATTTTTTTAATGGGAGGTGCAGATGGGGAAAAGGGTGAGACCATAGTGAGGGACAACAGAAGAAAAACAAAAAACACCAGCTTTTTATTTGTTTGCTTTGCTCTCTATTGCTGTAAGAAGATTATAGCAACTTGTTTAACTCCCCTTTGGGCTGGGAAGCAGTAATGTCATTCACTTCCCCATCCCTAAAATCTAGCTCTTGGTCAGAGTTGTTATTTATGTCCCACACCTCTGGGACATAAAATAATGCACAAAAACACCACAAACAAACAAGGGAATAAAATCAAGCTAATCAAGCTTATCTAAAAATAAAATAAAAAATGCAGCTTTATACCCTCTATATATTCTAGACAATACACATTTTCTAGTCTTAAAGGTATGCCTTTAATGTGGAAATCTCTGCTTATGAAATCAGCTCTCCAGCTTGAATCATACATTAGCAATTAAATAACAGAATTGTTTGTTTATCATTTTGTATGAGAAAATGCAATTGTATCCTAGTTAAGGTACAGTGAAAGTATAGAAGGCTTACCTCATAAACTATAAAATGTATGAGCAGCCTGTCTGGTCACTCAAGCTACTTACTAAATAGGACTATGTCATTTTTGGGAGGAAATGCAGTGTGTTTCTCAATATAACTTTTGTATCAATGAATAATAGAATCCTAGATACAATGAAACAGCTTCGTACCTTAGTTATTGATCTATGATTAACTAAAAATGTGATGCTCCTGTACTGAAAAACAATGATGTTGACTTTAACAAGGCTATTTTAAATTGCAGGATCTCAAACACATGCATTTAATCTTACAGATCTCAAACAGTCTGACTTCTTTTATAAAATAAAAGAGCATACATTTGCATGTACATTTATACTTGCTTCCCCATCTGAATTAAAGAAGCATAGTTAAAATTTGTCAAGTAAATTTCATATATATCTATCTGTAATGCTATAATGCGATGGAGAGTACAACAATAATATCCAAATGCCACAGTCCTAGTCTACAGCAAATGAGAACAAGCATAAATGCAGCAGCTGTGGATGTAGAAACAAACAGAAAAAATTCTTACCTTTGGAAGGCCTTCAATAGGTACCTTCACCTCCACCATCAGCACTTCAATGAGGCCTGAGAAGGGGTGGATCCTAGCTTTACCCTTCTGGTCATTCAGATTTATTGCATGCACCTGAGCCCCACTGGGTGGCTCCGCCTCCCCATCAAGTGCTCCATCACTGGTTCAGGCCATGACTTAGCATTTTCACTACACTATCAATCATGAGAAATAAAAAAAAATTCGGTAGCAAAGTTATTAGTTCATCATAACCTGAGCTACTGTAGCTGAAGATGTCAAGAGATGCTGTGTTCAGCCACTTAAAGCAGCTAAATTGTACCACATTGCAGAAGTGTCTGATTGCATAACTAATGCAAGGATGATATTTGTTATTGCAGCAGAACTATTCACTTACAGCTCTTACAGCTTTCTCAACAGCAGCTGATATTAATTACTTTTAGAAAAGGGCTGATCTTGGAGAGCAAGTAAGACAGTTTGGCAGCTGGGTCATTGTTAGTTCAAAGCATTAATCACAGAATCACAGAATTATCAAGGTTGGAAAACACCTAGAAGATCATCCAGTCCAACCATCACCAATAGCTCTCCAGTTAAATCATATCCCTCAACACGACATCCAAATGTTTCTTGAACACCCCCATGGTCGGCAACTCCACCACCTCCCTGGGCAGTGCATTCCAGTGCCTGACTACCCTTTCTGAGAAGTAATATTTCATCCAAAGGCTCCATCCCAAGCCTATAGTGCTGCCTGGGGTTGTTGTGGCCAAAGTGCAGGACCTGGCATTTGGTCTTGTTGAAACTCATTCAATTGGCTTCAGCCCAGCTCTCCAGCCTGTCCAGATCCCTCTGTAGGGCCTTGGTACCCTCAGGCAGATCGACACTCCCCGCCAATTTGGTGTCATCTGCAAATAATACTCGGTTTGTGAATAAAGTATTATTGACTTGGTGATGCATGTTACATTGCTTTTCAGGGCACAGACAATCTCAAAGAGGAAAAAAAAAACCACAGAAATCTCTCCTTGTTTTAGAACACAAATACATAAATTTAATCTGAGAAAAATACAAAATGAAACCATGTACAAGTATGTACAAACCTTTTTTACAGGACAATATATTTATCACTGGATATTTATTACATATGACAAAGTCAGGTAGATCATTTCTGAGCACCAGCATTGTTCTCTCTCATCAATCCATAATGACAAAAGTAAAATGATGAAGTCATACTCCTTTTTCTTGATGAACTTTCTTGTAAATTGATAGCTGGTTCACAGAGTACTCCCCCTATGTCCTCCCCCAAACTATAACTAAATAGATGCAGCATTAAAATATATTGTATGCATAAGTTTGTGTATATATTTTCTGAAAGAAGAAAAAAAATATATCAGACTTGAACTCTGTGGAAATGCAAAAGTTAAGGTTATATCAACTTTGTTTGACTGAGTTTAGGTTATTTGCATTGGTTAAGCATGTGTGTCCCAAGCAAAACCATAGCAGGAGAAACATTTTTGAACTGCTGCTTGAGACATTTTACTGTTCTTCCTTATTGTCCAGTTAACAAAATGCTCATATGCCCGATTTTTAATTTATTGAAAATCTATTTTTCCTATTATATGCACTCAACTGCCTATGTATTGTGTTGTTTACTGTTTTGTTTTGTGGTTGTTTTTTTTGTTTGGTTTTTTTTTTTGGTTTTTTTTTAAAGATATAAAGCTCTCCTCTAAAATGCATTGATTGAAGCAGTAAGAAGCTTTCTTTTAACCTCAGTGAGGCTCTAATTAGATACAGCATTACTCTTTTTAAATTCTTAAGTTAAACATTGCTGTTAATTAGAGTCAAAGTGATAAAAATATGTATTTTCTTTCTCCCCCCAACCCCATCCCTTCTCATTTGACAGTTAACAGTAGTACATCATTAGATAAAGCAGAGACATTAGACCAGCAGTCCTATCTATTGATTTCAGTGGAACTTACTTGGTTATATATGCTACTGAACATCACAGACTACAGTTTCCATGTGGCCATATGTTCTATAGTAGAGAAGATCTATCTGTAGGATAGCTGCATTAGTTATATAAATATAGCTTTGATAAATACTGGGGTAGAATTCTCTACACTATAGGCCCATCCATGTATGTTCCTGGACAGTGACCACAGCTGAACATCTCAGTTCTTTTCTTCATTTCAGGTGGGCTGTACCCATTCCTACTAATATTGCTCAGTAGAAAAATTCTACAGATTTTATGCCTTCTATCTGGATATTAAAAGACCTAGAAATGAAGCATGCATTAACAATTTTTAAAATTCTTGTTAAGCCTGGGATTGATAAATCACCTTTTTGAATTTATAAAAAATAAAAGTTATGTTCAAATGTTGGCAAGAATGATGGTTCACGTGGCAGTGTAGAACAGAAGAAGGAATATCGAGAACTCTCCTTTCACCTGACATGGGTTGGTTTTTGTTTGTTTGTTTGTTTTTCATGTGTCTGCTATTATCACTGACAGATGTTTCCAGACCACTATAATTAAGAGGAAGGATTTGTTTTTTCTCTTTGTCCAGCTCTTCCCCTTTCACACAATTAGTTGCTTTGTTTAAGTACATTTTAAACTTGAAATGAAAGTTGGAACACACAAACGTTATTGATCCCGAAGAATTTCACAATGATAACAAAAAAATGAAATCCACCACATCTCAACTTTGTTATTTGCTCATTTCAAATACATTGCTATTCAAGAGCCACTCTGAACATGCTTCATGTTGAGACCATGTGTTTGCTCTGTTTTCTGAGTTCACACGAGTAGGCTTTAAGAGGGAAGTTGTTTACAAGTTCATGAATTAAATGGTGACTGAACAGATAGTTAAAACAGACATGCAGAATTACCTAATTTTTCAGTTATTGCTCTTATCATGCATTAGTTTATGCATCCAGTTATTGCAGTACTGGCTAGACACTGTCCACAGATGCACACACATACAAAGCCCAACAAAAACAGTCCCTGTGAATGAGAACACATTCTTATACTTTCCCTTCCTTCTCCTTCCCTATAAGGACTTCAAGAAATGACAATACCCCTTGCTCTTGCAAAAAAACCAACAACAACAACAACAACAAAAAACAAACACCTCACCAATAGAAACTACCTCTCCTTGCCATCCATCAATCTGTAAAAAAATCAATCTGTAATAAAGCTTTAGATGCTCTTGGTGCAGTGTCTCATTGTGTATTACATGCAAACCACATTTTCTCTTTTCTGTGTCTGGCCAGTGACAGTTGCACCTTTTCCCATGCATGTTTTAGTGATTGTGTAGCTTTCTTTTTTTAGCAACCTGTGTGCTCATGAATGCTCAGCACCTGTTTTAAGAAATCTGTGGGGCTTGATAAAGCAGAACAGGGACTTCATCACCATTAATTCTATGGCCTTCACCTTGATTAAGCAATGCTTCTTTTCCCATCAAACATAAATAGGAAATAGCTATGAGCTAGGAATGCCCTGGATTTCACTGACACACTCTCACTCCTCGCCGCCATGCTCTTGTCTTTCAGGCCAGCAAGGCTTGCAGAGTCTTTTTGTATCATTGACAGAACAATGACCTTGTCCATGTACATGTAGTACATGACCATACCCTGGACAAAGAAGCTTGTATTTTGAGCCACATTCACATTCTGCTGTTTGACCAGAGCTGCTGAGTTGAAAAAACAAGAGCTGTCAACACATGGGCAACATTTTTGGAAAGTTTTTGTAACATTTGAGGTAATGGTTGCATAATTTCTTCTATAATTGAATTCTCTATATTTTTCTATAGGCAATTTTTATTTTTTTTTCCCAATAAATATATTGTGTATCCATCACCTTACAAGCAATAGTAAAACAGTCACATCAGGGCCTTAAACATCACATTTAGGCTCTGAACATCTTTTTTCCACATTCATGTTTGCTATGCTTGATGTTGGAGGATGTGCATGGTGCTTTGCCCAAAGCTTTGGGGGCTGAATTAAAACACCAGATACTAGACAGAGTCCTGTAGGTTTGCAGGCCATATGCAAGCAGGTAAGCATGTGCATGTGTGAGGAAGGGCCAGCAGTGTGCTGCCACTGCAATGCCAGTATATAAGCAAACAACATACAGCTTCTCTTTGCTCAAACCAGGCAAGACTGGTCGGTACAATCTCTCCACGTGGTAGCCCATAAATAACATAATTCCTTTTACTTTGTGTATGTCTTCACCTCACCCCTCCATAAAATATAATACCATGCTTCTCATGACAATTCTGGTTGGTATCAAAGGCTAAAACAAACCCCAAATGTGTGTACATACTTGGATATATATGTCAACACATATATTTAAGTACATATGCAGACACACGCTCACATGTGCACACATAAGCCAATACCTGATTTACAAAAAATTGTCTAGCCTGGATTGATCATGCATGCAATTAATGAGAAAGTTAAAATGCATTTTTTTCTCTTCTTGTTTGACAGAAGGTAAGAAATATTTAAGAGGCTCAAAAATTTATTTCGCTATCAGTCATCATGTTTCTTGTCACCTATCACTTAGGCCACTTTCCCAGCCACTTGCCTTGATCTAATACAATATTTCCAAGCACTGGTGCTGACTTTGTTGTGATGTTTAATGGCTCTAAGCAAAAGATTTCCACTGGGCTTCCTACTAATTCCTCCACCTAATTTCCAGAATCCAGTCCCGAGTCTGTGATCACCAAGAAGAGGAGAAAGTAAAGATCAATGATTACTCTTAGATTTTCTACAAATGGGAAGTGCAAAAAGAGTACTTGTACCTGTGTTTCTCTGTTTCTTGCTCTTTGTTTATTGATCTATCTTCCTACCTTTACATATAGAGTGATCAGAGCTTGTCCTTTAGTTGTGTACAGATGGCAGCATGGCATTTTGACATATGACAGTTAAACTGGACAGACACACAAACCTTAGTGATCTAGGACAGTTGTGTTTGATTCATTAGTGCATTTTATAATTTGAGTACTCACTTCTGAAGGAAGGATATCCAGAAATGGCACCGTGATAAAGTATACATACAATTAAACAACAGTCTTCTAAAAAAGATAATTTGTATACAGATGTGGAAGCCAAACATAAATTTTAGAAATTCTCCTGTATGGAGGACCAGCTTTTTTTAGTGTTTAATATGAATGCAGTTCATAAATGAAAAAGGAGCACTGACTTCAAAGTAAAGGCTTAACGTGACCCAACACAGAAATTGGATGCAAATTATAGCATGTTAACAGCTCAAGTGGCATAGATTGGAAGAACTCACAAGAATTGTCTTTTGTTTTGGGAATGTGAAATATGATAACCATGGTCTAAATAATTGGATGCTTAAATTGTTTTGTTTCTTTGCAGGAGAGTGAAATATCCTAAACAATCCAATTTAACATATACTGTATAACAATTTCTGTTATTTGTGTTCAGATAACTAGCTACAAAATGTAACGACAACATAATCACAGTTCAAGAAGTCACTCCAGAATAAAGCCTGTTAGGTGGTAGTGTGGCTATATTTGTACCGCAGCCAGTGGACAAACATTGAAGCTGAGATAGTCTAGCTTAAATGTTGGATTATATAGTGGACATAATTGTTTTCACAATAAATTAGTATCATCTGCTTTTTATTTGTTTGATTCACCGATACTTCTCTAATGATAAAAAATACCATGGTGTGTTTTATTGTGGTATTTCACAGTTCTGCAAAATTACAAAGCCTCAAGTTGACTTGAACAATGAAAATTTGCTTTTCCTGATGATTGGGTCCTAGGATTTTGTTTTAATCCTCAGTAGCACAGCCTTTTAAAAAAACTTTTTATTTTTTATTATTCACACAGTTGTGTCAGATGTTGCTAATCTGAGATATAGAGAGCATTACTGAATCATTTAGAACATCAAATGCTTGGGTGAATAGATACTGCAACACAGATATGAAACATCACATCTTTGATGGCTATAAAGCTTGTTGGCAACTCTGTGAAACTGCTGACACAAAAGGCACCTGTCAAAGGCCTTTTGCAAGTTAACATTATAGATACATTCATTACTTTTACTTCGATTTGGTTATTTCTGTACTTTTATATCTGGTATCCCAGCAAAGTGAAATGAAAGAACAAAATAAAGGAGGGGAAAACATGTTAAAATATGATGTTGCTTGGTACAAGAGTCAACTGATAACATTATGTTGAGAGGTTGTGAAACTAAAGCTAAGCCAGATGTTTCTAATTTGACCTGAACTTATCAAAGGAACCTCAGTGTGCATCCCACTGAGATGTGTGCTATCACGAAAGGTCTGGAGATAAAGATCATGGCTGATCAGGAGGCATTTAAGTCAGATAAGCAAGACAGATATGGGACCATCAGCACTTTTGAAGTAAGAAAACAACAAAATATGATAGCTGAGAAAGCATATGATTTATGAATTCATGCACTGCTTATGCACCCTGCCTTAAAACACTGTAATAGATGACAAAGGAAAAGGAACTGCCTGGAATTACTAACAGCTGATGGCCGACAGGCAGCACAGAATTGCCAGGTTTGCCATTTATAACTAGTGCTGCCTGGGAGCACCTTGCCATGTCCCTGGCTCAGGGTGGTGTTTGCTATGCTTAGTGTCATAGAGGACGCAGGCCTTCTGCAGGGATTGCTAAGTGTGGGGTGGCTGGACCTGACCATGGCCATGGTGGTGAGTCATTTATGGTAATAAAACAAAGGACATCTCAACAGAATGTTACACATACAAAAATATGACTTTCAACTTTTAAAATAAATAAATTCAGTTTATTAAGAGCTGGTGTCAATGCTGAACAAAATACACATCCTCCAGTAAAGAAACAAGTTGGCGAACTATTATTTTCTGCTTTTTTTTTTTTTTTTTTTTTTTTTGATTTACTAAAATACAAGTTGGACCTTTATTTATTTTTAAATCTATCTTTTGTCTCCCTTAATTATATGTGTGTCCTTATTACTGTGACCATCATTCTCCTTTAAGCCAAAGACTGAGGTGTGGTGGTTTTTCTAATATTTCTTAGGAGTCTGGCCATGTTTGTAGATTTTTTAAGGGAAAATACTCAACAATGGAAAAAAAAAAGAAAAAAAATATTTTTTCTAATAAATAAAAATAATTTAAAATGCTAGAGGATATACATGACTATCTCTGATTATGTTCATTTATAAATGAAATAGTTTCCAAAATATGTGGAAGCAATATTAAAGGCAGACAAACAAAGTTCTGTCTACTTTATTTTTCCATTACACTTGCCCTTCGTAACTTCTCCATCAGTGGTTCAGCATGTAAGAGGAACAAATGTCACATCACCATTCATGAAGTTTGTCAGGCTTTAAAAAATAGTTCTGGCCTCGAAGGAGTCAACATTCATCTTCAACTTCTCTGATTGGTGGTATCAAGCTGCTTGTCGATTTGTACTGATTGATCTGATTGGCCATGTGGGTGCTCATGGGCTTGATTTGAATGTTTCTGGGATAGGCATTATCCGGCTCATCTGTAAACCATTTCTTTTCTGCTAAGAAGCAAAATGGGTAGAGACAGAATAAGGAGGGAAAATAAGAATTTTAATTAGTGAAGCACACAGAAGCACGAACAAAAAAAAGAAAAGAAAAAAAAGAAAAAAAAAAGAGGGAGGTAGCAGTCATTAAAGTTTATAGAGAAAAGGCAATCAATAGAAAGTGACTTTGACTAACTAATTAATAGCAATACAGTGCATTAGATTAATACCTCTGAAAATACTCTTTATTGATGGAGCATGGCACATTTGCACATTTGACAGAAGTTAAACAAAACTGGCAGTTTGCTTGTTGTGAGAGGGTTCTTTTTGTTTTCATGCTCAAGTGAATGCTCTTTTTCATTTATTGGGGGGGGGGGGGGGGGGGGGAACAAAAAAAAAAAGTACAAATAAAAGGCTAAACTAAGAAGCCAGGGAGAGCAGGTGGGGTAAGGGTTGTGCAGAAAAGAGTATGTGAGTACTGTACAGAGAAATACCCCAAAAGCTGGGGAGCTTCTCTGACCCGTTTCAGCCTGGAGGTGTTCACTCTCATGCAGAGGAAGACCTGGAAGATGTCCCACAGGCCCTGGTGCCAGAGGACATGGCATGGGTGTGGTGTGACTACTGAGCAACCTGGCTGTGAGTTTTTGCCCTGCACATGGGGATGCAACCTACCTGGTGATGCAGGTGGTAAGGGCTCAATCCTGAACAGATTTGTTGTGATACATGACAGCAAGGTACGGGAAGCAAGGATTTAATTAAATATTAGTGGGGCCACCGGTCCTTCAGTATGTTTGGCTAGAACATGTTTCCATCATCATGGGAAGAACTTTATGATATGGCTCTGGGATAAGTTAGGAGGCAGGAGAGATTATGACACTGCAGCTACTCTCTCACTGCATAGGATTGCAGCCACTGCTCTTAATGCAGGTATGGACAAAAGCTTCACAAAATTCACAAAACAAACGAAAAAATGATTTCCTTAAGCTAGTGCTAACGCTGCTGCCATTCCTTAATGGTAGGTATGTAGCTCTGCAAGATTTGAGTACTTAAAGACTCCTCATCCTCACGCAATTTATGATCATCAGGTGCTTCTTCTTTGATACATTGTAAGCAGGGTTTCCCTTCACCCACCTCTCTTTCTCCCCTTATCCAGTTTCCAGAGGCAGGTGTGCAGAGCAATGAGCTCAAATGATGCTGGGCATGGGATTCTGCAGCTGTGGCATTTTTATTGTTACGTGCCATATTCAATGTATGCCACAACAGAGTGGCTGTACTTACATTTATGCAATACTTCTCATCCCAGTGGGAAACTCAGAATGCTTTGGCAGCTTCACTGTTTCACTAAATAACACAAACTAGCACCTCAGCTTACCCCTGAAATGCTGCTATCTCTGGGCTTGGGCTTGAATCAGGAAAAGAGTGGGAGGGGTGCTCCTTTATTTAAAAATAAATAAATAAATAAATAAATAAATAATAAAAAACAAAATTCTCCTTAGGGGGCTGGTCTTAGAAACAGAAATTGGAAGAGCAAGAAGAGCAACAACTATCCAGGCACAGATATGTAAAAATAAGCAACTTTAAGCAACTAGCTGCAAAATTAGGGCTCTAAAGAAGTGGATTAATTTCCAGAGTCACTAAACTCAGACACTTGAAGCATCAAGTTGCAACACTTCAAACCCAGCAACAAACCCCAAACTCAGGAAAGCTAATCCATTATTTTTACTGACATATTTGTTATCTGAGCTTATGCATTTAAAATAATTTTTAAAAACTATAGAAAGGAGTTGTATCATTAATTAATGGTGAATTACTGAAGTAGAATGACTGTAATGCTTTTCCTGTCATTATCAAAAATATAGTTTTCTTCTTTTGGAAATATCTTACTCATTCTGGATGAAGGTAAATATTTTTCTACCTGCATAAAGTTGCCTGAGTCTGAGCAATGTTTTCTTTCCCACGTCTCTCTCTCTCTTACCTATTATAATTAAGTTCCCTTTGATTTGAACAGATTGGACGATAGGAATTCATAATGTTACATCCTGCACACTGAAGCTAACTGATTAAGTGCTCTAAATTATTCTTCCTGACAGAATGATAAAGTTACAATCTGTTCAGAGATGATCTACAGCTTGCCAGACTCCTACTGCTTCTTTCTACATTCATTTATCTTTTTGTCAAGCAGTTAAATAAAAAAAAAAAAAAAAGAAAGAAAAAAGAAAAAAGAAAGAAAAGAAAGAAAAAAAGAAAAAAAGAAAAAAAGCCTCAATTCCATAGATCTTTTAAAGTCATCAGAACATCTGAATTATTAATCAGACTTTAAGGGAACAGCTCTTGATGGGAGCTGGTTTAAGAAAGGTTATAGGAAAAAAACTAGGAATGTGTACACATCAAAATAATTTCAGCTCCATTTAAAAAACCATTTAGTTCAAGTGTGACACATGAACCATTATGCATTTGTGAAAACCAATTTTATGTGATCTACGATTAAACTAACCTTTCAGAGAGGTGTAAAGTGTGATGGTTATCATGTTTTAAAAGCCTTGCAAGATCACATAAACAATTTCAAACTAACATTTTTCTAATGGTTTGTGTTTAAAATCATTTTGAGGCAAGTTAAGCACTGTGAACTTTTATTTCCAGTTTCTTTCTTAGTGTATGGTGCACAAACTTTCCTTACAAACAGAACTTGCTGCAAGTTCATGCAGTCTTATAGCAAGGAAGGAAAGAACTGCATTGGTGCTATGGATGAGCTGCAGTATGCTGCTGTGCAGCAAGTGAAAAGCACTTGCTTTTCCTGGAACTGCAACACAAGATAATTATATGTTAATCTTTACAATAAAACTCATGTCCAGGAAGCTGATCTTTAGAAACTGACACCATCTTCATGCCTTCACCTGGCAAGTAATAAATACAGAAGATAATTAGTAAATGCAGAAACCTGTAGATTATTTTCTTTGACTTCTTTTGCTTTTTAAATTTATTTTTGCCAGTGATGAAACCTTAATCCAGGCACTATTGTCTTCTGCATCAGTGCTTGGACCTGATGTTTCACTTTTCCTGTCCTTCTTCTACTGTTCAAATCATCCTTAATGATATAATGATGAAATTCCTGTGGAAGTCCATTACTCACTATACTTACCTTTGAAACAGGAGGAGTGACTTTCCCCATATTTACTACTGACGTATTCTGCTCCCAGTTACTAAATATCCTTCTTGAATCACTTACACACTTCTAAGTCTTTTTTGTTATGCTCACAGTCTGCCAAAGTCTTAGTAGAGAACTTTACACATCTTAAAAATAAACTTTTTCCTTAAAAATCAAGACTTTTTTTTTCCTTTTTTTTCTGTTCTTTTTTTGTTGTTGTTTTTTTGTTTTGTTTTGTTTTGTTTTGTTTCTTTTCTTAATCAAGACTTCAAGTATTGATTTATCCACTACAATGTGGGTAGTTGGCTGTTGTGTCCTGCCTGTTCTTCTCCTTTCTGGGACATGCATAGTGACCTTTACCATACGTTACAGTGAGAACAAGCCTAGTTATCAATGACTTTAATTTGTTAGTTTGTTTTTGTTTTTTAATAGAGCTCAGTAAGAGAGCTAAAAGTCCACTATTTGATGGATTTCCTTTTGACACCATCACTTGAGAGATGCTGGAATGTCTAAGTGACTTCAAAAGTATCACAAAGCAGAAAACAATTACCTTCCTCTCAGACATACACTTGCATTTGCAGTGGGTTCTTGGTACCCATATGCATTCATGGAGGTCTTCAGGGCTTCATACTTGCATCACAAAAAAAAATAACTAAGTGCTAATTGCTTGTGTAAGACTTCCTTGCAGCATAAGAATATTAATAATTAAAAATAAAGTGATCAAAATACGGATTATTTAATATGTCTATAACATTCTCTCAACCAGCTGGGGTTTTATTTGCCCTGGTTCTTTAAAAATTCTGGCCTGAGTAACCACATTTGAATAAATGCCACTGTGAAACACCTTCTGAATAGGGCAGAGGCAAAGAAAGTACCAGCTAAAGTTGATGCAAATTTTACTGAGTCTGTATTCTCACCATAATTCCAGGTTACCTTACAGATATTTTAAAAGGGATTCATATTTTTTTTAGTTCATGACATCAGTTTCAAATGAGGCTGACAGGGACGTGTTTGGCTTGTCCCACAAATAAGCCCCTTGTTCAAAACCAAGCCAAAAATTCTCCCTTACAATTTCTTCCTGTATTAGAAAAATAAAATTTTCTTCACCTACTTTGAAGTTCTTGTTTAGCAGATGAATATTTTACATGAGGTAGGTAGGAAGTAATTTGTAGGAATAGAGAAAGAAGAAATTATTCTTGCTCCCTGTCAGGGGCTTTAGTTTGGTCCAAGGCAGCTAACATTTCAGGACAAAAATACTATTCTGAACTTGCTTTTGTTGAGTTTTCTGTTTTTAAGGTAGCAAAACAAATTCTAGTTTTCATGATGGAAAATGGCTGACTCCACCAGTGGGAACCCATGCCAAATAGCCTGTTGGTGTGCCAGAACCTCCACATTTAATGACCAGCCTTCCAATTTCATCAGTATATCCATGGCAGAACATCTTCATCTCTTCAATAAACAAATATCTGGTCTGTATAACTATATTTAATGTGAAAATTGCTCACAGAATAACTGAAAGTAAGAACTAATTCTGCAGACTTAAGGTCAGAAGACAGAAGAAAATTAAATTTCAGAACAATCTAGATAATTTAGATTTACACCCATATTAGGCATTCATCTTCTTTTGCTCACAAAGTAGACAAGTTATTTCTTTAATGTAGACTGTTAATATGTTTCCTACTTGAGCTGCACATTTACACAAATATTATTTTTTAATAAAATCATTATCATTTAGTAGATGACAACTGGCTTCATATTAACACCCTTCCTTCCTCTACTAAATGGAAAACAGATAAAACATTAATGGGAAAGCATTTTGGTGTCAAGGCCATTAGCATTCTTCCAAAATGCATAACTGCTTTCCACTATCTTCAGTCAATATTGCCAACACAAAAAGATGCTAATGAACATACATGGAGGATGGGAGAAAAAAGAGGGGAGGAAAGGAACTGGAATGAGGAATGAGAAATTAATGTCTGCACCAGGATAGGCATCTTCATTGAGTGGGAACCTTGTTCTTTAGAAGAGGACACGTGCATTCAGAAAGGCAAGCTGATGAGAGGGTAAAAAATAAAACAGGGTTGAGCAACAGCAGCAGCAGCAGCAGCAGCCAGTTTTACTTCTGGTTTGGAGGGAAAAAAAAGGCAAAAACAAACAAACAAACAAACAAACAAACAAAAAAAACAACCAACCAAACAAACAAACCAGTAACTGAAGAAAGTTTTTAACTACTTTTTTTTGTTTAATTCCACAAGTTTTCACAAGGACAAAGTTATAGGAGGAAACCCACAGCAGTTGCTAGGTCATGCAGAACCATTAATTGTCATACCTTGGCCCATTCTATTCATCCTTGTTGCACTTTAGAAAAAGAAGTAAGCTATGTAAGTTTTACAATGCTTTTAAATTGTCGTATTTCCTGTTGAGCACTTTAACTGGCACATCCTTGTAGAAATAAATATTCTCAGGGCAAAACATGGTAACTTTCTTTGCAAAAAGAAAAACATGAATTTGTCTTTATGATGAAGAGCAACTGTAATACATTCATTTGTAGGGGAGCAACCAAAATTTGCAACATATTTCACTGACAGGACTTACAGCTGCATTTGAATGCACACATACATATGTACTGTATTCCAATTGTTATGCTTAACACTGTGCAGTGGCTCTCTGCAGCCCAATTCTATGGTTACAGGTTTTGTCAGTAAAAGTGCTTGTCTTCATTGTCAATTCACACAGCAAGCAAATCTTAAAAATTATCATGCTTTGGGAAGGGGAAGGTAAAAAACAGCACTAACCATAAAAGCACCTTGTCTGGGTTGGCATATACAATGCTAATCACTCCCATATCCAAGCATTTTTTTTGTCTCTCCACAGACTTTATTGCTGGGTAGACAGTGAAGGTGGCATGGGTTCCCAGCCTTCCTACCCCTCACCCAGGTAACTTCTTCACACAACCCACAACTATTTATAGATTTCAGAAGGTTGGCATTTGAAATTAAAAAAAAAAAAGATAAACCTCAAGTATCATTTTTTTTTTGTGGCTCCCTAGGATAGGTTTCTTTCATCTACTTTATGTAACTCCCTGCAACAATCTCTGTTTGGCTGGGTGAGTCATTGGTGAGAATACACAAGTGCCTAGACATGATGCTCCAGTACAGTTTATGTTTCCACCCCAGCTCTCTTGTTCCGATCATTCATTAGCCATTTTGGCACAGCACTTTTTCTTCCCGAATGGGAAGGAAACTCACAGATCTTAAAGGCACTCAGTTGTCCTCCACGTATTCCTGCTTACCGTGTACTGGCACACACCTGCTGAAAAGAACTGGCTAAAACATGGCTCAGGATTTCTGGAGGATCTTTGCACATTAGGACTCTCATTGGAAGATTTATACCACCACTCTAACTTTGAAAAGTTAAACTACCATCTGGGGAAAGGAATAAAGTCCCCCAGGAACTGATACTTAAGCATAGAAAAATGCTTGCTCTTTTCTGAACATTATTTATTCTGTACATAAGGTGACTAATTCACCTTTTAAAGATGTAAAAGCCCCAGCAAGGCAATTTTTAATGACTTACATCCAATATTTATGATACATATGGCTTTTTATCCCAAATGTCAAAAGTGAAAAGAAAATATAGCTATTCATGTGGCAGTATAAATAGACAGAATAATAATTTAATATGTAATTAGACTCTTCCTAAACTTAAATTAAACCATTGGAGTTTTACAACTCTATGCCCAGACAACGTCAGTGTTACAGGGAAAAAAACACTATCTCCAAAATGCTGGTATTTTAGAGAAAGTCTTCGAAGAAGCAGAAAAGTCCCTGATATTGCTTTGGTATACAGCAGGTGCTTAACAATTATCTATACAAAGAGCATAAGCCCTATACAATTTAAGCTTAGTGAATGAAAAAGCAGTAGGCGTGTTATTGTTTTTGTGGGCTTTTTTTTTTTTTTTTTTTTTTGGCAATAGGTTAATTTAATAAGCTTCAAATAAATGTAGCAATTCCTGTAAATACAGTTATAAAAAGCTACTGCAATATATGTCAAAACTTCTGCACTAAATGACTTTCTTTGTGTAAATTTAACATCAAAAACAAGTGTTCATGTTAAATATATTTTCTGATATGTAGGTAACTGCAGTGAGTTATTTATGTTTTCAGTGTGCCTATTGGTTTTGGACTTTTTTCTCCCCTAGTATCATAAATAACTTTTGGTCCGTCTGCTTTGTTGCTGTTGTGCTTAAGGGTTTTATGGTGGTGAAATAAAAATGACAATCACATGCACACTGTCATACATATGCAAAATATGTGTACAAAAAAAGAGGGCTCCATGGGAAAACAGGGAACATTACTGTTGGAAACATTAATTGGGGAGAATGGGTGGTGAATGCAATTTTCACACACAGTGGGAGCAGATACACATATCAAAGTCTATCTTCCTGCACATACTTCTGTTTTTCCCGGGAATCCCTGGTCTTGGTGCGGTTCGGTCGGTTTGCTGTTGATGGGATGGAGTGAACTGAGGAGCTCTTCTTGCTGGATGAATAGGAAGAATGGGAGGAATGAGAAAGACTGGCCCGGGACTGGCCAGCGTTGTGGTCGAATTGCATCAAACAGAAGATCAAGTCTGTCGGCACAAGCTCAAACTCATATGGTGGGTTTGTGATAACATAACTGCAAAGAAAGAGGGAAGAATGTTTAGATTTCAAACAAAACTTCCTTCTAGAGATGTTATCTCATGAACATTTATACAGCTTTCTGCTTCTTGAATGTGTACTTGATTATAGTTCACATAATAACCATGTTTTTTTTCAGTGCCATCTCATGTCAGATATCACTCTGAATGTTTGCTGTGTAGAACAGACATATTGACTGAGTAGGATGTTCTCCAAGGAAACCACATCCTGATTTTTCTGAGAACACAGCATATAGCTTATCCTCCTTTCCCTAGCTGCATTGAAATGCAGTGACTCTACTAAATAGATTCACATACTGATAGAAAAAACAATATACCTACCAGCAGTGTCACTTAAAGCTGGATTTTAAATGCAATAATATTTAAGTATATACTTACTCTATGTTTATTTAAATAACGTCAACTGTTTTTTGTATTACCACTATGCATAACACAAGTTAGCAAAGATTTATAAGTTATTTATTTCTTCATTTCAGCTTTGTGGTCATTTTCATGACCTCAAAGGGAATTAATAAAGAGAAATCCGAGGATCTTTTCTTGGTAAATATACATATACAGGTCTGAAAAAAACCTTTGAAAATCTCAATGATCCCACCTGCAACCAAATCTCTTTCAAAGATAGGAAAGGCTTTTAGATCTTAAGGCTAAAATCTTTCATGTATATAAAAAGCACTGTATGTGAACAAGGCAATAGGAACTTTCTTTATAAGAAAGGAATGAGTAAGAATCCTGAAACACACAAGCTCTTTTCAAATTCAATGCTGGCAAGATATCTGGCTTAACTGCTTCAAGGACTGCAGTCACTTATTAATTCAACTAATAATCCCAAATAAAGCAAGTACAGAGTAAATGTAAACTGAAAATCATTTTTTCTGCACAGTTTGTCCAAATCATTATGGATGAAACCACTTCAGTGGGATGCAGTGTTGCTTATTGCTTATTGCCATGTCCAGCCAATGCTTTTGAAAAGAATGAAATAGTAATGATTATATAATATAGCTATGATAGTTCTGAATTGGGTTTGTGTGTTTATTTCTAGTGGTGCACATTTCAAGTGAGCTGCTAAATAGCCTTTGGGTTGCAAAGATTGAAATGTATCCATTCTGTTTAAAGCACCAAGTTCAGCCTCAGTTTTACCAGAGTTAAAATGCAGCCTGTGAACAGAGGAACCTCTTTTTAAGGGAGGAAATGATGATCATATAAAACCTAGAACTTTAATTCACCTGGTCTTGGCACAAAGTACTCAAAGATTTATCTCTTGCTACAAAATTATAAAAAAAACAAACAAACAAAAAAACCCCATCTTTTTTAGATTTCTTACAGGCATTAGGTCATCCTCATCCAGAAGTATGAAGAACACTGAAAGAGATGTCCTAAGATCAAACTTACCGTTTGGTGCATTGGCTGGGAGTACTTAGGTGAGCATCCCTTAATCGATAAATTCCAAAGCAAAGCATATTGTAAGTTTTCAGTGCTTTACAGAATAAATCTCCGTAACAGCCTCCATCCTAGGAAAGAAAAAAAAGAAAAAGAAAAGAAAAAGAAAAAGGAAAAGAAAAAAAAAAAAAAAAAAGAAAAAGAAAGAAAGAAAAAAAAGAAAGAAAAAAAAGAAACACCATTTTTTTTTTCTCTTTTCTCATTTAAAATCATGACAGAGAAGTGGATTTTCAGTAGAAGTTTGTACCAAAATGACAATGTATAGACAGCCTGTTTTAGTCACAAATGAGAATCTTTTATCAAAGTAAATGAATAAACTAAATGTTTTACTTCAAATAAGAAATTACTTTAAGCAATCATTATTTTGGAGAGCCAAGATCCATGCAAAGTTACTCAACTAGCAAAATTTAATGATCTGCTTTAAGATGGAAATGCAAATTTTGGTATAAAAGAATGCATAATTCTACAAATTGCATTAATTGTAGTTTGGAAATTGTTAGAATTTGCAACCCTTTTAGGCAGCAGCCATTTTATCATCTGATAAATAATGAGGATTTCACAAGTATTTAAATTCATTTAGAAACAAACAAACAGAAAAACATCATAGTTTTGTTTGCCAGACATAAGTGTAGTATAAGAACTTAAAGCTCTATGCAGAGACTCAGTGATCTTTGGACTTGATGAACTTTAACATCTTTTCCAACCTGTGCAATTCTATGATTCTAAGACTAAAAAAAAACTATCCAAAACCCAGTAAGGCTATAGATATTTTTCATATATAGAGTGGATTATTAGTAGGATTGTTATTTTCTCCAAGTCAGCTCATTCACATCTTTACATGAGTAAGAAGAGCCATAGGTCTTTTCATTCTGCTTGAAATACTCAGGGAAGTAGACTAGCAAGTCATATAACATCTTAAAAAGCATAAGAGCATACCTGGCACCCTATGTATAAAGTGTCAAGCCATCTAAAAGCTTTATTATTTGAAACTAAACAATAGAAAACATGCACTACAATAGATTTTTAATTCACTCTTACAGAAAATAGATAGACTTCATATCACCTTTGGTCCTACATATGTCTCATGATCTTACCCCTAGGTCTGCAAATGGCCCATCATACAAAGCCAACTGAGCAACTCGACACCTGTCCCTGTTTGCAAGTGTCTGGGGCGTGCTGTAACCTCCTCTCAAAGCATTTTCCTCAGCAATCAGTGCTTCCAGCTCTGGTGTGGCTCCTCCTGTTACCAATGTCCGTATCAGTGTGAGGATATTGTCATTGAAGTATGTCTGCAGAGATAAAAGAAAGCTCTTTAAGCAAACACCATTAAAGTCACAACTGAAGACATCCAAATTACAACTTTTCTGGGTTTCTGCTGTTTAAAGTTCTTGGCTGTCTCTTCAAATAATTTTATATAGAAAGTGAAAAGACAGCAGCCTCCAATTACTCTATTTTCTTCTATCCCATTAGGCTTCTATACTAGATCCTTCTTTTTAAACACCAATTCTGGTTGATTTTTATTAAAGTACAAAAATTTGAATGATTTATGTTTCCTATAATTGGCGTTAGTAGTGATGCAATGACTGCTTTCCTTCTCAATGCCTTCATGTCTAATAATGGGCTTTAGGACATGTAATTGTAAAATTCAGACCACATTTAAAGCTTACACAGGCTAGATTGCCTTTTTACTCTTGTCACCAATTCGTTGGGGAGCTGCCTTTGTGCTGCAAATGTCATTACTTATTACTGCGGCTGGACTCTAGCAGTCTAACCAAGGTATTGTACTAAACATCTTATTACGAGACTTGACAGTGTTCAGACATAAGCATGTATCAATTAAACATCTTGAGTTCATTCCAGATAAATGTATGATGAGTTTGGGATCCTGGTGGTCCTTTTAAAAAACTCTAGGGTATAGGGTAAGTGTGGTTTATTAGGGAAGATTTACTCCACACTGACATTTTGCCAGCATCTCTAGCATTGCTGGTCTGTCAGGCAAACAATGAGCATTTTAAATATTAATTTAATGCCACATGAATGACTTTCAAGTTCACTTAAAAGTATACTAGTATAGTTCAGAGATACACAGTTAAGTATCTGCAGTGCAATATAGTGGGCAAAAAATAATGATCATCAGAAAAACAAGACTCCATCATTTACAATGACACCAATGTCAGGGTTTTCAGAAGTGTTGCAAGTGTACCATATGAAAAGAAAATGAGCTAGCTGTAGTATACATGGGATTCACATTACTAGATTTATAACTTTTGTTGATTTTAGGACTTGGACCAAATGTAATTCAATGACATAAAAATGAATACTGCATTCTCAAACACTGCATGTTATGCAAAGATTTCAATTATACTTTTCATTGAAATTCACTGCTTTTTCTATATGATGTAATTGTTTGTAATACACAGTAAACCGAGGTACAGGTTGAAATGTTTTATTCTGAGATCAAAACACAGAACTGGCTTCCAATCCCTGTTGCTTTGATATTCTTTCTTTGCATAATGAAACCTTGGTTTTATTGTTTACTTGAGCTGACAGATAAAACAGGAGAAAATGAATGCTATGTGGCAAGATTTTTCACTGTTACATTGAAATTTCATAACTCCAAGCATCTCTGCTTATTTACATAGGCATATATGCCATTCACCTGTTGATAAAATTAAAATGAGAGGAAAATACTATTATTGTCATGCAAGCCCTAAAGCAAATATTTGCATGACATCAGCTCCCATATATTTTAAATTAACCTGAGTATGGCAGTACATGTTTTTAAATACAAAACATACTGTGATGGTAGTGTGATACTGGCAGAAGGAATTACTGTAAAACAACAGCTAATCTCAAACCATCTCATACACATGTGGTTGAAATGTGTAATAATTCAAGGATAACACAAAAGTTTCTTAACATAAAGTAAAACTGTTTTGACTCCATGCGAGAATTAAAGTTTGGAATGATTATAAGATGTTTAATAGGAACTGCAGTGGTGACAGGTAAGACAATCAGGCACTATTGTTTATTCTTCAGTTAATTACTTCTTTATTTCATGGAGATGAGGGTTGGAGTTGCCTTCTTTTGGCAACTCTTCCCACTTGCTATACTTTTCCAGAAATAAAAAAAAATCTCAGAATTAAAAATCTGCATTAAGTTTGGTCTCTTTTCTTGGCCTTTGCCAATGTATATTATTTGCCAGGCAGAATTAAAATAATTAGCATAATTCCTTATCTCCTGTAGTTCATCAGCAATATTCCTTGACCAATGTCATACATATAAAGACAAATACTGACAGATCTAGAGGCTGGAGAAGTGTATAATAGAAACTGGAAAAGACCTATCAGTAAAAACATACTTCTGCATATTCTATATGGCACTTAAATTATACATGTTCACAGAAGTAATTTATTCAAAAATACTATTTTTAACTTTACTGCTATGAATCAAGATGGTACACGGAGAAAAAGTAATACATGGTTCCACAGGTAGACTATTTAAAGTCTGGTTTATAAGCTTATGACAACATAGCTAAGTCTGACAAGTAATGTTCAGCTACTCAAAGAGTGAAAGTTGTTGATCTATGTAAAATAACATTTTCATAGCTTGGTGAATTGCAGAGACTGGCAAAAACATGCAAAAGTCTGAAGACATACTGAAGATTTTATTGCTCTTTAAGAGATAGGTATGATTAGGCCTAACTTTCCTGGTTTGCACCTCATACTCTCTTTATTCTATATTGGAAATCACAGCTTCTATATCTAGAATCCAAGATTTAAACACGTATAATGTTCTATCTTATGCATTTTGTACTGTGCAAGTGCACAAATACCCTCAGTTATAGCTCACTAGAGAACGATCTACTAAGAAATTATACTGGGATCATTTTGCTCACTGTACTGTAGATTTTATATTAAACAGACAAATGAAAGCAAAATGTAAAGTAATGTATAATGGCAGGCACTTGTCATAAAATTATTAATAGGAATTAAATAATACGAAAATAAAATATAAAAGTAAGTAAAGTAAAACAAAATAAAATTAACCTCCCCAAAGCCCATAACAACTAAGGAAAAATGGGCCCAATTCTGACTTATGTGCCAACCAGGAGTAACTCTGGGAGCCATAAACTGTAACAAAACTGGTGCAAAAGAGAAAAGAATCCGGCCTATTGTCAATGTAACAGAATGCTGTCATGCGACAAAGGCTTCCCGCAGCTAGACAAATGTTAAGGCAAAGCTAAGACACTTATTAGCAAAGAAGGCAACATTTCTCTTGGAACAATGGCTTAATTTGGGTTTCACACCATGACTGATATGGATGTCACCATTTAATCAGATGGATGAGTGCAGCCAAATGACCATTTTCTTCAATTTCTATTGATAAGCATAAAAATTCCAGCTTTTTAGAACAGTGCAAGCATTGCAGACGACCAGAAAATGCCCAGCTGCAACCAAAAAAGGATGGGTGAAAAGGAAGTGGTAACTTGGCATCTTTTGCTAAATAGGGTTGCATCCTCCCATACGTTGATTTAATGCTCCTGAGAAAAATCCTATCTTTCTGTGCCTTTAATTGCCACAAAAATCATACTCATTTTACTACCTCTCACTGGTCTGGAATTAGGGAACATTGATCTTCATGTTTGTCTTTCCAATTCAAATTGTTCCTACAGTTCTATGATTTCTATGATTCTAACAATGAAAAGCTGAATTAGCTGATATCCATTTCCTTTGGAATAATAATACACTGAAATTAATTTGAGAGTGATCTCTTACTTGCTCTGTGGGAGGGTACATGGCCTGGATATGCCAGTACTTGTAAGGAAGCACTCTACAGAATGACTTTGGAAAGGTGCTGCTGTACTTAGAGTATAACACAACATTCTTCAGTTATGGCAGTGAATTACTCTTCTTGGCTGTTAAATCATAGCTGAAAATATATTTGTTTGCTCCTGCCATTAACTGTACCCCATAATGAACATCTGCATAGTGTCACTTTAATCAGCATCCACAGTGCGAATATGACATGGAACAGGCTAAATAAAGAAAAAAGAAAATGCATCATAGATGCTAAAAGTGAGTAAATAACAAGGAAATTCTGGCACTAATATCTGAGCTAGCACTGCCACCTAGCCTATGCACCTGAAGTGTAGAGTGGCTCTTTGCAGTGTTTTGGGGATGCTTTCCTTATCAATTATTTTTTAAATTATAATTACCAGAGCGCTTATATTTTGCAGTTGGCACTGTCAAACCTCTTCAACTAATTGGTCCTTTACAAAAAAATTAACTGAAAATTAGCACATCTTTTAATAATGTTGCTTTAACTTTAATGACATTTTGCTTTTCATTTATAATTACTCTAAAACTGTCATTTTTCCAAGCCATACCTGCCATTTTTTATGCTTGCTAGTGTGTATGTTTTTTGTTTGTTTGGTGTTGTTTTTTTTTGTTTTTAAGTGAGCTTATTCTAAGAAGGTCACTCTTCCACTTCATGCAGTTTTTGATACCTTTTTCAAATAACTATTTTTTACTTTTTTTCCTTTTCCAATTGGAGAAATTCTAATAAACAGATAATTCATATGCAAACATGAACTAGGCTAACATCAAGGACTTCTACTAAGAAAAAACATGTCTGAGTTAGAATGAAGAACAGAAATGTAACTGTTATCTGTTGTAACTATCTCATTAACAACCAGAAAAGGAAAAAGTTCTCCTTCCCATTCCCCACCCCCCTCAAAAAACAAAAGCAAATCAAAACAAAAAAAAAAACTTGGCTCTCTTAAGCTATTTTATATCTATTTTATCTTTTTTATACATTACAATCTAATGATTTTCAATTATGCTCAATTTGGTGATAAGAGCATACTTTGCTTTTCAGGAGTGGCCTCACCTTGAGACTAACAGACTATATATACTCTTTCCCTAGGTTTGCATGTGTTATGACATTACAAATATTCATATATCACTCAAGTCACTAATGGCAGACTATGGCACTATGCCTCTTTAGAGACATAGTAATGCTTTAGCTGGCATGATTTAACAATAGTCACCATTCACTTAAAACATGAGACATGTATGCAGTCTTCATACAGAGCACACTCCTGCACTTCTGTTGAAGCTCTGTTACCAAGTCGTTGAAAGGTAGTTGCAAGTGCAGTTTTTTATGTCATTCTTATCTTTTGAGCAATGATCTTCAAACTACCACACTGTGAAACACAAGCTTTGTAATACACTGCTTTTGCTGGAGAAGACAAATGCCTAATACAACAGGATTGCCTGTAGGCAGTCTTTTGAAAAGTGAACTTTGTTAAGCCTTTTACCTTTGAAATAAGAAAATAACATGATTTTCAAATTCGAGGTGTCTAATATTGTCATTTTATAGGAAATAAAACTAAACAAGCAGAAGATAGTGCCTTCCAGTTTTCAGATTTGAATCAGAAAGTGACCATACTTTCTGAGATTTGTTAGTCTACTATTCCTATATTAATAAATTTGGAATAATGCAACACCATTCAGTACTACTGAACTGATAATCAATAACTCCATAATTTAACAAAAGTATCATATTTAGCAATATGACTTGTGGATACAACTCCACATAAAAAGTTCATACAAAAGGATACAATACATATTTTGCCTCTCTTTTTCTACACCTAAATCTCTATATGTAACTTCTAAACTGTCTGGAAGTCAGAAAGAATACTGCATGCATGGGTATTATTCCACTGTCTTATCTTATTCTATTTTCTAATCTTTCTTATAGCTGTTTTACTACAAAATTTCATCAGTGCAAATAGCAATTCATTCTTAATGGAGCAATTCATCCGTTGTGCATTTGTATATTAGCTCATGTGAGGCATTCACATTCCTTAAATAACAACAGAGATCATAACTTGGAACTTTGTTATAAAAATTAAGTAACAATAAAACCAAATCACTAAGTGGATTGAATATCGAACTATTTTCTTCTCTAAAAATGAGCTGGCAAAGAACGGCACAAGCTGAATTATTTCTTTACAGCACAGAATTCCTGTGTAACTAATAAGATGAAAAAATAACTGTAGGTCTCACAGTTTCAGATTTTGGTTTTACTTTGCCACTGCTGGGTTGAAATTAGGCAGAATAAATAGATGTTGTTTCCTAAAAATAAGCATACTCTAGAATAACAAACAAATAAAAACCAATGAGATAATAAAATTTCACCATCTCACACATCTTACACCTTCTGAAGAATCAGGAAGAATGTTACTTTTCCAAGCATTTACTAGAATTTTCAGGAACAAACTGCCACTGGTATACAAAGTATTGGGAAAAAAAAAAAAAAAAAAGATTGGACAATGGGCTATTCTAATTGACTGAATCCTTGACTCAACTGCTTGATTAGTATTTTTTCTAAGTCAAAATTTTTTACTCTTATTATCACATTTAATTCTCTGGCTTCAGGCTGCACTGTATCCAACATATATGACAACTGAGATGCAAAAATGCTTGAAAAAAATCTCTGTTGAAGAAAAAAATATCAGAAATAGAGGGACATGTTACCAAAAACAATAAGTGTATGAAAGGTGGCAAGAATTACAGCTATTGTGAGGACTATGTGATAAGTTCTAAGGAAAAATTCTAAGCAGTAATGTTCTCTATTCTCCTTCTTGAATATCTGTCATCTAGACCATGTATTGTTGCACAAGAAAGTAATGACATCCATAACATTTTGCATCTTTTTGTGGGGATGCCAGTCATGATCAGAAGAATTAATACAACCCTGGAAACTGCCTTCAGAAAAATTCATCCGGAGACATTTCTTTAGATAATAATGTGACTAGGTAAACAGTACTCAATATAACAATTCGGAATCTTCATGTTAAATAATTCCCATTTACAAGGAGAAAATGTTAAAGCTATATTATTCATAGAGATTTTAATTAGGGAACATACAAATTTTAGGTGTGCTTGCTTAGGCTTTCTGAATTTGTCAAGTCTGCAAAACATGGCCAATAACTTTCAAAAAATGCATTTTCTGATTTTATTGCAAACTCCTAAGCTGCATTAGAATAAAATTTTATCACTGTAGACTGATACTATTCAGCTGCGGATGGAACATATAAAGAATATAGCCGAATTTTTTTTTTAAAAATGAAATATTGGTATATAAATATGAAATATGAATGAAATATCAAATAACAAAGATTATTGTGACTTTTTCTTAAAAGCAAATACGTCATTCTGAATTTAGGTGAAGGTCAGACTTGGTTCTTAAAGAAATCAGTCTGCTCATTTCTAATATTATGTGAGGTTTTATTGCTGGCACCATGGAACTGTATTACAGAGAGAGCTCAAAAAGCCTATACTATTTTAAAAAGGATATGTCCTTGCTACATCTAACAGGGCTTAAGGTTCCTCTGAAGTGTAGCTTACAGAGCAAAACTGTTCTTAAAAAAGCCAGTACGGAACAAGGGAGAATGAAAGGGACTTTGACCAAGATGTTTGCTTTGAAACTGTACCATGGTGGTAGACCTAGTGTAGGCATAACCAAATGCCACTATCTGTAGGTTCCAGCATGCAATTATGGCTTGATTCATATGACAACTCATTTGAAAAAGAGATTACAACCTCCCTTCACAAAAGTAGAGTCCACATGATGTGTACAATGGCTTTTGTATTTAGTATGGTTCTATCAGCATCCTCCAGCACCAAGAGCACTACTGAGGGCTAGAAGAAATTAGAAGCTTAAAACATGGTTGCTGTTATCTGATATGCATAGTGAGCTTAGAATGATACAAGGAATTAGGGTTTTAGGAGATAAAACATTTTTGGACACACATTTTTGGAAACTGTTACCCTTTAAGCTGGACAAGAAAATCTGTTTTTAAAAACTTTGGGTTCATGGTAGTCCAAGATATCTTCTTTGCTTTGGATCTGAGTCTCTGAATCCAACAGAAAAAATAAAAAATAAAAAAATCCTAGTAAATGTTCTAGAATTCTCTTGACATTTGGGAGAAAACTATATTCTCCTGACTACCTGCACTACAAGAATTACATTTTTTCCTCTTTCCCCATAACTCTGATGGAAAAAAAAAAGATTTTGTTTGCTTACTGCGCTCATGAGAGAGTCCAGCACGCTGACAGCAAATGCGGTTCCACATGCAAAGGGCTGTGTGAGGTACAGTTCTGTGTCTGGGTCATCATCATCATCTTGGTCCAAGAACTGAACATTTGAATCATTTACTGAAAACAATAATCATAATAATACAATCATAAAGTGCCTCTGGGTCACCAGTATATGACCTTACATATTACACAGTCAGAAAGAAAAAGAAAAACTTATGTCTGGAAACACAGACTTGTGCCTTTGACGTCACTGAAAATAAAATCAAGATGGATGTGAAAATGTGCATTTACACAAAAATCTTTTGATTGGTATCTTGCTCATGAGATGCGACTCTTGCTCTTGATAGGTGACTATCCCTTTCCTGTAAAAGCAGCTTTGTGGCACCATCTGCCTGCACACAAAAAGGATCCACTGAGCTGTTCCATATGTTGAAACAATCCTGGTATTAGTCAGGTACAATGGCTAAGGTTGTATGAATGCATGTACAGTGAAATGTTGTCACGAGACACCAAGTCAAAATTTCTTTCTAAAATAGAGGCTGCCCATAAAACTCTGAATTAGCCCACAGGCATCTGTTAGCTGTGTTGCTGTGATTCTTACTAGAATGGTGTTAATGCATTTACAGCTGAAAAGACAATAAACTATCCCTTTAACATGTATTTATCTGAATGAATGAACAACATCTCAGCTATTCTCTTGCAGCACTACCTTTTGCTCAAATATTTGTCTATATAACCTCACTGCCACAAATTCTGTATTAGCCAGCGTGAAAAAGGACCTATATCAGACTGCTTTAAAGAAAAGCACAAAGTAATATTTGTCGTTTAGACCTTCTCTGACATTTTATTGTCACAGCTAAGCTCTCTGCCTCTACTTCATTTTCCTTGAGATCAACTTATCTAGTGAATAATGTTTCATTATGTATTTAATTTCCATATTAGCCCTTCTTAGACACAAAAACATGGACTGCTTAGCAATGTCACTGAAATAATATTTAGCTTATTAAATGACAAATTAAATTAAAATCCTGTGAATGGGAGTAAACTCAGAAAACTTTGGGGCATTTTCAGCTGCATTCTTTGACTATGTTCCTAATCCATTACATGAGCCCATCTGATGATCCAAGTCAGGGAGCTTAGAAATCAACATGAGAGCTGCTATTGGTCAGATTTTAGTTTTGGACTTCTAAGTTTAGGAACTGTGCCCGCTATTCTAATCATCCTGCATGGTTTCATTTTCTATCCACTCCTTTCTCAACTTGTATATAGTACCAAATGTGCCATGGTTTGCTAGCAAAATATGAATATTTACAGATAAAGCCTCATTATACTCCTCTAAGAGAGATGAGTGTTGCTGTCTTCCACTTAAGAGTCTCGCTGAACTAGCACTTGGCCATGTTCATACTGCAAATCAGGACCAGAGATGAAGTAGGATTTAAAAACCATACCTTCCCACTTCCAGATGTAACCAGGTAAACATAACTCCTCAGCATTTTAAATGGAGAAGTGTTCTGCTCTGCGAGCTGAAAACTTTCACCCTAGTAAATGCCAATATCTACACTATTCCTTTCTTATATAATGGCTATCAATTTATCCTCCAGGATCTTGAGCAAAATAGTATTTGAAAGCCTGACGCATCATTTCAAAATGTACTTTTTGAAGTGCTCGTGCCTTAGTTTAATTTGCTCACTGAGAGCAGGCACTATTGACAGCAGCATTCTTTTTCCACTTACATCTGGCAGACTAATACCTGACTTTGACACCTGCTTACTAGTTGTGCGTGGTGTCAGCTTCTACAGTACTACAAATCCAGCGTGAATCCTGTGAGTGCTGCTTTATCCCCAATATCTTTATCTACCTGATGAAAGTTAACTGCTATGATGTCTATGAAAGGTCTCCAGGCTGGGTGAAGTAGGCCTGGACGTTGGCTGCTGCACTGTTGGAAATGCTAATAAAAGACTGCTCACAAAGACTTCTGAGATCTCTCTTTATGGGGAGGAAAAACACAGAAGCTTCGATGCTTTTTTTGCAGCTTCAAAACCTGAGCTTCAGAGAGATGGCCTACTCCCCCCCCAAAAAAAACAAATAGCTGAAGGGAAACTGTGATACTGGGGGTTCTTTTCTGATATATTTTACTTCTTCTTTGACTTCCTCTGAGCACCACTAAGGCATGTCCACCAAATTGATAACAGGCTGAAATAACAAACAGAGAAAGAAAAGGAGAGAGAAAAGGAGAGAAAAATTGGCAGGGGGAGGAGGGACCCGGGAGGTGGTAGCCCAGGCCAGAGAAAATGAATTGGTGAGAGGTGCTATGAAAACAGCCGGCAGGTCAGACGAGTGTGATCAAAGGTTTACTGATGCTGCGTGAAAAAAATAAAAAATAAAAAAATCATTAAGAAAGGCCAGAACAAGACAGTCAATTTCAACCAGAACCACAAATAAAACACATTAAAAGCAGTGCCATGAGGGTAGCCCCTCTGATACAGCCAGATAAATAAAGAAAAAGCTGATGACAGTAAGAACAACAACGGAAAATAAGACAGTGATGTGAAGGAAAAAGGCACTTCTTACCCAGTTCAGTTATCATTAGAATGTGGGTTCCACTGTTTTTTTCCTGACTGATTGAAACCAAAGGCAGAAGTTTGCCAGGCTTAGCTAATAAGTAAAGTATTTAGGGGGAAAAGAAAGTACAGAAAGAGAATAAAGTAAGGGAAAAAGACAGGTAAGGCTCTAAAAAATAAAACTGAAAAAAAAAATAAAATAAAAGGACAAAGGACCACAAATCAAGTTTGTATTCGCCATGAAAAAGCAGAACAGCTTCTGCACTTCACATCACACCACTTGACAACATAAATACCCACAGCCAGAGTGGAAATCAGAGCCTGGTTACCTACCATCATCATATTCTCAAGGGTAAAATATCTCATACAGTTATACAGAGATTGGTTACACATGATTAAACAGTTCTGGACCATGAAGAAATAAACAAATAGCCTCTTACTACTGACTAAACACACAGGATATGCCTGCTTATACTTACTGTGGGGTTTTGGGGGGATGTTTTCTGTTCTTTTATAACCTTATCTCAAAGAACCCTGCTTATTTGTTACGTTTTGTAAAAAGTATCTTGTTTGATAGTGTTTGTTTAAAGAAAATGGAAAAAACACAGAAGAAAGAGAGAAATATATTTTAGTTATTCAAATAAAGTGAAACAACTGTAACTAATCTTTCTTTGGAGACAGCAATTTAAAAGAGTTATCAGAAAACATGGCAGTGTAAGATGCGATACAAGGAATTTTCCTGATGTCATGTAAGAAGGGAAGCGGGAAAAAGACAGGGGAGTGTACATGATAGGATAAATGCTCTTCTTACCTAGTTCTGTTATAATAGGGATGTTGGCTCCTGTTGTAATGGAGGGTTGACGTAACAGGCCGTGGACAGGACTGTTGTCTGGAGATGACCTATCCATACCAGGGGGTGTAAAGCCTGAAAAATAATAAAATAAAATAAAATAAAATAGAATAATAAAATAAAATAAAATAAAATAAAATAAAATAAAATAAAATAAAATAAAATAAAATAAAATAAATAACTAAAGATATTTAGACATTAAGTCTATAAAAATAAAAAGACTTAGGCAGATAGACATATAATGATAGAAATTTTTAAAAAGGAGCACCATCAGCAAGGAATTTCCTATGCATTAACTTTTAAAGAAAAGAACAATAAAGACATCTGTCTTTATTTTTATTTTTTTTAAGATTGACTTAATTTTCAACAATTATTTCTTACAAGTATAATCCTTCAGAAAGATAAAGGTCATTTACAAAGAGTAAGGTAGTAATCTGGTAATTTGGTAGCTAACGGAGAAGCTGGAATACATTTTTTTATCCTGGGTACTTAAAACACACTAAATGTTTTGCTTTTTAAAATATGAACATAAATGATTAAGATAATATAAATAAATATAAATAAAATTAATATAAATCAAATTCATAATAATGATGGTGAACCCTGAGTATTAATTTAGAACTTCATTTAAGACCATGGTCAAAACAGTGTTTTTAAGCAAATATTTGTCAGCTAGGAATAGGAATAGGCCAAGCTTGCTTTAAAACACACATTTCTGAGAAAACTTTTTTTTTTTTTAAGCCACATTTTGCCTGAGTTCCTTGACTTTACTCCAGGGACAGATTTTTGTCTCTCATTACTGACCTGAAATAATTTTGATTTTTTAATATGCCAATTCTAAATTAATCATAGAAAAGTTCCTGATATAACTTCATAGTTTTGCAGTGTGGAAACTCTTTCCCTCAGTTAAACTCATTCGTATAGTCATCTGCTACTGAACTCCGAACAAGATGACATGGCTGTTCCTTCAGTTTATAGGCAACTATAAGGATCGCTTGATCTAGAATTATTGATGTAATGGAATTTTTTATTTGACTTTCAGTTCATTCCTCCCTAAATCTCATCTGTATTAATTATAGAATACATAACTAACAAATCTAGAATCAGTGAGAGACTTAGCGCTCCAAAAGGTGCCAGTCTTAATTCCCTATTTACAGCATGAGGTCTGTAAGTAAAGGATGTAGTACAAAAGCACCAGTGCTTCTCCATAAGGTTTACCACTATCAAAGAAAGTACACAGAAGCAAGCTAACATTGGTCAGTTTAACAGAAAGGTACTCACATTACCCGAGTGGCTGGTCTCCACCAAGGTCTCATTACTGATGGTAGTCAGCTGGTATAGAGTTTTCCCTGGGATTACCTCCAGTAGATACCGGCTACAGCAGGCCAGCAAGATGTGCAATAACCCAAGCACCCTAGGGCGGTACGTCTTGGGGGGGATTCATGGAGGACCTGCTGCCCTCTTTCCTGAGAGCTGTCCTCTCCCTGTCTCAGGATGCACTACCTCAAATATCTTTCAGTGAATCAAGCTCTCCAGATGATAAGAGCCCATCAGTATTTCCCAGTCAGCTACAAGCAAATTGAAGAAAGTTGGCATAAATGCTTCTAAATGTGTAAATTCTTCTTATCGTCCTACTACTGCATTGTAAATACATGCAGGTATGCACACATGTGCACACACGTGCTCCATACATGGCTGTTTGCAACCACCTCTCTCTAACCCTTCAAATATTTGTCTTCCTAGACAAATGTCTAGAAGTGTTAGAAGATTGAAGTAAATGTGGCATTTCCGTTTGACACAGACTGTCAGGAGCTCTGTAATTGCACACTGCACACACAGTGCATTCAGTCTGAAATGCAAGAAGCATGTTTAAGTGATATTTTTTCTCCTTGAATGAAAAACAGACTCATGACTAAATATTTTTCATTCTATGATCTGGGAAGGTATAATAAATATTTGTTATTTTAATTTAATTTCCCTGCCTGGGATTAATTCTACAAAGCCTCTTCCAAAAAATACACAGCTATTGTAATATGTTCAGAAAAAGAAGAATTGAAATTCTTAAAGATTTTGTGTGCTTATGTTTGGAGTCACAAAGCACCATCCACCTTCAGGCCATACTCCTGCTCCAAGTCATAAGGTAAACTCTATAGATAGGCTTTCTATTTATTTTTTCTTCCCTCTAGAAGAAGAAGAAAAAAAAGGTGCAGGAAAACTAACCTGCTTTATCAGAACTTTCATTTAAAGGCATGAAAAACTACAAGTGACAGCTGTGCAGATTCAGTGAATGTGACATTTTTGAATTTCTTCAACTTGACAAGTAAACACCTTAAATCGGTAATGCTATATGCATAATACATGACCTGTATTTTGACATCCATCATCAAATGCTGACTTGAGAAAATACAGGTTTGTGCATCAAGGAATAGCACCCATAAAGCTGGGAGAAATTCAGGTCACAGGGTATTAGGAAAAGTCTATTTCATTACAGAAACTGAAACAAGCTAAGGCATCAGATTTAAGATCCATTTTCTGCTGTGAAAAGATCCAATTCCTCTGCACAGAGCATTCATTTAGAAATGACATGCTTTCCTCACAGCCTCTTTTCATTTTCCTTTTCATATTCCATTTTCTCCTTCAGTCACCAAACCTTGTTCCATTAACGTTCATAAAAATAGTAAAGCTGGGCTGATAGTTGTGATCTTCTTCTAACCACAGTGTCTCCTTGCTCAGCAAACAACTAAGGGAGTTGAAGCTACAATTGCTCAACAGGATCGATCTCTAGAGTAAAATTTACACAGGCTCTTGAAGCTGAAGTCATTGTATAAGGAAATACAATGGCAACTGGGGCTTCTGAAAAAGAATTTTTAAAATCTGGGGTCATCCTACCAAAGCTGGCAGTAGTGGTAGCAGCCATAAAATCCAAGGAAGGAAATGGTTTGGAGTTCAAAATTAGGAAATTCTGGCACAGCTTCACAGTGACTTCTGCCCAATGAAAACACTGGTAATAATTACTGACTGCTCTGCTTAAACGAGGTTTGGAGAAACTGGTATGATGGCCAAGTGATCTACTGATTGTGCTGGGCAAACTGTTTTTTTTTTTTTATTCTTATTAAGTTCACTTAACTGGGTAACATCATGTGAAATGCAGTAAGGCCTGCTCTATGTAGCAGCATATAGATCATTTTAGTTTGCTGATGGTAGAGGTTTACCGGAGTTTTAAAACAGAGAAAAATATAGCTGTTGGAGGGATGCACAATACTTCTGTCCTGGGGAACCAGATGGGCATATTCACAAACCAGATTATTATGCTACGCCTATTAAAAAATCTTCAGTTCCAAAGAGTCATAAAAGATACTTTATGGCTCCTTTCCCTTTCAAAAGATGCATGTTTTACTAAACTGGATCTGTGTAGGCAGAATGTAGTTTACCAAACTGAAAACTCTAAAGGTTGTGATACTGTCATTAAAGTGCTATGTAGATTGATAATGCCCTTTAATTAAGGCTATTCTGGGGAAAGGTGCCATGGGATTCATTGGCTAAAGCAAGCACTAAAGTCCTCAAAAATATAATTTCTAAATCATACATGCTGTGAACTAGCTCTGGCTCACCCGAGAAGCATGAAACAGAAGTCATATTTTGGGCATTGACAAGTAGCATGCAGGCAGTGAACTGCCAAACACATCTGTGACAAGTGAACATGAAGGAATATGAGACCAGGATTTTCATTAAGCAGGGACACACAATAATAATTCTCTTACAAAAGGACCTCACAGCTATATCCCTTTGCTACTGTTTTCTGACAATGTCCATTAATATTCAGTTGAATTCAATGTAATGAAAGACTATACCTGTTATTCTCAGAAGTACTGCCACTGGGGTACACCAGGAAAGTTCAGCAGCAGTCATGCAGCTAAAAAGCTGCTGACATTCATGGGAATCTGTTACAGTCATTCAATTTAGGAACAATTCTAGTCTCAAATGTCCCATGCAGTCTCAGACAAAGAGCTGTAGTTTGACCTCAGAACCTGAATATCCCAAATTCTGATAGCAGTTCTGACTTCTATTGTAATTTGTGCCTGAGGATCTAAATATTTTTTGGAGATTATCTCTAAAGGTCTTGAAAAGAAGAGGAATGTGGGAAAGCAGAAATGCCTCTGTAGGCTCCAAGCTCACTTAAGCTGAAATCTCAGCAGCATCCGCAGAGATGCTTTCTTCCACATCTGTGCCCAAACATAGGCAAAGGTACAGCCACAAGGAAGGGAGGGTGAAGAGGATACCTGTCTCAATTGTAACAAGCTCTGAGACTGGAACAACCCCTGGTACAGTGAATGCTGAGAACAGCATTGCAGAGAAAAAGCTGCTCATCTTCCTTCCAAGAAAGTGCCCTTCTCTAATGTCTGTTCATTCCCATTCTGTTGAATTACTCATAGTGAAAATCTCCAAACCAAAATTCTAATGAAGGCACAGGGCAGTGCTGATATTAGCTCTTCCAGCTGTTCCTGGATGTGTTAGTGGACCCACATGTTGAAAGAGCAAATGACTTATAGGTCCTTGTGCTGCTCTAGTGAGATAGGGTCCAGTTGTAAAATCAAAGATTAAGAGAAGGATTGGACTTCCATTATCTTGAGATCTGGGGCTGAATGATACCATATTGTTTCTCTTTTCAGCTTTGAGGCTCTTTATTCACAGGCTCTTTTGAGAGTCTTTCCCCAGTTTGAGTCTCATTTAGAGTTCCACTATCAACCATATACAAAACCTCATGATGAAGTCCTTCTGCAAATGCCTGATTTTTACACAAAGTCTCATACAGTAAATACCCAGACCATAACTGCAGAGGTACACCAGAAACTTACATAATTCAAAACTACCAAAATAAATGGGCTTTCTTTACTAAAACCTCTCAAAGCATAGCCTTGATATTTTCTTGACACTATCTTTGTTTTTTCTCTCATTTTGTTCTGGAAGTACCAGCAGAATTAAAGACATATTTGAAAAGAGGTAGAAAAGATACTCATAATTGCTCATTCAACATGTTGTGGACAGCAATTATCCAAAACACTTATTGTGGAGTATACCTACATTCATAACATCATCAGAAATGATAATTCCTGCTTTTTTACGCACTTACATTAGTGTTAAAGGTGACTATATATTGAACTGTTCCTACACTCCATTTGCCATTTTAAAAGGTTTCTATGCTAGATACCTCCAAGGGTATAAAGTTGTTAGTATCTAAGTACAGCACAGGCTTGCAGGTAAAATAATTTACTATAAAACGATGTGAATTCTTTCTCAGTTTGGTCATTAACCGACCTTGCACATCTAGACCCCAAATGAAAATAAATAAATATGCTGAATAAAACTTATCAAATAAATCAAGCTATATTACCTAGTTCAGAGACAGGTATTCAATAAATACAAATAAAAATAGAAAGCTTACCATTAAAAATGATATATAATCATGTTAGGCAAGATTCTACATTATGTCATTATATCATCCTACATTATATCAAATAAAGTTGTTTTTTTTTTTTTTTCCTTAGTAAAAAGGAAAAGCAAAGCCAGATTTCATATCAAACAAGCAGTAAAAACATTTTGATAAATACATTAAACAATGCTGTCCAACACATGATTGGCAACTACTGAAACATAAATTAAACAAATTTCCTATTGCTGCTTATGGGAAAATTATGCAGATTAGAATTTGATTAGGTTTATATCATGAGACTCAATTTGGACTTTTAATCTATTAAGCTCCAATAAATGAGGCATCTGAATAGCTCCCCTGAGCTGCAACAGTAATAACCACAGCAGTCATTTTTTGCAATATGTAATCTGACAATTTCTTTAACAGATGAAGTTAAGAAAATTCCACATCTTTAAGTACAATTACTTCATAACTTCTACAAAATTTCAGGTGTATGCAGTGAGGAAATGGATCCATACAAAATGCTTAAACAGACATTTTGTGATAATCAACATCTGTCACTCTGTTCTAGCAATACTGTTTTTCCATTGACTTGGATTTACTTATGTTAGACTTCATGGTCTGTGTGGGCTAAATAGTGCCAGCAGACTTTTAAATTACTCAAGTTGGAACTGAGCTGGAAACCTACGATAAGATGTCATTAAGTTCTCTATAGGCTGAGTCAAAACTAAAATCCCACATTCAAGGTTGTCTTGGGGATCAAAGATTGGATTGGGAAGGCTAGGGCCTCATTTTATCAAAGAAATCTGAACTGGATTCCCAGAAGTGAGTGCTGAGACAGGTTGGATTCAGATCAAGACCACCTCTAATTTATATGGCAGTGGTCTACTGCACATTTCCTGCAGTTTAATCTATATACAAGTATCCGTAAGTTCTCAAGTCTCACTTCATTTTGTAAAGAGCAACTCTCAGCAAAGAGTGCCAACTAGGGGCCATTTTGCATCATGTCCAGTCCTGTCAGATTTCATCAAATCTTGTCACAACTCTTTAGCTGACAGGATGCCATAAAAGCACACAGAAAAGTGTCAGTATGCAGGTGACTCCAAAAAAATTAAATTTGTAGGACTTGATTAAATGCTTGGAATAATGGGACACTTTTTTTTTCTTTTTTTCATTTTAGTGTGAATATGTTTTTAAATATATTAACAGATAATTATATAATTGACATAAACATAAGAGTCAAACATATTAAAAGGAAACTACATATTAAAGAGAAGTATGTTAACGTGGAATTTAAATATTTTAACATAGAAATTCCTTCTGATCTGGCATAATAAAAGAAAGATTAATCATAAGCCAAGATTTTTTAACAGAAGTCCAAGTCGAACTTCTTTTTGTCGCTCAAACACTGCCTTTGGTAACACACGCAGCTTAAGAGTAATAGCTGTGCTAAAGACATTTCATATTCAAAAATGAATTTCATATTCTGCCTAACACTAACTCAACCAACTTTTCTGGAGAAAAGTTCTCACCTAGGTGCAAGAGGGCTTGCAACTTGGTGACCTTTGTGGTCACTTTGAACTCAAGCTAATCTATGATTCTACACTACATCTCTGCTGCAGTCTAAAGAGAACCTTGCAAATAACACAATGCGCCCGATTTTAAGTGGGAGTAAGGAAATATAGTTTTAGGGATTGGAGTATATTTTAAAAATGTATCACTTCAACAGCACAATTTCCTCTTCAGAAGTAACGAAACTGTGTGTAAACCAGCCCTGCTTCTGATTCCAAAGTTCACAGAAATGGCTAACACATCAACACAGTCTTATGCTCTGTTCTTATTAATATAACCACCCTGTTCTGTATGTCATATATACAGAATGCCACATTCTATTTTAGTTTCACTGTAAGTCCATAGGATTCTGAAAGTGGCTATTTTCTTGTAGACACAGTGCCTGAAGAAAAACAGTGATATTACTGAAGGTACCCAATTGGTAAGGTTTGAGAAACTGCTTCACTCAGTACAGCTTCTAGAATCAAGAAGGAAAAATGTACTTTCATTAGCTAACTTTGCAATATATTGGCTCACAATATTTCCCCTCTTCACTGAATATTAATCTTAGAAAGAAAAGTAATTCATTCATCACCATAGAGCATGCCAATTTATTTTGACTTCTTGCTATGATCCTTAAGGGTTTTGCTTATCTCACATAGTTCAGATATCATTGTATATTTTAAAAAGCAACAGCATAAGGTTATTTACACACACCTGACATTTATTTAATTTATATGGCATACAAAATTCATTTTTTACTAGAAATCAAGCTGGTAGAGACAATAATAATAATAAAGTGTTTTGTGGCATTCTTTAAGTAGTGAAAATTAAGTGGCAACTATAAAATGTATGACACTGTATCCAGTACACAATACAATCATTCTGAAAATTTATGAGCTCTTTTTTAGTTTTCAGCATCATACTGACTATTTATGGTCACTCACTCATCTAAACATTACTGTGGGGTTTAAAAATGGCTTAATAAAAGACTTAACACATTAACTTTCCCACTCAATACTATTTATTGTAAAGTTTAAACAGATTGTTACAAATTGTTTTCACGTTAGAAATTCAGTAGTACCAGGATGAGTGTAAACAGCCATCCTTTCAAGTATGGGCTTTTAATATTTCTGAGCATCTATTTCTTGTTATTTGATTCTAATAAATATTCAACTGGAAATGTGTTTTTATAACAAGTGTGAGGTAGTTAAAAAAAATTGAATCTGAAATATAAACCTGCAAATAAATAACATGGTCTACTTCAAACCACATAATGTCAAAAACTTAGTCTTTCTTTACATTTGATATGGGTAATCAGAGTATCATAAAAGACAAAAATGTAAGTATATAAATACATATATGCACACATATACACACACACACATATAGGAACTTCTTATTACTGAAATGTTTGAAATTATATTTCTAAGAAGATATACAGGAACAGCTAAAACATGAAAAAATTAGAAGTTTTGAGGATTTACAACAAAGCTGGTCTTTAAAATACAAAGGTTAAAATCCTAAACAGAATGGTACAAGTATCTTTTACGAATTTAATTTTGGTTAAAGCATAAGCTGTTTTTGAGAGGTGTTATTCTCAGTAATAAAACATTTATTCTTAAGAATTTCTGATATAATTGTAGAATTACTAATCCAACCCATCTGTCCTAAAAAAACAGAGGAAACAATTCCCACAAGTTTTTCTCAGTACCCAAATGACACTGTCTGGTTTCAGCAAAATCTCCTTCCTCTTTTTTGTCATAGTTGGTGGAGAATTTTTTTCAAAAATTTCTTGCTATTTCTGCCCTTACTGATAAAGACTGATAAAAGATAAAGACTGATAAAAATTCAGCAGAAATATGAAAGCACCTAAACTCATTATCCAGCCAAAGTATTTGAAGAAAAACTGCAAAACAAAAAGGAAATCCATTTGAGGCTGCTCTAAAAGTAATGTCTCCTATTTTATTGTTTTGGCTTATGATGTCAGAGGCAGATGTTGGTGGTACAGCAGTAGAGGCTGAACCTTCACGGCATCTGACATGGAAGTCCATATGAAGCAAAGGTGTGTCATTGACTTCCTCAATGCAGAAAAAATGGCATCCACTGATATTCATCAATGCTTGCTGATGGACGCTGATGGACACCAACGAGTGGATGTGAGCACAATGAGGCAGCAGGTGCTGCATTTCTGCAGTGGTATCAGCAACAGTGGTTTGCCTCCACTGGTGGAGATATTTACAAGGATAGCATGCAGGCTCTTATTCATCACTGGTGAAAATACATTAGTAATAGTGGTGACTGTACTTAAAGAAGTTTTCTTTTTTTCTTTCACTGAGAATTTGATCTATCAAATAATGTTATAGAGATCTTTTTTTCTTTTTTTTTTTTTTTGTCATCATTTCCATGGAAATGAATGTGAGGCATTACTTTTGGAGCATTGTATATATCTACATTGCAGAGATACTTTGTCTTCTAATAATAACAAGTATTCATGATCCTGTGATAGTAGAACGGTGTTTGAAATCTGAATCTGAATAACAACCAAATCTGATATCCAAATCTATAGTTCAATCTCAACTATACACTCATAGGAGCTACCTTACATCTCTAAGAAATGTTGGCAAAAAAATCACAAATTCTTATGACATTACAGAAATCTCATGCTACCTCTTGTATCCAATTAACCACAGAAATTCTATATTAATATTGGGGATTATTGAATAAAAATAAGTAAGTAGTCAATAACAAAGTTTATCCTTCTTGCTTCTACAAAAAAAGATCTTATTGTACCATTTGTAAAATTCACACCCTTTTAAAAAAAGCATTAGGAACACAGAAGGTATCAATTCTCAAAAGAAAGCAGTTTCTCAGAATGGCCTGCATATCCATCTCTGAGGATGCTGAAAGCTTTGGAAGGTTGTATGTATCCTGAAACTACCAAGTTTTTGAGACTGCCTATTTTGGAAAGGCTGGTTTGCCTCAAATTCAACCATGTCAAACTTCAAGTTTGTTCTGATAGAAGAATAAACAACTATTTATTGTTTTGTCCTAATGCTGGCTGTCTAATGGCAGTTCTGTAACTCACCAGCAGGAGTTAGTTTCTACTCTTCAACAATGGCTTTCACATCAGGATTTAATTAGTAAAAACAAGGAAGTAAAATCTACCTTTCTCCTGGAACCTTTCTAGCTCCAATGAAATCTGTGGGATTTCCACACTAAAGATACAGTGACACTGAACTATGAATTCAAGTATGTCCTTTAAAATAAGCAATCTTCATGCATATAAATAACCATTTATTAAACAAACAATACGTACTGAAACAAGAAAGACAGAAGAATTAAGCTCATGAGGCTGCCTGATATGGCATATAACTTTCAAACTATCTTGCAATCCTGTAATATATTATCTATACGTTCCATTTTCTTGAAGTTATCTTCATAATCAGGATGCTATCACAAGTATCATGGGCATTGGAACTATTTTTAATTTTAATTTAAAGAGCAATTAAAGAAAGACAATGGATACACAAGGTAATAAAGTAAGTGATTAGCAGCATGCAAATGACATAGGCTTAATGATAATACCCTATTCTATTCTCCAAAGGGTCTGTTGAGAGGAGCCCTTCCTACATGTGGTTGTTCAGCTAATGTGCCTCTGCCTACAATTACAACATTGCTGACACCATTAACCACTGAAACAACATCACTTTGTGAAATCCTTGTTGTCTCATTAAAATGCAAAGGGTCAGGTAATTTACCACATTGTGTGTCGTCTTTCCTAGAGGGTAATTAGCAAGCATTACCCAGTATGAACTCCTACTGAGAACTAGTGAAACAATGTGAAATATAAAAGAAGATTTAAAAATACATATATGTTTGATGGGAATCTGCAAGATTATTAATTATAACCTTAACATATCTTTGTAGTTAAGAGGCCTTAAAATACAGACTTTTTATATGTTGAATATCATAAGACTTTGTGGTTAGCTGTTTTAGAAACTAATCTTTAAATTTTCAGAAATTTCAGAAATCTATGCAATCTAGATCTTGCTTAACTAGATCTAGATGTACCTCCTTCTGCAATTAACATTTAAGAAACAATGAGACACAGCAGCAAGACACCTTAAAGTTTCTTAGAAGACTTAAAAAGCACATCTTGTTTCGAAAAGACTTTTTGCAGCTGAACATAGAGATTGGAGCAGTACATTCAAATGTCCAAGTTCCCTTTCCTCCTGTTAATTGAAGTCCTATACTATCATTTAAAACAACCTTGATGACATTCACTATTGGCTTATATCTCGTCAGGGAGCTGAATGATCTCTTATTCTTTAAATGGAAGTTTGGGAACATAAAACACATTCCAATAAAAGTGAACAGAAAATTATGAATTCATTAAACTACTTTGGTATCTTGTGCTATATATAATATTTATATTCCAACTACTGTAAAATATGCTTTAATATCTTTAGGCAACTATAAGGACTTAAATATTTATAAAATGGCTAAAGATAAAGTATAGCTCTCTTATTCCTACATACAGATGATGTAAGGCATGCAATCAAAGACAATAACACTTTCAACCCATTTGTCATCTTAAAGGAGCCTTTCAACTTCAGATCCCTTGTGTGCAATCTACATAAGAGTTGTTGCCTACATAGGCAACTCCAAAGGAGTTTGCTCCTTAAAAACTACCAAGAGTGCTATACTTCACATAAAACAGGGTTTTCTGAAAATGGAGACAAAACTATAAATTTCCAGACAAAACAGCTCCAAGTGGGGCTTCAAAATACTGCTGTATTTATCTCTGGGACATCTGGGAACAGGAAGCATTTTAATTTAATATTTCATAACATAGAGGCAATTGCTTCCTTGCCTAGTGTATAATTAATGCTCATAAAAAAAAAGCAGTTTTTTTATTCCTCAGCATCAGAAATGCACAAAATAGTGCACCTTCATAATAAGGGGTTTGCTTTCAAGATGTTGAACAGCAAATAATAATAAAATAGAGTCACCATGGATTTATAACAGTCATGGGATGGTTAAATATATTTATAGTATAAGTGTGAAATAACATGCTTGATGTACTGTGTTATCTACCTCTTTCTGCCTAGTTTTATCTTTCTCTGGCTGAAGCAGAAGGTGTCCCAAAAGCAGAGGAGAAAGAAGCAATTGTGAAAATTTGATGGTATTTGGGCTAGGACATAGCACTATTTCTCAAATATGGGGAAGCTGCATAAAAAGTGTCTCTCTAGCCATTCCCTAACACATAAGCAACAGAATCAAAAATCTTTCTTAGCAGTTTTTCATTCTTCCTGGGAGAACTTTGAGAGAAAGAGGAAAATGTTCTCCATGTATTTATGCTTCATCAGCTAATGTTAGGATCCAGCTACAAGGAGAATACAAGAAATGTAAATGGTGGTAGGTGGGAACTATTCTCTCCAGAGTTTCTTGTGAAGAGTGGAAAGCTGGTAGTGTCCTCTTTGAAAGAAGGGAATGACTCCTAACACAGATATCTTTGACAGCCATGAAATGAAGTTAAAAGAACAGTCTCTCTCTCACTCGGTCTCTTTATTTTATTTCTGTCCAAATCTTGCAAAGACTTAGACATAATCTAACTTTACACAGGTGGATAGTTTCATTGAAGTCAGAGAGATTTATTAACTGGTATAACATTAAGGACATAAGTTTTTGAACTAGAAAAGCATCAGATTGTAAACCTGCCAAGGCAAAGGCTGTATTTTATTCTTGTATATATCAAGACTATGACAACAAGCTCTTAATCCCATTTAGAGTACCAGTATGCTACAATAAAATAAAAAAAAAGCTATCAGCTGATCCATCTGACTCAGCAGGATAGAAAGTTGCATGCATGTGGAGAAAAGGCAATGCTAAGTTACCTTCTTATTATAGTGACCTAATCTTCAAATATGTTTTTTGTTTGTTTGTTTTATGTTATGCTGTTTGTTATCGTGCAGGGAAATCAAGAAACCCTTATCTAGTTTTTCAATTATTAACTTCACTACTTGGGATGATCAGTCTTGGTTTCGAAAAATAACAATGAAACAAAACTACAACAAACACTCCAAAATTCAGTTGGTTAAACAATAGCCACCAATCAAATAAAATATTAATAAAAAACTAGATTGTTATTTTTGTCTATCTACTCAGAAGAATACTTACAACAGCTGATACTAGCAATAGCACGTGGTACATTCAGGAACACAAAACATAAAAATATGCTTATAAGGCATAATCTCTGCGCTGAACTATCAATCCTGATGAATCAATAATCCAGATGTATTTGAAAGTAAGGCACTTTATTGCTTTATGAAATATAACAAATTAAACACGAGAAGCAGTGCTGGAGTTGCCACAGAATGCTGAATTCCCCAACAGCACAAAAATAACTGCATTTATGATCAAGTTATGCATTTTGAATTCTACACTGAAAAACTAATGACTGGAAAGTCAGACAAAAAAAAATAATCAAATCCACATTCACACACACACACACACACACAAACAAAAAAACCAACAACAACAAAAAACAAGAACAAAAAAAAAAAAACCAAAAAAACCACAACTCCACTGGAGAAATAAACAACTCAGAATTTTAATGAAGTTTGAACGTATAAAAAATATCTTTAAAAATTATCAATTATCACTGAAACTGACAAAGAACCTTTGCTTTTCAGACAGCAAAGGTTCTTTGTCAGTTTCAGTGATAATTTGTTTCCCATCTCAAGTTCTGATAATACTATTGTTCATTCCTTTTGCTAACATTTCAGAGATAAAACAATCAAGAATAATTAATTGAGGAGAAAGAAATTGCTACCTGCAAACACAATATAGAACATAGACCTGAAATTTGCTTTAATAAGAATTTTCTTGCAGCAGATTGGTAGATGAAGTCCACCAAGAGTTGTAATAACAGAAGAAGTAATCTAAACGAATAATCTAAAAAGTAGATGGGAACAGTCAGTAAGTGTTACTCAAAGAAGAAAGGATGGAAAAAGGATGGAAAGGTCAACAGAATGGGGGAAGAATTGCTGGGGCTCCCCTAACATACTGCCAAGGCAGAGTCCATCCCAGACTCCTTCTTCCCAGGTGCTTTGGAGGAATGGAGCACAAATGCTTACCATGGATCTAATATTCTTTGATCCTTTCTACAAAATACATCTATATAAAATAATCTCATTTTCTAGTTGAAGGCACAGAATTAGAATCAGGAGAGATCAAGCAATAAGAAATCTGGAGTATCTGAGATTGGCAGTTCTTTCTGCCAGCAAAAATGTAACTTTTTATAAACCTTTCTAGGAAGACTACTAATAACAACTTCTGAAAGATAAAAATTGGACTCCTCTTATCACAAATAAAAGACCTGACTGAGTTTATGAATCATTCTGTGAAGATATAGCCAGAGATCCAGCTTCACAGAATTTTATATTTCAGAAGCTGAGATGTCCTAAGGAAAATGACAAGGTTTGCTGCAGATTCAGCGAGATCCATTTTGTCCTTGTTCTTGGAATCTACGTCTCCCAGCTCATTTGTCAGACATCAGATTCTGCATCCCTAACATTTAGTGAGTCTAAAAAGTAGCTCAGTCAGATTTGAAACCTTCAAAAGCCCTTAAAATAGTTTCAGCATAAGAGATTTCAACAATGCAAGCCCAATTTGAAGGAGTTCCTTCTCTTTCTGAGTAGAATAACACAGTACACTTTACATAAGGGAGTCTAATAAATCCTTCCACAACAATGAGTAGGTTTTTCCTCCTAAAACATGTTGCTTCTGTGTAATGACCAGCTAGACAGTTGATGATGAGCATAGATCTGACAACTTAAGTAGTTTAGTCTCATCTGCTCTAGGTACTCCAGGGTCTGTAATAATTCTGGTCTAGAATTTATTTTGTTTTCTGTGCCTCAGAACTGTCAGGACAAGTAAGCTACTTCTTCCCCTTTTCTTCAGGAGGTCAAGGCAGTGTACTGCCAATGGTTATGAGGTAATACTAACAGAATTAGCTAGTACTCAAGCCAGACAGACTAGAGAACAAAGGTGTTGTCAGAATACTTACAGATCTGGACAATTGAGGCAACTCAGCCCAAAAGCTAAGTAATATTTTAATGGTATGAAGAGACACCAACTCTTTGTTTCTGTGTGATAACTCCTGTGTGCTTACTAAGTTCACTTTGGACAACTAATGAGAAAATCCTTTGTTGATATGAGATTAATTCAGTATACTTTCTTTTATCAGTTAATTTAGCTTGGTTATGTGTTCAAAAAAAAAAATACTGGGAACCAAAAGCCTTATTTTTACATATTTTTGCTTATCAAGCAAATTTGACATCACAAGTTCACATCTTTGCTCCTTCTACAAACTCCTTTATCACCAATTTCATTTGGGTTCAGGTGTTGGTGTGCTGCTAACTGGGTGACTTTGATGGATAGAGAAGGTTTGCTAGTTCTGAATGTTTATGCAACTAGCGTGGAAGTGACTTTGGTGTTAAGGGAGGTGAAGAGGGTGATTTGCATCCTGCTTTTAATGGCACACCTTTTGTATTGGTATCATCCGTTACTGAAATGAAATAGTGATAGGTAAAAATTTGAATGATCACCATTCATTCAATAACCTATAGATTAAATTACCGTCACTTTTTTCCTTTTTCAGATAATTATATATGTTATATATAATTATATTCCTATGAGATTCCAATACTTAGCGTCTAGAGCATTATATCGACGTTCACATATATGAACAGTATATGTTCACATATACTGTTTTGTTTTTTCCTAGCACACTCTCAAAGGTCAATTAATGTTCTTTCATAAACCCAGATTTTCTACTGTCAGAGATCCTGTGATAGAAAATAGACGTCACATAAAAGAGCAGCACAGAACACTTTCAAGGGGTGGTAGTGGTGAGGAAAGTCATTCAAAATGATGCATTCAGAACTAGATAACCTTAGCGTGGCAATACTTAAGTTTGCATAAGCTAACATGAACTGAAACATTTTCCCAGGATAAGTCCCATCCAAAAAAACAAGCTGGTAGTGAATTTCTGAGATTATTGAGGTTATGAGATCAAGAATATTAAATCCCATATACATCCCAGTAAAAGAAATAATCTGAATGGCTGTGTTCCATTTTTCCAATGAATTTCTAATAATGACAACAATTCATCATAATAGGAATAAGTCAGACTGTTCTTTTAATTTTTTCATGAGTAGAATTCCAAAGCACTTGGGGTTGCCTTGCTTGTGGGCCCTTAAGTTGAAACTTCAAACAAGCATGAAATGGAAAAAAAGACCCTTTTCCCCCTCTTTAAATCAGCTTGTTATCCAGAGAACTATCTAAACTGGTTTTGAAAAATTCAAACTTTTAGTTTTCCAGTGCAATTCCAATATGAAATTCCAACACACTCCTCCACCTTTTTTTTTTTTTTCCCCCCTGATTCTGATGAAGTCTTCTGTATTCAAGTTCTTTCCATGTATACAAAATTAAATCTTTGTGTCTGATATTTGATCCATAATTTCTAATTCCTGATTAGAGTGTGAAGAACAACTACCAAACACAGGCTTAGTTTTCAAACTCCGTGAGGGAAAACTATCTCGAAGTCATGATCACAGGTAAACCACAGACCAAATCATTACCTCCTCTATACTTACAGTTAAAGCAGATCCAGAGAGAATATTTGCAGAATATTTACTGTACCACTTACTACATTTATTAAAGGTAGGACTTCAGTTGCATAAGCTGCAAGATCCTTTAGGGATTGAAAGATGATTATTTTTACACTGATGGTCTTTGCCAGGATGCTTATGAGTGCTTTGCACAGGCACAGTTGGTGTAAAACAGCCTTTGGCTACCAATGAATCAGTCCCACCCTCTCAGCAAAGACTAAAGGATTTTGTTCAGTCTCTAAATGGGATGAGTACATGTCAAAGCATGGGAAGACATCAGCTTTGAATTAATTCAAAGTGGCTTTTTGAGCAAGAAGGCACTAAGTAAAAAGACATTTAATCTTAAATTATTCTTGTTCTTTTTGTTTTACATTTTGGCTTATGTTACTGAGCTTTTTTTCCTCTTTGGATTCAATGTGCTTCACATAAAAATGAAATCTTGTTAGACAGAGGCTGCAGGTATTCTAAATTTCATATAAATTGGTTTTGGCTACATAAAAGCAACTGCCCTGATGAAAAAACCACAGAGCAGGGCATAGTGAATAAGCAATGATTTTTTAAGTTTTTTTTTTTTTTTTTTAACAAAACTTAAAAAGAATAAGAAACACACAAAAACAAGAAACAGTTCAATGTTCATTCATTTTTACTCTGCAGGATGTGCCTTGTGATGTAGCAGAGAAACTACGAGACTGGCCCTTTAAAAGCCATCATACCAATCAGCAGGTTTAACTGTCAAGCAAGCTGATGTAGGGCTCTTTGAATTACTGAGTGAGGGATATTCTTCCTGCCAGGTCCTGTCCCCTGTAGGCACTGCAGAGAAGTATTATAGGGCAGTTCTTACCTTGGGAATTAGCCTGCAAGACCCCAATGCTGTCATCAAACTGCATAGATTTGATGTTGAGTGACGCCAAGATGCATTCCTTGTCCTGCAGCGAAGCATCATCAATATTATTCTGATTGGCTGACAGGATAACGCACATGTCGCAGAGGTTGATGTTGACAGCCCTTAAATCAGCCCGACTTAATGGCGTACCCTTCGGCACAGAGAAAAAAAGATTGGGAGATTGGGGGGAGGGGGGGGGGGAAGGAGGTTGCAGGAGAGGAAAAAAAAAAGAAAAGAAAAACAAATTAAAGATTGAGAAGGAGCTTTGGGAAATTATTTAACAAGTATCTTTTTTATGCTCTGACATTAAGCTGGTCTAACTATGTGCCAGGGAATAGGAGATGTGTGCTAATCTAAAGGGTAGTTGGTGCTGATGGCAGCATTTTAGGTTCAGTCTCAATACTCAGTCAAGCTATTACTAACAAACAAGAAAGAGGAATAATGCCAGCATTCTGCATCTCATCGGTGACTTGAAATTGTCTTGATTTAAGTTGCTATCATGTGGCAATCTCTGGCTCTCTGAATATAACAAGAGGCGTGTTTTAAATGTTCTTTTATCTACTACCAAGTCACAGTGTTTAAACAGAAAAGTACTGTGTCCTACACATCTGAAATGCAATCAAGATAAAGCTGCTGTTTGCAACCTAAAGCAATACACAAAAAAAGATCTTAATCCTTTTCAATGCTTGTTTTTGGTACTTCTGGAAGGAAAACACATTGATTTCAAGGCTGCGTAATCAAAATGTTTGCAACAGAAACAACGCTAACAATGAATATAACTAATGCCCCATTCTCTCTAACCACAGTTCTCAAGTAGAGATGGCAATATTTAAAATTAAACATTGTGGTAGGCCATGGTTATCACGACTGAGACATGAAACTTAACCAATTATGGTTTGTTTCTTTTAATGATAAAAGTTGCCTTCACATCCAACAGTCTGTATATCTCTAGTTACAAAATATTCAGTTTCGCAAGGGCTGCAAGATCCAGGAAAAACAACATAATTTCCTATGGAAAAGAGATTCTGATGTGCCACATCATAGTTTGGCACCCAAAGAGCGTAATGATAATGAGATTAAGCTGTCCCAAACACCTTGTGGAAAATAGCATATATTGAATGGATAAGGTTTCACTATAAAGCACTCAGAAGTTAAGATATGATTATTTCTGCCTCCTTAATTCTGCTCTTTGTGTCTGTATTATGCACCAAGAGAAGGAGGATTCCTATGGGGAAAAATAATAGGAAATTATGTAATTAAAGACTTACTCTTAATGATTTTATGCAAAGGGACAGAACTAAGTCTGCCTGAGGATATTTAAAACTGGCATTTGCTTACTTTTTAAGGAGTTTAGTCAGCAGCTTAAACATATCTTTAAGTATAAACTTTGTATGAAATATCCAAGGTTTTTGCTTGTTGCAAAGCAGAACAAGTGTTTCTATATTGAGTTGTAACCACATCACCATCAGAGATTAGCAGCAAGCTAACATTGTGAACAAAAGCATGGAAAATAAGGTAATGGATTTGAGTGGCCTCCATTAAATACATGACTTCTACCAGTATGATCTCAGTAACTTTTGTAGACATCTAACAGAATAATGCTGATAATTTTAACTTAATGTCATCATTTAGAACAAGATAGGCTTGGATAAATAAATAAGTAGATAGATATATAGATAAACAAATAAATGCCTGAAAGTCTGTGTGGTCTTTAGCATCCTTCATTACTGTATAAGTAAATAACTCCTTTACATATTCACAGAATCACAGAATGACTCGGGTTGGAAGGGACCTCAAGGATCATGTAGTTCCAACCCCCCTGCCTAGCAGGGCCACCAAACATACACATTTACTAGATCAGGTTGCCCAGGGCCCCGTCCAACCTGGCCTTGAACATCTCCAAGGACAGGGCATCCACAACCTCACTGGGCAGCCTGTTCCAGGGCCTAACCACTCTCCTAGTGGTCTCTTCTGTATTTTTGAATGTGCATTAATCAATCATTTAATCTGCTTAACCTGAAATTTGTCCAAAAGCCTCTAAAACTGGGCACAAACTGACTGGAAAAAGTAAAGGTAGTATTCATTAATGCTTCTTCAGAATTTTGAATAAAAACATAAACACATAATACATTAATGTATCATACTAGGTAGTTTGGAAGTAGCAGCTAAATTCCATTCTGCTCCAACAGTATTATTAATTTAATTCTGATTATTCTTAATCCTTCACATTGACTGGAATTAAAAAGGATTGACAGGAAGAGGAGGATATTAACAGACTAAGTCTGATATTGATGCCATTTCTGTGACAGAGGAGAATCTTGTAACAACACCTGTTGGGTCAATTTCCAGAAGAAAAAAAAAAAAAAAAAAAAAACAGAAAAAAAAACAAACCAAACCAAACCAAAACAAAACCAGACAATGGCTAACAATAAAACTATATTTATAGTAACAAAGCCTGAATTTATAAGAAAGTGAAGCTTGTCTTTCCATTCTACTGCTGTTTTCCTGATTATGTAGTTCAGATTACATCCATCATTTATATATATTCAATTGTTGAAATGTAGTTATTAGGAACTGGTAAATTCATAATTTTTTTTTACTCTGAGAAAAACATCCTAACTCACTTTATAAAGTATTTCACTTGTATTTATGCCTTAGGATTTCCCTCCTGACTGGATCTCTGTTGGACGTTCATAGTTATGAACATACCAGATCACTAGTATGGAGGTCTTCACTGTTTTGTAGTGTAGCTCAGGTTTCTACATTTTGTGTAGACAAGAGAATGATACTAATATAGAGGAGAGAAGAAATGGGACCTCTGAATTCTGGCATCAGTGGCCACTAAGATCAATAAGGAACCTTTCCTTGATTTCAAAAAGCTCAGGATGTTTTAGAATGGGTATTGTAGGAATTGAAATGCTATATTTCGTATAAATAAAGCCAAATTTCAGTATTAAAAAAAAATAAATACAGACACATTATGTAGATAGTATAAAGTAACAATATTTTTTAAAGGTTTTGTGAATATAAATACAACTATAATTTCATAAATAAATGTTATTTCATGAGGGAAATCACATCAGAACAGACTACATGCAGTGCACTGCAGCGAATGTCTGATATATAACACAGCCAATATGTTTGATAGTAGCTGCAATTCATTCAATGAGGATGATGAGGCACTGAACACTGCAGCAAATATCTTCTAATAAGGTCTCACAGGGCTCTGTTTTCATAGATACAGTAAAGGGAAAAGTTAAGTCCTCAGGCCTAAAAGTAGACAACAGTTAAAAAAAAAAAAAAAAAAAAAAAAAAAAAGAAGCCTATGATCAAAGTCAGTATGAATCTGTCCAGTTGGTGTTCTAAATCACAAAATATCAATAATATGTCTTTGGACTTACAGGCAAGATTGAAACCTTGGGGAAGTTATGCAGTGTCTCCCATTCCCTTCTCAGGTATTCAAGTGAACCCACAAACACAATGTGCTTGAGTTCATGGTAGTGAAAGTTGCTGGCTCGTAGTGGCATCACTAAATTTCTTAATCCAATTAAAGCAGATTTAACATCCCCAAATATGCAAACGACTACATGCCCACTTAAAACTGTCATCGCTGCTTCACTTCGAGTCTAAAAAATAAAACAAAATGAGAAGGGAGAAATGAAACAAAGAGAAGCTTAAATCATATATTGAGATTCAAATAATGATAAACAACTATCAACATTGTTTATGCACAAAGAAGCATTCTGATAATAGTTGTTCTTTTTCATACTTGTTTATCCTTCATTAAATATGCTCAGCAGAAGAAAATTCCATTCCTGGTGACAAATCCTTCAGCATTCAGAAAGACATACCAGACCAAATTCTTATCCTTTATACATTGCTGCACACGTGAATTAAGACTTGGTATAACAACAGAAGCACTATGTATTTAGTTAAGAATAAAATATGACCTACAGCGCATTTATCTGTTAGAGTGATTCTAGGAAATATATGCAACATCTTGCCCTAGCTTACAAATCACTAGGGCTTGTTTCATGATCAGTTTGAAAATGAAAGCATGAGTGTCCAATGGTCTTATGTCTTATGTTTTAGGACAAGCTGCTTCTACCACGAGAAGCAACTGAAGAACCCTCTGCATGGCTTTGCTTTATAGTGAATGCCCACTGTATTTCACAGAGCTCCACTTAGTAAGAAACATCTCATGTGCAAGATCATATCATCAATAGTAACTTCTCAAGCCAATCAGGCTTTTGGAGTTGCTGGACAGAAAAGGAAAAAAACAAAACAAAACAAACACAATAAAATAAATACCAACTCATGGAGGATATCTAAATGATGCTCAGAATTACCTTCTCATCTCAGAGACAAAAAAAAAAAATTACATTTTTGCACCAGTCTCATCAGTAGCAGTATTAGCTGAGTATGCAATTCAAAAACCATGGTGATTAAATAAAGTAATTATGAAACCATGATTTTTATATCTGGAGCCATTCGTAATATTACTGCACTCCATCAATTAACTGCAGATCCACTCACATCATATATCATACTGTAAAGAAGTTTTGGCAATGACTAAGACTATGGGGAGCTGCAGTTTTCTCCCCTCACTTATCCATGGTGTAAGTCATGTTTCTGAATTGCAGAAGCATGACAACATGTAATACAAACTGGAATACAAAGCAGAATTGTTGATTACATAACAATTAGTAATTTTCTAATTTGTTTCAAAAAAAAAAACTAAAAGCAAACAAACAAAAAAAAAGAACACAAGCTTTCATTTTCTCTTGGGCAATTAAGACTGCTTATTTTTACCATAACAGTGGTCTTGGCTCTTTAAACAAATGAACACAGAAGTGAATTCTGGAGTTGAGCATGTAAGTCATCCCATGTAACTACACATGGGTCTGAACTACCGAGATTTTAGAAACCAGACAAGTCTTTAAAAACACTTTGTACAAGGAGGTACTCTATAATCATTAATCTGTACATAGTTATGTATAGTTTGTCTGGGAAAAAAAAAAAAAAAAAGAGTTTTTACTACCCAATAATGCTGGAAACTTGTAAAGTCAACACATATTGGGGAGAAAAAAAAAAGAAGAAAAAAAAAAAAGAATTGCTTTCTGATTAAGGTATCATCAAACATCAATTAGAAGACCACCTCAGAAATCTTCAAATTATGGTATTGTTTGAATGTGTGCAATCTCTAAGGATAACATTAAATTTGCATAGATTATAATGTAGGCATAATTGTAGACTGTGAGTTTGAGAAGGTGTAGGGAAGCATTTTGTTTACACTGTCATCAGCAGTGATGATGCACAGAACAGAAAGAGCCTGGTCAGACTCTCGGATTCACAAGCTAGTGGGGAGAAAAACTGACATGGTATCATCAAGAGATAAGAAGCAATGCAGTCCATAATGACATTTTCAGATAAATACTCTTCAGAGTGGGACAGCATGTAAAGGTCATTTTGAGTCATCTGCTAAAACATGTTCAGAACATGAAGGCAGATTTCTACTACTGTCTATTACAAAACACTGTGCAGCAGATCTGCATCTCCTTGCCTGCTGAATACATATAAATGCAGACTAATTAAAACTGTTCAGCTAAGCTCTGTCCCACAGCTCAGGCTCTGAACTTCAGAATCAACTTGCTTGATGTCTAAACACTGATACTGCAATTCCAAACTATGTCATGGTTATTACAGAAACCCCTGAGGAGAAGGGGAAACAAGCTTTTTACCCCTGATTGTTACAATAAACCAGGGCTGTCACCATCACTGGATGCACCATGCCACAGTACAGGAAAATCTAAGAGAACAGGCTGAGGAAAAGCTTTATAAAGTGCGACAAACTGAAGATCCAACAGGGAGTTCATTTCAAATATCATCAGTTTTGTGAATGAGATCTGGAGTTAGTTACTTGTTACTCTTAGGTATGAGTACATGAACACAAGTGGCACAAACCTTCACTGAGCAAGATAGATCGTGATAGGCCTTCTAATTATTTTTAATGACTTGAGTCAGTTTGATGGCTTCCACAGTTAAACAAACAAAACAAACATAAACTAGGCTCACTGAAACATGCCATGAAAGCAGATTAGTGATACTACTTACTCTGGCCTATTTGGGTTTTTTGACACATTGGAAATTGAGAGAAAAAATTTAAGAGAGCAAAATTCATATAAATAAATTAAAGACAATGCAAAACAATGCCTGTCAGTATTAGAATTTTTACTACCTTGTTTAAAGAGATAAATGGGATATGTAAACATTTAAATATTTCCAACATGAATTCTTTAAAGATTTAAACTCAATATGCAAATTTCAGCTTACAAAACAAACAAACAAACAAACCAACAAAAACAGTGTACTTTGGACCACGTTTTATTATTACATTTGGCATACAGGTTTATATAACAATAATTCCCTAATGAAAACAGTTAGCTTCAATTTCATAATTTCATTGTGTTTCTGATTTCAATATGATAGCACAGTTTATCACTCAATTAATTAAATATCAGTTTTATCAATCCAAATAATCTCTTCTCAAGCACAGCTTATCATCAATACCTACCAAAATGACCTTTTCAATATCCTTGGCTGGACACCAATGAAACATTCCTGTAGAGTCATATTTTTTCACATTGGCATCCATATTGTCAATCTGTTCATTGCCAGGAATTAACAAGGGGTCATGCCTGGGGAAAAACAAGTTAAGGACAACATAAATGGAAAATATTATGAATTATGGATGGGAGGATATCCCAGGAGCTATGTACAGAGGGGAAAAAAAGTAAGAAATGAAATGAATTTAGACTTTAACGTGTTTCCTATGTAGGCACCTTAAAACAAAAGCTAAAAGCAAAAATGGTTAAGGTTCAAATTCGAAGTGCAGTATGAAATATTTTTATATGCTTTCTACACCAATAACCATTAGATTTTAAGCAGGGCTTTCTGACACCATCATGTCCATGAAAGTTTTTTTTCCAGTCCCACCTCTCAAAAATAAATATCAGACTTGCTATTAGCATCTGCAATGAAGTAGAAGGGATGGGAACACAGCCCCATGCTGACTGACTGGCATAAGTATGGAAAGCCAATTACTTGCTTTTACCACATACAACTTCTGACGCGATGCTCTTCACAGTAAAAGCTTTAACAGGCTGCACTTTAAATATTTTAGCAATTTGCCCAATCATATTTTGCTTTCCCAAACTGAAGCCCTTTAAAGATTCAGCAGTATGTCATTTTATAGCAAACTGACTAACAAATGCCCACATCTGGAATACATGATTTTAATACCAAACAACAATGTCAATTTTTCTCTGACAATTGTATCTGTGATAACCTCCTAAGTATTGTGAGTTTTTTCGTTTGGTTTGGTTTCCAAAAGATTTGAAAGCAAAAGGCTTTTCAAAGAAAAATAAAATTGGCATTTTAATAAACTTGATTTCCAGAAATACAGCTACACTTAAGCACAGATGCATAAAAGACAGAGTCCATTATTTATATCCTAAGAACCAGATATTAGTCTAAGAAGCAAGTGACACCAGATTATAGTGAAGATTCCTCCATGATATCACTATACAGTAGCTTGGAGTAGTTGGAACAAGTGGGACAGCTGGAAAAAAGAATCACAATGTTTCCAAAGCTTCTTTACACTCAATTAACAGAAAGTGAATGTCAAAAGAGACTTGAGACTTCACTATCAACCCATTGGCAGCAGGAGAATCTCTAGGAGACCACATGGAGTCTCAGACCATACTCCAGGTTTAGTAATGAAAAGCTTTTCAAACGTATGCTCCTTGCTCTGCAGGAGACAGTGTGACTTTTTCATACATAAGTTGTACCAAAAGATTTTGTTTGCTTATTTTTAACTTCCAGAAAAATATCTAGAGTACATACTTTTACCCACAAGTGTATGAATTGGCTGAGAGCTGACTGTGATGCTGTTCACAGTGCATTCCTTGCTTATCATATCTGCATGCATTACAGTAAAGCCTACAAATGAGGTTAAAGTGGAAGGCTGTTCTGACGTTCAGACATTTAATAGAACTCTGATCTGGCCATTTTACATATAGATGCTGTATAATCAACAAACATACAGAGAGGCATAGTTAGGCTCATATCTACAGATCACACATAAAATATCATGGTGGAAAGGGATAATCAATTATAAATGAAAACACTCCTGCATCCTGAGCTCATGGAATAACTCTAAAAGGAACAATCTCTAGTGGCAGTCAGCCCTTAAATGGGGTCTAGGAGAGGTGGATACAGGCCCTACCCCTTCCAGTCACCCAGGTGAACTCAGTGTTTGCCTCAGGTGATCAATCAGAGGTTCAGGCCATGACTCAACAATTCCCATATAGATGTGTGTGTGTTTATACATATATACAAAATCATAGAATAGCTCAGGTTGGAAAAGACCTTAAGATCGTAGAGTCCAACCACAACCAAACCATACCACTCTAACAACCCTCCTCTAAATCATGTCCCTGAATATATATATATATTTTTTTATAAATATATATAAAATTGAGTGTTTTCTATGTCTGCCTCTGTTTCCAAATAAGAACCTTGGTCAAAAAGTGGAGAAAGCATCAGGAGCATCAGCTGTGAAATGTTGTTTTTTTTTTCCCCCCACACTTACATAAGACAGTTCTCTATAAGCCTTTCCTAGAGCAGTACTGAAATAAAAGCAGACTTCACTAATCAAATATTCCAAATTTTCCTTTTCTCCTTCCCTTCATCAGTGAAACTACATTAAACCAATCTAAAAAATACCACATTCTAATTTCCTAATCAGTGTGCCCTGTCTGCTCTGAGAATAAACAGATCAGCTGAAGCTTTAACAGAAATGAGTACTTAATAATACTCTAATCTTTTCACAGAAAGGATACAAATTGAAAGGTGATAACAGGTATCTGACATCAAATGATGTTCTGCTGTCTTGAGGTCTTAAACCAGTTTTAGTGTCTGGGTGCTCTAAGTCTACTGTAGTTCTCTGTTGGATAAAGGCTTTCCATACTATTAAGAAAATATTCAAAATAATTTGTGCCAAAAATAAATTAGAATTTTACCTGGATATTTTGTTTTCTTGTTACATTAAGGTTTAGTGCTATAGGAGGGGTAAAGGGTATGAATAATCATATGTAAGCTTCTATTGATGTTTTAGGCAATAATTTTTTTTTTTTTTTTCTTACATATGAACTCATTTGCAAGATAGTAAACTATCTGGATCCTCTACTTTCACTTCTTGGGAAACAGCAAGTGGCTTCCCTTAAAAGCAGCAAGCAGGAAGGGACATGCAACAAGTATACAAATAGATTCTATTGTACTACCTTTTTTTTGTAAGGGAATGAAATATTGCCTGAGAAGGACACTGTGTTAAGACTAGCAACACTCTATGTTTCAGGATCTATTTTTTTTGGTATACAATTGTACTTATTAAATTTGAATCACCTGAGCTACGTTAATATTTTCATGTCTTTAGTCAATAATTTTCTAGCCTCAGTAAAGCAGTCACTGGAGATGTCATCAGAGGTTGAAAATTGTTTGTTACTAATGTTAAACTTTTTCCTCAGATGACAGAAAATATTAAAAACAAAAATGATATCTGAACTTGCTTGTCTATTTTTGTAACTACTGCTCTTTTTATTAATTGCTACATTAATAGCTTATTACTACTATGGATAAAAATACACTGTCTTAAATCTTATGATGAAAACCTGTTTTGCAAACACTCAAAATTAATTAAGACAGACACACAAAGGCCAGTGCTGTCAAATCTGCCTGAGGGGTTTGGACACCTTCTTCCTATTAAAATCCATGTTGCACAAAATATTACAGTTGTTGTTGTTACAGCCAAATTAGGGGATGAGTGTTTCTAGAGCCTTTCTATCTGCCTCACCCTTGAAGATGGCCCTGTCAAACTCTGCTTGAGTTGCATTGGCTGGTTATTCTGGAAGAACTGTATTAGCATGCAGCCATGCTGCAGTCGTGTTCTACAGAACTATTAAGATATCTTGATGGCCTGAAAAAAAAGCTTGAAAATTTTACACAATGTTTGTTTTGACTTGATGCTGGTTTTCATGGCTTGCAATTGGCTTGTAAAGCATCTGGTCATTCCAGCTAAGAAAATATAAGCATGTGGGAAAAGAGAAACGAAGTTGAATTTCTCACATTCATAATCTCAGTTTAAATACAGTTTTTCTGGTTCTCATGGGGGATACTACATACACATGACTTAAAACAGAGAGCAAAATACAATCTTTTCAATTTTTGAAAAACATTTTACACCACTTCTGATAAATTAAACTTGAAAAAGACAAGCAAAAGCCATGTTACACTAACAACCCCCAAAAGCATGACTGGAGGACAACAGTGGACCCATAAATCCCATATCTGGGAAACTACGAGCAAGCCAACATTACATTTTAAGAAATACTGCTTTCCTTGCATTATAACTAGTGCAAACTTATCTACTTTCAGTTTTTGAGTCTGGATCTTCTGAGTAATAACAGGAGAAGGATAGAATTGGGAAGACTGACAATTGTAAGCATATCCTTTGTCACCTTGTCTTAACCCTGAAGCTATCACTTACGTGCAATTGTGCATGAGAGCAATATACACTCACAGATCTCCAGTGGAATTCTGTATTTTGGGAGCTAGGAACTAGAATACCACAGGAGCAGTACAGATCCTGATGTTTTTTGAAAACTTGTAGTCTTTTCACATCATTAAAAACGTGATTTAACTCTTTTGTTCTACCCCTATATAAGATCAATGGCAAAAACATCCACAAGAGCAACACAACCTCTCTTTTTCATGTTCTTGTAGAAGTCTGCAATTTTACCCTTCTCATGCAGATAAACCTTGCCTGGTTTTTGCATGCAAAAAGACAGTAAGCAGTCTACTACTAGAGATTCACGGTTGAAACTCACCTTACATATGGGCCATGGACTTTTGAGTTTTTCTAACTGATTTTGTGTGTGAATGTGTGTGTTTGTGAGCATAAGCACACATATATTTAATTTTAAAAGCAAGGGCATGGTTTGCTGAAGACAAGATTGAAGGCACACCAGAGAATGTCTCATGCCTTTGAAATTTCTCCTACAACTATCCTAACAAATTGTGGCAATTAACATGCTGTTAGTGTTAGATGTATGCAGCCAGTGCAGGTGCTAATAATTGAAAAAGCATTTAGAGCTTTTACACCCTGGCTGAATATTTCATGATGTGCTGCATGTTTCACTATTTACTCAGTGGGCCTCTGTCACTTCAATCTTCTCTGACTGCTTTGACTGGTGCTATAAAGCTCAACCAAGATAGAGTGACGGCTTGTCACAGGCAAACTTCACCGACTCCTGCAGCTCACTGGGACTAGCTGTGAAGGTTGTCACGACATTCTGATGGAATTCAGCAAATGTTTTGTGACTAATACACCCAACATTTGTCGGCTACCATTAGCTGTTACCCGTGACCCTCTGCAGTCTGTGTGAAAGGCATTAGCTTGTAATGAGAATTTGCTGTCCACGTGTATCATACTAATGACACTACTACTGATCTTTACTTTCACAGGTTAATCAGCAATGAAGTTTGTAAGGATTCAGTGCACAGATGCAAGGTGCTTTACAAAAGAAAACTGCACGCAACTAGAGAAAGAAAACCTGAGGTTTTACTATGCATTTGTTGTCATATACAGAATCTGTACTAATACTGGCTTCAACATTACTCCACCTTACTCCCTCCCTAGATCTGCAAAGAAGAATGTATCTAATACAGGGATTGTACCCAGTGCCAGCTAATGGGCTAGAACAATCCTCCTTCCTCCCCATTTCTCCTTCTCTCCACTCAAATACCAAAAAAGTGGTTTTTTTGTATTTTTTTTGTTCTTTTTCTTTTTTGTCCTCAAAAGAATTACTGATGAGTTCATTTTAATTTATCGAGACTACCAAGCATGCTGATATACGGTTGCTTACTGAAAGAATTTTGGTAATTAAAATATCTTCATACCTCAGGACTGAGATGCTGAGATTATGCTTCTGAAGTATGAGTCTCTTTATGTAAGAAAGTAACAAAATAGTTAATTTTCAGACTTTTATCTAACAAAATTCAACGAGGAGGAGAAAAGTCAAACAGACAATGCAATCTCTGTTTTTAAAATTTCCCCTTTATATCTGCTCAAGCAGCAGAAGTAGCAGTTGTTAAGTGTTAGGAGAAAGAACCTGAAAAACTAATTTTTCCTTTGTAATATAGAAACGCACAGTTAAGTGGCATTATAAAACATAAGAGTGTTTTCTTTTACTTAAATGAAGTGTACTCTATACCTTACGATAAAAACCACCTCTGTTACAAACCAGCATTAAAAAAATTCATTATTTTCTTTAAGCCTTGTATCAAGCTGAAGAGCTTTTTCTTTCCTTTGCTCTGATCTGAGTGGGTCTCCTTTAACTCTGAACTTTATAAAAGATCCCATTGATTTTTCTGCTGGAAAATTCTGCTTTTCTTGATGCTACCATCTCATCTCTAAAACATTTGTAGATTTCACATTTCAGTCTCAGAGTGTTCTTATTCTAGTAGTTTACAATGCATCTACTAATGGTAGCAACAGAGGGTTAACCTATACTACTCTCTACCATTCAAAACTTTTATTCTATAAACTTGTTAAAGCAGGTCTAAGACAACAGAGTGAATGCTGAACTATTCCTGATGTTTGTATTGGTAGAAGTGAACTCATGAGAGAGCCAAGAGGTGAGCTGTGCTATTAAATGCCTGCTTTGTCACTGTTTAATTATCATTTCATGTTATTATTGCTTAAAGTTAGCCTTAGTAATACTTTAATAAAGGATATAAATTTAGAGCACAGTATGAAAATTTCCAAGGGTGGAGGTCATAGATAGAAACAGTTATTATGGCTAATCAATGAGTTTTACCTCTTCAAACCTTACTTGGTTTAGGGCAGACTCAGAAAATGGTCAAATCAAACTCATTTTAACAGTTTTTGTTTGAGAAATGTTCTCCCTCTATATCTCTTATCACTTTTTTGCTTCCTATGGAAAGCTAACTTTTTCAGCAAGTGTGAGCAGCACTACAGTGGCAGGAACTGAGTGGTACCAGCAGAAATGTGTGTATATGTGCTAATATATGGCACTGGGTAGGTAGATGAGGAGATGAATGTGCACAGTCATTATTCACATGCTTAGAATACTACAGTCAACTTCAGGAAAACAGACAGAAGGTTTTATCTTCTTATTTACCTTTGGACAAATAATCTCATTAGATTTCCATAAATGTATGCCAAAATCTTACTTTTTCTGTGTTACTTAGCTGGACTCTGAACCAGTTTCATGGTTTGGTTGGGAATTATTTTGGATCAGGAAAATCCTCAGGCTTACAAAATTCTCCTTGGCATCACACTGAAAACCCAGTGTCCTCTGATGCCTGGTTCTTATGTGATCAGGGACACTAATGATAATGACCCTTTGCTGAGTATGCTACTTGTCTAGAGGCCTATGTCAACTACAGCACTATGTTCAGAGTGGACAGGGACAAACTATTTGTTTGCTCTTCAGGCCCCTTGGGCCCTGTCATATACTATTTGTTCTTGCATTAAGAGGTAGTTTGATTCAGCTGGGCTGACATTTCCTTCAACTCAGTGTATTCCACTCATGCAATAGCAGCCACCAAAGCATTAAGTGAGGACTTGAGCCCCAGCAACAATCCTTTTAAGGAGCTTTTCTGATTTAAACCCAGGGCTTTTCACATTTTATTGGTCACTCTAGAATTGAAAATGACACTTTTTTTTTTTTCTTTTTCTTTTTTTTCCCCCTCTTTCTCTTTTTTTTAAACTAGCTTTACTACTTCATACTCTGGCAACATAGTCTCCTCATGTTTAACGTGGCTATTCATCAACAACATGAATCAAAACCTGTGACTGCCTGATGATGAACAGGTGATTGGATTTAACTTCCTGACACCAGAAGCATTAAACTTGCTATCTCATGAATAAGGAAACTTGATACGTGATTATTTTTCTTGACTTTCTTTTCATTCTGCTTACATTTTAGTTTTACAACTTATTGTAATAGGACACCCTCACGTTTACATCTTCACAGAAGTATTATTTGTTTTTCCTGATAGAGATTAAGTAATATTTGAAGAAGATCCATGTTCTTGTGTGTTTAAAGGGGCAGCCTTCTGCTGAGGAAAAACCGGTAGAAAGTAATAATGACAGTGCAAAGTGGTTCAATATTTTTCTAGTTAATTTACATTTATAGTTCCTGATTGACCACTGGATTCTTCCAGTGTTGCATCAGCGTGATCTCATTTAATGTGATGCAGAAGTCATTTAGAACAGTGACTTTCCAAATGTTAATCTAAACTACATGTGATGTATGCAGAGGATATTTGTATAGCTACTATTTATTTTTTTTCCAGTTAGTAACTTACTGACATCTAGAGAAAACGGTATCAAAAGACAGCATGGAAAAGATGTCTTTATTCCAGCTATCAGCACCAGGTTTGGTAAGAGAGATTTCTATTTATGTGTGAGTGAATCTCAAAGACAACCACCTTCCAACCAGGTCTAAATAGGCAGATCTCTTTGTCACCATCTTCCAGGGAATGCCTATGATATGGATTCTCTCCTCTGTTCTGCTCAAATGATAGCAGGAATCCAAAAGCTGCACCTCATGACATTATACCTTCTTCCCTGATTTACTCCAGCTACTATGGAAATCTAAAATCTGTGCAGCATTTTAACATTATCTCAGAAACTGGTTCTATAGTTGTAGTCCTAATTACAATTTAAAAATTAGATTTCCACATACTATTTCCTCTATAAGCTCTATTGGTTTTCCTGTTCTCCATGCCTCCAATAGACCAAGGACCACAGCTGAGGAAACAGTCTGCCAGCTGTTTCAGTGGGAGGGTAGGGGTGAATCTGCATTTGGAAACAAGCTTTTAGTGTAAATTTAGGAAAGACACTGCAAAGGTAACTACCCACTGCAGATATGACAGTGTTTCAGCTGATTTACTTTTTATATACTTTTACTTGATAGGCTGAATATTTCTGGGCAGGAAAACAAGTAATTGTCACTTCAGAAATTTGCAAATATACAAAACTGCAGATAACACAGCCCACTTTTGTTTATCAAATAGCTGAATGGTGCCTGGCTACTGTACACAAAGTGGAACTGTTTTGTTCAGATTCAATCAGTTTTCTCTTATTTAGCGCTTTGAAAAAAAACCTAAGACAATGTAGATAAAGAGTAAGACAAGGAAACCATTAGGTCTGGGAGAAGGCTGAGGGTGCCAAGAGAGGGCTGGTGAATAAATTTAGCAGCAAGAGAGAAGAAAACAATGTCTGGATCCAGAAGCCTAGCAAGTTCTCCACTTGCTGCTCGACCCATATTTAGCAATTCTGATGTGCTACTGAGCAGACAGCTCAGGCTCAGGACGACTACTCTCCCTCAGTCCCTCTTCAGCAGGCAATGAAAGCAGGCTCCACTTTGAAAATCTTCCCCCATCATGCAAACTGACACAGGCATGCTTTTCAAAAACCCACAGCCAATCTGTTGATCATTACTTATTTACAAAGGCCTTCGGGCAGAAAGTCCTGTAAAAACCATACTTGATACGGTATACACTAGCTTTTTCTGCTTGTGGAAAAAAGTACCCCTAAGGCTACCTCAAACCATCACTTTCTATTGCACATAAAATGTACCGTGTAACACTAAAGTATTTAATATATATGGTATAATATATCTACTGGAAAGGCATTTGTGTAGAAGTATGTTACCCTGTATTTGGTAATTTGATGTTTTGCTGAAGGCTATGACTTGAAAAAGCCTGCACCTAGTACAGAGGACCTGTCATCTCAGTACCCAAGAGCCAATAGAATAAAGAAGTACCCTTAAGCAGCAAAACTTTGACACAGCTTTGAAGCATATGAAAACAGTATAACTCTCCAGAATTATTATTACTCAAGATCAAAGAAATGAGGCATACTTTACATAGCAAACAGGGACAGTGCACTCAGCTCCAAATGTTTCAGCTCTTTCTCTCTCTTTCTTTCTCCCTTTTTATTTTTACTTCCCCCAAATTAGAATTTGGTCGTGGGGCAATCTCTCACAATTTTAAAACTATAAATGGTTAAAACTGTTACTGCTAGATAAGAAGACTGTCCAAAGGTAAGTTAACTGAAAATGATGATAGGATGACAACTGGCATCATAAAAATGAGAAGCTTGCCAGTATGCTCACTTTATTCCTCCTCATAAACTGTAAACAAGCATGTAAATCAGTGTCATATGGGCTAGGCTGAGCAAACAGGAAAGCAAAGAACTTTTAATGATACCTTTAACAGAAATAGATGGCCAATATGGAAAAAAAAAAAAAAAAGGAAAAGAAAAAGAAAGAAAGAAAAGGACTCAGCTGGGTGCATTTTCCTCTGTGAATCAATTACACTTTTTGTTCTGTAGTCTAGCAGAAGTGGAGAAGACTAGTAGAAGTTATGTCCTTGAATATGCCCTATATTGCTGTAACAATTAACAAACATGGATGGCTCCTTTAAATGGCCAAACAAAATTTCTGGTCTATTGACTGAAATGTAAAGAGGAATATTACCTAGATGTATCCAAAGTTGTTAAGGGAACAAAATAATATCAATAATAAAAGAAAAATCACGAATGATTTTATATAAAGAGCTATAAATTCATATCTTTTTTTTTTTTTCCCCTTTAATTTCTGCAAATGCAGAGTAACTACTGTTATACATACACCCAACCTCCAAACTATATGTTTGGACATGCAGGAACATGCCTGTTCATGTACCTAAGTTTAAATTTTTTCAGTATATGTATGCAGTGGAAAATCTCTGCTATGCTTCTTAGTTCTGGACACAATTATGGGCTAAGATTCCAGGCTGACCGCTTCAGATATGCAAAATAGAGGAGGAACAGCCTCCCTGCAGAAAGCTTCATGTTGACTATTTGATCCTTTTCTGACTGACCTGAGCAGCCAAAGGGTAAAGTACAGTAGTCAAAATGCATACGACATATTATTTTAATAGATTCCAATTTCCTATTGCAGTTTTAGTTTTAACAACTCTCTTAGAGGAAAACTGTCCTATTAAAGAGAACTACATAGTGATACAAAGATATTACAAGTGTAAAATAATGTACATATAGCAACAGGGGAAAAATATCACTTATGATGATGTTTTCATTACCTACTTTTAGAGTATATACTACCCTTTAAAATATCCTTGTATTTCATAATTAACGTGCTTTTAGCCTTAGTAAAACAGCATTAGTTTTGAACTTTGCTTTGGCAAGTATATGGATTATTAGACTTTTTTATCAGTCTAAATCAATTAACAGAAATTTGATTTCAATCGACAGGATAAAAGGAAGGTAATATTCAGGTTCATTTTTGATTGTGATGATACATCTCACATATGGCCTTAAGTACAGAAAACAGTACTCAGAGGGAATCCAACAAAAAGAGAATTGCCTAAGGCAAACTAACCACACGAGTTCCTCTGATTGGTTAGTGCTATCATTAGTGCCACTGCTGTTTAAGAACTACACACAGGCAGGACAGGGTGACAGCTAAGACTTTAAAGCCTATGTATTTTTCAAACAGCTTTTCAAACTGTTTTTCATGACAGAATTTTTTTCAGCTCTATCATTAACTGCTGACAAGCTGACAGAATAAATACTTCAGCCTTTCAGAAATCATCTAAGAATCTTTTTTTCCACCGCCCCCCCTTATTTTTTGATGTGGGGGGAGGAGAAGAGGAAGAGAAGAAGAAAGGAGATGAAGATATGAGTTTCTTGCAGTCTTACCTCATCAGTTTGGGTGAGGAGTTGGGTGAATTTCGCATGCCTCCATTTCGTTGCTTTTTTTTGGGTGATAGTGTTGACGGCTGCTCATCTTCAACTGGAAATATAAGGAACTCATGAGATTAAGCACTGTTCTGCATGCCATATGAAATACAAGTGAAGTAGCAAAGAACACACACTCTATGTCCATTCACGCACTGATACTTCATTGCTAACATAGACCTAACAGTAATAAAAATCAAATACATGTTAGTCAGAGAAATTGGTTTGAAGGAGAAGCAGATAAGAGTACCAGGCTTTTGAACAAAGGTGTTCAAATTGTTTTCAGACTTCAAAAACAAGGAGGGACAACTACAGTCGGGTTATTTTGAGTGTTATTTTTAGCTAATCTGTCCTACAGAAAAGTAGAATTAGTAGTGCTCTGCTATATTTCCAGAAAGATAAAGTACTATATGCAATACAAACATAACAGCTGCCAGCCTGCTTTTGCTAATGAGCCAGACACCAGTTGGTTCTTGCTCCTCACATGCCAAATAACAGAGTCTTCATGAAGAGATGTAAAATATTCAATGCCTTTATGTTCAATGATTCAGTTAGTCAGGACTGTGAGCACAGCCTGCCATTGTGCACAGATCTCCAGCACAAGTCAGACCTCATCACTCCACCCTTCTCACAAAAGGGAGTTGTAACAGGATTGAACAGAATGAGGTTGAATGGTAGTGGGGAGACAATACCTGTGTAACAGAGGATGCATATGTTATGCAATCTTCTAATGAGGATGAGGCGCACTTTCAATGACAGATCAATTTCCAGATGTAAAATCACTCACAATTTTGTCAATCATAAACTGTTCTTAGATAACCTAAGCCACAGTGTGCATTGCTTAAACAACTGCAGCTTCCTAATAGCTCCTCTAGAAGAATAAACCACCATCATTACTGGTTCAAGATCATTACTGTACTTAATAATCTGCATACAAGGTTTACATTTGCTAGCAAAGGGAATTATGCTTTCTATCTTATATTCACACTAATGTTGAATTATTCTAATGGAAAGAATGAAAAATAAGACTTATTTTTTCCTACTGTTAACTCAAAATGAACTAGAAGGTAATACAACTGACATCTAGAAATCTGCTAAAAGGAAAAAGATTAGTAGTAGTAGTAGTAGCAGCAGCTGAATTAAATGAGCTTAATACACATCAGCAGTGCACAAGCAGAAGCTGGAAAAAAATCAGTTTGCAGAGAGCTACATTGGAGGAACACCAAAACTACAAACCTGGATATGTGCCACCCTACATTTACCTGAGGACAAATTAAGTAACATTCTTCTCCTTTAGCCCTTTTCTGACAATATTTTATTGTAGCCTGTCTTTTAGTCTGTCATGTCTAGTTTTTAACTATGAAAGTTCATTTGCCTTGGTCAAAACTAAAGGATTGGGCCCTGAATAGAGAGGTGTGCTGTCTTTTTAAGTGACCTGGCATTACCTAACACATCCAGGCAAATGAAGCAAGCTACAGAATTTCAAATGAAAATAAAAAAATCCAACCAAACAAAAAAATGCTCCAAGTAGCTGTGTAAGTGGCTGTGCATAAGATAAGAACAATGACTGTCTAATAATGGTTAATTTCACTAATTTAACTTTCTTTTCTGTTCAGGCAGTATTCAAAAAGACAAAGCCATCCTCTTCTGACTTGACTTGATTTTAGATGCTTACTGATTATTAGTTTAGTCCTATTCTTCATTTGGCTAGGAGATAGATAAGCTCATAAAAAATTCTCAAGATTATGCAATTTGAAATTTTCTTTCAGTTACAATTGATATGTTTCATTCTCCTGGCAATAACAACCCTAAATTTCACTTAATTTTATTGGCTGCAGTGGAGCTACAGAAAGATTGTCAATAGATTCAGTATTGTGCCCCTTGTAAAGTATACTGCTATATGATTTTAATGTTGTAAGACATCTATATACCTATCACAAACACATGCAAAATCTTACAGGAGTACAACTGTAGACTGTGTTATATAAAAAAAAATATTTATGTGAACAATAAAAATCACTAGCAAATAAATGTACTTTACCAAGTTTTCAGCTAGTTGAAAAGACTCATCCATGCCTTTCAAATACCAAAAATACCAAAAATCTTTTGTACTATAAGGTCTAACGTTAAAGTACTCCACTGCTAACAGCTGATACTATTTTACCACCCAATTTCTAAAAGAAAATCTTAGTAGTAATCATTCAGAGTAATCACATATAGATTTCTAGCAGTCTGCTGTTATTTTTGATACAGAATCTACAGTAAATAAACTTCCTCTTTTGATATGTGCTTGTCATATTCAAACTACGTTACTATCACTAACTGCCTGTAAACTCCAAGGTTACTGTAGCTCACTAGTTAATACATGTCAGCAAATCTTTCTGAGATCTCAATTTGTAACTAAAGTAATGCCCTTCTTAAGCCATAAGGCCATTTATTTTTATTGCAGTAATGAAAGATAATCAATGTTAATCATATTATGTTCATACAAGATTTTGTTTTTCAATGAAATCTGTATGCAGTTCATAGTGTTTTTGTAGTTTTAGGGATGCTACTCTATCAGAACAAGGGAAGAGAATCTATGCAACTGAAGAATATGAATGGAATGGAGACCGTTATGGCTTGGTTCCTAAAAGCATTACAACGATCATTCACTTCTTAGTAATAAGTAGGGTATAAAACACATCTAATGATTATCCTTCAGATGCAATTATATATTTCCTGCATATTTGAAGAAACAGATCCAGCAAAATTTTTAGTAAAGTCATAAAATATCATTTTAGTTTCATGGGTTTTGCCTGCGTTAATTTAAAAGGGGGTCTTTGATGTGCTTGTTCTTAAGAAAGACACATTTGAATAATGGGTTGAGATATATATATCTGTGATATATATAATATCCATATTTGACTTAGTGCTTTTGTAACTGAGAATATGCCCCCATTCTTAGTATATCTGATGTCTTTATGCTACAGAAGTTGTTTTAAAATACAGTCATATTATATTCGTGAAATTTTCCTTACCAGCTTTCAGGAAAGTGCAAATAAGTTCAAGAATTGGACACATTATAGAATTTAAATTCAATCCAGCCTCTGAGTTCAAATAAATTTCAAGAGCTTTCTTTGCACATCCCTAAGTACAAAACTTAACATAGTGTTGTAACAATCCAGTGCTCACTTGTCTATCACGCACAGAATCTAATAGTTTTGCAGTTCAGGAAGACTCAGTGTTAGAAAAATGTCAGACAAATCTAATGAGGCTTCAGATACTCTGGTTTATGCTGGAGTTTAATTTAAAGTTACACTGATGTTTTAACATGTTTGCTTATTCTTGAGTAAAGAGAATTCATTATTTCAATGACATAACCTCCAGACAATGTTCCATGAATTGATTTAAGATGTGCTGGTAATTTTGACAGCCTTAATGTGGAGTTGAACATCTGTAACAACATATTACTTGACTTTTATTCTCATTTCATTTTTTAAGTAAAATAAAGGGAATGTCTTTCAAAAACAAGGGATAAGCTCATAACTTTTTCCTTTGTTGTTTTTTGTTTGTTTGTTTTTACCTTTTTTTTTTTTTTTTTTTAATAAATCTGTCTCTTTCAGGTTAAGAGAAGCAAAGCTTATGGGCACCATATTTGGACCATCAAAAAGAACTGTGACTTGAAATACCATTTATGTTACTGAAGAAACAGTAAGAGCTGGTAAACTCATTCTGTCTAGAATGTAAATTCATCAGAGCAAATAAACCATATGAAAAATAAAGCACAAACCACCCAGAAACATTAGTTGACTAGCTATTTTGATTAACTTATTAATCACCACATCTGGAGAAACCCACATCTGTAAGCACTTCAGAGAGCATTAGTAATGTCATAGTCACAATGAAAACAGACTGGAAAACCATGCACAGACCAATTGGAATTGCTTTATGCATCCAACTATGGGGCTACCTACGGAGATCTTGGTTCAACCCAGGCTTTTGGGAGTGGTAGCGATATTTTACAGGCAAGCTGAGTGCCCTTTGCAATCTACAGTAGGTAGATTTTCCTTGTTCAACAGAATTCAATAAATTAAGTTGCAGCAGCGAGGGATTGTTGGGTAGGAAGAGGCTCCCTTTACGGTTATTAACAAGTGGAACAGGTTCCGGGACTCCTTCAGTGGACTTGGCACCAACCAGTGCAATAGTAGTTGTATTCTTGAATTGATATGAGCTTTTTGGGTAACTTGATCTAGCTGCATTCTTTACTTCTAAATAATAAGAAAAAATGTAAATTAATGTCCTTGTATTAGAAATTATTTCAAGCCATGAATCAATTTTGACATAATGTGGAATTACAGACCTCATAGCTTAAAGTATAAGTTTCTACAGTTGAAATAAAGGTTTATACCTGCAATTTTATTTACTTTTCCCCTAATATATATATATATATATATATATATATATATATATCTTTGTAATAAGAGAATACTTATGAAAGGATTATTCCACAATATTATCATCTTTAAGCAACAATCTCGTCCTAGGGTAAGTGCGTGTGAGGCAACTCTTATTTCCCACCTGTTGATAAAGGTTTTGAGATTTACTAGCTGTACAAGACCTTTATTCCCTCAAATCTGAAAATGACAGAGGAGGTATAACTCTGTTGCTGTTAAAATAAATAAGGGATAATAAAAGAAAAAGTCAACACTTCAAAATTGTGCAGTCATAGTTATGGAATTAATCTGGTGTTTATAAACCTACATAAAAGTAGTTGGATACTTAGAACTGCTGAGCACTGTGCATTTCAGATCAGGTACAACACCTCTGAAAAAAGAGCTAATAGGTTTACTTTCCTAAGTATGGTTTTGACTTGAAATGGTGATTCTTAATCTTCTAACATATCAAAGTTCATTGAACAAAAAGAGTATTTAATACCTCCAAACATTTGTTGTTAAAAATAAGCAGCTGTGATTTTCTCCAAATACTTATTTCATTATGAATGAGTACATTATTGAGAAGAAGGTATACTACTAAGCCTGTAAGATCTTCTATTTTCATCTATTTTGTCACGTATTAAAAGAGCTTAAGTAGGAAGTACGTTATGGGCTGATAATCTTGCAGCGTTGTTTGCATACATTTGAATTGCCTTGAAGTTTCCATGGATAACTTTGAATAGACAATAGCCCAAAATTGTTTAAGCAAGTTGGCATGGGTTTTTTTGGGTAGTTTACCATCAGATAGAAACATTATTATGGGCAGATATATAAATACCATCCACATGCTTGCCATTTGTATTCAAGCACAAAATCTACATCTATTAGCAAAACAATTTAGCAAAAAAATTTAGCAAAATTACAGGAGTTATTTTAATGTACTCTTTAAGTAGTTTCAAATACTTAGTATCAATCTATCCATTCCCATTCAGTGATCTCTTCTTGCCTCTACCATGACTGATACAGAGAAGAAAATCAGTAAGAGCAGAATCAGAGTTGGTGTTTCTCTGGTCTCTGATAGCAATAAAACATCCAATATATAGTATTAAAAATGCACACTCATGAGAGCTCAGATGGATTTAAAATCATTCATGGAGAGCATGTATCTTATTAGCAAAACTTCTGCCAAAAAAAAAAAAAAAGCTATGTATCATGTTGCAAATTTCATGAAAATTATCAGTCTTACCTTGGAGTCACTGTATTTTGGTCAAACCTTGTACTTCTATCTTTGGTATCCCTCCACTGAAACAATTTTCAGGTGATAAAATAAATCTGTAGAGACCTATCTCCCTACACAACCCATAGGCATTCATACAATTTAAAACATATAAATTTTGTTCTATTTTAAAACTATTTTTAACATTGGAAATATTCTTTATGTGTCTACTTGCCTGCATCAAGCATGTTTACAAACAATGGAAGAAGACTAAAACCTACTAATAATGTTTATCTCCCCTCCAATGAAACTGTTTAAGAAACATCATCTTCTTACACTCAATTCTGGAATTCAGTAAGTGATCGTTTCATGTGTGAGATCTAATTATCACTAAACTTCCATAGCAGTGAATGTCTTATGGCACATTCCATACAGAAGTGATCAAGTTTTCCCAAGACTGTGTGCGTTCTCCATTCCTCTAATAAAATTACATATTTTTAACCTCTGGAGAGTAAAATTGGTTGTTTATCCTAAACAGCCTGTGTCAAACATATAGGGATATACAAGGAAATACACGTAAGCACAGAGATGCAATTTTGAACACACATATAACTGTGTTCTCAGATTAAGAACAATTGTATAACTAGGAGAGAAAGATAAGCCAGCAGTGTCACTTCTCAGACACGTAATACAATGTGGAGAACTTAAAACACTTGTGTTTTAAAAAGTATTCTGTTGTTCAGCAAAAGCATTTTACCTTTATGAATTTTCTTAAAAATCTGAATTCATTCCTGCTCTGCTATGTGGGCTCAATTCCATGGAAAACACATTTGCAAAACAGAGATTGCTCTTAATTATAGGGAGCTGAATACATTCTTACTGACTGTCACTGCCTCATGAGGTTTGGCAACCAAACTGTTTGGACTGGGGTAATCTGTTATACCACTATGCAATTTTAAACCAGAAGTTCACAATCAAGAGGGTCCACTCCAAGTACGTGATGAGTTTAGCATCAGCAAGCCTACAGAAAAAGAACTATTTTCTTGTCACAGTTAAATTAGGTTTTCTTTATCTAATATGATACAAGCAACTGTTTTCAAGGAAAATGGTTACAGGATGAGTGTTCTGCCTGCATTGTACGCATTTCCACAGTCTGTGAGAACCATTCAGGACGTTCACCATGTACCCAAAAGGCATTATTATTCTTAATTAAGAATCATGGCATTTATTGGTCATTTTGAGAGCAAATGAATAGCTTATTGAGAATAGCAAACAATAAGGAAGTAGATAAGAGTAGTAATTTAAGAAATTTGATGTTTTCTGTAGTATTTCTAACTGCAGTCTGGGTGAACATTCAAGGTATTTTGGAAAATACTGTACAGAACTTGATCAAAAAACCTGTCAACATTAGATGGGTAAAAAGTAATGCCTTATATGAATGGGATTTAGCTGAAGGTAGTCTGAAGCTGCATACATTCCCACCCTTTCCCCTGACCCTCAGCAATTCCCTTTTAAGCTCAATGAATATATGCTTGCCTACAGAATGCATTAGGGAATCATGACTGTTTCTATTTCTATACATTTTATTTATTCTAATGAATATAATTTGAAATGCAATCTGGAACTCCCTGAACATTTTTAAAACAACCAATGCAGTTAATCTAATGCCTATGGCAATCTCTATTTATTCTTTGTAAGCATACACTTGCCACAACTTAAAACTGGGCTGAGCTTTAATTTAAATTTAACAAGGCAGAATACCAGTGCAGTGCTTTCAACAAAATGGCTGAAACTGGCTTCAGCATGATTTGCCTGGAAGGGAAGATGAAAATGCGTTTTAAAGGAGAAAAAATATCCCGACCAAAACCAGACATTCTAAACAACCACCACCAATACCCACCACTCCATTCCTCCCCCAGCTCTATCAGCTGCTGGGCTTCTAGCGCCGCTTTCATCAGACACTAACACAGTGTTTTCCTTCATAGTCAGCCATCAGCCAGAGCTGTCACTTGCAGATACTTCATTTTTGTTTCAGTCTAATTCATACTGTACCCTCTTAATCTCTGCAGTGAGTAATGCCCTGTCCCTGCGCAGATATGCCAGATCCAGCACTAGAAGCACAGTGAATGCTTTTAACTATTGGACTATCATCATTTGGAAAAGGATTTCATTTTTCTCCCCCCAGCATCACTGTTCTTTCTCCAAAGCATCCTCCCAGCTGCCCTCCAAAGGAGCAATCACTGTTCTGCAACATGGCACATCTTCCACAAAGCCCAGCTTTCATATGGTGGGTGAAGAGTTGCTGCAGTTCTGTATTACTCAAAGCAAATAATCAATATGTTGATTGAGCTTTTGGCTACCAAAGAACTTTCAGTGGGAGCGACAGCAAGCATGACTTCCCTCTTTCAATGACAAGCCTGTTTAGACTTTGCTACCTACCACTTTGTGAATCAGGCAACTGAAAATACCCACAGCAATTTCTCCAAACTGTCAGCTATTGCTGTGATTCCACCCAGCACCCCCTGAACAAGACAACAGATTAACCATTAGGCTAGATATGTTGAAAATATACAGCTTCAACCTTTCCCAAGCTAGCTCAGAGCGATGTATAGATGATTATTTCAACCGTCAGCTGCCGCATAGACTTAAACCCCTGCACAATAACTCCTGGATTCATCTGCCCCTTGTCAAACTTGCACAGCTTTAGTTTGAGCATACATAGTGTGGCAGTTTCACTGCGGATCTAGAATAATCCAGACGGCTGCTGTCTCTTTGTTAACAGGAAGCTAAACTGATGAGTTTGTAATGCATTTCTTATCAAAGGTAGCTTCAGAACAGAAAACGTGCCCCATCAGTTTGGGTTGGATTTTAGCAGTCTATCAAAATATAGTTTAATCAGAACATGTCTAGATGAAAATAATATTATTAATCTTCTGTAAAAATCACTTTACAACAATGAATTATTTTTAAGGTAAATTTATAATTATTAATGGATTTTTTTAAAAAATAGTTTTTATTTTTTTTTATTCTGGTAAGAGAATTAATGAAACTTTTGACTGGAAACTGCAGTGCAGTGATTCTTGAGATACAAGAACATTAATTTTAGAAACCACAGAGCAGTGTTTGGTGTCTGAAGTGGTAATTCAAATAAAAGAAGATTGCTTTTTTGGTTTCTATATACACTGCAAACTCGGGGAACTTCATTACATTGCTTTGTTTTGTTTTCCTTTTCATAGAAAAGAATGTCTATATAATGCTCTATAATGCTGCATGTCTATACATTCTAGCACCATGAGAAAAGCAGGATAGGCTCACTGAAACTGTATTGTGTGCCATTTAAAGCAGTTAAAACATCAAGATCCAAGAATGTTAAGGATGTATCATTTCAGAAAAAATAGCACATACTGAATGGTACCTACACAAAACATTCTCTTTGAAACAGTGCAGATCAATAAAGCATCTTTTTGTTATTATTTAGTTTTTGTTGTCCAAGGCTTGTACCTTTTGGCTAAATGCAGATAACACTGACAAAATGCCAAATGAATTGCTCTACTTTGGTCTTTTTTTTTTTTTTTTTTTTTTCCTGTTGTTTGTTTGTGTGTGTTGGTTTTCTCCTTTTCTTTAAATCTGATTATAAAATTTTGTACTAATAATAGAGTGTCTTTCAATCTTTCTTACTTCTCATCATAAACAAATAAATAAATAAATAATTTAAACAGCTACAGATTTCTTTCTCATCTTTGTTTTTCCCTGAATGTTGTATAAAGATATTTAAGACAAAATGCAGACTGCTACTAGAATGGATGTGGCTATGCATTCTAGATGGCTGCTCTGATATTGTGCTAAACCTTAACAAAGTAAGTTAAAGTTCCTGAACTTTTATGGTCACACAAAGATACAGAATGAAAGATAAACTGCAGAGGTATTTACAAACCCTGCAAAACTTTAACTCAAATCTTTTGATGAAAAAAAGCTCAGGATGTATATTTTTATACTACTTGCAGCCTTACATTTATTTCTAAGGGTAGAGCAACCCCTTAAGGTTAGCGTAGAACTTTGATTTCCCTTTGCTCTTCCAGTTTAATTCAAGAGCATAGATACTAAGAATGTTTTCCAAGGGTACCAGTTGTTACCATTTCTCTATTACTGTGTAGTCAGTAACTGAAGATTCCATTTAAGGCTGTTCAAATTGTGGCTGATCTAAAGTCCAATGAAGTCAGAGAAACACATTAATTTCATTGGATTTGAATCGGGAGTTATTCATATCTCATGCTTCGGGATGAAAGTCGATAAAATGGGACAGGAAAAAAGTACTTCCCATATATATATATATACTATTTCACAATTGCCTTGGACACTTCAGAGAAGAAAGGCTTCAAATTTCATGGGCCTGGCATATTGTCCCTTTAGAGAGCAGTTCCTATATGAAGAGCAGTACTGTTTGCATATAAAAACCATTTTCTGTTTCCTCCTAGGAGCATGCACAGTAGGGAAAAAAAGCTGTTTAATTTCTAATTCAGTACTAACTTTGACTAAGTCACAACGCCACTGAACTCTGAATATTTTTTTTCTGTTTCCAGTTTTAGTATTCTCTCATACGTTTTTCTTGATGTTTAGGTTCTCCATTCTCAATTGTCTTCTCAATTTATGGCACATTCTGCAATTGTTTATGGAAGACATTACACTGTCATTGGCAAACTGTCAAATTAAAAACCACCCAAATAATAATAATAAATCCATGCATTTCTTTTGTGCTGTCCATTTAGTTATACAATTCTCTACATATTGCAACCAACTATTGGGGATAAGTGTGAAGAAAGAGATGTGTCTATACTGTAGGGGTTGAATAGGGGTCTGTTTTCTGAACAAAAATCAAACTGAAAGCAACTGACTTTGTTTTTGAGAGTACACATTGGTGAATAAGAAAACTAACCAGTATAAATATTCTCCCTATTAAATTGAAAATTCTTTTAGTCCATTTTGACAAGCTATTTTGCTGTCTGAACACTGAGGAAGAGAAACAGTGAAATGTTATCACTGTGTCTGAAATAAGAGCTGTTTAGGCCCTTGTGTGCCCTACCCTGCCACAACTAGCCAGCAATTCCAATTTTAGAGCTCTAGCTGCTGCATCTAGCAGAAGGAAAGTATAAAAAGATTGGTCAAAACCAATTTTTAACTTTTCAATAGAATACCTGATGGCCTCGTGCCCACAAGCAGAGGACTGGGAATCTACTGACTTCAAATTTAGTTCTACTACTGACCTGTTACAAACCTATGGTTTCTTCCTTATAGTCAGTGTCCTCTTAAAAATATTCTTCACTCACAGCTCTTGCTAGGACACAAGTGGATAAATTATCTGAAAACATTGCTGATAATCACTCATTTCTACAGATCTGCCCAGCATAGCTTAAGGTTGCTGTTGCTGTTTGGAAAACATATTTCATAAAAACATACAATATGCTTGTAAGTGATAGGAGTAAATTGTTATTAGCATTTAGTTTGTTTTGTTTTAATTAGATGTGATGGTATATCTTTCACATCAAATGACTGTAACATATTTTTTTCTTTTGAGGCAACTTTTTTTTTCTTTCCTTATAAAATAAACAAACAAATAAAGCAACCAAAGAAAAAAAGAACAGTGTCTGTTAAAGGATTTCACTATGAGTGGTGCTTTGACCATTCCCCAAGGCATGACATATAAAGGCAAAAGGCATGCTCTGGGAGAGCTTCTTAAAGAGTAGTATCACACAGCAAACTGTATTGATAACATCTTTCACACCCATAGTTCTAAATTCAGTGCATTGTCATCAGCTATCCTTGTTTTAGTACACAGCAATCTAGCCTGCTGCCTCAGTGAGGATTTTGACATCATGGGTGATGAGGACACACAGGGACAAGATGCTGCACAGAGGTAGTAGAGCAGTGGTAGGTGTAATTATGTCCTTCTGTCAAACTGTGGGAGGAATCTGTCTTGCTGCTACTAAGCAGAAGTCTCCACTTTGTTACTGAATAAACTCAGCCCATTTAATCACTGCTAAATCCAGAAATTTTAGCCCCTATTACAATGAAAATCAGAATACCAAAGACCAACATTGTGTCTATTTACAGTTTCCATCTGATCAGCTATATTCAGTAGGAAAATGTAAAACAGATAAAAATAACTAAGTGAGAAGAAACAGGAGAAAAAAAAAAAGAAAAAAGATCACAGGAGACCCTGCTGATTGGTTTGGTTTGCTCTTTGGGATTAGAAATCCTGTATTTGCTACAGAGATGACAGAGTGTACAGAAAAAGAATAGCTGTATGCTTACTTATTCTACAGATCTAAACAAGGCCTCGCTGCAACATTTTCCTTCCTGAGAGGTTCAGGAAGCGTAGATTTCACCATGCAGATGTCTAATTAGAATTATTACTTTACTATCCAGTTCAAAGTGCCAATTTATCTCTACATCTTAAATACACACGTTTCCACTGTGACTCCAACTTACATATCCTGAAATTTTAAACTGAAATAACTTTTCACTAGCCTGCTCATGACAAGTTCAAAAATACATTTTTGATGAAGATGTTTTCATCAAGTCACTTCCTGAAAAAAAGATATGAGGTCCCCTTGCCCACTTCCCTGTCAGCACAACAGTGCTGACTGAAGGAGAGATTTGTATAAAATTCTTATAAAGATAGGGGACTGTATACTTAACTCCTACGGTTTCTTGAGTTCTTCCTCTGCTTCCTTGTCTTAGTTCTGAAATACAAAATTTAGGCTAAATTGCTTAAGTGGTTTTCATTCCTAGTGTTTGTAAGTGGGCTTTTTCTTTGTATTAATAAGAGGTTAATTTGCCTAAGGTACATTTTTGTTCCCCTATAATCATAGCTAACATTGAATTTCTTTTCCCTTCTGGCAGTTGTTTACCCTATACAAAAGTGTGTATAAGTGCTTTTGTCTCTGAACAAGAACTGAAATCTTGACATTTAACTCTGCCTTTCTTATCAGCAGCCTTATCTGATTTTCATCCACATCAGTGGAAAAACTTCAATTTATTAAATGTTAATAAGATCAGGCTCAGTGATCCCCAAGACTCCTTCAGCTTCAGCTGTAATATTCCTTTGGGATGGAGATCTTCAAACTACTGTTACCTGTAAGCTCATAATATCGTTTTCACATCTTTAAGTATAAAATGCCGTGTTTGTTTATGTAGAAGTTGTCCTTATATGCATATGCTTACACTGTATATACCTATTAAGGAATGTCCATATACAGTAGATGCAAGCCATAAGAAATAGTACAAATCCATTTTTTCTTTACATAATATTATTACTTAATAATAATTAAAATAAAAAAAAAGTTATCGTAGATGTTTCCTTTACTACTTATTTCTGAGCTCACAGCACCATCTGCTGGTTATACTGAGTTTTCTCCACATATATGAACAAGTCTAGAACAGCATTTCTCAGCAGCTGTTATAAACTGGTATTGTATTAACGGAAGACAGATTTTTAGCACAATGGTTGCAGTTTAACAATACTCCATTATTGGAAGTACGGCTTTCATAAAAATGGGGAATGTTAATAACTGACAAACCAATTTTCCTATGCAAAATACTGTAACTCACAGGGTAAACATCCAAATGAATCAAATAGATTCAACCTGCTATATTAAAAGCCTATTTTTATATATGAAGTTTTTATCACTTATTAAAGTTTAATACTGTCTGTGACACTAAGAAACCAGTTTTATTTGTTGTTTTTTTTTTGTTGTTTTTTTTTTCTAAATGCTCCCTATTTTAGGAAATGCTTAGGAATTACTTCAGTGTCGTAAAGCTCTGTTTATCTCTGAACAAATGTATCTTAAAATCCATTATTGTATGTTAAATATATCAATATAATAATACACAAGATACAGGTACCTAATATTAATTCTATAAAATAGTAGAAAAATAATAAAATCTGAAATGGAAGTGGAATATATGTAGGCTACTCCAAAAGTAATGCCTCTCAATTACTCCCATAAAAACTAAAACAGGTTAAAAGAGCACAATAACACAGAAGGTCTTACTGAGGTCTCCCTGCAGCCTTCTCTTCTCCACACTGAAGAAGCTCAACTCCTTCACCCTGTCTTCAGAGGAGAGGTGCTCCAGCCCTCTGATCTTCATGACTCTCCTCTGGACCCTCTCCAAAAGCTCAACAACTTTCTAGCACTGGGGGCCCCAGACCTGGATGCAATACTCGAAATGGGGCCTCACGAAGGCAGAGTAAAGAGGGATGATGACCTCCCTTGTCCTGCTGGCCATCCTTCTTCTGATGAAGCATAGGATACTCTTGGCTTTCTGGGCTGCAAGCGCATGCTGCTGGCTCACGTTAAGTTTTCCATCAACCAGGACCCCTAAGTCCTTCTCAGCATGTGCTACTCTCAAGGAGTTCTTCTCCCAGACTATATGTATACATGGAATCACCCCAACACAAGTGCAAACCCTTGCACTTTATTTTGATTAACCTCATTAAGTTCACATGGACCCACCTTTTGAGTTAATCAAGGTCTATCTGGATGGCACCCCTTCCTTCTGCTGTATCAGCTGCATCACTCAGTTTGGTGTCATCAGCAATCTTGCTGAAGGTACACTCATTACTAACATCTGTGTCACTGACAAAGGTGTTAAATAGTACCAGTCCCAGGACAGACCTCTGCAGGACACCACTCATCACAAACTTTCAACTGGAAATAGAGCCATTGACCACAACCCTCTGGCTCTAACTTTCCAGCCAATTCCTTAGCCACCAAATTTTCCACCCTACAAATCCACATCTCTTCAATTTTGATTTAAGGATTTGGTAGGGAACCGTGTCGAAGGGCTGTGAATGCCCTCTCCCTGAAAGCATTCAAGGCTAGGCTGGATGGGGCTTTGAGAAACCTGGTCAAGAGGGACTATAGCACGGGGGTTAGAACCAGATGATCTTAAAGGTCCCATCTAACCCAGGCTATTCTGTGATACTTTTGGAGCAGGCCCCGTGGTTCATTTCTATTGAGAATTAGAGAAGTTCAGTAAGACATTTTAAGGTAAACAATGGAAAAACAAAGAAGAGGAAATTTATATATATATAAATATGTGATGTCTATGTCAGACTGTATCTTAAAAAGTACCTTTTAGTTCAGCTAAAATTCACTGTTAGGGAGAAGAAAGGGCTGGCAATTTCTTAAAGGTAGAAAATAAAGTGTAAACTAAGTATACCAATGGTGATAAATAATTACAGTGTTGCTTATAACAGCAATTTGATTTGTACTCAAAAGGATGGGTGTATTTGGGAAAGATCAAATTTTTAAATAAAACCTAAATAGAATCAAAATGGAGTAAATAAACAGAGAGAACTATAACTTCCCTCTAATTACATCTCTGTTATGTAAAAAGACTTCACTGAAAACACTGGAACACACACTGAAGTTAGGGTTGAGCTAATTATAATTAATGTAAGAGGGAAATGAATGCTATCTCACATCATGTAAGACTACCTACAAAGATAAAAAAGTATAAAAAAAATATGCAGATTGACAACTTATGAAGGAATATTCCAGCAAAGTAAATTGATAACAGCTACTCCAATGATGAAAAACAGCTTTAGAACAGAAGCTGAAGTTAAACATTTGCTAAAAAACTTGATGCAAATATGGACATTAAGGGAGTAACTGAAGGTAGCCTAACAGCAGCTTCATTGCTAGTCAATAAAATATCCTGAAATAAGAGGCAAGGAAAGACGGCAATGGAGAATTCTGACAGGATGGCCACAGTGCTGTACTAGAGGTGCTTGTTGCCTAGCTAAGACAAGATGTTCATTTCTGAACGAGTCAGCATGACAAAGAAAAAGGAGTAAGAAAAGAAAAAGAAATCCAACACAATAACACCAGGCCTATAAAGTAAATTCTGCAGGAAATCACTGCTAATATTGCTGTTTAATTATCTCATTAACTCCACAATAAAGCCTACAGTCAACTTGTACAGTGACAATAACGAAAAGATGATAGTAAATACCCCAAAGGTTATTTACAGGAAAAATTCAACTGTGTGGAAACCTTCAGTCTGCTGGGAACCACTGAGGCAATCTCCACCAAGGAGCAATCTCCAAGAGATGCCACCTTAGTGGTGGTCAGCCCTTAAATGAGGTCTAGAGGAGGTGGAGTCATGCTCTACCCCTTCCAGGAGCACAGCTAAATTACTCTCACCTGTGCTCCCACAGCTGACCCAACACTTGCCTCAGATGATTAATCAGAGGTTCAGGCTGTTATTACCAATTTCCCATATACAACTGGAGAAGGATGAACTCTTTCTAATAAACAAAGAATTGATATATTGGCTACCATAAAATTTATGGGTCAGTTACTACCCTGGAAGTAACTATATCAACCAAAAATGCCACAGGATGTCAATGTATTTGGAAATAGTGCTGCTGCCAGATGTTTTGAAAGTCGGATACTAAAAGGATCCAGAAATGCAGTGCTCAGGGGACACTGACAGCTGTCAAGAAAGTCATCTTCCCAAAACAAATTGCCTGGAGCTCTACCTCTGAGGATTTTATTTTGTCCTGCCTGAGGAGAAAGAAGAGGGCAGACAAAAGACTCATATGCTGAAGGCAAATTAAAAACAAATGTCTATTTTGACAGATTTTTTCTTTTCCTCATGGGCAGAGCCCAACTATACTGCTGAGGAAATCTGTGGGACCAGAGGGGCAACTCCAGGATGTTTCTTGAGGAGTACAAAGAATTTCAGTATCAGAGCTGAATATATCAGCCCAAGGATATAATTCTTTCATTTCCTCAAGCTAAAAAATGAGATGCAAAACAGCATATTTTCTGACTGTTTAGAAGGAGAAATATCAGAAAAACTGTAGATGAATGAGCTGCAGCATTTAAATAAATTCATTAGACCTTCATCAGACACTTAGCTTAATAACACTAACAATCCTGAATAAAAAGAGTATGCATTTTCATTCAAGGAGATAGTATTTTCAGGAATTATTCAGAACTAAAAAGTCCCAAATACCATGATATTAAAAAAAACAAAAAACAAAACAAAAAGTGATAATGACCATGGGGACATCAAATGCAAAAATTAAAATAATTAAAATAATTTCATGCTCAAAAAAGGCAACTGTAAGCGTAGAGACTTACAAGAATGGCAGAATTATAAAATAATTGTATATCGTAGCACATATATGAGGCACCAGATACTTGGGAGATAAATCAATGCACAGATGGCAAAGGTGCCCATGGGTTAAAAAACTACCAACTCCTTCTCTCGTAGAACTTCAGACTGATTTTATATCAGACAAACCTAGACTTATCTGACTGGAGAGTCTTGGTTTGAGTCTTCCCTGTCACAGCAAATTGTGGGCTCTTTCAAATGTAACAAAAGAATTTTATTGAGTCTTATAACTCTCCAAAGTATAAGACAAGATGCCTGTAAGTTGGACTCCATTTATGGAAGGTTCTTATTACATAGTGAGGATTACATTGCAGATTCCCGTCTCTGCTGATCCTTATGTTATGATTATCACCACAGAACTTGTGCTGAGTCTGACATCTGTCCCTGTTCTCTCACCTTTCCTCTAAAGGAGTATATTAAGATTGAATGAAGAAATCAATAAGGTACATCCTGTTAGCCATGACAGCAAGAAGCAAAACATATTCAATTAAATATTTGAATATACATGTAGGTTGGTGCAAAATCAATGTTTCCTATACACTCTCATGGAAACTGCATCAGATACAAAGGACACAATAACAGTACTTGATAGAGCAAATTCTCAGCTACAAAACACCGTTTTTCAACACTGTTACCACCATTAGCTATGCGCTTTTTGCCAGAAATGAACAAGAGCTATCTTGCCACTATTGCTGTCACCATTGCTGAAATGCACCACCCACCACCTCACTGTGCTCATACACACTGCTCAGTCTCCGAAAATGTTCTGGAAATGTGAAAGCAAGCATTAATGAGTGTCAATGGGTGCAGTTTTTTCTGAATGGATGAATTCAGTTCCACTCCTTTGTTTCATCCTCCCTTCCATGTCAGACTTCCTTTTGTCAGACTGCTCCACCACTGTCATCTGTCACACAACTGCAAAATGTAGTGGAATATTGGTGGGTAGGTTCAACTTCTACTGCCATACCACTAACATCCACCTCTGATGTTGTGGGTCAAGATAATAAAACATTAGTAATTACTTTTGGAGCAGCCCTCATATTCTAGAAAAGAGGCCATCTACTAAAAGAAAGCAGCAACACAGATTTCTAAAGTGCCAGATGGCATATCTGCTCATTCATTCAGGCAAAAAGTTTATTCAAAAACTTCTATTTCTTGTTGCCACTCTTTCTCTGCAGTAAAGCCATTGTAATGTAAAACCTCACTGTAGCTCTGTGAAGCAACTTGTACCACTTCTACTAGAGAATAACAGCAATGTTAGGAATATGAGAATGGAGATAGCAGAACACTTAATGCAAGTAAAATCTGTGTTAGAACAATGTCTTGACAGTCCTCTCAGATTCCACAATGTTTTTTGTTTTATTTTTTATGGAACCTGGTGTTCTTAGAGGTCTTTTCCAACATAAGTGATTCTTTGATTCTATGATTTCATTCAGCAATTCCTAACAGTAAATAAGATCTTCATTCAAAGTAAAGATTAGAAACTGATTAAAACTGGAGATGATTTTTTTTCCCCCAGAGATCTGAAAAAGATTTGTCCCTGCTGCTGCAAATAAACAAAATCTATTAATGCCCTCTTAGTTAGTATCCCTTTTCAAAACTTAAATTAGACAGCAGCAAGGCAGATCCAATAATTTCCACATTCCTCCTTTCTGTTAGGTACCTCTTTTCACTTTCTTCTCGTCCTCACCACGCATCTATGACCATCTTCAGCAAAGATCAGACGACATAAAAAATAGCATCCCTAGATGAATCACTGTCATAAGGATGCCTGTGATTATATTCAGTAAATCAAAACATAATGATCTCAAAGCCCTGTGTAGCACAAAATGTAATACAATATTTGGAAAAGGAACAATAGACATGCAGTAAGTCAGTATCTCAGTCAAGACTGGAATCTCTGCCTCGTGCCATTTTTGTTTCATTTTTCCTTAGGCAGAGTTTCTAGTAAGACTGAAATATCCACAGAAAAGTTTAATCAGATTACACTGACCAGATCTTACACTCTAATTATAACACTTTCTCTATCCTTCCTATTTAGAATAATTGCACTGCACTAAACAGTGCAACTGTACCAACTGGTATCAGTGAAGCATGCATGTGTGAGGTAGCATATAGTACGTTCCCTAGTCATTGGTAAAAAATACATCACAGCAAAACAGTATACAGTAACATATAAAATATCACAGTGAAAGTTATATCAGTGTGTTTGTAAAAGGTAATGCTAGCAGAAGCTGGTAAATATTCTCAAACTGTAGAAGTACAACTGAAATTTAATCTAAAGTATGTTATCAGTGTATTTAAGAAGTTATATACTAAACAAAATCCATGATTCTTTTGTAAAAAAAAACAATTAAAACTCTTCTATTTAAACTCCTTCCCTCTAATATATCCTCTACCAAACCAAACACAAAGCATGGAGGCTAGAGCCACACCTGAACTTATGTGACAACAATCTCCTATTTTTACATAGCACAGAAAAAAAACCTCACAAAGCATATACAAATATCTGAAAAGGTTCAGAGAGTTCAGTATGAAATACGCTGAAATGGAAAAAAATTGTCTTTCAAGTTGTTTCTGGCTTCCAGGGTGAGAGCTGGACCACTTATATTTCAATAAGTACTTCCTTCTGTACATTGTAATAAATATAGATACAATAACTTCAGAACACACATAATGTATTACTCTTAGTCAAGAGGACTCTCTTTCTATGAATGTGATGGACAATATTCCAAGTCAGGAAACATATTTTTTTTCCTCTAAATTATAAAAGAAGACAATCAATAAAGGCATCAACTAAAATAATGGCAATAATAATAATAATAATAATAATAATAATAATAATAATATGGTATGAGAAGTACTGGCTTTACAGATCAACTGTTCATTTTAATTTGGAAGCAATTTGAAAAGAAAACAGATTATGCATTAAAATGTATAGGTGATTAGCATGAACTGATAAATCTCTGATGTTATTGTTTCATTAATTTGAGACCTTGACCAATAACATCAACATAAATTAGCTCAGACTCAAAACGGCAATCAATTTTGGGGACCTCTCCTGAAATACGGTACTAACATCATCCCAGCATCAATGAGCTTCTCAATCCTGCAGCTGTTTCTAAAAGCTTCCTCCCAAAGGCACATTTAAAACTAAATTAAATGCAACTTTGACTTAATTAACGTTTTAAATGATAATGAATACAGTGTAGATTCATAGAAGGCATTTACATTGTGTTATAAAACTGATAAAATTTTAATAACTCTTTGTTAATAAGTTATGTCTCTCCAGACCCATAAAGCCTAAGGCAGTCGGTGCTGTAGTCTAGGGCCTAATCTAGGTTCCTAATGCAGGTGGAATAAGGAGGCAAGAGTCTGACTTGACACTTGACATTTGCTCCAAGCCTGTTCTGGATCAAGCCACTGCTTGTTCATAAGTACTTTATTTCATATAGTAAAGGTCAGAATTTGGGCTCAAGGCAGGGCTATGACAGAAATGCTCAAGCTGAATCTGAGCCAGCTCTGGCATCTGTCGCTTGAAATAGCTCTGAAACAGTAGAGATGGAGAGCTAACCGGCTAGCATCTGTCCCACACCAAGGAGGTAACAGGAAGAATCTACTGCCTGGTGGTAAGAAACTGTCGTGGTGAGTTTCATGACAACCAGCCACACTCAGAAACTAAAAATGCAAACATAATTTCCATGTCACCATGCATAATACCCTCCACTTAATTCACTCCACAGGATGCTGACAGCACTTTTTCTAGCCTGTCCCCATCAAAAGAAGCCACTCACTAGTCCCTTCCCCATGATCCTGGTAAGAATCAATACTCGATGTAAAGACATAAAGGAACTAAATCTAGACTTCTTGATTTCTCCCTTCCCCACCTTTCCAATACTTCAAAGATATGCTGCTAAATTTAGCATGCTCCCATCCCTCATCCTCTCTACCAGAAGGTGATGCAAGACTGCAGCTCATTATCACAGACATCACAAATTGGGCAGAACATCCTGCTGTCAACATAGTGGTATATACTGCATTAAAAAGCAAAAACAAACAAACAAACAAAAACAACCCTCAGCCTGCCCCAGTAATATATTTTCTGGTCATAGGAAACAAGTCTGACTTTTACCATTCTACTGTCTGACAAGGAACAGCTTGGTTTTGGGGGGTTGTTCTTTGTTGAGTTTGGTTTTTGTTTGGTTTTTTTTTCTTGTTGTTCCTATTCTTTCTTTTCTACAACTATGTTTTCACCTATACACTCATATTATTTCCCAAAGATGGTTAAATAATTTAGCAGCACTCAAGTTCTATTAAAATATACAACAATAAAAGGGATTTATTTTTTGTCTCTTAGAGCCAAACTACGTACCTTAAGCCATCCACTGTAGAAAACATTGTTACATGCTACATGTTGTGTGCCCAGGTGGCGCAAGTGGTAGGAATGCTGCTTTGCAACACCAGGGCCCGGGGTTTGAATTCCCCCTGTGGTGCAAATGGTAGAAGTGCCGCTCTGCAGCACAGAGGCTCGAATCCCAGGAGTTGGACTCGATGATCTATAAGGTCCCTTCCAACCCGCACGAGACTATTACTATTACTATTACTATTACTATTACTATTACTATTACTATTACTATTACTATTACTATTACTATTACTCTTTCCCATTCGGTATTTAATATTTCCTATTCAGTATTTGAAAAGGAAATACAATGGTTTCAGTGCATTCACACACATAAAGCAATACACAAGTCTTCTGATTTGCCATTATCACAGGTTATACAACTGGCTACAAATATGATCAAACTTTCACATGCACAAATATTTGACTTCAGTGGCTACAACATAATCATCTCAGAATAATCTCCTGTTTTGGTATTATATTTTGCAGTTTTTCCTCTGTCTAGTTTTACATGCTTTAAAACTCTGTTTGCTAGTTTTGTTAACAGCAGCTTTCTTGAAAGTAGTTCATACTGTCATTCAAGTAATGAAGAAAAAAGATGATGAGATTATTTTCTCCATTATCCAGCAGCAATACAGACTACATTATTATGATGCACTGTGGTATGTCTGACTCTACTGCAGTTTACTTCTATCTAAGCTAAGTTACACAAAATATTTTTTTCTCTGTAAACGTAAGCACCCTCTAAAACATACATGTTTTTTTTTAATTATTATTATTGTTTTTGGTACTTTTAAATGACACACACAGTCTTGTAGAGGTATTTAGTAGTAATGTTAAGCCCACTTAAATTGCCAGAAACACAATCCAGAATCCAAGTACATTTACTGACTTCTTATAGGAATTGAAGTAAAAATCTGTGAGAAAAGGAGAAGGAAGAAAATGAAAAAAAGAAAAAAGAAAAAAAAAAAGAAGGAAAAGAAAAAGAAAAAAATAATGCAGTTTAGGTTCACATAAATCTATCTATTGCCCACAACATTGTTTGCAGGCTTACTATGAGTTTATTGGACAGTTATAAAAGGCACTTCATGACTTTGTTGTTGTGAATTAAATTGAATTTATTTGGCACTATATCTTATTCTAATTGTCCATTTTCATCAATCTCATTAAATAAAAACCTAGTGGCTACAAAAATAACACCATATTCTCCAGTATAGGTGGTTATTCCACAAAAGTAAGCTGATTATAATTACTTTTCTAAATCTTAGAATGCTACTCCTGATGGGTAACATTCCCATCTCCTTTCTCAGCAGACCTGATCAGTTATTTATTCCTTCATGTTCATCCTTAAATCACTAAATGTGTCCTATTGGCTTTTTGCACAAGAGAAAAATAAGACAAGAGTGAGCACAGGGGGTTCAGTGCTTTCACCAAATAGAGCCTCCATTCTTTCTGTGGCCATACCAGAATTCTCAAAACTTGGAAATGGTGCTGGAGAGCACTTAGAAATCCATGTTTTCATTCTAAGAGTGTTATAGATAAAATGTAAAAGTAATCAGATTTATAAACGGTTTAGGAATCTCAAAATCTTTAGCCACTGTAGGGTGGCATACACATCCAGTAAACAGGACAGCACTACAGCTTTATTGTGAAAAGAAAACTCTAGTGATGAAAGCTGACTTTTTATAGGATGCATACAGGACTTTCCTTCATCTTAGCTCATCCAACAATTCCTTGTTGTCTATGCTACCTAAGCAGCTAGCCAAGCAGTAGGTTTCTCAGTAATTACTAAGTTGAACGCATATAATAAAGTTCCTGCATTCAAGGAGAAAGAAAGACTATATTGTCTTTCCAGCCAGTAATTTAGAATTCCAGGATTTCATAGTCAACTCACTTAGAAAAGCCAAAATATAGTTATACAGCTGACACATTGTAGACATATTGACCAATGTCTGTGCTTGTCCTGCTAATGATTTATTCCCACTGACTAAGTCATCAAATCTCTGTCTAAGTGACATAGCACTTCAGCTCTGGTTATGGAATTTTCTTCTTTAAGTTGTAAGGGTACACATGCAGGGTCTGCACTGTCCTACATAGAACAAGACAGTGAAGCAGCTACAGTATTCTTTGACTTCGCTTGCTAGCTACTTTGACAGACTTAGCTTCATCATGATATATTAGCCCTGGCTTAACACTCGAGGTAATCAAAGATATTCCCCCAATCTCACTGAAAATAATTTTAAGACTTTTGAGAAAGACTCAGCAGCTAACTTGTCTGCCTTGTATAAACCACTTGATAGCACTAAAACTGCAGATGGAACAGACATTTCTAAACTGGGCTTGGCTAACAGGTATATAAATATACTTTGGCAACTCTCAAAAGTTGAGCTTTCTCCTTGGTATCCAAAGTTTGTCTTGGTACAGTCTTTCCTCCCAGATATGATGATAAGAGTTTGGGCTGATCACTGAATTAAATATACAGTGATCATTAGCTTTTATTTTTTGCTCTAGAGATCTCTAACATTCACAAAAGTCACACATAATACTTCTCAGAGATATCAGAACATGCCAAAACATGTTTTCTTGAAAACTGAATTAGATATGCCTGGGACTAATTTCAAGAATGTGTCCTTCCGTCTGCTTGGAAATCAAAATTCCTGTGGCAGTGGGCACAACATAAAGACTTTTGGAACTTGAACTTCTGCCATTCCAGACAAGCAGCCATATGGTGATGCAGAAACACATAAATTAAATGTTTCAGGTTAAGATTCTGTCTGTATCAATTAATCACTTGAATGGCACCTAAGATTTGGCACAGACCTAAACAGAAACATCATATGAGTAACATCATTTCACTTTGTAGGCCACCCTAGATTTTCCAGTGGCCGAGTGTCTCTACACTCTAATTCACGTGAGTCTGCAATAGAAAATATGCTTGGACCATTTGCCTGCTGTTTATGCAGCAACCTACCAAAATGTGAAAAAAAATGTGCTCACACACACACACACACACACACACTAATAGTTTAAATTTATCTACTTTGATTTTCCTGTTTTGTTGCTTTTGCTTTTGTTTGTTTGCTTTTCCAAACAGCTGTTTATAAACTTAAAAGCTATTTAAATGCAATTATATTTTGTGAAAATAGGATTTTCATTCACTGCAAATACAAACAATGTAATGTTATAAAAGAGAAACTCATTCACAGTGAAAAATATTCTAAATTATTTTTACTTTCTCAACACAGAAAAGAATTAACACTAGATCCCATGTACATCATCAAATATGTAAATTTTCTACTAGACACTTTCTACTAGACATCAGATTCTTACAATACTAATTCTTGCAAAAGCTACTTTCTTTTTTTTCAAGAAGTTTCATACAATGTTATGTGATCTCATTTACCTTAAAAAGAAATGTCAGCTTTTATAACCAAAAGGAAAGAAGAAAAAAAGAAAAAGAAAAAAAAAAAAAGGAAAAAAAAAAAGAAAAGAAAAAAGAAAAAAAATAGAAAAGAAAAAAAGAGAGAGAGAAATACATTAAGTGATTGTAGAAGCAAACCAACTCAACTGGGGCACCACGACCAAAGCAAGCCCTGTAATAGTATAATGACCTTTAATGAGTGTCTGGGGAAACAATACAGTCCTAGCATAAAAGACAAAGGGCAAAACCCATCATGGCTCCACTGACACTAATTTAAAATGATTTTCAGAACAACTAAAGAATGTAAGAGAGGTAATCTGATCCACCAATCTGACCTCACTTTGATTCTGGGGCCATGCTGCTGCCATTTCTAATTGTCAAACACTCTACATTTCACATCTGCTCATATTTAATGAAAAGCTGACTCTCACCACCATTCTTTCAGTTAACTAGTCAAGATGGGCATCATACAACCCCAGTGTACTGCAAAGAAAACACAGTGATTTCTGTTGAAGCCGTGCCAGTGAAATTTTGCATGTGCATATATACTTTTTAATTGGAAAAGAAAGGCTTCTGCTGGTTTATAAAGAGCATGAATTGGTATTGATTTTTGTACTTATTATTACCAGTCAAGGGTGACTAGTCTCAAAAGAGGAAGAGTGAATTCTCTTCTGATTTGATGGAGTGATAAGGGGGGGAAAAGGCCCATGAAAGATAGGATGGTAAAAATCCTCAAAGTTGCCAATACCATTTATCCTTCAAAATATTACATAGATTTAGCATGTTTCCCAAGAGCACGGTTTTGGTGGCAATAATAACATGCAGTAGAGGTTTTTGGCCTAGGTAGCAACGCAATCAAAAATGTTTACTTTTAATGCCTTAAGTGAATTCAAAAGTAATGTTAAACCAAAAAAATTATGTTTGTTTGTTTGTTGTTTTGTTTTTAATTTGTTTTGTTTTTCCACGTTGCAGGACAGTACTAATGGCAGAAATTTCACTTATCTGTAGGGGACTTACTCATTTATCCCCATCAGGTGGCTGTTAACACTCATGCTGGGACCCAACCACTTAATCTCTGCACTACTCTGTATTAATGCAAACAACATCAGACACTGTTACAGAGGCTGTTAGGTCGTAGAAGTAACACTGCCTGCAGTAACTCTCAATCCAGGTAAGTTTCACAGTCACTGTTCTTAATAAACAAGTATGATTTAAAGTATTTTACTCTAATACAGGTCACTCTAAAGGATAAAAACTCCTATAACTTGGAATAATAATTACAAGTGGCTCTTGCCTTTGAGAACTGCAACCAAGTAGGTAAAAATGACATTCACAGTGCTTGTACACATAAAAAAATTTCATAAACAAATATTTCTGCCAAAATCCCTATGAAATTCTATTAGAATTCATTTAATTGACACAGTCTTCAGACATAAAAATGATAACAAAATTCATAGTATTGGTATATACACCACAGCTGTGTCTGGATAACTGTACAAATCTCAAAGTAGAATGACAGCAATGTCATTCTCCACATGGACTACACACTGCAACAAAATGAAGGCATTAAATGCAACCAGGTGCATAATCTACTTACTACATAATGTTATTAATAGCAGAATGTGTTTTTATTTGTAATGTCTTGTAATGTAAAGTGGACATGATTTCTCATCCAAACTCCTAGAATTTCTTCATAACTTGCCAGTTTTACTTTACATTTGGTTAGAGAGGACAACATACCCATCCCAAGACATAGTTCTGCCAGTAATAGATGTCTGAAGAGGACTGGAGAGTGAGAAAAACCACTGTTTAAAAATTTTTTTCAATAGTTGACATCACACAGATAAAGGAAGCTCATGAATCCCTATGGCTTACCCAAATAATTAATGGCTACACAGGGTTCTAATTTCTCTCTCTTCTCCCCCTCTAACTTTAGTATTTCAAAAGAGCTTTTGCAGCATATTCCAGAATGGTACTGTCCTGCAGGACAGATTTTGCTGCTAATTTCAGACAGTTTGCATTACAAAATTTCCATCAGGTGCCATTTTATTAAGGTATCTGCAGTGTCAGTATTAGAAGGAAGGTCCTGCCTTCTAATCACAAAGGGCTAAAAACTTAATTAAAGCTAATGGTAGTAGTCTAAACTAGAATGTCAGCTACTACACAGCTAAACAGTTAAGCTGTATCCTGTACATTTATTCACTGCCTACTGTATACTGCTATGCTGATTGTACTACTGCATTTGCCCACTTAGAGCCAGTCACAGATTTAGACACAGACCTGTTCCTCCAATAATGCACATATTGGTTAATAATTAAAATTTATATTGTACGAATTAAATTAAAAAGTTGTCACCAAACCACTACAAAGGTCCTGCAAGCTATTGCAAGAGCATGCTTCATAAAGAGCACAAAAAGCAAAATAACAAATTACATTTTTTATACTAAAAATAAATAGAAACAGCAATACAAATACAGAGCTGCATTAAAATTTGGTTTTGAATTTTTAAAAAAGCACCAGCCCAGTAAGACTCACAGAACTACAATGTACGACACAAGACGGGGATGATACCACAGACACCACAGACATGGAACAGCATGTGTTGGTGTTAAAACTTACAGGCACGTAAACTGGTGGAGCAATCATTAACAGAGACAGAAGAAAGTGGGAAGGCTCTCTCAAGGGTGTCCATGTTACTATGTACACTGCCTGACATGCAAGAGCAGTCACGCTCAGAGCGTCCGCAATCAAAACAACATGCCAGTTTCATTCTCTTGTAGATGGACATCTTGGCTATAACCATGTGTTGGATGGGAGGAGAGGAAGAGCAGCAGGTTAATGGCAAGGTTATATATATAACAAGGCAGCTGGAAGGTAATTTAAGGGATTTAATACAGGCCTTAGTTTATGTTAACAGTCTTGACCCAGGGGAAAAAAAAAATGCAATGAGATTATTGATAACACTTTGGCTGTACATTAAAAGTAGGGCAAAAGATAATTTGTTCTTTATTTCTCTTCAGTCTCATAGGGTGACCGCAGACAGAGGGAAGAATTACTGATAACAGACGAGTGTTTGGATCAAAAAAAGAGCATAGTAAAAGCAGAAAATCCTAAGAATATATTCTTCCCTTGGCACAATTAATACTGCTAGGCTAAAATGAAACGAATATATAAAGTTGATGATTCATTAGATATTTTTGGCCAACTCTGCTTCAATTAGAAGTAGAAAACTTATATATATGCATGTATATATATATATATATGTATGAATATGCATGTATACACACATAAAAACACACATACACACATTCTTACATACACACACATATACATGTATACACATACATACATATATATACATATATATATTTATCCTCAAACATATGCTAATAATTGATTTGCATTAAACTGTGCCAGGGAACTCCTTCATGGCAATAAATTACACATAATTGTAGAGTTACAAGATGTGCATAAAATTTTCTGAAAATTTGACTTCATTTACAATGCATCTTCAGGAATTGAAATTAACTCTTGACAGAATACCAAAATTTGCTGATATAAGTGACAATATATGCTTGACATTAAAATCAGTTCACAAATAAGGCATCACCAAAAGCACATAGAGCATTGGTACACTGAAACATGCTGAACCAATCCAATCATCGGCACGTTCTCTGTTCCAATAGTTACTGAGTTAGTGTAACTCAATAACATTGAAAGGTAGACTGAGAACCAAATAACTGAACATAGATTTAGGCACTGATTCCAAATGGATTTCCAGGTTGGAATAAAAAAATTACATCCTCTGGTCACAGAAAGGATATTGTCCCCATTATGTATTTCTAGAAATATACAGCATTCTATTTTATAAAAATGCTGTCATGTATCTTCATACAAATGCATATGTTACCTCAGCCTCAAGTAAATTTAAGTCTGAAGAACTGCAAAGGACACTTAAATTGCTTCACATGTTGCATTGAACCAACACTTTTGGTAATGGTTTAGATTGAACTGACTCAAATTATGCTAAAAATAAATAAATTAAAAAAGATTTTAAAAGACCAAAACAAAACCAAAACCAAAAAACAAAAACAAAAACCAAAAAAACCAAAACAAAAAAAAACCCCAAGAAAACAGAGCACCAACAGGCAAAAACAAAACCTTACAAGCAAATGTAGTAAAAAGGTAATGTTTCTCTGGCCTGTAACTTCAGTTGAAGATTGTATAATGGTAGCAATATTAGATTTTTACTAGTTTCTTCTTCTTTTTTTTTTTTTTTCTTTTTTCTTTTTCCCAGTTTTTTAATGCTACAGTCACCAGGGAAGAGGGATTGTAATTGTTCAAATGGGTCAAGTCCTGTTCTAAGGCCATGATGACTTGCCATACAGTATATTTTTCAAGCAAGGGTAACATTATGATTGTGGAAAACAGGCATTGAGGGAGATGAATGAGTGATCTCTTCAGCAGCGACTCCATTCCTCTAAAACTTTGCTCACATGACTACTGCCATGTTCTTTCAGCATCCTAGTAGAGTTATCTTAGAGCTGTTCAAAAAGTCATCATGCATCATCAGGCTTGTTCATTGCATGGTACATCATTTCTCAGAGCTTGGCTTTTAGTAAGAAGGTTTCCACTGCAGCTTTTGATGCATTCGCATTCAAACTACACAGAAAATTCAAAACAGCATTTGTTTCCCATAGTTTCCCTCTCTCTAACTTTTCCCAACATATTCTTTAAAACTGAAAAGTTGGGCATAGAAGAAATGTTACCAGAAATATGGAAGTGTTTTCATTATGCCTATTTTATTACTTTTATTTTAAGGAAACAAAAGAAAAGTAAAGATCATTTATGAGAGACACTAATAGTAGGTGAGGGAAAAGGAATGTCCATTTTGTTTTAATTACAGCTGTTTTGAAAGACATTTTCTAATCAAATGCTGTAAGCAAAACACACTGACCAGATATTCTCAGCTGCTATGCTATTGGTTAGTAACAGTCCCTGGTTTTCATTTACTTGAATCCAAAAGTTATCAACAGTCAATAATAGAAAAGGTCATATTTATAGAAAGTAAAAAAAACAACCATCTTTAACAGCAAATGAGGTTGGGAAGGAAAACTTTTAGTACCATTTTCATCAGACTAAAACCAATGAAGTTGGAAATTTAAGCCCATCTGATCAATTGGGGAAGGAATCCATGGCACTTCTCAAAAGTAATACCCTTACAGGGACTGTTTTTAACAATTATTATCAGTTGTTCTGGAGATCATGCATCATTTTAATATTTCACATCATTAACATGCAGGAAACAGGCGTGGACCTGGAAATATAAGTAGCATATATGACTTGCCATAAGGCTTTCAACCAGTACATAAGCAACTGCATATCAGAGCAATACATTTTGTAAAGAAAACATGCTGTTACTCTTCATTCACTTTAAACAGTCATTATTACATTCACACAAAATACAATATTTACTTTCTTTTAAATAAAACAAAACATGGGTTATTATTAGGGATGAATAGTGACAAGATCAAAGACAAGACAGAAATGATTTCAAATGGTTCAAGCCACACACATATCATTCCTAATAAACTTCCATAAAAATTAATGAAAAATGAGTACCATCAAAGAGACAGGGGGACCTTAAGAACAGCCTCCGGGTGTTAAATTCATTTGACACCTGTAGCACCTGCATAAGAATCATCTCATTTCTATTCATAGAAATGTTATGGAGATTGAATAGAACTGTTATGTGCAACTAGTAAAAATGTAAGTTGGGACATAAAGGAAATTACTTCCCTATTTCCAATTGAACAATAAATGGATAAAAAGAAAGAACTGATCCTTCTACTTAGTACTGATCATAGTTCCCCAGCATATGTGAAAATATCAGGGGAAGTAACTATGGACACAGAAATTAGACTACTTAAATGACTTACTGCCAAAACAAGGCTCATATGAATCAGAGTAATTTTCTGAGTTAAGATTCTGAGTTAAGAGCAAAACAATAGCAAAAATTCGTAGTTATTTACAAAAATAAAGAAATATTTGAAAAACTTTTTGTTGCTTTTTTTTTCTTGAAAGCTAATGTCCTTTCATTCCAATAAAGAAGAAATATGGCTTACATGTCTACACTTCTCGAAATATCTTGTTTTCAATCTCAAAAACTCAGAAGAGCCTAGTCAACTTTTCTAGATTGTCTGGGTCTGATGTGTAACTTAAGAGTTCACAAATAGTAGTAGGAAACATTTCCAGTTGCAAAAATAAGCAAAGGCAGCTGCAGATTATTGTCCTAGGAGATCAAGAAACAGCTCCTTTGTTAAAAATAATACTAAAAATAAATAAAAATAAAGCAGAACGAAGTATCACCAAAATTTCACTTTTATCTTTGCTGTCTTTTCTTTGTTTGTTTGTTTTGGTACTGACTGTACAAGCTATCCAATTCAAATATTCCACCCATCACTACAGCACTTTTCCTCGCGACCTCAATATTACAAAAAGTAAGTATACGAGGACATCTAGTGGTTGTCTATGAAACAACAGCTGGTTAAGAAGAATCAACTGGAGTTTTCTTGACCAGCAAATGGTTGAAAAACAGTTTCACTACACTTAAGAATTGAAATGTAAACACTGTCATTTCAATTCTGCAAGTTCTCATTATCCACACTAAGAGTAAAAACAGCAGCAGCATTAAAGGAAGACCGGACTGATTTGACAACTTTTAAGGATGCTGGTTAGCATAAGAGACAAATCTTTAAAGGATTTCCCTTAGCACTTTTTCTCTTCTGAAAAATACAGCAGCATTTCTTAAATTATTTTTCACAATTTATTTTCTCTTAACACAACAGGCCAAGCTATCTCTTTGTTATTTAATTTTTACAGAAAAACTTCATCACCACCAACTCAGCTTTTTCATTATCTTGCAATTCTTGCATGTTTGGGTTTTTTTTGTTGTTGTTGTTGGTTTGGTTTTTTTTGTTTGTTTGTTTTTTTGGGGGTTTTTTTGTTTGTTTATACTTTTTGGTTTTTTTTGCATTCAAAGGCAATTGGTCAGTTGCTTGCAATAATGTGTCAGTGTTCTTTCTCAAAACTGTAGAAACAGTGGACATTCTGCCATACTTCGTAGCTAGAAGAAGTAATGTCATATTTATAGACCAACTCATTTTAAATATTCAAATATCCTTGTGAACTTGTCTTCATTATGTTAAAGTCTCTCAGACAGCATACTCTCAGAGTGAGATGCATTCCTGAGCAGACAGAAGCATTGGCTTAAAAAATAAATAAATAAAAAATAATAAAAATATCAATTTCTGCAATTGCTTCTTTTATTTATCTATTAATTTATTTATTTTTAGGGGAAAAAAGGAAAAAAAAAAAGAAAAAAAAAAGCTCTTTTATTTGTTTATTGCTATTTCTACTAGTTTACGTGGTCCAGAAAGAGCTCAGTACAGAAATGTATTTAAAATTAATTCATTGCAATAAGTAGATACAAATATCAAAATTACTTCCAGTGTTTTGCCTTTACATCTATGGAATCATTGTTTCATTCATTTAAATAAATTAGTTTCTTTCTGGTTTGTAAATTCCTATTCTACTGTCCTGCCTTGACAATCTGCTTTTTTAAGGTGTGTTTTCCCCAGCTTTCTGCTGTGACATTCTACTGGCAGACAGTAACTCTTTCAAGAAATTTCTGTTCTGTGTATGAATAATTTCTACTATAGTGGGGGCAGGGGAAGATCTCATTTCTTTACTGTACTAATAACATCAAAACTATAAAAAAGAGAACAAAGTAATGCTAACCATCACATAGGCCACCATAATTACAAGATGGCTGACACTATATCATGCAACTCCAGGAGTATCAAATTCTTCAAGATTCTTTGCAAGATCCTATGTTGTGTACAGCTGAGAGGTGAAAAAATATCACAGTCTGGATTCAGATCTGAAGTGTTATCAGAAAATAAATTCATAATGCCTGGTGAAATGGTGAAAATTCTCATAGCCTCACTTATTTAGATTAGATGCAGTTGTATGTTGTAGCTACCGGCCTCAATCTGATGCAGTAGTTAATGCTTTATTGCACCTATGAAATACTTGATCCCTACTGTTTGAAAGAACAAACCCTATAATCCTAACAATGCCATATAACCAGTATATTGTTCATAGTGCTTGTCTTAACTCCTTCCATATCCAAAATGCTGTGCTTATTTAAATTATTATGACTATGTAAACTAAAAGTGGCAAGTGAGAGCCTCCATGGATTCTGAGCACTTTGAAGTGGTCAAATTTCAACTCATGTGAAATCGTCTATAAACTTCATATTCTATATATAATAATAATAATGTAAAATTTTACAGCTTAGGTCATGAAAAGAAAGTGTCGCTCTACCCATGTAATTATTTTCGTAACAAGCAAAACTGTTATAGGTGGGAAAAATGATCACTGTAGTTTGTTTGCTACTGATGAAAGCTGCAACATAATATATTCAAAGTAAAACACATTCAATTCATTGTCTGACTTCCTCCCCAAAATATCTTTATCTTTGATGGTGGGGAGAAATGAGTTAAATAAGGACAGTAGAAGTCTGCTGCTCTGTCCCTTGTGTTAGCTATGCAATACAAACCAAGAACAAAAAAAACGCAGATCTGACAATGAATTTGGCTTAATGAGGCAAACAATGCTATAGCGCTAATTACCCCAGCCTAATCGATAGCTCTGAAAACTTATGAGATATCTCTAGCATCATTTCTCAGAAATGTCACTGCCACGACCTTTCAAATAGGGATAAAAGACAAAGTTGTGGGGAAAAAGGAGCAAAAAAGTGGAAGAGGGGGAAACTGCTGTATTTTCTTCAACGTCACCCTAATCTCCGTGGGTGGAAATGATGAGAAACTTGTGGGTATGACGCCACTGCTACATGCAACATAAATAAAGAAAATAACCAAAATACTGAACAAAAATACTCTCTGCTAGAGAAAGACAGGTTGGACCGCACTCCGGGCTACAGGGAACCCATTTTTACTCACAATAGATCACTATCAGTGTGCAGTTAAAATATAGTAGGGGCCGTGTTCCAAGGCAGCAAGAGGAAAAATAAATCAAAAGTTTGTCAATTATCATAGATTACAAGGAATTCTTTCAAACACATCAATGTACATATGATATGTCCTTTCTGGGGTTCAACCCCCATCGTTCACAGCAAGCACTGTCACTGGAAAAAATATATACAGAATTAGACCACACTTGTTGTACAGAATGAAAGAAGCAGGAGGAGTAGATCATCCAGTTCAGAGATTTCATGCCATCCTGGCTGCATTTTATATAAATTTATACATGTATTTGGCCCCTTGCTGAAAAATCTACAGTTAAATGCCATAGGAATGAGATTTAAAAGCATTCAAAAAATACGTTAACAATCTCTGAATAAAATTTCCACGCAAACGTTTATGACATCAGCATTCATATGTTATTCAGGGAGTGGGATAGGTAAGGAGAAAGAAGGGTGGCAGAAACTGCAAAAGGAAAGCAAGTTTACATTAATTATCTGTGACCTCATGGAAATGTACTGAACTCCTTGGAGTTATTAATATTAGTCCTAACAGGTTTGGACAAATAGCTAAGTAGGTCAGACTCATGTTTAGACCCCAACAATATAAAAAGCTAATATTCAGATAGTATCTGATACGCAACCTCAGATGCGTTACTGAAAATGTGGTCTTCCAGTATCACAGGAAGAAGCATTAATTAAAGCTACAATAAGTAAGATTTCAATTTAAAGAAAATAATCTTTCACATTCAATTCACCAGAAAGTGTCAGTATTTACTAGCAGCCCCCTTCATTTCATCTTACATGTTTTCCACATTCAGCTGTCTCTAACTGCTATGTTGCACACTAATTAAAATATATATTCTTATATAGGACCAGATATTTCTGTGTGATTATTTTTGTTTTCTTTAAAAATCAAGTTGTTAGCTTAACTGTTGATGGATCAGTTGACAGTTTCCTAATTCAACAGAGAAAGTATTTCTTAGTGCATGTTTTGTTACGGTTAGCCTGCAGTTTAAGACCAAAAAGTTTGTGTAATTTACAGATAGATAATGCAATTAAGATTTTCAAAAGTGGTAAGTGATTTGAAAGCTAAAACTAAGGTGTTTAATGTGAATAATCGTCTTTACCTTAACACTTACCTTCTAAAACTATATACCCAGTCCCACAAAAGGGATCTTGAGAATGCCACTGGAATTAGTGATCCAAAATTACTAAATACTGTTGAATTTTTAAAATTTTTTTTTAACTTTTTTTCTGATTGACAGAACTTTAAAAACAAAGAAACTGCGCTATTCCTAATAGTTGTGAACACTGTGTTAAGCGGAAGCTGTCTCCTTCCTTAGCCTCACTAAATCCATCATTTTGTTCCTACATCTGGACAGTATCTCTATTTATTGGACTGACTGTCCCTTTTGGGACATTCCACAGTAGTATATATAGAAGTTGTCACTTTCCATGGCCCTGTTGTTGGTAATGCATCCATTGTGATGGCAGGGTCACAGGATGCCACTTTTCCTCCCTGGCTTCCTAGTACTAACGCTATGTTACTGTTCATGTTTTTCTCCTGTATACCACGAATTCCCAATGTCTACCTTCTTGCAACATGAAGATCTCCCATTAAACAGCAAACTTTCAGATTTTTATCTTTGAAACAGCACATGTGTGAAATGCATACACAATGTGAAGGAGTAGAGAAGAACATACAATTAAATAGGTTTGGGGTTTTGGTTGTTGTTTTTTGTTTTGTTTTGTTTCTTGGTTTGTTTTGTGCTTTTGTTTTTTGTTTTAAGAATTGGGCAAACAGGTAACATATTTCTTCTTAAGTGCTGTGTAAATTGGGGAAAAAACAGAGATTGGCTTTGTAAGTTTTGTTTTGTTGTTGTTTCTTTTTTAATGCACCCTGAGGCATCTGAAACTTGCTTTTTACCAGAACTTGCTCAGAAGTCCCATTGGCTTTGGCAGCAGTTCAGAGGTCAAAATCTCACATGGATAAACTGTTCTTAAACAATATGTTAGGCAATTTCTTTTTTCTGCTATGTTAAGCAATACATATATTCCTTCCACACCAGGCATGCTTTCCATGTGCTTTACTCTCCTTGAAGCTACTGGAAGGAAATTTCTACTTTCTGTCAAGGCCTCAGCTGTTTTCTCTCAATTACTCTACTTTTGTTCACATTTCTGTGGTTTGGTTTTGTAATTTTTGGTTATTTGGGGTTTTTTTTGGTTTGGTTTGTTTTTTTAGAGGACATGACATATGCTTTTCTTTTTAAAAGACATAGAATTCATCAATTTCAGGTGCACCTTAATGTTAGATAAGGCTTTTTTCATCTTCCAAAACAGTGAAATGATGATGCTATGAATAAGCGAATAAGCTCACTGAATGAATAAATATATTTTTTTTTGTGTTTTTTTTTTTTTTTTTTTTACTCTTAAAAGTACTAGTAAGATAAATTCAATCAAACTCTTCTGGGATGTTTCAATTTACCTAGTCAGTGTTTTTGTAAAGAAAAAGCCTCTCCAGAAGATGGAATTGAATGCACATAAATGCATCCATTGAGAGAAGGACATCTAAATCCTTTTGATTTTAAAAATATTCATGGATCAAACACAACTGTGTCTAGAATGTAGTTGTGACAGTTCCTGCGAAATATCTTCACAAAGTATATAAAAATGAAATAATAATTCTATATATTTATAAAAATAGAGATGCAAAGTCTGATCTCAATTTCCAAACTTAGTTAGTTCTTTACACACAATTTTCCAAAGAATTTAAACAGCAGACCTAACAATGCAACTAAACCAAACACTAGCATTTCAGCTACAAAATCTATTGAAAGAATATGTTTAAGGCACCAATCTTTAATTTTATTTTTTTTCCAGACAAACCCTTTCTCCAGGAACTGATGACTTATTTCAATAATAGCTTAGTTCAATAGTTACATGATGGAATATTATTCCCCAACATCTTCTTGTACAGAGTTGTATTCAGTAAGGAAAACAAAAGCTCTTTACAGAAAACTACTGAATACCAGCCTGATATGAATGAGAGCAGAATTTCACTGTTAGCTCATTTTTAACTCAGGAACTTCCACAGCTATATCTAGTTAGATGAACTGTTTAAGTTTTGTAAGCTTCGGACCCTAATAGATTTTTAATGAAGAAACATGTGTAAGTAGTATGAAATTTAATAAGAATAACTACAAAATGCAAATTGAACTTATGTTCAATTATGTTCAACTTATGCTGTGAATTTATTTTTGAACTTTTCTGCACTATTGTGTGAAACGTAACTGAGTGTACAGTTATTCTCAAGACTTAACAGTTAATGGGAAGGAGAAGGGAGTGATAGAAATATTACTTACGCCGTTTGCAGCCACACTTTTTTATCCTTTTGGGATCTGTGATGTCATCATGGCAGGCCTTGCAGTAAAAAAATGCTCTGAAGAGACAGAATGGAAAAACTGACACATTTCTTAATCCATACAAATGAAATTAGTCCCACATTTTTTTTTATTGCGGTATGAAATTAATGAAACATGCCAGTGCTAATTTCCTTTAATCTTTGAAACCGTTTAGATATTTAAAGTAAGAAATATTTGCTTCAAGACCATGAAATTCAAAAATAAGACTCCAAATTAGTGTTTCTTCTAATATACTTGAAAAGTAATTGGGAGAAGGGATAATTATGACAGAGTTTATCTTTGCAGTTGTCTTACATCTTAGAAGAATTGAGCATCCAGTGAGTTTCACCAGGAATGTGTGTATATATACATATATATAAGAACAGAGAATTCATTAAATATGTTTATAATTGTATATGCATAATTGTATAATTTTACATACATATATGATTTATATATAAATATATATAAAATTATAATATATTTTATACCAGATATACCAGATATTTTATGTTAAAAACACCATCTAGCACCCTGGGCCAGTTTTTCAGCCCAGTCAAAAGCTGGACATCATCTTAGATAAAATGAAATTGTAAACTGATCAATGTGCAGATGTACAATTTATCCCCCTCCAACTAACGCCTCCCCCCCCCCCCCCTTCCCCCCAAAAAAGACAAAACCTACAAAAAATTAGCGAGTTTCTATAGAAATATATAAATGAAAGAGCAGATACAGTCTTAAATCAGGTTAATTTTTGTCTTTCATATTTAGTGTTAGAGCACAATCAGACTGATTTTGAACAGATAAGAAATCAACCCTTCTAAGAAAAGCATGTAATTAATACACTGAACCATTTAAGTTACCATGTGATATTCTTGTTTAGTAACATCTACAATTGTATCAGAATGCTCACCAATAGCTGAAATTTTCAAATTCTCAGTAATTGCATTATTTTGATGTTTTGACATTCCTTATGTAATTGTAACAAGCATTCATTACTTAAAACTACTTTTGACATAAGTTAAGGACTAAGTAAATGTCATCATTCAAATATTTTAATTATTTATTTTAATTCAAGGGACAATAAGGAATTATTTATTTTAAACACTACTTTCTCATATTGCTATTTTATTCCCATTTTATATCCTAACAAACTAGAATAAATATGCTTGGCACTAAATACAAAAACCATAAAACTCTTGTAAATCTAATGCAACTACAGTACATCTAACTACTGTGAACAGTGAAGTTGTCCATAATGATTGGAATGTATTTCAAACAGTTTTATTTGTATTTATTATTATGAGAACATAGACAATATAGACTCAGTAAAAGAAAATCTTAAGATCATAAATATTAATCTGCTATTGCAATTAGCAAATAAATACAGTAGTTTCATCAAATCAAGTATTTAATAGATTGTATGTTAACAAGAACTACTTTAAACTTGAAACTTGGACAAAACTGTCAATCCAGTTCTATCACAGAGTAATTTCACTAAGACTAATTAATTTATAGAAAATAAATAGATCAATATATTTTACATTTTCTAATAAAATTGTGAAAAATAACCTATTATTTTCTTCACATACTTGTAAAACTATTTTATTTCCTAGACATTTGAACCTATCTTTAAGAAAATTATATGAATGATCTGAATGAAAGGTAATTTCATTAATTTGTCAGCTCAATTTTCCATGAATACTGTTCAGCAGATTAGAGTGAAAATCAGTTCACATATTTACACGTAAAGGAAAACTAGGCAAATAAAAAACTAAATACAGCACATTTAAATTTCAAGCTAGAAATATATAATTACCTTTTTACTTCTTTGGCATCACTTGCAATGAAGAATCCTAAGGTACCTTCTTGAATCTTGACGTGGTTTCCAGGATTGATTAATATACTGCACAATGAAACAAAAAAAATCAAACAAACAAACAAAAAAATTAATTACTTTTAACACAATGTTCACAACTAGCTTTATTTTATTCTACTATAGGGGACCCACTAGTTATGAAAGGCTGCCAAGAAATTTTAAGCCATTTTTCCTTGAAATTTCCAATTAAATAACAGTTTTCACATGCCATCATTTTTTACAAAAATTGTACTTTGAGACATTCACATGCCTTCTCCCAAAATCACATTAAGTGTTTACATATGTATTTTTAGGTTTTTGCATTAAGTATGGATTATACAAAATAACAAAGCCTCTCAGAAACATGGTGTGAAGCTGAGCTTTTAGATCTCTTGCTCTGTCACACAAAGTGGTGAACAATTCAAGATATGGTGAAAAGAACCAACAACCACCGCTCACTAACAATACAAAAAGCCACTCATGAAGGTAAACCCTTTAATGCAAATTTTTGCCAATTTCTAGTGATACGGAATGTTAATGGGACCCCTATCTGGACATACAATGTTATTGTTTAAAATAATAAATACACACATACACTCAAGGGGAATGGTACAAGACAACCAGTCACGATAGCTGAAAAAACATAAAATGAATTTTAAAAAATTTTAAACACTGCTATGTAGGCATGGAAGAACAAAAATAACCCAACCACATTGACAAAATAGCCTCACTAAGTATGATGAAAGAAATTATGAACTGCTTTCAAGAAGTGAGAATTCTATATCTCTTTATGAATTACTTTTAATTTCATGAAGATTTAACTCTAGTTATTAAGGTAATTTGCAAAGTATAAAGCTATATATCCATACACAGAGAGAGACATATTTTCTAATTACTTTTACTATTGTGTAATGTAACTAAACTTTTAACTTAATGAAATTTAAAGCAGCTTGTCAAAAGTTCTCTTTTTGTATTTTTTTTTAAACTTGGTCTTTGAAAATCAGTCTACAAACAGCATGCACATACAATCTAAATTAAATAATGACTACCAGTAACTTAAATACTGGCATAAAAATACATACACAAAATTAGATAAGTCACATATTCAAACACATACACATTACTAAAATGTAAAGGCCAAATATCTCTGAGGTCGCTGTTAGAAAGAAAAATGGGTCTCAGTTCTCATATTAAGGATGGTATTTATCACTTATATATTAGTGATAAGTTAGTGTGACAAATAGTGTACTTGAAAGCTTTATATAAGCACATGGCTACATGTGAGTATCCATGTAAAAATGCCCTGTGAAAAGAATAATCAGGCTGCAAAATAAAGCACTTAAGAATTAAAAGGTTGCTCATGTGTATAATTTAGTGTATACTAAATTATAAATTACTATATAATTTAGTTCATAATTTAGTGTATACTATGCAGTCATCTTGATACAATTCTTAACTTAATATCCACAAGCTACTTTTTTTTTTTTTTTTTTTGCATAGTCTGAGACTGTATTCAAGAATGTGTTACTGGCAATATTCTAGGAATGGATTTGAGTCGTTTATTCCTCTTTAAACTCAGCATCATTTTTAATGCGTGTGTTTTTTTTCAGCAGTTTTCATCACAATGGCATGCAATTAGTTCACAGATACATAATTTATTTTAGAAGAATATGAAGAGAAAAGGTTGCTCCATTTTACAGATGAGTTACTAATGACTCAATTGAGTCACAATGAGGTAAAATATTTATTTATTTAGGATGCCTACAACTTGTTTTTATTAATGTTTAGCATTGTATCTCTATACAGTTTCTTGGGACTTCTGCTGCAAGTAGAAATGCTCAGCAATTGCTTCCAAAAATAATCAGAGATCATCTGTAAAAAGTTTCATTTAAATTGTGTTCACTGTCACACAGGTTTCCTGTGAACAGAACAAAAACCAGTTCTCAAAAGAAACCTTTACCCAGACATCCTTCCTCTTTCTTCATTCACAGTTTCAAACTTTGCAATTGTTTAAAAGGAGAGAACTAAAGAAAAATTAATGCATCACCACAGAGAGCAGCTCCTCAGCACATTTCAGTAGTATTGCAAAAATGAAATTTCATTATTTAAATGATGCCTACAGTATAATGCACACAGCTAAGTGGATTTGCATCAAGACTTCACATCTGAAGTTCACATCTTTTTGATTTCTTAGTTTATTGGGCTTACTGGTTTTGCTTGCAAAACAAAACATTTATTTAATGTACTTTTCAAATGCAGTCTCCCAGGTTTTAAAATGAAACAAAGCTGACATAAAACAGAACAATCAGTCAATCAAACAAAACACAAAACTAGAACAAAATATCATTTGTTTACATGAAATAAGTCACTGAAGTCACAAATACTTTGGAAAATGTAGATTCCTCGGACAAAGTTTTGTCACTTGAATCAATGTATCAAGTCAAAGCTTTCTGGCTGTTCCAGGGACAGCTAAACAGGCAGCCAGTGAAGCAGATTAAAAATTCCCTACTTGGAAAAGAGAACTGCCAACATATAAAGCCACAAGCCCAGGTAAAACCAGAAGGGGATCTTTTTGCTAATAACTTTCCGAAGACTTTCTGCCAAAACATTCCATCATTCTCTTAAATTTACCTGCAGTTAAGTTTCTAGCCTTTCCTCCTCCCTATTTCCTTATTTTTAAAGTCATTTTGATGGTAATTTAGCTGTTAGAAATCTACAGAAGCTAGTCTTTTTTGTTGCTAGTAAGCTGTTCATTCTAAAATATGCAAACATTTACAATACAGTTAGGTTTGACTACATTTCTTAAGTACCAGTAAGTACTTCTCTGTCAGAGTAACACTTCTTTTATCCCCCTATTTCATTCTTTTCCCTTAATGATGAAGGCATTACAGCTTTTCAGTGAAGACAGATGAACAGATTTCTTTACATAGGCTAAAGTTATGCTCTCATAAGTACTCACAGTAATGCATACAGTAAGCAACATGTTTTGAATTAAAAGCCTTAAACGGTGGGGGTGGGGGGAAGAGAGAAAGAACAAAGAAAAACGAAATAGGCTTTAAAGCCTACCAAAAAAAATGCATCCATCAGTTATATAGAGAAGCATATATCTATTTAAGCAGTTCATGAAAATGTGCACATATATATATTCCCCTAGTTGTGGAGATAAGTACATGACATTTCATTTTTATATATTGTCAAGGCTGGGAATTTCCCTTGTCAGCAACTTCTGTTATTTACCATTCATTTTGTTCTTACATTCAGGATAAAAATTTGGACAGCACAGAGAATGGGATTCACCTCATCTGTTTCAGAATAGAAGACACTTTCAAGAGCTCAAGTCTGAATAATTAGTAGGGATTAATTAGGTCTATACTGATAAAGACAGATGAGATGCCAGTATCAGGGATCAACTGAACAATTCATCCCTTCATTGAGGAAACCTGTCTGATTGAGTGGCATTATTTTAGATCTGCAGGTACTGTTGTAAATACCATTTTTATCTTAAAATAAATAAGTAAAAAAATAAAAAACAATTGTTGAATTAAATGGAACAAAAATGGCAAAATTTTGACTAAACAAATGACAAACGCTGTAAAAAACTTATTTTAAAACCTTGTGGTAGATGTACTGTACCATTCCCCATGTGACTAAAATAGTAACAATATCACATATTAATCAGAAATATAAATAATGACTCATTATTAATAGAGTAACTAAAACAAGACTATTTGATTTTACTGACTAAAGCTATCACACTACTATGTAAAGACAGCTATTTTTCTTGTTCCATACTATGCCCAGATGAAAAGCATCATTATTAGTCTAATGGCCTTTTAAATTGTGCCATGTCATTCACACAACTATGGACGTAAAATTACAAAATTTGTTTTAGGTGATGTGTGTTTTCTGGGAATGATTCTAAGTGGAGTGTGAGGGTAGGTGCACAAATCCCATAATGGGAGTTGCGTGCATACCAGCTTCACACTGCATGTAACTCGTGAGTATTGCTTCTTTCTTCTGGGCTCTATCATTGACATTAATTCAGATCCATATTGTTCTACATAGAAAAATCCAGTAAGACACTAAAAAGAATACAAGGCAAAAGACACAGCACATTACATGCTACAGTATATTAAGCCTTAATTACTACAAGCATACAAAAAAAGGTTGCTCCCAGGAGTTAAGTCAAGTCCTTCACAACAATGTCTATTAAATCATGAATGCAAGGTGTTTTTACTGGGCATAATCCAAACTAGTTCAATGGTGCTGGTGAGTTCAGTACACTTTAAGCAGCTTAATTATTCCTTCTGGTTCCAGAAGTGATTGATTATCAGTACAATGAAGCACCACAATACAGTTTATTCTGGGAGCAAGCAACTTTGTACATCACTTCTTCATATTGTTCATCATGCCAGCGTTCACATGCCTTAACCACAAGATAATATATACTTAAAAGCAAGAAGCGAAGTAGAGGTGCAACAACTGCAGATCCTTGAAGATGCTAAGTGTTGCAGTAACTTCTCTGCAGTTGGATCATATCAATAATGCCAAACTGACAGGAAGCCACCTCTCTTTTCACACATCTACTTAGAAACCACAAGAGAGTAAGACTAAAAATTAAACAACACACAGCACACGCAACAAAACAGACATGGAAAGTAAAGTTCAGGGAATATGATGAAGAAGGGAATTAAAATATCTGAAAAATGAGAATGGGCCTCTGAAAAGTAACACCAACAGACTGCTATAAGCAATTAGGAAAACACATGGGAGTGACAGAAAAAAGATGAGGAGAGGAGAAGGAGGAGAGGAAATGAGAAGATAAAGAAGAGCATGCCTTCTTGATTCCATTCAAACCAATAGCAGCAGGATAGAATGGTGACTAGAGAAGGGCTCTCAGAATGGTGTAGCAAAAGAAAATGATACACATGCCACCCCAATGGAAAAAAAAAAACAACAAACAACAAACAAAAACAAAAAAACACCGAGAAAAAGATTGAGTAATATCTTCATAAATAATCTTAATAGATGTCATTAAAATGAATGTGACATACAGCACAAACTATCCATGGTACTTTCACTGGAACAGTACAGTAAATGTAATGAGTACTGTATTACAGTTAACTGTGCTCAAAGCAGGATTGGCAATGCAAAGAATCAGGCATTAGGTTGTTAATGAAAGGTGAGACTACAAGAGGAAATGAACCACTGTACTCTCAGGCTTGTTTTGAAGGAAGACTAAGGGAAGAAGGACATCAATGAACATATGAATATGGAGACGATATGTCAGCATAAGGGCTGGAAAAGACGAAAACTACATCGTCATGATACAGTACAAATGAAAAAAAAGAGAACATGAGGTGTTAATAGTAAAGTCTATTTTTCAAATGTAACAGTCTAATACACCAATGATTCCTTATGGGGATAAAAATAAAAGCCTGAAACATATACTGTTGTATTTTAAATTTCCTGCAAAGAAGTTAGTGCATGAGTCACAAGAACCAACAGAGAGACAAAATGCTATCCTGTCTCCTTTTTTAGTTTGGGGGCTAATATATAAATATACACACATATAGATATATATATATACACACATAGACAAATGAATATATATATATGTATATATATGTGTGCATATACAGAGAAAGATAGACAAAGATGTTATCTTCCTGTGTTCTTGGCAAGGAATTAGTCCTGAAGTTAGAAGGAGTGGAGGTAGGATTGAGGTTGGAAGGAAAGGTAACGAAGAGGGCATACCGCTTTCGGCTTCTGCAAACGACAAGAAAAAAATTGCAAATCAAACACTTTGATAGGAAATCAACTGACATCAAAGCAAAAGCAAAAAAAACCTTTATATAAAAGTCTCAAAGGCTCAAAGGTTTTTCTGCTGAGAATGAGGACAAATATATGGACAGACAAAGAGAAAATTTAACAAAAGGAGTAAACAGAAGGTGCAAAAGGGAAGAATCCAGGTTAGGCTTTCCTTCTAGCTTATGTGAAAAAAAATACAAGGAAAAAGGAATTAAAAAAATATCTCTAAAAGGGATTTTAGATGAGGAGTTTGAGCATCTGCATTTAAAACTGGTATTTTTTGCTATCCATTGAGTAAGCTCTGCTAGGACACTCTCACATTGATGTTCTCCATATTCCTTCAGCTTTTTTTTCTACAGGCGAAATAAAACCTTCCAGTAAATGAACTAAGAACATTATTTGAAGTATTTGGCTTATACCATGTACATAAACAATTTACTAACAAAATGCTTTTTGCTTATTAACAATGGTTACAATACCTGTAGAGATAAAGGAATGGTTGTTATACTAGTTATGGAGAAATGGCTAAATCATACTGTGATCTGGATCAACTAAAGTGCAGACCATAGTAGCTGGACAGAAACCCACTAAAGTCAGTCACAATTTGTATGCCGAGAGGTTTCTGTGATAACTGAACAGTAATTCAAAGATTAATTATATAAATGTAGATGAAAATAAATTTAAGTATAACTATAATTAATTTTTTTAACTACCCTGATGAGAAACAATCACATAAATAAAAATTAGGCCATATTTTAGCTACTTGACTCTATATTTATTGTATCTAAGAATAATTACCTATATCAGGACTGGCAAAACTCATTTTACTTCAGAGCACATTCACACTGTGCTTTTAAGCAATCTTTTTAAAATCATAACTTGTTAACAATTAACAACCTAATACTTCTTTATGTAGGTTTAATAGGAATTGTGGGGGGAAAAAAATTAAGCAGGAAGCTCAGATAGTGATTGGATAGAAATCTGATGATTTCAAATGACTATTAATCTCAATTTCCCTATGGTAGAATTAACACAAAGCTTTAGAAAGAATTAGGAGGTCTATAATGACTTTAACCTATCACTTGTGAGAACTGCACACATTTCAGAATTCACTTTGTGGTTGCTCTAGCAGTCATTGCAAAGTGATGAAAGCAGATGAAACTAATCAGATGAATCAGTTTACTTTAATATACCATATGTATTATATATATGTTATGCCTTCAAACTAGTAACAAGAATCAAAGTGGTGTAAGATCTTCTCATTGATTTGGCAGAAAGAATGATTTGAAACTTCTCTTGTCTTACACCTTCTTCAGCTGTAGCAGAAAAAAATAGCTTTTACTACAAAGGTGCCACCCTGATACTACAGCAATCTTTTATTTATAGTAATCATTGTTGTAAAGCATGTAAATTTCTTAGTATTTTCTTAAAAATATGAATCCAAACTATAATCATAAAATAAGTTAATACATATCTCTTCTTGATAACCCTCTTGATAGAATGAATATAATCATAATTAATTTTTTCTTCACATTTATAGATTATCAATAGAGAAATGAAGGTAAAGTATGTCCAAAAATAATATCAACAAAAATAATTGGTGAATGATAAATTTATCATGTTAAAAGACCATCTGCACTTGTAAACCATGTTACACTACTTTTTTATCTAAATTCTTCATCATTAAGATGGTGCAAGTAAATGCAAATAAACACAAGAAGTGAGAAAAAGGTTTGTTCTATTACCTTTCTGATTAGATTAAGAGGCTCCAGTTCATAAAGCCAGAAATACGTACTCAACACATGTGTTGAAGAACACACGGACAAGTAGAACAGTAAAATTATCCTGCAGGTAGCAATCCAATTCACTGAAGAGTGACTATAAAATTATCACTCCTTACTAAATTAAGAAGTTACTACTGTGGATCATGGTAAAAAATATATTTAAATAAATGATGCAAATATCTAGATTCCCTGCTTTCCTTCTGTTATACATATGTTTGTAAAATCCAACTGTTAACATCTCTCCATTAGTTTTGCTTACTGCAATTTCTTTTCTACAAAACTAATTCACTGTAAACTTTTACCTCTATGGACTTAAGTAACAGGTTGGATCACACTGTGTTATTGTTTGTGGGATTCTCTTCATCAGCTTGTGATTAAGAACTCAAACCAATTCTTATTGAAGTTAGTTTAAAGAATGATATGGAAGCCATGAATTATCTGTTATTATTAAAAAGTTTGTCATATTAGCACATAACTAAATGACAAGCAAAGTAATGACAACCTAAAGTTGTTTAACAGTTGTCAGAGAGAGCCAAAGGAAACTAAGTAATTTCTAAATATTGCAATTACAAAATATGCTAAACTGTATCAGTGCTGTTATTAATGCACCTTTAGGGAAAATAATATTTAATCATATTTGTTACATTAGCAAATGCAGAATGTAGTAGTTGAATGGAAAGTTTTTACTTTACGATGTGAGCTAGAAACATTAAAAAAAATCTGTTATTGAAAAAAAAAACAAACAAAAAAGATTTCTTAATTAACATAATGGGGACAAAAGTAAAATCTGGTATCACACACACTACTCCACATATCACTTACCCCATAGGAAGGAATCATGCAAAATCAAGTATAGGCCATGGAAATACTGTTGTTAATAGTTGCAATATTTGATTTTTTAACAAGCATCCCACATAGGTTTTATAGGCATTTATACAGGAATATACTTTCAGAACCTCAGGAATCATGGCATGAGCTCAAACAATAGAACTGGTTCTCCATGGAGGAGAAACAACTGCCCTCAAAGTATTAGGTAATGGGTGGCAAATATATATATATATATATATATATGATGTTGTAGTATATATAGCTCTAGATTTACTGCAAATCTTAGAAATATCACTTTTGACAGAGAAAACAAAATTCAGATCAAAGTCAGAATTACCAGATTTTTGTTATATGCCCCTTTGCATGTTGCAGAGCACATTTATGATTTTTGTTACACAAAAAGAATGTTGTGTAAATGCACTGAGTGACAAACTGAAACCTGACTCCAGTATATACAAATTCTTAAGAATTTTTGTACAAAAAGAAGAAACATGTTCTGTCCATGAATGTATACTCATTTATAATCAAGGGATTTCTTTTCAGATTAAAATGGGTCAATGAGTTGGTAATTCCACAACTACATGTAACTTCGATTTACCTGACGGTATTCATATATACATCCTTTGTTGGAACTGATACCATATAAATGTTTACTCTGTACTTCCATATATCCTATATGCTATGAAGACTGGCTTTTCCAAACTGATTTAAATGAAATTATTTTGTAAATTTTTATTTTGAGAAATAAACTTTACCATAATGACTTGTGATACCACACCTGCTTTCCACTTTTCTATTTTCAGTAAATTGTTGGTCTATCACTTAAAGTTGACAGAGTAGAAACAAAAAACATTGTGTAAGGTATGTTTTTGTTTAAATAAAAATGAACTGCACTTCTGAAAGTAGACACATAACACTGTACCCCTACCTTATACTAAGTATTGTAACTTAAATTGACTTGGGTGAGGAAAAACAGAGCAGAAATAAAATCCTTTCAGCGCTACATAAAATGGTGTAATGTGATGGCATGAGAATTATACTCTGAAAGGTATCAAACTTATACAGACATCCATGTTTATTTTCAAAAGTACACAAGCAAAATTCTTGACAGAGCATTCCTACTTCAAAATTTTAGTCATGGACATACCTGCTTTCTCTTTTTTCCGACTTGTATTCTATGGCTATCATTAAGAGCTTTAGTTTCGCAAACACCAGTCTGCAGGAAGACAAGAGGCCAAGAATCAGAGCTTCTTCGCAACTGACATTGTGTAAATAGACACGGCTGAGAATCTGTACTCACTCAGATGCTTTCCCAGGCTTCAGTAACATGTATATAGCTCATATATTAAGGTCTTTCTATTTTGAATATATTAAATGCTTCTTCATAAATTCTATAAACAGACAACTTGAGAACACATCCTAAACAGCAGTACTGCATTATTAAGTTTACTTAAGATATAATAACAAACGTCATAATTCAAAACATAAAACTGCATTTGACTATAGCAGTGGATGTTTTGAGGAAACTTTTCAAAACTTTGTTAAAATTAGGAAACATTGATTGCAGTGCACAAAATACGTACACATACTGGCAAAAACAAGAGTACACTAATAGTCAGCATTTATCAATTTCTATGACAGAAAAACAGCATAACAGGAAGCTATTTCTGACCAGCACATGCGAAAATACATGCTGGTACATTAATGCGGTTGTTGGTTTTTTTTGTTTTTGTTGTTGTTGTTGTTTATGTTTTGCCTTCAGTTGTTAGTAGCACTTTACTAAAAGAAGTATATTTGAGACTTTGAGAAATTTTGAAAAGGGAGTATAGCAACATTTGTTTGAAGCTGACAAGTACTGTGATAGAAATCAAAGAAACACACAATGTTTTTTTTTTTATAAATAACCAAAAATTAGTGATTTTACATTTTTATCACTGAAGTATATGCAAATATCATGCTACTTGCTTCCTGTTCTATTAAACTGGTCAAGCATTCTTCCATGGTGCATCTTTCAATTATAATGTAATTATAATGGAAACATAAACTTCTGTAACTTAAGATAACACAAGATAAAGAACTATGGGGAGTTTAAAGGCCACTGTGCTGACCTATGGATATTTTTTTTACTGAAAAAGCCTTTTCATACTTGTGACAAGGGAGCTCACATACCATTAGGGAGCACAATAAAACAACCTCTGTTTTCACATGATGGCTCTTTCTGTCTCACAGGTGTGCCTAAGAAGACTATTTAGCATCTATAAGACTATTATATGTTGGCTGTGTTAGGAGCAGAGGGGATAGCTGTCCTCTTTCAGGGATGAGACTGAGGGAAGTTTCTGGGAGTGCTTGAAGGAAATTGTAAAATATAAGGAGATTTCTCTCACAGATTCAGATGAAATCTGATTTCACTCAGAAGATGGGAAAGCTTTATTTAGAGTAATGTCAGGATAGTCTGACTTGGCTATTATCGGAGCTGAGCTCAAGTTTGTGGGGTTTAGCATCTGACTTGTCAGCAACACTGAATACAATTCACAGTTAGGGGGGAAAAAAAAAAGCAAAAAAGCAACAACAACTATAGACGGATCCAATATCATTGCTTCAGAGAGGTGAAAAACTGTAATGGGCATATGATGTGTGGATTAAGTCCTAACAGTCTAAAAGTGCTTAGGATGTGCCTTGAATAAAACAATTCAAATATAGAAGCAAGAACTTAACACCGACTCTTACTCTGTGATAGACCAAGACTTAGTTTGGCATCAGACTAGAAAGTGCTACTTCCTTGAATACTCACACAGAAGAAATAATCTGTTTTGGAGCTGAGAGAGAATGCAGACAAATATTGAATCTTGTCTAAGTCTTAGCAGTTTGACTCAAAAGTGAAATCTATTCTTGTGACAAGCACTGTTATAAAAATATACCACATGGAAATATGGGCCATAGCTACAAACATTACAACAATATGTTGGACAAACACAGAACTAATATATATATTATTTTTCCTTTTAATAAAATAGAAGAGAAAGTATGACTGCTATAAACTGTACTATACTTATGGCAATGGCATGTATTGGAACAACATACAGATGCATCTTCCAAAGAAAAAATGTAAGACAAATTTAAGTATTTTCAGCCTCAAAACTTAAAGCTATAGTACGACTTAGACCATGGTTACATACTGTATGCTTGATTGAAACCAGTGCTACAAAGCTCTGGACACCACACTGCTTATATGACTACACTAAATCTGTCTTAGCTAATGAGTGGTTTTCTTGGAATAGGACATAAGCCGAGACAGTGATGCTGACAAACACTGCTCTAAGAATGGGATTCATTAAAAGAAACAATAGGACACTCTTACAAGTAAATATTTTAAATGGATTGCTGATTAATTTGTCATATACTAAAAACATTTACGGTTTCATTTACAATCACTTAATACCAAATCTCTGCAGAAAGTGGCATCATAACATCTGGAATACTTCCATGCTGTGATTGCTTTAATGTTTATTTTATTTGATTTCTTCTGATGTAGCAACATTAGGACTATAGAAAAATAAGAAGGTCTCCTGCAGAAATCATTGTTTTCACTTGAAAGCATGTAAACAATTATGCTTAATAATATGGATTTCTACTTACTCACAAACTGCAGGGAACGACAAACCCACAAAGGCACTAGACAGATATTCTGTATACATTTCATTTGCAACTCCTTCCAGATAATATTTCTGCCACGTATCCTCTTCAATCTAAACAAACAAACAAACAAAGAGATGTAGAGATAAAAAAATAAAAAAACTTCAGTTAAAATTATGAACAACTCTTTAAGCAAGTATAAATATTTAAATAAAAAAGCACACTACTAAAGTATTATGATGATATTGCCAAGAAAAAGAAGAGGATAGTCAATCAAACACCCTATGTAAAAATGAATCACTTGATTATTTGTAGGAACATTTAGCATGACATGAAGTAAGTCAGTGGAGAGCTTGAGAAAAAGCATCTCTTAATTTTTTGTTTCAGAAAATTCTCTAGTGAAATGATTGTATTATATCATTACTTTGTCTCTCTAAAAAGGTTTCATTTGCTTTCACCTAGTTCAAAAGTTGGCTAGTAGACACAACACACACATTAAAAAAACATCATCAAAAATTCTGAAAATTTGTTTTCTGCATCTCTAGCTAGCAGGAAACTATGAGAAGTAGACATATTGAAATGGTTTCAACAGTCACAAGTATTTAATAACAGTAACTGAAGAGAAGATTTACTGCTAAATTCAGACATCTTTCATTATCAAAAGAAAGCAAATCAGATGTGTCCAACATGTACAACACATTTGTTTAACAAAATTCAGAATTTGGTGTGGCATAATATTTGTGGTTTTTTCTTTTTCCAGTATTAAAAATATACTGTAACAGCTGTTTTAAACATGACTTGTGTAGTATTTTATGTATGTTTTGTCCTACACACTTAGTTTAAATTTTAGATTCACTAATCTTTTCCTCTTGCTAAGTCATTTAAAATAAATAAATAAATAAAAATTTAAAATCACTTTTTCAAAGGACTGTTTTAAAGAAGAAGGATAGCAAACTTTTTAAGAAGTCAGTGAAATATCAAATACAATGAATTTATTTCTTAATTTTTATACATATATATATATATATGTATGTATTTTTTATTTTTATTTTTTTTTCCAGATAATAGGCTTCCAGGTAAGAAGTTCAGTTCTGGAGAAGTAAAAATAGAAAAGCAAAATCAAATTGCAGTATGGAGAGGATTGAAATTATCTCCTCTCTGACTTGTGGGCTGCAAACAATCAAGAGAAATTTCTTCCATATAAATTGTTTCACCATTCGGAGACCATGTGGGATGCTAAAAAAGATTTGCATTGTGTTACTTTCCACCACACACAGAGAAGTCATATCACATTTTTATAACTCGTTTATTTATTTGAAACTTGCAAATGTTGCTGATCAGCAGCTCTTTATATACAGAAAACAGATAAAGTGCAGACTGGGTAAAAACAGAATAACAATAGCAATATGTTTGTTACTTATGCTCTGTTTCATGGCTTTTTCTTACATTGACACCACCTGGCAATGGAAAAAATGTACAAGGAGAAGAAAGCATAAAGATAGCATAAAGAAAATAAGAGCAAGGCTGTTTTCCACTCAGTTTCTCATTTCTAATTTGTTCCCCAGCTTTCTTTTCTTTAAGACACCTGTTTCAATTTGGAGGAAGAAGCTGCAGGTCAGAAATACAGTAAGCAGCTTATTCTTAGCAAAGAATCAAAGACGGGACTGGAAAATAACAAATCTCATTTACATAGCAGTGATCAAGATTCATAGATACTGGCTAGCATTACATTCACCTTCATGTATTTATTTCAGTGTTGAAGATGCTTTCTTTTAGGATACTGTGAAATAGTAATAATTGAATTTTAAGAATTGCTGATATAGGGGATGCTTAAAACATTACCAGTGGAGAAAAGAAATATTTCTATTTTTACTCAGATCCACAGCATTTTGCTTATAACTTCAAAGAAAGAGATGGTCACCTGTCTGGTACTTTCTGAAAGGGAGTACCTGCTTGTCTGCTAGAAACAAAAGAATGAATAATAACATCCAGGGTAGAATATTTCATTTCTATTTCTTTGATTCGCTATGTCATCCTGAATTTTAAATAGACAAAATGTTCCACAGGAAAAGATGATTTGTTTCTCTCATAGTCCATATCAGTAAGGTACTGATTTGAAACATTTACCGTGAAAAAAAATATTTCAGGAGTTACTGTATTCTTAACTTATTTTGGCCCTTCTGATATTTTGTAGTAAGCATTAACCTCAGAAACTGAACCCCTAAACAAACCTCAAATAACAACCTATACAAAATGTACATTTATGTACAATGTACATAGTGTACATTATACTTTCTGAAGTATGCTTCAGGTTTTTCTCAAATCAAAGCCAATAAATGGTTCTTATTACAATTAATTTCACTTATCCTTACAGATCAGTAAGGAGAAAAAAATATTTTTTATTTAATCAGGTACATATCCCTACTGTTTCTTGTTGATTCAGTTATTCAATACCTCTGCTTTGGTTTCGGCATGTCATGCTTACATGCTTTGTGTGCTTCTAACTCAAGCATCCAGAGTTCAGCAAATCTAATGTAATGTTCTTCAGCCTAGTCTTTTTATCAAAAGTACAGAAAAAAAATTGTTTGGTGGGATTTTGAAGTTAAAGTTAAGACTCTAAAACTGAAGTAAAATAATGCTATGCTTTCTTCTACATACATATCACACAAGGAATCCTGCCACCCATTAGAATCATGCTTAAGGGTCTCCTGAAGTTTAATTTTATAATTCTCTTCTCTACAGCATTGTTTGTGGTGGATTTTTTTGTTTGTTTGTTTGTTTTACCAGCTACATCTGTGAAAGGAAAGGGCAAGTAAGAATGGATTATTCTTGACCGGTAGATGAAAAGAACTTGTGAAATTAAACATTTCCCCATGTTCACCCATAATGCCTTTCAGTCCATGCAAGTTGCTTGTGTGACCGTTTGGTTTTACTTTACCTTTAGGTATGGATATAAAAATCTGGCAGATATGTAAAAGGCTAAAGCCACTTCCTACTTTCTTTGCAAAGTGTTAAGTTTCTGACATTTACAGTCTTTTAATTGGATTTCCTTAAATTGTGAACCATCTCTTTACTCAACTCCATTGAATCTGTAACTCAAAACTAACAGGTTTTCTTTAGCAGTATAAAAATCATTCAGTCTCAACCAACTACTCCCACAATTCTGTCTGTGTGCAAGAACATTTTCCAAAATTGCTATGAAAAGACTATGTTTTATAAAACGTCATATAACTAATTAAGATTGGTTTTAGTTTCAAATGAGAGAACTATGTGCTTTTTCATCACTCACTCTAATGTAGAATATTGTAGTAGGTCAAAGAAAGACAGTATTCTGGAATAATATGAGATGCAGTTCTTTAGATACCTTGGGAATCTCTCAGATGAGACTAGAAAGGAATGTTGTGGGAGAATTACATATAGGTGGGTGAGAGCACAGTTGATAAGAGCCCACATTCCTGCTCTTGAAATAGCTTAAAGAAGAACTGAGACTGCTCTAGACCATTTTTCAGATCTCAGATGATGCTTACACAGAAACTAATTTTACAAACCTGTGTTACACTCAAGCACCACCTTCCACATTTTAAAGAGTCACAACTTCTTTATACGTACAATGATAGCACCTCTGCTATGAATAGATTATTGAAATACAGTTCACAGGCATAAATTTCACTTGTTTTTCCCTCAACATGATTTGCTGGACAATCTCCTTTCCTTTAAATGTTTACAGAAACATTTTGTTAAAACTATATCACATATTCTTTTTGCACTGATTTTCTTTTTATTCAGGTTGGTGCCAAAAAGCAACATAAAAGATTCCACGTGAGATTACATCTTTAAAACCAAAAGGAAAAAATTAGACACAAACATAATATTTTGAGGTTTCTTAGTTTACTTTAGCTTTAATACTGGGCAGACTGTTTACACAAACCATTTTGCTGTAAAGTAACACATAATGAGTTAAACGTGTACAATGTCACCATCAATCATATTCCTTTGTGTTTGACTGCCCAAACATTTATGGCACATTAAATGACTTTCTAAATGCACTATGAAGAAGGAGGAACCAACAAACATTTGAAAGCTTTTTTTTTTGGTTATTTTGTTTTTGTTTTTTTCTTTTTATATTCTTTCCTTAATAGAGATGTTTCTGTAAATTTTCCTGGCAATCTCCTAGACTTAACTGATGTTTGCCCAAGAAATTTATGAGCAACTAACAGTATTTAATTTCAGTGCTCCAAATGCAAAGGAGCAGAAGTCCTCTTAAGGAATGCACATCATTCTTTTCAAAGGAGTCCTACTTAACAATTCCAACCAATGTAGCTGCTCTACTACAGTACACTTTTGATTCACAAAAGTCACTTAGTAATAGCTATAACTTTCAAACAGCTTTGACAGCAAGATAGCTTGCACAAAGAGCATCCTTTCAGTTAAGTAATAAGCCTTCTAATATCACCAGTTGATTTGGATTTTCATGGAAAGCCATATGTAGTTAGTTGCTGGGCATTCATTCTGCTTCAGATTTTAACACTCAAATTTTCTAAGAAATGATGATATCCATTTTAGTTGCCTGAACAATTCATTCTTAGTTAAGTAATTGACATAACCAATAATAGCACAGTCTACCCAGCATTTTACAGCATTTTTTTCTGCTTCCTGTAAAGTAACCTAATTTAAAGTATATCTGTACTCTACTCTAACTCCATATATTAATGGAAACAAGAGCATGTCAGCAAAACTGACATTTATTTCTTCTAAAACTAACATTTTGCTATTTTTCTATTTATTCTACAAATATAGAAATCAATAAAATGAAGAATAATACCATTTGGATCCCAGTACAAAGGATAGTGTCTACCTTAGTGAAGGGGTAAAGTGCCTTGAAAAGCTGAGCTTTTAGCTCTAAAGTGTTTTCACTGAGATAGTCAGATTTGTCAATGTACTGAAATTATTACAATTATTATTCTATCTTGAAAAATAATAGAAAGTTGAAGATTGATATGATAATAACAGTGGTCAGAATGTCAGAGACTCTCTGGAAAGGAACTACATGTACATCTACATTTTTTCACTTGTAATTATACAAACACGGATCACAAGAGTGTATGCTTCTTGGACAGTTCTCTCAGAGCCAGACACTTTGACAGAACATCTCCTTGTTTTCCCACTGCATGTTTAATGCAAGTTATTTTAAGGTTGAAATTAAGATAGGGGCTTCTGAAGTTACATGCACATTTGACTTCATGAGAAGATTAATCACTTCTGATTTTCAAAGAAAGATGAGCAGAAGTTTCAGGCATACTGACATCAAGCACAAGAACATAGATAACTGCCTGAATAATCTGGATATTTTAGCGCAACTATTAAAAATTCTTAGGACTCCAAAGAGTGTTGAATCACCACATCAGCTAAGACAGAGGGAGATCAAAATGGCCCGCAACAACAATGAAGTTCACAAAAAAAGTAGAATTTTCTTCTGGGACATAATTAGAAAGGATTCATATGAAAGAGACCGCATGAATCTTAGGTAGTTCCCAGATTTATTGAAATAAAACAGCTTTTGTTACCTGAGCATGAGTAGAGATGTAAGAACCTTAACTACAGACATAAAAGAGACAGGATTTATTTCTCTTATTAAAAAAAAAACAGAAAATTGTTTCAGCTAAATATAGTAATGTGGAATATTACGGACATATAAGAATCTGTAGGCTCTGTTTTTGGGAAAGATTCCAAAGGACATCTTTATAAAAAGTTTCAGAATTTTCTTATCCCTATAGGATACAGCAGAGAGTCTGCTAAGGAATCCTATACAGGATTCCTGGCTGCTCAACTGATAACATTAGGCTTTGTGATTTTTTTTGGTTGCTTGCTTGTGTGTTTCTTGTGGGAATCTTTTTGTGGGGAACTTATACAAAGAACATGAAGTGAACTATTCTCTACTTTGTAACTCCACTGTTGTGTGTCCTATTGTGAACACTCAAGAGATTGGAAATCATGCATCTCTGATGTTTGGAATCAGTGTCCAAGAATGAGGAAGGAAGCATGTGGAAAGAAGTACTGACTGCTGCAGTCAGAACCTTTGTCCAGAGAACTAGTATGACTGCCTCAGTAGCATAGGAATATCAGGGTTAAAATTTTGCCATTTGAGCCTGAAAAGTTATTTAGCTGAGAAGAAACAAATACACAAGTGATGCTGAAGGAAGTTTAGGCTTCAGTTCTAACATATGTTCTATATTTATTGTCACAGTCAGAGGTCTACTAACAACTTGATGTAAAAGACCAAAATGATCAGTCCTTTCTTCCGGACAATTTTTACCATATGGGACATATATAAATCATATTTTTGTTTTTAGCAGCAGGGGCTTTCCTCACAGATAAACACACGGTTTGTTTAAAACAACACAAAAGACCAGAAATATCCTCCAAGAAGTGAATGATGCTTTTAAAAATCCTTTAATGATTATGACAGAACCTAGCTTATTTGCCATTTTGCAGAATAAATCTTCTGTAGGTAAGCTGCTTTATTTTTGTTTGTTTTACAAAAGTGATTATTGTGTTCCTATCACTTTTACATTTGAGCCATGTTCTCTACTCAGCTCTCTGACAAACTGAACTGCAAACTTAACATATTCAAATATGACAAGAAATTACCTTTATGAATGATCTCATGGAAAAGAGGTTGGCTAACATTGTTGAAAGGCCTGGTGCCAGGCAACTCTGAGCTATGAAACCCAGCTTGAGCTCAGCGAGACAGATTGCATCATCCCCTTCTTTCCAGTTCCAGCTTGGAATATTTAATAGATGAGCCTATAAAACAAACAAATAAATAAATAAAAACCCATAAGGTGAAGAAACAGAAATATTTCTGCAAATACAATACAGAATTTGAGGAGATATTAGTGAATGATTTTGTTATGAGATAGAAATTTTCTGATTAGGAAAGTTTATTTTAAAAATCTTAAAATTTAACTTTATGCTAGGAAGTGTATCTATCTTTTATGCATATTTTCACTATTGAAAACTTTCACATTTCTCAAGTCTTATCCTATACACCTGTGAAACTCTGTTAGGCTCATACTTACATCTGAGTGAGCCTTAATATTCACCTTAGTGTTGCTTATTTTCTACTTTCTGTATGGCAATTACAGGTCTACATTGTCATTTAATACAAAATCACAATAAAAGGCCAATAAGAGAATAATTCCACTTATTTTTGTAGGTATCCACAAATGACTTGAGTTGTCTAGAAGCCACCAATTTAATATTGGGTAGCTTTAGTGCAGGCGCGTGCAATCCACATCCCACAGGCCAAACAGCCTGGCACAGCTTGCACTGCAGCCTGTACCCTGCCTCATGCCATCATGGCTGTGGCTCTGCCCCAGGTGTGCAACTGTCACTCAGCATCAACAAAATATCACTGTGCTATTAACTCCACTGGGCTGAAACTGAGGCATGGGGTGCAGTGTGAATTTAAATTAAGGCAAATAAGTTTAAGTATTTTTATACAGTGGCTAAGCATAGTCTTGTGAGCAGAGAAAAACGTGCAGCCATGCTGTCCGTTGTGATACAGTAATTTGAGAATGGGTTTCAAGATTGCCAAAAAACTCACAATTTTTTTGCTTATTTCCAACTCCATTTTCAGTTGCCATAAATATATAACTTGCAAATTTTTAAATGGAACATATGGAGTTGCAATCAAATCAAAACATGATCAGAGCTTTATAAGCCCCCTCGTGCAAGAGACAAACATCCCTCCTTTCACAGTCACACATTATTCATATCATTGCTTTTTGCCAGAACATTCATTTGTGGTCAATTGTTGTGAAAGATGAAGTACAGAAGGAGTAAAATTTCATCAAAAATCTCTGATGCACACCTTGAGAGCTCACTAAGAATTGCAACCACTGCCATCAAACCAGACTTTTACAAAAGCAAGGTCATATATCCCACAAGTTTTACATTTGTTGCTCTCTTTTAATGTTTTAATTTAAAATAAAATTAAATTATAGAAAGTTTGGTTACTTATATACATTGACTATATTATATAGCTTATGAAGGATGCTCTGAAAATAATGCCTACTATTTTATGATGTCATCAGAGACATCAGAGGCAGAGGTGTAGCAATAGAGGTTGAACCTTACAGACAATATTCCATTACATTTTCTTACCATGAGATAGATGACAGCACAGGGGAAATCTGATTGAATGGTGTCTGTCATGGGAGTTTATATGAAGCAAAACTGTATCACTCAGTTCCTCCACGTGGGAAAAACAGTATCCACTGATATTCATCAATAGTTACTGAACATTTCTGGAGATCAGTGGATGTGAGCACAGTGAGTCTGCAGGTGGTGCTTTGCAGGAATACTGACAGCAACTGTGGGTCACCTTCTCTGGTGAAGAATTTTCTAAGTGCAGCATGCAGGCTCGCGCTCATTGCTGGTGAAAATGCATAGCTAATACTGGTTGCCATGTTGAAGAGTGGTTTGTAGTCGAGAATTTGTTCTATTAAATATTATTATTGTGCTCTCTGTATCGATTGTAGTTTCCATGAAAATAAACAGGACGCACTCCTTTCAGAGCAGCCTCTGTAGAAGTGGCCCTAGACAATTCCACTTGCATTTGGACACTCATGTTCTAGTTCAATAAGCTTGATAAAATTTATGGATGCTGAGTTGTTAAAAGTTCATCTGAAATCTATTGCATCTACAAACACTGTAGCTTTGACAGTTATATCCAAGACGGTTGACAAATGTTAGAGATTTTGATAAGGTCCTCACATACATAATTACACTGAATTAACTTGTTGCAGGACTACATGAGAAGGTTTATTAGGGCAATCATGTTTGGAAATAAAAATACTAATTATTAGTGACAGTAGAAAAAAAAATTGCTCATGGGTGCAATGCAGCAAAACAAATTGCAGAAAGAGCCACTAATACTTATTACATCACCTTATTGTGATACTGCAACATCTGAGTGATAATTCTTATCTTCGGATGATAATTCTTTATTGAAATAACTCTAAAAATAAAAGAAAAAGAAAGCAACAATTAAAATAGCATTTCAGCTAGTAGGATATTTGGACCACATAACCCAGCATCTTTACTTCACTGCGTTGTCATGTCCCACACAGTTAAAACTGTGTTAATTTTTTTATTTGTCTGTAAAGCATAGTGATTGAAGTCAAAGCTATTCAGTCTCTACATCTACTCAAATTTAATTAATAATCACTGGGTAATACTAGAGAATACTGAATTTCAGGAATTACTCTGTTGAATGATTTCCTTATGGAATTTGAAGGAAAAAATACTTTTTAATTGTTTTAGCAGCTCTGTTCAAGATACTCTACTCAATATGTTAAGCAAATACTTGTAATTATTCTCATCTTCATTAATTGTTTCTTTGAATCATTATAATTGTTCGAGTTTTCCAATAACAGACATCTGAAGCAATTTTCTTTTATCTCCTTTCTTCCCCCCCTTTGTTTTTTTTTTATAGTTGCTAGACATTTATCACCTTTAAACAGCTTGAGCAATAATTCTATTTGATATAAATCCAAGTGCAAATTCATCTGCATGTATTCTGGATTTTGTGAAAGCTCAATACTGAAACTGATACGTGAACTTAAAATCTATAAAAGATATGGTGACTCCCTTTATTTGCACTTGTGTACCCATTAAAAATGCATGAAAAGAATAATTCTTTAGAAATGAGTATACAGAATGCGATCCAAAGTAAGAAATACACAAAATAAAAAAGAAAAACAAACCATGCAGCAAAATCAAAGAGAGGAGCAAACAAAACAGGTCAGAACTATAATAACAAATTAAAGTAAAAATAGAAAACAATCAAAAGGGAAAACAATCTCAATTAGTTTAGAATCATCACTCTTAAGATTCTCAATGCCACAACTGTTTACAGTGGTGTTTGGTAGGAAATATCTTGCAAAATTCTCAAAACTCGAACATGATAAGGATTGAAGAAGATGTACGGACAATTGAAATTCATACTTTCTTTTCAGAAGGAAAACCAACTCTTTCTAGTATTTTTTTCAATTCTTACACAACTATCTAACCAAACATTTAATCCTATTGAATTAATTTGTTTAATTATGAGACAGCACATGAGATTTTAGTCCTGAAATAAAAGCTCTGCATTTTATTAGATAAATGTATTAAACATTTTAAGAATGCACTAATCTGCAATTGTAAAGTATTTTAATGTATATATATGCAATCAACACTAATAATGATTTTTACATTGAAACAGAAAAATGAAATTACACATTGGAACAGGGAAGTGGTGGAGTTACCATCCCTGGAGGTGTTCAAGAAACTTGTAGATGTAGCATTTAGGGGCATGGTTTAACAGCACTGTGGTGATGGGTTGATGGTTGAATTAGATGATATTAGAGTTCTTTTCTAATCGTAATGATTCTATAAGACCTGCTCCTTCCATATACACCTAAGACGCTGCGCACAGTGAACTTCACCAATGGTGCAGTATCATTATTGTTTAATTTTTTTTCCTCCTTTTTCCTTTAAATCATGGAATGCAAATATTTGACAGACCAATAAAATTGTTTCATTGCACTGATCAGCTCCATGTTAAATAATTTTTAACAAATCCTTGACATTTTATTTTAAAAAACTCGAGAAGACTGGTCTTATTAAAATTATGAATGTGTGTTGGGGGAAAAAAAAAAAAAAAAAAGGCTTAGCCTTCCTGTACCTCTAGCTGCCCATCCACCAACTGGTCCTGTCAAATCCCTTCACAGAATAGGAGGAGGAAAGCAGGACAGTCTTTGGTGGTCCCTAATGTTGTAAATGCTTTGTCAATCAACATAAGCACCATTGGTCTTAAGTGTTAAAAATGAGTGTGGAGCCAGAAGACCATTATATAGTTTTCCATCATGAAGTGTATACACCACTTTCTCCAAGCTAAGTAATTACTTGTAGAAGCAGATTTACTGAGGAGCAATGAGGGTATGAGGTAGTTGAAGGTCCTACTGTCCCATGATCAGCACAAGCCCTTGCAGGGCATATATTTTTGTAACATATTGTTGCCACAGCGTAATAGCTTTCCCATCATTTCCGTTGGTCCTTTGCGAAGCTATGAATACTTCAATGCTAAGACCTATGAAACGACCACATGGCCTTGTCATCCTCTCCACAACAACTAGAAAAACTTCATTATTAAGAACCAATGAAGATCCAAGAGATAGTCCCAAGCAGTGGACTTGGAGAACATTAATAAATTGCTGTGTTGCAGTAACAGTAATCACAAGCCAAATAAATGCAGCTGATTCCATTTTGGATGCCCTTTGAGAACTGTAAAGTGTTCTGTAAAGTGGTCTGCAAGCAATTGTAACAAAGAAACAGAAAAGGTGCTACCTAGAGCTCTCATGTCCCTTTTGAAAGGAGGAATTTTTAGAAAGCATCTCCTACGTCATGAAAATAGAGATTTAAAGGCAGTTTCTGAAAAAGAAAAAATCAAACTTCATTGACTTAACAGAGAGGAATACAGAAATTGTTAGTAGTTCATACAATTACTTTGGAACTATGTTGGAAGAAGAGCAATCAATATATCTGAATAAGGAAAAATATCATAAATGAGTAAAAATGGACAATACACAAATTTCAAACAAATATTCAGATTTAAAATTTTACTTTGGTCCATTTTGTTCTCTTGACATTTTCTCTTCTCATATGCTGCTTCTAAAGCAACTAAATTAGAAAAGGAACTTAAGAGCATCCTTATCTCCAACCTTCTGAGGCAATCTTGTAATCTGCCTTCTAAAGAAAATCCTGTGATGCTCTTCAAGTGCAATAAATCAGCAATAAATTGGTGTGTGGCTATGGCTAATCTGGATACCAGAAGTTAGCTAATCAGGAATTAAGAATACAAAACCAATTAAAAACCAGTGACTTTACCTCATAATATTGGATGCATCCTCAGCATCTGGGTCAGCGCAGTATTTATTGGCAAGAATTAGGCACGCATCTGCTGACTCTATCTGAGGCACCAAAAAAACACAGAAAACACAAATAGCAACCTATTTTTCCAACTGCATTCATCTTAAACTATTAGAAAGTACAACATTCCTATCATAAGCACAAATAACAGCTTACAGTACTAATAAGACAAAATTTTCAAGATTTTATAGTTGATGGCAACAGCTCTCACATATGAACAGCAGTTTTATGAAAAGAACATGAAAGGGGTAATGCTGTATCTGATACCTTGCCATTTTTTTCCCTTTAGCTTTCTTATTTTATTTTAAGAGTATAAAATAGCTTACTACAAAGGCAATAAAAACATTTCATTTTAACTAACAAGTATTTTAAGTTGTGTTTTTATCAGGACTCTAGACAATGAAAAAAGGATTTGACAGGTGAAAAATCATTTTCTACTTGTACTGACAAAGTTAAGACAACAGTATTTTAAACAATTATCATAAGACAATGATCTACTCTATTAAATGTTAATGTTAAATAGTCTTGATTGAAATGCAATGAAAAATTCATAGAGCTAAATAGAATAGGATATAATGTATCTTAAGTCGAAGTGGTATTGTAGCTTTGTAAATCTAAAGATACAAAGAAAACAATATCTAGAAGGACAACTGTTGCAATTTATTACATAAGCTCATATGAAAGGAAAATCAACGTTTTGAGTTTACATGAAGAACATTATTGTTACTTAAATTACTTTTGTTTCATTCAATAATGCAATAAGTACTTAAGTAGAAGTAAGTTAACAGGAGAACAGAACAAGAGAAATACTACCTTTACTCTTGCCAGGTCATGGGGATTAAGGACTGAACCCTGATAAAATTCCACCTGAGTGAAGTGTCGTTTAAAAAGAGCTTCCAGCTCAAGGTTAGGGGAGATACTGCATTGAGAAGAGAAATAAAATACAAAAACAAATGAAAAACCACTTTTCATTTTCTTCATCTATTTATCTATAAAAACTGACTCATTTACTTATTTATTATTTATTTATGCATTTTGCATTTTCAGATTTCTGCTGATGCTTTTCCTGTGCCGTGGAAACAATATACAGTACTTTAACAAATACTACGCTGCTTACACTTCATTACTTCTATCTAGAGAACTTCATGTTTGTTTAATAATTGTGCAGCTCTGTATGCTCATGCCTCTTTCTCAATGAATCCAGAATCCAGAAGCAGTGGTACAAACATTTGAAAACATCCTATCTATGGAGAAAGAATTTTCCATAGAACTTATCTATTAAGGCAATCATCCCCTGCACATACATACCACAACCTAAACAGCTGACTGCAACAAATAAAAGAGCTCAATGTGAAATAAATACAAGCCAATACAAGGAATGGAATCCCATAGCAACCACTGTTGCTTATATGAGCTGGAATTAAATAAACCCAATTTTGCTGTGACTTAATCACATTTCATTTTGCCATAAATGTGACCAAATGGAACAAGGAGATTCAATATCTATGTAACCAGGGCATGAAAACTTTCTGATGCAAAATGCCAAATTAGTAAGAAATTAAAACAGGTAAACGCAAATATTTTTTGTGTATAAAGGCATAGGAAAATCAAAAACATAACAAAAACAAACAAACAAACAAAAACAAACAAGGGGAAATAAGAAAAAAAACAATGTTTTTCCTCAAGGATATCATGTCTACTCTAATTTTAAAGAAATGGATATTTTAAAAAAGTGCAAGAGCTGACCATTAGTTTTCCTGCTCCATTTATTGAATCATTAGAAACTATAAACTTTTTAATCTCTTTCAATGAAAGGAAGAAAAATACAGAACTTATTGCTGAATACAAAAGAACTGCTTATTCATAGCTTTCAGCACTTCTAAACAGATGCTATTCCAGATAGAAAAGAGAACATACACTGCCTCTCTTTCAAGCACATGGCTATGTCTAACAGGTACCCCAAAATGATAAACTTACTTCATGTTGCATCACTCGCAATGCAGAGCCTGCAACTATCAGCATCCACTTTCAGACAGCTTTCCAAATCTCAGATCAAGAAAAATTTGAGACTGTGTGTTTGGGTATATATGAGAGCAAGAGAGCAGAACCAACTATTACAGTGATGAGAATTTACTTTCTACCTTCACTAGAAAGTACTGTGTCAGAATCATATTAAAACTAAATTTTCATCTGCATTTTTGTTCTGTAAATATTTTACAATACAAAATCACTTTTCTTAATGAAATGAAATCTGAAACAAGTGTTTTCAGATGCCATAATTTCATAGTATTCACTGTTTTTCACCACTTTTGCTGATTTTACAAATTGCACCTGTTTCACTAGAAATACTTGCAGCATAAAAAACTCTCATGTGTATTTATTAGATTATATATATATATTTTAAATTTCGCAATTCTGTTCTCCTTTCAGATTTGTGTTCGGATATCCACATCACAACTTAAAGGACTGGCTCTGAAATCCATTTTCTTGGAATACCCATACTAATGTACTTAAAAATGGATTATAAAATAATTGCAGAAAATAATTATTTTTCAAAATAACTTATGCCTGTGGAAAAAAAAAGAAACAGTATATTTTAACTACATAATAATTAAGACATTAGAAAATTCTGTATCTTCCCTACAGGTACATACCTTAACTCATTAGCTTTTCATAACATATGAGAAGGCTTATTTTGAAAGATTACTCACTTATGCAGAAAGACGATTTCTACGTTGACATCGTCCCTATCCTTGTGCAGGAAGTCCTTCAGGAAGTTGGACACGCTTTCAAGTGTTATGTGACCACAGACAACTATGTGCCTGTTGCGGAAAAATGAACGTTAATCTTGCAAAGAATGTAAAACAAGCAAGCAAGTAAAGAAGAAAATGGTAAGTTATTGCCCAAGAAAGAGTATTAATCTTCATGATGTCTCTCTAACACCTGTTCCATGAAGCTAAAAAAGTAAAACATTAATTCCAAAAGAGGCTTTGCAATTCAAAATATGTATACACTCTAACCTGCAAAGACTACTATAAACAAAACATTTGGTCAAGTATGCTCTGCATTTAACAACAAGATGCAGCATTTATACAGATATTTACACAGTGTATTAATCAGTCACTTTCTAAGTCATATTTCTCCATTTGACACATTTTCATTTGCACCTTAAACTCCTCTACTGAGATCATTAGTTTAAATTCTTGTTTTATGATGTAAGGAGTCAATAAATCTCCCTAAAATTATTCTACTTTTTTTTTTTTGTTTTGTTTTGTTGAAATAAGATAAATATACTACTAACAGCAGTGCAAAGCTTGTTAATTATAGGCAAAAAAGCAGTAAAAAAGGAATCTTTTTCCGACATTAAGTCCTACATGGCATGTACTTTAAAAGAAGAAAATATTAGTTGATGTGCTATAGAAGCGTATAATTCTAGCTTGCACACATATAGATTTCACAAAGACTCCTTCTGTTCCACAGGTTTTCATTTGTACCAAACATTTACCTGAATGGATGATTGTAAGATGAAAGCACATACCTACACACACATTCCTGAACTACATATCTTAAATAAGAAGCTGAATAAAAGACTTAGGAAATTGCACACTTCCTGACTTAATGGATCATTGTTCCTTTATTACTGTAAAGCAAAGTACATTTTCTGGTAAGGATATCCTATGCTGTCTCACAATTTCCTTCACAGAATTAACTTTACCCAACCTCCTTTACCCTTACTATTTTATGACAGATTGTGATTTTGACATGCCTATTGCTAATACTTCCAATTATCATGTTATTTACTGAAGTCAGAGTACAAGTTGATCCAGTTACAATTTCTGAACTAAGAGAAAGCCAAATCATTATAGTCATATAGTCTCTAAAAAAAATGTTTCAAATACAAAATTTCACAAAATTATCCAACACTTGAGCTGCCAAATGTGAAGAAAAGTAATTTCAACAGTAAAAATTAGTCTATCCCGGTCACTGTTACATAAAAACTGTTTTGTGAACAACTCAGTAATAAAGCAATCTCATTGGCTGGAAACAACTAATAATAGGTGGCAGCTATGATTACTAATATAATGGGCCTGTATTTGCTTCATAATTTGGTGCTTGATGAGATGTGTGTGAAAGGTGCATAGAATTCATTGGAAAAAGGATAATGACACAGAAAAAAGAATAAATCAACAGCATGCACCAGATGGTGAATAATAGCAATATCATGTACTGTTACTTCGCAGTGGTTCAGGTCACTAGGAAAATGTAACAGTATTATTCCAATCCAGTATACTTTATGATATTGTTTCATTAATGTAGGGTAGTTTTAAAGTTTGTGTAGAAATATGATAATCTTGAACTCCCTTTTTATAAGATTTCTTAGTGATATCACCATGCCTTATAAGTAGTTTTAGAAACAGCAACAAAAGCAATCGTTTCATTTCTTTTAATAGGCAAGGAATATATAATGACACAAGGTTTTAACACAGAACTTACTATTATGATCTTTTAATGATAAGCTATCTACCTGGACTGTCTGCTTCAATTCCAACAAAAATTTGCTCAGTTTTAATCTAAGTTTTGGGGTTTTTTTGTCCATTAAGTACAAAATGCACTTGAGTTCTCATACTGTAAAGAAGCTGTAATAGTTTTCCTGTACTATAAGGTAGTAAGTAAAATAACAAAACAGAACATAAAATGTTTTAGTTCATCCCTTTTTTGTGCAAAGGGTCCCTCAGAGATTTAATCCGGGACATCTGCAGGTTGGCACAATTGCAGCTGTCCTTATGCTGCATAAAACCCTACCTGCATTCCCAATCTGAGCAGTCTTCTTCAATTTTCCTAAGGGGTTCATCACCTGAGCTGCTGGCACTGTGTGTGCATGCATTTTTGAGCACACAGTTCAGAGGATGCTAGATTAGATTCCCTCACTACAAATGGATGAATGTCCATCCAAAAGATCAAATTTACCAGAAATTCTCAAGTTCAGATTCTGAAAAGATGTTCAAAATCTTAGTACCTTACTAGACTGATTGGTACACTATATTAACTAGCATATTAAGACATTCAAGCTCACCAGTGCTATTCAGCACTTTTTCTGAACCCTATCTAGCATCAAGAAAATGATCAATAATGGGCAGAAAATATTGAGTTGTATTCCTGACACAGCATAGGTTTTCTAAGAATCCAGGTTAAATGGAGCTGGAAAAGACCTCCAGGGGTCATCTACTCAAAACATCTCCTACTGAAAGCAGATGTATTTGGTACAATTATTCACACTTATTATCATTCTCAATCAGTATTGTTTCATAAAATCTGATCTAATAAAAAAATAAAACTTTTCCCCCCGTCAAATACATTTGCACATGAGCATCTGTACTAATTCTTTTGAAAGTGTCAGAAGATATTTTCACCACATGAACTAATTAGCTCTCTGATTATGGGCTACATTGGTATCAACTCTTGTCCTTGCTGTACAGCAAAAAAAACCCAAAAACAACAACAAACAAACAAACAAAAAAACAGTGATCACTAAAAAAAATTCTCCTGGTTCTGAAGCAGTCTTTTCTGATGAGATACTATTAACATTAATTTTTGGTTGAATATTCCCACAGTAAAAACAAACAAACAAAACAGGAAAAAAAAAACCAAACCAAACCAAACAAACAAAAAAAACCCCAACACAACAGCAACAAGACCTCCTGTTACCATAAGTTATATTTTTGCTTAGAAGTAGAAGAAACTGAAAACAGATTTCCTACTTGCCCACACTTGCCCAGAGAGAGTTATTTGGTACGTTATCTCAGAAAACTTGGAGAGCTTTTATTGTTCCAGTCTGCCCTTTGTATGATCTGAAGATTTATAACTTCCTCTCTTAGTGCCAATAATCATTCCCTTTCCAAACACCACCCAGTTTTTACATGCACCAAGTAAACTAGATATCTTCCGTTTGTGGCTAGACATCTTTAGTAGGAAAATACTACGTTAAAAATTTTGATTCTACAGAAATGTCTAAACTTTGCACTTAATCTTTGTTTATGAAAATCCTTAGAATTATTATGATATTCTCTTTTTTTTTGTTGTTCTTTAAAATAAAATTTAGACCTTTCCCCTAATACTGAAAAACAACATTCAGGATTTCAGACATGTTTTTGCTGTTAAGTAATGAGGAAGACTATGGTTTCAGTATGGTAATGGTTGTCAGTAGAAGTGTATCAGAGGTGAAATTGCTTTAATACAACAATAGAAATCCATATTACACAACTGTGGTGATGCAAAAATGATATTTCACAGAGAATTCAAAGTCTATCAAGGGTATATTCTATCAAGAAACAGTGTCAGACTAATCTTTTCTCATATCCATTTAACACTCTCAAATTTAATTAGAGTGACCAAATACAGAAAATTAGTACACTTTTGTGAGGAAATCATTTTCATAGCTGAAATTCTATACAATATCTATCTTTTTTCCTCATATAGACAGAATGAAACATCATCGCAAAATGCACTAGCTCCTTATCAAGTAAATGAAATTGCTGTCAGAAGGCCTCTACCCACCAAAAATACATTTCCATTAAAAAAAAATAATGAAATGAGCAAGAGCTAAATCATCTACAATTCCATCAGGAGATCACTGAGAACACATATTTAATTTGTGTAAATAGCACTGTAAATGAAAACAACCACTGAGAATAAGACTCTTCAAAAATGATTTTACAGTCTTTCATTCAGAGGACAGAATACTAAATATAAATCTTCAGCATGTTTTAAAAGAAATTATATCCATTTTATTGGAACAAGTAAAAAGAACTTAAAAAAAAATTTAAAAAAAAAAAACAAAAAAAAACCTCTGTAACACATCTGTCATAATAAATCATAATAAATAGAAAATTCTGTTCAGGATTCAGTTAAATACATGGTATTCATTTGTCAAAGAACTAAATAATGTGTGGTTCATATCGATCTGGATGTCTCTATAATATTATAATTATAAAAAATACAAGTGCTCAAATCTCTTTACTGTCTCTCTCCTTAGTGTCATAATCATGCCTTCATCTACTGACCATCCAAATTGTTTCTTTTTATACCAGTAGCAGACATGGTTGAAATCAACAGGTTCTTCTGAAGTCTAATGGTATTCATTAACAAATTATTGGCCTCAGTCACTTTGTCTCCCTAATAAAAATCACTTCCTAATAAATTTTTCATTAATTACTAATAAAAAACACTTTCAACACAATCTGTACATACTATCTTGTTTGTCTATTATATCAATGGACATATACTTTAAATGTCCCAGTCTACAATACATTTCTATCTGCTTGTGATTTTTATGTTTTATATATTATTCAAGATAATATTAATTCAGTTCATTTAAGTGACAATTCTACACATATGCTCATATATGTGTAGAATATACACATCTCTCTCCTACTACGCAGTTAAACATGTCTTATTTTAATATAAACTTCTCAGACTAACATAAATAGATTGTACATTACTTTAGTCAGGATTTCATGCATTTATTTTCTTCCCAGAAGACTGGATGGGCCTCTAAGGACCAGTATGACAAAAGTAAAGACAAAATCTTTAGAACCTTTGTCTTAAAGACAAAATAAATTTAAAAAATTGTTCTCTATTCTCTCACCACACAAACTCCATTCTTTCCAAGAGACCCACCATTCTTTAGGCTCTCTCTTATAATGTAAGTGGAGGAAACATTCAAAGGTATACGTTCAGACCAAGGTGTATTATAAGGATCAATGCAACAGCACTGGATCATGCATACACTTATAATAATGTCAGACATTTAAAATTTCTCTCTGATGCAGACATTAGCTATCTTTTTGACCAATACATGCATTAAGAATCAAGAATGAATCATTTCAATTTCTTAAATGCACAATTGTTAATGTGCCCAAAAAAACATACATCCACAAACAAGACACCTTGATCAGTTGTGAATAATAACAGGTACAAAACTATAGCAAAAAAACAAACAAACAAAAAAAAAACTATTGCAAAGACAAATACATATTCAAGTTTCAGTCTTATTCAGTGAATACTGGTGAGATGTTATTTGCACTACTTAAATGCTTAAAAGTATATTTTCCGGAAAACAGTGAAATAAAATATTTGAGCACCTGCATCAGTTTATTACGTTCAACTAGAAAACAAGCTCACAGAGTGCATTCCTGTGACTTAAATCTTGGATAAACTGTACACTGATTTCTTTAAACTGGATTTTACAGTATGCATTTCCATATGTTTGCAATAGCATGTTCTTCTCAGTGATTCACTGTTAAGTTATATAACATGTATAAGCAAATTACTATTACTCCTGAAATTTACTGAAAATATTTTGTCACAAATCAACTGCTTTCTATGTTTCCACCATTATTCATTTTCAAAGTTGCCTTATGGATTTTTTAATGTTCGGGGAGTCAAAGACGAATTAAATCATCTTTAGATAATGGAGAATGTACCAAAGACTAATATTTTTAAGCACTTCATTCATGACCAGAGCAAACATATTTCTTTCCTTTGTAATCACCCTCATATTTAATTGCTATCTTTCCACAAGAGTGGAAAAAAAAGTCACAAATCACTAAAACTTGCTGATTATTTCACCATTTCTGCCATCTTGTGTTGCCTTTGCAGCAGCTTCCACAATTAAATTTGTGGCTTCCATATTTTGTGAAACATAGTAAATCTGCAATTTATACACTAGATTCAGTCTTTGTTGGGTCATAAATTGGACACAAACTAATATTCTGAAATCAAACCCAAAATTATTTTAAACTTAGAGAAGAAGAAAAAGAAGTTGAATTTTGTATATACTAGCGATTTCTATACTAGAAATATAAAATTATCGCTATTATTCTGGAAAAGAAGATGATTTGAGAGCTAGAACACACTTCAGGGGGAAAAAATGTCATAATATTTTTATACCTCAATTCCCACACTCTGTTCCTTGCTTTCACAAAAATGGATATAGTTTAATAAGTATGCAAAATTGAGGAAAAAACTCCTTCCTATTAGTCCTATCTGTCAGTCTATTTAACACTCATCAGAGTGAGACTTCACTAAGTGAGACTTTGTTTGAAACACTGGATTTAGAAGAATGGCTAGCAGATGTGAAAGAGAGACATCGCTGGGGATCATAATGTAATCCATGTCACATTCTCCTATTACAGTCTCACCCAATGGAAAATAGAATCTTACATACTGTATCAAACAATTTAATATAATAATCTTAAGTCACTTTCTTTGGAGATATGTCTCTCATTACTGCAGCAAATGAACCTTTGCCAAACTATCTCAGTAAGTCTTAAAAAAAAAATTGTTCTAATTGTTATAATTTTTAATCAAAGTCAAATGTCTAATGAGTCCAAGATGGTCTGTCAAGTTAAATTATCTGTTTGTCTTTCTGTTTACCCTATCTATCTGTCTACAGTTTTTATTTTCCTCTGTGAAGTTTAGTTATTGAATCCCATGTTTCCTTCTGGAAGGAATCTCTAACAGATGATTCTTCCCATTGATATGCTGATGATTTGCTAATTTATGGCTTGTAAATTTAAGAAATCTCTGGAAAGCAAAGTAGACCATGAGAGAAGAGAAACAGGAGATTTTAATAGGTTATATAGTAAGGACTGTGATTTCATTAAATTGTTGTTTTTAATATTTAAATACAATAATGTCTTAAAATATTTTTAATACATATAAGTTCAACAAATCTTAGCATATATACACATTTACTATTAAGGAAATGTACACATAAAAAGTAGTAATAAAAATGCCTCTCTCTTTGTCTATATCTATTCATGTAAAGCTGTGTTTCTGCCCTCACAAAGAGTTTTCAATGGAGGTTTGCAAATAAGAAGCAAGAACAAGTTAGGCATGGAATCAGTATGTAATTATTCACTGCAGAAGAAGGACAAAAATAAATTGTTATATAAGTATATAAATGTTTTATTCGTGCCTTCTGAAGCTATGTATAGGCTAACTCACAATAAGCTAATGTTTTCAAATGGAAAACAATTCACAAAACTAAAATCCAGACTGATCACATGAACCCACAAATACAGAAATGGGAAAAAAAAATCAAGATAAATCTTGATTCTCAAATGAATTTGTAAATCTGGAACAAAAGGTTAGTAATTAATTACAAAAGGTAAAACAGATTTAAACCTGAATCTATGGAAAACTCAGAAAAGAAAATCCTAGACTGGGTTAGTACGAAGGTTAAGAATAAACAAATTGCTCTTGATTTTTTGGCATGAAAGAAATTACAGATTATTTTGTGAATTCATTTCTGTCTAGGGCTGAAAGTGTATGTTCTAAACATCAAAAAGAATTAATTAGTAGAATTTTACTAATCTCAAAACCAAACATTTCTTGAAGAAAATCTCAATCTAAACAGCTTGAACTTTATAGAGAAGAGGTTGGTTGGAGAACTTCAGAAAAACATCCAAACACAAAGTGATCACTGCCTTTTCCAGATGTATGAATGCATGAACTTACCAGTAAGCTAATTGCTCACAGTATAAAAATAATAGTCTATCAGCATAATGAAATTTGTGATTTTCTTCCTTCTATAGTACTTCATTTGAAAATGACATACTGAATAGTATTTCAGGAGCTCTACTAACAGGTAACAGAAAGAATTTGCACAAAATAAGTGAACCTGAAAGTCTTTTACAGAGAAAATAACCACATGTAGGTAATGTGTAGGAAACCAAGCTATGGTCTCAAAATTATTCATAAGAATGGTAAAAAATTGTTTGTTTGTTGTGCACAGAACTAAACTTAGTGAGATTTGTTTACCCATCTACTGATCATCTCATTTAGTGTATCAGGATACATAGTAAAAATGTTCTAGTGGAGTGATCTGTGATTGTAGCAAATCATTATTAGCACTAATTTTGTTACTTATGGAAGAGATTTCATTGATTACAAATCTAATATTCAAGAAAAGGATTAGTATCTTTTGGGAGTAACTTCTTTATTTTTCTAGGTTGAGACTGTGTCTGTTCATCATCAAATGTACATACTTGGTCTTGGTCACAATTTGTATTTATATAATAGTATGTATTTTGACGTTTATACATCAGAGTATTTTTGTTGGTTTAACAGATGAAACTTCTCTCAAAGGCTTATATAATATTCCTGTTTTGTGCTCTTTGATACCATGCAAATCTCATCACAGGAATACCTTGTAAGGTAGAGATTATAAGTTATAATAAAGATGTAAAATAAAATAAAATATAATAAATAAAATAAAATAAAATAAAATAATAACCATGTGAATTTATGTAACAAAGCTATCTAGTAAGTGATAATTGCATACTGCCTATTAGTAGTAAAGCCATACAGTGTCATCCTTAAGAGGTACAAAATCATATGCTAGTTTTGACTTGCCATCTAAGTTTTAGTAGTAGTATAGAATCATTTTACTCCACAGACTTAATTCAGGAGGACACATGTATAAACACATATATAAATGTTACAAAGAAGATTCAATGTACTTATCTATTTTGGAGAAAGAACTAAAAGTAAACACATCTGCTATTTTAAGTGTTGAAGCAGTATCTTTCAACAAAATTTATCTGCCTTCATTTTGTACATGCATTTCATTCTATCTGGAAACTTTCTGACATTAAAACTAGAACAAATGTATTTTCCCATTATGTATGCTGCCAGAATCTATCCTTGGTTGCTCAACTAAAGAGCTTATATTGCTAATTACTACCACATGCCCAAACCCCAAGCAGAGGAAAGCTTATTGGTTCTGACAATCCACTCTCTCAACACTGAATTCCAAATGAAAACTTAAGTTTTGGCCAAACATAACATTTCATCAATCTTGTTCTACTGACTGCAAAAGCAACATCAAAAAAAAAAGGATTACTAATAGCTTTTTACTGTGCAGTTCCCAAGTTTAGATTCTCTGATGAAAGACCCACATGAGCAAAGGACTGCTTTATACTACTCAGCAATTAATAGTTGAACCAGAGAACAGTGCATTAAGTAAATCGAACAGTTTGCATGCTGATGACAGAGCTGAGTTTCAATTGAATAATTATATGGGCAGTAGAGATCTGCAGATTAAGCACTGAGTGAGCTAAAAAAAAAAAAAAAAAGAAAGAAAAAAAAAAAAAGAGAGAAAATAAAATTTAGCACGCCCCAAAGCTAGCAGCAAGTCTTTGAACTGGAATTGAGGTTTTCAGGATGTGGGATTCTGACTGAAGATCAAGTCCTAGTTTAGAGGCAACTGAGCAATGCTGGGTACTAGTGACAATGTAGAAAGGGAGACTAAAAAGTCTGTATTTAAAATAGTTTTTAAAACATATTCACCTCTGGTGGTGAGGTGCAAATTCTGTACTTGAAAATCCTCTCAGAAAACCAAAGTATGAATTCAAGTACGAAACTGAGTATGTCTCTGTCACAAATAAACATTTCGGGAATTTAATGATATTTTTTCAGAAATAAATGAAGACTTTTTTTCATCTTGGTAAATGAATGATGATGCATGTTTCCAGTATTAGATCTTGCAATAAAAAATAACTTTAGACAGTGGATGGTACCTTAAAATGGAACGCTTGGTTGTTATGACTGTTCTTGAATAAGTAACAGCAACAGAGAAAACAAATATTGTTATATCAACGCAATGATTTAAATCAGTACCCTCAAATTAGTTCTGTGGGGCAAATGTAGTCTTTCTTCTCTACAAAGAGAAGAAATAATTTGATTAAATCATGATTTACAACTGTAAAATCATGCATGGGTGATAATTTGAAATGAACAAGGTGAAAACTCTTGAAGTATGGAAAAGAACATACTACATAATTTCCTCAAGTTCCTTCCTTTTTCTTCTATGGAAAGGATTTTATATAACTAATCTTTCAGGGTAAATACATATATCTTCTAGAGAATTTCACAAAGATATGCAATGAAACAAAAAATGGCAACATTAATGGTGATAAAAAGAAAATAATATATTTCCATGTGCATCTGATTTATTGAAGGCCATATCTCAGATCTAGTTGGGAATGCCAGAAAAAGCTGTTTTTGACTTGGTCAAGAGAACAGACTTCCAATGGAAATGTAATGAGTTGATGTGGCCCAATAAAAGCTACCTGTTGCTACCAAGCCAATTGATTACTTTTTTTTTTTTTTTTCTTATGCTACACTGATACTGAGAATACTACTTCCTCTTCTTTACAGTGGCTGTGGAAGAGAATAATTTTTAAAATCTTGATCATACATCATAAAACCATGAGTTTTTGCAGTACTCATATGCAATCAATAGGAGCTGCTTGAGATCTGCATCTGTTAATTGAACAATAACAATCAGTGCTACTGATTGTCTGAAACAGCATGGAATAATCCAATTGACATAAATCTCTCAATTTTCACTCCAGAAAACTGAAGTTATCTAAGAACTGAGTTACTCCAAAATCACATTAATTACCATTGTGACTTAGTTCATCAAATAATTCAGTGATGCCCAAAAAAGTGATGTTAATCTCTTTCCATAAGCTAGCTGCATATGCAAAAGTGAGATACTGATTTATTCATTTATTTACTTTTTCAAATTACATTAATGTATTCCTAGCAGTATCCAGGCTCTCTTGAAGCAGGGACATAATGTTGTGACTTGTACCATAGCATTAGCCCAGGTCTCTAACCATAGTGTGACAGTTCTCCAGTGGTAACATCTGATGTCAAAGAATACAGCTTTTTAAGCTGAAAGTCAGCTATTACCACCTTCAGGGCATCTTTAAAGTCACACAACCACACCTGGTCTCTTTTGACTTACTTTCTGCCTCGGGTTGAGTTAAAAGTCCCGCCGTATTTCTTCCGATTAAGGATGAGAGCAGCAATTTCTGGCACGTAGCGAGCAAACATTGCCTACATGCATGAAACAGAAACACAAAAAAAAAAAAAAGAAAATGGCATGCAGAGAGTGTTCTACTGCAGCAGAGGCAGCAGAGCCTCTTGGGATACTTACTTTCTTCCACTAACCGCACTATAGGAACCACCATATTTCTTGCGGTTTCCTATTAACTCTATGATTTCAGGGACGTAGCTGGCAAACATGGCCTAAGAAGAAGATAGGAGACAGAAGAAAAGACTAAAAAGAGAGGCCAAAGAAAGGGGGATGATGAATGTTTTCAAGAGATATATTTTTAAGATCTGAAAATGCAAAAGAATTAGATCTACAAAGGTGTTTAAAAGAAAATTTTAAAAATGTAAAAGTTCTTAGCAAACAAAACAAGATGGTTCAATGTAAAAGTTGGACTTGAAGAAGGTGGATGTCTTAGGAATTAATAAAATGGTCCGAAGAAGAAAAATAGGTTTATCAAACAAAAGAAGAACAAAATTAATTCAAGCTTTTAAATAATCATAAGCTACAGTTACATCTAAATCTTCCTGAAAAGGGGAAGGGAAAAACTATTTATCTTGACCATACACACGTACAAAAAAAAAAAAAAAAAAAAATCCAAAAAAAAAAAAACACCAAAAAAACTAAAAACCCACAAAAAAAAAAAAATCATTACAGTAGTTAGATTTCTATTTTAAAAAACAAGAAAATTTCCCCTGTGATTAAGATCTAAGCACAGAAAAAAAAGATGGAGTCACAGGCAAATCCTCCTTCTGAAGAACAAAATAGTCACCACCACCCCCAAAATTTGTTTTTTTTTTTTTTACAAAAGTTTGTTTTTTTAAAAGGATTGGAATAACACATGAAAGAAAAAAAATAAAAAAGATTTTAAGGAGAAAATAAAAATTATTCTGCCATGTTTTGTCCAACAAACATCTTCCTTGTGGCTGGATACTTCGAAGAGCTACTGCCAGTTGGCATGACGTCTGTCTTTAATTGTCAATAAACATAGATGGAAATGCATATATATGCTTACATATATGTACCTATGTGTCTGACATATATGGTATTCATAACATCAGTTATATACATATCACCTCCATAAGGTGTATGCATATGCGAAATCAAGATGAGAGTAAAGTAATAAAAACAATACATATGTGCATGAATTAATATATATCATGAATTGTCTGCACAGCACTTACCTTGCACTGTCTGAATAATAATATAAACCTTGCTGCATTAAAACAACATTGCAACAGGTTCCATAGAGTTACTAATACTGATAAATAATACCAAAGTTGACAGAAGACAACTAACAACGTTGGCGCTTTGTACATATAGCACAAAGAACACCAGAATTTGTTGATATCAAATGGTACTGGTTATGGCCATGCTTCATGTGATAAACTAGGTAAAAATTGAGCTACATTACACAAAATGATGTTTGAAATCAAAGAGAATGTGGTTTGCCATCATCAGAATCAGGCAAGCTGCTCTTTAAGGCAGTCCAGAGCCACAGTGTTTGTTGGAATTATGGGAAGGAACACAGAAGGGTGGGTAGGACTTCTGAAACCGCAAAGTGCCTTTAAGTATGAATAGTATCCTTTAAAAAATGCACTACAATCAGTCACTAAAAAGTAAAATACTAGCACTAAGTTTATAAGCGGAAATGCTAAGGCACTTCTGTATTCACATGCATTACTTATTTCAATGCTTTACAAAATTCTGACTCCTGTGACTGACAAACCATGTCAAAATATTTATCTTTAGGGAAAATATACTGTATTAAAGTTATTAAAGAATTTAAGAATTAATTTTATTAAGTTGAATATTATTATCTCTTCAATTATAGCACTGAGATGCAGATATACATGATAAAGAACTAAACTAGAAGAAATTGATAATAATAAAGAATAGTAATATATTTTTTACCAATCCCCCAAGGATGAAGAAGACCATGAAAAGGCGACCAAGGGTTGTTTTTGCATAAACATCTCCATAACCAACAGTGGACATTGTAACCATCAGTAAATAAACACATTCCCAATAGGTTAACTGTTGATTATTTTGGAAATTTTCCCAAGGATCCCCTGAGTTCTCCACCTAAAATGAGAAAGGATATACATAGTGAATAAATTAAAAGTACTACAAACTATCTCTACTGATACAAAAAATATGCATATTTTATTGGCATATAATATAAACTCTGGATCCTGTTCTGTGATTTGTTTTGAATATACAAATGACCTAGGATTATAGACTTACCATTCTCTTGCCAATACACATAACACTGCCACTCGAACTATTCTCTGAAAACAATTTTTTTCCATTCACTACTGAAACAATATGTATTAGTTAAAAAGAAGATGAGGCTTATCTGATATCAGTTTGTCCAGATATTTTTCAGTCAATATTGCTTCTAATGCAATTATACCACTTAATTTTTTGTTTTATAACATTATCTAGCTATTAATGGCACTAGTGACTTATCACTGACTTGGACATGTAATGCAAGTTATAAGTTCAAAGGCAGGAAAAGAGTATACTCTGTATGCATGATATCTATTAAGTTTTGTTCCACAGTAGAAAGCCTAAAGTTCGAGAATTCCTACAGCAGAACAAAAAAGAGAAAACCTCCTTCCTTCTGATGTAATTTTTAAAACAGTGAACTGTATGTTTTTTGTTTTATTTTTTTTTATTTCAAATCTAGAAAAAGCAAATGAACTTGCAGTATATCACAAAAAAAAACCAAACAAAAACACCCAAAACCTCAGTTCATAAGACTTAAAATTAAACATGGACCTCTTCACACTTCACCAGCAATGGGACACTAGAAAATTGCACATTCAGGCTACATACAAGGACAAAATTTTCTACCCTAAGGGTGGTCAAACACCACCCTCAGGTGTAGAAATAGGGAATGGCTTTTTTCTGTAGCACAACCATTGATTTCTCAGGACATCACTCTCATCTCATACTCTGACATACCCTTTCAGGAAGCACTGAGTAGTTATTAAGGAAACACTGCCACCTAATGGTTAATTGTAATCACTCAAGAAGTTATAGCAGTTCAAGTCCCCAATTTTACTCTTGCTGAAACTAAATATTTGGGTTAATACATAGGTAAATACTTCAGTAAAAGCTGAAAATTGGAGATATGTCAATTTTTTTTTCATTTTTATTTTAATTATACTCATTAAATGTACTAAGGGGTCATCCAGAGTAAGGCAATTTATGGTAGTAGAGCAGTTCTGAAAGAAAGTGATCCAAGAAAAAAAGCCAAAGAAGTACGTGCAAACATACTTACCAAATGTATGAACCCAGCTGCTGTCAGCCATGTGCTGATAAATATAGAGCACAGATTCACTAGCTTGATGGAATTACTGGAGTAAGGGGAAAAAAAAAAAAAAAAAAGGAAGAAAAAAAGGAAAAAGAAAGAGAACATACGTTGGAATTTACCATTCATTACTCTTCTTTCTCCATTTTCCTTTCTGTACATATCAGCAATTAACCACATGCAAACATTGTTATGTCCTGGAATACAGCCACACAGACTCAATGAATTAAATTGGGTAATGCCAATTACCACTGTCTGCTGAACGTTACATATCCACCCACAACTGTCGGATGCTTTTTGAATTATTTCACTTTTCACTAGCTTGTATGCTTTTTCCATATTCATCTTTGTGTTTTGTTGTTGTTTGTTTTTTTGTGTTTTTTTTTTTTACCCCAGACTGGATGATGCTTTAAACACTAATTTCAAGAGGATTTTCAGCGCTGACAAACTGCTAATACTTGCAAATACTATTATGAGGAAAAACTATGTCTGCAAGCATTAATGAACTATTATAGCCTGAATGCCATGGTGATTTTTTGGGAAAAATATATAGATATATATAGGATTCCCAAACTTGGGCATGTAAGTGCTTCTGTGCAAAGACCTAAGTTATTTTCAAATTAAGTCATAACATATCTCATACTTCACACACTGACAGTTTCAAGGAGAAGAAGAAAAAAAAGACAATGAACTGAAGTTATGTGTTATTATGTCTAAATGATCTTATACTTTCATGGAATTTTACTGAGAACAGCTCTTCTTTGTTTTTGAAAACACATCTTAGAAAGTATGATGCATCAGAAAACCCATTATTCCCATTAACTGTTTTCCAAAAGAAGAAACACTAGGGGAAAAAAAAATAAAAATCTGGTAGTAGTAGTAGTAGAAGCAGTTATATAGTAGAAGAATTGATTAATATTTTTTAACAGACTAACTGAGGACAATTTATAAACTAAGTTGAGAAACAAACCATTGAACAGACAGTTTCACTGAACATAATTTTTAAGAGGTACAGTTGAGTGGGCAACTGCAAGGACTAGCTGACACACAACTGGCTAACAAATTACTGTTGCTGTAATGATTACTGTACTCAAGTTTATGAAGCTATTCATTCGTTTTTACAATTAATTAATGATCATGCACATCAAAACGTTCACTGTGGCAATTTATTAAGGTGTTTGTTGAATTTTTATATTTTGTTAATAACAGCATTCATAATACCACAATAATACCACAATACACTAATCTCTAGGTGCCTAGATTAAACAAAGTGATAGAAATTATATTGATGCGACGTTCCATTATGAAAGGTTAAATACAATTCTTCACCTGAATTCAGGTCAGAAGAAACTCCCAATGCAATAAAGCAACAATCGGTCTCCACATATTACTGTAATATATGTAAATGACAGCATTCATTAAAAATAACTCTATATGATATGTTTGGAAATTTTTATTTTAGTAGGTTTATTGAAAATTGTACCTTCTCTGTCCTCTATGAAATTTGCCTGTGTTTCTAGCAGAGTCTAAATATAGATGAAAGATTAGTCACAAACATTTTTCTGCTCTTTAATCTCTTTGCAACATCTGTGCAAAATCCCTTACTGTGAGCCCTAAGTCCTTGCTGTTTTGTTGAGAAAATATTTGAAAGCAGTAAAGTAGAGACATTTTCAACTGAACATCACACAATTCATTCTATTTTATAAGCACAGGGACAAAAAAATATTCTGATTAATATGTATTTCATTTTAGACTAGGGAAACAAATAGATCATTGGCAAAAGAATGTCTTCTAATAGGCCAGGGTATATCTTTGGTTTGCTTTAGTTGTTCTTTTCAAATAAAACAATAATTACATTCTCATGATTTTCTCAGTACTTCACTGATCTCATCACTATCTGAATGTGTTTAAAAAAATGTTTGGAAGTGGTGCTCAGGGACATGATTTAGCAGGTGGTTAGAGTTAGGGTAGTATGGTTTTTGGTTGAGGTTGGACTTGATCTTCAAGGTCTGAGAAATTCTACAATTCAATGATTAATGTTAACCACAATGAAATACTTCATTAAATTATCACCATATTTTTGAAACGAATAAATGGCATTCCCCCCCGCCCCCCCATATTTTATATAATAAAATGCATCTTTTCTATTCTTTTTATAATATACTTTTAGAGCAAATAATGAAATAGTAAGTTTACTGTTTTAGTTCAACAAGCTGAGTAATGTCATTGTCCATAAGACAGAACTGCTCAACACATTATGATGGCATTTAAGAACATTCTGGGTGAAAACAAAACAAAACAAAACAAAACACCTCACTGAAATTTAGCAGAAGCAATAGACATCTTCAGTTTATACTTTCTTTAAGTTAAATTCATGTAAAACAATAGATTAAAAAAAAAAGAGGTCATTTACATTTGTCAGCTGTAACTATATATTTATCTGAAACAAATTGTATTCTGGCCATTTGTTGCAGATTGATTCTTTCAGTTCACAAAACTCTGCTTTGTGAACATCTATAGTATCCAAATAATTAAGTTCATTTCAGGCTTACTGAGATACACAGATCAGATGTGCTCTTCCACTGAAGAAATAGGAGCAGGGAAAATTTTAAAATTTTGAGTTGAATAAACTTTGCTACTGATGAGCTGCTAGCGTTTAATCAGCCAAGTAAACTGAAACAGTCACATTAGAAAGCTCTGCTTTGCAGCCTATAAGTAAGCATTTGGGTTTTATAGATATTTAGGCATTCAGATAGAAAATTACAGAGACATTATCTAATCTAACAGTTAAATTTCTACCAGAAAAAAAATGCTAAGATAATGAATCAGTCAATCTTAATTAAGCAAGCTGTGAACAAACTGAATTTAATAGAACATCCCTATACTTATGGACCTGGAAGTTTACAAATTCATGGCTTCTAACTTCATCTAAAATCATTTGAGTTTATAGGACATTTCTATCAGTTGTCATGTCTTTTGGTGAGGTCATTCATGTGTCAAAATAAATTTATTGGATACTCTGAGCTCCTAGACACGTTATTCACTTTCCTTAGCAAACCAGTCTTAGACAATCTTAGATTACAGGCTAACATTTTCCCTACATGTTCATTAATTTCTTTATTTATCAAGGACTGGACATCATACAGCTAAAGATATACAGACTGTAAGAGTCTAGAGAACAGAAAATGGTTTTAAGCTTAAGACTGAAGAATGAGCTCTTTAATATGAATATCTACAAATCTCAAGGTTCTATTTACTCATAGCAAACAGTTTACATGGGATGTAGATGGTTACTTGCATAAGAAATCCTCACACAAGCTTCTCAACAAACAGAGAGAATAACAGTATTTTAGAATTGAACGGAATTCGCATTAATTATTGGAAGTTTGGTTCAATACTTTAGCTAGGGTAATTCAAGGAGCGATGAAAGGCAAAGCATCTGTAATAGTGAAGGCATGGGAAGGTTCCTTTCTTTTTTTCATTTTTCCCTCAGAGTCAGTGATCCTTTGTTCTAAAATGTGCTTTTTTTTTCAACAAAATTAACATGTATTATTGGCCTAGTGAACATATGAAAAACAGAAAGTTAATCAGGAGTGTTTAAAATATTTTTTTAAAGAAATGCTAATGGATATGAACACAATATAAATATAGCTGGGAAACTTTTTTATGGTTTTTTTTTGGTTTTTTTTTTCCCCGAAAGAACTGAAGTAGGGCCTAACAATTATTTTTTTAGAATGTTTTTTAGCAGAATTCTGCTGAATTAACTGAATTAATTTCTGTTCTGTAAGGCAGTGGATCAGAGATTGGCAACATGTAAAGCAGTAACATTTAATTAGCAAATAGATCTGTAATTCATTCTGCTCTGAATTTATCAATATTCAATCTTGCTCGGATTTAAAAAACAGATTTTGAGCTTCATTTTTTTTTAGCTGGTTCTTTTTTACAGACAAGAAAATCATATATTAATAGAACTACAAACAAAAGCCATTTATGTTATGTCATCAATGCAACTATTCAAAACATAAGTAAATCTCTTACCTTGTTTTAAGGATATTCAGAAACTGCAATATTTCTGAAAACTGTATCAGTCTAAGGGCTCTTAAAAATCTTAAACCTGCATTAAAAAAAACAAACAAACAAAAAAAACTCTAGTAAAGAATAACTCTAACAACATTTCATTTACAATGACAGCAATCATGAGAACAACATAGGCAGCATACAGTATGTCAAATACCTTTGAAGTATTCCTCCATATTTAACAGTTTCAACATCCTCACCAGTCCTTTTTGGAATAGTTTTAAACTTAATTCCTTAACTGCTGAGGTATTCTACCAGAAAAAAACAGTTTAGCCAGGAAGCCATGGAAGGAGATTAATTGGCTGAAAGCTAAGAGAGAAAAAAAGCTTCTTTGAGGTTCTGTTGGTTATTCTACCACACATGACCTTCTCTACAGACTGTCAAAGACAGACACGTACAGACCTGAAACTTCACAATTCTCCAAGCTCCCATGATGCTTAGTGAAAAATTAGAGATTATGAGCAAAAGATCTGATAAACCAGATAAACTAGACTGATTAAATTTGCAAATCTTAATGACGTCAAATCTTTTATTGTAATAAATTGCAATATTGTAATATTGCCCCTATCTCCATCCTAATTTCCAAAAAACTCACGCAGTAGCACAAGGGGACCACATACTCTCTCCTAAAAGTTTCAAATATACTATATAATTATTTCTATAAACAAATAGGAATTTTGTGTTGAAATCAGGTTGCCTGAGTAGCAATTCCCAGACAACTGTAAAGCGAGTGAGAAAGAGTATGCAAGAGAAAATGCTGTAAAAGATTAAGGGCTTAAATTATCAAAAGAGATTTATTCTGATACTAGATTGGCTACAGATCTCTGGCATATGAGTAAAGGTACATAGTGTACAAACGCACAACTTCTAACATTGAAACAGAGCTTTCAGTAAACAGTGCAGCCAACAGTTACTTAAAAAGTTGTATAATATGCTGCTGTGACTATTGCAGGGCAGCTTCATGTCATTCAGTCTCCAGTGCTATAAAACATTTTTTCCTCCCTAGAAACTTAAGGAAGCAATTAAAAATCAGCACAACCTTCCTCATCTCAGTGAAGTTCAGAGGTTTCCTTCAAAAGCAAAGTAGTATGTGGTCAGACGTGTGCTAAATCAAGGCTTTATTTAAATGGGATTATAGAAAAGTTGCTAAATAAAACTTTTACTCTTGTTAAGGCTTATAACTAACCTTAATGGAGAAGTAAATCTCTCTTATTTGTGTATCATACATATACAAAGTCTATACAAACTGTGTAGCTCTGAAGATTAATCACAACTTGAAAAGTGGATTTGGGGTTATCAGTAGAAAAAGACATAAAATGATGCTTAATATTTCTAAACTTCGGATGCATGTGCATCCATTTTGTATCAAATTTCTCAAAACTACGAGACACAAACTTCTGCTGCACTTGAAGAAATAGTTATAGTAGTAGAGTTCTAGCAGTTTCTAGAAGGGAAACATTCAAAATTGTGTAAATTCTGAAATTGTCTCTCAATCCACTCCCTACTAAGTTTTTAATAAACATACTTTAAGAAAAATCCCTCATTTCAAATGCACTGAGGAGAATTTAATGATATATCCATTGCAATGTTCCAAAAACAAGCATAAGAAAGAGAGAAAGAGAGAGAAAAAAATAAAAAATAGGGAGACAAAGAAATAGAGAATTACAAACGCTTAAAGTCCAGATTCCATGATCTGCAAATAGAACTTCCTTGTACTGAATCAGCTTGTAACCTCTGTATCCTGTCTAGGACACTACTTTGGGACTTTGCTTTTTGTATAAGGAAACTTCAGCTTACTGCCTGTTCTGCATAGTTTAAACATGAAAAAACATGAACATAAAAAATTTTCATATTATGACAGAATCTAAATCCTTTCCATTGTTCTACCCTTTGCAATAATTGAATAAATCTGTTAGATTTTTGTACCTGTGCCATTTTAGATGATCTCTTATATTTCCTGTCTTGTAGACATTGAGTTCTATCATACCAAGAAGAATATAGGATTTAATAAGTCTTATCCCATATTCACAGTATGAAGCCATAAACCCTATGAAATGGCAGATTGTCTAGATGATAAATAAAAACTTTGCAAGCTGCCATGAACCACTATGTTTTCCATAAAACTTGTTATATAATTAATTTTTTCAGAAAAATTAATCATGCCAGAATTGCTGAATATTTATAACCTCAGGAGGAAATACATAGAGTCTAGGAATACAACTTTTAAGTGTAAGCCATTGCAAGGAAGACAGTTCACAAGGAAGGTTGAAAGAAAATTCATAAAAATATGGGAATTGTGGAACAATGTAAAAAAAAAAAAAAAAAAAAAGTTCTGAAAAGTGATCTGAAATAAACAGGTAAAAGGAATGGTAGAACCACAGCTGGAAGTAACATTTCCAAGTACCTATAGTACCTTGTACGCAAGATTTGAGCATGCAATCACCAGTTCATTGTTCGCATGCAAATGAAACCTACTATGCCTGCAGTATCTATTCCCCCTATCACTATTAACATGAAGCCTGGTATTCTACACAGTAGGGACAAATTACACTGTACAATGCACCAATGAGCACACCTCTCCAGAGGGGAGTCTTCAAACCAAAGTGGGTTTTTTTGTTGGTTTTTTTTTGGCTTACTGGCAACATCCAATAATACTAGATGAACTCAAATTAAGAAGAAGAATTCCTGGTTTTTAATAATTGCTTTTTAAAGTTGTGAAAGAAGTATGAGGTGCTGTCTTTAAGTTAATGTTTGGCACTCTAAAACATTTAACAGCATGGACTGCTTTACCCTCTGCAGTTAATTATGTGCACTTTGAAAAATCACAGCAAACTTGGAAATTTCAGCTTTATTTGTCAAATAGACTCCAAAAAGAAACACCTAGGAACAGACTGTAAGCAGAAGGCCATAAGGCTCAAATGAAATAAGACTGCCTCTGAATGTATGTTATTCATCATCTTGCACTTAGCAAGGTGATGATGAATCAGCTGAATAATTCCTAACAGGAAAAGTCCAAGAAACACTTCATTTTTGTGCTGGAGTTAACAACATGTCAAAGACTGTTTGCAATCATGCAGTAATCCAGACACAGTAATCCTTAGAGCAGTAACCCTGCTGCAGTGAAACTGCTGTCAGATTAAAGATGGCCCAAATTATTCAGTAGGTAGATTACCATGAATCCACATTAGATGAAAATTAAGCAAAGTTAAACAGAAAAGATTTTGAGTAGTCTTACTCAAAAATAATTATCAGTGGGTCCATAGAGAACAGCCAGGTTATGAAAAAAATCATATAAAACAATTAAAACAACATCCCATGTTATGATCTCCCACTGTTCCAAATCAATTTTGACTCATTTAAAAGTAAGATAATATCTTTCACGCTCACCAACGCACCAGGAATAGAAATACAGGATATTTTCTTACACATCAAAGATAGTAATCAAAAATCTATAATGAGAAAATTAATAAAAAATCCCACTTTCAAAAACTGTATAAGGTACTAACACTCTTATATTTAAAGAACATAATCAGTAATTCAAATAATATAGATTGTTATGTATTATAGTAATTTCCATTAGCAACGTTTATTGGAATCCTGCCTTCTAAAGACAGCTGACCATTCAGATGAAGGCAAAATTTGTGGATTATTTGCAATTTTGCCTCCTCGCCTTTTCCTTGACAAAAAGTTTTATGTTGGAATGTTCCTGTGGGATTTATTTAGAATAGAATAGAATCCTCTGCAATACAATAAATTAAATATATATATGTAATACATATTTTAGGTTTAATGCACCTAGAAATTCTCTCTAAATCAGACGAAAAATACACATGCTTATTCAGCCAGCTAACTTTAAGCTTCTAAATGCAAGACTAAGGTATGTTTCCAACTTCGAATTCATCTGAACTGAAGATTTCATAGATTTCTAAGCCAGAAAAGTCTATTACGGTTATCAAATTTAATTCTTTAAATATTAAAAAAAAAACCACAAAACAAACAAACAAAAAAACTTATTATTCCATAATTTCAATCTCTGGTCCAATAATTTCACTTAATAAGGCTGTGAAACAGAGATATATCAAAATCTCTCAGACCAACTTTGAAAAGTGGCTGAAAGGCCAAGTAAGCCCTCAAACACTATAATTAATTTCAAATATTACTGAAGTCAGATTTGTGCAAAAAGAAGCAATTTTTATGTTGCTGAAATGATGGGATTGATTCAGAATACAACAGGAGTATTTTTATTATTTTTATTGCACACTTGTTCAGTTCTGTGAGGTAAAAATATTATCCAGCTACTGCTTTCCACGTCTTTAGTGAGGACTCAGTAAGGCAGATGTTTTAAAACAGAATAGTGACAAACATGACCAAAAAGCTAATTAACAGTAGCAATAAAATTAGAGTTGAAAATTCTTTATGAAGCTTGCAGCAAAGAAGACAAAATGATTTTAATCTTTATTTGGATTTCACAGTCCTAAAATTTGTTCAAATACAATATTTTCCTGTCAGTCAGTTTTGCACTCTCAACTGAATTGATGCTTTTAAAGTGGAAAGGTATACAGCTGCTACTGGGATTCAGCCAAAGTTATAAACCTCCAAATCAAAATTTATAATTGTTAATCTTTAAAAGGGAAGAGGAGGAAATGAAAACAACTATTTTTTTTTCTTTATGAGATTCCAGAAAACAGAAACAGAAATTAGGATATTTCCTTAATTCAATGTGACTTCAATCTAGTGGAACAGCATCAAGTATTACATTACGTCTTCAAATAAATACATACTACCTTTCTTACTATCATATGTTGCTTATTCTGGCAGTAGCATATTCAGGGGTACTAGCATTAAAACTACAGACTACAGAGACTTTGCATACCAGCTAAAATCTTTGCAAACCATTCACCCATTCATTAGAATTGTACCTTCAATGAATGATTTCACCATTCATGAAAATTATCAATGGCCACTGCTACACCATATTTGACTCAGACCATATGGTTTAGAGAAGACTGAAAAAGCAAGAATTAGTATTCAGGAAATGAGAAAATTTTCTGAGATTTAAAAAATGGAGGAGATAATTTTGGGGATGAAAACAGCTCTGTTCTGAATGCCTTCACATAGTGCAGCAGAACAATCTGAGATTCCAATCCCTGTAGGTGAGTGTCAAAATGAAAGCTCCAAGAACAATTCAAGAGGTAAGAGAATCTGCAAAATAGCCGAATTATTTTCCTCCTCCTTATTATGCAAATGTACATATGAAACAGGTTTCACTGCATCAAGTTATGAATATACAGGTTGCACACTAACTCCTTTCAAGAAGCGCCACATTAAATTGTTAATAAATATCTGCTGCACATTTTAACTTACATTTACATCTACTGAAATGATGGCCACCCAAAGCAAAACAAACAACAAGAACCCTATATCACTGTAGAATATTACCTTCCATTCTTCAATAAAGACAATTATTTCATTCTATTTGAATATCAAACCCCCTTGGGGAGACACTGCATATACAGGTGCATTATATCATGCAAGTCACAGAAGGAATTTTTCCTATAAAGCAACTGAAATCATACACCAAGTTTGAAAAAAAAATGAACAGCATCTTTTAAGAAAAAAATGTGCTAGCACCAAAGACAGAATCACAAACTACATATTGAAGAAAAAGTTTAGATTAGACCTTACCCCAGTATGAGCCGACCCTATAACAAGAGACCAAGGAGTTTCGAAAAGAATGTTGTTCTTCCTTCTCAGGGATATTATGTCCCGCCTTGACACGATATCCATTTTGGAATAATTCTCCAAGAGACTTTTTACGTCTTCTGGTACTTTTATAAGTTTCCGTACGTGTGCCCCCAGAAGGGCTGTGGTAGACTAAAATCTTGCTGGGAATCATGACTATGAATCTTCTACTTCAGATGTACTGCACATATATTGTGGTCCAGTCTTCAGTCACAGCATCCACTAACAATGAAGATATTCATATATATCTCCTTTTTTTCCTTTTTTTGTTTTTTGTTTTTTTGTTTTTTTTTTTCCCTCCCTGATTCAGTATTAACACAGAGAAAGCTCAGAGTGCTTTCTTTAAGAGAACTTCCCTCTGGAAGCAGATTTGAAAACTGTGCCCTTTTAAGTAAATTTGAATTATATATAAATTTCAACTTTACATGTTGCTATCAAAATATAATTCAATATAATCTAACTCATTTCTGTTAGCATGAAACATACAGAATTCATGCAAATACAGAACTCAGCCTCACAAAACATCCTAGGAATATCACCAAGTGTATAGACAAAACAAATCAGAGAACAGACAGGCAGGCAGTGCAGATGCTCCTCTGATCCGTGATGTACTAGAGCTTAAGAGCCATCTTCTATCCGGATATTACCACATAAGCTTCTTTCAGATACACCAAAGAACCACACCCATCAATTCAAAACCCACAAATGTGATGCTGTTCACTTGAAATGAACAGGTACTCTCAATGAATATAGCTGTAGCAGATCATAATGGGAATTTTTTGCTGTGTACTCTTTTCTTTGGCACTTTGTGTCTTCTGGTGAGAATTATTATCCAGAAGGCAGAGGCTGCATACCAGCCAACTCTTACAGGATTTATCCCAGATGAAATAAACCCCTGCACACACACAACCAGTCTTCATCTAATCCCAGTTAATGACAGCTATATTGCAGGGAAAAAAAATATATATATATATCTTTAACCATCAGGCAAGCGGGAAAGAACAGAGCACATTAGTTCTCTCAAGCAGGCTTGTTCTGTGAATATTCACAACAGGATTTCTGTTCAGTCAGCTACTACCTCAATTAATTAAAAAAAATGCTATTTCAAATAAAATGTAAACATGAGATGATAACTTCCACGGTACGTGTGCTTGCCTGGTCAACTTCCTGGCTTTGGAGCATAACATACATACTCCATCTTGAAAAGCTAACCTCATTTCAAGAAATATGTTTAACATGCTGAACATTCCGTTCCTTTTGTTGTGGGTTTTTTTTGTTTGTTTGTTTGGTTGGTTGATTGGTTTTTTTTATTGTTGTTGTTCTTTTTTTTTTTTTTTTTTTTCCCTGCACAAGGAAAGCCATAAAAATACATATTCTAAAAATATATCAATGCCATCTGGACTACAATGCAAAGCAGATACAAAAACAGACAGCACCATGTGCTTATAGGAAATGTACAGGATCTCAAAACAATTTGGAAAATGCTATTGAAGTGAGACAAGGCCAAACAGAAATGTGCAACATTGTATACACAAATTTAAAATTTCAAGTATTATTCAGGTAGTAAATCATAAGTAAACTGCTTCTGTGACTCTTTTACATTATAACATTTACACCAAGTTTTTAAAAACACCATGGTCATGTTCTCTCTGGTCACAGAGAAAAGCTCCATGGGAGTGGAACATTGGGAATGTTCCCCTTTGACTGTATAAATACATCTGTATGCATTTGTACAAACTATCTGTGAGTGTTTGAACTATTCCTTTCAAACTGGAACTATTTTAACAAGGCATTATTTATCCCTGCTACTAATCACATCTTGTACTGCTCAAACTGAAAGAATATCTTTTTTCTTTTTTTTTAATCATCTGAGGCATATTATTTTTCTTCATTTTTTGTATTCCACCATGAATATATAACCATAATCTTATTCTTTGAATTTCAACCCTATCGTTATCATACCATTTTTTTTTCTTTTTAATTATTTCTTTATTTATTTATAGCAAACATTTGGGTATAAAATTCAAAAGTGCTGCGTGTCCAGTACATCTCTAAAGTAAATTAGTGCTCCTCTCCAGTAATAACTAGCAAAAGCTGAGCTTTTTATTTACATAACCTATACTTAGGGTTTAGTAATCTGACAGTATTCCTTTAACTCTTTCAGCTCCCTGGTACAGAGGCTGCTACACAGATTTTTACTGATTTTCTCCATTTAGTTTCAGTGCACTGCTAAAACTGCTGAAAATATCAAAGTCTGAGGAAAAAAAAATGCATTAAATAATAGAACACAAAAATAATTTTGAAACATGCCTGATCCACAATTAAAAAATGTAACTCTAAATTTCTTAATCATTAGGATTGTGATTTATGCTGGAAAGCATCAGAGGCAGAACCAGGCAAAAATGCGTTTATCACTTTCATATTCTGTGCAGAAGTATTTACTTTCATATGAGGTAGTTTTAACATTGTGTTCTGCAATCTGGTTGTGCAAGACATTTTCTGCTTTCAGTGAGAGTAAGGTCCTCTATCATCTACACTCTCTCATCTAAATAGGCTGTAATGCATACCTTACAGAATAACTTCAAAAGCACATTTGAAATGCTTTAATTTAATAGAAGCAATTAGTACTTAGAGGACTGTTATTGATAATGAATATTCAAGAAGTGAATGAAACAGCGAATGGCTTTGTAAGTGCCTGATCAAATCCTGAAATTTAACCCAGTCAAATTTTTTAGAGCACTGTATATTACAGTGTCAGGAATTCAGCAGGTGGGGTGTCCCTGTTTTCTCCTGATTTAGCAGCCAGAATTTCATTGTAAGATTTTAAAGATTACTGTCCATATCAGACAGAAGATACCAGCCTCTGCACCATCATTTCATCAGCACTGAAAATAAACTAATTGTCAGGACATAACAGAAGAGGGTTTTTAATTTTAAAGTCTGTTTTTAAATTCATATTCAGAGGCACCCCACATACATTATTTAGGTCTCATCTTTGCATCAAAATAGTATAGGTTTTAAAAAAACAGTGTCTTTGGTTACCTCTGATCACTTGACAAACAAAAAGCTCTTTGATTCCCCATTCTACTAAAAATAAAAGTTAATCCTCAAAAGCCATAAGATATATACAATAAAAATCATTGCATGCAGGGAGATATATTTTGTTTCTCGTATTTTTAAAATATTTTCAAACCAAGGTAATGATTGTATCAACTTCTCTGCAAACACTAAGTTTGACATCAATGAAATCAGTGTTAGCACTTTAAATAAAGGAAGAAACACAATGCAAATGTAAGGACAGCTGGTAAGTCAAAGCTTTAGCATTTTAGCTAATCTCCCTTAACATAAAATCGATTTCAGTTTATAACACTTCAGTCAGAGTATGTCATATTCCATAAGAAAAGCAAAGATATCCTAGTACAGAATTAATACTGGATCCTTACAGAAAATCAAAGACTTTTTATCTTGCAAGCATCATATTTTACAAAATATAAGCATATTTCAAACCTATTTCTGGGCGGAGGGGGGCAAGGAAAAGAAAAAGGTAAATATGAAAAAAACTGAGAAAGAAGGAAGTTATTGATGTCTTATTTTTCTTTTTCTTTTTTTTTTTTTTTTTTCTTTTTTTTTTTTTTTTTTTGGAAAATTTACTTGACAATGTTACTGTAATTGAGACAAATTCTTAAATCAGAGGTTACACCTCAGTGAGTTAACTTTGCAAAGAGGAGGCTCTGAAGGTTAAAGATTTAGTCACTGTTTTTTAAAGCACCCATTACAGCTCAGTATAAAGTAGTTCGACTTCCCAAGGAAACAAAATGTTAGAAACCAGTTTAATTCTTCCTGGCACATCAGGAACGAACTGCAGTAAAATCAGAAATATGCTATGCTTAGCCTGTGACAGAACAGAATAAGAAAAAAAGCAAAAGAAGGACAAAGGGCAGATGTTAAAGCCTGACTAATGCTGCAGCACTTGGTTGCTTGCAGACTTGCATTTCTGCCTGTCTTTGCTTCTTTGAGTCACGAGGCATAACTGCAAATAAAAAATTTGTATGTGATTATGATACAGGTGTGAAAAAAAATCCTACTTTTCTGACCAGATGTGTGCCACACACTTCATAAAATATTTATGCCTGTTAAAGATGAATGATGCTCTTTTGCTAATTACAAAACCTGAGAACTGGAAGATTCAATAAAGCAGTAAGACTGAATCTGGAGTAAGTCCAGCAAAGAAAAGATTTAATATTCTTCAGATTAATTTCAAACAGGAAATCTGTCTGTGGTCTGCCTTCTGAGATGAATATTCTTAGGGTTTTTTACTGCTTAAAAACAGAAATAGGCTAACATATTGCCAAAAGTTAGTATCAGTGACAAATGTATTGCCACAAAATTACAACACTAAGAGAGTAGACAGTGAAAAAATACACTATCAGAGTATATTAGAATCAGTTTCTAGAAAAGCAGGTGTCTCTGATGTTTTCCCAGAAGACAACCTTCCTCCAAATATGTGCATTATTGTCCTTTACTCCTGACTGCTACATATTTTCTATATAACTTAGATGTATTTCCACAGTAAGCATGAACATGAGAGAATCTAGAAGTCATCAAAGATCATTTTTATTTCCTATGTGTATCTGCTTTTACAGCTCATTTTACAATGCTGTTGTATGGATATTTTGCCCATAGCAGAAAGGACAGTGAAGCCAGACAGGAGAGACCAATCTCAGTGTAATTATGAACTTTCATAGAAAATAAAAGCTAGAACCACAGTACAAATTATACAAACCACTTTACAAATTATCCTATTTTGTTTGAATTTATGATCGCAATATCTTTCATGTATAAACTCTGATGTTCATTGACTGCTACATCATCATACAAATTGTCTGCCCACTAATCACTATAAACCTATTATTTTCTTGAGCAAGCATTGTTCTAACCCTATATCTAGCCATCACTAAACATTACAGTAAGTATGCAGTAACAGGAATCAAAAACAATTGTAATTATACATATATAATAAAAAATGATACAAACAGTATATATTATATGAATTTTAATAAGAATATGAAACTGCCTTAATTTTTTATTATTTACATAATTGAACATTTAAGAACATAATTAAAATGTGAACTTCTAAATAACATTAGATGTGCATTAAAAGAAAACAACATAATTTCACTGCATAAATCACATGTAACAGAAAGAAAATAGGTTTAGGGGAAAAAAAAGAAAATGTTTGACTAATCCAAAAAACACACTTTCCAAAATTAAAATGCTGTGGTTTTGTGTGTGTGTGTCTTTAAATTAATTAAGGTATTATTCTGGTTTTCATATTTCCTTGCCATCTGCTATATTTTTACTCATAACAAACATAACTGCTGATAAAGTTGAATAGACCGTTTTTCCAACATTTCTGCTTCTGGTCCGAAGTAGCAGCTAGTGAGATTTCATAATAAGATCTATTCCTGACAAACGCCCATGCAATTTCAAAGACAAGATAAGCTTAGATATTTGGAACCTAAACTACAAAGAAGACTCAGAGTCTCTGACTTCATGCCCCTTTACAAATATCAAACCAGAAAGAATGACTGGTAGACAGATTTAGAGCAAAATGTTTCCGAACTAGTACAGGCTAATATAACATTTGTAAATATACTGTATTGATTTATTCTAAGAGACTTGTAAACTAAATGCCTGAACACCCAAACTAAATAAATGTGCTTTCCAAAGTTTAGTAATGTCTCTTCTAATGCTGTTCAATATTTAAAAACCCCTCTACAATGAAAATAAATTTATAAATAAAAATAAAGAAAAGAAAGGAAAGGAAAAAAAAAAACAACTTGAAAATGTATGCCAAAGCATACACACTGAAAGAGCAAGCAAACGCCCTCTGAACATCATTAGCTTTAGGACTTTCTAACAACACATATGGAATATGCAGTAAAGTGAACTCAGTTTTCCACACTCAGATAGGACCTATAGGATTACTAGTACCACAGACAGAATCAGATGCTCTCTTATTTCTTTTCTTTATGATGAATATGTTCTACTGATAACTAGGCCACAGCTAAGGCAAAATAATGTTTTTCTATAATACACATGGAAAAAAAATTAGTTTGGTTTAAACTAAAAGAATGTAAATCTAAAAGAAATAGGCTGAAGAGTACTGATAACCTTTGGAAGTTATAAACATTACAACCTCAAACAGTGTTTCATTTAAGTAAGGGACTGCCCACAGGACTCCATCTTAGCAGATGTTATTTTAAACTGATTATGAAATACAAATTTAGGCTGCTTAAATGAAAATACTGATTAGCGAGTGTATTTGCTGTTCATGACACAATTTCTAAGTAGTAATATTAATTTATATTTTGTATCTTAAAACATCAAATTTCAAAAAAGAAAGTGTTATTGATTGATGTTAACAACTTTACTGCATACTGCAATAAATGACATTTTATTGTGGCTACTACCTTAGGCCTGGCAGACATTTCAGTACCAAGGCATATGAGGCTGAAATCTTACACATGTTTTCAGAAAAAGCCAGTCATGTAATTATGGCAAAATTGCCTTCCTAAAATGACTAAGCGAGACATTTTTAAATAAGTCATCATGTCTGCGTACCCTCTATCCAGTAAATTTAAAAATTTGCTCTGCAGCCTACTGGTTTTCAGTGAGTCTGTCACAATCAGTCGAAGATCCACAAACATATGTGAAAGTTAATATCATAAACAAATCACAGACAGAACAAGGAATATTACAGCTAAATAATTAACAGTTCAAAATAAAGATTTGTTTTCTGTACATAGGAAAACATTCTATTTCCATTAGAATTCATGTCTGAGCTGTAAAGTTGTACATACTAATGTAGATAATGTAGCATTGCCATGGCATTCATTGAGCAAAAAAATAACCATTACGCCCTTAAATAGCATGCTGTCAAGAGTATTCTTGTCAGGGAAGGGTTCTTGACATTAAGTTAATATTTCTATTAATATTCTGGAGGGAAAATAAAATCCACATTGTCAAAATTAACAGGTGATACTGAAAAATAATAAGGAAATATTGTTTGACTAAAAGGAGCAAAAAATTGTCATATTCAATATTATACACATGGTACAGTCTTTTCAATGACACACTGTTGTCAAAAGACCTAGCACACAGACTATTAAGAAGGATGTTCTTAAAAAAATTCTTATACCTTCTTGAAGGCACCTGAAGTAAATGAAGAAATGTTACTGCAAACAAAATACTGCATATGCATGACAAACATTATTTTCTGTGGAAATTTAACAAAACTTTTCTCCCAATGCATATAAAATATAAGTAAAAGTACATAATGTGTTTTAAAGCTGTAAAAAATACACCAGTTCTGTAAAAGGGAAAAAAAAACCTGGCACATTAAAGGCATGTTGTAGAATTTGGATGTGTATTCATAATTCCCGCCAGTAGATGGCAGAAATACATAATTCTTAATGAATAAACACACTGAAAATTGGCTGTAAACTAAGGGTGCTAAAAAAGGCATATTTCTAAGGCCTGTGGGTGTATCAAGAGACAGAAGATGCTTATAAAGTTTTGGAGCTCCTCTCTCACAGGCACCGTCAGAATTCAATTATCAAAGCACTTTATGTCAATAAGGTACCCTGTTGCATTCTATTTTCCAAAAGGCATCAAGTGTTCAGCAAATTCATACACAATTTAGGCAGAGTTGCTCTGTGGAGAATATCGGGGGGGGGGGGGGGGGGGAAGGCAATTAAAAAAAAATTGGAACAAATGTTGCTTTCCATGTCAGTTATTCTCACAGATTTTTAAGTTTCATATTAAAGCACACTTGCTGGATGGCCAGAAGGTATTTGCACCATCAGCTTAAACTATTTGTTTTTTCTCTAAAGTTATGCATCTATTTCCCGTAACCACAAGGAGAAACTAAATTCATTTTCTGACATAAATAGCACTCTCTACAAGAGACACAGGAAATAGTTTTCTAAGACCAAGAATTGACACTGAATCATCAAGCCAGATCCAAAATGACTTGAAAAGTCTGTAGTAGGATCTGAACAGGATTTGAAGAAAGATCACATAAAAAGAAAGCCTCCTTTTTAAGAAATATGCTTTCCACCACATAGAGAGATTCATTCTCTATGCTGCAGATATGTCTACATTTGCATGCATTGTCTGCCTACTTTCCCCCCACACTATAAATCTCAAATAACTTTCTGAAAAAACAGCACAGCTTCACCAGCAGCCAAGACTGCCTAGGGGATGCCAGATGAATCTATTAGCAAATAGTTTCCAAGAATTAAAATGTACAGTAGAATAAATGGGAAAAGTAAACTGATCAATTGTGATTGAATGTTAATATGAAAGAATATCAAATCCTTATAATTAGTTAGGATTTATTTAAATCTCTGTAGTCCCTAAGGTTGATTGGTCTTAATTCACATGTCCTTGGAAAAAATGAATCTAAGATGATATTTTACATATTTAATCTTCCTCTATCAATATCACCCTGTCAAGAGAATTTATCCAACCTATTCTGCTCATAAAGTCAATACAAAATTTTCATAGGCAAGTACATGATAACAAGCATTTTGGTTATTTAAAGGTGTTTGCCCTCACAGAAAACAGAGTAACAATTTTATGTGGAGGGCACAGTGTTTGTAAATCATTACTGAATAAGGCTAGAAAATATTCACACACTGAAGGCCTTTCCAGCTTAGTATATTGCAATCTACCAAAGCAACAAAGGACTGACCATCTTAATCATAATGATAATAAATGAATAATGTTAAAAAAAGAGTTTTGCTAGAATCTAATTTCTGTTACTGCAAATCTTTTTTTCTTCTTTTCTTTTTTTTTTTTTTCCCCTCCAACAGCATTTTTACCTTCACTTATACTGTAAAGACAGCACCTTCATCAATTATTAGAAAACATCTGCCTAAAATTAATTATCAAAACAAGTTGTAAAATCTCTAGAGCCAGAAACACCATTCTTTGTGTTATTGTTGTTCCCTTGGAAGGATTCTCCCCACTACACAGAAATGTACTATTATAGCAGACATTTGTCCTTTTATCAGTACTATCAAATTTCACCTACAGTTCTGTGCAAGTATTCTATTTTACATATAAGTATCTGAACAAATGTTACTTTTTGCAAAACAGTGGTAGAAAAACATCAGTAGGATATAGATGCAAATATACTTCATCAGAAAAGTGATGTTTTTAACTGTGGTTTTAAATATTAGCATAAGCAATTTATCACCATTGACTACTGATTTAATATATACCACTGAATTACTTAAATTTTCCCTTTCTCTATCCCATTTTTCAGGTACAGTAAGCAGATCATTCCATATACCTGCTGTATTTTGCTCACATACTTCCTTTGCTTATGCTACATGGTGGTAGCTAGCAAAAAATGACACTAGAAATCTTTTCTAAAGGGAAATTTCAAATATAAAAATTTGTTATCATTGCGGGTTTTAAGTGCTGTTTGCTTTCTGCTTTACAATAGGCAGTGAACATCATAACATTTACAGAAACCTTTTGGTGGAAACACGTTATCTGATTATCTCGAATTGTATTTGCATAGTGGAATCTAGCTCATGTTCTAAATCATTCTCTAGATAAGCATCTATCCTCCAATTTAAAACATTTAGAAAGAGAGAGAGAGAGAAAAAAAAAAAAAAAAAGTAGGCAATTGACCTGAAACTAATAATACAGTGAAAACATTTTCCCTAGCCCTCCACCCACACTTCTGTCTTTCCGCTGTTACCTATAAAACCTGTGCCAACCATTTCAGCCACCTCAGCAAAGTAAATTCTTCTCTCTCTTTAAAAACTGTGATTGAACACCCTTCATTAATATACTTGTGTATTTGCTTAAAAACTCTTTCAACACAATGCTTCCAAATTACACTTTGCTGGTCTAAATCACATCTATGTCACAGACACAAGTAATTCACAGAATAACAGAATCACATTTTTAAATAAGTAAAATGTTTCACTGAGAATTAGTTTCCCTAAAGTGAAAGCTCCTCTGGAATAAACACAGAAGAAGCAAGTGTAAATGCACACACAACATAAAAATGATGCTCATAAGCCAGTTGCATAATAAAAATTAAACAAATCTGTGTTTCAGCAGGTGATAAATATCTCTAAAAGAGGATTCAATCAGAAAACAAGTGAAGTGGCACTGTAGAAAAGAAATCCAGAACAAAATGGAACTGCTGCAATTAACGAGAAGAGAAAATCCTTTTAACCCAACTAATAAATGTAATTACAACATTTAACTCTGCCTGCAAAATGACATGGATCATATACAAACTACTCAGGAAAAAATGATAAATGTGCAAGCACTGTCATTATTGCTGTTGGTTCAGTTAGATTGCCGTGTCACCACGAATGAGTCAGTTATGCAGTCACTTGCACAAAGTATATTAATTCCAACTAATTGTCTTTTTGCATAGCTTTCCAGTTGTTGGTATTTTCGTGCTATTTGCTTATTTCACGTTCATTTTCTATGATGCTGTGACACTAGTTTTTGCTCTCAGTTCACTTTTGTCTTCAATGCCTTAAATCTGAAAGTTCTGGGAATCTATGATATGTCAAATTCAAGTATGAAAATACATCCTTCTAAATCACATAATGTAAAATCCTGGGATTTTTGAATCTGAGAAAACTGCTAGTGAAATCTATAATTTTCTTATATGTATTAATTCATTTGTTATTGAGATATTTTCCATTTCTTATCAAAAAATTACGGAATTTTATGACTTTCTACTTGAAAAATTTTCACTTAACAAATGTGGTGGAAGAATATAATGAAGACTTCAATTACAAGAGGATCTGTAATAGTCTTTTCTGGCTGTTTTGCTGCTTTCTTTGGTTTATTAATAACCATTAATGTATACTATGAACTGAACACAGTTATGCAACATATTAATCTATTTTCATTCAATACTGGATTAAAGATAATTTCTGTATATTTAAATTTCTGTACCAAATTGAGAATATAATAATTTTATTTAAATTTCCGTTTTGTTTTAAATTTTATGAGTCTCTTCAGTTTTCAGGGAAAACTTGCACTAATGTTTCTAGAGAAATGGATAGGTAAGGCTTCATTTGCTGTCTAATAAAGGTATAGCACTTTCAAAGCATGACATTTTGGAAAGTTTTCCCCAGTCAAAAACTCCCAAATTTTGATCCTCATTTTATGTAACTAGACAGAAATATGCAATGGGTACAAGAAACTTAATACACCATATTGTATGACTGTTTGGTTTTTTTTTTCCTGTTTGTTTTTCTACTTTGTTTCACTTTGTAATCATTTTTGTGTGCCATATCTTTTATCAGTGCGCTCCTAGTGGTCTTTCCTACACAAGGTTTCAGACCAGTAACATCTATCTAAATCTTCCAAACATACTGTTCCAGTGGATTTAAAATTTTCTTTTGGCACAAAATGTGAAGGAAACCTGTTTTCATCACTAACATTGATTCATGGCAGTGGATTTCAGTAAATAAGTGGCTTGGAACATCTGTTCAGGTAACAATTACACTATATTCCCTACTTTGTATAAACAGACACATGTACATTCTAGATGGACCTTACCAATACCTACAGTAGGGACTTGTATTCATAGAATCACCAAGAGTAAAAAAGGCCTCTAAGTCCACCCATCAAATCATCACAACCATGCCCATTAAATTATATTCCTAAGTTCCACATAGACATTTTTCTTGAATGCCTCCATTCTGAGCAGCCTGTTCCAATGTTTGACCACTATTTAGGAAGGAAGTGTCTTCTAACAAATAACCTTCACCTCCCCTTGTGCAGCTTGAAGCCCTTCCCTCTAATCCTATTGCTAGCTATCTAGGAAAAGAGGCTGAACCACACCTTGATATATTCACCTTTCAAGGAGTTGAAGAGAGCAATAAGGTCTACCCTGAGCCTCTTCTTCTCCAGACTAAACAATACCAATTCCTTCAGCTGATCCTCATAAGACTTGTGCTCCAGCCCCCTCACAGCTTCGTTGCCCTACTCTGGGCACACTCCAGGGCCACAATGTCTTCCTTGCAGCAAGAGGCCCAAAACTGAACGCAGTACTCAGGGTGCATCCTCACTAATGCCAAATACAGAGCAATGATCACCTCTCCACTCCAGCAGGCTACACTACTCAAAATACAATCCAGGATGCCACTGGACTTCTTTGCCAGCCTGGGAATAGTGCTGGATGGCTCATGTTGAAGTGACTATTAACATGCCAAGATCCTTTTACTCTGTTCAGCTTTCCAGCCACTCCGCCACAAGCCTGTGACACTGTACAGGGTTGTAGTGACCAAAGTGCAGACCCAGGCACATGGTCTTGCTGAACTTCATCCCATTTGTCTCAGCCCACCAATCCAGCCTATTCAAATCTCTCTGTAGTACCTTCCGACCCTCAAGCAGATCAATACTGCCTCCCCACTGTAATCAAACTTACTGGGGGTTCAAGCAATCCTCCTGCTCAAATCATCAATAAGAATATTAAAAAGGATTGGTCCCAATTCTGACCCCCACTGGGAACAACACTCATGCCTGCTAACAAGCAGGATCTAATTCTATTCATTTATCTGGGCCAAAGGATCACTTCAAATACAATTTTGGTACAATTCTTCTGCTTTTATGATGCCATAAGGTAAAAGAATTACCAAAATATGCCAAGTTTAGGTGTTTTTATAATAGCTACTAAAAGGACAAACACTATTACTTACCAAGCCAACTTCTGTTTAAATATACTGAAACAAACACTGGAGGGACCGTGAAGAAATCTACTACTGAGTTAACTTCCAGCCAAAACCATAGCTTGTCATTGGCTGCTATGAACTGGGAAAAAAAAAAAAAAAAAAAAGAGAGAGAAGAATCAAGTTAGAGTTGTGTAGCTGCATGCAGTACAATCCATTATAAAATATTAAACTCCAAAGCTAACGAGTAGTTCAGCTGTAATATTAGAAAAATGTAGATAAGTATAAATTATTCCAAAGTATATCACGTTCCTGTAGCACTCCAAACACATTAGTTGTATTGTCATCATGTATTTGCTGTTTTTATTAATATTATTATCATTTATTGTTTACCAAATTCCCACTATCATCTTATCTAGAGTTAATCAGTATGACAAATCCTTCAGGCAATAATTCAGGACAGCAACAGGACTTCAGTCCTCTAAATTGTGCTCTGGAAGATGCTCCTTCTTTCTGCTGATTTTGAATTCAGCATTGAGAAACAAATAAACAAGCAAAAATAGAAAAGGGTTTCATGATTTCATGATTGTTGAAGTGACACTTGGGGAAAAAAAAAAAAAAAGACAGCACATGTTCAAAGAAGATTCACAAATAAAAATGTATTGACATTTTCTTATTCTGCATTATACAATTAAAGCAAGCTGTAGCATGAAAACTGAGCAAAACATATCCAGATTCATTAAGACTTTTCAGCTTCTTCCTGATGAATTTAAAAGTAGTCAGAATATATGGAACTAAAAGCTTTTCAGGAGCGCAGGTCATTATTTTCTGAACTCATGTTTGATCTAGTCAGCATTTTATCACACCATAAGCAACGACATTTTGCTTTCCAAAAGGTTAAAACTCAAAACCAAAACCCAAAACCAAAACCAAAAAAAAAAAAAAACAAAAACAGCCTTGACTATAAAGGCCACTCACAGTTTTCTGGGAAAGTATTTGAATAATTATTTGTTTAGATAATTAGCAACTAATAGAAGCACTTCACGTTCCAGAATCATGCTTGAAGAGATAACATGCTGTTCTAGAAGCAGGAGCACAATTCTGTCTGTCATACATTTGTCAGACTATTTCTTGATTAGCTACTAACTCATGCAATTTGGACATAGTCTTCATCAGAAGTTAGTAAATTCCTGACTTCTCACATAGTTGGTTACTAGCCCTTCAGGATTATTAAATGGTTGTGTGTGTTTGAACTCAAATATCATCTGGTATTGATGATATAGTAGTATTTTCATGACTTTGAATTGTGACATAATTTCAAGGAAAACAGATGGAGGAAGATGAGATTTTAAATATTTATTCAAATACTTTAATTTGCCAGTGAGTACTAACAGAACGTACTTGTCTGGGGGGAGGAAGGGAGGAAAAAAAGAAAAAAAAAGAAAGAAAAAGAAAGAAAAAAAAGTCTTAAGTAGCTAAAGGCATGAGATGCTTTTTAATTCAGCTTGTTAAGCCAGCAAATTCATCATTAACACAATTCTTGCATGCAAAGAAGTTGATTATCACTTGTTTCATCAGGAACTCCAGTACAGAAGAATGTGTTGGAGAATGGATGCTGCGTGTACGTAAGCATTTTAATTTACATGGAGAGTACAGTTCAGAAGTGAAGGCTGCCTCCGGTGGCACAGTGGTAGGAATGCTGCTTGCAACACCGGAGGCCTGGGTTCGAATCCCCCCTTTGGCGCAAGTGGTAGAAGTGCCGCTCTGCTACACAGGAGGCTCGAATCCCAGGGGTTGGACTCCACAATCTCTAAGGTCCCTTCCAACCCGCACAAGACTGTGAGACTGTGAATATCCTTAATATCTTGCTTACTATACTCTGGCTTGCATCACAAAGCTGTTTTAGATACCACAAAAGTTTGATTCGGTTGAAGCAACAACTGAAAAGCGTGTTCTAGTAGCCAGTCTCACATACAATAACCAGTATAGTACATTCAATCCACAGGACCAAAACAGAGAGAGCCAACATTACTCCCTCCTTTTCAAAGCATTACTTAGTATCAGTATATTCTCTCCTACTGTGTTCTTTCAGTTACTGTAGCCAACTTGAGTAGGTGGACAATATACAAGTTTAATTATTCCGGTAAGAACATATTGCCTTACCACTAAGATAAATTTTACAAAGTATCTGAATACTTCTAAGTAGAGGGTTGTTAGAAATTCCTAAGTATCATACATTGAATCTTCTGTGTCAAAAGGTCAACCTGTATTGAAGGTCTTCTGACCAAACATGCCATTGGAAAGTCGGTGCGGCAAGCCTCCTGCTAACACAAACTTTTCCTTGCAGTTAACAGATTCAAAGCATATCTCAATGTTCGGAGATTTTCATTTATTTATTTATTTATTTATTTATTTATTCCCTTAAAAAAAGTAGATCAGGAAGGCAGGAAGGAAGAAGGAAGGAAGAGAGGAAAGAAAGAGAAACGAACAAGTAGAAAATCTACATTACCACAAATCCAATTACTGGATTTTCAGAAAGTGAAAAGCATATTCTAAGGATACATGTTGATATTCAGTATGCCGACTGGTATTTACAACTTCTGCAAAATATTCATTAGCAGTCTGGAAAAATGGATGTGTACAAAATTGAGATTGACAGCTCTACCCGCTGTTATCTCCACTTCCAACTGCCAAACACAGATCTAACAGCAGTAAAATAATTCAAGTATTTCCCAGTTTTTCTGAGGTAATTATCACACACTGAGAACACTGAAACAAGTTTTGACTATATTGACATACATTATAATAATTTTCACTTTCTGCCATACTTGAAGAGACAAACACAGAAGGGTTGGAAGAAGCTGTTCACATTTATAAGATTCCTGTCTCCTTATTTATCTCATATGCTTGTCTTTAATAATCGAATGTTCCAAAACAAAAGCTCTGATCATGCATTTTAGAAATTGTCTTAGTTTTTATCATTCAGTGTTAATTCCATCTGTCCTCAATGACAAACTACTTACACGCAAGCCAAAGTAGAGAAGGAAGAACACATTGAAAGCCATGTCAATCTGTAATGTGAAATCTTTGTAGAAATTCTGGCAGGATTCTATTGGGCTATTTGGAAGAAAAAGAAATCAGAGTAAGTTGTCAGTATATGAGTTTCTCTTCTAGTGAGATTTGTATGCATTTCATTTTAAAACCCTGATTCAGAATTTTTTAATTTCCACCTTCCACCCCCCAGTCATTTACAAGATACAAGCAAGCATTTTGAATGAATTATTTCATTCAGTCAGTTAGTCATTCGCACAGTCTTAATATTCACCTGTTCAGGTAATATCTAAAAATTAACATGCAGATACCTTTAAGAAAAGACAAGCAGGAAAATACCTGAGGATTCCTTAACCCCATATTAACCCTTAAAGAACTGACTTCTTTCTATAGCATACATACCTAGCACATTTTAGGAAGAAACCTAACAGGCACATGGCTACAGTGAAACCTTACACTTTGAATTTAAGTTTTGATGTAAAACTTTTTAAAAGAGTAGCAGTTGATTAGGAACATATTACTCATTAACAACCTGGGGCATTTAATCTTATAGAATCAGTTGTTCACAGTAAATTTTTTGGTTTGTTTTGTTTTTACTTTTTTTTTTTTTTTTTTTAATGTACTTGATATACAGAACTATAAAGCTGAGTAGAAAAGCAACATAGCCCACTGGTAAGATTATACAGGAAAAAAAATTGAAAAATTTGATGCAGTGCTGTAAGGGTTAATTTCTGCATGCAGGTTAATTAAATACCTTTCTGTGTTTCAGGCAGCCATTGCAAATTCTTGCTTACTATATTATGCTTTATTTAACAGTGAGACAGGTCCAAAGCACACACTATACAAACTGGTACTTTATAAATACACTTTATCTAAGGAAGGAATAACTTCCAGGAGTGTGATTAGTGATTTATTTGTGTAGTTTGTCAAACAGGTTGGTGAAGCCACAGAACAATACTGAAGTTAGAGACTTAAGTAAAAGTCATGTTCCAATATATGCTGATGTATATACTACATATATATGATGTTCCACTATATATACATACATGTACACACATATATTGCAAATGATCATGTATCCATCATAACTAATAAAGTGAAAAACTAGAATGTGGATCATTTGGAACCCTAGAAAATATTGTCAGGAAAGACAAAAATCTTTGGCTTCACAGGTCAAATAAATCACTGAATGTGACTGTAATACCAGTTAGTATAGCTGCAGCTCTGCAAATATAATGCTAGACTGCTCAACAAGCAAGATTCTATGCGTTATGAAGGTCAGTTACCTAATATAAGGCATAAAGGAAATTACAGGGGCTAATAGGTCATTACACATGCAGCCAAGTTTCCATTCCTCGTATACATTACAGGTCAAACAAGTTAAGTACAGCATGCCCTCTCTTGGCTTTAGATGCAGGAGTGCATACAGCAAAATTCTTCTTGATGTACAATAGCTTTATAATTTAAGAAGCCTCAATGACATAGGAAATTATATTAAAATGTTGAAAAAAAGCCATTTATAAAGACATTGATGTTATTAAATCTTTCTGTTATAGACCAAATGAAATTGATTTAGAACAGCAGGCAGAAGGGAAGAAAAGCCAAATGTTAACATATAGGATAGAAAGCAGCATCTTGTACTTTATGGATATAGTTTTTGCTAAAAGTGTGAATGAAATCCAATAAGCCAGAATGGTCAGTTTCTGTATGGCATTATTGAGAGTAAAGTATTTTGTTAAAATAAGGTAGGCTATATACCGAGATATATGCATCCTATCAATAGGAACCATAGGAAATACAACAGAAGCAGAATGAACACTCCTGTATATACACAGGCTGGAACCCTTAACTCAAGGTTAAGTACCTGTAAAAGCTGCAGGTAATCAATGGAGCTAACAGGATTTGCACCAACTTTAACTTGGCTAGAGATAGCTTCATTAGCTTCCTCAAACAGTGATTTGTTACTTATCATGAATGTTAGTTCATCTAAGGTTGCAGCTAACTGCTCTCCTTTTGCACCATTGTCCTTTACAAAAACTACAAAATCTCACAAATTAGTTAATATACAATATATCATCACTGTGTTTACAAAATACTTTGCAGTATTAGCCATTCTTAACAATGAAATTTAATCCTAACTTGACACTGCTGCTTACCAGTAGCTCTGGTGAGATAACCTCACTTTTAGTTCTCTTCCTGAAGCACCTTCCATTTCAGATATTGTCCTTATTTTCAATTTCTAAGTTATCTATCTAGATGACAAATTCAGAATCCTATCCTATATATAAAACCTAGAGAAGTAATGAAAATGTAGAAGTATACTTGATTCGAAGCTGGTGGCTTTATTCAGGTGAATGTTTATATGAAGTTATTCACCACAACTGTGAACTAAAATCTAATACAAAAGTTGTATACAGATTGCTAACAGTGGACTTAGTTTGCCTAATCAGCAGTAAGGACAGAGCTTTACATTTGTTTGCCAAGCATGGGCAAACCCTCTACTAATTTTCTTCCTTTCTCTCATGCTCTTTAAACACTGTTACTCATTCCAGTTTCATGCTAACTTTATTTACCTGTTCTGTTCATTATTGCAGCATTTTATGGCAATACAAGCTCTTACAAAACCCAGTAATAAAGGCATCATAGGTATAAATCCATTCAGTGAGCAGGAAAAACTACATGAGAATTAAGTAAATTGATCTAATTTACACAGATGAGTCTAAATTTTGATAAGATGTTTCCAGCTGCATTAAACATTTTCTGCAGCAGGCACAGAAGCCAGCACTATGATTTTTACCACAGCTGAGCAAATGAATGAACCACACTTTTTTTTTACTTCAAAAGAACCTACCAGTGTTCAATTAGCTACTGTGATCACCAATTTCTCTGTATTTTCTATTATTCTCACTTATTTCTGGTTAATTTGAAGTGTTGAATGAGTCTGGTTAATTAATGAGGTATTCTCTGTGTAGTGATAGAATAAGAGGGAGAGGGCAAAAAATTGCATGCATTTTAATCCTATCTGAAATTACTTGTTTCCACAAGAATACACATATGAAACTTCCCACAGAAGTCTTCAGAAAATGTTACCAGGGTTCTGCAAAGCAACTAACTTGAAGAACTCATGGGTATTTTTTCCTGCATCATTTAATTTCTTGATAGAAGCTGCACAGCCCATTTTTAATTGCATCTCAAAGCCTGGGCATCAATTTGTGCTAAAGTGCATTCACTGTCATGAATATCATACAGAAGTAAGAGTAAGCAATTCTGTTAATCTACTAATTCAAACTTTATGCCAGTGTTGTGCATATCAAGCTCTGTACTTGAAGTAACCACCAAATTTTCATTTTCCAGCTCTGTATTCCAGTCTTCGTATGTAAGGAAGTGGACTTGTATTTTTGACACACCATCATTTCCTCACATACTTTTCACTTAATATAAAGGCCTACAAGACAATCCATTTTAAGTCACATTAATCTCGTTACAATTTCTGTAAGATTTTGGTGATGAGAAATGCTATGCAAAAGATACATAAATCTCCTAAAAAAAAAAAATGACTTGTGTGTTAATTTCAGCAAAGAACTGTTGTTAATATCACACAGGCTTCTATACCTTTAGAGCTTTCAGAAGTTAATGAAAACTTTAGAAATTAAGGAAAGGGTCCTAAATTAATGTCTTAATTTTTGTAAGGAAATTTATCTTCTAAATAAGGTTAAATAAAGTGTATGATAATAAAACATTAGTTAAACAATATGTAAAATTGAAAATTTTTAAACTAAAATAAAAATCATTACAAGCTTAATTTGTCTGAGAAATAAAATAACATACTATAAAAAGATAAATTTTCATAGTTCATGAAAATTCTTAGTTTGCCCGTTACACAAAAAGATATAGTGATGATCATTTTCTTTCAGAAAAAATTTTCAATGATGATATTGAATTTTAAGATCAAGCAACAATTATGTAATGAAGTACCAATAGAGGTGGCTGAAATACAATCAACACACATAAATAATTGAGAGAAATCACTCCATTTATAAAAGTTTTTAGCATATTATCACTTGAAGACACTCCATTTGGTATTTTCAAATTTGAAATTAATACCTATTAACAACTTGGGTATAGAAATCTTCTTTGACCACACCAAATTGTCCACAGAAAGCATTTACTCTTAGTTCCCCCTTTTTTTCTTTTTTTTTCTTTTTTTTTTTTTCTTTTTTTACTTTACAATCATTTGTAATACCATTTTCCCTCATTTATTTATACAAAAAAAGAAAAAGCAATGTTACAAACTTTAGAATTAAAAAAAAAAATCAAAACTTCGGCACAAATTTGATATGACAGTGTCCATTTGTACCCTTTTAAAACATATTCTTAACAGCATGGAGAAGGTAGATTACAGGGGTTATGGATAGCTGATTAACTGCATTTCAATGACATATTGACTAAGTACAATATTGAGAAGAAAGCCAGATGTATCATTTATTAAAAATAAAGTTCTTTCAATGAAAAACAATTTCTATTCCTTTTACTCTAGTTAAGTTGTACTACTCAGAAGAGAATAAACTGTTAAAAGAATCTCTTTATGTAAGCAGGCATGAACATAGACAAATATAAACGGGGATGCCCAGCAAGTCTTATCCCCATGAAATAAAAAATAAAAAATAAAAAATTAAATTAATGAGATTAAATAAGAATCAGGGGTATTTAATAACATGACAAAAAGCCTAATACCCTTTCTTACTTCAATGGCTTTCATATTTTAATCAAGTTAGAGTCACAGAAAATTTTCTTGGGATATATATAGTGACCTTCTGAGTGCAAGACAGCTTGTTAAATTTCTCAGTTTATAACACCTTCCTTTGAATTGTAACATCAATAAGTCAATTACATTTTTTTACGGTAACTGTCCTCTAAATTACTTCACTCCCATTTGACATGCTGTCAACTACCAGCAGGGAAACTTTGCTACTAGCATTCTCAGTTAGTACTAAAAGATATGCGAGATGACTAGAGTCTTCTCTCCCCATAAGAAGAGCAGAGAGCTCGACCTGAAAAAATGCTTCAATGAAGGCAAGAACCAACTTCCCAGACAGCAAATTCTACTAGAGAATTTATCACAACTCTAAGACTTGGGATCCATAAAACTCCTTAGAACCATTATGTGTTTTGTTTTAGATAGTTTCTAACTTCCGTGTACCTGGAGGTTGTGCGTAAAGAAGGAACAATCCCTTCCTTAAAGAATTTCACAGACAATTGTCATAATAGTGATAAGTTTAAGGATAGTATTGTGATCATTTCTATTTACCTTCTTATCTGGTCAACACTAACAATATATTTCAGTTATTTTTGAGCATTCAACCACCTACATCTAAAGCTAACTCTTCCTCCAATGTGCACACATATAAAACCAGAAAGCTTTCTGCCACCAACACATTTCAGCATTGAAGCTTCTGTTCTTGTTCATAGTTAAAATGCTGACTGTGCTCAGCTGTCTTTCACCTTTTTCACTGTACATTCTCTGTGCTGAGTCTCCACATTACCTATCATTTTCTCCTTCCTATTCCTTCAGAAAGCTTCAAACTAATAATTCTTTCCTTTGGGACTTCAACAAATACCTTTTACATATTCTCTGTTCAACTGAACTTTTCATAATGGGTTAAACAGGGATTTTCAGTCTTTCTTTAATCCACAATTTCAATATGCAATGAGTTTATATTTATTTAATATACACCTTACTTTGTTGCATCTCCATTCCTGCCTTTTCAACACTTTCTTCCATATGTAACTTTCTCTTTTACATTCCTTTTCAGTATCTTTTACTGACCCTAACTTCACCAACACCAAGCCAAGTCTTAGAATCACAGAAAAACTCAGTATCTTTGTTCAATTTTAAAATAAATTCTCCAAAAATAAATTTAATCAAGATTTAAAAAATGAACTGTTACAAATCTTCCACATTTCTGAGACTATTGCTTAACTTACAAGCTTGCAAGCACCTTAAGGGATCTCTTTTTCACACATGTGTACCGCACCTTATTTCCCTTTCTTCACTGTTATCACAACATCTGTTATTCTTTAAAGTCTGACAGATCACAAGCTGGCACTAGAATATTATCTTTCTAGTTGTAATCTAATTCAAGAAGGCATAATGACTCATCTGTTCTGCAGATGCTTTCTACTACCTACTTCTATATTATGTCCATAGCTCACAGTTGAACTTAGACAAACTTTTAGTCTAATGTGGGGAAAAATCAGCAAATTCCTCTTTTTTTTTTCTTTCTTTTTTTTTTTTTTTAAAAAATACACTGTCAGAAGTAACAAGTAACAATAAAAACACACCAATCAGTAATACATTGGTGTAAAAGTACCATTTAGTAAAGATTTTTCTAAGAATCAGTGCTTGAGTTATACTAGGTTTTCTACATGCTTCTTTCACCTCCCTGATTCATGTGGTAGAAGCATAAAACTTTCTTCTTTTTTTCCATGGAATGCTGATTCGAGGTAGATCTAAGAATCCATCTACACAAATACACAAATTTTGCATGGATTCAAAGAGTTTTATCCACATTTCACCGAAGAAAATAATATTGATTTCATAGTGCATGTCTACTCTTCTGTTCGTAAACTAAGTTTCATCCAGCTACAAAAAACCCATAAAACAGTCAAATAGATTTTTTCAATCAAATTTCACAATGAGAAAAATTGTTATATACTACCTTCCATATCAGAAAACAAGTAATTGTCACAAGTAGTGAGAATAAAAAGCTATCATTTTACAGTTTCTCATGAAAAATTTTTTTTAATTTTTTTTTTTTATTTTTGTCACATGTATATATTAACAGTGAAATTAAATTTGTACAATTTAAGAACACAGGTATACCAGCTTACTTCAGATGCCTGAGATGTTCCTTGGCATAACTCTGCTGACTTTTACAGACTTACATACAATTGACAACTTGTCTAATGAAAGAAATAAATGCCTTTGCTACTACCTAGTTTACACAAATACAACTCGGTGATGCAGGCTGTGTTGTGAAAAAATTGGAAATAAGGAATAGTGCAAATAAGTCAATATCTGCACTTTGCTAAATATGACCATATATTCTGCAATCTCATCTGTCTTTCCTGGTTGAAAAATCACTTCCCAATACAATGTTGTCACACTTCATCTTCCTAACTCAAATTTCTGATGAATTTTAAGTACATTATGCTTCTGCATTGGCTACCATAGTAAAATATAACCACAAAACTCAAGCAAAATCAAATTCTTATCTTCCCCTGACTATCCATTAAAGCTGCATATGTTTAAAATATTTTTTTCTTCTCATTTTTATATTGAATTGCTAGATGCTGCAGAAAGTACGCACATTGAAATTCCTCACTCTGAAAATGGTGTAGTTCTTAATATCATCAAAACAGATATACATCGTCAACTGGTGGCAGTGTATATCTTCTCTAATTACTAACTGGTGCAAACCAAAGGGAGATTCTTGCAGTGGAGCTAAACTATCAGATTCTGAGAGCTAAAAATCCCTATGCCAATCTTTCTGCCTTTTCTGGGACCTTTAAAGTACTTTGCACTCCATTACAATCTCAATCCTGCCTAAGATCCTGCCTAAGAAGAGTTCTCTTGTGAACGGCATGAGTAAAGTACATACTATTTTACTTGGTATTGCTTTTGTAAATTGTGTACCAAAGGCTGAGAATACTAGCATTGGTAGTAGCAAATAATATTACGTTAACTTAAGAAGACAATCTCACTGATGACACTGCTGTAAAAGGATGGATCAAGAATCTTAGAGTACACATTTTAATTAAAGATTTCTGTGAATTTAATGGCGCATTTAAGAGAAAACGTCCAGTATACTATTTCAACTAAAATTACATTATTACTCTTTTTGACAATATTTCGGAAGCTACTTCAATTATCTCTGCTACGGTAATTCTGTTAAATTACATATGCTATTTAGTAAAGTTGGCAATCTTGTATGGTTCTACTCTGTAATAAGACCTCATTCTATTACTTCTTATCTGCTTATAAAATTTAATATAGTTTTTCTTTAATGCTCTTTATCAAAATATGTCAAGGATTTGCAGCTGTTTACTCTGGACAAGAGAAAATAATTATAGATATGAAAAGAAAAAACTGTAATATGACGCTTCTGAAATCATAAGCACTTTGCCATGTTCACAATGAATTGAACAATGGAAATTAAGTTAGCCAAAAGTATACCAGGGGCATAAAATCTTTGTAGTAGAAACATACATTTAAAAACTGGAATGAACTCTTTAGGGAGAAGAGAGAATCACAGCTTTTTAAAAAACATTGGCAAATAATACTTTTCAACTTCAAATATACATGGGATTTTCAATGGCCCACCATCATCTTTAGTTTTCAGCTCTAACTACTCCCCAATTCCAGCATCTTTTATCTTCTAATTCTGTTTATGTTGTTGTCTAACTTTCACATCATCTTTATCTGACTGCACCCTGAGGAAAGAGTTGCTATCTTCAAAAATGAGAACATCCTCTACTTATCCTATTTGACTGACTATATTGAGACTATTTAATTATTTTTTGGGGTATCCTAAAACTAAGATCTGATTTTTTGCTTCATAAATATAGCAAACACTCAATTTCTCCAAATGATCGAGTACTCATCCTATATGCTTCTTGCTTGCTTACATATCATAAATTATAAAAACACAAATCTTTTCTTCAAAAACTTACAGCCTAAATTCAACTATCCTGTGTGAAAGTGATAAGAGTAACAGATGAATTGAAGTCTTAAGATATGTACAGCTCATTCATCTGACTGTCTTTTCTGGAATTTCCCTTCTCTGATACCTTAATTAATAAAAATAACTTCTATCCAGTTTTGAATGAGAAGTAACAAACATAAGGTACACTACTTGGCTCTAATGCCAATGAATAATTTAACACAACAGTGAAATACAAAAGTAACAAAAGGTGGTAGAAATCTGAAAAAGTTTACCGCATATATGGTTTCTACACAGATCTACTATCTATGCAGAGAAATCAATATTGTGTTTTATTGTCTTAATTAAAATTTCAGAGATTCTACATGCAGTTTCATCATGCAAAAAATATTGTCTCATATTTTAATGGCTAAAATGTAAACATGAATGATATATATATTCCTTCCAAAACCAAATAAAAACCAATGCATAAAGCTAGAAAACATACTAGCCCCAGTCAAATTTTAATTACTTTTGATTCTCTCTCTGTCATTCTTCACAAGAACCAGTTAGCCATATCTACCCTATTAACATACAGGTGTTCTACAGAGTGTTCATGTCCTAATTGTTCCAGCTGTGGGACCTCATTGTTTACTAGTAGCCTTAAAAGCAGATTACCACATATTTAAAGCAAAATGTTGATCCCAAGAAAGACTGTGAAAAACCACATTCACTTTGCAAAAATAAAGGAGAAAAAAAAATAATAATCAAATGTTTTAAACAAACAAAGAAAGAAAGAATTAAAAAATAATAACTCAACTCTTTCCTAGTTCAACTTCTCAGAGCAGGAAACTAGACTGGAGCCTGAGTGACAGTCTCAAACACAGTGACATTTTTAAATGACAAAGGCAAAGCCCTTTTTAGGCAGATTAATGGCAGTTCATCATTCTTTTTTAGCAGTCACTTTATCTCCATTAATAAATGGAATAAGATATTGCCAACACCTGTAGCAGTTGCTCAAATTAATTATCACAAGCCTGGTATAAAACCATTTTACATCAATGTAAGAACAGCATATAATGATGTAACAAAATGAATATATAGCAGCACTTTTTTTTTTCTAGCACTATCTCAGCATGGCTTGCAAACATGCACATCATTGTCCAACACCTTTTTATCCTGGCGGCTGTCCACAAACACGGGGATGTGTAGTCAAGGATTACACATGGAGTCAAAAATGGACTGGTGTAATAATAGCCCATTTTGTACTTCAGGTGGAGAAACAAAACATTGCCCTGTAGATACACATCTGACCAGGCTGACATTGTTAAAAAAACTGTCCTTCATTACAAGAATAGTAAAAAACTCCATAGTTAGTATCTAGGAATAAAACAAAACTAAACAAATAAATCTTAAGTAATCCTGAATAGTAGATAGTGTCAGAACGGCCAGGTAACAGCATGTGGGTGACATGACAACAGCTACAGATTTGAAATCATATCCCATGTTTATTGCTTTGATTTTATTGCATGTTACTGGTGACTTGCCAATAAGTACAGACCAAAAAACACATTCTGGCTTTATGTAAACATTTATCTGTCCATAATTAGCATCTTACATTTATAACATTTTATATTACTTGACCGCCAAATTAAGGAAATGAAATATAAATAATTGCATTTACTGTACCAAATATCAATTTGTAGATTTGTTCTGACAAAAAAAAAAAGTACAGAATGTAACCTCTGATTACATACTCCTGATGATTTCACTGACCAACAGTGCTAAAAATTGTGCTCAGACAAAACGTTTCATGTCACTTTCTAAAGTATTTGTTTCATAATTTTATTGGAAACAATAGGATTCGCATTAAGTCATATCTTTTACTGTGCTGATGTAGGATTTATTTGAATATGATTTAGAACACAGGAATAAATATATGCTTAGGATGGTCAGTGTCTTCAGTTAATAAAACTTAAGAGTGATGTTACAATTATCTGCAAGTAATTTCATTTTAGTGTTGTTTTGTAAAAAATTACATTTTAAATTAATTTGTAAGATATTTAGTAGCATAACTTCAAAATTCTGCCCAAATTTTGACCCCTCATAAATAATTACTTATTTATAATCTTTATAATCTTACCTCTTGTCTCTGTCACCTGCTGCTTAAGTGAATAGCAGGAAAAGTTTTAGTTTTCTGAACACTACTGACATAATTCAGTCCTTTTTAGCAGGATAATTGGAACACTCAATTTTCCCACAATTTGATCACACTACAGTTCTGTATCTAGTCCATAAACTACTGCAATATGCTGGAAATGCTGAAATTACCTGGTACAAATACATATTAAGATCTATGCATTTTATGCTTTTTTAGAGATACTGATAAGATTAATTTATATTTGCTCAGCTTTCTATAATTTCTTGGGTTCCTTTAATTCCAGTTCATGCACTTGATGCTTAGGCTGCATTCAGAGTATACACCATTATGGTAAGCACATTAGCATGCACAGGCAATACAATATTAGATTATAATTAACCCCACAAACAACCAAAAAGGGTGAAGTTGCATCATGCAATGAAACCACAGCTTGGCCTGGACTGCCATGCAGAAAAAAACCTACATCAATGAGTCTGCAGTACGGCTCCTAGGTAAGAGTTGATATGAAAGAGGTGAGTTATTTCAGCATTGAAGTCATAGGCTGAAAATGTTTATACTACTGTAAACAAAATACTGCACATAGCACCGGCATTGCTCTCTGGGGGAAAAAGATGCTTGTAGAGAACAAAAATGATGAGGAATATAAGGAAAATAAGGAGGAGAAGGAATAAAGTACAGTAACAAGTCTGAAATACAATCTGCCATTTTTCATAAGCAGGTAGGTATTTCATTCAAAATAATCTCATTGGAACTTTTATAGAAAACCTTAATTTTCAACGTATTTTGAAATAAAACATTAGGTGAAATAATGAGATACAGGGAAATTTCAAAAGATCCATAGCATTCAGTAACTGACAAATAATTGAAGATAATACACAGATATGTAGAGGTGAATTTTAAAGCAGGATACAGGATCTAAACAACACAACCTTCACTTATTTGAATACGATATGTTGGTTCAAATGAACGTTGGTACTATAAGTAATGCACTGTATAGACACTTTCTATTCCTTTTCTAAAAAAATTAATAAAGACATCTCTCTGCTTAATAAAGCTCGCTTCCCCCTCCCCCCCCAATGCCCCAGAAATAGTAATTATTCTGGACTGCCTTTACTTTATAAACCTCTGTAGCTGTGAATGTAAAAATACAACATGAACAGCAGGGAGACAGACTGGCTTGTTTTAAGACGTGTTTACTACACCTAGTAATTATTAGCCTGATTCCAATAAGCTCAGAAACACATGTGATCAGCTAGTTCATTTTAATAACAACACTCATACAACAGATTCTACTCTGTGATAGAAGCAGTACGATATTATGTTAATATTGCCCTAAAGAAAATTTGTTCCATATTTTTCAATAGGAATGTTGGCTATTGAGCATTTTTCCATAAATACATTTAATTGTAGGAGTTCTTTCAACTGTACAACTATTTGCAAATATATCATCTAATCACACAGGGCAGTAATCCATGGAATATCAAATATAGCTTTAAAAAAAACTACAAGTTTATTTACTGTGCAAAGATTTTAATAGAAATAATATCTGTACCAGTTGCAAAACAGAATTATAGAATCACAGGGGTTGGAAGGGACCTCTGGAGACTGAGTCCAATTTCCCTATTAAAGCAGATACCCTACAATAAGCTGCACGGATAGGCTTTCAGACAGGTCTTAAATGCCTCCAAAGAAGACGACTCCAAACCTCTCTGGACAATCTGTTTTGGTTCACTGTCACTTCCACCATAAATAAGTTCTTCTGCATGCTTGCATGGAACTTATTATGTTCAAATTTTAGTCCATAACTCCTTATCCTATCACTACACACCACTGAGAAGAGCCTAGCCTCATTCACTTGCCTCACACTGACCTTTACATATTTATAAACATTAATCAGATCCCTTCTCAGTCTTCTCTGCCCCAATCTGAACTGACCAAGTTTATTCACCTCTCCTCATAAGGGAGATACTCCAGACTCAACAACTTTCAGTATGTCCATTTTTACTCAGTCACTTTTTATAAACTACTAATCTGTTTATGCAGTAAATTTCCACAGACATTTTGATCAAACTAAAAATCAGCACAATTGACAGTATAAATTATTTTCTTGACTCTTGAAGTTGATAAGGAGAATTGCAGGAAAACCTGTACCTGGAAAGGTACAATTCTTAAATAGCAAAATACTTATTAAGTTTCCAACCTGACACTTCTATCTTTCTCACAGAAGAAGATTCCCCAGTCACAACTGGTACTACCTTTAGCCACTATGTGCTATTTAACAAAGCTAAAAAGATGTTTCCTTAGTTGCCTACTAAAGATACAAACATTTTATTGGGTGTATATGTATGCACTTATATAATGTACTGTACATGCAAACATTATCAAAAACATTCCTCAAATTACTGATGGAACTCATAGTTTGCCTTAGTTCTATAATCTAGTTTGAATACAAACATTTGAATTTTAAAACCAAATTAGAAAAATCCAATCCTACCTTCATTATTTGTCTTAAATTTGCTTAAGATGAAGGTTGGTATTTTAAAGAAACTTAATAATAAAAACTCCCAGTTATAAATGAAAAAGTGTAATTTATTGCATACTACACATACAATACTCATGGGAATGTATATTAATGTGTAAATATTTTTCTATGAATCATATTTTTCAATTATTTTTCCTACTGACATCTCACATATTCATTTACTTTTTCTTAGAAAGACATGTTGATAAAATAAAATTTAAATTTATAAAGGGTTAAATAATGGTCTATTTAAACATTATATATTGTTTTCCTAAGACTAAAATAAAGACAAAATCTTAAAGTTCAGTGCATTTAAATTTAAAAATTGAGACTGATACATATTGTTTACGTAAGTTGACAAGTACTGTTTCAATAAGGAAGCTGAAAAAATTCGTTTCTGCTTTCAGTAAGTTGAAATTACCTGAAAAAAATGATCAGAGATCTTTAATGATATTAAAATAATATTTGCTGCTTTAGAGAAATTAATTTACTGATAACATGATATTAGACAAAATAGCAGGCTATGGATGATATTTTTTCCCTATGATGGAAGTACTTGAGCTTGACAATTAAAATGAAGATTTGCAACAGTAGTGCAATTAAGCATCTGTACTCTCAAGATAAGAAACATCATTCAAACAATATTATTGCAATTGAATTATACCACATGGTGTAGTAGAAATAAAATCCTTCTGACACAGCATTGTCACAGGAGATTTGCTTTGGAAATAAAAAGCCACAAAACAAAACCATTATTTACTATCTCCACATTCCATAATACATAATAAATGCTTACTCTTCAATGAGAATCTGTTCTACTAAATTATATCATTCTTTGATAGCTGCTTAATGAAAAGATAAGAATATTTACAAATGATTATCATAGTTTATAAAAAAAAAAAAAAAATTCTGTGAACAGTTCCTTTTCTAATAAACCAAGATCATACTTTGGCAACATCAGAATAAAATTATCTATACATTCCATGTCTATGTGCCAGTTCTGAGACTTTGGAAAGAATAATATGAAGTTCAACTAATAATTTATCCCTTGACAATATCTAACACCCATGCATAAGGAATTACAGTTATAGCTGTATACACTGAATCTAGGAAAGAAGAAAGATGGAACATGAGCAAATATGAGCAAAAACTTACAGATGTAGAAACTTCACATCACAGATCGTGCACCAAAAAGGTTACTGAGAACAATCTAATCTATGCATCTCCAGGTAGATAAACATCAGCAAATTACTCAAAAGTGAAAGGGAGGGGGTGTGAGGGGAACCATTCAAAGAAGCTGATCCAACTGGAAACGCATAATCAGTTACCTAACTTTGAAGCACAATGGACATGAAGCAGAATGGCTAAGTATATTGAATATAAACAATCTAGGAAAGGCAGTATGATGTGTTTAATGTAATTAATAAATACTGCATTTTAAAATAAATGAAATCAAACTATTGAATGAATAAAAGCAATATGAGAAATATTTCACAAAGTTGTGCTAACATCTCTGTTAATATAATCTATACAATTTCTAAATTCCTTTCTAAAAGTCTTTAGAATTGGTTTCAATTTACCAGGTAGCCTAATCAGTGAGTTTGAGTAACCTACCTGAGTAAGGATGCCAATAAAACACAACAATACACCAGAGACAGGTGTACTCTGGGTGTCTAGATTCACATCCATTTAAAATGGTATTTTGGACAACTACATTACCACTGCATCTTAGCTACCAAATCAAATGCACTAGACTTCCCAGTTTTCCCTATGTGGCCAAGATCATTCAAGTCACATCAAGTATCTGTCTTTATGACAGACCCCATCTAGAGAAAGGCCATCTTTCCTGGGACCTAACAATGTCTTAAGACAAGCCTTGGGATACTGTGTTAAAATAGCTCTCAGGAAGCATACTTAGCGGTTTATCCCTACACACAGAGGCATAGATTGACACCAGCCTGCCCTGACTGCTGCAGCTGCTTATCTAAATCACATCTTTCCTCCACTCAATCAAGCCCATTAAATTTCATTCCAAGAAATTACTCTTTCCATAGCCAGTCACTCTCACAGAAACAAGAATAACCTCAAATCACCTCCCTCTCAAGTTCTTCCTCTATAACCACCCTTTAAGTACCACAGCATAGTTTGTCACTGTCTGCCAAAGGTTACCTTGTATTGTGCTTTTATATTCTGTCATAACTACTGCTGACACAGCATCCAGACTAATAATAAAGTAATAAATTAGAGTTCTCAAGATCACTGCCTAGCTGCCCTTTGACCATGAAACAGCTGTTGCCTTTATCAACTGAAATGAGTTGCACCTTGACAAGTACATTGACTTTCATGATTAAAGAACAGGCTGTTCACATGTGTTCCTGTGCAGTGACATCTCAGTTATCCCTTCATTCACTACTTATCCTCAGTCCTGTTCCCATTGCCAAGTCAAACTAAATGGAAAAGGATTTTATCTTTTACTGGAAATCAAGTAAAGTAAACATAAATAGCACATAATACCTAACTCATAACACATCACTGTTTTCTCTGCATGCAAATTAGCACAACAAATACTACCAGCTGCTGAGGAGAGAAACCTCTAGCTCTGCAGAATGTATTTGGGATAAGATACACAACCACTAAGCAGGTGCTGAATTTTTAATTTATGAAAGACTACAGAGAAAAAACAAAACAAATTAAAAAAAAACAACAACAAATAAGAGCTAAATAGTTTTCTCTAAGTTAACATGGCAAAAGATAATTAAAAAACAAATATGTCTTGAATTGACATATCTGCATAATCACATTTGCCAAGGTAAAGCAGAGAAACAGCCTGAAAGCTTAAAAATACCAAGGAGAGAAGGACACATCAAGTGACTTCTGGGTGAGCTTCCATATTTCTGACTAGGAGAATAAGCTAAAGGAAATACAATATTTGTATTGTACAAAATACAAGAATTTTAAGCTAGGACCTATTTATGGAAGATAGATTCTATCAGAACATGATTTTGCAGAGCTATGGTTCTGTTACTTACTGGGAATATCATAAAGTCTGTTACTAGAATATTCAAAATACCCTGAATCACAAAGGGCCAAACCTCCATCTCCCATTGAATTCAACAGCTGTTCAGAGTGCTCAGTAGTTCTGTAAATTTAGCCAATAATTGTATTGAACTCAGTTGCTTATTTTTGGCAACTCAACTTTGAAAAATTAGCCTTGAAAATTACCTTGGGTACTAATAATCTGAGTATTATAAGTGGGGGAATATTTTACATCTACTGCTGTTGAAAATAATGCAATTATCTGTATTATTTCATCATATTATCACAAGCAATATAAAACTCACCTAGGAGCAAAATATATGAAGCTTCTTTTTTATAAGTTCACCTAGCACTTCTGTATAGAAACATTCATTCTGTCTCTCTAGCAACAAGACCCTTGAATCTGCATTTAGTTCATGGCCTAGTAGATCTTCTGCATATTACCATATTAAAAATTCTTAATAACCTCCTGTTATGACTATAAAGAATAACCCTCTGTGTTATTTTGGATATTTTGGATACTAAGGATATCAGTTACAACCCTCATTGCTCACGAAATCTTTGTTAACTATGTTACCATCAGTACTGTAAATCTTGGTACTATCTGAATAAAATTCATCAGACTGGCCTCATAGTCTATAAGAGGATTCCCTCCTTTCTTAATGCTTGCATAGATGGAACACAGATTACCAGAACCAATATTCCATAATTAATTCAACATCTTCTAGCAGTCTGGATGTGTCCTTGAGGCTTTAAGGAGGGTTATATTTATTATACACAACAGCAGTAACATACTGAAGGTTATCAATTATTGCGGCTTCAATCACAGACATAGTTTTGCAGTCTCACTAAACCTGATGGTGAATTATGGCCTCAGGAAAAATGGGAAGCTGAAAGATATCTTCTTGACTGTGGCATTACTTCAGTTCCATATCAGCAAATAAAAATACACATATGGAACAATCTGTGTTCTTCCATAAGTATCAGGGTTTGCAGTCTCATATACTTGTAAAAAGACATCCTAGCTCTATTCAAACAAAAACTTTGTTTATATATATTTCTTCTCTTCCCAAAATGAAACAAGTACATAACTAATATAATTCTGCACCAGAAAATGTAAAATATAAAGTATCCTATACTTTTTCCTTTGATTAATTTTTGAGAAAAACTGATAAAAGTTTTCATGACAGCATTACTATTCTACTTGTATATCAAGGAACACTGCAGTTCCACTGGGAATATAATACTGTGGAAAAGCATAACTGAAGAGTGATAGACACTCAAATACACGCACAAGTAAAATACTCTGTAAACCCACAAAATATTAATAACTTCTCATTTACAGAAGTGTTGTATTGATTTGGTTGTGACTGCCCATATACTAGACTAGACCCATATATTTAGACTAGATATGGTTAAGATATTTTTTACTGTGAGGGTGGTGAGACACTGGAACAGGTTGCACAGTGAGGTTGCAGATGCCCCTTCTCTGAAAGCACTGAAGGCCAGAACTGGATGGGACTTGGCCAAGAGGGAGGTATTCCTGCCTACAGCAGGTGTATTGTAACTAAATGACCTTGGAGAAGCCTGCCAACCCAAACGATTCTATGATTCTATACCCTTATTATTTACATTTTTCTCTTTTACTGATAACACAAGCAATTCTGTTGTAATGAAGTGAATACTGTAAAATAATTCATAATCAAAATATTTTCTGTTTTCATACAAATGTGTTGCGTTATTTTCATACTCAATAAGCAGCAACTACATACACATCATTTACTAAGAAAGGAGTTGTATTTTCACTGTAAAATAATGTCTGTCTTTAGGCTTATATATATTTAAAAATCTGACTCTTTTCTGCCCAGTTATTTTTCACTGTATATTGTGAGAATACAGAGACAGAAATAAATTAATAAATAAACAAAAAAAAACCAAATGAAAGACTTAAAAACTATGAAGATGGTAGGAATACGAAAAAGCATATGAGGTATTGGATATTATTTTATATATTCTTTTACTGTTTAATTCACTGTATCTCAAGTTCATGGTGTTCCTAGAAATAACAGCATAGAAATATACATCATCCATACTCTAAACCAACCACTGCTTTCCAACTATAGAAAAGAAACTATAAATATATATATATATTTGACAAATATTATGACTACCATGTTTGATATTTTCTTAAAATAAAACTATGAGATTACTACTCACGATGATTTCAGTAGTTTCCATGGACAGTATTTTCAGAGACTTCCCTAATTCTTCAATCAGTTTGAGAAATAAGTTTAGCTGAAGGAATGCAGAAACTCAATTTCCCCCCATTACTGTTTCTTTTCTAAAGGTCAGGTTAAAGTCAGTAACGTGGTTGCAGTTTTTATTGATTGGTTGCACAGCTGGAAGAGTTGCATGGTTACGGTGGTACTTTACAGATGTTATAGTTGGAAAAAATATCCAAAAAGGAGCAAACTCCAAAAAAAGATCCTTCCCCAGTGGTAGTCAGCCATTAAATGTCTTCTAGGAGAGGTGGAGCCAGGCTCCACCAGTCACACAGGTAAATTGCCTTCACCTGTGCTCCCACAGCTGACAGTTAAAATTGTACATACATATAAAAAAGGTAATTTATCTGACATAATTATTGAAATCACTTTGAGGTAAATTACAATACTGACGAGTTTAGTTCTGCTTGTATACACTCTGCTCATATGATGCATACTTGCCTTACAACAGACATTTGAGAGGCTGAACAGAAGGAAGAAAATCCTAGCAGATACATCAGACTACACTTAGTGGGTCACCTGAGATATGCAAATAACCAACACAAGTTGGGAGGGAAGGTGTTCTGGCATAGCAAAAAAGATTAAATATGTATACGTATGCATTTAGAAGGTACAAGCTCCATTTCTGTACCGTTCCTGCCTTTCATTACTCTAAGCAAGGAAAGGGGCCTTAGAAATTCCACATAGATGTTCTCATAACATACAAACTGACATTATTCAGCTTTACACGTGGACATTAAGAAAAAACAGTAGGCTCACAAGATAAACACTCAGAGACTTAATACTGAAAATTCTTAATAAATTTTGATGGATGTCCTGTACATCACAAGCCATTCAACTTCACCAATTTACTTCCAAATGGACTCTAGAAACTGGTGTTTTAACTTAAGTATAATGTAGCATATCTTTAAGGAAAAAGCAATCATTGCCAACACAAACACACAGTTCCTATTTTGATAGTATGTTTCAGTGGGTACTTACACTGTTAACATTTTATACCTTATTTTCTATTTGAATTCAGCAGTCTCTCTAATACACTGATTCTTATCAAAGCCTTTATTATATTAAATAGTGCTTTACTTTCTTCCACTGAGGTACTTACATCATTATAACCAGATCACATGTCAATCTTCTTTTTGATAAACCAGAGATTAAGTACTTTAAATCTCCTACTCAATGGAATTTTCTCCAGACATCAAATTTCCTATGCTCTCCAACCTCCACTTAATGTGACCTTAAATAGTTCAACTGCAATCTCCACTATATCCTGCCACAGAACTGAGATAATACCCCAAGCTGTAAAGATTGTTTATTTAGAATGCTACAGCACTAAAATAAGGTATGGTTGTTTGGTTTTTTTCTTTGTTGTTGTTTTTGTTTGTTTGTTTGTTTTGTTTTTTCAGTGGAAGACTTTGTAAGTAACACTGATGCAAATGGTATGCTTTGGACTGCATGCAGCTTGCTTTCTCTTCTTTCCAGAAGCTGATAACCTTAGAAAATTGTTGCAGATTGTCAGACATACATTTCAAATCACATCTGCAAGCCAATATAAAAGCATCCAGATACCTATGCAAGCAGAAACAAGGAAAATTTCACACTTTAAATATCTATAATTTCCCCTTAAAAAAAAAAAAGTAGGCTTAAAAAAGGAAGGCAGACTTTCAGTTAACTGTAAAAATGCACTCAGTGTCCTGACAGCTTCAGATTGAATTTGAATAGAATACTGCACACAATAAATTCCTTGTACAATTAGACTGCTTACCTGCTAGACCTACATCACTCCCTCGGACACAAATTAGACTGAAAAGCTATACTTGTAAGGATTGTCTCCTTACAAGATAAAAATTATATAACTAACTACAGCTTTCATTATTTGAGAGGAAAAAGCCTTACTTTTTCCCCTTTGGTTACCTATAATTATGATCAACTTATATTTTTATGTTAAAAAAAGGGTGAAAATTTGCATATAATATTTCCTTAGATGCAGCTGGCACTTTCTTCTCCGTGTAGAAGTGTCAGAAAGTTTGTATGAGTCTGTCTAGCCTTTCAGTATCAGAATAGAACCTGTTCTATTTCGGTCCTTGATTCCATAGGCTTTCATTTAGAATTAAATCTAAGTTTATAGGCAAATAATACTTGTATTAAGACTCGCAGAAATCTAAAAAGGCACTTAATCATTTGACTATCAATAAGAAATTTTTGTTTGTCCAATACTGTCCTTTACTGAAAGCAATGATAAAGGTCCCTCTTTCCTCAACAGAGCCAAAATCATTACTGTTGTGACCAACCAGTAGTTTTCAATCAATAAAGAAAGACTGACTGGGTTTAACATTTGGTAACTGATCTAACAACAGTGATCCAATACGAGGATTAGTATCTCAAAAGCTGATCCAACTTTTAATGGGAAAAGAAAACACACATAACCCATAAGAAAATCTAATAATCATTCAGTCATGTCTCATTTTTAAATAAGACACTAGCATAGAAATAAGAGCAAACACTCTATAAAATGATGAGGTACAGAGGCCTGCTTAAGCTAGGATGGCACTGAGTTGTCAAAACTCATCTTGTGAAGGTGAGCAATGTTTTGCAATTGTGGAGCCAGTAATTAGTATTTCCTAAATCCAGGTTCCAACATGCTGCCTTCCATTTGGCTATGAGCGTCATTTCTTTGCACCCTTACAGATATATGCTCATTGCTTCCTATCAAAAAAGTTAAAAGGAGATTAATATATATACCTACAACTTTACTGTATTTTGCTCTTTTCTTATTGAATGCAAGATGTTCCTAGGATACAAAATCATAATAGGGCAGTATCTTCAACATCTAAAAGTATATTTGCTGCAAGGAATAAAACATAGTTTTATAGATTATGCATTTCATCCTTTGAGTCAGTTTGTTATTCTCTTCTCTTTTCTCTCCTCACTTTAGTACACTCATTGAATGACTGTATGAGACAAGCCATGTCCAGTATGATGCCATACAGAATCATAGAATCACTTATTCAAAAGGTGCATAATGACCATCTAATTTCAACCCCCCTGTCAAAGGCAAGGACAGCAACTACTAGACCAGGCTGCCTAGAGCTGCATCTGAAGGATACAGTCAAATCCACACCTGGAAAAAAATGTGATATTTATGATGTTTGCAGCCTCAGAAAGGTCAGTGTAAATTGCAACGGCTTGTATGGAGAACTGCAGAAGTGACCAGGAGATGAGAAGGTTATTCAATAACACACAAAAAGTTAAGACCATTTAACCTAAGTACAGACTCTGAAAAAGTATGAATTCTCTCTGAGCACACTGCAATTGGCATCATGTAGGGAATGAGTTGTAATGCAGTCAATATAGTCAGAAGAAAAATGACTATTCACTGCCCAGAATTGAATTTAGTTTGGAAATAAAAACATTTTGATCTATTAGAGGACAACAGTTGTGGAACAGTCTGTAAAAGAAAGACAGGGTGAAAGAAAATCATTTTTTAACGGAATTAATTTTGTTTCTTTCATTTTACCAAACCACCAATGAACATCTCTCCTACCATTACTAAAACATATTTTTAAGATTTCATCTAGATGACAAAAAATATAAAATAGCTATGCTCCTGGATGGAATTTTAGTAAAGACATGCTATGAAGTTAATGGTCAGAATATTGATTTGCTTAGCAGGCCTCCTGTCATATTAAGTTCTGTTTTCATTGTATGCTACCATTTTGCTTCAAGGAAATATTTCCTTCGACTATTTTGTTTCCATAGAAGTAACAGTACCTGAGGGAAAAGGTTTTTTAAGTACCATACATGTATTTGTAAGTTCACAGACTTGTCTGTGCACTGTATCACCTATTTGCTGTCCCCTTATGGATGCCAAAAAGAATACTAGTCTAAAGATTGCTTTTCCAAACGTTGAAAACACTCTTCAGTGTGATGTCTGCCAATTTTAAGATCTAAAACTTAAAAAAAAATGAAAATCTGTCTTCAAATAAATGTTGCCATTCTGCCAAATATACTACACATTTTTCCATCTTTGTGATATTTCATTACCACTAATCTGTATTCCCTGCATGTTTATTAGAATTCTAGACTAAATTTTCTTTTGTCTTTTTCCTGTCCTCTTTTATCCTGGAAGCATTCATCCTTTTTGTTGTGTGGGGTTGTTTTTTGTTGTGGGTTTGTTGTGGTTTTTTTCAGCATACAGAGAAATGGAAAGGTCCAAAGCATCATTAGGTACAAGCCCTCTGAGTTAGGGACTTATGATATAAGACCAGTCTCAAAAGACTTTGTTCTCTCGCAGGTAAGCCATATATTTTCATTTATCTCCTGTCTGAGAGGTTATTCCACTGATTAATCTGCAAAGGCAGGTTTATTTTCATCTCTCACAACCTAAGGAAACTGTTAGTGACACTCAGACGATGTGAAAGAATACTGATGTGCTTTTTACTGTTCATTCACATGCAAACAGCCTCTTTCTCCATAATGCTCTGTTTTATCCATATAGCAACTAAGACAAAAAATTATTTCTGGAGTATTAACTAAATTTTCCCACATATTTCCATTACTCAGTGGTGGTGCAAAGCTGTCATGAGATAGTCCATTTCCTCTTCAATTTCGTACTATTGAGTGGCATCATTCCATTCTAATAAATTCTGGTTCCCATTTACTAGTAGGTTGTTTACTTGACAAGCACAGACTTAATATACAACACAAAACTGTTTTGTGCTTGACAGCTGTATTAATAATGATGACTAAGTACAAACAATATGAACAATCATCTCACCAATTACTTTAATACAGCAGGAATCATCAATGAGAAAAATCATTTTCTAACAAAAGGGACTGTTTTTTTCTTTTTAATTTTTAAATTTTCACTTGATTTTTCAAAAAAAGCATTCAAGAAAGACAATATGTAAATGATAAACAGCACTGATTCTTTAAACAACTTTCTAAAATCACTGAATTTTAAAAAGGAATTTTGCCTTAATTACAATATTGCCTAAGTTATTTTACCTTCTGCCATGATGTCAGCTGGAATTCACCCCGAGAGATTAATTCCAGTATCGATGATGCATTTTGCAAAACGGCAGAGACGAGGTCTTTATTTATTTACTTGTTTGTTTGTTTTGAGTGGAGTGAGAGAAGGAAGGGGTAGCTTTTCTTTTTTCTGAACAACAAGAATATAGGCAGAAACACTTGCGATTGGCAGGGGAAAAAAAAAAAAAGCTGCATATATTAGTGAAGAAAAATAGCCCATGAAGTACTCTAGGTCTCTAAGTTGAGAGACAATTGTTTTAATACTTTCTCAGCTTTTCTCACTGTTTTGAGAGATTTTTTTCAGGCCCAAATGGAATAAATGATTACATACTGAAAGTATCCCTGGAAATGTATTAAGTCTAGCTACTAAGCTCTCCTTATATATATGTAAACTGATTCTTAAGTTCTTTTGATACTTAGCCTCATAATCTGAGAGGAACTGGGATGTGGGAGTAAATAAGCAAATATGCCCAATTCTCAGTGTAATCAGAATACCTTAATTTGACATTCACAAAAACTTGATACAAAATAATTATTTTTACTTTAAGTATTTCTCCCCCTTTCCTCCCCCCCCCCCCCCCCGACACACAGACCAGTAGATTCAGAATAGTTACAAACCAAGCCTAGAAACTGAGAGCTAGGAGGGGCTCAGCACATTGCAATTTTATTTAAATAAACATTTTAATTCCATCTATGGCACCAATTACACATCTAAAGAAGGAACATGTGCGCTAGAGGAACATGTTTACTGCTCCGCTGCCACATTACTTCAAATTTCTATCCCAAAACATGATACAACCCTCTTCCAAAATGATGTGAGATTTTTCTTGTAAGTGGATACTAAGCAGCCATAATAGTACTCCTTTGTCAAAGAAAACCATGGCACTTGTTGCACCTCCCAGAACAGCATGCTTATTAGCCATGGCTTTGTAAATTCACCCCCACACAATATGTGAACAGTTTGAGTTTGAGAAGAAATTCACAAGTATCTCATTGAAAGCACTTACTGCAAGCTGAATTTTGAAGTACTTAGGCTTTGTTCACAGATAAGAAGTCACTGTCTCTGAAAGGTAACAAGCTACATATTCTGGCAAAAGCAGTATTGCTAATGTCACATTGTGATTCATCTTCCTCTTATAAGGACCTGAAATCTTGGAGAAATCTTCAAGAGCATGCTTACTTCTTACTTTTGTGCTTTAAAAGAACCAAAATATTCCTATCACTGACTAGCAAGTACTACTAACATACCTCTTAAAAACTGAACTGAAAGCTGGGTTGTAACAGCTTTCATATTAGTAACAGCCCTCAAAAGAATGCACACTCAGCTGGGAGACACCATAACTATCTCGACTCTCAAGATACATGATACAATTCCCACTCATCAATTCCCTGTTATGGACAATTTTTACTTGCTGCTGATAAAACTGCATCTCTTGAAATGCTTCAGTCTCATGGCCACAGATGTGCCCAACAAGCCATTTCTTTAGAATTAAGTTTGCACCTTCAAACACTGCTCGTAAGCTAAGTGCTAGAGCAATTCTAGAAACAAACAAACAAACTCCACAATATTCAGGAAGCAAAAGGTTACTACTCAGGCTGGAAGACACTGTAACTCTAATGGCTCAGGCCAGGACTCACAGGACATGAATAGTTTGATCTCTTAACTGAGCTTACTTTGCTATCACAGCAGAACAGAGAAATACTCAGAAGTTTAAAGGGACCAATGAAAATCATATTTTTTTTTCACATCCAAAATATTGTTATGAACATCAAGGAATTATTTTCAGTTCTCATTTAAGGAAATTAAGGGGGTTGGACTCTATGATCTCTGGAGGTACCTTCCAATCCCTACGATTCTGTGAAATTAATACCTCACTATTTATATATATTGATTTTAAATCAGATATGTGTTAGGGTCACTTTTGCCAAATCAATGAAAAGCAAAAGCAGAGTAAAAGAATCACCAGGAAATGCCTACTCTTCCATCTTTTTTCAAAATTCTGATTTCTATTCTAGCATCCACAACTTTAGCAACAACATGCATGACTTGCACTTTCTTCTGTCATGTTTGTATGTCTTCTATTCCACAGCTGATAGAAGTAGATGAAAAGAGCTGACAGAAGAAAGAACCAAGGCTAGTAGCAGATACTTGTTCAGCTTTCTGAGAAGGAGTCCAGCAGTACTGCTCCATTGTTTGATGATCTCCTTTGACAATAATCTTAAGTGTTCTTTTGCCAGTTTCCAATTAATCTTTCCTTTACACACTAACAGAAGTAAACTGAGTGAGTTCCTATCAGGAAATACAAAGCCTGAGAATGAAAGCGTCTGTTGATGGCAGGTGAGGCCTGCAACCCACAATTACCAACTGGAGCTGCAAATACAGTATTAAGAAAATCAGTCAGAAATTCCTGAGCTAACAGCAGCTGTTCAGGAGATTGTAAACAGCTGCCAAAAAGTTACAGAAATCCACAAGAGTCCCAAATATTTAGAGAGATCTGGCAAGATGATAACCACTACATGCTAATCAATAGCTCTAGATCCAAAAAGATGTGGCACATTGCCCAAAACGAATAAGCCTAGTGATTTAAATTTACTTTGCAAGGGACAAATGATCACATCATTTAGTAAAGTGGCAAATAAACTTTCTTACTTACATTCCTTATTTTCTCCTTTCTGCTTTTTTTTTTTTTTTTTTTTTTTTGTGGGTTTTGTGCACGCATACATTTTTAAAGGTTAAGATGGTTATCTTCATCACTAGCAATCACTACTAGTGTTGTTGTTTATTAAAGGAAAAGAAGTAACTACACAATTGTGCATCATTAGGAAAATACAATTCCTACAACATATCCATGCCAATGGCACTGGCAAATTCACAGCTATAGTTTGCTTTCACATAAAAATTAACAAAAAAGGACTTTGTTTTCCCAGTCCATTTCAGAATACAAATTTACTCTTGTCTATTCAGGAAGAAGTCCATGAAAAAACACAGTGTCATTGCTATGTGTTTTAAATATCAGTGCATTTTTGAAAAACATATCTGTAGAGGTATTTTCAAAATATACTCCCATATTAGGAGTTGAATAATGTGAAAGAAAGTCAAAGTGAAGTGCTGAATGATGATCTGATGACAAAGAAAAGTAACATGAATACATTTAAAACATTCTGAACTCTGTTTATAGAAGTCCTAGAACTCCCACTAGGCTGCAGAAATAATGGTCTCCCTGGGAAAATACTGACAAAAGATGTTAGATCAGCCATGTCCTACCTGGAAAATAATGGTATTTCATAACTGTGTTGGCTCTGCAGATTAAATACTTAGCTTGTGTTCTTAAGAAAATGAAAACATTAGCCCAAAATTAACAGCTGAATATAGACTGTTTCATAGACCTTTATTAGGAGGTCACAAAGCTTTTTTTGTTCATTTGTTTTTAACATTTTACTTCATAAACCATGGTTGAATCTAAACTATGTTTAGCCTCTAAATGGCAGTCTCTGAAATGAAACCTACAGAAGCCAACTTCTCACCTAAACATTTCCTATGTTTACTAAAACAACTACAGATTTTAATCTGCAAGCAGTCTGATCTTAAACTTTCAATATTTTGAAGCATATTTCAACTTTTAGGGTCAAACACATAATTAACATGTCTTGATAGAAATAATTCACAAAGAGATCGGCTAATCATTGGAATATATTTCCTTTTCTGGAAACTTTTTCTCACATTAGCATTTTACATATTAGGATTGCCTGAAAGGGTAAAGAATGGTGCACCGTCACAACAAGTTGTTTAAATCGTGGAATAATTTAGTTCTCGATAATAATACTCTCTGTGCCAGACAGTGAGCTAATGGAAGTCTATAATGTTTCCTGAGAATGAAAGCATACACATTGCCATTAATATAGTAGACAATTTTGCTATAAGTACATAGCTTTGAAGTTCTCACTGTAAAATCTGCCTTTGATTCAGCAGTCAAAAATCCTTCAACTCTCAACCCACAAACTCCTCATAGTCAGCCTTGTAAAATCGCCTGTATTTTGACACCCTACAGAGTCTAATGGAGATTTCCAAGTTTGCCATGTAATACAATCTGAGATGCTGGCAGCCAAAACTGCCTCCACATGCCACATCTTTTTTATCTCTAATATTGACAATACTTTAAGTGTCAACAGATGTCATCATGTGTAACTTGTCAAGAAGAGCCAACCCATGCATGCCAGAGTTGACAGATTTCCTTCCAAAGTTATATAGCACGCGTATTATGTGTATTATACCCATTCCAATTTGGAAAGTTCAGTTCAGTGTTCACTTTTAAACTACAAACGTCTTCAATTTTGTTTTGGCAAAAGGACTGACAGGGAAGAAATAACAATATCCCTGAAACATGCCACTGACAGTTTTTCCCCACACACCCATACATATATTACAGATACCTGGCAACTTGGAGATGATTACCTCTCATATTGCTGGCAAGATGTGACAGTGGTTTAACCTTGGTAATAACATTAAATCTCCAAAGCTCAGGGAAAACTGTGAAATCCACCATGTGCTACAGTATAGCTTGCACACACATAAGAAAAAGTTCCAGTATGGTTTCCAGACCACAGTCATTGAATTTCAAGGGAAAGAGTTGCAGATTAGAAGTATCTGTGTGCCCTACTCATATGTTTATCAAATTAATGGAAACTCCATTTCACTTAAATGACAGTGTTCATTTTAACTCGTTATGAATTAAAATGAAACTTCTAAACAATTTCCTAAATTTATGAATATACAGAGTAATAAATTCGCATATATACCAGACCACAAGTGATCAACAAAACATTATGGTAAGCAACAGCAGTCTGGGAATCTCAAGTTGGGAAGCTAATACTTGGAGCCAATAACAAATTATAAGAAAATTTGCCAATGTAGTTCTCACTATTCACAAGTAGCTGGTCAGATGCATTAAGAAAAACTTCTAATAACCACAGCTCTTTTATTTTTACTTTTCTTTTTAAAAAGTGAAAAAAAGTGTGAAAATGTTTCTGTACAAATAAAGGCATTCCTACTAGTGCAGAATTATTCTGTATTCTCCAGTTTAGAGTGACATCATTTTCAGTTACGATAAAAAAGATAAGTTTTAAAGTCTGAGTTAGTAAAAAATACTTCTCAAAAGCTCTAATCTGCAAACAGACCCAAACAATCACCTGCCAATAATCTAAAGTAATTTGTCAAAATCCAATGTTGAGTAACTGAAGAACGGTGCTTAGTTTGAAATGGTAATTGTTTGATAAGTACTCACAGGAGTTAAGAGTTTTTAGTCTATATATTACTGATCAATATTATTACAAAATATTTAACAGTAAATGTTAATTTTAGTTAAAATTATACACACTTTGCACAAAGAATAGCACTACACTACACTACACTCAAATAAGAGAGCTTGTGGAAATAATTGCCATGATTAACAGTGATCTATTTGCATCCATGAGCAGTTTAAGGAATACATATTTCCACCTGCACTGCTTGAAGTAGTGCATCAATAAAAAAAACTAAGAAAATACGGACTTTGGTCACACTGGGTAAGGCCATAGAGAACTATGGTTCCGTTCAGCTGTAAGATATGTCAAGGCATAAAATAGATTATTTTGCTGAAAAGGATTACAGCATTTAAAAAAATAAATAAAGTCGGAAATAAAAATGGAAAGCAATTTTGAATGAAAAAGGAATGATAAAGAATGCACTCTGCTAAACATATAGGAGATTGGCACATGGCCAAATACTGGCAGCAGCTTCGAAGCTAATTTGGAAATAGCAGTGTTTCTGTAGAAAATAAAGCCAGCAAGTTCAGAAGTTTTGGCAGCCCTATAAATAAAATAAATGGCTGGCTAGATCATCAAGATGCATCTTACACTAGTTAAAGTTCCATTTAAGTATGCTTATAAACAGGAGGTACTGTCTATATGCCCTAGAATGCATAATGACCTGTTACATTCATTCTCACACTTTTCATAAGTGGCAGACAGACACAAATACTTTAAATTACTAGAATTACTACACAATAACAGGCTAGATAAAAACATCCATACAATTCAGACTCTTCTTCAATGACTAAATAGAGAAAACAGAAATATTTAGACAAATCCCTGTAAACTTGAGTTACTTGCTAAATATGCTTACAAATTCTTATTTCATACATCTGCAAAATTAAGCCCAGTCAGGAAAAAAAAGAAGGGGGGGGGGGGGGGGAGGGGAAATCTTTAGTTCAGACACAGACAGTTACTGCGTTAGAAAATACAAGCAATACACATTACACTTGAGAATAAACATCCTGTAAAATAAGATTAACAAGTATATGAAGAGAACCCACGTCTGCTTTAGCCACTAGACCTGTAGTACCATGTCTTCAGCATGAATCTGCTCACTAAATAACTTATTATTTATGTGCAGATTATATTTAAATACTACATATTCATATATGTATTTTAAAATGTGTATGCATAGATATAAAAAGTCTTTATGCTGAGAACTGATACTAAAGTTCCTGTTACACTCTTTATATTACAAAGAGATGTTGCAATTCTGAAGAATTTATGTTCTGTTCTTCCTATACATAACCTCGCTTAAATTGTAACTGCCAAAGTGATTATACAATTTCACTGAATTGCATTAAAGCAAGAATCAGAAAATCTCATGTGCCACGATCCACTTAAAGTTCCCATTCTTTTGGTAAAGCTCTTGCCTATAGGCAGGATTTGATATTCCAAAACTGTCAACATTCTTCGGTATTAAAATAAATCTTACAGAACTAATTTGATTGCTAAGGCATATGTATATTCTAGTAGATAGACACTAGTCAGTGCCTGATATAAATAAGTTAAATGAGGAGAGAACAAGGAGAGAAATCCCTGAGCTTCTGATTTTTCTGAAAAATAATATTATTACATTGAAAAAAAAAGTATATATAGTCCTTCATAAATACAGAACTTAACATTCTCCTTAAAACCTTGCAGACTGCTGGGGCCTGAATGCTCAGAGCTTGAAAGTCATGTCTTACTAGCACAATCTCTTCCTATTTAGTTGCAACTGATACTATCCTGTCTAAATGACATTAGTTCCATCAGTCCAGCTAAAGCACTTCAATAACTAAAGATGAGACCTAATCCAAATTCTGGATTACACACAAACAGTTTCAACTGTAAAGTTGCTGATTAGGAAAAATCAGCAGAAAGTTGGCTTTGTTCAGACATAAACTGACCAGGAAAAAACTGAATCACTGTTTTATAGCCTTCATCACTGCCTTGAAGAAAAAATCTTTTAAGTTTTCCAGCCCTTTACCTTACTAATGTAAACCAATTGCTACCAATTAACTGGATTATACGCTTTAAAGTTTAGTTTAATATCAATCTTTAACAGAAAAAAAAAATTGTTAATTCTACTAATTTATAATTTTTATTTTACACTTTTCATACTTCCGGCAGCATAACTTACATATTGATGTTAAAAATCAATTAAATAAAATTGCCACAGAAGGGAAAAAAAATGCTACAAAGCATTTTTTCTATCTTGTATCTTTTTATATCTTTTCTATCTTGTAGTGATGCCACTGTATCACTACAAGATGCTACTGTAGCATCTGAACTATCAAAGCTGCCAATTGTCTTTAACTCATACTGATTTAAATAAAATGGGAACTATAAAACATTCTTTTGTACTCTTCATGTGTTTACTAAAAATTGCTTGCTTCTGTGTCTGTGAATTAACCTAGACAACTAAATAAGTTAGCAATATTTTATAATTAAAAATATTAACACTGTGTTATGACAAGTAGACATTTAAATTATTCACCTATTACCACAAGATCCCTCTGGTGCCATTTTGTTCTGTTTTAAAAGAATATTTATAACATAGTGAAATATCTTCAGGACATAATGAAAAATGAAAACAAAACAAAACAAAACGACCCAACACCTAAAGATAGTTGAGTGCAGATTATTTTTCTATATACGCATAATTCATATCTAAACAATTTCCTTCTATATTTGTTGACTTTTCATTACCTTCTACATGTAGAAGCTGCCATGGTTGTTAAAATCCCCACTTCAGGAGCAAATTGCAATCTCATAAAAAACAAGTAATTTCTCTATATGTAAAAAAATTTATGAAGAATAAAAATCTAAAATAGCTCCTTTCCTATCACTGCTAGGAGGAAAAGTGGCACCTGACAGCTGGTAATATACAACATGACCACAAGGGGTCGTTCATCTTACACAAATATTCTAGTACAGATAATTTAGTGTTCGATTGGGCAGAACTTTTTTTTTTTTTTTTTTTCCCCTGAATTAAGTATTTCTAAAGAGAAGAACACTTGGAAATTAATATTTGGAGATATAAATATAAATGACTTGTGGCCTCTAATTACGTGCAGTAAGGGGAAAAAAGAATACTACATCTACTCTCCAGCAGTGAAAGACTATCATCAAGAAACTGAAAAATCAGACACATCATTTAATATCTACATATATAAAAGGAAAGGAAAGGAAAAAAACACCTTTCCCAGATATTCTGTTACATTCTTAATGTGACAAAGAGAAAATTGGAGCTGCTCTGATATGGATTATGGAAAACGAAATGCTCTGAGCTCACATTTACCCTGTATGATTTACTTGGGCTTTCATAAAATTGTCCTCAATCCTTCCAAGCACTGTACAGAGGTATCAGAGAAAAGTGAACTCATTTCTAACATTCAAATTAAAACAAACATTTGATTTATAAAACTGGATGTGCTAAATAAACAATATAATTTAAGAAGCATAATTGCTTTATACCTTTCTATCAGTCAACTACAAATATGAATTAAAACCCAAACTTCACTGTGAAAATGACTATAATATGCTTATCGGGGGTTCAGAAAATTTAAAGAAAATAACCAATGCGTAGGTGACCAAACAACTCACTTCCAAACTTTTTTAAAATTCAGGAAGTAGCTTGGTTTATTTTATATATAAACTTTACACATATGCATATTTTCAGGTATGTATGGTTTACTGAATCACATAAGAAGTCACTTTTTTATTCAGTAAGAATATACTAATTATACATTAATAAGTAATGATGTTGATGCCATTTTTTTCCACCAAGACAATAAGCTTAGGTCTTCATTTGCTTGTTTAAATGATATCTGTACGTGGAAAAAGATCATACAGAATCACAGAATTAACATCTTTGAATTATGGCCAGTGTAGTATTGACACTAAACATTTTGGCAGCTAATTTCTGATCAAGATTCATGTGCTTGCAAACTACAGAATCAAAGTATTGCAGAGGTTGGAAGGGAACTCCAGGGATCACCAAGTCCAACCTCCTGCTAAAGCAGGTTCCCTACAGCAGTCTGCGCATGTGAAAGAATCCACTGTGGTCTTGAATATACCCAGAAAGGGAGACACCACAACCTCTCTAAGAAAAGAGAAAGACAGAAAGGCAGAAAGACCAGCCATCCATTTCAGTGTATATTCTAACACACTACATGCTCCAATTTATTATTCTTCAATATATCTTATAGCACAGGTATAGAATTGCTTTATGACAAAAAGGACGTAAGTTCACAATTGATATAATAGTATGCTCAAAGGTAAAAAAATAATAAGGCTTATAAAGTATACTAGGAGATTCATTGTTACTCAAAAAATAATATATCTAATGGTATCATGAACCCCAAAAAACAGCCTATCAACTATACACATCCTACAGTTTAATACTTCCCCTGTTTCTCCAGTCTTCGCCATTCCAAGATGACTTTTTGTACAGATTTTTTCAGAGTCATCTGCAAGCCCTGGAATTTCATCAGGCAATTTAGACTTGGCAAAATAACTTTATCCTTTGCCAAAAGAGGAGGAAGTTCATACAACAATACACCCAGCCATCAAAAATGAATATACAGTGGGAGGGAGAATTCCTTTTTTCTTTCCATCTCTCGGAGTGTTCATTTACATTGTCTTTAGTCAATTAAGCTGAGTTGTTCATTTCAAAAGCTAATGTAGCTTATTTGCTTTAGTAACAAGTAATTCCCTCCAGAAAAAGAAATGAAAAAAAAACCAAAAACAAGTTGTACTTGCATAAGTTATCCATACCGAAAGAAATCGCCACAACACAAAAAATGTGTTATGCTTTTTAATACTTACAGCTGATGCCTCTGCAACATTCAGTCTTTCAATAATTTTTATGTTATACTAGAATTTCATAATACAACATTACTAAATAACATTTTGTCTACTAAATTACCTCTAAAACCTCTACAGCTTGGGAATCATTATCTACATCTCTCCAACACTGCAAAGAGTGTTCTGTGGCATCTTTAACTAGAACTTAAATCTGACTTTCAGCAGGAAAACCTGTGAAAGACAGATGTGTAGAAAACATATCTTCCAGTTCTGAAGTTAAACTGCTACAGCCTCTCTTGGTCCTATGATACTGCATATAAAATTATGTCCACACTCCTAGTTTTGTCAAGTAAACAAAAAATGCACATGGTTGAAGAAAGGGGAAGATGAACATAGCACATGTAGCATAGACCAATAAATATCTCAGTTTTTGAAGCAATGAACATGTTTGAGTCAGACCTTTTTCTCAAATCAGATTTTAAGAATGAGTTCAGAACATTTTTTAATGTTCCCCTTCCTATTCTTTTGTTATGGTAATATTTTATATGAAAATAAATAGCACCAGTGATAACTGGTGCCACCTGGTGCTACGTTACTTTATAGTACTTGCAGCAAATTGTTAAATCAAGGAAGCTTCATATCACTGTGAAATCAGTAAAGAAAACAAACATGGCTATGCACACTGAGTCACCGTGGGGAGTATGAAATACATTACCCTTTGTCCTTTGGGAAGTCCCAGCATTATTAGTGTCTGAGTAATCATAGGACTTTGGCTTCACTTACTCATATCAAGATGAGAAAGTTCCAGAGAACATTTTTGCTTTAATTTTGTTCCCATTTCTAATCTGCACATTAAAGAAACATGAAAATAGAATTATTTCTTTATCATTTAATTTCCTAATTACTGCATACTTTTTTCATTCTGCAACACCAAAATGTAAGAATAAGGAAAATCTTACTGTACTACAAAAACTAGCTCACAGAATTTAGGATTCCTTCACTTCTCAGATCACTCCTCAGAACTGAAGAAAGGATGCACAGTATTTAAATGTCCTGCACTGAAGTCTCTCAGTCTTATTCCTATTTACCTTATTTACTATTTAATTGTATCTAATATGTATCAAAAACAAAAATAAAAAACCCTATCAGAACTCCTCAAATTTAAAATAAACATAAAAACACACAACAGGGCTCCAAGCTTGATTTTTTAGTATAATTTTCCCTTCCCAATAAATTCAGTGGGAACTACTGATATTTAGACCCTTAGGGGAAAAAAGAAGAAAAAAAAAAAAAAAAGAAGAAGAAGAAGAAAAAAAAAGGCTCGAATCCGTTTACATATAGTAATAAACAAAAGCTGTGATATATCTAAAACACAGTCCAGTTCTCTGGATTTTAGATGATTGATTATGAGGCTGGGAACAACAAAACAGGATCAATATAATATCACAATACTACAACATCTCACTAAGTGCAGTCAACCAAGACGTGAAAATAATTTCAGCATAGGTGACTTTAACTTAACGCAGTAAAGGTGGATACAATTTCAATAAAAGGGGTCTAGAAGCAGAAGCTCTCTGAATGTACATCTGTCAGCATTTTAGTTTGGACTCAAACCTTGTTTTTAAGTTAATTGCTAGACCATGCCCACCTACTGAATTTTAGTACCTACTGCACAGTATTGTCAGAGCATACAAGTGAAACCCTTTCAGCAAAAAACCATGTACTGTTGGGAAACAAAGAATGGCCGTCACTTGCTGCAGAATCTTCACTGCCTGAGCCCATCTAGGTAAGGCATGCCCAACCCACTGTCCCTGGGCTGCATGCAGCCCAGCACCACTTGCAGTGCAGCCTCCCCCTGACATCATTCACTGTTGTTAGCTTTTAAATCAAATGTAAAGAGATGTAACCAAAAAAGTGATCATGTCTCTTTACCATAATTTTATAAGCTCTCTTACCAGTGAGAAATATCCCTCCTTCACAGTCATACCTTATTCATGTCATTGGTTTTGTTTTGGTTTTTTTCTTTTTTTCTTTTTTTGTAGAATGTAAATTTTTTAACAAATGCTGTAAAGGATAAGTATAGAGAGTAAAATTTCATAAAAAATCTCTGATTAACACCTTGAGAGCTCACTAGAAATTGCACCCACACCCATCAAACCAGACTGATGCACTGGTTTCACAACAGCAAGGTCACAGATCACATATCCCACCAATTTTACATATCTGTTGTTCTCATTTATTTATTTATTTTGTTTTATAATTAAAAACATTAAAAATTAAAATAAGTTATGTTACTTAGATACATTAATTGTATTACATATTTTATGAGGGCCATACCAAAATTAATGCCTCCTATTTTATTACATTGGCTCACAATGTCAGAGGAGGATGTTGGTGGTATTGCAGTAGAGTCTTTTGTACATCACTGGTGAAAATGCATAGATAATGTCAGTGATTATGTTGGAAAAGAGTGTTTTGTAGCTGAGAACTTGCTCTATTAAATAATGTTATTATGCTCATCGTATCTGTTTTGGTTTCCATAGAAATAATTAAGTAGGCATCACTTTTAAAGCAACCTTCAAAGATGCAGCCCTAGACAATTCCTCTTCACTCATCGTGGCCCAGGAGAGCCAAAAGATTTGACACCCACAAACAAGAGCCAGTCTGAAGGAAACTCCCTTAGGAGGATGCACTTTAGAACCAACTGCTTTAGTCAAAGAACTAATACTGCTTTTGGGCAGCACTATTTGCTAACATAGACACGGTTTTATAGGCAAAGGATTTTCTTATTTGGACAAGTAATGTTTAAAAAAGTTCGGTCATTAGTATTCATTCACTTGCCCTTTATTCCAGATATTCACTCTGTAACTTTTCTGTTTTCAGTAAAGTTGCTCTGAACTTATATAGACACGAGAGAAGAATTAAGCAGTCTTTCTCCTAAATTCCCAGCAACCTCTAAAATCCCACTAATCCCTAGGAAGCTTATCCTCTACCCTTGTTCTCCTTCCTACTGACGAATCTGGTACACATTGCTATCTCTGAAGTGGATGATACAAAGATTCTTTGAAGAAAGGGGATTTGCATTTGATACAGTCCTGGTTTTCCTTATATAGATGACGCTGAATCCAATGACACAGGATGCAGAAGTACAACGACAAGCCAGGAAGAAAAGAACAATATTTAAAATACTTCTGTTAAAAAGCTGGGAAAGTTCATTGCCACATCATTTGAAACTGAAATATCACAATCAGAAAACCAATTTCAGCCCCTATTAATTTTCCAATTATTTCTATACACTAAACAAAAAATAAAGCAGATTTGTGGACTTGCAACATATTAAGGAGGAAAAAACAACAAGAACAACAAAAAAAAACCTAAAAAATTACTAGCAGAAAAACTGCTTTGCAAAGGTATAACCTTTTCTACAACAGCATGACTTTTCATATATGTTCTCACTGAGTTCTCTGTATTTCATATGTATACGTATACATAGGAGAGTAAACTCTGCCTATGTTCATGAAGTATATTCCATCAAAATCTTATTTAGAATTCAGCTGTAAAAGCATTACTGTTAATGATTACTGCAAGGAAGAATCCAGGTTTGATTTGCAAATCTCACTTAACTTCTGGATGGCCAGACAGAGGATCTGTTCTTTCTCTTTGGAACACAATTTTAGGATTGAAGAAAAGCATATAACATCTCATTTTCTGAATAATCATACTTTCTAATATCTTTCAAGAAGTATTTATCCTTTCTGCATTTTATCAGTCTGTTTCAGTGCTAGCATACTTACCTAAAAAAAGACCATTGCATAAAAACCCCTTCAACTTTATTTCAAAATCAGATAATCCCACACATCTTAATAAGGAACAGTGGGTTGACAGAAAACAGAAACAAGCATCCTCCTATCCACTTAAAGAATTTAGTAGTTTAAGTGGAGTATAGACTCATTTCCATTTAAGTCCTGGAAAATATATCCTGTCAGTGTTCACAATCCAGTGGCTGAGCAACAGTACTTGAAAATAAAATAATAATAATAATTTTTAAAAAAAAACAACAACAAATTTTCCAAACAATACTGTTTATATCTACTGGTCTGCATTCCATATTACATGCAGTGACATCTTGTAGGAAACTATATTTATCTTTCTTAGATTCAATAAGAGGATTATTTGTTTTCAGGTTATACAGTCAAACAATACATCCTGAGATTATTGACCATTATGTTACATTCTAAAAACCAAAACAGTATCTGAAAACAACAACCATAATGTTTTCCAGAGTGTGCCCTACTATTCTACATCTTCCTCTCTCACGGATTTTTCTAACCAGTCATAAGTTAATGCTACTACAGAAAAAAGATCTGAAACACCTTTTTAATTCTACTCATTACATTTTTGTACCTTTCTGTTTGTGTTCTGTACATCACAGGAGTGGTGAGACAAACTGGGAGAAGAAAGAGAATATATAAGTATTTGAGGAAAGGTACTGTGCTGATCTGTGCACAGATAATTCATATCAACAAAAGCTCCAAAACCACTTTTTCAGAAATGGGATTTTTTTTTTTTTTTTTTTTTTTTTTTTTTATATACACACACAACCTATTACATAGTGTGTGCTAACATGCACATATATTTCCTGAACAGGAATACAGCTTTCAATGGAGGTTGCTTTTATAGGTGTAAAAAATGTAAATTAATCTTGGATTCAGTTCATCAATTTCTACAACATAAACTACAGGACAAGTAGCCCTTACTGACAGCATTGTTTCTTATTTGACTAAATGGACAGTAGTAACTGCTGAGCATTACATCAACTATGCCTTTCATAATTATTGCCTTTTGTGAATAACCAGAGGAGGAGAAAATAGAAAATGCAAATACTTAAAATTACCAAAATATTAATGCCCACCAGTATACAATTTTTACTGCAAATTATTGAATGTTAGAAATAAAATGAAATTACAGATTAGTTCAGAAAAAAAAGAAAGAAAGAAAAAAAAAAAGGGGGGGGGGGGGGGAGGGGTGGCAAGTGGCGAAGCTGCTTTAATGATTCCAAGTGTAAAAACTTTTACTATTTTGAGAAACATAAAAATGAGTTGAGATTCAGTTAATTAAAGAAAGAAAAAAAGGGGGGTGGGTGGTTGGAGAAGAGATTAAAAAGCAATTTGCACGTGTCAGAGGAATCTATAAAAAATACTGCAGTGGAAAGACTATTTGTGGGGGAAAAAAAAGGAAGCTAACAGGAAGATGAAACTAAATTAATTGAGAGCTAATCCATTTTTCAACAGCAAGGTCTGTTAAACAATATGTGTAGTTTTCTGGATAAATGGAAGGCTCCATGTCGTATCATACCTCTAAAATGAAGTCTGAATCGATTTCTGATCAGAAAATATAATTTTAAAGAATAATACTGCAGGGATTTTTAAGAAAAATGGCAAATAAGTCACAGTAAGCCTTTTACCTTAATTTCCAAAGCCAATGACATTTCAAAAACTTTTTTAGCCTTTACTTCAGCTGACAACAGAAATCTGGTAATGTAAAGTACTTAATATATCCTTTCAAAATATTTTCGCATCCATGTAAGAATAAAATAAAAATGTGAAATATGCCAAAATTATACAATGGATAAGCAGTCAGCAAGAGTAGTCAGGATGATTTTAACTCAGCTTTCCTTTTAATTTATAGAATTTTCAAAATAAATAGGCAATAAAATCTATTTACACTAGCATTTCCTCCAGTTAGAGTTTACCATTCACAAAAATTTTCCTGGTAGCCCTTTGCTAATTAAATTTAATTAAGGCAAGCCAAGATAATATAGAAGTTACTTTAACTTCAATTTTCTACCTTTATCCTGCTCCTGAAACACTTAACTGTAAAACCACAAAATGAAATAATGGCTTTATGCAGTCTGACAGATGCAAAGAATTTTATTTTCATTTTATTTTTAAAATATGATTTATAGTTATTTATTCAACATATTCCTCATCTTAATTTTATGCTGACAATATAACGTTTGTCACTAAATACAAGTATAAATTCTCAAGGAGTTTTTTTTTTTGTTTTTGTTTTTTTTGTTTTTGTTTTTTTAGTATCAGTGTATTTTGGAAAGATAATGTGCAATAAGTAATGTATTTTCTGCAAATAACGGTATCTTAAATGTTAGCTTCAGACTGTCTTCTTTTTTTTTAAAATTTGCTACCCAAAAGACCTTTGCTGAAGTGGACCTTACCCATAGTGATACTTCTGACTAGTAAAGATATAAATGCTCACAGAATCACAGAATTGTAGGAGCTGGAAATTCTGGAGATCATTGAGCTCAACCCCCTGCTAAAGCAGATTCCATACAGTGGGGTTGTAAATGGAAGGTGTTCAGATGAGTCTTCAATATCTCCAGAGAAGGAGATTCCACAACCTCTTTGGACAGCCTGTTCCAGCACTCTATCATTTTGACTGTAAACACGTTCTTCCTGGCATTAGTATGGAACATCCTGTTTTCCATTTTCTGCCTGTTTTCCTTTGTTCTATTGCTGTACACCATGGAAAAGAGTCTGCCCCCATCAACTAGACTCCTAAACTTTAGATATTTATAAACAGTGATGAGATTCCCTCTCAGACTTCTCTAGACTGAAGAGTCCCAGGCCTCCTAGCCTTATGTTTTTCAGTGGCCTAATGTTTTTCAACATTGAGGAAGTATAATTCATACAGATTTAAGCAATTACATGTAAGTAGAAAATTCCCTTACTTTGAGAAAACATTAAATTGAAGAGGTTAATAAAAACAACATATATCACCAGTGAATTATTATTTAGGGCTATTAGCATAAGAGTAAGAAGTTTCTGTTACCAATGAATCTTAAAGACATTATTTTGTCTCTGTTACACTCCAGCAATGTCCTGGATTTTAAGAATTATTTTACAGATGTCAGAAATGGACCAACTTGCATAGCATTCACTCTCTCTTAGTGTTTACCAGAGTATAGATCCTTTCAGACAAAAAGGAGTCTGCAAATCTTCAGAAATTTTGTTGATCCACTTTCATGTACCTTCAAAGTATTCTCTACAAGTGGCTGGCCCTCATTTTTGAGGCGAAAACATTCTTAACACTACCAGGTATATAAATACATCATGAATGAAAAATTTTGCTGAAGAGCTGAATCTGCCTTTCTCTCCCTAATTGCACAAGGTAGTCTTTAAAAGAGCAAGATCTCAAAGCAGCAAATAACCATATTAAATAATCTCTGTCATACTGAGGCTCATATCAGCTATCCCATCACTTGCAACTTATACTGAATACAGCTGATCAATTGATCACTGTTCTCTTACAGCACTCTGGCTGTGCTTATTTTGAATGCTTCACAACTAAAAGGATAACAATATTGTAATGTTCCATTAGTGATTTTCTTCTGTACACACCAATCAGACCTCACAATTTTTATGAAGCTTGTGTTCTGTTAGGTCTCACAGAGCTTAAAAAAGAATGCTGATATTCTTTAAATTGTACCAATTACCGATGAAAGACTTAAATAAATTAAATAAATTCAGGAGAATGGGGAGCGGGAGGGGGTGGTAGAGAAAGAACAAAGCACACAGGAATTCATGTCTGTATACATGGGATTTCCTTTATCTTCTTTCACTGCAGTTGGATATTGGTCTGATATTTACTGAAGAAAGAGCTTTGTTTTCCTTGTTTGCTTTGTTAACATGGCATAGTTGGCCCTGTGACTCCGTCAGAAACAACATATGCGTTAAAAGTGGAATGGGTGTCCTTGCTGCAAGGAATTCTATTTTTAAGCATGAATGACTCATCAACGACTGGGGTGTCCCAAAAGCTACAATTTGTCAAGCTGTCAGGAGAAAAGGGAGGAAAAAAGGAAAAGAGGTCATATCTTTATTTTTATCTACAGCTTGAAAAGCAGGGGATATGACACTGATTGTACGTTCAACTCAACTCTAAAATGCAATCTTCCACACAAGTCATGTTTTGATAGCAGTTATGTAGAAAAATATTTATTTGAAAAAGTTCTCCAATATTTTAAAAACCTTGCCTGAGTTATCTCCCATTTTCTATCAGATTCACAACCTTGTCCAATTATGTTGTTAAAAAAGTGTGCTTAACTAATCTATCCATGGGGAAAGAAAACATGGGATGAAATATTTGCAAATACATTTTCAGATGATAAAACAAACATTAAAAAATTACCAAGTTTAACTTGAAAAGAGGAAAAGTATGTACTAGCAAAAGACTCTAACCTGTACATGAATTAGTTACAAATTTTTCAAGAATTCAAAATATAATTTAAAAATACACTCATATAGAAATACTGGAAACATGCATCAAGCATGTGTCTAAAAACAGAGAAAGTGAAACCAAGAATGCAAAAAATCTGATCCACATAACTACATCCAGTACATAGAAAAAATAAACATGCAACAGACTTCATAAGAACTTGTTCCCAGTGAATCTAAGCTACAGTTAAACACTAGTTTAAACTTACCTTAACTACGTTTCCTACATTACTAATCAGTATAAGAGATGTGAAAAAGAAAGTGGCTCTGGGATCTTGAAATAGCATTTTCCCTGTCCTCATTGACATACCAATTCTTGTAGAGATACGAGTCAAACGTGCTATCACAACTAAAGCAAGATTTATGTAACCAGGCTGGCAGAGGATAAACTAAAGAACTTAAAATATTTTTTTTAAAGAAATATGGCTTTCTAGAGTTGCATGGTTATGTCAGGCTTGGACTTGGGAGTCCCACTGGACAAAAAGCTGAACATGAGCAAGCAGTGTATACTTGCATTCTGGAAGGCCAGCAGCATCCTGGGTTGCATCAGCAGAGGGATGGCCAGCAGGAAAGTGATTGCCCTCCTTTACCCTGCCCTTGTGAGGCCCTATCTAAAGTACTGAGTCCAGACCTGGGGCCCCCAGAATGAGATGGATGCACACAAAGATCATCAAAAGGCTGTAGAACCTCTCTTATAAAGAAAGGTTGAGAGAGTTGGGCTGTTCAGTCTGAAGAAGAGGAAGTTCCAGGGAGACCGCACTGCAGCCTTGTAGCACCTGAAGCTAGCTTATAAACAGAAGGCGGGGGGGAACAACTTTTTACACAGATTGATAATGGCAGAATAATGGAATACAGCTTTAAACTAAAAGATATTTTACTCAGAGGATAGTGAGGTACTGGAACAGGTTGCCCAGATAGGTTGAGGGTGCACTATCTCTGGAGGAATTAAAAGCCAGGTTGGATGGTGCAGCTGGATCTAGAGGTTGGCAACCCTGCACATGACAAAGCAGTTGGAACTAGATGATATTTAAGGTCCCTTCCAATGAAAGCCATTCTAGGATTCTGCTACACATTCTTTGGCAAGAGATCATCTTTTTCCTTTTCCTTCTTAGCTATGGAGCTCAGGTATCCTACAAGAAGCATGACAGCAATCAAATTAAATAAATACATGTGGTAGAATCTTAAGGAAAAATAATTTGCTCCTCCAAAGCAGATTTGTACTTTGTAGTGGAAATTGATGAGGAAATGAGGCTGGATTGCCAGTTTCTCAGTTTTCATCGCTATAATTTCTATTATTTCAGTATATATATGTCATCAAAAATATTCCCACGCAGATTTGCAAAAAGGGAAAGTATAGCAGCCAGTAAAAACACTGAGGAGGGGGGCAATATCTATTTTCATGACTTTAAGTTCTACTTCTCAAGAACAGATCTAAAATCACCAATGTGAACTTTCTTGCCATGAATGTCATTTGCTGTAGAGATCACATAACTGATCTGCAACACAGCAAGTGAAAGATTTTTCTACTTTCTATGTACTGAAACTAAATACTTGTTGGATCCATTATTCCTTTCCCAATAAGATCTGAAATGCTAACATTTCTCTGCACACTGTCAAAAGCATTCCTGTGCACCCACACAGTCTCTGAATTTAAAAATAAAAAGAAATAAGAACCTATTCCTCACTGATCAGCTACGCTAAAACACCAAACTCTAGTCTGAGTTACCTTGAACTGCAGTGATAAGTTATGAAATGAGTCTGCCCTTGGCCAGAAAGCATCACATTTCTTCCTCATGCCTGAATCCATTTCAGAATCTTTTCAGTCCCTCTGAGTTTATCATCAAAAATGAGAAAAATTGTTACAAAGGGTGAGTGTGTTAAAAGTCAACTTTTTACCCAGGGTATTCTCTATGCAAAGAAAAGAAAGGGAAAGGGAGAGGAAAAAGAAAGAAAAGAAAAAGAAAGAAGAAAAAAACCTGAAGATTCAAATCCTACTGGTACCCTTGCTGTGCTACAAGCTTACATCCTTAGAGAAAAAACACAGTCTTCAGTAATTCAGTCTTTCAGTATTTCAGGCCCCCAGAAGTCACCTTTTCATTATGTTATTTTTCACAGGGGAAAAGAAAAAAAAGAAAGAAAGAAAGAAAGGAAAAAAGGAAAAAAAAAAAAAGAATGAGACAAGCTCAATAGCTTTTTCTTCACTTTCAACTGAAAAAGTTGGAAAAATTGCAGAAAAATCACTTGAATCCCCATTAGTGCTTTGTCACAAAGCTAAGCACAAGTCTGCTGTGATTCAAAAATTCATACATTAATTAGGACTGTGCAAAAAAGTCTGATATGCCATGAACAGTACCTCCATATCAGAGCCAACGAATGAGTTGTAACTACAGAACTGGAGAATGTTCTATGAAATCCAATGGAAGATGGAACTTTATCTCATTCATTGTACAAGATACAATAACACGTATATTGGCAACAGTCTCTGCCTATAAAAACTTGCTGTTGGCATCATCCTGGACATTCTTTGTGACCCAAAAGCACAGAGTTAGAAATAATTGAAGCTAGAAGGAGAAAAAAAGATGACTTGAAAAAAATCTTAAAATGTTATAGGAAGTCTTCAGAAGTTTTAGCACTCAGAAATAATAGTACAACCTAGATTCTTCATAATAGCATATTTTTTTTCAAAGGAAAGATGTATGGCAAAATTATTACAGTTCATGTTTGCACCAATCGCGACGTTATTAGTTTCAAGATAAAAAAGATGCTATCTTATACAGCTTTACAGCTAGTGTTCATAATCAAGGTATTCCAAACTAGAACCGAAAGGATTACACTGCATACATGCATGCATACTGTAAAACCAACCAAAAAATCAGTGTCTAAAGTTCTTCATACAACATGTACTTGAAATCTACTGTCCTTTAGTTCCTTTTCATTCACCTAGCTAATAGTTTATTCATACAGTACCAAACTTCACTGTATTAGCTGAATTCCACCACTAGAAAACAGACTTGATTTGAAATTCTGCCAATAGGATTGAATTGCAAAATCTGAGCCAGTTAAACTCAAAAAGATGGTCTGCATCTCTCATGAAACAGACAAGAAGTGGCCAGAATCAAGCCCAATTTTATTTTGAAAGAAATTAAGAAGTGCAATTAGGCAAACAGCATGAATTAAAACATTTGCAGGCCCACTATGATAACTGAATTCGGAATGCTGAAGGCTCCTGTCTAGCACAGTGAAATAGAAGATTTGGCTACTATAAATAAGTCTTCATTTCTCAAAGTACTCATTACTGGATACCTGCATCACATAAGAAAAATGCATGAATAAAATTGATGAATTTGTGACAATATTCAAATTTTGTTTAAGGGAAGAAATATGATAAGGAAGGCAAAGTGCAAATACCTATTAATATGGGACAAACTGCAGGAGTTAAGAACATCTCATGCCAATGACATTGCAAGGGCAGGATATAAATAAATGAAAATATTCAAATAAACAAGATAACACATCGTCCTTAGGACAATACCTGGTGACTACAAAATGGATGGTTTAACAACAGACACAGAGGAATTTTAAAACTATGGATTTTTTGAAAGCATACAAAATTCAAATTAAGATCAAGTGATAGCAAGTAGAAAGTGCTGTAGAAGTTGGACTCAGATCTAAAGAACCTGAAAAGGATTCAAAAAAAGTTCCAAAAAGTCCAAATTTGTACTGTTGTAAAAGAGTGAAGCTTGCAATGCATAAGAGAAACGTGCTGCTGACGCTGAATTAGAAACTGAGTAATAGAACGTGATATATCTTCCTTCCTTTTTTGGTGAAAGAAAAAAGTTACCAGAAAGAAAATCATATGCTAGCCCCAGGAAATACAGTATACACTCTGAACAAAAACAACACCACAGTAAAGGGTATTAATTTTCAAAGTACTTTAAGGAACACATTCCATTTAAATCTCATCCAAACTACATAACTTAGTTATCATAATAAGTGCAGAGCTGTCGGAATAGCAATCCATCAAATATACAAAGAACCTCCAAAAAAGTAAAGTAAAATAAGAAATTCCATATTATTCAGTTTTTAGAAGTGAAACTAATTCAATCTCTCAATTATCCTTTGCATAGACAATTTTTTGTTAGAAAAAGTACATTATATTAAAATAGTCAAAGCTTAAATATGTTTAACAACTCACTAAACATAGCACTAGTATAACTGTTGTAACCAATGAATAGAAATTTCTACAATTCATCATTTCTAAAAACAAAACACTAGACAAAAAACAGCAAAGATCTAGATCTGTCTACACATTTGATAACACAAGAGAGATATTCTCTGTTGGCATTATCCTGTTGTTACACATTAAAGCATCTGTGGTATCGCCAAGGAATTTCTAGATACACTTACCTTGCTTTATTTTTCCATATTAGGAGAAGGAATTTTATAGGTAAGGTAAATTTCAGCCCAGCTCTGCTGGGAATAAAGAGCATAAAATACAACCTAACTTTCTTTGTAAATTTTTTCTGTATTTTCTCCTTTTTCCTTAAACAGGAAGCCTATCACATCATACTCAAAAGATCTGAAAGCAATAAAAATGAAGAACTGATGCAAGAGAGATAAAGAACCAGACAAAACATTTGGATGTCTCATTACTGAAATTTAGAAAGATTAAAGAGAAGAAGAAACAGAAATCTGAAAAGATTCAGGAGAGAAAAATACAGGAAAAACAAACAAGACCAGCAAAATGTCTTAGACTGTCAGCAGACCTCTGAGGTACATTAGAAAATAAGTTTTTATAACATCTTCATGAGGATAATTAATCCCGTACAAATCCTACAAGAACCACTCCCTGTTCTTTTCACTTATCCATCACAAGAAGTTTTCTGAACTTTCCATGATCATTTTCCTCATCTCTCTTTATTTTTTTTCTGCATATTTTTCTGATACAATGGTGTAGGGAGAAGGGTGGGGGGGGGAAGCATGCATGCTGTCTGTGAGGGCTCATCAATGATACAGATACTACAAATACTCTACAATATTTGTCTAGAAATTACACTGCTGTTAATCTTTTCAATCCCTCCCCCACAAAACATAGGAAACAAGATTTTAGTGTAAAATCCTGCTCCCTTGGAGCAGTCTTATTATGTAAATATAGCTGACAGGCTATTTAAAAGAGACAACACTTAATTTAGAGCTGAATTTCCACTGTCTGTCCTTGAGAAAGACAAACAACGGCATGTCACGTCCTCCTACTGATGTGCCAATGATAGATTTTAGCCCATATCAAAAATACATTCAGGCTTTTCAATATAAATTGAGTAATGTACAACTAATGGTAAAGTTCTTTTTTTAAAAAAAATGCAATTTCCAGAAAAACTGATCTGATTCTTGAAATATTATGCTCTTATTCATTCAGATAACATTCAAAGATAATTCAAAGTATATTTTAAAGTGCATTGGCTTAGGAAAAACAAGAGCCTAGCTTCTTGAAGTTCAAACTCTTTAGCTCGCTATTTTAATTGTAAACAATATTAATTCAAGTAACAAATTAATAAACAAGTCTATCTGGCAAGATTTTCATACAAACAAATTCACTAAATATCACCACATGTATAAGCTTTTGTTATTTAAAATTACTGGCATATATTTGGAAGAACAAAATGACATGAACTTCAGTGATTCCTTGGTGTGTATCTGTCTACAGATGTAAAGCAACTCTGCAGAAAAGGATCTTGAGATCCCAGTAGAGAAGATCAACATGAGTCAGCAGTGTGCTCTACTGTTAATGGCCAACAGCATCCTGGGCTACATTAGAGAATGTATCTCCAGCATATTGAGGGACATGGTCTTTCCTGTTGCTAAGTATTGATAAGGCCATACCTGGAGGTCTGGATCTGTCTACCAAACAGGAGAGACAGACAAACTGAAGAGAAAGCAGTAATGGGCCACAAAACTATTAAAGGACTATAATATCTATCATATAAGGAGAGCCTAGGAATACTGGAACTGTTTAGTTTGTAGATGAGAAGACTCAGCTGGATTTTATCAATGTGTATAAATAACTGATGGAATCTCCTTCATAAGCACAGCTGAAATTAGCTGTGTCTGCCCTTACCTATTACCAAAAATCTTACTCAGTGCTCTAAGTACGTTGTGTCTTTTCAAATGATAGATTCTGTTATTTGCGAGGGATCAGCAATAGGAAGAGCTGATGTTACATTTTTGTTGTAATGGTAAAGACTACATTATTTCAAAGTAGATGATCCAAGAGAGATTCATTTACACACCTAATCTAGCTTTTACATTCTAAATTAAGTTTGACTATTGATTAGTTGATAATACTAAAACTGCATGAGCTGTGTTCAAGAATTAACCTCCTTTAATTTTCCACTGTTTTGTTGTTGTTGTTACTGTTGCAGAAAGGTGGGGAAAACAAATACACCTAGATATACCTTAGCATTAAACAAAATATATCATATCTCAAAGTAACTGTCAGAAGTTGCTGTAGTATTAACAAAAATAGGATGAACAAAAATCAAAATTGTAAATGAGATTGGCTGCAGGATACTACAGGGGATTTGAATGATCTGTATGAAACTGCATTATTTCTAAAAAATTCTCATTACGGAGAGAATAATACTGTTTTCATCTATTTGTCAAGATAAAGACCACTGAAATTACAGCAATTTGAACAATGGTAAATACCATCTAAAAACATTTCCTTGAACTAGATACCAGAATTCAATTCATGCATGATGGGGGGTGGGGGGGGGGGAAGCCACTCTGTATCCTGAAGCTTCTAATAAAATCTATTAGAATATTTTGTGAAATTAAATAAAGAAATAAATTTCCAACGCTTGAACTTACTGTGGAACCTGCTTTTCTGAGCATATTTGACATGTTAATTATTACAAATCAGGCCATTGGGATTCAATGGAATTTCAAATATATCAACTATATAAATTACAGTAGAAATTTTAATTGCATTTTCACCAAGGATCATAAAACTAAGCAAGATATCAAAAAGTTCTGCTGATTACTCAAGATGATGTGGAAAAGCTGAATGGCTTTTAATGAAAATGCGAGATTGACAATTTTTATTTTTTTTTTTTTGTGGCATTTTTACAGGTTTACCATCTATTTAGTTAAAGTCCATACCTAAAGCATATTTGTAAGAGGGGTAATACTGTCTAAAATAATATATAAATCTTCCTGAGCAGTAAGCAAACGTATCTGCACATTTAAATACATAATCCTCATCAGGATTGCCATATTTCTGTAGAATATTTTTCTGCGCTAAATTAGAAGACTTTCACAAGAGAAAATGGCAACAGTAGCAAGGAAAGCAAAGCTAAACATCGGTACAAAATCACAATTTATCCTCAAACATTTCTATAGATAATCTAAATTAATAAGGACTTGAAATAAAATGGCATATAGACAAAGATATCATTCTGCTAGTAAAACAAGTCAAGAAAATGTAGTTGTTTTGCTAATGCCACTTTTCTCTATGCAGCCACTCAGCAAATTCCTCAGACAACTCAATTTCCAACTCAATCTTCCAAATCTTTTTCTATGTAAAAACCCATAATGAATCCCCAAAAACAAGAAGTCTGACTTCCCATTTTGCATCTTTTTTGTAAGACATTTCTAACATAGCATCTCTGTTAGCTTGGTTTCTATCTACTACTGTTACTAAGTAGGTGACAAAGACTTGCTTCACTCTGAATAATAAAAACAAGCCAAAAAATCAACTGCAAAATATCAAAAGAGACACTGAAAATAAATAAAGGAATAAATTATTTCTAAAACTCTTAGAACAGAACACAACAGTGCAAATAATGTGTCACTGAGAGAGCATTTTTAGACAGCCAAATATTTATGTGGATATATTTTATGTATAAATAACAAAAACCATACCAAAGAATGGATAATGATATTCCAAGCGGAATGTTAGCAGTTAAGTAGAAGACATAACAAAGTAGCTTTAATTTACTTATTTATTTTTTAATATTTTACAATTAAAGATTGAACTTCACGTTGTGACTCCTTATCAAAAAACACTGACTCAATAAACCATATCTTAAAAAAGGGCTCTAAACATATGTAATCTGATCAAGTAAAACTGTTTTAAATCACATTCTCTTCAATGTTTAATTTATCATTAATACAATTCCAAATGTATCAAGCACACTTTCACAAAGCAGAGGATGATCAGCATCAAGCAAACTTGAATTTGTGGTGCCTAAAATTATGCATTATCCTTTCAGTCACAAAACTGATGAATGGAGTTTGATGATCACGTGGATATCTATAATAATTTTTTTTAATTAATTTGGAAAATTTTAAGGAAAGCCTAGAATAGACGCATTTTCCTTATGGTATACACAATACAAAGGGCACCAGATCTACAGAAATGGGAATTTACAGAATCAGTACTGATAAAGAATAAGTACTTCCTCTCAGATATACCATGAAAAGTAGAATGTTAAAAAGTAGAATTGTCTAAGTTTTTTATTATTTTCCATTTAGAAAAACATAAATCTGTTCAATTAAGAAAGCAGCAGTTGAGAACTAGCTTGTGATCTTATATGCTTGTGTGAATATTTGTGTAAATCTCCCCATTCACAATGCCACTGTTATTTTTAGATGCAGCTGTTTTACATTCATTGCCAGATGGTACTTTTACATACAATTCTAATCAAGTATAGTATGTGGCACAGTACTGGAAAAAAGGTTAGCTGTTCAGCAACTATGCTGATGCCTTTGACATTATGAACACCAAAAAAAGCCTAAACTGAAAAATGCAGGTGAGCGGAACATACACAGTAAGTAGTGAGACATATTTTCACCTCATCACTGATCGGCTCTATCACTTTTATATGGATGCTGAATGTTAAGGGAAAGAAATCCAGTAAATGATGTAGACTTCAAGAGACAGTGCAGTAATTAGAAAGCAAGAAAGGAAAAGTATTATATTTCTGCACCTGAAAGAAACAGCTCATATCTATGGACGTGAACTGCATTGTATTTCATCCCAGAAGAGAAATCAAAAATAGAAAAAAGAATATTCACTTCTTAATCAGTTTCATGCTACTGAAATTGCAAGAGAAAACAAAGAGTTCCAGGTTAAGAGTTTAGTGGAAAATTAAGGTCTTTGCTAGTACTGCTACTGACCATGCCCAAAGATGATTACAGCAAACAAATTTTATTTTCCACTCTATTCAAGTCACTGGTGCAGCATGAAATTCAGATGTCAGAATAACAAAAGAAAAGAGGCATTTCACCTTCACTGTTGGTGTCAATAAAACTCAGAGGAGTAATTCCAAATGCATGTGTTAAATTACCTTTTAAACACAGAAAAATAAGCAGAACTGTACACAGGAAAGAAGAAAGTTGTGGAAATTACTTATAGAAATGTGTGGAAAATGAAGTATTTGCAGACAACATGATTTCTGTTGTGCTGCAGCATAGCCAGCAGACTAGAGAACCAACTGAAGACTGTCAGTTTTACTTTTAAAACTGAAGGATGGTTCCATTGTTTTCTTACCTTGAAGAACTAAATGATAAACAATTTTAAAGGAAACATAAATTGGAACCATTATTAGCACAAATTATGCTATCATGTCCAAAAGTAAATCACTTTTTAAATCAAAAATCTTCTGAATAAGTGCTATGATTTTCTTTTTTTTTTAACATCTTTTATTGAAAGCAAAAACAGAAGACAGACATAAAAATAAAATGTCAATGCTTTGGTTTTTATTCCCAAATTAAAATAATTAGGTGAGTAATATTTATAGAATCTCTGCAGCAATTTTTTCATGTTTAACTGCTATTGCTAGTACTGAAAAATACCTTTGTCCAAGGAAACAGTATTTTATGAATGAAATGCTACAAATAAAGGAAGGAAGGAGGATTTTTGTTAGTACTAAGTGATGCATTTCCTATCAGGAAGTGACAAGATTTAATTGCGAGGGATGCCAGGATAGTAATTTCTCTTCTAAATGATTTTCCATTTTTAAAGACTGAAATATTCCATTAGTTACTAGCATGGAAAAAATGTTCTATACAAATCTTGTGGTACTAGGGGACAATGATTCAAGTCAGTGGTATGCAGGAAATAAAGGCATGGAGTTACACTCCTCTCAGCTGTAATGAAATTTGTTTTGTCTGTAGTTACCTTCCCTGTGCCATTACTTAGTCGAGGAAACAATAGGTAACATATGCAGGATTGGCCTTACTAAATTCCCCAGTATCTTTCACAAGAACTAATCATGACCAGTCTTTGACAGAAACCCAGTGGAGACTCCACTCTTTCCTCTTCCCTCACCATCCAAGCAAATAGTATGAGCTGTTCCCATCTTTCTTGATGCCATTTATTGTATGTACCAAGTCATGTTGGATTTCTTCAAGGACACAGCTGTCCATTGTGTCGAGAAAACTAGTGGCACATTAGGAAGCATAAACCTCTGTCATTTTATTCTGGACAAATGCTCACACTACTATTCTTCAGCTTTGTATGGAAGACTTGATTTTTATCACTCTATGTGTGAGATCTAATGATGGCTAAGTGTCCACAGCACAGGCTGAACACAACAGCTATAGAATGAATTGTCAAGAGGAATCATACAATCATATGTCACTGTTCACTGCACACACTGGATCATGTACAGGCTAAGACATATTCTCCACTTTCTCAGTTATTTTATAAAGGGGATTGCAAGTCTTCCTCACTTCTTACCTTCATCATTTCAAACATGACAAGATCCTAAAAGGAATTACTCTTACTAATGATACACTTAGGAATCTAAAATTACCTGTTCTGTTTGACAGTTTTGACATGGATACATAGGGCACCCTGAACTTTTTGCACTGTGTTTTACAAACATCTTCAGAAAAGCATACATGCTTCAGTGTTGACATATCCTCCTACTAAGGAGAAAGAAGTAAGAAAGTAGTATTGTCCATACTTCAAGGAATCTCAAAAAACCACTTGGATTTTTCCACAGGTCAGTTCTTCTCCACAAACAAAACAAAACAAAAACAAGCAAACAAAAAATCCCACACCTCTAACTACCTTGTGTAATGTTTGGTTTACCTACATTACAAAGGTATGCCATAAGTGTTGCAGAAAAAATAAGCCTAAATGTAGTTTTAAAAAGTTCAAGAGCTTTGAAATGCTGTTTAGTCTTCAGAATATCAACCTCGCAAAACCGTAAATTCAAAATAGTAATATTTTGTTAAATCTCAGGTTTCTTCTGTGTTGGACTACTGTTCTGTCTATTCCACTAGTACCAGCATCAAGCTTGGTCTAAAAATGAGGGTGGAGTATGAATGGGACCAAAGGAAGGATATTCCCAGCTACATGTCAAAACATCTCCTTTAAGATCAGGATGAAACTTCTTATTGCCTGGCTAAAACCACAACATGGTAACACGGTATGATAATGTTGGTGTGTGACCACATAATTTAAAACATATTCAGATGCTTTGCAGATTTTTACTCTTCATCTTATCTAACCCTCTAAATCCAGGAGGTGAAAATCTGAAAGCAAGAAAGAATGCTCATGCTTCATTCAGAAGCTTTTTAATGTTCAATTCAGAAGCATTTCTGTCAGTGTCCTGATGTTTGTTTGTTTTTTCCTGTTGTGACATAGTTTTATGTTTATTCTATGTTTATTATTGTAGTCTTGAACTTGAAAGATTCTTCATATGCTCAATGAACATAAAAATATAATTTTGCAACAGTGTGTGCTATCTCAACACACAGAAACACAGGTTTTCTGCCAATACTTTCTATGAATCCAATGTGAATATGTTCAGTCTAGTTTATATAAGATCTTTTTCCCATCCTTGAGTTTTTTGGTAGACCATGCAGTATTATAGAGTTCTTCACACTCAGGCAATGAGACCAAGCTCAGAGTTGAAGTAGATGAATGGAGCAATTTAAAGACGAGAAATTGCTGTAAGAAAGGAGGAAATAAAAATGTACAAGAATACTCACTTTGATGAATCTATGAAGTATATTACAAGAGCACCAATACTAAGAGCGAAGACTAAGACAACCTACAAAAGAAAAGAGCAATTATTAAGAGTGTTAGAATGAAACATTTATCCTTCTACACTCCAACATACACACAAAATAAAAAGAAAATAAATAATAAAATAACACTATTTGTATTTCAACTGTCATTTTCTTTATGAAAACTAATACTACTTGAATTTCAAAAAGGATATATTATCACAGAATACTTTACTTTCTTGCATTGACCAGTAGCCACAAACAAGTTGAAGCTGCAATCCAGTATGAAAATAGGTGCTAGATCCTAACTCCTACTGATGTAGATTCTCTAATTTCAAATAGCCCCCTGCTTTAAATTTGTTGTGTTTTTTTTTTATTACTTTTTTATTTTTTTTTAAACAAATGATTTTGTTAGGTATGGTATCCGATCCTCATTAACAACGTGGAAATTGCTTTTCTGGCTAATACAGCAAAAACTGGATTAATCCCATCTCCATCTGTCTCTAACTTTGTTTTCTCCAAACACAAAGCCAATACAATTACCTAGTCTACTGGCTCCCCAAAATTCTCCAGTAGCATGGAACATTTGCTTTCACATCCTCACTGAATTAGGACAGAATAACTGAAATGTATGCATCCTAATTTTGGCTAGAAGTATCATGAAGTACACAAAGTTTGTGAATCCAATGTAATTTAGATGTCTGATATCATAAATCTGGTTTTATGTCTCCTGAACAATGACATCCCCAGGATAATTTGGAACCTGAAAACATGGATACAATTAAGCAATTTTTATGTGCTATACCATGATTCTCCTCGAAGAAATAAGAAAAGATCTGTGTCTGTGCTCAAAGGATTAGAAACAGATGGAAAATTATGTCTCCTGAAACTTTTATCTGATTTTCAATTCTACAGAATCAAAACAAAATGTCCTTTAGTCTTCTGGCAGCTCCAAGTAGCTACTTAAAAGTAACATCCTTTAAAATAAACCTAGAGAATAGATAGCTCAGGACTGGATAGTCCAAGGTACTAGTAAGTGGACATGCAGCTCCTCACAATCTCAGTTAAAATACAACCTCATAGGTCAGTAATGGCTAAAAAACATATAATCTAAACAAGCATATTTGCTAAATGAACTAACGGTGTCATTCCAGTTCTGACTGAGCATATTTATTCATTTCCATGAATTTCACCACTAATGTGCATTATCACCACAATTACTACTTTTGTTGACAGTCTCAACTGCTCAAGCAGCAGATGGGCAATGAAACAAAAATTTGTTCATCCAATAAAGGCTTTAGACCTAAAAGCTATCACTGGATATTATTAGTCTTCATTTGGCTAATGAACACAGAAATTAGTTCTCAAAGACTGTCTCACTCAATCCTTGAACCATTCGCTTTTCAATAACATCTCATCTACGCATGAAAGAATTTAAAAGGAAATTCTGTTCCAGCTTCTAATTTCTATATAACTATTAAACTAACTTTTTTTTTCTTTTTCCAGCTCAAAAGAGCATGCTTTTGTTTGCTTTCTGTGCATACATTTCTCTTTTTTCTGCACACTAAACACAATATAGTGCTCTATATGTGAAGATTACTTTTCACCTAGATTCTAGGGAAAAGGATTTTCATTTTATTAGAAAATACAAAGTGCCATTTATTTTAAAGAGCAAGACACCATCAACAGTAAAGATTTTCTTAATAACGACAACACTTTAAGACACCTAATGGTGATTTTTGATCACTCGTTGATCACGTCGTTACACTCGGTGGAGTATCTTTTCAAAGTAATATACTATTATAAACTGTCATGGTTTAATGATAATCACTAAATATAAGTATCTCCTAAACAATGACAAAAACAAAAAATTTCCAAATGACAGATTCACCCTAAAACAGCAGTTTTGATATAAAGAATGTTAAAACGATCTCATTTAATGATGAAAATGAAATTTAAGAAACTAATCATGGAATCTTATGACAGTTCTCACTCTTCCAAGTTCTGCAAACAATACAAAAAAAGCAAGACTTTGATTTTCCATTTCACTTAGCAAGTCTTAGGTCACAATATTCAGTCACTGCCTATTAGCTAAAAGAGACCTCTGGAACAAAACCAGCATAATTACATACCAGCATTTTCATTATATCCAGTCTCTTAATAATAATAATCGCTGTGGTGCTTAAATAAAATCTTAAGGATTTTGGCTATATATACTCACAAGATGCTTAAGTAATTTAAATGTTCTGTGATAATTCATATTACCAGTATTAAAATATAAATATCTAAAGAGTATTTTGTAAGAAACTCCATATTCCCATGCTATTTCAGTGACATAGTACAAAACAAATACATCATCTCCCCCATTATACCTGATTGCAGATGAAGTTTTGTTTCCTCATTTCTTTTCCCAGCACACATACCTGGCATTACAATTCATAATACCCCCGAGAATCACAGTGCCTCGGGACAAAACAGAATCTTAAGCTTCATTTTTATCCCCCCAGTAGAGAAACACACTTTTCCTTTGCTTAGTGAAACATCAAGATGAACTTGAACATGCCAAGTGTTTGGGAGAAGTAAGGCCTAAAATAATCAGGTTAAAGTTATATTAAAATAATAAAAAAAAAAACAATACCCTTCCATGATAAAACCTCAACTGCAGAAGTTTTTAGATGCATTCCCACCCACAAATGCAAACAGGTTATTTTGAATTTAGGTCCTTGACAGATTTATTGGGGAGCTAATGTCTATTCTTGAGAATTTACTATCTTTGAAGATAAGTACAAACCTAGACAGACTGATATTCCAAAACTACACTAACTAGAACCTACAGGAAGAAAAACGCTTGTATGCATGTGAATTATTACCTCACTTCTTAAATAGGCCATGGAGAGAAGCTTGCTGGCTCTGTTTATTATTCCAATGCATTTGGCACAACACTTCAATTGCTACACATCTATTATAGCTTTTCTCTGGAAGGAAAGAATCTTTTAATTTATTATAAATTACTGTTTGTTTAAGACTGAGAAACATCAAGTCATACACTAGCAGCTACACTGAGTACTTAAAGCATTGAGTTAAAAATAAACATAAGTCTGATTAAAAGAAAGGGTGAGTAAACATAGAATAGTTGCTACATACCCTTAAATCTTTCATCAAAAAACAAAATAAATCCAGCTAGAGTTCAACAAAAGTGTGCAATGCCTATTTTAAGAAGTCAGAGAAAATGCAGAAAAAAATCCACTTAAAAATAAAAAGCTCTGCACTACTACTGAGTTGCTGCAGAAGAGCTTTGACTGCTCTTCTGAGATACTTTTTAAATTCTCATTAAGAATAATCACAGGAACTAAAAGGAAAAAAAAAAAAAAAAGGAAAAAAAAAAGGGGGGGGGGGGGGGGGCATTTTATAAGTGTATAGTAACACAAGTCACAGAGAAAGCATAGGCACTCTGCAAATACTGTTAGAGTGAAACCGTGATAAAAAAAGTGAGGCTCAGCACACTTTCCAGGACTAGGCCTAAATAACAAAAGGAAGACAATGACAATGATCCAAGGGGTGGCACTGTTTCTCTTACAACTTCTTTGAACTACTGCCCTAGTATTACTGAAGAAGCATGCAAAGGCTGTTTACATTAGAGAAAAGAGATAATTATTACATACACAACAATGGGTAATTTAAAGTTTCTTTAGTAAGAACACTTTACTGATGTCAGTCTTGCAAGAAATGCACCAGAAGCAACATATCAAATATCTGGACTGTCACATACCCATAAATAGCAGCCTATGTTCCTCAAATTATTAATGAAGTGTAAATACTACAAGTGCTCTCCTCAAATTACATTTTGGTATGTATAGCCACAAGTAGTACTTCAGTCCACTACCAATCCTACAGTAGCTACGACTTGAAAGAACATCATTTTCATAAATGCATATAAATGATAAAACACCTACAAAGAGGTTTCTGGAAGAAAAAAACATAATAAGTCAAATTTGTTGTCGCTGAAGAAACTAGCACATACACTTTCTGCTTTCTCCACTGTGTTTGTTTCAGGATGTTTCAGTGTGAGACAAGACAAGATCTGTTGTATACGTTATGCAGAAGTCACTCAACCATCCATCAAACAGCAGAAGTCACTCAACCATCCATTTAGAGGTTGCCCAGAGGGCAAGTACACCAATCCCTGCCACAAGAGTCATCTTTACTATTTTGTTGACTTCTACAATACAGCTCTTTTCTCTTCCTTGTCATAGGAGTAAAAAACATGCAGTGCAATAAATCACACTTTATTCTTTTTTGATTGTGAATAATGTTTTCTCTTCTGTGACAACTGAATAGTCATAGAGCTAATGGATGTCGCATGAGATTTCCATTCATTACCTCAACTATTTTATTTTAACACAACATTTATAGAAGACTAAAAGAATAAATAGATCCTAATACACTCCTGAGGCAGGGATGGTGGTTTATCTAAATAAACAACTTATTTTATGTTTTTTATTTCTCCCATCCTTACTTTGTCATGTCATGACAATCTATTTGTGCGTTGCTTCTTCAGAAATTTGTCTGAAGTTCTTAATATTTGAAGGTTAAATTATTCACCCCTAGGCCTACTGTACTGCCTATAATATACTACATTGTTTTATTAGCATTTATATTTTGAATTATTTAAGGAGAATATGAATTATTTCTAATGACCACAAAGCAATATCCTGCGATAACTCAAGGATCCTCTAATTTTGGAACTCTAAGTAACATGCCAATAGCCTGAGGTTTTGGCCTAATTTGAGAGAAAATTTACATACTTCAAACATGAAAACAAATTTCCTTTGAACAGAAAAAAAAAAAAAAAAAAAAAAGAAACGCAATTGTATTCCTTTTATAGATACATAGAATTTATTTGTCTGGTATTGTTAGGACTGGAAACACACATTTCTAAGGATACAACAGCTGCTCAAAAGCAGAAATTACTTAATCCTTGTTTTGCAATCCAAGCAACAATTTCCAGTCTCTAGGATAAGTACCATGATCTTTGCCATTATAATGGTATAACACAAGTAAGATTTGAGAAAGACTAGACCACAAAAGAGCCATAATGGCTTGTTTAAATTGACGTTTCATTAACTACATGTAAACAGTGAAATCCAGAAATTATCTTCTGAAAATAAATTCAGGAGTACTAAGAAATTATGCATTGTGGCTGATATAAACAGCTGAACAATTAATATCCCTTAGGTTCTATAAATTTACATAAAGTAAGAGCTGTTTACTGTAAGATAGATTCTCCAAAAATGAGCATTCTCCAGTCATTTTTGGTAGTACTTCATTAAGATTTATTATTATTATTCCCTTTGGACATATCACAGTGAACTAAAGATACTAACTGATGTTGAATAAAGCAATTCATATTAGTTCATTCAGCAGTCTTAAAAGTTTATGATTTGTCAAGACAAATAAAGTCAAATGTGTATTTTTAAAGGAATCAATAGAAAATTTTTTACTTAGACACGTTTTCACCTGTATTCTCATACCAGGTGTAGAAGCAGGACTCTATCCAAAATTGATCAGCAGGACATAGTACCACACTCAGGAAGGAGACATACACTGAGTTTTCTCTGGGCTGAAACATTTTGCCATGCCCAGTCATTCTGCTTCTGCTTTCCCATCTGGTCCCACCCAGACTAATATATAAATACTTGAAATAATAAAGGAAAAAGAACTAAATATTGTGGAATACTACTCTTTCTACCTTCTAGTCTATATGGATATGAATTCCCAGGTGTTCTGGGGAGGTCATTCTATGTCATTCAGGATTCCAAGGTTATTGTTATTGAATTATATATTGTTATTATCTATTATTAACTATTAACTATTAATTTTATCTATTAATTATTAGATATGTTATATCTATAATAACAATATTATATATTGTTATTATCTAACAATGGTACATCGGCTGTTTTGATTCACCTTACAAGACCAAGCAAGGATAAAGCAAGCAAATGAGTGGTGAAGTTTGCGAATAAGAGGGATAGCTTAAAGCGATGAATAATGAAAAGACAAAAATAAGAATCTATTTCTTCCTTACACCAATAAATAATTAATATAAATTTTAAAAAAAACAAAAACAAACAAGAATTCTCAGCAGCTGGGAAGTTTCTTGCCATTTAACTTGTGTTCACAGAAATAAATAATGCATTTTGCAGCTAATATATTCCCTGTAAAAGAGCCATACTTGCTGGAATACAAACGTATGAAGAGCTAGCAGTGATACATGCATATGAATACAGCCAAAGTACAAATTCTAGTCAGCGCCTGCTGCTGAAAACAGAATACATACTAACCATATCATAAGGGATATGATTGCTGGATTGTGTGCTGGCTCATAAATCCATCTTTGTGGCTTACTGATCATACTCTTTTGCATGCAGAAGTGGCAGACAAGTTAAACTAAACATTTCTACTATTTCTTCCACTGTGAATGCCAAACAGGATTCAGAAACTAATTCTATAAAGAATTAAGCACCTTCAAATCAGAGTGACCAACCCCACCTTTTAGGGAAGCCAGAAAACACATGAAAGCACCCAAGTCTTCTGAGTCAGCATTTACCTACTCTTAGTTTTGAATTTGATTAAAGGACTAAATCTAAACTTTGCACTGTTGATGATCACACTGTAATCTTCTCAACAACCCAAAGACTGGTATATGTTTGTTTGCAAACTCTTCCCTTTCAATTACACTAACTGCTTTATTACACAGTAAAGTTCACTACAGATCTAATTAGCTATTAAATTATAGGCTAAATAAACAATTCACCAGCATGCAGTAAAAAAAGTTATTGAAAAAATCGGCAGCTTTATAAGATCCACAATACACATTTTGCTCTTATTCAGCAAAGTTGGAATAGGCTTACTGTTTAATAAGAAAAGCAAAAGTTTATCCAAATGGGAGACTACGTGATGGACCAATAAGCAGTAAGCTCTCAGTGAATTTGCATAGGCAAACTAGAGGCAAGGATTTCATTTTAAAAATAAAACGAAGACAGCAATAAAGCCGATCAACATGATCATAAGCCATCAGAAAAGTTGGTTATTATTCCAATTCTGCTACTCACTTGTGAGACTCGCAGCATGTTACTTAACTTCCCCAGGGTCCTGTTTCTACCTCTTGCTTTAATTTTGTTATGTACTCACACTGCTGAGACCTGTACTGCAATTATAAGAAGAAGCCTGAGTAGGACAATACATAAATCTATCAGTACTGTCTACAACACCAAAGAGTCTTTATTTAGTCAAAAGTTTTATTTAAATAGAAAGGGTTCATTATCTCTATTTATGATAAACTTCGTGTATTTCTAGTATTACTGTTTAATCAATTAAGACATAACCTAGTGTAGTAGGACTTTAACTTATTCCTGACACTAAAATTATATACTTATCAAACATCTCTTAACAGTTCATATTTAATGAATCTGTTTTCATAGATTTTTGTAATAGCTGTAATAAATAAGAAATCTAGAAACAAAATTGCTGAGAAAGAATGCCGGTAAAGCAAATACAGAAGAGTTACCAGCATCAACAAAAAGGAGAAAAATTAGTTTCTATTTCAGCTTTATTTTTCCTTTCTTTATGCAATGTGGCTTGTTCCTCAACTTTCAGTGACATATTGACAATAAAATAAAATTTTCTGCTTAATCCATAAATTTGAAAAGAATGAGATTTTCTAATTAGTGAAAAAAATAAAAGAAAAAAGTCCCATCTGTTAATAGTGTGGTGTAGTTTGAAGTTAATTAGGTTTGCTGGGAGAGTGCCTGGTAATATGATCAATTAAAGTGCATACAACTTTGCCAATTTAGTTTTTAATTTAATTAGTAAAAAAATAACAGCACTTTCTATAACAATGTGCTCTAGAGGTAAATGCTGAATTTATAGCATTACATGTATGCGTATTTCCTCCAATATAAAAGGTCCTTCCTCTTGATTATCTATCAGTTATCCAAATAATCCCCAATTAAAATTAAAAAAAGTAAAACAACACTTTTCTTATGACATTAAAAGCATAACTCATACTGATCTCCCATTGATGCATTACTGGCTTTACCACCACACTGAGCAAAAGACATATGTTGTTAACAGGTCTCATTTTGGTAGGTAACAAGTTTCTCATGGCATGACTGTAGCTAAGTGCTACCAGTAAGTCCTTATCTACAATGGAAAATGAACATTCTTGGCTTCAGGAATCCCTAGTAAAATTTATTCAAGGGGAAAAAAAAAAAAAAAAAAAAAAGCTGAATGAGGAAGAAATGGTCAAATCATTCACTTCAATAAAAAAAGAACAATAGTATCTGCAAATGCATGAAGCCTAGTATTCATTGGTCAAGATCTACTTCAAGTCTAGGAAAACTCTTAGCTGATTAACAGACTTTTAGATATAGTTAGCCACCAACAACATGAATTCTGAACTAAGACTATGATACCTTCAGAGCAGTTCATATGGTCTACTCCGTGACTAGGCATAGCTCATGTTCAGTCCTATCTGTATCCCACTCGTGGCAATAAAATATCAAACATCAATGCATGGAAATTATTCTCAGTAGGATGGAAAGTAATAGATGGGGGAAACTGTTGGTGTAGCTGAACAACACAATAGTTACAAAAGACACATTTGCAAAGATTTATTTTACTTCCACTTTAGCACATTCTCTTTTTTCTGGCACTATTTGTCCTTCAGTCTTTTGCTGAAATTGATAGCTTTGACTGATATCCACAAGAAAAATCTCTTATACCAATCTGCTTTGTAAAGTGAAAAATTGATTACTTTGTTGAATCACCTAGCTAATCACCCAGCCTTATATAAGAGTTTGCAAAGACAAAAAGCTGCCTTTAATTAGTATGCAAGTGACTGTTTAAGCAGTCACTGTAAATTGTAGTACTGCATTAACTAAATTTTAGACGATGTACAGACTTGTGTCATCTGATAATTCTATATGAGAGCATTGCAACTCAACTTATCTGAAAATAAAAATTAAAAAACAGCCTAATAGTTTTCCAGTGGCTATTTAAAATTATTATTCTAATCAGAAGTCCCAATTTTCCATGGCAACATAGCTACATGAGCTCTTTTGTTTTTAGATAAATTTAACTGCCTGCCAATAAATTCTTCGATACAGTCATTAATTGTGAGATCTCAGATCTCTGTGAAATAACACATAAAATGTAACAATTTCACTTGGAGCAGATAAATATAAAGAAAAAAACTGTTCTGGATTATGGTGATCTGGGTTTAGGGAGAAGCATATGCTTGTGTAAAAAGGCCACTTTTGGCTTCTGAAGTAAACAAAGAAACTCCTGCTCCTTTAAAATAGGTGAGTGTAAATTTTATCTTTTGTATAATATGCACAAGTATAATCATAGGTTACTGCAGGTGAAATCTTGGTTCACAGTTCCATGAAAGGCTGTGCAGTTACTGTGCAGTAACATGCGGGTTACTTCACACTTCAGCATTTCAAAGAAAGAGATGAAAGCTTTTGATATCATTTCTTACAGGAACTGGTGATTTTCATACTGTAATATTCAAGGAAATACTGATGGCATGCTGTAAGTATAGTGGGAATTATGATTCAATATCAAGTGATCAAGATGATTCAATATCAACAAATGATAATAAATCTACGTGAAAAGAATGTATAAAACAGAATCAATCATTTACAACTGTCACTGAAAACTAATGCAAAAAAAATACTAGCAATGATGTAGAAACTGAAGGTAAAATGCTATTTTTACACAACAAAAATCTACTTATGATAAATATTTTTATTTTAGGGTGGAGGGAAAGAAGAGAATTTTCTCTGTAAGTGTTCAGACTTCAGCAAGCTAGTTTTCTTGAGATGAGTGTTTCCATGTTGTTCTGTGATAATTCTAAATCTACAAGTTTTTCTTATGAGCATTTTTAGTATAACTCAAATACAAAATCAATGATCACATCACTAAAGACCTGTAGAAACAACTTCCAGTGTAACTCTCTCCAACAGTCCAATAGCCTACGACTGTCTGGTACTTAACTACCTTCCAGTTTAAACCACAACAAATCCTTGCTTTTAAAAACCATACAGGGGAGGGTACTTAACCTGGCCTCGAAACCTAACAATTACTTCAGCTGACTATTTCACATTATAAGCAACACTATGTCAGGTTTTTTAAGCTACTTTTCATCCTTGTGTTCCTTGCCTTTGGTTGTTCTTTTACGAAACACAGGAAGATTAATTCAAAGATAACTTTTCAAAGTCACCCCTTCCTCTTTTCATCTTTACCTGGCTTTAGCTAGCCCAGGGTATCTCCCATCAATGTTCTTATTTTTTCAGCCTTCCCTTTTGAGTGTGGCAAGCTAGAAAATGATGCGACTTCCTGCATGCTTTACTTGTCAAGGTTTTAAGTTTTTAAGACCTGACTTTCATTCTGGAGTAGTTTTACCCACAGAAATAAATAAAAACCCACCCAGAAATAAATAAAACCCAAACTTCACACAACTTCAGTTTATGTTCAGTCTCATAATGTTCACAACATATAATTACTTTTTCACATTTTCTGCATGCTTACTTCAGCCTGGCTCTTTCTAGGGAACTAGAAGTACATGAGGGTTTATTTTGAGAAGGACTAAAAACTGAAATTGGACTAATGAATCCTAAGCAAAAAGAGGTATTGTTACAGTTCTAAGTCCTTATGTAAGCAAGCAGTTTTAGTTCACATTTCAAGTATTACAGAATGGGTAAAAGATGGAAGTACATAATGGGTACTGAGGATTTTTATCATTTTTAAATGATGCAAGAAAAACATGATATGCTTTTGCATGAACTACACAAAATCTAATACCAAGCTTTGTGAAAGATAGAAGGCTTTTCTCTGAAAGAGTACAGACGAATCTGACTGGGATTCTGGCCATGAAAATTATGCTATTTAAGTATAAACTTTTACTTCTTCACATGCTCTCCTTTCCTCCCTTCCAAAGCTTTACTGATCTTCTACACAGTTCTACATATTAAAAAAATAACTTATTTTAAAATAGGTCACTTTTCTCATATCTGTTATAAAGTAGAAAATTTGAAAGCCAGTGATGGGGAAATAATCTTTTAAACACAGTTATCTTAGATATGACAATGGTTTAAATCTGAAGCTGGGGATCAGAAGTTACTCTGCCTCTCAGTGGAAAGCCCAGCTTCTTTTCCTCATAGCACTGCACCACCAGAATCTCCACCTTGATGCTTATCCCTCTGAAGACACTGCTGCTATTTTCTTTCAGAGAAGAGTGAAAGAAAATGCAGCAGGTGAAGGAGGAAGAGAACCACTGTGCATATGTATTCAGGTTTATATGCATCTAACATAAATCTCAACTGTCCCTGGGTTCTGCCAGTGACCTCCATCCTCCACTGAACAATCTTACTGCCCCTTCACCTTGCGCAAGCCTAAAAAATGGAAATAGTAAAAAGATTCAAATGTCACCTAATGAAACTCTGAATTCTTATAACAAAGCTACAGGTGAGTAACAGCTATAATCTGGTGATGGCATGGCATAAGAACAAACACTATTGAGTTCCAATAGCAACCAATATATTTTCTTGCCAGCTTGGCTGATATGCTTCCTCTCAGACTTCAAAACAGAACTGGAAGAAAGAACTTTCAGCATTCATAATTTCAAACATTAAGATACCTTTTGCTGATTGCTTAATACCTCAAAATCCCTCTTTGATCAAAACAGTCTTATGACAAACACCTATGGAAAAGCACGCCAAGTCAACTGAACACTGCTGACTCAGAAAGAACATCCACCTACTGATTCATCAACAAGATTGCCAGCAGCATGGATGTATTCCCTAAAGGTCTGTCTCTTACTTAAGCAATTTCTCAGTTCATAGCTTGATTTCTTACAGTAGATCCAGCTCTATTAAACACAAAGAACATGAAACACATCCATATCTGCTCATCCACCTGGTCTTAAAGCTGCAGATTTTCCTTAACTACAAGAGCTCAAGTAGGATGTCACTAGTACCTATAACACGCTGCAGGGCTATTCCATGATTCAAAACACAGGCAGGAGAACAGGCTTCTGTGAATGAGCAAAGCCGCTGTTAGAATGGGTGGCACATGGTGCTTGACAAAGAACCAGTGGGACAGGCATTCTGCCACTGACAGTGGAGGTGTAAACTGCACATGTACTAAGCAAGCTACCTTGTCTTTACTCCAGTTACTTGCTGGGTTAGAAGTCAATAACCATTGCAGTTAACATACAAAGCACTTCTTTGGACTGTGTTGAGTCTGGGCTCCTTACACATTTTCCCAGAACAAAGCCCTCTGTGGGATTTAACAGAATTTAAGCAAAAAAACAGTAGTCATTATTGCACCTTCTTCTCATATCCACCTGTCACAGTGGCATAAGTCAGAGCAGCAAATGTTTTTGGATTATACTTCCACAGGCATATTAGAACTACATGGAATTAATTACATGAAAAAATAAATAATAAAATTCAAAATTATTATTTAAATAATGCATTATTGACCAACTTACTTTGAAATAATTCTGTGAAAAAAGTAGAATAACAATGAAAAAGATGCACAGAGATAATATAACTCCATTCTTCCTCTCTTCTACAGATAAAGAGAATGAAGGCTGAAAAATCAAGTTCTTCCACAGCCTTCAAAAATGTAATATTTCATTAAAATCTTACACTTTTAAAGGAAAGATTTTATTATGTGGAAATGGAACACTTATCAGATCAAACTGCTTCCTGAACTGACACAGAATTCCAAAGATATAGTTAACCATTCTCTTATGAACGCAACAGTCTGAACTCTCCTAAAAACGATTCTGGACTTTCCACAAACACATGTACTTGGTCAATACATTATGCTCAATGCGTATTTTGATAGGTTTCTTCAAGAAAACAGAGTTACAAACATACTGTGTTAATAACTAGAGTTCCCAGAGTATCAGAATGTGTTCTTTTAAAAAAGGTACTTGGTGAAATGAGGGTTGCTTTTTTTTCCTCTGATCATGAAAAATATTCAGCTTGTTTATGTGTGTGTTCCATAAATTCAGAAGGTTCTGAGTGATAACAGCTCAGAGACCACTTTGAACCATAAAATTACCCATCCATTAGCTTCAGAAAAATGACTTTTTAATATTAAGACTCCAAGATTACCGAAGGAACTTTTACCTAAAAGAAACTAAGGAAATTCTGGTTTGGATGTTAAATCTCAGACTCTGAATGTGAGAACCAAGGCTGCATCTTTCTCATTTTTTCTTTTCTGTTCTATTTTGTGTAAATAATTAAATATGCTTTGGAAGAGAAACACGCCACATGTCTCGCAACCTAGTTAAGAGCTATAATTACTCTGCTCCTGAGAGAAGTTCTTATTACTCTCTCTTCTCACTATCTCCTTCTTGTAATTTTGAATTTATTTTTAATGGGCTTTTGTGCCAAAATGAACAAAAAAATTTTCAGAGCAAGATAAGTCATTACTACTGGGATTCTATCTTTTTACCACCTGGCTTTTTGTTTGTTTGATTGTTTGCTTAGTTATGTATACACAACATATGGACAGTGGCATTTTTTCCTTGACTGCTATGTCATAGAATTGCTATGAAAATTACCTGTGGAAAGATATATAACAATGCAAAGGCACTGTATGGTAAATGATCTCACTATTCTAAGGTGAGTTGCATAATTCAAGGGTAAACATAAATAAGAACTCCTGAGACTTTTAGGTGTTGCAGTCTCAAAAAAGATAAGAGCTTTATGAAATTGTTTTTATCTTTGGCCAAAAATGTCTGAGTATATTAGAGTATACCCCCTTCAATCAAGGATTTAAGCTGTATTGCAGGACAATTTTGTTTCAAGGAAACTAATACTGAGCCATGAGTGTCCTGACTTTCAGACCTGTTCTATAGTTCAAATCACTTCTATCCAATTTCATGGAAGGAAAGATGTTTTGCTTTTCTGCTAATACTCTAATCAAACAAATCTTATTGAATGTAAATTCAAAAACACAGGTGGATATGAACATAAGTTTCCCTTTTGAAAATTTAGATTTTTATAGAAAAATACTTGCTTTGATCAAGTCAGAAAATAACCAACAAAAAGTAACTGGTGGGGTCTATGTAAAAAAAAAGACAGAACTTTTTTTTTTTTTTTTAAAGTAGTTGTCAGTGCTGCTCATTAATCTGTTTCTGGAAATGGACCATTTTAATTTTTTGCCAAAGAAAATATGAACATTGGTATTCTGCCCCAAAAAATGCTGATGCATTCCATACCAAAGCTAACGCCCAATTTCATTTATTATGCAACAAACTGAGGTGTCTGATGCTTCCAGCACAAACCTTTAATAAGCTGTTGTCCATTCTAATCAGATTTGTATAAACTTCAGCATTATTTGGCTCATTACAGGGTTTGAATTTGGGGATTTTCTTTACATGGTCAGTTTTGTTTTGTGAGGACTTCCCAGACAAAATCTTGGGAGTCTGTCATTTAAGAAGTGATATTATACTATAATTTATAGAATCTCAACAGCATAGATCTTGCACCAAGAAATAATCCCCCCTTCTGATCATACAAAACAAATTCTAAACAGAATAAAATAAAATAAAGCTGGGCTGGAGATAAGAATTTCTAGCCACTAAAGTGAGGTGAATTTCAAATGCACAAGAATCTCACACTACTGAGTAGAATGACTACATTCTCCAGTTTTTCAAAAGTGAGGAAATATGAACTGTGAAAATAAACAGAGGGAAAAAAATTGTAGTGGGTTCCTGGGTGTTTGTTTGAGAAAAGCAGAATTTTGAAGAAACATCAGTACCCAATATAAAAAGGTGAGAGTAAGTTGATAATAAAGGAGACATACTAAGAGAATGTATAATTAATTTTAGATAATCTGTTATTCTAGTCACAATAGAAATTTATTTTCCAGTAGTTACCAAATCATAATAAAAACCTTTACTGTTCCATTTTACCTTTTTGTTTTTTTTTAAATTCAGAGCGCAATCAATCACACTAAGTGTTCTGACACTAACTGATGTTAGAAATAAATGAAGTAAATAATATGTTATAAGCAAATGAAAATAGAGGCTGACTTCCAAATAAGTAATGAGTTCTACTGATCTGCACACAGAACCTGAAAAGAAGGTAGTGGTAAAGCAATCAGAAGCAACTTCACCCTAAAATAGCCTAAATACACAATATGTAATCCAGACGCTTGCAATCCCAACACTTTATAGAAGTTACCTCGTAGAGATGAAGAATATGCATGAGAGTAGCAACCTGACTAGCAACACCAGGACTGAGACTTGGGTCACAAAAATTTTCCTTAATTGATGAAACACATTCAAGGTACCACCTACTATTTTTCACTAATTCATTCATCATCTAGAAATAAATTTTAAAATTACATAAAACTCATTCTTTCAATATATTTGGATTTGTTTTGCATTTAATTCATCAAACAATTTAGGGCATTTTCATCTGGAAAGTATTAAGCTGTACCTATGTATGTAAGCATGTGTAATATTACACATGCTTATAATTCACTCAAAAAACCACCCACATGCAACAGCTAGCAGACCTGCAGTAATAGAAAGGTAGACTAGAATGACCAAACTCTATATGTGGTGCTATCAGGCTATGTATTTAAGGTCAACAACCAATTCAATTTAAGCTTTTTAAAAAGGTGGGCAGATTTTCATATGACTCATCTCCCACTTCAATAACCTTGACGGTAAAAAAAATGCTTGGCATCGTTGGTATCTGAATATTTCTGAAAGTTTAGTCAATAGGAGTGATGATGTCATCATAGGAATCTCTCTTTCTTTTTTTTTTCCAGAAGCTTACAAACCCTGGAGCCAAATCATGTCCATGTTATTTGATGTTCAATCTGATGCATGCACAAACCAGAGAAGGATGAACATGTTTTCAGTATATGAATAATATTTTCTCATGTTAGCAGACTGAAAGTATCGGGATTTTATAATCTCAGTTTTGTTTACTCTGTATTTGTTCATGTCCTCAAAATACTGCCTCTAGCAGGGTGATGAAAACACAGACTATCATCTTTTTATATTGATAGAAAACATTTTAGAGGACAAAAAGCTCTTGCCTTCAAATAAAGCAACTGAGGCTGCTTGCCTGTGATGTAGAATTCAAAGAAGGATCTGAAATACCACTCTCAAGAATGCTCCAACACGGCTGTAGACAACACAAGAATTTGGGGAACTCTGCAGGTTTGACCAGAGATGACAGTCTATAATTTAGAGATTGCTATAAACTTTTAATAAATGACTCCATTCCAATGTCTGTGAGATGGAGATCTTCCATGAATTAGATCTCAGAATTCCCTTAGATTTCCTATATATTAATTGTAGACAACCTTCTTCTGTAAAAGTAAAAAACTCTCCCTACCATATGGTTTAGTTCTCCATAAATAACAGATTTTTTTTAAGTATAATAGATTCTAGAGGCATCACATTATGAGTAATTCCATGACTTCAAGACTAAATTCGAAATTGCTTAGTAGGGTTCACTTATTAGGAAACAAATTGCTCTCAAACTCATATCCACTACACACTTTGCAGCACAGAGGAATGGCAAGAAGCAAAGCAAAGACAGAGCTAAACAAGTAGTGGAATTTGCCTGGGTATACATTAGATTCTATTCAACTTTAAATTCCCACACTTCATTTTTCTGTTTATAGCACACACATTTTCTTCACACTATTCATTTCACACCATGTGGGCTGACACAGTTGAAAAGTAGGCCATATAAGTTTTTGCATGAATAGTGTACTTTAAAACTTGCTCTTACACTTTGTCAAAGAGCCAGGTAGTTCTCTGTTATCCCTGATCAATCTAGAGTCTGTGACCTATGACCTTTGGATTTCCTGGAAGACCACAATTCATCTAAGCTGTGTGAAAAAATGAACTTGTTTTTAAAAATCTTATCACAGTTAAAAGGAAAAAAAAAAAAAAATTGTAATGCTTTTTCTATGCTTATTTTGAATTCATTCTGCCTATTAAAAATTCAGCCAAAACTCTCTTTAAATAACAACTTCCTCTTCAAATAAAAACAGATATGAAAAAATTTGGATTATCTGTTTTCCCTGCACCAAAACAAACTTCAGTTTGAACCATCAACTTATGTTCATCCAGCTTCATTATATTTCAGTGGTATGATAGCTTCAAGCTCTTTAGCTTTAATGATCAACAGTGTAGCAGTATACGCTAGTCAGCTTTTCAATGACACTGCAATAAAGCAGCTGCAGACATAAGCTTGAGAGACCCTCTAGTTGGAATTCAATGGACTCTAGTTTAATATAATACAACTATGTGTATTTTTCTTGATCTAATTAAGCAACTTGCCACTCATTACCTATAAACCAAGCATGAGCTTGTTAGACAAATGTCTTTTTTGTTGTTGTTCAATTATACTGATGCTTTCATTGACAGTTCTGCCTGCTTATCTGGAGGTGGGTTTTGGAGAGGCCTGTAAATCTGAGTGATATAGTAATAATAAATGTAAAGCAGACAAAATGTTGATATCTGAAGACAGAAATTTTCCATGCCCAGCAGTATCAAAATGGGACACTTGCTCTGATCTTATCTGATTAATTCCCCAAATACAGAAATAAATAAATAAATTGTGCAAATAGATAGCAACAAACAGAGGTTCACAACCCTGACATTTGCACGGGGGGTACTGCTTAAAGATATTTAAGGGTTCCTTCCAACCTAAGCCATTTTATGATTCTATGAATTAAACAATTTTGTAACTAAAAAATTTGAAAAATGAAAAGCTATTACTATTTAAATGCTATTTTTCCTCAACAATAAGGAGAGACTGCCTCAATTATATCATTCTGTTCAGAAAGTGTATTTATAAAATGATTAAAGGTAAATCTTACAGCACTAAATATAGTGATAGTTCTGTTCTTATTCATTTTTTCCTCCACAAAAACACATATCTGAAACAATCAAAACTGTGAAAAATTGTGGGAATTTTTCTGTACTATTTGGAATAGAAAATAAATGGTAATATTTCAAGATTTAAACATATAAATATATATATATAATCTTGTAATTCCTTTCGCTTCACAATTGATTGCCCTAACAGATAAAGTATTTAAGAAGAAAAATAATTTGTTGCTTTGCGCAAAATCTAAAATAGTATCAAATGCAATATTAATTTCAGCACCTTGTTAGATGTCACAAAAATAAGCTGGTTCACTATCTATTTCCATTGGCCTAATTATACTTTTACAGCCTCTTCTTTGTTTCAAAATGCAGGTTATTACAGTTATTATACATCTGAAAATGCATCTTCCTAAAAAAAGCCTTCTGACTTATTACCAACAACAAACTTCCTCAGTGAGTTTCCAGTTTGCAAAGGTGCTCGTTAAAATTCATGTTTTTAAGTGTTTAATGCTTTGTTTCTAAAGCAAACACTGGAAAGCGCTTGCAGGGGAAGGGGAGGTATAAATAAACCTTCCAAAGAATCTTATTAATAAGTAACAAAACAGAAAGCACATTATCAGGTTTGGCTCACTGTTTTCATTTCCAATATGGTGTCACAGCATAACAAGGCATTTAATGTATAATGCATGTAGAGGAACACTTTCCATGATGTGAATGAAACCACATTTATGTTCTACTTCACTGTATGCCTTTTTATGAACTCTGCATAGTCAGCAAAGGGAAACTCATTTAGTTTGTTGTTTTCATGTTTGGAGTGACATTAAAGTTTCAGATCCTCCAAGAGATCCAATTTGAATTTAGACTGATCAGCCAACCGTATTTCTACTGCAATACAATGACCCTGACAAGCAGTATCTAATTAAAGCTAGTACACTAGTAAATGCATTCTAAATCTTCATAAAATGTTAACAAGCAGAAATATGTACAGATTTTTGTCCCATACCAACACAACTGAGTTTTTAGCAACTTTTTAGGAACTTGTAATAAAAGAAAGGCAATATTGGATGTGTACCTCAACAAACGTTTAAAAAAAAAAAAAAAAAGAAAAAAGAAAAAGAAAGAAAAAAAGCATTACAGCCTAGACTAGCTTACATATTTTCACATTTTTACCAATCTCTCTATTATATGCTGTACTCCTTCAAGGGAAGATAAGTTCTTTTGTTCAGGACTCTCAATCTACACAAAACTCTTGTGGAAAGTTAATTACTAATAAAACCTAGCACATTGGATTTGATAATGTTCTGAAAAATAGTTCTGAAAAGTTCCTCCCACAAAATAATATGTAACACTGCATAGTGACAGATACAGAATGCAATATTCTATTTAAAGCAGGTAAATCTAGATTTTTTACAACTAATGGAAAATAACATTCTCTGATGAAAATTTTACTTGGAGATCAAACTTAACTGACTACAAAGTAGTGAGGAAACATCTGAATTTCTTTTGCAGTGGACACTGCAAGAACTTCACTAAATGCGACATCTTTTTTTTTTTCTTTTCTGTTTTGGCACACAGACTTCCATCTGTTTTGTAAGACAGTCCAGGTAAGTAAGGTCATCAGCATAATCTCCTTGGAACATGTCTAACACTCCCCAAGCTCCCTGATATTTCAACCTGCAAATTGGAAGAGACAAGAACCCTGGCAGAGCCCGCACATTAAAGTATTGTCAAGTGCTTTGCCAAATCAGGGAAGCATATCTTTAAGTAGTCTGAAATTACTGGCAAAGACAGCTATAAGATTAGTATAGCTTTTGCTGTTGTTGTTGTTACTGTTAATTAATAGTGGTCAGGACTTTATTTCACATGTATGCTAATACCAGCTTTTATAAAATAAGATTCTGGTTAATAACAACTAAGGAGGACACATGCATTTTCAGAGTTGTCTAGGACAATTTCATTTAGCAAGCTGTATTATTTATATTAGTTGGCATATGTGTTGCATACAGTATAGTATAGAACAAACAAAAACTTCACTAAAATCTAGGTAAATAAGCAGGCATCTAAAACACCTCTAGCTCCATCTGCCCTCTGCTACCAAAAGTACCCCATCGGGTTTTCATAAAAATAGCTTTTATATCCCACAGTACTACCTGATAAATTACAAATAATAAATCAAAAATATTCTGCCTTTAAAATAGCATCTCCTGAGTTCTAACCGGCATGTAACAACAATACAATAATTGTTTCATTCTAGTCAAACAGCAGTATCGCTGGTGAATTTAGCGATATATTGTGATATATTAGCGATAATATAGGTGATATATTAAAAGTAACCAATAGGATCATGCAACTGATGAAGACTGCCACCTTTTATCTTTTTAAAGAATACTTAACACAAAAATTTCTCATTGGAACAGAATCATTTTGACAATACTATGTGAAACTTGCATGAATAAGTATCTATGTGAATATATATATACACACGCACACACTTCACACAAAAAGCTGCTCAACCTATCTGAATTCCTATGTGGATGCTTACTATAAGATGTTACATTTTTGTTACTCAAAATGCATTGTAAATATGCCATTACCCAATAACAAAATATAGATATGACAGTAAGAAATAAGATTATTTTTGAAAAGTGAAGAAGGTACAAGATATTTAAAACCTAGTACTAGCCATCCGTGATACATTTTCATACCTCTAAGAACTATAAAAGAAATAAATCTTCCAGTGTCCCAGTTCTAATCAAAGAATTGTCTCCAGCATTTCTGCTGTATATAAGAAGGGTTTTTTTTTCATCATTCAGTGGAAGAAAAAAAATAAAAATCATTGACAGGACATAAATCAGCTCACTAACATATTTTCAGAACTTCCTTGATTGACATTACTTTGATTCAAATTTATATTTGTTTTGGTAATCCATTGTACTTCTTTTATGAGGGAGCTGAGGAGATTCTGATTCAGTGATTCTAAGTATAATGATACTAGGAGCAGAAAGAGGACAATTTACATTCCAGGAATGATAGTACAATTGATGCAATACAGGTCTGAGTCAGCCAGTTATGGCTTCTTATGGATGTTTCTCCCATTTCCAGTCTCACTTGTTTCACTCTATGAGCTATTCACCTTACTGGAATGCTATTAAGAAATCATCACATGATGTTTACACTGAATTTAAAATATAAAAAAAGATGCTTAATATACTGCGAAATATCCACATCACAAAGAAGGAAGTAATCAGAAGTGGACCACATTGTTCTTAACTAGGATATTAGCTAGCTCATGGGATTAACTAAGAGATTTACAGCCTTTCACTAAGACAGCTGAATTTAGCTAAAGTTGATGATGAACAAAGCTATATAAGAGTAGTTCATCAAATTAAAATATCTTTCTTCATGAATCAATACACATTCCTCTTCCCACCCATCAACTTAGCACATAAATACTTCTCCTTTGCTAAAATTTTTGGGTAGCTAAATATGAGGATGGGGACTGCAACACCTCTCTTGAAAGCTAGGTCCCTATGAACAACACAATATTTATTCTGCTCTTTTTTTTTCTTTTTTCTTTTCTTTTTTTTTTTTTTCCTGTGTTCTTTCTTCAAAGTCTCCCACGGCTTTTTTTTTTTTTTTCTTTTTTATCTTTTTTTTCTGCCAAAAGAATTTTAAGCCATTAATCTCTGAGTCAGGTTTTCATAGTCTAAACATGAATTTGAACAATTCATTCATCCATAATATAGTAGAATAAATCAGGAAACAAACAAATAACAAACAAAAACCTATGACAGAATAATGGAGTGCCTTAGTTTTCTAGAAGCTGACAATTTCATTTCACATATAAACAGACTGAAGGGGTAAACAGGCATTAATCAGTATTGAAATTCCCATCTAATCATGATATTCAGTTAAAATGTTTACATGAAGAGGATCAAATTGTATTAAAGAAGAATGATACAAGGATAATTAGTCACTTGCAGATTTTTGTTTACTTTTCATAACATGGAATATTATTTGAAATACACAGTTTACGAGAAAGCTTATTACCCTCATAATGTATCTACTAATTGTTCATTAAGAAATGGTCCAAATTAGTTTGTCCAGAGACCTGCTGGAACCTCTGTCCTTTGAAGTTCAGTAAAATAAAATCACAACTGACTTAATCTCATGTTAGCAAACACTCAGATTCAAACAGAGTTTTGGACCTCCATAAGTCATTTCCAATAAGCAATTGCTTGATTTTATTTCTGAGATATATGCAAGCTGGACTAAAAACAGAATTTTCTAAAGGATCATTTTGTCATTAACATATATGCATACCAAAAAAACAAAACAAAACAAAACAAAAACCTAGAAAAGAGAGGGAAGATCTAAAATAGACAGTCCTAAGCATTAATTCAGAGGCTTATTAATAAATACTGTTAAGTATTAAATAAGCAGTGCATAATGGTTGTAAAACAAGTGAAAAGCAATCCCAGCCTGAAGTAAAATACAGTTTTTGTTGCAGAAAACAATTTGATAAATCATAATGAGCTGCAAAAGGAAAAAAACAAACAAACAAACAAACAAAAAAAAACCACTGGGTTCCTGATATCTTTCTGAAGCCTTGTTGCTTGGTTTAGTGGAAACAATGGGAATGAATAATCCATTTGAAGTACCACTTGAAGTAAAAATGTTTGGTTGTGTTATTTGGACAGAGAAGCAAAAGAAGACCTAGGTTGCTTTTTGTTCAATAAAAACACTGAAGTAAAACAGCTAGTTGGTTTTTAAGCTGAACATAAGGAGAACTAGCAAATGTAATAGACTTCATAACTTCTTCCCTCATAAAAGTGACCTGGGGAAAGAGACAATAAGTAAATGGAAGTTCTCAAATAAAAAAATATGTTTTATATTAGCAATTGGAAAGTACTCTCAGTTCTCTCTGTGCATCCTTTGTTTTCAGCAAGACTAATAAATCAGATTTTTTTTTTTTCATTGAATAATTGCTTTTGGTACTCTTTAGTTTTGTTCAAGTTACATATAGTGCTGCATAAGTTTCATCAAATAATGCTTTCTGAATCTGTTACAGATTTCATTCATAAATAGCAGAAGAAGCATAAGTTCCATGCTAGTTTCATTCAAGTTTGGTTGGCACATTCACTGAGGAAATTTATAGTAGTTCTCCACTGTAAGAACTACATTAACTGAAGAAAAGAATACTCACGTAATATGGTGAAGAAAAAAAAACCAAAAACTGAATTATATTAACATTTTAACAGAAACAACATATAACAAAACTTTGAACCAAGACCAAGAGAACCATCTGCAAAGTGCAAGCAGAAACTAAAATGGCTTTAAAACACAAAACAAAACAAAACTGAGCAACAAATGACAAATTACAACCAAAAATGGCCAAAGTGGGCTTTTGTTGTTGTTCTTGTTTCCTTTCTTTTATAAAGTATGTAACCATATTCCTTTCAAGGTAATGTTGGAAATATTGAACTATCCACATGTACTATTTCTCACTGTTACACTTCCTCAAAATCATGGTTTTCAGTAAAAGAATGACTACAAATGTTCATCTCCTACTTCAATTTTAAACAGACTTTTCAGCTAGAGGCCCTAAAGTCCTCATTGCAGTTCTTATAAATAGACCTTGACCTAAATATCCTGAGATTAGGCAAGTCCTTAAGCAGCTACAGTTAAAAGCATTACCTGTAGAGGATTAGACAAGTAGTCACGTTTCATACCAGACTATGACCTTCATCTAATACAAATGTCACATTCACTTAGGAAAGGTATCTGAACAAGAAAAACAGCTCTGCTCTCAAACAGTTTTCTCTGAACCATGTGGTTCAACATATTTGATTTAATTCAGTAAGTGCCATTTATAATAGACCTGCAGTATGAAACTTTGCCATGTTCCATTTAACTGAGTGGAAAGCAAGACAAACTCACTCAGAACTGTATTTTCCCCTTAACGTATTCATAACTTATGTCACTGCTAATGAAACTTAATTATACTCATTGGTTAATTACACTTCCTATTCAACTTAGAGATTGCTTTAGGATGCAGCATCAACTCAAGGCCAGAAAAAAAGAAAGCAATTGCCTTATTTTAATAGATTTCTGTTCATCTTCCAAATATTGCTTTCTATTTTAATGTTTTAACATCGGCTAATATAAACTGATCTAAAGAAATCAGAAAATGAATTTAGATTTACTATTCATTTATATTTACTAGCTTTGCTTTCACTTCTTTTTTTTTTTTTTTTTTTCCCCAAATGCACATTGGTAAATGGAATGAGGAAAATGCCATATGTATTTTCCTATGTATTAAGTACAACATTTTAGAACACCAATCTTTTGCTGGAAAAAGTAGCATTGTAACCTTTTTTTCAAGCCAACTCAATTTGTCACATCACAGGATACAAAGGATTCCTTTGATGGCTAATAAACTACACTGGACACTAGGATAAATAAATTATAATGCAAAGCACTAGTAAGATATAGAAGATGGGAAGAAAATAGTTTCAGTGAAAACATTATAAAGCTTTAAGACAGACTACAGTTTCTCAGATTGCATTACATAAAGAATAGTTACTCTTACACAGAAATCAATTTGGAAAGGATACAATTTTTTACAACAAATCTGTTGAGACGTAGTAATTTAAATAAAGACTAAATCTTTTAATAGCAGCAATTGTAGGAGTAAGCTATTCTGCTTTATATTAAAGAGGTTACAGCACAGAAAATACTTCTGCATTTATCAACTATAATTGGGGCCTGAATATCCCATAGCATCATCATTTGCTACAGAACTGAGATCTAAAAATCTGAGTTTTTATTTGTTTTATTATCACTACTATTTACTATGGAAAGGTCTTATTTCTTTCATACCGCAAACAACACTAAAATAGTAGTTTAGAGATACAAGCTGAAAAAACTGAAAAATTTAAAAAAATATTTTACAAATATAGGATTTAATATATAATAGATATTTCATTAGAAGTCATTTACATTATGATGGAACTAACTGTGGCAACTTTATTTTTTAAATTTTCCTCTATTTCTTTCTACTTCCTGATGTAATTTTCCAACATTTTCATTCTAGTTCACATTTCTGGCCCTAATTTATCGAGTAGGCATAGGAAGGAGACAAGGAGTAGCCATGATAAGAAGTAAAAAAGTAGTCTATCTGAAACAATGAGTATAGTTGCTTACTTGGTCACTTAACCACAGAGTGACAGATCAGAGTGCCTTTGAACATTCCCTTTCCTTCTCCATCAATTATTCACAGAGATCAAACATATCACTGCAGAAACTGTGGAACAGCAGAACGATATGCACAGATGAGATTGTTTGAAACTGTCCTCTTGGGAACATTTGCTATTATACAGCACACAGAAGTATATTATCACTGTAAAATAAAATAGTCAAAGAAATAAGGGGCATCTGTCAACATTCACTCTGGTAAATATCAGTTGCTTTCTATGCTAAAAGATCACAGAAAATAGTTCAACATTTAAATTATAATCATGTTTTAAATACAAAATTGAAAAATATAACTATCCAATAGTCCTTTCCCAAGTTCTGTCCGATTTCAAACACCTTTACACAATCAAGAAACACTTTCTGAGCTTATAAAAGATTTTCCACCATCACATCATCCCAGTTAACCAGCTACTCAAATGGGAACATATTTGCCAAACTCATAGCAAGCAAATAACAGAAGAATTATCATTAATGTCACTGTCTGCCTTCACTGCAGTGCTTTGGGCCTTGAAAATCCAAACCTTTAGGGATCTCCTACAATGAAAAACTCTTACAACACTTTGACAAATTACCAACCTAACCTAACATTTAAATAGCAAGCAGTGCTACTACTAATCATTTATCTTCTCCTCAGGAATCCACTGACACTAGAATAAAAGTATTCAAAGCAAGTGTCCTCAATACACTGAACATATAGTGTCAGTATGTATGATTTCTGTCAGTATTTCTATAAAATGTATGAATTTATAATAGTATTAAGAAAAACTATTATTTAACATTTTAGTATAAAAAGGTATTTTTCGTGATATTTTATGGGTGCTAAAAATCTTTGTTCTGTTACAGGTTAAAGCTAAAGAATCATCTCTAAGCTTGTAAACTGCTATTAAAAACAGCTTTTCTGAGATTTATCACAAATGGCAGATGACTCAGTCCAGCTTCATGAATGGGAGTGGAAACAAACCATATTGCACTGATAGTTGACTATTACACACAGCTCCCTCACTGCTCTGGTTTTGTGCAGACTCAGACAATCATAGTTCTGATTGAAACATAAAACTCATGTCATTAATCTCAGAATGATGGGCACTTATAAACATATTAAGAAAAAAGCACCAATTATTATATTAGCCTTGAGGGGAAAGAAAACTGTAAAGTATTGCTTAGTTCTATAATCTGATTCTGTTAAATTAAGAAAATTAACTTTTGGAGTTTTGATTTTTTGCCTTTATTTTTCCAAACAGAGGGAGCACCAGTGTTTCTTAGTACAATTAACTTTGCTTATTGTGTAGAAAAATCAAGCTTAATTGTATTGTTACCTCCAGAAACTGTACAACTGTACTCACGGGTTAGACTCCAGGCTGGTATAGACAAGATAATCCTCTCAGGTTAAGAGCAGCAATAAATAAATAAATAAATAAATATACTATTTTTCTTATGGTTCTTATCATACTATCATACTGAATAGACATACTTTGTTGTGGTCTGAACTTCACTAAAGCTGAGCCTGTGCCTTGCTGCCTCATAGATCTTGACCTGAAGATTTGACTTTTCCTGGCTTTACTAGCTGCCTCACTGCTCATCAGGCTCCCTGAACTCTTGGCTAAAAACCTGACTGAAATCGACTAACCTACTCTGCTCCTGTTGGAATACTGTGAGATGGTGCTCAGTTCTGGATCCCCTTCCCTATCAAGCAGCAATGCCTTTTACTCCCTGACAGAACTTACTGAGTCAAAACAAGAGTTAGAAATAATGGATATCAGAGAACTGGTAAAACAATCACAGGTATGCTTCATAATCCACAGTCCAACAGAGATCTAACTGAAAAGGACACTTACAAAATTAGTCATACCTGCTATTTTGGACTGCATTAATCAGGTAAATTTTGAGTATGAAAGTATTTGCCACTTCCAATTTATAGAGCATATCGCTGAAGACTTTGTGATTAATAGGTACAGTACTAACCTGAAAAGTTCTATGATGGATGGGCCTAAGGATTATTCTTTTTTAACCAGGCTTTTCTGAAATGAACTTATATTCTCAGCCCTAAAGACAGGCTGAAAGGACAACATAATCGCAAATCAAGAAAAAAACAAAGATAAAGCTTACAGACTGTGTCTAAGATGCAAAGAAACTTAACTAATTTCAGCTGGAATTCTAGGAGCTTGGTAGTTCAGGAAACCAATTGAAACTTATGCATATATAAAAGATTATTTAGAAACTTTATATCAGTAGTGTCTTGCTGAATGTTGTACCAATAAATAGGCTGTCATTTACACAAAGAACAGGGAAGACTTTGCTTTGCCTCCCGAATCTATTTTGCTCTTTTTCATGTGAGTGAATAAAGAAATAACACCATTTACTTTGCAGTCACAAATTGAGAATTTGTTGAGCAAGACTGACCACAGTAAGTGCCTAAAGAAAAATGCTACAAAAATACTTGAAAACAAAAAAAAACCGTAACCTGAATTTTTCACAGTACAAAGCTACTGATCATTTTCATCAGAACTGATGCCCCTCAGGCACAGTTCTTTTATTTTTTCCTTTCATATTTTCTCTTTCTTTTGAATGTTTGCACATTTAATTCTTAAAATGCCATAAGCTAGTCTATGAGTTTATTATATGATCACATGATATAGTCAGTATTACAAAACGTACTCATTTTATACATGTACTGCATGGCAAGCAAAAATGAATATTTTAACATTACCTTTTCCAAATGTATAAGATTCATGAGGTAGACATCAATTAAAATCTGACTTACATTTAATTCAGTGCTCTTCTTCTGGTGTGAATTATTTAAAAATCATGCTTTTAGGTTTGGCTTTGAGATGCCAAAATATCTTTAATTTATATTTACCTTTAATGTCTCAGAAAGAGACATATTTTGACACAACATAGCTGTCATATTTGCAGCACCACTGTGGATGGACTTTCCACAAATAGGTATTTAAATAAAGTTTTCTTCAGTAAAACATTCTGAGATGAAATAGCAATCCATCATTCATTTACCCTGAAAGATCAGATCTTGAAAGGTGAATATAATTCATTACTCTCAAAGATGATTTAAGACTGACATGTGAGGCTCTGAAATGTAAAGAGATTATTAGAGGCCAATAAAAACAGATGAACTGATAGAATCTTCCCTTCCCCCTGACTCCTAACCCCTGTGTTCCCCCCCCCCCCCCCCTTTTTTTTTTTGGGGGGGGGGGGGGGGAATGGGAGAGTAAGGAAGAGTACAGTTATTTTAACATTACATAATTTTAAAAAAAACAACACAACTTCAGTTGTGGTACTGTCAGACAGCAAAAACCTTAGGGTATAATTTTCTTAATTTATTCCACATTAAAATGTTAAAAGAGGTGATGTATCTTCCATTTATAATGGGTATGTTTTATAATATATTATTTCAGCATAAAAGTCTTAAATTCCTTAGCACAGCTCTGTTGTCTAATTTACCTTCTTTCACTGTGTCTGTCAATGAGTAACAGATATAAAGAGGTCAATCACATGGCTTATAAGAGAAATAATATCAAAACAAAATGCAACCAGCTAGTGAAAGCACTCCCAGTACCGTGAATTTGTTACAAGACTATACAAAAGCCATTCCAAGCATTGGTGGCAGAACTAATTACTGTGGAGTGTGGATGAAAATATTTCTTCCAGTAGATCACTCTAATTACTTGAAAACTATTTAATTACTTCACAAGGACTTTACTTCTCAGTAGGACTTTCTGAAGTTTCCATATCCAGACTGAAAGAAAAAATGATCTTTATATTGGTATCTTATTCTTTTTAGTGGCAAACAGAGATCATAAGCTTTGTGTATAAAGTACCAATTTTTATGGTATGTTCATACATTGTCTTTTGCAAAAGCTGCAAAGCATAATCTGCAACCATATCATGTAGATAAAAAAAAATGAATATTAGACAGTTGTTGTTGATGTATACATTTCCTCCCCATATCAGAACACAGGGGAACAGAATACTGGAACAGGCTGCTTGGAGGGGTTGTGTGGTTTCCTTCCCTGGAGATACTCAAAACCTGCCTGGACACTTTCCTGTGTGACCTAACCTAGGTGTTCCTGCTCCAACAGGGGCACTGGGCTAGATGACCTTTCAAGGTCCATACCAATTCCTGACATTCTGTGATTTTGTGATAACATTCTATCTTGTCATTTTTACCTTACACAATACTTTGACTTAGGGAAAGGAATATTCCACTGCACTACATATTTGTGATGATATGCTACCTGAGGAGGATGAAGTGTAATGGGAATTTCTAATGGCTAATGTAGGCAGCAACAGAAAATAAACAAAGGATCTTTCTGTTCTGGCTACTTTGTATTGGAACTGTGTGAAACACAGCAACGATACTCACCTAAACCTGTGAACCTGTCTAAACCAATAAAATTCAAGTAATTTTAAGTTGTGCTAAAGTCATATGATTTAAATGAATTAAAAATTTGAAAAAAACCTAAGCATATGCTTCCAAATATGCTAAAATAATGTCATATGTTGCCTCAACCAAATCAGAGTTTACAAAAGTTACTTATCTTTTAATGAAAATGATAAATGAAAAAAATCAAGAAGCAGTGGACATAGTTAAATGCGTGAAAATAATGGAAAATTTTCTACTGGGACAAAACAGGATTTATGTTTAAACTCTTGGCTCTGTTTAGTGTTTTGAACAAAAGGAAAAAAGTTGTATTTAATTATTATTTATTATTAATTATTATTAAGGCTAACACTAAGCAGTTAGTGCCACTGTCATTTTGAACTAATCTTTCAAAACTTGTATCTTAAAAGAAAAAAAAAATCACTATAATCATATTTATGTATTTTACAAATATTTTCATTTCTTTAGGGCTCATATTTTAAGATGCCACAAGTGACAACTCAAAACATGTGAACCAGGCTGAGCCTTTATCTGCTTTTATCCATATGGTGATAGACAGTAGCTAACCAGGTCATCAGTACACATCTAAGTCCAAGCAACCACAGTATTTGTCATCTATAGTCTTCCTTATAAGTCACACAACAGATGAAATAAATTTTAGAAGGATTTTAAGGCCCAGAGTAAAAAGGGATCAGATGAGATTGCATTAAGACAATATGGAATAGGTAAGCACTGGAAAAATTTCACCAATATGAAAATAATTCAGATAAATAAAGTTTGAAGTTAAAAGGGGTAGCAGGGATGGTCTGAAGATACTGCAATGAGGAGAGTATTAAGGCAGCAACATAGGAACAATGTTTCACTAGATTCTTAGCTGCACAATGAAGAATAATGAAATGTTACTTTCAATAAATGACAGCAAGCCTTAAATATGTACACACACATTAAATGTTTGCCATAACCACTCAGAAAAGCCAATCAGTTGCACAATGAGGTCTGTTTTTTGTCAATAAGATGGAAGAAAGGAATTAGGAGTTCAGAGCAAAGTCAGTGTCAGTGACTAAATATTTGTGGGAAAAACTAGAAAGGAAGAAAAGATCAGCCATTCTCAAATTGTAAATATACAGAGAAACAGAAGAGGTATTTCAGACTACATCTCCTTCAAGATGAAGATAGCAAACAGAAAATTAGACATGATTGTTACAATAATGGCAGAGAAAACAAATAGCTGATCTTGAGAAACAATACTAACTGGAAAATCACGCCTGTGCTTTTAAACTGCAACAGTAATCTCCATGGCAAGTATACCTGCATTCATCTTCTGATTTTTTTTATATTTTCATTCTAATGTTATTGAGCAGCACAGATCCAGATATTTGGTTTAACATTCTACTTAAAAAAGGAATTGGGATAGCTGCAGAAATGTGTCTCAATGCTATGCCCAACCTGTATTTCACAGAGGCTTCTCAAGGCAAACAAGAACAGGTTGCCTTACTATGACTCAGGCATCTTTGGAATCACACCTGTTATTTTAAAATGACTTGGAAAGCATTTTTATATGTTATTTTTTGTGGGTATCTAGTTGGAAGGACTGGTCACCAATTGCTGCTTAAACCTCACTGAAACTTGCTGACAAATGCTGCTTTCACATGTTAATACTAAAACCTGAAATACTATTTAAAATATGCAACAAAATAAATAGAATGTTGCAAAAATAAAATAAAACTCATCTTCATTAGTATTTGCAAAAATGTATATGATTTGTAATTCCATTCCAAAAGCTTATCTCTTCCAATAAACTGAACATTGATGTATCATATACAAGCTCTAGGAAACAGGTGCATATGCCTAAAATTATTAAAAAATTTGTGACTACATCAGACACCTAAAATTTCTCCATTTCAGAATATATATGTATCAATGATATAGAATCACATAGAACTAGTTTTATCCATTAAAGTTTGTATGGCCTTGACCTACTATAATTATTTTAAACATAACAATGATACACATATAGATATATTGTATAAATCCTTTGATTTTTCTGTCTTTTAATGTTTTTAGTGGTCTAGAAGCAATTACCGATCACTTTCACAATCAAACCATACACTTGTGAAAACAGAAATTAAGGTTAAATCCTCAGTGGCATATAATCCTTCTCTGTTCATAGATCTTTTATATGGAACAAAAATTTGCATTATTGACAATGTAGTCGCTAGAAAAATAGTCCTTTTTCTTTTTTCCCCAGTGCATATCTGTCTGATCATGCTTTGTTTTGAAAATGTCTAAATTTCAAGAAATTTCCACTTCATTGTAAAATTTCCTCAACAATGTGGTTTCTGTAGGATCTTCTTTGTGTTCTTGATCTCCCTTGGAATTTCAAGATACAGTGAGGCAATATATTCAAAACAGAGGGAAAGCTTAAAAATAAACTGGAAATACAACATCAAATACAGTCCTCACTCCCCACAAGTTTCTCCCTGCACCACACAACACCTGAACTGGCTCACACACTGTTTACATTTAAGAATGAGAGACTTGACCTAGAGCCCAATGAGCTCAATGAAAGTCTTTCCACTGATGTCATTTGGTTTTGGATCAGGTCCTAAACTAACAGAGGTCATTAAACTAGCCTCCTGTTCCTTGTTTGTTTTTTTTGTTTTTTTCGCTCTATCTCACTCCTGTTCCAATATGATATCATATGAACTGTCAAAGAGAATAGATTGATTTTCCATAGTCATATTAACAGTTCCTGATAGCCAACAAAAGTATTCCTGTGTACAGATATTTATTTTTAAGTAAATTCCTGTTAGTGCCACATCTTGCTTTAGTCACCAGTGAGATCATTTTTGGCTCCTATTATGCAATTTGGTATTTGGAAATTAATTTTTAACTCCAGTTTGCAACATCCTTTACCCATTTCAAATATCTCTTTAATTCTAGCTAACACATTTTATGTTTTATAACTTATAGTCCTATTTATATGAAATTTGCTTGACAAAAAGAGTGAATTTATATTTACTTTATTCTAAAACTTTTCCATCTTTTACAAGTTTACATTTTATTTTTTCATTTTTTTATTTTATTTTTTCCAATCACTCAGTTTATCTGGGTGCTCAAAAACAAGGAAATAACACCAAACTACTTCAAAGACTTTGGAAATGTGAAATGCAAACTGCACTCTCCCTGACCCTCAGGGAAATGGAACCCTGAGGATACTTTTAAAAATACTTTAATGCCTTTAAACAATAGTAGTGATAACATAAAATGTATCTAAAATCTATTCTGTTTTAAAAAGCAACTCTGTTCCTGAAGATTTAAATAAATCACAAACAATTAAAACTGACTGTGAGGCAGACTACTGACATTCACTTCAAATTCTGTAAGCTGAGCATAGATCCTTCCAAGATTCCTCATTTGATCCCGAAATAAATGCTGCTATATAGGTTAGATTGCAACATAAGAGAGCACTGGAAAAGAAACTGCTTTGTTGGAAATCCATGCCCAGAAGAGCTTCAGGCTTTAAACAGCCGACAAATCTGGCCTCCTGCAGATGCTATTCTTCTCACTCTCCATTTCTTCTCTTAGCACACTGAACTGGCTCACTACATACTATTAATGTGTTAGGAAGGTCATTATGTCTGGCTAGCTAAATTAGTGTTGAGTGGAAAATATTTCAAAATAAAATATAATTTAATAATTCTATTATTTCTGGACTTTTTTTAATTTCCCTTAGAGTTGATCAGAACTGAAGATACTTTTGACTATCAAAATACTTTCAAGGTTTAAAAAAATTAAGTGATTAGACACCAGCATATGAGCAATTATTTACTTCTCCAGACACTAGAGAAACAGCAATAACCTGTCTGATGCATCTTTCAGGTGGCTGTGTTGTCATTACATCTGATATTCTACTTTCAACAAAATTAGTAAAAAAAATACTACCTATGTCTCCCAGGAGCAGTTGTGGTGCATCACTACAAAGCATGGCAGTCAACAATCAACTCAGGAAAAGAGCAATGAGATTATCCCATGTGCCTGAACACAGGACACTGGCCTGATGATTTGTTTGTAAGCATAGTCTGGTCTAGAGGTTGGCAAGCCTGCATATAGCAGGGGTGTTGAAACTAGATGATCATTGAAGTCCTTCTCAACCAAGGACATTCTACAATTCTATGAAAACTAAAATGTTTTTTAAATTAGACTTCTATGCTGTTAACTAATATTTTTAATAAATTCATTAAGTACATTTCAGTAAATTCATCACAAGGAATTAAAAGACAGCATCCAATCCTTTCCTTCTTACTCTGATAATTTTTTAGTAGTTCCTATAGAAGTAAAACTATTAATGCCAATGTATGAGTTGTCGATATACTCTGTCTTCCATATTGCTGGTGTTAACAAGTTATTCTTATCATTTGTACTTTTTAGTTCCAAAAATTATCTCCAGTATACTCCTAAAGTATCTGACTTGAATGACATTAAAGTCATGTGATTAAGAGTGTGCAAAATTATTTCCTGTTTTCACATCACCTTACACAGAAAAATAAAATAAAAGTAAAATAAAATAAAAATAAAAATAAAAATAAAAAGAAGCGTTTTCTTACTAATAACATCTAATTATCTGTAGCCAAGAGGGAGTTTTTACAAGATAAAACTGTTTAAACTCTGTCTGTGAATCTAAAGCTTATAAAAATTATTGAAGCATCACTTCCTTTAGAGACTACTAGCCAATTCACACATTTTTAAAATTACAAGAACTTAGAAATTTAATTAGCGATTATCTACTATTTACAAAAGCACAAATATATTTATACACTTACTAGATTTCAGTAGAAAGAATGCCAGCTTTTACAGAAGCATTTCACAACTCAATCCTAATCAAAATAAATAGGTCTCATGTGCCTAAATACGTCAAAAGCTACACCAAAGGCATTTCATCTTTGCAGCTACTAGCTTACAAAATAATTTTACCAGTGATAAATACAAAAATATACGAGTGTTCCTGTGAAAGTAATGCCTCCTATTTTAATACATTGGCCATATCAGAGGTTTATGCTGTTGGTATGGCTTTAGAGGTTGTATCTTCCAGCCAATATTCTGTTAAATGCTGTTGTTATGTAAAAGATGACAGCAGAAGGGTAACTCGACAAAATGGTGCCTGACAAAGGAAACAGTGGAAATGCAGATGTAGTAAAGATGTGTTGCTGAATCCCTCCACACAGAAAAAATAGCAGCCACTGACATGCACCAGTGCTCACTGAACATTTACAGAGATCATTGCAATCACAGTCAGGTGGTGGGTGGTGCATTTCAGCAGTGGAGACCGTAACAGTCAGTCATCACTCCTGCTGGGGCAGATTTTTACAAGCACAGTATGCAGGCTCTTGTTCTCTGCTGTTGGAAATGATAGTAACTAATTGTTGAAAAATAGTGTCTTGGAGATGAGAATTTTATTCTGTCAAATACTGCCATTGTGCTCTTTGTATATGTTGTTGTTTTCAGATAAATAAACAGGAGGCATTACTTCCATAAAAACCTACATATTTTTAGACAATTCCTCTTCACTCAGTGCGGGCCATGGAACATCCATCTTAACCACTATCAAACAAAATTCACAGGAAAAAACAGCAAAGAGCCCCAAGTCCCAAAATAGCAAGTTCTACAGAAAGTACTCTACAGCTGCCATCTGAAAAACATTAAGAAACTGAACAGAAGCTAAGGAGCAGCTCCAAATCCTAATCTCATACCTGGAGAAGAAAGACTGAGTAATTTCAACAAGATGTCCATAAATATAGGTGAAAAGAAAGACTACCAAATTAGTAGCTTTGTATTTAAAGCTTAAGAGTTCTGCTGTTTTACAAAATACTTACAAGGAAACAGGCCTTACCAAAGGTGGTAACACTGCTATTTACCACCTCAAGGATTTTCAAGGCTCAAGGCAAGTTAAAATCTGTTTGTCTAGCGCAGCCTAAAAATCACTCACACAATAAAAAGCTCAGTGAACACTTCATTGCCTCTAGCAAGCACCTGTTCTGCCCATATGTGGTCACTGAAAATCCGGTATAAATCCTGTCTTTTCCAATAGACATTATTCATATGAGAAAGAAGTGCACTCTGTTTGGGATGCAAATCCATGTCTCAAGAAGCAGAGGTTGTAACAATCTTTGATTTTTAAATCACATGGTTGGTATATGCAGAAAGCCAATTACATTAAATCTCATTCACTAAACTCATATTCCTGCCTTCACCTGAAGTGGTGTTTTATCCTTTAAAGTATATTGTACAAATATTAGTATTGCATCAGATATAGTTTCATTCCATAAAGTTTAAAAAAAAAAAAAAAAAAAAAACTGAAAAAAACCTGAAATCTGCTGTTAATTTCTAGTAGAACAGGATAATGGAGAGAAAAGAATGGAGAAATAAGGAAGCAAAATATTTCTTCATTTTCAGTGTATTATATCAAGAAGAGTTTATTTTTAAGGTTTTTGCAAGCATCTCATGATTACATGCATGAATGCTGACATGCAAGTAACAAATTAGTAGAGGTTTTTAAGAACTGTTCATGGATAATTAAAATTACTTGCATTCAGTGGATTCCTAATCCCTTAAATATATCTTTAGAATTCTAATTCAATATTACTCCATAGAATGGATTCAATTACAAAGTTTATTTACACCGAGTTTCTGATTCCTCTTACTAGGGAGCAGACTTCATTTTATGGCTTGTTACGTTCATCTGTCTACCACTGTGGCATACAGTTCATTGAATATTTTAAGTTTCTCATTATATTAAGAAGGTTTTTCAAGCATCAACAACTTGGATGTAATTAAAAGACTTCTAGAACACAGTAGATGGATTAAATACCTAAGTGTAACCAAATTCCAGAAACAAGAGGAAGAGTGAAAACAAGCAAAACAGCACAGGTGAAAAAGTCCATGATAGACAGAGAACAAAAGACAGAAAGAAGCCCTGTCTTCACAAGTAAACGCTCAAGGCTTTCAAATTTGCAATTAATGCAAAAGTGAATCGATCCAGGAAAGCCACGTTTAAAGACACCAGGCTTTCCAAATGACTAGTTAAGAAAGTTGAGGGGCATACAAAATAAGATTTTATGGAAAAGGTTATCAATGAGATTCTGTAAAAAGGGCTTTGCCTCTACAACCAATTCCTGAACTGGGAAAGAAAAAAAAGAAAACAAGAATCATAAGCATGCTATTCCACCTTTGAAATTCTCACCCAAGGCTGGCACAAGAAGGATTTCTGATAGAAGGCAGGGTGCACCTTCATCTAATTGTTGATAAAATGTCAGTGCTCAGCCATTTTCCTAGCATCCTCAAAACTGACAAATCATGAAAATTTGCCAGAACTGACTGGGTGCTGTTCTCGAGCAACATGGACTACCAGTGTTCTACATACATATGCTTTCTGGCTTAAAGCTTTCTGTCCTTCAGCTGTCAATCTCGCACTCTTTTCTGGAATTACCCTCACTTAGAAAGGAAGGCAAGGGGTGCAAAATAGCATAATATCTGCATCTAGTTACTTGACATTAAATATGCACGTAATTAGATGAGTAATTATGTCAGAAAAGATCTTTGTCAAAACAACACTGTACATCGAGGTACATATCTGTGAATATTTCCTCTTTGCCACAAATCAAAATAAAATGCCCCTAACATTCATGTGCAGAACAAAACAACTTATTCATGAGTTTTGAATGTCAAGTGTCTCTTTGCACATCATGCACAGAACATCAGATCTATATAATGAAATACATGATGTCAGCTGCTGTGGCTGGATGTGGTAAAAGAATGCAGAACATCCTGATGCCATATTTAAATTGACAGAGCTTACTATATTGGGAATTTTGCTGTCTCAGTGGGAGCCTGGGGACATCACTGTCAAACCAAGAAGCAAAGATTTCCTTGTGAAAGGAGCCCTGTCAACTTCTTTTGCATCTTCTGTAGCGAACGCTTCTCCACATTATTCAGACTTGGAGTCTCCATGTGTTTATTTCAGTTTCAGATGCAAATTTTTAATTGTCAACCATTTGAAATATCACCCCCACCCCTCCAGCCTCCCTCCCTCCCATGTCTTTTCACAAAATCTGAGAAGTTAAATAGCAGTGAAATCACCCCCATGATATTTTTTCAGGCTAAAATTATACCATCCAACCAAGTAATTCACATTTAATTTTTAAAAAAGGAAATAAAAATTGGTAGTCTCTATCTCCTATCTCCTTGTCATGAATGAAACTACTGACCACCCTACCTTACAAATAGCTGCACGTTTATTCTTAGTATATACTGCTGTATATTCAAATACATTATACAAGGAAAACTGTATATTCAGTACAGCAAACAAGGTGATCCAGAAAAAATAATTCTGCTTGTGGCACAACTCTAGACTTTGCAAAACCCACATGCTAGCTTGGTTTGACTCAGATACACCAGGAAGGAAGAGGACCTGACATAGAAACACAGATTTTTAGCTGGCATTCTGAAAAATGATTTTACAACTATTAATAAAGTCTTTACTAAAAGAGTATGGTGACACTAGATTTCTGTAGAAGAGAAGCTTCATTAAGGAAGAGCTAAATGGTTTAGGGAAAGACAAGTGACAAAAGATTCTAAAATCCCAAGCACTGAAAAATCACCTGGTATCATACTGCAGAAAATACAAATGATTTATTTGCTAGAAAGGTTGTAAGAAAATTTTTCTTGTACCAAACTGACATACCGACTGATTTTTGACAATGAAGTTTTGCAAACTGAAAATATCAACATAGACTATTTGGATAAATATTTAAGCATAGTTAATATGGGAATACACTAAATATGGAATTGCTAGAATATCGGCATTAATAAGCCATTTATCTATATAAATACTTACTTAAATCTCACACCTTCACAGATTCCTTCTATCATATTTGAAACTAGGAGGGCTGCTCTGAAAGTAATGCCTCCTATTTTATTATATTGGCCCACCACATCAGAGGCAGATGTTGGTAGTAGGGGCTGAGTTTTCCTACCAGTATTCATTAGATGCTGTTGCTGTTTGGCAGATGGCAGCAGTGGGGTATTCAGACACAATGGTGTCTAACATGGAAGTGCAGATGAAGCCAAGGTATGAAACTTAATTCCTTCATACAGAAGAAATGGCACCTGATGATACTCACTGAAGCTTGTTGAATGTTTCTGGAGTCCAAACAGTGGATTTGAACACAGTGAGGCTGTAAGTGGTGCATTTCAGCAGTGGTGACAGTGTCAACTTCTACTGGTGATGATTTTTAAGTACATGACATACAGGCTCTAACTCATTCATACAAGCTGGTGAAAAATGCATCCATAATGGTGGTGACTACATTGAAAAACAGTATTTTGTTTTTCAACTGAGTATTTTCTCTATCCAATAGTATTATTGAGCTCTTTGACACTGTTAGTTTCCACAAAAATAAATAGGAGGCATTAGTTTTGGAACCTTATTCTCTAAACAAGAAATTTACAATCCAAAGGCTTTACTGTGCCATGTTTGTAAAATAATTGATGATGATAAATGGATTCTAATTTTTTAAAAACTATGAAAATGTTTTAAAATGCAGAAAACAAATACTGAGGGAAATAATCAATTCTAACATTTATCTAAATTACTTAAGGCTTTAAATAAATAACAATCTTTTTTTAAAAATCCCTTAGGTTAATTTCCAAGTTAACTTTATGCTAACATCCTATTTTGGAATATATTAAAACCTTCAATTGCATTTTTCCTGTGAAAAAAAACAAATTCCATAGTCTTTATGAAAAGAGTACACTGAAAGGAATGTTTAGTGTCAAAACAATTTTACTAATAGTGGTGCATTTTCTCTCCCAATACCTGTCATCTTCCAAGTGTTACTCAAGCATGCTAGGTTAATTAATAATTACATTGTGTAAAATTCTAAGCCATCTGAAGCATCAGATAAGCAATAGGACCACCTTTTTATGACTCTTCAGTCCAGTGTGAAGCAACAACAGAAGTATAGTAAGTGAGCTAATACCTTTCAGTCCAGTTAATTCATTTAGTCATTTTATGGGAGCTCCATCAACATTTAAGAAACAGAATTCAACATTATCTTGATTATATCAAAACTGCTGCTTGCTGACACTTGAATTTGACTGGTATGTGCCACTGAACCTGTTAATGAATGCTACCTACATATTAAAATGGACTTACTGAATTTAAAAATACAAAATTGTGAATTTGATAGCCCCATTACCAAAACCAAAATAAAAGTTGATATTGTAATTTAGAAGGTCATTGCAACTTGCACACAACTTCAAATGTGCATTGTTTTTCAAGTTCCCAGTAGAACTGAGTAAGACTGAGGACAGATTTGAGTGTAAGTATTAAGTTATTCCATCTACACACATCATACAATTAAATATTTCTATGTATGTGTAGGTTTCCCACTAAGCATTTTTATGTGGGTGGATTTCCTAATACTTGATCATTTGTCTAGTATTTCAGATGTGCAGATTAAACAGGAAAAAAAGCACTCTGTCCACTCCTACTGGATGATCAGATCAATACTTTGCTTTGGTCTTTGAGCATGAGCAAAGAGTGAGTCACACAAAAAGGTGTGGGCTTGGAGCACAGCAGGCTGCCAGCCTGAAGTGAGCTGTCTCCACCAGCTGCATTAGCATCTTGAAGTTCCAGCACATTTGTCCAGATTGCCATAACTGGAAAAGCATTTTTTTTTCCCCTCGTGAATCAAATTACTAGAGTGACTGTTCAGTTGTTATTCAGTCTCAAAATAGCACATCCATCTGCTGAATCAAGTGTATAATTAAAAAATTTATTGTTATATAAACTACATATTCCATACTGTTTCCATATCAATTTTGGAAGTTGGTAAGCCAAATTTGCTTCTGGGTCTTCCCTTCAAAATAATTTAGATTGACTCATGATTCAGCCAATTATTTTTCCATTAAGAACCATAAGTTACTGAGGAGGTGTTGCTAACCTACAAAACAATTTAGCTGCAGAAGGAGATCAATCGTTATCTCCCAGACCAGCATAATTCAACCAGGACAGCTCTGTTCAACTCCAGCCTATGTGGCAAGTTTCAGCTCTGTCTTTGCATCTTCAAAAAGCATCTGAGGTTTAGGAAGAGCTCATGCATAAGGCTCCAGCACTCAAAGCAAAACTCCCCTTTGTGTCAAGCTTCCTCCCTTAGTATTTTTTATTATTATTTTTAAATTTTCCAGCTTGTAAGTTCTTATTCCATGTTATTTTTATTGTATCTAAAATGTGGTAGTCCAATCTAAGGTGAAGAACTGAGAGTTCCATGCAGTCCTTCTTAGAACCCTTAAGGTCACTCAACTGTTAAATTTCTTGTTCATTATAGAAAAGATATTTTCATAGTTTAACTGGAGATGAACATCCCAGTATTATTGTGTCTTCTGGCACCAATGCAAAAAACAATAATAATAATAATAATAAAGATTCACTGAATGCTTTTTGTCCTTTTTCCATGTCTAAGTATAGTACTGAGATAATCACTCAGCTCACCCATGCTCTGCAGGCTCCAGATCAGATGTTAATACAATAGGGAACTACCAGAAACTGCTGGTGGAAACCACCCCAAAGTCAAGAAATAAAACAATTCAAATATGAGCGGATGCAAATATCAAATTCTAAGTGCATGTAATATTGTTGTCTTCATATATAATCTTGTACGACTGCAAAGAAAGTACAAATTAACAATAAAAAAGGAGAAAAAAAATTCTTGGTTCAGAAATAGTACAGGATCCAGAAAGACTTAAAAATATAAAATTGTCCATTACTGAGCTCTGTGTGATTAAAGGCTTTATGTACACATTTGTGCAATCTGAAATGTAGACTAAAAAGACAGGAAGGGTAATGGTATATAGTTATATAGTGAGGTTTTGCTGTTGTCATTGATTTTTTTTATTTTTTTTTTTTTTGTATGATTGGTTTGGTATTGCATTTTTATTTATTTATTTTTTAATTATGAATTACACAAATGACATTAACTAATGAGTAATTAATTAATGGTCACAGGATAGTTATTATGTTTGAACTGAATTTTGTTTTAGAAAGTAAGGGTTATGATAATACTAAACAAGGTTTATGGTTACTTTTGCGCAAGGAATAGCTGCTACACATTTAGAAGAGATGCTGTGAACAAAACAGAGCCAGACATATGGACTGAATTCCACAGCTAACCAGTGGAACAGTACATGTATGTGCGCTATTTCAAGATTAGATATTTGCCTGAGGTTTATCAGTAGTGGCAATCACTGAAATACTCAATGAAGCAAAACTGTAAAAATTAGAAAAGTCTATCATTCTTCCTTCTTATAAAAAAAATTACATAAATAAATCCATGTGAATCAGTAAAGTACTCTATGCTTCATATTACAAGCTAAATAAAGCTTAGCATTACATTTTGCAGGGACAAAAGAAGAAATCTAGCAAACATTCTCCTTCTCCCCAGGTAAGTCAAACATTCCTATGACTTTCCACAGAATTAAAATTTATACATATATTGCTCATAAAACTATGCATTATCGATCAGCTTTTCAAATCCAAAGGCAGTGTCATGTAAGAGTTTGCTCTAGAACCACAGTTCTCAATAATATAAAGAAGTCAGGGAAGTCTGTAACATTTTAGAAACTATTACTAGAATGTATACGTAAATATATTTTTATACTTAGGGGTGTAGCTGCATTATTAGGGTTTATTACTCGTTATTCTGTATCTGTATCTGTTCTGGAATCTGTAATCAAGTAATTAATTAGAATTAATGAGGATATTTTGTTTTTAAGACTCTTCTGCAGTCTAGATAACGATATTTGAGACAGAATCTGAGGCACCTGAAATGGCAACGAAATCAGAGATGACAAAGAAGGGCTAAATAGCATGAAAACTAGAGATAAATGTTTCTGGACAGATAATAAAAGTGCATCCTAGACTGAGGAAATTTTAAACAATGAACGCAAGAGGAACGTCAAGGAAATGAAAATAATTGTTAGGTAAGGAAGAGAATGCATCCAAGGAATTATCTACAGTCTTTCTTACACCTGTTTTCCATTCCTACAGCTTTGCCTTTCCACTAGCAAATCCCCATTAAATTCATTTTTCCTACTTACTCTATATAGCTCCTGTTACCATAGTATCTTACTACCAGTTACATGAAATGCCAAATTTCATAAGCTCAGAAAATGTCATTAAACAAATTTTAGAATGACAAAAATATACAAATATGAGTCTTGCCAAAGGTCACTTACAAAGTCCACTTCAAGGAAAGACAATAAATGTCTCTCACATTCCATACTATCATTACTAAGTGTTGAGACATCCATTGATTCTAAAAAGAAAGGAATAGTCAGTAAGCATATGCTCTTTTTGTTAGAATTGTCTCTTGGCTTAAAGTAAAACAGGGATTTTTACAGAAAGCTGAAATAGAATATTGCTGATTTCAGGTGCAAGGTCTACATGCAGACACCTGCTTGGGAGGAATTGTACTCTAGCTGTCCAGGTAGACAGGTTATTAAGATGCCATCATTAAAGAAAAAAAAGTTTGTTCACTGAAATGTCTGCTGAAGTTCAACCATTCAATAGGTGAATGTATGAAGGCAATCCATATGAAAAGTGTACTCCAAACCACATACTAAGAATACATTAATTCACTGGTTCACAAAATGTTACTGAGCAACTCTGAGCAAAGAAGAAGAAAAAGAGAAAGAAGTTTGTCACAAAGTGAAGATTTCTGCTTCAACTGCTTCCAGAATGAGAAAACCTGAAAAGGTGAAACATCCCCTGCCAGCTCAGCAAAGACTATTCTATGAGTTTGGGAAAACAAACAAACAAAAACATAACAACACACCACATCAGGAAGGACTGAATTATCCATTCAGGAAGGATTGATTTTGTTTGCTCTGAGACCCTGCTAACACCAGAGTTTTAAGTTTTCTGCCCTCCTTTTTCTTTCAATCTGTTCAACTTCCTTATTTTAATATAAGATTTTAAGAGCAATGGTTGTTTTTCATTATATTTTGCTAAAAATTCTATCTGGTGCTAGTCTCAAGTGAGGCTTCTGAGCAGCAATACAGTGTCAGTTCAGGAGTTAAACTTAATACAGCACCATGCTATTCAAATAATCCAGTAATTAGCCTGCAAAACACATATTTATCAAAGAATGAAGCAATACACTGGATTAATACAAAGTGAACAGCAGTAGAAAACATGAGGTTTCATATTCTGTACCTGATATATGACAGAATACACTTCTCAGAATGAGAATTCACTGCTCAGAATTAATCTTTTCTTGTGGATAAAGTTACTTGTACAAATGAGGCTTTGAGAAACAGATATGGACAGTCCCTTTTAACTAGGCAAAGGCAACAACAAATGTACAGGTGTAAGTTCCGCAATAGATAGAAATTCAAAAGAATTTATTTGCACTAGTCAATAGGCAGATGCAATTGGTGTCGATGAATATTTCCAAAAAGGCTGAAATATCTGAATGAGCGGCAAATTGAAATAAAGTAATGTCCAAGTAGCCATCATTAAAGTTAGCAATGGAAGGATTCTGTGGCAGAAACAGCAATATTGCTCATAATGCTTGAATAAAGACTTCCTTTCAAGATACAGATGTCCCAGTGCCAGCAGATCTGATAGAAGTATTTAAACAAACGGATCTCCTCATGTCTCCCAAGTGATACTGAGTTCTTCCATACTAGGAAATTTATTGCCACCATATCCCTGCAATCTTGATGATTTCTCATTACAGAGAACATATTGATTTAAGAAAAATCAAAATTATAAGTTAATTGATTACACAAATCACCCTTAAATTAAAACTACAATTAAGAGTATCCGTTTTAAATATCCATAGAAAGCGCTACCATAGATGATAAAAATTTAGGAATAAAAAATTAATCCTTGTCAAAGTTAAATGTCTTTTACTTTAAGAACTCATTTGGCTGCAAATGGCTGTCATTCCTAATCCTAGTACTGTTCTTGCAACAGATGTTGCTTTAATAAAGTGATCTAGGCTGAAGGTGCTTATTAAATTGAACACAACAGAGAAGGATTTACTGCTCCACTGGCTCAACATGCTGGATTTCAGATTCTCCTCCCTTCAATGGAAACTTACTATTAGGCTGGCAAAAGCGGATTTCAAAACACAATGCAACAGGCTCTGGCAGATCACTGATGAAGTACTTCAGAGGATAAAGTAGTGCATGGTACAGACATGATAACAAGCAGGATCTCCAGGGCAGCTAAAACATTGCTTTAAACATGTACTTTTCCAGTCATTCATCTATCATGTCAGTTACTAAGGACTAGCAGACCTATTTAGAAGCACTACTTATAAATATATAAAAATTAACTGAAATTAATCAATAATTTCAGAGATGCAATGGTTAAGATGATATCTTTATCCTTCAACTGTCAGTTGTGATTATTGTTTCACAGGGAAGGGAAAAGCATGCTTCACAGTTGCAAGAGACCTAAAGAAAACAACTTAAGAATATAAGCTGCATGCAAAGGAAACCCAGGATCTTTTTCTGCCCAGTACAACTTCTGTTCTGGTCCACTGAAGACATACAGCTTTATTTTTAACAGAATTTCAAAGTGCAGTAAAATATCTTTAAAAAAAGAAGGGAACCCTTGTTGTTAGAGAGTTTGAAAATTCATAGATTCAACTTCTGGTTATGTCTATCTCCCAGCAGCACTCTGCAAAAACTTAGATTGGTGGATTAAGCTTTGAAAATTGTCTATTTATTTGTCATGGTTTTAATATTGTGCATAGATACAACTTCTGAAATTAATGCTCATTCAAATGTTTTCTGTGTAATGCTATAAAACACATTAGCCTCAGAAATTTGCACAACTGAAAGTTCCCACAAATCTTACAAATAAATATCAGAAAAATTGCTTCACATTCAAATGCCTGCTTGACATCTAAACTAATTTCCTTCTTGATCTGAGAAGTACAATTCCCAACAATACCAAAGGAAAAACATTTCAACTACTGAGATCTCCAAATTGAACGTGATTTCTTTTGGGATACCTTTTAATAGTTGAAGATGGACTCATATAATACAAAGATTGGAACTGTTGGTTTATATTTGGTCTAATCTAGGAAAAGGAAATCTGAGCATCTGAAGTAGGGAATATTTTTTAATTTGGTATATAAGAATAACAAAAACAAATATACCAAAACGGATAAAGCAAGACAACAGAATTATTAAATCATTATTTTTGAGATTCTAAAAATATCATTCTGAATTCTTGCATACTGTTCATGCTTTCCATCTGCTGTTTCTCTCCTATTCAGAAAATTAGGATCCAAATAAAAAATGAGTTTTCTCTTTAAGAGGCACTCTATGAAAGCACACAGAACAATATGTTAGAAACACAAATATCACTGCTATTCAATTTAAAATGTCTAAATTCAATAGTTTCAAAAGGTAAGTTTTTCATTTAAATGAAAATCAATCAGTTGAATCCCATCTTAATGACGAGAGCTGGACTTTCTGCAGACATACACAATTCTACAGATTCAATATACAAAAGATACAAATCTACAGATTCTACACAATTCCCATCCTATTGTCAGTGATGGCTTCTTCATGCAAGCCACCAGAGGCACTGAACCTGGCTGGCCTCTCAATCAATTCATGCAATGATAAAAAAAGTCTACATTCAGCATTGCTAAAATTTACCTGACATATAAATGCTGGTTTAGAAGAATTGAATTCCTACCCATATTAGAACACAGTGGTGACATTTGCTATTACCTCCTGACTCTAGGGAAGAAGTTCACTTCAAAATCAGAGATTTCTTTCTCTTTTTCTTTGGACTGCCATCTACAATCAACACCACTCAACACACTTATGTGTAAGTTAACATGCACTGTGGCAAAAGTTAAAACCCAAATATAGAATTACTATAGAGAAGACAGTATACACAGATAGCATTAAGAGACAGTGTGCTCTGTTCTACATAGTCTGTAATGAAACTACATTATATTTCAAAAAAGAAAGTAAAGCTGTTGATAGGATTAAATCAAAAATAAAATTAAGCACCACCACCTTCTTTCAATGAAACAAATTTGTTAAGATGAACGAGAGACACTCACAAACACTGTTTGTAATTTGGGACAGATTTCAGAACATGAGGACTCTTTGTTCAGAAAAATGATTTTGTCATCTAGGCCGTAATAAAGGAATCACATGCAAGATCAGCTATTTCTATATTTCTATATATATGACATATATAAGATATTCCTAACTATTTTATATATATGTATATATTGAGCAGAGGGCTCAATAGGTACCAGAGGTTATTCCTCAAGTCTAGCTGCTAAATGACTGTAAAATTTATTAATACTAAAATACCATGTTTCTAGTTAATAGTGGTTAGAATTGCCATGAATAAGAGAAGTTTCAGAGGTGCACACTTGCTCATAGGAGGTTAGGCAGATAACCTACAGAGAAGCGATCTATCTAGGAAGTTTAAAAAACACTGATTTCCTTTATAAAACTCATAAACAGCAAACTTATATAAACTTTATTCCCTTTTCAAGCATCAACTAAATTGGTGACTCAAGAGAAAAGAGAAAACTGAGAAGTAGAATGTGAAGAACTGCTACTGCCAGTTTCCCAGGTTATACAGCCTGGCTATTTGATCATATATTTCAACTCACTTTAAATGCTTAGTATTTCTAAAATCTTCTAGATATTCTGTAAATTAATCAACCACATTTCATACATTCAGCAAAGATAGAATTAATTAGCGTATTTACTGGTTGTGATGTCTGAATTATCTATTCAGATAACATTCAGGTTGAATTCTGTAACTTGAATGCTGATATACAAATTAAGAGTGTCCACAGTATCGCAACTGCAATCACAAATCTGACAAAAATCCGAACAGCACAATTAGCTAAATTTGCATAAACAGCCAAGTAGTCCCCAAAATTTCTATTGAATCTTAGAAAATTCTGAATTGAAGAATATTTCACTTCACAATTAGTAAGTAATAATGTTGTTGTTGTTTAGGGATGTATTAAATCTATATTAAATTCAAAAATTCCCTACAGAACACTTAGAGAATAATTTTTTTAAAGTACATATGTTAATTGCTTCTTTGTTATCTCTAATGAAAAGATACTTCCTAAATTTAACCACTTTTTTTTTTTTTTTTTCCAAGATAAATTGCAAGTATGTATGTGAACTGTGTGAAGTAAATGTAAAATTATGGTAGTTTAATAACAATTGAATCAGAATGTTTTGGGTTAAAAGGATCTTTAAGATCACTTAATTCCAACCCCCCTGCTAAAGGCGGAGACATCCTTCCCAGCTCATGCTGAATCTTTCATCAGCAGACATCCTCAAATACTTCTCCATAGAGCAGCTCTCAAGCCATTCTCCACCCAATCTGCATCTGTGCTTGGGATTGCCCTGACACAAGTGCAGGACCTTGCCCTTGGCCTTATTGTCTTCATAAGGTTGACATGGGCCCACCTCTAAAGCCCGTCCAGGTCCCTCAGGACGATGTCCCTTCCCTCTAGGATGTCAACCGCACCACTAGCTTGGTGTCATCTGCAAATTTTCTGACAGTGCTTTCTCAGCAAATCAGCAAAGAGTTAAATCTATGCTATAAATTCAAGTGAACAAAGTGTTTGGGTGAGTAGGAAGACAGACATTTTGACCAGAAGGTCACACTTCTATGAATAGTGAACTAATACATTTTCCAAATGAATGGTTTTTATTTTCAGTTTGAGGTGAGTGTATGAGGTGACGGCATTGAGGTTGAAATAAGAATTTAATCTATGTATCAAGAACCTTTGCTGCTAAAAAGATAATGAATAGATGAATTCATCTGCAAACTGTAATGAATCCCTGTTGAGAATTAATTATCCTGGGACTTAGGTTCTAAACTGGAAACATATTTGACCCCTGAAATCAATCTCTTCTCTCACCGTGTACCATCACAAAATAGTTACAATTGCATAAGTTCAGCATGATTAAATTTGTTATGATTGCTTTTCTGTTTTTACCACATTGGGATACAAGCAAAATAATTCTTCTTACTAGTATCTTCTTACCTTTAGTGGAAAGTCTGAATTCTGATTGCAGCTTGCCCCAGATAACATGACTGGCCTCAGTGATCAAGATATTCAATGGTATCCTGGGGCATGTTAAAAAACAGCATGGCCAGCAAGTCAAAGGACATTTCTCTATCTCCTCTATTCTGTCCAGTGAGGACACATCTGGAGTACTGTTTGCAGTTCTGGGCTTCCCAGTTCAAGAAAAATGGGAAACTATCTTTTTTGGAGTAGGAAATAAAGAAAAAAGAAAAAAAGAAAAAAAAAGAGCAGAGAGGCTCCAGATAATGGCTGCAAAGATGAGGAGGAGCCTGGAGCATTTCCATAATGAGGACAGACTGAGACCTGGGGTAGTTCAGCTTTAGAAGGGTTGATTTGATAACCTCCAGAGATCACCTCCAACCCCTACAATTCTCTGATTCTGTGTGTATCTGCCAAAATATCTACTTTCCCCAGCTGAAGGGTATAGAAGGGTCTTTTTCTCTTGGCCATGCCAAGAATAAAAAATAATTTAAGAATTTACTACAGGTATAGTAAGGTCTACAGAAATCCATTCTGCAACTAGAATAGTTCTGACAGTGATCACTACTTACTGTGAATTTTATTTTTTTTTTCCTTATGGCCAAAGATGGGACTAATAAGTCCCTTAATATTTCAGTCTGTTTTCATCTTAAAATAGGAGTGTGAGAAAGATAAAAATTATTTATTTTGTTTTCATTTAAGTTTTACACAGCACTCCATTTATTTTAACACATCCAAAGTTCAGGAGTATGGACATAAACTGCAATTCCACTGATCCCATACAATTCAGTCCCTTTCCAGGAGACTGCATTTGCTTCTAATTTTCCTTAACTCTATACACAAACATAGTGTGAATAAAAATACATATCTAGAAATTCAGGGAAAAAAATTTAAAAAGACTATTCTGTAGATATGACATAATGAGTATATCTTTGGACAGTGCAAATGCATGATGTGACTAAATACTCCACGTAATGCTAACCAAGTGGAATAAAACATCTATTGAGAGATTACACTGAGGCTGTATTTAGAGAAGTGAGGGATTTTGCATCTCTAAAGCAAACTACCAAACAGAACTGTGAAACTTCTGCCAATAAATAATGCATCAGCAGAATTATAGAAATGTTTTTCTTAGAACAAGTGATATTTTAGCATTTAATTTTAGAATATTTACATGAGAATGAAAAGGTTACCCTAAGAAGCAGAGAGGAAATTCAGGATTACTGTACCGGACTAAAAAGAAAAAGCATTTTCTGTGATGATATATCATACCAGTGATAAAACTGATTTGTAAAAATTGTGAAAAGATCTTATCAAAAATCATTTTCACTATTCACTACCAGGAGACACTAATACGAGAGAAAACAAATCCGTATATTATTCACATGTGCAAAAAGCAAGAGAAGAACAATGAAACTCCTGAAATTTCCTGACACTGAAACCTGTAAAGAAGGCCAAGATGTGGTGTTTTTAAGGACCGCAGCTTCATCCTGTGACCAGTACACCCAATCATTTTCTTCAGAAATGTGGCCCATTTGCACATTTTTAATCATGACAATGAAATCAGGAAAGATCCAAGATTCCCTTTCTTTCCAAACATTACACACTTAAAGGCTAAGTGAAAATGTAAAATGTGAAGGAAGAGTTCTCTGTTTGATTTTGTTCTTCCAGTTGATTTGTTGATTGATTTATTTTTCAGAGATAATTTATAGTCTGATTTTTTCGTTTGTTTGTTTTTGTTTTCCACCATTCATTCTCACTGCCCATTTACCAGGCAAACATAGATTTACATAACTTCAGACTACAAAATTAACCACTGATACAATATCTCTGAATGATTACCTGTTACAGATAACCCAATTATCAGCACTAAAATTCCAAGCTAGTCCAAACTGCAAGATTTCATGTTTTATTAAATTATTTCAAAAAGCACTGGCAATTCTGCACAAATATTCCATCTCAGCTCTAAAAGTGAAAAATAACCACATAAGCTGCCAGACTTCTTTGTTCACCTCTAAAACAAAATCTCCAAGGAGATACCTATCTTAGATCATACCTAATTCTATATATTTACACACACATATATACATATATTTTACGGGCTAAAAAAAATTAGCCACAAATGACATTCTGATCAGCAAAATAAGAAGCTATGGCCCATCAAAATCTAATTGCTAGAACTTTATTTCTATATCTCATATCTGACTTGAAAACACACGTTCTTTATTAAGATATGCTGCATATATCAAACTATCTCCTATGCATGGCATTCCATCTTCTTAGTCATATTCTAATACTGATCCAATTTTACACAGCTTGAACTCTACCAAAATCAATGACATTGTTTTATAGTGCCTCAAGTTGTTAGAAAGAATGGATCCTTGGCTCCTGAAAGAACCATAAAATAAATAGCATCCTTCTTAATACAGGAAATATCTTCTCTGAGATACAGATGTGTGGATAGTAAATACTGAAGTTTGAGTGACACAAATTTATTTATAATTATATGCTACTACTCACTTGAAAATCAGAGGATTCTTTAATAACGCATGTCATATAAATCATGAAAGATTAGTGTGAATTTTAGCTGCATTAACTGGAAAACAAAATTATCAATTGAGTAGAACTATGTTACACTTTGTTCTATGTTACTGCTTTATCAATTTAAACGTGAACATGGAGTAGCAAATAATTTCCTTGACATTTATGAAAGGTTTCGTTCCTGTGTTGCAACACAACAAAAATTTCAGGACCGCTAGGGGTTAGAGATGTCTAACAGCATCTTATAGAAGTACACAGCTATACATCTTTCACAGGAGACTAGTGAAGTGTTTAGCTTCTTCATCGGCTACAGCTTTCTGTTTCCACATCATGCCACATACACAAGGCTGATAAACAGTGCTGCAGCTTCCCTTTGGAACTCCAAAGCTCCGTGATTTACTGACTTCAAAAAATATATATATTTATATATATATCAACTTTCTAGGATGCTATCCTTAGAACTCCTATTTTCATAAGAATTTAAGGTGGGATTTCCAAATCAAATCCAGACCAATATATTCCAGCTATGTTAAGTCATTCTAAAGATAGCTCAATTACACTGACTTTTGTCAGAAAAACACAAAGTATTTTCTTATTAAAGAAAAAAAGACTGCAGAATTAATATGATTTTCCCTGAGGACTACGAGCAAATAAGCATCAATAGAATAAATAAACAGAAATTTAACAAAGTAAATAAATAAATAAAAATCCATATAAAATCACAGTAAGATAATGAGGCAACTATGAACACTATTTGTTACCATGACAGACATCCCATAATTAAATAAAACTAAATGTCAAGGAAGTTAAATCAGCATCAGCTCCTTACAGCCAGGAATACACAAAATAAAGATTAATTCCTATTTTATATCATTCGTAATGTTTTGTGGAAAGGAAAGGTGGGAATATAGTATTTGATGTACTAAAAAAAGAGTCAAAACTAATTCAGTATGCTTCCAGCATAAGTCCCAGTAAAACCTTCCTATGCATCTTTGTTTTCTTTCCTAATGGTGACAAATATTAGCAATTTTCCCTTGCAACTTTTTTCCACAAAAAATTGATGAAAATAAGATTATCATTGCACAGAATAATTTTTTGTTCTGTTTGTTCACTTTTCATCCTCCTCTGAAACTGAACTATAAATAAATCTTTAAGTTGAACTATAGATTAATTGGAGTCACTCCAACTCGATAAATGATGCTTTACATGAGCAGTAATGTACAGAGGACTAAAGATGAGGGAGGGATATTACCAGGTACGGCACAGACTGAAGTCTCTTGCCTTTCATAGTCAAGCCACATCTCACTCCAAGCAAAAGGTAGTAGTGCTGCCTTCAAAGGAATCTGAAATAACGTATATTCTTTTGACAACATGAGATCCTTCTTAATGTCATGTCTTCTCATGTCTTAAGACGTGCTAAGACATGACTCCGAGGTCAATTAAGGTCAATTCCAACCAAACCATACTGTGATCCTGTGGTTCAAAGAATTGCTTAAAATATTTTTCATGTAATTTTTTGTTACTGAATTTTTTTTAGGATTTTTTTTTTCTTAATGTATCAGAATGCATCGGGCAATTACTCATTCAATTACAGAGCAATAATTTCTTTGCAGGAGCAGTCTAGACTGAACTGGCTAGCATCTAAGATTATCACTACTACACATGGATACATTATGAAAGACCTCTGCAGACTCACAGATCCTTCCCCAGCTGTCCTGACAGTGTTTCATACTGAGCACATTGAATATCCATTAGAAATATGTAGGTTGCTCTGAAAGTAATGCCTCCCATTTATTTCTTGAAAACTCTCATCAACAAAACATCAGTTTTCAATATATTAACACCATTAGCTATGCATTTTCACCACCAATGAACAAGCTTTTTTAAGGAAAATCAATAGACAATTTTCCAACAGGCTTAAATTCTCACACATGGATCAAAACCAAAGGCCAACAAACTGGAAACCTGAATGAGTTGAAAAGCCCCATTAAGGGACAAAGAATTATATATCTGACTAGCAGAGCTCTGCTGCAATGCTAAGCACTAGACTGCAGAAATAGACAGCTTTGTTTAATAATGAGATCAGTACAAAGCCTTCTTTTGTGGAATGAAAAACAGAAACTAATTGAAGAAATGTACTTAGCAAATTATTTAATTACCATGAAATTTTTCCAAGACTGGGATTTCTTCCAGAGAATGATTAATTTGTATCTACAGTTTTCAGATGTTACCCATGGAGATGACTGAACAACTTCATATTCAACTTTATATATTAAAAGGTATAAAAATTCTACTTAGTAATTTTGTGTTCAGATGTAGAATTTATATAAAATACATGTTTTCTGAGAAAAATTACAAGTCATTATTGATGACTGCAGGCATTCCCAACTGATGGAAAAGACATACAACTAGTATTTCTGCTGCTGTTTTGAACCACAGTACGTTGATTAAACACTAATGGAAACACCACTAAGTCTCAAAATCTCTTTTTTATCAGGTTAGGAGTGTAAACATGCTTAGATCATCCTTGATTTACTTTTCCTTTCAAGTACACTGTACAAATCTTTCCAGTAGACAGACATTGTACTTGAACAAAATGTTTTGCAGAGTTTGAAGGCTGCTAACATTTCTAAAGAACACCTCTCTTCATACTAAAACCAGACTGAAACATCAGCTCCAAAAAATGAAGTTTCCTGTACTAGAACTCCAAGCAAGTGCAGAGTCAAGTCCACAGACTGCCTGCACGTTCACATGCATAGCATACCAAATTTGATATCTATTTCTTTCCATTTCTGCTGTGGTTAATTCAACATCTAAATATAATCTGGTGAAAAAATAGTGTCAAGTAACATAAATAAGAAACTGTTATCAAGAAGAAAAAGAAAAAAAATAAAAAAGAAAAGTTTAGGAGAACAAAACTAAGCTGAAAAGTATTGCAAAGCAAACATTATAAAAACCTCATTCTCCCATAAACACACTCACGACATTGTACAGCACTCCTGTCAGAATTCAAAGTTCTTTCCAACTAGTACAGCCCAGCTAATAAGCCTTTCAACCAGCTTTAGCTCATATCAAAGTCTAAAGAACTAGATGTAGTCACAAGCCTCTAAAACAACTGCATTATATAGTGCAAAAGTAAAAAGGAGATTTTTGTTGTTGTTCTTGTTTTTAATTTAGGTAGAGCATTAAATTTAGATCTAGCTCTGACTTTGACACTATATTCTTGGGTAACTTCCAGCACAGAATTTCCATCTGGGTCTCATGCACTTCACATCTTTTATTTCTCATAAAATCATAGAAAGTCTTGGGTTGGAAGGAACCTCAATGACCATCTCCTACAGTCAAGGTTGCCAAACTACATATCTAATAGTATACCAGGCTGTCCAGGGCCTTGAACACCTCCAGGGATGGGGCATCCTGCTTACTCAAACTAAAAGCTCTCTGAAAAATATGTCTACATGCTTGCAGTGCTTAGCAAAAGATAAATCTTATAATAGCTTTTTTACGTATATTTCTCTTCTAGGAAAGATCTTTTTCAAAATAGTGTCATTGACCTCATTTGATTTCAGGGCATCAGTAAAGCATGAAAAGCTTGAATCTTCCTGCTGAATTTGAACAGCAAGCACACTCAACATTTGTTAAATAAGATGGATGTGACAAATGTATGAAGAAACATATAATAAATGAAACCTTCACATTCTAAGTGCACAGAAGTACATACTCATCGGGGAATAATTGATTTAATTAGGAATCTCTATTCTTGTTTAATGTTTTGTTGTGGGTTTTTTCTTTTTTTTTTTCCAGTTTCTTTTTTTTTTTCTTTTTTTCTTATTTTGTAAGATATTTCTGCTTCTTATAGGAATTTCAAGTATATCCTGAATCTGACAATCTCAGTCTTTCAGAACAAAAAACAAAAAGTTTTTTTTTTTTTGTTGGTAGTGAATATTCTATCCTGTTTCTAACTAAAATCTAACCTGAATGTTTGTGTTAAAACTGAAATATGTAGAAGAATTTTATCACTTGTTCTGTATTAAGATCCAGAAGTTATTTAATGAAGCATTCTGGCATTAATTTTTGTTCTCAGGAAAGCACAAAGTCAGAATTTACTTCTTTTCCTGATAGAAGAGATTCAAGGAAGTAATGTTCTGATATTACTGAGAATTATTCATTGTATATGAAACCGAAATGAAGCCTCAATTTGAATATTTATTAAATTGTTTCTTATCTTGGTCTTTCCTAAAGGGTAGCTGCCATAAGATGGCCTTAAAATTAGTAATGCAGCATTAACTGCCCAAATTAGCTTTGGGAAAGAAAGAAATTGCAAGAAAGTCTGGGGAGGAGGAAGAGGATAAGTCCTAAGCTTATAGAAAATATTCATTAAAAGATTTGAAATTGAATGGGGGACAGCTGAAATAATAAACATGGGAAGGGGGATTATTTTACTTTTCTTTAAGAAAGGGAAAAGGAGGACGAAGAGCTGAGATCCAGGAAGCAACTAGTTTAATTTCTAGTCCCAGACTGAAAGAAACTGGTTCCTGAGATACATACAATGTGATCACAAAAATGTTCCACCATGCAGTGATGCTCAACCATTACAAAGAAAACAAAAACAACCTTACAGAACTGAAAAATTACTTTTCAGCCTATTCACCCATGGGACCTTTCACTTAATGAGTGATAATGTCCAAGAAGAAACCAGCCAAAGCATCGACTTAAAAATTACCAAAATATTCAAGAGATGAGTGGTAATTATTTTTAATATGCAAATGAATACTACAGAAAGAAAATATCTATACGTCATAAACAAAATGAACAGGATGAGACTGTTTCAACCAAACTGAAGAAGAAATTTTTCCCATCAGCCCATTCTGCTCTGATCTTACAAAACTTTTCACTGTTTGATTCTAGATTTAAACTTTGCCAATCTGAAAATAATGAAGTGGGATAGGTGGTACTGAGTAATGTAAAGTTCATTTGTATTAGAGGTGGAAGTATATTTTGCTAGAGGGAAAAAAAAAATAGTAGTTTGCACTACTAGGTAAATCACTGATGTTAGATAAAAGAATTTAGGGTAGACAGCTTTGAGTTTTGTTAATGCAACCAAAACTTCATCAGCATATTTTTGACTATTATAATGAGAGTGAAATAAATAATGAAGTCAATGTTGTAAAAAGCAACAGCTCAGTGCTCTGAGGTAGTCATCCATCTGAAACAGCTAAGACGAACTTATTGTGTAAGTGACAGAATACAGTCACGTAAAAGGTTGTTATAGAAAGTGAAATTGTGCTGGCTCCACCTACATTCAATCTTCCGGGATCTGTCTTTCATAGACATAACTTGAGATGAAGCAGTGTTACGTGCCTGTCAGAGTGCTAAGTTATGCCACTTCTGTTCTATGGCATTTTATATCACTGCAAGTCAAATTTCCAATCACATTTAATAGAAACCATTATGCTGTCAAGATATTTCATAATATTAACAGTGGATTTATATTCTTTTTATGCTACTATTTCAAAACACTTCTCAAAAGAAATGTGTTGCAATTTACTATGTTAATTTCTGTGTTACCAGATCTATTGATTTTAAAAGAAATTACTGACAGTAATATAATGCTTTCCTTATAAATTGTAATACCTCTTCCAGAAGACTATTTTATCCTGCTTCAGTGTAAGGGACTCTTGGACAGTAGGACAGGAAACAATTAAAACTTAATTTTCATTTTTATTTTCCAACTACCATTAATAAAGTTGAATTATGACTAAAGATATGCATTACTTCTACCTATCTCTCTATTCAGGGAAATACTATGATGCTTCATTGAAGCAATAGTCACATTAGAAGTTTTATATAACTAGAGAGAAAATACACAAATGAAAGAAAAAGACCTAATTGTTAAGCTCTTCGCAACTTCACTTGATCTGGCAGTATTAGATAACTGTAAAAAAATAGAAAAAAAAGAAAAATGTATCTATGTGGCTGTACTAAACAAAAAGTTACCTTCAGAAATCTTATCAGTAGACTAATAGAAAATATGCCACGTCTACTTTTGTACTTTTACATGAATTAATACAAAACTTTCAATGCTATTTTTGCAGTTCTCACAGAATGCTGAATACACACAGCTAACTAACTTCAGTGAGACAAAGTCAAAAAGCGATGTAAACAGATTCTATGTTAGAAGCAGACATTTGTATCTCACAGTAGTGCAAACAAGTATCTCACAACAAGTACCACAGAACTCCAGAATCACACAATTGCAGAGGTTGGAAGGGACCTCAAGAGAGAGATCATCGAGTCCAATCCTCCTTTAAAGCCATAGGCTATCAAGTTCCTCTGTTTTTCTGAAACTTATTTGTTCATATTACCAAGGAAAGAAAAAACAGTGGGAAAACCGGTAAGGAGAAACCTCATCAGTAAGTTCAATAATTTTTACTTAAGTTTCTGCCATCAGTTAGCCATCTTGCAACTAATACAGTCAGTTACACAACCTCAGTCTGCAAGTGTAGAAGTGTAGAATGTTATGATATTCCATACCTGAATGGAACATTGAGAACATGAAATTGTTATAGATGACCATATAAAAAATAGGAATGGTTCCAAAATAAGAAGTTACTTCAACCAAACCTTTTGCTCAGCAAATAACTGCTATTAACATTTGATATGAAATGTATGTGCATATCTGGTCATGCCAACGGGAAAGTTTGACAAAGGGAGTTTTGACAGGACTTCATTTCTATTAAATAGCATCTGACCTTGAATCCAAAAAATTTCCTAAAGGATTATGGCTGGCAACTTTTTCTTTTTTAACTCTGAAGTCTATTCATCTTACTTTGAGGAATATCCATTAGTTTTACATTTACATACACATATTCATATAGTTGTCATTGAATTTCTTGTAAGGTGGGCAGGACTCATAATCTCACTATTTCTGATAAAGTTTGGTTTGTCTTTAACAATGAAAAGGCTTTTCCAAATTTCACCTAGAAGCTAGGAAAAAAAATAAGTTTGTTTGAAAACGCTTTGCCTTACATTTCTTTGTATGTTGTTTTTTTTTCTTTCTAACCTATATTTAAGCATTTTCAGAAGATATCACACTGTTTTTTAAGACAAAGAAGTAAGCAGGGAAAGGTAATTCAAATAACATATGTGAAAATTCTGTCAGTTAAATTAAATTTAGGATTTCTTCTTCTTTTTCCTAGCATTAAAGATATGCATTATAACAGTTATTTTTATAATACCTGGCTGTGTTTCAACAGTACTTTAAGTTCTTATCATAACAGACATACCCAGACACTCTTTTCTTCACAGAGATTTTAAAATGAAACAGTGAACTGGTACTGAGGGCAGGGTGTTATAGTTACATGGTTTAAAGTCAAAAAATACTAAATGAGAAATATACTTTCAGCTATATTGAAACGATATTCCTGACAATGAATCAATATCTATAATGTAACTATCTACTTATAAGTATGCAAATATAGGTCAATGGTATTTTTATATTTACATACACAAGTGTGTGCCTATAAGAAATATAAACATATATTAGGCAAAATAATGTCTTATTTTGAAAAGTGGCAGTTGTTTAAATTGCAGAAAAAGAGAAATCATTTGTACCTTGTCCAGTAAAAAAGACTGAAGAGAGCATATGCAAAATAAGTCATTTCATTTCCTGAGCCCTTTCATCCCTATATTACTGTTACACCCCATGACTTGATGTATTTTTGCCAGCACAGACTGGGCTCTGAAATTTTAACCTTCAGGTATAAACATGAGTTAAAATTTAAAACTAAATCAAGGTGAAAACAACCCACAAGTTACCTGTACCAGAAAATTCTATCAGGAGAGCTAACTCAAACATAGTTAACATAATGCAAGAGAACAAGGCCAAGAGGAAAATATTCATCACTGATAAAATATTAAATAGTATAATATAAAAGGAAGAGATGCCATCTAAAGTGACCTGGACAAGCCTGAAAAGTAGGCCTACTTGAACCTAATGAGATTGAACAAGGCCAGGTAAAGTGGTGCACTTAGATTAGAGGAATAAATGTAAAGACCGGGAGAAAATTGCTTGAGAGCAGCCACGCAGAAAAGAATTTAGCAGTTCTGGTTGCTGAAGAGCTTGACATGAGCCAACAGTCTGCTCTTCCAGCCCAGTAGGATCCTGGACTTCATCAAAAGAGTGGCAGCCAGCAGGATGAGGGAAGGGACTGCCCCCCTCTGCTGTGACCACAGGAGGTCCTGTCTATATAAAGGAAATAAAATGTCAATAATATGTTGCTACTGGTACAAAATTAAAGAGATAGAAAGCCCATGCTTAACATAATTTTTGGTCGTTGTTCAATATTCATTTGTATGTGGCATTAAAAGATATCACCTCTATTTTTACACATTTCTAAAGCTGAAACTAACCCAATCTCCAAGACTTATAATAGACTGTCAGGAAACACCCAGTGTCACTTCGTTTAACTTCTAAATCTTCAATATAATTATGAATTATGTTTTTCTTCAATATAATTATGCATTTCCTTAGGAAAACTGAAGAACACTATACTATCTACAGGAAGGAAAAAATAGGAAATTCAGTACTTTCAGAAATAAAAGATGTGCATTGTCTTTCTGCAGCCATGGAAGTAACACAGGATCTTCTACCATGGCAGGGGACTGGAATTAAATGATCTTTAAGGCCCCTTCTAACCTAATCCATTCTATGATTCTGTAAGAGAAATTTTTTTTTTTTTAATTATTATTTTTACTTCATTTAAAATGAGAGAGAATAGCAAAAAGTTACCATTTCTTAAGGTATGCACATTGTACATTTTTACTTCACAGTAAACACACAAGCATAGGAACTTACAAATGTTGTTAAGAAACTGTAACTTCAGTGTAACTTTTTGCTGTCCTACAGCCAGCAGTTCCTATTACTATGTTTAAATTTGTATCAGATGATGAGCATAAAATCTAAAGGAACAGAAGGGTAGATTACTTTAGCACTAAATGAACTCATTGAAATGCTCACTAAAGATAACAAGAACATAAAAGTCTAGGGAAATATAATAACATCCAGAGTAAACACGTGCCTTTGCAAATGCCTATCGAAAATCTCTCTGTACGGTATTTTAAATGCAATTGCATATTCAGTCCTCATACAATTCTGGCTGTCATTGTCTGCTAAAGAAAGCTTGAAAACACTGAAATCTGGAACCAACAATATCAAATGATGATTAATTGCTTCAAAGAGATCACTGAATAAAAATTTAAGAAACACATGGAAGTGATTACACCACACTTTTCCCTAAATTTACTTCTGGGCAAACAGGACAGCGTGAACGGATTCCACTGCATTATATTACATTATGAAAAGTGTTGAAAATAGTTCATTTTAACAAATCAATGGTCTCAAAATTCTATTGGTTAAAGAAATTGGAATATGTATTTCACCAATGTTTGCAAAAGTTTTTTCTTTCTGTGTTACTGATCAAATAAAAGGACTTTGACAACTACAACACAAAGGGAATAACCATCATGAAGTACATAAAAAGTTTGGGGGAACTAAAAATATCAATGTTTAATACCAATGAAACAAAAACGCAAAAAATATTTAAATCATTCAATGGCCAATCATCCAATTAGCTCAATGGGTTTTTAGAATCATTTTCATAACAACATGTTAGTTCATTTTTATGAAAGTCAAAAAGCTTTACTCTTAGGGCAATCTGAGCTCATTGGCAGTAACCAAAGACAAGAACTATTTGACCTTTTTAAACACAACTGTATCTAATGCTTTAACTGAAACTTTTCTTTACAAGTGGATGCTCAAGATAGTTCAGTCAGATACTATCTGTCTAGGAAATCTTCCTAGTTTTGGTAGAAATAATAGGATTATACCTATACCTGATAAAATAAAACAATAGACTCTTTCAATCCAATGCTTACTTTGTGGCAAATCAAAATTTTTCAAGCTTCAGCTTCTTCTTATTTCTGTAACTTCATATTGGCGAATCAACTCATGATTAATTCTCTACTAGTAATATAAATTGAAGTTTTAGAAAAACTATAAACACTCTGCTTTTTCTCTTCTTTTTTTTTTCTTTTTGTTTTCGTTTTGTTTTCTACCATAAGATACATACTCTTATAAGAAAAGACCTCACATAGCAGATTTTTCATTTGTAGAAGCAAAATTGAGGTTCTAAATTTGCAATAGAACTGCATCATTAAAAAAATAAATAAATAAAAATAAGTCTTTCATGTCAAGAGCCATCAGTTTTAAAGAGACCAAGAGCAACTACTGTTGATGCCCAGGGCTCTTTCCAGAAGCGAATACATAATGAGTCTAATGGACTGAACAACAAGGAAAAATTCAGATTGTTTATCTATCTGCACCTATCAGGACCAGAAAAGATAAAAAGCAGAAATGCAGAACTAAAACACTGGGGAAAAGAACCTGTACAATGGAATAATATGTTGATGCACGAATATGCCATCTTCAATTGGCAGATGTGGAAATAAAAATAATTCATAAACAGACATGGAGATATAATACGTATCTATCTATATACAGAGACTCCGATTTATAAGAACAGAAAAGTAATTTATACTACACAGATGCAACCATATAGGCCAGAATAATATTTTGGACCCACAAACATACTCTAGCAGTGTAAAAAACCTTATACTGACATTTCTGATCAGCTCATCAAAACATCTTTGTAATATTTAACATGAGAGAAAAACAAGATCAATCTTAAAAGTAATCCATAGGGAAATAATTCTCTAGTGTTTGACAGAAAAGTATCTATAGAATTTTCAGACATATTTTTTGTCAATGCAACATGCCAACCATTTATGTTAACAAGCTGATTTATGTTACTACTTTGAAATACAAGAATTTCCAAATCTTATGTACTTCAGGAGTGAAGACTGGCTTGTCGAGCAGGTATGCTGTACTTCATGAAACAGAAATCTCACAAGGTACCATTTTCAAATAATCTTCCAACCTAAAGACTAGATTTACAGGTCTTTTCAGTAATATTTAACAATCCTTTAAGGATTTTAAGACCTCATGACAGAGGCTTTGTCATATTCAAGGAAACAAATTTTTCAGCACAAACATCAATTTGCTCAGACCTTTTTGAGATAAGGGGGAAAAAAAAAAAAAAAAAAAAAAAAGTTGTTTATGGAGGGGGGAAAAAAAAAAAGGAAAAAAGAAAAGAGCAAAAGGCAGACTGCTGCTATATTCAAGAAAGATCCTGCTGAATACACTTTTATGTAACTGGGCTGAGTTTCCATACCTAATCCATACATTTGAGAATCTGGAGAATATGACGTTTCAGTTGTTGGTTTTGTGTGTGTGTGTTTTTGTTTTGTTTTTTTCCCTTTGTTTTGTTTATTGTTTTTTAATTGCTTCAAGTAGAATTATCTGATTTATTTAGCTAAACAAACAACAACAAAAAAAGATTGTGCCAGGTTCTGTTTACATATGCATGGTTGCTAAATGGTAGTTTAACATGCAGAACTGTCCAGACATTCTAATGACAAATCAAAAGGTGCATATATCAGCTGCCCTAGTGGCTTTTGTTAGTAAATTTTAATTAAAAAGAGCAGTCTGATGTTGAATGCAAGCTCCCTTCCGTGACCATTCTTGTCTGTAAAGTACTGTAAAGTGCTTTGTCACTGTAAAGTGAAACTGACAGGCAAATTCAAACATCATTTTTCTTAAACATACTTTTCCTTTATAGACTCCAGCAATTTCTTAACTTATTGTAATTTTGCTTTTGCACAACTTGCAAAATATCTGTCAGATAGAAAGCCTGAGTAACCTAATGGAAGCTTCCTAATGGAAGCTTAAATGATTCTTCCACTTCAAAATTCTACACATAAGGCTTTATCTTAACAGCTCTGGTTTGGATAGATTGGAAATTTGAAAACAAGGCAGCCAAACCTAATGCGGCCAGACTTCACTTCCTCCGATCTTTAACTCATAAGGAGTAGGTTTAAAAAGAACAAATTATAAAACTGAACAGCTCACAAAGATGTTGCAAACAATTTTAATTGACATGCAGACAACATATTATTGCTTGTTACCCAGATACATGGCTATTTTTTTCTGATGGTATGTTTAGTATCTTCAGAACGCATGTTATGCAAATAAATGTAACAGCTGACTTTTCACAAGGCTCATGACAGTATCAAATTTTGCGCATCACAACAATGAGATTGCTAAATCTACTCATCCCTACAGAGGTCATTTTTGCATTATTTTAGCCTAAGGCATAAATTGTTTTCTTAAGAGTATGTGGGAACTGCATGTTTTTCAATGAGAGGACTGCGGGCAACTGACAGCATTACATGACACAGTTTGTATGCAGTGAAGAATAAGTGTATGGAAAGCAATACCAGGTTCCATATTCCAATTTGATTCTTTATGTGGCATCAGCATTCTGATCAGTAATAATCACACCGTGTTCTAAATAAAAATGTTAAGCTCCACAAAGAGATGAAGAATTCAAATATGTTTCCTTTTCTATTCTATACTTACCCTGCTTCATTTAGCTTTGAGAACCCCACCCCATGATCACAGTCAGTGTTTCTCTATCTTTCATGATCACAGTCAGTTGTTCTAGTCTTCCTCCCCCACTACAAAGCATAGATTTACATAGCAGACGTTACCTTATCACCCCAGCTAGCTAGGATGAAGAGAATAAAATTTATAGAGAAAGAGATGCAATTTCCTCAAGATGGAAAGAAGCAGCAGGACTGCTCCAGTCTTCTGAGAAGTTCTCGCCTTTTTTGAGAATATAATAACTCTCTCAATTTCTCCCACCTTTCCTATTTAAACATTTTTCTCATCTTCATCTTGATTAAAAAGGAAATATCCATGGCACTAAATTCTCTGATGTGGAAGAAAGGAGCAAAACCAGACAGAGCATAGGTATGATTTTCTCCCTTAAATATATGGAATTTTGCTCCAGACTTCTAAAAGATTCTGAGATTTTTCAGATTCTAGATGAAGTGCATGGAGAGTTAATATTCTCATATTTTATGCCATTAATTCACCACTTTTAATCTAGTTTCTACAGTTAGATTTTCTTCTCCCTTCTCAGACAGCCAAGTTCTGTGTTAAATACTTCAGACTGAATGTTAATACAAACATTATCAATAAGGAAAGCTATTAAAATAAATAAATAATCTTGGTAGTACCCCAGTCATGTATTCCATGTGCTCAGTTTAAAATTAAGTCAGCAAGATCTTTATGCCAGTATCCAGCACTTTAACATATCCCATCTGAGCGGCATACTATTCCTCCAGCAGCAGGAGAGACACAACTCCACAAGAAAAGTGGGACTTTCAGCAGCTTTAGTGATAAGTTGTCAAGTTGGCTTTCTGCAGCATTTGGAGCTGCAACTAAACATCAATTACACCAGAAAGGATTCTCCTGTGCCCAGACAATGCACATTTAAGAAGTCATGTAGAACTTTGATATTCTGTACTCTGTATGGACAAAAATACTATTTTGTGCTAAACACTGAAATGCAGATTATTATTTTTTACATCACAAGTTAAGCACTGGTGGTAAAACTGCACAAGAACTTAAGCAGAAACTTATTCAAAATCATTCATTAACTCATCAGTATTTTACTGTTGATTATAAACACAATTTTAGTAAGTATGCTAAATGTAGGAATAAAAATATTAAACACTATTATTAACTGCTTCATTACAGCAGCCCTATGCTTCAGAGATCACAATGTCTCTCTAGAGTTCTACAAATATGCTTCATTTGCAATGTGTCCATACCTTCTTGTCCAGTATCTGACTATTTTAAAATGTCCCATAGGTGGAATCCAAATTTACTCTACAAGACAATGCAACATAGTATTACAATGAGGAAAACCAGAATTCCTCTTTGCTGCCCTGAAGAAAGAATTAGCATGGACTTTTCCCAACTTGTGTTTGACATTAGTGTAATCATAGAGTATTACCAATGATTTTCAGCAATAAAGACCTGTATAACAGAAGTCATCGTCTTCAGCAGTAACTTACCCTAAGCCAGTTTTAAACCCTAAGCCATGCTCTAGGAATCCAATTGCTAATCACATTCTTGACTTTTTCTCAAAATAATTCCTATCTATATTTCTCTTTTATTACATACTTGATACAGCATGATTTGCAACCATGTTCACTATTCCTTGCTGTAATAATAGAATTCCTCAGGTACCTTATTTTAAAATAAAAATGGCAGTAGATTTCAAAAGTGTCAGTAGAGTTTACTCATTCTCACTGTGGAAAACGGCCTTGTGCTTGATAGTAGTATTGTAACTGATGCTGTAAGCAAGGCCATCTATATAAAAGGTACAGAATAATCTAAAAGACAGCACAAAGTTTCCAAAGATATCTTTACAGTAGGTAACTCCCCATAGTAGAAGTTATAAACTGACAGGAATACCACAAATAATCATTTTAAGATATTTATGTCTGAATTGTATCTGATGTATATACTCAAATTTCTGTTTCTACATTTTTCATTTTCTGAACTAGGAATTCAAAAGAATTGTTTAAATTCCAGTTTTTGGTACATGTTAGGTCATTTTGTTGTAAATAACAAACAAACAAACAAAAAAACCCCCGCACATATCCTATTCTTCATTTGATTCTAGCAAATGCCTGGTGCTCACTCAATCCACCTTCATATAGCACTACTTAAAAAATCAGTAATATGAAAAGATAATAGTATTTATGTTTTTTTATACATATCCTTCCTGGAAGACAGAAAAAGAGATCAAAAATGGCATAGATTAGCATTGAAAGAAAGCTGATGGAGCAAGGAATTAGTCACATTTCAACTCTTATTAAAGCGTCAAAGCCAATAATAAAGTAACTTATTTGTCGTAGACATTGTTCCATACAAGAAATTTGCATGTTCTTGTTTTAATTACTTTAGTTTAACCACTCCATTTGCAACCATTACACATTTTTCCAATTTGTCTTTGTTTTTTTTCTTCTTCAATTCATGAAAATGAATTTCTGTTAAAGACAACATGGTGGTCATCTAAAGGTGTACTGACAACCACAAATGCTGAAATGCTGTCATTGACACTGCAAAGTTGAAAAGTCCAACTCTAAAGAAATATGATTGCTAATGGAATTTTCACTCCCACAGGACTGTGGGCAGAAGCACACCTGTCAGTTTGAAGCAGAAACCCAACAAAACTATCCTAGGAACTGTCAATAATAAATAAATATTCAGAAAACAAGAAAATGGATAAACAGCACTTAAGCAACCTGTAGTTACCAAGGAAACCAGCAAGACTTACTATACACTTCCTACTCTATTCCATTATCATTCAGTATCTTCTGAACTCAAATGGAGAAGCACTGCTCCTCTTCCTCTGAAAATCTAGGAATTCACTACCACATGAGAGTAAAATTATCTAGAAGACATCACTTGGATTTATTTATGTGCCACCAAGAGCTAACAAACATTAAAATAACTAAGCAAGCAGATAGATAAACTCACTTATCACTAGTGAGATGCAAAATCCAAACTATCCCTGAAGAACATGAGAAAAGTGGAATAAATTTGCAAATAATGGATCTGTGCAGCTACACAAAAATACAGATAGATACATTCTTAGTGGCTCTGTATACAACCTTCATAAAACCTTCCTAACCTGCTAAGTCTACATTCTTTAGAGCTTTGGGAATTTTTTTCCTTGATTTGTTGCCATAGATTTACACACACTGAAATTCATCTGCCATATACTTGCTACCATAGGTATGAAAGCGGTACTGATTTCCAAGCATTACGGTTATTATTATCTCCTTCAGCTCTTACTTTACATAAAATACAGTCATCTGTCTTAAGAGATAGCTGTATATTTATTAACATCTGTTTATTGTTCTGGCATGCTCAGAGACATGTAGAATGGGAAAATAATGGTAAATGTAATTAGATCATTTATAACATCCCTGAACCATTCAGGAGTCCAATTCTCAGTTTTGCACTACAAACTGGAAGTAGATACAGTACAAAGCAGAAAAAAGAATGATGTCCTCTCTCCTCAAACAGGATGAAATTAAACCTTGTAATAAATCTTTAATGAATGTTTTGAAGAATTTTAAATACATGCAAAGAAATACTAATTTTGTTTTAACTTTTGTGAATGGCTTTATTAGCTTATCAAAGTGAGTCTTTCTATGGATCTTGGTTTAATAAACAAATGAAAGAAACAGCGAGAGCATGGTACATCACATGCATAGATGAGGAGGTTCCTCATCTATACCTCTCTTCTCCAACACCACACCCCCCTCCCCCGAAAAAAAGAAGTGGGGGGGGAGGGGGGTTTGAAATGTGGCACTTCCCTTGAAAATAACAATTATTTTCTATATATATTTTTTGCCAAATTATACAAAGTTTGCACTCAACTTTCTTTAATTAGCTTTAAAAAAAAATATATGACTTAATCAGTAGATTCTATTATCCAAGAATGCAAGTATATCATAAGAACATTACAAATGCCTAGCAAAATAAATTAAAAAAAAAAATAAATTTGCTAATTCCACAGAAAGTTCAGTTGTGAGAGGGACTCATGAATGATAGTATTCCACACTGGAAAGAAAAAGACCAAGATTTACAAAACCTTTGTTTCCCATGGAGAAATTATATTGAACTTCAAATTCTGAGATGCTAAAGACCAACTAAGAATTCTCTTCCTGCTCTGCAAATTTAGTATAGCAGCCGGTACCGTCTTTGGAAAACTGCCTTTGAAAACACAGAGAAATGCCAAATAAACTCTATGCTGTTAAATTTGACTTTGGCTGCTAGGCAACTGTAACTTACTGCAAGCAGTAGTTGGCCCTTTTTATCTAAAGTGAAGGGGAAAAAAAAAAATAGATTCTTCTTCTTCAGGAAAAAAAAAAAAAAAAAAAAAGTAGAAAGCGTGAAGTAGGCTGAAAAAACATCCTAAAAAAGAACCAAATGGTACTTTGCATATTTACACGTTTTTCCAGGAAAAAGCTATTACAATTACTCTTGCTTTTGTTTCCCCCCCCAATAAAAACACTACACCAGCTCTCAAACCATTCCTCTGACTATAAGCATTTAAGAAAAAGAAGGTATTTTTCATTCCATTGCTTCATGTGTGTTTTTTTGTTTGTTTTTTTCTTTCCCCCTCTGACTAGGTACTCTTATTTGGTATCTTTTTTTTTTTTTTTTTTTCATTACAATCTTTATGACACATTTATAGACAAACTACTTCTTGAAAGAAAAATAACTCATGTTGGATAATGCTTGCTTGAACAAGAATATTGTAAATTTAGTAGTATTTCAGAAACATATTAAAACCTGATCATTATAATGAAATTACAAAACCTGACTGGTAAAAATTTTTGTAGTCACAGAAAAGCTCCACTCTTCCACTGAATAAGCAGTGAGGCTTTAAAACATCTTTAACAAACTTCAGAAGTCCACACAGGAATCTAGATCGTTTTTTAGTAAAAATGCAGTGCATTCTCTGTTGACCTGGTGGGCCTTGATTCAGACTTTTAATAACATTATGAAGTTTTGATGCTGATTTCTAAAAAAGTCTGATGTTTAAGCCTTACCAAACGAGACCCCTCTGCCAAGCAAAGCCCTGTCACAAATTTTATTACTAGCCTCAAAACTTTGCTCTACCTTGCCAAAATATTTTCAAGACTTGCAACTTTTCATCCTGTGAACATATAAGACAGCCAGGTGAGGGAAAAATAGACGAACAGAATTCAGGAACAACTATTCAGTCCAATCAACCCATCTTATAGAAGCTTCCCATTTCATTTTAAATGCACACTGGGAAAATGTTTAATTCAAGGAAGCACCTTCACATGAGCACTTCCCTCCTCTTTAGGTAGCTAATGTAGTTATTAAGAATTCGGCACATTAAGAAAGCAACCTAGATAGTCTAACAAAATAACTTCATTATTATACTACTGCCACTATTTGCCCATGCTTCACCCTTTATTTTTCCTTTGAAGCCTTTTATTCTTCTTTTTCCAGCAGTGCTACCAATTTAAGACATCTTCATCATATAGTGACAAAACAGCAAAGCTTTAAGCACTCCAGTTTAACACAATTTCTCCTGGTTTTGTTACTGTGAATCAAGGCTGCATGACAAACCACCACATGGCACTTGGCACTAGACAAATACGTAAAGCTTCTGTCTTCGCTATGCATTTACATGTCATGTGCTTAAATGCAAGAAAATCGGAAAGTGCTCTGTCATTTATATTTCAAAATTATATTAATAATTTTATTTCTTGGTTTAAAGGAAAGCCCTCAACTGTGTCACAGATTAATCTCTAGTAACTTCAACAGTATACTTACAACTTTCCCTTGCGTATCATACACTTTAAATTGCTTCATTAAGGAAGTCTTTTTCTTTTTACTAGAATGATTAAAAAAAATAATTTCAGGAAGCAAAAATACCTCTAATTTCGAGATTGTTCAGATTAATTATGAATTTTTATCTGATACTTCCACCATCTACTGCATTATACTGTTGTACTTCAAAGTAAATCAGAATCTCCCTGAATTTTTATGTTTTTTAATTTAGATTTATGCCATAGCACTACACAAGTTCATTTACAGTGTTCTTACATGATTTGCTTACAAAATTAAATATGAACACTTTTTAGAAAGTGTACAAAATTCTTATTCACAAAGGCTTCTCTAAAAGTAATGCCTCCTATTTTAACTTTTTGGCCAGACACCAGAGAGAGATGATATGGCAGAGGCAGTGGTATGGCAGTAGAGGCTGAACTTTCCCACCAACGTTCTGTTAAATTTTGTTGCTACCAGACAGATGGCAGCAAAGGGGCAATATGACACAATGGTGCCCGACAGGGAAGTTTGTATGAAGCACTCACACGTAACTAGCAGTGAGAGACAATGACTTTAAAATGCTTAAATATTGGAACAGGCTGCCAGGAAAGTAGTGGAATCACTGTCTTCAAAGGTGTTCAGTAAATGTGTAGATGTGGCACTGAGGGAGAGGTTTAGTGAGCATAATTATCATGAGTTGACAGCTGGACTAGGTGATCTTAGTGGCCTTTTCCAATCTTTATGATACTTCCAAAACCCACCCTTCAGATGAAGCTGAATGCTATAAATATTCCTTCATGTACAAAATGTTTTTGAAATGTCAAATAGAGTTTAAGTTCATAAAGCAGTAAAGACAAAAACGTTCTATAATTTCTTTATCTATAGATGTCTCGTACAATTTAGATTCCATAGTACTGTAAAGGCACTAGCTCATTCTCCAACATAAAAAAAATAATCCACGCAGTGAATTAGAAATATAATAGCCAGTAGGAACACATTGTGTTAGTAGAAATTCGTGAGTAAGTAGACTTCAAACAATATTTGATAAATACATTAGCTTGACTTAGCAATATGCTATATCTACAAATAATGTGAATACCCTCTTTTGGACATTCTTTGAAGCAGTTCATCTTCATCACATATGACCATAATGTAAATTAAGTGAACTGCTAATGTTCATTTTGAAAATGGTCTTCCAAAAATTAAATCCTATTAATTTCGTCCTGAAATTGGTGTGTTAAAATAAATATCACTCATTTATTCAACTAACCAAACTAACCAAAATTAACTAGTAGGTCCTATAGACTGCCATTTGTTTCTTGGATGCTTAGCTGTACTGAGAAGTGCATAGTAGCTACTGTCAGATGTGAGAAGAATTTAGATATATACTCGCAGAAGTAATTAGCTGACAGAAAAAACAAACAAACAAAACAAAAAGAAAAACTGGAAATAAACAAGTACCTTTTAAAATTCAACTGTAAATTCTAAGTATGTTACCCAAAAATAAATAGGCGTAATCAAATGGAATTGAACAAGTTCTCCCATCAGCTTAAATAAAAATATAAAGAAATGTGTTTTATATTTTATGTTTTGGCTCTAAGAGTTGCGTTGTATTTGTGCTCACTTTTTAGAAACAACACTGCGTAGCCAGTTGTAGACTAGTTTTGCAAGATCTAACAATAGTACTTGAAACTGCTAAAAGAAGCTGGTCTTTAAGACTTGCTATTTTTAATAATGAAGATGTCAGAAAAACATGTGAATGATCAATATGCTGCTTCTCATAATATAATCAACATATATAAGTTAACATAAGCAAATCAACAGAATGTACTTTGTTAGGAAAAAATAATAAAAATAGCGTAATTGTACAACTAAATAAGACAATAGCCACTAAACCATCTAAACTTTTCAGTGAGAAGGACTTGATTAGAATTAGCAGTTTATTTCCTGTCTTATACTTTCCTTCCCAACACTAAAAAATACTTAATAGGAAAGATCTGACTGGCAGTAAAATATCTCTTAAAAATGTAACCACGGACACAAATTCCGTATTTATTTTAAACCAACCTAGCTAAAGAACCTCTGGGATTATACAAATTTTAAATGGGATTTAAAACACTTCAGCTGTTTGTATGCAAGTACTTGCTTTCTATCAACAGAAAATTACACGAGACATCTTACACTCCTGTGAATTCCACAGAACACTCTTTCAATTAGGTATGATTTGACAAGGCTATAAAATAATTATATTCAAATAAAGTGAAAACCTGTTTGCTTTTACCGGAACTTTATATTACAAGTCATTGTTATTTGTGACCCTGTTTGATACATAACTGCTTCATAATAAAAAAAAAAATTGTTTTAAGATCATTGAAGAGGAGATCAGGAGAACATGAAATCATTTTTTTTTTAAATAAGTACTGCAAATCCCAGTGCATGTCCAGTTCAAGCGTGTTTCAAGATTTACAGTTTTGACCACTATCTTTGCACTTACTTTCCAAATTGGCTTCCATTTTTTGCTAACAAAATGGAATTTTTCTAATTTCCTAAAGAAAATTTCCAGACAAAATAAGCCTATGGTTTTGTGATATAATATGAATATGAAATTACTAGTCTTAGTCTTAATTAGTGTTCAGAGCTCAGAATCATGGTGTCAGAACACCAAAACAGGTTGAGGCAAGGGTCAATCACTCTGAAGCTATGATAGAAAAGAACAATTTTTACTTGTTGTCATCTTTGCTTACCTCCACAGTGGGAATTAGTCTACTATTTTACTTCTAATATAGAAAACTGGTCTTGACTCAGTGATGCTGCAACAAATCAACCACAAGTCATCCACTAATGCTGGGACAGAGTGTTTTAAAAAAAATTATCTTTAAAATATGGGAATAGAAAATCATAGAAAACTTACAAGTACTCTGCCAGTTAATGTCTGGGCAGAAATCATGACTCCTGCCCAGTCTTTCACAGAGGTCATCCATCCCACTTCTGCTGCCACGTTCTCCTCTTTTTCATCTGTTGGTTTGCAGGCCCCATCTGCCTGTGTATCTCCACCACCATTGATCTTCTGGGCCTCCTGCAAAATAAGAGTTTGGGTTTGTTAATGTTTAACAGTTTGACAAAGTCAATATAGAGTTAATGCTAAAAAATGCTATGGGCAATCTTGTGAACAAAACAGCCCTGCTGGATTCCTGCTACATGAAATTAAGCACCCCCTTAGCCATGCCTCCCCATAAGCAGCTATTCAGTAAGGTGCCTGACTAACAGATAACATTCTTCATTACCTTAAACTCTAAAGGCATACATTTGGCATCAAATATGTTCTACATTACTTACTTACATGCAGTACAATCACCAAGACACATGTACATGGTTACAGAGCTACACGTAACAGAATTTAAGGCATACTGAAGGACTGTTTGACCTATTAGTTCAAAACAGTGTGTACAAAGTGCGAACATGAAATATGTACAAATTTTAAACCTCTATCATTACTATTAATTACCTGGGTAAGCCTTCACTAAGAAGCATTATGTAACAAGACAATAATACACCACAGAGAATCTGCAGGGAGCTGCCATGCTATCATTGAATCAGTGTTTCATTGAAAGTGTGTAATACATCACAGTGAGTGGCTCTCATAGAATAGATAACTAGAAATTAAAAAAGGAGCCTCAGCTGCACTAAGCTGACTGATGAGTCACACACATTGGAATTCAGATGAGTCCCTTCACAAATGCTGCAGCAAGGATGTAACTGCCTGCTATGTGCTATAGTCATGGATGCTGCACAAAAAAAATAAAATAAAATAAAAAAAATCAAGGGAAATGACAGCAAAATCCCGTTTAGATTGTACAGCACTTTAAACAGATCATATGCAAATATCAAACTGTGCCATGAGCATGCTTTTGGTGACAGCATAATACTAAGGACTTCCTAAATACTTGACAAGTTACATTACACAAGAAAAGCATAGGGGAGGCAGCAAAATTCCATGCTAAGGTAATACTGAGCACTTGAACTGCACGGATACATTAGTGTTTCAAGAACTCAGCACATACCAACATCTTGAAAGGTCTTGTTTATAGATCATTCTCCTATAAGCCACTAAGAAGCAAAAGTATTGTCATTAACCCTGTTGGGGGACTCCTGTTATAAAAGCAAAGATGTTTGATACTGGTTGAGTGATTATTACTGTAGAAGGAATACTACACATATTGGGGTCATAATTTGCAGCTGTGAGATGACCTTGAGAATGCAGATGGACATAAACATAGTGGCATTTCTTGAAAGCAGTAGTGAACTAATAAAGCAGTTACACTGAATCTGTCAAAGGGCAGTGGAACAACACTAAAAATGTAACATGGGGACCAGTAGTTCTTGTAGAATCTCAGTTTTGCATCATTTTCTAGTCAGATTCTTGCCTGGTACTCTCCTGCTCAAAATACAGGCTCTGTCTTCTTACTAGCAATGAGCATGATATGGTCATATTTTTAATAACAAGTTATTCACAGTTACAAGAGTAATTCAGTGCTTTCTAACGAAATAGCCAGATAGAAGATAAAAACTACTCTGTATTTGCATTTGGACCTCATTCTTTGATAAAAACTGATACAATGAATGAAATGCTTTGCACTCAGCATTGAAGAAAACATACCACGTTACTCAGTTATGAAGAACACCCTACAGAAATGTGCTCATTGCTTAGACAGAATATTAGAATAAAATAAAAATAGAATATTGATGTTTAGTCAATATTCAAGTCCTTGACTACTCCTCCAAGGCCTCCCCATCCCATCCATGTCCCAGAACCCCATTTCATCACAGATGAGGGCCTTCAGCTCCCCACAGCCCTAACAAGCCACAGGCACCATCAAGCAGAGCCCATTAACATGGCCATCCCATAACTGTCCTTCAGCACAGGAGTTGATCTCAACCCTCACAATCATGGGCTGACATCTTGAGCCATACCTGGACATCAGGGGCAGCTCCTTGCTATCCTGTCCGGGGCAGATCTGGCTGCTAACCTGAGTGGGTCACAGCCATACAGCAGCCAGGCTAACATAGATTTGTTAAAAATTACACGTGCTCCATACTACTTAGTTCTCCCTTCCCACTAGTTTATCTGTTTTTTTGTAGCTGTTAGAGCTTGTATTTCAGACTGTAATTTTTTCACATCAAATTTTACTTCACTACTCTCCTCTGTGAAGCACGTGGGCCCCAGTTGGCTGCACACTAGCATACACTGAACAAGCTCATACTGGGTATTAATGCAGTTTTCATAATGCAAGAGATGCAATTAGCTCTTCTTTGATAAGAAACAGAGACAGTAATCTGGTGCCTAAATTACTCAACCATGAAGTCAGAGGCAGAACAAAGGTGAAACTACAGATTTTCTTTTATTTTTTCCTCCTAGCATTCCCATTTGAAATCACAGGCCAACACACCTACCTTGCTGAAAAAAAAAAACAAAAAAAAAAACACCCTAATTAAGAATTTTGTTCCAGAAAGTCAAAGAACCACAAGAAAATTTAAAAAAAAAAAAAAAAAAAAGTCTGAATAGAAAAAAAACATTTTATTGCAGTGAACTTTAAAATACTAAGGTTGGAAAACACTACTGTTGCTTATGTCTCTTACCCACAACCTTCTTGTCAATGTATCAAATAATATACAAAACAAAATAATTCATAAGAACATAAAAATAATATTTCCTAACACTTTATGAAACTAAATAAGTTACTTTGAGAAAGATAATTTATGTTTTCAATACATTCTTATTCTCTAGAGATCTTTTCAGAGTTATGCTGACTTCTGGTTGCCAACGGAACATAGCAATACGATGTGAAAATTCTATACAAAATACAATTATCTGAAGACAATTAAGACTGCTGCACTGGGGCATCTGTACTTACGTACTTATACACCACTACTTATGTACATATACTAAGTATTTTGCCTCCTTTAAAATCTCCTTCACCCACTGCTCCTTAATTAACATATTCAAACAATCTTTCACTGCTAAGTATCCTTTGGAGAAGAGTCTCATGACCAATTACATATCAAGCCTAACTCATGCCATCAGTGTAGCTATGACTAATATTCAAGCAAATTATTATCATGTAATAATCATATTTAGTTGGGATGCTTTCATATTTTTCTTCTCCATGGATTACTTAAATGCCAATTAAATATTAAGGAATGTTTACTCCCAAATCATTATGCAATTCTGCAGAGATCACTAAGGGAGATTAGAAGGCCACTTTCATTTACAGTGCGTATAAATCAGTCCAGCTATTAATTGCACACCCCTGTCCTACTGCCATTTCTTCACCTCAAAGCATTAACTAACCAACATTGCAATATGAAAAAAAAAAAAAGGTGTTTAACAATTACCTGACAGCAATGATAATTGTTTAATTATTTACAGGCTCAGTAGCTACAAGTAAGACAACACTAACTTTATGCAGTCTGCCTACCTGTTGTTTCACATAGAGCTCATTATTTTAATTACTTGATAGGAACATCCAGGTAGATAAAGTGAGAAGTATATTTTATCATATATCTTTCCTGAATGTAGTGACAAAATAGAACATGCATGATGAAGAGGGGAGGGGAGTGCAGGAAGCATGACACGCAGTTCTAGCAGGGGTTTGACATGGTGTTGGATTAGAAACTTCAATGTTTTGTCTTACATTTTCAATAACATTTGTTTAGATTAAACAAGAAATGGGATGCCTAAACACAGCTATTCTAAGTAAGCAGACTTTAAAAGGAGAAAAGCACTCATGAAAGTTTTTCATTTCTAAAAATATAGTCTTGCCTGCTTCACTATTTCTCTTTTTAGGATATCTGAACAAAACCAAAACTACACAGACACTCCATTCAACTTACAGCTGCATAAAATATAATCAGAAAAAATTATAAAAACTTAAGCATCAACTGAAAGAAATCTCGTTTCTCAGAAACCCTAAAGACACAGGGCAGTATGGTAAGAACACTTTGAGCCTGGTAAGCTCTCGGAAGTGTTAGTATAGAAAGAAATTTGATTATTTGTTAAAATGTGTTAGAAAACATAGGAGGCAGGGAAGTAATGTGAGTAAAAATAACTGAGTTAAAATGCGATGAAGCAAAAATCTTGATTACCTAAAATTTAACTAGTATGACTACAATATAAAACTCATGAAGTATCACTGTAATGCGAATACTGAGTCATGCCTGCATCACGCACATTGAAGCAGTATGGTCAATTAAGCAGATACTTAAAAACAACAGTTACATGGCCTTAAACAGATTATCTTGCCATACTGACAGCTTAAAACAGGGGTCTAAAAAGACCAAATATTATGGTCTGTTCTCAGCAGCTGGATAACATACTGTACATGTCAAAACACGAAGTAACAACTGAACACTATACCACAACAGATGTTCTCAAACCCTTATAGTTACCATCTACGGTTTTCATTCTGAGTAGTTAGTAAAATCCAGTTCATAAGTAAATAAATAAATAAGCAGTTCACCTGTTCTCCTGCAGTTTATCCAACACAGGAATACAACAGATTATTAACCACAACAACAACAAGCAGCAGCTAAGAAGGTGAGAAATAAATAGCAAATAGCTGTAGGGAGTTGTACAAATCTTTTCAGAAACAGTGAGTCTTGGAGGAACGAGAAAAATAAGGCTAAAGTAACAAAACACCAGATAAGAGGCACTCCCCATAAAATGGCCTGTCCATAGTACTTCTTAGAACATAAGGTTTGTAGTCAATATTAGGTTGCATTGACGTCAGCTATCATACTGTAGCTACAGCTTGGCTAATATAAAAGGATTAATTATTGATATCCAGAAAAAAAAACATTATTCCTTTCACTGAATAAAAGGCAACAGAATGATCTGTGGAAAACATGACTGATGAGGTAGCCAAGCATTTTTATCTCATAAAATATTCACTGGCTGTGTAACCCTGGGTTTTGCAAATTTGGCAGGATAAGAAAAATTAAGTCCTAAATAGATTCAAAAACTTATTAACTTAAGACTAACTGTTATGTTCTTTTCATTCTTTCAGACATTCTTTTCCAGTACTTAGTTACAACCAGAGCCTCTCTTTCTTTGCTGACCAAAAACTCCCTTACTGTGAAAGCTCTAGGTTGCAAGGCCAAATGTTTTACTTTCCCAGTGACGAGCTTCCTTGTTGCATTAGCACATACTTTCAGTAAACCTGACATTTTTTTCCCTTCATATTTCCAATATGTGTCATTCGTTTAAAATCTTCTTTTCATTGTTTTGACTGACAAAAATTGCTGTGGTAGAAGAATTGATGCTAAAACTTTGACCTGAGTGGCAAAGGAAACTATTTGAGTAAAATGCGGCATTCCAACCACGATCCACAGCATAACAATATGTCAAATGATGGGTACCTGAGTATAATTCTCACATCATAACAAAATAAAGCAGAGACCTACATTATCTGAAACTTTAAGTGTAAAAACACCTAGTTAAACGTTATATGGCCCTCTATTAACAGTTTTTTAAAATATCAATAATAATGAAAGAGACTGAAAGGAGAACACAATTCTTACAGCTGAGAATCTAGGATACAAAGTCATTCCAAACTTGTATGCATTTAAAATGACAACTTAAGAGGTTTTTAAGAACTTATGGTGTTTAGTATAAATTTGCAAAGTTTTACAGCCATAATTATACGAATACTGACTACAAGTTCAGAAGCAACTTTGATCAGTTTCATTTCTATTTCCCCCTTAAAAACAAATCTACTAGCTTCCCTTTGTTATTTCTGGTTCTATAATCAGACCATTTGTTACATACCTACATAATCATTTACTGTCTGCAATAAACAAACAAACAAACCAGACAAGTCAGTGATGTAGAAGTTAGAAGTATCCACTGAAAGTACTTAACAAGTTTTCAAAATAACATCCACCCACTACTCACAAATTTCCTTTTCTGTAATCAACAGGCCATTCCTTATTAATTTCTTGTAAGGAGATTGAACTATTATCACATTAAAACATTCCCTAAAGACCCTATTCAATTATAAAGAAGCAAGGAAAAGGGCAAAACAAGCATTTCATTTTATTAATGGGGACAAAGCTTAAATCAAAGGAGACATATCATTATCATAGAAATAGGTGCATTAAGCAGATCAGATACTTACTATGTAAGACAGAGGAGTTGTGTTAATCTGTTTTATAATTCAAGCATTACATTGCTATAAATTGTTCAGAAAGTGTATTTTATAAAGAACTTCAGAGTAGCCATACTGGATTAGAAGCATTTAATACGACAGATACTAAACTTGTAAAAATACACAAAGTAATGTCAAAAGTTGTTGAGTTATCAAACTCATAAAATAAGATTGTTTGCTTGATTGAAAATCATTAAGTAGAGAAAAAAAAAAACATTTACATATTTACTTTTACATCCTCCTATTTTGTTTTCTCTCCAACAGAAGCCAAATCAAACACACTTGCAAATAAGTGATTCAGGATATCATCATTAAATGCACTCTGACAAATTATTCACACCCCACTGACTGTTTAATCCAAGAAAAACTTCTTTCTGCAAGAGATACTAGACTATTTTATGTATCAATTATTAATCAATAATTTGTTACAAGCAATAGAAGAAAGTCACTTACTGTCTTCACACTTAACTAATTTTTGTGACACTATATTCACTGCAAAACAAAAGTCTTGAAGCACTATCTGAACATGAGGGAAAGAAGACCTAAAGGTGACCTAAAAAGACCTAAAAGATTACCTAAATCTTTTATCTTGATTATAAGATATAATTATATATAGTGTCATATAATTTTGTCATTGTGGTTAACATTAATATCCAACCCAAAAAAAAAAGTTCCAATCACTCCTTCCTATTCATTTTTATTAAAACTACTGTCAAAGGAAGAATAAATGGGGGAAAAAAAAGGAATTTTGATTTTGCCTTAATTTAAGACAAATTACCAAAGACAATTCTTCTCTATATGATGCAAATTATGAAAGAATGTGAAAGGTAAAAGCTGAAATAACGAAATTGTTGAAAAGCCTCTTCCCTACCAGGAATGTTCATAATTACAATAGATCATTAAAAAGTAGAGTAGATCATTAAAAAGCGCCAGTGGTATAAGTTTTATTTCATTAACAGAAATGTAATATAAGTAACAGAAATGTAATATATGTAAATTCAACATAGAAAACAAGATGTCAAATTGCTTTGCAACTGAAATTAAATTGTCAGTATCTTTCCAGTTACATGCTTTTCTCCATCCTGCAGAAGAAAGCTTTTATCTGTTAGCAAACAGTATGCTTTCTTTCAAGATACTGATTTTGCAATACTTCTTTTTTTGTGGAACAAGTAGTATAAGAGAGAAAAAGATGTCAGTCTAGGTTGTAGAAGGTAATTCTTTCCACCTCACCTTTTCTCTTTCCAAAGCTGAAGTCAAAAACAGTACAGTTAATGGTATGTTCCAATAGTGTAATTTTCAAAGAGCTCAGCTTCTGTGTATTACAGAAGATAAAAAAACTAGAGCACCTAGCACTAGCAACTCTTTAACACCTCTTTCTGATAACCAAAAATCACAGACTGGATGGGTCAAAGAAAGGCATTGCACAGCTTTAGGAACAGTTGCTAACCACAAAGCACTGGGACTATTCCAAAGCTGGTATCTTGGCCCTGGTACGACAGATTCAACTCCTCATTCTCATGAACAAGAGAACTCCCTAGAAAAAGTGTTCACAGAAATCTTAGGTACTCATTTCATTCAAAGCAAATGTTTACATGTGGGAAGAAAGGACATGAACACACACTGTTTCTATTATACAAATAGGACATATTGTTTGTGAGTATAAGCAGCTTTCCTTGTGTCAAATAAACTTTATTTGTAGTCACATTTTTATAAAGAGACATTATAGTCTCTTTTTCAAGATTTTTGAAGAGGTTTTAAAGCAAACAGGTTGGTTTTTGTTTAAAAAAGGAAAAATAACTGTGAAAAACTTATATTTGCAAGTATTTGGTATTACCATTAAATACATAGATCAATGCTGACTTGAAGAATACCAAAAAAAATAACATTACTTTGTAAACTGGCCAAAACAGTCACCTCTAAGGACTTTTTTGATACAGAAGTAGTAATACTATATGGTTATTGCACTAAAATTACTAAGGAGGTGAAAATGAACCAAAAGCAGTTCTGTAGGATGGAAAACCATATCTAAGCCTTTGCTTACATGGGAAGTTGAGTTCTAGCATGTAGCATATAAGTACTTGAAGAGCAGAAAGTCAGTCAACAAGTAATTAAACATTTTTAATACCACACAGCACTTCTCATCTCAAGGACTGTAGTGTATAATACTGTATTCAAACTGGAAGAACTTTATGGGAGTTAGAGTGAGACAGAACACACAAACAGTCAGGAAAACAGAGGAAAGGTACAGAGCTGTAATTTTCAATAATGTTAAAAAATGCAGAATTAGTTGTAAAGCTGCAATTTAAATGATTATTTTGAATTAAGTAAGCATTGTTCCCTAAGGGATCAGCCACCTCAGACTAAGAAATGCGCAAGTGCCATTACTTAATCAAGTAGCTATGACCTCATTCATTAAACTGCTATGGAAACTATTTTCGTGCAATCTTAAACTCATGACTCCATTACCAAAAAAAAAAAAAAAAAGAAAGAAAACAAAAAACCACCCTAAATGGACGAAAGTTTTTAAATCTGCAAGAACAATAATTTAGTCTTATTAATCGATTTCTTTTAGGTAAAAGAGAGTATTTCATTTCACCTTCTAGACAGTAAATATCAGCATCAAAATTTTCTGAGCAGAAGTATAGGCCAGGAATAATAATAATCACTGCAGTAACTGCTACAGAAATGACAAATGTTTCCACTTATTACATCTAACATTCTAAAACTAAAAACAAGGTAAAGTGCAACACAAGCGTCTGTTAAATTTAATTGACATACTACTATCTTGTAGCGGCAGATTAAATTTTAATATGTAATACAGTTTTCACCTTTGGACATGCACTGGAGAACTGATTAAACTCTAAACGTAAGACTGCTGGTTGGAGTTTTCCCCTAGGATTTCCCCTAGTACCTGAAAACATTAGGGACTTTCTTTCCAGCATTTCAATCAACAACCATTAGCAGGAACATGGCAAAAATCAACGATTCCAAGATCTGAATCTTCAAGAAAAAACAGTATTATAAAGTGTATAAGAAACCTCAGTTTTTGTTTTTTGTTTGTTTTGTTTTTTTTTAAAAAAGGAAAAGAAGGATGCATTGTGTCATTGTTTTATAATTTTGTTATTGGAATTCCACATCATAACATCATAAAAAGTACGGGTAATTAAAGAGCTAATGCTCATTAAGAGCACAGTCTGTGTTGCATTTCAAACTAAATTACACTTAATTTTGCCTTCAAAAAGGTTAAATATAAAACGTAATAGATTCATACCAACCTGAATGTCCAGTACTGTAAAGTTGCCTAAAAATCTTCCCTGAATTAAAACCAAATTTCGGGCTTTAGATAATTTGCACATCCCAATTACCATGAGTTTAAACAATTTACTTTAATGCTATTTTGTAAAAGAGTGGAAAATCTTGTGGCACGCATTTCAGCCTCTAATTTTTCAACCACTGCTAACAAGCTATTAGAATAGGTACATTCTGTGATTTACAACTTTCATGTCATTTAAATAGTGGGAATAACTTTAATCTGACTGACAGAGGGATCTCCTCCTTCTGTTACGAATGTACCAATGATGCTTGGAGCTGATGCTTGACCATGACATTGAGCAGAGTGATCAGAAGGCTACAGGAAAATAAAGATACTTAACATCAGTTTTTGTATCTCATAACAGAAAGACTTATATTTAAGTTTTCTTGCTTATACAAGATTGAACTGGTCTGTAGCAAAACCCTGGAGATGAGGCTTCTACTGTCTTTTTCTGAGAATTGATAGGAATAATCCCTACATTAGTAGCAGAGTACAGGAGAGGGTCTTGACAGGCAGGTGTTTTTAGCTCCTTATTCTGCAGTGTTTAGTTTCAAGATTTACCAAGCTAGCAAATATTTCATATACCATAAGAACACATTTACCACACTACCATCTGTCCATAAAGTACATGACACAGCTCACAATTACTGCCCACTCACAGGGAAAGATAAAAGAGGTGAGAAGATAGGTCATTTTAAATTTTTAGCTCTTTTTCTGAGATTAAAACATAGAAGGAAAGAAATCAAAGAATAATAATTGTTAGATCACCACTGAGTACTGAGTTTCAATTTGCTCAGCCATCAAGCAGGGTAAAAGTTGACAATGCTCTGTAATAGAATTAATTCTACTGCAGAAATTTCAGTCTTGAGAGGTAGAAATCAGCTATGCCCTTTGTTTTATCTTGCAATTTGGTGATAATCTGATATCGCCCAACCTAGAATTCCTATTTTTCCCCATTTACAGTGCTGCATAAATACCTCATACATCTTCCCAAGGATGCAAGTGCCACCCATAATTTTTTAATAGTTTCTTGTTTTGTTTGTTTGTTTGTTTTCCCTAAAGCATCCCTTAAAAATAATGAGAAATGAAAAAAAGAGTTCCCTGTGTTTCTTTACTACTACTCTGAATATTACCAGCTCTAAAGGGATCACCACCTGGAAAAAGAGAAAGACTGATGTGAGTAATTGTTGTGAAGCATCACAAGATAATAATAAATACAAATGACACCACCCTGTCCCAGACCTATGGCAGTGCAGAGCTTAAGCTATATCTTCTGACTAATCTCTTCACCTCCATTTTAAACCTGTTTTTTCTATATGTAACATTTCTTAAACCTTTGTAATCTTTCTGTTTTATACACTCATGACCTCTAACCATGTTTAGATGTTTATACTAATGCAGTAATAATGATGGGAAAGAGGCCTCTGAGCTTCCAATTAGTTCAATAGAACTGACAAAGAAAAAGTGTTAAAAAAAATAATAATTGCGAACTATGACAGTTAATTAAGAAGATATGAATGTACAAGGGCTGCTCCAATAGTAATGCCTCCTATTTTATTATGTTGGCCCACAACACAAGAGGCAGTTGTTGGTGATATGTTTTGTTGCTGTGCAACAGTTGGTAGCAAAGGGACAGTCTGAGTATCCAACAAGAAAGTACAAATGAAGCAAGTTTGAATTTGCTGAATTCCTCCATAAGGAAAAAATGGCACCCACACACAGTCATCAACACTTGATGAACATTTCTGGAGACCAAAAAGTCAACATGAGCACAGTGAGGCAGTGGGTGGTGCATTTCAGCAGTTGGTGACAATGTCAGGAAAGACAAGTCCCATTGCAGACAGATTTTTATGAGTATGCAGGCTCTTGTTCATTGATGATGAAAATGCACAGCTAATGAAGGCAACTACGTTGAAAAATGACGTTTTGTACCTGAGAATCAGGTATTATTATTGTACTCTTTGTTGCTGTTACCATAAAATTAAACAGGAGATATTGCTTTTGGAGCAAACTATATACCTTCCTTCTTAATTTTGAATTTACTGTTTGGTTTGATGGGGGAGGAGGGATTGAGTCACTATATAATATTTTCTCTTTTGATGTCAGCAGATTTGGCTCAGAACCACTCTCGTCATGATTATCTTGTTCTGCTGTTCTTACTGGTTGTGGTGGCACCAAGTACTGAAAAGATTTTCAACAGCAGTACACATCCTTCTGGGTGAAACTCTGCCAGCCTCCTGGGGTGAGGGCAGATGTTTTTATTATTTCTCATACCCTGTAGCAGCCAAACCTAGGGAAGAAGCCAAAAACTGAAAGCAAGACTGACAGCAGCTCCAATAGGCACTGAGGTCACAGAGTTAAAGTATTTACATAGCTTCTACTGCAAATACTTTTTTTTTTTTTTTTAGAAGAAAAATATAGTTGTCTTTTTTGTTTGTTTGTTTTAATAGAATTAGACAAGGTCTAAATTCTGTAGTGTTCTTGGCAATGCTAGTGCAACTGGGACACTGGAATAATAACAGCTACCAGACACAGTAACAGGACTCGAAAAGGAGGATGAAAGTTGCATAGTTTTGACTGTTTATAATTGTAGAATTGCAGGAATTCCTGAAACAAATCCATCACTACAGTTTGCTGATGAACAATTTATAAGAATTAGGGGGAAAAGTGAATTTGTGGAAGCTATTCAGACTCAAATTTAGATGCATCTGTATGAAATTTATTTGGAGAATGTTTATTACTTCTGCAAACATTTATTTTGCTTTGTAAATTCAGACATAACATTTAAATACAGATCTCATTTTGATATCTGTGACTCACCTTACCATGTGGGAAGAAGAACACAGCTCCTGTTCCTGGTTTCCAAATTAGTGTAAAGGCCAAACAATTAACTTATATAGAGAGCTAATTACTTGCAAAGACGCTTTCACTATTAATTCTAGGTTATTAGAACACAGCTTTGCGTCAGCTTCCTGACATCTTAGAGTATTAGACACCCAGCAGTCCTAGTGATGGTGGCACCACTGGCTTGCTGCTCTCCAAACACTGAGCCCAGAAGAATGCTTTCATTACTCAGAGATCTAGTAACAGTGATATTTAGTAAAATGATCGTTTTTAAAAATGTATGATTTTTCTGCTGTGCTCTATACTCACTACAATCAGCAAGTCCTGCTGGAACCCAAGTGGGGGATATTTTTCATCCACAAAGGCACATCAATTATGAGAATGCCAGCCCTGCTGGAAGCCAGACACAAACTGTGATTAGGTAGGCTGTTTATGAGATGGCTGGAGCAAAACAGTAGAAAAGTATAAAGTAAATGGAATACTTAACAGAAAAACTAAGGTCAGAATTACAAAGAATTTGAGTACAAGTGCCAGGACACTACAATAAAATTGTTTCTTTCCTCATTCCTTCACAGGGATTTGGAGTTGATGTTTGGCAGTTTTTCCAGTTAATTCTTCAGCATATGCTCATGTGCACTCTCTATGTATTCTATAATACAGGTAAATTTTAAAGTACTGATATGTTAATAATTTTTATAACACCCTTATCCATTGAAGTGCAGTCACTTTTACTGCTGAGCACACAAGACTGACAAAAGACAACCTAATTGATGCTGCTGTCCCATGTATGAATAATTATAGACTATTACATCAATAAAAATTAAACACTTCTACACAGCTTGCCTTGTGACTTCTAAAAGGCACCAAGTTAGCAAAATACAGTTCTGTATTTGATAACAACACACTGATGACTAAAGAAACACGAGTTGGCTGATTTTGAGAAGGAATTCCTGCTGAAAAATATTTGGTAAGAGCAAATCAAAGAACTGTCCCCTCAAGAATTAGGATGAGATGAAGAAAAATTCCAGCACAAACTTACTGGACACTTAGAATTGAGATCCTCTAGAGAACCCAAACCTGGCATACTCCAACTAGTGGTACACAGACATACAATCCCTAAGCTATGACTGAAAAAAAAAAAAAGAAAAAAGAAAGAAAAAAAAAAGAAAAAAAGAAAAAAAATAGCCTCAGAAAAAAAAAAAAAAATTCTTCAGGTTATCACTAATTCTGTCCATACACACCCAGACATACAAACAGTGCTATCTCTGACAACTAGATCTTCTAGTAACTCTTCTCAAGCTGTACATTAAATCTTCAGAGCATTTAGAAGAAATATACTTCCAAAAGAAACGAATGATTTTGTTTTTAGGGGCACATGCACACATGTCTCTGTAGTAGTCTTAATGTTTCCTTTCAGTCCTATGAGTCACTGTAATCAAAATGGAGCTTGTTAAAATACCCTTTCTTTAAAATGTGATGAGAGAACACTGCCATCAAAGGACTTCCAGGTAGTCTAATTAAAGGTAAAATCTCTGTTATTAGAACATGCAGAGAAGAAATCTCATTATTTAACTGAAGGAATTCTGAGCCAGTGTCCTAGACAGTAAAGGTATAGCAACTTATAAGAGGTAAGGACCCGGGCCTGCAGGGGTAAAGACACACTCTCTCCATGACAGGACAAAACATATGGCTCTGCAAATGACTCCATATGACTTCCATATGGCTTTAAAATTCTTCTTGTTACCTATGTAGTATTTGGATCTAGCACATGCTATCTTTTCTTACCATGCCTCTTTATCACATTCAACTAACATAAAATATAGTGCTTATGTACACTATGTAGTACTCACAAAAGCACAACCTGAACAGGATTTTTTGGTTGCTACATAAAAAAATGAGTAAAACTGTAGTCAGTCTTCAGTAGCACATAATCTCACATGGTTTATCCCAGAGGGATCAATAGATTTGAATATTTCCAAGTGTAAATCATACACCCCTGCTCTGAAATGGGAAAATCACTAGCGCCCTGATTTACTTGTTGCTTTGCACACAAACAATTACACACAGCTGCATTTTAACCTCTTCAACCATGCTGTGGAAAATAACTCAAACTATTCACTCTGCTGACTGCTAACCTCCTTTCATTGGGTAAAAGAAACTATCATCCAACCATTTAGAAAGGCTTGCACTGTTCAGTTTATACAGTTTTAATAATTCACAAGGGAATTGCCATATATTCTCAGGTGTCTTTCATAGTCAAAAATATTAATATTAGTTAGTACCCTCAGCTTTACAGCCACACATATCAGTCTGTAAGCTCACTTAATTCTACTGATTAAGTCTGCGAACACAATGACATCAACTACGTGCCAACAAAAAAACAAAACAAAAAACGCTACAGTTGTCAACTAGTGCTGTTCAATGACCACTAACCAGCCTGTTATATCAGCAAGATGAAAACAAATGAGATATCCTTGGCTTTATATAAAGGTGCTGAAGAATTCTGCAATTAAATCCAGATCCAGAGAAATTTTAATTCCAGTGAAAAGAAAATGAAAATAGAGACGGCTACACATTACATGCAACAGAGCACATGTGTACTTAAGATATTGAAAATAATAACCTTACACACTGTCTAGAAGTCTTGGGTGAATCTCACCACCAATTTTCATTAAATGTAAGTTTAATCTTTGATCTTTCTTTGATCTTACTCATTTCAAGGAATCATAGGCTGCTATGAGTGCAAATAAAAATAACTTTAAAGAACACTTTGAGGGAAAAGGGTTAAAGATCTTGTTAAAATATATATTTTATATAAAAACATATATATTCTTTATGGAGACCATGAACAAAACTGAAGCCAAACATTAAATGTCACCTATAAGAATCAAAACAGAACTTCAAAAAAAAAAAATTTGAACATATTCTAGAAAAATGCTCCCACGTCCATAAAATTCAAATGACTGAGAACATGCAACTACCACAATATACTGATTCGTCAAGTTTAGAATATTTCATTAGAGAATAAGGATCATAGGACAATTAGACAAATGGGATAAGCTGTTAACTACCATGTTTGCTCTTTCAAACACAAAAAGAAATATTTTTGAACAAAGTTTGAATTCAAAGAAATTACTCTGAGCTGTACATTATTCAGGAGACATCTGTTTGTTTTTAAGCTAGGAAATAAAGCATAGAAATGCATAATTTAAAGCTAACTTTCAGGGAAAAAAATGATTATTTTGCTATAATAGTTAAAACATGCTTGGAAGTCAGTTCAAAATTTTACTAAAGGGCAACACAGGTTTTGCACTCAATTTCTCAGCTGAATCACTAAGTTAGCAGCATGGCTTCAATTTTGCCTCTGTATTAACCCTTGCTCTACCTTACCCATTATGCATCAAGGTAGCCTCAGGAGCAAAGTCGGAATAAATAGAAAGCATTTTTCTGCCCCAGTAATATGTTGCCACGATAACATGGAATAACAAGCAGCACATTTAGGGTGTGCTAGCACTGTTCTAGGAATAAACCCAGGGCTCTATTCTGCAAGAATGTTAATTCAGTATTTCTTGTAAGTACTAAAAAGGAAGCTAAACAAAATAGTAAATCCTTGTAAAACATAACTAGCTTGGCTCTCTTAGGATTCTTTGGGACACAGATTAATACTGAAAATTACTTTCTGGCTTCTGTCCACATTAAAGTGCAATTATTTTCAAGTGAAAACAATTTTGTATCATCCTTTTGCATAGCAAGCTTAGACTGCAAGTAATCTATTAAGCACCTTCTGGAAATATTAAGATACCTCCTGCAGCGCTGCATCTTTTCACAATTCTAGAGTTTGTTATCAACTGAAATGTAAGTTAACATATGTGGAAGGAAGAAGTCCTCTGTGTACAAATCCTTTATAATGTTACTGAAGTATGAAACATTTAATTCTGCAACTCTGCATCTTAGGTAGAACTCAGAGATTGTATTTAAAGGAAAAAAAAAAAGAAAAATAAAGAAAAAGAAAAAAACAAAACAGCTGCTCATAATTCTTGGGAAAAAAAAAAAAAACCAACTGATTTTGTCAATGAAATGCAGTTAAGAATGCTACCACAGTAAAATTCAAATACAGAAATTTCTATTTTGTCTACTAAAAACTCACTCAGCAATGATATGAATTCTCTTCTCCTTGGAGTACCACTTCATCTTTAGATATTGTATCTTGGAAATACAAAGGTAGTGGTGTCCTCTGCTGTAGACATCAAGCCACTGTGTACATTCTCTTACTTGAAATGCTGTCTCTCTCTACTAAATTTTGCATAAATGTATTTAATAGAGAAGTACCTGCTGCTCTGAGCCGAAGTCCATATACTGTTACAATGGCATAAAATTCAAGGTTATTTTGTCATTCAAAATAACGTGAAAGTTATAAAACACTTTCAACACAGACAGATGCTCTTCATGTCTTATCTCTAATTCAATCACACTGAATGTAAGAACTAGAGATTGTATCAGTAATTTGCACTGTCATCAGTGCCTGTTATTTGCTGCTGGGTACAACTTAAAAACCATTATATACTCTAACGTTTAATGACACTCTTCTCAGGATTTCCCAGTTTTGGCTTTTTCATTTTTTCACCTTAGAGAATAAGTATCTTCATTTCACAGCATGCTTTCTGGGTACAAATGAATTGGCAAAAGAATATCAACTATAACTCATCTATAGTTCCAATAATTCCCCTTAGTATATTGACCACTATACAATTAATTCCCTTCTGCCCTCCAAATATATAAATTTACAAGTTATTTTACATTTTTCAAGCCAACTATATTGTTCAGAAACCTAAGACATTTTTCTTTTGCAATATTAAAATCAAATTACCTATTATGCAAACACAGTTCTCCGTGTAAGAACCCCTGATTATTCTGTAGAAGTTCATGTATAAGTTCATACCACATATATAAACATTAATTTTAAAAATTTAAAAAAATCTCCTTATAAGCCTTTAATTAATAATGACCTCTTATTAGCAATTTATTAGCATTGCTTCCACAAGAAGTTTCCACTCATGTTAGCAGGAAGTAGGAAAACTAGTTTTTCACCACTATCCCTTTTTATTCCTTTCTTTTTCCAAATCTGAGAAAAATTTACCTACTTATATTTGTTTTTACCTTGGAAACACAAGAGTTTTGTGCTTAAGCAAGAAATGAACAAATTATTTTAGTTGAGATATGGTGTAGTCAAAATAGGTAACAATTTAAGACTGATGTTTCATTCAATTAGTCACAAGCAGAGCAAACAAATCAACCAGCAATAGCTAAACAAATGAGATACAAATGAAAAAGTTGCTTGAAGCTAATATCAAAATGTACTTATCATAATGAACAAAAAATATTAAATCAAGTGTCTTTGTTTGGTATGGTGTTGGTTTTTCTTTGTTTTGTTTTGTTTTTAATACAATAGGGCTTTTTAGAAAATCACAGAACATTTTAGTAATAGTTCTCAGAAAGCAGATGGGAAGAGGTCAGGGTTTTATTTTTTAAATATTTTTTAAAATGATTTCTAATCTTGCTAGTAAATGCATCTATTTCTGGATTGCCTGACAACCAATATTATATATGGTTGGAACCTATCACTACCTATGCGGTCAATAAAGACATTAAAACTACACGGAATGGTGCTGTCTAGCCAATATCAAATTCTGTACACTGTTACATTGCCATTCACCCAACTGTTAGTTGCCATCCTTTACTAAGAAATAAAAAGAGAGGTTCTTATTATGATCAATTTTGGAAGAAGGATTCTATGTGCACAGTAAGCAGCTGCCAATAAGCTGACACTTCTGCAGAAATTACAGACTAAAATCTACTTAAGCAACTCATATGACCTTCTGAGCATAAAGGATGAGAAAAACAGGATTCTGTAATTTTATTAACTAGAACAGGAAGAGTGGGCTCATGATCCAGAATACATGTACTAACAAATGTGCAGACTAATTTCTTGACCTCTTTGGACAGTTAATTCTGTACTAAGCTATCTAATTTTGTACATGCTCACTTGCTGTACAGAAAGAAGATGGAGTGTAAAGCAAATCTAGGGACAAAATTAGCTTAAGGAAATACTACTGCTTTTCAACTAAATGTTAGTTTTCTATAATAAGAAAAATTATATTCAATCCCAGTCATGAGCTTGCAGCTTGTCATGCAAATGACCAAATGAAAGTTTTCATCACAAACCAGAAACCTCTAAAGAAACATTAAAACTTTTTTTCTCCTACAACAGCCTTCACAAAACAAAGTAAAAAAAAAAAACAAAAACAAACCACTTCGGAGCTTTATTTTATTTTCTATGTAAATACATGCTCTCACTTACCAAGGAATAACAACACAATGCAAACGCTTCCTTGACACTCACACAGAACCTAAGCACAATGCAAGAGAATCACACTAATGAAAATATCACATAAACAGAAATAAAATCACCAATTTCATTGCACATGTTGAACAAAGGCTAAGAAAAAATAAAGAGTTATGTAATAAAAATGTTGGATTTCTTAAGATATGATTCTTGTTACTGTGCATTCTCCAAACTTTTCTAGAAACATTCTTATGCCAAAACACCAATCTGAGTCAGATTTGTATGCCACTGGAACGTATCTACACATATTATTTTGCCTTTTAACAGAAATCACCATACTAATCCTGCATGGAAATTAATATTAATAGCAACTGAATGCCAAAAATCATTTATTTTCATCCAGTTTGTTCCCTCAGAACATTGCCTGTATAAAGTTGGAATGGAATTTTGTATAAAGCAATATACAAACAAGTCAATAGTTGGACTCTATCACCAACAGACATCTGGAGAACAGAAAGCTAAAGGGTAGAAGGACAGGATGGAGATATGTAAGTCTGACAAGTTGTGTTCATAAGCTCTCACAGTTCTTTTGGTGTTAATTTTGCATTTTTCCAACTATGAAAAAAAAAAACAAAGCAGGTATAGAAAAATAGAAGCATGAAACAACCTTGTGATACAATACAGATCTAAATTATGGTTACATTTTAAGCTACAGCTCTAATGAAAGGAATTACTTTCCTCTTCTATGCAATGCGCATAAGCAGAACTGTTAGTCTAGCTGAACACAGCATACACCCTTCAAACTACTTCTCAGATATCTTGTGCATCTCCTCAATAACATCTTTTTGAAATAATCTTAAGTTCCTTGGTGTATACATGAAATGTATTCCTAATAGTTTGGGTCCTTTGACAATTTCCTATTCTAATTAGTTTCCATTGAGGTAAAAAAAAAACAACAGACTTCTTCCCAGTAAATTTAGCCCATGTCCTCATTTGCTCCCCTCTTTAAAAAGAGAACCTCATCATAAAAATCACAGCTTGCTTAGCCAGCTGTGGCAAGTTTGTAAGACACTGCCTCACCATTAGAATTCCTGCAGTAAAGTTTTCTAAATGGAAACTGTTTACCAATTTCATTCTTTGATTAATTTGTGTCTACCACCAGAAACTCAGAGCAGACTTATTTTTTTAGGATAAGTATGTCTGAAGGTGTTCTCGGTCAAAAACAATAATAAATAGATAAATAAACAAGTAAAATATGTATCTACTATTTCAATGGTTGAAATCAGTCTGGAAATCAGACTGTTTTTCTGTCTTTCTAAATTAAACACTGCAACACATTTTCTAGAGGGTTGCTTTGTCTAGAAAAGTGACATCCTCTATTATTTTAAGGAAACATCTTTGAGAACTACAGCAATTTACAGTTTTTATTCCTTTTTTATTTCCTCCTTAGGTTGCCTACAGAGTAAGAGGTGAATGTTACCCTGAAGTTAATTAGTACATACCATTAACTGATGCCATCTGCTATGATTTCTGAATATTAAGATTGTGTTTTGTATGTCAGCTTTGCTAGCATACAGCATTCAATCAATAACTTTTGCTGTATCAGCCAGCACTGCACTCAGGTAAGCATATTAACTACCAGATGAAAAGTAGAAATGCGATATACCCAATCCTAGTGTACAAAATATTCAACCACAGAAACCATAAGAGATGCCTAGAACATATTTAAAGCACTACTCTGGAATCTGAATATTACCAAGCAGCTACTATGTTAACAGTAACAAATAAAAGTCTATACGGGACAGGTTTTTTTTATAACAATCAGTCTAATATTTAGCTGCAACACTTTTGTAAGTTAACGTTTATAAAACACGGAAATAAGGCTGAGCTTTGAAGTTCCACCACTGAGGAAGTCAACAGCCCCTGAGAAACAGCTCTGAAAACAGCACATCATGGTTATCTTTAGATTCATACTCTGCAAAACAGAATATTTTCTATATTTTTCATATACATTTTTTCTGCTGATCAATTATGTTAAGAATGCAGAATTAGAGAAGCTGAGGTTCAGTTCACTGAACTCAGACTGTACCCATTCAGTATTTAGAAAGTTAATGAACAAAAGAACTTCCCTCTGCAGCTAGCACTGCTGCTTTTAATGATGTTGGAAAAAAAGAATTCCAACGGTCTGTGAGGGGGCAATGTTCCTCACAATATGGAAGAAATGAGGACACCTTTCATCATGTTTTTTAGACAACAAACAAGAGTGTTCAAATTTCATCCTGTAAGATAACACAAGAGATCTCCACCATACAGTGAATTTTCTCGAAGATTAGTGTTACGTTTTTCTAGTATTCTAGTATGAAGCTATTGGGAACTTATAAAATTGATTGAGCAATGACTGTGATTCTGTTAATTATCACCACAATAAGCAATTCAGTGATTTATTAAAAAATAAATAAATAAACACACAGGAAAAAAAAAGCCACCACCTGGACATGCCTTCTTGTATAACTAGCTACACCTTGACTTTTTTCTGAACGCACATCAAAGACATATGTATATGTTTTTGTTAATAGTTTTAAACTGTCCCAAGAAGTGCAAAAAATTACTTTATGATACAAAGTAGTCAGTAAACTGATGGCTTGACAACTATAATGATTAAAAATCTACCAGAAATTTTCTAATTTCCATTATATTTAGAATTCACATCAAAAGGAGCATGAGCTGTAGATCACAAGAACTTTCACAGAAAAAGTGCTACAGTGATATGGTAGATGTATGTATACATACTCATCTGCAAAGTATACACATTTAAAAAAGGAAAAACCCAAAGATAAGGGCATTTCATTGATGGATGTAATTGATGACACAATGTCGTGCTCCATCTAGTTTTAATGTGCTTACGTAACATATGTTCTCTGATATCTGAATGCAGACATGTAAAGAAGGACAAGAGGGAAGTAATTTTCTACTCAGTCTGACTGCATTCCCTTGATTGTTTGAATTCTAGTGTTAAGAAAACACTGATCTGAAAGTTTGATGCATTCTGCATCACTGATAAAACTATGGCATCACCAGAGTCTGAAAAAGCAATAAGCAAAAACTTCTTTTCACACATGGAAGTGCAAACATCTATTAACTGCCTACAAAGAACAAGATTCTACAAGCAAATTTTAATTCACAGGCTCTAGAACTGTATAATCATGCAACATGTGAGTTGGAACTGACCCACTAGCATCATCAAATCCAAATTCAGTCTCCACACTGAACCACCCAAAAATCAAATGCTAGAGAGCATTGTACAAATGCTGCTTGAACCCCTGCTGCTATGAATTTGTTTGGGTTCAGAAAGAGACTCAACAACCTCATGATAGAAGAAAAAAAAAGAATCATCTGAAAAAAAAAAACAACAAACAAGCAAAAAGCACCCTCATTTGCAAATAGCTGAACATTAGGAGAAGAAAAGAAAGGATGACTATATCTGCTTGTCTTTTTTAAACTGTAATCTATAGGCATCAATTTTGGGTGCTGTTTGCAAAAGAATGTCAGGCTACATCGGTCTTTAACACCAGTCTGTTCATTATGGTCTTAATAAAAGGAATCTAGTTAGATGTTATGGAAAACAATGTTTAGCCACACTCAAAAATAAGAAAGCAGAGCAAACAAATCTTCAGAGAAATTAAATGCTAATCAATAAAGCTAAAAATGTTTTCTGCACTCATCACTGCATTTATTTTATTTTTTTTAAAACTTAAATTTAACGAGAAGCACAGAAAGGAAACTGTACTCAAACTGATTTTTAATATTTTGATACATCATAAAATCCAAGCATATGAGAAGAGTGCATCTGTAGATAGCTCTCAGTGCAGACAATCACAGTCTATTCTTTCATCTACAAGGCAGCAAACTGAGCCTGACCTCAATGCAGTTCACACCAAACAGCTGCAGACCACCAGACAGCGCTCATGAGCTTTGGTCTGACGTACAGAATTTCTGAATGGCTTTCTTTAAAACATACACAAATGAAGATCCATGTTGGAGTCCAAGTTCCAACTGAATTTCAGAGGAACTAATGTGCTTTAGTCTGCAGCACACAAACACCACATGTTTACCATTCACTACAGATGCTGCGTGCATCATATTGCCCACTGCTGTGACAAGGCTGGGTTGCTGCTGCAGGGTAGAGAAATACTCTCTTTTTTCACCAAATGAATTTTGTTTACTGCCTTTGCTGTTCAGTGAGTGAAAAACCATCAAATTTGGGCTGAAAATGCAATAGAATCAGTAGATAAGCTCAGTGGATCCGTGCAGCTAATTGTTTTCCTTTTGGCTATAGCATATGTATTACTCGACTGCTAATTTCACGCTCTGATACTGCTTCTTTGTCGCAGCAGATGAAACTGAAGCTCTTACCACTCTGTTCAAATAGGCTGATAAATACGTATTCCACCCCTTCACAATATGTTTGACACTCCTCGCCCATTGTTATACTTCTCTTTTATGAAGTCTAACCCCCCCACTAATTTATCTCTTATTCTTGTTGTTGTCACACCAGCATATATGCTTCAGGTTAACTCACATGAAAAGCAATTTTAATTTTCCTGTTTACAGATATCCTTTCATATCACTAAAGTATTGAAGTTTGAAGTGGATTTAGGTGTCTTTTTGTTGTTGTGGTGGTAGTTTGTGTGGCTTTTTTTGTGGTTTTATTTTTTGTTTGCTTGGTAGTTTTTGGCATGAAAGACTCGACCAGCAAACTTCTGAAGAATACTGTTAAAAGAAATAAAAGGAGACCCAGAATGCTTCTACCTTTCATATCAAGTTCAAGATAATTATGCAACTGTGGATCATACAAGAACAACAGTAAAAGCTGTATTGTTATGAAATCAAGAATAAATAGGATGAAAGGGAAAAGCAAATTTAAGGAGACAAATCCTACTGGTCTAATTCAAGCACATGTCTATTTCCACTAAAAAACTATAATGGGAGAAATGGGATGGTATTGTGTTTGTTTTGTTGGTTTTTTTGGGTTTTTTTTTTTTTTTGAGTTTAGAGTGTTTATTGAGGGGTTGTTTTTTTGTGTGTGTGTTTAACTAAGGAGAGGATCAAACCCAGAAAATAAAAAGGGAACGGAAAAGAAAGCACAAAACTTTGGAGAACTGAGACCCTGAAGACACATCAAGAATGAGTGGACTTGCAATGAATAAAAGCATTTGTTATATTCAAGTATGAAACCTAAAATGGGGGCGGGGGGAAAGAGAGATACAAAACAAACAAACAAAGAAAAAAAAACCACTAGCATATGCAAGCTTCTTGATTGTACTTATTGGAAAATTCAGCAAATATAAAAAAGAAAGCATTTATATACATATATATAAACATACACTCACACATGACATGCATACAATTTTAGATAGTGGGGAACACAAATCTGGTTTCCTACAGAACAAATCTTCTTCATTGCCTAGCAACCAGAGCTATTTTTATGTCAAACTGTAATAATTCAACATTTCAGCTTTACCTCTACTGATATTCAGGAGTAAGGAAGATCACTTAAATCCCAACTCTTCTCATTTGCCCCTTCAATATTCTGGCTCCTGAACTTTTGAAAAATAAAATTCACTGTCACAAAAGCCAAATTAGGACAATTTCAGCGTATAAAACCTGACAAGAATTTTGAGTAATAGAAAAAAACACTTCCTCAAACCACACTTATGGTCCCACGTATACATATGAATTACCGCAAGCATTTGTGCTTCCTATTGTCAGAATCCTCTGTATTTTTGGAGGCAATAAGAAAAGCTTTGTGCAGGTAATGCTGCCAAATACTAAAAGCATGCCTTGGTTCCTTGGCCAGGATAAGGAAGACAAAGTAGGTTTTGGAATTCATATATTAATGTATAAAGCATTATAAATCACAACTGATTGTAATCCATCTTTAGAGAGTAATGATTAGCTGTGCTATAAATAAAGCTTAAGATACTTGCATAGTTTAAGTCAATTATGAAAACTTTGAAGTCAGATTAGGTTCAATCTGATGAAGTAACCAGACATCTGACAACATATATGCCCATAGAAATTACATAGAGCATATGTAAAAATAAGGCACATGTAAGAAGTTATATTGAAGTCCTTATCTCTTTGAATTCCATGGATAACCCAAACAAGTAAAAAAAATAGTACTGAATGGTATTTCTAAAAGAATGCTGACATTGTAGCCTCTGAAAAGAGATCCTCTCAAAATGTTCTTTGAGAGCACTTAAAAACATTAAGCATTCTATGGTAATTAATTGGTTGTTCAAGAAATTGTACAACAAATTATTACAACATTTTCAGTATTGCTGGTAGCTTAGGTCATTTGTGATTAAATGGAACAACAGGAAACACAAAGACATGCAAACTGAGTGCCTGTACCAGAGCTAATTTTAAACTCATGCTCTTCATGTACACTTCTGTACACACATTTCAAGGCATCTATGCATCTCCACTGGGAATCATAAGTGGATATGAATATTTGCAACATTTTGCAATGCTGCATACAGAAAACATAGAATATAAATGCAAATGTATGGGATAATAATGTCTCAAGGTTCATAACATTTAGAAGTATAGCAAATACAAATATTAACAGTACCTATGGAGTTCAGGCTTTAATCAAAATATCAGAAGTTCCAAAAATCTTCCTCTAAATCTATGTATTCCCTCCAAGAAGTTGGAAAAAAATAATTTTGTATTTGATCAAAAAATCATAGCTTCTAGATACCACTGGAGAAGATAAAGAATACAGTCTAGTGTTCTATTCAGAACATGTTGCTTTTTACCATTATACATTTAAATGAATGCCATTATGTTTAAGAATGTCTCACCTCAGCACATTATGCAAAAAAATGGAACTGCACTTCAAACTACAGGTTTAATAATGTTACTCTCATCTTACAGTCACCTGTTCAGCATTTGAACCTAATTCAGCTCAGCTATAGCCATGATTTCCAGTGCAAGTAAGAGGGGACCACCCACTACTAGTCCACACTTACAGGTTTAATCCTATGCTATCTTCGTTTCTATTCTGGAATCACGTTGCTTTTCTAACTAAGCCACAAAAGTGTCTGTAATGTAGTTTCATCACTTTCTTGAGAAAACAAATGGGACAAATCTCAGAAGCTTAATGCAGATTTTTTGCAGTAAGATATTCTAATTATATGTTACTTTAGGGACTTCCGCAATTATGTTTATTTTACATTTAATTACAAGGAACACAAAGACCACATATGAGGGCTTTTCTGAAAGTAATGTCTCCTCTATTTTATTACAGTTTCCCACATCATAAAAGGCAGATGGTGTGACAAAAGAGGTTGAACCTTCTTCCCACTAATATTCCACTACATCTTGTTGCCATGAGAGATACGGCAACAGAGGGGCAGTCTGATAGAATAGTGCCTGACATGGAAGTGCATGATGCAAAGGTGTGGAACTGAATTCCTCTACCAAGAAAAAAATGACACCTACCGGCAATCACTGATGCTTGCTGAAAATCTGTGGAGACCAAACAGGGGGTATGAGCACAGAGAGGTGGCAGGTGTTGTGTGTCATCAGTGGCAACAGTAGGTTATGTCTACTGATGAAGATTTCTACACAACATGCAGGTACTTGTTAATCACTGATGAAAATGTAAAGCTAATGGTGGTGACTGTAGAAAAGTGCTGTTTTGTAGCTAGAATTTCCTCCATCAAATAGTGTTATTGTGCTCTCTGAATCTGTTGTAGTTTCCACAAAAATAAATAGAAAGCAGTATTTTGGAGCAACCTATGTTTAAAAGTCTATTTTTAAAGAACAGCTTATAACAGACAGAGTTTGTAAAGGTATACAAACATAGAAATTGACAGGAATATGAGATACATACTCTATTTTGGATTTAGTCACTAGTTATAAGTTATTTAATCTCTGTGCACCCTGTCTCCAGTACCATCCTGTTTAATTAATCCTCTTGTTTACTTCGATTGCTAAATACTGGGGAAAAGGTCTGTCATTTATTATTTGACTACAAGATGCACAGCATGACTGGTACTAAGATTTAAGGACTTAGTTGTAATAGTATAGTCTTGGACCTAAAAGGCACTTTACTGATTATAATCTGTCATATTGCATTTTAATTACAAAATTCACTAAAAGAACTCAGTGAATACTATTATCCCAGGAATTTCTACAAATGAGTTAGCTGAAATTAAAATTCCCTTACAAGAATGATAATATAAACACTATGGGTTTAAAGCCTAAAAACAGGTATGATGCTTTCCCAAATCCAAAGCCAGTTTCTGTCAATAAACAAGGGTAGGTGTATTATGTGAGTAACAACCCTGCAAGTATATGAAGATGTGAGAGATGAAGTACTGCAAGACTTGGCTGTTCATATTCAAACTATTTGGGCTGTCTTGAATATAAATGTCCGTATTTCTTTGCACAACTTTTCTCAGATCATTTTCCATGTTCAGTGGTTTACTTTTTGAAATACAAGATCCAAAAATACTAGAAACACATGTCTTCCTTACAGATGCAAGCTAAAATTCTGCTGCATCCACACAGCACCAGAAGGTAAAGAAGTCCCTAAGGCAATTCTCATGATGAAAAAGCCAAGGAGGTATTAACATTGTAGAGTCTGGAAACACAAGATTAAAATCCCTGAGGCAAAGCTAAACTAAAATCCAGCTCTTAGACATTTACTTTCCAAAATGATACATATAAGCAAGAAATCCACATAAACCAACCACAAAACATCCCCCTGGTTGAGTTACTACTTCCAACCACATAATACAGTTAAGCCAGAGTGTAAAACTGTCTTCCCTACTCTCTTCATTTGAGAATATGAAAACAAACATGAGAAAATCTCAGAGGTTGAGCAACAAGGAAGGTCATTCATAAATGAGGATTTTTAATTTGAATTAATTAATTCTTAATGGTTACCTACATTTCAAGGATATGAGTAGTTAGATGGTTACACAGAACAGAATCAAAAGAACTTAGTAATTAATCATTTATTAACAAATGTTATAATTATTTTGAATTATCCATCATTTCTTTTTTTGTGATAAAGGCACTTCTGATTTTTTCATATCTGTGTGATGCATGAAGCATTCATTATGTAGGAATTGACTGACTTCATAATTTTTCTTTTCCAGATTTTAAAATGCTATTAAAAAACAAACAAACAAAAATCCCTCTAAAATTGCTTCACTCTGTAGGCTTTTTCTGAAAAACAAGTTTAGTTACCACACCTTTTTTCAGCCACTCCTTTAGGAATTTTAGTTCTTTTTATACCATTTCCACAAAAGTGTTGTTTCACAGAAAACAATACTGATGCCTAAGAGCCATATTCAACCATGGCTGAGTAAATAAATTTATAAATTTTAATTTCTTACCAAAAAATTCTGGATGTATACAAAAACAAAAATCCAACTATAGGATGTGAGAATATAATTTGATTGTTAAACGTTCAGTTATGTCCACCAGTACAGTGGGTCAGTGCTAGCTTCACTGCTTTACTACTTTAGCTCACAGAATTCTCTAAAATAATTAAGGTTACCAATTTAGCATAATCCCCGGTGCTTATATAAAATCACCTGTAAAAACAGCATAGGAATGTAATGCAGAGATAAGGGTCAAGAAGCCAAAGATTACTGAGGATAAACAAGTCCAGTTACAGTTTCAGTTGACAGAGGCAAGACAAATATCCACGTTGTGTGGTGGGCAGTGTTTCCTTTTTTCCATCAAACTGTAAACACATCAAACATTACACGCAGCAATTGTGTTTGGGATAGCGAAGCTCAGGGCTTCTGAAAATTAAGACAATGTAAAGGCATATCATTAAAGATAATAATTGTTCCCTAAGACGTTAAAGTTTTACAAAGATGAAATAAACATGCAAGCAAGAGCCTCAAAATGCCTATGAGCCCACTTTTGGAAGACAAATATCAGAGCCAACAAATAATTCCTTACTAGTTGTCCATAAACTATCCTATATTATTTCTTCAAGCTTTTGCTTTTCTGTACTAGCAAGACAGAGGCAGAAAGGTAGAACAAATTTTTATTCACTGGGATGTTATCAGACTACTTAGGATTCCACATAATTCTCTTGGTGCTCAGTGGCCATGTGTTAACTTATACAAATTTGAATAATATCTAATGCAAAATGTTTGCTATAGTACATTTGGGTATTGTTATAACAGCAAATTATTACCTCTTATGTTGATTCTGTTCTTCCAACAGTTATTAAATATATATATATAGACACTGTAACTATCAAATGCTGCATCCTACCCTTTAAGTTGAATCAGCATAGGTTTCTATCATTACATATATCTTGTAGAACATTGCTATGCATATGGTAATGTTAGTGTAAATGAGGAGTAACAACAATAACATTTTAGAACAGCCTAGAGCCTTTAGTAGTCAAGTGGGTAAAGTAAGTTCCAGCAGACCTATAAAACCTTCTGGCTTCAACAGTCTTTATTTTTAAAGTTAATCTCATAACATCAATAACAAGAAATAACAGTGTTTATTGCTTGGTCTCTGCTCTCCAGATCCCTCCCTTTTCCTTCTGCTGTTTTCCCTTTGGAATACCTCCAAAATAGGTAGGCAAATAAATAATAATTTCATTCATCGCTAGTAATACCAACTCTTCATAGTTGACCAATAGATATATATCATTCTCAAACCTGGTGATACTAAGAATACAGAGATGCTCTTCAATATATATGCAATTTATCTTTAAGATATTAAAAATTTGTATCTGTAACGTGCAATACAACATAATATTTTGATCACTGTATTTAATATATTTGAAGTAATAAAGATAAAATACTGAAAGAACATTTACACATTGCAGTGCAATTAATTTTATGTTTTTACCTCAATCATTAATGCCTGTACAGTCTGTGAAAACTAGGTCAGGCCATGTAACTTCATTCATGCAATTCTGTTTTCCTCTGTCCATTCAAGTTCTTATTCATTTATGCCTTGAACCCAAGGAATATTATTTCAAGAAAAATACTCAGGACTGTGCAGTTGCTGCTGTTTTTAGTCATATAGTTCAGCCTTTAGACAACCATAACTAAATTTTATCTTTAGTCTAACATGGGAAAAATGAGGTACACAGAAAATAGGGCTTTCTAAAGAATAAAAATAAAATATATTACTAGCATTCTTCTCACGGGAGAAAAAAAGGATGCTAGGAGTAGTACTTGGCTCAGAATTACAGCTAACCTTAGAGCAAGATGAACAGATTCTCACATTTTAGTATAGTGGGATCAATCCATCTGCAAGACTGGTAATGAATAACACCCATCAGTAAAAAATATAGAATTTGGTTCTGAAGTGATGAGGGACAGGTGGGAAATTGTCCTATGATGGACAGTTACAGTACAACATTATCTTTACACCTAACTTCTGTCTCTAGATAGATTCCAAAGTTGAATAAAGAACGTAAACATCAAATATCCCATAGAAATAAAATAAATATCAACTATGTTGCCCCCTTCATTTGAGCCCATAAAGAATAACTCACTTAACTGAAAACAATGGAAACAAAAAATTTCAATACTGATAGTTGGCTCAGACAGCTTCAAACTACAGTTTGGTAGCGTAACATGTAATCTCTTATTTCAGAAGGAAAAATAATAAACCTGCACTATGTAATTGGTACCAGTATAGAGTAACCACAATGTTATAAAGACGCATGCATCACAAAATAAAAACCTCACTGCATTCTTTCTTACTTTTCAAAGTTTCAAAGCTTATGAAGTGCTCTCTGAAACTGCTTCATATTAAATCCTCCGAAGGGAGGATGGATGTAGATGTTAGACTTGCAAAACAATAAGAAAACCAGAATACCCATCTTAGATTGCCTAACTTTTAGCATGTACTGTTAAGCTTATATTTGACTTATAACACATTGACTTTTGACAACTGCCCTCCACAAAAGGATCAATACAGTATTCATTACCCTTGAAACTCCAGAGTAAATACAGTAATAAATAAATAAAGGAAAACAGAACAAGCTTTCTGGGATGGATTGGAAGTACTGCGCTCTCTACTGAAAGAAATATATACACACATCATTATTTCAGGATTTCTAATATTCACTAGAACTTCTTCAAACAAATCCTTTTTTTAATTAAAAAAAAAAAAAAAACCACACAGAAAAATCTTCACCTTCATCTGTTAACTCATTTATAACCTCTCCCCTCCAGTGTTTTTAGCATGATTTTACTCCACACATCAACTAACAAAAACAAAGATATATCTTTTTCCATAATAGAAACGACAAGAAATTTTCAGGTTTCAAGGCTCTCACCATTTACTGCAGTAACTAAAGTACCTTGTTTCAGAGTTGTGGGGTGTTTCAGAGCTGTTGCTACTGTAGCAGACCCGAAGAATAATCTTTAAAGGTGCAGCTATTTCACTACCAAGTAAAGCTGACGTAGTGTAAAGTGTGACCATAAGCAGCTCTGATCAGCTGCTTGAGGAAGCAGACTCAGCTCTCAGACAGTCAGCATCATTCGTGCTTTGTCACTTTCAAAGAAATGGAAAAGTTCATGTCCTTCAGATTCCTAAGATTACTTTGCTAGCAGATAAAACATGAGGATAAAAGAACCACACTTGAAATTATTTCAGAGATCACAGACATGGTCAGTTTTAGAGTTCTGCTATTATAATACCATCTGTTAGCTAAGCTTTCAAAACACTAACCATTAGAGGTACAGTAAGATTTTAAAGTTTTTAATCTGTAATCCCTTAAATGGCCTTGTTTTCCAAAATTACAAAAAGCATTGCATTCTACAAAAAACATTCAGGCACCTTGGAAAATCACTAATCACTGAACTCACTTCTCCTTTTCTTTAAGTTTTCTTTAAGCAGGTGTTTCCTATTTGGGGCAAAAGTGAAAGAACTCACACAAAAAAACATTCAAAAACTGTCACACTGTTAAAAGAATTAGTCAGCAAACAAGATTAAAAGACCACCAGTATGTATTTCTGACTAAATATGAAAGAAAATTCAATGTATTTATCTCAAGTAACTGAAGATTGCTGCTTACAGAAACAGAAGTAACAAAGAGAAGTAATCTCCTGGCTATTTTGACAGGCTTTCTTATAGTGTGATATGGTGACTGAGATGAAAAAACTCTTCTCAGTGACCGAGAAAAAATAAATCTCTTGAAACTGGCCATATAGACTTTTAAAAAATCAAAACACAAAAAACTCTCCTACAGTTTTGAAGGATGATGCAAATGAAAAAGCTTATTATTAGCTATGCCACAAAAAAGAAAATTCTACAATAGTTCTACAGAATAAACATGTGCTGAAATGGTTCAGTAGTCGAAAATGTAATTGAGTTTCCTAAAGTCTTGAAAAATATTCTATGCAAGCCTAGAAAGTGCTAAATTAATTGCACAGCTGATTTTCTAAGCACTGTCATTAACCTAGACCTGAAGATTAATTTCATGTATTAAAAGCCATAGGAAAAAATATTGTTATTAATAGCGGTGGGATTGTATTTGGCCTGAACAATACAATCACAAATTTTGTAAGTTAGTTTCTGGTCATCTCACTGTGATACTTCCAACTATATAATCAATTATATATATATTCCACAATAAATAAAATAATACTGCTTATTCACCAAGCAGCATGCATGTCTGTATTGTCCACATAAACAAGGTTAAATGGCAAATAGAAAAACATGTCAAAAGAGATTTAATTGGCATCCCACTGAGATATTGGCTTATCTGATTCAGAAGATCCAAAAAAAAATTTTCTTCCACATAAATATTTCAAGTGAGGCAGGATCAAAGCCCCTTCCACTTTTCAGGTATCTCTGAGCTTTCATCCTTACTAAATACAAAAATACTTAGAAATGATATACTGAAGTAGCAGCCAGAAACACTATTCCTCAGAAAACAACTAAGAGAAGAAATGTCTAATCCTGCTAAAGGCACCTGGTGATACAACGAGCAAACTATAGAGAATGAAATCCAAAGTAGCAAACATGCAGCAAAGAGAAATTCAGGCGCAAGACAGGTAAATTTTTAAAGATTCAAATCATGAAAAAAGTAGTCAAATAGAAAATGTTCCAAATCTCAAAGTTTTTCTCCAGTACCTTCCTACTCCCCTCAGCCTATGCACATAATACAGGAATTTCATGACCTTGGGTTCCTGAAGAATTGTCTTGTTTGCAGAGGAACAAGAAAGAATGAGGACAATCGCCTTGCCACTGAGAGTACACATAGACATATCCACAAATTAAATTTTTGTGTGTGTGTGACTTCCATAGTTTGCTTGCAACCAGTGAAAGCACCGACTTCATATCCGTGCATTTCATTCATTTAACTTCAGTTTAAAACAGCAAGCTCCCTGAAAGTGTATTAGAACAATTTGAATTTGATTAATCCAAATGGAAAAGGAATTTTTCAGTCACAGTAAACAGAAGCCTTAACTGGTACAAGAACTTTTCTGTGCCTTACAAAAGCACATGCCTGAGCTTCTCCCAGCATTTCTAATACAACATGTATAGAGCAATACAGGATGCTGTGAAGTATTATTTGCTTTGTGATAGCTAGAGATGAGTAAAATAACTGTGGACATTTCAAAATTATACATCTATGCCATGGCTGCCTCGGGAATCATAAAAGCTTTGTTTGGGATATTTGTTTTTTGCATTTCAATAACAAACCCAAAACATCAGTTCTGTAAAATTGAATAAGATGCCCTTTTCTGTTTTGATTTTGTATTACACTTGAATAAATAATTGGCATTGATAATGTACAGGTGAATAAGCGTTTTGATTTCCTCATCACATAGTAAATTTCATATGGAACTGAAAACAATTCACTAAATCAGAAGCAAATTAGTAATAGGGCTGATGTATTACTGCAGGAAGGGGTAAAGGCAGGCTTTGAACTCCCAGTGGAATGGTAGGTAAATAACATGTTTTCATATCACTGCAAGGATTATATGCATCATTTACTTGTATTGATTAACTGCATCTAATTAAAAAAATCATTATCTATTGATTTTGAAAATTATTTTAAAGTCAGTGAGCATACAATAGCAGAGATTTTATAGAGCTTGGAGGAAGCAATGAAACTTAAACTGGAATGACAAAATAAAGTATCATGAGGAGAAGGATAAGCTCCCTGCTGAGTCTCTCTAAATAGAACAATATTTGAAATTAATTGTGCTGTAAATAAGAACTGTTACATTCATAATTGTCATTTATATTGCCACAATAACATCATTTTGCATATAAAAATATATTTATTTTATAGCATCTCCATGCAGAAATTGAAATGCTACATAACTTCATAATAGCTCATGATTCTAAAACAATTTCCTGGAGAGTTCAAAATGTCTTTATTTATATATACATTCAGATTTTCTCTTAAGGCCGGGGTATGTATGGACAACAAAAGGCTAAATCATTCTCTAGCAACAGTCAGCATTTTCAAGCACTTAAAGGCTGATGATGCGTAATATCTTCAAATAAACTCAGTTATTCTGACTTGCAGGAAACCATACAACAAATAGATGTAAGCAAGGTTTCTTTCAATGTTTAGAAACTAATTTCATCACAGAACTTAAAAGCATATGAAAATCACCTTCTTCAAAACATTATATCAAAAATTTGACTACCACAGGTAGGTAAAGGCAGGTATATTGCTAATAAAAAGACTATGTGATTTAAGATTCTTAGGCCAAGCCCCAGGGATTACTCCCTCCTATTCCACAGCAGAGAAAATTAAAGTAACCACAAAAATCACATATATTGGTCAATCAATATTTGTCAACTCCTTGCAAGAAGCCAGCTTTCAAACACTTGCCTGCATTTGAGGATTTCAGAAACACTCAACATGCTGGTTGCTGATTACAAAATTGAAATGAAAAAAATGCAAAGAATATAATCAAACCTTAATCTACACATTTTTAATAATGATCCCATTACTCTCAGGCTCATTGCAAAATTCCTTCCTCTCTCCCCAGCCCACCCTCCTTTTCCATTTTCCCCCTCCAGTAAATGTAGTTGTGATCACATTCGGTCACAGTGAACTACTGAGTTGAAGATGAGTGGAGTTCCTTCCTCAGTTCGAGCTTCCAACAGCTAAAGCAGTCCCTACCAACTGGTTTACATAAAGACTGTTATCTTACTCAATCTTATCTTTATGTGCCTGTCACAAAGTGACCAAGAACATAAACTTCACTGTAAAAAAACAAGATAAGACTTAACAGTGATTTAAAGGTTAAAAAAAAAAAAAAAAAAAAAGAAGAAGAATCCAGGCAGATAAAGGTACCTCAAGAGGGATACTGGTGGTAGTTAACACCTTAGATTTTTACAATGTCATTCTAAAAGATTTCAAAAGGAAAGTGTACTTCTACAAATAGGTGAGAAGAACTATTCAGCTGTATATTTTACACCTGGGCTACAGAAATTCTCCAGCACACATGCCATTCATGCAAACTTGTTAGCTACAGAATATGCAAATTAATTTATTTTAAGGACTTGTCATCAGATCACCACTTGCAGGAGAAAATCAGAATCAGTATTTCCACAGCCAATTATGCATTTAAATAACTGGCAAATCCTATTTATCTGATGCATTGGAATGGCCTCCATTATTGTATCACAACACAGTTGGTAGAAAACGTTTGTTTGTGGAACTGCAATAAGATCATTGCTCAACAACTGCAAGTGGGCAACACATGCATAGAGATTTCCCCAGCACCAACCAAGCAGCCTGTAACAAGACAGAGGTTTTAACTCCAGTCTCCCATGCTCAAGGTTGTACTCTAGCCATAAGACTTTCACCTCTTACAGGTTTTGCATTAAACAAGAATAAATAAAAATAAAATCATATTACATGCAAAATAACCACAAAGTAGTGTAATAGAGATGCATGATTTGGGAAAGAAGATAAGTTATTACCTAAGAGATATTAAACAGCAGGGACTATCAAAAACAATTTTCTCTCAAACTAGCACAGACTCAAAGTATGCCCATTCTGCAAGCTCTAGCAAGCAGGAAAATAAAGCAGGGAGAAAAATGCTGTAATCATGTTTGTATCAAGTAATATGCAGGTTTCATAGTGAAAATCACCATCATTTTCCAGGAAAAAATGCCTCTCATTAAGAGCCAACTTCCAGGTTCTGGAGTTCCATCATTGCTTAATAGGCTCAAAGCTTTCTAAGTAATTCAGGATGGGTTTACTGGAACCATTAAAAATTAGCCCAAGTAAGGATCTACACTGAATATAAAGTGACTTATTTTTGACTCCAGCCTGAATTATTAAACCAACAATTACCTGTTTCGAAAACTAAAAGTTTCCTGCAAGTTTAAACAGGAAAACCTCCTCATTTTATCCTTTTAAATTCTTACATGCAGGTAGCTGTCTTATTTGTGTGGGAGGGAGCTGTTTTCTAATAATAGAATGAGATTCCATCTACCTGTACTAAAATTTTACTCAAAATTCCACTCAGAGTGAAAAGCTCCAGAGCAGAGTCACAGGTTGATTATAGCATTCTTCTGGTGCTTCTCTGAAGAAACTGCACAGCAGAAAAGGGTTGATGACAATTACAGCTTACAGATACACATCGGAACTCAACTGCTTTTTTACTTTTTACCTTACCCTGTCATATATGTATCCACATACATACTTGAACACCAATGATTTCCACATCTTTTCAAGTATCAAAACTAAAACTCCTTTTTCATGTACACCAAGTAAAATACACATCAAGTGTATAACCATTTCACATGATGCAGAGCTCCAAACCCTGAACTGTAAGTGCCCTGTGGGAAATACTGCTGGAGCACAAACATCCATTCATTATAAAAAACGATTAAACTTTTTCTTCTTATAGCCTTGAAGCTATTTTCAGAACTCTCCCTTCCCAGAATTGGGTCACCTTCACTCTTTTTTTTTTTTTTTTTTTTAATTCCCAAATACACCATTTGCTAGCATTAATTACCTTAATTTAAAATAAATTCAAATAAGCAGTGCATGCAGAAAGGACTCTAGCAGTTCAAAGATTGGTTCTAGAAACATCAAGGGGACAAGAATCAAGCAGATGACTGAAATTAAGTCTATTCTTTTGAAAAAAAAAAAAAAAAGAACAAAACAAAATGAAATAACAGAAAACCATATGAACTTTCTAGACTGAAAACAAATGCTGTCATCTATAATCATTGCCTCCCCAAAGGTTGCCTTTATTTATAAAGTCAAATAATAAATAATCCACAATGACAGCTTCCAGGAGAGAATTCACTTTTGCTCTATTCTACACCCTAACACCCACCAGAACTGTAACAGCTCCTGCACATGTCGCAAAAAGGTACCCAAACTGATGAGTTCACTAGGCCCTTGGAAGGTATCCTCTTTATAAAGTTGCTAATCCCTACCCTGTATGTTGTGGCATTATTACTTAGTGTCTTCCCACCCTATCAGGGAGGCTCACTGCACAGAGTCACACTTTGTTAACAATCCTTGCACTGGAGTACACATATTTTAAGTACAAAGGGCCTCAGTCAGTAATCACAACACTGTTCCAACTTCTGAAGCGCCAAAATTTAGATGACGTATTTTGTTTGGACACTGTTTGAAGGTACTGCAACAGTGCACTGTGAACAAATACCACTGCAGAAATACCATAATTTCAGACAGTTCTTGAGAAAAATTTAAAAAAAAAAAAAAAAAAAAAAAGCTGTCCACCTTGCGATGTCCTTGAATGATCACAAATTACATTGGAAAAGCATATGAGGTAGGCCAACTTGAAAAAGAAATAAATAAAAATCAGGTACAGTTTTGGGGCAAGAAAAGAAAGTTTATTTTGTAACCAAAACTGAGAACAATGAGGCGAAGTGATGAAAGAGTAAGAACTGGTAATTAAGAAGCAGCTTAAAAAAAACTTAAAAAAAAAACCTAAAAAAAAAAAACACAAAAAAACAACAAAAAAAATGACATTGCTGCTCCCAAAAGACATAATATCTATACTATCCCAATGGAGGGGGAAAAGTAAAACAGAAGTGATATTAAGGATAGTGGAAAAGTGAAGTCAATTCTGCCAGTGATGAGCAATTAATAGAACAAGGGAGTGCAATCATACTAAAACTATTTCCTAATTAAAATAATTATATTAGACAGTCTTTAAGGAGATATATTTATAGCAAGTGTGACAAGCTATTAAGGATTCAATTTAGATGAGAAGCCTCAAATTGTGTCTTTAGATATGGGGGGGGAAGGGGACAGAGAACTGCTTCCAAGCAAAGCACCTCTTTTCACATGGATTTGTTTTTGGCAGGGGGACAAAAAGATAATTATTCTGTTAAGATCAGAATTCAAATAACACATATACATGTACACATGTAGAATGCCAAGCATGATATCTTTAGGAAACAGCTACAGTAGTTGTCAAAAATGACTTATTTTGATTTTAGAATTTATGTTGGCAGTTTCCTTATACAAATAGCTCCATTTACAATACTGATAGGCTTTAATTATTAAAAAACAAAAAAAAAAAAAACAAAAAAAAAACTATTCCTTTGCAGTAACCCTATTAGGCTCTTAGAGTTGTATTTTTGCTATATTTAAAAATCGCTGAATACTTTTAAATTTTCTACCACTGGAAAAAAAATTAATAATAATAAAAATCAGTTAAATGTGTGGTCACAATTTTCAGAAGCAGCATACTAAAGAAGACTGAAACATCCACATCAGAGGTATGTTTTTAGGACGTGAGTTAGGATTACAAGAAGGAAGGAAAAAACATAAGAAACTTACGCAGGCTTTATCCAAGCACTCAAACAGCAAAAAAGTTGCAGAATTGTGCACTACAAGTTTTTAGCATTAATAGATATTAGTAGTTTTATCTCATTCTACATGTAGTATTCCATTGCTTAAAAAAGTAATTCTTCTCTTGCAATGCAGATGGGCTCATCAGATGAGTTTTAAAGGATAAATACACTTTGTATTGTACAGAAAAGTCTCTTGAAATTATAGCAAAGGTACTGTAGGTACATTACAAGGTACAATATTACAAAGCAATAGTCAGCAGAAAAGCTACCCTGTGTCAGTCAAACCTGGTAGAATGTACTGCAATCCCAAGAAGTTATCATTTTAAGAAGTTTTTAATCATTAATTAACATAATCACATGCCAAATAGTACAGTGATACGTAGAAAAATAACATATATTAAGAATTCAAGAAAAAGCAACTTGACTGGTCTTTTTAAATTCATACATTGTTGTGAGTATTTCTCATCCAGCAGAGACTTTTCCTCATTAGATTTCCAATGCTTGTCTGCTCCATAATCCTAAACCCTTGCCTCAGGACCACTAAGGGCCATTTGAATCATTTTTGTGATTCTGTTTCATTCCCCACATACTGTTATTTCTCAGGAGTAAGCTTTTCCTCTGAAGCTTTGATCATTATCCTTCTCCAAGTACTGATGGGTATTTTTCATCTGCCTCAGTATTATGGTTATCTGCTATGATTTATTGATGAAGTTAATTTTGTCCCCCAAGCACAGTGGTGTATTAAAAATCTAGAGACTACTTCAATATGTCAGGGTACCATATAGCAATGTGGGAAGATCATTTGCTATCACGGACAACAAATTAGATTTCTGGTAATAGCAAGAATAAATGGGATATCCCAGCATACTGAACTTGTTATCAACTGGAGTACACTAATCTGCTTAATAAACACCCCCCTAATAGACCTCACCTTCCTAAGGAGACCAGCACCCTAAATCACCAAAAATTCAAGCATGGAAAGTCCATATAGTGATAGAAGAAATTTTTCCTTTTTTTTTTTTTTTTAAATTTAGCAAAAGCAATGGACATTCAGACATCAATGTTCACATACGAAAGCAGAACAGAATAGGCAAAGATGGTTAACACCCCTGGGACTGCAAAAGGTTTTCTTTCCTGCTCTGTGACATTCAAACTAATTGTAATAATTTCAACTTATTACTGAGTTCTTTATTCTTTCAATGGTCTGTCACTTGTTTTTAAAGCATTAAGGTTTAAACTCTATCCACTGTCTCCTTTGAAAGCAATCAGGTATTTTACCTTAAACTGACTTCTCTCAGCCATTTTCTTCCCTAGCCCTTCTAAGATGTAGGTAAATTCATAGTGATAAAACATGCCAGACACTGTGATGACCATATGGTTCCCATTTATCTCAATACCAAAATGTCCACACTAGCTTTTAGTCTTCTTTCTCCATATTATAAAAACTGTTATTTAATAATCCTATAGGTTTAGCTGTCAGCAATTTGCAAATGCACCTTAAGCTGCATAGAGTAGCAATTATTTTCTCACTTCTATTTCATCTCATCTCACTGTCTTTCCTTGAGAACAAAGAATACACAGTTATGGGACTTCTGGCTTTAATATGTAAGACCACTCACAAAGAATATATAAGAAACAGAGTTGCTGAATGTATATATGCTAAACTGAAGTTAATAATGAAACCATTAAAGACATTTTGAAATATATATATTTAAATTCCTGAATTCATTAGAGAACAATTACAGAATAGCTTCGGTTGAAAGGAATCTTAATGTCCAGCCAGTTCCAATCCCCTGCCATGGGCTGGGCAGGTTTCTACCCACGAGATTAGGCTGCTCAGGATCCCATCCAACCTGGCCTTGAAATGTTTCCAGGGATGGGGCATTCACAACTTTTCTGGACAGCCTTTGCTAGTTTCTCACAGCACTCTAAGAGGAAAGTCCCCTCAATATCTAATCTAAAACTTCCACCTATAGTTTAAAACTACAGCCCCTTGTCCTGCCACTCTCTCTATATAAGAGGTCGCAATAGTTTATAAAATCTCTAAGTACTGGAATGCTACAATGACATCTCCCCAGAGCCTTATCTTCTCCAGGCTCAGCAAGCACAGCTCCCACAACCTTTCTTAACTAAAGATGCACTACAGCCCTCTGATCATCTTCCTGCCCTCCTCTGGATCCACTCCAGTATTTCCAAATCTTTCTTATGCTGGGGGCCCAGACTTAGTTGCTGTCAGTACTCCAGATAGGGCCTCACGAGGACAGAGAAGAAGTCTACAATTCCCTCACTTGCCCTGCTGCAATCCCTCTTTCGATGCAGCCTAGCACACAGTTGGCCTTCAGGGCTGCATGCACACACTGCTGGCTCACAACACATCAGAAAACAGAAGTCCTTCTTAGCAGGGCTGTTCTTGAATTCTTCTTCCCCTCTGTACACACACATACTAGTATTGCTCTGACCCAAGTACAACACCTTGCACTTGGCCTTGCTGAACATCATTAGATTCATAAGAGTCTGATTTTCAAGCCTCTCCAGGTCTCCTCCAGATGGCATCCTTTCTTTCTATTATATCAACTGCACTACTCAGTTTGGTGTCATCGGCAAACATGCTGAAGGTATAATCAATCTCACTTTTTATGTCATTGATAAAGATGTTGAAGAGTATCATAATCTTAAAGTGTACATAAGCAATAAGCTTAATTCCATTGCACTGCCTAAAGGTTTCACTATTCTTTTAATACAGTTTTTAGCATACCACTTTCAGGGAAATAACTCCATTTAAATCAGTCTGTTAACTGGTCTGAAAGTACACACTCAGCAATATAAGAAACAACTGAACCACAGATTCCTGAATTTTAAAATACTGAATAAATCAACAGTTCAAACTTTAAAATGAGAATATTTTAAATTGTAACACCATCAGGTAATATCATTTAAATATTTTCTATATTTCTTCTGAAATATTAAGCTGGAAATTAGAATAGTAATAATGACCTCCTCTGACAGCCTTACAGCTCTAATCTGGGCTAAAAGGAAAAAAAAAAAAAAAAAAAGAAAGGAAAATGGTGTATGTCCTTCATACACTTATGTCAGAAAGACAGAGCTCTGAGGTTATTACACCAGTCCAAAAGTATTTTATTCTATAGCACTGAAATGAATTCTTAAGTTCTTTCATTTTATTTAATCAAAGCAAAGAATTCATTTTAGATTCATGCAGCTCATTCATCAGACTGAATTAAAGTTTTATAAGCCATAGCTAAATTTTTCATAACAACAATCTGCAGTATAACAGTTCTTTCCTTTGCTTCTGCTTTGCCTTTCCTATTTCCATGTCATCAGACATACTGAAGGGCCAAAGGGCAGAATGAAAAGGAATACCACCTACTTTAAAATACTCAATATCAGAATAGTCACAAAGCTTCACGGGTACATGAATACATGGGTATCCACAGTGGAATCCACAATTCAGACTGTCTTCACAGGATAACCAGTCTTGACTTGAGGATCTATCCCTCAAAATCTCCCATATTCCAGATGCAAAAAAAATATTCTCTTAATTAGTCCTACCAAAGTCAGTCCAAGATGATCAAGAAAAGGCTTTACAGTATATTGGAAGTAAATTGATAGATTATTGGATTAAAAAAAATAACAATATCAAGCAAATCTGTTCTCAACTCAGACAAATTTCTTCTTCTGAAAACGGTATTTGTTACAGTTGCTTCCAAAACTTCTATTTGGGAGCAAGAAGATGAAGCAGGGGTGTCTGAATTTCACTAGCTTCCAATTTCACTAGTCTCCATTCAGCAAATATGCATCTAATTAAATTGCCCAAGTACTCAAAAAGCCCTTTTTCTTTAATTAATGAATTCAGAGGTGTACACTTACATTCTTTTACAGTTAACTCTGTGTTAAAGAGACATCAAAATCAAATTTTGAACTATCATCCCATCTCCCTCAAAACCGTTACACTTTCACAGAAAGATTCAGTCTGGCAGGGATCTCTGGAGGTCACCTGATCCAAACTGCTGCTCAAAACAGTGTCAACACTGAATTAAAACAAGGTTGCTTTGGAACACGTCCAATCTTGCTATACGTTCAAGTACCATCACAGCCCAGGTGGGCTGTCAGAATACAGAATAGAATATGCAGTAACTTCTGACTGCTTGATAAAGCAGACAAGTTATCACAACCATTTTTCATTCTGTCTCAATTAATCAATAAGCTAATGAGAGAATCCCCTACTATTCAGCTCTTAGACATGTAAGTTCATTTTAGTAATTAAGAGGTAGAAAAATAGTTTTTCATTGTCTTGTGCTGTTGAGAGTTTTTAAAATACAGGCTCCTCACAGCCTTTTCAGTAAACCAGACACTATTTTTTCCATTTTCTTTACATAATAATAGAGGAAAGGAAGAGAATAAAAGAAATTTTTGAGTGTTTATGTAAAAGGGGAATTTGCTAGTTTCCCCTATGCAAGAAAGATATAGCATTCCAGTCTCCAATACACAAAGACCACAGTACTCAAACAATATTTATGTCTGACTATAAACTGTGTTCCAAATTCAGAAGAAAAAAAAAAAGAATCATAACAGAAAACAAATTTGCCACATGGCCACTGCTATTTCCAAACTGTCACTAGTAAAGTGCTGCATGAGAAGCTAGGACCCTCACCAAAATTCAGTCCATCTTGTATTACACAAATAAATATATATATTTCATACATAAGCATATGTTTACAAACATTCAAAAGGATAACAGCTACATACAGCAGAATTCTCATTGGCTGTAGGTTTTTAAGAAATCATGTAGTGACACACTCCACTTTGAAAAACTGATAAGCATGCTCACCATTAACCAATCCTGCCCATCTATGAAGCAGATGATATTATGAAATCAGATAAATACAAAATCATTTTAAAAATAATAAATCTTTAATGAATTTCCTACTAGCACTGAAAATACTTGAGGAACATCTTATCACTAAATACCAGTAAACACACACCTACAGGAGAGTGTAGCAGATGCTAACATTCATTCAGGACAACAAGGAAAGGTGACCTATTTAAAAGAAGAAATTGTAAAAATTATGTTCCAAATTAAGTACAGAACAAGGCCAAGAGCACAAAGAGCACTGAGAGAGATACTTTAAATTTAAAATACAAGATTATGTTATTTTTCCCTTAATGTCACTGCAACAAGAAAAGGGGCCAAATCCCCACTCTGTCCTCACTTCACCCCCTCTCAAAGTTTAAAAAAAGAAAAAAACAAGACAAAACAACAAGAATACAACAACCAGAAGGAAAAAATAAAAGAAAAAACAAAAATCTGTAACACCGACACCTACAATAGGATATTCCTACAAACTACTACACTTAATTGTATCTCTGAAGGAAGACCTGTCTTGCAATTTATTTTTCTGAGGCAGTATTAGAAGAGTAAGTTAATGATAACTATTAGAGGTTCCTCACAATTTCATAAACACACTATTCTCGCATTATATTTCATCAGATAGTCACAATCTAACTAATGAATGCACTGCCTAAATCCACTGAAAGCAGTCCAACAAATCTTTCTCTACACTCCCAGGGTAAGAAGTAGGGAAAAAAAAAAACAAAAAAAAACATTCTCAGGCATGGACAGAGCAGTTAAGCTTTGGAATGGTGGCTGTATGGATGCTATTTTCATTGGGGCTATATGGTCTCTAGTTTTCATATCCATGTCACATAAGACTGACACTATTGCATCCAGAAAAAAGAAGAGTGTAGCAATGGCTCAGATTTGCACAGTTTTAATCCCTTTTAATTCCTCAACAGGCCCCATGCCTGGTGATTCCTATTGGTTGGCTCCTGTCTTTCAAAGGCATGTAGCCAGTTGGAAACATCAGACAAAAGGACTTAGGTGGAATTAAGGCTGTGTGAATCTGGGCCATACTATGCTATCCAGTTTCTGGAAGTCTCAAATAGTGCCAGTATGTTTTGACCCAGGAAGAGGTAACAGATGGATTAATTGGAAAGAACTATATCTGACTAACATTTTGTACTAAAATCTGAGCACATACAATCAATGCCTGGTTCTGATAATTTCAGATCAGTTTCTGCAGCATCAGGTTTAGAGAATTAAAAGGTCTCTAGTTCAGCAGAACGTCAGAAATATGAAGTACACAAACTAGAACTTTCATTGATTTAGCATAACACTAAAAATTACCAATCCGAGATAAATTCTGTTCATATTTTCCCTAAATAAAGGATTAAACACTCACATACCATTGACTACAATAACAATAGTAAAAAGCTATAAAATATTTAAAGAAGCAAGGAAAATTAGTGATAGTTTTTGAACTAAAATGCGTAATCCAATATCACTACAGTTGTTTAACCTCCCTCCATTTAAACCATTTTTTAATACAAATAATCTTTATACACATGTCCAGATAAATTAGTAGGTATCACACTATTAAAAAGAATATGAGTTACTTTACAATCCTTCTATTACACAACCTTTCAACTCCATGCAAAAATAAGCGTCAGCCTTAACATTAGCTGCGTGCAAACCTTCTAATTTTCTAGGATAAATATACCACAAGTCTGAAACATTTCCTAATTATATTAAAATAAAAACTCCATAAAACTGTATACGCTTATCAAATCTCAAATATTAAGTTGGCAGCTTTCATCATCTAGATATTTTGCATGTTTGAAGGCTATGTAATTGCATGCAATTAAGTATGTATCCCTTTAAATTAATAAGTAAGAGGAAGCAATGTATAGAAAAAGTAAACTTTAATTTGAAGACTATACAGTACAGCAGATAGACACGGATGGGAATGCTACTGTAAAAGACTTAGGAGAAAGACCCTTGCTTTGTTTTGTGTCATTTTTTATTTTGTTTCTTTGTGAATTTGGGGGTGTTGGATTCTGTTTTGTTTGTAAGGCATCTACCAACACTCCAGAGTAAAGAGAGTGTTCTTTACAGCAATTTATACGAATAGAGCTAGAGAAAAGGCTTTAGAATAATTAGAATGAGAAGTCACGTCACAGACAGCTGAAATAGTTATATGAAAATTTTCCCACATTATCTGCCAAAAAAAAAAAAAAAGTATCAGTATTTTTTGTCAATACCAACTCTCCTGGGAATTTCAGATATTTAAATGGCAGTATACTTTAATGGGCACTACAATAATTATGTCAGTACAATTCTGTGCTCTTGCAGACATTTCTTTTCAAGGCAGAGAGAAGTTCTCTTTCTTTCCCCAGTGCACTCTCTCTGATTTAAAAGACAACAGAATCATCATAAATTCCTTTACAAGACATTAAACAACACAAGAAACAAAATACTCTTCTGAGCAGACAGCATAAACATCAGTATTTTTCCATAACTTGCCTCTTTGATCCCAAAGAAGACATAATCAAAGCAGCACAGTGATACTGAATAAACCCTCTAAATACTCCATGCATATCAATATCACACTTAAATTTTTGGATTTATGCAGTTATGAAAAGAATAATCTAATTTCCTTGGGATAAAATGAAATAAATTGAAAATGAGGAAATCATACTGTATGACAAAGTTCTACAACCTCAACACTAATCCTTAAGTTTTAAGATTACACAATGAAGTAAACCATTAAAAAAAAGTAAATACATGCATTGAAGATATCTCAGTTGATCTCCCTACTGTTTATTTCTTCCAAATATTTCTGGTATTACAGTTAAGAATAGTGATCCATTCTTTGCTTGAACTACATATACAGCAAGTGGAAATATAGATGAAGCTTACAAAACTGAACGAATAGCAAATGAAAGAACACCGACCACATATATGAAGTTCATGGGGAAAAAAAAAAAAAAAAAGGAAGGACTTCTGTTTTTTTGTTTTGCTTCCTAGGTTTAGCTAAACAGTTCATTTTCTACAAAATACTAAGCAAAAAAGTCATTTGAAGGACACATTAAACTCTTCCACTTAACAGACATCACCTACTAGTTTAGTTGACAATGTAAATAAAGGGGATTTTACACCCTTCCACTGCAAATCTCAATAGGCCAAGAGCTAGAGGCACAGAACCTTAACGATCTTCACAGGTATCCCTGTGATTGTTATGCATAGCCACCACATCTACTCACAAAGGAACTGGTTAAGTGGCTTTTGTGTTCACGATATACATTTCATAGCCATACAAGAGCCATTCTGCCAGCTAATTATCTTAGACAGGAGCAAGCAATTTCGTAAAATACATTTAACTTCTGTTAATCTGTACGGAAAATGACTAGTAGATAGTATTCCTAAGAACTATCCTCACCAAATCTTACACAGATACTTCCAAAGTGGAACGCTGACATCAATTGGAACACTACTTGGAAATTATTTCTTTGAAGACATTAGACCAGGCAGGAATTCAATCTGCATAAGTCGCTTTTGAAGACACAGCAGTCAAATATTCTAGAAACAAGAGATAATGCAGAGAGTATTGCAGATTGGGCTGCTTTGCACAAGACAGATAATGAATATCAACAATCAAAAGGGGCTATATCTTCCTCCTTCAGACCAGGTAGCTGGGAGGTCATATAGGAAGTGGAATGAGTTACATGTGGAAGAAGGATCACATTACCAAACTGCTGAAAAATTATATTTCTTGTCTCCTTTTCCACAGGATCTTAAGCCCCTACAACCAATAATGTAAAAGATGTTACTAGATCTTACTTGCAAAGGAAACATTTAGGATGAACTTTTATCCTCCTGACTGTCTTTCATTAGTTTGTTTAATGGTCCTCTAAGCAAAGCACATAAAAACGTGCACCTCTATGCACAATTCATACCACTATTCCATTACTTAAGTCAAAAGGTAAAAATGTAAATCTAAGATTCCAGTCAACTATTTAAACATGACTGTGACCTGAGTGCAAGTACAGAAAATTCTTCAGCTAACAAGCAGAAGCATAGATTGTGTACATCCTTCAAGAAACTGATGGTGTGGTTTAAATTCACTTGTTGCAGAACCCTGAAAATAGTGAGGAAGGGCTAGACAACAAGTCAGGATGACAACTGTGTTCCAAAGTACCTCGGATTTTTCTCAGCTAAGTTTATTTTGCTGACTTTGCTGTGCTAGTGAAGATAGTCATTCTGCCTACTTTATTTTCAGATGGACCAGGGTCTTGCTCAGGTTGATTTTTCTAGCCATCCAAAAGGTGCAAGCAATGAGAGCAGAGGTTCTGCTAAAATCCTGTTGACTTTCTATGTGAACATGAACATGGAGTTAAAAATAGTATCCTCCTGAATTTTTTTCTACTAAGTTGACTGCATGTCTATATATCTTTTCAATTACAAATACAAGCAACATCATAATTCAGTTTCTTCTTTACAAAACATGTGGAGATTTAATACGACTCCATTGAACGCAGAATCATAGAATTGCTCAGGTTGGTAAAGACCTCAAAGATGACCAAATCCACCCACAATCTAACCATACTACCCTAACAACACACTGATAAATCATCCTTGAGCACCACATCCAAATGATTTTTAAATACATTCAGGGATGGTTTTTCCTGATATCCAATCTAAACCTCCCCTGGTGCAATGTGAGGCCATTTCCCCTTGTCCTGTCACCAGTGAGAAAAGACCAATCTCACTCTTGCTGCAATTGCCTTTCAGGTATTTGAAGAGAGCAATAAGGTCTCCCCTCAGACTCCTCTTTCCCAGACTACACAGCCTCAGTTCCTTAAGCCTCTCCTCATAGGGCATATTCTCCAAGTCCTTCACAAAGCCTTGTTGCCCTTCTTTGTACTTGCTCTGGCACCTCAAAGTCCTTTCTGCATTGATGTGCCCAAAACTGAACACAGTACTTACGGTAAACATTTCCAGCATAGAAAAAAAGAGAATGTTACCAGTATAGAGAACAGTGAAGTACATTTGACTTCACTATTCAGGGCAAATAAAATTTTCCCCCTGATTCTTTAACCCCACAAAGATCAAGAAAGTATCTAAGAGTACCCTTTGTATCTCACTTGGATGTTTTATTGTTATTATTATTTATCATCATTTATTTACTTGTCAAAAATTACTAGAATACCAATTTACTACATTCTAGTCCTGGATAGAAGGTTACTTTCCTCGATACTTAGCTTTTTTATCACCAATTATTTTATTTTTTTTTAATTTTCTTTCCCTTAAGGTTGAGCTCCACAAGAAAAACTTGTTCTCTCAGATGTAGGTAAACTACTTTTTTCCTCTTTCTAATCTTCACCTTCTTTATATTTTCAAAAATGAAACAATAAAAACACTCTAAATAAAAGCATGCTATACAATTAAACATCAGTTAAGCTTCAGAGAATAGATTTTCTAGCATATTTCTATTTTTATGAGTTTCATTACACAAAACATACTAAATAATCGAATTTTCTAAGGCACACAGAAATGTAATAATCACAAAAATGGCAGCAATCGTCTATTAAAAATTTATTGTAAATGCCATTAAAGAACGTTGTAGGTAGTGTGTTTGATGGCACACTAGAACACAATCAACTCTTTACAAAGCTACAGTCCTCTGAACATCCAATCTTATACACACTGCCTAAAACAGATATAGGTTAAAACAGCAAATTTAAGCAGTCAAGCAGAAATCATTCCAGAATTTCAAATAAATCTGTAATTGACTGACCCTTTTCAGAAACACAATTTTAGTTCTCATTTCCTTTTTTCCAAATACTTTGCTGGCTGTTATTTTGAGGCAGCTATTAACCGCTAGGTTATTTTTAATGTCCTGCATGTGACAGATGTCTCTGAAATAAAAGGCATCTGAAGGACAACAAACTCATTCTCCAGGACTGTTTTAATGCCCAATATTACTGTAAGGGACGATACCAAGCATCCTCTAATAAACTCAGAAAAAACACTGACATCTTTCATGTAAATAAATAGCTACTGAACACCCCTGCTCTCTCTCTCTTACTGAAAAAATTCAAGTTGAAGGAATCTAAGAGAAGGAAACATGGTTAACTGTGTTGGAAATGCAGGAGAATTGGGCCCTTAGTCGAAACTGAGCCAGGGGACAAGGAAATGAATTAAAAGGACCATCATAGACAGAGATCTGTAATTAATTTTAGTGCTGGTGTTGTTAAAATGACAGGAGGAGCCACCATACAGGATTACAACGCAGAAGTTCCTAAGAAAACTGCCAAATAACAAGTAATTTCCATGGAAAAAAAAGGGGAAGGAAAAAAAAGAAGAGAAACAAAAGTCTCTGTATCAGAAGATAATCCTCAAAGCAATAGTACATGAGTTGTCACTGCAGTTTGGGCCATTGTAAGAATTAAAAACTCTTCCAAAATATACCATCAAATTAGGCCACATGCACATTTCTGAAATTATTAGGTAAACAGAGCACTGAAGTAGTTAGATAATTATAACACTGCCTCTGCCTCTTTGATCCAATGATAAGAAAAACACCAGATCACTCAAGATGAAATGGTGCATTCTTTATTGAAATACCTACAAGAGAAGTATTAACTGTTCTTGAGTGCTTGAAACACAATATCCTTTTCTGAGTCAACATCTGGGCCTGGTATAAACTGAAGTTTGGAACCTTCCATTACATACTAAGGGGTGTGTTTGCACAGCAGCACACAAGGTCAGTCATCTGGGACATAAGCTCTTCCCAGCACCAGTGCTATTACACTGATGCCAGTCTTAGTCACATTTGGGTTGCAATGAAAGGATGGCTACGATGTGATGAAAAGCACAGTCAATCACTCCTTTTTTTTCAAGTAGGTTACATCAGCTCTTTCGGATGTTGCTGAGGCAGAACATATAACAACAGGTGCCAGAGAAATCCATCTGTACTCCTTGCAAGTGCCAAAGCACATAACTAGAAAATGTTTCTGCAGACATTCTCAGGTCAAAAATGACCACAGAAGACAAAGAAAACCACCAGCCAGGAACTCTTGTAACTTACAGCAGCAGTTCTGTTCTTACTCCAATTAGATATTAAAGGCAAGCATTCATAACATCATTACTTAGTTGCCTGGTACTCATTGTTACATATTTACTATGCTAAAAAGATATGATGCAGATGTTATTACAGTCGTTTTGCCTGAGGCTTTAGCACACTAAGTCACAGTAAAAAAGAAACAGAGAAGACAGTGCAAAGTTCCAAATTTAACTTGGATCCAGATATACCAAAGAGCTCAGAGATTTACTATCAATACGAATGCACACTTCTTAACTTAGAAACACTAAGCAAGTTATAATCAAACAGTCTGAAAACTAATTCAAAATCAGTTTCCTGTGAATCACTGTCATTTACTCGAATGTGATGTAATGTGAACTTCAGATCAGAGTATTTATATAACTGGAACAAAAAGGATCAGAAAATTTGCCGCTGTAAATATTGAGACAAAAGGATGGAGGGAAGCAGCTTACTTTTATTAGTTAGAAGTGCTAAACAGACTAGCGATTATTGAAAATTTAAGCCATTTATTGACGGCTTGACTAATTGCACCATTTGCTTAATGGCCCTTATTCTTATGGGCTTTGCACAATAACCTTCCTTAACGAACTTTCCAAGCAGTCATCTTTGACTCACTGTCTTTAATTCATAATAAAAATCCAAAACAGGGTTACTCAACTACAGCAAAACAGCTCACCTTACAGGAGGAAAACAGCTGCTGTACTGTAGAATTCCCTTAGCTTCCAGATAACAGAAAGTAGAAACTTCTTAACACAGAAGTGTGGCTAATACCACAGAAAAACAATAAGAAATTTCTCCTATTATTGAAGAAACAAGTCATTTTTACTTATTGAAAGGGTTATAAAACTCACCAAATACAAATCTGGAGCTACAAGTAATCTCAGCCAGAGATCAATGACACTTCAATTATGCACTTGCAAAAAGTATCCTACAAAAAGACTTCTGTCTGTATTAATATGAAATTTGTAAGATGGTAGCCTGTACATTTTTTTAATCAATGTACTAAACACATAATCCTATTTGAATCCTGTGACAGAACAAAGCAGTAAGACCAAAGGCTGAGAAGTCTTGAATAGCATTTGGGACAAAATTAGAAATACATTTTTGTCTGACCGGCATACTTTTTCAGCACCTAGATATTCCTATTATTTCTTCCTAACGATGATTAAATTATAAATTCTATGTGTAATTCACCTTAGTTATGGAATCCCTAATTAAAACATCTACCACTGATGGAAGAACACAAGCTAAATCCTAACAACTGTTCAGGACAGTTTAGAGTTTGGCAAGGAACAACAGAAAAACAGACTCTTTTTATTTACTGAGAATAAAATTTAAATACTATCTCTCTACACAATTATCATTTGAAATGGATGGGAGAATGAACAGGAAAACACAAATGAAGCATTTCTGAATTCCACTCCAGTCTACCACAATGGCTATTAGCAAGCTTCTGTGCCTTAGCACTCCAGAAATCATTTACTTACCTGCTAATTTTTTTTTTAGTTTTTTTTTTTAATTTTTAAACTGATTGAACCAGTTGAATGAGGAAAGGATACTTTTTTTTTTTTTTAAATGAAAATTCCATGTTCACATAATTCTTTGAAAACAGCAATTGACAGGTAATGTGTCCTGAGATGGAAGTGTTAATACATTCTTACTAAGAATGTCCAGATGATCTAAAACCTCTTTAAGAGTTACGATGCACAGCTACTTACATTCCACCTTCTTTATTTTCAGAGGACATCGTGGACATGGCAAGAGATTAAAGCAGTTATCTGTTTCTACTTTGTTCCCTCCTACAAATACATTTGCATTCTTGCACCAGAAGAAGGAAAAGTTAATTGCTGCCACAGTTTTGATCTAAAAGGATTTGTATCTTTAGTTTAGCAGGACCTAAATCTTATCCTCAGATCTTAGGAAGCTATAAATAGTTCTTTCCATTCCCTAACTTCTAATCAAAACTACAAGTACAGAAGGCTCTCAAGCAAGTACAAAACATTTGAGATGTACATACTTGTTGATTTTCTTTACATAATTACCACTACAATAGTAGTTGGTTGTTTTTTGTTTGTTTGTTTTGTAACAACTTTCTACAAGAGAAGGCTGCTTTAAGTTACATCAAGCCTTTTCTTGAAATCAAATAAAGCACTTATTTTCTAAGTAGCCTTTATTCTTCCAGGATATCTGAAGTTGTCAGTAAAATACAGACCAATTAAATTAAATGCAATACCAAGGTGCACATTCTTTTAAAAAAAGAATAAGCCACAAAAATAGAATATAATAAAAAGTTTTCTCTATTACAATCTATTAACATGCATCCTTGTTTTTCCCCTCCATCCTGTGCTCTTGGTTTTGGGGTCAGAGAGTGTTTCATTTTATGGAGCAGGGAAACTAAGAGAAATGTGAAATTATCTAAGGCGTTAAAGCAGCAAAAGCAGCTTAAAAGCATAATGCCATAAGCTGCTCTTAATGCCTTTGATCTGTTTAAAGGAGGAGTGGAGAGGGTGGAAAAAAAAAAAACAACAAAAACACAAGAAAGAGTCAATGTGAAAGGAAACAGGAAGTCTTGCTGACATACTGAACCAGGAGACACATTTGTTATTGTAATTTTTAGAGGTGGATGTTTGTAACATTTCAAGCAAAGATAAGAAAACTTAAGATTAACTTTCAAGAAGATACTTGCCTGCTGGTGATTTGGAGGTGACAAAGTAATTAAATGCATAATTTGATAATGGATAGCTACAGCCCTGCAACGACTTTGGATGATTACTTCTAGTAGTGTAGCTGAAAAAGTGGGGATGAAAGGACAGTAGAATATGCAATTAAATGCAGAAAGAAAATAAATGCAAGAACCCCAGAGCATAAATACAAAAATCAAGTTGTATCATGGACTTCCAATGTGAGACCTTGCTACCATGAATCTTTTACAATATTGCGCTTTCAAATTCCATATTAACCACATATAGAGACTCAGTGTAAGGAAAGTAAACCACCTTTGGAAAGACTGGATGTGGTGTTAAGGGACATGATTTAGTGGAGGGCTGTTAGCTAAGTATTATGGTTCAGTTGTGGTTGGACTTGATGATCCTTAACGTATTTTCCAACCTGAGCATTTCTATGATTCTATATTACCCAGAGATTGGTAGTGTTGCAGAGATGCAACACTGATGGTTCTACTGTCTATTTAGCAACAAAAATCTATGCTAGTCTAACAAAATTTCACAAGAAAATACGACAATTTCATTAAATTTCTTTAGAATTCCAGCACAATTAAACTAGAAAGAACTAGTTTATAAACTCGTTGCTTCATACACTGCTCATCTTTTAAGTAACCTTGCAGTGTTTTCTTAACTGAGTAAATCATTTTTTTCATGTCACTTCTCCAGTTATTGCTTATTGAATAGCTACTCAGTGACCCTTTTTAGTTTGAGCTATAGACTAAGGAACATTTCCAGAGTCAAAGTACGTAAAGCTCATTTCAAAGTCAAACCAGTGAAATGTAAAGTTATTTTTATTCCTGTATTAAATTGTTCTTTACCTTTGTGATATTACAAGAATAATTAAGGACACGCAGTCAAGGTAATATTTTCTAATTAGAACAATATCTGTACGGTTTGCAATGAGTTCTTAACTTAAAACTGAAAACTGCTTCTTCAATCAAAAAATATTTCCTCTATCTGAAGCCAACAGACAAAATACAGTACCTTGCTACACTGCTGGAACTGAAAGTACTTATATTAGAAATGTTTTCATGCCAGTTTTACCAAGTGAAAATAAACAAACAAAACAAAACAAAACAAACAAACAAAAAAAAGAGAAGTTAGATATTTTGATGGTGTAGAAGAAGACAGAAAATAGGAATAAATTGGCAAGGGCAATTTTGGGAAATCATCTTTTCAATTCTCTGGACACAAAATTTACTTTCTCAGGCAATCAGAAGTAAAATGTCTATTAATTATAGCAACACCTATTTCTGTGAAAAATTACCTACAACAAAATTTTCAGAAAGGGTAGTTCCAACTCAAAAATGAGTTGAAATAGTTTATTTGAATTGGGAAGTGTAGATAAATGATATGAATTCCTAGGGATGCATAAATTGCCACTGAAATTCAGTTAAGAAGCATAATGGTCACTGTGTTATGTCTAAAGTTAAAATAATAATAATAATAATAATGAATCTCACTCTTTTAGAACACTATCATGGCTTTGCATTTTTTCAGGTGAAAAATATGAAAAGCAGGGTACTGCCACTTCTATGGTACCACCAGTTTCTAAGTTGCTTTGTTATTTTCCCATATTTTTTTTTTCCTGGTTAGGTACTAAAATTGTCCAATGGTACTCACTGACAAGATGACTAATAAAATGGAATTCAATAGGTAAAACTCACTGAAACAGTAGGGTTTCAGATGAACTTAGAACTGATAGTATTTTATTCTTAAAGGTAGGCCAAGCCATACCTCTCCCCATACAATGAACAGAAATATTTTTGAGAGGTTCTGTACTTTTTTGATAGTTTTAGATTTGTATATACCTTTGGTTAGAAAAAGAAGTGTTGGTGCTAAAATATCAAGAGGGTTATTATGGATATTCTACAGAAGTCTGTAGAAATTCCAACATATAACACCTGGTTGCAGCATATGTTTTCCTCAGATCAGCAGGTCTTCAATTATTGAAGGACACATTCAGCAGTCGACCAAACCTAATCAACAACTTCCATCAAAATACTATCAAAATAACCATTCTTGGTATTACATTTGTTGTGATGGCCCAACTCACATTGTGAGCCTTCAGGTCTGATGGCAGTCATTCTAGATGCCATCTTCTCATAATTTCTGTTCTGTTCACTTTCAGTCTGTTTGGAAAGCTCTGTTTCAGAAGACCAAAGAAATACTTGAGGAAATTGCTGCCATTACAAAACAAAAGCATAAAATGTGATTAAAGAAAAAAAAAAATCCAGAGCTTCTAGCTTCATGTTTTTTTCCCCCATTCTGTACTGTTCAATCATTAGCATATTCATATTTTCTCGATCGTGCTATCAAAATCTGCATAACAGAGATGAACTCCCTCACACAGCAAATACGTGTGAACATCTCTTAGCAACAACCGGTCATGAGCCAGCAAGGAAACTTAACACTGATCCCACTTAAAACATCCCACTTACGCGTACCAAATTATCATGCCATCAGTAAAAATCCAAACTGCTCACTAAAGCTGCATGCTCCTGAATGCTTGAAATTAAATCTTCCCCACAGAAGCCAGACATCAGAAGGAACTACACTTTGTCCTTGACAGCTTTTCCAAGAACACTTGTAAAGAACAGTAACATGTACTCCTGTCCCCAACTGTTCCAGTCCCAAATATCTTTCAGATGCAGACATGTCGTAAAATTTACATAATGTACCTACATTAACACAGGAATAAAGAAAGTGAAAGAGGGAAACCGTAAGCAGCCTTCTGTGTTAATCAAACACATTTAATTTTGCCAGACTTTAATATAGGCACTGATCACTGCAGCATTATGTCAAATTTCCCAGCTTGCCTTTGCAAAGATGCCTGAAAAATAAGAAAGCATGATAGCAGTGGTTTCCTAACTACTTATACAATAGCAAGGGTATCTATCACAAAGATATGGCTTCTGATTTTTCAAGATAGTTTAACTCTGTGTTCTTCTCCAACTCAACTGAGAATGCTAGGGAAAAGATATCTCAAGCTCCCAATAAGCAAGGCCTTCTCCCTTTCTTTTCTTGCCCTTTTCTGCTCACTAAGTAGACCATTAAGGATAATCAAAGAAATGGTAACTATTCTTCATCACCATGCAGAATTCATCATTATGACAGATACTTATGCATCACCAAAGGTGATCCTCTCAGGAGTTAGGTCACATTTACATACCTACAGATGTATTTGATTATCTGTTTTATGCAGGCACCTTGTTTACTGGTATTTATCTTGGCCAGAAGGTTTGGCTGCATGTCATACACTTTCACTTACTGGAATTGCAGTGATTTTTTTTTTTTTTTTAATTTTTTTTTAAAACTTATTTTTAAATCCAAAGCCTGCTTCATTTTATCATAGGCTCTAGAATATTTAGCATTATGTAGCAGGCTTTTCAGAAAGCTACCATTTAATAGAATCATAGAATGATTTGATTTGGAAAGGATCTTAAAGATGATCTATTTCCATCCCCTTACATCATACCAGGTTGCCCAAAGCCCCAACTAACTTGGCCTTGAACACTTCCAGGGATCAGGCATCAAGAATGTCTCTGGGCAACCTGTGCCCCTGCCACAACAGTGACACAAGTAATTAATTTTGTCCTAATATCTAATATAAACCTACCCTCTTATTTTATAGCCAGTAGCCCTTGTCTCATCATTATCTAATAAAAAGTTTCACTCTAGCTTTGCTGTGGGTCCCATTTAGTACAGGAAGTCTGCTATAAGGTCTCCACAGAGCCTTCTTTCTTCAAGCTAAACAACCTTGGCCTGTCTTCAAATGAGAAGTGCTACAACCCTCTAGTCATCCTCATGACCCCCTCTTACACTCAATCCAACAGGTCCATGTCTTTCCTCACGTGAGGGGCCCCGAACACAGTGCTCTAGGTAGGACCTCAGGAGAGTGAAGTAGAGGGGGTAAGTGAAAGACAATTAAGAATTTACAAACCTGCTTGGAGTAGGTGCTAAGTGAACACTGCTGTTTAAAGAATAAATCAAGAGATGAGCGAACTAGTTCAGAAATTGGATAAAAATAAAATCTGACTTTTTACATAATGTGTGGTCCACACAAGAGAAGGAAAGGAATCAACTTCATAGGAAGAAATTTTCCCCCAAATTAAATACTCAATAAAATAAACGCTAATGATGCTGTGCTGAGGAAGGAAGAGATGCAAATGCCTTTGTTACCTTTCATATTAGAAAACATATTTTAACTAAATTCTATCTGATTTCTTGAACTAAATCCTTACTTCAGGCTGCAGGTTTCAATTGACAGAGATGTATGAAAGAAGTAAATGCTTAACAGCAAAATAGAAGCAAAAAGAAAGATACTCGAAAACGTTTCCAAAACACTTTTTGAGTATAAATTTCATCTCTAGGAAACACAACTAGAAATTCTCAGGAAAAGAAAATAATGTCTTTACTCAAAAATCATGTGTAATAAATTTTAGGGAGATGCATTGCATTCTTTTCCTACAGTTAGTGCTCACAGTAAGTAAAAACTCATCTCAACTTGTAATATTTTCAGTAACTCTAACTTTTTCTGATGTACTCCTCTCTCCTCACATTTTTTGCCATCTTTTATTCAACCTTGTGTCAAAAACAGATATGCATTTTTATCTTTTTTTTTTTTTTTCCAGTACACATGGACTTGTTTAAATTACAGACACTTCATTGAAAATTATACTGCCATTCAGCTAGCTGTGACAGAAATATCTCTCAATTACTACCCAGGGTAAGCATCCCCCCAGTTAAGAGCATTATCACTGCTACGTATTTTATTCAAAGTTATACAACTCAGATGTAGGGCCATGCAAGTAAGCTTCACATCTCCTGTCTAGCTGCAGAGTGAGCAAGAGTTTTTTATGGCACACTGTTGGCTTCTGGCATGAGAACGCCCCAACAAGGATTCAGTGCAGCAGTTTATAGTTCCAAGCATCTCCCAGGTCATCCCTCAGTCTGACTGTAACATTTTTGCAAGAGCAATCAGCACCAAATAAACAAGAGGAATGAGCGTCCCTCAAAATAAATAAATGTTGTCATTTATTCATTTCATGCCCACATTAAATGCAGAACATAAGCTTATTCTGAATTATGATAGCCCATTGGCCACTTATGCTGACACAGAGCTTCAGTATTAACAGCCTTAAGAAAGAAATCTGCATGTACAGTTGAGTGAGGAGTTGCCAACAACAGATCACCTAACTATGGATCGTGTATCTTGGGGATCATTGGACTCTGAAGATGGTAAATAACACCACAGACTCAGAGTGACCACAACCAGTACAGCCTTCTAAAAGGCTAAAAAGAACTTGTCATCTAAAGTCTCTCATAATGCCTAAAGCACTATAGTTTGACACATTCAAAACAAAACTATACAGAAGAAAACTAGGTTAAACCCAGAGGGATACTTTCAGAGAAAAATCCTTCACCAATTTTCTAAATCATTAAAATTTGTAATTAATTTATTCAGTTCTAGACTGAATTTAAAATGTTTAAGATGCATAATGTAATAAAAACAGAATAAGGCAGAAACCACCCTCTTCTAATACAACCAGTAATTATGGATGCCATTTGTTGTTATGCAGCTGAACTGACTCAACATTCTACATTAGCCCTCATATTGCAGCCCCTTTTTACATACAAAATTGCCAGCTCAAGTATACTCCCACATTACAAAAAGCACACCATGAAATGGCTGTGAGTCACAGATGGAGCCAGAGTTCTCCCCATTCTCATCTTATTCATTCTGCAGGCAGAAAGTGGACCAGCTCTAGAGCACCCAACTCCAGGAGCCTCCACAGCAATGCAAGGTTTTGCCACAGACATTCATATTACCTGCTCCTGCCAGCCTCTGGTCTAAATGTACTCTGAATTCACTGCACACAACATCCTTAGTGAACTGCTGATGCTGAAACACTTCTTTTAAAACACACATATTAAGGCATTTACCTCCTGCCTTAGTCTGTAGGACAACTCCTATACAAAGGTGAGCTCTGTGCAGATAGAAGGGCACAGTATAGAACTAACATTGCTCCAAATTTGGTAAGAATTCAGATTCTCTACCACATATGTATTTCTGTAGGTGGTTTCTTTGCAGAATATAAAAATCGCTAAGCAAAACAGAGCAGGAGACTTTTTTTATTTATTTTTTAAGTAGCAGAAGGAAGTATTTCAGTACATCTAACATTCAACATTTTCAAAGTAGCCATCTGAATTTCCGGAAGCAGAAACTACTAATTTAATGCTATTAGCATATGGTTCCATCTCTATTTAAAAACACTACTATCCACAGAAAGTTTAAAAAGAATTCTGTGTTATGTTGGACAAACAGAATACCTCAGTGTCTTGGCTGACACTGTTCTGGTAAGCATCCTGCCCTCCTTACCTTTCCATGACTTAGTCTCTACACTTCCAAACTCACAATTTTTTCCCTTCTCAGAAATATCTAAATGTGACTCTTCCCACCCAGTTTTGGTGAGAAACATTAGTTTAACCAACTAGAAATACTGAGTGCCTTTAAGAGAAAACAGAACAGCACACAACACTGAGTAGAGGAAAGCACTGGTCCACAATGTGAAAAAAAGCAGAACTCCAGCATGGCATGGCAGCACGGCTTGTGGGCAACACAGGACACAGCTGTGCTGTGCAGTGCAGCAGTGGCAGCCTTGCTATCATCATGTCAGTAATATACAGCCAATACCCTAGAAGGCTAAAGAATTTCTGCTGCTGGTGTGACATAACCTACAGAAATCTTTTCATGTGGACGTTGTCGGTATAACAAAATACATTCATAGGAATGCTGCCAGATTTTCTAGTGCTCTCACAAACTTTGGGATAAAATAAGCTATGCTTAGATGCCTGCCTTCGTTTGTGCAAAATAGCTGTTCCCCCATAATAAAAGCTATCAAGAGGCTGGTACATACCTCTATAAAGGTGATTATTTAGTAAGTTAAATTTAGTACAAAATTAAAGTCAGTTCAGCTACATTAACAATAGAGAATGTCTGTTTCCCTAAGGGGAAAACATGCTTTCTGATGAATTCTCCTTGCCTTCCATCATTACTTGCTCCTGTCCCTTACCTACTAATGTTATCAGGTGGTAGTGATGACAGTGGCTTGCTGAATTGCATGCTTAACATCGCTCTGTCTTTTCTCTAAGCCAAGATTCTCTCCTGCTGTACAGGAGAGAGGGGAGAAGAGAATAGGGAGGCAGCTGTAGTTGACCTCAAGAGCTATACCACAGTGCCATAAAAACAAGATGATATTTCCTGCTAGGACAGGCTCATGACACAGTCTACTGCCCATGACCACTAACTGCAGAGCACACAGACATCTGTAATTGCCTTCTATTCTCAGTCATGGAGCAGATACAAAGTTATTTAGAGATAGTTAAAAAAAAGTCAGCAACTACAGAATTTTATCATTCAACATTTTCCTAAGCAACTTAACAATGCTGTCTACAATCTTTCCTCTACCCATTTATTTCTTTCCCTTTTCTTAATACTCTAATACATTTTCAGGTGGCATTTGTGCCTTGCATAACACTAGACAAAGGTGTTATTTCCTGCACTACTTCAGATGAGGAGCCGAGAGCAAGAAACAGCAAAAGAAAGATAGGTGCATCTGATAGGCTTCATCTCTGAGCACAAAGAAACTAGACTGAAAAGACTGTTTACAATACTTAAAAGATGTATTAATACCAGAAATCAAGACAAGACCCTACTGGGAACAAACTACACAGGAGAAAAAAAGTAGATTGAATTGGGAAAATAAACCAATAGTAATAGCTATAATAACTGACAATTGACATTTTTAATTGCTAGGCAAATTTGCCCAAAGGGGTAAGAAATCATACCTATCCCCTGCAAAGATTTTGTTATTGTGCAAAGACAAAAAAAATAAAAAATAAAAAAATTCTGACACTTCCACTTAATGAAGCAAAACATACTCTAAATCTAGTACAAGCCTGAAAAAGATTTTTGTGTAAGCCTCACTTTTTGAAATATGTTAAGTTATTGTTCAACATGCTACATGTAATTTGCCTGTGTTGTAAGATCTAACATATTAGTATGAAGATTCCTGTTCCAACTGAATTCAGTGGCATTACCCAGGTGGGGAAGGACAGCTTAGTCAATAACTAATTTTTTGGCAAATAATTCTTCAATAACGATAACAAAAGAATAAGCACTAATAAGTAAATGAACATTTCAGTGCATTCCTACAAATGTTAAACCCAAGGGCAGGCAAAAAGCCAACTTCTGGCCTTGGGCACGTACAGGTTTCCTTTTGAAATAAAAATCAACTACTTATATTGATTTGGGGTGAGATTCAGTCTTGACAAAGAACAGCTCTTTAAGCTATCATTTGTTCTTGTGAAAAATGTACATAGAAAAGTGATAGAGCAGTTTAGTAATCTGGAATACAGCTCTCAGCAGACAGCAAAGACTCTTCCCTTTCCTTGAGGATTAGGTGAAGACCACTCTCCCCTCCCAAAATGCAACCAATTGGAGGAGCAGGGAGAGAACCAAAAAGGGAACCAAGAGCATAGCTGTTGCTTTGCCAGTTCCCCAGGGCTGTGGAGCTTCTCATTCAGACCAGGCAGGAGCCCAAAGCCCTGCAGCCTCTCTGACACTGCAGGCAAGAGCCGGTCTGTTCTGTTAACCCTGTTGTTTTTCCTCTCACCTCTAAAAATCTATCCATCCTTTCTCCACAGAGGTTTCAAATTAGAGAGGAAGAATCACGGCATTGTCTTTTTTTTTTTCCCTTTTCTTTTTTCTTTTTTTTCCAGTTAATCTCTGCCTGACTGATTACAAGATGACTGGTAAAACTTAATCACACTTGATTTCCTACTACTAACATATCCTTTAGTTTTGCAGTGTACTTCTGTTACACATTAAACATGCATCACATCTTATCAGCAGTATCTTCCGTAGCCATCTCTTGTTTCATGAAGAAAAGAGGAAGAAAAACATCAAACACTTGCGAAGGCATTGGTACTGTCTGCACAGCAAGTTAGATTTATTTTTTTTTTTAGCAAGTAACAAATCTTTAATGAAAAGCATACCGCATTTAGAAACCTGTTCTTCCTTCAAGGCACAAGTGAAGCACCTAATTCTTGTAAATGCTAAGCAAAAAGCTTCCTCAGAAAGCAGCAGTTAATGAATAGTTGATGGAGTTGTTGACTATAGCCAAGACAGTATGCAGGAAACTACATATGGTATGCTAACTATACATACTAAACTCTTTGCTCACAGTTAAAAGCTGAGAAATAAAGAGGATAATTATTACTCAAAAACGAAAGCCAATGAAGATTTTATCGTCACTGCTAACACATTTATTTTCACTATTTTCTGAAAAAAAGCTAGCAATCATAATTGCTGGGAGTCTGAGAGTATATATATACACACACATACACACCGAATATAAAGGAAGAAGTCTTGTAATGTTAGTTTCTATTACAGAATACCAAGCAGAAAGGCAATTCATGAAGTATCCTCAGGAACTTTTAAGATTTAATATTCAACTCTAAAGAGAAGCAAATTCTCCATACAGATCAGGGCAAGAGAAATTCAAAGTAACCAGGGCTCAAGTTATTATACTCCACCAGAACACTCTTCCCAAGTTTTTTACCCTCCCTTTTACACATGCATGTGTAGAAAGCCAAACAAAGACCTTCAGATTTGCTGTTCTTCAGTCAATTTCAAAAGGAACCTTTTTCTTCCTACAAATCCCCATACTTTATCCTGTTCTGGCCTGCCTAGAATTTTCTCCTATCGCATGTGGTAGCACATTCTTTCTTCCATTTTCAGCATCAGCCCCATCCCTCTTCTACTAATTTACCTTTCAGTAGGCCACCACAGCAGCTGTGTTTTTGTCTCTTCCCTTCTGCCCTCTCATCTTACTGACAGCAAAACTACATTTTCCTATTATAATTTAAAGTCTGGACTGTTGTGGTATAATTTATTGAAACAGAAGTATAATTGTACTGCAATTTGAGGCTGAAGTGTGCTGAAAACTTAAAGCAAAGTACCTCGAGAGCTATATAGCTTCCCACTCAAACCTTGCCTATACGCAAGAGAAAAAAAAAAAACAAAAAAAGCATTTAACAGTATTTGCAAGATGCCTTGAAATAAACCCAGCCAATAAAAACTAACTAAATAAAAATGATTCAGAAAGAATTGCTCTAGAAACCCAAGCACCCCAAAATAAAGTACATGCTATATTTAGAAGAATTCAGAATCCGGCAGGTTGTGACTCTAGATGTCACAGCTTCATATTCACACAGATGAGCTAGAACAGCCTACAATGTGAAAAAAATATATATATTGTTTCAATTTGATCGTGTTCATCCATCAAAACCACCCATAAAAATAGGTCAGTCTTTGACACCTGCGTATGTCAACTAAGCAGCCAGAAAAAATATTGTCTTTGGAGTTGTTTTTTGTGTTCTTCTTATAGATAAACTAGCAGGAGCTAAATTCAGAATTGTTTGTGGCACCTACACTGCTGGGCAATTAAGTGCAATTACTGAGAATCCCAACAGTTACTTTTTTTTCCTCATTTTTAAAAAAAATCTCATCTTTTATTGCTCACCACTCTAATGTGGTCCATTACCACACAGAGACTTCTGGCAGCTACGCAAAACTGGCAAAAATTTATTCCCCTGTGCCAGACCTGCAATTTACTGGAGTGGCATGCTAAATCTCCAGGACATTTGAAAAGACTAAATCTTTTTTATTATCCACTTTTTATTCCCCAGATGGCATTACTAGACAGCTGTGTTCTATTTGCCTCAGATACCTCATACAACAAAGCCTATAAAATCTTTCTTAGTAGTTTTCTAGTTAGCTAGAAATACCTAGGAAGTTTAAGCAAAGTCTAAAATAATGAAAACTATATCAAAGATGAAAATTGATGCCCCAAACCATAGCAACTAATACACAGAAAACAAAGTATGAAACAAAAATAACTGGTATGCTGACTATTAAGGAGCAAAGCCAGCCATCTCAAGGATTTAGAAATATTTCAAAGTCTGCTCCCTGAAAGCAGCCAGTACAAACCCTGACCAGGTCATGAGACAAGTTCAAAATTAGCTTTATTCTGAATAGGTAAACAAAATAGTGCTGAATTTGCAATCATGGCTGAAAGCTTTTATTAACATCATCTGCAGAGAGACCCAGGCCTCAATAACCATGGAAATTATTCAGAAACTTAAAATATGCCCTCTGAAGAGCATAAATACATAAATGGGCACAAGAAAATTCCTACTGGATAAACCTGGAGAGTCAGCTCTCCCAACACTGTCAAAATTGGTCCAGCTTCAAGGTAATAATTTAAGTTTAAAAGGAATGGAGTAAAATCAATCTATCAGCATTTAATGTAACTTACAGAACCAAAACTGCATATGACAAGGACAAAATAGGTCATATCAACCTGTGCAGAAGCATCAGCTTCAAAGTAGTGGTGGATGGGGCTACTTCCTTTTACAAGGAAAATGGCATTTAAAGGGATTCATTTAAACATTTTCCTGTAACAATATGAACAGGAATTTTCATAATAATTGCTTGCTAACTTAAGAATAATTAGAAGCTAACTGAGGACACGCACTTCAGGATCACATATACTCAGTAAGAAGTCTGAGACAGAAAGGACAAAAGCAAAATAACACTCACGAGTTTCCATACACATATTAGCACATTTGTGAGTTTTTTCCCCTATTTTAAATAAAATTGACACTTTTTTTGTTGTTGTTGTTGTTTTTTTTAAGATTCATTAAATATTTAGCTGAAAATAAGTATTTGGGTAGTAAACGAATATGAATACACTCAAAATGGAAATCTAAGTAGTTTTTCTTTTAACTTGCATGCTTTGAATGTCTTTTCTAGAGAAAACCCATATTTTTAGAGTGAATACCAGAAATACTCCAATATTTTGTGCGTGCTAAATAACGTATTATTTGTGTGCCTGTCATTGGCTAACAGCACAGTTTTTGACACAATCACAATATTTAATTGCAGTTCTTACTTCATTTTAATTTGATTTGATGACCAGTCCTCTCTGCTTTTCTACTGGGACTTTGAAATCACATCAACATTTACTGAATAATGTCTTAATTTACACAACATCGTTTTTTAATTACTCTAGGATTAGATTCTATATTTATTATTCTATTACATTCTACACTCTACTACTTTGTAGATTTCCTTATATTGTTCTCACAACACTGGTAACAACGTTTTATAATGCCTGTTACGGTCTTGAAAATGTTTAAATGTAACAGAAGAATTCTGAGTAATTGAAGTTTTATCTCTGAGTGTAATAATAAATGCAATAAATGGTCATCACACTATATTCTTTTGGTGATATTTTTCCTCTTTCCTTTTTTTGAAACTCTTCCACTCTTTATCATTAAGCTTCAATAGACATCAAGTTTCACACCTTTCTACATCTGATGATCTGTGAAATAGGTCAGCCTTATCATTTTGCCAAGAGACACTATGTAACACAAAAGAGATTAATTCTCACAGAAATATTCATCAATAAATTAGAGAATGAAATAAGGAAGTATATTGCCTTAAATTAATTCTAATAATTTTTTCCCAGAATCTGCTTCCAAACTTTGTACCCCAAGTTGCTTATTAATAATTTTCCCATGAAAATATCATTGCTACCTGGGATTCTTTAATGCATCGTTCAAATAGAGAAGCCTAGAGAAAAAAAATTAACTCTTTAAAATTCCCTTTTTCATATACACCCTCTCAAACAAACAAAGTAACTTTGTCCTCTGGCAGAAGTTCAATATAGTGTGCCATCAAAGTCCAATCAATCACTATTCTATTTTACACTCCATTTTCTGTGTAACAAAATACTATCTCATTCATTCCAGTAAAACACCTTCAGACAACAAATACTTTTTCATAACTTTTAACATTATTCAGAAGACGTGTAAAATTTGTTTTCAGAATTTAGTCAAGGAAGAATGTTTTTTGTTTGCATACATACATATGTAGGAAAAGATAAATATGCTCAATGCACACTAGTCACAATTCAAATTTCCCTGTCTACCAGGTCTAAATAACAGCTGTTCACACTATGAACTTCAGACCTTTCTCTCTTTAATTCTCAATCTCTTTAAAGAGTATTTAATAAGTATTAGGATTGTTCTTTGAGATTAAATCTATAAAGAGGTGTAGTACCAATTCCAATTCACACTAAGGTCCATTAAAAATGTACAGAAAAAATCTAGTAAGTTAAAAAGAAGATAATGCCATGCACAAGATGCATCCATGCACACTGTTTTGTCACTGAATTAGTCACCAGCAATTCCTCCTGCAACGCTTCTGAAGTTTCCCACACTGTGGTATATTTTCAGAGTCTTCTGAGTCACTGGGCCAGGAAGGAGACACTCCTGGGTACATTATCTCCCTGAAAAAATGTCACGTCACGCTAAACAGTATTTGCCATGATCAAGTACATGCTTCCCACTGGTATTACTTAGATATGAAATAAGAAACCCAAATACAGTTACAGGGAGAGAAGAGAAAAAAGAGAAAGAATGAGAAAGAACGAGAACATGAGACAACAGCAAAATTTAATTTGACAGAGAAGATATTTGTGTTACTACACAGTTCAGTCCATCCCTCTGCAGCATATTTTCAGCAAATCCCAAAAGTAGCAATTAAGCTATTTCATTTTTATTACTGCTCAGCTGACGCAGGCTAGAAACAGACACTTGGGCTAAATTATGTCACCTTTGGCCATACTAAGTAATACCTCACTCCCTGAACAGTTTCATTTAACATATTTTCTCTTAACAAGGGTATAATGACCGTTAAAGTATCATTCAATGAAACAGTATGAAAACAAAACTCCTAATTCTTATTTATACTATCTGTGTGACATTTGTAAATCTACTCCAAATCACAAAGACAGTTTTAATTCTTCTAAAGGAAATAAAGTACTCTAGTAAAACACCTTGTTAGGAAGAGATGCAACTTCAAGAGGAAAAAACAGTATTCACGATCACTGTTATGGTTTATTATTTAGTAGATGGGGTGAAATAAGTTCTCCTGAGGTTACAATCTATTTTTCTTGCAGCACCTCTGCTCCCAGTCTACTACATAAATACCAATGTGGCCTAAAACTAAAGACTTCTATGGAGGAACCAATTATCACTACAAAAACCTTAGTCTAAAAGAAAACAGTCACTAGAATAGGTTTCTGGGAGAAGCTGAGTTAGCAATGATGAGTCATGTGGGTTTATTAAGTTCTATCAGGCCACCTCATTCTTGGTGATAGGGTCTAAAGAATCTTTAAGTAGACACTGGAATGTTCTATAATAAACATTAATCTAAACAAGCTGGAACTGACACAAATAATCTGTGACACTTGAAAACTAAATTTGAAACAGCAATAAACAATGCAAAGGAGTTTTGCCAGTGGGCAGCTAGACCAGTTTATTATACACATATTTACTGTGTGTGTTCAATAAAAGTAAAAAAAAGCTCTCTGAACTTTCTGTCTTAGCTGTAAGATTTTTTTAAATGCTGATTTTTGTTTCTATTATTTATGCTGTGTTACTTTTACTGTGTTAGTTTTTCACTGTCAGTCCTTTATAGTTATTTTTGAAAGGTGGGTTAATTTTCCTCCTATATTTGAGGATCAAAATCACAAAAATAAAATTTCCTGTTGCCAGAACAAAAATAAGACAAAACTAAGAAGTTGCCAAGGTTTAAAAATAAAGAAAGAAAGTAAAAAATATCCAAAGCCCAATCAGCAAGTCTAGCTGAGGGACAAGTTGAAGTCAAGATGACTTCAGGTCCCTCTTTCAGGACTAATTTTCTTTCACCGTGTTTTCTGTTTTTCTTTTCTTCTTATGACTCATTTACTTTGTGGAGTATACCCACTAAATAAGGCTTTGCTTCTCTATGAATGTGTTCACCTCCTTCTTTCCAGAAGTCTGTATGTGTCATTACAGTTTTTGCTCTATGTTCCTTAATTATCTGAATCACACTTATAACAACTTCTCAGGCAACAGCACATACAGCCTCACAGTAGGATCCTTGACAGAGACAAAAATCTTCATAATATGTGCTAAAGAAGAATACATGAAGCTTTAGGTTAAGATGGGTGACTCAAGCAAAATAATAACACTTTTCTATGTCATATACTGCAACCCATTCATTAAAAATAAATAGCCAAGAGAATAAGAAGAGAAAAGGAAGCTGGCTTTGCAGATCATTGCTTAGTCAGAGCATCAATGGCATTAACAACCCGGAAATGAGAAAGTGCATGGATGACAGACTTCCACCTCAAGAAAACCAGCACTTACCTTCAAAATGCTCTTTTCAGAGCTATTGTTTGTACTGTTCTTGATCGTGAAGTTTCTGATAATATTTTGCAAGTTTAGTCTCATATTTTAGGAGCAGCACAGTGTTGCTTGATATGCACACACACTTATGCATATACATATATAATTATATTTGTTATATGCATATACATATATTCTTTTAAAATGACTAGTGGTTTGTAGAAACCTTTTTATTGAGTATGAAAAAACTCTAATGAGTCTGGAAAAACAGTTCTGGGATTTCTCATTCAATTTAGCTGAAATACCTAGAGTAAATTAATTATGGCTGAATAGATAGTAAGAGTAAGCATTTTGGTGAATAACACCTCACAGAAAAAAAGGAAATGAAAGTCCACATTACTTACAGCACTGGAAAGCCCTACTATTTGATCTAGTCTTCAGGGCATCATAAAAATAAGAATGCTTTCAGCTGTCAAGGATGCTTGATTGTTTATACCTGATTTTGATTGTCTGCTCTTAGCTGTATTCCACACACTCAGTAGGGGCCATAGTGTGACAAAATGTCTTCTTGAAGCAAGAAAAAAACAAAAAACAAAAAAAAACAATATAGTACAGAGGCACCAAACTTCCTGGCTGACTTAGCTCTTGTCACAAGAAAAAGTAATTCAATTTCTCCCTCACCTTCAGCTTTCCAGATAGCTATACAAAGACACTCAGAGATCAATTTCTTTTCTTATTTAAAAAAAAAAATAAAAAATCAGGCTTTCACTTGAGCTCAATTTGAACCTCTTTTGCTCATTTTTCAGAATAGTTTATTGTGGTTTTTTTTTTTTAATTTACTTGGCAAATGAAATAGCATATTTGTACACAGCACTAACAAAAAACTTAAGGGTGTGTATCTCTGTGTTAGGTACAGTGACAGGACCTGTGTTTATTCACAGAAAAATATTTCTTATAGCCATTTCCTTCTGAGAACAACACATTCTACTGAAGATTCCAACACTCTTACATTGATAAATATATATATATTTATCATATGTTTAATTATCATATTTTATCATTATCATATATTTATCATTTACCATATTTAAATATATATATATATATTTAAAGTTGCAAGTTTTAAGTTACCAAAAAGTACTGATGAAAATCTTCCAAGGATCTGAGAAGCCACATTACAATTGCTTTCCTTCAACCCGCTTCCCCTTGATCTGTACAGGTCTGAGCCAAATAATTTAGATTTGAACCATTATCCTGTTCATTAGCACCAGTTACTAACGTCTCTTTACAACAAATATATTAATAATGAGGAAAAAAACATGGTATGCTGGAGGCATGATCAACAACCACCAATTCAGAATGCATACTAGATCTTTTCTGCTATGATGGACAGAGCTCTGTTACATTTCTGCCTTATAACCACAGTTTCCTGTGCAGGCCATGTATTTTTATATTAATATAAACTACACAATGCTACATTGTCTGAATAGTAGAGGACAGCAGCAGTGGGTCACAAGAGGCACAGCAGAGGCAAACAGTTCGACAGGTAAGTGATAAAATAAACTTCAGTGATAAATTTGCAGAGACAGGAGGAGTACAATCATCATTATTGTATCTCAGCAGCTGCCAGTCCTCATCAGCAATGCAGTTGAAATTTACAAAAGAAATTTCAAAACAGTGTATTCTGCTGACTATCACACCATTAGTCATGCAGAGGCAATAGCTCTAGATGTAAGCATGCATCTATAGAAGGATAGAAGGATAAAACAGGCTAAGACCAAAATAAGGTTTTGCAAAACTGCCTCAAAAGCTAGAATTCATTCATTCCAGGTCACGTTTTTCTATAGAGAACATTAGACTAGCAGGTGATTCATTAATTACATATTCTTCAGCACTTATTAAAAGTGCTTGTTTCCAGACTCATTACACAGCATTAGCTGTGTTACCGATATTTCACACCTACTCTTACTTTAAACTCTTAAGATATCTCAAGCTGTATACTTTCTTAATACACAAGTGTATTTAAAAATTAGATATAGCGTGGAAAATATTTTTCCCCGCTGAATTACAACAGGACCTCCTATTCTGAACTGCACCTGAGAGCTTTATCTCCATATTGCTATGCTACAAAGGTAGCTGTAGAAATATCAGTGTGTATTCCTCAGGTTACAGAAAAGTACTACCTGCACAATCACTGCAGAAGGAACAGAGGGTTGCTCCAGAAAAGATGGCCTCTATTAAAACATAGACCACAGACTAGATCAAACAAATTAAACTGAGAATTTGTATTCTCTCCAAAACATGTAGCCTTATTTTTTGAAATACAATTTTGTCTTGCACCAAGCATGGGACAGAAACTAACGAACAGCTAGAAGGAAGACTACCATCCATGCTTCCAAGAGCTGAGAGGGAGACAGGCAGGATGAGGTCTCTGCCCAAGCAGCAGGTGTTAGAAACTTCAAGCTAACAATAAACAAGGTAGCTTTCCAAAATCAATGTGTGTTCTGGGGAAAGTTTGTCAAGATAGACTGATTTCAGTTTTGATAGATTAGTGTGTTGTAACAAAATTAAAATATGTGCTTCATTGGAGCACTCCTGAGGAACTCTGCTCAAGGTATGACCATGTCCATAACACTTACTGAAGAGCCATACAAACTGTATGAAGCTGGGACCTTGTTTGTTCAGGTACAGAAATACCAACTATGTCAGCTTACTCCCAGCAAGCACTACTAGATGACCAGATAACCCTTGTGAATAGCACAAGTGCTCACACTGAAGCCACTAACACCCTTTTGGGAAGGGACCAAGTGTTTTATCATCTTCCTCATAAGCATATCACACCGGGATTCCCACAGCTTCCCATGAAGTACAACTGCTGCATTTCCCACCAAATAAACCACATCTCAGAGTAAACCACCAGAAGGCTTACCAACTCCATCCAAGTCTACCTTAGTGACTCAGACTGGTATACAACAATAATTAAGACTATTTTCTGCTGGTTTGGGAGGGGAGGGAGGTTAACATAAATGATTAGCTATCACCTACCATACTGTACATTCCTATAAATCTGTGAATCTAAGGAAAATCATTCCTAACTTTATACTAAAATTAGGTTTACACCAGAGCTTAGTATCTGCCCTTCTACCTAACACCAAATATGTCTCCCTGTCAGCTTTTCCACAGATTTCTCCAGAGGTATCAAATCACCTACAGTTGTTTCTAATCAGTATGAAAACAAGATAATTCAGTATAAAGTCATTATATTTTCTGACAATTTCCATAAATCAAAAACGACTAGAAGGAAGTAAAGATGTTTAATTTCTTTGATTAAAAATCATTGCATAGGCAGGGTTGCAGCATTCCCACACTGGATGCAAATTTTGAAGTCATGTATGTTTTAACATCTTTCATCCTGACCACACTATATTTCTTATGTTGATGACATTCGTCTGCTCTTGCTACAGTTTTACCCAAAAAGTTATCAAATTTAATTCCATATATATATAAAATAAAATACATATAAATAAATAAAAATTTATATGAATTATATAAATATAAAAATTTTAAATACAGACTCTCTACTAAGCAAATCCTCACATATTTCTCACTGGAAATAAGGTATTTTGTTGCATCATCTTGTTTTGCCCTGACACTTCAGCCAGCAATCTATTTATGTCATTTCCTATGCTCAAGAATCTTCCTTTCCTACAGTAGCACAACTAATTAAACTTCTCTAATTTGTAGAAGCTGATACCTGCTGGGTTCTGAAATCTTAATGACAGTAAACAAACAGGCCTGTTTAGCATGCTAAAGGTTAGCAAAAGCACGAAAACATACCCCTTGCACCACAGCATGTGAAAAATGAAGGTGGTCTTGAAGGCAACCCAGCTGAGCTCTGGCAGGTACCAGCCCATACGTCAGCACAGACAGGAGCCAGTAGAGCCCTCTGATTCCAGTTATGCCCAGATTCCTTGCCACAAAGGTAAGAAAACTGAGTGTAGACTGATTTGAAAACCCATATGTTTCCACAGAAAGAAAAATCTATGTAAAGCATTACGTACTAAGTAAGCAGACAGGAATTTGCTAAATAATCACAAGACTAAGACACTTAAATGGCTTAATGAGGAAGATATATATTAATAGGATAGGAAGATATATATTAACTTTTGTTAATGAAAACTATTTAGTTGATGCAGTACCTAAATGGCTAAAGATTCGGAATGGTAAGTCACTTTTTTTTTTTTTTTTTTTTTTTTTAAATCTTTCCTGTTTGGTCACTTTACAAATGGTTTATTACAACCAGTTCTGATTAGGATATTTCAATTCCTCTAATACCTCTGTAGAAATTAATTTAGTCTTCTGCAGTAAGACCCTCATTTTTAAACCTGATGAGGCTGAAGACAGATTTTTTGCATGTTTATTTTGCTATACAAGTTATCTGTTAATTTATATGCTGCTAAATACGGTTTATGTATATTTTATTTATAGGATTTTACACTATAGAAAGTGCGTATTTGTATTATATGCGTTATATAATTTTAAATGAAACATACATAAACTTACTGATCTCTATATATAGTTTATACCTGCAGTTCATGGACGTAAGCTTCTGACAAAGCAAATTTGGGGGGGGCGGAAATCTAGTTATGTTTTCATGTTCTTTTGCTATCACTAGAACAAGCAATATGAAAGCTAACCTAACTTCTTCTGACCTGTTAATGAGCACTCCTTTTTTCCACAAGCATTATGTATTCCACACTAATTAAGAAAGAAAGTGAAGCTGCACTCTGTAAGGCAGCCTGCTTGGCTTGAGAACAGGAGCTGCCCTTCATCTCCTCTCCAATCAATAATCCATAAAGCGGGGTTGAATGCACACCTTCTCTGCCAGGCAGCAGAAGCCAAGATCTTCTGAGCCTTTCCTTCTCTTTTGTAGTTCAGTCAGCTCTGCCCGAAGAAAAACACTTCAAATGAATAAAATACAACCCACATCTTTCTGGATCTCCAGTTTGTCATTTAGCCCCCTGCAGTACAACATTTCACACACATGGCATACCCAGATTTTAATGACACTTGCATCGAGATTTATGCTGTTCAGCATTCCACTAAACATGAACAAGTTACCAGTAAAATGTAATAATGCACACAGACACCTTTCTGAAGCCTTGGTTTAGAACAATTAAATCTATGAGAGCTCATTTAGTTGCAAGCTTTGAACTCTGAAAAGTTTTACATGCATTCATGCAATGCCTACACAGATCCTGGTATACAACTGCATACTTTCAACTTCACAGGAAAGTTTTGTAGGTTTTTTTGCAGGCTTTTGTTTTGTTTTTAACTGATATACCTACGTGTAGGTAAATTTCAAAGGTTTTATTTTGAAGTATCACTTGAGCATGTTTGACTTTTAAACCCTATCACTGAATCTACTTTATTTGGCCTAAATAAACCACATAGACTACTGAAAGTTTTCCCACTGTTCTCAGAATTTGAAAGAATTTTCAGATAGGTATGCAAAACAGTACTTGATTTTTAGATAAAGTCAGGAGAAAAACAGAAAAAGCAATAACTTGGCATTATTGATCATGCTCACAGCTAAGAACAGCAGAATGCAATATATTGGTCTGGCACGTTATCTGTTATGCATATAACATTTCATAGTAGGTAAACAACTTCTCTTTCTGTATTTATTCTGTTTTCATCATATTATTTGGCTGTTGAACATAAGCTGTCATGCTGCTTTATTAAACTCATAGGAATTCTAATTTTTCTCCCCTAGGAAGGTGAAAATCACAATCTTTAATAAAGAATATATCCAGAACAGATTCTTGTCATTGCTTGGTATTTAGCTTCCGTATAGATTTAACTTGAAAGAAGTGATACATTATTAAAGTGTAAGGAGACTAAGAACTGAATGGTTTTCATCTATAGTTCCCAGACAAGCAAATCTCTTCAATACAAGATTTCTTTGAGAGATGGAAGCATTTTGTGCATACACAATGCATTAGCCATTGATAGTCTGGATTGTAATGGATACCTGATCTCTTCAATTGACACTGAAATGAGAAAAGGACAGATGGAGTAGGGTGAGAAGCAGCCTTTCAGGTCTTCAGTTTTAATTTTTAATTTCAAGATGTGTCATCTCAGCTGCAGTGACTAAACTAAGACTGTATTTGAATTTAAATCATTTGTTAAGCTTCTGTGCTGTAGTATTACATCTGAAAAAGTAAAGACTCGCTTCAGCATTACAAATTCCCTCAGTGCAGCTTAGATTTTAGCTTATCTGTCATTATTCCAATCTTTACTTTGGAAATAAATTGTCACTGAGTAAATAAGTTTAGACTAACATGCCTGTTTCTGTGAAAGTCCTAGCTGAAGCATTGAAAAATAATACAAGACATGACCTGAAATCTGGTACTCTGAGGACCAAAGATATTCATTACTACCATTGCCTTGCATTCTATCTTCTCAATAGCTGTCACTTCTTAGAAAGGTTTGGATTCAGCCACTAATCTAATGAGGGACACAGAAAAGATTAGACATCTGGTGTGCAGTGTTATTTCTTCTCCATCCATTTCAAGTCAGGTGTCCTCAAAATGCCTCGGATGGCACCTGCATGCTTAAGGGTACGGTTCAGTAGCAGACATGACAGTGTGACACTTAATGACCTTATGGGTGTTATTTTTTGTTGTATTTTTTTTTCCCCATTTAAGTGGTTCTATGTATGGGTGCAACTGAATGTGGAACACTGATTTTTTTTTTTTTTCTTCCCTATATCAGCATTTATCATAATTGAAAGTTTCTTCCATTTTCCTTCTTAACACAAATTCTATACCAGATTTTTTTTTATTACACTTTGGCCATGAGAAATATTTTAAAAGAAAGCCAACTTTTTACTATCACAAATTCATTCCATTATAGAATGTATAAATTTTGAATTAAAATCCTGGTGAGACCAGGAGAACTAGAGATCTCCCCATTTGCTTCTGTTTCCAAGATACCTTTATGATATTCAAAGCTAGACTGTAAATAATATCTAAAAGAGATAACTTGTATCCTAATATAATTTCAGGGCAGGACACTTGTGTCTGTGGGGCAGAGTCTAGGTGTGCTGCAAGGAACCTGACTGTGGGAAGGAATCTCCACAGATGTACACGCTACGGAATGCAAAGTTAAAACTACTAAAACGAAACAAAAAAGAAAGGAAAATGCTAACATTAGAAGAAAAGATTGGGTTTTGCATTTCTCCACTTGAGTTCATGCTCATATCATTCTGAAATGCTTGTCACCAAACCAGTCATACATACTGCTGGCAGAGAAACACTGCCTTTGGGGCACTACTTCTATTTTTAATTTCTAGGGCATTGTTCTATCCAGCACATAGGCAAGGGGGAAATTCCTTAAATGAAAACTGAGTGAAGACTAAACTCATTCAGCATTAAATGATTTCATATGTTAGCAAGATGACAGTGTGCTTTGTAGAAAATAACTCAATCACCTGCAAAAGAGCTGGAAGCAGTCATTTGCTTTTACAAATTTACCCATCATACCAAACTCGCTATATTTACACAGTGACATCATGATGTAATTTTACTGCAGCGGTTGCATGGAGTGTAATATTATCTGGAGTGTACTTACAAATGATGCAGCATCTATTTGGATAACATGGCTCCAGTACTGCATGATGAAATATTGCTCTGGTTCTCAAGATTACTGAAAATATATCTGACACAAGCATATCTGCTAGGAGGAAGAACAAATCTCTGGCACAATGAGAAAAAAAAAAATCCAGAAGATTTTATTCAGTGATCAACAACGTACTTTAAAAAGTAATCATTTAAGTGACTCTGATGTGACAACAAAACACATGTTTTCTTTCCCAGATGAACCCCTACTGCTCTGTTACCATTTGTTTTTCTAGAAAATATGCTGAAATCCAGTGCAAAGAGAAAAATCTTTCTACATAACCTATTTGTTGAAAAAGAAATCCTTAGTCTTTCACCAGATGCTTCATGCACACAGACACTTATGATCTCCCTGAGGGTGGGCACATCCCCTGCCCAGGTTGCAGCTTCAACACACGCTGGCAGTGGAGAACAGCAGCAGAATTTCAGGCACTGCTTGCTGCCTGCAAGCCAGGTGCTGCTTTCAAGACCCTCAAGGGCAGTTCCACACCTCAGCGGCAGGCTCTTGCCATTCTGGTCAGCCCAATGATCCAAATAGCTCACATGGTGAGAAGTGTTCCTCACCATGAGGAAGGTATGAAACTCGTTTATTTTAAAAGCTTCCTATTCCAAGTGGCATTTGTGAAGCAGGCAGCCACTAGGTGCTCAGATTTTACAAGAGGGAAGTGGCCACACCTGTGACATAGGTAAAGAGTCCAGTGCAACTCCAAGAACAGAGTTGCAAGTCCAGGCAAACACTTTATCCCCCTTTTGTCTCTTTGCAGTTTAAAAATTGTCTCCTATCTTACCATCACTACAAAGTGTGCCGAGTTTAAATTCATATATATTTTTTTAATTGGAAGATCATTGTCTCTCTACTAGATTAAAGCATTATGGGGACAGCCTCTCACTGACATCAGTGCATACCTTATAATCATCCTGAAAGCTGAAATTGGTTCTAATTCATGCTTTCCATCTAAAAAACTGGTAATCAAATGATTTAATTCAGTTTTTGCCTGATATACTTAATAACAGTAAGATCATGTAAAATAAATTCCAAACACACAGCTCCTCCTCAATGTAAAAGTCTTAAGTACCAGTGCCAAAGAACCTAAACATTCTGAACAAAGATTAGGATATCAGCTTATACATATATATATGTATGTGCGTATATATATATGTGTGTGTGTGTGTGTATATGTATGTATATATATACACACACACCCTTCAGTTCTGTGCTGGTTATCATTCTAAAAGTAGGCTTATTCCACACAAGGAAAGCTGTCTGAACCAACTCAATTGGCTTCAGATGAGTTCAGTTTCACTTCCTGTGCAGAAGAGTCTACTTGTGGAAAATCCCTCAGGCCAAAAGCACAAATAAGAATGATTGAGAGAGAATAAAAATAGCAAAGAAAAAAAAAAAAGGGGGTGGGGGGGTCAGATGGACTAACGAGAAACATAACCCGTGCAAGGGAGCCCCAAACAACACTGTGGCTTATCATGTCCACCACATTTGTTATTTGTTCAACTAGACTAGTAGTGTTTCTTTGATTTATTGCAACATTTTTTATAAACCTGACAAAATGTTCCACTACAGCCATTCACACTTATTTCAATGAGAAGCTTGAAATAACCATCGATTTCTAAAATACATTTTAAAGTAACTTGCCTGTTAACATTCCCTTGAGGAAATTTTGTCCCATATAAACACAATTATTCTTGATTTATTTATAGAAACTAATTTAATTGAATGAGTAATGAGATGTTCTTCTCCCAGCTGGGCTGGAAAAGTAAAACAATGTATGTAGGCACCTCCTTAGAAGATGCAATAAAATCAGAATATTCATATGCTAGGGAAGTACAATTTAGTGTGTAAAGTAGAAAGGGGTAATTGAGAAATTATCACATTTTTGTGTTCCTTGTTTAAAATTGTAACTCTGCAGATAACTCAATTGTCATAAAACACTTAAATGAAGAATAAGACAAGACCCTGAATCACTTCAATCACAGCAAAGACATTTAGTGACCCTATTCAAGGAACTCAGGTTCCTTAAGAAATCACAAGTAGCCTTTCAAATGCTGATCTTATGTAGTTTCTTCTCTGTTTTTAACACAGCTTCACAGCTGAGACAAATCTGAGTTGGCTGCCTGAAAGTGAAATTGCTGGAAGTTGTTAAAGAGAATTAAATCAAAATAACATATCAAGGTAATTAAAAAGAAATTAGCTGGAAGAATGTAAACTTGTAAAATGGCTAGGTGAAATTTGCTGCCTCGGACAATAAAAAGGACGCAACCTGTTAGGCTGCCTCATTTTCTAGCCAATCAATTTCTACTCATTTCTCAAGCTGAATCAAGCTTCCACATATCCAGTAAAGTGCATTATAGTTATCTCTGATTCTGCTTCTTATGGGCAACAAAGTCCTTCTCAACACAACTTCTCCTAATGAGCCTTCCTGACATCAGCATCCCTGATTCTCCAGAGGCATCCCTGCCTTTCCCCTCCAAAGGCTTGGTTCTAACTGACTAAGCTCACTGCTCCCAGAGGAGAAGCATTTGCCTTTTCTATGGGGCTGGGATATGCTTGACAGGATCCAGACCATTCTTGGATGGACAGCACAGCCCATCTTCTTGTAACATCCACTCCAGTAACCTATAAAATATGTAAGTTGTAAACAGATATAATGGAAGAGGTTGCCCAGAGAAGTTATAGATACTCCACACTTGGAGGCATTCAAGGCCAGGACTGATGAGACCCCTGGGCAGCCTGATCTGTTGGCTGACAGCCCTGCCTATGGCAGAGGTGTTGCAACTAGAGTATATTTACGGTCCACTCCAACATAAGCCAGTCCACAATTTCTAACCAAACATACTTAAGTTTCTGTAGTCACCTGGTCTAATTTAACTTCTTAGTTCAATTAGCAATTCACACGTTAACTAAGAGCAACACCAGTTGAGAAACTACTTGCAGTTTCCAATGAGTATGTATATATTTTTTAATTTGGCTTTTCCAATATGGCCAAATATTTTATCATTCATTCTGAAATAACTTTCAAGGTAATACATCTAGAAATAAGCATTGTTACTTTCTCTTGTCAGTGAAATCCTCCTACATTCTCTCCAGGTTTCGGCAAGAAAAGGCCCAGTTGTACCACACATGGATTTACTTCTAGCTATCCTAAAGCAGACTCTGCTGAATCTTGACATGAGAATTACAGCCTCTTCAAGTACAACCCAAGCTTCACAACTTGCCCAAAAGTGGCTCAGCCAAGTAGAGCTTTGTGTTGCCATAGCTACACCATTGTTTTTACCCAAACTATCTACCTAGATTAAAATTAATGGCAGTGTGTCCCCTTAAGTTCCTGTCCCACCTTTGACTACCGTGGAGACATGCAGTCTGATTACTCAAAACACACAGGTCTCCAACAAGGAGTAATTTTCACAGGGTCTACAGAAATAGAGAATGCAGTTCCTCCTTTCCTTCCCACCCTGCTGCCAAAGCAGTAGGCATTTCCTAAACACACCCTACTGAATTTCTAAAGGTGGCGCACAAGTATAAATAGAAGTGCTTTGGCATGATGAAATCCCAAGGAGTAAATTGACTCATTTTAACTCCTAATACAAAAAAAGCAACAGCCAAATTGAAAAAGACATATCTACGCTTAGAATTACTTCCAAACAAAGATGCAAATGCTCAAGAATGACAAATTTACAAAGTAACTAGAAATTGTGATGGATTTCATGTCTTTCCCCCAAAACACAGTTCATTCCCAACAAAACAAAAGAAGGCAGTTAATCGTCTTCCATAATGGAAAGTAACCTGGCCAGGCCCACAGCTATTTGTCTCCTACTTCCACCTGTAACTTCCATTTAAAGACAGATTTGGTCCGCAGATTTAGCTAATTTTTCACATTATTAATTCCACTAGTTTCCAAAAACAAAGAAACAAACAAACAAAAAAAAATCACACAAAAACAAAGACCTTAAACTTGTTTGTTTTTCTGTGTTTGTTTTTTGTCGTTGATGTTTGCTTTGTTTTTAAGAGTCTTCCAGCAGGCGTTAAGGATATTGAAAGACTTGCCACATTTCAAAGCACCCCACAGATTTATACAGGAACACTGGGAAAAATTAGTAGCAGGCACTTAATAATTCTGTAATGGCATAGACTGGATTAGATGCACACGTTCAGAGGCATCACTTGTTGTACCAATAGAACGCACAAACCACAGAAACCCAGACAGCTTCTAGCAGCTCTTGGAAACACCATCTCCAACACTGCAAAACTCTACTAGGTGAACCAAATAAGGAGGTAGGACACTGTTGAAACATCAATTCCTCATGATGGTGATCTAGTAATTTTATATACAGATGCTGAATCAAAGATAAGACCAAATCCTGCCTGCAAGCTTCTTTCTAGTGAACACTCATACTCTCTAAAGACTACTGAAGGAGAAGACATTAATATTTGAAACAAGAAATCAAGATGGAATTATTTCTCAACATGTAGAGCTATGTTTCTGATCATTATAAAGTTTGAAACCTACATAAAGTGAAGGAAAGTACAGGTGGAACAGGATGCTGCATAGTACTAGCAGGGAGGGATGTTCCCTGTAGCTAGCACTCCAGAGCTACACTTCTTCCTTCAGACCCTTAGTAAACATACAAACCCCTGTTCACTTTCCTTGTACAGGTTTACATTACATGTTTTGTAGCACAGGATACTGAAACACAGCCAATATTCACAGAGTTTTTATTTCTGCCTTTGCAGAACATGAATTGATAAGCTACTTTTTGTTTCAAGTTTTTTTATTTTGAATTTCACATGCTGCAGATAAAACTTATCTATATGCCACGCAAGGAGCTAGGTCAGATAACAATAAAAAAAACTTGGCTATTGTAGTGGCACTATTATATAAGTATCTGATGATGCATTTTATAGCTTCAGCTGGATTCCTGCCAGACTGATAATACTTGTATTAGGTGACCTGTGTAAGGACACCGAAGATTTAGGGATGATGTGCACAAGAAAGTATCAACTGCCATGAGTTTGCTGTACAGTGTGAACACTCACCTTGTTAGTCAAGGTTGCTTTCTCAACAAGTAAGAATACAATACAGATGGCAAACTAGGAACAAAAAAAGTCAATATAATAATCCCTTACAAATTCAAGCAAGAGAAGGTACAGTCTCATTCTCAGCTCAGGTTCATTATGTCATGCTCAGCATCACAGATCAGACCTTGAGATGGCAGAAAATAAATTAAAGCTTTTCACTCAGCATGTCTACATAACCTTTTTTTCTTTTTAATATAACTTTGCAAGAACAGAACTTTCCAGCTTGTCACAGAAGTACAATTATTCTCAAAATGGTCTGAGCATGGCACTCAGATGGAGAGAAACAGAGCTACTTATATACCAAACTGCTTTTTAAAAACCTTTCTATTTTGACTTCAAGCATTCATCTAAGTCATGTTCTTAGACTTTTTTTTAAAATACATCTTGATGCCATTTTAGTCAGTCACAATGCTATCATTACTTGATGCCCAAATGCCAGCAGCAGCAACTACACATCATCCACATTAAACACTTAAAAAATGAGAAATCCTAGCAAAAAATATTGCTGTTCTATGGCTTCTTACAGAGGAAGGTACACACTCTTTCAGAAGAGAGTTTAACCTTTCACTAAGGACTTCTGGTAACATAACTTTATTTGGACTGAAACCTCCTCCACAAGAGCCAATTCTAGACATGGGCAGAGTAAACAAACTACTGGATAGTAAACATGTGGGAGCAGAAAAATAGTCCTAACTGCTCCATTGGCACCTGAGCCCTCAAAAACCCACCTACTATTGCTGTCCATTGTTGTACAGAGAGGTCCAAGTACGGCTACTGCTGAGACCAGCCAAAAAGAACTAGCTACTGATTAAGCCTTCCTTTTGTTGCCAGCACTAGCAGTGCCAGCACCTCCACATACCCAGTTCATGCCAGAGAGCCCTGCCCAATGTCCTTCCCTATCCATCCCTGAGAAGGCAAACAGAAGCCTGGAATCCCAGCATCAGAATGCCAGGAATCATTATGCCTTCTTCAGCATAGTCTCAAGATACTTTCCTTTCGATTTTATCTTCTTCCTTGCCCTTTACTTTATTCTCTCCAAAATAAATGCGCTTCAAAACTGAATGTGGCAGAAGGACATCACTTGCCTGCAAATCCTGTCTCCACATTACAGCTTTTCCTCTATGCTTCATCTGACTATCCCAATTAGTCTGCAAGTCCCCGAGGGCAGACAGTTATATAACATTAAGGTTTTGTGCATTGATTAGACCATCACTCAGTAACTTCCATTAAAACACTGATATTACTTGATTTTATGCAAATTTTTATATATTTTTATTTTGTGTTAAATGTCAAGAAACAATAGGTATATATTTAAATCTGTTTTATTAGTAGCAGCACATTTGTCCAAACTTCTTTCTCCATTCTTATCAGCCTTCCCATTTCTCCATAATCCTACCTTTCAGTTCAAGTGGCAATGATTCATAAGGGCTACAAAGAACAGGCCCCTGGAAGTGATCATCTCAGGAATCGCATTTCTGACTTCATTAATAGTCTGCTAATATTCAGGCATTAGCTCTTAAGTGTACTTGTGCTAGAGGCTGCTGGTGGTTGTCAGCTCATGAGAAGGCTGGCATAGCTGCTATGCTTGTGTTAAGCTAAGGCTAGCTAGATTTTTAGAAAACTACCTTCGTTATTTATCCAGCACTCTCACTATTACAATATATTAGCTGATTTCAAGACTAAACATTATGCTAGCACTTACTAAATATTTATTGATGAGGTACATTTCTAAAAATCTAACTTGTATATCTGGGTGTTGCTGTGCTTCCATACATTACCTATGGGACAGGCAATACTGATTGAAATCCTCAGTGGTGCCTGCCTGATCAGCAAAGTGCAAAGGCTGCAAAAGCAGATTTTGATTGACAGCTATTTCAGGGAACTGAGCTTAGAGCAAGCACCAGTTCCTATGATAGAGACTAACTCCCAGAACACATCAAAACAGAACAAGCTTGATGAACTGCAGAAATGCTGCTCTTCTAACAAATACAGATGCATGACTCAGGCCAAATTTATAGTCAAGTATGTCTGCTACCAAAAGTCACATGGAAAAGACCAATTAAGGACAGTATCTGTCCTATTCTTGGGACAGCCACTACATAAAGAACACTTCATTTTCCCTAAACACATTAACTTCTTAAAGTCAAATTTAAATTATTAATGTTGAGCTGATTTAACACTAATTAAATCTCATTTAATGAGATACACATTTCATAGGTAAATCATATTTACACCAGTTTGCTTTTTGTTTTTGTTTTTCCTTAAGTATTATCAGGATAGAACTCCACAAATACAAATTGTGTATTTAATACTTTACAATGTTCTGAGCCTACTACAAAGCATGCTCCTACCACCCAGGCTATAGACAGTTGCATCACCCTGTTTTATATTTTGTTAAGCGCATGTAATCCAGACAGCTTTTTAGATCTATTAATTCTTATTTTTTAAAGAACACATGCATGGCATAGTTGCAATGCCACTGTGGATACTCACTTCATTCTACAATTTTCATTGGGTTGGTAGCTAGTTTACACATTCTGAATTATTTCTTCATTCTTTTTCACTGATTTCATTGAATCCCATGTTGAAATACAAGTTGTGCTAATCAGAGTGAGACCAACAGAGAGCACTCATAAGGATTAGAGATAGCAGATATCAAGCCACTTTCAGATCACCCAAGAAAGGCAGCAGTCACAATCCAGTAACAAAGAATGAAATTGCTTACCCCCTTTCTGATGATCAGGGCTAACTGAACACTCCAAAGGAGGCTATCTCCAGGTAGAGATACTTTCCTTGCTACTGCCAGTCCTTAAATGAGGTTGGAGAGGGGTGAACCCTGGGTCCTTCCCCTACCACAGATAAATTGCTTCCACCTGATCTCCAAGGGCAGCCTACACCCCTTCACCAGGTTCTCCATCACTGGTTCAGGCCATGACCCAGTTGTTCCCATACACCTGAATATCTCTAAAAGCTTTCTTAAGGTAGTTCTATTAAATACTGTTGTGTTCTGGGGATGAATAGAAGTCTTCTAAATAATTGGATTTAGATTACTGACTGACATGTGCTATGATACACCAGAAGAAACAGCATCCAAAAAAGAAACAGAAAGGCTCTTTTGTTTGTACCCAACTTTCTCACAGCACTGAAAGGCAAGCAGTCTCATCTGATGTGCAGTCTCTTAAAGCATCTTGAATGCAGAAAAATTACGGCAACTATGCCCTACTGGTTAAGCTTGTCCAGTGAGGACATGCTAAATCATTTAAGTAGCTTGTTTTAAAAGGGCTTCCCCTCCCCCAAACTTTTGGTCAGGTTTAGAATCACCTATTCTTAGTCCTTAGGAGAAAAATTACAAATAATGAGGACTGGGGAGAAGCTTCTGTGTCTCAGGTTGCACAGTACCCTCAAGAACAAAATTAGTAGTGTGAAAAGACAGAGATGGCATTTGCACTAGTGGCAAACATCCTATTTTTAGCATCCTAAACTAGGATTTAGGGGATATAATTAGTCAGGTTGTACTTTTATTTAAAGTGAATTAAACTTTCAGAGTTAAAAGGACAAAATGGAATGTTGCTGGACTGAGATAAAATTCAAATCAACATCAGACTTGAAAAAGCAGCAGGAATTTTAAACAAAGTACATTAAAATTTTGAAGAAAAAAAAAATTGAGTTGTGATTATCTAATAGAAGGATGAAAGGGAAAGAGGCATTTATGACTTCACTTCTGATTTTGTTTTAAGATGCTACTATCTTTATTCTGTACAACTACACTTCCAAAAAAAAAAAAAAATTCTTCACATTAATCAGCCATCTCTTCTTCCCCCTTGTCCCCTTCAAAAAAATCAGAATATGTTTAGACATGGTGTCACAAATCCACATTTCAGATGAAACTGAGGAAACTTAATAGAACTGGCTCTTACCTGCATAAAAAAAGAACACCCCAGATACTTTATTTTTTATTGTAAATAAAGCATATAACATGCCCTCATACATGTATAGGTATAAATTCAGTGTATATGTGGGACTACACATATATACAAGTGAGCACATACATCCATACATCGCTGTGCACTACAATATAATGCTAGCTCATATAACCACCATCACATAAAAGCACTTAACAGTACCTACTCAGTAATTAAAAACAGATGAAAAAAATCCCCACTTCCAGAATCATTTCAAGGACAGATAGAGCAGGGTACACTGCTCTTGACTCATACTGCCACTGTTACTGTGGCAAGGAGAGCAGGTCAACATGTTCTAAAACATAATCCACTTGCCAGACATGAGAAAAGACAGAAACTCTCTCCTAGTATCTTTGGCAAAGTGTGTCTAACCAGAAGCAACTTAATCAAGATCACAGGTGCTGAAAGAGCTGGAAGCATTACCTGACAACAGGTTGCTTCTAAGATTAAAGGGCTTTCCATTCAAGTGATGCAAAGTACTACTTGGCACATTGCAGCTATACAAAAGAATCATCACTACTGTCATCTAGGTATTGAGCTTACTTTTATTAGAACATATGCCATATGTCTGGCTAAGATGCAGCATACTTAATGAATGTATCTTCCCAGTTCCCCACAGCTAAAAATATAACATCCTGCACTCATGACAGACTTCACAAAAAAAGCTTAAGCCAAAAGATCCTAACACCAAACTTCCCCTTGATCAGGGCAGGACATATGCACCAACAGCCTAAATGTCATCTTTATGAATCACTAAGATTATCCAAAATCTTTATGTGTAACAGCACAAACTCTTCACTACCAGAGCCACTTGTCTTAAAATATACTTTGGAGTGTTCTACTTCATAATCCAATACATTCTTCCTTCCTGCATATTCCTAAAATCCTGGCCTATTCCATTATACTCCAAAAATGCTTCCCAAGATCATAAGAATTTCATCTTTGATAATGAACACACTGCTTTTGAAAGAAGCTTCATCCTGGTCCTTGCAATCTACCCCAGTTGTTTTAGCAGCTCCTTTTAGTGGTTTCCCACCCCCCCATCCCCTTTTAAGTAATAAAATGATACGTCATGACATGTAAGCAAAGCTTTGTAAGAATTTCTTGCTGAAAAAGATTTGTTATAGAAAATCTTCATATTAAAGGACAATGTTTCTTTTCATGACAAATATTATACAGCATGCATATTTTTGTGTAATATTTTCTAATCATGTAATCATAATTTATTACAAAACATGCTTGATGTTTATCACGTTCAGGACCTTTCATGTTGACACAAAACGTCAATACTATCTTCTTTTACTTAAAGGCACTAACTTAAGTCATAATCCCATTTAAACTATCAGAAAGCTCTCTAGTAAATAGTAGAAAATTAGCATTGTCACTCATTAACAAGCAAGTCCAGGACATTCTTCTGAGTACTCCTCTAGATGTGTATCAAATGAACATCAAATGAACACAGTTACAGATATGTCTGAAAATTTTTAAGGAACCACGGTAAAGAGAGACAGCAGAAACAGGGTGTTCTCTCTTTACATATCAAGCCCTTGTAAGAGTGGAATATTCCCACAATGGGTGTACAGTAACTGTTGAGTCATGGCTTGACCCACAGTTTGAGCATCTGGGTAAAGGATCTGGTCAGCCCTGGGAGCACAGGTGAAGGAAATTCAGCTGTGTGACCAGGAGGGTTGGAGCCTGGCTGCACCTCTCTGTGACCTCATTAAAGGGCTGACTTCCACTAGTGAAGGCCTCTGATTGGAGATCCCTTCCTAGTGTAGTCTTTCCTGCAAGCCTAGATCTTCAGAGATGGGTGAGCACCTTTCCTTTGAAACACCATTCCATCCACACTAGTCCCTTTGCTATTATGCTCCTCTATCACTTTTCCACCACACTGACTTTTTTGATTGTAACAAGCAGACAAGAGAGAAAACACTATTAGATAAGGAGTGCCACTACCCTATGAGGTAGAGAGGAAAAATGAACAAGTGGGTGCATGCACTTACCTGAATGTATAGATAGAAAGAATAGAGCCAGATAAATGGGTCATTACTCAAACTCTTGTACCAGAGTCTGTTATTGATTTGGATAGAGATGTGTGTGAGCATGTATACCATGCTTTACGTACATATAAATGATTTAAAGTTATAAATTGACCAATTTTTTTTTTTTAACCTTACGGCCTCTTTTACAGAAACACGTTTATTTACACTGGCCAAAGTCTTCACTGCCAATACTCCTCATTCCACAAACACCAACAGGCACACACAGATTTTGGTGGAGCTCTTGATGACTCACCACTACATACATATTTTCCAGCCAGAAGCATTTGTTGGTGGAGCTCTTGTGACTCACTTCCAATGCACTTTCTTCCCCATCACTGTGGTCCCCTGGTAGAGCGTTGGTGATTCATTAATGCATAGCTAGTCACTTCAAGAAGTTTGCCAAATGACTACACTGTGACTTCTGCTAGTTACGTGAATAAACAGCGCTCTATACCTGTCCACAACTTAAGTAGTTGTACTGTGAAGGCAAAGCTGTTCAATAAGCTTTCCCAGGACACCAGTGTTTCCTAATTTTGATTTGTTCCATTTGAGGGAGCTACTAGAACACCTTGCCTTGGTATTCCGTCTCATTTCCCATATGACAGAGAAACTGCAGACAACTAACCAAAGGAGCCCTTCAGAAGATCAACAGCTGTGAAACCTCTTCCAAACAGCCCAACCTGTTGCACATCATAATGAATCCCAGCACCAGGAAGAGAATTAAAGTCTTCTCTACAACATTACAAAGTTCAAGACACTCACCAGAAATCCAGCAGCACAAATTTCATGCTCATTAGCCATAGGTTTGTCCCAAGCTCAGATCATTCCCTTTTTTGTCAACAAGGGAATACTTATCATAATATAAAGGAACTTTAAAAACAATTTAGAAAAATCCTTAAGATTAAAATCAGGGATAACCCTGAAGATGCAGAAATGTGTACAGGTACCTGAAAAATGCTCAGATTCAGAACACGCTGCCAATCATGGCATATTACTCCACGTGGACATGCATAGAACACAAAGAACACAATAATAAAATGGAGAAAAATCTCACCTACAAAACACCATTTTTCAATAGTCACTACTATTTGGTATGCATTTTCACCAGCAATGAAAAAGAACCGTATGTTACACTTACAGAAATCTACACCAGTAGACCTGCACCCACTATCACCACTGCTATAACACATTATCCACTGCCTCACTAGAGTCACATCCACTGTTTGGTCTCCACAATCATTCGGCAAGCATCAGTTAATGTCAATGAATGCCGTTTTTCCCTCATGGAGTAATTCAATTCCACACCTTTGCTTCATATGCACTTCCATGTCAGATGCCACTGTGTCAGACCACCCCCTCTAGTGCCATCCATCACACACTAACAAAATGGAATGGAATACTTGCAGGATGGTTCAGTCTCTACTGCCGTACAACTAACATCTGACTCTGATGTTGTGGGCCAACCCAATAAGAGATATTACGTTTTTTGCTCAATTAACTTTAGTGTCAAAAACTACAAAATATAGCATGCACACAGAAGATTTTTAGGACTCAAAGTTATTGGTAGGTTTTAATTCCCCCTCACTTTCCCATCACAACTTTCCCCCTTGCCCTGTGTTTTTCCAAATGCCTTTGGCAAAGAAGATTGTAAACACAATTACTTTTTAATTTTGTTTTTAATTGCTTTTATCTATGATACTACTATTCTCTTTTATTTCAAATGTAACACTATACATTAAATCTAATACCCCCACGTGCCACGGCACTTCAAGTTACAAGCATCAGCATTCTCCCTGCCACTTTATTCATTGCAACATGCACCTTAACACACAGCAGATTCTGTGCTGCTGTCAGTGATGAAGACTTATGTCCATGGTGTGCACTGCATAGAAGTCCTCAGAAAAAGTTATGTCATATGGCTTGGGTTGCAGTCCAGCTTACATTCTTCAGTGTGAAACTGATGATATTTGTATAATTTCTTAGTATGATTTCTTCTCCTTCCTCTGTCAATCATTCACATTTTAGATTAGCTGTTATTCCAGTTATGCGTTTGTACATCTCTACAGATCTCCTTTACTAGTCCAAAAATGGTGTAGTTGTCTCTTAAAAGCTTCCAGTTTGTTTATAATTTGGCCAGAACAGGGAGTAGTAAAAATTAAATGCTTTTTACAAAAGTTCTCAGATCTGTGACTTTCAGACAGAAAATTGTAATTGATTAAGTTCGTGCCTATATATTGAAAATTACACACCTCCAAAGAAAAAGATGCTGCAAATCACCATATCACTCTGAGAAACGAAAACTAGCAGGCATTATGGAAAGTGAAGATTTTCTATGTGTTTGTATATTTTGTATTTAGTGATCATGTTGATTTCTACGGAAAAAAACCCTGTATCCAGCATTGCTCTTCCATACCTTTAGAGCCAATCATTTACACTTTGTAAGCTGACTAGATCAACAGCTCGGCTATACAGACAGTAGAACAGCTGTCAGCAGCATTATCATAAAGATGCACTGTTATATTTCACATACACACAGAATAACAACCCTTAGTTGTAATACAGTTCAGCTGGAAAAATACTCAAAAATAGCTCATACGATATACTGAACAGGATCTTGTACATCCCTCTTTGTCTCCAAAAATAAAAATTACAGCAAATATTTCTGTGCACACCCTCTGACTCAAACTGAAATCTAACGGAAAAGGATGAACACAAGTACCCACCTCTTGGGTGAGAAGGAAGAAAGCTATGAATTCTGTCCATTACTCATAAACCTCACCAGGATGTGAAATTATAAAGCATGTCTTAGCTTCTCCCAACCCCATGACAGAGAGGACATTTTCCAGTTGTAGTGATGAGTAAGCTACCAAAGCCTCTAGTCTGCCCTATGCAAATATATTTTACGTTTAGATACACTAAGGACTCAATAGGTTGCTATCATACAGAAAAGATTTGGGATGATTGAATCTAGGCAGAGTTGAAGGCAGCATGCATAGCTTTACCACAAGGCCCGTTGAGACATTCTTCCATCCCCCTTCAACTAGCAAGTACATTGGCAACCCACATCAAAGGAAAGAAAGTGAAGCCTTCCAGCACAGCAGTGAGTGCTCACAACCCAGAAAATGCTGTTCCAAAAGGCATAGGGTCCCTCAAAGGCCCCAGATTACTTCTGCCAGACACATGTAATTATTGTGGGATATTCTACACAGACATTAGACATTAAGACATCAAAATTAATACCCACGTGTTTATAAAAGGACACAAGTTCCCCCGTATATTAATACTTTCTTCATTTATCAATCTCCTAATAAACTTACCACTGGAACCAACATCCCCAAACAGCTATAGCATGGGGAACCTTATTACTGACGTCTCTCATTTTTCTTAAATCACCTAAGGCAAATTTGAAGGTATGTATTCCATCAGTGATTACTAATCAGCTCAGAAACATCACTCCTGAAAGTTAGCTATTATCTAAGACTGTCCATCATCTGAAAGAATCTGAACACCTAATACTTTGAATGATCAGCAAAAGAAATTACAAAGCCCTAGACACATGCAACACTGGATATAACCAAACTCAATCCTCAGGAGCACGAACAAAAAAAAAAAAAAAAACCACACAAAAAAACCCCCTCAGAACACTACAAATTTGTCCCCAAACATTACTAAGAAAGCTATGTTTCAGCTGCATATATTCTAGTACCAAACAGCCAAAAAAAATAAAGAATACTTCAGTCTATAGTACCTGCATACTTACAGGAAAAACTCAAATATGATTATACACTGTACCACGTGCATATCCCGCAAAACAACAAATCCAAGATGTTCAGCATCTGTTCACCCTACAACCCGATTACTCAGCTTCCACAATCACATCTCATACATTAAACGTACTAAATTTGCATTAGCATGTTAAAAAAATAAGAATTATTACTTCTGCAACTTTGCTGAGAGTACATTCTGAAAGCAAAAGGATATAAAGAAGAATACAGTTAAAGATATATACTATTTTCATGTGCTAATACTCAAATGCAGCTAAATAGTCCTACTGGTGATTTACTGTGTGTAAATCAGATGTACATAATTTTAACTTTTGTTCCTGTAATTTCACATGCTAGAACAATTAATTTTAAAATATATACAGTTATATACTTATTTTTAAATGCTTGCTCATTGAAGAAAAAGGATAAAAATGAGCTTTATTCCATCTAATCTAGTTATCTACTCATCTTCATACTTGGAGCAGGATTTTTAGGCCAGAATCCCTTATCCTGAATTAATGAAGGCTGCCTATGAAGTATACATTCCTTTTACATTTAGTACACAATGAACCAAGCCATACAGACACTACAAAAAAAAAAAAAAAATGCATCACCAGTTACTTTGTTTTGTTAGCATTACCCACCTATCTTTTGTTATGACAGCTGCAAAATCAGCCCATTATTCAAACCTCTCCTCTCTGCCCAGCTTTATATATTTCTTTGCCTTTTGCAGACATCCATTTTTACACATCCTGCTACACTGGCAAGCTCTGAAGAACCTTCCTTCCACTTTAGCCAGGTTGTTAGCGGTTATTTTTTCCACTCTTCCTCAAAATCAGGCTGACACTGACCTGTCACTTCCAGTACCAGCCTGCATCCTCAGTGTCACTCCTCTCCTTCCTCTCCAAATCTAACCAGTGACTCTTTTTCCTCTCAAATCAGCAGAGAAGACTGGGTTGATCACACTCCCCTTATCATATATCAACATTCTGTCTTCATACAGGTCCTGCAATTGTCTTTAATTTCTGAATTGTTATAAAGCCAAACAAACTGGAAAGAGCACCTACCAGCGTCCACTACACTATTTCCCTGGTAGAATTATCTGTTCTGAATTCTGGGCTTTGCAACAGAAGAACCTGACCTATTTAGAAGATTGAAAGGATAAAATGGAGAGTGTTTTAGAATGTAAAGCTAAGAGAGAGGACAGGGAAGAGAGCAACCTTCAAACAAATAGCAGTTAATATCTTTATGCAGAGGCTCTGATGAGTAACATGCTGTAATAATAATTTATAAATGCAATTTTTAGTATTAGTTGGCCTGCTTTATAGGCAGTCACATTTATTTTCTCCCAACTGCATAACCCAAACAGGGAATTTCATAGCCACATTTTAATGTAACTCAAAATGTTTTGGAATATTCATTAGGCAGCTGTGTAAATCTTGCACTCTGCCATTCTTCTGATTACTCCAACAGGAAATGACATTCTCTGTTAGCTGAAACTTCTGCAAAGTGAATGAGAAATTGCATTGACACACTTGTCAGCGCAAACCTCTGACTCAGCACTCCTTCACAGCGTAAACAATTGCCTCAGAAGCGGGGAAGTAAAGATTCAAATCAAAAGTTCAAACCACTATTTCTTTTTCCCACTGTTACCAATCTGCTACTTATCTTAATCTTCATCTCTTTTTAAGCTACTTGTGCTTACTTGTTGTGCTTCACAATTCTATTTGCCTTTAACGTTACTAAACAGAGTATGTTTCAACCACAAGATACTTAGTATGCCAGACAATATTTGGTCCAGTAATTACCCTTATATTTCACTTGTTCAGTCCTACTGGGCAAAACAAGTATACTGAACTTGTCCTGTAGATTGAGTCTCTGTGCTCATAAGCATATTTGATAATAAAATATAACATACACTGACAGATCATATATGACAATTATAAGAGACACATAGCAGCCTTTAGCTTGCTCACCTGTGGTATTTTAACCCACAAAGCTTTAGATTTTTTAAAACTTCTCCCTAAAATTCACTTTTCATTCACTCAAGTAATACCAATAAATAAAAATAAATAAATAGAAAACATCTAAGTGGAAAAGTCAAACTTTAAAGAAGGACTTGCAAAAAAGGATAGTTGTGTACCACAGTTGATTATGCAGTCAAAATGCACTGTTCTGGCCTTGCCTGTATTCAAAGACAAGCTCTCTGCATAGCAAATCAGTGTGCATGTGCTTATAAACATTTCTATAACATTTAGGTAGGGAGAGGAAAAGTAATTTAGATTTTTAAACTAAGCCCTTTTAAGCAAACTTGGAAAAGATGTAGTGTCTGCCTAGCACTGAAAAGATGGCTTAGATAGTGCAAATACGGTTATTTCACTGACTGCTAATAGAGACAGCTTTTTAAGTCTTGAAAAATATATCCAAGAAAATATGTAAAATAGGGCTGGAAAGTTTTCATTTCATTCTAAGCAATTCATACTTTAAGAAGCAGAGCTCAGTAGACAAGCATTCACATAGCATTTAAATATCTAAAAGATCCGGAAGCAGAGAGACTTATGTGAGCCTGCAGGCTGCAAGCAGTTCATATTAGCACTGACATGAACTTAACACGTGGGGTAAGTCGTTGAATTAAAATGCCAGTTGCAAGCAAGCCAACCTTTCACAGCTCATCTTGACATTCACCCATTGTACTTCATCCTCATTATTAGTTATGAGGAATTACGGGGTTCAGAGCCAAGAAACATACTTCCAGGTTCCCAAAGTGAATCATGAGCCTAGATTTCTGACATCATAAAAAGGTAAATAAATAACAACACATCCCAATTACTAGACACTTACCTCTCAAACAGCTAACTCCCTATTTAAAGCTAGTAAAAATAAATGCTACTAAAAATATAGATGGGAAAACTGAATAATGCCAATAAGAAGAGATTCCACAGACCCATTTTATAACCTTGGTTGAGAAAGGTAATACTTGTGTCTCTTGAGAGTCAGAAAGAAGCTCTCCTTTGTAACCAGGTTTATCAGAATAAAAAGGCAATATTCAACACATTTAGTAGCTTTTGAATAGGAATTATAAAGACATCCCCATCAGAAAACCAGAAGTTAAGAAAACAGCTGAAAAACAAAACATAAAAGAATGTAATGGCAATGATCAGGTCAGAATTATCATTTGAATTCCATTTTAAAAACAGAAATCAAAATATGATAATTAGACCATAAAATATTTCCACATCTTAGATCATCAAGCATGCACCCAAATGCAGTTTTCTGGTTTACAATCTCAGACATCCTACTGCACAACAAATAAGATTTCTGCATTACAGCTGAAACCACACCCTGAAATCTTCAGCATTGAGACTGTGCGTTCCTAGGTAAACATATCATGACTTAACTCTAAGGTCAACCATTAACCAACAGGTACACTATAACAAGAAAAGTCTTTGAAAGTATTAATGCCAGTGATGCATACCCTTTCATGTGTAATGTTTTTCTAAAGTGAATAAATATTTGACAGTTTATAAATAAAGACATTCTCAGTTTCAAGAGGTGCCAGCAATAAAACATCTCTGCAATTCTCAGGCCTTCAACTATCATCTTGCAGTCAAGCATAAACCTAGATGTGGGTCTGAATTAATTTGCTTTCCTACATGCCGGACCACCTGGGACCATTCTAGTAGGCAAGTTTCATACCTTTGGGCTTCCTTAATTACTAAGATACAACTGCAGGACTGGAAATTTCCTGCAGTGTTGAATGCCAGTTACCAGCATACTGTGGTCAAAATGTGCATACCAGATTCATATTTGAGACAAATTTGTTTTAAATAAATTCAAGATCAGTCTGGCCATTCAGACCTCAGACATCTTGTTTTCTTAATATAACCATGTGTGGTCTCACAGCTTCACTCATTAGAATGCACCTCTTGTCTTCTCATCAAGTCAGAAGAAGGGAGGGAAAGTGGCTAAATGACTCAGGGCAAGTTCTTAATTTGATCTGATTCAATGATTTAGCGTGAACACCTCCTCCAATTAGGACTGCATTTTCCCTCCCTCACTTAAGCAACATCACTTTTCTATTTCAGCTACTGCAGCTCCATTTCAGCCCCACCAAAGTCAAGAAGTCTATTCACAGTTTCTCTATAGAAATAGAGCTATACTGTGAACGTCATAACTTAGCCCTGCCTCACACTTCATACGATTTTTTAATGATACAATAAACTATTAGAGAAACTATAAATCTAAAATCTGCTAATGTCCCACCATGTTAATAATTCATGAAACAATAATATGTCAGTTTGACAGTCCTGCTACTGCAAGAGCCAAAAGCTCTAAATGCTCATTTGCAAAGGCACACCATGCTGTGAAAGAGATATAGAGGAATTCATTCTCCAGTGTTCATACATTCATACACACCTGGAATTTATGTTATAGATGATAAACACACCAATATCTTACCTTTCAGTCTCTGCAGAACAGCAGATGCTACCGTTACTATGGAAAGCAGAGGAGTCAGAGTCATCAACCACTTAGGGTGAATAGCTATGCTCAATAGCCCACTTTCTAGAGGCTCAAGACACTTGCAAATCCACAATCAAAGCTTCAGTTTGTGTGCTTAGAAACTTAAAATTACTTGGGAGCATTTCTGTTATTTTGCCACTCAGCACAGAGGCATAAATCTCCTGTACTTTACACCCTTCTATAGCTGCCTCCACTGTGAACCAACAATTGCCATGGTAAGACTATGTCAAAGATATTCTGATGGTCACTCTTCCACTTAAGAGTTTTTCCATGACATCAGAAACTTTTTTTTTCCTAAATATATAAGCTTATCTTAAGACCTCAATGCTTTAAAGATTTGACGCACAAACCCAAGTAGCGAAGTTCCATTTAATATTTTCAGTCACCCTATTTATTTTGTCTATGTGATACTAGACATAGATCCATAGAAAGAGACATCTTGTACAGATAATAATTTGGGTTACATAGCTCTCCTTTTGACCAATTGCAAAGAAATGAAATAGTTGAATCAACTGGCATACCCAGGTTTCCTAATTATATTCAAAATAAACATCAATTATTTATTTTTTAATTTTGAGATTAATAGAGGAAAAAAGGCCTTATGATGCTTTTATTTCAGCAGGGAATCACAGCTGTGCCAACATTATCTGCTTCAATTAAAACTCCAATCACCTCATAAGGCTGAGACAGATGCAAGTAGGAGCATCATTTTATACTGGCATCATATAGGTTTTTCTTCTTTCCTTACCACACTGCTATATTCTTAACTAGTTCTCTTCAGGCACTGGAACAGGCTGCTCAGGGAGGTGGTTGAGTAACTATCCCAGGAGGCATTCAAGAAACATTGAGATTTGTGCTAAGGAGACTGAGGTTTATCTGTGAAATATTGGTAGTAAGCGGACAGCTGGACTGGAAGATCTTGAAGGTCTTTTCTTTGTCTATTCCTTAATTCTCTAAAGCTTGACCAAAATAAGGCAATTTTCTTCATACTTGCACTGTGGAATTATCGTAGGTAATTCATATTTAAGAATCTCTTTCATAAAAAAAAACAAAACACCAAAAACCTTTAAATCCTTCTCATACTGCTGCCCTCCCAAGGGTTATAAACATGTCATTTAAGAAGTTGCCTTTCCAAGAGATATACAGCAATTGCATAATTTTAACAAAGCAAATTTCTGGTTACTATGGTGAACATGAATTATCCTCATTTTACCATGAGATTTGTTTCTGTTAGAAACCCAGGTCTGTCTCAAAAAAAAATAAAATAAAGCGAACTTTCACAATAGTCCACTAGTATCCAAATGCTCTAAAGAAATATAACTGGCAATCTATTTGAGGAACTGTTTTGTTGTTTTTTCAAACACCAAGGAGAAATATTTTGACTTTGGATAGAATGCAATATTACCACTATAGTCAGTGAAAAGAGTGTTTGGATGATTAACTGAGACCAATAATGATGTACCACAAACTTTTCCTATTTATACTGGATAAAACGAAGCCAGTGGACACTGACCAAGTAAATGTAAAAATATTTTTTTCTAGCCACAACTTCCTGTAGGCTATCCAAGTCTCCTACCCTCTTTGCTGCCATTCATCATCCCAAATGATGCAGTACCTGCTATTTTTTTTCCCCTCGCCCTGCTCTTCATCTTTTAAAACCACCCTTAATGAAAACATTCCACCTCGTGAAGGTTCATAGCAGCTATTCTTCATTCCTTTTATACTGAATTTTTTGATCTGCTCCTAGCACAGGCAGCAAGAATGAGAGACATTAATTTTCTTTGCATAGTGCAGTTTTTCTTCCCATAAAGCAGGGTGGTGAACACAATATTATTTCTAGTATTGTTGGGTTTACTGATGCCTGAAGAATGCTGTTAGGCCATTCCCTGTGCCCATTCAGCATTCTGCCCTCCTTTTACAAGGCTGGAGAGTGCAGCCCCCACACACAATTGCTGCATCTTTCCATTTTCTGTGACATGGGATATGCATATGCATCCCATATACTCTTTTAAGGCTTAATTTCGTGGCACTCCATTTTCTGTAGGTAGTTTTTTTGTTGTTGTCATCATCATTCTCCTCTCTTTAAGAAAGTAGCATAATATATTCAGAAAACCAGACACAAATAGTTAAAAGGAAATGTGATCTTACTCGTGTTATGTAAATCAAGGATGAAGTGGAGTAGAGTACATGGGACACAGACCAGAGAAAGATACAAGCATGCAGAAATAAAATGAAAAATGCTTTGAAGGTTCTTAAATAGATATATTCCAACTTCTTACAGTAAAACTCAACTTTCCATCAACATCAAAATCTGGATTTCCTAGAGTCATTCAAAAAAATTTCATGAATCACATGCAGTGCATTTATATTAACTTTAATTGAACTTCTTGTGAAATTTCATTGAATAGCTATGAGTATCTGAAGCCAAAATTACATTGAGTATAGTATTCCTCACTCCTCTTTCTTTTTGGAGTGCTTCCATGTGCTCTTACACAGCTGCTATGCTCCACTTCACTGATGACTGATGTTTTTGACACCCATAACACTTTTTTTACTGAGTTGTGTTGTTGCCCAGCTCTTTTCCCAGCTTCCCACTCTATAAAGTTAGCTGAAACTTCAGTGGCTGCCACTGCACTGTTTTACATCCAATGATCCTGGAACACCTAACTGAACATGTATTATTTTACATTTCTTAAGATCACTCCTAAACAATGAAAATATACATATTTATATAAACATAAAATCTTAAACATTCATTCAAAGCTAAGAGGAGACATTTTTCTTGTTTCAGTAAGAATGCTTTTTAAAGAAAAATAAAGAAAAACATAGAACTATCAGATGTCTATTAAAAAAAAAAAAATCTCAAAAATAAAAAGATTTCAATGACACATAATGTTCTATTACCCCCCTGGTATCTTTATTGCCAGAAATAAATCACCAGGTTACAATATTACTGGTGCTATTCAATAGTAGTCCCTGCAACTTTTATTAGTATTTTGTTTGTTTTTCATCTTAAATTATTCATCTCGGTGACAAATTTCAGACAGCCTGCAAGTGTCTAAAGGGAAGATTTCATCTCTGGAAGCAGACTGTCCAGGATATCACAAAAACCTGTCATTCTCATGTTTTCAAACTTGATAAACTACTTACAACTGTTACCAAAAGACTTCAGATACTTAAAGAATTAAACAGTTGACCTTTTCAAATTCTGGAATTTAACTAAGATGATAATGAATGGCTTTGGACCTGAACTGCTTATGATAGAAAGCCACCAGTTCCAGCCCAGGATTTGCTGAGCTTAGGCTGGATTCTTGGACTGGATTCTAAAACTCTGTATTTGTATTTCAGGCTTTGGCACTCACCCATTCTTACCCATAACAGTAATAAATTACATAGTTAAGAATTCCATACTGATTTAAGGAACTCAGCTATCACTGACTCCAGTACAAACTGAGACTTCTCAGGACATTATGAAGAATGTGAAAATGATTTCACTTGACTAAGACTACTTTCTAGATACTTTAAAAATAGATATATACTTGGATAACACCCCTGAACATAGAGAATGTTATTTCTTTTCACAGAAGGTGTCATGCGTATTAACCCCTACAAACAGAATGAGGCACAGTAAGGTGAAGAGAAGAAAAGAGTGTGTAGCCTAACCAATGTTTGGCTGAAAAGGGGGATCATCTGTGAGATAGGAGTATTTCACTGGAAAATGGTTCGGAAAAGAAGAAAAAACTGGCTAGTCACTGGACTGGAAAAACAAAGCTGCTAAGAATTGATGAACAAAAGCAATAGAGCGTAACTTCTTGGAAGGCATCTCTCAGCACACTGTAACATTTTTTAAGGTCTCTACAGATATTTTGGATTGACAGGCATCCATTTTCAAGAAGTACTTGTGAAGTACCTAATCAGGAAGTATTGTTAGGGGACAGTAGTAACATAGTACACTTTTTCAGGTATGTAACCACATTTACGAGTTTTAAGAACTTCATTAAATTACTGCTTTATTAACAGTGACCAGAACTTACTTGCTGATAGCTTCTTTTTTTGAGAGAAAACCTTAAGTTTTCCTCTTTGCTGCAACTATCATTGTGTTAAATTATAAAATTTGATTCGTTTTTATTTTAGCCTCATCATGAAAGGATGGAGTAGAATGCTTCTGCCATTATCTGGTAACTAAGCTATATTTAAATCATTAATGATTACTTCCTAACATTAAGCTCTGCAGCAAGAGACCATCTTCCAAGCAGAGTAAAAGGAACCTATTGTACAGCACTAAGAAAATCAAAGTCATTAGATAAATTGGAGATCAGTTGTTGAGAGAAGACACCTCAGCAGCACTGAGCAATCACAGCTTCAGCAGAGGTTAGGCTGCAGTCATTCTGGTGCATTTGGAAGCCAAAGACTTCAGAGCACCTTTAAAGACAGAGTACTACAGATCAATCAGCTGTAAGCCTTCCTGGCCTAAATCCACTTCTAGTCTAACTCAGCTTAGAATAGCACTCCTGAAGCTTAAAAGGGAGCAGGAGCTGCAAGGGAAGCGTTAGTTGATTTTCTTGTGGGGGGGGGAAGGAAGGGGAACAACATGAAGCTGCCTATCTTAGATGTAAAACTGCCAGATTATACTATAATAACCATGCACCACACATTTTCCTAATTATACTAGACAACACCGTGGAGTAGCAAAGACTTGTTAAACATTATAAGCAGTAGCTTCCCATATCTATTAGAAGTAACTATTTCAGACCTCTCTTTGAAATGTGAAATATTCTGGGGTATCATCAATCTACTTCTCATGTAAACATACACAAACAGCATTAAACTCTCTCTGTATTCTGTCTTGCCAAAATTCTGCCACTAACGCTAAAATACACTCTGGAGGCAACAGGCCTCCATGTTCTGATGTTCACCTCTAGAAGGAAAAAAAGGAACACCACAATATCCAAACATGGAGTGCCAGCCCCTATGTAATTTATTGCTGTTCTGTGTGGGAAGCAACAACTTCAGACAGGATGAAAGGAAACAGCATTACAGAGCTTAATCCACAAACATTGCACAGGAGAATCAAGTGAACTATACAGACTCCAAAGATTAAGTGGAAGAACAGCCTAGAAAGGCACAGATGCACCAAGGATTCTTAAAAATTATGTAATAACATACTTTTCACAGACCAGCTCCTGCTGTAACATACACTCATCTTAGCACTTCCCTTTCTTCCACCCTAGTCTTGAGAAGCTGTGTTAAAATTTCCCAAGGGCTCAACATTCAGTAAGCCTGTGAGGTGTTGCACTTGGGTCAGGCAAGCTCAGATACGTGTTCAGACTGGGGGAGAATTCACTGAAAGTATACTTGCAGAGATGGAGTTGGGAGTTCCCTTTGGTGAATAAAAACCTTGATACAGCTCACAGTGAGCATTTGCAGCAAGGAAGATTAACTAGATTAACTAGGACACATCAAAAGAGGAGTGGTCAGTGGGGCAAGTAGCACAATTGCTCCCCTCTGCTGTGCCTTTGTGACACCCCTTCTGGAGTAGTGCATCCAGGTCTGAGGCCACCAGCACAAGGACATGGAGTCGTTTGAGTGGGTCCAGAGTGCCATGAAAATACACAGAGGGCTGGAGCACCTCTACTATAAAGAAAGGAAGAGGGAACTGGGTTTGATCAGTATGGAAAATAGAAGGCTCTTGAGAGATTTCATAGCGGTTTCTAGTACATAAAGGGAGCTAATAAACAGGAAGGAAACAGGCTTTTTACACAGACTAATAGCAAGAGGACAAGAGTGAAACCCTTTTAAACTAAAAGATGAGATGTTTATGTTAGATGGTAGAAGGAAATTCTTCACTCATTGTGTTGAGTCATTGGCATATACTGCCCAGAGGAGCTGTTGGTGCCCTATCATTGAAGGTGCTCAAGGTCAGGTTGGATGGGACCCTGGGCAGTCTGACCTGGTAGGTGGCAGCTCCACCCCTGGAAGGGGTTGGAAGTGGATGGGCATTAAGGTCCCTTTTAACACAAGCCATTCCATGCTTCTGTGAAGATTGGCTGTTACAACATTTATGTCTGCTATAATTATTATTTCAACAAATAAACCACATAAAGTTCTTAACAAATCCACAATGGTAAGAAAATTGAAGAATTATTGAAAACCAATGCAACATATTAAATGGCTGCCCGCAGCCTTTATAGTCATTTAGATGCTAAATCCTTCCTTATTATCTAATTGATTTGAGGAGGGTTGTAGAATTTATCTCCACAAAAAAGAAACATACCAAACTACTTCCTCTTGCATGCTTTCTGCAATCTATTACAGACAACAAAACAAGCAACAAGTTTATTTATCCTGAAAGAGCAGCATAATACAAAAGCCCCTAAGCATTAATAACAGATTTATACGTACATAATATACAAAATTTTATGTCTTTTATGCATACAGGAGACAGCTATGTTCTAGGAGTCTAAACATTCATAGAAAACAGCCAGGTGGAAAGCAGAATTTATGTATTGCTTAGAATTTCAAGTTCAACAAATTTAGTTATTACTCAGAAAGATCTTACAACTGTAAAGAAACATCAAGACAATACCTGAAATAAGAATGTGAAACATGCTTTAATTTTCTTTTTTTTACTGTTAAGTAAAAAAAAAAAAAATTTTTTAAATCTAAGAAGTTAATTATTTATATTCTGTCAGAAAAGATTTTCATAAATTCAACTTTTCCCTTACCCCAGTAAATAAAATGCAATTGAGCTGACAGTTCTGTAAGCATTCCAATTTTGGCAGAACTACATTATTTATTAAAAATGAAATTCAATTCTCTCCACTATGAAAAGTCAGCCAACATTTATGTAATCTACCAAGGAACCTCAAATCTTTCACTTTAAGGTCTGGAAATTCAAGTAAAATGAGAGACAGATTCACATGAAATTGTCTTCAGGCTTTTGTGTTGTGGTTCCAAAAAGGTAAAAATCACATATTAAGAAATAAAAGCTCAAAGAAAGCAGGAAAAAAAAATTAAAAATGGATAAGAATGAAATTTCATTTAAAGGCAGGTAATGAGATTTATTTAAGCTGGATAAATATCTAATCAATCACCTGTTTAAAAAACCACTAGGCCCTATTTCCTCCATTTCTTTTAGACTCATGTCAAAAGGCCCAAGCACTTGCTCTGTCATGAAACACTTCCTCAAAGACTGTGCATTAGAAGTCTCCTATAAAACATATGCCCCATAATACAGCCAATGACATAGAAATCATTCCTAACTTGTGCCATTACAGAAACGGCATGTGCTTTAAGGAACACTGCCAAATGACAGATACCATCCTTTAATCTCTTCCCTGCCATTTCTTTTCTAATGTAATTCACTTATTTCCAGTATTTACACTGTTTACCTTTTGCATGCCTCCCAACTCAGGTAATACAATTCAATTTTTACAGTCATTTTTACATTTCTATTCCCAGTGATACTATGACTGCACTGAATGTACTGCAAAGTACTTAAAGAACAAGGTAATTTGGGCAACAAGAATGTCTGCACAGAGATTTTGTATTCTTCTTACAGAAATACAACTTCCAGAGCAAAACTGATTGAAAGCATGCCTTTAATTAAAGATAATAGTTTCCCTTCTGAACAGTTACACTACTACCCTGAAATAGTAACTTTTTCAGTTCAAAGAATTTCAGTCCATTAACTTTCAAGCAAACACATACAGGCAGTTGTATACTTTTGATAGGATGGATTAATTGCATGTGTCTTGTTAACAGCAAAAATTATCACATTTATTAGCAGTGCAACAGAAACAAGTTTTTCAAATTCAGTATTGCATGAACCCTTTGACTTATAGATGATGCTCTAAACAAACAGTAAATAATCTAATGTGGATTATTATTTTGTTTGTGATGTGCTACAAACTACATTACAAGTTACATAATGCATTGTATGTTTATTCTGGCTCAGATTCTCTCACCTGTTCTCCCCTGGCACTGCTAACACTACCAGATGGGCCCATTTTAAATTTAATTAATTTGCCCCGTCTCCTAGGATTTCAAAGGAGTAAAGCACTGACAAGAACCCTGGTTCTTTCCTTTCTCAGTTACAGAAAAAGAATGTAGATGGAGATTTTCCTTTTAAGAACAGAATACAACATTCACAAATAAATATCTGGCGAGAACACATGTCGTTCAAAGAAGCTAAAAATAGTACAACCAACAAGCATATGCTTCACTGGGAACCTTCCTAGACTCTAAAAGTAACCTTATTCTTTAGAGTCAGTGTGCATTTAGGAAAGAAAGGAAGCTATGGAGCAAGTATGTTCATCAACATTGCACAAACACTGCATACCAAACTACATAAATTTCTCATTTTACGTTTTCATTCCATCATGTTAGTTGCTGATTCTTTCAAACAAAACTGATTCTTTCAAACTCAGCTAAGTTTTTGTTTCATTCAAAATGGATACTTTAAAATTCTTTTATTATCTGCTTATGTTAGTTTTAACCACCAGCAGTTCTTCTAAAATGGCAACTGCTTTAAAAGATACGCAAACCACATTTCCTTAATAACTCTGATGAGCAAGAAGCTGTCAGTGAAGATTTCCACTCATCACCAGGTGGCTTTGCATACACTCGGGCAAAGCAATACTGTATAAACAATACTCCTATGACTCCTTACCACCCAAACTCAGAAGATCAGGTACATAGTGCTGAGGATAACCCCTTCGTGAAAACCAGCAATAGAACTTGACAGGAAACTGCATGGCTTTTGAATACTACAATAATAAAACAGCATTCAGCTTTTCCTTTGGGTATCTTGAGGTTTCAAATGGACCTTTCAAGTTGCTAAGTTCAATTTCAGATACACTTGTATATATAGATATACCTTGTACAGAGTGGAACATTTTAAAGCAGTACTCTAGAGCTCCAGTAATGAATTTTCCCACTTGCAGACAATGCTATTAAAACCTTTCAGTCCTCTAAACTGAGCTTAAATTGCACAGAATATTCAAACCCGCGAAAGAATAAATTTTGCTTCAAACACAAACACGAAACACAGACTGGCTTACAGTGTTGCCACCTCTCTGGAGTCTGCCTGCATAATGCATCTTTTCTGATATTATAGCATCTTCATTGTCATTTCAGCTCCAAGTGTCATGCAACCATGTAAGAACAAAGTTTTTCCTCCACAAGTCTGGTGACTTGCTTAAAGGTACCGACTGAAGACCATGTGACTAATCAAAAGCATTAGGCCAGAAGACAAATAGAGGCAACCTGCAATCAAGTTCTGAACAACCTAATAATTTTTTGAATACTTAGAACTGATGTAGTATTGTTTACAAAAGAATATGCACTACACCACTAATTTAAAGTCAGTCATTTTAAAAATATAACGAATATCTAACATTTAAGTATAGCTGGTTGGACTTTTAAGCTGTGAAAGATGAACCCAAATAAGCCAAAAAATAACTTGGCCAAATAAAATCAAATACCTAGGAACCAATCCAAATTAGAAGACACAATGAACCCTCTACTTTAACCAACATTAATGGCTAAAGCACTACTATACTCTTCAGACATGCAATTCAGCTTTGAGATTTTTCAAATGAACTGCCACTTTATCAGATTACTGAGCACGTTCTCATTTACTCATCACAATTAGGTCTGTCAGATTTACAAGAGAATACATATTTTCTATAGGAACTGAACAATAGCCTGCAGCAGCCAACACTGGAATACTCTTGAAAATTCAAGGTGTATCTTATAAACCAATAGAAACTAGAGTTAAACATTCACATCTGAAGAAATTCTGTTTCCAAGACTAAAACTTTTTGCCCCAAAGAAAAGACAACTCAATCTGAAAAACGCAACCAATAAAAAAGCACTTCAAAAGGTGCCTCTACTTCTTGTTTATAAACTAAGATTATTTTTTTTTAGCTAACAATATAAATAAGCAAGAGGATCTTTACAATATTTTTTACATTTCCAGAAGCTTTTGTATAACTTCTCCCTTTAACCAAATTTCTCCACTTCTATGAAGTGCTTTCAAGGTAAAACTTCCAGAGTTTTTCTTCCCCAAGTTCTCACTGATATCAAGAGAACCCTAAGGAACCCTAAGAAGAGTTTGAGCACTAAGCTTTATCACTTCTTATCATGGACTATGTCACTTTCTTTCCCCTCCCTTCCCCCCCTCCCCCAACACACTGTCCTAAAGAAACTTCTTTTCTCCTCAGTAAGGATATAAGATTTCTTTATCCGCACCAACTCTCCAAAATCCTCATAAGATCAATAAAAAAAAAAAATTGAAAAAAAAAAGGCATTTTTGGAATATTTATACTGAAATCAACAGTTCTTTCACAGTCCAACCTGTGACATTTTAAGGCCATTATGTGTCATCCAAAATCACAAGTCTCACCAGCATCTTTACCAGCCAGCTGGTTCACTGCCCCATCCTCAGCACGCAACCAGCCTGGGGCAGCCAGCCAGGGCTGCAGCAGCCCAGGCACAGACAGAAGCCCAGGCGAGCAAACACAATTCCAAAAACAATGTTACAACATAGTAACAGAAAGAGCTCTGGAAATAAAATTGTAGGTAACTGCATAGGTTGAACAAGTTTAAAATAAATCAAACAAACAAAAAAAATATCTCACTTCAAAAGAAAGGAAAGGCAGAAGCTTTCCAAAAAGCTAGTCTGAAATTTTTCCCTAAAAGCACAGTCTAATCAGAGACTAACTGCTATTTGCAAAAAGCAAGGTCTATTAAGGGAATATCAGAGCTCCCTACTAGCTGTCCTTCAGCAGCTGTACCCACAAGGCTAGCTCTGAGAATGGAACATAAGTGTAGCTATCAGGTGTGCTGGAGCTCATCTTCCTACACGGCTTCCACTAAAGGCAATCCACTTAGCAACTCCAGAAAACCTACAGTTTACTTTCAAAAGTACATTCATTCTTCAGCTAAAATATTTAAGTGAACAAAGCCATATTCACCAAACGGACATCAAGAAATAAATATTTCCATATCTACTAGAATAAAATGTCAATTAGACATATGTTTAATTATTAAGTCGCTTCACATTTAAACACATTTAAAACTTTTCAGTACTCCTATTTCATCCAGGAAGCCCTTTCTACCCAGTAAGAGCACCCTTAAATGCTTATTCCATTTAAGGAAAAAGCTGCTAGGAGCTGACAGTCAAAACCTGTCCTCAGCACAGTCAAGACAGAGGCTTTGCTGAGAGTGTCCTCACAGACTTTAAAGTTTGATGCTACTAATGAATCCAAACCATGACTTCAGGACAATAAATCCAGTCTTACAAGACATAATAAAAAAATAACAGAGCCAGAAAATGCTTAATTTGCTCCTCTGGATTATTATTATTATTTGAAGTGATACATGACACAGCCTAACTTCAACAACCATAAATCAGATCAGGTACAGTCTACAACACTTTCACTCCATGTAAAGTCATAAATCTGATGTAAACACCACATCACAGAGCTCAGACACCTTCACAGAACTTATCCTGTAATCAGGCATGCTCTCAACCAAATTAGTCCTCTCTCTCACCTTCTCTAGGATGCGTGAACTCAGCATAAATGCTGACAACAGCTTCAAGATGATCCCACCATGATCCCAGCCTCCAATACACCCATCTCCTCAATCAGCTCAACCTCACCCACCTCTTAATAGGGCACAGCTGTACCCCAGCTGATCATTAGTGAAGGATTTTGGTAATTGGTAAACCAGTAGCTTTCCTCTCTTTCTGTGCCCAGTGCAAGTCTGGAGGTTTTCTGCCATACCCTTGAACTACTTCAGAAATAAATATTACCTGTTACAAAACTGAATTTTCTATTTCTCCATGCACATAAAGCAAACAGGAAAGTCCTTGAAATTCTGGATTTTCTTTGTTGCTTTAAAAAAAACAAACAAAAAAAAAAAACCCAAAAAAACACTCCACCCAACATGTTCAAGTATTTCCATCTACAAAACATGAATGAAAATGCACTCTCTCATTCCACCACTCCTTAATAAGAAAGGAATGCCTCTGAATAAACCTTCTCCAGTCAATTGTAGGGTTGCATTTCACTTATCTACGCAGCCAGCATAGGAATAAAATTAAGACCTGTTCACTAAACCATTGGTGCTTCTCACCTTAAAGAAAGCAAGCCCAAAGACAAATAATCACATGAACAGTCACCAAAGCCAAAAGCTTATACACAGCCTTATTAAAACAGCTATAGCCACAGAAATGACAACCTGTTACGATTATTCCCCAGTTTTAATATGGGAACTGTAAGGTGGAATGATACAAAGATGACATGCAATGATACAAAGATGATATACAAAGATGGTAACAGATATTCAAAAGGTTATTTATAAGGAAAAACTCACCAATATGGATGTCTTTGCTGGGAAATACTGAGGCAATCTCCACCAGGGAGCAATCTCCAAGACATGCTACCTTAATGGTGGTCAGCCCTTAAAGTGAGGTCTAGAAGAGGTGGAGTCAAGCTCCACCCCTTCTGGAAGCACAGCTAAATTACTCTCACCTGTGCTCCCACAGCTGACCTGACACTTGCCTCAGCTGATTAATCAGAGGTTCAGGCTGTGATTATCAATTTCCCATACAGGAGCATTAAAACTTAATTGTGCTAGAGCTAAAAAAAACAAACAAACAAACAAAAAAAACCCCACTCCTTAGATCTTAAATACAAATTCTGGTGTATAAACAGCTGTTTGGGGGAAGTACTGACTTAAGTTTCACATACTAAATAGCTGCTGTGAGTTTTCTTTAAAAATTACACATTACTTAGCAACATCAATTGGTAATCAAAATAATTATTTTTTTTTCCTTCTGCTCCTGCTCAAGGATACCACAGTTTTCTTATAATACATATCATTTAAGTTAACATAGAAACGTTATCATTTAAATAGTCCAAGCAGAAACAAAGAAACATTTTGGACAGCATTTTCCACTTTTCAAAAATGACAATTTCATTATATTCTAGGGACACATTCCAGTGAAACAAACAGCAAAAATAAACTGTGAGTTTTTATTGATTATTTTTCTTACTATTATTTTTTTGGAACAACAGATACAGAATATGAATTCTCTTACTACTCCTGAAAAGACAACACTACAACTTACACCTGTATGGAAGAGCAGAGGAGGTAAAGTAGCACTTAGGTCAAATTTTGAATGGCCTTATACCAAAAACCAGACTCTCTCTCAAAGACATAACTCCTTAACAATATGTTCCACATCTCCCTATAAAATTACAACAAAGCAAATGTCCACCCTAACCTTATCCCACAGCAGAAAAAGTAAAATTATGGTAAAGGACTCAAGAAAACAAGAATAGATCTCTCCTGAAAGCCTTAAGTAATATGAAAATAGTGTGAACATACAAACACCTGTACAATGTTTCCCATGCTGATGGAGTCAGAAGACTTTAGATAAAAATGTATTCAGAAGAAAATTAAAACAAGAAGTTGGTGAAAACTTCCCATCTAGTACAATCAACTTATCAGAAGTGTATAACTAAAACATTTTAAAAAATCCTTTATGCTGAAAAGCATTTGCTCCACATATAAACATACCCTGAGGTATTTTCTGCTAACTAGCTAGTTCTCTCCTTCCAAGTGATTAAAAAAAAAAAAAAAAAAAGGCAAAAGGAAAGTTTCTTCCCTTCAGTCCTTAAAACTCCAGTAGTTTATCAGCTTCCTTACAAAACAGTAGTTATAGGAAGATAACCTAAAAAATGTAAAACACAACACTGACCTGTTGATTAGCAAATGCACTATCAAAAAGTGCCAGCAAATCACTTGTAGCTAGAGGATTCACCAGGATATCTGAAAGCATCTGAAGTGCTCTACTGCTCTATAACAGCTATTATCTTTATAGGTCAAAGAAGCTAATTACCTGTTTCAAATAATTTATGTCCAGCAGAATACCACTGCATAATCACAACTGAGTTTAATAGAGTTCACAATAGAAAAAAAAAAAAAAAAAAGAATTTACAAGATGCTTAAACAAAGAATCATACAGCAAATATTTTATTTTTTTAGCATAAAGGTCATCACTTGCAAACACTTTCTTTTAAAAGACACATCTATAACATTTACCCTAAGCTTAAAGCAGATAATAAATGCAGCAGCAATAGTGCTAAAGTTAATCTCACCATTAATAGTACACTTAGAGTGAGTCAGCTTTTCAGTTTAAAAAGAGATATTGCATTAAATAAAAATCTAGAAGATATCATGAAATAAATGAAACAGAAAAAAAAAAAAAGAAAAAGAAAATGGTATATTTAGTCAGCACTTGCTTGGACAAAGGGAAACAAACCTGTATTATAAATTTATTCCTCAGTATATAAAAATCAATAAAAACACAACGCAGTAGAGCTATATCTAATAGTTACAGTGACAAGCCTCTCAAACTCTTGCTCAGTTGTTTTGGTACATTACAATTGTTTATTATGTTACAGCACTTCTCAGCAGCCTTCTGGCTCAGTAATGAGATGTCTTTTTTTATCCACTTTATGTTAGCAGTTCTGATACCTGTGCGTCTGTGTAACTGAGGTAGTGACGTTAAGTGTGTGCAAAGGGATTTCCAGGACTGCCAACACATCCGTGTCTCCAGGCGAGCCAGGGAGCAAAAGACTTTTGTTGGCTCAGTCAAACATACACTGCCTGCCTCCCTAAGAAACATGCAGTGTTTAACAATGCACATCAGTCTGCAAGAGAGGTGCCATGACAGGATACTGCCAAAAGTTCAAGCACACAAGTTTTGACTTTCAAGAGCAGTGGGGCTGAATGGAGGTGTAGCCTTAACTGGAATGGAAACATACCTCGTATGATTTTTAAATATTGTTTCTAATGTTGAAATCCCAGATGTAATGGCCACAAGCCAAGTAAATATATGTCTCTACAATAAAAGAAAAAAGCTTTTAAAAGCTTAAAATGTTAACATAAGAACTGTTTGAAAAAAAAATCTGATTCATCTAGAACACTGCAAGCATCTAGGCCTGAGTCCAAACCAATGAAGTTATTAAGATTGTCTCCCTCTATTTCCACAGGCTTTGGATAATGCTCTCAGTTACTGTAGCTCTCAGGCTGACAAATATATGCAATATATCATCTCAAAGCAAACTGAGCTCAACACATGTCAGTGACAGCACATTCATTTAAACAGAACTACGCATACTATATATGGGAATAAATTGTTTCTTTCAAAGATGCAAACCCGACGTATTCTCACGCTATTAATACCACCAGGATTCAAAATGGGCGTTTCCTGACCAATACATCTCTGCCAGGCATGGAAGATAGGTATCTTCTTTCTTCATTTACTCATACAGCTATATTATTGGAAAAGAGCTAAGAGAAACTTCTGCAACAGTGCCACCCTCTTCTATCAGCTAAGACAATCTATGTGCTATAAAAAGCATACTTGCACTTAAAAACCTGTGGGTCAAATCTGGGACTGTGTACTTAGGCCTGTGTGAAGTTGGTATACGCTTTACTCCAGCCTTGAGATCTCATAGGGTTTAGCACTCCACAGGGTGGGAGCAAGAGTCAGGCTGTAAGCACTCAAGCATGTAGCAAAATCCAAACACAGTATAGAAACACAGCATTTTGTGATAGTATTGTCACTTGCAGTCTCTTTTGTGGCTGAAATGATACATGGGAGAGAAAAATACATTTTCAGCTATTAATATCCACACGCATAATGCTCCAGCAATCTCTCCCTTAGAAAAAAAATTATACATGAGCTGCATTTACTCCATAGACTTCCCACTGAAAAACTGATAAACTTCACATATGTAAAATGCATCATTATAAGCAATGTTAGTAAGTATGCATAATGGAATACTAAGAGTACACCATTCCTAAATTCTTCCAAAATTATTTTATTCTTCCATCTCACTAACTTCTCTGGAACTTCTGTCCTACCATTTAACACTAGAACGCATCACTGCTTCTGAATTAGAGCCTGATCTTGCAGAAGTTATCACCAGCCAACCCTGAAATTCACATAAACTTCCATCAATGTGAGCTGGATTCCACAGAGCAGCAGAGCCAATCTCCGCAAGTCCCTTTGGGGGGACCAGTGACCATTGTTCTGTACTTTGCCTGCTGACTAGAGATTACTGCTGCCATTGCTTAAGATTCGACCCAGGAAGGACACTCAATGACTAAGATTTGCAATCCACTTTCTTGCAACAGTACAGTGCAAACATGGAACATCACTGCTTTTCTAATTATAATCATTAGATCCTGTCCCTGCAGAGCTTATACTTAGAAACACTGCTCTCAAAATTTTCAATGTCTCTGTATCTGGGACTGTAAATTGTCCTCATTCCACATTCAGAAATCCCACTGCTTCAAAACTGAGCATGTAGATCGCTGTTATTAAAAAGCTTTTTATTCCCTATTGCAAACATTTCTTATGTTGTGCTAAACTGAAAAAAAAAAAAAAAAGAAAAAGTGAAATCTGATGGTTTCCAACCAGCACCCACAGATTTGCAAATGTGTAGAGCTGCAAATTTTCTGAGCACAGATTTTCTTCTTAAATGTACGCTTTGAAAAGCCTTGAGAATAAGTCTTACACTGCATCAAAATAACATTTCTGTCAAGATTGTTGGGTTTACAGCTTAAATCCTTGTCCATACATTTTCTTTTCTGCATACATAACCAATTTGATCACGTCTTTATAAAATGTGAAATCCATTACGAGCTCCAGAGAGCTGAAAGTGCTTCCTATTTCACAGCAGAATGGCTTGGCATAGCGCTGCACGACCCTCTCCACATCACTGCCTTCTCCACTTTTCCCAACACCATCTGCACAGAGCCGCCAGCTCCCCTTCTCCCAGCCCTTGACCCCTGTGCTGTGCCGTGTCCCAGCTGGCCACCTGTGTGGCAGGACACATGCAGAGCACTTAAACACAGACCACCTGACAGCCATGGGATGGTAACGATCCCGTTTTGCGATCCCAGTCAAGCATGTGACCGAAGGGCATAACGCTTCACAGCCCAAGAGCTAATCTCTTGAGCTCCCAGTTGTTCCTCACCTTCTACTCTTAGAGGTAGTCAAAGTGAGGCTTCCACATACAGATTTAAGTGAAGACATCTCCTGAGTTGCGTACCCACTAATGAGTACCCTTCTATTGTATTCTACTTTTCTGAGTACATAGTGCCTTGCTTTGAGTTTGTTCCATCAGTTTTATTTGAAGATTTACTCAGGTATTGCTAGGAAATCAACCAGCCTGGCTCTCTGAGAGTCAGTGTGGTAAAAGCATCTCTTGCTTCAAGGAAATTAGAAATTAATTTTCCAGAACTCAGAGGCCTTGATGAAAAATTCTTAACTTCTCATGAACAGCTTCATCAAATACTGTACTTCCGGTAAAATTTAATTTTTTCTACTGAAAAAAAAAAAAAAAGAAAGAGAAAAAAGAAAAAGAAAAAGAAAAGGAAAAAGAAAAAAAAGAAAAAACAGGAATGTTGGTCAGTTTCTACTGGCCCAATCTAGCACTCTGTAGTTTATTAAATTTCCAAAATATGCAGATTAGTATCACAGGAGACTGCTGCAGCTTGTCACTGCAGGCCAGCTACTGCCACGTATAATTGTGGGATTCATTTGATACATAGAGGAGTCCTGGATTCTGTGGAAGAAACACTGAAATCAAAATGTGGGCACAGTGACAAAGACACACCAAGGAGTAGGGGCACGGAGTCCAGCCCATCGCTCTTCATAAGGTGATAGCCCACACTCTGCACAGCCAGCATCAGGAGTGGTGTGCCCCAGATTTGTTCTTTTGCATTCCATAGCAACACTTTCTTGCTTAAGAGCTTGATCAAAGCCAACACTGAGCATCGCACAATGTTTATGAAATGGAAATTGCCCTTCAGGAGTGTACAAAACACAGTCACAGATCCATAAAATCAAAAAATTACAAACTGTATAACAGTATTTAGTTAATCCGTGTAACTGTGTACATCATTGTGAATATTTACTTTCTTTTCCTGTATTTTTCCAGAAACAAGACCAACTAATAGCATTGCTCAGAGCCCTTTGAATGGAAATCTCATGTGCTACCTTCAATATACAAACAGGAATGAGCCCTTCCAGGGGCTAACACAAGTTGTTTAACAAAATCTTTTCTTAAAATGTACGCATAAACTCCATATAAAAAATATTCATCATTTGCTATATCGTAGCGAAATCACTGTAGCTAATTTTGTAAAAATTACATCTCAAACTACAAACCAAATTAAATAAAGTAAAACAAGGGCTTCAGTTGTAATGGTTCACATTACATGAAATACTGACAACACAGGTCAAGATTTACATTTTTCTTTTTTGCAGAATTTAACAAATGTCGTCTTACAAAGGAAGCATACAGCATACAAATCCTGTAAATTCAGCAATCATTGCTAGTACATGATTAATACTAATGTTCTATTAGTGTACGATGACATAAATTAGATATGGAGTTTCAAGGAGCAGTGTTTATCATTCTGTTACCAGAAGTTTTTGCATTCTCAGCTTACAATATCTTGACTTCATCTCCATGAAAATGAAAATTCCACATTGAAATCTCTTAACACAAGGTGTTAAACTGTTTATGCCATGATTGTAAATTCCAACCTCAAATTCAATGAGTTGAGGAGAGAAAAAGTTCTAAATCCTTCCACGCAGACATTAAAAAGGCTCACATTCACCAATTAAAGTTGACAGTCACTGCCAATTCTGAGGAATATAATGTTAAGATGAGAACATAACAGGAAGAAAACTGAAGTTCTAGCAGTGCCTTGCAATAACTCATAAGGACATAGGTGTTAGGGTAGCAACTCTGTGCCCTCTACCTTTTAGTACATATATGAGTCATACAGCAGGAAGCCACAGACACAGGCACGAAAAAGGTTTCTTTCAGCTCACTCACTGGGACCACTATGCAGTGGCTGAGAGGATGCTGGCAATCCAGCTCTGCTGCAACCTGTGGAGCAGCACAAGAGCAGCAGAGGGAAGGATAGGTCCTAACACAGAGAAAACTTCTTCAGTTCCACAGCAGGAGGAGCTGCTGCTTCTTGTGAAATGGCTTTCACTAGCAGATCCAATACAGTTGACACAGTGTGTGCATGCTTTTGCATTTTTCACCTGCAGCCCAGGCAGCCCATCCCAAGTTACCATGCAGCACAAGGCACTTCTAGATTTTCCTTCCACCTTCATACCCTAACTAATAAAAACAATGTTCTCCAGTAACTGTTACTCCTTTCCCACATGGAATTCCCCCCCATTTTAACCTGGAAGGAATGCAGGATCAGTCTATGACAGTTCTTGCTCACCAGAGACTTGGAAACCTTTACAAGTGTACCAGACACGATCTAAAAGGAGAAATCTATCTCCCCCTTCCTGCAAAGCCCTCTCTCCTCCTGCCCCAGGGATGCTCATGACCACGGCAGCTCCTCCAGGTCTCACATATGTGAGACACTCAGATCTTGCAACCCCACATAAGTGCCATCTGCCAAATCACTCAGACTGTGAGAGTCGGAACCCCTTAACAACATCTGTTATTTAACTAGCAGATACATATAGCCCAGAAGGTTTTAAAGACAAGTTAGATATGCTTATCTGTACTGAATTAGAGCTGAATTATCTGCTTGAACTACACCCCAACAATGGGCTGTTGGACCAACAAGACCCACCAGGACATTATGTATGAACTCTACACAGAAACCTCTTCGCTCCACTTTTAATTCTCTCAAGGAAAGAAGCAGCTGGCAATGACCTGTAGGATTTTCTTTTCCTTCAGGATCCCCTTGTAGCTTTGTCTCATCATGCAGAGAATACTAAATACATACAGAAGAAAATAAGCACAATTCTAAAATACTCCACCACTTGAAAATTGCCTTGTAGGAAATGGTATTTTACAAGACACGTGAAGTATAGCAAATGCATTTGAGCTTTGTCATCGTATCTAGCTAACACCTCTCTGAAAAAGTTTGGGTTTGATTTTGTGCAGAATAAAACATGTCTACAGAGAAGTGATACAGCCTGCAAGGTTTCCTGCAGCTTAAGGCCAGATTAATAGCTTTTACTTATGCTCCATCTCTCATGTTCCCTTCTTCCACAGATAGGCCCAGTTCCCTGCAAGAGATACACCTTTCAATGGCAGAAGAGGGGCTCACTCAGTCTCCCAGTCACTCACTGAGCTCATGGCAAACAAAGAGGGAGCCCCTTGCACCGTAACTTTGTAGCTGGTTCCAATAGGTGCTGGATGCTGTCTGAAGCCCTTTGGAGTGTGCTTCAAGGAGAGGACACAGGAGAAAGGGGAAGACAGCTCACTGTACGTCAAAGCAAACCAGCAGCCTAGCAACCATATATTAAAAGGTGTGTGTGTTTTTGTGGGTGTCCGTGTGCCAGGAATAACTGAAGCCGATATTATTCCATTTGTAATCCAAAAAATGTGAAAAGGGAAGGGGAGAAACTCCAGCTGCTGGTCTATTTTGGGGTCTGTCAAAGTCCACTTTCACAAATACAGAGTCTTAACACTTTCTATCCCATTTGTCTTAAACAAAAATGAAAGTCTGGACCTAGGCGAGATTTCAGCCTCGGCTTGATAGGGACCTTCAGAGCAAAAACCGATCTTACTGCACATACTACATTTTTTTCCTGTTGGTAATAGGCAAAAAATGCAAAAGGTCGCTCCTGAGATATCACAATTAGTTTAGAGAGACGAGATCTAGCGCCTTATTTCTGAATGCACTCTAGCAGATACAACTCCAGATACTTACACCTAATTTTTGAGACAGAAGTGTGATAGATGAGAATCTAGAGTCGTGTAGAACTAGCTTTACAAAGACTGACTGGAGTGAGAAGTTCACCACGTTAATTTTGCTGAAGTTTCCCACACAGAAGAACGGAGGGCTCGCAGCGCACAACGAGCACCGGTCGCGCTTCCACCACGAGCGGCCCCGGCGGTGCGTACAACTTCTGAACCGCTCCGTCCCAGCGCGCTACCACTTCGGTGCCCCCAGAGCCGCGTCCCCACGTGGGCGAGTGGAGCCTGGGGCACCTTTCGGGGCTCGCCCTCCGCCGCCAGGCTCGCTCCCCATGTTGCAGCCCGAGGTGGCCCTGCAGAGCGGGCACAGCGCTGACACCCACCCCCCGTAGCACTCCCGCACCACCGAGGGGTATCCCGGGCAGAGGCTGGGCTCCGCTCCTCCTCCTCACCGCCACCGGGAAAAGAAGGGGAGGAGAGTTACCTTGTTTTTGACCCCGCAGTGGCAGCAGACAGTCCACAGGTACTTGAGGGTCCTCCACAGCAGGATGATAAACAGTCCCCCAAAGAAAGTGACCATGGATGAGGCGAGGAAAGCCCACCACATGCGCTGTCCGCGGCTATCGCAGGGCACCTCCATGGTCACCGGGATGATGAGCGCATCCATCTTGGGCACATTGACGGGGGAGGAGGACGAGTCTGTGTTGAGATTGTTGGCGTTGATATTGTTACTCATTCTAATGCCGCCGCCGCTGCCGCCCGGGTAGGAGCCGCCGCCGCTGCCATTTGCCATAGCTAACAGCGAGCCGGGCGCGCAGGGGCTGCCGAGAGCTCCTCCCGCCGCCAGCGCCCCCCAAAAAGCCCATCACCAGCCATATTGCTGCCACCGCTCAGCGGGAAAGGGAAAATAACGGGAGGGAGAACAAAAAGCCAAATCAAAACAAACAAACAAAAAATAATCGGGAAAGAAAAGCGACCGCCGCAAAACCCCGGTCCCTTCTCGGGAGCCGGCAGGCCGGTGAATTCCGAGCGTCCTCCTTGCGCGGCGTAAATAATAGCAATAAAAATAATAATAATAAAAAAAAAATAATAACGGCAAGGTAGTCCGCTCCTCAGCTTCCCACCCCTTCCTTCTCCCGCATACGCAGCCCCCGCCCGCCCACCCCCGAAAAAATCATCCACCACCACCGCCACACGCAGATGCCGCCGAGCGTCTCTCCGAGATCCCCAGCGCTGCGAGCCCGCTGCCGCCGCGGGGATCACTCGGCCTCCGCCGCGGATCTTCTCGGAGGTCTTCTCTTATTATTGTTATTAGTCTTTAACTTGTTATTAGCGATACTCAGTCCCCCCTGCGCACCCTCCTCCTCCTTCTCCTCCTCTTCCAAGTCCAGCCCCTTCCTCTCCTCTTCCCCCCGCGGTGCCGGCAGCAGCCTCCTGTGGCTCCTAATTCATCCTCCGCTGGCCCATCTGCGCGGGCGCTGCCGCCGCCGCCTCCTTGCCCATCCTTCGGGAGCTCGCTCCAGGGCGCAGGCTGCCGCTGCTCACGCTGTTGCTCCCACTCGCGCAGAGGCGCCGCCGGCTCCCGCCCCTCCTCCCCTCGTTCCGCCGAGGGACGCGCTTCGCGGGAGGATGCAGTGCGAGACGGCCCGGGATGCCGAGATGCGTCGAGGGGGCGCCGGCTTAGACGGCTCTCCGGCTCCCCGTGGGGCCGTCGGGTCCCTCGGGCGGCGAGAGAGGCGTGGCGGCGACTACCGGGGTGCGGCGCGGCGAGGGGCTGAGGCTGCTCACAGGTGGCCGCGACCGGCCGCTCCGACAGGTCCCACCGGCTCGGGCGGGTCCATCGCCGCCGCCGCCGCCGCCGCCGCGCAGTGGTCCCCGCAGCCGCGGAGGGGCGGGGGCGGGCGGCCGGTTCGGAGGATGTCATGACGCAGCGGCTAACGCACGGCGCTGCCGTGGCCCCGGCCCCCGCCGACGCGCTCCCCGCGGAGCCCATCTTGCACGCCGTGCTCCGCAGTAGCCCGGCACGACATGGCTGGGGGCTTCCACCACCCCTTGGGGCCGGGGAACGGGGCTGAATGGGGCTGATGGCCAGGCAGCGCTGAGCTGAGCTGAGCTGCAGCAGCAGGTGCCCGCAGTGCAGGAGGGCTCTAACGGGGCCGGGCGGCGGGGAGCAAGGAAAAGGCGTTGGGGCTCGCTCTGTACTGAGGGCGTTCTGGGATTTTTTTTGTGAATGGACGCGGGGAAGTGTGGCGAACGGCCCTGGAACGTTCCTGAAATTAACCCTTAGAAATAGGAACAACGATTGATAGTGATACGTTGGAGCTGGGGGAATCCGACAAGAAAATCCGGATCACTGTCTCCCGCTTTTTTCCCTCCCCCCTCAGATTTCCACTGTAAAGCAGAGGATTATTTATTTATCAATCTATTTATTTATTTATCGACCTATTTATTTATTTATTAAATAAAGTCCTCATTTGGCACACGGTCTGCTCAGCCAGCAGCCTGCACAAAGCGTCACACAGATCCTCTCATCTGTCCATGGACAAAATGCAAAAACCTGTGTGAGTATGGCTTTCCCCAGCCCATGGAGTTACACCGTTGTGCGCAGAGCCACAATGGCAGGATGGTGAGCTGGTAACCTTTGCCAGGAGTCATTCCTTTTCCTGTGCTGGCTGAGTTTGTATTTTTTACTTAAGCGATGATAATGACATTCTTTGAGTCCTCAGAATTTTTTATGGGTCTCCAAGCCTTTCACCTCCACTTTTTGTTTAATAACATCACTGTTGGTCTAACTCTGTGAGTTTACCACAATACTACGCTTTGGTGTGTTCCTTGAAAGAAGGGCTTCCTTCTGCCAAAGGGTGTTAGCAGAGGTCTCTGAGCAGAGAAAGCATGAGCCAGCAACATGGAGGAACATACATACAAGTGATGAAGCACTGCACTACTAGGATATAGTTAACTAGGTTAACTATAGTTAACTAACTAGTTATAGTTAACTAACTAGGATATAGTTATATCCTAGGGGAAGACAGACACTCAGTTGCATGGTACACGTGGAGCAGCTGCTGCCAGCTGTAAGAAGGGGCTAACTGGAGGACTTCAGATGCAGAACACAGGTTGGAAAAAAGTGTCGCAGTTGTCACTCAGCCTCCTGCAGTGCTGCCACCTCCCTGGTCATTATCAGCCCTCCCTGCAGCTATAAAGCCACCACAGTGACCATGTCATGGTGACAGGTTACACATCTGGGGACCTGAACGCAGTCCCAATAGCCATTTGGTCTAGGTTTCTGGGTTGGAGTTCAAGGAGCACCTATCCAATCACAGTTACACATCCCCAAGTCTGTTCATCCACCGGCAAATCTTGTAATGAGCACAGGACATCAGGATGTGGCCTGATCTTCAGAAGGCACTCACAGGTAGCAGAAATCCTGAGCCACAGCATCCTTTGTACACACAAGGAAATGCTCAAGCAAGCCAAGTGCACTGAAGTATATAGATTATACTCTCAAATCATTTGCTTTGAATGTGTTTACAAAACATTAGATGGGGATAGGAGGTTTATTATGAGCACCTGTACAAAAAACTGACTGAAGTTCTGCTACTCAAACATTCATAATCTAACAAACAAATACACACATTGAGACATGTAGTTCATAAATGTCACACTATATACCAGGGAGTGATCTGTGCTAATTGAACTCCTGTTATTTATGTAAACAGATCTCAATATACTGCAAATATTTATAATGAAACTCACACAAAGATAAACTGATTGATGCCTGGTGAGACACTGTCACAAGAAGTTTGCTTACTATGAGTTGTCTGCTAAAGGCAAAGCATATATAAAGGAGGAAACTGCATTTTGTTCAGGTAGAAATACAAATGACACTTGAATAAGTATCAGCCAAGTTAAGTACCACAGGAGACTGCTAGATAAGTAAAGGACTGCTTTCTGGTGTTCTTTCTATAAAGTGTTCTTTAAAAAACCCACTGGAGCAGACTGCTCTATCTGCAGTGCTTACACCTGCATTCCACATTGCCTGAAGAGAAAACCAGGTTTTCCAGCTATGTTTCCTGGAGCAATCTATTCTCAGTAAACACGAAATTTACACTGATTAGTCTTCTATTTACTATTTCAACACAGTAGCTCCAAATTTACTTATTTGACTGAATAATATTTACAGAACATAATGAGCACCATGTTTAGCTGTCTTTTATCTGCTGCTGCCACACACTACTGTCTGGGACACAATCATGTCAGCTTGACTTAAATCTGGAGGGTTTGGTTTGGGAGAGAGAAAATTTAGCAGCGAGAAAATGACTCCTCTTTATGTAAAATAGTTCCCTCTTGTGGATATTCTGTGCACAGTATCACACAGAAAGTATTTAAAATATTCATCCAACCAGGATCTTTGCAATAAGAATAATAAAGACCTCAATTCAGCAATGATCTTGGCACATAGGACAAACTTCTTGTTAGCAGTTCCACATACAGCTGAAGAACAAACTTTTGTGTTTAATCAGATATATTTGGCCTGCAGAATTGCTTGTTATCAGTAACAATTTAATAAATTACAATAAACAAAACAAAGCTAAAGTTGTATGACTGCACCTGTATGAGTCAAGTATAAATCAGAGAAGTTGGGTTGGTTGGTTGGTTGTGAGAAGCCTTCTTTGCAGTACAATAAAGAAAATCATAATTAAAAAGGAAGGAAATAAGGAAGTATAAAGAAAAGAGATAATAACAGCAGAACAGTAAGGATTAACAAGAGCCCCTGAACTAATTAATGAAGGCAGAGAAATTCTTTTGAATGGCAAATTTTTCATTAAAACTGAAGAACCCAAGCAAGTAAGAGACACAGCTTCACTGGTGACACAAAGGAATTCATTTGGACCAATGGTTAAAAAGCCCATATTAATGCACAAACAATGTAAGATACATGTGTTCCCTAGATGATGACTATGTGATACAAAGAATATTCCACTTTGTTAAGAAATGAGCTGTGGGAGACCAAAGACCTAGTCCCCAGTTTTGCCAATGGGTGTCTGATCAGTCTGAGTATTAGCACATTATTATCCTAAGGAAAACGATACATAGATAAATAAAATTAAAAGACAGAATCTTCTGATATAGTGCAATATTCTGTAAACTTCTCCTCCACAACTGTTTTGTTTGTTTGTTTGTGTGTTTGTTTTTATGTTTGTATTTAAAATCTTCCCATCTGATACAACATAAATGTTGAAAAAGCAGCTTAAAGCATTTCAACATTCCAAAATTAGGTATTTATTCATTCTCTACAACACCAGGCTTTGGGTTGCTAGCTGAACAGTCCTTTTGTAGCATGCACTGTTGTTACCTCCTTTGGTAATGCTGCTAGCCTAAAAAATTGGCACTTCTGACCAACACCCTCCTTCTTTACATTTTTGTTACCACAGCAGAATGAGCTGTTGTCTTTCATATAACTTCAGTGACTGTGGCAGAGGAAGAATTTATACACAGAAGTAGAGGGAAATAATAATAAAAATTGTTTACTAGTCCATGGGCATGACTTGTGCTACTGAGCTCAGTGGGGTATTTGTTCTTGACCTCATAATGCAGATGCAATATCAGCTGGAACCAGACTTTACATACAGTCACAGATGCCTTGCATAATTAAGTATGACCCTTGCTTTAAGAGTATTCTTTTCTATTGCTAGATTGTCCTGGGAGAAGAGTAAAAAAGTAAGACACTTCTAGTGATTAGACAGGTGCAGAATAAACAGCATGAGTTAATTCTGAGAGATCTGTGACTTATGCAAAATGTTTGCTCTCTGTGATGCTGAGGAAGACCCCTGCTGCTGTTAAACAGATGTAAGGCTCTGCTGCCTTAGCCTGAAAGAATTGAAAGTGGAAATTTTTTCTGGAGGTGATAATAATGGGCACAGAAAACTAGCGTGACCATATAGCTATATATTTTTACATGACAAAAGATTATCATTTGTTCTTTATATAGAATTTAGACAAACTATTTCAGCACGTATTAATCAACAACCTTGTCTATCTTATTTTGCATATCCCCAATCCCTGTTCAAAGACTAAAGTACATATTTAGCATGATAATATATTGCACTCTCTAACACCTTCTTATCAAAGAACTTTGCAAATACAAATACATTCAACTTCATCACATCTCTCTGTAACAGTATACGTGAACACTATTCTTGGCAGCAAGGTTATATAACGATTTCCTTGAATTAGTTAAAACTTTGGTATTGAAATCTATTTTGGCAGTTAAGCCTGCCAGAATCCTCCAGCTGGCAGGACAAAGACATACCTCAGCAGAATGTTTTAATGGGTTGCCCAATCATTCAAAGCAATCATCTCCAGAATACTGGAACTCTCGCACTTAGTCCAGCTAAATAAAATATTAAATAAATTGTCCTGTTCATATTAATCCATGCAGTATGGAGAGAAATTTAAAGAGTATTTGCAAACATAGAGTATTTGCCCTTTCCCTTCCCTTCCCTTCCCTTCCCTTCCCTTCCCTTCCCTTCCCTTCCCTTCCCTTCCCTTCCCTTCCCTTCCCTTCCCTTCCCTTCCCTTCCCTTCCCTTCCCTTCCCTTCCCTTCCCTTCCCTTCCCTTCCCTTCCCTTCCCTTCCCTTCCCTTCTCCTCTTTCCTTCCCTTCCTTTTCCTTGTTAGTCCTTATACTTTATTCATTAGCTGGGTCCTTCAATGAGCCCTAATCATACTTCCTTGTCCAAAGCTTTCCCTTACCAAAAGACCTGAGCCATGCAGTATTTGGTAGAAGCGACATTTGTTGCTGATAGGACGATTTCATACTGGACAATAAGTATGCTTTATGCATTAGCTGAATATTAAGAAGACATCTGAAAAAAGGTGACACAGAAGTGATTGCTTCAGGAATAGCACTAATTTAGCTACATTACACTTCCTAAGCTCTGGAAATGCTTTTAATAAACATCATTCCACACACATAAAGGGATTCCTGACTTCTTAAAACCAGAGCATGTTTATTGTCACTGGTGCCAATGATTTTTCCTCCCAACCAGGGATTTTGCCCCAGCAGAACAGAAATCAGAAAGTTGTAAGGAGGTATTCTACTTGGAAGACCACTGACTCTACAGGTCTGCTTAGATTTTTTGAAGTATCTACATCTAAATAAACACCACCACTGCCACCAACAGTAACAACAAGCCAAGATGAAGAAGACAGAAAGTACAGAAGAAGGACTGTGATTCACCAGTTTTTAATTTCCACAGCTAGGTGAAACGGGCTGTTTTTTCAACCCAAGCAGTAAGCGCTTTATAGAAAGCTCTGTCACTTTGACACATGAAAGTATTCAAACATCACTATAAAGATTTCCTTTTCAAAATAAATAATTTAATTGGATGAGCAAGCACTGCTTACTGAGGAATAGGACTCTAACATTTCTCTATGTATACTCTAAGATGCCTTAGGAGGAGGAGAATGATCTGGTCTGTTACAACAGAAAAGTACTACCCTGAAGACTGAAGAGGAGTAAGTGCTGTTAAACCCAAGGAGGCTAGTTATGTAACAAAGGAGATTCAGGAATAGCACAGTTAAATAATACATCAAAACAATATACAGAACAAATCAAATAACGTGTAGAAAGACCTTATGCCATTGGTTAGTCTTTTTCCGAGTAGGCCTTGACATCCATCTAATTTATGGAAATAGAGAAGAAGCAAACCCTTCACTCTGCCCTGAACATAAGGATAGAACATCAGAGAAATGAGTAATGTGAAAACAGCCACCATATAAGCTTTCTGCCACTAATATTGTGTCATATTAAATCAGGATGGCCACATCACCCTGTAAATGCAGCAGTGTAATGCTAGGACTTCATTCTGCACCCTTCTGCAGCTTTGTTCTTTGTACCAGTGTTAGCATCCTTTGGTGCTTCCAGCTAGGCACACTAAATTCTGATAAAGAATACAGCAAACATTATTGTGATACAACAAATATGTAAGTCCTTCTATGTGCTGCCATCATGGAAACACCAAGTGGTTTAAGTGTGTCTCCCATGTCTTAGCACAGCTTCTGACAGCAATGTTCCCTCTGTGACTGTCACTACCAGATACAAATAAAGCATTCCTGAGCTACTCAGTATGGTCATAGTGATTAAAAAAAAACCAAACAAAACATTATTATTAGTGTAATTGATTTGGAAGGATGCATGTTTATTGTATTATCTTCTAATTTTTGCCATTCGTTATACATGATACTTTGTTCACTGAAAGTGCATAGGCCAGATAGCTTTATGTAATTGCTCCTAGGAACCATCTGACTTTCATTCCAGAACTTTCTAAGGTATTACTAGAAGAGAAGGCTGGAAAAAGGCCTTTCCCTTAGACTTACTATCCATTTAGAGGTGCCTGTTTGCACTAGGCAATCCTCTGTCAAATCCAGCAGCCAACTGTGTCGTGTGGCATTGCAGAGAGATACTGCCAGCAGCATCAGTCCCTGCCATGGAAACACTGCCCTGAAAGCCACTGCCAGCCTTCATGTTCTGTAGGATTTAAAAGTCTGTGGCATACAATTAAAAATATATATATATTTAGGCAGCAAAATGGTGGCAGCAGGACCGTACTGCTGTTCTGCTATGATTAGGCTAGTGGACAATTTCAACAGAAACATTTTAGTTTTTTTTTCATACAGATCAAAAGAAAGACAAATTTGGAGATATCTACATACTGAAGATATCCATCATGAAAAACAGCACTGACTGCTAAGTAATTGAATGTCCACCAGGTATAAATCTGCTTAACTCTGACGAATCAAACATCGTGGATGCTAAAACTATAAAGGAGAGGCCATATGCTTACAAGAAGCCACTTCATATATTTGCAGCTTATTGTTACACTTACTCTTTCTTCTCCCCAGGATATAGTCACATTAAGGATGTCAGTGTTTATTTTTGAGAACAGCCTTAACATTATTTCAGGAAGAGCTGTATCTGCTTTGCTTACTTGTCTCTTGTACTTCTTTGAAAGAGAATATCTGAGAATGGGAGATATACAACTGAAAATAAATTAAAACAGAAATGAACTATGATTACTTTTGTTATCAAATATCAGCAAATGTAAGTTTTGAAATGATGACTTTCAACATAATCAGAAGACATTCTCTCATCCTACTGCATTAGCACATATCCACCAAAAAGTCTCCCCAAATGGTAGAAGAGATAAGATCCAGTCAATTCTCAATCCTGCAAAATGCTGAGCATTCCTACTTTGATCCAGCAAAGCATTTAAACAGGTGTCTAATTTTATGCACAAGTAATCTCACAGAATTCTGTAACCAAGTCACATGTTTAAAATTAAGCATCTGTTTTAGGTCCAGGGTGACAAGGCTCAGCACCTTGTATGATTAAGTGACTAGTAAGCTGAAGAGGTTGTGTAGGAGTCATGTCCTTAATTGCTTGCTGACTTCATCAACACTTAGATCTAACTGAGGCTGTATTTTCTGGTGTACAAAATGAAGGTGACCTTTAGCTCCAAAAGGAATATGACTTTAGGATTCCCTTTCCTGTTTGGAACTATATGTTCTTTCATTAATAAAAGAATGACATAATAATAACCAACTTAGTCACAATTTTGGAACAATCAGAGATTAACTGACACAGCAGTTGTATTACTGAGATAAGAAGAACATTCTGAATAATAGTCTAAACACAGAATACTCAGTTTTCTCACTGGTAGATCTGAATACATCCTATCACGAGGCAATAGTGCTTCAAATAATCAGATATACACGAGCTGTCGCAGACACATGCCAAATGACAGAACTGCACTAGTGCAGCAGTCTTATATGCAGTACAGAGCCTGGAGCTAACTATAAAACAAAATACCCTCAGCTTGAACTCTAACTAACTGAAGTCAAGTCTGCAGTGAAGGTTGCCTTAAAAAGACCACAGAGCTTATCATTTTATCTTTTTGCTTCTCTTGTGCTAAATTCAGTGGATTGTTAGGATATGAAACTCCTGTTAAGACCTCCAGCTGCACCCTCTAGGCAACATGATAAGGGTGGAATGGAGCTTTATTGACTGAATATTCTCATATGCTACATCTATTCACATACATGGCTTTAATTTAATCTGATCTGTGGGCAGATGTTCATTTCTGTTTCCTTACACAAGCTAATTTTATTTTACCCTGTAGTATGAACTTGGATAAATTATTTGGGAAGAGGCATGGATTGTTTGTATCTTATCCAAGTCTGTAGCTGTATCAATGAAAGATACATATGGATATCAAATAATAATTTATGGGTGTGTGTCTAATAATAGACGTAGGCTAATTTGGAATCAGCGTAGCAATGTCTCTGGGGAAAAGCATAATAAAGCATTCTTTTTTTTTCATGAATTGGTACAGGTAGATATTCTGCATATATATATATGTATATTTAATTAACATGCAGCATTAGTCAATGGAATACTAAACTGTATTTCAATGTAAGAAATTAATCGCAAACTTTCCACCTAATCCACATCTCAGACAAGTCTCATTCAAACCTTCTGACAATAAACTTTTGTATATTATGTATATTGCCTTATCTCACACAACAGGTTTTCCCAGTGCCTTTCACTAGAAGGAAGTTTGCTGTTATACACATGATAATAAATTATTGCTCATCTAACGTCAGTCTTTGAGGAACAACCATACGGAGTCTATTGACAACTCACTTCTTATTTTTACATAAGGATTTTCTACAGTTTTTATAGTACTTGAACGTGTCTTGCTTTTCATAAAGTATGGTTACCATTAAAAGTATATTATAAACTATTCATATTCTCAATACTTACTGAACTTAGCATCAGGACTTTTTTTTCTCTGAATTTCTATTGTGGTATTTCAAGTGTTTCCTTCCTTTATCAAGAAATGGGTAACTCAGAACTGTTTAAGATCTATAAACTTCTGATATTTTATAAGCATCTGTGTCCCTTGCAAATATGTGTAGGTTATTTGGTGAAAGCAGTTATTAATACAACATTGTTAAGTGTTGGAGACATTTACTACTGCAGAAAGATTCTGTAATACAGAACCACCCATTTTTCAATGGTCTCAATGAAGACTGAGAGAAGCCCTAGTTGTGAGGTATTCATTCCTATCTAAAGCAAGGAAGAATTTTTGGATGCTTATATTCATTCCCTATTTACCAACTTGTTTCCCTAGAAGGAAACTCACCTTCCTTATTTTAAAAAAAAAAAAAAAAAAAAGTCATAAAACACTTTATCTTTTGTTTGCGGAAAGATTCAGGTATTTAGTGACAGGTAATCATGAGCAAATTATTTACTAACTGCAACACAGTAATAGAACAATGAAAGTCTTTCAAGGGCAGGTTAAAATTAACATAAATAAATACAATTTTAATAGACACTATTTAGACCAAACACTTGGCTCAATGTACATCAGATTAGTGCCCTTTCGGTGACAAGTACTGTCAACTAATTAGGATGTGTTTAAATCCTGATTGATGTATCAACACAACACACTTCTGTGTGCACTGTGAGAATCACAAAGAGGCAGATTTAACCAGTTGTTATCAGTATTTTGAAAGTGAAAAACCTAGCCTATATTATGTCAAACAGGACAGAATAAAGTTGGTAATGCCCACTGAGTGCTTTCACTCCTTTATTTGAGCTTATTTTTCAAAGTCACTCATATTTCAGAACCAGGAGCCTAGAGACTTTGTTAAATCACCATAGTGACTGTAATTTTTGGAGTATAAATTCACATCACTATTACAGAACTGAATATATGGCATTTTGTGTATTTAAAATGTATTTGAAATTAAAGTTAAGGAATTAGGCCTAAAAATGACATTATGTATAAGATTAAACTCATTTTTATTATCAGCTTTTTGCTGCTGTCTACATTTTAGAGCAGAAGCTCATCTCAAAATCCAGTTTTTTAGATATTTTTTTCTGATCTGTGGCAGCACAGTAATATAGCACCTTCAGCCATCATTCTGAAATACACAAGCGTATAAAAGTTTGTAAGAATAACAGAAACTAATTATTGTCCAGTCTGAGAGATAATATCTTGTTATTTCAGGCCTCCTTAGAATTACAGTAAGGCAAACAACTGTCTCTTCTAAAAAAAGCTGTTGTGGCCAGGGAGGACTTAACCGCTGTTTATCTCTTGCACAAATTTCTTCCTGCCTCTCACCTAAAATTGGACAAGGACATTTATCTTTGCATAAGCACAACCAAATGGACTAGGCCCACTTAATTCTCTGTGGTCTCTCCCACACAATTTTAAATACAAAACTTTGCTGACAAAAAGTCAGCCTAGACTGTAAACAACGTTGGCCTGAAGAACTTCATCGAAAAGCCTTGCTTTCTTGACTGCAGCAATAACATGGCTGTAAGGAAGCACATAGTCAGAAATAATTTGTGCTGCTGATCTACTGATGCCAAAATGCTTGCGTTTTTATCGACTCCGAGAGTATTAGGAATGCATCTCAAAAAGAGTCTGAGATACGTCTGTCTGTGGTGACAGCAGCATCATGACAGTGTAGGCCAATAAACAGTCGGAAAATGAAGAACTCCATTTTAACTCCCCCAGGCAGCCTTTTAATTTCACACAGACCAGAACTGAGAGCCTGAGATAAAACTGAGTAGTATAGACTTAGCCTCTTTCTCCTGCTACAAACCTCAGCACAGACACAACTAAGTGTTCTAGGGTAGATGAAAGATATTCTTTCATATATTCCATTTGTACCACTCTATATATATACACATATATATTTGTCTACGCAGAACACTAAAGGTATTGCAAGCACTTCTCATGACCTTTCTTCCTCACTACCTCCAAACACATTCTTGTCCAGGGTAGCAGTATGTTTTAGAAACTAGGGAGATTTATAATAAAAGTGGTGACTGTAAAGTTTTGAAACTCTTTACATCTTGAGCTTGAACATCTGAACTGTGATTCTGTGAACTCTGCTGATCTTAGGACTTAGAAGTGTTTTTCAGCAGTAGCTGGCTTTCTAACACCTTCCATGTTATCTGGTTCCCACCTGCAGCAGTACAGAAACATCTTTTTTCTTATCTTCTTATTCTAAGTGTAGTAAAAAAGCCCCAGTTCTGTATCTTTTCGACCTTCTTAGATAAAGGGTGAGTTGCTTAAGGATGCAAGATACTGAGAATAACATTTGTCGCATAGTGAGGATAAGCTGTTTGTTAAGAATATGTGCTTTTCTGTGCTTCTATAAAGTGACTGAAGGCAATTTTGGACTTGGCCTACCAGAGTGAGAATATACAAGGGGTCACCCAGAGGCTATGTGGCTATGTAGTAGAACCAGAGGCTGAAGGGAGATTCGAGTCTGAGATAATTTTTTCAAGCAGTTGCTTGTAAAGCAAAGACATGGTGCAGTTTCAGTCAGATCCTTTTTTTTTTTTTTCTTTTTTTTTCCCCAGTTAATGGTTTGAATATTCAAACTGACCTTGTATTAAACCTGGTGCACTGGATGTGGATCAACGATCAATCAAAGTTCCTAGTGGGTTTTCATCGTGATGCTCTGTGCCTCTTGTGCCATGTGTACATGTTCTGCCATGTGTACATGTTCCTGAAATCAAGACAGAGGCGTTTAAACCTCATTTAAACCAGGCAATGTAACTATTACTAGAAAGTACTACAGATGGTTGACTAATTGAACTATGGAAAGCATTATCACACCATTTCTCAATTTAGAGCTCATTATTCATTTGAGTTCAATCTCATTTCATTACTTTTACAGCTCTGCACAAAGCTAAAATGAATTTCAAATGTACACACCTGCACAAGATTATTTTGTAATCTTTTTTGAACTGGTATGTCATTTACAGCCAGTCCTACCACACCACTGAGAGTGATTTTTTTCCATCTATTTATCTTTGGAGTATTTGGGATTCTAGGTTATTTGCTATAGCAGAAGCCCTAAAGCCAGAACATGTGCGCAACCTTGGTTCTGTGACTTTGAGCAAGTCACATGCACTCCCTGGGTCTCATGTTTACTACTTGCAAAGAGTGTTGTGGGGGTTAATGTTTCTGTAACACTTTTAGAGCTTCACATGGAAGGCACTGCAGAAGCTCAAAGCACTTCTTATTAATAATATCTATATTTATATCTTTCCAGTTTATGTCTCAGGTATCTAGCACAGGGATTTTTATTTCTACAACACTGAAGGCCTTCTCCAATAAAACAGAGTATGGCAGCTACTTATTTAAAGTTCTTTTGCACCAGATTAACTGAATGCCTTAGAGAATGATACTAGGTCACCTTCTTAAAATGGCCTGAATACCAGCAGAAGATTAAGAAATGGTGGGAGTGACTATATTTTGTTACACTGAAAGCAAGGCAAGCAAAGAGTATATGAGCAAAGTGACATTCAGTGACAGATTGAATTGCATTATGATAAACTAAAAATGGCAGAGAGACTCAGTCCTTTGGAATAATAAGTCTTGAAGATTTTCCATTTTGATAATCAGTTGATTGACAGGGGAGGTACAATAAAAATAGCTGTAATTTTTAGTTACAAAAAATGAAACATACAAAACCCACCTTGTGATCTGACATAGTTTCAACATTACAATGGAGTAATGATCTGTGGTTCTACAAATCCCCAATCAATCTTTAAAAAAAATTATCTAATCCTTGACTTTCCCAGCAGTGGCACAACAGCAGCTGTAACCAAATACTCATAATACCAGATCATATGTGATGTAGGAACACGAGCTACCTTTCATTTGGCCGGGACACTTACAGTGCAATCCTATAATTAACTATTGCTGTGACTTGATTTAAGATCATGTGTGTTAAAATACAGTTGGAATTTTGACATTCTAAAGGCCTTAATAACTTCCATTAATTTGTCCCACCTCTCCCCCTGCAGTGTCTTAATGCAAAACTTGAGCGCGTGAGTTATTTTCATAGCACTGACATAAACATGCATCAGGGAGAGTGGTGCTGTTAATATAGATGAAGCAAGGAGAGAAATAGAAAACACTCTAGAGTAGGCAGGGCTGATATTGGCAGACTGTAGAAAAATAGAAGTAGGAAAAGAAATGTAAAACAATATTGTCCAAAGAAAGATAACCTTTTAAAACGGAAAAAAGCCAAAACAAAACAAACGAAAAAAAACCCTTGACTGAATTTTTAACTAGAGTGTTTCTAAGGCAGGTTATTTTTCTATGTTTTTTGGCTGTTTTCCTGTTTAAACAAAAACATTCACAAACCATAATCTCAAGTGTTTCTCTAATCAAGGTTAAGCAAGCACCAGTTTGTCAATAATGTGTCATTTTATTTGAGCAATATATCTAACTGATTTAGCACAAGTAATGCTAGTGGACTGTTAAGCATAACAATTTGCACTCACTGTAATAAACTTCTAATAGAGCTGTGTACATATTTTATTTGTTGTTTTTAAAATGAAAGACATGAATTCAATTGAATCTTCACCTCTGCCCTTTGAGCAAAAATAAAATGAATGATAAAAAATAATTTTAAAAAGTCAATATACAAGATACAGTTAATTTCTTGTGCTGTTTTGTTTGAGAAAAATAAGTGGACTTCAAAAAGGTCTATTGCTATAGTGATCCTTAACTGACAGTGTTGCAGCAGGAACAGTATTAAAGCAATTTCATAGCACCAGGTGCTTATGTTGTGTGCTACAGAATGAGATGTAACATTAATACTAAAAATAGTAGGAAGATTTCCTAAAATATAAAAAGTAGATAAGGTTTTTGTGAAGCTTAACAGCTCCACTATAATTTCAAAATTTTGTTACACATTATATTTCCTGCATTTGCAGTAAGGAAAGGCTTTACATTCTTTATGGCCATATGCTACCACTGTCTAACAACAGCATTTTGTCCATGGAACAAGTAGAAACACTAATAGAAACAGCTATACTGGTCAGACTATTTGTAATTTTAATATTTTGCACAATTAATTTCCAGCATTTTATTTCACATGAGTGGCAGATGTTTTGTGGTTTCTTTTGTTTGCTTTGCATTTTTCTTTAAGATGGCTTTTGTGAAAGAAAGCTGTAGAGTGAGTATAAAGTTGCTAACTGGCTGATATCAGTACAGAAAAGGAAATACTTTTTTTTTTTTTTTTTTTTTTTTTTTCCAGGCCGTTTTTTAACATCCCGTTGAGGAGGATATGTATTATTTGGTATGCTATGAGCTAGTCAGACTGCCACTGGCAGCTCGAAATCAGGTCACAGTGTTGTACAAGGATCCTACTGCTGGGTAGTATTCTCTAACAGTGAACATACATGGACAAAGGTACAAATTGCATAGCAGCAACAGCTGGGTGAAAGAAGATTTAGCTGCTTATTGGAAGCAGATGGTGGGCTATTAGAAATAGTCTAAAGCTGCCCTGGAGGAACAGGAACAGGCTTGAGAGAGACTGCAGCAGACAAGAATTGAAAGCATTAGTGCAAAGACTTTGTAGGATGAACATGTTGAGGCATTCATCCTAATGTCTCCCCACCTCTATTATAAATTTTAAGGGCCATGAGCAGAGGAGAAAGATACAAATTATAGAAACAGATGGAGAGTCAGTGAGGCATAGAAGTGCAGGTGCTATATGAACAGATGGAGTGAGAGGAAAAATGGAAAGAAAGAGTGCTAAGACTGGGAGTCAGTGGATTCTGCCCATATCTGGATGCACGAAATTGTGCAGGTGTCTAATGGTTTGGTCTTGGAGGGGGATTTAGAAATGAATTACATCACTTTCGTATTCTGATAGCTCACTCCTTCCCATTAGAGGTATTAATTTCTTCACTCCTTGTGTACATAAAAACAAGCTAACTTGTCCTTGAGTACATCTGACTGCCAGAAGTTTTCAAAAAGTTATTTTTTGATAAGGTACAACTAATAGGGTACAACTTTATCTCCTTAACATCAAGGGGTTGCCCTTTTTCCAACTATAGATGACATTAGTTTACAGATCAATGTTGTCAAACACAATGGCAATGCTGGAACACTCTTCTTTTGAATCCCTCCTTCATTATCCAAGACTGATAATATCACTGTTCTAAAAGATGGTGCCAGTAAAGGCATTCAATTTGGTTAAGCACTTGATAAACTTAGACTGCATTCACCAAATGCCAACTCCAACATCACTTTTCCATTACAGAGCAAGGAACAATTTCGCTAACTGATGTTAATTCCAACAATTTTCCTTTTGTAGTAAAAGGACAAACGATAGCTATTACTCAAAAGGTTGTATGAGATCTTTTTTTTTTTTTTTTTTTTTAAATTAATTACAAAATGAGAGTACATTTTCTTTCTCCACCTCTGCCGATTCAGCACAGCAAAATAACATTATGAATAGCACCACTCTGCAGCAATACTGACTCTGTGCAAGCTGCAAGACTTGAATTTATGGCAATGCTTCCAGCAGCAGCCTGGGGATATGAACAGGGCAGGCTGGCAATCTGGTGACAGGCAAATTCAAAAGTGGTAGTCAACGTGCTGACCAGCAGCAGCTGGACACAAGGATGAGGCCATTAACATCTGAAGACTATTTCTGTGAGTAATTCAGCTCTGATTAAAATGCATACATGCCTGACATCATGAGGGTTCCCTTTTGAAACATGTTTGGAGAAATTTCCGTTTGAAAGTTAGACATGACAATTCCTTGCATTTATCATTATGCATTCTTCCATCACCTTTTGGAAAATGAAGACTTAGTATTCCAGGTATTCCTTGCTGGAAATCATTAAGCACAAAACTCACATGTTCTCTGTTTTTGGGCAAAGACTCCAATTCTTTTCTACAACACCATGTTTATTTGAAAAATAGGATTGTTAGGAAATCTTGTATTTTTCTCATTGAATCCAGAAGTTAGAAGGCAAAAAATCTGTTAGGTTAACTAGCCTGCCCTCTTGCAAGAAAAAAGATTTCTCTCTTTCATGTATTTTACAGTACAAGCTTTGTAGGACATCGATCTTTTGGCTTGACTGTGAGAACTCTCTGCTTTGCATTTCATTTTCAAAGATTACTTTTGTTGCTCAGAGATATTGGAGTCTAGGATCATACTTTTAACATCCATATTCTTTCCACAGCAACACTTTCATGCAAACCCCAGATAATACCATAAACACATTGAACACTGTCAATGCTTAAGCCTTTTCTGACATGTAGTCAGAATGAAAGTGAATGCATACAAATACAACAGAAGACCCTCATAGATGCCATCACTCATTTTCTGCATGGTTTCTGCACCTCTCCATATAACCCTTTGTTTAGCCTCAAGAACCAAAGAATAAAATTATTTATTTATCTCATTTTTATTAGTGTGGTTGTTTCAGTTTGGTTATCTTTGATTATCCACTATAGTTTAGTTACCCTCAGTTTTCTCAATTTAGTTATCACTCATTTGCATCAGCATTTCACAATAAAATCAGAATGATATCACAAAGTTCTGCCAGTTGACTGAGGAACCAGGTTGAATACTTATGAGATTTTGAAGGCAATTTGCAATAGACTACTGCTGTAGTAGATTTATGCAAGTCATGTAGTCCCGTATCACTACTACAAAAAGATGTCTCATAAATTATTAGCTTTGGGAACACTGCAGGATAAGGCATACATTAAGCAGATTAAAAACAAATAGGAAATGGCAAAAGACAGTAGCGGCCATTAAAGGAAGGATCACAAGATCTGTTGGACAGAGTAAACACTCATAATGTGGAATCCCTCTTGCACAAAATTAAGTTTTTCAGCTTGCTGAAGTGCTATTCAGTGCAGTGGGGACAAGAAAGCTGTTACTGACTGCCTTGAGAATCACTGAAAAATTCAGTGCAACCAATCACCATTATCACAGGGGCACTCCTGTCCTGAATAAGCTTGTCTAACAAAATATCTGAAAGGCATAAAGAGTTACGTACATAATAGGTCATGATGATCTGCACAATTATTATTTTCACAACTGCAAAACCATTTTTAGATTGGCTAACATATGTAAAGAAATATGTTATTTACCTTATTCAATACCAGAAGGAGCTGAAATCTTGCTGAAGAAAAGAAAAATCCTGAATTTCAATATTAACACAATTATCAAAGAAATTTTCTGTAGGTGGAAGAAAAGAGACTTTATTAATTAACTTGGTTTTAAAAAGTCTTTCGGTCTGGTGATCAAAGAAACAAAGGGAATAAACAAAAATGACTTACGGATTTTTTAATTATTATTATTGTTTTTTTGTGTGTTTTTCTGTGTTCATGCACAAATAGACACAAGAAAATGTATTAAATTTACAGTCACTTGCATGACAGATGCACCCAAGGTCTTGCTGACATTGGCAGCATTACAGGGGCAATCTGTATATAAGGACAGCATGTTCTTGAGCAATTCCTCCTAATGAGGTAGGCATACAAAAAAGTTCCTTTAATATCTCTGGCATGAAGTCTAGTCTAAGTCTGTCTTTTTGCTTATGAACTTAATACTGCAGAATCATTGGAGGGCAATACTGAATAATAATTACTTTGTTAGCAAGTTAATGACAGGCCCTGAAATAGATCCTTGGAATATTCCTATCATTATGGTATAATATAATATAATATAATATAATATAATATAATATAATATAATATAATATAATATAATATAATATAATATAATATAATATAATATATCCTATAATATAGCACACACACACACATATATATACACACCATTATATACAATATAATATATAATAGTATAGTATAGTTCCATTCGTGGAATGGAATACCTCTCCTGTGAGGACAGGCTGAGAAAGCTGGGGCTGTTCAGTCTGGAGAAGTGAAGTCTGTGAGGTGACCTAATAGCAGCCTTTCTGTATCATTAGCATGAAACTGCAAAGAGAAAATCATGCAGATTGCGAAAAATAGTCTAAAAGCTCTTGTAATCTAAGAATCACATGGAACACTAAAAAATGTAACATCCCTGAGAAGGGATGTTCAGTAGGAAGAGTTCTTTACATTATTGTATAATTAGTCAAATTAAATGCTGTTTTTATTTTAGTAGGTAACATTTTAATATGATACCTGGAAACAAGAAAACACTAAAATTTATTTAAGAACTAGTTGAGCAAATCAAAGCTGATATGTCATCAAGAACATTGAAATCCTCTTATCAATAGATGTGTGGCAAGTAGTCTCCATTCTGATCCTATGACAGCAATATGAACTATACATCCTGTTGAACATCATATGAAAAAAAATGGCTTTCTAATAGCTCCAATTGTGATTCATGTGATAGAATGAAATAAGCTTCTGAAAGCCCCTGGCTACAACAAAATCAAGGTAAGATGGCATAATTTATTTCCTTTATTTACCTATCCATTTATTTAATTATTTAGATCTCTTATGAAAGAGAATGTTTTCTGGATCATGGTTTATCTATTCTTCATCCCTACAGATCTTATATCAGCTTCTTATCTCCATTTCTTGTGAATGGAACAATTGCTCAAGGAAATGTCATCTACTTCACTTCCCCTCCTTTCCAAATCTCCTATTAACCATATTCTTTTTTTACATGGCTGAAATCTTTCCATACTGAACACTGCACTCTTCTAACTATGGTTTCAAGAACAAATATTTCACACTTCTCACAAAGTGAACACATGAGATGTAAGTTGATGTCACGGAAGCTGCTGTTTCATACTTAAGTAAATTCCTTTAAAACAAGATTTTTTTTTTCCTAAATGTTTTATTTAATGCTTCCCTTATTGACTTCTCTCTGTGTGTGCATCCCTAAAGCACAAAGGTATAGGTGAGGATTATTTCTCAGTTAAAAATATTCATATAATTAATATTAAATATATATTACATTATATTAAATGTATTATCCATATTTGTCATTATGAGACTTGGCTGTCCGAATCAGGATCAGTAACATTGAACAGGTTTCTGTAATGTTTTGTAACTGCCATCTGTTCAAAAATATCTGTTTTGCTTCTCCTTTCATTTTTACAATATACTTACTAAGTGTATACCTTGCAAATAATTTTTGATGGGCTTAATAAAATAGAGAAAAAACAATACAAATTTGTAACTTTTACTGCAATGTTTGTTATTGTGGTATCTGAGTCTTCCATGGACAGTTAATGTAAAGGCTCTAATTTGTCTATGCTGTTTGCAGTCATTCATACAATGACAATTATTCCAAAATAAACCTGATACGGTAGCATTATTTTCATTAACGGTAATAAAAGTGGCACCTGAAAAGGTAGCTCTACTACCTTCTCTAGGCTCCTAAATAATTGCTTAAGGAAGAATAACCATCTGCACTGTGCAGACCAAGAATTCAGAAATGATTTTGCATATCCGATGGCAACTTGTAAGGCAAAATTAAATACAGAAACGAATGAGCCTACATACACTGCAGTTCCTGTTCAGTCCTCTTCAGAGTCTGGAAACTGGAGATCAGCTGCAGCAAGAAAAAGGTAGCAGGGGTATGCACACATAAAAACTTTCTAGAATTGAATTCTACCCAACATTTACTGCAGTAATGCACTGGATCTGGAGATCTTAGCTCAATCAATTCATTTTCAAACATCCTGTTTAGATCTCAACAAAGTAGAAAAAAGTTTTGAATAAATAGATTTTTAAAAAGCAACCACTTTAAAAATTATTTTATTTTGGTGGGTTTACTCACAAATAACAGTAAACATATGCTTCAAAGGATGGTTATCTTTCAGTAGCACGGAGTAAAACCTGGCATTTATTTTCATAAGGTGCAACATAACCATCTCAGATGTATTAAGGTCACTCCTTTCCACAGTTCATGTATGTTGATCATGCTTTCATAATATTATGTGTAGTAAATTGTTATAATTTTATTCATTAGTTTTAGCAGCTATTTTAAATACCCAACCGCATCTAGCTCAAAACTTCAGTTTGTTATAATTTATTTGAAGACAATTCTTCTGCACGTGTTTCTTTCCAACTAATAATAAGCACTGAGTTAGTTCAATACTTAATTTCTTACCCGTAAATCACTAAGGAATTTCTTTCTCAGTTTTAGTTGTTTGAAAATTTTTAGTACCTATTAGGAAACAGTCCAATTTTTGATTGGAGAAAATTGTCATTTAATAACAAGAAAGGCCACATTTCCGAGTAAACAAAAGAGACCATGGATGTTCCATATTAATATTACAATGAATTAAACTGTCTTATTTGTACACTTCTTTGCATTAAGAAAAGCATTACCACAAGCTTGGGGCAGTCAGACAGGTAACAAGATCAACAAGGTATTTCAATCTAAGTGACACAAATAGGCTTCACCGGAATGAGAGACATGCAAGAAGTATAAAAGACAGAGCATAGATGTCATTTTTATTTTCTGCTTTGGGCTCATTAGCTCTAATTAGCTGTCAAGCCAATTAGCCTGAACAGACAAGCCAAAACCCTCCTTGTAAGACTAGCTGAAATGAGAGAGCCATGTGCTGGGGAGCTTTACAGTCTCCACTGTTGTCTATCCTTACCACATCCTCAGCACAATTCCCGTCCTCAGAAATAGATGAGGAAGGGACACACCATACAGCAATGGCAAGTTGAATTTCTTGTGATATGGAGGGAGCCCTTCCTGATTCAGCCTTGGTGATCTACAAGTTACTGTATCTTGCTTTTTCTTTGACTACCTGTTATTTATTGCTACGCATCCCAGTAGCTGAAGTGTAGAGATAAAATTTTTCCTTTGTTTATTCATAAGCAGAGAACAGGGTTTATGTTTCCCTTAAATTCTCAAAACAAGGATTAAGTGTGACTTGACTGCTGTTGGCCCAGATTGTTCTTTTACAGAGATGTGTGAAATTCATCTAGCCTGATCACAGCAAAAATATTTTAGTCTCCTTTTCCAACTGGTATTAATGTTAACTTCTGCAGAATGAACCTTTTGCAGTAACAGCTGCAGTAGTACTGAGGAGGCAAGAGGAAAACTCTTGAATTTTACTAGATTTTTCATCTCTCCTTAGACTTAGAACTGTTCTAATGTGATCACATTTTTTCCATTTTTAAATCTGCTCCTCTTTTTGGCCTTTTTTGGGATTTTTGTATTGTACTTTCTCATGTACTTCTATGTAAGCATTTATTCCAATTATATTCCACTTCCTGAAAAACTAAATTCTAAACTTAAAATTATTAATCATATTCTGTTAAGTCTAGCATCTTGCTACGCAAGACTGTTATGCTTGGTTATTTAACTTTGGATGCTCTAAAAGTTTTTTGGACACTGTCATCATAGAGCTGCTAACCAAATATTTTGCAGGGATTTGATCTTTACTTTGTTAATGAGTCCTTTTTATTCCCTAAAACTAAGAAAATGTAGTTGGAGGCTAAGTCTTGAAGCCTTCATTTAACATATCAGGTAAAATCAGAACTGGAACATAGATAGCCCTGAGGATGAAAAACAACCACCTAAAGATGACTCAAGGGAAAGTTGCTATGACAATAGTTTCTGAACAGAATTATAAAGAAAAACCACACTTGCCTGTCAGTAGGAAAGTATGACACCAGACGTTGAGGTCATTCTGAAATTAGATCCTCTCCAACAAAGTTTTCAATTAGTCCCCCTACACTAGAGCTTTCAACTAGCTTCTAACAGAGCTTTTGTGAACCCAAACCTCACTGTGACCTCCCAACATCTGTACAAAAATATGAGAAATATTACACATAGCTGGAAGAAAAGGAAAAAGAAACTGCTAGGTAATCTATGCAGATGGACAGAACAAATTGCAAGCTGAGCCTTTAGGAATGCTAATAAACATTTTCATTCTTAAATATTGTTTGATAATTTTTTTTACATGCTGCATTGCTATATCTTACTGCATTTAAGAGGTACACACGCACTGTTCTACACTCATTACTGAGACAAGACAACTTTGCATGCTAGGGCTCCTCTAACATCTCAGCAGCGTGACATGCCTGGTATGCACCACTCAGAACATGTGAGCTGTTAATTGCCACAGCACAACATTTCCCTTGGAGGAGAATTCCCATGGTGAGATTTGTCTGCAGGGTCTATTCTATGCTACTTAGGAGGCAGCTGTTGCAGCAGATGACAAAATCTGAAAACAAATCAAGACAAGCGTAATTTTGATATGTGGAACTGCTGTTTCAGAAATACCGAGAGGTTTACATTACAGCGTGGCTGAAGACGTGGAACTGCTGTGAAACTTCAAGATCTGCATTTGGCACACAGTCTGTACTAATTCAAGGAGTTGCAGCTGGAATTATACTGTTATTCAGATGGGCAACATATCCAACATATATGTTTTTCACGACATTGAGTTTTGTCTCCAAAAATATGAACTACAGATTTAACCTTTACAATAACTCTTCCTTGAGTGACTTCCTATAGTCTCCACTTCAGGAGGCCAAATCTGAGATTTAGAGAGGTCTGCTCCTCTATTAAATCAGCACACTGCCTCTAAAATTATATCAAGGATTTGCATACTAAATACCCAAAATAAAAAGCAGCCTCAATGACTGTTTTTTTCTACATTTTGTTATTCCTAGTGTTATTGATTTGTGTATTAGCTCTTAAGGTAAAGTGAAGCCAACACATCCTACTATAAAGAATACCCAGTTCACGCACTGGGCCCTCAGCACATTTTTCCTACCAGCAAGATCTTCTGTCTGCTTCAGCTGTACAGAATTAAATTTTGGAATAATAAGCACAGAGATGGTCAAGTGTCTTATTAGATCGTGTTACAACAGTAACAAAGACTCTGAAATGACAATGTGTTTTACCAGGAAAATGAGAGGATCAAATTACAGAAAAAATATAAATTTTTGTAGTTAAGAGTTAATATATACTACCGCATGAAAACTGTTTATAACTATTAAGCTATGAAATTGAATTTTTAAAATAGTAAGTGCTAACCTTCTGCTAACTATATATAACATGCAATGATAAATATAGGTTATCTTAAAATGTTAATATTGTGTCAAATAGGAGGCTGAACGAGGTCTACGGTGTGCAGAAGGCACGACCAAATACTCACTGCTCACTACCAGCCTACACATAAAGAAGATACTTTCACTTATTTTTAAAAAATTTCAGATCTTGAACCTTTTATTTAATTATCTTTAGACATCAACTAATTTCATGGCCCAGTGCTGACTGCTCAATAGAAATGGAAAACTCATTCTGGATTCTTCCTCTTGGATTCAGATTTCATTAGCATAACACCTCAGATCTTTTGTAAAATTGTTCTTCTCTGCTTATTTAACCTGTGTAGTTTCACAGTCAAGACAAAAACAAAGTGTTTAATGAATGGTAACTGTATTTATATAAATATATATATGATATATATGTGTAATGTTCATAACATAAATTGAATGCATCCAGGTTTAGGGTCATATCTCTGCCAACCTTTGTGTAAGGCAGCAGGTGATAGCGGTGCTGTTAACATGAGCCATGATGACAGATTTGTCCACAGCAGACAATGGGAGATCCACTGCCCCACACACAGCTGGCCCCATTAGAAAGGCCCCCAGCTGGGACCTGCAGGCTCCTCACATGCATGCAGCACCTTTTCTTCCTTCAGCTGCTGCATGTAAGACAAACTTGGATAAACCATTTACACATGAAATCACACGAACTGCAGGATGTGGGTAAAGCAGACCCATTTGGGCCCTGGCTGGCCAGGGTTGCCCCAAGCTGTCTTGACCCTGGCTGCTTTATCTCTGCCAGCATTCTCTAACTCCTGCTGTCCACTTCCTCCATTCTGCATGCCTCCAAACAAAGAGGAGGCAATATTTCTTTGCCAGACAAGGCAATTACTGTTTTTCAGCCACATAGCTTTCTCCTAGATATCGACTGCATTGCCTTCAAAACAGGATAGTGTCAGAAAATTTATGTCTCAAGCTTAGGCTCAATCTTCCATTCACACTGAAAGCTATAACAGCCAGAGAGCATGTCTAGAGTTCATGATAAAGAGATCAGCTCACAGCACTCACTCAAAATACACTCCTAAGTAATTTAATTGGCATCCTATATCACAAAATGAGAGTATTTATCTTAATCACTGACTAGAAAGAATAGCTCCCTGCTGTTATTATAAAACATTCCCTATTTCTTGAAGAGAATTTGTGAATTAATCCTCCCTTACCTCTATCTCTACAGAAATCAGTATTAGAAGCAGGGTCTGAAGCAGACAAATGGGATTTGGTGGGTTAATTTGCTCAAATAATTGTAAAGAAAATATGTTCTCAGTTAGTAATGGAAGGAAAATACTACTGTAACTAGAAGATAGAAAATATGACGAGACAGCAAACAGAAAGATGTGTTTTAAAGACTACTGCTCCTCAGAAGACATTTGACAGTTTGATGCTCTAAAAATCTCAGCAATGCAGTCAAGCTTGACCTGTGTAGCTCCCGTAGCTTAACATACCACAGTATAAAACACAGCAGCATTTTAACTGAATCATAGTTAACCACATCCTACTACAAGCTTCCTAACCAGGGAGCAGTTGTTATAAAGGCAAAACAATCACAGAGGCTGACAGCCACTTTCCAGTAATAGACAGAGACCCCAAGTTTACAAGCATGAAGTGATTTCACATATAGAAAGTCATCAAACTTCTATCAGCAGCATTAATGTTGTCCAGCCACACAGGTTATTTTTAAAAGAACTTGAGAGTGTTTGTATAAATGATTTGATTACTTCCTTTCTTATTATTTTAACTTTTACTACAGTATAAGGAAAAATTTCTGAGACAGAAATTCCAAGTTAACTTCTTGCATAAGTGACTTGTAATTGAGTTTTTGTTTGTCTCCTACAAAAATGCAGCACTGGTAGTCCCAGAGGGACATGCCCTACAGAAAGAGCAGCCCATTAAGGCTGTTTCTCTCAAGACCCTGTTTTAAGATAGGCAATGACTCATTTTTTAAGCTTTCATAAGAAAATATACATCAATCCCAGTGTCATCCCAAAGAGTACCTCCGGCTCTTAGCTACTGAGTCAGCAGTGCCACTAGCTCTTCAGAAATAGGATATATCACCAAATCATTGCAAGCTGCAACCACATAAGTTGGTGTCCTGATCTACCTTCTATGAGAGGAAAGCCTGCTCATCCACATGGTTGCCCTCTCCTCCCACCACAAATGTCTGAAGGCCTGCAGCAGTCCACGTGCTGAAGTCCCCATGCCTGGCCTGCTCAGACACCTGACATGATCATGCAAGAGAGATGGCAGAGTAACAGCATGTATTGACCTGCAGTTGTAAGGCCAGTGTCTTGTCCAGCCCTGCATTTTGATGACTTTCACATGCAGGAGGGCTCAGTGCTTGAGCCCTGTCTACTCTGTCAGACAGGAAGGCTTTAATCCTGTTACTGCATGGAACCAGCTGCTCTCTGGCAAGAATAATTATGCTGTTATCTGCAATCAGTAGTCACCCCCTCCCTGAGCCTGAATACTCTCTGTAAGGCAAAACAAAACTTTCCCTCTCAGGGTTTCTGTCTAAAATTTTGAGCTGAAAAACCCCAACTGGATTGTTATGTGAATTCTGCTGCCATTGGGATGGGCCATGCACAGCCTGTCTGAGCACTTTGTACCATGCACTTTCAAACCAGAGAACATCTGCTCCTCAAGTAATGGATCTAATTGAAAAAAAGTTTCTCCCTTAATCTTTACAAGGACATATGAGTACATTCCTCCTCTAAAAAATATAAGTTAATGGTTGTCTCTTTCCAGAGGCATATTTGATTACTCATTTTATACCTTTGTGAAGGGCTGTGTGCATAGTCTGAGATGTAATATTTGATTTCTAGGCCTCTGTCATAAACAGCAGTTAGAGTCATTAGACATTCTCATTCAATAAAGAAGGCTAAAAAAGGATAACCTTAATGGATGCCCTGTCACATCTCATCCATCTTGAAAAAATTACATCTCATAGTAAACATAAAACCTTTAAACAAGGCATGATACCCCACTGCCCTGAGCTTTCCTTTCAGCTGTGCAACCTGCAGCCATTCAGATTCTACAGATGCTACTCATAGTACCTTAAAAAGTGAAATCTCAGCTCTAGAACACCTGCCAAGAGAAGAGAACAGAATACTATGAGGAAAGACTGTAAAGGGATTCGGAAGTCTCAAATCCCTGAGAGAGCTATTATTAGATGACAGATTTAGATTTCATTTCTGCTAGAAAAAAATTCAGACATTGGGGATGCTTAGTCATTAGTAACAGAGCAGGAAATAAAATGTAGAGACTTTTACCGCATATTCTGTTTGAAACAAAACAGATATTTTAACCAAAAACTGTTTTTGAATTGGAAGCATAAATCAATGTAGTGAAAAGAGGCTACTGGAAAGCATACCGATTTATATCTCTGGGGAAAAGCAAAAATTGTAACCTTCCCTAATAATAATCATGAAGAAGCTTGATTGGCCAGCAGGCTTCACAGGATTAAATGGGTTGAACCCTGAGAAAAGACAGATTGTGTTGTGACTGGAACATTTATTTTCTTTGGGAACATTCCAATGAAAACTACAGAAAGTAAGACATTAATTTCAGTTTTTCTTTCTGATTCTTACCTCTTCTATTTATTTAATCTTTTTCTCCAATAGAAAATAAGCATGTGGAAAAAGGAATGAAGCAGCTTTAAAAAATAACTAGCCAAAAATGTTTAAGTTCATAGCAGCTGAAAACAATTTCTTTATAAAAGCAAAATTTTGAGAAAAATTGTGTACCCTGTGCAGCTCTACTTATATGAAATCCAGCACTGACTGTAGCAGTTACAGTGACCACTCATGAGAAAAATACAATGGACTTCCTTTTTCAATAGCAAGTAATTGAAAGGTGGTTAACAGAAGGGACAAACTAACAGGAGGAGAGTGAAGACAGGGGAGTAGCTCCATGGGTGGCAGGAATAGCAAAGCTTTATCCTGCAGCCAGACCACAGGTTCTCCTCTATATTTTCACTTGCTCTATAGAAATGATTTTATTTCATATAGAAATGATTTTTTTTTTTTAAATTTATTTCTGTCAAATGATGATGGAATCAGACAACTGCTTTAAAATGTATTCCGGTAAAACAATAATTGTAGGAAGCATATACTGACAGTATAGAAAGTCCTCTTTTGGAGATCAGGCTAGAGTAAAACCAGGCAAACCTTGTAGAAAGTACACTTTCTACAAACCAGAAGGCTGTGAGCCACCACTCACTGCTCAGATGTGGAGCTTTGAAATGAAAATGCACAAAGGAAAGTTTGACAGCTAATTAAACTTTTTCCAAAATACACATGAAGAATTTTATGAAAGAGGTCACATTTTTCTGACACTCTGTCTTGCTGACAGGAGCATTAAGTTGAGCAGGACCAATTCAGTAGCCAGAATCATGGAGGATGCGCGTGTAAGTCTGCCAGTGGCACTGGCTCAAGGCTGAGTTCTTTGGCATTGCTTGTCTTGCAGCAGGATCTTCAGCAGATGGCACTTTTCATGTTTTTGTTAGTTTGCTTTTGTAATTTGTCACCTGAACTTCCTTGTCCACACAGCCTGTAAAGTACCATAATGCTAATTTTAACAGGTGTACCTCAGGATTTGTGTTTTGTTTGCTGTCTTTCATACTTCCTTTTAAGTAAGCAAGGTTTTTGAGAATTACATTTCTCTGAACTTTAGAATTCACCTTAACTTTCCATATTTTAGTGAAAGAATTAACCTAAAAGGCTAAAGACTGTACAAATCGGTATTTTACTCAAAAATAAGAGCAATGAATAATTCAAAAGCATATTGCAAGCAGCAATCACACTCTAGATGTACTTAGTAATAGCCAGGAATAAGAGTAATCAGCATGGGTCTTTGTAAATACCTGTAGGGAATTTCTGCCAATCCGGTAAAACATTCTTATTATATTTTCTACCCTCTGCACTCTAGTTCTTTTCTTTTTTCCACAAGCATCATTATAAAACAGAGATTTGTTCTTTAGCCCCTTTGACTAAATCTCACTTCATATTACAGAAAAAGAAAGGGGTTTTTTTGTTTCTTTTTGGGTTAGGCCAGAGCAGGTTTCTCTGGCTTTCTGCTTGGAAGGTGCATCTTAAGGAAATGACAAAATTCCCTTGCTATTTTCTTCATGTTTTCATTGGCAAGGTATTGCTTATCTTATGACACTTATTTGGTGATAAGAAATCCTCTACTGAGATGCCATACATTTAACAAAAGAAAGCTGAAAAGCAGAGCACCCTGTAACCTGTGGCTGTTTAAGATAGGGAGGAGGTCTGAAAACACAGGTTTTAGAAGGAGCTAGTTTGAGTAAAACAGCCAGACCCCAGGAGTGTAAGCTGGAACTATACCCTTACCTACAAAGTGGTTAAAAAACAAAAAAATAGAAGAAAAGAAATAGTTTCATTTACTAAATACATGAATAATTTGACTGAAACATGGCAGAAGAATAACAAAGGCATTAGCACGTGAGAAGAGCTGCCTGCTGGTGTATTTTTAAACTTATGTAATGAAAATCCACATAATTCATACGGAGTTGTTGTGTAATTAGACCTCAGTACTGCTAGAAGTCTTTGATCTGTCAAATATTGGACAAAATTTCAATGAGCTTTCTTCCCAATCATACCAATATGTTTAATGTGTACTGAATATACATAAGCAACTCTAAAGTTAATACCTTCTATTTCATTATGTTGCTCCACAATGTCAGAGGTGGATGTTGGTGGTGTGACAGTAAAGGTTGAACCTTCCAGTCAATATTCTGCTATATTTTTTTGCTGTGTGACAGCAGATCCATGTGGAAAAAAAAATGCACATATATATGTGCTAGGGTTAAAAGCTTATCCACAATAGATGTAAGAAGCCAGCAACCCAAATAACTTCCACCTGGTGGTTGTTAGCCTCACTCTCAGAAAAGTTCTGAAGACTTGCTGACAGACTGTATTGCATGCGTTTTAATCTGATCAAATGAAGAAAAAGTTAGTGTTCTCCCTAAGGCACCAAGAAGGTATGAACATTGTCTTTGAGAGCTCTCAGGTGCTCCAGAAGGCTTACTTTTCACACTGCAAACAGTTTAGTTGGAGGTCATTCAAAGAGCCACCAAATTAAGTAGAATTACCTATTTAGGTAATTAATTACTCTGCACTTGGCACTGTTAAGGCAGCACCTCAAGTACTAAGTTCAGTTTTGGGCCACTCACTATTAGAGAAAAAGGCTCTGGAGCATATCCAGAGAAGCTGTGAAGGATCTGGAGCACAAGTCTAATTGAGAACAGCTAAGGGAACTGGGATTGTTTACTATGAGAAGAGGAGGCTCAGGGGAGACCTTATCACTCTGTACAACTACCTGAAAGGACTTTGTGGTGAGGTGGGGTTTGGCCTTTTCTCCCAAGTAACTAGTGATAGGACAAAAGGGAATGGCTTCAAGTTGCACTAGAGGTTTATGCTGGATGCTAGGAAAAAATTGTTCTCTGAAAAAGTGGTGAGGCATTGGAGTGGGCTGCCCAGAGAGGTGGTGGGGTCTCTGTCCCTGGAGATGTTCAATAAAAGAATAGGTGTGAGACTTAGGGACACAGTTGAGTGGGCATGGTGGTATTGGGTTGACAGAATGGATGATCTTAGAGGTATTTTCCAGTCTTAATGACTATAAGGTTCTATGAAAAATAATGGTAAAGCTGTTGTAGTATCTCCCAAGCTTCCACATGAGCTAGAAAGTGAGTCTAAGATAAGATTAATGAAGAAAATGCTCTTTGATTTGTAGCATAATTTTCTTTCTAACTTATTTAGTCTGGAGAATTGTTCTTTGCCAAAGGACACTTCCCTGTTCAACTCCAGCTCTACACAGAGACCAACAATCTTTCAAAGTAAAATAAAACTTCTAATTTTTTAGCCATAATAGTCAGATTTTTTAGCAAAAGCTGTATGAAGAATTTTCCTGCCAATGGATTCTATTATTATGACAACAAAGGAGCTATTCACACTGTGCTATCTACCAGCATTACTTTCTGCAATACTACTTTAGACTGCAATATTACCTTCTGCAAATGATCCAGAACCTTCAGTCTGCCCTATAGTCCAAATATAAAATCTAGCCCTCCATAAAGGCCTTGAAAATTCACAAACTGCCCACCTGTATAGGTAGTACCTTAAAAGAAAAACAAACAAACAAACAAAAAACCTTTTTCTCTTTTTCTGGGTATAATTTTGTATTCTACTGAAGTGTCAGAGAATTCAGCACATAATAGCACCAAAACAAATTGCTAACTGGGAAAATGAGGTGATAAATTCAAACAGAAATTCAGGTACAGATTTATGTGAGCCAAAGACAGCTTGTAAAATATTAATTGAGCAAGAAGGACACCACAGAGAATTACCAAAGTACTACAAAAACTGAAAATCAAATAAGATGATAGCTTCTGAAGCCAAGTAGAGAACTAGCAACACGGCTCATGTCATGCTAATCTCTCTGGTTTCCATTTCACATTCTTTTTGTTTATATATGTATGTGTATATATGTAAATATACAGTCAGACAGACATGCACACTGGTTAAGTTCAGCTAAGTTTTTCCATATTTAGTTGAATGCTGTTTATTTTAGCATTCTGACCACTCATACTGTGAAAACATTCTCTGTTGGGATATCTGGAAAGAAAAGTTCCAAAAAAAAAGGCAGTGTTAAATCAGAGTGATGTATGTATCAACAAATTTTCTTAATCATTAACAATGGTATACATTGTGTGGTATATTAAAATCAAACAATAAATAAAGAGACATCAGAGAAGATTTTTTATGCCGGTCCTGATTGAACTCTTTCCTTACCTGAGTTTGAAGAGAGTGAGAACTAGAAGCCACCACTGAAGAAGGAGATTTCAAAGGAGATCCGTATTGCCCAAGGAGTTGCTGTGTCCCTTCCTCTTGGCACTGGTTCTCAAATGGCTGCATGTATCAAGCCTTGTTTGAAAACTTGGCAGCTGTTCAGAGATGATCTACTGGATCAACCAGATGATCTGCCACTCTAGCAGCTCTGATGCAACAGAGCACAAGAAACAATATTCTCCTTGAACAACTACACCTTGTTAAAAATATGGTACATTTGTAACTTGCCAAATTAACAGTAACCAGAACACGATATTCCATACTGAGCTGTGAAGGAGACAGTGTTCACTGTAAGGAGTGCAAAGGGCTTCCTTTGGCCACCTGTTCTCTGGTTAACTCTGCAGAGTTGACAAGGGAAGCACGAGTCATTCAGACAATGACAGGAATTCCCTTATTCATATTTGGTTGCTTTTTGACGTACCAAATTGGCAACCTGCAGAACTCAGCCTCAGATTAAAGGCAGTTTAGCATAGCACTGCATTTTTTGCCTGGTTGAGTTGAACTCAGCATTAATGTAAGTCTCAGAAGTAACAGATAGGATGTAATAGAAAATAGAGAATGATACAGAACAGCAGTTTTACCAATCCTACACCGGATAGACAGCTCATTTAGAAACAGGAGACTCACATAGAAGCTCATTACCATCAAAAGAAGTTTTTCCCATGCCCGCTTCCCATTATCAATGCATTCTCACCATTTCTGCTGTCAGTACGTGCACTCTGGCTCTGCAGTGAACCAGGCAAGGATGTTCAACCAGCAAAAGATCTCTCCTCTATCTTCTGTTCCCACAAAGAGCATCTTTAGTATCCTATCAATATTTCGCTCTTGTATTTTATTTTGGAAATTTCCCATTGAAATAAAAAGAAACTTTTATTCCTTCTTAAGTGAATGGAGCTGAAAAAAACAGACATTGTATAGAGACACCTCATTAGCTTGGTCAGTAAGAAAAATATTTATGCTTTGAAAGAAAAGAACCATCAAATGTGGCTCCCATGTCTGTGTCTAAATCTAGGTGACAAGATTTAGATATAATATAGGCCTTAGAAGGCCTATTATATGTAGTAAAATATATTCAACAACAGTAATAGAGATACCTAGCAGTTCTATGGAGCCTACCATCATATTCAAACTGTTGCCCATTTGTACATCTCTGTGGCTTATCCCTCCTCTTTTTATTAGAATGCACTGTTGTGTTTTGTTTTGTTTTTGTTGTTTTTTGCTGTTTTGTTTTGCTTTTTCATTAAATATTATAAATTTTAACACTTGTGAGAGCAGTAGGGAATTACTTTCTTCTTTCTTCTCTTGGAAAACAGCTGGTTTGGGAGCTAGCTACTTTGCCTGAAGCTGCAAGATTTAGTCTAGTTCACACTGAGAATTTTGATGGGGATATAAGCTGTGACTTGGCAGAACTGCAGATTTGCTGAGCTATAGTCATCAGAGTAAATAAATATTTGTACCATTCCACTGATCTACTACTTTAGCCCCTTTATTCTGTCTGAAAGCTATCCTTTGTAACTTTCAACTCATATAGGTGGTATACACAGCAAGTTACTGGAGAAAGCCTTACAGGAGGAATTACCTATCACAATGAACTTCAGTCTGCTACAGCTGTGTTGCTAGTGATATTTGATTTATCTAGTGTAGGAATAATCTCTTCATCTGCATTAGAAGCAGTCATGTCTGTACTGGTAATATTCTCAAGGATCTATGGAACATAGGAATATAGGTCAGTAAGGCAGCATGTGCCTGACCAAGTCAGGACCTCCAGTTGTGGGAAATTATGCGGTTATTGTCTGTGTAGCTCAAAAGAATTACATCTACTGCACACATGTGTCACAGGCCAAAGAACACTGCCATAAATGTACCGTAGAAAAGACAGCCTCAGCCATAATGTGCCTCAGGAACAGAACAGGAGACTTGAAGGTAATCAGCATCTAGAACTTCATAAATGAAACTTCCAAGTGACTTCAATTCGTAATTGTGCAGAAAGGAGGTAAAGACCTACAGTAAATCTGGCCTGGGCTCTCCCCAAGTCAATTGAAGGGTATTACTTGAAATTAAGAATAAGTTCTTACCTACAGATGAAGGTAGATGTCACCACAAACAAAATTTGAGTTTGATGTCCAGCTTCCTTTATTTCAGTCTGTAACTCTCTTCCAAAATAATACGGACAGAAGAAATCCTTAAAGAGTCTCTGGACCCCCTTTTATTTCAATTCTGAGTGCAGCTATACTTATCATAAATACTTTCAAAAAATAGTAATAAAAACAAGAGAAGTATCTGAACTACTTACCAAAGGAAGTTTATGCTTGCATATGTCATCCTGTACTGTTACATCTCAGACATTGCTCTGAGTCTTACTGAAGCTCATGTGAGATCAGTTATAAATGGGAACTGTGTAGACCAAGTGACATAGTGTATCTGAGAAGGAGTTATAAAAAAATATGCTAATTCTGAAAAAAGATTCTTGGAAGAAAATGTGAATACATTGGTGGAATTCTACATAAAGCAATATATTCTTCCACAAACAGTATGTCATTGCCAAGAACTGTTTTTACCTTTCTTAAATGATCTCTTTATATAAATGCTGGACTGGAAAGTGTTTTCACAAAAGAAAGAAGGTTCTCTCTGTTTGTGGTGCTCATTTAGCTCTAGGGGATGTACAATTTGTAATCTGCTTTTATGTTTTGCAGCTTTTCAGATGTCCCTTTCTCCCAAATTCTGATGGCTGAAACACGTTTAGAACAAGAACAGCTATAAGTGTAAAGACACTTTTTCAAAAAAAGTCATGGCTAATGAGAGTTTTTAAAATGAGTTACTCAGTGTTCTGTATTTTCTAGAGAACTGGTGAGAGGAAGGGATTACATACATTTGTGGTTGCTCGCTTCAATTCCTCTTTCTGCTTCTGAAATCTGCTTCTCCTATACCTTGTTAAACCAGTTGTTGTGAAAAAGCAGAGAACTGTAGCCCTTTGTGCATTTATCAGTTGTGTCTTAACCCAGGTACATAACAGCTTATCATGGAAACTACTCATCCAAATAGTTCCCACGAATATAAGTTCTGTCCATTTTTCACTTCATGTTTTCTTAGGTCTCCTCACCTTGCCTTCATTGAAAACAGAGGATTGGCTGAAATTTGTCAACTGAAGCCATTTTGTGCAGGAAACATTAGCTACTTAGTTACACAACTTTATGTATTTGTTATTTTAGAATGCTGATTTTGCATGGATTGTTTTACTTTTACATGAAACTGGAATATTTCTAATATTCATTTGAATGTCTTTGTTTCTTCCCTAGGATACCTCACTGAATTATAGTCTTGACCACTGCACAGATACATGACCAGAAGAGATCATGGTTTACAGCCACAGATTTTTTTAATCCAATGTAGGCTCTACAAGAACAGTATCAATCCATTCCAATAGAAAAATAAAGCAGTTTTCACTGGAAATATATTATATGGGTTACTTTCTGTGGCCTTCATCAATACTCACTCTACATTTTCACACTGTTGAAATGACTCGCTTTGAATGTCAAGTGCAATGTTATGTGGTAAAATTATTTGGTATGAATGTTGTGATATATAACCTAATTCACGTTACACTTGTTTAAGAAACAAATGAAAGCTTTTAAACAAAATAAAGATCAATGACTAATAATAGTTAATGAATTAAAGCACATGACTAATTGATGTAGCTGTTATAGGAACAGCTTGTATCTAGTGCTTTCAGATTTGCAATATTGAACCTGGGTCAGTACTGTTGCCCCTAGAGACATTATGTTATACAGCGCTGAGAAAGTGGAATATAAAATCATGAAAAAAAAATCAAAAAATCAATACAAAACCAACCACAATCTTGTTAATTTCTGTAGTTGCTTGAATAGCTAACATATTTCTACCAGAAATGAAGCCTACTCTGCTTTTCCTCATGAAGCTATGAATAATTGATGTCAGAGCAACACAGAGAATGTGCATTCCTATTACCTAAAATATTTGAGCAGAAATACTTCCTGTCCTTTTTAACTCAATAAACATCAGCAAAAATGTGCTGGATTTCTTTCACATATACTATTCAAAAGACAATGATGAGCAACATAAACTGCAAATACAAATTAAGGAATAAGCCCACTATGTCTATTAAACTGAAAGCTTATGGAAGTATGCTAGTGAACTCACTAAGTATTTAATTGTGCATGCACTTCAGCTTACACAGTATATCTGGGAAACCTTCTTATGTCTACAGGAGTTTTTTCCAGAAGAGAACATTTGTTACTGTTGTCTTGGCAACATGAGCACCATGGAAATATAAATCAGAGCTTAAGAAGATTTTGTTTTTAAACTCTGAAATAAAACAGAGTAAAAACAAGAGCAGAACTTTATGATCTGGTCTCTGCTAAGTGCATGAAATGACTAGATCCATTATGCATTACAGTATTTCACCTTGCTTGGCATTGTTGAGACTACAGGTGGAGTTCAGCCTTAAACAGCATCCAGGAACCATGCAGCAAGAAATTTACAAGCAAGCTACATATAATCTATATTAATTCACAGAACATGACATTAAACTTAGAAGAATAGGACCCTTGAAAAACTCTAAAATAGTCTATCACACTGGAGTTCATTGTTGGAAAAATCTACCCTATCATCCTCACACACCTTACTGAGCCCAGCAGAAAGCTGAGTGCTTGCAAGGCTGTCACCTGGCTTAGAGCAATTACTACTGCTATTGTCATATTAATATTAACATTTACTGAGAATTACAGATTTCATGTTAGGAGTCAAAGTCAAATAGCCTTTCTTCTCCTGTTAGGCTAAAAGACTTTTCTACTGTCAACTGCCTAGACAATATGCAACTTTAAGTAAAGCACTTAGCCTGTGTGAGCTGCCCCTGTTCCCATCACTAGTTTCAGTACAATACACTGGAAATATCCTCTGAAAGCCAAGCAGGTCGCCAAAACATTTCAGACTACCAGCATGTAACCCTAACCTCAGCTGGAGGCAGAGGAGAAAGTAGTGAACTAACCAAAAGACAAATTTACTAACCAAGGAGGAATTTCAGCCTGGATCCAGATTTCAAGTGAGCTTTGTCTTAACTTTCCCAGAACCATAGAACGTCTTTATGGATAGCAGCCACAGTACTAGTTTAGCAAGACCAAATAAATTTCTTCCTGCAGTCAGAAATAGCTAGTAAATGTACACAATAAATAAACAGTTAAATCCAACCTCACATCAACAAGATATCAATCAAGTTGCAGCAGCAACAATAAGGACTGGGTAAATGTCTCCTTATTGATAACTTTGCCTTTAAAAATAAACTGGGCTTTGTAACCAAAACCAAAAAGCTGTAGTCATAGACTGAATTTCCTGTATTTCAGTGTGAATTTCAAAATTTTCAGTAAGACTTCTTTTCAGAACTTTTGCCCTTTCTTAATCCCATAAACTGATCTCTTCTTTGCTGATGTTCTCAAAGTACTTCTGAGGTAACTGATAGATAAAACATAACATAGAACTAGAACATCCTGACAGAAATCACTCAATGTCTCTGTAAATTTTTCCCCAAGAGGAAAAATAAATTAAATAAATAAATGAAATAAAAATCCTCTATCTTTGGAAGCCCCTACCTTGTATCTGTCAAGGTAAAATGGGATCTCCCTCCACTTTCTCTTGATGTTTTTTCTTCTTCACCTCTGCAAAAGCTCAGATATAACAAAGCACTTCTGTGCCAGCAGGGCAGACATACAATGCACAACAGCAGTGATCTTGAAACTTGCTCGTCTTCATTTCAGATCTAGCGAGAGAAGGGACCGCCAGCCACAGGAAGCAGGTTTGAGTTTGTACTGGTGCTAAGTGCCACACACTACTGCTGTTATAAGAGAAAACTGCTCCAGAGCATGACCCATTCAGCAGACCAAAGTCAGAGTACAGAGAGGAAAATGACAACAGGCACTTAAAGATGATCTGCAAAGCCAGGAAAAAAATCCCAAACTTTAAATTATTTTTTTCTTAAAGTTGATATACTTTATATCACACACGGATGTAAGCCTGACCATTGTCTGCTCACTTGATAAGAATTTACCTTGGCTGAACTTGGCTAAACTGCTGTCTTTGATTCTTCTATGCTGCCCATTACTAAAGCATCCATTGCAATGCCTGACACACTGTTCTTCAAAGGATGCCAGTGAAAGCAAAAGAAAGTATGATTTGCCCCATTTTATTGATGGTTAAGAGACAAAATGCATTTGAAGATTGTACCTTGAATCTCCTAAGAAAACTGGCAGACTGAAGGAAAGAGCTCCATTCTACATTTCCTTCTGCCATGTGAAACCTTCACTGCATAACAAGATTTTTTTTCTCTTTTTCAAAATTTTGTAATTTTTTTTTCTCTTATTTGCTACACATGTTTACAGTATGAGTGACTCCTGATAGCAACATTAAAAAAGCAGAGGAAATGAAACCTAAGATACGCTTTTAACTTCTTGTGCGTACAAGATTCTTCTTCCTTATTTGCATAGGGACAGTTTGCAGTGCCAGCAAAGGTTAATTACCTTTGGTTTAAAGAAATCGATGAGTAGAAACTTAACAGCAAAGTTTTATTACCGTTAAGCAAGGTATTCCTTATTGGTAACGCTGAGGCATCATCGAAGTAACTCTCCAAGAACGGTCCACCAGTTATTAGATCGTTCGTGAGCAGGTTATATTTTCACATGTATTACAAATTCATTACGTTCCCAAAATCATTATCCTATCCAGCCCCATGACTGCCCAACAGACACAACCCTATCTGGCGACCAACACCGTCATCTAGCCTTCTAGCACCGTAATGGCCCACTGTCGGTCCATTGTTAGTCCTTGGGGTGGTCGTTTACTTCTTCTCAACACTCCTTTTGTCCCAAAGTTTGCTGCTGAATGCAAGGATAATCGAGAAGTCTCTGCACACATATAAGTAAGACAAAGGGGAACAGATGCTGTCTGTCACACTCTAGGCATTCCGTTGCTGCTTCTTTTGCCTTGTTTAAAGCGGACCAGACTTGCAGCGTCTCCCCATCTACAATACTACATCCATAATATCTAAATTATCATCCGCAATATCTAAAGACTAGTGTGATGTTGCGAGCAAATACTAACAGAACATTTTGGGTAAATTACTTCTTCAAATCACCTTGAATCAAATTGAACTGTGTTTGATGCAGGCGATTTGACTACCTCTAAAGCTTTATCCCTTCTGGCTCCTTGACTACTTGTAGCTGGGTGATGCAGATATATCCTTAAACAGGCTGCAAGGTTCTGTTTCGTTTCGCATTTCAAAGGTGGAAGACTGCATACTTACACAATGGAAGCAAGAGGGAAAATGCTGTTCGACTTTTACTTGGAGAAGACAGATGCTGAATTTTCACAATTGCCTGCAATAATGTGTTTTCAGAAATTCCAGTCTAAAAGCTGCTCTTTCACTTGCCATATTGCCCTCAGAGACAAGTTTTGCTCATGTCAGGGTTGAATGATCTCAATATCTGAAATGGCAGCACAATGACGATCACGGAGGAGAGCAAGAAATAAAAGTACTCCCTCTCCATTTCAGTCTCATTTCATTTGATGCTTGCTGGTGATCCTACTGTGGCAGAAAGCATTTTATTTCTGGTACAGTCTCTAGTTGGAGGCTCAGAGCTGGAAGATGAAAAATGTGATGTTGATGTTCTCTTTTGATTGTCAAGAGGTACTTTTTCTTTATTAATGGAATCCAATGCTCTTGTTGGAGGATTTTCCATGAATAGGAGTGTATACCTACTAAAAGAACTTCAACTTTCTTTACTCCAAAACGGGTTTCCTGATCAAAAACAAAACCAAATAAACACCTGATTTTTTACCCTCAGTAATTTTGACTGTAAAGATGTTCACAAAAAATACTACAGCAATGATTTTTAATTATCACATTCCTCTTTCTCTCTTACTCTCCTCTACTCCCACCAAGGCAAAGACAAAACAGTACCAGGTATGATAAGAATTAGACTTGCTCCACTTAGCTTAGTTAACTTTCGAACTAATTTAACCAAATTAACACTGCAGCCCCAACACAGAGGCTAGTAACCTAATACTTGAGAGAGTTGTTAGGAAGGGCTAAAGAAATCCTAACTACCATTGTTCTGGATCCTTCAAGTAGCAGCTTCTGATTACCCCCTGCCAAGCAGGATTACACTGACTGGGAATAATGCATTCCTGATAGTTATACTGTTTTATAAGGCATGAAAGATGCTCTGTAAAACAGTGCTATATTTGAATGTGAAATTAAAAACTGAATCTAAACATTTAATCAGCATTCCTGTATTTCTAAAGTTGTTTAAATATAAGCTACATAATATTTTCCCCTTACATTCTAATGTATACTTTATTCTGATACATTCTAAACACAATTAAGACATGGCGGTAGCTCCTGACAGGATATTTTGCTCAGCAGATATGAATGTGTCTTGTTAAAGACATACGTTACCATGGGCAGAAAGCTCATGTTAAAATCTGATTGGAATAACAATGTACACAATAAGACATTAACATTAGTTTTTTTCTCATTATAGCTACTGGCAAAACATTGATTTCAGCACTTCAGTGAGCATTTCTGCTTACATTTTACTTCAGGCCAAGTGAAAGTCCTGCAATGCCTGGAACCCTCAGTATTTTTTCCATTGCCACATCAACAGCTGCTAGCAAGTGCTCAGCCTTTTATCAAGTGCATGGCTCTCTGCTGCTGTCCCCAGCCAGCCCACTCTGTGAGGTCACATCTGAAACATACACCTCTCACTCAGTGCATTGTCCTTCCCTGTTCTGGTAACTAACCTCAGCACAGATCTGTATCAACTCAAATGAAAGGTGTGAGTGACAGTGATATCTAGGTGTAAATCTCCATGCATGCGCCAATTTTGGGGTATTAGATCAATTCAGTAAATCCAGATTAATTACTGAAACACAAAATAATAAAGTCACCATCAGCTTCAAGTAGACAGTGTTTGTTTAAAATCATACTCTGGTAATTTGATTCAAATGTTCTGTTTTAATTAGCTATAGTTCAAGGGCATTGAAGGAGGACATATGATTATTTTCTTATGTGCACATAAGAACTGCAAATACTGTTTGCCATTAGCCATTTTTTGAAATAAAGATTCTTCAGTTATTCCTCATTATTTTTGCTTTCTGTGGCTACAATGAATGAGATATTGTTTTTTGACTTGGCTCATGTGCAGATATTGAACTCCAGAACCTCCTATTTGTCACCATCAGTTTCTTTCCACAAGTTTAAGCATTTCCTCTTACTCAGATAAGGTACCCACAGCATTATGGCCGATGTAACCACACACAGCTACAAGCAAAATAGCATATATTCATAAAAATTACTCTCCTTGAGATATTCTCCTAAATTGAAAAGCTTCCCAACTTCTACATGAAAAGATAGAATAAGAATTTACCAGGGAGCTGCCATTTGGGAACTCATGCAATCTGCCAGCTGATGGATAGAGATGCACACCCCTCTGCTTCAAGTTGTGGTCTGTATTAATTGCTCTGAAGGAAGATGTGAGGATCTGGCTGCAGGCATGGGAAGATGTGAGGAAAAAAAAAAAAAAAGCTAAGTACTTTTCAGGCTCTGAGAATTAGTTACAAACTTTTGTTCACAATGATCACTACTTTTTCATTTAGTTAATTTTGTCACATGAAGACACTGATTAGGTCAAATTCCTCCTATCAATCCAAGTTTCCTATGCCAAAGTTTCAGTACAATAAATAAGTACAATGGGAAATAACCTAAGTTTTGCCCTTTGCCTGCACTTTAGCCTCCATTTCTCTGCTGGAGAGGACAGTGAGACCATGATTACACTGGAATTATAAAGGATAAATCTGTTTGGTCCTTTTTCAGCCTGTACCATCTGCAGATACGGGTCATCACTTATAATGATGCCAGCTGCAGAGATGCTGGAGGCATCATGAGCCAAAGCATATATGTGTGAGGGGGAATAGAAAAAGCTGTAAAATAAGATGCATTTATTATTCTTAATAGCTCTATTTTAACAAGGTATGTACTCAGTATGAGAAAGAACAAGCAATATCAGCAAACTTTAGCTACCTTAGAAAGAATCTGTTAGCAAAGACATTCACAGCTTTACCAATAAAGTCTGTAATCACAATGCACATTGCACAAAGACTTCTTACGTTGCAACAGGATAAAGACTTGAAGCTATTATCAAATTGACAAGGCTGCTGACATAAAGCAGGCAGGCAATTATTTTGGATGGCTATCTCTCTCTCATAATTCTGACATGATACCTCTTCTTTTCCCTTTTGATGCCAAAGTATAATTCTCATGAGCATCCTTATTACCTATGCAGAGTGGCATGTTAACTTGTTGGATGCAGCTTACAAAGGGCTGGACTTACAGTGCTCTGTTCTCATTAAGGGATAAACTTCATACTCTGCTTTGTATCCCATTAAAAGTTTCTGCAGAAGTGAGAAAACCTACCAACTGCACTGAGCTTGCTTATAGAGGCAGTAGATGAAGAAGCCTCGAGGATACGTGATGCAGGAAGCCCACTTGTGGAGTTCAGCACTTCCATGTGAATGGACATAGTGTATCCTGACAGGTATGACTTAGGAATTAGTAGGAAAAGAACTCCAGATGTTTATCACAGAAGCAGTTTTCCTATCAGAATATGTAGCTTTGAGAAGTAGGTTGTGAAGGAGATGCAAATTCATTCCCAGAACAAAAAAGGTAAAGAATTAAATTACTGTGTTTGCAAACACAGACTTGTGAGATGTTGGTATCTTTTTCTCCACACAGACTCACTCCCTCTTCCCTAGTGTCTCCACAGACATGTGTACCTATGAATTTTATTCTTTCTAACAAATGGGACTAATTTGCTAAGTCAGACTTACAGTCATACAGTCAATCAGCAGTCACCGCTGGATCCAGGCTATGGATATCCCAGTCCTGCACTCTGATAACATTGTGAGGAACAGGTAACATTACTGCATGATTGCATGAGCTATTCTATTTATTAATGCATTTTTCAACATGAAGGTAAATAATTTCAGATCATTTTTACAACTGAAATGAGCATTTTTCTCTAAAACCCTAAACAAACATATCTTTATGACATCTTCAAGTTAGAACTAGTTCTCAGATTAATGCCTGTGTTTGGTTTTTTTGGTTTTTTTTTTGGTTTGGGTTTTTTTTTTTTTTCATTTTTGTTTTAAAGAAAGAAAAAAAAGAAAAAGAAAAAGAAAAAGAAAAAGAAAAAGAAAAAGAAAAAGAAAAAGAAAAAGAAAAAGAAAAAGAAAAAGAAAAAGAAAAAGAAAAAGAAAAAGAAAAAGAAAAAGAAAAAGAAAGAAAAAAGAAAAAGGAATATAATTTATACCGAAAGAACTTGGATGACCTTTTCTTTCAGTAGTGATGCACCCAATGCATGACACCTTCATCAGTGGCTCACCAGCTTGCTTCAAACAACACTCTGAAAGGCTTGCTAGTTTCTGGTGTGATAAAACCTTGTTTTGTTACTAGCTTTCATATCTTTAGCAGGATGCTTCTGTGTAGCTTCACCTTCAACTGGAAAAAGGCTAGGCTTATTCATAGTGGTTTGCCTGAACATTATTTCTACATTGAAAGATTTATTTTATCTCATGTATAAGGATGTGAAATCACATCGGCTTTTAAAAGTAATTAAAAATAACTAAATAAAATACAAATGTAGTGGATTTATTTCACTCTTTCCCCTCAAAATAAACACTGTTCTTTATGGAGTGCTGCTAGATCTTAAACCACTACATCACCTCAATGTGACAAATCAGAGAATAATATGGAACGTCATATCCTGCATTATGACTGTCATGCTGTTTAAGTAAAATGTCACGATATGGCATTTAATACTGCATTATTTTGATACATATTCTATTTTATTAAAGACTAAGACAAGCCATTACTTAATGAAGATTGACACCTCATCTAATTTATTGAATAGCCTGTGATATAGATGAACACCAAATACAATGAAACTGTTTATTGCTCGGAAAAAGGAAAACAAATTAGCATTCAGTATACTAATTAGAGGAGCAGCTATTTTCTGGGTTTGTCTCTTAGCCTGGAATCATTTTTCTAGGATATAGAAAACAGATGCTCTTTTAATTAGAAGCAGAGATTCTGAGTTTCAGCCAGAAACACCCAAGAGTATGCTTGACTGTATTGGACATAAAACACAATCTTTATACCAGTTCTACCATCCTCTGTTAGGTAAATATCTACTTGTATATACATACATCAGCTAGATGGCATCAGATTGGTTAAGGCATGTGCTTCTCCATGTGGTTGTGTCTCCTTTTCACAGGGGAAGGAATATTAGACAATAAACTAGCATGAACTGTTCTTTAATATAAGTGGTCAAGCCCTGTAGCTTTTTAAACACAAGATCCTGGATTCTGTCCCCAGTGCTGCCTATATGCAGTTCAGTTGGCTGTCATCAATGACTATATATAGAATCAGATTTATTACTATGGGTATGTTACCAAGAGAGTAGACCCAGCCTGATAGATGGAAAAATACTAATTCCCTTCAGCTGAAAAACATTTTCTGTAGTCTGCTTATCCTTCTCTCCTTTATAGCCAGAACGGCAGTAATTGATGCCTAAAAACTACCTAGGCCAGAATAAATATGAGCAGAGAAGTCTAAGTATGACCTCTCAAAAATCTTAATTTTACAGCAACAAAAACACAATAGCTGCAAATGACAGCTTCATACACAGAGAGAAACCAAACTCATGTGTTCACTACAGGTCATTCCATGTCTAAATGTGGACACTGATAATGAAAAGGGTAAAGAACGGTCTTGTTTATAATACTGTCTCTTGAGGTTTGGGCAACCATCCCAAAACAATAGCCAGTACGTCACAACAAAAAGCTCAGCCTGGACCTTAACTCCTTTTGGATCTACATAGGGTAAAAGTTATTTATAGGTTTTAGTTGGAAGCTGACAAGTAAATGTGCAAGGGTAAAGGACTCTGCTGGCTCAAGATTATACCACTTATCATGAGACTTACCTAAGCTGAAGCAATGAGCTGTTACCTCCAACACTCTGAAAGCCCTAGAAACACAGATGACTACCAAAGACTGCACGGCTCTGATAAAAGAGAAAGACAACTCCTTCCTAAGCTCTCTCAGTTAATAAGCAAGGAAGGAAGTGGGAAAGAACTACTGGAACAGGACTATAATTGGCTCACCATTTCTATGGCACCTAACCCACTCTCATTGGATTTCAATACAAAAGTTCAAGGTGTTTAGACAATACAGTCATACTAAACATATGTACAATATTCAGACTTTGCTTGCAGACCTCAGCCTTCAGCAGACTACAGGACATCTGAATGCAAACCATAGTTGTGTGTTACTATAGAGAGGACAGTGTAGGAGGTTAGCTGTAGAGTTTTAAATAGGCTTTCAGACCTAGAAAAAAAGCCTGAGTCAATCAAGAGAGTGAAGGAAAACCAATATGGTGAAGTGCATGAGCAGATTGGCAAGACTTGTGACAGTTGATGTTTTCCTTTGAATTTCAGCTTTTAGAATTAAGGGACTAAAGAGAGAGTGATTTAATGAAATATTAAAACATTCCTAGCTCCTGACAAGGACATTTCCACATTTGATTTGTAGTTCTTACTTTAAACATCAATTTAATAAGAATATTGAACTCTTTAGATAAGTGAAAAGTTCAGTACGTATGTCATGTTTAGATTTTAACTACTGAAAGCTAAAACCTTCTTAATGTAAATATGATTTTGTTTTTGAGAATCAGTACTTTTCTGCCAGAGCCATGTGGAAGCATATAGAGAACCAGTAAGATTCTGGAGAGTTAAAGGGTAAGATAGAATAAGTTGAGAAAGAAAAAAAAAGGGGGGGGGGGGGGGGGGAGGGGTTTCCTTCCTATTAATCTGACTGCTTCTGGTATAGTTGCCTTTGAGCAGAGTATTTAAAAGCTAGTTATAATTCACAGCAATGTTTGAAGTGAATCTAGAAATCACGGCAATTTAAAACCAGAGACTAGAAGATACATCAGGGATCCTTGGTCTTGTATGACATGACATGACATAAATGTGTTACTACCAGGAAATTATTTGAACTTTTCTACTGTAAAAAAATTGATTTTCTATAGAATTCAGAGAAATGAGTGTAAAATACACTTGTGTTCTCCTGTTCATCATTACTACAGTTCCAAGGATCTTCAAGCACTCTGTAAGTATGAATTCCACAATTCACACACCAGACCTGTGAACCCAGCGTTATACCTACTTAAAAGTTTGAGTTTACCACGTGGTAAGCTCAAGGTCACAGAGCAAAGAAGCTTGGAATAAACCAGCGTATAACTCCTGGTCCCTCTTGGTTGGCATTCTTTCCTACTCCTATGCTCAAGCTTAATGACTGTACAGCACTGTAAATACCAGCCGGTCCTTCAGCACAGAAGGACATAGTTTGCTTTAGTGCTATTTTTAGTTAAGCAGATCCCACTTCTAAATCTGCAATGCCTCCATTTTCAATATCGTGATTATGTTTGATGTTCCACAGGAAGATGAGGGAACTAGGGTGAATCAGAAAGCACAATGCAGAGTAGGCAGTACCTTGCTGCCTTCTGAAACACCAGCCCAGAGCGAGCAGAAGCTTTGGTGGGGGTTTTGCACAGGGAGGAGGCATCAGGCAGCTGGACGTGTCAGCTGGGCGCCTCATCAGGCAGCTGCTGCAAGTGGAAGGTCAAGAGTGAGTTTACCATTTACTGAATTTGTAAATTACTAATTATTCAGCTCACTAAGCAAGGCAGGCTCATTGCCTGCGCGTGATACTTCCCCCTCCTGTCTCCTCAAAGGGCATATGGAAGAATAGGAATTCTCAGCTATATTTTGATAGATGAAAGTCATTAAGGTGCCATAATAAAGGGCATAAAGAGCTATAATGGGCAGGTCACTAATGAGTGCAAGTGTATTTCCACGTTTGTCAGAGAACAGCTGTAGAAGACAATGTCTCGATTTGTACTGGGGAAAAAAATAGTGTCTGCAGAGAGCTCGGGATAGCCTTGCTAAGAGGCAGAAAAATGTGGGGGTTTGCATGCATGGGGCGTGATGGCCCAGAACAAGCTAAAGCAGTGCCTTCACTCACATTCACAGCTTTCAGTTATGGGGGACAGACAGCAGCTGGAGGGACCACCTCTGAGCTGCAGTCATTTCAGACTGACAGACAGAAGCTGCCAGAGCTGCCACGTGAGGAGAGAGATGGCCTCAAAAGGAAGCAAGGAAACAGTCCACAAAATGTGGATCAAATGCAGTGAGCCTAAACCAACAAGAGTCAAAGTTCAGTCAAAGAGAAAGAGGTAGCTTTGGAGGGAAACTATCCAAGGATAAATGAGAAAGAGACCTGAGAAAGGGAATATCATTGTCATGGCCCAGTGCCTGACTGAATTTTTGTTTGCCCTCAAAGCAGCATGCTTTCAGTCTGGCCATACTGGAGCAGGCACGAATAAGATCAATCAGCAAAGGTGGCTGGCATGAAGAAGCACCATTATAAAGGCCAGCACAGTAGAACTTCAACCTAGTAAGTATAAATAAAAGGAAAACTTGGGGAGAACATATCCATCTCTTTCAGTCACTTACATCAGCTAAGTGGCCAAAGAGACATGTCCTCTTCTCCAAAATTGTACCCCTGTCCAGGGAGACCTCAGTCAAATGAAGAATCAAAATTTATGGAATGAGTAGTGTTAAGAGATGTGGTTACACTCCCTACAAAGTCACTGGTTGCTGCAATATCCACCAAGATCTTTTAGATTTGTCCCAGACTGAAAATTGTTCCCTCACTGTACATAAAAGAATATGAGTGAAGATTAATGAAATAGCAGATTCCCATGATGAAGATAAGGACGACAATTACAGAAAACTCAAGAAAAGAGGAATTATAGTAAAGCCAATGTTCAACACGGGGGGATGGAAAATTCGAATCAGTAATAGCAGATAAATGAGACAGCATATCTTCCAGAATATAAGAAACAGAAGCAAGCACTTCAGGTGGGAGGGATGGATTTAAAAACAACAAAGAAACAATATACTTAATTCAGTGGGAAAAATAATAATGAAAAGCAGCTGTTACTCCAACAGAGAGTCTGTGAATGAATTGCATTGTTTCAGATGAGAGACTATGCCAAGACACTTCTAAGCAAGTTATCCAATCTACGCATACTGAAACTAGGCTTCACAGCGTTCAGATGGGAAGTGATGCAATGGTGACAGAGAAATGAAAAATAGCTGCTGGATATGGCAGAAAGGAGTTGAGTTTTGGGAGAGCAGCTTTGGATTTTTTATTCTGGCCTGTGGGAAGAAATAAACTGGGCTCAACTACTATTACCTACAATGCAAACAGCAGAAGATGAAAGGCAGAGAACTATATCTTATTCGGAATAGGGTTAGAAACAGCTTTTTCCTCTTTGCATCCTCTCACAATCAGAAAAGGGACTGTATGGAGACCCTGGGAAAACTGCAACATGGAAAAAAATTGCACCACACACATTTACCATGCACCACCTGAGTTTGATACATGGACAGTCTTGATTCCACATACTTTTTACTCTGATGCCTTTCTGAACTACATTTTTACAGTTTGCCATTTGAAAGAGAATGATCACAAAATGACACTTCAAAGAAAAAAAAAAAAAAAAGGCTTACTTACATATCCTCAGGCTGTTGAATAATGTCTTCAGTTGTTGGAAAGGGCAGCAAGATGGGGTGGATTACAAGTGATTTTAGCACAACTTTCCAGCAAGCACACATACATATATACATGTATGACAGTTTTGCTCTGATTTCTGTAGAAAACAGAGCAACTTCAGTCACTTTAATTGAAGTCTGGAAGCTGCCTTTGGAAAAGAAGAGCAACAATGTGATTCAGACTGCAAGTGACTACCTCCTCCATTTTGTTGGTTCTGCTGCTGCACTGCCTCTAAGCCTCACTCAGCCCCAAGTTCAGCTTTTGAAGATCCATTAGACATTGCTGCAGAATAATTACTGCAGCACTTGGCTTCATATCTAACTTGGAAAGTGCTAAATCATCAGCTCTGTGAGCCATAAATTGCCAGTTCTGGTCAGTCTCAGTGAAAGAAAATATGAAAGCCACAGCTTCTTTGCTGACATCCAATCCAATTAAGACAAAGCCACATAATGAAAACATTGTGTAATAATCTCTCCAGTGGTTTGTGGTGCCTTTAACACAAACAGCAACACAGACAAGGGTGGCTCTGAGACTGAGCAGTGCTCATCCTGGACATGTTGGCAACGGTCTAATTGTGGCCTGAAGACCAGAGAAGACTCATAGCGAAACTTTCTCCTGTTAACTCAAAATTAATTGCCAACACTTTCCTTTTTGGAATTCAGTTCTCCCTTGTTTTGTACTTGACTGCAAGGAAAAAGTAATAGACACTGCATTGACAGTCCAAGAGGTAAACACACGTAGAAAAAATATTTTGATTATGAATTGCCATTTAATGTTTTCCAATTTGCACATGTACTCTAAGTAATTTCTGCAATCAGTTTTTGGCCTAGGGATTGTGTGCAATTTACTTTTTCCTTAATCCTAGCTTTTCAAAGCTCTTGATAGATAACTTATGTGAGCTATTTCCATTACACTGACTGAATCCAGGTTCTTTTTACAAATAGTTTTATTTTAGAGTTCAACATTTGCCTCCTTTAAACACTTCACTTTTATTTGTCTAAGATTAGTTGTTACATAAACTTTCTTCAATACAGATTTTTTTTTGACCAATTTACTAAAATACTCTGCTAAGATAAAAGTACTATTTGCAGATAAAATAATTCTCCCTCTTCTTCCACCTGAAAGTATCTTTTGTCACTTGTAAAGACTCCAGTCCTGCTGCATTCCAGTGCCTCAAAATCCTAACTAGGGAATGTTTTCACAGGGAAAAGATACACCAGTGCTCCTATTGTACTGAGAGCAGGGACTGAGGAGGCCATACAGCCCCCCAAGGATGACCCAGAGCTTTGGCTTGTCAGAGAACAGAACCACAAATTACACTGCATCATTTCCACAAGCTTTTTTTTTTTTTTTTTTTTTTTTTTTTTCCTGAGAAGAAAGGACAGCAATATTTTATGGACCGATCCTTGCCAAGAAACACCACTTACCTTCATTGTGTGTGTGTCAAAAAATGTAACCATATAGAACACCAACAGTAAACTACCAGCAGGCTGGTGTGATATTTAAAAAAAGAAAAATCACAGGCTAACTGGAAACATACAATTCAAATACTAAACAGAGGCCAATCTAAGATTAAAATCTTAGGTCAAAATCATCGAAATTGAAGTGGCTAAAACCTCCAGTTTTTTATGCCAAATTTTTGCTCTCCATATCTTAAAGTTGGGTCAAGTCTGTTAAACACAGGCTACAGTTGCATATATGCAATATACATATAAATACATGAATGGAACAAAAGGAAGAGTAAGGAATGCTTTCCTGATGCTCCAGAAATCTGAAGGCAAGATGTTGTAGGCCTCTGCCCAGCGCAGAAAACAAAACCTAAACCTAAGCACAATGCTTTAGGAAAGGGAAATGCTTCAGAAGGGGTGTTAAACTCCCCATGCATTGAGCAGGGAGCTGCTCTATGAAATCTAGATGCTGAGGGTTGGTGGCAGTGGAAGGATGGGAACAAAGCTGCACCTCCATTCACTGGAAGGCTGCAGGATCACAGCTGGGAAGGGTCTTGTAGGAAGGAATGGACAAACAGGCATTTACAATGGCAGTTAGACAGAGAGCTGATCCGGGCAGTGTATTTAAGGATTATTCCAGGCACTACTCTTTATTTTACTCTGACACTTTGTTTAGTTTCTGAATCCCCATGGTACTAAGGTAGGATGTACTTTGGCGCACTATGAAAAGTCCCAAATTATTGTGAAAGATTTACTAAGATAACTTTCTGTAAAAATATGCATGAGTCTGTACAAGTACCCCATTTACTTCTAACTTTGAAAGTAAAAAATGGCAAATGCTTTAACTAGCTAAATATTTATAATAGCTTCTCTCATGCATGCAGTGCATAAAGCCTTCCAACTACTTTAACAAGCTACAAATAGTGAAACATTCAAAGCTGAAAGAACCATATTTGGGGTGAAGAACTGAAATTGTTTAAAAACACCACCATCAGTGAGAAGACAAATGACATATTTTAATAAATGTGCTATTTTCAGTTAAGACTGTAAGGATTATAGTTAGAAATTGGCCGGGATACTATACTTGCAGAAGAAAAGAGCTGCCAGTAATGTAAGTAAATATGCAAGAGGAGCTCTCCAAAGAAAGAAATCTGCACCCATGTCTAACCCAGAGTCTGACAGCCAGAGTGACCCATCTGCAAGGTTTTTGGTGTTTCTTCCTGAAGCACCCCGAGTTTCCTTTTGATGGGGCACCCCCTGAAACAATCCTCTGTTGTCCAAAATTGTACACAAGGTGCCCAAAGCATACAATGCAATTGCTTTAATTTGTCTTACCAAGTTCTTATAGCATGGATTGTCTTCCTTAACTGTCATTTTTTTCTCAATATGAGCAGCAACACACACTTTGATATCACATGGATTTCTTCCTTAGCATCACAGCTCTCTGTCTGCTATAATTCTGTAGGCAAAGTGTCAGCACAACAGTGTTGTCTGCAGGTGAAAGTCCCAGGTTCTTTTCAGCACATCCCTGCATTTTCTGCAGATATAAGCCATCTTTGTGAGATGTCATGATGCTGGCAGAAACAACCAAAATATGTGTATTCTAGGGCTGTTACAGCTGTCACTGTAGTCAGCTGACAGCAGATGACAGAAAAACCTAGCTCTGATGGCTCAGTCTCGGTCTTCATTGTTTTGGGTACTGTTCAAAAATCAATTCCCACTCTCTCCCCTATCACAAAATGCTGTTCTCTTTACTGGGAAAGACCAAAGCAACTCACACATGCTCTGCAATCAATACATCTCTCTTCAGAGGCAAAACACTGGGTAGACAAACAGACAGATAATTGCCCTATGTTCTTGAAAATTTAAACTATATACATTAGATGTATAATCCCTTTGCCAATTTTATGCAGCATAGCTACTGGAAACTGTTATGAGTTTCTACAAGATGCAAACTTTTATTCCCTATAAAGCTGAAACTGCATTGTGGCACTTTCGTTCTTTGTTTACCCCTGCTTTTAAAGCTTGTTTGTCAAATGCAGTATTTCTCTTCTCTGAAATCTCATGACAGATGGTGCGTGCAGATTGATAGCAAAGCTTTTTCAGAAGTGATGAAAAAAAAATGCACTTGACCATTCTTACAAGCTCCCAGAGAACTTGAACTCAGGGCAGGGAGGAGACCAGAGGGAAGGGCTGCTTCTCACATGTTTCCTTGACTGCTGGGACTCAGTTGGGGTACACAAGTATACTGAAATCTAGGACCAACAATTAACACCTATTTTATATGTTGCACTTTCGGCAGTTCCAGACCACTACCTTTCACTTGGTAGATACACTATCTAGATGTCATCACATGTACTTTTCCTCCATGTACACATACTACACATCTGCTTGTTTGGGCCACACAAAGGCTACGGATGAGGTAACAGCTTCTTCCTAAAAGGTGTTACATAAATTATGTATCAAAGATACAACCTGCATTTAACTAGACTGGCAAAGAATAATAAACAAGTGAAGGAGAGAACAGTAGCTACTTTAGAATTCACATACAAGATACAGACACCCTAGGAAAGAGATACGTTAAGGAAAATAATGTACAAAACTTGGGGAAAAAAAATAACAAAGTTGGTATAATTTATGCCAGTTCTGTAGTGACTGTAATACTTTCCTCTGTTCCCTTCAAGTCTGTTAAGATTTACATGGCCTATCTATGATTCTACAAGAAATGGAAGATGATTTTCTCCAGATTTCAGATAATAGCTACATCATCACTTCCTTACTTCTGCAAATTTCAGCACCACCATGGACTGAATGCAGCCTCTGTTTTGATTAGAAATGTATCAGTTATACTGAGAGAAAACAGTAGTCTCTTTCCTGCTAGCCAAGGTATGGTACCGCCATTCCAACAGTCATGATACACATCAAAGAACTTCAAAAACTATTAAAAAAACATCTTGCTGACAGAAGAATCTCCCATTATATAAACAGGCTACAAAAGCACAGCTATACATAAAAATTTCTTTAGAAGCAGATACCTGACATATCATGTGACATTTATCTTAAACTATAGTGAAGCTTCAGATTTACTTGTTCATATGTGCATCAATGCATTTGCTGAACCTCACTTGGTTAAAATAGAAAGGCAGTCACTATGCCAAAGGGAGATGTCCTGTGAACTACTCTTAGATGGGAGTCTCATTTCATGCATCTTACACAAAGCTTTTGAAAAAGGAGTGCATTAACACAAAACACGAACGATATCTGAACAGGATATAAAGAGACTGTTCTCACAAGTGTCTCATCAATAAACATCATAAAAGACTTGCGTCAAGAAACAGTACTCCATCTACCAGCGCACACAAACCCTAGTAAATAATGAAAACATAAATAGCAGCGCAATAAGGAAGACAAGCAGGGAGTACAAATGATATCACTGAAACAAAAAGCAGCAAGGTTACAGGTACAAATTGAGAGCAGTTTCTTCTATGGGAATTGTGAATACCTTTCTGCTACAAGAGAGATTAGTACCTGGGTGAAGGTTAAATGCATGGCTTCATTCCTTTCTTGAGACACAGGCTGTTTGCAAAGAGTCACTCTGGAAAAATAAGCTGAATTTATTTTCAGTGGAAGTAATTGCACATCTCAAATTGTGTGAATGCGGTCATCAAAATTCAAGGAGCTTTTGTTTCTGCAGTGTAACTCACTTCAAAATGCCTGCTCTTGAATGAGTGTATCCACAGTCCATTTTGGTTTGAGCAATCCATATTAAATTCACATGACTAGGTCAAACATCTTTGGTGCCTCTACACAGACAGGCAGAGAGTGAAAAAAGAGAAAGAAGATGCACCAGAAAAGAAATTACAACAACAAAAAAAGAGTAAGATAAGACTACAAAGATCATTTTATGTTTTTTTCTACAATCAAAGCCTGCCCCTAAAGACATTAATTCAGCCAATGCAATAGAGGACCATTCTTCAGTTCACTCAACAAATGCACAGATGACATCTGCATAAAAAAGCTAAAATACATGTGAGAAAAGAAAACATTAAGAACCTGAGTTAAAGAATTGGAATCTATTTCAGCAATGTTCCTCAAGCACACACATTTTTTTGTTTTTTTAATTAGAAGCAAACATCCATATAAGAAATGCAACCATGTAACTTACAATAGCCGAAGCATAACCATAATCAGTTGTGATGGAAACTCCAGACTACATGCTCTCATCTTGACCTTCGATTCAATGTTTCTCTCTAGCTGTAATCAATGCACACATATCAGGAGAGCAGTGACTTTGCAGGCAATGTCAGTAACTGTAGGCATTCTCACATCCCTGGTGTTGACGAGCTCCACAAGTCAAGACTGCGTTTAAGACTATGACACACCAGCAGCCTGGCCAGCCAGTACCTCTTTCCTAGAGGCAAAGAGTTTTGCACTGTAGTTCCATGTGGACACCTCATTTTCAAGCAGTGAAGAGGGCACTGTAATGTTGACCTTTTTCCAAGTAAATCTTCCCTTTTTCACTTTAGAAAAGGGCCTGCAGTTTGTTCGTGTCAGAGCACTATTAGCCCAACTGAGTGCAGAAGATGTTGTTTCAGAAGGCTGTGCTAGCAAAGTGCACTTAACTGGCAGCTCTGTAGTGGGGGGCTTGCCTTTCTGTATCCTACACAGTGCTGCAGACAGATTAGAAGGATGGATAGAATGCAATGGAGAAAACCATCCAAAATACATCCTGAGAAATCTGGGAAAATCTGTAATGGAAACAGAGTGGCCACTTCAGATTGGCTTATCAGACTGCCAAAAGAGCGAGCAAATGCTTTGTAGGCACTCATATGCAAGTCTTAATAAACAAAACAAACAAACAATAGAGAACTCCATTAGTGTTTTGTCTTCCAGAAGCTCAAGCCCAAACAACATGGAAAAGGCTTGGTGGAAGTACATTTTAGCAGCCATGATCTTTCAGAAAGTAGAGTACCCATGACAGCTAGGAATAAAATAAATAAATAAAACTGTATTATTTTTACTGCACAGATTTTCCTTAGTGCCAGCTTTTCAGAGGTGCTCAGGACCCCCTTTTGTCACTAACGAAAAGGGTGGCATATTGTTGTTTAGTACTTGAGGGAAATGAAGGCTGTAATTTCACTGTAATTCAGCCCTCCTGAAAAACTAGGGCTACCCAAGAGGCTGCATAACAATGACTAATCCTCTGGTATGAAGCAGTATTAGATTAGAACAAACTCCATTAAACTAAAAACACTAATGTCGTCCAGACTCTTATCCTTTAAATTCCTCTTTATTCTACAAGCTTACAGAAGGAAATGCAAGCAGTCAAATTGAGAAACTGAGCAACTGTGAGAAGGGATTTATGTCCATCACTGCCCTTCATCAGGTTAATACTGACTGACCCTTCCTCCAACTCTGGCTGGAGTCCACAGCAATATTCATTATGTGAACTGTTATAAACTCAGCTTTACTTCAAAAAAGGGTCAAACTGATCTTTCAACAGTCTGAACAACAACAACAAGTAGCAGCAAGCTTTGCCTTTGGGCTGCCTTCAGTGCAGTGCCACTAGAGCTCGAAGTTCTTTCTGGAAGACCAGAAGAAATGAGAAAAGAATGATGCAAGAAGAAAACTGGAGAAATTCTGATTCTGAGATATTGAAATGTTATTTCCTGTACTAATTATTTGTCTCAGTGAGTACAATGAAATTTGCACTCCTTACATAGTATTCTATAGTATACTTCTGTTAAGATACATACTTACACTGACGTACCTCACTGCTGTAAGGCATAATTTAGAGTACCACACTATTTCTTTAAAAATCATCCAATTTCTTAAAAAACAGTCTTCATTTCATTGCATCTCATCTTCCTACTTGTAAAAGAGGACAAAGATGTTGAGCTGCATAAAAAGGACTCCTCTTCTGGGACAGAACACAGGAGCCAAAGGCATTGAAAAACCAGCATGTGGCCAATTCCAGCCAGCAAACCTGGCGGGGCCTCTTGCAGATCACATCACTGCTCAAGGGTTTGTTTTTGCTGTTTTCCCCTGGGTAGTAGCAGCTAATCACTCACCCTCTCCTGTCCTGTTCTCTTTCCATATTCCTAGGCTTGATACAGCTGTAAAATCCAGGTTATCTAACAGTTTTAATGTTTCTCTGTGGTCTCAAAGCAAATGTGAGGGAGGTAAAGTTAGCAAAGGGGAATCCAAAGCCTCAAGCAGGGTGAGGAGCGATAAGCAAGAAACCCAGCCAGCGTCTCAGTCCCTGAAAAACAGCAACTTGAAACATCCAGGGAAAACACACTGCAGGCAGTGCTGGACCACAGCCATGCTTCGCACTGTGCCAGAGCAGGGCTGTGTTCCTCGTGCCCTTTGATGGTAGGAGCTAGCATTGGAAACAGGGCACAGTTCACATCAAAACCTGTACTCAGAGGTGTCTGTAACTTGAATAAAGAAATTTAGAAGCAAAAGGTCATGGCTCAATGCATAGAGCGCAGAAGGAAAGCCATGTAGCAACTTCCAGTTAGGCACTAGGATAATCTGCATATGTCACATACAAGACAGCAACACATGGCAGAGCAGTTAGCTGACAAGTTAATGACTACACTGCTTACATTGGTAACTAAACAAAAGGTGCAAATCTGTATTTTTTTTTCCAAGTAAAGGGAACAAGTTGATAATTTTGGAACCTGGTACCCAAAAATGAGCACCTGTCAGGGGAAAAAAATATACTGTTATCACTGAATTCCAGACCTTTATACATTTAAAGCTCAAAGTTAACGTAACAGGATATTCATATTTCTCAAATGCCTGTGTTTTAGAGAGTTTTCTCCATATATTTGTGTTGAGTGTATCTTAGAGGATTGCAGAGAGCTTTGAATAAGTCCTAAAAGGAAAATGCTACTCAGGCTGCATATATGATTCCATAACAAGACATGCGTTGAATCTGTGAAAGCTTATACAACAGTGACTTCTGCTGTAAAGGACTTGTCAAACAAGCATATATGTTATTAAGGTTAAAGCTTCCTGGTACTGCTCTGATTACTCAAAATACTTAATATGCTTTAAATAGAACTTAACAATATGCTTCTGGCAGGAGTGTTCATAACACGAGAAGCCTTGGTTCCTGTTCTGTGCCTACAGTGAGGGGCAAAGTACCTTACTGTAGAGGGAAAAGAACAGGGATACAAAACAAAACAATACAACTATTATTTTTCAGGAAATTCCAAATGCTTCATTTTAAACATAAGTGGATTTGTGAGGACTTCTGCCTGATTCCAACATGCTTTACTGAGCCAAAAGAAAAGGCAGTTTTAGAGAACTTAATTATGTGTTTTAATTCTGTGAACATTTCAAGGTATTTCCTTCCACATTTAACTCTCCTTGCCTTTAAGGAAACAAAGAAACAAAACCCATAGAATAGAATAGAGCAATAACCATTGGAGTTTTTAGGAGTTACTGTAGTGCTGGTTTCATTAACTATTATTATTAAAAAAACAAACACTAACAAACAAACAAAGAGTGGTTTCAAGAAAGAGCTTTACCTATGAGAAAAGAGCCAATGAACCCTCACAGATCCTACTTCAGTTACTTATATTCTGGAAAACAATTACGAAACAAGAAAAGCCATCTGTTGCCCATAAATTACAGTTAAATGCCCATCGGAAAATATTTATTTAACAACTAAACAAAAGAACTGTCTGCAGCACACTGCTTAAAGCCAGTTTTCTTGCTCGTGTCTTTTGAATAGCTGGAAAATAACTCTGCGCAGGCTGAGCACATCGAGCTAGTCAGCACAAACCATCACAAAGGCTTTCCATTTTAAGTCATACCTTTTATAAGTATGACTTGACACCGAGCCAGTCAGCTTGATTCTCTCGTGCTTTTTGCATACTTTTGAGACTAGATTATTACTGTCCTGTCTCAACTAAAGGTTTATGTCCATACAAGGTTTAGTATGCCTTTGTTCATTTAGAGTGATTGTTACTAAGTAGCCCATATTAGGTGTTAAGAATTAACGCACAAGAAATGCTGTATTTACAAATAAGAAATATGCAGTGTTTTTCAATCTCTTCAGAACCCTCATCATTGTAACTCTGATTAATTGTGTATTACAGACTGCCGCATACACTATTTTAAGATTCCGGTGCTTTGTTTTTCATGCTGTGTGTGAAAGCTGTTGACGTAGAGACATCACTAAGGTTGCAGATTCTCACCGCTAATCTTGCTAACACATTCCGTCTTAAGTAAGACATTTTCACAGAAGGCATATTTTTTATTTTATTAAATCTAAAGGTGACTGGTTCAGATTCTGATCATTAAAATTCTTCATGGTTTGAAAACAAACAAACAAACAACAATGAATAACCAAGTGAAGAATGTTGTCAGGCTTGTGACCTTGCAGATGACAGTTTAAAAGTCTGCCTCTCATCTTAGGAGAAAAAGTACAAATAGCTGTAAAATGAAGCATTGTAGCTATAAAAATACACAATGTCAGATATCCTGCTTGATGTGCCAGCCTGTATAAAGGGAGAGAATTTCAAATTTGAAAATAAAATTTGATAAAATGAAAGCCACCTCCCATGTATTATTATTTCTGTTGAAGAAATACTTTTAGAAGCATTTTTGTCAGCTCCTGTATTTTTGGTGCTGGCTATATTAACATAATGGGAAAACTAAGGCTTAGTCTCACACACAGCAGATTTATTTTTTCATAATCAATACATTCTGTCTACTACACAGACTAAATATCTCCAAACAAAACTTTTAATGATGAGTAATTATGTGGTATGGCTCAATTTTTGAATAGCTGCCTTGAGACACCTTTTATATTAAGTATCTGGCTTCTATCCCTGCCAAAAGTGAAAAGCTGCAAGGCCCTTCCAGATGTTGCAAGTGCAGACACTCCCAAATCACCATCCAGTACATTAAGCTGGGGGGTGGGGGAGAAAGAATTTTTGGGGGGTGAAAAGATCAAGAAAACTGAAAATGAGAATTTAAAATTTTTCTGTGAAGAAAAAATATTTTCCTGCAAAGAATACCACAAGATAGATGAAACAGAAGTCATCTCATTGCTGAAGTTGAATGCCTAACAAATCAAGCATTCAATTTTGAGCACCTTCAAAATTTTTGTTTACATTTTCCAAATCAAACTTTCAGACTCAAAACAGCTTTCTAAAGTAGTTGTAGCAAAAATCAAAGACAAGGCTATACTGAGAACCAGAACGCCGTATGTGTACATAATCCATCAGCCTCATCCTAAACAGTCTGACAGTTTTCTGTTTCACTTTGACCACAAAACTATAAATCAACGACTTACCTCTTTGAAGTACCACTGATTTCCAGAAAGTATTCTTGTTGCCTACCATATTTGCAGAGTTAAACAAAACAAACAGAAGAACATCCTTCACATATTCTAGTGGAAATCCCACAGGGGACAAGTTAGCTGACTCAACTTTTACTTTTCCTGAGGAAAAGGACACAAAACCATGACTACAGAACTACAATTTCACAGCATCAAGCAGGCCAATTCAATGGGTTAATGTCAGAACAATCCCTTATTTAAACAAACACATCTGACAAGTAGCAGAAGGCAAAAGAAAGACGAGATAAATCCTCTAAACAGATTTGTTTTGCATCTGGTATCCTTGAAAAGTTGTCTATGGATTAAAGACCTCCTTTAAGAATTCAGTGGTGAAGTAACAGTCTGTTTCAAAGGCTCAAGGTGAGACTATGGCAGAGCTAGAAATTTTCTGTAAACAAAGCTTTCCTTGCTCCCATAAATTTCACTGCCTTGTGCCAGAAAGCAGCTCTGCTCCTCTACCAGTGTTAACTTTAATGCCTGTAAAACAGTATTTCCATTTGTTCATGTGGTAGTAAACCTGTTATTCCATTCAACCTATAAAAGGGAAGTGAAGAGCAGCAGGAATGAAGAACCGTCAAGAGACTTCAGTGTAAGCTTGGTTAGCTTAATAAACAAAAGCTGAAAGTTCTCGGCATCACTCAGGCTGAGAAATCAAACTACAACAAGGACAAATAAGTACCGAGTTGCCACTGATGCATTTAGTTTGGACAACAGATTTCTAAAGCTAAGTTTGAAAGTTTCACTATCAAACTACTGAAAGAAAGAAAGAAAATGCCTTTCAGACTCTGGTTTAATTGCTCAAAAGGGGACATCTGTTTTGGAGTGGATCTCACCGTGGGTAAGAGAACTAAGAAGGATCTTAAGAGTCCCCAACTTTTAATGTCCAGCAATGGTTTGCTAATCTTTCTTTCCACCATATTGGGCACTACTGACTAAATCTTCAAAAGCATTATCATACAGAGGGATCACAATAAAAATCGGACTTTAGTGCAAGAGCAGGTAGGGAAAGAAACAAGATGTGTGGAATTTTAGTGAATTCTAACATTTCAAACCTCTTCTTACAAACCGACCTTTTAACTTCATTAGCAACTTAAGTTATACCAAAAAGGTTAAAACTAGAATAACAACAGTTTATTTCTCCTGAAGGTCAAGCACCATTTGTGAATCTCTAATTTGTAGCAAGTCATTTCAGCTATACTTCTGCATACCTTAATAGCACTGTGCTACTACAGAACAAGAACAGTATAGAGGGAAGTACAAATTAATTCAAAACTTGCAGCCTCTATAAGCCATCAGAGGTGACAAAATCCTAAAGCAGGTGCGTGGACTTTCTCAAGTTGTCTTCTGTTGCTTACCAAGTCGTTTATCTTACGAATGTAGTGCTGACACTGCTGGAAACATGGGAAGGCATCGTTTTCAGACTTGGAAGCCTTGCTAAAACATTATCCAATACTGCAGGCTGCTAAATACTGAAGTGAATCAGATCATGAACAGTGAGCATAATCAGTGCCTAGAACCAAATCAGTAATTAATGCACAACCACAGAGCATGCTTTATGAAACAAACTGACTTTACATAATGTTCTCAGATACTTCAGCATTAGATAACAGGGTGAGGAAGAGAGAGATTGTTACATCAGCAGGGGAAAAAAAAATCTTTGAGTTTAAATAAGTAGGGGAGCACTGCTAGAAGCAAGGCGTGAAACATGGAAACGGTGCAAATGGAAGGGCTGTGCTGCATGGAGACACACATACCATCAGCAGTGAAACTAAAGCAAAGGGAAAGTGAATACACATCCAATCATAAAAGAAGGGTCTGTTTTTTGATTTACCCATACCAGTGTTCTCCAATAAACCAAAAGTTCATTCCTATTCTGAGAAAAATTTCAAGGAGCACTTGCCAAAGCTGTCTGTCTACATATGCAAGCAGAAGTGAAGAAATAACAGAAAGGATAAATACAGCTGTAATTACTAGTCAGAAATCTCATTTTAGCAGCATTCTGCTCTACTCAGTGCTCTCCTGGGAAGAAGAAAACTCATCAAAGTGCCAAGTTTTCCCCTAGAACAAAAAATATTTGCACACTCTTCTAAAGTACCAAGTGGACTCAAGAAGGGCTTAGACAGCCAAGGTACAGCATGAAGCCCTGGAAGGCACAGAACTGCTGCTGTGTCCTATAAGTCATCCAAGCACACTGAAGCCAAGACTCAAATAATCTTGCAAGGGTTAGCTCATGCAAAAACTTAAGCATTAGGAAGTATCAAATGGAGGAGATACAACTGTGGATTGAAGCCAGAGCAATCCATGCTTCCAAATTCAAGTGTTTCCTGGAGTCCAAATTCTGTGGCTCTACGGGAAACTCTGCTATGTTAGGTGGGGGCAGAGGGGAAAAGACATGTAATAGATTTTACAGCTTCACTTGAATTATTCTCTAGCTGTACAGTACTCACTCTAGTTCAAACTACAAAGTACCTCCCTGAAAAATGAATTCTAAATAATTGAAAAGTGAATCAGTCACAGCAGGTCTCAAAAGATCGCACCATAATTGCAGCTATTAAAGACGCATTTTTTACTGCAGCATAAGACAGGAAATAAAAGCTGGGGTATTCACTTCACATTTGTAGCCAAAAGCTGTGCAGGGTCACACAGTTCAGCCAACCTCAGATAAAAACAATACACATTTGTAACTATGGGACCAACCTTAAGAGTTGCTGATGCCTTGCAGCACATGTCACCATTCTGGAGTTCCACTCCACGTATTTGGGTTTTTCAGAAATTGCACTACCTATGTTTGCATCACAAATCTACCTGTTACTAAAACAATGTAAGCAACTGACAGCTTTCAAATCATATCTTCAAAGTAGAACAGAAGCTTTTCTCTCACATGCGAGCCTGTAATTTAACACCATCAATTCCACTGAAGCCATCCTCTCAACATTTTGAGAAAACCACAAGATTAAAATCATACTTAGAGCCTTTGCCCTTATTAGAATGAAACGAGATTTTCAGTCTGTTATTGCTTGTATTACCTAAACATCAGGCAAACTTCTAACCGAAACACTGAGTTTTGTCACAGGCTGACTATACTGTTTTAAACGGGGTTAACCAATGAGATGGTCTGAGGAAAGTAATTTTACCACTTGTAGACAAATCTGCACAGCAAAGCAAGAAACAAAAGTTCGGGGAAATGGGTTACTTTCTCTGCAGAGCAAAGTCACTGTTTCAAGAAAGCTATCTGTCCCCTGCCTTCAGAGCAAGAGCATGGGTAAGATTACGTAAGAAAAGTCACTCACATTTGCATTGAAAAGACTTCAAAAGAAAAAAAAAAGCCATTGCGTATCATAGTGAAGTAGTATTAGATATATTTGAAAGTGTTCAGCACTGAACAACTTGGTTTTGATCTTATAGAATTCATGATTTTTTGTTGTTGTTGTTGCTGTTGTTAAAAATGCAGTTCGCACCTTGATTAAGCTAAGAGTTCATTGTATTTGTTTTCAGAACTTTTAAGAGATCTTTTGGAAGTCAAGAGGGAGTCAAAATATTATGAAAGGCCAGTGCTGACATTTAGGAAGTGGGGTTTTTTTGTTTGTGTTTCGTCATTTTTTATTTGCTTACTGGCAGTAGTATTCTAGTCCTTAGAGATTCCCTCTATACAGTGAATGAGTGCAGGAAATAGTCATAAATCAATACACAGTATCTCTGAGAATGTTCACAACAACTGATGTTATTTCAAGATGCTGGGCACAGAAAATATCTGAGTCAACACACACAGAACGTAACGTTCTGGTATTAAAATGTAGCAATGACTGAGAATTCAAAGTAACGTGAAATGACCAGGCTACAAACTATAAAGATATTGGTGATTTGATTTTAAAAACTATATGCAGAGATCTACCCCTTTCTCTTCTACATTTTTTGGGGAAATCTTACATTAAATAACAAAAAATAAAAAAATTGTTCACATTAAATAATTTCACACTTTACACATAGGAAAAAAAAAAACACAGCAAAAAACTTATTGCTCCTTCGAGAAGCATGTGCTGCTGAGCAAAATTAATCACAAACTCATAATGAATGAGATCCACTAAAATCAAAGAATTTTAAAAGCATCTTTCTTGCTGTTATTACCATATGAAATGAACATAAAATATAAAAAAATCAAAACATTTTCAGTACTGAAAGGGCTACAAAATAACTTCCAGTATTTAGAATAGGATATAGGTTTTTTAAATTTGCAATATGCTTTATATGCACATTGTGCCACTTTCCCTCTCAGTCCCTCTCAGTCTTCATAAGCAAAATGGCATAGACCTAAGGACTACACTATGCATTCAGCACTACCACCAAGTCTGCCCTGCTGGATATTTCTATATTTCACAGCAATTTCTTTCATTTCCAAACCAGTGCACGTCTTTTTTTCCAGTGTCTGCGTGTTTCAAAAGAAACTGTCTATTGTGAACTGGAAGTGAAATCTTAAGAGATTACATGCAGCCTTACACATAATTCTGGAAAAGATCAGAAGACTGTACTTCAGCCACAGAAACATCCCTCTGAGATGCATCTAGGAAAGCTGCTCAAGACTGCTGAGCACAACGATTGGCATCTGCTGAAAAGGATCACAAAACAAATTCATCAGACACTGGAAAAGGACCCATGTCTGATGTAGAAGGGTTGGCAGCTGCCAGATGAAGTCTCTGTCTAGCAAACCCTTGCCCTACTATTCTGATCACTGCTTGCAGTGCAAAAGTTTGTAAGCAAGTAGATAAATACTTGTCGATATATTAACAACAGATTACATAGGTGAGATGCTGTGTCTTCAGCCATTTTATGCCACAGTTTAGCCGTGGGAAATAAAGTTACAAGCAGAAGGAGACATACTGCAGATTTTGTCACCTAACTACATTACCTTTAAAGCATTGTCAGAACAGTCATGGAGCTATATTCTTATTTAAACACCTGGATAAAGTTCTTATTTTGAACAATGATCAAATCTAGGTCCATCATGTAGTATTATAAAATCAAATAGTGCGTCAGGCAACTCAATGAGAGATAAAGGAATCTTACTCATGCTTAACTAAGCCTTCATCTCTACTTCTTTGTGATCAGTAGGCATGCATGGTATGGCTCTTACTGACTGACCTGCCAAAACCTGCCTATCCTCGTTCAATTTGTCCTCTGTTAGAAGGTGGTGCTGCAGTGGTTTTGCTTGTGGCTTTTTTTGGAGGGAGTGTTTTTATTTTGTTTCTTGAAGAAATGTAGATAAGGTACATGGCCTGTCTCAAAATGGAAGGCCATTTGTAGGTATTCCGGTGGCTGACCATCTTCCAGTCTGGGTCCTGCTCAAGTTGATCATTTAGCATTTGAGAATAAAGCAACTGATGCAGAAAAATTTATGTACAACAATAACTCCTCTTGAACTTTCAGATAACTCAATTATCAGAACAAGTTGGTCTATCTGAAGCATAAAGACTGAGACACAGAATTCTACATACTTTTGAACTAAAAATAAGTGTTTTACCTTTCAGATTTTACCTGAACTTCGAGTAGGAACTCTCACGGATACAGTCTTAAAAGTGACAGTGATAGATTAATTCTCCCATTAAATCCTGCATTTGCAGGAAACAAACAGGAAACAAAACTTCTGTTTGAAATCCTGACATACCACTTGGCCAGAGAAAGTTAAAAATATGCTAACATAAAATCTCCTTTCTTGCCTCCAGCAGCTTTTTGAAGTCTTTGGCATTTAAGTGCACAAGGTTGGCAAAAGCACAAAACCAAAATTGGTTTCTCTCAAGATGGACACTTGAATTTATATACAACTTAAAGCAAAAAATAAAATGTATTTTGAGACTCAACTAAGTCAAGTTATAGAAATTGACCTTTATTTAGTAATCAGTTTCTTTAACTTTTTTTTTGATACAAAGTGACATTTTTATTTTAGTACAGAAAAATCATGTCAGAACAGTACCTGTCTGTTTCAGTTGTACCACTGAAGTCTACTCTGACCTCAAACTTTAAAAAACAAAGAAACAAAAATGAAATAAATGAAAAATAACTGCTGTCCCTCACCATGACAAATACATGCATACCATCTTCTATTTAATTTATATATATACACACAGTATTACAACAATATAATATAATAGTAAATAAAATAATACTGTATATATATATATATATATAGTATGTATTACAGTTCAAAAATACTCTCTCTATATAGTATGGAACTATATATAGTACTTTGAACTATAAAATAGCATCTGCAAAATGGAATTTAAATTTAGGACCAAATCTTTCTTTGAAGACCTGTGCAAGAAGAATCCCTTTTTTACTTATACAAGCTGCAAACAAACAAAACTGTAGGTTTTAGTGTGAAACCAGAAACCCCTACATAATGAAATGTTAGGAACAACGACTGAAAAGCAGTTCTACTCAAATTATATTTTAAAAACAATTAAAATACAGTACCCAAAAAACATGGCACAAGAGACAGAAGAGACAGGTACAAAACCTGTGTTAGGAACACAGAGTCAGAAGTGCAAAAAAACCAAAAAGGGAACTGATACAATGGAGTTTGGTACAATAAGTAAGTACTGCAATCAAAACTAAACGATCACTTACTTTTACAGTGAAAACATTAACAATTCAGTACCTTTCTAAAGGCTTTTCACCAAAGCCCTAAACCTGTGGCTGCTCTTAAATAAAAAACCACCTATGTGAATGCTACACACTGAAATACAAAGCTTCAGAATTACCCTGCAAAATTGCACCAACATAAGCTTTCCATATTTACATTATCTGAAAGTGACAGAACACAGCATGCTAGGCCTAGCTTATGACTCTTGCCCACCTGTATTTATCCAGGCCCAACAATCAAAAGTTGTTATTACTCAGTACACAATAAGTTTGGATTGTTCAGTTATATTATGACACTTAAATATCAGATTCATGCATAAGACAAGAAACAATATCTTTGACAGACAAGTGTTAACATAATGCAAACAGTGGTCTGCCCTGTAAAGGAGTGTACTTCCATCTGAACTTTCTCCCAAGTCGTACCGATAAAATCCCGTATTACCTGGCTGTCAAGTCACTGTGCTTAAAAATGGTAAAAACTGCAGGTAAGAGTCACATGCATAAACCATTCACTCATATTCAGAATTTCACTCTGTTTTGGAGAGTTACCTCATTTTGTGAAAGGACACAGAGTTACAAAACAAAACAAAAACAACAACAAAAAAAGACATTCAAGTAAACAGCAACAACCAAATACTTTTGAAAAGGTTTTTGTAAACTTGTTGTTCTACAGGGTTTTGCAGCATTGCTAAATTCATTATTTATGGACAAGTCCACACAGGTTGTACCCACATGCCAACCTGTCATGTGTACACGTACAGCGGAAGAGACAAGCTTAGTGAAGTGATCTACCCTTCTCAAATGCCTCGTTGGTTCTTCTTGTTTTCAGTGTTATCGTTCCCCTTCATGAAACAGAAATCACATCTTTATAAAGACAGAAATGGACAGAGTCCATTGAATAGAAAGTTAGTTGGTTATTTACACCTGTAAAGCAGTTTCACAGCAAAAATAAATCTACAGTGGGCCAGCTGGGATCCACAGGACTTTGTTTTGTTCTTGATCGACAGTTGTCATAATCTGAGTGCAAATGCTTGAAAGGGCTCCTCCCTGGACAATGCCTACAGAAAAAGATTTCCCCCCACCCAAAACAAAATAAATGAATTAGTCTGAAACAAACAGTTATGACTCAGTACAAAGAGCAGTCTTGGGCATTTTTATGGTGTTTATTAACAGATCAGAATTAATTTACTCAATTCAATATTTTCCAGATGCATGAATATTATAACAGGGATAAGAATAAACAGAGCAAGGAGGTCAAATGTCAGTACACAGTCCCTTCTGCTAGCTGTTGAAATAGCCCAGGGAAGTAGTAGAATTGATGGCTATAATCAACTAAGACAACTGTACTATTTTCAGAGGCATCAGGTGGCAGTTTAAGTCTAAAAATGGTCAGAACATACTATACAATAACCCTTCTCTGTTCAGCACGCGGTGCTACAAGTTTTGAATTTATGTGGTAATACACATAGAGACTATAACTGTAGCAACTACGCAATATTTGCAAATATTAGAAACAAATTATGAGGCAGCTTACAGAAAGTACAGCTACATAAAACAGCTGTGGTTGCTACCTCTTGTTAGCAATTATATTCAAAGAACACAAGACCAACAGCAAGCAATTCCCTCAAGACTGATTCAAGAGGTAAACAAAGAACATCCTGCATTCTGCCCTTGCTGAAGATACCAGTTCTAAGAAGTAAAATGCCAACACTGACACAGAAGGGGAACATGTGGAACCCTAAAGACCTTTTACCTTTTTAGTGAGGAACTTCATGACTTGAGAAATACATGAGTAAAGCGTCTGGCCTAATATTAATTCTGGAAACATACAGAAGTTTACAAAGCTTGAGGTGTAATTTACAGTTTTGAGAAGACAGAATTTAATCTTGTGTAAAAAAAAAACAAAACTCTGCAGTATACACTGCAGGTATCAATGTCATATGAATTTGGATGCAGAATGCAGCAAAGAACAAAGTCTATGAAAGGTGATTAATGGCACTTAGGAACAACTTAGGTTACAAACTGTGCTTTTAATTTGGTGCAGGAAACAAAGCCAGCTCAAGTGATTCATTAGTTTAAAAAAAAAAAAAGTAAAGAAAAAAAACATCACTTAAAGTAGCCACAGAGTTTAGGTTGAAGAGTATTCCATGTAGCTTCATGAAGAAGCTAATAGACCTAATATTTTTAACTACAGCCTTATCTTATACACCAAGTTATGATTTCAACAAGCTTACACATCAGTGCAGTTTCAACAGCAATTCTATCTGACTACCATCATCTGGAAAAGCTGATGACAGCTGGAGCCTGCTATGCTTGGTACTAGCAGAGGGAGGTCCCTCCCACAAGCCATGTGAGAAGGCACATGAAGTACCTTGTTTAAGTGAGTCCACTTTCACTATCAGAGTGAGATTACAATACAATGAATTGCCTTAATTAGCAGAAGATAATGTGTGATATCAGTCAGATTAACATTAGTCTTACCATTATATATCAAGGCAACTGACTGTTGAGTATGAGCAGCTTCTCATACACCATGATAGCCTACACTAAATGCATCCTCCCACCTTCCACTCCCCTGTGCTTGGCAGGTATATTTCAAAATACTTCTGTAAGAATCCCATTGTTTTGAGGGTGTGACATTGGGATTCTGTTTGGTTTGGGGGCTGCTTTATTTTTTTTTCTTCTTTTTAAATTGGGTTGCCATTCTCATTAAGATGGATAGGATTTCACCCTTACTCTTTTGAATGTATATTGAACCACAAGAAAATATACTCTGAAACAAGCACAGGCAATCTATGAACACAGCAGCATTTTCCTGGTAAAATATTAGCTTCAGTCCAAGCCTTGAGTTAAATATAGAAGTGTTAAAAAGGCCTCTAAAGTTGAATTATTTCAAACTACTTGAAATGAACTTTTTGTTCCTAGATTGTTTTTCTTTAAACACAACTACAGAAAAAATTTAATCCTCAACGTTATCAAATTATATTCACTGTACTTCTGGTAGTCTGGACTTGTAAAAAAACATTCTCAGATTCTCCTTCAAAAACAAAATCTGTAATCTTCTATAACCAAAACACATAAAAGCAAAGGACAATACTTATATCTCAAGATTTTCTTTCCCTGTAAAATTAAACATCAGAGCATGAGGTTGCCAAATATGGAAGTAGAACAAAAAAAACAAAACCCCACCCTTTGAATCAAACAAGGTATTTCAAACTACAGTGTAAAGTGAATAAGTTGCCACAGTGTTACTAGTGAAATGTTGATTAAATACTAACCTGTAAAGTACTTGCTATACTCTTGTTCTATTTTTTGAGCTGTCTCAAACTGTTCTTTGGAATGTTTTTGTGTGACTTTGTCCCTCAGGAAGATCGGATCTTTTTGCTCTCTGCAAAAAAAAAAGAAATAAAGGAAAAAAGAAACAGAAAGAAAAAGAAAATTTATTATTTTTTTAAATTTGACTTGAAGCACATAATTGCCTTTAGATTGGCGAATGTGAGAAACCAATTAATTTACAACTATAATGCTGTGAACAGACTGCCATCTACTGTGGTTCAGCGGTATCAACATAGGCATGAGAATTATTTCTGTTCTACAGATTTTTATTTGCTGTAAAAGCAAGAGTCTTCCTTACATCTTGGAAATTGGGTACAAGCTGAAGGAGAAAGAACACTAGTGCTCCCTACACAGAATCAGACCATGGTACTGCTCATTAAAAAATACCAAGCACTGTGCTAATGGAAAGTGAGAGAATATACATTTCATTTGTGTCCATTTTTCTGTCACCTTATATAAGACACATTGATGAGGCCAGTGTTATATAAACTGTTGTGAATAAAATAAGAAAAAAAAACATACGAAGAATTGGCAAAAAAATCTTCATTTAGATAAAAACTTGTAGTACTCTTCTTTGAATCAGGCTTTGGTTTCCTAGTAGAGGATTTTGCTTAAGAGGAGGCAAAGTTTATAATCAACTAGAAAGGTCATATAGACACATACTGACCCAAAATAACCATTGTTCCTTATAGAAGTAAGAAATGAAGTAAAATTTTTATTAAAAAAATACAAAAATGTAAAATTATATATTTATATATATTTAAAATTTTAGATTTTTTAAAAATATTTTATATTTATATAAAATATAAAGTGAAGACTGAGAAAAAAAAAAACGAACACAAACATACACAGAATGCTGATAGAAGTAGTTGTAAACAAAAAAGGCTTTTCAGAAAGAACTTTGCTGTCTGGAACAGGCATTTGCAAGTGCCAATCATCTTAGTTGAAAGCTGTTAGAAAGCTTTGCTTCCTGCCACTTACAATAAAAAACCAAAAAAACACAAAAAACAGCTTCAATGCTCACTTCTCCATTTTCAAACAGGCTCAAGATATCATGATATGACAGTTCCATTTATCATTCCACATCATCCTACAATCATAATGAAATACACCACAAAACTTCATGTCTTGCTCATATTTGAAATTGGTGATACTTATCTTCTTTATTAAACAGTCCTCAACATTTACCTAAAGATCAAGAATATTAGTCTTCAACTTTCAAAACAAAGACAGCAGACGTAAAGCAAAACCGCTTCTTAATACTTATGTAGGGAGATTATGTCACTTTTCTCACTTATGTCAAAAGAAATATAATAAAATATCAGGGGAAAGACTGGGGTTTCTAATTCCCAGATTCTGTTACTGGCTATATTGATGAAAGAAATTACTTAAGGAGCACTGCCTGACTATACCATAGTACACTCACTCTAGGAAAAAGGGTGACTTCCATAGCTGTTTTTACTGGAGAACAAAGGTATTCAGGTTAAGGATCAATAAAAAAAAATACAGAAGAGGAAACTCGGTGCATCCTCACACTTAGCCCCACTGAAAAGGATGAAGCTCTTCACTTAATCCCCAATATTATCATGAATCATAACCATATCTATTTTAGAGTTTACTGCAGCAGTTTGAGAATCTGAATACCTCCTTGAGTACACACAGTTTGGTATGATTCACTGAATTGTCACGCAATCAAAATAAGTCAAGATCACGTGCTTCACAGGTAGCTTTTGTGAGGATTAACTTCTGCATTTGATATACATTTAAGATTACTAAGATGAAAGAAATAAAGACACAAACTTATTTTAATTTAAAATAAACATCACAGAACATCCCTCTGACTTACTTGATTTGTTTAGCATTTTTGTAGCGAATAAAAATTACAATAGGGTAGATATGAACACTGTGGAGTCGTTCGATGGCATGAGGAGCGATGTCAAGCAGACAATGACAATCCTAAGATTAAACGTAAATGAAAAATAGTCATTCAGTTAAAAAGCACAAGCACACCCACAAATCCTCCATTTCTTCCTCTACTTAAATCACAGCAACCTAAGTTACACTAAATGTTTAACATTTAGCAGCCACTGAGCAATTTGTATCCAAAAGAAAAATTAATGAAATGAAAACTCAGGTTGAGATAAATGCAATGCTTTTTTTTTTTTCTCCCCAAATTTAAATACCCATTCATTTGCTATTTCAGAAATCATAAACAAACAAGTGCTGAAGTAATAAGACTGCATGGTTTGGCAGACAGCTATAAACAATGAATATGTTTTTATTAGTATCTGTTAATTAACCTCTCACCAGGATCATTATGTTCACATTATATGTATGACTGCATTAAGCTGAACTGTTTAAGAAACAAAACAGAACAAGCAACTCAACTGTCATTTTATAGGGAGGTGAAACCAACAGAGACTCTAAAAGAAAAAACTTATTTCTAACTTCGTATAATAATACTGCAAAAGATCATTGAAATTCCTGGTTTCTACAAAGATGGGCTAACATGAAAGTATCTTTAAGCAGTTATACATAATTGCTTAATTATATTTTATTCATTGTCCTGGGAAACAATTTGCTGGACAATGTCAAGACAAAATTTCCACTTTCCCTCCTCCTTAGTGACTACATAATGCAAATTTTACCAAGAACTACCGTGACTCACCTTTTCTGTTATCTCCTTTATTGAAGCAACAGTTGTCACATCAAAATGTCCACTCCTCCGTTTATAGTCTATAAATAGGCAATCCTTCACACCTCTTTCAATGGCTTGTTGGGAAGCTTTCATAACCTCTGTTACATGGAATCAGAAGAGAGTCACTGCTCATTCCTATTTTTTAGGCACAGAACAAGACTAACAGAACAGCCTGTAAATTAAGATTCTTGCTTTCTTCTGCCTTTGTGCTACCATTTAATTCACATACAGATGTTACCTTTTAAGGCAGAAGAAATTAGTGATATTCCCATACTTACCAAGAGGACATCTGCAAAATTTTCCTGGGGATTCTTTGACCAACATGTCTTTCACAGCATCAAGTAACGGTCCTAGAATAAGCACGGGTCTAGGAGAGGTACAGTCCACTTTCTGTACACGCTGATATGCCAGACTTGCAGAATCTACACATACAAAAGACTTAATTATAGAAGCAGACATTATTCTCCTGACATTCTTCAGATAGTGTGGTAATTGAGAAAACAACTTCACATCTGCTTTCCAGGAGAGAAGGGCCTTGAGAAATACAAAAACACTCACTATATCAATTACTGCAGTTTTCACAACCTGACAGCTTAAGACAGACTTTTTTTTTTTTTTTTTTTTTAATAACTGAACCTTGCACTTTTTTCCTTTGCTCCTCCCCTCTATTTTTAAAAATGAATCATTCCTGGTTTGCATCAATTGTGAACAAGACACATTAGTCACTTAATTTGTTAGGTTCTTCGAAGGGAGAATTGTAATCAGCACCACTTTTGTACAGCAATAAACAAATTGAAGATTTTTGAGCGTACCCAGGATTTCTGCCTAGATTAAGTGACATAGACAGAAATTGATTACTTGGAAAGGAAGATGGAAACAATGCATCAAAAGCCATCACTCTGCAAATGAAGCATTAGTGTCAATTTTTAGGAATAAACTACAAAAAACCACTTTTTTTTTTGTTTTTTGTAAATTTGACAATCTGACTTACTATTTAAAACATTTTTTTTTTTTTCTCCTACAAGAAGTGTACATTTATCATTTATATGAATACCAACCCGAAAGGTAAGTTATTTGTTAAATATATTGCTGCAGATATTTGAAAGCAAAAATATACCCTCTTGAGTGTAACAAATGTACTTGCCATCCAAGAATGGGATTGAGTCCGTGCTGATTGTATCAAGAGCCAGCAAATCCTTTCCATCTTTGGAACCACTTCGTTTGTGTTTATGCTTTCTTCTGAAGAATGACCTCCGTGCTGCTGCTGACAATGTCTTGGAAGAGCTATTTTCATCTTTAGTCTCAGACATGCTGTGTCTCCTATAGAATTCCTGATCCATCCTATAGTAGAAGAGTTACAACATGGAGAAGAGACTATTAGAAGAAAAAAATAAAGGAAAGCAGAGGAACTAAAAAACAAAATATGCAACTGAGTCATAATTAATATGATTTCGGTAACTATTTAAAAATGTTAATTCTTGCATGTCCCTGAACTGTTCCAAGCATTGTGCAGTTGTGGTTGATGCAGTCTTACACTAACATAATTGTTCACAGAAAACTAAAAACACTGGCACTTTACAAGAATAAACGCCATGCCATTGGGCTAGAGCATATTTTTGCTGTGGTTACTCTCACTTCTTGTTCTTGAATTATCTATCACAACAACTATGAGTGTTATCCATTTTTCATTTATTACTCAGTTTCATTAAAATTGAGTTGGTAATGTATTTAAATATGCCACCCATAAAATGATGTCTGAGAATCAACATCACCTAAAACTGATAGAAGCTAAGAGGTCTTACATCACGTATCATTAGTCAGACAATTTTGAAGACTGAGGTAAGTAACTTGTATAGTTATCACTCACATATATTTACTAGGAATCTGTCCTCTTTCCAGCTTCTGAGCATTTTCATCTAGCTGCCAAGCCATCCAGCAACCAAAGTTTCCTTGTGGTAAAGTATCATCAACATACAAAATATCATCCTTCTTAAAGCTTAGGTCCTGTTCCACCTCTGCCACACGGTCATAAAGTGCTCTGGAAACAAAGACATAAATATGTTCTTTAACTCACCTCTAGGATAAATTAGTAATTTTGAATTTCTAAAATGCAGCAAAATAGATGTACAATCTCTTTTGTGACAGTCAGTAATTGTCTTAATAAGTTTACTCTGTCATTACCAGTCAAGCTCAAATACCTGATAAAGAATCCATCTCCAGGAAGGTCTTTTATCCTATTAAATTCTTCAATTCTGTACTGAGTTTTTATTTTGATATTTTCTCCAGGTTTCAACATTTCGAGGTAAGCTTCCTCAGCTGTTTTAGTTCGCATATCAATGGATCCATACTGCAGAAACAGAAAACCCTTAAGTGTGATACAAATCTTGACAAAAGAATTAGGTGAGCTTTAAAAACACATAAAATGAGTCTGTTTTCTGTAATGGAACACTCTACATAGAAACAAATCTTGCCGCTTAACTATAGCAGTTAGCACCTTAGAATGTCTATCAGGAGTTGCAATAGAAAGCGAAGCCCAAACTGATTGCAGCTGGCATACACCATGAGAGACAGTTCACACTTCTTTTTAGTATTATGGAAGCATAAACTGAGAACTCCAGAATTCAAACAGGAAATAATCTATAATTTTTTAAGGGAAAAAGGTTGCCTGAGGGAAGTCAGAAACACAATTTCAAAGCAAAGATCTACAGCTGGATACTGGAGGCGCAGTCGGAGAATCTCAACACTCAGAGAGTATTAATGTTCACCTGTATCTGAAAAGCTCATTTAAAAAAACAAAACCACAGCATCTTAACAGTCCTGTCAAGTAGAGAAATAGTCTCATGTCAAATAAAGACAGTAGAGTCAAAGACATTTCATAACCTCCCTCGAAGTCTGATTAGAATTTCATTGCGTTAAGCTCAATATTCTTCTGTTTCACAGTATGTTCCATATTCCTGCCTTTGTTGTACATACAGCAATTGTATTCAAGGTTTTCCATTTAGATGAGAATAGCTGTTTATAATTCCAAGTAGAATACATTAGTCTTTCAAACTCAAGCAACCTATGCTCTTGGTGGTAGTTCCCTAGGTCTGTATCATCAGATCTTCATATGTTGCAGTCAGAATAAAGGTTATGCATCATTCTCACAGTTCTCGTGGCAGGCTCACAAAACATCTCCCATTGCAAGACAGCATGATTCTTTGTACAACTGCCTCTATGTGCCATCCTAGACATTTTGTCTGCAGACAGTAAAGATTTCTTAACTTACCTCAAGTATCATATCACCCAAAACTAGCCCATCAGGTCCTTTAGCTGGACTATCATCATCTACATCTGATACAAATATTCCATACAGATTTCCACCACATATCTGGATCCCAAGATCCACTTGGGATTTTTTAACAACAACAGTTCTTGGTTCAGGGGTTCTCTTGTTTGTGTCCACAGGGCCCCTTTTGATAGGAAGAAATAACACATATAGTTCAATTTAAAAACTTGCATGAAGAGTGTACAATCAACTAGCCACCTGAACAATATATGATGGCTACTCTGACAGTAATGCCTCCTATGTTATTATGTTGTTTCACAACAACAGAGACAGATGGTGGTGGTATGGTAGTAGAGGTTGAACCTTCTCACAATATTCTGTTACATTCTTTTGTTGTTCAACAGATGGCAGCAGAGGAGCAGTCTGACAAAATGGCATCTGACATGAAAACACAAATGAAGCAAAGGTGTGGAGCTGAATTCCTCCACACAGAAAAAAAAAAATAAAATCATCTATTAACATTCTCTGATGCATAGAGAACACTTATGGAGATGAAACAGTGGATGTGAGTACAGTCAGGTGCTGGGTCATGTGTTTCAGCAGTGGTGACAGCGATGTGAAAGACAAGTCAATGTTCCAGACAGCCAGCAGTGTTTTACAAGCCTGGCATGCAGGCTCTTGCTTGTCACTGGTGAAAATGCAGAGCTAATGCTGGTGACTGTGTTGAAAAAGAGTTTTGTAGTAGACAATTTGCTCCACTCAACAATGTTATTGTGCTCTTTGTATTTGTTGTAGCCTCCACTGAAATAAATACATGGCATTACTCTCAAAGCAACCCATCCATACTTACATAATTAAAATCTAAAATACATTACCTATGGATATAGTCATATGAGACAAACTTTATGTTACTTACAGATCCTTTTAACTAAACCAGTCTCATTTTACAGTTCTTTCACTCCTTGCAGACTTGATCCTTCACTTACAGACTGAAATCATGCAGTTTTACCTTGAGCCCAGCTAGTTTGCCTGCTAACTTATTTCAGCCTGGTCACAATGTGTACGAAAGTACTTTTTACATCTATTCTGACAATATTTTCTTCATTAAGGCAAAAATTCTTCTGTACCTTAAGGAATTTCGGGGACTCGTGGTCGGTGTAGTTTGTTTGGACGGGGGTGTCATTGTTCCTTCATCCTGTTCACTCACAGTATCAATTATGGAATGATTGTCAGGAGTTGCAGCTCCACTGCCTTGAGGGGTGGAATGATTACTCACAGGTTCTAGGCGAGAACTAATGGGAATAAAAGAATGGAAGGCTAATGGCTAATGTTTCACCAATGTCAAATATTTTTGATGCAAACAAAGTTTTTAATATGTCAAATAACTTACATTATCCTTGTCTTAGAGAAAAATAAAGCTCAATCTTGAGATGTGATCATGTATCAAAATGGGATAAAGGATTTCAATAACTCATATACTTTGTCTATCTAATTTTGGGATACTTTCCAAACTTCTCAACTATTAAAAAAAATGGTTTGAAGTACCACAATCTCCTAATCCTAAGAAATCATTTTTAATTTCAATTTAATTAATTATACTGAAATAAAAAAGAACATACAGGTGTTATTTTGAAGACCAGCCATCCTTACCTTGATCGTGAATGATTGCCAAGCTGATACATGTGTGGGTTATACTGAGCCAATATAGTAATGGTGTCACACTGTTGTCCAATGATTAATCGAGCCTGTTGCTCTGTAGCATTTCTCAAATTTATTCCATTAAACTACAGAACAAACAAACAAGATGATGTCAAATTTCCAAATGGAAACTAGCAAAATCATTCTTTCAGTCTCCTAATCAGTTCAACATTTAAATGCTGACTTATTTCAGTGGGAGTAAATAGGATGATAGATGTGCTGTAATGATTCTTAAGTGTCTGAACTCCTTGCAAGGAATTGCTTATTTCATAATTTGGTATCCCAAGCATGATTTTAAAATCCTTCTACTAATGAAAGATGTAACTATTTTGTACAATCTTATGATTTGCTGTAGCTGATTACAGGCAAGTTGGTTCAGAATATTGATCAGAAAAAAATCAGGATTTAAAAATAAATTTATATCCATAATCCATTCAGGCCCATTTTTAGTCATTCACACACTGTGCTTCAACAAAAACATGCACAACTGCATTCACAAAGCAACTCTACACATTATAAAATTGACTTTCATATATTTATTTAGTGCTTCAGGCCAGAATATTAATGCAGCTCATCTAACTGAGTATTTTTTAAACCAATAATCCCAGGTATGAATACAGCAAAAAAATTGTAGCACAAAACTCTACAAGTTAACTGTGTATTTACTTATCCTGGAGAATGTGACTTTGGGACTGTTTTGATTAAGTACCTAAACTAGTTAGTTCACAAGCAGCCACTAACATTCACACTTACTGGACTATCACAATACAAAATAACTGCTATTTCTCACAACACACAAGCTTTCACGACGTATTCTTTTGAAAAAGGTAGTTATTTCTGGACTCACACAAACAGATTAAAAGTCATAAGAATAGTAAGCAATTACCTCTAGTAACTGATCACCGTACTCAAGTCCAGCTTGATGTGCAATGCTCCCACCTGTTACTTTAGAGACAAATATTCCACCATTTTCTCCGCTCACAATGGAAATTCCTAGTGGCTCAGAACCCTTCTGCACTTTAACATGACGTGGTTCTTCCATGTAGGGCCTTTTAGAGGAGAAGGTTAAAACTGATTTGGACAAAATCACACTTAAAGCCATAATAAAGTCAGATTTATACAAAACACTTTATGGCTGTCTAAGTTGCAATAAAAAAAAGTTACTTTAAAAAAAAATTACTGTCAACTGCTGTAAATGCATTCCTTTAACACCATGCAATGTACAGTGGCAGAATTAAATGTATACCAATTACATAACTGCTATAAAGCGTTATGGTAAATATGAATTACAAATAGTATGGTGGGGAAGTTGGTAGGAAATAAACTTCCAAATCCATATTATATAAAAGTAATTTAGCTACAGTATATAATATGTAATTTACAAACCATATTCCAGAAAGCTATGTGACTATTACAAATGCTGGGAGTCTTTACTGGCCATGAAAATAAATACCATAAATGATGAAACGATAAATTAAAGAAAAACAATGCACAATATCAGATTTCATATTTATATGCAGGGAAACATAAATTAGTAATGAAAATTAAGCAGTTGCAAACTCAAGCCATTAAGACAGCAGTTTGCATGGTATCATTACAATTACCATGCAAATTCTCCTCAGGGCAATTATCCAAACGTAAAATAGCACAAAGTGCGCAATACTGCTTGCGAAGGACAACCTTATATCAGGCCAACCTCAAACTCCTTAGTGATGAGAACCTAGGCCTAGGAGCCACAGGGATTCTCAGAAAAGACCTATTACGGAACAGATATCTGAAAGATGGAGAAGATTTGAGAAGAAAAGAACACTTAGAAAGACACACAGTAATACAACACCAGTAAGTATAACAAGAGAATGGATCTTTTGAAAGAAATCTCTGATACATTCCCCTTTCCTCCCCTCATACAAACAGGGCTAGTCCCTCTACAGTGTGTATAAACAAGGAGGAGCATCCTAAAATGTGCTGGTTCATGTTATGATATACTCAACAGAGACTATACTGCAGGTGTTCAAAATGGAGCTGCTTGGAACAGTGGTATATTTAGGTCCCACTCACAGTGACTGCAGGTCTTGGCAGCCCTTCTAGTACATAATTTTAAATGCATTATAACACTTTTCATAAGCATTAGTAGGAAGGTCTTCTTTCCTAACATGTGATTATATCAAATAGATATTCCCTATGCCGTGCAGACTGTTCCAATTAAATGCTGCTGTTCAGATACCATATGAGTTAAAGGAAATTAATTGCTACTAATGTATGTAGCAAATGAAGGGTGCTTTTGGAAAGAGCAGGATTTGGGGAACATATGAGGGGAGGGAAGAGGACACAAATTCATAAACTATGCTTAATGTTTCAGCCTTTGAAGGTAAGCATCTGGCAGCCTTCTGCAGCAAGGGCATAACAACTTGTCAGCTTATTACAATACAAAAGAAAAACTGTCAAAAAAGAATGCAACTTTGAGACATAATCTTATCACATCAACATCACTATTAGAGGTAATACCTGCCCTTGGAGCTTGCCTATCAGTGCACATAGATATAGCAGTTTTGAGTTATTCTGTGTGCTATAAAACACACAGGACCAAAATCACTAATGTTGTCAGTGTTATATACCAAAATTTTCTTACTATGAGCAAACTAGAACCAAAGCTGCCTCTGCTTTAAATATGTATAGTTTATCTTATTTGAATCATGCTAACTCCCAGAAGACTGGCACATATAAACTACTTTTAAAACTTATTATGAATATGTAAGTCAAGGAGTAATGTGAAGTTTTTTACTTAATATCACAATGTGATTATATACTAATGGGTCAAAATAAAATTTGTCAAGGCCTAATAGCTGATTGAATACTAGAACTATATTTCTGTTACCTTATGTTTCCGTCTACCACATGCATTTTCCATTTGGACTGGAGTGAGTAAGAATCATACCCACACACTTTGCACAGGATTGTATCTTAAGATTTTAGAACATACAAAGTGAAAGGTAACTAGTAATGCATAAAGTAGGGAAACAAGAATAAAAGTATAATGGAACGGTAGCATTAAAAATGTATCTTACTTGGTAAGCAGTGTTTTTAAAAACAAATGAAGCACTCTTGTACAGTATTCAGACTGCCTGCCAGAATCACTAAATACTGCTTAGAAAAAAGTTGTAATTAATCACATTTCTTTACATTTCATTTACACTGGCTTTCCTAAAAACAAACAAACAAAAAACAAAAATAACCCCCCACCCCCCTCCCAAAGAGAAAAACAAACCAAAAAAACCCCAGCAGAACAAAAACTTTAAAAAAAAATCTGTATTGTACGACATGGGGAAAGGCCGAGCAAACTGCATACATTTTGTGGGGAGGACAGGTGACAGAAAAAAGAACCATTTAAAGATGCTATCTAGGCATCATCACACATTTGTTTCGGATACATTTAATTCAGATGTACCTATTTTAATAATAGTTTTTGTATTTGTGGTGTGTGTGTTTCTTTTCCTGAACAAAATAGCATTCAATTCTTTACTGAGGGAATCATCCAGACTTACACATGGTACACTAAGAATAAAAGGGTTGGAGTCTGACTGTACTTTGATCTTCAGATCAATATTAATAAAAATTGTTAACTCCCAGAGATAAGAATGTGCATTTCATACTGACAGAGCATTATAAGTGTATAAAAAAAACAAACAACAACCTAGCTTTTGCCACTGAACGCTATAAATAATCATTAGTCATGTGAAAAAGATAATAAATTGTGATTTGGAATGTGCAATTGACAAGTAGAAGAACATTCATATAAGAGAACAAACATAGTACAAAAGTGAAAAAGAAGAATAAAAGAATGAAAACCCACAAAGACCTCTTCCATTCCCTTTCAAATTCATACAATGTACACAGTATACAGCATCACTGCAATAACTTAGTTACAGATTCTTTAAACTACACAAAAAACATTTCATGTAACATTTTATGAATAGCTTTTTATTACTACCATCAAACTTAAATACAGCATATCCTTATTGCTTTATTCACATTCTTGTAGTCAGTCCTTTTATACAAGTTGGGGAATACAAAAGAGTCCTGAAGTCCACATAAATGTAATCTATTCTAGCACATTATAAATTTTCACTGCCTGGAAGACATTAAATTGTCTCAGTGTAAATAAAAGCCTGCATCAGATTTGTGTCTTACTGTCCAATGCTTTGAGTTCATACAAACTGTTTCATATATTCATTCAAGCCAGATAGTGATGACCAAGACTGATACCATAAACAATAAATCTTGAATGTATTCATAATGAGATTAAAAGTCATTAACAAATTTCATAATCTTAAGAAAACGATAATATAGGTTCAAACTGTGAAAGCAGCTATGCACAGACTTCATACTACTGCTAGTAGTGGTCCAGGTATAGCCAAGGGAATTACAGTTATAGTATAAAATAGATTCTGTACATATGGATATATTCTTACAGTTACTATCTCATTTTTATTTATCTGGCTGAACTGAATCAAGGCACAGTGGTTAGAGCACATATTGTACAATACTAAGGCAGTTAATATTTAACTATCAAATATTATTAGGTATTTTATTTAGTTTCTTGAGTACAGAACAAGCCTATCCATAAATAAGTATCTGAGGTAGCTCAAGTGAATATGTTTCAATTTAGACTGCATTTGGCATTGCCATTAATCTAACATGAAAAAAAGGAAATATTTAAGAAATTCCTTATGCTCCTGAACTCAAGACAAACATCTCTATGTACTTCGTAAAGAAAAGAAAAACATTCAGTAAAAGGAATTCAAATGCATCACTGTGCCTTCATATCTGCCATTTATATCAACTGTTCACATTCCTTCTAGGGCAATAAATACACAATATCTTGTTGGACACATTCCTATAAAAAACAAATAATGTGGGGACCTTACCTATCTTTTCTACGCTCTCCAGCAGATACTGGGCTAATGGAAATTCTAGGTAAAGTAGAAAGGGAGTTCTGAGATTGGCTGCTGGCAAAGGAAGATGTTTCCAAGTTAAGAGGTGACTGTGGAGGAGTAATCAAGCTGGGACTGCTACATTCAGAGTGTGACAATGAGCCTACAAAATCAAATCAAAAGAAAAGCATAAAATCAGGTTAGGTTTTAGTGTCCTGCATTTGTCATAATTCAGAGATCTACAGAGATATATGGAATGATACTCTATGTAACTGACCAAACATTTGCTAGCAATCTGTTAGAGCTAAGAAACCTGCTTTCTGCCTTAGGTAACCAAACTCAGACTTTGCAAATGCACTGTGCTTAGTGTCTATATATTAAATATGTAATTTATAAACATGCATACCCATATTGCCATTCTTACCATAAAGAGCTGGTACAGAAACACTGAGTAGTTTGTTTCCTCTGAAAAAGCTACAAAAACAAATCTCAAATTGCTAATTACGAAATAAAAAGACACCATTTCTAAGAATTATATTTGCTCGGTTAGAGAAGAAACTGCAGCCAATCCATTAGGACTATGAAATATTTGAATAATAATGGCAACTAACAGTTGCCATTTACACTAATAGAAATCTTAACATTCAATCAGTAATACAATAGCATGCAAAGTAACACACTTAAATAATTTTAAAAATAATGCAAGTAATTTCCCTGTCAAAACACTCAAGACCTCATTCCAGAATAAAACTGCAACACATCTCAATAGTTACTTCTTTGTTTAATTTTTCCCAGCACATCACGTCCTAGAATCAACTGAGAGGAACTGCCCTTTGTTAGAAACTTTTTTTTAATTTACCTTGTAGCAAAATGTGTTTAGATTTTTGAGCAACTTCATTCAGTAACTGACAAAGCTTTGAGATGGAAATAGTGAAGATACTACAAATAAAATTACCTCTGTCAGAGCCCATGACGGACCTTGGATATCTTGGCGTTAAAGGGATCTTAATTCTTTCTGTTCTGTATTGCAAGTTACTTGAAGAACCTATTTTTAGAACAACAAAATTAAATCTTGCCAAATTTTAAAGGAATAACATGAAACAAAATATACGTTTATACTCTACTTTTCATTGGAAAAGCAAAAAAATGGGCTCTGAATTTCTGCAGAAGCATTAATGATTATTCTAATATACAATGCACCTAATATACTTCTGGTAAGTAGCTACATGGTGCACCGTGCAAGCTATACAGTGCATACGTACAGTTCATTCTTCATTGAAAAATATTTTAAATATTTTGGATATAACTGCAATTTACCTGAAGCCTAAGCAAGAAACTAACAGTTGAGGTTATTAAGAATCCATGGGACTTGACAAAAGGTATTTAAAACATTTTTACTATATTCTGCTAGGATGAAGACATTATTCCCTGGCACTGTTTCCAAACTGCTGTGACTTTTTGTTGCTATTGTAGCTACAAAGCTGCCATGCTCTATTCAAACACAAGTGAAATGATTGATGGAACTCAGGAACACATGCATGCACAAAAAAGTAGTACATAATTTAAACTGCAAGAATTTGTACAATGGTAAAATGTTTAAACAAAACCTACATTTCCTTTGGTACTATTAAGATACACATAAATGTCCATGTCTTAAATGTCTATCAAGTAAACATAACAGTAACTTATTTCCAAGAAGATGATTTACAGTAGGTCATTATTTTTTTGTTCTGCATGCTCTCTCCTTTTCTCACCTCCGCCTCTGTGAACCTCAAAAATAATTTGGCTGGACATTCCATTTTTATGAGAATACTTCATATTAATAGTAATAGAATTAATACTTCATATTAATAGTAATAGAAATCAAAAGGAGAATTTTGCACCACTCACAAATAATACTTCAAAGAGACTATTGAGAGTAAATTAAACAAGTTTACTTCCAGGGAACAACACTGGACATAAAACTAGAAAAACGAAGCAAAGAAACACAGGAAACCTTCTAGGCTTTGCAAGGTTAGGCAATTCCATAAATCACAAAAATAAGGAACTTTCCATTTATTGTTATTCTCCCGTATACAAGAGTCTCACATGAAATAAATCAGAACAGTTACCAAGTCTTGCACTGGATGGTAATGAATTTGAGCCATGAGCTCTTGTACGCGGATTTTCAGAGTATTCATTGGTGTGTTTGTGACTCAGGTCCAAGCTCAAGCGACCTTGATGCTGGGCACTACATCAAAGCAGAGAAGAGGGCAACAGTCAGAACCGAGCAAAGTATCTCAGCGAACAGTAAACTGGCAAATGGACAATTCTAATTATCCTTATCCTCAGTAAAATGAATTCTCCTCTCCTTTTCACTTTGTAATTGCCCTCAGAGGAAAGAGAGCCTCAAGTGCTTTAGAAAAGGCGGAGAGACTTCAAATATTTTATTCAGAAAGACTTGAAAAAAAAAAAAAAAAAGTTACAAAATAGTAGATTAAAATAGTAATTTCTTCGGCATTTAGTCAGCAGAAAAGGAGGGAAAGACAAATAATCAGTTTCAGAAAGACATGAAAACAGCTGGCAAATCACGGTATTGAGAAGTTTGAATCTAACAGTACAACACTGTTTCACTCCACACTGAACAAACCAGTACTTGAACGAATTTCATCCTAACATGAACAAAAACTTAAGGTGATTTAAGTTCAAAACACCTGGGATGCAGATGTTGATGGCATATTTGGCTGGCAACAGATGGGCAATTGTTGGTATGTACTCTGTGGCTCCATGCAGTATAGATGGGATTTCGCATGACCGCAGTTACAGCAGGGCATGGTGCTAAGCTTCTTGGTACAGTACCTGTTTAAGATGATAGAAATACATTCTTACCAGCATTGCTAGCATTTTTGGGTGCGCTGCTTCTGAGACTCCTCTTCAACAGCTTAAAATCTCAAACAACTGTTAATCTTTAATTTAGACTAAGATCACAACCATTCTATCTTACATACTCCAAGAATGTTACTCCCAATAGGCAGAAATTAATATGTGACACTTTCTGAATATCAAGTCTTTTTGCTTTAAAGTACTTCAGAAGCTGACTGTAGGTAACATGTGGGCTGCAGCCACTCACTGTTCACGTTCAAAAACTATAGAAATCTTATTTGTCTACCTAATGCACAGGCTACACCTTGTTTACCACTAATACATTCAAAATTCCTGTGCAACACAGAATCAGCTGAAACAAATCCTTCAGATGGGAATTGCTCAGTTTTTTTGATGGTTCTCAAATAGATTACACTTCTTTACAGTCCAGAAACTGAAAATATCACATATAGATTATACCAGAACAGGAAAATACTTTCTGTATTTCATATTTGTTTTGCACTTATCCTGACTGATATGCACAGATTCCTTGCGGCACTCTGAGAAAGTAAATATGAGTTACCTAATTCCAGGGTAGATATTTAGAATTATAAGATTGTTACTGAGCTTATTTCTGGAATACAGTAATTAACAGGGTGAAATTTTACAGTTAGTATTCAGGACCTCAAAAAAGAAGTCCATGCTAGACATCTCTGTGTCTTAAGCAAAAAGAGACACTTGCCATCCACATCAGTATTGCTCACCTGATGACATGCCTCCAGCACACAAGGTGGAAGGCACAAAGCCATCACTATGCCTAGCAGAACGTTTTGGTGAGTACGGTGCCCATTCCTGCAGCTCTGGAGACAAGTGTTCCTCACTAGCTGGTGTATATTTCTGTACCTACAAAACCAGAAAATTTGATAAAAGGCAGTTGGAGATACAGTGGTTAAAAACCCTCAAATTCCATAGGCAGGAGTCAACTTCAAACTATTCAGTATGTATTCCAGAATAAGCTTGCCACCATTTAACATGACAGTCCTTGTTGCATCTTTACTTCATCTTCCATGGATATTATTCAGTTCTACCCCTTCTTCCTCCACCCTGTTATTATTTTGTAAGCTTTCTAGGCCAAAGTTTGAAACTTATCTGATATGCTTTCTATCAGCACAGTACACCTGAGTTACATTTCTCCTTCTAAACACTGCTTTCACTGAACACTTAAAAGTCTAGATCTCATTCTTCAGCACATGTACTCTCATGTTACTTTAGCCACTACCGCAAATTTTACCAAACGAGAGTAAGCTAATAAGCCACAACGTATTTTCCTCTAAGCCTGCATTTTGAGATACATGTGGAACAACACCTTCGACATAACAATACAGGTTGTGGAGACACTGTAGTTTCTGTTCTGTGCATAACAGACACTGGTGTGTCAGCTACTCTCCCCAGCTTTGTACCAACAGCAAATGTTGAGCAAGACCAGACCCAAACCCAATGTAGTTTTGGTACACAAAGATCATTCCATTGAAGTCATTTTCAGAATGAATGGTGTCAACTCAGAGGCACAAAACCACCACTGTTCCCAGTCAACAATTTTAGAATTAAAGCCCTAATTATTTTTGTAGACACTGGAGAGAATCTGGGGGAGCTGGAAAAAAAATAAACATAGAACTTAAACTTAATTTAACCCTAGAGATGGAAATGCACTAATAGCTCAGGTAACCCTGAAGAAAAAAAAAAAAATTTTAAAGTCTGTATTATAATTTTATTTTTCTCCATAGACTAACCCCTATACCATTTTTCTGGCATGACAAGGTACAGAGCAGGAAAGATAAAGAAAATGATATTCTAAGTCATTTTGATGTTGATTAGGTGCAAGGAAAAATAACTCTTTAAAACTTGAAATTTCAGATGGCAAATATATATAGCACTTTTTTTCAAACTGAACAAGCCTGAGATGATGGACTCAAAACTACATTATTGACTACGCCACTTCATCTAATGTGGTCAGCTAAATTGGCTAGTCATCCTAGATCACAGAGAATTTTTTTGTCCACCTTCCCTGGTAGGCTGTTACCCAAAATCTCCACAGTCAAATTTATTTAAACGAATGACATATCTACTTTGAACAATGTTGTTAAGTCACATTCTTACAAACAGTCCATCTCTATAGTGCAATGAGTCTAATGCCTGGCCAATTTCAAATTACGTTAGCACTTATGTAGATGCACAAAATAAAAAATGTCACTGCGAATGGTAAACCTTTTTCCCCTAATCGGTAGATTGAGTCAAAGAGATTTCTGAAAAGAAGCCCTAATAGAGCTCTGACTTACAGGAAAGAGCCCTAATCATCCACCAGAAAACAGTGAAAATCAAAAGGTAGGTACAAAACAGAATCCTATCATTCTGTTTGGTGGTTTTGTATTTTGTGATAATGCAACAACTCAGCCAGGAGTAGCTCCTCTGGGGCCTTGAATTTTGTGAAGACTTAGTTTCTCCTGTTAGGATATGTAACTGGGTACACAAAAACACTTTTGAAAATATTCACATCAAAGCAAAAAAAACAACAAATAAACACAGATTTTCGCAGCAAAATTCTACCTGAAGTGCAGGATTAGGAATGGGCATAGGGGTCATTTTATGTCTAAGAGCAGGAGCAGATTTTGGCCTTGGCCTTTTTATCTCTGGCTCTTCAACTCTTTGAAAGCCAATGTCGTCTTCACAGGATTTCCTTGAAGAGAGATGAGTACAGTCAATTCCCTCCTCACGATAATAATTTCCAGCATTCCTGCTGCGCCCCTTGAGAGTAGCAGAGTCTTGTTTAAGTGCCAAGGAAACTGGAGCTTGGGCAGTGGCTGGGCTGGTAGGTGGTGATCCAGTTGTTACTGTAGACTCTGATGCAGAGCTTGCCTGCTGTTTATGCTTAAATTTGATGGAGTCACTTCTCTTAGGAGGAGTTGGAGGAGTTGAAGCCACTTCAGCTTTTGATGGCTGAGGTGAATGGCCTGTCACCTGATTTGGAGAAAGGTACTCTAGCTTAGGAGGAGTTGGAGGTCTTTTGAAAGTGTCAGGGTCAAAGATAGATTTCCTTTGTTTTGGCTTTTTGTATACAGAAAACTTTTCTGTTTCTGTTGCTGAGATATTAACCATGACTTTTGGCCAGGTACCACCACTATGCTTAGTACCATGTCCTTTATCAAATGCAGTCTCAACCACCATACAGTCATTTTCTGTAGGTTCATAAGGCAGCCTCCTGTTGTCCAAGTCAACAACTCCATAGCCTCGATCCCCATATGTCTCTGGGTTGAAGGAGCTGAGACTATGTTCTGAATTACTGTGGCAACTGTGCACTGTGTTCCTACGAGAGTCTACTCGTAATGTGTTATTAGGGAAGGGTTTGTGATCACAAAATGAATGACTGCCCTGATCACTCTGGTCCTTCTTGACATCCATGATATCTGGATTGAAAATATCAGTCTGTGTTGAGCTGTTGAGTTTTAGATTTCTTTTGTTTTGGGCTTGTATCTCTGATGCATGAACCCTACAGTTTGAGATTTTTTCTGAATCCTTCAGATTTTCAAATATATTTTGACCACTCCAAGAGGAACTCTGGGGAAAAACCTAAAAAAGAACCAACAAAAATTAAAAAGATAACAACAATGAAAATCCACCACATAACAACCTTAATTAAGTCTGATTTCTATTTAATTTCTACTTAGCACAAATTATATTCTAGGCTCCTCTATTTACCTCAACCTGAATGGAGATCTGTGTATGCATGGATATGTTTGGGAAAAATTTCATAAAATAAAGACGGATTTTTCTCTGCAACAATTTCAAAAGGGTAACTCTATGTGGTGGCTGAAGCACTGAACAAACAGCAAAAGGACTTCCATTCTACTTCTGTCTCTGTTCAAGGACACTAGTAATCATTCTTCATTGCCCACTGCCTCACAAACTTTTCATCTTTTTTAGTTTCTTAAAAACTCAAGCTCTCAGAAGCTGGAGTTATCACTGACTAAACCTTTGTGACAGGTCCAGAGTAACACAAACAATATTTTTATAACACTAAGTCTGAAGAAGAACTAGTACTTATCCCTGATGACAGAGTTCAGTTTTCTGCACAACTACCTCCTGGCCAGGAGTAAACTGTAGTCAGGAAACAATTCATCTTTCATGAACATAACTGCTGCAGCTCTGAAGCAGGAAGCATTAAGCAAGAACTGTGCTGACAGTCATTTTGTGTGACAAGTAAACAAATGAGAAAAAAAAAAAAAGAAAAAAAGCAGTAAATTTTTTCTTTCCTAACAGAAGCCACAATATCCTTACTCTGGAAATAACTATTTAGTGTACCATCAGTGAAATACATCCAGATGATGTTGTTATTAGCAAAGACTTTCCCATGGTGATATATTCAGTTTTAATATACTCCTTCCTTAACAAATGAGATAAATCTGCTAAAGAAAATTCTGAAGTTTAGCTTTTCCTACTCACCTTCAACAATGAGAGGGTAAGGGAATCCCTGCAGTTTCGTAGCAAAGCTTCACATTCATTAAGTGACTTATTATCTAGTGCAATGCCATTGATCTGCATACAAAAACAAAACAAAACAAAAACAAATAAAAAACAAAACACAACTGAGATCCATTAAACAAAAGCAGCAGACAGGGAGCACCTAAAAGTATCATCTCTGAGGGAGAGAAAACATAGTTTTGTATGTCATACTTATAACAGATGTCAGGTTGACCATATCATGCATTTACCTGTTCTCCACTAGAAGCTTAGTCCTATACATTTTTTATTCCTAGCAGAGATACAGTTTAGCAACACGTTTGATTACATACGACTTTATGCATTTGTACTTCCATAGTAATCACATTTAGTTTCACAGAAGCTCACAAATAAATAAATAAAAATCAGAAGGTATTCAGACTTACAGCAATTATTCTATCTCCCACAGTAAGGGAACCCTCTTTGGCAGCTGGGCTTCCAGGCACAACAGCAGCAACAAATATTCCATTTTCTAGGCTAACCCCGCTATCTGAAATTCACAAAATAAACGTTAATTTACTCCTGCAATTCAAATAAGTAGCAAAAATAAGCACAAATCTGATGTGCATGCAGGATTAAAAAAATATATATATAACTACCAAACCAAATAAGCTTCTCAATCTCTAACAACCATTTCAGTGAAAGAAGAAAACATGAAAATAGGGACATGGAGTATCCCAGAACTTAATGTGATCATACAGACTAGGACTGACTGGTGGATTTAGTTAAATAGAAGTATGAAAATAAAACTCATTATATTTATGGAATAAACCTATCACCAATACAATCATTTTTATCTTGATGAAAGCAATTCAAGAAAATCCCTATCTAGGGTTGTAACAGCTGAAATGAGTTTTAAATAGAAGCTCAGAACATCTACAACAATTTCAAGACATTGTCACATGGACAAATGGGTACTATTTACATCCAGCCTTTATATCCATTACCTTTATGCCCAGAAACATTGATATGAAGTGGTGTTATCACTCGCCCACCCAAGGACTTCCTTCTTCGAACCACCATGTTAATAACACCTCCTCCATTTAGAACTGCTTTTATAACTTGCTTTTTATCCTTATTAGTAAGATCCACATCATTTATCTTCAGCAACCAATCATTTACTCTGGCAGATAAATACAAATAGAAAGGCCACAGTTATAAGCATACTTTGCTGGATATAGCGTATACATAATATTCAGGAAAAGGGATACAATGGAATTTATATCTTAAAATGCTAATCCTCAATTATCTAAATATTTTAGGTTTTGGTCTTGTCAGTGCAATTTCTTCATCAATAAAGTAGACGTGGCCAATGATAAAAAAAAATTCAAGAACAGTAAAAATGGAAGACTTCACAATATGCTCAATATTTTGTTTATGAATAATAAAAGACATACCTTCCAAAGTAAGACCCTACCTTAATCGACCATCCACAATACTTCCTTTGTCTACTTTGGTAACAAAGATCCCACAGTCTCCAGGAAAGTATGGTTCGTTCACACCTTCTGCCACATCAAAACCAAGTGCTTTCAAGTCCATATCGTCCTAATAAATGTTATTAACAAGAGACTCAACTGTACTCACAATTACACTGTGCCTCTGCCTGTTCACAAGAGGCATTTCTTCAAGCTTCTCTTATGTCCTTATATTTACAGGGTGTCTACTACAGGTAAATTCTAGTATTTTGCACTTAAATACATAAGCTCACAGTTTCATCAGGCATAAGACTGTCAGGCATTATGACAATCATTCTGTCTCAATTTAAAACTGAGATAATGTGTTAAAGGAACTCTGCTGAAAAGCAAGTTCAGACAAGCACAACCTGTTTTAATGCATGATGCCGGATGTGTCTTGAGAGGACAAGTATGTGTTTCCCTAGAACAGGCATCACTGAGGAAGAAAGCAGTTATAGAGGTAATAAAGACAATATATTCAGAAAAAAAAAAAAAGCAAAAAAAAAAGCAAAAAAAAAGCAAAAAAAAAAAAAGCTTAAATATGGGTCAAGACTAGAACTAAGTAGGATCAAAATTTTTAACATTATGTGAAACTGAATCTAAACATAGATGTTATATTCTACCACCTCTGGCCCAAAAGAGAATCTAAAATGTGAAATGTTGTAACTAACTTTGACAAATCAATTGCTGAACTGAACTGGGAAATGTTAATTTAATGTTTGCTTTGGTAAATGAGTAGGTCAATGGAAAAAATAAGATTGGTTAAATAAGATTCACTGCATCCAACTGATAAATTGCTTATTTGCAGTGTTAAATAATACCCTTAAAAATTAGGAAATTCTATTTCAAATCAACTGGGCCAAAAATATACGAAAATACTCATGATTCCTCTGTTCTACATAAGGAGATCATACAGAAATCAGTAGGGCTGCTGGAAAATAAAGATAGTACAGCAGCATTGTGATCTCAGAGCTAAGTCAATATTATTTCTCCCATTTTTGAGCTTAGTGATTATGTAGAACACTGGCATAAGCAGACAGGTCATGCTAAAGCAAAAATAAAATGACTTAGATTTATTCATACGCTGGTAGGTCAGCAAGGATTTCCTCATGTATCCTATCAAGGTTGGCACAATATCATTACTATAATAATTACGCTGTTCTGAGTGAAACACAGCCTGGAAGACTGTGTGTATGTTCTACAGAGTTAGAAAATGACCACTAGCAAACAGTGAGATGCATCAATCAAAATCTTTAAATAGAAAAGGATACGCAACTTGAATAAAGAACAATGAAATACAAGCTCCAGACTATAATGAGGAAAAATAAAAATAAATACTACTAGAATAATAAAAGGATGTAGAAGTTTTCTTTACAGTGTAGGAAATTAACATACTTTCAACCCAGATGTCTAAACTGAAGGGTGATGCTGCACTAAAATATATGTTCATCAGAAACAAATATTTGTATTAAAATTTCTAACAGCTGAATTTGAGCAGGAAGAGGTGAAACAGTTTCATGTTAGTCCTTAACTATTCTATGCACAGACAATAAATGATGTTGCCTCAAAGTAGGTGCTAGCATTCCCATCACATCTTATGTTCACACAATATAACAGCCATTTCTGTGATAAATCACCTATTTTAAGAATACAGTATTTATCTTCACAAAAGGGAGAACTATTTTCATTAATATTTAGTATGAAAAAAAGAAAGTTCGTATGCTAACAACATGTTTTTGTCAAATCGTTTCATCTAGATATTATTAGAAACGTGCCTGGTTCCTATCACTACAGAGAATTAAAAAACTCGACATTATTTTTTTTGACATATTTGGCATCAAGCTGTTATAATAGACATCACAACCGATGAATATACAAAATAATGCAGTTAGCATTTTTTACTTACTCTGTCTTTTTCAAATTCCACTACTTCTGTTTCCCACTCCAGAGAATCTGTGTCTATGGCTGAATCATGGGAACTATGGGCCATCAATTGACGGAATCTGGCCTCCTTTTCCAACTGATTCTCCATCTTCTCTCTAAGGAAATAAAATACTTATATACATAGACAAGCCTTTTAAACAAACTGATGCATAGCATTATTTTCCTTCACTTACCTTTCATCATATATTTCCTTTACTAGGAGAGTGGTGAGGTCCTTGAACAGGCTGCCCAGGGAGGCTGTGGATGCCCTGTCCTTGGATGTGTTCAAGGCCAGGTTGGATTGGGCTCTAGACAACCTGATCTAGTAAATGTGAAAGTTTGGTGGCCCTGCCAGGCAGGGGGGTTGGAGCTTCATGATCCTTGAAGTCCCTTCCAACCAGGGGTCATCATGTGATTCTGTGATTATAACTGTGAGATGTTTTCTAACTAAAAAAATCCAATCTGTGCCAGAGAGCTGCCCTCTGCTCCCATTTTTCCAGTATCCTTTGGCTACTGCTGAATAATTTCATATTCTATATATCACGCTAACCCACTCTTATGTTGTTTGCATTGCTTTTGTATAGCTGTCACGTACAACTAGAATTCCTACCTGACTCCTCCAAAATGCATCTAATTTACTATCAGATGAACTGCAACTGTGTGCTTACAAGTACGCATAATACCAAAAGCAAAATCTCCTCGACAAATTATTGAGGTAACATATAACGTTGTTTGTTTGTTTTTTGCATTCATAAACTAATGACATTACAGTTGAGAGGAACTAAATTGCAATTAATCCAACTTCAGTGAAAGTTAAAGTGTATCTCCACGGTAAAAAGCTTAAGTTAAGATTGAAGGACTCAGAACCCTGTATTTCCACATAACTAAAAGCAGTTCTAGTAACATATTGCTCACTCATAGATGCAGTTAATGAAGCAAAATTTTTATCACAAAGATTCCACAGAGTTTAATATATTCTACAACATACTTCAGTTCCTTCAGTTCACGCACAGCATCATTTTTCTGCTTCCTCATGTCATCCAGATTGCGAAGAGCTTCAGCCAAGTCACTGACAGCCCGGTCTCTCTCCCTCCGTAAGTTGTCACACAGCGTCCTTTAAAAGCAAAAAAGTAGTTTCACAAGATCTCAGGGGAAAAAAAAAAGTAAATATATTTATTTATTTATATATTTATTTATTTATAAATGAGGAAGAAAAAATTACACACTCTAGGCTTTACAGAAAAGCTTGTCAGGATAACTGAAGCTTTCTTCACTTCTTACGATACTTGATTTCTACTGATCTTCTTCAGAAGAAAAAAAAACCCAGTGAAAAGATTTTCCCTTAGTTCCTTATATGTGCCTAATAACAAGGTAGCTACTTTTTGTCAAATATCCCCAAAGGCAAATAATTACTTGAAGGACTACAGGTACAGCAGAGTAAAATATATTAGTACTAAAATAAGCCATTATTTGTCGTTGTTGGCTAGCAGTGCTGACAGGCTCTCTGGTATTTACTTAGAGACATGTTATGGTGATAGAGAAACAAAATGTCTGGTAGCATGCCTTCAACTTCTAACAAACAAATCTGCTGATAGTTACTGCAAAAGTTCCAACAAGTTGAAAAAACTGCAAGCAAAATTCATTAAGTTCTAGCATTTCAATAACTGCACAGATGGCATTACAAAGATCAGTTATGTACCAGCTAACATTTATTTACCGTATACTTTCCCTTTCTGCAACAATCTTATCCCGCTCCTGGAAAGCCCAGTCTCTCCTGCACTTGGCTACTTCTGCTTCCTGGACAGCCTCCTTCAGTTCTTGTGACATAGCCTCATACTGTTTCCGAAGCATCTCAATTTCTTTGTTTGCTCTTTCTATGTCTAGGGTAGCAGAATCTTGTATCTAGGAATTAAGAAACATTGGTAAAGACTTTAGGCAGAACTTTTAGGTATGTACTCACATTTACTGGACAACAATTCCCACAAATAAAAATCTCACTTCAAAATAACATCAGTGAATATTTTATATTTAAGAAGCAACATTCAATGTTCTATTCTGCTCTGCTTAGCTCACAAAATCCTTCAAGAATATTTAGGAATTTGATACACTATTATGAGTAGTTATAATACAGATTTTCTGCAGTAATGTCTGTTATCTGCCCTGGGACTATGCACTCTCTCTCTTTGTCTACACAGAGAGATATAGATATATAGCCTTTATACTAAGAATGTGTATAGATTAAAACATTTACAATCATATTTCATTTATGTTTGTTTATTAAATGCTAAAACCAGCTAACATTCTGAGCAGGTCACAGGTGCGAACACCATACAGTAAAATACATGACAGTTGGCATCAAGCCTACCTGCAGATAAGCTGTTAATAAACCCACTGTTCTTATGTGTTACATTTTATTGGCTTTGTGTATGTTTTTCTTTTTTAATTTTAAAAAAAAACAAAACAAACAAACAAAAAAAAAAGCCCTGAAGGTTAACATGAAGTGTGACTGTATTTTTTTTTAATTTTTTTTTGCAAATACAAAGTTCCATTATTTTCACTATTTCTTAAAGAAGATACATGCACATATACAAAGATGTTCTACAGTGACAGGCAAAGGGAAGAAACATCCAGTATGCCCAGATCTTTATCAAGTCTCATGAAAATAACTGATCTTTAATAGCTAAGAAAGAAAAGTCATCAGTAAACAACTGCAATACCTGACGGGCTTGATAGTATTCCCTTAGTAGATGGTCTCTCTGGATTATAGCTTCCGTTCTCTCTTTTCTGGCAACATCTCTTTCTTCCTTCACCGTCTCTATATCCTTGCAAGCTTGATCGAGCTCCTTCTGGGCCTCAGCTTTGTCCTTCACTTCATGACAGTATTTTTCCAGCAACTCATTCCTCTCACAAATTGCTCGATCCCTTTCCACTAAAGCTGAGTTCAGCTCCTAAAACAAGATCCATTGTTTGCAGCAAGTTAAGTACAGAAGATATCAGTTCATCTTTTCAACTGGATTTACACCAACACCTTAAAATCCTAGAGAGTTTGCAATAAACATTCTGAAAAAGGGAGAATAGGACCACACTCACATTGCATACAAGTATTAGCAAAGAATACTAAGTGTGGCATTACAGATTTCACATCACCAGCATGTCCAGAAAATTGATACTACAGAACAAAGAAGATATATATTAAGTGGTATGTGTCTCATGACTGATTTGTAGTACATGCACTTGTTTCAACCGTTGAGGACTAGAAAGAAGAAGTAGGTATTTTAATGTTTCTATAAATAGTGAGGCACTGAAACAAATGAATTTCAGATTTTCAGGTGGTCCAGCTTTCAAGAAACACTCAGCAAGAGCTAGAAAGAAGCCCTGCTACATAAAGACACTCTTCTGTGCTGGAAAGCATTTATATTTTTACATAAAACAAAAATTGTCAAAGATAGCTGACATCTGAAAAGCAAAGGCAGAAAAGGATCTAATACAGAAAGGCAAGAAAGACATCATGCTCTCTTCTACTTTACTCTGTGATTTGCATGGAATAAAATTGAGTATTTAAAGCATAGAAGACAATTATTAAATAATTGGTTTTGTGATGCAACATCTAATTAAGGCTATTTAAGTTATTAAAACAGTTCTGTAATTGTTTTAAAACAGGTAATTTTGTGCTAAAGCAACAGGTAAGTTGTAGAATTAATGGTTCAGTTTGTGAACTTTGAAGATGTCACTGAATCTCAATTTACAGATACTCTAGTTTGGGTTTTGGGGGTTGTTTTGTTTTGTTTGTTTGCATGTTTTTGACTTAACATCAGCAAAAGCTTCAGTTGCTCAGTAAATGAAGAGAAAAACTCCCAACCCATTTGGTTGTGCAAACAAATTTCAGTAATGGAAGCAACATTTTGCACAGTTTAACTATTGAGCAATCAAGTATGTGTGTTAAACTCTCACAAAAATATTGTCTTCTCCAGCATGCAGCAGAGGGGAAATTCACCAAAGTATCAAGACAGAAGACACTTGACTGAAGAAGAATCTAAGTTTCTCTAAAATGATTGGGAAAAAAAGCCCAGAACATACTGACATAGTTTATTCCAGTATGCTTGGCATAAACTAAAGTGAAGAAGAGCAGCTGTTGCCTCCAGTGGTCAGTAGTAAAATTTCACTTCTGCCTTTTCCTGTGACAACTGCACAGAACTACAACACATCAGCAGACATCATCTGCCATTTAGCACTGATAAGAGCAGATACTGTTACAAAACATCATAGTGCTTTGATTTCAATAAAGTTCTAAAATGGTAAATAAGTCTTATGTTTGAAGCAAGCTCTTGCATTTGAAGATGATACAACAACCTCATACAGGACAAAATCAACAGCTCTATTAAACAGAAGGGAAGGCTTACTGCCAATGATTTTGAATTTAGACGTCTAATTAGGAAACTGACTGACCTAACCAGTAACTGCTCACAATGAAGAACTTAAAAATAACTTGTCCATTTCAGCAGCTTCTGCATTTCTTCTGGACAAAAGGTAAACTAGCATACACAAGCCTCACAAAAAGAACTACATCTAAAACCTAAATGTGCTCCCACAGCCATTTAATGAGTATGACACAATGGCATGTAAAGCTGCTATAAATCAGAAGGAGTGGACAGAACAAAAAGGCACAATTTGGCAAGAACCAGACCAATCAGTCATATATAGGAAAATCCCACCTACAAAGGAACATCCTGTGGGATACTGCTTGAAGTGCATTTATCACTTGATTGATAAATCTTTTTTTTTTCTTTTTTTTTCTTTTTTCCCTTTTTTCAACACCTGCTTTGACAGAGCTAGAAAATCTCTTATCCATTGAATGCAACTGCAGCTAGCCAATACAATGCACCAATACAAGAAAATACCTGATATCAAGCACAAGAGTCACAGCCACTGGAAAGAAAAACCAATAATGAAAAGTAAACTCATAATAGCAGCATTTTATACAATTTAACACACTACAGAAAGAGTCATTTCTGCTTTCTTATGTGCTGGTTCTGGAGAGTGAAGAAAAATGCATGTCTGCACCCTCTCAGCATCTCATTCACCAGTCTTAAGCTCTTTCTGTTCTTTTTCAACCACCCATTCAAGATAGCCATCTTACTAGGTGGGAAAATATAATTAAAATTTTCCTCTCCTTTTTATGGAAGTACTTTGGAAAACTACCCACAGTGCCAGGACAAAATACCAGGACTATTTGGAGCAGGTGTGCAAGAGAAGTACCACTGGCAGTGAGGGTGGTGAGGCACTGGGACAGGTTGCCTGGTAATGTGATTGATGCCCCATGAAAACTTCCAAGGTGAGGGTGGGTCAGGCCTTGGGCAATCTGATCTAGCTGGGGCATCCCTGTTCATCACAGAGGAGTTGGACTAGATGGCCCTTAGAGGTCCCTTCCAACTCTAAGGATTCTATGCTTCTATCCCTTACTTGCTACTCTGATTCCACTGAAATTAATATGAGAATTTTCTATTGGTTTACTAGCTTTGATTAAAGTAGAACAGGTACAAAACATGCATTAAAACCTCACTCACTGTAGAAGTTAAAATGCAGAGCCAGGTAATTCTGAATTCTTAAACCCAGAAATTAGTTATTTTTAAAAACTCTGATGTCATAATCCACATTAAGCCCCTTAAGAAGAGTGTAATTTAAGAAAAAAGCTCCATGCCTTCAATTTTATAAAGAGCATTTTGTTCCCCTCTAATTTTACGGGAGAAAAATAAAGGTAAAATGAGATCTACAGGTAATGGAATACAATCACTCAAATCTATTTCATGCTAAATTAAATATTTCTAATACAAACAGTGAAGTGATTACATGGCAGCCAAAATGAAACAGAGTAGCAAGCTGTGTTTCAGAAATTTTAGCAGCATTGTTACAATGTGGTTGTGTTATAAACATTTCAAGAACATACTGCTGAAAGAGAAGTAGTCCAGGCTTTGCACAGTATACACAAGGTATGGAGCAGTTCAAATGAAAACTACTATCTTCAAAATATCCTTTAATCCCTTTAAAGCAAAGCAGGAGTGAAAGTAAGAATATGTCTAACAGTGAAGGCTTTGTATAAATACTGATGGTATTTTATCACATTATTTCTTCAGTCAGAGAAAAGGGTATCCAATGGTTCTTCTGGAAGTTAAAAGTTTAAAACAATGAATGTTGACATATACACATATATATCAACAATATCAATATATTAAGATATATATATACACATATGTATATGTAATCTTAATAGATAGTGTTACTTGTAAAGGTTTGTAAGGTGAACTTAATACAGGAGAGTTTTATGATGAGCAGAATAAAGTTAAGCCAAGTAAAGAAAAAATTTCAGTTGACAGTCTACTCAAAACATGGAGCTTAGTTAATTGACAGTAAAATGGACTGCTATAAGAGAACAGTTGTAGAGGAGCATCAGTATGAAATTCCTCTTTGCAATACAGTTCTATTTTCCATCAATTGGTTATAAATTTCAAATTCTAGCATCAGTAAAGTATACTTATTTCCCTTCCCCATCAAAACAGTAGCTTAGTACCTGTCTTAAAGCTTCCATCTCTTCATTAGCCACTCGTTTCTCAGAAGAAGTGTTCTTCAGTTTGGACTCCGCAAGCTCCAGCTCTGTTTGAAGCTTATCTACCTCTTTGATTACTTGATCTCTCTCACTCATTATGAGGCGGTATTCATTGAAAACTGAATCCCTTTCTTCCTTGTATTTTTCTGAATCCTTTGCTGCTTTCAGCTGCATTGTTTTGAACCTTGTCACCTCTGACTGTAATCGCTCCATCTCTCTTTGCAACTCTTTGTTTTGTGCTGTGGCGTTGCTTAGTTCCTGCTGTACTGACTCAAATCTAGGAACAAGTAGAAATGTCAGTAAGATATTCATACCTCACTTTCCCCTTTTCATATATTAAAAATTTTGTCAGATAATCAAACATATCCATTGGTAAAAACAACTTCAGTGGACATCTTTGACAATATACAGTGCTGCAAAATATAATTTAGACTAATTATTGCCTTGGGAATATCAGCGTGGAAGGGAGAACCTGAATGAGGAACTGTAATAAAAATTTTTAGAAGTTGGAATTAGTTTTATTATTAAAACCAATTCACTATTTTTTTTTTTTTTTCAAAAAGCAATGCAAAACATCACCACTATTTGATAGCACAAGCTTAACATGGATCTATTGCATTTATTTCTGATCACCTTCAGAGGGAATTCTTTCACCAACACACATTTCTATGTAAGTGGCAAGAAGTGAAACAAATGTAGAAAATGGGAGAAAAAAGAAAAAAAGCAAAACAACTTCTACATGTCCAGAAATGCCATAAGGTTGGTTAATATGGGACAGGTTAGAATATGACCAAAAAAAAAGTTGAAAGCTTATGTAGTTTATCAGTTATGAAGTAATAGTATATATAGTAGCTTTTTTGTTTATACTCATAAAACAGTTCTAAAAGTGGAAAAGTAATTCCACATACCAGTACACAAACAGGCTTAAAAACTGAACTTTTCTCAAGAGCAACATTCTACCATAACAGGACATTTGGGTTTTCTCGTATGTCTTCTAATGGAAAACTCCCAGTAAAAGCCATTGGTGGAAACACTGTACCCAATCTGAGGGAACTTTCAATGTCATCTGAATCTGAAGTGCCCACAAACTTTTAGAATACTTGGTTCTCTATCATACACATGTATCTACTATTGATGCGCCATTTTGTGTCTGCTCCAGCATGTTGCCTGACCTTTCCCAGGAGTGAGCTGTAAACTCAATTTCAAATATTTCCTCAAAAGTCTCAGTGGATTCAAAGGATTGACACCGCATTACAGAAGCACCTGCCAGTAATTTCAAAACCATCTTCCTGCTACTTTTGTGAAATTCTCCTGTTTAAAGAGACCACCAGGACAGAAGTCCTAGTATTACAAACTATACTTCTATTTTCTTTTCAGAACAGTGAACATGAAGATAAAGAAGAATACACAATAATACAATGGATACAACAAGGACATAGCACAAATCTCAAACAGAAACTATGCCAAACAACCTCATTGCCATTTGAGAACACACATTATTGCTGGATCAGGCTGCCCAGAGAGGTCGTGGATGCCCCATCCCTGGAGTGTTCAAGGCCATGTTGGATGGGGCCCTAGGCAGCCTGGTCTAGTATTAAAAGTGGAGGTTGTTGGACCTGCCTGTAGCAGAGGGACTGAAGCTTGATAATCCCTGAGGTCCTTCCCAACCCAAACTGTTCTATGATTTTATGATTCAATGACATTTGAAAAGTATTTGGGGTCAAATCAAGGACAACACGGAGAATACACAGGGGAGAGGGGAAGGGAAAATACTTAATGCAACATTTTTCAAACAAGGAAAATGTTGTAGTTAAGAAAAAAAACAAAAACAAAAACATAAGCATACTGACATGTCCTTTATGAAAGAGGTCAGAGGGATGAAGTAAAGTCTGCCTCAGAATGCTATTCTATTTTAGTATATTATATATTAAATAATTTAAATAACTATATTTTAATAACTTTAATGATTCTGAGTATATATATATGTAATATATATATATATATAATTATGTTAAGTAACTGAGAAAACTCAAAAAGAAAGTTGTAGTTGAAATCCTACTTGAACTTGCAAAGCCTCCTAAGGAGGAAATATAGGCAGCTGGATCAAATTTTCACAGGTGCCTTCTGTAAGGAAAAGTCCAAATGTAACTGGACTTTGTAACATGAATGGGTTCTAAGTATCAGGATTTTGTAGCAGTAACCATACATTTCTAAGTAGCAGCCAAGGTGACCTGCTTCCTCTTAAAACCAACTGCAAACTGTGGGCAGACCTGAGTACCACACCTCTCATTCAAGATGAAAAGGGACACTGAAAGTGAGGTTTGGCACATCAGAATTAGATAGACGGTTCCATCTGCAGTTTCATCTGCAAAACATTCATCAGCTAAACTCACCAGGTAGAGCTTTCTATGCCATTATTGCTACAATTTCACAGATGCAAGAAAAATAAAAGACTAGAACTGTCATGATATTCTTTAGGGCCAAAGACTCAAAATGAGATTTGGGAAAACATTTAAGTCCAGCTCTTCCTTCTCTCTTCAAACAAAATTGATTTACAGTTGTTATTAATAAAAGAAAATGTTAGAACTGCAATTTATGACCCATTCATCCTTACAATGAAAGCTTCTTGAATCTTATATTCTGAGAAGTACACACACCTGAAACGCATTTAAAAACATTTTGCACAGCCAAACAAATACAGTTTTGGTTATGCAAAAATAAGACAAATAAAGTCTGATTTTCTGTAACTAGAAACCAGTAAAAAGAAGTTCAGATCCAAAGATAACTAGAAGGTAAAAATTCTTTAAGACCAACCTTATTAACTCAACTGAATCACTGGTTCACAGGAATAAAGATATCAGACCTTAAATTCCTAAAACTAACTTTTTTTTTCCTCAAGAAAGACACCTAAACCACAAGTCATAACACAAATATGTTGAGCTCCACCATGTACTATTATGGTTCTGGTGTTTGCTGTAGTACATATGGAAGACTTTTTCTCACTTTCCAGAATCCATGCCAGTCTAAGTTACATGAGTTCTTCTATCTTACTGTCTATTCTAACTTATTAGAAGTGGTTTGAAACTCTTATGTCATAAAAAGTTAACTGGAGAATATCTTCACTAGCTAAACATCTTTTGGAAATTATACATACTTTTTCCAAATAACAACCCCTTCACACCTTCTATGCTGTTTGAGAAATACAGAAGCTTACACATGTCACCAACAGAAAATACTAGGATTTCTTCCACAGTGAAAATAAGATGCAATGTTAAGATTGTTACTGCCTCCACAACATATCCAAATATAAAAACAAACTATACCTTCTGAGAGAGGATGAATACTGTTGTTGAAAATGTATTGCTGTGTCCCTTTGCTTCATTAGCATGTCAATCTGTTTCTGAAGGCGTCTGTTCTCCTCTTCAGCCTGCTCAAGGCGACTGAGATCTGTATTGTGACTTGCTATCTTCTCATTGTATCGCTTTCTTAAAGCATCGTAATCCTTCTTCACACCCTCTAGCTTGTCCATTGCTGTATCATAGAGCTTATTCAATATCTCTGATGATCCATTTTGCTTCATAACCTAAAAAAAAAAAAAAAAGAGAGATTTTGTTAAGTCTTGCATGTAGAGAGAAATGTATGCACTTTCACATCTCATCAAGTTACCTGAAGATCTGCTTTTACTTTTTGTTTACAATAACTGTCTCCACAGCGAAAGAAGTCTTTCTTTAAGCAGCACTTATCCAATGTAGTGATGAAATCTCTGTATTAAAATAATCTTAACTTCAGACTCTTAAAAACTGATAGTATCAGAAATAAACTTTATTTTTAATCAGCCCAATACTTTTACCAATAATAATAAAAAAAAAAATACACTCCACAATTTTAATAACTTTTTTTTTGTTTGTTTTTTGTTTTTTTGTTTTTTCAGTAATTAAGAAAGAATAGAGCCTCCACTTAGCATTACTGCTACTCTAACCATCACTATATAATCTGCTTAATGTTAACCAGAAAAAAAAAATCTGCTTTATCAGAAGACAGTGCATCTCTCTAATGGTAATTGCTATCAGCGAATATTAAACCCACATTGTATTTGAACTATTTTTGTAAGTTTTAGCGAGAGGTTATTTGCAATTTGACGACCGAGATAATGGTTGCAATTTAGGAAATGACCAAGAGGTGGCACTCGTGGCAGACGATCTCTATGCTCCTAAAATAAGAGTTGGAAATATAATTTGGATACACACAGGCATTTATTCCAATACTCATACAATACTTAATCTGAAAACTACCTACAAACATTCGTGTTTCAAAAAGATATTCAAACAATCTAACAGGGAGAAAAAATCCACTTTTTTGACCAGAATTCTGACCAGAAAACTAGTTTTAAATTAATTTCAATTGACAAAAGAATGGTTCTATAAATGGCAACTTTTATTACAAATGACTTGCAACAACAAACTCTTAATGCACCTCTAGTCCTTTCAAATCAAAGGGTAAAAAATGTGCACAAAATGAGGATTTGGGTTTTTTTGTTTGTTTGTTTGTTTGTTTTTTGCATGCCATACTGATTTTCTCATTATTCTGTATTTTAAATTGAAATTTAGATTTGATGAAGCAGTGGGAAGAAACAGAGAAGCCTAATACACAGAGGTGTCAGGACTTCACATAATTCTAACATCTGCTCATAAACCTATGTTCTTTAATGTCTGAAAATAGCAGCTCTATCAAAAGTTCAAAACACATAGCAACTACTCCGCACACAAGATCAAACACATTTCAACTACCATTCAACTACCAGACTTGTTTTCTTTAGCCATCTGCTCCAGAGCTGTGAAGGCACAGCTTCACTACACAGTTGGAAAAGATTCACCCTACCATGCACATAGATACCATATCACTGACACCTTCAGGTACCTTTGGCTCTTCATCTTTTTCTTAAATTCAGAGCAAGGACACAGGAGATGGGATGTCTGCAGAGACAAAAGAGTTGCTACCATGCAAGCCTGCCCACTTCATGTGCCTTGCTCACTGACCACAGATACCACAGACCAATTTTTACTGTCAGAAAAATTCTTCTGCACACAGACAAGAGAAGAGGTAACATCCTTTAGCCTGATGCTGGCCTCCTTTAACTAAGTGCTCACAAAGCAGTCCAGGAACAAGGTTGTGCTCCAGGGAATTTCATCCGCATGGCGAATTCCACACACACACAGTCATGTTCTCCTCAGTTTCAGTAGCACAAGACGCACAGAGCTGGAGGCGTTGTTAGCAAGCATGAGTCAGTGAACCATTTTAGAGAAGATAAACACGCCAATGATGCTTCTTATTCAAGAATACACTATTATTCTGTATAATAAAATGTAAGCATACTTAAAGTGCTAATGTATGTTAACTTACATTGCACTCATGAGTACTCTTTTCCTGAAGATTAGTTCCCAAAATGAGTTTGAGAATGGAGTCCTTGAGAATCCACACATACACAAACCACTTCACACTGCCTAAAGCATACACGCATTGTTGGTTTTTTTTGTTTTTTGTTTTGTTTTTTTGTTTGTTTTTGAAAGCATACTAAATATGCTATGCCAGAAGTTTGATGGAATTAAGCATAAACTTGCTAAAAGAGATTTCACAAAGGCAGAAAGAAATGCCATAAGCAGGAAACAGAGCAAAAAGGAAGGTCTCTCATTCAAAATCCCAGTGTGAGAAAAAGTAAATAGTCCCAACTGGACAAGGAAGACAACAAGAAGAAACAGTGTGAGCAGCAGAAATGCAAGCTGTGCAGTTCCTAAATAGCAAATCAATGACAAACTAAGAATTATTTGATCAAAAGGTTATGCTCTCTAGGGCCAATGAGATGCTGTTTTCACACAGCCTGAAGATGAAACTTGGATCTTGGATCCAAAGGATCTTGGCACCCCTTCAAGACAACATGATTCACTTTGACATGCTGAGAAATGGAGCTACACAACTTTCTCATTGAGAGTAACACACATACTTTAAAGTTTTAATCATGATGTTGTTGACACGAGACTGAATTTCTTTAAATAAATGTTTAAAACGACGCTTCAACCTCCTTTGTGCTGACAGACAGTTTCAGATTTAGACAATCTCAAAACACAACATGGAGGTTTCTTGGAGGTTTCACACCTCTGCTTTGCAGCCTGACAAGCAGATGCACAGAACAATTATGCCATCTCCCCGTGTTAACACAGCAAACTATTTCTGCTGCGCTGAATATACCCCATATTCTGAATCAAGTTACCAAATCAAAACAGAGCTCTAAAGATGAAAACTTTAGAGGATCGGGTCACAAGGAAATGCAAATCTTCATTCCTTTCTGCACTAGCCCTCAAACATCTCCTAAGGCACTGCTTAGCACAGAGAGCTTGTTTTGACCTTTGCACCTCCTACCCTAGCAAATGATTATTTTTGTTTACATAGGTTTTACTTCTGAAGTCTAATATTTGATTTGCAAGTTTGTCTTGTGAATCAGACTACACACACTCAAATAGGATATTCTACTTAGATGTTTCGAATGTTACTCTAACTATTTTAACTGCTCTGGATGAAAACCATGGACCTGACAGCATCAATCTCTAACAACTAATCCTCTTGCCTTTCCTTCTTCAGAATACACAAGCAACTTTGCTCTTGAGACCGTTATATACAGCTGTGCAACACCTTGTGACACCTGGCAAAAAATCAAACCAAAACCAAAATAAAACTTAGCATCCAAGTTTAAAGCTAGCCCTGTCTCATAGATTAATCCAGTACCATAGCCTTTTTTCAACTACTTTGTAATTTCAAACTAGGTTTTTGATGCCTCCCCTATCAACTTAAAATATAATACATATGATCATCATGTAAACTCCTTTCTTCTCTGCATTAAAATATCTTATTCTATATCCCCTGTTCTTTCTCCACCTAGATATAGAAAAAAATCCATTCGAATTCACATTCATCCTTAGTCCTGTAACATGTAAGGCTTTTTTTCTTTTTTTTTTGACTCGGTGAGACATAAAATGCAGCAATGCTACACGTTCATCTTTCTTGACTAATTTTTCAAAGAAAAAATGTATTCCAGCATGTATGTTGTAAGTAAGTTGTAGCTTACCTGCTGCTGCTGGCTGCGTAGGTCTGTTATCTCTTTCTGATCCTCATCATGAAGCCTTTTCATTTCCTCACACGACTGCTGAAGATGATTATGTTCTCTCACCAACTGTGTGTTTTTCCTCTTCAAGGTATCCATGTCCTCCTTTAACTGTGACTGGTCACTCAGCAGTCGACTGTGCAACGTGCTGTTGTGGCATAGAAAAATACGCTTGGGGAGATAAATTTGCCCAGACTGTTTTAACTAGTTTCAACTAAGAGCTTGCAACCTAGAAAGCAGAACAAACTAACTCGATTCTTCAAATTTGAGTATTGCAAGAATAGAAAAAACAGAGAAGAACATAAAAATAACAAACTAAGTTCTCTCCAATTACCTTCTGCTCTGAAACCCAACTACTGAATTGAAATTTCAGGTTGTGGATTTCTACCTCAAGTTCTCCAAAATAAAACAGGTAGCCCATATTCTTATCATTTCTAACAGTCCCAAATTATATTTTATCTTAAGCAAACATTTATCTTGTAATTAGAGTGGAATAACAGAACAAGAAATCATTTGTTTACCATGATTAAATATATTACAATCTAATACTGATCAGTAAATTGCTTCTTACAGCTTTACGAATACTTACTGATAAAAATCAGCCTCTTTTGCTGCTTCTTCACACCTTTTTAATGTCTTAGTATGCTGATTCTGCAAGGACTGCAAGTCTGACATGGCTTTCATGCACTGAATCTTGAGTCTTTCATAGTCATGATTAGGTTTTGGACTAGGCCTAGGAAGGAAAAAAAAAAAAAAAAATCTGAAGTCAAATATTGGCTATTCAATAGATAAACATTATCGTACAGCTGAGGCTGTTGGACGTTCGATGCATTTTAAAATTTATATACTGTTTGAACCAAAGTTTTCAAAAACTGACACTTCTTGACTGAAATCACATTGGATTTTGCGATGCATTTTAACATTAACCTGTGATGATCTTACTTAAACAGAAGTCAACAATGACATGAATTTGAATAGACTGCTTTGTTTTAAGTTTGTTGACTTCAGACCAGTGATACAGTTCCATTAGAGCAGTTGCATCTTTTTCTTGCTAAAATGTAGGCCTTTGGAACAGCAGAGTAGAACATACTGCCTTGGCAGTGCAGGCATTTTGTTTCCTGTAGATGAGCTAGAGTGCAGGAAGTTACTGGCAGCATTGTTGTTAGTTTCTCATTGTAGGCTGATATGTGTATTTACCTGCATGATATCCTTGTTTATAGGATTTTTCTTTCATTTTTTTAGTTCAACAATATATGAAATATAAATGTAATTCATGTTAGAGATGCCAAACAAGTTCCCACCATAACTTTGAAAGAGACTCAACAGTTATTTCTTAGAGAAATTTCTTACAATGAAATATTTTGCAAGAAAGTGGACGTAATTAACTTAGTATGAGCACGTGCTACTAGGACTCAGTAAGCTTAAAGCTGCAATTAAGAATTAAATGTGTTCCACTTTATGTTTTCATTTTAATGACTGATGGACAGATGGTGCTGACTTTCAATAACGTCACTTTGAAGTCTAATTTAAACCAATACTTGGATTTTTAGTCATTCCGTCAATGATGCCAACATCCCAAATAGAGTTTTACTACTGCTAATTGGAATTATATTTTAAAAGGGAGATTAACACCACAGTAGTTATAGTCATACATTTGTAAGACTGTATGAATGAGGTGTTTCATTTTATACCCAGAAACAGATAGTGAATTAAAAAAAAACAACAATGTAATAGAAAAAAGGACATCCCTGAAGACTTGAATGCTCAGTTTCTTTATATCAATTTACATTTTAATTGTTACCATAATCTGTCAGTTAAGGAAAGAATTGATGGTTGTTGTTGGTTTTTTTTTTCCCCTTCTTCCTGGAGAAAGGAGCAAAGGAGCAATTACAATTTAAGACTGTACTACTCAGCATCACAGACACAACTGAGTTTCTAAATGTAACTTCACACCTTGCAAACGTATGCCAAGCACCTGTGAGTCAGATGCGACTGCTACGTGTTTTCTTATGACTGTCATCACTGCAACCAAGCAGAACCATTTTACTTCAGTTCAGTTGCCAGATGAAATACAGTTCCAGAATCCATACTGCTGTTGTTGTATGAAGCTAAGAGAGTTCTGTTTACTTATAAAGCAGAGCTTACAGCAATTTTGGAAAGAGTATGGTGGCAAGAAAGGGAGACATGGCAATCTGTGCAACAGTGGAGTAAATGCAGTGTGAGACTAAACCTTCCCATCAATATTCCACTACATGCGTGACAGATTGCAGCAGATGGATGGTCTGGAAGAATGGTGCTTGATGTGGAAGTGTGTATGAAGCAAAGGTGTGTAACTAAATTCCTCCGTGCAGAAAAAATGGCACCCGTTGACATTCACTGACAATTGCTGAATGTTTCTGGAGACCAAACAAAAGATGTGAGCACAGTGAAGCCATAAGTGGCACATTTCAACAGTAGTGACAGTAATAGTAGATCATCTCCAATGGTGACAATTTTTATGAGTGCAGCATGCAGGCTCTTGTTCATTGATGGTGAAAATGCATAGCTAATGGTGTTGAAAAAGAATGATAATTTGTTTTATAATCTTATTGCGTTCCATACCCACCGTCGTTTCCATGAACCTACATAGACATTACTTTCAGAGGGAACTACACATACAAATTGCACCTTGACCACAATAAATAATTTGGTCAAAGCTCTGCGTTAGTACTACAACACATGTATGCATACAGTCACTCTCATGTGACTCAAGCACAGCATGAGTAATCCTACTCCCGTCCAACAGAGTAACACGTGCTACTCTGATTTAGCTCATCACAATCCACTTCTGCAGCTCCTCTTCCATTACTCTAGGACTTAGTCAACACTAGATTTGAAAAACAGCTCTCATTTTTGCAACCACCTGCCTTCACAGTCAGCATAATTCAGCCTACAAACACTTTGCCAGCTGCAGCTATTTCTAAGCATGCCACCATGATTTGTTGAGATTTGCCTCTAGAGCACCTGTATTTGAAAGAACCACTGTGATAGTACAGTGTCTTTCAGGGCTGCAAAAGTCACCACCTAAATGGTGATCTTTCACATTTCACAATTCAGAGAGGCAGTTGGCCTTGACTTCTGGAAAGCTAATGATGTTTTTTGTACAAGAAAAGACAGTAGAACAAAGTAGAAAATACCATCAAGTTTTCCTGAAGCAAGGAAGTATATTTATATGAGAGTAATAATTTTATATTTTAATAAAGGAAAAAAAAAAGAGTCAGCTAGTGACATTTGTCCATTTTCCAGCCATCAGATATTTAATTTTCTGGAAGGCAACATCCTCCATCTTATATAAACCACTCAAACACTGTCCAAACATGATGCTTATTTTAATGAGTTTTCTTTAAGCTGTAAACTTATATATTTTCTGCAATATACAAATCCTACCATTGGCAAAAGATTGATGTGACAGTTAAAGAGAGAAAACTAGGGCAGGCTAGAACACAGCTCATCAGAACTTCATTAATAGTATCCGGGATTATAGAGAACAATACCATAAGCTGTAAAATCCTCAATGCCTAAGCTCTAGTGGCTTCAGATAAGAAGAATCTCTGTTCAAGCAAGAAACAAACCAAAGCTCTGTCAAAGATGTTGATATTCGACAACCTTTTTCTCTCATTACCACAACACTTACAGACGCTCAAGACAGAACACAAAGTTCCCCCAGTCCCTGAAGTAGCCCTTCCAACAACCCCAGGGTGAGGAGGCTGGAACAGGAAGCTAAACAGTGAATAATAAAGCACACAGATTCTCTCATCTTCACTTCACTGGCTCAAATCTTGAGACCTCTCCTATGGACAAAATTTCAATTAATCACCACTTCAAAACAACAAACACTTCAGCTACTGTCTTCCACCTCCTCCCGTAACTTAACCTAGGAAGCCACAGCAACTACCTTGTTTTCTACTCTCAATATTGATTCAAGTCCTATTCTCAATTCCACACCAAAATTGCTGTAAAAAGCAGAACACACGCATACAGCTCTGAAAAATTTATGTTGTCATCCTACATATATGTCACCACAATGTACGTACCTTAAAAGCAACATAAATACATTGCAATATTATTACTACTTTACAAGCAAGAAACAAGATACTTGAAAGCTAATGAAGACTAAGTTGAAATGCCCACTTCACTTTTTTTTTTCCTTTCTTTTTTACCTGCAGTCATCAAAAGTTGATCCAGGTGATGAAAGTGCAAGTCGCTTGCGCAGCTCATCCCTCTCCCGAGTTACCTGTCGGAGCTGAAATAATATTGTCTCCAGCTTCTCACTCATCTGTCTCGTGTCTGCTGCAGGTGGTGGAGATGATGCTTTACCAGTTGTACCTGACCAAGAGACAGTGAACTGACAGTCAGAGAACTCTTCAAAAGAACAATGTCACATCACTGAAATAATACTAATTTTAAATAAAAAAAACCAACCCTATATCTTTATATTTTTTAAACAGATTCTTGTTCAAAAACAAATTGTTCCAAGTTTTCTTCAGATAGTTAACATAAGAAAAACTCAATTCACTCAGACTTTACATAAGCAGAACAGCCTTATTCATGTTGCAAGTAGCATTTCCATGAGTAGGTCCCTTGCTTCCACATCTACTTACAAACTACCATCCAAGAGGTAACAATTGATGGGCAAAGTAAGAAGAATCAGCCATACAGCTTTCCTAAAAAAAAAAAAAGGCAAGGCACCTTTGGACTTTTAACTGGAAAGACTTCAAACAGTGACAAAAAAGTCATAGATAAAAGATCATTTCTGATGAAGTATCAGGTTCCGTGCTTTAAGAAAAAAATAAATTAGAAAAAATACATCAACTTAGCTCAGTGACAACAGCCAAACTGTTTCAGCAGAGGGACTCTTCTGCTCCTTTAGCCTCACAGATAGACTATTCCATAGATACACTACTGCTAGCTTGATATTTTTGTTTCAGGAAATTTCTGTTTCCACACATCACAACTTACCAGTCATGCATATAAAGATTTGACTTGGCAATAAATCAAGAGAGACAAATTTCACTATTAACAACACTGGTTAAAGAGAGCACGTTACAATCACTGCAACTGGACAGTACATGCAGCATCTTATCACTATCATCATCACGTTCATCAGAGATAACAGTAACATCCCACTGTCTTTTTGGTATCTCATATCATTACAAAGAGATCCGTCCACAGAATGCAAAAACTCCTTTGAGTTTTTAAGTAGAACTTCCTGTTCTTAAGTTACCACAGCAAACTAACTTCAGGGCCAGGGCTAATATACACAGAGCATTCAGTATAATAGCATCCCTGTTCTTATTCCCTTCAGCTGTTAATATAACTGCGTAACAAGAATCTGTGAGCACAGACTATTCTTTTATTCTAACTATTGCATAGTTCAAATAATGCATGCAAATACTTCGACAGTTAAAAATTGCAGGAATGTCCCACATTCTGTAGGAAAATACAAGACACGGACTCACAATACTCTAGAAAACTTCCAACAGAGCCTACATTTGGCTTTTTCTCCCACTACTCTTGAATGAAAGAGTACCCTCTTCCATGAGGGCTAGAGAACTTACACTACTAAAACACAATTGTATTGTCTTTTTGCTACTTTTATTTCCTAAAATAAGAATTATTTGACATAACATTTAATGAAAGATCTTTTGGAAAGGCTCATGTTGTAATGAATAAACAGGAAATGTTTAAAATGGAAAAGTCAAAATGCATGCCCATTTGGAACAGTATTGGACATGTTAATGAGGAAGGCAGTTTCATAAAAGAGCGAAAAAGTTTCTAATTCAGGAACTGACAGGGTGCTTAGTCTCGTGTAGATTCAATCCCCAAGATATGCCAGGCAAGGCAAGACTGCTTTAAATAAAGTCAAGCTATCTAGCCATAGGAAAGAAGTTCCTGGACAAATGTGAAGTCATAAACCTTAGTATCGGAAACAGTTATTTTTCATTAACCTGCCGCTATTTATACTTACATAAAAGTAGTATTTTTGTATGTAAAATGCAATGACGATACTGACAGCATGCAATACTAGTCAAGATTTAAGAGCTATAAAACAACATCCCCTCTTATCCTTAAGACAAGCCCCCCTCCAAAAATGTATCTTTGCTCAATAACAACTTCACATTTTTAGTAATAATTTCAAACATTTCAAAATCTTCAGTAAGCTTCTCTTTTCATCAGAAAAACTCAATACTCTCCATTTCCTTGAAAGGGGTTTTTATAGCTGAATGCTAAAAGCTTTTTACTGCATCTGACATTCTGATGCAGTGTAAGGAAATTGACCTGTGCTTCCAGCTTCATATTCTTTTTCCATCTGACTGGGTATTTTACACAACAGTACTTCCTTTCTGCATTTTAACCACTCAAAATGGTCTTAAAATGTACAAGCCTAAAGGCTAAATTTCCATTATCCAAATGATGCCACTTCACAGAGACTTACTTGCTGCTGTGGATAATCTGGATTTGTTAAAATAGGTCTACAGCATGTCTTGACAAGTGCAACTCATCTGCTCAGTAAGTCCCAGAACTCCTTTTCTATATCAGCTCCCCTTTGGTGTTGAGGATCCAGCAATACCCAGCCACATGCTGCCAGCCTCAGGGTAGGCAGCACTCCACTGCCTCCAACAACAACCCCACAGTGTAGGGGGGCTACACACAACATTTGTCCACACAGTATATGCATGAAGTTTTGAGTACACATTAACTGAATCACAAACAAGATTTTGCCAAATTTCATACACTCTATAAAAGAAAAGCAGTTACAACATAAGCTGAAGCAATTACATCTTCCACAGTTTAAACATGGGACTTCATGCAAATCACAAAGATTCACAGACATAGTGATTATCAAATACAATTTTTTATGGTTTCTCTAATAATCAATGTTTGAAGAGATAATGTAGCTACAATGACACTACTGCACAGTTAGCTTAATTTGCATGTTACTCCCATTACTTGGGGATAGGTCAGCACACTTTTTGGAATAAAAATAACATTTTAAGAGAAATAGGGCTGGGAAACTTGTTAAACTGACTAAGATGTATTACAACACTGAATCATTACAACACTCATGTGGGAAAATGAGTATCAATGGATAAGCAATTGTTTTTCAAAAATAATATGAAAATAGCTAAAGTTATAACACACTCATTATTTTCCTTATTGAGAAATACGCTTGTATGAGCATTAATAAATTCAAAAGGAAATCTGTCATCAGCTAACAGAATGCTTGTAATTTCATTCCCATTTTTTTCAAGTCATTTTATAAATGTGTGCCAATTGTTGCTTGCAAACAATCAGACTAGACTACGTAGAGCTGATCCTCCTTACCGCTTCCAGTTAAAAAGAAATCAACATGAATGTTCTGAGTACCAGTTTTTTAAGGCCCTGTAAGTCACGAGAGAATATGTTAAAAAAGACTTGCAAAATAAGACAAAAGATGTGTTGGAAAGTATGACCAATAGGGTTTCTTCCCCAAGCTGAGGAACACTTATTCCAGCTGTAGGAAAATCTGTGTTAAAATATTTACTTTTCTTCAATAATTTATGAGGTCTAGAATGGGATTACATAACAGAATCTATCATTTGATGCATTTCTTCAGATATATCTTTTGAAGTGGTCTTGAAATAACAGAGACAGCTGCCTTGTTGGTGAAATAAAACATTAGTAAAAACAGTAGCAGTCCATGGAGGAAGGGAAACTGAAAGCTACAATACTGAACTGTGGAAGAGCTCCATCTGACAGACAGAAAATCTAATAGGTTATGAAAGCAGTGAGGATCATGTAACATGCAAGAAAAAGAACGTGCAACAATTCGGTATTTGTTTTACTACAGAATATAATACCCTAAACAAAGCCGCCAGCACACAAAACAAACTTTCAACTTAGATAAACTTAAGACTTTAGAGAGAGCTGAGCAGTACTGGAAAGATCAAGTACTATAAGGAAAAAAGTACTGGTATCAGCTCAAAGAACTTTTCTTAGCTAAAACACAATTGAGATTAAAACCCGTACATGGGTAAGAAAATAGTTGAAAATAGTTGAAAATGCAGAAGTTGAAGCTTCTGCATTTGAGTAGCCAGCTGCTCCCTGGTGGGCAGGATAAAACCTAACGTTCGTCAGGTTTATAACTGCACAGCAGAAGCATAAACTGCGCTCAGGTACCCCATCCAAACAGAGACAGCTGTTGGGCAGCTGCTGCACATCAACCTGAGGCTGAGGCACCACTTAAGCTCGCAGCCACAGCTTCTCCTACAGGATGCTCTGAGCATCAACTCATCATGCTGTTTTATAGCCCAAAAAGAAAACTGCTGACACCAAAAAGATTTCCTGAATGCACAGACTGATAAAGGGACACAGGGAGTAGAGAAAGACACCGTGTTCCAGACGTGCTGTCTAGAGGGCAGGAGGTATGGACTCACACATGCTGCATTCCCATTCAGATTATTACGGGCTGAATTTTCAGGAATCCCACCAGTCTGCTGCCAAACACTGATATAAAGGCATGTAAAATGCTGCAGTCAGATTAGGGATTTTCGAGCCCAATTTATGCAGAATCATTAAGAAGCCAAGAACGAATTCAAACTGAATATTTGGAGGCAGTGCAAAGAAAACAAACAGAAGGAAAAAAGAAATAGGAAACCCACAACTCTCTCTCTTCTCTGAGACTATTTGTTGGCAAAGTTAACAACTTCTTTGTGGCTACTGTTTTTTTGTTTTGTTTTAATTTTATTTTAATTTAGGGCATCACATTCACTGAATAATTCTTGGGTGGCTCTGAAGTGACAAAAAACTGCACCACCACACTTAAACCCATAGCTGCCAGGAAATGGATGCTATAAAAGTCAGTGAGAATACAATAAAGCAATTCAAAGTGCTTGCTACTTAAAAGAGGTGGTTAATAGCAAACAGACTGAAAATTAGGCAAAGAGATTAAGGATTACCTATATGATTCATAAACCGAACTGAGTGAAAAAGAAATGTGAAGTTATTCTAAGACCGTAGAAGAGAGTGAGTATTTCATAACTTTTGTTTCCAGGAAACAAAACATACATTACTCAGATCAAAGGACAAGAAAATTACATAGGATTTAGATCTATAAAAAAGCCAACTGACAGTTGAGTTGAAATTTTACAGGAATGTGACTTTTGAATAGAGGTTGATCATCAAAGCCAATCACTGGGATACACAAAAAGATTCCAGTGTAATGTACTGATAGCATTCCCACTACTAAGGGGGGATGTTGGGAGAGGGAAACAGAAAAAATACAACAAAAATAATTATTCTCCTTGTGTTAGTTCAGCACTAGAACAGACTTCAGTATACTTTCTTCTGTCAAGGAGCCTCCAATACGGGAACTTAGAGAAAGAGCAGCTCACAGACTGGCAACATCTAAAGCTACGAAGTGACTGCAAAGATCACAGAGCTCTAACCCCTGCTGTGAGAGCAGGGTTGCCACTCACCAAATCAGACTGCTCAGGTCCCCATCCAACTTGGGAACACCTACAAGGACAGAGCATCCACAGCTTCACTAGGTAACCTGCTACAGTTCCTTACTCTTAGGGAAAAATTTCCCTTGAACATCTAACCTAAATCTCCCCTCTTTTCATTTAAAACCATTCCCCTTGTCCTATCATTATCAGATCACATAAAGAGTCCATCTCTGCACTGTCTGTACTGTCTGTAAGCTCAATTTAAGTACTGAAAGACTACGAAGAGGTGTCCCTGGAGCCTTCTCTTCTCCAGTCTGACTGAAGAAGCCCAGTCCCCTCCATAATCCTCAGGAGATGTGCTCCAGATCCCTAAGTGCCTTCGTGGCCCTCCTGATCAGGTAACCACCTGATGGTCCCTAATTTCAATATACAAACTCTCAACCTGATCGCAGCTGTTTTTTTAAAGGCAGCTCTTTGCAATCCACCCACTTCTTATCATAAAAGGCAACTTCCCTACCCCTCCTGCCCTGCCTTTCTCTTCTAAAAATCTCACAGCCCTCAATTATAGTATTCCAGCTTTGTGATTTGTCCCATCATGTTTCTGTGATAGCAATCAGGCAATAGTTTTCTAATCGCAAAATTACTTCTAACTCTTCCTTCTTATTTCTCATGCTTATGTTCCTTGGTGTTGATGTGGGCTACACACAGGGTTACTTTTTTGGATGAGCCCTCCTGAATTCCTCTGGAACAAATCTGAAGTTTACTCACTGCTGCTTCATAAAGTGACAGTGTCTCCCAGCTCTTCTCTGTCATGGAGTAGTACATCCCCTCCTCCAGGAGAGGACATCTGGGCTGCTGCCCTGCTCCAAGAGGACATTAGGTACTTAGTGTCCAGAACTCTGTTATACAAGTTCACTATAGTGCACGGTGAATATTTGTTGCCAAAAATTATAAATGTTAAGTGACTGAGTGCACTATACAAATCAACATACTATTTTAAAAAAAAAAAAAAGCCTTTATTCTGTGCTGTTTTCTCCTACACTACCATTACTGGTAAAATGGCAGATCAGTCAGTGCCTGTCACATACAGTGCTGTTGCTGGGCTCTGTCTCATTCCTAAGTGATGCTTGGTTTGTGCTTGGCACATTAGGCACTCCATAAATAATTATTCTGATGTCAGAGATGCAGGATTGTAGCTCCATTGAGAGAGTATGCTAGGCACAAAGAGTGGGCAGATGAAGGATGCTTCTGTTTACACACAAATATCTTTGTGACTAACAGAGAGATGAGAAACAAAATACAGAGAGTATGACAAGCTAATGAGGATTTTTCATTGTTTGGGGGGAAAGAAGGTGGGGCTGAAGCACAGCAGTGGGATGCAGGGATTGTGAAAGTTTGTATCTCTTTAGTGAATCAAGGCTTATTTCTTTTTCCTCCCCTCAGTACTCTACCTATCCCTACTATCTATTTCAAAAAACAGCATGAACTTGATTCATACAGGCAAAAAGAAAAGGAGGGAAATCTAAGGGAACAAAGAAAACACAATCATCTAAAGAAGTTTTGACTGGTGAGGAAGATAGACAAGGAAGAACTTGTATAGCATAAGGAACTGTTTCTCTGAATTTTTATTTATACACAGGCAAAATTAAAAAAATTTGGCAGATCCATCTATGAAGTTCCTTCTCCAGGACCACCACCCTAACTTCTACTCAGTGCCTTCTTCTACCACATACATACAGTACGTCCACAGGTGGCTGGAATTTCATTCTTCCCTGCATCCCTCATTCCCTGTAGGCCCATTCAAGCAAGGAAAGTGAATGACATGGCACTGCATGGGACAGACATGAAAGGAGAGCAATTTCACAAGCTGATGACAAATCCTATCTACCTCTGTGGTTACCTATTTCTGGACATTGAAAAGTGCATGAAACATACAAATAATTGCTTTGGTCAACAAAAGGAAAACAGCCTTAGTTTCAAGAATCCTACCTATTACCTCATCATGTAATCATAATGCTACTGTATGGCATCCGTGACAGGAAAATTTTATTTCCTCCCACCCTAAAACATAAAAACCCCAGTAACATCAGTGTTATGTAAGTCACTCTGTACCTTAGCTTAGCATAGGGAAATGAATGCAAAGGGACTAATTATTGCCATCTGACTAACTGTAGAAAGAAAGGAATAAAAAGAGTTAACCATTTATTTAAAAACAAACAACCAAAAAAAAAACCCAAAAACACTAGAAAGCCCTTTTACAAGATTTATTTTACAAGTGTCAGAACTCCCCTGCCTTCCTATAGGACATACGTGTTTCATGGTCACAACAACAAGGCTATTATGGTAATAGAAAAGCTCATTGATCAAGACAATTATTTGGTAAAATTAGAAAAGTCACTCTGTGTATTTACAGCTGTATCTTTACTATTCATCTTTCTCACCTTGAAGCTAACTGCCAGACACTCATGTTTTTCTCTAATAGAGGGACTTTGTCCCCCAGACACATGTTTTTCCTCTTTCACAACTAGTTCTGCATTTGGGTATCAAAGGACAGATGAGGTCATTTTCTTATATTTCTCTAGGAACTGTCACTTCTCTATGAATGTTATCATAGGCTTGTCCTACCACAGAGAGTCCAAGTTCCTGCCTGGCTGCCAAGAACCCACAGACACAGAGCGTGTAACAGGAAAAAGAGAAACAGTCCAACACACAAACTGGAGCAGGAGAAAACAACTGTGAGGAATCTGCAGTGCTGCATTACACCACACACTGAATGCCCTTCCTACATTCATCTGTTGCCCTCCATTAACAAAACTCTCAAGACACAGTCTTTCTCCTCATTGAAAGATACAAGTAAATAATAGATAACTAGCAAAAAAGTACTAAAAAAAAAAACAACAATACAGTTACAGAAGAAAAAAAAATTCAATATGGAAGCATCTGAGACAAAATTAAATTAACATGAAGCAACTGCAGATAAACAATGTGTTTATCTTAATATGACTTTCTTTTTCAAGTCCCATTAAAGAAAATTAATAATAATAATAAAAAAAATCAGCAACAATTTACCCCTGCATTCATAAAACAATGGAGAAAGGCCTCCTGTGGCACCAGAACAGATCACAAAGCTCACAGATTAAACTACAAAAAATAATTTTGTAGTTCAGCATCAGGTTTGCCAATCTCACACAAAATTCTATCTGCTAATCAAGCATGTTCATGTAAAAACACACAGGTCATTTATGCCACATTACTATAACTAATTAGAAATGTTCATAATTTCCAGGGATCAAGATTCCCAGCTACCTACTCTAGTAAATACACACAAAAGGTCAAGTCTTGTCGGATAATTTGTGGAGGGCAAACAAATTCCAACAACGATATCAGCGATAAAGTAGATGTAACAATTTTACAGAACAAACTTCCTACAAGGATTCCCACCAATCACTAAAAAAAGACTTCTAACAAAACAACAACAAAAACTATTGCACCAAACTGTCTACCATTACCTCATGACTGTCAGCTCAGGAAGTTACCTGAGCCAAAGGTTTAATCTCTTTGAACGTGTTCACTTGTTTGTCAGGCTTGTATCTAATATAAATACCTGGAATATTTTCTAGCATGAATTGTTGATGCAATCACCTCAACTGTACAACATGCTGGCTTACCTGGAACTATTTCAGAAAAAGATAATTTAATTAAGAATGCTAGCAGCAAAAACTAACTCAAACAATGGCTAGGAAGATTAAGATTGGAAACAAGATAAAACACAGAGACATCCTCTTCTCTAGTTACTTTATGAACTGTGGAATATAAAGACAATGAATAGAAGTATTTATTATATCTCCTAGTTGGAAGACACTAGGATGTATTATCAGCTCATTTAACTGGGCTTAATTAGTCTCCCTCTTCATTTTTCTCTGAAAGTGTCTCCATGATGTTTGACAAACAGAAGCAAAACACAACAGAAACAAAAATATATTTAATATTAACGTTAATTGTTCTGAACTCAGGAAACATAAAAATATAGTCCTTCTCTGCCCCATAAAGAAAATACATGTGACTGGAGAAAATAAAATATTCCTTTATATTCATGTTTAGCATTGACAGCTGTGCACATTATATTCCAAAGCTTACACTGTCTCCAAACTATGAGCTATTCACCTTTTTCCACTGACGCATTCATTTCACAGGAAAAAATGTATTCCACTGCCCTACACAACCCTTAAAAATAAACTCCAGTGAGCCATTGGTAGTGGAGATCAGCGGTGGAAGGAAGATGCTTCTAAATAGTGAAACACTGAAGAAAATCAGGTTTTGTTGGGATTGCATTCAAATAAGTGATAAGAAGCCTTTAGAGAATTGGCATACAACACCTTCTGTTACGATGGCTTGTCACTCAACAGTATTAAAATAACCTCACGGTTGCTTTGAAGTGACTTGCAAACAAGTCTGTTAGGACATGCCAGCTATTAAGTAGAGAGAATTTGCTACTGATATTAGATCACATTTAAAATATTTTACCTTGTAGAACAAGATGTGTGAGAAAGAAAATGATTTGAAGGGAAAAAAAAAAAAAAGAAAAAAAAAAAAGAAAAGATATTCATGAATTACAAGTCTGTAACCAGACTGTAAAGCAAACATCAGCTTCAATCAAGGAACTCTCTTGACTGTTAATGTTAAAAACTCAATTCATTTTGACCATCTGAAAAAAAAATAAAATAAAAAAAAAAAACAAAACAGAAAGAAAAAAAACACACCCACAACTACGGAGGATGCTAGGAACACAGAATTTAGTTAATAATGCTGATTTTATTTTTAGGTTATAAATAACTTGGATCATTGCATACACAATATATATTTCTAAGGATAACTCTTAAAGGAAATCATACAGTACAGTATTTAGTATAAATTTTAATATTTTAAAACACCAGGTGAACAAAACAGATTGAAAAGAGTTCAGTTCTGACTGATACATGGGAATAAAGGATGCCTCAGAAGCAAAATACCAAATTCAAAATAAGTGTTCAGAAAAAGGAATCCTACACTTGTAAAAGAGACCATTACACAAATATATAGGTGTGTGTGTGTATGCACCACATGTGTATGGCCTCTAAGTGGTAACTGTTAAAGCAAAAGTTCTCTCAGTGATGGCAAACAATAGTTTCTAACCCTGCTAAATACCACTTATTTTATGATTTTGGAAGTAAAGTTTATCAGTTACAAAGAATGAAGTACATGCACTCACAAAGTTATAAAAGTTGAAAAAAAAAACAAAGAAGTGTACTTTGTTAAAATTAGGAATATGGGACCAGAAAGAACCATCTGCACCCTCTCATATCTCAAGTACCACTTCACCTAATTATTCCACCAAATTGCTGCATGTGACATTAGAAGAACCTCCTTCTTTTGAAGTCTTCTTGCAACTCTGGTTATCCAAAAATTTCTCCTTCCTATCTTCAGCTCCCATTTCTTCAGAACAAAACAAATTCCACCCTTCTTTCAGGTAATAACATACAATCCTGAACTGGATAAAAACATGACTAAAATGTCACAGCTTCCTATACATATATGAATGTATATTCAGTCAACCCTTAAAACCTTGTTTCTGCATGTTGGAGTTAAAAATCTCATCTTGATGACTCCAACAGATGTCTACACACATCCTTAAACAGATGACTGACTTGTCTGATGCTGTCAAGGAACTCTGTAGAGAGTGATGCCTGACACAAAATTGGAGCTTTTTTTATGTGAAAGCCTACACTCCTTATCCACAGCAGATTATTTTTATATGGATTTCACAATAAAAGTATTTCTGTAAGAAAAGGAAAACCAACAGTGATCACAACTATTCTGAGATCAACTTGATGTTACAGGGCTACTGTCCACATTCTTTTTTCCTTTAGTCTTTTCTTTTTTTCCCCTCACCAGATATTTTGTTTCCCCATACCTTTAAAACTATAGAAAATTACACTCAGGAAAGGGGTGGGGGAAAGAGCTAAAGCTTGCACCAACTTCCAAAAGTTTTAAAAATATTATTAGCCAAGTTCACAGCCTTTTAATTTCCACAGTGCTTTAAACTGACTATAATTTTAATATATACATAAATATATGCATATATTTGTATATACGTATGTGTACATGTAGATACCTAAGACTCAAAGACAACTTCAAAACCACATTATCCCAGCACACAAAAGATTTATTCATCAAGTTTTTAAACGAAGTTTACTCACCAATGCTACTCAAAGAACTGCTGCTTTCAGAGTCAGAAGGCATTATGGACAGCACACTGTAGGTAGATCCTAAAATTAGAAAAGACAGTATTGTTTTATTTCCCCTCACAAAAATCAAGCTAACAGTTTGTTTTCTTGACTCTGCAAAAGCCAAACCCACTGAATGCTATTAAAGTGCACAAATATTATCAAAGCTTAAATAACAAGTAGGAAATGGATAACATGTAAATGAATGTAACACTACACACTGAGTACGAAATCATTCCCGCTTAAATGGTAAAAAATGAATGCAGAAAAAATACAACTGTTAATTCTGATGCATTGAAAACACTCAGTTTCTTCTTCAAGTATGAAGACTGAGTTACGACTGCAATATCTGTCAGAAGCTACTTTGGTTTCTTGTCTTCTTAGATGTACCAGCTTCTGCTCCATTTGTTTTACTGATTTGTATTTCTTTCCTCAAACTTTTCAGACTTCAAAACATATTATTACCAGTAAACAGATTTTGCTTGCATTCATTTCAACTTTCAGTATCTGACCTTTTTAATGAGCTATTTGCTGTCACTGACAGTACTGACAGTAGGTTTTTCCATACATATAAACAGATGGGGAGCCTTTTATTTCAGTTTATTTAGAAATGCACCAGAAGAACTAGAAAAACAGGCCCTGATTCAAAAGCTTATGAACTAATCAGCTCCACCATCCCTCAACAAACAAGATCAGCATCCCACAGCAAAGAAAGGGAGAGATTATGTGGGCAAGTGATTTGAAAACTGATTCATTCTCAGCAGCAACCAGAACATGAGCTCAAAGATAAATTCAGTATTCTCAGGAGCTGCCTTTCTCCTATGATCTTCCCCTCTACATTTTGCTAAGTGTTTCTACCAAGCTCTTTGAAATTAAGAAATGAAAGCTAAGAAGTACGAGATTAAACACAAAGATGTACTTTCCAAATGGATTAAAGAAATACTAATTTTTGCTCATCTCCTGCTCTTCCTTAGGAAAAGGAGTAACACCTGTTACCATAGTACCAGACGAAAGAAAGACGTGACGAAGTAAGAGAATTTGGCTGACAACACAAGCAGTAACACCAAAGTGAAATGAAAGAAAATAATAAGAAGGCACAATCTCCAGCCAGACTGAAATATACGGATTAGAAATAAATGGAAAGTTGAAAAAAGCAGTTCAATATGCTAAACGAATTAGAATATCTTTTTGACAGACAATTTATATCAAGACGACAAACTGCATGAGACTCCAGCTCAACAAAATCTGCATGCCAAGATGTGACACTTAGTAATGTAAAAGCACCCACTTCTTCTAGAAGCTAACATTCTAGTCCCACACAGAAACAAAGTTTAGGTGATCTTAAACTGCTGCAGTTTCTTTTTTTTAAGCGGAAAACTAAAAGGTTTTCATCACAGAAACACTGAATGAGTCTTTCCCCCCCTTTCACAGAACTGTTGAAAAAGATCCAATAGCAACAATCATAATAATGATGGAAGACATAGAAGCTTTGCAAATCCCAGTTTACAAAGAACTAATTTACTATTTTGAGAATGATCAGGGTATCCTTAGGTATCCAAATAGATACACAGGACACTCTTTTAATTAGAGTATATCAAGCTTGTATGACCTGTATCTTGCTTCAAGTTCTTCCAGTCTTTCTGTGCAATCTTTACAGCAACCACAGAATGAAAGACTTAAAAACAAACACACAGAGGCTGAAGGAAAAATGAGCAAGGTGACATTTCATAGCTGTCAATATTAATAAAACCACGATTTAAATTTCCAGAGTTCTTGGGTCGACAATAATTTTTTCCAGAATATAATACTACTTTCTTCTCAGTTTTAATTTATGTCAACATTCTTTTTCACATGTATGCTTTCAAGTGATGTTCAGCTGATGACCAGATTTTAATAGATATGTCATAAGTTACATTCGACTAGTCTTATTTTAATTCACGGACTGATGACCTGACATTCACAGACCCATGTTTGTAGAGATAGGAAGAAAAACATAAGCATGCTCTCTCTTTGCACAGCAGATTTGCTTTGGGGCACATCTTTGCTCATCTGAATTCAAACTTCAGATCAGTTCCATGCTATACTAAACAGCTTTGGCAGGACAGAGAGATTTAGAAGCAGCTACCATTTATACTTCAGAATTTTAGGAATTTAAACAATTAAGGCAAGTCAACTTCCCTCATGTTACTACTGTCCTTATTAGTGTGATGGCAGGAAGGCCACTTAGAAACTTTCAAATTCAGGAAGAAAACTAAGAATTACTTGCTCAGCTGTCCAAATGACCTCTGAAGACAAGGGAAATTGGAACCCGTTTCTTCATCATTTCTCAACACATGGTTTATGCAGTGACATACCTTTACCACGTTTTAAAAAAAAAAAAAAAAAAAAATGGTGCAGGAAAATACGTTGCATATCCTGGGAAGACACAAGCTGTCTAATCATAGCAATTCCTCAATAGTGGTGACAAGTCTAGTCTGATGGGATTACTAGGTTGATGGGATTAAATTACCAGTTCTGAACTAGAAGAGAACATTTCTCCATCCTTCCTAACCAGTGAACTACGAAATACCACATAAGACTCGGCATCATCTATACTTTAAGGAGAATCTAAAAAAGACAAACCAACTATCCCAAAATAGAGCTTCAAAAAATAAAATAAAATAAAATAAAATAAAATAAAATAAAATAAAATAAAATAAAATAAAATAGCATTTGTGCCTCCTTGAAGAAAGCAGTATTAAGGATCAAATAAAATTTCTTTCATCACTAAATGTTAAATTATTGCATGAATTCTAAGAAAATAAGAAGTATCTTTAGACTTCATTATATGACATAACCTGAACATCTCCAGAAAGATACACAGACAAAACATCGTCTCTGCTCATGACCCAAAAGAACACTGTACAGAGGGGGGGATGCAGTGGCAAAATAAGATATATGCAACTCAGGTTTTCAAAATTGATTATCTGTGTGTTTTGAATACACTTTTTTTTTTCCTCCTCAGATCATGTGTTTTTCTCACAAATTCTTACAAAGTTAAAAATGTGATCCAGCTGCAAAAGAGTACTTGGCAAGTCTGAAGGCTATTTTATTTTCCAAAACTTGCTAAAATAAATAACTATGTAGGAATAAGAATAATCACTCCTCCAAATAAATACCTTAAGCACAAGTGGCTGGTCTACCAAACGCACCTCAGTGTGTGAAGAACCAGGGTGCAATTTACAGAATATAAAGTGCTTCATCATACAAGACAGCGAGCATGTTGGCCTACACAGCCTATGGCACATCACCCATTTATGAAGGGCTGTATTTCAGATCTGCAGTACTGCTGACACTAAATTAAGCACATTTCCTAACTAGGACACAGCACTGCAGGACTGAGCCTAGGAAGAGTGCTTTCCCCACACAAATTTCCTCTGTTATACCTCAGCTTACATATGACGTTAAACAACTCACCATGCTCCCCTGCTGTGAATTTCCACTGTTAATTAAACTCTGATTTCTACTCCCAACTCCTTCCTGTGCTGCAGCCACAGCCAATCTGGCTCCTGGACAGCAGAGGTCCATCCTGAGGGAGACCCAGAGCACTGGACAAACAGTGTGACAAACAGTTGCTGATCCATGCCTGAGCACACCAAACCAAATTGCCTTTGGCAGGACTCCTACTTGCCGTGGGGGAGCAAACAACTTTGATTAAAACTGGAAATGACCCAGATTACAGTGTTTCCATTGCCTTTCACATCACAACAACCAGAAATGCCCAAGGAGCTGAAGACCACATGGATCTGCCATGCTCCATCTCCAAGGCTATTCCTTTCTTAGAAGCCTGGACAGTCAGGTTTGTCAGAAAACATAAAACACAGTCATGTCTTGCCAGATGTATGACATTCAGACCTTTAATCCTGACCTTGCAAAATACGTTCAATTGGACATTTGCTCCTGTCTATGTCATCTTCATTTTTGACATGTGACAATCATTTGTCTTTAAGGATACAAGCAACTGAAAACAGATGCATCGGAGCAGTAGCAGAGGTCATGTCAGCAAAACCTTGCTCTCTTCACCCACCTCCTTTCAGAAGCAGTTTTATCGCTTATTTGCCATACCTACAGTTCCTTAATATTACACCCTGAAGCATACAATGCTCTTTTGTTGTCAGGACAACGTGAAAACTGCATGAACATGAAACAATGTTTTCCAAAAGCATCCAAAAACCTATTTTAGTTTTCCAGATACATCACAGAATTTTATAAAGGCAGTGAGGATTAAAATATTTATTTTCCTTTTACAACTGAGAAGACATTTTAAAACAACATATTTAAGATGACAAATATTAAAAGCATGGTTTTGGAAAAGACACATTTCAGAGCTTAAGCCACCCTTCAATTAGAAGAGATTAAGAATAAACTCCTCTTGAGGACAGAACAGTTCAGACAAGTAAAAATCATCACTGGTGACAGAGTAACAGATCAGGCTGATTGTAATGTAATATGACAATTTTTGTGCAGCTTTAGAATCAGGAAGGTTAAGTAACATGCCTCAGGCCAGAAACATCAGTAAAGCTGTCCTGAGTTCAGATGCTCAAGTTCCAAGCTATCAGTCTTATAATTAAGTACAACATCTGATCTTCAGGTGTTAAAAACAATACTAGACATTGGTATCTGGAAAATTCCGATTTTCATAGCTGCATTCTTTTCAAAACACTCCATAGTAGATCAAAGCCATGCATGTTTATCTAAATACACATTCTTAAAAATGTCCTCCCTTGTAATGAATACATTCATTGCCATGGATAATTTCTTGCTAGCCAGCAAGCAGTGCAGTAAGTTATACCTAAAAGAATGTATCTTTAAGAAATCTAAATCACTGAACAATTGTTGGGCATCCTACAACAATATGAATTATGGAAGAAAGCCAAAGTTGCATTTTTAATTTAAAATAGAAAAAAAAAAAAAAAAGTGAATGGCAAAATGAAGGCAGAGCTAAGATTATTTGCTTTTATCTGTTACAGTTTTATCATGAGTATACACTTGCTGCTATCCACTCACTCCATTAGCATTATTTGTTCTTCTGTGCTCCACTGTGAACACTGGGTCAAACCATCCTCTTTACACAAAAAGACAGAGAGAAAAGATTAAACAGCTTTACAAGCCTATGTTTGCATAGTTCTGTCACAAAAATATACAGTGCTTCCGCTGACAGCATTCAAGCTGCTTTGCCACAAACTAATAATGCCTTAGAAAGTTTCAACAAAAACAATTTTTAAGAGCCAAATTACCATGATATTTTAATCACTGGTAACTGTAAGCAAAGGCATACAAAAATTTGACTGCTTTAAAACTAGACACAGCAACAACAAAAAAGACATCCAAGTATATCACCTGAACTGGAAATAATACGATCCTTGATACCATCTATTTATTTCTTCATAATTTTAAGAATGACTAATTTAATTTTTTGCACTTTAAAAACACTATTCTAGAACAGTAATACTGTAATTGGACCTTTGGTCCGGCAGATACATCTATTAATGCTGTTACTTATTCAAAATGTCCACTAGCAATTCAGGTTCTGAATGAGAAACAACAGCTTTGACCTCTGTCTTCTGCTTTTTGACTGAGATGGCTTTTAACTCTGCTTCAGTTGGTGTATCTTTTCTTGACAAGTTGGTCATCTCCAACACAGCATCAGATGAGCTTCAACAGCACACAGCCAGGGACTATGCCCCTCTTACAGTCCTAGATACCCATTAGGTAATGCATCAGATTGGTGATAATTTTTCAGCAGTTCTTTTAAGACTAACAGCTACGTATCTAGCTACTATAAAATGTGCAAATTTATATTACATTGAGATCCTGGCAAAAGAACAATTTCATATTTGTAGAACTGCAGGCACAGCCTTCAACAGAAAGCTTCTAAAAAAAGAAATACCAATTTTTATAGTTTCACATGCAAAATGGGGAAGAATTAACAACTAACTGCAAATTATTTAACATGTGCTAGACAGAATTCTGTATCCTCTGTACAGACAGGAAAAAGTTGCATTTAAAGTCTTAGTAAAACTGCAATGTAGGCAGGTGAAACAAATTGTACGTATTTTAACACATGCACATTGTAAAGCTAGCCCTTAAGCTATGGTCAGTTTCCTTATCTTTATGTTACTTGGTGTTAATCTAAGAGAAAATCCAAATGATCTGTCACTTTCAGTGGATAAATAACTACATTTCTTTACAAAAGTTTTCACTGGCTTCTTATGGTCAGAGGACATAGGGCATTGTAAATACAGGACTGCCAACAAATCCACAGGTAATACCACTTCTGAAGACTAACAAACCTACACGTAGTATAAATGCTTTATATAAAACCAAACAAACAAAAAACACATGCATGCACACAAGCTGCAACAAGTCTCCAGGCAGCAACTACAACCTGAAGCTTGACATATATCAAAACAAAATCAACTCTTCAGCTACCATAGTCTGAGCACACTTCCCACATATAAAGTAATGAAAGGTTTATTTTATCATATTTTTACTTCATAGATTTGGAAATAATTATTTTGGCTTGCCTCATTCAAGGTTAACTTCTAAGCCCAATGGCAGTGACCAAATGACTGTTATAAATATCCAAGTTCAGCATTGCCTATGGACAACATAGCATGGGACTCCTCTGTCCTTGGAATAAGTTTAAGGAACTTCCAAAAAGAGTTTACGCTCTGCAAGAACCTGAAACATTTTATAACTGCTGTAGCAACAAGCAGTCTGACAAAAGAAGCAGACTACGATAATTAGAGCTGCTCAAACGAAAAAACAGACATAGCAAAAACTGTGAGAGATGATAAAGAAGAAGAAGTAATAAATCAAAGAAGGAAATGAGTGTAGTAGCAGCGGTGAGCACAATCTGTCCTACTGTGCAGTGCCACAAACTAAGTTTTTTTTAATGAGCACAGCAACTGAGGCTCTGGAAAACAAATGTGTAACAGTTTATATATATATATACACCCTCAAATTTCACTTGGAAAACAGAAAGACTGGACATGGAGAAAACACCTGGTCACTGCTTCACAGTACCTTCCAACTCGCACTGCATATTTGTTCTTCCCAACGTCCTAAATGCTGTGGTAGTATATCTGATGAGAACCTGGCAACAATTCTTAAACAATAAGGAGAGGATACATTCATTTTTATTCATTTTTATTTTGGAGGAAAAAAAAGGGACAGATGAAAGATGCATCAACTCACATAACACATCATTATTTTGGGCTGGGAATAGACAACTCATAGAACATCCTTTCCTGTCATTAAGCTTTGGCAGAAACAGTATTTCTGAGTACCTTCAGATCTCCTTGCTCACTTTAAATCCAGACAGCAGTACAGTCACACCTATTTTTCTTAGTATGCTAACTAAACCTTGTGTCTCGAAGACTTGTTGCTTGTCTAGTTTGTTATGCACAGTTATTTCCATCTCAGAAGGCAATGTTTTTTATTTATTTATTTTACATCAAGTTATATTCCAAAAGCTCCACAAGTAACCTGGCTAAGATTTCTTAAGGATGATGCAGTCTTCCCTTCACAACCAACCCTAAAAGATTCAGAACAAATGGGAAATCCATATACTCAAAATGCTTACCCATATGCTTACACAGTCAAAAGGAAGAAAATAGTTGTGAAACAAAGGTGGCAAATACCAGATTCCTACAGAAATGTGCTCTCTATTACAGTAAGTTTACAAAATTGGCAATGTTAAAAATTAAGAAATTCAAACTTCATTTAGTTTGCACAGATATACACATAGCTTTGCAATATATTGCCATGGTGCCCAAGAACAGAAATGCTCACTCTCTCCTACCTGCAGCTATGAGCAGAGAATGCTGGAAACACAATGCAATTATGGCACATGTTCCTCTCCCTCTTCTAGGATCTTCTCTGCAGGATATCTGTGCTCCTACTGATCCAACTATCATAGTCACGGCAGCTGAGATGCTGTCCTTAGGTGCTGCCAGGGCTGAGCCCAGCCCAGAGGAAAGAACACAGCCTGCCCCAGGCCCTTCCTGCTAGGCTGGGAGTCTGCTGGCTTCAATATCAGTATAACAGGAGCTCCCTCATCCAGATTCACAGAATAGCTTAGGTTGGAAGGGACCTTAAAGTTTATCTAGTTCCAACTTCCTGCCACGGGCATGGTTGCCACTCACCATATCACATTGCCCAAGGCCCCATCCAACCTAGTCTCAAACACCTCCAGGGATGGGGCATCCACAGCTTCTCTGGGCTGCCTGTTCCTGCCTCAACAGTTTCTGTAATTCCTTAGTGACAGATTCTATTCAAAGACTAAATCAGTTGTAGGGTCTAGAGAGCAATTTTCATATGCAGCAAGGCTATCAACATACCAGCTGGGCATATTAGCCTGAGATTTCTGGAGGGAAAAAGTGGATAGAACTGTCACAACTCCATCAAGCAAGAGAGTAGTTGGTAACTTGAAAATACTGGCTTTTTAAGCTAGTAAATCTGGGTAACCAAGGAATCACCTGCAGAACACATACAAAGAATAACTGAGAACTTGAGACACCAGTGACAGACTTCAGTGATGGGAGGATTTTTGAGGCTAATATTTGCCACTAGATAAATTACAAGGAGAAAAAAAAAGTCTTCAATACTGGCAGTTAAGTGCTACCCACTTCATCAATTCCAGAAAATGTTTTAAATCTTAGTGTGTAAACTACACATCTACAAAAGGATGAAATTACACTCTGAGCAGGAAGTAGAATCACCGTCAACATCACATGATGGAGCACACTGAGCTTAATGGAGTGAAACAGGCCTCCCTGGAAGAGGCCACAGAACTGCATTCACCAGAATGCAACTCCAAAGGCAAATGCAATCAGGGCCTCAGTCCAACCCCAAGACAGCAACACACAAGATGACAAAAGAAAACGAGATCACAACACTGATGGCATACTGACAGCACAAGTCAGAGCTGCTGAGGACAGAAAGAGTAGCCTCCCACCTAGCCAGCCAGAGGGCCAGAAGCCAACCTGCTTGTAATGTCAGCTGCCTCCCTGCAGCACAGCTATGGTGCCCTCAGCCTCATTTCACCTGCACCACTCTCAGTGGAGGAATAAAGGAAGATGCTGCCTCCCCATCAGCACAGCACCACTTGTCAGGCATGAAGGCTGACTGAGGACAGCTTTCACATTCATGCTGAGGTTTATGGCATGCTGGGACTGCTGTTGCCAGCAGATATGTCTTAAATGAGCACACTAGGTGGTCTGGAGTAACACTGTACATAACACTTTGTTGCGCCTTCATTTAACCATATAAACATACATGGATACATTTTATAGTTCCCATACCAACAACAGAAAAGACGTTAAAAATTGTGCCTCCAGAGGCAGACTTGAAACGATTTCTGCTCCACTTTAAATCTCCAGTAAGACAGCTTTCCTTACATCTACCTCCCTTAACAGACACTGCAGATCCTGGGGATGTTTCTAACAAAGACTGTGTGAGAGCAGCTGCCAGCAGACTCAGTTGTTACATTTTGCGTCCCACTTCCCCACAGCAGTGAGAGCGGCAGTGAGGCATAACATATAGAGGAGCAGAAACAGCAGGAAGAGAATGCCAGTGGGTTTAAAGAAAAAAATTTAAAAAAAGTATCCACTGTTTTCCTCATGTACAAAGTGCTTGCAGTATGAAACACATAAGCTCTGATTACATTATAACCAGAAATACACATCTTCCTAATGCAGTAAGAAAAGGCTCTGCTATTCTCCAGAAGAAAACAAATACAGATGCATTAACATGCTAATCATCAAAATAACAAAAATGTTTGAAACACGTAATGATGAAGACCAAATTCAACCAGTCTAATGTGAAAAGGTGCTTAGGAAATTACCATATAAACACTAGTTGAGATGGATCACTGTTTAGAAGTGCAGGATTAAACTCTATCCCATTGAGATTTACTGCCATCATACAGCAGGTCCTTCCTATAAGGCATTTTCACTTTGGGGGGAAAAAAACCCAAAAAAACAAAACAAAAAAAAAAAAAAACACACACACAAAAACATCTTAATCTTGCATATCATGGCATAATTTCCTGTTGTTATAGAAATTATTTCAGTCATAGTCTCCAGTACAAAACCAAAGAATATTCAAGATGCTTAAACTACAGATAACAAGGTTACATTCAATACTTTTACAGCCATCTGCTTTTATGTTGGCTCAGGGATTTAACATTAGGAGTACATGGTTGAAAAAGAAAATAAAATTTAAAGTTTAATTCTAGAAAGTGAACTATAGGAAAAGAAACAGATGAACTGATCTCAGATCAACTGTTACACTTCATTAATGGTACTGGCATTAAAATAAATAAAACCAAAGTTTCCCAAGAGAAATACTCTAATCTCCTTTCTCCTGGATAACACCATCCATAAAATGGCATTTCAAGTACACTGTAGTGTTTGTCAGATACAAATGTGAATATTAGCTCTGATCCATTAGGAAGTCAGTCACATTTCAGAATCCACAACAAAACCAATTTCAAGTGTTTAATATGTATTAAACACACAACTATCTTTTTTTCTCTCCAAAGCTAAGATCAGTGGAAAACCAGAGAAAACTTTGCAACAACTTAAATTCCTCCACTGAACAGGCTGATTGTAAGTAGCTTTATGAAAAATCATTGTTATCCCTTCCCATGCTACATCTTCTCCTACAGAGACAACTAATACTGAAATTTGTCATTTGAAAGGAGTAACTTGATGTATATTTAGTGATGGTTATTCTGATTCTGTTCTACTTTAAACGAGACTCAGAAAACCTTCCAGAAAGATGTAATTTATTTTATTTTTTAAATCAGCAATATAAGGCATAGTATGGAAGGGTGGGGGAGGAAGAAGGAGGGGAAAAAAAATCCAAGTACATATCTTTGAAGGCAAAAAAAAGAAAACAAAAAGCAAAAAAACAAAAAACAAAACAACCAAACTTGTCCCCAGACAGAGAAAAATTAAAATCTTTATAGTCTTCCAGATGAGTCCAGGGTGGTTTTTTTTTCCCCCCAATCAAGGACAAAGTCAGATAACCTACATGCTACTATCCTCGCAATGAGGATAATGGGATAAAGCAGTGAGATTTAACCTGAAAGCACTCTTGTTTTTCAGAGCATCCTCTGAATGCATTTAGTAATGAGTCCTGACAGATGTGAGCTTGGGGGCTGGCCATAGTCATTTATTTTTCAGTTTCATACAGCATGTTTTTCTCTATTCCCTGGGCAAATAATCAGTATTATGGGTCTCAACTTACAAATGTAATTCAAATGAGAAAAATGGAAAAGAAGGGCTTAAGGAGAGGGAGAGATGCTGAAGTACCTGTCCCACCTATGCAAAACACTTGACAAGAAAGCTAAGCTGATGACTTGCCCCCAGCTTGATGTATGAAACACAGGAGCTGATTGTTCCATCTCCACAACTGAGCAGAAGCATCCTCTCCAAGGCATACAGCAGAAGCTTTACAATCCAAAAGCCAGGACAAGTCACAAGATTTGGACCTGACTGGTTTTAAAAAACATTGGAAGTTTCAATATTAGGGGAAAAAAAAAAAAAAAAAAAAAAAAAAAAAAGTACTGCCTTGGGTGCTTTTTCATGATGCTGTCCAGAAGCAACTACAGCATGGAAAGGGGAGCCAGCAGGAAAGCTCTGAAAAATTAAACTCTGTATATGAGCTACTGTAGTGATTCAGATAGGTGAGCAACATCCTTTTCCTGGAAATCCATACTAGACAAATATGTTTTAATTAAACAGAGATGCATATTGCCTGGTTACAGCACTTACCTCCCCTGCTATCTGTGTCTACACTGAGCCTTTGTGAGCATTCTGGGAAGTACAAATACTAGCCACAGCTATTAATCCTCTCATGTTTGGGCACAGTAGATATGCATAATTATACTAAATTCTGCAGAGACAATTACACAGCACGGATGACCTGTTTCTCAAGATGACAGGCTTCTGGTTACAATTTACATACTTCTAAAAAGTAACCTCCCTGATTCCTCAGCTCACTGTACCCAAGAATATTTCCAGAGATTAGCCAATCAGCTTCCAATACCTGTAAATGTGGTATATATGCTTCTTCTGGCCAGAAAGGTCCAGAATCCACCAAAAAGAACATACTGGCAGAAGCAGACCTGGAAAGATTTCTCTTCCTCCATGCATTTTTATCACCTACACAGAATTAGTAGTAAATAAAAATAAAAGCAACATTCAACAGAAGGGTATCAGTGATCATGGCAGCTGAAGAGGACTGAAGACACAGTAATTTAAAGAAATACTTAAGATTAATACTCAAACAGAAAAACTCCAGATCAAACAACTAGTCCACCAAGTTTTACTGGAACAAAAAGACAGGCATTAAAATTTGCATTGTGTTTTCTAAAGTACAGTGGGGATCTTACTAATCATCTCCCTCCCATCAGATACAGCAGAAAACCAACTAGTATAACTAGTAGAAACAGGATAAGGAAATCCATCATGGTGATTATACTCCTTTTCCTCACAAGAGGAAATCGGACAGCCCTGCATTACTCCAGCTCTATTTCTCATAAGTGGAGGTGGCTCATTTCTCCTACTTAATTCCCACTGTAGAAAGAGATGAAGTACTGGCTCTTTATCATAGTCTTCTACCTGGCTTTGAGACACTGCTTATCCTCTTACTTCAGTAAATCTCTTCACTTTTCCTTCTTTTTGTCTGCCTTAGCCAGAAAAAGATATTGAATTTATCACCCAGGGAAAGGGGTATTCTTATGACTAGTATTTCTGAAGAAGAAAAGCTGTTGTCTGAAAGCAAAACAGCTCAGTTTTTATAGGACTAAAAACCCCTTACCATGATGTTTGAGTCCAAACAAATACATGACAATTTCTTAGAACATGCACCATTGCATAATTTTTCTCCTACTCATAAGCTAATATTCCATTGCCAAAACTAGAGACCATACCTGTATCTTCCACTTGTCAAGAAAGGTTGGAAGAGGGGTGAGGATCAGGGAGGAAAGAGAAAAATTAATTAGGTCCAGGAGTAACTAGAGGTTACAGACATCTTAACCTGAAGCAGCACTAAAACTGTCTCACTAAATAGCAACAAAACAACTTGTTAATAACCTGAAAACACTTGTTCTGCTTTAAAATGTCTACTTCTTTATTAAACCAATGATGGTTTCTCACTTAAGTAAATACTCTGGGAAAACACATCTTGTGTATTTTTAGTTTTGTTGTTGTTTTTATTTAAGCATAATTCTGTATCCAGAGAATGTATGTTCACAAAGTAGAAAAACTGAAGACTTAAACGACAACACAATGAGCTGCTACTTTGATCTCATTTATCGAGATGAATTTTCTGTCATAATTAGACCAACAGATAGCATTTGTTCAAAATATATTTTTCTGTTGCAAATCTTCATACAGAACAGTAGCAGTGGATGAGCTCACTTCTTTGAAAGAAAAATAAAAATCAAGCATCACTGCTGGCATATAGAAGCAAGATCATTTTGACTTCTCCAAATCTAAACTCATACAATTATCACCCTACTCCCGACCTCCATGGTGGTGAGATCAACAATATTTTAAGCCAAATGCAGTACTCTGCATTTATAAGAAAAAGATGAATGTGTCCATTGACAATTGAAAGCGTTATTACTATTTTTGAAATTTTAGATTTAGATTTTTAAAATAAGTATCTTTTAGAACACAATATATATCCACTGAATGCACACCATACATCTATTGTTCTTCCCAAAAACAATGAAAATAAAGATAATTGATGTTTTTAGACAGAAATATTCAGTATGAAAATAATATAAGCCTTCAGAATTTTTAGATTACTGAGCATTTTCCTCAGTGTTAATGGGAAGCAGAAGGCTTTCTGGGAAGCTGCCAGCAGAGTAATACCACTCACAGTGGTTAGGAGTCTGTTCTCCAATAGTAAAGCTTTGAAAGACCAGAAACATTTACAAAATACTGCCTTACTCGATGAAGCAGGCATAGAAGAAGTAGGTACAGAAGAACAGGGAACAGACTATTTACAACACAGTACGCTAAGTAACAACAGCAACAGGCCAGGAGAAAATTAAGTGGTACGATATGGAGTGTTCACTTATGAAGCAGCAGCTTCAATGGGAACGCATTCCTGCTCCCTTTGCCAAACCTGAAATACTTTCATCCATGACCCATTCAACACACAATGTGCAAAACTAACATGAGAATTAATAAACTTCTTGCAGAAAAGCTACACATTTAAAGTCCCTACCTCCATCCAAAATATAGACTGTGGCATACATAAAATACAACAATTTCCACAGTTTCCATTCACTTCCCACTTTGGGCTAAAAAGCGCACTACAGCTGCAAACTCACAACTTCATTATAAACAACACTGCCAATACAAACTCTCCCACGGAATTTCCAGGACAAGCTCTACTCAGAGAGATCTGAAAAACAAAAACATGTGCAAGGGGGTGGAGAGTTACAAAAATTATGTCTGATGCTCACTACACTTTCACTGTAGAAAGTCCTGGCTGTCAAAATCCAGGTTTGTAATGCCTTGGTTTTACAGTCTCAGCTGCTAGTGAGACAATTTCCTCCACACATAGTTAAGAGATAGCGGAAGGTTAGTTGTGAAGCATAAATTCAGGCATTGCATTTGAGTGTTCACAACTTCAACATCATATATAGAAGGATTATTTCCTTTCTACTGAACTATGTTTTCAGAAAGAGATACGTGCAGACCAGTAGTAGGTGGTCCAATAGTATTGATATTTTTTCAAAAAGACACTTTGCCAATCTAGAAATCATTGAACAGCTCATCCATAAAAAGCTGACAATGTAGGAACTTGCTGCAGGCTCTGTATAAAGCTAAAGGGGTAATACAGATCACAAAGAAATTCCAGGGCACATACAGCAATAGCACATGCAATATTCTATGTGGGGGTAAAAATATTTTAAGAGGAAAAAAAAATAAAAAACTATAATCTTCCCTCATGTGCGGTTTTTAATCAGTCTCAAAACAACCACAGGAAGGCAGTTGGGACTTCAGCTGAAGAACTTCATATACTACTGAGAACAGTAGAAGGGAAGTGGGTTGTGTCCTTATCAAAACTAAACCACATGAGAAGTTTGATTTTAGTCTCAGAATGTTTCACATCTTTACATAGTAGATCTTTTAAGAATCACATAAAATAATGTCTGCATCAGACATCAGATTACTTGGTTTGTCGATAAAAACATTTTTCCTTCTATAAAGGAATTTTGGCAATTCCATTTTTTTTTCTTTGTAAATGGCAACATTCTATACTACCGCAAAGAACAGCCAAAGCAGATAAATACCCTGATCATGATGCAGAGCTGTGTCATAATCAAATCCAACAAAAAAAAGAGAAGCAAAAGAGTGAGAATAGAAACCTTAACCCAGAAATCTTTGTATCTTGTCTCCATTTCCTTTCCAAACAAAGTAGAAAGGCGAAATAGTAGCCAACAAAGAGCCCACCCAGCCACTATACACAGATGCAACTACTTGATTTCCCAGTACCTTTTAGAGAAGCTTTATGGTAAGACATTTTGGCTTCTGTTCTCTTCCAACTCGCCCTCCACCTCGAGTCCTAAGATTTGAAGTTAATGGAACAGATGGGATAGCATATATTGCTCTTCAAGTCCTCCCAACACTACAAAGCTTTGTTATTATCACTTCACTGTTGAGTTCCTCATCATGCCTGTGTTCCCCAAAAAGTCTTTGATTAAAGCCAGGCAAGTTGCTTAATAATCATAGTAATTATCACCTAGATTCAGATGCTCTCCACGTAACACTTTATTTTCATTATTTTTACTATGTCATAGCATGCTATAATCTTCAGCATTGCTCCTGGGATGAATGAGATCAACAAGTATGTACTAACAGATTTTAAATTAAATTGATACCTGAGTTAATGCAAGCTTGGAAAAAAACAAAAAACAAAAAACAACCACCAGAATAAAACACGAACAAAAAAGCATAAGGGAAGTACGCACATGTTTTGAGGTAAGAAGGAAAAAAACCCTATTCAGCTTAGTCCTTGTGATTAAAAAATGTAAGATAACACTGGGGGGGGAAAACAGCAGAAATTATAGTTTTGTACATTCAACAACCATGTATTACCAGTATTCCATTAGTCAAGCTGCAGAATGTGTTTGCATTAAAATAGCAAGAAGATAGAAAAAACAGATCTAACACTCCTAGGAGCAATGCCTGAATAAATGTGACAGGAATTTATAAGAACTACATGCAAATCAGTTTAGAAACATTTTCGGAATACTTGCAGGAAAACTGCCATGCCAGATAGCATATAAAGCAACAACTCAGGGATGCTGAGAGAAGAGAAAGCAGATTAACTGTGTTTCCAAATTAAGCCAGTTTCAATGTATTAACACTCAAACTTTTTAAAGCTCTTTCAAAACCAGAGCATCTATCTACACAGCTCCAGAGAAAGCAATTTAAAGTAAATTTTAACACTAAATGAATAAATAGAAGTTTTTGTCTCATAGTTGCTAAAGTGAAAAAAGCAGTTGAAGATAAACCCACTACACAACTCATCCTCCTAGTACACTTTTAGAAGTAGCTTCACTTTTTATGAGCTAAATTGTAACTAGACTACTTGTGAAAAGGCAGATGGAAGAGTCCAAGCCAACACTGCTAACCCACCCAGAAAATCTCATCACATGTAGGGCACTGCAAGCTGTGCTACAGCACAGACAGGAAACACAAAATGAAGCAAAACAACTCCTCACAGCCAGAACCCAGCTACACTCTGATAGCCTCTGGACTTTGTGCTGCCACTGGCATGATTTACTAGCACGCAAGCCACCATTAGGCTGGCTGGCAGGTCTGTGGCCTGCAGGCTGAGCAACCTGCTGCTGAGGCAACAGGGCCTCAACAAAGGCTGCTTGTTGTCAGCCAGCGCTGGAGCAGAAGCCTGACCAGTTGGCCCAGTAAAGTGCTGGGCTGTGGCTCAGTAGGACTTGCTGCAACCTTGACAGACAATTAGTGTGTGTTGGTATAGAGTTACACAGTTCTGGGAGGTCATTTGCTGGCAGATTTTACTACTGCAGAATTACTAACCCTTTTCAAAAGCAGCATTATTGGTTCATTTGTTTGCTTTCAAAAGCTAGCTTTAAGATTGCTCCCAAATCTAGAAAACTAACTACAACACTGTTCTCTGTATGATACTAAAATATTCAAGCCCTATTCCACTGATGAGCTAAGTAGCTTTAGCAAGCAGATACTGATTTTAGTTTAATTTCTTTCTCTTATAAATCCCATCCAACACGTTAATTCAGAAACTGATGAGGAAGAGGATAAGCAGCCATGGAGAAACTAGTAGACAAAAAAGCACCCTATTGCCAAAGACACAAAAGCTGTTACATTAAAGAACAGTATTTCCTTCAGAACCTTTAATCAGCACAAACTTATCCAAAGAGGAGAAAAAAAAAAACAATAAAAAAGAGAGACAACTTGAGAAAAGCTTTTCAGTTTTGTACCTACACTATAAAAACCAACTCAAGGTACACCTCCTTAGGATGAACACTAACTGAGCCTTCTTCTCCATCCAAGTCACTGTTAGCGTCCATCTATCCTACCACACAGCACCGACCTCCTCATTAGCTTGGATCCCCATGGTGCAGGCCCAGGAGGATAACTTACTTTTTAGTAACAACACTCCAAAAGACAAGATTTACCATTTTAATAATCTCTGCCTAAGGTAACATGTGAAACTATACTAAAGAAAGACACAAACAAAAGGATGACCAATATATCAAGGCATCCCGATACCACACCAGTCTTTCAATCAAATATAGAGGAAAAACAGGTTTTAGTTCTTAGATGATCCAGTAGTAAAACAGCCCCAATTTCTTACTTCACTGACGACACATGGCTCCAATAAAGCTGAAGATCAATCACTAAGGGAAGGTTAATTCAAGTCAGCTACTCTGAACAGTCATATATTCAAGAGAGTTTTATGGCTGGCAATCCTGTACTGGAAGATCCAGAGACTACCTCTGGCCAGCTCCATAAACATGGAATTACTTGTCTTTATTTTCCTTTTGTGGAAGACAACAGACTTCAGGTAGATCACTGCCAAGAGAATAAATGCATGAGATCTTGGTGTGATGAATAAATTAAAAAAAAAATAGACCGGAAAACAAAGCTGTTAATGTTTAAATCCATATATAAGTTGCATCATTTTAAAAAATGTATATTTTGTCATGGATAAAAATAAACTTAATTTTTCAGGGAGCTTTAGGAAGACATATTATGCCCTGATTCACTTAATTAATGCAAAGGTTCAAATAAACATACAGAGATCTGAAAAGGTTTTTTGGTGTTCTTCCTTTAGTGCAGCACTTGCTTTGACATTAAAAGCATTCTCCTATATGAGATAGAGTGATGAAATCAGGGCATTTCCAAATGTTGCTAGAAAAAACAGAATGAAAGCAACAACATAAGAAAGCAAATTTTATTTGCAAATCATCATATGATTAACTCAGGCCCTGATTTGACAAGATTATTAAGTAGGACCCCAACGCTAACTCAAGTATGCAGTAAAATCATTATAAAACCCAAAAGGGAAAGCACTCTCTTTCTTATGAGCTTATGCACTTTGTACCACACTGAACCTTTAATATGCTGACATTTAAGGAAGGGCTTTAGGACTTACTCCCTCCTACTTTTTAAGGTTATCTTACTCCTGAAGAAAACTTCTGGGGTCCCAATTACTTTATTCCAGCATAAAGAACAAAACAGTTTGGAAGTTGCATTGTAGCACTTCAGATTAAACTAAACACAATAAATAAAAGAAAGTGTATTTCCCTTTTATTTTCCTCTTAATTAAATCATCAGAACAGACAGAATTTCTCTATCACGCCCTTCTCATTCTTAGCAAGACTGTACTCTAAGAGTTCTCACAATGTAGTAAGTAATAATTCCCACACATTAACTAAATACTTCTAAATCCTAGCTTTTAAAAACTGACTAATTTCAGCCAGGACACCACCGGAATCTGAAACTTGAAAGAGCAATCTTACAATCACAGCTAAGCCTTCAAACTTCTTATTTCTGAAAAAATGGGATACTTTCCAGAAAAGCATTGGTTACCAACAATCTGTTTTGCACTCAATTCCAAGGCATCCAGTATATTCAAATCAATAGCACTATCATATTCAACAGCAGTTAATTTCAAAACTAAGAAAAGCAGTATTTTTTCATAGCACTCAGTAATCTTTGAAATGTTACTGTGAAGACAGTCAAATCAGTCAGTTCTATTTGCTTTCTCCTTCCAATTATACGGGCAAAGAAGAGTGAGCAAGATGATGGTAGGAAAGAATAAGATCAAAAGAAATAAAAAAAAAAATAACCCGATGGCATGCAAACATATTTTTATATATTTATTTAAGATATTCCCAAATTATGAGAAAAGAAAGATCAAAACATTTTCATTTGCCCTATAATCAGCATTATTTCAGGAAAGAATTTTAAGGATTTTTTTTTTTTTTTTTAATGTAAAGTGGATTCTGAATTCTAATTAAGATATAGCTGTAAGCCAGGATCCTCCATCACACAATTAATCTTAAATCCAAACTCTAGCAAAGCAGGCTGCAGATGAAGTTACTCATGTAATTACAAAGTCCATCAGCAGTAAGCCAGTGGGAGAGGCTGCGGGCTTTCCTCTATTTCTTCTTCGTACTGGGGAGGTGGCTGTTTCTGTGGAAATGTACTAGGAAGATTCAGATGCTTTGATACAGTCACAGCACTTAAATATCAGCTTTGGTTTACAACACTTATTTTAAGGCAGCAGTTTTGAAAATAGAGTCATATTTCTGCAGGCTGCACCCTCTAATAGAGCACTGGAGCAGATCTTCTAGCCTTGCTTATGTCCTTCAGGGTCGACCTCCTTTTGCTGCCTCCTCAACCATAAAACCACATTTTACCACAAATCTGAACCTGTAAACTGAGATAAGGTGTTGAAAAATACAATCCTAAGAAAAATACAGTGCAACTTGACAGTTCATTGGTGTCTTTTTAAGGCACGATCTGCTCTGTCACAGAGCTTCATATCCAAATATTAATATCCTCTGAATGACAGAAATCCTCTCCAAAATCTGATTTTCAAGCAGGCATATGTAAAGAACAAACATTTTTGTTGGTTTTTATCTAAGGATAAACTTTTCTCATGAAAGTGAAATGACATTGTTATGCTCAATCTCAAGCAGTATATTTGTAATCTAATGTCTACACACAATACAGCAACTGTAATTGGAATTATGCAATTTCCTATTTTCTTACAGTACTAACATTGAACAGCAATATCTAATAGCAAGAGACATGGCACTGAATTTGACTTTTTCCATTAACTGCAAGACCATGTGCACCTTCTGATTGGCGTTTGAAAAGAGACAACATTTAAAATTTTAACATTTCCACTTTGTTTGCAAATAGCATCTAAACACAACAGAAGGCACTGCCTTTGCACATACAGTGCAGATATCCACTGCATATGATGGAAAAAGAACGAAATGGTCAAGGACACAAAGTTAATTTATTTAAACTCTCTTCTCGATCTGCGAAAAATATTAGAAAAATTATATACGTATTTAATTACTGTCATCATGCAGATTAATCCATGCTTAACAAAAACTAGTCATGGATAATTCCTACATACAAAGAATCATGCAAACTTCTTCAACCTGATATAGAACAAAGATTAATAACAAATAAATTAAAACATACAAAGCTCTTCCTTTGAAAGGAGCTTAAAAAAATAAAGTTTTCCAAAGGAAGACCTGTAATACTAACAGGTTTTTCAGCAAGCCAGAGCATTACGTCCCAAAGACTGCAGATATACACTCATATACTGAGAAAGTTTTTCTGCTCCAACAGTTTCTAACTTCCCTGCATCATTTCTGTCCCACATAACAAAAGTAAATAAATAAAACAAAATTTAATAATAAAATAATAATAATTAAAATAAAATCAGAACAAGTTCATTTTTACAAAAACTTTCAAAAATCCTTCCCAGGAAAGCCTGGTCACTGGCATATCTTGCAATTCAGCAGCAAAAGACAAATGTTTTGCTCTATCTTCCTAAAGTGCCACATATTTTTCACATTTACAAATGCTCAGAACAATAGTTTTACACTGAGTGCTAATATTATTCAACATTTGATATTAATAAAAATTAAATCTAAAGGCCACAAACCTTATCTACAGAGTTAGGAATCTTAAAGCACTTGTGATCCAAAGTCACCCTCTCTCTGACTAAAGTAAAGAGTAGGTAATTATTTCCCAAAATTAAGCCCTAACCATGGTAAGCTTATTCTCTCACAAATAGTAACTTCATCCATACATAAGTATTTCGCCCAACCCCTCCTTTGAGCTCTCTTTTGTTAACTAGCTATCAACAACCAAAGCAAAACAGTTGAACATGACACAATCTTACCACATGCACAGCTGAAAAGAATGTAAGAGTTTATGAAATATGTCATCATAAGCCAGGATACTGATACATGTACAGGATACATGATTATCTCTGATTCTGAACTAAGAAGTCCGCAAGAGAAACAATGGAAACAAAATGTATGTGTTCTTGTATAAGCAAATACAGACAGGATACATAATGAAATCTTTCTGCCTCCCCTATGCTTGGCCAATAAAAACATCACCCGTTTTCAAATTTCTTTCTGAGATCCTGTCCTATAATGTACTGATGGAACACTCCCTGAGAAATACAAGTCATGTTTGCACAACCAAAGGTCAACCCAGCCAGAGACAGAAAAATGGCCTCAATTTTACACAAGGTTTTCTCCCAGTTCTGGTACAAATTGCACATAGGTTTTGGCCTAACAGGGCTGTCAGACTTGCCAGGCTCATTTTCATGTTAATACCAATACTCTTGATATTCTACCAGGATCCAAAAACTGGAGGCAAGAAGTACCTCTAAAAGCATCTGAAACTACTTCTCAGCGTTACCAAGGAGCATCCCACTCAGCCAAACTGCTGCTCTGCCACATACAGCCACACAGCCCACTGCCTTCTCCAGACTACACAGTAAAAGTACCAGAAAAAAAAAAAGAGGCTGTTAACCCACCATAACAACAGATGAATACATTTGTATAGCGAGCACATGTTGCATATACCAAAATGCTGGCCTACACTTTTCAAGACCAGTGTTTTAGAAAAATAGCTCACTAAGTATCTCAAAGGTCATTTTCTGCACTCTATACCTAAGCCAGCCTCGTGATGCTCAACGCGCTTGTGGATTTTTTCCCCATTAAGTCTGACTAATCTGACCTTTAACCTAAAGAAGTAGTCAGCACACCTTAGAGAAAGTACGCTCTCCTACCGTCAACCAGAAGCCTCTGAAACATTCCTCCAGCGAAGAAAAAAATGCAAAATCTGCATGTGCACTGACAAAGCAGCAAAGGAAAGCTGCTGCAGCACATCTAAACAAACAAGGAACAAAACAGGCTGGCTGAGCAACCCAAAGACAACTACCAGAGGGGCATGAAGTTCTGAACAATAAATCAGTATTATGGTTTTGGGGGTTTTTTTTGTTTGTTTTGGTTTTTTTAATACTGATTTCTGTTAGAAAGAAAACCTACTAAACAACATTTTAAGGTAAAGCCATTGAGAATTAAGAATACTTCTTCTGATGAGAGAATTTCCTTAATTCAGTGTAGATTTAGAGTTTTATATTAAAAAATGATTTCCAAAAGAGGCTGCACCTACAGTGCTCACTGAGAGCCTAGCATAATGGAAGAACTATACGATGAAACAGCTCATGAAGCAAAAGACAACAGTAAGCCAGTTAATCAATTACAAGCAGAAGCCTACAAATAAGACTTGTTCATTTTTGGTTAACACTTAAGCATTCTATTTTCTTTTTCAAACACACATACATAAGCCAAATGTCCTTAAAAAGAAACTGAAAAAGCAGTTCTGTTAAAAACAGATAAGGCCCCATCTTCAAGTACAGTTTAAACAAGCTCTCAAATACTACTGCTTTCTTATAAATGCATTCAAAAGAGGAAAAAAAAATAACACAAAATTACTTATGATGATTTTAAATATTAAGAAATGAAGGCAGTATCCAAATGCATTCATTGTGGTGTTACAAAAACTCAAAAAAAACCTTTAGATAGTCTGATTTCACTGTGCTTATTCCTATACCACTTGAAAGCCAGATTATTGTGAATAGGAAGACAACCCTAAAAATCATTCCAAGCACTCACAAGATCATTTATGAATCATTAAAGAGTACTTCAACTGCACAAATAAAACATTCCTCAAAGAAAGGAGTCACTAAAACCACCTCCATCTCCTGCTGACTTTTGGTTGAAGAGCTATTGACATCTCAAGCAACACTGCCTTCATCAAGAGGATCACAAGGAAGATCTAAAATTAAGTGCTTGAAAAGAGCAAGATCTCAAAGAACCTCAAATCTCTTCTCAAATTTATTATTTCATGAAAGCATGCAACAGGAGAAAGAAGTCTACAAAAAAGCAACCCTTCGCCTGTGTCATACCAGCCTATATCATCTGTCCTTTCCTCAACCCTTCTCCCACTCAGCTTCACCAGCTAAAATACTTATAGGCTTCACATTCCCTCCTGACTTGTTTGTCCAGCTACAAACCCATCTGTGTGCGTGGAAAGCTCCTGAACTAGGTCATAATGCATACAATTAAAACTAACTTTTCAGACAACAAATGGAAAGAAAAAAGGATTCTTCTAAAATACAAACAGCAGCAATCCAGAACAAGCTAATTAATGCTGTGAACAATTCAGCCCAGAAACTGTGAAACTGGAGAATTCAGAAGCTGATGGAGAAGGTGACTACCAACTCTTAACTTCCTCCAACATCAGCTGGGTAAGAAGGGTCTTTGATTTGCAGTGAGTTGTTCTTTATTACCCAACAGCCACTCATCATCAAGAAAAATATCCTTACGTATATGCATGTTTCTCAAGTCTGCAAATGTTGTCCTGTACAGACTGAATTCCATTTGCACAGCAGCTTACAGAAGGAGATCTGAAACTTTATCTTCCGTGTTAGTTACAACAGTAGAAGCTGCTGTACCACCTGTTACCATCAGGACAACTGCTGATGCAACACAACCCATGGTAAGTATACAAACACACCCACAGCACAGCAAACACTGGACGCTGGGCATTTTGAACTGGTTTCTGAGCTATAGCGAAGTGGGCCTCCTTCAACAGACTATCAACTCTGCCACACACAGACAAGAATTAGTAGTATGTTGAAAACACACTGGAAATCTCCAAGCATGTCCTTTGTGGTATAGCAGGGCTCTAAAGTAGAAGATACAGTAAAAGCTTCAGGCTCTCCATGGGACAGTAGCATTTTAAGTTTCCATGAGAGATGTGTTGGATAACCTCAAGACGAAGCTCAGCACGATGTTTCCAGGATGATTCAATTCTAAATCAGTACTTCTTAGTAAAAGACAGCTAATGATCTGTATCTTGAGGGTCATAAATAATGTTTCAGCAGCAATTACACAATATAATGCAGAAAGTCAGTGAAGCCTACATATATACCTAAAGCCTCAACTTTACTATTACAGCTCTATTCATACAAAGCCATTTGCGCTGACATGTTTTGTTATCTAGATTGCTTCTATTATATATACAGCATTTCAAGATTGCACATATATTAAAATAAACAAAAAACAGATTGCCTCACACTCAGATGTCCAAACTTTTGAATAATTGTGTTATCAAATAATAATGGAAATTGAAATCAGGACTGAATGGAGTAAGAGTTAACAGGAGTAAGGAAAGTGAAGAAGCAAACTGAAGGAAATAAAGGTGGAGTAGGAAGAGAGGGGAAAAAATAGAAAGTAGTGAAAGCATACAAAAAAGGGGAAAAGAGAAAACTCAAATTGCAGACTGTTTAAATTTGAGAAGCCCAGTCACTACCATATGGTGGCTGTGGTCTTCGCTATCTAGACCAGAGGTTTAAAATAAACCTCACAGCAAAAGTAAAACAGTAAGTCCTGTTTATGTCCCAAACAGCTCAATTACTGCAGGCATCGATGCCCCCCAAATTATTATTCATTTTACATAGCTGAAAACAGTGGCCACATGAGTTTACTGTGACTAGTTTTCCTTCTCCTCTGAAAACAGCAAAAATATAATTGAGAACCATCACTCTTGGGAGTTGTGAACTACTAAATACACAATTCCTTCTTTGGGAGTAGAAAATCACATCCGCCCACTGTTTTTCGCTGGGAATTACCCCCCTGAACACTCACTGGAAGCTTCTTGCATTTGTTAGCCTGATACTTGGAAGGGATACTGTGTAATTGAGGTCATCAGAAGACACATGTACTGTGAAACAAGCACTGGATATTTCTGCAAGTTTAATTACTGCTTATCGCTGTCAGAGACCTGTACTTCTCCTAATGTAAGTGACTTCTGAACACCACCCGCTTTTTATCTGCACCATTTTTAACAAATAAGTCCTGTAACAGGGCTTGAGAGGCAACCATAAGAACTAATAACAGGTCTGACATAACCAGGCATACTGTATGCTCTACTTCTCCCACTCTTCAATTTGCAGCACTGGAAGAGAGTATAAATTGAGCTTAATTACAAAATTGCCTGTTCAGTCCTTGAATCAGAAAATTACACTTCTACAATTTCTCCTCATTCTCATTTCCCCTTTTCCCAGAGAACATACACTTCCAACACTACTTTTCATCTTTTCCAAACACTTCTACAATCATGCTCCTCTACCCCAGCCCCTACCCTTCCAAGCTTCCCTCTTCTCACTCACTCCTACAGTACAACACCACCTGTCTCCATACTTCACAGCCTTCCTCCACACAGCCTCTCAGCCACTCACAGGGTCCTCTGTCACAGGGCGACATTTTGTGGGATTAGGGAAGGGGCAAAATGCAGAGAGCCCAGAACCAACCACCAGCTGTCCTGCTCCCAGCATCTTGGGCACAGTCTCATTTCTTATTCACTTCTTGCCTCCGAGCTGCCATTACGAGAATTGGGTCTCACCCTTACATCTCCTAACTGCTGACAGAGGCAGATAGCCTTTTCTTTTTACATGCAATCAAAGACTGCTGCAATACTGCAATATTTAAAAGTCATCTGTGACTTCAAATTAATTCTGTCTGAAGCAATACGCTAAAGAAAAATATATATATATAGAAAAAACACATAGGAGAAGCAGTTCTTGGCCTTTTTCCTACTCCTACTTTTTCCTATTCTAATAAGAAGCCCACACATTTGTTTTCTGGACTAGAAATTAACATTCAATCCCAACCAGAGTTAGGAAAAAAAACACAAAAGCCATCATAAAACAATAGAAGGAAACTATTCAACTCCAATCATCTTCCTTTCTTCCTTTATGTCACATTCAGAACCTTTCTTAAAAATAAAAAATAAATAAAATAAAAATAAAAAGCAATCCCCTTGGAATTTTAAATTTGGAAATTTTACACCTTAAATTCTTATATTGAAATAGATATATAAAGCACCTCAAAAGACTGGTGCAGTCTGCTTTTGAAACCTAAAGTAGTGCTGAACATTTAGAGTAAAATGAACGTGCTGTTTTTATAAAACTTACGGATACGTACAATGACTGCAACTGGATGGTTACTGAAAAGTGGGTGACAGAGGAGATGATAAATCTACAAGTTCTGAAATGTCTCTGAAGAATGGAAAAGCAAAGCTTTTTCAGTTCAACAACGTGCCCAGCTGAGACGTAGCTGGGAGCAACTTTGCAGCCACTCCTCAAGCTCATCTCAAGATGGAAGCATAACCTTGGTCATTGAAACAACTTGTTCTTTCAATTTTTTAATATCACAAAAAATTCAAGTGCAAAGCCCTGACAATTATTTTTAGTAGCATGAAGTCCACATAGCCTGACCAGATTTTTGTTTTGACCTTTTAATAGTACTCATCATAAAGAAATATCTTCCACTATATCCTTAAATGTGTTTTAAGTTACAAAACACTCTTCACATCCGTGTCAAAGAAAACTGGTCTTGTACGAGATCTACAATGCAAGAAACTTACGGAAGTCGTTAAACTCCTCATCAGGAAGGATATATTTGACTATGAAAATACAGGGCTTGCCACATGGGATAGAGGTAATTCACCCAATCAGGTATTTAATAATAATCCACTAGTAAACCAAAATAAACAAGAAAAAACAATTGGCACCCTACATAAAAGAAAGAACTAGTCCCCATGCAAAGTATTTGGAGATTTTAAGTCAGGAAAACATTCACTTACACACAGATAGAGACAATTTCTCAGCAAAACATTTATGCAGGAACGCATGGTTAAAACCAAAGGTATCACTCAAGGAAGGACTGAATGCCACCTCCAGACATGACTAAGGAAAACAGAGCAAATGGTGCCTTCTGTTCTTTTTGTTTTGACAGAAGGCAGCTTCCTCATCCATTTTGTTTACAAACACTGCTAAGTAGAGTATTCTTGAATCAGAAACAAAACAAGTTTGGAAAGATACATTTAACAGAAGCATAGAGGAACTATTCTGAAGAACAAACGTATCTAAACAGAGACCATCCCAGGGAAAATTCTACCAAGAAAGCTCCTTGAAGCATAAACACAGTTACCCACGCTTAGGACTCCAGTTCTGCCCCTGTAGCAATCTGAGCAGCTGCTGACTTCCTCTCTGTTGTGCAGATAAATACCTATAAAAGTGTCAGTACTACATTGTCCAGTCAGCCACAAGAACTGCTGGTGTAAACAACAGCCTGCATTTCCAGTACAGCTTACGTATTACCACTGAAATTCAAAAGGTTATATTTAAAATGAGACAGAAGAAAATACAAAGCTACTCTGCAAATGAAAAATCCAGGGAAAACACAAGTGAAGAAGCTGCATACTGAAAAGTGGGGAGAACCACTCTTTCACCATGGTCATAAGCAGTCAGTCTGTCTGTGAACTCTAGGACCTCAAACAAAAGGACGCTGCTGACTGCCTTCCCACTTCCCTCCCAACATTAGACTGGAAGAAGAAATCGACGATTAACTGTGCAATGAGTTATTGATCACTGCTAATTTTCACCTACAACAAACATTCAGGAGACATCATTTGTATGAGAACATGAGCCTGCCTTGGTGTGCCCCTATAACTTGGCATTTTTCAGATACAAATAGTAATTCTAAAAGTTGGATAGGTTAAATTAAAGGGGATACCTGAAGGGTTTCTTTGGTGGTTTCCTTTTTTTTTTTTCCCTCTCCTCACAGGTAACATGCAATGCTGAAGATCATTTCTCTTAAGTATTTTAGATACAGAATCCCTGCTTCCATGCAAACAGCTTGCTACTACAACTAAAAAGCAGCTGGGCTCATCCACCTTCAGCATCCACAGTGATAGGGAGTGAAAACCCCATGTGGTCAGCAAAAGGCAGCCCGGCAGTCAGACTTGGAAAACGGAGGATAGGTCAGGTTACACCTGCATGCAGGTTCCAACAGGAACCTTTCCACCACAGCTACCCTCACACATTAACCTTTTCCATAACACACTCAGAACAAACTCAGCAAAAGCTGAGTTTTTCTGGAGGCGTTGAGCAGGTATGAGTAGTTTCTGTGACCTGTTACCATGAGACCTGCTCAGAGCAGTCCAGCTGGAGCATTCAGAAGAGCCTCAGAGGGCTCAGGTCCCCCACCTCTACACGTGGGGGCAGCTCACTACTTGCAGCCTCTCACACACTCATTTGTAGACATGTCCATCACAAGGCAAACAAAAACTTAACACTTCAAGTCAGCTTTTTTTGCTTTCATCTACCAGTAGTAATGAAAACCACCACATCAGGGGAACATCCTTCCCCACACGGATGTTAATGGAACACAGATGATCTCCAGGACTGGGTTCAGACAAGGAGGATACAGTCCACTTAGCCAAACAGGCTACATTTTTCTTGTGTACTCAGAGTTGTGAGATATTCTGTAATTCTTTCATTTTAGAACTAAGCATTATTACACACAACATGTGTTGCATTTTTCATGCCATTCATGTTTTACAACTTTGCTTTTAAGGCTGAGGAATACTGGTAGTCCAGTGTCATTAGTATATGTTCCCAACAAGACAGGGCCAAGTATTAATCTAATCATACAGAAACATCATTGAACCCATTTCTGAAAGCCAGCACCATGCCCAACGCCCTCTGATGTCAGACCACATAACGCTTGAAGTGCTGAGATTTATCGTTCCATCCATTTTCTCCTGTCCTGTGAAGTCCTGTCATATACTCATTAGAAACAACTGTACACCATAATAAAGGGATATGCAACAAAATGTAAGACCCCTCACACACACATTTTGGTGTTTCACAAAGTATTAGCATCAGCAGTACCACTCCAGCAAGAGCAAAGCAAACAGTGCATATGCAAGCACCGCTTCCCAGGAAGAAGCAGCTCTTCAGAGCATAATTCTTTTATTCCATAAAAATTGTAGCAGTCAGAAGTCATCCCCAAAGACTGGAAAAAGGGAAATATCATTTCCACGTTCAAGAAAGGGAGAAAGGAAGATACAGGGAACAGCAGGCCAGTGAGCCTCAGGTCTGGGAAGCAGATCTTCCTCAAAGCTACATTAAGGCACAAGTGAGACAAGGTGGTGATCAGAGACAGCCTGCATGCCCTCACCATGGGTAGATCATGTCAGAACAATCTAGTGGCCCTCTATGGTGGAGTACTGACATCATTTGACAAAGGGCAACTAATGTAATCTACCTGGACTTGTGCAAGGCCTTTGACTTAGTCCCATACTACATCCTTATCTCTAAACAGGAGAGAGAATGATATGAAGGCTGGACTATTAAGTGGATAAATAATTGATTAGATGGTCCTACCCAGAAGGTTGCTTTCTATGGCTCTATATCCAGGTGAAGGCAGGCCACACATAGTCTCCCCTCTGGGGTCCACCTTGAGACTGGTGCTTTTCAACACCTTTATCAGTAACATAGTCAGTGGGATTGAGTGTACCCTCAGCAAGTTTGTTGATGAGACTAAGCTGAGCGTAGTTGATGCAAAAAAAGGAAGGAATATAATCCAGAGGGACCAGGACACGCTCAGAAAGTGGGCACGCAAGAAGCTATTGAGATTTAACAAGGCCAAGTGCAAGGTATTGCACATGGGTTGAAGAAATCCTAGATACAAGACTGGGAAAGGAACTCAATAGGAATAGCCTTGTGGAGAAGAACTTGGGGTCCTGATGGATGAAAAGCTGGACATAAGCGAACAGCATGCTCTTGCAGCCCAGAAAGCCAACAGTATCCTTGGGCTGTAACAAAAGATGGGTGCTAGCAGAGAGAAGAAGTGAACTGCTTCCCTCTGTTCTGCCCCATCCAAAGTACTATGTCCAATCCTGGAGCCTCCAGCACAAGAAGGTTGCACAGTTGTTGAAGCAGGTCCAGAGTACGGCCACAAGGATGATCAAAGGACCTCTCCTACGAAGAAAAACTGAGGGAGTTTGGTGTGCTTAGCTTGGAGAAAAGAATGCTCTGGGGAGGCCTCACTGGGGCTCTCCAGTACTTGAAGGGTGCTTACAAGGTCTGTTAGTACACAAGGAAAGGACTTTAAGCTAAAAGCATTAGGTTATATGTTAGGAAGACATTTTTTACTTAGAGTGGTGAGGCACTGGAACAAGATGCCCCAAGAGAGGCTGTGAGTGCCCTACCTCTGGAGGCATTCAAGGCCAGGCTGGATAGAATCCTGGGCAGCCTGATCCAGTAGCGGGCAGCCTTGCCCACAACAAGGGGGTTGGAGCTAGATGATCTTTAAGGTCCCTTCAAAACTAAACCATTCTATGATTCTCCTGAAAAAGAGGTATAGTGCATAAGAGTCAGGAAGCTATTTAATAGGTACTTATCCTGCATTTCCCAAACCCTATAACAACAACACATTCTTTATCAGTCAGCTTGATGTAGGCAAGAAGAGAATGCTTACATACCAATCTCACAACTGAATGTTCTTTACCTACATTTATTCCAACTGAAGTATTTCTTATCTAGAAACACAGCTGCACTTCCAAGGCCTCGAGGATTACCACTAAATCCTTTTATTTCTTTTTGAAGTAAATTCTGACTTAGAGAGGAGGGAGAAGGGAACACCTCTGGGTCAAAGACAAACTTCAGAAGGTCTGCACTGCAATTCTCATCGTGACTTGCAGCTCCATCAATTGTTTTTCTGTTCTAACTGCAGCCGACTACTACAACAACGCGGCCCCAAACAAGCCCACATTCATGGGAAGAAAAGCAGTTAAAACACTTATCCGAGGGCTAAGCACGAGCCTCCCTGCGCTCTCCCGCAGGAGCACGGTCGCGGGGCCGGCGAAGCGGCAGCCCGGGCGGGTGCCAATGTTCGGCTCCGGCCCGTCCCAGCGGCGGCGTCTACCACGGTCTGGCGCGGACCGAGACGCTGCTCGGGTAGAGCTGCTGGAAGAATAGCATCCGCCGTATTTCGGGGAATAAGCAGCAGCGTGCTGCTCAGAAGAGAAAAGAAGGGAGTAGATAACAAACATCGAGAGCCCGAATGTGAACACGGCGGCTTCGTTTCCCCCGGAAAAGCCGTCGGGCTGCGGCGCAGCCAGGACCCCCACGCTTGTCCCGCTCCGCCCCGCTCCTACGAAGGCGGCCCGGGGGGCCCGCGCCGCGCGGCCGCTCCCTGCCCGAAGGGGTTGGGCGGCTGCAGTCGCTCCCCTCCGCCCTTCCCCCGCCGCCGCCCCGCGCCCCCCGCTCCGCTCACCGGCCGTCTCCTCCGCCGCGGCCGGCGCCCCCGCCACGCCGTTCAGGTAGAGGATGGAGAGCAGATGGGGCTGCGTCTTCTCCAGGGCCACCCGCAGGTCCTGGAAGTGGTCCCGCTCCTTGGCCAGCAGCAGGGCGATAAGCAGCTCGGCCTTGCCGTCGCCCGCCGCCTCCAGGTCGCGCAGGTCGCGGGGACCGAGGGCTCCGGCGGCCTCCAGCAGCTCCACCACCTTGTCCACCTCGGTCATGGCCTCCGCGAGGCTCTGCCGGCACTGCGCGAGCAGCTCCTTGTGCTTCGGCTCCATGGTCGCCGACGGCTAAACTTCGGCCCCCGGCCCCACCGTTCGACCGCCGCCCGCGGGGAGGCGCGGGTCCAGGGGGAGGCGCCGCCGCCGGCCGCCCTGCGACTACCGAGCGGGGGCCGGGCCGCCTTCTTCCTCCTCCTCCCCTTGGGCGCTCGGGGGAGAAAGCCCGCTACGGGGCTGCTCCTCGTCCTCCTCCAGCCGGCGCCACGCTCTCCGCCTTCCCGGCAGCCAAACAACTTCTCTTCCTCCTCCTCCTCCTCTACCGCCGCCTCCTTCGCCGACAGCCGGCGCCCCCCACCCCGCGGGGCGGCTCAGCCAACTTCTCTCCTGCGCTCACTGCAGGCCGCGGGGCGAGGAGGAGGGGTGGGGGGAGACGGCCTCAGCTCCAGGCGCCTCCTTTCATTCGCGGCAGCGCGCAGCCATATTGGTCGCACACGGCGGCTGCCCGCGCCCAGACGGTGCAGCGGCGGCGCATGGCCCGACCCGCCCGCTCCGCGCCTCCCGTCGCCGGCAGCGAAACACGACGGCCTCTGCCCCGGCCGCGCTCCGCCCGTCGCTCAGCGGCTCCCGCCTGCCGCCGGGGGGGGCTGTAAGGAGGCGGGGCGCGGGCGGGGCGGCCCCGAGAAGGACCCGAATCCCGGCACGGGGTGGGCGCCGGTGGGGGTGGCCCGTCGTGGACAGTGTTCAAAGAGTGGGGGAGATCAGATCGCTTTAGGGGCCGGCATCCCGCCAGCTCTGCTCGTCCCGCACCGAGCCCGGGCCCCAAAGCGGCGGCGGCGACGAGACAAAGGCCCCGCGGGGCGGTGCTGCTCGGCGGCGGGGGGAGCACCGCCATCTCCCGGAGGCGCGGCCCTGGGAGCGGGGCCTGGAGGCGGCGCGGCACGAATCGGGCAGGGCTGACGGGCTCCGGGGTGGCACCGTTCCGAGGGGCGGTGTGCCAACAGATACACCGAAACTCGTCTGATCTGATAGAAACGCCTCAATACGGGCAGACCACTGGCAGTTTTGTCCAGTAGGAGTTACAGAAATGAGAGTATCAAATAGAAGATATACGTATTAGAAACGGGCGCTTGCTCATCTTCTCCTAAATGTGATTTTGGCTGGTCAATGAACAACTAGTAACTTACCAGTGGAACGCAAATGGCCCTGTTCTCAGCAGCTGCAGGGTGTAATAGTTTGGCAAATAAAAAAGAGTAACAATGTGTGGCTGAATAGCAAGCAGCCTGCCCACATTCCCATCCTGAACAGCAACTCAAATCCCAGACAACCAGGGCACAGGCTGTAGAGTGACCACAGCCACTTAAACCTGAGATTCTTATTTTATCTGAAAGACCCTCACTGGATAAGCATGTAAAGATAACAGCGGTACTCACGACGTAGCAGCAGTGCAACCAGTGGTTGTATCATCTCCATCACATCCAGTAGCAGTTGGGTGACCTGAAGATGCTCTGGGCCAACACCTGGGTGCTGTTGTTTTCTGTGAGCTCGCTGACTGGGAGCACTGAAGTTCCATGCTGTATATCCTGTTGTATTATGCAGTTCAACAGGTGATGATGATCTCTCTTATGTGTAAACAGCCTTGGTTTGTGTGCATAATCATGATACCAAATCCAGCACAATTCTTAGTGGGAATACAATGTGAAGGCAGTTGGGGATTTTTTCCTGTTTAGGAGGTCATTATTCAAAGAAAAGCCTAACAATGTTTGCTAGTATGCTATGGGTTTGAAACAAGTTTTTTTGTTTGTTTGTTTTGTTTTGTTTTGTTTTCCACATTTTATCCCATGTTGCTTATGCTTTTGTGGATTGCTTTCTTCTAATTCTGCATCAATGGTTTTCTTAGTGAGTCTTTTATGGGCAACACATGCAGAGATCCGGATCGCTGGCTACCAGTTGGTGTTGTAATGCCTGCAAACCTCATTATTCAGGGACCATTTGATTTTATCTGAAAACATGCCTACTTCTCTCAAAGAAACTGGGCAGACTTTAGTCAAGAAAGCAATAGTACATTCCAGAAATACTAGTTAATGCTGGTGTACACAGCTTGTTTTCAGCTCTGCAGAAAGAAACAGAAGCCATCCAGAATGGAGCCACTGGGGAGGTGAATGCAGTGCGTGGCTGAGGCCAGTGCAGGCACAGGTCTTGTATTCTAGCAGTCAGCAACCCTGCATGCAGCACACGGGTCTTGGCACTAGGTTATCTCTGAGGTCCCTTCCAGCCCTAGGCATTCTATGATTATTGTAAAAAACGTGTTATCTCCATTCTAAATCTCCCCCTTTTTAGATTAAAAAGATTTCCCCTTGTCCTATCACAAAGGATACAGCTAAAGAGTCTTTGTTTTTTCCTTACAGCCTCCCTTCAGATACTGAAAGGCCACTATCAGGTCTCCTTGAAGCCTTCTCCAGGCTGAATACCCCCAGCTCTCTCAGCCTGTCCTAACAGGGGATGTGTTCCATCCCTTGATGGAACAGGTATATGTGTTATATCTGAAGGCTCGAACTATGAAACATACAAAATTATTGTGCCAATGTGAAGTGACCAAGATTTGGATCATTACAATACCCCAGAGTGTACAACTCTATTGCCAAGATAACAAAGAAGCAAAGCCAATTTTCAAGAAAACCTCCTCTAAAGTCCTCAAGAAGAAAAGTAAGACAGGGAGGGAAAGACTCACTCTGGTTTCCCTGCCAAGTTTTTTGGGATAAACTGTGGAAGAGATTTTCAAACTTAGATATAAGTTAACCAAAGATCTTTGACTGAAACTCAGAGCCTATGACTTGCACAGAATATCCAAGAATATTCTAAGATTTGGTAACACAAGCATGGTTTTTTTGTTTTGCTTTCTTGTTTAAAACAAGATAAATGAAAATTGTTGGTTTTCTTTATTTTTAAATTAATTATTAAAAAGCACTTCCAGAAGACATCCCGTGTGTTTATATAAAATTGGATTCCAAAAAACTTGACAAATAAACAGGAAAAGATCAGTAAATTTTCTGAGCTGTATCTTTGGAAGCCAGACTACTGGGGATGTGTGCTTTGGCCATCAGAAAAAAAGCTGTGACCTTCAGAGATGTTATTAGGGTAGCAGCACTTTTAGTCAGAACTAGAAGAATGACTATTTTGAAATCATTGAGTTAAGCTAAAAGATAAGGTATGGAAAAAGTGTCTTAGATAGGTGATCCATCAATTAGTCATACCAGCCACATGCACAACACTTCCAGGATTTGTTTATTCTTCAGTTGCCTATGCAGTTTGAGAAACGTTTAGGGGACAGGATATCATAAATAATAATAATAATAAAAAAGCAGGTGTTGTGTTGATATTATAATATAACTTATCTTTTTTTTTTTTTTTTTTCCTTTTTTTTTTTTTTGAGAAAGAAATGGACAAACACTAGTGTTGTCCTACAGAAACAAAGTACTCATACACAGAGTCTAAAAAACCAAAATGTGTGTCTGCTTGGTAAATCTGCCCCTGTGAAAGCTCCCTGTGTATATGTACAGTGGAGGTAGCAAAGCGCTTCTGAGACCTTCTCTTGCAGAATTTTCTGTTGGAAGGACAGCATCATCCTCAGCATGTGCATTAGGTTTCAGCCATTCACAGTCATGCAACTGAGGACAATTTCTGTTTTGATTCCATTCAACTCTGTGAAGTATACGGAATCCCAGTAAATTTCACAAAATTAATGGAAGTATATTGTATATATATATGTATACATACATATGCGTATAAAGGAAACCTTCAAAACCATTAAACACAGAGTAAAGAAAAGCAGTAGCAAGAATCAACCTTCAGGACAAGAAGAGTTTGTTCCTGTAATTGCCTGTACACCTTTGTTATTCTGCAATCATTATCGTGGCTTTGTATGCAAACTCAGCACGTTTCCTGAAATGAAATGTTGTGTCATACATTTGAATTAGAATCTGAAAAGAGATTGAAGCTCCTGCAGCATAGCACAGCTCTCACTGTAAAAGTGTATCCTCTGCACAGATCAGACAAGTCTAGACTGAAACCGAGTTAGTTCTGAGCATCATGACAACTATATGGAAAAGGGATAGAGGAGAATAGAAACAGACAAGAGAGATAAACAGCAGAAAAGAAAATCCTACCTGTTTTCAAGAAGGGTTTCAATACAATCATATAAAGCATTGCACCTGCAGTGGCAGAGACTGTACCAGTGAATGTTCTACCTTGCTATTTCTCTGCTTTCCAAAGCCATGAGGCAATGAGATTTATATTCTACGTCAGTCATCCACAGACTGAGTGACACTTCTGTGCTACTTTAGTTTGGGATTTTCTGATATGACACCCTCTAGAAACATCTGGGCTTTCAAACAGATTTCTTATACTATTTTAATAGGACTTATGATAGTCTTCAGTGTAAAAAAAACCTGTCACTCAGTCTCAGGTACTTTATCCTCCTCTGAAGCTACCAGCTACTGGTGTCTGCATCCCAGCAACAGCTCTACTGCTATAATTTCACTGGTGAATCACTTCCTCTAGCTTCAGTGTGAACTATCAGAAAGTTTAATACCCCAAAGGAGAGGATTTTCCATAAGACTAGATTTAAAAAAAAAATTATATTCAAATACACAGGAAACATTTCCTTCCTACTTTCAGAGCCCTTAGGATTCAGGTCTTCAGGTTTCGTTGGCAGCCACATAAGCTAGAGGCATAATTTTGCAATGAAAGCTAAGCTTCTCACGTTGCCATGTGACTCAAGCACCCAGGGCTTAGAGAAAAATATTGAGAGCTACAGTCTGTTAACGGAAGCTGACAACATTGTGCGGAACCTGGGAAGGAAGATGATTAGATATTCTGCAAGCAGGTGAAATACAGGTTGTCATCAAGGTGAGATTAGAGCAGATAGAGTGAAGTAAACAAAAATCTTGTCATTCACTCTATGGAACAATAGCAGCTGAGCAGATCTAAATGGAATTGTATTGTTTTGGACTGATGTAATTTAGAGACAATAGATTAGTGCTCTGAGAATAGGAAGGTGCAGGTCTCACTGATCCACAAAAAAAGCAAAGACTCAGAGGTGCACATGTGGCACAAGCAGTGCAGGGCACATCAGCAGCTGCCTACAGACACCAAGCTCTGGCACCAGGGAGCGGCTGTAGGCTCAAAGGGGCTTATCTGTCTCCCTAAACGTGCATGACCATGGGCTACAGGAAACAGTTCAGCCCTTCTTCGGAGAGCTGCTGTGGAGTACAGGGGAAGAGGGGAAGCAGTTACCCTGCTCATGATCCACTAAAATATACACGTCATTGTATCAGTGGAAAATGTAATATGTTTTTAAAAAGCTGCAAAAAAGAAGTCAAAGTTGTTGTGATAGGATAAAATTCCTGTCAGACATAAGCCTGATGGGTATAGAAAGAAAAACTATTGTGCCTAGCAGGCAGAATTGACAAAGCAGAGATTTAGTAGGACTTATAGGCAGAATGCTTGCAGAGCCACATCGGAAACATTGCCTGAGAAGCAGGATGATGCTGGGGAATGTGAGGCAGCACTTCAGTTGCGGGTTGGCTGGGGTCAAAACTAGGCTTGAAGAAAAAGGTTCCTGCTGATGAAATCATCCAGTAGGATGTTTCAGATGTTGTTAACATCTGAAAGCCCAAAGAGCTACCTGTGGAAATGGAGACAGCTATGGCCCCAACTTTGGTTCCCCAGGGTTCTCTGGATTCTGTGCAACAGCTGAATGATCACAGGATTTATCCAGGTAAACACTGTAGAAATCCTACAGACCTGCTATTTGAAAATAAATCTTTACATTTAACATTGCAAGATATTCTTTGTGGGGTTGAGAATTGAGGTTGAACAATTTCCTACAATTATCCTTGCTCAGACAAAGCAGGCTGTGGTCACAGCTAAATACTAAGGGTAGTTCCGCACTACAGAAATGCTGGACTTCACCAAAGACAGTTCTGAAAACAGCAACTCATGACACAAATCCTCTATTTTTAGAGGGGAATCATCGTGTTGAGCTGGAAGCCAAAGCATCTGCCATTGCAGATTTGTCCCTGGGGAGCTGGTAAAACACAACAACAAAAAAATATATCCTTGTTTTATATCATTCTGTTAAAAGAAAGGAAAACAAAACAAAACAAAAAATACAAAAAACCCCACACCTGAATACTAAATGGAAAAGAACACATAGACAGTGTCCTAAAATAAGCAGAAGCATCTGAGACAAAGTTCTGAGCTGCATGCGAAGCTTTAAGGATTTGAATTAAAATGCTCCTTCCCAGATCACGTCCACAGCAATGCTGTTTAGAAAAATGTTATGTGACTGTTTGAAATGTAGAGAGGTGTATTAACCAGAGGGGGATTGATGGATATACATTTATAAAGCACATATCAAAGCTCATCCAGTTCTGCTGAGCTAGAGAGAGTTCTTTAATTGGTTTCCAGGGGACTTGGATTAAGCTCCAACTTGGTAATGAAAATACTGTGCAAAAGAGTAACTGAAATGAGAAGCCTCCAACTCTGCTAGGGATATAGTGAAAAGGATAAATGTACCTAACCAGCAAGGCAAGCCAAATATTATCCTTTTAACCATGGGCTATTTGTACTAATAGAACTTCTTCCCTTCACTCACCTCCCAGGCTGCCATTGAGGCTGAACATTCCTGCCAATATTCCATTATGTTTTGTTGCAGCAGAGGGACAGCCTGACACAATGATGTTTGATATGGAAGTACAGATGAAGCAGAGGTGTGGAACTGAATTCCTCCATGCAGAAAAAATGGCACCCACTGACATTCATCAACACTTGCTGAACATTTCTGGAGACCAAACAGTCGATGTGAACACAGAGAGGTTGTGGGCGGTGTGTTTCAGCAGTGGCAACAGCGGCTCACCACTGCTACAGACTTATTTATGTGCAGCATGCAGGCTTTTGCTCATTGCTGGTGAATACGCATCGCTAGTGTTAGTGGCTGAGTTGAAAAAGGGTGTTTTGTAGCTGAGAATTTGCTCTATCAAATAATGTTGTTGTGCTCTGTCTGTTGTAGTTTCCATGGAAATAAGTAGGAGACATTCATTTCAGAGCAACTTATGTACTGAGAGCCTATGGATTTCCCAAGGTCACACAAGTGTACAGCAGGAGCAGCTGATCCTAACATCCCGGGTACCATGCACCTGCACTGAGCATCTCTTCTTATTCTCAACAGAACACATGAAAACACAGCAAGTGAAACATCTGTGCTGAGTACTCAGGAAAGAACAAAAGCAGGCCAGAGAGAAAAGTGGAAAATGAAGCAGATGAAGAGTTTTCAGTGATAAAAGAAAACCCCATCTAGCAGGAATGCCCTGTATTTCAGTTCAGAGCACAAATACACTTCCTTACATAACAAGGTCATCAGCTCAGAAGTTATTTGACCATAATGATAATTTTGATGGCAGTATATTTCCACATCCAGATGTGCTGAGGAAGTGTTTTTTCCTTGAGTGGTTTAATTATCCTCCAGGCAAGGGTTCACAGCAACCTCGCATGGCTGAGCTGAAGCCAGCCAGTGGCACACTATGGTTGGCATAGCATTGCTGCAGGGAAGCAGTGTCACCAGCAGTGACAGTCAATGGGGCCCAGAAGGGAGAAACAAGGACAGGAAGAAAATGAATAAATGTAAAAGGAAACTAGAAAAAGCACTGCAGTGGCATAAGTCAGAAGAATTAAGGATCTTCTTTAAACTGAAGTATAAAGGAAGTCACTGATGGAACTGGAAAATATTTCCAGATGAAAACCTGGAAGATTTGCTTATGGTAAAAAAGACTTGTGGATTTTCAAGGTACCTTTATGTATATACTGCAAGCACTTTAACATCATTGCACTGGCAAAGTGCTGGGGTCGAGCAGCAAGCAGAATGAAGAAGGTCGTCTGACCTCTGTATCTTTCACCATCTCACTGCAGAACTACGATCAAGGCCATTCCCACCAAAGCAAAGACCAGCAAGAGCTTTCAGCAGCAACTCTGTGAATCATCCTGAGTCAAATGATCCCTTACCTGCAACCCCAGAATGCTCAGTCTGAAGAACTTACATCTTTATGAAATGACTTGAGGAAACGGCTTCTCTATGAAGTAACAGAAAAACACAGTATCATAGGAAAAGAAACAGGGACGAATCACACCATGCTGCTAACCAGTACTTCTCAAATGTGAGCACAACACCAAATAACAAATCAAAGAATTTCCAAGTTTCACACATGCCTAATGCTGGCACTTTCTGGAACCATTAAAATTTACCTCAGTGCAGTCTCACTATTTCATATTTCCTGGCAAATAACTTTATTTTACTTTAAAAACTTGCATAATATAACATTTAAAAAGAAGAACATAAGCAGATACAGTTGCCATACATATGGGAATATTACCCAACAACACACACTTTACTACAAAGGAGAAAAAAATACCTGCAGTAAACAATTCAGCTACGTGCTGCTTTCACAACAGCCTCACTTCTGATCGCCAGCTAGTGACAAAGCATAGGCAGCATGGAAGTGTAATGAACCTGGTCCAGTGGTATACTTCAGCTTTCAGCAGAAAATGGAAGCCACTCAGAGGCTGCATACTCTCCAGTTTTTTACCTGTGTACTAGAACTTGTCAACTCTCCTCAGTGTGGTAAACATTCATTGCAAATATAGAATCAGAATCACAGAACTTACTGGGTTGGAAGAGACCCTTAAAGGCCGTCTGGTCCACTCCCCCACAGTGAACAGCGACACCTACAGCTCAATCAGCTTGTTCATAGCCCTGTCCAGACTGACCTTTAATGACTCCAAGGTTAGGGCACCCACCACCTCTCTGAACAATTGTTCTGTTGCCTCACCACTATTATTGCTAAAACTTCATCCTATCCAGTGTAAATTTATTCTATCAGTTTGAAACCATTTCTCCTTGTCCTGTCACAACAGGCTCTGCTAAAAATCATCCTAGACATCATAGCTTGTCCTCTAATGGGAAAGGCAACACCACTACCAAAGTAACTTATGCCATTTCCATATCTTGACCTAGCAGCAGGAATTTAATACTATTTAGAAGCCCCCAAGTAAGGATTTTCCAGGAATATGTGTGATCTAACCAGAGCTATCAACACCAGATTCCTAATTGCCCCACTTTTATATATTTTCATATCATCTTCTGCATGAACTGTACTAGAACTCAATATGCAGCTTCCACACTTAACTACTGCATGTCACTGTAATTCAACTGCTGTATTTTTGTACAGTTGATGGAATGACTATTATAACCAGATTGTACTGATAACTGAAGGGAAATAATTCAATTATTACTCATTATTAGTAATCACCTAATGAGTAAATGATGATTTAACTATCAGTTGTCACAGTGGGATCTCCAGTAAAAATGATGAAATCTTAATTCTGGGAAATATATGTTAATTTTTCTGTAATTTCCATTGCTTCACTAAGGCTGGTTCTAGAGATTACTAACACCTACATGCCACTTCACCTAGTTGGCACATCTCTCCACAAACAGACATGAACTTCCACTCTATTTCCATACTTCTTTGTTATTTTTTGCATTCTGTCTTCCACTTCCTTCCATCCTAAATAACTGGAGAAACAACTCTACTCCCATGCTATGTTAATCACATTCACCATCAGTTCTTCCAAGAAGCAACAGCAAAAACAACAAAACACCCCAATCAGCTTTTTCTACTCTACACAGTTAGGGTTTGGGCTTGGACTCACAAGAGTCTCTTTGGATTAAGAAACACCTGTAAGCATTTGATGAATACAGAGGCTTTATATTAGGGCTGTTCCAAAAGCAGTATCTCCTAATTAGGTTGGCCCACAATATCACAGGTGAATACTGGTGGTACATCAGTAAAGCTTGAACCCTCCCAACAATCTTCCATTACATTTTGCTGCAGCGTAACAGATGGAAGCACAGGGGCACACTGATAAAATGGTGCCTGACATGGACACGAAGATGAACCAAAGGTGTAGCACAGAATTCCTCCATGCAGGAAAAAATAACACTCATGGGTATATACTGACATTTGCTGAATGCTTATAGAGACCAAACAGCAAGGTGGTGTGTGGTGCAGTGGTGACAGCAATGTGATAGACAAGTCATGTTCCAGATGGCCACGCACAGCTGTCATCATAAAATGAATAGCGCTTCAATCAGCTCATGCTCACAAATTGGCTAACTGTGGTGACAATGTTGAGAAATAATGGTGGCTTTTTTTTTTTTGTAGCTGAGAGAATTTGGTATTCCAAACAGTGTTATTGTGCTTGTAGCTGTTTGTTTTGTTTTTTCCTCACAAAAATAAACAGGAAGCATTAGTTTCAGAGAAATTTACATACACAGCTATATATAATCAGAATAAAATGTGGTTTGGACAATGCTGTATTCAGAGAAGACCACTGTCAGCATGGTACAGTCAAGACCTTGTTCAAAAGACTCCTGTGAATAGTTACACAGCTGAAAGGCACTCACAAAGCTACAGCAACTTCAGAGCTTTCAGGCAGTAAAGGGGAAGTCATCTTTCATATGTTTTGCTGTTTTCAATTGTGAGTACACACAAGACCACCTGTTTCATATTATTTCCAGTTCCTGACATTGGTATCTTGCATCTCTCAGCATCACCTTCAAACATTATTAATCCAGCTTTGCCTCAGTGCTCACCAGCAGCTGCAGAATGTGAGATGATACCCAGTGAGCTGCCAGAACTTCATGCTTCAGAGAAGCTCTTGGAGCTATTATTTAAATGTTCACTACAGAGAACAAATGCAGATTGTAACAATCATTTCTGTTTTTTTTTCTTTTAAGTTTTTTTTTTTTTTTTTTTTTTTTTTTTAAATGCAAAATGAGGCAAAAGAAAAGCAAGCCTTTCCCAATTCATGAAAGAAGCACATGAGGACTGTTTTCTACTTTCCTTTCTTACATACACTGTTTTGAGAGGCTACCTTCCTTCTCTCATAGTTGTATTTCAACTCCAACATAGAAAAAAAACCCTTTCTTAATTAAAAATAGAGAATTGCAACTCATCTCTCTTTTCCAGAAACAATATGGAATATTACCTAGTCACATTCAATGGAAATTTTTCACTTTATTAGCTACAAGTAGCCTTAATTTTCACAAGCACTAGCATACTGAAGTAGCAGGCTGTTTGGTTTTATTTTGTTCTTTCAGATTGCCCTGTGAGATTTGGATCTTTATTCAAATAGTTCAGATAAATTTGCTTTGTGATTACAACAATGCTGTAATCACATCTAAATGATCCATAAAGTATTTGTGCATTAAAGCATTAATAAATTTTTTCTAATTTGCTCCCTTTTAATTTTTCTGTTCTTAGGCAACAGAAAATCCCAGGCAAATTTTTATTACATTCTTATTACTTCCCCCTCCACATTTTTATTACTAACAGATTTTTCCAGGTTTAAATACATAGTTTTAGCTAATCCTTTTGAAAACACTACATTCATGAGTTATATTCTTTCCAGAAGAATTTAGGTACATAAGTAGATACTACTGAAATCTTTATGTCATTTTCTATAAGTTTCTAAAGACATTCCTGTCTGCAAGCACAAAAATAACCAATGCTACAAAACTGAGGGACTGCCTATTGCAATGGCTCTTTGAGCTACTGTTTCTCTTCCTTTGAGAAGCACACTTAAATCCTAAACTGTCATCACTTCAGAAGTACAGCGGTAGGATATTAAGCTCTCACTGATGCCTCTTTCCAGCTACTAGAAACTTCTTTTTTGGAAAACTCAGTAATCATCAACTGTCTTAACTAAGTAGATGAGGGAGAGAGAGAGGGGGGGGGGGGGGTCAGGTCACCCATAAATCAATTATGCACAAATTATAATGCATCAATAAACAAACACAAGGTTTACATTATAATCTCTGCCTCTTTTTATTGTCATACTAAAGGCAATGATAACAGTTGTAATTTACTAAATACTTAAGATATACAAAAGAGAAAAGCCACCACTTCAATAGCTACATTTCATCATATTTACAAAAGAAAACTAGGTGGCCACATATCAATACAAATCTCACACAAATAAAACTGCATAAGAACCTTCAGAAAGTACTCACAAAAATGCCAAGCTTTTTCATTAGTTTCTCATGACGAAGTCATGTACTTATCCACAGGAAAGCTACTGGTTTGGCCCCTACCTGTCTTATTATCCCATCTTTGAAAAGAAATAAATAGAATCTTCACAGACAAACTGTTAAATGGCAATCTCGCTGATACAAATAATAATAATAATGTATCCTGAATTCTTTATCTCTTAAAAGAGACAGAAAAATGCATATGGCTTTCAGAGCAGGTACCAAATGCATTACATTCCAAATCTTTACCCTGCTAAAATCTAGACAGAAGAATATCCCAGTACTACATAAATACAAAAATATCTGAGATCAGCAAATCTGAATCTCACACTGGGTCTTCTCTGCAACATAAGATGAAGTTAAAGAAAACCTAAGAGCAACGGAACCCCAAATTTAAAACACCAGGTTTTACATTCTGGTTAAGCAGCTTTATGCTTTTCTTTTGGTTGCCATGTAAAGACAAACTGCAGAACAGACTCATTCATTTTTAAATGCCAGATTATTCAGCTGCCCTTAAGAGCATACAACTTCAGTTTCTGTCTCTACTTTGCTCTTCTTGATTGATGTTATGAGTACACTTCATATCCAAGAACTGCTGACAAGAATAAGAACCAAGATAGTTTCCCTCCACTGCACTAATGTAACTCTAAACACGCTACACTGAAATAACATAGTGTATTCACTCTGAAAACTAGTCTAATAGGCTAAAGATTAAAACACTTTCAAATTACTTCATGCCCATGCATGAAAGCAGCTTCCTTTCTATTTCTGCTTTATGAATTGAAATGGGGTTGAGTTGTTCAGATGACCCTGCTCACTTATGAAACTTCCAAAAGAATGACTGCCTTAAGCTGCAGATTCAGTGTAACAACAGTGCTATATTATAAAAGTTTATAAGAACATGATGAACTACAAATAACCATCTTCACAGAACTTAGTAACTGTTTAACAATCTGCCACTTTTTATAGTCCTAAAGCACAATCATGGGGAGGAAAACCACTTCCTGGATAATAACTTTGGATAAAAGAAAACTACTAAATAAAAAAAAAAAAAAAAAAGCAAAAAAAAAGCTAAGAACAAGTATTTCAAATGCTTTTGACAGCACTCATGACATTAACATAGAATAAATGAAATCAGTAACTCAGTTCTAGTTTTCTTCAAGTTTTACTTCTTAGGAGCTATAGAATGATCTCTGCTGCTTCTGTTAAGATGTCATTTCCAAATACACTGTGTGCAAGTGTAAAGAATACTTCAGCAGGTTTGTATCAAGTCTGAATACATTTGTCCAGTACTGAGTTAAGAACAACTTCCACACATTAACAGTAATGAAAACATTGATAAATAAAGCAAGCTATCATATTGCACGAATTTTAACAAATTAACAATTTTAACAAATATAATGGCTCCTCACTTCCATTTGTAGCAAATATTACAGTTTAAGCATACTTTTCTCATGGTCATCAGTTGCTCAAAATTTCCTTCAGCCTCCAGAATAGCCTAGTTCTCAGGAAATAATGAGCCAGTTCTAGAGTTATTTTCCCAAACATGTAGCTTTACTATGAGGTTTAAGTAATACAAGAAGTTTGCACTGTCTACAGAACCACAAGGCATGGCAACAGTAGCTTTGACACTTGAGATCCACCCACACAGAGCACATATTTCCAAGTGCAGCACTTCCTTTCCTCCAACACCATGTTTTGACATGCTTTTCAGTGTTTGTTCAGCCCTGCCACAAGAGTACCCAAAGCACAATTATTTCTCATCAGTTTCAGTAATCTAGATATAAATCATTTCTTTAAAAAGCCCATACAAAAAAACCCTCTGTCTCAGATGTTGTAACACATATGTAATATTCTGAACAGTATTTTTACTTCATAGGCAGCAGGAATTGCATGGCAAAAAATTCAGAACTTTGCTTGTGTTGGTGAAGGAAAACTCTGTCCCTATACAAACTAGCATCAACTAGCCTAGGAAGTAATTCCCAGAAGGTACTAACAACTTCAAGTCATTCCAAAGCATGTTTCTATTTTTATTATTTGTACCATGGAAAATTCTAGCAAAGAAAACCATCAGCTGAAATACACCTTACATCAATTTCTGCTCTCTGGTACAGAGAAATCTCTCCTTTAAAAGTTTGTACAAGCAACAGATGGTGAAGAGTTAGACATTTTTTCTGCTAGTATATCACTTACCAATTCAGTTATTGAGACACATAGAAATCATACTTTTTTTTTATGCTTCCTTGATATTTCTTTTTTTTTTTCCCCTACTTTGTATTATACCCAAAGGTTACGTGACAATGGGGATATGAAACTCATTATTATCAAATACCAGAGGCCTTTTAGGAGGGGTTGATTCTTTGTCTGCTTTGTGCAAAAGCTTAAAAAGTCCTGTTCCAATATTCATTGGGATTCCCATGATGATGCACTCGGAAACACCTAGAGAGGAAAAAACGAAAAACAACATTCTAAACACCTGAAGAATAGAAATGCAGATAAACTGTAATTGCTTTAACTTGTCCACTCTGAGCATATCACCTATCAATCTCCTTGAAGCTTACATCTGCAAAACCAATTTCCTTTTACTATATTGAGTTAAATGTTATGCTTATCAGAATGTTAGATCAATACGTTATTCAAAGGGTGTTACACCAGAACATTTGTTTTTGGAGAAGTTGCATTCCACTTGGTGACAACACCAGAATTTGCGCAGCAAATTCACTCTATATTAATTTATTGAGTTGGAGCAAATAATTCAGTCAAATCTGGCCAAGTTACCTTCAAATATCTGCAACTTCCATTTAAAGAAGTGTATTCACTAGTTTCATTTGCTATTTTTATTTATTGCATTTTCTTAATTAAAAAATTGCTTATTTTGAACTTAAAGATTTGGTCTGTCTACTTTATTATTCTTTGCTATTAACTTTTCACAGAAATGAGCTGACATCCCAGACATTCTGATGAACTCAATTTCTCTAAAGAACATGCCATATTAAAACTAAACTATCAGAAACCAGTGTTTTTATCTCTTCAGGCTTTTAAATCTAAACTACACTTTCACACCCCCCAAGGAATATGCAAATTAAGTCTCTTTACAAGAAAGCCAGCAGGATTAACTTCAGTTTGGGGAGACAGGGAACAATGTTCTGTTTTGTTCATTCTGTTTACATCTTGGAATCAAAATATTTACATAAAAGGCAACATGAAAAGATCTTTAGTTTTCACATCATTCAAAACAAGATTTTATTATCTCAGAGGGAATTCTGAGAAAAGTATTTTCTTTTCGCTACTGTCCAGCATGGAATCAGTCGGCCACAGTATTTTTGCTTCAGTTCTGGACAGAATTTTTTAAAAATTCCTAGGATCCCACTCATATGGAATGCTGGACAGCCAAAATTGTCAAAGTTCTTGAAATGCTCACAGGTTATATAATGGTTTCTAACAGGTATAATTAATTGTGAAAAAATTCTGTCTACAAAACACTGAGTAATGCTGACTACACTTTTTAAGACCATCTTGAAATACATAGAAGCAAGCCAGTAAACTTTAGCATATCATGTTTGTTTTATTAGAATTTCTGGGAGCTAATGAAGTATAATGAGGAGTTACAGCTCCTGGATGGTAGGCCTTAGACATGATAAAGAGCATAAAACCTTAAGCCTCTCCTTTTCTAAGCTTAATTTAATAGAAAATCCACATAAGTAAATGCCCTCCTTAAGCAACATTAAACAAACATCCAACAGAGATAAAAAGCACAGAAAAATCTACCACACTACCAGAATTAAGAAATACAGATCAGTATCAGACCTGAAGTTTGACATCTAAGTTGAACAGAAAGCTTCAAAACACCTAAGAAATCTAACATACTTTGAAGAGGTTTATAGCTGTGGGGTAAGGACCACAAACTACAACAGGATTTGCAATACCTACCACAAACAGAGTCCTTCTGTCCAAAGTAGGCAGCATCAAACAGATGGTCTGCAGTCTTCTCAAAAGAAGCCAGCATCAACACACTTTCTTTCATTTTTGCCAGTCCAAACCTAGTAATGCCCAGTACTTCACCCTTGATTGATGGAGAAAACCGAAGAAAGCAATTCAAGGTCAGTTCTACTTTAAAAAATAAAATAAAATAATCAAGAACAAAAACACATTTTTCTATTCTAACAAGCACATAAGACAAGTAGTAGATAAAGTACTAATCCACTACATGGCATTTTCATAATATGCTGCTTCACAGCAAAGTCAGTAGTTCTACAGTAACAAGTACTTAAACCAAAAGACATTCACGCACTACAGAAATAAACTCTTAAGGTATTTTATGACACAGGAATACAAAAACACAGGAATGAAAGAAACACAGACGTGAAAAAACACACAAATATAAGCTAGTTGCTATGTTACAAACTTTTGTGGTGTCTCAGACTAGAGCTATATTCAGACTAGCACTATACTGAATCTACTGCCTATTGTCTAACAATAAATCTGACTGCCACTGCCAGAGAACTACAGAACATGTTAAGTCTTCATTTTTAAAATCTCCAGATAAAAACACTTCTCTTTTTAAAACTAGCTTGGTGTACTTCTGCCTCTGTTTCTAACAGACATCCCAATTATAACAGACTCTGAGCAGTTTTGTGGCAAAAGAATGCACAGTAGGAGCCCAAAAAGCGTAAAGCACTGCACTCCGATGCCCTTTTCCCCCCCCATTGTGTGGCAGCTCTGCACAGCCAGCCCCGCGGACTGCTGCAGCCAGTACAACAAAGCCCTACAGTTTTGGGAGAAGTCTGAACTTCTTCATGCATTTTCCCCAGATCAAACCCTCGTGCTCTGGCAGGCAACAGTGGAAAATCTGACTTCACTAAGTGGACCCGAATACGTCTGAAAAAACATTTTGGATGTGAAGGAAGAAAAAAAGCAAAACCAATAATGAACGCAGATAATTCTTTTAATAAAAACTTCTGGAAGCTTCTTGATACTCTAAACGCAATCTGATTCTATTTGTAAAGTCTGTATTCTTTGACTCCTATACATAGTACAGCTGCTATGAGCCACACCCCATGTAGTTTTCTGCAAAGCAAACCTTAAACTGCATACACAATTACTCAGATGATTTTCATTCTGCTATTTTTAAGCTTAATTTCCAGTATGAAATTATGTTTCTCTATTCATTGTTCAACATGTCTTCAATCAATATAGAACTTTTACCCACTCCCCATGATTCATCAGCCACTTTTGTTTGATGCACAATCAAGAACATTTAGTCCATACAAGTTACAATACTCTGAACTTATAACTGATTCCTATTTTCCTATCTGACTGAAGGATCATCAATATGGTAAAATTAATATATAACAAGCCAATGTTAGACTGAATAAAAAAGGATAGTACAAACCTTGTAAGTCATAAGATCAGACAGCAACATAACATGCCTCCTGTCAATGCTCATACCGTGGTTCACCATTGTATATTGAATCTCATTGATAATGGTGGTTCGAGCAGCTTCAATTCCTAGTGTCTTCTCTACCTACAAAAAAGATTATGTAGGATTAATGAATAACCTTAGACAACATGTGTGCCTGAACAAATACCATCAAATGCATGTAACACTGACATTAATAGCATTTTGTTCACTTTTGCTTTAAAAGTATTTATAGAAAAAAAACTCTGAATTCAATTGTGATGCCAACCAAATTATTCTCTTGCGTTAATGTCTCCTGATAACTCCTGTGAAATCAAGCTTGATTATAAACTGCAGCATCTGAACACAAAAAAGCACTTGTAATAAAGATGCTACTGGAAAATCAAAACCAAAAAACAACCATACCAACAAGCATGTTACCTCGTAAGTGTTGTTAGAGGATGTTTTTGTTCCTTTCACTCCATGAGTAGCCATAACAGCTCGCAGGTTATCACCTTCAACTAGAAGTTTGTATTTTTCTTTACCACTTTGCTCATCAATGTGGATGACAGCTCGGGAAACCTCTGGTATACCTTGCACTACAACCTGCACAGAACAAAACCACAAATTGTTTCTATGTCTACAGCAATACAGTATAAAAGAGAAACCTTAATTTAAACCTGTTTTGGACCTTCAGTCTTTGGAGCAGATACTAAATGTAAAAGTATGTGAAATCAGATATTGTGCTCTTGTCTACATTAGTGCAATATGACTCACTGTACCAGTAAACATTACTCACCACCTATATTTTCTATTTTATACCATCACACATCCTCATATTAAGACCTGGCTCTGTATGGTAGAGCTACGCAACTGAAAAAGCATCCTACCAATAGTAAGGTTTACTTATCAGTATTCTTAAAAGTCAAAGTAGCCAGTATCCTCATAAAGCTGCAAAAACACAACTTGTAATGAAAGTACCAAGGCTACAATTTTATATATAAGGATTATTAACAGAACCTTAGTTTTCACAGTATAGTAGAAGCATCAAAATCAAAAGTTCTGAACTCAGGTTACTTTCTTTACTGTCAATATCAAAACCAACTATTTCATCTTCCCACCAAAATATTACTGAATATCTCCCACAAAAACACAAAACAAAGCAGTTGTTTTAACCTTTGGTAGTTCTTCTTTCAGGGACTGCAATACATAATACATCGAACTCTTGCTATTTTCACGAGGGGTCACACATACAACTGCTTCTCCATGGACAGCAACATCTCCAGGCTTCACTCTGAGTTTAGATATGCAAATTGAGTAGCGCACAGTTTCTGCATTCACCTGTGAAAAATATCAGTCAGCAAACATCTGAATATCTCAACATATATAAACCTGCTCAAGGACATGCAGCGGACAATATTTCTGCCTTCCCAACAGGAAATCAGAAACTGGAATTCAGAAAAGTAAAACAAAAAAGCCCCTAAAATTACTCTTTTAATTTATGTGATACACCAGCCTATGCTGAAGGTCATAGGAACTAATAGGAACATACAGGCGTGTATGTTCCTAACAGATGGAAAAAAAAAATAATATTCTTGCTCTGAAAACAACACCAAGAAATGGTGAAAAAAATTCCAAATCTATGAAAAATTATCTGCTTTGCTAGTAAAAAAAAAAAAACAAAACAAAAAAAACCCGCAAAAGATGTAGATGTAAATACAGCCACAGAACACCCTCTGTTCACTTTCTATATCCTATTTCATAGATTTCTCATTTTTTTTTCATTTTTATTTCTGGGAAAGGATTAGAAGACCCTCTGGAACCTTCCAAAAGCATGTTCTGATTAAGAGCTTGAAAACCCACCTCTAATCTCAGTAGTCTAATGCGCTCCAAAGACAGCTTCACTAAGATGAAACAATCATCTGGAAGAAACACTTCTTCAATATATTCCGATATCTTGAGGAAATGGAGATTAAATAGTTAGCAGATAAGGATGATTAAAATGCTTTATAGTAATTGGCTCATACTTAAATATAAGTCACTACCAATAATACAATTTTTCCTACCTCTCCTAGCAAAGTTTTCTCAATTCTTCCTTTCACCAGTCGGGCAAAATCAGGATCATCATCTTTGTCCAACTGTGCTGTTATAATAGGTGTGCTATAAAGAATAAACATCCAAGAAAACAGAGTTAGAAAATTGCTGAACTAAATTAGAGATGGCAACATGAATTACAGCTCACTTTACAAAGCCTAAGAGTAGCATTTAAGAACATAGAAAGACTTTGAGTCTCCTCAGGTACATTTAAAGAATATTCATGTACTTTAGGTTGCTAAAAATTAAGCAAATACATAAGAGGTCAAAATAACACAATAGTTACTATTCTAATGGCCTACACTACTCTGGTATTATTTAAGAGCAACTTCAAGGTTACACTTGTAACTTTCACTAAACACTAGAAAGTTTCACACACTATGATAGATACCAACAGCATACTAAACTTGTGTAAAAAATTTCTAATTTTCTAAACAAAAAGCAAAACAAAAACAGAAAACTCTTCTATTTTCTGGCTTTAAATCATCACTTAGTTACAAAGACATTAGGATCCTTCTTATCTGGGTGTTGCATGGATACTGCCTAGCATGTTATTGACAATAGGAAAAAGCTATCACTATGTTTTTCCATCAGATTTCACTTAGAGAGGGAACTAAAAATAAACAAGTAAATGTTAGCACCTAATTGCTTTTGAAGCATTAATAATTTCCTTGATTCTTGGCACACCCAAAGTAATGTTCATTGAAGCAACCCCGGCAAAATGGAAAGTCTTCAGAGTCATCTGTGTGCCAGGCTCACCAATGCTCTGTGCACAAAGAGCTCCTACTGCAGAACCAGGCTCCATCTGTGCCCTGACAAAGAAAGAAAGGGTCTCATAAAAACACAAAGAAATGTGGAACTCAAGTAAGGCTATCCTATGCAAGCAAAGATAGAGACTATTCTTGTAGACGTAATAAGAGTTTATTACTCGTGAGGGTTTTTTGGTTGGTTGCTTTGCTTTTAAATAAACAATAGGAGAGGTTACGGGGTAACCAATGCATGAAGGCAGTGATCTAATTCAAAGCAAGAGGATGCCTTACGATATAGGCAAGCTACAGCCTCACAATAACATCCAGAACAGAAAACAAAATACTTGTCCCTCATTCCCAAAACTATCAGATAGTAAATACACTATCTAATAGATTCCTCATTCAGAAAAGTCCATAACCAGTATTTTCAAAATTCCCCTTTATATTTTTAAGCACAAGAGATCTTTATTAAGTCTTCAATAAATTACCAGGCAGACTACTTCAAATTAGAGCAAAATCCAGACATTAATGCCTCCTTACTTTCAACTTAATTATAAAATTTACACTGATGAGTGACTTCCCCTACAAGTTACGCATTTAATGGGAGCATCTCATATTTGTCCCCTTCTAAAATTTATGTACTTGGAGCACTGGTTGTCCTTACAAGACAGAAAATGAAGTTGACTACAGTACACAATGCAATCTCAAAATAGTTTACATTCTCCCGTACAATTTTCCTTAGATCCTGCAGTTAATGTTCTTAAGCCCACAATGTATTTGATGTTACTAGCTCTTCAAGTTTAAGAACACGTAAGACATACTTTTTTGAGTTGCAGTCACAACAGAAACCATAACGTAAAATAGCAAAACGTAGTTTTGAGCATTTGTGTCACTCCTAGATGCACATAAAGCAAAAATACTAAACTGGTTAAATAAACAGAGAAAATAAGCCAAATTTACCTCATGTATTTGTCCCTACAGGTCTCTAGAAACTTCTCCAGTTGCGTTGGAGTAATCCTATCCAACTGATATAAAACCCGTGGCTATAGAGAGAACAGAACAGTTGAAAAAGAAGTATCTTATGAAGACTTAAAATAACATTAAAAATAACATTAAACTATTTACCTCTGTTGTGCCATTGTCATTGATACCATACTTGTCCCTAGTTTTTTTTATCTTCTCAGAAACACCTTTGATGAATTTTTTTATTTCCTGAAATTACATGGAAATAACAGTGAGCAAAGATAGACAACAGTTCTTCACACTGAAATCTTCAGTGATTATTTGCTTAGGGAACCAGATGAAATGCTTACAACAAATTAACTGCACAATACAAAGAGAAATATTAAAACTAAACACACTAAAATCTAGCAAATCAAATTTACTCTTGTGAATTAGTAGCAACACAGAGGAGTACGGTCCACATTGAATAAAAGCATCCTTCCTGAGCACGCACTGAAAACAAGGAGATCTGAGATGGTGGTCTCAAAAATATTATTTGGATTCCATAATGACAAAACCATTTTCACTCATTTCTCAGTATTCAAAATAAATCAAAATGGAAAGGACTGCAACAAGAGAAGTAAGTAAAGGATTCCCGATAAAAATTGTTCAGATTTTCACAAACATACTTAATCTGGGTTGGGATGGAATGAATCCAGATAAAATGTCAAATACAAAAGAATAACCTCTTAAAACTAATAGAAATACATCAGACTATGTCACTTAGTTAAAATGATTTCTTTATACCGTAGAGTGGTTTTGTAACAAGAGCATTCAAAATATATTAATACATAAACCAGTCACTTTCTTAAGCTTACCCAGAGGTAGTTGTAATAGTCTTTACTGGAATGCCAACAGAAATAATACTGTTACAAAAATATCCAAAACTTCTATGGAACATCACTCAGTTACTATGCTTTGGATATAGATATGAAACATGAGGTCCATGACTGAAGTTTTCATGCAAGTGGACTTGGGGCAAGTCACTACTATAATAGCTACTGAAAACCAAGATATAAATGAAAAAAATTAAAAACCAAGAGGAAATTCTTTCCATCCACTTCAACAATTTAAGCAAGCCTTCACAGAAGAGCAAAAGGTTTGATATTTTTAGTCCATTTAAACCCCTTTACCCTAACAATCCCTTCTGCCAATCAGAATGATTATGTAGTATTACCTCTTCAGTCACTACTGGACTCCTTCCAACTGCAGCAGTAGCTGGGCAATGAAAATAACTTGCAAAATTTAGTAAATATTTGAGTAAATGGTTTTTTTTTTTGGTTTTTTTTTTCTCTTTAATATAATTACTCCATTCATAGATCACTATGAAAGTCCTTCTTTTACAATCTAACAATATTCAGACTCTCAAAATAGAACATCCTCACTCTCATTCCAAGTAGTTGTAGACAGTTCACCATGTTCTGTGACTATTAGAACAAAGATCAAATGAAGGGACAGACAACAGAAGTGTGCTGCAGAAATGGATGCTTTATGTTGTTTCTTGTATGTATGAAATAGGTTGCATTCATACATTTCCACCCTGTTTGCCCTTAAGTAAATCATCATAACTCACAAATCAAATACTGTGGTGTTCTGAATAATTTTGATCATTAGAACGTTGGATAAAATTAATAAATTCAATTATTTTCTAAATTTAAAGTAATAATGCAGTATTAGAAAAACTAATCTTTTTAATGGATGACTAAAAAGAACACTGTGAGAAGTCAACAGAAGTCAACAACACTTGATCTGTAGAATAAAAACAATACTTGAGATGCTTTAAAGTAATTCCATCTTGAAATACACTTAATTTCTGGAAGGGTGGAAAGGGAATATGACAAAAAACACAATACCAACTTCTCCCTCTAGAACAACATAGGATAAGCTCTTTTGTTTTTATTTAATCTCCTAAAAACCAAGGGACAGAAACAATAACAGTAAGAACCACAAGAACTCAAGAGATGATGTCATAGTGACTGAAGAATTAATCATCTGGAAATATGGAGAAAGTCTTCAACAGGAAAATACATAACAGCAAATCAAATGGCATTGGGACCAATTTTATTGCCACCTTTTACTGTTTGACAATCCCAAGGTAGTAAAATATATGTTTAAGTGTCTAGCATTATAAACCACTATGTTCTATATACAATTCTGCATTATAAATAATGTATCATTTGATTAAGTTTTACTTCCATGTAGGAACAAAGAAAGAACAGAGACAATTATTAAACTGAGGAGTTTTTTCGTTATCAAAACATTTTATTCATGTGGAAGTAATAGAAAAAAGTGACCTATGACTCTCAACTTTCCATGACCTTTTAGTAGTTTACCTAAACTACGGGTTAGTTCAGGCTACAAATAAAAAGTAGAGGTAGATGACTCCTTTAGAGTCTGTCCCTGTTTATGGAATTATCATTTTGAATGTGATGCGCTATAAGCACACACAGTGCAGCTCCCAAATAATATTTTTCATGCAGTCCAAACCTATGAAGTCTTTTTGTCTGGACATGTTTAACAAAAAGGCAACAAACTGACTTCGTAAGTTTCTATAATAGCCAGCACTTAGTTAAAATAGCAGTCTACAAAGCCTGGTCACGCAGGTATTTAAATCATTTTTCCCAACACTTAAGTTAGTAGGAGCATCTATGCATGTTAAGCACAACTACTACTGGAATTCTCACAGTTAGGAAACCCACTGAAATACACCACAATTCAGCAGGAAGCTATTCAAATCCAGTTGCATTAATTAGGTAAGCTCTGCATGTTCTACTACCAAGGCCTTTTCTGTATTTGTACCACACCTCCGCGTGTTTATCTTTTGTCATCTCCAGAAATTAGGAAAATAATTTTCTTGATAAAAAAACAAGGTTTCCTCATTTCCATATGAATAAAGTTTTCATACTGCTGTATTTTAATATATTTAAGCGCTTGTAATCAAATGTTAAGCCATATCTAAAGTTGGTCCAGCCAACATTCCACTTTTTCCATCAGCTGATCTCCCTCTAGTGAGCACATAGCACAAGCTGAATGAACACAGCCTACTTGAAACAGGTTATTTAGACACCCTGCTTTGTAGACTAGATTGGATTAGCCCATCACAATAACCACCTCGGAAAATAACAGAAGGAAGAGAAAGTACAGGAAGAGATAAGAAATATTTTAAAAAAAAAAAAAAGTTAGCATTAATGTAAATTGAAAGAATGAATTCTAGAAAGGAAAGTTATGCACCAAAAGATAGCTTTCTCAAACCCTCAGATTACTAAATAACTTACTGCAGTGATGAATTCATGTCATGGTTTTCATCATTAAAAAAAGGACTTGGTTAAATTACTATGCTGGATACCTAAATTGGAATTTAACAAGCAGTAATGTATATGTGCTAATCAATTCCTTTAGCACCATATACACATCTTCAGCTAAAGCACTAACAATAACGCTCACACAGTGCACACACATGCTACGATTACCTCATTATATTTTTCATAACCTGTTTCAGTTAATGTCTTCAAGGTTGAACAGAAAAAAAGGAACAGAAATGAGAAAATGTAACAGTATATGAAACTTAAAAAGCAAAAGTGAAGCTCATTATCATTAATGTTATGTAAATATAACACTTCAACAGGACAAATATAGTTAACTTCTGCTGATATGATTAGAAATGAACCACATCTCAAAAAGAGCAGCTTTATCTATGAACATTGGCATATTTCAGTTTTTTTCCCCTTATAGGTGCTGTCGAGATTCACAGTTTATTTCAACTTTAAGTACAAATGCTTTTTTCTGCTCTGCTCTAGCAATGCACATCACATTGCTCACGGGTTTTGCTATCATAGAATTCTAAAGTACTCTGATCTATTAAAAAGAAACCCTTCAATACCAGGTTACTGAATTCACGTTGCTGTCATCACTGCCAAAAATCCAAAGGTTCAACTTCCACATATCTACAGTAAGCTTATTTCTGCAGCTTCTTATCTCTGTCTCCTGAAGTAGTCTCAAGCAGGGTACACTCCTAAATACCCCAATGCGTGAAGCTCTTTTAAACAAATAGTTTTTTATAATTATGAGCTCAAACAGTCATGTGAACATTTAGTCATCCTTGAAAGAGATGCAAATACTTTCCAAAAGATAAAACCATTTGGAGCAATGTACTTCATATGGCTGAAGTTTTTTATCTGGGTTAGTATTTAAGGAAAGCAATGTAGAAAGGTATAAGAATATAGTTTATTGAAGGAAAATAAGAAATGCCTAAAAGCAGCTCTTCAGAAAGTCAATAATATCAAAACAAACACATGAAACAGATTATATAGTAGTTTCTGATATGGAATCAATTAGGACTGTTTAATTTTTGACATCCCAAAGAAAGCACATGACTGTATCATTGTGCAACAAGCAGAAATTCCAGCAACACACCTCCAATCAGATCAATGATAACTTATACCCAAAAATCACTAACTTATGTCTGCGTTGTGAACATCTATCACATTAAGCACAGCTTGACCTACCTCCCCACCCCTAAAATATACAAAAGCCTACCACTGAGCAAACTACCATCCCTGTTACTAATGAATAAAATTCAGCCACTGCTCCTACAGATTGATAAAAGCATTTTATTTAATTACCTTGAGTTATAAGGTAAGGTTAATAACAGCATGATAAGAAAGCAACAATGATATTACCTGCAGAAAACTGTCTCGGCAGCAAAGAAATTCATTCTTCTTCATGATAGATTCAGATGTTAACACCAATTCATTTTTACTAAGGGCTGGTTCACTTCGGCATGGATATACAGCCTTAATTGGAAAAAAAAATAAATATTCACTTAAAATTAAATGAAGTTTCATTGTAGAGACATAGAATAGAGATATATACAACTGATTAACAGTGGTTTTTTAAGCTCAATGTTTGTCTATTGTGAAAAAACAGCCCATATACATTTGTGCTCAAGCAAATCTGAAGGTGTACACATCTTCCTAGTTCTATCAATTTATTACACTCAGATTACAGAAACTTAGACAATCATTTCAGAAAAAGGCTTTACGTATGTTGTGGAAAAGAAAGAAAAACCAAAAACAAACAGTATTTTTTTTTAAAAAATCACAATATTTCCAGAGTTACTCAACAAAATGTTAGGATGACCTAAGGAGTAATTCAGCACAAAAACGAAGTCTTGATTTAAATAAGAATTACTTTGTGTAATTTAAATCCAACATAACATCTGACTGAATCAGTAGTAACTTCACTACTATATGGTGTTATACATATACACCTATGTAAGTGTATGAGCAGTGAAAAGCCGTATTCTTAGGTTCCAGTCACTCTGTTCTAATGTAAAAGGTATCTGTAACTCTTAGCATACATGTGCTGAAAAACTCTGATCAGGACCTGCCAAAAAGGTGATTTAATTTTTTTTTTTTAAATTGAAACGATGCTCTGCATAATGTCTTTCTTCTTCTTACACGCATAATAGTCTTTTCACTTGGAACAAAATGTCAGTAATCCTTACTCTGATATTGTCTAGAACTCGCTTAAACTCCAGTGGTTCATCCTTCCCTTCCATTGCTGCAGGATCCAAACCATCTCCTCCATAAATAAACTGAATAATATCACCAGTAGAACTTCTGACTGTCAGATCATACTGTGAACAAAGATCTTCAAGGGATTTTACCAGCCGCCTCTGAGGAAGAAGTAAAAAAAGATGCAGGGAAGATAAAATGGGATTGTTTTATTAGATGGGGCCATAAAAGTTAGAGAAAATAGAGTCAGGGGGTACATTTGACAGAGCAGGCACAAAACCCTATTCTAAGCCATACATTCACCTTGACCTTCCCCATAGCATGAGACAGCATTGAAAAAATTTAAAAACACAAAAGAATTTTGTTACTATTTCTTATACTACAGAATTCCTGAAAGCCAGACTGCAATAACTTAAAGTCTGAAGTCTATTTGTGATTATTTGTAACAAAAATATTTTCACGTCTTGTATTCTTTTGTATTCCTCGTCAGGTTTCTTTCTCAAGTAATACTAATTTTGCATACAGCAACAAAACTAGACATTTTCTTTCACTGATAAAAAACATACATACAATTAGCTCATGCATCCATCAAAGCCAGTAGTTGCCATTCTTCCATTACTGTTAGCTAGCTGTTGTCTCTTACATAGATCCATTTTCTGGGAAGACCAAGTGTCTACAGCATAAAGACTCTACAGATACTAAAAGAAAGGTTTTGACGTATTTATATCATCCAGACATCTTATAGATGCATTTTCTATTTCTCATTATCAAAATACCAAATCTGAAAAAGCATTCAGCTCTAATCTATGTTATAACTGCATAAAACTTAAAGCACCTCAAAAGCAGTCCTCAGTAATTATCTGGAACAAGGGCTTTAATCACCTGTATTCAAAAGAAAACAGCTCAGCACAAGCATATTAATGTGCTACCTACCAGAGAACAAAGCCATATCTACTTCCCACTGAAAACTACTCTTAAACATTAAAAACATACAACAATAAAAGCTACAGAGAACACATGCACTGCCCCCTGCCACAATAAGCATTAAAGAAATACTGTCTCATTTGGAAAAACTGACGAAGATCCCATTCCACTGACAGTTACCTGCATATATCCAGTTTCAGCTGTTTTTACAGCAGTGTCAACCAGACCTTCTCGACCAGCCATAGTGTGAAAAAAAAATTCAGTGGGAGTCAACCCCGAATAGAAGCTGTTAGCAACAAAGCCTTTTGCTGCTGGAAGCTAAAGGAAAGAGTGGAAAGAAGCTGAAATACAATTAACATTCTCTACGTATGTAACAGAAAAAAAGATACTCAGTTGATACATAAGCATAGAACAATTGGTCTCAGTTGTACGTAGCTCTGAAATGTAATATATTTTAAATATGACATAGGCTTCAGTACCCCCAACCTAGTTTTGCCAAACTACCAAACCAGATTTTAGCTCATTTTTAAGTCCAGCCTTGCCTCTAGTCACTATTGTAAACACCACACCAACTTCAAACAAGTTGACTTCACTTAATGATAAGAGAAATGAAAGAATCATACAAAAGTTCTTTAGTTCAGGCTAAAGACCAAGAAACCCAGAAAAAAAAAAAAAAAAAAAAATTGGAGATATGCGCATAACTAATTCTTTTGAATGTTTTCTTATGATGATTTCTTAAGAACAGTTTTCAACAATGAACTTTATGCAGGCATCAAAGTTAACACCAAGCAGTCTCTATGATAACACAGAATCGTGCATAAGCTACAAAAAGGTTCATGTTTGAAGACTAGCATATGCTACTAAGTAATAATAAGTGCTTTCTAAATCAATACAAAAAGCTGGAGTTAAAGCTTGAATGTTTCATCCTTAAAGTTTTTTTTCTCCTTCTTTAATTTACTCAGGAAATAGAAGATATCATGTTGCAGAATTCAGAAACTGAAATTTGGACTTGAGTGACAGATTTAAGTGTCATGGTTATCATCTGACACTTGAGTTAAATCAATTAACAAGACTGATGACTGCTATAAAGAACTTCTCTAGTGATTATTAAATTTCAGACAAGCAGTTGAGAAAAACCAAACAATAAACCACAAATCTCATTTGTAGTTTACAATATTACTACTATGTCCCAAATTGCATTCAAAACATTTTACCTTAACTGTATGCATTCCCATTTCTTTACTATAGGCCTTTCTTAAAAAGTTCTATGTTTCACTTTTCTTCATAGCGTTTCAACACGAATTACCTTAGAATGCTTCTCAAAATGAGGCAAAGACCTGTTTTCAAATCCATCAGGAACTCGGGACCCACTGATAGCCTGTTGACCCACACATGCAATCATCTGGGATATATTAATGAAGGAACCTGTAAAGGAAAAAAAAAATCTTACAAATGAATAATATCAACACCTTGATGGCAGAGCTGCCTTCATTGCTCTGAAGACACCCAACAACTCTATATTTTATTGGAGCCATGGCCTTTCATAATACCTTAATACTATCCTGTCTTGAATCATGAATTCTGTTTTATAAAACCCATTATCCTAGCCTTAGTATTTTAATCCACAATTTCTCCAATAAGCATATTTCAGCAACTATTTTAAATGAAGGGTTAAATGTTCACCGTGATTTCTACAACTAAATAAACTTCAGAGAATGAAAAAGCTTTATTCGCAGCAGAAATGATTTTTTGCTATTTCAATCTCTCAATAAATCATTTCTGGCTGATTTTTCCACATGACAGAGATACTTAAAGTGGGAGGCACAACAGAAGTCTTAAGAACAAGTCCTAGTAGGATGCTTTTTCACTAGTACAAAAAATTCAAGACAATAAATAGTTCACCAGCTCATGTTCTGTTAATGAGAGCTGTCTAGGAATTACTAAGAGGAGTCACTTCAAATTTGCAGGACGTGTATTTAGTACCTGCACAGCTGCCTCCATAAAATAAGCTATTGTGACAGAAAAAGTAATTCAGAGAACAGAGATGGAATTAGCAAACTAATTCTGAAACTCAGCTATCCCTACCTTTAGAACCACAAAGAGCCATGATAAGGGGACTGTTGCTCTTGTCCAGCTCTCTGAGACAGGCACTGCCAGCATGATCTCTGATAACAGAGAGTTCTTTAAGTATTAAGGCCTAAAAATCCAAGAACATAGTTATGTTATCAGTAAAAAGCCATACAAAAACAATATACTAACACTTGCCAGCAATACCTTCAGTAGTGAACAGGAACTAAAAATATAATTAAGAGAAATAAGCCTCAAATTTGCTTTTGGTGAAACTGCAACTTATAGACTGTGTAACTTTCCAGTTTGCAGCAAAATAATTCTTTGTTGGGTTAAGGCAGCAGTAGCTTTGGACATTACAACCTTTTTTGTTAGCAGCACCAGCTTTAGCTAGTTAAACAAAGTACTGAACTAAGCTAAGCTGTACTATGTGAAAGACTACTATAAAGAAGTAATTTTGGAATGCTCTCTATGTACAACATTAATATCTCTGGCTTTTATGAACATTATATTAAAAACCAAGGTCTCTGAGAAGAGGAAGAGCATAAAACACACCAAGACTTCTTTCAGACAAACTGTAACTAGACACATGTGGAAGTACTTCACAGGGTGGGTTTCCCTGTTTTTTGTTTTTCTTTTATACTTCCTCCCATACACCCCTTTCTGCTACTAACAAAGTACAAGAAAATACCTTGATATCCAAGAGAACAGATGTACAAAACTACTAAAGGCAATGAATATAATGATATCAGCTGAAGAACGCTAAGATCCTGTCTCTAAGCTTTTGGATAATGTTAGCTGATCATTTTCTTTTTTTCCTTAAACATAAAACAGTATAACTGAAGTCCACTTAACAGCTGCTCTAATAAGGAACAACAAAAAAATAATAAAAATAAAAATACAGCTTGTAGACAGAAATCTAATTAAAAGAGTATTTTGTTTCTTGGACTAGATTAATTGTTGTTACTGTTGTCTATTAATTCAGTAAATGCAATTAATTCTGCTCTCATTATCTGTGTAATCTTAATCTATGTCACCTCAGTACATCCAGAGGAACAGGAAAATACTGGTTATTATGTATTCAGCTAACATTTTAACATTCAGGTGGCTACATGCATCTAAAGGATTAGATATTCAGACAACTAAAGATGCACACAGACAGACCCTACTTGCTTATAGTTCTAAGCTTCAGGAGACAATGTTTACCTTCACAAATACTGTGAATACATATGCATGAAATCTCTATTCTAAATATATATCGATTGAATTTAAAATGCTTACCTCTAGTGTCTCTTCTGCAGTACAACCAGGCTGCTGCTGTAGCTTGCCAGTATTCAGTGCTTCAATGTATTCATCACATTTCTTATAGCCAGCATGCAGCAGTTCATGCTTAGCTTTTAGCAGGCCCTGGCCTGGTGTAACATCACCAATTCCAATTGAAAAGCCACGATTAGCTGTCACAAAATATAGATTATAATGTTAGTTCAACTTCATACATAAAAAACAGAAATGAAAATCAGGAAATTTTGTCATTTGGAACTTTGTTACGTCCCCCAACATGTGACAATCATAAGCACTTAGTAAACATACCAGTTGTATCACTACTTGACAGTTTAGTTATTGGCTTTCTTTTTCCTTCTTCTTCATTTTGTTTTGAACAGGATGTATTGCACTTGTTTTTTTAACAATAAAACTTACAAAGATAGACAGGTGCAAGTCTGGCTAGCCTTGACATGGCATCTGCAGCTTCCACTTGTCCCCAGTCTCTCAGCAAAATGTAGAAGATATTATTTTTTGATCCAGAACCTAGGGTTCCTTTGTCCATACTGCCACTCATCAACTCACTATTTTGAATTGTGACATCTAGAAACAAAAGCAAAAATAATTCATATCTTTTTTTAAGCATGACTCAAACTCTTTAAAGTAGTTACAGAGCATTTCTTCAAATAAAGGCTCTGTTCAAGAAAAGAGCAAAACCCAACGATAAACGTTTACTGAATCTTAATCAGTGTATGAATGAGTATTTAAGAGGGAACAGTCTACAAACTGATATTACCTACAGAAACCAACACTTATGTAACACTTATGTATTTTCCTGCCACCTCAGAATGACAATTGTAACTATTTTATTCACAATGATTCTCAGAAGTCTTAATTATTTTTTTGTTTAAAAACTGAAATAAAAGCATTAAATACTTATTTGTTAAAAAAAAATATATATATATTCAAGCTTTTCATCTTAGCTGTCCAGAAATGAAGCCGTCAATAAGGGACGGCAAACTACAGTCAATTTATTTTTAATTACAGCCAACAAAAATAAATCTCAGAAACCAAGCTACAGTTCTCTTTATTCAACTATTCTCATGCTCAGTTCACCTCTGAAACACTTCAGAAGCAGTCCAAATTTAAACATCTACAATGTTATTGAAAGCTTTCAAAACACAGCTTTAGAAGTATCACTCACAAGAGTCATTGTAACATAGATCTTCCCCTTTGCCACAATACTGCTTGCCCTTGGTTCGCAGATTGGCTTTCACGGGACAGTCATCACTGGGTTTGAGAATGAGGCTGAAAACCTGCTTTCCTGTCCAGAGTGTTACAGGCTTAGGAAAACAAAATAAGAAGAATTAGGGTTACAGAGCTTACAACTACTAGAAGCAGCAAGTATGAGTTTAATTGTAAATTTCTGTTTTTTAATACATAATCTTTCCTAAATAGCTACATAATAGTATTCCTTTGAGTAGATAAAACAACATGCACTTCTACATATATAAAAATACTAATTTCCAAGCGGTTACTCTTTCTATGAGGCTATGTGCATGCATTTACTGAGACATACATGCTCTGGAGCTCCCTCTTGCTGTCACATTTCCTTGATTAGAAAAGAAAATAATATGATGCTACATTAACTTCATATGCTAGGTTTCACTTCTATAGTTACTTATTTATGTAATGCCATCTACGTGAAGCTATAGGAGATAAAAGATTTATATAATCATGTACTTCATTCACTTGTAGTTAAACATAAGTAAACACATCATTGCTAAAAAAAAAAGTTATCTTCTCATTTTGAATAGCAGAAGCAAAGAAACACTACTTCTTGTTATAAAGGTTCACATAAACTCATAAAGTGAATGTACTTTATGCCTTACAGTATCTAGTACAAAACAAACAGCAGAAAACATAAGAATGGTCTCTTCATGGAAGACATCACCACAAGTAAAAATATACAAAGAAAGTGTTTATAATAACAGTGTGACACACCTTCAGAATTGCTGGGGGAGGAAGACGAACTTTAATTTTTTCATCCTTGCCAACCAGAATAGAAGCAATGATTTGACAAGCTTTTGCTCGATCAAAAAATGTATCTTTTAGTGTAAGAAGATAGGCACCTGAAATGTAAAAAGTGGTTAAACACAGAGGTTACTGCATATTCAGTATTAATGACATCCTTCTGATACTAGGGCACTATGTACTGCGCAAAATAACAATGGTTTACACAGCTTTCCATATATAATTAGTTCCATCACATTCAGATTTCTAGAAATTGAAGCCAGTGCATTGCTAACATCTATTCTTCTTCATTCAAGATAAATTTTCAAGTTAATATAGAAAAAATTCTTATGGAAAAAAAAAAAAAAAAGAAAAAGGTTCTGAACGAATTCCTATATCACACAGCTCTAAAATAAGATAATGTACACACCTGTTAAGAAATCTTGAATAGCAGCAATTAGGGGTTCTCCATTCCTTGGTGTTACCAAATTTGCTTTAGTCTATATCAAGTAGAAATAAAAGTTACACACCACAAGACACTGATATCACATTTAGGTAGATTTAGGTACCCACTTCACTCAGGAATATTTTAAAAATACATCACTTCCATGCACTATACGTTAAAAACTATGATTTAACACATATCACATGCATAAACTGAAATACTGCAATACTGCTTCTCTTCAAACACCATTCTACAGCAAACAAATTAAGTTTAGGGTAAGGAGCACCCACTCATACTATTTCCTGCTCCAGTTACTCATCTCCATAACCCCATCTATACAGAATCTGGCTGCCTCAGAATTGCCTGAACTATTCACAGGACAACAGAAGCCTATATTATACATTTAACTTATTATTTTAATTGTAGAACCTTTCTTTTTAAGCTCTCAGATTACCTCAGCAAATCAGTACATGCTACAGATAACAGCTGTCATCACACAACAGAAGTAGTCACGCTAAAGAACCAATGTACTGGAAAATCCTCAAGTTACTGTTACTGACTCTACTTTCATGCTACAGATACATTACTGCAATTCCAATATTCCTCTATCTACTATCCTTTTTCCATTTTTTCCCCCCTCCTAAATAAAAATCGACTCATCTGCCTTCTCTAGTACCTATTGGTTCAGCACAAACACTGTTTTGGTAGCAACCGATAACATTAGTCAAGCAGAAGCATTTTAACAACATACGTACTTAAAAATCCAGAATTTGTCAAGAATACTAAAAGTACATGTATTACATTATCACCCAGCCTACTGTCAGACTAACATCCCTAATTTATTTTCAGTTCCCTTTTGCATTTTGCTTTTAAGGAGTTTCACAGCTGCATACTATCCATACTCACAGAACCTGAAGATGATTTTGGATTTCATATGCAAGATAAATATTACAAGGCATGGCCATCACTAGCAAAGTCCCCAAACCAACATGATCTACATACATACCCCCATTAAAACAAGTGCTTCTGCTTTTGCTTCTTCTGTCTGAGGAAGGTGAAGGTTCATCTCATCTCCATCAAAGTCTGCATTGTATGGTGTACACACACATTCATTAAATCTGAATGTCCTATGGGGTTTTACTCTAGCCTGCAAAAAGAGAAATAAAAGTGCTGTGCATGCAGTGAAGCACGTTGAGAGATTAACAATTCAATCTAAGTGCTTCTTTGTAGGCATTATATGTTCTGTTTATTACAGACATGAATCAAAATTTCTGATTGCAGGACTCAGCTCAGCCATGAAACAACAGCAGCTGAATGCATTATTGGTTACATTACACAGACATATCTAACTTCCATTATGAAGTATTTACACAAAGCACACTACACAGAATGCTTTGTAGAGGCCACAGGAACTCTACAATAATGAAATGCTTATCAAAAACAGATTCTGAGGTCAAATATAGCTATTAAAAGAATTGTCTGGCAGTCACACATCATATTAGTGTCCAGCTACACATCAATTCCCACAAAAAAGCACAACCACACAGTTAGAAAAAAAGCTATTTCTGTACATGAAAGAGATAAATAGCTGTAAATGAAGGCCTCTTAACAATCATGTGATGTACTGTGTACTTACAATGTGAGCCATAATGCTCAGCTTATGAAGAGAGGGCTGTCGGTTAAACAGGACGATATCACCATCTATAAGATGCCGTTCCACAATATCACCAAACTTCAGCTCCTGCGCCATCTTCTCTCGGTTTCCGTATTTCAAAAATCTTATAACAACACATGACAGCATGTCATAAAAAGACAGACATAAAGAGGACTTCTAATAAATTGTGTTGTGTTCACAACACAAGGTTCTCCATTAAATGTTGGAGTATTTGTACTGCAAAGACTAGGTGATACAACATAGAGACTACATCACTAAACATTAGATCAGTTGCTATTTTAAGTAACAAATTGTCATTCCAGTAAAAACCACAGTTTTTACTACAAAAACTAAGAAAGCCCACCAAGGTCAAAATAATTGTTTCAGTTGTATGAGGGATAATAGGAAGTTTCACACTGATACAATTACTTTTTAGCATGTGAAAGCAGACAGCATGAAGTAACCAATATTGTCTCCTTTCACTTACCACCTCCCAGTAAAACCCAAAACATAAATCTCATTCAAGTTTCTATACTATCTACAGTATTGTAGCCCCCAACTCCAAATAGAAAGTGTCCTAAAGCAATCTAATTGCAGTTCACTATCGTTAATATGTGAATTCTAAGTATATATTCACGCATGACATCTTCAGGATTAGTATATAAGTCCTTTTCATATAATTCTTTCTTTTTTGCTACTGTCCTCTATGAATGATGCTAAAAATAAAAAGATATGCCAATCCCTTTAGATATAACTAACTTCACACAGCATTAAGAGCAAGCTCATGAGGAGAGATGTAAAATGAGTAATTAGAAACAAACATGGTACCTTTTCATTTGTGTGTGCCTTTGCTGAATGAAGTTGGCTCCAGGATGAACATCAGGACCATTTCGGACAAGTTTCCTCATAAAATTAATATTTGCTTTGTTCACCTGTTGCATAAAGATTTCAAACAGGAACAAATGAAACATTTGCAAATTTTAAGCTTAACTGACAATTCCCCTCACAGCCTTCAGCTACTGAAAGGAACAGATAAGAAGAGGAAAATTCAAGGCACGGGAACAGTGAAAATACATGAGAAGTCTGGGAAGTAAACTTATAAATAAGACACTCAATCAGTCCTTAAGCAGATAGATATTTAAACTCTGAAAACATCAAGCTAAACCACTCTATCCTGGTCTGCCTGTTACTCCTTACTCCACATGCCTCCACAGTACTTGTACACATTCGATAGTGCAAGTTTTGTTTACCAGCAGCAACCAAATCACATGCTCAGCAAATAAACAACATATTTATTCTGTTTTAGAACAAGAATGTAAGTAATAACTATATTAGTATATGGTTAAAAAAACTAACAACAAAACAACCCCCAAAAAGCCCCATAAAAAAGGCAGAAAAATGTTCTGGTTCTGCGCTACCTACCTTTTCAGGAAAAGTTAGTATTTTAGCAACATGAATAGGCACTGCTACTTCATCTATTCGTAAGTTAGGATCAGGGGAAATGACCGTTCTGCCAGAGAAATCCACTCGCTTTCCAGACAGATTGCCTCTAAACCGACCTAACAAACAAACAAGAACTGCTTCAGAAGAAGTTAATTTCAAAATGCTTTCTGTTATGCACTAGAACATCTTTCAAGTCACAGAAAATAGTTTTAGCCAATACCAGCTTCCTAGACAAACCTTGCTTTCCCTTAAGTCTCTGGACAAAGCCTCTAGTCCACTTTTTAGGTGCCATGTTCAGAGGAATTCCAGAAAGCTCACTGTTGATGTAAAGGGCACACTGCAATTGAAGGAAGTCCCAGTCTTCCATAATCATCTGAGTTTTGGCTCCTGATATCCTGTGCTAAAAAAAGAATAAAAAAGAAAAAATCCATGCATTTCAGAAAATGCTACAAATGCAACAAATTTACCTAGTAAAGTGTTTTAACTCTTATAACAAGCATAACTCTTTTTAGGAAAATAACATCAAAAAACCCTCACACTCATTAGAATGAAAAAGTTCATGAAATGAAAAAATGAAAGGGAAATTGCTAGAGTATAAGACTTTCCACAAAGACAACAAAGAAATGTAATTTCTTTTGATTAGCATCAGCTTTTGATAAACGCTCACCAAACTGTGAATTCCTTTAAATTGTACATTTTTCCAATCCACCCAGAATAATGTAATTACACAATCAGGAAAATGATCAGTACTTAATCACTCCTCAGTCATGGGAGAGTTCACTAACTTGATTTCATTTTTCCTGACAAAAGATCAGTTTGGAAAACCCTGAAAAAAAAATTAGCCTGGTAGAACAGTTCCTCTAAACAAATGGTAAACTATCAGATATATTTCTACTCAGCTTAATAACTGAAAATTGATTTCTTATTAATAGATAAAATAGAAAAGGTTGAGAAATAGGAAGATTTACACAAAAGAAAACAACCAAATATGTTTTCACTATAAGCAACCACTCAAAAAATGTTACAGTGATGTGAAGGTCCTATATTACAAGTAGCCAGAGAGCTAGCTCTACTTGAAGTAATTTCATTTCTTTCAATAAAATACCAGACATCACAGTGGTACAGTACAGACTGTTTGCTAGACTAGGAGCAGCAATACATACAAAAAACACTTTGCTACAGTCAGTGCTAAACATTTTTAAAGAAACTGTCTCAGAGTGCTTGATGAATGTCTCACCTTTTTTATTACATCATTGAGGAAAATGATCTCTGTCAGCTTCATTGTCAAGTCATCTTCGTTGGTGCCAGACTTCAAATCACTCACAACAGAGGGTCTGATACACAGCGGAGGCACTAGAAGTCGGGTGAGGATCAAATCTGAAGGCTTACCTGCCTCTGGGTTCATCAGAAGCAGAGGGATATCTTCTGCTGGGATTCTTTTAAACAGGTTCAATACTACTAATGGATTCAAGTTTTCCTACAAAATCCAAGGGAGAATGGTGAAATCACGCCACCATGTAACAATTTGCAACTCTTCCTTCCTCCCTTCATTTACTCAATTTTTGAACAAACAGCATTTAAAAATAACAAATAGAAAACCGCTATCAACGCACACACAGCTAAGTTTTAGTTTATTAGTTCTGAACCAACCTTTAAAGAGTTTCTTAAGCTTGCTACATTTTTTGCCTCTGTTCATCAGCATTAACTTATGCCAATTTAATAATACTTCATAGTTACTTAAAGCAATGTAATAGATGCACTACAATAAGTATTTAAAAATACTGGTCCACAATAAGCTGCTACACTGAAAACCTTTCCAAAGCTTTATTTCATGCACAAAAACTAGCAGAAAATGTAAGTACTAACAAAGCTCACCTGAGCTCTTCCCAGTAAGGGCTCCACTTCTTTGTTATATTCTATGGCGGTTTCAAAGGACTGCAGAAAAGTGGATACTACTGGATCGACAACCTTCTTATTGGTTTTGTACTTTTCATGTATTATTTTCAGCAAACCACACTTCTTCACAGTTCCTGCAAGAAAATGTTGTTGTTTTAAAGAAAAACTTAACAATAACAAACTAGGGGTTGCTTCAAACCCAAGTCACCCACCCAGAGAACGGCAAGAATACCTAAAATTACTAAGAAGAGTTTAATGGAATTAAGAAAAACAAAGATCAGAATTACAGTCTGTAAAAAGCTTCCAAGGTAAGGTACCGATCATTAGTAACAGCTTGCCATAATTAAAATAAATGGTTAAACCGAGCTTTTTTGTTTGTTTGTTTGTTTTGCCCTTGTAACACAATGGAAAACACAGCAATGACAGTAGATCAGCAAGACCCCAGGCTGCAACAAAGAAGGAACTGCTCAAATACACCACACACACACACACACACACACACACACACCCCAGAAAGATACTCAATCACTGCTTCAAGCCATGACTTGTCATTTTTGATACAGACCTTATTCAAGTATTAAGTATTGGTCATTGCAATGAACAGAATAGTAAATAAGTTACTCGGTCGACGTCTACTTCCACATATGTGAGATGTCAACATGACTTAGCTTGGCACAAAGAATGCAACAACCTGTTTCTTAAGTGAAAAAAATCCATAAAGTGCAGAAAGAACAAGGATATTTCAGATTTTGACGCCTATGGCATCCAACAGTATAAAAACCATCACAGTAAAGAACTACCACTGCTAATACGAATGCTCACCATTAAAGGCACCACAGTAAGGACAAGTGTTTTTCTTCCGACACTTTTCAGACACCTTCTTTTTCAGCCCTCTCTTCTGAAGATAAGTAAGGCCTGGCCGCTTCAAGTAATCCAAAAACTGCTTTTTTTCTTCTACTGACAGCATGATACAGCAACAGGTTTTGCAGATCATCTTTAATATGAACACATAAGCACAGTCGTTTAACACAAACATGCAGAGTTGTAATTTCTACCACAACCTTAAGCTCTTCACTAGTATGCAGGATTTTTTTAACAAAATACTGCAGACTTGGATGAAAGATGATTAATATATCATAACAACAAAACCAAGTACATGGGAAAAAATACAGAAAAAAAAAAAAAACAACAAAAAACCTTGCTTAAGTTCTGTGGGACTGTAAAAATCCATACAAAACAAACAGCTGTGATACACTGTAATGGCCAAAAAAGGCAAGTTATGTTGCACATATTTACTTCAAACAAATACAGAAAGATTTCAGATTAATGATTCTACATTTGATTCTAATCAATTTGAAATCACAAAGAATAACATTGATGGATTTACATTACTAGAACTGATGCTTAAACACTCTTATTTTCAAAACAAAAATGTATAAAATATTTGACACAATCTTACATATGTTCTCTGAACCAGTGTTTTTCAAGCAGTATCTCTTGTATCATCTCAGTATCTCATTTGTCTTTGGTAATTTCCTTTTTCCAGCCTAGATATTGGTGGCAAATGGAAATTAAGTTTACCTGCAAGATGCCAATCACAGCTTTGAAGTATCCAACATGAAAACACGGCAGTTCCAAGTCAATGTACCCATAGTGGCCCAAACAGTCAGCCAGGTTTTTTCCACAGGTTTCACAGGGACGATCTTTTTCACTTGTTCCCTTTGAAGGGAAAGGAACACATGCACAAAATAAAGCTTTAGCTGTAATCCACTAAACATATAAAAGACAGAACATCCCTTCTGATAGGCAACTAACTTGACGGCAGACCCACAGCCCTCGCTTTTTTTCCCCAGCAATACAAGCATGTTAGTAGCACTACATGAAATACATATCACAGAATCGCAGGAGTTTGAAGGGGATCTCTGGAGATCACTGAGTCCAACTCCCTGCTAAAGCAGGTTTTCTATAGCAGGTCTCATAGGCAGTTGTCCAGACAGATCTTGAGTATTTCTAGAGGAGACTCCACAACCTCTCTGAGCAGCTTGTTCCAGGGCACTGTCACTCATACTGTAAAGAATTTATTTTACATATATACATACATGTATAGAACTTCCTGTGTTGCAGTTTGTGCCCATTGCCCCTTATCTTAATGCTGCATATTGATTAGGTCCCCTCTCAGCTTCATTTTCCAGACTGAAGAGTCCCATGTCTCTCAGCCTCTCCTCTGGAGGGAGATACTCCAAGACCCTCAATGCTTCTGTAGCTCTCTCTAGAAGTTCCCTATCTTTCTTGAACTGGGAAGCCCAGAATGGGACACAGTATTCCAGATGTGGTCTCAAAGGAGCAAAGTAATGGGGCAGAAAAGTTTTTCACACAGCACCTCCTGACAGCAGCAACTCTGAGTCATGCAACTGTGGCAACTGATCTGCAGTTCATGGACCTACAGCCCCATGTTTTGTGGATGAATGTCTCTGGGTCCCTAAAAACCGGGCAGGGAAAACTCATCTCCTAACTCCCAAGAGTGCCTTGCTGAGCCATCCAAAAGCACAACCAAAGCCGATGCCACTGCAACTAACAGCCTATGTTGTTTAAGTAGAGTTGCATTTGCACATATTTTGAATAGTAAACTTCAGTTATCTCACTTGTAACTATTGTAAACCATTCCCAAAAGGGACATTATAGGAAACCGAGGCTCCTCACCATGCGGTGGTCGAGCACGCCGTACTGCAGCGGGGCGTGGTTGTTGTCCTGGCTGTACAGGTTCTTGCTGACCACTTGAATGTGGGCCTGCTGCCGCATCTCCTCTGGGGATTTCATCCCGAAGCAGATGTGGCTTCTGGAAGGCGAGAGTTCACACAGGGTCACTCGGGGCTGACTGCATACAAGCGGCCCCCCACCCACACCACCGCTTTTCCCAATGGTCCCTCCAGCCACCCGCTCTCAGTCGCCTCCCACCCCACGGTTCCGCTCACATTTTCTTGGCCACATCGCTCTCGCGGAACTGCTCCTTCACCATGGCGGCACGGAGACGGCATGCAGCTACAGCGGCACCTGAATGATTACTATAGATCAGTAAGAAGCAGGATGGAGAGAGCGACACACAGAATCACAGAATGACCCGGGTTGGAAGGGACCTCAAGGATCATGTAGTTCCAACCCCCCTGCCTGGCAGGGCCACCAAACACACACCTTTACGAGATCAGGTTGCCCAGGGCCCCATCCAACCTGGTCTTGAACACCTCCAAGGACGGGGCACCCACAACCTCCCCGGGCAGCCTGTTCCAGGGCCTGACCACTCTCCTAGACGCAGCGCCCTCCTGCAACACCCCCTGCTGGACAGAGAGCACGGCCTCCCACGGGTGCGGGCTCCAACGCTCCGCACCAGTCCCGTATTCCCCAGCCTCCCTCACCGGCAGCAGAACCAGATCACGGCGTGAGCCCACCGAGGCGCCCTGCTTAGGGAGAGAACCTCCACGTGAAGCCCTGTCACTACAGCCGCACTCTTTACACCCAGATCCGGCACCGGAACAGCCAGGCTCGCTCATGGCCCCACCCCGGCTGAAGGCCCCTGTGCCGCCTTATGATTGGCTGCGCGGCGGCGCCACTTCCTTTTCTCGCTCGCTGGCAGGGAGAGCGCCGGCAAGATGGTGAGTGTGGGGTTATTGGTATTGAGTTATCCGCCCTGTTGTGCCGCCATCCGTGCTTTGAGAGCTCCCTGAGGGGCCGTGCCCTGCTGGGCTGACCTGTCCGCAGGGGTCTGTGCGGGTATGGTGGGGGACGGCGCTGCTTACAGCCGGGATTCCTGCGGCCTGGTTGATGCCTGGAGGAGGTTGGGCCTGCTGGGCCGCCTTGCTGCTAGGAGGAGCGGCCGCGGGTGTAGGTGGTGCTGAGATATTAAAGTACTGTGTGTCTGTGTTCTGAGTGGAGCCCTGTCGGTCACACTCGTGTCTTCTTTGGTTCTTCCTGCCTGAAAAGCCCCGTCAGGATGAAATGTGTAGCTTTCATAAGGAACCTTATTTTACGTCCAGAGATTACTAAAGGCCTGGAATGCCTTCTGTACAAGGAAAAGCTGGGAGACTTGAGGCTCTTTCTAGAGAAGAGCAAGCTAAGAGGGGAATGCGTTACTGTTTATAGATATCTGAAGTGTGGAACACAAGCTGGGGGGATGACTGATTATTTTCAGTGATAAGCAGCAGTAGAAAAAGAAGTAACAGGCAGCAACTGGAATGTAAAAAAGTCCATACTAATGCAAGCAGGAGCTCCTTTATTATCCTGCTGGTGGGGCACTGGAACAGGTTGCTCAGAGGGTTTGTGGGGTCTCCATGTTGAGAAATCAAGATCTATCTGGAAGCCTATCTCTGTGGCCTGCTGTAGGGAACCTGCTTTCACAGGGAGTTGGACTCAGTGATCTCTTGAGTCTGTTAGATCTTTCTTTTTGTAATCTAGGAGTCTTAATAAAATGATTTAAGCATGTTAAAATAAAGGGGTTATATATGCTGCTGTTTGACTCATGGGCTGGGAGTGGCTTCAGTGTACTTTAGCTTTCTAGGGTACATCCTATAGTATGAGACAAGTGTGTTAAATTGCAAGTGTGCTTAGTTTCAGGTAGAGTGCTGGCTGCAATGGTGTCACATGTTACATGTACATTAGGTTTTGTAAACTATGATTTTGTATCACTTCTGTGTACTCTGTTTTGCAGAACGACACAGTGACCATAAGAACTAGGAAGTTCATGACAAACAGACTGCTTCAGCGCAAGCAGATGGTAAGAAAAACACTGAATACGTTTATTATTATATGTTATCAGTTGCTTATTGGTTTTTGACTGCACATATTTTAAATTACGATAAGCAAGAGGCCTTAGAAGTGTTAATGTTGTATGGTGTGTAGAGGTTTGAACACATTTTTATATGCTGAAGGTAAATCTTCAGGATGGGATAGCAAGCTAACGTGTCATTTGAAACAGGAAACTGTTAGGAGCACATCTGGATTATGTTAATAGTACTTTCTGTGGCTTAGATGGTCTAGTTCAAGTTCTGAGTTTGGGGTGGGAGTCTAGTTGTTTTATTGGGTGCTGATTGCCTTTGGCTTTTATATGACTTAAAAAAATATATTTGTATTTTTTTTAGGTGATTGATGTTCTTCATCCTGGGAAGGCTACAGTCCCCAAAACAGAAATCAGGGAAAAGCTGGCGAAAATGTACAAGACAACCCCTGATGTAATATTCGTATTTGGCTTCAGAACTCACTTTGGTGGTGGCAAGACAACAGGCTTTGGCATGATCTATGATTCCTTGGACTATGCAAAGAAAAATGAACCAAAACACAGGCTTGCCAGGGTAGGTTATTTGTTCTGCAGTAAATAGGAAACAATTAGGATGGCTTTCAAGTGTTAGCAGTTGGTTTTCTTGTATTAAAAAAAAGCATACCTGTAGTTTTCTGGGGGTATTGCTGTGTATAGGGAATTTAGTGTTATGTAATAGGTATTAACATAGCATTAGTTAGCATTTGTGTCTGAAAAATAGATTACTTCTGGTATAATGTATTATAGGTAGAATTGGGATAGCAAAAATGATGTTACTTGTGATGTTCTGCGAAGAAGGATTCCTTAATCATTGTTAAAAATGGGGCTGATCCATGCAAGATCTTAATGTTTCCTCTATTTTATTATCAGTGAAGTTGTGTTGCTGTTTAGCTGTTACTTCATTGAAACAGTACTCGAAAGATCCAGAAATAACTAAAATAATTCATAGAATGGGAAATTTGGAGGTTACTACCACTGAATAGATAATACATACAACTTTGTTTTTTTTAATAGCATGGTTTGTATGAGAAGAAGAAGACTTCTAGGAAGCAGCGGAAGGAACGTAAGAACAGAATGAAGAAAGTCAGGGGTACAGCTAAGGCAAATGTTGGTGCTGGCAAAAAGGTATGATGAAATTATCTGTAGCCCAGAGTTGGCATGTTGTTTTTGAAATGTTGAAAAAAAGTTATTCAACAGAATAACCTTGTCTTTCTTCCATTTCTTTTACTGTTCTACTGGATAACAGAAGGTAATCTGTGTGGTCATGTATAGCTTCTCATTAGCTCAGTAGCTTAGTTTTGCTCCTCACTGCTGCAGCTTAGCTGATAAAATAGGAGACAGTGCTTCTTAAATGATTGTTTCTTACATGTCACTTGAACTAAAGTTAAGCTTTTTTAAACCTAACATTAATGCTCTAATCTCATAACTCAGTCATGCTATGTAAAAATGAAATACTCTGCTTAATGCTAGTTACTCAGACTACCTAAATACCTAACACTTAACAGAATAAGTTAGTGTTCTTTTAAATGTTAAGGATTTGTGGTGTTGTACGAGGTGAAGACTAGTAGAAATAAGAAACAATAGTTGCTTTATATTGGTTCTAAGGGACTGATTAATGACTGGGTGGGTTTATTTTTTTGCTGCTTGGAGCTTTTTATGCTGTGGGCTGCAACTCAGTTCAAATTTAGAAAGCATGCAGCTTGAGGAGGGACTGAGTTCCTTTATGATGAAGCAAATTCATCAAAACTGATGAGAAAACTTGGTGTGAAGATCACTTTGCTCAGCAGCTTTTTGCACTTCAGAAAACACTGAGAGGGTTTGTGCTCCAAAGTGGGTTTTGCAACTGCATCTTAATAGGAGATGGTGTTGGGTTCGTTGCATAGATCTATAACTGTTAAATTACTTCTAACGTCTTGAACTTCAGTAATCTTCACTTCTGCTTTTTTTCCTACTTTCTTGGGATTCTCCATCAGAAATGAAGTATCTAGCAGGTACTGAAAATGAGCATGGATGTGACTGAATTATACACCTCTGAAACACTTTTTATCCCATCAGATTGAAGCACTGTACTCTCTTGCATGCTTGTATGCTTGCCATAAACTTCTATCTTATGAGGGTTCAGATGATTACATACTGAAGTTTGTTCTGAGCTAGTGAAGTGACATGGAAAATATGGAATTTCCAGTGAGAAGGACAACTCATTGCTCTTGATAGATTTGTTCAAAACACTGCAGTTCTGGTTTGAAGTAGTGCAGTGTAATTGCACGTGTAACTTAACCTTAAAACAAAAGTACTTGTGAATCTTTATAGAAATGTAAGTTGCATCATAGCTTAGTAAAGTTGAGCCAGTGGTTGTAAACTGCATTGTTGTCAGCATTAGACTTCTAACTGTTCTAAGCAGAGATAAAATTGACTGCAGTTACTCTGGAATCATGTTCTTCGTGTTTTGTATAAATGAAGTTCTTGCAGTCACTTGATATATGAGAATGCTATTAGTTGTGATTTGGAACCTTTATCATATTATGTTTCAACGCTAATTGAATAGTGAAGTCATACAGTTGTTTAAAGTAGAAAGGTATAGAACAGGTTTTACTGTAGTTGTGATATTAGTGTGCGAATCCACAAATATATATTGTGGATGCTAAGGGGAGTCAGTGTTGCACTGATTCCTAGAATGGCTTCTTCCCCTGAGGAGTTTTAGCATTTGAAGCTAGTTATTAAGTCTTGTATTTACACTCATCAACTGTTATTTGAGTTACAGTTTTCTAGTTGATTTAAAGTCTCCTTAAGTCTATGAGCATTTTTGGGATCAGGAGTAGGGGTGTGTGCTGTGATAATTATGCAGCAAATGTGGCATCTTTATCAAATACTTGTTGAACTAGTGTGCATTCTTGGTAGTAAGGGACTCTATTTTGTTTTAAGGGTTTTTTAGTGTCCTTGAAAGTTATCTTAGAATTTGGATATGCGTAGTTAAGATCTTGTTCACTACCTTTGATCATTGTATCCATGTGTTAATAACTAAGGACAAATGAATTAGCATGCTTTTTGGAAAATCTGGGAATAGTTGCATTGTATCACAGAAAAGAACTGCAGAAAACACTCCTGCATTTAAGCTTTGTCTTGTAAAATGCATGCTTATACATAATTTTGTGCTGTAACATCCTTATTCACAGAAATCTGCATTTTTAATAGGAATCATGACATTTATTTTAGTGTCTACCTATGCATTTTGTGAGAATGGTTGATCTAAGGAGTGTTTAGGCACTTGATTAGACCTTATAGGAAAGTGCCATTTTTAAGAGTAAAACCCCATGCCTTCTAATGTCAAGTCATTTTGACAGATTTTGGCATGTGGATTTTTTTTTAACAGATGTGTTTTTAAATGTATCAAACAGTAACGTGGATGGATAAGCACTTAAGACCATTATTTGTAGCCTTTAGCTATAAGTGAATATGTAATTGAATCCTGAGAGTTCCCTAAGATCTGTAAAGCTATTGTTAGATTCCATTTTAAGCTTGAGGGAATGCATGAAATCCAAGTCTTTAGCCTTTACAGTAGTAAAAATTCAAAGGTTTTCCTATCACATGTAATTGCAGTAATTGGAAAAAGCAAATTCTGTTTTCAAATCTATATCATCTACACTAGCAGAACATTAATAAATCTATTCTCATCTTTTTTTTTTTTTTTTCCCAGTAACTGGATGTACTTCAGATGGAAAAAGAATTACAGGTATGACTGGGGGGTACTTTGTAAAAGTAGACATTAGGTAGCTTGTAGTTATACTGTTTAATGTTGGTTTATGTGAAGCCTCGTATTTGCATGATGTTCTATACCAGTATAAGGAAGACTAAAATGTTTACAGATCACTCTTCTGCTTACTACTGAGTTGATTGTTTGTTTCTTGAACTTGCATGGTTAGTGGATCATCAGAAGTTTCTGATTTACTGTCAATGGAACTCTATTACTTATTTGAAGGCTTTTTTTGCAGTAAAACTAACTTAAATATGATAAGGATAGGGTAGCTTTGTATTTTCTAAAGTGATTTGGTTTTGTATAACTTCAGTTTTGGGAGCAATTGTCATCTTACTGATACTTGTGTAGATGCTTGATAGTACTTTAGACAAATGATAGACTTTGTTCTTGTCTTTGTTGCAGGAACAAGTAAAAAGGTTTGTGCTGTGGATAATAACCATTGCAGAACTAAGTGTGTTCTTAGATCAGATGAGAAATGGCTCATTTGAGTAACTGTCTGGGATCTGATACAGTGAATATGTCAGGAGCAGGAGGCTTGCAAAGCAGTTCTAGATTGCTGAACTCCTCTATAGAAATGCTGCTATCTAGGCTCATTCCCATGACTGTACTCTAAAGCCTTGAACCTTATGTTTTAAGGGGAGCAGTATTTGGAAAGAAGTTAAGGCCCCATAAAAGTGAGTACAAAATCTGTTGTAATCTTCTGGAACTGATCTTTCTCTTTCTTTACAGGCTACATAATTCCATCAGGAAGCATGGGAAGAACTGTTCTGGAAAGAAGCTGCTCATCTGGCTTTTACATTAAATAAAATATGTCAGACAAATCCTGGTTTGTCTTTTTTGATTTAATAGTTAAGATTTTGTAAAGCTTGAGAACTTCAGTGTTAATGTGCTATTTACACTGTATTAAAATCCTTTCATAATTAAACATCTTTTGAGTATCAATATGAAGTATGAATCAAAGCTTTCTATGGTGAATAGTTTTAACAACATTTGAAGCAGGTGGTATTTATTCAGAGGAGGTAGGCATACTTACTCTCTTGTGTTCGGTCTGGTTTCAAGAACCCTTTAAAAATATACTTGTTTGATGGCCTATATACTTTTGCAGGAGTGGAAGGAAGAAAAAGTCATTTCAGCAGAGAGATTCAGAGCTGTGTATTTCACAGTTGAGGTTTTAGCTAATACAAGAGTCTAGTACAGCTAGTTTGTTTCTGGGTTTTCAGGGCAAACTGGGCAACTCTGCTCTGTGAACTGTGAAGTGCACCTTTAATTTCTCATTGGTAGTGTTAAAGTAGTCATTTAAGAAGCATCAAATCCAATCTTTGAGTGCAGTTTTTTTTTTAAAATTATACCTCATGTTCTGAGGTAGAAGATTGTAACTTATGTGAGATGTATCTTGTTTGGAGGCCAAGGAGGGGAAGCAGTCCTTGAGTCAGAGTGATTAGAAGAGGATACCAATGTTCCAGTAAATTCTCTATGAGATCTGGTAGGTATGGATGAAACATGGATGAAACAATCTATACTAATACCTTTAGTGGAACTAGTGGGATTGTTTTTAGGAGTTCTTCCAAAAGATACATGCAAATTAAAATCTGAAGAGTTGTTGGAAGCTTATTAAGAATGAGATGTGTTACTACATAGTGTGTGTACATACATATAATGATGAACTCTTCAGTCCATTGGAGTGTTTAAGCAAGTGACAGTAAATTTCTGACTTGCAAATTGTCAAGGATATGCGGCAAGCATTCACATAAGGGTAGAGTTAAACCTAAATCTCTTTTGAAGGTATTTACTGGAAAAGCCCTTCTCCTTCCCTGTTTGAAAGCCATGTTAAATGTAATTAAGTACTCACTAGGGGGTGGTGTGAACGCAATGATACAAATCTGTAACAAATTTTCATGTAAAAGAAAAAACTGGGAGGAAGCAGAATTGTCCTGCCCAAGAGGTCAACTCCTTTGGAAGTAAGCATTTAAAGTAGCTATTGAGGGTGTGAAGCTCTCATTTACTGGTTCTGCTGTTTGTTTTTAACTGAATGGAAACTTACTTTCAGTCAAAACCATGCAATTTTCAAAAATGTTGATTACTTCAAAGCTGTATGGTAATGTTCAAATTTAAGTTGCTCTTCAGAATCTTCCTTACCTTAGTTTTAAGCAATCAACAATCTGAATAAACACTGGCACAGAGGTGTTTTGCAGAGTCTTGATGCCTTAAAAATACTGTTTTAAAGGGTATGTGCTTCCTGAAGCACAATTTAGTTTTAAAATTGAAGGTTCCCTCCTCAATATTGTAATATTTGAAGTGCTTTTCATTACAGGTTCACTTGATACAGTAAGATTTCAAAGCAAATGGTTTGAAGTAGGCTGTGTAATTGCCTGGTACTGTGCTTGTTATTTGGTGCTCCATTATGATAATTTAAGATTGACAGCAAAAAAATATTTGCCTAGTGATTCAGCCAAACAATAGACTTCCCTTGTTATGTGAGTAGGTTATAGCCACTTACTCAGAAGCTGTACTCTTGTCTTGCAATGGGAGGCATCAAGCAGAAAATGGGAGGGAGGAGGAAATGTTGAAATGATTGAAATTGGTCAAATCAGGTCATCCTATTTGAGTCTTTCCACTATTTTGCAATATTTTCAATGTGGCTGTGCTATCATTCAACTTGAAGAATGGCAGACAACTGAAGAGTGCCATCAGAACTCCTGTGCTTCTATGGTCTGGAGGGAAAAGCGGCTCCTCATGCAAGTTTCTATTCTGCCAACATTTTGCCTTTGTGTGCTACAGTCTAAGCAATGTGTAGCAGATGTTCTGTAATTCAAAAGTTAAATGCACATATCATGCTGTGGAGAGACTCTAGGTTAATCCCCTTTCCTGTGGGAGGTAAAACAATTAAGTGGAAAGCACTGATGAGCAGGAATCTTCACTTCTTTCCCTACTGTGTGCTGAAGGTATCCTTTTGTTTCCTGCTGATCTCAGCACATCCCATCATCTGTAAGTGATGTTTTTTTGTCACAGTTAGCTCTTTTTGGACATCAGCCTGGCCTTAATGTTAGAATATCAATTTCTAAAAATGCAGATTTCAAAGACTGCTTTTATGTTTTGTTTCTAATTAATGAGCAATCTGGTGCCTAAGTTAGACAACAGGATTTGTGGAGAAGATTCTTAGAACTAATCATAAGTTGATCTGCATGGAAAGACTTTTAACTCCACTGTATTCACGGGTAGGACTTGTTTGAATTTTTCCATCTTTATTATATACTCAAATGTTTCAGAAATCATGGAGGGATCTTGTGGCTGTAAGGACTCAATCCTATTACTTGACTAGTGAGATAAAATGAGTTCTTTTTCCAATATAAGTTAAAAGTTACATAGAAGCCTTAGGGGGTGACTTAAACTAGACTGAGTAGCCCAAGCTGTTAGTGAGGTTCCACCTCCAGGTTCACTGTGGTATGTGCAGTGGCTTATAAGGCAGTTCCTGTCTGAGGGAGTGTAGTCTAGAAGGCATGAAGTAAAAAGCTACAATGTGTCAAACTCAGCTTCCAGCTTAGGAGAAGAAATGAGTGCTGTGAGGTCAGCTGAAGACAACAACCTTAGTACTAACGAAAGATGATAACGTTTGGCTTTAGCTGGGCAGAAATGTGCTCTTGGGAACAGTGTGTAGCAAGCACGAGAACAAGCATTGAGGAGAAAGAAAGCTGCAACTGATTGTGAGTTGAAATACATGAGATCACATGCTCTGAGAAAAATGCTGTATCACTGTGAAGGGGGCAATGGGCAGTACAGGTCTTGCTCAGGGGGGGAAAAACAAAACAACCGTGTATTTAAGTACTAAGTTATACAGTTCAAACAGATCTATTTGTGAGAATCAGAAGAAATTAACTATTAACCTGGTTTATTCTTCTACAAAATTCACTACAAGTCTTTAGTTTCCATACAAGGAAGAAATAATACATGGTCCTGTAGCAGCTACTGTTGTTTAATTAATGAAATAAATTTGAAAGTCCAGTATATATATTCCCTGGTTGCATGCCTATATTTGAGCAGAAGTATATAGTGACTGTTTTGAGTGGATATTTTTGTGATGCTAAGAGTTCAGATGAAACTAGTTTAGTATTGTGGTGTTTGTTTTTTTTTTATTTTTTATTTTTTGTTTTTTTTTTTTTTTAACACCAATTACTGGTAGACTTTAATGTGAACATAGGTTTCCAGCATGGGTGTGAATATTTTTGTACACTGAGAATGCAGTGTTCATTTATTCATTCAAAACAATAGCAATAAACCTAAGTTATGTGTTTGTTCCAATGCTTCTGACAGGTAGAAAGAAAGATTTAAGCTCTGACAAGTCAGTGTCAGAACTAGACATGCTCTAGTGTTCTATTGTGTTTGGTTTTCCTTCTCTTTAAAGGGATTAAATGGAAATGTAGTCCTAAACTGTATACTGGTAATTTGTTAACTCTACAGTGTTCTGTCTTGAAAACCCAGACAATGATGACAAAAAACACCTGTGGAGTTCTATCTGGAATTCAATAATCTTCTTCCTGATTTGTCTTGGCTCTCTGTAAAAGGCTGTGGTTAATGAAACAGCTACAAAAGCGTCTAAGAAGCATCCTGTGAACTAGAGGACAATTGTGTTGTGGGTTTTTTTTGGTCAGTGCTGCAATTAATGATGAGAAAAACCTCCATAGTCTTTGTCAGTTACTGTTATTCATTCATAGAGCTCCTATGTAAGTAGTGAATTGAGGCAGAGGTGTATTTGAAGCACCTATGACTTATCACACTGTTGCTTATGCTTGGCCAAAAAAAAAAAAAAAGTTATTGTTCAATACTGTTACAAACAACCCTTCATAATTTTATTCCTTGGGTTCAAATCCTGTTTGTTACAGAATGAACTGTCTGGACTGGAAATATCTGTGTTAAGAGAAACATGCTTCACTGCCTTTTGTGATGATCTGTTGTGATTGTTCTGAACTACTTCCCTGCTATCACTTCATGTCAATTCTTACTAGCCTGTTTGCTAAGCCAGGCATCATTTGTGTTGATTTGATAATGGGTTTCAATCACTGATGATAAAACTTCTTCAGCAAATGACCTCAGATCTGTATCTTCTGCATAGCATTGGCTGTAAGTAGAAAATTGAGTCTGACACTTTCCTTTTCCGTTTGCTTTAATAACCAACTTCAAACAAACAAACAAACAAAAAACATTATGAAAGTAGTTTAGTACTGTTAAATTTTAAGGGGGGGAAGGTTGATTTCAAAATAATGGTAGTACTTACATAATTTGTTTCCTACATTGCTTGATGAATCCTGTTGCAGAGCAGAAATATGGTTCTTTTTTAAAGCTGAATAGTGTGTTATCATAAAACCTGGGAACTGTCAGAAGTCAGACCTGAAGTATTTAATTGATTAGATCTAGTTATTGAAGGAAAGTTTACCAAAGGCCCTGCCTCTGGATTTTCTGATATTAACAATTAAAGATGTGACAACACAGGATTGGGAGAAGTTGCTTTGCATACAGTTTTTTTGGGGGGGAGAGTATATTTTGTCTAGCACTCAACTCTACTGCATTTCCTTAAACAAGCACTAGAGAATTGTGCTACCAGAGAAAACTTTGTGAAACTGAGTTGCTCAGATTTGAATGCTAAAAACTAAGGATCTAGCACAGAGTATAAAGTAAATAAAAATTTCTCTGCTCCTCTCCCCCCCCTCCCCAATTTATTTATTTATTTATCTATCTATCTATCTATTTATTTATTTATTTCTGCTGTTATTAAGCACTGTGAACGCCTGTTAGTTGCATTTCCTATTTAGAGAAAATATTTATAGGTTAACAGAATTTCTTGGCTACTGGCAGTATTTTATTCATAACATGGCTAATTTGTGTCTGTTTGAATATCTTTAAAGAAGACTCCACAATGTCTCTGGGCAGCCTGTTCCAGTGCTCTGACTCCTACACAGTAAAGAAGTTCTTCTGAAGGTTTGTACGAAACTTCCTGTGTTGCACTTTTCTCCTGTTGCCCCTTGTTCTGCTGCTGTAAACCACTAGAAAGAGCTTGGTCCCATCCATTTGACACCTACACTTTCAATTTTTATAAACGTTGGTAAGAGTTTTCTGCCCCTCATCCTCCTCTTCTCCAGGCTGAACAGCTCTAGGTGGTGTCTCCAGCCTTTCCTCATGAGAGAGATGCTCCGACTCTCAACATCTTCGTGGCCTTCTGTTGGGCTCCCTAGGAATTACCCATCTTTCTTGAACTGAGGAGCCTAGAACTGGAGAGTGCTGCAGCCTCAGCAGAGTAAAGGAAGAGGATCACTTTCCTAGGCCTGCTGATCATGCTCTTTTTTCTGCACTCAAAGAACTGAAAAGAGAAGAGCACTACAGTAGGTACATATCACATAAATACTAAATTGTACTTCTAATTTTCTTATTCAGTTTTTCTTGGTAACTAATGGCAGTTTACAGAAATACACTACACAAAACAGACCCTCCGATCTCAGGCTGCTATGCTTCCCTTATTTTTCAGCTCAAAGTCTCTTTTTTATTTCTCTTATCCCTTCAATAACTGCCTCGGAGTGGACAGTGCAGGATGACACATAAAACATCTTTCATGTAAAACAGCATCAGTTTGCAGAGTAATTAAAAGATGATCTTACCTAGTAATTTCCAATAGGTCCAAAAATCAAAAGCCAATATATCCTGTTTTTTCATTGGAGCCACATGAAAAGAAGTACTGAAATTAGTGGGGAGTTGTGCAAAGTAGTCATTTAGCCAGCAGAGGACTGTAGAACCACGTATCATACAGTTATTGATGCAAAAATTTTCAATCACAAAGAATAAACAGCCAAACCCATGTCGCAAGCAATGTGGAAAAGGCAGTCTCTTGAATGTGGTAAAATACTGAAACGTGAGGGTGCAGTTTTTTGTTTACTTCTCAATAAAGAGCTTAATTTGCCCTAGGTTCCCTTTGTTGATGAAAATCTATGGGAATTTTGTTTACATTTGGAAGCTCATTGCCAAGAAGAGTACTCCTTACATGCTGCATACTGAACATTTTGGGGGGAATCACAGCCCTGTGCTGACACAAAAATGGTGGCATGTTTCCTAAAGGAAAACATTCTTCATTTATAATGAACATTATGTCTGCAGCAACTAATGGCACAACCTCCTATTCAGTTTATGTAAAATAAAACAGGCCCATATGTTGCTGCTTTAAGAGTTTGGGTGTTTAAATTGAATGTTGTTTAATGAATATTCAAGCCCATTTGCTCAAAAGTTGTGCTCAGCATAGCATCTTCTTCCTCTGTCTTCGATCCTACCTAGAATACTAAGCCATTACAAGAAGGTGCTAAAACCAAGGCATCTGTTTCTAACTAAAATTTGGTTATTAAAATGCTAAGTAGATGAGATGGTAAATGAAGACATACAGTAAGAAGATCGTATTATTTTTTGTTTTGTAATTAAGACTGAGAAGGGTTTGATATGCATGATGCCCTTTAAGAAACGAAAACGTTCTCTGTGCTGCTGCGGCATATTGAGTGCATTACAGAGGTGTATTCACTCCCTGTCTCCTGCAGGAGAGAATTCAGCTCTTCCAATACAAATGGGCCAGATGCTGCCTCACCAAGCTGCTTCTAGAGGCATAGGTGCATAAACATACTTCCACATGGGGCCATAGATCTCCCCCCTGGTGTGGACCTGAGGGCTGTGAGAGCCTTTTGTTATCAGTCTTTAGCTAAAAATCAAATAGATATGTTAGCGGACTCGAAGAAATGCTCTGGAAGCTGAATATCTCCTACTAACTGTCCTTTTGTAGGGTCTAGACCATTTAGATCTGGAATGTGTTATGCATTCATCAAAGACCAGCAACTGTGCTGAAGTTTCTTTGAGTCAGGAAAAAACACTCTGCTGTGGACAAATGGTTGAATTCAGACTCACTGTGCATCTGCTTATGTATTTAACATCAAACTTTTAATTCATGAAAACGCTCCAGTGCATGTTTAAATTATAAATTTTCAGAAAAATCTCTCAACTCTTAGGCAATACTGAAATGCTATGAACTTTATCTCCACGTCCAGAAGTGACAGCACCATCCTCTTTTATTTTTTTTTTTAATGGCATGGGGGAAAAAAAAATCTCATTAGAAGACAGCTGGAATGTAAACACAAATCACAATAATTGGCTTTTACGTGTTTTCATGAGGGTTCTTCAGATGCTTGTTTTTACTGCACAAGTGCAATATTGTAGATATACAGTGAAGCACTCTTCAGAGAATAATTGATACATGGATAAAATACTTAAAAGCATTCCCTAATGCTGTAAATCTAAATGGGGGCCAAGACTTTTACATGAGAAAAGCAAATATACAAACTCTTATATTCTTGAAAATTCTGTTGTTTGCTAAAGCTTTCCTTGCCTCATTGATTCCACCGTCTCTCCTTAGCCAGGTCGTTAAGCACCCATTAGAGTAAGAATGGGGCAAAAAATTGCCTGCTCAACCAGGTGTCCCCTGCGGGTAGTTAACCTGTTCTGGGCACTTCTGTATGCATCAAAATTTACCACTTATCTCTCTCTTTTAAAACATGTTATCTCCAGTTAGGAAAAAGATACCTGCAAGATTAAACAAAGATGATGAAGTTAGCAATACTATCACCTTTCTGCAATGTGAGCTTCTGGAATGAACAAAACCTGAAGTTCCCCTTGTATGACAGAGGGAAATGGACCTGTTCTGGCTACCATACATGTAGTAAGAGACAGTTCCATGCTGAAGGACTGATTTTTATATATATATTTTTTGCACCTCCGTTTTTATCTCATAAAATCTGTTATACATCAGGAAAAAAAAAAAAAACAAAAAACACATTTTCTTTCTCTTTTTTCTTTTTTCTTTTTTTTCTTTTTTTCCTTTTTTAATTTTTATTTTTCTTTTTATTAATGAGGAAGATTTAAAAAGTAAAATGACTTTCCCTGTGTACTAAAATGTGATTTATCTTAGGTTTGTTTCCTATGCAGTCTTCCATAACTGATCATTTACGTTCAGTGAGTTTATCTGCTCTTTGTACTGTGACGATTCTTCCTGATTTTAGTATTCATTATTTATAAGAAGCCATCCCAGACAATGAGGGAAAATGTTCTGTCCTTTGCTGTGTGTCATCAGTGGGACTCTCAGTGCTTGCCGTCATTCGTTTAAAAAACACAGTTTTTTAAACTGTCTGTATGCACAGGGCCAGCAGCAAAAATGCCCTTATTGTTGGGATGTTTTGGAACAAAACTGCACTGCAGGTGAATATATGTCCTGGTGCTGGACTGGCAGGTAATCAGCTCCTCTGTGCTACAGGGTAAATGCAGTCTGAGCAACTTACAGACTTTGAATTCCCTTTTTAACGTGTTGGAAACACCAGTTATGTGATATGGCAGGGGCAAATCACTGATTAGTTAGGTTCAGCATTCTGACTATGGCACACAAGTGTGCTTTTGTTTCCCTCTACCTCTCCTTTTGAGGGATTCCCACTCTTCCCCACTTAGAACCTGTTTAAATTGCAGACAAAAAACTGCTCTCCAAACACAAGGAAAATATAAAAGACTTTTTTTTTTTTCCTCCCTGTCATGTTTTAAAACATACTAGCATTCCCTTCCTCACCTTTCTTCTTGTCAGATATAACAAACACAAACTGTCCCCAAGGAGAAAACAAACACTTGCAACTGTATGCAAACACACTATGAATTCATGCCATCAGTGCTAACATGGCTTGTTTCAGCACCGATTTAAAATCCACTCTCCTGCACCTTATGTCATCTCTTTCTGGCTGTCTATCCAGCTTCTTCCAGGTCTGCCTTACTAATCTGGAATGTTAGAATGTGCTATCCTTCCTTGCTATAGTCATGCATGTTAAAACATCAAAATGCTTTTTGTATCTTCCTTCACACTCTATAGTAAAGATGAAAGAGGCTGTGGAGAACAACGTAGGTTATGGATCTAGCCCTCAGGATAGAAATGATTATCGATGGCAACCTGTCGAAGCACTGAGCTTGTGTTGTTGTTTCAATTAAAGTGAGAATGCAAATGAGGGATAAGGAAGAAAGAAAAGCTTCAGGATGGGTAAGCAGGATTTTCCTGCAACACAATAGCAAACCTCCTCAGAGTGCTTGTGACTACAAGTCATACATTTCTCCACTGTGGGAGCCAGAAATGTCTATCATTTTCACTCCTTCCCAAGGACATTATAATGCCTGAAAACAAACAAACAACAACCACAACAACAACAAAAACCAAAACAAATAACATCAGATCCCACAAAGTACAGAGGGAAGATTTACTTCATGAAACTTAGAAAAGCTTCTTGGACTCTGCTTGCTTACTGCCTGCTGGGAGTTATCTTAGCATGTGTTGTGAAAGTTTGTGCCATTCTGTGAAGTTCTGATTTCATACATAGGGCAAATTCACACCAATAATATTTGATAAAACAGTTGAGGCACAATCCCTCCATTTAGATTTTCTCACTCAGTTTCTGTAGATCTTCTAGTGAGTTTTCTCAGGTTTATTAGACAGTTGAACCGGTGCTCTTTATCAACAAGACCTTTACAATGGTACCTAAGTACTGGCAGCTGACAGCTTTGAGGGAATATGAGGTATAATACCTACATTTGGGATGTATTTTCACACTTTATTTTAGATAAAGAATTAATATGCTGCAAGGCATATGTTTTTCTATAAGATGGCCAGTAATTGCCTTACATGTGAAGAAATCCATACCAAGAGCTCACATGGGTGTTTCTGAGGAGGAAGGATTTCTGTTTTCAGCCCAGCTTTTAGTCAGCACAGTGCAAACGTAATCAAAACAAAAGAGTAGGCAGCAATGTGTAGAATAACTGCAAGGAGAAAAGCTGATTCTATCCAGTCCTAAATTTTCCTGTGCTACTCCCTCCCCCTTACTTCCTCCAATGTCTTGCAGGTAAGACATTAAAGAAAGTTCTATATGAGGAACAGAGAGTAATCGGAGCACAGCAGTCTTTCTTGATTTATTACTTCATTCATTAATCCATATATAAAATGCAATTTAGAACAAGGCTCAGAAATCCTCACTCTGACATATTCTCACATATTTGATAAATGATTCCACTGGAATAAGCTTGAAGGGCATCTGCAGTAAATTCTGCTGAGATCTATATCTCAAAACATTTTTACACCTTCATATCAAATTAGAGGATATCTCTTAGATAAGGGTAAGTGATGAGATTTCTATCACTTGGGTGAATGTCTCATAATTCATATAGGTGGAAGAGGACAAGCAACCAGCACTATAAGAAAGGCACATCTTTAAGATAGTTCTCTTGGAAATAATTCTCATAACTGCTTTTCCTTTTGTATTAAAGCCTAAAATCTTTAATAATCATTGAGATGTTTGAAGACATGAAGTAGGAATGTGCTACATTTCATGTGTCTGCATGCAAGTGCATACATCCAGTCAAGGTAAAGACAACTATCTTCAATCTTGCTGTATCAAACAAGGATGTTACTGTGGGAGAAAAAACTCATTTTTGGATCTTGATGGTGGTGCTGTTCGTTTGTTTTTATGGAGCCTTACTATGATTTCCATATTTTTTATATGACAATATACACATAAACATATACAAACGAATACACACATGCGCATGTACAAAGAGACAAGTACACAAGCACATCTCTATGTTTCTGCCATTTGAATGGCAAAGAAAAAAAAAATCACATATTTTCCAAATTCCTATGAGTATAGCAGAAAAAAAAAGGATGAAGAGTGGGATTCCCCCTCTGTTCTGTGCTGTAGACCACTGAAGAACAAAATCAGTTCAGGGAACAAGACTGCACTCAAACCTGTTCATTTACAGCTACTGTCAAAAGATATTGTCAGCAATATTCCTTTCTGAGTGTGAATGAAGTGCTTTAGTGCTTTATTTTTCAATGACAAAAAGAATTCTAAACAAGCAAGCTTTGGTCTTCAGCAAACATTTTCAGTTCAGAGCTAATAAACTGATCTGATGTCTGTTTAAAATCTCAGCATTTGAAAACAGTAGTACACAGAACTAAATATATAAGACCTAAAAGATCAGTTTTCTTCCTTATTTTTGGACTGTTTTGTTGGGAAGACAGCAATTACACAGAGTTCTACCAGCTGCACCTTTCTTTTATTGATACCACTTCTTTAGTTCAAGAACCTTTTGTCCCGTTCTCCTGAAGCTGGACACAAAGTTTCACGCTGAAGAAGTAAGCAGCTGATTTTGGAACTGGGAAAGTTCTGGCCTCTAATAGAGATTTAGCTGCAGTATTACTTCTGCATTTTTGCTACCCATAGTAAGCTGCCTGATCTCAATCATTTATTCAGTTTCTCTGTGGACGTATAGATTATTACTGCTGTGCAAAGGAAATCTTTCTGCACCCCTTGAGTAATATCCTCTAGCCTTATTCAGACTGGAAGCATTTATCAGAAAGTCATTCCAGCTGTTCTATTTGTATATAGCTTTCACTCCTTCTGTTTAAATGTGTGGACAGCACTACCTCAATTAGTTTAGAGAATGAGTGGGTCTTTTAATGTTTACTATCTAACTAGTTCATTGGCCCACACAAACAGAAGGAGCAGGCTGATTTCTGTGCATGAAGACTAAGAGAACAATAAAGCTTCCTGCAGAAGTGATGTTTCTGTCCTATTAAACTTTTAGCCAGAGAAGTCTGAATCTCTTTTGTCTAAGTAAAACCTGGATAGAATCAGCGAAAATACTCCACCATCTTTTGGTATCTAGTTTACACATAGCATGGAATGATTAAAGAAAAAAAAAGTCCATGTAGAAAAATTTATATCAAGGATTATGAATTGCTTTACTATCTACTTTCTGTCTCCACAAGGAATAAAAGAGTAAATGCATAACAGATGTTAGTTCTATTACTTATCTTAGTACTTTTAGTGTGCTTAATATTTCAATGAAGAGCTTAGATCAAAACATATATATACAGCATGAGTGGAAATAATTAGAACAAGCAATGCTATGTAGAACTGAAGTAGTTCAAACTTCTCTTAAAAGTAGAAAACCAAATTTAATCATAATTTTTTCTTGATCTCTTCATTCTTATTAAGAAGTTTGGACAGAATGACCATTATTAGCCTTAACCTGGGGGCTGCTGTCTAACCCCAGCTGTACCTATTAATTGTATAGAAGACACAGCTGATGCTCATTTTCTGTGCCTCAGTCAGCAAGTCAGCAATGTAACAGTCACTTTTCATTGCAGCCAGGTGAGGAAGAGGTTTGTTTTTTGGGTGTTTTGTTTTGTTTTGTTTGTATGGGGATTGTATTGATTACTCAGAAAACTTTGAAAGAATATTGAGAGTGAATGGCTGTATGTTAAAAGGCTTTTTTTTGAAGGCTTACATAGTCTGTTATGTGACTGTGAAGTAATTGTTTGTATTCCTTAGTGTGCTACTGTGTTGTAAGGCATTCTTGTAGTTTTCTACAAGATACCTTTGTCGCTAACAGTAAGGAATTGGCCTCAGAGGAAACTTAGATTATCTTATCCCACTTTTATCAAATAATTATGCTGTCTCCCATGTATGGATTTTGGATTATCTCTCTCTCTCTCTTTTTTTTTTTTTTTTTTTTTTTTTTTTTAATGATTTCTGCTGAGGAAGCATTAGTAGTATTTGTGTTTTGGTTTTCTTTAGTGATGGGAATACATTCAGGTCCAATTTAGGTGTCTCAGTAGGGGAGAGCACAACAGCAGTGGGGTGAGATGGATCCAGGGGCAAAGAGTCTCAAATAGACCAACAGTTATTCTATACCACATGACATCATGTTGAAGGCCAGAAAGCTGTGGAGAGTTGGCTAGTAGACAGTTGCTGCGTCAGCCAGTGAGCAGTTGTATTGTTAGCTGAGCAACAGGCTGGTGAAGAGTAATTGGATTGTGGAGATGGATAGGTATATAGCTATGTTTTATTTCTGTCTCGATAAACAGGTTATATTTCAACACATAAATAGTTCTATTTTTCCAACTCTGTTCCTCATTCCACCTCAGGAGAGCATGTGAATCACTGTGTGGATCTGAGCTGCTGCCAGGTTAAACTACAGCACTTTTTCTTAACTGAAGGGGCCTGAGTTATGCCTGAGCACTGTTATCAACATCTGCAATTTACTGATCCATCTTTAAGATGGAAAGGACTGAAGGAGGTACTTCAGACTTCGGGTTCCCTCTTCTTCCCCATAGGGTACCATCTCTTCTAACAATGCCACATGGGACTTCTGAAATGAGTTTTGGTAGCTAAAGTCATCTGTGAAGCATCTTAAAACTTCTGTGGAAGCTTCTAGCAGATGGTTGGTTAAGAACCTTGTGGAAGTGAATATGAGAAGAACAGCCTCTATTTCATATCGTTTATTCATACCAAACTTAATTGATACACATAGTATCAGCGTTATTGTTGCATGTCACAGGTGGTGTCCACATGAAGAAATGTGTAACTACAAGAAAGAAATGTAGCATTTCTTCATTTATATATCTTCATTTATGTGGCAATTCTGCTTCATGACTTTCAGGGAGATATTTGCATCTAGACAGGAGGTAGGAGATGGACTTGGCCTTTCATGTTACTGGGTTCAAGAAGTCTTGACCGTTATTTTAGGGCAAGTCAGTTCCCTGATTGTCTGTCTTGCTAGTTACTGCTCTATTTGACAGTGGTTGGTAATGTGTACTGGCTGGCTGCCCCTGCTGTCATGGGAAGTAGTAGAATGTTTACTGATGCTGACATCTGAACAATCATTGCTCTGCTTCAGTACCAGCAAACAGATGACAGTAAATGGCTCAGACCATCTTTGCAGTGTGTCAGAGAGCTGATTCTATCTTGATTTTTCTCTGGAAAGCTTAATTGATTAAACTGGATCTTCATAAAGAGTTTTCAATCAGCCAGAAGGTTTTCTGCAGTGACAAAACTTTCTGAAGGTGTGTGGCTTCCTGAAGGTACTATCTGTACTGTTAAGCTGTTTAATACATTGAAGAGTTTGGTGCCATAGTTAATGGCTGTAGAAATATCAGCTTGTATGGTGTACCATTGTTAGCACATTGGGAAGCTGTTCTGATTGCTGTACCAGTAATATTGACTGACTGATCAAAAAGAGTGCAGTCAAAAACAACAAAAGCACTGCTGGTATTTCAGCTTTGCATCTGACTTATAGAAAAATGGGAATTTTTTGTGTTCTGTAAAAGCCTTCCTTGTTTTACCTAACACTGCTTATTTCCTCCTCAGTGGGGTTTTATCTAATCTACAGTGGTGCACCTCTAAAACAAGCTTGAATGCTGCTTTGCAAACATTTTTGTATGTTTATAAATTGGTCCCAACATATCCTGTTATCTTATCTCTAGACTCAGAGTGTTGATAGAGAAATTTCTGATCACTTCTACTTCATCAGTATACATTCGCATAAATTCATCTGGCAGCTTAAAGCCAATTAAAATTTATAAGCCACAAGTAGTGAGTGAAATTCTGAGGATTAATTTACTCACTAGAGTATTAATCTGTGTAATGTAGTAGGTTATACTTCAGTAAACTTGGCTATATGTAGATAGGGAGATGCATTTCCTTGCGTGTTTTACTGTAAATGCAGTAATTAGTCCCACTGGGCTGTGGAGCTTGAACAGTTACAGCCAGCACTACTGCTGCAGCCTTGGTCTGAACTCTGAGAGAAAGAGCCCAGTCAGCAGCATGAAATCCAGACGTGCTCATCTTGCAAGATCCTTTTTGCCTGTCATTCCCTGCTCTGAGTTGAAAATCAGGAAAGTAAATGAAATAAGATTAATTTCAATTAAAAAATGGGAAACGCCCCTTGGTGTAAATATCAGAATGTATAACTTATTCCCCCTATCTTCACCCAAACTTCTCTATTAAGTAAACTATTGGGAAGGAGTTTGCGATTGGAGAGATTAGTGAATGACTTGATACACTCAACAGAAGGAGCTTGCTCCTTAAGGCTTGTGAGTCAGGATCTTCCTACACTGGGGGAAACTAATTGATCAAACCTAGCAAGTCTGACTTTTGTTAATGGATTTTTAACTACCATTTATTCAGCTAATGGTCTCACCAATAGGGAGCAGGGGCAGAAAGATGCTATGGATAGCATAGGAACAGTTGGTACCTGGTAAAACATTTTAGTTCTTTTCCTCTTTGCTTTAAAATTGCACATTTCATAAACAACTGCTTTCTCCCAAGTTATTAGCTGTGGACTTGTTACAGTAAACTCGCTGGATTTCAAGCAGGTCAAAAATAAATAAATAAAGCTGGTGGAAAACAGGGCTTGTTGAGCCTGGGAAGATAAATTATTTTCAGAGTTTTGTTTGGGGGGAGGGGAGGACCCAAACAACATTCAGAACAAGAAATTGAATAAACAAATACGTTGTAGAAACATGTACTGGGGAGCACAGGAGTTTCAGGATGAGGAGCTGCAGTGAGGCTTTCTGTCCTGAGGAGGCTTAGACAGTTCTCACTGTTTTTTTTGCTGCTGTTGCTGGCTGCGAGTTGAAAGCTAGGTTCTTGGCTGTTATGTTACATTACTGGACTTATTAATTGTATTCCTTCTCACAGGGATGATGTTGAAAGACCAAAACCTGCTCATTTGCCTCTTTCTGGATAATGAGTTATTCAGGAAAGTCCTAGTCCTAATTCTTCTGTTTGTTCAATGTGGAGCACAAATGTGAGTGCAAAAAGATGGAAATGGCTTTCTGCAGACAGCTCCTGCTGGTTAAGAGCATTGCTGCAAGAGGAAAACTTTCCTTCTGCCTTGCCTCCCTCTGTGTGCCCCTTCCAAACCTTACTGACAGCCCCTTGGGCAGCCTCAGTCCCAGCTCAGGTTATGGCTGTTGTGGACACGAAGAATTTAGTCACCAGCTGTGTTATGTTGGGTAGTGTAGGACAGAGCTGCCCATGGGCTGGTGACTGGCCAAGTTCTGTGGGACCTGCACTGCAACACGGCCTGGAATTCAAGGGCTTTTAGCCAGAATTCACATCACTGTGCTCATGTATGCAGCTGTGTTAGAATAACATTATGAAAGCTGTTCAGCTCTTAACACAGGTAATGGGGAGAGGGTTATAAATATGTGCTTATCATAATGTTATGCCAGAGAATCTGCTGTTTTATAATAGAAAAAGTCTACTAAGGAATCTGAGTAGAAATTGCCTTTTGGATTCACATATCTGACAGATCAAGTAACTTCCCTCTCTGTCCCATTCAGACTATCTGGTATTATCTAGTTTTAAACATTACTTCAGTCATTACATACATGTGTACTTTGAAGGAAAAAGCATAACTACTAACCTTACATGGTACTTATTGAACAAATTTAAGGGACAAAGCAATCTTGTTTAAACCCACGTTATTTCTTGTCTATTAACACTGATTTGTTTTCTTTCATCTTCTCTATGTTTATTGAAGCTTTCATGCTTCCTGTGCATGTGTGTATAGGTATTTCTAATTATCTTCTACAAGATATTGTTAGTCTGTCTCCATGTAGAGAAAGTGGTGTAGTGGTATTAAATGGATTTTAAAATGTCTAATGTATCTGTGAATGTAAGAAAAATGATTTTTTCTTGTTTTTTAGTGTAGTTCTTTTATTATTATTATTATTATTTTTTATTTTTTTTTTTTTAATTTTTTTGTCTCCATTCTAACATTCAGGACACATATTGGATCACTGTAGACTGCTTTATGGTATTATTTTCTGGTGGAGTCTAGTAGGTCACCTTCCAGAAGAGTTCCCTAAACACAGGTGCCAGTCATTTGTTTCCACAATTCATTATTGTTTATTATTATTATTTTGTATGTAGCTCAAATTGAGTCACTCTTACAGACTGTCCTGTGTTTTTGTGTGTGCATACACACAGCGGGAAGAAAACTCAGAGCTCACCAGCTTCTTGGCTTGAGGCAGCTGGAAGTTGAGACCTGTTGCTGATCTGCCAGTGCTGTAGCAGCTGTGGCTTAGCCCAGCTGATCTGAGCCAAACCACTGCGTTTGCCCCTGTCTGGGTCCATGGGACAGGAGAGCAAGGCCCTGTTGTGCCCAGAAGTGGATGGAGTTGTAAGACTGGACTCAGAGTGACTTCAATCTGGTAGCTGTCATAATAAATTAAAAAGATAGGAAAGTTTTAGATCATTTGGACTTAAGTTTTGAATCAACACTTTAGTAGATACTAATATGTTTCATGCAGAAATTTGAGATGTGACTTCTTTGTTAGATATTTTATGGTTGGAATTGCAACCTCCATTGCACTTCAAGATGCTACTTTATTTCTTGTTTCATGCAGTACTTAGGGCCCTGTTCCCTGCAGAGTCATTAACAATGTATTTTGTTTCTCTGCTAGAGGCTTAAGATACAAAACTCACTCTGGCTGCTTCTTGTTGTGTTCCAATGGCCTAAAACACTGCCTTACTCTGACAAAATAGCTGGATGCTCCCGTAGAGACTATGGCAACTGCTTTGTTTTGTCCTATTCAGGGAAATGGATTCCAATTGCTCAGGCTGAGTGCTTGCTTTAATTTCTTTATAAATGCTGGGTGACTTGTAGCCCTTTAGAGAAACATTCATGTTCTTTTATTTAATTCTTTGTGTTTTGCTGAATGTCAGAACAGTATTGGTCATCTGTATGTATATGTTAAAAAAAGAAGAAGAAAAAAAAAACTGCAAAAAACAAAAAATAATTTTCCATGCTCATAATCCTTCAATTTATTACTACTTTGGCATTATTAAAGAAGGGCAACTCCTTTTACTTATTTATTTATTTTGAACATGCATAAGAAGAAAGTGGTTTAAATGTTAATTGTTTTAAACTCAACATTATGTGGTTCATTAGGATGAATATTTAATTTAATGCAATCAAAAGATTTATACCTGTGTTTATTTCTAAAAAAGGCGAAGATGCTGCAGGATAGCATCTAGCTCTGTTGTGCTTTAGAGAATATAGCTGATGAAAATATTCATGCAGCAATTGTACAAATATTTCTTTCTTTCTCCTCATTCATCCTGACATCTATCTATTCTCTCATTCTTTATTCCTAAAAATAAGCCATAGGGTTCTAATGGGGACACTGATTAAATATTCTGTTCTGTAATTTATGCAAAAATGAATCCCAACAGGAATCAGAGACTCTGAAAATCTGTTGTGAAATAATTATCCTGAATGACATTGTAGAAATGGTCCATGAGGATGTTGTCAATAATACATTACATAAAATCTGTTTGAAATAAACCTTGAAAATTACATGATATTCATGGGAACCTGAAAGAATTATCAGTAAACAAATTTAATCAGCTTGATGTTATGCATACCACTCAACCTCTTATTATCTGATCATCTAGGTTTTAGAATGCTGTGGGGAATTGAATGACAATTAATGCAAGATAGAGCTGTAGGAGCTCTTGTGGTGGCTGCAGGACTACCTGATTCTCTTAATTTCTGCTCATCTCTCTTCATTTGCATTCATTTCTTGCTGCCACAGAGTCTTCAGCGTCACCCACTGACGGTGACCTGTCTGTTTGTTGTAGCAGCCATTCCCTTAACAAGAAGGCACTTGCTAACAAAGAATGAATCTTCTTGACAGTGAGAGAATTCTAATTCTTCCCACAAAAAATGATTTTACCAATGCTTAGACACTGCTTGTTGTGATATACAAGCTGCATTTTAAGAAAGTAACATGCAGCATAAACTGTAGGTGGGGTCATGTACAAACTCATTGATGTTTCTTGCTATTAAAGACGGGGCTGTGCCAAACTCCATTACAAATCAGTTCTGAAGAGGTGGAACCTCCTTCTGCACCACTGAAATCAGTGGAAGCAGAATGTAAGGAAAGAAAATTCTTGCTGTGCTGTAGAGCCATGTTATAGGATGAGGGGACATGTGTACATAATAAAATTCTGTGTTTAAGTCTAGATAAACAATACTCAAAGCAACAATTTTCACTTGGCTGACCTGTACTTTTCTTTTAGAACTTCTCTCTACTTGTACTTAGGTTGCTCTGAAAGCAATGCCTTATATTTATTTGTATTAAAACTATGAACAAGAACACAATAAAACTGTTTGATAAAGCAAATTCTCAACTACAAAACGGTATTTTTCAACATAGTTAACACCATTAGCTATGCATTTTCACCAGCAATTAACACGTGCTGTGCTTGTAAAAAATAATAATAATAATAAATTTTAAAAAATTGTCTCCCAGTGAAGGTGTGGTGCTCCAAAAGTAATGCCTAGAAACACCACTGTTATAGAATGGACCTTATATTTTATTATTTTCCAGGTTCAGTGGTTTTACCTTTTTGTTAGTTTACATAATGTTAAAAAAAAAAAAAAAAAAAAAAAAGTGAAAATGAAGTTCAAGCTGACAGGCAAAGTTTCTATTTTTTCTGTTCATGTAATAAGAACACTAAAACTAATAGTGCTTTATTACTTTTTCTGTAAATTACTTTAGGCTTGAAATTAATTAAATTATGTGAGACTGAATATAACTTCTATTACCAAGATAAAATATCTTAACCTCTCTCATCGGGAAGATGACAGAAGTCAACCAAGTGGTAATGGGAGATGTGAATTACATCTTTCATAGTTCTACATACTTCAAGTGATGTGTTTAGATACTGTTTCTCTTTGTATGAATCAGATTAAGTTAAGCAGTGTAGCCCACTAAAGGACTTGCTAACAAATTGTTTGAGAAGATAAATGGGGACAGAGGGACAGGACCACAAGAATTTAGGAATAGACTATTAAGAAACCATTATCAGAACAATTTCTTAGGTTTTAATGGGTTGCTTATAGGTTACTTGTAGTTTCTGTCGTTAATTCTGTGCTGGAGTAAATTCTCTTTTGGATTATGAGCTTTTATTTAGCATAAATACATATCCCACTTGGGCTGCAGGTTAGCACCTGTTGATTTTAATTCCTGGTTTTAAGTGGTTTGCATGCAACGAGAATCATGTTTCCTAGCACATTCTAACACCTATAAGCACTTTAAAGTTGTTGTGGATATGTGCACATTAAGTAGTTATACAAAACTTGCTTGTGCTTAGTGCAAGAACTGCATTGTCAAAGCCTATCATGCACAGAGGAATCCTATGAAGTCTCATTTGGGATTGTTAACACACCAGTTTTAGACTAGATGTTCTGACTTCATTCCCTAATGCCAGTGTACTTGTCATAGGTGTATTTTTATTGCTTTAATACTTCATGGAGCTATTAAAACTTGGCAATTTTAGCAGAGTGATAAATCAGCAGGACTTAATTTGCAAGGCTATGGCTCACACTGCATGGAACTTCAGAATGTGGTATCTTACTGCAGCACATGTCAAATATGTCCTAGAAGTTTGTTTTGGTATCATAGGAATGTGGAAATATGTGGACTGCCTTCCTCAAAGCAGCCACGGGAAGGAGTAGCAGTCCTAACTGCTTCACCTCATGCTACAATTATTGCCTCTGCTGATTCAGAAGCAGATGCTGTAGCTGTTCAAGTCTTCTGAATTTGTAGACTTCAGACAATCAATATAGCAAAGCTTGCATATTTTACTCCTGGCTCAGTGGGCTTTTAAAAGCATTTACAATGGCAGCTGTGTCATTTTGCATTCTAGTAAGAGAAATCTAGAACAAGTGCTGCAACGAAATAAACAAAACCTAGCACTTTCATACTGACACTGTTAATAAGTGTGTGAGAGCTCTTTGGGGAGGAGAATTCAGTTTTCATTCAAAACGGAACTACTAAACATGTATTTATAGTCCTGTTTCTAAATGGAATAGAGAAAATATTTTGCTCTGGGAGAATGGAGTTTACTAGTGGATTCAAGTATAACTTCAGCAACATACAATTGGATATGGCAATATCACGGTATTGTTTTATTGGCAGTGAGATTCCAAACTGGCAGAGATGTATGAATGTAAGACTCAATTATGGGACTGTGGTGTTTTAATGCCATCTGCCAACAGTTTACTCCTTATGCTGCAGCATGTGTACCTTTGGAATGAGAAAAAATGATTTTATAAAATGAGAGAAGAGGTAAAGCACATTAAATTGTACTCCAGATCTTTTAACAAATACTGTTACTTAGAGATTTCAAAGTACAAACAAATTTATACTTAAAAAGCCACACAAAGTGTATGGTCTCATGGTTCATGTGAAATATTGTAAAAGATAGGTAATATATACTGCATGAGATGTTTGTTACCTAGAAATGCTTGCAAAATCTGATTCAATACTTATGTAAGCACAGGTCTCAACTCCTTTCTGAATTAGTGTTTGCTGTAAACAGAATTTTGTAAATGAAGTGATGCTACCTGTAAAGGGATTTTACAGATTACTATCAAACACTTTGCAAGTATTTGGCAAGTTACGGTGTATAATAATACTATTATGATTATTTATGATCATTTTATTATGTTCTTTTAGTATTCTAAGTGCTTCAGAAATTTGTTTCTGAATAAACTTCTGTATTTTTTTTTTCTAGTAACGAGTCATGAGATGTTCTTGAGTTACTGACCATGAACACATAACAATGAACTTATTCAGATTAAATAAGAAATCTTCTTCCTCTAGGAAGAAGAGGTAATATTTAAGAAGCTGGTCATGGACAAATTGATATTCTGCTTTTAATTCCAAATGACAGAATTAAGACGAAATGTCCAGTGCCCTGGACCCTAAATTCAATTCTTTTAGCAAATAACACAAGCTGTATTTTAGAATAACACAATGAAAATAATATCCCCTCATGATTAGGACTCTGTGCTTAGAAGTAAAATATGCTGGAAGAAGAACCTGCTGTAGTAATAAATGGTATCAGTCTGGCTCTGGTCTGCAATTATCAATGAACATGTTTAACTTAACTGTTTGAGTAGTGCCATTGAAAGCACATATGTGATTGATATGTGTGTAAAAACACAGGTAAGTGCCCTAAATTTGTAGTTGCATACAAAGAATGGTATTATGATTTTTTTTTCCAGTAAATCAGACTCCAGAAATGTTTGCTTGTTGACAATTTCAATTTAGTTCCAAAAAACTAAAGTTCCTCTTTCTTGCGAAAATTTGCTTCTATGGTGTAAATAGATAACAGTATGAAGTACTGATTGAACTACAAAAGAGAAGGTTCCAATGAGTGCTAGTAGTGATTTTTTTTTTTTTTTTTAACTTATCTGTGTTCTAATTCTTGAGTTCTTTTTAAGAATGAGAAAGAAGTCAGTTACATATCTGAAAATATGTTATATAATGAAGAAACCAGTAACTACGATTGGTTTGGATACTAAGAAATATTTCTTCACAGAGTGGTAATGCATTTTATCAGGGTGCCTGGGTGGGTGTGGAGGACATAATTATAAGCTCTAGACATAGAAGACATAATAAGCTCTAGAGAATGATTGTCTGCATCTAACAGCGCTTTGGAAATCCTCTGTAGGTCCCAGTACAGATCACAAAAATCGCTACACACTTGAATGGTCTCACTTACTTGATGCACTCTTTGAATGCTTAAAACTAAGCACTTCAGTACCTTGTTCAGAATCCTGTTCAACTAGCATCCTGATGTGTTTCCTTGGGTTGTTCTGGGGTCACTGAACAAATAAAATAATAAGGTGAATAGCAGGGCAAAATAAGCAGTTGTCTCATATTTTACATGTAGCCTTTGTGTAATATTGCTATGAGAGGAATAAACTTGTTTTTGAAAAGAATAGTAGCACTGATAAAGGAACAGTAATATGTGAGAAAATTAATTGGTTAAGTAAGAAGAGACAAAATGGCTGAATTTGACTTGCTTCTGGAAGATCAAGTTTGTGGTTATTCATACGACCTGTTCTAGCTTTGTTAGGGTAAAAATGATAGTTGAGTGTTTGGGTTTTTTGTTAACCCTGATTATAAAAGCTAACTGTCTAATCTTTTTAGGTGAGTGTAGGCATTTCAATTGTAATGCTTAAGTATAATAGGTCAAAAATGAAAATCCTAAAATATTAAAAGCTGCTAAATTGAACTGTGATGCACGGTTTTTACAATCTTTTCCAGAAATGTTTATTTTGATCTGGATTTATGGTTTTGAACTATGGGATTCTCCAATTAAAGCTGAAAGGGAAACCTTTTTATTCATTTCCTTTTTTCTGTCCAAAACAGAATCTTTTCAGGGAACTGAATTGTTGATGCATTGTCTGAAATATTCACTGGTAGAATCTAAGCTAGATTCTGAATGAGATAGTAAATAAATGGACCCTCTTGACACTTCTTCATAAATATGCCTGCTTGAGGGTCTCCTCGTCAACCTCTGCTTTGTTTATGTATTCAAATATTGATAGTTTCAAGAAGGATCTCCTTTGTTAAGAACTGTTTTAATCGATTGTGTTTAAGAAAAGCTGACAGACGGCAGTCCTCTGGTTAATATCTGGGTTGCGATTGAGGAAAAGGAATTCAAATTTGACTTGAATTTGTCTGTGTATTATATCCTATGAAAAATTCTGTAGCTCTTTCTCTATTGGCTATCTTTAAGTAGCTTTGTCCAACCCTATTTCTGTTCCACTTGTATGGAAGATTGAAAAGCTTCTGGGTTTGGCTAAAGAATCTACAAGTGAAGTAGGAGATGCAGAATTTCTGGCAAAACACAACTTGTATTTTTTCCAGCCAACCATTCTAGCAATACTAGATTTCACAGATCTGAAACACTGGACTTTCTGCCCCCGTTACTCCTGATAAGTATGTTGTTCCTTAGGGCTGACAACCAGTGACCTCTCATGGTCATTGTTTCTTCTATGGAGTTTTCATGGGTGACTTAGAAATGGCATTTAAATATTAGTGAATGATAAATCTAACATTTAACTTCTATGTCAACTAAGGGTTGTCTAATACAAACTTCTACTATGACAATGAGAAGGTCTTATCACCTGTTGAAGTTGCTACATCTCAATAAATTACTTTGACAAATCAGATCATGTACAGATTTAAATAGAATGGAAAAATGTTTCAAAACTCAGTTCTGAAATTCTTTGTCTCCATTTAGCAACTAGAGGCTGAGCTGATGCTGTTGTTTCACAGCTGATCTGGGGAAGGTTGTTATCTCAACTGGCAGACTCATCCAGACCTTCAGAGTTTTTATTTTTCTTTCCTTTCTTGAAACTTGTACAATAGTAGCAATGAAAGAAAGCTGTAAGTCTATCACTACAGACAACTGTCTCCAGAATCCAAACCGTGCCTCTTGGAGTTGACTCTCACTGTGGTTTCCTTGGTCTCAAGATAACATTTTTTTTGTTCAAGCCATTGAAGCAGTGGGATGGTAAAACCTGGGGGAGGGAATAAATACAGAAAAAGAAAAAGCTCTGAGTAGATCTTGACAGATGGTGCTTGAAAATGAGTATCTTTTTGGCACTGTGAATGCTCCCTGAGGGGTTCTTCATTCTTCGACTCTTTTTCTTTCTTCTTCCCTCCACTTGCTCTCTGACACTTTCCTTCATTTGCTGCAATTTAAATGAAAGCACAGAAAAGGCATATTTGGTTTTAATATGTAAAGAGCTACTCTTGGGTTTGAAGCAGCCATTTAACATGCAGGGTGAGTGAGGAGAGAGATGGAGGCTGGGGCTGCTGGCTGTCAGTTCCTGCCGCAGCAGTTGCTGCCATTGCTTGGCTGCTATCAAAGAGTCATCAGGGGGGAAGTCGCTGCTTTGCAGACAAAAATAACAGATGGTCGTTCATGTTTGCCTTACTCCGGGGGCCTTGCCACAATACATGAAGTCCAAGAGAATTTGCATTATTGGGGGCGGTTGCTTTTTGTGTGTGTTCATGCATATTTGAACAGTATTTTTGTTTTTGGATTTTATAAACTTGCTAATGATTTGATGACAAATGTATAGATTTCCTGGGATGCTTAGAGGATATGCTGGTTTTGAAGTGACTTTTAATTAAATTTTCCAGTACTCATCCACAATTCAGTGCTGTTCTGTTATTAAAAAAAAATAATAATAAAAAAAAAAATCCTTACCACAGGTGGCAGGGCATGGATGCAACTAACAAAAAATCTCTTCCCTTTGCCAACCCAAATAAACATGATCCATTTTGGAAAAATACTGATTGCATTATTGTTTTGTCTTCAGTACACTAGACACTATGTAGGCAAAATAAATGCCTGTTTCAGTTGGAGGCAAACAGAGCAGAATAAATAACTCGAAAGATAATTTTTACAAGTTTTAAAAACTGAACTAACAATGTTTTTACACATATGTTGTTATTTAAAACTTTGCATCAGAAACAGATAGCTCTTAAATACTGCTTATGGCCAAGATATGTGAACTTCGGGGTTTTTTTTTTTCTTTACTTTGTTATTGAAATAGTGTTTCCAGTCAAAGAAGTCACATTTGTTTTTCAGACTTCCTGTATAAGTCAAAGTCATTGTCAATTAATGAACATTAGAAGAATTGGCATTGCAAAGGAGCAAAGCTGTTTATGACTTTTCTCACTATGTTACTAGTTTTCTTAGGTAAAATGCTGTGTTCTCTCTAACAAAAATACCCAATGTATCTAACCGCTTGCATTTTTAATATTTGTGTAAAGAAAATTGCTGCTTTCTAGGTGTGTTATTTCTCTCAGAGCACATAGCCAGACCTTCTCCATGTTGGTGATTAAGTCCTTTCCATAGGCTGAACCCTTTATCTGGGTACTAACTCAGTAAAGCGATTCTCCTTCACCATTAGGCTTCTTGTTTTGTAAGTGAAATGCAAGACCAGGACTGATCTTTGTGTATGTTATGCTTGCATTCTATTGATATTGCTTTTCTAGTTCAGGAAAGTATTGTATTTTTCCTCTTATCTTCAATTTATTTTCCAGTGTTTTTGCTGCTCTTCACATAGGTAATATTTAATCACAGCTATGGGGCATGTTGTTAAGTTCATCATTCCAGCGTTATGTAATTATCTGAGTTATCTGACTGAGCAGCCAGATAAACTGACTGCTGGGACAGGAAGAAATTACTTCCAAAAGGTAAAAGCCACTTACTTGTTGACGCTGGTTGCATACAATTCTTGAAGCTGAGAGAGTTTCCTACTCTTAAATAGATGCTATGGATTTTGCAGTGCCATCCACTTATATTTTCTTCTTCATGATTCTTTTTATCATACAGAACTTCTGTTATTAAATAATAATAATAATTAATGATCTGTACCCTTCAGCATGTGAGGTTTGCCTGGTTTGTTCCACTTTTTCTTCACATCTGCCTATACATGACTCAAGTGGACTAAGAAATGCTAAAATGAGTAGAAAACAGAGCATATGAAAACTGTAGAACTTAGACTTCATTTCTTAATAGACTGAACTGGCACACAAGCATTTTATATGAAGGATACTGTTTTATAAAGTTCATGATTTTCTGTGACAAAATTACATAGAATGAATGAAAGACTAATTCATTACTTGTGTTGCCAGCAGGTTTTCAGATCTTATTATCAGTAGTCAAAAAGCTTTGCCAGCTTGTCTTAGTAGAAATGTGAACTTTCAAGTGAAGCAGATACAAGTGAGATGCGCATGTACTTGTTAAATATCCTTGAACTTCTAGGAATGGAAACATGCGTCATAGGCATGGTCCTCTGTGAGGAAGTATGTTCCAATACAATAATTTGTCTATAAGAACATATTAGGCTGGTAGACAGAAATTTGAATGTGGGAGATGCTTCATACTTTCAAGATAATTTTTAAAAAATACACTTGTTTTTTTCTTAATCTACCTACACCATAAAACAAGAAGCATAATTTTAACTCAACAGTGTGAGCTATGAAATGAATCAAGCTATGATGGTTGAGTAGAAGGCATGGTGTTCGTACTTTTGTTTGCTAGTTCACTGTAACAGCATTTTCATAGGGTTATTTTTCCCTTCATCGTAGTGTGCCTTGTGACAAGACTGCTGAAATACTTGAAATACTTGTAAACTGTTCTCCAACAGCCTTGAAGCAGTTTTGAGATGCTTAGTCTAATTTCAATAAGAAAAAGTGATACACAGTATAAACCAGGGCATCTGCGCTAAGAAGCTATGGTATCTGTGCTATTAATGCTGATGACTTATGTGTGATCAGGTCTGCATGTGGCTGGGTGCATGTTTACTCAGTCAGCTTTTCAAGGATGTCTGAGTTCTACTAAGATCACTTTGACAGGGTGAAAGTCTTTTTTTTTTTCTTTTTTTTTCCCCCCCCTTTGTTTTGATTTAAGTGGTAAAACTATACCAGGTGCTGAAAAACAAACCCCACTGCTTCTCCCCCACCCCTCAGGAAGCAGAACCTGTTGTCTGGAAAGCTGGAGTTACAGAAGTCTGGGTGGTGAAGTCACAGGGTCTCACTAGTACAAAAAGCTGGTTAAACCATAAATGAACAAGACTTTTTTTGCTCAGGAACCATAACAAGAGCAAGACATTTTATCTCAGGAATAAACTACCACCTCCCTGTGATAAGTGGTTGAAACTACTTCGAATTAAATGTGTGTTGCTGGTGATCCACTGTAAGGCTATTGGAAAATCAGAATTTCATACTGAAATCTATAAGAACAAGTTAATTATAATATCTTTTAAATGCTGGAGATTAAACCCACTAGTCTTTTCATGTAAATCAAGACCAAAGTAACAAGTCATCAACTTTTTTTTCCAGCTATGTCGATAAAATGGTTTCATCAAATCTTTTAATATTCATGATTGAAACCTTCAATAAAAACTCCAGAACAGGAGTTGTCATCTGGTTTACTTCCTGGCTGTGCCACAAACCTCCTGCTTATTCTTGGGACTATTCCTATGTAGAACCCTCTATGTTCTCTAGTGGTGAAAACATGACTACATTTTTCTTCCGTTCCCCATCTTTCTTTGTTTTGATTGCAGCTTCTCAAGAAGTCGTTTTGTATAATCCTACAATGGGTACATTGTAGGATTACAACGTTACAGTTACATCTGCAACTGAAAGAGTATGAAGAAGCGTTGCATAGTTCTGTTACAGTGTTCCCATGGAGCTGATTCAGTTTCTTCAATCTTTTTAAACTGAGGATATGTGTAGTTCTTTTTGCTTTTTCAAATGTGCAACAGCTACCAGAGAGTAGGACTTTATGGATAGGTTGTAGAGAATGTGATCAAATGAACCTATTACCAAAATTTAAAATAGGAAATCCAAATGTTTCTGTTCAGGGAAAGTTTTTCATCTCCCTGCATTTTCTTTTTCCAGCTCTAAAATCCTAAAATCTGGACAGTGTAATTTCTTTGCCCTTTTGAGGATACTAAGAGGTGGTCAGGTATAGACTGCTCCAGGTTCAGATACTTCTCAACACTCTTCATTTGTATGTGCAATTGAGATGATGCTTGAGTTGTTATTCTGAGCAGTTCTTTTCTATTTGTCAATGTTATGACCAGAATACCTAGTAGCAAGTGGATCTGGCAGGCATAGAGTTAAGGGCTTTAACTTCCTCTGTCTCTAGATCACCAGATGCTCTTCATTGTGCTAACAAGGATGGGTGGATTAGCAGGTGCCTCATGTAGAAAGGCTAATGAGGTTCATTGGCAATTGGGGATATGAAACAGCAGGGGAGGAGTAGGAGAGATTGGGATCTGGAAAAGCGGTGGTGGGATTTCTGGCTGAATAAGACTGTTCAGTCTATACTACAGCTGCTTATTCTAGTTATCTAATAGAAACCTTTGTTTTTATATGTATTTCATTTTTGTGCTGTGGCAAATATTGTGGAATTCTTTCTTAAGCTTGCAAGTGCTATCATTTGGATTAATTACTTTGTCATCCCTTCACTGCAATTCTTATAGTTTGATTGCAGCTGCTAGTAACTGTACTGCCCATGTTTATTCTGTGCACACTTATTTAGTAGCTTTGTCCTGAGAGACTGTGCCTTAGACCACAAATGCCTCACCTTAATGAGGTGGACCACAGATGGTGGAAGCTTCCCATCCAGTTTCCCCACTTCAGATAGAATGTCAGTGTGTATTAACTAGATGAATTTGGTCAGTGTAGCTGAATAGATTGTGATGGTACAAATACTGGTGGAAGGCAACACAGGGTGCCAAATCCCAGATTATTTAGAATCTATATGTCCTCTGACTCAGGAAATAAACGCTTCAAAACTTGTTACTTTCCAAAGTTATTTTTGTCTGGAGTCAAATGCATTTTTTTCACTTTATTTGTCATGTGTTAATCCAGTTCTTGCAAAACCCCAGGTAGATGCAGAAGCTTTACTAATGTTATATTTTTCACCAAAGAAAATATAAACATTCTCAGGGTAAGGGAGTGAGCCTAGGTTGTATGTAGCTGCTGTTACCTTAGAAAGGGGAGTGTGGGTAGGGGGATGAACCTAACTCCACAGTGATAGTACTCTTGATCTTGAGGAATTGAGTAATAGACTTGAAAAGGTAAAAGGTTGAATTTGAAAATGTATCCATACTGCTTAAAACACTGAAGCCTAGCAGATCGCTTGCAGAACAAAGAAGTGGGTGGATCTGCACCCAGGTAACGGCATCCTCTAGTCTTGCACATCATGATAGATAACTCAACAGGCGCTCACGCTGCAGTGCTGACTGAACTGGGTGGTAGGGCTTCAGTGGTGTTTGTCAATAGTGATTGGCTGTTACATGTGTGGTATAGCGTTGTTCAGCCAATTGGAATGATTTATGTTAAGTATATACATTTTAAAACTACTTTGTTTAACATCAGTGCCCATATGTCCTCCAGAAGTTTTTTCTTATTCCTGCATTTTCAGCTGTCTCTATCTGTCCCACTTAGCGTGTCCCTTTCTGACTTTGTTCAGTAAACAAGTAAGAAGATGAAACTGAGTTACTTAGAGGTTACATTCAGCCATCTGTTTAAGGGGATCCCTGGCTCCTTGTGTGTTTTCTCTCTTTTTAAAAAGTATTTATTTACATGAAATCCACAATTGTATGATTTGTTTACTTCTTTCCAATAACCCCTTTTCTCCCCAATAACAGGGAGGTTTTGGAAATATGTTCTCAAATCTTTCCATATTCTTATAGAACTGAGATGGAGCTATATGTTAATAAATGATAGGGAGTTGAGGCAGCATATGAAACAGCTGACAGAGTCTAAGAAATACATAAGTGTGGGAAAAGCTCACAGGATTTCTCCGCAGGCAGATTAAAATGATTGGGGAAAGAGGAAGAGAGTTACATTCTTCAGCTATAATCCTCAGCTGGACTCCTTAGTGCTGGTATCAGTGGTATTCCTTAGCAGGAAAGCACTTCAGTTTAAGCCTCATTATATTCAATTGCTGCTGGCCACAGAGAGCAGAGCAGAGGTAACCTGCCAGCTTTGAATGAGATAGTTCAGGTGTTGGAAGCAATTGAGGTATAGAAGTACAGAACATCCTCCGACTTGCTGAGACCAACCTTGTTTCTGGAAATAAACTGGTGTGAAGCATTTAAAATCCAGGGTCAGGTATTTTCACACTTTAGGCAGTCAATAGTTTAGACTAATCCTCGAATACATGCTTAAAAGCATGGGGAGCAGGAAGCATTGTAAGCAGTGCGTGGGGGGGGGGGGGGGGGGGGGAAGACAGGACTTTAGAGCAATTTACGTAATTTGTTGACCTGTGTCTATTCAAATAAATTTTCCATTGCCCAAGGCAAGCTTAGACATCTTGGGCAAACAAACCCATGGTTTCCTAATTTGCAGCTCTATCTTAGACATCAGTGGCTCTGGGTCACTGTAGCAGATTAGTGACTTGGTGTGAGCTCTAAGTACAATGCAGAATTGAATGGCAGAGTTGAACAAGGGAATAGCAGGTAGGGGTGACATTATGCTTTTGTGCGCAACTTGATGTAGAATCAACAGGCCAGTACTAGGCTACTCTGAGCTTGTTCCACACTTTGAACAAGACACCGGAATAAAAAAGGAAAGTAGAAAAGAACCATAACCTATTTGAGTTCTGTAATTCAATGATGGGTTTAAGAATAGTGTATTCAGCTTGACAGTGGGATTATCTAGCATCCTGGTGGTAATGTTAATACCTTTACTTGGAGGAAATTCTAGAATACGTTTCTTCTGATGGGGGAAGCATAATAAACACAGCTATCTACATGCTGAAGCTGTGTGTAGTTAAATATGAAACAAAGCTTAACTAGGTGAAGTTGATTAGCTGTTGGACTAGAGTGGTCAAGAGAACTGTGAAGAATGTTTCAGTTAATTCCCTCAGATAATGACTACAAAGTATAATTTGATCACAAGAAATTTTGGCCTTAAACATGTAGGTAATTAGTAAAAATTTTAAGTGTTATCTTGAGTAGAAAATTTTATTACCCTGTAATGCATTCTTTAGTTTTATATCTGATCAATTTCAGGAGGGGAGGGAGGGAGCAGAACAATTTTCTATGTCACTGACAAACTATTTCATTAGGGATTAACCTAGAGATTAAAAAAAAAAAAAAAAAAAAAAAAAAAAAAGCTGTTGACTTCTTATTTTTCTTAAAGAAAACTGAATTTGTTTATGCAAAGACATTCCTATTAATTGAAAACTAATATCAATAGAAAGTGTTTTCTGTCTGAACAAAATGTTTATTTTGAAAATGCATTTCAATAAGCTACACAGTGGTGGTGAATTGTTGCATATTTGATAGCTCAAGACCAGGAAGAGAGGACTGGAGATCCTTAGAGAAAGGTGTATGATGTTTATTTTCCATCTACTGCTGTTCTTTAGCAGAATATTCACAAGGGATGCTTATAAAATAAGCCAGAAGCCTGTCAGCCACTCAGCATTTTCACTGCATTCTGGTAAGTTATATCTCCTCTGTGTCTTCCTATCCTTCTTGTAAGACAAAAAATAATCTGAAATACACAGCAATGCAGACAATTATCTGGCAGCAGGGGGCCTGGCAGCTCAAGTATCCTTTTATGAAGAGAATTAGTCCTGGCAGTATCTTCACAGACTGGAGAGCTCTGTTCATGCTGTCTGGCTGGAGTACTAGGAGCTTCTTTCATGCTTTCATCATGCAACTCCTAGATAACATTTGCTCGTTATTAGAACCTGAGTCCTTAAGCTCACGCTTTAGTGCAGAGTTTTGTAAATGTTTTACCATGTTGGCCATAGAGGCTTTTTTTGACTCTGACATTGTGAAACCATGCAATTAGCAAAGTGCTTGCACTTGAGTGTGATATGTTCTGTGCTGGTGCTGCTTTCACGAACTTTTTGATTGGATTTCCATCTACAGTCCTTATTCTAATGATTAACAGTGGCATTTTTTCAGCAGAAGTTGAAATAGAACCATCTTCCATAAGTAAATACATAAAAACAACCACCAAAAACAGGCTTTAAGATTGTTAAAACTTGATCTAAAAATGTAGAATAGTTGAAACAGGGTGGTAGGGTCTTGTGTATGAGTGAGACAGGATCCAAAATAAGAGCAAAATTTCAGTTGCTCCAAGTCTTGCTAAACCAAATCTAAAGTCAGCTAAAAGACTGCGTATAGAAACTGTTGAGTCATGGCCTGAATCACTGATTAAGCACTTTGGGAAAGGAACTGATCAGCCCTGGGAAGGTGAATTCAGCTGTGTGACTGGGAGGGGTGGAGCCTGGCTGCACCTCTCAGACACATTTAAGGGCTGAACAGTGTGGAAGGATCCCTTCTGGAGAACCCTCTTTGGTGAAGCTTTCCCATGCAAACCTGGAATCTTCTAATAAAGGTGATAATCTTCTTCCCTTCCTTCATAGCACCTTTCTATTGTGCCAGTTCTTTCATCATGGTGCATCTGGTGTAATACTTTTCCCATAGTATTGATCTATCCAATTGCTACAGACAATTTCTGGAAATTTTGTGTGCTTTGTAAAATCGTGGAAGTTGTTAATGGCTGATATTTTTAAAATGAAGACAACAAATGAAAAGCAACAACAAAATCAGCCCTCCAAAACCTTAAAGAAACTTCTCAAACTCACTGAGTTTTGTTTTAGTGTCAGACCAGTAGTGTAATGTTCTATGTAATTTAAAAACAGACAAAACAAAACAAAAAAAAAACACAGGTGTGCATGTTGCTTAAGCCTTTGGGGTATTTGCTGACAAATCCCTGGGCTGTGCTTTGCTGTGGTTGTGGTAAAGCATGGAACCATTGCCGTGTTTTTGGGGTGCAGAAAGGCAGCTCATCCCTATGATGAGGAATTAAAAGTGCCCTCCCCCAGCAGCCTAGATCCCTAGGACTGGAGTGGAGCAGGTAGATCTGGGTGCTGGTGATGGTATTCATTGAGATACTCAGACCAGTTGAACCACCTACAGGGGCCTCCTGGGTGGAGGGAGGCAGTATGCCAGAGCTGGATTTGAGATGAGCTGCAGAGGATGGATGAAGAGCCATCCACTGAACTCCCACCTGGAGGATGCTGCCCTGCAGGGTAACTTGGGCAGGGCAGGAGAGTTTGGACCTGGCCTGAAACGGGCCCTGGGGTTATAATGAGCCCTGCATGAAGTGAATCAGATCAGACAAAGGCTGTTAGTGCCATGGAAGTCTGACAGCTGATATTTTCCTGAGTAGAACAAGCTTTTCCAAAGGATTTTCTGTCTAAATGGAAATCTGATAATGATTATCTGTACTGCCTGAAGAGAAGAAACTGATGCATCTCCCTGCTTCTCCCCCCAGAGCAGGATGGTGCCTGTCCCATGGGGATGCAGCAGGCAGTCTGCTACCCAGCTAGGACTGTAGTGATGACATGCAGATAAGAGAGCAGACCATCTTGGTCAGGATTGCTTCTCGTGCACTTGTACAATAGAGGTCTTGGGCTCCTTGGAGGGGGACCACCTCCACATACTTTTGCTGGCTACAAGAGTTCACACTGGAGGGGGGGGACTGTGCTCATGACTGAGGCCTAGACGAAGGGCTGAGAGACAGAAGCACTGGTACAGCTGGTGTCAGTTTGGATGGGGTGAGTTTGGATTTTTCTGGTTTAAGACAATTCCAGCTGGTCACTTGTAAGCACAAGTTCTAGGAATCCTGGGAGTACAAAAACTGAGTATTTTGGCATAGCAGTGAGGATGATATGGAATGATGTGAACAGTGCTAATACTAGAATATTCTTGACATAGAGGCTACAGTACTGCTGAGCTGTTTTGATAGCTGGATTAATTCAAGGGAGTGTGAAACAGGCTTTACCTTTCTCCAGTCAGAGGAACACTTCTACTGAGTGCAGCAGAGACTGGAGAATATTTCTGGAGGTGGAAGCAGGAGGGCAGAGTCATTCTCTGCACCACAGGCTCTGATTCAAAGTTATGTTTCTGCACTTGTGTATCACGGTGACTTGAGAGATACTTCACTCCTTTTTTATTTTTTATTAGCAACATTCTCCAGTGATTTGGATATAATATGAAGGTTAGTCCATGTGTGGAAATTAAAAACCCAAAAACTAATAAAACACAATTTGATGAACTGCTACCACCTGTTTTCTGCCACATACTATGTGATTCTTGATTAAATTCCTTTAAAAATTTTGAGGAAAGTAAAACTGTGTTTACTTCACAGATGGACAAGTTGAACCAGAGAGCATATTAGTTTCAAAAGTCTGCTGTGATATAAAGGCTTAGCTCTCTACTTTAAACAATAATTTAGTAAATTAACTTCTGTTGTACTAAAATTGTAATGACTTCAGCTTGAAAGAAATTTAGATGAATAATTTAATCCACTTATTGTTGTGTAGTAGTTCAGTGCCTACAACCCAGAGTAATATGAAAACAGTAAACTCAACAACAGAGGTTTCGTTACTGGCACCTGTTTACTTAATGTAATTAGACAATGCAAACATGATTTTTGAGCTATTTAATCCCCAACATATTCAAAAAACAGGTAGACAACTCATTTTTGGGTCTCTTTCGTCTGTTACCAGTATATATACTTCATGTTGAATTGTCTGGGAAAGCTGAGAAAAAATCAAGTAGGATAAGGAAATTAATTACTTTCTCCTACTTAGTATTTGTAGCTAAGTGCAGCTTGACAATACCATAGGTTGCTGCTGCTTCAATTTATCATTTGTTCTGCAGGCTGTATTGGATGTGCCAGCACTTGAGGATTGTTCTGTTGGATGACTTGACACTAAAACTGTTGTAGTAGAATCAGGAAAATAACTGGAGTGGAAAAAAATTGTACATAAACTTAGTAACTTTACTGTATTTGCAAGTTGGAGATATTTATACATCTCCATGAAATCATGCGGTAAGAATGAGATGAAGAGGAGAAAACATTTCTGCTGAACATAATGAAAAGATACCTCTTTGATCAATAGTCACTTCAGCAGTGTTTGACTAATCTTTTCCTTGCATTCTATGCGTCAAGGATATTAGACAAGTTTTCACCCAGTGCCAAAGGTGATGGGAGAACATATCACTTGCAGTAAGAAATAGTGCCAGAGTGCTGAAAAGACAGTAGCTGTTTTCTGATTAAATTACATTTGTCTCCCTAACCTCCACTATGTGGCAGTTGATTTTTTTTAATGCATTTCCCAATGCTGTTTTTCAGCCAAAGGCTAAGAGGGAATGTTGGTACACTGCATACCTGTAAGAGAGGCAAGAGACTAGAATGTTCCGTCTCAAAAATAGCATCTATATTATAAAGACAAGATCCTACATCTTCTGGCCCCAGTGTCCTTGTTATTTGCATCAAGGCACCAGCATGAATCAGTTCACTGCGGCAGCAGTCCAGCTGCTGTGACTTGCATTATTATCAGGTACCTGATTGCAGTCTCTGGATGGATGGAGGGCTGGATGTGACTAGCATACTAATGTGAGCTGCTGCTGTCTGACAGTTTTCTGTGATGAGAACAGAAGCCCACCCAGCTGTACAGAAAAGTTCTTCAAGAATACAAAGAAATCATTTAGTGAAATCTGATTAGTCAGTGTAATTTTGTGTGTTTTTGATATATTTCCCACTTGTCCAGAAGATGCTCTGGCAAATGTGTTTGAGCCATGTAGAACAAAGATGATACAAGGCTTCAATTCTGAAACTGCAGTTGTTTTATTTCAACAAAATTAATTTGGAAGCTGAGAGACATTTGTGTGGTTCCATGGCTATAGTGGTCCAAGTGATGGATTCCAGCTCGATATATCATGATTTGCCTATCTGCTGTTTTGGTTCTGTTTTGCTGTTTCCTGACAATGTAGCTATCTCACTACATAAAATTTTGGGATCATGCTTATGACTTTTTAGATGCTTTGTTAAGTGGTTGAAAAACTGTGTCTTGACTCACCCATTGATTACTACTTCTGGTTGCCTTCAACAGAGCAATTCTTGACTTGTACTTACTTGCAGGTTGTTTAAATAGCACATTGTACAATACCATTCTGATCTGAATCTCATTACTAAAGCAAAATAAATATACATATGTATTTTGAGAAGTTACCAAAAGAAAAAGCCCAACATAAATTCTTTTCCTTGACTTTTTTTTTCTTTTTTTTTTCTTTTCTTTTTCTTTTTTTTTTTTTTTTTTTTTTTTTTTTTTTAATGAAGACAACTTGATACCAAAAAGAAACTAACATGCAAAACTGATGGGGAAGAAAATGTATGTTGTGAATATTAAGACAAGTGGGACATAAATAGGATCTTTGCTGCTTAGAGGCTACCACACCTGGAATTTAAAGGTCATAAACTGCTTCTGCCTCTGGTTTCCACAGATTTTAGAGACTTAAGAAGGACAAATGTAGATCACTTTTATTCAGTACTAAATTAAAGCCTCTGAGTGCCTATACTTCTATCCACATATAGTAGTAACAAACTGATCTTGAAGTATTGGAAATTAATAGCTTAGTTTAATGTCAAAGCAAATATAATAATGATTGGAGATCCAGAAAGAGAATGCTGAGAAATCCGAGGTGTACCAGGGAACTAGCAGAAATAACTTGAGGTATGGAGACATATTCTAACAATGAGAAATGACAGAGCTTCTGAGAAGCATAGAAGTAGGAAGGTTTAGCAACTAATAACTCTGTAACTGTCTGCACTGCAAGAAAAGATGGGATGCTGAACTTGCAGAAAGACTTAAATTGTTTGTAGCAAGACATTAGAAGTCCAGGAAGTTCAAATCATGGATTAGACATAAATTTTTAACCATGGGGTATAAATAATTGGAGCAGACTTTCATGGGCAATGTAAATTGTATATTACTTGGAGTAAGTATATAAATCAAAACAATGTATCTCAGTAAGAGAGAGAACACCATTTAACATATTAGATCTGAATGACTACTTGAAGCCATAGAAGTTGAATTTGGTGTAAGAGACTATGATCGTCCCTTTGCTTTTATTTCAGCCATTTATAAATAAAATTTTTGCATTCATTAATCTAATGCATGTGAAATATTAACCATTTGGAACAGTATAGTTGAAAGGAGCCTATAGATGTTGAAGTCCAGTTGCCTGATCATACTGGAGCTAAAAAAACACACTAGTGTGAGTATTATTGAATTGCCAATTGAATTCATATAGTTACGTGGCACTAGCCACCCCTCTAGAAAATCTGTTCCAGTGTTTGACCACCTTCGTGAGAAATAAATATTTCCTAATGTCCAGTCTGAAATACGTTAGGTGCAACTTAATATTCACTATTATTGATATTCCCTTTTCAGGTATTGTAAGACAGGCCTAAATATTTATTAACTGGAAAGTGCAAGATGATGTTAGTATCTTCTGACTTCAGGAAGGAGACAAGTGTGTTTCTGGAATACCTGGACATCATGTTAAGTGCTATTGGTGGAGTTATTATTAGTAAACTTAATGTACTGACAACTGAAATCAGGAGTACTTGTTGAGTTTGACCTGCCAGCATATGTATGCATATAACATTGTTCATGTGATTAAGGATATTGCATAAAAAGAGTTTGCTGTCTATAGTAAGAAAAATCCTTCATGTTCTGACTACCCAGACATCCAAGTAAGAATAAATCACTGTTCTTTCAGGAATCTGTACTGCACCAGATTAGTGTCGGAGACAGATATTTGAGTGTAGTATTCCTCATATTATGATGTGGTACTGTTATTTGCAAAATTTAATTGTGCGTGTTAGCGCATTACAGAAACATAGAATTACAAAATTGTAAGGGTTGGAAGGGACCACTAGGGGTCATCTATTCCAGCCTCCTTGCCAAAGCAGGTTCCCTAGACCAGGCTGCACAGGTGGGCATTCAAATGGGTCTTGAATGTCTCCAGAGAAGGAGACTCCACAAACACTCTGAGCAGTCTGTTCCAGTGCTCCATCACACTTACCATGAAGAAGTTCTTAAGCACATTTGTGTGGAACTTCCTATGCTTCTGACTGTGGCTGTTTCTCCTTGTCCTGCTGCCACTTACTACTGAAAAGAGTATGGCCTCATCCCGCTTACTTCCCACACCTTAATTATTTATCATTGATCAGGTGCCCTCTGAGTCATCTTTCCTCAAGGGCGAACAGACCCAGGTTTCTCAGTCTTTCCTCATGAGAAAGCCATTTTTCATCTTTGAGGCCCACTTCTGAATTCTTCCCAGGAGGAATGTTTGTTTTATTAATAAATATTAAAAATTGCAGTTACTAGAAGTTATGTAACTAGACGACGCATGAAACGTCTATTTTTATAACTTAGCAAAAATACCTTTAATTCTCACATTTTGGTTGTCAGGCAAACAGTGAAAATTCAAAATTTAACAACCATGTATGTTTCCAGTTGCAAAATCATTTTCAGTGATGTGCAACTTGTCTGCTTGGAAGAGGAGGAAGGAGAAATGAGATGCTTGGTACACAAAACTGTCCTAGTTTCCTGTGTTTGTTAACATGAGAGGTCTGCAAAATTAATTTTGTCCAAAGGAAATGAATTGCATGTACAAAGAATGCACGCTGATGAAATGCAAGGCAAACCATAGACTCATAAAATGGCTTGGATTGGAAAGGACCTCAAGGAACATCAAGACCCAACTCCCCTGCCACATGCAGGGCCAAATCACTGAATCACACAGATTCACACATCAGAAATGAAGTCAATTTTGTAATTTTGTTCAGTTTGCTAAAATATTCTGTACTTTAGAATTAGAAATAAGGATGAACTTACTGGGATCTTGAAGAAGGCATCTTCTTTGTTCCCTTTGGAAAGCAAATTTAGAACAGCTTCTCTTCAGTTTTCTATGGGAAATCAGAATACTAATTGGGTGTCTCTTGTATGTGCAAGAAGGGATCAAAGATCATAAGGACTGGCTCCTTGCAGGTGTTCTGAAAGATTTGTCTGCTGACATGTGGCAAATATGCCTTAAAAAGCTGCATCACTGTGAAGCTGCAGATGTTGATCCACTGCCTTCACTGTGTACCTAATGTAGGACTTAGTGAAGGACTGCTCTGTTTCTTTGACTGACAGCTGGAGATAGGAATATGAACCTCTTGATTGGAAAAAGTGTTAAAACTTCAGTTAGAAATAAACAAAAAACAACCTCTAGAACAAAAAGACAACAACAACAACAACAACAACAATCTTGACAAGCCCCCAGCTCAAGTTGTTGATATCTGATGCTTTGTATCACCTTCTCTATGATAGTAGTTTCTGTGAAGTGTGATTTTATGCATTTTCTTTAACTGTGCAGGCTTTTTCTGTACTAGACAATTTTTGAGAAGATGTTTTGTCTTTATAAGTGCATGTAGCCTTCGTGCTTGCTTTCAGCTTTTAGATGTTACTGTCTGCATAGCAAATTTGTGACAGAATACACCTTGATTTATAAAGAAATAAGCCTGTTATATTTGGCTGTACCAAATCTGATTATTATTTTTAATATCTCTTATGTGTAGAAAACACATTACTGGATCAATGGAACTACTTGTGGTTTGTATTTTTTTCAAGTTGCTTATTCATTAATAATACAAAGTAAAAAATTTGAAATAATTGAAGACATGCAGCCAAGCAATATCTATGGAAACTCTTAGTATTCCTGAATCTTCTGAATTCTGAGTTTACTTCTGTAACAACTTTAACAGAAGTGATAACCAAATAGTCATCTTTTAGTGTAACTCTTTCCCTCTGGAACTCTAAACATTAACAATGAGGCTATTTGTGGAGCGTAACTAGACAGCACAGAGCAGTCTCTTCCAAGTGCTGTTTACCATTTTTCTTTTTGTTTCGGGGTTCTCTGCAGCTGCTAACTTTTCCTTGAATTGTTCATTTTCATTCCTTTTTGTGTTGCACAGTGAATTACACAATGCAACCAGCCTTGGATTAAGTACTTGCAAGAATGAGCACGGTTTTGAACTGTTTTTCTTGTATACTTAAAGTTATGTTCCATCTTTTACCTTCCTTTCTCAACATTTTGTAGGATTTCTTTACAATACTGTCCTCAACTAAACAGCATTGACACGTGATTTGTGCTGAATTTATTGCTAGTTAACAGAAACTGCAGTTTATACTCACTACAAGCTACTCTGTTCCATAGTTCAATATTTTCCTCCAGAAGTTAGAGCAATTTCCATGCTGAGTACAGAGTATGGAGAGCCTCTTCAAAACTGAAGCTGTATTAAGTTATGGGATCTGATTTGGAGAAAACTGTAAACAGAGATGAGAGAAGAATGTATTTACACTGCCATTTCTTGTTCATTCAAATTGATCCCAATGGACTCAAGTGCACACAGTGTCAAGGCTCAAGTGCACACAGTGTCACAAACAGGACATGGCCTTCTGGGCTGTGCACATATGCTGTCTGTGTGTGCTCAGGGTTTGCAGCACACTCCCTTCCATGCTGTGGCCAACAATTGCAGCTCTCCAGAGGCATGTAGAGCACTCATCCCTAGGAGTGCAGCGACGTGAATGGTTTTCTGCTGTCTTCACAGGATGCAATCTTATGCACAGAGTGGGAGCTGTGCCTGTAGCTCTTCTCATACCTCCCTAGGTGACTTTCTTCCAAGAGGAAGACTGCTGGAGCTCTCAAACACAGATCTGGAGCTAAATAATAATAGTGTGTTTCTTCTGATGAGGATACTCTCTGGCTCATTAGGGTAGTGACTAGGTGCTGGGCTGAAGCACCAACAAATTGCTGGGAAACAGTGCAAAGTACTGTTTGGGATAACTGAAGTTCTGTAGGAATAGTCTGATGAAATAGAGCAGAGTCATAATGCTCAAATTAGTATGTGTTTTATGTGTTCTTCACATTTGCAAAGTATATGCATATTTTTGTGTATGTTTAAATATATGTGAATACAATTAGAAGTATTATTTATGACATTCTGAAGAATGCATTTTCAGAATGGACAAGGCTGGGAGTAAAGCTCATAACTTCAATCCATCCATAAAGACGATGTATCTGCCTCTTAATTTTTCTCTGCTTATTAAGAAAGAACACTTTTGAGTGCATGTAGTGATGACAGTAAGCCTATTATTTTGCAATTTGTTCCAAAAGTAGGAAAATAGTTTAAATGCCTTAATGTGTTCTAGTCCTCATTGTTATCTGCTGCCTCCTTTCCTGCAGTTATTCCGTCTGAGAGATATGCTACCAAAAACTTGAGAGAGTAGGGTGGGAAGCTTATGGGATATTGAGAAATTCAAGATAGAAGGATGAATAAATTTGGGAAGTGCTTCTGTGCTAGAAGGAGAAATGTATCCCGAATTTGACCATTCTCTTTTTAATAGCTGTTCATTCCTCATGTAATCTGGGATAGAGGTTTTTGTCTTTTGAATGGCTTCTTTCCAGTTCTTTGTTTACAGAAAAATATTATTCTTTCCAAAATATGCTTTCCTTCAATTAAAGTATTTCAGGATGATTTTCAACAGTGTGTATAAGTTGCTTTCTTATTGATTTCCAATGCACTGTGTAACTTCATATCTGTTTATGTCTGAATTATATTTGTTTTCATTGTTCACTTACAGTACAATAACACCTTCTGTTGCTACCAGATGGAGAATCAGACATACCTTATACATTCTCTTACATTTGAAAATAATTTTGGAAAAAATGAACCATGAAGGAATTAAAATATGCAGAAGATCTTGTTATTTTAAGGAAACTGTTTCCATGAGTTTCATTAATGGTTCTGTTCAGTTATTCCTCTCTTTCTCTGCATAAGGCAGTGTGAATTTTCTGGCTTTGGTGGTAACCAAGCTTCCAACTCCTGAAGCTGATGTCACTAATCAGCTGTTGAAGTACACCACAAATAAGTGGTTTTAAAAGCCATATTTGTTTTTTTAGGCTGGTAATACTAGGAGGTAAAGCTGTGTGTGTGATATTTAATGTACACAGCTTTAATATGCCTGTGATAATGCTGTGATCTCAAGTCAGAATGAGTTAGTCCTCAAAATAAATGTCCAAGAAAATTTGACACAAAACTGGTTGTCCCATCTAGAATTTAGTTGACTTATTTGACTTAAAAGTATGTCATAACCTAATAGATTTGCCACAGCTGTATTTGAAGATTTTGTTTTTGTTTTTTGGTCATTTGCTAATATGTATAATGAAGAAACAGATAAGAACTGAAGAATTTGCTAAATGAGAAAGTAGCTTGGAGAAAGAAAACTTAAGGGGAAAGTGAATTGGCAGAAACTCGTCCATTGTTGTCTGCTGTGGACAGTGACTTACAAAAGTCTGACAAAACATACTGTTGGTTCCACAGCTTTGAGAAACATGTAGTGCCAAGGTGAAACCTGGCTGACCCAACCACACAGCAGTCACTGACTTGATATCCTGTTACTGGTCTTTGGGGACATTGCGACAAGAGGGTTTGAGCATAGCAGTTGTTTTCTGGGGGTATGAAAGTGACAGTCTTCAACTCTTAGTGGCAGAAAAATAGACCTCTCTCCTTTTAACCCGTATGTGTTATTCTACAGTAAGGCTCCCTAGATTTGAAAAGCAGAGTGCAGTGTAGAAATTAAATTATTATTCAAACATTTTTGCTCTTATAATTTATTTCCAAGAATAAAGGCTCAGGATAGAGGTGAGGATAATCTTTATAATCTTTAATGACAAATGGATAGAAATGACATCAAGGTCTTCCCATCATTAAAAAATATCTATCCAGCATTTAACTATAAATTTTCAGTGCTCCTAGGCTCTTTTTAGGAATTCAGCTCTTAATGCTATCTAAGCATTTTTGTTTTTTCAATTCAGAAGTGTAGAACTGTGGTTTAGAAATAAAGGCCTCAAATGATTGTCAGTCAGGGAAAAAATGTGCTTGCTCACTGAGAAATCACTAATGAACCATAGCAATACTATATGATGGTTCACGTTCTGGTGAGTTTGTTTGTTTGTTTGTTTTTGTTTTGTGTATGTTTTTTTGGGTTTTTTTTTCTTTTTTTCTTTTTTGATGCAATAAATGCAGACTTTAAGTGTTCCACTAAAATGAATGCACAGTGGAAAGCTTATAGTTTGCTGCCTGAAAGAATATGATTCAAACAGGTGATTCCATTTTTGCTTGTGTGTATGTATCAGAAAAAATCCATAGCTTGAGGTCAAGATAGTCTTGAAAATGTTAAGAATATCTGTTAGAATTGCACTAGTTCTGATTGAATCAGGATGACAACTCGAGCAGAGCTGCTGACATTTTGCTTTGGTTTCTTACACAATTGCATTTTGGTGTGGCACTGGAATTGTCTTTGCTAATGTGTGTTGTCTAATTGCTAGAACTGGAGAGTTCATAAAGCTAGTACAGCCACGGGAAGTTTTTCTATTAAAAAAAGACAGAGATTGATCATGTGCAGTTTCATATGGGTTACAGTGAGTGATGTTTTTTGTAAGTTTTTCCTGCAGGGGAATTTTCTTTTTTTTAACTGTGATTAATACTAATCTAATTAACACAGAAGATACTTGGATGCTCCTTGGGACAAACCACATAAAGAAAATTTAAGCATCTTCCATATGTTGTCCATGCACATGCAGAACTTTGTTTTAGAGGATTTCCGAAGGCCTGTACAAACTCTAAAAGTATTCATTTCATTTTCAGTATACCTTTGATCTAAATACTTGTATAAAATATAGTTTCAAAGAATATATTTGTTAGCTACTTGTTTGCTATCAGTAGTGGAAATTGGCCTGAATTTCTGGAGAGGTTCTAAGCAAAATGTTTGAACTAAGCTAACCCTAGAAGAGGTGTAATTGTATGCTATTCTAAAAGTCAATTATATCAATAGAACTGAGAAGTTGTCTGGAATAACTAACAACTTAAATCCAGCAACTGTCTGCATTAATGACATCTGTGCTCTGGAGAACCATCAAAATGAGTATGTCCATATGCTGAAACAATCATTCTGTGTTAAAAACAAACAAACAAAAAACAAGCAAACAAAAAAAACCCCTCTTTTTGGTGTCAGCTACAACTCTGATGGTAAATGACTTCTGATGTCAGAGAAGGGTCTAGATCAGAATGTGATTACTGAATTCCAGAGCCCTCTAAAGAAGATGTCTGAAACAAGGAACAGTTTAAAGTAGCTGGGTAGGCCAATGGGCAAACATACTTGAAGTGGAGGAACGTTAATACCTAGTGAAGAAACACTGTATCCTTGCAAGTGCCTATGGTCACTAGTTTGTATCTAGTCCTAAATTTGTTTAGCTTTTTCATTCCTATAACTGTTTAGTAAGTATTTTTGTCAAAACTATTTCAGTTACTTTGTGTCATTATAAATTCAGAAGCCAAACCAACTAAACTCGAGGTAAGACTTAAAGGGAAGCACTGATGTAGGTAACTGGACAGGTGATGAATATTAAATTTGTGATTTGCTCTGTATTGTTTTGGAGCAGTTTGCTCTCCTGTATCCCTTACATTGGAAATGTGTAACTGGAGTGAAGATTACTTCAGGAGGACATTTATAATGTGTAGGCTGAAGTGCCAGTTCCCTGATAGATATAACTGAGTTAAAACATCTTAAAGGGAGCAAGATAACTATAGTACAAAAAATATATTGTCCATGTTGATGAACTGTCTTGAAAAGCTCCAAAAAGAGTATTTTTTTAAAGTTGACTATTATTAAAACTAACTCTTAAGATAAGTTGCACTATATATATAGAAAAATCCCTGTTGCAATACCACCATCTGTAGTGTAGGAAAGGACACTCTCTAATTCAAACCTTGTATTAGGTTCACATTCTTTTTTCAAGTCTTCAGTGTTCTTCCAGATCTCATGCAAGCAAATTAAATGAACTTAGAGACTGAAAAAGTACATATAGGAGAAGAGAATGGCAAGTTTTGATCACAGGGAAGGTACGAAATAGGGGGGGAAATGAAAAAAAGGGATCACATCTTAAGTGATCCCAGAGGGAAAGACTGGCTTCAGTAGAGAGCTACAGAATAGAACAGGCTTGCCTGTAATAAGCAGATATTGTATTCTCAGAGTGGCTTGGCTATACATTATTTCAATCATATCATTTGCTGTTCCCCCTAATAAATTAAATTAATGGTGGTTTGGCTGACATAAGCCTCACAGCCATAAAACTTGAGATCCACCCTTAATAGACAGATGAGGGACTTGCAGGTAGCAAGCAGCTCATCTCCATTTGTGACCTTGTGCCTAAACAGAGACCTGCTAAAAGGAGGAGGGGGTAGGCACTCTGGGACACTAATTCAACTTAATGCTTGAGCATGATTGAAGCTGTCTCCATAGGCCGTAAAGTATGCACTACATAAGGTTAGGAATAATGACTTGATGTAAATTCATTTAATTTTAATTTTAAAAGCTTGCTCAAAGGTAGAATTACTAGAAGCTCTTCAGCTTTAGTGTGGTTCTTTGGTCTGGCTTTCTTTTTTTTAACCTCTTGCCTCTCCAGGCAGCAGTTACTTAATTATAGATATGGCTTTAAACTTATTATAAACTGGATACAGATTGTTGGATCACTCATAGCAGAAAACCAGGGAGTTACTACACTGGCTTCTCTTTCTGCATTGTTACAAGCATACTTTAATAATATATATAACCAGTGCAGTGCGCCCACATCGATACAGTGTGCAGTCAAAATTTTGCTTATACAATGGTTGTACATGGCAGCAAAAGATAAATGAAATGTAACCCACTGCCACAGCAGGCATGTGCTTGCAGCCCATGTAATAACCTGTCTCCAATCAGGCTGAAAAAACCTGTAACCTTAGAGTGAACTCCAGCCCCATACTTCCACACAACAAGCAGAAAAATGGTGTGCTCCAGCAACAACTTAAAAAAGCAACATAGTATCACAGTATACTCACAGGCTGATTTCAACATCAAGGCAGGGATATTGGTGCTCTACTAGAAATACAGTTTTCTACAGATCATCTTAAAGGTTTCCTCTAGGCATTATGTGACGATATTATGCTATTTTAAAATAACACATTACTGTTTGCTATTAAAGGCAATAATGATCTTTGCTGCCTAGAAACAGCCGTTCTTAGAGCCTAGCAGTGCTATAATTATTGCTAATAATGCTGCATCTCTCACTAGAAGAGTTCTCCGCTCACTCTGCTGTTTCTTTATTCTTGGCTTATATGAGTCCTTATACTACAGTGTGTTGATTGAGATTCCTAAAATCTTTTTTACTAACTTTGCTTTGGTTTTTGGAGAAGACCTGTGTGCATATTCTTGGTCTGCTGCACTCCAGTGGTCATTATCCTTGACTATTAACAACAACAACAAAAACAAAAAAAAACAAAAAACCACAAAAAACTAATCATTTCACCCTATAAATGATTAAACAATTGTTGTTGCAAGCACAGAGGGAATACCATCAAAGACTTTTTATTTACCTGATTCTTACTATATTTTTTAATTTGCTCTTACAAGTACAAATTTTGTTTTGAGAACAACTGCAGAAAAAAATGTGGCATGGATCTTACTGCAACCCTACACAAGCAGACTTTTCCCACTGAATGTGATGTGCAGTTGTGATTATTGTGATATGTTTAAATGAGTTATATGGTCCAAAGCCTTGTGCCAAGTAAATACTGAAAGTAAAAATAACTGCAGTAAATCCATGGGCCAGTGACAGGTAACAGCATACCCTATGTGGTGTGGAGCTATGGAAATTTGATAACTCAGTACCTGCATGTTAAAGTTTAGCTCTGTTCTGGAAACTGGTACTCATACACTTGTGTTTTCTAAACATCCAAAGAGGCTGATACATCACCATGACATTAGTTTTTAATGGGGGCATATAAACATTTCTCTTAGGGAAAGACAAGGAGGCAGCTGCCTTTTAAATCCAGGAGTCTCTGTAGTGAGGAACCGTATCTGAATATAACTCAATAGTTCTTTTCCTTACACCACCAAGCCCTGATACAAAATCACTGCAGGAAGATAAGAGGGTACTTTTAAAATGGAATCAATTAATCAAAATGCTGCCTTACACCAGAATGTCAATGATACAATGATAGACCTTTGCTTAATGTATTCCAAATGCAAGACATTTTTTTCTTACAATAGTATTTACAGAATATACAAGCTGGTTTAGAGTAACTGCTGTTAATCTCCTAAACAAAAACATTGCATTCTAAGTAGGCTGGAAGGTGTTCAGTCCAATCTCATATTTAAATGCGAGCTATGTTCCTACTCTGAATCATTAGCCTGCCCCCTGCCAGGAAACAACAGTATACTCGCTGCTTCCTGGGAAGGCAGTCCTCACCTCTGGGGATGGAGAAGCAGTAATAAATAGGGTGGAGGGTGCTGTATCTGCCACTCTGTAAATGCCAATAACTTGGTCTGGTTATTTATTTATTTATTTATAATTTTTTATTTTATTAAAGGGTATTTGGAGATTTGCAAGTGTCTGTATTCCCAATTTCATAAACACAAAAGTCCTGCTCTTTTCTGAAAAATTGGACTACCTGAGTAATAAGCAATGTATCATTATCTGGTTTATCCTAAATTTCTTAAATAATCTTGTGGACATAATTGAAAAAATCTTTGAACACAATTTGGTTCACATAAAAGCAAGGAATACTTGTTTGTTTGTTCAGAGGTTAATATCTATTCCTGTTATTGAGGCCCACTGGGAATCAACATTGAGCAAGTCTTTTGTCCTACTGCCCCATTCTTCATTTGTCCTGCCTCAATAGCCATGAAGAGGAAGTACACCTACATCATTCCACAGCATGCTTTTCATACAAGTGACTCAGTAGGGGATGCTCAGTTCTCTCTGACCTCTGACAATCCCTTAAACTTGTATAAAAGAAGAAAATATCCTTGCATGGGTGATCTTGTACTGAGTTTTTATGGCTGCTACTCTACATGTTTCAAAATGATAAGTTCAGTCCTTAATTCTAAGGAGAGGATCAAGTGACAAACGAACTCGGTACTTAATTCATAGCTACTTTCTGGAATATTTTTTCCATGGCTTGACATTTCCCTTCTTGTAAAGCATATCACTCCCCATGTATTAGGCTCTTTTAACTTCAGAACCCTGCTAGGATTGATATTTCTTAAATCCATCCACATGTGGAATCTTGTCCCATTATTCGAATAAATACTTCTAGTCTCCTGCTTTAAGCCAGAGAATTTCTATAGATAAGAAAACATTCTGAGCATCTGCAGATGGAGTGAGTCAGCTCTTTACAATCTTTCAAAACTATATGACTAGTATGCATTTTTGGAATGGAATTAGGAAACTATCGTGAAGCGAAAAAGTTAAGTATTCACGACCAGAGTATTTTTCCTTCAGCATTAGGCCTGTAGTGTAGTTTTAACAAGGAGACACTTCTTCAGTCATCTTGCTGTTGCTATAGGATGCTACAATTTTTAATTTTAATTTTTAATGTGAAAACTAAGGCATTCATTCATACCTGGACCGTTAAAGTCTCTGTGTCTTTGGGGTAACTTGACACATACAACTGCAAACTGTAGTAACCCAAGTCCTTCTTACCAGTTCCTACTAATGTCCTTATGTATTAAGAAGGGGAAGACCATCTGTATGGGAACTGTTGAGTCGTGACCTGAAGCACTGATTGAACACCTGGGGGAAAAACTCAGTAAGCCCTAGGAGCACAGGTGAGGGCAATTTAGCTGTGTGACCAGATGGGGTGGAGCCTGGCTGCACCTCTCAGACTCCATTTAAGGGCTGACTGCACCTGGGGAAGAATTGCTTTCTGGAGATCCCTCCCTGGTGGAACTATCCCTCGTGAATCTGGAATCTTCTGATTTGGGTAAGCAATATTCTTCCCTTTTCTTACAGTAATCTTTCTATTGTGCTGATCCTCCTATCACATTGATCTGCCCAATTGCTACACAGTCCAAAATTGAGTTAGAACATCTCTGAAATGTTGGGTTTTCTTTCTTTCTTTTTCTTTAACCTATGCTTTATTCTTTTTGTGTTATAATAAAAAATTCAGTACTGATCATACTATAATACATTCTAATTCTTCATTTCTCAGTGCTGATGTGGGGACTATGAAGGTATTGTATGCTTTTCCCATGTTTTGCTTGTGTGCTGTTTTATATGGATATGCTGTTCTGAGAAGAGATCTTTTGCTAGATGTCTGTTTTTACCTCTGTTAACATTTTATGAAATAAAATTTATTAGTAATGCTGTAATTTTTGTGCTAGAAGACAAAACATTCAATTTCTTTTGAGGAGATGTTATAAGTGAAAGAAAACATGAAATAAAAGTAGATATTATTTTATATTTACGGTTCTTAAAGCTCTTGCCAAAAGGAGCAACTTCTTTAGTCAACATTCTATGCCTCAAACAGACAGTAATTAGGATTACTGTAATAAAGGGGACCCTGATGGATATTAAAATGAAGTCTGCATTAAAATTTGTCTAAGCTTTATGGATCAGACCTAACACTTAAATATCCATATGGAATGAGGATAGTCTTGTAATATCTAAAACATCAACTTAAGAAATATCTTCTGGGAAAGTAATGTGCTTAGATATTGTGATTTTTAGTTTCTGTAAGGCAAAAAGCTATGGGCAAAGAAACCTGAACTGCTGCTCTGGGAGATAAAACTGTGCCACGTTGTCGAAAATGTTCTGCCCTTTTTCCTGAAATTACGCTGTATAAAGTTACTGGTAAGAATGTTCTTCTGAAACTACTCATTAAATGGGAAGTTAAGGTTCCACAGTCAAGATGTAGCTCTATCACAAATGAGTTATTGAATGCCTTATTTTGTGTGTTCCTATGCAAGGGATTTAAACCTCATAGTAAGATGACTGTGAATTTGGGCACTGTAGCCCCCTGGGAATCCATGTGGTGTGCCCAGCAATGCAAGCTGTGTAGAAGGTTTGGAGCAGCCTAGATGATGTATTACTTTCTTCTGAAGAAGGCACTCTGCATTGCTGCCAGACACTCCAGAGGAGACTCATTAGGGGACCTGACAAACCTTTTCTGTCTGACTGAAAAAGGGGCAAATGTCCAAGCTGTTAAGTCATGCAGTTTCTAGTGGGTGTCCTCTGATGGCTATATCTTTCTTGAACAGAAATTTATGTACTGTATGGTTATTATTTTAATCACTACTGAATTCTTTTCTGACGTTCTTCTAATATCTGGATCCATACATTTCTCTGTGTACTTAATTTGCCATTAGCATTGTCCAAGTGGGTGTCTTAGTCATAAAACACGGGGGAAGACAGAGCAAAGTCAGGAAATAGTAGCCAAACTAGTATTACCTTGAATCCCCTGCCTTCCTCTTCTAGGAATGAGTCATGATCATGTACATGAAAGATGGAATCTAAAGAAATGAACGTGCTTTCTGAATATTCAGTTCTTAGAAGCTGAAAAAATGCCCTTGGATTTTGGTGGGAGGTGTTTTTACAAGTATATTTTCCCAGATACAGTTTATGTTATTACTTCACATTTAGAAAAAGAAATAAAACAGCAAAGAGGCCTACACTTCTCAAAACCCACCAAACAACATAAAACACTTCCTCCATATTTGATAATTTAGGCTTATATAGAGTGTGTCTTCCCTCATAGTAGCTACTGGCAGCCAGTTGTGAGTATTTTCTGAAGAGAGAAGTTAAAATTAAAAATGACTAATAGCTTTACTGCAGCAAGTAAGCTTCAGTTTAGTATCTCTGTGTAGTGGAAATGCTAAGTCATGGCTTGCACCTGTGATTGAGCACCTGGTGGGAAGGCAGGGTCAACCCAGGGGAGCTCAGGTGTATGCAACGATTCTGGAGCCAGGATCCGCCCCTTCTCATACCTCATTGAAGTGCTGGTAGTGGAGAGGAGGGTTGATTTCTTTGAACTGCTGTTTACTATTAAGATAAACAGTTTTAACAATTACACTTAGTGAGAAATATAATTGTGATTTATGGCTTAAATGGTTAATTTACTGCAGTTGATTGTGCATCTCTTCTGTCAGTTACTAATTGTAGATTTACAGGATTTCAAAACTATGTCTCTTGTAGCAGCTTGGCTCGGAGAGAAAGAAGCACAGCACAAACAAATCATAGGGGTAGAGGTTGGGACACAGACTTATAGTTTTCTGCTGCAAGAAAGTTTGCTGATTATATGAAGTTCTGAGGATTGGCTGACGTGCCTGAAGGCTGTGCTGCCCTTCAGTGAGACCTGGACATGCTGGAGAGCTGGGTAGTAAGAAACTGGATGAGGTTTAACAAAGGCAAGCGTAGAGAAGAATAAATGCATGCGCCAGTACAGGTTGGGGGATGACCTGCTGGAGAGGAGCTCTGCAGTGAGGGACCTGGGCGTCCTGGTGGATGACAGGTTGGCTATGAGCCAGCAGTGCGCCCTCGTGGCCAAAAAGGCCAATGGCATACTGGGGTGCATTAAAAAGAGCGTGGCCAGTAGGTCGAGGGAGGTGATCCTCCCCCTCTACTCTGCCCTGGTAAGTCCTCATCTGGAGTTCTGTATCCCATTCTAGGCTCCTCAGTACAAAAAAGACAAATCTCTTGGGGAGAATTCAATTGAGGGCCACAAAGATGGTGAAGGGCCTTCTCTTCTCTTTCCCCTGTGAAGAAAGGCTTAGCAAACTGGGTTTGTTTAGCCTTGAGAGAAGACAACTGAGAGAGGATCTAATCCAGGTTTATAAATATCTGAGGTGTGGGGGCCATAGTGGTGAGGCCAGACTCTTTTGAGCAGTGTGTGGAGACAGGACAAGGGGTAACGGCCAGAAACTGGAGCGTAGGAAGTTCTGCATGTATGTGTGCAAGAACTTCTTTATGGTGAGGATGACAGAGCACTAGAACAGGTTGCCCAGGGGACTCGTGGAGTCTCTTTCTGTGGAGGTATTCAAGGCCTGCCTGAATGTCTACCTGTGTGACCTGGTGTAGGGAACCTGCTTTGGCAGGGGTGTTGGACTCTTCCAAACCCTATGATTCTGTGATATATCTTCTGAATGCTACCATCAATAAATGGTCTAGCATCCAAATTCTTTCTCTAAATGTATGGAATTTCCATTTGTTCATAGGAAAAAGATGCTTTCTCCTTGTATTTTTTTTTTTAACTCATTAATGCATGATTTTATTTCTAGGAAAAGTGCATTTTTTCCAGGTTTCTGTAGGTAGCCAGTGAAAAATGTCCTGAAGAACAGGATTTGAGTGCAAGTATAACAAAAGAAACCATGATCTTTCATGGCTCTCTGCACAAAAAACCTCATTGGACACATGGGTTCAAATATCAATTTTTTTTTTGGGGGGTTTTTTTTTTTTTTCTTTTTAAACTCTCCTGAGCTGTCAGTCAGTCTCTTAGATGTATTTATTGAGCTTGAGCTCAAATCAACCTCAGGTTCTTTATACCAGCTACTCTGAAAGAGTCCTTCTGCAGGATTAGTTACAATAATATTCATGACTAAAGCATAGTTGTTTGATCCTTAATCTGTCTTAAGCAGTTTTTATCCCTCCTTGATATATTTATTCCTAAACATATTTCTGTAGTCATATATCCTCTCCCAGCATTCATTTTGCTACCAATATAAGCTGTCCTCTCAATATCTCTGCAGACACTCAAGTTCTCTAAGCACTGCAGTGGGTCCTCTACAAATTAATTCTCATTTAAATTCATAGTTCTTGCATATACAAGACCAGGACTGTACGTAGTATTCGAAGTGATGCTTTACTTAAGACTTGTATATTAACACTTGGACTTTTTTGCATCAACTAAATACACCTCATTTGATAGAGTCTCAAGTGATATTTCTACTTGTTTATCCCCACTAATCTTGTTGTTATGCTGCGAATAAGGTAGTATTTTCCTAAAGTTTTCACTTGGCAGCATCCAATAGTCTTTATTTACTTTCTGTTGATGAATGTATATTCTTGGAAGAGGTGCAAATATAGTGGCAACGTGGATAACATACAGCTGTAGGACTTTCAGACTAGCCAAGTCCTATTCTGACTCTGAGGTATCTGACATGATTTTATAAGAAGGGGTTAAGTGTCAATTTTTCCAGATCACTCTATGGTGAGGGAGTCTTTGGGGGCTTGTAATAGTGAGGAGAGACCCCTGCTGATTTACTTTAGTTAGTGGCATTTTGTTTGAATGGAATTTGCCACGTTTACTGTCATATGGAAATTCTTCTCTGAAGTCCAGTTGTCCAGCATAGATTCAGTGCAACCTACTGATTCCGCCCACTTGGCCTTTTCATCTAAGTATAACTGTTTAATAAACCCAAACAATTTCACTCTCTCATATGCACTGCAGAAAGCCTTTTTGTCTTTAAATACTCAATTTTATTATTGCTGTTTCCAAGGTGGGTAGACGGAGGGTGACCTCAGTGTCAAACTGAAGGTACCAAAAGATTGTAGGCCAGGGAGTGAGAAAACGAATGAAGCTTTAAGCTGCATGCTCTTGATAGTTGGTGGAAATGATAAATTCTGTATAGACACAAGCCTTTGTCATGATAACATGATGTTTTATGTTTGATCATAAGAGGAAGGTTGGAAAGAGTCAAAAGACATGGAAAGACTGAAGGCTTAAATTTCACTTGGTGAAATTATGTAAGATCTTAGAGATTAGATATTCAGAATATGAAAATCTGTGTAGGGCAGATTAGAACAGCCTTCAATTGAGTATTTAGTTGAGGTCTGGCTTTGCGCAGAAGAAGGGATCTTTTGGGTTGTATGAGAATCTGGCCTTCCAGAGTGCTGACTTGTATGTTGTCTTAAGTAAAGTCAGTATACAGTGAAGAAGAGTAGTGACTTTGTTTAAATGTTTTTGTTAAAATGCTACATAATAAATGTGCAAGAAATTAATATAGATGCTTCTCTCTTACAGTTTTTCTTCTGTACCTTTATAAAATGTGTACATTTTAACCTTTCACATGATATTTAAGCTATAGCTTTGTAATTCAGAAAAGACAAATAATGAGTATTTTGACTGTTTATACAAATTGTAAGTCATGTAAAATGAAAATTGATGAATTTCTTATTGAAGTAGCATAAAAATAGAGTCAGTCCTGTTAGTAATTGTAGTTTACATACAGTTTTTAAACTCATACCAGGCTGACATACCTCTATGGAACTGTGATTACCTATGAGATACAGGTGGTGATCAAATGGTGTGCAGCACACACTGTGGAATTTCACAATGGGGATGTTTCTGTCCCTGGCAGGTGGATCTGTAGAGCAAAGTAATGCTGGGGGATCTGCTGCTGTGAACAGGCAGGATCTTGTCCTTACCTCCACAGGTCAGTCTGTGGGAGTTAAGTAAATTACGGATATTCTGTTCAGATGGGAGATCAATGCATAATTTCAGTGTGTTTGGCTAATTTCAGTTAATTCATTCTATCATAATGACATATAACATACAGGAGTGAAGAAACATTCCTTTGTCTTTGGGCTGGTGTATGACCAAAAAATGTACTTTGGCTCACATTTTGGCAAATGGACAGTTTTATTCATTGCAATATGAGTGAAATAGGAGTTACAAGATGAAATATGAAACATCAGAGAGATTTTAAAAATCATTGGAAATTGCAGCTGCTTTGAAAATATCTTGCTGTCTCTCATTTGAGTTGTGGTTACTTCAAAAGAGGGAAGCACTGACATTGGATGCACTGTGTAGGTATCTTAAAATGCTTCAACTAATTTGTCTTACTCATCAGAATTGAGAACTCAAATCAAGGCTCCCTATCACGCTGCCTACTTTGGAGTTTGCAGTGGTATTTCATATTATCAGTTTTGGAATCCTGTAGAAGTGTCTTGAAAGTTTAGGCTTTGAGGGTTATGGTTGTGCAATTTGTTCCAAGGTATCCCAATCTCTTCTAAGGCAAGACTTAATTTGGAAACAGTGAAGGCTCTCTAGGAAGGCTCTTGATAGAGACTGAATAGTAATATTTCACCTTTGTTGTGGAGTTGGCCATAAATGGCATTTTTAAAGCCATTCACTCTAGCATGCGTGCCCCAGTATTTGTATGATGATATTCTTATGCAGATCATTTTCCTTTTCCAGATCATAGAGGAGCTAAGAGAAGAAACACTGGAACAATGTGCTTTTTATATTCCCACCAACTCCTGCAGGGATATGTGATGTTTGTTTGTTCCTTTGTTCCTTTCTTCTCTGTATAGCTCTTCAGTCTCTAAACTGAATGAGGGGGTTGGCTGTGTTATATTTTACTTTGAGAATTGTAGGTAATGTAGAACTGGGAATGGTGGTTGGCTGACAGTGCTAAACAGTGTGCACCAGGTGGCACTATTTGGTGACTTTTGCTTACAGCAGTGTTTATTATCTCATTGTACTTGAATATATTGATATATGATCATTATTCTTCTGGCTTTTAAAGGAAACATTAAGTAAGGTACACAGTCTGTAGTGGTGTATACATGTGTCCTCCCTCCCAGTGAGTAGTAACTACTTTGTACTTTGCAAAGCTGTTCTAAGCTGTGTTGTTATTAAAAAAATTCAGATCTAACTTGATGATTTTTTTTTTTTTTTTTTTTGAGCGGGGCTTATAATAGATATGACTTACTCTTGTGGAATATTCTGGAGGAGTAATAGTATTTAACTGCCATATAGCATCAAGTACATATTTTTCAAGTGGCTTAAAGGTGGTCTATACCAAGAAGATTGTCTTTAAACATACAGCTTTCTTTTAATGCCCTCTTCACTTCTGTTACCATGTTGCATTTTCAGTGTACTAACTCATACTAAATACATTTCATTGAACAATGATGAGTAAACGTGTCTTGAAGCGTGCACGGAAGTATAAGTGCCAGTGCTCTTATGTTATAGTATGTTTTCACAGTTCTTCTGTAGTGGGGAGAATTCTCTGAGCCAGTCCAGACTTATATGGGTATCAGTAAACAGTTATACATAAAAACCAGACGAACTCTTAGCTAATTTCATGCTTACTGTGGCAGTTCAGTGGCTGTAGTAAAACTAAAAATGTCTGAAATACTACAGATGAATGGTATCCTCTTTTTATTAAAAATAAAAAAATAAAAATATGGAAAAGCGGTGGTGTGGGGAGAGAGAGAAAGTGGTTAGCCAGCATGCACTGTTTTCTGCCACTACTCCTTTTTTAATGTACCACAGAGTTATTTTTAGCGGTAGAAAGTGCAAAACATGTTTAAGAGAAATAGACTGGAAAATGCGACATGCATAACCCATCTTTGTGGGTGGATGAGGTTTCTCTGTCAGGGTTGCTCTGCGTGGTCTCATTTGCATCCTCTTGCTGAGTATTCTGCTCTTTTGAATTACAGATGTGTTTTGTGGGTAAGGAACCCTATCCAAGCATATTACCACATGACTGGAAAATATATTTAAATGATATAACACACACTAGTGTTGTTGTTATAATCAATTTTGAGAAGAAATAATCTCTAATGTTTTGATTCAGTATTTGTACTTCGTGTTTATCAACCTTAGAGTAAAAGCAGACTGAGAAGGAAACATTTAGCATGGTCTTAATATAACTTTCTATTTTGGAGGAGCAAGGAATAAACAAGTACTTCAGAGTTATTTTGAAGGATAAATAGTTTGCTTCCAGATAGTACTGGGGAGGGGAACCTCTAATTTGTATTTTTCGGCTTCCCCTATCCTTAATTATGCCACTGGCCACATGGGAAATGTCTTTTGATTTATATATTGCTTCTCCTAGCCTTTGAAATCAGTATAGTGATTCTAAATTTCTTGTTCAAGCGCTTAAACTTATTTGGATGAAAAACGTTTTCTAATGGTGTAGTAAATCTCACATGTTTTGCTTCTGCCATCTGCCCATTTGCTGGTTAACATACTCTATGGGAAGGAACCATGGTACACCCCAAACTGTTTTCCTTTTCTCTTTACTGTACTCAAAATAGAGTGTGTGTGTGGCGCACAAATAAGTGGTGGTTGGGTAACTTGATATTTAAGCAAGTAGTGTCTCTGAGGAGTACACATCACTTGGGTTTTAAGATGGGAGAGTACAAGGAAGGCTGTTTTTTTCCAGTCATGTGATGGAGATAGTTGAGAAGAAAAATTCTTCTTTTGTGTGTACAGTAATCTGTATCTCCTCTGCCCTTTTAGTCAGAAAGGGATAACTTATTGCAAAAGTTATTGCTTCCCTCGCCATTACATGGCTGTATGTAACATCCTTCTCTCTAAACTGGGAAAATATAGATTTGATGAGTAGACTATAGATGAGGAACTGGTTGCAAGGTCATATGCAGAGGGTGTTGGTCAACAGCTCAGTGTCTGGATGGAGACCAGTGATAACTGGTGCTCTCTCAGGGGTCTGTGTTGAGATTGTTGCTCTTTAATAATCTTCATCAATGACATCAGCAGTAGGATCAAATGTACCCTCACCACGATTATGGATGACACTAAGCTGTGTGGTGTGATGGTCATGTCTGAGAGACAGAATGCCATTCAGAGAGATCTAGACAGGTATAAGCAGAGGGCCCAGGAGCTCCTCATGAGGTTCAGCAAAGTTAAGTGCAAGGTCTTGCACCTAGGTTGTGGCAACCTCCTCTATCAGTACAAGCAGAGGATGTAAGGTTAGAGTGCAGCCCTGCCGATAAGGGCCTGGAGTTTCTGTTAGGACGGTAAGCTGAACATGAACCACAGATGTGCCCACACAGCCCAGAAAGCCAACTGTATTCTGAGCTGCAAGAGAAGAGGAGTGACCAGCAGGTTGAGGGAGATGATCCTGACTCTCTACACTGTGCTGGTGAGACCTCACCTGGAGTACTGCATCGAGGTGTGGAATCCTCAGTACAGGAGTGATGTGGACCTATGGGGAGTGTGTCCAGAGGAGGGCCACAGAAATGACCAAAGAGATGGAACACCTTCCCTCTGAGGGCAGGCTGAGAGAGCTTGGGCCATTCATCCTGGAGTAGAGAAGGCTCCAGGGAGACCTGAGAGCAGCCTTTCAATATCTAAGGAGGAGCTAAAAGAAAGAAGGGTACAGAATCTTAATTTGAGTCTGTGGTGATAGGAAAAAGGGAAATGGTTTCAAACTAAAAGAGGAGAGAACTAGGTTAGATATAAGAAGTTTTTTGCAATGAGGGTGGTGATGTGCTGGTTCAGGATGTCCTGAGAGGTGGTGCATGCCACATTCCTGGAGACACTCAAGATCAGTTTGTACTGGTCTTTATGCAACCTAATCTAGCTGCAGGTGTCCCAGGTCATTGCTGGTGAATTGAAGTATATGGCCTATATAAGGTCCCTTAAGGGTCCCCTCCAACTCAAAAGATCCTTAGCTGTGGGGGGAAAAAAAAAATCCTTCTAGAAAAGAGAGTTACATAGGAAATGAGAGGTATTCCATGTCTCTGTAAGCTTTGTTTGTGTCAGATATAAACTCATTACTGCATTAACAGCGGGTAAAGTGCCCTGTTTTTGCATGTGCTGGGTTTTTGTCTGTTGTATATTAGGAATGTTAGGAACCACCACTCAGGTGAAAGATGTATTATAAACAGTTTTTTCTCTTCAAAAGAGATCAAGAATAAATTTCTATTTTATTGACTTTTTAGCTTATGTGGTATTTTTGGAGCACGGTTTGTTAACTTGTGCAAACATTAAGATGAATATGTATTCTACCACATATAAAGTAGTTGCATGATCTGTATTATGTGTCTGCAAACACATGTATAGAACTGCTTAAAGCATTAGAATTTCAGTTCAGTATTACCACAGGGGCTGTAGAGAAAGGAGAAGTAATTTAAACATTTTGTGTACAGGATAATTCAGATTATTTGAGCCTCCATTATTCTGAACTTCGTTTACACAAACCTATTAGCAGTGTTGTAGCATTCATTGATCTCAGTGACTTTGAGATAATCAAGTTTATAATGCTTATGGAAATTAAGCACCCAACATTTGGACAAATGCCTTGTGACATCTTGAGGTCTTCATCATAGAAAGTATTCAAGGTGTTGATAGAAGCAATGGTAATCAGCACATATAGTACTTATGAGCAAAACTGGCTTTGAATGAGAAAGATGACAAGGCTGTCTGAAAACCCAAAGACTTCAGTAGGATGGGGGCACCAGGTTGTTTTGCAGGCTGACCTTGAGCCTTTATCATCTGTTAACATTCATAGACAAGCAATGCTATTGTTGTCTTTCCATTAACTAGTCTTATCCAGACCCTACCTTACCCTCAGTACTGATAAGTAACTGAAAATCAGAATAGAAACATCTGTAAGCTTTATCATACACATGTACAGATCTAGTTGTTCTTCCCCCCCCCCTTCCCCCCCCCCCCCTTGGTATTTTATCCATTTTTGAATGCTTTAAGTACCTCTTCCTGTTTTGTGGGGAGATACTTAGGACTTCCTCAAAGCCAGTATCTCCATTTGAGTGCTCATAAACCCTTTTAATGGTGTAGGCTATGCAATTTTGGCATAATACTTCATTGCTCACTGTCCAGTGCTCTATTTCCAGTTTTTCATGAGAATAAGGATGATGAATGCTCAGAAAGATAGGCACGAGGCAAGTGAAATGAGAGGTTCATTTTCTTAGAGCCATTTGTAAAATAACCACTTTGAGACAATTTACAGTTTACACAGTATTGCGAATATTGGTATGAATTTCTCTCTGCTTCTGCAGGTGCTGGTTTACAGAGACAAATATAACCTCCAATTCCCAGCGCACTGATCTGTCTAAACACAATTTGACATGCGTTGCTATTAGCTTAGCACCTTATCAAATAATGTGCCCTGATAGAGATAAAAGGTTTTACAACCTTGCCGCCTTTGTTTCTGTGTGTGTTCACCCACAGAGACAGCTCTGCGGCAGCTAATAATTAACACAAAAGACAAAGACAAATCTATATGGCTCAGTGTTGGAGGCTCCTGTGTGCATGTTAAGCAGTTGGGGAAGTGAAATCTACAGCAAGAAGGTCTGGAATGGGATCTTGAAATTATCTTTAAAATGAATTGACAGTCTTCATAAAGACCCATTTTTACATGATGGAGCAGATGTCAAATTGTTGTCTGAAAATCAGCACAGTTCTGTGTCAGAGCATTTACTCAAATCCTGAGAGAAACTCTTGCTGCTCTGTTAGTAGTAACCTTGTGTTGCTTTGCATGACAAGTGTAAGCAGAGTATCTGAGAATGGGATTAAGCATTCTGGAAAAATCAGCCAGGGAGGTAATTTCAAGTATTCACTGAATTGGAGCTTCCATTCTTCCTTAGTAACTTATTTAAGTTTTGTGTCTTTGTAAGCATACGTGTACACAGCTTTAAGCAGTAGCATGAAGGGGGACTAAGCCCAAGGCTGTGCTGGCTTTCTCTGTTTTATCTCCATTATCACTTCAGAGTCTGTTGAGGTTTCTTGCTATTTTCTAGATTCATTTAGTGTCTTTAACCTACCTAGCATATAAAAAGTGATCTTAGCCAAGTGGCTGCAGAAAATGGGAGATGTTCTGTTACGTTCAGATAGGTGGCCTAGCATTATACAGGTCTTTGAAGCTATTTCACATTCCCTCATAAGCTAGGCAAATTCTATATTTTATTATCCACGTTTTATTATCTGAATAAGTCTGCAATCCCAGTTAATTGAGAGCAGCAAGCTGCATAGTAATTCTAAAGACTGGATCAATTTCCTAACCACATGTATATGCTTTTTTTTTCTTTTCTTTTCTTTTTTTTAACTGCAAATTATGGCCAGATTTCTAGAAATTTGTCAATCTAAACACAAATATAGTGGAGGATTTTCAAAATTCGTGTTTCTGAAGTTCGATGATGATGTGTCTATATTCTAAAGAATGTGAATGTGTTTGTAGTTTCAGCTAACACTCTGAAAAAATTTGTTCTGAGCCTGTGTGAATTCTGAACCACATTATTCATATTTCTATTGTTGAAATGTGGAAGAAGTGATATGGTAGAGTTGGAAAGTGCCTGCAACACTTAAGTATTTAGTATCAGGAAAATATCAAAAAACTCAGAATCTATCTAAGAAAATGAATAGGAGATTCTTCAACTTAATATCATTTACATTACTGTCATGCCTGGCTTTGAATTCATCACACTATCAAAACAATAAAATGAAAAAGAGTTAGAACTCCTAACATCAATGGAGAGAAGCACTGAAAGAGGAAACAGTGATGCTTTGAGGCACCAGCATAGCCATGGAATAGTTATTTCACATGGAAACTTCGTCTTTTCCAACCCTGGTGATACTATGATTCTAAGGAAGGATCATTTCACCTTAAGGCCAATCCACAAGCTAGTCTGTGCTACTATCTTTCAAGAATGTTGCAACAGAGTAATGGAAGAAGGAGAATGGGAAGGGTCCTGTTGAGGAAACTGAAGATAGTAAGAAGCACCTTGCAATGTGGTTACAAAATTTACTTCTCTCGTAGTCCAAGCAGGAGTTAGGGAATCTGTCCCAGGTGCTTCTGCAGGGAACTCAGTAATGTACTGCTTTTACCCTGTGTTGAATGTAGGTGGTTTTTTTGTTTGTAGCACCATCTGTTGTCAATGAATACAATGTTACTGAAACTGTTGTAGAGAAATCTGTACCTATAAGGTTCATATAGAAAGATGGTATGAAGATGGCTGAAGACTAATTGGTCTGATCCTGAATCCCATGAGAGAACTGAGATGTTGACAAGCTACTGCTCTGTGACTTCTCTATGCATTTGATATTATCACTTGAACTACTAAAATTTTCAAAACTGTACAAGCAGTGAATAATGACAGCTTCTGAAGCCTGAACTGTTATTTTCAGATATTTATAAAAAGCAAGTACATGAACTAAAAACCCTTTTAAATAATTTCATTAATAATGACTACAAAGTACACTAAACATCTACTTTTTATTAATAGAAAATATTAAAACACAAGTCTATTAGCTGGTGAAAAACTAAGGCTATGACCAACCTGAGATTTTGCTTATCTCTCTTCTTGATTTACAGTTTACAGAAAGGACAGATTAGTCACTGAGCTGTGATTTATCCTGTTGCTGACCCAGCTCTGGCAACTTAGCTTTGTCTCATGGCTTTTTATTTTGTGTGTGAAACTTTCTGAGAAGGCTTTTTGACAAGGTGTAGCATTTCCTTTTTATAACTCAAGTAGTTTTCTCTCCTAGTTTTGCAGTGTGGGGCAAGCTGTGCATTGGAAACTCTGAGAGTCTAGATGATTAATAATGTTAACTAACCTTTTAATTTGCTTTGTAATGATTCATAACTTCTGTGCATGTACTGGAACACTGTTGTGCTAGGTACTGTGCATCTTCAAGACAAGAACAACTCTGGCATTTGATTTCGCACTGAGGCCATAGGTAAATTTGAGGCACAAGAAAAAATGTGAGACAATGCAGATATGATAATGGCTAGTGTGATTAAAATACTTAGAGAATAATCACTGCCTAGAGGCTAGCAAGTAATAAAAATAAAATCAGAGCCTTATTACTCTGTAAACTTTTTAACTTTTTTTTTTTTTTTTTTTAAAAAGAAGAAAAAAAAGGTTGAAGCAATAGCAGTATCTCTTCCCTGTAACCTTCCATGGGAAGTAGAAATGAGGACTGATGCAGAGGGATGCCATGTGGACATGAAATTTGTCTCTGGGCCAACAGTCAGTGCAAATGCGGATGGGACTATGTCATAGACCCTTTAGGTTTTTCAGGGACTTTGAAAACATATTATTGGAGAATTATGTGATTTTGTAACTCAGTTAACCAAGGAAGAAAAGGATCTGCATTACAGCTTTCCTTGTCCTTTGACACTCTTATATTTCTGTGATGAGCTGTTACAGATTTTGTCAAGTGAGCTTTCTGGCAAATGGCCTGGAGATAGCCTGAATATTTATCTTTTCACTATGTTAAAACTAACTGATAATCTAGTATGCAAGCAGAAGTAAAATAACAACTAATGGTAACACTGACTTGTAGATATTCCAGCTAAGTTTTAAATAGTTATGTTCAGAAAGGAAGCTTTTGGTTAAATTATGAGAGACGTGGTTTCTGGACAAATCTTGATTTATTTATTTTATATTTCAGATCAAACTAATTCATTCCTATGAATTCTTCTCCCTTTAGTGTCTTGAAGTTTCACAGATTTAGTTTTGTGACCATTTACATAATCAGCTAAAACGGGCAGCTCTTTGTCATCCATCGTACTTTCCCCTCAGGACCTCTTGATTTTGCCTGCAATCTTTTGAAGTCCAGCCCATGATTTCTGGGGTGTAGGTATTGGCTTGATTTACTTCAAAGAGACACGCTACTGACTATCACATTAGCCTGTTGGTTGGCCTCCAGCAGATGCGGTGATTGTGAATAGAATTGAGTAGCTATATGATCTATTTCTCTCCTTCCCTCCCCTCACCCTTCCCCACTCCCACCCCCCTTTTTTTTTTCTTTTAATCCTGAGCAATGGTAAAATAATTGAAGATGAAGGTGAAACAATGTCATTCAAATTACTCACTCATCCACTCCCTGTGCTGTTTAGAAAGGTGGAGTCAGGAGTGAAGAGTTGGAAGCGAAGTGGAGCCTGTGTAATTTGTATAAACTTCATACTGTTAATGTCAGTTACATGACATACTTCAATTTTTTTGCTGTATTGACTTTACTACCTTTTATTTAAAATAAGACTTGAAGATATATAGTGATGCATATTTAACAATGAAGAAATATCCATTGGAGAACATTTCTTTACACTTTTTAAGATGGGAAATAATGGCCTTAATTTGAACCTTAATTTGCATGTTAGGAAAAACTTGTTCTCAGAAAGGGTAGTAATGAGCTGCAATAGACTGCATAGGGAGGTAGAGGTGTCACTGCCTCTGTAGGCAGACGGACATGGGTTTGTAAGCATGATGGGAATGGAATGACAGTTGAGCTAGATGATTTAAGGGTTTTTTCCAGCCTTAAAGATTTTATGATTTCATTACTTTGATAAAGCTAGCTGAGGAGAAATTTCTTGGTAGAGACTTTCTTGGTATGTTTTCTGGTTGTGCCTTTTCCTAATAATTGTCTGTTTTTAATTTCCACAAGAAAATAATAGATACGCAGATGTGAGCTCCTTCAAACATGATGAGGCTGAATATTAAGTATGAGCAAATTGTAGTATAGCTTGCCTTGAGATGTAAAGAGGAGTTGCTGGTGGAAAGCATAAGATTTTGAAGCTGTTCAGTTTTAACAGCAAGTGAAGAAACATTTAAAGGGGCTATGCATTATGTACTGAGATGGGTATAGAGGAACAACATGAGGAAAATAGTTGCAGTGGCCAACAAGAGGGATGCACAGGTGTTGTCAGAAGACTTTCCTTAACAATTACAAATATCCAGATTCTTTATCAACAACATAAACAGTGGGATTGAGTGTACCCTCAGCAGGTTTGCTGATGACACTGAGTGGTGAAGTTTTCACAATAGAAGGGAGGGAGAGATGCCATTCAGAGGGATCTGGAAATGCTTGAGAAGTGGGTATATGTGAAGCTGATGAAGTGTAACAAGGCCAAGTGCTAGGTTTTGGGTTGAGGCAATTTTAGACATAAATGCAGACTGGGGGAAGAATTCATTGTGAGAGCAGTCCTACAGAGAAGAACTTGTGAGTCCTGATGGATAAAGAGCTGGACGTAAGATAACAGTGTGTTCTTGCAACCCAGAAGTCCATAAGTGTACTGGGCTGCATCAAAAGAGGTAACAGAAAGGAGGTGGAGGGGATTCTCCTCCTATGTTTCATCCTGGTAAGGTCCTATCCAGAGCACAGTGTCCAAGCCTGGGACTTGTATTAAAGGAAGGATAGGTCCAGAGAAGTGTCATGAAGATTCTCAGAGGGCTGGAGCACCTCTCCTATAAAGGTTGAGGGAGTTGGGCTTGTTTAGCTTGGAGAAGAGAAGGCTCTGGGGAGACTTCACTGGGGCCTTACAGTAGTTGAAGGATGTTTACGAGCAGGAGGGAGACTAGCATTTTACAAAGTCTGGTAGTGATAGGGAAAGGGAGTCTGTCTTTAAATGGGAAGAGGGAAGATTTTGCTTAGGTATTAGGAGTTTTTGTTTGTTTGTTTGTTTTTTACTACAGAGGGTGATGAGGTGCTAAAACAGACAGCCCAGAAAGGCTGTGAATGTCCCCTCCCTGGAGGCGTTCAAAAGCAGATGAAATAGGGCCCTGGGCATCCTGACCTAGTGAGTGGCAGGGTTGGAGCTAGATGTCCTTTAAGGTTCTTTCCAACTTGAGCCGCTTTATGATTCTATAAAATGCTTTCTCTTACAGTGCAGTTTAATTGATTCCAATCTCATGCAGAGTCTTCTGCACAAATGAGTTATGCAATAAAGTTTTGTAACTGACAAATAGAACTAAAAGAGAAATGAGAAATTAAGAATTCAGTCTCATGGAAACCCTTGTGTCTCTCATTTCAGATATCAGGCCTAACCATAAAATGCTCCAATTAATACTGAATACTGCGTATTATTTGATTACAATTCAGAAAACTTTTTTTAGTAGCTCTCAGCAGGATGGCTTCATTTAAATCACCAATTTTAATCATGATTTAAGTCAGCAGGCAGGAAACCTGTATTTAAATAATTAATTTTAATTTGTTCTTAATTATTTTCCTAAAGAAAGTTCCAGTCCTGTTGTTGAGTATAAACAATGCTGATCTGCAACCAAATACATTCTTATAATATTTGGTAGTATACCTTCCGAAGGAGGATATATTAAAAACATATTTATGTATATATTTATTCATACTAATTTTTACTTTTACAAACAATAAACAATGTGTTTATCTGCTTAAGGATAATTTATTTTGTGTAGATTTTTTTATTATTTTAAGAATAATATCTTGTTTCTTCAAATGAAAATGAAACTCATTAAGGAAAATCTCCTTTTTTGGGATGAGTATATGATTTTTTTTTTTAAAGCACTTTTATAAAAGTTTGAGACCTCAACAGTAAGATGACAGAAGAGGAAGTAGCTGTAGTGAATTATCTGAGCTCAGTTTGCACCAAATTTTCAGAAGTGTTCAGATCAATGTGATAATACTTCAGTATAGCTGAACATTGTCTATCCGTTTGGACTGTAAAATTGGTCTCTCAAATCCACCTGTAGATGTCCAGGTGACTTTTGCTATATCTCGAAAGTTTTAGAACTACCAGATTTTGTCATCATATGTATTATTATTTTTTTTTTCCCCTGGATAGCAGAAGAACATTATCACTCTGCTTTCAGCACTGAATGTCATTTATAGTACAAATGATACAAACTTAATTTACTAAGTCAAAATGTTGCATAAATACAGCTTAAAAATGATTTAAACTGAAATATGAAAGAATCAGGCATACCAAGAAAACAGGTTTTTGTAGGGACAAAGCAAGGCAAAGCAATAATTCCTTCAAAAAATCAGCTCTATGTAGCTATTTCTTATGGCAGTGGCTGAATGGACATTTTAAAGGAGCCTTTAAGGATCAATTACACCATATTAGACCAATGACCTATGAACTAAATACTTCTGTTGGTAAGCTTCAACACAAATGCATCTAAAAAGTCTGGTTAAAATAAATGTTTTCTGGAATACGTGGTGATTACATTTTAATGAGGAAAGAATGCACTCTCTACAAAGTCTGTAATTAGGTATTTATCTCATCTGCAATTAGAGATTTCAAAATATCCATCACTTCAGAAAATTTTTAGATAAAATTTGCTATGCTCATTTAGTAGTCAGTTCTGGATTAGCAATACAATTAAATAGAGTTAGAATTTTAAACTATGTTTCGTTGTAGCTTATGTAAGTGTTCATGGTGTATTTCAAGAAAAGCAGAGGGCAGAACCTGCTATGGGCAGATAAACTGTATTGGCATCTAGGCTGAGCTGTGATATCCTTGGTGAAGTGTTTCATTTTATGCTTTTTAGATGACATTGGAAAAAATACTTTATTACTGAGACAGTAATAAAGCCTTGCTAATAGATTAAGAGCTGAGTTCCTTCTAGAGCCTGGGATGTGATAGGGCGGCCCCCACTGGGATGGTGCCCACATTACTTCACTGTGCCATTTCTCTACAGCAGTGCGTGCAGGAGAAAATCCCCCTCCCAGGAGGGAGTAGTGATGACAGCAGGGCTTGCTTCTGTCATTGACAGCTTCTGGCACCCACTGGAACAATCTTCCATCTTGAGAACATCTTATTTCTATGAAACCTTTGTTGGCTGAAACAAATTTGAAACAATTCAAATGATACCCTCCTAACTCAGTCTTATCCTGGTATTAGATACTGATCAGGACTGCCTGGGTTTCTTTTGCTAAGCTGTGCAACTTGACAGTGAGGGATCTCTTGTCAGGTTACTGGGATTTACCATCACAACAGGGAATGCTTTTGCTGTAACAGTGTAGTGGAAAATAAATAAATCATTCTCATCCTGCATATGGGCAGCTTTGTAAGAGTCTAGTTCAACTGGTGCCTTGTGATGCAGCAAGAAAGAGAAATCTTAATTGTCTATAGTAAGACCCTGGGAATGATGTTGGCTGTCATGTCGGATAAAAATTCATGAATCTGTGCTGTCACCATGTGAGGAAGCATAATAGAATATGGTCCCATTCGTATAAATTTCTGTTTTCTTCCCTTGCCACTTGTCTTTTTAGCTATTAAACAGGGTTAAGGGCCCTCTTGTCACTGTTATTAATAGAATCTACATCGAGGAGGCTTTTGCCCTTCTATTCCTTGGAAAGTTTCTCTCAGTGCTCAAATTAGAAGTGAAGATGAAAGCTGAAAAAATAGAGATGGAGGAAAGGGGAGATACTTAGCAGAACTTCAGGAAAGAAGACCTGAGGGAGATAAGACACGTAGTCAGATAGCAAAGGAGAGAAGGGTCTCCAAACACACCTTCTTAAGAAAAAAGTAAAAGGGGAAAACTAGATTTAAACAGATGGGTGGCCTTACTATGGAGCATGTCTTTTTTTTTATCATCATCATCTAAGCGATTCTTATTACTTTGGGGATTTGCTCTTCAGGCTTTCCAGCTCTGGGAACTGAATTTTTCCTTCAGGAGTATTACTACTAGCTCCTATAGACCTAATCAACAGAAGCCTTCAGCCCAGCAGGCAGGTGTCACAGTAGCAGTTCGTTTACAAGGTAAGCATGTGCAAGATGTGAGAAGTTCAGAATTAGTAATGCAAGTCTTCTGTCATTTTTATCATTGGACCCTGCAGGGAGGATCTGATTAAATGGATATTCAACTCTTTGCATTAATGTGCACCCAATTTTAATTTGCATATAATTAACAGCACAAAAAGTACAGTTTTATTATTTGCTGTTGGAAAGTAGATCTCTGGTAACAAGCTGCACACAGTTGCTTAAGTATGACTATTTGTTGTCTCTTCCTTGCTTATTCAGATTCCTCAAGAATATTAATTGCAACACCTTTATTTATTTATTTTTTATTTTTAGCATAAAATAGAATATCCAGGTCATTTATTATACTAAGTTGCTTTGTATATTGCTTAGTCTGGTAGGTCCTTTATTTAAGAGTAATGTAAGTTCAAACTTAGCAATGCTCAAATGCACTATATAAGTAGGTTGCAATGCCTCCTATTTAATTCTATTGAAAATACAACAGATACAAAGAACACAGTAGCACCAGTTGATAGAGCAAATTCTTAGCAGCAGAACAGTTTTTCAACAGTCACCACCATTAGCTATGCGTTTTCACCAGCAATGAACAAGAGCCCCTGCATGCTGTGTTCACAAAAATCTGTACCAATAGGGGTGATCTACTGTCAGCGCTGCTGAAGCACAGAACCCACTGCCTCACTGTGCTCATGTCCACTGTTTGGTCTCCAGAAACATTCAGCAAGTGTTGATGAATGTCAGTGTGTACCATTTTTTTTCTTCATGAGGGAATTAAGTTCTACACATTTGCTTCACACACCTTTCCATGTCAGATGCCATTCTGTCAGGAAAACCCTCTGCTGCCGTCCATCACATGGCAACAGCATGTAATGGGATACTGACAGGAAGGTTCAGCCTCCACTGGCACACCATCACCAACCTCCCCTGATACTGTGGGCCGACATCATAAAAATAATTTTCGGAGCAGCCCTTGCAGTTTTGATGAGGCATGTGGAGGCAACATAGAGTTATACAGTGTAAATTTCAGTATAAATGTCTCATTCAGAACTCAGATGTTCTGTTTACATTTTCTAGTATCCTTTTGGGATGTGCTTGGGAGCAAATCTGCTCATCTCTCTGCACCTTTGTTTCCCTTCTCACTGCTGCTTAGCTGGTCGATTTAGACACTGTAATAGAGTAAGGGGAGAACAGTTCCACCCATGTGCTTAGTGGCTTTATGGTTTTTGTTTGACATAAACTTAGTAAGAAACTTCCTTTTTTTTTTTTTTTTTTTTTTGTGTGTGCGTGTGTGTCTACAGCATTTCTGTTGTTTTACCAGCAGAGGTAACTGAACTCAGAGGGTAGCTCAGCAGCTCTTGCTTTTCTAATTGTAACAGGAGGCTGGAGCTAATTATGGTGCTGTGGCACGAAACCTTGTTGTAGTCTGGTTGAATTGATTATTTTAAGAAACATCTGGAAAATCATTCAAAATTTTGCATTAACCTATTGAGCCAATTGAAACCATAATTTGCACTGTCTGTTTCTCATTTGGATACCTACTCTATCTGCCATTTGCTAGCATATGGTCCTTGTACCTTGTCCTCCTTACTGCAGCTTTCTCACATCTGTGTGTACTGTGTTTCGTGAAGAAGATAGCAGCAGCAAATCACTGCTGGAAAGGAATTGCAGTAATTGACTAGTCTGCTCACAAACAGTTAACTCTGTGGGAGGGGTGATAGTGCTAAATGATGTTATAATGGCATTTCTACTCAAATAATACCAGCATAACAGGATTTGTAAGTAGTTTCCAAATGACCAGGAAAGGGAAGTAAGCATGCCATAAATTAGCAAATATGTTCTCTTAGTAGCAATCTGGCTTCATCGCATGCTGTCAGTGGGGCTTCACTAGTGAACAATGAAGATTACCTCAGGGAAGCAAGTTTTATGCTTATTGAGAAGTGGCACAACACCCATAAACTGATTTTAGAGTTTTCTTTAAGTACTCACGCTGAAAACCTTGTCAGAAGAAAGAGTGCTGTTTCTTTCAAGCACTGTCTTTAAAATGGAGTTGTCTTATCACTGGCAGGAGGGCACCGCTGAGGACTGCAAAAATTTGTAAAATACAAAGGCCCAGATTTTCTGAAGAGCTTAGGCATTTTATTCCTGTAATTCCTATTTAAGCTCCAAATTTCACATTCCTTATGTTACTGATGAGAAATTGGGAGGGATGTTGCTGGTAGAGCTGCAGCCATACAGTTAGAACTGTCGTGACTAGGACCTTTTCCAGTGCCTCTGCACAACAATGAGGGTTGGACAGTGCTGACTATGCATCAGTGTGCTTCTCTTTGATGGAATGGAATAGAACATTGCTCAAGGACATTCTTTGCAGAATTATGTGTGCTATACATTTTGGTTTAATCAATAACAAGCCCCTCCATAAACTGAACACATTTCTAGTCCTGTCTAATTCTTATGCCTACATTGCAACTGTTCATGGAATTGGAAGCAGCACTGGCAGAGATTTTGTTATTGTCCTAGAGGTTACATGCTCTCCTTCTATCTCACATTTGCTATGACTTTCAGTCTTTTATTACAGTTCATTAATTTGTTCGCTTTTGGTAGTATTGTGCTATGCAACACAGGCCCCACACACGTGAAAAGAATGTTCTTTGGCTCTTCCAAGCCAAACAGCACATGGTTTTCAGTGAAGGTGGGCTTAATAGGGTGTCTTGAGGGAGCACTCTCTGGTATATGTTCTCCTAAGCTGTCTCTGATGTAGAGCTTTCAGCAACTGTTAAGTGATTTGGGAACATGGAATTCATTTGGTTGAAATTGTTCTTTTATTTGTTATGTACTCTCTGGCTATGAATACATTTTTCTTTTTTCTAAATAACAGAGCTATTTTTCAGAACACTGAAATGATTTTGTCTTATTTATGTTTGCAGTATACACAGTAACTAGACTTGCTATGCTGGCAAACTTAATCTACTCAAATATCTGCACCTTTATCTGAGTAGGCAGAAGTATATTTGAATGAAGATATGAATAGTAACCAAATACTACAGAACTTTGAGATATATGGGATAAAGCAAGTGCAGTTTAACTACAGAAAGTTGGAGGCCCTGAAAATATGAGGGAATTGTAATAACCTATTTTCAGAATCTGACTTGGGAAAAAACACATTTTTTTCCAATATTCACTCTTCTAATTTAGTAGAGGGAATCTTTTACATGGCTGTTGTTGCCAAGGTAACCATTTCCTTCATATCCATGTGTTCAGCACGTGTGTATCACTTTATCTCTTTGCTCTCAGAGGCAATATCATGACATTGCAATTGGGAAATGATTTTTTTTTAAAGCATATAAAACCTCTTAACATCTAAAGAGTTATTAAATGATCTTACTCAAGAGAGTCTTAAATTATTCTTCTGGGGTTCTTGTGTGCTAAAGCTCTGAATGTGTTTGAGTCTTGTTATCTCTTCAGACTTGATGTAGAAGTAAATTTAAAATAAGTGAGTTTGTGTCAATATTTTATTTCAAATGCATAGACAATATTAGTGGATTACACATACACATATGTAAGAAGAGATGAATTCTGCTTACATATGTATGCAGCATGGACTGACAAAAAGAACACTAAAGGGATCTTGCCACCTTTAACTTCTTTATGGCTGGTACCAAATTCTATTAACTGTCCAGCTACCTGTTCCTGCTTCATACCCAGCCATATGAGCTGTTGGGATCAAACAGGAATGTTCACAATAGGAGTATTATGGTACCGTGATGACTTGAGCAAAACAAAAACTTTTTTCCTTGGTATCTTTTATGGTGACTAGCAAGGAATTAATGGCTTAGTCTATTTCAATATTTATAATTTCCACTGTTAAGGGAATACGCATGCAGGTAAAAAAGGGACTAAAAATTACGGTGCATAATGAGTACATTGTACACCTCACCTGAAACACCAGCACAACAATTTTTAGAAAAATTGAGCTACTGCAGTTACTGTAGTACCATCAGCATGCAATATTTTGCAGTTTGTACTTCTAAATCTTAGCCTTATGAGAGAGGAGGGTAGAAAAATAAGACATCTAAATCTAGCAAGCTCATGGACGTTGCTTGAACGAATTGTTTTGTGCAAGGTGAAAGAAAATTCCTAAGCCCCAGTAAGGTGTCTTCTTAATTTGATGAATAAATCACCAAGTTGTGGTTGTACTTGCCACAGGTCTCCTTCAAAGATCATCCACCTTGAGTGATGGGGTAATCTGTAATAGGGCTTCATACTTGTCACAGCTATTTTCCATGTCAATTTTCTTGATCTAACAGTTTAAGGACTTGGATCAATCTTCAGAGAATATTATCAAATACTAGAAAAAGAGCATAAGTTTCTGATTAATAAGCTCAAAGCTGAGTTATAATTAGTAATGTGTGTGGTGTTGTGATTAAACCTGATATAAAGCATTAAATAAAGGATTTTTGTAATTTTGCTACTTGTTAGCATACAGGAAGAATTAGGCCTGAAGTGGATTTGAACAGGGTATATTCTGTACCACAACCTTACCTATGTTAGGAATGTTGTCTACATTCTGGATGAGTCAGGCTGCTGTCTTCAGATCTACCTCAGAAGCTGGAATCAAAGTTGTGTGGATGTGTGTATGAAGAACATTTAATAGTGTCTCCAGAGCTATTTACTGCATCCTTTCCAGACTTCTGCTTTAGCAACTTATCATTTGAGGTGGTAGTTGGTGCTGAGCAAGTCTCCTTAAGCGAAGCTACAATATCAGTGTGGTGTTTGTGGTGGAAGTTGTTTCCTTTTAGCTGTCAGTTTTATCATCAAGAACTGCTGTGCCACAACACTAGTTACTAATGAGTGAGGGCTGATTTTAAGTCCAATTGTTGAACAAACTGAGGAGAGTTAGTTCCTTACAGTGAAGCAATTAGTCCCTAGTGGTTTTTTTTGTCCATAGGCACAAATTCTACTCAAGTTAAATATACACATACACTAATACTTTTAACTTGAAAACCAAAGTTGGATTTATTTTTCTTCAAAACTAGAAAGGAATATGATCTTTTACTTTCTGTTATTCCTGAGCAGTTAAAGTTTTATTTCAAAATATTGTTTAATTACTTTTTCAGGTAGAGCTTATAGTGGTCCACTGTGGGTTTTTTTCCTGCTTTCTCTAAATGTGTCAGGATCCCTCAAGCTTTCCTACCTCCCATTAACTGTGCTAGTTAGACAATGTCTAGAGAAGTGAACAAGTTAATGTGGTGATGTGTCTGCAGTTTTGTTATGAGTTCGGATATCAATGGAATGTTCTGAAAGTCACTTGTATGAATAGGAATTTTCAATTTGTTTCTACAGGCTTTGGCTATAGGATGTGTGCAAACCCTTGGATGTATATACACACAAAATGCAGAGACCTAACACTGAAAGCTTATTTACAAAGTAAGATGAAGTCTGATTTTTATTCATTATTTATTTATTTATCATTTATTTATTTATTTTTAAGATTTTTTTAAACAAGTTGATGATCTTTGGAGCTGCTTTTTTTTTTTTTTTTTTTTTTCCAGAAAGCTATCTCAGCACTTTAAAACTTAACATCCAGATGGTTGTGTTCTTTTTTGACAGTTTGTTTTGTTTTTCCTTTTATCTTTCAAGATTTCAAAGGTGGTACAGTATAAAAATATATATACTGCAAAATTCCTTCTGCTTGGAAAATCCTGGGACTCAGTTACCATGTAATTACTTAAATAATTCAGTAATGATTGTAGACTACTTAAAATAATTTATTATTAACATAGAACTAATATTATTGGTGGTGCAAAATTTGAAGAAGGGAGTTCTCGGTCCAGTATGTAGACAGACACCTCCTGGTCACAAACCACGTCTGTCTACTTACTTTGGAACTACTTCTGTAGTTCCAAAAGGATCTCTAATGGATCTCCCTGGGTGTCTGTGCGACTCAACCTGAAGTACAAAGCCAGTGGGTGATCAGCATGGCTATGATAAAGTTTTGGGTATAACTCAGGAAAGACGTTCTTCTTCCCTAATTTTGTCCCCTTATTTTATGACTTCTGTAATAAAAGGCTGGTTTCCAAACCACTTCATTCTTAAGAACATTTTATGCTCTATTTGTGTGACAGTTAGTGTGACATTTATAGCATATAGTTAGAAAGTAAACAATTTGTATCGAGTATTCATTTGAATATTTCTATTTTAATTGGCAATTTAGCCTTCTGGTTGGAAAATCTACAGCAACTGATGACATTAATGGTAGTACCTGATTTAATTTTCTTTTGCTGCTGGGAACATGGGAACAGGCAGACTTACAGCAGTGCCTTACAAGAAGAAGAGTCAGAAGAATCACATAAGTTCGGCCTTGGGAAATGCATTCCAAAAGTAATGATAGATATGCTTGTTAGATGATTCTCTGTAGAGCAAATACTTCTGAAACTCTGGATTTTCACAAAATCTAAGATGTGTTGAGACAACTGCTGTGTTAGGAATACTGTCATCTTATTTGAGTGAAATGAGATCACACTGATTCTTCAGGGTCCTATAAAGAATTATTATGATTTTTCTTTCTTATTATTTGTGGATTTGCAATTGTCATCCAAGGAATGAAAAACATAGGTACAGTCTGTCTGTAGTGACAAACTGAGACTGCAATGGTGTTAAAGGAAACATAAGTGAAACTTAACAAAAAAGTGGCTGAGAAGAATGTGACAGAAATGGCTTTTATGCTCTGGTTTTACTGGGGCCTAGTTTTACACAGTTCAAATCAAGCCTTTCAGAAAACTTATAATAGAAACTGATTTTTTTTTTTTTTTTTTTGAAATATCTAATTATGGTCAAAGAATAATTGTTTCAGGATGAATTCAAGTATATGTTCTGTATTTTGCTTTATCATTTGCAAGGTAAGACTGCATTAGTTTTGGGAAAATAATGGTATGCTTTCATATTGTATGAACCAAACTAAAAAGGTTAAGTCTTAGTACTAATGCTCTGCATTTGATAGAGAGGTATCTCTGGATGGAGAAAATGTGATCAGGGGAATAAATATAATGACCTATGCATGTGTTTTTCCTAGTTTTCTAAACAACTTCCTCTCAAATACAAGTTCAATCTAAGAATCTCATGAGTTAATTGAAAGAGTGATGTTTGTACCTGCTCTCTTCATTGACAGCTGTTACTAATTAGTCAAGTTCATTAATTAAAAATCCTTCTTTAGTTAGAGGAGAATAGATAGGTTTGTTGTTGTTGTTGTTTTGTGGCATTTGAGCACAATACGCCTGTGGGTAGAATACTTTCATTTGGGAGTACTGAACTTTAGCTGTAGCCATGTAACTCCTTGTTGGAGGCTCAGCAAAGAGACAGGTGGGATAGCAGAGAACATTTAGTGCAGAGGCTAAACTTCCAGTAGATAGTGCTGTGTGTCCCACTCCCCTGAGCTGGGGTAAATGTATTTCTGCAAATACTAGCCTCCAGTTGACTTTGGACATCAATTTTCCTTAAACCCCAGCATATAGATACTATGATGTCTTGTAAGAGTATGGGGGAGGAGAGTGGCTTCTTTATGGGTTGCTGAGGGCACATTAGGCAGCATATGCATATGGCATAATCCATTTGGAGTGCCTGTACTAGTTTCCCAAATTCATTACTTCTGTTCTGTGGAGTGGAACCACTTCATAATTTTCCTTAGTTTAGCAGCCAGCTTCCCATAAGCAATTGCGTGCTTTGTGCCTCCTTCCAGAGCATGTTGCTGTGATAAATCCCAATACTAATTCCAGAAACTAGGAGTTTTAGTGTATGTTACTGTCGCACTCTTGTAGAAGCTCAGATTGCAAGTCACCCTGGGAGGTGTCAGGATGGCTGTTCTGATTAGTTTCTCTGCTGGGGACAGATGAAAGAGGAAACCTTTCTGCTCCCTTTCCCCCTTAAGCAGCTTTGAAGGACAAGGCATTTGCTTGCCTGACTACAATATTAATCCTTGCGTCTTAACAACTTTACTATTTCCAATGGCATTTTATTGTTGTGTACTAGATTGATTATGCTGTAGGGCAGTCCTCAAAAGTTGAGGGTGCCCATGGACTTGTTGGGTGTTTCAGATGCGTTCTGGAAGTGTAGCTGTCTAGTTGTTCTTGATGGTATACCTGTTACAAGTTAAAGTGATTGTTTATATTAGAATCTGCCTGTACTTAAAAATAGAAAGTATTTAAGCACCATAAGATTGAAATAACAGTAAAATAGTACTGCAGATTTGTAAGGTCACTGAAAGAATAGTGGCATTAGCAGTGGTGTTTTTTCCAGGTTGAGGTAGTAGTCATTGATTCAACCTACTTACATTATGCTTTAAACCACACAAATACACATATGAAAGTAGCTGTTTGTGGTCTGGTTACTGAACTTATCCAGTAGCAACAAAGCAATTGGAAACAGAGGAATTGGTATGTAAGGGGTATGCCACTAATATATTAACAGTAGGTGATTGTGCGTTTTCCTCTTGACCTTCAACAAAACATGCTTGAAAGGACATGTTTGCAAATGAGATGGGTGTAGTGAAATAGTAGTTGTTTGTTTCTGTAGTGAACCTATGTGGATTTTCTGTTCCTTATCACTGACAATAAAACAAAAGTAATCTGTGAACTCCTCATGTAAATTATTTCAGTGAGAGATTTGTTTATTCTGCTGTAATCTATGCTTAGAGTAACAATGTATCTTGTCTTGAATTTATGTAGTTCCTAGTAGAAATATGGAGTCCCCTTGTATCTTAAGCATTGCTTGAAAGGCAGACTCTTATCTGATTAATATTATGCCTTGGACAAATTTTGGCAATATTAAGAAGATGTTTGAGCTATATCAGCAGGAGGGAAAACATTCCCAATACACAGTCAGGATCTAACCAATAATAGCTAATAGATCTGTAATTTCCTTTAGTTTGGCTGAACTTTAACAGTAACTCCTAGGAGTCCCAAAGAGCCTTTTTGAGGATGTTGCTGGTGATTCTCTGGTGCTGTGTTGGGATAAATAATGGGTGTGAAGAACAGACAAATGAAACAAAAATGGAAAGAAAACTGGGAACTTCATTAAAAAAAAAACCAAAATGTTTTTCTTGCAATATGTCCACTGTAGAAATTGTTGTTCAAACTACCCATTTCATTTTGCTTGGTATTTGTTCCACAATAGCTTTGGGTATAGTGCATTTACAGCTGTGTATGCACACACAAGTATTTGATTCATCTGGCTTTTCCAGGTACTTCAGATGGTATTATTTATGAATCTAGCATGGATTATGTAATAGAGCAGTAAAAAGATATGATACCAGACTTCTGCTGTCCTTTTACAAGCCCAAATGAGCTGAAAAGTTCTTGATTCTTTTCAGATTGAGATTCCCCACTGAGAAGCCCCTGCATATAATTTACAGTGTAGTCTTCCTGGATGATCCTTTCTAGTTCATGGACATGTATGAGTGTTACAAGGTGTTACAGAGCTTGCTCCTGTTTTTTGGCTGGCACAGGGGATGCTGGAGTGTATAACAAATGGGATTAGTCCAGCACCATCTCCTAAGCTGCAGAGGGACAGAACTGGGTAGTGGAGGAAACTTCTGTTTCAAGAAGCATTGGAGAAGTAAAAGCAAATTCTGAAATCAAAATAAATACTTGCTAACAGTAGTAGAATGGAACTATTTTATTTTTGAAAAATATTGTCAACGTATTTTGGCTGTATAGGAAGCTCCCCCTTTGCCTCCTCTCTAAAATGTTCTCAAAAAAAACCTTTTCTGAATAATGGGATTAGGGTTTTCCAAATATTTTAGTTTTTATGGAGAACTAGAGAGCATTAAATCTTCTGAAATCAGATGTTCTGGGAAGAAACTTGCTTCAGTGCAGCCAGATCCTTAAGACAATGAAATTTGCCCATGGTGAGGAGAAAATGTCTGTCCTAGCTTGTTTCTCAACATTATCTCCAGATGTGAAAGCATGGATTGGGTCCAGAAGTAATGCCTTAGTGCATGTCCCATTTTCACCTGGGATTCCGGGCTATGCCCTTTTTATCTATGCTGTTTCCTGATGGATTATCCCACATCTTGTAAAGAACTTATATCTGTCAGGAGATGCAGATTTGCTGGAGATTGCATGTTGGCAATTCTGATGAGAGCACCTTGATATGAACCTTTTTGTCAGGCTTTGGACTCCCCTGAACATTGAAAAAGGACCCAATGGTTTTGTTGATTTATCAAATGGTTGCTCACTTGCTTCAGAAGTGGACTACAAAACAATACTACCTTATGCCATTGTTGCTTTGCTGAGTCATTTTTACTCTTCTCTTACTTTCATATCTTTAATCTTATTTCAAGAGAAAGTGTGATTAAATTATGTTGCTTTCCAGTATGCTGTATTTGCTTTGTAGATGCTTTTCAAGACTGAGGTTAAGAGTGTTGACCTCATTGAAATTGGTAGAATTCTTGCCTTCAGGGGCAAACATTCCCTGGAAGAATTTCTTGTCCAAAAGTCTGCTTAGTACTCAGAATTCATCTCTGAAGAGTTATACTAGTTTACAAAGTACACTTCACTCCTATTTAAAAAACAAATATTAAAAAAATCATGCAAAAGCACAATCTCTACTGCCATCACCACATAAGAAATAAAACATCCAACCAATCAAAACAAAACTCCAGAAAGCAGAACAATCAGCAAAACTCCAAAACTGAATCTTTAACTGAAGTAGTACTTCTCCCACTATTTGTAGACCTGCTGCCAATTAGCAGCAACAGTTTGAGTTAGCCTAGTGGATAAGAACGATGCACTTTGGAAAGAGAAGTTCTTCACACACTGTAAAGAACTCTAAAATGCTAAGTACGTCCAGAAATGGAAATACTTTTTTGTTTCTACAATATCTTAATAAGAAAAATCCATGTTGTATTAGTTTCTTGCGTTTGTTTTTATATTAATAAATCTTCAAGGAAAACATTTTTTTTTCTTTTTTTTTTTTAATAATTTAACACCTTCTTAAGACATTTAAAATATTTCAAAACAGTCTTAAGCCATTGCATTCATTTGTTAGGATACCATCAAGTGATGTTAACAGATACACTGCTGTTTTGCGGTAATTCCATTATCATTTTAAGTCAATGAATTCTATAAAATAAGGCCACACACTTAATAATGGTACATCATTTCTGGTGTTCCTTCCTTCCTGTTCCTTTTAAGGGCATTGTAAAAATAACTCAAGTTATGATTCTGCTAATCTTCCTGCCTTGAGGGCAAACTTTCTTTCCTGGATTTTAGACAGGAAATTAGTGCTAATGAAATGTGTGCGATTAACAGAAATGTGAATAAAGAATTGCGCTAAAATGATAGAAGAGAAGAAATAAGCCTCAGGACTGTGGACCTCCATTTTGCCCCTTGGCTGTGACACCCTGGTCATGCAGGTGGGAAACAGGGTGCTGATAAGCCTCTGCTGATGTTCAGGCTCTGGTCTTGCTGAAGAATCTGAGGGCAATGTTACAGTCTTGCAGGGGACTTGATGTTGTGTAGTCTGTCACCATTCTATTATTTTCATTTATCCAAGAGGTGGTGAAAAAAGATAAAAGTAACCAGCGTTTTACTATCTGAACTCACAAGAGCTGTGCTGGTTTGAAATAGCTGTGAGGCCACATGATTGTCTTATATTTGAAATGGGCAAAGTTTTCCAAATAGGAGTTGTGAGTTGTCATTTTCTTAAGTTCTGCATTTCATGCTGTCTTTTACTTAAAGATGAGCAAAGATTTACAAAACATCATTATTTATATTCTACAGGGGTTATTCTTGTTTTCTCAGACTTGATATTTCTGGTTTATAAACAACATTGGCAGTTGGATTGCCTCAGATGTACTATCACTAATACAGAAAGTGTATCTGCATTATTGATTATTGCTATAGTCAGTATAGATACAAGAAGGCAAGAGGAAAAAATCCATGGTGAGCAGACTGCAATTGTTCTATTAACTAGACAAAGATCTGATTTTGAAATACTCATTGAATAATTTCTAATACTGAGAAATTTAAATCATTTTAAAGTATCACATTAAGCAAATATAAATCACTAGTACCATCTCTTGAGTTATGGAGGGGGGAAAAAAACAACCCCAAAAAGTAGATGCAGCCACATTTCACAATAGATGTTCACCTTCCATTTTCTTAAGAGTTTATTATTCTTTGCGTAGGTTTAGGTATCCTTTTCAATTACAACTTTGTGAATGCCCATGTGTTATAGCAGAAAGTATATTTTTCTGACTTTCTTCTTGAAGTACTCCATCTAAGATAAACTTTAAATGGTACACTGCTCCCCCAGGTTTTTGTAATTGTGAAGGTCACTTGAATTTTTTCTAGTAAAAATTAAAATCAAGTATGAACTTAGCTCAACAGTGATCTTACTGTATGCAGTCCCTTAAAAGCAAGCATGATCATCAGAAGCCCAAAACTCTGTTTAAATTATGCCATGATGCTGGAGTGTGATATTTAACCAGAAGGAAAGTGAAGTGCTCTGTGCAGATGGGAAGTTCATAGGACATTGTTAGATGCTGAAGATACATGAACATATTTTACAGACAGGGATGGAGATGGACACTTACTCAGTCTCACTTCTCTGGCTTTAATACTGCATAATGTTTCGGGAGCTTATTAAACATTTACAAAGTTCATCACATTGTCTAGTATTCATTCACTAAATCTATTCAATAATACAGTAACATCCTATGTAGACCAGTCTCTGTTACATAGCAAGAGAGCTTTTTTTCCTGGTCTGGGACGTGTACAGAAAATCTCTACAGTGTCCTACTAGTGTTGGACTAGTATGGTGTTCAGCCAGAACATTCCACATCTGATAGTGGATCCATGTTGGTACCCCAACTTGATGGAGAAGCAGGGAGGTGCATGTGGCTCCTTGCAGATTCTTCCTGGTAATTCTATGTGCATTTAATAAGCCTCAGCATATTTTTAGTTTTGTTTCTCTCTGAGCTTTTCCCCTGAGCTGGGTCTCCTTGGTTCTATTTAGCTGAAATGTAACTGTTGCTTCTGAGTATCACTGGGCATTTAAACAGCTTTGGCAATATGTTGCACTTTTTTTTTTTTCTCTTCCATTTTCTCCCTAAGTTCGTTTTGAATCCTCCGGTGAGTTCTGGGAATTTATTTGTTCAGATTTTCCCTACGTTCCTTAAAATCACTTGGATTTCTGAGAAGCCTTATGTTCTCCAGAAAATAAGGTCAAATTTTGAGACTAATACTTGGCATGTCACATTTCTAACACGTGATAACCTTTCCAGTAGTCAGCACTGCCACAAGTCATTTCTTTCCCACTTTATCTTTGAGAACTTTCTGTTCTGATCATTGGCTGGCATACAGGCCATCTATAGATTTGCTCCTTCAGTAAATGTTCATGTATTCAGATTTTGCTTTGAACAAGCATCATTTGAAGAAATGTGTCAAGTGCTGGAGTGTGCAAGGAGTGTTCAGTTATGTTTGCTAGAGATATTTCTAACACTGAGTGAATGGACATAGTGTTTATATGTGAAATTCTCCCAATCTGCAATGTATTGGATGCTTGGCCCTAAACTAAGAAACAGTTGGAATATCTTTTCTCTGCAAATGATCTTGTGAAGATCAAGCATTATTATTCAAAAATGTAATAAGTTTAATTCTGTTCAATAAGAAAGTGTTAGAAATAATGGGGTAAAATACTGAGAAGAGTGAAAAACAGAAAAAGCCATACTGGACTGTTTACCAAAATAGGCTTATCTCCTGATAAATGAATTGTTGCACATATTTACAAATACCCTAAAAACCACAATTAAAACTAAACCTGTGTATTGTTTTCAAAGGATTTCTTTCAATGTGAATTGCAACTAGTAAAAAAAGAGATTAAATCTTCAAATAATTTAAAGAGCCACAACTTAAGGGAAACCAATATCTGTGTCTACAATTAGCATAGTGAGAGTCTTCCCCTCATTACATTTGAATAAATTTCAAGAATTTGAAAGAAGAAATGACATAGTGGTCATGTGCAGCACTGAGACCCATGCCTTAATGTATTCATTTGATGAATTCCTTTATACTTGAAAGCATACAATAGTATTTTAGTAGTTTTTTGATTTGTTCTCAGAAAGCAGACAGTTCTGACTGAAGTTTTAGGTGTTCCTCTCAAAAAATCAGACATTGTTTAAAAACAAAAATGTAAATGAAATTACAGAGCACTACCAACTACTACCAATATAAATGCCATTCTAAATAATGATTCAAAATTAGGAAAATGTTTCTTAACATTAATGTTCATTGTTTGACATGCCAGTGGCTTAAAGTGAGATTCCTTGAGAGCAGTAGGAAATGGTGTTTTTAAGAGAAGATTGTTTTATTGCTGGGTATTAGGCTATCTCTCCTTGTGATCTCTTGCTACATACTAGTTTTCAGTAATAGGTATTAAAAATTCTCTCCTTCCTGCAGACCAGCAAAATTAACTGCCCAATGATTCAGATTTGTATTTAATTTTGCAGTGCAATGTGAATATTTTTGTATGCTTTGCACTTCTGTCTTTGTATTTCATATATGGAATACACATGACAACCAGCTAGGTTGGATTTGTGTGGTCATCCTACTGTCTTCCGGGGGAAAAATGTTTTTAAGAATTAACTTAAGCTGTTGTGATTCTGACTAGTCCTTTAATGCTTGGAACAGGTTCAGATTCCAAAATTCAATCCCATTGGCTTCAACAACTTAAATAATATGTGTGTATATATTTATATATATATATAAAATTGTAACAGCTGCATTGTTTATTTCATTAAAACCTTTTGGGATTCCTCAGGTTGTGCATTTTATACAGAAAAAAGTGAGCTGTTTTTCTTTTTTTCTCTTTGAGAGAGATTTTTTTTCATCTAATAAATCTGAGTACAGTAAAAAATCATGTACCCTTTAAGTGGTAGAAGTATCCTGCTTCTTTAAATGCATAACATTAATCTTAACATTAAATGAACTGTTTGTTGCACTGTATATTACTTTCATGGTTTTTTTTTCGTCCACAGGTTGATAAGCACATGGATAGGATGGTAGGTCCAAAGCCTGTCTTTATTCTTTTTTCCACCAAATGGATCAACAGCATTATAAAGGAAAATAAATAAACAAATTTCTGCTCAAATACTATTAAATTAATGCACACCAAAATCCTGGAAAGATATCCATGGGTCAGTTAGCAGTTCAATTTCCTTGTTGATTTAGACCACAAATTCTCAGCCACAGAATTTTGGTGAGCTGTGCTTGCTATGAGGAAGACACAATGTTTTAAGTAGGAAATGAAGTCGTTTATACAATGTGCTTATAGTGCAACAATCTCTGGTTTGTTCTCTGCAATTCCTTAGAGGCAACAGGTTGTAAAAGCCAGTCCTCTGTTCCATGTTTTCTGTTATTTCTATGCAGAAAAAGGAAAAAAAAAAAAAAAATAAAAAAAAAATAGCTGTATTTAGCTGTAAATAGCTGTAGCAGAAAGTATCTAGTATTTAGATTTGAATAAATCATCTGTCAGGAATATCCTGGTGTTCTTCTGTGACTGTATAAATAAAATATAATAGTTATGTTTTATACTGGAATGTGAAAAAGATTATATAAATCATTATATACACTATTATATACACTTTCAAGATGTGATATTCTCCCCCACTTCATCCTGAAGGAGTTCCTTAAACCATCAAAACTGAAGTAAAATCACCTCATGGTGATCTCTCTTTTTTTTTTTTTTTTTTCCCAGGCATGAAGTTATGGAGTTGCTAATCCAGTCTTTTATCTTGTGTTCGCAATTATAATGTCAAGATTGAATAATCTACCTTTATCTCCAGGGCGACAGCTATGTAGAAACATCAAAAGGGGCAGTTTTTTTGCCAGCATCTAAAAACACTTGTTAATTGCTACCTATTGAGGCAAAGTCAAATAAAGTGGGATGAAAAACAGTATTACTCTTTGACAACCTTGTAAAAATCTCAGCAATGAAGCTGTACGTGTTAAGTATCTTAAGAACGCATTTAACTGAGATCAAGACCATACTGGTCATACGGCAGGCTCTCTACAAAATACCATATAAAAAAATGCACTGATGGTTTAGAAAGTTCATTGTTGGAAAGAAAGTATTGCTTCTATTTTCCTGTTGAAATTTGCTGAGGTTATTTAGTAGTAGTTTTCATATACAGTGTGAAGAAAAAGCTGTGCTGGTATAACTGCCTTCAACATAAAAAAATAACTTTTGATTTTTGTGATCTTTTCACATCTTAAATTTCAGCTTTATGCTGTTTTCACTACTGTTGGCCTTACATGACCTAATTACTGTGAAGGCAGGTAGTATATGTTAATTTGACCTGTAAGAAGTACCGTGGTACAGCAGAGAATGCTAAGTGTGTTAACCATATGTCTATGCTTCTTCTATGCTTTGAGGTGACAGTTCTGCATTGAGTGTAGGTGTCTGTGTAGTACTTTTGAAGAGGCAGTCCAAGTGAAACTATGTAAATGGATGAGTAGTGTTCACTCCATAGACTAGAGTGCCATATGAGAGAGCTCCTTAGATCTAGACAGTAGGCTTAGGTCCACAGCCAACTGAGGCTGCCACTTCTTCTTTTACAGTGGTGCTGTATTAGGACTTAAAAAATCTACAGAAGTATAGTACAAATTAGCAATCATGCAACCATCTTGCTAATACTGTGGTGAAAGTAAATACTTGATATATATTTATGACTGGTGGATCACTCTGAGGTTTTCAGATAATAGACAGGATTTCCTATTTCTTCTTTTCATGTGCTTTTGTATAGTATACTGTTATTTATATCACAAAACGCACAGTGTAAACTATGTAGGTCACTCCAACAGTAATTCCTCCTATGTATTTCTGTGGAAAGTACAACACATACAAAGTGCACAATAATGCTATTTGTTAGTGCAAATTCTCATCTTCAAATCTTCAAAATGCCATTTTTCAACACAGCTACTACCATTAACTATACATTTTTCACTAGGAATGAACAATACATGCATGCTGTGCTCATAAAAATCCGTATCAGCAAAAGTTAACCACTACCACAGTCACCACTGCCAGAACACACCACCCGCCAACTCACTCTGCTCATGCCCACTGTTTAGTCTCCAGAAATGTTCAGTCATTGTTGATGGGTGTCAAAGGGTGCAATTTTTATTTCATTTGTTTTTTAAACATTGGTGATGTTCTTAAAGAAGATCTCATAATGATTTTGAAGTGTAGAAATAATTTCAGAGACTTTTTCTTGATGAGCAGAAGGACTTTCGTCCGTAGTCACCACATTTTTACATTTTGAAAATATGGGATTTGGCAGTGGTTGCTCCTGGTATCCCTGCAGGAGCTGAGGGGGATGATAATACTTATGATACAAACCAGTCACTCCTGCCAACAACTTAATTTCACCTGTTTGCCTACATTTACTGTATTTATGCCTTCTGCTGTCTCAGAAAATCTAAAAATAAAGGAAGGCTAGAATGTGGAAGTGAGATAATAGCATCTCTTGATAATACAGAATCAACAAATGGAATGCTCTTTCTGTTTGCCTTGTCTTGTTGGCAAGAAAACTGCAGATAAAACATTTTTACTCCAGGTTTTGAGTTTGATTCTCTACATGCATAACAGAAATACCAAGTGCGTGTCTTTCCCTGTGTTTGCCTCATCCCTTTTACTTGCATAAGAAAGCAAGAGATCGCTGTGGTTAAATGAGGGGCCCTGTGTTTTTACTGAAAAGAGCTTGAAGGGGATTACAAAGATGCCATTAAAAAATCATGGAGCTTTAAAATGAATCAAGCCTGGTAAAGGGAGCATTGTAGCGCTTCTGCTTTTAGAAAAGCAGTACCCATTAATGATAACGCATAAAAAACAAAGTTCATTATTAAACTCAGTGGGATTTGTATGTTTCAGTGGTGTCAAACTGTGAATGCTGTATATTGTTTTAGGCTGGAAGGGAAGTTACTGTTTGAGTTTGTTATTGTTACCTGATTAGGTTTTGGAACTGTTGAGGAAGTTTAAATAAGGTACTAAAGGAGGAACTTGACAGGCTTTTAAGATAGATCTAGCACTTGAATAGCTTTCGGAAGTTAAACCTTGCAAGTGCAGGACATCAGCTTTGTAGTGCAAATACCCCTTCTGTCTTTCAGACGAGTGTCGAAAATTAAATCATTAGATACATCCACAGTAGCATCGGGATGCTCCTAGTAAAGCCAGGGTCCTCAGATGAACTTGCACTGAGTTGGTCTGAGTCTTCTGCCTGCAGCACTTCCAAGTACATTTATGCTGGAAAGCATTGTAAGTGGAAGTGTTTTAAGTGTCCTGTTAATCAGGTGTATTGCAGACATAATGGCACAATAACATATCTGTAACAAATCTGAGAAAAGTGATCTGTAGAACTTGATGTGTTCCAACACTATTGAAGCATAAGTCATTGCTACTCAGCAGGACTGACAGGATTGATCAACATTGTCAGCAAGCACCACAGCTGGGGCAGATTGTCCTGGAGTGGATCTGCAGCATTGTTCTTGCACAGATCTTTGTCACTATTGAAGTCACAATTAAAACTGATTTTTGAGGTTTTGTGTAACAGGAGACAAAATGCTGCACTGGTTTAATTGTTTTAAAATGGCCAAGGCAGATCACGTTCTTGCTAGTTTTCATATGTAAGTAATTAAAACCACGGTATCTGCATTTGTGCTTTTAGAAATGTGATTTGTTACTAGAGTTACCAGTTATAGGTTACCAGAATTATTCACTGTTTTTTTGTATTATTTCCACAGAAAAGGATGCTGAAATGGATCCAGAAAACCAAGACTGGAATAGGTCAGCCTTACCTCGTGTCAATGTGAGTGGCTGAGGCCAAGAGTGTAAGTACAAAGGATTTTAAGATTTCATTACAAGTGATTATAAGAATTTTGGTGAGAGCTACTATAATAGACAGGAAAAATGTTATACTGTCTTCGTTAGGACAGTTGCTTCTGCTGGTGTTGAAGATACACTGCTTTTAGGAAAAAAACCATGAATCAACCCAAGAGGACCATAAATAACTTTCAGCTTATAGTCTTCAGCTTCTTAATCAAAATCTAAAAATCATTTTAGTTAATAGAAGAAAAATGGAAATGTCCTGTTGGGACAATAAGTGACTTTATATTGCATGTAAAAATTCTTGATAGGAGAAGAAAAATGTTCCTTTTGCAGTGTTAGAATTGCACAGGTAAGGAGTATGTTAGGTTGCTGCAAGGCAATACTTTAAAAAAAAAACAAAAACAAAACAAACAAACAACAAAAAAAAACAAAACAAAAAAACACCAAAAAACAACCCATTCAGCATATTCAAATAAAGAAAAAATCTTTTGTCAAAGTCTTCAGTTTTCATCATTTTATGTCCCCAGTAACTTGTACCTGAACTAGAACATGGGTTTAGTTTTAGATCTCTCAGTGTATTACTGCTGCAAAAAACCACAGTAGCTATTTAACTACATTTCTCTACAGCCAGCTTTACTAGGTTTTTCTGAAACTTGTTTGTTTAATTTTACATAGAAGGAAGAACTATTCCAGTGTCTCATCTGGAATTTCATTCGTTAAATTAACAAAGAGAATATAATTAGTTTTTAAGCATAAAAGTGAGAGAGATAAAGTGAAGCATGAGAATCTGAATCAAAAGTAATTCTTGGAGTGTTTAGAAAAATCTGGATTTTCAGTTACTGTTTGCTGAGGTCATCTGTGCCAGAATGCTGGGAACAGCACTGCAGTGTCACAGAGTGACGTTTACAGCTGTTCTTCTCTGAAGATTTTAGGGATTTTTCTGCTTCTTGTGTGGTCCTATAGTTGGAAGGGTGAAACTATACCTGTCAGAATTATTTAGCCACCTAATAAATCCCAAGAACAAGACTGTTTTCATTTTTCTGCTTTCCATCTATTAGTCTTTAGGAACTTATCCACAGTTTTAATTAATCTTGCTTTGCAAAGATCTTTTCCAAGAAACAAGCATTAAAAGTATTTAAAAATATACCTCATGCAAGGTGCTTCCTTTCAGTTTTTAAATTTGTACTTGCTGTATTGTTTTTCAGAAATTTCAGCTGTAAGATTGTTCAGACGGTTTATGTTTAAATCAGGGCTAGTGCCTCTTTCTGAACTATTGGTGCACATGCAGATTCCATCACAGGATGTCTGACTGGTCTTGCTATTGGGCAGCAACAGCACAGCCAGTCTGCACAGTAAGGGAATGTTGGGAGTGTCAGTGACCATACAGCCATGCCACTTACTCTGGTCTGGGTGTACACAGTGCTTCTCAGCACATCTATTTTAGCGTTGTAGATTTTGCATTTCATTTCTGTCACAGCTGAACAGAAAACAGACTGTTTCTGTGTATTTGCTTTGTTTCTGTTCTTTATATTATCTCTACTCTTTATGTAAAAGTACATCTCGCTTCGTTACAAGATACATGCTGAAGGAAGATAATTCATGTGACAAAGCATTTTCACTAGATTGCATCAATTCATTACCACTAAGCTGGTTTTTTGCCTAAACATAGATTTCATAAGGAGTTGAAATCCATAAGTTTAACCCATAATTCTATCATAATACATCAAAATGAAAGCTATTGTTTGTATCTGGAATCTTTAACTAATCTTTTCTTTCTTTCTTTCTTTTTTGAAGAAGTCAAACTATCTGTATATTTTCTGCACTCCATTTCTTTAGTTTACATACCCGTCAAAATGCCTGTGTTTATCTTTGTCAGGAAAACTGGAATTTACAGACTATGTGTGGTAAACTGTTTGCTCATCTTCATCATCAGCAAATCTGTTGCAGGATTGTCTGTTTAAAGCAGTTATCCACGAAGAATCATACTGACAGTTCCTAACCCGAGTACTTAAATGCTGAAATGTCTGTAATGGTAGATTTATAATATAGAGAGTAATTAGATAAATTCTGCAATACCTACTTATGTTAATTTAGTTCATAGACACCCAAATACAGCAAAACATTCACATATAATCCCATTAAAGTCAATTTCATAGCAGTTCTATATGTCCTTAAATGCATTTTTGGATTAGGGCCTAAATACTTTTCCAGTACAATGTTGTTCAGCTCCTGGTTCTTAAGTAGTCATGCTAATAAAAACAACTGCAGCAACCTGAATATCTGAGTAATGAGGAGATCACTACATCCAACTGTTTGTGAAGCTTGTTCTTTCTACCCTGCACATGTCTAGGCAGATATGACTTGGGTTGAAACACAGTGAGAAGCAGCTGAGATACTTATGGCAGAACAATCTGTGTAGCTTCACAGACAGAGGGACGTGAATGAACTGTGTGAACACTAGTTTTAAGTAAACATAAATTATTGTAGATTAATCATTGTAAAACAATTTGTTTTTCTAATGCCTTGTCAAAGTTAAGTCAGCAAGTTATTTCTGGAGTGTTTGTGTTTCCTGAAGGAAAGGACTTTCATTTCACTGAGGAGTAACTACTCCAGAAACTATAACCTAAAGATGTAAAACAAAAAATTCCCCTTAGAATGAGTACTGTGAATGTGATGTTACTAGCAGGGGATAAGAGCCCTCTTCTTAGGAGGGAGGCACTAAGAATGGGAGGCACTTCTAAATGAGGAGAAGTCTGAAAAAGGGCAGGTGATAGCTGAGCATGTGGTGCTGTCATTATCATGTGGTTTATAGGGATTAGATAGCTGACAAAACTGACATTCAGTTTTTGTTCTTACAGTATTTTTCTTGTGATGTTATTGTCCTTTTCCTCTTAAGCTGTTCTTCTTTTTTTCCTATGAATGCATTCAGTGTTAAGGAATTAAATGTCCACATCCACAAATGTGCTTGGGAACTCTGGCAAATTGTTTGAAAAGCTCTGTATTCTGAAACCTTCTGGCTAGTGTGTTAAGGTGCCCTTATCTAGATCCTTCTCATGGTGAATGTTGCTGCCTTGCAGGTAGATTAAAGTATAACGAAGACAGAATATATTTGACTATCTCCAAGGTGATTCACATTAAATATAGCTGCTTTGATGCTTGCAAGTTAGTGTATGTAGCACTCATTTTCTGTTTCTTCCATCTTAAACTTATCACTTCAGATAAAAGAGAAATACCTTCCACCTGATACTGCTCTATTAGTCACTTCTGGAGGTCTAACTTCCTATTCCTACCCTCTTCCTTTCACTCCTCTGTCCTTTATCCTCAAGATGCTTCATTGTAAAACTCGTTCTGCATGGTTAGAACTTTCCTCTTGGACTGTCACATAAGATGCTCCCTGCTCCAGAGGTAGAGAGTTCATAATCTGTCACATTTTCTTACTGAGAAGAACATCCAAAAAATTCCAGTGTAATCCCAGCAGTAAGAACCTTGCAATTTTCTGGTAAAATTTAGGATGAGATATAATGCAAAGCTCTTGTCATAGAAGAAATACTAACATGATGCAATCCATGTTTAAGAGCATTCTGCAGCAGCACTAGAATAAAAACCCAATGGTTGTACTCAGCTTGGACTGCGGTCACAGTCAAGGTGTTGCTCCTTTATCCATTATTCTGACAGAAAAACTTGTCCTGAAGATCTGGCACCACTGAATCTATACAGCTGTTGCAATGCATAATTAATTCAACCCTGGGATGCAGTTTCAGACACGGTGTCAGTAGATGCAGGGAGCCTGCACAATGGGCAGTGTTTTCAGTAGTCTAATATTTATGATAAAACTTCTTAATGGTGTACGTACTACGCATTTCTGCAAAACTGTGTGGAAAGGAGATGGATTCCCAAATATGTTGTAACTGAGAGATTCCTATGGAAATTAATGTCATTTTCATCCTCTACATAGAGCAGGAAATAGATGAATTAATGTCTGTATAAGCATTTTGTTCATGTACAGCATAAACAACAAAATATGTACAGGAAAAAACTGATTAACTTTGCTGTGGAAAAAATGAGAACTGAGATGAAATGCATTTAAAGCACAAGAGCCCCCACACCACAAAACACAAGAGGGGGGAGACCAAGAAGGAACATTTTTCATAGTTTTCCAAGTCTGTTTTGGATAATTCTAGACTTCAAAACCCTTGCAACAGTAGAGTTACTTTGCTTTAAGAGGCTATATGGTGTTGAGTGTGAGCAGTGTCTGCAGTCTATTTGAGCAGAATTTCATCTCAATTGATTATACTCAAGCTGGTGTTTAACAGCTAAGTAGGAGTGAAAAGAGGAAATTTATCTTCTACAGAGAATTATTCCCAGTTAATGCATGGAACTTTATTAAAAGTATATAAATTAATAACATGTATGTATTTTTTAGAGTGGTGGGCAAATATTACCTAGTCTAATGTTGATTTAAAATAATAATGAGCTCCCTACCACTGGAAAAGTGCCTCTTGTTATGCTATAGGCTTGGGTAATGCTCAGATGAGCCAGAACAAAGGATCTATTTGGAAAGAAGTTACATTAGGATTTGGTCCAATTAATTCGTACGTGTCCCCTTTTGTTGTCAGCTGCAGAAGGATACCCCATAAACAGTGGCCCTCTCAAAGGTTATTTAGGAATAGCAGAGTCTCCTAGTAAAAATAGCAGTTTTTTAACCTACCTACAACAGTTAGTTCAGTGTTTCCAATAGGGGAAATGACAACCAAAACCCAGAGCTTTGTTTTATTTTGTTTATTTTTGTATTTGGAAAAACCCTGCAGTGCAGTTCTGACCTTTTCATATGCAGAAATAAGAGGCAGGGGAAGTAGGTTTTCCTGTCAGTTCTTAAAATCTGTTTCTCCCCTTATTCTTCTGATCAGTGCTTGTTTATCTCCAGCAAGGCTTTAGAGAAAATTATTATTTCAGTTAGACCATAAAGACCTTCACTTGCCATTGCCAACGTGTTTCCTAGCAGAAATAGATTAGCTCAAATGGCAAGATCAAGGCAAAAGCTCAACTTCAAAATCTGGTGCACTGCAGGAAACAAGCAGCATGTAATACATGGTTTAACTATACTTTGCTATTAATACGTGCTTTATTCAAGATTTACTTTCTTATCTATATTGTTTTAAATACAGAGATATAATAGAATTTTTTTGCTTGTTTAAGAGAAACAAGCATTTATCACAAGATAAGTTGACAGAAAAGGGCAGCAGTTTAGGATGGTTACAGGGAAAATATGAGAGCTGAAAAAAATCTTATCGATTAGCAAGATTAATCTGGTTTGTGAAACTGACTAAATTAGGCAAATTTCTAAGCCAAATTGGAAGTGATTTGTAGGAGCTCAGACAATGGGTAATCTCTGTACTACCTTTTCTTATGTGGTAAAATTGTTGTTGAAATTTCTGAAGTTTAAGTAGTTGAAAATCTTTAAGAAAGGAATTAGGCCATGTAATATGCATGATCATTGCTTGGGGGTGAAAACAAAGGCTTATCTTCAAGAGAGTGATAACTGTTTTGTTTGCTTGCTTTTTTTTTTTTCTCTTTTTTTTTCCCTTTGTGTTCTCATAATTTCACATTTTTGAAAGAACATAGTATTTGCTATTCCTGAAAAATGTGTTCTAAGAATCCTTCCTTGTGAATGCTCCCTCCCTGTGCTGGGCAGGGCTTTGAGCAACATAGTCTAGAGGGGGATGTCCCTGCCTATAGCAGGAACTCAGAACCAGGTGATCTTAAATATCATTTCCAAACTGAACTATTCTATAATTCTACAATTCTATGATTCTGGTGAAAAGGCTATGCAGACAAGTTAGGTAGAAAGATTTTTTTCTGTGGAACATTCACTCTATAGACAGTGATAGATGGAGAGGAGAAGAATAACCAAGAGATAGTATAAAAGCTGTCATAGTATGTTATTCTTTGCAGAACTGCTATACTTGTGCAAATCAGGGCAGGGGTCAAAATGCTTTTTTTTTTTTTTTAGAGGACAATGCATTTCTACAGAAGGTGTGCTTTGGGACAGCTGAAGATCTAATTCCATGAAGATATTTCTGAGAAACGGTGTGAAAATATTAAGCTAATGAAAAATAAGCCATGCAAATTTAGTAGATCAGGGAATCTGAGAAGCAGAATAGTTAATTCACGTTTCATTGGATTCTTTTTGAACTTCTTCCTTAAAAACTGACTTAGATAAGAAGAAAGGGTTAAATGAGAGGATGGGACCATAGGTAGAAAAGAACGCCTACTTGTGAATAAAATAGTTCTGACCAATCCATAACATAATTGAAGGCTGAGCTACACAGCACCAACTGATTTAATTTGACTGAAAAACCAGAAAACTCTCTGATCACCCAGTTGTATAATTGACTTAAGGAGTGTAAATAACATGTTTCTCTTTCCATTTGCTTTTCCTTCTTTATTTCTGGAAAGAATGTTGCAAATTAGTGGAAGCAAAGGTCTGCTACTTTGCAATGTTTATTTTTGACAAATGGAGGCTCTGTTCATGAAGAGGGCACTATGTGACTTAAATTTGACCAAGTCCACTTTAATAAAACACCTAGAATATAATTTGCCTTTTGCTAGTATCTTCATGAAGTTTATCTGGAAAACTGTGAAGTTCAGTGAGGACAAGTAAATCTTAAGTATACCATGACAAGAGAAGTTTTCCTGATACTACAGATGGGCTTTCTGATGAGTTGAGGCAATGGAAACATGATTCTGATGTTTAGTGTATGTAGTGTATACATGTGTATGTACATCTATTTATCTATACTATATGTACATATATATACAATAGAAACCAAACAGAACAAAAAAAAACAAAGCAAAAGAGGAGCCATACAGGATCACAGAATCATCTGGGTTGGAAAAGTCCTTCAAGATCGAGTCCAGCTGTCATTCTGACCTGCCAAGTCCCATCATTAGACTGTGTGAAAACCTTCTGCGCAACAGTGCAGTCTTTTGGATTGTCTGTCAGATGTAGATCATTAGCATTAGATGTACAAGGGGGGAAAAAACTACAACATTCTTGAGGGGAAAATGGCTGGGCAAATTCAGAGCAGTGCTGGAAATGCAGTTTTTTGGTAGGGAAGAGGGATTAAAGGAGCCGTGCCATCTTAAATGCTGTGTTCTTTTAGGTGATGTGGAACTGTGTTATGGTTGCATTGCATTCTCCTTCTGTAATGTTTTCATTTTGCACTGCTACAATCATTAGTCTCTGACAATATCCTCTAGATCAGAAGGACCGGTAAGAGACCAGGTCAAGGATATGAGCAATAGACTGTTTCACTGAGAGAGGAAAGTATAAACCACATAAAAAGACCTCAGAATTTACTGTGTAGAGATGCTGAAAAGGAAAGTGTTGCAGCAGTTAAGCACTTGATAGTGAGTTTCATGTAGCAGCAGGAATGCAGCCCCTGTTGTCCCAAACAGATTCCTGCAGGATGTACTTAACGGCTTGATGGCATGTGCTAAAGTAAACTCTCCTTCTGGAGAAATCTTGTGAGAAAGACTTTAAAAACAATTGAAGGTCACAGCATGTTTGGTACAACAAGACAAGCAAAAGACTGAGGTACCTCGGGCCTTCTTTTTCTCAGTCTTTGCTAGTAAAAGAGATATTTTGGAACCCTAGATCCCTGACACCAGTGGGAAAGGCTGGAGAAAGGAACACTCTTTCTTAATGGAGAAGGATTATATTAGGGAACTTCAAAGTAAACTGGATTTACACAGTTCCATGCAACTAGATGGGATACAACCGTATGCTCTGAGGAAGCTGACAAATGCCATTGCTAAGGCACACTCAACTATTTTTGGAAGATCATAGCAATCACAGTGGTTCCTGAGAACTGAATGGAAAAAAAATGTCACTGTCTTGAGCAGGAGGTTGTTGGACTGTGCAACATCCAACCGCAAATGTACCATGCTTGTATGAAATTGAGTCTTTCCAATAAGTGAATGAAACTGCTTCTACCGCATTACTAACTGAACACAATACTTTGGGAGATGCGTGGAAATAAACAGTTACTGGAAGGATAAGACTCCTGCTGACTAAGACACCCAAGCTCATTGTTCAAAAGCCTTTCTACAGAACTACTTTTTAGATTCCATAGAAATGAGATACTCTGTAGCTGATCCTGCACTTCATAAAATCAGTGCTTAAATTTCCACTGGGAGTAGGATGTAACTGGTGAGCTCAGGCAGGTCTACAGTGTCATAAATATAGATGTTGTCTTCTCAGGAGTGCCTCAGGGAGCAGGGCATTTAGAGCAAAACATCTGTTTGCTTCTTGCCCTCTGTTGTAACTCCCCCTGAAAGCTCCTTGTCTTTGTTGATCCTTCTGGGGGGGCAATACTAAAACTGCAGTGGAAATGCCACACATAACAAACACTATCATGGAGAAAAGAGAAGGTTGATCTAAATTCCTATATTTTTTTTCTCTTGACTCACTTGAATATGTAGGGTAACCTTGTACTCTCCGTCAGATATTCTGCTTGAATCACTTTATGTTCATGTTGACAAAAGAACAAACCTTACTGGGTTGTTGAAGCGATTTCTGACTCCCAGCTGTTTGACTTATTTAAATTGCAAGTCAAAGTTGCATGGTTTCTTTTGGATGTTTATGCATGTCCATGCAACATGTTCTGGCCTCTGCATGATGGTATAAGAGAGTGAAGAATTGTTGATATTAATTTATCTTTTTGTATGGTTAGGCTTTGCTATGCCAATTGGTACACATTTCTTCATCTTGTAATTTAGCTCATCCTCAAGGTGTGAGGAGGCTTCTTCAGGGAGTAAAAAAGTAAAAACAAAACAAAAATTCTGTTAAATCACATCTTTTTTTCTCTCATTATGACAGGATTTTGTTAATGTTCATGTTTTATTTGTCACCTGTACAGGGGATTACTATAAAGAAATCCACTTCTAAGTCTGTGTGTATGATTAGAATCATTTGTTCTAGTTCATTTTTTTCACTTCCCTGATTTAGCTGCCAAATAACAATGGTATCATTCTGATATTTTGATGACACAAAATTGATACTATTGAAGAATATATTTTTTAAGCAAGGCAGCACTTTACATTTATTAGCTGACTTTTGTATTTTTTCCTGATACCACTGTTACTATAGAAAGGAAAATAATCTATTCTTGAATAGCTGTCAGAAAGGATCTTATTGCCAACATTCTACAGGCAGGAATTCTCATAGCCAAGACGTCACATTCATACTCAGACCTTATTTACTATTCCTAATGAGAATGAATGTTTGTATTCCTGTTCTTAGTCAGCTTGCTCATCCTTAATTTGTTTATGAAGAAGCAGGACTGAATGTTCTGCAGCATCTGTGAAATATTAACAATTACTTCACAATTACATCACTACTAAATAGCAGGCAGGTTTTATTGTAGAGGGATCTGTAAAATACTGATAGAGGGAAAAGTTTTAGAGGTTACAGTTTTTACAAAATCATCTTTACGTGCAGACATCTTTAATATTCTTTATTATAATAGCTTTATAGCCACAGAAACACCATAACTGTATGTTCTTGCACTACATAGCTGTCTCCTAGCCTTCTCCCTTGGGTATACTAAGAGATGTCTGGGTAAGTCTGAAATGAATGGTAGGAGTGCAGAGAGGCACTGAGAAGTTCCACTTGGCTGCAGGCTTCAGAATAGTCCACCAACTAAATTTTCTGTTTGACAGAAAGGGGTCAGGTTGTTACCATGCAATCTCATACTGGCCACGACAGTGCTACCCTAGAAGCACAGGATATCAGTGGTGACAGATTCCAGTTTTGGGTACAGTCTGCTGCTTGTCTCATTCACTGCTCAACAATGAAAGGAACATGCAGCACTTCTTTCACTAGGATTAGACTGCTTCTTTCTATGCATCAGTTCTGGTGCTTAATTTAGTTTTCAAGGGACTTAACAAGCTGCTGTTTCCCTCTTATAACTGTTCCTTCCCTCCATGCTTTCAGAGGGAGGAAAGTGACAAGTCAGGGGTGGTTTCTTTTCCCATTGTGAGTTCTTGTGATGGAGACAGTCTCTGTGCAGAAATTGAAGGGATGCTTTTGTTGACTGTAGGTTGTTTAGCCAAGCTCCAGGCTACAAATGATAACAAATAGATCCCAGTGTATTTAAGAAAGAAATGCTCTGGGAGGTGTACTAACACTGGTGGGCTGTGTTCCTGTATAAAATCTTTTTCTGTGCAGTTAACCTAATGGCTGCATTTAGGCAGGTGGGTAACAGAAATGATAGAAATAAAGACACAGGCAACTTAGTTTTTCTATCTAAAGCTGTACAACTTCCAGAAACAAACCTTCAGAAAAATAGATCCCTCTGAGTGAGGACTTTTGTATTACTGTAGGCAATGATATGGACAAATGCTTTTTATATTTAAAAGAAAATATTCTAGCGAACAGAAACAAGAGATAAAATTTTGTTGTTGCTATTTATTTCTTTGTTTTCTTCAGGCCAAGGCTTTGAAGCACCCAAGCTGTTTCTGGTAACTAAGATCTTTGTAAGTTTTAGACTCTTCACAGACTGTTACTAGAAACAAGAGTGTGTGGATTAATTTACTATTATGTAGAGAACCTTAGACAATGTAAACATATAAGGTTTACCATTTTAGACTGTTGATTATTAATTGCCAAATGAAATGTATCTGCTTGACACTGAATAGTTTTAATTCAGTAGTGCAAAACATACAAACAAACAAACAAAAACAAAACAAAAAAAGCTATCAGAAATCTCAAGCAAAGAACATAAATTTGTTTGCTCATGTTCAAGAATGGTGAACTTGGACTGGAACAGGTGGACAGAACTGCTATACAATTAATGAAAAATCTGTTTTGTGAGAAGAAGCTGGAAAGAGATTGCTTATTTGAGTTAGAAAGATGAAGCTGAGTGGGATCTGAGTGCTGTCTATGAATACATCACAGAGCACGAGAAGTAGGGGTAATGGAGGGAAAAGAGATGAGCTGTTTAATCTTGAAACGACAGGCACAAGAACAAATGGGTATAAACTGGTCATGAATAAATTTCACGTTGGAAATGAGAAGAAGGTTCCTTGCCATTAGAGGAGTCAGACTTTGGAATAGCCTTTAATTAGGATAGCAGGAGCAAGAAATTACCAACTAGATTATATTAGATGTTGTGTTGCTGATAGCGCAGCACTGAAATCAATCAATAATAATTTTAGGCTTACATCCTATGTTCTGTGCAGTCTTTCCTATATCCCTTCCAAAAAGAAGAAAAAAAAAGGCAATATTTTCATATATAGTGCAAATGGTATTTTGAGGTAACCAGTTGCATTGAGTTACATTATTATGCTGCTGACCTCTTACTACAGATAGATTCATGGAAAAGTGTGTGGAAAAGAATTTGGTATGGAGTAAGAAAGAAAATAGCTTTGCTTTGGACCAAATCAATTGTTTGTTGAAAAATTATAAAGCCTACATATTTTAGTTGGCCAAAACTCAAATAAGAGAATGTAATAAGTATCTTCAAGCTGTAGGGTACTGAGGGTGTGTTGGAGGAAGGAAGAGAATTAGTTCGTTTAGTAGTGACTTGCGGGTAATATTAAAAGACATATTGTTACCTTGCCATTCTGTTTTCTCCAGCCTTTTCCAATATTCCTTTCATAGCACGTGCAGCAAAATGTAATGTATTTTAGGTGAGTCAGAGAGTAGACAGGCTGGTCTTAGAGATGGGAATAGCACTTAAAAAATAGTTTTTTTGAGCCTGTGTCTTTTACATCTAAATTGATGCTGTACAGCTCCAAATGAGCAATTCTGTTAAACTCTGGCTTATGTTTTTCTAACAGAAAAGCTGAAGAAAAAAATGTTTAAATTTATATAATGCCATCAAAGCTGCTTAATTCTTTTTAAACACCGATTCTGCTTATCTAATATAAAGATTATGCAACATAGTCTAGTAGTAGGTGTTTAGGGTAGGATGGGTTTGTAAAGAATAAATAAACATTTATCCTGTTCTTCAGTGTCTGTAAAATCAGCCTAGTTTGAACCCAAGTTTAGACCTCCTTTGATACAGCTAGGCTACAGAGGCCTTGATCTCTGTCTTCAGACTTTCTAATAGTAGCACAAAGCTGTGATAGGAAGAGTTGTGCATCACAACTGAGGGGTTCAGAAAACTACTACTGATCATTGCCTAATTACTGCTTTTCAATTGAGACAGCATTTCCAACCATAGGAGTAGAGACCTCTGTTCCGGAGAGCTAAATCCTACAAGCTTACAAGATGATATCACTGCCTGGCTCCTCTTGGAAGTGAGTTAAGGAAAGGAAACTTTTATGCAGCTGGGCTCCAGTCTCAGCTAGAAGAGGATTTATCAGGTACTGCCTTTCAGCTGAGAATTACTTTAAACAATTGAACCTTTGCCAACTCTGCTTTCTATTCACAAACAAGTAGCACAGAGGATAGGAAGAGTGTATTTTTTCCGTATCTGGGCATATTGGAGTCCAGTCCCCCAAAATAAGTGAAACTGCAACAATATAAGAAAATATGTTGATACTTTGGGCATGTGATCATTCTAGTTGTAGACAATGTCAGCGCAATGTAGGCAAGTGTACCCAGGGAACTGAAATTGAAGCATTTCTGCTGGAAATCTTCCATATGGCAATACAATTGCATGATAAATGTTTAGTTTTTAATAGCACTAATGACCTTGATAGAAGGTAGTTCTAGGGATTAATGAACACCTGAGGTTAATGGAATCAGCTCCATCCAACTAATCATTAATTCTGAGCCAATGCCCCAAACTTTGATCATTAGGGCTGAAAATCAAAATCAATTCTGCATGGTTTGGGGCATCTTTTGACCAGAAATGTCAACAATACAAATTCTTAATTTTGAATATGACCTTCCTCCCTCCTAGATTTCTCTTTTTATTCCTTATGTTTACCTGTAATTGTTAAATATTGTTTTAAAGCAAAAAATTTTATGCTCTGTGTATAGAAGTGCCTAGTTTATTAAATCACGAGGTGTGTTGATAATAGAAGCATAACAGCTTTTTACATGGAGCACTTCTAGGTTTCAGAGTCTTACAAATAGAAGTTCTTAATGATTTTAGAAAGTATTTTCTGACCACCTTGTATTTTGTATTTGAATTTATTATTCTTTAACACTAGGAGGGAAGTTTAGACTGCTGAAGACAATGGCAGAATATCCCGTCCCTTCCATAGGATCAGAATTAAATATGAAAATAAATCTTCATAGATTAAAATGAACAAACTTGAAAAATATTTAAAACAAAACCCAAACTCAAACATATGGCTATTTCAGTTTGAAGTTATACTTCTTATAATATTCTGAGAACAGTTGTCTTATGGAGTACTATTATGCCTGACTTACATCATCAGTTTGCTTGACAAAGTTATAATTTTAACAAATTTCCTCTAAATTTTATCTTAGATGTGGGTCTTGGTTGATAACAGAGCTCTCTACTTCTGTGCAATGTAACAACTTATATTTCAAGTGAATTTTATTTTTACTCAGCAGGAGAAGTAGTTGAACAGTTACTGAAGTGTGGTGACACCACTGTTGTCTGTGGTGCTGCGTATAAATTTTTAAACAGATTTTGATTGTAGGGAATAACAGAGTAAAAACCACAGGAAAGCATCCCATATGCAACTCTGTGGAGTTTTATTAAAGTTATTTTTTATAACCCTGTTAGTCTTCATAGATGTTTCTCCATGGGATTTTCTTTATGTCTTAAAGTATCACTGAAAATCTTATTCTAATAACCGATGCTCCTTTGCAGTGAGATGCTGGGGGGTGAGATGTTTAGTGTGGAGAGCAATGTCCTGGCGGGCTGGGAGGCAGCAGCTTGTGCTGCAGCCCCATAAACAACACACTAACGAGCACCAGATAATGGCTGCAGCTCCTAAATAATTTCTTTTCCTGCAATTGAGCTGAAACTTTGAAAATATGGTAGTTTAAAAAAAAAAATTGTCTTTCTGGAGGAAAAAAATATTTTACTGTTTGATCTATGAGACCTTTTTAATAACGTTTTATGGGATCACATGGAGGAGAAAGTCCCGCAAATGCAGAGATCCATAGCAGGAGGTGGGGTCTGCCCACACCCGGCTGCTTGGCATGCACAGGGCGTCCGGCTGGGCGGGCGCTGCGGGGTACTGGCAGCAGGGGGGTGACAGCTGTGACTGATGGGCACGGGTGCCACAGCCCTTCTAGGCAGCAGCTGCTTGGCGACGAGAAACACGCAAAACAATCAATGCCTTTGGTTTTGGGCGACATATAACACAGTCCCTCTGCTGTGCGCATTTTTCCATCCCAGGAGCCACGAGGACGCTTCCCTGCACTTATCTCTATCAAACACTTCTGAATGAAATGGCTCCTCCCTATGAAACAAAGATGGACTCTGTCCAGCTGCAGCCTGAGCTGTGCTTCATTTCCGTTATCAGGTTTCCCTGATTAAATTGGACTCAGGGCACCCTCATCTCCCTGCAGTGCTCCTCCAGCTGCCCCAGCTTTGGACACATCCCCACACACAGGTTTATGTGTGGAGGAACCCATCCATCACCTCAACACCCCGAAACAAAGGCTGAGCTGCAGCGCGTGACTGCATGTTTCATGTTTAATCCAATGATCGCAATTGATTTATTTGTCAAATCCTTTGGTGCAGCAGAGAGAAAACATAGGCAGTACTTGGTGATAAATATGCTGTTAGTAGCAGATTCAGGGCTGGAAGTGGGTATTTGCAGCACAAAAAGGGCTTTAAGAGGGGGGGCTTTCTGGAGAGGACAGGGGAATTGCTCAGCTCTTGTACACTGCACTACAAATAAACCAGGGGGGTTGGTGGCAGCAGTTAGCTGCAGAGATCTGATGGGATAAAGGGAAAGCAAGGATTTGAGGAGAGAAATACATTTTGCCGTGTGTGTATGCACACACACAGACAGTCACGTGGTTTTCCATCACCCATACCTCTAATGTGACAGAGGGAGGGAGAACAGTCACATGCATCAGCCTCATAAAATCTGCAAAAGCCCTGTTCTCAATTCAGCCATCGGCAGCTCCCAGACCTCACGCAGAGAATTACAACGAAATTCTATTTGCAGGCTGACATCCCTAATGCTGCTGTGTCCTTATGTTTACTTCGGTTAACTGTCAGCCCTTATAAAGTGCGCTGTGCTACAGCTGCTGCGGTGGGAAAGAAAACCCTCAGAGAAGCTGCCTGAGGAGAGATATCTGGGGGGAACGTGAATAGAAAAAAGCAAAGGAAGGAATAAAAAAAAGGGAAGGAAAAAAATCTACTTGTATATTTGCACACTGTGAGATTCAAAACAGAGAATGTTCAAGCCTTGGTTTCAGCGCATTTCTTGGTTTTAGTCTTCACGTATAAAATATTTAACAGCCATCTTAGCACTCAGCATAGCAATAACCAGAGAACATCCATGCTTTCAGCTTCTGCTGAGACAGAATTCCAGTTATGTGAATTTTTCCTTCCCCACCTCATATATGATGTGCCGTCTAGCCTAGCCTGAGCTTTAATGTAAAATTTTTAGGAAGAATTAAAAAGTCCCCATTACAACATGTCCAGTTACTGAGACACACACATGACTTTCTGGAAAGTGCAAACTGAATGAAACTACTAGCATCAGTATGCTTATTGGCCAACTATCTCTATTTTTCCACTTTTAAAAATACATATTATCCAAATGTTACATATTTTTAATATTATTGTTATATTTTTCTTTCACTGGGAGTCCCTGTTTAGGATAGAATTTTATTTTTGCAAGCAGATATAAAACCAAAGACCATCTTTGCTCCAAGGATCGTGCTTTCTAAATAAAAAATATTGGTGAAAATAACCGATGTGGTAGCTCTAGCAAAGAGAGCTAAGTGGCAAAGATTGCCCCTGTTATTCTGTGCTCTCTGGCCAGGAACAGAAATAAGGAATAGCTGCAGCCTGTGTGTTAAAACTATTAATTATAAAATCATAGGATTAGGTTTTTTTTTAGTTAGAAAGTCAGGAGAACATTAATTAGAGAATTATTTTTTATATTCCTTTCCTTGCATGGCAGTTCATGAAGAAATATGGTTCATTTATTGACCATGATGGGAGTTGGTGTATTTTATTTTTTTTTCTCTTTTGTTTTGATATTACCAAATGTTGGCAATTCCATTTCTGACTAAGTGGTGTCTTTTCATGTTTTTTTTTTTTTTTTTTTTTTTTTCAACATATTTGAAGGTCTGGCCCTCTCATTTTAAAAGAGAGAGACTGTATCAGTTCTTGAGATTTTGCTAGAGCTGTCACTATCTTTGTTGGCTTCCTCTCCATGCCAGGGTCCAGAATCGGGAAATTGCACATCTATTCAGCTGCTGTTTCTCAATAAGTAAGTATGCTGTAGTCTTTTGGATATTCAAATTGAGATTTGGTGAGTCAACAGGGCTCCAAAGTCCCTCAGTGAGAGGTGTAATGGCATTAAATATGTCTGCCTAGATTTTCTTATAGGTTGGAGTTTGGACGGTGAACAGATGGCTGAAGCTAGAGCCAAGAGTTAGACTTTTAATTTAATATTCTCATCTTTTGCTTCTATGCTGTTATTCACTGCCTATAGTGTCTATAGGATCAGCTTTTCAGAGTGAATATTCTCGTGGCATGTTACTGCTTACCTTTACTGCTTACCTCTTTTTTGGTTGATTTACCAAAAGTTTGAGGACTAAGCCAGAGCTGTTGTGGCCACAGAATTTAGTGGAGGAGGCATTTAGGAAGTAGCCTGACTTCCTGTGAAAGAAAATATTTTCTAAGCTAAAGGCTGTTTTGAACCAAGATGGAGGTCAAGTTCTTTATTTTTTCACTTTCTGAGGTGCTGGCCACCTTTACAGATCCTTTCTGCCACCTCAGCTATTGTTAGCACTGTAGATGCTTAAGGCTGGATGAGTACACATGTATTCAATTTCCCTAATAACTGTATTAATTTATAGAAAAGGTGAAGGGAATTTGAAATAATAATATGTATTGTGCAAGGTGGGAGCATGATCTGTCAGCATTTGCCAAGTGCCATCAAGACCTATTATACAGGTAAACTCATTTAAATGTAGTGTAAAAAAGAGGTTCTTGTCCTGAGTTTCAAGCATGGAAATCTTAACCACATGGAAACCATCACAGGGATTAGATTTGCACCTTAATTTTATTTATTGTCACCATAGAGATTCCTAAGAAGTTACATGTTTTTATGAAATCCATGTTGGTAAACAGGTTTACAATTCACTCTTAGCTCTTTCTAGAGTGAGTTCTTTCGGTGCTAATATGTTGAGGAAATCATCTGCCAAAAACAGCATCCAAATGCTTGTACAGTGGCATGCTAGAAGTAATACCGTAACACTGACATGTACACAAAACTACACGAAGATTTTGATATGAATCATAGATTGTTGACTACTTGTGTGAATACTCTGAAGGCTGATTGCCTCATGTTGATTGCAGATGACTTGTAAAGTGTATTTAGTGAGAGGCAACCTCCAATTTCTTAACTCAAATCTTGTTTTCAGTTCTTGTCTGAATATAGCTAAGTTATTGCAACGAATGCTTTAACTTACTGTCAGAAATATTTAGATTATTTTACCATTATGAATGTTCCAGTGTGCTTTCTAAGCAAATGAATACAGCTAGTAACACTACAATGATAAGGCATTTACTGTTTACCAAAAAATATTTAGCCCTGCTGTCTCTGGGGATTTATTTGGAATATCTGTATTTTCACAGCTGCAAAATACAGGTGGTATGGGTTGCTGTTGAGTGAGTATGACATGTTTTTCAAAGGCGGAAAAATGAAGTCAACACTTACACAACTAATTGACAATCATTAGTGAGTTGATCTTTTGCACCAATTGTTGGTTTAAGACTTGAAAAATCTATCATTATCCCTGACAGCAAAAATTAGCTTGGTGAGATTCCAGCTCTCAGTTGACTAATTAACTTCTTTAATGCTGATAGACTTCCACTGGGTACACCTAGGAAATATAGCCACAGTAAAAATCCTCAGATATTGATTCATTTGAATGTAGTCTTTAGTGGGGAACTACAGTGTCAGTTACATGAACAGTCTATCAGCAATCAAGGTATTAATGAAAGTACTCTCTTGGTTGCCTTAGAGAAGAAGGTAGGCATGCCCAAACCAAAATATCTTACCTGAGTTCTTAAAACTGAATTTTAAAATAGGGAGCTACCAAAGTGTTCTTGTAACTCCAATAGTTGAAAGTGAACTTGCAACCTTGACCTGTTTGATTACTTTTTAAAATAAGGTTTTAAATTCTGAAAAGCAAAGTTACTAATGAAAAAATAATATAACTAATAGAGGTATTTTTTAATAGTAATAATAATAACTTTTCAAGATACTGTGATTATTTCCATGTTTCTTCAAACTGCTGTGACCAACAGACTGGTATTTTATAGCTAGAACGTATAAGTCTTTTGGGCAAAACCTGACATTTACTCTCTTGTCTGAGGCAGATCTAGTGTAAAAGGCATGTTAATAATGGTAAATAGCAAAATGTTGGAGGAAAGGCATGGTATGGCAGGCAATATGAAGATATAAGATTGATTCATTTAGTTCAGGTTTTTTCTTTTCTTTTGTTTAGCTATATAATTTACTAAGCTGAGGCTGAAGTAATTATTTGTATTTGGTTATTATTAAGTTAGATGGCACCCTGATGTCTTTCATATCATTTGGGCACTCGTAGCCTTGAGTTCTAATTTATTACTAGCACAACTTTTTCTGACATCCTAAGGAGTTACTATCATTAGTTTTAACTTTGACCACATCTGGGTATTCAGCAGGAATGTGAAATTAATAATGTGCAAATTTTTGAACCATCTTTGTCATAAAACTTTTACATAACTTATCAGCTTCTCACAATGTATTTTTAAATACTTCTTTTCATTGGAGTTATTGGTATCCAACAGAGTTCAGATATACTGGTATCAACTTTCAGTGGTGATTAACTGAAAATTCTTAATAGTCAGCAAAATATAACACAAACTTGCTTGCCTTTATATGTTCAGAGAGACCTGTGCCAGACTTGTATACTTCAGTATTTTAACTTTTTCATGATTTTCTTCCCATCTTCAAAAACAAACAAAGAAAGCATGTGTGATGTCAGAATCCATGATTTACCTTGTTTTTACTGGTCAGGAGTGGGAAGTGTGGAGTGTCAGAGTCTCTTGGATTTCCCTTAAAGGAGTTTCAGTGATGGATCATTTCTGAGAAAGTTTGTTTGTACTCTGAATTACAATGTGTCTTAATGAAAGATACTATTCAGAAACAATTTAGCAAAATAAGGCAGAAGGTGAAGAACTGGAAAGGTCCCAACCCCACTGAACAGCCACTTGGTGCAGGTCAGGCCCTGCATGTCTCAGCTGTAACGTCATGACATGTAACAGTAGAGAGGGACAGACCTGGTCTCCCTATGATCTCTGTACTGTCTGCAAACTGAAGAATTCAGTCTGAAATCTAGTGTAAGTTTTCAGGAATAAGAATTGGTAAGATTGTGCGTTTACAGTTAAATACATTGTTCTTTTCTAAACTGGAGTACAAAGAGCTGAAGGAATCTAGTCTGTGTGCAACCTGTATAGGACCTGTAGGAGCTGATCTTGTCTAGGCAGATGGTTGAACTGGGTGACCCTGTGGGTCTTTTCCAACCTAGGTGATTCTATAATCACTAGCAGGCTGCTCTCTTACTGACAAGTAACTTTAGTCCTTTATCTCAGAATAAAACAAGAAGCTTTTGTCCCCAAATTTTTGAAGCTCAATGATTTGTGCACATTTTGTTTTTGTGGTAATTCTCACCAAATATGTGTTTTTGTTTGCAGTTAATTCTCTCTATTCATCCTGCTGCTCTCAGTGTTTATATTTCATAACCTGTATCAGAGTAGGTGGTTTATTTTATTTGAATTTTCCTTTTATAAGCTTTGGTAAGAACGAAGTCTTGTGTTAGATCCTCCTCCTGTAATTTACCTAAAATTGGGATCAGGCCTTTAGCACTTACATATACCATTAATTTAATACATGGTAAGTATCAGTAAGCCACATACTCCAATGCTGATCACATATCAAAGGCTTTTTAGAGAAACAAAGCATGTCAAGTAAGAACTAGTCCCTGAGACAATTACAGATGCTACACTGCAACTCTGCACTAGGGGTTCTGCACTCTGGCCTTGGTTTTATCACTGACTCAACACATCAGGTTTTGTATGCATACCTGAAATGTCATTGTAAGATCTCTCTTACAAGGGACTGTAAGATTTTCCAAACCTCTTACCCTTCTTCTCTCAATTCTTGTAAATTTCCCAAGATCAAAACAAGAGTTAATGGATTTACTTCATAAGAAAACTAGTCATTTAATGCCTTGCAAAATTCTCAGCACTTAAATTTTGCTGTGATTTACATGCTATTATTTAACTGAAATATATGAAGGAGTACAATGTGTCTGTTAATAGTTATTCATGCAGTACCAATCACTTCCTCTCCAGTCTTTCCTTCCCTTCCCCCAGTTAATTAATCTCTTTTTCTGTTCTATTTTAAAATTACCTAATTACCTGTAAACAAAAGGAAACATGCCTCTCTCTGGCTCTCTCTCTCTTTTTTTTTTAATAGTGAGATTTAATTTTTACTAATCTTATTAAATAATAATATTAAGATTTAACAGTTTTCATACAAAGAGAGTACACTATAAAAAACATGAATGCATTTAACTGGTGTAAAACAGCTTGAACCATTTTCATTTCCACTGTGTATTATGTATTTTTTAAAGAAGAAAATGAGACACAAGAGAATTAATTTTAACTTCATTGCTTATGGATTATTAATTCCTTATGACTGGAGTTATTTACATACTGAATTGTTAGGGAAAGAGCAATTAGGAAGGCACAGATTTCTCAGACTTTGAACAGTCAAAATAATGGTCTGTTGTTGCCTTTAAAAGCAAACCAAAACCAAACCAAACCAAACCAAACCAAACCAAAAAAAAAAAGAGGGGAAAATAGGAAAAAAAGGCTTATTCAGTTTGATAGCCACATTTCCATCAGTTTTCCCATGTGGATACATACACTGTGACATGTATTCTTGCAAAGCTAGTATTGCAACTTCAATATGCTCTGCTTTATTATGTAGCTCTTGACCTTCCTGTCACATTTTAGCAATTCTGCACTTTAACTACATATTGAATATTTCCTTTTGGGCCACCATCATCTCAAATTCAACACCTTAAATTCAATTGCCTTCCTGTGGCTCTGTTCCTCTTTCAGTCCCTCAGAATTTTGTTCTGCTGTAACCCTCTCCTGCTCATTCTTTTGGCCTTTCATTGACCGCCTGTTCATTTTTTTTCCATAAGATTCTTCTCCATTTGTTACTTTCCAGGTTTCCAGGTTCTCATATATCTGACTCCTAGGTTCTTTTTTTTTCTTTCTTTTTTTTTTTTTCTTTTTTTCTTTTTTTTTTTTTTCCCCCCTCCTTATTCTGCTCTGAACTTTCCTTGTGCAGCTGTTTCTCCTATTCCTTTACCTGTCTCATTCCTGTTCATAGCCCTTGGCCATATCTGTCCACAGAGGTTTACCTTTCTCTGACTTTTTTTCTGTCTTCTACAGTCTTTAGGGATAGGAGAGAGGTGTATAGAATTGTTCTGAAATGCTTTTTGTCATAGTTCTTCATTTCTAAGGCTAGAAGAAATTGCAGTTTTATTTTAATTCGCAGGAAGCATTATTGCCATAGGTACAGCAGTGTCCTCCAGCAGGCTTAGTTGGGCAGAGCAGCTGCAGGCCTGCAGATAGGTCCTTGTAGCCTACAGCTATAAATAGGGCTGCTGGAGGTGAAATTCCAAGATATTATGTTGGTAAAGCTGCAATGCTTCTGTTTGCTCAGACAGAATTACCAAAGTAATTGTGAAACAGAGCAAGGTTTCCATCTTTCACACACTGGTTCTCAGGGCCAATTGTGGAAAGGTGCCTTTTCTTTGGGGCAGAAGGGAGAATGAAAATAATGAGAAGTTCTAATCTGAGCCTCTGTTCTCAGTTTTATTTCATTATCATGGCTGCCTTTTAAGCCATAGTTTCAGTAGGTTTGAATGATTTGTACCTGAGTTCTATCACTGCAAATCCTGATGTCTGGTAGATCTGTCAGTCAATGCAATGACCTCATGACATACCTGACAATGACTGAAGGTCATACTTGCCATTTTGGTAATCAGCTTAGAGTCAGATAAACACAAGAGTAGAAATATGTTGTGAAATTTGTTTTTGAAGGCCCTGTGCTATTATCAGTATTGCAATCAGGATTAAAGTAGCACCTACCAACACCCAGAAAAATTAATAATCACTGCCTATTGCAACATAGGAGCAGTTCCTATGGCAAAGGTACCTAAGAAACAATGAGGGAAGAAGAAATGGGATTAGACAACTATAACGATTTTTTGATGGTGATGTAGCTGGTGAGTGACAGAGCCAGATATGCAATAAGTCTCACATTTTCCTGGTCGTCTCCACTATTCTGAATTATACCAGTTGGAGAATTTTTCATAGTGTGCGTGTCCTCAGTAATCTTCATGACGCTGTTATTAACAGAAAAATGAAAGTATGAATTCAACTGTAATGTGAACCACAAGAGATTAGTGCACAATGAACACTCATAGAGATGTAAAAAACAAACAGAAAACAGACATTGGAAAAGACTGGTAAAGGAAATAATAGTATTTATTCAGACTGTAAACTTTTTATACATCATTCAATGGTGCCTGGTTGGTTTTTATACACACCTCTTCAGCAAAGCACCTCGTGCATCAGGGAATTAGGTGTAGTTGGTTGTGAGGCTGATTCTGTGCTTAGAAACTGTAGCGGTGGAGTGCTAGAACTTCACAATCAAGAACCAGATAAATATGGCAGATAGACAAAGTCAAATGTATTTTATTCTGATTCCTGGTTGGAGCTTTACACAGTAATAGCACAGAAAGTTTCTGTGAGTGTATTTTCATTAGAGTTGCAGAAGTATAGGAGTTATGGCAGTAGCAGAAACGTATGTGAGTTTTGCAATGCTTTTGCAAATATTTTACTTTTGGTGAAGGGGAAAATCTTCAGGAACTTACAGAGATCTACTTTTATTGTTGTGTTCATACAGTGCATGTATTTGACTGTGAAGTTTTATAGGAGGAGAAATGATGGATGACATACAATAAATCTCTACTAAGTTATATTCTGCACTTTTGGCTAAAGCTGTAGTAGACCAGAATTTATTCTTTGTCTTTCTCTCCCACAGCTCACAAGCAGAATCTCTCTGATTACATGTAAATCCTTTGTACTTTCATAAAAAATAAGGACGTATTTCTTACTTAGCATCTAATGGCCAATGGAAGCAATTTTTCCAATGACTTCAGGCTGCTTTGTATCAAACTGTAACTCACTTAGTAGCACAAGCAGTACAAACAGATGAACGAGTAAGTGTATTTGCACTTCTCCTTAACCCTCTGGAATGGTTGGTGGTAGAATTTTTATGCCTGTTGACTTTTATGAGATTTCAAGCCTTATGTCCCTCTTTTCCCTTCCACAACACTCATCTCCTCCCATTAGATTTGTTTTGTTTCTTTCAAAATCAAAAGCGGATGTTGCAGAACTCAATGATTTATATTATTTGTATACAGCAAAGACACTCTGGAACATTCAACAGATGGTTAAGCATTAATTTTTCTTAGAGCACTCATTTTATTTTTTAATATTTAGTAAATGTAAGCATTCTAAAACTAAGCAGAGAACCAAGCTGACACCTCAAAACACTAAAGTGCCTGAGCTCTCCAGTTCTTCTGGATTCTAAGTGGGAAACAGCTCTGTCACAAGATTTTTCCCATGAGTCAACATAATCCCTGAATAACATGCCAAACGTATTTAAGGTTAAATTTGAAAAACTGAGTATTTGCCACAAACTAGAGAAAAGGTCTTAGGCTTGTGAAGTGTCAATTCTTTATCTTGTTGCTTGACTGATTGACTCTTTCATGTTGCATTAAGTGAAGGAAAAATAATATCATGGTCTTGCTGATGTTAGGTCTAAGATGAATCATTTTCCATAACGATTTTCAGGTAAAAATACTTGTTTCTTGCTTTTGTAGGTATGAAAGTATTAGTAGAACAGTATTCTGATATGAAAGAGTTATTTCATTAGGTTAAGCTGTTGCTGCAAATATTTCCCAATTATCTCTGTTATGGTAGAAATCTTAAAAATTGTAATTTGAGTGCTTTGCATAATTTATAAAAGCTGAATGTTTCCTAATTAGTTCTGTTATGTTAATGATAGCACAGCCTCGTTTTTCCATGGCCCTGAGCAATGACCTTTACCCTCCTCATTTTTGACACTTTATTTTAGTTCCAAAACATGTGGTGACCTTCCTCATCTCGAATGATCTTTGGGAGACATAATGCTTTGGAAAATGTTACAAATCCCTGCTCACCTCTCCCTTCGAAAGTAAAGGAATGGGCTGCTTTATGCAGGAAGAGTAAAAGCCTGATTTATACAGATCCTCTGAAGAATGTTGGTGAAGTGCATTCCTACAGTGTTTTCATAGAAACTGATGTGAGCTGCATTAGTAGAAGATGTGAAAATGGTGAGGTGCGTGAAAGAAAACTTCTATCAAAGGATTCTAAAATAACATTTTGCATCCTCGAGTAATTCCCAGCTCTCCCTGGCAACCATTCATTTCTTCCGAACAGCAGAAATTTGCAATATGAAAGTGGATTGGCTTGCTTTTCCCATGGGGCTCTGTATCTCTTCATCCACCGCCTAGGGTAAAAAGCAATGCATACGTTTACAATATAAATGTGATTTAATCGACCTCCCTGTCAGCGAGAAATGGCAAGCATATCAAACAAGCCCAAGACGTTAGGAAGAAAAAATCATAAATTATTCCAGTGATGAGTTTCTGAGTAGCGTTTTGGACTATGAGATGATTCTATGTAAAGCTGTTCCTTGAAACAATAATTAAGATAATTCTGTGTGACAAGGAGAAAAATGTTCAGCTTTGTATGAAAAGTGCTCTATGTTTAGCAAGCTGAATGTTCTCTGTATTGATTAGAACTTCCCTCAGCTGCTGCAGTGCAAAGCTAAAACTAATTGAATGATGGCACCAGCTTTATTTCCAAGTTATTATATCCTATGCAAAATCAGTTGGCTTCTCAACAGGAAGGTGATGGGTTCTGCCATTGGTAGGTCACTCCATATGTATATTTTAAGGTTTTCAATAATGGTACTTTTTTGAGCAATGAATATTACAACTATGTGGAAAATTAGGGTTGTTTTTGCTGGTTCTTAAACTCTGATTTCTATTGCTTGGAAGATATTTGAGTTTTCCTTAGGAGAAAAACAAAGGGGTTCTTCAGTGAGGAAGTGCTCAGGGCATCATAGCAATTGGGTTCTCTAAAAGCCCCTTCCAGAACTGTGTCTTATCTGTTGGAACGTATGCATGTTTTCATGGGGAATTGTTTTTTTATTTTATTTATTTTATTTCTGTGATTGAAACAGTTTCCTTTGCTGGTGATTACAGTCAGTTTCTCCTCTGGGCCTCTCTATCCATCAACAGACTTTTTTCTTTAGCCAGATTAAAAAAAAAATATATATATATATATATATAATATATATATAATATATATACAATGTGTATATATATATATATATAAAATATACTATATATAAAATATAAATATTTATATATTTTATATATATTTATATATTCTATATATAAATATTTAATATATAATATTATATATATTATATAAATATATATTAAATATATATATTTATATATAATATATATACATTTAATATATATTATATATATATATAATATTATATATATATATAATATAAATATATAGAAAATATATATATATATATTTTTTCACTTTGTTCACATGAGCCTTCCAATTCTTGAAGGAAGCAGACAAACAGGAGAGGGAATGGGTGTTTACAAGGGGGGTTAGTGATAGGACAAGGGGAAATGGTTTTAAACTGAGGCAGGGGAGGTTAGATATTAGGATGAATTTTTTCACTCAGAGGGTGGTGAGGCTCACTCAGAGTCAGGTTGCTCAAGGAGGTTGTGGATGCCCTGTTCCTGAAGGCATTCAAGGCCATGCTGGGTATAGCTCAGTCTAGTGGCTGGCAACCCTGCACATGGCAGGGAGGTTGAAACTAGATGATCTCCGAGGTTCTTTTCAACCCAGGACATTCTAGGTTTCTCTGCACAAATCTGGACTTGCCTGTGTATTAAATTTGTACATATCAGGAAGATATCATGACTGGATTTTCAGGATGTATCCACTTCTTTCATTGGTATTTATTATTTTAAATATTGTGCTATTGCATGCATTTCTCCTCCATTAATTTACCACAGCAATATGGGATGGAAAACTTAATTTATACTCACAGTCTTAAGAAAGGAGATTTCGTACATTTTCATTCATTATTTTTACTGTGAAAAACACTTCCTATTGACCTCTGTGCTCCATTGTAATGCTTAATTTTTCTTTTATTTATTTTGGACTTCTCTGTTTCCAAAGTACTTACAACTTTATTTACGTTCCTGTCACCAATAGCTTCATTTCTGCTTGTTATGGCAAAGGATTTGGTTAAAACCAAATATGATCTGGTGGATTTTTCTAAGTCATTTCCTATGTTTTTATGCTTTGACCTGGTGTAGTATCTTTCTTTTCAACTCTTTTGACAGAATGTGTCATTTTTGAACTTTACACTTGGATTCTTGGCTCCAAGTACACTTTGAATTACAGCTCCTCTCCCCCACTCGTGAATAAATTATAGTTCCCACCTCTCAGAGTACTGCCATACTGTCTCCCTCACTGACCTCACGTTCTTAATTCACTTGAAAATTTCTTGTTATTTAGCTTAACCTCTTGTGTAGCTTTGCTTTCTTCCTCTGCAGTGCACTTTCTTTTTGTGCTGTTGGATCTGAAATGTATAATCTTTCCAGTCTTATTTTGTACCTGATATTTTACCTCTTAAAGGCTTTTACAGCAACACTGATATTTCTAGTAGCCTGGCTAGATTCCAGATTAAGTAATTACATTCTGTCTTTTAAAATTCTTCTTATGCTTTAAATTGAATGTGATCGTCCCTCTCTTCCTGACCTTTGCCAATTGAGTGCATTTCTAAGCAGTTTCTGAACTTCAGCTTGCAGCTTTCCTGCCACATCTTCTTCTGATGTGTTTTAGGGCAAAATGGAAATTAAAGATGTTATTTATCATTATTTTAACATGTAAGCCATATATTCTTTATGCTGTGCTTTTACAGAAGTACCGGTTCTTAGTCAATGCTTCTCACTGTCATTTCAATAGAACTTATACTCTATTTGTCCTGCAGGAAACTTTGCTGTACTTTGAGTGTGCTTCTCTCACTTTAATTATCATTTGCTATTCATTATTCTTTATTCGTTTCATATTATCCTTTTCTTCCTCTCCATCCCTTGTTCTAGCCCTCCTGTAAACTGAACTCTTCCATTTCAAGTGAAGTTACCTTCATTCATGTATGAACACTCTCAATGAATGCTGTGTATATTGTAGTTATATCCCACTCATTTCAGGATCAGATGTGCTTGACACCTTCCCCTGCTGCACGTACCACTATGGGAAACTCAGTCTGTCAGGGCAGTTTGTGGAGCTGTGCCAAACTCCAATTAGATATGAAATAAGGTCAATCTAAGTTTTAGATCTCTACATTGTACTCAAGTTGGATGAGTCTGAAAATCTTGGAGCTCTGCAGCATCCACATTGTGCAATACAGTGAATGGGATCTATATCACTTATGTGTTCTTTCGCAGTACTATTCCAAATTACTTGTGTTGGTGTGAGAATGGATGCCGCAATAATAGATTCTGGTGTAAAGTAATTGTATTGAATTGACAGGCAGAATGAATCTGATGCTGATACTGTATGCTGCCTTGAACATACTGAGAAATATCAAGGGTTTGCATTTAGATTGTTCCAAAAGTAATGCCTCCAATTTTATTTCCATGGGAACTACAACAAAGTGCTGAGAAACTCTATTTGATAGAGCAAATTCTCAGCTACAAAGCAGCATTTTTTTTTAATTTTTTTTAATTTTTTTTTTAGAACACAGTCACCACTATTAGCTATGCAGTTTTGCCAGAAACAAACAGGAGCCTGAATGCAGCACTTGCAAAATTCTGCACCAGGGGAGGTGAGCCACTGTTGCCATGGCTGAAATGTACCATGCACTGTGTTAAAAATTCACTGTTTGGTCTCCACAAAAGTTGAGTGAGCATTAGTGAATGCCAGTGGGTGTGATTTTTTTCCTGCATGGACGAATTCAGTGACATACCTTTGCATAATATGCACTTCCATATCAGACACCATTCTGCCAGACTGCCCCTCTGCTGCCATCTGTAACACAGCAACACAGTGTAATGGAATACTGGTGGAAAGATTCAGTCTCCACTGTGGTGCCACCAATATCCACCTCAGTTATCAAGGGCCATCATAATAATATAGGAGACATTACTGTCTCATATAATAATATAGGAGACATATGCAGGCATAGCAGCCCGCATACGAGAGCTTGGCTCATATGATAATAAGTTTAGCTAGGATTGGAACAGCATTTCTGGGATATCAGAAAGAATTTGCTTTCATCCTTATTCCACCCACACCACCAAGAAACCCTAAACACGTTTTTGCATAAGCAAGTATATTTTCTGTGAAAAGCAAGGTGTCAGAGAAGACTGATGCTATTCTAGGTGTAATTATGGTACAGTGTAATGCAAAATACAGTAAAATCTGTAGAAATACTCAGGAGGTTATTAATTGGCTTAAAGACAGTAGTATACTTACCAAAACACTTTTATTCCCCTAAATACCACATACAGATTAGTTCAGGACTGATGCTATTTTGTTTCTCTTTAAATCAGTGTTTGTGAGCCATCTGTGACCACTGGTGTTTATTGTTCTGTCTCTTTTAAGCCCCCCAACTTCCCTCAGCTCATAAGAAAATAACTATTTTATTTCCTTATGTTAACATCAGCAGACCCAGTTGCAGAGTGCTGTCTAGGGACAGGATCACAAAGAGTATTCAAGAGCTAGGTGTATAATTAAGCAAAAGCAATAATATATCTGTCATAACCATAGAAACAGTCTAGATAAACTATAGGTGTGAGAGTATTCCTGTGATCTTGATGCAGATCCATGTGACAGTCAGAGTGTACACTGTGAGACTGATTCAGTGGTAATAATTGAAGACTTATAGAGATGCAAAACAGCATGGGGGAAAGTGTAGCAAGTGGAAATTAAAACATAGTGAGGGGATACGTGTTTCTATTACTGATGGAATTATTCGAATATTCAAATCTAGATGTAGATCCTTCTGCTCAGCATGTTAGATGTAGCCAACAACAAAGGGTTTCTCCCATTCGCCCCATACTGCAGTACAGGCTGTGCTGTGGGAGTCATTCATGGTGTTTCCCTTCATTTTCAGGCAAACAGTTTTTAAATGAGACAGTTTACAAATCAGCATTAAGTAGTAGGAAAACACTGAACTTGAATGATAAACACTGAAACACTGTGAAATAATAGAGTTTTAAACCTGCTGCATTGTTGGCATTGCTGTGAGCAGATGGACCATCAGTGCATTCCCTGCCAAACCTCCTGAAACCCCACTCTCCAGACATGGCAGCATGGCAGGAAATGTGAGAGCAAGTGGCAGCTTGCTGAATTCTCCCTAGCATTCATTTTTAGCTTCTGTGGATATATACATTTCTTAATATACTCATGTAAGTGGCTATATTTGTATATAAAATATCATCCTTATGAAAAAGCAACCAGTAACAGTGACATCTAACGTTACTGTTAGATGCCTGCCACTTGGTAATGTTATTGATGGATGTTGAACACTGTGGCCAAAATTCTGATTGCCACAGTGGTGACAGCATCCTCTGCCATAGGCACTGTAGCCTTCAGGGCAGCGCTGAGCAACAGACTTGGGCCCCATGGGGTAGATGCAGGGAACACTGCGTTTCTGCCATCTGGTTGGCAGCAATCAGCTCTGAAAGCAGTGTGGTGCTTCTCTGCTGGTGGACTGCAGTGCTTAGAGGAGAATGTGGTTTACTTACAGTGGCTGTCAGGAAAAGTGAAAGGGACAGTACCACAGGTCTTTCTATGATATAAAGCAGAACCACTCTCCTTCACACACCACCACTCTCAAGTAGCTGTCAGCCTCTTGCTACAGGCATAGCAACGCTATGTTGGTTTTCCGTTATCGTACATTTTCTTTCTAAATTCTACATGTGACATAAGGTAGTGGTGGAAAATATTTATTTGAGTAAGAATTTTCCTTCCAGATTAGGAGTTTTCACTTGTAAAGTCACTTAAAGCTGCTAAGAATATGGCACAGGATAACCCTAATGAAAGAGGTCCTGAAAGTATGCCAGGCTCTGGTACTAAGAACCATAGGGCTTAGGAATAATGCCATTAGACCTCTATTTTGTATGGCATTTGGATGCCTGAGCCCGTTAAAAATATTCTGTTAGACAATCTTGCACTGCGTCTTCCCTACTCAGTCAAGCAATGACAAAATTGTCTTTATGAATCTGACGTAAAAACATTTTCTAGTCCTTACAATGTTAATATTCTTTCAAAAAAATATAAGCACTGCTTTCTAGGAAAATCATCTTCTTAAAATTTGTTAATTGTACATTAAAACACATGATTTGCTAATGTATATACATTACCTTTCTCTAGTCAATACTTCCATGTTCACGTGCAACCAAACTATCTATTTTTAAGTGCATGCTTGTGCCTTTCTGAGAAACAAGTCATTCTCCCCACAGTTTGTGGGAAGGTATTGTAAAGTATCATGCTTCGGGGCTTACGCAACTCAACAAGAAAAAGGTTTCAGAAAAATGGTTGAAGTACAAAGTGAAAACAAATTTGATATAATTTACTTACTTTCCTTCACTGCTATTCTTTTTTCTCAGTCACAGTTCAGTTCTACAACTGAGTTAAATCAGTCTATCTTGAGTGACTCATTCATATGCTCTCTCTTTCCTCACTCTTTGCCTGTTTCCATCACAAGCAGATACCTCAAGACAAAATGATTCTATTGTACTTTTATTATGGGGGCTGCTATGAAAGTAATGCCTCTTATTTTATTATGTTGGTTCACAACATCAGAGGTGGTTGTCGGTGATATGGCAGTAGAGAATGAATGTTCCCTCAAATATTCCATTACTTTCTGTTGCCATGAGACAAATGGCAGCAGATGGGCAGTCTGAAAAAATGGCATCTGAAATGGAAGTGTGTATGGAGCAAAGGTGTGTCAGCGAATACCTCCATGCAAAAAAATGGGACCCATTGACATTCACTGATTCTTGCTGAGCTTTTATGAAGACCAAACACTGTATTTTAGGACAGTGAGGCAATGAGTGTTACATTTTAGCATTGACAACAGCAGTGTGAAAGACACACCACATTCTGGACACCCACAAACAGCTGTCACACCACAGTGAAGACAGTTCCAGTCAGCTCATCCATGTGAACTGGTAGGTTATGAACAGGAAACTGTGTCTGACACTGAGTATTGACTTCAGTGCACTGGAAATAAAGGTGGCAACAGTAGGATTTCACAAAGTTTGAGCCAGGTGGATCTCAGGAATGCTCACACAGGAACAGAAAGAACACTGTGTGTGAGTTTGTCAGGATCTACTGAAAAAATACATGGCTGAAGGTGACAGTTTCCTGCATGGTATCATTACCGATGGGAAGATCTTACTCTTACTCCTTTCTCTTTAAAATGATTACTAATGGACAAGGGATTTTTTTGTTGAAGATATTTGCATCCTAATCACTATTGCATTCTGTTTCTTAGGTGGCTCTAACTACTTTCTTCCTTCCTTGTTATATTATCACCAAACTTTGCATGAAGCACTTCCTCTTTGGACTGCTTTCTTTCATGATCAGGGGAGAGTTCTGGAAACAAGTCTTCAGGTCTACAGGCACTTAAGTGACTTACAGGCTCCTCTGATTGTTGAAGACTCTATTCACAAAGAGGGAAACTACAACTGAAAGGAAAAATTTCCCTTAGTGACTTCCAGAGGAAATGGGCCATTGAGTGGACAAAGCTGAGAGTGCATCCCTCAGTAATCCAGCCAAGAGATTAATAGGGAAGATAAAAATAGAAAAATATAATTATTCAAACTTCATTTCCTCTCTTAGAAAGTGTAAGAGCAGGCAAGACCTTCACAACCCCGATTCCCAGGTTTACATCTCCTGATCAGATTTGCATGACTTGAAGCAAATGGCAGCCTTAGTAGTAAAACTCAGTGAATAATTCATGGCAAACAGCTTATTTGATGAGTTACTGAAGTCCTTTTTCCTGTTTATGTGGAAGTTTTCTTGCAGATGACAATTTCTTTCAGTTTATGTATTGTTCAAGATACTCAACCATTTGTTTTGCTCTTTCTTTATTTTTTCTTAACATGTCGATGTACTTGCAAGCATCTTTGTGTGTATGGAACAATAACAGATTCATGACACAACAACTGGTCCCCTAAGCCACGTGGCAGTTTGTGTTTCCTAGCTGGCTGAACATAACCTTTACACTGAAGGAAAGTAGGCAAGGGTCTTCCTTTGATTTTCATAGAGAAAAGCAGAGTTTGGTTTGAAATTCTATCTAATTCTTAATTTTTTTTTCCTTTCTGGGTCACAGCAGCATTGTATGAGGTGTCATTCTTATTAGGTAAAAGGCTAATGTGAGATTTATTGGCTGAGGGTAGAGTTGAGGTTTAAATTTCCCCTCCCACATTCATCCTCAGTAATTGCCTGTAGTTTACAGACCTACCAGAAAATGGTACTGTCAGGCCCCTATCTGCTGCTTTTAATTACTTTCGTATTGAGACTACAGAAAATGTGGTGTTTTTATTTTAATCAATTTTCCTTTTCTGTGGTAAGCAATATGTCAACTCACACCAATCTTCAGCTCTTGTGGTGCAAAGGCCTTATGCGCTAAGTATCAGTGAGAAAGAGAAAGATTATTAGAGCTTGTAAAACCAACATTTTTTGCAGAAATGTGATGGCAAGCCCCCCTGAGCCTGCTAGTCAGCTCAACACGTTCATTAAGAGGCAGACCTCAACTTAGTTTTCCCTGTTCAAGAGAAGAATAACTTGGTAGTTTGTATCCCGTGCTCAGGGAATAGTACTGAGACAGAAGTTGTATGTGGTAGCTTTTGCTCACAGTTAATTACTGGGGTTTCTTTGGAGAGGCTCTGTGGAGACTAGAGCCTTAGAGGTACAAAGTAAAAAATGAAGGTTCATTTAGCAGATTAAATCCTTTAACATTTGCAAGTAGAGTATTTGTAACAGCAAGACTTATCAATTCTTTCTCTAATTCTCTTCTATTTTTGTTGTTGTTGTTCTTACTGTTCTTACACGATTGTGAGTTGTCTATCTGCATATAATTGTTTTTATGTACAGAAAACAAAAAAACTGCCTTGTGCTTGGCATACTGACGTTGTTTTGGCCATTCTTTCTTTGCTCAGCATGAAAATTGTAAAATGATGCCCTCAAGAACTTGTGCATCACCTGAACAGTTCTTAGCTGATTAGATAGATGCCTGCGTTAGGAAGGTATGCCTTCTAGCAGAGATCTTCAGAGCCCATCTGTTCATCGCTTATTGCTGAACTGAAGAAATTTGTGCTACTGAACCAGGATATATTACTTCAATTAATGTGGGAAAAATTAGTTTTGTCAATTCTTGTGTGAAACACGTGTAGAGCTAAGAAAGGTCAGACAGAAGTTGGATACAACAAGTTAAAGGTGCAGTTTAACATGTCCAGCCTATGTCACAAGAAATTATTTGGGATTTTACTTGACTTATACCTTCTGATTTTTCTTAGGAAAGCAGTTGTTACCATGGTAACAGCCAGATTACACGGTTCTATACTTACGATGCCTCTGAGATAGACCACAACAAAATATACTTCTCAATATGTCATGTAAAAATCCTGTACTTATTAGTAAAGAAAATCTTATTTTTGGCAAATTAAGACAGTGATTTGAGGTTTCTAAGTCGTGGTTGTTTACACTTTCATTCTCAGTTCCTCCCTAATTTATTACAGGTGGTGCTTATATTGCTACCTATTAAGGTGCCTGACACTTCCCATTATAGGCTTTTGTCTTCAGCTGCATATAGCTTTTACCAAATACTAACTGTTTGCGCTCATGTTTTCTACTCAGGGACTCTGCTTCATGCACAGTCATCTTGGAATATCTCAGTCAAAGCTGTGCAGCCATTTCCTAGAATTGTCATGTGCTTTTTCCTAGGATCAGTGGATCTTTTTGAATATTCCTGTCCCATCTGGGCAGAACATCTTATATAGGCTGTTCCTTTGATATATCGACCAAAATCTGAGATTTCACCAAGGTATACAAATTTGTAATTCCTCAGTGACTCTGCTGTCAGTTTCTGGCTTTTGAAAGCTTGTGAGAGTTCTTAATAATGTGCTTCAAATGCATACAACTATTAAGTGCAAATGTACACACAAACACACACATATTGTAGGTATGCACTTTATTATATAGATTCCAGTGGCTGTCTGGAGAGTGACAGGTATAACACTACTATTCTACCTGTGTCAGAGGAGTAAAAGATCAGTTACAGATATTATAATGAACAGAGACACAACTTTGGCCCTTGCCAATGGCAGTAGTCCATGAAAAATTCAAATTCATAAGGACTTCAGTAATCATATTATGTTAATTTGCAGCCTCTTCAGAAACTGCTGTGGGGACTATTAATAGCTCAAATATTTCCCAATGATCTTAAAAACAACAAACACTTGGTTGCTGCAGTAGAATGCTGTATTGTGATTCATTTCTCATGGAAAATGTACTGAGGTCGGTGCTGTTCAGTGCATGCAGAATTACGTTTATGGTCCTTGGTCTGACTCTCCGTGGAATTTTGTTTTGGTATTTCAGTATTAGGCTTCATTTTTTGTATTTTAATTTTGTTTATTTATTTATTTATTTATTTTCCCCTGTACTGTGTGCTCTATGGGAATGTTGCTATGCTACAAAATGGCAATGTGTCAAGGTACCTGATTTAACTATGGGGAGCTGATATTTTGGTGTTTTGTGTGTGTGTGTGTGTGTGTACTACCCTGTTGCTGTTCAGTGCAAATAATTTGACTGGGAAGCTGCACAAATGTAGATCCTCATACCTGAATTCTCTTTTCCATAGCCAGACTGTAATATTTTGTTTTGTCATGTAGATCTAAGTTGTGCATCATTTAACTTCTGGATGCACATTTTCTTTAGCATCTGGCACTGGCAGAAATCTGACTCTAAAGCCCTGTCACGTCCTTGGGTAACTTTACCACTTGCTGTTTTCTGAAGAGTGCAAACATGGAATTATGAAGGTTGTATTATTTAGTACAGAAAGAAGAAGAGGACTGCTATCTCCTGTGGCTTCTACAGTGCTTTCCTGACTGCTACTTTGATTTGCCACTGGGGCAGTCTCCTTCAGTCTCTTCCTGGCATGAATGCAGTTAGTGCTTTGTCATTTCCCTTGCTAGTGCAGATCTGAAGTTCTTGGTTTACAGAAAGGAACTGCCATCCCAAAGTTGGCAGGCAGAAAACAAATCAAACTCAGTAATGCAAGCAAGAGAGTAGTAATTCATGAATCTCTGAAGCACTAAAGATAGCAAAAGACATATTTGTAGGTGGGCATAGGCTGTATTATACTGTCACTGTAACACTTTATTTTGACAAGCTAGCAGATTTGTGGTTGTTTTTTTCCTTGAGGTTTTGATATGTCTCTAGCTGTAACTGTGGTGTTATTGATTGGGCTGTGTGCAATGGCAAGTTTGCCATGGGAGATTGTCAGAGCACAGGAATGAGGACACAGATGGGCATGTAAATGTTTGAGCTGTGCAGTACAAGGAACACAACATTCGCTGTTCCTCAAGTAAAGACTTCTCAGCAAAATGATTAAAAGAAAGCAGCACACAGCAGCCAATTCACAGGACCAGGAATTCACCTAATTTTCTCTTCCTTGTAATTCTCCATTTAAGAATCGGTAAGTGGAATATTAAGCATAAGCAGAAGTACTGCAGTAAAGTAAACTGTGGTAGATCTGTCAATCAGCATGGGGTTTGGGACAGGACAGTTTTGTGGAAGTAGCTGAATGTGGGCAGTGGGTTTCTTTTTGTTTTCTTTTGGGTTTTTTTTTTTTTTTTTTTTTTTTTGGTTTTCTTTTGCAGCAGATAGTAATTTGGAAGGCAGCCTTGTAGTAAAAGCTGCAAAAGAAGGAAATAATCTCTCTTTTCATTTGCTTATCCTGCCCATGTTCTTGGAATCTGTGTATTGTCTTTTCCTCCTAAAAAGCTATTTAGTGCCATACCACAAGGCGTAACATTGGCCAAAATCTGAAGCAGGAGAAGTAAGAGTAGATGTGAACTTGTAGAAGTGAGAGCAATTAATCAGGGGAACAACACACCTGCAATTGGTAAGTTGTCACATTGGATGTGTTTTTAGAAGATATACTTAAGACAGAGCTTAATCCAGAGCTGACTAGATTAGAAATTATGGCCTGTGTACTGCAAGTCAGCTCACAGAGTGGAAGCTAGTGAGTCTTTCGGGAGAAGGGTCTCTAACACTCATTTCACTTGGTTAATTGTTTCAGGTTCCTTAACTGACATTTATTTTAATTTACCTAATGTCAACACTCTCAGAGAAAACAATTTGACAGTATCTGGATGAAAAAAGATAAACATATATAACGATTATCTATTACTTAAGAATCAATATACTGTGTTTACCGAAGAGAGTTTTCAATACCAGTCTGTAAAGTTAGATCAGCATAGATCATCTCTGTGTCCAGACAGAATTCATTGCATTCAACCCTGCAGATCTATTTGCAGGATCATTGCCACAGTTTTCCTTCGTAGTTCTGTATTGTATTTTGTGACCAAAATCATGGAATTTACACCTCAAAAAGTATTGTGTGTTAGGATGAATATGTATTTGGGGACAGATCATTATGTGGTAGATACTGAGTAAGTCATAAAATGAAGCATGACATTCATTTTACCAAGTGCAAATAAAAATATTCTGGAGAAAAAATAACCTCCAATGTATAGTTATATGTATATAATGCCAACATTCCTGGGTGTGAATAGCTAATTTAGAGCCATGACTTCATATTACTTATGAGGTAACTGTGTGAAATAGCTATGATACCAAATCTATGGTACTTCAAGTGTGCAAACTGAATGGTTTACTGGAGCACCCTTTCTTTACTTTCCTTCTTAAGCATGTGTTTGCTTTGAAAAGCAGTGATGTGTAGCAAGATATTGTTTGCGTGTTTAGCTGAGATGTGGTGAGGATTCTCAGCAACACATGGGAGCCAGCAAATGTTTGCTTTAGCGCCAAAATTTGGACTCACCTCTAATGGAAGGAATTTTGAAAGCATCACCTGGCATTGCTCATAAGTTTTCATAGGACCAATGGAATATTTATAGTGTTAAAATTATGTGTTTAATTTCTACAAGAAAACAAAAACAAAAACAAAAAGCATATCTTGTTTCTATATGATGCATACCCTGGCTGAGTACATTCAGATTTTTTCATTCTATCAGAATAAGTACAGTAGAGGAAAGAACAACACAACTTAGAGAATGTTAAAGAGTGCCGCTCAAATGCAGAACAGGAGAGATAAGGTCCTTTACCTTGCGCAGAAATGACAGAATGGAGACTGAGAGTGCCTTGAAGGAATAGAGATGATGATTAGAGAATCATTATGTACTAATTCTCTCTGTATAAGAATCAAAGGAACACAGGTTTAACACAAGAAAAATGAATTGTTGATTTTTTTTTTTTATTTCACTTTGCTTTTCACATAGTGCCCAATAATTACATTGTGTGACTCAATAATGTTTATATGATGGAGTAGATGTTGAATTATTTTGGAGAAAGCTTCATGACTAGATATTAAATATAAAAGTCTGGATGGATTTTCTCAGATTATAATATCTCTGGGTTACCAGCCTCTGCAAAATAGTAGGATGTGCAGGAGAAATCAAATGTTTGGTGGACATGAGAATTCATGGGAATTCACTACTGAGAGGCAGAGATGTTCAGTCCTTGGTTTGCAAAATGGCAGTGCTAATGTTTTAGCATATTTTAACTCTACTTGCTTCCAGCAGGTCTGCTGCAGTTCTAAAGGATAATCATATTGTATCTCAAGGAAAAATAGAAAAGTAAGGATAGAGGCCAAGCAAACAAAAATGATGAAGAAAATGTTTTGGTCTCCCTACTACATCTCACCTGTCATCCCTCACCAAGGCAAAGCAAAGTAGCAGCCTGAGGTCCTGAAAGGAATTTCCTCCTCTTCTCTTGGATCTTCAGTGTAACATAGTTCATCTGTGGGGGAAAAGAAGGTGATGTAATTTCTATGAATCCCAGCATAAAACTGAAATCATTGTAATGCAAAGATTTTGAAGGAAACATATGGCAAATACTGAGTGCTTATTTTCCTCTGACAAAAAATGTGCCGTTTTTGTGTGTATGTGAAAGGGAGATAGGTTCTAAATTACATTGTAGCTGAAGACCTTTACTCATTCAATGACATGTTATTCTTACTGCGTACAGCAATTGTGAAGATTCTGTGTTTCCAAAAATCTTTTGGCATATCTTCCTGAGTGTCTTTCCATCTGTATGTCTGTTTCTCATGCTAAGCTCCAGGATAATTTATAATCTGTTCTAAAGTCAATTGAAGTTAGTAGAAAAAGCATTGACTCATACACATTGACTGTGTATGAGGGCTTTTAAAAGATTTTCTTGTTCATTGATTTTGTGCATTATCCAACACCTACTGAACTATTATGCTATAAAGAAACAAACATGTGGCATTTTCTTTTCATTGTTAAGGAAACTGAGCATGAAAATGAAGTGGTATACCGGTGGTCCTTAGGCAGTTAGTAGTAGGGTATAAACCCAGTTCTGGTGCCATCAGCACTGGATCATTATATATTGCACTGAGAGAAGTTTAACTCAACCTTAGTTTCCAAAATATTCCTTAGCACAATGAATGTACAATTAATGTACAGCACAATTAATACTGCAGATCGTTTACAGTATTTATGAGCAATTGAATAATTTCACCCTAAGAATAGCACCTCAGATGTTGGCTGCTGGCAATATCTCACCTCACACTGGCCCACCTTCATTAAGGCAACAAGGTTCACCTCGCTAGGTTTTAATGACAACTGCAAATGAACAAAATGAAAGTGATCAGTGGTGTGAAACACAGCAATGGTCACTGTCTCTGCAATCTATAGTAGTTTGTGTTGTCTTTTAAAATCTTATCATACATAAAAACTCAGGGAGAATGTGTTATACTATTCCCCTTGGCTGATTTTATTTCCAGGTTTAGATTTTAAAACAAAGGAAGAAACACGCCTGATATTTTTCTTATTCTTTGGAAAAGCAAATACAACAAACAAAATCCTGTCTCAAGTTGCTCTCTGAAGAAGCCCTTCAAACTGACAGCCATCTGAGTCCTGGCATATCTCCTTCCTATAGTGACAAATCTTGTTCTGCACAGCTAGCAGAATTTCTTAGTATGTAGTATGCAGTAGAAATTTTTAAGGAGCTGGGGAACAATGCAGAGTGAAGAGCTTCAGACAGTAAGTGGTGTTCCTGTGGTTAGTACTTGGAAAGCTGTTTTCCCACACACTGCAAAGAGACCATTTGTCCAAAATCTTCATCGTCACTGGGCTGACAAAACCAACTCTAAGGATAAATGGTATTTTAACATAAATAGAGCTATTTTCTGCCCATTTTGTGGTCAGAAAAGACATGTGAGATCATTGTTCAGCAGTTCTGGCTGATGATTCTTTAGTGGCTGGAGCTGGAGCTGGGTGACTGTTGGCTTACCGTGGGTTCTTTCTCCATGCTTCATTGCTTCTTCTCCTTATTTGCACAAGCTATATTAAAAATACCAGCTTTCTGTGAAAGCATTTTCAATAACTCTATTAGGAACACCATTACTCACTATTGGAAAGCAGGCTCCACAGTTGTGAACAGCAGGTCAGATCTTCTCTAGACAGTGTACTTATGAAGTAGTACTTGGTTCCTCTCCCCCCAGAAAATGAAAGCAACAACAAAGTATCCCCAAAACACAGTATTGAGCTTTTGCCAAAAGATACAATTAACTTCTCAGACATTGCATCTGCCGAGTATGTAGCCCTGCTTTGTTCTTGTAGGTATTCACAAAGTACTTATCTAGGAAAACTTTTATTTAATTTTTCAAAGTAACAACCAGAGAATTTTAGGTAAAGCCAATGGGACTGTTGCTTTCTCAGGTAAAACACTAAAAATACTACAACAACAAGACATTATTAGGTATCTCCACACTGTATAGCCTATATTTGGTTGTTCAGCTAATGCCTTTAGGATGCATGCAAGTAAAGATAATGCACAATTACAGATTTTATACTATGCTGCCATCAGGACAACAAGCTGATGTCAACTGTCAGTGTTTCCAGAGAGTTGAATATGGTAGTGCTATGTTTACTGGAGAGGTGTTGTGCCTTTTCTAATTTAGTATTAAGCTCATAAAATTAATTAATGACAATCAAATTTGATAACAATGTTTTTGTTTTTTTTATTATTATTTATTATTCTTTTGCAGTACTGATAGTACTGAAATGCTGTTTAGAATTATACTTTTGTACTATCATATCTTCCAAAATTTAAAATCAATGCAGGGTTTGACCTTCACTGCAGTTATGAGTAATGCATCTCAGATGACTTAAACGAAATTTGCTCTAAGTCTGTAGTTATGTCTAGACTGCTGCTAATGTCTCTTTCCACTTGAGATTTTTGAGTGTGTGGAAAAATTGAATGATAAATGGTTGAACTCCTTTGAGAGGTAATAGTGGTGCAGTGTTGTCAATTTACCATTACCATTGTTTCAGCTACACCTCAGATAATACACTTGCTTTCACTAGTTCACTCAATGCTTTTTCCATAGTTGCATGCCACTCAAACATATCCACTATTCTTTCCTTTTTAACTCCTGCTTAGCAGGGAGACTATGGCTATTAATTTTCTTATTGCATTTAGAGTATTACTGGGAGAGAAATTGCTAACTTGCAGCAGATTTGGTGAGTATTTAGCATTCCCCTTCCTTATACTCCAGGCTGTAGTAATGTGGTAAGGGGTTGGAGAGAAACTCTAAAGCACCATGATAGCTCAATTACCTGCAAATGTCTTTCTTCAAGCAAGCTCAGTTGTTTTAGCATACTATTGGAGCAAATGAACAACAAAACTAAAACACTCTCTAAAAATCCTGGGCTGTTGCCAACTGTGCATAACAGCTGGTTGTAAAGTGGGAAATATCTGTTTGCTGACATCTTTTGTTGCTTTACAGTGTGTTCCCATTATATCCACCAAATTAGTCTTCCTTCTTCAAAGTAAAACAGATTTACTTTCAAAAAAACAAACTATGGGGTCTGAACTGAGTCCCACTTTCATAAGGTGGAGGGATCAGAAAGTTCCTAATTTTATGAACAAGCCTAAAATCCTTTGGCATTTTTGAAAATCTCTTAAAAGTTATGCGATCCTGAAAGCGGACTTCTCTTCCATTATCTGAAGAGTGTGCTGTCAAATCCAAGGACCAGAGAAAACAGATAATTTGCAAACAAGCCACAATACAAAGATGGTTACCTTACCCGACCTATTTTTTTTCCCTCTATATGGGTAAATTTTTGATGAGATTTTTGAAAGTGAGCTGTAAACTGATGTGCTCAGCCTATTTTGGAAGGAACGGGGACTGCTTGAAAACTTTGTGATCCACTGTCTCTACTGTCTGAACAGAGATTGTGAAGTGATGCTTCTCTGCTGAATGAAAGATCAGAAGCAGAGCAGAAATACTTATGATCAAGTATCAAGAACCTTGACTTTGAAGAGAATTCCAATCAGTGAATTAGCTCTCATTAATCAGCCTTAAGACTGATGTTCAGGGCAAGGGGAGAAGAAAGAATGCTACGTTTAAAGTACTTCCTTGTGTGGCGTTTGCACGCTCACTGTAATGAGAATGGTAAATTGGTAAATGGGTAAATAATAAAATCTTGAAGCAATGGGACAAAAAGGGAATGTTAGAGATCATTAGAGATCAGGATTAATTAAGCTGAAGAAAGATGGATTGTCCTCTCCCTTATGCCACTATGTCTTTCTGTCTTATTTTACTATTTCTCCTTCTATTATTCCTCCCCTTTCTACTTCCTTTTTTTTTTTTTTTTTTTTTTTTAATTTGGTTTTTATTTTATTTTATCTTTGCCTGTTGCATTTTCAGGCTATGTTCAAGTTATGCCCACTTTCTGAGAATGTCCAGGTCCCTCTGTATGGTGTATGGTATCCATTCCTTCTATTGTATCACCTGTGCCACTCAGCTTGATGTCAGCAGCAAACTTGCTGAGGGTGCATTTGTCTATGTCATTGATAAAGATGTGAAAAGCACCAGTCGCAATATAGATGCCCTGGGGACACCTTTTGTGACCGGCCTCCACTCTGCTCTGGCTGTGATAATCTAAACAAATATTCATTCATATATATTGGAAGTTCAGCCTTCCAATCCACCTTTTTCCTATTTAGAGATAAGGATGTGGTGCAGCACCTAGTCAAGAGACTTCCACAATTCTGGGTATACATCTATTGCCCTTCCTTTGTCCACTGATGCCATCACTCCCTCATAGAAAGCTACCAGATTGACTGGGTACAATCTGCCACTGGTAAAGCCATGCTGGCTGTCTTGGATCACCTCCTCATTTAGCATGTGCCTTAAAACAGCTGCAAGGAGGATCTGATCCATGATCTTCCCAGGCACAGGTCTGGGGCTCACTGGCCTGTAGTTCCCCGGTCTTTCTTTCTCCTTTTATGGGATATAGCAGTGATATTTCCACTTTTTTGGATCACCAGGACTTTTCTTGACAGCTCTGAGTTTTCAAAAATGATGGATAGCTCAGCAACTGCATCTGCCAACTCCTTCTGAACCATGGGGTGAATGTTTTCTGGTCCCATAGATTTGTGTGTGTTCAGCCTCATGAAGTGGTCTTGTACTTTGATCTTGCAATGTGAGCAGTTTTGTTCTCGTGACCTCTACCTAGAGGTTCAGGGACATGGGAAGTGTGGGAACTCTGCCAGAGAAGACTGAGGCAAATAAATCATGGAGTACCTCAGCCTTCTCTATATCTGTTGAAGCTGGTCCCCACATTCCCAGCCACACCAGTTTCCTGCATCCTCTACTTGATTTCTTACACTGGGTGATGGAGAGCTCTTGTGTCCTTAAAGAGATGAAAGCTCTGTTCTGTTCTGGTGTCACTAAGGACAGTTTCCCTAGGGAATCCAATTCAGTAATTCCTTAAATAGCTGAAAGTTAACTCTCTTGAAATTCAGGGTCCTGACTCCGCTCATTGCTGGGTCCATATTCCTCAGCTTCATAAACACAAATGTGGTATGAACCAGGTCACTACATGTTTGCTGTATCCATAAAAGTTTCAAAGAGCAAGGCAAGGCCATTGCTCTACAAGGTGTAACCACTTAGTACATCAGTAATTTGGCAGTCACATGGGAAAAAAATGTTTTGTAGTACTTCACAAGGCAAAACACTAAGTATCCTACTTTTCTTCCAGATGGTTTTTGTTCCGCTCTTGACAGAGCTAGAAACAGTTGGAGTCTTTATAGTTTGTCTGACCTCCAGCCTGACTTGAATTATTGTTCATTGCAGAGATCTTTGTCACTTGGCCTGTAAGCTTTCTACATTTTAGCAAGCATATGGTTAAAGATCTTACTTCTTTTTTTTTTTTTTAAAAAAAAAAAGTCAAGGTGTCTGCCTGATATTTGACCATATGAGAAGAGTCCGAAAGGTCTTAATAAATAAATTACTTTCTTGCCCCTACTCTTTCATGTTGATCTTTACACCTGTTATTGTCCTACTTCAACTCTGATGGTTTGTATGCGTTTTCAGGGGATGTAATTCCTTGTGTGAATGGTTTCTCTTTGCACTTCAGTGACGCTATGTAAATCTGTGACACGTAGAAGGCCTGAACTTCTTCTCATAATTTTCCTTTCTACATAACTTAGAGAAATTAAGCAAGGAATCTGATTCCCTTGGATGGCTGCCAAGATCAGTCTGAAAACTCAGAACTAGATTGTAAAGGGAGGAAGGAGGAATATATATATATATATATTACTGCCAAGGGATTTCTGTGCTCTGTTAGATTGTTTGATGGAAACTAAATTTCCCTTGTTAGTCTTGCATGTATTTGGAGTAAAGCAAATGAAAACTGTTAAAATGTTGAAACCGTAAATAATTGTTATAAACTGAAAAGTGGTCAGGTCGAAGAAGCTGCCATTTTCCTGGTAAAGATTTTGCCTTAGCTCAGTATACATAGTTAAAGAACTTACTTCATTTTAATCCCATTTCTTGTATGTACATATAAATACTTTCAAAAACACTGTGGCTTAATTGGCTTAATATCACAGAGGCATTTCCTGGAAAAGGAGCGCTGTAACCTTTGAGGAAGACAATACATAGCAATACAATACATAAGATATTTTGTAGCCTACTATTCTCAGTATCCATTAAAAGTGGTTAGCAGATTCCTCTGTCAACAACACGCTATGCCATTAGGCTGCAACAGGGATGGAGCAGGGACAAAGACAAGGAGATTTAAGAGGTTGGGGACATTAGTCATACAGCCCACTCTTTTCTATTAGTTGAATGAATTAGCAATAAGATTATGGTATATATGGTGACTGTAAACATGCATAAGAAAGTTTCAGTGAAAGGTAAGTGGTGAAAATGCACATTTTTTCTGTGGTACTGTTCAGGTAGAGATTCCTATTGTCTCTTTCAGAGATTGTGTTTAGGAGTTACAGTGTTATACAGAGAATTAAAAATGCTAGTAAAGAAAATGGATTGCTGGAAAAGAAAATAGTCAACAAGTAAAATTCTCAGAAGATAAAAATGTATTTCTGGAAATGAGGGAGAGACTATTTTGTTGGAGAAATAGAAAGACCATGCTCAGCCATGAAATGATGAGTACAGGAAGGGGAAAGAGTAAGTAACAAAAACTGGGGGGAAAAGAGCATGGGATTTGTTCCTTACTCAAAGAAGGTGGCAAAAAGCCTTTCCCATTCCCTAAATTTATAGAAATATGTTCTAGATGGGTACTGACATCTCTACTTCCAGATCTTTATGTGAATGTATAAATGTTTTAATGTTGAAAGAACAATGTGGGCTTTCTGATTTATCAACACTTTATTTGTATTTGTGTGTATGCAAATTGAATGGAAAATTGATTCCTGCTGTTGATATTGTTAGATTTACTGTGCTGGTGTGCATTTAAGTGCATGAAAAAATATTATTGTGACATGAGTTCTTGATATCTCAACACTAAAGATTTAGCTGTTCAGATTCCTGCTGCTGTTTTTATGTAAGGGCTTATGGCAAAGCAGTGGGATCAATAAAAATGCTCAGAAATCACATATATCAGTTAAAATTAGCAGCACTAATACCAAAGTTTTGCAGTATGCTAAATCTGGTGAATAACTGGAATTCTTTAAGTTGTAAATCATGTTGAGAAGTCAGAGCTAGAAGAGGTGATTTCCTTATGATTCTTTCGTCCTGCCACCCATGTACCTCCTGAGGCAAGTGAATTATGTACACAGCCTATAACATTCTAGGGAGGCTTGCTCACCTCTAGCTTTTGAACTCCTGACATACGCTGTATGGCTGGAGGCTGGAGAATGGAGCTCGGGTTCAGAGGCTAAACAAGCTTGAATGGAGGTACAACTGCCAAAGTACCTTCCTGTCATCTGACTAGATTGCCTCTTCCTTCTCTGTTTAAGATAAATGGCAAATTCCTCTTTCATCCTCCACACTGCAGTATGTGGGTGTCAGTTGATTCACTCTCTTGCAGCAGAAAAAACATTCTTGCTGGTGGTTTTTTTGTTTGTTAGTTTTGTTTTTTGTTTTGTTTTGTTTTGTTTTTTTCCAGGGAAAAATGCTTGGACTGAACTCAGCACCTGTGCAGAGATTGGAAAAAATTCTTCTCTTTTCCTTATGTGAAGGAATTTTTATTTTCTGAATCCCAGTACTCAAGAGTTTCTTGCTTATAAATGCACTTGGAAATTATATCAGCATCTTTAGATAAAGGTAGTGATTGGGCAAGAGTTAACAGTATTCTGAAATGACTGGACAATATTGTTTCTGTTAATACATTTCTCCTTTGAATAATTCCTTTGTGGATTAGACTGCTGTCTATATCTTGTTTCAACATTGCTTAGAAGATCATTTTAGAGAGTAAAAGTCTGAGTAGATTTTAAATTTGAAATTACTACAAAGAAAGACCTCTACTTTTGGTTTGGTTTGGTAGTTTAGTATTACAATGGTAACAATTAGAACACTTTGTGCACTGTTACAATTTTATGTTGTTCCAAAAATCATTAGAGCTCCACAAAATCACTTAACCTTACCCTAATAATAAAACTAAGCAGCAGCATTTATAAAGCTAATATATTGCCAACCAGCTGGGAGCGAAACTGGAAGAAAATATTTTTATTTCACTTTTGAATGCTACTAAAACAAAACATATCCAGAAATTAGGTAGGTGGAGGCTCATTCCAGCACTTTATGCAGTTACGCATAAGGTCTACAAAGGTCTTTTGTTTACAAGTCAGGCCTTTTCCAGCTCTATATGTTCAGTATATTTTCCCTTCATCTAGAGTAGCCTTTGCATTTTGTCATTAGATCATAGTTGTTCAAATTCTATGAATATAATTTAATTTAAACATACAATATTTGTCTGCAGGTTATCTTGTAAAATTTACTCTATTTTACGGGTGTCAAGGTTTTAGATAGTATTAGTTATGAGTGGCAAAGGTCTTTGATAAGTATTTCCTGTCCAAAATAGTCAAATCAATGTTAATAATGAAACAATTTGCTAGACAAATTTAGTTATTATTACTAATTTTAGAATTTAGTTTTCCAAACAGAAAATGTATGCATTTTATTCTGAATAGATACGTTAGAAGATATATTGCTATATTCAATAGTGGGCTTGAAAGCAATATTCTACAGTTTTGTAGTACTGATCTATAACAAATACTTAGTTATGAGAAAATCAAAATTTTTACCTGTATTGTACAAAATAGTTTGATTTTATTTAGATATATATTAAGGACTCCATCTAATGTGATACTGTGAAGGATTTGTTTTGTATATTGATGGGAAAATAAGACCAGATTAGAAAGAATTTGCATGCAAACAAGGCATACAAAGCTTTTTGATTCTTGTCAATTTTAGTGGTTTTGTTTTTCTGCACAGAGGCAAATACACATGATTTGTGAAGGATAACCATAAAATCCTGGGCATAGAAATACTCTCCAAGTTTTTACAAGATAAGACTTTTCACCTGGAAAGTTTATTTGAAGGAAAAAAATATTCACATCAGTTTTCTAGACTGGTTTGCCCTAAATCCTGGTGCAGATGTCATAATTTTGGTGGGTGGGAGGCTGAATTCTGTGCAGCATGATGAATTATCCTGAAGTACTGTGGCTCTGCCATTTATCTCCCGTGGCATACATTTGTGGAAAGTGCCTGTGCGTATCTGTTCAAGTACTTGGCATGAATTTGATGCTTCTGTTAAGGCAGTCAGACAGTCTTAAACAGTGTAATTTCTTTTGCAGCAAAGGAACATTAAGATCTTTCCTCTTAAACCCAGTATGTGATCATTCTGAAATAAAATCTGTTACTGTACATTTGTTTAAAGCAATGAAACTTGAGAGAAACTGGCTTGTACTGTTTCAGTTTTTATGACCTTTTGGACATTTTAAAAATGTTTGTTTTTGAAACTTGCCACAGGACAAAAGAACGTGTGTTTACCAAATGCTAAGATCTCTTCTACGTCTCAGGAATGGAGAACAGTTTCTGGTTGCTATGAAAAATAAAAGCTATATAGATGTTAAATTTGCAGAATACTGAGCGGTCACTAACTGCATCTTGCCTCTTCCTGCTGTTTTGGGCCTTATTCCTTTGTTAGAGCACACTCAAAGGATCAGAATTCTTTGGGACTGTGGGACTTCCACTTTTTTGGGGGGGGAGGGGGGGGGCTGGGGAGAGGATGTGGGGATCATTATCCAGTTGTTGTTTTTAAATACTAATTTATTGAAATCAACGTAAAAAATGTGTACATGTCTGAATACTTAATGAAATTTTATTTTTGTCTCCCACTAGTTCAACAAATACAATTAAATTTTTATTTCCCTTTCTGTCTGCCAGTGGAGGTGCTGGGACTAGCACCTCCACCTTCTTTGCAGGTGAGATGCCAGTAACACCCTGGTAAGGTTGTCCTTTTTCTGCTCTGGCCCTGGCAAGTGGCTGGAACTTGGAGAATGATGTGCCTGATTAGGGGATTCAGATAGTAATTACCTGGTAATGGTAATTCAGAACTGTGAAGTAGAAAACCATGATGGATATCTGCTGTTGCCTATTAACTAAGCTTTTCACACTTTTCACAGTTTACTCTTGGAGAAGATCTTTGGAATGGAAAGTTGCCATTATAATGTGCTTTCTCTTTTGCCTAGACTTGATCTTTAAATAGAAAACGAAATTTTGTTCCAACAACACTGAAAGTGCATTCCAGTACACTACAGGATTTTGTTATGTATATGAGAAATCTGTGGAGTGTATGTAATAAATTGTGCATATCTTATGGGAAATTCAGGAAAAGAAGCTACAGAAATCATTTTGTAAAAGTGAGATATTGTGGTTGCCTTTTCTGGGATGCTGCAACTTGTAAAATGATATGGATCATAACCAGTTTTTGTGCAGTATGAAACCATAGTCCTTTGCGTGTAAAAAATTATTTAATTGTTTGGTAGGGGGCTACAAAAAAAGAAGGGACTCTGTGAAAGATCAGGGAAAGTGATTTCACTTCTTGGCTGTGGGCTGCAGGTTTAGCTGCATATTTCCTGCTTCCTGCAGTTAAAAACAAATGAACAACTAATTCCATTTAAATTCGAAGTACCAGAAGAGAAAAATCATGAAACTCATGTTTTCAACAGCTTCTCAGCAGGAGAAGGATGAAAGGGATGAACTAGCATGCCTTCTTCTGTCAAGTGGAAGTACCTTCGTACCTGTCAGGGCTGGCTTTCTTCTAGTTGTGTAGCAGGCCTGCATGGCTGTGGGGCTGCAGGGAAATGGTGCTTGGCATTTGCAGGGGACCCTCTGCTGCTCCTCTGCCCACTCTGGTTTCCCAATTGAGCAGGAGAGGCTTTTATTTTCTCTCAGTAAGGACATACTAAATGTGAGGTGAGTATGTACAGAAAATACCTCACTGAGACATTTATTTGATTTCTTATGACACCACAGGGCAGCTAACATGCTGACGGATTAGCAGATAACAGCTGTGGGCTTCAAGTCATAAGGAATGAATACATGCAGTCTCAAAACATTATTTGATAGGCATCAACTTTTAATGTATACATGATACAAAGCCCTGGGAAAGGGTTTGTTGAGCCTTGAGGTGGGGCTGCAGGTCATTTGGCATGAATGCAGGGAGCTGTGCTAAGCTGAGACTGGCTGTGCTGCCTCAGGTGCATTGTGGCCTTGTCTATCTTAGGAGACCTAACACTTTTTGCTTCTCTTCTGCTTGTTTTGTACAAGGAAGTTTAAATTACCTATTCCTAAATGAAAGGCTAAGGATGATGTTTTAGGTATGTCAGGCATGTATTTTTGCATGTAGGTACCCTGGAACCTACAAAGTACTACTGTTCTTTAGACATAATACCCCTCATTAGCAGTTAGGGAAAAAAAAACAAAAACGTGATCCCTTCCTGTTAATATACTTTTTGCTTAGCCTTTGTAGTGAGTTCACAGTTGCACACCACAGTATTTCAAATGTTAACATAAATCAAAGTGAGGTGGAGCCAAACCTTTTACTGTGTTCAATAAACTGAACATTGGAACATAACCAGTATGTGTGTGCAAGAACTGAGCAGCTCTTTTGGACTTCTTTTGGAAGGACTGCATCAAGGGATGAGGGGTTCAGCAGGGGCTGAAGGCAGGCTGGAGAACTGAGTGGTGAAATGGGGTCAGAAGTCACTACCTGAAGGAATTCAGGGCAGAGAAATTTATGGGAGCAGGATAAATTTGTTTGTTTCCTGAATACTAGAGGGCAGGTTCTGCCTTCACAATTGATGCTGGTGAACACTGGAGTTTGTAAACATAATCTGTGGTCTATGCTTTGTCTATAAGAAAATGGTGAAATGTATGCTGCTTGGAAACAGCATTTAAACATTTAGGCATTTGGTACTGTATGAGCTACTAAGCTTCAAAAACCATTTGAGGGGAAAGCTGTTTCTCTCCTCAGCGCACTTGAGACTGCATGTTAAGTGCATAGCTCTGAGATGCAAAAATTGTTTCCTCCTTCACCAACAGTAAAATATTGAAAGTCTTAGAAAATAATTTTGAAGCAATGGATTTTAATATTTGTAGGCAATGTAAAACCTTCATTTTTATAACAGTTGTTCAGACCAAGGTCATCAACACAACAGTGTTTCCTGACTGGGTGAATTTTAGGCTGAGTGGAGAGAAAATGATCTTAACGTATTGCTGTGTGTTTGCTTAGCACTCCTCCCTTAGGCAGCGTATGGATTTGTTTTCATTTCTAACCCATGTGAGTTTTTTTTTCCTTTGTCTGAAATGATCCTGTGAAGCTGAAATCCTCAGCAGTCCTTGCTCTGTGTTTGACTTCTGCTATCCAGGACCACTGGCAGATTTTTGTTTTGATTTTTACTTTCTTTCTTTTTTTTTTCCTCCCCCACTCTATCTGCAAAAATAGTAAATAGTTTAAAATATTTATTTATTTATTTATAACAATAATGGGATGTCCTTTGTCCCTGAGACTGTCTTGGCGAAGTCTCCATGGCTTCATAGTCACAGCTAATTTGAGCCAGATCAATGAAGAGTTTATTAAATAACTGAGCTCTTCCATTTGTGAGGCTTCACCCCTGAGGCACATTTTACTTTCACCTCCAACTTTGGTAACAGTAAAATAATCAATATTGACTCAAAAAACATAGGCACTGAGAAAACACTCCTGGGGGATAACTATAGAATTATCTCACTATTGCAATGCCTTGTTAGAGTTTATTTCCTGTGTTCCCTTTATTTGTGCAGAACCTCTTGCACTACATGGAGATGAATCTTTTGGCTCTGATTTTTACCTATTATTTTTAGATTGTTTAATCAGACTTACCATTCTCTTATTGCCCTCCTTATTCCACTAATATTCTTCCTTTCAAGTGTCCCATATGTGCAAAATCCATTCCAGTCACTGGAGGATGTAGTTCTGAGGATTAGAAGGAACTCCTTACTGAACAAACTTCATGCTGTTCTTGATTTCTCCCTTCAGGCCAACACGTCGATAGCATATTGTACAAACCACTATCACTGGTAACAGTTCTTACTGCTTGCTGATCTCCACGAGACTCTGACTGGTGCTCAAAATTGCTACCAGTTGTGCTGCCAGTTATGTCTTCCAAGTGATAGTCTTTTGAGGTGCATTTTTTTATATTTCTTTTTTTGTTTCTTTCCTTTTTTCTTTTTTTTTTCCTGTGGAGACAGGATTGTTTTCTGAAGAGTGAATCTTCCTTGTTGCTGTTTCCTGAAGGGTTGGGTCTCTTTTTGAGTGTTCTGTGGTACAGCCACGCTGTGGTAGAGCTGAGAGAGTGAGGGAGGTAAATTAACAACCTAGCTGGTTTTGTTTGTTTGCTTGCTTTTGTTTCCTATTATTCTACCTATCATATTTACAAGGTGCCTATAAAATCACTGGTTTAACAGGCACAGTAAACTACTCAGGGTTCACGAGTAAGAGTGTAAGAGTGTACAAATCTCCTTCTCTGGAGATATTCAAGACCCGCCTGGACGCCTACCTGTGTGACATGGTGTAGGGAGCCTGTTTTGGCAGGGGGTTGGACTCGATGATCTCTAGAGGTCCATTCCAACCCCTACAATTCTGTGATTCTGTGATTCTGTGAAATAGTCTGGGTGGGAGAGACAGCAGCTGCTGGAAGTGGATCTAACAAAAACAATAAAACAGTATCTGCATCCATAAACTTAATCACATGATTCCACAGCCAACTTTTGTTGTTATCTGTCCTTACTTCCCAGCTTGTTACCACACATGGGATTTCCCTGTACATACCCAGGAACAACTGGAATATGTGTTTTTCAAAGGAATGATAGAATAACTTGGAAGAAATTTTTAGTTTTTATGTGACCTTTCCTTTGTTGGTATTACTATTGCATTTTTCTCTTGGTATACATTTCAGCATGGAGGTTATTATTATATATTATTATAAGTAGTCACATAGCTTTGTAGGTAAGTACCACAGTAATCTGTATTATAAAATGTAACTACTTAAGCTAACAAATTAGTTGAAGTGATTCAACACTTAATGTGTATAGCATCTGCTGAGTTAAAGTCCATTTCTGAAATAATACATATTTGTTTGATAATTAAGGTATTTGGTCCTTTGGAGTTGCATGAGAAAGGGCCCTGGGGCTAGAAGAGACAGATCTCTTCAATTCACCTGTGTAAAATATCTGCACTTTACAGGGGGATCTGCAGTAGTTACAAGCATGATGTGTAGGTTTATCCTGAATTGTGACTAGATCCAAATAGCAGCCAGTTTTCATGAATTTCTAGAAATAGAAATCTTTATGAGTACTGATGACTTCTTTTCTTTGAAATCTAACTGAAGGAAAAATAGCTGAACCTGAGTGCCGATTCATTCAGACAGGACAGCTGGTCTCATTACTTTAAACAAACTCAGAAGCAAGATGTAGGAGAGACAGAGAGCCTCTGACTGCCTGCAAGAGAGCATGCTGAGGTCTGAGAAAGAAGGATATATACTTCATTGGGACAAAGTTTGCTGTGGAGATTGATAATACTGTTAACTTTATCAGCAGATACACATATACTGAGGATCTGGACTCCTTTAAACTAGTTTTGAAATAGCCTGTAAATAAAACTAGAATTCCAGAAGTTTTTTTTTTTCTTCAGTCGGACTCCCAGTGAACACTTCCATCAAGCTGCACTGACCTCAAGGTCTTTTGCAGTCTTTTCTTAAAAAAGAAAATAAATTAAATTATTCTCCCAGATGGTGAACCCAGCAACTTAGACACTAATCCCCCAAGCTTACATCAGCCTATTCACAACACATCAAAGCACAGATCTTTTTTCACTCCCTAGAAAACTTACAAGCAAGTAGAAGAGCATATACGTCTTCTTTCCCCCTTTCTTTTGTCAATCAAACTGTAAAACATATTAAGAGAGTCATTTGATGAGTGGCAAAATCTGCTTGCTCCTTACAAAGCAAACAATTTAGGATGCAAAACTTCTGAAGGAACTGTTAGCTACTACTGTTATTAAAACACTGCTGAAATATGTATCTCAAATAGTGGAACTCACATTATACTTCTGTACAGGTGCAGATATAAAATACCTAAGACTAAATATTTACCAAGATATTTCTAGTAACTTTCCTCAAGTATCTGATGAACAGTAGCAAATGAAGGTTAACCAGGCCTGCAAGGAAGCTCAGGGCAGAAAGTATACCCAGCAGCTGACATAAGGACTAATAGTCAAACCATCAACAAGATTGTTTCAGCTAACTGGTTTTCACTTGAAGAGTGCCTTTTGCTTGCTTTCCTCTCTGTGCCCTTTAGGATGTCTGGAGCCAGGTTGTTCTTTTTATTTGAACATGTTGCAAAGAACACTCACAGTTCACGTCAACTTGCACAAAGCATGACTCCTTATCAAACACTGTTATTGAGAAAAGAGATTTTTGCCGCACTACTGATCTCTAAACAGCTGTCATGGACAGATGTGAGAGTTTTACACACAAGCAAACAGAGTTCTCCAAGAACGTAAGTAACTGCAAAGAGTAATAGATTGGAGAGAGACTATTTCTCAACAGTTTCTATCCAGTGTTTAAGTTTTACTGCTCTTCTACTATCAAACAGGGCTTAGTCAAAGAATTAAAAGCTATCTTACAGAATATCTTATTTAAATACAGGAAGTTGTGTTCATTTAAAAAAAAATAATGCATTAAGCACTCAAAGCAGAATCATATTTAAAGAAAGGCACTCATCATAAGTTTTGTAGCTATGACTAAGATAGAGACAGTTTAATCCTTTTTTAAATTTTATTTTAAATATAGCTTTCCTAAGCAGGCCTTCTTTTTGCTTTGTTTTTGATTTAACGGCAAGACAGAAATGAAGTCACTTTAAAAACAGAAGAATTCAGTCAAATTAGCAATGACCATAAAGCAAGGATTTACTGATGAGGGATTTTACCAGCATGAAAAGAAACATTCCTGTGTTAGAATCATAGAATCACCCAGGTTGGAAAAGACCTTAAAGATCATCAAGTCCAACCACAACCCAACCATACTACTCTAACTAACAGCCCTCCTTTAAATCATGTCCCTCAGCACCACATCCAAATGGTTTTTGAACACATCCAGGGATGGTGACTCAACCACCTTCCTGGAGAGCCCATTCCAGTGCTTAACAACCTATTTGGTAACAAAGTTTTTCCTGATATCCAACCTAAACTTACCCTGCTGCAACTTGAGGCCATTTCCCCTCATCCTGTCACTTGTCACCAGTGAGGACAGACCAACCCTGTTGCCAACTGTGTATCAGTACACCAAGGTCCATTTTCAGCAGGCAGCTTTCCAGTCACTCTTCCCCAAACTTGTAGGGTTGCCTGGGGTTGTTGTGACCAAAGTGCAGGACCTGACACTTGGCCCTACTGAAACTCATACAGTTTACCTTGGCCCATCCATCCAGTCTATCCAGGTCCCTCTGTAGTTAATTTCTCCCCTCAGGCAGATCAACATTCCCTCCCAACTTGGTGTAATCTGCAAACTTACCGAAGGTGCACTCAATCCCCTCATCAGGATTATTAATAAAGATATTAAATAGAAGTGGCCCCAGTACTGAGCCACATGTTGGGTAATAATGTAGTGGGTAGGAGGGCACAACAATAACAGAGATGTTCAGCTCTTGGTTATGCATGGAGCCATACCACATCTGTGATGCTGCCCATGACTTATGCAGGCGCGATATCAGGACAAGTCCTGAGGCAGTGCTGTTACAAGAACATGGCAGTGCTCTTTTGCTTTGTTCACCCTTGTGTTGTGGTGGCTGTTACTACATTGATTTCTATTAATGGATCCCTCTTGTTACTAACACAGCTTCAGAATAGGGTAGAAGGCTAGAAAGCTAATAGTATTTGCTGGATACTGCTGTTTCTTGTGCATGGTTAGTCTGCTTAATGCACTTTGAAGTACAAAAATACCCTTATTATGTTTATTAATTAACATTCTAAAAAACTTATTTAATGATGTTTTTGCACATTTTACTGTAACATAAGTTAGTGGAATTAATTAGGTATATATCATTTATTATCACAGGAAAACTATTATTAGTGAATAGATCATTAAATGATTTGAAATCAAGATATTGTTCTTCTGTTTGTAGTGAAATATTTTGAATCCTGTCACTACTGAAGTAAAAAGAAATATAGTCTCTATCAGATGTCTCTAAAGGAGAGTTTACTGAACTCACATTACTACTTCTCATCAAAGAGTGAACCTGATCTAAGACTGATGTAGTGAAAATGTTAAGTCACAGCTTGAAACAGTGATTGAGCACCTGGTAGGAAGGCTTGGGAGCTCAGGTGTATGCAATGCACCTGAGTAACCAGAAGGGGTAGAGACACTTTCCAGCCCTTATTTGAGGGTTGTCAGTAGAGTAGAAAGTGTTTTGCTGGGGATCCCTGCATACTGGAGGCCTTCTGAAGGTAAGCAAATTCTTTCTTTTATTTTTGTACCCATAGATGTTACATTTGAGTAAATTCTCACTTGCTGTAGCCTCTGACCTTGCTACCCTGCTGTTACTGCGGTGCTTTCCATTGTGTTACTATTGAGTTTATTGGCAAGTGCATTTAGTTCACTGTAGTAGAAATACTCATTTTTTGTTTCAGGTCTCAGTATGGAGAATAGATTATATAATACTTCTAAGAGATCACCTTGGAATATTCTGTTTACAGACTTTGTGTGTTCACTGGTGGGGGGGAAAAAAAAGTACAAGGATCTGTAGGGTGGATATGGAGGAGAGGAACAAAGGAGTATGCTAGCATAGGATATATGTATGTCTACAGCCACAAACAGTGATTTAGCAGGAAAGGTTGACTAGATAGCATTTTTTGAGATACCTGGTCAGAATTTTTTTTTTTCCTGGAGTAGGAAGTTAAGACAGAGATGTGTTAAAAGTCTGTGAAAATAGCTGATTTCTATGCAGAATGCTAGTGTTGTGCCATCATGGAACAGAAGCTTTTGGAAAACTTTAAGGGAAGTTGTGCGTTGGAATTGATTTTCCTGATGTTTTTGTGAAGGATGCTACATTTTTGTGAAAGGTCCAGGAAAATGCAAGCCTGACTCAGAATTTTCTTGAGGTAGATTGTTTTCTTCCTTCCATGGATAATGACAAGAAATCAAACTGACCTGCTTTTAGCATGAAATTTAGAATAAATTGGTCAAGCTTGAAGAATGGTGATTTATATAATTTTAGTGAAGTCTGTATATTTTCTTTTGTGGAACATTGTGTATGTTTTGTAAAATATGTAATTATTATCAGTTTCAACTTCCAGTTTAGCCTTAGGAGTTCTATGTGGACATTGGTGTTAGCAGATAATTATATCTTAACTTTATGTAAGCCCAGAGATAAGCAAAGCCATTTGCTCCATGTATCTGTGTTTGATTGGTCCTGGAAACCTGTGCATCTGGCCAATGTAACTGTACAGCTCTCTTCATCATCTTCTTCAAATCCCTCCTTAAATTTACTTTTGCTCTCTGAAGCTTATAAGGTTTTCTTCAGGATCTCTGTCTGCTATGCTGGTATTATTATTATTATTTGTTTCTTAGTAATAGTAACATTCAATTTATTAATAATAGTCTGTAGCACACAGTATTTAACACAGTTGGGTTGTAGATCATCAATCCCAGGGATTAAAAACACACAGACCAGCAGACTTTAGATGTATATTATCTCTAATTTGTATTTTCATCTTGACTTAAGTATGCTAGCAGTTGTCATCTTCTGTCAGAAATATGTTGGATTTCCTGTGCAGAGTCTTGTTTCAAGAGAAAGGTCCTGGCCCCCTCCCCCAGGTCAAGGCTCAAAATCCCTACAGTGCTAAAATTCCCTTTTCTGCTGTGGGTGGTATAGATGGAGAGGGAAAACATTGGCTGAGAAACTATTTATATTGGCCAGGAGTCAGAAGGGATTTGGGATACAGATAAAGAGTCATAGTGATTGGCAGAATTAAGGTAGTTGGCACAAGGCTGGTAACAAATGGGCTGTCCGTATTTGTCTGTATGAGACTGGCAAAAGTTATGAGAGGTTTAAAGTAAGAAGAAAGCATTGATGGTTTTGAAGAGTGCAATGAGGCTTAGTGCTCCCTCTGCACCTTCTTCACCACCCAGTATCTTCTTGGAACTGAACACAAAAGCTTCCAGCCTTTCTTTTTAGAATCCTTTATCCTTCCCAATACTTCTACACAGCTGCGCCAGGAAGGAGGACAGCTTGAGCATTTTTTTCATGTGGACCAAGGACATGGACATGGCAAGAGCAGAAAAATTTTGGATCTTGTTCTCGGTGCTAGATGAAAGTAATGTAAGCACACCTGCACATACTTTTATTTATTTTGAACTGAAAATCTGGATGGATTCTACAAATCTCAGCCCTACATTAGAAAGGACTTTTACGTTTTGTCCTGTACTCTGATCTTAATTTTTGCTTTTTCACATCTGTAACTTTACTTCACAGTGACTCCAGAATAAGAAGTTGAAGTGTTAGGTTATGGATTAAAACCTCTGATAAGCCAAGTTCCTGAGTAGCAGCCTGTGGACAGACCCCTGCCATTGTGGTAGGGTCTGATCCTGATAACTGACTCAAACTCCTGAAGGGAACTTGCTTGGCTTGCAAGTGCAGGAAATGCTACTGCTGTGATGTTTCCAATTTACTTGCATTCTAACTAGGAATGCCTGCTGTATGTATTCTTAACATATGTTAACCTCTCTGCTGCAATTCTTGCCAAGAAACTGTCACAAAGGTATTTAGCAAATGAAACTACATAGGAAACTGCATAGGAAATTCCTGTTGTAGTGCAGTGCCTGGTGTAACTAATTAGACATGTTCAACAGAGGGGTAAAGATAAATAAAGCTACATATGTACATTGTTTATATGAAATGCATGATATTCTGCATCATAATTATAATCCTTTCAGATGCTAGCAATCTCCAGAAAGGTGCACACACACACACACACACACAAAATTAAATCAACAGCTAAACAAGCAAATGATGGAAATGTAGTCCAGCACAAGCCTTTCTCCCAGGCTCAATGTTAACAGTGTGAGACGGGATCATGCAGGGCTGTTGTTGCAAGCACCATAAAAGTGATTCTTTCCTGTGCACTTGTACTCTGTATATGTAGTATCTCTTCCAGTCAGGTTCCCTGAGCTCACATCTTGTCTTCCACCTCCAGACTTGCTGGAACCCATGCCACTTCATTGGAAGGCAAAGCTGTGTTTGTAGAACATGATGCTTAACAGTATTTTCCCCAGATAAAGGAAGGTATTAGTTTGTGTCAAAAGGAAGTTGGTTTTGCTGGTCCAGTGCAGTGACCAGGTGTAATTTCTGAGAACCAGAGGAGAAAGGGCTGTGGATGTGATTTGTAAGCAGGAGCAGCTGATGGCAGGCAGGGCTGTGTAGCTGGGGAGGCCAGCACAGCATGCAGCACACCACAAGTTGCTGTTGGAAATGAGCCAGAATTAGGCTGAGAGCAGAAGGGCAGAGGGGAAAGTATATCAAGTAGTGTTTTAAAGAGATTTTGGATGCACAAAGTGGATCAGAGTAGTAAGTCTCAGACCTTGTATCTTTCTTTTATCCTCTGATATATAAAACCTGTTCTAAATTGTAGCTGATTTCTTTTCCACTTACTTGTCCCTAGACTACGTACTGTTTCAGGCATGCAAGGGATTTTTGTTTTCTTCCATTTGGAAAGTCTCTCAGCTCAGGAATGTTGCTTGGCACAGGAAACAAAGTAAAAGTTGAGAAAGATTGAACCGTTATCCCTTCAAAGTGAATTAAAAGTTATGTGTGTATTTGTACTTAACACATTGTGGTGTCTGTGTCTTGTAACTGAGATCACAAGTATGAAGTGAGTGCCCATTATTGTAACATAAGCAAGCAGTTTCTCAAAAAGCAGAGGAAAGGAATGAGTGTGTGGTCTTGTAACTTCTGCTAAATTTAAATTGCAAAATAGATTCACAGTAATGCTGTTTTTTCATTCAGTATTTGAAACCTCTTGATCACTGTAGCTTTTAATATTGTAAATGTTGTCTAATTATGGACTTTGAACAGGAGAGCCATAGGTGAGAAATAAGACAGGAATTAAAGAGTAGGCTGAGCAAAATTATTTATGTGTAAATGTACAATTACTTAGTATCTCAACTTGTCTACATTAGCGTGGGTTCATTGTAATGAATATAACCACTTGTCTTTCAGTATCATTTTAAAATATCTGCATATAATTGTATGATTTTAGTGTAATTTGAGAGCATACTGAAACAAATGTATTTCCGTGAGCTCTAGGCTAATTAGTCTGAAACGAAATATAATCTCACAAAGTCTAGTTAACAAAGAAAATCCAAGGATAAATAGTAACGTGGACAAGACTTAAATAGTTTATCTCAGTAGAGGAAGTTCTATGACTGTTCATATACCCTGAAGGGAAGGGTCTGGTGGGAATAGTAATTTACCATGTTTTGTTTATGACTTACTTTACATATAAATTAGGTGTATACTTTTTATAACAGAATTGTGTAGCAGAGAATGCAGATGCTCAGTGTCTCAAACTTGCATCTAATATCAATTCTGTGTTGGTATCCTCTGTCAAAGTTCCTGGTTTCATCAGTGCAGATTTGGGTGGGCTCTGGGTAAGTTTTGTTTGGCATTGCAAACAGTAAACTTACAGGGGAAGTCCAGCAGATGGCGGCAAAGATGAGGGTCCTGGAGCGGCCCCTTTACGAGGAGAAGCTACGAGACCCAGCCTGTCCATGATACAACGCTGGGTCTACAACGCTGAAAACTAATTGTGGCCACTGACAGCTCTTAATGAGCACCTCATTGTGAAATACTAGCACTTCTGAGTCTTGTAGGCTTACTTGTCTTGTAGGTTTACTCTGGTGATGCTAAAAATTGTGTTTGAATCTGTGGATTTAAGTTTTTCACAGCAGGTATATAGCCTTTCAGGTAAGACTTCAAGATTTGAGAAAAGCACTCTGGGAAATGCACACCTCATACGTGTTACACCACATAGCAGATTTCAAGGAAACCTCATAATCAGGTGCTGTTTTTTATTTTATTTTTGTAATTCTTGGACTCCTTTCAGGTATGTTTTTTTTTTTTTTTCTGGGGCATTTAAAACTGAATTTTTGGTATGCAGTATCATTGAAATAGCTATATTTTTTCATTATCAACCTTTCCCATAGCTATCTGGAATTTTCTGTGAATGCTTGGAGGTTGGCAGCATGCTGCATATTATTGGAATTCTGAGGGAATGAATTCTTGAATCTCCCTTGGGAAGCTATGTTGTTCACCTCTTGATTCTGGAAATGTTTATCTTTTAAAGTGTTTTAAAGTGGGAGGTGCTTTCTTCTTTAATGTTTGAAACATTAGTTGTATGTCCTTAAACTGTGAGCTTTCAGCTATGTGAGTGCAGGTGTGCTCCTTGTGAAGGCCATGGAAATTTGCAGGGTGCATCTCGCTTGGCTGCAGAGCTTGTCATTCAGTTTGTCAGGTCAGACAGAAAATACTGAGCAATTCCAAGATGAATGTCAGAGATTTCATTTCCAGCCAAGTTATCCTGGCCTTCCATCTTCTGTGATCTCTCTGAATCCATCAGAAACTCCCACTAATCTCTATGTACAAGCTTTGGCTGTCTCCAGATGTAGCCTTAGGATCTGCAAGATATATAGGGTAATTTGCCCAAGGTAACTTCATCTACGCTTTTTGAGCAGTTTCTGAACAACCTGTAACAGCTGATATGGTTTTGATTTCTGCAGATGATTGTACCCATCTTCTCTCCAAAAATGGAAAAAATAGGTGATAGGAAAAAAAATTGCAGTTCTCTTCTAGGTTTTCATGTCCTCAAAGTTTAGCATTGTTTATCTTCAGAAACATAATTGCAAAGCTTTAGTGGACTGTTCTTCTTTTTTCTTTTTAATTAAAAAAAAAGAAGTGGAGTTAGGATAATGTTTCATGATACCAAATTTGTCATTAGAAATAGCAAAGGGGATATGTGGATGCAGACGTCCACATGAAGTCTAGCTTGCCATTTGCAGGTAATGCAGATCCTGTCATATTATGCTGTGCACTGCAAATACAAACTAACAAGCAGCTTGAAGTGGTGCATGGTATCTGCCTTGCTTCTCAGCTCTGCCTTTTCAGCCCTGTTTTGAATTTCAGAATACCACTTTGCACATGTGTGTTTGTGGATATCATTTTGAAGCTCCATTTTGCTATCTTACTGACAGTGTGTTTCTTTTATAAAAACGACTGTAATCCTAAGTCTGAGGGTCTGATGTATTTACTGGTTTGCTGTTGTAGCTTCTATAAAACCCCTGTCCTAAGGAACACCAAGAAGTATGTGAAAATGAGTAAGCTTCTCCTTTTAGTCATCTAGGCTTCTACTGTGATTGGTGGAATAAATTAATTGAAGTATGTAGAGATGCTGAAAAACAGAAAAAGTGACAGCTAAAGGAAAGAAGTAGAACTGCACAAGTGTCATGGTTTCATAATTTTTGCTGTTGCTGTTCCACATCATAACATCATGTGGAGCACAGAAAAGAACAACACGTCCCAGAGGACCTCACGGTCAGAGAGGAAAATACATCACGGAAGTGACTCTCTCACTCCTTCTCACTGCCTGCCAGAGGGTGTGGGTGTGCTTCCAAGATTTGGTGCCTTCAGTTTCAAAGTAGGCTTTTCGGTCTTTGGAAACCTCTGTCTCTGCCTGTCTGTCTGTCTCTCTTATTTTATCATAGTATCATAGTATCATAGTCTCGTGCAGGTTAGAAGGGACCTTAGAGATCATCGAGTCCAGCCCCCTGGGATTCGAGCCTCCTGTGTAGCAGAGCGGCACTTCTACCACTTGCGCCACAGGGGGGATTCAAACCCAGGGCCTCCGGTGTTGCAACACGGCATTCCTACCACTTGCGCCAGTACTTGATTTATTAGCCTCAGTTCCAATTAGATTGCATTTTATTGTGTCATCTTGTATTCCAATATCATAGTTAGTAAAAGAAGTCTTCCTCCTTAGATCGTTGCTGCTTCTTTGTTTGTTTCCTTGAGCCCAGCTCCCATCTCCCTACCTCTTTCCCTTTTTCCCCTTCCCATCTGTTAGGGGCTGGGGGCCTACGGGCCTACTGCCCCCCCTGTCACGGACGTAGATCAACCTAGACAATTCTGTGACAATGAGCTATTCTGAACATATTTTTTGAATATAAAATATAGGTATGGGATCCTACTGGTGTCTATAACTCAAGTGGAGATAAAATTTTCACAGTATTTTTCCATATTTCATAGGTTAGTGGAGGAAAGAACATACAGAAAAAGGAAGGATAATGAGATGTTTCCCGTTTGAATTTGAAAACTACTTAGGCTGTCCTTACAAATTTTTATTTCCAGCAAATGCAGAGTTGAAATTCCTCCTGCAAATTTTTTGATGTTCACAAGTTGATGGGACACACACAATCCAGAGTACAGACCACATGTGAATGGAAGGACAGGAAACTTAGAGAGTAGAAGCATATTCCTTCTGAGGTCTACTGGGTTTGAATATGGCCAAGAGATGCTGTAGCATGCAACGTCACTGACTGAAGGCAGCCATATCACATTTGCAAGAAATTCATTCTAGGACCTCAGATATCATTTAGGTGACACTAAATTTGATGTTGCAGAAACTGCCTTGCACTTCAGATCAAGAATATACTCAGGAAATTAGAGACTGCATGGTATTTCATAGTTTTGCTGCCTGACAGGTGAATCTATACAACTCCGAATTCCCTCCCTTCTCATGTCCCTGCTGTGATGGTGCTTTTTTTCCTCTGGGCATTTGCAGTCCTGTGGATATGGAAAGAAGAATGGGGAAAGATAGGAAAAAACATCATCAATTATTTCAAATAAATCTAATAAACCCAAGAGATGTTGGCTGTTTCCAAGCTTGCCTTGGGTGTAGATTTTTTTTTTTTTTTTTAACTAAGGACTTTTTTTGCCAGAATGTAAGTACTGTATGCAGTTACTCCGTATCTATACAGTACAGTAATCACTTCCTAATCACATATCTTCAGATTCCTCGAGTATACAAGTATCCATGTTTTTTTTTATCATTTCCTATACTTTTTAAGGAAACTGAAATTTCCTTCCTCCATTTCCATACTTTCTTCTGTTTAGATTTTTATATCCATTAGGAGAAGTGTTTATGGAAGGTGTGTAACGATAGTGCGGGATTTTAAAATAATAGATGTAAGCTGTTTAAAAACAAAAAAACCAAAGGTAAATTTAATATTCATGAATGTTAAGATTATGTTCCTTGTTTGCACACTTTTTTTTAAGCAAAGAAACTTTCTATCTTGTGTGCATAACAAAATTCAGATTCATATCAGTCATTTTAATATACTAGTGTTTTTGTGAGTTCGTAATAGTATGTTTTCTGCTGTTAATTCAGAGTATAGAGGTATTTTTGTAACAGTCAGAGATCCTTTCTTTGCATTTACCAATTGTAATCAAATCTGTCTCCTGGACTTCCTGTTTCTGTTTTTTGTAACAGCAAAAAAAAAAAAAAGTTTTTTTCCTATGAAATCTAAATGCATTTATACTGTTATAAAGTAATCTTCTGATGTTATTTCTAGATAAATTTGGTTTAGCATTCATTTGGGGACTTGGAGTAGTATTTAAGTACTGTAATATGCAGTACTTCTGTTTTTCAAACTATTAAAGAATGATCCTCAGTAGCTTTGGTCTCTTTCAGAGACCTTGCTCTAATCTGTAATGTAATTGTACTGTAAAGCAAAGTAACTTACAGATATTATGTGAAGTGGTGAAGCTATGTGTATGCTTCAGAATAATAAATTTTACTAGCAGTTTTAAGCCAGTCATACTCTTGTGGACTTGCTAAAGCTGACCTAACATTTCACTTGCTGTTCTTTACAGCTGTCATTATTGTCTTTTAAATACTTCAACTGCACACCAGGAGCACTGTAAAACATGGCAGAGCAAGACCTCTAGCATCTTTAATGCCTGAAGATGCAGAGTGGTGTATCTGTTGTTCAACCCCTGGTGGGAAAACTGCATATGGAAGTGGTGTTCTTTATAAATGCTGTGGAAATGCCACTACTTAAAGGTAAAAGCATCCTGTTTGCAGCTGTAAACAAATGAACTGAATTGATTAATTCTGTAACTGTATATCTATATAATTGCTTTAACTCAGACTTGTTGTGAGTCATCTTAATGTGTTAAGGGAACCCTTAGGCAGGTAACAATTAGTTAATTTTAAGTGGATTAGCTTTCAGCATCTTTGTGTAGTGGATGATTCCTAGAGTAGCTGATAGATCATATAGATAGATATAGATCAAAGAGAAATTTCTAGAAGAAATTCCTTTAACATACTGCTCTCACTGTGCTGTATTTCAGTAGAGGTGGTGGGTGGCAAGTGCCTTAACTGCTGAACTACTGGAAAACAGCAGCTAATGGCTTTTTCTCTGTGCCTCTGGGTATGTATGTCTGTACTGCTGCTGAAGGTTCAAGGTAGAATGCAGAGGCAACCTGTTGTTCACTGTAGATTGAGTAATCTGCTAAAGGTGTTGCAGAAACAGTGGTTAAATTCTGTGCTGCCTTGGCTGTGGCAATCCTGGTTTGTGTGCAGTGAATACAGAGATCCATCCTTACCTTATCTATCATTCAGATAAAGAGACTGGCCATTTGAACAGATACCATGGGAACTGATGGATATTTTATTTAAAAAAAAAAAATTAATTGTAAGATAAACTTTAATAAAACACATCTGAGCAGGTGGCAGGATGACTGGAGTAAATATAATACCTTTTCCTATAGTGGGTCAGCTCAAAACATGATGCTATGTTCTGCTCTTAGAAGACGTAAAACTTTGAAATATATATCATTCATTATCTTTCTTGTCCCTTACTCCTCCTCCCTCACAATCTCCCTTTACTTCAGTGGGTTCATAAATTCTGAGAATAATCTGGAAATTGGTGTGCTTATCCATTGGGAAGTGAGCTGTTCTACTCATATTGTTCCACAAATCAGCAGCTGAGAACAGTGGGAAATCAAGTGCTGGCATTTTTGTTGACTTTACATTAAGCATCAGGAGAATAGGTTATTTGCAATGGAATTCAAACCAGGTAGTCAAGATATGAAGATCAGCATTACTCAGCAATGGACCGTAGGAGCAGAATCGAAAGAACAAGCAAGCATTAAATAAGAGAGCACATATGCAGTTGAGCACATTTAATAGCATCATTGTGGAGCCACAGCAGCATGCAGCCTGTGTGCTCCATGCACTGCTGCTTCTTAAAACCTGCAAACTTTATACAGATAGACTTATGGGAGTGAAGGTTATCCTTGGAAAAGTAAAATGCTCTTGTGTGGTTTTGTGAATCCCTTAGGAATAACTCAACTTCCTTCCTATTTGTCTGTGAGCACACTTGAGATAATTTTCTTCTTCTTATCTGTCTTGCCTTCATGTAATTCATGCACTGCTTGGAACATAAAGAAAATTTCTTTCTGTCCTGGGTTTCTGAGATTTGAGTAGAATATAGAAGACCTAATTTGGAGAGAACCTATGAAAACTGAGTCTTTCCATTTTGGACTAAATCTCTTAATGCATAACAGATATTTTATGGTCTTAGACAGTAATACCTCTCTGTGAAAGTTATTTCCACAGTTGGCTTGGTGACTTGTAAGAAATGGTGACTTGAATTTGCATGATGCAAGTAAGAAATCATTTTGTTAGGTCTTCTGTTTGCTCTCTTTAATTTGATGATGTTCTGTCCTTTGCATAAAGGAGCAGAACTGCAGGTAGGATATTTCTATTCTCTAGTCTTTGGAAAGAAGAGGTACAATATTTACAAATGCCTGTTGGCACATTACATCCAGTTGTATTTGTTTCCCGCTATTTAACAGCCAATACAAAGTGTGAACGGCTGCTATAGGTAGAAGTTAAAATGAGTCAAAATTAAACTGACAGTAACATATGCCCTTATTGAGAAAGTAGTTGATGTAGGGTGATGTAGGTTCATTGAAGCCTGAATGTCTGTCTGGAGAAACTGTTAGGATGAATCAGCTGTAAGTTTTCTAAAGACATCCAACATCCTCTGATATTGTTTTATGCACACTGAGCTGAATAGCTGATTTCATGTAGGATTTTGGTCAATGCCTTTAGAAAATGAAGCTCAAACGATCACTTAGGAAAGAACAGTCCATGAAGAACTTATTTTTCCCATGAGAATGAGAGTATGACTGCAGACAGTTACTTCTCCATGAATTGTAACATACAAGGTTCCACCACAAATAGCAGATTGTTTAAAATACAGTTTCATGAAATCAGGAAATGTAAACACTATTTTTGAATAGTGCAAGAAAATTATGCTGCCATTGCCCTGCTGGGGAGTTCTTGAAATGCAAATATACTATAATTACAGAAATAAGGTACTAGTGCATGGCACAGAATGGCAAGTATCTGGTGAAAGGCAGTATGATACAAGGTTTGATGGAGTACAGAAAGTGAAAACCTCTGCTCCTTGCTTCTACATCGAACATGACTGAATCTCAGTATTTTCTCTTGAGTTTAAAAGGGTTGCCTTGATGCTTGTGTATGAGTGTTTTGTAGCACAGTGTGAAGGGTTTGTTTCTTTGCAGTGATTGTTGCTTGCTATGTGTATTCCTATTAATATACTGTGTATATAAAATACAGCAGTATATAATTAAGAACAGGAGTTTTATAATGTTGTAATATGTAGGTCATTATTCAAGATACAACATATGATACACTACGTGACACAAGATGCAGATAAATGCAGTGAATTACGCAGTTGTACATGCTTGAACTCTTGCTTTCATGTATATTTTATATTCATAATTTGTTTCACAAGCTGTCAGCTCTATTGCAACTTAGCCATGTCTAAAAACCTGAGCATAATAGCTGAAACAATTATAGGTGATTATGGATTGATGTTTCACTAAAAGCTAATTTTATTTAAACCCCATATTCTCTTCCATGTTCTGTTAACATTTTTATAAATGAGTGACTGGTGAATTTTAAGTGATATTAATAAGTTCAATAGTCAAACCCTTAAAGGGATTGTGAGCTTCTTACTTTTAATTCCCTGCCTTCCCCTTTTAAACTTCACTGACAAATGAAGTTGGATTGATTCCTGCCTTCTTGAACCAATTCTTTTTCACTTAGGTGCTGGCTCGTTAAGTTGCTAAAATATCTGGTGTCTTGAACTATAAAAATGGAAAACACTGGAAAGAGAATGAAGTTTGGGTGTGGGATGGCTTTTTTCCCTTTCCTTCCTTGCATTTTTTCCCAGGCTCCATGCTGGCTAGACTTTGAAGCTTCTAGGAGAATATTTAAAAAAAAAAAAAAAAAAAAAAAAAAGGCTTTCAGAGTAAAGTGTAAGCAGTAAATGATTGAAAACCATAATAGAATTCTTGGCATCTGCTTGGCAGTTTTATATAATCAGATGCCTCCTTTTAGTTAGTGGTTTGTTAAATCACTGGTTTATAGATTTTTAAATGTTTTGCTCTGTCTCTGTGCAGCTCTAAGACTGAGCCTTATTGTCCTGGAATTGAAATTGATGACCTGGAAGGCATTCTTCTTCCCTCCTCTCTTTCAAACTGTTTTCACCTTTTTTTCTTTTAAAAGTCTGTCTGAAAGGGTAAAATTATGATTGAGTTTCAGTGTAACAACAATGAAGACACAACAGCATGTGTTCTGTTTGGGGAGTGTTCAGTTCCATCTTATATGATCAGTTTTGACTTTATGAATGTACGTAAGAACAGGGCATTGTTCTGCAACAGAAATTCCTGCTAGTGAAAGTTTACCTTGGCTAAAATTCTCTAGAACACAAGGATAGCTACTGCATAGCAATGCTCCTTACCTGGGAAAGATATAGTGAACAAATAACAACATAATAATTGAGGATTTTGTTAATTATAACAAATGACTAAAATGTATTTTGCTTTATAATTTAAATATGTAGGCCACCTTTTTCATACATATTGAGTAAAATAGAATCTCTGTGAGAATATTCACTACTTGTGTGATATTACATGATAGTACAAGAAAATTCTACTCAGAATCTTGCATTTATATTTTCTTATTTATATAGTATTCTTTTGATAATTGTATTAAAACCTGGAGTGATGCCATCTAGCTAGAGAATCCTATTGTGTATACACAAACATGTAAGTTGTCCCAGCCTTCCATTCTTCCTAATGATGTACTGCTATAGATGCAAATTTTTGAGTAAAATGTGGTTTAGCATCTGAAACATTAACATTTAATTTACTGTGTTTCCTCTGTGCTAGTGGCTTCAAATTTGGTCCTTTGTATGATTTAGTTTGCATTGCTAATGGAAAAGTGCAGTATCTTTAATTTCTATCTATAGTGTGTGCTTTGCAAATAGTTTTCAAAACATTTCAAAACACTCTGAGCTTTGGAACAGAAAAAATGTTGGATGAACAATGGTTAGTGACCACTGTATTACCCTGAGGTTACAGTCAGTCTGATGTTTATGGGCCCCTGTCATGATCTGGAAGTAAATCTTGTTCCCAGTATGATAAATCTGTCTGTTGTTTCTTGCCAGGAGAAAACTAATAGGTTTACCGTGTTCCTACAGCAAATATCATAGAAAAATTTCTCCATTCTTTTGATGCCTGTGACTTAATCACAACTGTGAAGAAATTTAACAAGTTACTAAAGAGATAGGATTCTGAAAAAGTCCCTGACTTTCCCTCGGCTCTTCTGAGGGCTGACAATAATTTTTTAAGGATTTAGTAGCTTGACTATTTGTTTCTTGTCTCCTTATGTCTTTCTACGGTTTGTTGCTGAGCTCTGTAGCATAGTTAATCCACGTGTGGAGCTGTCCTAGGAAACTGCAGAGCCCACCCTCAAAGCTGACAGTGAATCCATAGAGACTCTTTGTTGCTGGAGGACAGGGGTGGTGGGTAATTTGGTAGCAGTCCTGCTTCAGTTGAATAAGGCAGCATATGTATGCACTAGCTGCCTTTCAAGATACAAAGCCCAGCCTAGCCTGTGCCCCAGTGGGAACATGCTGGAATATAGTACCATCATGAAATACATATTGCTTGTTTTGTGTGTATACATACACAATTTTGATCATGCTTCACTGGCACAGTGTAGACAGCATAAGACTATCTGCAGCAGCTATGCTGTTGTGTACAGCAGCCTGTATCCTACCTGATGAATTTATTGTCTCTAAAAGCATGCTGTTTTTTATGCTGATACACAGTTTAGTGTGTTCACTGCATACATTATATGCTTTGTATACATATAGACTATGTGCCTTTAGCATTGGTAGGCGGTAACTTTTCCTGAACCTTTAAAAATGTTTCTTTACTACTTTACTCTTTCAGTATTTTGCGTTCAGAAAAGCACATGTGCTAAAGTACGCTATGTTGAACCATCTGTGAACAAGTACAATAATCCACTTCTGCTGCATATCCATTCTGCTAATCATCTACAAAATTTGTCTGCATAGCCTGCTATTCAAATGGCTACCATGCACCAAAAGTAATTTTCTGTAGGAAGAATATGTTTTAGTGTATATTATTAGAGAACAAAACAAGTAAAAAGATTTGCAGGTACTTGATTTTCAGCTGAAGACAAGTATGATCTGAAAAAAGGGAACACAAAAAAGTGAGGAGTATACTGAGATGAGAAAACAGGAAGAAATAATGGGGGCATTTTATTTTTTTTTTTAATTTAGAGATGGATGATAGTCTGTGTATGAGTATGGGGTTACCTTTTATATAAGAAACTTAATATGCTCAGCTAATCTTGACAGAAGCATAAGTAGTTGATCTGGGCTAAAAATAAAGTGAGAATGTGATTGTGAGAAATACACCTCTAAATCTGTCTCAAATCATCTTTGAATAGAGTTACCTTCTTTTACACACTGTAAATATGTGAGAGATTGGAACTTCACTATAATTAGGTGTCTGCTGAATACAATTTGCTGTATGAAGTGAAGGTGTTGAATTTTTTCTTGTTCATTGTATGTGGAAGCTTATACCAACACACTGGGCCCACAGTTTTCTTTTACTGTGCTTTTTCTTTTGAGATTGTTGCATTTTTGTATGCATGACATCTTATATTTGCTCATGAAATCTGATGAAGTAACTTCAGTAGAATCATAGACTCATTAAGGCTGAAAAGACCTTTAAGATTATTCAGTCCAGCTGTCAATCCATCACCACCCTGACCACTAACCCATGTTCCTATGTGCCTCATCTGCGTGTTCCTGCACCTCCAGGAACAATGACTCTACCATTTCCCTGGGCAGCCTGTTTCAAAATTTCACCACTGTTTCTGTGAAGATATTTTTCTGAATGTCCAATCTGAACCTCCTCTGGAGTGTCTTGAGGCCATTACCTCTTGTCATATCACTGTTACTGGAGAGAAGAGGCCAATCCCCTTCTTGGTACATCCTCCTTTCTAGTAGTTGTGTAGGGCATTAAGGTCTTTCCCAAGCCTTTTCTACTCCTGAGTAAACAATCCCAGTTTCCTCAGTTGCTCCTTGTAGGACTTGTATACCAGGCCTTTCACTAGCTTTATTGCTTTTCTCTGGATACGTTCCAGAGCCTCAGCATCTTTCTTGTGAAGGACTCAAAACTGAACCAAGTACTTGAGGTGTGTCTGCACCTGGGCTGAATACAGAGGGACAGTCACTTTTCTAGTCCTGCTGACTGCGCTGTTTGTGACACAAGCCAAGATGCTGTTGGCCTTGGTCACCTGCCCACATTGCTGTCTCATGTATATTTTTTTGTAGACTAGCACTCCCAGATTCTTTTACAGTGTGCAGTTTTCTAGCTATTCTACCCCAAGCCTGTGGCACTGCATAGGACTCTTATGACTGAAGTGCAGGATCTGGCACTTGGTCTTCTTGAACCTCATACAACTGGCTCAGCCTTTTGATCCAGCCTATCCAAATTCCTTTATAGTATCTTCATGTGCTCAGGCAGATACAGTTTCTCCCACCTTGATATCATCTGTGAACTTAGTGAGAGTATACTCAGTCAGAAGACTGGATCCAAAATTGAACACTGAGGAACTGTGCTCTTGACAGGTTACCAGCTTGATCTAACTCCATTCACCAATACTCTCTGGATTTGGCCATCCTGTCATGTTCCTGAGGTCAGCCTGACAGACCCTGTAGTTCCCTGGGTTCCCCTTTCAACCCTTCCTGTAAATGAGCATTATATTGTCAAGGTGCTTGTTGTCTGAAATGCTGATAAACAAGGGGAGGTCTGGCAACACCAGAGAATTTCTCAGGGTCATTTCCTAGTAGCTTTCAGACAGATGGTACCAGTACTTTCGATACAATATATTTTAATATTTATGTTGGTATCCATTATGTACTTCTGAGTTTAACGTGCAGTTCAAGCCCGGAGCTTCCTAGAAATCTTCCCTCCTGTCATCAAGACAGCATTTCTAATGCAAGATGCTGGGACACATTTTTGTGTCAACTTCTTATTCCTCCTCCTGCTGCTTGGTAGCTCAAAAGATAGAAGTACTCTTATTTCCCTAATAGTGGGTAGCACAGGAAGTGAAAAGTCAACCCATCGCTTAGACTTGCTAGCTAGGAACTGAAGTGGCATTGTATAGCTTAGTGAGTATGGGTACTGTGGCAGGTCTACTACTGGAGGACTGTGACAGGAAAAAATCTCCACAAATATTGTTGCCTAGCCTTGTGGGAAAGTTCTATGTTGGATATAGAATGGCAAAGACAAGCAAAATTTTAAGCAAATTACTCAGCTAAAATTTCCTTTAAGCAAAAGCTTCATCTCAGCTGTAAATCTGATTATACTTTAAGTACTTTTGTTTCTGCTAAGTATGGTAAGATCTACACATGCCCAGTGCTGCTGCAAAATAGTCCATGTAGCCCTTACTGAGTCCTAATCACTAAGACTACTAATTACTTAGTCCCTGAGTTTCCAATGCTTAATGAAGTAAAGCAGAACTAGGAAGCAAAGGATCGTTGCCCCATGCTTTAATCTTGGTGTGATATGAGTATCCAAATTGCAATTTAAGGCCTAGGCTTTTGTATCTCATACTAAAAATTTGTTTCCGTTGGTTGGATGAAGGACAAGTTAAATCTGCTTGTCTGAGTAATGCAAATGGGAAGATGATGGGAACAGGACTGCATAGGTCAACGCTACTGAGATGTCCAAGTAGAGTAAAAGATCCGGTTTTATAAAACCTGCAGTATATGCATGCATCTATATGTAATGCATCTTCTTAAGAAATATATGCACTTAGTGCTTTTTGTTGGTTCCTTACACAAACTATGGATAGAATTTTTTGTTTGTTTTCTTAATGAAATCAGTAGCAGTTTAAGGTAAATATGTGGGTGTTCCAGATCTTACTAAAAAGCACATATACCTATTTACAAAGAAAAAGTCTGAGAAAAAAGACCTGAATATGTCCTTATTATTAAAAAAAATAAATAAATAAAAAAAAATTGGTGGTGAAAACGGTATTTTGAAGTCTCTTATGTGGCCCAAATTACATTCCTTTTTACCTAACTCAAACCCCTGTATCACTTTTCATGGAAAAATAAATAAAAATCTTCACACATTAGGAAGTAATAACATAAGTTCTGCAACTTGTCTTGTAAATGAGGTAAACATCATGTCAGGATGAATGCATGTGGCCAAAATACCTATTTGTTGGCTGCTGTGTAGCCATGCCTTTGCACCCTAAGATTTACCACTCTCCTTTTGAGGAAGGAGGAGTAGTAGCAGAGGAATGAATCCACGTAAGCATTGAAATGTAGTTTTAACAAGGAGATTCACCTACATGTGAACCCAAGAAGGCTGCAGAAAGCTTTCAGGGAAAGGAGCAGCATTATAAATATTTTAAATCTTTCTGTGAGCAGGGAACAGTGTGACATATGTTTTACATTTCACTGCCTGCTACAGTACCATTATTTTAGAACCTGTCGCCTTTCGTAGGCTGTGCACTCATAGACAAATGCCATCACTTCAAAACCAATAGCTAAGCTGCCTCTTTTCATACAGTTTCTTTCAGTTCCAACTGACAGTTTAAAAAAAAAAAAAAAATGTTGTTCTCCCCACACACCCTGTTCGAAGTGATCTGACCTAAAAAAGTGTAGTGTACAGCAGAGCTGAAAAGACAAACATTCCCTTTGAAAACTGATACATCCCAAAGTAAAGCAAAATAAAAAAGAACCCCAATGCAGAGATGAAGCCATCACATGGGAGAAGGGAGACGTGTTTAGAGTCTGCTTTGAAGTGAAAGGAAGAAGTAGTCCTCTTTCAAGGCAAAACAGATGCTGTTTTATTTTTCTTCTTTGCTTGAACTCTGCTTAAATGGCCACAGTTGAGCCTTCTAAAGGATTGTTGTTGTCAACAAGGAAACAAGGCATGGTAGCAAGGAGATGGACCTGAGGCAGGCAGCAGTGGCATAAGGATATCAGTCCATACCTTCTTCATCTTCTGAATAATAGTTCAGCTCTCAATCTAATTATTTGAACTACTCTGTGGGATTTGAATATTTGCAAAATAGCTTGAAACATTTCATGAAAAATTAAATAATTCACAATAAGATGACAGCTTTGGAAATAATTTGTTCTTTATGCTGTTTTCGGTGTCATGAAGTAGTTTCAGAAATTCAAGGTGGAATTATGATATTTCAGATCCTGATGACTGAATTTGTTCATGAGAAATTCTTAACTGCTAGTCTATGCATTTTTTTGTTTTAATTTTTTGATAAAAGTCAGTTTTCATTTACAACAATAAATTACTTGCTAGAGTTCTATGTAAAATGGGAAGAATGCAAAGTTCTGTCTAGTCTACCTACAGTCTATTCTTTCATTTAAAAAAAAAAAAAGTCATCAATTAAAAATTGTGAAAGCTTGAATGATTAAAAATAAAATAGTTTGCACCAAAACACATAATATTTCTAGTTGAAGACTTATTTTGTTTAGAGCCAAAGAAATACATTTTGATGCCATTAATACAGATTAAATTTAGTTCTTTATCCAGAGCTGATCTGTGTGTCTGCTAAGTAGAGACAGAAATTGTGAAAATATCATCCCACTGGGATTTTAAGATCTGACTATGTAAGCGTAAGATCAGAGCTGTTTGGGTGAACATGAAAGCTGCTTTTTGGGTGCTGAGATGAACGTTGTATTCTCTAAGGTCTTCAGCAGCTCTGTTTGAATTCTAGGGGTTCTGTTGTTTTCTGTAGTGTGTAGATGAATTTTTAAAAGCCTGAATGTCTTTCTGAAAAAAAAAATGCTGTTCAATTATAAATTTATTGTAGACGATGTAGAACCTCCTGGGTGAGATCTATAGCCAGTACTGGCAGATGGCAGAACAGCCAGCTGAAGCAGTTCTTCTGACCTCTGTATGGGAAACCTGCATTTGATGAAATTCACATCTAGTGCTCCTATAGTGCACTATGTAAATCTAAGCGTTAGCAAGGTGGAAAAAAAATGAGGAATCAAACTTCTGAGATTTTGAGTATTTCATTCGTTCCGGAGTAATTTTGTTTCCCTTGGAATTTTGCTATGATATACCCCTAGTGTTTCTTTTACCAATCCAGTATTCTGTGGAGCCATTTAAGAAGACTGATTTCTTTCTTCCATATATGCTATTCTTCTTGTAATATAATTAGGATAATAGATGACGGTCGTACATTAATAGTTAATAGTAATTAATTTTATAATCCTGAAATAAGCATGCACAGTGTGGATGGCACAGTTTGTATTTACCAGTTCCTTTTGACTTTTATAAAGGTCATTTTGGGGGGCCAAATAGTTCTCTTAGTAATGCACAACTGCAGAGGGCTGTCAGAAATCTACAGAGATTTCTTGATAAATATTTTTGGAATTTCTTAAGAACCAGTTTTGAAATATTGTATCATAACAGATTTTTCCTGGTTGAAAGCTACAAATTTGTTTATTTCACATACTGACATGTTGACAAAACAGAAGTTGAGTAGAAGTGTACTCCTGAGTCTGATAGAAACCTCAAGACCTTTGTTCTTCTCTTCTACTTGCCTCTACCAATTACTTATCTAGGATATTTGTCAACAACCATTTCTGCTGTTTGAAGAGAATTGAAATAACATCAGATTTTGCTTGAACACATCTAAGAAAAATGCAGACCCATACATTCTAATATGATTTATCTATTAGTACCAGGGCCTTCAATCTGAAACTGATTTATTGCCAGAAATGTGTAGTGTTCAAAAAAAAAAAAAAAGGGAAAAAATTATCAGAAGTGTATGTTAGTATTAGCAGAACAGATTATACTTGTAAAAATGTCAAAGTGACCAACATCTTTTTCCTCTGTACCTAGCTTAGACGATCCAAATCCATTCTTCTTGAGGTTAAAAACTCTTGCAATCTTCACTCAGGGCTGTTGGCACCCTCACTACTGAAGCTGGTAGGCATAGTTCAAAGACACCCTGAAATTCCTACCTGACTTGTGATAAGAGGATTGCTATTGACTTCCTTGAAACAGGCTTTCACTTGTTGTCATACAGCAGTGGCCAACACCAAAAATGTGGGCTAGATTTTCATCTTAGTTCTTTAAGCACAAATTTCAGTGATCTTTTCTAAAATCATGATGTGTGCTCCCCAGATCAGGATCTGGGCTGCCTAATTCCAGTGTAAAAATCTCCAAAGGAGCCAATGGTAAGAATGTAAACTGCTATTTTAAGTTTCAGTGAAAATCAACATATTTTTTTTCTCATCTTGTTGAAGAGGCTTTGCTGGGGAAACAAATCAGTACTCTGATTAAATACTGAACTCGGCACTTGAGGTTCATACTGTAAGCTGAGCACTAGTGCAGGACTGCAGCTCTCAAATAAATATGCAGCCCGCTGCTGGGTGTTCTGAGAAGGGAGAGCATCCTCATCGCCTTCCCTTTGTATGCCTCAAAGCTATGGAAAAATGTCAAATCAAAAGGAGTTTAATTCTTCCCACTTTAGCACCCTGTTTCTACAGCTTGTGGTAATATACAGCTGGGTTTCCGATAATCTTTTAACTTTTTTTTTTGGTAAAGATTTTGCCTGAGAAAAGTCTGGACTGTTATCATGAAACAATTTGTTACATAAAACACATCTTGCTATCAAAATCCAAGATGTCTCAAGTATTTTGCACCTTTTAAATGTGAACTAGGACTACAGATGTTATGGATGTCAAGCCTTCCAGAATGACTGCACTGAAAACTTAAACAGTGACTACAGAATGATTTAAAAGATTATTTGAAGTATAGAGAATGGTTGTTCTTTATCCCATAGCACTCATGAAAACAATCAGCTTAAATTGTAAGGACTTAGGGAACCATCCATGCTATTGTTTCCTCCCTTAGCTTGAATCTTGTATGCTAATTCCTTTCAGCTGTTTTGAGGATGGCTGTGAAATAAACTACATAAATGATTTGGTTTTTTTCCTCTAACCTATCACTACTTTCTTCTTTGAAATAAGAGTATGTTCCAAATTTCAAGTTTTACCAAGGATATATTTATATACAGGTTACATTTGCAATTCTTGATGTGGAGTGCTTGAGATTTAAAAAGAACAAAACAGCAAATCTTTAAGTATGAACATAATAATCCTGTTATGACAAGGAACACATTTTCTTGTAGGTATTAGATTATGGCATGTGGATGTAGAATTATATTTTGCTTTGTAAGATCTGTTTCTGTCTTCTACATTGCATCTCCAGGACTTTGCAGTACTGTCTCCAAAGACAGTAACATGGCTAAGAACTAATTTTAAAAACAAAACAAAACAAAAACAACATAATACCAGCTGTTGAAAATATCAGCAGTAGGGCTGACTGTGGGTAATCTCATAAGTGATAACCTACACAGCCCAGGGTACTTCATTGGCTGCCTCGCCCTTCTCCCCTAGCTGTCTTTAAACGTCTTTCTGCAACCCCTGGAGGGGAGTGCAGCGGCATGTTTTGCAGCAAGGGATCACTGTCCCGAGAGGCTCGTCAGAGGTATGGAAGAGTGTTAGGTCTAGCTTTTGAGATTTAGGCCTTCATGTCAGGGGTGAAAGAAATTGCTATTTTCTTTGAATATATAAAATATAATAACAGGGCATTTGCTGCTTTCACAAAAAGAAAAAAGGCATCTGACTCTTCTTTTGTAGAAAAAGCTTTGCATAAGCCACAACCATTGCTGTACACACCAGCCCTAACTATTTGCTAATGGGTGGAGTGGTTAATTCAAATATCTGTCATTTACTTTTGGATCAGTTCCTTCTATGACAATCTCTACAGCTTCTTGACACCATTAAATCCTGGGATGCTTTCTACTATGACTGTGGAGTCATTTCTGTTATTGGTGAAAGCTTTTTGCTTTTGCTGTGGGGCAGCAAACATGATTAGCTGCATATCTGCCAACAAACTTTTTTTCCACTTGGATATCAGGCTTGTCTGTCCAAATTTTTATGAATGTCTCCTGAGATACTTGAAAAATGTAGAACAAAACTATTCATGATGCTAACAGAACTGCTAATCTGGAGATCTCATTTATCATGGAAGGGCAATATTTTAGGCTTTATACAGATCCTTACCTTGCCATTAAGAAACACATTTTAGAATATTGTGTGAGATAGTTAGGGAAGTTGTTTCGAAAACAACTACAAAAAAACCTTAAGTGAATATGGACAGCAGGTATGCATTTGCTGAATCTGAGGCTACTAAGGTTGTGGATGTGCAACTGTGAAACTGATTTCATTCATCTTGACAGACTTTCATGACTGTTAGCTCTGGAAAATAACTTTTTTTTATGTAACCCAGATTTTCTCTTTCTACAGCTGATGTTCATGATGCCACAGCTAATTAGTTATTGCTTCCATAATTCTTTGCACAGATACAAAATATTCCCATATCTCATCTCTTGTAGAAAAGGAAGTGAACATTCCTTTCAGTTATGGTAAGGTGTCCCATAATCCTATGTGTGTTTGTGTTGTGAAAAGTTCTAAAGCACTTTACCACCATATCTTGTCAGGAATTACTTCTCTTGCTCTGCTTGTGAATATGTGATGTTTCCTACTATCAATTCAATAGAATCATCTGGCATAAATATTTTTGTATTTATATATATTATAATGTATATCTATATCATAAAATGAGGGTAAAAGTGGGGGGAATAGAAACTGGTATCACAAGCATCTGCTTGATGTTTTCAAGTGTGTGTGAAAAGTAGAAATTTCTGGGAGGCTACCTGTGCTTCATCAAAAGAGCTGAGAAAGTTGGATGTGGAACCTTTCAGTGTTTTTTAACATTGAGTCTGTTGCAGACTTGCTAAATTATTCCAAGCTTGTCTTCTTACAAAGGCTATAGCTGCAGTTTTTAGACTTGAATAAGGAATAGCAATGGTATTTGCTAATAGTAATCACTTGTAAAGTTTGTAAAGAATGTCAATTTTTAAAATTTTGTATTACTACCTTGTAGCATTATGATGATATTTTTGTTGCTGATTGGACAGGGAAAATTGTAAAAAATGTTGTCTAGAATATAATTAAACACAATTCAAGAACTTCTTGATGAGGCAGTGTTAGGTGTATGTTAACTATCACAAGAAGTCTCCATGCTTAAAAGCAAACAAATGAATGTAGAAAATGATCAAAGAACACACAAGATTGGAAGCATGGGTCAGTTGGTTTGTTTGTTTGCTTTTAACCCCCCAGCCCAGCTGAAGCATTTGATAGGCTCTAATTTTCTTACAGCTCTAAAACTCAGAAGTCAAACGTGTCTGTTTTCTCAGCTATCCCTAGGAAGTGGAAAAGGGTAAAAATGGAACTGCCTTGAGATGGAAATTCGTGAAGCAGAATTTAGTTCTGACATATCACTTAGTGTGAGAAGTGAATGTAGAATTCCTAATATGTATAATGGAAATGACTGCAGATTTTTGGTTAGTTATTTAGCTAGTGATTTCCCCCAACAAGACATGAGTATAGAGGTTAGAGTACATAATTAGATATGTATATTAACAAATGAATAAAAAATACCCAAAGTATTTAGGGCCACTGGGAATTCAGTGCTAGTTATATACAATTTCATTTATTTGTACATTGGTTTCAGTTATGATACATCAGGGATAATTTAGCCTTATGAATTTGTTAATGACTCTGAAACACATGTACAATACCTGTGTTAGCTGAACCGTGAGAGAATCTGAAGTGAAAAGAAAATATAACAACAGCAAAAAAAAAAAAAAAAAACAAAACAAAAAACCCACAAAAAAACAAAAAACCAAACCAAAACAAAAAAACCCTGTATGAATATATATATACAGCTTGGATAGTCTACATACCTATGAAAATCCACAAGAGCCTGTGGTTTGTGGCAAATAAATAAATTCTTCATAACCTGTTCAGTCAATAGGAGAAAATAATTCAATCTAAGGGAATATTTGGTGAAAGAAAAAAGGCGGGGAGGTGTATACTCCAAAAATATTGCTCTTATGGTCTCTGTGAAGAAAAGAGAAATACAGAAGTGCAGCATTAAAGCTTCAGAGCTTTACTGACAACCAAAATATGAACATCAGGTCTTTTCAAATGCTCTTCAAATAGATGTCAGTGTTAGTATCCCATGCTTATCCCATGCTTATTGCACATTTCCTAAAATTTTGGTTGGAGATGAACCTTTCAAGCTCATGTCCATACCTTACTCAGTGCATCAAGTAACTTCTGAACATTTCTTTGGTGCCTGCTTTATAGTTAGTTTGACCTGACTCTCTTCAGTTTGTGGCTCAGCCAGAAATGTCTGTTAGCTACCTACTTATTTAATTTACCTTCTGTGGCTCATACCTCTTACTTAGCAACTTTGAAATATCGAAAGTACAATCCACTCTCTCTCTGCCATTCTGATGTCTCTCAGGAAATCCTGTGCTCACTTGGTTGCAGAGCTGTCCCTATCAGCAAGAGCTGTATTTGTTTTTGTATTCAAGAGCTTTGTAGGTCTCTCGGAAAGAAGACATGTTGTACTAAATTTGGATATAAGGTGACATTAAAAAGCATGCTATTTCTATAAAATACTATTGGCTTTGGTAATACCAGTGAAGTTCAAAGTGATTAAACCTATTACTGCGTTCAGTGTAAGACAGAAGTGAGGAAAACTATTCTATTTAAAGTTATGATTTAGTGTTTAAAAATACCAATCTTAAAGCTGATTGCTATCTTTAAAAAAGTGATCCTTTGATATAAAAACTACAGACTTACTCGGACTATTCATACTATTCTGTATATCTATTTATCTTTCTAAATTTCAAATTAATTGTCAAGCAACGTCAGGTATTCAACATATTCAGAAAAGATGGTCCTTAGTTTGCTTGTATGTTTATTCCCGTGGCAAGTACAACAGATACAAAGAATGTGCTAACATGGTTAAGTAAAGAAAACTCTTAGCTACAAAGCACCCTTTTTCAGTGTAGTCACCACTGTTATTCTCTGAAATGTGGTTTGTCACGCTGCTGCTACCACTGCAAAAACTCACCACCTCACTGTGTTTACATTCTCATTTTAGTCTCCACAAACATTCAGCAAGCACTAATGAATGTCAAGATGTACTGCTTTTTCCTCAAGGAGGAATTCAATGACACACCTTTGCACTTCTGTGTCAGATGCCATTTTGTCAGACAGCTCCATCTGTCACATGGCAACAAAACAGAACCCTGGCAGGAAGGTTTGGCCTCTGCTGCCATACCACCTACACTGCCTTTGATGCCATGGATCAACAATAATAAAATAGGATGTATTACTTTTGGAGCAGACTTCATGTGATCTTCCTACTGGTTTCATATCATAACGTTGTTTGAATTGAAAGCGATCCTTGATGGTCATCTAGTCAAACTCCCCTGCAATGATCAGGGATCCTCCATCTAGATCAGGTTGCTCAGAGACCTGTCCATCCTGACCTTGAATGTCTCCAGGAGTGGGACATCCACCAATTCTGAGAGCAACTTAGTCTTGTACATCACCATGCTTATCATAAAGACTTTTTTCTTATCTAGATCTCCTATCTATTAGTTTGAAAGCATTACCCCAACAGACCCTGTTAAACAATGTCTCTTCAATTTAGATAATGAAAGGCCACTGTCAGGTCTCTCAGAAGCCTTCTTTTCTCCAGTCTGAACAGCCCCTGCTCTCTCAGCATTAAGTCTTTTCAGTGAGACCCATTTTTAGTAATATTGAAGTTCTCTTAAATGATAGTCCAGCACTGAACCATTTGCAGTTATCTACTGGAAACAGTTTTGACAATTATTGTGTAATGTTGCAGAATTCTGGTCTGTAGTTTTGTGTTTGGACCTGTGTAACTTGCCTGCATATCTTTTAATGTTGAGGACTGGACCCTAAGACATTGGGCCACCAGCTGCTGCAACAAGGCTGATTTTGGTTGCGAAGAAACAAATTTTGCAGGTCATTTTTCTGCAGTAGATCTGCAGGTTACCACTAGATGTGGAAAAAATCCCTGCCCTGTATTCAACCTTGATGGATAGGAAAATCCTTTATAATTAGTACAATGCTCTATGGTGGTTGCAGGGGATTGTTTGTATCCCATCCATGTTCTTCTGCCATCAGAATGCCTATTCCTTGGATTTTTCTGTGCAGGTATATTTCTTTGTTCCCGTGTTTTGTTACTGTATCCTCTTTATTTATCCTTTTGTAATGTTTGTGTTTTTGTTCTAGAAGAGTTTCTATTTGTCCTAAATAGATATTTAAGTATAGCATAGATAAATGGATGCTGCCTTTAAAACAGTGCTAAATGAGAATTCTGTAGTCTGTTAAACAAAATTCAAGAAAGATCGAGGGCATGAATTAGGTGTAGGCTTAAGGAATGCAAGAAGGAAAATAGTTCAGGATGGAACACCTTTGTTTTGTGGCTTATGTTTGAGTGCTGTCATCTTTTTGTTTGTTTAATCCAAGAACAACAGGTGCAGTAAATATGCATTTCTTGGAAGAGTTCCTATATTTTTCTTCAGTGGACAGTGATGGTATCTGTGACCTGAACAGCCATTTATTCAAATGATGCTTGCAGCATGTGCTGGAGTACTAAATCACAAATGAGGCAAGGTGCAAATAGCTACAGAACAGCCAAATCCTTTCCAAGTTTTTGTGCTTTTTACTATGTGAACTCAATCAAGTCTACAACCACTCATAGAATATTGGCAGAATGAAACCTGGAGGAGTATGTCTGCATTTTGGCAAATTAAATTTACTATCTCATGCTATCTAAATAGGCTATTTAGAGCTCTGTCCCTGGGACAGATCTCTTTAGATGAGCATCTACAACCTCCATGTAATTTTCTTTTTTTTTTATCTTCAGATTGAATGATCACAGCTTTGTGAACATGTTTCATCATTCTTTAGTATGTTTGTTGTCATGAAAAAATGAAAGCTGGATAGCCAGTGCTATAACAACTGCAATTCCTAAGAAAAGACAAGCACACATCTACATTAAAATGTACCGTGGGAAAAAAACTGTCAATTTCAATTTTTTTTTAACATATAGCCACACTTTTATTTATATGTAGTCTTATACACACACACCTATATGTATATAAATAAAATGGGCTGATGCGTACACCACCACAAAATAGGTCTGCCACCATCTTTGATAGTCTTCTGGAAATTGATTTGATTGAATATGACTCAGACTCATTGTCCAGTTCATCAGTGAATGCTTTGCAGGCTCATTGATTATATGTAATACCAACAGGAATGCTTGGCTTGCTTCATGAGGCAGTTGGTACTGTGCTATTATAAACACTCTCTGATATGTGTATGTAAATAAGTTAAGATTGCTTAAATTTGACAACTTAAACACATTTTTTGTATGAACAAAAAAGAAGACAGAAATGCATGTAGTTTAGGCTTTGTAAAGAAGCTGTCTTTATCCAGAGGTGAGAGTGTGGACAGTAAATAATTTAAGTTAGTTAAAGTAACCTTTGACAGGTAGACAATCCTGACTGTGTATTTTTGTTTATTTGTCTTAGAGAAAAATGTAGTACTTCAGCATATGGGGTTAATTTTTAGACCAAACTTCCAAATTAGTGAAAGACTGTGAATGGGAGAGTGGTTTTCTGTGAACAAGTATGTCTCATGTACCCCACTTAAAATATTTTTCTTCAAAAAAATTATACATATGGAATAGATACAATTAGACCTCGGGGAAACTGAAATTTTACCTGTTTGTGACTGTCGATGTGCCTGTTCACAGGAAAACAAAATCACTTTTAAATATGAACAGTAGGTGTCGTTGCACCTTTTATTTCAGTTTCCTGGTCTCCCTGTTCATTGCCGAAGAAGTTATTTGAAGGCTGGGATGTGCTGCCATGTCCCTTATTGACGGAAGGACATCAGAAGCCCTTGGCTGGCTGCTGTTACTCTCGCAGGCTGTACTAATTACTTCATTGTGGCATATGGTCCGCTGGCAAGATATATAGAAAAAAATTTAACCACAGTTTTACAGTGAGATCTTTCTGCATCTGTATGGGCGCCCCCAGGAAAATGGCACAAATTAAGTCAAGCTTTGTATGAAAAAGCACCCTTTCTCTCTCTCTCTATTTTATTTATTTATTTATTTAATGAGAACAATAACTACTTGCTGAGGGATATGATTTTTTTTTTTTTCTACAGTCAGGCTAAACTTTAGTGTTTTGTTTTTGTTTTTTTTTTTTTTTTGCCAGTCTTCTTTCCTCTTTGAAGCGTTTTGTGAAATCTTTGTAAGCTGTTGCTACAGACAATGTGATGAAACATTTGCTTTCTTGTCAGTTGCCTTCCCTAGGATGCAGATTACATGAGGAGAAATGTTCCTGTGATTTTGGGCATGAACAGAAGCCCTCACCATGCACCCCTGAGTTTGGTGAAAAGAGACAGGAAAGTAAGGAATATCAGCTTATTCACATGCACAAGTATGAAATGTCATAATATTTGTTTATTAAGTGCTGAGTAATTTCAGAATGCTCTTGCATCATGTGATAAGCAGCTTTTAATACTTGTGCTTAGGGGACCTACAGATGAGTTTTCTGTAACCACAGTATTTGGTTTACTCTTCCTGCTCAGGAGCCAGAAGTCCCAGTGAGGAGAAGGAGGCTGGTAATGCAGCAAGGGCAGGCTGAATACACAAAGTGTGCTATTGCTGTTTGCACTGATCTCATTAATTTATTTACACATCCTGATTTTACTTTCTCCCTGTCCAACTCCCTGTACCTTATGTTTCCTGTGTGCTGGTTTCAGTGCTGCTCACGCAGAGAGAACAAACAATTCAATCAGTCTGCAGAGTTTGCAGAACAGGCTGTGCACGCCTAACTATCATGCTGCCAGCAGACAGGTTCTGAAAAAGTGAACTGCCTTCCTGCTTGTGTTTATTTTTAAATGGCAAGACATTACTCCTGGGATACCAAGCCACTCTCTCATCTCTACTTCTGGAGGAGTGTTTGTTTTTTCATGACTTTTAAAAGTACGATTTGGGTTGAATTGTAGCGGCTCTATGCATGGTCTTGTGAACTCTCTAGCTCAAAATCCACGTTTAAGTGCATGGTCTTCTTGCTGACCACGAGTTTGTAAATTAAAGTCCACATTGTGAGTTTAACTGGTCTGAAAACATGAAAGTTTCCACAAAAACATCTTCTCTATTTAATACTTTATTCAAGCCAGTGGGAAAAATAAGAGGGAGTCAAAGATCTACTAGCTTAAATATTCAGAGGGCTTAACAAAAACTGCTTTTAAGAAATCTCCACTTACGATGACGAATGTGTTCTGGAGTTTTCTAAACTTTTCACCCTCTGTCACCGTTCTGGATTTGTATTTAGATGATCATTCTAGAAAGACCAAGTGACACGATGGAGTCATGTGATAAATTTTGCAGGCTGAATTTTTGTTGTGTATCCAAAAATCTGCTGTTGTGTATGATTGCTTACTAATGTGTATTACTGTTACAACAAAAAGTGTTTCAGTTGAAGTTGGCTATTAATCACACTGTTTATCAGCCTTTGTCATTTTCTCTGGTTTGTTTTTAAACTGTTTTCTATCTGCTATCTAGAATTCCTAGAATTCTAAAATGCACAAACTACCAATTTTTATATGGAAAGATTTAGCAGACTTCAAAGAAACTTCTGCATATGCATGCACCTAGCTGAAGTGAACCCAAATATCAGATACTTAGAAATTCTCCTGTTGAATGAATGGCATTAAAGTCAGAGGGTGCGAAGCAGAGTTATTGAGTGTGCTGAACAATTTGGACTGGGCAATGGGGATGCTCTTTGGAGAAGCCTGCAACAGAGGCTTCAGGAAACAAGCTGCTGTCATAGCTTCTGAGTCCTTCCTAATGTTCAGATCACAATAGCTGAAGGATTAAGTTCTAGAGGAAGGTCTTGAAACTGTGAGTTAGTCATGAGAGTCACCTTTTTTTTTTTTTTTTTTTTTTTTCCCCAGTGGAGGATATGCATAATAGCTAATGATTTCATGTAGTGGAGAATAGAGAAGTGTTCTTTAGAAACAAAGAATCAAGGGTCATGAAAAACAGGGAGACTTTGATGTTGTGAAAATAAATGTGTGAGTGTGCATGTGTGAGCACGTATGCAGTTTATAACATATATATAGCTTCTCAGTTTCCAGGAAGGTGTCAAGGGACAATAACATGTTTATAGAACCAGGGACTATGGCAGCAATATGGAATGGGCAGAAGTGAAAGAAATATGTGCTTAGCCTTTGTTTCCTTCAAGATTTTCATTGGAGTATTGTAGATTATTGAAAGAAAAAAAAAAAAAAAAAAAGGTCAAAATACTGATGTTAAACAAAGCCAGATGTAGTTAAGTAGCAAAATATCCAGAAGTGACTTAATATACAAGCTATGTGTGGATTAATGCAGCTCCCTGTACCCCCTTCCTCCTCCCCCTCTGCCCCCTCACAGTATCTCTCTCCTTTCTTCAGAGAAACCCCAAATCAAAACAGAAATGGGGGGTAAAAAACCCAACAACCTCAAACCATAAAACTTAAGAATCTAAGACTTGCAGCCAAGCCAATCACTGTAAGGCAATTTGTTAATGTTTTTGGCAGAAATGATCCTGTTCAGCTTGTCTTCCTGCCATGCTAGCAAGCTAGCGTTTATCCATATGTGAAATGTTTTATTTCCCTGAACAATATTTGAATATTTTCTTCTTTTCTTTGAAATCTGAAGAATGATTATAATTTTACTGTTGTAACAGAGGAGAAATCAGTTTAAAAGCAGTGCACTGTTTATAGTTGATTTTGTGAAATCTATTAGTAAGGCCTTAAGAGTGTAACTTAGAAGCAATTTGGATTCTCTCCAAATTCTCATATTTCATGCATCATATCATATGTTTTTACTAGCTATATGAAATTTAGTGAGAAATATTTAATAAGAATAGTAAATATGAAAATGTCACTGATAATGATAACGGTAAGGGAAATCTCACAGCATTACCCTGCTGGATCTTTCTACTGTAAAAAATAAGAGAAATTGCATAATTCACAGTAATTTTTACAGCTAGAGGTGTTTATACACAGGTGTGTCACTATTTGTGAAGTGGAGAGTGTGACTTTCATTGCAATTCATTTCGCCTGCAGAAAACTGCAGGTAAATGTAATATCCGGAGTTTGACATGATGGCTCCCCAGAAGAGAAAACTTTTGAGATGATGATAGGAAAATAACAGTAGAACACAAAAATTAGATTTTGGTTTGGATTTATTTTATTTTATTGAGATTAAAACACTTAATTTATTTCAGTTAACTAATTACATATTAAGAAGTTTGTTGAAAAGTCCCCCTCCATGAAATTCCAACATGAAAAGAAGTTTGTTGCAAAGTGCTCATATATCCCCGGAGCAAGTATACCTGTCTGTTGTTCAGGCAGAGGGGGTTGAAATTCAAACCTATTTTTTTTCCCAAATACTATCAGTCACAGATTTTTTTTTTGCTAGCAGACTTAAATATTTCTTTCATAAATAGGTATTATGCTAAGTTTAATTGTTATTCTTACTCTTAAACCTACACTGATTTTCTTCAGGTTAATAAGAAGGGGGTGTGATTACTAATTGGACTCTTCTTCTGTGGATATTTGTTCCGCAGGTTTTTTTGTTTTGTTTTGTTTGTTTGTTTTTCACTCTTTGTTTGGAGCCTTTTGCTTGTTTTTCAGCATTTGTGTACTTCTATGATAGGCATAGTTTCACTACTGGAAGATAGTATGTCTCTGCTAGCAGACATAAAATGACTTGGTATAGCAACTCAGAGGTCATGTATTATTCAAATTTTTACAAGAGGTTCACTTACACAGAAGAAAGTAATATGAACTACTCTAATTGCGTATCAGAGGGAAGGAAAGGATTACACTGAAATAGATCATACTATTTCATTATTTTCTGCTCACTTATTTTTCCGTGTCATCCATGCAGACTGCATTTTTCTTCAATCTCTTTGCTTTTCATATGCTTTCATTTAAGAAAAAAATAGTGTCTTTATTAAGGAGAACTGTTGGTATAAGGCTTCTACTGGCAAAAATAAATAAATAAGCAAGTCTTAGCTGTGCTCATTCTGAATACTCTCGAGGACTCTGGTATTAGCAACTGGGTTGTTTCTGGTGTTACTTTCCTCTGTAAATTCATTTAAAGCCTCTAACTGAGAGATGTTTGACACATCTGTGGGTGTACCTAGGCAAGGGGAAGGGGAATGGAAACATCAGAATATATTGTTTAAACAAAGTAACTATGAAAGTAGTAGTGACTGACTTGAATGTTATTCCTGCTGTGTCTCGTTTTCTAAAACCAGGATCTATTCTGTCTGCTGTAACATCTGTTTTTTCTATTTTCTTTGCTCAGTGCAGCGATCCTATAGCTGCTTTAGATTTCTCAGGTATTGTAAGACATAGTTTAAATTTTCACTTTGGTTATTGTTTAGAATTAGCAGAGTTAATGTTTTTATAACCACTCGAATGAGGAAATCCAAACCACTGATTTACTTTGTCAGGTCTCTGTGGCATTTGGTTTTCAAGCCTTATGTGATGGAGGAGGTCAACTTCAAAGGGTTTCATGGATTTTTATTACTTTCTAGTTAGCATTAGAAAAAGAATAGTAAAGATAGTTAGAAGGTGGAGAGTGGGTTTGCCCGTTCTCCCTCCGCCGTGTTATGACAATAGGGAGGCTAAAGCTATTCTTAAGTGCTAAAATGTTATGTAGTTTCATTGCTCTAATTTCTGTGTTCAAAAATATTGTTATTGAGCTGCAGTGCAAGTTTCAGTCATGCAGGTAGAACAAAGGAAGTTTATTTTGTAGATACCTTTGCCAAATTAACATCTCAGAAAAAGTAATTTTGGAGCAAGTCCTCACTGCTCTTTGGAACTGTACATTTCCTGCTCTCCAACATTACTGATTTCTGTTCACAGATCTTTCCCCTGTTTATTCATTGTTTTGTAGCATGGTGTCTCCTACCTCCTTTCCAGTTTATGAGCTTTCATGCTCACTGATCAGTGTTAAGAGGGATAGTAGCAAAGAGAAACAAGTGTGAGGAAAAATGGCAGTGGAACTGGAAAGGGAGGGATTTTATGGGGTACCAAATAATACCTGGCCAAAATTCTGCATGCCACCTCAGTGCTCTTCTCATGTTCTCTGTCCTGGATAGGCTGAATGTGGATTGTTCAAGCAACCTGGGCAGTTGCTTGAACAGAAGCCTTTATAGAAATAAGCTATTTGAAGCTCTGGTCATGCCACTGAAAAGTATATCTTTCCTCAGATAGAATAATGCAGTAGATTTTAAAACAGATGGAGAAAAAGAAAGAAAAGGAACTAATTTTAAAATATTTAATCTTCACTCTCAAGGGTATTTTACTGCCTGAGGAGACTGTGCTTTTTTTTCAAAGGCCTAAGACAATAGATCTCCATTTGGCAGCAGCATCATGTTTTGTTGTATTTTGCAGAAGTAATCTTTGGTAGATAGGTAGGGCAAGATTTCTGTCTCTTTACTAATGATATTCTTGGTAGGACCTGGCCTTCTGTAATGTAGCTCCTACTTGGTTCAAGTAGTAAAAGCTAACAAATGTATGTTTTTTAAAGCAGAATTCATTAAGATTAGAAAAAGATCAGAAATATATATAAGTAATGGTTTGAAGACAAGGATGTTGTTCTCCTTTTATATCAAAGTTATAAAAACTGAGAATTAGTTCAGTCCCTCACTATTTTGAGTCTGTTGTTTTCCTCTGTCACTATCTCTTTTTGAGAAAGTGATGGCTTTCTTTTTCATCTTCAGGCATTTCAGGTATTTGGTGTTTACATATTCTTGTAAAAAGACTTCTGTAAACAGCAGGTATGTGGGTTTTGACTGTTTTGTTGTGGTTTTTAAATCTGATTTGTAGCTATTCTTTTTGTTTGTTCACCCCCCCCCCCTCCCCCTCTCTCCCCTCCCCCCCTCCTTCCTTATTTTGACCTGGAAAATGAAGTGCATGCGTCTGGCTTCTGAAACTTCCCAGGCCCAGATGGCTGTAACAGGCAGTATCCACTATCCCCTGTATCCAATCAGCAGTAATTATAACTATGTAACAAGTATGAAAGGATATGTTAGAAACGATTGCATGTAATTTTTACCAGAAGATTTAAAAAAAAAAAAAAAAAAAAAAAAAAAAAAAAAAAAAAAAAGAATAAAGGTATATAAGAACTTTAGAGATGAACAGTTAATAAAAATGAAATGCTTTCCTGAAAATTAATGGAAGAGGATGATAATACAGTGCTAGCCCCACATGGTTGTTCAGAAGACTTGCAAAATACAGCCTGTAAAGTGTAACTGAAGCATGTAGCAGAAATCTGCATTGCTTTATTCCAAATATTATGTATTTAACTGCAAATGGCAGGTGAATCCAGGAAAAGGTACTTATCCTGGGCTGGGAGCAGCAGGATTCAGTGGCCCTGTGTCCTACTGTGGTGAGCTCGGTGTGGTAGAGGAAAGCCTAACAACAAGCACTGAAAATAGAGAGAAAGTACACCAAGACTGGTTTAAAATACTATTCAGCATCACTGATGGTTGTTTTTGTTGTTGTTGTTGTTTTTGTTTGTTTGGTTGGTTTTTTTGTATATGATGATAAAAACAAAACCACAAGATAACTGATAAGAGGGAAGATGAAGAGGAAAATGGCTGAACAGAAGAGTTGTTCTGGTGTATGGTTGTGGCTGGGAGAGGCTGAATGCATGCAGCCAAAGGAAAGGTGTAATTCTGATTCAGACAAATACATTACTCATATATTTGGCCCTCTAAAGAAGCTAAAAATAATTCTTAGAACTAAGTATGACAAAACTATTTTTTATGGCCACTGAGTTACAATTCTGAATTACTGGTGAACGTAAAATCAAGCACTCACCAGACAGATTGCTCTGGAAGTTAATCTGCTGGCCACTCTGTGATGTGTGTCACTGGTATCTTGTGTTAGAAGACAAAGTTTAAAGGGAAGCATGAATGTACTTGTTTGTACTTGGTTTGCCATTTTGTCAAGATTTTTTTTTAGGGATATTTTTTCTTCACTCATTTACTTTGTAATTTAGATCAGCAGATTATGATGGAATGCAAAGACAGAGTTGGGATAGGATAATTTTTTATATGGCTTTCTATCTATCACTTTGTTTGCTAGGCTTGGAAACAATTATTTAATTTCTGTTCCGGCTTTCTTCATTAGGTTCCAAATGTTTGACTACCTTTCTTTTCTTGGGGCTAATGCTGTGCTACTGCTTTTCCTCCTCTCCTTGTTCCTTTTCTTGTATTCCAGATGAGCAAATTTAGTGAAAAGAAACTATTACTTTTAGAATTTTCCTATCTGAAATGGCAAAAATTTGTTAGTTAAAATGGAGAGGATGAGCTACATAGGGCCAGTTGTGCACAGTAGTAGGAAATTTTGGCATATTCCAATAGTTGGACATGGGTGCAGTGGCAGATAATGTGTGTTTTTGAGTTTAGTTTCCAAGTAGCTAGAACATTAAAAAAAAGAAACAAAAACAAAAATGGAGAAAGTCTAAATATGTAGCTTATAAATAATATATTATCTATATATAATATATAATCTATATTTGATGTATTTCCATGAAATAACAAGAAAGATTGTTCAGGTGTGTGCAGTGTTACTTCTGAAGTTATAGTGCTTTTACACTGGAGCTAGGAAATTGGCTCAGTTTGGAGTTTGAGTGGGCAACATGTTTCCAGCAAATATATATATATATATATATATATAGTATGCTTCTTTTGTGATCTTCTGAAACAGACATGTATCAGTATCCTAAGAACATTTGTACAAAACAGATTGACCTGGGGAGCTGATGAATCAGTTGTAGGCTATAAAAAAAGAAAAAAAAAAAAAAAGTTGATTATTTCCAGAAGACACTGGAATTGAATGAAGACTGCCAAGTACTTGTCTACAATACACCTGATTATAATCTGGCTTTCACTTTGGGGTTTAGTCATAATTCAAGTCACTACTTGTCAGAATTTTATTGCTGTGGCTGATTAGCAGTAGGACTAGAGGGAATTGCCTCAAGATGCTCCAGGGGAGGCTCAGGTTGGATATTAGGAAAAATTTTCTCAAAAGAGTGGAGAGGCACTGTCCCTAGAAGTTTTCAAGAAGCATTTAGATGTTGTGCTAAGAGATGCGGTTTAGTGGGGAAATATTGATGGTAAGTGGATGGTTGGACAAAGGTGATCTTGGAGGTCTTTTCCAACCTTGGTGATTATCTGGTTTCTTCTAAAGCGCTAAGTAAGGTCAGTTTATACTCTGCACATAAAGGCAAGTCTAAGTTTAGTGTAGTCCTGGGAATCCAGTGAGAGATTTTTCTTGTTTTATTCACATATCTGCAGTATGGCTATGTCACAGTGGCTTTTAAATCTCTGTGGCAATTTCGATTCAGTTTGTCATACCAGGATCAAATCTCAATACCTGCCTGAGTTTCCAGTATATTTTCTTATTGAGTTCTATGTGTGTTTCTGCTGATTTTGGTCTTCCCCATTCTTCATAATCTTGATTAACTGATGTTTGTACAAATATATCTATTAGCATAAGGATTTTATAAATATTACATGACTTAAAATGACAATAATCTTTAAATGGCTGTCTGTAGTCTTTGCTTTATACATGTCTTTCCTCAGCTTTCTGTTCAAGAATGGTTTCTAATTGAATAGTGTTTTCAGACACTGAATAGCATTACTATGTATTAGAAATACTACCAGGTAATTAATTTATCTGGGAAATAATATTTTCATGGTGCTATCTTTTTCAATTACTTTCCAAATGGTAGAGGATCTTAGACTCTAAGTACTCATGAGTTTGTACCACCTGCTACTTTCAACAGCAAAGGACACGAAATAGAAGAGTTGTTAATCAAATGCTTCACTGTTATTGACAGATTACATTTTACAATGGCACTTATTTCTGGTTTGGCAGTAACAACTGTAATCTAACAACCCCGAAGTATACTCAAGACTACAGGAAGCATGAAGTGTGTACCTGACAAAATTGATGTGTGTGACTCACTTATCTTGGTGATGCCATTACTTGCTATTAATTTCATATTAAGTAAGTCATTTCTACAGAAAAATAACTCAGGTCATATAGTTCAGAGATGAGGTGGGAAAAGTCAGCTTGGGATGTGGCCAGTCTACACTCAAACCCAGTCACTTATTTCTCAGGCATTTACCAAACAGTATAGATCAGGTACCACAGAGCTTATTTAAGCAAATGCGATTGAGGTACCTGAGAGGTTAACCCCTCTAAGTCCTGACTGTTCAGAGAAATTGCTTAAGTGAGTACATGTGCCCTGTTTGATGAATACCAATAACTTCCATACACTTCAAGATGAAAGAAAGGATTCTTTGATCAAATAAACAGGACTACCTACTTGCCATCTGGAGGAAAGTCGGACTCATGTTTGCTTTAGTGCTAACAGGTATAAATCTGTGCACTTCTAGGCAGTTGTGGTTTTTCATACTGAAGCATGCTGGGAAGGCACCTTGGTCTTAAGTGTCTGAGTAAAACTAGAGTTCTGTAAAGAGTGCAGAGCAGATAGGAAAAAGTTCCTAAGCAGAGATAGTTACAAAGGAAAATATTTGAAAGGGATTTATTTTATGCATTGACTCTTCTGGTTTAGGGAATTTAAAAAAACAAAACAAAAACAAACACTACAAACCAAACAAAAACCTTTGAACTATACAAAATAATGTCTCGTTCTTTTGCATATAAAACTTGTGAAAGCAGCTACTTTACAACCTCTGGGTTCAGAGAAGTCCTAATAACACTGAACTTTATAGCAAGATCAGTATGTTAAAATTGGATTGGTTTCTTTCTGAAAGTAATCTTTAGTTATATAACAAGCTTAGCTTGTTAAAATACCTCAATTGTTTTAGTTCTCCACTCTAGGCAGTGCATCTGTGTAGAAAGACAGTAAAATGTAAAACTAACAAATGAGGAAAAAATAAATAGAAAAAAAAATTAAGCCTATGAGTTCAGGGAAACATGATTAGAGAAAGTGAAAAAAAGCAAAAATGAAAAATACGTAGATTGTGGGTGGAGAAAGTGAAGTTAAGGGGAAAATCTCAAGGATTTGAACATTACTCTGTGGAAGCTAGGAATTCTGCATCTCCCCTGACCTTTTTACCTTACACTTAGCTGAAATATCCTGATTCAGACATTCATGGTATTGAAAACTCTGTCATGGTTTTATGTACCTTAATGTTGTCTTCTATGTCTGAATGTTTATATGTGATATTTTCTGGTTTCTTTGGTTTATTTTATGTTTTCTAATCCCTTCTCTCAGAGTTCTGGGAAGATAACCTTTAACATTCAAGCCAAGAAAATAGAAAAACAAAAAACCCTGAGAGGGTGTCAGTGCAGTTTTTTGAAAGGCAAATACATGTTTACCCTGCAAGGTAACTGAATTAGAGCAGCACCAAGACTGAGCTAATGCAGTCTGCCTCCCAGCAATTGTACAGTTTCCAGATCCAAGTTGTTTTATGGCCAGCTATCTTAATTTGAAAGCTGTGAATGTGTGGTTTTACTCATTTGTTCAGAAATACCCTTAGCTTGAGATCTGTTTTTGTCACTATTCTGTATACGGAAGTAGACAGCTGGGGCCGCAGAAAAGATGATATTTCAAGCACTTCTCTCACTTTGTGCCAAAACAGCTGTCCAGGTATACACAGGACACATGGATTAGATGGGGGAAATCAGCAAATTACTGTTTTCCAAAAATCTAAGTGATATTTAATTTGCAGTTAGCTCTCCATGCGTAAAGCCAATTAGCTCCATGGCCACAGTTCAAAAGTCTGTTAGGAATCTAGCTCTGTTTTACATGATTACTCTTCTAAGATATTCTTATCAGAAACCTTATCTAAAAATAACTCTCAGATAAATAACAATTCTCTGAAATCAACTGAAATCTACTTGCCACCCAAGCTAAAAACAAAAACACGTTATTCTGTGAAATTTTGATGCATAGAGCTAGTTGTCCAGACAGCTGTTGAATAGGGTAGAAATCCCACAGCCTCTCTGGAGGCTTTTCATCAAATTCAGTGGAGAAATAGTTTTCTGATTTTTGGACAGCACCTGCTGTGTGTCCATTTGTCCCTATTTCCTCCTGTCCTGGCACTGAGTACTAGTTGAGATAGCCTGGCTTTACCTTGTTTGCAACCTCTATTCAGGTATTTCTTTAGGTTGAGAAGAGCCCTCCTGAGTCCTTCCCTAGGCTGAAGAGTCCCAGATCTCACAGATATCCCCTACAGGAAAGCTGCTGCATCCCTTTAACCAGCTTTGTAGCTGTCTGTTGGGCCATACTCCAGTATGTTCTTGTCTCTCTTATATTGTAGAGGTTCAGAACTGGACATTGACTTCACCAGTGCTGGGAAAAGGGAAGGATCATCTCTCTCACCCTGTTAACAATACTTTGCCTGGTGCAGCCAACAGTATGACTTTTCCTGTAGCAAAAGCATGTTGCTGGCTGATGTTCAACCTGTTTACATAGACACCAGTTCCTTTTCTGCCTAGCAGCTTTCCAGCGTATTCTGGCAGGTGGGGTTGTTCTTCCCCAGGACTAGGACTTTGCGCTTCCCGTTCCTGAACTTGATGATGATCTAGTCAGCCTATTTCTCCAGCTTTTTGAGGTCCCCCTGGTTAGCAGCATGGACCTCTGGTGTATAAGTGGCTTTTTACCATTTTGTGTCATTTGCACACTTGTTGACAGTAAAATCCTGCACAGATACATTATAGTAATTCTTGTCCAGTGTAACTGAGCACTGTTGTCTCTCTCTGTGTTTTCCTCAGTCCATACAATTTTTCTTCTAATCATATTGTGTAAATTTCTGGAAATGCTCATCTTTAATAACTTATTTACCAAAAATTCATAAATGCAAATAGTATTTATAACAGGCAACTTGCTTGACGTTGTGTTCTTGAAGGCAGAGGAATCTGGGAGGTCCACGCCAACCGACATAGTAACTGCTTGACTTCTTAGAAGCCAGGCTAAATTCAAATGACTCAGAAAACAAAAATATAAATGTACAACAGTATAAGAAGTTTAAAGGCATAAAATCTTGATCTTATTACTTCAGGCCAGAATATGACTGCAGGCTCAGGAATCAATGATATAATACAGCTGGCATGCTTTCTTCCCTTGTAACAATAACACCACTAACAACAACAAAAAAAAATAATAGAAGAAATACCTGAAAAATTGTACAATCTCTTAACTTCCTGAGTAAAATTAATAAATTTAGAAATTGATGCTGACAAATATTTTGTGTTTTTAACATGTAGACTTTTTGAGAAATTTATTGAGATTTTGATAAAAACTTGGTAAAGGCTAAAATGGTTGTCACTGTAGCTATTTTAAAACAGCAATCAACCTACTTTTCTTTGAACTAGTTAATTTTCAGCGAACAATATGGTATATTTTTAAACTAGTAAAATAATACTGTTACTTAAACCCAGGACTGTATCTTGTCTATAGCAAGGCACTTTGGCCAAGTAGGATCTTTTAATTTAAATGAAATATTAAGCAATTTTTAATTGCCATTCTGGCAGCACATTTTTCAGTATTCTAGTCAAAAGAAGCAGTAGAACTACTTGGACCAACATAACTTGAGTGCTAAGTTTGTTGGAAATGCATGCTTTCTCAAGATATGAAAATTCAGTAGTATCTAGCATATAACTGATGCTGGAGTTCTCCAGGCTAGATTTATGCTACTATTTGAAATATTTTTATATTAGTTACTCTGCTTGTAATATTTACTTTGAAATTTGAATGATTCTTATGCATGCAACTTCTCAGTAGAGATTTTTTTTTCTTAGAAATTCAGAGTGTGACTTACAGATGTGACATCCATAACCATTATACATCTTTAGGACTTCAGGGATAACACTGAAGGTGAACGGTACTGTGGAAATGTCACAGTGACCATTGACAGGACCAAATTTAGACCCACTGATTTCTGATCACTTAGGCAGATGAAGAGCTAAGAAATGCAAAGGTTCTTGTCTCTTAAAATACTCCAGATGATGGAATGCTGAATTGTTGGAGATGTCAATTATGAAAATCATTCTTACAAGAAGTCAGTGTAAGGTATGATATTTTTTTTTCCTCTGTATCATCTTGTGCATACAATTGTACTTTCTTGAAGATATCATCCCATCTGTATGATATAATGTTAATATTGTCACCAATTGCTAGTCCAAGCTGGACCTTTTTATAAAAGAACAAAAAAGGAAAGACAGGGCATGTTTTCCCTAAAATTCAGTGACTGTATTATGTGACCAAATCTCATGTGAGTTCTTCAGGATGCTGGCATAAAAGAGGTAGCATTTCCAGAAATACTAAAACCTCCTTTTTTCTTTAAAAAAAAACAAAACTATTATTCTTTCAAAAGCATTTTCTGTTGGAGCTGACATTTATCCTCTGCATGACTTCAGAGTTCCTGGTAGTTTACTGTGTTGATCTCACAGCTACAGCTGAATAAGCTTTTAAAATGTTACCTTGTCCTTAGCTTCTGATGATATCTTTTAGAAGTTCCATTAAGTTCTAATTTAGAAGTGGAAAAACATAAAGGGAGGAGAAATAAGCAGAAGTCTATATAAAAAACACTGTTGGAGGTTCCAGAAAGCAACTGAGAAAGATCCCAATCTTTACTGCTAGCATGAAGTATATGTTTTTGTAGTAAACGTAAGCAGTTGTGTATTGTGCGTAAGACTATGTGGGTTGTAAAAAAGATGGAATTCTATCACGCATCATGGGGCAAGCAAAGTCTTTTGTGGCTGGGAAACTAGGCAAATATGCTTCATGTCTCTAAACCTGCTGAGAAAGGGGAAATGTAATCTACAAGAGACCATCAGTTACTTCTTGTGGACAACAGCTGGTTCCCTCATCCTTTACTTCAAGGCCAGTAGGTACTAATTATATTTAATAGGACCAATAATGTTGTTTTCTCTCCCTAAGGCATTGATAAATGAAGTTCACTTAAAACCTAGTCATGAAGAGGTTCTCTATTGTTGCTTGCAGTGCTATCAAATATTAAGCAGAACACCAGTGATTGAATTCAGGTAGGCTGAATTAAAAACTACACTGTTCTGGAGAGCTATTTTTAACCTCAGTAATTGTGAAGATCGAATTTCCCCCAAGCAATTGGAATGGGAGTCAGTAACCAAAATACTGGTGCAACTTGGGAAGCAGGAGAACTTTTAAAACTAGATTATCTCACTGTGAATCTCTGCAACCTCACTGCTTATAAGAGTAGTCCCTGTTCATCTGCTCATTCCTATTAATGCCAGAAAACTTCCTGGGCATAATTACCAAGTGTTTCAATGACTGAACACTCCGTTGAGTATTTGGTTTTTTAAAAAATTATTATTATTATTATTATTATTATTCAGTCATTAGGTTCTAATACAGCTTTTCCTCTTAAGCTTGATGTTATCGATGCCAAGAAGGTTAAATATGAAATATTAGTGAGAATGAAAGGAGATATTCCTATTTTCCAGCAGTCAAATTACGATTTTTTCATCTGAGTCTGTGGAGGCTACCTATTTTAATTTATATCTCTTGATCACAGGGAAAATAATCAATGGTAGAGATTGTTCACAGATCTTGGAAATATGAGTGACAGATCCAGCTAAGACAAGAATTTACTATTCTTCATCTTATTCTTAATACTATTCTACACCTAAAAAAAGATAAGTTATGATACTGTTGATGCATACTGTCTCACAGAAGCAGGCTTTGCCTTCCCTCTTTACAGACTTCTACTCATGCATAAAACAGACATAAGCTTTTGTTCCAGATCTTGTCTAAAGAACAAATGTGTTTCTCTGTTTTTTAATGTACTATAAAGTTATCTTCACTGCTATTTTTTAATATAAAGGCATAAAGGAATGAGACCTGGATGTTTATCAGAAAAGACAAAATATGGAAATGGGAACTTAGAGATGGAATGTTTTTCTGTACTTGCAATGGATCTTTTGTGCAATCCTGGGCAAACTGCCTGACTCAACACAGAATACACTTAAATTTACAGGGAAATAATTTCCCAAATCTAGTAAATAATCCTTTTATGCCAGCATTTATTTTATTGTGAACTGAAAATAATATGATAGGCAGAATGTTGTCGAGGTAGGCAGTACAAGAGTGTGTACATACGATCCTTAACATGAATAGTAAGTCTTCTGGAAATTTGTGAAATCGGTAAAAACAAAATTGTAAATCAGTTTGTATTGTGAAATCGGTGTCCCTATCCACCTTACGTTTTATGCCAGATCTTTTTATTTATTTATTTTTATTATTTTTAGGATGCTCGCTGCTGCAGTGAATAGCACTTTCTAGGGAATGCAGCTGTTCAGTCCTGGAATTAATATGTAAATGATCTTCTGTTATTGAAGTAAGGGAAGAGGATGGAACGTAGCTGTATTTTCTCTAATCAACATACTCTCCTTTTCATTGGGAACTACAATAAAGCAAACTGTCACACACAAATAATTGAATATTTATTTTTGCGGAAATGAAAACATCCAGAAGGATGCTTTCCTCAAAAGATTTTACTGACCAACCCAAACATTATTTTAGTTCAGTGAAAATATATGTAGTTAGAACTATTCACACACAGATCTCTCATGCTTTTTCTATAAAACAAATAGAACAAATGAAGTACGTTGGCCGAATGATAATTTCAGCTGCAAAAACATGAATGATAATTTCAGCTGCAAAAACAGTAGTACAAAACTGCAAATGTATTAATCACTGGTTTTTGAGGAAATGCAAACTCATATATTGGAACCATCTCTACTGTAATAGACAAGTTCTGTTCTCAGTTTCACAAACAGGAGTCTCCCAGAATCAGCTGAATTCTGATTTGTGACCGATTCCGTTGAGTAAAATTCTACCTAGAGCAGAAAACATTTCAGAACTGCAAATAGCAGAGGTCACCAAATGAGCTATAGAGACTGCATCAGTCATTCCCTACAGAGCTTTAGTGGAGCAGAGAACATGGTACAAACTGTTATTCTGAAGATTGCTTTTGATATAGCATAATATATGCCTAGACTGGAAATGCATACTTTGAAACTAGTGTATGAAATGCCATCTGAGCCTCTTTACTGATGTTTCATTTAGTTTCTTCCCTCTTAGCTTTGTGTTCATATCTTTACATTCAGTGGAAATTTCATTGGACAGTTTGAGGTAACAGTAAAACAAACCTTCAGGAAAAAAAAAAGTAAAATATATATATATATATATATATATAAAATATGTATATAAAGAAAAAGACAGATTTTAAGCTAAAAGCAAGATCCTAAAGCCAAAAACAAGATCTTGAAGAGAATAAAGAAATCCATTGGAAAACAGTGTAAAAACTGAGGATCAAACTGCTGTCTGGGGTCACCTAACCCAACTTAATCGATACCTTGGCTGCTGAGTTGGGAATAAACAGAACTGATTGTATATGAACAAAAATGTAGCAACAGAGTTTCAACTTTTAAGATAAGTGTAAATTATGTAACCTTTCCATTGAGACAGTGTGTTAGCAGTGCAAATTATCCAAACCTCAAATAGCTAAACAGATTACAGAACCTGATCTACAAACAGTATTTTGACCTTTTAGAAAAATTAAAGGACAAAACTAGTTCAGAAACAGGACACCCTTGAGCTGGAATGATAAAAACATCTGATATATCAGTTGGTTTGCTGTGCATAATATGAGTCAAATTACAGAAGACTCATAAGAAAAATTTTCTTGGAGTTAAAATCTGTCATTGATTATATCCTTTTAGAAGTCTTCTACTAAAAACTTTAGGTAGTGGTGACATATAAAATGATTCCATCTTTCTCCTTGTAGAATAGTTGTGTATGCAGCAATATGTATGTGTCTCTGTCTTACATGCAAGTTGGTGACAGTAGGATCGGTGATAATGCTTCATGTGTTAAATCTTTCATGACAGAGACATGGCACTTATAATTCTGTTTAATGTTTTAGTCCATTTAGAGGGCAGCAAAATCCTTCAGAGAAAGTATATGCTCAGCATGGTATCTTTCTCAGGGTCATGTCTTACTCCCCTGCCTTTCCCAGTCAGTCAGCTGTGTTAGCACATAGCAGCAGCAGTCAGCACTCAGGGAACTTTCTCTCCTTTTAGCTCCCTGGAAGATGTCCCCACTTTGTGAACCCAGACCATGTGATCTGTTATTTTTCCTAAGTAGATGAGGTAAAGGGAGGCTTGAAGAATGTCTCTGGTGTGAAGTGCTGGGGGCAGAGGAGACCCTGCATTCCTGTCTAGTCCTTGCTGGACAGAAGATATTGTGCATGCAGTGCAGTGTTATTTGAGTTGAGCCAGGGCATATCACTACAGGTAATTCCAAGCCATATGTATGATTCATGCTGAGAACACAGTGCTTCTGTCTAAATGTATTGACATTACTCTGCATACTTGGATATCTAGCAGCATGGTCCTGCTGTGGAGTTTCTGTATGCTTGTACATCTAATATGCAGTTCCTACTTTTATGGTATCTCAAGGCATTTAGTCATTTTTTTGAAGAAGGCAGCACTGGGATGAGTTCTACAATTTCCGTCAATGAATTTTTATTAACTTCAATGGAAATGACAACTTTGAAAGCAACAGTAAATTAGGTTTACAATTTGGAGATTTTTTTCTACTTCTGATATGCTTTCTTTATTTCCTCTCCTTATAATCTGTTGCTTCTAAAAATACATTTCTATCGTATGCAGAATGCAAAAGAGATAGCATTAGCATTTTTACTGAACTTTTGAAACAATGCAGTTTGGATTGATAAAATATTTAGGCAACCTGACCTGTATTTAAACTCCTTCCTAGCTGAAATTTTTCTCAAGGGCAGAAGTGCTGGATGCAGTGTGTTTAGAGACAAATCATCTGTAGAGCTCAGACACCTTCCATACCGATTGCTTCTGTGGCTTAAAATCCTTCACGTGTTAATAACACTTTGTTAGAACCAAAGTTAGTTCCACTTGGAGTGTCTGTAATGTTTCATCATAAATGAGTGATAAATTAATTTTTCTCCAAGATCTCCCCTTGAATTTAGAATCTTCAGCAGGCTTACAGGAATGCAATTAGTCTTTGCAAAGTTCTGTTTGCTTTACATTCTGTCAGTCTCTTTGTTTCTTGAATAAACTCTGAATAAATAGCAGAATATCAAAATTCTACCACGTTCAACAAAGCTCTCTTATTTCTAGCCTTTGTTATCTTTGACGTGATCATAGATATCCTGTATTTATACACAAGAGAGTATATGCAGACAAGCATCTGAACTTATGTACTTCCAAATGATTCCAAATGAATTTTCATCATTGAAAATGAACTGTCAGAGTTTTTCCTCATCAGGCAGCTGTAGATCCTGCCACCCCTCTCAATTCTATTTTTGGTTGTGTGTGTTTTGTTTTTGTTTTTTTTGTTTTGTTTTTTTTTTTTTTTTGAGGTGAATTGATCTTGTCAATACTTTTATTATACATAGAATGAATTTTATAGACTCAGAACATGACTACAGATACTTTTTGACTTGATATTTTGCTTTCCAAATTTTTAAATAACAAAATCATGGACTTCTTATTCAAAGTCAAAAGTTTTAAGCCTGGAAAGCATACTGCTGTAGGCTACAGGTGCAACAACCTAATATTGATGGACTTTTCCATGTAAGTTGGTCTTAGTACTATTATCTGGAGGAATCTGCACTTGTTTTACTCACTGGGAAAGGGTGTAGCATGTGCCTATTAGATGTGTGTGGTACCATGATGTTTATCAGCTATACTAAGTATACTGTGGCAAGTGACAACTTTAGTGATAAGCTTCCAGTGCAGCAGACACCCTTTCCCAAATTCTATTTGCAGGTTCTGGATATCTTTTTTTGTTTGTTCTGCCTGTTGTTTATAGTCATTTGTGAAAGGTTTTATGCAGAAATATTTTGGGCTGGGAAGGCTTATAATGTGTGTGTGTGTGTACATCATATGTATAGCCAGGTTTTTGATTGGACTTAATGATCAAAAAGGTCTTTTCCAACCAAGATGATTCTGTGACCCTGTGTGTATATGAATAACGTTGAATAACTGTCTGAATGTGATACAGTGCTCATAGTCATTCCTTCACTGAATTTTTGTAGTAATAGTAGTAGTGGGATCCCTGTGAAATGAGGTAATCTTAAGAAACTTCACAGTGAAAATTCTCAGTGAATTCTCTGTTAATGGAAGTCAAATACCTTCTTCTTGTATACATTTAAGAACTAGGACCTGGTTATTGAAAATATAAAAACATATGCTGAGCAACAAACAGAACATTTCAGTTTTGTGCAAAACTTATATTTTAAAGGGCTTTATAGACAAAATAATTAGTCTATTAGGAAAGTATTCTGGCTGCATTACAGTAGTTACAAAATATTCAACTGCACAATAAGTTGATGTAATACAACAGAAGTAGTTATTTAGTACTTAAGGGAGCTAAGCAGCAAGAAGTTAGCATTTATGTGAATTCTAATTAGGTCTAAACCAAGTAATTTCAAACATGTCTTCAGGAACCTCTTGAGCTCTGATTCTCTGGGAAGTGAATGATCATCGAAGGCAGAAACTCAGACATAGTTGCACTCAGTATGTCAGCAGAAAGCAATGGAAATGGCAGTGATTTGGTGCTCTGAATTAGATCCACAGAAAGTCTGTTAGAAAGGCAGTGCTTTCTGGACAGGGTGGAGCTTTTGGGGCAGTCACACTGCCAACAAGATCTGCTCTATTCTTCCCTTCTCTGGAGTTCCCATTCATATTAAACTATGTGGGACTGTTTTCAATTCTATGCACATCCCCAACCAAGTCAGCTTGTGGTTAAATTATTTATGCCAAGAGATCAATTCAGTGTTGCATGAGCAACATGTTCTCTTTAATAAAATCTAGGTATGGGGTAGAAGAGAAAAACCTTGACCGGTTAAGTAGGATTTTTCAGTGTGTTCTATTGTAAATTGAGGTTGTGATGTGACATTGAGTGGAAGGTAAAATAAAGCAGATTAAAATGTGAGTCAAAAATTATTTTTTAGCATAAGCTTTTTCTAAACGTTGGGCTGCATGGATGTTGATGTGACACTGCCTAGTATGTTATTGATACTGAAGGAGTTATAAGGGATCTTACAGAAATGAGAGTTGAGAGGTAAGGTTGTATGTTTGAGAAACATTTGGGAGGAGTATTCATGACCTTTCTCAACTTGTATGCAGCAACACTAATTTTTTTAAGCCTATAATTGCTAGCTGAAGAAATTGATTCAGGGGGTAGCAATGGTTCATTATTTCTTTGTAGTAGTTATACTAGACACCTTGTAGAATCACTTCCTGGGGAGAGAGGGATTATTGCATTTTAGCTTAAATCAGCAGCTGTAGAAAATGCATGGAAAGTCATCTTTAACTTGAGTGGTTGTTTTCCTCATGTTTATTAAACAACTCCAACTGAAACCTAGAAAACACAACTTTTCAGACTGATTTTTCCTGTTGCTGATAGAGGTATGACTTAAAGATAGGCTTTAAGAGCACACTATGCAACTGTGGGCAAATGGAATTAGAGGGTTTAGAGCAGCCTAAGATAAGTTATTTTGATGCAGGTTCAAGGTGGACAGCTTGCTTGCCTTTTCCTTCTCTAGCCATGGAAATCTCAGTGTGAGGAATATCTTCCATGCTTTTTTTTCCCCCTATTTTTTATTTTTAATAATGTAACTTTGTTGCATCTGAAATTACATTGCAGAAATACTATTCTATACTATTCTGAACTCTGGCTTTCCAGTGGAAGTCTTAGGTCAGGCAAAGTAGCCTGGAGGGATACGTTTGCCTGATTAAATTTGATATATTCTATGTATCTTTTCTTGCTTCTAGCTTTCTCCTAGTACATTTATTCTACAAGCCAGTAATCAACTTCAGCACCCACATATTAGTGTGATTATTATTTTATGATATACAATGTCTTACATTTAAACACCACTGTTCTTTTTATGTAAACATAAGATGGGAAATGTTTAAATTTGTACTTTGAGATAAACTGTAACATACATATATAAAAAGACAGCTTTAGACTTGTATTGCCTTTGTAAATTAATGCCTGTTACAAAAGAAAAAAATCCTGTCATTTGATGCCACAAAATGTGCAATTATGAATCATCAGAGGCAGCCAATTCTTTCATTTTGTTCTCTCTAATAAAAAGAACTGTACACTGGGGGGGGAAAAATCTTTTTAAAAAGGCAAAATAAGAGTTTGACTTAAAAAAAACCCCAGATCTCTTGGGTGTTCAAAATATTTGAAAGTATTTAAATTCAATTTCAACCAAAAATATGAGAAATATCTCAGACTTAGAACACACTGAAGAGGGGGAAAAAAAAAATGTTTTTCAAGAAAATCTTAAGTCATATGCTGAAAATGTCATTTCGGTGTTGTTTAATGACACTGTTGAAGTCTACATTCCAGTGTATTTGCTTTTTAAAATTGTTGCCACCTAGGCTGTTTTGTAGTGCTTCCCTGGCATACTGTGTTCAGTGAACCACCTTGATATCTTAGAGCCCTTACAGTCCTCTCCTTGCTGGGCATCAGCACCTGAGTGGCTGCAGATCAAACAGAAGGCAGAAAACTTAAACTAGCCCATAATTTTTCTGTTAGAAGCAATAATCTTTAGGGTTGTTTTTTTGTTTGTTTGTTTGTTTTGTGTGTGTGTGTGTCTGTGCTCAGCTATCAATTTTGTTGACTTCTTTTGGGGATTTCACCTAAGTTCAAATATGGTGGAGATTTGCTTATAGACTAAGAAGCTATTAAGTTGAGGAGATGGAACTTCTGGAGAATTGTAACCTACTCTCATGAATCCATTTTGTATGGAACACTATCTGAGAAATATGCAAGCTAAAATATTTTGCTTCTTTAATTTTTTATTTATAGAAAGAAAATACTTTACAGATTCATTTAGTTTTGCAAAATTTTATCCTCGTTGAATATAACCTGAACTTCCTCATTATCCCATAAACTGAAAATATGGTGAGGCAAGTATGTTTCAGTAAGGTGAGGTATATTTTTCATGTGCTTCGTAAGGTTATTTCAAGTTAATTATTTCTATGAATAAATCAATATATATACATATCAGATCAGCATAATAAACTGTTTTATTTGTGTTGGTTTCTCTATATTTTGTCATCATCCGAAACCTACAAAACTTTGTGTTTAACTTAATGTTTAAAAAAATAAAAAAATAAAATAGGCTTCAGTATAAAACAGTCGTTCTACATTATCTCCTGACCCAAACTATCTCCTGAACTACTTGCTGGGGAAAAAATTACAGGAAAAAAAGTTGACACCTATTTTACTTATAGGTTTTCTGCAAGAAAAACCTGCAACAAGTTTAATGAAAAAAACCATTGGGAGCCAGTTTAAATAAATCAAGACTTATCAAACAGATATTTGAAATGATTAGAAGGCTGAAAATGTGAATAAGAATTGGTTGGATATTTCTGAGTGATTAAGTTAGATTTCTTGCTCCTACTAATTTCAGTAGGATTTAACTTTCTAACCTGCCTAAGTGATCTTGAAAAATAACACAAGCTGCCTGTCTGTATCATGAGGTACCTAAACACCATTGGAAAACTTGTCCCTGTATGTCCTTAATAAAGAAAAATGACACACCCATGTATAAGGGTATACACACTTTGGGAGTTGGTACTCCTAAAGAAGGGAGAACTCAAAGAACAACATATCAGAAAAATCCCTCTGGAGTTCATGGCAGGTGACTGCACTGCTGATTTCTAAGTTTGTAGTGAGATGCAAAATTATCTTAGTCTATTAGAATAGTCCAGAAATATTTTCCGCCTGTCTGATTATGCATAATGGCCAAGGTTTAGGTAAAAACTGCAGTAAACCAAATATATTTTCAGTGCATTTTGAGGTATTCATGCTGTTAGCAGGCTGTATTTCTTTTGCAGTGATTTGCACCTGATACTGAAGATTAAATACTTCACTGGTCTTTGCAATATTTAATGAAGTGCCTTATTTAAGAAAGTGTGTTGTATGTTAACTATCCACGGATTGCAACATAGTGCCTATTGAAATTTAATTAGTGTAAGTAGCATATCCAGTGTTTCAAGTAATTAATTGCAGATTACATATTCAAAAATCAATGTTTTTGTTAGTGGTACAAGTAATACAATGAGTACTTAGACACTGTAATATCTAGATATAGGAGTCCTAGCAAAGGTGTCATTTGATGCATCAAACATCCAATCCTTTCCTGTCTTGGATCGAAAAATACACAAACAGCATAGAAATTTGCTTGAATGTTTCAACTGGGACAAAATTGTAATCTAAATCTCATTTTACTTGAAATCTTTTGTGTTTAAGTGAGGGTCCTCTGAGTTTTGTAGGCTAAAGAGAGTACAAATTTGGTAACAACATTTTCAAGGCCCAATAACACGCTAGAACCAGACTGAAGCTCTTGAAAGACAGAACCTGCAGAATCAATTTAAAAAGTGTTAGATTGCTGAATAATAGCTGTTGGTGTTATTGTATGAATAGCCAGGTGCTAAAGTGTGTTGCATGTGCTGTTTTTGCAAATTAGAACTGTAATTACTTTCCAACTGTTGCTACAAAAAACACCATTATACAAAGTACACCTCTGCCTTATACATGGACATAACATCTAGGCACAGGAGGCTATAGGAAAAGCAAGATTCTTCTTGAAATTTAAGGAGTTCTGTTGCTGTTTGCTGTAATATTACATATGGATAAATGAGATCATGTACAAAGGTCCTTTGCTTTGGTATCTTCCATGAACGCTGCTGTAAACCAGTGCAGTGATAAAAACTGAAGGCATGTTTCTTTGGCATGTTCATTAATTATGGAAAGGAATGTAAATGTGTTATATTTTCAGATTGATACCTAGGCCTTTAATGTATCTTTAGAGCTGCAAAATGAACAAAAATGGGATTAAGTATTTGGATTCCTGTAACTAAAAAGGAAAATACAAAGCTGTTTTAAAGAATACTTTTCAGACTAGAAACATGCAATAATAAACCAAATGGCACTTATATGAATGCTGAAAGCAGCATTAATATTTGTCTTTATTGTCTCTATTCAATTCACAGAGATAGCAGCAAATGGTCAGTTGATATCTTCCTCTCTGATGACTGCATCTTCCTTCACTGTTATAAATGTTATTCCATTTCAACAGTTACATAATAGATTTTAAGCATTAGCTCATTACCATCCACATGAGAGTAAACATATAACTTGATTATGCAGTCTAGAGTTGCAGTTAGCGTTGTTCTTAAAATCATATGTGGTTGATAGGAATTTTATGTTCCAGAAAATAAAAATTAAATTGATGAATGGAACAGAATTTCTCAACTATTTGTACATTACATATACTATACAAAATTTTAAAAAAAAAAACAAACATAAATCCAAACAACAAAAACAACATTGTTACAATAATAAACAATACAAATGAAATCTAAGCGAAATATATTATAGCCTATTAGGGGAAGAAACTAAGTTTTGGAGAAAAAATAATCCTATTTATGACTTCACTTTTTAAAATCTTTTTTCTCCAAATCATGTCATGTGTGAACCAAAGCATAAAGATTTGGAAAGACTATCTATTTGGAAATTATCTTTTTCTTCATGTTAGCTGTCAGAATTTGCCTATTTATCTATTTCTTTATTACGCTTTTGATTTGAAGTTTTTAATAATTGATGCTTGTGTTTTTGAGTGCTTTGCTTGTAATATTTAAGAAAATGGCACGTAATGCTGTCTAGTAGAAGCTTAGTTCAAAAAACACCAGAAAGGCTATCCTAGGATTTAGTTGGTTTAAGTCTGTGATTTGCCTAAACTTTTATTTTGCAGATCTGGGCAAGTAATTTTATCTTCTACTTCGATTTCCCATCTGCAATGTGGGGATAGCACACTGCTTTGTCTTAAAGGAGTATTGTTGTGAATACATACTTTACAGTTTATATTCCAGTCAAATTCTTTACTTTGGAGATACTGTTAAGATAGATTTGAGTATAAAACTCACTTCATTCATAATTGATTGCCAGCTTACACATACATATATATTCAAATTTACACCAACATGATTTCAGTAGAACAGCCATTGTACTGCTGAATTTCTGACAATTTCCTGCTATTGATTTGGCATAATGCAATAATGCATGCTAGCAAAACATTTCTAATGTGGATGGTGCTGCTGTGTTCTATGCAGATGGCACTGATTTACTGCTATGTTTTACAAAGTATGGTAAGTCTTTCATTGTTAGTGTGGACTGAGAGGTCAGTGTGGGAATAGCAAGATGCTAGAATATGTTTCTCCCTGACTGAGTATCTTCAAGGTTGAAAACCAGGGTGAGCCTGAGGTGAATATGCCAAGCCCATGTTTCCATGGCATGACTGTCATCCTACTGCCCACTATTTTCTGCTCTTGGGAGGTACGAATTCCATGTTACCTAGTTCTGTAAGTCAAGGCATTCAGCATATAGATTTGAAGACAGGTGACTCTTTAATCATGATCACAAGTGTGATTTTGTCCATTCCCATTGTTTTGTGAGTCAACAGTTACAAGATGCAAATGCTATCTACGGTCTTTTACTGAACAAAAGACACAAAAAGATCCTTCAGTATCTGTAAAATCCAAGAAAGGCAGACAAATCTTGTTATATTTGTTGTTACTTCAAGAAATGTATGGGAAGGGGGGATTAGTGGAAAGGAAGCGACTTTTAATTTTGAAATAAAAAACAATGCTAGAACCTTGAATTCTTTATCTTTTTTTTCTTTCTTTCTTTCTTTTTTTTTTTTTTTCCCTTCTTTTTGCATTCTTTTCCCTCAAAATTCATGTGAATGCACATGAATCCTTGAATGACAGTATCCTCCTCCTCTATAGCCTTGGACCTGGCCTCTCTCTGAGCAGGGACTTCTAGTCATGTCAAGCAGCACCTGAATGAGGAGCAATTGTGTGAAGTGCACAAATGCAAGATAGGACAAGAACACCAAACTAATTTTAACTTGTGACCTAATCAAGGGTTTGGACCCAAGTCACCTGAGATAAAAGGCTATTGCACTTATTTTTCATCTGAAAAGCCATTTGGACTGCATATAGACTGTTCCCCTTGAGGAAAGGTGTCAGATTGATGTACTGCAGCTCAGGATGGGAGTGTAAATGTATATGATGTTCATGGACTAGTGAATAGAGCTAGTTTACTATGAAATGAATTACTCACAAAATAAACGGGCTACCTCTAACCCCAACTGCTGCTTTCTTATTTGAAGATGATGATAACTGAGCTCTAAACGGGTGTTGATTCTGACGCATTCTTAAAGACACTGACATATCAGGGGAACTGTAAATGTTGAAAACTTGTTCTTATTTTTATCATAAATATATTAGAAAAGAGGAAGTAACTTAGAGGAATTAAAATAATGGAAATCGCTTATTTGTTTCACTGTCACAGTGCTGCAGATTCATTTATTAAAAGTCTCCTTGGCTAATATGGATATGCTTGAAATTATACAGCCTTCATTTTTAATAGCCAGGGAGACATAGTGAGTCTATTCAGACTTCATCAACAGTGTAGACAAAGAGCCTGTTATTTTGTACTATTTAAAGGCTCAGTGGATTTTAAGACAATTTTTTCTTCATGCTTCTTGTCAAATCTAAGTGGAGACTTTTAAAGGAACCTGAAAGGCTGTCTACCTGCTCATTCCAAATATCAAGGCCTCTCAGGAATCACCATCACCAAATGAACTATACTTCTTTGCTATACTAAGTCTACATTAGATGCCTTTTAGCAAAAGACTTGGCAATGTAGTTGTGAGATAGACGGTTCTCCTGGCTTATGATCTGAAAGAGCCGGTGTGCTATAGGCAGTTTGGTTGTCACTGGGGTTCTAAAACAGAGGATAACTCCTAGAATCTCCCTGGATTTATGGAATGATATATAATATATATTTTTTTATAATACCTTAAAGCTTGTGGTGAGCTTGAAAAGTAATACACACACACACATATATATATATTTATTTATTCTTTTTTTTCCCCAAGAAATACAAATGTTTCATGGGAAAAAAAAACAAACACGACCTGAGTTCACAGAAGTCTGTGTTGAATAACACCCCTCTGTCAGTGACTGGTGTAACTGAGGAATAGGAATATCCAGCATTTTCACACTGTAGATTTCTAATAAAAAGCTATACTAGAGTAAGGTAGTATGTGGAAATGGCAAGTATGAAAATAATTGTGCTTTGTAAGAATTCTAAATCCCAGAATCATCCAAAATATGTCTTTTCTCTCTTACTTCGAATCTGTTTGGTTTAAGCTTTAAAATATTGATCTGAAAGTTACCTTGCTCTTGTTCCTTCATTCAAAAATACGAAACATAACCGATAACTGCTGAATAACAGTTATTTTCTGTTGTCTTTATTTCTTTGGATTCTTATTCCATTGTTGCTCAAGTACAACATACAGGAAAAAAAAACCAATTTGTATTGCAGACCAACTTACACAGTTGCTCATCACTAACAGTAAAAGATGGTGATGTTACTACACAAATTTTTATTGTTCTTTAGCCTAACTATAGTAAATATAGCTGTCAAAGTGGCCAAAATCTGTTTTATTCCAAGTGCCTTCTCAAATTCTGATGGATCACGAGGTATTTCACATGCATTTTTGTTTTCTTATTGTAATACATTAAATTAGAGGTATAGTTTTTCAGTACGTAAAAAATTGTAGTTTTGGAGGTGTAGAGATGACTAGGTAGCACTTTATGATGCTTCTGTGCCCAGAATAGTTAATGATGAATTTGATTACTGATTGTGAATGCAGCACACACTCTTGGTTTATATTCCTTGTTGACCCATAATGAATGGAAACTTGGAAAATCTGATCTACTATGTTTAATTATATTTAGTCCGATCTATTGATGTAGGATCTTTTTTTCTTTGTTTGTTTGTTTTGTTTGTTGATTTGGCTGTAGCATTTACAGTTTAAGATCAAATGATTGTTAAGATTTAAAAAATTTATGAAATGTTCTACAGATGACTTTCTAACTTTAGCCTATTTTGAGCAGTAAAAAAAATAAAACTGAATTATAATGTATGTATTCAATTGTTTTTTGTCTATTTTTTTCTAAGCGTTATTTTATTTCAGGTTTTTATTTTGGGAGAGGTTTGACTTGCAATGTTAATGTAAGAAATGTGACAGAAAATTCCATGTTCAGTAGGTGCTTCTTCAAGTGAGAGTATGTTATGCCAGTCTAAAATAAGAGAAGCAGCCAACCAGAAAACTCTGAAAATGAGTGGTTTCTCTTCTACTGCCAGCTATAGCAGTCAGATGATCTTGGCAAAAAATCTGGGCCAGGTGCAAACCTTTTGAAGAAATAGATCAGATTAACCTTTTTTCTCGTGTGGTCATATGCATATTTGTGTTTGCCATAATCCAGCCCAGTGATGGAAAGCTGCTGATAGCTCTGAAAAGTATCACTTCTACAACAAGCAGAGCTTGCTGTCTGTTCTAGTTATCTGTCCATCAGCAGAATTTTATAGCAGAGCTATTCTGTACCAGGCAAGGACCTGCTTGTGCTCTCCAGTGACTCCTGCACAGGGCAAATCCATGACCACCAACCTCCTTTTGGTTCATAAATTAAAATTAAGCTGACTACTTACTGTGTTAGTGGTTGAAAGAACAAGTGGTTAACAGTGTAAGTAACTCAGCTCTGCAGTTTTATGAGGTGTGGGAACAAATGTAAATTACAGACATGGCCTTTCAAAGAATGTGCCCTAGAGCAGTCTTGACCAAGATGGTGCAGACATTATTATTACATGCAGCTTGAGAATACTGTTGAGGGTTTCTACTTGATCTGCTTTCGTTTGTTTTTTACTGCACAATATCAGCAAGAAGCATCATCTTAACCTTTAGCTGATTCTTTTTCTGAGGTTTGAGAGGTGTAGGAATATGTAGTAGGTATCATTTTCTCCTAATATACTTCTTCCACTATTCAGTGCTGATGCCTCAGAACTGAAATTTTCTATTACTGTGTGTTGATTACATCTGGAATACTGACAGAAGGCAGGTTAGAACATACATACACTGACTACCCCTCTCCTGGAGGTTTGTTTTTTTTCTTTGGCAAGATATCTTGCCAGTTAGTGTGTCAGCTAGCTGATGTGCAACTTGATAGGCTTCATAGCTTTCCAGAGGCCAGTCCAGTAGGTTGCTGGGCAGCTATGCTCTCCAGCTGCCCACCTGATTGCTTGCCAGACTACCAAAGCCAAGTCTCTGCAGGTGCAAATCCTGCTATTTCATCAAGAAAATAATCTGTTTTTGTAAGCAAGGCACTGTACCCCCAGGCAATTAGTAAGGCACTGAGTCTGGCATCTGGGAGTAGAAGCCTAACAATGCAGGGAGGTTCCTTGAAGCTTTTAGTCTAAGCAGTTCATGTTAGAAAACTATTTTCCCTAAAACTGAAGAGAGTCAACAACTTAAGAAGACTTAAAACTTTCATTCAGGTCAAGGTGTAATAATATAAATCACTTCAAATTTAAGCTTCTACTTTTTCATTTCAGGTCCAAATGTTTAAGTTGCAATTGTTTTTAACTTTGGGCTTTCTGTTCTCTCTCTCTCTCTTTCTCTCTCTCTCTCTCTCTTTTTTAATTCTCTAACTAATATTATAGAGCAGGTAATTGAATATGGAATATATTTTGTCTAATATGAATTACCTTAAATATATATATATTTTATTCAGATGCGGTACTGTCCTGATGTCTTCAGAGAGAAGTGAAAATGTTTGATGCAGGAGTAGACGTTGAATGTACCCCATCCATGAGCTAGCTAAAGAAGAATGACTGTAGGCACGATTACATTCTGTGAAATGCTATCAAGGTACGTCTCCTGAACAACTTATTTTGATCACTGCAGCATGTACTTTAATCATCTGCTTTGTGTTCTATTAGTTCAGGACTGAAACAAATTTTCTCCTAAATATAAACTGTATGTAATCATGTTGCTTAATTTACAGAAATTGGATATGTGATGCATCATCAAGATTATTCATTTTAAGCTACCACTAAATGTAGGAGAAATCAGGAAATTGTTGTGTTCTGTGAATGTAAGGAAAAGTTTAAAAATACAGAAAAAATCTGCTTTGTTTTAGATAGAAAAGTTCACTTAGTAACTTCAATGATTTTTGAGATATTTTAGGGAGTTTCTGACATCTTTATGTTCGTTTTTTAGAGTTCTCAGCTGTGCAAATCTAAGTTTACATCAAAGGTCAGGTCCAATCCCAGACATATTTCATGGGTTTTGCAGGCATTTCTGTTTTGGAAGGTTAAAACTACATGGTGCATAGGAACCATTAGAAACAAATGTTATATGTTTTCATTCTTTCCCACCTGCCAAGATGTTTCCTTGATGACTGCAGCCAAGAAAACCATTACAGATGAAGATTAGATTAAAATAAATTGATTTAAAGTCTACAGGATGCTGTCTTTGGGGGAATTTCTCTGCATAAAAAGAAGATTTATATAAATGTTTATGTATGCATGTGTTTTATACATACACATGACATACAATGTAGCAGGATACAGAAAGAGGTAAATCAAATAGGTCTGGAGCTGTATAGGGAGGTCTGGATTTATGAGAGTGGGCTGCAAGAAGACCTGCTTATCTACAATGCATGCAGTTTTTATTGTTCATGATGGACCTGTTTTTAGTGTGCTCCAGCCTAATGTCTTTTACTGTATTAAAAGTTTTGAAAATGTAGGGAAATAAACTTTTGTATTATAGAGGTTAATTTCTCAATTTACAAATGTCATATTCAAGCATGTTACATACATTTACACCTACTTCTACAAAACTAGTTTGAAGCCTGTTTACTGTGATCTCTTATTCATCATTTTATGGATGTCTACTGTCTCTTTTTGTTCGGGAGCTTGACATTCTGGTTCTATGTTGCTGCTAGACACATGCACGGCTGAATCTGTCACAAGTGCATGTCTGAATTCAGCCTCACAAGTATGAATGATAGCACTGAAGTTAATTATAATGATGACTAGACATTTTATCTTAGTTGTCAGGACTGAGGGATTACTTGACAATGGAGAGATTCAACAGCATAAGAAAATATTGGAAACAGCAGAGAAAGATCAATAGTTAAACTGTGTTGAATCAACACTTAAATCTGATTTACCACTGCAACAGTTTTTGCTTCCATTAATAATCCTTAACAGAGTTTTTTATTTATGCTAAAATATAGAAATTGAAAGACTGTTAATGTAAGAGTTTCTGGAAGGGTCACTTACTACAGACAATAATTAAGTCTCCTTATTTTCTGGCACGAATAACTTAGAATTCTGCCTAAACATAAAACAAATAAAATTACATCCAGAGGAGTAAAAAATGTCATCTGCAAATGCATATCAGCAAATGAATGGTCTGAAATATCAGGTAGAAAAGAAAGGTGATAGAAACAGAGAGAACATGAGAACTAGGCAAACATCTTGATGCTGATAAAAGGGAAGTGAAAATCAGTACAATACTAAGAACTGTTGCTAAAGTCTGTAACTAGCTCCTGCCTCTGCTGCCATTTATAAAATCACACCTTCTGCCACTAGCTTCTTTGTTGTCTGCCTATGGTAACAGGAGCAGCAAAGATCAGTAGTTAATTTTCTCTGCCTCTGTCATCTTAAAGGTTGTTTCTTGTGTAATATATTCAGCTCGCACATACCTTGTCTGATAACACCTGAGAGTAACAAATCCTAAACAAAACAGAACAGTAATCTCTGTTTTGATTCCATTTTCTAAACAATTATAGGACACAGCAGCATTGAAACAGAACCCACTTAATTTTAAAGAACGTTTCTGCAAATGCAAGTAACTTCTCTTTCTCTCTCTCTCTGTAATACTTCATGTTGTTGAGTGGACACAGAGCATGAATAGACTTTTTTTGGTCATGCTGTTAATCTGAGGAACACCTTTAAGGAAAATAGTTCTCTGAAAGAAAGCCCTGTGTTCTTTCCATATAAGCTGATCTGCTAGAACTACATTATAAACTGATTCGTCAGTTGTTGTTGAAAAATACTGTTTGATTAGTGTGCTTTATTATCAAATGCATCTTTGTGACACTGGAATAAGGTGATAGTGCTGATTACTGACAAATCTAATAATCTAGAGATCAAAATACACAGCCCACGCCCCAGGATGTCCTGTCTACACCCAGGCATCCTGTTGGACAAGTCAACTTAGTTCAGCCTGCATTTTCATCCCATGCTCAAATTCATTGCTGACATTATCTACTGACAGGGGCAGCATACCCCTGGCTGAGACTGTACATTTGCTTCCTGTGGACCACCAAAAGGAAACTGGATGGCACTAGTTTTTCCACAGCTTGAAGGAAACATAGTTGAACTCATGACTTAACAATGAAAGAGTTTACAATTCCATATCTATGTCTGGATCATGCAGCCTCTTCACAATGCAATTTTTGATTTATTGATTCAGGTTAAAAATACATGCTGAAACACTGGCTTTCTGCTTTGCTTTACACCTTGTTTTGTTTTGTTTTTGTTTTTAAGGAAATTGTTCTTTAATATTCACTTTGAGTACCTGTGCGGGGGTGTAGGTCTGAGCCAAATATTCAAGTTATGTGCATCCATGTGCATTTTAGAGCATTGTTTATCTTAGATCTCTTCCTGTACAAAGTATATCTAGATACCTGTAGCTGCCTGACCCCCAGTTATCTTTTAAATAAAGAAAATTTAGAGGCAAGCTGTGCTACAGCTACACAAAATGTTTTCAACCTTTTGCTGCAAACTTAGTACAGGAAAGTCATTTCCTGGATAATGGTGCCTAGAAGCAGCTTGAACCAAGCAGCCAGACTTCATTTGTATTCTATGGACATTCATATGCTATCATTTAGAAAAGAAATAGAGCTTTTATCTTTTTTGATTTTCAAACAGACCTTTGAGATATCCTGCATAAATCTTCCCTTATTCTATTTATATACTAAAGTAGTAATGTTGAAATAAAGCAGAAATTGCACTGTTCTAAATAACCAGATTACTATTATCAAATGAATCCTATGCAAAACCAATTGATGTTAGCCAAAAACACAAAACCACCAACACAAACACTTAAAAATAAAAAAACAAAATAAGTAACAGCTGTTCAGTGAGCCGTTTCTAGACTTCCCTTTGAAGTTTCTTTTCTCTCTCTTTTTTGTTTTTTTTTTTACATTTTCTGTTCATGTGAAAGCATTATGTATTTTGTATAAAGGATATCATAAATAAGAAGATGCTATTTTAGCTGTGGCACTTCTAGGAGAATTTCTTCTCAAAATTCAGTCCCCATTAATCATAAATAAAACTCATGGAAGTTTTGAGAGGCAGCTGGGATTAAGAGTTCTCACTCTGCAGATTAGGACCCTGTCAAGGTCTACATCTGAGCAGTAATAAAGTCAAACTCTGTAAGAAGTTAAATTTGAACCAGTACCATTTAGACCGTAAATCTCCACAAAAAAGTTTGACCTCCTGTCTTAGAGATTTGCTTTTGTTTGTATTTCTACTGCTTCTTCATTCTTTGTTAGTTTTTTTTGTTTGTTTGTTTCATGCAACATGTTTATGAACTGCAATATATACAAAAAAAATCTGTAAATGTGGAATGAATTTTGACATTCGGTATATTCTCATTTAAATTATAGCACCTTTTTTTTTCTTTTCTTTCTTTCTTTTTTTTCTTTTTTTTTCTTTTCTGAGAAAAAAGCTGCTATGGGTGGCTTTCACAGAATAGGAGGGAATAGGAGGAAGGATTAATTGATAATTTTTAAGTATAACTATAGAGTATTTCTAGAATTTGCTTCTGGGGAAATTAATTTGTACTTTGAGTTGTCACTACTGGTGAATTTTCTTTAGTCACTTAACTGCATTAAGTTTCAAAATATACTGTATTTTTCTCCTATAGTAGGAGATTTAATAGATACAGATGTATATATGCTATCTTTCTCTAGAAGTTTTGTATTTCACAAGTTGAATCTCTTTTGCTAAAATAAGTCGCAAAACTATGATTTTAATCCTGTTTGCTTTGACTAATATTGGAAACATTGCATATGGGAATGTATGTGTTACTGTTAAATACCAAAAGCATATTACTAAATTCCAATTAGCATCTGCTAGGCACTATATGTCAAAATGAGGAGGCATTCTGTATATCAACATTGTTTAAAGATGTGAACAGGACTGCTCTACCTCATCTGCAGTAAGACAAAAATTTCCTCACATTACTTGCACGTTGAGTAATAATAAAGAACAGCTGCTGAAGGAGCTGCATTTTGCAGCCCTAATTGAATACTGCAGGACCTTTTCTTACTGGGAATGATGAGAGACCAGAATAAGCATGATATAAATTACCAGCTTTGATTTTGCTGGTGGTGCAGATATTGGGTTCCATCAGGATACTTTTTGATTGTACACCCAGCGTGATTATCCAGAATAGACCAAGTAGGAAATAAAATGTTATTTTTAAAGTAATATTGGAGCATGAAAGTCGTTATGAATTAGGTGTTAGAGAGCAAATACCATCCTTTATAGATCTGTCATCACACTAATAGTTTGTTATGCATCCTGTAGGCTTGGTTTTGTGAAACTGTGGGTGGCATTTGACTTACAGACTGTGTGTGGACATCAGCCTGGAGGTCTACCTGGAGAGGTAGCAGGAGCAGCAGTGCAACAGAGGATCTATTGCTGTCCATTTTTATCATTCCAATTGAAAATTACTTTGCTAGCATAATTTGCAGGCGTGAACAAATTGGATATGCCAAGTACCAACCTGACTGTCATATAGTCTTTTTGTAGTTTTAGGTTTTCCTGGGTTCATTTTCCATGTTTGAATTATCAGTTTCATCATTATATCTTTCATCAGTTACTAGATCTGACCATAAGGGTTACTTCAGTTTTGGCTGAAGTGTGTTAACATCTGTTCCTTTTATTCTGTTACATTAAAACAAAAGAAGAAGAGAGAAAAAGGGAGAAAAAAGAGCACTGTTGAGAGATGCATTTTTGAATGGAGTTTCACTTTGTCACGAATCTACTTCTAAGAGTTCTGAATACTTTCCTCATTGTGTAAGATTTTTGTTCTGTAGAAAATATTTAAAGTTAAGGAACTTGTTTTGGAGGAAGATGCAGGGAGAGATTAATTCTTTGTGATGTTTACTGAAATTTGGTCAAATAGGGTAACAGCTACTGCATAATTCTGCTTATAGAATATATGTCCTGCATCAGAACAATTTTTCTCATTGTCTAAAGAACTAATGAAGAATTCTCATGTGAAAATACATGTTCGTGTATGATGTTTTTCACTGAAAAGCATTTTTTAAATATAGAGAAGGTGCTGATGTTGTAAAACTTTGAGAGTTTGGAAGCAAACTCCTGGTGATATATATACATTTCTTTTGTGATCTTCAGTTTAATGTTTCTTTAGAAAGTAGTTGATTCACCTTCAGAAAGCTACAAACTGCCTATAAGAGCTCAGGATTTTTTGTCAGAAATACTGCTATGCCGTCTGAAATGCAGTCTCTTGGGAAGGAAATGTGCAGTGTTTTTCACGTGTTTGGGTAGTATGTGACATTTTAAGACCTTTTTTTTTTTTTTAAATTTGCAACACTAATAGCATAGAAATGAAGATTTATTTATTTATTTGTTTGTTTGTTTTTAAGTACGGTGATCCACAGTTTCAGGGCTTTCTGTCAGCTGATAATTCCTGAATGCACACTTCTATGTAGACAGGCACAGAAAGTAGCTTTTGCTGAAAGTGAGACAGGCAGCACCCCACAAGAATAAGCAAATACTGTAAAAGCAGACACAGAAATGCTAACCTGACAATTTCATTTTCATTTAAAGAGCTCAGGGCAACAGTTCTGCAGTTCAGCCTCTCCAACTTGTATTAAACAGGCAGCTGCATGTTGTTTTCATTGGCTGGAGGAGGCCACCACTGAGGGTCATGATCTCAGTTCTACAAAACTGTTTTTCTCTTCAGGAAATGGAAATTAATTCAACAGGTGACCTGAGACTTGTCTAGAAAGTTTGACTGAAAATTAAAAATCAAACTGTTCTTTTGAGCAGAGCCTATGTATTACAGTTTGTATAGCACACAAACCTGTGGAGATCTGCAGACTTTACAAAGCTCTAATATTCCTATGATAAATTTAGGATGTCAGGAATATTGTTTTGCTATTGAGCAGCAGTAGATAGTGCTTCATTTTGTTGCAATCTCATATTTTCTGTGGGCTGGAGAACTGTAGGCTCAGAAAAGCATAGGATATCTAAGTAATATGTTGACCCTTTAGTAAGGGTCTGTAAATGAATGGGGAAGATCATCAACTTTACCCAACATCAGGCTATGTGAGTATGAGTGACAGTAAAGCAAAGTCTGCAATTCATTTTTCTTGCCTGAGTAAAACATGTAGGAAATTGGAGTTTCAACTCCCTCTCTCTGTTCTATTTTGAATAGAATATTCTATTTTGAATAGCTCAATTCTGTGCTTTTATTTGAGGCTTTCCTTTGCTCCTATTTAATTAGATAGAAAATCTTTAACTCACTTCTGCGAGGGTTTCATCAGGCTGTTATGTTTGTTCTTCTTATTAAGAAGATAGTAAAACAGAAATATTAAAAGCCCAGTTGCTTTTAAAGCATATGCTGAGCACGCACATACTTATCAGACTGTTTGTCTTTGGGTACCAGTTTAGATTTAAAAGATATTCAAATCTATTTGTAAAGTGATCCTGGAATCAGTAGACATAGAGTATGTCTGGAAAACTGAGAATGGAAGTGTTGGGTATATTCTTCTGACAAGTGTATCTTGAGGCAAAGAATAAACTGTAAAGTAGAATAATCTTCTGAAAAATCAGTGCCTCACATATACACTATCTCAAATGCCACTTCTGTGAGTCAGACTATGCAATAAAAATCAATGTTAAATATACTTAAGCTTTCAAAACACACCAGTAGGAAGAAGAAATATATTTCTGGATTGACTTCCATTTCCATCTGCTTATAGCTCTTTAGAATGATATCACTGGAGAAAATGTGCTTATATAAAAACAATTTTTGCTTGTTGAATGATAGAGTTGCACAAGTTTACATATTTTTATCTTGATCCACGAGTACTGGGATACCATATTTTTCAGCTGAGAATTTTTGGAAATTTATTAGAATTAAATTTTTTAAAAAATTATCACTTTCAAGATAATTACAATATAATATAGGAATGCAATGCAACTTTCCATATTTCAGACTATAGAAAAATACTGTATGTGTGAAAATTTTGTGAGGAATAAAATTACTTGAACACTGTTAAAATCTCTGATACCATTTCCTGCTTTCTAGCATTCATGATACAAGTCTGGAACCTAAGGTGAAATATTTTTCAAAGATTACAGTTGATTTCTCTGGTTTTCCTTGCTTCTTTGACTTACACTGCTTTAAGATACTGTGGAGATATTTTGAGCAAAATGAAACTTCCTATTTAACTTGAAAGTATTTGGTAAAAAAAATCTCAGTGTTACGACTCACTCGTCTTCACTGACAGTTAAAAGGACCACGCATTGTAGCCTAGAGGTTGTACAGCAACTTAATATTTTAGGCTAAATTTGTACTTCCTAAAAACCAGAATTCAAAGTAATCACATTGTCCCCCACGTTCCAGCGTGAATTTAATCTAAGACCAGTTGGATGATTTTCAGTTGATGCTTTATGAGTTTGGTCATTTGGTATTACAGAAAGTTTACAGCCTTGCAAATAACAACCTTATTGGCAGTATGAAGATCTTCAGCATTTACTTGTTTATACTCATATCAACATTTATTTATGGCACACTTGTCATTGGCCTTGCATTTTTCAGACTGAAGAACTCAATTATTAAGTAGCTGTAAAAAATGTGGTGACTGTAAGGAGGCAAGTTGACTTAGAAAACGTAAAATGAACCTTCAAGCTCAAGCTTACCTTCTCTTTCTAGTTTATAGTGACTATATTTCAAAGCAAGTTTTTCATGTGAAATTATTTCTTTTTTACCTGCCCTTTTGCTGAAAAAAATATGTGATGTTTAGTCTGTGGCTCAGAGATTTGGACTCAGTTGTAAGAAATGTTTCTGCAATTCAGAGGTAATGTTGCATGTGAAAGGATGGCTTTGCATCTTAAATTTATCCTGAAAGAATGGTTTTGTACCTCTAAAGTAAGCTTTAAATCATCTTAAAATGTGGAAGTGGTCTGTGCTTATCTCTTCTTGTCTGCTGAAAAGAGAAGTCTCTCTGGAACTGTTATGGAGTGAAATCATTCAGTGAATATATATATATTTAAAAACTGGATATGTGTGTTTATTAATCTGCATAATAATATATGATGAAAAGCTTATCATATGTGAATAATGAAAAAGAGCAAAACAGTCTCAGAAGCTTTGCCATAACTCTTACTATTGCCAGAAAGACATCAGCCTGTAAGCAAAAAAATAGTCAGCTTAATTCTTGCCAACTAGAATTTGTGCAGACCCTGAAAAGGTAAGGAAAATTCCCTGAAAGGTAAGGAAAATTCCTTGATATTTTTAAGAAAAAAACAAACAAACCAAAACATCAAAATAAACAAGTCAGTTAAAGTAAGGGAGCATATCCGTTCAGCAAAGATTACAGATTGATGGCATATTTGTAATGTCTGCTTGCAGATTCTTCTGTGAGTCTTTAAAGTATATATTAAGGCAATTAGGGTTACTACCGGATGCATTACTGGGGAGCTTTTCCTGTATTTTTTCATTAATAAAATTTTAGCAACACAGACTATATTTTCCTAGGTGAGGGTCAATACTATTTGCATTTTGCAGTGCTTGTGCTAAACTATTAGCGTGTGCTTCTAAAGCACCCTATTATGGCCACCTGCACATGTGTTTTTGTTACTTTTCATTAATCCAGTACTAAAGTTGTGGACCAAATAAAAAATGGGGCCTTATATGTATCTGAGATTTCTAGGAAGTTCTTCTCAAGGCATAACTATCAGCAAAAAGTTTGGTTGAAAGGATTTTCTTCCCAAGCCAAACAGGACATTGGGAACCACCCTGGAGGTGCATCACAGACATTTCACTTGGCTGTGCACAAACCAGTTCTGGACCCATTAAGTCCTGCAATACTTCAGTCCAAATGTTCAGTCTATTACTTACAGCAATGTAGGTATTGTATGTTTCATCTGCTACTAGCATCATCCCCTTCCTAGAAGCACTTGAGTTTCTCTTGTGGTGGAAGTGTGGTGTGATTTAATCAGTAATTAGCAGTGCCACATGTGCTTCCAGAGTTAGTGTGAGGAGGAAACCATGAAGAAGTTCTGATAGTTGTGAAAACAATTCCTTGCTTTCCAGTAGAAATGCAGGTTGTCCTCTTAACTTAGGGTGTGCTGTCTAAAACCTGTTTGTTGGTAAAATTTTACTAAGAATAATAACAGAAACAAATTAATAAATATTAATTATGACATCTTAAATAAAGTTTTAAATGTACTTCTAAGTGTCTTTATGCCGGACTGTAGTAAAACAAGTTACAAGAAGAGAAGTGACAAAACCACCTCCATTGCTGATTATTAGGACAATATTCTGACAAAGTCTCTGGCTTAGGTGTTCCCCAAAGTACTGAAACAAAGAAATTTGTTTTATGCATTCTGGGTTTTTTAAACATTTTCTTTGTTGCTGACAACTGTTAGAGATAATCCACTGAGCTCTACTGTTCTGAAATGAGTTGTCTGATCCACTGTACAGTTATTCCATTTCCATGCTTAGCAGAGTTAATTATATGCTCACCGAAATCCACAAAGATAAAATTAAATCAATTTTTTTTATTTAGAACATATCTAGAAAGCTAGAATTGGATATTTTACAACAAGACTACTAGAAGTCTTCAAAATAGAATATTCTCAAAAACACATATGGGATATTTGGAGAATTAAATCTCCAAGGTATTGAAGTTTGCTTTGGTTTATTCTCTCCTGCAGAAGATATCCAATTTTCTTTTCCACAAGCCTTGCCATTTGTCTGTTGCTTGAGACCCATGCTGAGGTTTGTAGACAGAAAGGAAAATGGCATATTTGCACAGAATGGGATAAAGGATTTGAAAAGAACAGAGGTTGTGGTGGCTAGGATCTTAATTAGATAAGATAATGTTAGAAAATCTGAGATGAAGAGGTAGAAATGAATATTTAGAAAAAAATTATTATACATTTGCCTATTCTACTTGTTCTCTTATCAGAGGTTTTTATTTTTTTTTATATATATATTTTTTTGATATTTCCAAATGTCCCTATTTCTAACGGGAGAAATCAGTTTCAGTCAGGATTTTTCAGACAAAGTATGGAATTATCCCTGTGTTCTGGTTGTGAACTATGCCGTGGGTTAAATCCAACATTGCAATCCATTTATCTGGCAATATAGTCACTTCATTGAGAAAACCTGCTCTGATGTACTGTATTCTTTACTTCAGGGAAAATATTTTTCTTACTAGACGCAGTGGAAGAGTAATTGACAAAATCTCTCTGAAATCAAAGCAACACTTCTCCCTCATTTCCCTACTTCTTCTACGCAAAATATAATATTTCTTATTTTCAACATCTCCCACTCTCCGTATTTACCTGAAGGAGGAGAAATAATCTCCATGATATACAGTGATTTCTTTCATAGGGAATGATCAGATATGCTTGTGGGAGCTAAAAGAGAGTAGAATCTGATTGCATTGCACTATCCGTCATGTACTTGCCTAAGTCATTAGGCTTCTTTGAGTGTATAAGGCCTTATTCATGTGCCACTTATTCATAAAGAATCATTGCTGACTTGACAAAATTCAGTTATTTCTGTTCAGTTACATGTTCATTTCTACTAGCTGTAGAGATGTCATTCATTCAAGTAGTAGCATAATTTGCATTCTCAGAGCACAGTCCAAGGACTAAATGAATGTGTGAGACTGAAATCCCTTCTGCTAGAAATTTTTATTCCCAGCCAAGGTTAGACCTACAGCTGTGATACAAAGGAAAGATCTCTTTGGTAGTAATGTAGTGAGAAGATGTCTAATTAATGGGCTGCTGATGAAAACCATATCTCATTGTTATTTCAAATCAACTGTATTTCTTTGATATAGATAATTTCAGAAATTCCCTCTGCATTACTTTCCACATTGTGTCTTGTGGTAAATCACAGAAAGAAGCTGGCAGTAAAGATGCAGTTGACACCTTCAGAGCCTGACAAGTTTTGGTTATGTTAATGAGTATTTTTCTGGCATAAAAAGAAAGTGATTATTATGGTAAAAAATGAGGAGAAAATAGTGACAATATCTATTTGTTACCAAAGTTCCTCAGGAATAAATCTTTAAAACTCCATGTCAACTGATCTGAGAATATGTGAGTGCTGAAGCTTATAAAAGAGGATTTGCCAAAACCTCAGCTGGTATACAGTTATACTATTCTCTTCCAGACAGTGAAGTAGCATTTATTTACATAAGTCAACCATCTGGTCTTGTGTTTTAGGCATTGGATTTGATTTTTGAGGACCTGGAATTCAACCAGTCTTTGTGTTACTTTTAGTTTATGCTGATGGAATTCAAATACATCTTTGTTTTCCCTTCAAGTCTGCCTCTCAGTTTCCTCACTCACCTCCTTTTCCTCTCCATTTTCATTCCAGAAGCTACTTAATGGGAATGTGCAGTTGGTTTCTTCTCCCTTCAGTTCTGCTAGAAAGCTGATTGTCAGAGACACTCTGCACAGAATTATTATGCATACAGTGCACAGCATGGAGCACTTCAGTAAACATGGTGTAGAATCATCCCCCAGGGATTCAGTGGCAACCTGGTAGTCAGCATTACACTGTCTCACTGCTTTGGTTCTTGATGCTTTGTTTGATTAGAATGGTGGTGAATATTACTGAATAATATCTGTTCCTGTGTACATTTTTGCTACATTCTGTATTTGTGAGAGAAAAACTTCTTGCACTGTGTGATCTAAAGATGCATATGCGCATTTAGGAGGCACCTTGTGTCCTTCTGAAGAAGGAGAAAAAGCAGAATAATTTCAAACCATTGACTGTTTTGCTCAGTTTTGTTTAGAAATGGCAACTACCTCCAAGATGATGAAACTGGTTTAACTGCTTGTATATTTTGTTTGTTTCACAACGATAGAAAATGTCCTGGTTCTAGATCCTCTTTTGTATAGAATTATCTGAGACTCACTGGATGCCCAATGAGTTGAGCAGCAGAGAAGTGTGACAGCAATTGTATTCTTAAGAGTTTGTGCAAGAAGCCTTTACAAAAGAAATGTGACAACTTTTTTGTTTTTTTCCCCCCTTTCCACTGACATGAATTTAAGACCTTTGGTAATCTCTCATTGTAAATCTTAGAAGAGTTCCCATGCACTGAGAGTCACACACTTTAAAGATACGAAATTCGAGATATATGTTTGTTGCCTAGTTTTCCTTTGGTAAGCCTATTTCCCATAACACTGATGCATGCCCCATCACTCCTCTGACATGTCTTTCTTCTCTGATGTGTCCAAAAATTCCAACCTGAGCCCAGTATACTAGCTGACAGGCTGAAATGGAAAAAAAAGTTGCTGATTGTTTCTCATTACTACTGATCAAGCCTAAGTTAGTACAGTATTGTGTAGAACTGCAGAACATTGAGAATTTTGATTTCTAGACCATGTTACATGTGTGTTTGAGTAGAGAAATTCAAATGCTTCAGTAAAATCTTTGAGATGTGCTTCATTTTTCTGTATTAAATCTTCAATTACTTTAACCAAGAAATGCACATAAGAATGGAAATACTAACAGAACTTTTCCAACCTGTGGAAACTTTTTATTGGCTTTGGCTTTAAGTCTGAGAATAAGCCATGACTTAGTTTTTATGTTCTTCATGCTTAACCTAATTACACATTAATTTGTTTTCAAAGACTATTTTCCTTTATTCTTTTTCTGAAGAGTGTCTTTAACTGCTCATGCTCTTATTAAATGGCATTAATTCCAAATTGTTCTGCTTGCAGCTAAATTTTCTGTCTTTAAATCATACTGTTCACCTGCTTTTCCTATGATCTCAAATTACTGATTTTCTTTCTTTGCCTACCTGCTGCTATTTAGAAATGCAATATTTGGTTGCTTGCTGGTTTTAAATCCAAATTCTGACTGAAAATGATTTTATTTGTAAGACAGCAGAGGGAACACCTGCTCTTGACATATAAGAATGTTCTGATGACGTAACCAGCTACTAATAATAGAAACAGCTCTTTGGGCCCTCATTTTGAGCCATGTGGTGCTTCCACCACATTGCTAAGTCAAACACTGTAATTCTGCTCACCGAGTACTGTTCCCCAGAGAGGTAGCAAGTGAGCAAGACTGTTTTTGAGTATTAAGTGATTTCTGAATATCCTGTTGTAATACAGCCAACTTCAGTTGTGGGTGTTTTTTCAGAATTGTTGGTCAGACCCAAGACTAACAGGGAGAATTTTAATATGTTATTTTGATTGTTACTGTTGTTTAATAGAAAGCATTTTACAATTTGTTGAAGTGTTAAGGAAGGGTTTGATTTTTAAAAATTAAGGAAAAGAATTCACAAAAAAATTGTTTCAGCTTTGTGTGGACATTACTTTCTTTTAATCCAACATTTAGACCCAGTAGTAGTGAGACTGTTGATTTGCATGGGGACCACCACTGCAATTAATATACCTCTAAAAGCTTCTGTGCCAAACTGACTCTTGCAGGGCCTGCAGTCATTTTGCAGTCTGGACTGTGAGATAACAGGTGTGCAGAGTATTACATTTCTCTAGGAGACAATGCTTTGCTGTCCTGGAATCTGCATTCAGACACCCTAGTGCACTGGCTTGTTATCTCTTGCTAACCTGACGTTGTCAGTGTCTGTGCCACCTCTAAATTTATGCCCCGTCTGTATACAGAAGACAGTGGAGCTGTGAAGAACATTTTTGATTTTTTTTTTCTTATTTCCTCTTTGGTATCAATTTGGACTATTTGGATTTCTGAAGATCTTCATTAAGATTAAATTTAGTTTTTCTCCCTGAATAACAACAGTGAAAGTAATCTTCTCCGAAGCTGTCATAATGCCTTGTCAGACACTGGTTGTCTGAGTTACATGTAGGTTACAAGGTATGTAAATTACAGTAGAATTTGTTCTGATGTTTGGCATATCATTGTTCTGGCAGATATTTTTTATTTCTTAAGAAGGTCGGAGTTGCTATGTCATTTTCTGCATACATACCTAGATGTATAGTTACACAACTAACTTCATTTCCATTTTTTTTCTGGAAATTTTACAACATCCTGAGCAGTTTTGATGTGTATACCAGGTGTCAGATATGGAAAGTTTCTGCACATCACAACAGAGGAAGTTGAGAGCGGGGAGTTTACAAAAGTACAGAGGTGAATGGAGGTTGATAAGATGATTCTTTGAAAAGATCCCTACCTTCTTTTTTTCATTTCTGCTATTTGCAAATTTGCTAATTTTAAGTAAATTGCTCTTCTGAATTGCTCAGTGATGTTCCAAGTGAGTAAAAGCCTCTGGACTGTACATAAATGATGTTCTCCTTATGTCTTTGTTATTTGTTGTTACTATCACTGTGTTACCATGGCAATATTTTTGTGCACTGACTGGTTAAGTGTGGCTAACAAAGAGCTGGGAGACTATGATCAATTTACTACGCTTTTGACACAGTGTGGTGAATTTAAAACATTTTTTCCCTCTGAAAAGAAGGAAGGTGACGGGTTTATGTGGGGTTGTGAAGAAGTCAGCTGCTGGCTCAAAACACAGAATTACTTTCCTCAGGGAATGAACACAAGTGTGAGCTTTAAACATATGTCCCTTGCAGTCAGTTTCAAACAATTAGATATTTTTCATGCCGAGGCAAATATATGAAAAGTAAAAGTGAATCAAAATAAATTTGACTCACCTGATGGTTTTGCTACCACTCATCTAGCTGTACACACTGCCCTTCTTTGAAGTAAGCTTTCTCTATGATGAGTAATGCAACTCTGACAAACACTAAAAAGCAGTAAAAATAATTTATGGGATCCTAGTATCTTTTTGGTTATTTATTTATTTATTTTTCAGCAAAGAAAACTGCTGATTAAAAGGTTTAATGTTTCCGTTTTCTATACAGCAGTGGATTTCAGGTGGTACCTTTCTGATTTCTCTTCATCTCTTACTATATGGGAAGCTTTGGTTTGTGCTTAGTAACTCATTTATGTTTTATTTATTTATTTCCAAGCTAGTATTCTTATAAACACAGTAACAGTAGAAAGTAAAGTTAACATGTTCTTGAAAGATACAGTTCAATTCTACTCATCACTAAAACTCATATCATATAGATACCTGTCATGGGACCCAACCCTGCCAAACTACTATAGGAAGCTCTAAGAAATACAAGCAAAACAGAAAAATGTTCTCCGGGAACAAACAGCACCTTTGTGCCATGGCTTGTTTCCAGAGAGTAATCATGTAAAGCTTAAATGATCAGTGCTATATGGTCTCTAATGATTGATAATTTAATAATTCACAGAAATGACTTTTGGGGAAAGAATGTCACTATGTAAAACATTTTCAGAAACAGAAAGATTTGAAGCCATCATCCTTAATGATGATGTTGTTTTTTAGGGGGATTCCATTTAGTTTCAGAAGCTTACAATGTAAAACGGTGTTAATTCTAAAAACAATTATTATTTTTAGAATATGCCTTCTGATTTTAAATGACACAGATTACACTTGCTTCTGATAGCAATAAACAGTAACTGTGAATGCTCAGCCCTACAGATATTAGGAAATAACTACATTTGGTGGCTAAATGACAGTCTACTTTGGGTTTCTTTTGCTTTTGAGTGAGGGACCCTCTAGCCAAAGTTGGTAAGCACAGCAACCTATGTATGCCATCTTCCATTTTGTTCTAGCAGGGAAAGGATGTGACATGAGGAAATCAAACTCTATAGCCCAAAAGATACAGAGCAGATACGTTTATTTCAGTGGTGTGCATATACTGTGTGCAAGGGGGATCACTTCTCCTAACTTGCATACTGTAGAGCAAAAGCTTGGTACAGGTATATGCGTAACTGATACATAACCAATGATTTTCCCTGAATTTGTATGAATATTCATTGTATTTCCAAGAATCCCTTAGCATATGGTCCCTCCTCCTTGTGCATGCATCGCAACCAGTTGGGGTCTCTTCCTGGTGGTTCTGGGGTGAAGGCTCATCATCTTTCTCGCAATAGCTCATAGTTTTCCTCACTGTAAACTTATTACCATGTGAGGGGTAGTCCTCAAACCAGTTATAGCTTGCCTTGTGGACATCTAATCGCTTACTCACTAAATGTTCTTAAGCTGTTCTCAAAAATGCTTATCTTTATGTCCTCCACCTCCCACATTGTCCTTATCCCAGCTTTTTGCCATCCCCATTCCTTTAGCAGCCTACACATATTTGCTTCTGCAAACTATCCTTACCCTTTTTTTCTGTGAGCCATCTTTTTCTCTTCAGATGTGTGATTAGTTTGCTACTTCTTTTGGTGAATTTTCAGCAATGTGAATGAATATAGTGCCTCACGTTGTAGCCTGTTGAGGCTAAGATTCAGCTTACGATCACTTTCAGATTCAGCTATTTATGATAGAGTCTGTTCACCATCTGGTTAAGGTGGGAAACAATGTTTGAAGCACCTTTACTAGTTTTAGGATGATGCCAGCTTTTCTTAAGTACAGAAATTAGCAAATAGCCCATTAAGGACAGCAATGATACCTTTCTTGTTAGTTACATTTAGAAGCTGCAATTAACAAGATCTGTGGACTCATTCAGTTTGTAAAAGTAAGTTCAGCTTCAGGGACTTTTAAATTATAGCAGGGACTGGAGAAATTTGTGAGATGCTTTTCATTTCCTGTGCTACCAGTTGAAGAGAGTTTTAGAATCTTATTCACCAGAATTGCCAAAGAGGTAGCTAATGGCTATTTTGTGGGGGAAAAAAAAGAGAGAGAGAGAGAGAGAAGCTGGCTAATTTTCTGAAGGTTACTTTGAGCTGATGCTCAAAACCATTTTGGTTGAGTTTTGTGAAAATATGTTTTAAGTGTATGTGCAAAGTGCTCCTGGATTCATCATGATGAAAGAATATCTATGTGGATGCAAAATAATAGTTTATGTGCTTCATGCATTTAATTTCTGAGAACATGTACAATTTCTGACAAATGAGTTTGTTCCAGTTCTTCATGTAACAATTTCTTTCGGATTTCTCTTATAGACTTAAGAAAAATGCAGTCATTTTTCATTTTTATTGAGCTATATGTAAATGAAACCTGTTTTCATTTTCATTCCATTCTAAATATGTATTTTATGTATTTTTAGTGTGTATTTTATATATAGATATATGAAAATTTTGAAGATATTGTAGCCTATACAAAAACTGCACTTGCTATAAACTATTACCATTTGCCATTAAAGATAGTAAATACAGCAGTGTAAGTATTTTATTAAAGTTTTATTGGAATCAGTTTGTTGAAGTATTAAACTAGGTGTTGATGGAGGCACTGCTTCCTGCATATGTCTGAATATTTTCATTCTCTTACTTGGGTTTTAATATTCTTTTTGAATTTGTTTATATTTTGTAGTTAATAACTAGTTCATTGAAAATTTCAAAAGCAGTTGGGATAACAAAAACAAAGAAATATTTTTCCATCTTCCAACCTATGTTTAGGAATTAGATGTGCAAATATGAGATATAGAGTTTCTGAAGTCATTGCAAAAATGCAAAATAATAAGTTTAAATAATTTAATGTGTAGAAGTACTTAGTTTATAAAATAATTTTCAATTCCAATGCAATTGGTACTTTGTATTTCTTAAGAATGAAGAATAATTAAAACAATTTTGTTTAACAATTTCAAGATTCTAATTTTAAGTAGTTCCCAATTCCCGTGGCACTCTAGTTGATATGCGTCAACTGCAGCTGATATGTATCAAAAAGTCATTATCTAATAGTGATGAGTGAATATACATATTTTCTAACATAGGAAAGCTAAGAATTAGAAATGGAGTAGTAACATATAACTGCAAAGATAAATGTATACAACAGGACTACTTCGATTCAGCATAAAAGAATACTGAATTTTATTTAAAAAAAAAAAAAAGTAAAATTTCTGGGGATGAATGATTAAAACATACAAGGAGAAATCAAAATGTAATTGGTTGTTTCAGTTAAGGATTTTTCCTGTGGATTTAATTACAATTACAAATCAGTGAGTTACGTTGTTTCCATTTCAATCACTGAAGTAAATAAAAGTCAAAGGCTGATTTGGTTTCACAAAGGAAAATTGTCAACATTGTGTAGCTGATATTAGAGTAATTATGTAGGGGAAAGCACTTTATTTTATATAAAATATTTTGATAGAACAGCAGATACATTATTATTGACAAGAATTTACAACCTTTAAGAATTGCATTTTGAAAGCAAGATCATTAAGAAATCATCCTCAGTCATGGAAATTTACAGCTTGCACTGTTTATTTAAATACTGTGCAAGAAAAAAGTTATCTCTCTTGGCCTACTGTCAAGAAAACACAATCAACTCCTCTGAAGAGAATAGCTGCTAGGAGAATCAATGCAAATGTAGTTTCTTTTCTCAGTAGAAAGCTCCCAAACAGGGTTCAGCCTAAGTTCAAAGATTTTGTTGTGTTGAAATACAATATTGTTACACTATGCTACACTTTGAAGTTAAAGATTTATCACCTTAGGTGGAAGTTGTATAACTTCTTGGCTTGGTTTTAACAGAGTCTTTATACAAATTTCAAGAAGAACTTTCTGAGGAAATTGATTGATGTTTGAGCATTTTGATACAAAGTGCTCCTCTCAGTTTTGGTAAATAAAAGATATAAACACTTTTTCTTAGGGAAGCTAAAATTATTCTTTAATATTTAATTTATTTATTTTATTTTAGAAATTAATAGCAGTAGCAGGAAAAAAAAAAAAAAAAAAAAAGATCTATTTTGAAATGTAGGGTTTCCTACACATTCAAGTTATTGAAGTAGCATAAATGTAAGTGCAAATGGAAGGAAGTGGAATAGTGCATGTTGATATTGCATGCTATCCAAATGGAAGGAGTGTTTATTTGACATAAACAACAACAGCATAATTATTAATAATTACCTTGCATTTTAGAGCAGACCTAATGGATTATAATGGAGTGATTAAAAGGTCTCTGTGAGACTGCTGAGAGAGGCACTGAAGACCAAGGGTTTGTCTATTTTTACAAGTTTGGTGCTCTGGACAGTAGTGTCAAGATATCAGTGAAACACAACTTCTCTGGAGCCGTGATAGTTGTGTTACTGGATGTTGCATTCTACATTTGTACTGAAACAAGATAACTAATGTAAAAATGAAATTGTGTGTATGTTAGCAAAATCAAAATGACCATTTAGTCTAACTGAAGTAATGGTACTTTTGTTCAATTTTTTTATAGTGGTTGCAGTGTCTGATTTTAGTAGTTTGACAAAAAGTTATAATTGCACCTTTTGGTAATTATTTGCCCTGTATTTGGTTTCAGGACTTCAGTGGGTGAATAAATGGTTACTTTTACAAATAAGGTTAACTAAACTCATCCACAAAACAGGTGCCTACAATGCAAACACTATTTTTAACACCATTTTTTTCTGTTCATTTGTGTGTATATATATTTTTTTGCTGTATATATGATATGCATTGAATAGCCATAAAAAAACCCTCAAAGTAATACTTGTTCCAGTGCAGCTTAATGAAAGCACAGAATTCTTGCTTCTTGTACTTTTTATTGTAATGTTTAAAATCTAACACTGTAATACTAATCTTCAAAATAAAGTTGCTGTGTATCTGGCATTTCTGAAGCATTCTTTGGTTTTCTAAGTGCTGCAAAATACAGTAATTTGTAACCTCTCTGAAAAACTTGGTGATTATTGCTGAGATCCTTCAAGCTTTTTGCTTCAGATCAAATTGATTACTGCTGAAAGCAGGATTTTATGTTGGAAAAAATTGATCTTACTTTCTTTTTAACCCTTAATTATTGTGTTCTATTGCATAGCCTGACTAGAAATTAGGTTTTTACCTAATATATATATAAATACTTACCTAGGGGCTCAGCATTTTTCCTGCTTTAAAGCAACGTACTGATTTCATTTCAGTTATAGATAGAAAACCAGATTAGGAATTCCCACCTCTTTCTGCCTCTGGACTTTTATTTCAATGCCTGTATTTGTTGTCTTTTCATTTGCATTAAATAAAAAAACCTTAAATAAAAATCATTTCAACATCATAATGCAGTCAGAACTGTAATACAGCCAGCCCTGTAATGCAAAGAACAATGCTGGTAAAACAGAGGAGGCAATGACAGGGCTGATTAGCTGCCACTGGTATGATCATCATCGGCATTTTTGTTTTTCTTTTTCTTTTCTTTTTTCACCTCCAGATTTGATGCGTTATCAAAATATAAGAATTTTCAGTATTATGTGGCAAATAAATTGTATCTCCACATCAGTGTAAGTGTAAACTGTGCAAAAGCACAAATACTTCATATAAACATGTATAGCAATAAGGACAGTGAAAGCAGTTCCCATACAAAAATGAAAAGAAAAAAAAGTATGCTACTGGATTAAGTGAAACTTCTTTAGATGAATCTGGGACAATAAAAAAGCACTGTTTTCTGCATTGTCATTCCAAGCTTTAAAAGATTCCTATTAACTGTAAAGTTTAAAACTGCAAAATACAATATTTGTTAGGTTAAAATAAAACAAAATAAAACAAAACAAAACAAAAAAAACAAAAAAGAAAAAAAACCAAAAAAAAAAAACAACTTTCCAAAATATTTTGTCCAAAATGCATTTAAATCCTTGTGAGAGCAGCTGAAATTAAAAAGAAAAAAGTCACACATTAATTTAACAACAAAACTATAATTTTACTAGTTGTACTTCACAGATGTCCTTGCAGAAAAGAAAATACTGGGTCTTTTGGTTATCAGCATAACAAAACAATTTGGTGTGTTTTTCATAATTCCTTTTTGTTTCACGCAGGTCCTGATATATTGTCAGCTAAGGCCAGTGTAAGAGCAATCTAATGGAAGGCACAGAGTAATTACATCCTGTTGTGAAGGTATAGGATGCCAGAGTCCCACATCTGGCTTGGCTGCGCACATGCTACATATGACTTGGGTAAGTCACCTTCTCTACTTTGCAGCAGCTACATTTCTCCCTATCTCATCTTTAAGTAACCAAGAGGGAGACCATAATATAATTACATACATAGAATTATCTTTGATAATGAGTTAACAGAGTGGATTGTTGTTACTGATCATGTTATGATTTATTGTAAAAATGCTGTATTATGCTTTTGCTATTTTGGAGGTTTTTTGTGCTCTCATCTTACTCACTGTATCATTTTCCACAAGTACCTCTCCCTGAATGAATTGATAGCCAAGATAATACCTTCATACATTTGACATCAGCAGCTTACCACTGTTTAGCCAGGCTTGGACACTTGTAAGGTACTCTGGCACTCTTATCTGAAGGAAGGGAATTTTCTAATTCTTAGTGTAATTATGAAATAAGAAAGGTATTATCTCTAACCTGTAATTAAATCCTAGAGAACAAATAGAATTAGAGGTCAGCATGGATGCCTACACTCTAGTTACATTCAGGTAGTCACCTACTAACTGTTAACTTTATTTCAACAGCAGAGGGTTTGACAAGTTTCTTAGGAGATTTGACAGCAAAGACAGAGTGAAACAGTTACATTGAATTAACCAGAGCAATTCAGTGAAGCTGTGAAGAAAAATCTGGATTTCATAACTTTAAATTCTTTCTGAACAATTAACTTGAAATAAGGCCAAAAAACTTTTTGAACTTGAGGGGAAACTTAGCAGTTTTCAAGTCAGGCTTATTTGTTAAATAAGGTTTTTGATGAGTTAAGTCTTTTAATGGAATGTGAGTTGTCATTGTCATCTTTTAAAAACTGGTAGAAACAAATCTCCAGCTCAAACTAAAACATGAATTTTCTTGAAATGTATTTTAATAGTCTCTGAAAACAGATGTCTGTCAAAGATGCAACTGTATTGAGAAAATTGCTTAAATTATAACAAAACTTTAGCAAGTTATAAAGATTTTTCAATCTGAAATCTGAGCCTTGTAAGGATTTTTCAGTCTGAAATCTAAGCCCTCTCAAGGTGTAAGGCATTTGTGATCCATGAAAAGAATGGAATGAGAAAAACAATAGTGATGGACTTGTTTTTTGAATGGAAGAACACCCATAGTCTTTCCTGTCTGAATGAATAGAAGAGTAATTGGAGTCATTTAGGTCGTGTGATTTAAATATTGTTGTAAAAATCTGTCTGCTGTTTCTGAAAAAAACAGAAGTAAGATGGAGTCAAAGTTGTATGAATTATTTAGAAGCAGAGAAGATTTACTTCTTTGGTTAAAATTGAAATAGTGAACTGAAGCTGTTTTGAAAGATTGTTATTCTAAGAGACAGAGAACGGTGATGGACAGATTTTCTGAGCATGTATAGTTTGATTTATCATCAACTGAGTAAAGTAATAGGCTTGATGCTTTAGAAAATGTTGTGCAGCCTGCCTTGTCTATCAAGAATTAGCATTGTTTCTTCTGGTGCAGAGCAAAAAGGAGGAGAGTGTAAATAGTTAACCAGGATGTTGCTATTCCGCATATGTCAGTTATAAAAATCTGTGTGCAAAGCGTGTGCTGGTCTTTGTTGCCCATTTAGATTTTTGTTTTATTTTATTTATTAATGTCTGGTTGAAGTAAACGGTCTGGAATTTTGGGTGCTATGCAAACTGCTGATGTAGTTGCATATGTACTATATTATAGTTGGTATTAATTTACAGGAGGGAAATGTGTAGGCTTTGTATGGGATGCTTGTAAAACTGTAACGCATCTGCAGGTGTGGCCATTATACTATTAGCTCAATTCTGTTTTCAAGTTTCTCTGGGGACAAGAGATCCACAGACTGCAACAGCATATAATGTTGTATTGAAATGAATCGTTTCTACACTGTAATGACTCCCATTTCTAGTCCCCAAGCTCCGGTTCCTCTGCAAACAAAATCTTTTACAGATACAAGAATCAGTTCATTGACGAACTTAAGAATGTGCTTAATTTTAAACATCTGAATAGTTCCCTAGATACATCATAAAAAGTGCACCAATTGGAGAACTTCATGTTTCATAAAGCATTTAGCAAATGTAGACAAAGAACACAGGTGTACTTCAAGTCACACTTCCCCCAAAGCATCATTTGTGGTTCAAAGTGTTATTAAAAGCAGCAGTGTAAGAATGAAAGTATGTTCAAAATAGGAGCAAGATTTGCCTTAGTTTATAGCATTTGCAAGCATATGTGAGCAACAACACATTTTAAAGGATGGTGTCACACTACTGTGCATTTCTATATTTCATCACTTGATTGTGTTTTAAGAAAGGCAAAGCAGTAGTTGGTAAAATAGTTGTGGGAAGAAAAAACTTAGTTCACTATAATATCTGCATTTTATACTTCTTAACTGCATTGAGTGTCATGAGTTATAAATGCCTTTTAATGGAGTCATTTAAAAGCCATAATTGTTAAATTGGAAGTTGACATGAAATTCTCCAGTCTAGATCAAACACAGAGTAATGAAGTTGTCAAAATCAAATATGTATTCAAAAAATTAGGGTACAATGAATTCCTTAACTTCAGATTATATTCATATGTAAGCAGTATCTAAAAAAGCAAACAAGGAAACAACCCCCCTGCATTTTTAACCAAAGGAAAAGTAACATAAGCATACAGTTTTCAAAATTTCTTATGCTGTGTTGTTATCTACCATTTAACAGGGAATTATTAAAACATATTTCTAACAAGCTGAAATTGTTTCTAGCTTACATCACAAATATTTATCAAGTATGGATACAACCAACATATGCATTCCACTGAAGCCTGCTTAGACATTTGTGCTTTACATTAAGAATGATATGCTCATTAAAAATTCATAGCATAATTTTTACTCCCACATTTTACAGTGGAAATTTGCAGAGATGATGACACTTCACTCTGGGAGAGGAAAACTAATGCACTAAAATTAAAAGACTGTGAGATCATGAATGGAGGCAGTGATACATACTCACAAAAACTGGTAACAGAAATATTCCTGTTAAGAAGTATTCAGAACATGAGAAATTTTCAGGAATCCATTAGATTTGGTCAATCTAGTCACTATTTTTGTAGTTAAACAGTGGAATAGATCATGTTACCAGCACACCTGCCAGAAAAATTGAGCCATCAGCTTAAAAACTAACAGCTCAATGTAGAACAGTGTTTACAGTCTCTACTAGTTTATGATTCCTATCGATACATAATTAGAACAAGGGTGTTTGCAGGTGCAAAGCCAGTTTTTCACCCTTCTGCTCTCTCAGCATTTCTGATGGAGAAAGGAACAGTTGACATTGCCCCTTGCTAGGTAGCCCTCTTACTCAAGATTTTAGCAGAAGATGGTGAAGAAATAGGACTAGAAAGAATGATCCTGCTTTCTGGCAAGCAGTTTTGCTGGGGGGAATTTTGAATAAAATAATAATGCAGAGCATACATGCAATATTACAATTGAGTAGGTGCTAGTTCTCCTGTTACTTCAGCAAATAGTCATGAAGGAGGTATAAAGAAATACTTAGTTATTATTTTCACTATCAGGAAATTAATCTATGCTAAATCTATTTTCCCTGAGTTAAAGCAACGTCACATTCAAAGGGAATGTTTTTAGATATAAGGTGAAAATGCATTTGAAGTTCCTGATTCTAATGTGAAACAGGTATCATCCAACAGGAAAGTGAAAGATGGGTGGGTGTGTTTTGCCTTTAAATTTTTTTGTTTGTTTGCCCATCTGTGGGGTTTTCTTTTTTGTTTGCTTTGGTTTTTGTGTTTTTTTAAGTGAGTGAAGTGTTGGTTGTTTTGTTTTTGTTTGTTTTAGAGAATTTATTTATGTATTTATTTGTTCATTTTAAACTGCAATCTGATGTTAGGGGAAAAATGCATTTATGTCTCCATTTGATTTTCTGTGTGGACCCAATGTTGATGTGACAAAAAACATTCAATTGACATATTAACTTATTTTTATCTTATGTTTAAAGCAACAGCAAAAAAATTGTATAGCTCTAGGGAGTTCATTGAGAACCATTTAACAAATTATTATTATTATTCATGTGAAAAATACAAATTGGGTTGGATTATGCAATGTTCTTGAGTAGTGCTGATCCAAAGTGAATTGTGTGTGTGTGGGTGGGTGGTATGCTATTAAGATTAGGCCTACCATTCTTGTTTTTACACCTGTAGTTTACGCTGAATGGATCCCAGACTTATTTCATAGTAAAACACTTAAATGTCTCCCTTGAGAATGATATTTAGGATAGGTGCTGCCAAAATGCAGATGACTCTTTCAGAACCTTTGCAGCATATCCTGATTATACCTTCAGGGAAAGCTTCATCAGAAATAAAACATCCCTAGATAACTGGGGGATTCCTCATAGTTAGGAAATGCCTTACTGCTACTGTTAAAGTACATGACCCTACAAATTAATCATACTTCCATGTCTTCAGCATTAGGTTTGGTTATTTTCTGGGGCAAAGTTACATAGGAAGAGAAAGACATAGGTGGCAGTTTTCATGTACGATATTTCATTAGGGTAACGTGGACAGCAAATAAACACCAACAAATCATTTTGTTAATAATTTTGTAGCACATGCATTATTACAAAATACAGTTTAATACAGTTTCTGTCCATTAGATGTCTAAATCTTTGTATTTGGAAAGCTGATTTGGAATCATACAATCATTTGAATTGGAAGGGATGTCTAAAGGCCATCTAGTCCAACTTTCCTGTGATGAATAGGGACAACCTCAACTAGATCAGCTAGCCTGGTCCAGCCTTGCCTTGAAAGTCTACAAGGACCCTTACTGTAGAACTCTTTTTCCTTACATCTAACCTAAATCTACTGTCTTTGATCTTGAAACCATTTCCCCTTCTTCTATCACCACAAACCCTGCTAAAGAGTTTGTTCCTTCTTTGCTATAACTCTCCTTTAGTTATTGTAAGGCCGCTATCTGGTCACCTTAGAACCTTTCCTTCTCCAGGATAAAGAGCCCTAGCTCTCTCAATCTGTCTTCCTGGGAGGGGTGTTCTGTCCCATAAGTCATTTTTGTGTCCTTCCTCTGCATATGCTCAAACAGGTCCATGTTTCTGCTGTACTGAGGACTCCATATCTGGATGCAGTACTCCATATGAGACTTCACGAGCTCAGAGTGGAGGGACAGAACCACATCCCTCAGTCTGCTGGCCATGGTTCTTTTGATGCAGCCAAGGATACAATTCAGTTTCAGGGCTGCAAGGGCACACTGCTGGTTCGTGTCAAGCTTCCTGTCCACCAGTACACTCAAGTCTTTTTCAGCAAAGCTGCACTCAATCCTTTCCATCTTCCAGACTGTATTGGTAGTGGATAGCATCCTATCACTCTGGTGTGTCCACTGCACCCCACAGCTTGGCATCATCAGCAAACTTGCTGAGTGTGCACTCAATCCCACTATCAATGTAATTGATGAAGATATTAAAGAATATCAAACCCAGCACTGACCCTTGGGGGACACCATTCATCACTGATCTCCATTCAGACACTGAGCCACTGACTACCACTCTCTGGACTTGATCCTGCAGCCAGTTCTTGTTTCATTGTACAGTCTGCTTATCAAATCCATATCTTTTGAATTTGGAAAGAAGGATGTTGTAGGGTACCTTGTCAAAGGCCTTACTGACTTCCAGGAAGAAGCTATTGGTGGCTCTTCCCTGGTCCATTGTTGCAGATTAGAGGTCATTCCAAAGAATTTTAACATGACCTAGAGGGCAAAGATTTTGCTAGGGACAAAACTGACACTATAAAATATCAAATACTCTTTTGTTATTAATTTAGTTCTTTGTAGGGTGGAGTTTTTTGAGCTTATTTCATCATAACTAATTGTGTAACATTTTTAACAAACATTCATTTGTAGAAGAGTTGTCTTAGATACTTTTGTATGTATCTTCTTGTACATCTCCAAATTTTCCTTTTCTGCATATGTGCAATCATTTACCATGAGGTACTTTTCTACTCAGATTGCAAAACCATTCCAGTGTTCAAGCATTTACACATCTTAAAGGCATAAATAATCATAATGAGTGCAAACACTCTAAGAAAATGACAGTTGTACTTTTGTGACTTCAACAGAAATTATGTTTTAAAATTAGGCTGGAATAAATTCTAACTGTAGTTGTAAACGCAATGTTTTCCTGACTTTCAAAAATATAATTGTAATCTCAAATTCTTTGTTCATCAATATTTTTATGTCATTGTGTGGCTCAAAAAATGTGACTTTTCTATCTCGTGGAGATTTTCTGGAGAGTTTTATTTTATTTATTTCCACTTGTGAACACTTTTGCATGCCTAGGGCTTAAAGAACATAAATTAAAAAAAAAACAACAGCAACAACAAAAAACCTTGCATAGCCCAGGTGTTTCAGACTTGTGAATTCTGTAAGGAATCCTAGGCTTTTAAACAAGTGTCAGTGCGGGCAAGGTATAGGTACGTGTGATATAGAGCTCAGTCTTCCAATGCTAGCCAAGCAGCTGGCATTTAGGCTGACAAAAGATATCACTTCTGATTTTGTGAAGTCTGCCAAGACGAAAACATTTCTTTCAATCTGTTTCTTCCAGACCTCTTTCATGGTTTAGCTAGAGAAAACAGGCCCTGTAAAACCATCAGAATAATGGGGTGGTTTTAAAATCTCCCCTGAGTTTAATAAAAGGTGGTAGTTTTGGTGAAATTTCTCTGATAGGCCTTTCTGTTAATGCTTATCTAGATAATGCATCTTCCAAATGTTCTGACAAGAGTGTTTGTGATATTTAGAAGACTTTGTTGTACAGCTCCACATATGTTTTTTTCTGCACCTTTTTTATTGAGATTTAGGGTTAGAATTTCACAGCTCTGTTCAAGGGCATTTTGAATTCTCTATGCAACTAGCTGTAGTCATATTAAATTCCCCAGGGAAACTGAGGGGGAGAGAATAGACTTTTAAAAGGCAAGCTTGTTGAAATGAATGCAGCTGTTACTGCCAAATGCCAGCTGACTTGTCATGGTTCAACTACTTCTTATCCTTTCTAATACAGTATCTCTTGAACAGCATGTTTTAGAATGCCTGATGGTCAATGCATTATAGAAGTCACTGTCAAATGAGGCCATGTTCTAAAGTGCTCCAGATGCAGATGAAATATTTTTGTCTTTTTTCCCAATTGATTTGAATGCTTGACTTTGCTAGTAATTTAGAGACTGCAGGCATCTTAGGATCTGGTGCTGTAGTCAAAAACTTCTAAACCAATGTTGGTTCAAATTTGCTGCAAATTGGCTTTTTCCAATTACTGATTTACAAGGGAAGAACCAGGAGGGTTGCCTTATTTTTTTTTTTTTAAATATAGCCCAGAATTTAAGTTCCTATGGGTAACTGTGGAATAATTAAAAGTCAAAGAACAAAGAAGTAGTTTTTTTTTAATAAGCTTATATAATGATTTAGTGAAAAATTAAGATTAGTGGACATTATCTCAGTGCAGAGTTCCTTTACAGATTTTTTCATATTACTATTTATTTGCTTATTTAAACTGTGGTGTAACACTTCTTCTGATACATGTAAGTGTTCTTTAAAAAAAGAAAAAGTTTTTTCTTCCAAGATCTTTCCTCTCCAGTGATCAAAAATATAGGGCCCTTAAGGCAGACATCTGCCATGCTACACAATTTGCAAGTTTGACTTCCTTTACCCAAATAACACTGCAAGTAGAGCTGCAGCCAAGTACTGCACACTGTGGTCAGTGACCCAGGCAGCAGGGGCTGCTTACACCATCTAGAGATTAGAAAAAACTTAGCTTTAGCTACTCCTGTCTTGTTACACAAAACACAGCCCAGCACTCTGCAGTTGCATACAGTCAGCTGGCCACCTAGTTGGTATATCTATTTGATGTACAAATACATTGTTTTTGGTATTCCCAGTGTGCATTTGTGCTTTTGCCCTGTCTATCTCCTAGTATCTCCTAGCTGGGTTCTTTATGTGGTGTTCTTTAAACACAGCTTCTTCCAACCTGGTTTGGTCCTGCTGACTTGCATTTTGTTCTCATTTCATTGACAAAATCAGCAATTTCCAGGCCAGTATAAAGCCCTGCCAACATTTTCATAACATCTCAAAGGAGTTCAGCAGGTATTACAGAGAAGAGGAGCACATATTAGAAATCCATTGGAAAATATTATATGTACGTATATGTATAAGCTTCCTATCAGCGGGAAATAAAACAAAACTTCCAGTACAGTAATGATGTTTGACTCCAAAACTTTTTTTTTAACGTTTCCATTACCCATATTTAACTTCTGTGGCTGGTTAATTCTAGAAGTCACAGAAAATGTCTTTTATACTAACACCTACCAATTCAATCTGATTTGCTTTATATTTGACACAGTTGTTGAGATGTAAGTTTCAGAAACATAGTTGAAATCTTAGCACATCAGATAATTTGTACAAAAGGACTGAGAACAGTTCTGTTGGTGGATATAGATCCACTCATAGATCTGCAATAGGGCTGTGAGAGCTTTGAAAATTCCCATCTTAATTAAGCTCTTAGAAGTTCTGGAGAGTGATCTGATTTCCAGCTGCTTCAACTTTTCATCTGATCACAGCTTCATTTCCAACTCTGTGGGCTCTCACTTACCCAGAGGGCACCCCAAACAATCAGCCATCCCTATAGTTCTGTTCAATATTCCTCCAGTGCATTCCATACAATAGGCCATCTGCACAGGGACTATGTAGCATAGCTTCACTGACTTCACTTTTTGCTACCTCAGGACAAAGATGTAATGATCTACCAAAAGTACCAAAATTAGTCTGCTCAGGAAAAGAGTTGAATTTATCTGTGAGTGTTTGCAGTGAAAGAAATCTTGTATGTACTCTCTAGCTCACAGTTAAGGGAATTCTCTTTGGCCATCTTGCTGCAAACTGAAATTCCCCGATGAAATGTGCTTATTCAATTTATTCTTGCAAATATCCACATTGATAAAATGCCCTCCATGCTGAATATTTGAATAGTGATGCTTCCCCTCCAAAAACAAAAACAAAACAACAACAAACCAAACAAAAAACCCAAAAATCTACAACAGAAAAAAAAAGAAAGAAAAAAGATCAACAATAAATCACTTTTCTGTGTGTGTTTTATTTTTTGGTAAAAACAACAACAACAAAAAAATATCTAAAGAGTCAAGCACCCATACTGCACTGTATTAGAACTCAACTTAGCTTTTACAATAATAGTGTTTGCTATCTTACTAAGTTCAGTAAAATGGTTCTTGCAAAGAACAGGCTTACAACTGTGTCTGTTCCCCCATCCCCTGTTGTCAAAATGATAACACGAAATACAGCTGAATGACCTGATTTCTTAGGACAAGCTGACCTGCTTCATTGTTCAATCTTTAGCAATAAGCTTCAAGTGCCAGTCCTCTGGGGATCTCTTTGGAAATATGTAGAAACCATATTCTATGGATGCGGTCAGTGTAAGGAGAGGAAACATCACTGAAATTCCAGTGTTATTAATTTAGTTCTAAAGAATAAAAGGTTTCAGAGCTTTATAATATTCTTAATTATATTCAGCATAGGAAGGCAAATTTGCAGCTATGAAAAAATTAAACTAGGCCAGACCTTCTGATGATATCAGCTGCCTACTAGATTATCATTTTGGCTCTGTGACATTTTTAATATAAATATAAAAAAGGAAAAAGAAAAAAAACACAACTAAAAGAGCCAACAAAAATACTTTAGTAATGACCTGAAAGCTCAAAATTGAAGATAATTTCATTCATAGAAGTTTATACTTCAATAAAGAAAAAATATTAATTATTTAGAATAAATTTCATTTACTCAGGGGTAACTGCATTTTAAGGATTCAGTAATATAAAGTAAGTGCACAATTCTCTTTCAGAAGATGAATTTTACATAGAAAAATTTTGGATGTTATCCTTGTTCTATGACACTGGTAAGACACATGAGAAATGACTGTGAAAGTTTAAATATGGTCTCAAATTGTTTACTTTAAATATTTTCATCATTTTTTTTCCATTTTGATAGGTTCTGCTATGTAAATATTTCTTATGCCGTCATCCTTCATAGAATCACAGAGTAGGCTGAGTTGGAAGGGGCCTTAAAGATCATTGAGCTTTAGCACTTTTCCATGGGTAGAGTCAACCCAACTAGATGGCACTACTAGAAAAAAAAAATCAGAGATGTGCTGCCCACATGCTCCCTCTGCCACCCATATTGGCATGTTAGTAATGTCAGGAATTGTTTCAGACAGACGTATATGATACCCATGATTCTCTGAAGAACATATTGAAGATATGCTATTCATGACAGGGGTTTGGGAATAAAAACTAATGTTTTAAAGCAGCAAGAGATCTTCTGATTTCATGCTCTTTCTCTATACAAATTCTTGTTAATCTGTGGCCTTACAGAGTTCTGCTCACTCTCTCTAAGGAATACATCTGACTTCATGACCTTAAATCTTCGTTGAAATTTAGATTTTGCTCTCAAAATTGAAAATGGTGGATATATTGTTCTATACAATGAATTTAGATTATGCTTGTAAGTCACAAACATTAAAGTATTGTTTCAATATATACTTATAATAAGCTGTAGAGTTGAACCACTTTGAGTCAATGAGCAAAGTGATTTGTTTGAATTTTTGCTTGTGTTAATATCCCCAGTCTGTTCTGTGAACTTAGAGGTACAAGCAACCCTTACACATAGAGCTAGATTAACTCATTTGGAAGGATAAAAAGCAATGCAGAAATATCCTTCAACTTTTTTTATCAGGAAAGCACTGAAATCAAATGACCAGAACTACACATATTCTTTATATTTCTTTGGTGATATAATCATGTTGTTTCTGGAAAGCTGGGTCAGTGTTAACAGAATATTGGTCACAGATGTGTTCTGCCAAAATATTTTGCATTATTTGGTCAGTTCTAATTCCAGAGTTCTGACATTCCTGTTGAAATCCATACAAGCTAGTCACTACCAAAGGGCAGCTGTATTGACATTTTAGCCATGTCATGCCACAGTTTTTAGCACTCCAATTTGAAAAGTACTTCTGTGGTTTATTCAGACTTCCAGGGATCTGCATAAGCAGGTATGAACAGAGTTGTGGTGTTTTGTGGTAGGTATGTTATGCAGGTAGCTGTACCAACTGCCTGCTGACCATGCAGAAGTTGCAGCCCAATGTGTTAACCAAGCCTGGAGCCTGCAGTGGAAATGCAGGGCTCCTTCAGATTTGTATTTTTTTTCAATTTTTTTTTAGTGAAAATTTAAGAAAAGTACAGGAAAATGTGAGAAACAGGCAAAATTGCTTTTAATCTGACCAGCAGACCCTAAATCACTGCTAGTCTAGATAAAGCTGAAATAATAAAAAACAACTGATGACACTTTAACAACTTTCAGTGTAATACCTGCCTGCTTACCTGCAATTATTTCCATTCCATAGCTTTAAGAATAGATATAATAAGAATTTCTATCCTCCATAGACAAGCCAGAGATGAGTGTAAAGTGGGTTTCAAAGTGCCCAGGAAGGGGAATGCAGAAAGTGAAGCAGTGGGAGTGGAGCAGGGGGGCAGGGAGGTGCAAGATACTGCTGCAGCTCCTGAGCTAACAGTGGCATACCACGTTAGTCTGAAAGCGGAAGTAGAGAAAGAGGAGTATAGAAAACAGAACTCATCATTGTGATAAGACAAAATGCCAATGTATTTCTCAATCAGTTCTTTGTTTTGTGTGCAGTGTAATGGTATCAGTATGTATTTTGAAATACAGGTGAAGTACAGATCCTGACCTCTTTGCAAAATTAAGATTGCTACCCCACTGGAAAAGCTTTAATAAAACAAATGTTTTGCTGTATTGTGAAAGCAGGTATCCCACTTCAGCAGAATTGTGTTGTTAATGGGTAAATATCAAATTTTACTCTTGCTCAGAATTAATGTAATTCTATGAATTCATAATATCCAGAGGCTTTCTCTATTCCACAGAGTTCTATCTGAAAATATGAAAATCTTTAATTTACTATACAGCAAGTCCCTAGATTTTTAATTCTTTATTTACTTTTAGGACTTGTTCACATCTCTTCTGAAGTTTATTTTTTTTCTTCCGGTGTAAGCCTGCATGCAGGTATGCACTCCAAGATGCTAACCCTGTTTTTTGAAGTACTACCAGACTACTAAATTCAGCAAGTGACTGGGTTTCCTGTCTAGGAGTTATGTCAATCAACTTGAAATGCACATTATGAATTAGTGAATGCAAATTCATTCACTGCCAGATGATATTTCTTGTCAGATTAGCTTTTGCACCACCCCAATAGCAGTGATTCATGATAGTTTTATCTCTCATACATTTTTAATTTTGTTATTAACTCTTCTCGTGGTCCTGTAAGATATCACTCCTTTGATATCTGAGTTCTGTACTAAGGTAATCAATTAAGAAAATTTTAAATTCCGTGCATTTTCAAAAAGTTAATGATAGAAGCATTGCACTAACTATTTTCTCTGTTTTAAAACAGTACTTGGTGGCAAAACTTACAGATTGCTATAATCTGAATGAGCATGTAAATAAATGCTCAGCTTTACCCTTGCTAATCAGGAACTGTTTTTCCAGGCTGAAGATGACAAGTACTTCAACCACTCACACTCCCACAGACCTTTCAGCACACACCAATTTCTAGTGAAGTTTCATGCAATTTTTAATGAAATCACAATGACAGAAATAATAATGAGTACGATAATACTTTCCAAATGAATTTAGTATAGATTGTTTTGTATCTTTCTATATACTTTCAAAACTTACTCCTGAGCCCTATGCCTTATCTTTTCTTTTATTATTTACCTAGACAAATATTTTAAATAAACAGGATAGTTTTAATAGCTTTTATCATTCTTCCAATATATATATTGAAAATTTAATCTAGCTGAAATCCACTGAAAGAATTAGGTAAAACATTCTGTAAGCAGATATGAATGAATAGGTCATTCAGTATTAGTCACCTGTGTTTTAAAGGAAACGTAACACTGAGTTAGAAAATCACTCTTTTTTCATGAATGTCCTTGACACCTCAGGTTGTCTGATTTAATGCTTTTCTTACATGATTGTCTGTATGAACTAATTAATTACTTAATTGTTACGTGAGATGTTTTCCTTTTTATTTTTATATCCTCATTTTACGTGTTCCAGGCTCTACGAGGTTGATAACACAACAGCATTAACCAAAACAGTAAGACACTGCATCTATTAGGGGTGGTCAATATTTTGACCACACTCAAAGCATACAGTATAGAAATAAGAAAACAAAAACAAAAGCAGAATATCTCTAAAACATTTAAGTGATATTTTCAGAAGTTTTTGTGTTGCATTTTCTACCATCTTATCAGTCAGTACTGCACATACCTGAATAAGTTAATTCTTTGTATAGAAAATCTTTATGTCTTAATTTATGAAGCATTCACGTGAAAATTTATGCTAATAAATAGCATTAAAATAACATAGCATTGCAAAGTATTTTCTGTGGAAGAATCACTTATATTGTGTCATTTTTTTATACGTAGCATGATGGAATTATTCTCACAGCTCTCAGATCTGAAATTTCTCTCTTTGCTGAAATCTGCCACTTCACACTACATCTGAATTTTAGCCTTTATAGCCCTTAATTATTTCTCTTCATGTTACCAACTCCTCCCTCTTTTTTTCCTGCTGGCCCTTATACGCTCAGTTTTCTTTTATTTTTGTCTATTCTTAGAGCCCCTGGCCTTCTCGCCCCCTACCCATAAATGCAAGGGACCCAGCAGTAGTTCAGATGTAGGAGAAGAAATCACAGGCTGAGTTTTGTGCCAGCACTGCTTGCCCCACTCCAGCTGATGGATTTGATACTCCTCCCATTCAAGCTGTCAGCTTGCATTGCCACCAGCCAATGCTGAGAGATTGAAAGCCAGATGTGGTACATCTTTTAGACTCACTGTGCCACAGCTGCGTGCACAAACTTTAGGCATTCCACTAGTAGGAGTGTCTATTGAGGTATTCACTGTCTGCAGCACACTCTGAGTTAATGAGAATTACATCTGCAATGCAAGATTCTGAATCTGAGTTTAAGTTATAACATAGAAGAGTTTATCCGAAAGTGGTGCCTCCTATTTTATTATGTTGGCCCACAACATCAGATGCAGATGCTGGTGTTATGGCAGTAGAGGCTGAACATCTCCACCAATATCCTGTCACATTTTATTGCCGCGTGACAGATGGCAGCAAAGGAGCAGTATGAAAAATGGTGTCTGACATGGAAGTGCATGTGGTGCAAAGGTGTGGAACAGAATTCTTTCATATGGAATAAATGACATCGATTGACATGCATCAACACAGTTTATGAGCACAGAATGCAAGACATTATTTGTAGCTGGCAAAGATGCATAGCTAATGGCAGTGACTACATTGAAAAATAATGTTTTGTAGCTGAGAAGTTGCTCAATCAGTGCGCTCTTCATATCTGTTGTGATTTCCATGGAAATTAATAGGAGGCATTACATTCAGAGTGACCTGCATTGATCAGAGATATTTTAGCATTGATGGTTTACAGGCTGGTTTGGCCTGGTTTAGTTACTAATGGGGTGGGGGTACCCATCGGTCCACACCCCTGGAAAGGGCAAAAGGGGAAGGGTTGGGAATTGGGCCTAAAAACAAAACAGTGGCAGCAACCTGAGGAGGAAAGCTTATTTACAAGAAAAATAATCTGATCAAAATCTGAGATACACAACACAACATAATACAATTTAATTGGAAATGAAACTAATAAATCAAATAAATTGAGATAGAGAGTGTCCAAAAAAACCCAAAGGACTTACTTTAATGCTGAGGGCAAGGCATCTAGCTGGGATGAGCAGAAAGGGAAAAGAGAGAGTGTCTTGTGATCTGCAAACAGTTTTTATCTTTCTCTCTGAACTGAAAACAGAAAGAGAACAATGCAAAGTCCTCTGGGATATGTAGTTCTTCTCTTCTAAGAACTAGACACCTAGAAATATTGGCAGTTCCTGGAACTGGAACATTAACTCTTTAACTCCCCATGTACTATATGATATTATGATGTGGAGCACCAATAATCAAAAAAATAAAACCATGACATTTAGAAAATCCCATGCTTATCATTTCAATGAAAGGTAAAAGAAAGCAATCATTTGCAGGTAGTTTTTAACCCATAGAATACTTTTCATAGAATCTCAGCTCTGAATAGTCAGATGATGCTTCCAAATAAAGTGGTAGGATAAGTTTCTAAAAAATATAAACCACTTTCTTGACTCATATGTAGCACTTTCTTTTTGATGAGCTGACTGCAGCATGCTGCGTACATTCATAGAAACATTCTTCAAACGGTTAATTTTCAAAGGGTTACTTTAAGTAAAATAAAGAAATAAATATTGTTCAGTAGAATTAAATATGCCAAACTATTTAAGCACTATTAGAATAAAAGAATTATCTGAATGAGTTGAAATTCAGATGCATTTTTGTAAAGAAGGCTTGCAGAATACAGGCCTTTCATTTATACCCCTTTGCTTTGAACAAACATTTCTTCTGATATTAGTGACTAAGTGTTGAAATGTCACTGCAAGTCACATCACGGTGATCTATCTATGCATTATTCAGAATACTAAATTGTTGCATTTAGCTTTAAATTCCCAATTATACATAGTTGATGGTGGGTTTTTTTGTTGTTTTTGGTTGTTGGGTTTGTGTGTGTGTGTGTTTGTGTGTGTGGTGATGGCTATTTGTTTGTTTTATCCTGTGTGCAAAGATTTAAATTCAAAAGGTGAATATCCAGATTTTGATTTTCAGATGTTGATATCCATATACTGTGTTCCTCTGTTAACCTCTTCTGTACACAAGGTATGAATATTTAGGGAACTGCAATTTAAAGATGGTCTTCTTTGTATCATTACAGAACAGTAAGTTTCAGCTGATTTCATACTAAAGACAAAGTGAGCTCTTTTGTTTAAGGACTAAGTTCTTGTTTTCTGATTTACTCACTACCTGGTAAGATTTAATCTTGATCCAAAACTACTTCTGTGTGAATTTTCTGTGCTGTGAAGTGGCACTGAACTAACCTTGTGTTCTGGATTTTAATAACTCTGTTCAAGACAAGTTTGAGGTTACATGTTGAGTCTTTTTAGATCTTGAAATGTGTATTATCCTGAGTAGCTAGTAGCAGAAAGTGCTACCTGGAACTCAAATTACTAAATTTTGTAAGGTGAAGAGTTATTTCTATTTTAATATGGATTTTGATGAGATTGTTAAGTGCAGAGAACAGTCATGGATCTGAGTTTAGATTTTAAACATTCAACTTTTCTGGAAATCAAAGTCTGAGATTAGGCCTGTCACTCTTAGAAAGTTAGATCCTGCTTTGAGCTGACAGGCCATAGCTGATTTTTGGAAATAAAAAGTATGTAATAGCTTGATCATACAGGAAGTAATCTGATTAAGCACTATCTTGTTCTAAAAAAACATACACATAAGTTGATCTAACATTAGGCCAGCTGTTAATAATTTTACAAGCAGAGCATGAAATAGCAGCTTGATACCTGACTAAGGGGGAGCTACAACATTGTACAAGAAGATTTAAATGTACTACCCTTAGTGAGCAGACATTAATGCTATTTCAAGGAGTGTCAGAGAAGAGTCTTTGATATTGTGATTGGGATACTTGCTATTACATCCATAGTGACAGCTCCAATTGACAGGATTAAAAAGGCAAAATTAAAAAAGGAATTATTTCATGCCCTCAAGTGCAGATAAGAACAGTTACATCTCTGCTACATGTCTTGGCTTGACAGTGGATTTTTTTTTCTTGAGGCTTTTCATATTCTGCACAATTCTTAAATTCTCTGTGTCATTTCACTTAGCCTCTTCTCATATTCTTTCCTTTCCTGCCACATCTTTTTATTCTCTTTACTTTCCCCCCAGACCTCCACTCCATTTTTCCTAAGTTATATTGTTTGTGATTTTAACATATTTTACCTTATGGATTTTTTTAATGACTTTATTTTTTTGTATATTGTATTTCTTTCTGCAGTGGTATTTTTTAGTCTTGCCCAACATTCAGCTGTGTAAAAATAGTAAAAATTGCTGAGATTCATAAAGGAAATAACTATGGCTAGGCTACTTTTTTATTTATTTTTTTATTTAAAATTAATAAACATATCTTGATTTGGGGTTTCTGAAAAAGTAGGACAGAGTGGGTATATATCAGAACCACATTCTTGCAGTCAGAATATACATGGGCAGGAACTAGCCTTTGAAGGTGGAGGTCATGAGGGAAGGTTGAAGGCAGTTACTTCAGTCAATCACAAAGAAAGTCCACTGTGAGTGAATGAACATACATTGTTTATTTGTTCCAAATAAGGAGCAGGTTCAGTTCTTAATTAGGATCCATAACGTGAGCATGGATGTAAGCACTGAGTTTGGTAGGGAGCTACCATCTCAGCTTTGGGCCTTGCCATCCCTGTACCTGACACTCTCAACTATGGCAATAGCTGCCACAGCAAGACTAAATCAAGTAGCAGAAGATATTGGGGAAAATTGATCTTGGAACTGTTCAAGTTCTAATAGGTATCAAGGTACAGATAAAAGTCTTTTTTAACATGATGACTAGAAGTTTTGAAGAAGATTTTATTACAGTGTGCAAGTGAGTGTGCAAGAGTCTAAAATTCTTCCATCCAAAATTAATTTTCTTCAAGTGCCTTGCAGACATAGCTTTAATCACTACAGGGGTTTGGGATGAATCTTTGTTACAAGGAGGTATCAGAGGGAACAGCTGTTTGGAATTGCTGGTGAGTTTTCTACCAGATGTTCATTTGTCCACGTGCAATCCATGTATCTGCGCTCCTCCTTATGGCCTTGGGAGAGGCACTGGTGTGGACCAGAGGGAGAGCCTGCTGCTTTTTGCTACCTAAATGCACTCTCCTGTTCAAGTGCATTGCAGTCTTGTCATGAAGGAATTTGGACTGTGTTAGTTTTTCTGCAATTGCTGAGGGATTTCTAGCTCTCACAACTGTAGATCCAGCACCTTAGAACAGTTCAGATTTAACAGGAAAAGTGAAAGGGCAGAGTTAACCCCTGGAACTCTTGTGACCCAGTTAACTGGGTACATATGTATGGACTGAATTAAATTACATGAGTAAAAGTAGAGAGGATGAGTTGCAGAGAGCTTAAGCTAGCAATGTAGATCATGAGGAATCGTGCTAATTTATTTATAGTAGGTTTACTATGATTTATTGGTCTCCACTACACTTCAGATTCTTTTGTCTGTTGATTGTTTTCTAAATGTAATTTGAATTGACTTTTTTCTAAATGTAATTTCATTAAATCATTTTCTTTTCCTATTCCTAGTTTATTTGCGGTGGGGGGTGGGGGAAGGGGATTTTGTTTAGATACAGTATTCTTTATGTTATCCTTGCTTTACACATTGCAGTATTGCTCATTTGCAAGTATTAGCTCTGCTGTGTGTCTGTGTTTTACTTTATACATTATTAAGTATTTCAGTTGAAGAGCCTGTGTAATTAGTTTATTTATGCCAATTCTTTTCTGATTTATACAGTTTTATTCATGTTCCTTATTTGTTACCAAGCATACATACTCTCTGCGATATAAGTATTTCTCACTTCTGGAGGACAGGAATACTATTTCTGGGAGCAGTGATATTTTTATTATATCTGTGGGAAATCAGCTCATTCTTTAACATGAAAGTTGGATTATGATTCCCTTTTCTTAGGGGATGCAGCTAACTGTGCATAGCTGGAATTCTATCAGTACCTTAGGCATGATGGACCAGATAAACATGCCTGACATTTATTAGTGTATACATATGAGTGAGACTGTATGTATAAATTATGTAGTTAGATGCAAGTGCAAAGCTTTGCAAGGCAGAGTTAGAATGCAGGACCAGTAACAATTTCTGTTCCTAATGTTTCTGCAGGACTGTATTTATGCTACTCACCAACACTGAAAGAGTAGCATATTGATGGTCAGGTGATGACCAAATAAGAACATTGAGGCAGACCCTATCATAGTGGGAAGACCAGTGACAACCCTCCCAGTTTCATGTTTGTACTGGTGGACCATAAATTGTACTGAAAGAAATAGAAAAAAACAAATATATTTGTCTTCCTTTTTCTAACATCTTTCAATTGGATGCATTTCAATATACTTATTGATTAGAATTACTCATCAAGTATTCATTATTTATCTATTTCAGGCTGAGAAAGCATTCTTCTGTTACTAGTCCTTTAATTTTTTGATATGATTACTCAGAATAAGACCTTCCATCTTTGTCAATAGAAATTTAGAAATCTTACACTAAACACTGAAGCTAGCAGGAATCAAATGCACTTTCTATATGGGTATTTAAATATTCACTGCGTGAATGTACATACTTTATATCCAGATAGTACTTGTTAGTGATAAGAACTTGCAGTCTCAAGGACACAAGTGAATTAAATGAACTGACTGACTGTCTTTTGAAAAATAATAGTTACATTAAAAAAGAACAGCAAACAAACTTTTCATCAGTCTTGTAATGATTCTTCTACAGTTAATTTAAAAGAGTTTTGGCAAAATTAGGCTTTCAAAAATTATGAAGCTGGTGTATCAATCTTTGTGCATTTCCTTTAAAATCTCACTGGTATAAAATTCTTAAAATTAAATGATCTTTGTTTGAAATTACGATTTTGAGCTCTTAGATTTGAATACACGGACTATGTTCTCAACATATTCTGTCAGAAAGAGGGAGAGAAATGTTCTCATACTTCAGTGGAAAGGAAGATTCTCATGCAGCTGCTTGGTACTGAATTACAAAAATTGCTGAAAATCCTGTACCTCTTGTGAAGTCCACTTCAAAGACACCTCAGAGAGAACAGTCTCAAAACGTTGCACAGAAATGTTTTCAAAGCAAACATTTTCATGCTTTTATCAAGCACTGAACTGATAAATATCTAAAAGTGCTCTGATTTATTTCCAGTTTCTTCTTTCCTGACTAGATAAATCCACAGTCCTTCCCCTTCTATAATTAATAATTTAACTCAACTATAATATCTCCTTATTCTTCAGTCTCACAGATATATTTTGTGATTATTTTTGCTTGCCATTCATCAAGATTTACTATTTATCACTTAAAACAGTAAACCAAAGAAACTCTAGCATTTGAATAGAAAAGAGGAGGAGCTCAGACAGAGTTAGTGTCTGCCTTAAAAGATTTTCGTTTTTTTGTGGGGTTTTTGTTTGTTTGTTTGATTTAAATGAAATTCAGTTATGCTAGTAGTTTGTGTTCAATTTTAGTTCAGTCTTCTTGAAAAATATTGTTTGTACTCTTAGCTATAAGAGTAAACATCTATATCAACTCATCTGTGATAAAGTCATTGTTCTAAATTTACAAGTATAGTAGTAGAATTTCTCAGTTTTTTTTTAATTTTTTAATTTTTTTTTTTTTTTTTCCTGACAGATAAACTTACTAAGTAAATGAAATGCTTTATTGAGTGATGTCCTTTATGTGGACAGAATATTAGAAATCAATACCAATACAGAGTGAAAATGAAATAACGTGCTTAAACACCTCTGATTGATGCCATTTTAAAAGCTGATTAGAAATAAATATGCCAATTCCCACAGAGCCTATGTTTGAAATAAAACAATGATTATCAGTTTAGGTCTGCAAGAATAATACTGACTTCAGAGTCATAAGGTATTTTTTACATGATTGGTTAAAAGGGAAAAAAAAAACAACTGGACCATTATTGACACAGCAGCTTCAGTAGGATACAGCACATGAAATCTAGGAGAAACAAGTTAAAAGGCTAAGAGGCTCGAGATCTCTATTATTTAGATCAGCTGTGCTAGAGCTGAAAAAGGAAAGACTACTAAGATGTAAAGTGGGTGCCCAATAAGGATTATTTTATTCTCCTGAGAGAATAATAATTAACTAAGCTAGTTAACCTGCTAACCCAAGGTAATCATCCAACAAAGAAGTGAGGTGAGCACTGTAGACAGTCCAACACATTTTTATTTGTGTTACATAATTATCATAAACTTGCAGCAACATTTACAATACTAAACCAGAAGCAAGTTCTGACTGATATTAAAAATAATACAAAGCAAGGATTTGGCATAAAACGAATGGACTGTGTAAGATTTTTTTGTTCTTTTTAAAGGCTTGGTTCTCTATGATTTACACCTACAACTGTCTACCTTATACCAAGAGTCCTGATGAAGTCAACAAAATTATTCAACAAAAATATCCAAAATAGAATAAAGAAATAATCCAATACACCAATTACTGCAAATATTTAAGATAAAATGTTTGACAGTGTTTTCAGACTAAAATCATCTTGGCTAGAGTACTGAATGTGCTTTTCTTTTTGCTGTACTGGCAGAGGTTTACTTTCAGGGAGTGCATGCCCTCCCTCATTCTTCCCTGATGGAAGGGTGGGCTTGTTGGATTAAGCCCTACTGTGATTTATGAATACAAAATAGGCAAGAGAAGATATTGTCTTTTACAGCTCCTGTTTACATTTGTAGTCATGAACAAAAGAGAGAAAACATCAGTATGTCCATAGGGAAATTTGTCATCATTTTCATCCTATAATGATTAAATTAATTCTGCTCATGAGTCTAAATATGTTGGAATTCAATGAAAAGACCAGTCCTAGAAATATGGCAAGACACAAGTATAATTCCAGAACTAATAATTTTCCCCACTTCTATTCATATATCGCTAAGAATTTTTCTATGACTTTGAAACAGAGAAAATCCTTAACTTTATTTACCTGCTAAGAAAAGGGTTTTCTCAATTGAATTTTATAATATTTTATAATTTTCAGAAGCAAGCAAGCTTTTATTTGTCCTGTCACTGCCTTAGGGTCAGGTCCTAATGCAAATCAGCTCCACAGATATAGAAGGTTAGGATCACACTCTTGAATTTCTGAGCTCATCCAGTACTAATGTGAATGACTTTGTTCCTGTCTGAATTTCCATCGGGTCATGTATTTATTTCTCTAGTTGTTTTCTTTCTATGTCATACAACTGGCATGATAAATACCTATGTTGAGACTAATTCTTTCAACTGAAATAAGACATACTCAACTGTAATGGGACTATTCACCACTGGAGATTTTGCTGCACATTTCTGAAATTAAAAAGGTAAAAGGAAAGAATTCTAATTCTGTTTTCTAATGTATCCTAAATTTTAAAATTTTCATTCAGTTCTACTACTTCATTATTTTTCTGCAGCTTAAAAAAAAATCTTAGCACTTACTATCTATGGTTGTCAAGAAAACCTTCGAGAAGCTTTTATAATAAAAGAACAGTAGCCTGTGAAATGTACTGCCCTGTTCTGCAGTAAGTATAGTGGTTCACCTTGAACACTGCTTTTATTGAACACTTTTGGGCAAGGATGTCTGATTCTGTATAAAAGCTTCTCACATATGGTATAGAGACCTTGTGTGCTTCTTCCTTCATGCCCTTTTCCTCCTCCTCTTTTTATTCAAGGATGTGGCTTCCAGACACAGAGCCATGCTCCTGTACATTCTTCCCAGGAGGCCTTATGAAATCAAGTTGCTTGCTGTGTGCCAGCATAGCTTTTGTTCCTTGGAAGACAGAGCTAGGAGCCTGCTTCCACTTCCATTGTGCTGTGAAAAATAAATAAATAAATAAAATCCTTCTCTTTAATTCACTGCACTGTTTCATCTTTTCAAATAACTGGCATCTGCAGTTGTGGCAGGCAAAACCTACAAACATTGCACTTGATTTTAATAAATGTGTTTGCCATTAACTGGCTGTTGTAATGCTTCGCTTGTTTGCCTTTCTGTGTGCACTTTCATCCTTCACTGTAACACTACTTCTGCCTTGTAATTTGTCTCAGACACTTACATTGCTGGTTGCAGGTATACAAACCCCTTAGATCAAGTAACTGCTCAGACACTTGATAAAAGGACCTGTTTAGGGTCTTTCCTATCCTGTCTGCCAAATTCAAGCACAGCCCTGATGAATGAAATACAAACTGCCTTATAGTCATAGACCACGTTTCATGTCTCCTTGACTCATGACTAAATGGTATAAACCATTAAGGAGTTATGTGAGATCTTTAGTGCAGCTGCTGATTTTACTGGAGTCTAATGATGTCTCTTGTGACAGCTTTCTATCTCTCTAGAGCAGCTGGAGCAGCTATAACTAGAATTCTCTGAGTGAAGCCCATATTTCAAATAACTGAAAGAGCATCATATGTAGCATTCTTGGTGGGATGGCAGCCATTATCTCCTCCAGAGCATGCCTGCTGTAGAGAGAGAAAGAGAAGGCATCTCAACACAACACACCTGCAGAGTGCTTTCAGCTGCTGGGGAGATGTTTTCATATATCCCAAAGGGACAGCTCTCCTTCCCTCTCTTCTTTCCTCTCTGAGCAAACTATGACAACTTGACAAAGTCGGGATTGTCTTAGAGACTGACTTACTGAAAGTATTTCTTGCAATTGGACCCATCTGGAATATAGAAGAGCATGCAGGCTGCTTTCTGAGGATCTGCTCTAGCAGCTTGCCTCTATCCAGCAAAGTATACAAACATGTTCAACTCTCAGGGACTGTGCAAGGACTTAAGCATATATTTGGTAGGATTCAATGCTGCACTGATCTGGGATAACTGAATGTGTGGGAGCATGATTATATAAGCAAGACAAAGAGAGGGGAGGTAAGGAACAAGTCTCTCTCTTCCAACACTCTTCTGTTTTATGTCATGAATGAAAAAAGGGAGAGATGGGAAGTTGTGGAACTTTTAAAGATGCTTTTTCACATGGACTCACAAATTTTCACATTGAGGCGGGCATCAGAGCAGGCAAGCAAAAGTGGAGGCCAATGTCCCTTCTTATAAAAGTATCCTCCTTTGATGTAGCAAACTACAAAATGTTGTGCCACAGCCATCTCTTTAGTTGCCATCAGCAATGGTAGCCTTGTTTTTTAGCTGTACTGTAGCTTACAGCATCACAGTTGTAGGAAATAAAAGCAATTAAAAGCAATTTGTTGGTTGCAATGAAACATAAGCAAAGTAGGTGAGTTAACTTCTTTGCATCGTCAGCTGAACACCTTCTGGTATTCCAGTATAGGAACTCTCTACCTTCCACTGTTATGAGAACCTCACTAATGTATTCTGGACTGAAAGAAGATGTGTTATTTGTAAATAAAGCAGCATGTTTGCACTGCCCTCATGTCTTTCTCCAGCTGCAGTGATTTCCTTTTCTATCAGACCTTGCTCCAAGTGAGAGAGAAAGACTTTTTTGTATGACTTCCAATTCTGTAGCAGCCAAGAAACTTTTCAGAGTAGAAGACAGTTTAGTTGTCTGCTAAAGAGTAAGTAATTAGCTAAAAAACCTCCCCAATAATTACTTAAATTGAATTAATATCCTATGCCTTAGTGGATAAGTGTAGGGATATGACAAGAAAGAATTATCAGAACCATGCAATACAGGGGTAAAAAGAGAATAGTAATATGTAAAAATAATGCATATTCTAAGCTCCTGGGTGCAGACCTGCAGTCCATTGGGTAATCAGGATGCAATATAACAAGGGAAGAAAACCCAACAAAATTACATTCTACAGATCTATGATTGTCTTATATTCTTTTTCCTCAGAAAGTAGCAAGTAGCTGAAGACTAATTCCACAAAAATGTCTATCTCCACTGCACCAGAGAACCAGCCCAGCTCCCTAGCAAGTTCTGAAAGGGCTCAAGGAGACCTGTTCATCTCTCCCTTTTTAGGATTCTCTGTAAAGTTTGCCCAGAATGAAACAGAAGGGGACATGATAGGGGCAGCTAACTCTAAGCTGCAACAACGTTAAAGGTTTGAAGAGAGCTGGAGACTAAGAATGCATGTGAGTGAAAAGATCAGTATCTCTAGAAGGAGATTAAAAGTTACTTTTGCACCAAGCAAGCCTGAATCAAACTCCCTGTATTTATATTTGTTTGCGTTGATATATTCTTTCATATATAAGCAGCTCTCTTTTAATAAAACCCGTCCTGTCTGGATGGCATGTCATGAGGATTTATTTTTCTTTGAGATTTTCCTGAGAACAGTAGATTTCAGCTAAATAAACATCTGAGAAAAGGGAAAGAAGAACCCTGAGCAGTGTCCTCAGCTTTTCTCTGCATTTTAACAAATCTTTGCCAACTGAGATTTTCTGACTGAGTGTTTTCACTGTTCTAATTCAGTGTTTCAAAGATGTGAATAGTAGGAAGGATATGTTTTGTAAGGTGTAATTATCTCTTTTTAGCAGTGAGCTTTTCAGTGCTGCTTTGATTGTGATACCTCCACATCGCCTGATTAAATCAAAGCCAGGTTAGAGCATTAGGATTAAGGACTTAAATTAATTGTAATTACATCAGAGCCAACCAAATTAGCGAGTCATCAGTAATATAAGCAATGCTAAATGGCATCTAATTCTGTACAATAATTAATTGGGTTTTTCTACTAAATAAGACCCGACACATTGGTCCTTTATCAATCCACTAAAGGCTGGTTAGCCTTGGGCACTCCTGGCATGAGACAATCATAAAGGTTCTTAAAAACAACATGTTTTCCCCCATTTTAAGCTCTGATACCCTGCATTTACCATCTTGTCCCAATTTTCTATTAATTAGGTACTTCTGCTTCTGAATTTCTCTTATTCTTTGTGCTTGTCATTCACAACAGTTAATAGCTAGAATTATGCTGCTCACAGAACTCAGTGAGATAAGAGTCTAACAAGCTGGAAGATGGTGATATCTAAGAAAATAGCAAACCTGGGTGAATAAAGTTAATGTAAACCTCTTATAGGGGGCTAACCATCAAGAAAACAAGAAATTATCTGGAAAAAAATGCTGAAAAAATTAAGCTGGATATTCCCCAAAAATTAAGCTGATACCCACACCAGTAGCACTCTTGACAGAGAGATCTGTGAAAACTGGAATAAAATATCAAGGGAAGTGGTGGAATCATCAATATTTTGTCTTCCAAAACCAGTCTCAAAAAAAAAGCAGTAGGACATATCATGTAAAGTCTTAAATGCGCAGATGGCTGGGCTAGCAGATCAATAGGTCTTTATTATTTCTAACAGCAGCAGGTCTATTCCATATCTATTCCAGAGAACCTGCTGTTGGCTCCTTACCATTGGAAGTGATTTGTTTCTTGTGACAGATAAAATTTGCTAGCTAGTCTCTCAGAACTGCATGATTATTCTCTTACTGCTCCAAAAGCTTTCCAATTACTGATCCAACACAAAGAAAAGCACTTTAACTGTTCTGAGATCTGTATCTGGCTAACCTTTGTTCAGGGCAAGACCCCAGAAGAAGCCCTAAACCACCTTTGTATTCCTCAGGGCCATTGAGCTGTCCAAAGGTAGCTTGGCATTGCTCCTAACAGACAATACGTGAACAGTGTTTACTGTCATTCTAGGTGCTGTGGCACTGTAAATACTACACTTTACAGGTCTTCCTAAATTATTTACCAGTTATATCATTGAAAAAAATAATAATTGAAATAATAGATTGCATTTTAAATTACCCCAGTGTCATTGGCCTAGAAAAGTGCTTTTGGATATTATATCCAGAATCCCATCCTCTCTAGGTATTTCTGTGCAGAAGGCTATTAGAGTAAAAACTGAGAAATAGAACTGCTATTTGCTTATTTTTAAATAAACTTTATTCATCATTAATCTTGTCCAAATAGCTGCAGGATTGTGTGAATTTTAGTTTGTTTATTGTGGGACCTCTGAACAACACTCAGTTTTCTTTGAGATTGTATCTGAGTTTGGAGATGATTGGTGATGTCACTGAAGAGCTTAGAACTCCCAAAAGAGGTTCTTGTCCCACAGCTGTTCCATAGGGCACAGTGACAACTCACGGTTCCCCCCTGCCTAACAGATGCAGACATGATGGAAATGGTACTTAAATGGAAACTAGACACATGTTCCAGAGATTCAAGGAAAGTACCAAAAAGATATAGCCTGTATATGGCTGTGTCTAGAGGCCCTTTTTCAGAGTCCATGAGTTGGTACTTCTGAGTGGAGTCTGAGGAGCTTTGTGACAAGTACTGCAAAATGTATCACATTCTGAAATGATGGTGTCTGCAGTGAAGCAGACTGGGAAGCACTCACACATTTTTCTTTCAGCTAGCAATAGGAGAAAGGGAGGAAAAATCCCAATTTATGCTGAGAAATAGTCAAGGAGGCAAATTCAGTTTCAGAAGAGGACACATGTAGGTGCCTTTATGAGCATTTTTGAACAAGATACTATGTCACTAGGCTTAAACAGTGTGCAAAGTTAACTGTCAAAATGACTTTATGGGTCAGGGATTTTGTGTTTTGCAGATGTAAAACTAAAGGATAACATGCTTCTGCAAGGCTATTTATTGCCATACGTGTGTCAAATAGTGCCATCTCTAAGGGTAAAAATCCTGCCTATTTTAATGCAAGTTATACAGATGATTTTTACTGTATATCATTCTGCTTCTCCACAGAATTTTTCTGTTTACCTTTTAAAACAGCTAGGCAACATTTGATGAAAAAAGGAAACAGTATAGGAGGAAAAAAAACCCAAAAAACTATAATATACTTCTTGCAAAGAATCTGATATTCTCTATTCAATATCTACATTTGAAACCAAAATTCAACTCTTCATATTGGTAAATATTCCTGATAGTTTATTATACTTTTTCTCCTAAATTGCCACTGACATAACTTAGTGCTGTGGTTTTCTTATAACACTCCCCATGGAAAAGTCTTCTTCATGTTCATTCATTCTCTAGCAAGACACATATCTATAATTATATATCTATGTATATCTATGTAACAGGTTTGCCTAATTGTCAGAGACAATGAATCCAGGAGAAATGGTAACGGGAGTGAGACCTGTTCCTGTTTATTCTACTTGAATTGCTCCAAAGATTGCTTGCTCCTGAATTAACCTAAGAGCATTCAACTTTTTAAACCTGCCAGTGCTAATTTTGCATGAAGCACAGCCACTTTTTTGGGAATTTTACACACAAAAATACAGTGATGTTCATAGCCTTGTAGCCAAAGATTTGTTGTACTGGAAATGTTAATACACTCAAAGCATCTCAAGGCCTGCATAGTCATTTTGCTCACAGTGTTTGGTTCACAAGTCTAGTGTAGCCTAGCCTTGCTTAAAAAAATACATTAATGTTGGCAATTAGTAACTGCATTGTAGTGGAAATGCTAAGCCACAGCCTGGAACAGTGATTGAGCACCTGGTAGGAAGGCAGGACCAACCCAGTGGAGGCCAGGTGCATGTAATGTACCTGAGTGACTGGAAGGGGTGGCCACCCCTTCCCAGGCCTCATTTCAGGGTTGGCAGCAAAAGAGCATATCTCTTTGAAGATCTCGGCTTATTTGAGGCCTTCCTGAGGTAAGCAGCTTTTTTTTTTATTTTTTCCTTTGTTTCTGCATCTACAGCTGCTGCAATTGGGCTTGTCCTCATTTGTTGTAGCCTAATACTTTGTTACTGTTCTATTTCTGCTATATTTTCCATTGTATTGTAGCATTACAAGTGTACTGTAACATCCATGGAGTAATGGAAGCCATAAATTTAGTTCTGGGTGTGACGGAACAGGTGAAGAATCTGAGACCCTCTTAACCAGAATGTTTTCTACTGAAGTGTATTTTTTTGTGAAAACATATGCAAATGAATAATTATGGAAATATGTACAGATATCTGAGTATCTGTACTCAAAATTCTATTTTAATGTATTGTACAAAAAAATCTGGAAATATTGATTGCTGTACTTTATATTTATTGAAACAGTGAATTCCCTGTGGTGTCTTTGCCCTTTCATTTAGTCCTGAAAAAGTGGATAGAGACCACTGGGTAAAATCAGTATAGAATTTGTATCCTTCCACATTATGTGTTCTGTGCAGGTGAAAGAGATATGGGAAAGCATCCAGTTTCTGAAACATTCTGGGGCTTAGGTAGGAAAACAGGTAGCTTACTCAATAGCAGCTATGGCTTTAAACAGTACTGTTGAGAGTCACATTTCTCTGCTTCTCTGGGGTTTACAGGAATTCTTTTTGGCTTGTGAAATGTATTTGTCATGAGTGTTAGTTTGGAATTGAGATTTAATGTTTTTTAAAACACAAATGGATCCAACAGAAGTAATCAAGCTACTTCCCATAATTCCCATAGTGTTCTTCAGTGCATTTTTTGGTGGGGGTAGTAGGCACATGTGGGTTCATCAACAGTCAAAAGCACACACATGAAAATTGTAAGGAATCTGTCCTTCAGAATGCCTAAATAATTTTGGTAAAGAGGCTTACAGTCTCTGATCAAGTAAATAAATACTATCCCTAAAATTTAGAACACAAAAACAAGTTCGCTAAATGCTTTATTCATTCACTGTTCTGCTTTTTCAGTACTTTGCCAAGCACTATGTTTTTGCCTTGATACTTCTGCTGTATGAGTTAAAGAATACTCATCGTTAGCTACAAAACCTTAAGAAATTCTGCAAATAATGAAATAATTCTGCAAATAAAGAATCACTTGAATTTGTTTTATAAAATTAAAATATGAGCAAATGTCTGGCAATACATTTGAATAAAGTACAGTGTATATCCATCCCAGAGTAGATAAAACAGAAAAGTAGAGCAACAAAGCTTGACTTTATGATTGCTCAGTGAATTTAATTTCAGTGTTAAATACCTGTTGTCCTGGCAGTAGTAGCCTTTTTCTTGACATTAAACTGTGCATGGACTAGCACAAACAGCTACTAGAGAGAGGAATAACAGTAGTGTCTTCTGATTCAGCCTTAGGAGGTCTGGGCAAATTGTCAGAGATTACATTACAGCAAGCCAGGTATAAAAACAAAAACAACTATTTTTCCAGGTAACTGAAGTTCAGCAGTTTTTGTACTGCTTTTAACAAAAATTCGGAAAAGACTTATTCTGACACATTCATTTCAGGTACCTGATTCTTCACTAACATGGAAATTATAGTTATGAGCTGTACTATTAATATTTAATTTTTATTTTTTTTTTCTTTTTTAAAGCTTCAAATGGCTCCTTTTAAACTGCACCTCTTCAACAAATTTCCCACTTTGGTGCAAGACCATTCTATGTAAGTAAAGGGATATACTGCATTAATGTAAATAATTATCTGTATCTAAGACAACTGTGCAATTATCATCACTTTTGGTCTTCATCCATCTGGTTCTCTTTAAATTTTTTATAAGCCTAAGTACATTTCACATTACCTGAGACAATTAGGACATGTTTCACAGAAGCATAGGTTAAGCGACTTCCTCAGATTCATACAGGAGGCCAAAAGCAAAACAAAGACTGAAATAGTTTAGTTCTCATTTTGAGGTCTTTGCTGTAGCCATTGATTATTTGGTTGGGATTGTGGGGATTTTTTTTGTTTTTGTTTTGGTTTGTTTTTTGTTTTTGTTTTTTGTTTTTTTACTTTGCAGCAATTTTATTCATGAGACAGTATGTATGTGGATGCTTGAAATCCTAAGTTTTCCAAATAAATGAATAAAATGATACTTAAGAGTTGTGGTGTTGGGAGGGGTGAATCATGGTCTGCAGACACTGTATTGCTGAGGTTTTTTTCCTCCTCATTACTAACATTCTCTTGGGAAAGTTTTGCCTCATACATATTCAGATATGGCACATCCCTCGTGGTCCTTCAATTTCAACCATGTTTTGCTTATTTCTTTACCGTCCTGGTTTTGTACGTAATTGTGTGAAGAAGCAATTTCTAGACTTGTACCTGACAAATTTAAATGAGGCTTATTCGGATAGGTGAAAGCTGTAGGGACATGTCTTATATATTCCTTCAGTCTTTTGCTTTCTAGAGAGAGTACTCCTCCTAAAAGTTGGTAGAAGTTAAACTATTGGGAGTTTTCTGATAGAAAAATAATTTGATCTACTGTTTCTTACTCTGTGCTGTATAACTGCTGCAAAACGAAATGTAAGAAAGAGGATATCTCTCTTTTACACACACACACAAAATCCTCTTGGATGCATATTTTTTGTTTCATGAACTGTTGAAGCAAATCAGGTACGAAGAATGCTTGTCTTGAAAATACAATTCTTGCACATTCCTGCATCTTCATATTGTTTATGAAAATTAGATTAAATGTGTTCTATGTACGTGCATGTAAAATGGTTGAGCTCTCCACTCAGGTTTTCCCCAGGCTGGCTAATTCTAGGAATCCTCCTGCTACTCAGTGCTCAGAAGATATGTAGCTGCCATTAACATTAATGAGACTTGCGTGCTCTCTTGGAGGAGAGAATAGCTCCATGCCTCTAGGCATATTTAATTGCTATCACACGAAGGCTGATTCCACATAACATAGGCTGTACATGGAATGTGGTAATAAAATTGAGAGGTGAAGGATTTGTTTAGGAAGGCATGTACCTCCCTCTGTACATAACCTCTACAGAACTTGTGAAGCTCTGCCAGCATGGAGAGAAACATGCATGAAAGTCAGGTGGAATTAACATATTTGGGGAGCACGTAGAATGTAGTATGTCTGTAAACAATAGTTTGGATTTCCTTTTTAGTATACAATCAAGACATGCTGATGAGAATGATTAGCTGTGGAAGCAAGATGCTAACTTCATTCTTTAAATCTTTTCCTTCCTGCATGTGGTTTGGAGGTTGCTGTGCAGCCTCTTACTCTGACTTTCCAGTGACCTTGTGTTCAGTTGTAGTGAAGAGAAACAAACTGAGTGAAGGCAAGATGAAAAAGCAACTCATTATTTTTGAGGGAGTGGAAACTGAGTACTAGAAATGTGCAGAGGGGTCTACTGCCAGTGTTCCAGACTGAACTCTGTCTTCCTCTATTGCTAGTTTGATTCACACTAGATTTCATTCATCAGAATAAAGCAGAGTTATTTTGGGTTTTTTGTTTGATTGAATGCAGGTGAATGCAGTGAAATGGATATTACTTGATCCCAAATCTATTAAAAACTTCTTTCTCTGTAATTAGGAAAGGCTGCTCCACATTTTTATGAACATTACATCTAAGTAATATAATAGCTAATATTGATGCTAACAACAGTATGTGTATCTATGAAGGGAAATCAGGGTGAATTTTTTTCAGCCACACAGTGTTTTAGTGCCGATATCCTGCACTTGAGGTCTCAATGTACAAGTAGGAAAAGAAAAGCATAATGTAGCTTCCCTGCCCAACTGTGTTTTCTAGCCACTCTAACAGCCATTAGGCCACTGGCAGTCAATAGAAGATAGAAAAACCTTCTAGAAGCTGTAATTTATACCATTTACATTCCCTGCATAGTTAATCTATGAAATGAAGGAAAACGGAGGCAATTTATATCCATCTGTCCATAAAATAAGTCACCAAAGAGCTGATTTAATATGGTACTAGTATGAACATAGTCATGATGAAATAATGCTGGAATATTATCAAATGAATGTATGTAATTTCATGTCAACAATGGAAGGAGCTTTTGCAGGAGAACAACATAGGATCAACAGAGTCTGTTTCTAGATCATTGGATGAAAACACTGCATTTAATATTGGGATTAGAAGTCTGCGTATCCTGTGGCTGATTGCTATTTAAAGAATGGAAGGTTCAGCAGAAGAGCAGAATGAAGAAGTGTGCATTTGAATCATTAGGAATAGCCTGCTCACTCAGTGATGCATTGTTATCCTTCTTTCTCTTGGATATCTCTTTAGTTTTCTGAAGTTAAATACGGTACATATGGGAAATAGATTGAAGTACATTAATTGCCTTATTCATCACATTGTTAAAATTATAGGTCTTGCTACAGACTAGCTGCAGTGTCTTATTGTGTTTCTGGTACACATCATTAATAAAAGCACTCCTGCTAGTGGTATGCAAAATGTACTTCCTAAATAACTATACAGTGATTTGGGGCTCACTTATGCAACATATTGCTAAAACCTCCCGTAATACCCCCGGCACTTACTGTACGCACTGGGCTGTGCAGGAATTAATGAGGCTGGGATTGCTGCAGTATGCCGTGCACGCTCACTCCTGCACGGTGCTTTGTCTATGTGCGGTCCTCACCTTCCCAAGCTGGCTCCGGGGCTGAGCCTGGCATCAGATAATGAACGCCTATCAGTGCAATGGAGGGGGTAGGGGAGAGGGGAGAAGACTTATTATTCCTTCACCCTCAAACAAAACAAAATCATTGAACTGTCAGGGTCATTAAGGACCCTGGGGTTGTCATGGAAACGACCTTTGGGGGTTTATGGTTGTTAATGCATGAGTGACTGTCTGTATTATATGTGTGTGGAAGGGGTCACAGTTTTCTTGGTGGCTTCTAGGAAAGAAAAAAAAAAAAAAAAAAAAAAAAAAAGCTGGATTGGATGGCTGATGTGTAGAAAGGAATCTCTGTGCTCCACAGTGTGACTAACTGCTTTGAATGGAACAGGCTTCCAAGGCAGGGAGGGAGGGAGAATAAAAAGCTTTACAGACAAATATTTAGACAGAAACATAATTACTCCTGAATTTTGTTTCAGTAGCAATGCAACTTTATTTAAAAGTTCAAGGAAATAAAGTTAGATTCTCTCATCTTTTTATGACATTTAAGAGAACCCTGAAAGCAAATAATTTTGCTTTGGATAGATTATTGCAGGGTAGCAATGCAGAGCACTACCTAGAGACTGGCAATAAATTTTAGAGCTGCCACAGACAGAGAAAAATGTTAATGTACACAGCTAATAAAATCTCCCTCATCCTTGCACAGGCTTCCTGTACAACCTTAGGCAAATTATTTAAGTGGTTGTCCTATTAAAGTCAATACAAAACTCCAACTGACTTCCAAATTACCATAAAAACATTTTTTGAAAATTAAGGATTTTTGATTTTAAGCATATAATTGTAAGGTTAAGTACACAGACAAATAAGTTAAATATATGAAAGATCAACTATTCCTTTTTTTTTCCACAGTCACATCTGGAAGCCATCCTTATATTTTGTGTTATCGGCCCCTCTTTGTTGGCGGATTAACAATTAGCCTGTTATACTTCAGCCTAACAAACTGCAGCACTTTTCTCTGTATGAAGAGAGAAAAGAAGGGGGAAGGGAAGACAAAGCAGCAGCAAAGCAGGGATAATATTAATGATTTCTTTTACAGGCAGTGAGGAAATGCAACCACCCAGAGGCTAGGATTATTAAAGATGAAGAATGTTATCAACCAGTTTTTTTTAAAGTCACATTTTTTTAATTACCTGGCACTTAATATCTATTTAGTTGTATTTGTTAGATCTCTACTCCTGCAAAAAGTTATGTATTTACAGAATATTGATAAAGGAGCTGTATTCTTTCCCCTCAGAACTCATTAGATAAATGAATGGTATTGGTAGGTTAAAGCTGGAGGTAAGATTTTACCTTATCTGTGTTGTACACGAGGAACTTTATTCTGGCCATTCTCAATCCGGTATACTTGACTTTGCAGATTTATTTCCGGACACCAAAAATAACATCACTTCATATTTCTTGAACTTCACCTATCTTATGAAAAGTTGGAATATTCATACTTTTGTGTTTTTATATATGCCTTGTATTAAAGATCATAAGTTACTTCGTTAATACTTCAGAATGCCTGCATAAATATCAATGACAGCAGTCAATAGCAGGATGCTAAACACAGGAGGTTTGTGGCCTTATCACCTATATTTTATCTTGTGTAGCCTAGGAAGTTTTGTAGAGTAGTTATGCACAGCAGATAAAATGACAAAACTGGTGAAGATCATATTGTTTTTGGTTGTATTGGTATGCTTGTTTCAGAAATACTGCTTTCTTTCAATTGCACCAGTTATAGCACATCACTTTTAAGTACTTCAAGAAGGTAAAATAATATTGAAGCACGGAATATGTTTGGGCTACTATACAACTGTGTAATTCAAAAAGGAATTATTTTTATTTACATTGAAGGTTGTGTTCAAAACATTTAACTAAACTTACTGAAAAATGTTTGAAGAGTGTCTTATTATTTCTGTAAACTTTTTAGGAATCTCTGTATGTTTGCTACTAAAGTGAATTTTGAGGCTTTCTGGCTAGAATTCTCTATAGTGTTGCCTTGCAATGATATATGTTCTTGTACTGAAGGAAAATAAATATGTCAGGCTCAGCATCAGCTTGTTTTGATGCAGTTTTGTATCTTGAACCAAGGCCCGTGCACTGAAAGCAGGTAGTCATTAAGACTTCCATTTTGCATGCCTCATTGTATTTTGATCTTTAAATCTTGCTTTACACCTTGCTTTTTCTTCTCTGTCCCTGCTGATCATCCTGCCCATCTTTGTCTCTGCTTTCTTAGGATCTCCTCTCCCCACACCCACTGCTCTCCATGAGGATTCCACAGGCTCAGCCATTGACTCTCTGATTTCCTACCTATGCATCTCTGGCAGCTGCAGATGGTATTATCTCACTTAGCTTCTGTGTCAGTGCTGGAGGCTCATAGATGTACACCTGTAATACTAGTCTTTTTCTTCTGTCTGAACTAATATCCTGGTCTGTTTCTCTCTGATACCTGTGTGCACATTTAGCTCTCAGTATAATCCTAGCCACTTTAAATCAGAGCTCTTAATCCCTTTCACTTCTTCTACTACAACCTTTTATTGATAACTGTGGATAAAACCATCATTTTTTCTGTAATTTTGGGATCATCTTTGTTTTTTGTTTTTTGTTTTGTTTTGTTTTTTGATTCTATAGTAGGTTCCCAAATACAGGATGACTATAAGTCATATAGAAACTTTGTACAGGGCATCAAAAATACAGTTTTTCAAAGTCACCTACAGAGCTGAGACTTGTCCAGTTTCTCCTAATTAGACATCTTGATTATTATAAGATCCTTCCCCTAAGTCTTGCAAAAAAGTCTCCATTCTATGTTACTTTGCTCCTTTCTAAACTGAAAATATCACATTAGCTAAAAAAATGTTTTTAAAATTTCATCTTAATCTCCTTAACAAAATTCATTTGTTCTGTCTTGATTTATATTAGGCCAAATTTCCTGTAGATAGCTTTGAGATCAAAGATAGCAATATATTCCTTTTCAAAATCTGGAAGAAATTGTAAATATCTAGATGCTTAATGATCAAATTTGCAGCCTAAAAACAGTCTCTGAAATAATCTAGTCTCTCAAATAAATAGATTGAAAAATGTTTGATTTACAAAGTTCTTATTAGATAAGTATTGACTGATGCATTAAAGGTACATTAGTATCTTAAACCTTTAGTATTCTGAGATTATCAGAAATCACTTTGAATTTATACTCATTTGTAATGTATATATTCATAATTTATAACATCTATGGTTATAGAAACAAATACAGACATAAGGAGTTAGATTCCTTGGTCTGCTGTTCTGTAAGTTGTCATATTTTAATGCACTTGTCTTCTGCTGATATTTTACATGAGTGCAGTACCTCTCAACATGTAAATAATTAAGAACATAGTAAATTATAACACTGGTTTTTCTTTTGTCAGTGGTATTTTTCTGTTCAGGTTTTATTTTAGTAGGAGAGTTTCAGTAAAACACTGATCAAGGAAAAAAATCTGAGTCAGGAAAATTGGTTTTAGGCACAGCTACTGGTGGTGTGAACTGAGGAAGCTCCATTGATTTCTTCTAAACTGTGCTCATTTACACCAGTATTAGGATGTCCACTGCAATTGCACTTTCACAGCAGCCCAAAGGGATCTTAGTGCAGGAGTGTCATATAAATCAGCCATGATCAAAGAAGTAGATGATACTCATTTTCTTCCTCAGTCTACAGCACATTTGTAATTACATGAGGTTCTGAAATGACCTTAGATTGGTTCAGTGCTAACGAACCCAAATTTGCATCAAATGCTGCATAATTCATATGGTATGAACTGCAGTTGTGAGTAATGTTTAAAAAAAAAAAGCAAACAATAAACAACAACAAACATGAAGATCATTGGGGATGTCAGAAAGAAAAAGAGGCTCCTTAGCTATTAAGACTTATTCCTTTTAATGTTGCATTCTTTAAATGGCACTTGTCTTTTGAAGGACATGAGAGTACCCTAAGTTCCTTGTTTCTCTGACATTTCTTGGTCAGCCAATGTCTGAGACATTATTCTGTCTGGGACAAGTAATTCCCATATCAGATAAGAAATTACTCCTCTCCATTTTACTCTCTGGCTTCAGATGTACACTTTATCTCTCAGCCAACAACCATAATCCTTAAATCAGGTGTATTTCAATTAATACAGTCCTCTTGATCCTTTCTCACCTTTCAGACTACAGGAAATAAATGCTATGTACTAACTATACTTTTATTGTCTCTGTTCCTACCAACTGAGTTGTCACTTTTTGCTGCATGTTCTCATAAGTTTTAAGATATATTTAATTACAGCTGACTTGAGTGATTCACTAGTAATCTGAACGGTTTCTGGCCTGTTTCCATATCTTTAAATAATGAGGAAAGTTAGCACTATTAAGAAAATGTTTCTGTTTTGTATTTCAAGTATTACTGTGATGATGTGCACTGCAGAGTTATCTACTTCACCCACAAAAAGACAGTATCATCAGACCTTCAAGTAGGCTCTAAATAGAGATAGGGAGATGAAAGTCAAGCATCCCAATCTACGCACAGGTTAAAACATGCTTTCAACATCTGTTATTTCATTTCCCAGGACTGAAGGAATGTTGGACTGCTCTGTGGTATTGAGCCTACTTGAGTATTTTGTAGGTTGCCTCCCATTTGCCTCTGCATTCAGTATGAAGCAAAGTTCCCATTTGTAGCATGCAGGGTGTATGAACTGGTGTAGTTGACCAAACCATAACATTGTATGCTGCTCTACTCTCTGAATAGAGAGATAGAAATGTCCTTTGTTTTATTATGAACTCTCTTAACCTATCATTTGGGAGAAAGATAGAGAAATGCATACTTCTTCCTAAAACTGGAGAACAAGGCAGTAATTTGATTTTTTTATCACCAAAAAAAAAAAAAAAAAAAAAGAATTAGATGGACTGGTACCACTTCAAAAATTCTCCATCATGTATTAAATGGAACTTTATGTTATTTTAACGTGGAGTGAAAATATTTGTTGAAAAGAATATGCTTGAAAATTTTACTTTAATTCAATTGTTCTGACTTTTTTTTTTTTTTAAACAAAAAATTACTTTAAAAGTGTGTCTTGCTACAAGTCTGTGAAGTAAGGAGTGGAACATGATTTCATATTGTTTCATATTATCCTAGGGAATTTACCCATTCCACAACAGGGGATACACTGTTGGAGATATTTGTTATGGCATTTTAAAAGATTGTTTTTATCTGAAATATATCTGATCAAAAAGTTTGCCCTGGAAGCTAGGAGTGATTTCTTAGTTTATGTGAATAAATTAGTATCCGGAAAAATAAAGCATCTGAGTTACTCATATGAGTTATCTGCTCTTGTAGATAGGTGGTGTGCAAGAATGCAGCGTGGCATGTCAGAGTTGGCAGACACCCTTGAAAGACTCAGAAGTTGGAAAGTAAAAAAGAGAGGATTCATTTCAGCTAACTAATTTGGTATTATAACCACATTACACAGAAGGTTAATTAGTTAATCTCTGTTAGTGATTCAAAAAATGCCACTGGATTGCTGCTTGAAACACGAGAGAGTCAAGTCTTGCATATCATCATATACACAACATAGTTGCCTAGAATTCTTCATGGGAATTTCTCTGTTACCTGATGTCTTCTCACAATACTCTTCATTCTTATCGTGGGAAAAAAATAATAATAATAAAATAAGAGCTAATGTTATGCTATCTGTGTTCTTCCTCCTTCAACTCACTCATAGAAATGCTGAGATCCATCTGTTTTAGCTGGAAGGCCCAAAGCATCCTAGTGCCTATTCTTCCTAACATGAGTATTATCCTCCCTGCTATCCCCTCTGGTACAGTACCTATTTCATTCTGAGATTGTTATCTAAATGAAGCCCTTGGTTCTCACATTTCTCTAATAGCTTGTTTGAAGACAAGGTAAATGTGGTAGTTCTAATCTTTCTGGCCTTCAGTAAAACTTTTAATATGGTACCACATGGGAAATTATTGGCAAAGCCAGGCAAAATGGGGATTAACACAACAACTGTAAAGTGGATAAGGTATTGGCTGAAAGGAACTGACAGTGTGTTGTGCTGAAGGAGAAAGTGAGGCTGTAGGCAAGTAACTCCTCAAGGACCACTCTTAGGACTAATTTTTAGTAACATTTTCATGAATGACCTGGGCAATGAAAATAGATACTGCCTAATGTCAATTGGAAAGAAGTGGATAAGAGAGTCATTGCCTACATGCAGAGGGATAAGAAGGTCCCAGTAGAGCTCGTCTGTATCAATAACCACAGGATTAAATTTATTCTTAAAACTGTAAGTCAAGAGTTCATATATAAACTACATTCTGGAAGTTATGCAACTAGAAACAATGTGGAAAGGAATATTTCTGTGTTTGGTTTTTGGGTGTTTTTTTGTTTTGTTTTGATTTTTGTTTTTTTTTTTTTTTTTAGTTGATCATAATAGAAATAAGTTACCAGTGGAATGCTGTTGTGAGGAAAGTTATAATTTGAGGGAGTGTCCTGTGAAATAATTCATATAGAAAACACTGAGAGCAGTGCAGGTCATTCAAAATGGTGAATAAATCTGTCTATTAAAAAAGATGTTTTCAAGCTATAACATAAAATATTTACTAGAATGAACACGGAATTTCTATAAGCGAAGGGGAAAAAATAATCACTATTTTCATGGAAAGAAAATGTTTGCTTTTTCTGCTATTAGGAAAGAAAAGAAAGAGGACTTTGTCTTTAAAGATAACACAGGTATAAAGACGTCCCAACATCATATGTTTTAGACTTCAGTTGAGTTGTTCTGAAACAATTGTCCTATTCTAGTAAAAAAGTTAAGAAATTTTGGTGGCTTTTAAGTAGAGCTGGTTAGCTGCATTGATTTTTTTTGTGTAGAGACACCAAGAGATCATCCTACTAAAGCAGATCAGTTGTATGGAGTCACCAGGAAGATTTTCTAATCACTATATGAATGTCACTGTAGTTGTAAAGGACTACTAAGAAGGACTTCAGTTAAATGGAAACCAGTTAGAGACATAATTTACACTTATAGTTAAGGCATGACTTGAATAGAATCATAGGGTCATTGAGGTACAAAAAACCACAAAGATAATCTTGTCCAACTGTTAACCCATTATATACTGTACCATATTGATAAGAAAGTGAAGAGGAATGAGGCAAGGAATGAAGATTAAATTCTGTTTTTAAGAGTATTTCTTCATATTTTCGGTATAGGAGTTCAAAACTATTTAAGACCAGACATCTCTGTAACCGTTCATTTTCTAGCATAAATATACTGAAGAATGTAAATGAAAATATGGTTGCTCTTCGCAGTCTAGAAGTAAATATTTTATCTCTGTTTCAACTTTGTTGAGATAATAATATAGTTTGGTGTGTAGTTACAAGACAAATTTGATAGATGTTCTGTATGGCTTCTCTTTCAATCCACAAATAGGAGTTGTTACTTCTTAGTAATCTCAAATCGGCCAGTTTAATAACCGATTGAAGCTACACTAACTTACAGTGACAGACTTCACAGCATTCTTGTTTATAGTGGAGACACTACTATAGGCACAGTATGATCTGCTACAAAGAATCAGGATGGAGTGGGGAAATTCTTTGTGTTTTCTTTAAGCACTTTTCAGCCTGGCAGGAACAGCCAGGTTAGTCCACTTGCCAGTTCTGCATGCAAAGCTGAAGTGACTTGAATGTGAATTAGTTGGTTTGTGTCTTCTTGAGCCTATCTTTCAAAGACTAAACGACCAATTTACAAACTAGGCAAACTGAATTGTCTTCAGAATATATTTGCTGTCCTAGTACCTTAAAAGAACCAATTTACACCCAAAGCATTTCTAGAAGAAACAGAACCTAGAAATAATTAAGAACTGAGACTTAAATTTTGATTGAAGTGGATAATAAACATATATTCCTCAGGTACATTACACTGATACTAATGGAAATTTAGAATGGAAATGTTCCGGATAAAGCCCTATTTCCCTGCAGTGCCTTCTGAGAAACACAGACATTCATATGTTCTGATCAAACTTGGTCTTGTCTGATGATATGCCTCCTTTCTGAAGAAAGGCAGTAATCAGTGGTGGCAGTCACATTAATGCAGTGCAGTAAGGCAAACATGTTCTAGCATGACTTAAGAACTAATATTGAGATATCTGAAATTTTCATTAGGAAAAGAATTGCCTTAAATTATTGCTCTGGATTTATCTACAATCATTTGTGTACCTTAGTGAGAGGAAAGAAGCATTGAGGGAGAGGAGGGCTGATTCAGAGAAGACAGATGAATTTCATGGAATACTCATACCCATAACAGAACTAAGTAAACCTGTCCAACTAAATGCTTGATTATATGGTAGTCTGTGGAGAAGCTGTACTGATTTAAACTTGAAACTTTTGTGCATTTATATTCATGGGGTTTTTTGTTTGTTTTCATTAATTGTCAGGAATCAGAAAATTGTCACATAACTAGGAAATCATTTATGAGTCAGAATGCGATAAATGGTTTGATACAAATAGTGCTTTAATAAGTAACTAAACTATGAATGTTTTTATCTCTCAGCTATGAGGAGAGTTTTAGAAGATAGTGGCTGAGCATCTGGTTTTGTTAAAGTCAGGTATTTGGCAGTGTGTCTCTGTTAGTGGATCTGGAAGGGACAAGTGCGCCTAGGTGCGCAGGCTGATACTTCCCCAGGAAGTAGCAGCCTGCTCCAAAGGTAGCACAAAAACATGACAGCCTGCTCACAGGAGCACTGGCAAGGGACTGAAGATTTCCATGAACAGATGTTTTATTGCATTCACTGCTTTTAGACTGGCCCTGGTGTCTCTTACCAATAGCAAATCAGTCTTTTCCCCAAAGTTTCTAAGAAAAGATACCACAAGTGCTGTTTTTCAAGTTCCATGAAATAAGTTCAATTAGATTTGTTACTTAGTATTTTTTCATTCTACAGCTTGATTTTAAAATGTTTTAAATGATAAAATGAGAATTGGTTTATTAAACTAAAAACAAACAAACAAAGTGAAAATATTATGTAATAGAAATTAATTATTTTTCTTTGGATACTGTTTCCTTTGATTTCATAAAGTATGCTGGAATGCATGTTAATTTAACCAGATATTTGCAGTGTTCCATATATTGTTTTCATAACCTGAATGATTTATCCTGATAATGTGTCCCTGGTAGATAAGTGTGCTTACTTATATGGGTGGGTTACAGTTAATTGCTGCAGTTATTTTTATAAGGGTGACTGAGGTTAGTGGCCCACACAAGTTTATGAAGACAATATACACATTTACAAGCAAGTTCATCTGATCAAGGCTGAAAACAGTCATTCTGAACACGAACACACATAAACATGTGAAAATGTCTAAATAAATACATGTAGCGTAGAAAAAGAGAGCTTTTAAAAAGGAAAGTCTCCCCGGAGAGCCGAGCTGGAGCTGTGGGCCTTGGGCAGTGCTGTCCTGCTGCTGGCAAATGCACACAAGTACCAGGGCATCCTGGAACACGCTGGGCATTGCTTGGCTCTCCCAGCAGCCCCTCTCTACTAAAGCTTAATACCACCATACCTGTGTTTCCCAGGCATTGCAAGCTATGAGTTTTCCACTGGAACAGTTGTGTTTCTTACACTGTGGTGTGTGACTGTCCCTAAAGCTGTGTACCTGTATCTGAGGCACTGCATAGTTTCAAATAGTTTCTGTTAAATATCTTTATTCAGTTACATAATTATTTCATTTTTCAGACATGTTCTCTCTGGAGACAATACCAAAGCAATTGTTGTTGCTATTAATTATATTGGGACAAATCTCCAGAAATGCTCAACATCTGCATCTGTCTTAGGGGAACACCTAAACCTACAGTGTGTTCAGTGCATTAAAAGCTTCTGAATAACTTGTGCTGCATCCTGGACTTAAATGTTCAGGATTCAAATACACGGTTTTCTAATGAATTCCATCTCACCTTTGGAGAGAATGGTTTGTAACATGGGGTACATTTGCACTTAATTCCCAGAAAAATATGCTGCACACAATTAAACTGGTTACAGCATCAGGCAGGTACCATTCAGGTCCCTCAGTCACTGGGTAAGGACTTGATCCTGAGGAAATCCTCATATTCAGATGTTTTTGTTTTTCATAGGAGGGCAGTTGAATTTAGTTAAAAGAGCTTAACCTGAGAAAGAACAGTGGCATGGAATAGGGCTGCTTGATTGGTCATATTAAGTATCTAATATTAAATAGAGGCAGCCTATGTTTTTTATTAATGCTTTGAAAAACTGCACTCTGAGAAGTACTAGCGAGTAACTGGGCATGTGTGCAAACAAAATATATATTCAACTTGAATATATATCTTGTGTTTGAGAGCAGTAGGAAGATCATCTTCATGTTTTCATCATAACATCCTTCACAGAGTAGTTCACATCAGGCAGCTTTCCACAGCTGCAGTTCTCAGTCTTTATTGGTTCTATTATGCAAATACAGAAGGCTTCTTGAGTCAGCATAAACTCAGCAAGCTGGTATGTGTTGTTCATGCTGCCTAGCAAATCACATTACCTAATCACCTAAGCGTTGATTAAAGTGGAGGCTGATTGGTTAATTTGCTCTCAACCTTAGAGTACCCGTGAAATTGATTATTATAGCAGTTATTTAAAAAATATGTAGTATGTCATTCTTGCTTAGGGTACAGCTGATTCCTAAAGACAAAAAAATAATTTATGAATTGTTATGGGGGGGGGGAGGGGGGAGAAGTAGGAAAAAGAGCTTTCTTGCTTCACGTATGTCTTTGTTGCTTTAAAATCAAAACTGTTTTTTTAGTGATATTTGTACCTGTATGCTGCCTGATAGAGTTCCTCTCACTAATTCACAGAAGTCATGGGAAGTACTGAAGAGTGAGGAAAGCCTCAAAATGGTGGTAAGGTAACACTTTGCTATAGAAAGGGAAAGGGGAACTTCACAGAAACCAAGACAAAGGGTAACTGTACATTTAAAAGTGCAGGGAAAGGGGGAATTGCAGACACTTAGTCAAAATAAAGCCAGAGAAGAGGGCAATAAAGATAAGAAGAAACTGTCCGGAGACCTCTGACAAGAAGGATTAGATCCCCCCCCCGGGCAAGATGATGCCGACATGGGAGAACAATAACAGCAGATAACACCAAGAAGAAAACAGAAGAAGAATTTCACCCCAAAACAACGGCAAGGGTCGCGGGGAATGGGGTCAGGGGGAATGAGGGAATGGGGTCGTGGGGAACGGGGCCATAGGGAATGTAATGAATATGTAATCAAACTGAGGAGGAGACTATTGATTATGTATTAGCTTAACCTATATCTGTAACACACTTTTCTCCTTACGGTGTGCAAGTTTGGAGGAGCTATCCCCCTTGCACCCGGCGCTGCGCAACGCTGGAATAAACATACCTGCTTTATAACCCATCTCTGGATTATAGAGTTTGATTCCGCAAGTCAGTACAGACAGGAAGAGAACACAGTAAATAATTGTGTATATATATTGTATTTGAGTTTACTTTTCTAAGTTTTGTCTGTACAAAGAGTTTAAAGCAATGGAGACTATTGAGAAAACTTCTCTCCTCCCTTACATACAGTAATAGGAAAGATAATCTAGAAAATACCTTGTGTCCTGAGGGAAATGATGGGAAAGCTATTAATGGGGTGGAGTACTGCTATTCTGGTTCCAAATTTCTAGAAAATTTTACAGTTCACTGCCCTGCCCTGGTGATGAAAATGGGGAAAGGGAGCTGAGTAGTTTCCCAGCACTGCCCTGGAAATGTCCAGGAGTGCTGACAAGGGCTTCATGGTCTCACACAATATACTGTATGTTTCTCCTTGCCAAAGAAGGGAGTAACTGTAATGAAAAGAAGGTAATAATGCTTGGAAGATCAAGCATTTGGTAAAGGAAAATATATTTATAGTCCTGTGTGTTGTTTTATCCTTTTGCTGTAAGTGCTTTAGTTGAAGGCAAAAATAATGTTTTTTTTTTAAGGAAGCTCATTTTGAATCATTTTAATAAAGAACTGGCAATCTCCCAGAGCAAACACTTCACAAGTGCTAGCACAGATGAGCTTGGGTGGTAGAGATGCAGCACAAGGTTCATCTCCTGAAGAGATGCAATGAGGCAGCAGAACCCAGCAGTCAAGGGGTAGCCAACAGGGACATGAGTACAGAACGCACAGGTTGCCATATCACTTCTGCTTCTTTCTCTCATTCATTACAGAAAAGAAAGCATTTTATTTGTGTGCATGTATGTGTACATATATACAGGTATCTCCATGTCTAAAATTCTCTGGTTACCTCTTGGCCATGGCATATTAGTGTAATTTAGCAGAAACTGCACTCTTGTTTCACATGCAGGAATAATCAGACTTCAGTATGTGTGTAGATTAAGCCTAGTAAGTAGTGTGGACGGCTTGCTTTCTCCCTGGTGTTTCATCAGTTTCTCTTTGACTTGGCAATGAATGAGGCTGGAAGTTTGGGGCTTGCCACACAGTTTCCCAGAGCACTATTTAACATCTGAGTGAAAGCAAGTAAGTAGGACCTTATCCTCTTTCTTCTTTGTATATTCACAAGCGCAGTTACATGTAGTCTAATTACAGCTGATTTAGTTTTGCTTTTATTTTCTTAAGATTTTATGGATGTTTTTACTGTTTTCTGCTTCTTTTTTTATTAGTTATATGTATAGGGTTGCTTCTTGCTGACTGCTGCGGTGTCTTACGCACAGTTTGATTTACCAAGTTTCCTATGTGCATTTATCAACTGCAGTTGCGAAAATCCATAAGAATGTAAGAACTGCAAGTGCACAATTTCTTTTTAGTTTATGTCTGCATCTTTCTTCATACCGTTGATTAATTCTTCACTACAGTACCTTGAGGAATTAGTGTGTGAAGTATCCCGTCTGATAGACCTGCTCAGTGCATTTCTGAAGATACCTTCTGTCAACTGTATTGTCATACACTACAGCGATAAAGGGTACATCTTGGATCCTGTCCCTACTGGTAAAGTTTTGAGTGTGCATTTTCTAGTCACTAAGCTATGTCTGAGAAGAGATATTGGTAGTATTCTCCCACTAACTGTTGTGAAAAAGCAATGTTTCATCACACACAAAAAAAGTGTTTTATATTGCTCCTTTCTTTGAAGGTAAGTACAGTGCTATTCAGAACAGTGTATTTTTACTTTTCATGAATTATTCAGAAAAGGAAGAAAAGAAGGGGGAAAATGGATTGTTGCATGCAAATCTTAATCATTTTAGTCAGCTTCTTGCAAATGTTGACACCTTCCACAGATTCTCAGAACCCCAGTTTTCTAAAACTCAAATCCAAACTGAAAACCTGCAAGGAGAGGTGGTTTGCCACCTCTTGCTTTAGTAAGTCCAGCACATTTTCATTCTGAACAGGTATCAGGCTCACTACTGTGTACATTTTCCAGCTAGGGTCCTTGCTGCCAGTTGATTAGAGACTTCATGCTGCTAAAGGACAGTGAATTGCTGTACATCAAATGCTAGCAGTAAAGGCAGATGACCTCCTCTACTTACTGGGAGGAATTTGGAAGAAGGAAAGAATACACATTCCATAAGCTGCTACATTCAACTGTCAGAGAAGAAATACTAATTTGTTATCATCTTTGAAATGGGTATTTCTAAGCAGATTCATTCAATCACCTATTTTTTCAGATGGCCCTTTTTATTTGATAGCATAAATTCTAACACAATCCAGATTTTGTATTTGTACTCCGGCGCATAAAGACACAATTAGAATAGACAGAGAATAGACATGACTTTAAAAACCTACATCCTGGCACAAATTCTTATGCTTTCTAGACTTGAATTAACTTTCTGTTATCCTTGTCCAAATAGGGAAGCAGACTGATATGGCAATGGATTTTTTATATATTTTCCAGCTTACTTTTTTTTTTTTCCAGTTGCGGGATGATGTGTGCTGATGGCTGAAACTTGATAAAAATGCATCTTTTCTTTATATTCCTTTTGCAGATTCCCTAGATTAATGTGTTGACTAGAGACTGAAACTCCTGAAGACCCCAGTTTTGTCCTTATTTGGGTTCTGGAAGCAATGCTTCTGTAAAAGCTCACAGCATTTGTGAGGCTTTGCAGAAGCTGCAGGATAAGGGCTCCCCACAGAATGAGTATTTTTAAGGAATGGTTTCCATCTGGTTAAGAGCATTTATTGCCATAACTGAGGAACAGACCAACGGTCTTTAAGACCATGCTAACTCATAAATAGTTTTTAAGAAATATTAAAGAGTGAATACCATGTTGATTTATTTCTTAAAATGCTGCAGCAGATTAGCCTGTAAATTGTAATGGAGCCACAGACTCATTACAAGACCTTCACTGTTGCTCAGAGAGAGTGAGGCCCAGTGGTGCTGGCACTACACAGAGCAGGGTAGACAGATCCAGCTGTCACGTGTGAAATAAATAAAAACATGCTGAGAGAAGATACATAACCAGGAAGCAGTGTGAGCAAATCTTAGCTAAGATCCATGGTCTAAGGCTCAGTTTGATTTTTGAGAAATAGTTATACAGAACAAAAAGTGAATAGTTGGTTTAAAAAGAGAAATCACTTCAGGTATGGAATCTTGTGTATGACTGAGAGTGTGAAACAGAAACACGTGGAATGTAATTCAGTGATGTTTCAGTCTTTCCTATCTGTACAGTATGATTTCTTCTGTGTCTGAGCAGAATGTGTGAGCATTCCTCATCTGCCCTCCAGTGCAAAGTCAAGAAACTGTGGACCGTGCTAACAAACCCCATGCTAGCTGTTTATAAATATTACTTTTAATCACTGTTTAAAACAGGATGCAGGTTAAGTTATGTAGCAGTCACAAGAAGTTAACTTATTCTTTTTTGTTTTTACTCACACATGAAACAGAAGATTTTTCTCTAGTCATTTAGTTCCCCCAGTGATGTTTTGTATCATACTTGAAGGACAGAAGAAGACTGAATTATGTTCACAGTACTTTACTTTTCTATGAATGCACTGAACCAGAAATCAGAATTAGCAGAAATGAGTTAACGTTACAGATCAGAATTTCCATGCCATCAAGACTGAGAAATTCTTACCTTGGAACTGTTGGAGCAGTTACTTGGTACTTAATGACCACTTGGATACCAGCAGCTTTTTGCTTTGTGTGGGGAGAGCTTTCCACTTGCAGCTCTTGGAAAAACATTTATGTGTTGTTGTCATAGGATTTATTATAGCTCACATTTTAATGATATATTATGATTAATAATGTATTTAATGATTAATGATATATTTAGATTAATAACACCTTGTGTGATGAAACATTCTTTGTGTTAAAGTTTTATCAAAACAGTCTGCAGTGAATGATTATTTTCTGTTTCAGTGGCATTTTCTGTTTTTTTGTACACTGATCATATGTAGCATATCATCACAATAGTTAATAACTGGTCTGATTTGACTAACTTTAAACTACCTAATCTGTTTATGCGAAATACACTCCTATCTCCGCCGGAAATAAAATCATCTGCATTTTACAGAGAGGTCAGCTCCTCATGGCTCCCAGTGTTTGAGGTTTTCTTACCGCATAACATCCTCTCAAATAAATACTCAGAACAAAATTATCCTTGATATTACACGGAGAGTGGACAGTCAAAAGTTATTTGATATAATACAATTTTACAGGAAAAAATATCAGGACATTTTAATATTTTGCTGATGCACTTCAATTTTGATGACATTATTTAAAAGCTGACAAGTGCAGTGCTAGAAGTATATCATTTAGTCTTTTTTAAAAGTATATATCACTTTGAAATTAGTATTTCAATCTTTATGCAAAGACTGTAATATATAATTTTATCGAGTCCAAATGAGAAGGAAATTTGAGTTTCTGAGTGCATTTCAAAGCATTTTTCCTACATTTATTATATTTCTAAAGTATGTTGATATTTCCTATGAATTGAGGCACTAAAACTTTCTGTAGGAAATTTTAGAAATATCATAAATGAAAATGGTGAAGCTCATAGGTATTTCTGTGGTCATATGAGTTTAGCCATCAACAATCAACTTTACAAAACAGATCACTGAAGAAAAATTTGTTGTGTGGTAATTCTGTAGAAAAAGATTCATGCTTTTTAATAGATCTTCAGTGAATATAAATCAGCATTACATCTATTCCCTACAGTAAAAAAAAATGCAAATATTATAGTGGAATGGGTAAGAGGAGTATATTTGGCAAAATAATCCTTCTTATTTCACTTTGTTCCATTCCATACAGCATCACAGCTCTAGAAAGTTGTGGGTCATTCTGAGTAGATGCAGATGAACTCAAGGAAACTCCTGAGGAAACAGTGAACAATTAGACTGTGATGCCTGAAGAAGACTGAATGAAAACAGGGGTATGGTCTTCTGGTATGCAAATCTTACTTTAAAAGGGAGAGAGAATAATTTCTTTTTCAGAGACTAGTTTATTTTACTGTTAGGAGGAGAAACAATGGGCCTAACGATCTTAGCAGGTAATTAGGCACAATTGATATTTCTAAAGTTTAGCTCAACTGTCAGTTTAGACAGTGCTAGTTTGTTTGTTTATTCTGTTTTATTCTTTAGATCAAAAAGAAAAGCAGACTTCTTTGAGTTATTTAAAAGAAAAAAATTAAGCTAAAAATTGTTAAACAAAAAAATCAGCATACAGTAAATAGTTTTATAAACCTATGAAAATGGTCTACTGATTTCTAAACTCAATCCTTAATTGAGTGACATGAACTTTAATTAAATGGTTGCTTTAATTCTTAAGTGAATTAGGATATTAATTCTGTGTTCCCTTTTTCAAGAAAATGAAACTAAATGGAGCACTGTACTGTGGTCAGTATATTCACATTGCTTTTGATTTTTTGAAAGCTTTTAATTACTATTAAGTGCTCAATGGGTAGCTACTCCTAAATAGTCTGTGATAACAGATACACTACAACCCAAATGAGACACAGCTTGCATAATTCCTTGTTTTTACACTAGCCAATTTCAAAATAACATTATTTTCATGTGCTAGATGGGAAATTTTTCCTGAATTTGCATGGTACAATGTTCCCAACTTAAAACATTGTTTCCCTCATATTTTAATTGCTTTTACTTCTCAGGCTTCACTGACTTTCTTCAATGCAGTGAGCTGTTCTAACTTTACCTTCCCCTTCTAACCTTGACCCTTTTCACACTCAGACATAGGTAGACCAAGTTTCTTTCTAGAGGTGTAATTCGGCAAAAAAATTCTAGATATATTTCAATCAATTAAACATGATTATGTTAATTCTGTTAACCATTATTTCGTCTCATTTAATGGTATTGTGATTGACAATCCATTTTTATGAAGGTCTTCTGAATTAGAGTACATTTCTACCCAAAACAGTTGAATTATTCCTAATGATGCCAGGATATAATTTTGAACTTCGGGAAATTACTGGATATGGATTTTTGGTAATGACTGCCTAAATTTCAGGCAAAGAAGGAAAATGCCATTAAATTCAGCTGCTGACAGAGCTTGCCTTTTTCAGTGCTTTTTGATGAAGGAAGATACTCTTGCATCTTCATGTTGACATTGCTTTTAGCATTTCTTGGTTTCTGACCACTTGTGGTCTGCTTCTCTTGGATGAAGAACTACAGTTCTGTGCATCACCTCTTTACATTCTCTTTTCCAATTGTATAAAGCACATTCATATTCTAGACTCTTACGGGTCACATGATTTCAAGTTGATGTCTACTTATAATATTGAAGTCAGTAATATATGCATCTATGCTGACCTAACATGACCTCACTACAGTAAGAACAGTTTTTAATGGCCAAGGGGACCTTCCAGGTTATGTTTCTAGCAGGAATGTTATGTAAAAGAAAACCTTACCAGGATTTTTCATTGCTGTGCAGCTGATTATATTTTTCAGCAAAAACTGTCATTTGGGGTAAGTAATATCCATTACACACCCAGTGGCATACTGTTAAGACTTGTTTCTCAGGTAGCTGTGAAATGTTCTTAATTGATCCTGTACAGAGGCCTCTAGAAGTATGAAAGTATTACTAATCACATTTATAGAATATTAGAATAATAATCTGAGGTGCTATGGTGAAAATATTATGAGATCATAGGACGTAATTCAAAGATGACAAAGATAAGTGGAAATTCAGTCTCTATTGAATGCTGGATTCTCATTTTACATTAATATTGAGAGTAAAAGCGAACCCAGGTAGATTTATCTAAACAGCTCTCAATTTAGGGAGAAATATGCCACATGAGGATAAAGCTGACTTATACGTCATTTTACTCTACTGTTCTTCCCTAATTTTCCCCTAGAACTTTACATAGTTTCCATAACCTTAAAACTACCTCAGCTTTTATTTATAACTAGATTTATTCCTGTTGTTGTTGTTTTGTTTTGTTTTGTTTTGTTTGTTTGTGGCTACATTTTTTTTCCCCCAAACGGATGAAAAATATTGCTAATTAAAAGATTAGATGTAAGTTTATGTCTAGCGAATGCTTTCCTCCTAGGACATGCTGCCTGAGATTATTAGCATTCCCAAAATACACTGAAGCTTTTGGGAAGACATCTTGATTTTCTGAGATTCCCAGGCTTAATTTAGGGTTGCTAGTTCAGGTGAAAGTTTGCTTGCATATGTCAGGTAGAAATCAGTCTCTTCCTGAGAAATAACACTAACTAAAATACATTTGCTCCACACACTCACCTTTTGCATAATAGATAAGCATAAGGAAAAACATTAGTGGATATGACATTAAAAGCATATAATGACAACTTTTCCATACTAATTTAGAGGAACAAAAAATACTGCAGCTTTACCTAGCTCTTCTAAGACCATGAAGAAAATAACTGAATTTCCATTAGGCATTTATATGAAGATAATGATACTTTTAAAATATAAAACTTTTTTTCACCTGTTTACCTGTTGATCACAATGTAGTTCATCTCTGTTATTCAGAAACTGGGAATTTGCATTTTGCAAATCACGTCAAAAACTTGCTTTTTCTAAGGATCACACCTGACCCGTTAAAAAAAACAGACATTGGGATTGAGGTGCAGGTGCAGATCTCCTGCGCATTAATGCATAGCCCCCACATGTGCAGAGACAAACACATACAGCATACTTCTGCTGTTCTTGTATCAGTGCATGTTCCCTCTGTCTCTTTATATGCAATTTATCAAATTCTGTTGCTCTTACTTTTGTTGAGCTGCATCACAGTAATGTATCACAGCAAGTGAGGACGACTTATGCTTTCATTTAAAAAAAGCAGCAAGTCCCTTGCAGTGCACCTCAAGTACTGATTGACAGTGAGGGTCACAAGAAATAAGCAGACTCAGCACGGCAGTCTTCCTTCCTTAGACAGAAATTTGGCTATTAATATTTTTAGGTACTTTTCCCTGTTCCCTCTTTTTTTGTGGAGATACTTATTGAGACAGATCATGAATACTTCCAATACTCAGTAGCTCCCCGAGGAAACAACTTGCAAAATCCACAATATTCCTTGCCTTTAAGGATGCAAAGGGACCTAGCTGTCCCTCATAAAACCTGGATTTGGCATTGGACAGATACCTGTTCAAAAAGCAGTGCTTTATGGCCTGTCTTTCACACCCTGAGCAGCAAACTGACCCTTTCAGCAAAGCAGTTAAAGACATGCTATATCCTATTGACTTTTTACCACTTAAACATATGCTTAACAGCTTGGCTGAACTGAGGTAGACTTTAAGCAAATGATTAAGTGCCTTTCTGTATCGGGTGTCAGCAGAAAGGGGAATATTTGGCTGCTCTGCTTTTAATCTTCCTCCTTACTGCTCAGGAGTGTACAAAGACAATCCTGGGTCAAGCAGTCTCTCTTTGAAATACTGTGTCCTCTTGCCAGATGTATGGATGTTTTTGTCTGGTTAACCAGCATGAGGTATAGTGCAGGAGGCAGTCTGCTTCTCGCTTTTTTCCTCCTAGCACATTTCTCAGGTCTCTCACATTGAGTTACTTTTTTATATATTGATTCGGGAAGTATTGACTGCTTGTTTCAATACTGCCCAGCATAGCTAGATGTAGCAATTTAGCTCTCTTAAGGCAGAAATGGGCAAACTCCCACTGAGACAGCAATCCATTGATTAACATCAAATACTCACAGCCTTTAATGTCATTCTCTACCAAGACTCCTATATTATTAGCCCATGTCTGGTTCGGAAAACACAGGGATATAAATCCAATTCCACTTTTACCCCCTCCCAAGAGAAGGAGATTCAGAGATATAACACAATTCACCTGAAGCATAAATCTGCAACTGAAGCCTAGACGCACAGAATCAGACAACAATTTTCTAGTGCAAGCTATTGAATTGCTTTCCCCAGTCTCTCTCATTTTTCCATCATCATGCAAATGGCTGACTATTGGGTAATACATCCTTCCTTTCACATCTGAATAAAAGCTTGATGCTTTGCGCCTTGTCTCCTGGTGAGTGTGGCAATCATTAGAGCATTTCCTTTCATGAGCTTACACACCAGTGTAAATGTAGAGCCTCTAGGAAGGGGCTAACCTTTGGTATTTTTAGAGCAGTGTGAGGTAGTTCGGCTATTCTGATTTGATCAGAGCCAATTTACTACCATTAATCAGCAGGGAAAGCCACTAATGAACTAGTGGCAGATTCCCCAGGTCTAAGGCAGGCATTGCATAGCGGGTTTTTTGCTGTCTGTTAGAGAAATACCTCTGCTTGTTTCTAAATAAAAGATTTTTTATGAGGCCGTTACTTGATTTACTTCTTTATGAAACTTTTGATTAATTGGACTTTTCCTGAAAAGTATCTTTCTGCTGCTTTTGCTGACATAGAATCACCTCTTTGAGAAAGGATTTATACACCTGGGATTATTTTTACCAGAAAGGTCTTGGCTGCTTCAAATTTCAGAGGTTGTACAGACAAGGAGTTATAAGTGTGAGCCCGTGAGGCTGAGCTGAGCCAGCCTAAAAATCTGTGGGAGCTGTGTGGTGTGAGTGTGTTTCAGCAGAGGCTGGAAGTCACACAGTGAATAAGAATATAGCTTTCAACAGTTTTGAAAGAGTATTTTTATTTGGGTTTAGTCCATTCTCTCGCCTTGGCGATGATGTGATACCACTATACAGATCCTTCATAGAGGTGAAGACACAGAGACAGAAGAACTGAATGAAGCTTTCTGCAAATTAAAATAGGTCAGAAATTTGAAGAGGCTTTTACTATCCGAGGAAAAGGTCTTGGATTAGCCTTGCAGATAGAGTAAAATTGATGAGACATCTAATACACAAGAGGTTGTTACCTGTATGAAAAGGGCAGTGTGGAATGGGTGCTGGTAATCTTGAGAGACTGGGTTTGATGACATAGGAGGCCTTTTCCATGATCTTAATGTACAGCATATTTGGTATTGAAGCCACACACAGGTAGCATCGCTGGGTAAGCATGAATAAGTCTCACCATGGCAGGCCTCATTCCTTTGCACAGCACTGCCTGTAATGAAGGCCTATTATTAGATGGGACTCCAACCAATTCTTTAAATGCAAGCAGTGTTTGTTTTCACAAATATAGGACACTCTGCATTTTTTTTCCACCACAGAACAACCAAGCAAACATTTGTTGTTTGGAGAATCTGGAATGCTCCGTGAACCCAATGATCGCTGTAGCTGCTGAAGTTGTTTCTTGTCTGTAGTGTATAACATTGGTCTCACAGTCACTGAATTGCTTTTTGCCCTCTATAAATCATATTGTGACAATTTTTTATCAAAGATTTTGAGAGTTGTAACTGAGTAATAATTCACACCCATTTGTTTACAAGTAACTCTTTTCAGAATCTGTTAAACTGAAGGCTTGGAGAGCTATTTACTTGATGTTAAAGGATTGTTCATCAGTGGAATTTCACCAGAATGCTTCCAACAAGTAATGACTACATTAAAAATGAAATGAATGAGTCTAACTCTGTTGAATATTAAATGGAAAGTTTCTACTCTTAGTTTGGATGGACATTCTCTTTGCCTGTTTTTCCTGAATGGATTGGCACAGAATTTGCAATTTAATTCATTGCTTTCTAAAATGTGTTCATATTGTTGAGTAGCTCTGATGGTTTTGTAATTTGGTTCGTGTTGCTACTCCACATCAGAACATCATGTGGGATAATGGGAGTTAAGGAGACACGTTATTTATTTATTTATTTATTTATTTCTGTAGACTGCCTTAAATGGGCTTGGGGGTATGGGACGGCACCAGAGGAAAGGTCAGGAAGGGGACCGGGTTTCGCCTGGTTCCCTGCGAGAAGGGAGAAGGCTGCGTGGTTGGAACTTCCCGCCTCCCACAGCCTATCGGTGAGTTTTGGACTTGTTTTTCTCCTTGTTGAAACTCTCTCGTTGTTGTTTAGTGTCATTCGGTTCATTAAACTGCCATTCGTTCTCAGATCATTCTTTTTTTTTTTTTTTTTTTTCCCCTCCTAGACCCATTCGCAATCTCCCTTCCCCTCTCTCGGAGCGCACGTGGCCGGGCCGCGCCGCGCTGTTAGAGAGGGGAGGTATTTTTTTCCTTCTTTCCCCGGGTTTGTTCCTGCTGTCACGGAGTGAGCTCTAGGGACATCTCCGTGACAGTAGCTCATAGAGAATACGAGACACAATCACTGCCTTCAAATTAGTATTTGAACATTAACCACATGAAGATCTTTTAAGCAAAAATAAAAAAAATAGAATTTTAAAATTCCTGGTTTTGGCAAACACTTACAATCTAATCAATTAAAAATGGATAAATAACTAAATGAGATTTATCACATTGTCCTTTTGAAATTTTGTATTTGTACAGTAGTGCTTTCAGTAAGTGACCACCACGAAAATGTCAGCCTTTGCATATGGTGGTATACTGTGTCACACGTTGTTCCATTACCCTAAATGGGTATTCAAATGGGAATTCCGTGTGCTTACTGGATGCTAATATTTGTCACTTGTTAATTTCTTAATAGTATATGTGATTGTGGCAGAAGTGCTCAGCCACAGTTTGAAACAGTGATTGAACACCTGCTGGAAAGGCAGGGAATAATAAAATGCACCTGAGTGACCAGAAGGGGTGGAGTCAGGATCTACCACCCTCCCCCCCGCCCCCCGCTTCCAGACCTCATTTAAGGGTTGGCAGTGGAGGCAAAGGTATGTTGTTGTGGGATCTCTGTGTACCTGGAGTCTTCGGAGGGTGAGTAGTATCTTCTTTTTTTTTGTGTGTTTTTGCTTTTATGGATGTTGTATTTGAGTGTATGCTACAACTTTGCTGCTGTGCTGTTATTGTTATGCTTTCTGTTGTGTTACAGTGGCATGTGTAGACGACTGTTGCCTCAAGTCTTGTATATTCCCAACAGCTTTTTTTTTTTTTTCCTTTTTCTTTTTTTTTTCTCCTTAGTGATGTTGTTTTATGGAAAAACAAACAAACAAAACCCCAAACAATGTAGGTATGCATTTTCTGGTAGGCCAGTAACTAAAATTGGAGCAATACAAAAACAACAGGTGTTCATCAGTACTTGTTGGATGTTTATGGAGACTACACAGTAGATGTGAGTACATCCAGGTGGTGGGTTTTAGCAGTGGTGACACTGTGGCACCTCTTCTGGTGTGCAGATTTTTATGAATGTGGTGTGCAGGCTCTTGTTCATAGCTGGCAAAAATGCAGAGTTACTGGTAGTGGCTGTGTTAAAAAATAGTGTTTCATGGTAGATAGCTTGCTCTGTTGAATAGCATTTATTGAGTAGCATTAACAGTAGTGATAATAATAATGTTATCAAATAACTTTTTTTATTCCCATGGAGACTGTAATAAGTACATTGGAGGCATTATTTTTGGAGCAATCTGTGTATATTTTTATTTAAATAGCTGAATCTTTGTTATGTTTTTTAACAAGCTTCTACTGCTTTTTCACCTTTAAAACTTTGTTTTATGTTATTATTATAATATTCAGGTGCATTACATTGTATAATAACACTGCTGTAATTAGTACCCAAACAATGAACAAAAATTTTAGGTAAAAGAGGCACTTTAAACACATATTAGATAGTTAAGTTATGCTGAATATTTAAATTTTAAAATGTGTATTTTTTTTAAAAAAAAGAAAAGCAGTCATACCTATGTGTTTATATCCCACTGTACAGTTATTGAGGCCTAGAGCTGCCAGCAGATTCAATGGCTGTGCTGGCTAAAGTGGGAGGAGTGGGCCAAGTGGCCCATTACTGTCCTGCAGTGCAAGTAATTGTGTGTGTAAAGGATAACGACCCTGATGTCTGTGAACTTTTGACTAGTTATGCAGCCTGCTGTTGGCCTGAAGAGCCTGGCATAGCAAGTATGTACAGTTTCTCCTCTGGACCAAGTTGGTGGGAAGTATATCTAAGTAGTATGAAGTGCTTGTTGGAGAAATATTGTTGGGGTGGTTGGAACCATTCTAGACTAGTGAGTAGGGTGAAGTTTTCTTCCTCCTGCTGTTGTATCTTGACCAGGGGAATAAAGGAAAGGGCTCTGCAATGTAGATCTTATTTCAGCTACTGGTATTGCAGTTTTCTTTTTCTAATACTAAATGGGCTGTGCTGCTTAATTGACTTGCAGCCCTGCAGAGCCAAAAAGTTTAGTGGAGCAAAGACCTACGCAAACTTACCTTCTGAACTGCTAATTTGATTCAGCATCATGTTCATTCCTCTCAGTTTTATGGATTTAAAAAGTTTTGGGTTTGTTTTTTTTTCCCCCTCTGAATATGAGATGGGCAGATATTTTAACCATGCATCATTAATATTTATTATTCAGTGTGTCTGAATTTCAGCTGAATACTAGATGGGAGCAGACAAGCATAAACCTAACTCTCAGAAAGCGTGCTTACTTGGCTGGCACCAAAATGCTGCAAATCTTCTGTGAGGAGGATTCCCAGTGATGTAAACTGAAGCAATATTTTTTATAACTGAGCATCTGCAGAGAGAACGCTAGTGTTTAGACATGTGCATGGTGCAATCTTGCTTTCAGAACAGACTGTTGCTTTGATTCTGGCCTGAGAAGAGTTAACGTGGCTGGGGCTGGTGGGGAGTGCGCAGCTGCATCCTCAGCACAGAGATTTCAGCCCTGGGCTGACCCAGCTGTCAGGAATTAAGTCATTCCTCAGCACTCTGTAAAGGGAGGTGCTCCAAGGGGCTGCTTTGGCTCCAATTTGGGGTTAGGTGCTTTGTGAACATGAGCAGGGGAAAAGATGAGCTAAAAAGAAAAACACCCTCTTTTTCTTGCTTTTTTTCTTTCTTTTTTTTTTTTTTCTTTTCGTTTCTGGATTTGAGTTTTGAAAGCAGTTTTTTATATTTTCTTCTCAAATTGTTGTATGTAGTCAGACTGCAGATGTTTTGGTAATATTTAACAGAGGGTTGTTGGTTTTTTTTTTTTGTTTTGATTTGTTGTTTTTTTTCCCCGCTCCCAAGTTCTTGCTTATTTAGGTAACAAAGGGTAGAGGATTCACAGCCGAATGTCCTCTTAAAAGCTGGGGAATTTAGTCCTACTTTAACTTGGTGACCAGGATTTGTCACAAAACAGAGTGCTATCATGGTATAAAACTGGGTGCTCCTTCCAGCAAGTGAAATTAGTCTTCTGTAGATATAAATGTTGTCATACATAATTTGCTGAAACTTGATTAGAGGGAAGGCTGTTGCTTTATTCAGCATAATTAGAAGCAGTGAAGTTATCTAGGGAACTACAGGAAGTAGTCAGAGGGGAAGAACTTTTTAGGTATCTGAGATTCAATCTGATGAATTAAAAGCAGCTCTTGGGAGACTGCTTTGTGGAGGGCTTGGGTGGTCTAACAAAGTACAGCAATACAGAAACTTCACTGTGGTTTGATAAAGGGTGATTTGAAATCAGTCCTGTTAGGCAGTTTTATGCTCTGGTGTTATTTGGCTGTTGTGTTTGCACAGTGCTACCTGAACAAATAGCTTCAGCTGTGCTGAGTCAAGGTTTTCCCAAATGAGCAATCACATAACTCGATAGTTATGGAAGTATTTGTTGGGGGGGACAGATCTGTCTCAACTATGTGAGCTTAATTATTTTATAGGAAGTAGCAGGCAAACATATGTTAGAAGTAGTAAGGAATCCCTCAAGCAATTCTGTTTACGCAAGTCTCTTGTTCCTCAAACTGTTGTTCTGACAGTTAACCAGTTGTCTCCTTTTTTCATTTAGTTGTATTTCACTTCTTATGACACTAAGAAGAATTTGTTTTCAGACAAGATTTTTGGAGCAAAACAAAATGTATGTGCCCCCCTTAACATACTCTGCTGTTTTATTTCTTGTTGTGTATATTTGCTGTGCTATTATTGCGTGTCTGGATGAGTATTTTTTTTTCTTGGGGTCTGTTTTCCATGTTACCCTTTGCAGCACTGATGACATAATCTTGTATGTATAGTCTGTCTTTTGCTGGGTAGCAAATACATATGACAAGTTTACTTTGACTGCACAGTGTGTTCAAGAGGAAAATAACATCTGACAATACTTCTTACAAGTAGCTTTAATAACCAGCTAAATGGGGCATAGGGATCCTTGTGCATCATGTGAATTACTAAACCACTGATTTATGAAAAATGGCTCAGCCCTGCACAGCCACATGCAAGCTGTTTGTTGGCAAGGGACCGGTCTGATCAAGAACCCCTGAAGTTGTCTGCATCTTGCTATCTGGTTCCCCTTCATGGAGCTTGGTAAAATGGCATGGTTATGGTGATGTTTTCAGAGGACAGACTATTAATGACAGAAAGGACTTGATAGCATTTTTCCTGTCTTGCTTATGGTGATTCAGTTATACACACACACACATAAATATATATATATTTCATTTCTTTCTTCTGTAGAGATTTATCCTTCTGTCTTTTAAAGATATAGTAAATCAGGTCTTCACGTGTGCGTGTATAGTTTATTTATAAGGTATGATGAGGCCATTTATTGAAAACAATATAAGAATACCTCCACAAAGCTACAGGATCTAGTTTAGGAAAAACAGACTAAGATGTGAGTTGTAACAGACAGTGATATTGCAGCAACTGTCTGAAGAGGAAAGGTCAGCAGACAGCTGGTGCTAAATGTTCCAGGTTTACCAAAGCTTAAACTGTGACACCTTTTATGTTTTTTAATTAGTAAAGAATGACAATTCCTTTCTTGACCAGAGTATGAAATATACTTTATAAGGCAATCAGCAGCTGCAGGGTGTGGACATGGCTGTTGTAAAATAATTCTGCCTGCAGAGATCAGGGAGGCATTTGGTTCTGCCTCATGCCTAATAAGAACCGTAGGGTGCAATTGCCGTGCAATGGTAGCCTTCCTGTCATTTTATATTATTTAACAAATTTAACTACATTGTCTTCAAGCTCTGCCTTGCGGTTATTGTGAGGAAACTCAACTATCTGCCATACCGACTATATCAGCAATTCATCTCCTCTTTGAGTTTTCTTGTTCCACTAAAAAAGCGTGGGACAGCTCTCTGGGGGGGGTATGGGGAGGGGAGGGAAGTGGGAAAGTGATATGTGCTCAGTTTAGCACCCAGATCCTGTTAGAAGGGCTGTCTTACATTTCAGAAGGCATACAAATTGAATAGGTCATAGACTAATTAATTAGCATCTTCATCTGAAGCACTGTCAGTTGTCTGATTCATACAATACCTGTGTTACACATGAAGTGATTACCAATGCTCTCTGCTGGTATTGTATTATAGAGCCACTTCCTGTATTTCCCAGAACGTTGTGCTTTGCATGTTTATGTAGTCAGATGAGTACTTTCATGTGAACAATATGTCAATTCAAGAAAAGCTTTTTAAGTGGGTCATGGTAGTTTGTTCTAATGCTGATATTGTTACAAGTAATCAAGCTTTTTTTTTTTCTTTTTTTTTTGCCTCCTAGCAGTCTAAATATTGATATCTCCATCCTCTAGATTTGGCAGTCATCTTTTCCAAATCTTAATTGGATGGAGCACCTTGCTTCTACTTTTCTTTGCTCCCCCACCTTGATTCACTTTGTTGTTCTTTTCATGTCTTTATCTTTAGACCCATTATTTATATCTCAAGTTAATTATTTCATTTTGATTTTATAGCATCTGTCAAACACTCTAGGCATTTTTCCATAAATTAATTCCACAAGCATCTACTAAAGCTTAACATAAACAATGTAGAACAATCCCATCAAATAATCGTCATGCTCAGAACTGTGTATTGCTATCCCTTGCCTTAAAATAAAAGCTAGAATAATGGAGCTCATTAATGACTACTTTCTTCTATATGCTGTTGAAGGGGGAAAATGAAGAAATAAGTTCTTCTATTGTGCTGATTCTTCTGATGTTTGAGAGTATTTTTATGGACTTAATGCTTTTTTTTTTTTTTTTTTTTGTAGTCAAAGTCCTTAAACCTATTTGAGAGTAGAATTTCAAGTGTTGGGTTGTTGTGGAAAAGAGAGAATGAGTAATGTAGAAGTTGTATTATATCATATAGGTAATAAAATATGATAATTCAGATTTAATATTATGTGAAAAATTGTACGTATTAAGTAAGATTTAGGAAAAAAAACTTGTACCGTCATAAAGAATTTAGTTAATTATTGGTAGATAATTCAGAACTAGTAGATCAGTCTGAATATGTTATTCCTAAGAAACAGTCTGATCAGTTTTTATCTGAGTTATTGTATATCTGAATTAAGGTTTATGATGTAGGGTGTGGTATGTAGAGTATGGAGATATAAAGTGAGTATTTCTCAGGTGCTGGTGACTGTTTTTACTCCAAGAGGAATCAGCAGAACATCGTCCTGATTTCATAGGACATTAAGTGATTTATGGGGAAATTGCAGCATAGACAGGGAACAGAGTTTCTAGGTCATAACCATGAGCCAGTGATGTGCCCTGGTGGCCAAGAAGACAATTGGTAACCTGGAATGCATTAAAAAGTGTGGCCAGCAGTTTCAAAAGGAGATGATCCTTCCCTTCTATCTGCCCTGCTGAGTCTGTGTGTGAATCCTACGTCCAGTTCTGGGTTTGTCAGTTTAAGGCAGGGATCTTCTGGAGAGTGTCCAGTGGAGGGGCACAAAGATGATTGGATGCCCAGGGAATCTCCTGTATTAGGAAAGTCTGAGAGACCTGGGCCTGTTTAACTTGGAGAAGGGAAGACTGAAGGGGGATCTTACCAGTGCTTATAATATCTATCCAGCTAGGTTGGCTTTGATCATTTTCAGAGGTCCCTTCCAAACCATACAGTTCTGCAGCAGCAGCATAAAGATCTACTTACAGACTTATCAGACTCCAACTTTAGAACAACTCATTTGCTGCACTAGAAAACTTCATTTCCCTAGTGACAAAGACAACTGCATCTCAACCTAATCTTTTCTGTTCCATTTGCTACTGTTTGTTCTTACATCAGTTTTGTTCTTAAGTATTGGAAGTTCTTCTGTTGATGATTTTTACTCCTTTGGTAAGTTTAGTTTTCCTAATTAGTAAGGTGTAAAATGTTGAATTTTCTTGTCTTTCTGTAGATTCACTGCATGTGAATTAAATCTAAACTTTGTTTAGAGTGGATGATTCATCACAGCAGATTAAGTTGCATATATACTTTCTGCTTTACAAATGTAGTTTGTACTTCCCGCTTCCTCAAAGTATTAATATGACCCAAACATAAATATCTTTTCTATTAACATGTAGTACACGTGGTTCCTAGCTACTGATAGACCTCCTTACAGAACTGCATGCTTCTGTTCTGCTCTTCAAGTTCACAAAACTTTAAATTATAACGGTAATTAGTAATAGTCCTTAAATTTGTGAGATTCTGACTTGTGAATTTCCATATGAGTCGTATGATATAGCTTGGAATAAAAACTTGAGCTCCACAATTTCCATCTTGTACTTTGACCACTTATTTTCCACTTACTGCATGCTTTAAATGAGATGTCTTGCCTGAGGTTTAAAAAATAAATATGAAATGATAGAAGGACTCAACTTCTTAAATAAGAAAAATTACTCAGTGTTACCTTTTTTTTTTTTGTTGTTGTTGCAAATATACATTCTGTAAATGTATTTGGAAATGGATTTTGTCCCAAAAGAAATGCTTATTACACAGGACTGACAACAAACTAAAATAAACCCCAAAGCTAAATAAAAAGTAGGTTTTAATTTTTCAGAAAACTTGTTTTTGTTGTTTACAGTAGTGTGTAGTCCAGTTTGACTTAAGTATGTTGTAGTCATTTCCTGTCACCATTTTATCTATGTTTTACACATTAATGAACTTTGAGTGGTACATAATCTTAGATCAGAGCTATGATCCGAGAATCATTTTTAGTACAGAGAGTACCATTAAATGCAGATCAAAGCAAAGAGATTTTATTCACTTTCCTCAAGCTGAACTAGTCTGTTTCATTTTAAAAAATAAAAAAGAATAACATACTGAAGATATTAACTTGAAGGAAAAATGTTATATAAATTGCATTCCAGGTTTCTAATGCAGATATGTTGACTAAATATTTCAAAGTGTATCCGCAACACAATGGCTAAAATGAGGCTTTTCAAATTCTGTTTCTTCCACCACTGACTTGTTTCATTGTCTTGAGTAAATCTTTTAAATCTCAAGATCTATGTACACATTACTTCTCATTCTTTAGAGGATGCTCTGTGGAGAGATCAGAATAAGAGAGATCAGGGGCCCTGATCTCTGTTATACGCCCTGGCATATTCCAAAAAATATGAACGATGTTGTGAAAAAAGGAAGAAAAATCAATTTTTCCTTCAAAAAGTAGTTAAGTATAAGCCTGAGAAGAGAGGCCAGAGTAAAACTGCTGCAGAAGTGTCTGCGGGAAGCATGCATTTTCTTCTTTCATAGGCAAGAATACTTTTAATTGTTTTTATCTCTCAATATTCTGTTACTGCTATTTTTTTCCTGTGGAAATCTCCTGTCTGAAATGCAGAAGTCTAAGATTGGGCTGAATGTTAAACTACTAAGTAAGAAAAATCTAGAAAAATAGCAACTGCAGCTGTAACAATGGAAAAATATAAGCAAGCAGAACTAACAAAGGGCTTTGAGTTGTAGCCTGGTTAGAATGAATGATAGTTTAAGTTCTGTGTGTTTTTTTTTGTTTGTTTGTTTTTTGCTGCATTAGGTTCTTCCCTGAGCATCACATCATGGTCTGTGAGGAAGCACGTTACAGAAACCTTTCTCTGCTGCTTTCTTCTTTCCTATGTGTCTGCACTATATTGTAAGAAACTGTGTGGTTTCTTAACTCAAAAATGACAGTAGAGCAATTAAATTTTATTGTACTACAAAGGGAAGATATTGTAATTGAAGCATTGAATGAGACTTTGGACAATTGTTACATGAGCTTGTGAAGTCCTTTAGCCACTGTGTGCCTGAACTTCTAAACTGTAGGCTCTTGCACTGCTGATCAAATCAGTGGGGAATTTGAAGCGTAGGTGCAATGCATGGCTATCACTAAAGAGTAAAAACATCACAGTTCAAGTCATTTGACTGATACAGATCAATATGTACCACCAGAGGTGATAAAGATGAAAACTCCCACTCTATAAATTTTGCTTTCATGTTAATTGATTTGTTTGCTTTTGTGGTACAACATATCTTTCTCTCCACTGTATATTCAAGGCAGAAGTTCCCCTTCCTTGGGCTGGTCTGTAGCAAATACAAGTGCTATTACTCTGACAAGTTGTTTCCAACTGCTGCAAGTATGTCATTAAAAGGATCTTTCTAACCCACGCATCAGTCTTCCTGACATCTGTCATACAGCTTAGATCATATATGTCTCTTTGTCCCCTATGAGGAAGAGTCATACTGTAAACATTCCTTCATTAGTCTTGGTCTCCTGTCAAAAGGAATCATATATATACTTTTAGCATGTCCAGTTTCCCCTCCTAAAGATAACTACAGATGTACAAACAGTTCCTGATTATCCTTTCCTTGTATTCTGTTCCTGCTTATTGACAAGCTTCAGAAAGGCAGTAGACTTTGCAGGAAGTCAGCTGTATGTATTGCTAACAAGTTCTTGGACAATCCTGTAATGAAGTCACTTAGCTTTTACCACTCTTTCTTTTCTTTGGAATTTTCTTAAAATGTCTCCAGCTAGGTTGCCTTCTAATTCTGCTCTTCTACTCCCAAACCTTCTGTATGAGTAACTGAATATACTCTCTCTTTTTGTTGTGCTCACCTTTGATGATATTTCTATATCGTAAATAGCTATTTCTGTTTTCCACTTGTGTGCGCTTTCATGTTAATAACTAAAATCTGGCATCATGCTTGACTATAATTCAGATGTTTGTTTGGATTGAAGCCATTCCTTGGAGGATGTGCATTTGATGTGTCAGGCAGTAAGTGACTGTTAATGAAAAGAAGCATTTATATTTTCAGAACCTCACCAGATCATTAATTGAAGTGCATGCTCTAATGAGTGCTACCCACAACTACTAGATGTGTCATTGGGGATTAGGCCAGATCGCTAACAAGGGTGTTGTTTGATACCTAAAACAACTTGAAGGAGGGAAAGAAAGAGAAGATGGCAGGACTTTAATAACTAAGGTAGTAGGTTGCAGTTTTGCAAATGGATTGCAGCCATATGGCAATCATTTCAAAATATCAAGCTTAACTTGTGCTCTGAGGTATTTATGTCAGTAGTAGCTATTTAGCTTTACGTTTCTTTTTTTTTTTTTTGTCTGTCTTTGTGTGAAATGTAATTGGCAGAATGTCATGATCTGATGGAGAAGGATGGACTATTTATCATATCCTTAGATATCTTTGCCTCTACTATTACTGCTCATTTCCACATTGCTAATATGCATACAGTTTGCTGAAGGTGTGTAAGCAGCCATGTCATCAGTTCATGTGCATAGCTGGGGTTTGCAAGGCTTTTCTATCAAAATTATTTTAGATATAAAAATAACGTTTTGTTGTTTGTTTTTTTTTTTTTGCTTTTCATAACTTTTTAAAATAGTTTGGATTAATCTTAAAAACTTATAAGAAATAAAAGATTATCTTCTCTTTATGTTCACACCTTCAGAATATGGTGTTTCTTCTTTCCAGCAGCCTCTTTCCATAGTCTCTTCTGCTTTGCTTAATGTGTTTACCCTGAAGGGTTATGCTGTTTAAAAATTACTTGCCCCCTCTGGCAGCTGCTTCTTGACCATATTTTATCAGGGTGAAAATCTCCCATCCAAGGTGAATATCTTTGTTCCTCCTAGTGTTGTCCAGCTATAAAAAAGATATGATCCTAGATGGAATTTTTGTCATACATGCAGCTATCAAATTATAATAATTCTCCATTGTTAATTTTCACTGACTGCCTGCTGTACTTGGAATTAGGATACAAGTAAGCATGTGCTGAATGAATTTGTAATTTAAAAATAGATATCAGGAGTCTGTTTTTACTGCCTATAATTCAAAGTTGATACATAAAAATATTCTTGTTGAACATGAAACAGAATAAGAAATGAAACTTTTAATAGGTCATAATGAAATGTACACAGAAGTTGTTCAGGGTTTATTTAAAAGCTTTTCTTTATACTTGGATTTTTGTTGTCGTTGTTGGTTTTTTGTTTTTTTTTTTTGTTATTTGGTTGGGGGGCTTTGGTTTTTTTGTGTTTTTGTGGTGTTTTTTTTCTGTGAATTTTGAATTTTGGGAAATTGGTGAGGAGCAGTAAGATAGAGTTTTGTTAAATCCCAACCAGTGACTGGAAGATTATCTTTTACTGTCTCTTCTAATACAAGAACTAACTTGCCTCAAGTACTGCCAGGGTGAAAACACTAAAAAATTTTGCTTTCTAATATAAGAGAGATGACAGAGAGGCTTCACTGCAGAGTACTTTGGACATTAAAAACCTCGCATCATCTTAAAATCCTGTGTAGGCACGTTAGCGGAGAACAAGTTTATTTTGGAATATTTAACCATGGAAATATTTTATCAACTCAGAAAGTCCCTAAACTGCAAAGATTGCTGGATGGCCTCTCCTGTCTACGCTGCTGCAGTGTAACTAGCAGAAAATGTGAAAGGAAGCATGTATGAGCCTTACAGTAGATTAACAGTAAATCTGTGAAGCTTCTCAGTGTTGTCCCCATATGTTAATCATCTCCAGTGTTAAAGGACATATGAGCAAGCATAGTAGAGAGGCTCTTTTTAGGAGCAGCATCACATGTAAGAGTAATGTGCATATGTCAGTTTACTATAATCTGACTAAATGGAACTCTGCATTGCCCAATAGTTTTATTTTCTGTGGTGATCTTCACTAGCGTGCATGTTTTTAGAAAAAAAAAAAGAAAAATTTGAATTAGATGATCCTTGCTTCACTTGTATATTTTATGGTTCTAAGTGTCAAGGGCAATTGCACTGGAGATGGTGTGATAGTTTGAGGAAGTGAGGGGAAATGTAGGGGGAAAAAAGTATATTAGGATTTGGGTTGGAACTCCTGTAGAAAACAATGATTAAAATCCTGTAAATATGTCCCGCTAGTCCAGAAATTAGTAAGATTTTTCCCCACCCATTTATTTTAAACCTTCACGGTGCCACCCCTTCCCCATGATCTGTATTTAAAATGTAAATAAAAAGGCAGCTTTCAGGAGACTTAACTATTTCCCTTGGTATTTAAATTATTCAATTATAACTAAAGCTATTAAAATACAGTTAATTAAAATGGTTAGATTGTTTTCCTTTGCACTGATCACAGCATTGCCCTACTTCTCCCTCTAGCTGTTTAATTTCTATTAAAAATGATAATGCTTTGCTTTATTCATAAATGCAGTAACCTTAAGTACATTCTTCAAGTGATCTCTTTGGTACAAACTGCGCTGGTTTTCTTCTTTTCTATCAGTGAAGTGGAAATTCTGCTGTAGTCTTTGGAGGTTTAATCAACAGTAGGAGGACTGAAAATTTAAATGTTAGTAATACTAACTCATGAGAAGTAATACACCTCCCAGTTCAAACAATTAGTTTTATTTTGAAGCAGTATAATGTCAATAGGAACAGCAGGAGAAGCCTGGAATTTAATTAAAAGTAGAACCTAAACAAAGGTTTCATAACACACAACATAAAATGGCCAGTTCTACACTTCTAAATATTTTATCTAAGTAGTTTTAGAATACTCTGCTGGGAATAGTAATCCAGCAAGTGCAGATGGGTAAGTACTTTGAAAACTATGAAAGATGCCAAGGCAGGTTAATCTCATCTTTATCTTCATGGAAAAGTAGGTGACAAAATCTCCTGATTCTTGGCACTGCATTTAAAACATTACAACCCTTCCTTCTCCATCAAGGTCAGAGAGACAACTTCTGTAAGTGGTTGTTGTCTCCTTGGGAACCAAAGCCAAATTATAGTTAAGTGAGATCTTGATAACCTCCTATACTTACTGCACAGCAAGATTTTTCTAAGGTAAGGTCCAAAAGAAGATTCTTCTGTAAATTTGTATGGATTTGCATAAGTTTGCGTAGGTATAAGAAATACCTCTGTGGAGCCACAGAGGATATTATGCAGCCATCATAACGACAGTGGCATCAAACAAAGATGAGCACTTGGAAATTGGTGTGATGGTCCAGGACAGTCTGGCCTTGCTGCAACTTCAGATGATTTTCATAGGTACCTTTGAATGTATTGCAGTCCATGGAGACTACTTAAATAAATCAATTGTGAGTGGGACTCTTTCCAAGATTTAACTCAAGTGTTTGGGTCCAGTGTTCAAGACTCAAATATTTGCCTTTTCTGTTATCTCAAATGAAAAATATGAAAATGTTTACTTTAAAGCTGTCTTTAAGTTGAAAACTGAATTTTCAGTACAAGTCACAAATTTTCATGCTCTGTAATGCTTTATTACACTAAATAGTTTACCTAGCCACCTCCTGTTCTCTTCCCTTTTATTTTTCCCATATCGTTGGAGATATTCAAGACCTATCTGGACACCTACCTGAGTGACCTGGTGTAGGGAACCTGCTTTGGCAGAGGGGTTGGACTCTATGATCTCTGGAGGTCATTTCCTACACCTACAATTCTGTGATTATTTAAGGTCCCAACCAAAGAATAAAGTTGTCAAAGGGTTCAGTGAGTACCACCAAACCAGAGATTTAGAAATATACAGCAATGGCTGTTCACTTATTCATTCAGTGGAGCCTCCTACAGAGACAGCATCTACTTACTGACTTCTGATGAGGTGTGTGGATGGAAAAGTAAATGTTGCTTATAAAATATGTTTTTCATTCATGCAATCTTCTGAGAGGCTTCATAAGTAATTCTCTTGGCTGGACCATTACAGTATTATCTGCACTCAAGTCTGAATGAATTTTTCAGTTGTGATTGTGCTGGTAGAAATCCTCATCCTATAAACATGTTTAGTTCTTTCTTATGTTGAGCATTCCTTAACACTTGTTTACCAAAATGAATAGCTTAGGCAGTTTAATTAAAGTTTTGTGTTTTGTTTGTTTTTTTTTTTCTGGAGAAGATTTAATTGTTGTGAACATTTACCTCAGAACTTTGTTTATGAACTTTTTATGGTTATGACCTTACATTAAGGGACACTGTAGGAAATTTAATAATTTTGCATGGTCTATAAAACAATTCCAATTCCATAGAACCTTAGAGATAATAAGGTTGGAAGTTTCGCAGTTTTTTCCTCATTATCACAACAGTAATAAATTTTTTTTGTGTTATTATGAATTAATGTAAAAATAACAAATATCTAGATGGTGAAAATGCACTATTTCAGCCACAGGATGTAAAAATGAATGTCATCTTGCTTTATCTTTGAATGTGGAGTTTAAAACAAAATTCTTAGTGAAGCAGTGAGGAGCAAGTGAAAATGATTTATGATTTACATTTGGGCATAGCACTGATCAGGCCATGAATGCTTTCTCTTTGCAAGGGATGCTAATTTGCAGATCTGACTGATTTATTATTACTATCATTATTTATTTTTAGTTTAAGAGAGCTTGTTCATTAAGGAGAATAGATTTTCTCAAAGAAAGAAATTAGAAATTCTATCATACTATTTACAAGGGGGGGCTGGGGGGGAAGAGCAAATGAAAGTGAATATTATTAATTCCTTGGAACCTGACACACATATGACTATATTGACTTCTGCACAGGTATGTCCAAAGAGGATAGCAAGGTACAGGACTGAAATGCCTTTGCAGGCATGCATCAGTCAGACTTAATATGCCACTGAGCTGTTCTGGGTCAGAGTGAACAGCTCTGTCAGATTCCCAAAAAAGCCTGGAGAGAGAGGGAGGCACACCGTGTCCTTCCGTCTGACAGCCTGCTGTGGCAAGGCAGTGACACATTACAAGCATATTCTCCGAGGACATTGTGAGCTGCTGCTAGACATGCTGTTCTAGTAATCCTGGAGGTGTTCTCCTGGATCCTGCATGGCTCCCACTGGGCTGTCCTGCTGAACCGTACCCCCTAATTTTCTCTTTTTAGTACTGCTAGATGACAGTAGTTCATGTGACTCTGAGATTTTATATTATCTCCCCCTCCCCCTAGTGCGCTGCAATAAAATCTTTCATTTAACTTACAGCTGTGCAGGCTTTGCTTCTGTATTTGTAAGCTATTTTTCTGTCACATTTTCTTTTGGGGGCAGTATGCAAATTCGTGTTGTGCAACTGATCTGTGGCTCATCTTTCACTTGCAAAATGTCTCTGGGTGGGCCCTGCTGGCCTGCAGTTAACTGTCTCTGCTACACTGGCTCACTTTGTGCTATGCTTTGTCTAACTCGTGGCTTTTTCCAATGAATAGTTTCCACATTCATTATATCAGCCCTTTCTGTTTTGAAGAGCTACAGCCCTGTCTCCATGCAGTGCAGTATCTATGATTGTATACTCTTTCAGTTAACTTTTTCTCAGCCTCTGTAGCAGAAAGCAATTCTCTTAATACTTGTACTTTTTTACGTAATCAACATTTACTTTCAAAACTATAGAATGGTAGACAAAGGAAACAAGAAACTTGTTATACTGATCTCACTAACAGATCAGTCTAGTATAGGGCTGAAAATTTGCTCCTTGTTTTTATATGAATTTGTAACGCTTAGTTAATTATGATTATTTAAATCATGCTCTCCTGTTTCAAGAGAGCAAATCTGAAGTCTGTTTGTTAGAAAATTTACAATTACACTGCGATTATACTACTGTTTGTGCTTGCCCTCTGTCTCATGATTATCATTCTAAGCAGTATATACCACCTTACATATATGCTGTCCAAGAGGTCCTTCAGGAAAGGTGTGTATGCTTCAAAACCATAGTGCTGTTTGAACATTAATGCCTGCAGCTGGTATGGGTACCTTAACAACTGTTATCCCTTTTAGAAAATGCTAGTTGTCACAGAGGGGTTTTTGTTTGTTTGTTTGTTTTGAGTAAGGGCTTTGAATAAAAGTACAAGAATGAGAGTCATTAAAGTGATGTGAAAAAAGCCGATCAGTTTTTTTGTTTATTTGTTTTAGGGAAAAAGCTAATCAGTTCTCTATTAACTCCTCAGCATGCAACACAAGTACACTGTTGTTCTTAGTTATTCACGAAAAAGGACTTTCTATCAAAGAATAGAGGAAAAGAAAGTGAGAATGTTTGTTTGTTTATCCTCTGTGAATTTAGCTGTAGACATCCTTGGGTCTACATTCATCATGCATGAGCTTCTTAAAATACAGGTGTTTCCTAAATAACTATTACAAAACTACCTGTAGTGAAAAGAAAAAAAAAAAAAAAAAACCACAAAAAAACTTTTGTGACAAAAAGGAGAAGTCTGAGTGAAAGCAGGAATTAAGGAGCAAAGAATATGTCTCAATTCTAGAGAATCTATGAGGAGTTTGCAAACAAGTGATATTGAGATGAAATGTTCATTGAATTTTCCTAAATAACAATTTCTGAAAATTGTTCCCCATCCAGAAACAGCAGATAAAAGCAGTGGCATAGTCTTCAATTTGGAGAAATCTGTTTTTCAGATTCCTTGGAAAAGAGCATCAGCTGCACTCAGCACAGCTGGGGAGGAGAGTAGAAAATATGTCTGTAAATCATACATGTAATTTCTGGTAGTCAAGCTGTTCCAGGGCCACTTTGGACCCCAAAGTAATGTAAGCAAGCATCAGCAATTGCAATTTATCTTGCAATAAAGCCTCCTTTTAGCCCTCAGGGATCTCAAACGTTTTGCCACATTACTTTTTCCAGGCTGTCTATGCAAACCACAAACTTCCCACATTCTGGAAGTTTCTCCAGAAAATTGCATCCATTGACAAACAAAGCAATTGGAAAATTATTAAGGAATTTTATATTGAGATGGAAAAGAATTTCTTGAGCATTTCCAAGTAACAGGCCATCAGCCCAGATAAGCCAGTAGTCCATCTTTTGTGAAACATTCAAACTCTTGAACTGAATCAGAAAACTAGTGAAGAAGTTCTTTGAGATCAATACATACAACTTTTATTATTATTATGACATGAAAATTGATTATAAACAATAATAATAATAAAAAAAATCCTTGATTTCACCAAAGCCATTATTTGCAGTGGTGAAGGCTGAAAGCCATTTGAATGCAGATAAAGACTGAGGAATGGCACTAGAAAACCAACTCAGATTGGCAGCCACCATCTCAGCTGGAACTCTTCTTGCATGTCTTTTGAAAGTGGAAGAATTTTACAATTTCTTTATTCTTCTTTTCTCCATAATGTAGTTAAAAGCTTTTCTTCCCAGTCCTTTTTTGGATTAAAGAATCATTAAGTCGTGTGGTGAGCTTTTTTGAATGATAGATAGATTTTTTGAAATAGTTGCCTGAAGTTATACACAGAGGTCTACAACAGTGAAAATTAAGTACTTTCAGAATATAAATATCTAGCTCTAAACCAACTCACTAAAAGCCAGTTCACATACCTTTTTTGGTAACTTTTTCTGTATGTGAATTTTAGCTGCATAATATGAATATAAAAACACATAATCTGAATTTTAAAAGTTATTAGAGGCTTTAAGAAATATGTTCTTTGTGTTACTACCAATCCTACTTGTTGTCTGTTAAAATGTGTGCTACTTTCACTGGCCAAATATGCAGCTGCAGTTACTAATATGCCCAGGATGTATACAATTGTCATAGCTGCTCTACTAAGAACCTCTCCAGATTAAAGATCTCATTTCATAACAGCAAAACAAAATGAACATAATGTTTTGAATATGTTTTACATTTGGAAACATTGTTGGAATAATTACGCTTAAGGTGTTGCATTTTTATTTTTCATTCCTGTTCAGATTCTGAAATGGATAATTATACAAATCTTTGAGATTTAGTTACTAAGATGCCTGACATCAGAGTTATTGCTATCATATTTTTTGTGGTTATTCAATTGAAATACCAAGTGCAGACATTGGCAATTTTCATTTCACATACATATATCATGTGAAGAACCACAGTAGCATGCTTCAAGATTGAAGGCCAACAAGACATTTCTCCAGTATTACCTGTACAAATTACTTCTAAACTACTCTTCAAAGATTGTACCATCAGTAAGCTTTTAAATTAGATCTGTTTTCTATTTATGATATGAATGGTACATCTCAAATGTTGTAAAATTAGCCTTCAGGAATCTTTAACAGATTTCATCTAAATATATCAGAACTTGAAAAATGATTTAGATACATACTTAAACTTTTCCCTTTTCAGCAAAGGGTTTCGTGACAGTGCAGGATGTGAGTTATGGGCTAACAGTTGCATTTGAAAGTGACATTTTTTTGAATTTTTTAGAATAGAGGTGGATTTCTGAAGTAAACAAAATAGAATGAATTACTTCGATCATTCCCCTGTGTTGAAATCTGCATTTCCAGCTATGTGGAAAATGAACATAAAGAAAAAGAAAACCACAGAATAGAATCCTATATAACCACCAAAGCCCTCTAGTTTCAGGCTTTGTACACTAGATCTTCAACATTACATTTCCAATTTTCTTGCTGATTTCCATGTATATGCTGAATATATTCTGACTTCAGTTACAAATTATATTTAATTTCTTTGAAGTTAGTATTAAAAAAAATAATAATAATGAAAGCAAAGGATTGAAACAATGTAAGTTGTGCTTTTAATTAACAAAAGATTTTTTTTTTTCTCCTCTTAATGACTTCTCCCTGTCATTTAATCATTCAGTGTACTTTACTTTAAACAAGAAAAATAAGTAATGTCTTTATTCTTTTTATCCAGTGGGCAAACCCCTTTTCTATGGAAGCATATCTCTGTTGCACTGGAGTTGTACAGAATACGTTTGCATTACAAATACATCTTTTGCTGACAATTTTTTCTGTCTGAAATGAAAAAGTGTAAACAATTATATATGCCCTTTCATTCCAAGTTAATTGTAACGACTGACCTACAAAAGTCTTTGCAAAACAGAATTCTCATCCCCCTTCCCCCCCCCCCCCCCCCCCCAAAAAAAAAAAAAAAAGAAAAAGTCCATTTCTCTTTGATCTGTGGCTGTATTTTACTGCATTGCAGAGATTTTCATGGATGATTTTGGTAGTTCAAAACAAGGAAAGTTTTAAATTTTTAAAGGAATTTTCTGTGAATGTAACTTTCTTGAGGCATGGGACGGACATTTGAGTAGTTCACATTCTGTTCCTGGCTATTCTGTGAGCTTGCTGGCTGTGTGTAAGGGCTGCTCTGAAAGTAATGCCTCCTATCTCATTATATTGACCCATGGTGGTGGAGGCAGACTTTGGTGGTATAGCAGGTGGGAAGGTTCAGACTCAACAATATTCCACTTATTTTTTTGCTATGTGACAGATGGCAGCTGAGGGACAGTCTGACAGGTTGGTGTATGACATGGAAGTGTGTGTATGAATTAACAGCGTGGAATGGAATTTCTCCGTGTAAAATAAATGGCACCCATTGACATTTACTGACAAATTTGCAAGTTGTGGCCCAGCTTTATTCCTGTTCTATGTCATGATTTTGATAAGCTCCATACCATAAATTGTACTTAGGATGTTAGCTTGCCTGTTGTAAATAGCCTGTTTGGTAAATGGAAGGTAATACAAGATAAGATAAAGCCATCTTGGGGCAAAATACCCCACAAAATAACTGAATTCCTTCAGGCACTAGAATCAGAAATCTCTAGAACAGTAAAAATAATAGAGAAAGTAGATGGCTTTTCAGTGAACTTTGAATGAAATCTGTTTTGAAACAGTGACCTACAAGTTTGTATGTCCTAACTCAGTTTATCTTCTTCTAATGAGCTTGTACTATTGCTGTACCTGAATTATTCACTTGCATGATGGTATTGCTCAGAAATCCATCATCTGAACTGGGATAAACGTCTCTGGTGCTGGCTACAGGCCAAACACAACTATAGAGAGAAAATCTGGTTTGTGTGACCACTACCATCAACATTTTCAGTACAGAGAAAAAACTGTCTTCCTATTTTTTTGTCCAAATCTGTTGTGAATTATTGAACGTCAGTTAACTAGTAAATCTGAGCAACCATTTAATGCTAATAATTTAGTTTAAAAGTTTCTACTCCTCTTTTACCATATGCCCTCTAATTTCCTTTTACAGAAGCTCATCTCTACGTTAAAAAATCATCTTTTAGAGCTAATATTAAATACATCTTCTGACTTTATGAACATTTCTACATAATACTTCTGATGACTAAATTTATATTATGCTTTTATTCACTTTTTCCAAAGTCATGAAATCATTTAGGTTTTTTAATTCCTATCTCCATGTCTTCTTTTTTTGAAGAATAACTGGCAGAATAATCTGGAAAATTTGTGTTAATACTAGTCTGCAGTAGCCTCTAGTGGCCTGAGGCAACTGGTTGTATGTGAAATACAAATGCTGCTAGTCCCCACTATCTTTCTTCTTTTGATATACATAGGTTAAATATATACTCATATCTGCTGTATTTGAGATAATGTTTGATCTTCAGCCAATGTAATAATAGAGAAAAGAAAGATTCACATTTGTTTTCAGCAGAACAGGAAAACAAGTCAGAACTCTATTTTTAATTGACAATGTAATGTAAACTGAGAATTACTTTGTATTTTACTGCTAAAATCAAGCTATGTCTTGTTTTGGAACCACAAAATCAGAGTTTATTAGAAAGCTTCTGCTGTTGAACAGGCTAATCCTTCCTTCATTTTCCCCCATGGTACAGATATTATGTTTTTTGTCTAAAAAGAACACTGATTAGTGGAACTGCAGCAGCTGACTGATTAATATACTTAGAAATGTTAAAAACCAAGAATATAGGACTCAATTTACTGAGTATGTTTATGAGCTTGTTTAGAGTATTTATCTTTCTTGTGTAGATAGCATAGGACCATTCAGATAGATGTACGTACAAGAGCTCCTCCAAAAGTAATGCCTTTTATTTTATTATGTTGGCCCATGATGTCAGAGGCGAATGTTTGTGAGGTAGCAGCAAAAGCTGAATCTTCCCACTAATATTCCATTACATTTTATTGCTGTGTGAAAGATGGAAGCAGAGTGGCAGTCTGTCAGAGCGGTGTTTGACATAGAATTGTGTATGTGAAGCATACATATGTCATTAAGTTCCTCCATACAGAAAAAATGGGACCTACTGACATTAATTGATGCTTGCCAAACATTTATGGAGACCAAACAGTGGTTGTGAGCACAGTGAGGAGTGGGTGGTGCATTTCAGTAGTAGCAGCAGTGACAGTGAATCACCTCCACTGCTGCAAATTTTTACAAGCATGGCATGCAGGCTTTTGTTCACTGCTGGCAAAAATCTGTAGCTCAAGGTTGAAAAATAGTGTTATGAAGCTGAGAGTTTATTGTGTTGTGTTCTTTGCATATGTTGTAGTTTCCATGGAAATAAATGAGAGAGTTCTTTCAGTTCATCTTAGATACAAGATATTTTCATTCTGTATAATAAAAAGACAATCACCATGTCTGTATCTCAGCCAGTGAAGAACATAGGACAAAAATAGTAAAAAGCAAGTATATCCAAAGCATACCTGTTGTGTTGGTCAGCTCTCAAAACTATAACCTCGGGATACTTGCTGACCTAGAACTACCTTCATGAAGCCAGAAAGTGCTAAAACAATGCTGCTAGCAAGAGGTCTTCTTTCCATGCAGAGGCAGTTGTCTAAGTCTAGAGAAGAATCTTTCTTGATAAAATTATTACTTTATCCCAATGTAATTTGTTTTTGGATTTCTGGAAATTGCGTTTTATTTCATATAGCTTGTTGAATTGAAAACCAAGGCTTCTCCTCCTCAGGCTTAATTCCTATAATTTAAGAGTATCTCTCTGTCTTGTTGCATTTCCATCCAATTCCTTCAAACAAATCAAGTATGAAACCTGAGACTATGCAACTCATTTTGCTAAAGTCTGAGATTCATCTTTCATTATTTTTATTAATATGATAATGTCAAGCTTGCACTTGATTATGTTTTTTTTTCCTTTAAATCAGATCTGTGTAGAGTCAGAGTTGCTCTGGTCACTCACAGTACCCCCATTAAGCACCTACATTGACTTAGGATCTAGAGAAGCTTCTCTCCCTAATTTTATTGACTCTGTAGGGATTTAGGGAGTTATTTCTCAATTCATCAATGAAGTAAGGAGCCTAAAGTAAAGCATTATGAATGTTCTATGCCTGTATCAACTTTGGAGAAAAGCAATACCAAGTTGTATTAAAATAAATGATTATAAAGACCTAACAACAGCCAGCCATTCAGCAGGTCTCCAGCAGGTCTCCACATTGTTTTTGTTTTTTTTTTTGTTTGTTTGTTTTTAATTTAATCCCTGGGCTATGATAAATATGCAAGTGCTCACAGAAGAAAAGTAGCAGGCATATGCAAGTGAAGGTCAAGAAGGGACTTTCCATTTTAACAGAAGAATGGGCTCAAATGATTTCAGTTTCATTCAAATGAGAATGAAAATATTCCTTCAGTGAAGTACAGATTGGATTTAATCACCTGGTGAGAATCCATCAACAACAACGTTTAGCTGAAGATACATACCAGTACAGTTACTAAAGAATAAACTATGCTGGAAGAGTTAGCACATGGCCTTTCTGTTCTGAGGTAGAAATTACTGTCATCCTAGAAGAGTTACATCAGAATTTTATCAATTTTTCAGTATAGCCTCTCCATGAAAAAATACTCCTGAACAATTGTGTTAGACACTTTATTCAGCAGACAAGTTGTGAAAGTACTGCTTGGTTTGTAAGGAGTACTAGGAATACACTCAGTGTTGACTTCCTCCTTTAAGCAGTCTGTTTACATAGTGTAGATGAAGTATACAGGTGTTTTCTTGCCTAATATTTGAAAACCTGCCTTTACTATTTTGTGTTCTGTTGGACTGTACATGCTAAGTCTTAATTGTTTGAGAGGGGAATCAAATGTAATCTGATAGTTCAGAATACGAGGTACAGATCCAGTGATTTAGTATTGCATATAAAACCATTAATGCAACTCTGCACCTCAGCGGATCTGAAGCTCCCAATTTGCAATCTTTCTTAAGTCTTGAATATACTAACCCAAACTTTTGTACACCTCAGAGCTCAGATTTTCAAGTTCCTCTGTTACTCATTAGCATTTTGTGAAGAAAAGGGCAAAGCAGTCTGGATAGTATAAAACACACACTTCACTGCTGGAACTTTGCCCAGTGCTTCAATCAAATTCAGTCAAGCCTTTTGGCATTAAAAATAGTTCAGCTTGTTTTCCTTTCTCTGTCTCTCTCCCTCTTTTATTTTTATATTTCCCATGTCTCTATAGAACCAGAAAACAGAAGTGATGAAAGCACTAGGATAGATCTTTGCCTGATACATACCTCTAGAAATTACATTAACTTACTTTGACTTGAGAAGCCCTGAAATACATCATCTCTGGGTTTCCTTGGAATCAGATTTAACTCAGACTCATCTTTGCTAGAGAGTATGATTGGTTTAATTAGAAGAAAAAATCTGTTTATGAATGGAAGAAAATGTAGTATTTATACTTCTAGTAGCTGCTGTTTTTCCAGAAGTAATTTTTCATTTGGAGGTTTACAAAGCAAGGCTCTAACTCATCCACTTGTAGAGGAAATCTTGGAAAATGTTATTACCTATAATAACCAATAGGTGTTTTGTTTGTTTGTTTGTTTGTTTTTTAAGTACCTCAAAAAGAACAACTGAGAAAAAATATCACCATCTTGAGAACTGTTTTTTATATTTCAAATGCTTGGGACTGGCAGAATAAGGGAGAGAAATCTACATAGGGGATGGGATTAAGTATGTCCTGGGTATTCTCAGCCCTGAGTGGTTGATGGCTTCATCCAAATAGGTCTCTGAAGATCCCAAATGGTGAAAGGATAATCATGTTGCAAAGGCACATCTCTATCCCACAGCACTGGAAAACTGGATTTTGTTCTACTTCCCAACTTTTAAAAATCGACCCAGGCATTTTTAGTAGTGGTGTACACTCTGCAGGTGAAGACAACAATCTCAGCAAAACTTAGTTCTTCATCTTTGCATGTATTAGTTCTGTCTGCACAAAACACAGATAAAAATAATCATTTACATTTCTGGGCCTGTATTATCTGTATGCTTTTAACGCATAATAAGTAAGTTACAATGATACTTTGTAACAAAATATGATAATGATATTGAAGTAAGGATTGAGACTTTATTTATTAAGAAACAGTGTATCTTATAATTCTTCTGAGACAAATAACCATGTATAAGTGTTACAAGTGCAGAGGGAATCAACAGAGCTTAAGCAATGTAGCTTAACTTGACCTACATAACTCATGCCACAGAATATTTATTATAGGTACTGTTTCCATAAGGTCCATAACTTCCAGTTCTGTTTTATTTGTTTTGTATTTGTGTGAGTGAACATAATGAGAAATGCCAGCAAGTCAACAGTGTAACCAAGAGTTCCATTTATAGTATATAAAAAGCTTATAAATGATTAGTGGATGTTTTAATAAATAATTATATGTTGTTTACAGAAGGGTCAAATGTGTCATACAAACAACTCTATTGTGTACTACTGATGTACAGACAACCATCTGCAACCACCTATAAAAGCTACAGAGGCTTGTAATAATGCATGAAAGAATTTATCAACCACAAATTAACCCTCTATAAACCATTTCAAATAGATTCTTAATGTGAGTTGTGACTAGCTTAAGTTCCAGGTTCTGATTTTAAGCTATGGGCTGTGGACTGTCTTAATATCATCCGTGAGTCTTTTTAGAACACAAGGTCACCCTAGATATAGTGCTGTTATTTTATTTTATTGTCACTTCATACCTTAAAATTGTTATCTGTGTACTGTCTGTCTCCCTTGTTCTAAGCTGTTTGGGAAGTGATTCCCCTACAAATAATATACAACATTCACAGCAGGAGGCTCAGTGATTTAATTACAAGCCCTTAATTATGTCTGTAAAATGTCAAGAGCAGTGGTTAACCACAAGCTCCACCATTATTTCTTCAAAACAACTGAAATCCATAGCTCATTTCAGCAATCCATGTAAGTTTTGCAAGTCAGATATCCTGTGCTAAATACTGACTCTCTCTCCATCTCTGAGTTCCAAGTTTCTCCCCCGTTAGAGGTCTCTGGCCCAGCACATGCAGAGGCAGATCTTTGTGCCAGGCCAAGTCATTTTATAGTTCAATCATGAAATAACCAAACATTTGAGGACTGAGTGGCTGGTTCAGGGATCAGCTGGTATTGTGCTGGTGATTAGCAATAATGCAGGCCAGCTTCTATGTTCCTGTAGCAGCCCAGCGACCCCTTCCAGCCTGGCTGGCCTCAAACCACCTCTGCAGGCAAGACCTTGTGGTGTGGCTGCTGCAATTAAACAAAACCCCTCTTCTTGAATGTAGAGACTAGTTTTTACTTCACAGTTATGTTAGAGAAACATGCTTTTCCAGGACTATGTTTTTATCAGTGCTGATGTGTATGAGCTGTGCTGTGCTGAGTGCCTGTGCTCTGGGCTCCTTTCTGGCTGGGGCAGGCACTGTGAATTAGGAATTTTTTCTGGAACTGGTTTTCTTAGTGTGACGCTTTTTCAATAGCATAAGGACTGCCCATTGTTTCATTATCTGTAGACTGAGGATGGCGTTTGAGTTACTTTAAATTCTCTCATTTGTATACTATTTCAGAAACAGATTCAGAATGGACAGAGGAGGTTGTAGATTCTCTGACGTGGTTAGTGTTATCGTGACTGAAACACCTTCTGTGTGTTTATTTATGTACGTTAAGTTGATATGTTGATTCAATTCCTACAATTCAGATATCAACATTATAGAAATTGTGATCATGACTAACAGCAGTTAATGTGCTTTGGATTGTCAGCTTTTGGAAGAAAGTGGATGGTAATCAAATGGATTGGAAAATTTGGTACTTAACTCACTGTATTTTCACCATTCGGATTTGCAGCAGATAAGGTAACCTAATTTACAGGTTTATTCTATGCGCAGGACTTTTTCAATGAAAGACTGGGACTAATTGTAGGTAGATTCTGATATCTGATGATCTGCACAACCTAAGATTTATTTTATCTTATTTAATATCACACCTTTTTCCCTATTCCTCTTTGCTGAACCAACGCAAAATGCAAAAATCTATCATCTGAATTGGTACCAGGTACCATTCATGTGTTTATTATTCCACAATGCTTTTTTTTCCCTTTTTTTTTTGGGGGGGTGGCGAGGGGAAGGGAGGGGAAGTAGATAACTGTCATGACTTATTTTTCTATTCTTATTCTACAGAAGTGTTAACCTCAGTACCTTTAAAGATTAATCCAGATTTAAAGCTTTCAGTTTTAAACCCAATTTTAAACATAAAAACAACGAACCCGCACCATGAAAGGATGTGTCTGCTTTTCTGACATGCTGAACACTTTCTCCTGTCACATTTTTAAGGTAGCAAGTAGAGACAGGATTCACAGAACCAAGTGTGGGACGTGAATGACACAATGGTCTGTGCAGTATCTCTGCACAGGTGTGAATTTTGACCACAGTACTGAGAATTTATTCAAATTCCTCTGAAGTTACGACAAAGAGTCATCTGGAATTTACTCTGAGAGGAGGAAAATTGCATGCACAGCTAGTACATCAAGATAATTTTACTTTTAAAATGACAGTCACAGCTTTACATATTTGAGATAACAGATGCAGCACTGCCCTGCAGCAAAGCCTTACGCTGCATATCATGTGATTGTTATATTAGGAATATATCCTGCTTAAAAATAGGAATGTCTGCTGCACCAGTTTTGGTAGCAGAGAAATAGAGGTCATTATTGATATGAATATTTTCCATGCAGTTTTCAGTCAGTTGAAATAATCAAACCTACATGACTTGAACCCCCATGTTGTACCCCTGTAAGCAGTGAGCATTAACATGTTCAAACAAAAAAATCCTGATGAGTATTTGCACTGCAGTGGCTCAGTAACACATTTGGAAACTGGCTAAAAGAGCAAGAGAGAGTCTGCCTGAAAGGATGGCTGTGTTCTGGCAGATGCGAGTGTGTAGCTGCCTTTAAAATTCCCATGGCACATCAGTGAAATGGAAGGTGCTAGTCTCACTAGTCTAGCTGTCCTGGCAAAGCTGCAGTTGGTTGAATTGTGTCCTACATCTTTAAATTTCACTTGAAATGGGCCTGAGGAACAAAGCTTAGTGATATCATTTTTATGGAAACAATGCTGACACTAGGAAATGTCCAAAATTTTCATAAGATAGGTAAATTTCAGACTTTATTCAGATATTTTTCTGGTCCAGATGTATAGCTTATATAGAATGAACTGGCATTGAAACATCACAGTTCAGTGTGAAAAATGCTAGGCACTGCTCATTGCAGAGCTGCTTGTCTGCCATCAGTTATGCTGCCAGTTGCAGGGCTCAGCACTCTACAAGTACTGACGCACTTTAACTTGTCTGTAGCAAGGTAAACTGGCATAATGAAAATGGTAATTTTTCTGCTCTGGTCCTTCTTGACTCTCAAAAATAAATCTCTTGTCCCGTGTAAACAGTTTCAGTCTCTTGTCCCATTTTAATTTACTGCTGCTGTCCGGAAGTCAATAGTAAGTTCTTATGTGAATTGCAGACAGCTCCTGAACAACCAAATATGAATGATTTCCAAATTGGATTTAGTCTTAGAACTAATTGTTCTAAAAGAGACTTGTCTCATTGCTGACGTAAAGTCACACCTATTCAGCTTGGTCATTACTGCTTCTAATAAAGAAAACAGTTTAATAGTGAGAACTGATTTGAAGTATAAACAGGGAAAAAAAGGTATTCTATCTGTTGTACTTTTAAGACTTAGTTGTTAGTAATAGGTAAATATTTCAGTACTACAGTTGAACAGAGGAGTGTAGGTAGGCAAAATTTAAACTAAGCAGAAGGCCACAGCAAAACCCAGCTGGCACAATTTGAAAAACTTGATTATCTACTAACTATTCAGAAGGTGAGGAGAGTGTTCTTTCTGAGCTTCCTGCCTATAGAACAGGGGCTGGAACTCAATGATTCTTGAGGTCCCTATGATTCAATTCCTTAGCAGCACTCTGGCTCCCAAACAGCTTCCTGTAAACTACCAAATGTCTTGTTGATTAATTCGTAATTGTGGGCAATACTTATCTTCTTTCCAGAACCTTTGCTGGCATAAGTTCGGTTTGTTTAGCCAGCTGATATTTTAACATGCCATCAAAAACTATACTGACTGACAGGTTTGGGAAGTTATCAGTCACCTGATAAAAAAAAAATCAAAAGAATCCAGTAGTCTTGAAAAACAGAATTTTTACCACCAAGAGAACATGATTTTCTTCTGCTGTCTTTCTAAAATTACTTCCTTCACACTAGTGTAGCTACAACAGTAAAAAAAAAACCAAAAACACAATCATTAAAAAAAAAATAAAATTGAAAAGATACACTTGGTAGGATTTTTTCCTATTTCTTGCACTTCATTCCTCCTGGAACAGGTGGACTTTGAGCTGGAATGTTGCTCCTGAAATCCCAGGTCACCACAGGTGGGCAGCAGGCACTTAAAATGACTGGTTTCACAGTCTAGGTGCTAGGAAAAAAGGGCAGATAGTACAAAACTTCACTAATTCACTCAACACCAAGGTCTTTTTCTGCTTCTGAGCTCTGTAAATTTAAGTTCAGGCCCTAATTTTTCTTCCTACCTTTTCAAATCAAGCAGCAAACTTCTCAAGGCTTCAGTAAAGCAAATAGGTTTGTGTGTTTGTTTGTTTACAGTCCTCACTTTTCCAGCAAATGGTAGCTTCAACAAATTGTTCAATCAAGAACAAAAGAAAGCCTGGTAATTATTTAAACAAAGTCTTTCCTTTTTCCCAGCAGTTAAAATTCTGGCAAGCAGTGCTCACTGTTTAACAGAGGAAAGTATCCAACTCCTCTTTCCTGCCTCTGTGTGGTCTGTCAGATCGTTATCTGGAGAAACATGCATAGCAACTTGCCTCTCAGCCACTCCATGGACAACCCCTTGGGAGGGATTAGATATATCCAAACCAGAGAGACTCCTGCATTGCTTTTCCCCTTCCATGTGACAACTCTACTTTCTAAATACATGAAACTGTTCGAAGCAGGCTAGCTGGGGAGGCTGCTTTGATGTCCTGCCATCACACTGAGCTGTGGAAAGCCTTCTTGTTGTCTTATGTAGGGAGCAGTTGAGGATATCAAAGGAAGATGAGATGTTAAATTTTTATTGATGAATGTTTAATAGTCTGGGTTGTAAGCTGTCATGAGTAATGCAGCAAAAGGATTCATTCTGAATCTTGCTGTTTGCTATACAGTGTCTGAAAGTGATTAGTCTTTAAAGAGTACAAATCTTTATTTTTTTTTTCCAGCAATTTATTTTCTGCAGCAGATTAAAAGAAATCTATCATAATACTTAAGAGAGAGTCAAGTGAGTGCGTTAGGTTAATACACCAGTCTTACTCAGCTTGAGACCTGAGTTTGAATCAGGTTTACAGCAAAAAAGCAATGAACTTAGCACCATTTTCTGAAAGCCCACTAATTTGACAAGTTTGGCCACATCTCACTGGGTGCAGGGTCACACATCTCAGGAGGTGCAACTTTATACCTCATGAAACATGAAGTATGTTAATTGTGTAGTGTGCAGAACCACTGGGCACAGTTCCAAGGACACAGACAGAAGATTGCTGAGGAGTGATCTGTTGCCCTCCTCTCCCTACATCATCAGGGCAAAACCCACAAGCATCTTGTTACCTCCCAAAACACCAAAATTTTAAAATAAAAATAAACATCAGCATTTTAAGACCACTTTTTTCTCCAAGCTCCCTATTAAAAAATAAATAAATAGAATATGCTTAATATGGCACCTAACGCTGTCATGGTTTAATAATTTTGTAATTTTTGCTATCAGTATTCCACATCATAACATCATATTAAGCATGAATAATTTTACTGAATCTGCAACTTACAGAAGAAGACTACATCTCCCAGGGAACAACACGATAGGTCACGGGACCTGGACTCTATATTAACTCTGTCGCAGAACAGACTGACGTCTTTCGAGTTCTGGCGTTCAGGGGAGTGTGTGGGAGCCTTCAGCCGTTCGCCTAGATTTACAGTAGGCCTCTCGGTTACGGGACTCATTCTCTCTCCTATTTTGCTTGATTCGTTAGCTCAATTTTTAATTATAGTGTATTATATTGTGTTATCCTGTATTTCGATATAGTATTTAGTAAATAAGTGTGCCTCCTTAGATCGTTGCCGCTGTTTTCTTTTCTTAATTAATTTTTTCCTTTCGGCCTAGGGCCCCTCCGGGGCCTACGGCCCCTGTCACGGACGCAGGTGGATTTTTAGTTCAAACCGTGACAGATTTTGGTGGAGAATGCGGGCAAATTGAGTTGCTGTTTTTCTGTGTTTTCTTCTGTTGCTCTTTTAGCTTTTAACAGAGCTACGAGTTTTTTTTTTCTGTTAAGGAGCTATCTCGTGTTTGCGATTCTGCACCTGCGAGCTTGACCTTGAAAGTCCAGGCGGACTGCCAATACTCCGGTATATTTTATAAACACTGCTGAGCTTTGTTTTCTTTTACTTTTTTCTCTCTATTGGAGGAAAAAAGATGTTTTCTCTACTAAATTTGTTTTACCAGGGACTGTGTGCCATTGGTTCCTTTTTTGAGACGCTCCGAACATATTGGGCCATGTTTAAGCTAGCCACTTTTTCTTATGGAGCTATACAATTGTATAATGGATTGAAAGCATGGTTAGCAATGCTCACTTCGTATCTGTATACAGCTCCAGAGGGAGCAACTAATGCAACTAATTATACAGAAATGGTGATTTTTAAGCGTGCTCCTCTTTCTTTCTATGAATCCTTTATGCAGTTCTTGAATGATCAGTGGGCCACACTCTTAATCTCCCTGATCTTACTGTTGATTATTGTAATAATCTCACTCAGTATCTGGATTTATAACATCCGGAGGAAGTCTTCCCTAGAACCAGAGAATACTGAGTGGCAGGGAATTGAAGAGATTCTCAAAGGACAGACATCTTCAGTGTTATGGAGCTTCACTCCTGAACACTTGAAGAATCCTGAGAGTTTGATTGCATATTTGAGGCAGGAATGTTGTGGCTCAGGCAGATCTCAGGAGGCACAAATGATTTTGGGCCTAGCTAATGCTTATTGGGCCTTAGTCAATACCATTCCTGAGAGAGAGAGTCTTAGAGCTGAGGCAGAAAAACTTTGGACTGAGAAGGTAGAGAGAGAAAAAGCTTTTGAAGCTGAGAGAAAAGATCTCCTGTACCAACGAGACTCAATCTGGTACGAGAAAGAGAGTCTTAGAGCTGACGCAGCAAAACTTTGGGATGAGAAGGTAGAGAGAGAAAAAGCTTTTGAAGCTGAGAGAAAAGATCTCCTGTACCAACGAGACTCAATCTGGTACGAGAAAGAGAGTCTTAGAGCTGACGCAGCAAAACTTTGGGATGAGAAGGTAGAGAGAGAAAAAGCTTTTGAAGCTGAGAGAAAAGATCTCCTGTACCAACGAGACTCAATCTGGTACGAGAAAGAGAGTCTTAGAGCTGACGCAGAAAAACTTTGGGATGAGAAAAGCTCCCTGCAATCCCAACTCAACACTCTCCAGTCCGAGTACAGTGCCCTCCGGTCCGAGCACGACATTCTCCAGTCCGAGCACGGCGCCCTCCGGTCCGAGCACGACGCTCTCCAGTCCGAGCACGGCGCCCTCCGGTCCGAGCACGACACTCTCCAGTCCGAGTACAGCGCCCTCCGGTCCGAGCATGACACTCTCCAGACTGAGCGCGATGCCCTCCGGTCCGAGCACGACGCTCTCCAGTCCGAGCACGGCGCCCTCCGGTCCGAGCACGACGCTCTCCAGTCCGAGCACGGCGCCCTCCGGTCCGAGCATGACACTCTCCAGACTGAGCGCGATGCCCTCCGGTCCGAGCATGACACTCTCCAGACTGAGCGCGATGCCCTCCGGTCCAAGCACGACACTCTCCAGTCCGAGTACAGCGCCCTCCGGTCCGAGCATGACACTCTCCAGACTGAGCGCGATGCCCTCCGGTCCGAGCACGACACTCTCCAGTCCGAGCACAGCGCCCTCCGGTCCGAGCATGACACTCTCCAGACTGAGCGCGATGCCCTCCGGTCCGAGCACGACACTCTCCAGTCCGAGCACAGCGCCCTCCGGTCCAAGTATGACACTCTCCAGTCCAAACACAAAGACCTCCAGTCCGGGTACGACAATCTCCGGGCAGCGCGCAGCGCCCTCCTGTGTAAGCACAACGCTCTCCAGTCTGAGCACGACGCCCTCCAGTCTAGTTATAACGTCCTCAGGGCAGAATGCGACACCCTCAAGTCTGAACCGTATGTACTCCAACTTAACCAACCACCGGGGGCACCAGATACAATGTTGGTTGCCCCTGTAAGAGGGCGAAAAACAAAACGAGTTTCAACTCAGATAGAGAAAATGCAGAAGGAGTTAGAAGAGCGGAGGGAGTTAGGAGAGCAGGACTCAGGAGAGCAGGGGGACTCAGGAGAGCAGGGGGACTCAGGAGGTCAGGGGGACTCAGGAGAGCAGGAGGAGTCAGAAGACCAGAGGAAGTCGGCGGAGCAGAGGTTGTTAGAGCAGTATAAGAAGATGTTAGAGGAGGAGAAGAAGTCAGAGGAGCAGAGAAAGTTAGGAGAGAGAAAGTTAGGAGAGAGGAAGAAGGAGGAAGGTCGCCTGGAGGAAATAACACAAGCGTCAGAGTCAGGGTCAGAGTCAGACGAGGAGCCAAAAGCTAAATTTTCTTTACGAGAATTTCTCGAGTCCAAACTTATAGATGGGGCAGCCTCATCAACACAGCTGCCAACATTAACACCTGGGACTCCTGATAGAGCAAAAGGTGAGCAAAGTATTACGACCATTATTGATCGATCTTTTAAACTGAGTGAAATTCGAGATCTGAGAAAGGATTTCACACGTCAGCCAAAAGAAAATATGGTCACTTGGTTACTTCGCTGCTGGGACAATGGTGCCAATAGTGCGTGGCTCGATGGCAGTGAAGCTCGCCAACTGGGTAGCATTTCCAGGGACTCACGTGTGGACAGAGGTATAGGCACATGCCAAAATCGGTCCTACACCCTCTGGAAGCGGATGTTGATAGCGGTAAGAGATAGATTCCCCTTTAAACGGGACTTGGAGCCTGAGAAAAAGAAATGGACTGATATGGAGAAAGGTATCCAATTTTTGAGAGAAAGGGCTCTGGTGGAAATGCTCTACAGCCCCCAGTTCAATCGTAACAATCCAAACCAATTACATGATCCTGAAGCAGTCCACGTTCCACGACAAATGTGGCGTGACTTTACAAAGGCAGCTCCAGAAAAGCATGCCAGTGCACTTGCATTGGTATATGGCAAAGGGGAAAGAAAGCCCCTTGTAAATGAGCTAATTAGCAGACTTCAGGAGCTTGAATTATTTATAAGCGCTACAGAAGTTAAGCTTTATACTTCAGCCATTGTCCAAATGGGAAAAAAAATAGTGGAAAGGTTAGACAAAGTGGAGGAAACACAAAGTGATATTATTGACAAATTGGCTAATGTGCCTGATGTAGATGAATCCACGGTGGTACCAGATGATGGAAACCAGGATTTCCACGATCGCCTATTGAGAGAGCTAAACAACATGAGTTCCTCTCGACCTGTATCATCGAAAATCTCAACCATAAAAAAGAGACGTCCTCGTATTCAAGCAAATGACAACGATAAGACACCTCGTATTCAAGCAAACGACAATGATAAGACCATACGTTTTGCTTTGTTGTATTTCTTGAGTAATCATGGGGAGGATATAAAGAAGTGGTATAACTCATCCACTTCTGCACTTCAGGCACGAGTGAAAGAATTACAATCCAAAACAACCACCAAGGTGAACTCTTCCAAACGGGGGAGAGTTCCAGTTGCTGCAAGTCAACGAGGTAAACAATAGAGGGGCCCTGCCCCCAGCCAGGGGGGGGAAAGGGACAACAGAGTATACTGGACTGTGTGGATTAAGTGGCCTGGCACATCTCAACCACAGAAATATAAAGCCTTGGTGGACACTGGTGCACAATGCACCCTAATGCCCTCAAGTCACCAAGGGACACAACCAATTTATATCCATGGAGTGACTGGGGGTTCCCAAGAATTGACTATGTTGGAGGCCGAAATAAGCCTCACTGGTAAAAACTGGCGAATGCACCCTATTGTGACTGGTCCAGAGGCTCCATGTATACTGGGAATCGATTACCTTAGGATGGGATATTTCAAGGATCCCAAGGGGTATCGATGGGCCTTTGGGATAGCTGCTGTAAACACAAATGGTGTTAAGCAGCTGTCAACTTTACCTGGTCTGTCAGATGATCCTTCTGCTGTGGGGTTGCTCCAGGTAAAAGACCAAGAGGTACCAATTGCCACCAAAGTGGTTCACAGACGGCAGTACCGCACCAATAGGGACTCATTGCTCCCCATTCAAAAGCTAATTCGCCAATTAGAAAATCAGGGAGTGATTAGCAAAACGCACTCGCCTTTTAACAGCCCCATATGGCCAGTGCGTAAAACCAGTGGGGAATGGAGGCTGACGGTAGATTACCGTGGCCTGAATGAAGTCACACCTCCATTAAGTGCTGCTGTACCAGACATGCTAGAACTCCAGTATGAACTGGAGTCAAAAGAAGCTAGGTGGTATGCCACCATTGATATTGCTAATGCCTTCTTTTCCATCCCATTGGCTGCAAAATGTAGGCCACAGTTTGCTTTTACCTGGAGAGGTATTCAGTATACCTGGAACCGTTTACCCCAGGGGTGGAAGCACAGCCCAACAATTTGCCATGGATTGATCCAAGCTGTTTTGGAACAGGGTAATGCTCCTGAGCACTTGCAGTATATTGATGACATTGTGGTGTGGGGCCATACAGCAGCAGAGGTTTCCAAGAAAGGGAAACAGATAATCCAAATTCTTTTGAAAGCTGGTTTTGCCATTAAGCGCAGCAAGGTGAAGGGGCCTGCCCAGGAAATCCAGTTCTTAGGCATAAAATGGCAAGATGGACGTCGTCACATCCCAGCAGATGTGATTGACAAAATCACTGCTATGTCTCCGCCCACAAATAAAACAGAGACCCAATCTTTTCTGGGAGTAGTGGGCTTTTGGAGAATGCATGTCCCAAACTACAGCCACATAGTGAGCCCCCTCTATCAGGTAACACGGAAGAAGAATAATTTCTCATGGGGTCCTGAGCAGCAGCAGGCTTTTGAGCAGATAAAACAAGAAATAGCCCGTGCTGTGGCCTTGGGGCCAGTACGGACGGGACAGGATGTGAAGAACATCCTCTACACTGCTGCTGGAGAGAAAGGTCCCACCTGGAGTTTGTGGCAAAGAGCCTCAGGAGAGACCCGAGGCCGACCCCTAGGATTTTGGAGTCGAGCATATAAAGGGTCTGAGGAGCGCTACACTCCGACTGAGAAGGAGATCTTAGCCGTGTATGAGGGGGTTCGGGCTGCTTCTGAAGTAGTTGGGACAGAGGTTCAGCTTCTTCTAGCACCTCGCTTGCCAGTAATAAACTGGATGTTTAAAGGACAGGTTCCCTCCACCCATCATGCTACTGATGCCACTTGGAGTAAGTGGATTTCATTAATTACTCAACGAGCTCGAATGGGAAAACTCAGCCGTCCTGGAATTCTAGAAGTGATCATGGACTGGCCTGAGAGTAAAAAAATTGAAACACCACCTACAGAAGAGGTATCACGTGCTAAAGAGGCACCACCATACAATGAGCTACCAGAAAACGAAAAGAAATTTGCCCTATTCACAGACGGATCATGTCGTATTGTAGGGAAGCATCGCAGATGGAAAGCTGCTGTATGGAGCCCCACACGACAAGTTGCAGAGGCCACTGAAGGTAAAGGAGAATCAAGTCAATTTGCAGAGGTAAAGGCTGTTCAGTTGGCTTTAGATGTGGCTGAACGGGAGAGGTGGCCAATGCTTCATCTTTATACTGATTCATGGATGGTGGCAAATGCCTTATGGGGGTGGTTGCAACAGTGGGAAGATGATAATTGGCAACGAAAGGGTAAACCTGTTTGGGCTGCTGAACTGTGGAAAGACATTGCTGCCCGAATAAGGAACATTGTTGTAAAGGTGCGCCATGTAGATGCTCATGTGCCTAAAAGTAAGGCTACTGAAGAACATAAAAATAACCATCAGGTTGATCGAGCTGCCAAAATTGAGGTGGCTCAAATAGACTTGGACTGGCAGAACAAGGGTGAATTATTCCTAGCTCGGTGGGCCCATGAGACTTCAGGTCATCAAGGAAGGGATGCAACATATAAGTGGGCCAGAGACCGAGGGGTGGACTTAACTATGGACGCTATTGCTCAAGTTATTCATGATTGTGAAACATGCGCCATAATTAAACAAGCCAAGAGGATGAAACCTATTTGGGGGGAAGGGCGATGGCAAAAGTATAAATATGGAGAGGCATGGCAGGTTGATTATATCACCTTGCCACGATCTCGCAATGGTAAGCGTTATGTACTCACCATGGTGGAGGCAACCACTGGGTGGCTCGAAACATACGCAGTACCCCATGCTACCGCCCGAAACACCATATTAGGGTTGGAAAAGCAAATCCTGTGGCGGCATGGCACTCCAGAAAGAATTGAATCAGATAATGGGACCCATTTTAAAAATTCCCTTGTAACCACTTGGGCTAAAAATCATGGCATTGAGTGGATTTACCATATTCCCTATCATGCACCAGCTTCTGGTAAGATTGAACGATTCAATGGGTTATTGAAAACTATGTTAAAAGCAATGGGTGGCGGAACATATAAAAATTGGGAGAACCATTTAGCAGAAGCCACCTGGTTGGTCAACACTCGAGGATCTAGTAATCGTAATGGTCCTAACCAATCCAGCTCCCTACGTACCGTGGAGGGAGATAAGGTTCCTGTAATACACATAAAGAGCGTGTTGGGAAAGACGGTTTGGGTCCTTCCAGCGTCTGGAAAGGGCAAACCTCTCCGAGGTACTGTCTTTGCTCAGGGACCTGGGTGCACGTGGTGGGTGATGGACAAAAATGGGAATGTCCAATGTGTACCACAAGGGAATTTGATGTTGGGGGAGTGCAGCCAATGATTTTCCTGTAGATATATAGGTAGAGTCTCAGAAAATATTTCAATTAGGTACAGAATAGTTCAATTAGGTATAGGACTTAAGATAGAGTGGATTAATGTTACGGAAACACTTTCTCTCTATATACCTTAATTAGGCATTCTGTAAGCAAGTTTTCCATCTGGACTCTATATCCTGCACTGGCCATGCATGTGTAGAGCACACATGGAAAGAAGTATAAGTCAAAAGGAAATCTGCTGTGGTGGCTGGGAAAGGATGAGTGCACCTTGATGTGGGGGACGCCCTACTAGCACTGCCTTTCCCCTCTACCGCTGACATGTTTTCCTTTTTCTGGCAGTTTTGCCATTTTCTCAAAATTAATAAATAGTAGGTTAGGTTATAGAGTTTTGTTCTCAACTTAGGGATTTGTATGGAATAAATATAAATTGTTGAGAAAAATAAGGTTGCTGATTATTCACAATTATACATATGAGTGTGTATGTATGTATAAACATAATGTAATGATGTAGAATAAGGGGTGGAATGTCATGGTTTAATAATTTTGTAATTTTTGCTATCAGTATTCCACATCATAACATCATATTAAGCATGAATAATTTTACTGAATCTGCAACTTACAGAAGAAGACTACATCTCCCAGGGAACAACACGATAGGTCACGGGACCTGGACTCTATATTAACTCTGTCGCAGAACAGACTGACGTCTTTCGAGTTCTGGCGTTCAGGGGAGTGTGTGGGAGCCTTCAGCCGTTCGCCTAGATTTACAGTAGGCCTCTCGGTTACGGGACTCATTCTCTCTCCTATTTTGCTTGATTCGTTAGCTCAATTTTTAATTATAGTGTATTATATTGTGTTATCCTGTATTTCGATATAGTATTTAGTAAATAAGTGTGCCTCCTTAGATCGTTGCCGCTGTTTTCTTTTCTTAATTAATTTTTTCCTTTCGGCCTAGGGCCCCTCCGGGGCCTACGGCCCCTGTCACGGACGCAGGTGGATTTTTAGTTCAAACCGTGACAAACGCACACTTGGAAAATAAGCTTAATATGGAAAATTCTAAGGAACAGCATGGGATGAATATCATGAAAATAAATCTTGTAACTAAATCCTTCTAGAGACACAGAGTGATCCAAGCACGTTCCTGGGCCAACAGAAAGTACATGAGGACCAAGAGAAGGAGGGCAAAGGGAGGAGAGGTGAAATCTTTGCAGGAGATTGTGTGTCTGGTACATTTTTCTTTACTGTGTCAAGTAATTATGCACAGATAGCATATGCCTGATAGGTCTGGGTGATGCTTGATAAAGCTTTGGGAGACGAAAAGATTTCTCATACTAAATGCGAGTCATGAGCAAACTTTGGTTAAATGTGAGGTCTGGCAGTTCACAGCTATCATTTAAGATACTCAGTTTACAAAGTTTTAGTATGCACAAATGCTGTTGTAAGAAATATGCCAAATAAGACAGCCTTAGGTTCAGGCCTTCAGTGCATTTTGTTGAACTCTGCTGAACACAGAAAATAGCTGGTATCATCTTTGAACTGCTCTGCCCTGTACACAGTTTTTTTGGATGATAAAAAAGGTGATTATCCTTCATGATTTCTAGTCAGCCCTTGATCACAGTTGATTCAGTGATCTTTGGCAGCCTGAGAAGCATTTGTGTGCAATGAATCCATATTTATCTACTGAGAAATGGAATAAGATACCACACTCATCCCCTCCTAGATTTCTAATCGACCATCAGATAATGGGCTTTGTTCACTAGTGTCTGAGCTGGTGATGAAAAGCTTTCTCATTCTGATATCACATTAGCAACAGGTTAACCTTTTAAATACTGGTGCTGCCACTATATTATTTTAAAAAGATCATTTTTATCTTTCAACCCTTCTAAGAAAGAGCATGAAACAAGTGTTGTTGATGAGATATTCTAGAAAGCATATGTGTCTTGTCCTGCGCACCCTCAATGTCTGGTTTGCACAGCTGTGCAAAGCTGGGACAGTTTTTTGGTGTAGGCACCAAGTCATATTTAAAATCAATCCACATAAACACTTGGAATATTGTTATTACTAATAGTTATTGCTAAGAAAAAGATGTTTTCGTTATAATGATTTCCAAATCCCTCTTCACAAAGACAAAAATTGTCAAGTGGCTCTCTGATTTTTGAGAAGACAACTGGAAGTTAGAAAAAAGGGAAAAAGCACATCTTAGCCCAAACTTATCTCCTTAGGATCTTTCTTATGCACAGTAAGCAGCAGACAGCGTACTTCTTGACAGAATAATTGAGCTTTTCTAAAACACAATGGATAAGGATATTCAAAAATTTTTGTTTCAAGAATTACTTTGGATTGGAAAGTATTTCAGATTGGAAAATATTTAGGCAGGTGATCCTGAAACAAATGTCTAATTTCACAAAAATCTATTAATCCTTCTGAAAAAAATCACCACATGTTGTTATTGCTAGCTTGGTTAACTTATTTTGCTGTTCCCTTGAGTTGGATGCCCTGTCTCTGAGTGTGTCTCCCTGAGTACTCATGTCAGCCCAAGACTAACTGTGGCAAATGCAGTGCAATGGTTCAGCAGTAGGAGAACTTGTAAGCACTGGGGCAGTTTCTGTCACAGTAGTAAGATGTTTCTTTTGCAGTGCCTCATTTCCATGATTCTTAAATCTGTTTTTGTTTACTACCTGTCTTTCAGTTTTCTGTTTTATGGAGCTTAAAAAAACACTTGTGACTTTCCAGCTTGTTTCCAAATAACTGGAAAATAACGTCCACTGCATTTCTTGAATGTGAGTTAGGCTGTTGTTCCTTTTACCATCCAGGTTCTTTCTAAAGCTGTGGTGTCACCATATATTAACTGGTGTGTTACAGTTCACTCATACCATCTAGTGTGGATCAGCTGGTGAATATTTTATCTTATTATTACTTTCCTTAAACCTTAAAACATTTTTAGAACTTAGTTGCTAATACATGTCAAGAACATTCTTTCTCTCACCTGTCCAGTACTGTCACTTATGACCGGGAAGCCCAAGGTGTGCAGTTGCTGAACTCATCTCAGAGTCTGTTCCCATAGATATTTATAAGTTGCATATTTCTTTACAACATTTGTCACAGTCATTTTTGGCTGTTGTGTATAAATATTGCTTATCTGTCCAGAAATGCTAAGTGTTGCACAAACAAGTAAATGCTTAGATTTTATTATGTTAGTTACTATATTCTGCTTAGGTTATTATTTGCAATATCTATGCATTAAACACCATGCAAGGTCATACAAAGTGAGCCAATAGCTTACCTTGATAGATAAAAGCAGCTCTCTTGCAAACACATCCTAGAATGATCAGTCGTTTCTGGCACTGCTCTTGTTTTAATGGTAGTGGTTTTAGTCCTCTGGAGAACTCTTAGTGTTAATGATGTCAAACAAGAAAGTGCTCATGAAAGAACTGCTGGAACTTCAAAGGGTAACTACTGGGCCTGCCTTACTTGAAAATTGTTCTCTTACTTTCTCCATTTTAACTCTGACCTTAAGTATAAATTATTGGTTAAAGGAGTCCAGTGGACAATGTTGACCCTTATCATCTGATTGTTAGAAGTGAGAGTTCCTGATGGTTCCATGGGATTTATTGAAAATACTCAACCATCAAGGAACTAAACAAGATGAGGTCAGGCCCAAGTACTCAGATCAATTCCATCACAACATTTCTCTCTTTCCACCAGATCACTCCCCAGTTCACAGAACTAGAATTATCGCACAACCAGAAGCGTAGAATTCTGATGTTTTCTGCTTTTTCTATACTAGTGAATACCAAGGCTCCTGTTCAGCATTTGATTTTTAAGTAAAGGTGTAAACTTAGCAGAACTCAAAGACTTTTGTTAAATAGGGCAAGACAGTTTATATCAGGGTTGCTTCAATCTCACCCTCATATCTAGTAACACTACACCTGTACAGAAATTAGGCACAAAAGTAAATATTTTTAAGATTAGGTTATACAATCTTCTCACTGTAGGCATCTAACCCAACAAATAAAGTAGAAAATGGTGTCATAGAATAAAATAATCAGAGGAAAAATAGTGTTTATCTATTCATTTTCTTGTCTTATAACAAAAGGTTGTATTGCTGTATTTAAAAACAACAGGTGTTTTAGTTAGGTCTGGGTACTGTATAAACCTTTTTGGTTTTGCTACATGTGTGTATGGTGAGCAAATTTTAACTGCATGTCTAACAATGCTTTTAGGCACTTTCTCAAATTAATGAAATAGTTGGTGTGAATCTCTGGAGCAAAGTCTGATAGCATTTTAGAAGCATGGGTGAAACTTGAAACTGATTAGAAAAAAAAAAGTAAAATACATAAAAGGAAAAGAAAATTGGCACTTTTTAGGTTACTGGAAGAATTTTCAGCACCTTGTACATGTGTATGTCTACAAGTACAGCATGCAAAGAGAACCAATCTCAGGAACTGCTGTGTCTAACATAGCATGTGTCTAAATTACTGTGCCTGAAGTCTGTACTACCTACAGGAAGGGCAAATTTATAAGCTGGTGTGAGGATTTTCGACTACTGTCAGTGAACATATAGCTGGTTTTACCAAGTCCAGATTTCTAACTACCTCTTCAATCAGCATCGCCTTGTCTTAGAATGTTTGTCCAGCCTCCCTTACACACATCCACAGCCCAACTGGCTCTGGTCTTAGATTTGTAACAGGTGTGGTCTGGCTTTTGTAACTACTCACATTTGTTTAGTAGTTACATATATATATCTAAATAAATAAATAAATAAAATTAAAGAATAGAAATGCCTGTGTTTTGAAGTAAGGAATTCTGCTGACACTACAGATTCTGAAAGCACAATGTGCTCAATGAAAGTACTTGAACCTTGAAATAGAAATATAGACCTCTTAATTAATCTCTCTGCTATTCTATAAAGTGCAAAGAAAACTAATACAGGGAATTTGCCTGCTAATTACGAATGGTATATGTGTGTGTTTGAGTGTGTGATGGGGAGGAGAACGTTGGACCAGGTCAACACAATATTACACTTCCTACATAATTATGTAGGAGGGGTAGGTTTATTAGGCTGCAGAAAGCCATTATTTGTGTGAGTGGAATCTTTATTGGAGAACTACCTGCTAACATTGTTCATTTTAAAGTTGTAGTGGAATACCTAGACTAAATCTGTTCTTTAATAAATGTATGTATAGCCCTGCTCAGAATGTTGGAATTGCTTCCTTTTAAGGTAGTGCTATTAAGAGTAGGAAATGTAATTAAAGGCATTATCTCCTTTGGTGTTTAGGTCACCATTTCGAGGCATTGCTTATATTCTTTCCTTTCATGATGCTTAGCTGAAACTTGCAGTGTAAAATGGGCAATTTCTTTTTGCCCTTAAGCCACTCCTCATGTTCTCCAAGGCAAGAGGGGCAGGTTAGTGAAAGAGGCCCCCTGGCTCCCTCTAGTTTGAGGGTCATCGTTTAATTCTAATGGTCACAGTGACAGTGTCTCTGGGGTCTTTGACAGTGATTGTTTCATGAGCTGCAGTACCCTTGCAAATTCACACGTCATACTTTTAGGACATCTACATGGAGTAAATTCTACCTGCATAACACAGAGAAGCCTTTCTATGTCTGAATTCTTTAAATGCTTTCAGCAAGGCTCTTCTAGCATTCACTTCTGCTTTACTCACCTGCCTAGTACATGCTTTGTGACATATAAAAGTTCCTGCCCTCTCCCATCCTTCATTTTTCTACACTCATTTCACCTCCCAAAAAGGGCACTCAACAGATGTTTTTTCAGGAACACATGGGTGACCTGTACCACTGTCACAATCTATTCTCTTCCTGCCTGATGACTTCCATGACCCTGCTGCAGTCAACTCAGACCTTCTTGGCAGTTTCTGAAAGGAAGTGATTTACTGAAAAGATGTGACAATATAGGCATCAATTACCATAACAAAGGCTGCATCAAGTAAAACCACTTTGCCCTGTGCCATGAGTCTGAATGACAGATGATGATGCAGTTTAGACTGAAACACGGAGGTTCCTTAACCTACCTGCTTTTGTATAACCAGTATTTGGTTTAAGTCCAAATCCCGTTTCTAATCTTTCCCTTATTGAAAACAGAATGATGGAGAAAATTTGCTGGCATCCTGCTTTTACTGCTTATTTACTTCTGAGGTTATTCTGAAAAAGTAAAATGGGTTTTGTCACAGGAAAATATTACTAAGAGAAGATATGGCAAAGGACCTTTACTGAGAACTTCCAACATAGAGCAGCCAGCCTCAGACACGAGGAAGCATTGGCAGTCCTTCATCAGGGGGACGATACACTTTCCCATCATTAAATGGACCAGACTGACTGATTAACTGTCCTAATGACTACCACTTGGATGTGGTGCATGGTCTTCCTTGGGAGGAAAGATGGTGTACAGACACTATGTAAAATGGAGATGGGCCAGGCTACATTTCTTTGGGCTGGTGCACATTCTTTTGTTGGAGGAGGCAAATGGCCACAGCGGTCTGCTAGGTGTTTAGATATCCGCTTCCTGAGAAATATCAGGGTCGAAAGACAGGATAGTCTGTTCTCTTTTGATATCATGGTTTCACTATAACTTCTATAGCATCTAAAGGCACAATCAGAACATGGCTTGGCAGGGTTAGTACCTCTTTAGTGCATTGGGGCTTATAGGACTGGATGCAGTGCTGGCCAGGATATAAGAAATTCTAAGAGCTATAGAACTGCTCCAATACTATATACCCTAGATATTAACAGAGGAGAAACTCAACATCCTTTTCTCTTTTAGCAAATTTGTCTGCCCCTCTTCTCCATCTTCTCAGTAGTGCTTTTTTACAAATCACATTTCACAATCTTGGAATGCAACTGACTTTTCCTTCTTTTATCAGAATGTTTCATAGTCACAAATTCTGTGATCTGTATATTCCTCAGGATAACAGTATTAAACAATCTAGGAGGAAAATGCAAGTTAATGTAATCTGCCTTGTGAATGAAATATTGGCAGAATGGGATGCGTTGAGTCTTGTTTTCCTCTGCCCCACAGGGGAGAGACTGTATTAATTCAGCATTTTGCTTAGGCATGGAAGAGGCCATCACTAAAAAAAAAAGCTTAGAGGAAAGAGAACTAGAATGATAGGACAAAATCATTTAAATCATTTGGGCTCGTCTTCATAAAAAGAGGTGAAATTTCTTTTCATCAGTGTTCAGAGCCCATGGATTTCATGCATGATTCCTCATCAACTTGTCTGCCGAGTCAAAGATGAGCGAGTTACAATTATATGCTTGCTTCAAGGAGTTAAGTGTAATTCACAAACACATAAGTTTATGTGAAAGGTGAGGTTCATTATGTGGGAGAAAAGAAAATCATTCTGAGATCTGAAAGGCTGGTGAGAAGGCAGCCTACTTCTTCATCAAGGATCGGGAAGATGTTTCAAGCTTAATGCAGAACCCATCAATCATTAGATGACTCTTTTGCTACCTTGGCAAGAGCTGACATCTAAGTGCCATACAGGATCAAGCCAGGCAGGGACAACCACTGAGACGAGAATTAGAACTCCTTCCTCTGTGAGCTCAAGTACAAGAAACCCTGTTAAGAAGGTAGGTGAGCAGGGAAAAGGAAACCTTGGATCTGGATGGTGCCTCACACAGGCTGTGATTAAGCCTGCAGCAGCTAGCATAAGGGCCTCTTGTCATTGTGCTTTGAGGCACAGGAGCCTGTCTTAAAAGCACCATTTAGATAATATCAGTTGGATATAATGGTTGACAGAAAAGTCTAGAATTTCTCAGTGTAGGTGGATCTACTTTAGTTTTTTGCTTTTCTGTAATGTGTGTTGTCACCCAAGTAAATATTTCCATTATTTTAGGATAAATAAGGCTTGTCTTTACCTTTCCCTTGATCTGACTCATAGCACCACAAACTCAGGGTAAGAGGGAAAAAAAAACAAGAAAGCATTAAGGTCTTGCTCTCCAATCTATCATTGTCAGTAGGAGTCTTTCTCTTCATGTAAAATGATTTCAGGATCAGGCCCTAAGCTGTTATGTCTCTGTATACAAACACTTTTCTGTGTCTGTGTGAATATGTGCTGACGTGTGGATGCATATAATGCTTTGTGTATGTGTGCATATATGTGTGTATTTACATACACGTTCTCACAAACACAAATATATATTTAAGATTTACTGTTCTGGAAAATCTAGTGAATAATGTAAATGATTAAAGCAGATGCCTCGCAGAAAATATTGTTCAGACCTCCTCATTTAAATTCAGCCTCTTATTCACACTTGGTAATACACTCTGCTGTATGAATTATGGATTCCTGTTTTTATCCCTCACAGTACACATGAATGTTTGATAAAGATTGTTTCCAATATTATATTTTGTCAGAATGCTCATCTAAAATTCAGTCAGAAATGCTTTCCAGTAATTATGCATTGACTTAGCAAAAAAAAAAAAAAAAAAAAAAAAGCCAAATGATACTATCATTGTTTTTCCTGAATATTTCTGGTAAGTCTAAGAGACTGACAGGGTTTGAAGACAAAATTCCTTATTTATACTCTATCCAAATGGAGCCAAGGCAGCTACAGTATGTTTTTTCATACTGCTCTAAAAATGCGTCAACCTCACTGCTTTGTCTTGTGAAGAAAAAGGCTGCTTTTATGCTAAATTATTCGTAATGACTTTGTGAAGTGGATTAATATCCAGAAGGGATCTGGATTCACACTGGAGAAATATCAAACAATACCTAATTTACCTCCTTAGGGAATCAGGATAGACTTATTATCTGGTTCCTAAGAAAAAGAAAGAAAGAGATGCTGTAGCGTCCATAATAATGTTTGTATTTATTTTCTTTTGCTGTGTGTGAAATTGCAGGTTCTGAGCTAAGAGCCTACAAGAGAAAAAAAAAAAAAAAAAGTATTTTTCTCTTTTAGCAGGAAATCTATGTTATGACCTCTAATACTACCCAATCTTCCCTTCTTTTGTGCAGGGTTATCTTCAATTTTAGCAGGCTGTGCTGGGGTCAGATGTCCAGAAGGGAACATTTCTAGCTATATCTTCATTCTCAAGGAGAGTACCACTGTGGGCATGCATTTGCAGCTTGGAGCAGTAGCTGCTAAGAACCTGTTAGTTACAGCATGTGACTGGGGAAGGAGCATTACCACAGATTACCTCTAGTCTATTTTCATGACCCCCTGTCATGAACTGACATGCGTAAGTACACTGCTGGAGTGTATTTCCCACATAGCTGCATCTGGGAGGAATCTAATGCTCTCCAAGAGCCAACCACAGTGCAGTGAATGGGAAAACTGAAAGACTCACTTTAAAAAGATAAGCCCCATCTCAACTAAAATGCTGGCCTAGTTTCACCCACTGAATACAGCAGGCTTAGGATCACTCCTCACAAGCAGTCATGAATTTTTCTTTCCTTCTAAACTGAGTTAGGAAAGAATGAGGTACTACTTAAGCATGAAACCTGTGTGAACTTTCTGTGCAGAAAACATGATCAAGTGTGTAGTAACTTATCTTCTTGACTGCATGTTACTCTTAGCTGGGGAAACATGGAAAATTGTCTATATGGGCCACATAGTCACTTTAGATCTCTCAATCTGTGATGCAAAAAAAAAAAAAAACCACCAACAAAAACACTGTGTGTTTTAAAAACTAGAGAAATTGTGGCCTAATACAGGAAGGCTGCCTTTGTCCTGTAGAAGATGAGCAGGAATAATTGAATCATTTCTGCCTTTCTTTCTGCTACTCCAGAACCTTCCTGCTGCATATGTAGCTTGTACTCCACAGCATACAGTCAGCTGCAAGGCAGTAAAACCAATTCTCTTTACAGAAAGACCCCATTTCCCTTCCCAAATACAAATTTCATTCCTTTATTTCTGTTCACCTACACATTCTCCTAGCGTTACTTGAAATTCTTTCATGATTACATTGAAAGCTCAAAATGCAGTGCTAAGAACAGATTTGATCCATAGTGGAGTGGTCAAAAGTTGACATTTCAAACACTGTATATAATAAATCACATAAAGCAAATCATTATTAATCTCTCTTGGATATGTGTGTGCTCTCTGTTACTAGAACTAGACATTCTCCAGTCTTCACTCAGTCAATCCTTATAACGTTATAAATGCTGTAAACCTCTTTGGAGCTGGTAGGAAAATGCTGTACAAGCAATGGTTTGTCTAAGGTTACACATATACACCACCCCAAAAAAGGAGCTTGGTGCAGTGGAATGAAGTCACAAACAACCCAGAACATTTGGATATGGGAATTGAGTGCACACTCAGTGAGTTTGCAGGTGACACCAATTTGGGGGGAAGCGTTCATCTACCTGAGAGTAGAAAGGCCCTACAGAGGAATCTTGACAGGCTGGATCACTGGGCTGAGGCCAATGGGATGAAGTTCAATAAGACCAAGTGCCAGGTCCTGCACTTCGGTCACAACAACCCCAGGCAACACTACAGACTTGGGGCAGAGTGGTGGGAAGGTTCTGCAGAGGAAAAGTATCTGGGGGTGTTGGTCAACACTGAGCTGAACATGAGACAGCAGTGTGCCCAGGTAGCCAAGAAGGCCAATGAAATCCTGGATTGTATCAGAAATGGTGTCACCAGCAGGAGCAGGGAATTATCATCCTCCTGTACTCAGCTCTGGTGAGGGTGCATCTTGAGCACTGTGTTCAGTTTTGGGCCCCTCACTAAAAGAGAGGTATTAAGGCCCTGGAACATGTCTAGAGAATGGCAACGAAGGTGCAAAGGGTTTGGAACACAAGTTTGATAAGGAGCAGGTGAGGGATCGGATACTGTTCAGTCTGGAGAAGAAAAGGTTCAGGGGAGACCTTACTGCTCTCTATAACTCCCTAAAAGCAGGTTGTAGTGAGGTAGAGGTCAGTCTCTTCTCCTGGGTAACAAAGGATGAGAGGGAAGGACCTTAAGTTGAGCCAGGGGAGATTCAAGTTGGATATTAGGAAAACTTTATTTTCAGACTGCTCGGGGAAGTGGTGCAGTCACCATCCTCAGTGGTGTTTAATGAAAGGGCAGCTGTAATGCTTAGGGATATGGTTTAGTGGGCAGTATTAGTGGTAGGTGGACAGGATGATATCAGATATCTCCAACTTTAATGATTCTATGATTCTGTGCATAGCAGCTTAGTAAGCCAAACAACTTCTCTAAAGAAGAAAGAGGAAAGTGAATGCTCTATTTCCTCAGTAGTACTTGGTAGCATTCTGTATTCATATCTGAATGTAGTGGAAATGCTGAGTCACAGCTTGAAACAGTGATTGAGCACCTGGTAGGAAGGCATGGCAAACCCAGGTGAGCTCAGGTGCATGAGTGACTGGATAGGAATGGAGCCAGGATCCACCCCTTACCAGACCTCGTGTAAGGGTTGGCAGTGGAGCCAAGGATATCTTGCTAGAGATTTCTGTGTAGCTGAGGTCTTCTGAAGGTAAGCAGTGTTTTTTCCCTTATTTCTGCGTGCAGGGCTGTTACATTTGAGCAAATCCTCACTCAGTTCAGCCTGGGCTCTTGCTGTTCTGTTGTCTTTGTTGCACTTTCCATTCTGTCACACTGTTAAATTAAAAAAGGTGAAGCTTGTACCCTTGTTTTATGTGTATAGGGCTGTGCAATTGCTATTCCACAAAGAATGTAACTTGGTGTATCGTATTTCTTTTTAACTGTTGCCATGTTTTCCAAAAGTTTATCAATTCAGATTGCATCATAATGTGTTGTCTTTTAAATTTATATTAAAGTTCACTAGTAGCTAGTAGAGCTAATAATTGTTTGGTTTTCACAGACTTAATTTCTCAGTGATGGTTTTTATGGGTGTTTATTTTTATTTTGAATTAATTTGTACAGTTAGGGAAGCCCTAGAAATCTGCCAGAGTAGAGGAGTAGTTGACCACATCGTGATGAAGTGTAAAGGATTATTCTAAATGTAAGTGGTATACCTTTTATGACTGATGAGGTCTTAATATTTAAGAAGAGAAAAAAACAACTTCTAGCTGTAAATTTAGTAGCTTGCATTACTCTATCCTACCCTCTAATACTTTTGCCTTGAATTTTTTCCACACCACTTACATACCTCAGTCAAATCCAGCTGCTTGAATGCCCTTTTTCTCCTTTTTGCCTTCACTTTATACATGGGGAATCCTGGCTGCAAGTCTACTTTAGAAACAGTGGAGTTTCAAAGCTAGTGTGATCACTTTTCCTTCTGCAGCTGCTGAAGTGGGAAGTTTAGAAATATCTAAGGTGAGGATGAGTGCTTTAAGTGATGCAGTAAACCTAATGACTTTCTGGATGCAACTACTATACAATATGCTTAACACTTTTTGTAGGACCCTATACTGTAGGCTCTATTGCAGAAGACATTAACACTTTGCTAAATAACAACATGATGACTGGATGTCTGTCTGTGCTTTCCAGAGGCATGTCCTTCAGGGGGTGCCCCAACTAACATAACATTAGCAGATCTCTGTGTGAGCATACATGTGTCTGTCCATCTGTTTAATAAATGCTTCTCATCAGTTACTCCAGCTAAGGGGATTATTCTGCCCCATATGGCCAATGCTATGATATATTTCAAGACAGAATACTACATATTTGAAGTGTCAAGTCCTTTGAAAAAGGCATAATTTGTACTACTTTTGGATATCCATGGACACGAGAACAGATGCCACCAGTATCTCTCAGGAAGTAATTAAGGTGTGAAAATAGTTTTTGAAGTCAGTACTTTAACCTTGCAGCCTACAGAAGTCATTGTGTCTACAGCTTAGGCATGATCTACCCTAGCAGTCTTAAGGGAAGATTTCACAGTAAATAGCTATTATGTTTGTTAAAGACATTATTGGCATTTGTTGGGTGTTTGCTATCAAAGCAAAACATCCCACAGCATGACATGCAATGCCTAGCATGACAACTTGTTAAGGTCAGTATATACTTCTAGCTGTGGGTCTTATGTATCTGTATAGATAACCTGAGTACACTCAGAAACAGAGTTTACAGGCAGTAGAAAAAGATCAGGCCTTATTTCCTGATTTTTGGTGGTGTTTTTTGTTGGTTTGTTTTTGTTGGTTTGTTTGTTTGTTGGTTTTTATTGCATCAGTCTGTATTTTCCTCTTTTGTTTAGGAAAATACATATCCTCTGATGGAATCTATCCATATCATTCCATATAGGAGTAAAATGGAATTAGAAGGCTTTACACCAGAAAGAATCATGCCTCGTACACCAGTAATTTATCCACTATATTTTTTTTTGCATCAGTAGCTGTAAGAAATCATTATTGGTTCCTCTTCTACTGCATATTTGTACTGTGGTTAAAGATGAGTTACTGCACAGTTTGGGTTAATGGAGGCATATTCCCCTGAGACATAAGTACATACTAGCTATAAGATGGGGATGGGTACTTTATTATGGTCTATGACTGATTTCAATGCTGCTTTATCATCTGCCAGCATGCACACACAAACTAATAAGCTATTCACTGCTTTTTGCCCTTGAGGGCAGCTTTCAATAAGGAAAGTCATTGATTTCTACACAGACCATAAGACATTCCTTGTATTGTTCCATCCCCAATGGTGCATTCTGCAGGGGAAGCCAGTCATTTCGGTTACACACATGTACTTGCACACATGCACATACACTAACCAGTAATAATCTGTCTTAGATGCCCAGTTATTTATTTTACCTCCACTAGAAGAACTATTTCTATTTACATTTTCTGTGATCTTGTCAGAGTAATTTTTATTTAAAATGCTTTTGTATAAGGTTTCAGTACAATATGAAGCAGAGAATGCTGTTTTATTTTTTCACTCTTGTTTTTTCAGTTTTTCATTTTTGCTTTTTACCTTTTTTTTTCTTTTTTTTCCCTCATTTCTTTGACATTTTCTTTTTTACTTCTTTCCCTTTCACTTCATTTCTTTCCAGCAGTATGCTTCTGCTGTAAGCATCAGCAGCTGGCCATCACTGCCACTCTGCCAAGCAGGGAGCTTGGAGACTGAATTGCAGTAATGTGTATAATCGTAGCCAGTGCCTTTTAGGTTACCCACATTGCCAATTAAACCATTGTGAAAAGCCCTTAAAAAAGTACCCCCATGCCTGACTAACAACTCATATCTCAATGGCTTTCATAATTGAAAGTAGAAGAGATTAAACTGAGAAAATTTTGGAGTTGATGAATGACAAAAAAATTTATTTCATCTGTTTCTAATGAAGTGAAAATCAAGAGGTTGTCTTCCCTAGTTGTGAGGGGGTAGAAGTGTAAATACTTGCAAGAACATATGTTTTAAGGTACTAACTGCATAAGTTATCCATCCAGAAAAGTATTTTGCATCCTTCAAAGTACGAATGTGCTTTATTTTGTCTAGTTTATTAAAGATGTTTAATTCTAGACATGTTATCCATTAATACCTGTCTCAATGGATCTAGGGGTAAAAAGCATTGGAAATTCATACAGTTGGTCCTCCAGCTAGGACACGTTCCAGCTTCTTTTTCTGCTGCTCACATGTACAACAGGGCACATAGGGCTCTGGTGACCCTGCTCAAGTTCTCTCATTTCTATGGGGATGTGGCACTCTGCTGTTGAGTGACAGCAACTCTTTAGAACTCAGCTGTGAGGGAAAATGAAGACTCATGGTTTTTTTCCTGAGGAAAGTCTTCAATCAGTTTCTACAACACAAGTGTTACTCTTCAGGAATATTTCTAGTTGAGATGACAAGTATATGGCAAGTCATATAAATGCATCCTAATGCACATGCCCTGCTGTTAGAAAAGCACAATATAGTGACCACATGTTTCATTGTCCTTTCTTCAGTGGTTGAGTGAAAGTGCAGTGGTAGAAAAATTATCTACCCAAATACAAAAGTATATTGTTATTTGATGTAGAGTTTGATCACTTCTGTGGCATCACTCAGTCTGACTGTGATCTCTTTTTACTTTGTCTTCCCTTACTGCCAGTCTTGACTCCTATAAATAAGCGTCATCAGTTAGAACCCGTTAATTGAAAATTTTTATGTAGATTGAGACCGGCCTTTACAGTATGCTTGACAGTGAACCTTTGATAGAACATAGCTATTATTTCCTACACTCTGTATGTATTTTTATGTCAGTTTGGAGTTGTGGGGGTGAGCAAGCTCAGGAAATGCTGGTGATGGAATGCCTGGCTAAGTGGTCAGCTTTACACCAAGCAGGAAAATGGCTGCAGTCACATCTCTTACTACTGGTAGTCCAGCTGAAGCAGTGGCTTAAGATGGTGGATCCTGCCCTCACTGATAACGGAATGCAACATATTTCTTCCTCCCATTTTGGATCAAACTGGGTGTCTGAAAGTAGTAACTTCTCATTTGGATTTAATCCTCCCAAGGTGCCTTTTATACACAGCCCCGTGCTCAGGATGTTTTGTGAGGAAAAGCTCACCCCTGCTAGATAAGCTCTTTTGACTGAAATTGCAATCAGTTTCCAAGGTGTAAAGAAAAGGCATTTGGACTTAGCTGTAGAAAGATTGCATTTTATTCTTTTTTTCTCTTTCTTCCCTTCCCCTTCAAAAAGCGACAGAGTACTGAGTGCAGTGGGTTGAACTTCAGTGAGGTTAAAACTGCTGGAGAAAATGGTCTCACCTGAATCATTTGCCATCAGTGAGCTTTTGGATCTCAGAGAAGCCCTTTCCCTGCAGGCTGCAAAAGATGAAGGCTAACTCTTTAAGGATTACTCTCTTATCAGGCTTCTGATGTCTGAGCCTGGAAAATGTGATCTGTGACCAGTGGAAAAGTGGCAGAAGATTTTCATCGAAGTTTCAGAACTGTCATAGGTGTAGACTGTAATTGCTCTGTAATGAGTGTCCTAATATTGACTGCCTTTGTGCTAAAGTGCCCTATCTGTTAGGGGGAAGAATTCGGTTGACTTGTTAATTTAGTATCAGGTAAAGTAATTTGAAATGAGAAACATTTTTTTTTTCTTTTTTTTCCTGAAATCTGTTTTTCTTTTAATAAAATGAAGTTTCATCATAACTTGAAATGTTCCTCATCCTCTCAACTGCATTGAGGATTAGATTGTGTTTTGTCCTTTGCTACTGATACGCAGTTATCACAGGCATCAGATCTCTTGCACAGTAATGTTGATCTCTTAGTAGAAAATATTAACTTATTCATAAGTTGTGCTTGAGGTTTTTTATCATTATTTTGGGAATGTAAATTTAATGCAATTACAGAGTCTTTTCAATTCAGTGCATGTGCTTTATAGGTAGATATTAAGACTCAATGGAATTTGATGTTCAGATGTTAGATGTTGTAGGGTAGAATTGCTCTCCTGACTTCAGAGAAGAAATGCTGTTTTGCAGCTGATAAGGAGCTGGCTTTAGATCAGGAAAATACATGGTTCATCCTACCCCTATGCCAATGCAGGACTGCTGCAGAAAGCATGCATCCTAATGTTACATCAAATTATTCCTCCATTTCTTTGTGTGTCAAAACTTCATCTGTTTTCCTGGTTGACTTTTACGCACTTGAGCAAGTCTCACAGTCCTGGTGAAAGTGACTGAAATTTCCCCTTTATAAATTCCATCAAGTTATTTCTTGTGATCTTTCACAGCTGCTCTAAGAATTCTTTCCTTGTCTTGCTGAAGAACACCTTCCAAGAAACTCAGTCTTCCTCCTGCAACATAGTGCAGTGATGCAAGTTTGTCTGGTTCAAAAGCACTTCTCCTGTGTCACTGCACTGCTTGGACAGCATGCTGTGTATGCTGGGGGCAGCCCATGTCCCTGTGGTGTAGCATGGCTGTGCCTGTTGTAGTTTTTCTGCTATGGTGTTAACTGTGGACAAAATGTACCTGCAGTTGATCTCTGTAAGTAGCCCCATGTAAGAGTAACACCTTAAATGATAAGAAAAATGAACAAGGACTGGAAGTCCCTGTAAATCACTTTCAAACACATTATCTCAGCCAAACATCATAAGTTTGGAACATCTGCTCCCAGAAATAGAGGTAAAGATGTGAAAAATGCTTGAAAATAAATGAATCTAGGTTTTGTTTGGGTAGGTGAGAGAAGTTTTTATGCATGACTGAAAACTGCATTACTGGAAACAAATGCTTTGGACAAACCACTTCTCCTGTGAAATTATACGTTCAGAGAAAATTGCATGCCACCTCTAAGTTGTGTTTTTGGTGCACTGGCTTACATTTGTTAGAAGCTTTCTGCCCACACTGCAGTATTCTTCTAAACTGTATGGGTCAATGTGACACAAAAAGCAGTGCTGTTCTTACTAAGGGAACCCACGTATAACATAAAGAAGAGGGTCCCATGCATCAGCAATGGGACTTCATGTGAGGTAGTCAGTTTGATACATAGTTCTGCATGATCAGAACATTCTGCATTGTACTGAAACCCCCACACAGTCCATGAAGAAGATGCTTTTTTCTGCTCTGGTCAAGAATTTCTTGGTTTTCAAGTCTAACAGCAGGTAAACAGCTCAGGAGCAGCAAGGGATCCAGGAGCCTTTCCTGGAGTGGGAAACTGGAAAGAAACTTGCAGCATGTTCAAGGAAAAAAGTCCATCTCCTGACAACTTGTGGTCCAGATTGTTCTGATTTTTCCTGGCTTTCAGTCTCTCTGGTGATTTTAATTTGCCTTTTCCACGTGAGGCACACATTGAGCTCTATTTTTCTTTTTAAAAATGGGACTTTTCATGACATAGGTTTTCCCAAACACTTGCCTGGTAATCAGTCACCCTCAGATGAATATTTTTAATTATGAGCTTCTGGCAAAATCACAGGCTTATGGAAAAGACATATTAGGTCATCTTGTACAATTCATTGGCAATGAATGATTATTTGCTACAGTACATCTTATAACGCCTTTTCCTTTCCATCCTAAATTAAAAAAGCATCGTGGATTCTTTCAGTCCTCTTAACTGACTGACTTTAATCCTGCTGTTGAAATGTTTTTTCTGGTGTTCATGAATCCAGGTAATCCCTTAAGTCATTTTCAAAAGTTTTGAATTGTTTTCCTATGGTAGTTATGTGATGATGAAAAGAAAGGGACAAAAATAAAACCAACAGCAGCATCCCTCAGCTATAATGATACAGTGGTTCTTAGCAGGTTAGCCATTTTTATTGCTTTATTATAATATTAAGTTTTATTTCTGGCCCACCTGTACTACATTTTTTGGACTTGATTATCTTTAAGATCTTTTCCAACCTGAGTAATTCTGTGATGTAACTCCAGTATTACAGTTCCCATTTTATAGGGCTCAAAATTTTACTTCTACTGGAAGGTTTGACTGACATTAGTGAGGAGGGACCCTATCCGCACAGTGAGTGCTTTTGGAAATTGCCTCTACCATTTTCCTGGTTGCGTGCTTTTCTCCATGATGCATGGTGCTAAAGTTCTGCAATGGAATGCTTCCTCTGGACAGGTATTTCTTTGATGGGTTGCTACAAATACTGATTATTTCAGTCAAAACCAAATAATCAACAAGTTGTTTGTGAATGCTGCAACACATTTCATATCAACTTTCTAAAGTCAGTGACTAGCCATAAAGGCTTCCAAGTAAATTTTCAGGGCAAATGACAGGAAAGAAACCACCACCTAAAGTGAGGAACCCATTTATGAGAGACTTGAGCTTGTGAAAGGTAATTCTCAGCCTACAAGGAAAGACTGGATGTGATATGTTCTTCCTGTTCTAATCCCTTGATCTACTTTTTTCATAATTGTTGCATCAGTTCTACTGTCTTTGATGCTTTCTCTGTAGTGATTTATTCCTTTTCGTTTTCACTTCTACTTTTTCCTTTTCTTCTTCTTTGTTACGTAATGTATAAAAATGGTTTATGTGTTTTAACTGAGTTTCTGAAGATCATAGTCCAAATGAATTTGGAAAGGCACAAAAAATTACAGTCTTAATCATGAAAAGGGAATAAGTGGTCAACTCATATAAATCCGTAAAGCGTTTTGAAATGAAATGGGGTTGCTGTTCTTCTTATTTTTAAAATTCTTGTTTCTAAATGAGGTTATGTAGTGGTGCTCGCCCTGAATTCATCTTTTAATTGCAATGGATTTATACTTACAGTAGTACTTACTGTGTATGTTTTTTAGCCTGTCTCTTTATTTGTGAGGAATCCTTTGTTTTCCTCTTTTCTCCCATGTTATACCTGCTTTTTATTCTAATGTGAGATTTCCCTTGCCATCATGACAAGTATTGGATAAGGCAAAGTAAACTTGTGCTGTACTGTTGACTACATAGCACTGTGCCAGATTACAGTGTTTCTACCAGTGACTGCGTCTGGTACTTTGCCTTGATGCCTTCAGGTTAGCTAGGCTTTCATTCATTTTCTGTATTTATCTTTAGGGCAAGGTATGTTTTCTTCTACTCCCTCTTGAAAGCTTTGTGCCTGAAATTACAAGATTTTAATTTAGAAGACCCTAAATAGAAGTTGATTTTTCAAAGACTTGAACTTCCATTGATTTTTATCTTTCAACTTATTAAATAGCCAGATCAAGAAGACTTTGGTCCTTATTGTTGTCTCAATATCTATAACTCAAAGTCAGGTCCCAGCTGGAAAATATCTCCTATTGTATGAAAGCTTGATAATTTTCAGTCTTTCCAGGTAACAATTGCCTGTGTCCTTTCTACTGAAGGTTTCTAAATGAGCTTCTGTTGTTCTCTTGATGTAGAGATTACCAGAAATTTATATATCACTGACAGAAAATAGATTTTTTAAAAATTATTATTATTTTATTATTTTTAAATCAGATAAATTAATCTTGTATAGTATGGTCAGAGTGTGTCACTGTTAGAAAGACAATTAAGCATTTGACTTCAGATTTCTTCTTTTCCTTTTCTTCCTCTTTGGACCTCTGCAGTTTGGCTTCGAGAACATCTGTGGCTTATTAACTTGCCAATTTCCTCTAAAGATTCATGCATCAGTATTTTACTGAGTTCAACCCCGAATCTAAGTGTCAATGAATCTTCAAAATTCAGAAAGCTTTTTCTGAGAAAGAACGAATAGATTTTAAAAAAATGCAAATTATTTTAATATATTAATACAAGAGTTGCTATTGTTAAAAAGGAGTAACTTCTTTTAACTTAAAACAGTATGGATATATGGTCTGAACTTAGTTTTTCATAGATAAATATCTGGATGTAAATTGCAGACCATTTCTTTGTGCCATATCTGTCATAATGTAGTCTGGTATCATAGGGTTTCCTGTGAATATAAGAAAATACATGGCTGCCATTTGCAGGCATTGTTATAAATATTTTGATGTAAGTGACAACAGAAGGTGCAGGACAGTGAAGAATGATATCCTGTGCATGACAAATTACTACAATCTCCTCATGCTACTAAAGCAATTGCTGAATGGTAGTGTGCCACGTGACTTTGTATCACATTCTTCTCCTGGATTAACTGTACAAACATAATAAATAAATGAGTAAACAAATAAATAGAAATAAAAGCTTCTGTTAAAAAACAAAACAAACAAAACAACAAAACAAACAAAAAAACTGGTAGTAATTAAACACAGATTCAATAACATGTAAAGTATTAATAGGTCAGTAATTTGCATCGACTTTGACGTTACTCTGAAGGTCTTCAGTATTATATACATTGTGGATTAATACACAAAAGGGTGAATACAGTGAGTGCCAAAAAAATAATCTCCTTGCTGCTCTTATGAGGGAGAAGTATAAAAATAATCTCAGCCTCATGGCATCCTGGTTCTTTGCTTATAGAATACGGTGCTTACAAGACTAAAAAGTACTGCAAAAGCTCATTTAGAGTATGTGACAGCCCTGAACACCCTTTCTTTCCTTCTAGAAATAATAAGATATTCTTAATTTAACATAAATCTAAGCTTTCAGAATAATTTCAGCATAATCTGGAGTTTGTAACGTGGAATTCGTTGAGGATCACCTATCATTATTTTAAAGGCAGAGGCTGTGCAAAGATCAGAAGCACTGGTTGTCCTAGTGCCCTCACTTTCACCCCTAGCATCAAGCTCTATTGCACATTAATCTTCTTACAAGTCTTCTGTATTTTTCAGCTGTTGGTCCTGTTACAAATATATCTCTGCTTTGTAATGTCACAACCAACTCCTTTCTACAAAGTAAGCCTGTCAGGCCTCCTCAACATTTCTTCTGTGCATTGTGCTTTCAGAGGCTGGGAAGAGCAGGGAAAAGATATAGTAAATGGTTTTTTTGTGCAGCATTGACCGCAAGCAAATCAGTTGTAGCTACTTGTACTCTCTGTGACTTTATGTATGAACAGATTTAGAAAATTGCCCAGAAACTTGAATTGATGAGATGCTCTTCTTGTCAATTAAAGGATATTTTTACTGTAGAGTTGATTTATGAAATGCTTGCTAGCCTGGAATAAAGTGTGAATAAAGTGAAAAAGGTTGGGTTCCCCAAGATGGAATAGTCTCTCTCACCAGTGCCTGTGAAAAATATCTGCAGCATGTGTCAGATAGCTCATAAGATAACAGTGGAAGAGAGGTCACAAGCAATCCAGATTCCTGTTTCTCTGTGTCCAGACGTAGAAAGCTGAACAGTACAAATCTCCAGGTACCTATCTTTATATCAGATATAAATATTTGTGAAGAATCCACTATTAAGGTGCCAGCAGATGGCATTGAAGAATACATGTCATTTCTGTTTCTTGTAGAAATAGTAAGTTTTTACAGTGCCATGTGCTGAAAATTACTAGTTCTATATGCCTTTCCTGAGCTGTGTATGTCCTCCATTAAAGGAGGCATACAGAAGTTAGGCACCTAGTTTTACATGTTCAAAATGTTAGAAGGCTTTAAGCTCTCTTTATATGCTAATGCTTTTATTTGTCAGATAATTCTGGACACGTCCATTAGGGGTAGAAATCCTGACTGGACTGTCATCTGTAACAGAACAACTGCAGTCACACAGATTTATTGTTTCTTAGTGTCTGCTGCAATTGTATGTTATTGGTTCCACTGCTAGTGAATGACTATTAACTTATAGTTTTCAAGTTCCTTTAATGATGCTTACTTCAGATCATGTTTTTACCTCTTCAAAACTCTGTTAGCGGGCTGAGTATGAAGGGGAGAGAAAGCAAGGGAAAGCACATGTAAGAAACACAAAAGAGGAAATAGACAGTAGGGGGGAAAAAAAGGTAGGTGGAAACAAAACAGTAGTGGAGTCCTGTAGAATCCCAGATTCTCAATATTTTTGAAACAGATTCTCAATATTTACACTGGGACATGCTTTTTCCAAGTGAATGGTCAGGCTCTAAAATGGACTGCCCAAGGAGGTGTTGGATTCACTGTCCCTGGAGGCGTTCAAGGAACGTTTAGATGTGAGGGATACGGTTTATAGAGAAACATTGGTGATAAGTGGACAGTTGGATGAAATAATCTTTGAAGTCTTTTCCAATGTTGGTGATTCCATGCTTTTATATACAGTCTGGTTTCAGAACTTGTATACATAGTAAGGACGTTTGCAGATGATTCTGAATTAGAAGGATCTGTTGATTCCCTTGAGTGTAGGCAGGCTTTGCAGAGATTTTGACAAATTAGCATGCTGTGCCACTCGCTTTGATTATGACAAGAGGCTGAGTTTTAACTTTGTAAGTCTTAGTGAAGTTTGATCTACACTGATTCTCTTTTGTAATGGGTTCCAGTCTAGAGATGAAGGATTGGAGAACGTATACAAGAAAAGGAAAAATACATAATATAATACAGTAAATTCTTAAGCTGGTCGGATAGTTGGGAAACATAAATGCTTCAAGCAAAGAGCACGAGAGACACTTCCTACTGTTACTTGCCTTTTGATTTGCCTTTCTACACTTTCAGTCTCCCCTTTCTCGTTGTTGGTGGGGTTTTTTTTTGTTGTTGTTTTTGTTTCTTGTTTGTTTTGTTTTGTTTTCTTTAAGGTAAATACATAAGATCTCTCTTTCCTATTAGATATATTTCTCTCAATTGCAAGGTTTGGATAGCTCCACTCTGAATTCAGTGGTGAAAGGATTCAGATATTCACCTTTCTATGGAAAGTGGAGAAGGTCTTTAATGGAGCACTACAGGTAGATAAATCAGAGGCTACTGGCTGTGTTTATAGCCAGTAATAAAAAGAAAATTTCTACTGATTACTTATCATTTTTAATGCTAGTGGGTAATTTCTTCCACCTTGTCTCTTCTGAATCTGAATGGTTTTCAAATGCCAGATCAAGCAACTATCCAGGGACTATGCAAAAATGTACAAGTCAAGGAAGAAGCCACTTGTAAACCGATTCACTTGAAGTTACATTCAGAGTTTGGGTTGCCCGATAGGGAAACACTATACAGACTAAAAGAAACATGATATTTCTTAATTTCCTCATAATTTTTTTTCCCCCTATATTAAGCCCTTCATAACATCACAAGTCTGTTGAATCTAGAAAACTTGCAGGAGTGTTTTGTTTTGTTTTCATGACATCTTAATTAGAGTAATTACATTCCAGCCAATGACAAAAGGACAGGAGTGACTAAAGGAACTGGGGCTGTTTAATCTTGGAAGAGGAGGCTGAATGGAGACCTTATTGCTCTCTTCAAATACTTGAAAGGTGCTTATAGCGAGAGCGGGGTTGGTCTTTTTTCACTGTTGACAGGACAAGGGGAAATGGACTCAAGTTGCTCCAGGGGAGGTTTAGGTTGGATATCAGGAAACACTTCTTTATAGAAAGGGTTATTGAGCGCTGGAGTAGGTTCCACAGTGAAGAGGTTGAGTCACCATCCCTGGATGTGTTTAAAAGCTGTCTGATTGTGGTTGTCAGGGACGCGATTTAGCAGTGGGTTGTTAGAGTTAAGGTAGTATGATTAGGCTGAGGTTTGACTTGACTACCTAACAGAAAGTTACTAACTTGTGGAGTTTATTTTAAATATTTTGTTTTTCATCTGGAGTATAAGAAAGAAAAGGAAATTCCACTAATTATACAGAACAGTATAATTCAACATGCATTGGTGTGAAATGTTGAATTAATTCTGGCTTTTCATACTCTCAGAAAACCAAGTTGGCATCTTTATAGACACAGATGTCAGACATCTTGTGAAGAGAACCAACATGCTACAGTATGATTTACTTGGCAACATGTTGCAGCAAAAAGAGGGGAAATGATTTGGCCGTAGAATAGGCAATTGATCTGAATGTACCTCCTAGCCAAACAGGAGCACTGCATTGACTATGTTATCATGAATTCATCTTTCTGAGCACAATGTTCCCTCCGTTCCATTTTCTACTCATTCCTTGTTTTCAGAATTGTCACTCATTGATCTTTCCATCTATGTTTTTGTAATGTGATAGGGTGTGAAATGTGAATGTATTTTCAGCAATTATGTAATATGTGAATTAGAACACAAACAATATATTTTTGACCATGTGTAGGAATTTAAAAATAAATAAAGACCATTAAATGATTAGGTAGCATTAGCTACATTTTTATATATTGAAATGCTAAGGGAGATGTATTAGTTTTGTAACTTCCAAAGACCTGCAATAAGATGATTGTGCCCTGGACCTCTCCTATTATAGTTAGAATCTTTTATTTATTTTAATAAAATGTTATCTGTACAGACACCTGGGTCTGCAGCTCCACTGCTCATCTTTCTGATAAAACCCCACTTTTTCATAAGGTCAACAATTCTGCAAATTCTCAGAGCTAATTTTTCAGTGTCTTATTTAGCCTGTCTTATGTTCCTTTGGTGTTACGTGTCAGAACATTTGTGCACAGTTCGCAGAATCTCTCCCTTCAAGGGTTCATGCAGTAGATAGAGCTCAGCATCCTGTCACCAGGTAACTGGGATAGAGACCACTGGAAAGATGTGCAACAGCACTCAGCTGCAGTAGAAGACAAACTCCAGACTTGTGACAGAGTCTATCTCTCAAGTTATTAAATATGACCCAATACCAACTGCTATGGAGTGGTCATGACTTCACATGTTCAAACTTCAGAACCTGAGATCTGAGAAGAGCTGTGCTGAGCCAATATGCTAGGAAAGATTAGACAGGATTTTCATTTGCTATCAACTGTGCCATTAACGGCTACAGAAGATAATAAGAACAGAGTTAGTAATATTTCACCGTACAGTCTCCTAGCCTTCAGCAATTTGAGGTTCAGAAATTTTCTGAGATGAGTTTACTTTCATATTTACAGTAGCTCTTGATGGATTTTTATTCTACGAGTTAATTGTTTGTTAAACAAATGTAAATGTTAGCACCTATGTTCTCGTACTTAGGGATTCCAGAACTTTACTCTTTATTACATTACAAAAGAAGTACTACTTTTTTCCTAGATGTCTCCTGTCTGCTAGTTTCATTTGATGCTCTGTATCCATGTATTTGGAAGAAAAACAAACACAAACAACCGTGAATATTGATTCTCTATTTACTGTCTCCATTCCACTCATACTTAAAATATCTCTATCATACTCCCACTCAACTGTCTCTCATCCAGGTTGAAGAGCTGTAGTGATTACTTGTATGAAAAGCACTCCATCTCTTAAATTGTAACAACTTCCTGTATCTTTTTCGGGTCTAGTCTGTATCTGGTTTTGAGATGAGGACGTGAGAACTTGAGAGGTTGGAAAGATTAACTTCTTTCAAATCCACGGTTTATACTGTGTACAAACTGTAACAACATAATACAAAATAGGGCATGAAGGTTTCAGTCTGAGTTATCTAGAGTTATGACTTCTAGGATAAATCAACAGACCATTACATCTTGGAACTGTTAATTTTATACTGTGCTATGTTATTTGTGTAATTCTACGTTGTTTATGCTGAGCACTTTTCTACCACTCTAAGAGCTTGCATATCATTTTAATTGCAGTACCTATTTTTTCTTCTACATTTTGATCTTCATTTTATCCTACAAACGCAGCTCCAGAGTGCCTCCAGCACTAACAGTTTGTCTCCTTTTAGAAGCAGTAAAAATTCCATCAGGCCATAACATCCCCCTGTTTTTTCTACTCTTTCTTTCTTTTCCACAAAGCAACCTGTACAATTCAATAGTATGGACTTAGATGTTTGTGAGTTATGGTTCTGGCCTAAGGAAATGCTGCAAAATTATTCTAGTCTCACAGAAGATAAATATGAACAAACATTTATTCCACAGATTCTATAAGGAGTTAAAAATATAAAAGAAAGGTTTTTCAGTGTGTCTAGGGAGTTTGGGAACAGAAATCCCAGTAAGATATTTTTCTTCTGTGACTCTCTTGGGTGCTCCTGAAGCTCCAGTCCTCAAAGCTGCTTGTTGTTGCCTGCCCGCTGAGGGAGGTGTGATTGTAGATACACCTCAGCAGTGCGAGTGTACTGTTCTCTTCAGTGATCTTGCATGAGATAACTGCATTTGAACCATACATAAACAAACTCTCTTGAATCGCTGCCTGCATCAGGAGATTGGAGCTATCCTCCTTTCTAACTCTGTGTTCTTTCCCAAATTGACTATGGCACAATGGGAAGCTGGTGCTGGATGCTCTGAGGAAGAACAGTCAAGGAAGACTTTCACCAGGTGCTTTACAAACATAGAAGCAGCAAAATGTTGTGCATTATGTAGTTAAGCACTGTGACTGTACATTCTCCGCAAAAGGATGAAACCTGGTGAGACACAGTCTACAGACTAAGAGATTTTTTAAATGGGAAATTGAGACACAGCATGATTTAAGTGGTTCACCCAAGGATAGAAAAAGGAACAATGGCTAGTGCATTAGCTAGAGGCTTGCAGATTTTGTTCAGTGCTTTCACAGATGCTTCTGAAACTCACTGTGTGCTTTAAATAGAAAATTATTTTTTTTTTTCAGTAGTATGAGATAATTACATAGAAAGTTTTGAAGTGCTTCAGACTGTTGTATTGGTGTTCTGGGCATGCTGCTAAAAACAAGAGGAGTCAGTCTGGAAGTTCCAGAGTCATGGATGATTACCTTGGCTACCTGATTATCCCTCTAACTAGAACTACTGTTCTACTGACACAGGAGCTTAATGTTAAGTTCTTTATGTGGATGAATCTGAACTTTTCTGTTATGTTTTCTTTTTTGATAGGAAATGAGTGTAAAAGGAATAAAACCACTGAGCTCCCATGCAGTGGGATTTGCGTTGTCTTGAAAAGGCTGTTTTTATGTCAAGATAATAACATTTCTAAGGAAAGCCGCATAAGGGATCTAATAGTTCTCTGATATTTAGAGAAAAAGAAAAGGGCAGAAGCAAAGGAGAAATAAGAAAACAAAAACAAAAAAAACAAAAAAAACCCCACAATCTTCTATTTTCTACGTAGACAGTTGGCAACACTTTGTTTTTCCAATTAAGATGATAGCATCTGGGCTACTGTAATCCTTAAGGTTGTAAACTGTGTCATGTTGCCTTCTCTAGAGCGGATTCATCAGTCAGCTGGTGATAATTTATTTGATTAGAAAGAAAGGCACTGACTATAATTTTAACGTAGGATGGCTTTAAAAATAAAATTAATTTCACATGCACTATGGGAAATAATTTGTCTGAAGCACCAAAAACAAAGACAAAAACAAAATCAAGGAAACCTTTTCCTTCATCTTGCCTTCCCTGTTAAAAACCATCTAATATAAAGGAATTAAGCTGAGAATTTAATGATTTAACATGAATTTTTGTTGACATCTAGGTTAAAGTATTTATTATACACTTGAGTTTATTCATACAGTGCTGCTCAAATTAGGTGCAGAGTAGAGGGAGAAGTATCTTAGTATCTAAGTATCTAAGAGCCTTAGGAGGGAAGAGCAGCATAGAAGACGAGGCTACACAACAGCTACCGTTGAGGCAGGTGGGGCAAAGCATAGGAGGAAAGAGAACCAGCTACAGAGAAAGGAGATAGGAAGGAATAACTTAAAAGGAACTAAGAATAACAGAAATGAACTTCTTTGGCTACAGCAATTTCTTTAGCAAGCGGCATATCTTCTGGATTTAGAAACCTTCAAATAATGCCATTACCCTGCAAAAGCATAATACCCACCACAAAACAAAAGCTGTGTTTTTAGGAGGAGATTAAATTTGTTGTTATCTGTTTACATACTACTCAGGTAGACTGAGTAGACCTGGCTGCAAAATAACATGGATTATACTACTGATAGCTAAACTCTTTCCAAACATTTTGTTTATTTTTGTAACACGTGGTGATTTTACAGTTTCAAACAGTTTATTTAGTTCCCCTAACAAAGTCTGGTACAATTTGTTGTGTTGTACTGTATTTGTATTGTTATCTTGTATTGCTGTTGCAAAGAAGAGCTATCAGACACAATGCTGCTGGAATTTAATAAATTCCAGTAGAGATGAACTGTGGAGATAGGTTTAAAAACTTTCTGGAATATCAACAAATAACAAATCACAAACAAGAACTTTAAGCAGTAGCTTAGTCCTAATTTTGGAGAAGAAGAGAAATTTTGGTAGGTGGAAACATGATAACATTCTTGATTTGTCATGTGAGTCAGTAGAATGTTGATTTAATTGCTCTTTTTGGCTTATCAAAGGAATAATTAAGTGAATATAGCACATCTTTCCCTGTCGGATGTGATGCTATTGCCAAACTGGTTGCAAAACATCCTTAGGGAAAAAAAAAAAAAAAAAGAAAAAAAAAAAAAAAAGGATAACTATTTATACATAGTTATAAAGCAAAATTGATGTGAAAGCATGAAAGTGATTTTCACAATTGCTCTTCAGGTATTGGAGCTGTGATGTGTAACTTCTCTATAGCAGTCGCAAAAATAAGAGCTGGGATTTGCAGAGCAGATGAGGACCTGAGAAGTGAGAACCTTGTTTCTTTAATTATGAAACTCACAGTTGTGTACAAATTTTATTGTCTTGGTTTGCGGAACTATGCTAAAGTTATCTAAATTTGCACAAGCCTAAAATGGAGAGTAAGGTATCGTAACACCAAGATAATTTTATTGAAACTTTTGAGAGAGTGGAAACACTTACTCAGCTCAATGCCTTTGAAAAATGCAGTGAATTGTTTACTTCATCCTTGAAAACAGCATGAGAAAGTCAGATAAGACCATGATTTAACATCCATTAACATTAATCATTTAACATGATTAACATGTAATGGAAAATTTTCACAAAAAAAAAAAAAAAAAAAAAAAAAAAGCATAGCCAGATTTCTCTCCAGTCAGGACACTACTAGATCTAGTGAATCAGCCCTAGTCCTGCTTACAACAGTATGTTTCCAGTGACAAAGGCTGCTTTTCTTCTCATTGAATCATACAGCTATAGTAGACTTATGACCTTTGTAAGATATATGGGTGTCCGTGCTGCCTCAGTAGAGTGTAGGTGAAGCTTGTCTTTTCATAATTCCCACCCATAAGAGTCACCACATAGATTCCCATGCAAAAAGCAGAAGCTTTTCTGTTGGTATATTGGATGTGATTCTGAACCCTGGATCTAGTGTGGTCCTTTTATTTTATTTTATTTTATTTTATTTTAGTGAATTGACAGCATCAGTCAGACTTGAGTTAGTGTTGGTTATACATGTTACTCCAGCCTCATTTCCCATCTGAGTATTCTTTCTATCTGATTTAGTTATTAATCAAAGATGAGCCAGTGCAGTACAGTGGGGGGAAAAATGAAATATTGCATAGAATTGGGAGATCTCAGAGCATTTTTTTCTTAAATGGAATAAATGACCCTGGCTATGATAACAAATATGTTGGATGGAAAGTCTTTCATTTCTGAGTACAGATGAGTGGTGGAGTTGCAGAAATTGACTGGCTTTTCTCTAGTCTAGAAGGTAGAACTGCAGGGGCAAATTATTCAGGGGGATGTTGTTCTTAATCATTCTTGTTCTTAATCAACAATTAAATAAGTTTAACTGCACATTTTGATTGCAACCACTTTAAGTTCCCAGGATAATAAAGGGGGGGCTATGTTCATTTAGCACAGAGCAGATTCTGATATTATAACTTTTGGGAAACTTCCTATTTATTTCACAGTAGAAGTCCTGTAATAATTAGAGAGACTGTGGTGTGAATGTTACCTGGCCTGATTTCTGCATGCAGTAAATTGGCCTCACCTCCTTTCTCTGTGTGCAAATTCACACACAAAAGGATGGTACAAATCACAGCCAACTGTTGCGAGTGTCTTGCAAAGAATCTTTTATTTAAGTAAAAAATAAAAAAATAAAAAATAAAAATCCCAAGTATTTCATTTTCATTTATTTGCATGTTAAGTAATTGTAAAGTGTTTAAGCAACTGGTTTTCTTTCAGCTGTGACTCAAAATCACAAGTTTTCTTCTCATTGCAGAAACATCAAAGACATTTATTCGTATATATATTCATCATTTATTCTGCAAAAATCTAACTCTTTATCCTTGGTTAAAATTTTTACTTGGGATAATTTTGTCCAGTAACTGCACCTCAAACATGCCTACATACAAATTTTTCATAAAAAAATGGAAGAACGTTTTGGGATGAAAGACACTTTTTGTAGAGTACATAAAGCACTGTAACTAAAGCTTTGAATGTTGTTTGTCAGATGCTTTGACATAATATTTAGAATTATCATTTTCCTGAAATGACAGTGTCATGAAGTGGTTTGATTAGTAGTCTTGTTTTGAGCAAACCTGTGATTTCTGGTACGTGCTAGAACTTTTAATTCTGGCTAATATCTGAAAATAAATGCTTAAAATCAGTAGACTGGTAAAATATATAAACTGCTTTTTTATGACCTTGAGTTGGCTGACATTCTATTGGTGGGAGCATATTTTGAATCGCAAAAATCAAAAAAAAAAAAAAAAAAAGGTCTCTTTAAAGAAGTGTTGGTTTATACAGAGGAAATTTGCTGGGATTTATTTTATTGAAATGCTGATAGGTAGAAGGAGGGTTTTCATTAGAGGTAATGTTGAGGAGAGAAATAAAAGAGAGAGAGAAAAAGAAGAGAGATGTGAAGGTTAGATGCTGGATTCAGAAAGAAAGAGAAGGATGAAAATTGTGAGGGGGAAAAATGATACAGAAAGAAGCACATGAAAAATTAGCGAATAAGATTAAGGCAAAGAGCAGAGCAAGCAAAAGTAAAAGCCTAAGAAGCAGTGCTGGAATTAGGCCAGTGCTGAGTTATGGCAGTTCACAACAGAGCATTGATAGGTCTCATAAAAAGGGTCAGACTAATTGAAATTTGTCGCTTTCTAATTCTGATGGTTAAATTCCAGTACAGATGAGTGAAATGCACAAAAAAAGTGCAGAAAGAGAAAGAGCTCTCCAGCATGACAAGGAAAATAATTATTTAAGTATCAAATGTACAAGGAGAATCTCTAAGTTTTTCTCTTTGTTTCCAGTACCTGGTAAATTAACACAAAGCTGTCCTTGACACTGAACATAAATGGAATTCAATCAGGTTCCAACATTAAACAGGAAGACTGAGGAGACTTAAATGTGAGTCATTTAGTATGAATATAGGTTTTTAAGAAATTCTTCCTGCATTCTAAGCAAAAATGCTATGATTTGGGAAGGGATATAAACTGTATCTTTGTATCTAAGTAAATAGTTGAATGTATGTTTTAAATTCAAAGCTTAGTACAGGCTGACCTACGAGATCATGACTGATACTTCCTTAAGAAGTAACTTTTTAGAAGGTCTCTCATAATTGTCATTAGCAATAATATAGGAGTAAAGATATTTATGATGCAAGGTCTGTGGCTGGCCATTTATACCAGGAGAAGGTCTGATCCTTCTTGTCTATTTTTTTCATTAAATCATTGTAGGGAATAGATGAGACAAAGAATTCTTAGCTTTATCCAAAGCAGAATCTCCTTTTTTGTAAATTAAGTTAATAAATGTTTAAAAGCAAAATATGATTTTAAGCACTAGATTATATAAAATTATTTAAATAGCCATTTTTTACAATGAATACCTAGTATCATGGAAAAGTAATTACAGAGAGTAAAAGACATGCCCAGTATTTTTCATTTAAGGTGGGAAGTGCCTGTCAGTACACCTAAAATTTATGGGACATAATTCTTGCTTTCTACTCATACCAATTTAAAGGAGAGGCAACTCTGCTGAGGTAATACTGATATAAAATCTACCGAAGATCTGTCTAAGTGTGCTTGGTTTGATTCAGCCAAGTGTATGAACATGTGGTTATATTCGTTCCTACTCTTAGCATGTGTTTACGTATTCTCCGTGCTCTATCACCCACAGTTTGTCAGTTATAGCATAGTCCAAAAATTAATAGTAAGCAATCTTTGAGTGTATGCAGAGCTGTAGGCTGTGTAAGTAAATGTGTTCCCATTAACTTCTGGGCCCTTGAAGTAGAGTAAGACTGTTACAGGTTGCTCCTCAAAGCTGTCATATTTCCTAAGCAAAGCGAAATCTTGCTGCAGCTGGGCAGGAGGATGTATGAATCTCAGATTCCTTTGGAATCATGTTTCATACTTGCAGAAGGCTAAATACTTTGTTAATGCATTTAGATATGGTAATAATTGGCACCTTAGAAGTGTTTGAGACAGACAGGTATAAGGATTCCAAATGCATCTGTTGTAAATTTTACTATAGATTTTGTGTTGTCTAGTGATGAAAACAATCTGTGGAAAGACAAAACTGTCTAGTGTCTCTTATTGAGGATGCTAGTATATATTTGTTGTATGATGAATCTTAATCACTTTAACATCTGTAGCAACAAGTTCTGTCACTTGACAAGCACATTTATTTTGTATGTTCTCCTTTTTTTAAAAAGCCCCATTGCCCATCTATTTGAAATCATCATGATGTATTTTTTGTGCAGTCAGAGAAATCCTTCCTGAAGACAGTGTCAGAGATGCAATGTCATTTAGGCTGGTCTAATAGGGATAGAGAATTGAAGCTCAGTTATTTTTTCTGATGCACAATTGTTTGTTTCCAAAAAATACACGGGTTTTGCATTTATTTAAATTTTGGAAAAAAAGGATAGGAACTGGGAAAGCAATCTTCTTGCTTTGCATCAGGGTTTTTTTTTGTTTTGTTTTTGTTTTTGTTTTTTTATGTTTTGTTTTTCATGTAGAGCTGAACCAAAACATTCTTTCACTACTGACAGTCATGCTAACTGGGCCTGTTTTTGTTTTCTGTTTGCGGCACTGAATGTCTCCAATCCACAGCTTTCCCAAAATTGTGCATAAGTAAATTAATCTATCCAGATAACTGTAATCATTGGGCAACTTCCTGTGTGTCCTTTGTGTGTTTGGGACAGTGATTTAATTTGTAAGGTCATTGGTGGAAGAGAGTGGTGAGAGCCATTTGCCTCAGTCAGGTGTGATCTGGCCTGTAACACCACGCCGCTGATGTTTCCACATGAAATGAACCTACTCTCAGCAACATGTCACTCCATAAAGTAGGAATCTTTTGGCAAGTAATAACAAATTCAATCCTGATCATTTCTCAACAGCATCAGTTTTCTCTTCAGTTCTGGTACAGAGTAGTACCCTTAAAAGACACTTTGTTGTTCCAACACACTCTTATTGCCATTAAAATTCTTTCTGAGTTAGTCTTTACATCCTTGAACTCTTTTAAAAAATTCCAAACTTTAACCAGATTTAAACTGGAATCTTTGGTTGTGCTACAAAACTGTTGGTAATGAGAAAGAATTCAGGTGTTTTACTACTTCTAAAATGACCCTACTATAGTTTTTAAGGGAAAAGTTGCAATGCTAAATAAATGATCACTTAATCTCTCACACTCAGTTACCCAAATGTATGTATTAACTCTTCAGCCAACATATTTTTTTCTTGAATGTTATCCTAATTCTAATGACAAAGAGGTACTTTATAAATGTTCAGTGTGTGGTGACAAATACTATATTTTATAAATTAATTTCAAGTTAATGCTAAATTATTACAGAATTACATACTACATACACTTTACTACCAAAAGAGTTCATCATGATTAATGTTATTACAGTGAACACCAAAGGAATTAATAATGATTTGCACTTATTATAGAGTGGAACCAGTGTAGAGAAAAGAAGGTTAGTCTAATTAAATTCCAGAAACCACTTTAGGGCTCTGCTGCATTGTGGAAGCTGGTTTTTATGTTAATTAATTCTGTATGAAAGGTTATTGAAGTGTTCTAATATTGTGCAAAGAGGCACCGGGAAATATTTTGGAACTGTTATATTTTTGTCTAAGATATCTGGACCAATCAAGATGGAGTCATATCCATTATGAACTCTTGCAGACTGTGTAAATGATAATAAATAATAAGCAGCTGAAGATTCTAAGAGTTTTTGAGGGATGAAGCTGAAGCAGGCTAAAGGTAGAGCTGTATTCTTAGCACATGTGATTGAAGGGCAATCAAAACTCAGGCCTAGAAATCCATATCATTTTATTGCAGTAGGCAGAGTTACTGGGCAATGCATTACAGACTTAACTCCCCTTCTGAATTACTACCCTCACACAAATGCTAGATCAAAGTTACCTTAGATTTTACAGACATGTGACTTCACAATCATTTGGAATGTTACAGTTCAAGAGGTGAAAAGAGAGTGTTTTTGCACTTTTTTTTTTTCCTAGTTATTTTGTGAGAAAAACATAAACAACAATAAAACAAAACTCAAAAAAGTAGAAAGAATTTTTGGTAGTACTTTGACCTTCCTAATTAGTTTGAAGAATCCCCTGGCTGCTATTGAATAATACAGATATTTCAGACTCGGATTCAAACCAAGAAAAATATTTCTGAAGAAACAAATGAGAAAATTAACTTTGCTGCTGCTTCCACTTAAATTCTTGGAAATGTTTTTACTTCTACCCTTCTAATAGACCTGTTTGGAAATCCTTTTCAGGCTGGATTTTTCAAACCCCAATTCCCTTAAGCACATGCTTCACATGTTAGGCATGTGTTTAAGTTCTCTTGATTTAGAGGCATGTACTTGAGGGCACTGCTGAATAAAGAAGGGTATGAGCATGTACTTAAATGCTTTGCTGATCAAAGGAATAAACCTTTTCATTTGATCTGTGCTTAATGTGAGTTAGATCTCATTTACCTGTTATCCAGGAGTCAAGAATATATAAGAATATACCAAATCTCTCTAGTAAGTATACCATTGTTGACTAAGCTGAATTCCGTTGGCTATTGAACTAGGAAAGGCAGCATAATACAGTGTTCCTACGTTTCTTTTTTAACATATTTTATGATGTGAAATGTGAATTACATTTTCAAGTCCTACAACCACATTGCAGATAAAAAAGCAGGGCGATTAAAGACACTAAAAATGAGATCAGGGAAGAGGGAGGGGTTTTGTTGCTTAATTCATATATTTGGTATAACACGAGCATGATTCAACATGTTTTATGTTCTTAATATTTTTCTTTCTATATGCCATACGCTATGCAATACATCTCTTCCTCCTTACACTAACAATTTATATTCAGGATACTCTAATGAAGTACATCTTGAGTCTCCTTTTCATGGCTAATGAGGAGACAACAAGAATTTGACTAATACTAGTACAATTACTGGAGCAGTGAAGCATGCATCTCTGATTAGACGTGATAATTTGCAAGGCTGGGCTCTTCACATTAAGTTTGCAAACAGTTTAAAAATCACTTCCTCTATTTATCCAGCTAATCTCTGTTTAATGACTGCAAGCCTGACAAAAGAAAGTGAAAATATCTCTTAAAATCCTATACTTCATTTATGAAGCTTGTATATAGAGCAGCAGTGTAATTTATAGCAGATCATTTCCAGGAGACTGTTTGATGAAGCCCTGCAGCTGACTTCTCACAATGCAGTGGTATTCGTATTCATCCTGCAGTACTTCAGAGTTTCCTTTGTAGTGGGATATCTTTCTCTTTGTCCAGATTTAGACATATTTCTGCAGATTTTTGTCTCTTTTGTTTGATTCCTTTTTTTTTCTAATTCGCCTTCCAAATTCAATATTTTGTTTTTTATTGAGGCTTAAAATTTTTGCCTGATTTTTTTATTTATTTTTTTTTTTATTTTTCTTTTTTTCTTTTTGTTCAGAGTGTGGTGGAGTTGACTGATGGTAGTGCTCAGGAGTTCTTCATCAGTCAGCACCATCATGAGCAGTCAGGTTTTAACGAGAATATGGCATGTATCAATTCATATATATGGAAAAAAATCCTTCTTCTGAGTCCAGTTTTCACCATTGTGAGTTGCCTGAAACCGCAGCGTCTTGGGCTAGAATTGTTGATGATTTTAATTATTCAGATGGAAAAAAAGCTGTTTCTGTCAGTAGGTGGCACTCGTCCTGAATCAAGAGCAAGAATCTGCTTTAAATGGACAGCTAGCTGCATCAGAGGAGTTGCATGTAAAACTGCATACCGGAAAGCATCACAGATAAAAATTATGTTTCCTGGGTGTGATCACAAAGAAGGAGCAGGCAGTAATTGTACTAGAGGTTGCGACTGAGTTTTTTTGATCTCGTGAATGAACTGCCAGTTGCTTTCCTGCCTCACAGATCGAGTGCCCCCAGGGCTGACTTCATACTACACAGTGGCACTATCAGATTGTAATTTCCTTCAAGATTCTCTATAAATGAGTAAAATCAGATGCAGCATAAGGATACTGTTCTAGAAAGCCATAAAAGATTCAGGTTTGTGCCTCACATAGATCTTTTCTGGAATATAAAAGCTGGTACACAGAGTGATCAAATGCTCAGCCTGTTGTTCAGCACATATTTAGTTGCTTATATGGCTTTTGGAGAGCCTGATCGAATCTGTCTTGTTAAAGATACATTGGCCCTGGGGTTTCACTGTCTATTTTACTTAGAGGTACCTAATGGTTTTGTTTCCAGTGAAAAGTGGCAGCTGTTACAGGGATTGATTGGGACAGACAGAAAATGCACATGAGTTTCCTTCTGTCCCTGTGGAAGCTACCTGGGTCAGGGAGGACTGGTTTCCTAGGGAAGTTTAGAGTGACTGCACAAGGAAGGCATCTTTAAATATAAGGGCATCTGCATCTTCCTTCTTTTCCAAATGAAAGGGAAGAGATAAAAATAGAAAATTCTTAATTACCTCTTGGGGGTGGCAGGTTTCTGAAACTGAGCTGCAAAATCCCAGTAGCTGAATGTCCCCCTGAAGGTTGGGATGGAAGAGTGGAGGTATTGCAAGATGACATCACTTTCTATCTGTTCCTAGTGTGATGGAAGCTGGCCAATACAGCTTCAAAAATGTAAAAAGCAGATAAAGACTTCCCTTCATTCTACTGTAGTCATTGCTGGTGGTCTTAGTAGGAAGAACTGTCTGATTTTCCTTTCCCCCATTACAGAGTAACCAAGTTAAAGATCAGAAGGTGACATTTGAATATCTGTCACCTCTTCATATGATTAGTAATGTTATTATTGAAAATGAGGCTCATGCTTCTTAAAGGTGTAGGAAGTGAGGAAGCTGTTTTCCCTAGAGGGAAACAAAGAAGAAAGCAGCGCTACAGTCAGAGGTGGCAGTAAGAGTGGCTTGCTTGCAACTTTCTTGTTCCCAGTGCTATGAGAGCTGTAGTTCTTAAACTGCTGCATGAGCTCTGTATAACTGACATAATTTTGTAATAATGATAAATTTCCTGCTCGTAATCACAACAGTAGTGCTGGGCAATAAATGTCTGCTTTTGCAGACATTATCTTTTCCTTCAGACGTTGGGAAGTAGCTTATCCCACTCATGGCTGAAGATGAGGGCATTGCACTGCTGTAGTCGTGCCATTTGGATTCTGCCTGTGATTATTGCAAAGTTTCCTCACTGCTACTTAATGAGAAACCCCTAGCTAATGCCAGGTACTTCTTGTAGCCTCCAAAGCTGTCACAGAATCATAGAATGGCCTGGATTGAAAAGGACCTTACAGATGATCTAGTTTCAATCCCTTTCCATGGGTAGGGGTGCCAACCACTAGACAAGGCTGCCCAGGCTGCCCCTGAATCTTTGAAGAATACAGAGTTGCCTTTCCTTCTTCCCTGTGACTTATGTCAGGATGCTGAGTCTGAATTTTGTAGAATTCATACCAAAGATTTTAACTTGAGAAGGATGACAGCATTTCAAAAGCACACTCACATTTTATCACAGAGCTAAGTCATTTTTAAAAATATTGCAGCAGTTGGTATACACACAAAAAAATAAAAATTAAAGTAGTACATAGGTACCCTTCTAAATATGCTCATAATAAAAGCCTAAGTTTCTACTGACAGTTAAATTAAAATTAAATTTAAATGTGCATATAACAAACCTTTCCTTGGAACAGTTTGTCATTGTAATTATCTACATAGTACAACACCATTCCTTCCCCCATCCCTGAAGGCACTCAAGGCAAGGCTGGATGTGGCTCTGGGCAGCCTAGTCTAGTGGTTGGTGACCCTGCCTACAGTGGGGGGTTGAAAGTAGATGATTATGGTCCTTTTCAATCCATGCTGTTCTATGATTCAAAGCACATGAAGAGTGACTTTGCCTTTATCTTTCAGCCAGTATTCCTGTTTCTTCACAGCACTGTTTTTGCTCAGTGTCTTTATTCTGTTGCAATCCAGTGAGAAAAATCTGTATCCTGATTGGCCACCTTAAATTCTTTTATAAACTACCTCCAGAGCTGTCCGTGTTGGCATCAAGCCAGGTACCACGCTCCACTGCACATCTGTATCTCTTTTCCCTGCTGAGAGTGCTCACATGGTAGGGTTCACATATCCCTGACTATGTTCAGGAGGAAGAAATGGTTCTGTGCTTAAGGCATTAGCATGGATCTCTGGAAATCTGAGATCAGAGATTGAGCCACCTGTCCCAGAATGTGTGGAAAAACCTATTTGGTAAATGGGAATAGTGTCAGAACTGCCTGTATAGAAAAATTCCTTCTTTTTTCGTTCACATGGATCGTGGACTCCCTACAGAGTAGACAGTGGTGCAGCAACCACAAAAATAATGTTTTGATTTTCCCAAGACAATTGTTCTTCCATGAGAGGAATGTTGAAATAAGATTCACTACTCCACTGGGAAACTATGGGATTCCAAGATTACTTGGTCCCTCAGGTTATTTCCACTTTCGAATTGTTTGAATTCTGTTTTCCAAATGAGAAAAGGTTTTTAAAAGCATCTTTGCTTCTTTTCTCTTTTTGAATGAGACATGCTTGTGAATAAAGTTCATAAACACATTAAATAAAAATTAAAATTAAATAAAAGCATGCATGGAAAGCAAGGTTCATATTAATATGCTCACTGGTGCAAGTGGAAAAACAAGTATCATTTGAATTCTTGCTGAAGTAAAAGATCTACATGGGATAGCATTTTATGAAAACCCAAAAGCTTGAGAAAAAATCATGTTTCAGAGTTCTTGGCATTTTAGATGCTAGAGAATCCCCTCCTCAGCTAGTTTCTTTCCTGTGTGAGTTATCTATTTTCAGACAGGCAATATTAGAAGGATGTTTTTTTGCCAACTAACACTTACTGTGTGTGAGCTCACGCTGCAGTAATATCAGTTAAAAAGTCAGTCAACTAGAAACCAGTGGAAACCAGATGTGGTTAGCTCCAGAGCTAATGGAACAAGTTGTTCTCTGCAGAATCCTTGCCACTTCTTCCACAGATATGAGCTGTGTGCTCAGATTTTGCTATTTCAAACAACTCACAGAGTCCATGTGGATTTAAGTCCAACTGTTGTGCAATCACAGTCATCATCAAGCAGGGAATAAATAGGGATTGAGTTATTTCTCAGATTACTGTTTAGGAAAGAGCCTTAAAGAGTAGCATCTCTTTCCACTTAGTTATTATTTGAGCAGTTAGTCTGAAGCTTGTGTTGTCTGATTGGAGATCATTCACAGGATATCTCTTTCAGTACCTTCATTTTTGATGCTTTTGCTACCTTTGTGGGAAGTTTAGCCATGAGAGTCCTTGGGATATCTTGCAGTGCATTTTATTGTGGTTTGTTTGTTTGTTTGTTTCCTTTCATTTTTTCTTTTCTTTTTCTACGTCAGTCTTTTTTACCTGTGTGAATACTTACAAACTTAGATTCAGTTACCATTTCAGTTTCCTGAACTCCTTGCCTAAACCTAGAATTTAAAGTGCCCTGTAATATTTACCTAGGATATTCCTTATAGAGCTTAGTTCATCTTTGTAGAGATTTACAGTATTTTCATAAAATAGAATGGTATTACAAGTCAATATAACTACTGCCTACATTGCCAATTATCAGCCTTGTTCTTCTCCACAAGCTCTTTATGTTTGGATGTAGGTAGAAAAAGAATTTCATTGGCAGGTAGAAAAAGAATTTCATTGCACTTCCAGTGAGATCTTAGCCCAGATAATTTACTACACTGCAAATAGACTTGGGGCCTAATGACTACTTTTGAGCTGCAAAGCCTTGGTTCGTTACTGTTGGCATTTGGAAAGGTACCGCTGTTGAATATGTTCAAAATGTTCAGTGTTGATAAAATGCAAAGTCTAGCTAGAAAAAAACCAACTTATATTACAAGCGAGCAAATCTATACAACACAGTAACAAAGCAGCCCTAGAAGGGCTGTTCTGGCATCTGCTGTCCTCTTAATGCATGAGGGAGATTTATTTTTGTGCATAATTTCCATTAACCCCAAAATAAGAGGTCCTTGCTGTAGAAATTTTAAGGCTCAGATTAGGATTTTGGGTTAAAAAATTAAAGAGATTATCTCATTCATGAATCAAGAATTTTAATTTAGATCACCAAGGTTAAAAAAAAAAAAAAAATCGTTATTCATATGTAACATTAGGCCTTTTTCTAGCCCTTTCTACTAAATATCCATCCACAGAAGTGTTTGTTTCAGACCAACTGCAGCAGAAAAAAACACTATACTCAGATTTGATATTCTGTGAGTCAGTGGAAGTTGGTAACATACAGCTATATTTATCTTGTCCTGTCATTTCAAATGTACCTTATCCACACTATGGAATCATTTCTTATAGATGCTAGCAGAAGTGTTTCCCATCTCATGCCTGATTTTTTTAAGGTGGAATTGTTTATTTTGGACAGGTTGCTTCATACCCTGTTCAGAAATGAAATGTTTACTTTGTGTATGGACTTTGACAGAAATGAAGAAAAATCTCGTCCATTTTTCTCAGTTGTCCTTACCTCATATGAAAGAAAACATTCACAGCTGTCTCTAGTGTCCTCCAATGCAATAATTTTTCTCAAAGATAGACCGATCCCCAAAACCTGCTGACACGGCCACTTGCTTTCTGCGTTACTGTCAGCTCTGGACACAGAGAAAACAAGTCTGGCGACTAAGTTTCCATTAAGCCCTGTACATCATTACAAACAAACTCTTATCTTGCTACTTATGCTATCTGAAAATGCAGCAAAGATTTTTATTGGCATTGAAATGAATAATTTTCAAAGCACTACAGGGAGTTATACACATAGATTTTACAGATAATCAGCAAGATTTGTACTCATTAGAAAATTCTCTCCTTAAACAATTACTGTATTATATTACTCTAAAAGAAATATCAAGTATTGGATGAGTTATTCTCCTTTATCCCTCTTTATGTCATTGGTCTTATATTTATTTCCTTTGAGTAAAGCATACAAAATAGTGCTATGCTATTGATGCATGCAGTCATTGTAAACTTGATTTCAATTGGTTTGAAACTCAATTGCAGCTCTAATAACTTTTTTAAGGAGTCAGCATGAATATGCTATGGCCTACACAGAACAAATATAAAACAAATGTGAACAGATAATTAATACGTCTTTGTAAAGTACTTGTAACAAATCCCAAGAAATTGCTTCCCAAGAATTTAAAGCAAGGAGGTTAAACTCTATAAACATTATGAGGTTCTTCTTTCTCTCTTAAAAAAAAAATAAAATAAAATAAAAATAAAAAAAATTACCTGTTGTGATAACATATGTTTGTTTGTTTAGAGTCAAGTAAATGCAAAGGATGGTGGATTTCAAATATGTCAACCTCAAACTGAACTAATGCATTCTAACTTTGCAAACCTTAAAAAAAATAAAAATAAAAAAAACAATAACAAAAACAGTGAAGCAGATACAGATCCTTGCTGTGAGATTAAAAACACAAAGATTTAAACACTTCTTTTGGACACTAAACAGTGCAACAGTGAAGTGTAGCAATGTTAATAGGGAACAAGATCTTCATGAACAGAAAAAAACACTGTATATTTTCTGGAGGACATCCAGACTTTTGAGGAGGAAGAGTGCTCAAGTTTTTCCACTGAGTCAGATAATTGCTTTGAATATCAATCACTGCAGGAACAGGGGAAAAGGTCTGACATATGAAATTGAAAAAAACTCTAAATAACCTGCAGCAGAGAAAACTGATATTCATGCCTAACACTTCTAGCAGCAGATGTAGTATGTGACTGCAAATCCACGCATTTATCCATGCACAGCTAAGCCAGGTGTTTCCAAGGGAAAAAAGGATTCCACTAGTTAAATACTGTGGGCTAATGTCAATAGTGCCTACACCCTCAGAAGATCAGAATTAGACTTTAAGCATTCATTATGTTTTGTTAAATTGAAGAATGTAACTGTTATCCTGACAGTAAAAATTTTATTATTTCCTGTGTATCTAGGGTTTTATCCCATTATGTGTTGACCTCACTCACATAATTGGCAAGAGGGTATTCCATTAAAAGTAAAAGCTTTTTTATTTCATTTTCTCTACATAGTTCAATTTTTAAAGTCTATCGTCTAAGTGACCAAGCATTTTCTAGGTTCCCTAACTTTCCCTATATCATGGCTTCAATGCTCTGAATTCAAACTATGATTTTTTCTTTTTATTTACTTAAAGAAATGACCAGACATTTCTCATTTGGACTGCTCATCCTCTGAGCTTGTATGTATGTCAGAAAAAGCTACAGCTTTCAGGTGCCAGTACAGGCATTGCATACTGGATATAAATATGTATCTGGTACTACCAGATGGGAGCACAAAGAATTTTTATATTCAGGTTCTTCTCTAACTTTTTTTTTTCTTAATTAGCATCTGAGTATGTGATACCCCTACAAGATAATGCTAACTGAATTTTAATCCAATTTTATGTGGACAGATGCATGCACTAGTGAAAACTTTGTCAAAATAACAACCTGCACTACTTGTTGATACCTTGTCTAGGTTGTTGATGGAAGAAATGCACAGCTGTAGTTATTATGTCACTCTTAGATGTTTCAGTTTAGCGGTAACAGGAAAATGCTAACACTTCTAATCAAAATGATACATTCTGATGTAAGACTGAGCATTCAACTTCTACAGAGTAGCTACCAATTAAATTTATCCTTGCAGTGGAAAGACTATGAACTTCGTTTCCATAGGTCCTCTGCACTAAAAAACAGATCAGCTCATATCAGAGAGGTCTGCTGTGATATGACTTCTTAGACGTATACTCTTAGTAGGCAGTTAATACTCAGTGTCTTTCAATCAGTGGTGTGAGAGCAGCTTGTAAATTGCTCTGAATCATGCCATGGCCAGAGGACATTGAAAACTCTGTTGGAGGGTCCCAGACATTGTCTATGTGCTCTCCTCCCAGCTGTAGAGTCTACGTGCAACTGTTACTGTACGATGGACTTTGTTTAAAGTAGTTATTCAGAGAGAAGTAGTAATGATTTAAAAAGTATCATTCAAAAATAAATTGAGAGGAATACATGGGCTTAATTTTTACAGTGTTTTTTTAGGGTTGTCCTCCCCCCCGAAAATTTAAAATAACCAGAAATATTAATTAGAAAAATAATATATAATCATGAGAAAAACTTGAGCATTTCAAGGATGAACAGAACCTGTAGCTGCATAGTATTTGTAAGTATAATTGAAAGCTGTAGAAATTTTGTATTCTACCTTGGAAATTCTCAGTTTTGGAATCTTTCCTTCTGACTCCTTTTTCTCATCTGTTTCTATTAAAGCATTTCATTTATGTATAAACTTTTCCTATAACCTGTTTTTATTACTAATACATGACAGTACTGTCACATAGTTGTATGTTTTAAGTGAAGATAGAATATAGTGACATATTTATTAACTGGGTTTCACGGAGCACAGCAGTATCTGTTAGAAAGAACACACTGTTGTAGAAAGAGGCATTTGTATTCATAAATTAGTTTATTGGTCAGTAGTTTTTTCTGTGAAAGGTACAAACTGCTATCTGATCCTGGTCTTAATTAAATCTAGGGAGCAGAACACTGTCATTCACTAGATGCCTCATAAATTCATTTCATGAACTAATATCTATTTAATATAGATACCGTACAATACATACATAAAAGACAAAATGATTGTGCTAGAACTGCTGGAATCTTAAATTGGATTTATGTAGCTTTTGCTTCTGATTGATCAACTAACAGGTTATAGGAAGACCTTTATCTTACTTATATCTGGTTACTGGAGGAAAGGAAGAAGGAGGTTAAAGGTGTTTTACACAAACACTTTTCCTTATACATACAAATGCCAGAAGACAGTTTGTTAGTGTGGAAGTATCTTCTTAGTACTTACTTAGTTTATGCAAGTCTGATAAAACCCTTCTGAGCCTAGGACCAGAGAAGCCATAGGTATGCCCTCCATGGCACCTCAGAAAAGGCTATCTTGATAGGACTTACCTTTGGAAAACTGGATCTTGATGGAAAATAAATAAATCAATAAATATTCTCATTAAGTAGATTGCTCCAAAGATGGACTTATGTCTAACCTTGATCTGCCTCTAGGTTTGCATTGCCAAAAACTCCAAGTTCTGTCCTGAGTAGAAAGTCCCCACAAATTACCAGCATGTTTGGTTTTCTGGTATGATGCCTAGCAGCCAGCAAAACAAACTGGAGCCCTAGCTCTACCACTGCCCTGCTTCCTGCTGCAAAGCACAGGTGAGAACTTGAAAAGGTGGGAGTAGCCTCTGACTTGAAGATTGACCTGTCAGCAGATCTGCCTGGAATCCATTTGTCTTAGGAATCACAAAGTTTGTAGAAAATGACAGACAGGTACAGCTGCAAGAACCCGAGAACTTATTTTCTGTGGAAACAACATGTTTTTTGGAATAATCTTGCTGTCAACTCAAATTTATCCAAACCCATAGTCTAGAACAGGCATATTTCCTGGGATTTGGAAACTACTTTTTCAGTAGTTCCCATTATAGCCGTGGTCATAATTTTTACTCTGATTTTTATTGTCCTGCTTCACTTTTCCAGATGAGTACAGTGAGTGGGTTTTTTTGTTTGTTTGGTTGGTTTAGTTTTGTTGTTTTTCTCCTAGAATTGAAGTCTCTTTAGAGCAGAGACCAAGTTTAGAGAGGAACAGTTGCAAGAAGGGCAAAACCTGTAAGAAAGGAAAATATCTTTTATAGCTTATTAACATTCACAGAATAAAATCCACATCTCTCTATGGAAAACTTCTGTTGTTGTTGTTGTTGTTCTGAAATAAGAGGTGGAAAGATATGGAAAAAAAAACAACATTCTTCTCTCCCATTATAGGCTTGCCTTCTGTGAGTTCCCTCTGACTTTTAGCCAACTTTTTGCACATGTTTCTGTGGTAGATCTAAAATATTAACATGCACAGTTAGGGTATGCCAACCCAATATGTATGGGGTATTACATTCTGTAATATGCATAAGAAGTTATCACTTAAGTGTGAAGGCATTGGTCCAAAGACTGTTGATGATGATGGAATCACTCCCACTGATTCTACAGAGTATCATATTGGTCCTTAGGTAAGCACAACCGTCAGCTTTAATATTTTCAAGAACTTACTTGTTTAGTTAGGAGAAAAAAAAGTGCTATATGGCTTGATAAATAGAATGCTTTCCAATTTGTCAAGCTACTGGCCAGCTGCTGAAATCTCTCACTCTTAATCTAACAGGAAGTGTGATTGAACAAAGGAAGCTGTGAGCACTAAGAAAGGAAAATCATCAAAACTTAAACACAACATGCAGCCTTGGAACTACTAATGCATTTTCCCTATTAAGTTATGTAGCTGCCAGCATTTCATGTTTTCCTTGCATAAGCACTACCAAATGAGGAGATGCTGAGATGCCCCATGCACCTTCAGATAAACTGTACGCATTTGGAAGTAATTGAAATGGAGAGAAGGCGGGGTTCTTTATTGGCATTTACTGATATGTTCTGGTTTATATTAGGATGGAATTTCTGAGATTGAGAATGTATTGCTCTAACAAACAGTGGTTGCTATAGGAAATCTATAATCATCTGTATTATTCTACTTGAACAAAAAAGACATGCATACTGATGATTTGCTGGGATTTAAGTGTGCTGGGGAAAGTTAACAGATTCTAAGAATGTTATTAATCTTATTTCATATCTTGTGTTTGTCTTCTTTGCCCTTACCATTGTGATCATTGTGTGTAATCCTCGGGAATTCATGTGGGCTGCAGTCTGCCACCAATGCTCCATTTTGTATTTTCTATCTTCAGTTATATCTAGGAGAAGATTATGATTGGAACAGCCAGCATAGATTTACTAAGAGCAAACAGCCTGACAGGTCTGGCAGTTTGCTAGGATGGAATAACTGATTCTGTGGACCAGCATTGGCGTGGATTGCTTCCATCCTGTCTCTATCACAAATATAAGAAGAGAAGCAGCCTCATAATCATATGTGTGATGGTTGCACCCTTCTGATGCATCAGGCAACAATTACTATCTTGTTTCCCAAAGACTAGCAGATTTGAAGGCTTTGGCTCCAGAATCAGGTACATAAAAGCCCCATCTCAACAGCTTGTGTTCTCCTCTGTTTGGCATGTTTCATGTGTTCACGGAGTGCCATGATTTATTTAATAACTGTCTCTCGAATACTTGATCACTGAGCCAGTCGATATATAGCAACTGTAGACACTGAAATCCCCTACATTTCCATAGTTCTGTGGTGTTGATAACAGGCAAAATAATAGTAATACCAAAGACAACACAGAATAAACAGCAAAGCCCAGACTTGGTTTATATGCCAAAGTTACTATGAAGAAAAACTCAAAATATGCTACTATCAGTAGCTCCTAAGAGTACAAAACATTTGAATTTTGACTACCTATATGTCATTATATATATATATATACAGTATATAAACTACAAATATGCAGTTGTCAAAACTGCAAGTACATTCATAATGTTCAGATTGGATTTACTGTTGCAGACATTGCTCCATGGATGTAATCCGTCTTTTCCCCACCACAGTGCAAAATCAGCTTATTCTAAGAAAACTTGACATCAGGCTCAAATTGCATCTGAGGCCATTTTCCTTGCACTGAAACTGTGACAAAAAGGTGGAGGATATGTTAAATGGAGGTGGCAATGCTGATCTTCCACTAACATCTGGTCATTAATTCCATCTTTAGAGACTTCCAAAATGCTGGCAAACACAGCTCCAGCTGGCACGGGGACTGTTCCTTCTCCAAGAGCAGGTAAATAGGCCAGATGGTCCCTAATTTTACTACTGTTTCTAGTATGGATGATGAGTCTAGGTCCCTACTGAGCAATATGCCTTCCAGACACTGAACATTTTTATTCACCTTTTGACCATGTGGAAATAATGTAATTATTAGAAGAGTAGTAAAATGATTAGATAATTTGAGAGTGAGAAGCAAAGAAAAGGCAGCAAAGATAATCCTGCTTTTCCTGTTTCCTTTCAGAATGGTAGAGTCTAGAAATTCTTTCCAAAAAAATGCATTTCCGTTTGTTTGCTATAAACCAAAATTGTTTAACTATAAGAAGGAGCTGGAAGAAACTGTTTTGTCTTTTCCATTTGTATTCTTTTCAGCAGAAAAACAACACAAAAGAAAACACCCCAAATTACATCAAGTAATCTCTAGAACTCTATTGCTCAGATGTGCATTAGGAGACTGGGAGGGTCCAAATTTAAATCCTTTATCATTTTCAGTAGTTATTGGAGGAGATTTTTGCCATGGCTATATGCAGCATGAAAACTTCTAACGAGGTGGGAGGATGAGATTTGGAGACTCTTGAGTTGGAACCTGAGGCACTATTCAGGCAGTGATTATGCAATTGTTGCGCAATATGGAGAGTGCTTGCATGAATAATCCTATTAACATGAGAGTTTCACAATCAGGCCCTTGTGGAACACTGCACTGCTCAAAATCATCTGTATTTATGGTGGAAAAATCAGCTAAATCACCATTTAAAAAAAAGAAAAAGTGGTTTCATAAAGATAGTTTTTCACAGCAGGGATAAGAATGTTAGAAGAAAGAATAGAGGAAAGTATTTTTTCAATTTAGATCTAGTAGGAAGGGGTGGTTTTAATAGTTTCATTTCAGAAAAGAAAAAGATGTGGAAAAGGTATAGATGACTACTGTGAATTAACATTAATTTGCTACATCTGATAGACTGCAAACACTGGAGTAGACAAATAGATACGGAAAGGAAAAAACTCAAGTCTCTTGAAGAATTTGCAGTCTTTATTTGCAAATAATATAAAGTGCCAGAGACAGCACATGTGAAAGGATTCCCAAGTGTTTGCCAGCTCTTTGTGCCAATACCAGAGCAATAACTGGAGCAGCAGGTGCAGCCTCCATATTCCGTCTTCAAACCCTGTAGCAGGGAATGAGCCCCTTCTGCTGGTGCTCTTGCAGGAGCCCAGGCTGCCATGGGGCTGGTTTCTGTTACAGCATGGCAGGCAGAGTAGCAAAACTGCAATGTCCATGCAAATAGCTGGAAAAACAGTTATATTGCCATGTGGTTTGTGTGTGCTGAGTGGGAGAACGCACACTGAACATGTGCTTGTGCCAAGGACAGACTCAGATTGGTCCCCAGCTGCTTACAAGGTGAAAGTTGCACTCTTGGCTGCAGAATTTGCATGCCACCTTCTTCCCCTTTCCAAAAACAGAGAAGCTGAGCGTTTCTAAGGTACCTCTGCAAAAACACAAAAGCAGCAGTAGCAAGGCTGGTGCCAGCAGTGCTATGGAACATAAGTCATTGAATATCTGATATATTAAATTTAAACTATATGCCAAAGCAGAAACAAACCTCTGTTAGGCAGGATTTTTTCTTCGCACCTCCTCAAGTTTTAAGGCTACAGAAAATGAGTGGGTCTATCAAGATGCCTCTCTGCAGGCATCAGGGACAAGGCAGAGTGACAGCTGAAATTTAACTTGAACTAATGTTGCCAAAAAGAATTTGAATGCTTAGGTGCTGATAGCTAAAGAATTTGTACAGTCAACTGTGCAAAACGTCTGGGAAGAAAAAAAAAAAAAAAAACCCCAAAAAAACCCAAACCTTCCCTCCCCCCCCATAAAAAAAAAAACAAACAAAAAAACAAAAAAACCCAAAAGCCTACAGCTAGCTGAGGAAAGTCATCTGCTTTTATCTCATGCCACAGCATTTAAAAAAGCAAATCTGATGCCCTAAACACCAATAGCTGCAGAATACTGGAGCCATTCAAAGCCAGTTTGCTTCTAGCTGGATTTATTCATTAGGTTTGTAAATCTTTTGGCATGCCAGAACTTCTGAGTGTTTCCAGACCAAATAGAACTGATACAAGACAAAGAAAAATAATATTTTATGATTGTTCCTATGTGACAATCCAAGATTAATTCTAGTCTGGAGGATAACCATCAGGCAGTCTTCCCTGTTCTGTATTTTTCTGATCTTGTGCATAACAACAGTCATTCAAAAGTCTTCCGTATTTGTTGGTTTCTTGGGTATATGTAATACAGCTGAATGTACCAGTGGTCTTGAAGTTTTATGTCTGTGGGAAGATTGGTCTGGAGAATATATTGCAAGTATAGTTCATTTCTTCTTTGCTACCCAGCAAACATTCTTAGAGCTTTTTAGGGTGCAAATGGAGTTCCCAGTGTGTTCTAGGAAATAAATCTGAAAGAGCTACTAACAGCATATCCCCCTACTTTTATATATATATATATTAGCATATGACAGTTTGTATTTTCATTTGGGAGGAGAATGAATAACTGTGAAAAACAGGCAAATCTCTACTAATATGAATGCAGTTGCAATCAGTTTGCTGTATGACAAAATGTCTCACCTAATATAATTATCTAAAGCTATGATCAAAGCCCAGTAGAGATATAGGTTGTTGTATCAATATATTGTAGAAAAAAAGCAAAAATGAAAGTTTCCAATATATATCAATGTGTTCACCTACATCTACTGTTTTTTAGTTATGTTTTTGTTTTTGTTTTGTTGATGTGATAAGCAGAGTGCTGTCCCAGCATGAGGTGGAGCATTGCACTGAGTGGGAGAGTTTACCTCATAGTTACAGGGATTACTTCTCTTGCTTTCATTCAAGTACAAGATGTCCTAATGTGGGGTCGTAGCTGCTGGATGAGAAGCAGTGAAAGCTAATATCCAAGATTACATTATTCATTTTTTTGTTCCTTGTCTGCAAGGTTCTGTGTTTGGCTCACCAGTGGCAAGAGGCTATTATTCTAGGTGCTTTAGCATGCTAGCTCTGAGACCTGTCTGCCTAGATCTCTGAGGCAGAGCTTGCTTTTACACTGTGCCTGTCATTGTGCCTCCTGCAATGAAAGCAGCCCTCTTGTAGCTGCTGCTTTCTGCCCCTTTCCTGCAGCACCAATTAGAATGACTGCAGTCATCGCCAGGAAGAAATACTTACTGGATAAACCAAGTCCCATGGGTATTAAAAAATACGAACTTGACAAGGCCAAAAATTTCCAACCTCGCCCTTGACTCAGTAAATGAAAGCTGACCTCTGCCTTCTACAGTCAATTATTTTCCAGATTGTCACAATATCCAGGAGCCTTAGTTTTTCTCTTGGCTGCTGGTCCAAGCAAGGAGGAGGGAGACAAGCACGAAATACTCTCTCAGTGTCCTTGTAAAATGTAGTTGTGATGTGCTCACGTATCTCTATGAGGGGTCAGACTATAACCTCTTGTCCCTTCTCAGAGGAATAAAGTTTCATTGCATCCTTTTCTTGCCAACAGGGTATTTTAACATCTGGTTTTAGGTAAGAGAGAGTAGCATTTTGTTCTTTTAGTTCTCAGTAGTACAGTGGGTACAAGGAAAATTCTTTCTGTGGTAGTGTGTGTACGTAAAGTACAAATCAACATTCAGAACAATGCATTACATCTTTGTCTTACAGAACCATCACCCAAACCTTTCAGGTGGATCTTATAAAGTTGCGAGAATAGGGAGCTGAATACTGAATGAATTTTTCTGACCACTGTTAGTGGTTAGTGCTCTAATAATGGAGATGTATGGTGCAATGAGAGACTGCAGAGCATGGCAGCACTACAGCAGGGTCCTTGGCACGGTGAGGCAGGACACTGTAAGTTCTGCAGAACAGCTCTTCCTCCCTCCTGTGGTCAGTTTCCCTAGGGTTCAGATTGATTGGCAATGGGTAGAAATCTTTGTCTAATGAAAATAATGGCACACAGGAAAGGCTAATTTCCTTCTTGTAGCTTCAGTAACAAGGAGATTGAAAATAAAAATACTGAAGTTATGCATCACAAACGTGTGCCCTGAAACACTGCTATGGAAATTTTCTATTCAGGGCAAATTTCTATATAGCATTTCTGGTTGTGGTGACTAACAGAAACATCTTAATTTTCCTGAAAGTCCATAAGAATATTACAATATCTGGCTTGAATTTTCCAGTCCTAACCTGTCCCACAGGTTCTCCGTGTTCAAACTACCTTAATTTTTTGGTGCCTGAGTACTTCGTGAAGTACAGTTTGAGAGTTTTATCTTGTTTTCATATTTGTTGATTGTTCTTTGAGGATGGTTAATGACTTTTCTGATATCATATAGAACATTAATGGCTAATCAATCTTTAGAAATGAAAAAGACACAACAAGAAAAATAAATGGTGGGCTATATTGCTCAGGCGTAATACAAACATGCTTACTATGCAATTAAGCAAGAATGAGAGAATCTGAGATGTTGCCCAGAAGATATGGAAACATCAATCGTTCGGTTTTTGAGCTGAAAGGCTTTAAACTGTACTCCTGTTTTATAACCATCAGCAGTATTTCACCTGCTTGTGACTTGAGCAGGGCTGGGTCTTTCGCTTCTTGCTGGCTATATACCTGGGGAAAAAAAAAAATGAAATAAGAAAGGCTTCTCAGATGAGGTGAGTCTGATCTCTGATTTGTAGTGTTGAACAGTACTTTCTGTAGATAGCACTAACTGCTAACATCAGCTGACAGAAAGTTTTTCCAGTAAAGTTTTTGGTTTAATAGATTTAAAAGCAACATACTTACAGTAAAATCTCCAGAACTAACTGCATTTAACTTGACAGTATAGGGGAATCTAATACAAATTAATTCTGTATGGTTAAATGGTGTAAAATGTGGATTGCTTCTACTGTACTAATAGTTAAATTCTTTAAGATAAGCTCAGAGAACTAATTTCTGCATAGTTCTCTCAGATCTTCTGGTTAATTTTAAAGCATGTTGTTCAACAAATGTTTCAGTTTCACTCTACGCTCCTCAGAGCACTGTCTTGCATGTGTAGTCTAGATTCCAGGAAAGCAGGATTGTTTGCAATGGAAAGAAATGAACTGAATGCATTTTTCTACATAAATATATGGAGACAGTAGCTAGGAAGCTAGGACACATGATTTTTTTATTTATTTATTTATTTTTTTAATATACATCCAACTACTTAAAAGAGTGGTGTGAGTTCAGATATGTGTGTGAGCTGAACATCAGCTACTGATTAATATTTTTATGATGTTATCTTCAAATCTATTAACTTAGATTTGAGAAAAGGATAGTTGTTTGGTTTGATAAATGGTAATGAGAGCAAACACTGGGAGCATATGGGAAGGTTTCCCAAGTACAATCTCAGGTTGTGTTGCTGAAGTAGCTGAGCTTCAGGCTTCAAAGACAAGCAAGTAGACACTCCAGTTGTATCCCCAAGGGATGAAATAAACTCTTTCTGACATTCCAGACATAATTTCTAACTCTAAATCTGAAAACATTCTCTAAGAGCAGATGTTTTAGGTGATGATACCTGTCTTGTGAAGAGGGGAACAATTTAAGAGTCTTGTGAAAGAAAAACAATCTTCTTGAGACACTTCTATGTTTATTTCTTTTTCTTCAGAGCAAATGTGTCTCTTTAAAATCCCAGTGGATTTCAGCTTCTCTGTCAAAAATTGAGGAATAGCATTGAGACATTCTACACAGTGATGCACCAAATGACAGGGTTTGTACCTAGCATTTGACGGCTGAAAAATTAGACATGTTGGCTATCTGAAGGTTAACCATTCACTCCTGGGTTCATCAGGTACCAAAGAACCCAATGTGGCTGTGGTTGGAAGGGACCCTTTGAGATCCTTAAGTCCAGCCTCTGCTCAAGGAGAGACACCTACAGCACATTGTCCAGGACCATGTCCAGACAGAGTGGAGTGAAACTCCACAATGTCTGGAGGCAACTTTTCCAATGTTTGTCAGCCTCAGAGTGAAATAGGACTACAGCTTCGTAAGCTATTTCATGTGTTTCAGTTTGTGCTCACTGCCTGTTTCCTATCAGTGGGTAACAAACAATCAGACTATCTTCCTTATTCCCTCATACCAGGTACTTGTGGTACTTTGTAGGAGTTCAGCCAGTAGTTTAACACAAATATTATACAAAAATAATAGTTTGTCTCATTTAAAATTTATTTCTCATTGCAACTTCAATAGCTTTGAATTGGCTCAAGCAAGACAGGTAACAGGTAACTGTGCTGGCATTGCAAGAAGTGTATAAATCCAAAGCAGAAAACTTGTCATTTCAAAGCTGTTTTTGTCCAAAACTCAAAGTGTTTTCCAGATGAGATGAGGTCATGCAAATCTGTGGTTATGTCCAAAGCCAAGGAGCAGCTGACTGGAGCTGAGAACAGCTTTTTCGTTAGACCTCCAACCCAAACAAGCCTAGACTTGAGGTCAGATGTGTTTGTGTAGTATCAGCTATCTTCTTGGAAATGTTGCTGACACGAGCCTGCATATATACATTTTTTCTTTCCTTTCCCTTTGCTCAGACAAGGAAATATTTTCCTCAGTGAGTGCCTATGAGATCTCTGCAAGAGCTCAGATCCCACTCTCCACTGTGAATATCTGGTTCTCTGGTTTTACCTCCTTGATGGAATGCTAAAGACAAGAAGCAGAAAATTACCAGTGAAGAGTTGTTTCCCCAAAAAATGAAATGGGGTCAAACAACAGGCAAAAAAATCCAGGAAAGTGGATTTGTACAGTTATAAGTCATTCCACAGTAAGACTGTGTGCTAAGGACTGTGCTTGCTCTGAGAAAGTGAGCAAGCCCTGATGGCAGACTGGAAATACGGCAAAGGACAAGAGTTGCTCAGATATGGAAGTGGATTTACTGTTCTGTAGTGTAAATGCTCCAAGTGTCACACAGAATAGGGTGCATCCAGATTTCTTTGAATGCAGTCGCACTGTGGATTTCTAAGGGAAAAATAAGTGAGAGAGAACTATTGCTTTCAATCTGCTCTTCTAAAGCACCTTCCTCTTTATTTAAATAGCAAGCCTCCAGGTTGGTAAAATCCTGGGGAAAGCATGAACTGCCTATACAAATGCTGGCATCTGCAGTTGCTGCCCTATGCCTCTGAGTAGGTGGTGCAGCACACTCTGTGCTGGGGCTGAGGCTGTAGGAGTGGGCAGCTCTCACTGGGCTGCTGCCTGCTGCAAGCAGCTGCTTTATCTTCTCACAGAACCTTTAGGGTGTGCATGCAGGAGAGCTCAGTTTCCAAACAGAATCAGGGAGTTTTTGTCATAGAAAATTAAGGTATGACATAATCAAACTACCAAACAAAAACTGAACTCTGGGTAAATAACAAAATATGTACAGAACACTGTGAAACAGATGAAGAAGAAAAGAACTAAGTGTCTGTATGAGTTCTGAGTTGGAATTCCATTACAATAATCATTTTTAAAGGCATCAATTTTCTTTACAATCATAAGTTAATCACATAATATGTTTCTGACAGGTAATATGAATGTGGAAAACAGCTCTAACTTTTCAGACTGTCAAACAGACTGATAAGCCATGCCAGTGAGTTCACCCAACCTGTCTCAGAAGAATGGTGTTTCACTGACATGTGCTACTTACTGTTTCATGTTCCTATATTGCTAAATAAAAGCAATTATGTATGTATAATTACATGTTATTTATTAAGCACCACAACTGCTTGAGCACTGCTAGGCATGCTGAGAATCTATTTATTGTAGCATGTCTTCGTTAACAATAGCTGGGGAACTGCTACTCTAGCTATTTATTAGGGCAGCATTAAACGTAAAAATTTTGGACCACGGAGAGATAATATTTACGTTTGTTTAGGTTTGTTACCATGGTACTTAGAATAGTTTCTATGGGAATAAAAACAAATTGGTAACTTACCATTACCCACTAGTATCAGTACTACAGGAGGTTTTATTTTCAAAAGCCACTAACCTCAACTTCATTGATTTGCCTGGAACTTGTTTTTTTTTTCTTGTTTAACTCTTTTGTCTACACTGAAAGGGAGAAAGGGGGAAAAAAAACCCTGGTGGAATCCATTACTTGAAGTTATATTTATATTCAGATGAAAGCACAGAAGGTGGCTACAAGACAGAAAAGTGCATACAGTAATAGATCTAAGTAAAGGAAAACAGAAATTTAGACTCATAACATTCACCACGTAGGTTATTCAGGGTAAGAGGTGTGAATGTCCTACTCACTAAGGACAGGGTCTTCCTGGTCTCTAATTGACTTGGTGGTGTACACACATGCACAGCACACGATCTGTGTTTTAACACAGAATTGCATTAAATCTATGCAGACAAGAGGAAGAAAATAGTGGTAGGAAATGAACAAGGCAGTGGGGAAGGGGAGGTTGAATTTTACACAACTGAGTTTTTCTTATGAACAGTCTAGAGCCACAAATGTTCACAGCTGTAAAAGGTCATAGCCAGATTAAACTGCTCAGCATGTTCAGATGTCTTCAGTAACTGGTGTACTTTTTCCTAGATGTTTTATAACATTTGAGGATAAACATCAAACCTCTCCTTGTTAATACTCCCATAGGTCTGCTGAACTGTGAGTTTAGAGATCTGTATCACCCAGCCTGTGGTACTTGGGCTCGAGCACTGTGCTTTGGATGCTGGGCAGGCTGTGCAGCTGTGCTTTCTAGGGGTTCCAGCAGGACCTCACTGTTCAGACAGTGCTGGCTGCTAGTTGCATTCAGACTGTCTCATCCCGGGGACACCAGACAGAATCTGTGCTCTGAATCAGGACTATGCTCTTAGCTCCCTCATCTAGAGACATTAAAAACTCAAAACCCATGTAAATCTAAAACCTCTAAAATCAAGTCAGAGTTTAAAACTCACTGTTTGAGGAGGAATGCTTTTTTTTCTTTTTTAGCCCCATGATGTTTGGTGTCTGCAAGGGACCAGCCATACACTGAATTTCTGTTAGTAAACAGTCATGGCTTTTCCCACTAATAAACAGTTATATTCTGCTTAAAATACAGTTTTGGAAGACAGTTGCTTTCTTCTTCACAGTTTTTACATTTACAAAGTAGAATTACATTTTAACTTGACATTAAAAAGCAACACCGCCACCACCACTGAGCTTGTGCTGCTGCAAGAAGTCCCAGGGAGAGCACCAACTCTGATCCCTACACTTGATCTTCAGCAGTGTTTCGGTGGGTTACCTGGTGATCAGCTGTACAAACACTGTACCTGGCCCTTTCTATCAGTCAAAAACTTGCATCTATAAACCAAAAAGCCTTCTGAGTAAACAAACATCTCAAATACTGGAGTGAGGACTGCCCCAATTAAACAGCTGTAAAAATATGAAATAAATATATAAAAGATTTGCCTTATGACCAAGCCGTGAAACCACAGGGAAAGCATCTGCAAAGAGCAGTTCGAACAAATAATACTTTCCATTCAGCAGTACAGTCAAAGTTGCTTGCAGGCAAGTGTCTAGGATGCTGGTTGTTATATTTAACAGTTACTCACAGAGAAGGTAAAGTCAAGCTTTCTTCCAGGCGCACTCTCAAGCAACACGGCACATCATTAAAAGTATATGGCTTTGGCTAGGAAATCTGATTAGTTAGTTATGAACCATAACAAAGTGAAAAGAGTGTTTATCTCAGGCTTCATATTTAAGAGATGTCTGAAAGTATTTACACACACAAAAAAAAAAAAAAAGCCCAACAAATTCAGAGCAGTTTTCAAAGGAGAAAACTGCATTTAAACTTACTTATAAAGTTATCTTTCCTTTGGTAACTGGTATGGACTTATGAGAAGAAACAGTGCTTGCTCTGCAAAGTGTGATGGTGTTAAGCAATTAAACGAATACATTTGCAAGAAACTGATTTTATCTTTTAAGTATAATTGAGGCATTATTGTGTTTGTTTCTTTAAAGAATTGTAGAAGTTTATTCTATATGTAGTTTGTATAGAATTTTAGAAATTTAGGATTAGCGTAGGGATGTCAGTTGGACGTTACTTGGTTGTGTGAATGCTAGCTGCTAGTAAGATATAAATTTTCTTACAGTAACACTTTTCAATATTATTTTAACATTTCTTGCTTGCACTATTCAAAGTAATACTGACTTTTCTCATGAATAGATCTAATCAGAGAAACTCCTGTTTGAGTTCTTAGCATTGCACCCTACCAGGGATAGGACTGTCAGCAGATAAATATTTAACACATGAAAAGTGAATTTTAGTTACCTCACTGCCCTCTTAACTAGTTCTAGCTCTGATGAATAAGCTTTCAGAGACCTTGTCAGTATGGTTTAAGGCATAGGATCTCCGGTAGGAGGAGATTCTCTCAGTACTGACATAAAGTGCCACCGTTCAGAAGTTAATTCTTTTTTTCTCCACACTAGATGAAGGAATTTGAGGCAAAATTATTAATTTCCATAAGAAAGCAGTTTCTGAAAAAGATATTTCAATGAGGCATTCTATAGTAAGCATATTTTTTTGAAACTAATGAGGAAGTAGTAATTTGTCCACCAAAGAGCAAGTCTACATGCTTTTGAATGTTCACTTTACGATGGAAGCTGGATACCACCCATTCCCAGATTTAGAATTATTGTAGAGAACTAAAAATCAGATTAATAACTGATATATTTGAGTAGTCTTTTATTTGGGATAATATCAAGATCATGCAAGCCAAATGGTATTAGGACCTTTGCGTAGCAAATAGATTGAAACTGACATGATCAAATGCTTCAGTAGCTTCAAAACTGCTTTGGGAATCAGTTACTACTTGTCTGTGTGATTTATTTTGACTAACATTGTAGTCCATAGGAATATTTAGGTTATTTTTCCAATTGTTTTTCTAACAGTTGGCAACAGAAAATTAAAAACCACTATATTTGATTTAGATTTTCTTTGCAACAATTGTTTTCTTTTTAAAACATTTTTATATCCATTGCATCCTGTCATTTTTGCTAAACACATCTTATTTCTAACTCCCGATGTGACATAAATCACATTATTTAATGAGAAGTTGTGTTTACAATTGAAATTCTATGAAGAGTCACGTTAATAAGATACAGTATTCACTGTTTGGAGATATTTTCATAGAAATTTTCTCATGTTATCTGCGAAGTGTTAGACAGGAAAAATGTGAATTCCTAGCTATAAAAAGTGATTTGATGAGGAAATGCATATTATTCCTGATTTAGGCTAGGATCTTGTATGAAATTATTGGACCTCTTAGAAATGGAGACAGGGCTTGATTAATCTGGTATGAAATGCAGACAACAAATTCCAGTCTTTGTCTTAATACAGAGGATGGAGTTTTGAGAATGATGGTACTTACAACTGAGAATACGCTACGTGAGCTTTTGGATTCCCTCAAGATCTCTTTATTAGTATGTAGGTTAAACTGCTTATGTAGCAGGGTTATAAATATTGTACATAGCTTTGCTCAACCAAAATAAGTTGTCTCATTTACTACTAAACGTTGATGTGCTGTCTAATAATACAAGCTGCTGAGAATAACTTGCTTTTCTTTTCCCCCTCATTTAATCATATCTAATGCCTGGTAGTGTTATGACACATCTATAGAAAACATGTGTTGATTGAGCAATAAAATAATGACAGTAAAATGTAAAAAATATTACTAGGCCTGAAGTTTTATCAGACAATTCTACAGGAATTAGTATTCCAAATTGTGTTTAATAATTAACTACAAATAGTGACAAACATACTTTTCTGTACTACCAGTCCATATCATTAATTGTCATTATAAGCTAATTGTACAGATTAGATTCTGCAACTTAAACATATTCATCAGTAACTTATGAAAACTTATTAGTACTCGGAGACTTTTTTCTCTGCCCACTGTAAAACCTGTATCTGTCCCTAGGCAAAAGCAGGAAGGCTTTCGTCTACATCCTGAGTATTGGAAAGGAGTGTAATACAGTTGGTTTAAACCCTTTGAACTGAAACATACTGTATTTAGGATATAAGTAGTTCAGAAAAATGTTATAAGATATTGGCCTTAATTTACCACAGTGGCATGGGAATGTCTGGAAATTCTTAAAATAAATCTGGAGAAAGAGCAGAAATCAAAACTGCCTTTAACATAAGTCAGAAATAATGGAAAACTCGTGTTTTGTTTTGTTTTATGTTTTTTGTTTTGTTTTGTTTTGTTTTTGTTGTTGTTGGTTTTTTTCCTAAGGATTCTGATCAGCTATTTCCTAAAGAAATATTTCTTTATACAGAACTTGCTCTCATATATCATTAGAAAAGCTGGGAGAAATCTCTCTTTTACTGTGCTCAGCTTACTAATACACCTGGTCGCCGTTAGGCACTATCAGTCATTGGTTGGCATGTATGCTTCTGTCCTACCACCTATTTGATACAGGAACCCTATTATGTGAGTCCAGTGACACAAACATTATGGGTATCTGTATTCCTTGAGCAGGCCCATTGCCTTTGTTGGTATTGCTCTCCTGAGTAAAAATTCCTCTGAGCTGATTCTTTCTGTGTGTTAGCTTACCTCAAACCTTTATGCCCATATTTTTACTTCACAGCATCAGACAACAGTTCCATAATTTTAAGCACATGAAACAGAACAGTGAGCTATGTTAATACCTGGTTATGGCACATTTTTTCCATCTTTCCTCCTTCTCATACTGAGCACAATGTTCCTTGCCCATTCCCCACAAACTCATAAATTTAATAAGAAATAAAGATCTTTTCAGAGTTGGAAGCAACTTTAGAGTTCAAATTCATTCCAAAACTTTGCCTTTGTTACATTCCTCAATTGCTCAGTAAGAGGCTCATTTTTGGAGGAGATGAAGAATGAAATAAAGTAAAACTCTGGCTCAGGCTCTCTGCAATGAGACTTGCTTATCCCTGTGGGTATGGACTACTGAACCAGCTATGAATGATTTCCTAACTCTTTCACTTTCTACTGCTATATGAAAAACATACAGAAAGATATACTCTGCTGAATCTTTCAGGATCTCACCTTGATTTTTAATTGAAAATTGATCAAGTTTTGAAGAATATTTCCAATGCTCATGTATAGAAGTTCTTGATAAGAACATAGTGAATAGACAGTTCTGTTGTTCTTCCTTTTGTATTTTTCACTCTGTATCTCCTGTTTTCAGTTTGCTTAATCTCACCATAACTTTGGCCATCATTTACATTTTAAGTTCTGTACAGCCAGATGAGAGATTCCATAGAAATTAAATCGGGAGGAGTTTCCTTTTCTACCAGCTTTATTATGGAAACTCCACGAGGGAAAGGATTTTTTTCCACTCAAGCTATGAACTGAGAACAGTATTCTTGTGTTTTGCATCACAGCTAGTATAAAATGATAGTACAGACAAATAATCACCGGAAGGGTAGTGGATGGTGCAACAAAAAGAATAAAATCAGGACATCCTTTCATCGACACCATCACTCAGTTCATGGAGCTCGGTAGCATTTTCTGTTCCACTCCACTGACAAATCAATGACATCAGAGACTAGACAACGTAAAATATAAATCTTCCTTGTTTTCCAGATAAGTTAAACACAATTCCAGAAAGAACAAGAATCACACAAGAGCCACTTGAGTTCAGCCAATTGTTATACACAATAATGGTCTCGGGCAATGCTTAAAAGAAAGCCTTTATGCTCATGTACATACTGTGTGAGGTAGAGAAGTTAGAACCTGGGCAAAGAAAAAAGGTTGGGGTCTGTAAATGTGAGAATCCTATAATTTTAATAAATACATAAATCGTTTCAAAATCTTGGACATTTTACTAAATTAAGACTTTTTTCAAAGATCACTCTTTGTACTTAGCTGTATCATGAAGACAACTGGCTTGCAAGGTATAAACTTTGTGGTCCTTCTTCCTCTAGAAAGAATAATCTCTGCTGAACTCAGTGGGAACTTCATTGCTTTTGTACTGAAAAATACTCATTTAACTCATTAAACTTTTCCTATTTAATCTGTTTTTAGCATTAATGAGTTAACCTGAGAACAGAAGCATTTCTGAGGTGTAAATAAAAGAATAGAATAGAAAAGTAGAGATTTTGAAATGGAATTAAAAAAGTGACTGGCCTAAAAACTATTTGAAAGTGATCAGTAATGACCACTCCTTCTTTTAAAATAAGCTCTTTTCAGATATATAATATTCTAATTTCTCTATGCTAAATTAACAAAGTAGTATTTTTCTTTTTTTTTAATGTTCATAATTTTAGGTATTTAATTGATTTTGCATCTGTCTGTGTGAAACCACATTATCCAAGTGATTCTCAAATACTGACAGTCTCCCCTTTTAATGTGGTTCTTTATCTATATTAGTTATACAAGTCACAAAACTATCACTGGGTTATTCAAAAAGTTCTTTTTTGGTTGGTCATGATAGTAAAATATTTTTTATTTTTATCACCTGATTTGATTGCTCAAACATTTAAAATACTGTATTAGTGACTAAGGAAAGTTTAAATATGTCTCAAATAATTTTAGGACTATTTTTTTTTTTTTTTTTCAAAATTACTTACTTAAAATAAATTAAATTATGTATGTTATTAAGTTCATCTCAAATAAACCAGCAGCTAAGTGATGTCTCACAAGAGACAAATAATAAGATATATAGAAAAGTAGAAGATCATCTGTTTGGATTCTCTTACTAGCTCTGCTAAACTAGTGTGAAACACATCGTGTAATGCAGAATATTTCATACCCTATAAAGAATCTGGATTATTTTGTTTCAGGGTTTTTTTGGCAGTACTGTAATAATAAAGCAACATTTCTCAGATGTTTCTGGTTAGTCCCACTGCTAGCAACTTTCCAGATAAATGTGAATTCTCTCCTGAAAATGAGAAAAACAGTATAATGACACTGAAGCTGTAGAAACAAATCTCCTGCTGGAAAAAAAAAAAAAAAAAAAAAAAAAAAAAAAAAAAAAAAAAGGAAAAGAAAGAAAGCCACAATAATAATTAATCCAAAAAGCAAAATTTATTACTTTCATGTATGATTCAGCAAAATATTTCATTCTCTACCAACGTCAGTATCTACTGAACTTTAAGTATAGCTCAATGTGAGACAGTGCCCCTTTTCAAATAATAACAATACACAGTAGCTTCAAGAGAAGAGTGTCACCTAATCCTTAACTTTATACTTCTGTGCATAATTATGCATTTGATGGAAATAGTGCTTAAGTATTGGAGGTGGGAGAAAATCCTTTCGTTTATGTTTGTCAGCTTGGATACTTTGGGCTCTCTGGACTTCCATGGCTCTACCGAACTCTCCCCAGCCAGAAGTGCACTTTGCAGAGCACAGGCAATGCCCTGCTGAATGTGGCTTGTTGTACTTTTTACTGATTAGTAACATTGTTTTTTCAGTGGCCGCTTGTTTGTATGAGAGGCTCCTTGTCCAGGAAGTATCAGAAAGAAGGGAATACATCTGAAGAAAGAAGAATAGCCTTCTTTTTAAATTATATGGACATGTAAACAAAATGTTCCTCTACAAAGCATAGCTTCTCATAGTGCAGGATAATTGTTTCAAGGTGACTAATGTATGGATATACCTAAAATGCACATAGAAATATTACTTGATTTTTTTTTACTTTCTGCTTTGCACAGAAATGTTTTGGTAACTTACTGTTAGTCACAACAAAGTGCCACCTCTTCTCCTTATACGAGACATGGGCTCACAACCACTTGTTATAAAATTTACTATTCACAAAGTATACTGTAAATATAACCAGTAGAGCTGACTGGAAAATAATTTTCAAAAAGCGTGCTCCATTTAGTATTTTGCTTTAGGAAGAATAGAGACCTTTTTAACCATATTTCTTTACAGATACTTTTGGAGGACATCAACTCTTCCAGTAAGATGGTTTTGATTTTTGTAGTATTAATTTGAAAGGGTGGCAGCAGTGAAATAAATCTAACTAAATGAGGCTACAAAGTGGTATAATATCTAAACTCAAAAGCATTATGTGTAGTTCTTGCTCAAGCTGTGATATCTTCACCGCACATAGAATATTTTTCTATTCATATCAACACACATCCAGAAACACCTGTATATCAGTGCCATTCAACTGAGAATGCTGAGCACATTTTTGGTCTCCTATGGAGCAAATTAGGGTATCTCTATCAACTTCACTAAAGCAGTAGCTGTTGCACCAGTTCAAGAATTAACCTCCTCTCACTTACCTAATGAACATCTTAGCATATACCTTTACCTTTCTAGTATTTACTCTCCCCTTTTTGGATAGTCGTTTGCTTGAAATCGTTTTGAATTGCAAGATGGGTAAACAGTATAAGGGTATGTATGGGAAATTGGTAATCACAGCCTGAACCTCTGATTAATCAGCTGAGGCAAGTGTTGAGTCAGCTGTGGGAGCACAGGTGAGAGTAATTTAGCTGTTCTCCTGGAAGGGGTGGAGTTTGACTCCACCTCTCCTAGACTTCATTTAAGGGCTGACCACCGCTAAGGCAGCATCTCTTTGAAATTGCTCCTCTGTGGAGATTGGATACCTAGCCTCAGCATTTTCCAGTCAGACTGAAGGCATCTGTATTGGTGAGTTTTTCCTATATGTTACCTTTTGGATATCTATCACCATCCTTCTTGTATTATTACTATCTTTTGTACTATTCCACCTTACAGGATACATCTTAAATAAAGGTAGCTGCATGTTGAAAGTCATGGGTAGTGGGACAAAGTTGAGTGAAATACTACACAAAAATCATTGAAAGTTTTCTAACCTTCTCCAATTAGTTGCTTTCAGCCTAAAAGCATATCAAAACTTGTTAGGCATGCTGCAGGGAATAAATCCTTACCACTAGCAAGGCTGTAGCTAAGAGCTAAAGCTTTAACACTGGACCTCTAAAAGTCCATGAGAAGGTTCATCCAGATAGACAAGGATAGCAAACAAAATAACAACAACAGGAATAAAAACATAGATTTAATTGTTTTGTAGTATAGTTCTGAGTCAGAAATACAGAGGTAGAAGAGATTGAATATGCTGGGAAATGCGTGCCTGAAGATAGCTGGATGTTAAATGATTATCTTTAAAATGAATAAGGATGCAGCTAAACATTTCTTCCAGATTTTCCTGATTGTTCTTCCTAGAAAATAGCATGGAAACAGCCCACATTTGTAAAATTAAATATGCTCTGTTTTGAAGATACCAATTGCATCCATATTCTTTGCCTTTTGTACACGTTCTGATTTCTTGGTAAACTCTATAGGCTCATTTTCCTTGCAAGAAGTATTACTCCTTCACATTTCATGCAGGATGGTACTACTTTTCCCTTGCTTTTTACCTTTTATCCCACCAACATTGTATGGAACAGAGTTCTCTTATTCCTTCATGGAATATATGAATAAATAAATGAATAAATAAAACAGCTTCTGCACAGCTGGATACAGCAAAGCTCAACTTTGCAGAACTAGAGAATCCTTGAGCCAAGGACAGGGAAAGTAAACTAACATTTCAAATAGTAAAAGAAAAAAAAAAGTAAGCTATCAGGACTTTTGCAAGCTTGTTTTAAAGGAAAGTGGAAGATGAATAAGATGAATGGTGTCAGTCTGTCGCAGGTTAAAGCAAACAGGAGAGCTTTGCATGAGAACTAGCGTAGTGGTCTAGGGTAGGAAGGTGAGACGGTGTTTTGTGGATACATGGAAAAAAACAGGATGAAAACAAGCAATAACTACTAACCATGAGAGCCCTACACTGGCAAAGAAAGTCTAGATCAACAGTGATCTATGGTCTTGAAGTGACACAAAGCTGGAAAGAAGATACAGAGACAGTATGAGATGGGTTTTGAAAACTAGGGAGACAATTCTGAATGTGTTTTAAGATATCAGTAAACTGTGTATAGACTTGGCAATACCTTGAAGCACTTAACCTATTCCAGGGTATGCCGAGTAGCCGTATGCATGCTTTCCTAGTATGTTTATTGCCCTTGCCCCCAAGAGGGAGTGGGAAGCTCAGATGAGCTCAAGAAACCGTGGGGTCAGAAGAGCAGGGTGGTGCAGGTTTCCTGTGGGGCTGCTTTGAGGAACTTGCACGTTCCCCAGTCTGCCCTCTGGTTTGCTCAACTCCTTGCTACTGCTCTGTTTCAGGAGCAAAGCTTTCCTTAATACAGAGCACAGATTGTGTAAGAAAAAAATGTCAGGTCTCATCTGGGATCAAGCCACACACATTTTTAATGAGGCTCCTCTTTACATGTCCCCTGGATGCTACAACAATATCAGCAGTCTAAGTCTGTATCCAATGCAGATTGCAAATTAATGAAATTCAACAGTACCTATTCTTTTTCTTTTAAGTTTTCCTCACCCCTGTGCAGGAATATGTTCAAACAAAAAGTGCACAAGAACAAAACTAAACTGAGCTGAAATCAGACACCCTCTGAGCTCAGATAGCTGTGTCCTTTGCTCACAATTTTCTTGTAGCCCTCCCCCTACACTAAGCTATATTTTTCGTTCTCAACAAATCACGGTAGCAGATGCTTCTTTTGAAGTGTGGAGACTAATCTTACATTTGGAGGCTTTTCTCGATTTGTGTTGGCTAATGTAACAGTTATTATAGCTACATTCTCAATATTGGGGAAACATTCTTCTCTGACTTGCTTTGATTTCTTGTCAAAGTACCTTTCAGAAAACACAAGTGGCTCTTAGCTGTTTTACCTTCTCTTTTGTTAAGTCTATTTTAAAATTGGCATGAATTTAATTTTTCCACTTTTAGCTATTTTTTAATTTGTTTTCAGTATGAAGTAGTTGAATCTTCTCTTTTTCTCTAAAATTGAGAATCTGAAAGCAGTGAAGGTACCACTGGATCAGAAAGATGATGCCCTGACACTTGTGGAAGCCAGCAGTTGTTATTGGTGTCGCAGTGAAGGTACCATAGCTGCAGTACGTTCCAACTTCAGCCATGGAAAAGGTCCTGATTGTAAACTATGTAGCGTACAGACAAGAAACAGAAATACATAGTGGCAATGTAACCTTCAGCAGTAAGAGATTTGTTTTGATTCCTTGTTTACCCTTGTGCTGTTCACTCTGACACAACAAGCCAGCACAGAGATGATGAGCAGTGCTGACTGGGTGGTTTCAGTCAGGGTATCCTCTCTGAACATGGTAATTCATAAAAACATAAATATGTGGCTTTAGATGAGCTCACATGACCGTCTTGAGCTCAGCTGAACCTAAGTGATGAGCATTGTGGCACAGAGCTTGACAGAGGTTCATTTGTTTTGATCTTTGACTTGAACACCCTCTTATTACTTTGATTACTGGTAAAGAAGCAAGAGAAGGCGAGATTCTTGTATGCATAAGGGCAGGAGTGAACTGTCAGTGGTTTGAAAATATTTGTGCAGAGAGCTAAAGTCTAGTACTGGTATTAACAGTGCCTGTCATTTTTCAGTGTAAAGCATGTGTGTTCATTTGTAATGTAACACCTGTATTACAGAGCTATTTCTGATATACTTAATGGCTGGAGTTGAGTACATGCTCATATCTCTGGCATGCAGTTTGCTGTGTAACTCTCAGGGTGTGAAAACATAAGCAAGGCTTTCACCATTCTGGCAGGTAACTCAGGTTATTTCAAATCCCCATAGGAAGTATAGGCCTTCATTTTTAAAGGCTTCAGTCAGAGGAGCAGATGTGGTAACTGAATGGCACTCAGTTTTTCTTCCCTGGAACGATGAAGGGCTAAGATGACCTTGTAGTTTCAAGGAGTCTACAGCAGTGATTTCAGTCCTGACACTTAGATCAATCACTAAATCATTCCCCTTAGCTGAACTGACTCATTGCCTATTTGCCCACCATGAAGAAAAGAAAAAAGCAAGGTCTTTTGATGCCCCTCTTGTATTTCAAAACCACTCCTGTGTAAAACCTGCCCTACACAACATGCTATCCAGGCATATACAAGCCAACTGTTCTAGTACAGAAGCTGCATGTAATTTAATAAATGATTCCAAAAGCTGCAGGATTAATTAACCTACCTCTTCCCCACTCAATAAGGCAGCCTATGACAGCTTTGACAACAATATCAATAGTTCTCCCCATATACCCAGTGCTCCATTTCTCTCCCAAGATATTATTTACCCTTACCTCTCCCCCACCTTTCAAGAACCTCCAGCTATACTCCTACAGTCTCATGCTCCTGAAATCACTTCCTATCACAATGCTGTGCATTTAACCTATGTTTCCTGCCTTTCTTATGACCCCTCCCACCTTTCCTGTGTCCTCACTCTATATGTTTCAGGTTTCTTCTGTGATGAATCTAGAGTACATGTATTTGTGTAGGTTTGCAAGCTGTGCTGATCAGTCAGCACACGCACACTTGTAACTACTCAGCTAGCCACTGCCAGCAGGATGAATAAAGCCTCCTTTCTCCATTGTTTCCTCAGAGAAAGGATTAATATGGTTATTTTCCCCCTTCTACCAACTCCTGATTTTAATTAAACTTCTCAGAGAGGAACATTTTTGAGGCCTCTGTCCCGAAGGCATTGTCAGATGTGGTTGCAATTGGTTGGCAGGTTCAAGATCATTAGGGTTGGGACTGATAGACAGGCTGTTAGCATGGCTGTGGGGTTTTTTTGTGGTTGTTCCCCCCCCCCCCTTAGAAACAAGGCTTAAAAATTCGGTTTGACAGTGCCATTGATACAGGGGTTTGTGAGCAAAATAGGCTATGCTGGCAAAAGTACCTTTAATTCGATAGTGATTTGTCTGCAGTAAGACTTTTGCCAGTACTGAATTTTCTTAAAGGATTGTGCCCTCAGTACCAACAAAAACACATTCCTGGTCTAATTCTGATGACCAGAAAGAAATGTCTGCCTAGCAGCAACAACCTGCGTTGCGAAAAACAAATAAGGGCAGTGACTGTTCACATACTTCTTGCTAGGAACTTATGCCATTTGTGATCATTAATATAAAATGGTAAGTTTATATCTAAAGGGAAAAAAAATAGACAATTATGTATTTGTTATTGTTAATATGCAATAATTACTTTATACTGCTGGCTCTGTTCTGTACAAGTACTAGATTTATGCATTTGTTGTGGTTGCCATAGAACATCTTTGGCTTTTCCTCAGAAGGCATCCCTGTGCCCAAAGAGCAGCCATTAAAATAATAATAAACGAGGATACAAATTGCCCACAATCCAAAGAGAAGTCTGTAGCTCTCACTTTGTGGCCAATATCTCCTCATTACTTTTCCAAAGCAGTGGGAAAACCTCAAAAAAATCTGTTGTTCACAGAAACATTGAGGTTGGCAACAGATCTGGAGATTTCCTAGTCCAACTCCTGCTCCAAACTGTCACCAAGAGCAAGCAGTATCTCTGGGTGTGGACATTCTCTCAGGGAAACCTGTTGCAATCCTTCTTGCCCTAGGGAGCACAGGACACAGCATTCCTGGTGAGGCCCTGCCGGTGCTGAGCAGAGGAGAGTCCACCTCCCTGCCTGGGTGGCAGTGCTTCTGAAACAGCCCGGAGTGCTACTGGCTCATGGTTAGCCTGTTCACCAGGTCGCTGAGATCCTTCTTGCACAGCTGTGTTCCAGCTGGTCAGACACCCAGCCCCTCCCAAATATGGGTGCATAGTTCCTGCCAAGAAAATACAGATAAACAGGAACCTGGATAAACAGTGTGCAGACTTATAGTCTGAGTACACTCAGTGACTCTCCTCTGGTCATACAGCATGGTGCACTCTGAGTCTGACCTGGGGAGGATGTGGGCACAAACAGGGAAAAGCAGACATTTGTCAGGTAGAAGAAAAAGGGAATTCTGTACGGTTAAAACCTTTAGCTGCAGAATGCAGTGTCTGAAAAGAAACTACAGATCAAATGATTTCTTGAGTAACTAATCCCAGGCTGGCAACAATTTTTAGTTTTCCCTAGGAAGTGCTTTTCAACTCTGTATACCTCAGTTATTCTTTCATGTAATGTTCATAGTCTTTACCTGCTTCACATGGGTGTTATGAAGCTTCATTAATTAATACTTGAAGATTCTAAAATAAGAAAGTGCCATATAATTGCAATGTATTCTTTTTATTAATTCCACAAAAGCTATTTTGATCAGACTCTTCAGCTGCAGAGCCATCAGGAGATCTCACAGCAGGCAACTGTGGAGGTAATTTTTCCTTCACTGAATGGAGTTAATGATTGACTGCTAATAGGTTTCTCCCATTAAGAAGGGGGAGAAACAGGGTTTTGCCTGATATGGAACAGTCAAAAAGGAAGATATCCAAAGCAAAATAAAACCTGATGAATCTGACTGTCTTATGACATGTCCTGGAACTAGATCCCAGGAATGGGAAGTTTACATTTCTGTCTGAAGATTTGCTATGAATTTTGAGCTGTTTTGCCTACTTTCAATTCTCTGTTAAGAAAGAAACCTCTAAAAGACCAAGCAGTGAAATCTGTCGTATTGCTAACAGGAAAGTTTTGCAAATTAAATGTTTATAAACCTTTCAGATGAAGTTAACGATGCTTATTAAAATGTTAAAAGTGGTCATTCACAATGACTTCCACTTTTAAGAGGAATTTTATTATCATGCTCTGCCCTGTGAATTAATATGCAGCTTAGTTACTTATTTGGTTTATGGTAAATGTTGACCAGGTTATATAATTTGTTTTATGAAATATTTAAAGGTTTTTGAAGTAGTAATATTAAAATCTGCAGTATCTGTGATAATGTGAATTTAGCCCTTGAAATAATTTCTAATGTTTATATCCCTTTCTGTATTTCTAGAAACCCAAATTTCCTTACACAATTACATTTATATTACTTTTTTTCCCACTGAATTATTGCCTCTTTTAGGTTTGTGAAACTTGCATTTTTATGGCCAATAACAAAGGATTTCAGGGCTGGAAGTAGGGGCATGCCATTAATAACTTCAGGGAATATGCAGACAGTTAGACTTTATGCTTACTCAAACTTGAACTGGGCTAGGATAACAAGCTATTATATGACTGGAATTACCATCTGAGTAGATGAGGAATTAGACTTTTGAAACATTTATTTATGTCTGCGAAAAATGCTAAGAGCTAATGTTAAATGCTAGCATTTTCTGGATGCTTTAAAAAAGCATGCCTAATTAAAAACCTTTAGAAAGAAATATTGTGTGTGCAATATGACTATTTCACAAAAAGCACAAGCTTATTGATAACACTAGGCCTTACATATGGGTCTAAATTTAAACATATGTTGTTCAGTGTATAAGAAAAGACTGCTGAATCATATGTTAAAAGTGAATGAATAATTTTGGTACTAAATTACTTCAAGACTTCTAACAGAAACTTCTGACAGTGTGCCTTTGTCTCTGATTTTTTTTTAATTTACATTTGCTTGAGGGAATAAATGATATATATATATATATATATATATATATATATATATATTCATTCTTCATAACACAGAGAGCAACAGACCATCTTCTCTTTTATCACCTCTGGCTTTCCTCTTCATTCCCCTTCTCTTTCAAAAAAATCTCTTTATATGTATGTAGACATACATAAACACCAAAAGCATAGTTGCAGGCCAAAAACTAATCAAGGAACTCTAGGACAGGTATATGAGCTGTAACTATTTTTATTACTAGAAAAATAATAAACTGAACTCAAAACTAGTAATGTTTAAAATTTTCAGTTGCATACTTACTGTAGTGCAACAGTAAGAACTACTACATTTTTTGGTTCTACACTTTGTCATCCTTAATTCTGGTTTGCTTTTAACTATTTCTGACCCTCAGACAATGACACCATTGGCTCTCAATAAAGCTGCAATTGAAGAGTAAGTTGTTCCCTGAGTTCTTACTTAGGTTCACATGAACCATGAATGTAAATATATATAATTAAGTACTGAACAATTTTCCATTTATTAGTTACTTCAGTTGTGATTTTTTTGCTGAACTACAAATGAGAAGACATCAGTGTAAAACTGAAAACAAAAAGATACTCTCATAATTATTTGCTTCTAGATTACATACCTTCAAGACAAATGTTGTGTGTTACGTAGATTGCAAAATCACCAACCCTCATAGCACAGCATGTGCTTAGAGCAAGGCGTGAACATTAGCCAGGCTGTTTCAGTGTAGTCAGGTAAAGGAAACTGTAAGAAGAAGGAACTGTTTAAAGCCAGACAAGGAGAAAATAAACTCAGCTTTAACAGAAGTTCTCTAATATACCCAGAAGATAGCAAATGCTATTTATTAAGGATTGCTTTTGTTATTCATTAACTTGTTAGAATGAATGTAAATTCTAACAGATATAAAGTTAAGAGAGCTTAAAAAGCATCTGGTGAAAAAAGAAAACTTCAAGAGAAGAGGAAGATTATGTTTTACAGAACAGGAAAGCAAATAGGTAATGACAGAAGCAGATAAAACTTTCAGTGCCACCTTTCATGTCTTCTCAGAGGTCTAGTATGACCAGTTTTTTAACAAAGACATATTAACTTGAGAAGCAGAGGAGAGCACAGCACGTTAAAGAATAATTTGAATTAGTCAAGACTCAAACTGACAGAGGAAAGTCACTCCCAAGTACTTAAGAAAACTAATCAAAATAGTCCCTGAACAATTTGTAACTGCTTTTGATTACTTGTGGAAAACTGGTGAAGAACAAACAGAGAACCTGCCTTTCAAAAATAAAAGATGTAAAGATGAAGAGCTGAGTACTTTGCGCCTTCCCCTAACTTCCGAAATACCATAAAATTGTATAAAAATAAAAAAATATGGAGCCTTCATTTTCATGGGTGACAGTGATGAGATTAAAACATAGGTGAATATTTATGGGGGGAAGAAAAAAAAAATCTATCAAACCAATTTGTTTTCCTCCTTCGTCAGACTATGGTAACGAGTTCAGAGAAAAACAATAGATGGGATATCTCTTTTAGAAAATGATTTCCAGGTATTGCTGTCTTAAAGTGTACTGGAAAAGTCCTGAAGCAATGACTCTAATGGCAATGTACAACACTCAAAAGATAGAGAATTTCAAATTGAACAGTTCAATGTAAACTGTTAGAATTCTTTTTTTTTTTTTTTTTTTCCCCCCCCAACTAGTATATTGGACAATGAAGTACAGAATATATTTACATTTATTGTGGGTGACACCAAAACACAAGGGCTTCACTGCACAGTCTTTCAAAGACAAAGCTGTGATTCAAAGTCATCTTGATAAATTGGAGAATTGGCTTGGTGACAACAAGACTAAAATCAATACATGCAGCCTGAAACAGAGAAGTTGGAATGTTCAGAAAACATTGTAAGAGTTATAATGGATCACAGTTTAAGTTATGAGCAAGGAGCGTGATGTTGCAGCAAGAAAAGATTGCTTATTTTGAGCTTTTTGATAATACTCAATGGCCAGTAAATAGTAGCAGAAATAAATTGGCTTGACTTCTGAATCCTGGTTGTTCAGAAATTGTTGTGGATTATATAGTAATGTCCTAAAATCTTTAACCAGCTGTTTTAAGACAGTTTAAGCATGTTTTAAGTATTCTTGATTCTTTCTTTGTGCGGGGAGTTTGACTAAATGTTCTCTAGAGATCCCTTCTAGTCATATGTTTCTGTGATTTTAATTTACAGGGAACATTCTGAAAAGACCTGGGTCATTCCATTCATTTTTATATATCAAGTGAAAATCTTGCATATACATGAATAATTCCATAAGCTAGGATATAAAATATTTTAAAAAACAGTTTTTAGTGCTGGACAAGTTTTCATCCTATTTGATTAACAGAACTTGTTGTCAGATCTCTCTTCTTTGCAAGAAAGTGCTTTGTCTAATACTCATTTATGACTCTGGGGTTTGTATTGTGTTCTGTAGATCATATTTGCTTCAAATAACAAAGTAAAATAATGATGACCCCACCTTTACAATCATTAGGAAAAGGAAATTCTATTTACTCATTATGCCTTGTGCGCTTGAGAGTGGAATTATCCTGAGTTCTTACAGGATGCTAACTTGAGCTGGTTTTGAGGTTCCCAGTAAATGGAAAGCTTGAAGAAATTATCAAAGCTGCTTAAAATCCATCACTTGTTTGTCTTGTTATCTACGTGTGTAGGTTTCTTAGACCATCTTCTAAAAAAGTACTGACACTAGAGTTTGTACAACACAATAGTTTCACAAAGACATTAAATTTAGTCTTTACACATGGATGAGAAATGACATACGTAGCTTACAATTGTCCATTTTGAGATAGCTTTCTTGGAAACTGGACGCAGAAGTGAACCTGAGCATTGGCCCTTGCATTTTTTTTCTAAACTATAGGAAGGACTGTACTGTTCAATAGTTGCATCCAGACTTTTTGCCAGTAATAGCAGAAAGAAATGTCATGGATTTCACAAGAGGAAAGACAACTTATACATAATAAAGTACAGGATACCAAAGAAAACATTACTTGCTTTTGGAGGTGTGTAAGTTAGAGGAGGAAAATCTGAAATTATAAGCTTCACAATGAAATGGTTAAATCTGTCTGTATCCACAATTCATTTTAGAAATTACTAGTTGAGCTGATTAAAACATGCTAAAAAGCGGCCGCTACTGGGTTTTTCCAGGTCTGTGGGCTTATTAAAACCAGGGAGCATGTGAAGCAATGATATAGTCCCTTAACTAACAGTTTATCTTGCATGAAGGAAAATACAATTATATCACTCTTGATGAAACCTAATTGCTGTTTGACTGTGATCACATTAACTGCTTTGTGCTTCAAAAGTTACACTTTAAAGGTGAATTCCTGGGTGCATTAATAAGCTTGGTTGGTGTCAGAGTCTTGTTGAGGAGGAGTATTTTGTGAGTTGTGTTGATCAAACATCATTTTGATCACTTATACGTTGTGTTAGACTTGATTAAAATCTACAGAAGTCATCTTCCTGACAACAGCTTTTTTTTTTTCTGTTCACATACTCACAAAAGGAAATCCCTGGATCCCAACTGTGCCTGTAATGAAGGTGAATTGTGTTTAATGACTTAAAGAGTGCCATTTTGTGCTTAACAGTTTACGTATTGCAAATTACCCTGTAAATACTCTGTTTCTAGTTCAAATTAATTGTATAACAAGTTGTGCTGCGAGGCAGTGAATTTTCTTTGCTGTTTTAGCTCCCAGAGTCTGGAATCTTTGCATGGGTTTCTTATGCTACTTCCACATGAGAATTTAAACACAAATATGGCATTTGTGGTCAATGTGGATGTTGCCACTTTAAGTTTAAAACAATACACTGTTATGACATTCAGTGGGCTTTTACTTTCTTGCCTTTGTTAAAAAATCAGTGCACTGGAAATTGCATGACTTCACCTTCTATTCTGTAACTCATTAAATTAAAGATAACTAGCCATGTTAAGCTTATTTGTAATTACAATGGGCATATATGGAGTTACCCCTGATTATACTTTATCTAAAATGCAGTTTACTCTGCAAGGGCTGAATCAAAAATAATGTCAGCAGGATCAATGTCCAGTATCAGTTGACTTCGAAAAGAATACTTAGACTCAGGAACAGAGGCAACCAATAAATGTGAAAGAAAACAACAGGGAAAGGGAAATGAGTATCAAGACAGAAGTTTTGCTTCTTGAAACCTTGTCCTGTGTTCCACCTATCCTCTTTCTCCTTTAATCATTTTCCTGTGCATTATACTTGATCAAATGATTTAGGTAATTCATTTAAAAACAAATATATCATAATCAAGATGATTATCAGGTAATTATATGAAATGAAAAGACAAAGCATCTTTTGATTTTAAAGCATAACATAAACTTGTTTATTTACTTTCAAAGTGTATAAGCCCTAACAACAGAAGGTGTTTCCTCTTTTTAGTTGGTTTGTTTGTTTGTTTGTTTTTGGAGGGGTGGTTTTTTGGTTTGTTTTTTTTCCATTACCCAAAGAATATTTTCCTGAAAGCTGTTACTGTCTGTCTGAAAAGAACAGGGACTGAAGGCAGGGATGAAAACATTGTTGTGGTACTTAACTGATCTTCAAGGAAAAGCTCCAGGCTGCTGATTTTGGATCAATATAAAACCACCTAGCTCAGTGGTGACTAAAGCCAGTCATAATGTTCAGCAACAGGGAGGTGAGCCAGATTGATAAAGGACATGAAAATATTTCATTTGGAAAATATCCCCAGAAACCTCTGCAATCTTCTACCTTACTATCAATTCTGTGTTCAGCTGGTGTTCTGATTTCCACTGGGCTCTTTCTGGCAGCCTCCCATTTATCAAGGACTGCGTCAAACACAAGTCTTAAAGAGGCTGGCTGAACTGCAGCATTCTAGTCTGCAGGTATATAATGCACTGTTGACCTGAGCTCCTGATCCCATGAGACTGGAGCTTCTAATAACACCTACTCCAAAAGAACTTGGGATAGAAACAGTATGATTAATATATTGGCAACAGTCTCATATCAGAAACTGGCTTTAAGTAGGGAATAAATGAACTACAAGCTCGGGTACATTTAAGTGAGGTAGCAATGATCAGACTAAGACGGCTAGAAAAGAAATAGCTTTGAGCACCTCAGGTGTGAGCCTGGTAAATGACCTAAGAGATTTCTGAAAGTAAATGATCTTGCAGGTTGTACCAAGTCACATCAATTTAGCTTGATTATGCAATATTTTTATTATATTTCAGTTTTGGAAATTTTTAGTACCAATTTAAACATTTCTTATAGTGGTCTGGAAAAAGAAAAAAAAAAAAGAAAAAAGCTGAGGTACAAATTAAAGAGAACACCATATTGTCTGCTACAGAAGTAAATAAAAATACTTGAAACTTCACATTCAGTGTGAAGATGGTCACGTGGACTTCTTGCGCTTGCCCCTTCCTGTTTAATCTGTGTAAGCAATGCCTGTGAATAAGAAAAGGACAAAAAAGAGTATATGTTCATCATAAACCAGACACCTAAAAGTACAAGGCATTTTATGATTTAAGAATTCTTGTCCCTGTTTTGTATCTGTAAAATCTGACTCCTTCCCCCTCATAGCAGGTGCATATATTAAAATTAAAATTCTCTTTTTCACTGGGACACATGGATGCCAGTATAATAGGCAAGATACTACAGCCCAGGATGGAATTAACAACTCTGTCCTCAGAGGAGGGCTATACTGTTATGCTGAGTATAAGACATGGGCCATATATTGAGTAATACATAGAAGAAAAGAAAACAAAAGAAGATTGTACAGCTTATTGCTAAGCAAACATACAGTGAAAGGGACAGAAGTTCAGGAGTAAAAAAAGAAAAATGAATGTGATCTTGAAATTGAAGACTGTATCATATCATACATCCACAAGAGGGCCAAAGAAAAAAAAAAAAAGTTGCGTATTTTTAGTATTTTCATAACATTAAAGCAGTTGACTTTGCAAATTTGTGCATTTCTTTCTAGCCTTTGCTTTCATATTTAATTTCACTTTTTTTAGCCTCTGTGCTCATTTCATATATTTATATTTTTACCTAATATTGATCTCATCCCTTCTCAAAAAACATATCCTCACTGACTATAAAATGTCTACATACATTGTGTAATAAAGAGTTGCAAAAAGAATACAAACAAGAAAGGATTGTAATGGTGGGGATGAGCCACAGCTGTACCAAGGTAAAACAGACTAGCTTAATTGCAAGAGCTTTACATGATGATTTACATGATGAGGTTCTGAGGGGAAAATATCTTATTGCTTAGCCAGATGTCATGAGTTTACCCTGAATAGGACAGAGGTGACACAGCTCATTTGCTCCTGTAGTATTAAGCTAGAAGTTGGAAGCCTTTAGTCACTGCAACCTTGCAGGTAAGATTTAAACCTCTATAGTTTGCTTGGTTGCTTTATTTATTTATTTCTGTGCAGATTTGTTTGCTTCACACTAATTACAAAATTCACTTTGTTCAAATGAGTAACTTCAGGTGGAAACAAGCATTGTAAAAGTTGTTGGAAAGCTACTGGAGGGCTGTAAATGACAATTTCTATTTTTTCATCAAATAGTTTATATCACTTTTGTCTCATTTTCTCTTATTTCTAGTAGGATTGCTAATAGATTTGGCTGTGATATATTTTGTGGAATGTTTTGCTCTGTCATACATGTTTTGGGGGTTGTGTTCTTGGATTATTTATTTATTTATTTATTCCAAAGTGAAAGAAATTAAGTTGAGATAATAGGAGTGTAGTAAAAGGCAGTTTGTTCATTCCATTTTTAACTTGCTTTGTCTTGGTATGTTCTGCTGAACAATTGTTGTTTCCTGTCTTTGAAGGATATGCACTCTAGTCAGAATAGATATGAACTGTTTCTGTGGGGGACATAAGTCTTCTGTGTGGATTTTTATTGCATATACTCTTTCCTGTGAAGCATTTTGGAATGTGTCTTAAGGATACATTTGTAGAAGCAAGTACTGGGAGTAGTACAGCTGTCCAGGCCTTGAGCTGTGAGTACTGATGGTTCAGAAAGTCCTGTGCTTTATAGTATCAAGTGTGTTACCACTTTTACATCTTCATCTGATCTTTAGACTTACAGTTGCTATTGCTTATAGATACAGCTCTTTTCCAGAGCTAGCAAAATAGTTCCAACCCTAGTTGTGCAGACTTGAGCTTGTAGTTTTCATGGAGAAGATCTGCTGCAAATCAGAGTATGTATTAACCTGCACACACTACATACTGTATGCATACTGTTTCACAATTCTGTAATCCAGGTATCCCTCTCTGCTGTAGTCATGTGTTGCCCTCTGTTCTTCACTCTCTATTATAAAAAAAACAGTGTTTAATTCTTGCCCTCTTCCCTTGACCAAAGAAATAGGGATGCAGGGATAGATGAGGCTATTATTTTTTTTTAGGAGCCTGCAGTTCTGGATGTTTAGGTTGAAGTTAACTTAATCAAAATCTGGAAGAGGTCAAATCTTTTATTTCCTCATATTTCTATTGTCCAGTAATAGTGGATAATGGAAAATAAGCTGCATCCTCTGTGTGCCAGAACTGAGGAATAGTTCAGACTAACCCCAGGTGCAAGTAAAATACTTGCCTCCGGACTATTCTGTATATGAACTGCCAGATCTTTCAATGATGTCCTGGACTGTCGGATCAGGAAAACATTTGATTCCTTTTCTCCATCCCTGTTGTGGTTTAACCTGGCAGACGGCTGAGCACCAGACAAATGTTTGTTCACTTGCCCCATGTGGATGAGAGAGAAAACTGGAGACAAACTGGAACTAATGGGTTGAGTGAAAAGCTATTTAATAAGACAGAAAAGAAAATGGAAATAAAAATGTGATAACTACTTACACTGGCTGCTCCTAAAGTAGTAATGCTTTCCATCTTCTTATTTTGGCCCGTAAAATCAGAGCTGGATACTGATGGTATGGCAGCAGAGACTGAACCTTCCCACCAGAATTGCATTATATTTTGTTGCTGTGTGACAGATGTCAGCAGAGGGGCAGTCTGATATGGAAACGTGTATGAAGCAAAGATGTGCTGTTGAAGTCCTCTGTGCCTTCAACGCTTGTTAAATTAAATTAATCATTTTTTAAAATGTACCTATCTTCAGTGCTGTCCGTGAGGATTGTCCTGAGCAACAATACAAAATAAGAGAAAGCAAACAGAAAAATACGAATTGCTCCCATTATTTCTGTTTTCCCTTACTCCTTCTGTACACTTAGGACAGCTAGCCTTGCTCCCAAAGCCCATCTTCCTTTCCACTCTGCTGCCCCTAAATTTCATCTTCATGCTAGCTTTGTCTCAAAAAAAAATAAAAATCCTACATGAAACTTGATTTTTAATTTAAAATTAAGAAGTTCCCATTCATTTATTTTAACAAAAAATGGCCCACTCTTGCAAATATTAGTTTTTAAGTGCTTTTTGTTCATTCTAACTTTTACTGATTTATCAGTTTTCAGATGTATTGTGCTTCTGCCTCCTAAGTGATTCATTTTAGTGTAAAAAGTCTGTTTTTTCTCAGGCTTGAGATTTCAATAATACAAGAAGGGGAAATTGTTCCTAAGCTTGCAAAGAAAAAGACCTTGTGAACAAAATATTTAACAGAAGGGGAGTTTTCTCTGACCATTGGAAACCGATGCAAACTGATGCAGTTGTTTTGTTTTGTTTTTACGTCGGTTTCTTTTGTTTGTTTGTTTATTTTGTTGGTTTTTTTTCTCCGGCGAATATGCTAAAAATGAGTTAAATACAAACTTGAGTTAGGCTTTGTAATGAGCAGTCCTAATTATCCACTTGGATGGCCTTTTCATTTCTCTCCTGGTTCTAAATGCATACTTGGGTCCCTTAATTCTTCTGCCCTGCTCTTTTATTTCTCCACAGTTTTTCTGAGCTGATAAGGGCTCACTCTATGAAAAGTCTGTAAAGAACAGGTGAAGCTTTGCTTTTTTGTTGGGTAAGGGCAGAGCAGAGTGATTAAGTGTTCTCTGAAAACCAAAAAGCCATGGAATTCTCATTGTCAGTTTCTGTGTTGGTACAAGGCTGTACGAGACAGGCTTCATAAAAATGTTCTTTGTTTACAAGGGGAGCAGGGGTAGAAGCAAAGTAGTATATAGACTGGAAAAATTGGATGTTATGATTTAACTGTGCAGCAGCACACTGCTGTTTGCTCACTCCACTAAGGTTTGATGAGGAAGAGAACTAGAAGCAAAATAGAACTCAGGAGTTGATATAAAGACCAAGATAGAAAAAAGAAAATGGAAACAAAACTGTGATTATAGCAACACATGTAAGTCCACAATGGAATTATACACTACATGCTGACTGACACCCAGCTAATGACAGGACTGCTCACTGAGGATCTGCTAGCAATACAAGGTCTCAGCACTCACCAGTCAACATCCAGCCAATCCCTAAGCAGTCCCCAGCCACCTCCCCACAGCTTTAAGACCTTCTTATAATGTCACGTGGTATGGAATAATCCCTGGCCTAATTCAAACCACATGTCCTGGCTGTATCCCACACCCTGCTGCCATTCCATCATGGTGGTGGCTCTTCTGCTCAGCCTGGCCCAACCCTGGCTGTGCTCCCATCACTCAGCAGCAACCAAAACATCAGTCTGCTATGAACACTGTCTGAGCTGAAACCAGGACAAATGGAAACTATGGGGAAAATTCCAGTATGTGAGAAAAATCTACAGTAAAGATCTTGTTTCCCAGGCATTAGCTTTGCAGCTGGTTAATCCCTAATCAAACACCTGTGTCGTAGAGTTCTCCAGGCACCTCTGAAAGCCTCTGTGGGAGAACAGCAGAGGCCTCCCACAGCAGAAGAGTGTAGATCTAATATAAAACTAAATTGAGCTGCTTTATGCATTGGGGTGGTCTAGATGCTATGTCCAAAGCATGGAGGAAGAATGAGTGCTCATACTGCTTTTTAGCAGCCCCACTCTTGGCTTTCTGCCTAAAGAGATTAAAAACAAAACAACTGCTAAAATTTTGAGAGGAGGCAACACTGTCTTCTGCTGGGGTATAAAAAAAGGACCTTCCTGTTTACCTATCAAACTCTTACAGCCCATACCCACGTATCTCCCTGTGCCAAGCAGGGGACCTGCTCCCTGGCAAGAGGTAGACGCATATGTCTGCTAGTAGCTTTGTTGGTGAGAGGATTCAGCTTGGGAACACCAGTCATGCTTGCTGAATAAACCTGAATGGTTTTCTCTCACAGTTTAATTTAATTGAAGAATTAGAAGAGAGGAAGGAAATAAGCGTTCTCTCTCTATCTCTCTCTTGTGTGTGTGTGCTTATGTATATATATACGTGTATGTTGAAGATGCTTTACATCCCTAATCTCTTTCTACTAATGGATTTGAATTCTTAATGAGAACAATATAACTCAAGTGAAGGTGGATCAGAAGCAGAGCATGTGCAGTCAAGTATTAAAGGGTTGGGTGCCCACACAGCACCTTCTTACTGGCCCAGGGCAAAGGGCAATGGCAACTGTGAGGGCAAAGCAAGGGCAAACACTGAGAGTCACTGCCAAATGCTACCCGAGACCTGCTGTCATGGTTAGAAGCAGCATGCTAGAGATAACTTTTAAGTAAAATGGACAAAAAACATGTCTGCAAATGTACATGAGGGAAGTTGCAATCCAGATCTGAAATGATCTGCTGGCTCTTAAAGTGGTGTTCATCCAAACCCAGCAAGCCAACAATACCCTGAAGTACAGGCCAGAATCTTTTGATGTTATTTCATGTTCTGGTTCCTGTTGTAATAAGGGTTGGCAGAATTAAAGCAGCTCCTAGAGCTATAGAGGATCAGCCCATGGTTAAATACTGGGTGCCAAGCTGAGTCTGAAATGGAAAGGGATAGGCTTAAAATAGGAATGATAACTTTAAAGAGACCTTCCTGTGCATACAAAGTGAAGAAAGTGCTGAGGGTTTGCTAGAATAAGTTAAGTTTGACCTTGTGGAGTGTACAAGTTCTTTAAGGAGTCTTCAACTCTCTAACTGATGTGAATAAGTGCTGTGACCAAAAACATTTCCTGGGATTTTGTGTCCTTTCTCTGGCTGCATATGACTTTACTGCACTGTTTTGCTCCATATAGATGGTGGTGGCTCAGCTCCCAGGAGGACGGGCTGATGATACTAGCCCTATGTAGTTATCATTTTATCACTGAACACAGATGCTCTGAATTTTAATAGGTAAGTCTTCTGCGTCTGCAAGTAACATATGGCTAGCGCAGAGCTGCTGCTTCAAGAGTCTCTTCCTGCTTACATCTCTATCAGACAGCAGTGGAATGGAAACCTGCCACTTCAGCAAAGGCATTTACAGCAGAGAAGGGTCTGTGTAAACATGCTGTAGTTAATGTCAGGTATACTAATGCACACTAAGCATAATCTTCCTGACTTTGAATTTGTGTACGGTAATAACCTGTAGTGCTCTGTTAATAGATTAAGTGCTTTCAAGGTGGTGTAGTTGCTAACACATACATTGATCTCTAGTTAGTAGTAAAGGTCTTCAGTCAAGCAGGGAAACTCATCTAAGCCTGCAGCTTCCCTAGAATGGAGGCATCGTAACTACAGGATGTGTTTCAGCTGCAGCAACTTTGAAATCCCTAAGGCAGCAGGAAACAGTACATCAAAAAATGTTGATCTTACTGCTCCGAAGCCATGCCCCTAGGATGGCTGCCCCCATGCATACTCTACCCTCTCTAGGGCCTTTTTAGTGCATTTACCTTTTCAGCCACATCTCTCTGCTATTGCATAATTAACAGTGGTGTTTTGTTGAGGTTGTTTTGCTGTTTGTCTGTTTTTGTATCCAAAGAAGAGATCACAAAGTCCTATGCTGCTGAAAGCAGAACCTCAGATATTTGAAAACAGCAACTCATTGCCTTGAATGGCTCTGGCTTCAACATCTGCTCACGTGAGTGTGGAGGGAAAGATTTTGATTGCTGTTTGGGGAAGAACTGGGGATTATTTCTCTAAGCTTTGACCAGTTCCAGGGAATTTTCCTTACACCATTTATTACAAATTGCAAATGGGAGTACTTGTTTAGGTAAGCAAAATCAGCATGGATATACTCAGTGTAGGTAGAATAAGATAACACTCAGTTGACACAGTGTTGCGCTGGCATAATGACATATGGTTATAGCTTGTGTATATCTCTCTCAGCTGTATGTGCTCTGAGGCATAAAGAGGATAAGTGACTTGTACAAGGCCATTCAGCAGATCAGTCATGGAGCAAAAATGCAGAGGCCCTAAAAGCTAATAATCAGTAAGGAAGCAATCATTACACTGGGGATGCTCTATTTTCTGTTTTTGTTCTAATTTAAAATGAGAAGCCATGTTTTTCAAAGACATGGCAATGTCTTTTTCCACCTACCCTCCAAGGTTATTTTATACTGTGGAATAACTCATTTTTATAATGTCAGACTTACTTTATTTGATATTCCTGTTTAAATTACATGAATAGAGACAAAACATATCTAGATTGTTGGAAAAATGAGTTGTTTTTTAATTACCCCCCATCCAACCTTGACTAAATGCTTACTGTCCATGGGGGAAAAGGTTTCCATTTCATTTAAAAGACTGTTCCACTTAGTAGCTCAAAACAGATTTTGGTAGTCCAATTAAATAGGATGCTACTTGATTACAAACTTTATGCTGAAAACTAACTATCCCTAATGTTAAGCATATTGTACCTGCTTGTCAGTGTGCTGTTGCACTTCCCTTTAGTATGGTGGCAGGTTATGCTGCAAGGTGGTGTAGATGCAGAAAGTCTCTTCTGAATGTAGTGATATTATATATATTATTATCCAGGTATGAATATGAACTGTTTTGAACTAGATGTAAGTAACATAGTTGTTTTTAATTGACATTCTTCGGATATGTATATATTACTAACCTGGATTATATATAGTGTCTATTTCTGCATACTTCATGGTTTTGATGAATAATAACTGAGAAGAAGTGAGCAGCAGAATTTGCATGTAGCAAGAATTCTGAAAGGCAAATAAATTTCTAGAACACTGGAAAAGAAATCCATTTTGCTGTCAACTGCTGAACCAGTAACTGCATCTATCAGAGAGGAGAAAGAAGAAGTAAACAACAAAAATACGTTGTTCTTCTAGAAGTGTTAGAAACCAGAATATAACTGTACAGAGCAAAACAGTGAAAACTAACTGTGGCCTTCTGGACTTGTGCAGAAACTGAAACAGCCATAATAAGTACAAAATGAAATTTGAAGACAGGGAAGAATGATAAAATATGTTGCAGTTAGAGTACTACTGACATCTGCAATAATGGGAGAGTTGATCACAGAAAGAGTTCTTTAGAGAACAGTGATGCACATAGCTGATATTTGTTGAACAATAGAAATGAGTATTTTTTTTTCCCCCCAAGATGTTATATCATGCACCACATGGTATCTGTAGAGACTGCAGCATGTGCATTTTGTGAAGAGGGAACTGGAGCTGGTAATGAGGAGCTCCTTCCAAAGGGAAGGGGCAGCAGGCAGCTGATGAGAGGAGGGTCAACTTCCATGTATTTCTTTCCTCCCATAGGGAAAAATGTACTGCACCTCTTCTGTAGATGTAGAAATCTGCAGTCACTCCACCCTGTACTGCTTACTCTACCAGTACTAATGAGCTCCAGAAGGCATTTTGCTGTCTGAGGAGATGTGCCTTTACTGCTGTTCCTGAGAGTGCGTATTTATACTCCCTTCATGAAACAATCAAATGCTTCCCTGGCCTGTATGTCTTCTCTTGAAAAATTTCTAGGACCAGTGAATTCATGTAAACAGTGATTTATTTACTACAAATCTGTCTAGTTGTGTTTCTTTTTTTCCCTCTGTGTATTTGGAAATGTCTGTTTTTTTTCTGTTTTCCCCCCATCAGTTAAATGCTGCTTCTTCATCTCCTGCCTGTAAACTGAATGAGGTTCTTTACTGGAATAAGCCACATCCTTAAACAGGATGAAATTAGACTCATAGCTGGCATAAATCAGCATTGTGCTCTCTGCTTCGGTGCAGCTACACTGATTTGCTGTTGCTGAGTTTCTGCCCTAATGTTTCTTCAGGACACAAACAGCACTGAGCTCATCAGTTAGGCGTGGCCAGTTTTCACAAATACAGAAACCTACTGTAGTTTATACACAAAATCGTCAGCGTGGAAAAGGGAGACCTTAAAATCACTTCCTCCCTCCCGCCCACTTATTTCTTCCCTCCTTTCTTTCGTGGAGAGACAGAAATGCTCTGTTTTAGTACTTAGAATTCAGGTTAGTACAATTCTTTGCTGAAAGCCTTATTTGTGTCCATGTTATTTACAGGCACTATTGCTAGATAATGTGATAACAGAGGACAACATCAGTCACCAATCCTGACTTTCCATTTGGAATAATGACAGTTGGTTAATACAAGCTGCCTGCAACCAGAAAAGGGTGGAGAGCCTCAGCTTTCCTTTGATGGGAAATGGAGGAAGCAGAGCTTCATTTACCCACTGCTACATTCCTGAAATATCTGATTCTTCCTATGGGACCTGTGCTGTTTCCAGCCTGTGGAATGCATGGGGTAATAAGACATGGGAACAGCCTCCCTGATACCTGCATTGACATTTTAGACTTGACCAATGAGCCTAGACAGAGCTGACCTTCTTAATTGAGAAGGGAAGTCTCTGTACACACAGTTGGGTATGTCTTTAGTGTGTTTCTGTTTTTTTTTCAACTACAGACAATGTCCAGTTTGCCAAAATAGTCTTATTCTCTTCAGCCCATGCTTTTCTTCTCAGCCAGTCTCATGCCACAGAGCTCCCCCTTCCTGCCCTCTCTGGGGTCGTGCTCATACTGATGCTTTCTCCCCATTCTTGCTGTCTTGTCTCCTTCAAAAATTCATGTGGATATCAGTAGGACAGTAAAAATGCCATATCTGAAAGTGGTGACTTACTCAAGCTTTTCAAACACACCTTGATATAGCATCTACAGTCTTGCAATAGGCTCTCTATTTCTAACTCTCCTTCTGGTTTACTATTTTTTTTTCTTTTTTTTCCCTACGTTCTTGTTTAGAATGCAAGAGTACAGAGCTTACTTGCTGGCTTTCACCAGCTCTACAGGTGAAAGACTTGTGAGGTCAGCTGTTTCTGTTGGAAGCCTTGCTCTAGAACACCATTCCATGTTGGTCAAGGCCACCTCTAGCCATACCCCCACTAAGACAATGGCATGCTGCCAAGGATATTGGGTTCTCATTTGGATGTGATGTGGCATTTTAACCGTCCTGATTGGCTGATGAGTGCTAACAAAGTGTGGCTGGCCTAGTGATGACTACCTCGTTCTGCTTGTCCCTGGGTTGACCACCACAGAAGCAACACTCAGCTCAAATAGTAGTGGGAGTAAATCTGGCCAAAAGCTGACCAAGCCTTTGTGTATTTGTTTGGTAGCTCAAGTATTCTGCCTGTTCCATGCTCTGAGCAGGTTCACCATGGGGTTAGAGAAACGCAAGGTCTGGCTTAAGGGGAAGTGGCAGGACTACATGCCAAGGGTGGGGAGCAGAGTGAGGCGCACCCTTAGTCTGGTTTAATTGCACACTGGCACCCTGCACTCCAGGCTATAGCAGTGGCTGTGATGGGTCCTGCAGATCAGACCAGACTTGTGGGAGCACCACAGGCCTTGTCTCTGTGAGCACTCACCCAGCTCTCTTGTCCAGCTCCAGATCTGACAGCTGCATTTTAATAATACTTAGTACTAATGAAGAATCCTTTACATCAATAGGAAAGTGTTTCTCTGTAACATGGGGTCCCACCCAGCAGGGAATATCTGTTTCCTCAGGTGTAGGAAGGCTGCAGGCTGGCCAATTCCAGTGTACTGCAGCACCCATTGCAGCCTATGTGTTCAACGCCCAGAGATGCTGGCCTCTGACACACCACGTGTGGTGCCTTTGAAGTCCGTTGCTTTGTAATTTCTGGCAAATGGAGAAAAGATGACTGTACAAAGCAAGCTAAGGGAGGAATAGATCTTTGCTTTCCACTAAGCCATTTCTCCCTCATCATCTGCCAAGAGCAAACTTTAATTTATAATAGAAAAATAAATCTAGCTAGAGTTTACATACAGAGAATTGCTTTTAAAATGAATTTTGGCTGATGGAAAACACTGCCTCGTTGTAGTACTATTTTTCAAGCAGGAGAAATTAGATCCTTAGAGCAGAGGTAAAAGATGAGGAGGGGTTTGGCCTCTTCTCCAAGGCAACAAACAGGACATGAGGAAATGGCCACAAGTTGTACCAGAGGAGGTTTAGATTAGACATAAAGAAAAACTTCTCTGAGAGTGGTCAGGCACTGGAATGGCCTGTCCAGAGAGGTGTTGAAGTTGCCATCTCTGGCAGTGTTCAAGAGGCATCTGGATGAGGAGCTGCATAATATGGTTTAGTGGCTTGTGGTAGCAGTGGTTGGTGCTTTCCAATCTTGTGATTCTGTGATTCTATGATAAGATACAGGACAAGTGCAGAAAGGACCTATTTCACTGCTGAAGGCCCTGTGTCCCCTCTCCCAGCAGAGGATGAATACATTGCTAACCATAGCAGACTGTTTTAGCTAATGCTCTCAGTGTGGATTAAGAATGCAAGTGTTTGAATTAAGCATTTTTATCATGTTTTACTGCTTTGTACGTTTCTCTTTGATTTGGGAAAGCTCAGGCAGGTAGATGAAGATAGAACAAATCTAAGATTAATCTTTCCCTCTCCTTACACTGAGCCAGACCTAGAACTGGTACCGTGCAGCAGCACTGTCACTGGGCAGCTCACAGTGAGAGTGATGAACATCCCTTTCCTTCAGGTGGACTAACTGGGGGAAGCCTTTGGCACTTCATGATAGGAGCGGGGCTCCAGGAGTCAGTGCCTGCAGGCTGCCTGCTGCTGTGAATTTGAAATATTCTGTGTGAGAGAGCCACCAAAAAGACCTTTCCAATTGCAGTCTGGCAGAACTTAGGCAACTGGTATCGCTGCTCATTTTTGTGTTTTCCCTCTTCATTCCCACATATGCAGAGTAAATTTGTTCAGGAAAATGATTTATCCCAAACACCCCCATTTCTCCTGTTCACTTTCCGCCAGATTGCACTGTAAAGCAAACTAAGAAAATCAGCTGCACACATGTGCTAGCTAGAGAGAGAGCACACATAGGAAGGAATGGACATCTAGGGGCAGCAAACATATATGCTAGCCAGCAATCAAAACACTACTGATTAAATAAAGCCCATTTATATTTATTTTTATTTTTATTTATTTATTTATATTTATATATCCATTTATATTTATTTATATTTATATGCTTCTACACCCCAAAGCAAGGTGGAAAATTGACCAAAAATACTGAAGCTTTGTCTGTTCAACTTTAGGCTGTTGGCATGGCTATTGTGGACTGAGGTATTTAGAAAACTATCCTTGTCATCTTTTCTCATGTATACAGCATCAAGCCCCCAGCTCTCCTTGTGCCCTGAGAACAAAAGGTGCTCAGTTTGCCTACTAGTGATCAGCGATTTGGCATTACTGCCCCAAAAGGGATAACTGCTGGTAGCAGTTGCTTGCTGTTACTTGATTAGCTGGTTACAGCAAACCAGCTGTCTTCATCAGAGCATGAGATGTTTCTTGGTCTTCTGTGAACAAATGTGTTTCTCTGGAAATCATCTCAAATTCTGGCTAGCAGGGAGGATGATCAAAACAATGTAGGGTTATAATTGCATCTGTGGTATGGTTATAGAATAAATTTTCAGTCTGTAAAGTGAAGGGTCTATGCTGAGGAGCGATATCTGGTAAGCAATATGAAGCTAAAGATAACAAATTTTAAACCATTTTTGATCTCATAGATTATGTGTTACTTATTGGTTTATGGTTCTGTTTAAGATCTAACTGTATGTTGTGATGATAGGTTTCTCTTGCAAATTTTTTTAAAGCTGACTTTCTTGGCTTTTATTTTTTATAGATATTAAAGAAGTCAGTCATCCCTTACTTTTCAGAATAATATCTTCCTTACTTCAGCCAGATGAGCAGCCTTTATTGTTTTACATCTAATTACCTGCTAAGGAGCTGCATAGCTCTGAAAATGCTGAAGTGAATGATGGGCAGATATTTTTTTCTGTAAGTCAGAAGATGTAGGGAAAACAAATATAGTCATTCAAGTCTCTTTATCAGCAGAAATTTCAGAGTTAAAAAAACTAGGGATCATGATTATATCCTTTTCACTGTGATAGTTAAAATAAATACATGCACCAAAATTAGACCCCAGATTGATTAAAGACAATGACTGTGCTGCTTTCAAAGTAGAATGTCTTATCTTTTCTGCCTACATTATAGGAGATTATTTTACACTGACAGTTAATGTGACTAACTCTTGCAGACAGTGATGTGTCTGTTTTCTCTTGAAGACTTTGTTTGTATTTTCGTTGCTGCATTGATGAATCACAGAATTACAGAATTGTAGGGGTGTAAGAGTGTAGAGGTGTAAGAGACCTCTGGAGATCATCTAGTCCAACCCCCCTGCAAAGCAGGCCCCCTACAGCAGGCTGCACAGCATGGCCTTCAAGAGAAAACATAATAATAATAATCATGATCCCTAGTAATGCTTTTTTTTGTTTCTTCTATATTGATCTTGTGCAACCAACCACCAGATCTCAGATACTGTTTTGTCAATTTCTGTTTGCTTAAAGTTCTGTTTTTGATTGCATGGCTTTTCATAGAGAGTAATAAATTTTTATGTCCGTCTTACCAATAGTGGGATGTTGTAAACACTGTAAATTCCTACCTTCCCAACTCCCTGTCCTATTACATTTAGAAGAGCTACTGTCATTTTCAGAGCTATGCAGGGTGAGCCAAATGGAAGACTGCCACTTCTGTCAATTACAGCTAAGAGCTGTAGAGGGAAAAAAATAGTTGGGCTTCAAGCTTCTCTTGTAGATTCAGAATCTTGGCCCTAATTCCTCAAACAATTTCAGTAAGGTACTCATATGAGGCAATCCAATAGGAATGATTGCCAGCCTGGTGGATGAGGGGAAGTCTGTAGATGTATTCTATCTAGACTTCAGCAAGAGTGGTCGGGTTCTGGAAAAGGCTCACTGGGGATCTGGTGGAGTCACTGTCCCTGGAAGTGTTCAAGAAACATGTAGTGATATTAAGGAAAAAGACTTAGCAGGCAACATTGGTGGTAGGTGTAAGGATAGATTAGAAATCCTGGAATTAATTTCCAACCTTAATGATTCTATGAATCTGTAACTACTAGAGTCTACAGTTACCTTGAATGTTGATCTGAAATTGGCGAAAAGTACTGTAGCTAAAACCTTCCCAAAGGAGAAAATGACATATTGGATTGTCTGGTGTAAGCGACCAAGCAAAATGACTACTTATTGGCTCATTTTCTATTTAGAACTTCCCCTTCCTCACATACCTTTTAGAGGAACTCTCTCCATCAAATTGTTCCTCAACCTATTCAAGTGAGCAAAAACAGATAAAAGAACTAAGACATATTTTGGCAGACTAGAGAGAAGTTGCAAATTGAAGGGTTTTAGTGGCATAGTTTCTTTAACAAATCTTTTTGTGGATAAGAAAAACTTTGGTCCTTTCTCAGTGTATTTCTTTCAGATCTTAACATTCTTAAATCCATTGTACTACATCTAGACCAATTTGTGCTTTCGTTAGGCACTATTGATTCTAGCAAAGGCAAATTATTCCTAGACCTGACCTGTAACACTCTGTTAACAGTGCTTTGCCTCTGCTATGCAAAGAATTTGTTAATTGAATTAAAGCATGCCATACTTATGTAGTTTTAATATGCTCACCAAGTAGTGTACTGATTTTAAGACTGCTAACCCCATTTCTGAACTTTTCTCTCTTAGGAAGCATTAGCTGATAATTTTTAATTTTATGTAATGAAATGAAAATATCTACTAGGGCAGGGTTAGCTGAACAGTTTGACTTAGCTATGAAGGAAAAAGCTAAGCAGTTTGATTTCTAGTATTGATAAACAAGTACAGCAGCATGTCTAGGATATCGAGAAACAACCAAGACTAACCCAGCTCACGATAATAGCCTTTCCCAAGCTCAAAACCTACGAATGCCTAGAAGACATCCTCTTAGAAATCCACAGCTCCAATTAGTTTAATAGCAAAAGTCTTGTGATCATAGGTTAAAAGTAGTTGGCATCTTAGCAAAACTAGATTTAATTATTTGACCTTATTTTAAACTTATCTGTGCTTTAGTATGTCCACTTCCCTACTTGTAGTATGAAAAATAATTATATCCTTTTTCTTGTGCTCGAATGCCTTACTTAGACTAGGAAGTCTTTGGAACAACTGCTGTCTGGTCTAATGTGCATGTACAGAGCAGAACACAATGAAGTCCTGATCTCAGCAGGGGCCCCATCTGCTACTGCTGAGATAAATGATCTTTTCAGTACTGGTTGTTTTTTAATCTCTTTAAATTACCATAAATACATTTTTAAAGCCATATGCTTTCATTCTATATCCCACACCACTGAAGAAATCTGGGATTCTGTGGAAATATAATTATGTAACCATATAATTAAAGTCTGCCTTATACCTTCTACATGCAAGGAGGCTCAGTTGAGGTCAAGAGCCAGATTCATCTGCCACTTTGTAGCTTTCAAGTATGTAAACTTAGTTTAGAAGTGTTATTTTAAATATGGCTCTGGGTATGTAACTACATACTCTTTCAATGGAAGAATATTTTCTTCAACTAAATTCTGTTCAGTTAAACAGAAATTAGTTTGCTGTAGAAGATACTGATTCCAAGCTGACTTATCAAATTATAGGACTGGATGTCTAGCATTGGATGCTGAGCAAGGAAATTCAAAGAAAGCTTTTTATTTATGGCAGACACAGAGATAATTTATCCCACAGTGGGATGTGGCAAGAGGAATGCTTCCAGTCCCTCCTCACACCAACACCACATTTCTCACTGTGTCTGTCTCTGCTGCATCAGTGTTCAGGTATCCCCAGCTTAGTACGTGGCACTGCTGGTATTTTGGCAGTGGCACAAGCCTAACATTATGATGTTAGTGTTTTGGCTGGATATCTCAGATTTCTGGAGTATTGCAAATGCGTAAAAGAAAGTGGTAAATTTCTAAACATATTATCTGATCCAAATGGAAAGATAAATATACAGGCTGAGCAAAGATTGTGTCTCTAATCAAAGGCGTTTTGTCACTGTCAACATTGAGCACTTTGCCTTAAGCAATGGAAGTGTTGCAGACAGGTGCTGGAACAGGCTGCCAGGGAGGTGGTGGAGTCACTGACCCTGGGGTTGTTGAAGGAGCAATTGGATATTGTTTTGAGTGACATGGTTTAGTGGGAGCTATTGGTAATAGGTGAACGGTTGGACTGGATGATCTTTTAGGTCTTTTCCAACCTTGGCGATTCTATGATTTTATGACTTTCAGAAAAGACTATGTTTCTTTAACAAGAGAAAATATTATTCAACCTGGATGTCAGAATTACCAGCATTTCCCAGGTCACATCAGCTTGGGATGAGTGTCATTATCTCTGGACTGGCCTTTTTCTTTCACACTTTGAAGAACAGGGGTAGCACTTACCTGAGCATTGAAACTCAATGTGAAGCTGCCATACAGTGCCCAAGGTTGGATGCAGAAGGATTGCATGAACTACTTCCCTGCTGCAAGTGCTTGCAAAAACCAGACCCAGAGTATTTGAGTTCTTTTTTTTCTTTTCCTGAACAGACAAGCTCTCTTCACCAAGAGCTCCTCTACTTTCATGTGAGTGAAGTCAGCTAAGAATTTGTTTCATCATGGTTGTGTTTTAGGAATTATTACTTGTAGTTCCATTATTTAGAGTTTTGTTTTGGTTTGGTTTTGTTGTTGTTGCTGTTTGGGGGTTTTTTGGTTTGGTTTTATTTATTTATTTATTTATTTATTTATTTTTGCTTCAATGTTTTTAACTTCAGGAGAAATTAGAGTTTTAAATACAAAAAATCTTTCCTCCCTCAAGAAGTACAACAAAGAATCCTTGTAAGCACCAGGTGCAAGAAAACTAAGGTAATTGGCTGTGATTGTGAGATTCTTGCTAGCACAATACTTTGCTCAGTCAGATATGTATGCAGCATCCATTTCTGCCAATGGAAGTTAGAGATACAAATTGAGGGTACAATAGGGCAATTTATGTTTAGCTTCCTTTACATAAAATCCATTGAGCTTTTTTCTTGGTAGGGAACTGTTTTTTAAACAAAATCAAACATTTACATGTATAAGATGTGACATCCAGAAATTTTCACAAGTTGTTAAAGTCCAATTAGGTTTTTGCAATCTGTTCTTTCTTGGTAGTAAGATAATTTGCTGTTATCAAAAGAAAATACAGTTTATGTATTTCATATGCAAATTAATTTACTTTGAATGGAAGGAGGAAAAAAAAAGATTTGGAAGCCGATGTTTTTGCTAACATCAACATTTGCTTATGTTTTCATATTTCTTCATAGTAAGACTCCTTTGGTGCTCCATTCTGGCCTTCTATTCAGTCTCACAGTACCTCACAGCTTGCACTTTTAAGTACCATCCCCATCTTTCAGAAAAACATAGCTAAATCTCTGCCGGTAATCTAATCTGAAGTGCTCATTTGACTTCAAATTCCAGTAACAATGGAAAACCACTTTAAGACAGCCAGTGTAAATTTTGCAAGATGCTTTGCTTTGCACTTGCCAAGGTGCTCCTGCTTTCCAGCAAAGAGCAAGTTCTGCTGGCACATACAAGGTGCTCCCTATGATCACACTGAGGTTTTACACTAAGTCACTTCCTCAGTCGGTGGTTGTTCAGCCTTCGTCTGACAGAGAATAACCTACACAACCAAGATGCCTGGTGCTGTAAAAAGCAGAGACTGAAGCATCCTTTAGCTCAGCAGGATGTCTTATGCGTTCAGCAATCAGATGGACCAAATTAGACCATCTCCTCCTCTATGGAAACTGGCTATTCTTTCAGGCTCACTGTTTGCTCCTCTTTGGAGCACAGAAATCCATATATATGTAATATATATAAAATTATGCTCCCATTAAGAACAGATTTAAAGGGTTCATCACCCATCATGAAAATCTCATTTTTTTTCTGATCTCATTACTTTGAATAGTGTCTCCAGATGTGCTTAAAATTAGCCTATTAAAGCACACATGACATTTAGCAAAGAAAGAACTGGATTTAGAATGTCTTTATCTTCTGAATCAGGTTCCTCCCCAAATACTTCTTCCAAATTATAAATATGGACTATTTTGTTGATGTGTGTTATTTCACAAAAGAGTAATAACTTCATTTGATATGATTAAAATGTTTCTCACACCATTTTATGAACGTAACTGTGAAAAAGGAATGCTTATTTCTTTTATGTGATCTTTGGTATTTCATCTAGAGAGGAATGTGAGCTAGAGTTATTGAGCAATAGCAGACAAACTGTACCAAAACACTGAAGCTTAAAGGAAACAAAATATGTAGTCTTTTATATTGTTTTGGAAAAACAAGTCACCAGAGTATTTGTCAAAAGTAGCACACAATCACGGCCTCATCTAATTAAAATTCAGTTCCATGCTTTCAAATAGCTTTAATAATAGTCCTGCTCAGAATTCATAGCTATTGAGGGTAACCAAGGATATCAAGGAAGGGATAAGAATTTGTATGTCCAATTTATCTTCCAGAGAAATATCCGGAAGTAGTCTTATTGATAATATAATAACATTATTGAAGTAGTTTTTGTTTTTTTCGCCAGTGACCAACTTGTGTTATCCTTCACTAGTAGCTGCTGCCATTCTAACTTATGTAGTTATTTGGTGTGGTCTTCTTGTTTCAGCATGTTCTGGGAGAAAGAGGAAAAAATTTATTCTAAATATGTGTATGGGGCAGTTACCCAGGGAAGTCTTCCGGATCTTAGGAGACTGGGGGGGTGGGAAGCAGAGGATTGTACCACATAGTGGATATCTTGTCATGCCAAGGATGAGGAGGAAAGATAGAGCAAAAACCCTAACAGGTGATTTTTTTTAAACAGCCTTCCCTCCATCTCCGCCTCCATTTCCCACCCCCACTCCCCCACCCCTCCACCCCCAATGTCTTGAAGGAAAGTATTCATAGCATGAAGTGGAGGTGGAAAACATTCACAAAAAAAGTGCCTGTGGCCGTACTACATCAGGCTGCGACCATGCTTGGCCCCGTGTATTTCATCCAGTAAGGAGATCAATAGTTGGACTACAGAGTTTACTTGCCTGCGCAGGAGCTGCAGGGCATGGTACTGCTGGAGGAAGAAACATTGGTTTCTCTGCATGTGTTGAATCAATGTCAACATGTTTTACAGTGTTGTGATGAAGCTTTTTTTTGTGCTATGAATGCTCGTGACCCCAGTGTGCATTTGGATAGTGTGTTGTCCTCTGAATACCTTGAAGTGTATGTGTGTGAGACACAAGGTAAAGGGGAGGAAAAAATGTGCATTATTTCTAAGAATGCCTGTGACAATGTGAAATCCCAGTTACTGAGTCTTCCCTGCAGCTTCTGTTGTGATTAATAATGACTGTTTTATGTTGCAAAACACTAGAGGCAGCAGATCCACACTATCACTGATTTAATACAACAATTCATTGAAATAGAGCAGCTAGTTTCAGATGTAGTGTTGTTTCAAAAAGAGGATAAGGCATCTGAAAATGGTCAGAATCCTAATTTTGATTTGTTCTATATAAAAAATAAATACTGACTGACTTAACTCAGTCCTGATGCAAGTTCACTTTTACATTGTGAACTGAGTGAAGAAGTTCGGGTATAAAGCAGTGATCCGATTTACCTTCCATGCACAGCTGAAGAAAACCCACTGTCTCTGTATGATGCCCCAGTATCAGTAACATGATGCACAGGTGCATTAAGCCACCAGGTCCACTTCTTCCATGCACTTCAGTTTATTCAAGATATCATCTGTGCATATGTCCATACCAGGCTTTTCTCATAAGGTGGCCAGAGGTATTGCTGGAAAAGAAGAGAGAGATGTGGAAGAGAGAATAGAATTCCTTTCAGAGAGGTTGTGTCAGAGATATTCCAAACCAGACAGCAATGGGCAACTGGCTCTACTTGGCTCTGTTTCGAGTAGGGCTGGGCTATTTGGTCTCCTGAGATTCCAGTCCCTGGTGTTTGTTTTCTAGAAAATCTTCCAAAACCCTAAATTTCTTTCATTTTATAAGTACATAACATCAAAAACATAACTCCAGCTCCCACTACTCATGCCATTTCTTTAGAGCTTCATATTCTGGCAATGGCAGTCTTCTTTCCAATTGTGGCATCACCTTCCATGCTGATACAGATGAGAGTTGCAGATGGGCAATTCATGCCACACCCTGCCACGAACACCGTGAGGAACTTGCTGATGGTGGTTGAGCCCCACTCTTGTGGGGCAGCAGGGATGAGGAAGTTTGTTGCCTCATTGATAGGATCATTTTGTCCTGTTCTGGCTTTTGCATACTGCTGTGCTACATAAGCAGTGTGTGGCAAATTGTATTGCACAGCAGGAATGGTGGCCCAAAGGTGGGGCTGGACCCACAGCACAAAACAGCTGCATCTGCCTTGTCCCAGCCACTATTTCTCCAGCTGCAGGCAGAAGCCTCACTCTTCTCCTGTTTGCAAGAGCTCCTCCCAGCCTCAGTCTTGTAATCCCTGCTTTCCCCACAGCACTCAGCCTCCCTGCTGCCTCATTGCGGCTGCATGAGGGCTCTCTATGAGAGGAGGCTGCCTGTGTGTACACACACACTTGCACAGAAGGATAAGTGTTCTCTTAAAGAGGGAAAAACTTTGTCAGCAAATTATCTCATCTTATGTCAGCTATCATAATCCCCTTCAAGCCTCAACAAAATGCTCAGACATGTTTGATCAAGTCACCATTAAAGAGAAATATTGTGCTATTCTTGCAAACTGGACCACCTACACCTTGGTATCGCTATAATTATTGTTGAATATTATTATTACAAGGGAGCACAGAGTGTGTAGGTCTTTCTTTAATATGACAGTGGCCAATTTAATGGAACATTACTGATTAACACAGCCAGTACAGAATATGCTAGCATACCTTTAACAAAACTTTATGTTCCAGCTGAATGGATTACAGTACACCTCTTGAATGCCTAGTGACTGGCATTGTGCCAGAGCCTTTAAAAACTAAAAATGTAGTTTGCTTTCTCCTTTTTGTTTTTTTTTTTTTTATTCTCCATAAAGAAATCTGAAAGCAGAAGCACTGACCGTGGCAAGCTCCTCGCATTAAGTTTTTCAGTAGGCAAAAGCACAATAAATCAAACCAGAACAATCCTGTGTATGTTTTTGCTTTCACGTAGGCTGCAGGGATTGAACTTAAGGACTTGATTTTTATTACTAAAGGAATGTTTTTAAAACATCACGACCTGGAGCATGTTGTGAGCTTACTCCAGATTTCATCATCATCTTTTGCAATTTGCCCAACGCCCGGGCTCCATGCTCCCATGGAAATACAATTTATTTCTCTTGCAAGAGTCATTAAAATCCATAAGCACAAACAGAGAAACCTGCAAAACTGAAAATGAGCACTAAAATCATGACAAGATCTGCTACCTAGATTATTTCCCCTAAAGCAGAAAAAATAAGACAGTGTTCCTTTTGCTCTCTGAGTTATTATTAGTTCAGTATTATTTATCACACAGCTTGGAAATCTTGAAAGGTTACAGCTTTTTCCTCTTGCATGGCTTTGGGGAGGCTCTTGACTCTGGTGAGGATTGCAATGTGACATTGTTTTGGAAATGAAAATTCTAAACAGATTATTTTCTGTATTATCTAGATAATGGAGATGATAAACGTATGGATTCTAGCTGGTGTAAGCAGCTGCAACTCATTTGAATGATGAAAATTTTCACTAGCAAAGAACCTACCCCTAAGGAGGGAAATTTGGAAGAAATCTCGTGTTGTTTTGTTTTTTTTTTTTTCTAATATGAATGTAGTTTGTATTTAAGTTTTAGAAAAAAGAATATTAAGACTGAATAGAAATTTAATTCCATCTCCTTTTGCTCTTAAATGACAAGCCATTAACAGATATATTCCCTAAGCCTGTCTGCAAGCTTCATCCTTCTGTGCATCCAGGTCAGCTAAACACAGGCTTAGGTCGTGAGTGACTGACAAAGTCTGTATTGATGTCAGTTAAACTTCCTATGTGTTACAGTAAGCTTTGCTAAATATTGATCACTATAAACATGAATTTATAAGCTACAATACTTTCCTGATCATGGACATCCACACCCTTCTAAAACGTTATATCTGTGAACTGGACTAAGTATAGTTTTCTCCATGTACCCATAAGTATATATGTCTATGTTTTTTAGATTAACAGCATCCAATAGAATGACTAATCCATACATGTAAGCAAGTATAGATTATTTCTGGTATTTTCCTCTCTTCCTCCTTTTTTTCCATTTTTTTAATCCAGATTTTAGATGTTATTTCTGAATCCAAGCACCAAGTGTCAAGGGCAAGCCCTCAAACCCACTCACAACTCAGTCTCTATTACAGTATCAGCTGGATCTGTGGGGCTCAGAATCATATGACTGAACCATAAGATACAAGTCTGAAGGGAATGGGCTTTTGCCTTGCTGAATGTGCTTTTGGCCTTTTCTGAATGTGCTTCTGGAGCACTTGCAAAGGTAATTAACAATTACCAGTGTATTGAGTGGGGCTAGTTTACTGTGGGCCTGGCTCATGATAACCACCTTCCTATATTTTCATGCTGCAAAAGAAAATCTCATGTTCTTTTATATTCACAAGTGGCAGATAAACATATGTTTAAATGTAGCGGGAGCACCCATACCGCATAATCTCTAGCCTAAGTCTTTTCCTGATTTTTTTTTTTTTTTTCCTTCTGAAGTTTCCTCTTTTCCTTCATTTTGTTTCACACCACCAGAATAAAAGCTTCTACATCATTATGTTCTCTCGGACAAGAGGTACTCTGTAAGAAACCACCTGAACCAACACTGGAAGTCATGAAAATAGCTGCACTAAGGGCTTTTGTCAACTGTTTCATCAGCTGATTTTTATGTTTTTCTGTGGAAACAATTCAGCAGATGTAAATCCCCTGGACTGTACTGAAAGAGTAGCTTCTCTTACCCTTGCCAAAACCCATTCTGAAGGTATTTTGCACAAAATAGAAGTATCCATATGGGGTTTTGCTGATGTACCTTCCATTGCTTCAAAATGTACCTTATCTCTTCTCTAGAGAAACAAATTTTACCAATTTAGGACCTAGCATCTAGTTAGAGTGTTTCTAGTGGGAAACAGAGAGGAAATAGTTCTACCCTGAGATTTTCAATTATGAATCTAAAATAACATTAAAAGCTAAAAACATCATCTCAGACAGCTATACTTTCTAGTTTGTATTTGTGAACATAACAGCAAAACAAAAAATCAGGTATAACTGATGTTAGCAGCATCTAATTAAACCCAGCTAACCTTGACCTGATAGGTACTCTAACTTCCTAAGATAGCTTGGGTGAGTGAGGGCTTCTCATCCCTGGTTGTACACCTTGTCTTGTCTCCTGGCTGCAGCATACAGGAAGGAGCTGCATCAGTTCATGTTGCTTGGATATAAATGTGCCTCTTCCTATAAGTGTTTTTGCATAGTCAGGAAAACTCTCATACAGAATATCTATGAACTGTCTTGCCCAAATGCATGCATTCAGCAAAAATGCCTCTGTAAATAACACTGGTTCACAAATGTCTATGAACCACTTGCGTATCAGGGTAATGGATGTCTTGCAAATGCTTAAACTGGATTGAAATGCCATTGCCTAGATCACTGTCATTCATATGCAGATTTGGTAAGCTTTTTAGCACCAATTTCCCTGTGCTCAATAATAAATAGATGCTGTCTGCATTCACATATTTTTTGGTGGGGAAGATCATTAACGTGGTCATTATTGGTAAAAACTGCTTAAAGACTTCATTTAGTAATACTCACTCTTGGAAATTGGAACAGCAGCATCAAATCTCTGTCCTCGAATATGTGTGTGGCTATCATCTAGCAGGAAATGGATGGCCTCGATCAGTATACAGGAGTAGCTCAGCTGACAGTACTTTATATCTCAGTGAAAGGAGCAAAGCTTAATTTCTTCCTCTTGCACATCTGCTGAAGTACTGATAATGGTATTGCAGTTGTGAATGTGAAACACTGAGGAGGTCTCCTATGCTCTATTTTGTGGTGTTTTTTTTTCTATTTTAATTATATATGTACAGGGTAATTCAAGAAGCAGTAGGTGATCATGTGGGTGATTTGGTTGTATGCTCATTGTTTGTTGTTTGCTTGTTTTAGTTTTCATAAATGCAGCCACGTCTGTTCATGATTTCCTTTTAGAGAGCATGTTTAATAAACTAGACTAAGATACGCGATATGAAAGGGTGTCATGCTTCATCAATATACAATAATTTCTGCCTTACAGTGCAGATATTTGGGGCTGTGGGATATGAAGAGTCTTATAACTGAAGCCTGATCATTGCAACAGAGAATGCATAGTCACTGTCACTAAAACCTGACAAGATGTTTAAATTTTAGCTTGTACCATTAGATATAAAAAAATTACGTGAACAGTATTCATTATGCACTTTTTAAAATTTTGCTTAAAGTTATCCCTGTTAAGTTTGTATTAATTGAAATTATTTAGCTTTTTTTTTTTTTTTTTTTCAGGCCTACTGTGAATAGATTCTTGTACAAATAAGTAGTGACCCCATTTCCAAACATACATACAAGAAAGAAATTATTTGCACTGAGAACAACTGCCCTAAAGACATGGCAGAGTCCCCATCACTGGGAGTTTTAAAGATGCCATTGAACAGGGCACTAAATAATCTCATCCATCCTTTTTTCAACAGGAGGATGAAGTTAATGATCTTCCAAGGTTCACTGTTCTACAACTCTACATTGAAATCATGTGCTTTCTTTAATCCTACCAGGTTGCAATCTTGTGATATTCTCAAAGCTTTCTGCTTCTGTATGTCTTCACCTGGAATTTGCTTCTTCTTAGTGTTTTGAATTAGTTGGCATAGAAAGACACATTTAACCTTTAATACCTACTTAACCACACTGGAATTGGTATTCTGGAAACAGTTCTTTTGAAAGCAGGAAAAAAAACTACTTGGATGAGTAAAGGCTATGAAAATGAACCAAAAAAAAAAAAAAAAAAAAGTATATAAGACAAATGTAGACTACTAATATCTGTAAGGTCAACTTTTCACATTCTGTATTTTGCTCTGGGGCAAAGGCTAGGGCTGTATCTGAATGGCATTGGCATGCTTACTGTAATATATTAGTGATAGTAAACAGTCTTGTAAAGCTGTTAGAAGATGACCTGCTATTTTGTCTTTACCAGATCTTTTCTGCATGGATCTTCTGAGCAGCACCTTTTTACATCTGTAGAAATATCTTCTTTAAATCTACATAGATTTCTAAAAACTACCTTAAATTGATAGACTAAATGAGAAATCTTTGCTTTATATTATAAAGCTCTGTAAAAAGAAAACATGAAAAATGCCATTCTCCTTGATTATGTGCAGCCAAATATGAAAATAAATGAGCTGTGATCCATGCAGAGAATCCTGTATGGTTCAGTTAGTCCACTAAAACCTATGTGAATTTCTTAAAATTGTGCTAATGGTTTAAAATTGAGACTCCTATAAAAGTTCAAGAATTATTTGGCAACAGATTGCTTTTAAAATTGGTTAAGTCTTCACTGTAATACTGATTTCTTCCTATACTGTAGTCTAAAACAGTAGTCACTTTGTGAGCCAACAATGAATGCCAGGACGCACAATAGAAATTAATAACATCTGCTACATATTGTGTACTCTGATGGCAAAGTGGAAGAGGAAGCTTTCAAAGTGATTTAAGAACTAATGATTTAGCTTGGTGTTGGCTGAAATCTGAACAGTTCTTTGCTGCCTATCTCACCTTTGTAGTCATTATTGACAAATTGCATGGAAGAGCCCATCTGCAAGATTGTAAAGACCTATGAAAGTAAAATTCACTTTATGGAGAATCTGTTTTCAACCCACAAAAAATGAAGAAACCAAAAACTACTTGTGAGGACTGCATCTAATTCTCCATCCATACTATGTCGGGCTGCATCTGTAGATTAGAGAATATGTAGTCTGTGAGATCACACACCTCCTTCACCTACCTTGTTCAGACTGAGCAGCTGACAATCAACCCTTTGTTCTTCTGTTGGGCAGAACTGGAAAGGTTACCCAAGCTGTGGGTACCTTACGCACCAGGTATGCTGCAGCACCAGGGCAGCTGAGGACAACCTGTGTTGAAGGAGAACTTCATCAGGGAGACTCTGAAATGAGTCATACCAATGGCACTAGCTCTTTTAAGTACTATTTCTTGCTGTTCTTAAAAGCCTCTGTAATTTTTTTAACTTGAGGATTATTTTAGGAGTGAGCAGTTTTGCAATATTCTGGTTAAGAATGATATGCTATTGTAAGAGTTTTTCATCAATATTTCAAGTAGAGAAATGTAAAGAGTTTCTCAAAATAGATGCTATTTACTATATCTAGTCTAACAGATGCCCTTTAGTGGGAAGAACAGCAATATAAAAGCACCATCCTAATAATAATGCAGTTGACATACTGTAAATCTGAGGTAACTCCTGAAGCTTGCTAGTCAGGACAAGTTTCCTTCAGCACCATTACAATTACAAGACTAATTAGTAGTTCTCATGCACTTCCACAATCTTGTTTCTTGCAATGCCTATTTGACAAAGCAGGAGATGCTTAATTCCTGATCAGAGGGAGCTAAACGAGCCAGGCTTTGTCTCTCAGCAGTTCAGCAATGTTGTTGAAATTGTCTTTATCCAGCTTGCCTTTTACAGCTCCTCAATCACTTCTTAATACAAGCGGAAAGGAGTCCTGTTATTGATTGAGCTCCTGACTTTTATCCAGCCTACCTTAAGCTTTAAATAGATTTCTCCTGTCATAGAAATAATAATACAGCTTGCTCATAGCGGAGAGCGGGGTCCTAGATACTGTGAGTTCTTGTTGCTCACACAGTAAGTGAAAACTGTTTGGATAAGCAATGGTACAGATGCCAGCTTCCACATGGGGACAACCCATGCTGCACAAATTGATGTGCCACCTTAATGCTGCTGGATTGATTGAACATTTCCCCGCTGTTATTTTTCTGCTGTTGTCTTTCCTCAAGAGAATGGTGTTCCTAGCATGACCCCTTTTTCTTTGCACGTCAAGTGAAGGAAAATCACCCCTTGCTGTACTTGTGGGGACAGATATTGATCACAGTGATGCAGACTAAAAGTAACTCCAGGGAACTGGAGGGATGTCTGAACTCTGGCCTGTGAAATGGGGGTCAGATGGCAGCTGCTGGTTCCTGGCTTTATTTCTTGTGGAATGGAGAAAGGCAGATCTAAGGCACCACTGCTGCAGAGTGCTGAGCCCCTTGGCAGAGGTGAAAATTTATTGTTATTTATTTTTGGTGTTTACAGAACAAAACATTGATGTATGTCACAGTCTCAATACATTTTCTTAATGGTCATATCTATGCCAAATGTATTGATATTTCTGCTAGACATTATGATCATTAATACCAACATTTAATTTTCATAAAAGCTTTTATTTTTTTCTCTAGGAAATCACATAAAGCCTCATTTCACAAATTAGCTACTACTTACTGTGCAGCAGATGCTTTATGCTCAGTTTGTGACTTTTTAGAAAGTGCTGGATGTGGATATGGCTGAACTCAGGACAAATCCTTTCAACTCCCCCACAAAATCTTGTTGGGGCTTTTTAACATAGTTGGCTGAAAATATGGATTAAACTTGAGCTAAGCATCAAAAAGATTATGCATTTAAAGAAAGGGGCTGAAATGGGGGAGGTGGGGGAAACTAAAGAAAATCTCATCCATTAATGTGATGATCTACAAAATGGTGACGTGCAAAATATTAAAAACTGTTTTTCTATATATTTTTTCAAAAGGTAGATTCTCTCATTAGTTACTGGTCATTATCTTTATTCATGAAAAATCAGAAGGTAGATCTCTTTCTTAGCATACTGGCAAGCCACAGCAGCTGAGTTGCACCTCCACTGAATTAGACTGTAGTGCACTGTCTGGAAAATTAGTGAAAATAATTTTTAAGCGGACTTATGGAGAAGCTTTAAAGAGCTGAAACATTTTGCTGAAGTCTGTCTGGTTAGGCCTTTTTTGGTTCATATGTAAGGGAAGATTTTTCTGTGGGGAAAAAAAAAATACATTCAGAAACAGTGCTACCACCAGCTGTCATTAGTCCTTTACATGCAGTCAGGACACATGATAAAACCACTTAATGTGAAGTAAAATAAATATTTATTATGACTTAAATTATCTTCTGCAGATTCTTGGTTTCATTGGAGGTTTAATACCCATGGGGAGCTTTGAAAAAATGCTGTTGTGGTGAAGTAGTGGGTTCTGTTACTTCAATGAAGATAAAATGCTACTTACTGTTAATGTGTGGGATTTGCTGTTTTCATTTTTTGTTTCAAATCTACCTCCTGGTTATAAATTATCCTTCTGGTATGCAGTTTCTAGTCTTTACTAATTGTGATGTGACATTGATCAACAAAGTTAGACAGTATTTTTCCTTTCTTCTCACTACAAGATGGTTGTTATATAATTGTATGCATACCATACATAACATATAAATGTTATATATATTTATATATATTTTTAATATTGTAGATATTGTATATATATAATTTTAACTGAAAAATAATGATTGGGGATGTGTGAAAATGAGAAATGTAAATGGTGATCAGCCAGTGTTCATGTTCATAAAAAATGAATACATGGTTTTGTGGCCAAGTGAGAGCATTCACAGAGCTAGCAGCAATTCCAGACAGTCATACAAATACAATGCTGTTTGTGAATATAAATTCAGGAAGGGATAGAAGCCTGCACAAAGTGAACAGCCATTCGCAGTTCAAACAATTTTTCTCAAACATTGTTAGCACAACATTTAACCAGCTTTGCACTTAAAAAGTAATTCAGTGCTGATGCTTTGCCTCTCAGAGGATGGAAAATATTTTTGCTGTCATTTGCCTGAGATAGTACTATTTCGTGGTGCTTTGAAGTAAATAATTTATTGTAGCTTGGGGCTTTCACTCCGAGACTTTTCATGTATGATACACTACTTACCTTAGCATTCCTGTTTATATATTTACATTGCTCTCATCTCTGTGCTGCTCAGGCTTCTATGTACCAACACATCTTCCACTCCCTGCAGAGGAAGAATAGAAGTCATTAATGCTTCCGTATCCCTGATGATTTTATTAAATGAAGTTTAATTACTTCCATTGCTTTTGTATAACATAATCTAGTGCTCATTTACTCTATTATTAACATTCAGAGGAATTAAAATAGGGTGCATTTGCATCAGCACACATTGAGTATGATGTAAGGCCAGGCGTAATTAATTTCTCTGTTGTAGCCACGGAGATTGTTAATTAAAAAAAAAAAAAAAAAAAGCCAATATGTGAGACTTTATTTTTTACTCGCAATAAGGCTACTTTCTATCACTCTGGAGGTGTAAATAAACACTTTGTTAGAGGTTATTATGTTTCTTTGGCTTTTAAGCTCACTTTACCAGACTAATGGTAAATGGTAAAATGTAATAGTGTAAATTATTTGTGGAACAAGAAAATTAAGCTACGTATTCAAAGTTAAAAGTGTTTCAGTATCAAGTTCTTCTTCTGAATGGTAAAATTTTCATCACCTTCAAGGAGAGAAAGGGCTGGTCCCTTGGTCTATTATTTGTAATGCCCAGGAGAAGATAAGTTGTTTTTCACAAATCTTCAGCCATGCTCAGCTTTCCCAGTCCTGCCCCAAAGCTTCTGCCCCATGGCAGCTCCATCCCCTGCAGTGGGCAGCAGGGCTGGCAGCCCTTCCTCCATTGTGCTCCCACCATGATGGCTGGAGCTGCTGCCTCAATGCCATACACTGGAGAGCTACCTGATTTAGGATATTTTAAGATCTGTTTCTGTGTTCCCAGTCTGACATAAATCCAAGTGGCCTATTTCTCTTTTTTACAGAAAGTGCTAGAAAAAATATCATTCTTATGAAAAAATGATTTTCTTTAAAAGCTTACTAAAATGGGAACCTCAAGACCAAGGAATACCCAAATCCGCAAGTGCATTTAAAAATATACTGGTTATGTAAGAGGATTTCCTAACAGAAATTAGACTGAATCTCTTAAATGAACCACCCACTCCTGAAATCTATCACTCCAGCAGCCTGCTCTGAACCTTTGCAGAGGATTGTCTACATCTGTTGGCTAAAGAAATTTTTCATAAAGAAATGTTGCCTTTCTTATATAATTCTTCGTGACTTCTCTTCACCACATGGCAGGGCACCCCCTGTCAATAAGTGACCTTCCTTAACCAGCACTCAGAAATGACTTAAACCACTTGACAGCTTGAACACTGCCAATTGCTAAGGAGCTTGCTGCTCGGAGCCAACTGCAGCACCACTTGGTGTTCATTGCACAATACAAGGGGAGCACAGTTATGTCTGTGGAAATGAATTTTATTGAGGAAATTCAGAAAAGGGAGACACGAAGGAGAAGTACTCCATCAGTTGTGTCAATTTGGATGTTGTTTACTGATAATGAAATGGCAATGGGAAAAACTGTGCAGGATGAGGATGAAATGCCAAGATGGAGGTGATAGTGTGGTGGTGGAAACGAGGGAGAGGGAACTGGGTAACAGCTTGAAAAGAGGCACGTCTAGGGAGTGTTCTGCAGCAAAGGGAATTGTAAGAATTCAGGACCTTCTGTTACTGTGGGATTTATTCCTAAGTGGTTCAGATCACAGCATTCTAGATATTGTACATCTGTCCCAAAGAGAAATTCTACCTTAGCAAGACTAGTTTTCAATCCCAGAGTGAGAGGCAAGAGGGGAGCAAGAGGTTTCTTCCTTTCTGCACTGAGGGATTCTGAGTAGGATGCATAGGAGAAGAAAAAGGATGCAGGGAAAAATGTATCCAGCACCAGTAAAGCACTTCTGGCAATTCTTGTGAAGGTCTAGTAAACAAGATACGAGGCAACTATGCTGAAGGTACAGATTTGCTGCTTTTGAGCCTGTGTACTGTGTTTAAATCATTAGTCTTATTGTTCAGTGTTAACACTAGAATTACATCGGAATTCCTGATTTTATATGTTCAGGTTCTGTAATAAGAAGGAGTCATCATGCTTAATGTATTTTTGCTTGCTATGCTAGGTATGCAGAGTTCATTCTACTTTCTCTTTGGCTTCTGAAAATTGTGATGTATTTTATGCTGAAAGGAAGGCACAAGGGACCTCCAACAATGTGCTTAAATCAGACCTATTTTATTAATGAAATTTAGTCCATAGGCCTCTTAAACATCCTTCACAACTGGATTACAGCAGTGCCATAAGTAGTACTGTACTGTAAGACTTGGTATGTGAGGGCTTTAGTTAGGAACCATTTTCAAATATATATGTAACTGAACAAAAGGGAAAGTTCCATTTGAGAGAAGCAACAGCCTTGTTGTTTCAGTAAAAGAAATACAGCTCAAATTCCACGGGATTAGTTACCCTCAGAAATAAATTGGGAGCTACGACAAAAATATCTAAGAAATCATCCTTAAAAGAAGCTAGTTACAAATTATATCAGTGTTATTCCTTTTTTTTCATGCTCCCGAATCTTGCTAAAAGCCTCTTTCAGGCAAATAAGGAGCCTTTATAGTGCTAAAATTGGGTTAATGTTGAATTAATAAAGCATTAATAGTGCAATACATTGAAGTTATTGGTGATAAGTTTTAATTTGAGAGAATTCAAAGACTGAAGTAGAAATTAATTGTACCTTGCCTTTTCTTCAATACTGTTGCTAGTCCCCATGTACCACACAGCATACAGAGGTAGAGTACTTGGCAAGGAGATCTATAGAAAGCTAATGGAGTACAGACAGTGTACAGCCTAAAACAAGTAAAAAAACTGAAGTTTAAGGAAAGATAATGGAAGTTAGTAATGTTTATGTATCTTCATGAGTCTGTAGCGATGTACATTGATAACTTACTCCACTCAAAACGGATATCAGAAGTTGTGGGGAAAATACCTTTATGATAAAAGAAAATTGTCGATGTCTATCTTTTCATCAGATATGTTTTTTGTTTTCTTTTTTTCTTTTTTTTCTTCTTTTTTTTTTTTTTTCTCAGAATTTACTCTTACTGAAAGCAAATGAGTGCCTATTGTAAAATATATATTGGCAAGATTTTTAGTCTGTGAGAACATAACAAAAATCATTTAAGGCAACTATTAATCAGCTCAAAAAAAGTTATTGATATAAATGATGCTGTTTAGATGTCTGCTGTCTGATTTTAAATGCCACACTTTTATCAGTAACAATATTTTCCTTATAACAAGTTTCACGCTCAAATTCCATGATACTGTGTAAATGGGGGATGGTGAAATAGATTTCTGCAACTTGTGCTATCTCTACAGTTTTTCCTGAGAGACTGTCATGTTGTATAAACTATCTTATCTGCTTTTCTTTTTTTCTCTTGCTGAAATTCATCAGTGGCTTTCAATTTTATCAGAAGGCTTCTTGCCAGCAATACAGTCGTCTTTCTGTCTATATTTAGTAGGCCACAGAACATTCAATTTCTCCACTGAAAGAACTGTTGCAAACTTTTTTTTTTTCAATCTAATATTTCTAAATATTTTCACAGTTCTAATTTCAGTTATGAAATTATAATATCACACATGAGGAGTAACAGAATAATCTAACTAACAACCATTTTTCCTTGGGGGGTGTGGGGGGGAATTTTATTCAAGAAATTAATTATTTTTTTTTCATATGTGTATGGGAAACTGTTGATCACAGCCTGAACCTCTGATTAACCACATGCGGCAAGCAATGAGATGTCTATGGAAGCACAGGTGAAGGTAATTCAGCTGTGCTACCCGAAGGAGCCAAGCTCGACCCCTCCCAGATCTCATTTAAGAGCTGACTACCACTAAGGCAGAGTCTCTTTCTCTGGAGATTGTTCCTTTGTGGAGTTTACTGCAAGCCTTCAACACTGGTGAGTGTTTTTCCATGTATCATAGATTATCTTTCTATCACAATAATCTTTTGTACAAATCATCTGTTTAACCTTTGTTTATCTGTTGGTTGTGTAACTGTGCAATTGTATAACTGCACAATATGGGACATTTTCTAACAAGTCAAATAAGCTCTTATAAGCACCAAAACGTAATGGATGTGACACTACAATCCTTAAAGTCCTCAGGATTTCTAAATAGTGACTGGCTAGAATGAAGTCTCCAAGTACCTAATGCAAAACAATTATGCTGTCCCCTGAATATGCATGACTTGAAGTGTAGCATAGATCATGTTTTTCATCTGGAATGGTGATTCTTGTGTATTAGCACAGCAAAACAGGCTCCCTCTCCACGATCTAACTGCAGAAATACTAGGGAAGCTGCACTAGCTTGCACTTTCCACAGATTTGATCCTGTATTCTTCTAGCTTCAATATTTTCAATATTCTTCACCTTTGTTACCTCAGCTCCTCTTATAAATATCAAACTTGTTAAAAAAAAAAAAAAAAAAAGTTTCCTGGAAATACAAGAGCCTGAGAAATACCCCTTTGCATATTTGTTGTAAAAAAATTATTTCTGTTCATACTGATACAGAAACAATTGGGTGATGCAGGAGTGGAATAGATGCATGGTATACAGTGTGAGATTAATACCAGGTATTTCCACTATGGAAAATGCACACCAAAAAATCTTATTGTTTTAGGAATAACAACAAGGTCATGATCTTTTTGTTGTTTTTGTTTCCAAAGAGGAATCATTATTAGTGGCAAGGCTGGTAAATCTTGGGAACGGATGTGAAGTTTAAAGCCTTATCATGTCACAAAAAGAAACTGCTGCTGTGGTTTTCTTTTAGTCATTTCTAACACGAATTATCAGTACCTTTTTTCTATCTTGTGTGTCAGGAAGGGGAGTCATTAACTTATTACTTCAGTGTGTTATGTTAGGATCTATCTATAGTTCAACTTTACCTATTAGTGACTAGCAAAGGACCCAGAAATGTTAAGAGGGGACAGGTACGAGTGTATCTATCTGGGCAGGAACAATGGATTTCAGCTAATAACCTACGCATTGGAAGAGTTTACTCAGACTTTATCGAAAGGGAAAGGGTATGAATTTCAAGTCCTTTATGTGTACATCTTTGCCTTCTTTCTTCCTGCTTTATACTGCCTTCAAATTCAGGGACTGATTCACTCCAAAATGCAGTCAGAACAAAAGATCAACATACTGACCTTGCACGACTAGACACAACCCCTGTAGGAGGTTTAATTTAGACTCCGAAGCTTCTCTGTCATGTCTTGGTAGTGTACTGGTCTTTTCTGAAAGGTCTACATGTGTTGGTTTTTTCTGTAACCCAGAAGGATGGAGCAGGTTCTGTTGCTTGTCTCTGCTCTTTGGCCTCCTGATTACTGACTAGATGAGATTTCCATAGCAGCAAGTTAGCACTGTATTATTTTTCTAAGGGATATCCTAACTGCTCTTCCAGCACTTGGTTAAGTTGCTGGATTAATTATACTAGACCTTTGTAAAAGTAAGCTGTTTTTCTTCTTTTTCTTTGTATGTATGTGTGCGTGTGAAAAATGAATGTTAGCAAGTATTTTTTCTGTGATTCCACATTGCTGAATGTATACAATGCAGATGTCAGCCTTAATGGCATCTCTTCCTAGAACAATCAATATCTCTCACTTTGAATTGGCCAAGATCAGTATGTTCATAGACTTTCACACTTTAATTCTAGAAAGCATCTTGACCAGCTATTTTTCATTTCATTTAATTATGATCAGCCATAAACTTAATCATATTACCATTGTATTTTCCTTCTTGATAGTATTACATACTCTTGTATCATGTGCAGGTTTTCTTAGTTTAAAATAAAGCATATTTTGATAAATGCAACTTCTTCACACTGTCAGAAATAAATCTATCTCAATTTTGTTTGGCTGATGTGGCTTTTTTTTTTTTTTCTTTCCCCATTTGTTCATTTTAATCATTCGCAAGTTGTTTAGAAGGTATCTAAAACTGCTTTCTGTGTTGGTGGTTGTAAGCCAAGTTCGCATTGCTGCCTGGTATTAGATCTCTTCAGTTTCCTTCCTGTAGTGCCTTTTGTTAATATAAACATGAATTTTAAGGTGAAGTGGTAAGTCAGAATCTAGTAAAGCTGCATATGGCTGTCCAATGGGGATATAAATGTTTAAGCATGAGTTTGTGGCAGGTGAATCTCTTGAGCATATACATGCAGGAGATGTGCTTTTGACACTGTAGTTTGGAATTTCCCTCCTTCCATAAGCTGTATTTCAGGTCTGTTTTGCTAGTTATTTCATATTTACTGTGTTTTCGTGCAGATCCAAGTGGCTACGTAAGCCCTTTAGTTTTCTCTTTACAGTGAGAAATCTTGGCGCTCTCCCCTCGTTACCTGACTCAAAACAAGTCCTGAGCTAGTATATACTTTACTCTCTGGTAGTGACCTGCTGCCATACTGCTAAAGTAACTAAAACTAGCAGTGGATCAACATTTTTCCTGATTTCTGTTCTTCAGCCAAGTACTTGCTAGAATTTAGGAGCTGCTCCAGAATACAGAGACAGAGAGATTTTTCTTTAGATGAGGATATCGCATAAGTTCTTCCCATTCTTTCTGCATTTCGCTTTTGAGTGCCACGTTTTGCAAATCCAGCTAAGTGATTTTATCAAAGCAATTTGCTCTTCTTGAGCTCTTGAAAGCATTCAGACAGCTGGCTCAGTCACGGCTTTGTCCAGACTTGTCTTTCTGTGGCAATTCCAAGGAACACACTGACTGTCAGGATGTTCATGTCTCTCCAAAAATACCTCTCTGATGCCTTTCCCTGTTCCTTCAGTCTATATTACTGCCATACTAATGTTGCTCAGCATTGTTAGGATCTACCCACCACTACCTGGACTTCCATCTGGCTTCCACTGGATGACAGTCTATGATCATGGCGCATGGAAAGGAAGAATGGCAGATATGTAAGCTTGTGCTATTTCATACACGTATTGAAGTGTCTCCTTGGACATCTGTGGGACAATTGTCCTTTAAGAACTGAAGCCCTATCACACACTTCAACATTTGATCAGGGTCCAGGCTATATCCATGGATCTTGGGGGCCTCAAGAAGCTTCTGGCTCTGTTTTCAGCAAATGTATGTGCTCAATTACAGGTCATTTTTCAAGTGTTTCTCAGGTGTAAGCTTATTAGGACACAAACATATCTTACAGTAATGAAAAATCCAATACTCAAATAAGGAGAAGCTGTGCTAGATATGTATAGAGAAGGAGTATCAGCTCCTGATTTTGAGAGTAATCTAAGATTTGCTTTTTTTTGTTGTTTTCTGTTTGTTTCTTTGTTTTTATGGTACCATATTGTTCCATGAAGATGTTTTAGTCTCAACATTTCTTTACTGTTGTGCAAGCTGAGTATATGTTGCACTCAGACTGTAGGGCAAGATCACCTGAAATTTCTACTTTCTTTGCCAGTTTATGAGGTGTGCAATAGATCATTAGGAAAGTACTGAAAGCAGGGATTACTTCCTACCTATCACCTTTATCGTAGAACCAAGCCCAACAAAGAAATACCATCAGTAAGATGAGGCTCTGACAGTTCTCCTGGCTCCAGGTAATATAGAGAACCTAAGTAAATTTTCATTTATCTTTGCCTGTATCTTTCCTGGAATCTGTGTGCATGAGATATGGGTTTGAGAGCAAAGCTGATTTTACATTTGGATGCAAAAATGGGAGAGTTCTAGGGATAGATACTAAAAATCGCTTTATTTAATGTCTGCTAGGATACTCCATCTCTATCAAAATCAGTGTTGCAGTATAAGAACTTTTTCCCCTTTTTTACCTGGGTTTTGAAGAGCAGAAGTAAAATAAAAACAAAGAAAACAACAACAGAAGAACTGATAAATATTAAGGAGATTTTTTTTAAAAAAAGTAATGGGGACGGGGGGGTGGGGTAGGTGGGATGAACTTTTAACTCAAAGACCGTCACTGTTAAAAACCCCCCTCAGAGAAAGAGTGGCCTGTAACTCTTGATGAGGCAAAAAGCAGGTAGCAGCTTAATAAAATCATAACCCACTTATGCACAAGAAAAAGGTACTCTGAGAGCAAATACTCCTGGGTGAATTACTACAAGTTCAACTAAATAGTCTGACATATATTTTATAACAGTGACTTATAAATAGACTGTGCCTTTAAGGCAGGCATTATCTTAGATATACCTTTTTTTTTTTTTCTACTAAATATTTTTTTTACTGAGAACAAATATTTAAGATACGACTCCTGTGTTTTATAAAATAAATTTTTAAAAAAGATTAGAACATAATCAGAGCAGTCAAGATAAAAGCCTTTGACTTTCTGTAATCCCCTCTTCTATGATCTCAGAGAAGCAAAATGATTTTCTTTCTCTAGTTTCTCTACTAGACTGTATTACTTTCATCTAACATTCACACTACTTAAATATTTCTACAAAGACAGTGGATGTAGAAAGTTTGGAGGTCTTGGATTCAGTTTGAAAATATTGTGAAGTCTATATGGCTAATGTGACAAATGGCTCCAGTCTGTATTTACAGTAACAAGAATATGGTAATGGTATGTTGTCTCCATGAGGAATAGACAGGATTACTCAGAAAATCTGTATTTCAATTTTAGCTTTGTTATTTACTTGAAATTTATTTCAATATCTACATAGAAGAATAAGGTTTTTGCTTGTGCATCTTTTAAAATGCATGAGTATTTTTTTTTAGGGAAGGAATACTTAAAGTATTTGAAATCCTGTATTTAATTTCCTTGCCTGGTACAACTAATACAATGGGGAGAAGATTCTGGGACATCTTAAACTACCGTTGCTAGTAGCTCATAGTTCATTGTGTCGTCCCTTGACTTAATCATTTGTATTTATCTCAAAGAGGAGGGATGCTTTCTTAAATCCCAACTTACCTTTTCTTGAGGTTTCTGTTGGGGGAGTTGTTGCTAAATGCAAATTCCTAACCAACAGTTGTGCACTTTATGGAGACTTTATGTCTCCATGCCAAAAAGGATAGAGACCAGTATGTGTGCCTTGTTTTCTCTAGCAGTGATCAATGGAAAGAAAACTTCCCTCTTTGTTAGTCAAGTGTGGCCCCATGTGCCACAGTCCAGTCTCAGTTGATGATGAAGTGATGGCTTTCAAGGAATTCTTCTATTCTGATTTGCAAAATCATCCCCAGAAATTTTCCTGCTCTTATCTCGCTTGCCTGTAATAGAAATGATGTGCTCTTTGTTTGCCTTTTCTTTTTGAGTAGGTGTTCTGTGCTTGCCACTTAACAGTTGTACAGGGTCTGTTCTGAAATTATCAACATTTATAGCACACATTTTCAAATTAACACTCTTAAATATGACCACAAAATCTGTTGCTACTCCCCAAATGCATCTTTTTTCATTAAACTACACATTACCACATGTAAGTGCACTTTTGCATTCAGAGCAAATAAATAAAATTGATACACAAAAAAAAAATTGCAAATATGGTCCATGAAAAGCTTGAATTTTAAAGGCAAATGTTTGTTGTTTTTTTTTAATTTTATGGCATGTGTGTGACCAAGATCTTGGTGTACTTTATGGTCTGTTATGCTGCAGAGGACGGTCAATGTTACATGTACAGAAAGGATCCTCTAAATTAAAATCTCCCTCTCTTGAAAGTGGATGTGGGTTTTTGTAGTGGTAATCTAGAGTGTTTTGTTTGTTTTTGTTTCTGATTCCAAAATATGTTCTGTTGCAGGGAGTAAAACCACAGTAATTAGCATGTAGGAACATTTCTCTGGCAACACATAAATCAACAGCTACAAAGGGTATTTTTAATGTATGTTTCTATTCAAATGGCTCGTCAGATTCCACACCCTATCCTAAAGTACAATGATTAAAGTTTTTCAAAAGGTTTTGACTCGGCATACTTCATGAAGTGTCTGATAACCAACCTACTACCTTACTGTATTGGATGTTTTCACCAAAAATATTTATTGGTTCGATCACTCCTTTGGTGTGGAAAGCAGAGTGGATTCCATTTTGCAAATCTGAACTCACTGTGATTTTTACATGGGATGTGGATATTGTTCTAAGATTTAACTCTTGAACATTTGATTGAAGAAGAAACATTTGATTCTTGGCAATTTGATTAAATAATGCCAAGAAATAGATTATGCATATAACAAATGTATAACTTTTTTTTTCAACTGTTTTTCACTTTTGTGTTCTTTAATTTTTGGTTTATTTTTCATAACTGAAAATAATTTGAGAGATGATAGTTTTTTTTTTTAATATTAAGTATCACTGGCAGTGTTGGGAAATAAATTGGTCAATATTTTCTTCAGATATACTTAGTGTTTCCACCTGTTGACTGCTCCAGAGTCACTGCTGGCAACACTGGTTTCCCCTTGATCTAATAAGTGCAGCGTTTTCAAACTGAGACTATTGGTCATTTTGATTGTAACATTTTGAAACATTCCAAAAAATCTTGGCTAGTAGAAACTTCTATCATGCATCACTTTTGTATGCAAAGAAAAATAACAAGTATATTCACTGATTAAGATGATCACCAAGTAATTCTGCATTTCCTTTTGATATCCCTTCCTTTCCTTTTGCCATATTATGCCTGTATTTTAACATCAAGTTTATATGCAAAATCCCAAAGGAATGACTCTAAAATAAATGTTTATGGTTACATTGAATTGAGTGACTTTTATAAATTTATAAATTTTTTTTCTTCTCTCTCATCTCCTTTTTCAGTAGTTCTGTTAGCTTTCTCAGACAGTTAAAGTCTATCCTTTTTTCAGCGTCAGGGAGGAGCCTCATATTTCAAAAGTGTGCCTAAAAAGGAGTGATGAAAAGTGCACAACTGAATTTCTGACTTAGGCCTTCTGGTTCAAAATTTAACTTCCACTGTCTGAATGTGCTTCTGGAATGCTCAGGTTTACCATTTCATTTCAGCCTGTGACAGAGAGATCAAGCTGTGGAGTTCAAGTCCCAGTCTGTGATCTGGTCTTGAGCGCCTGGAGAGCTCAGAGCAAGGTTTTGATCAGGCTCTTCTGCTCTGGTCACACATCACATGAGCTGAAATGTAGAAGCAGGACTCAATCAAGGCTACCAGATCAATGGAATGTACCATGGGATAGCACAGAAGTAATTTAAGCTGTCTTTTTTCTCTTTCTTTCTCTTTTTTGTCCCCTCCCTTATTCTCTCTGTCTGGTTTTCAGAACTGGCGTGAACCTTTAAAAAGGCAGTCTGAGTTTCTGGTTTGTTGCAAAGCTTTGAAACCAGGCAAATTTCTGAGAGTTTGTGGTTTCGTTCCAAATATTTCATAAAGCTCCCTTCCGTGTTTTAAAGGGAACAAAATCACAAATCTGGCTACTTATTGAAATTGTGACTACTTCATTCACCTATTGAATACAGTATATTCACCATTTGCAGGCAGCAAATGAATACCTTAGCAGATGGGAATTTATATTGTTTCCATGGTTACAATAATAAATACAATTTTGATCTGCTCAGAGTAGCTCTTGTTTTTCAAAAGGGTCTTTAAATTACTTGCATTTTCCAGTGGATTTTAAACTCTTTTTTTTTTTTTTTTTTTATGCTGATAATCTAGAAGCTGCTATTTTATGACAACAGTTTATGGTAGATACTACAGTTGTTGCGAGACAATTTGATTTCATGTTTCTCTAAAGCACATAATTAGTGAGATGAATTAAAGTAATGTTTTGTTCTGTGCTTACCATACCAATAGCTATCCAAAATACACCCAAATGATGGAACTAGAAGTAGAAACCTGTGGTTGCAGACTTGAATTTTACTTTTTTGTTTCTTATTCATGGGATTTGCAGAAATGAAGTAATCCCAGAAACTGATTGAATACTGAGAACAGTTTATGAAAAATCAGCAGGTTCATTTTGGAAAGAAAAAAAGTTCATTTGCTGGCTCTTTGAGACAATGGCTTTGTTTTACCTGAGAAGATATTGTCTGAAGCAGTAAAATCATGCTTATTTACAAAACCACTCTTTCAGAATTTATAGGAAAAAGTAGCTGAATAAATTGTATGTCAACATTATTCATTATTCAAACTTCCGTAGATGGCATCCTTGAAACCATTATAGCACGTTTTGGTACTCAGCTGACCCAAATGTAAACTTCTTTTGAATGTATCTGTTCTGTGATCAAACTCTTTGCAATGGCTGTTTTCATGGAAATGAATTATTTCAAAAATTTCTCGTAGTAAAAAGGTTTAAAGAATCTCTCTTTGCAAAGCAAGTGAAAACTTGTGCTTCATAAGTATGTCTTATCCTTTGAATCAAATGGAGATGCTGTTGTGTACGCTGCAGCAGCCAATTTGGGCAGGAATTTTGTTTCCTGAGGTAAATAAATACTGTATCCATCTGAAATGAGAACAGACAGCTTTAGAAGGGAGAATTTCATGAGCAGCACTGAAATATGGCAGATCAGGAAGGTTCTGACACTCTTGGGAACAGCTGTGTTTAATGGCTGGACACAGGCAGGCAGTGCTCTGAGCAAGGCTCTCAAGACCTGTTAGCTTTCCGTTTCATTAAATTGTATCTCAGCTTTGCTTTCTAAATTCAGGTTTCTTTTTTAGTTTTCTCTTTGCTCCTCTGTGAAGAGCTGTTTGGGCATCTTTTTATCAAAAACTTGGCAAGATTTGAGGGCTAGGATATGGAGGGACAGAGATGGAGAGCTGCTGCTAGATCCCTATCCTACTGAGACAGCCTGGTCTGATGTATCACTCATGAATGACTCAGTAATTACTCCACTGGGTTGCTTCCTCAGGCTCAGGATTCAAATCATGCTGCCTGAATGTATAGCAAAACAGAATTTAGAAATGCTGTCTGGTGTGCATGCAGACCCACTGCAACTCACCAAAAAAACCAGCCAGCTGGAGCAAAGAATCCCAGAGGGAGACTGTCTGGATTGAAGCACTGACCAGGCTCTGGGCTCATATATCAGCTGAAGGACTGCAGAGAGAAGCAGCATGTCTCAAGGCTCCTCTTTGTTTTGTAAAGATTAGTAACTCCCCAGTGTTCTCTTCAGTGTAAAGATAACCGTGCTTAAGAAATTACTCAGCTTCCCTTGTTTTCCCAGACTGTCTTCCACATTGATTTTGAATGATCTTTTCAAACAAGACATAAAATTCAGATGGTGTGTACCTTAAGCAGCCAGCTACTGGAAGGAAGTAAGCTCTCACTGCTGACTGAGGCAGAGGTGTTCTCCTGGAGCTCTGTCCTAGCTCTAGCTGTGGAGCACTGGCATCCCAGCATGGTGCTTCCCTCGGGATAGAAATATTTACTCCTCAGAAGAGGCCTGTGCCAAATCCTGTCACCTGCTGTGTGTGAATGATGCCTGGAAATAGGATGGAAATCTCTGCTAGTGGACTGTGGGCCTGTGAATCAGCCATGAGTCACAGCCTCAAGCTGCAAAAACAAATCTTGCAGGAAAGGACTAAGCAGTGCAGTGTGAAAGCAGGTTAAAAGCTTGGTTCTTTACGTACGTACATTCTGTCTATCAACAGCATCTACACAAGAGCCATTATTGCTGATTTCAAGCAGGGAAAGAAGAATCAGAATTCCTGGATGCAATAGGCTCAAACATTATAACAAAAGTTAACTGCAATTATCATCTTAGCAACACTTTACTTAGCCCCCGTGACTTAGGGAGTCTGAGGCAAACGTTCTTATTCATTCTTCTTAGAGTCTGTTGTTTCACTTAGTATTATGATTCCTGAGAACTAGTGCTCTTCTGAATAATTACCATCTTCCTTGAAAGGCCTGAGCCTTCAAAGTGACTTTGGCATTCAGTTGACTCAGAGCCTTTTCTTGTAGCATAGAAGTGGCCATATGTGAGTGATTCTACTTGTAGTCAACAGCTGTGAACTTCTTGTTTGATGTAGGTAATTTTATTAGAAAATCATCTGTGTTGTGCTGATTAGCATGAAAAATTATGGAAAGCATGTTAACATCTTGAACATATGAAGCAAATTCCAAAGGTACTGAGTGCCACTTAACATGAAAAGTTGTTGCTGGTCCTTGACTATTATGTAATGATTTCAAATATAATCTCAATTACACTTATATACAGTTTATTATTATTTTCAGTATTGTTACTTATATGTGTTCTGTTTAAACTTTGTGTCTTTTCAAAGTGATGGCTTTTCCAAAAAAACAAAACAAAACAAAAAACAACAACAACAAAAACCCACACACAAACATAAACAAACAAACAAAGAAAAACATGGTTTTCCACAGGGCTTAGGGTTTGTAGTAGGCTGTAAGTCCAGCTGTCACAAGGGCTTAACAATATTTTGTACTGATATACTGATATATCAGTATATCTTTGAGGGGTAAAATACAAGTCTTTTGTGGCTAATCTTTATGCTGTCTAAATATGGATGGAAAACCAATGGAAATGCATGAATATTAACTTAGGTTGACCGTGTGATGAGCTTGTGTCATGTTTTCCACTGAGCATGGTCCAAGCATAAATTGTTTCCTTATTTCATTTTCTAATGTCTCCTTAGCTGACCAAAATACTTTAAAATACTAAATCTTGTTGACCTTGATTACATAGACTGGTGAAGAGAGATGAAGAGGACAGCAGATCTCTGTGCTGTAGAACATGAAGGATTGGGTACACTTGCTCAAAGATTTTTACCAAACTGTTGCAGTCCTCTGCATTATGGTGTCAACATCTGTAAAAATTGCAACTTCAATTCATAGGGGAGTAGGTGCTGATGAATCAGTCCCAGGCTGCAAATCAGAAGCCAGTTTTCTGCAGTAAGAATCAAATAGGGTTGAAACAGTACTTCATTCACCTTTGACATTGGTGTTTTCATCTCTAATACCATCCAAATAACATCCTTATTTGTAAATTCTATGTAAACTCTAATGACATAAAGGAATTCTCCTAATTTTCACCATTAAAAGTTATTAATTGCTTTGATTTGAAAGAAAAACTAAACATTATTTTTTGGAATTACTTATGTCCTAAATATGAATCCCTCTCTAAAGATTATTTTCACTTTCTGTTATGCTTCCTGGGACGTATCTTTTTCCTTTGTTATGTAGAATCCAGATCAGGGGTAAATACTGATAGCTTCACAAGATTGGTTTCCAGTGTTTCAGTATGTACCAAAAGAAAAACAGGTGAAAGAAGCAAAACCTGGAAACTTAGGAAGTTGTGCCTTAATGACAGATTCTCCTTTCCCTTCCTTATTGGGTATGTGTGCTGTCAAGCTTAGTAGGGTACAAAGTCTATACCACTTTGTTATTTATTTGTGTTGAATAACGAGGAGTTTCAAGGTGCAAACTAGATAGTTTGTAGTGCATCAAGACAATAACCAATAAAAAGTAACAGCTGTCCACACTACTTTTTCATAACACTTCCTAGACTGTCTTGTGTATTCTACATATGTGAGAGAAACTTGTTCCCTTGAAAGGGAGGATGCTTTTTGTTTTGAAGAAGAGCAGTGTTTGGAATGTAGTTTTGCATACCTTTCTGAGGGAACAAAAACATGACCTATGTATGGAGAGAGACGTGACTACTGTTGCTTAATATAAATATTCCTCACTGCCTAAATGCATTAAATCCATTACCACTTATTCTGTCTTAGTGGAGGAAGGAAATAATGTAAGGTTCATATTCTGGTTGCTAAAATGGATTTATTTTTCATTGTCAAAGGCAGCTTGAAGTTACGTATCAGGCAACACTGTAGGGTTATATCAGTTGGTCTTTACTGTCACCACTTTGAAGTTGATCCTTTGGATAATTCATCAAGGCAGCAAACTTGGATAAGTTCTCACACAATTGCTTCTTAAAGGTACCAAAACTTACATAATATTATTTTATAAGTACATAATTTTTCAGTATATCATTGTCTTAGGTTTAATAACCAAAGATGATGTCTGCTAAAGCAGAACACACAAGTAATTCTAAGTTAATTTGATGGGGTGAATGTGGAGGGTACTCTAAGCAATGTGAGGTCCCTATGTGGAAAGTATATGTTCATTTTGTTCAGACCTGTGATGTTCAGCTGTACACCTATCAGCATTCCTACAAAATATTCCAGTTGTGCCACTTTGGTTGCGAATCTGGAAGTGGGTGTTTGTGACTCTCCCTGTTCTGAACAGAACCCAGAGCAGTCGTATCAGCATTAGGTAATGACACCCTCAAGCTGACAGGCTTCCAAAACCCTTTTTGTTTCACAACTGGTACAAATCCTTATAATTGATTTGGATTGTGGGGCTGGTAATATAGCACTGAGTAGCAATTAATGCTAACATTTTAGTTTCATTTCATTCTGTCAGATACACTTGACATTCTTTTTATGTGTGAGATTGTCAAGTATAAAGCTGTGTGTCTCATTATATGTCTATTTGTCACCTCCCTTCAGATCACTGCCACAAACGATACAGATGAAGCTTCCCCTCCCCTTAATTCTTTTAGCTCACTGGTTTTGCAAGAGGAATTTGTAAAAGATGTGCCTATAGATTACTGTATATCAGATTAGTTATAAAGGCTGTTCATTTAATCAATGAATGTATATTCTGTTTGAAGAAGATCAGACAGGTGACCTAGGATGCTGTATATGGCTGCAGTTTTAGGGCTGCTGGATAGACCCTGTGATCATTTGGTCACTGTGAAAATACTAATTGTTTTCTTGATGTAACATTACTGAGTCTCTAGCAAGTCTTTACAGCTTGTGGGGAAAAAAAATGTTCATGGCCTATTCATGTGTTGTCTTTTGTTATTTTTGGCTGTGCTGGGAACTTTTATGCGTATGGTAAAAATTCTGTGCTTGCTATCTTCTTATATGCATCAAGCTAAGGATATATAAGTATTAGACAGGACATGACAGTTTCAAAGAATACTTGAAAGAAAAACCCATGACATGACAAGTAATGTAAAAGTGTCTGAATGAGAAGGATTCATGGAAGCCTTAACAAGTGTATAAATCCCAGCAGTCTAGTTCTCTGTCTCTGCATAACAAGGGCTTGCACAAAAGCTGAAAGGCAACTAATTGGGTAAATCCTGTTTCTGTTGACAGATTCATGGATGCAAGTCCAACACAAAGCAATGCAGTTGCTTTAGCAAGGAATTTCTACAGCCTCAGTGGAGGCTGGGGATCTGCCAGCAGAAGGTTCTCCTCCTTTTTCAGTGTTCTAGGCCCCCTTTGCACAAGGCTTTATAAAGAAGGCCAGCAGAAGAGCAGTCTTGGGTTGAGAAGCCTTTTCTCACAGTGCTTTTTTCTCTGAGCTAACGCACTATCATGCTGGTTAGTCTGGAGCTAAGGGGCTTGTTGAGCAAATTATTCAAAGAGAGGTGCTTGAACACTGGAGAAAGAAGCTGTGAATATTTTCTAAGAGATGTCCACCTCAGTTTTTAGAAGTTGAATGTGTTTATATAGGTTTAACCATGTATTCAACTGTGAGGCTCGGTCAGAATTAATATTTAGTTTTATGATGCCCTTCTTCCTTTCTTCTGTTTGTCTACTCATCTTTCCACCAGTTAAGAACTGGTAAACAACCTCCACCCAATTTCCATCTCCCTAACCCCTGGAAAAAAAAAAAAAAAAGAAAGAAATTCAAAATCTGTAATGGTTTCTGTTTCCTCAAGACAAGTCATTTCTTTGAGCTTTTCATCCTAGCCTGGTTTGTTCCATCTTGCTTTGTACTGTCTTAAGAACAAATAAATAGAATTCCTCTTACCGCCACCAAATATCTGGATCTTCCATGTACTATCGCTAAAGAGAGGCTGCAATTGCATAGGACATTGCATTTGAGATTTGGACTGTACTTTTACCAGGGCTGTTTGTGCAGTGTCTTGGAGAAAGGCAGTTGGTGTCACAGCTTTATTACAGCTTCTTAAACTATACCATGCGCCATGACTGAGTTTTTTGCAAACATATACAGACTGAGAGAGGGAAATGAGTTAAAATATTATTACATAATTTTAAAGTCTCTCTAATCTCTTTCCTTTGTAGGCAAGTTCAGCAATTTTACAAAATCCCAGCTGAGCTTAATCATGTTAGAAGGAGTCTAATGAAAGCTTTATTTCCTGATATTAAATCATATTTCACTTAAAAAATAAAATCCCCACAAAAATATTATTAAATAACATTGTGAATCAGCTGTTTCAGGTTCAGCATATTCTTTCTCTATACTATGCAGTAGTACCTGCTTGCAGAACTACTTCAATACAAAACAGATAACACATGTTCCCATCTTCAGTATGTATATGTAGATATATCTGTATGTAAATATAACTATAGATGTACAAATGCTGATGTCATAAGCTTACATGCATATCATAGTGCATTACAATTATAGCACATGTATCTTAAAAGCAATGTTCTTTTTCTAGATGATCTCCTGCTAACATCAGTTATATTATTTTAATGATTTGTACTTTTTTCTGTGATGTGCAATTTGGTACATAGGGCGTTATGGATTCAACAGTTTTATTAATTTGAGAGGTTTCCTCTGAGCAATAAAATGGTTCAGTATGACAAAGAAAGTATCATAAATTGATTTGTCACCTATCAGATCTTGATTCAGCAGTGATTTCTTTATTGTGGTTATTTCCCTTCAATTATCTGCAATCTTGAAATGCTGCATAACATCCCCATATCAATTGACAGAGGGGAAAAAAAACAAAAAACAAAACATAAATGTGACTAGGTTTCACAAATAACCTTCAGATTATTGGTGGTTCTTAATTCTTATTCCTTAAGGCACAGCCTTCCTTGACATAAACAAGATATCTGTCCAAATGTTTTAAGTGAGCGCAGTCTCTCAGTCAAATGACAGAAGAGATGTCAAATATTTTCAGTATTTGAATACATAACAGTGTTATTTTGGAAGGCTGCGTGCATCCAAGAGGATAGGGTTTCTCTGTAAGTCTGTCTGTAAGACATTAATTAATGTTCTCTCCACACTGAATGTTGTGCTTTAAGTAATATTAATTAGTGGAACTCCTCTAGGACTTCTTACGTTTATGGTGAAAACAAATCTCAAAAATGATCACCAACATCTGCTACTTGTTTTGTATTGCAGTTGTGCCTGGAGGTTGGGTGCCTGCTCTGCTAGGCACCTGCCTAGTCATTCAGAACAAGACTGTGGCTTCTTGTATGAAAATTGGGATAGACGCTGTATGAACATGGCTTTCATACAGTTTAAAGACTGATACGCATTCATGCATTCCCAAATGAGCTTCCACAGCACTACATTTTGATTTCCTTTTATTGGAAGTCAATAATTAGTGTTTTATGTTCTATTTAGTCTGTTAGAATCTCATTGTGAGACACCAAATGTTGATTTGTTGGCTTTGGATACCTGAACAAGAACCACATTCCCAAGTAAATCAACACAATTGTTAATTATCTTGTAAGATTAAAAGCTCTACTTTTTGTTAGCCTGAATTAGCCAAATTTTAGTTTCTAAATTCTACCTCTCTGTACTACGTCTAATGTATACTTCATTCTACTTTCTTCCTTTTGAATGGTTTCCAGGGGTTTTCAGCGTCCTTCTTGAAATGCAGATACTGCATTGTTACATGCGGACTGCCATATAGTGTGTGAAGGTTTTGCAATAGAAAATAAATATGAGTAGATGGAATATATCCACTTCAACCAGAGTAGCAGAGAAATCAACCTGCTCAGCGCTAGGCTTCTTGTCTAGGGGTTTCTTTCATCTGGGAAGTTGGACTGCTGACAATGGAGAGCTACAATCCTCCTGCAGGCATGTAACTTTGCAGCTTTTTGACGGCCCTCTTATACCTGTGAGTATTGCAGGAGGTAGAAAAGAAAAAATAATCACAAATTGTGGTATCAGTTTATTAAAATGCAAGTTGTCAATCTTTAAAGCATTGATAATGACTATAAGTAAATGAAATGTCTCTCACACTAAACATGAGAAAGAAAGAATGAACAGTCCCTTGATTTTATGCATTTTTTGTGGTTAAGAAGCTGGGTGAAATTATACAGGACCACATCACTGTACCGCATCACAGTACATTTTTATCAGACCAGTGGAATATATGACATTTGAAGTCAGACAAGTGTATTCATGCCATTTTATTCTCTCTTCCTGGCCTTTGCTACCTCATATTGTATGTGGTTACATCAAATTATTCATGTGCACTAATTTTAGGTTTCATTCATGTGTTTGAAAGATGAAGAGAGAGATGCAGACATAGGAAAAATGATAAAACTTGAAATAAATTCAAGTTGAACAAGTGTTCCTGTCTTCTACCTTGACTATTTCATTACCACTCTGACCTCTAATCACTAATAATGGTTTACACTATGTCTGGCATTAAAATTGGCCAATATATGCAAAGCATATATTTCAAATTACTTTTGTGGAAAGGAGCAGTGTCTCTCTTACTCTGGGGGGAAGAGGCAGGGGGTAAAAATATGCCTGCGTTAGGGTAACATATCTGACAACTTTAAAACTAGTGAGTAAAATCAGGAAAATATAAAAGTGACCACAGGTTTTCTAGCAATATCAAAACAAGTTCATAACCAAACAATGGATGTTCTTTAAAAGACTGATGGTTGTTATCGAATTAAATGTCTCATATTTTACCGTAAGAAAGGCTTTTCTCTGGTTACTATGTATGGATGACATAAAAGATGAAAATATTTCTAGTATCTGTGATTTTAAATGATCAGGTCAGATTCAGCTAACAACATACTTGATTCTTTTTATCTTTTTTTTTTCCTTTGTGTGTGTTCTTTGCTAATTGTGTTTGTTATATGGCAAAACAAAGCATTTTATTGTGAGAAAGAAAAAGGAACTTTTGTTTCTGTGATCTGGTGTCACAGAGTTTACTACTACTTCAAAATAAGGCCAAGCATAAAACCAAATTCTATTATTCAGGAGCCTGCTTATCTTTGGTAAGAAAATAAGCACGGGGGAGATTTTCCTTGTCATTGCACAAGCTGTAGTGAACAAGATTTATGAGACCATAGAAGCCTTATGGATGCTGTGACTATCCTTGGTGTTGGTGTAAGGCTTCTAGTAGTAGACCTTTCTATTGCCATCTTCATCCTGTGATTTATTAAAATTACCTGCTAAGTCCTCATGCAAGTAGGAGTTGTCTGAAGCAAGCCAATCAATTCTCTCTTAGGCCCTTAATCAGTTTACTTTTTCCTCAGTCTGTTTTAAAGCCTGAGTTTTAAGAAGCATAGATGCCATACCTTGTAAATATTCACAAACAATTTCACATATGATCTTGGTCATTCAAAAAAAACCCAAAAAAATAAAAACCAAAAAAAAAACCTAACAGTCACACAAACATAGAAAGAGAAAACAATGTCAGTTCTTACTTTATTCACTCACAACAGAGTCAAGACACAGTTTTGAACTCAGTTGTGTTTCTGTGTAGCAAAATTAACTTGGAAAAATTACACCAATTTTAAATGACAGCAGGATCAAAATCTCACCTTCAGTATTTATAACAGTAAGTTCTAAGCAAAATCATTTCAAATTACTTCACCTTCGTTAGTGAATTATTTCATTTGTTTTAACAGTCATCAAAAATAATCTCTTTTCTATTTTATAAAGCAAGATGAATTGGCCTTTTTTTTAATCTAGGGCATGTATCATAGATCATAAAAACTGGTAAAAACAATTAAGAAAGTAACTCAGAAAAAAGTAACCTCTGCTTGTGTTTACTTAATCAGTTGTGACATTCTTAGATTTTCAAGATGTCCAATTTCTGCTTATTGAATGAAAATCTACTCCAAAGAAACTGAAGGAAACACTAACCAGCCCTTTGATATGAGCTGCAAGTATCAGGAGAGCTGTTTGCCTATAAACATGTCAGACTTCATTAGTACTTATCCAGATCTTAAGGAAATCCTGGCTCATGTAATGGGAAGTGTCCAGGGTAAATTATCAGCTATCTACAGTAAACTATGACCTGCAGGGAAAATAACTGAAAGAAAATCATACCATCTAGCTTATTAGGCTTGCATTGTTTTGATGTGCAGGATTTCTTTTTTCTTCTTTCTTTCTTTCTTTCTTTCTTTCTTTCTTTCTTTCTTTCTTTCTTTCTTTCTTTCTTTCTTTCTTTCTTTCTTTCTTTCTTTCTTTCTTTCTTTCTTTCTTTCTTTCTTTCTTTCTTTCTTTCTTTCTTTCTTTCTTTCTTTCTTTCTTTCTTTCTTTCTTTCTTTCTTTCTTTCTTTCTTTCTTTCTTTCTTTCTTTCTTTCTTTCTTTCTTTCTTTCTTTCTTTCTTTCTTTCTTTCTTTCTTTCTTTCTTTCTTTCTTTCTTTCTTTCTTTCTTTCTTTCTTTCTTTCTTTCTTTCTTTCTTTCTTTCTTTCTTTCTTTCTTTCTTTCTTTCTTTCTTTCTTTCTTTCTTTCTTTCTTTCTTTCTTTCTTTCTTTCTTTCTTTCTTTCTTTCTTTCTTTCTTTCTTTCTTTCTTTCTTTCTTTCTTTCTTTCTTTCTTTCTTTCTTTCTTTCTTTCTTTCTTTCTTTCTTTCTTTCTTTCTTTCTTTCTTTCTTTCTTTCTTTCTTTCTTTCTTTCTTTCTTTCTTTCTTTCTTTCTTTCTTTCTTTCTTTCTTTCTTTCTTTCTTTCTTTCTTTCTTTCTTTCTTTCTTTCTTTCTTTCTTTCTTTCTTTCTTTCTTTCTTTCTTTCTTTCTTTCTTTCTTTCTTTCTTTCTTTCTTTCTTTCTTTCTTTCTTTCTTTCTTTCTTTCTTTCTTTCTTTCTTTCTTTCTTTCTTTCTTTCTTTCTTTCTTTCTTTCTTTCTTTCTTTCTTTCTTTCTTTCTTTCTTTCTTTCTTTCTTTCTTTCTTTCTTTCTTTCTTTCTTTCTTTCTTTCTTTCTTTCTTTCTTTCTTTCTTTCTTTCTTTCTTTCTTTCTTTCTTTCTTTCTTTCTTTCTTTCTTTCTTTCTTTCTTTCTTTCTTTCTTTCTTTCTTTCTTTCTTTCTTTCTTTCTTTCTTTCTTTCTTTCTTATTCTTCCTTCTTCCTGCTTTTCCTTCTCATTATTTATTTATTAAATAGTGAATGGTACAACAGAACATTAAAACTTTCTAAGATAGATGCAAAATTATGTTCAACAGTAAGCTGAAGTATTGAAGTAAGCTCAATATTATACAGAAAAACTGCACAAGCACTCAAATCTACTTCTTTTAAAAATCTGGGAATGTTTTGCTTTAAAAGCACTTTGATTTAAATATCGCAAAAAAAAAACAAAACAACATATTCTGCTATCTACCTCCTTTTCAACAAGACAGAGAAGTAGGTGATGGTTTTTTCCTTAACATTTTATTTGCTGAATCTGTGGTTTTGGGATCACTCATCCCATCTGGTGAACTTATGTTGGCCTTGCCAAAATAATTTGGCTTTTAAAAAATTCTGACTTTGAGAGCCACAAAACAGAGATGGAAGGAAGGATAATGATGTTATTCTCTCTCATTTGATATGTTACATGTTGCATTCGTCTTCTAGATTTAGAGAAGTACACATAAAATGTTATAGCTTGTTTGTTTGTAACTTTTCTTAGTATCTTTGTAGTGTGATTCTTTCATGTGGATAGTTGTTGTTTTGTTTTTTTGTTTTCTTTATGCAGTTCTTCTAAATATCAAAATTGTTAGACTATTAGATTTTAAAGAGAAAGTATGTCTTTCATTTCTCTTCTCACTAGACAAATATTTTTTTAACTCTCTCCATAATCTCAGTAAGCTTGCAGATGACACCAAGTTGGGGTAAGTGTTCATTTTCCTGAGAGTAGGAAGGCCCTACAGAGGGATTTGGACAGGCTGGATCACCGGGCTGAGGTCAATGGGATGAAATTCAGTAAGATCAAGTGCTGGGTCCTGCACTTTGGTCACAACAACTTCCTGCAGTGCTGTAGGCTTGGAGCAGACGGGATGGAAATTTGTGCAGAGGAAAAGAATCTTGGGTTGTTAGCGTTTGGCTGAACATGAGCCAGCAGTGTGCCCAGGTAGCTAAGAAGGCCAATGATATCCTGAACTGTGTCAAAAATAATGTAGCCAAAAGGACCAAGGAGATGCACTTCCAGTACTGTGTTCTGGAAGGTTTTCAAGAAAAAGGTATATGTGGCACTTAAGGACATGGCGATGATAGGTTGCTGAGTGGATTAGATGATCTCAGTGTTTTTTTTGCAACCTTAATGATTCTATGATTCTGTTCTGTGCATCTTCAGGTGTACTTGGGAATGTGCAAGTCAGAGGTCAGCCAATGTCATCATCACTGTGTGACAAATGCACTCCTGAGCTGTAAGGCAAGCAGTATTTGTCTATGATCCTTCTCATGATATCATGGTATATTTACCCCATTAGATGATAGCTTTTGGTGTCTTCCACTGTAGAGTGAGTAAGAATCACTGCTAATTCTTCAGTGAGGCAAAGGAGATAGCATCAACATCATTAATCATGGGGACTTATCTTGCAGCAGGAGCCCATCAACCTGTGACAAGTTTCTATTCCATGGACATTAAACTCCTAAATGCTGATTGAAACAGAGAGAAACAAGAAGTAGAGGATCTTCATAAGCACTTTTTCCTTGAGTAGATGAAATTTCCTAGTAGTTGTTTTTGCCTTTACTATTTCTATAGACCCCCAAAACAAGTTTGAATCAAGGTCAATCTCAACTGTACCCCAATCCCTCTGGCAAATATTAATTCCTTTCTGCCTCTTTCTGCTGGAGTTTGCTCATTAACATGCACTCTGCTATTTATTTTTTCACTAACATGAACCTGGGATCAGAGTGTTTCTTAGCATAATTACTTCAAGAGCATACAGCTTTGTTCCTGGATTGGTTTGGTATAAACAGTGGCTAATTCTCTGGCCACTATTTTTACAAGATTTATTTTATTTCTCTAGATAATGTTTTTAACTCAGCTGACAAAGCAGAAAAGGTTGAAACCACTTATAAAATATTTTGATCTGTATATACACGTTGAACAAAATAATCAGAATTGGATCAGCTAAGATCAGATACATGCTTCCTGCCCAAGAAATAATCTTATTGACTTATTAGTGACTGTAAAGAAGTATAATGGATAAAATAATTTGGGAATAGCCTAGGGGTTTTTCTACTTTTCTACCACAGGAGATGGAAGAGGTCACATTCCTAGAACTTTAAGATTTTTCATATCTTCAGTAAAGAACTCCAAGACCTATTGAGCAAGCCCAGATCTCCCAAACATCTCTGTGGACAAGAACATGGTAGAAGAGCCCGGGACCTGGGAAACAAGTCAGGTATGATATCTAGTGGTCTTCTGTTTTCGAGATAAATAGCACGGGGCCCCGCTGGGAGTCACACTTGCCAAAAGCTGCCCCAGCCTCTAATTGTTTCCTTGATGTGTGTAAAGAAGTGTAAAAAATAAAACTTTGGGGTTTGTGGCATCTCTGACTGGAACAAACTGTTTAGAAATGCATCCTCTGAGACACTGAATCATTGTTTTTTACCCCAAGGCACTAAAACCCCAAACACCCTGACACTGTTCAAGAATAATACAAATACAAAAAGCATCTGTTTTGTCACCAGAGCAGTCCTGCATGCGTAGACATTAAGACTAAAACAGGTGATGCAAACAGTTCAAGGAGCTTTGTTTGTAATTTCCCTTTCATAAAAATACTTTTTCTTGGAGGCCTGAGCAGAAGGTTAGACCATATCCAGAGCTTTCAAGGAAAATCCACTGTGACAGGAGTAATTTTGTCACTATATCTGGATGCGGATATCAGTGTTGTCTTTTATTGATGTTTGGACATATTAGCCCAATAATAATATCATACAAGATGTAGGTGTGAATTTAGTGTGTGGCACAGGGGATCTCTAACCCTATGTGGAGCTTGTGGGGTTAGAGAGGTAATAACATCACCATATTTTAGTGAGGAGACGTGAAGGCTGTTAGTGGTGACAGGCATCTAGGAGGCTGGGGACTGTGACCTGCCCATGGAGAGCTTAATCAGAATGCAAAGATCTTTTAGGAACTTACCCTGGAACCATGGGCCCTTGGTGAGAGGAGGGCAGGAGCTGGAACAGGGGCTGCTTCTGGCAGCCTGTCTGACGGAAGGGCAGGCAATTTGGAAGGAGAGATTGTGTCAGGGTGTCAAGCCAGTAATCCCTTTGATTCTGTCTATCAATCAGTTCCCAAAACAATGTATTTACATTTCTAAAAATGCAGAATTGACTGGGGTGCTTTTGGGCAAGGGAGAAAGAAAAGGCGAGCTGTATTCCTCTGCTTCTCTGTAATTCCAGCCTTCTTTCACAGCCATAAATCTTCCTCAGAAGGCTTTGAAAGTCTTTTTGAGCATTAAAAGCTTGGGTGGTCAGGGTCAGGTGAGTTCCTTCCTCCCTCCTTCCCCAGACAATGAGTGCTTTTAAGAGGCCTACCCTTCTAGTTAGATTTCCTTATCTGTCCTTTTTATATTCCTCTTCCCCACAGGAAACAAAGCAGTGCATACAACAGACTAGGGACTGTATAATTCCTAATGCAGATTTAAAAGAGAAAAATCTTTTCTTGCATGTTCCCAGAAGATAGGATCAGTATCCAGTGAACCCAGGTAGACATAGATGCAATCATGACTGCATGTTACTGTGTTGCCTTCCAAGGCACACCTGAGAATGTGTTGCATAGAAAACCAGCACCAATAAATAGGTTCTGAAAGAAAAAATGCTCTGATCCTTAAGTACCAGAAATCTTTCCTGAGCCACATTCAGGTCCTGTTCCACTCACATGAAGTTTGTGCTTCTTATAATAGGCATGTGACAATTCTACTCTACTCACGTGTGTCCAATTTTGAATACCTGCTTTGATCTGTGAATGAATAGCGCATGCTGTTGCAGATAATAGGACATGTTATGCATTTTGGCAGACAGTGGCTTGAAAACAATGTTTTGTTCCTACAATGATTTTAAAGCTACAGGACCATGCTCTGAGCAGGAACAGTACCTTTTTTTCCTGTTGGTTACATTAAAAATCTCTTATGTGCCTCTGTAAGAATGCTGTGGACAACTGTTTCTCAAAGATTAAACTGGAATCTGCAGCACATATATCACGTTAATTCCTTTGACTTTTAATGTTTTTATCTCCCTATTATTGTCTTATATTGACAAAATGTCTGTACCTTTGAAAATGAAGGTCTGATTATTAAGACCCTTCCTAGACAGGTCTTGTCCATATTACGAAATGGGAACAAAATTTAATCACAATTACTTGCCAGGCTGAATATGATTTGCTCTGATCTACAGTGACAGGTCAGTTATGGTCATCGTTATGTCACATCTCAATGCAACAAAATTTCGTAATGAAAGCAAGTCCATGAATAGTGAGTTTTTGCAAAAAGGATGCACCATTTGTTTTGTATGTGGTACTGTGTGTACTGTAAGACACAGAAAGAGACAGTGAATATTCAAGCTGTACTTTACTGCTAAATGTCCTGTTAGAGGCTTCATTATCAGTGAACAGTTTTTAGGAGAGCTGTTCCTTTAGTGGGGTCTAAAAAGCTGGGTCCTTTCAGTAGTATTCTCAAAAGGAAATTTCCTGAAACCACATGGATTTCTGGTTCTCTCAGAATAGACATCACATTTTTAATGTGAGCTGGGACAGTGCCAGAGTTACCTGTCTGCAAGATTAATTCATAACTCTACAGAGAGCCTTACCTTGTAAATTTAAACTGAGTTGAGTATTGGATTCTAAATTCCATTTGTTTCAGCAAGACTTTGGATCTAAATAACCATATATATTTCAGGATTTTAGAATCTGAGAATTTGTCTTATTGAAGACGCTGTATCTTTTCAGCTACCTTTTGTATTTGAATTCATTCATATAATGAAACTATAAGAACAGGGTGAATAATTACAAAGTTGGAGTTCCCGATGGTACTATGATTCTATGATGATCCTATGGCACAGATGCCTGGAAGAAGGTAAATGTGGATAGATCATGTTCAGCACCTCCTGAAAATGTACTGCTTCCAGCAGAGCACAGAAGAACAGTAACACCCAAACTGTCATTTTCAAATGGGAATAGGATGCTGAGTAAGAAAAAAGTAAGTACCTGCAGGTAAGCAGGTGGACTAGAAAAACTTCCCACATATTGTCTGTTTCTATTTGCTCCTGTTTACATTTAGGTCTTTCCTATAACCCAGCTGCATAAAAAAAACATCCTGTCAGGCTCAGTTCCTGTTGTTCCACTAGTTCTGGTCTAATTACCTGTATTTATTAAAGGCCACTAAAAAAAAAAAACCTACTAAAAAGCTATTCAAAAATGCTCATAATCTAGTCTGTCTTTAAATAAGACTGCTTCTGGTAACTATTTCAAGTCCTGAACAGTGTTTGAGCATGATTTACTCCCAGAATTGATGCTAAGCACTTGCTTTGCTGTTTAGTGACTCAGCTGGCTTTGCTGTTTAGTGACTCAAGCAGGAATAACAAATCAAGGTCAATACTGTGATACAATCTATTAGTATAAGAGTTCTGACTTGCACAAAGCTTAGCCTTGACCTGTTTGGTAGCCCGTGGTACATGAAGGCATGTACCTCCTCCACCTCACTTCCAGCACAGTGACCATGGCCAAGAGCTGCCTCTGTACCACATGCAGAGCCCAAGTTCCCACCTCTGACCTTCTGAGCTGCCTTTACCTCTGCCTTGTTCCACCTTGCCCTGAAACTGCTGCAGTGCAGCTGCTCTCAGCTCAGGATGCTCACAGCAACCAGTGGCTGCATTCCCACTGCAAACTCTGCTAGCAGTTCCCTTTCTAGCGTTCTCTGGGAAAATAGTTATGTCCTACTGTATTGTCAGTTCCTTTCTAATGACTCTAATATTTTCAAGGGAATGGAGAAAGATGCTTTTGCTTTGGGTGTATGGAAACTCCAGAATGCTTAGGGTATATATCAGGAAAAGAAATCCTAATGCTATGTTGATGGTGGGAAGAAATTGATAATGAGCTCATTCTTGGATTGGAGAGTTTTCTTGAATCCAAATGCCAGCAAGGCTATTTGGAAAGAATAAAAGAATAATTAGATTTGCTTGTGGTTTTCCTTTTTTCTTTTTGTTTGATTATTATTTTATTTACCCCTTTGAATTTATGAAAGTTGAAGGCAAAGCCTGACTAATGTCTTTCTCTGTCATTCACAGCAAAACAGTAGGAAACAATGTCACATGTATTGGATAAAGAATAACTGCAGCAGCCCTTAAATGCTTGTGTCAAGCCGGTAAGTGAACCAAGATAAAAGCCATGTTGCATTGATGAAGATAAAACTCACCCACTTTCTAGTGTCTCTTCCACATGGGTCATAGTTCAGATTCACCACTCATAGGAAATGTTTTGACTCAGTTGTAAAACGGGCTAGGATTTGCATTGGGTATAGACAAGTATGGACTTCAACCCAGTAAGAAACTCCCTAAATGAATTTTCAGAACATGTTAAAACCAAATGCCAGTTTGCAGTGAGAATTTGGTTAGTTTCAGTGCCCATGGCCCTGATGTTGTCAAAACTGTTTTAAACATGTCAGGGAATACTGTATAAAGAATGACAGAATCATAGAGAGTGGAAGGGACCTCCGGAGATCATTAAGTCCAACCCCCCTATTAAAGCAGGTTCCTTGCAGTAGGTGACACAGGAAAGCATCCAGGTAGGTTTTGAATATCTCCAGAGGAGACTCCTTAACCTCTCAGGGCATCTTGTTCCTGTGCTCTGTTCCTGTCCCTTGTCCTGGTTCTCTTTCATCTGTCTGTTACTTACCCTCCAGTTTCAAGTGTGTGAATTGTCACCAGCATCTCTGAGTATAAAAGAATCCCTTCTAGTTTCTACTGCTGGCAGCTTCTTTAGTCTGCACAGGCAAGTTACTTCTCTCTGAAAAACTCTGCCACAAATTGCACAGACAGTCAGCTGAGGTGATTTTAGGAAGTGTTGTCTGTCTTTGCTGTCCACCTCTCTGACGCTGGAGAATATTCCCCTTTTCTGCAGTAGTGTGAAGAAATACCTCTATTCTACTAGAAATAAGAAACAGTGATTTTTAAATTTTTTTTTTAAGTCTCTTTTATGGCTATTTAATAGTAATCTATAGGCAAATTTACTAAGCAGCAATGCTGTCTTTCCTAATGGTAATGTCTTTTAAACCATCCTGCTACAGAGGAAGGCATGCATTCAGCAGCTCCCAGAGGAACTGCAATCCCAAAAGATGTGGGCTTCATCCAAGGTGGTAGTTTTCTATTGCATTTCCTCATGAACAGTATGAGTGCCTGAAGACCCATTTTCTAAGACTCTTTAAGGTCTTCCAGGAAGAAAGTGTTCTCTTCAATTATTTGTAAAACTGCTCTTTGTCCTCAAAATTCATATATTGAATTCTGAAGAATAACCTTTTTACAAGTATTTATTTCAAGTTTCATATTAGTACTGAAGACAAAAGTCATATGTGCTTAATGTTACAGATTTTATAGTGTCTTGCACAACTATATTCCGAAATTTGAAGGGTTTGAAGCATACATTTTTCAGCTTGAAATGGGTTCTCTTTAACCTGGTGTTAAGGTGAAACATTCACACAACATAGTGATTTACTGGGGTCCATTAAATCATGATCTTATATATTTCCATTGCAGACTAGGTGTCTAGTTTCTCATGTAACTCAGTTTCCAAGCTTCTTGAAGTACTGGCAAAGCCAATCTACTTGCAGGCTTTACATGCAAAAAATTTATCAACTTTAAATATTACTTCATTTTTATTTTTACGGTCTTTGCTTATGCTGAGGAATTAATTTTAAAAAGGAAGCTAGAGGGAAAAAAAAAATAAGTCTTCCATCAATTTTATGTTTGGGGTTAAGAAACTTAAACCGAGTATTTGGTAGAATGTGATTTTGGGTCTATTCCTTCAAACTACAAAGCCAGTAAGAAGAGTTTTATCCAGTTTCATTTGCCGTGATTAAACTGAAGCTTAAATAGGATACAAGATGTGAGATGGACATGTGATATTAGGGATTTTTCAAATATACTGTATATTTATTTCCAATTAAACCTTTGACATGCTTTGCAAATCCTTAATACAAAGTTTACAAGAGTGTCTACTTATGTCAGATCAACATCTGCCCTCCTCCTCTTCTCTAGACACACATCTGGGAAAGCTTCGGTATCCCCAGAAATACTTGTTGAACATAAGTGACAGAGCAGTACTACTGATAGACTGCTGTTGGAATTGGCATTTGTATTTTAGAACAAGTCAAAGAGTCATCCCCAGAATGAATTTTTTAACTTTTCCATACGTTAATAAGAATAATAGGAAGACATACATTGCTATGCATAAAACCTAAAAGAAAAAGCAAATGGCAAAGCATTGAATTTATGCTTTTTTCCCATAAAAAAGAAAAAAAAAAAAAAAGTATTACTTGTTTGTATGGTTCTAAGATAAAAATGCTTCTGAGTGAATGATTGTTTTCCCTTGTGGCTCACAAAGAGAAATTATAGGGGCTGTTATGAGAAAGCTGTTTTTCTGCTACGTTTGCATTCATATCAACCTTAGCATTAAAGACTTTGGGACTCACTTCTCTTTTGCTACAATCCATACGAAAACTGTATTTTACAAACACTTCAGGGCTGTTTTGTACTGCCAGAACTCTGAAAAGTACCTGCAAGGTAAATGAGAATCAACCATTAGCTGATGGCCAAAACCTTCCGCTTCCAGTCTGAGTTAGGACCACTGAGAAAATGTATGAAACAAGTCATAGTCTTTGCAGTGTATTATTTAAAACTTGCATTACTATTAAACTGACAAGGAAGGAAGGCCTGTTTGAGGGTGTAAGTTGCTCTGAAAGTAATGTCTTCCAGTTATTTCCACGGTAAGTATAACAAAGAGTACAATAACACTATCTGATAGATGAAATAGATGAAATTCTCAGCTACAAAACACTATTTTTCAACAAAGGCAGCACCATTTCCACCAGTAGTGAACAATAGCCTGTATGCAACCCTTGTAAAAATCTACAGCAGTGGTGATGACCTAGTGTCACTGTCACCACTGCTGAAATGCAGCACCCTCCAACTCACTGTGCTCATATTCACTGTTTGGTCTTCAGAAATGTTCATCAAGTGTCGTTGAACATCAGTAGGTGACACTTTTTCCTCATGGAGGAATTCAATTCCATGCCATTGCTTCACGCACGCTTCCATGACAAATGTTGTTCTGTCAGACTGCTCCTCTGCTGCCACCGATCACACACTAACATGTAGTGGACTGTTGGTGAGAAGGTTCAACCTCTACTACCGTACCACTATTATCCACCTCTGACATTGTGAGCCAACACAATAAGAGAGAAGGCATTATTTTCAGAGCAGATCTCATACATGAAAATATCAGCATTTGCACCTCATTTTTTGTATTTATATGTTCCTTTCTAATTTTTTTGCAAGTCCCAACAGACTTTCTTATATTCTGTTTTATTATCCCATTGCACTTTCACTGATGGCTTGTGCAAATGACTGCTGAGCTGTTTAAGCCAGAAAGAGAAATTTCTGCCAGAAGGTTTTTTCATTACCTGCAAAAATTGCAATTGAAGACAGCATGCTTTGGGATTAAGTACCTATGGAATTCTAAGTTAAATAATGAGATGTGTTTAGGTCTACAACGTATCTATTCTCCATATGAAATCTGTCTTTCATTATTGTTGGACTGTGTGTTTAAAGTCCACTAGGGCAGCAGAGTTCCAGAGTCCTGTTCTCCCGTATGTTACTAGCCTGTGTCCTTCTCTGATATTTACAAGTCATAATAAACAGAAATAGCTATTAGCATGTACTGAGCTTCCTTAGATGGGAGAGTTACAGAGAGGAAAGGCAAGCACTGACCTACCAGGCAATTCGCTCTTGATTCCGTGACAAACCCAAACAGCCTTTCTCTGGGGTTACCCAGTGTTTTGGGAAACACCCAAATTAAAAATCTCCAGGGAAGAGCTGAGTTGGAGAGAAGTGGTCTCTGGGATTTGAAGAGTGGCATTTAAGCACTTACTTCTGGTTGGTTGGTTTGTTTGTTTTTTCTTATTGTTATTACTATTATTTTAATTGTGAAGATTAAAGATTTAGAAAAATTGCTCAATGAGAAGAGAAACAGAAAGGTTGGATTCTTTTTAGGTCTTTTCTTTTTGAGTACCTTTTACTGAGAACTCAAAGGAATTGAAGAAAACAAAAAACATTGTTACAAGTAGAGCTTACTTCAACAAAACAAAAGAACATCCCTGCATGAAAGAAAACAGCTTCATTTCACATTGAAACCTCCTGAACAGTAAAAGCCATAGAACCTTGACCAAAAACTTACCATGAGATACAATGGAAATTTTGTAATTCCTGCAAAGACCTGAGTATTGCAGAAGTGGCAGAAAAACAATTCTGATGTCTTTAAACCTGGGAACAAGTTCAGTCCCCACTCTATTCTCCCACTGATTTCACCTCTCCCATGGGAGAGACAGAAGCCCCATCACAGTGGGGATCACAATTCAGTGGGCAAGATAGCAAATAAGGAAAGGGGCTGTGTTTCTGTCATTTTCTGTTTCCACAAGCCTTCTCTTCAGGACTGCATCAGATGTGATGTAGAATATACTAGATAGTGCCCTTGTGTGAATAAAGGAATTGAATATTGCAAAGTGGTGCAATGGGAGCCATACAGAAATACTAAGATAAATACAGACTTGTTAAATTACTAGCAAAGGCACTGGAGGGAACAGTACATAGTGTTACCGTCAGGCTTTTTCATCTCCAACTTTCATGACCCTGAGAGTAGACATGGCTTTCCAGAACTCAGCACCTGAGGCAAAATGGTTTAATCATTTTATAAATAATTACCCCTTGAGACCTCTTAGATTCTAGGATAATAAAGTGTAGCTGTAAGTCTTCACTCGGGCTGATGATATATGGATGCCCATTTCAGAACACAGAGAAATACCATAGGTCCACGTAGCATACCTCTGATTGTCAGTGTAGCTGTGTGTATATGTATTCAGCAAGGTGTCTGTACAAACTGACTTCCAGGGCTGCATCTAGTGCCTGGCATGGCAAGGGCTGCCTCCTAAGACTTTCTGCATAATGGAAGGAGAGACATACAAGTCCTTTGTGTTTGCAGGGTGGACAGCTCCTGCAGAGCTGAGGATTTGTCCCATGTGTGTCTGCTAAGCAGCGTCTTATTTTAGAATCATAGAATATCCTGAGTTGGAAGGGGAAAGGATCACTGACCACATTTCCAACTCTTTGCTCCACACAGTGAAACCCAAAAATCAAAACATGTTTCTGAGTGTTGTCCAAATCTTCTAGAACTCCAGCAGTTTAATGCCATTACCACTGCCCTGGGCCATGAGGCCTCCTTTCAGCCTCCTTTAACTCTGCATATACCAACCAGTAAAAATAATTTGAAATAAAATATTTTAAACAACTATTAAAAGGACAGTTGTTGCTTTTGGTCCTGACATCCTTGTTTCTGATGACTTCTATACAAAGAGATAATTTGCTGTAGAAAATGATAGTAAATAGAAAGCATTTTGACAAGTATGTGATTATTAAGGAATACATCCATAAAGATGTATAAATGCATACACTCTATAGTAAAATGTCATCCTCTACACATTCTCACAATGGTTCACATTCATGTCTTGTTACTTAGAGGCTTCTTGAAGGTCCTCTTTGTATATTCTATGAGATGTTTTGTCTTGCATCACTTTGCCTGACAGAAATATTACTTACACTAAAATCCTTAATGGGAGATGCCCTATAAAGAAGTTGTTTCATTTAATAACATTTGTTGTATTAGTTTCCCCTAAAGTAATCACTTTGATGAGAACACACTTTGTATTCCTTTATTTGATCTGGGAATAAAATTATCTTGTCTTTACTTCAGTATTCTCATTTTATTCCAGGATAAATAAACATGAAGCTGTCACTGCAGAGCAAGAGCTGCCTCTCCTTGTTATGAACCTTTTGATTTTTGTGTTGAGAGAATTTTTTCTGCACAGTGATCTTTTTAGTATGTGCTTGAAGCTCTCTCTATATTTTCTTGCTTTCTTTTTTCCCACATACATGAGTAATGACAAAGTTCCTGATGTCCCAGTGGATTATATATCCTATAAAATTTTCCTTTCTTCTCATAGAACTGATAAGATTATCTATCTCTAAAAAAATGATTTAATCTACCAGGCACTAATTCTGGCATAATTATTTTTATAGCAACCAAAGCTACCCATTGTGAGATTTGGGCCCCCATATACCACTAAAACATGCCTCTGTTCTGTAAAGTCCTACACTTCTACTTGACTTATGCATTATCTACTTACATGGGCATCACAAGTTGCTAAACTCATGTTGTGGACCGTATGAATTTTAGGGTATCATACATTGTCGTCCGTACTCTAGTGGGGCCACAGCTTCAGCTCTTTTGTAAGTTTTTGTAAGTCACAGGCTTAATTGCAAATTTTTATGGTATGTGCTTATAAGTTGTGCAATTAACTTTCAAAAACAAATTGCCACACATGTGGACAGTGTAAACAAATATTGGCATGTTGACTTTGCTTTGAATCCCAGCTCAGCACTACATCTGCATCTCTCTTTAGCTGTAAACATATATTATTTCACATACCGTGTATACTCAGTGTACTGATAATCAAGAAATTTTCTGTTGGAAAAATACAAAGTCCTGCTTTTATTTAATACAAAGAGGTAATCAAATCACAAAATTTAAATGTTGGATGGTTTTAATGCTTTGGGAACATTGGTAAGTAACACTGGACTGCATGGTTTTTGCAAGTCCAAAGCAATAATCTGTTTGAGGCACTGCCAGCAATTGAGAGGTGCATTTAAATGGTATGCTATTATTTGAAGGGTTTCTTCTAGTAGACAGCCAGAGCCTTTTTACAACATGTTGTGTTGGTGACTGGATAGTTTTGGGGACTAAGAGATATAAAATCACAGTGATCTCAGCAACCATTTCAAATCCAAGTCATTATTGTTCATTTGCTCTTTAATCTGATATCTAATTGAAGTAGGTGTTGTTCATTTAGTCTTTAATCTGGTAGCTCTCTGATAAAGGCTATGTGAGAAATGAGTTGGCTGTGTCACTGCAATTTGCCAGACAGTTGTAAGAAATTATCTTCCAAAGTGGTGTATTTATTTGGTAGCACTTTTGAAGAAGCCAGCAACTCAACAAGAACAGAAATCTTGTCATCGTTAGTCAAAGGACTGACATACTAGAAGGAAGAGAATAAATACGCTGGGCTGTTTTATGGTTTTCTTTCCTAAAGAGCAACAGCACTTTTTTGCTCAGATAGCATCTGAGAGATTAGTTAAGCAGCAGAAAGGAGGTGACTTTAACAGAATAGAGAAAAACTCAGATGCTAGACATCTGCAGGGAAGATGGAAGGAAAGTTTCACCACTGGACCTCCAACAGAGCTTCCTTCTTCCCAGTGGCCATCCTCTGTGGATGACTAAGGGCTACAGAGCCACATTACCCCTCAGCTCTGGAGCTGCCACTCTGAAATCACCTGCCAGAGTTCCAGTCACTTGCAATTGTGAAGAAGCTGGGAAAAGCTGCCACCATACCAAGCTGCCCATGGCTGCAGGACAGGGAATTTATTACAGTGCTACTGCAAGGTTACAAATAACTGGGCCCTGTGGTCAGGGTTCTCATTTATAGTCTAGATTTTTTAAGAGAATATTTAATTTCATTTACCTCTATCTGGCTTCATCGCTGCTGAGAGAATCATCCTGAGGAAACAGTTAAGCATTCTTCTCACTATGGGTGTGACTTGGGCAACTTTGGAGACTTTCAGCTTGAATCTTTCATTGCCATAATTCAGTGCTGTTCCTCATCCTTTTCTTGCAGGCTGGAAAAGGAAAGGTCAGCTCTCTGTAGATTACATCAGGGTCTTAAGACACCTTTGGGACACTGAGACACCTTCAGGAAGAGCATTCCCTCTGGCCCCAGATTTGGTACCAGCCTCAGGCACTGTATCTAGAGCCCTCCAAAGCCAGCACCAGCCCCACAGGGAAGCTTTGCGCTGGCAGAGTATTTCCCAAAGACTGAAAACATGACAGGGCTTTGGCAGATGCTGACAGCCCTCATGGGCTTGTTACCAAAATATCATCCAAGTTAGTTTTTTCCTAGTTCCCTTTTCAGTTAGGCAAACTTTGAGTGGATGAGTATAAACAAAGAGGGAGCAGTCTGTGTAATTTATGAGCAAACATTATAGATTATGAGCTGAGGGACAGGGCTCAAAAGGCAGCAGTTCAGCAGCCAGTCAGAATCCCCAGCTGAATTTTTCTTTACTTTAGGCTTTTTAGTGCCCTCTGGAAGGACATCAACAAGATTTAGACACAAGTATGTCACTGCTGTAATGAACACTGGCAAAAATGGATAAACTGGAACTGGAAATGCATTTGCAATACTACTTTGGGAATTGCTACCATAATTACACTCGTTTAGATAACAGTACCTTTGTGTTTTTTCCTCGTCATGGAGCACAATAGGGATTATATCATTTTAATGACCTTGGTGGCCAAATTGTACAACTTTTATCATAGTAAAAAATCTAGGAGAAAATTTGGCTCCATTGAGGTCATAGAAAAACTCCTACTGACTTTGTTGGAGTGAGCATTTGGACAAAATCCATCCTAATTTTCCAGGTGTGACTGGCCCTATTCACAGGGAGCTTATACTTTTGCCTCATACTCTTAGCATATGACTGTGAGCAAAGTGATATTTTTCATGCACGGATACTACAAACTCTGAATTTTATTTCATAAAAGGTGACATGAATATACTGTTTTTTGGGTGGTTTTGTTTTTTTGGGTTTTTGTTTTGTTTTTTTTTCTCCACGAAATATGCACCCTTTAATAGCAGTTACTGAAAGAGTGATATATATTTGCCTATTGCTTCTGTCACCAAATAAAATGAAATTCACAGACCTGCTCTTATTTAACAGGATACACTGTTTATGGCTAAATAAGGCCTTGAAAATGAAAATCTTTTGCCCTTCTCATGAGGTGTATAGATCCAAATTAAATGAACAAGTTACACTGAGGCACTTGCAAACCTTGAAAGCATGTATTGGCTGACTCATTCTTCCTACAGATAATAAACGCACTTATCAACTGTCTTCTAGAGCAAGAAAGGAAACTGAATGGTGCCCTGCCTTAGCTTCCTTTATGTGCTTCCAGTTTTTTGAAATCAGGCATGTACTCTGCAGATAGGATTGTAACAGCTTGATGGATACCTTAGGATCAGTTAATATTGAGAAGGTAATAACTGATCCCTGTCCACTCCATGAAAATCCACTTAGTTTGCTGTGTGATTTTAGAAGTAAATCAGGATAAATGGTTGAAAAATAAAAGAAGGTTGAAGGAAGGAAGGAAGGAAGGAAGGAAGGAAGGAAGGAAGGAAGGAAGGAAGGAAGGAAGGAAGGAAGGAAGGAAGGAAGGAAGGAAGGAAGGAAGGAAGGAAGGAAGGAAGGAAGGAAGGAAGGAAGGAAGGAAGGAAGGAAGGAAGGAAGGAAGGAAGGAAGGAAGGAAGGAAGGAAGGAAGGAAGGAAGGAAGGAAGGAAGGAAGGAAGGAAGGAAGGAAGGAAGGAAGGAAGGAAGGAAGGAAGGAAGGAAGGAAGGAAGGAAGGAAGGAAGGAAGGAAGGAAGGAAGGAAGGAAGGAAGGAAGGAAGGAAGGAAGGAAGGAAGGAAGGAAGGAAGGAAGGAAGGAAGGAAGGAAGGAAGGAAGGAAGGAAGGAAGGAAGGAAGGAAGGAAGGAAGGAAGGGAGGGAGGGAGGGAGGGAGGGAGGGAGGGAGGGAGGGAGGGTGGGAGGGAGGGAGGGAAGGAAGGAAAGGAAAGGAAAGGAAAGGAAAGGAAAGGAAAGGAAAGGAAAGGAAAGCTCATCTTCCTTTAGCCTTAGAAAATATATATTGTGTTAGAAAAGGTGTTAACTGACAACATGTTTTACCTGACATGGTGATAAATATGACCAAGCACCAACCATTTCTCTAGTGTGCAAAGCAGCCTTTGCAAGAGCCTGGAGAGATTCCCACTGGTCTCTGCAGGATTTGGCTTGAGCTCCTTTTCAGGAATTAGTTCGTGCCTGTGGAAGTAAATAGTCTCTTGGGGCTGATGCTGCCACTGAGGTTTTTATACGTATAATAATTTGCTGGCTGGTTCAGAGATGGGAAGTGGCAACCACATGTGTGTAAAATCACACTGCTGGATCAGACTGAGATTTCTGCAAGGACAGAAATTGCAGCAGCCATAAATACAGGGGGATGGCTACCAAACACCTCCTGCACTCTGATAGCCAATTGTTGTTCTGGGAGCAGCTGTTGTCCAAAGGCCAGGGACAGGTAGGTTGATGGCCTCAGGAGAGCATAGGTTCCTCTGATGCATTACAGGGTGATGAAATACACTTCTTATGAATGAGCCTTCCTTGCTGCTCTCACTTCTCAGTGGTCCCAGCAGTTGTTCATACTGTTTTGCCACTCAGCAAGTCCATTCCCTAGCCTGGCTTCTAGGCACCTCTTGCCTAATAGAGCTCCTCTCCCCTCCTTTCCTCTCCATGCTTGTTTGTTGCTGCCACTTGCCAGAACTCAGAGAAAATCATCCCCACAGGGATGGAGGAGAGAGGAGCTGTTCTTCCAGCTTACAAATGACTGAAATCAAGTCACATTTCCCTCTAAATTTTCACCAAGTTTATCTGTTCTTACATTCAAATCTGGTTAAAAATGTGAGGGAAGCACTGTTCTCTACTCACAGCCTTGAAGCAGAAGAGGACAAGCTGGTCAGTGATCACATTTCATTGGTGAAAGGATTGTCCTCCTTCTCTTGTCTGACTCCAGCACTTGAAGTAAACTGAAATGAAAATAACAGCAAAAGAGCCTTTGATAATGACTCAGAGCTTTCTCTTCACGCGTGCTTTTTATCAGTACATGCAGACATCTGAGCATAGAGTGCAGCCCTGCAGAATTGGCTGTTTTTCACTTTTTTAAGGACTGTTTTCTCTCTTATTTCCTGTTTTCTTACTAGCAGCCCCAACCACCTCCAGAACCTAGATAATAAGTGCATCGTTATCTGTGCCAGCTTTGTCTCAACTCCCTTTTCTATGATTTAAACGAGCTTGGAGCCCTACTTATTCCCCTTCTGATACATAACTTCAGCAAAACTTGACATGAGGCCAACAATATCTAAGAAAGGAAAAAGAAAGTCTGGGCAGAATAGGAAACAGGTAATTCTGCTGCTATTGCAAGTGCTGGAACTCAGACTTAGCATTTTCTAATAACTTTCTCCAGCTGACAGTTACTTGTTCAAAATGAAACACATACACTGCAGGGGGAAGAAGGTTGATGTGTTTCTCAGTTAAAAGAAATGTTGTTAGACATCTGTGTGCCACCTGGTAACCTTTAACAAAGCTTTCCCACTCCCAGCTGTCGCCTGCCTTGCTCTGCCTCTACTGGTTGCCTCTCCCTCCTCTAGCAGTGGTTGTGTTTCAATGGGTTTGCACATACAATGTGATGCCAGAACCCATAGACTTCACTTTGTTTCCATCAAGCCCAAATCCCCATTGGAGTTCACCTGAGAAAGCATCATGGAAAAGCACGTGAGGACCTCAAAGCACAGCTTGGATCATCAGAATACTTTGGGAGCCAGCAAGACCTAAAGCCCTTCCACAGTACATAGCTTCCATGCAAAACCACTGGTCTCCTGATTACGCTCCCAGAGGAGCAGAAAAGCTGGTTCTAGGGTTGGACAGGCATTATATCCTCATTCTCTGCAAGCACAGAACATCAAAGGCCGCTGAATCTCAGACTGCCAGCTCCCTCTCCTGCCAGAGCACGGCAGTGGGGCCAGGGTGGAAGCAGCCCGGGCAGGGGAGCTCCACTGACAGCTCAGGGCAGGATTAGCAAGGCAGAGCTGTACTAGTGAGGAATATCTGTGACATCGCTTTAGCTGCATAAATAAATATGTGCTTGAGCACAGGTAAAACTTCATAGCTGCACATTACCCTTACAGTTGGGGGTAGCATGGTTCAGTCTCTGATACCTTGATAACAGACTAACTGTGCTGAGCCAGGACCCACCCCAGCTCTACCGTTTTGCAGACCTCACTTCATGCAGCTGAGCAGTTGTGAGGGCTGCCCACATGACCAAGCCTGGGCAAAGACAGTGGCCAGGCCCAGGAGCTCCTACTGGCACAGCCCCATGGCACAGTGGCTTCCCACCCCTCTCAGGACCATTTCCCAGAGATGATGATGCTTTTTCTCTGATCTCTCTTCAGGTGCCTTCTTCCCCCAGAACCAACCACAGCTCTTGCTGAAGCAGTCAGGCTGAGCTGTGTTTTTACAGTCCCTAAGCAAAGCTGAAGCTGCACAAAAGGGATTTAGCTGAGCGTAAGCTGCTGCCCATGAAACACCTCATTGTAAGTTTGCCATTCTGGTCATAGGAGACTTTTTGTATACTGGTTAGAATTAAATTACTGTTTCTTCACTGGGAATAGAAAAGGAGATACTGAGAAGGAGAAAGGCAAAAATTATGCCTCTGCATTTTTCAAAGGTCTCTAACCTTCCCTGAAAGATTTTACCTGCACACTCACCAATTTCATTTCAGGTGAAGTAAGTGGCTTATCTTTGCATTATAGTTATGCAAAATTGTCTTAAGGAAACACAAGCTGCCCATTTCTTTACTGCTCAGTCCTGCAGTCACTGGTGCATCTGAGCACACAGCTGTGATTGTATACTGGTCTGAAAAGAGTTAGGTTATTGTTTGCTCAAATGTTCTTCAGTTAAAGGTACTATAAGAAAATGTAGGCCTATATGTGACCTGAAAAACAGTGATTTCCTTTTCTTCTTTTGCCTGTGATCAGTGTTCAGTCCCTTGCAGTAATTATACTGTTGTGATAAAATCAAAGCTCAATATTAATGTACTATGTTCTGGAATATGTCTCAGAATCAATTGCCAAGGATCGATTAGCACACACTCCCAGCTAACAGAGCATTAATAATATTACCTGATTATATGTAGCCTTGTTTATCAGTGGATGTATTTTCAGTGGATGTATTTTCAGACATTGTATATCCATGGCTTTTCTCACAATGTTATCTTTTAAATGTTCTTACTTTTCTCAGTTTTCTTCAACAGCTTTCCAGCCCTGAGAAGCACTGGACCAAACTGCAGTGTTGATTTTCCTGAGCAGCAGCAGCAGCCCCAGCAGCCATCCCTTCTCTGAGCCTGAAGGTCTGTGTTTCCTGAATCAACACATCCAGCACTTAGCTTTTCTTCCTGCTGTTACTCAGATCACAGCCCTGATCACATTGTGGACTACACACATCACTTATGCTGCTGGTACGTGTTTTGTAGTCATGAGAACAGCAAGCAGACAATTCACTAAATTTTGTAATTGATCATTAACGGATGTGGTAAAGCTCTCCATCAGTCTGAGTCCCTAAATCAGAGCTGGCTGTCTTTCAGAAAGGGATGGTCATACTCAGCTGGAATAGATTGGGGTGGTACAGAAATAATAGGGCAAAACAATGGTATGGCTGCTTCTATGCAGGAGATAAGTTTAAATACTGGTGTCTTTTGGTCTTACATTTATTTATTTTTTTCACAAGGAAGGTGGTATGTACATCCATCAGCCTACGTGGTAGCCTGCAACTGGGTGTTAACTCTTTCATTTATGTAGAGCTGTGAAGCTCTGGGTAGAGCTGTTGTTCTGTCTCCCAAGCTCCTGTTCAGAAAAAGATCTTAAAACGCAGTGTTTCATGTTAAAAAAAAAATAATAAAAAATGTATCAGTCTTTTGCTTCCAGCATCAGGTGTAGAAGGACAGCCCTTCTCTTCCTTCACTTACAGAGCAGTTATTTTGCACAGCTTGCTAGGTAAGGACAGGCCAGCACACTTGTATTGGTGCCAGGAATATTGCTGCTGATTGAGATCACCGAACCATGTCAGAGCTCAGCTGCATCCATGTCAGAGAAGCATGTCTGAGACTAGTTACAGCTAACAAGCCTCTATTTGACAGGGAAAAAATATAAAATAAAAAGACCAGAGTGAGATTTATGACAATTTCAAGAACAGAATAAGCAATATGAACAGATGAGCCCCTTATAATGGTGTGGTCCTCTTTACATGCAAGTATTTTCTATGGCTAGAAAATGAGAAATTCTGAAAGTAACAGAAAGAGCTGCTACAAGCTCTTCATGTAAAGTTTTTCTTCATTTCCATGGGATTCTGTTGAATGGTTGAAAACATAAAAAGGAAGAGCAGAAACTGCTTGCAACACAAAGCAAAACGTAAGTGCCAAGAACATACTCTGGATTTTTGTGTAAGATGTCTGGTTCTTATCTCAGCCCTGATTCATCACAGTTTACTCTCAGAGTTATTCAGAATTCAATGACCTTGCTCCTTTGGGGTTAATGGGTCATGTTCAGCACAGAAACCCATGACACAAAGCACTGTTTAATTATTCGGTCCAGTCTGGTTTTGTTGGTTAATGGAAATAAAAATAGCAAGAGGAACAATTATATTGTTTTACATGACTTACATTTTGTAGGTGATTTTTTTTTTCTTTTTTTTTCTGTTAACCATGTAATCAAAGTTTGCACATAGGAAGGAGTAGCCATGTAAAGGAGGGGTTGGTCTGCTTGTGACATGGAGGATCAGCCTGTACATGACTAAAGAGGAGGAAAAGGAAAGCACCACCATAAACATGACAGTAGAAGTAAAGAATTGTGGCAGATGCATAATGTGCACCTGAAAGCAGAAAACATACAAGGCTAGAAATCTTATCGTATTGGGAGTCTTGCTATTCCAAAGCAGGATCTTTGGCAAGAAGCTACAGCCCTTGTTGGCTCACATCGCTTTTTTTATACGTGGGGAAAAAAAAATGCTGAAGTGATATAATTACCATATTTATTCTCTCTGTTCAAGAGATGAGGTGGTTTTCCACCCTGAATTCAGTTCAATCAGCCACTGTAGTACCAGCTAGGAACTAATGCCACAAGATGCAGCCACAAATGCATTGTCTCACACTTCAAATGCACCATAAAGGATGTAAAGGCACATTACAGACGGAGGAGCACTGAAGTGTCATGCAGCATTCCTGTTACAAGGAATTTGTACGTAGCTAACCAAGGATACAGTGTCAAATAAACATCGTCAAAGGTGTACTGCCCCAATAGCTAACAAAGCCAGTTTGGAGCGATGGTTCTAAACATGGGTTTTCTATGAAGGCTCAGGCTTAACATATGATTATCTGAGCTCTGTTTGGATGGCATGCTGTGGCACTAGGTTGGAAATAGGCAGGTCAAAGAAATAAATAAGATCATTTCAAGCCAAAATCATCGCCAAATGCAGTCCTGCTGTGCAAAGAAGAAATCAAATCATGGTAATGACTCCCAAACCTTATCAGCTCTTGTCTAGCTGCAGCTGCCCATGGGAGGAGCTCAGGACAGAGCTTTCCCAGCTGCAAGAGGCACTGAAGCTCTGCTTAAGCAGGTGGTTTGGTATAACATTTAAAGCCAAGCTGGCTAAATGGCTTGCTGTATAGATGAAGCCTTGTAGTTTTTATTGCCGTTCTTTTGCCTTCTCACTCTGCTTTGTTGCACTAACTTGTCTGCCTTGGTGGATTAGATTGTAAGTGGTCATTCACAGCTGGATCTAATTTCAAAATTCAGGGTGGTGTAGAGGCAGCTTTTAACCCAAACTTTCTTTTGAACTTCTTTATTTTGTAAAAAAGTCATTCACTTTGAAGGTATGTAAACTTAAGCTGTTTGAATGATGAAGCTGGGGAACTTTGGAAAATGTGTGTTCAGGTTCTGTTTCACCTCTGCTTTTCTGTTCTTTCCCCCTTCTTCTGTCTTCTTTTATTTTCAATTATATTACTGAAAAGAGAGGCAATGAAAGGAAAACAAAATAACGGGAGAAAATGGTAGAATATCAACATACTACTTTTCTTCTAAATGCATGAGGAAGTTGTGATTATTTCTCGATTTATCTATTTATTTATTTTTCCAAAACAAAGAAAAAAAATATTAGCTGTACACCTTTATTTTTACCATGGTATTTCATACTGCTTACTGATGAGATGAAAGTTAATATTTGGATAACCCAAGGATGAGAAGACAGTGGCGTGTTCTTAGTAGAATTAGCATAAAGGATATGCTAGAAAGAAAGATAGAGTGTAATCACCATGTATTAGTCACAGAAGGGTTAATGTTTTGCCCCAAGAAGTATGGACGAGTTCTGCAAGTGGTGGTGGAGGAAAGGGAGTTTTTTTGCTTGTGACATAGAGGGAAAAGTATTGCTGTGCAAATGATGGTCAAAGAGGAAAACTAAACTGCACGTGACAGAGTAGAGCAGTGTAGTGTGACACAAAAAGTGAAGAGGGACTGCAATTGTGCAAGTAGGACTGGAAGGCAAGGTTTACTATGTGGGAAAAGTAAAAAATAAAAATTAAAAAAAAAAGGTTGTATGGGTAAGCAAATAAGCACAATTTATTTCACTTGAAATTTACAGGCAAAATAGTCCCCTTGTATATGTAGTACTGTGTCTCTGTAATTGAAAGGAACACACCATCTCAATAAATACTTTGAGCAATAATTGAGTAATGATATCTGAAAATATACTTTGTCCTCTTGACCTCAGTTCCATGTGCAAGCACAGTAAGTGTACTGAGTGGCTACCCCTTATTTTTCTTGGTTAGGATTTCCAGTCTCCCAGCAATAAGACAGATGAGTAATAACTACTTAACTATAGAGAAGCAGTTAAAGCATAGATGGAAGTGTTTTGTTGCCCTTACAACAGTGAGAATTGTTGTGGGCATTCTCTGTGTCCATGTCTACATTCACATGTCTGCACCATATCCCACTTTGGCAGTCTTTCTGTAAGGTGTTAAGTAATGGCATGGGCTGTGGTGCATTTCATTGGTTTTGTATCATGAGAAAGTAGAAATAGTATCTTAAAATATTAATTATTTATATATTTATTATGGCAGTATCTGGTTAAAGACTTGATTCAGTTGTTTGGGAATTGGTTTGTTTTCACACAATGATCCTGCTGCCCAGTTACTCGAACACATCACACTCAACACAGAGCAACGCTTGGTACCAGGAACTACATTTCAGGGGTGAAACTGGGGTCAGACACATTCCTGCTAATTGTACTTGATTGCAGGAGGGTTATTCCCTGGTTGAATTTGTTCTCTGATGTTAAAAGGGATAGCTGCTAATTGCCTTTAAGGAGTACTCAGAAACAGGAATGGGAGCTGGACAGTAACTCCCTGCCCATGCACATGGACACAGATAAGTGTGCTAATCTTCTGTGGGAGTGTGGTATGTGAGGAGCAAGTGCAGGTCAAGCTATGCAGGGGCTTGGAGGGTGATACACAACCACTGAAGGAGAATGTTTCTGTGTGCCCATTTGTTTTGTAACATTGATATTGACTGTGTAGAAGAAATATAATATGTTGACCTGATTTATTCAGATTAGTTCTTTAAATCAGTGAAGTGGCATAGACATCAGATCATTCTTGCAGTTTCTATAGTTTCTCACCAGGCTGCCATTTGAAGTTCTTGCCTTTTGACTTTGTTTATCTCCTGCCCTTCAGGACACTGCCCTGAATGCACTGCCTTTGTGTGCCATGATGATGGAGGCAGGAAATTACCCTGAAGTTTAGCAGGTCTTGTTTATTGCTCAGCAGAGTTGGTGGTTGACTTTCCATTAGCTTCAAACGTAAAGGAGCGGGGCAAAACAACCAGTCCAAGTCATTGTAATCCTGTCTGTAAGCAAAAGAAAACATAGAGTGATGCCTGCTAAGTATCTGAGTGTGAATGATAAAGGCAAATTTAGAACACCTTTATAATTGTTAAATGTTACCTAAAAGGTTACGTAAATATGACTTAGTTTTTAAATGATTTCTTACAAAAGCTCTGCAAAATATCCACAATGCAATTTGCAATTGTGTCCCCATGTTAGTGTGTGGTATGAGTTCAATGCATTTTCCCAGATAGCAAGCAGTGACTGTGGAGCAAGTTTTGCATTGATATCAGGAGAAACTCAGTCTTGATCTGAAACTTGTCAAGTTTAGGATGAGTCAGCGTGGTTTTGAACGCGATCTCTGTAATCAGAGTCAACATAATGAAACTGCATACTAACAGCATCTCAGGCAACTCTTCTGGACCTGCTGGAGAGCAACCATGGCCAGAGTGTTTTGTGTTGGCCCCATAGAACCTGAGGTCAGGCAGCTTATCATTAAGTCTCCCCTTTACCAAAACATTGTCCCCAGGCAGAAACAGATTTTCTGTTAGGTAAGTGCCTGACAAGGTGTGTTTGCTTGATGAGGAGTTGAGCATGACCTAATTAAGGATGATTTAGCAGTGCAGAGTTCCCCCTTGATTTTGTTCTTCCCACAGGCTGGTATTTTGCAACCCAAGACTTCAGTTCAGATCCATTGTGCAGAAATAGATTTGAACATAAGGCAAGGCAGAGGGAAACAATTTTCTCGTTAACACACCTGAGCTGTCAGAGATTCTGTTCTCTCTGTTGAGAATGATGAAATTGCCAATCCCAAATGCTCCCTGCCCTTCTTTTAGAGATTAGTGACTTCATCAACACAAGCAGAGCAAACACAGAGCTCTGAACCAAGATCTTGGCAAGTTCAAACCTTCCCAGTCCGAGATGAGAAAACAAGGAAGCACTTAGAGCAGTGACAGCATCTGAGCTTTTTAACAAATGAAAGGACCTACAAGCTAATGATAAAGGCTTCAGAGCCAATCGGCCAAGCTCATCCCTGCTGTAAACCTGTTATTCTTCCAATTCAAACAACAGAAAAGGGGCAAACAACAGAAATCCTTGGTAGCAAATGTGATTAGATGAAGCAAACACTAAGAGCTCTGCAGTAAGTGCAGTTCATCATGCAATTAGTTCCTTCCCAGCTTCACCAACCAGACATCACTTCTCTGGCATAGAGCCAGCCAGGCAGTCAGGTCTGTGCTGAGGGTATTAGAAAGTAGTGGTAGTTATTTTTCTTAAATTTGAGTGGAAGGAGGAAAGACAAAAAGGGGATTTCAATGCTGTCATTTGCAATATTTATTTTCTCTTCTATAATTTTAGAAAGTGTAGAAAGAACTGGGCTATAAACAATATCATTTAGAACATGGGCCGCATTACTGTAGGTGCTTTAAAAAAAAGCAGAAACAGAGGTGACATTTTATGTAATATGTGACTGGTTGGTTGGAGCATTGGTTTGTGCTTGTTTTGTTTGTTTGTTTTTCATCTTTAGGCAGTTGGAGTAGAGAATGAAAATCAACCAACATTTCTCAAAAACAGTGTTTTTTGATCGAAAATAAGGTAAGAAATTATTTAAATTCTTTGGAAAAACTTGCACATAGCACACCTTATAGCTCTCCTACAACAGCGCAGAAGGAATCTTCTTGTGGCAACATCTTGGGATTAAGTGAGGCACTTTGCCCAAAGCATCATTCAAAGTACTTTCTTATTTAACACAACTTCTGTTATTATTTACCTAAGAAATACTACTCTGCAACTATTTCTAGTGTAAAATACCGTTGAAGTTAGGGAGATTTAGTCTGGGGATGACTTTGAACTCTGCCCATTTTCTTCACTTTATTTGCCTCAGAAAGCAGAATACTCACAACTACTTATCTGTTAATGATAACAATATGGTACAACTTTGAAAAGAAGATATTAAAAGCTGAACAGCAAGTGTTCCTGCTCAAGTCTACACCTGCCCACACAAAGCAGTACAACAGCCATGATTATTTAAATAGGTTGGGGTAAAATGGTCTGGAGTGCAACTCAGCTGAATTAAAAATTAAAAGTGGCACTTGCATATCAATACCTAATTTCTCCACTTGGGTTCATGCAGTGCAATTGCTGTCAACTCACATTTCAGATACTGAAGTACTGAAAATAACAAAGTCTTGTTACCTGCCTTTGGCTTCAGTGGGATTGCTCCTGGATCTTTGGAGGTCAGATACTCACTCTGCCTTGTGGAAATTTTTTGTTTCTTTGCTCAAAACAAAGGTGGTTTGGTGTGTGCTTGTTTGTTTAGTAAGAGAAAGTGTTTTGTCCTACCGATATGTCTGAAGATTTACAAAGTTCCTTTCTAGCATTGTTAAGAGGCTGTTCAAGTCATCTGTCCTCAAATCTAAAAAGTGTTTAAGGATATGTTTAATTTACTGGAAGAAATGGACCTACCCTTTTAAACTAAATCAGTGTTCTGTGTGACACTGATAATTTTCAAATTACAGCTGATAAAAATGTAGTTGTAACTTATTTTCAGAGACTTATGTGTCACACTTTGATGCCTTCTGACCAGCTAAACTGTAACCAAATCCACAGGGAGCTAGGGCTCTTCACAACGCTTCTGACCCTGAATCCATTGAGTCTTATGATTTACTCTGGACTTATGCACATTAGTGTAAAAAAATATATACTAAAATATTCATTAGTACCAGTTAGAATGTTGATTATTTTATCACTTAAAATATGTTGGAGCTTTTTCTTCCATTTGCATCTATAAAAATCTAATGTTTTTCCATATATCCTCAATGAAGCATATATGCAACTTCTAACACAATTCCAATTTTCTATGAAAAATGCAGTTTTATATTTTTCCAAAGAATTCTGTATAATAAAAAAGTATTTTCTTTAGGTAAATTCTTCCAATGGAAATTTTATGACCTGCTCTCCGCCTAACTCGTAATTCATATGAACCAGGCACTGCTCAGCAGATGTTCAGGAAGGAGTGAGGCAGTGAAAAACTTAAATCCCACGTGGATACACTAGAGAGTTGCAAAACCAGGCAGGATGGGACAGCAGCTAAGGTGGTACAAGAGCTGAGGAAATCACTGTGTTTATTTCAGTCAGTAAAGCAGTAGTTTTTGTTTTGAATAGAAAATAAATAAATAAATAAATAAAAAGGGTGGGGTGGGGATAACTTCAAACCAAATAAAAACAACACAAATATCACTTTAAGGAAACATTCCTGAACGTTCCTTCCAGTGGCTATTACAAAGAGTAACTCTTTTTTTTAAATGAAGTGAAAGATTTGAAGCTTTAAAGCTTGTTGGGCTGTCCAGCTATAACTGCTCAAGCAGTTTGATTTAGATTTTGCAGAATCTCTGTGGTTCTGAAATTGCTGTTTGCAGTGAATAAATGATTGGGGAGAAAAAAGAAAAAAAAAAATGTGAATCTAAGGAAGACTTTAACACTTGGGCTCCAGGGCAAGTTTGTTCTGTCCCAGAACGGGTCACCCCAATCAGGTCCTGATGTGTATTTGCTTCTTCTTGAAAAGGAGTAATTTGGAGATATTGACCACAGTGTCTCTGTATTAATTCTACAATTGTATCACTGGATAAAGATATGAAGGAGCAGGTGAATTAATGAAGAAGCCCAACTCTACAGAGCAAGGCCCAGTACTTTCTCCACTGGAGAATCTGAAGGCAAAATCTGGTACTGTTTTCATGTAAACAAACACTACTCTTTCCTTCCCAAAAATGTAGAATTTCCTATGCAATGATGCAAATCAATACTTTCCCATCTGCTTTCAGTTTTCTAGAAGGAAGGAGGGCTTCAGAGTGTTCGATCTGCTCTCCTCTGTAACCTTGCTTTGCACTGCTGCAGGCTGGTGCTGGAGAAGCCTCTCCCCCACGGGGATGTGGATGGATGGATGTGTGCCTCTCCTGTGGCAGCCGGCTCTGAGTGCTCTGCAGCTCATCACATCACTGGTACTGTGGACAGTTGCCCGAACTGCTTTTCTGCCATCAGTCCCCCTCCTTCCCTCTCCCTTCCCTGTTCTATAGAGTGCTCACTTGCCTCACTGGACGCTTGCATGACATACTGTAGCTGCTGGCATGCAGGGAGTGGTAGGTCGGTTTTATATCATGGTTTTTCAGCAAATGCAAGTCATTAAAATAAGAGAATAAAGCTAAACAAAAGGCTGTGTCTGCTGCTGAAGCTGTTCCACAGAGCAAGTGCATCTGCTTTTTTTCACCTCTGAAGCAAATCAATATGGCTTTAAGTGATTATCCCTGATGCCTAGATCTCTTATGTCACACTGTTGTTATACCAGACACACTACTGCCTGGTCATTCCTATGTTTTCCATTCAGTCTCTCTCCCTTGGCTGCTTCCCTTTGCCTCCTCCCAAACACACACACAAAATGCTCACTGGAGCAGCTCAGCTTTGCTCAGGCATTGTTTCCTTCTGCAGACAAACACACAATTCCCCTCTCTCACAGCTGCGTGCACACTCACTGCAGTTCCTCTGCTCACTGCCTGCCTGTACCTCCATCTCTTGTGCACTTGCTGCCTGGCTGAGCGCTGCCTGAGCAGCATCTGCTTATCAGGAGCTTTTCTCCTGATGCTGTGGTTAGTGGGGAAGGGCTTGTGTTTCTCTGCACCTCTGTCTGCCAAAGATATTCAAACTAAACTAAGAAAAACATTTTGAAAATGAAATGATCTCCTCAGTTCCAATCTCCTCCTTCTCATATGTACCCCATTTCTACCAGGGCAGGGATGCTTTAGTGGAAACCTGTCACCGGAGCTAAAAGTAAAAGATCTCCGTGCAGATAAACTCATGCTTTGGGAACTACCCCATTTTTCTGGATCCTGACTAATCTTGGATTTGGATTTTTCAGAATGTGAGAATGTTCTTTGTGGTATAAAAAGCCCTCAGAAATGCTTATGCATCATCTGGGTACATTGACGTATGAGCAGTACGCACAGAGAATCCAGCCCTCCATCAGCACAGGAGTGCCCTTAACGCCCTTATCCCTTCAGTGGTGCACAGAAACAAATTAGCTGCTTGTTCTGCACAGGACTTTTAGCTAACAAATCTAAATGCTTTTGCCAGCATAATCACTCTGTTTCTTATTTATTTATTTTACCACGTATTATTCCCTCACTAATTTTTGCATGTTGTTATGGCTTTTTGTGCCTAGTCACCCACTTACAGCACCTAGGAGATCATTATTTGCTTCTGATTAGCACAGTGCTTTGGAGTGGTGTGCTGGAGGCAAAAAATTAGAATGTATCAAAATGCAAATATGCCCCCATTGACCTCTGGAAAATGTGTTCAATTACAAAGTACTTTCAAAGAAAGCTAGAAAGGAAGAGGAGAGAGGCCACGAGCTTGTAGAGGCCTGCGATATTAAAAAATAATAGCAAATTGCTGCTTAGAAGCTTACATTGTGAGCAGTGTAAAAAGGTTTTTTTTTCCTTTAAAATAGGAGTAAAGGGCTGAGGCTATAATACTCCAGCCCATTTTCTGTATCACTTTGCTTACATTGCTAGAAGAACTGCTAAAGTGAATGGGGTTGCTTGTGGTGCATATTTTTCAATCATCTGCCAAGATTCAAATATGTAGTCCAATATATGGCAGTCACCCAGAATGAGAGACACAGAAATTATTCACGATCCTTCTTCCAATGTGAAAGACTCCTTCTGTAACCTCAGCTTAATGACTCTGCATTCAAGAAGTAAATGTTTTTCACCAAGAAAAGTGAGAGGAGGCCAAAATTTCTTGGGGAAAATTATGGTAGCATTAAGACAAGGGATATCCCAGTGGTGAGGTATGCCTGAGAAGCACGTTGAGGAAAAAGATGCAGTGCTGTGCAAGTTATTTGAGCTGCTACTTTTTTTCCTTCACCAGTAAGAGTAAATATACTCTTACACTAGAGAAGACTGCAGTTTGATATCGGGTAACGCTGGAAAAATAACATATACTCCACCCAAAAGATGGAACAGGCTGCTCAGGGAGTCACCATCTCGAGAAATTTTTCAAGAAAAGGGTGGATGCTGCACTGAGTAACATAGTCTAGGGTGGTCCCAGGCATGGGTTGGTGACTGGACTACATGATCTTAGCTATCTTTCCAACCATAATGATTGTATGATTCTATGAATCTCATGATGTGGCCTCATCTTTATTCTCCACAATACTCTTCTGCAAATATTTGCTTCTTTGGAGGCATAAATTCTTTCTAATCCTGTCAGAGACCCAAAATGGTGACATTCTCTCTTAGCAAGACAAGCATTTCAAAATATCTTATCCAATCAAGAGTTTGCATGAATGTTTGGTACTAGTTTAGTGTTCACATTAGCACTACTGCTGCAATGAAGGAAGTCTCAGAGGCAACCTTGGAGCAGTGCTCTCACTGTGTTACACATCTCTAGTGTTTAGTGTTTGTGAATGGAAAGGAGCCACAAGGAGAAGCACTACAGCCTCTTACTGCACCCAGCTGCACATGGTTTCACCATTTCGGCCTCGTGAGTAGCTGATGTGCTAAACACAACAGAGTAATGAAAGGAAAAGGAATGCTAGTCAGGAAAATAGTGCGTAACTGCAGCCATGATGATTACTAACTCATGAAAATCACGGGGAAGGAGAAGCATCCTCCATCTTACACTAGTTGTTGTGCCATTGCTTAGCTAGCTTCACTGTCTCTGGCTGTTGCTTCATTGCACTTGGTCATAAATGAAAGCTATCTAATACTAATGACCATGGTGCCCACCCTAATCGTGCATTTGAAATATTAATAAAAATAATTTATGTCATGTGACTGCTTTTTAACTAGCTGCTTTCAGGACTTTAGATCAGGATTATAAAAGACATGCATTTATAAATTATTAGCCTTGAGCACATAAGCACTGCATACTATGGGGAGCACTTTTGTAGCACTTTAAATTAATTTATTGTTATTCATTCCAGCTGTCTGTGATGTAAACCTTTGGCTATAAATTTGTACCATCATCCAACACACCATTAAACTAAAGTGGTGCCCGTGCTGGAGCATATAATAAACCATATGAATAAGATTTCTGTGGGGACACTTTTTTTAAAACTCTCTTCTCAGTTAATGGCACAAGAAAAGTGAGATAACACAGTCACCCTGTAACTATGCATTCATTAAAATACGTCTGCTAGGGGGAGACTTACTAATTTGCACTTCTATTGAATTCTGACTCAATGTTTTTCTTTACCATCTTGTTTCAATTCATATCCTATCTCAAACAAAATGCTTTGCCTGAGCCTGTCATGAAGTCACTAAGTAGGACCGCAAGAAGATTTTGTTGAACCTGAATTTCTCAGTAGTGGCTCCTGCCCACTGGATCACAGAAGCACAAAAGCAGAGTGGTTTTATTATCTTATCTCCTCAGCAGGCAGACATTCTTTCTTCTACAGATCACCATCATGGTAACAAAACCTTATCTGCATGACTAACACTGTAATGTCTTAATCCACTTAATGGTATAGATACATTTTGTATCAGACCATTGGGATACAATTTCCTAACCTTTAAAGCAAGTAGTGGTCACACAGTGCTCTCCTCCAAACCTTTCTCTTTACATATTGGTTTCATCTTGCCCACTTGCTTTTTAAGAGTTATTGTGGCTTTTGTGACAGGTGACCCCTGCTAAACCTGTTAGGAGGAAGTCTTGACCATATCATACTTCCACTGGTTTCAGTAACAGTTGGACAGAATTTCCTCCTGGTCCTGATATCAAATCTAGCTGTATGGGAACAGATAAAAATGGAATGTCACATTCTCAGTGGATAGAGCTCAGCACAGATCCACTGATTTGTACCAGCTGATCAGATACTGAATACTTTTCAGACCCAAATTGTTCACCCAGTGACAGGGTTTTTGGAAAAAATGACTAAGAGCAGAAAATGATATTCATAAAGAATATATTCTTTAAATTTAACTAATCTCATTAATATGAAGACTACGTTATTTGTTCCTTCAAATGAAGGAATAAAGTTCTCTTTTCTATTTATTTTTAAATCCTCACTGAATTTCAAGGTTTGAAAATCAAGGTTTTTGTATCATCACTAAGTGATCAACAAGGAGGATGTCTGAACTACTTGGGAACATGTGTACCCCTGTAACTGCCCCTGACATACTAATAAATAAATAAATATTGTCTGTTGGAATCTATAGGAAGGCTATATAGTACGGGGTTAGGCATAATTTAAGCTTCTTTGCTATAGGGACAGGATTTGCCTCTCAATCTTTTCTGTTTCCTGTGCCTTAGTTTCCCCACTGGCTATATATGAAGAAGGTTCATTGTTTCCTTTGTACTTAAACTATAATATTTTAAAAGGTGTATGTATTCACTGTGCACTATTCAAATTTGGTTAAGTTTGCTTAAATCCTCTAAAGGCCCCTGATGGATAAGAAGAGATGCTTGTCTCCATTTTCCATGATCCTGATGACACTTGAGATACCTGCAGTAGAGGCTTTTCTACCTCACTGTGATTGGTATGACCAAGCTCCCCATTCCATGACAGAGCCAGGCAGCTCCAGCCAGGCATGAGGAACATCATGCATGAAAAACAGTGAAGAGCCATTTCCCTAAAGCATGCAACTCTTGTATATGACAAAAGATAATTAATGGATGGATGGGTGGGTGGGTGGGTGGATGGATGGATGGATGGATGGATGGATGGATGGATGGATGGATGGATGGATGGATGGATGGATGGATGGGAAATTGGTAATCACAGCCTGACCCTCTGATTAATCAGCTGAGGCAAGTGTCAGTCAGCTGTGGGAGCACAGGTGAGAGTAATTTAGCTGTGCTCCTGGAAGGGATGGAGCTTGATTCCACCTCCTCTAGACCTCATTTAAGGGCTGACCACCACTAAGGCAGCATCTCTTGGAGATTGCTCCTTGATGGAGATTGCCTCAGTGGTTCCCAGCAGACCAAAGGCTTCCATATGGGTGTGTTTTTCCTGTAAATAACCTTTTGGGTATTTACAACTACCATCTTTTCATTATTGTCACCATACAATGGATAACAAGAGCTGAAGGTAACATAAAGAGAGGACGTACTTCCATGGTTTGGCAAAAGCAGTCTCCGAAGTAGCTGTATGGGTGGCACACTCTTTTCTCCTCCACACAGCTGTCCTCAAACAGCTGTGGAAAAATAGTGCAAGAAGAGCTAGTAGCCTGTTTGTCCCCTAGCTCGTGGACACAGTGCCTTGTGAACCCTGGAGGGCATCTGCTCATATCCAGGCTGTGAAAGCGGTTGCTGTGCCTGCCACATTGCAGCTTCACAGACACACCAATGCTTGCAGTACTGTCAAAACACACTTTAAAGCCTACTTCAACAGCAAGCTCTCTGGATTCTGTGCCAGGAAATGTTAATTACTGTGGTGCAGTGTTCTGTTTTCTGTGGTGCAATAACAATTAATTTACACCATTTGGAAAAACACATTTTTATTAGAAATCAATAGAAGCAAATCAATGTAATGTAAAGCATACAATACCAAAATGAAAAGCTCTTGTTTTTATACTTGGGCATCCTTAATATTGCACTGTAGATTCAGGCAGTTTGTCTATTGTAATCTAATGAGAAGCTGTCAAGCTTCTTTTAAGTGTTCTGGAAATTACCGTGTATTGGGGCAGCCATTTTTAGTCAAAGAACTCAACAATTAACCCCCAAGTTGTAAGTCAGTATGATGATGGTGCAGGTGCCACTGCATTTGTCTCTCTGCACTGCATCACCTTTGCACCTGACAATCTGTGAAACCCATTTTGAACTGAGATGGAGGTTAATTTTTATTTATAGTTATAATTAGAAAAACACTAGCTCTAATGAAAACTGCTCTGCCGCTGGAACATATCACCACAGAGTAAATTCCACAGCAATTTTTGCATTTTAATAGGTCAGAGAGTAACACAAATGAATTGCTTCTTCCTGGGGGAACTTGTTTATTCTTCAGAATTTAATGATTTACTGGAACGTGGTCTCAAAGAAAAAAAAACCCACAGTTGTTTTTCTATCATTCCCTGAACTGCACAAGGTGCTGTGGACCCTAAGAAGGCAGCTCACACCTGTGATCATAGAACTCCTGAGGCTCCTCTGCACAAGGGGCCTACCTGCCAGCTCCTCATCACCGTGCTGCACACAGGACAGGAGCTCAGGGACTTCTCCAGGATGATACAGCTCCAACAGATAAGTGTTCCCCCAGCCCACAGAAGGATACATACAGTTGCTACAGTAAGGAATGCTTTGCCCTTTAGACACAAGCTGCTGTTCCCCTCTACATGGCTCGCCACCATGGTCTGCACGTTTATGAATGCAGCCACCACAACTACAGCTGGTCTTCTCTTGCTCAACAAGAGCAGGAAGAAGCAGGACAATTTTAATGCAATGGAAGCAGACATGGAAGCAGCCAGAGATCTATCACTCTGGAAGGGCAGATCATAATTTCTTTTCTTCAGACAGGACTACCATGGGTTTGAGTCTGACTGTTTTAACCGTGAATTGATTTTTTGTGTGAAATGATCTAGGTATGACAGTAGATTTTTCAAAGCCATTTGGTAGCTCATGACAGTGGGCTGGGAGGACAAGTTCCATCAAATAAAAAGGTATGAAGTGGACCAATTTAGAAGGAACACAGAGGTTGTAGAAAACTCCCAGAAACTCCATTTGCTTTGATACAGCTATACTGGGAAAATAGAAAAGGTAACAAGAGAAGACTTTGAAATACAAAGTTTTTCAAAACAGGAAATTTGATTTGGATTATATCTAGAAATTGTGAAAGCTTGACAAAGAGTCACTGAGGTACTGCAAAAAATTGTAATCTGCATAAGCTTTATATGCCACAGTATTCCCATCTACAGTGGAAGCTGTGATGTAACCACCAGTTTGTTATTGGGATGGCTAACACTAATGTTGATCTTACATATAAAAAAAGGACACAAGCTCAACTTGCTGTTTGTGCATGTGTAGCATAAATGCTAAGTCATGGCCTGTACCAGTGATTGATCACTTGGTAGAAGGGCAGGGCCAGCCCAGGGGAGCTCAGGTGTGTGCAATACAGCTGAGTGACTGGAAGGGGTGGAGCCAGGATCCATCCCTTACAGACCTCATTTAAGGGTTGGCAGTGGAGTTGAGAGTAGCTTGTGCTGGAGATCCCTGCCTACTTAGGGCTTTCTGAAGGTAAGCAGCTGTTTTCCTTCATTTCTGCATCTACTGCATTTGGGCTTATTCTCATCTGTTGTAGATGAAGATTTTGCCATTCTCCTGTTATCATTCCATTGTATCGTTACAGCATAGTATTGTATGTTTTCTCTTGTATATCCTGCCTACATGATTTAGCGAGTTTTACATGGTTCAGAGGGAGCTATTGGTAATAGGTGAACAGTTTGACTGGATGATCTTTTATGTCTTTTCCAACCTTGGTGATTCTATGATTCTACATGGCCTTTATTTCATTTCAAGCTTTGTTCTTTCCGCAGTAAAATAATAGCTCCTTACTTTCTGATGCCTGATCCAACTAGAAATGACAAGCCCTGCAAACATAGGATGATCATTAATGTTAATAAATCTATCAGACTCTTGAAATAAGGATCCTAAGCATACTTAGGTATTTGTAATGTTCACATATATATTCATATAACTTCAGGCGTGTTGGTAAGTCGCACTGAGATAAAAAAGGATGTGCTTTAGGGCACATATGACCACTAACTATGAAAAATACTGAGGAACCTTTTTCCTTCATAAGGATAATTGATTACTTCTGGAATAACTTCTCTCAGAAACTATTGCTTGATCCCCATTTTGACTGTGCAGGAGCGAGAACTGTATGTCTGTAATGTCCTCCTACTGCAAAATTGATGATTTTCAATAAGACAGTAGTAGTTTCAAATAAAAACAGATGTTTCGTTGGATGTCCTGTAACAGAAAATCAATAGTAGGTGAACCATAAGTAGACCTTCCCTCCTGAGGGGACTTCACTATGGCAGCTGTACAAAAACAAGTTCACCATTAGATTGGGCAGTAGAGATGATAATTAGACCTGAAAGTTTTTGCGACAGGTTTAACAAATTCACACTGTTTGGCGTATCTCAGGTTCTTTGACTGATGGCTTTTAGTCATTCTTCAAAGGAGTTATGTGCTGCTTTCTATCTGTAGCCCAAGTAAGATGCTTTTTAGTTACTTGCATGTACTTGTCCTAAATATTTGCATGGGTACACTGGGTAGAAATGTAAGGGCAGAGGCTCTGAAAAAAGGTAAGGTATTAACTGTTACAAAGAATGTAATATCTGTTTTATCTTCAAAAAAGATGGCTAGGGAAAGAAACAGGAATTAAGCAAAGTTTTTGCTTTTATTCAGAACCTTATGTGGAAACAGGAGTAAAAATTGTTTTCTTAAAGTATTATAGGAACAACACAATTAAGGGTTCTTTGGAGTAGGAGGCGTTTTTCAGAACTTAAATGTTTCACTAACCCTCACATTCAGGTAACATAAAAAACATGCAAGAGGGATTTTCAGATTATATATTTTTTTTTTAATAGATATCTGAATACAGGGAGAAAGATGAGATGCAAGCAAGCTCTATGGTTTTTGATTGTGGTTAGCCTAACGGTTCTGGTTTGCTTTAAGTGGAAGCTGCAGAACAATGGCTTGAAACAAGAAAAGGAAAACAGCCCCAGCACTGAGGTCAGTCAGCCACTTCCTACATCCAGCTGTTTCGGTTTATTTTTTTAATTAAGTTTGGTTTAAATTAATGATGACAGTTTAAAGGGAACTTTTTCACCTATTTAGCTTATTTTATGTCTGAAATGGTCTTTTCTGTCTGACTGCATTCTGTTACAAGATTTGCAGTTAGGCTTCTAAAAGATCCTGGTTTCTCCCTACTTTATTTTGTCATGTTTCTGCTCTGCTATTGCCCTCTGACCTTTCATGCCCTTTTAAGGGAGGGGTAAAGCTATTGCTGCTGCAGTATGGAAACAAAGTGCCTCCTAATTGATCGTTAATACCGATGGAGTGTGGGGATGTTGGGAACTGCTAGATGAAACCATTTACTCCAGCTTCTGGCTCAGCTCTTCAGCTAGCGTAAATCAGCTGTCCTTCCTGGCTTCCTAACAGCTCAGCAAGGGTTGTACTGCTGAAGTGTTGGTGCAGTGGTTCTGGTCTGATGCTCTCTAACAGCAGAAGGTCTTACAGGGCTGGCAAAATGGGAGTTTTTCACAGAATGATTTAGGTTGGAAGGGACCTTAAAGATCGTTGAGCTCCAATCCCCCTGTTGTGGACAGGGCTGCCAGTTTCTCTGATCCTTTTGGATACCGCAGGTATGCAGTTGTCTTTGCAGTCCTGATGTTCTTTCTAAGCCATCATAGTGGCAGCATTTTTTTTTTTTTTTCCAATGAGCTTCATGCTTGCTGTAGAGAAGGAAAAAGTCACTTGCTCTAGGGGTTTTGGTTTCATTATTATAGAGATTACTTAAACTTCCTAAAGATTGCAGACCAGAGTAATTTTTTTCTTAGATGGGGAGACCTTTCCTTAGTGGTTAAAATAAGAGCTGGTGACTCATAACCAAAATTATGTATGAAGGGCCACTCCTTGTACCTTTTCACAGTTTGCTTGGAAAGCAATAAGAATTGCACCATCACTCATAGCAGATATAAACATGATCGCTATGGATGCAGCCCACTTTAAACAGTAAAACCTTACATGTTTCTTAAATTGAAATGAATCCCACAGCCTTAGCGGTACTTGTAAAGTATAAAAAACTTCCTGGGGAATGATCTTTAACTGCAGTCTTAACAGAAGGCTACCAAAAATAAGCAGATTCTTGGTGTGCTGGGCATTCATGAGTTAGAGTTAGATCATGTCTCACCTTCTTCTCTCCTTCCTGTAAAAATGAGCAGTAGTAGAGCCATGCTTAATAAGAGGATACTAAGTCAGTCCAACACCTGTTATGAATTCCTGAGTGAAGTAGGGATGAGTTTGGAAGAATGATGCAGGATGCACTTCTTGGTGAGGTTTTTTACTCTTTTGAGCTGCAGTTCCTAAATTGTAACTTGGTAGTAGTTATAACTGTTTTACATCACTCCATTATAAGGACTTTGTACTTTTTTTTTTTTGCCATTGAGTATTGTTATTGAAATAATTATATATTTGATATAAGATCAAATGTTGTCTGTAGATATTAGGTGAAATGTCTCTTAGAAATTTCTGGGCCAAATTCACATAAGATAATATACAGCTGTGAAAGTATCTTCATATAAAGCTGCCATAAATTAGGGTGAACTGCTAACTTGCACAACTTGCAGTAATTTCATGCTTTATCTGTGTACAGGTCAGACTCTAAAAGCAAAAGCAATTGAACAAGGTCCTTGTCTCTGCACTCCTTTAAAAAGTACCTAAAGCACCTGGTTTCGTTATGATCTCTTTCTCTCCTTCCTGCTTAATTATTAAGATGTTTAAAATGGATTTTAAATGAAAATAGTAGCATTTGAAAGAACAATCATGTTGCTTTCTTTCAAGCAAATCTGCAGGACTTATTTAATGAAGTCTGCACAAATTCAGAATTAACTTTAGCTGTTGTTGAACTGCACTTTATGTTCCTCTGTGATGAATGTCTCTTCTTCATTTGGGAAAAAAAAATATATATATATATATATATATATATGCATTTGTAGTTCTGGCCTTTTTCTAGGGTGCTAACAGTAAGACTTTAGCACTGTGCTGTTAATTTTGCCTCTGCTGGAGGTTTATGCTTAGGCTTTTCTTTTATCGGCTGCAGTCACTGTGTTCTAGGCTTTCAGCAGCTGAAGAAATGAGAACAGGGTTGCCAAAGCAAAAGCCCCCTTGAAGATCCATTGAATCCACATCTGCATGTATGCTTTTTTTCCTAGTATTATCCTTCAGTTCAGCAAGGCCTTAAATACCTTGGAAGCTCATTGTTGTTGGTAGTGGGGGTTTTTTTGTTTTGTTTTGTTTTTTTTTCCCCCCACCTCTGACTTAAAGCCATGTGTAAAATACTTCTTTTATGGGAATGGTGATATCATCTGAGCAGCACCACTTGCCTGTCTTATTTCAAAGTCAGGTTTTATGGAACTTATATGGTCTTGCAGAGTTGCAAACCTACACAAAACTCATCCTGAAATAAACCATTGTGTTAGCTGACTTTGGTGAAAACAGAAGCGTTACAAAGTACTTTCTTTGGTATGAAATCCAGCCCTTTGCACTGTAGATAAATGCTAAGACACAGAGGTAAATTTGCAGGCTGGGACTTTTGTGCTCTGGACCACTTAAAAAGCTATGGTTTCCCAATGCATCTCCAACTTCTCTTGCAGCCGTTGCTGTAGAAGTGGCACAGAACAGGCAATTCGCTCTTGGGGCATCACAGTTCACAGTACCATGTGTTAACTTCAACAGGCATTGATTTCAATTTATGTTAATGTGCTTGGCTGTGAGCTGTGGCAGGAGGGTTCTCTGGTTCATGACTCCTGTCAGATTCAGAGAGCTGAGGTTATCACCTGAGCAGTAACCTCTTTAGCCACCATAGCTGAATCCAATTCAATCATGAATCATTGGCTTTAAGTAATTCTCCTTTATGAAGGCCCAATGTATTCATACCGATGTCGATAGAGGGGAAAAAAAAAAATAATGTCCCAGATGAGATTTTGATTGTTTCCTTAATATGGATTTTTAAAGGCAGTTAAAAAGCTAAAATGAAAATGACTCTATTGAGGAATGGATTGGGCATTAACATATCACATTCATATTTCAAAAATTTGTGTTAACAATTTAACCCTCACAGCTAATTGAGAGGAAAATAATTACCACTGTGAAAGACTGACATACCTAAGATCACATTTTTAGTGAGAAAATTTATGCCTAAGGAAAAGATTGTATTAATATCTGGATAGACCTCTCCACTTAACATATGCTTAATCTTGCATATGTCAGAGCTGTGGAGAGGCATCCAAGCTACAAAGGAGGATATAAAGTTTTTGTGAAAATTAAAGGCATTCTAGGTAAGCTTTCATATAAAAAAGGTTGATGTCTGTACTGGAAAGTACAATAACATGTTGGAAAGGAAAAGTGTTGCTCCAGAAAATGTCTTTCTCTCAGGGCATCCTTACATCCTCCTGGCCTCTTTAGCAAACAAGCGATGGTAAAGCAGTTAACTGCTGCTTTATATTCCTGTGTCTGACTGTCCATCTTGAGCTTCACCTCGGCTGATGGGGATTCTTGCCCTGGTAATGATTAGGGAATAAAACCTCTGGCAGCAAGATCCTGTGGGAGGAAGGAGTGGGCAACCCAACTGTCATGCAATGGATTCATCATTTTATACTGTGTAGCTGGATGTTTCTAACAAAGCAAAATAATTCTTCAGTTTTAAATTAGGGCATATTTAATCTTCTCTGGAAGTAACAGCAAAAAACAAGCTAGCATACTTTGGAAGATAAGTCAGTGGAAGTCAACACACAGGCTTGGAGTGGATCTATGTTGAGGCTGTGCCCTGAGCTCCACCATGGTGACCAGGAGTGCTGAGTGTTCTACTGAAAGAAGAAACAGCAATATCAGATGAAGAACTTTAATTTAAGCAGCATGTAACAAAAAGGACTCTGCTTACAGGCTGCTGAAACCCCTCCATAGGACCACTGTGGGGTCCCCATCCATGGTGGGGTGGGGTTTAAGGAGTGACTGCAGCTGTGACATGGCTCAGCTAAGGCCTCAGTCACCAGCACAATTTGAGGTATAAGGCATTGGGGCTGAAATATGAAGAAGTCAGGGCATGGAGCCTAGACGTGCATGCATGCTGCTTATGAGGGAGGAACACCTGCAGCTGCAGTGGGTCCTGGTAGACCCTTAGGATAGCTGTATGTTGGTGGCTCCCACCTTGGCCTCTGCTCTGATCACACAAGCAGAGCTCAATGCCTTGTAGTGCAGAGAGGGGCAGGGTGCACAATGCCTGGGTGAAACCATCCCCAGAGACATCACAGCCTCATGTGGAGAGGAACAGAAGCCATTTGCAATCTGAGGTCACCAATCTCCAGATGAGAGATGGCATTGGACAGTAAGGCTGAGGCAGGATGCTGAACAATGGTTTTAATGGGTTAGAGCCAACTGTAACAAACAACGTGAAGGATTTATCCAGCCACAGAAGCAGTACAAAGCATGCACCTCAGAGGGAAGGAAGGGAAAAATGGAAGAGGTTGGGGAAAGCAAGCAGCCAAGGAGAAACCTCTGGAAGATTCGGGCACACAGTTGGCTGCACTCATGCTTTATGTCACTGCAGAACATTAAAAGAGTACTTAAAAAGGTAATTAGCACCTTTTCATTGGACCAGAAATCAGAGATGTAATTTACCAGAAGTCGGTGAACAATGTAAGAGATCTAATTTAATCACGTTGCATAGCTTATCCAGGATGAAAAATGAGGAGCCTGGCTTGACTGACTGGGTACGCCTCCAGCAAAACCATCTCTGTTACCCCGCAGGACTGTGCTGCTGCTCCCCTAACAGTGCTTGGTGAAGCATTGCACAGGGTGCTTCTGCCTTTTGAATTTTGCTGCATAGTTTTCATTTTCTCATAGCAGAGGGTCTATGATATGCAGAATTAAATGCCCGTCTAGAAGAGATGATAGTCAAAATTCTGTGTCATAATACAAATAGTCTCTTCTCATGCATCTGTCTAGAAGCTCCCAAATCAGGAAGATGGGAGGAAACTGGAGCTTTCTCTATGCCGTGTGCAGATAAAGATGAAGAGTGCTCTTTCAGTATTCAGATTTCAGTTTAGATTTCAGACTGTCCTGTCTTTCCTTCAGGGTTTAGAATGGATGATTCAGCTTATTTATATTCTTCATCAAATGAAGAGTTCAGAAGATCAATAAAAGGAAGAAAAAAAACCTACTAAATTTTAAATATCATATAAAGGAACTAAGCTTTAACTCCATTATTTTTCAAACCACAGCATGAGTCAGGTTTCCTTTATTGGGATTTTTTAAATAAAAATACGAGCCATGGGTGAGCACAATTGTAAACTCAAGCTGTTACCTGACTAACAAAGCTGCATTGCAACAAATCATGTTCAACATCACACCACCTAATAAGGATTAAGCATTGTTCCCTGAATGCTATTGCTTTTCTGTTTTCTTGTAGATGTTTGTATGTGTTTCTTTGGCAGGCTGGAAAACTTGGAAGGCTTGGCCACAGTGGCCAGATTTAAACCTCAATATACTGGCTACCTCTTGATAAACACTGACTAATCCTTTCCATTGGCTCTTTTAAGGTTTTCACAGTTGTGTTTGATAGAGGAGGCAGTTGATCCTCAGTTGCAGAGCAAGGCTCTGTGCCCATGTGCAGCCCCTCTACTGGTAGCTCTGGTGAGGCCAAGAGGGTGTAACTGTATTCAGCATGTCAAGGTGACAGCTTCTGACGGGATAGCCCAGACAAGTAATAATCAGTCCAAGCAAAGAAAATAAGTAGTAGTCAAATTTTATCTGGAGAAAGTTCCAAATTGCTTAAAAATTCAACAAGAAGTAAGGGTCTCTTGACTGCAAGACATTTACTCATTTACTGATTTATTACCATGCTCCTAATTATTATATTTAATTATATATAGATTTTTCTAAGGACATTGGTGAGGGAAATATGTTGTAAAATGTATGTTGAAATCTTACTCTGCTATTGTTGAATTGGCTCCGGGGGCATGAGGCATTAAATATTGGTATCAGTGCTGATTTCAATGTTTTTAAGTTGCTTAACCACATTGTTAATCTGTATTGTTGCAAACTTCTTGCTCATTAAATCTATCTTCTATACTCTGTAGGTGAAAAGAACTGTCTTTCCCATTCTCCCACTTTCTTTGCACCAGATGCTTATTTTCCAGCTGACCTTATTTCTTTTATCATCTTTTAAAATTATTGTTAAATCTAGCCTATGACTGTTGATCATTCCAAGTTTCACTGTAAAACTGTGCCATGTGTTGCTTTTTCCTTTGTATTGCAGCCTGGTACCACCCTCTTGCAAACCCTACTATTCTTGGGCAGGATTTGTACTTTTTCTTAGTGGATGTGTTCTATTGCCACCTATACTCTATTTCATCAATAAGTAATATCCTACAAGCTTCTTGAAAGATTTGGACCTGGAGGATGAGTCCACATTAAGTAGATTAGAATGTAAAGCCATAAGGAAAAGATACTTGGTTATAAAGCATGGAAGAGAGAGAGAACACTGTAATGGAATAATTATTTTTCACTTTATTTATGAGTAGGTACCAGGAGAAAGTCTGACACTGGCATGTTGTTTCAGCAGCCCTATAAAAAAAACAAAAAACAAACAAACAAAAAAAGCCCTGTTGAAATGGATTGCTCTAGTTTTTGGTTTAAAAAAAGGAAAAATGTTCCCTAAATCACTGTAAATCTTCTAAAGTAATCCCCTTCAAACAACTCCGAAATGCTCCAAAAATCTCTTAGAGAGTTTCAGCCAATTACACTACCAATGTCTTCAAATAACCACTGTATGGTCATGTGGTGACTTGCAATGCAACTCCTGTTTTTTTGTCTCTTAATTATGCAATGATCCTGTACTGCACTTGATGACTGTATTAAAACATATAGCAAGCCAAGCTGCCAGAACAGCCTTATCCAGTGAATAACAGAATAAGGATGAGCTGGGAAGCCAAAGCTGTGACTGACATGACTGGATCTTCAACATAAGCCTTTATTTGGTGCTGAATAGATGGAATTTTTATCAAATGTTACAAGTACAATTGCATATAGGAAGGCAACAAAGATGAGAAAAGCAAATGGTGTCATTATTGGTGTCTCCACTCCTGGGACATATGAAGAACAGAGGTAAAAACTATTATTAGAAATGCTAAATTTATTTTTGCTACTTACACAAACCCAGCTAGATCTTGCATGGCATGGTTGTTCCTTCTAGTGAAAAGAATGAGAAGAGAGAGAGAGAAGTCTTGATTAACTTCAGATTGTTTAGTCTGTGCAGAAGTCTGAAGGAATTCCACTCTGTCCTCAGAAAGGCTGCTTTCATCTCCTTAGGAAAACATGGAACATTTCAATCTTAAAGGACTCTGATAGTGTTTTCTCCTCTCTCAGCTTCATGCTGAAATGACCTAAAGTTCAAATATTCCATGATGGACTCTAATTGATTTCCAGTCAAGATCTCTTATATCACGCTTCTGAAAAATCTACTTCTTATTGGCGTGCTATTTTCTCTGGTTTTACTACTTCATGGTTCTCCAGTTTTGCAGCACAAGGAGTAAAATGTATGCACATGCAAAAGCTGCCTGAGGGAAATGGGCAGCAGCCAACAGCAGCACAGTGCAGCTGTGCTCAGGAAGCACAAACCAGAGACATGGACAGGCAAGTGTTAACAGTTCAACATGGAGAAAATGAAATGATGAGAATTATAAATTTCAAATATTTCTTCTCTCTTTTTCCACTACACAGTAGTCTGACCACAGGTCTGTTGAATGTTTGTGAAGTACAATGCAGCTGCATACCACAGAAAGGGGGAAAGCAAAAGCCACACTCACAGAAACTGTGAAAACTATCTGCTGCGTGGTACCTCAGACTCATGAGTGCTGTGAGCAGTGATAGCTTTGGATCTCTTCCCCTAGGTCAGACTTTTCCTTGTGTGCAACAGGAATTTTTTCACCATGTGCCTGGTCTGTGCATCAGGTACATTTAGGTACAGGTAAAGCATCCAGAGTGAAAGGACTCCAGGGAGAAGGGCATTCTATTAAGCCCTTCAGTTCTTCAGTCTGAGGAAAAACAATAACAACAATAAAAACTTCAATGTAATAAGAAATAGCTCAGTCTTTTGGAAAGATTTACTGGGACAATGTCTCCTTCTGGAAGTTTGGTGTGTTGTCTGTTAAAATGGATTCCAGCCGCGTTCTCTGTATTTTTTTGTATTAACTTTCCAAAACTCACCTGCCCAAGCATGAAGTTATGACCTGAACTGAGGAAATGTAAATATGCTGTTATATTTTCCTAAGCTGCCAGCAAAAGTTTGTAAACGTAGTTTCCAGATCACACCCTTGAACAGAGAACACTGTGTCCTGCCCAGGAAAAAAAAAAAAAAAGAAAAGAAAAGAAATTTGTTGCCTTCTCTTTAATGGAGAAAATTTGGAAAGGGGCATGGCTGGACTTACAGAAAATGTTTTAATCCTTTTAACCATAGTTTCTTTAATTTTCAGCGTTATAGAGTGTCTCAGCTGATACCTGACAGCTGTAAGTTCAGTAATTATGAAGGCCTTCTAACAGGTCTGTTGCATGGTTTCTGGAATAGCAGCAAGCTAGTAGGAATGAAGGCACATGGGCAAACCACTGCCCTGCAGTTGTAAGGGTAGTAGGATGGAGAGGACTAACAGGAATTATCATGAAGAGATGAGGAGAAATAGCTTGTGGAATTTGTCATAGACTGTAGCAACTTAATCCATGGATTTGTGTGACAATTTGTTTTCATATGCCTCTCCCTTGCTACCAAGTAAAGCTTTTTGCATTAAGGTATTTCAGATGTGCTCAACATTAGCTCAACTGATTTTTTTTTTATGGATTTCCTCAGTGTCAGGACAAGATGAAGCATTTTCTTGCAACCTCACACACTCCCTGCTCCCCAGGTTCCTGACAGAATAGTTTTTAAAACCAGGACCACACAGAGCAGAGACAGCTACTGCTGTCTGAGGAGAGGGCATTTCACACTCCATGAGTACTCTAGAAGTTTCAGCAAAGTTTAGGCAGGCGCCACTTAATGATGCAGAAGATTCAGTGTTGTTGGTTACAGAGGGATGCATCCCAGAAAGCAAGCTTATATCATTGTGAACAGGGATTTCTCCTGCTGTTGAGTCTTATGGGGCATGATAAAGTCATAAGATAAAGACTTTTCTTAGATGAAAACTTTTTATCCTAGAATGAACGCAAATAAAGCAGAGGGCAATATCTAGATGCCCCTATGGCTGTAACACATGGGAACCTTAGATGTGTTAGTCAGAAATAAACAAGAGGAAAGCATTTACAATGACAAAAGGGTCATCTCTGTTGAGGACCAGAAAGTGATGTCCTTATTTGAGCACTAACAAGAATGAAATTGGAGCATGAAAGTCTCGTTGGGAGGATTTTGCTTTTGTCTGTACTGTTCCAAGGGCAACAGATCTCCAAGAAGGGGCAGCCTAAACTTTTCAAGATGTACTTCCTCACTACTGTTTCTGAACTGTTTCCAAGCTAATCACAGAAATAAACAGTTTTTTGTGAAAGCTATGCCACAAGACTTTTCTCTGATGAAATGGTTTTTAGTGAAATAAAGTTTTTACTTTATTACATGACGGAAATGTAGTAGTAAAAGGCACACATTTGGAAGTTAAGGCCTGAAAACCGTAATTCCACTTTGTTGTTTTTTGTTTGTTTTTTTAAGCAGTATTAGTTTTTTTTATGATGAGAAGAAATCATTGTTTACCAAACTATCTGTTTCCTAATAATGATGTAGAGTGTTTGTAGGACTCCTTAACACTGACATGAAAGCTGTCAGAGGGGAAAAACGATCATAAAACCACAAAGTTACTTTTCTTATCAGACACCAGCACACAGAGCCCATTCAAATTTTCTACTGTGGAGAATGAAGCCGACGGTTTCACAGCTGTGGATATTCTGAGAAAGAAGTGAAGAGTTAGGCCTAAATCACAAAGACAGCTGGAGATGAACCATGGTGTTTGGTAGCATTTAAAGAAGCAATTGGCTCTGGCGAATAACTCTCATGACTTGATTAGATATTTGAAACATCTCCTGAGAACGGAATATGCCATTTAGAAGTCAGTGATCCACTAATGCTTCTGCAATTGCCTTCCCAAATTTGGCTCAATTAGTTTGAAATATTGAAAATGAAGTATTCCAGTATTAAATGTTTTCAGAAAACTGAACACTGCAACTGGAAGAAGACTAGGAGGAAGAAATTATTTTGAATATTGACAGCATCCTGATTCTCTCATCAACAGGGAGGCAAAGAACACAGATATGGGAGACGGTGGCTAGAAAGAAGAGAGAATCATCTAGAAGACCAAGGCAATGTGGTTTATTTGTGATGTGCTGTTGCTTCACTCCATTTAGTAAAGATTTCAGCAGAGTTGGACAATATGTGTAATACAGTACTGTATCAGTATGTATTGGGATGTCTCAAAATATAGCATGATATATGGAATACAAACCAGAGAGCACTGGTTTGTTTGGTTGTTTCAGAATATGAAAGGAGCTCCAGTGTCAGCTGTGTATTTGCAAGTGGTCAATCTTCCTGGCATTCAGAAGAGCTCTAGAGGATCTCAGCTTTAAAAAGCAGCAGAAAATGAACACACTCATCAATCATTACAGAGTTTATGACTGTGCAGGTAACACAGCAAGCTAAATGGCTATTTGCCTGCCTGCAAGTGCAGTCAACATAATTTTAACCCTGGTAAGATACTAGTAGAATTGCAGACTTCTTTCTCTCTTTTGTTTTGGTTGTGTTTTCCTACTTTGCGAATAACAATGGCTCCAAAGGTTTTGTAGCAAAGGTTTTTGAAAGGAATTCAGAGAGAAGCTGAAGTTGTAATTGAGTTTAGAAGAGAAAAAAATTGCTGCCCTTCTCAAGCCAGACTGTGAGAGTGCAGGCCTAGAAAACCTTCAGGACTCACTGGGACAGCCTCTGTGCGAGAAGGGAGGGGCTCTGGAGAAAGATAAAATACATGACAGTGGTACTGCAGGTGCTGGGGCTATCAGCTACCACCGTCCCGTCTGTAACCAAGCAAGCAGGAGCTATTCTCTGCCTAGCCATCCCCAGAGATGGGACGCTGATCCTTGCCCCTGCGGATCACAGCCACGGACACAGAGCTGGCTGTTGGTGCTGCTTAACAGGCTCTCGGCTAACACAATGGAAGGGAAACAATCTACCTCCAAGCTATTTGATGCTATTGTTCTGTTTATGTGTATTGTTAATGTTTTTGAAAGGGAAAGTAGAACATGCTGATTTTTATCTCTGTGTCTGTTGTGAAAGGCAGAAGCAGTCATAAGAGCTGTTAGGAACTGTGATAGGATGGATGAAAGGGTGTATCAGAAATTGAAACTCTAAAGCTTCTTTTTTTGTAAGCAAGATATACAGCTTTCCATAAAAAGGCATTTTGGGGTTGTGGGAGGATTGATAAACAAAGACTGAAAACTGATACCTTCCTCAAAGTACACCATGCAATTCTTTTTTTTTTCTTTTTCCTTCGAGTTTTAGAAGGAAAGGTTTAGAACTGATTAGAAAAGGATAATACTGAACATACACAGATACATAGATTTAGATTAATTTTCTATACTTTTCTTTATCCTTCTCCCAAAATCATTAAGAGTTCTAAAGGGCTTTGAAATACATCTGTATTTCTAACAACCATATTCAAGATATAAACCAAAGCATTTCAATTTAATGTTTTAAGGTAAAAGGTAGATAGCCAGGGTTGATTGCATACCCCATTCTTCCTCTCAGCTGTCCTCACCTGCTCTGCCCTGCCTTACTAAGGGGCTGTTCTTGTTCTCCCCGTAGTCTGCCCATGCCATAGCAAATGCCACTTGGCCACTGCCACCAAGGATGAACGCCTGTGCACTGCACTGGTTGTTGCTGATGCACAGGGCAAGTTTGCTACAAAAACATTTTTGTTACCATGCAAGATTTGTCATGCCAGCATAAACCTTTGTGTGGAGAACTTTATCTGTGCTTAGCATGATAATGGTAAAGCAGGCATAAGTAAATTAACCAGCACAAGACAAATGTCAGTGAAGTTAGTTTAAGAAATTTAAGCCAGTACAAAATGAAACATGTTCCCTTAGGAATTGCCTGCTGTAGGGTGTTTGTGTAGCAGATTTGCATCTTAATTTTAAAACCAAACCTACGTAAATGTTACCTCCTATTTGGTTTTCCCTTTGTTTTGCCACAGGCTTCAGCAAGCAGCAGAGCAGTCCCAGGGGCCAGATGTAGAGCTGCAGTTGCTGATCTCTCTCCCAGCTGTGAGCAGCAGCTGTGAGGTGGCCAGTAGCCAGGTGGTACCCATGCACATCGCTCTTGTAGGGAGTAGCATTGTGAGGAGTGTGGTGCTGCACTGACCTACAGAGCAACAGGGAGCTGGCAGCCCTGAGACCTGTGTGGAGGTCTGACAGAAGAGACCCCAATGCAGTGCTGAAGCAAACTTTCTCAGATGCCTTACTGGTCTCCTGGGCAGTAACAGGGAGAGCAGCTGAGATGTCCCTGTGCTTACAGCTGCCCCTGCAGAGACCACACTTTTGAACAATGAGTTGTTGGTGTCAGGAGAAGTTGGACTGTGCACTGACTCACCTCTTGATATCTTCTGCATATATGTTGATTTATCTGCCAGGAAACAGAGGAAGCTGGTAACTCTCACTGGGACCCATGATGATAAAAACAAAAGATATAAATCAGGTGAATTTTGTTTGACTAGTAAGGAAAGGGTTGTGGTTTTGCCAGAAAGGTTTATTCAATCTGAAGCATTCTTGTAGATTACTATGCCATCCAAGGTTTTACTTTATTTATGGATATATACTAAGAGGGTGGAAATAAAGCTGCACTGCAGATTTGCTCCAAGGCCTCTGTGGGAGTGCTCAGCTGTAAAAGTAGAAGTAAAACAGAGCAACTTTGGAAGCCCAAAGGAGAAGGATATGGAAGGAATAACTTTCTATTTGCTTATATCTACAAACAGTGTACCTGAAGGTGTTCAAAAACCGTGTAGATGAGGCACTGAGGGACATGGTTTAGGGGACATTGTGGCAGTGGGTTGACAGTTGGACTGGATGATCTTAGTGGTCTTTTCCAACCTTAATGATTCTATGATTCTCAAATCAGACATGCTTATAACAGCTGCTTCTTGCTCTGTGAGAAAAGCAGTGGGTGAGAGAGGGTCGGGAAGCCTCCAGAAGCCCTGGCCATGGGCAGGCTGCACAGGCAATGAGAACAGGAGCACTCTGTGCTAGCTGGAATTTCCTTTCTCAGAGCTGCAGCTGGCACTCTGGGCCTCCCAAGGACGAGTGCAATGAAGTTCTTTTTCCAGACTAAATAACCACGCTAATATAAGCAGCTCTCTCAGAGGCTTGAAGATTTTTAACAAGATTCTTTTGATTCAAGTCAAGCAGGTCTCTTCCCTCGAGCTCTTCCAGAAGCACAGAAAGGCTTGTGGGACTTCCTGAGAGCAGTAACAGAAGAGGCTGCTATTCCTATCCCTTTCCTGGCTTCTTTGCAAAAATCTTCCCCATTTTCTGTGGGTTTAGATGAACCTACCTGAAAGCTCTTGAGCATGAATTAAAGCCTAACCTGTCTCCATGTGTTGAAGGTGCTGTCCTATGGACTTGAGCAAGTTCTGGATCAAACTTCATGCATTTTAAATGTCCAGTTCTTTACCAAGGAGTTGGATTTAAAGTTCTTCCCTGTCTATCAAGATATCCTTGCAAAACGTTGGTCAGAACAAGAACATTTTGAGGAACTGCAGTTCTATTAAAGGAAAGAAACTTTCAATAAACAACACTAGTTGTTAGCTGACACATTTCAGTTTTGACCTGAGTGACATTGCTCCAGGATCTTCCTCTGTAACCATTACATTAACTATTACTCCTCTAGCAGTTAAAAACTTTGAGATGCCTCTCCTCATCTCTTTCTTCCAGAAACTTCTACAGGCATAGCACTCAGACTACAGCAGAGGGACATTTCTGTCTGAGCGGATGCAAGATGTGCCCTTCTTCAGGCAAGCTGCAAAGCAAAGGCCCTGGCTGCTGTAGTCACTAATTCAGCAAGCTATCTTTTTCTAGCGAAGTATTTACAAAATCCTCAAGTGCTGGGTTTTTTTTCACATCTCTATTGATAATGCTGTTATGTATCTGCTGCACTGCAGTAAAAGGTAAAGCAATTATCATATATTGTTTATCTTTCTGTTTGGGAGAACTGTGAAGCTCTATTGAATTGTAATCTAATTTGTTAAACAATGTGGCTTCCACGAAACCTCAAAAAGCTCTTTTAATACCTAGAGTTTCTGGTAATTCTTTAAATCAATAATGTTTAGCAGTTTTCCTTGCCTCCTTTTATGTTTACTTCTGCAGTGTTATAAAGAGGACAATCTGAACTAACTACAATAATTTCATCTGATGCCATATAATCACAGCCAAAAATATGGGTACATACCATACACAGAACCCTTTTCATTTCCTACTCTCATTAGATGCTAAGCAGCATTTCTATGAGTCTTGAGTGGTGTTAGTGCTGATACTTAGTTTTGGAAGATGAATGCTCAGCCATACACAGGATTCAATTAACATTCTTTTATGACTGCATCCATATTTTTCTTAACGAGCACACTCCTTGGTGAGAGGGAATATTTACCTCATGGCATTAAATCCACAGTTATCTACCACAGTCATTAATGATCAAATAGCAAATGATCACCCCAACACTCTGGCTACATTCCAGTTTGAGTAATTATATTCTGCCTCTCTTAATTTCCTTTTGAGAGTAATTGGACATGATAACAGTCTTCACTTGTTATCCTAAACTGCTCTGCAGGCTGACCACATCTCAAAGCTTAAGGACATAATCACAGTTTCCAATAGGAGAAATATTGGTGGATGATCTCTCTTCTTGCCCCGTCTTTTTATTACATAAAAATCCATTAATTAACATAACACCAAAAGAAGGCATCTACCAAATTCAACTACATATGCATGGTACACTACACCATCTGTATAGTGCTATCTGTCTAGAAACATAAGCCGGGAGTTTAAATGTTATCAGAAGCTGATGAACTTGTTGATTTTAGGAAGCTGATGATAGGAATTGCTGTGTTTTTTGTGCCTCTGCCTTTGTCTGCATTAACAAGCAATTAGCCATAGGAGGAGCAGATGAGTATGACAACACAATGGGCTGTGAGGTGTCTACATCCAGAGTGCATGAAGTTTGGCATTTTACTTCAGATTCTATTTAGTTTGCCTAGACTGGATAACCCAAAGGTATGTGGTTTAAATGTTTCCTAAGGACTGCTTTTGTCCCTGCAAGGGGGTTAGCACAACTAGAGCACACCAGAAGCAGAGCTTCTGGTTTAATTTCCTCCAAGAAGAAAATGATTCATTTGCACCAAAACTGCAGATCAAACAAGGGTAAGATAAATGTGATTGGTGAGATTTGTCGCCTATCTGTTCTACCGCTTTGAGCATTTGTGTGTTTGAGATCCACTACACACTGAAGTGGATTGTCATCTATGCAAGGACTGCTAAGGGACAACAGACCTTAACAGAAGTCTTGTTCTGATCAACACTGGGACCAGGAAGGGGTAATAAAGCTCCTAACTGACTCCTGATGTATAAAAGGAGGCTTTTGGGAAGGAGACATGAAGAGACAAACATGCTTCTGTAGCCTGGTGGGGGTGCAGTCTTCAGGAAAAAGATTCTCCAGCCCTAAGGAAACTGTTCCAGATGGCAAACACTCTGTGACAGAAAGAACACACAGAGTTTATTTGATATATGCGGGTTTATTTTAGCGTTGTTCCAGGGAGACCAAGCAAAGAAGCAGTGTTGCTGCCCATTTATACTGCAGAGCACTCAGATGTAAAAGCTCTTAGTGCAGCAAGAGTCACAGCAGCTGCAGCAGCAGGCGGGGTCTCCAGAGCCAGCCTGGAGGACACCTCAACACCACAAGGTTACATTAGAGTAATATGCAAAATCTTCAGCATCAGCAGAAAGCAACGGGAAACATTTTCTTTCATTTCTGATTTAGTCAGATTCCAGACCCAGAGCATTTTAAAGGAATTTAAGCCTAAAGTAGTTGTAAAAATGCTTAACTGTAGCAAACCTTTACCAGAAAGGAACTGAATACTGGAAGACATAAAAGAGAGGGGGTTAACACTTCAATTTATTTATTTATTATTTTGTCTGTGAAGTTAATGCTGTGAAAAGCATAGAATTATCTACAGGTTTCTGTTTTGTTTTGTTTTTAATGGAAAGTAAATGTGTCTATGCAGAGAAAGATTGTTTCAGTTTGGAACAGAAAGTTCTCTGCATGCACAATATATCCCAGGATTTTTCACTTACTGCATGATGGGGAAGTCAGCCTCTCTGAAAATGTTATAGCTAACAGTAACAAGATCTGAGTTGTCCTAAAATGAGCATTAATCTAAAAGGAAAAAGGTAAGTAGATGGAGCCTTTAGAACCCTGTTGTAAAACCATGTTAGGGAAGTGCAGGCTCAAGGTCTTGTGAAATATATTGTTTGGCACTTGCTACTCTTGAGCCTAGCCACCTTCTTTCACTGCACCGCTTATATTTACTCACCTTTTTGTGCCATTTGATCTTTGCTGGAGATTACAATTTTCAGTTCACTTTTGTAACTTTAAGTGCAAACAGCACATAATCCCACTGGAAGTAATCAGGAAAATGACGGGGAGCATTGGGGTCCAAGGTCAGGAGTCACCCAAGTTATCTGAGGCCAAGTAAAATTAAAACTCCTTCAGTCATTGTGTTCTTTGTGCTCATATGGTGCTCCACACTGAGGACCGTGAGAGTGGGTGCAGTTTTTCTGTGTTCAGCATAATATGGAAATGATCAGCTGCTCTGTCCTACCAGAAAGGAAAGATCTCCCTTTTCTGGGGACACTGGAGGGGACACCTGAAGTGTTCTCCACGCAGGAGACATCCAGTGACCCAGGCTTCCTCAGAATGGAGAATCCACATCCCCAGCCAGGGAAATGCTTCCTTTTCTTAAAGAAAAGGAAAAAAGCCATAGCTGTAATGTAATACCACAGAAAGACAACAAAGGAATCAGTACTACCATGAAAATCCTGTGTCACCACTGTAGCAGAGGACTTACTGAATAGAACTTCCCTATGGCTATAGACAGCAACTGTGTTTTGTGTTGTAGGAAATAAAGCAAAGAAAAAGAACTTTTAAATGGAAGAAAAAAATCTTGCCCAGAAAACTGGTGATCAGTTTAATTTAGAGGTTGTGAGCAGAGCACTCTTTTGGAGTGTCTTAGCGTAATGCCAGCTGACTCTTGGACCAGCTGAGTTCTCTAACTCAAACACACCTGCCCTGAGAGATAGGCAAAGGCAAGATATTCCATGTGATATAAAGTAATATGTTCCTTGCCTCAGGAAAGAGGGATCAGGAGTAACTATATGATGAAATGGTGCTACATCTGCTTGTCTTTTGTTCTAAATCCATTGCCATTACTCCATCACTGTTAGAAAACAGAAGTCTAGATGCCAATAGCATAAAAAATGCATGCCTCACCTCACACAGGGTTTCCAAAACCCTGGGAAGTGGCTGCAGTTTTTATTGAGGGTCCTTAAGCAGTCCTGGGGGATGTGCTTACCTATGGACAGAGGCATAAACCAACTGACACGCTGCCACCCCTATTGCCATTTAAGCTGTAGGCACGAGGACTCAAGGTCAGCCCCTTCAGTACTTGGCCATAATTCCCAGTCAATTGTCCCTATTAAGCTGAGTGCAGCTGCTCTAATATTTGAAACTTTGCTTAAAAATAAATATTGACGTAGCTTAAAGGGATTAACTAAGATGACTGTATTCTTGTTAAAATCTTTTTAAGATAAAAAAGAACCTTCTACAAAGTATTCATAGTGTTTTGAGATGTTATTTCCTGTGATAAAATGGAAAAGGGGGAAAACTGCTATAATAATATATGAAAATTCTCATGTTCCTAAACACCTATCTTTAAATGACCGAAAATAACTCTCTTTAAAAAGTCTCATAAAATTGCATTTCAAGTAGCTCTGTGTGTGAGTTATTAATGGACAGCAGATGATGTCACACCAGTGGCAAAGAGGTAAATAGATCAAATTTTCCAAATCCATATAGTTCAGTGCTAGTGACATGAAGTTGCCAGTTCTGAATTTTAATTGCTCAGCTACTTTTATTCATGCTAAGTGCAGATTATTTCCTTTGCTTCTCTGCGTCAGTCATCCCAACTTTAAAATAGGAGCAATCTCTGTAGCAGCTACAGAAGAGTTTAGAGGGATCAATGAACCCACTCTTTGCTGTAGCTTTCCACACTACATCTGCAGCCTTGCTGTTGTCCACTCCTGTCAGCATGGCAGCAAGAGGCAGCCTCAGCAGGAGATGAGATGGCTGGCATGGAAAGGGTTTGAGCACTCTGGCAGCTCCCTTGCACTCAGGCTGAGCTGGGTTGAAGCTGGGGCACAGCTGGTCCTACCGGACTGCAGCACACACACATGGCACACCACAGAATGACCTGACTGCTCAGGCCTAGAGAGATGCTCAGGCTACTTGAGAATGAAAGCACAGATAATCTTAGATGGCTATCGATGTTACACAAGTGTTTGAAATCAAAAGAACTTCAAAAAAGCTCCCAGTTTTTTCTCTGCAAAAATCCTTGAATTCAATCTTTGGCTTAGTCAACTGCTTCTTTTAGCAAAGTAAATTCAAAAATGCCGTAGTGATGAACAATGTAATAAAGAAAGCCATCATATTATTCTTGAATGAGGTTTAATAAAAATCAAATAAAAGCAATTATATGAATTTTCAAGAGGATCACCTTTTCCTTCCCTGAGGTATGAAGCAGAATGAATTCAGGAAATCATTTGAATCAGAAACTTGAGCTGCACAACACAGCCAGTGTTTGCTGTACAAAGACAAACAGACATCTCTTCCAAGGCTAGCAGTCTACTTGCTGGGGCTGGCGGAGTGGAAATTCCACCTATGGGCAAAGGAGGGTAATTAAAGAGGCACAAGAATTTCTTTGTAGTAGCGCTGGCTCTTCTGCTCCAGAGAAGCCTTTGTCTTTTCAAGTCTTCATGTTCTTCTATATTTATTCAGGGAGAAACTGGACACAGTGAAACACTTACGAGTTGCCACAGATCTCTGTAAGCAAGTATATGTGAATTGATACCCATTAACATGTACCACATGCTCTATTGCTCTCAGAGGGCCAGGTTTACCGTTTTCCTCTACTTTATGCAGTCATTTAGGTTAATAGAGAGTATTTGCAAAGCACCACCAAGTGGGACCAATCCTGAAATATTTGTCTTTAAACTTTCCAGTTGCAAAATGCACTGTAAGTGAAATCCAATTTTTTGTGTGTGAGAATGTGTTGTTTTCAATACCATTTTAAAAGGCGGAGAGCAGAAATGCATTATATCAATATTCTGGTTTACTCTGATAAGAGGAAGACATTTCGTGCTGACTCTCATTTCAGTTGCTTTTGTTTTCAATATAATGGTAAAGTAAGTATTGCAATACTGGTGCCACTATTTAAAATGTTGATGAGAAGCATGGTTATACAATTTTTTTACAAGAAATCTACAGTGTGTCCACTTTCTCCTTCAGATTCAGAATGAAAATGAATTCTAAAATTAAAAAAATTACTGTTAGATTAAAATATATAGCTGGGTTAGACACTCCTTGGAAGGCAGATGCAGAGGAACTTCACTGCTTTCAAAAGAGAAGCTTCTGCTTCCTGCTGTGTTCCAGGACAGCAGAGGTATGTCCTCTGTATTATAAAACACTGGTAGATGGTAACTAAATATTTTAAAGGAGGATATTTTATTCTGCTTGACTGATATCTATAAAATGCTTTGACCTCTGCAAAAGGAGGACCGCTGAAGTTGGATGGAAGAAGTGGAAGCTAGACACTGTTACCAGGTGCCATACTTTCACTGTGAGTGTGTCAAAGCCTTCCACTCTTGGTCAAATCATTTAGGGTTTGAATCAGTCTTACAGGCTTTGGTCCTTACATATCTCAGGTAATCACTTCTGTGGGCCAGATTCTTGCTCTGACTCTCTAACTCTCCATGGTTGATCTTTGGCAGCCATCAGTTAGTAGAGCAGGCACTGACTTAAAATGTAACAACGATTTTGACTCTAGTCAAAACAATGTAAACAGAAAAACATAGCAGCTCCAAAATAACAGCCAATGAGGTAGAAAAATATAGAGAAAAAAGCCTCTGATCCTAATCTTGCAACAAATTGTATGCAAATTTAGCCTTGGAGAAGCTTTTGAGCTGTGAGATTTTACCTGTTAAATATTTTGTAGAATTTGGGCCTTAACTTCATGTCACAGAAGCAGAGAAAAACAATGGAGAGAGGTTTATATCTGTACCTACTGATGCCATATAGGATTCATTGTTCAGCTTCCCTGAAAAGCAACAGGTTGCTTGTTGTCTAACTTTGATAATACTTGGAATATAAGTGCTGTTGTGCCAGACTGCCAGTTATTTGGCACACATTACCCTCAGAGAAAGGGCTAAGAACTGAGAAATGCAGGTTCTTCAAATTAAAAGAGGAAAAATAATCTCACTACAGGTGTTTTAAATATTTCATGAGGTACATGAATTCCATTCTGTAAAGTTATGTCTTTCACATACCTATAAAAAACCAAAATGATTGATCATATATTTGAGTCATTGCCAACTACCATTTCCTCAAGATCAATTCAAAACAAGATAGGAGAGATGATTGATATCAGGTAAAAGGAAGTTGTTTTGTTTCTGTTTTGTTGTTTTTGTTTTGTTTTGTTTTTACTCATTTGCTTTTTTCCAACTTTATCTTTGGAAAGGCTGGCTTGGGTTTTCTCTTCCTCACTCTGCAGAGCCTCCAGCCATCAAGAAGTGACTCCAAACAATCCTCAAAGAAGGCAACTCTGAGTAGAGGATAGGTGCATTAGCAGAATTGCCCATAGTTTTCTTTTACCTGAGAAAATGACAAATCAAAATGACAACAGCAACATGAGAACGTGTACTTTCTTTTAGAAAAGGTGCCTTTTGATTTCAGGACTTTCATAGGCTACCCAGTACTTTCCTGATCTAACCTTCAAGTCCTATCAAGACAGTATAGGATGTAGTGTTTGAGGTGTCATTGCTAACCTCTGCATACACCTGAAGATGTATTGTCTGAACAGAAATAATTCTGAACATCTCCATTGAGTTTTATTCAGTATTTAAACAATCCCCCATAACAGTACCCCTGTAATGTACATCATACACCCTTTTACTTGGGTTTGGGATTTTCCCAGGTTTTTAAAGGTGAAGTCTAAGTAGTACTTAGCACTCTTAAAAGTACTTCTACATGTTGGGACTCTTTTTGCTCTAGCTACCAGATAGGATCTAACTGCTGCATGCCACCTGCCAGAAGAAAAGAAATCCAGAAAGAAAATATGGAAAAGTGGGGTTGGTATAAGGAATTTCATCAAATGTTAGGATGCCATTAATTCAGGACAGAATTGCTATATGTTTCTCTGGAGAAAAAAAAAAAAAAAAAAAAAAAAAAAAAAAAAAGAAAGAAAAAAAAAGTATACTTATGTACAATAACAGGAAATCAAATGGATGCTATTCCAGTATGTATGGGAAACTGGTATTCACAGCCTGAACCTCTGATTAATCAGCTGAGGCAAGAAGTGTCAGGTCAGCTGTGGGAGCACAGGTGAGGGTAAACCAGTTGTGCTTCCAGAAGGGGTGGAGCTTGACTCCACCTCTTCTAGACTTCATTTAAGGGCTGACCACCACTAGGCAGGGTCTCTTGGAGATTGCCTTTGTGTTTTCCAGCCAGGCTGAAGGCATCTGTACTGGTAAGTTTTTCCTGTAGGTAACCTTTTGGATGTTTATCACCATCCTTCTTGTATTATTACCATCTTTGTATTATTTTCTCTCTACATAGCATGTATGGTATGTATACTGGAAAATGCATACATATAGAAATTAAATAAAAGAAAATCCTTCAGCTAAAAAAACACTTAAAAGATTACTTCTCAGCTTTTAAATTTTGGAGGGCAAGATAGAGTGGAACAAGTGTGGTTCTGCTTGAGATAACAGGACAATTCTTCCTCTTTAAAGAAACAAGTCTAGCAAGCAAACACTCCCAACCTTCCCTCTGTAATCATATATTGTGATGCAGCAAATAATATGCAGTAGCTGCCTGGCTGTGGCTCAAATGAGGGATGAAGCCAATGGGCTTTGTCTGCTCTGTAGAGAGAAAACTTCACAGTGAGTTTGCAGAGGTTAGCAAGGACAGTATGTTCAGGTGGTTTAGCCTACATTTAAATGAGAATGACTCAACTCAGTGATTTAAAATACACCTGTACTGTGGTTGGCTTGTCAGAACAAGGCACTTTCCAGTTCAGCTCACAAGTCAGGAACAGGTACAGGTTCTGGTCATGTATGTGCTACAGATTTTTGAGCTAATCCTGTTGCCTGGATTTCCAAGAATATCTTCCATTCCTAGATGTTCTTGTTGCAAATATTTAGCGAAGGATACCTTCATGCATCCCAACAGTCAGCAGCAAGTTGTCACTTGTGTCAGAATTGCTCATGCAAGGATCTCAGACCAATCAGTTAACTACACAGACACCACTTGTGATACATATCAATATGCATATATTTGTATTTATTGAGATCTACTTACATTTAACAGTATTTATTCCTATTGTTTGTACAGACCAAAAAAACAAACAAACAAAAGCCGAACACACTGAAGTAAGGAATAAGCCTGTTGCTAACTACAGGTGTTTTCATTCTCATGCTATCAACTTGAGACACTGTGGACATGATTTTCAGAAAAACACAACTCTTCTTGTGAAGGAATCTGAATGTCAACTGTCCCACCAAACTGCTTTTGCAAATCTGATGAACCAAAACATGTTTCAGAAATTAGGCTTTTTTTCCTACCTGTGCAAACATTTGTGTGGCATGTGGAGAAACGTCAAGTCTGAGGGACCTTGCTGGATTGCTGAAAATATGTTCATTCTTAGAAATGAAGTAGAAAATAGTTGCTATAAAAGACAGCTTCTCTTGTTTAATTGGACACTAGCAGTTAAAATCTACTTTTTAAATTATTTCTGTATCACTAGATTTGTTCAATTCTTATCATATAGTTTTTTTGTTTTGTTCTAATTTAGTTTTAATTTTTTTAAGTGTCTTCAAAGAAATGACTAAAAGAAAACAACACCTGAATGACATGGAATGTGCTGGGGCACAGTAGTTGCCATGTATGTGGGGTTTTTTGGCCCATGCAGATAGACTTAGGTTTATATGAGTAACTGTGTGACTGTGAGTCCCCTAAATCCTCTTAAAGCTGTGTTGTAAATCCTGAGGAAGCTCCCCTTTGTGTGTTTTCTTAAGGTATTTGGTGTCTGTAGCTTAAAACTGCTCTTCTGTTGGCTCTTGGTTGTAGTGGTCCTGAGGAAGCTGAGTATGAGCAAACAATGCTGCAGTGGTGCTGTGTGGGCCAACAGGAACACCTGCAATGAGGTGGCACAGGGAGGAATATTTCTGCTTAAGTGCAAGTCAGGTTGGTTCCTTCCCAGTGGATGCAAGCCTCATGAGTGCAGGTATCACCTATAAAAGCAGCATGTGGCGGAAGTGATTAAAGCTTCACACAATGTGTTTTGGAGCAGCCAGCTTTTAGTGTGAAACATCTAGTGGATGCTCTGTGTCGCATCTCTCTGTCACACTGCCCACTAAGCAGGCCCCATAAGCCCAGCATAGCACAGCGGAGCTGCTCTGCAAGCAGTGCAGTGGTCAATGGGGCTGAACACCAGCCACCCTGCTGGTCTATGTGACTCACAATGAGATGCATGCACACACAGTGAGTGTGTTTGCAAAGCTCCCCTTCCTTCTGTGGCTGCAGTTGTTAAGGAGCACTGAACTGCCCAGGCAACTCCATGCCCACCAAGCAGAGGCCTGCTTATTCCTGCAACACAAAGCAAAGGGAAGCCCTGAGGCCTGCAGTGCAGGGTGGGTGGGGAAAGCCGGGACAGAAGGCAGGGAGTAGTTGAGCATTAGCCCTGACCTACCATGAAATCCAATTTATAGTTATTTTTTAAAATTGATGTTTATTATTATTTTCTCTGATAATAGAGTCTGAAAGAAGTTGTGCCCAGGCATGGCAGTTCTGTTTGATGATAAAGTAGTATCCTCTCTCCAGTTACTTGTGCAGAAATACCTGTGTTTTTATTTAAGAAGTGTGTACTCCTGAGCTGCCTCCTCCTTTCCTTCCCCACTAGGTTACATGACTGACACTTTTGCCATGACAAATCCATGAGTGTTTTAAAAATTTACCATGAAAACCCTGGAGCTTTAATTATTGTGCATTTACATAATTAGTGCAAATACATGCAATTACCATGTGTACCTACACAATTACCAGCTACAATGATGTACTAACAATCCTTATTAAACTTTGGTGGGGGAGGGCCACGTTGATTGTATGCACAAGGAACATCTGTAGCCCTGTCCTCCTTTTCTCTCCCTTGCTGGAAGCAACCATGTGTTTAGGGATAGGGTTAGTGTTCTGGGAGCAGTGACATGCTGGAAGTAGGTCAGTCAGCTGTCCAAATCGGACTTCTAGGAGGTGAAAATACAGGATGGTTATTCTCGATAATGTTTCTAGGACATAGTTTCTGCAGTTAGTGCAATGCCATCAATACTTGATTACCCATGGGTTAATTATCCAAATTGCAAGGTAACTGTGCTGCTTCAGTATGTGCATCTTTGCTCACGTCTGCAGTTCACCTGAGTAGAATCTGGCAGTTTCTGTCACAGTTGTAATTCCCTTGTCTTGGAGCTACAAGAGTCTACATAAAATGAGTCCTCTGACTTTGTGCCTTGTGGTGGCTGTGTCTACTTGAATATGTCTACTACAAGTGTTTCCAAATTACTTATCTTGATTAATCTTCTAGCCGTCCACAACTATGCTCATTAAAACACAGCCATAAGTGTCATATGTACATGCTTCTTAAACACCTCCAGGGACAGTGACTCTACCACTTTTCTGGGTAGCCTGTTCCAATACACTACTGCTCCTTCAGAGAGGAAGCTTTTCCTAATACCTAACCTAATCAAAACCCAGAATTCTGGGCAAATTTGACTGAAGCCATCATGAAAACATTAGATGTGCTGACTCAGTAGTTCTCTGGGCTCTTATTCTATGGGATTTTTTTCTACTTCTGTTGGTTTGTGGACAATGGAATAGAACAAGTGATGCATTAAGGACTGTATCTTTTCCTATTGTTTCCAGTTTTACTCTTATTTCGGTCCTCAGCTGCAAGGAATTGCCTGTGGTACCTTTGGGAGAGCCTTTCAACAGAACTCCTCGCTGCTCCCTCTCCTCTGGGTAGTGCTTCATGTAGGAAGGAAAATGGTCTGCTGCCCATTTCCTTTGCTGCATGAAACATGGCTTGGGCTTTTTGCATGTAAGTCTATGGCACGTATGGTTGTCGAAAAGAGCCTGCTTTTTGGTTGTGTTTGTTGCTTTTTTCTTTTTTTTTTTTTTAACCTCTTCTCAAAGTAGAAAGCCATTGAGTCTGCTAAAACAGTGAAAAATTAAGAGGCTAATTGTTGCTGCTAAATGCAATAAAGTAGTACTTTGGGCTCTCAGGCATGTTTTATGACCGATATGGCAATTACTGAATAAAATCCCATGCCCTGGAATGTTTATTTGTGTAAACAACTTATGGTTATTTATTCATATTTTATGAATATTTTTTTCACAATTGTATTAACCATCCCTTGCGGTACAATATGCAGTTGGTCAGGAAAAGAGGGGGGGAAAAAAAAAGCCACATGCTAAATGGAAGGATCCATTGAGAATCTAGTCCTGAACATGTTTAAGGCTCTGTTTTATTCAGCACGATTAGCTGCGTTACAAGACACCATTATGTTCTGGCAAGCTCTGTCTGATTTGAAGCAGTCCTCTCTCTCCTCACAATAACACTTTATTTGCTGGTCTCTTTCCATGCTGGTGGGCTGGCTCATTTAAAACCTCTCACATAAACTCAGACCAGGGTTCAACCAAGATGCTCTCCAGCTGGTATTGGTGGCATTTGACATCTTTTCTTCATGACTGGGTCATGTAAGAGCTGAAGACAAGGGGAGAAACAGAAGTAGATTTTTGGATCTCAGTATGTATGCTCTGCAAATGGCTGCATTTGTTGTTCTTTAAATCTCATGATCTTCTGCAATTAAAATTCAGTTCAGGCTAAAAAAAAAAAAAGACTTCATTGTTAAAATCAGGCAGTAGGGAGTCAAATGGTAAAATAAATACTGCTATCCGTCTGTGAAACAAGAATCCACATCATGGACAGCTCTGCTAACATAGTGAATGAAATGATTTCAGGGTAGTTATGTGCATGTCTGGTTTTACATAAGGTTACATGATTGCATTATTTGTGGTCATTCAAAATCCTCGGGTGCTTTTTACAAGACTATGGTGTTGCGTGCAGCTGGAAAATAGCCAAAGTGCTTTGCTAATTATATTCTGCCTGAGTACATTCCCTGAAGTTAAAGCTTGGATAAAGTTCTGTTTTCTTTTTCACTTTTTCATCCTGAATTTGTATAAGGCAGCTTAAAAAAAAAAAAACAAAAAAAACAAAAAAACAAAATTAATAACAACAGAAGAGATTGCAGTCCTTACTTATAAATCTTACCTTCAGTGTTTGGAAGATCTTTTTTTTTATGGACAAGGTTTGGACCAGTTGAGTGACTTCAGCCCAGACCAAATTTTGGTTTGAAATTTCTCAAAGTTGAGATTTACTTGTTTCTTTTATCTTAGACTGAATTGGTTCTAACAGGGCACTGTCTTGATCTGCTTCAGAAGGGTGGATTATACACACTGGGGTGAAGAGTGTTTATGTCCCTGTAAAAGTACACTTTCAGCACTATATAAATAGCACGTTTACAATGTTGCATTTCCTCAGCTTGCATGTGAAGTTCCTTCTCAGTAACTTATAATCACACGGTGTGCCTTCTCTTCCTATTCTTCTCGTTTTTGTTTTTGCTTTGTTTTTTAATTTTGTTTTGTCCTATTTTAAACTGTATCCTTGACTCTTGAAGGCACACATCCTGGATTTTAATGCTATCTCACCAATCACATTTTTAAAGGCTTTATTCCCGTTGCCAAACTAGCCAAGTCACCTTGCTTAACCTAGCAGGGTATGCCAGGGAGGGCTGGGTGTGATATTGTAAGCCAGAGCCTGGTGCTACACATAGGACACCCTATGCCCAGTGGAGCCCTGGGCACTGAGCTGCCCAGTGGTGGTCCCATAGTCATGGTATGTGCAAGGCCAGGGGCTTGGTTATGCCAGCTGCCTTTTAGCAGCACACCAGAGTACAGAGCTGTGTACCAAGTTCCAGTCAAGAATAAGCATGGTACTGAAGCAGTACGTGCTGAGAAACACCAAAGGGGGTTCAAATTGAAGATGACCTGCAGGTGTTCTTAGCTTTCAAAAGGGAGGGGGGAAAAAAAGAGAGCCCAAACCTCCAGCCACTTTCCTCTTAATGTCATGATTGTTTTCAATCTGTTTTTCTCAGTAAAACAGTAAAATTGTTTACTTTTTCCTCTAGGACTCCGCTTGCATAACCGCATACTTCCTTAGTGACTTTGCATGGTAATTTCATGTCTAATTAAAGAATTCACGTAAACTTTTTTTTTTTTTTTTTTTTTTTTTTTTTTTTTTTTTTCCCCCCCCGCTCTGTAAGAGATTAAACACTACACAAGTTTGTCTACTCGTGGTGAAATGCGTACACCCTGACTGCAGCCCCACTTGGCCATCTGGTTGCCTCCCCCGACGTAACGTGCTACTAGGTGCGTTACCCCACAGCCCATCCTGCGCTACCCCGGGTTACCCCAGACTGGATACGGCAGCGGGTGCACGGGCGGTCGGGGCTCCTGCCCGAGGCATCCCCAGGCTGCAACGAGCTGCGAGCACTCACCCGGCACGACGCGTGCCCAGCCTGGGTGCTACCTCACCAGCTCCATCCCGGTGTGTGGCCGTAGTATGAGTTACGATAGCAGTAGAATTCGTTTCCACTACGGCTGAGGGCGGGGGGAGGTTCTGCTTTAACACGCGATCCTATGGGGGCGGCGTCTCCGCCCGCCGCGGGTTGTATGGCACGGCAGAGGTTGGCAGACCCGCCTCGGGCACCGCGGGGAGCAGTGGTGGTGGTGGTGGTGGCGATCGGTTCTTTGCCACCCCGGGAGGCCCCGCGGCGCTGCGGGGGGAGCACCTACCTGCGGCGGGCGAGCTGTGCCCCGTACTGCGGCCAAGGCTGCACAAGGCTGCGGTTAATGGCCAACCTTATCGTGCGGGCCGGTTTGGAGCAACGACACGCCAAGCCCGCCGTCCGCCCCCGTCTTTGTCTGAGCCAGAGGTTGTGACACCCCAACGCGTTGCTGCTTTATGGGACGCTAATCGCAAATGAGCGTAGCGCCGAGGCACGGCGCGGCTGCAGGGGCTCCAGCGCCCCGCGATAGAGCTGCCGCCCGCTCCCCCGCTCTGCGGGGCCAACGAGGGCGGCTGGGGCCGGCGGCTCCCGCGGCGCCTTTAAGGGCTCGGGTGCGCGCGGCCGGCTGGCAGCGGCATTGTTCCCTGACGTCACTGGCAGCAGCGCGGCGGCGGCGGCTCTCCAAGTTGCCTTTGTTATTCGGCGCTCCCCGGCTGACACCGCGGCCGAAAGCAAAACGCGGAGCCGGAGCAGCGCGGAGCGGCGGGAGGGAGGGAGAGGGGTGACCCGGGAGCCGCGGGATGCGGAGGGGCTCGGCCCGGGGAGGGCGGCGGAGAGATATAGGAATGGGGGAGGGGAAAAAATAAAATCTCCGTTCCTTGGTTCTGTGGCTCCTTCCCCTCCGCCGGCAGCGAGGCGGTGCGGGGCCGCCGCTGTTTTCGCTTGCGTCTCCTAATTGCGGAACGTGGGAGCCCCGCTGGAGCGGGGTGGGTGTGCGGGATGCGCTAACGGCCGTCAGAAGCGTGGAACGTTCCTGCGAGCGGGCGGCAGTGGGGGGAGAAGCCGGGGGAGCGCGGCTTCAGCAGATCGGCGCCCGTCAGCCGAGGCCGGCGCCGCACCGCCGTCTCGCTGGGAATCGCGCTGCATTTCCTCGGGAGCAGGAAAAAAACCACCCACCCGGTCCCACACCCGCCCCATTGTCGGCGCCCCGGGCCGCCCGCCCGCCCCCCCCGCCGCCGGGGCCGCCCCCCCGGCCCGCCCCGCCGCCCCCGCCTGCTCTGGGCCGCCCCCTTCCCCCGGGGCGAGCACCCCCCGGGCCGCGGCTCTCTCCTACCTGGGTGGCGGCGGGGCCGGGGCCGAGGTGAACCCCGTGGGGCGGCGGCCCCCGCCCGCAGGTCCCCCGGCCCCGCAACGAGCCGCGGCACTCGGAGGTACCACGCGCTCCTGAGCGCGCTCGTTGCGGGGTGGTTTCCCCCTATTTAATAACAGCAATTCAGCAGGGAGGATATTTGCCTGCTCTCAGTTTCCAGAGTGGAAGGGTTTTCTCTCTCTCTCTTTTTTTTTTTTTTTTTCTTTTTTTTTTTTTTTTTTCCTCTTTGCGTGCGTGCGTGCCATTCAGGAAGGCTTAAACGCGACTCCCCGCCTTAAACCCGCTGTAAGACAATATTTGTGTTTTAACTCGGCTCTCAGCTTAACTCCGGGTGCTCGGCGGGTGGGGGCAGAGGGGAAGGGAGAGGGCGAGGGAAGAGCGTCCCCGCAGGAGGGAGGCAGCTCCCTTTCAGATAGGAATCTGGGACAGATTTTGCCAGCAGCCACAAAGCATGGCCCTTTGGTAATAGAATAGCCAATGTAATTTGACACTTCAACTTGCTGTGCTCTCTGCTAGTTGATTCACTTACTCACCCACTAACATTGAGCTCCTTTTCACTGTCTGTGGGCAAGGAAAAAAAAAAAAAAAGGAAGGGGAGGGGGGGGGGGGAGAGAAAGAAAAAAGGGAGCGGGGGGAGAAGGGCGAAAGGGGGGAATAAGAAAAAAACACCTATTCAAAAATCCCCCCGGAGAGCTGCGCGGCACTTGGGGAGAGGAGCCGGCGTGCCGCTCCGCGCCGTGCAGCCGAGGTAAGTTTGGCGGCCGCTCTCGCTCTGAGCCCGGGCAGGGGTCGCGCCTCGGCGGAGCGCGAACAATGGGGCGGGCGGGGAGCGCCCCGCGGGTTGCACCGGGCGGGTGGAGAGCCGGGCCCGGCGGCGGGGAGGCGGCCCCGAGCCGGGAATGCCCTTGCGGGGGCTCGGCAACCGGGACGAGTTGCCGCGGCGTGGGGCCGCCGGCCGCCAAAACAAAAGGGGCCGGGGCTCGGGGCCGGGGCGGCGGCTGCCCCCGGGCGGGCGGGCGAGCGCCGTCGGGGCGGGCGGGCGGGCGGGCGGCGAGCCCCGGGGCCGCGAGCGTGCGCTTGGCCGGGGAGACGCGCGGGGGAGCTTGCGGCCGCTTTCCGTGCTGCGGGAAGCTCGCCTGGGTGGAAATTCCTTGTGTCTGGGTTTTGAAAGCCAGTTGGGACCGGGGCCTCTCTCGGCAGGCAGGAGGAAGGAGCGGCCCCCCGCCTCCTCCCGCTGCCGCCCTCCCTCCCCCCGGTGCATCTGTCCAGGAAGCCGCTGGGCGGAGGGGAGGGGGCCGGGGGCAGGGGCCGGGGGGTGGGGGGGGGGGAGGCCCGGCCGCCGTTCGCCGCCCGGCCGCCTTTGTGAGAGGGGAACGGGGAAAGCGCTGCCCGGCGCTACGGAGCGGGGCGGGCGGAGCGCGGGGCTCGAGCCACTCTAGGAATGTAAACACGCGCAGAGCCGGCCGGCCCCGGCGCTGCCTGAGCGCTGCCCGAACCCTGCGCCGCTCTGCTGCTGCTCCGTGCCGGTGGCGGCTGCTCGGGGCCACAACCGGGATTTTCGACTGCAAACTTTGTTTCGCACGTGGGAAGTTGCATTTCGGTGCTGCCTTTCAGGCTGCGATGAGGGGCGCCGGAGCGGGCGTCGCGTTTCGGGTTTTGTTTCAGCCAACTGCAGACAGCGTTTATCAGTTCTTAAAGGTGCAACGTACGCTCTGGGGGAAACGGAGCCCCCAAAGTGCGGAGGAACGGCGTTGTGAGGGTCGTAGGGTCCCGCTGGGCAGCGCAGCGGCGGGGAGAACGTCCCCCATCAGGGCCGTGCGGAGAGATTTCCCGAGACCGCAGCGAACTTAAGGCACAGCCCCGCGTTCCCGGCTGCCCGTGCCCGTGTACATTTCTGTGCTTCGGTTAATAATCTGCAAACGGCTTAATGGCTCCGGAGTGCCCGAGGAATAGGTTTTCTCCGTTGACTTGCGCAGGCCCGAACGGAGCGCTGCCCCGGCCCTTTCTCAATGCGCTGACATGAGAGAAGAGGATTTAACTTGGCAGCCTGAACAAATGCTCTATCAAAGGTTTCCTAAGAGACAGTGGGAGAGCGGGGGAGATGAATGACCCGAGGGAGTTGTAGGGTGCTACCTATGCAGGTTTCCTTTTAAATACGAAATGGCCATTTAGGGCTCTGAATAAAACTGCGCGCATCAGAAAGGCGACAGGCTTATAAAATTTAAAAGGGCAAAAGCCCATTAATGCTGTGGCGGAGCTCTGGCTCCCAGCTCTGCTTGAGTGCTTCCAAGCGCCTCGAAGTGCCAAAGCTTTTAAGGAATCCTGAGCAGCGACTCCCCTGGGGCTGGGGGACCTCGGCCTCGCGTGCGGGCAGCCCTTCTCCCGGGTGGGGGGACGTGGACTGGGGACACTCAGGAGTGGGAGCTGGCGCTGTTACGGGGGCACGCGGGAGCCCCTCGATGTGTGCGAGGTTCTGTAGATGGGGGCTCGGAGTAGGGAAGTTTCACAGAGAGCAGAATGGAATGGTAGTGCCCCGGCAGCCTGTGGGAGAGCAGGGGTCTGCTCACCAATGGGGACGCTCTCCGGTTCAAACTTCCCCTTCCTTCTCTCGCTAGAGAGAAATTTACTATGGCATCAATCTTGTCTTGGCGGGCCCGATTCAGGTTTGTGAATGCCAGAAGACTCGCTCTGACCTTTCTCTGTTCAAGTTGAGGATGTTGAAACACCAGCCATCAAACAAAAGGCACATTGAAAGCCGGCTCTGCACCGAGCACGTGTGGCTGTGGGGTAGCGGGGTTCGTCTGGGGGTTGTGTGCCTGAGTTGGGCTGGGGGAGGAGAGAGAAAAGGCCGCTTACTGCTGGAATGAGAGGATGGAAAACATGACTTGAAGTGCTCCAAATATCTTGGAGTCAAGGACCTTTTTCCTTCTATCTTTACTTTAAAGAGTCTTAGGAAAAATGTCTTGTTCTCTGGTTTTTTTGTTTTGTTTTTTGTTTTGTTTTTTTAATTATTTTTCTTTTTTTCTTATTTTAATTGATGTATAATTAACAAATAAATATTTTTAATATATTTTTTTCCTGTGGATGGAAACCACAAATTTTGCAGAATTTATCAACTTACTTGTAAAGCAAAACAACCCCCAGGATCTTAGGAAAATTAAATGCCTTTAGTATTACATCTTAAAGCAATAAAAATTCTCTGGGATTTACTTGAAAGAGTTGGGATTTTTATCTACTCAGGAGAGTGCTACCTCAAAAAGTAGCCTGGATGTAAAGATGGTTGTAAGTTGTAATTTAAACTTATTTGGGGCTGTCAGAGTTTAAAAAGAACACCCTCAGGAGCAGTCAACGCAGATATCTAACCTGGCAGCAGCATTCCTGTCAATGTAGATAGATGCTGTTATTGTGTACATTGTTTACGGGCCACAATACCTTAAGTAAACATTGATCATGATTAGAAACAATAATTGAGGCTGTGGCAAAGGATCAATGAAAACTTTGTTTCAGGGAAGAAGCGAGTTGCTGTGCATATATACAGAGAGCGTTTTGTGCTGCCTGAGATGTGCAGTGTTAATGCGGTATGAAATTCTGGTTTTAGACTATTTTAAGAAATCCACAGAAGATGACAGATCAGTTTTTGCATCATGTAAGAGATGTGCCCCATTCCACGTTGGTAACAGGAACAGAAAGGAGAGAGCTCTGCACGTCATGTTTCCATTCATAACTTTTCTTGGGAGCTGCTTACACTTCTCCCCAAATCTCCCCCCAAAGGTTTTTTGGAGACAAAAAAACACAGGAAAAACCAACTCCTCAAACCTGGTGGGTGACAGTTGCATTGCTGATACTACAGTTAGAAACCATGTTGGCTACTTTGTAGCAGCTTGGGGTTGGCCAGCAGCTGGAGAGCCTAGTTTCAGTCTTGAAAAGGAAGAGAAATGTATCTCAGGGAGGAAAAAAAAGTTGCAATTCCATTTGCCTTCCTCAGTGTTTCTGATAGGCCTCCATCTACAGCCCAGCCCTGCGGAAAGGACAGGAGATAAGGTGGCTGGGGCTGTGCCCCACCTGGGTACCTGCTTCCCACAGGTGTATAGGGCTGCAACCAATGTCTGTGGGGGCAGGTGGGAGCACTGTGCAATTGGCTGAGTGGTTGGTTTTTTTTTTTTTTTTTCTTCTTCATTGGACCCATTTTTGTGAAGCCCCATCTTGTGTTACAGCAGAGAGACACGACTATTGCTGAAGAGTTGATGATTGGTTTGTACTTGTTCTCATCAACTGCCTGGTGTGGGACAAGGAATATGAGCCTTCCTTATGTGTTTACATCTTTTTATGAGAAACGACAGTATTCAGTGCCACAGTGCTGTGTGCGAGCACTGATGTACCTGCTGCTCAGATGTTTTCCTTTCCCTGAATTTAGGCACATCAGCTTTCCTGCTGATGGTATGTTGAGGCAGTGTCAGTGATATTAGGAATCATTTCTGCTTTTAAATGGTGTCTTTGGCTCAAAAACAAGGTTTGTGAATTGGAATATTGCTCTGTCATATTGATTTTTCTTCTGCTTCTCTTTCTAAAAGCACAACCTTCTTAGGTAGTGATTTTATTTTATTTATTTATTTCCACTGGGTTTCATGGGATTAGCATTGTGCTTGGTTAATGTTTGAAGTTTTTCAAGGTAATTGAGGCCATGAGAGAAATGGTCAGCAAGGGTTTGTAATGGATCTCCACAGCTTGACTGCTGGAGGCAGTAGTGCATTATGAGAGTAGAAGATGGTTGTACACTTGTTGCATGTTATTTTGGGTTCAGCTACTTCAAGATGCATTGGAGTTTATGTGGCCTGTGAAGGTGTGGTGTACTCACCACGTCTCAGTACTGTGTCACTACCCCTTATTAAGCAGGACAAATTGCTATGGATATTATGTGTCTGGAAGGGGGGAAGAAGTTATTTTTAGGTAGGCAAAGTCACTTTCCATCATTTCTCCTGCAAGCATCAACACAGATTAACTTACTTGGCAAGGAATGAGACATTCATTGCAGAACGTTCCCTTTGGAAGCCCTGGGTAGGCAACCATTAGGCCATGATTTCCTTCAGGTGCTTGTGCTTTTTAAACCTGTACTGGAGGATAGGAAAAGCAATTTGTGCTCCTCTACTGGGTCCTGGAACAGCCAAAAGGGGAAGGGCTGCAGGTTGGCACTTGATGAGTTGAGGTTTAGTATCTAGTTAATATCTGCACTCAGAGACCCATACGTCCTTTCATTAGACAATTCAGTAAATCAAACTGTTTCATATTTTGTGTAGTGCTTTAAAATTGAGGTAGAACCGTGTAAGCTATCATGTTAGTATTCCATTAAGATAAATGTGAGAATTGTATCCCTTTGTTGACAATTAGCATTTGTTTTGACTGAGTGGAACAGCTCTGATTCCTGAAAGTAGTGATCCCAAAGTGGTACAGAAAGGCTATTGGTTCAGTATGGTTGGAGATGGAAATCATTACTCCAAAGCCACAGTTAGGTGTGATGCTATAAGTTGTGTGAATTCAATCAAACTGGATTTGGATTTCCTTTTCTTTTCCTTTTTTGTTTTCATAAGGACTTTGATTTCCCTCCTGATATACCACTTATTCATCTGTCAGTGATGATGTGGATGGTGATGAGCTGATTTCTAAATCAGATGCTGTTCTGCTGAAGAAGCCCCTTTCTGCAGCTCTGTGCCCTTACCTGGGCAATGTTGAGCTACCTGCACTGTTGACATGGCCTTTTTGCTCACATCTTCCCCAGATCTCCAGCTTCTGGGGAGCTGGCTGACTATGAGCAGGCACACTGTGCTGCCTGGAACTCAGTAAGCAATAGAAGAGCAGCATTGCTGTGGGTCTGGCTTTGGAAATGAAAATAACTCTAACCCATATGTAAACCTGGAGTGCTGTTAGAGCTAGCATGAGAATGAAAGTCTCAGGCTTTGTGTGCCTGATAGTGTTGTGCAAAGCAAGTATGGTAGTTTCTTGTTGTCTTTATTTGGTTGTCTTTAAATCTCTATTTCCAATGCTCCAGGCTGCCACTTGCAACCTCTCTAGAGCCGTGTGTTGGTGGGCAGAATTACAATGACTGGAGAAAACCAACTTCTTGGTCTGTCCAATGCACGAATGTGGGTAGGGTCTGCCTCAGCTATGTTGCAGCTCTTTGTACCTGGGCAGTGCCATTTTACATCCTTGCCAATTGGATAGAGACAAGCATTTGAGGAGCAAGAGGAACAGAAATATGTTGACAAGTTTCACGTCAGTCTTTTGGAGATTTCCAGATAGTGTCATAACTAATCAGAATGGTTTTTTTAATTGAGATTGTGGTAACACAGATACGTGACAGAATAGTAGGGGCTTCAATTGGCCATTTAGTAGCAGAAACAGTTCCCTTGATGAATATCTGACTGTTTCTTGGCCGTGTTCCTGATCCCCTCTAAGAACAGCGGAGCCTTTTAGGCTGCCCTGAAATACACACCTCCTGGATCTCCATTGGAAATTTTGAAGGACAAGTTGCTCTCTCTTGTTACTGAAACCCTGTTCCAAATGGAGATTAACTGATGGAGTAAAGGCTCATTCCACAAACGTGAGCATGGAGGGCTGGGCACAGTGGGGCAGCTGGGGGTCAGGACTGAGACTGGGCTTCCCTGCCAGCTGCCTGGTTCACAGTAGTGCTGAAAGAGTGGGATTTCCCTGATTTTAGCATGGCTTCTGTTTTACTGAAGGTTGAAAATAGCTTTACATTTATGAGGGTTCTTACAACTTCTCTTCTTTGTATTGCTGCAGCTCAGATCCTTCCCCATGCTGTTCTCTTGGGATGGTTTGGAGTGTTGTCCAACACCCACCTGATAACTGCGTGTCCTACAGCTCAAAGGTTGCCACCTGCCTTTGGTTATTTTAGAGGTGTGACAGGGTAAAAGTGAGGTGGAGGGGCTGAGCGGCAGTGAGGAAGTGCTGGTGTCTCAGGATGAAAGACCCCCACCCTGGCACATTGGCATGTTGCCTGCCAGGGATCATGGGCAGCTTGTCTATCCCACTGCCCAGCTGGAATGGTTTGACAACCAGCACTGTCACTTTTACACTTTAATGTTCTAACATTGATACGACAACAGAAGTTCCGTTTTGTTTTCTCTTTCTCTCTTCTCTCCAAGGCTGCTTTCCTCCCCCACCCCCCATTAAAAAAGAAAAAAAAAAAAAAAGGCAGGATAAGAGCTTTAAACAGCATTTTTAAATACTTTGTTGACATTACATTCTCCAAAGAATGGTTTGTTTATATATTTCTCCATATAGGAAGAGAGGAGGACTTATTATCCTACAGGTTTTCAGGGGAGAGAAGAATGATGTGGTTGTCAGGCAGCCTGCCCGATCTCTTGGTGTCCTGCTTGTAAGTCTGTGTTTGTTCAGCGCTCTTGTGGCCCTTTTCCTGGCAGTGGGATCACAGAAGTTAACTTGTTTACAGCTGGTGTGCAGCTTATGTTGGCTTCCCTTGCAGCGCCCCGGCGCTCCCCCCAACCTTTTCAATGATAGCTTTTCTTCCCTCCTCTTCTCAGCACAGGTTGATGCACTTTACATTTGATAAAACTTTTTTTTTTTTTTTTTTTCTTTTTAAAGATGGGAATATGAACTGTCGTGCTGCAGATGCTCACGGGACCCTGGTGTCTGTGGCTTTTTGGGTGCTTTGTGGAGCTGGAGGTTCCCGGTGCTCTCTGGCTGCTGCCAGTGTTCAGCAGCATGGTGGTTGCCAGCTGCACTGAGTCCTGTCTGCAGGCGTGGGTGGCCCAACTGAGGCCATGTGAGTGCGGTGTGTCTGTTGTATTTTGCATGGTTGGCTCACTGCAAGAGTGTTGGGCTTCCTCGTGTCCACAGATTTTCTCTTCTCTTCCTCCTGAAAGACCTGCTCTGTTATGGGACGCTGAAAACCACTCTCAGTTGCTATTTAAAAAATAGATCACAAGAACAATGTGTGCATCTTTTCCTGTACTCCTCTCAAGTATGAGTTTTATCCCCAAATTTACATCACTGTTTAAAAAAGTTGGAGATTGCAGTCCAGCTGGAGCGTGATAGCATTCGACATGGGAGCCTCCTGGCTTTCCAACTGAATGCATAGCTCTGGCTTTTGGCACTGTGAAACCCTGACATCTCGCACATTAAAATCATAACAGCATTATGTAAGGAGAAGTTATTTTAGGTCACTTGCAGTGCCTCCTAAAACTCAGCTCCAGCAGCCTTGTGAGCTGGAACGTGCGGGCTCATGCAGCCCCAGCTGTGGGCAGTGTCCAGGCATGGTGCCGCCTCCTGTCCTGCCCTCTGTCCCCAGCTCAGCCCCAGTCCTGTGCCTCCAGGGGGCTGGGAGCAAGGGGGAGGGTTGGGGGGAGTTCAGGGAATATGGGGTGTGGGGGGCTCCAAGGCCAGCAAAGAATGTTGGCAACTCAGCATGTGCGTAATGTGGGCATCTCTGTGATGTTGGCCTTTCTGCTCTTTGCTGTGAGATGAGAAAAGCTATGGCAACTGCTTCTGGCAGCCAATGACTGCCATCATTTTTATTCTGCCTTTATTCCTGGCAGGTTGTTTGTGAAGTAACCAGCAGCCAGGGGGCCTGGGGAGTGTGGAAGGCATCTGCCGGGGTCTGGAGCTGGGGCTTGAGGTGCAGGAGAGCAGATGGGCACCTTAAACTCAGGGCTGGGTGTTTTGTGTAAGCAAAAGATCAGGGTCATTTTGTCTGTAAATTAAATGCAAAAGCATGTGAAATTTCTGATTCGTCTGTTGAAGTTCCTTTTGTTAACACGTTGTTACATTAAGCATCCATTTTGAAGAGTTTGGCGCCTTGCCCCTAGGATAGCAGAATGCAGTTGCTCCCTCTTAGCCTTGTTCAGTGCACTGTTTTTCACCATGCATAGCTATGGTGGTCCTTGCACACGCCGCATGGTGCCAGATGAGCATGTGTAACAAATGCATGTTTACCCTGTAATGGGCAATGCTAACTGCATGCAGGTAAACACATTAGCAAGCTGGAATGAGTGAAGGGAGGGCAGAAAGGCTGCTGTTGGGAAGCTCCCAGGCTATGCCATAGTGACTAAGGCGGCTTGATAGCTTCCTTATTGCCACCATCTGCCTTCTGCCGGCTGGGGCTTGCAGCGTGGTGAGGTCCTGCTGCTTGCGGGTGGCGGGCAGGGCACTGGTAAACAACTGTGGACACAGCTCTGAATGTCCTTGGTTGCAGCTCTGTGATAACTCTCTCATTAGGTTTGTTTAATCGTGTGAAAATAAAATAAATATAATTCCAAGCGAGACAGCATTTTCATTTCATTAAATTCTGTATTTTAAGTGCCTATATAAATTATTTACTCAATGTGTGAGCCTCTTGTGAAATACGTCGTGGAAAAAAAGTCTTGTATTGGTATCCTTGGAATACCACTCTTTTGAAAATCCCACCCAAATTTCAAACATTTGCTGGCAGTTTTATGGTGTCATATGATTTAAATCCTGATTTAAAACTTTGAGTTCAGTCATCCAAAAGGGAGCAGTGTGTCGGCACGGAGTCTTCATTCTCCTTTGTCTGAAACTGCAGCTACAGCCCTCAACACCTCTTCCTCAATAAAGAGAAATGTAAATCAAGAATACTTGTCACATCGCCAACGTCTTGTCCTAGCAATATCCCAGCATACTAAATCATAAAAGGAAGAAATGTTCATATCTCCTGTCATATGAGAAATATATTTTTAAGTATATCTCTGCTCTATTTGTGGTCTTTTGATGTTCATGAATTTACACTTTGTTCTACTGAAGACAACTTCACCTGATAAACATCCCACTGAAGTTACAAGGGACTGGGAAGTCAAGCTCCATTCTCACCATTGCACCTGACTTATGAATAACCTGTAGGAAATGAAATACGATGCACATATGCTAATCTCTTACATAGGCTGTCTGACTTCTACGTTTAGTAAGGATTAAACTCCTCTAAAGAAGCTCAGAGGATGCAGGAATTCTCTGGCTGTTGATCTTTTTGTGTTTTTAACGTAGAATATTTTTAGCCTAAGATACAAAAATACATACTTATGTATCCAAAGAGAATGTTGTTTCCATTTATTATAAAACCTTGGATGGGAAACAAGATGTTAGACCTATTATAATGCAACCCAGCAATTAACATATGTTGGCCTGCCTCTGCCAAGGCTGTCTTGTGAGTAATGCAGGTTGCACAAGCGGAGGAGTCGGGTTGTTTGTCTGTGACAAGCCATCCATACATGCATGAGTGATCAGATTGCACAGCCATCAGCCGAGGATAGGATGCGAATCTGTGTTTGAATCTAAAAGCAATTATAGTTTAAATTTCCAAACTGAATGCAGCTGAGAGGGCAATTTTGACTATTTTTCCTGTTGCCAATAAAAAAATAAAAATCTCTTGTGCAACATTGAGAAAATTGAGGTAATGATCAGTGGAAGCTTGCAAGTTTTTGAGAGGTTGTTTGGTTTGGTTTGGTTTTTAAATTATGCAATGACTGAATGACAAGAGTGAGGAATGTCTGAGGTGCGCACAGCAGTGGGAGCCCCCTGGCCCCCTTTCAGAGATTTCTAGGTGCTGCATTTGGGTACCAGCGACTGAGACCCTGCTTTTCCCTTCAGAGGGGCCTTCTGCAGCTGAGGGGTGGTGTGGCTTGGTTCAGCTGGGAATGTTTTCTCCATGCTGAAGGCCAACATAGAGGCAGTCATAGCTGGAAAACGTACTTCTTGTGTAAAGTGTTGAGTATTTTCTACAGGTTTATTACTTCCACTCAAATATGCACTTTTTGCAGTTACACATAGGAAGAAGAAAAAAAGCAGAAGCTTAAGCTGAAAGTATGTATGTATATAAAGTTGAATTATAGGGAAGTCCAGCTTTTGCTTGTTTTCCACTAATGAAGAGTACATGACCAATTAAGACCTACTAAGTGTTACAGGAAGACAAAAGGTATACTGTGGGTTTAAATTAACAAAAGGCATCCTCTGAAGATTTTGAAGGTCGAATATGCTTAAACTCTAAAATGTGCTCCAATTAGTGCTCTATTTAGAAGCAGATTTTGTTTCTTAACCTGAGAGCAGACTGCTGCACACTGGCTGAGGGCTTGCTGTAGCTAGCTCATAGCTGTGGTTGGTCACTGTGGGCTGCTCTCAGTGTGAACCAGTCATCGTGGCTGGGGGACAGGAACACAGAGAAAGAATAGCAGTTGGCATCTGTATGCATCGTATGTAGGTGTTTACCTCTGGTTCTTGGATACCTTACCATGGCTGAGTGCAGTGCATCATCACTTTTTTTAGAGGGTTACATGTTCAAATTGTAGCTTTGACACTGTCTGTTAAGCTATAAATAAAGCTTGACTATGACAATGATGGCCTTCAGGCTACTTTTTGACTGTAAATTCACAATTGTTGCTTTTGCCTTGAGCGTCATTTTCAAGCTGTGCAGCCTGTATGGTGTTGAAGAAAAGAACTTGAGTTGAGAACTGTGGCCTTTAGTGCTCTGTTCTGAGTTCTGATCAGTCTAACTTAAGATTGCCTGCCTTAAAATACTTGGACACCAGAAGCCAGGCCCACAGAATCACTTAGAACAGTAATAGACTTGCCTTTTGCAAGATCTGGCTCTGAAGGTTTGTTTGGGTTTTGCATTTTTAAGTTTCATCCACAGTCACAAGTGCTAGAAACTCAGTAAGTAAACAGAAGATGCTGTTACTATCAGCTGACTTCAGGAGCTGGGTCTTTAGTGCACACATGAAAACAGCAGCAGCCTCAGCTTCAAGGCTGCTGCCTTTCCTTTCAGTGCTGTGCTGCATGGGGCTGGGAGCAGCCCTGTTGTGCCTGTAGGCTGCTGCAGTTGCTGGCCATGTCCAGGGCACTGAGCATCTTTTTCAACTAGGCATGTGCTGAGAGTTTTTACAAATGGAATGACTGAGTGTAACGCTTGCTTCTCCACTCCAATGCTATCAGTCTAGAACAGGCAGATCCAACAGAATTTTTGGAGATGCTGAAAAAAGGGGGAAATAGCTGGGTGGTAAAATACACAACAAAGAATGTGTAGCTGGCTTTACCTCCTTCGTGGCATTTTGACTGTAAAAAATGACATTGCTGAATTTGTATCAGTGTATTATTTGTTCTGCTTTTAAATATCCGACAGAAGGCTCTGATCCATGGGCACTGTTGTTACCTCCACCTATGACCCAGCAGCTGTGTGTAGTACTGCTGGATATCTATCCTTTAGAGGCAGCTCTAAGTGAATAGTTTTGCCTGTGATAATTCTGGTTGGTCAAGTCTATGCTAATTGATGCACTTTGTGCTGTTGTTCTGATGCTTAAGTAGCACCTGTGAGCAGGTTTTATTAAAGCTGCATCTGTAGGTGCACACTAAATACCTTTGATATCTCACCTGTGATGGTGGTGGAGCTGCTGGTAAGAATGACAGCTGCTGGCAATAAATGAGGACAGTAATAGAAGGCTCAGTGCTGGGTACAGCACCATAAATCATAAGGCAAAAGCAGCAAGAGCACTGACAAATTGGTGAGCAGCTGCAAACAGCACTTTGCAGGTAAGAATTATTGTGCTCATTCCTGATAAGTGCTCAGAGCCCACCTCTTCCTTGTTTGTGGGTGATGGCCCTGGTGTGCGGGCACTTGGGAGTCTGGCCTGGGGATAGTGAGCATTCAGCCTTGTGCCATCCTCGCAGCGTGCACTGAGCCTTCATTTTCATCCCTGGTGTGTTCAAGTGGGAGTTTTCCCCTTCTGGGAGAAATACTCTAATGTTTTTTGTAGCTGACAAGTTGTTTTATTTTGTTTCCTTGGAGACTTTGAAGCAGCGTTTTAGAAAGGTGGAGAGGAGGGGATGGATTTGGCTGACTTAAAACCAGCTTGCTTTTTTAGCCTTTGCCTGGAGGGGTGTGAGGAGCCTCCATGGTAGAAAACAATCCTACTCTTCTATCATAAGAGAAATGAAAAGTATTTTAATGAAATAATGATAGGAAACAGATGGTGATGGGCTGGCAACTGGACTGTTTTTGTACTCTAAAAGGTGTCAGAGGCATCTCAGTGTCCCATTATGTCCTGGGGGTAGGTGGGGACTGAGGTTCCCCAGGGTCGCTGTACCTGGAGCTGTGCACTTCTGAAATATGGTATAATATAAATGGGAGCCCCTGTGAACACTGATGTTGGCAGAGCTGTGCCTGTGTATCTGCAAGGGCTTGGATGAAGCTTGCCACTCTTCTCTACTGTGCTTACAGTGTAGTGCATTCTCTAACAGCTACCTTTGTCTGGTGCTATAAGCTATGTACTTTAAGCATATAAATAAGATGTTCCTAAGACGGTGCTTTAAACAGCATCATTTACATATGGGGTAATTATGGATCTACCTGAAGCTGCCAGTCCCACTTTGAGTACATGTATGGGAACTGTTGATTCATGGAATGAACCACTGGTTGAGTACCCCCCCCCCCCCCCCCATGCTCCCTGAGGAGCAACCAGTGTTGGGCTGCATGTCTGTGATCAGCCTGTTAGGCTCAATGTTTGTGTGATTCATGGTTAGCGGGACAGGTCACTGATGGGACAAAGGGCTTTGTTTATTTAGGGGTGTGCTTCTGGTATTTGTTTTCCTCTCATTAAGTTTTATTCTCAGCTGGGTTAGCTGCCATTGATACAGCTGACTGCAGGGTTAGTTCTTGTGCTGGTACCAGGCTGTTGTGTTCTGGGAAAACACAAGGCAGGGACTTGTTTTCAGCTTCACTTGATTTAGTACTATAGCTGCCTGCGGGTGCCATTTACCTGGCTGTTGGAGGTGTGGTTTAACCCAACAAGCAGCTAAACAGTGCACAGCCCTTCTCTTTCTCCTTACCTCCTAATGAGAACAGAAAGAGAATTGGGGGGGTGGGGGGGAATGAAGAGCCAAAAACAGAAACAGTTCAGTAGCGACTAAAACATTGGTGCTTTAATGGCATTGTTTTTCTCCTCGAGCCAGGACATAGCATCATACCAGGCACTCGGAAGGAAAAAATCATTTCCATACAACCTGCAACCAGGTTGAGTGACATGGTGATGTCCAGCAGATAGGCCAGAGGACACAGTGATGGTGGCACCAGGAAGGGAGGATGATAAGTTAAGTGAGGTGGCTTGAGCACAGGGTAACATTTTTCACAGTGTTTTTCTTGGTTGTTTCTCCTGGCCTGGGGTAGACCATGTTGTTAATGCTGTGGGAGCTGTATCCTGATGCCTGGTACAAACATGCTGAGCTGGAAAGAGGTGGGTGGTCGTTGTTTCCATCCCCCTGCTGCAGTGTGGCCTTGTTGAGACTGCCTCATCCTCCCAGCTCCCTGCTGTTGTCATTTGCACCCTTACACTGTGTTACCATCAGTGTTTGTGCAGGTGCATGATGAATCACATGGGTGAGCCCATTGAGAAAACAAAAACCGTCCTGTGCTCCTATATATGTTCTCTTGGCCAATGCAGCTCCCTGCATGGACTGTGATGTGAATGTAGCACTGATGGCCTGGCTGCATGGAGTTTGGGAGTGGGGGCTCCCAAATCGAGAAATCAGATGGATCCATGCAATTAACTGAAAATAATGAACCCAACTCATGAATAGATTGAATTGAGTGATTAAAACCACAGTGTTTTGATTTGTGTAAATTTATTTTCCTGTTAGTGCTGTAGCATCTGTTACTGGGGTCAGGTAGAGTCTCACTAAATGGAAGCATGATTTACATGTAACATTCCCTACAATAGGGTGTCTTGCTTAGTGCAGCACCAGGAACTAGTTCAGAGTCCCAAAACCAGGAAAAAATTATCAAACAGAGTATATGTCTGTGGGACTGTGCCTGTGTGGGCTGCAGGCAGCTTCTTAGTCAAGGAGCTTCTTATACTTCTTGGCCAAACCGTTGGTCAAGTCTGTGATCTGGGAGGCTGTAAGCCTCCCCATTTTTCATTGAAGCAAGGTGGAAGCTTGAAACTGCCAGTCTTTGGTTAAGGGTGCTTTAGAAGTACAGCTAAGCAGGAGCTGCCTGCTGTAGGGGTTGGCAGAAATGAGTGTAGAAGGTGGCTTTGGGTTCCACAGCTTGTGGAAGTCCTAATGTGGAGTTATTCTTCTGGTTGTGGTGTTTGATTTTTTTTTTTTGTTGATGTTGTTAGAATCATAGATTGGCCTGGGTTGAAAAGGACCATAATGATCATCTAGTTTCAGTCCCCTGCTGTGTGCAGGGTTGCCAACCACTAGACCAGGCTGCCCAGAAGGCAGTGTGTTAGGGATGCGTGTCTTTTGTGTGACCTGCTGTTTTACTGAAATTGCTTATTTTTTTGTTGAAGCAAGTGATGGAACTTCCCACTGTAGAGCTGGCAGGAGATGGCATGAAATTTGATACCCATCCTGATTCAGGCTTGATGTGTCCAGAGGACACCTTCAGCCCAGCCAGCTGTGGCAGGTACAGCCACAGTACGGTGTCACAGTGCACAGTGAGGCCTAAGCCTGCAGCCCTTGCAGGGGAACAGGGATCCCTTTTGCATTTGAGAGTTCCCACTGGCACTTGCCCTTCCTGGGGGGAACTGAGGCAGGTAGGGTGGGCAACTGCTTTCTGGGGCTGTGTTAGAGGCAGCTGGCAGGAACTTCTGCTGGGGCTTGTGGGAGCCATGCCTTTCCTACAGCGTATGGTGATGGGAGCTCCCAGGCACTGCTGTTATACAGAAAACCATTGTCATTAATCCACGTGGCTTGACTAAATGCCAGTTGCAGTTGTAAATTATTATTTCTTAAGTTCCTGAAGTAACATGGGGTACTATATTTTGTGCTGCTTGCCTTTACTGTTGTTTTGTAGCTTGATGTGGGGTTTTAGCTTGCAGGCCAGCTTGCAAGCAGCCCCATTGCTTTGCTAATTAGTTTGTTGCTCTTGTCACGGATACATGTGTGCTGTCTGGGGGATGCCTCATGGTGTTGGGGGAAGAATCAAGCAAGAATATGAATGGCCAATACTTGCATGCATTTAGCCAGGGACACTTGCAGACATCTCACTGAAGAATTCCTCTGGTATGCTGTTAATGCTCAGAGTTAGTGGGTATGTGTTTGTGCAGGGGCTGTGCAGTGTCCCTATGTGGAGAGTGGATTCACTGTCTGCTGCTCTCTGGGTTCAGCACAGCATAAAGGGGTTGATGAGGAAAATCATGTAGCTTTGTATGCCGGTGTTCTGTACAGTTGACCTTTATTATGAAATAGCTTTTGGAAATGCCTCTTTTTTTTTTTTTTTTTTTAAATAATGGAGTCAAAATGGTTCCAAAATGAAAATTATGCCCTCAAAACTGAGTTGTATAGATCTCCGTCTCTTGCCTTCGTTTTCTTTCAGTGGTTTTATTTTGTTAAATAATATGAGTGTTCTTAAATGCATATTTTTATCAAGTGACTGGTAATGCCTGAAACAAGCCTCTATTCTATCAAGTGCAATGCATGAAATTCCTGCAAATTTGATATTTTCCACTAATATGAAGTGAGGCATCCAAAAATCCCCAAGTGACTTGAAGTTTTTCAAGTTCATTTCAAGTTTATAGAGTACTTGGTCTAGTGGGAGGTGCAACCTGGTCCAGTGGGATGCATTTCTGTCTGTAGCAGGGACTGTGACTTCTAAAAATCCTAAAAATTAAGGGTATAGGCTCATTTTGCAGGGCTCTTTTTTATTTTCGTAATTGGTACTTCTCATTATATTCTGAACAAATTACTTACTGAAGTATTTCTGTGTGTCCCTATGGTAAGGGTGACATAGTATGAACTTCTTTTGTTATTCATGGTGTTATTTTGTGACTGTATGTATTAATTTCAGTGAAATTGTGTTTAAAATCCTTCTTGTTTATATGTTGAACTCTCATAGTGTATTATTAAAATCAGTCAGTATATAGTTGTATGGTTTTCCTTTGACTGCCTTCTCCAGAGTGAGTTTGTATCTGATCATGGGATATGAGGAAAAGCAGGCTGAAATATGCAGGGATGCAGCTTTCTGATAGCTGTGGGGTTTCTGCAGATTCCAGAAATTAATGGTGAGTCTTCAGTGCATTACAAGTTAATAAAAACTTACAGCAGACATTATTTATATCGAAGCACAAAATAAATATTGAATTTTCTTTTTAAGAGAAAATTGCTTGGGGGATTCTGACAGTTAGTGAATCACTCTGCCAGGCTTTGTGGTTTTAAAGCCAGAATGCTTACGCTTGAGAGCATTTTTTTCTGTCCTATTTTTCTATCAAAGGCTCTACAGATGAACAGAGGAAGCTGGCAGATGAGCTGGCTTATGGGAGGAAATAGTTAAAGCAGCTGAGCACCAGCACTAGCAAATGCATAAGCAAACCTGTAAAAGTAGCTTTCATGTTATCATTATGAACTCACAGTTTTTAAATGTTCTCATACCTGATGCAGAATAGGCTAGGAAGTATGATGCTAAAACTGACTGAGCCATACTTCTGACTGCAGAATACTGATGGGCAGGCAGCAGTTTGGCTGCTCTCTGCCACACAGGTCAATGAGGTAGCACAGACCTGTGGCGTTGCTTCCTGGTAGTGATGTGCAGCTTCCTGCACTGCTCTGGGGATTTGGGAGGTGCTGCTGCTCATGCTCCCAAAACTTTTTGTATCTTCCAAGCTCTTAATCATTGCGAATTAAATAATCGTTGTGAATAAAATTTAGATTAGACTATTAAAGATTTAAGTGTTTTAAATCCTGAAACTCATTCTGTCTGTAGAGTTCAAGGGTTTATTCATGTGCAGCACCATGGAAATTGCCACTGAAGGTACATGAGCTGCCTCATGGCTGACTCCTACTTAAGCCTTTTGTAGGAAAAGGTTAAAATGGATTTACTGCATCCGCAAAGTAGCCTGCTCAAATTTATTTGGGTGAGGTTTCAAAATATGTACAGTTATTCAGGTTTCAGTCTAGTTCCTTGACAATGTGTTTGCAGAATGCTAACCACTTAAAAGGAGCTTGGGGTTTTAGATTTCCACGTTGCTGCTCCTCTGTTTGCAAGCCAGGCAATGAAGGATAGGGCTGGTCTATGAAGCTGACAGAGCAGCTCCTTTCCCTGACCCCAGCCACTTGAGAACCAGGTGATGCAGTAAGCATGAGAGGAAAATCAAAGTCACAATCCTGTAAATATTTATGTACGTAGTTAAGGTTAGACATAAAAATGGTTATTTGAACTTAGTTGAACTTGCACAGAGAGCTAAGAATACGTGTAAATATTTGTGGTCTGGAACCTATTTCAGATTTGAAAAAATATTTAAAGTACTTAAAAATGTATTATATTTTTAATACTGCAAAGCCCTCTGCTGCAACAAGATGCATTCAGACAATGCAGACCCTGCCATGTGGGTAGTGCCTTCCAGCAACAGCAGGCTGGGTAACTGCAGGCTTCCAACTTGTGCAGTTCCGTTGGTTTGCTCCTGTGGTGCCCTGAGCAAGAACTCAGTGTTGGGTTGGAGGGCAGGAGGCTTGGTGTTGGGTCACTGAACTTGTGATGGCAGTTGTCTGATTCAACTAATTCTTCCCTGTTAGATTTCTGAAGCAATTTTGAATGGGTTGCTAAGGCTCTGACTACCTGCCCATCCCAGCAGTAAAATGGGGTTAACTGTGCAGTCTTTCTTCCAATTTTGCCTGGACTTCTTGTGAATTATTATTATTATTACTTTTTTATTTTTTTGTGCAGAAGCTAGTTTTCAAAGCACTTAAGATGAGTAAATTGAGAGCCTGCTAAATGTGCAGGTGTTTGGCTACCTGGAAATGTGAGGGATTGGGTTCATTGTGTATCTGTAGGGTCTCACAAGTGTGTGTCAATCCTCTCAAGAGCTGTGATCTAACTTTTTTTTTTTTTTCTTTAATCTCATATTAGCTCCTGTTACAAAGGAAGCAGCACTATCCTAGCAACCTGCTGTCTTCATTTATGCTCTGTGTATTTTGTGTGTACAGACATACTTCTTAGTAGTGAGCAGCTGCAGGCGTGTGCAAGCCAGCCCTGTGCTGACATAGAGTTCCAGCTCTCGCCCACCCGCCCACTTTCCTTCCTTCCTTCCTTCCGTGGGGAACTGGCAACCAGACAGCCTCAGTGCCTGTGCTGTACAGGCAATGGCCTGCTGGGGGGATAGATGGGGAGAGCATTTGGGTGCCAGATTGGTGTCTCATTAGGCTTTTCTTAGCACGTCTTACAAGTCTGAGGACAAACAGTAGTTTGGATGGAGAAAAAATTTGCTTCCTGAAGAAAAGGGAGATGGAGGTGTGTCTCTGTGCTGCTGCTCCCAGGCTCATCCCACGTGTGGATGCTGGGGCTGTGAAGTGCTGAAGGGCAGGGGAGGTGGAACGCTCTGCCCAGGACAACTTTTGAAACTCCATTTCGATTAATTCACTGCTTTCTTCTCAAAGATGAGGACGGAGTACAAAATACTGGATTGTGTAGTGCAAATGTGAAATTAGACTGAATTTATCCTGAACTGTCTTAATGAATGGCAATTTTGCTAAGTCATATGGCTGAGTCAGCTGACTTTAATGATGTTTTTAAGCAAGGGTTAGAGAAAGCATTCAGCTCATGTTTCCTTGTTGCTGTCGCTGCGTTTTTTTCTCTATTAGGGTCTTAATGACTATGTTTTCCTTTCTTAATCACAAACAAGATGACTTCAGCAGTTGATGACCCTCCTGCAGTCTCTGGCATGGCTGTGGTGTGGAGGTCACTCCTAGCCCTGCAAAGAGGTAGCAAGCAGAACAGCATGAATGAATTGCTGTTCAGCAGGAGCAGGGCACTGGTTTGGAGAGCCTGGCATTATAAGAGTGGGTACAAGCAGTTGGTTCCCTGCTTGGGCATTTCTTGCTGTGCAAGTGGAAGCTGAGTGGCCTTGCTTTGGTGGTTGAAAGCTGGCCATGGCACTTGGTGCAAGCAGGTAGGGGGCTGCTTTGATTGCCTTTCAGAAGACAAGTGGTTAAATGGGACCTGTGTCTTCTACATGCAGAAAAGCTGTAAATAAGTAGCACTGAGGCTGCTTGACCCACATCATGCTTGCTGGCCAGAGAAATGCTCTGCATGCTTGGGCTGCCCATACTTGGCACTGTGCTCTGCCTCTGTGCTTTGCAGCTGCTGGGCTGCAGTTGCAAACTTGATGAATAAAACTGACACACACAACTTGTAGGTGTATTTTGTTATTTTTTTGTTATTTTTTAATTTGTGAAGGGGGAAATTAATTTTTTTTTTTCTGAAATCTGGGATTGGCATGTAAAGAAGCACTGTGTGTGAATTCCAGCAGTAGTCTGTAAATGGGCACTTTGGGAAAGATGCCTGACTTTGGAGCTTGTGAAGTACTGAAGTGACTTGGTCTGTTTTTCCTCTGCATGAATGGTGAGGGGTATGGGGGCAGGTGGAAGATCTCTGTGTGAGGGTTGGTGGGTCCTGCTGCTTCCTGTGCTGTTGGCTGTGACCGTGCAGGCAGTGTTCTCGTTTACATTGGTCTGCTTTCAGCCTGCCCTTGTAGAACTATTTCACTTGCCACTTTGTAAATCATTATATGGGATTAGGCCTTTTACCAGCTTTTAAGTATTCTTCCACCATTGTAAGAACTTCCCCCTGCCTGGCTCAGCTGAGCAGTGTTCCTCCTTGCTGAAGCAGAGCTGTGTGTGAGGAGGAGGAAACGCTCCCTGGAAGGCGACCGACATTTTCAAAAGTGCTGTTCCACAAAAGGCACTTTGAACTGTGCTAAACCTTTAAAAGTTGAATAATATTTTCAGTGTTACTGTTCTTATGTTTTCCTATTGTCATGGGAGACTTGGATCAAGTCCCAGGGCTGTGGTTAACTTTGCCTCCGCTCTTAGTCCTTATTTACTACTGCTGAGGAGATGAACTTCAAGCTATTCCAGCTTTTTTTTTTCTTTCTTCCTTTTTTTTTTTTTTTTTTTTTTTTTCCGCTGCTAAAATCTGTCTTAAAGTGTTCTATGACTTTAAAAAAAAAAAAAAAAAATAGAAAAAGCTGAAAGATGGCTAATGTTATAGCTGCAGGACTGCAGTGAGGTGCTACCTCCCGCTTACTGCCCAAGTTGCCTTGCACTCTGTGGTGGTCAGCTGGGCCTGGCATGTCCCTGGGGAGCTTGGGAATGTGAGTAACAAAGGTGAGCCAGGCAAGTGTTGTTTATCCAGTCTTTAATGTTTCTGATTCTTAAGAGTTGTAGTTGTACGTGTGTACCTAACAAATGGAACATAAAACAACTGTGAACGTTTTGGGGTGGCGGTGGGTGTTGGCCTGAAAGTTAGAAGGGGAGTGCTTGGCAGAGGGCACAGCTCAGTTTATGGTGTTTTGATAAACACCGGTGAGTCTGTTTCCATCTCAGGGCTTGCTGAAGGTGCAGCCAGAGGAGCAGTTTCAGTGGGACAGGGCTTTTTAGGAAATGCTGTCAATAAATACTTAGTACTTACAAATTCTCAGGAAGCAGATTGAAATATAAGAGGACACTGAATTTTGTTACTATATGTTGGTTAGATCAGGTCCTTCATTGTTAAGTATGTTTTCACCCCTTGCCCCGTGAGTTTATTTGGCAGAAGGTATGATTTATTTGACATCAGATTATCCGCATGCGGTTGTCATGGCGGTATTTGAACTTCTGCTATGAAGATGCAGGGTTTAAGGTTTCCATTGGTCAGTGAGGTCTCCAAGGGCTCATTTTCCATTTATATATACTTCCTGTCTGTCCCCAGGAGCCTAATTATTAATGTAATAGTATGTAGTAATAGCTTATCAGACCAGATTATGTTAGTGTAACTTGCTTTTACCATACATCATTATATGTTAAAAGTATTTGTTGGTTTAAATTGAAAGCTTAGTGTGTTCCTCTACTAACTGCTCCCTTTCAGCTTCATGAAGGACAGGCATCTTTTTCTGCTCAACAGTGTTAAGTGCGGGCTATATACAAAACAGTAGTGGCTTTGTAGTTGCGTTTTTTTTGGTCCAGGTGAAAATATAATAAATGAAGCGTGAGGCAGAGGAAGGGGAAGATCCTAATCAGATGCTAAAGAGACTTCATGAATATTAAGTACTTTCCACTTAAGCAGTCTTTTTAATAATCTGAAACATTAATAGCAGTATGACTGTCTACATCTACACCAGCTGTGTAAGAGAGATAAAAGTCCCAGTTTAACGTGATTTTTATCAGCTTGCTCATGGTGGTGTCTGACCCACGGAAGTTGTCAATTTGCATGCTGGAAAACAGCTTTCTAACAAACAGGACTGGCTGTATGTGCAAATAAGTAGCCTGAGTGTCACTTGATTCTTGATCTGGGGAATGGAAGAGCAACTGCTGGTAGTTGAAATACTTCAGGTTTTTGTTTCCTTCCTTCCCTCTCCAAAGTATTCAGCCTTAGTGCCTAGAGTTGTCCTCAGTCAAGAATAAACCTGTAAATGCATGTTGAATATTTTCTGGTAACTAATTATAGGAACTGTTTGTTCCCAAGTTAATGAATTCCCTATAAGAGTTCCCTGCATTCAGCCTATTATATGTGTTGCAAAAGAATGACTGCAATTTTTTTTTTTTAATGTGTATGCTGTAAATGTAAGCTGTTCCAGTACTGTAAAAGCTGTACTCATGAATGTTCTCTGAGCTGTCTGGGGATGTTTACGTTTATAATCCTTTCCATCAGGAAGATGCTTGGAAAGATCTGCTTCCTTGAACCAATCATGTTTTCCTGCCTGGTTTGCTTGCTCTTTTGGATACCCCAAAAGGGAATCCTAACAACATGCCTTCAACTTCTGAAACCTAGTGTGAATGTGGGTGAAAGTTTAACATTCTTAAGTGGATAAGTAGATAGTGGCTTAAAACAAACAAACAAAAGCCAACAAAATTAACACCGGTACAAACCAAAACTCCAGCTTTGGGCTTGTCTGTGCTGTTTCCGGCTTAGAATGGCTGGTCTGCTCTGCCCCTTCCTCTGACATTTCTTCTCCTGTTTGGGAGTGGCTGAACTGCTGAACTGGTCGGTTGCCTGTATGAAGTGAGCTGGAACCTGTTTCATTTGCTCTTCGTATTGCACGCTGTGATCTGTAAAGTATCATCAGCAGCTGGGCTGTCTCTCTGGCACATGCTGGGTGAGCAGTTGGGATCATGGATCTTACTACTAACTTGTGAATCAATCCACAGTAAAAACTGGGATCCCTGTCAGACGATACTGTAACGCAGGTAATTAATCTGTCCAGATACACTCAATCTATTTAGGGAGTGGAGTTTGGGAGTAGAATGCAGGCTAAGGCGACCTCAAGTATGTTCCTCAAAAACTAATGTGTTGCACACCTCTAAAAATAGTGGACTGCAAGAAAATAAGAAGGAGCAGCATTTCCTGCAACTTGTTTGTGTAAGGTCTAGTCTGTGTTATGCATCTGGAAGCAGCTTCTTGCTGTCTCAGTGCATTTGCTAGTCAGGAGCCCCGTCTACAGTGATTGCAATTGGAGATCTTGCTGTGGAGTTAGCAGGGAGTTACTACAGAATCAGATATGATGCTGTCTCCTGTAGCATTTATTATTATTTTTAAAGCATTCATATTGGCCTTTTTAAGGATTTGTCTTCTTTATATTAATTTCTTACAGAACTCAAAATGACTAAGTTGTTGTTAATATATATTAAAAAAAAAAAAAGCAAATGTGGAAGGATTTTATTCTACAGCAGTTCCTGCTTGTTCCATCTGTATTGCTCTCATTACTATTACAGAGCATGCCTGTTAAAATAAGCAAGTAAAACACTTAATTACAAATACTTGAAAATATTTTGTCTGTGACTTTGGAAAAACTGAAGATAAGAAATTTAAAAGAAACAAAACTATTTCTATTCTGCTTTTTGAGGGGATGTGGAGCTTTAAAAGGTCTCTTCTTAAAACTACTATTGCTTTTATCTGTTCTTGTTCAGTTCATGTAAGTAATAGAAGTAATCTTATGTTGGGTTTCATTGCTTTGCTCATTGGAGGGGGAAAACAATTTTTTTATTAATTTATTTTTTTAAAGAAGAATAGTAACTTTGGGGACATCTGGAAATAGGTACTGAATATTTCAGGGAGATGCTTTCCTGAATGATATTTGATATTTCAGTGTATGTGTGTACACACCTGCTTATGATTCAGAAAAACCGCTACAGCATGATTTGGTACTTCACATTATTGCATCCTTTTAGTAGCTGTGATGGTCATGTTCTTGGTTTTGTTTCTTTTTCAGTAAAGAAAGTCTTCTAGGTTGAGAAGATTAGTGTGAGCTGAGCTATTTGCTACACAAAAATGTGTTCTCATTCTTTATGGTACCTGGGGAAACAATTGTAGTCTACATGGCAGTATAACCAAGTTACGCGCTCTTCCACACCCATGATTTTATCTAGTGTCAACAGCAGGGATTTATAAGACTTTAGGAAAATGACTTCTCTGGGAGCTGGAGGCATTGTGGGTCTCTTTGTAGCTTTCTTGTCTGAATTAGTGAATATTAGTGGGACACTGTTTATCACACCATAATGCGTAAGCCCTTCTATTTACAGACCAATAACTCATGGATTACACCCTGGTATTTGAGTGATTTGGAGCTCTCCTGGAGGGAGAATGGAGCAGTGTGAAGCTGTGGTAACCATATTTTGCCTTAGCATTTTGTGCATCAGCTGTGTAGCGTTTTTAGTTATTGCTAAATTTGTGGTAGGAAGCTGCCTGAAATGAAATGTGAGGAACTCTGTATAATAATAAAATCAATTGGACTGTTTCCCCAGTAATTCTAGAGACTGATGCATCATTAATGTTGGTAATACAGTGGCTGTCAGATCACAAACTTCTCAATAAATGTGCAGCTGGCAGGCTTTGATGGAAATTGGAGGCAAGCAGAGAATGAGATTTAGAGCTTTGATATATGGGATGTCAGCCATGCGATGAAGTTTTTATCAATTTCTGTCACTTCTATCTCTTATGCTTGCTACATATGTGGTCTTTCTTGCAGTTTCTGTTGGTGGCTGAAATGATAACTGCACCTTTCTAATGTTTAGTAATGGAGATAGTAGTTAAAAGAAGAACCCAGGTCACATTTGAATTTGTTGCTTTGTTACGTAGCAGCATCGCATCAGAAATGTAATGCCATAATCAGCTCCTACACTCTCAGTGATTTATTATTGGTAATAATATTTCTGATGGAAATGAAAAGCAGAGCTAGTCATCAAGGAACTCACTCTAACAGAAGGGCAAGGCTGTTGTTTCTTATCCTGATTAACAACCTGTACTGGGGAGGCATCAGGAAAACCAGTTGAGTGGGTTTTCCAGTCTTTCTGAATGCTTTTTTTCATGTTTTTTTTTTTTTTTTTTGGGTTTTTTTTTTTTTTTTCCTTTTAAACTGCTTAGTAAATCAGGATTTCTCTGTATCTTTAGATTAACTATTTGAAAGACTTCCTGGTCGCAGAGCAGCTGCTTGGAAAAATCAAACGTGTTGCAAATCCCTGTCAACGTTGGTTTAGTTCAGAATTACATAAACAGCTGGAAAGTGGCACAGATATCTGCAACATAAAGGAAAGACAAACAAGGTAGTTTGCTAAGAGTAAATACCGATAAGGAAGTTTGAATTTGAACACCCTCCACTGCTGTGTTGTGAGCAACATGAGCTCTCACCATGGGCTGCACTGATTTACACCTTAAGCCAGTGTTTGGAGCTGTGCTCTTCACAATCTTAGGATAAAATTGGATCTCCAGAAACACAAACAAAATCCTTGAGCACTGTAGGGATAAGTGACTTTGCATCACATTAATGATATCTTTGGGTGGCTCTGGGCCAGAGCTGGCCTACATTGTTTCTGAGTAGTGACTCCTTGCAAGCAGGGGATGGCAAGCCTGTGAGTGCATTTGGAGCTGTGCCCTTTCCCCTGAGCTGTTGTTTGTTGCTGATCTGTGCAAGCTTTGGCAAAAATGCTTTTTGGTTTGACTTTTGAGAAAATCTTGCAACTGTATGAAAGGTAAAATGAATGTTTGGAAACTTCTCCAGACATTCTGAAGCTTCTTTAGAAAAAGGATGTATTCCTGTACAATTTTTGAAAGATCTGAAGTAGCAGAGGCTCCTGCAAATCTCTCTTAAAGTAAATGGAGGAATAAGATGCTTTGCGACAAATAAACAATGAAAATAGCACCCAGGCTCTCAGTATAAACTTTATATTGCTTTCAAATCTTAGAGTAATAAAATGATTCTCAAAAATAAAGCATCTGCATGCACATCTTGTTTGTATGTACTCTTCCAAAGCATAATAATTTCTCCCTCCCATTACCTTCATGCTTTTTTTTCCTAGGGAGGATCTAACTGGTACCTCTTATGCTTGAAATCCCATAGAAATTATTAGTAATAGAATTCCGCATAAAATATCTTGCAGGAGTTTAGTTAAAAGAAATGCCGTTTAAAAAATGGATAGACTGATTCTCTGGGGGCAGACTCAAAGGGTTTTTGTTTTGGGGGTTTTTTCAGTGTAACCCAGCTTTTTTCAGTAGTTTGCAGCTGACTAATCCACACTCCTGGATTTGCTTTTGTTTTAGCTGTGGTGGTTCTTCAGAGCTGCCATCAACTGGCAGAAGTTTGAGCAAAAGTCTGGCCAGTTTTACTTCTCTGGGATGGCTTCTATCTGTACACAAGCAGTTTTTAGTTTTGAACACCTGCAGAGGCAAGGTATTAAGATTGCTGGTTCACTGATGCTCAAACAGGGCTTGGTGGTGTTCTGTGAATACTGCTTGTGAATACTTAAGACTGTTTGGGCATGCCAACAGTTCTGGGCAAGGTGAACAGATTTGATTCTGAGCACTGACAGGAGTTACTGTATTTGTGAACTGTGGGTCAAATCCCTCATAAAATCTCATAAGTCATCTGTCCTGGGAATTTGCATTCCACATCAGTGGCAAGTGTCCCATGACAGTGTAGAATGATTGTGGTTCATGGACAAGAAAAGAGCCCTGCAAACAGCTAAGGAACTTTTTCCAGTTATTCTGTAAAAAGCAGTAATATTTGAATACTAAAACTATTTGCTTCTAATGTTGTATTTCAAGTACACAATATTGTTTTGGAAATTGGTAATCACAGCCTGAACCTCTGATTAATCAGCTGAGGCAAGTGTTGGGTCAGCTGTGGGAGCACAGGTGAGAGTAATTTAGCTGTGCTCTTGGAAGGGGTGGAGCTTGACTCCACCTCCTCTAGACCTCATTTAAGGGCTGACCACCACTAAGGCAGCATCTCTCGCAGATTGCTTCTTGATGGAGATTGCCTCTGTGGTTCCCAGCAGACCGAAGGCTTCCATATGGGTAAATTTTTCCTGTAAATAACTTTTTGGAAATTTACTACCATCTTTCCATTACTGTCACCGTACAAATAATAAAAGTTAAAGATTTTGATTTTTATCCCTTCTGCAGTTTGAGATGAGTAATGCACAGAGGAAAGGACATTGGAAACAGTACTTCTTAAGATTTTAATTCCAGCTCTAACTAGTTTACTTGGTGTCTTTAGCTGCTCATGTGGTCCTAAACTTATCTGCCCACTTCTCTTCTGCTCACACTTTACTTGAAACCCTGGAATCAGCAGCTGCATTTAGAAATAAAATTATAATTCAACTCCAAACTTTACTTGTAAATACATGCATATGGTGATCTGCCAGTTGATTTTTAGACACGGTTGCTGGTTTAAATGTAGGTACACACATACAGTGCTTCTGATGTCATCTATGTACTTGACTTTCTTAAAAAGACTTGATGTCAGAAGCTTTTTGATATGATTTTGTTTTTTCTTTTTCTCTCTCCAGCCTATCAGTTTGTTTCTGCGTTTCATCCTATGCAGAGAGTCTGCGTTTAACGCTTTGCTTGTGTGAGTTTGGTTTAAGATGTGGAAGCACGCATTAGGTATTCCACTGTGAGTTCAGTTGCTTTAATTGTTTGCATTCTGCATTAGTCCTTTAGAAGAGCTGCTGCAAACTTTCACCAAAGGGTTTCCTGAAAGTAGCTGGATTTTTTTGTTGTTGTTGTTTTCCATTTTGGCATTTAAAGCATAGCTTCCCTCATTTTATTAATAAGAACGCTTTGTATCTGGCATGTAGTCTCATAGGCAGGTGAAGTGATGAGAAGTAGCTGGTGATGTTAAGTAGAATAGATCATTAAAATTATTAAATTATGTAGCATTGTTTAATCTGCTCACACAGCTTTGCTTGTTACGAATGACAATCTAATGCACCATCAGACTTGACAGCCCTCTTAGTTTGTTGTAGGAACTAGACAGGAACTGTCATTCATGTGCTCTAGAAGTTATGTGTTTCGAATAACAGGAAATGCATTCCTCTGGCACCTTGTAAAACTGAACAGTTGGCTGAGTGTTATGTGAAAGAAAGCATAGAGTCCAGTTCATAATAACAAAGCCATGTTACACTGAATACGTGCACTTGTCGTCTTGTTTTCCTGCCATAGGAGTTTCTGGAAACACTTTATGGGAATTAATGGTTCAGTTAGAAGGTATTCAGAAAGTCATGAGCACAGACTACTGCAGATGCACAGGCACGGACCATGTGAAGTTGTATTTCAGCATGCTGTGATCATTTTAAGGGAGATGAGATCTGTCAGCCACATCCATGTCATGTAACTCTTCAGTGCAGTGGTGGGAGTGGATGTTATTGTGGGGTTTGAGACCTGCAAGGGCAGAGCTGTGATCAGAAGCCTTAAATTCAACTCTTGGCTGTAAAGGTTCTATCCAGATTTCGGTTTCTTGCTGTATGATTTGAGGAAAGGGGTGAATGGCATCCCTTTGAGGTAGGTCTGATAGGAGGTGATGCAGAATGTGTTTCTCTACTGCCTTGGCCTGTGTTCCTTCATCCTGGTTACTTCTATCCATATTAATATACATCTGGCTTCCTTCCTGAAAACACTGCATATCATGCCAAGCCTTGTGGTGGTTTTGTAATGGGGCTGATGAACACGTGGCTGTTCAGCTGCCTTGCACTGGTCGCATCCTGGAAATAAACTTGTTTCCAGAGGCGGAGTAGTTTGCTGCTGTACTGACCCACTGCTACACTGAGATTTTACCCATCAGTTGAGAACTTCCTTACCTCTTAAAAATGTATCGGAGTCAAATTGCTCAGACTAGAGTAAACCTGAAGCTGTTTTTAATGCAGTTTCTTATGACAGAAGATAAGATTATATGATGTAAATAGAGAATTTTGTATCTCAGTGGTTTTCTTGACATGATGGATCTGTATGTTGTAGCTGTCTTTCTTGTTGAGAATGCAGTGAACCCTGACTTGTTCCCATAGAGTGTTTATTACACACACTTCTGATCTGCTTCTATAATTCTGTAAACTGCTATTCATTGTACATCAAGTAGAAGAATAAAGTGCATCTCCCTTATGTTCTTCATTATGCAGTTATCAAGTCAGTATCCAAGAAAAAAATGGTGGTATGCAGTTCATGGTCACAAGTATTTCTCTTTCGGGGGTTCAAAGCCAACCTATGCACAGAATTTTGAAAAGACTAGGGGTGGTCTTCCCAAATTCTCTTTTAGGAAGGTGACTTCTGTCTCTTGAATAAATTTACCCCTTTATTTTCATTTGTTTGCTCTCTGATGTATTGTCACAAGATGATCTGATATTTAAAACTTCTTGCCTCTACACTATTTTACTCATATTAAAATGTTGCCAAAAGTGCTGATCCAGATTAGCAAGAATATGACGCATCCGTGAGGCATCAGACATGATAAAAATTAGCTTTAACACAGAGGATCAGGGCCATTAAGATTCAAAACTAATTAGAGACCAAATTAGCCCTGAATTACAACCAATTTTCGTATCTGCTTCAGATAGAAAGACTTAGTAGTAAAAAGCAAAGAGCTTCTAAAAACTTCAGCCTACTCCAGGAAGGAGAACAGCTGGAGTAAGATGAGATTTTCCTGTTTCCCTCTTCAAAATATGTAATCCAATTGTCGTTCTTGGAATTTAGCCTTAGTTTTCTCTGGTGTTTCAGGAGCGAGAACCACTGCTAAATGATCATTCTTGACAATGTGGTGATAAGCATCTAAGCTTTTTTATGGAGCTTATTGGCACCCTACAATTATGCTGTCGCCCTCCAGCCACTGAACGTTCCTGCATGCTATATTTTAAAAAGAATAGGTATATACTGTATTTTAAGAGAGTTTTCTAAGGAGTTCATTAAGAGTTTCAGTTAAAGGCGTTAAGGGATATGTTGGGTGAACTGTTAGAACTTTTATAAGATTTACAGTGGTATTAATTCAGGAAAATGTATCCAAGTTCTCTTAAAACTGTTTAGAACCTTTTAACTGGTGAGTTGGGTTTACTTCTCATGAAAGAAGCAGCTCTCCATTTGCAGCCTTCCTGTTGATTCAGAGGTGTTTGGTATGTCTTATTGCCTGTGATCTGTTAGCTCAGATTGGATTGTCTGTGGGGGTGTACACTTTTCTTCGAAAACATACGTTAAATTAGCAGGGGCCACTGGTGAATATTGGTGGGCAAGCATAGGTAGGAAATAACCTTGCTTGCTCCATAAATTAAGTTTTTATGAATAGTGATTGTGTATTTGAGTCTGTCTGTGTGATTGTGGATTCAGCCATTTTGAGTCAATTTTTAAGCCCTTTTGAGCTTAAGTTCAGTCAAGTTTGTGTTAATTTTGTCCTTACTTGGAAAACTGCTTACATTGACTGTATGCTTAAATATCATGAGCTGCTGAATTAAACTTAAATCCCTCGGGTGTTCTATTGGTTTGCTGTTATCGCAGTCTCTGTACCTCATAAGAGGAGGTTGGCATAGTAATGTTTTAGTAGCATGAGAATTTTACAAGCAGACCAGAATCTCATGGGTATATCATGCAGTTATATTTTGGTCTTAAGGAAAGCCAGGGAACATGGTCTGTATCTCTGTTCTTCATGCTGTGACTTCATTACTGGCAAAAACATTACTACTAATAATGGAAGTGTAAAGAGCATCACAGAAGTCTCTTCCTCCTTTCTAAAGGTATCAGTTTCTGTGGTCTTGTGAGTTAAATACCTTTGTAATCATTCTTTAGAAGATCCAAAGGTTTAAACTACAGTTGAAAGCCGTTCTGATTCTGCTGTGCTTCTTAAAAAAATGTATCTTGTAAATGCTTTGTTTTTCTCTGATCTGTTAGTCCTGTGTGTTAGTAATAAATGATCATTCACTTTTTTTTTGGTTTTGAAGCTCAAGTGTGAAAGGAGAAAGGAAACCAGAATATTAATTTCATTAGTGTAGCTAAATGAAGAAGCAGAAAGCTAAGTGCCAGCAGCTGCTGACTCTGGCAAGGGGTACTTGGTGAATGCTGTTTTAATGATGTTAGAGTTAGAAAATATGTTGATGAGTATCTTGAGCGAGATAAATTTATATAACTTATTGTGACTTTCAAGGGGGCTTGATTTATATCTAATAAATATTGATGGCTTGTAACTGAGTTTGTTGTACAGATAAATGCCATCTGACTATTACTGACAAGCTTGTTTTAACCTTCAGAGGAATTCTTAGGAGAGAACCATACTGCGAAAACTGTCAAAAAGTCACATGTCAGAATCTTTTGGTCTGCTTAACTGTGTTGCTCATGGTGAAGGAGACTGACGGTAATTTTTTTTTTAAATATATAACCCGTTAGCTATTGTGCCACCCAGCAAATGATTTCAGTGAATGCTTAATCCTGAAGCAGTCTCTTAACTTCTGGCTGTGGCAGTGAGTGCTTCTGGATTCCTTATCCAGAGTCATTGGAAATGCCTTGTAGTCCTTCTGTTTGGATTAACCAGCAGTTCCAGGGGTGGCAGCCTGCTGAACAAGTACATGTTGTTCTTTAAGAACAGAAGCACATGTTGGTTCTGCTTTAACCCCAGAAGCTGTAACATAACATCCAGGGACTTTTTTGAGGAAGCTTTTGAAGAGTCTGTTAATATGCGGCAATGCTTTCTTTGGAGTGTAGGCTGGGGACAAACACCTGTGCTAAATGGAGCACAGGGAGTATGCAGGTGATGTAGAAAAGAGCTTTACCACAGTGCACCTTTGCTTCTTTGACAGGAAGCAGTGCTCCTGTTCTTTTTTTCCCCCCACTTCTTCCTGACTTGGTTACAACTATTTGAATGCCACTTCCTGGGAAATCTGAAAAGTAGCAGAGGGGTTTCCTGAGTTGTGTTTTATATCATCAAAACAGCATGTGTATCTGAGAGGTATGGTTGCATTCTGTCTGGGGGAGTACAACGTATAGGTAGGGTTGGTTCTGATAGAGTCACTAGCATATGCTGTTGCACTAATACTGCTGAGGTGTATGCAGTGGGGAGGGAGGCAGTGTAGGCAGGATGGTAGTACCTGGCCCTGCTGCTGAGTGCTGTGGGAGCTGCTGTATGCTCTGTTGACTGCATCTCTGCTTCTTACCAGTACTTCTCCAAAAGGAAGGTGCTGTCACTTGATAGATTGTGGAATAATGTGAATTAAGGGCTCTATAAAACTACTACATGACCTGCTTTCATTAATGGTAATTCATCTGTAATCATGATAAGACTTTTCAAAATGTATTTTCTGATTTGTGCATTAAAACTTGAGATTAGCATCTCCACTGTGTTTTAAAAGTGTGTGATTTCTATTAAAGTCATGCTTCTTTCTTGTTCTTATAACGTAAAGTATAGGCAGAAAAGAAAGGCTCTGGAAACTATTGATCTGATGCAGCCAGCACTTTCAGTCTGGGTTTTACTGAAGTCATTGCCAAAAATGCGATCACCTCCAGTATAGCAGGGATTTTGCTCGTGCTCTGATGTGTAAATTTAAGTGCCTGTATAGACAAGTGTCAGCAGAGTTCTCTTGCAAGGAAAGCAGGGCCTGTTTGCATCATCAGGTGTTAAACCAGATTTTAAATGAAGTGGTTTTGTTTTCCTCTAAGTTGTTGATTTCATCGTTTGAAAGCAAATGTTCAGGTTAATTGTGGAAAAAATCCTAGCAGTGTGAAGGGATGGTTTAGGCTCTGAGTATTTATTGCTGGGCTTACATTTTTAAAACTACAGATCCCCAAATTGTTGTTTTAAGGTGGCTAGTACTACTACTTGCTGTCTGGCAAGCTTTGCCTTTCTGCACCTGTACCTATGAATTTTTGTTTCCACATAGTGGTTATGCCTTGGCTTTAGCATTTCTGTAGTACAAAACTGATGGTTGTGACCTTGGTTTTTCTTTGGCCTATATGAGGAATTGAAGTTTGAAATAGCTTATGATAAACATTGAAATGCTGGTGTATTTTCTTTTTTTAAAATAGATTTTAATTTTTATATTTTACATGAAGTGTGACTGAAAAATGCAGTGTTGTTTCAAACATAAGATGTACAGGAAGGATTGAGCAATTCTAAATAAGAACAAAATCTCTTAAGTCTTTTCTAGTTTAACCAACCTAATGTTTCCAGTATACCTGGCTAGGATCTTTTGATTACTATAATTATGTATAATAACAAAGCTCAAGTCCTTTTGAGAATCCCAAGGCAATTTCCAGTGGTGTTTGTGGATGGACTAATTATTTTACTATATTTGGAGTAATGCCTCTTAGCTCTTTTTAAACTTTGGCATCACTGTAAACCAAAACTTTTCTTGCAGAGGACTTAATTGGTTCTAATTTGTTGGCTAGGTAAAGGCACATGGGAAATGGAGAGCAGAGCTCTGTTGGATGGAGGCTCCCTTAGTGCGTTACACAGTTTGGCATTTGGGGCGTTATCCTGGAGTGTTGCAGAGTTTCAGCTCCTGATTGATCAGGGGAGATAGTCCACACTGTATCTGATTTTAAAATAATTCTAAAGCAGGACTGGAGAAAAGACAGCTCTTAATGTCTTGAAAACAGGTTTTTTTGTTGTTTTTGTTTTGTTTTTGTTTTTTTGAGGAGTGGATCCTTCTGAGAGGTACCGCTGCTTCCTCTACTTCCACAGCTGGAGTCATGAGAGGTACAGGCAGCACATGAGCCTCAGCTAGTGGATTACTGCTGCTGGCTGTTGAGGTGCTGGGAACTGGCAAAAAGGAAAAAATGCTATTGGCTGTCTCTTACTGGTTCACTTTCTCTGGTAAGCTTGATTTCTGTGTATCTGAACAAAATCTAAATTACTGTAAATTCCTCAATAAAATGATCTTAGGGACATACATGGGGGTGGTGCTGGAATGTGTGAAAATAAGTGTGTTTTCATTTTTTTTAAATAGCATCGAGGTGTCCAGAAGTCTCATATACTGGAATGTGTATATACCCCACATCATTATATCCACAATGCAGTGATAAAATCATTATATTTGCTTGCTCTTCATCACTGTGTCTATTCTTTGGTTTAGTCTTACGACTCCGGGTTTTTGTGATGGTCTTTAAGAAACAGTACAATATAAAGCTAAAACAAAGTAGCAGCCAGCTGATAACGTGTATCTTGTGGTGGTAACAGGACTGAGGATGCCAACTGGTAGCAGTGGGTCTCATCTGCGTGTTGCATCCTGTACCAAGGAAGGTCATTAAAGGTGAGAGGAGAGAGATGTTCTGATAAAAACAAGAAGCTGAGTACTTGAGAAAGTGTTTTCTTTTTAAAAGTCAAAGGTAGCTGTCAGCAGAACTTGTCCTGGTGCTGTTAGCTCATGCTAGTGCCTTCAGTGTAAAAGCAATACATCCCCACATACCAGGCCAGCAATGTCATGTTTTAATTTTATTTATTTATTTTTAAAAGAATTTACAATTTATTTCCTATTCATCAGAATGTATTTTTGTTTAAATCCTCTGAGCAAAACTATGCCCACATTTGTCAGAATGTTCTTGTGCCATCCAGGCACGTCCCTACAAGTACTTTTTTGGCAGTTTTGGTTCAGGTTCAGATATTTGCACTGTAATCTCAAAAGATATCTTCAGTGTGCAAAGCTATACATACCTTTACATAAAAAAATTGTTGTAACTGCAATTTGACACAGCGCCAATTGTTACCTACTGCTCTTCAGCTGTAATCTGTGTGCAGCAGCTTGTTTCCTCTCTTCTCTTGAGGTTAAACTGGTACCATGGGGGGAATGTGTCACCTCCTGAGAGCAGAAGGCAACCCTGGAGCTGTGTGGTAGAGCTGCTGGCGAGGAGAGGCTCGCATGCTGAGAGCAGGAGGCAGCCAGGCTAAGCGTGGGCTTGGGGACTGAAATGACTTCACATGAGTTCTTCTTCCTATTCTGTTGATCTAGAAATGGCTTCATTTGTTTGTGGGGGGGACAGAGAATGAGCTGTCATGTCATGGCTCCACACAGGGAAGCACTGAAGAGGTGTATGGGGTCCAAAGTGTAGATGTGCTTCTGTTGGGCAGCGACAACTGCATGTGGAATGCAAGCACAGCCTTCCTAGCACTCCTGAGCAGTGGACAGAGCTGGAGAGTGGATATCTGTCTTCTGATGAAAGATTGGCAGGGCTTGAGCATAACTCGTTAAAGAAGCAGCAGAAGATTGGGAAACAGTCGTTTCTGCCAGCTGAAATTGCTCTGGTCTCTGGAGACTTGGCAGTGTGATTCACCATGATGAAATATTCAGGTTTTAATCACCATTGCCTGGTGCAGAAGCTATAACTTGGCCATTTCTGAGATGTCCTTCTCTTTTTTTTTTTTTTTTTTTAAATGCATAAACAGGTCTTATATGGAAGGTGTGTGTAAAGAGATACAGCTTGGCTACATGTTAAACTTCAAGTGTGTGTCTATACATCTTTCTATATATACGCTTGTATTTGTTTGTCTGCAGACTTAATGTTTGTGGAAGAAGTGACCCGTTTGCTGGGACTGGTTTCTGCGTGTTTTGTTCAGCAGGGCACGGAGCTACCCTCAGGATGTGTGGTCAGATAAGCTGTGGGTCACTGTAGAATGTTCAACTTTAGGGCTTATATCTTCTGCTTTATTTAAATTGTGAATTTGTCCTCTTTCTTAGTGTGTCACACTCCGAAGGTGGATTTCTGCAAAAGCTGGTGCTTTAAGTTCATATTTGTATAACGGTTCCTTACTGCTTGACCCACTGCTGTTGAGTAGTCCACACTCATAGAACACTCCTTTTCTTCAGTGGTTTTCTAGGAATCCCAAGCACTGTGAGTTGTGTGTGGTTTTTTGTTTTGTTTTTGTTTTTTAAATGGCTTTCTGGACAGCCTGGGCTGGTTGTGCACTCCTACACACTGTTTGTATGAGCCAGGCCCTGCTGTACGGCCCAGTAATACTGTGATTGCAGCCCTGATGCTCTGCTGTGCCTGACCCCAGTTTGGTCTTCCTCCTACAGCTCTGCTGAGAGTTGCTTAGTAATTGCTGTGGGTGTATGAAGTAACCACGTACCAGAGGGAAAACACATCTGTCCTTTGTGCTTTTTAAAGACTGGTAAGAGAGGGCTCATGAACTTAACATGCTATTCTAATGCTAAATCTTAAGGGATGCTGAACACCCTTGGGCCTGTTCAGTGGTCTAAAGTTTTATGTGTTAATGATATCAGAGGAAATGCCTATGCATGAAACATGGGCTTGATCTGAGCAGGAACCTCACCTAAGACCCTCTTCTTTTTTTTCCTTGTTTGTTTTCAGGAGGATCCTGGAAATATTTAAGTTTTTTACTAGTGCTTTGATATTCCACTTTCTCCAAATACATTGTTACAACAACATAAAACTCATTTCTCTTAAGAATCCTTGAGCTCACCCTGAAAGATAAGAATATAAGGAAAGAATAGAACTCCTGATGCTATTAATGAAAAGATATGTGCATGAGAGTAAGAACAGCCCGAATTTTGCTCTCAAATGCATAACTGCATTTTCTAATCCCCATTGCCCTTGCCTATGTTAAGGTCTGTTTTGCACAGCTCAAGTGTGAAGTAGCAAATAGGTAATATTAGACCTAAGCTATGTGCTCATGTGCATTTATTTTTCCCATCAGGATTCCATTTAAAAGGTATTTTGGTATTTGGGAAGAAGCATAGGATCTATTTTATATCCCAGGTAAAAATAGATTTTTCCAAAGAGGCATATCCAAGGTGTATGTGTTGGACCATAAAGCCTTGATTGTGCTTGCTGCAGCTGGAAGGATTCAGATATTTTCTGTTTTTATCTGAAGGTTTCAGCTTGTTGATTAGTATTGATTGCTGAAGGAATTGACCATTTGAGTAGATGTGGAATCAAATAATCCCCTCCATTCTTGCCTTTCAAATCCATTGTCATGGAACAAGATGCTGAGCTTTGCATGTGTGCCTCAGTGTGATGGGAAATTCTCTCATAGCCCCACTTGTTTAAAAAAAAATATGTATAAAGAAATTGCACCTTTTCTTCATCTCCAAGCTCTATTGACAAGCAGTATTTGTGTATGAATTTGGGGGTAATCATTTGTAGTTGCATCTAATAGAAAAACAACAGGAGACCAGAAGCAGCAGCTTCTTGACATGTCCCAGTGATACTGACACAGTGAGATCTGGCCTTCTAAAATTGTATGGGTATTTCTGATGCATAGGTGACTTTTCCCATGTATTTTATTAGAGCCTACTACTGATTCAGCTCTCCTTACACATATCCCATATGAATGGAGTTCCTGTAACTAATGCAGCTGTTAATTTCTTATGCCAAACTGAACTCTGAGATACTGGTGACAAAATGAACTGTCCTTCTCCCACCTGCTTACTACCTTTGCAGTAAGGCATGGTGAATGACAAGTGTGTCAAGGTGCTGGCCAGGGAAGCTGGAACCAAGCAGTTGATACTATGAAAACTGTGTGATTTTTGAAGCAAAATTTAGGAGAAACTCTGTATTAATTGGAGTTCCAGGTGATATTTCTAAGAGGTCACTACTGTCAAATGTAATTCAGAATGAATCAAACAGGAGATGCAGGATCAGCTGCATAAGCCTTATTTCTGATTGCCTTCTATATAACCCAGGGAGGTTGGTTAAGTGATCCCCACTGTGTGCTATGGACAGGCTGTGCAGCAGGATGGGTACCTGTAGGCACCTCAGGTCTGACTGCGCTGCTTGTGGCTCCTTCTGGCCTTGAACTTAAATTTCCTCTTCGTAGTACTGCATCTTCTACTTCTGTTTGTAGAGGAGCCATAGTAGTTATTATGAAAATAAACACTTCTTATTCAACTTATTCTATTTTAAAATAATTGAAATATTAGAAATTCTTTAATTGGAGAAGAAAAAGATATACATGGCATGAAAAACCTGTGCGGAAAAGTCCCTAAGTTGGGGGGTGGGGGTGGGAGGGATGGAGTACCATTAGTCATGAATTGCATTATGTTGTGGCAGGCATCCACATACATGGTTGTCCTCCTGTGCAGGAGGTGGCCCTCATAAGGTTTTCTTTGGAGGTAGTCATTTTGCTTTCTGCTTTGGTTTCTGATTAGATTCTAGAGGCTGAGCTTCTCATAGCTGAAAATTAGCTCTTGGATAAATTTCCAGAAGGAAAGTATTAAGAGTTTCAGGACAAGCAAATGTGGCTGGGGTGGGAAATACAGCAATAATAATATAAATACACATACATATACATGTGTAGGTTATGGCTCACTGATTCTTTGTCTACTCTGGGATACCAGTGCTCCAAGTACCAGCCATTGACCACTGACTTACAGAAGCCTTACTCAAAGCAAAGAAAGCATCAGGACTGGGGAACAGAACAAGAGAATTCCTGATCCTCTTTTTAAGATGCAAATAAAATACTGGTGTTAGTTAAAATGTAGGTTGTTACTAAAAAATAATATAAAACGTTAATAAAATAAATGGACAAATGCCTGCAGTGTGGAGAAGTGGCTGAAGTACTTGAAGCAGAACTGTTAGTCTTGTGCTGATTTTGCAAGCCTACAAGGTAATCCATCAGTTTTATGCAGTTCTCTGTACTGCAGATACAGTGCATGGGAATTATAGTGTCACTACACAAGTCTTTACTAGCAGTGGATATAATTGCCAAATGAACTTTGCGTATTGATAATGAATTTTATCAGTTCTGCATGTAGCTTTCCCTGGGGTAGTGTGAAACTGGAATACCAAAATGATGTATGAAATGGAAACCTGTTTGAGAGCTCGTACCAGTGGTGGTTTGACAGTTGCTTGGCTTTGTTATTTTAAGTGTTTTATCATGGTATCAATTCCTGGGGAAAATAATAATAATAATAAAGGTGTGTGTTTGTGTGCACAGATGCTGCTGCAGCAGACTCAAACATCCCATACATGAAGGTGCTGTCTTGAAAATTAGTGAATGCCATCGTTGAGCCCTGTGTGTGGATCTGTGATAATTTCATTAGGTGTGCAATGCTGTACTGAAAGATTCATTTCATCTCTTACAAACAGTAAGGAGAACTTGCAATCTGTAACAGTTACTTCAGAGCTGTTGTGCGTCAGACCCATCTGTGATTGTCCAGAAATTTGCATTTGGAGATGTGGGGAAGTTTGTTCTTGTGTTCTTATGTGAGCCTCATGTGAGATCTGGGAATGGTATGGATTGTGGGCAATCCTGCAGAGCCCCGCAGCCAGGGATCCAACCTGGGGTGTTCGGTTAATAACTCCAGATATATTAGTGAAGAGCAATGTAAACACATTGTATCTGCAGACTAGATACAATGAAACAGCAGTTGTAACTTCTGTAAATGTGCTTGGAGGGGTTGAGATGTAAAATTCAGTTGTTTCAGAAAATTGCTTAAAAAAATAAAAGTAAAAATCAAAACGTAGCAAGAAGGCTGTGTTACAAATAAACCATCTTTTTTGCACAAGGCAGAAATTTCCATCCTTCACCATATGCAGAGCAGCCCTAACCCCAGAACCTGCACAGACTGCAGAGCCCTTCCCTTCGTTGTGTTGATGGCTGCCAGTGCTGTGCACAGGGTGAGTGGGGTGCTGCCTTAGTGCTGACAGCTGTGGGCTGGGCCAGAGCTCCCACCTATTTCCTGGGGTCTGTCCCCCACTGTCATGGCCTTGCAGGGAGTTGAGCATCTGCTGGGTGGGCTGGGCCTTCTCCTGGGCTGATGTGGAAATGTGGAGCTGTTGGGTGCCACGTGGGTCATGTGAGCAGCTACTCCTACATGGCTGGGTGCAGGTAAGAATTAATGTTACTCTGGGATTGATCAGGAGTTCCTTCATTTGTTGATGTATCAGGAAATCAATTCACTGATGTAATTGCTCGTGTGTTATTATTTTAATGCTGCTGTTGCCTTCCTTGAGGCTCTGTATAATGAGATAGGAACGTATTTCTAAAGGAAACCTTTACATGTAGATCTGCACTAATGATGGTTGGAAGTAAATGTCATTATATTTTATAACAAAGCTGACTGTAAATAGGCAGTCTCAACAGTATTTTCCAATGACAGCAGCTTTCCTGGCTACTTTCGTATCAACATTTGGCATTATTTGGTTGCTCAACTAGCTGCATTCTTGAATCATTTTCAGGGGAAAAAAAAAACAAAAACAAAATCCTCCATAGGACTTGGATTTGGGAGCAGACAAAGATCCTTAGATCCCTTCTGTACCTCTTTTTATATATATATATATATATATAAAAAATATATATATATATATATATGTATGTATAAAATTTTTCCCTACATGCATTGAGATGTTCCAGGAGGGTTGGTGCCCTCCCAGCAATCAGAATGCTCTGGGGGCTCCTATGGATGCCTCCAAGGTGAGATTGGGGTGTCCCTGGGCACTGTGGCTGCATCCTGCAGCACCACCACAACTCGTGGCAGTGGAGGCAGGTTCCTTTAAATCAGGTTAATTTGGGTTCTAGCAGCAGCTGTGGCTTTCCTGCAGCAGCTGCTTCAGAGCGGGTCAGGTAAGTCCTTGTGTGCTGCACTTAGATGTGTCATTCCCTCTTTGCTGTGTTTGAAACTAGTGAACTTCAATAAAATTGGGGAGGATGAAAGCTGAGAGAAAGCACCTTTGTAAGACCAGCTCTCAGTTTATCCCTAAAACGGACAAGAACAGGACTGTGCTTTCTCATGCATCCATCAGCATGTCACAGCCCAGTGAGGTGCCACCAACTGGCAGTGGGCTCCATGTTCCCACACTGACACAAGTCACTCTGAGCTGATAAAAGCATTAGTTCTAGTCATAACTCGCCCCAGCAAAGGTTCACAATAGCTTCAAGAGACTGTCTGAGTCTCAGTTGCTTTCTGAGCTCCTGCTGTCAGTTCAGTGACAGCCAGGCTGTTCTGCACATTATCTATTTTGCAGGATTGCTTGCTGGCGAGCAGCATGGAGTGAAGGCTTCATCTCCATGAAGTTGCTGGAGGTGTTGCCATTGACCTTGGTACTCCTTCTACCCCTGCATTTCCCAAGTGAACAAGTATTTCAGGTCGCTGTTGCATCTGTGAGTTCTGTGGGGGCGGCGATGGCCGTGCTGGGCTAGTGCTGTAGGAGATCAGCCCTCAAATGGGATGGTCCCTGAGAGTGTTGCTGCCTGTTCACTGCCAAAGACAGAAGCCTCCTTTCAGCCCTTCTGCTTCGTGTTTTGGCCTCTCTCCCGTTGCCAAGAATATTTTTACTCTGCATCAGGAGAAAATGAATTCATGCCTTCAGGATTTGTACTCTTTGCTCTGTGCTATGTGATAGCAACCCAGCGAGATGTGCAAGTGGAAACTGCATTAATGATTGATAAAAGCTGAGAGCTGTTTAAATTTTTTTCCTGTTTAATGACTATCAATAATTTAATGCATTTACTGTATGTTTTTAAGAAATAACACCCATATTGCAGGCTTGAGTTTAATAGGCTAAATGATTCAAGCTTCAAAAAAAATACCCATTTACAGCATAAAATGTATCCTCTTTTTAATTGAGAATAAGACAGAAAAGTGGGAAATGGAGCTCATATAGCAGATAACAAGAAATCAGCGTGGTTGAGCAGCAAGCTGTGGGATTGGCACTAACTGCCCACCTGGCTTTGTCTCCCTGTGCTTTGGGTACTGAGTCCCCCAGAAACACAGCTAGTTGGGTTCTCAGCGACTTGTCACTTTGGTCATATTATGGGCTGAGTAACGTGGCCTCCAGACAAAGGGTTGCTGCTTTCTAGTTCTGCCTTAAAGGGGAAAAATAGATATTTTGTAAAATGATTTCTCCTCTCTCCTTGTTTCTTGGGTTGGGGGCAGGTTTTTAAAATGAACATCTTCCCTTGTGCTTGAGTGAGCTGGGGTTGGTGTTTGCATATAACACATCTGGAACAAAGTCTTACTAGTGCTGGATATGAACCTTTGGTTGGTGGTTATGAAAAAGTTTCATTAGTATTTTCATTATTGGTAGTCATTGCAGTTGAAGACTGATAAGTAAGAGTCAGGTATGGGTTGATTTGTTTTAATAAGTGTGTTACCTAAGTGCACTTATGTAAACTTAATGTTTCACAAGGACAGATTTTCACAAGGACCATTTTAGGAGTTTTTTCGTGACAAAAAAGCAGATGGGGAAATATCTGTGTATATGTAAGCTGCAAAATGAATTATGTAAACACCTCTAAATAAAAATGCAGATGTTTAATTCATTTGGCATTTGAATGAAACTTGTTCAAATTTAATAAGTGTGGTTCTTGCTTAGGAGCTGTATTTCACATAAATAAAGCACAGTCTTTATACTTGGACATCTGTTGATGGGTAAATCCCATAGCTTCCATAATACCTGGGGAAAAATCAAAGGAAAGCTTGAGACTGCGTTTTGATTCGTGCTTACCATGATTTTATCCTTCAGATGCACCTCTCCAGCAATATTTTGACTTTTTTTTTTTTCTGCAGTATTTGTAATAGATACAAAAGTGAGAAGGAGCACAAATGCTTCTTCTTAGCACAGATAACATCCTGGGGAAATAATGTTGGTATCTGAAGAAACTTGTTCCTCCACAAATACCCCCAGTCCCGGTGGGGGTGTTTACCCTTTTCTGTGTGTACAGATACACATGTGCACACACAGGATAGGGATATGCTTTTAATTTGTCCTTAATTAAAGGAGAATTTCTTGATTTCTTGCTTGGTTTCTGTTGCTGTAGGAAATATGATGTTGTGTCCAATTTTAATATCTGCCCCAATGCTAGATATTAAAATAAAGATCAGAGTAAGAACTTGACATGAAGGATCGAGGCTCCTGGCTTCAAACCATGGGTTAGGGTCTAACCTCAAGAGCTAGAGGCAGCAGGGCTGGAGAGACTCAAAACAGCAGGCACAGACAGGGTGACCCCTGGAAGCACGTGCCCACAGCCTGGTCTGTGCCTGGCCTCGCAGTCAGAGCCTTGTCCCCTAGTGCTACTGGTGGCAAAGGGGCTGGGGGCCAGTGTGTGACATACAGCACCATTCTAAGGAGCATTTTAACCAAGGCTGAGCAAGAATTTCATCATATAGTGGTAAGGAGTATTTTTCTTAACTTGCTTATTTTCTACAAGGAGAAATGGAGATTACTTCTCCCTCAGTAGATATTCATGGAATAGTTATTTTATTAGACGAAGCCTTGAAGAAGTTGGGAAAAAATAAAAATAAAAAAATATATATTTTTTTAATTGCGTTAGAAAGTTGACCTATTTCTATTAGTGCACACTGAGTGAGCATGTATTTTACCTGAAGGAAAGTAGCCACTTGGAAAATGAAGACTGAACCTAGAGCAGACTGGTTTTGTCCCTATGAAGTGTGCAAGCTGGTGATGATGCACTATTTATTTATTTTTTTTTAACCCTGCTTTGCCTATTTCATAGCAGAGTGTTTTGGGGGCATGAGAGGGTTGCTGTTATACACAGTGAAGCTCTGATCTAGACCTTTCTCTAGTTCTTGTGATCGAGGTAATAGACGTAAAAGATCTAGGAAATCTGACAAACCCAAATATATTCCAGGATGACTGTTTGGTGGGGCTTCCCTTTAGCAGGGCAGCACCCCAACTGCTGTTATCCTCAGCTGGGGAGCGTGCTCTTTACCAGCCTTATGATCCAGGCTGGAAGTGAGGGGAGGTGCTTTCCCAAAACTCATTATTTTCTGAACTTGGACTAAAAATCAATTAAACTGAAGATTACATTTTGGTGAATCTCAGGAATGATCTTTTAACCACAGAAGTGGACAAGCTTTAGCGAATATCTGGAAAGTATGTTTCTAGCCTGCACCAAAAGGAATGAACTTGGCAACGATTCTTTGGGATGGAGAGTTAAATTTTAGTCGAGTTCACATTTCAGGACAGCTGGTCCAGTTTTAACCTTGGGTTTGAGTACTGCTTGGAATCATGACGTGTGGTATAGGTACAGTGAAAAGCCATCTCTGACTGTGGGAGTTGAGGGCTGTTTTTATTAAGCTAGATTTAAGAAAGCATCTTGGCTGAATCTGCTGCAGGAGTTGACTCACACTCCATATGAGGGTGTTTGTCTTAACATATGCCTCTTCACTTATCTACTGTTGATGTCAACGATTTGTTGGGTTCCATGTCGTGTTTCCCAGTTTTATGTTTGTTTCCTTCTCATACTAGCTGTATACCCAAAACATTTTGACATTTTCTTATACAGATTATCTCTGGTCCTGCCAGAAACTTAGTCAAGTCTCACGGTACAGTAAGCCATTTTGCTAGGTTTCTCCAATTAGATTTTGACTTTTAGGTAATGCGTTACTTCACTTCATTTTACTTTATATTTTTATTGCCTGAGGATCTGAGAACAGAACAATTTCACTTTGAGAGAAGTGATATCTGAGTCAAAACTACATCGCTAAGTGGTACTTGTGACAGATTTCTGTCTTTCTGAGGGTGCTGTTAATAAACTTCAGAGTTTTGCACTTAGCCTTCTTTTTTTGCCACCTTGATTTTATGTTTGACTAAAAATATGCTTCTTCCAAGGCTCGTACATTGACTTAAAAAATTTCTCTTGGCAGCATGAGGATGAAAGTGTAAAATTTTAAGCACTTGAAATGTAACCAATCTATCAACTCCTAGCAGACTTTACCTGACTACTGTTGGGGTCTCTCTTGGCAGAGAGAAAAACGCTTCCTAAAGCATACTTCTGATTTAATAATAAAATGGAAGTGATGCAAGCTAGAGAGATAACTAGAGGGTGTTAGGGGGCTGTCACTTTAGTGAGCTGGTCTTTGTGGGGCTGCTCTGTCAGTGTTGCATGGGAGGATGTTGAGAGCAGCTCACTGAGGACTGCTTCTTGCCGTGCCTTTCCGCTGAAGCACGTTGCCCTCTCTTCAAGAAAGATAATGGCCTGCGTGTTGTTGCTGTGGTCTCCTGTTTGCATAGTACACACGCAGGGTGCTGGAGCCTGTCAGAGGTAGGGGTGCCTAGGAGGGATATAGGACAGGTAGGAGATAGAATTAGCCAATGTGGGAAAGTTTGCCTTCAGGGAGTGGGCTGGGGAGTCAGAGTTTTGAGCAGGTAAATGCTATATGTCAGGTTCCCTTCTGCATTGCTGGATGTTGCAAGACCTATTTATTGTGAGTATAATAAAGCAGAAGAGGCTTTGAGTTGCTAATCTTGTTCTTTCTCTCCTTACTGCATGTTTTTCCTGTTTTTTTTCTTCCTGTGATCTTTACTTAGTTTTTCATTGTTTATTTACACTGCCACTGTTACTTCATGAATTCTTTAAATCATTGCCTATCTAGAGGGGAATCTGGACAGAATTATTCTTGCAGCTTTAAGTCTTGCTGACAGGAGAAGAGAAGAGCAGAGTTGTTGTCCCCTAGAGAAATGCAGGAACTGTGGCCATTTGGAATTGGGTAGACGTGGTCGGCTTGGAGGGGATGTTTTTTCTGGAAGTGCTGCATCTTCTGTTGTTCTGCATCTGTTGGGTCCCTTGTGCAGAATCACTTCGGGGGGGACCAAGATTTGTGCTGAAGCAAGTGGGATAATTGTCTTTTGGGGGATGGGGAGGAAGCGTGTGGGAACATGGCATTAACTCTTTTCATTATTTTGAGGAGTTGCATTTGGATTTTCTATGGGACAGAAAAGGGTAGTTTTCCATGTGAGCATGAGCTAACAAAATGTGATGGAAGACAGACTGGATGTGTTTCTCTTTGTTCATTTGTTGTGGCAAACCCTGAGTCGATTGCTATTTCCTCAAATACATTAATGGCTTGCATACATCCTTCCACTTGATTTGCCTGCCTTTCATCAGAGGCAGGTACTGGAGGTAGGGAGGGGCCCATTAATTCTGTGTATCTGCGAATTTCCTTAAATTCATGGTCAGAATGGGGTAAAGAGTGTCTGAGATACAGTCTGAGGTGAGCATTTGTGGTTTATGGCAGCGAGGCAGGAGAAAATTGGATATCTAGATGTTATCTTCACAAGTAGGCTCTTTGGTTTCCTTTCCTGTCTTTTTGGCATTTCTTTTTTTCTTTTTTTTTTTTTTTTTTAATTGTACAATTCAGTGTACCTGGACTCAACGTTATTTTAGGACAATAGTTGCTTTAGGAAGATTAGTTACTTTCAGAAGAAGAAATAGAAGTTAGAGTGGTTGCACATCTCGTAATTCATAAGCACTTGAATTTCAGTGTATGCCTGTATGTTGAGCATGCAAGTTGGAATTTGCCTTTTGCCAACTATTTTGATAGTAAAAATTCTTCATTTGAATCTACAGACGTGGGTGTGAGCTTCACTGAAGCATATTTACTTCATTAGATAAAACTAGGGCTCAAAAATAGTTTTAGATGGGACTTCTTATCTCATTCTGGTATAGGTGAATCCACTTCCATTTTTCTTAGCAGTAGCTGACTCAGCCGTCATATCTATGCTTTCATATGGTCATGATAGGAGGAGACAAGACGGCTTAAGCTGATGCTTTGGGACTGGAGAAGGAGAGGCACAGTAGTTTCTCCAAGGAGTTGTAATCTGTAGCCTCTCAAAGAAACAAACAACAACAACAAAAAAGCCCTAATATTTTTCATTTATTTATTTATTTTCTTTTTTTCCCACTTAGGAAATACCATTGTGCTGAGGAGGAAAACAACACCCTGCTCCTTCCCCCTGGCTCCTCCTCCCTTTCTGCTTGCTGAATTAGAAGCTCCAGGAATGTTCTAATTGGCGGCGGCCTCTTCAAAAAGGTAAGAGGTAATGATGTGTTCTCTAAAGTGCCTTGCCTGTTTGTCTCTTCATGGAAACAAGGGTGATGCTAGAAGAAGCTTGTCTGTATAGGGCTGAGACAAGTCTCTCATCTAACACAGATTGTCCTTCTGCTGTCTTTAACAGTCTAATGTGAACGGAAGCTTTTGTGCACTTCTTGTTCCATGTCTGGGTGCAGGATACAGTTCCTCTGCAGAAACTGGAAGAGGAGATGCATTTTAAATGCTTGCAGGGAAATAATAAATGTAATTGTTGTATTGCTGACTGGTTGAATCTTTTTCTCACTGTCAGCTTTAATGAGAAGATGGTGAGATTGTTCTTCAATTCAGCTTCTCTAGATCTGTGTCTCATAAGGTTTTCCTTCTATTATTATATTTTTAACCCCTCTTCTGAGGTTTTTAGTGGTTTTGTGGCTATTTGTACCCCTGGTGGGAAAGATATGAACCAGCTGGAACAACAGCTCCATATCAGAATGGTGTGTTTTGTGAAGAGTCGGAGACAGTCTGAGATTCTTCAACTCTCCAGGCTTTAAGTTTTGGGCAGAAGCACAAAATGCGGTGGGTGAGAGTTAAAATGCAGCATCTTCTTTGTGGTTCTTCCTAAGCAATTAAATATTGTAGTTATACCTGATGGTATGATCCACATGTAATCCTTATCATTCCTTCTATGGAAGTTGTCAGGATATAGAAAAGAGAAAAGCTTAGCTCTATGATTCATAGAGCAGAATAAGGTGCTTCAGCAAACCGAAGTAAGTTGCTGGATAAATTGCATTATGCTTTGGTAGCAAACCTTGGTATTTAGGTTGTCATTTGTTCAGGAACTGAAAGTAGTGCTTTAGGATTTTACTTCCCATTGCGACTTTGTGCTAGAGGCAAATTCTTGTAGTGGAGGCAATGTGTCCTGCACCTCAGCTGGTGCAGTTCAGCTCAATACCTTAGCACAGCACTGAGAGGGGGCTTTTGTTAACTTGTCTAGTTTGGGAATGTGGGAGGCCAATGCATGATTGTTTTTCTTGCAGATTTGCTCTGTGGTACTAACCTTTGTGAGGGACTTGGGGAGACATTGCAATGCAATAATGTCTTAAACTGCACCAGTGAGATTTGTCAGCGTTCATTTGTCAGACACCTCGGACTGACTAAGTACACTAACTTATAAAGGATAAGCTGCAGGCAGGTAATGTGCCTCGGGATGCTCTTCCTCATTCTCCATCTCATTCTTGATGGTGCAAAGCAAAACTAAGTCTTTATTGAATGGCTGCCACCAGCTGCCTGACTACCTTGTGCAATAAAGCTAATGACCTAATGGGCAAATGTTTCTTGGAGACCTTCAGCTGAAATGGAGACAAGGAGAAACGTACAGACCAGCTACAGGGTTCTCAAGGAGTTTGCGATTTCCCCAGGGCCCCGTCTATGTAATTACCTGTCTATCGCTTTGTCTCCTATCTTTTAATGCAGGAGGAGTGTCAGACTCCAGGCTGCTAATCTTTGTTACTATGGAAAGGCTGTTTACACTCCTCTTCGTTCACTTTAGAAATGGCAATCACTGGTCCTCAGCTGGTTTCCTGAATTTAACTTAAAAATGGTTGATAGCTTTTCTCCTTGGTGCCAGACTAAATAATGCAGCCAACTGTGCTGTCACAGCAGACATTGCCTCTACCACTGCAGTGTGTTGTGAGGAGGAGCCTCCAGAAGCTGCCTGGTGGCTTTTGAACCCATTTTCTCCCAGACAAGTGAAAGGTTCTGTAAAACTCTTTTGAAATGCACAGTCTTGGGGCACACTGAGACGTGGGAGCCTTGGCTGAACTGCAGGTGTGAAGGAAAGCTGTTGTTAAGATTCATAGCTCCAGCTGAGTTTTTGTACAGTTACTGAATGCCTTCAAAATCCCTGGGCTTGGGGCTGAGGGAAGCAGAGACTCTGCAAGCTGCTTTGTGGGACCATGGACATCAGCTGCTGCTACTGCCTCCCACCCAGCACACGTCTCACGTGGTGACTTGCAGCAGAGGCACTCTGTTCCATTTGTTGGGGTGTGTGCATCCTCTTTGCTGCCACTTCTCTTTGGCTGGAGATAGCTGTTTTTCCCCCCTCACACAGCACGCAGTTCCTGAGTCTCACTGTCAGGCACACCGCCCCTGCTTTCCTTTCTGTGACAGCAAGGGTGAGGGAGGCCATCCCTGTGTAGCCTTTGGGGCTGCTGCAGCAGCTTGCACCCAGGAAATGCATGATGTTTAGCCCCTTTGCAGTACCTCTGCCAAGCTGTCTGCAAATATGTGGTGTTTAAGCAGCACAGTCTGTATTATCAAATACCATCATGGAATCTGTATTCCTTGAGGTGAAAGACTTGGGGAGGAAAGGCTGCTATGGTAGTGACATTGGAGAACCCAAGCAAAAGGAAATTGTTGCCTGTGTGTCACACCAGAGCAGAGGCAGGAAAGGTGGGGACAGGGAGGCTCCTGCCCTGATCCAAGTGGGAATGGGAACAGAAGAGAGGGCAGGGACAGGGCAGCAGTGGATTGGGTTGGCTGGTCACCCGCGGATTGCTGTGTTGTTCGCTGCACTTAATTCTGGGCTTCCCTCCCTATCTTTAACTAAATATATACAGAGATTGTTTTCAGGTTTTTGTTCCTTGAAAGAGCAACCATATCACAATTCAGATGGTTTTGGAAATTGTGCACTGATTTTGAAAGAACTTTTGTCCTCATTATTCCTTTCCCTCCCTGCTTTTTTTCTTTTTTTTCTTTCTTTTTTTTTTTTTTTTTGCCCTAGTCTGTATCAACCTGAGCCATCTCCAAAGGAAAGGTGACACTGCTGCCAGCTAGGATTTCAGGTGGCCAGGCTGAATATTAGCAGTGTGCCTCTCACAACCGACCTGCCTGTGGAAAACTTACCCTCTTTGTTTGTATTTCTCTTTTCATATATAAATCAAGGTCATAACTCTTGAGTCTTCATTGAGCATTTCAACAATGTATTTGTTTCAAATCTTCCCCTTTTCCCCCCTCTCACCCCGCTTTTTCATCCAAGTCCTTTGAGAAGTTTTGAGTTAGGATCTCATTCAGTCAGATGCAAGGCAGATCAGTGGGAAGCTGCATGTTGTAGGGAAATTTTGCCTAGGAAAGCCTGTACTGATTTGAACTGAGTAAACTTGTACTGGGAAGTGCTTTGTAATATGTGGTCTGAAATGTCTGGGTCTAATGCTGATGGCCTTGAAAGCCAGACGAACCATGTTGGTGACTCCTAGTCAGTTAGTGTGCTGTGTGTGATGCAAACCAGACTTCCCCTTGGTGCCTTCTCACATGCTGGGCTTGTGTTTAGGTTCTCAGCTGTGGATTATAAACTTGTTTTTTGAAAGAGAACACAGTATTCAGTACTTTCAGTAGTGTTTTATGTATAGTTTTCCTTCATGGAGCAAGAAGGGAGACCTGTGTCTTAAGGTGACTCAAGCACTTTGATCTCCCCCTCTTCCTCTCCCCAACACCTCCCTCAAACCAGGAACCTGCTATGATTTTAGGCCTAATTATCTTTCCATCCTCTCCATGAGCTCTTTTGCAAAAGAAAGGATGCTCACTTTTAAGGAAGAGGAAGATAGAAAAGTTTCTTTCAGCTCTTGGGAACTTTTGGATATCCATAAAATCAGTTGAATAGAGACAAAAATGAAGGCATATGAAGAAAAATCAGTTTGCCAGCAAAATGAGCAGCTCTAATTTCAATCTTCAGACTTTTGGCTGAAGAAGAGTAACATAAGCTTTTTTGCTGCTAGAAATTGAGGGACTTGGCGGTAGTATGCAACTGTAAAATCTGTAGGCATACAGTGTAGCAGAAGCTGTCTTTATTCCTATACTGCACATGGTATTTGGCTTGGGAGAAAGTTCTTTGCTCTCTTAGAAAGTTGAGAATCTGGATGGGACTGACTGCCATTTGTACATCATATTAAAATCTGTGTTTTATTCAGTAAAGAAAAATTAATTTTGTGGACTGATGGTGATGTATTTTCCCCCTGGTTTCTAGCAACTCTCAGCATTTACCAAGTTTATTCCTCTTTCCGAAACCTATGGTCCTAACAGTGAGACACAGAAGTTACTAATCCATACATTTTGGCAGGGATGAGCTTTGGATAAGTTTTGGGCTGTGGGTCCTATTTTTCTCTCAATTCTCCTTAAGAGCATTTGTACTGGGGGGTGACAATTCAAATGGCCCAATAAGATGTTGCTAGTACAGGGAGAATGGAGAATCAAAGGAAAAGGATGGAAGTATGCAAGTGGTTCACCAGTGTCACATTAATAGAATCCTCAAATCAAGTGCTCATTCACTTTAACCAGAGGTTAATTAATCAGAGTGGGTAGATAAAATGATAAGCTGCTTTTAATGAAGTGAAGCAGCTTTATTAGCAGTAAGCAAAAGCAGGATATTTGGTCTCTGGCACTTGTGGTTTGGATGGGGACCATGGTTTGCCACCAGCTGTTGAAGTGCAGTAGCCTTTTCTTGCTGTACTTGGCAGGCTGTGCTGTGTGTCTGTAGTTCTGTGGCCAATTCAGAATGCAGAAGACGAAATCAGATTAGAAGCAGGTATAAAAACAGGAATGTTCCTTATAACTATTACTTTCTTTATTCTTACTGTGTGCTAGTTCAGTATTTACTTACTGTCATAATTTCCTTGCAGACAGCAGAGCTTACACAAGCACAGCAAGGAAACAAAGCCTGTGTGTGTGGCTTTAGGATAGTGGCCTATCTAGAATGGAAGCAAGATGATCCTGCCTGGGAACTGCTAGCTTAGCCCCGTAGCTGTCAGCAGCTGTCTGCCAACCTGCAGCTTATGGATAGAAATGCTCCAGGGAGGTGCTACCTGTATCTTTCATTCAGGTGGAGAACTGAGGCCTACCTGTCACTGGCTGTTAAGCTGTTGCAAATTTGCTTATGCTTGTTCAAACGATCTTCTGTCCTCAGTGGTGCCTCTGTGCTGCTGCCATGTTCCCCAGTGTCTCCTGGAAAGCCAGATGAGCTGCTGATGTGCTGCAATGTGTGTGGCTGTGCACGGCTATAAGTGCAAATACCGGTGGAGCTGTAGACTAAGTGAATGACAAAAGGAATGCACGTTTGTGAGGAGGCAAATATCTGGAATGCTGATGTCAGTGCTGGGCTAAGTTAAATCAGCTCAAATATCCACACTTGAGCTTGAAATTAACTTATGACTACATATGAAGATCCTTTTTAAAATACAACTCTAAATAGTAGTTTTTTCACAGAATTATCTTATAGGCAAACTCCTTACAGATTTGTCACATAGTAAGGTTACTTTTTTTGTTTGAACTGGAGGATTTATGCTGTTAGGCTTAATATGACTTGATAGGATGCTGGCAAGTAAATCACGTACTACCTCGCTCTCCCCCTCCCCAGGCTCATTTGTAACAGCCCGATTCCCACCACCATTCAAGTACCAATGCCTTCACCTCAAAAGGAGCTGACAGTTCCCTGGTTTGGCAGTGTAAGAGGTCTCATGTGCTTAAGTGAAATGAGAATGCTGCTGTAGAGGAAACCTCTCAAAAAACTTCTGAGAGTAGTATGGGGAAGAGCTGCTGAGATCCTTGAAAGTGCACTGGCTGTTTTTGCCTTTACCTTGAAATGAACTGGAAACCAACTTGTGAAGGGAAAGCTGCTGTTCAGGTGAAGTTGTGGTCACAGGCTCCAGGAGCTGGGTTTTGCTTCTTGTTCTCTTTAGGAACACAGCATGCTATTCTACTTGTGCAGCTGCAGTACACCTCTGTTGTCTGCACTATGCACTGATTCCCTATTAGGCTTTCTGTTTGGATTTTTCTTTTTAACAACTTTTTTGTTGCAAGTCTCAGAGTTTCAGAAGTACAGCTTCAAGATATGTGAAACAGAGTGAAAAATTGTGGCCCTTACCTTTATACTGAAAAGATGAGGTTAATCTAGCACCTTCAGAAGACGTTGTAAATATTTGACTGGTTATTTGGCTCAACTAGTTAATGCTTAATGTGAGCATTCCCTGAAGCACATGGCGTACGTCACGGGCTGAGGCTCACAGTGTGTGCAGCAGTTCCACGTGAAGATGTCTGTTCTCCAGTACCAGCACCCCTGGATGTGCGTGCAGGAGGAGACAGCTGGATGAGAGTTTTGCTGGCTCCAGGCAAGCCAGCTGAGTTTGGTTCAGTGGTGGTGACATTGGTCTGAACTGTCCCAGATGACTTTCTCTGCCCTGATGCTTTTGCTGGTCCAGCACCAGTGTAGTAATTAGTCTGGTTAATCCCTGACTTCTAAATGATGGTGAGCATCTGAGGCTCTGATATTCTACTGCTACCAATGAATATGGAAGATGACATTTCTACATGAATTTCTACAGAAATGGAACTAGATTGTAATGGGTCACTGAGGAGCATTTGCCTAGAGGTCAGTGACAAGTCTGAAACAAAGCATGTTAGAAATCTAAGAAATTGTAGCTTCTTGTACCTGTCATAGCTTACTTTTAAAATATCCTCTTCTTGCGTTGTATTGCTGCAGTTTTCTGAATGAATGGTTTTCTAGCACTGGGAAGTTAGCTTTCAGACCAGATAGAAGAATGTTTGCAGCTTTATGAACAAGATGAATTAAGGTTTCCTTCATTTCAAGTGAACTAATCAGTGCAAGACAGCTTTTGCTTTTCTGATGTAAAAATTGCTCATTCATAACATCGTACCACTTCAGTCCTTCCAAGTGGTAGGAGCCTTAAATGTCACTGCAAATGGGAGAATGTACTTTCAGAGAACCTCAGTACCCAAAAAAGACCCAAAGCATTTAAAGTAAGAATCAGCAGTAGGTAGTTATTAAAAAAAAAAAGGTATAGCTGCAATGTCTGTACCACATGGTAATTACACCCAATACAGATGTCAGATGAGGATCCCAACTATCTGTTGGTCTGAACTGGGGATCTGGGGATGAGCACAGGATAGTCCAGTAACTGCCAAAAGTCACTGCCCCACCTACGGATCCATTAGATGTAAATTAGCAGGGCCATGATGATTGACAAATTAACTTATTACATGGCATTAAATTCCAGCCCTTTCCATAACTGCATTTATTTACTTATTAAAAATAAAAATTCATTTGTTAATTTCTGGTAATGGCTTAATAGTCTAAGACTATTTACCCAATCCAGAAAGCTATGTAGGCTATAAAAATATTTACAGCTACAGCCAATTTCCAGAGGAACTGCCTGCCTGCATTGGTGAATTGAGGAAGGAAGAAAACAAACCAGCCTTGTAGATGTAGGAACAAAGCATGTTGCTGTCTCCAGAGTGCATACAGAGGATGATTAATGTATCTGAAGGTATAACTGAGAGTGGTGCTATCTAGTTGTGTGACGTTGTGCTGTCTCTCAATGACTGCTAGGAATTTTATTGGCCTTTGGAATTCCCGAGAGTCTGGACTTTACATGAGAAGATTGTGTGCATCACTGGTTAGGTCTCAAAGTGTTGGTAGTTGTACATAAGTCTCCAAAATCTTGATTTTGGATCAGAAGATTGAAAATAGTTGTATATAATGTTGGCAGATAGCAGTTCTGTTTTGCTTTCTAATTTTCAGAATCTATAACAGTCTATTTCCTTTCAGACACTGTTAGTCTTCATGTACTTAGCCACAGTTAATTGAGGTGCACTACTTCATACCTTATGTAAATAATTTGGTAGGAAATATATTTTAATTATCAGTAAGACTGTTCTGTTTTAGTGTGACATTTCCCTAATAACAGATTTCCAAGAAGTTAACCTTTGCCTATGGTCGGTATTTCAGATAAATTCATGACTAAGCACAGGTACTACAATAGCAGTGATGATGTTGAGATGAATTTGATGGTCCATGCTGATTTTTTGAAACTGATCCTCATATACCATGTGGAGTGATATTTTATGTACTGATTCATTACTTCGTATGCCTATTTATAGAGAGTTCAGAGTTGTCTATCTTGTCAATGGAACTAGCTTTTGTTCTAAATGATTTTTGATTACTTAAGATCAATTTTGGAAATAAAATCTTTTCTTCATTTGACAAAAATGTCTCAGGAGAAAATGGGCAATCAAGGAGGTGTTTGTGCTGGGAAATATGGTTTCTATTTCCTGCTTGACTCCCAGGAAGGATGTTTGCCTTCTCCCTTGTACACTCCTTAGGGAAGGCTTCAGTACATTTGACTTCTGTGATCCAAACAAACCACAAAGGAAGACGTAGGAGACACCAAGAGAAAAATGGCATATCGTCTAGATATGATGTGAGCTGCAATTGGAGCACCTCAATTGTAATTCCTACACCCTGTGATGTGCTAGTTGGTTCATCCACATGTGGGCACCCTCAGACTTACGTAGGTATATGTCCTTTCATAACACAGCACTGGGACAGAATATCAGTCCTTGCAATCTGTTAGCAGATGGGGAATTAGATGCAGGCAGTGGCTCTGCAGACGGACTGCAGCTTTCAGTGAGATCAGCCCGGATTTGAGCAAAGTCTAGCACTTGCTTCCTGCAAGCGTTCAACAAATGCAATTGTGAAATGAAAGTCTGTTGGGCCACTACAAATGTCAGCCCTGTATTTCTAGCTTGTTACATGTGGATGCACAGAAAAACAAAGTTATTTCCCTGCAGTTCCCCATCAAGCAAATGGCATAGCTGGGCACAGAACTGAGATATCCTGGTGTCCATTCCCCTGTTAGAATTACTAAATAGTGCTTTCTGCACTGTAAACATGAATTGAGTCAAATGGAATGCACAATTATTTTTTTTTTACTTTTTTACATTTTCTGGAAAAGCTGACAGGGGAAAGGGAAGAATGAGGGGAAAAGAGCAATGATGGGGGAAGGGGAGGTCATTTGGGGACAACTGTACCTGCTGGGGGCACAATTTAATAAAGAGCAAGGAGTGGAGGAAGCAGCCCATGTTCCAGATGCATTGTTATCTGCAGAGTCCCCTATCTGGAGCTGCTGTGAAAGATTTAATGCAAATCTGAGACCTCTGCCATTGTGTGAGATAGATTAGGACTCATTTGCATTCTTTCTCCTATAATAATTACCTAGCAAGGAGTGCTTGTTACCATTAGCTTCTTTCTGTTTGTCTGTGATAACACTGTCAGCCACCTCTTCTCCATGGATCGTGGACACTGAGGAAAGGTGATGGGCCAAAAAAAGTAATTCTGTTGGAGAGGGTCATAGAAAAATGTGAATGCTGAAAAATTAAAATACAGATAATTGTAGCAAAAAACATGAAATACAGCTGGGAAACACTGAGCTGAAGAGTAAAGCTGGTATGAATTCATGATATCAGTGAGGTGGGTGGTTTCAAATAGCCGTTTGGTACAGCCAGCACATGATTTTAACTGAGCTTTATCTGTGGTGGTTCAGTAGATCTGTCCTGGTTTTGGTATGGGATCAGATTTTTTTTTCCAGTTACTACAGTTGCAAGTGAGCGCTATCAAGACAAATGGTAATGGTCTCTGTGTGATTTATCAGAAACTGAGGTAGAATTCAGCAGACAGTGCAACTGAGGGTCCTGGAACTATTGTGAGGCAGTTTCCACAACCTAAAAATAAAAGCAGTGTTTGTTTGTTTCCCTGCTGTGTTTGTTTACTTAAAATGGAAGGAGTTAAATAAAAGAAGAAATGTGACTAAACTTGGAAGGCTGAGGGTGCTAAAATGAGCGATTCCCTCTGCATGCACAGCAAGAATATTAAATGCTGGTGCCCGGCTGTTTCTGTGCTCGTCCTTCACTCTTCCTGTTGGTTTTTAGAGGGCCTCGTGTATGTGAGTATAGTTGGCATACATCTTTGTTTTCCAGTGTCTACCCCATGCTGTTGGATTTACATTTCACAAAGGTTCCTTTTTGTTTCTTTCCTTCTCTGATTCATGATAGGAATACTTTGTTTTTAAGTGAGAAAACAAGGGATATTGTTATTTCTCTGTGAAATCCTAACCCGTTGAAATACTGAGATAGGAAGGCCCATTACCTTATAGGCTGTTATGCAGCCTGTCTTTTGGCAATGGGCAATGCTGTGTTGGATAATAAAAGGATTATATTCAAGGGTGAGCAGGGCTGACATTTTGTATGTAACAGGACCTTTCCCAAGTAGCAGTGGGCTGCAAATGGAGGCACAGGTCTGCAAGTCTGTGAAATCGCTTCTGCCTGCTTGTTTCTTGTTTATTTGAGGATTTTCTTTAGCTGTGGTAGCAAGAGGAAGAAGCGCTTAAAAATGTCAAGATATTTGAACAGGGCAAAGCTGTATCTTCCATGATATCACTAAATGCTTGGTGTTAACCAGAAGTCATATCACTACAAACAAATAGAGGAAACGGCAGGGAACTACAAATGTTGTTTACATATTTCCTAAGTCTGACTTTTTTTCCACTTTTTTTTGCTCACTATGATAATGATAAAGATCATAAACATGACAGGTACACTAACATAATGGAAGTGAAATTTTCAAAAAGCTTGAAAACACACTTTTTAAAAAGAAAATAGGTGCAGGTAGTTCTGAATGGAAGCTGGAGGATACTAATATGTTTTATTTAGAAGAGGCAGTTTAAAGCTGTTGTTTGTCATTATGCCTTTTTCTAGGAGGAAGAATACAATTTGGTGTGTGGTCAATTTATATAATTTGTGTGAAGTTATGCCATTATTGCATAGGAATAAAACTACAGTTGGCATAATTAGAAAGGCCAAATTTTTCCAGTGTTTCAAGAAGGAGAGGGAAGTTTTGAAGCACTATCATAGAAAATAAAGCTTGTGTGCATCCTAACGTGAGGTAAAACATAGCAATGTTCACATTCTGAATGACTGGAGAGGGAACAATAATTAGAGAACAACACCTGACTACTTGAAAGATCCCACAGTACAGTCTGTAAAATTGTATGATTATCTGTGTGCAATTTGGAACTATTAACAATTGTTTTAAAGATAGCTTCCTATGTGACTTGTATTATTTCTATTAATTATCTTACTCCATATGGTCCTCTCATTCCTTAAGCAGCTTTAAATAATTCAGTACTGCCACCACACATTTTCAGTCCTTTATTTTGATTTTATAGCGATGGATTCCAAGTCATTTATATTCAAAACAGTAATCTTTTTTCCTTTTAACCCACTGTATGTGTGGCTACGTGAGTGATACAGACTCCTCTTCATCTGGGAGGATAGAATTAGATTTCAAATCTCTTGCCTTCCCTACAGTTGAACTTAGACTTTGGAGCCCTTTGTTAATGATCGCTATGAAGTCACATAAACAGATATGGTTTTGTTAGAGAAAATGTCACCCTATTCAGCTTGCTCTCTCAGCAAGAGAGGTGTTGAAAGCTTTTGCCCTGCTTGAGCTTGGCGTGCCTGCGCTGGGGCTGCTTGCCCTGGCTAACTGGAGGCAGGGGCCAGTCCCACCCAGTGACAGGGAGGTTCTGCTCTGACTGCATGCACAGAGGTGCCTGATCTAGTTTGGGTTGTTTCTCAGTGCCTATACGTTTGAATGCAGATTTAAGGTTACTTTAACATTTTTGTAAAATGCTCATCACGTCCTTTACATTTTAACTGAAGTGAAAATACCCACTTGGATGTTGATGGGTATTAAAGCTTAGATCCCAGCTTGGTAACATACTCTACCTAAGAGGAGCATGTTTCCAAAATAATCAAATAAGTAGGGAGGCTTATGTGTGCTGTACTCTGCATTAACAAAGCAGCAAACAATCCACAGACTTGCAGTATGTTAAGCTATCCATCACAGAACTGCATCAAAGGACAGTTGTTTGTTCTTTGGTATCTTTGGGTGGCTCTGGCAGACTGTCAGGCAGCCCTTCCTGTTGTAATGCAGACTAGATGTGAACCATTTTGTAGAACATGCCAGAGAAGTTCTTTTCCTAAACTTCTGGTAGCAGGGCCATACAGATTTCAGCTGCTCTTTCATGTCTCACTATGTCCTACGCCACTGCCTACATCAAGCCAGGAGGGCACCAGCTGAGAAACTTCTAACAAGGTCTCAGAAGCTTCATGCAGTAAGGTAGAATGATTGTTTTCCCAAATATTGAAACAAAGCATGGAGAACATAGATATCCCCAAAAGTAGACTTAGGCACGTGATCATCAAGTCATGTGGATACCTGAACTTATATAACTTATAATCCACACACATACAGGACTTATTTCCTGCTGTCTTTTTATCAAAATGGTAATTTATACTGCATTATGTGAGTTAAAGGAGTTTATGAAGCAGAATTCCAGGTTTATTCTAGTTCTCCTGTTTCTGCAGCCTCCGTCTTTCCATCTTCAGATGAGATTTTCATTGTGGTTAGCAGAGCAGCAACTCAAAGTGTGGAAAATTGTTCTGTGAGAAGGGCAAACTTGGAAGCATTGCATAAAACTGTTTCAACGTTTATTGTTAAACTGTTCACAAAATATTTCCTTTAGGCTGAGTCTATCCTAGCACTGATGGCAGTAGTCTGCAAAGCAAATGAAGAAGGGAAGATCAGGGTTTTACACCCTGCTACCTTGCACCAACAGCTGTCCCTATGCACGGTGCTCAGCCCAGGGCAGCTTGCTTTACTGAATTAAGATGCAGAAGTCCATTTTCTGGGTGGAGCACAGTGCAGATATACCCAAAGTCTGCAAAAATTAATCTCTTCATGTGGTTTTGTGAACTTGGGTTTGTTTCTCCATGTGTTTACGGTTCTGTTTGTCAAAGCCATGGTGCAGCTGCAGTGCACCATGGGTGTAGGTGCTTGGGGCTCCCCACACGTTGGAGCCAGGCACCACAGGATGCCTGTATGTGTTCTGGGGTGTTATGGCAAGCTTTGTCCTCTTGGCACAAACTACAAGAGCAGTTTTCTTTCTCCTGCTTGAACTGAAGGGCTTGTGTCTCACGCTTGTGACTGGATCATAGCTTTGGTCGCAGATTACAGTTGGAATCTGTGATGTTGTGTGTGTTATAGGTGAGCCCAACAAAGCCCACTGCCTCTCCTTGTTGAGCAGGGCAGGGTCTGCTGGGCGCTGAGCACAGAGCAGGCACCATTATGAGCCAGGCAGTTTGCAGGGAATGAGGAAGCTGAGCGTGAGCCTGTGAGCACAGCTTGTGTACATATTTGTTGAAAGCTAATTGGCAATGCAGTTGCCTTTCAGAGTTGTTCTTTCACCTATCAGTAGAGCACAACTCTGGTACTTAATGTACTGTAGATTACGTAAACACTACCCTGAAATATTTGTACAGGCAATTAACTCTTGTTTTTACACTCCTTGGAGTTACAAATGGAATCCTGCTGCAGAGCTTGGAATACTTGAGTTCTGAGCTACATTTCATAATTATATTAAATAATGCTTTCGTCCAACTGGCCAGCATTAAGATGAGAAAAGCAGGGGGTTGGTTGTCCTGAGTGGAGCTGGCGGTCTCTAAAATTCAGTATCCAAGAAACACTGACATAGTTTGTACCACGTTGTTGAGGAAAACTGATAGTCACAAGAATGTTATCTGGAGCAAACGTGCCTCTGCCTCCTGTTGGGATGTTATAGTTGAAGACTGCAAATGCTTGTGGAAGTAATGTTGGTCTGTATTTTGTGTGGCATGATATGATCACTGATGAAGTGGTACAAAACATGCATGCAGCATGAGATTCTGTTACCAGGATGATGTGCTGGCCCCCAGTTGGCCTGGGGATGGCCCCTTGGAAGATGCTTACGTAGACACATATTTATTTTTCCTCCCTCTTGCTCTTCTCAAGTTTTATCTTACGGACATTTTGTCCCTGATGAAATGGAGTCAGAACTCTACAATTTGTGCTGAACAATAAATCTAGGAAAATGCAACCAATTGGCAACAAGTCTTAAAGCCAGACCTTCATTCTCTAGAGTTTATTCACAAGCACTTGACCTAATATGACCACAGACTTGAATGAAATGTTAATAGAGTTTATTGCAGTTCCTTGCCTGACTTGCTGCCATGATAATAAAACAGCATTTGTAACATTGATGGCTTCAGCACACCAGTGCTTAGCAGAATTGTGGTTAATATGCTCCCCAAAGGTGTGGTGAGGGACTACTTCAATTAGTTCAGCAGTACTTTACTTATAATCAAACAGGCTAAAGGAGGTAGAAAATAAAACTAAATTAATCAAAACTCTTGTCACTGCTTATGTATTGAGACATCATAACTAGATTAGATTGCTGTTTATTAAAAAGTAGTTCTTCATAAAGAGGGAAAGTAATATTTCGTAGGACAGTGCAGAAGTGCTCGCTTTAGTATCTACATATATGTGGAATGCATGCTCATGCCATTTTTATTTTTTTTTGCAAGTGAAGGAGAGAGCTCTATGTGGGGACTGTTGTTTTCATTATGAAGACAGCAGCCCACTTGCAAGTTAGAGATTTGTTCTCTAAATGGTCCAAACATTTGTATTCGGATAACTTTGTCTTCTACTGGTTTTGTGGTGGTTTCTGTTTTTGTTGTTTTTTGTTTTTTGTTTTCCTTTATCTAGGAACCTTGATGGCTTTGTTGGTTAGAAAGACAGGACATTTCAGGAAAGATACCTAAGACTGACCAGTCTTTTGCAGATTTTACTTCTCCCCAGCTGTGTAGTAAAACATCCTGGACATAGGGCATGATAGTTCTGCCTCTTTCTGCATCCTTTCAACCACTTAAATTTTTATTAAGAATTCTTTCAGCATCATCCAATTTTTACATGCATGGAGTTGTGGGGTATTATTTTTTGTTTGTTTGTTTCGGAGGGAAGAAGGGTAGGGAGTATTCTGTGAAAAATCTAATTTCAGTTACAGCTCCTTTTTCTGTGGGGCAGAAACAAGCTAATGATAACGATGCTTGAAACCAAAGGAATTATGGAATTATTGATGATTTTCAGTAGAATACAGAAATTTCTTTTGGACCCTTACAAAGTCTGCTGTATTTTATTTATTTAATTTCCTATAAACATTTGATGAAGCCAAAGACAGGAGCAGTGGAAATACTTGTGTCCAGTCGTTGTCTTGAATTTCTCCATGTAGAAAAAATGGCACCCACTGGCATTCACTACACTTGCTGAATGTTTCTGGAGACCAAACAGCGGATGTGAGCACATCAAGGCAGTGGGTGGCATATTCCAGCAGCAGTGACAATGGGTCACCTCTGCTGATGCAGATATTTATGGATGAGAGATACAGGCATTTGTTCATTTCTGGCAAAAATGCAAAGCTAATGGTGGAGACTATGTTGAATTATAGCATTTTGAAGCTGGGAATTTCCTCTATCAAATACTATTATTGTGCTTTTTCTATCTGTTGTTCTTTCCATGGAAGTAACTAGGAAACATTACTTTTGGAGTGACCTACTTAAATAATTTATCTTACTTGGGAGAAATCACTGGTTTCATGTTTCTTTGCTGTAGAAATTTAAAGTAATCTATGTAAAAAATGGTTGGGAAGAGGGGGTTTATGCTTAATGAGTATGACAAGATTTGTGGGTAGATAGCTTTTATTTCTATCAGGTCTGCTGTTGTGTTTGGAGAAACAAACTTTCGTGGATGCAAATATTTCTTCGGGTTGACGTTTTGATGAAGCATGTCAGTGTCACTCCTTTCAGGCTGGCAGTCCAACCCACCTCAGTTAAATTTCTTACTCCAAGGTCAGTAGTCTTCTGTTTCTGGTGGGCGTTGCAATGTGTGAAAAAGCCAGTGAGGCTGTAATCTGATCTTAATCAGCAGCATGGAAGAAGCAGAAGCCTATTTTTGAATAAATGAGCATGATTGAATTGTAGTGGGAAATAAAACATTTTTACATGCATTTTAATTTGATATATAACCTAATCATGACTGTTTAAAGTTTTTGAGAAGTCAGTTGGCCTTGCAGTTCAGTATCTTCATTTCTACAGTGTGCCAGCTACTCTTTCCCATAGTTGGCACTGCCTACCCCGCTGCCAGGCTTTCCTTCTAATCTCTTCTCTGGTCTAAGTTAGCAGGACTGGGAAATGGCCAATATTGAAGCTTGTAAGGTTAATGATATAAAGTGAGGTGATTGAGCTGGAACTGTGGGGCTGTGACAGCAAGTGACAGTGACTTTCAGGTGTTGCTTTTCATAATGCCTGTATTGTAGAATCATGGAATTACTTGGGTTGAAAAAGACCTCAAAGATCACCTATTTCAGTCCCCTCTGCGGTGGACAGGGTCACCAACCACTAGACCAGGCTGCCAAGAGCTGCATCCAGTCTTGCCTTGAGTTGGGAACTAGTGCCATTTGGTGCAATAGTAGTTCATACACCAAGGCAGAAGGTTTTGTCTTGTAGACTTCTGTCTTGCCTGATCTCCTCTATTGCTGTTGTTCATTGTCACCTTAAAGTGTAATTTCCATTAAGCCATGGGCATGCTTTCAGAGCTGTAGTTGTGTGCTTCTTGGATTGTTTGACTTACAGTTTAGTAAGACATACTTGTTACAAGTAAATGGTTAAAGAATGTTTTACTTTGTTTTTCCTCTTTTCCCATGGAGACAAAATATCTAAAGCATATTAATCTGCGTGTCTGACTCAGGTATGGTGGATTTCAAAACTAGGTAAACTTTAGGACTCAGTCCCGCCCCCTCCCCCCTTTCCTCCACCCCCACATCCAGAGGCAGAAGTAACCTAGTATCTAAAGAATGCAAGTTATGCAGATGTTCAAAAGGCCAAATAAAACAAATAGATGGGCTGCAGCTGCTAGAACTGCATAAAGCAGATAACATTTGCTGCTGTGATGAGAATGCTTTATTTCAGCATGCCTAGCTTTTTCCTGTTTGAGAAAAATAGTATGGTGAATTAGTTTAATTAGTTTTTATCTTATTGTGACTGTAAATTGTGATTGTTTTCATGGTTGTTGAGACTTCAGAAAAAGAAGCAAACAAAAGAAGGTTAGCTTTAAGTGAGGAAACAGGAAAAATCTCAGTGTCCTTTTATAGGAAGGAAAGGTGTATTCTGCAGATGTACAAATTTTGTGCTTTGTTCCTTCAGTGAGAGGTGAGAGACTTACATGGAAGTATCCACAAAAGAAACATCCCATTTGGAGAATTTAATATGTTGAAGATGCTTTCAAATATCTCGTTTCCCATTTCAATTTTAGGATGTCCTGCAGTAAATTAAAGATCAGCTTTTCATTGGAAGTTTTGTAGTTAGGAGAATTCAAGAAGGTTCACTGCCCAGAGAAGAATTTAGAATAATTCTGAACTTGATGGCATTTGGAGAGAAAGGTTATAAACTATGGTATATATGATGGGACCAAAACATTTGTCAGATTGAGCAAGTCATTGATGTGCAGATAAGTGAAATTATTGAACGGTTGATTTCTTTTTCAGGGCTTTACTAAGCAACACAAAGGAGTGCCATACAGAGATGCCCAGGCAAATACTACCCTCCTCTGGTACATTCACTTAGCACAACCCTTTGCAAAAATCTTACTGTTGTCCTGGGAATTATGTCGGCATGTCACAACAGTGTACCAATGTACTTGTGGTCTATAAGAGAACTCACTTTTCCTTTGTCAGTGTTTCATATTGCTGCTTACAACTCATATTGCTGCAGATTGTACAGAGTAAGCCCACTTGCCTATCAGGTTCTCATGTAAATCTCATGAACTTGAGCAGCATGTTCTGTTAATGTGTTCTTTTCAGCATGGTGTATAGAACAACAAGTTAGATGTGTTGTATGCATACTGAGCCTTTGGGATTTGGTCATCCGGGAATTATGAGACAATGTCATGATTTTAAGCACCTACATTAATATTTGAGATCCCCTTGTGCTCTACAACTACTTGAAGGGAGGTTGCGGTGAGGTCAGAATATGCTTCTCCCATGTAACTAGCAATAGGTCTAGGGGGGGTGGCCTCATATTGCAGCAGGGAGGTTCAGATGGGATGACAGGAAGTATTACTTGTCTGAAAGAGTGGTTAGGTGCTGGAACAGGCTGCCCAGGGAGATGGAGGAGTCACCATCCCTGGAAGTGTTCAAGAACTGTTTAGATGTACTGAGGGACATTGTTCAGTGGGAAACATTGGTGATAGGTGGGTGGCTGGGCTGAATGATCTTAGAGGACTTTTCTAACCTTGATGATTCTATGAAAAGGGACTTGGACTTGTATACTACATGGATGTGTGGCAAGTATATCATTCAATAAATTTGTCAGCTCCTCATGCATTTGACAATTTGGTTCTTGGACCAAGCTAAATCTTTTCACAATTTGATGTAGACAGAACAAGAGGGAATGGCTTTCAACTAAAGGGAAGGTTTAGGTTAGATGTTTGGAAGAAATTCTTTACTCAGTTGGTGGTGAGGCACTGGTAGATGTTGCCCAGAGAACTTGTGGATGTCTCATCACTGGAAGTGTTCAAAGGCAGAGTGGATGGGATCCCAGGCTGTCTTATCTGGTGAATGGCAGCCCTGCCCATGGCAGGAGTTTAAAACTAGGTGATCTTTAATTATTTTATATCTGTGTGTGTATGTGAGTGTGTGTGTATATCTATATGTGTATTCAAATGAACTGACAGAACTGTGAATTATCCATTTTGAGTTGGATGTGCTATAGAGAAAAAAGCCTCCAAACAGACCCAAAAGCTTTTAATCTCTGAATTCGAGATTTTATTTGATTAGAATAATTAAATTTTAAACAGAATAAGTGTAAAGCAGCTAGATAAGATGGATGGAAATAAGTGTATGAAAAACTTACTGTTTTCTGCTGTATTTCTGCAGGTGGGTCTTAACCCAAGAGCAGATGTTATCCAACTCGATGAATTTCGGAGTTGCATAAAACTGTGCAGTTTTGTGTGGTCCCTTAGAAACTCCTTCCATTTCCTCTGAGGCTCAGCTGTGTTTGCACTCTGTTCCTCATTACAGTCTTTTCTTGAGCAGTAGGTACCGAGCTGCTTGCTATGACTCCTACCTGCTGCAAACACAGTATTTAAGCCTTTTTCTTCCTAAATATGTTCAACAGCTCCCCATGAAAAGGAGCAGTTATCTTGCATGGGGGTCTGCTAGTCCCATCTTTTAAAGAAACAGAATGGAGAATACAGATATTAAATGTTATCTTGTGCATCTCTAATTCTTTTGTTTCTGCATTTCTGGACCTAAGAGGCAATATGAAGTTTTGCATATTAATGACTAAGTTGTATGCATGTGTTCCTGTACCAACGAATGGTCTTCACAGAAGATGTATTCCTCTGTTTTTATGAAGAAGCCTAATGTAGCATGATTATTCTGAGAGGCCACTGATGTCTGCTTGCAGATAGAAACATCCTCACATGAGTAAAACAAATGCTTAAAAAGAAATTAGCAATGAGACATAAAAGAACACTTTTGCCCACTTAAAATGATGTTGAGTCATACCATTAAGGCTCTTAACTTGTTTTTTTGCATTGCAGACTTGTTATGAAGTCTAACGTTTTCTCTTGGGGAAATTGAACTCTTCTTCACTTGATGGCATTTGCACAACATGTTCACAATGTCTGAGGAGTGATGGGCATGATCTTTTAGCTCAACTAGAATAGTAATAGAAAAAATATGATAGTAAAGACATTAGCATCATGCGGCCAAATCAAATCTTCTGGTTTTATTGTGTGCTTTTCTCTAAGAATGACTAGAAACTGACCCTGAATGGAGAGTAGCTAAACAGATTAGGAGCAAAGCATACCGTTGTGTTGTGCATGCTCACCTTATTACTGAAACATGCTCTGACTCTCCTTACTTAGTGGGAATAGAAGCAGGATATGTCTGAGATTCTTGAGCATAATTGAACAGTTCTGTGTTTTTTAAACTTTATTACATAGCTGATAACTCATTTAACTGTTATGCAATATATTATTATGTAATAGCATTTCTACTGCTTCACAATTAAGATTTGGGGACATTTAATAGTATAGTGAATGGAAGAGGGGTAAAAATGGATGTCAGGTTCTTGTGTGATGTTTTGGGTTTTTTTGTTTTGTACTCGTGCACGTGTCTGGGTTTGTATTTGTTTATTCCTTTGATTTGAATAGGTGCATGCCATTCAGATGGATGCTGTTTCTTTTAATTGCATGCGGCACTGCACTGTGTGTACTTGCTGGAACACAAGTGTCTGATTGGTGACAGCTGTTTGATGCCTTTATAAATAAAAATAGTAAAAGCCATGAAGTTCTGGTACCAATGTAGTGTTTTCCTTACAAGGCTGGGATCAGAGTTATTTGTTGTATGAAGGACATATAGCAGCTCCAGTGCTTTAGCTGACAAGGTGGATGACAAGACCCCCTGACAGGTCATTCATTACCAGCTGCATTACACTTCTGCTTGATCTTTACTTGAAGGTGGATTCCCACTCTGGTTGCCCCTCTGCTTGTACAAAGCAACAGGCAATTTGTGCCCTAAAACTTTATAGCTTGAGTTGACAGCTGTAGAAAGAGAAACTGGCACTCCTGAGAGATGAGATTCATCCCAAATCACGCAGAAAACAGAAGTATCAAGGACAGAAAGCAGCTCCCTTGCCTCCTGCTGCAGAGCTCTGTCTGTTGTCTGGCGTATTTGCTGAACTCACCAGGGCACGCACTCAAGGATGGATTTCTGAGTAGAACTACTCAGCTAATCGTTGTGAGTTAAAAATGAAAGCCAGCTTTTATTTCCTTCCCCCCACCCCCCCACTTTTTTTTTTTTTTTTGCCTCATTATAGTTCTCCTTTCCATATTCATGTTAGACTCTTTCCATATTTAGTGTTTGAGATTTTATGGAAATATTGCTAGTCAAGTGCTACACTTGTGAGAAGGTGAAATGAGGACAAAACACAGGGGACAGATCAGAATCTTTAATCTTTGCTGCTGCATGTAATTTATAAAATGCATTAATCTGGTTTCATTCATTTACTGAACCATTTTGTACTCTGTCTCTGCTGCTTTGCCTTCATTTTAGCTGGTCTGAAGCCAATTAAAAAAAAAAAAATCATTTAGCTAACATAGCAAGGAGGTTTAGCACTTGTGCTTCTTTTTTTGTCTGAAATCCTAAGGGTCTACCCCACCAAGTTGTGGGGGAGTGTAAGCAGTGTTGCTGTGCTTAAACAAATCAATTTCATTGCAGAGTTTTCCCTGTCATAATGATCAGTTTGCAGCACGAATCTCATTGATTTTTCACAGTCCTGTGGAAAAAAAAAGAAAACAAAAAAACCTACAAAAAATATAACAAACAGTTGATGAATAGCACTGAGAGAGACTCAGGAGAGACCCTTTTTGTGGCTGGTGGAGAAACCCTGGCTGTTGCTCACCTTTTCTGGCTGACTTCTGCTCTTGAAGCCTTTTGTGTTTAGCTGGGTCTTGGGATAGAGGGGATCAGGAAATTCAGTTGTACCCATGAGAGTCTGTGAGCTCTCAAGCAAATGGTGGAAGAGCAGCAGCTGCAGTTCTGGAGAGCATAGCCTTGCTGGGGTCAGCAATGTCCTATCGGTGGCTGTGTGCGCTCGCACTGAGTGTGACCCCACTGCTTACCTTCTGTAAACTCGCAGGCAGAATAATTGGGGCGTGAAGCTGCCTTTTTTCTTTTTCTTTTTTTCCCCCTCGCTGCAGTTTTTTAAAGCTCTTTCCAGGGTCGGAAGGTGAGGAAATGAGCTGTATGTTTCTAGAAAGACAAAAAACACATGGTATTGGAGAAGTGCACATTTCTCAGTAGGGCTATGTTAATTGCCCTTCACATTCAAGATGTCTGATTTATTTTTACGTTCTGATTTCTGGCAGAGTACTGCCCCTGTGCTGACCCCTTTTCGCCCACTCTTATGCAAGGTGTATTTAAATAGCTGGATTGTAAATCTGAGTCTGGAAAACTTCCCACCTCTCCCACCGTTGCCCTCAGTGCCTCTGTTCTTGCTGAGCCAATGCACAGAGCTGTGCAGTCATAGCAGGGCTGCCGCCTGCACTCTGGCAGCAGCTGGGCTGCTCTTGGCCTTTGCTTTGTCTGCTATCGATTGGCTGCGTAGGTCAAACTACTTCAGAAGCTCAGGTTTTTTATGCACTCTGTTCTCTAAGCCTTCCTGTATTTTCTGACCTGTGGTGGAAATTCTAAGGGCAGGAAACTTCTTCACTGGCAGTAAGACATGCTGTTTCGTGTGTTGTACAGGGAAAAGGTATGATTGTGGAAGTATATGGGGATGAACAGAGGACTATTGAAATCATAGTCATTCTCAGCTACGTATGTTTTATGATACTGCAGAATTTTAAGAAATAATTGGCTTGCATATTAGAACACCACACTTTATTACTTCAATTACTTGCTTTTGAAATATTTGCTTTTCTACTGAGATTAACTGCAAAGGCTTATATTCTTCCTAGAGAGAAAATGTTCTGATTTTGTTGAAAATCATGAGGTTTGGATGCAAGCACAGCATAGGAAAGTTAACAGAAAGTGTGAATTTTGGTCCGGTTTTTGTGATTGATTTTTTTGTTGTTTTTCCTTTCTTTCTTCAGCCCATGCTGTCCATGTGGGGCTGATGGAAACAGGATTTCCAGTACACAGAGAAATCAAAATCCCATGAAAGTCAGCAGGAGAATCTACTGGGAAAACTTCTTTCAATCCTACTTTTCCAGTTTAAATACCCAGAAAAGAAGATTTTACATGAATCTTTAATATATATAAAGAACAACTTTTGGACCTGTTTGTTTAATTTGTTATTTGGAGGGGAAAAAGAAGAAGATAACAGCTGAGATGTCAGCTGTTTAAGGGAAGGAAATAGACAGAATTTGATGGAGTTTGAGATCTGTGGGAAGATACAAGTAACAAAAGCTGCAGATATTATGAGCATGCTGTTCTGCCATGAAAGAGTTAAGAGGTTATTTTAACTGCAAAAGAATCTATTAATGGTGGGAAAAAATATTGTCTGCTTTATTCTCAATCACTTTATATGCCTCAAAAGAGGGTACTATTTTGCAAGGTGGCATATAAGCATCTTATCTGATATTCTAATGTAGATCTATGCTTTGAGGAAGCATAGATTTGACATGCCAGGAAAGGGCAGAAGTCTGTATCATTGCAGATCTTGTCTTTTGATGATGAACCAGCTCTAAACTGTTTTTGAGTTAAAATGATTTGGCTGGTTCCTTTGAGTAAGCTTGGCTGCATCACTGAGGGTCACTGTATACTGGTGCTAGCAGACGAGTGTGGTCAGCAAAGCGGCCAGCTTTTAGGGCAGCAGCAATGCATTCAGTTGTCTCATTTGTACAAACCTACCTCTTTTGACTTCATTTTGTCTGTGTTTTTAAGAGCAGAACCTTCACAGTTATGCGCCTTCCATATTGGTCTTGTATGTATGCTATGTGCTCAGGGGCACAGTTGCCCATACCACAAAGGGGAGGCTGCTAAGGACGTGAAGGAACTCACTTTGCAAAGCACACTTTTTCCAGCCGGTCCCACAGCCTGGATGCCCCCAAGGCCCTTCCTCAGAGTTATTTGAAACTGGTGGAGCTCAGCTCGTTGGGCTAATTTTGAACATGTCTATCTCGGTACCCATGTGATCATTTCTCTCAGAGAAAGTGGGGACAGTTGTCACTGATGTCCAAGTGACAACTTGTACAACACCATGTGGGGCAGCAGCACCTCTGTCAGCTTTGCTGAGTGCCCCTGAGGATGGCCCTGAGGAGGCCTGGGGCTGTCAGCTCACTCAGGTCACTGAGCCCTCTTGGGGATGCAGTGCCTGTTCAGTGGCTGTGGTACCAGCCGTGCTGCTCTCCTACCTGCAGGCTGGATCTGCTTTTGGCACCTGCCCAGGGTGAGAAGCGACTTCCCAGAGCAGGACTGGGCTGTCTGGTTTCCCACTGCAGCTGGGAGGCAATGCCACATGTGGCCACAACTCAGCCATCAGTGCTGGGGGCCCTCCTGACTGTGGCTGCTGTGCACTGGGGAGAAGAGGCTGTGTGCAAGCTCTCCAGAGGGATTACTCCTGCTCAGGCTTGTGTTGCCAGCCCTGAAGCAGCACTGAGCACATGCTGGCTGAGGCTGAGAAGCAGCCTCACACAGTAACCTTTGCCCATCTGCGGCCAGCCGTGCCCTTCACAGTGAGGTGGGAACACTGGGGCTCCCCAGCACTGTGCTCCTTCTGTAGGGCTGCAATGTGGTCAGAGCATGGGGTCTGGTTTGGAAAGGAGAATGTGCAGATGCCATATTAACATCTGTGCCTTTTGCAGGCTGGAACTGATAGCTGCAAAAGCCCCTTGCAGACTGTTTCAGTGAAGGGCACACATATCAATCCTTGCTGTTCCCTGCATCTGTTTGATTCCTTTTTCCTACTAAATGCAGTGGACCTGAAATATACTTGCAGCAACACTGACAGTGATTTTATTAACAAATGCAATAAATCCAAGCAATCCTTTCATTGCCTATGGGGGGACTTCAGGAGAGAGGGGCAGAAGGTGGCTTACGAAATAAGAAGGGGGATATTCTATCTCTGTGTTCTTCACTTCTCTGTAGCAAGAAGAAAACTTACTCTATACACTGTGTGCGTTATTCCTTTCACAGGGCTCTGATTTCACATGACTGTTGGGGAGAACTCTTTAATAATTTTAATATTGCAATTGTAATAAAATAAGGATGTTAAAAATATGCTGTGACATGAAATGCTACCACAAAAGCTCTTGAAGTTTGAATTGGTCTTTTCGCTCTATTATAATTTCTAACAATACTATTATACAACTTGTAATTATGAAATAGTATTAAATATAAATTATTTCCATTAAGGAATATCATAATACAGTGTTCATGAATATTACTTCTGATCAGCTATGTATATGTTCGGATATCTCACGTTATAATTCTAAAATACAATTTTAAAACCAGTAAGCATGTATGCTTCTACTGACTTTTAAAGTAACTGTTAGTACGATATTAGCAATAAGAGGAACAGCAAAACCTCATAATTTGTATTATTCTTTTATCACAAATTCCTGTTTGGGGTCACTGACACTAAATTAATACTGTAATTTGAAATTAGGGTTTTGATTGAAAATATTTATCTTCACACCTTTTCATGTTGCTTGCACTCAGAAATAGAAATTCAGGTGATCCAGAGGCAATACAACCAATCTCTCAGGCATTTCTGGATGTAAACAGTCTTAGGTTTAATGCTGTAGTTCGTGTTCCAGCAGTGTCAAAATGAAGTTTGTGTCTGTCCTCTAGAAGCTGTTTCAAAACCCAGGAACAGGCTGTCTTTGCCTGTAGTATTTGCTATTGGGAAAATAAGTTGGGAAGAATGTTCAATGTATGCACTGCTTTTCCTCTTCTCGTTTTTCAGTTTTTCTCTTTTGTGGAGGGGGAGGGTGTTTTTTTGCAAATGAATACCACAGGTATTCAGCACACTGTAATTTATATAATAGATGTATGGCAGAGCTAGAATCTGATGTTCCCATTTCCCACATCCAGACCATTTATCGACTTAGCTTCAAAATTCAGAAAGAAATCACTGAACTCTGAGTGTTGCAGTTCCATTGATCCATTTATCAAAACTCTTCTTCTGCTTCAGCCCAGCACTTCTCCATGGCTGTGCAACCCACACATCAGCATCAGGTGGTGTAACCACTCAAGCCAATGTATATATATCCCGCTCGTCAGATAAATCAGCGTCTTTTAGATGCAGTGCATGGATGTAGCTTATGAAGTGCATGTTGTTGGTTTATGTCTCTAGATTAAATTTTGAAAAATGCACTGAATTTTAGTAGAATAAATTGTGTGGAGAAAAACTGATCTGAAATCTATAAGCAATCTGTTCTCACTCTCTCTTGATGAGAATTTAGTCATTATTCCTTCACCCATAAACTTCCTGCAGCTGCTTTTATGGGCTCTAGTAGTGAGTATTTTGGTTTGTTTAAAAAAAAAAAAAAAAAGTTTAAGATTTTATATATTTGTCAGGTCTAAAAGTAAGATTATCCTTTATCCTTAGTTGGGACATATAACCAACAAAGCACACAGTATTTTGTAAATAAATCTTGTCTGGAGTGTTTGTGGCTTGTCTTTTTGTGAACACTACAGAAAACCTACATTTTGTTTTTCAGCATCTTGTCTTCATACACATCTGAGTGCTGTGTTAAATGGTAGTTGCCAAAAATCTTATATTTGCAGTTAATGTCGCATATTTAAAGATCTAATGAAACACTTTCTGTGTGTTGTGGTGGCAAAAAGTAGGCCTCTATAAATAGCATGCTGTTTACTCTGTGTTTTAGTCAAATTAAGAACTGATGTGGTGTTTGGTACTCTCAGTATTCATATATGGGAGAGTATCAGTGGATTTTTTTTTCCCTATTGGGGTGAAACTGTTTTCAGCATCTATGTCAAGTATGGAACAATAAATTGTTGCTTTAAACGGCATTTTCTTAATAGTCCAGTATGCTCAATTTCTATGTACTGCTAGGGAGATTGTCCAAAGAGGGCTATGCTGACAGTGAAATGAGTGCCTCCTGCACCTCACCGAATTCAGTTTGGTGTCTAGTGTGTTAAAGAAGCGGATGGCTTCACATCTCTGACTAGCGGCATCATGTTCTCTCATCTACCCTTTTCCCACTCAGGGGTGTTACTAAGTTTGACATAAGACAAGTATTTAGAAGGGATTCCTCACACTTATTCAAAAGTGAATATAACTGTGCAGTTTTTTCTTCTACTGCTTCTGAAATACATGGTGGCAGAACTTCTGGGTGCTGTAATCCCCTTGAGCGCCTATCCCTGCCTGTGGAACTGAGTAATTTGGCTATCCTGCTGTCACCTCCAGTGAGTAGAGAGCTTGGGAGTGGTAATGTCTCTAATTTAATGCTCTAATAGAAAATTTATGGAGAGCTAAACAGCAGTTAGCTGCAAAGCTGTCAGTGGCAGTGTCACCCTTGCTCGTTCTGTGTTACGGCTGCTTGTGCTGTGTGCTCTGGAGCAAGGACAGGATTACCAGCAGCTCTGTATTGAGATCAGTGACAGCTGGCTAACAAGGCATGAGCTTTGTGAAGAGAAACCTCCTTTGCAGAGATGCTCTGAAGCACCCCAGCACACTCCATGCCTGCGGGTACCCTGCTTTCAGAATGGTTGTGCCCCTGCTGCTGGGAGGGACTGATGCCGCAGAGGCTGTGGTACTCTGGACTTGAGGCTGAGGGCTAAGCAGAGGTGCTGCTGCTGTATGCAGCCCACGAAGGGGTAGCCAGACCCCTGAGCTTGGACCTGTGGGTGGCTCTGCCCACAGGACTGCCCTGGGGGATGGTCTCTGCAGAGTGACAGCTGGAAAATTAGGTAATGGGCTAATCGCTGCCAAATTAGCCTTGCGTCTTTGCAGAGAACAAATACAGTATTTATGTAAAAGTTGTTAGGAGTTTTTTCTCTTTTTAATTAGCAGAAATAGATGCAAAATGAATGATGATTAGGCAGCTGATGAATTCAGTAGTACAATTATGCCTAAAGCTATGCCCCAGTGCTTAGTGCTGGATGCTCTGAGCAATCAAAGAAGCCTATTTATATAATTTATTTATAAAACAAAGTTAGAAATTAAACAAGACTGCATATATTGGCACTATATAAACTTCAGTGCATGACAAAACCTTTGTAAATTTTACTAACATAAATATTTTTAAAAATACTCATTAAAAAAATTAAATACTTTAATACTGTACTAACTGCTGACTTTTAGTTTTGTGTTAAGGCTGCTCTTTAAAAATACCAAATCCTGAGTGTTTTCTAGGAATGAGTAAGGGTTGTTAATGACTGAGGAACTGTGGAAAGGTGTTTCTTTGTCCTGCTGTTTGCCAGGTGAGCTGTGGAAGGGAGCAAGTCATGGGGCCCTGTGTCTGTCCAGGGAGGCCTGAAGCAGGGTGAGCTGTGCTGGGCAGCAGTCACACACAGCTGGCTCTGCAGGCTGAGTTTTGTGCAGACATCATGGGACATGGTGAGCGTCAGTGCCAGAGGGATGGGAACATGCAGCTAGACATTATGGACATAAAATTTATTGGTTTATTATAACAAAGTAGCAGTTGGTATTTACTCTCTTGAAGAAGAGGATTAAACTGCAACACAGCAGACCTTTGGGGCAAGGTGTGGGGCTGCTCTTAACGGACAGGATTTTACATTGTTTTGTTTTGTTTTGCCAGTTCCATAAGCAGACAAACCTGTGTTGGAAGTCACCCAGTCTGCTTCATCTTTGTGGCATTTCTGCCAGGTCTGGTTTGCGAGTCTGGCCTGAGAGATGGGGAAACCAGGGTCGTGGTTAGATAAATAGCTCCTTCCTCTGTTGTAGCCATATCAAAATATTAAACCCCTTTACCAGGTCATGATGATGTGCTGTTGTGAGATAACTGTGCAGTCATGCATAGATGAGACTTCTGAGCCTTTGTGTGTGAGCTGTCCAGTGGTGACATTGTGCTAGCAAGCTTCATCGCTGCTCTTCAGCCTCCATTACAGTTCCTGCTTTCTTCTTCTGTGCACCTAGAAATTATCCAGTTTTACAGCTTAGCCTCATTTATTTTGTACTTGGAGTACCAAAGGGGGATTGTTAGCTTTGGTTTTTTTTTTTATATAACATGATCTAAGCATGGCCAAAGTGTGTTGTATGGCTGCCAATGCGCTGTGTTAAATCTGCGCCGTTTTGCTTTGTGCAAGCAATTAATGTTGGGCTATTATTACTTAAAATAAATGCAGAAATTACTGCTGAAGTATTAATCTGTTGAAATATAAAAATAAGGATTTAAATGGTGACCCTTGTATTTAAAATTAACTGTAGTTATTAGATTTGTAGAAGATGTTTTGAATTAGCTAATGTATCGAACTCAATCTCTCTTCTGGAGGACCGGTACATTTATATAGTTTCCAGTAAGCTTGCTGGAAGTGGGAAGAAGGCATTTTACAAGTGGTTTCTACAACGTCACTAGCATAGTTTGTATTCATAAGTGTTGTCTAAAATAAATCCATGCAGTATGCACGTAGCTGCGCCTGCTCGTGTATAGATGCACACGTACTGCCAGCAAAGAAGTCATCTTGGAGGTGGCCATCAGATAATTCTGAGGCTGGGCTGGAGGAGGTAGCAGGAACTTTGCATGTGCCCCTAAAAATTCTGCACTCTCCCCCATTACATTTAGGGTGATGGCAGTTTACTTTTCTTTCTTTTTTTTTTTCTTTTTCTCCTTAGAAGCTGGCAAGTGACTTAAATCAGCGTTTCTCAATCTGTGAAAAAAAAAATCTTAGTTGTGCAACACACAATTAAATGGGAATACAGATTATCTGCACAGAAAGATGGAGATAAATCTGTGTCTTCTGAAGGAAGACTTCTTGTTTTTATACTATTTGTAACCCATATTTATGTTTTTTATGAAAATGATTTTTTCTGGTGTGCAAGTGATGTGCTATGCAAGATCTATTTGCTTTCAGCTTACGTATTTTACAAACAGCATCCCACCAGTGACTCAAAACAGATTCCTGTGGCCATCACAAATGAGGGGACAGTTGTAGGTGCTAGCCCATTGTGCCCGATTCTTCATTTGCTTCAGCAAGGAATTGTGTATTTCTTCTATCTTCGTAACCAGTTTCACGTGGAATGCGTGTCAGTACTCTGTGCTTTGTATTTTCTGGCTTAATTTCAGAAGCTCAGACTTCATAGCTATTTTGAGCACTAGATGTGTTGAGTGGCACTCAGTCCTGATTTTTAGGACAACTTTGCAGATGGAGCTGACCTGCGTGATGTAAACTGGTCCAGCCTTTGGAATGACCTGTGCTGCAGTGCAGCCTGGCCATGTGGAGGCAGTGCCAGAAGCCAGCATGGCTTCTTCCTACCATGTCAGTGGCTTATGTGAGTGTGTATATATATATGTATATATATTCGACAATTATACTGGCATAGTCCCTTAAGCAGTTGCCCAGTTGTCAGTGGCTGCTTTCCTTCAGTCTCATTTTCCCAAATATATGTACCACATCTTACAGTTATGACTTTCTCCTGTTACAGACAGAATAATTGATGTGCTGCTTGTTGTCTGAAGGAAAATATAAAGTTTGCAACAGCCTTAACCAAATACTCATGTTAGTAAATTCTGGGTACCTGTATTTTTGTAAGTAGCAATAAAAATGCTATAGGTCTTTTCTCCTTTATTCACTGAATAGAATCTTTTTGAAGATGATGCTCCTGTGTTTGCACAGTGCATAGCATAGCAGACTTGCAGTTTGGGCTAGGTCTGTAGTTCTTATTGTAATGTTTTGGGTTTTTTTATTTTATACTACTGAGCTCTAAGTATAACCTTTTGCCACAAAGTCCTGCAGCTCCTTCAGGCTGTGTGTTGTCTTCCGGGTAGAGAATATGCATGGAAAAGGCTTTCAGAAACAGGTGCCTACACTGTGCCCTGCGTGGTGAAAGTGCAGACTTTCCAACTAGTGTCAATACTGCATGTGAGCTACATTCTCCTGAGTCTAAGTACAGCATGTTAAAAAAGGAAAAGTACCGAGCACAGCTTGCTTTCTTGTGTTTGGATCCTCTTCTCGGAACTGACAGGCAATTCCTTTCTCCTGAGCTCATCATTGCTGGGAGAGGCTGAGTTCAATGCACCTCCTCCCTTGGTCCCACTGCCAGCTGCAGTCTTGGATGGGGTGCTGACCCTGCTGAGCCTCCACTCCTGAGAGATGTCCCTGTGAGCCTTGGGGCTGTGCCCTGGTCTCTAACGTGCAGAGAGCCTGCCTGGGCACTTGGGGCCCTCCCTCTCTTCTGAAGGAGCTTGGTTTGTGCTTTCTGCAACTTCATGTTGCAGCAGAATGGATGCTAGGCTCTGAAGGTGGGGGAGGAAAGCGACCTTTGTTTGATACTGTGCAAAAACTTATGCAATGCCTGTATCTTACATATGCATGAGACAACTGTTAAGTACAATAATTTGCACGAAATACTTTAAACCTGGAATTTATGTGCAAACTTCAGCAGGACCAATGTATGACTTGAGAGTTGAGGTAGCCAGTGCCAGTATTGGGCGTACTTTTGCTCGATGGCTGCTTGAATAAATGTGATGGGCTAGTTTGTCGCCTTATGACATTACTTTTATTTTAATTGAGATCATCTTTCATCGCAGTTAGCAGTGCTTAGCAAGTGCCATCAGCTTAGTAAGCTAGCTGTCTTCTTTTTACTAAATATATATATATATATATAAAATATATTTTTAAATTATGGAGACCACATTGGTATTCTTGTGCTCAGACGATATACTGTGATGGATTTGATTTTGATTTTTGTTCTTAAAATAAATGCTGATTTTAGGGGAAAAAATAGAAGTCTAGAGCTTTTATTTTATTTATTTATTTAGACAGAGTGAAACTGGCATGATTTACAAGTTTTCAACAAATGCTATCAGTGAAGTTCTCAACAAACATGAGGAAATTGAACTCAATATATTTTTTAATTCAGCTCAGCAGCCAAAACAGAATGAAACACCATTTGCTTGTTTTTTTTTTCATAACTGACATGTAAAGCAAAAACAAACTCAATTTGATGGGAAAACATTTTTCAGTCATTTATATCACTTAAAGATTTTTCCTTTTAATGGCTCAGAAGAACAAAAATATTGATTCATAAAATACAGATCCACAGAACTGTGGACTGTGAATGTAGGTTAGTGGTCTCTGAATGCTGTATTCTGCTGTAAGCAAGAAGCCTGGAATGCAGTTTTCCCCACCTTACAGAAGCTCCATATTCAGCAGGCTCTAGGGATGTTCTCAGGAGTGTCTCCATCCATTCCTGCTCTTGGCATTTGTGTATGAGTCGCCTTGGGAAGTAAATCACCTGGCTTATGGCCATTTCATGAGTTCTGTATCAACTGGAGGCCTGTCCACCAAGGAAATGAAGTCTTTTGTCTCTGAATATCCTAGAATCAGTTACTTAATTACAGAAAGTCCATCATAAGAAACTTTGTAGAGTTGAGTTTTTGTTGCAGAATTTTGATCAGTTGTTCTCTTGAACGCTTATTTTTCTTTCCCGGTCACTGTTGCTCGGGACATTTCTAGTAGTCAAAGGCAGGGAACAGAACAGAGCTGCCTTCAAGATGTTGAAAATGCAGTTCTACCCAAAAAGCCAGGGAGCAGCTGCCTGTATCTGCAGGTGACTTAGTCCTGTTTTGAAATTTGTTCTGTCCTGCTTTGTAAAAAAAAAAAATAATAATAATAATACAGAAATAATGCTGATGTATTGAAATGCATAGGGTGGTTTACATGGTTTTAGGGCTGTGGTTGGCTGACCTGAGGAGACAACTGGGTTATTTCTAAAAGATGACCAGGCAGGTTGTTGCTACAAGCCTGCTGACCTTTCCTCAGAACTTCTGCCTTGAAGAAGGCAGAATTCCTTTTTTTTCTATTTAAAGGGAGAAGTGAGAAATCTTCAAATGAACAGAATCTTTCTGAAACCCCTTCAAAAGCTGGATTTGCATTCTCTGTCAGGTTTTGTAGGGATTTTCTATCCTGGGGTTTTAATAGCATATTTCATACTTGTGTGTTTTGACTCTTGCTTTTGGTGAAGAGTAGTATGTGTTTGAGAGGGCTTTGCCAGTGATGTTGCTGCCATTTCCACGATTGTTATTTCACCAGTAGTAATGCATTATGTGACTTGGCTAATGATTGCAGTGTGATTCTTCATCACTATGGCAAATAGTCTGGGTCCCTAAAGAGATGAGAATGAAATGTCATAGCAACAGAAGTGTGCTCCAGAAAACTTTAAGGATAATGGATTATTTAGAAAGAAGGCTGTAAGAAAAATAGAAATCCTGACTCTGTGAAACCTGACTGTTGGTTCATGAGAAGTGAGAGTGCCCACACGTGGGACAGGGCTTTAGCACACTTAATTTATAGCAAGGGGCTGTACAGCAGCGACCTGAGCCTGGTCCCCTGGCTACAAGCCACACATGGCATTGCCAGGGGTGTTTGTGTTTGTGCACAGCTCTCAGTGACAGCAGCGTCTCTTGGCAGCCATTGGAAGCTGCTGTTATTAAAACCCCTACGTTTCTCATTAGAACAACTCTATTGTGCATATTGGTTAAATATAGATTACTAATGAAATGCCTTTTTATTGCTTTCCCAGTGAATACTTTAGCGTAAAGTTAATTTGCAGTGTTATGTAAATTCTGTTTAACTTCAATCAAATTTTTAATTATGTTTTTACCGCAGTAATTCCCATTTGATTTGTCATCTCCTGTTAGGTATTTAACATTGCATAGGGTGGATTTTTCTTCACTTTTCTACCCTCCTGTCTGAGCCTTTGATGTCACCTGGAGCAGAACCTCACTCAAAATCTGTGCAAGTTTGATTTGCTTTCATGAAAGTATGACTTAATGAAGGAAAATTACGGGGACCCAATATTGTTATGGTGTTGATTAGCAAAACCAAAATTAAACAGAACTGCCCCACAAAGACATCCAGCTCTTTTGTTTGTTCTCTCCCCTCACCTTCCCTCTCTTGCTCGTTCCAGCCCTGTGAAGCTGTAATGCTGATGGTCCTTGGTTCCTTCCAAATGCCAGTTGCTATTTAACACATGATGACCGTTCAGTTCATGGCACTCTTGCATAGATACCAATTGTCCTGGCAAATGTTTGCTTGCCACCAGGCGGATAAAGGGGGCCTCTTTTGTCAGGCCATTAATCACCTGGGTGAAAGAACTGCCAGGCTGCCTCTCAGCTACAGATACGTGTCTCTAAATCTTTTTCTGATGAAATGAAGTGGAAGTAGTTGGCGTTGAGCTGCCTGTCTTCAGTGGAGGTTGTGACAAATTCTCTTCAAATAGTATTTTGATGTCTTGTGTACACATCTTTCTTATTTCATGTGAAATGGTGGGGATTGGCATTGTACAACAAATTTTAATCCTTTTATTAAAATACACAGTTGATTTTCCTGACAAAATTCCAACTACTTTGAGCCTCAGTGATTTTTTTTTTTTTTTTTTCTCAAAAGTTCTTCATGCCCAAGTAGAAACTCTTGAAAGGACTTTGGGCACATTTTTGGGACGCAGGTACATTTAAAGTATCTGTCAGGAGACTCAAAAGCAAAATTTGAAGTATTTTCTTTGGTAACATACTATTAAATATGAATTAATTGTCATCCTAAATTACTTTCAAGTTGTCCACAGGCTGTATCTTTATTATCTTTATTTCTGGAGGGCTGGGATTATGAAGAACTTGAGCATAGCTCACATAGCTCTTCTTCCATTTGAAGTTTTTTGTTGTTTTTTTTTTAATTAATTGCTTTTGTTAAAAATGAAAATAAAAGATGCCATTTTGAGTTACTTGCAAATACTACTCATGGTATGCTTATACACTTCTCATCACCAGTTAGTGCTGGTATTCCAGCACTGCTCTGATAATGCCATCAATTTGCCAGATCTCCTGTAGGAATGAAAAGGGAAGAAATAATCAACTCGCCCTCCTCAAAAATCACATTTTATATGTAACTATTACAAAGCATTTGATTGAGATGGGAATTGTGTTAGTTTCTCATGGGAGTTGTTTGAATTTCCACTGTTTAAAAATCAATTCAATTTGATGAGCAGTAGATTCAAACAGTGGAACCCATTAGGACGATTTTGTATCATGAGTTGCACCCTGTTTAATCTTTCTGCTGGGAGGTAATTAAGTCAAGCTTGTTAATTTGCACAGCTGCTGAGCTCCCTCGACCTGCCCGCTCTGTGGCTGCACTGCTGGACATGCTGGTGCTGGGTCCAGGCATCGTGCAACCCACTGTCAATGGCATGGTGAGCTCTTTCTACATGGGATAGCCTGGGGTTTGTTTTTTAGACAAATGTCTGTGAACTGTAAATCTGCTAGGTTCCTATGGGTTCTGAATAGATTTAGTGCTTTATCAGTATGTTGGCAAAGATATTCTTGCTTTTGGGTTCAGTAATTTTTCCACTTTGATTTTGAGGTCCTGGTTTAATTTCCTTTGAAGCGATGATTTTCCCTCAAGAGAATTTAAAGCTGGTGAAAAGCCCTGGTGCTGACCATCTGAATTTCCTCTTGTATCCACAAAGCCCAGAGGAGTGCAGGTATCCTCACTGCTGCTGGCAGTGAGGCAGTGTTAACCACTGTTGCCAGGGCCTGCAGGAGGGGAAGCACCCTAGCGCCTGGGGGCTGCTTGCTGTGTGTTCCATTAATGTGTCTTGGGTCAGCAAGACAGGTAAATACTTTTCTGCTGTTCCTTCCTGCTTGTTGGCCAGTAAAGAAGCTGGTGTGTATTTAGCCCCTAAGTTCTTTTCAATACTTTGGTACCACAGTTAAATCACAAATTAGCCTCTCTTTTTATGTCTTTGGTAGGTCTATCCAAAATGTTGTCCCAATTTATAATCTGTAACTGAAATCTTAATCAAAGTTCACGTGACAGCATCTAGGATTTGCAAAATATGAGTGCTCCCACAGACTTCTAAAATAGTTTCATCTAGATGGTGCTAGCCTTCAGTAGATTCCACTGCAGGGACACCTAATCTCTCCAGAAGAAAGGACTTCTGGCTGGTATTTATAGCTCTTCATACCTTATTGGCTGCATGGGTGCTATGAAGAAAGAGCTGAAGGGATGGGAATGTTGGATCCACCACAGTCTGCTGTGATTGCAAAGCAGTCAGAAGAGGCAGAGTATAAACATAAAAACCAAGAACATGCGTTTCTCTTCCCTTCAGATTTAGGAAAAGTTTGTAAATCAGGAGGTATCACAGCACGATGCTGTTACTCAGCAGGACTGGTGTCATCAGGAATATTTGTATAATTCATGTTTGTGGGGATGAAACAGTTCTAGGGTATTTCAAGCATGAAAAAAAATGCGTGAAAGGTGTGTAGATATCTGACTAAAAAGTAGATTCTGTAGAAAAATGCACAGAGGTGATAGGGAAAGAACTGGAGGTCCCTCTGCTGTTGTTCTTTTCCCAGTATTAATTGTTTCTGTGCAGGAGTTGTGAACACTCCTTTGTTCCTACTACTTTTCCTTTGGAAAATAAATAAATAAAAGCCTTAGGATGTAAAGAAAATAAATACTTACCACTGTTTTTCAATATTCTAGCAGTAAGAGAAACTTGGGTTCTTGCCATATTGATCCAAGCTTTCTTGACCCTTTTCCAAAGCAAGTGAAATTGTAACTAGTCGTAGTGCTATTTTTCCTATTTGTTAAGTCTAGGTGGAGCTGTAGGTGCCTGAATTTTTAAGCTCTTGTGTAAAGCGGAGAGATGAGGCCAAGCAGAAGGGAATGCCATTAGCACACAGTGACACCAACAGCAGAACTATTTAGACAGCTGCACGTGTCATATCGTGTACTTGGGGCTCGGTCATGCTGCTATTTCTGTCTCGTTAGCAGAAATCACAGCAGTGAGCATGTGTGCCTCGGTGCTTATCTAGGGGTGCTTCTTTATTTGAGAGGTTGAAAAAAGACAGCTCAGCTTTGAAGCCCAGTGACGAAGCACTCATTCTGCTGTGGAGCAGCACCCTGACCTACAAACCTGCAACCCCTGAAACAGGGTTGGGGTGTTTGTTTCTGGCTAGCGAGGCCTGACTGCTCACTAAACAGTGTTGTGATACAAGGCATTTGTATACAGCCAAGCTATTGAAGTTGCTTGAGAAAAAAATGCTGAGGGAAGATTTGTCTACTGGCTACTGAAATTATGCATTGATACTGAAAAGGAGTGAAAGTAGCAGCTTTCAGACAGCCACCAGATTTAAAGAAATGTAAATGGAACTTAAACTGAAACTCATCATGAAATTATACATTTGGTATCATAACTCAAAGCAGCCAGTATTATGCTGAATTAAGGAACTTACAGGAGGTTAAACATGGGATAATTTATTATTTTTTTAATTTACATTTGCCCATACTAAGCCATCTTGTACAGTTCAATATTTTTAGCTGACACTGACCTGAATGCCATTATTTTCCAAAAAGCAAGCTTTTCCAACAAAGAAGGCCTACAGTACATTTCACAAAGTAATCATATGAAAATGTAAACACAATTTAGATGTTAATTTGCATTTTAATAAGGTTACTGCCTTCTTAGCTGCCAACACATTTCTTTTATGGCGTATTCATTTCAAGACTTCCTAAATTTTGCCCCTTCTTGCCCACCCTGTCCTTTGTGTTAGCCACCTGTGAATGTATATATGAGTATGGAGCAAGGAGTCTTGAAGTGGAAGTTCCTGTTGGATGTCCTGAAATACGTTCCCCACCAAGTTTGTTGTTTGTTTTTAATATTATTTACAAATGTAAACTATTTCTTGTTTCATGAATTTACTATGTTTTCTCTTTGGAGAAGAATGCATATATTATTTTAATGGTAATGTTGTTTGTAACAATTTACAATTTTAACAATGTATGAGATTCATAGAAGGGCACTAGCCAAACTTTAATATCTTTTCTCATATGGATTTTCTGAAAAATCATTCATTTGGTTAAAAATGAAGGAGATAAAATTTAAGTTTCTGTTACTTTCATCCATCTTGGGTTCTGCAGGACCGTATGTGCTGCTTTGCTTGTGCCCAAGCCATAACTGTTTGCACAACTTGTTGTGAGATAATTTTCTTAAATGATGAGAAGAATAAAGGAATAGAGGTGGGTTATCCTGGACAAGTTGCAGCACAGCAGGGAGTTCTGGGTGTATCATTTCCACCAGCAGTCAGTGTAGCCCTCAGAAGTGCTGTGCAGTTGTGCATCTGTTGTCATACTGCCTGTGGGCTTCCCAGCTTGTCAATGCCACAGGAGTCTGTTTTGCTGTCCAGAAACATTTGATGGTGATCTAGTCTAGGACATAAATATTCAGTAGTGGTATTTCTTCATGACAGAACAAACTGCTGGTAGGTGCACTTCCCAAGTTTGGCATTTGATATTATTCATGCAGTAGCACTACTGGTGAACTAAGCAAAGAAGCAAAGCCCAGTTATAAACATAGTGTTTGCCAGGTGAGCTAGAGGGTAAATATACCTTTGAAGGACTTAAAAAGCTGTGAGAGGAACTCAGCTCAGCAGGCTAGGTTGCAGCAATGGGGAGAGCAAGGCACAACCTCTGGGAACCAAATACAAGAGCAGGGTTGGAGTGCACTTTCTGTAGGTCTGTGCAAGCATATATGTCTTGGCATCCTCAGCAGAGAGAGGTCATGAGAAGCTTTCACCAAGCTCCCTGCCATGGCACAGCAGTCCTCCTTCTGCAGCTGTGCAGTGGCGCACATGTCTGGCTGATGGGAAGGAGTGTGGCAGCCTCTGAGTGAGACAGAAACAGATCAAAACCCCTTGCTTCAAGTTGTTTGCAAAAAGAGCTCGTTCAATGGAAATAGCTGTTTTCATGTTTTGTCATAGAAGACCCCAACGCTCCTGCAAATATGCGACAAGAGAAAGTCTGAACTCTAACCAGCTATGGTTCATTGCACCTCTATCCTGTGATGTATAGAAACTTCTCACAGCCCTTCCTTTGCTGGGCTGTTTACACAGCTCACCTCTCCGCTTAGCTCTCAGAGCTATAGGGACCTGCATGTGCATACTGCTGCGCATACAGGCACAGGGCCAGTTGTGTCCCTGCTTTCAGCCCTCAGGACCCCATCCCTCCAGCTAGCCCTGTGTTCTCTCTGCTCCCTTCCTGGCTATTCTTTCATTAAGGTCTCACACATAAGTGATATTTTAACTAAAATGGGCTATAATAAATTTCCCCTGAGTAAGGAGAGCTTTTTGTATTTCTCAAACTCTGCCTTTCTTCATCTCTTCTAATACAACCCCCTCTTCTTTACATTCCACTTCTCTACTGATAAACTCCTCATCGTTTAATATTCCTGAGCAGTCGAGGGGAGGAGACGTGGGTCAGCAGAGCTATCAGGAGCCAGGACCTGTATTATTGCCTGAATGGGAAGCTCCTGGCTGTGTGGTTTTCTGCAGGATGGCTACCATAGCTGGGAGGAGAGAAATACCGTACATCTTCTTTTTAGAAGTACTTTGCACACACAAGTTAAACCTTTCAAGCTATAGTACAAGTCAGGCAAGTGTTGCTCTGAGTGGGAAGCAGAGCAGTAGCTGGGAGCTGTCCCTGTTTGTTTTTTTTCTTTTCACTTTTTTTCCAAGCTTTGGCTCAAAAATGTTCTGCCTGCTGCAAAAAAATCCTGAAAGCCAGATGATTCTGTCTTTCAGTCCTCCAATGAGAAATCAGAATTATTTCATTTAAAAAATATTTTTGTGTTACGAGATCAAAAACCACCACATTTACTGGGCAGTTTTCTTACTTCCTATCCAGTATGGTTATAATCTTCACTAATATATGTATATGTACCTGTAACATGCTTATGACATCTGTCACTTGCTTATCAGTGCTGTATGAACCAGGAGGGCTCGGCAGCATTTATACTGAGTGCTTGTGGTGGAAACCCAGTGTGCAGGTGGAGGACTCTTCTCAGGTGTTCAAGTATGTTGAAAGATTGTGTTGAGGTACGTTGTTACTAGATTAATTGAATGCTGCCATCTGGTTTGTCTGTCAGATTTAAAATAATGGAATCCTTAGAATTCGAAGGGACATTTAAAGATCATCTGGTCCAACTCCCCAGCAGTGAATGAGAATTTCTTCATACTTAGTTCAAATTCAACTTTCTTTAAATAGAAATTTTTCATGGGGCATTCCTCCCTTTTGAAATAATGTTACTTATAAAGCAAATATCATTACAAGACTTCCTTGCTTAATTTAGCGTGCTGGAGGAAAGCTGTAAAAGGCCATTTGGTGAGCAATTTTATCTGGGATTTTCTCCTACTAGCTGTAACCACGTGGTATTAATAACTATTTACATAATCCCTAAAAACCGGCAGGCAAATTGTATGCATGGAAACATGAAGGAAGGTAGTGTGAGCGAGTGCATTGGTTTATCCTGAGCTTTGCTTTGGCTGAGAACCTCTGTAAGAGAAGGTTGGAAAAAGGCAGAAGCCCTCTGTGTTTATTTTGACCAAATAAGAGCTGGTGAATTGCGAATCCTGTTTGAGAAAATGGATTTCTGTTTTCTGAGAGAATCTATAAAACCCCTTCAAATTGCTGTCTTTTGGCTGTTAGCCAGGGACCTTAGTAAACAAACTGGATTGATTACCTAAACCAGTTATTTTTTATTTTACTGCGTGATTTGGGATACATAGCAACACATAATTCATCTCCATGTCTTCTGAGTTCAGTTGTGTAAGGTATATTTTATCCTGTACCTACTTCCAAAGGGGAAGAAGGCTGTATTTTCTTGACATGTAGGTGCAGAAACCTTTGATAACTGACATGAATACTCCTAGCATCTTCAAGCAGAATATATGCAAAGGTCCTAAAACCAACCTGCTTTGGTTGGTTGGTTGTTTTTTTTTAATCTGGAAAGGCGCATGAAATGAGCAGATATTGAGTGTTTTTTCCATTTCTGGGAATAGAGATTTTCTGCTCTAGCTGGTGCTTCCCAGAGGACAGCCTTGTTGGAGCCGTTGGCAGCAAACATTTTAGGTTTGAGTGAAATGTCACCTGTTTTCCCCTCCCACCCAAGTCTTTAAGATAGTTAAGGAAGATTCATTTTAGGAACATGAAAAATAACATTGCTGACTCTTGTTAAAATACAGTAAGAAAAAACTGAGCATCTCCAAGGCGTGGGATGGTTTGGAGCAGCATAAAGATTGTGTGTGAGGGGAGATTGTGTAGTTGACCGCTGTCGTGATGTGTCGTTAGTCTGTGGACCAGGCAAAACATCAATCTGTGATTTAAAATGGTTTCGTAAATGTTTTCTGCTAATGAGAAACAACTTTTCCATTTTGATAAGCAATGGTCTGTTGAAAAGGGACTGAGAATTAGCAACGGATCTGAAAGCAGTGATGGGGTCAATTCCCAACCTGGCTGTTGGCCTCATAGTGACTGTTCCATTCAGAAGCTGGCTTCTGGTTGCTGAGACCAAACTGAGGAAATCATTTAACATTTCTAAAGTTCCTAGAAAAAAGAAACCCATAAGAGGGATCCAATACCAGAAGTTCTGAAAAGAACAAATAACAGAATTTTGTCATTTTATCTTGGAAAGTTTGGGTGAGTGGTTGATTAATTGTTATTGACTGTGGTTTCAAATACAAAAAAAAGCTACTTGTGCTTGATTTTAACTTTAAAACTTTGACTTGAAATGAATTGAAATTATTTTCCAGCTAGCAAGTATGTTTCGTGTTGACTGCTCTAAAGCAAGTATTATTCACTACTTGAAAAGCCACTTAGTCCCACACCATACACTAAACTTTAGAAATAGGCTGTAATGTGATGTGTTCTTTATCCCTTTGGAATTCATTTCTGTGCTCATAAAGTACCAAACACAGCACTTGCAATGGAGTGACTCTGCAGGACTCACTGCACTCCTCTGCACGTATGATCTATCCTCCACCTCTTAGGCTCCTCAGTTCCTCCTTTCACCCCCTCACGTGGACTGCCCTCTTCCACTTGCTGCTAAAGCCCTGCCTTTCTTAGAGTTCTCTTGTAAGACACTATTCTGACAGTCTTAGCTTTACCATGGCATTTGAGAAATGCATATGTAATCTAGTAACAAATAGAGAAAAATGTATTCCACTACTACCTCATTGTATTATTTACTTCATGTAAGTCATGTTACTTGTGTTGCTTTCCTTTAGTTTTCTATTACAGTTCGTATGTAATTGTTCTGGCAGTATGATATTTTCTGGATATTGTGATAACGAATAGTAATTGTGATTAGTGTTGGAACTGATAAGGTTGTGGGGAGAGATTCCTTCCTTCCACTAGGGGAATGATAGCAACAGTTCTAGCTCTATTTTGATCTGCTATGAGGTTGTTTGTTTGAGGGGCAGGGGGAGGAGAGGTATTTGGTTTGTTTGTGTCTTCTTTTAAAAGAAAGGAGAGGAATTACACCCTCCAAAGCCCAGGCCTTTCCTGGATAGCTCACTGCTCCCATGACCGAAGAGCCCAGCTGGCCTTGGCACCCCATGTCTGGCCAGCCTTCAGTAGATGGGCTCCCTGCTGCTCAGGGAGCTCTGCTGGCCAGCAGCACAAACAAGGCAGTGGGTACCCAGCTCTGCAGCAGTGCATCTCCTTATTTCAGTCATTAACTGACTCCTCCAGGTGATATGTGTTTCTCTTAATCTGTAAAATGAGGGTGGTGATACTTCTTTGCCTGCCTCTCTGTGGAGTCTGTGAGGATTAGTGATGTCTCTAAGCAGGGCAGAAGTGTGAGCGTGATTACAAAGAACAAGATGTGCAATTACAGTGGCGGGGCAGTGAGCTGTGGGTGTCCTGCTGCACTCGCAGAGCAGAGCAGCTGGCTGATGAGTTGGCTTGACCTGTGCTGCTAAAGCAGATTTCAGCACAGTTGGCTCGTTTGTGGGCTAGGCTGATTTCTCATGTCAGGACCTCTGTTCTCCAAAGGAGGCATGAGCTAAGGAAATACAAATGACAGCTATCCACCGAGCTGTGCACTTCTGTTTCACTAACCACAGTGACCTTGGGCCTGGTGAATGGGAGCACTCATGTATGACTGTCCTCGTCATAAGGCCTCCCACAGCTGCCTGGCTTATGGCTGCTCTGACCACTGAGGCTTCTTGTGAGAACCTCTTCTCCTCTGCTGGCCTTGCCTTCTGCACATGGGGCATGCTTCCTTGTGAAGTGTGCCTAGCTCTCCTCTGTCCTCCCCAGCAACTCACTTCCTCTGCAGTGTTGACATGAAGTGAGTCAATAACAACCAGCGTATGTTTTCCTTAATGGGCTTACAAATACAGCCCGTCTGTTCTGCTCAAACAGAGAGCTTTCTCATGTGGGCAGCCCCCTGGGTTCCATCCCGCCCTCAGTCTTATAGCCCTGTGCCTGGCTGGCACTTGGACTCCAATTATAGTTCCCCTAAATCTGTTTGCTGAGTGAGACTGAAGTACAAATGGAAGGCAGTGCAAGTTCTCTCATTTGTTCTCAGTGCAGGCATTAAAGCCCTTTGAGTGGTTAAGTTATAGCGACTGCTGAAATTAATGAGAATGAGTGATAAGAAAGGGGATTTACTTGTGTTTCCATTAGGATTTATTAAGACTAATGTAATCAAATGGGATAAAAACATTATCACCTTTTGAGGATCATTGTCAGTAAATGTAACAATAAAGTGATTATTCCAGTGTTTTGCCTTAGGGAAAATTAGAGGGGCTGGGGAAAAAAAAAAAGAGAGAAAAAAAGAGAAGAGTGTGATGTGATGTGTTCAGGTGTGCAACACCCCTTCACTTGAAAGGAATGCTAAATGACTTAAATCCATGTCAAACAACTGCAGTTGTCATTGTGATGGAAGGACTGGCAAGGAGCTGTGGTGCCAATGAAGGGCTACTAATTAAAATGCTTGTAGTAAAAGTTAATCATTTTTTTCTAATATATGTATTGTAAATTAGGAGCTAGAGTCTTAGCTTTGCTGATTTTTCTGAGATAGCCATCTTACAACTCCTTTACAAGGCTTGCTTTTCAAAACCTAGAGTGATGCATCCCTTTTGAAAGAAAGACATCAGCAAAGTGTTTTGGAGACCTTATTGGGTACAGCAAGCAGCATGCTTGGCATGAGTGGTCCTGCAGGATGTTTCTAGAACCCACACCACACATGGGAACAGGGAACTGCCCAGAATCTAAACAGTTAAATATGATGGCACGTGTTTAGTCAAAAGCAGTAGAGATGAAACGTTCATTGAAATTATCTGCTTCAGCAAAGGATTCAAGATACATTTTTGTCCTTACTCTTGTTCTGTCCTACCAGTATCTCTCATGAGCAGCACTATCAGTTAGTGCTGGCAGGATAGAGCCCTGAGGATATTAGAACAGCATGATTTTTATCTTGCCTCTGTCCTGTTTCATGGGAGCTACTGCTTGTAACTGAAATATTCTGCAAAACTTTGACTTGATTCATGCTGTTGAAATTTGGCACGAGGATTAACTTCACTGTCTAAATCTCCCACAGACTGACCTGGGAATATACCCCACAGTTATATAAGAATGTCATGTTAGAGATTAAGGTGGCAAACGTTTATCTCCACTAAGAAAGAACAGACCTGCTTTTCATCTGTATCAAAGCTGTGATTTATGGTGTTTTTCTGAGTGAGGATTACACTATTTGTCCTATGTTTTGTTTGGTATATTTAACTTGTATTTGTCTTATACAGATTAAGCCTTCTCCTACATTTCTAGGAATAAATTAAAGAGTGCAGACAGAGGTAAAGTTTACCTAGGACTTATACAAATCGATGTTTTAAAGGAAGAAACTCTGAAGACATTTCATTTCTCCTCCGTGATACTGGAGTAAGATAGGGGATGCTCATTCCTACACAACTTGAGCACTCAAGTGTTTTAAATTTGAAAATGACCCAACAAAATCAATACAAATTCTTACACTGATGAGCTATCCAGGAATAGGTGATAAAAGCATGTGATCTCTGGACTTGCTGCATTTTGCAGTGTAATTATGAAAAAGGGAAGAAACTACTCTGTAAAATTCTGAGAATAAGCCAAGATAAAAGGCTCCAGGTCACAGCTCTGCTCTGGAGATGATGAAGGTTGAGTGAGACTACAAGTTATAGTAAAATTGACTCCTTGTTTGCAAATTCCATTTCTTAGACTTTAAGTGTCAAACTGTTGTCCATAAAGAAGATCCAGGTAGATAGAAGGTTGCATCTTGCTATTTTGAGAATGGCTAGCAGTGTAACTGTCATAAAAATAAGCTGAAAGGTGCAAGAAGCATGTAGGATTGGGTGAAGAGGGTCTGACCCAACACGATCTAAAGCCAACGGGAATCTTTGTTTTATGCTTAATGGGTGCTAAAACAGTCTCTGTTTTAATTTAGGCCTGTTTATGTCTTGATCTGCTGTCATTTGAGAACATGCTGTTATATCTGCAGAAAATCTTTAAATAACACTTCTGTCTGAAGGCACTCACCTTGTCTGAGTGAAATTTTTTGGCACTCTGTGCCTCATCATTTTTTCTACTTTCATTTTCTTGGTGTTACTCTAGTGTTAAGTTACACTGGCCTGGTAACTTTTGGATACATACACTAGGTATCTTTATTGGCATTTATGTATTACAGTGAAATCATATTTGGCCTTGGAGATCCCAGATCCAGATCAAGCTAAGGACTGTAGGATTGCTTGCTTGCAAGGGGATCTCTCAATCTCACTTGCATTCCTGCTGTTGTTAGCTCAGGATCCTTCTGTCTCAGCTTCACTACATGGTGATTGCTAGAGGTGTCATGGAAATGGGTTGATTGTTGTAAAGTACTTTGCAAGTAATAAGCAGTAGTAGTAAAGTTATTATAATGTTGTTGAAGTATAATTAATTCTTCCAATAGAACTATGAAGAATTAATTCACAAATTGAGAGCTCAAATCTGTTGTTTTTTTTCTGTCTGTGGGAATCAAAAGACATGTTTGTGGTCATATTTCATTTGCCATTTATGAAATAACTTATTTTCATGAGGTAAAATTACCTAGTATGCAAACTCTCTTGATTAAGTACTTGAAAACAAACATGGCTTTGTAGTAACTTGTTATTTCCCCTGAAGAATGTGTGCCCTTCCCTGCACTCAGAATTGTACCACTTCATGTGGTTTTGTCTTTGCTGTACAACCTACTGTGCTCTAGCTCCACACTTGATTAAATGGCATTATGAGATCTCTAATTACAATACCTTCACTTTATTACACTTGAAAGGATTGGCTCTGGTGAATGGTAATATGAACAATGTGTAATATAAATGCACTATTTTAGTCTCAGTGCCGGTGTTATTATTGTATGTGCTGTGAGCTTACCTTCTGGTCACCATTGTGGATTTAGATGTGGTCATGACAGTGTGCAGAATGAAGACATTTCTTCCACAAATGCTTTATTATCCAGCTACTAGCTTACAGTTTTACGCAAAGTCTACAATTAATAGGTGGCTCTCACATGAATGCAAAATTCAAAATAGAAAACAAAGACCTGGTTTCTTTTTTGGATGAATCTGAAGCAAGTGCTAAGACATGGAGAGCTTTTCAGGGAAGATTTTCTGAAGGACAAAAAATAACAGGTATGTTTATGTTTGCTGTAGGACAAGGAAGTCTGGTGTGAGATTTGAAACCTGTCCTTGCTTTTTTCTTTTTCTTTTTTTTTTTTTTTGCCTTCAAATTAATTAACCTTGTGAGCAGTAACAAAAGAACAAGCACATTCATTTATACTTGTGGATTTTTACAGTTTCTTCAACAAGAAACTGTGGAGAGGTCCTTGGTGGGATCTCAGCTTGTTGGTGATAATGTAATGAGTCTGTAAAGCTGTTCTCACTGTGCTATCTTCAAACAAAGACGACGTCATTTTTATAGCACTGTGGCAAGAGGGATAGTTAATGGACTTCTTGACTAAAGCCATCTTAACACAGAAAGTCCAGGGAATCCCATGGAAGGAGGAATTGGCGGGGACTGGTCTGGGAAAAAGGATGTGGTTTAGTTCTTGATAAGGACTGAGGAAATCTAAGAAAAAGTTGAAGTGGTGAGGACTTTGGTCAGAAGAAAATAATGTAACATCTTAACTCTGGTGGGAGTTAGGAAATACAAGAAAAAAGTCTTAGAGGAGTATGCTCAGTGCAGAAGTGTGGTGGGTCTGTGTAGCGCTAAAAAAGACGTACTAGGGGGTCGTGCTACTAGAAAGCTAGCGTTAATGCCTCTCGGCATAGACAAAGGAGGAGGAAGACAACCTGCTGCTCCAGGGCTGGGGTCCTCCTCCCTTTCTTCTAACTCTGAACTCTTAGGCAGTGGGGTTATGTGGTGGCTCCTCCCAACACCAGTTTTAGCTGCTGCAAGGCAAGAGGCAGGCAAAGAGGTGCAGGTTGTGCAGGCTTTACATCCACAACCCAGTAGGTGTCCTGAATAAAATAAAATCTAATAAACTGAGTTTAAAATGTTTTCTTCAGCATGATAGTGAAGGCATCACAGAATCATAGAGTGGCTTGAGTTGGAAGGTAAAGTATATTTTGTGTCATGTGCATGGGAGCTGTGGGCTGCTGTGCTGTGTGTTTATGCCAGTAGCTCTGCGGCAGGCTGGAAGCAAGCACCAGTGGTTGGCAGGCATGGCAGCCAGCATGTCTCAGTGCGGCTGGGTACAAAGAGCTCTTGTGCAGGCTGAAAGGAGGTGAGATTATAAATGTGAAACTGTTAAAACCATCCTTCGCCTTGGAGCTTAAAGAAATCCAATTTCTTTTTAAAAATAGATTTGATACATAGCTTTCCTGCCTTAGCACAACCTGATGTATATGGGATCTTGTAGAGGGGCTGGGGTTTGAGTCCAGGAGCAAGGCAGATCACTGGCACATCCAGCACCGTGTACATGTGCGCCAGGTTATTCTTAGCATGAGCGGAGCCCAATGAAGAGTCTTCTGGTTTGGGTGCTGCTCTGCTCTATTTTGTATTAATGCTGAATGTAGTGTTAGTAAGAGGAAAATACTGCACAGTTTGTTCACAATGTGCAAGGTAAAATTAGAGATCAAATTAATAACTCATTTTTCAGACGTGGACTTGAATCCCATTGCACAGCACTACCATATGGGTAGTCTTCTCTATCCTTCTGTCCTTTATGTTGACATTAATGTTAATTAGTTACTGAAAACAACTCAAAAGTATTGATGAAAGCCCCTAGAACCAATGTGCTTTTGTAAAATTAGTTTCCTGCTTGAGGAGGTATTTCTTTGGTAATTGACACAAAACAGCTTCGGAAGGAGAGGCAGAAGAAAGCTGGTGATATGATTGATTCACCATGTTCTGTGTTTATTTCATGTTTATAGTGAAAAGACTGTAAACGCGGGGCCAGATGTTCCTCCTGTGTCCTCAGCTGAAGATCTAGCCTAAATAATACATTAAGGTGTTATCTTTTATATTCTCTTCAAATAGAGATCTTAACATAAAAGCAGTAGAATTATAAAAACATCCTCTTGTTTTCATTAAAAAACAGAAGAACATTACTGGCAATCTTCATTTGGTTGTAAGATAACAAAATATATACATGCAAATGCTGCAGTCTGTATATTGCAATATAGGGAAAATAACTGCTCATTTGTAAACGTATTCTCTCAAATGCATACTAATTGCAGATGATAGTGACTCATCTGATGTTCAAGATCACATGAAAGATTTGTTGTTTTTTTTTTCTCATTTCTGTTTGTCCATATAATTTAGAGATAAGAAAATTGCATCAAATAAGAAGTGATGCCCAATAACGTTTGCTCTTTGAAGGGGTAAGAGCTTACCTGATGCCAAGCTAGTGGTTTTAGTGGGATCTCTGGAACAGCACAGAAGCTTGCTGCTCCAGGTAATGAATTTCAAACAGGTAATGATACTTTCTGTCTTACAGGGCAACAATCCTCCTGGTTTTCTCTGTTTCTCTGATTTGCCTTTTCATGTAGGAATCTCTAAGTATTAGAAAAGGTCAGGTGGTTTCTGTCTAATGTACTGTTAGAGACTTTAAAATTGATGCCTGTTTATGGTCCTGCCATCTGCAGGAGCAGCAGCCTGTCATAAAGTTGCTGTATTGATCTGTCACTGGTGCTGTCTTGTCTGCCAAATGAAAAATGGCATAAACTCATAACCTGGGCCAGCAGTTTTCTTATTGTAAGCCAGACAAAAATGCTATTGATCTTCTTTGCTGAAGTGTTCTTTTCACAGCTTGCCAGCATCAACACACTGTTGTCCTAACTCAGGGCTAATTAGCTAATAATTTAATGCAACCGAGACAGCAGTCTCTGTTCAGTTTAGCAGTGAGGGAATATGCCGTAACTTCAAAAGTATGAGGGACCTTTTAAAGCTCGGTCATGACTGCAGTCCTTGTCTCAACTTTTACACTCTCCCTTTTAGTTTGATTTCCTCAGCACTAAAGAATAACGGTCTGCTTAGATTGTCTGAGATGTGCTGTCAGTTTAGGATTTACAGCAAAGCGTAACCTAGTTGGGGTCTTGGTGTCTCTAATCTTGTATGGGGCTCTTGGTTATTCAGTAGCACTTGTGCTTTATGTTCACTTCTTGAGTGAAATCACATTTGATTAACTGAACTCTGTGGCTGGTGAGCTGCAGAACAAGCAGGTTCAGTCAGGAGGGGCCGGGGGGGAGGGCAAAACCCCAACCAACCTAAATATCCACTGTAATTTGTTCTAAATTGCAGTTTATATGGGCGATGCTTCTTCTTAGGGAATATGTTTTCCTAATCCTCCTTCAGTTCTAGAGGCTAGAAGGTTCCAGTGAACTTCTTCAGCTTGGAAGCAATTACTTATACATTTGGAAAATGCACACAAGTTTTCCACAAGTTTTTTTTAATCTTTGTAATTCAAATATTTGGATAATTATGTATGTGAAAGGTGATCACATGTCTGCAGTCCTTAGATGCATTTAAGATGCAATTGGTACAACCTCAGATGTCGTCTTGTTAATTCAATCCACGTTTAACTTTGTGGGTTCTTCTCCTGGCTTGTCTCCTTGCTCTTTTGTGAGGGTCAAAGATACAGCTAATATTGTGTTTCTTTTAGGATAAATGGTAATATAAGCTTTTGAGGTATTAACATGGCAGGCATCATCTAGCAGTTTTCAGCTGTTACTCTTTTTTTAAGCTCTTGATTGAAGGTACTACTTTCTTTGTCCATCCTGTGGAGGCTGTGCTTTTGTTCATATTTCAGTATTACATGTGATTCAGGTTATGTCTTTGTTTTCGGTTCCACGCTACTGAGTGCAGTTGAGGCAGAAAACTACAGATAATCCTTTAAAGAAGTTACTCTTCACATTTCATACATTAATTTCACTGGAGATGGGGTGTGAGTTTTATATATGTAAAAGGAGTTTAATCTATAGGGATGTTTAAAGTTTGCCTGAAATAAGGGAATTTTTAATCTCTGAAAGTATCCCCAAAGTGCAATTAACTGTTCTGATCTGATGACTCAACAGATGCTTCTGTAAACTAGAATATATATGTGAGGTATCAGCACTGATATGCCACTATATGTGCTTGAAAATGATTGCCCAGAAATGACCATATTGGAACAAAGATAATATAGGTGGCAATTATGTCCTTTGTTCTGGTAGCTCTATGATATCAGTGTGGTATTCCTTGCAGGTTGCTGCAGGCACATGAATTGTCCAACTCTCATGTTTTGGCACACTTGTTCAGGCTTTTCTGAATCTTCTTGTCTCTTTTTTAACACATGCAGACTGTTGCATATTATTGTTCGTAAAATAGCAGAAGTAAAGGCTTTTCTAAGACTTTCTGAAGATTCCCAGTAGCCAGTTCAACCTACTTCAGACTGTTCTCCATCTGTCTGGGAAAGAAAGAACATACATTAGTAGTCCACACATGAGCAGCTTATTAGTTCATTTGCTATATGCAGTACAGCGATTTGAAACTGATCTAAAATATTCATCCACAATTACTGGTGCAGCACAGTTCAAAGTGTTTCAAATCTGTGGGTTTGACTGAGAATTTAAGGAAAATAGCTGCAAATTGATTCTGTATGTAATTAATGAGATGTTTCATTCCTAGGTAAATATTAAATGCCTGGGTGTTTTTTCTTTTTTTTTTTTTTTTTTAATCTTCCCTGTTATTGAGTTCTCCCATTGCTGGCCTCCATTATGTGTTTGTTTTATGGGATGTTGGGTGGGCTGGCACAGGGACAGGTTCTCTCAGAAGGAGGAATTACTGTGAGTCATTGGCTCCACTGGCAGCTTCTTTCCCCAGCACGTCCCTCCCACCCCAGGATATCTCCTGGGACCTCTCCAGCTGCTTTCTCAGAGATGTACTTTGCTGGGCTACACACTGGTGCCTAGGTAAAGCTCAGGTATGGTCAGAGTTCTGCTTTGTGCCCTTAGAGGGCGTAGGTGGATGTCTGGGGAGCCACATCTCAGGGTTGCAAGCAATGTTTGCAAGGGTCCATCCGTTGAGGTACATGCCTTGCCACCTTTGTGCCTGTTTGCAGCAGGGAAGGTGCTGTTGGTTTTGCTATGGGTTAAAGGCTTCTGGCATGCTGGAGAAAGGGGCCTTTTGAGGACAAGAAGGAAGAAAGTGGATGTTTATAGGACTGAAAGCAGCGAGGTCACTGAGGAAGGGCTGGGTGTTTGTTTAGGGTCTCTCTCTGCCTTTTGAAGTGTCAAAGAAAATTCATCTTAGTTTTACAAATGTCATCAGTGGAAGAGTTTGAGAACAGCCTGCAGTAGAACTTGGCAGATCCCGAGGCAAACTTCAGCTTGTTGTGCAATGACTGTCTTTCCAGCTCAGATGTCCGTGTAAAGCACAAATTGTGCAAGGCGTTCTGCTCCTGGCTGCCTCCCCGCACTGCTGCCGGCCTGGGGCCTCCAGGCTGGCAGCGTGGTGGGGTCAGGCCTGGAGCCTGGCGCAGAGCAGGCCCTGGACGCAGCCTCAGAGCCCTCCCAGAGGAGCAAGAAACCCAGATCTGGGGCTACCCATGCGGGAGCACTTGCGTAAGAAGGGGTGAGTGAGAAGCCTGCTGCAGCCCAGCTGCTGCAGCAAGCAATCAGGAGGCTGGGAACCAACACCAGGCTCAAACTGCACCTGGCTACGGGATTCCAACGTGTTGCTCTTGCTCTTGGCCCCATCTCTGTAATTATTGCTTTTGGTGCTTCTATTTCAATAACTTTAGGCTGCATAGAAGGATTGGCTCTGTCAATGCTGGCTTGCCCGTATCATCTTCAGGTTGCGGTGCTGCACATTCCCTCTGTTCCCTTCTGTGGAACAGCAGAGCCCTTTGTGTAGGCACAGCTGGTGATACCCCCTGTGCCATGGTGCTCCACCTGGGGATGCGCATGTGTGTGTGCACAGCATTTAATGTCACAGAAGCAGGTGGTTAGGGTATTGCAGTGCTCAGTGAGCTGGTGTTAAGGATGCCAAGAAAAAGGACTTGACACTGGGATAGATTTGAGCATATGTGCAGTAAAGAGAGAGATGTTTTTCCACCTGCCAGGAACAGTGGCTCAAAGCAGTGGAATTACTGTTTGTAATACAGATTTTTATTAATGATATGACTAGCGGTAAAGTAGAATATTGAAATTCCTTTTTATTTTATCCTTCAATGAGCATATATTTGTTTTCTTAGCAGTCTAAATTGTATCACTAGGAGCACCTTTTGTTCAAATACCTGTTTGCTGCTAAGATGTTCTTATTTGACTAGAGCTGGAGAAATTTTTGTCTCCGCTCCCATGAGTGTTCGATGCTAGGAATAGAAACATGTATATTGATCCAGCTCAGAAGAATGGGGTGGTATTAATATAATACCACATATAATATATAAATGTGCCACTGATATCACATGGCTAACTTTCGCGCTTTATTTCAAGCAGATTGTGGGAGAAGATGTGTTATGGGTGTGTTCTTTAAATTCTTCTGCAAGAGATCTCAGATACTGTTCTTTGGTTGTGAAGATGAGTGCACCTGATTTTTAACTTGATCAGTTTTAAGAAGTGAAATAAGGATTCAGGGGTTTTTCTTTCTGTGCTTGAGATTAGAACTCTCTTTTGTCACTGTTAGTTGGAAAAGTGAACCAAGGAAAATTTCTGGCATTTCAGGTATGTTCTACAAAAGGGTTTTAGTAAATGAAGGATTCAGCTCAAAAGTAACTGGCAGAAATAGGGGGTTTCCACATGGAAAAAAAGAAGTTTTAAAAGTGCTTTCTTAGCTAAGAAGGAAATTTTGAAGAGTTTTTCCTTAATAAAAACTGGGCAAGAAGTTCTAAAAGGGTTTTACTTTTTTTGTTTTATGTTTGTGGGTTGTTTGTATTTTTGTTTTGTTTTTTTTTTTTTCCCCCAAATCCTCTTTTCTTATTTTTGTGCTCCTTCATACGTGTACTACTGCATATGTAATCCTGTTTCTGTGCTGTTGTGTTAGGGATAAATTACGTCTGACCAGATGAAACAAAATTTTCGGTACATAAGCAAAATGAAAAAAATACTTCCCCCAAGTGCAGCCTTTTAAATTTCTTTCACATCAGTATTTTTCCTGAGTATAGGTTTGTTGTTGTTGTTTTTCTTTTTCCCATCAGCAAAAAAAATGTGTATGCATTACATGCAGCCCTAACCAGTTTGCTCTGCTTTCGTGCTTAAGTAGTAATGCCATAAAGATTTAAAGAAATATGCTACTGCAAATCTAAGACATTTGTTAGTCTCGATGATGGCTTAATTTTTAGTATTCCATGGTGGTTTATATCTTGACATTTCTTATGACCTACAATTAAAACGACTTTAGTGAAGTCTCAACCTATATCCAGATTGCTGAGTGTGGTTGACTGTCTCCAGGGAAAGGCTTGAACTGCTTGCTAAATCAATTTGTTCTTTTCTCAAAACAGATTAAATGTGTTTTACCAGTTTAAATTAAAAAATAAATAACCCCATATGACCTAACTGCTTCACATAAAATTAAAAGCGCACTTTGCCCACTCTGAGGGGCAGCATTTGGGTGCCAGGTTTGCACTGATAGTATTCCACCAGTGATAAGTGAATGGTTAAAAACAAGCATGTCTAATCCTGTCTCACTGCTCTGTTAGTCCTGTTTGAGCATTAAGTTGATGGCACACCACTTGGGTGGGTGCTGGCTGCTGGATGTGGCAATAATCTCTTCTGCAGAAACTGAGCTGTGCTGCTGCCCTGCCTCCTCCTGCTGGGTAGCTCACACACCGCTGCCTTCCCAGGCAAGCCTTCTTGCAGCCCTCCTTCATCAGAGTGAGCTGCAGAACTTGCTTGTGACTCACCTGCACCAGCAGTCAAGGATGATTTCTTAGGCTCCTCCTGCCTGCCGTTTAGTTTGTATCCAGCATACAACGCAAGTACAGGGAACCGGCAGCACCTGGTGCTGCATGAAGCTGCAGAGAATGTGCAGGCAGCTGTACATAGAGTCAGCAGCGCTGGTGGTGCCAGGAGCAGCCTTTGTTCCTTCAAACCACTTCCATGGCCATGCTCGAGTGGGTTATTGTTTGAGGCTGTGTAAGTACAATAGGGTATAAGGGAAAGGGAAGGGGATTTTTTTTTTTTTCCTAAAGTAGAACAAAATAAACTATGGAAATTGATGGCAATGGTCTCTAATAATGGGATTTTACAAGAGATGTCCAGCCTCTAGAACAATGGCTCAGCGTAAGCCAAGGTTAATAGTGCTCATTATCTTCGGCCTGTGGGCTGGCAGCTCAGCTCTCCCTTACCAGCACAAACAGCCCAGTGTGCCACTGCCTGCTGCACGCTGGGTCAGCACTGCCATTGGGATGGGTGCTTGTAAAGTCAGGATTGTGCTGGGCACCTGGGCTGGATTTCCTGCACCTTGCCATAGGAGCAGCCCTGCTGGGCAGGCAGCAGCAGGCGCATGGCATATCTTCCTCTCTGCTCTTTGGCAGCAAGGGATGTGGGGACCTGCCAGTGGTGCTGAGCTGGTGGCCTGAGGTGTGCTGGGGTTGCACTGAGCTCACCTGCACTGTGGGAAAGGGAACCAGCTTGGGAAAGCTATTCTTGCAGCAACGGGACGGTAGTGGAGTAACCTGGGAGAGGCAAAGGGTTTTTTTCTTTTCTTTTGCTGTTGTAAACTGAAGGTCACAATATTGTTTAGTGCTGCCATTAGTTCTTGTGTGTGGAGAGTGATGCAGCTCTGAAACTCACAGTGCCTCATAGTGAAGAAATAAGAGCTCATGGCTGACTACATCTGAGAAGAGATGCACCCAAGTAATCTTTTATTTTTCAAATAACGCTTAGAGCAACTTTGACATTGATTTAATTTCTGTTTAAAATGAATCATTTAACAGAAATAAAAGGTATAGTTAAGCAACAAACTAGTAAAGAAAGAAGAAAAAAAAACAGGAAAAAATAGTTAAAGAAGTAGTGACTGAGTGAATAAACCTTTTGCTTTTACTCTTCTGAGAAACAGGAAAAAGAAAAAAAAAAAAAGCAAAAGCTGCAGCTTACTTTGTTATTCTGCTCTTCTCCAGTAGTGCTCTACCTATTAGGGTGAACTGGAAAAGCCTCCTGTGAGGCCTGTCTGCAGGAACAGAGTGACGTGTGCAATAGCATGAGCTTGGCGTATGTCACAGCCTGGGCACTGTTAACCACAGCAAGCCTGCAGCCTGTACTCCAGGATGTTCATATTTGATTTCCTAAGAAGGTCAATTCTAGGTGTAGAAGAAGTTGGCAGTTGTCCTTCTGAAGCTGTAGTCCCTCTAACATCCCAACATTCCCTCCCCACAGGGTTATTTCATCCCATCTCTGATCTCCTTCCTCACCCCATCGCTGCCCTATAGATGAGCACACTAACCTTGGCAAGGCAAGGTGTTTACATTTCTGCAATGCTCTGAGCCTAACCTGTTTCTTGCCCTCTTTTTCTTTGAGCAATCACCTACTTAGCTTTGCATGCTTTAGCAGCACTTTATGCTTCTTTTTGATACAAAATTAACAGACTGTAGGGCAGAAAACCATCAACCATACACACAGTGTTGAATTTGATTTGCTTCAGAATTTACAAAAAAAACTGCCCCAGTTTGTAAGAACTCCTGAACCGATCGAGGGCTGTGCTAACTGATGAGGACAGAGTGTAATATTTAAACACCATCTAGAAGGTTGCATATTTCCCAAGCAGCAGAAGTACTCTTGCTGTTGTAGAAAATGCAGCACGCTGTGCTGTTCACTTCTGACCGACTTGCAGCCCCAGGGTGCACAAGAGCTGGAATTGCTCTGTAAAGTTCACTGCTGTTTTGCAGGAATTTTGAGTTGAACATGCTGCAGTTGAATGAGAATAATACAGGCACTTGGAAATAACTTATGAAAATAGGAAAAATCCCCAAAGTACACCTGCCTCATGCATTTCCATAATGAGACTTAATTATCTGTCTCGACAGTATTTCTGTTTTCCAAGAATTTCTGCACATGTTTTGTGTTTATCTCTTCATTTTTATTTGGGTAAGCAGAGACCAAGTAGCTTTTTGTGTATGGATGTAGAGTATGTTCTACTCTTGATCACCCTTAGAACTTAGAACTGTGGTCCCTTGCTTGTAGCTGAGTCCAGCACAGACTGAGTACTGAAGTAGACAGTGCATCCTTGCGGCCCTCTGGCTTCCTCCAGAGACAGGGCTGAGGAGGAGACAGGTTCTGGAAAGATGTTTGTAGTGTCCCATCTTTTGAGTCCTTGGGGTACACATTGTAAGTTCTATAGCTTTAGTCATTTCACTTGGGAAGCCTGGAAACAGCACCTTTAAAACAAAAGTAAACAACAATGAAACAGAAGATCCCTGAAAGCTGTAGTTTTCATGTGAAGATGAGACTTTTGATAGCTATCAGTTTGGAAAAACTCCTGTTACTGCAAGAGGCAACATCAAATCGGCAGAGCTGGCAGCCCCGCTGTTCTGCCTCTCCCTCCTACTCCTGGCCTCCGCAGCCTGTGCTGCCCGTGCTGCTTGTCTCTTTCTCTGCATTGATTTTTATACTGTAATCTACTCAGAGCAAGGGTTTTGTCTATTATGCATTTGTAACACACCACACGTGCATTACTATAGAAATAATTTAATACAAAGTGCCTGGGATTTCAGACATTGTGTTTCATAGCCAAAACATTTGGCCAAGAAGAAATCCTTCTGTTTTTGTGCTCCCTCTGCTGGATCTGTACACGCAGGAATTATAGGCTGTCCCTAGAGCTGTGGGCTTCCCTGTTCTCTTCCAGAACCCTTACCAAACAGCTTTGCCACGCAGCAATGGCTCATGCTTGCACCAAGTGCTTGGTTCCTCCCTGAGTGTGTTTGTGCAGCTGTGTCACAGGACATAGACTGGGCATCAATCAGAAAGGGAGCACTGTGCTGTGAGCCTGTGGCTTTGGGCCAGGAATCATTGTGATGTTGGTTTTAAGGTGCTTTCAGTGCACTGCTATTCCACTGCTCATTCATTCTCATAGTTGCCTGCCCCAAAACTGTGCCAGGGTCACTGGTTTGGGGATTTTCCCAGAAATAGGATGAGAGAGCTGATCAGGCTTTAAAGAAACTGTTCTGTTGTGGAGTTTGAATCTGGTTCTGAGTAAGTCCCTGCCCGGTGTGCTGGCAGGGCTTAGGCTGGCCCAGCCCCTGAGCAGGTTGTGGGGCAAAAGCTTGGAGCAGATGCTGGTGAGCATTGTGCCAGTGTCCTTGGAAGAAGTTTGGACCTGTTTCACAGAAGGGGTGGGTGGTCTGTAGTGTGAATTCACTGAAACATTAATGGGATTGCCCTTTTCAGAGGTGCTTTATAAAACAGAGTAGGAGTTGTGATGCCAGTTTTACAGATGGACAAACTAAAACACAAAGGAGTGGTGTGAAACGTCAGCTCCCTATTTCATGGCAGTGTGGTTTGAGCTGGTTTAAGCAGCCTCTGTTTGACCCTCTGCCATTATGGCTGATCACTCCTGCCCTCGTGCCCATTCCCTGTGTTGTGTTGGCACAGCTGTTTATGAGACAAATGCTGGAGGAAATGAGCTCCTCATCCAGCTAGCCATGCAGCTGCACAAATGCAGGCTTGGAAGTGAGCGCCCAGGAGGGAGAAGTGAGAGGCAGAGCTGAAGCTGCCAAGTAAATGCTACAGCCCAGTGTCTGAGTCCTGTCCCATTACACCAGCAGAGCCAGGGATGGAATCTGTCTGCCAGAATAGGCAGAACACAGGTTTATCCTTTGGAGGGAGTGAACTTAGAAGTTAGATTAAATAATTAATTTTGACGTAATTTAGAACTTAGTCTGTATTAGCTGAGAAAGTCATGTTAACACATACTAAACCCAAATTCTTTAGTGTGTTTCCCTCGACCTGTGTAATCAGAACAAAAGCACTGGGGAAAATTCTGGATGAGAATAAATGTATTCCAGGGAAAAGCATTCACAGTTCAATGAGGCCTTAAAAGCCAATCATTCACTCAGGGTGTCTGTCAATATATAACTTTCCTAAAACTGCCATTTGTTGTGGGACAAGGAGAACAGCAAAGTTCCCAGCTGAAGCAGGTTGTCTCTTGGCAGCATTATATATACCAGGGATTGAATAATTGTTTCAAGCATGTTATTCAGACGTTTTTGTGCATTATATGATAACAGTGAGCAGAGTAAATAAGATTCTGTAACAAATACTAAATGCATGTAACAAGTTCCTTGAAAAACTTGAAGATTTTCACATTGGGTGCTAACAAGTAGCTGCTTCCGTCGCTGGTCATTTTGGGGCTCTAGACTGTTCATGAGATGCACATTATTTATTTTCTTTCATCAGACTTGCTTCTGGATGAAATATTCTTTTGCATGGAAGTTGCTTGGAATTTTGTCAAAAGAGAAGCAAAATGTTCTCGTTCTGTTCCTTTCTTCAATATAAACTGAGTTTTAGAGCCTAGCAGCATACGCCTGTAAAGACACCTTGTCTGACTGCTGAAACAGCATGTAACAAAATACGCAGTGCCCGTAAACATTCTGCTGTCTTCCTTTACAGTATTTCTTTATAATTAAAAAGCATTTCCTAGAAGTCATAGTGCTGTGCCAGTGTAATCCATAAACTCGCTTTGTTTTTCTACTGACAGGATGGTGTTTTTGTGGTATTTTGGCATATCCGTTTAAGCAGAGTTTGGGGGGGTGTTTATTTTTTTAAACAGTGCTTAACTCATAGCAGTCACTGAGTTCTTGTATTAAGAGAGTGAAGAGATTTCAGCATGATCTTTGGGTGAAAAAAGTGGCCATTTGGTGTGGTAGACTTTTACTACCTTTTCTTCCTCTCATTTTTACGGACTGTGAAGCCTGTAAGACTTGAAATGATGGAGTGAACTTGCAGAGGTTGGGGTAACTGGAGCTTTGGGCCATGTCTCAGATCAGGGGTTGTTTCTGGGCCTCCCAAATGCTCTCCATTTGTCTCAGGTCTGTTCAGTGAGCTTTTTTACATGTTACTGTGTCACTCAGGGGAATGGAAGTATGATGTGTCTGTGCTTGTATTGCAGGAAAATGGATCTTGTTATGTGAGGGCATTGAGGAAACGGGCCCCAGCTACTGAGAGGAAGAGAGGCCGGTGGGGAATATTCAGGTAGGAAGGCTTTATGGACCAGCAGATGGTTAAAAGTACTTGTGTGTATTTGGTCTTTTTCCATACGATGTATCATTTTTTTTTATGTCTTAATGAGTGATCTGGTCACTATCACAGTTTATTTGTTTTTTTAAGAATCAGTTCTGTTTGGTCAATTGATCGCAACAATGAAACACTGCAAGCAAAACCCTCAGCATAAACATTCCTCGGGCTATCCCTGGTACAGCTATTGATCGTGATACCAAATACAAACAAATTACTCTTTGCATGAGCCATTCAAGCTATAAAACACAGCAATAATATGTTCTACTTGCTGCCAATAAATGTGCATTTATAATAAACAATGGAGAGATCCCTGAGTAGAAATGAACAGTAGTTTCGGTAATGTGTTCGATATCTTATGTCCAGCTGTTGCAGAGTGAAAAAGCAAATAGTGGATGCTCCGTAGTTTTTTTTTTGTTGTCTTTTATTTTGAGGTAATTTAAATATTTTATAAGCTAATGGTCTTACATTTGCCTTATTTCCAGTTTGGTTCAGAGTTTCTCATGTACTTCGTCCACATTTTAATTGTTTCGGGGACCAACTGCCTTTCCTCACACTGTCATGTGGCTCATCTCCACATTTACTCTTAATCACATCCCTGTGGCATTTCCTTGTGTTGGCAAATACCATTAGAAGTAACTTTCACATATTTGTGGTTGTTTTGAAAGCAGCTGAAATGGGGGTGGGGGGGAGGAGTTAGTACCCTTGTGACCACCACCACCACTAACGGTGCCTGGGTGATAACTGAATCTGTTTCCAAAAGGATAAAGCTAATGATCATCAGAGCATAGATTATTATTATTTTTTTAATCTGCCGTACCATGCTCTTATAATCCTCCTCCCCTTCATCCATGTTTTCAGCACTGCGCTTTGGTAAGCTACAGACAATTGACCTGAAGGCATTCCTTGATGAACATTTCTGTCTGCTCTCAGCCTTGAAAAACTCAACCTTTTCAAGAGCTGCATGGGAGAAAAATGTGTAAGACTAATATTTATAGGCTGAAAGAGAGGGGAGAGGAAGAATGAAGTGTAAAACTTGCTTCCAGCAGAAATGCCATCTCTCTTTTACCTCTGATAATTAGGAGTGTTTCTGACATGGCTACTAAAGCAAGTTAGTGGTGTGTGCCTGCCATTTGCTGTGCTTTTGTGATGCAGAATTGTTTTCCTTTTTGTAAAGCTCTGCTTTGTTCTATTTTGTTTTAAGACAAAACACAAATTTCAGCTGATACCCAACTATTACATTATGATTCATCCTTACTCCTACATCTTAAATGGGTACTTCCAAGTGCTTAAATGATTGTAAAAATGGAAGGTTGTTATTCAAGCTCACATTTTAGGTATTTTTTGTGACATTCACTAGAGCTCATACACATAAATCCTTTCATTAATAGCTCTAACTAAAATTGTACTGAAAGATTAGAAAGGGGAGAGGTTTTAACTGTGCTGTATTTTTCACTAGGCAAATATCTTGGCTGTATTGAGAAATACAGTAGCACTGATTGTAACTGTAACAGGAGATTTAGATGACATAGCAAATGTTTTTAGTGGTTCCTTATAGAGTGTACTGTATTTTATGCCTAGTGAATATAAGTTTAAATCTTTGATCTTTTACTATAAAAATAACACACGAAGTCATAGAAATGCAGCAAATCATTAAAAGAAAAAGAAAAGAAAAAAAAACCACACACACTTTTTTAATAGGGTGCTTTAAAATCTACTAAAGATTTCCCCGCACTTGAGGGTTTAAAAAGAAAAATAAAACTCACTGTTCTACTCCATGAAGATACTTGGGATTGAAGCTCTTTGCCGTGCCTTGGGGTCACGTGGTGCACTGCTGTAGAGCTGGAATGTTTGCCATGGTATTTCCGGAGGCTTCATAAACACGCAGAAAGAACAGGGGTTTTAGGAGGATTTTTTTTTTTAATCTTTTTTTCCCCCCTTTTTATTTTTACTGTCAGCCTAAATGCACTGCAGTTTAGATGTGGGATTCCTAGGATTTCAAAAAATTTTATGTGACCATTTCAATTAATTTTAACCATTTTCCTATTAAAATATTTCCTATTAAATAAGAACTGATTTTGACAGGAATATGCTAAGATTCCTCATGCTCCCTCCCTCCCCCCCCGAAAAAGTTTTTTTCTTTAACTAATTGCTGCATTTATTTCTCAGCGTAATTCTTAGCAACTAAAATATTAAGCCGAACTCCACTATTTAGATGTTCTTAATGGTTTACTTTTGGCATGTGTCACTGTGAGTGGCATTCTGTAATCTGACTTGATAGCTGTCAGCTTGCAGACTGGAGTAATGCAAACAAAAGATGATCACTCAAATGAGGTTACGGTGAAGAGCCATTTCCTAAGTCCTGCTGCTGCACTGTAGAATCCCCAAGTCAAATTAGAAAAGCAGTGAATTAGTTCTGGTTCCTGGGATGTGAGGATTAAGATTATGCAAACCTGTTCTTTCTAATTGTAGGAATAGCACAGGTTCCTTTTGAGACTTTGCAAACACAGCTCAAGCTGGAATGGATTGTGAAAAGCTCTGTAGTAGCCTGTAATATGGGTATGTTGAATCTCAGAGGCAAAGTGAGCTGAAGTAGACCCTGTGGTAACTCCTGCGCCCCTGGGCTAGAAGAGATGGACCTTCCTACTACTTATCCTGCCCTCCCTTCCAGAGGAGCTGAACTGCTTCTGGAACAAATGGTGCAAACAGATCTGTTTTAAATATAATCCTGCAAAAGTGGGGAGGAAGAGAGGATGAATGGAGCATTTCTGGCTTAACAAACTGAATTCTTTGCACAGAGCTGTAATAAGGGAGGAGTAGGGAGAGGGCAATGTGAGGGAATTGATAAGAAGTGGCCAGAGGCAGGAGCTGCTTCTTGCAGCTGTGCTACTGAGAAAAATGGTCACAACAGTGTGGCTAGGTGCATGAGTAGTGGATATTTTATATCAGTGTGGGTTTGTTGCCGAGTTGGGTTAGTAACTGTATCAGATTGCACAGAGATTATCACAGTTTCCCTTAAACCAAGTCTCAGAAAGATTTTTTTCCAAATTCTGCTGCTGAATTTGTGTAGCAAGGAGCAGCCTGCATAGGTCAAGAGTGGAGGAAGAGCCTGGGTTTTGCATGGTAACAGGCCTTCTTTGCCCCTTCCTCCTCTCCTCTACCAAACATTTTGCAGCTAATCTTTAGTGTGACTGATTATTTAATGATATTATCATGGTGTGGAACTGTAGCATCATTTTTCTTACTAGAGTAAGATTTGTGTTCCATTTGGGTAAAACATGCCATGGCTGGTTGCCACCGGTGCCATACTGTCTGACTCCTGCTGCTATCTCTGCATATCTGTGGGGGCTGTGGGAAGCTACACACAAATGCTGACAACAGCAAAGAGAAAAAAAAATAAAAAAATTGAATAGCTGGAAAGGGGTTTGGGTAGGAATATGAAGGATAAACAATAAGGAAAGATGCAGTAGGAAATAAAGTTAGTGATGTGAGGATGAGAAGTTTCTCCCCCTGGAAAGAGTTTTGTTTACTAATAAATGTAGGAAAAGATGGATGTTTTCCCTTCTAAAAGGTGGGAGAACTGGTTGATAACTTTGGAAGTGCTCTGTGCTGTAAGGGTTTAAGGGTTGGCAGATAGGGTGCAGCAGTCACTCTCTGGGCTGCTGATGTGGAATTGCTTCTGTGTGCACTTCTGCTGCTTCTAATCTCAAACACCAGGCTGAGGCCTTGGCATCTGGGGGCAGCAGCTGAGCCCTTCAGGTCACCTCTGCTTTCCCAGCGCTCTGCATCCTGTCATGTCTGTAGTGGGGAGGGGAGTGCATTTTTTCCTTTAGCAGATACTGCTAGAAAGAAACAGTTTGAATGCCGTAGTGTAAGAATCATACCATGGTTGTTGGCCAAGTCCTCTGCATTGATGCATGGAGGCCATACCAGTCGCTCTTATTAGAGTGAGAGGGAGTGGCATGGAGCTAAGCACCCTGAAGGTGTGGGATCAATCTCTGTGAGGTAAAACTCACTGTTTCAACAGCTGACATCGCTAATAAATTTTAGAGGACTTGTATATATCTTCTTCAAAAGAAAGCCATGATTCAAAGGCAAACTTTAAGTTACTTTCTGCTTGTATATGCTTTTTTCTAAGTGAACAAGCAGAAATGGGGAGAAATGCCCCAGAAATCTCATTTAGTGTAACAGAGAAAAATGCTGGTACCTTTCTGCTTTCTTCCCTATATTGTGCCCAGTGCTCTGCTTGTCAGTGAAATGCTGCACTACCTTAGCAAACTACAGGTGAAAAAGAGGCACAAGTTGACCTTACAACTTAACAGAAACAGCAAACAAAAGCTTTACTTTTTCAGAGGTATCCGATGTTTTATCTTGTTCCTTAGTCCACCTCACTGATTTGTAAGTTTTTTTTTCCCAGATAATTATGCAGTGATGATAAATATATCTTAATAATGCTTTTTTTCCTTGCTGTTTGGCTTTGCTTCTCGCACCTAGGCTTTCTCAAGTTTTTACAAGGAAACCTTGTGTAGGCAGGTCAAAGGTAATCAGGATTGAAACTTATGCTCAAAAAGCACCACATTCTTAATTGCCTTTGACAGTGGTTGGGAAAGATGTCACTTCAGTGCAGAGAAAAGCAACCAAAATAAATTATACTTTTAATGAAGAGTTCTCTGTCTGGATGAATTTATACTGACAGAACAGTATTAGTTAAAAACTGATAGATCCTTCCACAAACACATTGCGTTTTTTCCTGTTTTTCCTCTATTCAAATGAAAAGCCATGTACACATAGTGTAGATGAACCATTTTGTCTGAGGCATTTCTTTAGGCAGGGGGCTTCTGATTTCTCTTTATTATTATTTTTAATGGGTTACATTGCTTTGAAGGAAGACTAAATAAAATCAGTATTTGTATATTCTGTTTATCATGTGACTATACTGGCAACTGCTGTATCCTGTACTAAAACTATTTTATGGTGATATAGACAAGATTCTTATGGCCTTAGAAAGGATGCTAGCTTGCATTCCTGTGTAAGGAAATATTTCCAAAAGAAATAGTAAGTGGCTCAAATATTTATTTTTATTCAATACAAAAATATTTATAGCTAACTGGCAGTGATATTGCTTCTTTGCCTGCTCTTTTAATCTTGTTTATCTCCTCAGTGTGTTCTTCCAGCTCCTGGAAATATATTCATCTCGGGTGTTCCAGATCTGCTGCTTTTGCAGCCAAAAATCGGCATCTTTTCAGTAAAAGCAGGGAGGGGACTTATCGGTTAATTTGACTTATATAGCTTATGTGTGTGTTTGTTTTATGTATTACATGCATATGTGTATGCAGAAGTTGTGACTCATTTTGGAACTGAGTCTGTTACAGTTGGAGATTGCATATTTTATTTATATATATAAATGACTGAGAAATGTTAAATAAGGTAAATTGATCTACAACGGTAATTCTGTTGGGAGTTTTAAAATATGTTTGATATTGTAAAGTATTTAAATTCATCTGTCTAATCTTACTGAAGCTAGAAAATACAAGTTATGACTGTTTTTTCACGCTTTTTATTAAGCCTTGATGTTTCTGATAATATAGCTTTCTTTTTGAGGCCTTCAAGTGGGAAGAGAGAAATATATTTCCTCCTCAAGACAAAAGAACAATGTGACTATAATCTTAGCTCTCAGTTTTTCTTTTGTCTGTAGCTAAGTCCATCTCTTAACCTGGTATGATTAATCCTGCTTGATTTGTTAATGTTTTTAGAAGTTTATGAAAGGGTGGGAAAATGGAAGGAAAGGAATACTTTCAAGTACTATCAGCGATTCTCCTGAATTGTGAAAATAGGTACAACTGAAGTCTATGTATTGGCATGTATGAGTACCCTGTGAAATGCTGGCAGGTGTGTAGCCCATCCTGAGTATAGGGTCAATGTATTTAAATTGCTGTACTCAGCTGAGAATGTATCGTTTGTGCTGAAGATCAAACACTGGCTTTTCAAAGACAAGATTTTGAGCTAGCAGACCATGGAAAACCTCCATGTAGATTAAAATCTCATGAGTGAGGATGAACCTTCAGAATGTAAATAAGCAGAAGAGCCTGCTTGCAGCTCCACATGAGGTCACTTCTCATGTTACCTGTTCTATAAAGCAGAAAGCTTAAGCAAGCAAAAACTAAAAATACTGTTTTGTAAATAAAGTGAGAAGAAGAAAACAGACATGAACAACACCTTTCATAGATACTGAGTGTTTGCCACAACAGCAGTCTGGTGACAGAGAGTTAATCAACATAATTGCATGTTGAATAAGAAGGTATTTCCTTTTGTTGCCTTTGAATGCGGCACTTCTCTAACGGAATTTCCTCTTGTTTATGTGCTCTCTTGCTGGGTGGGCAGAATCTCTCCAAGTAACTCCTGTCAGCTGGTTTCTGTTTAATGGTTTTTGTGTTCTTTTTTTTTTTTTTTTTTTTTTTTTCTTTTCACTGATGTTTTTCACTGCTGCCCTTTGTTTTTTGTCTCATTTTGCTCTGAAGTCATAACTTTCTCTTATACACTAGTGCCAATTGCTACCACTAGCTTATCACTGTTCCTTTAGTATAAAATGTGATATCAGATGGACTTGATTTTCTCAGGTCCCAGTTAGATAACAGATGTTTCCTTCCCTGTGCACGTTCCTCCTTTGGACTCTCAGACATCCACCAAATGATGTGTATTCTTATTTTTTTTGGAGATGCCTGTCTACACATAGCATAGATTATATGTCCACTTAGCATATATTACATGGTAATTTTTTTTATTTTTATTTTTTTTTTGCAATTATTGCCCTGGACCTGATATAAGTGGATGAGCAGGAGGTAGTATGCTTTCGATTCTCATTATCAGTTTGCTTTCTTATTCTCCCTTCCCCTTGGCATTTCTGGTTCCTGTCTCCTGTCCATCTAATAGTTACATGATGCTTTTCTTCTGCTGCTTCTGACATTCCCATCTGGAGATCTCCACTTCCTCCATCTACTTTCAGCCCTTGCAGGCCTCAGAAACATTTATCCTGTTAGTTTGCATTCAGAGAATCTTGCAGTTTGTAGAGGGAAACAAATAGACCTTGCAGTGCAGAGGTGTACCTGAAGAGAGCATGTATCTACACCATGTCTTGTCAGCAGATGTAAGCTTGGTCTGCTCATCTTCAGCTTGCCACACGCTGTATGGAGCCAAACCAGAAGCCCACATCCATCGTTAGCATTGTGTTGAGCCTGAGCTAATAAGCTCGGTCTCTTGGCAGGATGTGTTAGATCAGGCTTACTGCTGTGCTAATTGTGCTTACACAGCTTCCAGTTTGGAGCTGGCTCATTTACAGCTGGCTTGGATGGTGGCCAAGGAAGCTCGCCTCTGCCTGCAATATGCCATGTAGACATACACAGATCCAGCACTTGAACGTGTCTGTCAATAGCAGGAAATTATATTTGGAGGGAGGAGAAAATCTTTGGCCTAAGTGCATGCGTAAACAAGGGCAATATTAATGAATGAGGAAGTAAGCAACAGTTTTAATAAGGAAAAGGAATAATTATTCCAAATGTAGAGTTAAAACCACAAGTTGTTCTCGGCCCCTATGTTTGGCCCCATCTTGTTTCTCATTTGCCACTTTTACAGTATTTCTTGGGAACACTTCCCAGGCTTAAGGCATTTGGCTGCAGAAGTGGTGAACAGCCTGATGCTCTAGCTGGGAGAGACAAACTAGTCTAACCACAAGGATAGAAATGGGCCAAGTTTGAGAGAAGAGAGGTGATCTTCCTTTGTTTTTAGTCCACTCTGTTTTTGTCTACCCTTCCCCTACTTCATATGTTAGCAAAATAATTTGTATTTTGGTTATAGTGAGGTACCAAGAATCTGTTCATCCCAGCATTTAAGTGCTACAGTTACCAAAATGTATAAAACTCTTACTAGTAACGGGAATTGTATAGTTTAAAAAAAAAAAACAACAAGGCAGAGCTGTAAAAAGGCAGTGCTTGTTTATTTAGGTTTGGGAAACCAGCACTCAGCATGGCTTGAAAGCCACATCCTTGGCTGGCATAGACTGGATTCATCAGTTACCAACAGCTGTGCTGTTTACTTTAGCACTATGTGACCCCACAAATACTGTCCTCTGCCTGTGCAGCAGTGTAGTGTTAGAGGGAAATGTGTGCATGCATATGCACATACACCTAGAGAAAACTGGACTTGTCTCTGCCTTTATTGTGAAATTATGCAGTTGCTCTTCAGCACATTGCTGTGAGCCACTCTTAAGTATTTGAGCCCATTTTTCTCAAATTATTTTCTTGATCATAATTGGCCATGCACCAATGCATTAATTTACTTGGCAGTTTAGAGGCCCACTTCTCCATTTAAGCAACCCTGAGAAGACAGTACCGGCCTTTTACTTCTGGAATTGCTGTTATTAGAACAACTAGGTGAACATACCTCTGCAAAGACAGAGTTAAATAATGATTTAGCTCCCAGAATTAATTTGAAATTTCAGCAGCATTAAGTAATATTTTAGTGGCAGCATAATCCTGTAGCAACTCTGCAGACCATGCTGATGTGGAAGTGTACCACAGTATTTAAGTGACATTGGAACACCATGGTATTATATTCAGGTCATTAGGGGATATTTTTCAGGATTTAAGTTGTCTGGCAAAATGTCAAGGGCGATTCATATAATCTGTGTTTCTTAGTATCTCCAAATATATACAAATTGGGTTGGGTTTTTTGGGTTTGTTGTTGTGTTGTTTTGTTTTTTTTTAATTATGTGTAACTCTGTAGTGTCCCTTCTCTGTCTTAGTCTGTATCCCTTGTGCACCACTTGCACCATCAACAACACCGAGAGAGTAACTGAAAGGAATAATGGATATGGATGGCTCAGCTGGTTGGTAGTGCAAGTGGAAGAAACATTGTGCTTGATTTTCTTCTTTATGAATCGAAGCAATTAATAGCTAAGCATAATACTGAGTGTTTGGCTTTTGTGATCGGTGTCAGCAGGTGTCCAGAATGGTGGAAAATGCTGAAATCAAAGGTGAATGTTTTCCAGAGTGGATCCCTAATGCTGACCTTTGAATAAGGCAGGGCTACTCTTCTGCAATTGAATGCACCAAGGGAGTTGGACACCTGTCTCCCTTTGTGCCCTAGAAACTCAGTCTAAAATCGTGTGTGTGGCCCATCATAACTGTTTTGTTACCTCTTTTGAAATGTACTCATCATTCAAACAACTAAGGTTGACTTCAGACAGAGGAAGATTAGGCTGTGAAAAGCATGTGTTCTTGGCAGCCTATTGCTGTCTCTGAACGAAGTTTCTGCCATTCAGATGTCAGCTAGGCAGCTCAGATGATTATTCCACAAACTATTAGAATCAACCTGAGCTAAGCTAGTTTAAACATGTAAGTAGTAGCTTTGGATTATTCCTTCTGCAAGGAACAGATCATTACAGAAGTAGCCCAGCTGGCTGTTAAAAAGTAAATTTTTCCATGTGACTCTTCCTTGTCTTTCCTTTGCCAAGTTTTAACTAGAGTTTCTGGGATAATGATGCTTGGAACAAATTAAAATAACAGTAACAATAAAAACGGTTCAGTTAAGGCAAGAGAAGATGAAGGGATACCTAACTTCTGATGGTGAAAAATGGCAGTAGTGAGTTGCTGTTTGGTTAGGTATTGATACTTTTCAACCAGTAGAGTCTCAACCATGTGAATAGGATACATGGTTGTGCTCAGAATGCTTAGGGGGAAAATAAAAAAGCAACACTTTGCTTACTTGAACAGTTTGTTTTCTTCTAGCCTGCAGTATTGGCCAAGTGCCTCTATGGTAATTCCTGTTTTCTTCTTGCTGCACTCCATGTGATGGGAATTTCTTAGAAACATCCCAGGGGCAAGAGGTGTGTTTGGCTGCTGCATGCCAGTGCGCTAAAGCAGTGCTGAAGGTGCTGGAATTGATTTTTATGTGTCTCTCCTAAAATACCCTTCACTACACTGTTACAGAGTCTTGCAAGGCCCATTCATAGAAGAACAGTGGCCCTGCATCAGGGGAAACTGCTTTGCTTGGTCGATCTGCTGTCAAAGGTGATTGTGGAGGCAGACCAGCAGGTTAAGCCCAGCTATGGACAACAAGCTCATGAACAGGTTCCAAAGGAAGCATATGTTCTCATCTGTGAATGCTGGGGAGTAGATGGGAAACAAAGCACAGATAGTGGCTGGGCTCACAAACACACCTTGTCTGTCATCCCGGGAGGCAGAATCCCAAGCTAGGTGGATCACTAGATTTAACCCAGCATGGCATGTCTGTGGTTCCCACGGCATTCAGGTTTATAACAATGCTTAAATTATTATTCATACTGTATTTTAAGTTACATCAACAAGAGTAGCAGAGGTGTAGGCTAAGTAGTCTTTATTCTTCTATTTTTTTTAATTTTTTTTTTTCAGAATTAAACAATAAACTTTTGTTTATTATTTGGGGAATTTTAAACAATCTACTTATAAAAGAATAATGTTTCAGGTAAAAAATTGTGGACAGCAATCTCTCAGCTCTGTTATTGCTTTGGTTGCCATTAGTTTTTCATTTGAGATGTACAGCAAGAAGTCAGTTCCATCCCACTATTTCTGGTAGCAAATTAAAGGCAGTTGGATTTCAGTTTGGAAAAATGGCCATAAACAGAGAACTCTCTGGGGATTGGGTTTCTGCAAATCTGTGAAGTTGCTAATTACTCTTATGAGCTGTTGTATTAAAGTAAAAATAGAAAATGTAAAATATTGATTATATATGCAAGTACAAGAAACATACATTTGTGTACTAGCTCTTTAGAATCATGTAGATAAAAATAGTTTTAAATCACATTTTACCTTATAATTTGGCAGAAAAAGTTATACTGTTGCTATTGAGGAAATATATATGAACACGAGGCTTGCGTTTTGTGGAGTAAGTTTTATTGCATCTGTATCGTTAAATGAAGTTAACACCAGAAATCTTCTGGGTCTCTTTTTTTTTGTACGTAAGAGACATGTGCATGTTATCATGGTGCGGCAGTGAGCAATACACTGAAGTTCAGACTGGGAGAGATCTTAGCCGTTCCACCAAATGCATGCTTTAAACCAGGTATTTGCTGTAGGCCCTTTGAACAGTGATCTGGTGTTTCATGTTACTGTGTCATTTGAATGGCCTTGTCAATATTTTTCCTAGTGCTGCAACTCCTTTTTCTTTGCACTTATGTTTAGGTAATTTAGCAAATGCCTTTCTCAACCAAAATAATCTCACTGATTTAGTAGTATATAGCAAAATCCTGTTTTCTGTTTGTTTGGAACTAGATGATCTTTAAGGACCCCTCCAACCTAAGCCATTCTATGATTCTTCCCATGTCATTGCATCCACTGTGAGTTTTTGTTTTGAACCGTTGCCAACTATAGTTTTCAGCCAGTAGCTTTCAAACCGTTCTCTGCCAGTGTCTTCTTAAAATGACTGGTCTGGGAGCTTTGAAGACAACATAATTCTTTGCATAATCCACATATCTTCTAAGATGGTATGTATATAATATGTTTTGAGTAATTACATAATAAAGTAGCCATCCAGTAAATGATAGTGTTCCTTAGTAGGGAGCCTCAATAATATCTCTGGCATAAATAAAACTTTCTTTTCTTAAAATAGCTATTGTCAAATTGCTTTAAGTATTAGTAGTGTTTATCTCAAATTGAACTGATTTCAAGTTCACTTTCTGCTTTTTCATAGAATGATTCTTCTTCATTGAGAATGAACTAGAGTATTTTAGAAATAGGGTTGGCTGTGGTATTTCATTTCAATGCTTAGTCCCTGACTTAACAGCATCTTGCATGGCTGTTGGTGTTAGTCTCAAATTACCCTTTATTAAAGAGCTTGTGTAACCACTATCCATGCTGGTTCCTAACCAGATGACATTATACACAAAACCAGGGAATTGAACAAACTTGCCCATTTTGTTTCATAAAGGTAGTTGGATTTCGGAAAACAGGTTAGTGGATTGGAATCAGTTTTGATATAATATACAATAATCATTATTGTCAATAATATACAACATAGAGCATTTGGAGGATTGCCTTTGCCTTCTGTAGCTGGTAAATTCATTTCTTTGCATATGAATACATGCACAATCAAGTTTGCAATTGATTTTTTTTAAATTTTTTTTTTTTTTGCCACACACGAGCACACCACATTATCATGTTAAAGCTTCAAGCTAAATGTGCGAGCCCAGGTGTCATGTTTCTAATGCCTTTTGCATGAAATGTGAAATAATTGCTGAAGTGTAAGTGCATATATTTGTGGAAGGCAAAGTACAGACACGCTCTCTGATTTCAAAAGTCTTAGGAAAATGTGTGTGATGAGGCCACACAATCTTCAAAATGTTAGTGCTCTTAAATTTTAAAGTTTTCAATCTTTAAAGTGAGTGGATGATAGAATATTTTAAATACCTCCGTATGTGTTTATATTTAGTAGGAGTAAAATCACTTACACAGAGCTAACTGACTACTACTAACATCTGCTGAAGTCATTTTCATGAAATGTTTCTCTTAAGTTTCTGTGCTGTGGAGCAGTGGCCACCTACCGAGATGGGAAGAAACATTCAGGTGTGGCATTTGATTAAATAAATGAAGCAAGAGAATTGTGGATAAGTAAAAATAAACGGCAAGGAGATAATGGAGGGAAAGCAAAAAATGCTCCTATGCAAAGAGCAGCAGACAATGGCCGCCTCTTTAAGATGGTGCCAAACCCCTAGAAGGATCAAAGGCTTTATTCTTGTTGGAAATACTGAAAGAAGGTCAAGTTCAAAAGTGGCTTTGAGTCAAAAAGGAAGGAGGAGAGGGCTATGGTTCAATCACTGAGACAAGTAACTCCAGATAATGTGTAAGTGTCTGAGATGTCATCAAGAGGGCTGCTGCCTAGGAAGAGACCTGCCTAGCTTGTATTTTCAGTATAGAGCCACATTAAATCAATATTTGAAATAGGCTGCTCCAGGTGCAGGTTATCATTATACCCTATTTACTGTCCTTTATTGATCCTCTGCTTCCATGTATGTTACACTGGGTCTTTTGAGGCCATATGCCTTGGTTGTCTTGTGGCAATAAGTCAAGATGTTCTATAAACGCTTCCTAATGAATTATGGGGGGAAAAAAATAACACTCTTCCTTAACTGTTTAAGATTTCTAGGAGGAGAGTGAAGACTCTTGTGTAATTTAACCCTGAAACTTGTGTAATATAAACTGTGTTCTCTCAAACAAAGCTATAAATTGGCATGAATGCTGAATATACAACATTGTCTGTATTGCCACCGTATCACCTTGAACTCATGGGTAAATGTTTTTGTTGTGCATGGATGGAAGTGATACCTAGCCCAAACATATAGAAAACTGAAGTTAAAACAAGTTTTGGTAAGTGATAAAGTTGTTCTGAGAAAACTTTTTTTTTTTTTTTTCAATATATGATTTTTACAACATTCTTCTGAACTTTACCAGTTTCCATTTCTCAGGAATAAAGACTATGTAAAAGCTTGGGTAAATTGCAAGAAATGCATATCCTTGAGGTAAATGTCAGTGTGACAGCTCTTGGGACTATATGTTATGAAAGGATTTTTTCAAAGAGCATGAGCAGCTAGAAGACATCTGTTTCCAGCTGTGTCTTGTTGTTTTTTAGAAACACTGGTGGGAGTAAATGGGTAATTTGGTTTCTGTGCTATTACTTTTGGCTCCTTCAACCTTGCTTGCCAGAGAGAGTGCTAGTGAAGTAGCAACTCTAGTTGGAAGCTGTAACTAACAGCATACCCCAGGGGTCAGCACTGGCTCTTGTACTCATGTACATCATCCTTGATGATCAGGATGATGGGGCAAGTTTGCTGAGGGTACAGAACTGAGAGGAGTAGTTGATATATCAAAGGGCTTTGGTGTCATTCAGAGGGGCCTGAAAAAACTGGGGAAATTTAGTAAAGGGAAAAGTAAAGTTCTGCACCTGCTGAGGAACAGCCTCAGCCTGAACTGGGGCCACCTAACTGCAAAGCAGCTTGGAAGGACCAGGAGTTCCAAGTTGACACCAACTTGAACACGCGCCAGCAGTGTGTCCTTGCCCCAGTTACTGTTTATTGCTTCTACAAATACCTACTGATATCTTGGGCTGCATTAGCAGTGTTGCTGACAGGCTGAGGGAGATGATTCTTCCCTTCTGCTCTCCTGGTGAGGTCATACCTGCAGTGCAAGGTCCCCAGTGCAAGAGAGACAAGAAGATATCAAAGGGTCTGGACCACCTCTCCCATGAGGAAAGGGTGAGTGGGTTGCAACTTCTTATTCTTTGGAAGAGATGCCTTAGAGGAACATGACCAACAGCAATACTTGAAGGGAGAGTGCAAAGAAAATTGGGCCCAGCTCTTTTCAGTGGTGCCTATTGACAGGACAAGAGGTAGTAAATACAAACTGAAATACAAGATCTAAACATGAGAAAATACTTTTCATATGAAGGTGGCTGAGCACTGGCACAGTTGCTCGTAGAGTCTCTTGAGTCTCTTTCTTGCAGATCTCCAAAAAGCACCTGAATGTGGGCCTGGCACCATGCTTGGGTGTCTGTGGAGCTGGGTCAGGTGGACCTAGAGGGCCCTGTCACACTCAGCCTTGCTGTGATTCTCTAACTCTGTCCATGTTTTCAGTGAGGTGGGTCCTCACACACTACGACCCACCAATGATTTCTATGTTGTATATACATACGTAGGATTTAGTGATCTTATTCCTGGTAATTTCAAAAATTACCACAGAATGAAATCTGAAGGAAATTGCATAACAAGCACTGTGAGACCAATACTTTTGCTGTAAGAGAATGTATTCCCGCAGGTAGAACAGCCAGCCAAAAACAAGGGGGAGGGAGGGGGATGGGGGCTATGGGGGCCTGGGTGGTAAGATGTGCATTTGTAGCTGTAGAATGCCTTACTGGTTTTGGGAGTCCTCTCCTATAAATGTCAAAACAAAAATGGCAGTGGGCCTGATCTCAGATATATATACAAATGTTTTGATTAGATAGTATCTGGATTTTAGAAATAGATGAGATCTAATATGCTAAGAAGGAAGGATTTCTTCAATTAAAAAAATCAAATCAAATCAAAAACAAAACTTTATAGCACCCTGAGCCTCTGATAATCTAGCAAGAGATACTAACAGATTGATGAGGAAGTGTCTTCTACAGGCATCTCAATATTTTAGCTGTAGTTTTTCAAAAAAATTGTGAGGTGTAATGCTATCAAATGAGATACAAGAGTCTGAAAACCCCCACTCAATAAGCTGATACGTTCTTCAGGAAATTGATGATATATCCAAAGCTGTTTTTCCAGATAGCAATCACTGGCACAGCTTCCCAAAATGAATGTGAAATCTAAACACTGACAGACGCCTATGTCTGCTTATAGAGGTGCTGGTTTTGTATACAGACTTCTGGTCTTATCTTGAAAGGGATTCTGACACACAACAAAACCAATGAAAACAGTTTCAGCCAGCAGTACTTTCTTGTGACCTTACACATTCCTTGGTTTTTGTTTGAGATTAATGCAAAGAGGATTTGGTGTTTTCTTTTTATTTCTTTCTTCTTCTTTTTTTTTTCTTTTTTTAATGACCAAACATACTGGATAAAAGCAGGTCCTGCAGTTAAAAGATAAGATACATATTTAAACTCAGGCATATTCTCCCATATTGGAGGAAAATTATGAATGCATGTCTTTTTATTAAGTCTTTGTGTGCAGGGCATAGAAGGCAACATCTATATAGGTTGTTTTGTTTGCTTATATATTTATTAAGTTATTTATTTGGAATAGCTGAACGTTTTCTCACGTGGATCTATCTTGTGGTTAATCTGGAAGTTTTGTTTGCTCTCAGAACTGTATGAATGAAGTAGTGTCTGCTGGACAAACTGCTGTTTTGCATTAAAGTTGCTTGATAGGAGGAGAACCAAGATAGAAACAACAAAACATACGGGTGTGTGATAGATTGTAACCTCTTTCAAATAAGTGTTCCCAGGTTACATCTATTAAATTAAAAGCTACTGTCCCAAAGGGCACTCTTCTGTGTTAGGAGAGGAACCATAGTGGTGTTTGTGTGGGCCAGGAGTATCCCATTGAGTGGGGTGAGCCCAGGACAAAGCTGCTGAGCCCAGGGACCCAGCAGGAAGCATGGAAGTTCAGGCTCTGAGAGTTAGATGGGTGGCGTTTGGTTGGGCAGACCATTTGTGCTTTACAGACCTTCTGTGGTGACCTTTAGTGCAGTGAGTAGCAAAAATGGGCAATCCTTGCCTGGGCTGAGTCATTGCCTAAACAGCCAAATACATAAATGAGCTGAATTTTCACTGAGTGGCTTTTTCACAGACTGCTGTAATTCCAGCTTGTTCCACTTTCCCACCTACATAATAAGTGATCTTTAGTGTTTGCACATGGATGTCTTGGAGTCATCAATTATTTACCTTCTTGACTGCATGTGTGTGAGAAGGGATTTGGTTATTCTGGTTTTACAGGATGCAGGCAGGGCACGATCTGCCATGCAGGATGTGTCTGTGATGCCTTGCACTGCTCCACAGAATATCATACAGCTCTGCAAAAGCTATGAGGAAGGGAGTTTGTCTCTGTTTTGCTTTATTCTTAGAGAACTGAAGAGCAAAATGCTGCAGTCATCTGACAGGAAAGAACATTGCCTTTGCTCACTTTCTGTTTAATATCTGGGCCCTTATAAAAAATAAAAAAATTTAAAAAAGGTTGCTGTTTCAAAGCCTCATACTGGTATAGGAGTCTTGTGTCTACTGAAGTTAGCCCACACCAGCTCAGCTGCTGTTCCTTTGAAGGCAAGGTGCAATATGTTGTTTGCTTAGCCTTGGCAATGCCGTTCCCTCCCCAACTTCTTTGTCCCTCTTCTCCCCTTCCCCCACCTTCCCAATTATTTTCCAGAGCCCTTGGCTTGCTGCTTCTGGGGCAGCAGCAGCAGCTGCTCGTGCTGTCCTGTAATTCTTCCATCACGGTCACAGGGGACTGGGAGGGAAAAGGCTGTCTGTCTCAGCAGCAGTCCACCAGCTGCTGCTACAATGTATAATGCACAAATTTGCAAAATATAGCTTTTAATTTTGCTTTGCAGTCAGAATGAAAAACTAGAACACACCAGCACTGCCATCATTGATTGATTAATACAAATCCATGTTCCTGCTTCTTGGTTCAGACTCAGACCAAAAGTACTGGAAGTGGCTGAAAATAAAAGGTAAGAATTCTGACAGACTTTCAAACTGATGGAGTAATTGATGATACAGTGCTGTGTGTGTATGCTTGAGAATATGCTACCAAAAAAAAATCTGTTGAATAACACAAAATATTCAGCTACATTGGAGTGTAAATTATGCTTATGGTCCTCTTACCTTCTGAAGTATGCAGATAAGAAGGGTTTCTTTGTTCCAAGTGTCAGTGAATGAGGGAGTTCCACAGACTGGAGCATAAGTAGTTTTCCTGAAATCTGTATTGAAATATTTTTGTTGCTGTTGTTTTGAGGCTTTCTTTCAAGGGATCAGAAAGAGGAGAAAGGATGAAAGGAGAGCAGGGAGCGTAGTTACTGTCTTTTGTCTCCTGGCCATGAGGTTAGAGCATCGACAAGACTGCTTGTTCTGTGCCCAGTCATGCACTGAGAGTAAGGAAACAGCACACAGAAAGGGTAAACAGTCCCCACACTACCATTGTAAATAGGTTTGTAACCTCTTTAGTGTGTGCTTATGAATGACCAATCTTTTTGTGGAACCATTTGAGAACAACTAGCCAAAACATGGCCTGAATTTGTTACAGAACTAAATACGCACGGAGTAGTTTGCGTAGCTCAGAAGAGCTGAACTATAAAACACTGTTCATCTATAAAAATAATCCATGTGGTTGTGGCACATGTTGGCTGAAGAAAGACTGCAGCACGTAAACCTGAGTGAACTAATTTTACCACAAGTCAGTTTTGCCGCTAATGTCCCTGGAGACCCTGTTGACTGTTTTGTTTTTCTCTAAATGCTCTGAGATCCTTTGTCATGGAAGCTGTAGGGTAACTGCAGAGCATGGAAGTTGGCACAGGAACACACCATGTTGTTATGGGGAATGTGGGACAATCTTGACCAGGCTTCTTGCTGTTGGCAGAGGTGGTAGCAGCTGACTGTCCACTTTTCTCAGCTGGTTTATTCCAGAGCTAGAACCTTGGAGTAGCCAGCTGCTGTGCTGTAGTGCTGGCTGGAGGCTGCCCAAAGGGACTGTAGGGATGGGGCTGGTGGTGGTCTGCTGTCCTTCGGCATGCAGGACACAATGAACCCAAATGCTGAGCAATCACTTGTCCTGTTTTGACCGAGTCCACATTTTTAACTATTCTGCTGAACATCTGTGAGTGTAGTAGCATGCGAGTTGTACATTTTGCTTCTAATTAATATACATCAGGACCAAACATAAGCTTCAAATGCAAATTTGCCTGAATTTAGGTGCAAGGGGGTCTGAACCTTACCATTGTGGAATAAGCTAAATCTATCAGTAAGGACATAGTGTGGTCTTTTTCTGATCCCCAAACCTCCCATCCTCATTTTTGTAGTTCCAGTGTGATGTTAATGTCAAAAAATCTGAAGTAAAAGTATAAGGAAACTCTCATTTCACCAAGATTTGATACTCCCAATAACTACATAGCACAGATATGCTGGCAGATCTGAACTAAACCTAGATCTGTCCTTGGGACTCCAAAGGAAAAAAAAAAAAAAAAATCAAAATAGCACACTGTGTACATGTGTGCACTGATTAGCTTAAATCTGCTGAAATTCTCTAGCATGTGAAAAACACAACCCCGAGTGTACACCATGCCTTCCAGCTCCAGGGCAAATACACTATGAATAGATTTATTACATGGTGACCCATTATACAGGCACCTGGGAGGGAAGAGAAAGGAAGAGGGGTGTTTTGCCTGAAGTTCTTTCTGATTTTAAAATAAACAGGGTATGCTCCAATATTTATATAAAAGTAATGTTCGATGGTCTCATTTAATTGGGAAGAGAGGTCAAATCCAGGAAAGTGCTGATGCTTTATGCAGCTAAAATTAAAGTGTGCTGCCTGCACACTTACACAGGGAAGACAGAAAAACAAAAACAGTAACAAAACCAACAACCAAACAAGAGAGACTGTACTGTGTTCAAAAGTATTCACAGCAGAATACTTGGAAACACTGCTTTAGCTCAGCTTCATAATATTACACATGGCTAGTTTTTCCAAAGTACCAGAAATTGACTACTGAAAACAATCCGAGCTTTAGACACTAAGGGAAGACTGCTAGAATACATTTGAAGACTTCAGTGGTAGCAAACCATGTTGGATCTTGCTAACTTTCTTCTGACCATATGGCTACAAAAGCCTCCAAGACTCACAGAGAAGATGCTAAGAAAGCAAGCTTTCTTTTTCCAATATGTGTTTTCATTCGTCTTCCTCTGGCAATAAAAGCATCTACCTTCTGCCAGTGTTTCCTGAGTTATGCAGTGAATTCTTTTGAAGATTATTAAATTGGCATTTTCTTGACTTTTCCTTTCTTTTAAAACTAATATCTTTAACATCTGACCAAACTCCCAGGCAGAGCTATTTCCATGCAGTAGTAGTAATCCCAGCGCTACAAACAAGATGCTGATTCTCACTAGGTTCTTACTATGCAAGCTGTTTTCCATCTATTCTGTAAGAAATGATTTTTAATTAAGAGAATGGCATTAAATTCTCAATGACAACCAACATTTACTTATTTCTTCCCCTGTGGGGATTTGATCAATCTCCGCACCTTCCTGTTTAGACACTGTGCACACAGAGTATCACTTCAGGGGCACAGCTAGTCCGTGAATAATTGAAGGAGTGGTTTTGGGGGGATTACTTTGAACTTTTTCAGCAGCTACTGTCTGACTATGCATCTGCTGTGTAACTCTCTAAACATCAAAGTTAGAAGGTAGCCTTTACTACATTTCATTTCTATAAAACTTTGTGCAGCAGGACCATAATCTGTTGATCCATTCTGGTGATGAGAATAATACATTTTAAGAAAAGAAGTACAGGGGAAAAGAATAATAGGAAATAATTTCAGAAGAGGGAACTAAAAGCACATTGCAGTCCCTATGACAGAATATGATATTTAGGCAATGGAAAACTGATTCCTTAATTCCACAGCCAGAAAAGTCCTTAGGGTGATGAGGGCCTGGCACATGGGTGCTGTGTCATAAGGCCAGGGCTGGATGATGCCCTGGGCTTCTGATCTGCTGGGTGGCAGGCAGCCCATGGCAGGAAGTTGGAGCAGGGTGGGCCTTAAGGCCCCTTTCAACCCAAACTAGTCTGTAATGCTGTGATTTCTATGATCAGACCTGTTAAAAATATATATTGTTCAAGATCTTGCCTTTAAAGGGAGGGATAGACAAAGAGGTAAGAAAAAAGGTTCTGCACTTGCTAAACATGTCACTTGGGATAGCATCACTTGTTTGTCCTGAGTAAACACAAAGGCAGATCAAGGGCCAGAGGATAATCTTTCACTCTAAATTATTTTCCTGTAATATCTGAGGCTGCACAGTGTAAAATCAGGAGAGTGGAGAAGGCTTTCCTCAGTCTCTCACTTTGCCTGCTGATACAGGCATGATTACATTATACAAACATTTGCTCCATTAATTGTGATTATTCCTAATCCTGCATTTTGCTTAATGGCAAAACATTTCACTGGAGGGAAAAAAAAAAATTAGATTAAAGTAAAGACGTTCAGACAGTAGAGGCTACTAATTGAATCTGGAAGGGATACTCCCCTGATATAAAGTCAAAATTGCAAAAGTTATTACTGACGTAACTAGAGGAGTGATACCTGAAAATCCTTAGATGTTATTGTAATAGCTTAATGCCACATTGAGGCCTTGCAGTTCTTCTGCGGAGGCTAGCGGTACTTTCACCAAGGCCAAACCATGATGTGGGAAAGTTTATGTAACCTTCCTGCCCTGGCCTACACAGACAGGAGCTCTCCTGCAGCTCCTCTCCCTGCTGGAGAGCCTGAGCCGGGTGGTGGTGGTGGAGGTGGGCTGCGTGCAGGAAGGTATGAATGTGGGCACTTCTTGGGGGAGGTCAGAGACATGCAGTGCTGTGTCTGAGGAATGGTGTGGCAGTGCTTCATAGGTGAATCTTGAGGTTGTAGTGTTTGTTAAAGCTTTTGAAAGAGAACGTTATTCTAAAAGAAAAACCCTCAATTACTTTTCAGTCAAATATTCCTGTTGTTTCAAGTAGTTTAAGCCTAAGTATTTCCGGGTTATTTCCAGTTTCTTGGTGCAACACAGTTTTAGATTCATAGAGAAGCATGTAGTTTATGTATGTCATTAAGGAACTCCTGTGAAATACAGGTTCACTGATTTGAAATGGCTCTCTGATATAAGCTAATTTCTGTTCTGAGCCACCCCCACCCCTGGGTCCATTAGGCCCAAGTCAGATTAGTTCAGTGACTCTTATCAGGCCTCTTTTTCCTGTTACCCCCTGATAAATTTATATGACTTGGAGTGAACTCCAAGCATAACTTTATGCCTGCTGGGGACAGGAGCTGCATTTGCTGAAGCTCTGTGCTGGTGAACAGAACCCCACTGTGCTCTATATGGGAAAGTGTGTGGGTGGCAATTTACATGGTAAACAAAGGCAGGCAGGGAAGGCAGATAGTTAGGCTTATGTTTCTTAATGCCTAGGATCTGCTTGAAACATTGCTGTTGAGAATTAACAGCAAGAAATATCACAAGAGGGAGATTGCTGCAGATTTTGCTATTTTTAAATACTGATCTTTGATTAAAAAGAATTTTTAATTCATGTTTATTGTGAAATTTAATTTATGATGTGAAATTAATTTTAGGGATATCAACTGTCCTGATCTTGTAGTAAGAGCAAATAAAGTCTGTACCTTCATCTGTTTCCTTTAGAAATAAATGGGAAGCTTTTATTTCACAAGCAAAAAGGGCTCACAGGCAAACAGTGGACATGATATCCCCCCCTCTCCTGCCGCCTTAAATAGGTCCTTTGCTTGTTTGTCATCAGAGGTGGAGGGAAGCTACATGAATTAGATGGCAGGGGACTAGAAATAGTGTCAGGAAGTATTGACATCCTTATTTGTGCCGTGTATCTACTATGTGACCTTGGACAAGTCTCTTCACCTATGCCATATCCTGTTATTAGATTATAAATCTCTGCTGGGAGAATGCATGTTGTGGTTTGCTTTTGTGTCTAGCAAGGGGTCTATAGATGTTATTGTAAAACAAGTAATAGAAAAAAGGGCAGCAGTTTTTTCCTGGAATGCTGGTCTCTGATGGAGATAGTGTTTTCTTCTTCAATCCAGCTGTCCGGCTCTGATGCCCAGCTCGGAAACATCCTTTACTCTGTTGCCTTCCTAGTTGCAATTCTGGCAGGAAAAAAAAAACCAAAGAAAAACAAAAAAAAACTTTTTTAAGCATAAATGTTGAGACTGACTGTGTAGCCTTTGAAAAGGATGACACGTTTTCCAAAACAGAAGAAATAAGATATGGTTATTTGCAATGTGTTCTCCTCCATTAAAGTATGCTTTTTCCATGATACCAATGTGTAAGTTGGGCATTTCAGCTGTGGTGACCACATATGCTCCCCCGGGGTGGGGGGAGGGGGGGCTGCCATCCAGCAGCAGCCAGGGGAGGGGATTCATCCCACATGCATCCTTCCAGTTGTTTGAGGGAAGGATGGCTTTTATTTTTTAACTTCCACAGTATTTTGGAAACTGGAATTATATTTTTCAAGATTTTTGCTAGTAGTGTACTGATGGTAAAGGAGAGAAGTAAGATTTCCATGAAGTAGTCACTTAATTGTAGGACTGAAGTCTGTAATTTCAGAATATTATTTAAATTCAAAGTAACATAAAGATTACTTTTTAATGGTTTCATAATGTCAGAAAGGGTAAATATGTCAGTCTAATCTATGTGCCTTTGTAGAGCCAGGAGTCTCCCTACCAATATTTCTATCACGCTGTTTAATTTGTTGAAGCTTCTTTTAAAAGATGTCACATGATGCAGCAATTAAAAAAGTAAGAAAATTAAGATAGCAGAGACATGACATGAATACAGCATGGTGGTCGTGTGGTTCACATTGCTTTGAATAATATTCGTATGCTGTCCCTATTTGCTCCTCGGGCATGACTTTGCTAATATCAGTGAGAGTATTGACAAGACCTTTCCTGATAATTACAGCCTAAATATAATTAAATACGAAGGTGGTGCTAGCAAAGTGCTAATTGGCTTACTAATAAACTTCTGATTTTTTGCTTTCTGAGAGCTGCTGAATTGGCTGTTGGTACAGCAGTTCTCCGAAAGCGTAGGCACAACACAGGGCCAGAAGGCTGTCAGGATTCAGGGTGATGGCTGGGAGCAGGACATGGGCACAGAGCTGCTCAGCCCTCTGGGACATCAGGGAGGCACCATGCAACTCCCACCTAGTGAGAGAGGCAATAAGGACACTCGCTGTCATATCTTGTCTTTCTGGATGGTAATAGGCATCTTATTTTTGGTTTATATTCTTGTAAAATTGGTTGTTGGATTACAGCACTGTGGTAACATGGCAGTCTGAGTAGCATTTGCCCCCCCCCAGCAGCTGCTGGCCTGCTCTGAACAACAATCTGGTATACTAACATAAACCGAAAAGCACTGCTACTGCCATAGTAGTCTTTATAGTGCTGCCTACCTGTGATACCGTATGCGTGATGCCTTGAGCTGAGGATGGCCATGCGGTGTAGGAGCATGCTTCAGCAAGGGCCAGAAATTATTATTTCAGTGAAGTAGATGTATACAGTTTAGGAAAAAAATATTGCAAGTCATTTGTAAACAAAAGCCCCTACTTTTTTTTTTTTTTTTTTCTTCTCCCAAACAACCTATTTTTGATGGAATTTCTCTCTTCATGAAATAAAGTTCTTGAGGAATTTGCTGCTTTGTTGTGTGGTCAGATAAATTTAGCTTATCTCCTAATTTCTCAAGTAAGAGGGATCTACAGTCGAGTCCTGGTGTAGGAACGTATGTCTGCTGAGATGGTGATACAGTGAAATCTTTTTGCCTGGGTAGACATTATATCAAACATGATTTTAAACCTCTTTGTTGCATCACTTAGAGTTTTTGAAACCTTTGACTTTATCCTGTAACTGCTCTCAAGAGCTGATTTTTATCAAAGTTTCATTTTATAAATCTTTTTCAGTATTGGGATGGTGATATATCCTTGTGTAAAACCAGCTTCTTGCTGAAATCAATGAGCAGCACGGCCCAGTTGCATGCAGGGCAGTGCTATTGTGGCAGGGTTATCAGGAGGTGAAGGGCACAGATCAGCTATTGGCTCCAATAACTCCTCAGAGGAAAATATGAAATAAAAGATATCTCTTAGTATAAATGAGATAACATGGAGAATGGCTGTGGATAGATTCTGATCTCTGCTGTAAGAGGTGCAAGTGCAACAAAATTTTGAGATCATGGAAGGAAAAGGTTTAGAGGCTCCTGATTGGGTTGTAATGGGAAGAGTTCTGCAAAGAACATTCATAATGCTTGTCCTGGGTTACAACTGTGTTTCCTACTGTAAAAAGCAACACTTTTTCACATGCCTCTCAACTGCTAGGTTTCTTTGGAAGAAAGAGAATTAACACAGAAAAAGCTATCCTTGAAATATTTGTAACCATTTCTAGACCAAAGAGATGCAGGTAAGCATGGCTGCTTCTGGAAGCCAGCCTCAGCCCTCAGGAGTTCTGGGGTTTGAAAGAGTCCTCGTGGCAGTTAATGGCGCCTGAAAAAAACAGATGGATGTATTGGGTTTTGAGCAAGGAAAACTTACCATGAAATCTGCATTGTAATATTTTAAAGCATTTTGAGAACTGACTTTTTTGTTAGAAATTATGCTATTTTGTCCAAGCAGAAGAGATGTTTGCGATAGTGCGGGTTCTGCAGGCTGGTGCTGCACACCTTTTCTAACAGAAGGTATTTCTTAACAGAAATTTTCAATCACAATGTTTGTTGCGCTCTCTTTAAAAATTAAAAATTAAGTGTTATTGAAGTTGGAAAAGCTATAATTTGTGACAGTAATCACACTGGGCAGCACCCCAGGGGTGCCGCTTAACCATTACAAACTGCCACTGACTTAAGTATTATTTAAATGAAGACTCATGTGAGGATGTAGTGAAAATCCAGTAATGGCACTGAAAGATACCTTTTTGTCACTTTCAGCTCCTGAAGATTTAGAGCTCCTTTTTCTAAAGGGCGCTTTATACATTTGACAATCACAACTCCTAAGAACATTCATTTTCTTTCCCTCTGTCCCTGCAATTTTATCTTAAAATCTAGCTGAGAGTTGTTTTGTTCCTCAGCTTGTCCAAGCTCCCTCCCCAGCCCAAGAACAGTTGCAGATGCTCTCCATTAAGATCAGTTTCCTCATTTTAGCCTTGGAGATTAATAACTCCTACCCTTTCTCTCTGCCTCCAATTGCCCTCCATAAGCCTTCTTGAAAACCTTCTTGTTCAGGATGGAGGAGTGCTGGGAACAAATGTGCTGTGAAGGATAGCAGGGGAGATGACTGCTTCAGTGTCTGGTGAGAGATACATTTCTCTAGATACTCCACAAAGCTTCAGATCCTTACAAGCTTCCTCCCAGGTGCCTTTGTTCTTTGTACAGCTCACTTGCAAACCTGGCATGTAGAACTGTTTTATGCAAACTTTACTGAAAGACAGGACCTACCTTAGAATTAGAAATATGATGGGCTGTCAGCCTCTTCCCCAAATTCCATCAGATCTTGATAGTTCTTAATAAATGAACTGACAGCTTATTAACCAGATGGTACAATAGGAGCTTCATTTTGGTGTAAAGTTTCAAATCACGTTGTTCTAACAGGTATGCAGTTTATCTCCACCTCTGCTTTGAGAATGAGAAATGAATGAAAAAAGTAGTACCTGCCCCAGTCAGGAGTGGCATGTCTGCTGCTGCAGCCCTATGCAGAATCTCTCACTCCTGCCTGCCTGCTCTGGCACCTTGAAGGGGTCCTCCATCTTTCTGGGGACAGGCATCAACATCCCCAGTAGCTGTGTAGACAGTGCCAGGGAGCTCCTCCTCACTGGGACCCACAGGGCTGCTTGATGGACCAGGATGTGAAGTGTCACTGCCCTGCAGGGAGGCTGTCTGCTGGCTCTCTGCTTCATGCTCCAAGGGCAGCATGATGACATAAAACAGAGAACCATCTGCCCACACTAAGAACTGGATGATGCTCATAAGCCTCCTGCAGAGTAGGCAGCAGGTGAGTTTCCTTCTAGTCTACGGGAAGATGCAGCATAGGCAGAATGTGTGTTCGCAGGAAACCAAGCAGGTGCTGGGATTCCTGTTGTGACAGTGGAACACAATGCCTCCTCCTTGGCCATGTCCTTCACATGCAGCGGGCTGGGGGAGCTGGAGATGAAGATCTGCTATCTTGCTGTGCACTGCTGTGGTGCAGGCTGCATGATACATGAGGGAGGGACCACATTCAGTGGCTGCCTCAGGACAGGCACATTGTACCTTGGAGCATGTCCCTGTAACCACTTCTCTCTGCTGCCTTGAACCTGGTGAGGCTGGGGAATAGGCTCTGAGAACAGCTCCCAGAGCCCCACAGTAGAACCCAAGAAAACCTTGTTAGGTCTCCAAGCCTCACAAACAAGCTTGACCAGAGACTAGGTACCAGCTTGGCTTGGCCAGGCTCTGATGTGCCCCAGTACATATGGTGGGGCCATAAAGTCACAGTCCATTGCTTGGTAAAAAAGAGTGTATTTAGAAGGGATATTTGGAAGAAACTATTTCCTTTGGGGGGTGGTGAGGCACTGGAGGAGGTTGCCTGGGGGAGTTGTGGATGCCCCATCTCTGGAAGAGTTTAAGGCCAGGCTGGATGGGGCTCTGAGCAGCGGGGCCTAGTGGAAGGTGTCCTTACCTATGGCAAGGTGATTGGAACTACATGATCTCTAAGGTTCTTTCAAACCCAAACGACTCTGTGAATTTATAAATATTAATAAAGAACTATGTCAAAATGTAATCTAACCTCCAGAAATACTCAGAGAAATTCCATAACTACTTATTTAAGGGTAATGTGAAAACTTGCAATATTAAAGAAGCTTACTGCTTTTTTGTTTAGTTTCATGATTTCTGATGGACAAACAGTAATAGCAGCAGGGAAAAAAAAAAAGATCTCAAAGTTTAGTTAATTAAGCTTACAGGTTCTTAAGTATTTATTTGAAGGAAACTAGATGACTGGCAATGAAGAGTCTCTATCATTCTGCTTCTTCCACTACCCAAACTTTTTCCACCCACTAAAATATTATTGCATTGAAAGCTAATTAAAGTAAAATCTAAGTGCAGTAATCTTCTAAAGAGATATAAATATACTCATTTTCTATTTCTACAGCTAGCAAAGTGCCTTGCTGAAGGACAAGTGTAGAGATACCAAACTTCCTAGGTCTCATTCAAATAGAGGTGGGATGGCTCAGGGAGAACTTGAAGCTGTTAGTTGGAATGCCATGTCTTCCTGGCAATTGGATTCTCTACTTTAATTTGCAGCAGGCTGTTCAGAATGCATTAGTTTCCTTAAAGTTGCCATGCTGGAAAATAATTAGAACTGACCTCAGAAAAACAATAGTGAATCAAATTAGTGATTTTTTTTTTTCTTCGTTTTTTAAGGCAGCTGTCTTCTTGTGCAGTTGTTGGCCAAGCAGCTGAATGTTAAACAGATTACTTCTGGGCTGGGAGTCACAACTGCTGGGAGTCTTTGGGTGCTCAAATGGAAGGTTTTTGCTGTGGAGTACAAGTGAAAAATGTGAGTGAAGAAGCAGGAATGGTTTGCCACAGTCAGATGGTGTGGGATTTGTAGATTTTCTAAGAATCAAAATTCAATAGAAATGTCTGTTGAGTTGCATGCTGAGCTGTTAGCTTGCTGATGTCCATACGACTACTCTTGCAAGTAGCTGTTCTCGCCTAAGCAGAGCTCTCTTCCACTGTCCTGTCCTCTCCCTCTTTGGAAATTTATTCCAGCATGTGGAGGCTCCAGTACAGTGTCTGAGCTTAGGCTTGACTGCATCTGTCAATAGTAATATTCTTTGCTATTACTTCCTTAGGAGGTCGTTATTTAAGTCCCACTCACTTCGAGAAATTAATTCAGTACATATGAATTTCTTTAAGAACTTATATAATGTTGCAGAAAAATGCAAAATCCCCATTAAATAACTTCACTTCCTAAGAAATGCAGTATTATTTTTTTTCTAATATATTACTAAATATTTTATTTTAGAATGTCATTTCTCTAGTGAGAGCTTTAGACTGCATTCCACATGCCATCCTTTCATATCAGTCATACCCAAGTTCATGCACTTCTTAGGAGAAGGCAAGAAATTCAGTTTATCCAGTTGTATTATGCTTGTTTCATGAAAATTCACACAGACACTAAATTATAATGTGAATATTTAATTATATTTGTAATGTAAGTTGAGGCTAGAGGTTGGATGGAATGGACGAACAGAGAGTACAAGAGAGCACACACTAATCATGTGTGCTAAGAAAAATAGGTACAAATTGAAATATTCCATAAGCAGACCACTGAAACCTAAAATTAAATGCCAATATAACTTATTTCTTTTAATCAGAGGGCAGTTTACTATGTAGGTGAACAAATAAGTCACCAGCACTTGGTCAATCTTATTAATTGGAAGAGGCTAAAAGGATCTTTTGCCTTCCAAAATATCATGTAAATATCTTTTTGTTTTGAGAATAATTGCAGGTATTAGCGTATGGAAGTAATGACTATACTTTGTACTGTGGCAATAGTAATACATACAGGAAAAAATTCTATTGATTCTGATGCACCACTATTCAATGTCAAAGTCTGAGTATGGCATAGGTGTAATAATTTTTTTTTTTCCTCTTATGTTCCTTTTTTCATCTTTATCTTTCCAATGCCTATATGTCTTTTTCCAGCATATTTGGTGAATGATATGATAGCAAGGAAAATGACTTGCATGTGTATGGGAAATTGGTAATCACAGCCCGAACTTCTGATTAATCAGCTGAGGCAAGTGTTGGGTCAGCTGTGGGAGCACAGGTGAGAGTAATTTAGCTGTGCTCCAGGAAGGGGTGAAGCTTGACTCCAGCTCCTCTAGACCTCATTTAAGGGCTGACCACCACTAAGGCAGCATCTCTTGGAGATTGCTCCTTGGTGGAGAGTGCCTCAGTGTTTCCCAGCAGACCAAAGGCTTCCATACAGGTGAGTTTTTCCTGTAAATAACCTTTTGGGTATTTACCACCATCTTTTCATTGTTGTCACTGTACAGCGTGATAGCACATGTGAAAGAATAAAAACAAACAAACCTCTTGATCATGTGGTTCTCTGAAATGTAAACCTATTCCCTTTTTGAGTCTGAAGTGATGGTTGTAGCCAACAGATAATGTTGTTTTCCACCACTGCGTTTGTGTTCCTGTTGATAAGCGCTTTCAGAAGGGATTCTGGTCCCAAGCCCTCAAAAGTTTGCTTCTGGTTTTTTTAGCAGTAAGGATTTTACCCCTAATAAAATGAAGTGCAGAGAAATTAGGCCACTTGCCTAAGGGCACACAGTGAATCAGGGCCACAGGCAGGTACTGGGCTCACCTTTGGGAATTAACTTCCTTTTGACGTTGCAATCTGAAAACATTCTCTTAATTTTACCTTCAGAAAATTCAAATGCAAATGTTTTGTGTACATAAAGGAGTTACATAGGGATCACAAACAGTGAATGCTACCAGGAAAAGACTATGCTGGCTTTCTTGGTGGTAAAAGAGGATAAAGCCTACCATTCTTGCTAACAAAACTTTTTTAGCAATAATTTTCTGTAACACAATCTGAACATCCAGGTAGTAGCTTAGTTGACAAATGTCAACAAAGAATGGTTGAAACTTTTAGCTCTTTTCCTCTATTCCTTAAGACCTGTCAGTGTTAGGCATCTTCAAGCATTTGTAGACTTTTACTAGCCCATGCCACTTACAAAAACACATAGCAGCGAAGATTAAGAGCAAGATGTTTGAAAGCATTGTAGGATTTGTAAAGGAATCGTTTTTATTATTTTCCATGAACAATATCTGTGTATACCATGGAAAAATAATGAAATACATATTAAAATCACATGGTTCAGGCAGCTCTTAACCACAGCCTTTTTGTATTGTGTGAAGCACAGACACAATTCTTATTTATATATTAAAACAAACAAAAATACTTTCAAACCACTTCATTTAATTCTGTACCTGAAAATAGTAAATATTAGGCAGCAGTCTTCATAAATATCCTTAATAGAACTGTCAGTGAGGAGATTTTCAATTATAAAAATGTTTCTTTTCATTCCATACTGACTGTAGAAGTTTGCAGTGGTTTAGTGTTTGTTGGTAAATATCAGGAGGGGGCATTTTTCAGAAATCCGAAGTAGAAAGCAGGCTTCTGTCAGACTTGGCTTAGGTGTGTTGGACTGGAAAAGAGATTTCTTGAATTATTTTTTCTTTTTCTATTAGATCTCAATATACATTTTTCTTGTGCTGTCTTCCAGATCTTGAATAGTGTTTTTATATAATACATGGCAAATTAAGGCAAGTACATGTTGTTCACTTATATAGATATGTCTTTAAAAGTCACAGTCGTGAGTCTTGAAATAAGATTTAAGAGTTCCAAATGGAGTACAAAAGGGTTAAGGTAAGCTTTTTCTGCAAACCCAGCCATCATTGGGAGCCTACTTACCATAGTTTCATTATACTTATAGAAATCTTTACTCCAATTTTTTACAAACACAAAAGATAGTATTCTTAGTACAAGGTAACTTTTATGGCATTTCATAACCAGGCTAAATAGTTTACATTGACAAATAGGGGAAAAGTGTCTTACTGTACTGGGGTCACTAAAGTTTCCTATTCATATGATTTTAGCCATTATTGCAAATCTCCATGTCTCTTCCATGAAAGATTCTATATTAAATAGACTGCTTTAAAAGAAATTTAACTGAAATAATTATTTGGAAAATAGTTGGGTTTGGAAATATTTCTCATTGTGTTTCAGTAGTGACTTCAAGGTACTTCACTATTACTGAAGTTAAAATAAACAGTGTTGACCCTGTTTTTGGGAAAAGGTTGAAGATTTGACATTTTAACCCAATTACAGTATATTTATCAATGGCAGATAGGGTACAGTGGAATTTTTTAAACAGATCTGGACATATAATACAGATGATAGAGTATGTTACTCCCCTGGCATGTTTAATTGTTTTGATGTCCGAATCACTGGGTATGTAAGAATTAGATTTTAAAGAATCACCTTTGAGGTTAAGATTTGTAAGCCATTGCCTATCTCCAAGGAGTTGGCATTACAGACCTAACTGTTGGGCTTGGATAGGTATGTCTGAGAAGTTTAAATGTCTTAATTTTGTGTACTAGGAACTTGGCACCCTGACATATTTATTTATTTATTTGTTTATAAGTGCTTCTGAATGTCATGTAGAGGGGAATATTTCCTGCACATGTACAACTATCGGCTACTTGTTTTAATCAACACATACTTCTTCTGATGGATTTTGGTTATGCTAAAAGGATAAGTGATGCAAGAGTTTGAGAAACATATAGCTTTCCTTTGAATTAGTCTTTTGTAACATAAGTAAATTATCCAGAAGGCACTCAAGCACAACACTTTGATAATACAGGTGTTTAAATGGTAATAGCTATTGGAATTGGAATGGGAGTGAAACAATAAAGTCATTAGGGTGTTACAACATGAAATTAAGCTATCGCTATTACTGAGCAATATTATTATCCTAAAGTCTGCAACTCACGGAGCAAATGAAAACAGTGTAATACCTCTCTAACAGTCGTTTACATTAGGATTTAGTTTAGCCATGTTTGCTAGTGTTGTAATATCTTTATTAGATAGCACTTGTGAGCTGGTGCACTGTACTGTGATACGGAAAGAACAGCATAGAGCTGCTGAATGTCCACCTCCCATTCCTTAATAAAAATTATCTGTTGCTTAAAATCCTCACTGCACTCATGTTATGGTTTGCAAAAATGAAGAATATTAAGAACTTTGTGTTTAATTCTGGGAGTAATTATTACATGAAGAAGACACATATTCTGCTAATTTGTGCATAAATATATTAAATTTTACAGAAAATTCTTCTGGTTTGATCTAAAATTTCTGCTACTGATTTACTGAAACAACTCTTTCAGTTAACTGTGATACTCAAGGCAGCTACCTATGACCTAGAGGTAGTTTGGAAGCCCTTGTACATGCCTAGGTGATGAAAGAAAAGATGATTCAAATAAAATTTATATTTTTTTTATTTTCCACGTAGGTGCAGTGCTTTAGTGCAGGTCGAAAAACTTCTACAGCTTCTTTGAGACAGATCCTAAGCTGATACTATTATCACTATCATAGAAGCAGATGGAACTAGGAAAGCAAGCATTATCATCTGATACATTACTTCCTTTTGTTTTTGCAAATAGGACTTCTTTTCAGTTTCAGCATTTAAGAAATTCCCAGCACATCTTTATGAGGGGCTCATTGCTGCTTTCCTCCTGAGCACAGCCCTTCTTTTCTCTTTGTTCCTGCCCTTGCTGCCCAGGACTTGGTCTTAGCTCTGAGTTTCTGTCCGCTCACCCTGGGTGCTGTTGCTGCCCTATGAACCCAGTGCAGGGCTATGGCCATGTGAGGCGAGTGGGGCTGTTCCTAATGCAGCACTGCTGCTGGGCAGGGCATAGGCTTGTGAAGTAAGAAGGGTGAAAAAAGTTAGGAATCTGAAATATCTCAAAGAGCAGAAGCCCTGCTGTGCCCATCTTCCAGAGATTTTCCTTGCTGTGCAGGGCATAAGCTCATAAGCCCAGCAGATCCCACTGGCATTTGCTCTCCTTTTCTCGCCTGCTGCTGGAGCAGCATGGGGAGCTCTCTATCCCCCAGCCCTCTGCTCATCTCGACTCATCAGCTGTACTGGAGCAGCTCTGAGCACCAGGTGTGTGTGTTAGTGGGGGTTTCTTTGCGCCCATACCGACCTGCTCCTAGCTGAGGGCTGCAGCTGTGCATATGCTGCACGGCTGGGTGTGCAGATGCTGCTCCGAAGCTCCCTTTTCGTCTCTCGTAGCTTGCATGCAAAGACTGAGATGGCTGAACTGTGGCAAATAATCCCTTGATACTAAAGGGATTACTCACATTTGCAAGCAGGCCCCTGCAGCACACTGCGACGGTGCGCTGAGCTGTGCCGAGCGTGGGGACGCCAGTGCAGAACAAATGCTGACAAGTGGTGCCGGCGTGCAGCACAGGTTCACTGCCAGATCTGTTTGGAATTGCCTTTGTTTATGAGGGAGCAGTGCTTAGTGTTGCTGTCTTGTCTGTGAGGATTAGCTGGGACTTTGTGGTTCCAGGAAAAACAGCAAGTTTTTCCTTCTGGATTTTATCCTTTGTTGTTGCATGCTCTGCTGTCAGTGTTTGTTGGTCTCTTCTGTGGCTCTGCACTGCTCACCGCTGCTGCTACATTGGCTTCTCTCCAGAGGAAAGAGAAGGAAAAAAATCAAATGTGTTGTGAATAGTCTGTGTGACCTGAATGTGATAGTGAAGTTTACCTTTAATGTTTCAAAAGCTCTGTGCAGTTTAATACTGTTTGCTTGTACAGTTATTTTGCAGTACAGTTATTTGTATGGATCTTAAAGTTAAAAAGCTGCTCGTGTTTTTGTAACTTGTAGGAGATACAGGGTTTTCCATACAAATGAGTGCCATTTCTTAAAAATACTGTAAGAAACTTGCATTGCTGGATTTAAGCAAGCCTACCCTTCCAGTGGTCTGACACTACAAAATGGGTTTGTCTGTCACTTTACCCAGGGAATCGTAGCCTTGAATCTTGACTTAGCTGGCAGCAGCCAAAAAGCTACATCTCAAGGTCTGAAGTGACAATGAATGCACATTCAAATACTCTGGGGTTGTCTTGATTTATATTGCTGTCTTCCTTGCATAAATGATGACTGGCTTAGGGGATTCTGGCAATAACTTGAGATCACTGAAATAGCCAGCCTTCAGAACAGGGGGCTGGGTTTTTTTGTAGCTTTTTTTTTTTTCTTTTTTTTTTTTCTTTTTTAATGAGAAGAAAGCGTATGTGCATATGTGAGTGCATGTATAACATATTTGTAGTCATCCCTTAAAATTCAGTCTTTGTCTCTTTTTGGAGCCCAGTCGGGTTTGGTGACTGTATGCTTTTGATCTAGGCCAAAAATAAAAGTTTGAAATAAAGACGAGGGGAGGGGGGGAGATGAGAGGTGGAGGGAGGGACAAGAAAAGGCACGCCAGCTAGTGCAGCTGCAGGTTTTAAGCTTTGTAAGAGCTGAAGCAAGGCTGTAGGCTGTCAGCACAAGTGAAGAGCTAGAAAAGATCTGACAGACATAAACATGACTGCTTTCTCCAGCGATAGAAGTGCGAAGGAACAAACACAGATCTTGACGTGCATCCTACTCCTCCTGAGAGAGTGTTATAAAATGTATATGTAGTCACCGATTTTTATAAACCATCAAAGGCCAGCTCACTTAAATAAGAGAAATATTATTTGGCTCCACCTGCATTAACCTTATGCTTGGGAAATAATTAGAAATCCCAGGCATCTTACTGTCTATATCTGTGGAGAATATTATGCTTTCTTCTCAGAAATTAAGCAACTGGATGGTATTGCTACGCACAATCCTGTGGCTGTTTACATGTTCCAGTGAATGTACACAGCTTCACAAATTGCTTTTATGTAAAGATTGAAATCACTGGGAACATCCAGGATTTCTTGACTTAATGATCCTCAATCCTTCTTTGTGCAAAGAGAGCTGCCTGTGAACTAAAGTGGACCATTTCCTTACTCCTGTAACAAATCTTGACTTCAGCCATGGAAAAATACTTTTAGAAAAGCACAGGTTCTGTATCTTTACTACCGCTTGGTGGTTTTTGCTTTTTGTTTGGTTAGTTATTTTCTGTTGTTGTTGTAAATAAATACAATTCCTAAAAAAAAAAATAAAATAGTAAAAAAGAATATGTCTTCTAAAACCACACACCTCCAAGGAGGGAAATGAGAAGGAGATAACTTGATTAAATGAAGGACATCTGAACTGAAAACATGGTGTTTCCTGTTTGAAGAGTTTTAAAATGTTGGACTTCATATGAGTCTGGAAAACTGGCTTTCCCTTCAGGAAGTGTTTGCTCCCTGCTGCTCTGCAAAAACAGTGGAAAAGAGAAACCTTTTCAAGTCACTGTTTCCACTGCAAATAGAAGAACTTATAAAGGCTAGTTTCCATTTTCCTCTTTGTTGTTATTGCTGGGGATCTCAAATCCCTGTTTTCTTTTTCTGAGTGGAGCCCACATGGGAACCAGATAAAAAGTTAGAAAGGACTTGTGGGTTAGCAAGGGAGAAGGGAGGAGGAAGGGATAGAGAGGAATGGCTGTGCTGAAGGCATCAAAGGAGTTAAGAAGTTCCTGTGGTAGGTGTCTTTTGGAAGTGGGTCTGTTGGTAAGCTTCTCTTTAAAATTCACCATTCAGTAGCAGGCTCTGGTAGTGGCAGTGATTGCAGTGCAAGCCCTGGTGGAGAGAATGCACAGCCTTTACTTGCATGTGCCTCACTGTGAGCTGGGCTCTTTCTGCTTCCTCTCTCACGACACATGCTTGGTTGCACTCACTGCTAACAAAACAGAGGCAGGTAGAAAAACTTACAGTGTACTCATGAAAAATAAATTCTCTATGCGTTAGAAGAGTTCTCTCTTCAATAACCCTGTTCCTTTTGGGGATTGCTGTCTACAGGCAGCTCCAACCTGCGGTCTCCCTGCAGAGGGACCCACTGCACGGCAGGGCTGGTCAGGGCTGGGTAGAGAGGATGGAGGAGCACAGAGAAAACAGTTGTGTTGGTAATGCTGCTTGTCAGCAGCCCTAAAACTCGTGTTAAAAACAGCACATCCCCATGCGCCTTAACTGTGTGTGCAAACTCCCCCCTCTGCCTCAGGAAGCGGGGGGAGAGGGAAATGCTCAGAGGTGTCTTATTAGCAGCTTGGTAGTGTCCAAAGCAGTGCTTCTCTAGCAAAAGTATGAGCAAAACATTTATTCCTGAATTAATCTCAGTGGAGAAGGCTTTAAAGAGTAAAGAAATGCAGCCGCGCTGTTGATTAATTTGCCCACTGCTGTAATTATGGTGAAATATCAGTGCAACTTTTTCTTCCCTCTCTTAGTCGCACGTTGTGGTTTTACTGGTACTACAGAAACCCTGATTATATTACCCTGGCATTCTCAGGGACTGTTAAGCAGGAGTCTTCTCTCTTTTGCTCTAAAACTCATCTAAATGGAAAACACATTGTCTTCATTATATGCCAGTGTTGAATGAACAGAGTTGCCATAGCAACAGCCATCTGAGGCCTTGCTGATTTCAGGCCAGTGAATGGGGTAGACAAACAAAGTACCTTCAAAACCAGAAGGGAACAATTGCTATTCATTCAAGCCAGGTTTTAAGATCAGCAAATGTCTTTAGCAAAAGAAATGCAGATAAGAAAGTATCAGACCTGTCTGTAGAATAATAACAGAAAATTATCATAATCTTAAACTTTTATGCCCAGTGGTATAGCATTAAAGGTTATTCTTAAGGTAAAGGTTTTTAAGCAGTAGAAGGGCCAAACCACAATTTGCCTGCAATCTGATGTAAGCAGGGGCAATGGCTGCATGCAGCCTTTGTAAACCCAGCAGCAAGTCCTCAGGCATACAGAGCAGTGCTGGTGGGCAGGGCAGGGGCCCAACCAGTGCCCCAACTGTGGCCACCATGTGCCAGAGCCAGGTGTTGTGAGCAGGGGAAAGCATCTTGTGTGTCCCAAGTGCCTGATCTGCGGTCCTGGGCCTCCGCAGGCTGCTAAGCAGCCCCTGGAGTTCATCAAGAGTCCCCCCAAGATTGATTGTTTCATCATTTTGATGCTCTTGAAGAACTGTGATAAGTAGTTCTATGTATGAAATGGTTGACATATTCAACATAAAACTTGCTTAGACTGAATATATATTCACATAAAATGCCAAGAAACTGACTGTGAAATGATTGTCTTGAATTAGAGATGAGACAGGTGTGTGTGTGTATTTGTCTGCTGTGTCTGTTTTCTTCCTCCTTAGTCCTACACAAAAATTTAAATCATAATTTCATGACAAAAGTGCTGTTTCTGATCGCAGTGTTGCCTAATGTGTGGAAATGTAAAGAGGCAGAAGCAAGGAGCTGAGCAGAGCGGGTTGAGAGGCACACTGTGGCACTCTTTATGAAAGCGGCAGTGAGATGAGGGGCTCTGCAGGGCCCCGTGTGGATTTGACAAAAGCTGTCACATGTGCAGGTTGCATAGCAAGTGAGCAGCGTGGCCAGTGCCGCAATGGGATAAAAGGGCAGGAGCTAGGTTCAGAATGAGTTAGCTAATATGGGAGGCTGGGTCATCTTTTCACGGATTGTCCACTTCACATGGGAGGTTATCTCAAGTGCTCAGCAGATCACTGGGTACCTCTGGGATGTACTGCACCTATTCTGCTATTTACTGGTTTTTCAATGTTGGGTAGCTCAAGAAAAAGAAAGTAACTAACAACAATAAATAAGATGCACAAGTCGCTGCTGTCTAGCTGAATTAGTCTGTTCAGTAATGCAAACTACTTGCTGTGCCAGCTGGGGAGTTGGAGTCAAGGTGCCCTTGTGAGACAGATCAGCCCCCTCGCTAATAATAGAGAAATCGTTAGCTAGGAAGCTTGTCTCAAAGATGGAATCTGTCAAATTTCAACTCTTTCCCTAACATATTTTTATACTCTGTATATGTGAAGGAAGGGTCATAGCAGTTAGCGATCAGTTACAAATGTCAAGGAAAGTCTTGACAGTGATGTAAGACTGGAAGTATGTATCACCCTTAACACCACAGAACTTCCAGCTGTTCTCAAAGGCATGTTCTGTGTTTAGCTTATTCTTGAAAAACATGAGTAGTGTAACAGAGTGAATTTGTCAGATACAATACTGGATTATTTTTCTTTTATTATTTTTTCTGGGATCGAGAGAAATACAAGAGTATTTCACATAGAATTTATATTAATCAAATTGAAGAAACAATAAGAGAATAATGCTGAAAATACTATTAAATGAAACACAGGTCACTTGACCTTGAATGACAACTAACTTTCTGGTTGGTTATGAATAGAGAGGAAATACAAGATTTAAGGATCATAGTACTGAGTTTTAGAAGACAAGTAAATTGGAGCATGGGGGATTGTAAAGTAAGGAGTAGTATGAATCAAAGATCCAGCCTCTCTTCATAACATAAAAACAAAGATCTGCTTAATATGAAAGGCAGAAGGCAACAACATCTAACACAAATGATGAATAACATGGAGAATGCAAACATTGCAAAGTCAAGATGGTAGTCAGGTTCAGAAAAATCACAAGTTTATTTCTGTGTGTACGTTTGTGTATATCTTATATATGTATGCAAACCTAAGCTTCCACGTGAGTTCCATTGTTTTTCTCTTAGTAAAACACCTGAATTAACCAAAATTTCTCAACTCTGTAACAGAATTCAGTGCAAAATTGTCAGCTATGGCCTTCTATAGTGTTCTGATTGTTCTGAAGGTGCAATGCTGACATACCTTCATTTCTGCTTTTGTTTGTGAAAGTTGCCAAAAGGCAAGCACAAACAAAGGTTTTTATTTTCTTCTTGCATATGATGATTATGTAATTCTGTGAAAACACATGTGCTAAGACTGTGTATCCCCTCTTGTTTTACCTTGTGCCATGGAAGGTTATTCATGGCCTTCTGTGGAGGCATTACAAACAGATCAAGATTTGGTTTGTCTTCATGGTATTGTCAATTACAAGTCTGATGAACATTGTTCCTCAAGAGAAGCTTACAGAACTGACAGTAGGCAGCTGGGACATGTATTTACAGCTTTTCTCACCCTCTGCCTGTTCCAATAACCATTAGAGCTCCAAGTATGATTCTTGTGTCTTCAGCAGTTGAAGCTTTCTGCTTGTGTTTTCTGGTGTTAGTACATCATTCTGCTTGAGCCTCATCTATTACAGAAGGAGGGTACAAAGAAACAGTACTTTAGATTGGACAGCTGAGTAAGATGGTGGATCTGTGCCTTAGAAGCAGTCATTAGGCACATACTTCATTTTTAAGTGTGTGTCTTCGATAGATGTGGAATTTGTAATTCAGTAGCTTCACTGAAAAATTACTTGACAAGATAAAAACAGTGCAACTCTTGAATAGTCTGCTTTTTTGTGTTTTAGCAGGAAATTACTGTTTCTTGATTTTAGAATGTTAAATGCTTTGGCTCAATGAGCAGTAAGAGCAGTAAAAATAATAGTTAACTTTGAGCAGTTCTCAATGTTAGAAGCTTCTTCTCCTTTTACTAAATATGACCTGGGGGATGAAGGCAGTGAGGTACTATTCTTTTTACCAGGGCATGCTAAGCATGTCCTTAAGTGTATGTGCTAAGAGCCGCAGCAAGTGAAACAATCCAAAACATAGCTATAAGATCACTTCTGTTTCCTTATTGCAGTGCCATCCTGTTTCTTTTGATTGTTTTACTGCTTCAGGAGTTTCCTCGTTAGGTTTCAGTGCGCTTAGTCCCAAGCATGCTCAGGAGGAGCGCACCAAAAGCAGCTCTTTCTGAAGAAAGCTGGTCCTGATTAAACGTTATCAACATTGTCTGGTTGAAACAGAAAACAGTTGTTTCCATCTTTTCAGAGCAGCCAGTCTGAAACCAGCAACTTGCAATAGGAAGGAATAACCTGGATCATTAAAACCACCTTTCTGCTGAACCAAGTAACCACATCATGACTCAACTTACAGACATTGGAGGTTTTATTTCACTGATAACCTCTGGATATGCCTTTTTGTGTAGAGCATGGAAGGCTTCAGAAAAATTGTGGCCAAGTGATTTGGACAGTCTTGAAATACCAGACTGTTCCTGTTCCCTGAAGAGCCATGTGGATAAACAAGGGGAAAAAAAAAGGTGTTTCTCCAGGACTATATTATATCCTTTTGAATATCTGTGCAGTTACAGTGAATGTAAATAATTAGGAGTTAGTAAGACACTAGGCATGTGGATTATATTATGGAAAATGAAGGGTGATAGAATGGGAATTTCCTTTTGAATGGAAGGGAAGCTTTTCACTAAGAGAAAACAAAAGTATGTGATGGTAAAATAGGCAGCCATAGCTTGTAGTTGATGTTCCACAATTGGCCTATTAATTATGTGGACAAGCAATGAATAGAAAAATTGTTCATTTTCTTGGAATGACCCATTTCATCTTGGAGAATATCTGGATGAGATGTTGCCCATTGCTTCTTCTTCACTGTCTTCTTTGGAATGTAAATAATAGCCAGCAATAAAAGCTATCTATCTAAAATAATTTTCATATCTACTGAGACCTCTCCTGGCTCAGTATTTTGACCTATATCATCACCTCCCTGATGCACTTCTATACATATGTGTGCTGTGGAGGACAGTTTTTTTCCCAAGAATTACATTACTGCCTTCAAATGTGATGAGAAAAAACAAACAAACAAAAAAAACCCACCAAAACAAACAAACAAAAAGCCAGTAGGAGTAGAATTTGTTTTCTTGCTGCTTAAGAAAATATAGATTACCTGCTTTATGGATGGGTGTGTATCAGGTTGAGGTAAGAATTGTATAAGCTGCAATTTATTGTGACTTTGTAAAGAAGCTAACAAAAAAATCAGTTCCTGTATCCTTTTCTTGCTTTTTTTTTTTTTTTTTAATCAACTTCATGAATAGGACTTTTTGTTTGGCTTTTTTGTTTAAATATTCATATGAAATAATATCCATATTTATGAATTATGGCAGGCATCCAAAAGCATGCTTCAAGTAAGATAGCAGTGAGAAACACTGGGAGTTGCAGGGTAGAAGAGAGCATTCTCATGTTTCCCAAAGTGGTGTTGCAAGCTGTTGTTGTATACTCTGACAAGGAGAAATATCTGATTTGCGTAAAGCACAGCTTCATGACAGTTGTAACAGGGGAATTGTTGGGCAAGTCTGAGTAAGCTCCTCTGCTTTGGAAGAACCTCATATTCATGTTAATGTTCCCAAAGATGTATATACACACACATGCTCTAAATTGCATAGAGCCCAGTTTACCTCTGCTGGCAGGAAGGAGAGCCAAGTTACTATCTGTCTAGAATTCTTCAAAGCTGATGCTTCCAGCTATCTTCTTTAGGCATCTTGATATCTTCCTGCTAAGCTGTTGACTCCAGCACAACACTTTGAGAATCAAAACAAAGTAATTATCTCGTTTCAGTGTCCAAGTAAAAAAATAAATTATGTAGTGGAAAGAAAAATATTTTGGACTATGTGAAGTCTTAACATTTTGTAATACTGCTAGAAATACAAGTGGACAGTTTCTTTAACTTTTCAAGTATTCATGAAGGAACTAAAAAGTCAGTGGAATAAAAGCTAAGAATATCGATGTGGAAGATTTAACTAAGATAGCTCTACCAAAACTTTGTCAGCAAATGCCAAATTCTGAGAGGAAAAAGAAGAGGAAAAGAAAAAGAGGGGGGAAAAAAAAAAGATTTTTCTTTATGAGGGTATCAGTGAAAGCCTGTACACTGTTTCAGCTTTCACTCTCAATGTTGAAGAGCACAGGTGTATCGGTGACTTTTTGTGGCCCCTGCTTGAAGGCTACGGGCACTCTGAGTAACAGCCATAGTGTGTCTGTGGCTGCGCCTGCTCTGTCCTCTGCTGTTCCAGCTGGTTTGAACCAAGCACCTCTGACTGCAAGGGAGGCTGCTGATATTTAGCAGTGCAGTTGGATAAGCCCTAGATGTGCATGCACTGTTGTGTACCTCCTGCTGATGCTAAGAAAATGGGAACCTGGCTAATAGCTGAATTTAAATCAAATTAGAAATCTTTTTATTAAATTTTGTTTCCATTTAAAAATTAATTTGGTTCAATGATAGGCGTGTGACTGCAGACTGAAATGCTCTTTATCTAGACAGCAAGCACACAGCTGCCTTGACCCTTATCTAGAGGGACTCTTAATCTATTAATTCAGTTTTTATGCCTATTCAGTTCTTGACCTCTCTGACTCAAGTTCCAGTTAGTGACACTCGTGATGGTTGTTTCTGTCTTGGAGACACCTGCCCATTAACAATGGGACTGAGCTGAACAACCTTTCTCTTCTCATCTAGGTCAGTAAGCAGGCAGATGGTGACAACATTTGGTCACCACTGATTGGGCTTGCATTTGAACTCTCGACCTGAAAAGGTGAAGGCCACTGTATCCAATTAAGAATACGAGCCATCAAATTTAGGTTTAGTTGTGATACCTCATCTACGGTGTGTGTAAAGTCAAACACTTTACTAATATGCAAAGGAAAACATTTTTCCTTCATCTGTTCTTTCTTTTTTTGAGTATTATAATTAATATTGATAAATCTTCATGTTAGCATCATCTTGCTTGTTAGAGTGTCTTATATTAGTGAAAACTATTGATGAAAATACACTCCAGGATCCTATCTGAAGAACAATTTTGAATTTTCATGTTGTAGAACACAACTGAGCATGCATGTGCACACTCATTTACGGACTCTTCATACTCTTGCTGTCCTAGTATAAAAGGAAAGCTTTACTGTTTTTATTTCCATAATTACCAAGCCATTTCCTGAGATGTGATTTTTGCTATTAAGTAGCTAACTCTGAGACAGGACTCTCTTGTATGCTCTCTGACTTGTCCAATCACAGCATGATAGGACAACTTCAGCTGTATTCTCTTATCTGTTGATCTCTTTAGATTTAGTGTTTTGCAGTGATAAGCATCCAGTACTGTGATATTATTTTCACTATCTGCTTTCTTTAACACATAATTTGCTCTAACCCTTTCCTTTGTGTTCTTAGAATTCTGCATATTTTTGAAGGCCCTGAAGACTTTTTCTAATTCTTGAAAATCTCAGTCAGGTTAACAAAAAAAAAAAAGCTACTAGTCTATGACTCCTACAGTAAGAATATGTTTCTATTTATATTTAACTATCAAATATGGATATGCAAGCTATTTAGACCTACAAAGAACTCGCAGCATGCACTGTCAAAAAAAGGTCCATAATAAGTTACAGAACATACCCTGGGGCTTATGCTGCAAGGTTCGCAATTGCTTTAAGTTTGTAACTGATGGATCAGCAGTTTTATTTCTGTCTGCAACAACAGGACATGGGATTTCTCAATCTACCTATCTGATCATGCGCATTGCATTTATCTGCTTAGGTGGTGTCTGGATCTGCTCATTTAGTTATCATCTCCAGGTTTAGTAGTTTCAGTCTTATAAATATGGACAACAGAATAAGTAGCTTGAAAGATGAGAGGTGAGCATTTAAAGGCGTATAATAAGAGGGCAAGTAATGTTATATGAGTTTGTTTGATGTCTGTGTATTAAGCTCTTTATCATGTTAACTAATGCTGTGCCTGAGCTGAGGCGTTCCCGCTACTGAGCAAGTAGCCCCTGCGTGGGTCTGTGCTGTGTACGTGACGGGCTGGCTGCAGCTGCTGCTGCACAAACCCTGCAGCCTGCTCTCACCAACCCATGCCGCGTGGTGTGTCCTGAGGACCACATGCACTAACCGTATTCCCAGCAGAGCAGACCACCTATGAAGCTAAAAAGATGCTAGCTAGCTGTTGTGTTAGCCACATGCGTGCCCTGTGCAGTCTCACCAGAGGGCACTCCTGGTTTTTAACATTAAATGACTCTGGTGAGCTTTGTTGTCCATGCTGGAGCTGGGGTGCACTTTCTGAGGGGCCCTGAGACACACCAGGAGAGAGATCAGTGGGCCTTGAGATGAGACCTGTCGCACCAAGGAGGGAAGTCTTAAGAGATGGCTTCATGGGAAGAAGAGAACTGAACCTTAAGAGACTGCCATTGTAAGTGTAAGTTCTGTTCTGGTGGGTTTGGATAAAGTACTTTGTGATTCATTGTGCTTCCAAAAACTTGAGATCTGGCTGGGGTTGCAAACTATATTTATTCCTAGATGTCTGTAAGGGAAGTGGTGAGGAATTATTTGCTGACTCCTCATACTGCATGCTGTCTGAGCTGTTACGCTGCACTGAGCAAGGACTTGGCCTTCCCACTTCCTTCTCAGTGGTTGCATTCAGCTGAGTGACAACAGCAGTACTCCAGAGTTGTTCTTAATGGGCAGCAATAACACTGGGTGAGGAGCTTAGTGTAAGGCCAGAACCAAGCTGCTGAATCCTAAAAGGAGCAGGCCCAGCTTTGCACTTGTCTTAAGTGTGACCAAGGAGTAACGGTGGGTTTTGAATGCCATTCATAGATACATGACTCATTGGGAGCAAATCTTGAGATTTCAGACTTGCTAGGTGCTGCTAAACAAAGAAGCCTTTTTTGTTTAATAACATAGCTCCCCCAGATGTCAATAATTAGGTAAAACAGTGCATCATCTTGATTGCCCAGTGGTTGGTAATCAGTACAGAGCTGCAGACTGCTTTGTAACCAGCAGTTGGTGTATGACAGGCTGCCTCTGTGCAGGCTGTGAGCCACTGAGCAGAAAGCAGGAGGCCGGCCAGGCAGCCATCGGGCAGCAAATTAGGGGCACAGACGTTGTGCTCAGTGAGGTGAGCAGAGGTGGCGGCCTGTCTGTTCCTGGGAATTCATTACATGCATGCTTGTGTGTCCCTGGAAGGGTGATAAGGAAGATGCGTGGGAGAGATTTGCAATTCTGTTTTCTTTCAAAGTTGTAAATCAGCAGCAGTCTCCTATTATGGCTGTACCAGGGCCAAGAGGAATGTGCTAATGGTCTTACCCAGTGAAATGTTCTTTGCGCTCTTTAAAAATTTGCACTAGAATAAACTCTCTGATAAGGGCAGAGGACTTAAGTAATGTCAGAGTCCTGTAATTTTTTTAATAATTAAAGGTGCTGGACTAGTGGGCTTGTTTTCTTCCAGGCAATTCATCTAACTGAGCTTTTGTAATTTGGCTTTGTGTTCAGCTAAGTGATACGTGTTTAATTTAAAGAGAGCACAAGTATCACAATTTATCATATAGATACTTTTATATTACCCGTGTGTTTGGATCACTTGAGTAGTTCGTGATATTTGCGTATAACTCCCCAGGAAAGAACATTATCCCTATTCTACTGCTGTTAAACAAATATGTAGGAAGACTCTTAAGGGCTGCCCAGACTTACAAGGGAGGAATGATGGAGTTGAATGCAGCAACTCAGGTCCCTTTGCTAGGGCTCCAAATAATGGATAAACTCCTTCTGTTTTTGTTTGTATAAAAACTATGTTTGTGTGCACATTTGTATGTGAGTGTAGAGAAAGGATTACATAAATTCCTAGATATATTGCATAAAATATCTGTCTTACAGAACTCAAGCCTTATGAAAATCTCCTCACCATGCTTTTTTTAAAGTTATTTCTGGAAACAAGTACTTCAATTCTACTAATGAGAAAGTAGAATTAACAATAACATTGACCTACAGTTTACAATACGTGAGTCTTGTATTAGTTAAAAAAGCTACGTTACATTTCTTTTTTATTATGAGTAATCAAGGAACATCAAGAAGCTAAGGACACTTTTTTTAATGTTATGTTTTTCATATGATTTTAATTTGGGTAGGATTAAAAGTAATGTGCTTTATACCATTAGCATAAGTTTTACAAAAGTGCCAAGGAAATAAAGTTTTGTTTATAAAAACTGATGCATTATAAAGAGTCTGTCTTCTTCCAAGTCAGAGAAGACTCTGGTTTGTTAGGAGCTGATCCAGGCATGCTGTGTAATCAATGGACAGAAATAGGTATCTCCAGAGAACAGTTTGTCCCACCTGTTTTTGACGTCTGTCGTAGCAAGGGATAAATTGCTCTCTGGAAGTACATTTCTCCACTGCCTACTGAAGGAACATGAATGGTTAGCTGGATGAAAGTCTTTTAGGGTCCTTTTGCTATGGTAGAAGAAAAATTATTAACCAAACCAAGAATTTCTTGTGTGGTGTAGTGTTTTTGGTGTTGTTTTGTTTCGGTGCAGAAATCTGAACCTAACAGGATGTATCAAACACAATCTGTTGAAATTAATTCTTGTAGTATATTTTAAAAAGTTTTACTTGTACTTGAAATATGTGTTTTATGCCACCGAACAGAAATGGAAGGCTAGTGCTTCCAAGGAGAAATTGAGATTTGGATTTTATTTTATTTTTTAATTGTTGTAGATTTTGGATATATCCTCGTATGTTTTTAATAGGTGCTTTGGGATTCTATAAAATGATAAAATAAATAGAGATCTATTCCACAACATTACATGGATGAGATACCTGTTCCAAAATAGAAGCAGCCAAAGATGATAGTAAATCCGTATGATCTACGACCTAGTCCCTCTAGACTTAAATTAATTACACAGCTCAACAAATCCTACCCTTACATAGAAAGGTAAATGTCTTCTGGCTGTTTCTGAAGGAGGAGCAAATGCTTTCATTTTTCTTAGCTGTTGCAGTACATGTATATAACTTTAAAAGTAAAATTACTTTTTCCACTGATTTGTCTTTTTCCTTTCATATTGTACAAAGTATTTATTGTTTCCTTTTTCTAGTAGAGCCTGAAATTAATTTTTAACTACATTTCTCAGCGCAAAATCCATGACCGTGATGCTCAAAGAAAGAGATCTGTTTATTTTTAGCTGTGTCTATGGAGCTTGTAAAGGTTTTTATGTACATTTCCAGTTTGTTTAAAAAAAAAAAAACACAAAAAACCAAACAACTAAAAAGACACTGGTGCATGTCCATCTTCTTTAATTGCTGTCCTAAAAGGTTTTAAGTAACATACTCAAACCTTGCATAATTATATGTAGTACTCAAATTGCACTAGCATGAAGCAGTACACCATTTGGGTATTTTTAAATTTTCAGTTGTACCATACCATTAATTCACTTTTCCCTGGAACTTTAATTACTCAGTGTGCATTACATTTATGTTTTAAGGTCCATAATGTTTTATCAACAAGGCTTTTTAAGAACTGCAAGGAGTGCAGTGCTTTTAGTAGTCTGACTGCCATAATTCTCACATCAAATACTTATTCTCTTTTTTTTTTCCCCCAATTACTCCCACAACTCATGAGACAATTTGAGGGGCAGTGCAGACTCATGGCTTTTTGATACAGTCTTCCTGATATAAGGTTGTGCAGTCAAAAAACATGGTTAACAGCTCTATTCAAGATGCCTTCATTTTACAGTTACCAATATTAAAGTAGCCTTTTGTAGGAATGACAATAGCTTTGACATACAGAACCAGCATACACTGACATAATACAGACCCTTTGCATGGTGACATTTCTATCTGTAGTTTTAAGTTACTGAGCTGTGTGGTGGTTTTTTTTTCTGTTTTTATTTTTTTCAATAGTGTTTTTTTAAATGCTCTTTATTGTGGGTTTTTATGGTGTTGGCCTTAGGAACTGTTGACTTCTAAATGCCATACAAAGAGCATCATTTTGCATCACAGTGATAGCTAATAGAAGGGAAAACAAAAAGAAGACTTCAACTTGTGAAGAATCAGAGTTAAAAAAAAAATGTCAGTTCTTGATGAAGAACAGTAAATGTTGGAATTACTTTGTGATGGGGAGCTTGAAAGCTGAAAAGCAATTCTTCATGACTAAGATCACCTTTGTAAAAATTAGGTTTTGTATTTCTATTGATCAGAGTAAGTTGGATGGTTCCAGGGATAATTAAACATGGGACAGGGAGACAGCTTTATGGTATTGTGTCTAGTTCATTTTTCACCAAAAATCATTATCTTAAATATTTACATTTGTGTTCAATACTTCTGTTGTGAAACATAGATCTGCAGTAACAGACTTATTTTGAGACCTGTTCAAACAGGAATTGCATGCATGTTTCTGCAAATTTTGGACAGAAACCAGTAGTAAATTATCCAGTTATAGGTGCTTTATGCAAAGCATCAGTAATTAAGGATCATAAAAGCCTGTAGTTTTGTTTGTGGCATGTATCACTAGGTGGCTTCTTGTTTAGGCTTTCATGCTGGAAAGTCTTCAATGACCCCGATTTCAGAAAGCAGAGAATGCTTGCCCTTTGAGGAAGGGCACTGTCAGATCGAGATTCTTGAAATGGGTCAGGGTTTCTGGTATATGGCCTGGTCTGAGGAACAGTAGAATGCATACTTGGTTCTATAAAAATATTTTAACCTGCTACAATTTCTACTAACCTTTGAAGCAAGAAAAGTTTATGGATAATTGTTAGAACCATGCTCAGCATTTCTGTAGGCACTCTTAAGTGCAGACAATGTTTTCTGGTTAATATTTTGAATATTTGATGCAAAAATGTAAATTGCTAAAATACTCTGCATCGGGTCTTCCATTTAGTGTTATCCTTTTGCACTGCAGAGTAAACTAATGAATTATGGCATGATTACATAGCACATAATTAACTTAGTAATTAATATGCAACTGCCACTTAAACTAAAGTACTGCTTATAAAGATGTACGGCAACAGTAAATCACAGGTCAGAAGTAGCACTTTGGAATTTTCAAAAGAATGAGAGTAAATGCAGAATCACTTTCAGCAGTGGAGTAAGTTAATTAAAAAGCAGATTAATTGCGAATGTCCTGTTTAATTTTAAATACCTTTCCTATTTCTTTTCCCTGAAGAAAGAACAGATTTAAAGCCTAACTCATTCATTGTTTTCTTAGATGACATATTTAAAACTAAGCAGTTGTTTAGCTTTGAACTGTCCTTGTTGTGGTTTAAGATTTGTTAGTATTCTTTCCTTGCTTTGCTCTGCTTAAGGGTAAAATAAAAACAATTGCTTTTCATTTTGCATTAATTTCAGTCTTCTGCCATAGTCCTTTTTTCCGTATCAAGTCAGTGAAACAAAGTGAGCCAACCTGGCTCTGTCCTTTGTCCTGCTGGTTTGCTCTGGAAGTCTCTGTATGCAAAGTATTGCTGGCTGCTGCATGGAGCTCAAGTCCCCCAGTGTGGCCTTAGTGTCCTGAATACAGACTATGCCTTATCAATGGAAAGTTCTGGGTGCTATGGTACTAAACACAGTGTGTCAAAGTTGTTGTTTTTTTTCTTTTTTTTTTTCAAATGATGGTACAGTTGTTGCTTGGAAAACTAACACTGAATAAGAACTGATGGATGGTATTCCTGTCTTCAGGTTACTTCAGGTGGCTTTCATGGGAGGCATTTTATGTACTGGCTGACATGAAGGTCACTCTTCCCTGTTGTAGAAGTAGAAATGAACACTTACTGGGGAAGTTAGTACCCAGAGACCACAAAAATGGGTATGAGAGCTCTTCAGCACCTTTCAGACCACCTGAAAGTGAAGGAACATAGGAATTGGACTTTGTGTATCAGTGTATCAGAAGCTGATGTGTGTTACTTCGAGCTTAGCATAGTACCCTTGTCTTGCTTGACTTATTGGTGGGTGTATCCTGCTTATTGACTGCTTAGAAGAAATTAAGCGGGATATCACAGATTCATAGGGGTTGGCAGGAACCTCTGGGGATCATCTAGTCCAAAGATTTGGAGAAGAAAAATTAATACTTCAGGAAAATTTCTCTTCTATTTGCTTACTTTATTTTTCTCCGTTAGTCAGCTACTCAACAGGCTAATTGCTAAGAAAACTGGTGGGTAAAAATAAGTATCCTTAGTTACTCTACAAGAAAAAGACAACCTGGGAGTATGCTCTACAAATAGACATTGCATATAATTTTGTCATTCAAGTTTCATGTATTGTTTACTGGGTCAATATATGAGTGAGAAACAGCTCTGTTTTGTAATCATCTGGCTTTCGTGGCTCAGAAGGGAAATGAGGCTATATGGGAGGTGTCTCAAAATGATGTGCAGTGTGTTCTTGGACATTCCGTTCTGGGCAGTATAAGCAGATGTTTCTTCACTAATCTCAAATGTCACATTTCATGCATAAGCTCCCGGGGATAATACTGGGATTCCCTGAAAGTATCCCCAGAGCTTAGCTGAACACTCTCTGAGGGAGGAGTCCCACCTACCAACTTGGCAAATGCTCTCAGGCCTCCCAAAGGCCTTCTCCCAAGTGCAGATCCAAATAAAGCCAGGGGAGATGTGGCAAAATCAATGAATGGCAAAGTAGCAGACATTTGGTGTGGCATGTAAAAATCATGTGGCCTGGAAAAGTTGTAAGGGTGACAATATAAGGAAAAATGTAAGATAGTTAAAAATGAAGAGTCGTCAACATCTAGTAGAGGGACAGTGGCATAATGACAATTGAGTTGTAGCAGTTGGAAAACATGAAATTCTTTTTAACTATCAGAAAGGAATTTCCTGTCTGTCAAATGCTCATCTTTTAGATACCTGTGTGACTGTTCAGAAAACCTTGTGTTTAAAAATAAAAATCTACTGTTGTGTAAACATAGAGAAGCTTGTGTCAGATGCTTTCATAAATTTGGCAACTGTAGAGGAATAAACAGGTATGTTTTTAAAATGTTAATGTTTTTCATCTCAGATGTAGTATATGTAATATGTTGGGGTCAGGTGGAAGAAAAGAAGCAAGCTAATATTGCCTTCAGCCTCTTTAACAGGAGTTAAAGGAAGGAGTTTTGCTGCTGTTCACTTCTATCCTGGCAGATTTTTTATTTTTTTATTTTTTTTGTGCTGAGGTTATAATATATGTTAACATTATGCTGACATGGACAGCTCTAGCCAATAGGTTAAAATTGTTAGGTAGTTTGTCTTTTTGACAGGTCTTGTCTCCATGTCTAGCAGTTTATGTGACCTTCCAACTTTGATATTTTCCTTGCTGGTGAGTGTCTTAGGAGACTTCCTCCCTTCTGCGCCCCATCTTTGCATTGCTTGGAGGGCTGAGCTGTCTGTGCTAAAGGGTGCTGTTGTGCTCGGTGCAGGATCACTTGGTCAATTACCTAACGGGTTTTGTTAAACTAATGTTTTGAGCTAATGTAAATATTCAATTTCTCACAAGTAGGGACGTGGCAATATCATACGAAATTGATAACATTGCTCATTATTTTCTCTTTGTAGTTTGGTGCATTGTGTTCATACCTTGAATCATTCAGAAAAATCTAGGTCAAATCTAGGCATATTCTAAATTGTAGATGTATGAAATTGCAGAATAAAATCCCTGTTTCTGAAACAAATCTGCTAAATAGCACTTGTGCAAACTTCTCTCCTTTGTACTGTAACATATAGGGTTTGTTGTTCAACCTTGAAAGAAAGTGTTTGCATGCCTTCATATATATAGATCCTTCCTCCCACAGCATTTCAGCCTGCTGTGTCTGTGCGTGTGTACATATGGATGTATTTGTGAGTGTTAATTTAATCAAGGGCTTATAAATAGCAACTTGATTGGTTTTCACGATGTAAGTTGCTCATTAAAAAACCTTACACTGGCAATGTATTTTCATGGGCCAGCCAGAGATCTTCCCAGGATTTCGTTGCCTAGACAAGGAAGGGCTTTCCTTTGGCTAGCTGTGTAAAGGCATCGTAGTCTATGTGATGGCAATTAGTTCACAGCTCCAGAGCAGGTGTGATATATTAAAAGCACTTGCATTTTGATACTGAGGTCTAGAGAAACTTAAGTTACAGTTAATATAAACTAATCTTTTCCATATACAGAATATAAAACAAGAGGAAGAGAATGAAGACTATGTTCTAAGAGTTCTGACCTGATATAGTTGGTCTGAATAGATGGCAACAGTTAACTAACCTGTGTCCTTTAATGGTGCTTGAGAGACTTGGAAAATAAACAAGAAAATTATCAAATTTGTGTTAATTGTTTATAGAGAATGAATATCCCTATCATCAGATAGAAAAAATAGCAGGACAACATAAATTGACATTTTTAAGATTTTTGTCTTGTGATATCCAAGGAAGAACAGATTAGGTGTTAAGGCACTGCTTGGTCCTTAAGTCAAAGGTTCAAAATTTCCACTGCTGTCACCTTGGGTGACTCACCTGGAGACCATAGGGAACCTAAAGCGCTTCCCACAGTGGAAGAGATGAGACATCTCTGACAGCTGTAGTCAGGAGCAAGTTTGGCTCCCCAGTCAAAAGGCAGTGTTTGAGTGGGGGATCTTCCCAGTTAACCTTTTCAGAAAAACAGTGATTTTGTTGCTCAGCTTTACAAAGCGGTTGTGGAGGTTACAGATATGCTGAATAGCAGATGTAGGTTTACAGGAACAGACAGTGAAAGTAAATCACAACATCACTAGATGGTGACATATGCACCCTCCTAAATTTTTTCAGATCTGCTGAAGACATTAAAAAAATCTGTGTGCAAACTGGATCCCTTCTTATAGAAAAAGAAATGTGAAAGAAAGAAATGCAGCCAAAATCAAGAGCAAAGAATAAGGGAGAATCTGAGTGGAAGGAGTTTAACTCTGTGTTTGTTTAGAAATTGTCACAACAACAGATCTCCCCTTGAGCTTGTCAGGGTGAGAATGTGGTGTGTCAGTATGCATTCAGAGCACAGCTCCAGCCATACTACACCTTGCAGAGAGGAGCCCATGTCCCTCTCATGGAAACAACACACTGGTTCACATGGAGCTGTTGCACTCAGCCATGCCTGCTGAAGGCTCTGCTGCCAGCACTGCCAGCTCTGTGCCTGTCCCCAGTCATGTTTGATCAGAATGAAAGCAGCTCCAGAGTACGTCTGATCAGGCCAGGTTCAGAAAAATATGAAGGCTATGAAGTTGACCTGGAGTGCGTAGTTTTGCCCCTGGGAACAGAGAATAAAAGTGTGTAGCTTTTGTAGGTCTGCTGCACTGTACTGGAATAAGCATTTAAACAAAAAATAAGGGAAGAAAGATATGAGTAGCAGGCAGGAAAATGCCATCTGGCCTTAAATTACTTTAATCTAGATGTCATCTGGATGTATAATGTAAGTTTATCAGGTTAATTTAATTCCATATCTGGAAGTCTGGTTGTATATTAGAATTTCCAGGAAGAATAATATGTATTAGCTGTTTTATCCTTACCTCACAGTAATACATACATTACAGATTTTATTTTATCATTTCTCATTGTTTATGTTAAATTATCCCATTGTAGCCCTGGTTTGAATTGTGATTTGTGTGTCAGTCACTGTACGTGCATTTGGTGGGGATAACATCTACCCTGAGGAGCTTTGGGAAGCCAAAGGAGCTGAGGAAGTGAAGTGCTGGGTGGCTGCTAGTTGGGAGGAGAGCTCGGAGCTTGGTTCACAGGGCTGGCTTTGCCCTGCGGGTATGGGAAAAAGCTTCTGGGCAGATACCTTGTAATAATGGTGTGGTATGAAAACACAAGACAGTCTAAGTATCTTAATTTGTGGGCTGCACTGTAAATAATTCATTAGGAATCGCATTTCTGTTTGCATTGTCTGTAATGAAGAAGGGAAGCCTGCATGCTTTGCTTCATTCAAGACGACCGTTGCTGGCAAGGACTCTGAGGCTCGCTGCCCAGCCAGTCCCAGTGGCAATGCCACAGCCTGTGCCTCCCTCCTCAGCAGGGTACCCTTTGATCCCTAGCCTTTGCCTTCACCAAGGGTTTCATTCAAGCCCAGTTTAGCATTTGTACAGTTGCCACAGTGAAACACTTGAAAGGATTTTGAAAATCTTTCTTAGCACCCGTGTTGTGTTCCACCAAATGCCAGTTTGGATTTGCTCACCTGAGGGTGAGACCTAAGGGAGGGAGAGCTAACAGAGCCACACTTCCAGAAGAACTGTTACTGATATCAGTTCCTGATTGTCCCAAAAGATGTGTGGATAGTGGGTGATGTCTTTTAGCATGAGATTCAGCACAGTTTTCAAAACTGAGTTGTCAGTGAAGATTGTTGATAGTGTGAAACTTACTGCTTCTTACGTGTAAAATTCTCCTTGTCCATTAAGTAGGTATGTGACACTGGCATTCCTCATTGACCAGTTTCTAGACATAAAGGTCATCCAAAGTGATAAGACAGTGAGAAAGCATTGGGGCAGTATGAGCAATCACTGGTGTTTCAGCAAAAGTCTTTCCTGAGGGCAGCAGGCTTAGCTCCATATGACCCTCCTGCAGTGCTTTGTGCTCTGGGCATGTAGGAGAATTTTAGCTTTACTGGAATTATGGGCAGTTATAAGAAAAGCAATAATGACGTTGTAGATAATAAAATTGTAGGCATGTGTGCAGCTTTGACTTCGCTGGAGTGAAAGTGCTGCAGTTGGAACTACTTTTAAAATTGCACTGTTTTCAAAATGAACTATGAGATGTCAAAAATATGTCTGGGCTTCCTCATAAAATTCCAGTATTTGCATTATATGTACAAGAAACTTTTTCCTTGAGGGATACACAATCATTTGGTTCTCATGTCTAATCTGGAGCATTTTACTTGGACTGTCAGCAAGGTCTCTTTATCATGTAGGAATTGTTAGGCACTTGAAATACTGGACATTTGTCTGCAGGGCAATTCAGTAAAACCAAATAGGTTGGTTTTTAGTTTGTTTCATACAGACTACAGGATTCTTATGGAATGGTTCTCAGGTCAGCTGTCTAAAAATGAAGAAGATAAAACAGTGCAAAAGCTGTAGTTCTGTTGTGTTTAGATGTTTCATATCTTTAGTTTAATTAAAAATAATTTTTAATGAAAGCCCATTACCCCCTAGCACTAATTTACCATAATTTGAAATAAACAGACCCGAAAAGAAGTGCAAAAACTTGGAATTCTGCTGCCAGTGACTACTGTTTTCTGCTACAGAAATTCACAGCCATCTAATTTCTACCTTCTTTCTTCAGCTATATTTAGCCCTTATGGGTTTTGCTGGTCCTCCTGGAATTTATCTTGCTTCCATTCTGGGAAGTTGGGTAAATCTTTACTTAAATTTCATCAGAAGAGATGGAGATAATGGTAGATCTCAGAGTTATTAGAGCCCACGTCCCAAAGCAGCAGTTCGGTTGCTCTGTTCTCTAGAGACTTTGTTAATTGAGGTAATGCTTTTCTTCTTCTTCCTCTCTTTCCCTGAGTGATTTTCTCCAAGAGTGGTGCATTCCCTGATGACATAACAGAAATTGCTGGTCTTGTGAGCAGTTCTACAGTTCTTATAGGACTGAAGAAAAGGAGAATAAATCTTACAATTATAGATTATAAAGAGAAAATAACAGCTACTTTGTATGATTGTATCCCTTCTTCATGATGCTAATCTCGCTGAGGAAAAAAAAGAGTTTAAATTTGTCCTGGTTACTGTTTTTGGTACATGGGTTTGTGGGCATGGGGATTGTTACATTGTTTCTGGAGTCACCAAGTAATAGGGAATGCAACTCCTGAGTTTGCAGTATCACAAGAAGATATTGGCAATTTCCTTCAAATGCCACAGTTCAACTTACAAAACATGCCTATTTTCATCAGATAAGGGGGAGGGCATTCAGTGTCAGAATGCAAATTCTTCTCATTTCTTATTTACAGCAGACTTGAGATGTTTCTTGCTAGAAGCCTTTCGTTAGTGTGACCTAGGAGGCTTTGGCCCCCATTTGTTGCATAGCAGGATGCCTGGTTCCAGGGAGATGTTATGGGAGCACAGCAAACACAAAATAACTTCTTTCTGATAGTTAGTTGTTAAATTGTTACAAATATTTCTGCTTGTGCTATTTCCATCTGTCCTCCTTTCCTCTTCCTGAGGTCATCTGTGTACACATTTGGCTGTTAACCACTTCCTCTGGACCTTCAGTAAATATTTGTTAGTTTGTCTTCTGTAGTTCTTTTAGGTTTGAAACAAGTAACTTGAATGAACAACTCTAAACCATCTGACTTCCTTTTGTGGCTGATTAATGTCTGGCAAGATGAGGGAAAAGTTTTCAGTTCATATGAATTCTTTTTAGACAACTCTGTGTGCTCAGCCCTGAAAATGCACGTAAGTCAGATCATGCTCGCTACATTTGATGCTTATGACAGCATTATGTAAGCAAACACAAAGAATTCTCAACAAATACTTCAGGTCTTACAACACAGTCTCTGAGAGAAGCATGCCTTCTTTAGGTGAATAAGTGTACGTCATGTATCAGTATGAAAAGGTGTTTCAGTTCTTATGCTCACTTCATTTCCTCTGCACTAAGCCCAAAAGGTGAGGAACAGATGCTTTATTCTCAATTTGGGAGTTTGCAGTTTGTCAGTGAGGTGGCTTGTTTGTTTGTTTGTTTGTTTCTAGCATTTGAGTGGTCAGTGTTATAAAATGACATGGCAAGCTTTTAGGGGTGGATTGTTTGCTTATAGCTGTCCTGATGAGGATTAATATTGCTTAACTGCAAGCACCAGCCCATTTAATAAAGCACCACAGCAAGAGGCTGCTGCTCTGGAGCTGTCAGTGTTTGCTGTCACAGGTCTGTGAAGTGAACAGAGCCTCTGAGAGCAGCACCAGGCTCCCCAGGAGCACACTTCCCTGCACTTCTGCCTTTAATTTTGTGTCATTACCTCTTGCTGTTATAAGCTGTCCTTTTCCCTCTCTGCTCTCCCTAAAGATAACAAGATGACAGAGCTGAGGGCACCAGGAGCTGGGTGGAATGCAGTGCAGGGAACCAACCTTGTAATAGAAGTGTGTAGCAGGGCAATTACGCTGGCCTGTGTACAGTGCAGCTGCTCCTCTGGCCCTGGGGAACCCTCTCATTTCAGCCAGCAGGGGCCAGTCCCTGGTGCTGGCCATACAGGGAGACTGTCCTCATGCCTCAGGCCTGGTGCTGGCTGTGCTCTGTTCATCCAGGCTCAAGCAAGCACAATCCAAAGGAGAGATGTAGTGTTAGCCTGTCCCTGCAATTCCCTTTTCGGAGGTTATTTTTATTTTTGTTTCTTGAAGCTCAGGTTATACCGCAGTGCTCGGTGTGCTCCCAGCCAGCCCTGCTACCTTCACTGCTGTAATCAGCCTGCAGATGTGCTTCATGATGGAACAACTCCTGCGCACGCCGCTCCTCCCATAGGAGGCCAGCAGGCCTGCTTATGCAAGCTGTCAGGCTGCCTTTTTTTTTTTTTCCAACAGCATGTGTGGGTTTGCTTTGTGTGCATTCGGCTCTGGGCTGTTCGTGCCTGCATAGAATAGGCTCCGTACAGAAAAACGCTCCCGAGCAGAGGGCTATGGAAAAGCGTCCTCAGCAGCAGCCGTGCTGCCAGCCCAGCCGGCTCCAGCCCCCATAAATAAGCGCAGCCCCTCCCGCTCGCTGGCCAGCCGCTGGCAGCCTGCAGAGGCAGGCGCACGGACGCGCCTTCCCTCGCTCAGTCAAAGATGATAGAAAGTCTTCTGGGGATTATTGCACATTTGTAGAGCAACAATGGAAAGCAGCACAGCACAAATCGCTATTCTGCCTCACCCAGCGTAACAAATGGTGCTTTGTCTCACATCTGGCCCGTCTTAATAGCTCAAAGCCAGTAGCAGTAGCTATTTAGCAGCTTATAGTAAATAAAGCTTTATTAAAACCACTTCCTTTTTCAAGTGTTTAATGATTAAAATGGCCTTTCACCTGACATTTTATGCTCTTTTTTTTCTTTCTTTTTTTCTTTTTTTTCTTTTTTTCCTACGAGCACTAAATCTAGCAGGGAAATAAAACAGTTGTCATGGATATATATTAAACTTTTTTTTTTTTTTGGCAGTTTGATTCGTGAAAGGAAAATAATATTTAGGAACCTTTTTGCAAATTATTCTATTGAAAAGCAGGCTTTAATCGAAGACCATTTGCTGCAGTGTGCAGGTACGTGGATGTGGTTCTGTGCAGAGCTGCATAGCACCTTTGTACTTTGAGGTCTGTCTCTTCCAGCTTTCTTGCTAAGAGAGAGCACTGTCTGGAGCGGTGCAGATTTAATGCAATTATATGTCATTAATAGTGTTAAACTATGTCTGTTCTGATAGCTCAAGTAACAACTAAAAAACTATCAATTTTTTTTTCTCTTTTTTTTTTTAAAGAGGAAAAAGAAATTAACAAGCCAGGTGGAATCAGGAGGCTGTTGTCTCGGCTCCCCACATCATCACATTGAGACAGGGACGTGTCTCTAACGCGTCGTGGGAGGCAGCAGACGCCGTCCCAATAGGCGGGCGGGCAGGAAGGCTGGCGGCGCCGCGGCCTTGTAGCGCCCCCTGCTGGCACGGCGGGGACACTGCAGCCTCAGCGCCCCGGCCTCGCTGCCCCTCGCCTTCCCGGATTAATTAGCCAGCGCCGTCCTCTGCTGCCCTCGCTCTAGCTTGCCTTGTTGCTTGATCAAAGTCGCTTATTAGATAAAAATCGTCTGCCCTCTGTTACGACCCTCAGCGTACTGGAGACATAGAGGAAATTATTAGTTTTAGCTGATTGAATCAACAGTATGAGCCAACTTACGTTCTGCGGTAGGATGGGCCTGGATGAGAGGAAAAGAAGATATTTAAAAATTGCTGTGATTCAGTTCCTCCTTAGGGAACAATTTTCTACTTTCCTTACTCTCTTCTCCTACTCAATTTATGGCCTTTTTTTTTTTTTTTTTTTCCTCAGCCTTTTTCCATTGATTAGTTCCAAACAGCTCCAAAGAAGATCCTTTTAACTGCAATGCCTTGCCAGCTTGCCTGATCCATGTGAAAGCAGGAGCCCAGCACCTCAATGTTATTTTGTGAGCAGCGGGGTGCCTGGCTGCTGCCCATCTCTTGCAGCAGCAGCTCTCCCTGCTCAGCACAGCAGCTGTGGGAGCTCTGCTGTTACCCCTCTGAAGGAGAAAAATCGAGAGGATGTGTTTGTTTCCTTTTGCCTTTCCTCTTTGGTTTTTTTTTTTCCACCAGAATTTTAACAGAATTATTTTTGGAACCGTTTTTTTCTCTTTTGTAGCGATCACATTATTTGTTCATCTTTGTTTCCAAGTCTAAAAAAAGTAGCATGTAATGACCCGAAGAGGTCCAAATCAGCTGTTGTTCAATGACATATGCTATTACGTATCCTAATGGTGTATGATTTATTAACCAGTAGATACACTAGCATATCCTTGGCATTCCAAGTGGCTTCTCTAACAGCCTGAAAATGGCTTAATGGGGGAAAGGATTTGCTAGAATTATTTGCTAAAATATTCCCTGATTTGTCAGGAAGTGGCTCAGGTCAGGGGCAGGTGCCCGTGCTCAGTCATGGCTGGCCTGCATCGCCTGCACTGCCTTCAGCTGGACAGGGGCGACAAGTTCTCTGTGAGCTCTCTGTGCTTCTGTGTCAGTCCTGGAGCAGGAATGGGGGGAGAAGGTGGGAGAGAAATGGCAGCTTTACTGCTGCTTGTTTCCAGCCGTCCCTCTGAGCAAGGCTTATCCAAACCCAGAACTGAAATCATATTTACTTTCAAATTGTAGTGTTTTCTGAAATGTCAGTATTTTGAAACAGTGATGAAATGCCTATTTGTTTTTGGTTTTTTTGTTTTGTTTTGTTTTTTAAATACTGACAGAGAACACGTTCTACTTAATTGCTCTTCACAAATGTGCTACCAGAAGTCCAATTTCTGGTAAAGTATTTGCAAACAGGTTGCTTGAATTTTTAGCCAACATAGTGGAGAAGCTTGTGAAATTTCCTTTTAGCTGCTGTGTGATTTCATTATTTTTTAATATAGATGAGTTAAGGGTATAAGACTATAGAAGAGCTTAGGGTTAAAAAAAACAAACGTCTAACAGGTCGATACATCTGTTCCTTTAAAAAAAATGCATTCTCCATTTTTGAGACATCATAAATATGTATATGAGGGCTCTTTAATTACTGCCTAGGGCTATAAGCTCGCATGCTAGAGGGGAGGGAAGAAGGAAGGCAAAGAACAATTCCCATTTATTTTTTTCTACTTTTTTTTTTAAGAGCAGGAGAGATTGGTTTTTACCTCAGAAAAGACAGCAGAAGAATGGGGCTTTTTATTGCTGAACAACCAGAAGGTGCTGGGAACACTTCTTTTTTGTTGATCCTCTTGGATGGAGCTAGAATATAAAGCAGCGGCATACAGCCTCTCTGGCTAATGTGTGCATGGAACAGAGGGGATTTGTTATGAAGCACCCTGTGCAATTCTCTTCTCTGCGCTGTTCTATCAGAGCCCTTAATCCTGATCAGCAACATCCCCTGCTGTCCCCTGAGCCGCTTGCTGTGCCTGAATCTTAGTGTGGTTTCCAGCACCGATGCCACAGAGATGAGCACGAGAGCCAGCAAAGTCACCTCACCCATGACCTGATAAGCGCTCAGCACTTAGCTGGGTGCGAGGCTGCCCTTCTGCTGTCCCACTGGCCTTTCTGTATATTAAGCGCCATTATTCTCCAATAAGATGATCTTGCTGCCACTTTCAAAACAGTATAAGATGGGCAGAAAAGGCGTTTTTGATATTTCAGTATGTGAATGTGCCTGTGGGGATCTGGACTGGTGTACAGCAGTATCACTGCAGTAGGTGTAGCTACTGGAATGTAGTGCTGCTAATATATATATTATTTTTTTCCAGGCAAAACAGCCTGGTGTCAAAACACTTACTCTGCTTTGGCAAAACTTAAGATCTATATGATAATTTTCACTTCCCTTGTTTAATCTTTTAATTCTAACTGAGGTCTATGAAAGAATAATTTCCAGAAAATAATAGTTTCCTGCTAATGAGTTCCATTTTTATTATAGCAGAAATGACTTAGACCCTGTATGCTCACTGATTTTTTTTTTTCCTATTTGATGTATCTGATGGAGAGGTAAGGGTAAGTCTGGGGGGCACAAGACAGGACCTTCTGAGTACAGAGTAAGCATTTGTGTCGTTGTATGGGGTGAGCCCTCCTACGCAGTTTTGGTCATTAGGTTTTTGAAAGGAGTATTCCCTGACCACGGTCATGGAGGAAGGAGGGCTTCTCTTTACCAGAAGGGAAGAAATGAGCCAAGCCAACAAAAGTTGTGAGCTGGAGGCTGTGAAGGGATAGTGGCTGTCTGCCAGCATGGGGTAAGGGAGGGCTGGTTGTACCAGAGAGCACTGAGAAGTACGCGTAGGGGTGGAAGTGAGAGTACTCCTAGCTACCAGGAAAAGGGTGAGTCACAGCATGCTTTTCAGTTCGAGCCACTATGTTGAAAGCAGAGCTGATCAGCTTGCAAAAGACATGGTATGACCTGTCTGTAGGAGCGCAGGGGCTGCCTCCCAGCCCTGCCCCTGGGCATCCCCTTGGCTGCCACACAAGGCAGTTCGACAGCTCTGTCCTGTCCTTCTGCAGACAAGCTTTGGGAAACCTCTGCGTGTGAGAGATGTGACAATTTGGACAAATACAACAGTAAGCTGTGGCTTGGGTAGCTGATAGCGTGCTTCTTTTTTGCTTACAGTTAACTGCAAGGCACGCAATTCACATACTATTGTATATACAGTCCATAAATCAACATGCAGGATTTTGTAGGCATGAGTGGCAGTACACAAAAGCAATTCATGGTCATTTTCTGTTTGAAATCTCTCTGCCGTTTCCCAGCCCTGAAGTATATTGCCAACAACACCAGAGGCAGCTGCTGATGTGATTTGCCCTGAGTCTGAGCACCGCTGCATCTGGCTTTAATTGGGTACCATTCTTTCTTGCAGTGTAGAGTATGGATGTGTATCAGTTGATTGGAAACGATGCTCTTTTCAGCTTAGCTCCTGGTTTCCCTATGTAACTTCATGGCAATAAGGAGTTTGTGTTGGTGATGCCAATAAAATACAAATCCTGTGTCAGCCAGAAATATGCTATTTTACCTGGTGGCTTGATAAGCACAGACATCATGATGTCTTTATTTTAAAGGAAAGAAATATCCTGTATTTTGCATTTCTTTAAATATTTCAACAGGAGACCTATGCACGTGTGTACATGTTTGTTTTCAACATGCTCTCCGTCTTTTTCAATGGTCAGTTAAAATGCAGATGATGTGTCCTGGCTTGTAAGATGGATCACTGCTGAAGTGGTGTCATGTCTGAGCTAGCTTATCTCTTGCTAAATACCTCTGCTGTCCACTGAGAGATTAAACTTCATGGCTGCTGAGGTTTGTTTGGGGTTCTTATAGGCAGGTAAGACTGCCTTACTTACTTTTAATAAAAAATATCAATTCATATTTTCTAAAGAACCTTTGGATGGTGTTTGCAATTGAGAAGGTGGCAACGGCGTAGTCAAGCAATTATACCTGTATGTGAAACTGGCTTTACCATTTCATGAGTATTATAATTTATTGACAGGAGTGCTTTCCTGAACACTCCTGTCTCTAGAGTGGGGAGATGAGGAGCTTGAGCTGCTGTTGTAAGACATCATTGAGCTGTCTAGCAGAAAAGATTTCTTTCCCTGAGCCTAATCCGGCAGGAGCCCCAGAGGGACGTTATCAATGAGGCACAGCGGTGGGGTATGTGAGTGCTGTGAGGGCTGTCTGGCCATTACAACCCTGTGCTTGGGGGCTGTGGGATGGGAAAGCCATACTCCTGAGCTGGGTGCAGGCAGTGCTGGGCTGTGCCAGGTTCTTTCTGGGGAGACTGTGAGAGCAGTGAACAGACAGCTCCTCCAGTGGGGCAGGTACCTGGGAAATTTGCTGCTGCTTCTCTTTTTGGAGAAGAACTCTGCCAGCTCTCTGAATAACGAAACTGCTGGGTGCCTTGGCGAGGCTCCTGAGCTAGCCCAGCACCTTACTTCTACTAGCATAATGTTCTACACAAGTACAGCATTTGATTGTGAACTCCTAAATCTGTGCAGGCTGCCCATTCTTGAGCACAGGGATGCAGCTTCTTAGGCTGTGCCACTCTGCGACAGTAGGAGGACGTGGGAATTTGTAGGGAAAGACTGGTTTTGTGTTCTAGTGTGCAATATTTATGGTTTCATTTCCATTTTAGATGCCACTAAAGTGATTGAAGCAGGCAACTTTATATATGTATGTTTGAAGCATCTCTCTGCCCCTCACTTGAGAAGTGAGCTCTAGAAAAAAAAAGCACTTAAATCTGCTCAGCTTATTAAGTGCAGGCTTGAGTCCCATGTGATTCTGCTTAAAACATAAATAAATGGGAGCTACAGTGCAGAGTGCTGGGTAATATGAATTACGGATAGAAACTGGCGATTAGTTGTGGGCTCCTGTCTGTGTGATCTGCTGTTGTGCAGCTACAGAAGAAGACAGATTAAGGCCAGAGAAGGGAGGCATGGCAAGAAGGCTCTCTCGTGCTCAGCTGTCTCTTTGTGTCTGACACTCCTGGTCTGAGCTGCAGAGGGAATTTGGCCATTCTTGCCTTGCAAGGCCAAGGATCTTTGGTGACCAGGCCAAGAGAAAGGAGAGGTACTTGGCATGCCCTGCTCTGCTTTCCCACTTACCCCAGCCCCAGGCTCGTGCATATTCCTGGCATGTGAACGTGCAGGGTGTTGGAACGTGCAGCTCAGGAGAAGTATTTCCAAACACAGGAAGCACTGGTGTGCACCGCTCTGTACCAGCACTGCACTGGCATGGCAAGAGCAGCAGGGTGCTTAGGGGACCACAGATCCACATAAGCTTGTTGTTGTCAGTATTCATCTGGTGATTTTCTACAGCTATAGCAACAATTACAGTGCTACAGCTACAGAGGAATTGTCTCCTAACTTGACTCTGAGCTTTCATTTCCATTTTCTAGATAATTTATTTTAAAGTTGTAGAGAAGCCTTAATTTATCTCAGTTTGTGCAGCTTTAGACTGAAGAATTGGTGGACGTGTTCAGTCAGAGGCAGCAAGTAGTTTGTTCATATTCTGGTATCAGGAGATCCCAGTTCTCTCAGAAGATGGGAGTTGCTCAGATCCTCAGTGGAAAACCAGCCCTGAAGATGTGGGGCTGTGCACCTGGAGCTGTTAGTCTCCCAGGGAAGCCTGAGTCATGAATCGCAATCCTTTGTCTGCCACTGTCACTGCCTCTTCAAGGGCTTGCTAAATTGGTCTGCCAGTTTTAATATCTTAGGACATCCAAAGCATACCTTTTGCTTTTATTTTCAGTACAGAGCTCCAGAGCCTACATGTTATTTCAACCAAAACCCCATGTTTTTGTTCCTTTTATCCATGTAATATTCTGCCATATCCCATACATTTAATATTCACGGGTGATATTTTCTCCTAGAGAAAGATTAAGAATTATCCCCATGCCTTTGGCCTTGCAAAACCCAAACTGCCATTATTATTGTGATTATTATTACTATTGTTGTTACTTTCATCTTGCAACATGATCAGGTGTTCTTGCAAGCAGCTCTGCCTCATTTCTTTAGCGATGTTCCCAGCAGTGTCACCTGGGAGGACTGATCTCTGGCATGTAGATTTCACAGTCACACTCGCTGTAGAAGGGGTAGAGGTGCATGGACTGTGCTCAGTGATCTTTGTTGTCTTTTTTGTCTTGCAGATCGAGGGATTTTAATGGCTTTCAGGTAGAAGCCAAGTGGAGACAATCAAAATGAACTCTATGGACAGGCACATACAGCAGACCAATGACCGGCTGCAGTGCATAAAACAGGTAAGCTGAAGGTGATCATGGTTACTGCTAGAGCACTGCGTGTTGTATGGCAGGTCATGATGAGCATTATGTTTACCTGCTGCATGATGAATACCTTGGCCTTTTGTGGGGAGGAGATTAGGAGTGAGATGTTGTAAAATGATTGTGGAGAACAATATCTGTTGCTGGTATCTGAAACTCAAAAGTTTGCTTTCCGTTTCACCTTTCTGAAGTACCATCGGTCTGGAGATTCACTTAATCAGTGAAGCAGTGTTCACAGCTTGTTTTCCCCTGTTGCCTGAGCAGTTTTCTCTGGCTGACTATTTAGTAATAATTCCAGCCACAACAGATTTAGATGCTAGTCCATCCTGCTGTCTCTGTTCTATATTTGTGTTAACCAAGTGCTTTGGGACATATGCATATTTATTCTTGAGGGAGCACAACACTTTGCTATTCATAGATTTCTTTGTGTGGTGGATTCAAGAACCTTAAATCAAAGGAATTGTCAAAACATAGGCATGATGATGGTACTGCATCAGTCTAGATCTCTAGATCCATTTTCTTACCTTCAGCAGTCTCCTTTACAATTTCTTAAGTTTGCCCATGTATTCATAGAGGTTTATGTTATCTGGAATACATGTTAATGCAAAGAAGAGGAAAAAAAAAAGTGTTTACTTGCAAGTCTAGCCATGTAAAAGCTTTGGCAGAATATGAGAAAAAGAGCAGGGTTTGAACCAGTCATTTTCTTTCTGTGTTTCCTTTATATGAGAGGATTTCAGAGTAAGTTGAACAAAGCTAGTTTGTATGTCAGGGAGCAGAAATAGGAAACTGTCCCTGCTGAATTGCTGGTCATAGTCCATCCTTGGCCTGAGTCTGTGGCAGCTCTTTGGTTTTTTTTTAAATCTCTCTTTCATCACTCTGTGGTGAGATTTAATGCATCTCATGGCTGTTTAAAGGCCCAAGGGAAATGAATTTTGGAATTTCATCCCAGTTCCTTATGAACTGTCTGGTTCAGAAAAAGCATGCCCTTGGCTGTCACAAATTGGTGTCCTTTTTGGCCATCCTAGCCCAGAGGATGAAGAATGAAGTGACTTACAGAACAATTTAACCTTCCAGCTGTAAGAACAAGACTTCAGATCAAGCGGAGACAAATGGAGAATGCTGCTCAGTTCCGGCTTCTAAAGCTGCCAGTTTTTGGTACATAGAGAATTTTTGTTATTTTAATACAACCAAAGAAAGTCTAATTACTTTTTTTTTTTTTTTCCTTACAGTATTAAAGGGATATTTTTTTACTATGTAATGGATGCTTTGTCAGCTAGTGGTTTAAATTCATTTATACCATGCTGGTTTACACAGGCAGCTGGTATATATTCCTTCAGCAATGAAGGCAAAGAGAAAGGAGGAGGAAGGTCAGACTTTCCACCTTCAGTGGAACATTCTTGGTTTGGTTTGATTCTGTCTGGAAAAAAGTTTAGAGACTTCTGTTGGACAGGGCATGGTTGTTCTGTTCTACTGGACAGCAAGAGATGCCTAGCAAGGAGTTTCCTGCCTGAGAGTGATAGCAACTTTAAGGTTCCCTTTTCCTATAAAACCTTGAATCAGTGAGTATGAGTATTCTTACTTTCAATTCACGACAAAAAATAGTTAAGCAAGCCAGTGACTTACCACCAAAAGTATAGAGCATAGTCTTCTTTGTGAAAGTTGCAATACTTGAGATTTAGCCTGAGAGGAATAATTCTTGTTTGTTTTGTCCTTGAATTTAGCAGAGATTCTTCTTTTTTATAGTTCTGAGAGAGAGAGAGAGAGAACCTGACTCAGAGAACCTGACTCAGACTAGCTTTTCAGAGGAGACTCTTCTGTCACATAGCCATACATTTTCGGCTCTGAGATGTTTCACCTTGTTCTTTGAGACAGGTCATTAGCTGGCACAATTAGCTTAGTGTCACGGCAAGGCATTGCCAGTTCACCTATGGAGAACCAGACCACACACTGTTACATGCGGTACCTTTCATGATCATGTCAATGTACCCTCACCAGTTTTTTGGGATTAACAGCAAGATCAGACAGAAATCTGCCTGTTTTTTTTCCCAGTCTTTTACCCTTTCTTCCCAGCCTGTGAACAAAAGCAGTGCTGCTCTCCTGAACAGACGTGTTTGCAGGCGGGTTAGAGCAGCAGCAGCTGCACCAGGGGCAGAAGCCACCCTCCCTTGGCACCCAGCACCCACCCATCTGATTGCCTTGCTGGCAGCCAGGCTCACGCGGTCAGCCTCACACAGCCTGCCCAGTCAAGACACCTATAAATGGCTCTCTCAGTGCCTGGGCAGGCAGATCAGGTTGCAGCACAGGCTGCTGGCTTCCATGTCTGGCTCGTGAGACGCCCACAGTGTCCTTGCTGACTTCTGTTTCAGGATCAAGGTTGTGTTTTACTTTTATCTTTTTTTAGCGTTTTTCAGCTACAAAACCAAAACTTGTATATGATCAGCTAGTTAGGAAATGAAGAGTGTGTGTGTGTGTGTTAAGAGCTGTTTCAGAAGAGATGAAAGGGCAAACTGAAGAGGTGGCTGTGTGTTTACACTTTAAAACCAGACTTCTGTGGAAGGCTGGAACAGCTTGTGTGGTCTCTTTGTAGCTGATTCCTTCACTATTTGTAAGTGTATGTGCTTTAAAATCAAACACTTTTTTAAATGTTCTGTGGAAAAAGCCGAAGTAACAATCTTCCCCTAACACATGCAATTAGTTTGTCATGACACTGAGGACTTGTAAGGGTATGCTGAAGGAGACTGGATTGTCAGAGTGCGGGTTTCTTATCTGAATTTTTTGTCCACGCAAATGAAACTGTGCAAGACTTTGTGCTCAGCAGAGACCCAGAGGCCCCTGGGCTTCCCTGCACTGACAGCCACCACAGCTGCCATTACAGGGCAGGAGCGTGGGGCTGCACCTCAAGGCTTCATGGAGCCCAGGACTCAGGAAGGCTCCAGGACTGGCTCGTTTTCTTACCTAATTCCTCACAACTGCATAGCAGCCCAACAATGAAGACAGTTTTTGTTATTTTCCTTTTGTAACATGAGCAAATATCAGGCAAGATGAGTAGGCTGCAGTCCCGCTCGTGTCCATCTTCATCCTGCTGGGTCTTCAGCTTTTGTAGGTTCAGGGTGTTTTACATCTAGGGAGTTCTAGATTTGTTGCCTCTGCTTGCTGGTGGTCAGTTTGGAAGGTTTCCACACATCTCTTGGGAAATTCTTGAAAAGTTTAGGAAAATCTCTGTGTAAGTAGAAAGGAAGCCACCCTTGTCAGAATACGTGTGTGAGATCTCCCTGCTGCACTAAGGGCAGCCATCAGGGCAGGTACTAGAGCTGTGCTGGAGTTCTAATAGTGGGTTTGAGGGAAGTATGGGCAAGTTCTGTGCTGTCAGAAGCGTTTGATTGCATTGAGAACAGAGAAGGCTGTTTCTGCCATGTGTCATGTTACATTGAGCAATATATCCTCAGATGATGCTGGATCACTCAATAAACCAGGCTTAATTGGAGGCACATATCACAATGCTGGTTTCTAGAAAGAGATTAGCATATCTCCCCTCCCTTCTTCCCTCCCTCTCTCAGGAAGGCTTGTTGAATTGCTGCAATTGCCATGCTTCATAATGCCTCCTGAGCTGTTCAGAGAGAGATGCTAAAAGTTGTAATTGCTGTGTGTTTGTGTTGATCGTTTCTTTCTCAGATTGGAAACAAACAGTCCTATTTCTTTTATCATTATGCAACTTGGTGTTTGGTTGCTCCCTTGCAATACAGAGGAAAATAGAATTCTCTTTATTTTTACATAGCTGTTAGCATTTAAGCCCTGAGATGTTAAAACTAATCCTTCTGCTTTTCATAATTATTGCTGCAGATTCATATAAATGCTCAGCAGTCCTAAACGTGTCATTTTTAAAATATTCTGGATGGGCTAATACGGGCAGATATGAAATTATAGCTGAAGAGGTTTTAATAAAGCTTCATGAAAATTTCATTCTTCATGAATTTTGAAAATTAGAAGTCTTCCTATGAAGAGCATATTTATTTAGAATGCATGTTTTTCTGGTTGAAACCCCCATAAAATGTTACCATTTTTTAAGCAGCTAAACACGGAATAACATACAGCAAGAAACCTGATGGTGAAAAAGACCTTTATTTTTTATTTTATTTTATTTTTTTCCCCCAGTTTAGGAGAATATATTCAAGGGACATAATGTTTTTGGCTTATTTACTGAACAGTCCATCAATAACATCTTGGGATATTTTTTCCTTCCCTAAGACCCATAGCTGCATATTCCTTGTCTGCTTTCTTGCTCAGTCTGTTGGAATATTCCTCTGCTAGTGTTAAGTATGTTTAGGAAAAACTGACAGCAGACCAGCTTTCCTGGCTCCCCCAGTCCACTTACAGACCTGTCAATCAGCATTCCTGCCTTGTCAGATCCTGCATCCCGGTAGGCAAGTGCTCTGGCTCAGGCAGTGGAGCCACAAGGGAATGAGCAAAGAGATGAGTGCTAGAAGCACTTCTGGTGGGGGAAACGCTGTCCTGAAGCTTGCAGCATTTGGATATCTTGTTTGTCTGGTGAGATAGCTGAGTACAAGAAATTTCAGAGGATTGAATGTAATCCACCATCCAGGGTGGGCTTGAAGTTGGTGCTGGTACAGTTCTCCCCTTTCCAGTCCTGTTTCATTTTCTCTGTTGCAGCTCTGTCCTGTATTTAGATTTTTTTTTATTATTATTATTATTTTTCCTTTGCAATTAATTAACTGAATCCAATGCTTAAAATTGCCTATTGGTGAATAAGGATGAACATCTGAAAATTCTGGAAATCTGTAAGCTAGTTCATGGTGTCACCTTGGTGTCAGATGAGCATAGGAAATTCTTTTTGTCAGCAGCTGGGTCAAACTCTGCAGTGAATACGTGACCTAGCTGGCAACATGTCTTCAGCATCTGTCGTACCATTTCTGGCTCTTCGTGTGTGCGTGCTTGCTGCTTGATTTCCCTTAGTTACGTGTGTTGGTGCAATGGCAAATCCCTAGCAGGTACAGCGTGTACAGCATTTGCACTTAAAGGGACCATTGTACCTGTTTGCAAAAGCAGAAAGTGTTTTTAAAAAAATTGTTTTGAAGTAGTAATGTTGCTGTTAACACCAGGAGCCTTCAGTTGCACAGACCTTTACTGACGTCTGCTGAAAGAAAATTCTTCCCTGGTGTTATTAGCTCCTTCTTGCTTCTGTGCAGTACAGAAGAGGAGCCAGAACTGATGTGCATCAGCAGGTCATAGAGTAAGTGCTGTGGGCAGTTCTGTCAGCTGGTGCAGACAAGAGGGAAGGGCATGCTGGCATTTTGAGGACTAGTGAGGACTTTTGAGGCTGGTGCTGTCGAAAAGCCTGCAAACTAGAAACTGAGTTCAGGTATGCTGTTTCACATTTACCTCTTCTTACCTAATTTGTTATTGTGCTTTGGATGGAGCCTGTTGAGTACCAGTGGAGTATGTCCTGTGTGCTAATGAGGATTCAGTCATTTTTCCATCCTTTTTGTAGTTCAAATCAATGCCAGTGTACAAACCAGTAATGTTGATGAGTTTGCTGGTGTGGGAGTAGCTGTTCTTTTTGCTGTTGCCCGCACTGTATCCCATCAACAGAATGCAAAGCATGAAGTACACAGCAGCTGCTACTGCTGTACAGTGAAAAATTTCCCAGTGAAGGAATCAGATCTCTTCACCCTTCCAACAGACCTGCCTTAGGCAGCAGAAGTTGGATGATGTGGCATTAGCGGACTTGGATTTTTTAGGTCATTAATTCTTTGCCAAAATTCCCATACTACTCTAAATCTTTTATCTAGTAAATATGAATCTAAATTTCAAGGTATTTCATTTTAAGAAAAAGAATATGGTTATTAATCTCATCATTCTACATGATTAGGAGAATAAGGGAGGCCTTTGGAATACCTTTGCAATTATGTTATTTCCGTAGCTTTCTTCGCAAGGCAAATCAGAGTGAGGGAAACATACAGAAAAGCATGACCAGATATTTGTATATCACACCTTGGCAGAAGGAGCCGTTTCATCCTTACCTGACTCTTCAACACAGATTTTTCCTCTCACACATAATTTGTGCTGTTGATATCTAACTACTGAAGAGGATGATCTAAGAGATATGTTCCATTCCCAAAGATACATATAGTACAGAAATTGATTAAAAAATAGTGGGTTTCTTCAAAGAACCTGGAAAAGAGGAATCACCGGTTTTAGAGATTCTTGCTGGTAGGACCCATGAAAATAGATCAGGTGAATTAAACATCTTCCACAGTGCCATCAGTTCATGCAGTAGATATTTTTAATAGTCACCTTGAGATTTTATCTCTGTATGGATTAAGAGATTAAAACAATAAAGATTATGTCCGTTGATTGAAAGTGCTGTAAAAAGCACAATCAGTGAGTAAGTAAATTACTTAAATGTCAAAAAAAAAAAATTTAGAAGGCAAAGTGTATCAAAGGTACTGCCATTTCACGGGGTCTGCTGAAGACTACTGCTTTATTTTCAAGATAAGTACATTTCCTCTCCTGAAAGTTAGAAAATGAATATATATGTATGTTTTTATTTTAAAATGAGTTGATTCAATAGATAAATCAGATGATTTTGAGTTCTTCTCTCTCTTTTCTTCTTTCACCTTTAACTCATTTTCTACTCTTGTTTGCATTATTGCTTTTTAAAGGATGCGCTACTGGCAACAGCCTTTTACTCAAGGGTTGTTGTCGAGCTTCATTCGTGTCTTTAAAACATCATTATATGGAACAAACTGCATGAGGAAACCACTAACCCCAATTTTTCAAAATGCTGGGATATGTGCCACAAATTATTAAATGTTCAGAGCACAGATTTTTTTAAATTATTTTTTTAGGTAGAATCCTCATTTTCTCTGCATCCTTCACTTAGTTTTCTACTTAAAGACACTGTGATGCTAATTTTTGTAAAGAATGCAAGCAAACAACCTGAAGACAAATAAGCTTATTTTCATAAAAAATATTCATTAACAATTTAAGTAAATATTTAGATCACAATTTGAATACTGCTATAGTATTTGAAGGAAAAAAACATACTTGGAGAAAAATGACTTATTAATATATAGAAGTATTTAGGGCTCAAACTGCTTGCTGCAAAGAATGAGAACATTAAGGAAGAAAACTGCATTATGTTGTCTATTGAAACAATGAAGAAATCTAAAGAAGCATCAGCGTCATTGCTGTCATCACATATGGAGACATGTTACACTAGTGTGTTATGAAGGGAAATACTAACAGAAAATGGCTTGTTTTGGTTGCCAAGAAGAGTGAGTGAACTTGTTTAGTCAAACTGATTGCATAATTCAGTTGATCTGAGATTGCAGAATTAAAGGTAAAATGGAGCATTATGTCACTGAGCATGGCCTAAGCAAAAGAACAAACAGTTGATCCTTTGTTCCTTGACTTTTCTTGTAAAGGCACTCTTTGTGAGTTAAGGAAAAACAGTTTGGAACTCTCTGATTCTTCCGAGTTGTTCACAGAACACACAGTTCTGAGGGCTCTCAGCAGGGCATGTGCTGGTTGCATGAAGGATACAAAGTCTGACTGGGTACTACTGTTCCTTTTAATGACAGGCAAACTGGAAGGTGATTGGCCACTTGCGTGCCCCATGTCCATCAGTCAGTTATGAATCGCTATAATTTCTTTATGGTCTAAGTATGGTAGATCAGCAGCAGGAGGGTCTAAACAGTTTCTTGTTTGTGTAACACAAATTTGTAAGCATACTACAATTAAGTACCTATTGAAGATACAGAGCAAAGAATACAAAGGAGTTCTGATCATAAGAGCCAGGCAGCAATTCTTGTTTTAGCTCTCTTGTGTGTCAGGATCAGAACACTGCATTCATCTCTTACACTTCTGTAAAAGTAGCAGACACATGTTTGCTATGTTGCCGCTTTCCTCCTGTAGCACATGCATGTGTGTGTAGTCCTCCTTACAGATCTTGCAGTATCTGACCCAGGCTGTTCAGTCAGCAGGCATTCATCTTTTCTGAAACCAAAGCTGGTTTGTAAACACATTTTATATTGACATGTCAACTTACTTTGGCAAGGGGGTTGGACTCAATGATCTCTAGAGGTCCCGTCTGACCCTGGCAATTGTGTGTTTCTGTGACTCTCTCTGAGTGAGGCATCTGCAGAAATTGCATTAGTACATGTTTGTTCTGTTATTACTTACAGTAAGTAAGTGAACACCTTGTCTTTGCAGCTTAGTGATGTTCATGCTTTCTTTCTGTTCCTTTTCTCATTTGTTTAATGTGTCAACTCCTGTCTTCAGTGATGATTTGTATCCTCAAATCCTCCACTATTTTCATGTTCTTAAAACATCTTATAAAGAGGTGCTGGGCTTTGCTGAACATTTACTGTTTTCTTTTCCCTTGAAAAAGAGGCTGTAGTGGACAAGTGGGGCAAAGGTGAAACCCTTTCACTCTGGTTTTATAGGAAGCTGTGGCCTAACATGATTTTAATCTCCTTCTCAGTGTATCTAGTGCCTCTCAAAATGTGAGCTTAATAAAATATTTATAAAGCCTCCAATGGAATGAACCATGTAAGTGCAAGATAATTCTATTCATTAGGGATCTCTCAATCTCACAAACACTAAATTTGGGGGGAGGGGAGGGATTATCTGAATACAAAATGCACAGCTTGAGCCTTTTAATTTTTTGATAAATAAAACAATCTTTGATATTGAAAGGGACTGTAGAGAATTGAACTACATATAACCATGTTTAGATAAACAAAAAACACACTCCCAAAAGAAAGAAAATGGCTCAGTACTCCCCTCTACTCTCTTGAAAAAGGAAAAGACCATTTGTTTTGAATCTTCTCAGCAGACGCATTTTTAATGTACTGAATACAGCGGCTCACGTAGATGGCCTTTCTATAATCACATTACTTGACTATGAAAAAATAGAGAAGCGACTTCTGAGTTATGGCATTTTCCACTTCTTAAGCTCATTCTTGGTTAATGTACCATGTTTCTGTGACACTGCTTGAGCTCAGTTTCAGCCAGTGGAGGATATGGCACAGAGAAAGAACGTTTTTTGTGAATGGGAATCAGAAGTGGGTGCCTGTGCATGGGAGAGGAGCTCACAGCTGGGCTCACTCATGGAGCCTGCTGAGGCTTTTCAGTAATGATGATGCGATCAGTGTATTACAGCAAGTGACCACTGCTGATTTGCAGGCCACATACTGCTTGCGTGTGGTGCTGATGAGCTATCAAATTTAGGTCTGGGAGGAGCATGCTTGTGTGCTGAGTAATGCATGAAAAACTGCCTTGTCTCCCCAGGGTTACTCCGTATCAAAGCACCAGGAATCCTGTTTACATTCTTGAGATAGGAGATTGGTTTTTCTTTCAGGGCTGAACTCCCATTGCCAAACATGCAGGACCACAGTAATTCTGCTCCTGTGTTACTCCAGTTGAAGGGCACATGATCTCTGTCTCTTTGCTCTTTCCCTGTCCCTTCATTTCCTATAGCCATCTCCACACTTGCATTCATTGCAGCAAATCCAGATGAATGTTAAGCTAGACAAAAAACAGTGTGAGCTGCTTCGTCAGATGTGCCAAAGCACCGGGACACCAAGTGCTGTTTCTTAGTGAACAGAGCTGGTGCACTCCAGAGGTAAAAAAAAGTCACATTGGTACACAGGAAGCAGAGATCAGCTCCTTCCTCAGGCAGCGTCAGTTGGGTTAGTCCCTAAGGAACTACTCATTTTGTAGCTTTGATCGTCCTATTTTTTAATACATAAATCTTGACAAGTTTTACATTTTGCTTGGCTTTTAAATCCTTAGGTTTTACAATTGTGAGAATTTTACGTTGTGGAGGAAAGCTTGAAAACCTGCACACCAACAGATAAAAATAACAAGCAGATCATGTGAACTTCAAAGCTGTGTACATGCATTTCAGATGTCATGAGCCCTGTGCAAAACTCACAGCATGCTGAGTATCTAGCACATGATACAGATGAGATGGATTTGATGTTGACTTCTGTATGACCCACAATTCAAGATGTGTGATGCAGTGCAAGACAAATTTTGCAGAACTTATAGATGAACCTGTAATGCAAACTAGGAATGGCTTGTCTGAAGTCTGAGGAAAAACCCCAGAGTAAATATCTAAACACAAAGCTTTGTCATATCACTTTGTATGCATTGTGCATCAGGGAGAACAGCGAAGAATATTAATAGCAAAACCATATTTCTCTGGGCTGAAAGAATCAAAAGCACTCTTATTTCAAAAAGAGGGGAGGGGCTGCATTAGGCAGGAGGAGTATTTGTGCCTTGAGCTGAACTCTGTCCTCCTCTAATACTGATGGCATAGCTCCACCTTGGGGAGAAGCTTTGTGGTGCGGGCAGCCCAGAAGATGGGCTGCAGGCAGGGGTGCTACTCGCTCCCAGCCCCACCTTGTCCTGCTGCCACCTTTGGGTCTGGCTGGGCAGCCTTGTGGGTGCTTGGGGATGCTTTCTGCTTTACATGGAACAGCAATTCATAGAACAAAGGGCAAGCCTGCACAGTTTAGGGAAAGAAGGTCTTGAGGCAGCTTGCCCTGAAAACTCTGAGCCTCAAAGAGGCGAATCCTTACTTTCAGGTCCACCTCAGTCAAACATTAGCAGAAGGTGGGGCATTGTTTGCTGTGCCATTTCTGTGAGCTCCACAGTGCCCTGCTGCAGCATCCTGTGCCCGCTGTGGTCAGGGCAGTTGCACAGCCCATCTGGCTCACAGCGCCATGCCACACACAGTGTGTGGGTCTCACTGCTGGGCCCAAACTGGCTCTACTTGGGAGAAGCAGCCGCAGCCTTCTGCCCCAACAGGGAGCAGCTGCCATCCAGCTTTGATTTCCCTGATTTGCTAAGCAGAGGTTTTGCCAAAAGTGTGGCGTGAGCAGACACCGCGTAATAATGGGTTAATTTCAGAGGGAAGAAAAAGCTGCCGGTAGGCGAGCTGGGTTTTCTTTTTCTGCACAGTCAAAAGCTCTGTCTGCTGCTGGTGTGTTCTATTGCTAATGTGAAATTCCCAGCCTCACTGATTAGCGAAGCTAGACAGTAGACAGGGTCCAAGTGGCTAACCATGTGAGAAATGCAGTGACTGTAGGCTACTGTTAATTAACCTAGAATCTAGCAACATGGCATCGTGTCTGTGTGATAAGTTATATTATCTTCAGCAGCTCAATTAAATCAAGGAGTGAGACACAGAGCAGACGTAACTCGGCAAAATAAACAGACAACTTGAGTCAGCCTTCATAATTTGGTGCGACATCACGTAAATAAATGCAATAACTTGTTTAGCATAGTTAAGCAGTTTGCTGCTCAAAAACTGATTTGCATGACATCTCATTTTGAATAGGTTAAGTTGTGGCAAATTAGGACTTTGTCTTCAGTTTGATGTATTCCAAAGAAGGAAGAGAAAAAATCCTCCACCATAAATATGCAGTTTGTAAATTGAAATTCTACATTTGTTTTCTATAGCAACTACTTGGAACATACAGATTCCATGTTTAAATGATTAATTTTCCATCCCATTGCTGTCATGAGATAGATTCAGCCCTGTGTAATTGGTCTTCCATTACTTCTTAGACTGTTCTCCCTACCATACACAAGTGTATACCTGGGTTGCAGTCTTTTGTATTTAGAGGGGATAAGGCTGTTGTTCTTGCTGTATTCCACTGTGGAAGTTTGATTTCTGTCTCTTTGATTTGGAGTCTTTGATTGCAGGAAGTGGGTTGCACCCACTTTGGTGTGGGTGTGAAGACTGAAAGTACTCAGTTGTGCTGTAGTATCTAATTTGAAAAAGATGTGTTCATTATTACATATGCCTATTTCACACGTCTTTGGTATGAAGCATATAGTTTGGGGCTTATTGCTGAGTTTTTAGCTACCTTCTAATTGGGAGGGAGTAACAATTTCCAGAAACAGTTGTACTTTGTAATGCTTGCACCAAAAATTGCCACATATCAGCTGCTCCACAGAACTTCCCATATGAATGTTGTTTTCTTCCCGCTAGTGACCACATAACAGCAAACCATGGAACAGGCACACAGATGTTTGCTGTGAAAAAGAGTAAAGTTATGTCCTACTGTACCTGCATTGTCTGCTTGTTTGTCTCTGTTGATAGACAAGGATGGTCTCTTCTTTATTAAAATATAATGTTTAAGCCACACGTGGACATGTGTGGCAGGTAGACATTCCTGTCTTCCCCAGAATCCAGCTCAAATGCCAGCTCCTTTCTGGAAAGAAGGTTCTCTGCTACAGTTCTTTTTTGCAGAACACAAGGAAGAAGACAGCGGGCTCCTTTGCTGTTTTCTCCATTCCTCACACCTGTCTACTAATTAAAGTGCTACGCAGAACACAAGGTTCTTTCCAAGACAAAAAATAAATGACTCGAAGAGACTATCTCTTCAGATCACCACCTGGTGATCCCTGCAGTAATGAGCCATTCACATGCATCAGGTGTCTCTGTGATCTCTATTCTGTCCAGGATTAGAAAATATTAGTCTTTTGGAGTCAGAAATGATTAGTCTGAACATTTTATTAGGTTTTGCAATAATGGAAATTGTTGTGTTTTACTAAAAACTGTCTAAGATGCAGATGATACTGCAGCCAATCTGGTAAATAATTGATTCTTTCAGTTTATTGTTTTGTTTTTTTCTTTATGTCTCTACTTCAGATGCTGTTCATACATGTTTTCTCTATTTGTTGATAGCGCTGTAGCTTGCAAGCATGGTGGTGTTGCAGGTCACATCCTTCATTATTACACTCATAATTAGCAGCTTTGAAGACATACCAAGGTGTGTCATAGCAACATCTGGTTCACTGACGCTTTTTTCTGAACCATCCATTAATGATTCTTTTACTTGTTTACATGAAGCACAATTTCAAACTAGACTCTCCAGGCTCACGCCTTGCTTCTGTCAAGATGCTGCCAATAATTGCAGTTGAAGAGGATAGAGCCATGCATGGAAGTGCTTCACAGCAAAGCTGATGGATGGGTCTGGCAAAAGCTTTGTTTTGTACTTCTGTTCTTGGATTGAGAGCTAAGAAAATCTCTTTAATTTCTTGTTCCGTGAATATAGCAGATGTAATAATATCCTTCTCAGGCAGTCTTTTTGTTGTGAGGGTGTGAATGACATTAGTGCTTTTTGCCCTGGGTGCAGCATTTAAGCTGTCAATAAATAAATAAAAAAATGATGGTAGACATTTGGAATGTTTTCTTACATAACTTACCTGCCTTTGTGCTTTGATTCAGGCAGGATTTCTCTTCGCTTTCCATGCTCAAAAAGTAACCTTGCCCTTTGTAATCTGAAAAAGAGAAATCTGAGGAAAAAATGTAATTTAAAACATTAGGAAAGTCAGAAGACTGTTAGAAATATGCCACAGAAGGAACTTTGCTTATCTGATAGGAGTGTCCCTGCAGGATCAGCTTTTCAATCTTCTTCTTCTTATGGCTTGTTAGGGCTTTTTAGCCTTCAGTTGAATTAATAGAATTGCTTATCTTTCCAGCTGCTTCCTAAACTAATTTCAGTTGTATAGACTCGTTTAAGAAGTCGTAATTTCAGCATACCTTCTGTATTTAGGAGGTGGGCTGGGGTAGCATTCTGCAGCATTCAGTCCCAATGCAGTGAAGACACATGATGGGAAATTATAGGACAAGTAGCTCAATTGCATCATTGGGCCTTTCCTTCCAGGGAGAAGTCCAAAATTAGTGCAGTTTGGACTTCTGCTTTGCAAGAGGGATACTACTTTTCAGTGATGCTAAGCAGAAATCAGCATTAGGGAATACTGAGCTGAAAATAAGGCTTTTGGCTGAGATCCCTCTCTGCTTTTCACTTGTTAGCCTAAACCTGTACGAAATTATTCAGGATTGATCTTTCATGTCTGTTTCATGTGTGTACCCTGCAAACAGTAGCAGTGGTGAAAATAACAATGTCTCACTCAAGTTTAGCACTTTACATCAGCAGATCTCAGTTAATTTCACTAAGTGGGGAATGTTGTTAAAGGCAGTTTCAAGTACAGATTTGGAAATTTCTCCATGAGATGTTTCTCAGTGGAAGAGGTGGTTGGCTTTTGTCTGTTTTGATTTGGTTTTTTTCCCCATACTGAGATAGCTCAGTTTCTTCTGTTATATGTGCCCTAGCAGTGCAGCATGTGTTCAGTGAAATGCAATTTGTTCACCAGCTTACATGCATTTCTTGCCTTCTGGAAACAGTACATTTGATTGTAGCAGGGCTTGCACATGATTTTGTAAAGAGGTTTGAACCAGCTTCTGTTTGCCCTGCAGATGAAGTACTGAAGGAGCGGTGTACACTGTGGGATTTGCTGTCCGGCAGTCACTTCTCAGCAGGTGTAAATGAAACCTTCAGAAATGATCCCTTTCCCTTCTACTTACAAGATGCATAAGTCAAGCTGCTGGCCTTATTCGTGGGGTGCTTCTTTCATAGAAAGACTTAAAATACATTTTCTTAGACTTATTTACTTGCACTCTTCTGTGAATAAACAGAATAGTTTGACTCTTCCAACAACAAGATAATGAGCTGGCAAGAAAAAGTTGCTCAGTTGTGCAGCCTAGGTGAAGCTCTCAAGTGAGGTGGTAGTTGGAGCCATAGTCCATGTTTGTAGAGCAGAGGAGAAAATCACATTGCACAGTCTGCTTTTTCAAATTCTGCTGATATTTAAAAATCTGTGCTCTGTGTGTCAGTCATCTCTTGTTAAAACAAGGCCTATGACCAAGAGCCTTCTTAGAATTCCAGTAATGTGATTCAAAAGCTCATGGACTAGGAAGTCCTTAAAACCTGGCATAGGAGTGATATTTTCCTCTATTTATGGTCAAGTTAATGTATTTGCAGCTTCTCCGGCACCAAGGGAAAAGAGGGGAAAAAAGTAGAACATTATCATTAATCCAGATGCTTAGAAATGAGCATGTTTTCCCAAATTATGCCATTGATTCAAAAATAAGGATGTATTTTTTAAATTATACCTTTGGGTTTTGTACCTTCTGGTTAAAAATATCATCATTTTCATGTTTTTCTCAGCTATCTCAAGAATTATAAACCTACTATTTAAAAAGATGTTCATATTTCCTACATATGCTCTTTTCTTTTTGTTTCTGGAGTTTTCCTTGAAAGACTTATGCAGTATTATTCATGTAAATTGAATTTCTTCTTTCCTGCACCCTACCTCTGCTAAAATGCTAGAATACTTTGACAGTACAGCACTTTGAAGGATGATATTGTCAGTTATGATATCAGGTAAGTTTACTAAATGTCTCAAAAAAAAAAATAAAAAATCAGAGGTGAGTGTGACAGTTAAAAACTGCATTTCTCATGCAGATTTTAATACAAAACCTGTATTTTTTTTCCTAAATTATGCCACATTCTTCAGAAGAAGTAAAATTCCGTTCTGATGTTTCTACACACTTCTTGTGCTTTCACATTTTCAATTGTGGCAGCATCCCAGCCACACTTTAGTCAGGAACAATTCCTCCTGTTTTTTGTCATCTGAAAGCTGGTCCTCCCAATTGCTCACTGTGATGCCTTATGATAAACACGAGGCAAAATCCATAGAAGAGGTCAGTGTAATGTGTCAGGTTGGCTCTTTCACTGGTCTTTCCTGAGACTGCTGGCAGGCAAAGATGAAACTCAGTATTGGAAGTATATATCAGTGAATTTAGATTCAGGCAGTTTTGGTGCCCAAGCAGAATCCATTACAGTTTGCAGATGTGAAAGGTAATGTTCTGGGGGTACAAGTATGAGTGACCTCTGGAATTGCACCCATAACTCATCTCTGACTAACAGGTTTATATTAGAAAATTAGGAAGTCTGTGGTAGTAATGAGGATTAATTAAAGTGGGATCGTCTGTGTTTGCTATGCAATTTTTCGTTTCATTTCCAAAATGTATACCATTCCTAGTTTCCAGACTTTGTATTAACATGCTGTAGAAAACAGAATGTCAGCCTTTGTGTATGTTATTTACTGTGTTTCTTCATTTTCCTTTGTCAGCACTTACAGAACCCTGCAAACTTCCATAATGCAGCTACAGAGCTCCTGGACTGGTGTGGTGACCCCAGGGCCTTTCAGAGACCATTTGAGCAGAGCCTGATGGGTTGTCTGACGGTATGTCCAGTCCACATGTCGTGGCAGTTCTTATCCCCTGATTTATATCACCTGTTGTAGCCAAGGGAACTTGATTTTCTGGGTCTGAATTTTGTGTCTTTCATCATTTTGTCTTAAACATACGAAGTCAGATCCTTACAACTGTTTATTTGAGTCTGTTACATCACAGGTAGCAAGACACAGTAGCAAGAAGTTTGTTAGATGTTAAAATGATAAAAAAAATTACTGAATACGTAGTACATACAAGGTTACTGTACATGTCCATGCAGTATTTATTTTCATGGTTTGAAATTACCAACTGAGGTATCTCCCTGTGGAGTTAACAGATTTCACAGGCATTTATTTTCCTTGCCTCAACCTTTGGTGGTTTTTCTACTTATATTCAACCTCAAGCATGCAGAATCTCCAGATGAACAGTGTTGCTGCCTGTGTAGTTTGTTGCATGTATGGATTGCACGTTTACTCCTAGAGTAATCATTTCAACAATGTTATTGACTTCGTTGTTTTTCTTTCTGTTCATTTCTTGTTAAGACTGCTGTCATTGCTAAAGCAACTAGATCATTATACATTGAAAATTGTGTGCTCAACAGCATTTTTTGTTTTCAGTGCTTTATTTCCCATGCATCCAGCAGCAGGTTCCACTCAAAAATTTCTATGTTTTGTCGAGGCATTAGAGGAATTGAACTCTGTCTGCAGTAGGGGTGTCCTAAAGCTTCACAGAAAAAGCCAATACAAATAGTTAGGAAGGTGAGAGAAACTGTAAAATGATTAATATGGAGATCATCTTTGCATTTGTTGGGAAGGAGTAAAAGCATGTGGATTATTCTAACATAGTATGCAACTGATGTAGATAAAAAGACAGTGAGACTAAGATTTAGTTGCAGAAATCCAAATGTTAAGGAATGGCTCCATCTTAGTGTGCTGAAGTGCATAGCATCCCTCAGATTCCTGTGTTGAAAAGCTGGAATAAATCCAATGATGTAAGAAGGCATGGATTTTATTTGTACTTTTTAAAAACTTTGCTAGTATTTTGAGGTTAGTATTCAAGAAAGGAGGCACAACTCAAAGATGCGTAGGCAACCTGTACACTATTTCTCTGCAGATTTCTGCTAGAATGCTGTTAATCTGACATGCAGCTTCCTTGCTGTTTAAATCTTTTCTTTCTACATAAGCAGACTTGCAGTTCTGCCCAAGTGCAAGGTCAAAATAAGGTCTGACTGCTAGTGATTCACTGTCCTCTGTCTCACAAGAGAGAGATGGGAATGCTATATTTCTGTCTATAGAATGATAATCCACAGTACAATATAATAGTAATAATATTTCTCTATCTATATTTAATACGCATATTAGAACTTAAGACTGTTTCCAGGGAAATTATTCAGAAAGTTGAGAATAAGTGAAAGGCACCTGAAATACTAGATTATGAGTAAATTTAACATTAACTTGCTTAATGATGTATTCTATACTACCAAGAGCCAATTTTTTGTAATGCTGACAAAGTATATCGGTATTTTGCTTTGTGAAGATTATGCTAAAAGAAAAATGGGGGGAAAAAAAAAAAAAAAGAAAGAAAGAAAAAAAAAACCAACAATATGAAGGAGTATTCAGCCACTAGAACAGGATTATTTTCTTACTTTGCCAGTCCTTACAATGACCTTCAAAAATAGCTTCCCTTAAAACTCCTATGCTTTTTAAAGCAAGTAGTCTCTGCCCTAATGATAACATTTGATTTCCATCGATTCCCAAGGGCAAATGCATTTATTCCTGAAATTCTGCAATAGCTAAAGATACTTGCTTATAAGGCATCTCTTTATTGTACAGAAGGATTTTATTTTTTTTTTTCCCTCTTATGACACTATTCTGTTCTTGGAACCATCAAAGGATATGATAACATAATATCCTACTAGTGGATAATGCAGTATGTACTAATCCATATTGAAATGTATTAATGTCATGGCTGCAGCAGGGCAAGCTCTTTCAGGGATGAACAAACCATCCGTTCACACACATCAAAGTTGAAATGCATTCAGGTGTAAAGCCGGAGCACCAAAACATGTCTGTTGTACTATGGGTGGAGAATTTAGTGGTAACTCTGCAAGTATAACAGATTCTTTGCTTCTTTTGAGTCTGTTCTTTAATATTTTTGCAAAAATTAACTAAGTTGAATTTATTATTTTTTTTCAGAAAGCACTCAAAATCTTGACATTGTGCTTTAATATAATGAGCGGTTCTTAAATTAATTCTGTTTTTCCTGTTCACCATTTTTGTGTGTTCTCTCTTGGTAATATCTGATTCACTTTGTAACAACAGTGTTTTTATTCCTGGTGCCAGTCTAACAGAACTTGAAGGGATACAGAAAAATAGTCTTAGAAATATTCTGTGGACATCAGCAGCAAAACTTCCAACTTCACTTGTGGAATCACTTCTTTTGATGATTTTATATAGATTAGGTTGTTAATGGAGGTTTCCTGTACCTAACTTGTAATGCAAGCATTTACAGAAATCAAGTTAGCTGAACAGAGATGTTATGTTGAACAGTAAATGACTGGACATTATGTATCAGCAGTACTTTGGTATGCCTGAGGTACTACTGATCTAGGCTCAAGTGATGATCTATGCAGGCTAACAAGTGTGGGCTTCCTGTCTCAAAAGCAAACTTGGGAATTGGTACCGCAGCTGCAAATTTATCAGATAGATGTGTGTGTGTGTGTGTGCACAACTGTATTTGCATCACCATTATGTTTGAAGAATCTGATGGACGCTTATTCAAAAGTTTACCTTTTTATATGCTTGGCCAAAATAGAAAATCACTAAAGTGGACAGGTAATAGAAGTTCATAAAAAGCCCCAAACATTTAATCAGATAAATAAAATGTCACAGATGGAGGGATCAGCTTTGAATCTGCTTTCTTTCTTGCAAGTTACAGGCTGCAGAAAGATTCCCTTTAGCAGCTTTGATGGAGCACATGTAAACAAATTATGTTCTTTCTCCAAGACAGTGAACTCCTTTCTAACTTGCCAAGATAAGCTAGGGGGTTACTTTTCTGCAGTGGTTATTTTGAAGACAGATAAAATGGTCTGTTGACAAAGAATAAAAATTGAAATAATAAATTCCGTAACTTATTGAAAGTGTAATGGATTTGATTTTCTGTATGTGACTTCAACTCCTGCACAGTGGTAGAAGGAGCGATAAAATAGCCTTCACTTTCCACAAAACAAATGTAGCTATATTTTTATTATAATTGAATTAGTTTCTGATTCTAGAGTTTGTAGTTAATGAAGGCTTCTGGGATGAGATGATATTATGATAAGACTAATCTTTATAGCATTGGGATTATTGATATTTGAAAACCTATGTATGGCGTTACTTTATTTCTGTCTGACAGAAGTAACTTATCTTCCCATAAAGCAATTAAACAACAACTCTAGTTTGGCTGGACAAGGTTGTCTCACACTTTGCTCCTTTTTTCTCCGCTCCACTCTGGTCCCATCTCACAGGTCTGCTCTTACCAAACAGTTGAACTTGTAAATGATCTCACTGAGGACATGGTTATCTTTTGGGTTTGTGCTGCAGCAAAAATGGAAGCCAGAGGACAGCTGGGAGCAAAATGGACAGATTTAAAGACTTGTCTGATGCTGCTTTCAGCAAAGGACAATAAAGGCACTTCTTTAGTCTCTCATCATTCTTGAGAGTTACAACACACAAGAGTTCATCATATTTAGGACTCTTAGGCAGTTTTCCTGAAAAGGAAATACTGTAGAAAGAAGTGCAGCTATGTGTACTTGCTCTGTAATGGTACCTACAGGGTTAGTCAAATGAAATCCTTACACCAGAATGGTTTTGGAGAGTAGGATGAATTTAGGTAAACAGGATGTGCTTACCTGAGTTAGCTGTTGGCCTGAACACTGAATTTTGACACTTTCTGCCCAGTTTGCCCATGAGAAGCTATGCTGAGATATTCATTAGAAATGTATTTATTTTCTCCACTGTCTTACTGCTCTCCATTTCCTCTCTGAATATTGGGTCTATCTCAGTCAACAAATCTGAGAAATTTGTGCATATTTCTTTAAGTGTTTGATCTCTAAACTAAAAGAAAAACAATACTCAAAGCTGCAGTCCTAGTTGTACTCAATCTGAAGATCATGGATTTCATTTGAATCTTTTGTGTTGCTCAGAACTCTTTCTGGATCTCAGTAAGAGAATTGCTGAAATAACAGGCATCTGTGTTTAACTGTTGGAAGTATCTATGGTAGACTCATTTTTAGTGATTGTGACACATTGTACAATAACTTTTTGATTTGTATTTCTCCTTGAAAAATTGTGGAATTCAGACTGTTGAAATTTTTCAGGTCATTTTTAAAAGAAAAAAAAAAAAAAAAGCTTATGTCAGTTCATGATACAGAAATCTATTATAGTTTGCCCAATGCATAATTAAACCTAATTGACTTTAAAAAGTAGGACAAAAGCCATGTCTTTTAATTATGTCAAGTTTCCGCAACAGGATGCCTCAGACAGCAAAACCAACGAAGTCATGCTAATGTGTTCACAAGGTATCTGCTGCTACTTTGGCATCACACCTGGCTAGGTTCATTCTGCTTAATGCAGAAAAGCATATATAATCAGAGTCAGCATGGGACATCAAAAATCACTTTTCATAACCATTTAAGATCTGAATCAGAGTAATTGCAGGTGGGAGAGTTGGTTCGGCACGGTCTGTACACAGAAAACACCAGGATGCAAGCTGCCCATTAGAGCTGTAGAAGTGTTGCTTTTAATCTTTGCATCCAAGACTTCCAGAACAAGAAGTTAATGTGGAAGGAATTCTTCTTCCATTGTCCTCTCTTCTTGAGTTTGTGAAGCACATGTTTTTATCTGTTTTCGGCACACAGCACCTTGGGGCTCTGTACAAGCTGTACAGACAGAGTACAGCCAGCAGGCACAGATCACTCCTCTCTAGAGCAGCTCTTAATGCTACCAAATAACTCAGTGTTACTGGTTGTCATATGACCTTAAGATATCCTAAAGCCCTTTTTTTTTTAAACTCTATTTTGTTAGTTGTGTTATTTTACAGCTTTGGAGCTTTGTTTGAAATGTGCTGCTGTTCAAATTAAAATGCTTTTGGTATTCCTATATTACTTTCTTCAAGTGATGACTATCTATATCCTTGCTCAAAACCTGTCAGGACTCAGATGACAACAGTATTGCAGTAACCCAGTGATCAGCTGGCTTTATTAAAGCATTTTTCTCCTCTGGGAGAAAATTTCGGTTAGAGTTGAGTGTGGGGACCTTCACTTCTGTGTTTATGCTTGTTAGAGACATGCAGAGAAGAGGAGGACAGGGTGGTAAAGGAGGAAGTATCCTTATTTTACATGGTGTGTTTCAGGAGGTGACTTGGATATCAAGTATAGTATTTTATTTTGAAAATACAATCCTTATCCATCCACTGGGGCTGGAAACATATTTAAGAAAACACTAGTTTGAACAGTCTTCTACATTTGCAGAACCTGTCTAGTGTCTGTTTTCAAGCATCAAAAGCCAAAAACTAGCTAATGATGTGTAACTTTACTCACCTGCTTTGATTGTCTGTATTGTTGAGGCAGCTCTACTGCAATTAGAATGTAAGAGTCTCATCAGACCAAGACTTCTGATCACAAAGATATCTTCCTCCCTTTCCCTTTTTTCTGCTTGAAGCAGATCGCCATTCATGTTGCAAAATTCTTCAATTTGCTTCCTGTTTATCTGATCTCTGTGTGTTACCAAGGGGGAAAAATTACCATCTACATTGCAGAATTCTAATTACAAAATTTCTGCTGTAGTCTTCAAACTGCATTCAGATAATTTCAAGTATGCACAAGTGGCTGAACACAGAACTGTCTGAACTAGCAATCAGCTGGCATTTTTAGTTTTGAGCAGCCAGCAAATTGAATTGGAAAAATTCATTCTGATGCCAGCAGGGGGGGGGTTGCTCTTGACTTCTGCTAGTTAAGAGATTCTTTGAAAGTGCAACATAATGGGAAGGGAGTTTTGTAATAAGCAGCCATATATCCCTCTTGATTAACAGGCCTGTTAGGTTAAGAGGTACGTTGTTCCAGTACTTTGTGATGTGATGACAAGAAGGGCAGGGAGGAGAGCTTGCTGGGGTGTATATCCTTAGACCTGCAGAAAGGAAAAAAAAAAGAAAAAAAAGAAAAAAAATACAGTTAAATTCAGGAAAAAGAAAAAAAAAAAAAAAAGAAGTTGGTAGCTGAATTTCTCACCTTTTCTCATTATTAAAACTTAACTCTCAAAATTTTGCCCTCACTGTCAATGACCTGTCATCTGGATCTTTGCAGAACTGTGTCACAGGTGGTGAATGTGACATCTCAGTTATGAATCCAGTATTGTCCAGATTAAAGATTTTGAAAGGCTCTGGGAAATCAGATTTTTGTTCAGTTTTCCACATTGCTGAGATTTTTTGGGATGGATGGACCTAAGAGAGCTTAATGTCCAATCTTTTTCCCTAATCTTGAATGTTTTCTAGATGTTGAGTAACCTACTGTAATAACCCCAACCCCCCAGACTCCAAGGTGAGATTGGTACTTTGTTCCAGTGCCTGAACCTCGAAAGTGTTTCCTGTGTTTATCCTCAGTCACTTGTACACTGAGCAGATGAATTCTAGTTATATGTGAATCCGACAGATTTCTGGTGATGTTCTGTATAACTCACATAATACTGATTTTGTTCACATGTGGGAAAATTGATTATTTGAAGCCAATCCCCTCATCTGCTGTCCTTCTCTCTTGGATTAAAATGGAACTACCGATATGTTCTTCAGAGATTCTTTTTCAACATTTTATCCCTGTTGTTGACCTCTGAGTTCATTTCTTCAAGGCCAGTTAACTCGTAAAGAAGAAAACTATGCTGTGCTGATGGATTTGTGGTGATGTTCTGAATTGCACACATTATACTGATTTAGTAATTTATTTTGTTATCAGACTGAGTTACTGTACTTTCTAATATTCAACTTTTTACCGTCTTACAAATAGAGATTTTGTCTCTATCTCTCTCCAAAGACTTTACCTTGAATGAATTCCTGGCAATAATCACTAGCAGTTGCCAGGTTTGCCGAGGCTATTTCCTTTGAGGTGCTCTGAGATGCCTTTCATCAAGGTCTACTGATCTGAATATATTAAATTTACCAACAATCTTCTATTTGATTCTTTGTGTTTTCTGGACCGTATTCATACAATACATTCATTGTCTTGCTTCTGATAATCCTGATGTTTATTTAAAAAGATAGGAAGTCCCTGTTGTATGAGTTCATAGGAGGAAAGCCTCCCCAGTATCCAATGAGCAGTATAAGAAATGATGCAATGCCTCTGCAGCTGTGAGCAGCCTGCAGCCCTCTTTGGAGAGTACACAAACCACTCTGTTCAACTTTCAGTTTAAGATAAGCATTTGGCTGCTACTGTTGAGGGAAGGATGTTAAATACAGTCAGTGAAAAAGTTTGCAAGTCTACAAAGACCCTGGACATAAAGATGACCTGCTGTATCCATGTAGGCAGGGCAGTGGCTGAGAAGCAGTATGTAGCATCCAAAGGCTGGGGAGCAGCAGGAGCATGCCCTCTTGAGCACTGCCAGAGCAGTTTGTTTCACACAGCTTCTTCCAGCCTTACAGGAGAGGGGAGAAGAAAAACTTGGGTGGAAAATAACTCTTGGCATAATGGAAATGTTATTACAACTGTTTGTTTTCCATTAAAAGGCTGTGCTTGTGGGGGAGGCGCAGCCTGACCCATGCCATGTTGAGCCTGGACAAGATGGTGCCCAGACCATCAGGGCATGGCCAGCACTGGGAGATCTGCTTTCAGTCAGCCACAGCAGGGTACAGAGTGGGATTTTCTCTGACTGTTAGAGGAGGTTCAGAGAAGGAAACTGTTGCCAAATGAGAGTGTAACAGAGTAGACCTTGGCCTGCTCTTTCTTTCCAGTCTCTTATGTGAAGACATTGCAATCATAGATAGTCTTTTGTGGGTTCATGAGTTTATGATTTCTGTATTTCCTGAATAATCTTAAGAGACCTGATCTCCATAATTAGCAAAGCATCAGTTCAGAGTACTGACTAGAACTCTGGCAAGTGGTGTCTCAGTATTTATAACTGCACTGTTTAAAACAAACTAAGCATAGAAGCACATGATGCAGGTTTCTTAAGCTATTGTGTGCTTGCTGATGAACAGGCATATCTGCCTTCATTCTTGACCAGCTTCAAAATGAGTAGTTTGATGATAACATGCTTTTTCAAGAAAGAAAATGGGACAGCCTTTCTTTTGTGATCATGTGGTAGATGGTGCCTGAAGGAAATTAAATAATGTTTACACATTAACAGCACATTGTCCTCAGAAACTTTTAACAAGACTTTCATTTTTTTAAAAGAAATTTTCTGTCTGTTTCCTACTGATGCCTTCATTAGTATGTACCTCTCAGTGAGCTGTGATAACACTGGGATTTGGAAAGGGAATACTTAGGTGTGAAAGTGTCCCCTGGATCTCATAGCAGTCCATCATTCTTTTCTCCCCTTGTTGATCTTTAATGAAATATGAAATATCTAGTTGTTATCTTATTGTTCTTTTCATTTGTATTGGAAATTGGTAATCACAGCCTGAACCTCTGATTAATCAGCTGAGGCAAGTGTTGGGTCAGCTGTGGGAGCACAGGTGAGAGTAATTTAGCTGTGCTCCCAGAAGGGGTGGAGCTTGACTCCACCTCCTCTAGACCTCATTTAAGGGCTGACCACCACTAAGGTGGCATCTCTCTTGTAGATTGCTCCCTGGTAGAGATTGCCTCAGTGGTTCCCAGTGAAGGCATCCATATTGGTGATTTTTTCCTTATAAATAACCTTTTAAATATCTGTTATCAGCTTTGTATCGTTCCGCCTTGCATGCTTTCATTTTGTTTGTTTTTATCTTGATGCAGTTCAAACCCAGCCTGGTAATGAGAATGTTAAGAATTGTTGTATATAAAGGATTGAAGTTAGATCTACCAAGTTAGATGTTTTCTGAAAAATATTTGCAGTTTTCCTCCCTAATTATTTTCTCTTTACTATAGACAACTTAATCAATGGAAAGTGAAACAAGAGCTAAAATACAGATTGTGTATTACTGATAGTAGTTCTATCTAGTACTGATAATTCCAAATTCTCATTTAATTCCCCTGAACCACCCTACTGCTCAGATTTGAGACTGGGAAGGTAGAAAAAATTAGGGAAGAATCACTCCTGCTTAGTAAAATCAGATGAATTTGTAATTTTTAAATTAGTAGGAAAAACAACAAAAATCTACCCAGGAATAATATCTATGATAATTCTTTCATGAGAAAGAAATCTGATTCTTTACTGTTAAATGGGGAAAGTGGATACTGGAAAAAAATTCCAAATAATAAGCTTCATGTTATAGTGTTCAGAATGTAGGCCAGAATGGTGAATTCATATATTATCTGTAGGTTGTCGTATATCTTGATTCCTTAGTCTGTTCTGTGTCAGTGCATCTCTGGGGAGTCAGTGCTGAACATGGGTTATTGCACTGTCTGTCACTGGTTCAGAAAGAATTTTTCAAATAGAGACAGGGTTGGGAAAAGGATATTTTGTTGTATTGTAAGCTATTTGGGATTGGAACTTTCTTTTACTTCACGCAAGGACATGGTGTTTTGTTTCTTGTGGAGTTCTTTGACCACTGTTTCAATTCAATGTTCTGAAAGAATATGTTAAGAATAATCTGTTTTCTCTGTGCCTCTGAGTCTGAAGTCATCCTGTGCAACCCAAAGGCAATTAAAAGCTCTGCTATGTATAAATGTAGCGTACTTTGCCAGAACGACCACAGTATTGTGTTTATACTATGCAGATTTTTATGAGGATACATTCTTGGCTGATAGCACAGTTGCTGGCCTGGAGAAACTGTTGACTACTTTCTATCGTTAATTCCGGTCTGTCGTTTGCCTAGTTTGGCTAGGCCTATTTGAAACTTAGATTCCTTCTAGATAAGCTCCTTTTTTACTAAGATAAATTAAAAAGAAGAAAAAAGAAAAAAAAAAGGGGGGGGGGGGGGGGGCCGGGAAGAAACACTAGGCCCTGCTTTCTATATTTAATGTGTCTGGCAAATAAGAACAGGCCTATTTATTTTAAAAGCAATAGTAAATGTATTTCGCAATATGGTATTGTTGAAATGCAGCAACTATGACACTGATCACAGTAGAAGAGGAGGGCATTTTAACCTAAAAGACATGTGCAGCGCTCTTAAGAACAGGGCCAGGAACTGTGACCCAGGCACAGAGATGTAGGAGATTGCTTATACTCAGTTCTCAAGTACAGTGAAATGTATTCTGTATAATCTTCGTATATGGTCTTTTTTTAATTTATTTTTTTCTGGAAAATCTTTGTCTCTCCAAGCTTCAATTGATTTATGAGATTTTTCTTCTGGTGTGTGTTTAAATAATGAGATCACCAGAAGAAACTCACTTTGCTGTGCTTGCACTGTTAACTACAGACTCATATCACGTTTGTACTATGGATATTGCAACAGCAGATTCAGTTGTCTAACATTATTGCTGATAAGCAGGTTAATGCAACTTTGAAAGAAGCTCGAGTAACCCTTAACAAAGCTTGCTTTATTTCCTTCTGCAGGTGGTTAGTCGAGTGGCAGCTCAGCAAGGATTTGACTTGGATCTCGGATACAGGCTACTGGCAGTATGTGCAGCCAACAGGGACAAATTCACTCCAAAATCTGCAGGTAGGAAATGTCTTTCTTGGTATGTCAGTGATCCTTGAATGATCATACTCAGAATAACTACTGCTTACTACTGAATTGGTTCTTTAAAAACAAAAGACAACTGACTATACTGTGGTAATAGTGCTGCAGATCTCAGCATTTTAATAGCATGCTCTTATGAAGACAAATGATTTAAGGAGCATGCGTGTTTCTCAAGTAGTGCTGTTTGTTGTCCTCTTTGACTTTATAGATGAGGTGTTACTTTCAGAAACACTGATATTCAGTAATCTCCAGGAGGGAATGAGCACTCTTGGACCCCTCCATCTTGATAAACCATTGATTTTATGTCATATGTCAACCTCTCTACATCTTTCACGTTCAGTCTGCAGTTTCTGATACAGCTGTTGCCAGGCTTTCATTTCTGGATTGAATGTCTGTGCAAAGAAGTAGCACAGTTTCTTGTAGGTCTACTCATTTGTTGTTGAATTTTGAGCCTGTAATAGGTGGAAATGATATAATGACAATATCAGGTAGTTACTTTTTCTGGTATTTTATGTAAATAATCTATTATGGGGCTCTGGTGAAGTAGCACTATTGCTCTTCTACATAGTAAAAGCGTAAAATGCTCTTTAAGATCTTTCTGCTTCTCATATTGTTGTTGTATTTATCTGGAGCATTTAATTCTGATTTTCTATTTTATAGCTGATGAATCCCAATGTAATGTGTACTGGCTTGGAAAACAGGCAGATAAATGCTTTGATCCAGAGCACAGATAACTTTTCTGGTTAGCAACTGATACACAGACACGGTGTTAGAACATCAGAAAGGATTACCTTCTTCCAAAACAGTACTGTGTAGTGAACTAATAGGATAAAGTATCATTTATTTGCATGTTTTTTTCCAGTTTTTATCAACCCCAAACTTCTTTTTGTCATAACTGTCCTTTAGTCCTTAGAGCTCAAAGGTGTTCCTCACAAAAACGTGGCTTTCATATGGTGGCATGTTAATTGGACTATCTGATTAATCCTTTGTATGGGAATGGATTATTAATTTTACTGAATGTCCAATGAGCTGTCTAATTTTCTTCCAGGAGAACTGTGTGCAAGATAAAATATTCAGTTAACCAGGCACAATCTCCCTTTTTCTGAGTGCATAGCAAGCTTCTCCAGCTGTTAGCTGTCACTTCTCTGTGGTTTTTTTTGTTTTTTTTTTTAAGGCTTCTGGGAGGATTTCATGCTAGGAGTGCATTAACTGAGACTTTTGATTCCTGGTAAAAGTATTCATAGTCGCTCTCAGCAGTTCTTCCTGAGGTGTGTTAGTGTGGATGTTAGTGTGGACTCTATCGATGTGTTAGTGGAGGTGAGGTTGTCAATCCTGGGGATTTTTTCATGTTTTAGTCCTTTCCCTTTCTAACAGGCATCAGAGAATAGTCTTGAAAGCCACTCTCAGTCCTAGAAAAACCCAGCTACTGTGTTTCATTTCCACAAATAGGTTTTTTGGTTGTTGCTGTTCTTTTTGGAGTATCCACTTCCGCTTCCCCACGCTCACTACCCTAGTGATCTATACAGATTTCAGTCTTTCCATTGTTAATTGACACAATGCAAAGAAAGCTGATAATGAAATCATGAGCTCTTCTCCCAGTATAGTCTAAAAAGCCTGATTTGGGGGCTTTGGGGGTGTTTCTTTTGGGTTTTTTTTTTGTTTGTTTGGGTTTTTTTGTTTGTTTGTTTTCTTCCTTACGTATATAACTAATGTATTACCAGTGTTCTTAAATAGTTGGTTTCATAACTACTTCAGTTTTACCATGCATTTAGTTGTTTCACTTGTGGTTGCTGGGATTTCAACATGCCCACCCACATCATATTTTTATCGCTCTTTTTGTCTGTATTAAATATTCATAACCTGGAGCATGCCATAGTATATTTTGTGAACTATCAAATACAGTCCCTATTCTTAATGGTATTATGTTCACATGTGACCTGCAAGAGCAACATCTTTGAATAGGCAGCTTGAAAGACCGACAGGTAGGATTACAGATATGAAATTGTTTCAAACTATCTCAGTTTATCTTCTGAACATATTTTCTGATTTCTGAAGTAACAGTGGCTTTATTCTGTCATCCAGTCCTTGTAAAAATACTGAAATTATTTCTTGCTTGTTGTGTTGTTGTTTTTTAGCAGTGAGCATCATTGAAAGTGGCATTTTATGATTTACTTAAGTTGATAAGGATCCTTGCATGCTGTTTTGAGTAACTCTTTCTTTTTATATCTGTTGAAAGACACCTTGAACAGTTCTTCCATTCGCATTCTGACGGAAGTTTCCCAATGTAAATGGTGTTATCTTTAATGAAAAAGAATTTGTTTTTCCCTTCTGCTGGACTGAAGGGGAATTTACTGCGGCTCAAATTCATTTCTCTAAGTAGGAATTTAATGTTCCCAAGAGATAGCTCTAAAGATATTTTTATTCCATAATGTGTAATTTCTGACACTCTGAAATGTGAAAAGAAAAAACTTTTCAACTTAAACAAATTAAACCCTTTGGAGAGCCACTTGCTATTAGTGCCTCCATGCAGCCTAGGATGATGCTTATTGACTGATGTCCTGTAGGCCAGGACACCTCACGTGGTCTTACAGTGGTAGCTCTCAGGCTCTGCAGCTCTGCTCAGTGAAACTGGATTATCTCTCCAGGCTGAAACTGACAGAAAAGCTTTGGCTGGTATGGCTTGCTTTTTGTTTGGCTGGCTCTTTGCAGAGCCCAGTTGACAGTTAGGGTGCCTGTGGTGGTGTAGGATGGTATCTGTAATTACAGTTGGAAGAAATCTGGAGCCTGAAGTCAGAGAGCGGGACACCTGGCTTCACAGCTGGCTCAGAAATGCCCACATCTGGTTAATGCAGTCAGCCCCACGCTGTTTCATGCCATTTGGTTTAAAACATTTTAGTGATAGGTGTCTACTAACCTGTCTCTCATAAGCAAGAATCGAGGGAATGATTCCACAAGTTGTGAATGGCAGGGAAGGAGTGGGAAGTTGGGCAGCTGGAGCCAGGTGGGGCAGAAGCTTTCTCAAGTGGCACACCTCAGCCAGAGGAGCCCACAGAAAAAGACCAAGAGCTGTCAGCTCCTTAGCAGTTCCCAAATTCAGTATTGCCAAGACAGCATTTGATGTTGTGCTTTGTCTGTCTTGTTTTACTTGGTAGTTGAGATAGTCAACAATTAGCTAATATAAATTGTTTTGGAGTTTGCCTTGAGGGGACACCTGTGTGGCATTAAAAATATTGAAAAGTTGTCGTGCATTTTTAAATAGTAATGATGGTTCACTGACCGTTCCTCTTATCTCTGCTTTCTGGTGTTTGTACCTGAAATAAAGTGGTGCCTCCTTTTATTCTTCTAGCCTGCTGCATCAGCAGGAGGTCAGATACAGCATTTCCCACCCTGAAGACAAATGACAAAGTCTTTAAAAATATATGTCTCTCTTTTGGTGACAGCTGCTCTCCAAACCTTCCAAGGCAAATTCCTTTGCCTTGTTGTGACACCTATAGGGAATGGCACAGCAGGTTAGCTGCATGCTCATTTATTTTCACACTGCAGCAACCTCGGTCGCTTTTAGTATGCGAGTGCAGGGGTGTTTGCATATTCCTTTCTTTCTACAATATGTCTGAGTTCTGCTTTCGGAATGGTGCCTGCTTGGACATCTGAACTTTTTCTGAGTGTGTTACCTGCTGCTCTTATTTTATTTGGTAGCTTTATTTTAAGCCCGTTATTTAAATAAAACAGAATATAACAATCAATGTTTGTTCAAATAATAATAATAATCTGAGAGGGAATCATTTTCTGTGATTTACTTTTTTTTTTTTTTTTTTTAATACTTCATTGAGCTACTGAACTTTGTTGCTCTTGTAGCTACTTTTGCTTTTGTCAGGAGGCCAAGCTGAGGCCAGGGAAGGGGATGACAGGATGAGATCATATAGGGAGCTTTGTCAGAAAAGGACATTGTTCGGTATCTCTGAAAAAGGGAGACAGAGAGAAAGAAGCCTGAGGGCAGAGCTGTCCAGAAAAGGTACTTTTGCAATCACTGAGAAGCTGCAGCAAACAAATGCTCTGATAGCCTGGATGGGCAGCTAAGTGTTACATGCTTGATACAGAGATAGCAACCCCTTTTTGATAATGGCTTGGTTTCAGTCCCTTAAGCTCTGCTTGGTGTGCTTTTGATTTTACATTTGAAGAGCAGTGTTGGTTAATATTCTTAATTGTATGTGAAGCATAAACATTATGCTTCATATACATACACATCAAGTTTACCAATAATTTATGGTATTAAGATTTTACATTAAGCTTTGTGGTTTGTTTTTTTTTTTAGCTTTTGTCACTGCAATGTAACTGTAAAGTGATAGGGCTGCTCTTAATCCATATGATAACAAAGCTATGAGTAAAATGGACCCTGATTTTACAAAGATATTTACTGTAAGAGTATTAGCAGGTGGAGGTATTAAAACATCAGTGGACAAGATAGTGAGATGTAAGTTATGTACTGATTAGAGAATATTTTAATGTCTTGTTTCAAAATAAAAGTATGGACTAGGAAAGTATATATTGGTATATCATTAAATCAAGCTTACAGACATGAGAAAAAATGAGTGAGTAATACAAATGTGGCAAAGGTAGGGAGAAAATATTATGTATAGGGCATGAGTGACCATAAAGCTAGATAGATGAACATTTAGCCTAAATTTCCAATAATAATTCTCATATTTTCTGTGGAAGGAAGGCAGCTAAAGGAATTAGAAGTATGGAATGGAAATTACTATACCCAGGGCTGATGGCATCCCTTCAGCTTGCAGGAACCAAATGATTGACTTGCCTGCATTTGGAAAGAAGTAGCATACGAAATGTCAGTCTTATACCTCATACCGAAGATTTTCAGCAAATCAAGTCAGAATAGTCTCTTAAAATTGGAGGAGAAATGTGAATGCTGTAGTTGCATTTAGGAAAGTGACTGACAAGAATATATAGGTAGCTGTATGAGAACAGAGTAGAAGAACTGTGCTCACGTTGGTCATGAAATTAAAGCTGAGTGGGCTTATGAGTTGTATGTAAATAGTAACAAAGTAAATACTTAGAACGAGAAGAGTTGTGAAGGTACAGGATAGTGCTGCCACAGATTGAATAAAATAAGGAGATTAGAAGCAATTATGGCAGTTGGATTTGGAAAAGGCTTACAGAATAGAGACACGAATGGAAGATCAAACTGCTTTTTAAAAGATAAAATCCAATAAACTTATGAAAAGAACTTTATGATGTGGTTCTTAATGTGGTTGGAAGCTGGGTCAAGAACCTTTCTTATTTATGAATTTCTTGGTTCTGGTTGTATTTTGGTGCAACTGTCTGATCCAGTGGGCCTTAGCATTAGTGTACTATAACTGTCCACTTGACACACTTCAACACAATAGAGGCAGCACTTTCTTTTAGCTGTTACCTCTTGAAACTGCTTTTGATGCAGAAACTGACTACATTTCAGGTGATCTGTAGGTTCATTTCCCAGCTCTTAGCACAAATTCTTACTGTGTGCCCTTGACTGCTTTATTCTTTTTGTATTTTCATAGGTTTGAAGCAAGGATAATAATACATCTTCCATCAACTTTTATTTGTCTGGTTTAAATGAAGTCAATAATATGCAGGGCAGAAAATACCTTTTTCCCTATAGGTGTGTAGTGGAGCCATGGTTACACCTGGGGTAATTACACTTTATCACATAGATAAATAATTCTGTTCTGGAACATGTATTGACAAACCATGTTTGTACTGTGACTAAGACTGCCTTTCCTAAAGATTTATAGTATATATATCTGACTTGCACAAGTCAGCATCTCTTTTTGACCAAAAGTCCGGTTAGAATTCCTTAGCAGCAAGTGGCATTGCCTGTAGTTTGTTACAGCCTCGTTTGCACTGACTGCAGAAAAGGAGATGTGGAGAAAGGCCCAGTATGCCCAGCAGGTTTGTTTCACCCTTGAGTTTAATCAGAACAACACAGGTCTCTGCCAGAACTGCAGATTGGAAAATTGTATCTTGTATCTTGAGCCTCTGTCTGGTTGGCTTAGCAAGCAGTAGACTTCTCGTGAGCCAGTTAGCAAGCATCTCAGAGTGGAGCATCTGTAGAGCACACAGAAAGAGAAATGCTGTCCCCACTAGACCATAAACTCAGATGTTCTTGTTTCTTTCTTCAGAGGTGTTTGCTGCTGATGTGTTTGGTCTCCATTCTTCAGAGTAAGAAACACTGGGCAGTTTTTCATTATCAATTGGTTGGCAGTTCTTCTTTAATGTGAGATTTAGGGCCTTGTGACATACCTATGTAAATAGGTATATTATTTTGCTGGAATGACAATTCAGTTCATTGCTGGTATTCACCATTGTGCATGCTTGTTTATAAAGGAGGTTGTATGACAGAGCTGCTGCTTTTTTTTCTGTCTAGCCGAAATATCAGGTGCTTTATCTGGCCTGTTCTTTTTGACATTTGACAGGTCCTTGTTACCATGGTACCAATTTTGACTTCTTTGAGAAATGCGACAGTAAAACTCTGTCACTAGGTTGGAATGTTTTTTTGTGCTAATGCCTTTACTGTAGCACTTAGGAAAATTGCAGGGGCTCAGCTATAGCAACAAGATAGCTCTATTGTTTTCTTATTCCATACCTTACATTTTCATGAGGCTTATAAGTCTCCCTGAACACTCACTGTGCTGCAGATTCAAAGTGTATTGTGAATTAGCTTGTTTTGTTGTTCCTGAGCTCTGTCTTTTATGATTGAGCGCAACACACCTTATTTGAACTGGAACTGGCATTCTCCAAAGAAAATTTATGTTGATTTCTATTGCTTTTTTTCTGTCTTCTTCTAAAGGGACCCCATATGTGCTCAGAAACTGAAAAGTTGGTGATAGAAACAGGCTAGAGCTTAGTCTCAGTGTGAATTTTGATCTTTCATTTTTTGCTGTTTGGAGTAATGTATCTGTTCCTCTGAACACAAGGAAAGTCACAAAGAAAGAAGGAAGGCAGCTGTGAAAAAACATATATTCATAGGAGAGAAGAAAGCAAATTCTTCAAAATGGCATTTGCCCTTTATAAAGTTACCTTTTCTCAGCTTACAGCATGCCATCCTGAACATGTTCCTTTTTCATCTGTGGTGCATCCAGATGTACCTCCTCGCCAAGGCTTTTGTCAGTGTGCATGTCTTGAAGGCATTCAAAGTTCAAAAGCAGTCCAGCTATGAGAACAGTAACATAGCCAATAGTAACCCATAGTAACTTCCATGGGTACAGGTAGCTTTTTGCTGCTGATGGGCTGGATGAGCAAAAGCATGAACTTTGTGAACAGATCAGATGATCAAGTTCCAGAACAGCTAATTCAATCACTAACTGTGGGCAACCTCTTATGAAAAGTTCTTGTTCCTAATACTCCAGAGAGGACACCATTACTTTGAAACATTCTGGTTAACAGACAAGATGTTTCCCTTATACAGGGAAATTTCCATACTGAGAAGTCTCACTGAGTAAGTGGTTTAGTATTTCATCCATTTTAATGCAGACATTCAAATACACCTGTTAAAGAATGCTGACAGCAAGGTACTTAAATAAGTGCTCTGTGATAAAATATATTCATTTAAATATCAGTTTAAGAATAATCAACAAATCATCAGGATTCATCATTTTAGCTTGTTCTAATTTGTATTAGTCTTTCTGCCTATTCTGAGAGGGAAAAGAGGAGAAAGACCACAGAATAACAGGAAAGGGATTTGAGAAGTGCTATTAAGTAATATATTCCCAAAACAAACACAGTGTTATTCCATACAATGAGAGTTATTTTTCTGAGCAGTGCAACAGAGGTTAGAATGTTCATGTTTGATAACGCTTCTGGATCATTTCCATTTTATGGATTCGTTTTGTCTCAACTTAGTTGAGTTTCTAATAGCTCACATAAAGAACATTATCAAGCTGAGTTTCTTCTGCAGATTTTCCAGATGCTGAGGTAATTACTCTTCTGATTTTGTTGAATATCTGACTAAAACTGCAAGGGTATTTGTTTCTCATTGTGAAGTTTTTTTCAATATCCTAATAAATCCATGTGTTCCTTATTAATTCTTGACACATCTGTATATGCTAAATCGTGTTTTGTGGCAGTTATCAATAACTCCTGGCTTGAGGAACAAATGGGAGAGAGAAGATTTCACTCAAAAATTGTCATGAAGTTCATAGCTTAAAAATAATAAAATGAAAATGAAACTAGAAACTTAGCTGTTTTGCATCTTGTTTCTGTGACTTAAACTGGGAAAGTACAAGAAACAAGGCTGTTTATTATTATTATTATTATTATTATTATCAATGAATGTGCTTCTGTACCTGTAAGATGTCTCCACTTACGCAGGTGGAGGTTCATAGCACTTCTTAATGTAGAGAAAGGAAAAAGACCATATTAACTGATAAGATGCCTGGACATTGTGCAGTCATCAGTGAATCTCTTTTTGACTGTTATTTGTCTGCATAGTGTTTCTGCTATACCTGTGCTTTGCTGTGAATATGCATTTCTTTTGTGCAGTTACAAAACTGTGTTTTGTTGTTTTGTTTTTTTTTTCCCCTTCTCTATATGCTTGATTTTAGAGGTTCACCTTCAGGCTTTTTATCTGTCAGCAAATATTAAGGTACTAGTATTTCAGGTAGGAACTTAGCTCCTATGCAAAATGGGATTGAGCTAATGATTAAATTCAACCCCTTTCAATGCAATCCTTATTTCTTGGAGAAATATCTACTTTTAAAGGGTAGTGGGGTTACCAATTTGAGTAGGCAGAACAAGCTACAGACTTTTAAAAATCCCCTGCCTGCCTCTTCTGTCGCTTCCCAAACCCCCATGTAGGTCTGAGTAAATTTGAACCTGCTCTTGCTCACACTAATCCTCAGCTTCCGATGTTCACGGTCTGGTTTAAAATGTGCGTCTTCTAAACTGAGCCTTCACAAGAAGCATAAATTTAAATGTTTTTCAAGGCAGATTTTACCGACTTGGCTTTGAACTCAATAATATAAGGATGACCAGGGGCTGCTCCCAGGGAGATAAATTGAAAGGAGAACATCTGCGTACAAAGCAGGGTATTTGTCTCTTGTGTGATAGTCTCCCCTATGATTGTCTGGTCAGGCCCAAATGACATTAATCTTGCTCACTCTGGTAGATATTGTCTTTCCATCATAGAAAAAAGAAAACACAAATGAAATTATTTAGTGTATTTACTACAGAAGCAATTTCAATTAAGACAAAGAACCAGAGAGACCTCTAGGTTCTCAGTGTGAAAAATGACTCACTGCTGGTCTGAAATGAGATTGGGAGATGTAAATTGCTAGAAATTTATTACAGTTGCTGCCTCCCACTGGGAATGTTGGAGTGGTCGTAGTGGTCCTTGAGAAGCCAGATATTGCAGAAAGGGATTTTGCTTAAGAAGTCTACTAGCACAACAGCCAGATGAGTTTGTTTGAAATAATTAGCAGTAACTGCAGTAACTGTGACTTGACCTGCAATCAACAAAGCGTTGGAGTTATCATTGCTGTGCTGTCTTGAGAGCTAAAGTAAAGATTTGGGGTAGATTTTTGTTAGAATCAGAATTATATGAACTTCCTGTCTCTGGTTTGTGATGACATCTCTTACATCTTAGCAGACAGTAAATTGATTTCAAACTTTGATTAATATTTCAGGTTTTTAAGAGGAGTATCATTGCACATGTGTTGCAGAAAGGCTGGATTGACTTGTAGTTCAGGCACATTGAGATTTGAAGAAACAAATGTTCTTCCAAAACCAGAGGCAATTCTTTTTCCATCAGTGTGGAAAAATGGGTAGGTAGAGGCAGATTTTTTGAGGGTTGCAAATTCAGTATTCATTTGTTTCCAGCCAAATATTGCTCCTAGGCTGCAGTGTGAGAGAAAGAGGGCAGGCTGCTGAGCCAAAGCAGTGACAGTGCAGCATGATAGCTGCAAGCTGTAAGCGCTTCTGCCCTGCACTGCCCTCCTTTACACCCAAACTACAGTGTAAGCGAGATCAGCTCCCACACAGAATTACTCCATGTCTCTAGAGGAAGAGAAAGTCATGGTGTGAAATAAGAATAATGGCTGAGAGCAAAGTCCTTAAGACTGTGACACACAACTGGTGAATCATCAAACTGCTGCTGGAGCCACAATGGGATCCTTTGGTTATTGATTAAACAATAACTCTGACACATGCCAAAATTGAAACTTAGTTCAAACTGAGTGGATTTATTTCTAATCTAAGAACTCAAAGCATGTGTCAGGGCAAAGAAATCAGCAAGATACAGTTCAGCAGCCAATTTTCCTGTACAGTCCTTTAAACAAGACCCAGAGTCTCTGAAGGGCAATGGAGTGGCTTTTAGCATCTCTTGAGAACGGCTACTCATGCACAGGCATTTCAGCTTTCTCTTTGTCTGTCATGTGCAGAGTGGGAGACATTGAGGTTGATGTTAGAAAAAAACAGAGGGGAAATCCTAAGACTTGGCACAATCCTCTTTGCTTCAGCCAGCACTGCAGACTGCCTAACTTCTGCAGCTGGAAGATAGGTTCTGTGTTCCTCATTTCTATGTGATCTGATAGAATTCACATCTTGATGCATGAGCAACCAAGAGTGCTTTGCCTCAGAGACTGTGGAAGAGTAACTATCTCAAACTCTGGAGAGAGTTGTATTTTCAGATTGAGGTAGGATAGGTAGTATACTGACCCTATATTTAATTAATCTTAAACTTGTCAATAAGATTATCTTAAACCATATAGATGAAGATGATAATGACCTCTCAGCATAGTCTCTAAAAAGGTATTGCCAATACATGACTGACCGACTGTGTGATACAGATCATTCTGGAGAGAAAACTTTTTTGTAAGAAAGTAAAACTAAACTGAGGATTTGTAAGGTGTGTATTTATTATATGATTCTATTCTAAAGAAAATATAATTTGGACTCTGATTTGAAAATGTACTGGAAGCTTGGAATGCTATTTATTGTATATGTAGTCCCATGGAAGCAAACTAGTTATTCTTTCTACAGGTGCCATTTAGTCTACAGAGGAGAAAAAAAATCTCTAAGGGATCATTGTTCCATTGTCATATTTATTTGCATAGGTACTGTTTTTATCTGCCTTTCATCTCTTTGTCCAAAACTCTTTACTTATCATGAGGTCAGTAAAGCTATAAAGGTTGCAGAGAGATTGAAAATACAAAGCTATGCTTGAGAAAGCTTGTGAATGCAAAAATAGATGTCCTTTATAGCAGAGCTGAAGTTGCTAAAATTACTTTTTAAGTTTCCATGTCTAGAAGCATTATTTCTTACTGATTCCTTTTCTAAAACCTCTAAGTCTCTCTTTCTATGGACAGAAAGCCTTAACTGTTGGCAGGTGAGAAATTGTAGACTTTGTATTTTCAGTGTGTATGGACTGAACATCATAAGTCCGGCATATCAAAGAGTGACCATTATTCTGACAGCTGCTTATAAGTTTACTGTTTTTAAAGCAAAAGAGTAGCAGTGACAAGTTGAAATAGGTCTGCTCCTTTTTTCAATGCAGCAAAAGTATACAATGTGAAGAAGGGAAAGGTTGGAGCATAGGGCAGAGGAAAAGGACAGCATATGCCTACTCTGCCTGCAAAGTTGGTGAGTTCTAGGTGAGCAAATTAGTGTAGGAGAGACTGAAATTAAAAGAGAGGATAACATTAGAAAATTTACAAAGAAAACCCAGATGTGCTCAGGGAAACCTAATCATTTGGTAACACAAAATCCAAGGTAGTGGGAATTAGATGATGTTTTATGCACTGTGTAGGTAGTAATACTTCCATAACTAAAATAACTAGCTAAATGAGTTTTTCATACATCTCTTTAACCCCAATATGTCAACGTATCTTTAAAAACTGAATGGCTTTAAAAGAATTTTATTAGTTCTGTCACTTATAGCAAATTGCTTTAATAATCCAACCCATATGTTCTCATTCTGTCCTTTTGTCTCAAAATACGCTCTTGAAATACATGGAAACTTGTTTTCTTGATAGTAATCAGCTGTCTCTTCAGTGTAATTTAACTCTGGACCTATTAAAACTTATGTTTTAATGTTCTTTTTAAAGCAGAACTTAGGTATGTGCCAACAGTTCTCAAGTAAATAAAGGACTAGCCATCTCTCTGCACATACACACAAGTGAGGTTTCTGAAAAATCACAAAATCCATGGGATTTCTGATTATGTTTCAGAATATTTTTACCAGTACAGTTAATGCAAACTGCACCGCAGACCCCTTGCAGCACTGCTTGCTTGGCAGAGCTGAGGCACCTGACAGTTGCTCCATTAGCGGTGCACTACCATGCAGCGCAGGCATCCCACTGTGCATTGCAGTATCTTAGTGCAGAGGATATGGAAACCCTGCAGTGAGCTTTGTAGATTAGGATTGTGATAGACAGCAGAGAGTCTTCATAAAGAAGTACTCTTCTGGGTTCCTTATTTATTTTGAGGAACCTTCTCTGTACTGTTTCTCATAGGGCTCTACTGAGTGAAAGTACAAGTAGTCAGAAGTGAATTTGAATTTTCTTTGTTTTCTTCTTCCCCTTCCACTGCTATAGCCTTCCAAATCCACCTTTTATTGTAGCAGCCTACAGTTAATGGCTGTCACCTATTCCAAGTTTTAGAAGACCATAAACACAGAAGAATAGGCTGAAGTATCCGAGTTAAAGGACTGGTTCGAGATGTTATCTGTGTGCTGAGTACAATTGCATGGGAATATTAAAAGAAATCAGATTTTCCCATGGAAGTGCTTAACAGAGAAGCCTGGCAGGTCTTGGAGCTTTGATCTTGCTCTCTATTTCCTGCGCATGTCTTTCCTCCTCTGGGGACTAGAACTGTTATTTTTGTTGCCTGGCTGAGTGGTGTTCATGTTCCTATGTTCTTCATATTGTTTTCTTTAATCGTTTATTTTTAAATGTAGTGCTTTATTGTTTTGTGTGTTTTTTGTTTTTGTGATTTTTTTTTAACATGACTTTAAAATGTCTGATACTGGGATGTAAAAAGCCATCACTGAAATGAACAGTGCAAGAACTGTAAATTATCTCCTTTCTGTAAGTTTTCAGCTATAGTAGGTGGAGCACAATGTTTTGCTCTTCATTTCCATAAAGGGAAAAAAGGTATTCTGTCTTTTCCCGAAAGTTCTTGACTTTTGAAAATAAGGCTTGGACCACCCAGTTTACTATGTGAGTGAAATAATTCTCCCCTCTTATCATTCTTTGATCATGAAGTTGTCCTTATTCTGGCATTTAGGCCTATGCTTGTCTTTTGAGACATTCTTAGCCTCTTGTGCATGTCGTAAGTAAAGATGAGTTGTTTAAGTGCATTCCTGAATCAGAACCTTAACACTAATCCTTCAGTCACTGCAAAGAATAAATGAGGGGCAAAGACAAAAGGCCAAATTAAAATCAACGAGATTCTATTCAGATGGGCTCTGCTTCAGCAAGCACATATCTAATTATAAGCACACAAGTAGGCTTGCTGACGTCAAAGTTAATTAAACTGCTTAAATTTAGGCACATGCTTAAATTCTTTGCTGAATCAGTATTTTTGAATGAACAAGTAATAGGCCAGTATACTGTGGTCAGAAGCATGACTTCTGAGGATAGGATGGAGTTTAGAGTCCCCCTTTCCTCCATCTCTTCTTCTGGGACCTTGCTGGTGGCATTTTGAGTGGCAATGGCAAAGGCATGTTTCAGTGTGTTTACAATATCATTAATGTGACCATACGATCTGTGCAGTATCACAGGATTGTGTTCAACACACTAAGCTTTCCAGACTGGTTTTTCCTTATGAAATGAATTCCATTGCTGGTCAAAGCCAAATTGCAATCTCCTTTTCATAACAAAATTAAGAAGGAAGAAAGCATGCAGAGAGAAGTACTGCATGAAAAATGCCTGTCATACATAAGAAGCTCTTATTCCTTTGGTTTTCTGTGTTTTTTATTTATGGTGACATAAATAACCCATTATTTGTTGGCCTTGAATCATTAAGACCCTAATAAGAATTAGGAATACAAAGGGCAACATGATGTGTCTTGCACAGAAATGCACATATGGGAATTTCAGCAATGTTTCGTAAGTGAGCTGGTGCTGGTTGTCAGCTTTTAACTATGCTCCCTGACTAAATAACATAATAAAGTTGTGCTGATGTACTAGCAAGGGATTAATCAGAGAGATACATGGCAAAAGATCAGATTTCTTCCACTTGGTAAAATTCATGCCATGGGGACCTAGGGGCTGCAAAGGAAGTTAATAAAGTTATCAACAGCAATTAGTTCAGAAAGGAAAAACAGGTGAGAGAGCTAAATCTATTTCGACTTGTTTTAAAACCTACTCAACATTTTGTTCATACGTATGTTATCTTCTAATCACTGTTTCATGGTAATTAGCTGAGTCTACAGCTTAAAATTAATCATCTTCCTTTGGATGCTAGAGAAAGACGTGTTCATTTATGTATTCGTATCTTTTCTGATTTAAAAAAATAAAAAATAAAAAATAAAAAACACAAAATAAATTACCTTCCCTCCTGATGACTTCTGCATCAGTTTTCATCAACAGTGATTTAAAGCTCCATGCTTTTAGAGAGAAAAAAAAAGCTCCCTTACCTTTGCATTTTGATTTGTTGAACAATAGGCAACCTTGTAGTCAGTATTTGTCCAAATCAGATAATTTATTTTCTGCCAGTTAGTGTATATTCATACCTATATTTGTAGTCTTAAGTAACATGGGTTTTGCGAGAGATTTGTATGTCAAGTCAGAGTTTCAGTTTGACTAGGTTACTTTTGCCTGGATAAGGTGATCAGCTGCTTGAAGGGGGAATGAGTCAGTTCTCTAACTGGGGAGCTGAGCTACTGACAGTAGGAAAGCACAGGTTTTCCTTGATGGGTGTCTTCCACTTGATCCTCTTCTCTGCAACAGCAGCTTACCATCGTGCAAGCAACTTCTTTATGAATATACTGTTGTCTATTTTCTAGATATCATTTTAGCCATCTGAAGAGTACGTATGTGCAGGGTATGAAGTGCTCTTGCAGATGTTTACAAAATTTCTCATAAAAAGGCTAATCACAGTATTCTTACTAGAGAAGCTAAAGGGGAGTATCTTCAGAAAGCATTGTTTTCTGACCTTTAAAGCTGTTACCTCCAGGGCAGAGTGAAGCAAGATATTTGCCTCACTTTTGACTGTGACATTTGTGTCCTTGAAATAGATCACTACAATCTCTTTCTGGTTCAGACTGTCACCCTCTATGGGTATTTAATATTCACTTGAGTCCTGATATTCAGAGGTTTTAGGTAGCTAAATATGTCAGAAAATTGGGAATATAAGGTTAAAAAATAAAGAGGAAGGAAAGTTACTCACTACATTTTCATTTCCTGTACTTGAGAAAATGTTTCCTGTGGAAGTCTCTGGATTAAGCTGCATATGCTGAGATCAGAGATGATTAATCCACTTCAGCAGTGGGAAGTGGCTGCACAAATCTATGTAAACTAAGGGATTTTTTCTATCTCCTTGATTTACATGTTTAAGAATTATTATGTCCTTAGCTAAAAGCACATGGGTTTAGTCTGCACCAAGACAAATGCCATGGCTTGATAACACACTTATACTGTGAGTATTTTAATTATATTAAAAAATTACTAATACTTACATTCCTCAGATGTTTTTTTTTAAATACTCAATATAAACTTCTTATTTTATTTATTAATTTACATGTGCTTTGTCTGTATATAAAAATCAAGCATTTTGATCAATGTAGTCTGATCATTTTGATTACTGTAGAAGGCACTAAATCTGAATTTACACCAGACTGGCTGAAAAAATGTTAATGAAAATGAAAAATGTAATAATATGTTTTATTTATTTTCTGACCAAGCCTGTTATATTCTTCAAAAGCCATGTAAACAAATCACCCTGTTATATATAACCAAATTCATGCTAACCCTAATGTAGTTAAGTGCATCCATTGGTATCATTACTAAATCATAACATATAGGAGTTACTGATCGTGGCAATACAAAGAATTTTTACAGCAGAAGAAACATTTTTAGTAGAACATTCAGCTTAAGTAGCCTGACATGGTTAGAGAGAAAGGCTGGAGATCAAGTTCCCTCTTACTAAATCTGTTCAGCTACCTACATCATAGATCACAGGTGAAAGCATCTGAGGTCCTGATCGTCCTTCAGTGTTTTCAAGAATGCTTCATCTTTTGATGTTGGAAAAGACATATTTCCCTTCACTGCACTGGGAGAGAACTGACACGCCATTTCAGCTTTGAGCAGCACAAAGAACTGTGTCAGATCCCTTTAGAAGTGTTAAGAAGACACAGTGGGAAGCAGAACCAGTAGAAGTACAGTTCCTCAGGGAAGGTGTAGGTAGCATTGAGGCATAGTTGTTCATGTAGCTCAGGCAGGTAAACAAAAGTGGTCGTGTTGATCTGCCAGTCACCTGCGTGGAGAACACACGGAAGATGTATACAAATTAACAGTGAGACTAACCTTTTCTGCTTGTTGTCATCTGAGAGTACTGTCTGCTTTTCTCTTAAGGATGGAGAGAATCTTTCTAGAGAAGATAGGTTCATAAATTCAAACCCACCTACTGCTTTTACTTTACTGTTCTTTTAGAGCTGTCAGAGAGCTATGGCAAGTTTGTAACTTTTCAGCAAGTAAAAAAAAAAAAAAAGACATATCCTCCACATTGTAAGCAATTTCCCACAATAAATAGCAATGGGAACTTTTAGATTCTTCCATTGGAAAGAATGATACTAATTGTTCTGTCACTTCCCCACTGCCCCCTTTTTCAGGTCAGTGTGGCACATTCCAATTCATGTTTGCTTCAAGGCACAGGAGGAATCCCTTGTGAAGAGGGAGGGCTGTTTTATCATGCTCAGATGCACAAACAGTAAGCCTTTTGCTTCTTCAAATACCCCATTTACCAGCAGTTGTGAGGATTCTGGATTCCTCACACACACTCCAAAAATGCAGCATTCTTTGTTTTTCCACTATAAATGAACTGAAACCCATAATCTCTAAGCAGAAGTGATTAAAATAGTGTGGAACAGATGGTTTAAAAGCTGGTAAAGATTGAGTCTTCTGCTATCTTGTTTCTTGAAACAACTGCGTTAGTTCCTTAGTCAATTTTGAGTGGGCCACCATAACTTATTGGAGAAGATGCAAAGTACTTGCTTCTTTTTCTTTAATCTTTGTTTGTTTGTTTGTTTTTTCATTGAAAGATTAAAAAATTATAATAACAAAGGTCTACATGTACTTTAGTTGAGATAGAACATCATTTTTGTGTGTGCCTGAACAGAAATCTTCCATAGGCCTTTTAATAGGATTACCCATTTTTTGGAAATTGTACTACTTGCGCTTGGGTTTTGTTCTCTGTAGGAGACGACAAGTTCTAGCTTATAGAATTTAGAGAATAAAGATACCACACTACTTCTAAATACATGATGTTTGCGCTCAGGATATGTGAGCTTGGTACAAATGCATCAGTTTGTACAGAGAAGTTTCTAGACTGTATCATAGTCCAGAGAGCACTCATTATAAGTGGTTTTCCATGAAAAGTTTAAGACCAGGAGATTTACAAATCATATGGATTCTTTCTAAGGCATCTTCTTTCTCTTTCTTTAGCAACCTTTTTTTTTTTTTTTTCTTTTTTTAAGCCATAGACTATAGTTTATATCAAAGGAAGATTTATTCTAGAGAGACAGAGTAAGTTAGTTATATGAATGAATGTGTTATGGCAGCTTATTATGCTGTGAATATAATGATCTGTGTGGCTGTCAGGAACACATCGCTGAAGTCACTGCTGAAATGCACCACCCACCACCACTGTGCTCATATCTGCTCTTTGGTTTCCAGAAATGTTTAACAAGTGTTGATAAATGTCAGGGGATGCCATTTTTTCCTCATGAAGGAATTCAGTTCCACACCTTTGCCTTATACGCACTTCCACGTTTGCCATTTGTCAGACTGCTCCTCTGCTGCCATCTGTCACACAGCAGCAAAAAGTAATGGAGTAGTGATCAGAAGGTTTAATCTCTACTGCCATCCCACCAATATCCACCTCTGATATCTTGGGCCAAAATAGGAGGCATTGCTTTCTGAGCAGCCGTATTTATGGACTTAGAACATCTATTGGTCTTTTTTGGATTCCTGTAGTACTTGTGAATTTCCCTTTGGTGTACAAAATTTGCATTTATAATTTCAATGACTTGAACCTAGTTAAATTAGAAGTTTTGAATAGTAATCTTACTAATGAAATAACATTTATTTTTACATTTTTATAATGGAAAAAAGTCCCATTCAGACTGGAAGATGAAAAATTGCTCATGTATAACATGCTGAAGGAAGGCAGCAAGACAAAACTGCATTTGTAACTTTTTTATTTAAACATGTTTGCAATTTTCATAAGATTTAAAGTTGTAAATTAGAATTAAAAAATTGTAATAACTAATTTCTGATGATTATTATTTATTAAAGCAAAGCAGTTTTGAAAAATACAAGTCTGACCAAATGATCTACAGAACTGATTGCTTCATTGCTGTCTCCCCCAACCCTCATGTGAACTGATCGTTTTGGCCGCCTCTTTTTTCTTCTCCCACTATAGTTATGCAAGCCAAAGAAGAACAGCTGAATATCTCATTTATTTGTTTGTTTATTTTTAATCTAGGCTCTAAAGAACCTGGTTTCTGAAAGTTGTAACTAGAAATAAGGAGGCTGCCCTGTTGTTAGTCTTGGATTCCGGAGAGGCTTTTCTCTGATTCTTCTTGGTGGAAGATATCGGGTGTTTTATACACTACAACTGTATTTACTGAACCAGAGTTATTGCAGGACTACTGCTAGGACTGAGTAAGGTTTCATCTTCTAAATATTTACTGTTTTCCTTTCTTTCCAGAAGGGACTGAGGGCTCAATGCCAAATTGTTTATAATTCCCTACTTTTTTCCTTTGAGGGATGCAGTGCTGCTTGTTGGTCAAACTGTGGATGCTCAGTTAATGCACTTAATATTTCCTGAGGCAGAGGAAGGCAAGTGTTTGGGAAAACAAGGATTTTGTTGGTTACTATTGATTTTTTTTATTTTTTTTTTTAATTGGCCAGAGTATGCAGTCTAGGAAGTCAAATAATTGCATACACATTTAATTTCCTCAAGGCTCTGTGTGGTCTTCATCCAGCTTCTCAGATGTTGGCTACAGATGTTTTAAAATGACTTCCTCCCAATAAACATCTGCTCTGAAGTGACAAAGTGTAAGACCGCATATGTCTGAAAGGCCAATGTATGCACAAGCAGTTTTTGTTAATAGGTAAACAGAAATTTTTCCCCCTGCCTTGGCTTTTAATGTGCAGACAGTGAGAAACTGCTTTGCTTATTGAACTCCATAGGGGACACAGAGTGGTGGTTTTAAGTATGCATTTTAAAACATGCCACTTCTTGTTGATCTTCTGTGAAGACCTTTCGGATGTCTCTTACCGAGGATGCCACTTGTTGGACTATTTAAGGGTTAATTGCTGTCACAACTGCAGTCTTCTACGATGAAAAGTAGTGGGATAAGATGCTCAGGTGACTTTACTGTTTAGTTTGAGGGAATGTGAAAATACTCCATATTTTCTAAAATTTGGTAGAGTGTGACTGTCAGACCAAATGAGGGTTGGCATGGCCAATCACCTGCTTTTGTTATTCAGTCCCTTGTGGAAATGAATGTATGCAAGACTAAACTGGCTGAATAAGTAATAATAATGGTTCTGTATTTGGTCATTGAAAAAATAGTGGAAGTGGTAGAAATACTTTTTTACTTTTGGTAAAAGATGTAAAATACTGAATGTTGGTGGGTTTAGGTAAAGATTAAAAGAAATGTGTTCTTGAAGAAGTCAAGGAAAATATGTTATTCTGTGGGGGTGAAACCAGCGAAAAGCTCACTGTGGTGAAGAAAAAGCTTTGCAGGTAGAAATTCAGCAGTTTTGTACTCAATTCATATGCTGGCAAATTAACTTGAATTCAAGTGTGTATGAGGGGAATTTATGTGTTTGTGTATGTTGCTGAAGTACTGAGGTGGTGTCAGGTGATAACACTCTATAGTGTGTTATTTCTTTTGTTGTGTCTCAATCTGTGGAATTGGGAATGGGTGACAAAAGCATGATGGCCCACCACTTGCTGTGTTGTGGGTGGGGTTTTTTTTGGGGGGGGGGAATGGGGAGAACATTATTTTTTTTCTGCCTGGTTGAAAACCTGATTGAGAATATTAGCAACTTGAAGAATTGAATAATTATAACTGGTTGATAACTATTTTAAATCCCTTTACTTTTTGATCAAAAACAGTTTCAGAGAGACTTAATTCTTGGTCTTTGCTGATCTTTGACCAGTGCCTTCATTTTGTGTAAACTGCTAAGCATCTACTGATGGTAATGAGATAGCCCAGACCACGCTGAAACACAGACATAGCAAAATGCCTCTTAACAAAGCTGATGAAACCTGGAACTCCTGTGAAAGGGAAAGATTATATTACTTCTGGCCTTCTTGAATATGTGATGTTTGCTTTTTAAACAAATAATTACAAACTTTGTTTCTAGTGTAGTCTGTTCATTAGATAGCTTAATATTGTTGCAGCAAGCACTGGCAGCACATTCCTGAGAATGTAACCTCATCTGCCTTAGATATTGATAAAGAAAGTGCAGAACTTTCCAATGTATCTAGCCTATGTTTTCCCGGTTGACCCAGTGCAGAGTTGGGCAGTTGTGGTGCTGATGTAACTCACTTGTGCTTGCAAAGTTCGACAAGAGATTGAGGCCAATTGTATTAAAAAAAACCTCAATGCACAGTTTGAAAGCCCTTTCCTTGAAGAACTAGAAATAGATGAGAAGAACAAAATCAAAAGGAAGACGAGGTCTGGAAAGGAGGTGGGGGAAGCTGAATCAAAGATTAACTCTGAGTTAAAATGTCAGAAGACACAGGAGTTGCTGTCTCCAGTTTCCCGGCCACCTTATTCACACAGTAATTTTCTGCAAGTGCCATCTAGGAGATAAAAGATAAGGAATTTACTATGTTTGAGGGGCTTCCTCCTGGGTTTGACATCTTTTCCCTAGAAGTGATGAACCTCCTGTTGAAATGAAAAGTCTTAAACTTAATTATGAATACTTTTGGGCTAGTTTTAATTTACTATTGTGAGTCTCTGAAAGCAGTCAGAAACCTAATTTAACATGACAGCTCAGTTCAAGCATCATGTTTCTATGAGAACTGATTCAGAGTAATATGTTAGTGACAGCAGAACAGAAAGATTTGTCTGTTTCACCATCAAGATTACAAATAAGAGAAACATTGGGGGATACAGAGAAACTGAGTGGCCTCTTAATAGCCAGAAGGTAAGGGAGCCAGACACCCCATGGGGCCTGAATACCTGTATCCATATCCAGCACTGCATCCCGGATCAAGGTGACCTCCTCACCTACCTCCTGCTAGACACATCCACAGCTCACCTAGCTTGGTTATTCCCTGAAGTGAGGGTAGCAGACAAATGGTGGATTTGCTGTTATGTAGAAACATAATCAATTGTGTTGAATCCCTCTCAGTGTGGACTCAAATGGTGATGCAGTGACTTCTCTGTTCACTGTCTTTGTAAATGCAATCACTTGTATTAGAGGTTGCACACTCCTTTTCATAAGCTTGTGGGCTAAAGTACCTTCTTTTCTGTAATGTATTTATTTCTTAACAAACGCGGAATGGAAGCATGCCAGGTTACTTGGGAGGATTTGGTATAATTTTCAGGGATCTCCCATGTGGTTGTTCCCCTAAAGCTTACCTGGAAGCCTTTTGTTCCCCATACTTCCATCTATTCCCTTCTGTCTGTGGTTGTACTCTCCTTCAAAGAGTATCACTTGCTACCCTGGCTCCTAAATTCAGAGGTTAAAAGAAATGTGGATTTTCCTTCAAGTTTGCAGTCCATGCATAACTTGCTTGCTTCCTTGAGTTGCATTTGATTGCTGAAGTCATCCTTAGTGATGTGTAACCTAACACAAAAGTATTGTTTCCTCACCTTTTTTATCTTTGCATGCTCCAGCCTGGAGAATGATTACCATCAAAGTACATTGCTAATGAAATAGCAGTTCTTTAATCTGATGTAATTATTTAGAGAATGTTTTAATGTTTTTGACAAAGTCTGTTGTATTAGTCAATACTTTGTCTGAAAGTAATGTAAATATTTTATAAGAAAAATGTAAATTTTGTTCCACATTTTAGAAGATTAGTAGATTATTACTTGCCTTCCTGTGGCATTCTGTAGAGATCCATGTCTATTTTTTCACTTACTGAATGTCCATAAATCATTCTTGTTTTCATATAAACCATGTCCAAGTCTAAGAATTTAGTAGTATTTTTACGGCTAAATGCAACAAATAGTACTGATAGTTTCTGTTACCAGGCTATTCTGATTTTTCTTGGGTCCCTGGGAAGTAGTTTAAGTCCATTGATTAGTCATAGGAGTATTCACTACACTGGATCTCTTATTAATTCACCCTCCCTGATGATTCTCTGTGATTCTAGTGGTATTTTAAAGATGAAAAATATGTTGATTTGATCATTGCTCTTTTTCTTTTTTTCCTTTGTCATCATAAATTGATGGGACTTGTATGTGTACTTAAGACAGTATAGAAACAATTTGCATATGCTTTCTGTTTCTATTGTTAAGTAACCTGAAGTTTAAGGGCATTTCATTTTACTCCTGGCTGATCTGTTGCTTTGTTTTGGAAACCGTATTTATAAGATTAATTAGATTGCAACAGAAAAATTGTGTGCGTGTGTGTTTTATTTTGTTAATGCTGAGGCTGATGGAGAGCGCTAAGGATTGCGTGGGTGAACTGGGTTAGAAATCTTGTCCTAGAAGCCAACAAAAGAATTAAGCAAGAATCACTCTCCACCTCCCTAATTTATTTATTTATTTTTTTCATAGAGAAGTTGCTATCAAAAAATAAGAAAATCTGAAGTAAATCCTTGTTGCTATCATGGTGAATGCAGGAAAAGTTCTTTGCCCATGTGAAAAAAGAATATTGTGCTGTAGACCTAGAATAGTTTGGTCACAGAGTTCACCAGGAGTGGGTTTGCAGTCAGAGGTGTGCGTATGACAGGGGCAAGGAGCACCAAAGTGATACAGCAAAGACTGTTGAGAAGCTGGGATTTCTCTTCCATCCATCTCTTTCCACAGAAGGAAAAGCTCTGTGAAGTTCTCTTTTTCCTCCCTTTTGTCTCTCCTTTACTTCCAGGTGCATGAGAAGACTCCCAAAAACACTGGAAGACACACAAGTCTTCTAAATTTGCTGAAGTATTCATTCTTGTCTTTTAAATGATGAAATTGCTGAGTAATGGTTTCAAAAGGTACTCATTAACTGTTCTATTCCAATTTTATGAAGCTGATTTCCATTCCTCACTCCAATTTCTCCAATTCTGAAGTAGTAGTTTGACAGATCCATCTGATTTTGATGTGACCAGAGTCGGGAAACTTTTGTGCCCTGAAGTGCGCTACTTCGGCAGAGGAAAGAGCTGCCATTAGATTCCAGAAAGCAATGGCAGATGAGTATAGAGATAGTACTAGAATATAAAATCAAATTTTGACTGAATTAAATTCTACAATTAAAGTCCTTCATCCACAAGAATGTCTTCAAAATAAATAATGGTGATTAAAAGTAAGAGAAAGGCAATTTGGAGAGAACACCCTGTGCATGAGACAATAGAAATGGTTTTGAAGAAATCTGTGGTGTGGTACAAGATCTTTGTCTTTCCCTTTGAGAGAACATGCCTCCTGGGTGTGTATTATCTCTGATCCTGCAGCACAGAAACTACTTCTTAAGCATTCGGCAGATTAATTTTCCTGTTAAAGTACAGTCCTACAAACATATACCTTCTGTTACTTTTACTTTGCATATTACATCTTTTTACAAAAGATTTTGACATAATTTTAAAGGCTTCATGGGGTTTTCCAGATATCAGTCCTCCAGGCCAAGATAAGTGGTCTTCTGAGCAACATACTTGATCATATTAAGCCTTATTTAAGCCAGCACTTTTTAATTTTAAATGTTGATGATAAAGATGCACTAGTCAGTGAATAGTTTGAAGGGAGGGCTGACACCAACTGGTGAAAAGTTTATAGCTGTAGTGATAAAGGCCGTAATTCCCAAAGCAGGTCATGGTTCTGCAACTAGAAATGTGTTGATGGTCCTTAACTTCTAGCTGCAGGAAATTGAGCACCTTGGAAAATAAGACCCAATTATATTTGCAAAATTGGGGTATCCATTTTTTTTTAAGAGTCTTAGCCAAATTATACTTCAGCCTCCTTATGTGCGAACTTTCATTTCAGCTTTTATACTTAAAGATGAGATGCTTCAGCATGCATTTTATAGTACTTTAAGAAAGTACAAACTATTAAGTGACTAAAAGTACAGTTGTCTAATTAAACTTCCAAAAAATATGTTCAGCTCTGATGTTCACTTACCAGTTTCATACCAGTATGAAACAAAAAGCAAAGACACTTTCAACTTAAGGGAATGTGCAATGTTCTTCTGATTTTGCTTTTTTTTTTTTCCTTCAGTAAAAGTATATGCTCATCCAACCTCCCATGCTAAAACTTTTGTCTTCAACTGTTCTCGAACATGTCAGTGGTAGACAATTAGCTTACCAAAGTGATGTGTTGTATATGTATACAGGACAGAAAGAGGGTTGATTAAAAAAAACAAAAAACAAAAAAGGTAGTTCCCATCATTCACACTGAAAAAATGAAAAACACAGAGGGATCATGGCTTGATCAAGCTGCTTGAAAGTATCTTTTATGGACAGGGTTCTTTTTCTGGTGCTTGTACCCCATCAAGGCATAATTTTTGAGTGAAACTCTATGCAGAAGGGAAGTAAGAAATAGTGTTAAATACTGATGGATAGTTTCCAGGTTATGGAGTAATGTATATTTTCATAGCTACATTATTGATGCATGTTTTAGCAGAATGTAAATTATTTAACAGATGGACAGAGTTATTAAAATTTTTGACCGGTGAACTTAAGTATTTTTCTATATTCAGATATATAAAATGTGTTTTGGGGGAGGGGGAATTATAATAATCATCTGCTGTTTTATGAATGTAGAAATATACTACATTAAAGAGAAGAATCTTCTTAGGTCTTTGTTCAATTCCTGTGTCTGTGCCTTATGTTAGGTTCCCTGTGGCTGTCCATAGCATATTTTTAATCACTTCAGGGAAATGTTTTTGGGTTTTTTTTTCACATTTTCTTTTGGAGGTTATTCAGAACTCTGAACAGTCTTAATTTTAACACCCTTCTCTTATAGTTCTTCTGCTCATTTGGGAATACCTAAATCTCTTGTTATTCTAAGCCTGAATAGATCAAACCCACAAATATTGGCCAAAATGATTGGCACTGAAATTTCTTTGCTACTTTTCCAATTTCTATTTTGACCTTCTTTCTGAAGGAAAGGTGGAAATTCTACATTACATTTACCACAGGTCCTTATCAGTACTCATAATGCACTTTATTTCAATTCAGGGAAAACACTGATAATATATTAGCTTTTAATTTTATTTCTTGCTTTAAGTTATTAGAAACTTCACAATAGCTAAGATTTGTTGGAAATACACCTTATACACAGCACTGAGAATGAAGAACTACTTTTGATTATACTTCATTGCCTGGGGGGGGAAAGAATTAATTAATTAATCATAATGTGATGTTCTGAAAAGCCTTTTTAATTTCTCATTTTTAGAAAAAGGAGCAGGTCTGTCGTAATAACTGATGATTCTTCTCAGTCAAAAAAACTAAACCTTTGTGAAGAAAGGTTTTGAAAAAAGAGGAAAGTTGTTCGTCAGTGATACAGCACAGCAGACCCTGAGGCTGTGATAACAAACCTAGGTCTGGATTTAAGGATGTGAGGATCAATAGTGAGGATCCCAAGCTAGTTATCCCTGTCAAGAAGAAGAGTTTGTAGTTCCTGATGTGATGGTCTGAGAACAGTCCTGTTTGACTTTTTGGAGTAGCAAGGTAGAGGATAGCTGTGCTACGTGAGGTTGTATGAACAGCTCATGCCTCTCTGGAGAACATCTTATTGTGAAGTGTCCTTTTGCTCTTAGTCTCAAAGTAGACTAGGTCTGTGCTAGAAATCCTCTAGTAAAATGAAACATGTTTGTATACATACCAGAAGCCCTCTTTTTAGTGAGGTCATGTAATCCCTTGATTGTAAACCTAATTTCAATGGGGAACCAATCTAAGCAACATAAGGCATAAACTCATGCCAGTGTGAGCTGTGCCGATTCTGGCAGGAGTGCCAGTAGAGCTTTCCTTTGTGACTGTTCTGCTAGACGTTTCTCATTGCAGATTAGGTCTCTAAGACTTTCAGCCACTTTCAGATAAATACATGTACTGCTTTAAACAGAAAAGTACAGAATTGAGATAGTAAAAATAAAAGGCTGAAATGCGCACGTATGCTTTTGGTAGGAATGTACAGGATATTTATTAGCAGTATCAAACTGAGGGATACTTTTGTGATATGAGGCAATATTATCTTCTGACAACTTTACTACTTTGACCTACAAGCTATGGTGCTTTAAAATGAATCACAGTTTAAGAAGGATTAACAGCTCTTTATGATTCCTTCTGTATCTATATATAGGTGTATATGGTTATGCTCAGTGCATACCCTTGTGCTTTTTTTGGATCTATTGTATTTTCGTGATTTTATTTGAGAAGACATGATTTTGCAATACAGAGGGGAAATGCTTCCTAAATCTAACTAGTAGTTGGTGAAGGGTTAAAAATCTGAGGTCCTATTAGAGTAGAGAAATGCTGACACAAGTTCTTTAGATCTTTTTCGGAGTGAACACCCATCTTTAATTTGCTTTTCTCTTCACCCATATAACATTGTACAACTGTCCTTGAAAACAGCTCTTGCAGCTTGAGCATAGCCAGTGGAGTCAATTTAACAAAGGTTGCTGTCTGTGTCCTAGCAATGCAGGCAGACAGCCTGGAGCTATGAGTTATAATCAGCTAAACAGGTATGTGAGTAAGGACTAAAGATAGAATCCTGTGTTAATTGCTGTTTTTAATCTTGTTCTCATAAATTATTACTGAATCCTTTCCCCCAGCAACATGTCAAAATTTTTCTCAGATTCTAAGTAATCTACTGGATTTTAGAACATTTTTACTTTTAAGAAGATTCTTTCTGCTATATAAGCATGTGCATTCTCTTTGAGAGTATTTTTGATGAATTTACTTTAAAGCTCTGTTCCACTGCCTACATGATAGAAGGAAACATCGTGCTGAAAAACAGTGGGGCCTGAAGTATTCAAAGCTTACTGAGACTGGACTTGGCCAGTTTCTGAAAGCAAAGCCTGAGACTGAGCTGTTGTTTCTCTTCAAATGATTGCTTACCAAAATGTTTTCTTGAAACATCTGAGCCACAACCACTTTCTTTTCAGATCATTTCCTTTCTTCTGCAATCACTGTGTATCTGATTATCAAAACAGACAAAGCGATAAAGATCTCACTAGTTCCATCTTGTGTCTGCTAATGCAGTAATCCTCCACAGTAAGTGGGAAAAAATTAAAGAATGCTCTTAAGAGATCAATTAGAGTTTGGGGAGAGGGTGATAGTGACTGCATATGATCTTCACCAAGAACATTTTGCCTTATTAGGCTACTTTGCAAGCCAAAATGTACTTTATCTCGCAGCCCTCTAAAAATAACTCTGCATGGCTTTCTGGCAGATTGATATAAAAACTGTATGATGACGATACATGGATTTGTTTAATACAAAGCTAGAAGCATGAACTGGACTCCAAATGAGGAATGTCTTTGTATTCCTGAGTGGAAGTTTTCCAAGACAGTGATGCATAGCCACCAATTTGTAACTTTTCTTGTAATCTGTAAGTTTGGTTTTTAATCTATTTATTCATTTATATATCCTCTCATGTCTTAACTATGACACCATTAAGAAGTTATATGCACTTCTGATGACTTCCTGGACACTGAGAAAGTGACACTTTTTATTGCCTTTTTTCTTTTCTTTTTTTTTTTTTTTCTTTTGAATTAAAAGCAATACATTGCATCTCAATTTTCTCATTTGAATGCTCTCAGAGTTCACTTGTCACATAGAGAAAGTTGCCTTCTCCTTAACCTTTCCTATGCATAGATTGAAGTACTGTAGCTAGGAAAAGATGTCACTTCTTTTTACATCTTTCCATATTCTATCTATGTTCCATTCTGGGTGTTTGTATTGCATACTCCTTCACTAGTGGTACCTTCCATATTTTAGCATTCTGAACAGTATGAAGGAAAAAGAGCAGTTTGCAAGACTTTTTGTAAAAATGAATCTAATCAAAGTTAATGAAAAATATGGAGCAGTGTTTTATAAATCCACTTGATTGTACTGCAGGGGATCAAAATGAGATTTAGTATGAGAAGGTTTTCAATGTATATCTATTTCTCTCTAATTTGGAGAGCTAGCAGAGAAGCTGGAACTAAGTAAGCTCTAAGTCCCTTCTAACTCCGACTCACTAGTTCTGTGATTTGCTAGAAAAGGTGTTAGGAAATCTAGCCCAAGTGCTGAAAGACATATTAGAAATCAGATTGAGCACCGAAGCCCTGAGCATTTGTACAGTGTTCCGTTCTATCCATGAATGGAGCTATCTAAAAACTAAGACATCTCTGAAACGTTTGTTTCTGTATTATTGAAACAATAAGACTGCCATTGTTTTAGAGCAGACTGAAAACATCACCATTTGTAGGAAAAAAAAAAAAAAAAAAAAAAAGATATACTGAAAGAAGGGAAGAATGACATAGGTTGGGTAATAGGTTTGGTCTTCCTTTAGAATTGGCTTGCAGACAAACAGGTCTGTGCTGGGGCAGCTGCATTAGTTCCACTGTGTCGCTGGAGACAATCTAAGGTGATACTATCATTTTCTCTTTTTGTAAAGCATCTCTTCTCACTGTCATACTGTATTACAAATGTGATTTTTCCTAGTGTACTCTCTTTCATTCTTTATTTCTACAAGGTTTGGTTACTTTTGTTTCTCAGTTGGCTTTAAAAGTGTGTCTGTGAAGAGAACCAAAGATTGAAACACAATGAATTTGTCTTCATTTTGTAATCCTGGGGTTTCGTTTCCTTCCATATTACACTGTAATTGTGTAGACTTTTTTTTTTTTTTTTTTTTTTTTTCTTCTTCCTGAACATGGTAAGGGCATTTAATCAGGAAGTGGAAGGAAGGAAGGAAGGAAGGAAATAGAGATTAGAAAGTTGCAGCACTGTGTATTATCAGATGGTTTTAAGATAGACTTCCTTTTTCAAGGATTATGGCAATTGACAAAGATGTTTTTGCGTTGCATTGCTTATTGGTCTGTCTTGGGTCTTTGTATAGATTGGAAGGAAAGATTTTTCTTGCAGGAATAACAGGAACATGAGGACTTCTGTGATCTTAAGTTAATTAAATAGACCACATAGAAGAGTCTTTTTTTTTTTCTTTCCCCCCCCCCTTTTTTTTTTAAATTTAATTAATTAATTAGTTAATGCTGGGTTTTCCTCTCCACCTCTCTCTGAATGGAGTTGGTTTAATCCTGGAAAAGTGGGTTATGCATAAAAGACACTTGATACAGAGTCAAAAGATTTTTTTTGTTATTATTTTTTTAAGTAAGTACATTGTTGCTTTCTGACTGGGATGCAGCCCTGTGATTTATAACTGCTTCAACTGACTCAGCCTACTGTGAAATACTAGGAAAAATCTACAAGGCCACTGATCCATGTATTCTGTGTATTTCAACTATGTAACTCTAAGCCTTCTAAAGAGTTTTTCAAATCCTTTGAATCAATAGTAAAATATATACATATCCAGGGAACTAATTCTTGGGCAAATAACCTGCTCTCGACAAACGTTGTAAGGAACTACCCTGCTGTGTTCAGCAATGCAGTAAAACTGGTGAATAAAGATTGGTCCCCAAGATAAACCTTTAAATGTTTGGTCATAGAAAATCTGCATTGCTAAAGGCTTATATTATGACTCAGTTGGCAATAACTGGTACTACAACAACTCCTTGAAGAGAATTTCCTCACTCCTTATGTTTTTTCTCTGTACAACTTTTTGACTGTCTCCTCTGCACAACTCTTCTAATGAAAATGCAGTGGAACATGATGAACTGTACTGTATAGTGTGTGCAATACTGAAGTATCCGAATTGGGAATTTGATCTCTACTCCTTTAGAACTTTTCCTTTTTTTCCTCTTGGTAGTCTATTACTTTAATACAGGTGTTTGTGTATTTGGTTCATATTTTGCAGTTGCACAAGAGAAGGGCAAGGAAAGAGGGACGTGAATTACACCCAAAAGGCTACCTCGCCTAACCTAGCTGCTGATAAGCATTATGCCATTTTTTGCTGGGCAAAGACTACCAAACACTTAAATCTGTCACATAGTTTTCTTGATGTCTAAAAATAGGTGGGTTTTTGGTACGTGGATTTGTTACACTATCACAACTTGAGTGACTTCTGACTTTCTGAAAATACACTCCTTGGTACAAAGATGTTTCGGTATGGAGTGCAGGCAGTACTAAAAGCTGGTGGTGATTTTTTTCTGTGTGCTAAATGGTAACTGGCACATTTAGGGCTTGGGAGGATTCTGATCAGTGATATGCCAGGTATTGACCACATACATTAAGATGAAAATGCTGCCTCCTATTTGCAGTGAAATTGGACTGCTTGGATAATCTGTTAGCTTCTCTCCTTATACACTGTGTGTTTGGGGGGGGGGGGGGGGGGTGGGAAGAGGGGGGAAGGAAACAGATGCCTTCCCTTTTCCCCCTGTAGGACTGAATGGTGACCCAACTCCTGTTGGACTGAGCACCTCATTGACCTCTCAGCATAGTGGGCTGCCCAGGGCCAGGCAGAGCGCCCGGCAGCAGGGTCTGTGTGGCCTCAGGAGCAGCATAAAGCATGCCCAAAGAGTTCTGTCTCCACCTCAGCATTTAAAAGGTGCTCCCCAAATGTGGACCTGCTTCTTGCAGTAGTAGATGTCTTCAGTGAGTCTTGCTAATAGTTATCGCTGTCTGAGATAATGTTCCCTGTGATGTAGTTTGACTTACTACTGTCATTGGGGCTTAAACATAGTAATCTGTAAAAATGATTGGGAATTTACCCTAGAGAAAAAACTGTTATGATTAATTTCTACAAATGATAAACCACTCCTTCTTCAAAATACCATATGCTATGAAGTGTGATTTAATCCATTTAACTACAGAGCCTGATGCTTCTGACAACTATGACTCAAATGTCATCACAGAAAGTGATATTTCAAGTGGCAGGGTGGGATTAGAAACCTGCTGAAGATTTGTCAAAGGAGAAGTAAGTACATAATTTTTAGATAAGTGATTTGTCTACTCTAAACCACTTCCGCTGGAAAGACAGGCAGCTTGAAAGAGAAACCTACAGTGTTACTCTATGAAGTGGATTTAATTGCAGAGAGAAAGAAAACAATCCTTTTACTTATGGTGATGGGGGAGGGGGGGAACAAAACATTGTATAGTGGGGAATATGAACTTCCTATATGTATATATAGTAGATTTATTTATTTTTTTTTAGCCTCAGAAAGTAAAATTTCATTGACTTTTCTGTGAGGAAAGAGCCAGTCTCAAGATTGAGGACTTCCCAGTTACCTGATACATTGCTGTTTGTGCTTTTTGACATATCAACATTGTAACAACAGTGGGAAAACTTTGTAAATGCAGGAAAACTTGAAACAAGAGCAAGAATGTATCTAAAATCTACTAGAGTTGCAGTCAGTAATTACAAATTCTATTCCCTGCCACAGAGTCTGAACCCTGTGTAGTTCCTTAATGTAGGCTGTTTGGTGTTTCTTTGGGTTTAACAACATATACCTCTTAGTGCTTTTCCAGTCCTGAATAATGTTCTCTAAAACTCATGCTATTTATCTGTTCTGCCTGCCTACCTTTGTAATTTATGTCTCCCTAGATCATCTGTCCACTCTGAAAGTCAATAGAAATAGTTTGTAAGGTTCTGTACTTTTCTTGTGTGACCCAATCTCATATTTGGTCAGCTGTGATTGAAACTTTGATTTACTTGAGGGTTCATTCTGTCAGCCCTATGGGTCTGTCTTCATCTCTGAGGATCTGGTTGAAGTGTTTCCCATGCTGTATGGACTCTCTGCTATGGGTAAGGGTGCTCCAGCCCAATACTGCATTGGTAACACCTGTAGCAGCCATATTGTATAAGAAGTCTTCCTTTGGCCACACCTGTGCAGTCCTGAGATTGCAGAAGTGTCACTGGTGAGCACTGCTTGTTCTGATGGTTGAGGAGCAGGAGTGATAACAGCCTGACCTGGAGCAGCTGCTTAAAGAGTGGGAGCTGAGAGAAAACACACATGCGTAGTACTTTTTTGAAGTAGGTTCCCAGGGGAAAAAAATAAATAAATAAAAAATCACAGCGAAATGTGACAATGCGTTTTTGGTTTCTTTTTTTTTTTTTTTTTTTTTTTTATTAGTATGTGGAATCACTTTCCTGAGAAGAACTGCTCTTTGATATCTTTGATAGTTTGCTGTTCCGATCTGTCATGTTGCAGACTCTTTCTGCTAAGGTGTTTATAAAGCATCGTTAAGTGATTGTAAACACAGCAGAGAAAGCTGAGGCCATTTTTTAACCAAAAGAAATTTTGCAGGATTGCCAGTATTTATTCATTTATTTATTTATCTCCTGATCCTTTGGCTTTGATTGCCTCCTTATTAGGCTGGGGACAGGCTGTGATGTAGGCAGGCCAGACCATGGAGCTGGCCATGGCGTGGGCAGGCTGTGCAGCACAGGCCCTAACTGCCTTGCTGAAATGAGCAGCAGGGGAGGAAGTGGCTGCGCACCACAAGGGCTGGCAGGAAAAGGCTGATTCTGGGCTGGCCGCTGTTCCAACTGCCAATTCTCCCTCTGGGGAAGAGAAAAAAAAAATGGTCATATTTGCTTCCTGTTTGTGTGTTGTTGTTGTTGTTTCTTTGATACTGTCAAATGTTTTGCACCAAAGGTTTTCTTGAAGTAGGCTACACTAGCACAAGTTGAAATGTGATGCTTATTTAAAAATTGATGTAATTCTAAACTCAGGGAGGTGCGTGGGAAAGGTGGTTGGTGGTGGGAGGAACCAGGGGCAGGCAGAGCTGCAGGTCTGAGCTCCAGATGTAAACAAAATCACGTAAGCAAAGCAACCAAGCAGTCAAACCAAGAATCTCCTGTATCCTACCAACTCCCATTGGTGAACTACTGCTCTCATTGCTGCCTGCCTCGGTTTCCATGTCTGTGGGGGGGAGGATGTTTGCCCCTCTGCCAAGTAAGAGCAAGGTGTTGAGCAGCTGGCTATCACTTGGGCAGTTAGCACTACTGCAGTTGGGGATGCCATCAGCAGTAAACACAACTTTGTCACCTCAAATAACTGCCCACATCTGTCACCACTCTGAAGCTCAACGCCTCCAAGTAGATGTATGGCTGGGTACAGCCAGCCTGGCTCAGGTACAGTCACCACATGCAGGTGCTCATACAGCCCCTCACAGGTACAGCCACCCCATGCAGGTGCAGCCCTACACGGGTTTCCTAGCTGAGCGCTGCCTTGCCAGGTGCCGCCAGTGCTGCTCCACTGCAGCAGCGGCTCTGGCCGCTAATTAGCGTGCCTAGTTTGATGGATTTAGTCAACAGCATTCAGCAAACAGGGGAGGGGGGATACAAGTGTATAAGATTTTCCAAATCTAAAGACTTTTCAGCCTCAGTGACCTTAATGGTTTGTTATGCAGACTCGGACAAGTGTTGCTTCCAATTAATTGATCAAGGGGATTTATTTTTGTATCTTGGCTGAGTGCCAGAGGCGGAGGCTTTGTCCTGGCGTTTTAAGCACCACCCCTCCTTGCAAGTTTGAAATGTGAGCTGCCTGCTTTTCTTTTTTTTTTTGCTTTTTGCTTTTTTTTTTTTTTTTTTCTCCCTCCTCCCTCTCTCTTTCTCTCCCTCCCTCCCTCTCCCTTCTGGCAAAGTGGCTGTGGCTGCATGTGTGTGTGTGTGCGTGTGTATGTGTGCGTGCGCGTGTATGAGTATGAGAGGAGGAGGGAGAGGTATAATGGGAAGGCAAGAGATGGATCACTAGAGGCAGAAAAGAAAACCATCAATATCAGTAACATGCAGCTGAGGTGAGATTTTCTGAGCGTTTGATTTTTCTTAAAACCCTTTCAGAAGATTTAAAGCAGCCTTTTTCCATGCCGTCTGCCAAAGACGTACTCCTAAGCAATGTCATACGGATGCTTACATGTATATTGCTGTTTTAGGTCTGTTCGCGTATGTGTGAAGTTTTAAAGCTTAACCTGATTCTCTTTATTGTCTCTAGAGGGTTGTAGCTCGAGCACAAATAGCCTGTTGGCAAGTACGGTATGAGCCCATTAGCAAGACTCCATCTGTGATTGGTTTTGCCTGGAAACCGGGAGACAAGCAATGAATAATTGATGTGTGTTGTGCAGTAGCTGGACAGGCAAAGAGAGAGAGAGAGGGAGAAACAGAGCAGGGTGCCCTCAGAGGGGGGAGAGAGAACAAGCTTGAAAATAGCTACTGGCTGCCTTCTGCCGAGATTAAGGCAACCCCGACTGCCTTTGTTCTGCACTGGCTGGTTCCTGCCTAGAAGTGCTTTCAGACATATGTGGCCTTTTTCTGCAGCAGAAGAGAGACAGGAAAAAGCAGAGGAGGGGGAGCAAAGGAGGACTAGTTTTCTGAATGAAAGATAACTTGTGGGTAAGTTGGTTTCTTGGGGGGGGGGGGGGGCGGGTGTGTGTGTGTGTGTGTGTGTGTGCCAGCCTGCCTGAATGTGTGTGTGTGCGTGTGGCAGCGCGGGTGATTGTGGGTAAGGCAGTGCTGCATGTTGTCAGAAGGAAACAGCAGCACCAGGGGATGAAAGGCAGCTTCAGGAGGAAACTGGGACAGATTTGCATACAGTTACTGCTCATTGTGTGCGCCCCGATGAGGTTTGGGGATGTGAGAAGGAAGTGCACATCTGGCTCATTTAGCTGGCATTTATGATATTCTTATTTTAGAAGGTGAAATGTGTGATTTTTTTTTTTGCATGAGAATCTTTATTTTACCTGTAGTCATAAAGCCAAAAAGCAACAGTGCACATCAGTGGTGTTTTCTTCAACTTTAGCCTGCCTGGTGCTGTCAGAACATGACGTGCTGTTCTGCAAACGGCAGCGACAGCGGTGCTGCCACCATTTCATTTTCGCTGTCTTATGAAGACCTTGTCATGCATAACTCACAAACTGTGTGTGTCTGTCGTAAGTGCGTTCCAAGACGGCTCCCAAGAAGTGTGCATGTCAGCAGTAGTCTCAGTATTTGAGATGACAAGCTTCTTGCCCCTTGTGTTTACCAATAATGTCTTTTTAATTTATTTGCCTGTGTGAAAGCTAAAGAGATTATTGAATTTGCATGTGGTCTTAAGAGTTTTCAGAAAGTTTAAAACTTGTGGTGCCAGAGTGAATCTTAGACTGCTAAGTGGTGCACAGGGTGGTGGTATATTTTTTGTTAGAGTTACATGAATTAAAGTGAGCACCTGAATAAGGTGGTATGGATTAAGGTACAGCAGAAATTAAACTCATCAGATTTAGGTGACTTTAGCATTTGGAACTCTGCTGTTTACACCCAGCAAGTATCAGCAGCATGGCTTCTTGGGGGAAAACTTGCTGTTCTGCTTACCAACTCACCCAGCAGTAAAACTGCAGCACAAAGTGAAAGAGACTTTATCTAAAATAGCATCAGCATTCAGTGTCACTGAAGTCACTGTCAAAACTCGTCATTAAAACTTGCATTGACTTCACAAAATACCTTGACTATGTTCGGGTGAGCCTTTGCTATGATCTGGCTGAAAATCCCATAGTATCTGTTGACTTTGTATCAAATAAACGCTCCATCCAGACAGAGGTGACTGGCTGAACTGGTCAGCTTGAATCCTTGTTTAGGGCAACATTTTATCTTGGCTCAGAAAACAGCAGATGATGGTGACTGTGGTGCAGATCTGTGGATCTTGGAGAGAGAGAAGTTACTGTGGAGACTGTTTCTTATAAGAAGCCTCAGTAGGCTGGGATGACCTAAGAGAAACAGTTCGCATGGCCCAAACACTACCTGGAAATGGAAGTACGCAAAATTAAGGCCCAGTTAAAATTGCTCTAAGTTACCTGTGATTCCCTCAGATTTTTCCTTAAGTTAGAGCATTATTGTAGCTATGTTGGTAAATAAAGTTGTTATTGGTAGCTAACTAAAATGCAGAAAAGTAGAAGCTGAACAAACATGTTTTCTCTGTGTTCTCACCTATCAGCTTAGCAGAATCTTGTTCCTCTTTTTGCTTACTATTTAAATGAAAATGACAGTTAAACTAGGGTAAAGCATAGGAACCAAAGTTTAAGTAAAATTCTATCAGAAGAACTCAATCAGTGACACATCAGTTTAATTTTAAGCAAGCAGGAGACTATTACCAAAGGCTCAATTTTGAAATTAGGATGGAATTTTTGATTAAAGAAAAAAAAAGTACCTTGCTTCTTTCTGGAGAACCCCTCAGAAATCTTTGGGGAAATATAGCTACAAATACAGTGATGTTTCACAAGTAAAGAAATTTTCTGAATGGGCAAGGTACAGTTTTGTAGTAGCAATTGAAAATATTGATCTTGAGAGAAATTCAAAACTTAGTCTTAAGCTTCTAACTTGGCTTAGATTTCTGGTAAGATGGGTATAAATGACAGATCTCTGTGTGCTGGGGTCTCAGCAAAACTGACGATAATGTTGCTGTGTACGTACTTCAGAGAAACCCTTATTTGTGTTGCTTGTGCAGATGTTTAGTCCTGGAATCCTTGTGCTGGATGTGCCATTGGCACCCAAGAAAGGAAGGTCCCCTGTGACACAGAAAAGGTGTTGGTCACAAATAAAAATGTCAAGTGTTCGAACTAACAGTGAGAAAATTATTAATAGTGGGTACTTTGGACTCAGTTAATAAAACAATTTGTTGTAGTAACAGGTGCAGTTTTAATTACAGAGTGGTAGTTTAGAGAGAAGGATCTAGCAAGGTAAACTTTCTATTGTCATAAAGGTTTGTATGGCCATTAGGCTAACAGTTGCTAAATCCAGCTCAATTCCCAGCCCACGCCCCCAAAACACCAGCAATTATTGGATGTGTAACTCAGCCAAGTGGGTTGTATTTTTCTGTGTCCCAAGCTAAGCTTATGACACAGAAGTTCCCATGCTAGTTTCAGCTGTCACTGGGGTTGTGATGATGCAAGGCCTCTTGGCTGCTGTTGTTGTACTTCCTCATAATCAAGGGTATTAGTGATCAACAGCAGCAAGAAATCTTAGTGGGCAACCAACAGGAAACTGTCACTCTATGGGATTTTACAAGTGTAATGTCTCTTTTCTCTCATGGCAAAAGAATACAGAACATTATATTTAACACAAAGGGAGTAAAAGCTAGCTAGGAAAACTAAAACAACGGAAACCTCATGATGTAGGACACTGCTAAAATTAAGTGATGTTCCAGAGGTCTCAGGTGAAGAAGTTCTCTGCTTTTGTTCCTCTTAAGTTAAGAGGAGCATCTGACACAGAAAAAAACTTCCTCTGAGGCTTTGCAGAACGCAGAGGAAGTCACTGTCACAGGCCCCCGTGAGACCACCTGTTGGAGGTCAACAGCAAGGCTTCCCCCAGTGCTGCTCAGCCATCACTGATGGCAGAACAGTTTAGAGGGGTTCAGGCTGGAGCTGGAGGACTTGACCCGGGTACCAGCAGGGAGCAGAGCTATGCAGGTTGCTGAGCAGGCTGAGTGGATGGTCTGTACCTTGAGTACCTTGCAGGGTACAGCACATAATGCAGCACAGACATATCCTCAAGGTTTAAAAAACAGTGTTGCAACAAAGTTCCCCACTGCCAGTCCACTGAATTTGCTAGGTGGTTTGCCTGGTGTTGCTTTTCCAGAATAGACCAGAAAGGGCTGTGACGAAATACTAGCATCAGTACAGTGAAACATCCATTTTACTGTGGTGTAAGGTTACTGTTTGTTTGTTTCCAGTGACTAAAACAAGCAGTTCCTTATAAAAGTAGAGAAAAGTTAAAGCATTGGAAAAGTAAGTACACTGAGTTAATATCTCTTGGCTCTTCCAGCAGCAAGACAGGGACAGAAATTCTACCTTGTATACCTGCTCACAAAATGCCTTAGCAAAAGGGTGTTTAAGTGTATAAAATACTAGTTCAGGGAGTAACTTGCTAGTTTTGTATGAATTTTCAAGATAGCTCAGCACTCCACCCCTCCCCTTCCGCTAGGTTCTCCTAGGCATGAAATGCACTTTTAGAGGAACAGGGCTATTCTCCAAAACAGTGACACAAAGATAAATTTTAGGGTACATTAGGTTAGTGCCAAGCTTGATAATGGGGGCAAGAAAATGGAGATGACCTCTGCCACCTGGGTTGCCCCTCTCTGTGGGCCAGGAAAGCATCCCTGGGTCTGGCTGGAAGGCAGACTGGAAGGCCTCCGAGGACAAATAATTGCACCCAAATCATCTTTCTCAGCGTGTAAAAGGTTGAGCTGGCCTTCAAAATAGGTTGTATGTTTCAATAATTACCAGAAGTTACACGTATGCAGAATAAAACAAAGCACTAATAGCTTTTAAGGCATGGAGAAGAGTGTGTATCCATTCATCATCAATGAGGGGGCAGCCAGCCAGTCTGGCACGTACATAGGCTGTTTCTGCATTTTTAATTGCAAGTTCCCTTAAGGATTTTCTCTGTAAGATCAAGACAAGACATAGTGACCTTGGGACAGTAATCACTAAAGCAGTGTGGAAGGCTGCCACTCATTGTACCCATAATAGATATCTAGTTGTTGATCTGAATAATTCTTAAACGTCCTGCATCCTCTGGAGTGTTACTACTCCTGTTTCTGGGCTCGTTGGGTCTCATTCTGTCAACACTGATCCAGTGCAACCAGTGCCAGTTTTATCTATCCCAGAAAAAAAAGTTAATTTAATTCTCAGTTGTCTTTATTGATACCAATGACATGTTCAGACACCCAGCTAAGCTCCTAACTCTTGTTCTTTGTTGTAACTGAAGTACAGCTCTCATCAGTTTGACGAAGAACCTTTTATGTTCATTTATCAGCGTCTAATTCCTCCAACTGAATTTGCTTGTTAACAGTTGGTGTTTTCTGTACCTCCTGAGTTCCTCTTAAATCCCTTCAGTTTCAGAGGAGAGGCAAACTGGACTCTTGCTGTGTTAAAATCCTGGAAGCAGATAAAAACACACAATTGTTGGTAAATGTGACCTCGTTAGAATTATATTTGAGTGTAATGTTCTAATACCTGGATGAGTTCCTTTTTCTTTTTCTTTTCTTTTTTTTTTTTTCATTCTTTTTATTAAACTACTTGTACTGGATTTTTAAAATTTGACCTACCTTAGATATAAATGAAGCTGATAGAGAGTGATATAGTGGAAGCTGAACTAGGACAACCTGGAATGTTTGTAAAAATCGCTCCTTTACTTGTTTTTGGGTATCTTTTCTTACTCAAGTCCAGAAAAATAATAAAGACTGCTCATGGAAGATTGTCATATGCCTCTGTTTTCAATGCACAGCTCTGCTCCTTACTGACCTCTTCTTTGCTCTAGTGATTTAATACATTCAGCAGTTTATTAACAAGAAATTGCATTGCTAAGTAGCAGGAAAAGAAGAAAAAAAAAATCCTGTTCTGCATAATCTCTTGTTTATCTATATTCTGTTAACATCTAAGAAGGATGTTAACAGTACCGTTACTTTTACTGTCTTATGTACTGACACTCTCCAACTGTTTAAGAAAGTTGAGTATTTCAAGCATTGCCCTAACATGGAGGATTTTGGAGGAGCCTGTCATGATTTACTTATGCATACAGATTGCAGTGGCTTATGTAGTCTTGATCCTGCTTGATCTGCCAGCAGTATTTGCTTCTATTGATCACAGGCTGTTATTTGACTGCCTTGAGCAGCTTGTAGGTCTCCGTGTTCTCTTAGCGAGGTCTGCTACTGATATTTCTCAACATTCTTATTTTGTTGCTGTCGATAGATTTAACTCCAGCCTTGCTGCTCAGACAGCAGATGTGACAGAGGTTGTATCGTACCCTTTGTTGTTTTTTGATATGTTTGGTAATACCTCAATGAACTTTGCAGCCGTAACTGGGGCTCCATCCAAGTTTGGCTGTTGGCTCTGATTCATAATGCATGTTTGGCAGTGTGCATAGCTATCATGTTTGGTTGCAAGTGTGTAAAAGTTCCTCCCATCCCAGATGCAATAACATCTATTGGTGTTTTCCTAGTGGTGCATTTTTGTAACTAGGCATCAGTTCTTTATGTCTGTACTTACCTTTGTGTCCGTGTGCACTCTTACTGCTTTTTCAGTAATAGGGCAAATGAGAGGTTAGAAACCTCTCAACTTCATTGTCTCCCTAAAGGTAGACTGACATTGTAAGATTGTCCTATTAAATGGCTATGAATGGTTTCTAACTATTCCTTGGGGTGAAAATACTGTGGTTTTTTAGTTGACTAATTTACCTGAAAAGTTCCTTAAGGAGACTATCCAAAGTAATTTATGGATGTCAAGAAATATGTTGTTAGAGAGAAATCGCATTGGAATCAAGTTAAAAACAGAAACAGCCATATACACTCTCATACGGTCTTAGTCCATTAGGAATCAGAGATCTTAATCATTTTCGCAAATGGCTTTATTGTTCTTGCCTATAACTCTTAGAAAAATAGGAATATTTAGGCACTTGTGTTTCTGGGCCGTATATGAGAACAACCTTCTTTTCAACATGTGTTTAAGCTTCTGTTTGTTATTTGTGGATCCTCATATAATTTGCAAAAAGAAAGGGCCCTCCAGAGTATGTCTGATCAAAGATATAAGCTATCCTGTGGATGGACTTCTAAAGAGGTATTTGAGATGAAGAATTATGGGGACTTGAAGGAATAATTTTAATATACCATGACCAACTGTTCGATATAGACACTTTTAAATTTAGTGGGTCTGGGATGCTGGCTGTATGAATCACCTGATATTCATGAAGCTTCATTGTGTTTCTATCTAAAAAATATATATATATATATCAGGGAGAGATTTATTCTCTCATCAATAGAGTTTAGGACTTGGAAAGTTAGTTTTTCATTATTACATAATAACCTAAGTCTTGGATTTTGTATTTTGCAAAAAGCAGCATAGAGGACACCATTTATAATTTCACTTAAGAGTAAATTATAAGAGATAAAATAAAGGAAGTTTTAAAGTCCTGTCTTTAGTGTTGACGTAAAATGGTTCACTTGGAGCATTCACAAATTATGTTGCAGAGTCAAAGGTGTTCTTTGTGTTAAATGACTAATCTAAAATGTTATATAGAGCTAAATGATTTATTGATGTCTTTTTCTGAGGCATTTACCTGCACCTGTAGCCAGCCCATTCCATTTATTTTGGCTCACTGACAAATTAGCAAGCTATTTGTATGTCAGATTTGGTCAGTAGTCAACTCCCTCCCCCCTTAGATATTGAACAGCTTTTAATTCAACTGTTTGCAATAGTGGTAGTTTCTTATCCAGATAGACGTCATTCAGAGGAGTTCAATTTTTATCTTAAAAAAAAAAAAAAAAAAAAAAAAAAGATAGTTTATTAGTGAATATTCTCATAGTGCTGTATAGAAGAAAGTATGCCAGAGAGCTGCAAGCCTTTTCCATATACACAGGCAATATGTTCTGGAAACAACTTTTGTGTTTCACCTTACTTTCTGTGGGTTGGAATGTGAAATATTAGTTTTTATGCTCTCTGGCTGAGGCCATTGTTATTGTAACTAGGCACCTTTAAGAACAGGGCACTCAAAATTGCATCTCCAAGTTACAGCTGCTGCATTAATGTGTTGAGTAAATACTCTGCATTGCTGAAGTGTGTGTGACCACCTGCAGTTATTCTTGAGTAAGTTTTAGGTGGGGGGTCTAGCAGAAAATCGTGGTCTTGATAATTTGTTTTTACTGTTGGCTCACATTGGCATCACTGTGAGCATGTGAGTGTAATTCTCCAAATCCAAATGCTATAGCCATTGGCTGGTGTCTGTGCCCACTGCTGGGATGTGTGTGGGTCCAACTGCACTGCCTCTCTTGGAGATTGCTGGCAGAAGACCTCTAAAATCTATTGTGTAGGTAGGTCTGCTAAACTTGTTCATATTATTTAGTCCTGTCTTACACTTTATGAATAACAAATGGACTTTGGTAAATAAAGAGGGTTTTCATGGCGTGTGAATGTGCCCAGTTCTGGTCAACCTGCATGCTTGGTTCTTCTGGAATTCTCAGTGACTGCTGGTGGTGAAAGACCTGACTACTTTTTTCTCCTCTGAAGCAGTCCCATGTTTGCTAGTTAACACTGCTGCCATTGTACCACTTGAAGTGCTTTATGGCCTTATATCTACTTAACCTTTAATGTTTTCTGTCAACATCTATCGTGACCTGGTGGCCTACAGTTAGTAAAATGTGCCCTTGCAGTCTGCCGGATACTGTAATAGAATTAGGCCTTGAAAATTATCAGACCTGTCAGAGGGGCTTATAATCCTGTAAGAGCTTTAAGTGGTTTCTTACCTCCACTTGAACACACATTTGAACTGGTTGAAGTGTTCTTTCTTGCTTGTTTTGCTTTTACTTCCTAGTAATACTTCAGAAACTGCAAAAAAATTTGATTTTCTCAAACATATGTATAAGGAAAAATGTGGAATCTCCTCATTTTCTTCTCAATTGTCTTTTCTGGCTTTTTCTTTTTTTATTTTTTTTTTTATTATTTTTTTTTTCTTGTACCTGTAGTGCTCTGATTAAGCTCTGCAGCTATTTCAGTGGGAACTTGCTTCTTTAAGCAAGCAGTCAGGACACATTGCTATATGCATTTGTCAGTCCGTGGGCATCGTGCAATGACATGAGCTAGAAGGGAATGTCAGTCCTCTTTGTGAGGTCTTTGCAGTCAGTTTGGTGCTCACAGAAGGTGCTGCTCTGACAGCCTTAGAAATTTGCAGAGCAAGATCTGCAAAGATGGTAACACTGTGCAGGTACCTGCTTTTACCACTTTTGCAGCTTGTCCTGAGCAAATTAAGGTAGCACAAGAGATAGTTTACCTTTTGCTGGTCAGTTCTCAGATGGAATGCTGAAAGTAGTTGTAGAACCTCCATGGTCTCCATGTCATTATAACACAGTGCCCTGTGGTCAGTAACACCATCTCTATATTCTGTAATATTCATTGATCGAGAGAAATTACATGTGTCATAGCCAAAAGAAACTGAAAGTACCAGAGAAGCAATTCAACTAATTTTATGTGCACCCCATAGTGGGGTTTGGCAAGTCCCCTTATCTGGGCCTGCATGCTGAGTCCCTGTTCAGCACAGTCTCTGGTTTCTGTGAGGCTGCTGCATCTGATCTGTTCAATTCCAATTATTGCAAGTTGTTAATACTGCTTTATTTGCTTAAAAGGTAATTCAACTTTGGCTTCTGAAGTAGTGCTGACTCAGTCTTTAAACATCATCAGGGTGACTCAAGGTAAGGGAAGAGAAGAAAGCTAATGAAATGCTGCTGTTGAAAGTATTTCATTTGAGACCTTACACATAACTGGTAGAGGGAAATGCACTGCAGCTATTTCATTTACAAGGAGAAGACCTATTACAGAGATTTTTACGCCTCTGTTTTTCTCATATAGCACAAACAAGCAATGTAAGAACAAAATAAAATGCAGTCTCTGCTATTAAAGTGAAAAGAAGTAATCCCACCCCTCACAGACACATAAAAAATGTTTGGGTTGTTTGAGGTAACATTAATTGGGAGGGATGCTGGAACAAATTGGCATCTGAGCAAGGAGAACACATAGATAAATTGCCATCCTGCTGAAAGAGTAACTTCTGTGTCAATTTTGACAGCTTTCAAAAACAGTTACACTCGATACTAAATACTGAGCTGGAATGCTCCAAAATCCTAAACCTCTAAAAGTTATAGGTATGTTTCCCTTTTATTTGGTATACAAATCCCAAGAATATCCCAGGGCCCTCCTGGCAAGGAGCAATAAGGGACAGAGATAAGAGTATGTAATCAGTCATTGGGCAGCCCTGGAGACTGTCACAAGATGGACTGTCCCTTGTGATCCAAGAGCTTGAGTATATTGATGGGTAATATTTTTATTTCCTGACAGTCTAGTGAATGATCTCATCAGCTGTTGCTAGCAGATGCAAAAGTGATGAGCTTGTGGTAGCAAGCCAGACATTACACTGTTTTCTGTGCTTGTCTTGGGAATGAGTGACAGACGTGTCATTGACAATTTTCTTTTTGAGTAAAATCGTCCGCGGTGTTTTGGAAGGGTTTGAAGCTGAGCAGAATTAATGGCTTGGTTGAGAGAGTGGGCTCTGCTCAAGCAGCAGCATTCCACTGGGGAAAGTTTAGAATGCTTTCTTGCTCCAAGGAAACAGTGTTTTAAAGGTTGTATTTTTGTGTTAAGAGGAAGTACCTCAACCATTACCATTTCTACTCTCTCTCATGGCAAAGCTATGAAAGAAGCTTGAAAAAAAATGGGGAACAATGGACATCTCTTTCCAGTACATCACTGTTGTTTATTTATTCAGATCACAGGGTACTCAGATACCTACTCTTTAATAAGTTTTAGTTTTTCTGCAATGAAAGAATAGCTTGTGCAGTCAGACAAACAGGTTTCCACCATGCCAGACTGATCAGTCCTGATTTGCTGCTGTGTTCTTAGTGTCAAATCACATAAAGCTGAAGCAGATCATTGGAAAATGAGACCTCTGTTAGTGCTTAGATTGCTTCATTCTCCATGTTGATTTCCAGTTGTAGTGGCTTCTGTTACTGCTATGTTTTAATCTGAGCTTTCTACTTCTCAATTACAAATGTCTCTTCTGTAGCCAGAGCACATGTGTCCAACCCATGTGAACACTCAGACTTCACCTACATCATCCTGATTAACAGGGTGATGGGTACTTTACATGAAATATGCATTTGGTTTTCCAGCCATTTAATCAATTTGAGGATGAACAAATTATAAAAGGTGTCAGAATGGCCCAAAGCGAATTGAAATGAGAGAAGTCTGATCATGGAGTAATAGTACATGTGAGCTGAACAGTCTCTGGTCTTAGTCTTACTATTGTCCCAAATAGTAGCCTGTGTATTTCCTCTGCAGCTTCATTCTGCCTATTTTTGATGCTGTTTAGTGTATGCTGGCACTTCTTCCTAATACTGTCTCACTTCCTGCTTCTGTGCCTGCATTTGTGCAGTAGCCTGACTGTAAAAATGTCTCTCTTACTGCAGTATGAAAGTTTGTCTTACTGTGAAAATATTATTTATTATTCATTGTCTTTACACTGCAGTGTCTCTATATTTGTTGATCTTCAAAAAGCATATCAAACAGTTGCTAATTTTTCAAAAATCTCACTTTAGAAAGCTCTAGTTACCTGAACTTGAAGGCTAATTGTGGATCTCAGTTTTCTATCAGTGGAATCACAGTAAGCCACCCTTTTAATTTGTGCCACTTCAAGATGATGTACAGTTTCACACACAGTATTTGGCAATTTTTTCTAAGACATCTTCAGAGACTTTAGATTGTTAGCAGACTCAGGCATTTTTTTGGCAACTTTTGCCAGTTGTCACCATCTAAAACTAGACCCTACAGTTGAGTTTTCCCATATGCATTTTCATTGTTTGAGTAATCTGTTTTGAGATCAGTTTTGCATGAATCGCATACCCTAGGGGGAAGAATCTGAGTGGTACTCTCCAGAAGCTTCTGCTGCAGATTTCATTGATGATTAAGATATTTCTAGCCTGTCCTTAACTCCCCTTTCTAGTCCTAATTACACTAGAAATTGAAGATTGTGTAGTAATATCCAGATATATCAGTATTGACTCAAACAGCAAAATAATCCATAATCAGATTTTCTCCAGTGGTGGTAATTTCTCTCTGAAAAGCTGGAAGGTATCTCTGCCTTTGGAAGAGAGAGGACTGTGTTGCATTTGACAGTGCTGGTGGGAAAAGAGAAAAGAGAGTAGAGGGATTACCAAACCAAGCATTCTTTGGTAATTATGGAATTGATAAATTTTAAAACTTTAATTAAACTTTTGCTGCTATAAATTAGCAATCAGCTAATTAGCAAACCTCATACAACCCCTTTACATTTTCCAAGAGAGCTGCCTACCCTTCCTTTTTCATAAGCTGTGCTCTGAAAATTTACCCGTATTCCACTGAACTTAGGTGTTGAGTGATGTGAGAGGCCTGCACCTTTTGGAGACAGCGTTATTGGGTTTCAGGGATCTCTGAAATCTGGAAGAAAGGTATTAACATACGACAAGAAATTTTCAGCAGTGTGAAAGAGATCACCCAAGTAAGGTCTTACACATAAAACTTGTGTGAGCATGGAAATGTTAAGGGCTGTAGTTATTTACAAGTCTCAGTACAAACAAAAGTGCTAAGGTACGTGTAGTTCTATAGCAAAAGCATCCTTTTGCTGATACAGCTTGTTTCACTCAAGGTATTAGTATAAGCAATAAACTAGCAAAATCACTTTTCTTTGCTGATACAAACTTTATTTGCAATAGGCACGTATATCAAACTTTTCAAGGGTGATTGTGCTGGCAGAATATCTACTGAAGTGGTCACAAGGAATGGCAAATTAAAGAAACATGCCTCTGGCAGAATCTTTTATTCTGTACTTATCTCATGCTGCATATTCAAACACTGATTGTTTCTGAAGTTAGTCAGTGTAGGGAGTCTGAAAATGTACTGATTGTGGTTAGATGAGGTGCGTGTTCTAGCACATTTATTTCCAGACACTCTCCAAAGGATATTTTTCCGTAAATCCCTGGAATCTGTCCTCCTCCCCATAGCATCATTTTTTCTTTTAGTTTTGGCATCCATGAATGCCAGTAAACAAACTTAATCTACAAATTCTGTAGGGGAAAAAAGGCTGACATTTAAAGACTGGCGAGCAATTGAGCTGCAGGAGGATGTCATACGTCCATGAGATTCTCCTTCGCATTATGGAATTGAATAAATAAATCTTCACTCTTCAGGAGTCATTTTTGGGATTAGTCTGATTCAAACCTATATGTAATCTGTAGGTTTTAGTCCAGAAGGCCTTTTATTTTGAGTTTCTGATTCAGACAACTATCAAAGAAATGATGAACCCAATTTAAATGGGTTTCATCTTTTATAGTCTTCACTGAATTTTGGTTGCCCCAAAATATTGACCAAAAAGCATATAAAATCTTTTTTTCTATTTCAGCAACCTCAGCTTTATTTGATTTTTGCATGATAAGAAGTGCTTTTGCATGAAGAAGTGCTTTAGCCTATTTCACTATAAAAATACTCAACTCTTGATTACTACAAACTGTTTTTCATATATTCCCAAGGCTGTTCAATGGTTTGTGGTTTTTTTTTTTTGCTCTTCCATGCAGTGACCTACCCTTTGGAAAGAAACTGGAACTTTCCTGAGCTAGGAATAGTTGCAGCTTGAGCAACTTTTGTCTAAACCACATCTGTGAGCCTTTTGTAAATGAATTAAAATACAGTTATGCCTTTTATGCCAAAATTGATGTGGTCCGTTTTTCCAGCTAAATAGTCTCTAACTGTATTTGGAAGATCTGTTCAAAGATAAATGTTGCTGCTGGTCATCTTCTTCCAGTGTTACTTTTCCTCTAAGGAAATCTGATTGCTCTTTTTTTTTCTATGTATCTTTTGACAGATACCCAGTATTTAGATCAAATGACAATAATTTGGGACAGCTCTTCTCCATGTGCTGGCAGTTTAAGCATAATAGCTCATTCTAGCTCTTGGTAGTCTCTTGTCTGGAATGTCATGTTTAGCCTTTTTTAATACCTTCTTAATCCACCAGTGATGTTCTATTGATGTTACAGTTCAGTGAACCTAAAATGAGAAATAAAATGAGAAATTAGTGGTAGACCAATGTGTTGCTCAAGGCAGGGCTAGAATTCATCCTAGCATGGAGACGATTTGCCAAGCAGCTTACATTTTCTACCTGAGGAAACCTGTGCTGAACTCAGAACTAGATTATTTGTCAGCTCTCATTCCTGCACAGTGTGGTTGCAGGCAGGAGCTATGGCTTCTGCCAAGTTACTTTGGTTATTTTGCTGCAGTATATTTCTCTGTTGAAACTCATACTCATCTGCTTTCTGGTTACCTGAACAACATGCCTGCACACAAAGCCCTGTGAGCCTGCCTGCACTCAGGAACATTGGTGTGGAAGAGCTCCCCAAGCTATAGAAGATATGGTATAGGGAAGGGAGCTCCAGTGTCTAATAAAAATTCACTACTTCAGATCCACTTTTTGCTTTACAGGCTTCCAATAGACAACAGTGTATATGGCTAAATGTGAAAAACTGAGCTGACAACACTTTCATAGAACTGAAACATGATGTGAAATAAAAATGTTTGTCTGGGATTTTAAAGCAGTTTTTGCAGATTTCCCTTGTGCTGGGAGGAGGCTGGCCAGCACTGTGCTGGGTCTGTGTGCAGCCAGCTGAGTGTGTTTAGTAACTGTGCTCCTGTCAGCTGTGCCCAGGGGGCACATGTGCTATTGCAGGATCTCCAGCGTCATGCATTCCTTTTCTTTTAATAGGTAAGGCAGATGTGAAGAGCAAAATGCTATAAGCAGGGAAATGATTCTGAAGAAGAATCAAATGATTCATCTCAACAACAGTGGCCCTAGCCAGTTTATGATAGAATTGAATTAGTACATGCTGTACAGTTTCCTTCCTTGTCCCTGTTAGTGGAACAGGACCTTTAACCTAATTATTATCATAGTTTCTGTTTTCTTATGATTTGTTAGTGTTTGTAATTTCACCATATTTTATCTTAGCAGCCTGCGTGTTGCTTACTAATGTGCTTCAAGAGTGATGCAGATTGGCAGTCTAGGCTGCCTCTTCAGCAGAGAGGCACATACAACTGTTTTTATTTTGTTTAATTTAATTTCACCAGTTCAGACTCATTGAGGTAAATACTTACTTGAAATTCCTTAGAAAACAATGGTATTAAAAGCATCAAATGTAAACAGGAAGGAATTTGCATGAAATTACCGTGAAATGGCAGCTGGAAATGTAATCATGTAGACAACTACAGTATAGCAATACATCCAAAAGCAGTCACAGGATTGTTGAGTTACAGAGATTTTGTTCACAGAGCTATTAGAGGTGTATCAGAGTGCTGGCAACCCCTGCAAGCACTCGGCAGTGGGGCTGGGTTATGCACTCAGAGAGGAGCACTCATTTCTTAGTTTTAAAATCCAGAAATTTGTTTTTTCTTTACAAAAGAGCTGCTCACAGAACCGTGTCTATTATTATGAATTCAATCTTTTTCTTCCTTTTCTTTATTTGCTAGTTTTACCTTGTCTAGCTATAAAATAAATACAACTCTAAAAGGTGAGTGGGATTTGATTCTCATAATTTGCTACATGCACTTGATTACCTTTATTTCTTCCCCAACCCTTTGTGTTAATGAACATCAGTTCACAGCTGTTTCCTATTCTTGTAATGTGCTGTAGAACAGAGACTGTTAAGGTTAAGGAGAATAAATGAGGAACTTTAAAAAGACCTCTTTATACTTGCTTATCTGAGTTTAATTCCCACCTTGATAACAAATCGAAGGTAAGCTTTTATGATGCAAGCCCAGTTCTAGGCTACACTTTTTGTGACTAGTTTTAACTTGATGTGTTACTGCTCGTATTTGCACTTGATCTTAAGGAATTAGTAGGAAATAGCAAATAATAAATAAGGCATCAAAAGGCAATTTAGTGTATGTCTTAGTATCTGTTGCTGGGAAAGCAGAAAAACAGTTCCACTGGACTGATTCAATGCAATTTTAAAAGAGCAATACTACGCAAGGTCACTGTGTGAAGGTAGAGAAATCCCAGATGAGCTGGGAAAACTGTTGAGTGAATTTTCTACCAGCTTCTCTCCTTAATAACCTGCTGAGATTTCTAGGGTAAAGCACAAGGATAAGAGTTGCCCCTTGGCATGGCCTGCTCGATGAGCTGTGCTGCTTAAATGGACCAGTCACGTCCTTGTTCCCACTTCAAGAAGCATGTGGATCTGGAGCTAGGGTAGGAACTGAATCCTTGAGTCGTCCAAATCACGGAGAGGGTGTCAGCCTCATTGGCCCTAGAAAAGTAGTTGGAATCCCACCCAGCAGACAAAATCCCATGCTGCAGGTTTTTCCTTTCTCCTGGGTGCGCTCCAGACTTCACTGGAATTGCTCTCTTTCAGTACTTCCAATTAGCAAAAGAAAAGTCACTGAGTAAATTCTTTCTTCAATTCATGTGCATTTTAGTTCTGGCATGACAGCTATAGACTTTTAATGTTCATTTTGTAACTCAACTTTTAGGTTTAAAATATTGCCTCAGATGTGAAACTGAACTAAGTGTATTGTCAATGAGACCTGCATGTACCTCTTGTCATTTGGACAAATAATCTCTATGTATCATCATGTTTCCTTTTTCACATTCTATTAATTTTTTATAAGCTTCATCTGAACTGTAAAACACAAGCTGTTTTCATGTAGATGGTTTTTATGGTGACTAAACATTGGAGAAAGGAAAACAAATAATTGTCCCAACATACACATTGCCTGGAATGAACAGATTGATTTAAAATGCACTGCTCCAGTTCATTGTATAGGCGGCAGTCTTGTATGAATCACTTCTTGTTTTCTGGTCTTCAGTTTTCTAATCCTTAGTTTTCAGGCTTTTGAGCTAAGCTTGTTGCCTTTTTAAGTAACACAAGAATTACATAGGTGTTACTTCCATTGTAGAGGCAAATGTTGGATATAATAGAACAATTAGGTAAGAGCAATTACTGGGGTTTTTTGAAGTTAGTATCTTTCATTACAGAAAATAACTTTTTTCTTCTACTTCTGATCTTAGATGTCACTACAACAAATGTGTACAGCTATTGCTATACTTCTAATAATAAGGATTATAATATAATGCCTATTCATGTCATTTATCTTTTCTAATGTCAGCAAGCACATATACATAGAAATGCTGAATTTTATTTTGAATCCCACTCTAGTTTTGGCTTCATAAATACTTTATAGAAGGGTTGTCTATGAAGTGAGTGTTGAACTGTGTAAAAGAGAAAACTAGGAGAATTGAAAAATCATATATACTTTTCTGCATATAGTAGCATACTTTCAAAACCTTTTCTATCAGGTACGTCTTTTCCATGAAGCTTTGTGTTTCTATAGCCCTTTTTAATGTCTCTCTCAATAATAGGGGCTTTCACTGTTTACTCATTTGTATGTCTTTGCAGTCTTTTTCAGCCATTTTTTCTGATCTCTAAAACTTTTGACTATTTGCTTAGCATTTTAGGGCAGAGTAACCAAAGCCATATACCATGTTCCACTGAACAATGAGTCTTTGTCTTACTCAGCAGTAACTGAAATACTATTGCCATTTCCTCTCTGGTGTCATCTTTCTAACCATACACTGATTACTTCATTCAGCTTTTTACAGTTCCATGCCCTTCTCTTGGAAAGATATACAGACTTAGAGCCCAGTCATACTTCAAACTGGTACAAATGGTCACATTCCTCAGAATAAAATGTAGTATGGCATCTAGTTGCCCATCCACCTTGTTTTCTTCCCCATCTTGTCTGTCTCTGACACAGAAATGTGTCACCTGCAAGTTTTGTCACTTTACTTTGAAGCTTGTTTCCAGATACTGGATGACTGTATTGAACACCATTATGTTTTGTCCTGGCTTTGACCCCACTCGCACTGTAACTGTTTATCATATTGAGAGCTGTGATTCTTGCTTTTTCCTAGGAAGCACATCCAAGCCAATGACAAGGCCCATTGCTGCAGTTCCCTAGCCTGGTTCCTCAGTAGTTTTGTGCAAGGGCTGTGTGGGTGCGCAGCTTCTGGAAGGGGTGGCTGCAGGGTAGGGATGAGCCCCACTGCAGGCTTAGTGCTGCTGACATCTTCCAGAAGCTGCGCTGGTTGGCCTTTGCTGTGAAGTATTCAGTTACCTGTTTCGGCATATTAAACTGAGGTTAATTCTTCTAAAGCTCTTTAAACTGGGACTCAGCAACTTACAGTTTTCACTATAATACAGAATTTCATTTTTATGAAAAGCAATAAGATTAACTGGCCAACTGAATTCTGTGCAGATGAGGGGTAGTTCTTCTCACTGCTGTAGCTTGTTCTGTGGCCAGCACAGGGTGTAGGTAATTTATATTCTCTGTGTCTACATGCTAAATTGAATTCTAGTGCTTCCCTTCCTGGAACTCTTGTACAGTGATGTAACCGCTCATATTAACGGATATTAATTGGTGTGCCTCTCCTTGAACAAACTTCTTCACAAGTCTAAGATTTCTTGTTGGCAATCAAAGCCCTGAAGGCAGGGTCTGTGCTGACATTTAGAACCATGGGCTGGCTGCTGCTGCTGTGTATACAAACATGGAGCAGTGACTCGGATCCAGCAGACCAACAAGGTCAGCTGTGGAGAGCAGAGAAAGGAGAGAGTGGTGTCCGCCTGCTGCTCACACCGTGCCGCATAGATGGGCTCTGTTCATGGGGCCTGTGGGAGATTTTTTCCTTTTTTTTTTTTTTTTTTTTTAAATTCATCATTCTCTGCTGTAGTCATTTACACAAAGGATGCTTTTAAATGAGTAATGAGTGCTTTCCTGTTCAGCAGTTAGTTAAACTGAACTTTGTGTCACAGCTCTTTACGATTCACTCATACAAGACCTAAAATATTCAAGACTGGTAGGGGGGCAAAAAGCTCTGTCTGGCTCATGCTGTTTCTAGGAAAAAGGATTCTTGGGGGGGAAAAAAAACTCTGCAAAGACCTACAAATTATGCAGTGTTCTTTCTGTCTATGAATAGTTTCTCTTGAGAGTGAATGAGGCTGTATTTTTGGATTTGCAGACAAAGCAACTTGTGTTACAACTGGCTTTTCTCCAAAACATACTTTCAGTGCCCATTTTATTTTATTTTTATTTATTTTTTAGATTAAATGATAGACAGCCTGAAACTGATCTGGAGGCTCTTGGGGAAGACATGTCCAGCTGGCCATCTTCATAGTGGCCTTGCAGGTCATCTTCCACAGCAACCTGTCAAGCTGGGCTGTCAATATGCTTTCTGAGACATGGTACTGCTTAGTCTAAGGAATAAAAAAGACTGATATGACTTACTTCTGGAGGTATTGGTAGGCTTTTATTCTTATTACTTCTTGTAAGAAGAAGTCCTCACATACCACTTCTACAATGTTTCAACACATGTAGAAGTGGTACGTGATGACTTCTTCCTACAAGAAGTAATATACCCTGTGCAGATTAAAACTAAGTTATTGGAACTGGTCAGAAAATGTCCTGAATTCTGCCATGACTGTCATTCTGGCACTGAAACAAGCTCTTTTGGTGGAGGGTTGGGCTCTGGGAATCCCATGTCCTCCATTGCAAGGGAGGTCCTCCCTTGTGGGGTGGAGAAATGGCTTTTAAACTTGGGGCTTGGGGTACAAACAGTATGATGGGAGAGCTCATAAACACGAGACTGTTTTACCAAGTAAATCCCTTTTTCTACTTTCTTCTACCTACTCACTCCCATTTTTTACCCCTTTTCTCCCATTCTCTCTCTGAGAAGCTCTGTTGGCCATCCTGCTTCTTGGGCATGACCCTGACAACCAAGGTGTAGTGCCTAGGCGCCGTACTCTTGTCTACTGTGTTGCAATCCCTTCACTTCTTTACTTTCCATGTATTTTGAACATTGTTTTTAGAGAAATCTTGCCTTATCCAATAGTGTTTACCATCTTTTAAGCAAAATAACAACAGCTAATTTTTTTGTCATAGCTGATATCATTGATTTCTTCTAACTCATTCTCCATCTATTGCTAAGAGCCAAAGCATTCTTTAATACACACTTCTAAACTGAAAACTAAACTCAGTATGACTGGGTCCCCATGGTGCAACTTAGGAGGCAGCACAGTAACATAATGTTTTTCAAGTTTTTATAGTAATTTAGAATGTCATTTAAAATGTCGTGTGATTTCACAAGGTTTAGGCAGTTTCACTACTATTTCACTGGACTGATATTAGGTTTTTTTTTTTTTGTTTTTTTTTTTTATTGTCATTTCTTACACATGTGCTCTTTCATGGAGAACAAGGCATTTGCCATTACTAGTTATTAATATGTGGTTAGTTTTCTTATCTAAATCAGAAATCCCATTGTGCTAAGCATTGTACAAAGACACTTGAAGAAGGAGTCTCTGCTCCACTGAGTTAAGCGGTTTTGATACTGAGATCCTTTCACCTTACTTAACATACTACATTTTTGTAGTCCATTACTTAGAATGGATAGAACAAAAATGGAACCTACAAGAGCACTGTCTTGAACCAGTATAGTTTCTCACCTTTACTAGAAGAGGTCTTTCAGAAAGCCCTTATGATTTGTAACTCAGTGGGTCTGGGACACACACTGCATGCACACTTCAGTATCAGTTACATGAGATTACAGCATTCTTTGTTAATTGCTCTCTTGTTACTTGTGTCATTACTACAGCAGTTATGCTTCACATCCACTCTCTCTCCTGCACCTTAGCCTACATGGGTCTGGGCTGGGGGTTTTGCTATCTTTTTTTTAATTCATCATCTGTCTGCAGAAACTTTCAGGAACCTATCTGTTAAAAGATTTTATTGGTTTTATCATGATACCTACAGTAACATTTGCTATAGTTGTATGATCATTCTTTCAGTCTTTCCTTATGAAGTCTTTGTATCTTTTCAGTGTATTCTTTTTATCTCAGAGGTGTTACTGATGGCTTACCTATGTTGTGTTCTGCTATCGTTACTGATTCATAGAGTTTCACAGGATTAAATACATTTTGGCTTTATAAGGCTTCCTTCAAGATATCTTTCCTGTTAGTTTATTCCACTCTGTAATATCAGGAACTTATTCTGTACTCAGTGATAACTTTGAGATATTACCCCTTATAAATACTCTAGTGAATGACGCTACTTCACTGCAAACTTTGGTTGTTTGATCCTAGCCTTCAGCTGTGATCCTGTTCCCTCTCAGTGATGCTCTGGCTGATATTGGTGGACCTATGCCAGATCTCACTGTCACCATGGCTCACAGAGTCAGGCAGGCTACAGAGCAGAGCATGTTCCAAGCCTGTGCACATGCTCAGGAGTCCACTTAAATAGGACACTTTTCAGCCTTTACAGCGTAGTTATTATTTGTTCTCTAGTGTTCAGGGATGCATTTGCTTGTACAGAAATTTGCAAAGAGGTTTTAGAATCCCCGGTTCATTTTCTGTGACACGAATCTGTCTTTTTTCCAGCTCCCTCCAGGATTCTTTCTGTCAGATTAGCATAGTCTGGTGGTCTGCATTCAGGTTGTGAAAAGAGCCTCTGAGCTGTAATCTCACATCTGATGTTGAGTGTGTTGATCCTTTTCTCTTCAGAATGCTGTGGATGGTTGAGAATGTATGGCCTTAATGATTGGCATTATCCTCTGGAACAGTTATTCTCTTTGTTCAAGGCTGTTGTATAGGCATGAAAATCCTGTTCTATGCTCATGACCAAATCTGTACTCTCCTTCATGGTCTTTTTGTCAAGAGTTGTCCAAAAGATCCTTCAGAGAGACAGAAATTTCAACAGCAGCAGTGTATCAGAATGGATAGAAATGTTTATATAGACCTACCAGTCAGTTGGACTCGGCTCCCTCACCCTAGCAGCACCTGGATGTGATCTCACCACACCTTCAGACAATAGCTGGTCTCTGCGGCTTTCTAACCTGAGTGTTCTCCCTAAAGGATTATTTCGCTACCTTGGTTTCCCTCTTGGTTAAACTAGGATGATGTTCTTCTCTTCATAGGATTAGGTGAGGATTAGCTAGTGTTTACTGGCGGCTTGCAGATAAAAGCAGTACTTTGTTTACCTGTATATCTGCATGGGCTTGATGCATGGCTGTGCTCAACTCTGCCTCTGAAAAACACCTGCTTCAGGATACTGTGACAAAATCAGTTCATCTTGCAGTTTGGAGAAGTTTTGCACTATTCTTTTTTTTAGTTATCTTTTTTACTTTTATGTGTTATTGTAATACATAGTATTTGCATGGTTATGCTAGAAGTTCCAATAGCATTTCTAGGTCGAGAGCTGTAAGAACTGTATAAAGAAGAAGGAAACATGATGCCATCCTTCAAGAGTTACCTTGCTAGACAGATAGAGTACTCACTGTCTGCTGTTACCTTTCCAAACCAAGTGTCCCTGGTTTACAGATTAAAGTATCAGGAACCAGAAATTCACAGTGCTTTTTCTGCTGCTTGTGTCAATTCTGAAAATAAAGGCTCTGCAGCAACTGGAATCAGCTAAAAAGCTGGTTGAAAATACATCTTGTTCTTCCATGGCGATATTGGCTCTGTGGGGCTTTCTTAGTAACATGAGCAGATATGACTCAGAAGACAGAGGGAGAACAACTATGTTGTGTAGGAAGTTAAAAAATATTTTTTACCTTTTTTTTTTTTTTGGCCAACATCACAGCCAAGTTTCATTGCCTGTATTTCATTTTTTTAAAAACCCTTCTTGACAGCTTTTGGAACTTGAGCTGGTATCCTCGATTGATCTTAGACAATCAGCTTGAAATCCAAGAGAGATCAAAACAGATGTTTTCAACAGCCAGTTCTTTCTTTCAGAGGGGTTGTGCTACTGAAGAGCTGCAAGGATTAAGCATGTGTGTAGAATACAAGCAGGAGCACATCCACAGAGCAGCTTGTACCCTAGGGACAATAAAGAGGGGCACAAAACATGACATTTGAAATGATGTAATTTATCATTTTTGTAGCACCGAGGTACAAGCTGCTAATGCAGATTTACTTGTGTTTCCTTAGACAAGAGTAGGTGGGGTATTGCCTGCCCCTGCCTTAATTATTTGAATTTGTCCAGATTTGGCTTTTTTTTTTTTCCCCCTTCCATAGGGACATGTAAATATGGGTTCTAAGCTGGAGGAAAATGTTGTTTACAGAGTACAATACAACACTTAAAGTGTGCAGGTGAAAGATCACACCTTCTTGAAACTGTGATAATTACCCATTCTTCCTTCTCCTTACAGGTCTGGACTTTGCCCTCTTATCTGCTCTTTGGTGCCTTTGTCCTTGTTCCCTGTTTATGTTGCTCTTGAGGGTTCCCTTCATCTCCTCCTCCACCCTCATGTTTTCATTTATTCCCTTTAGAGAAAATTTCCTAATCCTTGGCTGCAAACCCCTTCTTTCTTTCAAGCCCTTCAAGTAACCAGCTCCTTCCAGAAAACATTCCTATGCTAATTTTGCTGACAAATTTTTGTCCATGCCATCTTGTTTTGAACTTTTATTGCATTTCTTTCAAGCTCTTAATGGAAGGAGTGAGTAGTTCTGTGCTTGCAAAAGGCCCTTTCTGTAATCTCCAGGCAATGAATAGCCAGGCCCAGTCTGCAGGCAACCACATCTTAGTCCACCTTTCAAAACCCTTATCTTTTGCTCTCATTTCTATTGTTTTAGACCCACTGGTTTAGTCACTTTCCCACCTAATGTTTTAGTACACATCACAGAAGTTGACAGTTATGATTGCTTGGGCTAATACAAAAGTATTGTGAATGTATAAAGGAAAAATTATCACAGAATCATTAAGGTTGTAGAAGACTACTTAAGTCATCTAGACCAAGTCAGCCCATCACCACTGTCCACTAACCTCAACCTTCAGTGCTACATACCGCATTTTCTTTTACAGACTTAGTGTGTTTTAGCCAAAGGATCAGATTGAAAGTCTGTGAATTTAAGTTGTTGGCTCTAATTGCTACAAAAATTGTTCATAGGGTTTCCCACCAACTTCAGCAGGAGTGGGAGTTCATCCAAAACAGTTCTCAACAAGAGCAGACAGTTTTATTTACCATCAGCAGGAACAGCATCTTACTGTGTGCATTCTGGTAGTATTTGGTGTTCTAGCGTCCATTTTGAATCCTTTGATCCAGATATTCTGGGAACATAAAGGAGACATGGTTGCTATTTAGATAGGATGTTTGTTCAGTGCTGGTGCAAACTGCTGTTTTTCTGCAGGCTGCGAAACAGAAACATTGTCCTTGTGAGAAGCTCTGCAGATTTAACAGTCTGACAGCTGGGAAATCCTGTTCTCTTGCTGTGCCCCTCTCCCCTCCCCTTCTTGCTAGATTCGCTTCTGTTTCTGCTTCCAAAGATGAAAATCTCACCCCCTATAGTGTCTTGTGGGTATCTCCATCTTAGGTAAACAGCATTTTTTGTAGGCTCTGTTGATTGTGTCAGATTGTATTCTAGTCATCTTCCCAGAAAAACAAAATAAAACAAAGCCAACAAGAAGTCATTCACCATTTGTCCAAAATGTCCAAAATGCTTTCCAATTTGTGTTACTAATGCTACATAGATTTGTTTAATATTCAAATTATGTCAAAAAATAATTATTATTTTGCACTGTTCTACTGCTTCAAGCATTTTTGCTTTAGGAAATTGTCCCTATAACCTGTCTCATTGTGTCGTTAGCACTGTATGGTTTTCTCTGCCATCCTCCTCCTGAGTTGCTGAGAGCCTGGTGATGGGGAGTGGGGCTGCCTGAGAGCTGCTGGCTTTGCCTGCACCAGCAGCCTGCATGCAGCAGCGCATGATATGGTTTCGCACAATGCCCTGCTAATGCCCTCGTCAGCAGCTTCTGAGGGAAGAGCTGCACTGGAAAATACAATAATGGTCCTCTGCAAGCAATAGGGAGTGCGTGGACTGGAGCTAAATTTGGAAATCTAAAGCTTATTTCATGCAAGATTATTAGAATTATTTGGGTTTCAAAGCGCGTGTTCACACACATGCATATATTGAGGGCCAGCCTTTCCACGTGACTGCTGGATCTGAGTGCAGTTGTTATTTATAGACAGCAGGAGCAGTGATGGCATTATCTTGTAGCACTTTGGTCCTGAAATTACAGCACTTCTGTGTGGGGAGAAGGGACCAGGTGCCCTCCATGGGAATTTACACAGTCTGCTCACCCATAAATGTCTCTGTGATGAGATGCTCACAAATAACTCTTTCGCTCTTCCTCATTTTTTGCGTTTTCAAACAGAAAAGAAAGGCACTGAAAGATCAGTGTGGTTGTGATTTGTGTTGCTTTCATTCCTCAGTGCATGGAGGAAGCAACTAGCTGTGTTCATGTTTTCATCTGTTCCATAGCTAACCTGTTTCTATTCATGTAAAAACATAAACATTCCCCTGAGGACAAGGAAATAGCAATTTCTACTCTGACTAACACTAACGTTCATATGAACGTTCTAAACAAACTAAGCCTTCTGTTGCAAGGCACTGTGCCTGCAGTGCTGCCAGCATGACTGGGCCATGCAGGAGCACAGCAAAGCTGCGGCCTCAAGGCATATGGGTGCAGAACAGCCACCTGCCCCTGCCTCTGCACGGAGCCCAAGTGCTGCGGGGCCAAGCCAGCTGGAAACAACAGCATAAAGTCAAGCAAGGGCTGTCTGGGAAAAAAAAAACAAAACAAAACAAAAAAAGCTCACTGGTCTCCCTGGTCAGGTTCACAGGGTGGTCATGCAGACAGATGCTCAAGCACAGCTGGGTGTACGACAGCATGACAGGGTGTAGGATGGGTAGGACCTGCAGGCAGAACTGCTGCTGCTGAGCACTTTGTGTCTTGAAAATATGATAAAAATAATCTGAAGATCAGAGTAGCTTTATTTAGGCCTTGAATCCCATTTTTTGTTTTATGCCAACTTTGGTTCTCTGTGTGGCTCTAATTGTAATGGAACATCAATGAGTTTTCCTTAATTGGTAATAAAATAGATGTGGTGCATGTTGTATCTTAAAGGAAATCAGAATGCCTTAATGAGAGCTTCTGTTGCTCAGAGTCTGCTCCCTTAGTACAACTGTATTTGAGCTGAGAAAAAAAAAGAATGAATTTAGCAGGTGATTGTTGTGTATTTTAAACTGTATTGTTGTAGCAGTATCAGTGATGATCCAAGGCTCTAAGTAATGCAAGATTTGTAGGGAAAAGCAGTTATCTATTGCTTGACCAACTAAAGCAGCTAGAAGAAACAAACTTTCAGGGTGTGCAATTCCTCTCTTGCTTCAGATAGTTACCAGGTTCCCAGCACTGCTTGGAACAATTTAACTTCAGTTTTATTAATTAAATGTTAATTCGTCAGGTAGTTCTCAAAGGAAGGTGGTGAGTATCAAAGGAGAAGTGGAGGTTGCTGGCAAAGGGAAGGTAGCAGGCTGAGTGGGATTGATGGGACATGGAGAGAAAAGCAGAAGTGATAACGCTTTAGAAAACCAAAGCATAGGGAGTGAAGAGGGAAACACTGTCTGTTTGAATCTGCAGTACTTGCTCTGATCTGTGTTAGAACAGAAATAATTAAGTCAAAAAATCTTGTTGACTGAGTTTCTTTTTGTTAATATCCTAAACTATTTCCACGTTCAGCGCAGACAGGTTGTTCTATATGTAGGAGCAACTTTTTTTTCAAAATGAAAACAAGAGGATATGCCCAGGGTGCTTACAGCTTATTTCTGCTTGAACTCAGAGTTTGGATAATGCAAAAGATGGTCCTGCCACCCCCAACTTTGAAAACTAACTTTTTTTTGTTTTGCTTTAATGCTTGAAGATAGGCTGGCAAACTGTGTTCAGCTAATCAGAGAAAAACAAAAAATCCTGAGGACACCTGATAAAACATTCTTTTCTCATTAAAAAATAAAGATGTAAGATGATGTAAAATAAATGTTAGGAGCGAAACTGCAAAACCAAGAAGCAAAAGTTCCTAAAATAGCATTTGGTCCTTCTCAGAAGTTCTGGCTGTGCAATGTTAACTTTGGAAACATGTTTCTGCTATAAATTTTGGTTGTGTGATTTTTTTGTGGGTTTGTTTGGTTTTTTTTTCCTCCTTGAAAGCCTCTCCAGATGTTCTGCGGTTGTTGCCTGCAAGTGTTCCATGGCAGGCATGAGAATGGCGGCACAGAGCAGGAGCCCCTTGATGTGGCAGTGGTGGTTTTTCCTTCCTGCAAAGGGAAGGTGTGTGATCTGCTCTGGGCCTCGTTCAGCCACAGGCAGTGTGACCTTCAGCACAGCACCTGTACTCAAAGTAAAACAACTTCTTTAAGACTTAGCCAGCAAGCCGTGGGTCTGGATGGCCACAGCAGCGGCCTCTGCAGGAGCTCCCCACTGTTCCTGTAACATTAAGTATTTCTTAATTTTCTTGCATTTTTAAGTAGTAATAAATACAAGGCAGACATGAAGTCTTTTCATATGCAAGCTTTTTGAAATTCCTTTGCTCATAATCACAGATTCATTGGATTATAGAAGTCTTTAAAAGTCATCAGAGCCATTCTCTATTGGCTAAGGAGCCCCCAGTGTCATTTTCACTGCTTGTTTTTCTGACCTGTTCTCATCATCTCCAGTCATGGAGGTTCCTCAGCTTACTGTTTTCTGATGAGGAAAGTTGTCCTGGTAACTAACCAATATATTTGCTATGTCTTTGTAGTTTATTATTTTCTGACTTTTATTCTGCTGATATAGATACTAGGGTATTACTCTTTAAAATGGAATACTGCTCTCAATCTTCCCTCTTCTTAAATAGCTAAATAAATAAACTCACTCCATGCAGTCTTTTCCTCATGGTTAGTTTGATAGCTCATTCTCTGCCCATTCAGTGGGTGTATAATGTTGCTGAGGAGAGAGATACTTCTTGAACTGCGCATCCACTCATGCAGCCAAGTACCTTCAGCTCCACCTGGAAGAGCTCTTGCCTGCAGAGGCTTTTCCCACTCTGTTGTGAAGGTATGCGGTGCCATACCTTGTACTTGTCTCTGCTGAACACTGTTTCAGACTGCTTCTCCAACTTGTCTAGATCATTTTAATATTAAAGTTCTGAAGTAAACCAATGTTTCTTTGCAGCTTGTGCCATCTGTAAGTTGGACCGAATATGTTCGTTCTCTTTATCCACAGATCCTTTTTTCCGTCATGGTTATCTGCAAATGAAGCACATAATAATTTTAGACCCTGAACAGACTTCTGCATCAGAAGCCTATCTGATTATGCTCGGGTTTATTACTGCCATTGGCTTAATATTTCTGTAAGTTTAAGTTTCCAGCCGTTTTCTGTGTGTTCAGCTAGACCTTATTTCTTCTGTCTGTTTGCCAGAAAGTCGTGTGGAGAAGTGCTGAAGCCTCAGTAACATCAAAATAATGTACACTCTGCACTCAAGATCCTTTGTTTGCTAGCAAAAAGAAAGTTTCTGATCAATCCATTACTCATTTTTCACTTTTCTCTTAGTTGTTTTGAATCATTTTGCTTTTTTTTCTCCCCTAATAAGTTACTGGATCTTTAATTTTGTAGTTCTTCCTTCAGCTTTTTTGAAAATAAGCACTAGATTTTGCCTTTTCCAGTCTTTTCATCTTTCTACTGTCTGTGCATGGATTCCCTGTGTTGAATCTCTGGTCAAATGCCTCTGATATTTTTTTGTAGCAATTTGTATTGTTAGGCCTGCTGTTAGTCAGCTCAGAAGTTGTTTACAGTAGTGATCAGAGAGCTCAAAATGGTTTAAGGGGGAGTGAGCCTCTCACCTGTGGGTCACCCAAAGTTTGAATCTACCCAAAGATGGGCTGCCATGAGTCATTTCCATTTTTCAGATGCTTGTGTTATGTGTGAAATCTGTTGACGACTAAAGCTGGTGTTACACAATAAAGGCACACAGCAGTAATGAAAGACACTGTTGTTTGAAATCGAGGCAGTGAAACTAACAATTGGATGAGTAAGAAGACGAACAGTCTAATGCTATTTAAGTGCATTTCTTTTGGAAAGCCAAATTCAAGAGCTCACAATTTGCTTGCTTGTGGCCTTTCACTGGCTTTGTCTTCTCTTTATAATGGTTCGTGTTTTCAGATGTAGCAACATGGGTACTGCTAAGCCTAAATGAGATGCTTATGTATTTTATCTGGATCCACACAGTGTGTTTATTGCTTGCCAAATTGAGCCATTGTGCTATGTTTTGTAATGTATTACTTCAAAGTTAATGTAGTGAATCTGGTAAGATGCTCTGCCAAGTTTTGGCAAGTACAGAAGGAAACTGGGAAATCCCAGTTCCACTGAAGTCATGGGATAAGGATAGCAGTATTCAGGTCTGTATCTCCAGCATGTCCTCTTCCAATTGGCAAGAGCTTTTGAGAAAACCTGTATATGTATTTGTGTGTGTGTATGTGTTTATGTCTGAAGGGGTATTTATGAAGAGCTGAAAGTACGCCAAGGCAAACTGGACCCATAGTCCAGACAAGTCTAGTATGTTGTGGCAGCCTTGAGAGCTCATGCTTGATAATGCTCAGGTTTTATTAGGATTTTATTTGATAACGCCTATGTTAGTTAATTCAGTATTGCATCTAGTTTAATTGGGCATCCCCCACATTATCTGTTGTGCTACAAACCTTCATGACGTTTGCTTTTTCATTCACGACAATATATGTAACTGTATTATAGATTGATCCCACAAGGGCAAAGCTGGGTATTTCTGCAGGACACAAATGTGGCTTTGGTAATGGAGGAAACATTGTTGATAAAGGATATGACTTTATATTGTGGTGAAAGCCGGTATCGTACACTGCTCTGCAGCACTGAATGATGGCTGTTGATTCTGTGTTTGTGTTGGGCTTAGCAGGGCAGCTCCTGCCTACTCCGTGGGGGAATTCATTTCTACACAGCTCCCTGTGCCCTTTTTACAGAACGGGTCCATTCAAAGGTGCTACTAATGGCACTGGTCTTCTCACTCAAGACAGTTCTGTGTTGATATTGTTCAACTTCAGACCAAATCGGTCCATTTAATCCAGTCTACTAACCACAACTGTTCCAGCTGATTCTGCCTGATGGAGAGCATCAGGCACAGCCCCCAGCTGCTCCAGGAAGGTAGGCAGCAGGGCATGAGCCCCATGGGATAGGATGGGAGCAGCATGGGGGGCAGGCCTAGTGCTGTGCTGCAGGCAATGCTGGCAGCCAGGCCTGTGAGAGGTGGGTGCCCGGCTCCTGCTGCACAGCCACAGGCAGGCTGAGCTGCCAGGCTGCTGAAAAATTGACACTTCTGCTTTGTAATTGGGTTGCATGCATTTCTTTTGTGCTCTTGGCATTGGGGCGGATGCAGAGAAGAAGGCTGTATAATGACGGGGGTAGGGCTTATCTGTCAGTAGGTCAGGACATGCAGGGGTACCTAGGCAGAGCTGAGAGGAGGGGAGAACACCCATGCTCCAAGCTGCTTTTAATGGCTAATTACATCCTCTTTCCTCCATAGTCTTGCTTTCCTGCCCTGGCTGACTCAGAGAGGTTAGTCAGCCATTGCCAGGCTCTGCTGACGTGCCTGAGGAGGGAGGAGAGCTGCAGAAAAAGCAGTCTTGGCAGCAGCCAGGAATGAGCAGTTTCTCCCCTCTCTCTCCTTTTCCCAGCTCCTTACAAGTAAAAATGGCTCTTAGAACAAGAGGAAAACAGACACTTTCCTGTTCTCCAAAACTCTGGATGAAGATTTTGTCCTTTTAAGGCAAATGGAGTTATTTCTGTAATAATGCAGCACTTTGAGCATTAACTAGTTAACGTATTTTATATTTGTTTTCCAAACACTGTGCATTCTGCATTATCCTATGCGAAAAGAATGACATTCTTAAATAACCAAGATGATAGTTATTTTCATTCCTTTCCTTCTCTTTGTGTCAGTTTCACTTCCCTCCCCATCGTATTATTTCACACGGTAATTTATAAGCACTGTATTCAGATTGTGGTTTATGCAGCAAAGGATATAAAGCCATCAGTAGCTCCGTATTCCCTCTACATGGAGTTTATTGCCTTTACATGGAGTTCTCCATACAAAACATACAAATTTGGTCCTACAAGCAATATAAAATTAAGGGATAGAATTTTGGGGGAAGAAAAAGATCAAAGAACCCCTCGACTTTTTTACAGATCTTGTAAAAATGTATCAGCCAAATGCATTTCATTCTGGGATATAGAAGCAAGCCAGAGAGGTGGTGCTGAATAGATAGTTATCCAAATCAGACTCATCCTTTTTTTCCTAATATTTTCATGGCAGTGAGTAAGAAATATGGGTCTGCCAGCCTGCCTATTGAACTATCTGCTGCAGCTTAACTGCAGCAAGAAAGCGGTAATCCTATTGTGCTTCTCCAGCAGTCTCCCGGGAAGCTGAAGGCATTGAAATTACTGAGCTGTTGTCCTATCCCCTCCTCACCTGTCTTTGCAGCTGTAAATATAGTGTCTGCCTGTAAATAACAGTTTGCTGCATCTTTAAGCGCGTTCTCTAACAAGAGGCGGTGATTTACTGAGGTGATAAGCTGTAACTAATACTAGGGTATCATAATAGGTAAATAGATTAACGCCATGCTTCTCTGTATTTTGCTTTCTAGGGAGCCCACTGGCTCATTCGCTCCTAGATGCTTACTGCAGCACTTTGCGATGTGCTGAGTTAAATCAGTTGGCTACAGGATTGTACCTATTGACGGTGGTGTGTATACAGCTAATGAAATGCATTAGGCAATCTATCGGGTAGCATTGATTGCTTAGCCTATTTGCCTTTCCTTTTCTGTTCCCCTACCCAAAAATGATTATAATGGACTATTCCCAATATTCAGTGTCAGGACAATAAACTACTCTTCAAGACATGCCATCATCATTCATCATGTAATTGTTGCTTTGTGAATGCAAGTACGCTGGCAGCCTTTGTCACTGAGAAGTAACTGTGCGGACAGCCTTGGTGGGAGGTATGGTTTCCTTCCCCTCCAAAGCACAGGATCCTGGCGATGGGAGCACCTTGTCTAATGTGTGCAGGAGAGCTCTGCTTTGTCTCCAAATGACAGGTCTTCATCTCCAAAGGGCCCTAGCAAAAGTTGAGCAATGTCGGGGGTTGTTGCCAGCCTGAATAATGGTGCTGCACATCTTGTGATATTTGGCACGTTCCTAAGTACCTGGCTCCTGGAGGCAGGGGATTAAATAACGATTGCTTCCTTTCTCTTTGAAGCAAAGCTTAGCTCTGCGGTTGCAAAGAAATGCTTGAAATGTCACTCAAGTCGAAGGGAAAAAAATCTTCTGCCTTCCACAACTGTCTGTCCCCAGGCTCGCAGCGCACACATCGCGGTGTTACTCTGTGATTTTTCAATGAAAGCACTTAGAAGTACAGGAGGCACCCAGAAGGCCACAGCGGGGCCAGCTGTGGGATGTGGGGTATTGTCAGTGTGGTGGGGAGAGACCAGCCTACTCTGCACGGAGGCACTTTCCCCTCCTCTCTCTGGAGACGGGCAAAACAACGAGCTGGCTGCAGGGAGCTGAATGCCTCTTTCTTAAATTCTTTTTCTTGCTTCCTTCAGAAACCTCGTTGGCTAGTTGAGATTGGAATCTCTCTCCTTTTGAAATCTCTGTTTTTCTCCATTTCACTAGTGCAAAAACAGAGGCTGCTCATTTCTGTGTTGGTTCCCTAACAGTCATTCCTAGCAAATTGGTATTGATTTATTCCTATGAAAATGCATCAACGTTTGAAGTAAAATGCAATCCCATTAAGGATGATACAGGTTTTCCAAATGGAGAAAAGTAGGTCAAATATTGTACCAATCAGCTCAGAGCATGTCCCTTTAAGCAAAATAAATGTGTGAATACACTTAAACTGTCAGCACGTCATTTGATTGCCATTATTATGCATCTTTTGGCATGAGCTGGCAAAGCCCTCTGCGGCTGCACGTTGGCTGAAAATGTCAGTTCTGGGGAGTTAACCAGGCTATGCTCTACATTTGTTTGTGTATGGGGGAGCGAGGAGGTGCACGCTTAAAGGATTTTTGTTTCCTCCTTGCAACAGTTGACTTCAACTTAGGCGGGAGAGCTGGGTTATTATATGCAAGGGACATTGTAGCAATGCAGCACAGGAATACGATTTAAATCTGATCATTAAAGTGCCGCAGTGAGAGGCTGTGAGAGACGGTGTGGATGGTCCATCTGCAAAATCTGTGCTCCTGTTGCAAGAAGGAGGGGTGGAGGGGGAAGAAAAAGCAGCTGCTTGGCTGTGCTGTGAGAGGGAGAGACTGACTGTTGGCACCATCTGTAGCTGTCCTTTGTGCTTGCTGCTTTATCTGTTCATTATAGTACGAAACTGAATTTCTCGTGCTTTGAGTGTAAATGAGTTGAGATGTGCCCAATACTGTCAGCATAAAAAGCAGTAACTAAGTACACTAAAGATGAATAGTGTAATCTGTAAATTCATTTTCAGTTTGTTTCATCTGACTTGAATAGCAGAGGAAGTAATGTTCTCCAGAAGGCAGCTGTACCAGATGTGAGATGCACACTCCCCCTACATGCTGAGCACACAGCAGTTCGTGGCAGGGCAGGGAGAGGGCAGTGGGCCCCTGTCCAGCCAGGTCAGTGCGGCAGACTGGGAACTCTGGGCAGCATTTGCTTTCATTGCTGCACTAACACCAACATTGGGAAGAGAGTGATTATCGTACATGGTACATGAGTTGAGATGTCCCCAGGGAGAAAGGTTAAACCTCTCAGTAATGAGTGCTGTGATAGGGATGAGTAGATGTGTTACCTTTTATACCTGCAGTCTCCCTAGTTTCTGAAAACAGGAGTCCTCTCCAGATAACTTGTAGAATGTAACTGTCTGGCTTATCTTGAGGGCTTCTTTGTTCTTTGACAGTTCACATTTCACCTTTATAAATGTGTGTGTTAGATATTAGTAATAATAATAACTCATTAAGATCTTCTCTTATCTCCACCTCACCAAAGCAATGTTATCTCACTGGCATATTCCTTTTCTAAGGGTTACTCTGCTTTTTTCCAAAGCAGGTATGTCTTTTGTTTGCAGATTCATGTCCTCAGCCCCATTAGGTTGCTTCTTTTTATCTTATTTGTCAAGTGCCTATACGTGTACAGAAGGAGCAATGCCCTGCTTGCATCAAAGCCGCATGTAAGATGGGCGATTTCCATTTGACACTGCAGTAATTGCACTGAGTGCAGCGTTGTGATGCTCAGCATCCCCTGTTGCTCCAACATGGCTGCACTGCTGTGCAGCAGCATGGTGCTTGCCTGCAATGCTCCAGTGGCTGTGCTGTGGGTAGCAGCTGTGCCAGGCTGTGGCCACGTCACAGGGCAGCTGGAAAAGGGGAGCACATTAGTAATGATAGGGAAGGGATAAAAGGTAAGTGTAATGTGATCAGATGCATGTTGACAGATTCCTTAGCTAATAGAGAAGCAGCTTAGGCTGACACTCGCTGGAACATTTTGCACCACTCGGGGGAACACTCTGGAGGCTGCATGCGAGGTTAACCATTTTTGAGTGGTTGTATGTGGTTACATAAAGGAGCGATGTCCCCTTCTTGTCAAAGCAGAGCTCTAAAATGCCTCCCTGAACACTACTGCTGACCTTCCATTTGATAAATGCGAGGAATGTACTGCATTGCCTTTGTCCAAATGTGTGATTAATTCACAGGAATAGTCTGGCTTAAAATATTTTCCTTGTGTGGCCATTAAGCTTGAGAAATTCCAATTGTTTTCCTGACTGAAAAATCACGTTTGTGGGTGTTCTTGGCAAAACAAGTTCTTTTTCTTTTTTTTTTTTTTTCCTCGGCAAATATGACTTCACAATTAGTCCCTTTGGAATTTGCTCTATTAAATGTTTGTTAACAGGACCTCTGAGTATCTACTGTGCCAAAAAGGTGGTTGCCACTGATGGTTTGCTGCTGCTTGGGGTTGTGTTACTGGGCTAGAGGATATCCATTAGAAAAAAATACGAATTGAAACTAAAAGCCTCAATTTTGGAGAATTCTGCTCTCGATCTTTTAAACTGGAAAGCCTAAAGTTATACGTAGAGCTTTCCTGCTTAAAGCTGCTTTAGCACTTTGCTTTTCGAGTAGCCTTCTGGTTCTCACCTGCCAGCACAATCTGTTGATTTGTTCCATTCATACCACCTTAGGAAAGCACTTAGTTTTTAAAAAATATACAAGCACAAAGCATGTTATTGTGATGAGGCTTATGCAAAGCACACTTTAAAGGATGAAAATCCCCAAACACTTCCACGTGAAAATGCTTCTCTAGTTGCAGAACAGAGTTCAGTTCACGTGCACCTCATTGATGGGGCCCTTTGCCATGCAATTGGCAGCATCTCACCCCATGGAGCCACTCCTGCTGCTGGCACCATGTCGGCTCTGTGGTTCAGTGGTTCTGTTGGTGCTTCTTTGCAAAGCCATGTCTCATCACAGCCAGACCCAACTCTCAATCTTTTTCAGGTTGTGTTTACTCCAGTGTACATGGGTTTTGTAAAGGGGGCTGGTCTTCTCTGTCTGTGAGTGCTTAAGGAAAAGGACACATTTTCAGAGATAATGAACCCTTTCATGTCTTCTGAGGGAGTTGCAAGCTTTTAGTCTCTCTAGGAAATCTCTGTCTATCATCGTTCATAAACATGATGTTCCTGTAAGCACTGAAGCACCCTCATTGCCCAGAAGATTAGTCACATAATGGAGATAAGCATTTAGGGGTTATGCTGGTTCAAATACAGATGGAAGTACCTAACTTCTGTATACCTGCCCACATTAGCACGGCTGTACTCTCTTGTTTATCTATTCAGGACTGGTAGCTAATGGCAGTTTTGGAAATGAATTCCAGCACATGGGTTCCTCTTCATGCCTCTCCAATTATGTTTTAGCATAAAAATAGCCAACAGAAAAGAGGTCTTGTTATCCACTGCTCCCTTCTGTGAATGATGTCTTCTGCATGATTTTCTTACATTTCTATTTGTGTGAAATGAATTCTTCAGTGCCTTTCTTCACCCACAACAGCTACCCCATGTCCTTGTGCCTCATCCATTTATCTATTCGCTGCTCAGCTCAGACAAATTCGTGTGTCCTGGACTATGCAGACTGTTCCTAACTTGTGTAAAAACATTGTAATGATAGTGTAGCGCAATTACAGACTCAATTTGATAGGATAATAATGTGAGTGGTGGTTCGTGGATGAACTTTTCACTCCTGGGGCCTGTCTGTTCAGTTTGTGGCTCTTGTTATAGTAGCTTGCATCTGCACTCAGCTGTACTGGTTATTCTGATATGCACTTACTGTCATTTTCTGATTGCACAGCGCTGCTCTCATCGTGGTGTGAGGAGCTGGGACGGCTCTTGCTGCTTCGCCACCAGAAAAGCCGGCAGAACGATCCTCCAGGGAAGCTCCCCATGCAACCCCCCATGAACTCTATGAGCTCCATGAAACCCACCCTCTCTCATAGGTGAGTCTCAGCCCAGCCCGTAGGAGTGGAATTGTGTAAGATTACCTGTCTTTTAAATGAAATGCTCATTGCCGTTGGCAGAGGTGGCTACAGTTTTGTGCTGTGACCAGCACTACAGACATCAGGGGATGTGTAATGACAGCATGTACTTAATAAGCGCAGTTTTTGTTTTTGCTGTTACCCGGTGCATAGAGAAATGATGCTTCCATCTTGAAATCTGTGCTCAGGTCAAGTGGGCTTACTGTGAAACTTGAAGTTGTGCCCAAAGGATAAACTTCCGCAACATATCTCTCACCAAGCACTTTCCTATTGCTTATTTAAATGGAGCTGACTTTTCTTGAGGTTGAAAACATTTCACCGATGTTCCATCTCATCCATTGCATTAGAAATGTCATGCTAAATTGAAGCAATTTAGTAGTGGGAGCACCCAGAGGTATGAGAATGTCCTGTACCACCTTAAATCAGGAGAAGATTGCAAAGTACTTGACACAGAGAAAATGTGAGCACTAAATGAAGCTGGAAAAGACTAAAGATGTGAGCCGCTGATTACCAATTTACACAGAAAAACAGAATTTGTACTTCTTGCCTGTGGAGCCTGAGTCAAGACAAAAGCTGAAGAGTGAATGTACACAGGGTTAAACACTCATTTCATGCTTTATGTTTCTGTGTGTTTTTTTTCAAGGCTTGCTTTCCCGTAGCATCACATTAAAGAAATCACAATAGCACGAATTGTTTTTTGTGCAGGGCACTATTGTTAGTAAGGGATTATAGCAGTGTAGATGAGGCTAGATTCCTCGTACTTGGGTACTACATGTAGTTTTGTAGTTTTCAGATTCCTGATGCTCATCTGATGATTTAGCCTGAGTTGCCCTGAATTCTATAAAGCAAGGATGAAATCATTGGCATACCTCACAGAGGCCGTATAATATATAACTAGATAAGATAGACACAGTTATTTTTTTTCCTTCATGAGAGTCCTACCCCAGAACTCTGTCTCATGAAACATTCTCTCCTGCTAAAACTTACAGCGATATTTCTGGCAAGACCAGTTTACCAAGTACTTTACCTGATAGTAGGACATCCTGTCCAGTATCAAGCAGTCCTTGTAAGTTCCTCCCGAGTAATGCCCTTGAAATGTTTTACTAAAGAAGACATAGTGAGTCAGTTCTAAATTACTGCTGTTTACCTATGAGATACCGCTCTAGAAACATTAATTCCGTGGCATAAGTTCTTATCTATAATATCTGCTACAGCGTCTTAGGGATTTGAAATACCTGCCAGCCATGGAGCATCACTGCTTCATTGTGTACGGTTCTCTCATCTGTAGTTTAGCCATAACCATGACTGTGCAAAATACCTCAGGTGGTACATTAGAAGAAAACATCTTGTCACTCTCCAACTTCCTTTTCCAGCTGGAAATGTTTGTTTTCCATGTATGATAGGTCTACATGACAGCAGTAAGTAATGGAGGAGGGAATAAGTGAGTTTTCTCTTTGTTACATAGAAGATGTAAAGCAGTTAAACGCAATCCTAGTGATAAAGCTGTTGATGAGGCAACAATTGTATTTGTGTTTGATTACATTTGGGTCAGAAGCTTAGTATTAGAGTTAATGGTATGCAATCTCAAGTTCAACAGGTTTTTGTGTGAATCACATTATAAGACAACATCACAAAAAGAAAACCAATGACCAAGCCTGTTTTGCATTCCCTACAAGTAATTAATGTAGTCAGCTACTTTAAGAAAGAAATTTCTCCTGTCATCAGACTACCCTGATAGCCAGAGCAGGGCTTTCTTTGCCGTTGTTTTTATGAGCGACAGAATTACCCAGAACTCTGGTCAGGTTCTCATTTCCCATTGCACATGATACTACAGAAACACCGTTGTATAGTCTTAAAGTTGTAACAGACCACAACTATTTAAAATAAGTTCTGACTCAAGAGCACATCAAAAGAGACTATATCTAAGGACTCATATTTAAGCAACTGTTGGCACGTACATTGGAAAGAATTCAGGTCTGGCCTATTGTTGGGGGTAGCTTCTTATTTTGAGAAAGTAAACTAAATTTTGAGAGAAAACTGAGATAGACAGGTCAAGGACTTTGGTGGCGATATCATTGGTCAGGTGTACTTACCTAGAGCAGAATGTTAGCCATGTAAAGATTTGCACACATGCAAAAAAATGCTTTCAGAGTAGAGACTGCCTTGTGCCGATTTATGTATAAAGTCAGGGGATCAAGTAGTAAAGAACTGTGCAAGTTGCATACAGAACAGATTCAATGAAATACCTGCTTTGTAATGTTGGATGGTTGGTTTGACTGCAAAATCATGTGCTTTAGGGACAGAGTGGGCACTGGATTCTCAAAAAATAAAAATTAAAAATTAAAACTGTCAACTTTTTTTTGTAAGACAGTGCAGTATAATAATACTAAGCTCAAAATTGAATTTGAGATACATAGATTTTCTTTTTAGACTTTCTTTTACTGATCTACATGGGTAAAAATGACTCAGGTACCCAAGGACCAGTAAGAGACCTATCTGCCTCCTTAATCCTGTGTAATTTCTAATTTAAGCCCTACTTAAGGGATTTATGGGGGACTTAAGGAGAGCCTGTAGTCTTTGGGCCTGCCTTTTGCAGAGGAGTGAAATTTCATGCTTAGTGTAACTTCTTTGTGTTGTGGTTTTCCAGTCTGACATAATGTCTATAACAACAGACAAAGAAGCTGGTTTATACCTTTAAAGATGCTTTAAGATCTTTGGCAAATGCTGCGATGTAAGTACAAATTGCCATCGTAATACTTTGCTTTGCTTTGAAGAAGCCCCTACTTAACACTTCCCTGTACTAAGTGGTGAATCTTAACACTTGTGGATCATGTTGAATCTCGGTTACCTTGGGCACCACTTCCATCCCCCTCAGTGAAATCTGCACCTGATCAGAACCATCAGCATAAGGTGGCTCTGAACCACACAGCCACATGGGGGTTGCTTGGCTAGCTTGTGGTAAAGCTCCTGTTGTCAATGAACACCAGAGGATATGCAGCTGTTAGTGGTGGCCCAGAATTTGGTCCTGAGTGTTCTTCAAGTTCCTGCCATCTTCTCTTTAGTTTCAGGTGTTGGTCTTCTGTATTCATTGTTGGCTGTCCTGCAGTTGGTGAGCAAGTTACAGTGATGTCTGCATAGGGTAGTCAAGGTTGATGAGAATTAAAAAGATAAAGTTATTTTTAACACAGGTGACTTCATGCCAGAGGTTTTGATAAAACTAAACAGTGGATTGAATTAACTAGTAATTCAATATTACAGTACATACTTTATTTATTATCATTATTGTTTTTATGTTCAGGCAATTGCCATAAATACATTTTATAGGTTAGAATTGCTTTACAAGGGTGCTTTGTTTTAGTGTTAGTTTTGTCCCTTTATTTTCCACCTAAAGCTTAACTAACATCTGAACTTACACTGGTACGAACTTTAGTAAGAGAATGATGATCCTGTGTCTGAACTTCTACTGGGTGGTTAGGACCATCCCTTAAATGGTTTGTTAAGAATGAGGAGTGAGATGACTATAACACACTGGTACCAACATTGTCAGTGTTTCTGTGGAGATTGCTGCCTTTTCAATTCAGCCATCACAGGCTGTTTTGGCTGATAGTGGTAGTGGTGGGATGATGGTGCTTGTGGGATGTCCAGATGAGGGAAACTGTTTAAGTGAAAGGCCAGGTGCTGGGTATACAAGGCACCTGTTATGAAAACAAGTATGTTGTGCTTCTTCCATACACCACGGCAGAGTTGAGGATCATGGAATCAGTAAGGCTGGAAAAGAGCACTAAGATCTAGTCCAACTTTCAACCCCTTCCACTCTGCCCACTAACCACGTTCGTCAGGGCCTCCTCCACAGTTCTTCTCCACCAGGGACGGTGATTGTCCCACCCCCTGGTGAGCTTCTGCCTCTGTGTCACCATTCTTTCTGAGAAGAAATTTTTCGTAATATCCAACCTGAGATCACATCATTATTGCGTATACCTGAAGCGTGCAGGTAAAATCTTTGCAAAAGAATTTGAAAGTGTTAAGGTGAAAAGTAAGATTGTTTCAAAGATTTTTCATTTTTTTAAAATTATGAAATAAATGTAATTAGGGATTGAACAGATGGTAATGTAAGACAATATACTCTGTTAAGCAAACTCTGTATCTCCCAGTTCTGGAAGAATGCTCTCTTTCTTCAGTCTTCTAGATCAAGATATGCTAAAATCCACCATCAGGAGAATATGAGGGAATCCAAAAATATTTGTGCAGATGTGGCAGTAATAAATAAAAAATAATGATTTTTTAAAAATGTTGAAAATAGTGTTAAGTAAAAATCCTGGTGCTCTGAGTATCGTTAAAACAAGACTGTAATTGCCTGAAAATACTGTCCCAAGAATATTTGCCCACCTTGTCCCCTGAGATCACTAACCTCAAATTTAGTATACTCCTATTATGGTAAGAAACTGGAATAAAACTTTGAAGAGTGTTGGAGCTAAAAGCAAATGATTAGTGATCTCTAATTGAAAATTGAAAGTGTGTAACTATGAGCTGTTAATAATTAAACCTCCCATATTTTCATGTGAAAAATCTGCATTTCATTTTAGGTGAGCTAATTTTGTGGTCAGTTCTTGTGGTAAAAGGAGAGATGGACGGGCAGGAGCTCTGAGAACAGTAATGGGCGGCTTAAATACTTTTCCAGTGCATGTTCTTCACATGTTTGGTAAAAGATAGAGGACAAGGATCATTTCTTATTGTTTGTACAGCACTGTGTGGGGCATCTGTATTTACAAAGGTGCCAAACTAAGTGCTGTTGCTATAAGGATAATGCATGGCAATACAGCTACTATCATTTTGGTACATTGTTTGGTATGTACATGTGAGTGTACTCTTTACATTTTTTTCATCTAAGCTCTATGTATACTAGATAAAAAGTTTGGGGTTTATGTTGTGATTTATTTTTTTTTTTAATAAGTAAAAAGTGTCAGCTGATATTTTTGAAATCCCTCATAAAAACGAGGCAAGCATGATATAAGGTGTATCTGCTGACTGAGGCAAAACCTGACCTTCCCAGGCTTTGCTCTGCCTTCAGTAGATTTTAAAACATAGCTCTATCTTTGAAAAGACAGCTGAAGCCCTGGCGTTTGGGGCAGAGTGAACACCCACTTCCTAAAAGTGTCTCCTTGATTGCAATTTACTGTTCCGTGAGAAGTGTAGCAGTCTCCTGCTCCTTACAGGAGGGCTGCTGCTGCAGCAGATGGTTTGTGCTGAGCCTGGGTGATTCTCATCTCCCCGTGTGGAGGGAAGGTTCCCCCTGTCATTTGTTCTCCAGGAAACCAACTCATTTGTAATGGCACCGGAGTTACAAGTCCTTCAGCAGCGGCAACATCCCTCGTTTTTGCCAATTTTGACTGCCAGCGTGATAACCATGTGGTGACACTGAGAGCTGTACTTTGCCTAGCTCTTTGATACAACACTCATTAAAATCATGGGGAGTCTTGTAGCTGAAGGAGGAGTGCCTGTGACCGTTAGAGCAGCCTGTGCCCTGCATGCAGCCCCAGGTCGGGAGAAATACGTTCCTGTCATAAGTGATGTAAAATACGACTCCTTTTTTTTTACCTTTCTGTTTTATGAGGGGATAATTTGGCAGCAAGAATACATGTTTTGTCTAAACCCGGTGTTTCTCTTGTTGCCTTTTCATTACATATGCCTGTGATTCATTCTGATAGTTGAGAATGGGACCCTCCCCATGGTTTCTCCGAAGACGGATTACAAAAGGAGTGAATTATCGTTATATTAATGTATTTTGTTTATTCCTACTGTTCCCGTACACTTGGGTTCTTAAGTCTCTGTGGTATCGCAAAGGAAGAAAAGGGAGCAGTCTCCACTAATTGCATGAGGGGGAGCTAATGGCTTTCCTAGAACAGGGTGGCTTAGAAATTCCTGCTGAAATCGCTGCCGGATTTTACATAGCGATAACAAAGACCGTTCATTGACACAGAGCACCGACGACCTGTGCAGGCGAGCCCGTGGAATTAATTAGATACCGAAGATGCCTTAAATAGGAATCGGTTGTTTCTCCAGATGAGAAAGCTGTTGCAGGAACGAGGAATAGCACATCAGCCAGGGGATCGTGCCTTGATGCATCCCCCTGAGCTCAGAAGCCGGGAAAGGTACCACCATCTGCTTATCCTCTCCTTTACCACTTACCGCGGCAGGGAGATGCGATGCGATAGTCCGTTCGCTGGTGTCATAGTGGCAGCCACAGCATTCCCAGACAACTTTGACGGGCGAATTACCGGAGCCGCCTCCTGACGCCTCCCCGCCCGGCCCTTTCCGTGCCCCCCCAGCCGCCCCCCCGCTCCGCTCCCGGCCCCGCCGCGCTGCCCTCCCGCCCGGCCGCCCCCCCGGCGCCGTGGCCCGGCTTCCGCAGGCAGCCTGGCTGCCTCCTGTAAGTTGCGGTGGGGCTCTGCTGCCCCCCCGCCTCTGCAGAAAGCGGCTTTTTCCTGTTCCCTGCGAGCGTAAATCAGCTTCATCTAAAATCTCGGAAGTGCAAGTCCATCACATCTCCCTCCTAGCCGCCCGCTACACCTGCGTGAGTCAGACCGCAGCTCCAGCTGCCCCGCTCCGGCGCAGGGCTGCTCGCGGTCCCCTCTCGGGCAAAAGCAGAAGTGGAATCTGCTCACGCGTTCGGCGGCTCCTTCCCCGGTTGTTGTAGCAGTCGCTGACCTCCAGGCACTATGAATAAACAGCAAAGCCGGGAACAAAAGGAGTCTTCTGGCTGCCATTATCTCACATTAACGTAGCGGACGCGCTGCGGTGTGAACAATGCGAGTCTCGTTCGCCGATAATCAGCGAGTACCCAGGCATTCGGATTACCACGGCAACGGGCGACGGTAGCCCGCTGGGTGGGTGTGTTTTTGTTGTAGGGGAGCAGCGGGAGCGGGAGGCCAGGCGCTGCACTGAGCAGGGCGCTGCGGGCAGCGCTCGGGGCGCGTTCCGGCACACGTGCGTAGGTCGGGCACGGGCCGAACGGGGCTGTGCCCTCAGGTGCAATAAAGGTTAAGCCGCGTTTGCCGAGCTGAAAATGATCGTAAGATAATTTCAGCGTTTCGGGAAGGTAACAGGTGGCATGTTAAAGACAGGGCTGTTGCCGGCGGACGGTGCGGCAGGGATCCGGGCTGTAGTAGCGCGGTGCATGGGCTGGTGTTCGACATGGAGCCGGGGCGATGCTGCAGCCTTGCTTTTCCTTTGAGCAGAGGGACGCCGCGGTCTCAAGCTGCCGGGCGGTGACCGTCCCTACGGCTCTGGGTGTTGCAGAGCGTTTCTTTTGCCTACCTGCACCGTGTGACCCACGCTGAGTGGTGTGACCTACGTCTCGGAGCGCACCCACGTGCGTGTGCAGGGACATCGGTGAAGGCAGGAATATGGCAGGGGTGCGGGTGATCGCAGGTCCCAAAGCACCGGGGTTAATCTCGTCTTTGGCCCAATGCATTTTCTGATTGCAAGACTGGGTTTGGATGCACCAGCTCTTGGTGAGCACGTGGCTGCCTGCAGTGTCAGGCAGGCATGTGGTCCCCTGCAGCCAGTGGGATGGGCAGGCAGCACCTGGACCTGCGGGCCCCACCAACCTCGCAGGCCTGTAAAGTAAAACTTGAAATCTTTCAATTTCTAAAGGTGCTTTTCCACCACCTGCAGAGTGCCATGGCTGTATGGATTGCTGCTTCAATGGATCCGGCCATGGCTGTATGGATTGCTGTGTGAATGGTTTCTGCCATGGCTGTATGGATGGCGAGGGGTTCTGGTATCTAGTAGAGCAGCAGCAGGGGCAGGTGCTATGAGCCTCCAGGCTGACAACTTGCCTTCGCCTACTGATTGCCTCACCTTTGCCTGCCCACCAAGCTCAGGGTCAGGACCTTTCTGGTTTTTTTCGAGCAGCTCAACAAAGACCAATCATCCTTCATTTTACAGTGAATGATGAGACCTCTAACTGCTTTTAGCCTTCATCTTCAGTTCACGTTGTTCATAACCCAGTACAAGCAACGTCCAGTACTGAGGCAATGCTTGGGATAACTCCAGAGATGGCTGCTCTGTGCTTTTGGAGTCAAGAGTTTTGCATAACAATGGGGAATGTGTTCATCTGTTTGAAACCAATGGATTTGAGAAGTTTTGTAGGGATGATTTCAGTAGCTGGATGTTTTTCCAGAATACCTGAGCGCTTGAAAACATGCCTATAAGAAGTAGAGGGAGACAGAATTTCGCAGAAGGTTCCAGAATGGCTCTTTTCATATTCACATTACATAGTTGCACCCATTGATTTCAATGGGCTCTGTCCATATGTGTTTGTTGAATGAATTATACAGTGGAGCCTTAATTTATGCCACAACCTTCTTCAAATAATACTGTTAAATACAGAGAGTTATTTGAGGAAGGTATACAACCCATAGCTGTCATCAGTGGAAAGTAAATTCCTGTAGCCATCCAAAGCCACTTCTGGCATTCACACTTATTATACCATTCTCCTATTTCCTTTGTCTTTCATGTAAGTACCTTAGGGCACCTATACACAGCACTGGCTTATAGTTTGCTTTGTGCTGTAAGGATGTACTGAGTCTTTGTTGCCTTTACAGTAAGTCTTCATGTTTTCTTGCTGACTTACACCATCTTTGCATTCTTTCTATGTTAGCGTCTGCTTGCTCTGACTCTTCTTCCCCGTGAATAGGCTGTATGGAATGGTTCCTACAGCATGTGTAAAACAGAGCACAGAAAGTCGTGATACCTTGTTTAATTTTTTTTTGTGATAAAATTGTTAATAATTATTCTTTCTACTACCTACTAACTGAACTAAAAATAAAGTATTCTGATGTCAGAGAGCTTTGAGTGTTTCCATTGAAGTATTTCAGCTAAATGCATTAGTCATGTAAAGACAGTGCATATGTCTAAGTTGGTGAGGCATTTGTTCCCCTCCAAAAATAAAATCTCAACAAAAATGAGAAGTCGGTTGTTTCCTTCTAAATGTGGGGCTTCTCAAAAACAAAACATATGCAGAATGTTTCTGAATGCCAGTAAGGAGAAACAAAATTCAGTTTCCCAGTGTCTTTTCTTAATAGAAGTCTCAGTCAACTACAGATTGAGTGGAAGTTTGACCAGAAATAACAACAAAAAAAATGCCCACTCTATCTGTTATTTCCAAATGGGTTGTCAGGGCTTCCTATCTTACTGAAATGGGACAAATTAGCTGAAGCTATGGAGCATTCTGGTGTTGCGGGAAACTGCTAATAGTGTTCCATCTGTTTTTGTGATTTTATTTTTAAAGAAGTCGTTGGCTTTTCTTTATACTGATAAGAAAGGAGTAGAAATGCAGTCAGATTCATGCCTGTTTGATAACGTGAATTCAGACCACCTTTTTGGTGTGTTCAGTGTATGTGCTGCACTGTGCAAAACTCTTTCTCTTACAAAGTATGCTTAGAATAGGTTTGTGGTGGAATTCGTAATCAAGAAGGGTTGCTAAGTGAATCCATATTCATAATTAAAGCTATTCAAGCACTGTTAATTTTAGAAAACCTGGTACAGTGAATCCTAAAGTTGAATGAGAGCAAGTAAAGCTGCATACCTTGTGAGACTGCATAGGATAGGAAATGCACGTATTGGTACTAGAGTTGTGAAGGGCTCTGTGTCTTTTTTTGATGGTGAGATTTGTCTTTTCTTTTTTTTTTTTCTCACTGCAGATGAATGAGATTTTAGGGTGGAGAAGAGAGACAGGAAGGAGCCTGGAGTCTTGTTTGAAAATTGTTGTGTTAGTTTGTATTAAAGTGGTGTCACCTAGAGGCTCCAGCCAAGAATACAGCCACAGGGTGCTCTCACCCTGCATGCACGCTCTGCTCAGGGCAGAGGCACAGGCACGGAGAGTTGCCACCTGCCAGGGGGTACTATGGCTGCTGTGTGCTTGGATTGCTCTGCTTTTGTCTATGTGCTATCTAACTTGGCTTTTAGATATATAATTGCAGAGGTTAGATCTCACAAAATATCAGTCTGTGTTGTCAGGTGTGTCAGATGCATAAGAAGTGAGAAATGACGGTCAGTGTTATTTGGGTAATGACCTGCTCTTATTGATGTCAGCTGAAGGAGCTGTGATAGATTTCGTAGATTTAAAGGACTGTGTGGCCTTTGTGTGTGTCAGCCACCAGCCCAGTGGAGCAAATGCACTTTGGAGGCATTACAGATCGCTGCAAAACTGCACAGTTGTCTTGAGAGTAAGGAGCAAAGAGTAGCTGCTAGAAGAGAAGCCCAACTGTGCGAAACCTGATGTCATTGCTTGGAGGGAAAAGGGGTTTTTTTTTAAAAAAGCCAGCATCTGGTGCTTTTCTTCAATAGTTGGTAGATTTTTTGTGTGTTTAAAATAGGGAGTGATTTAAAAGTGTAGCGGTTTAGACACCTGGGCTTCCCAACAAGAGTTGTGGCAAATCACCAGGAAGATACTACTCCTCCACAGTATGTAAAGTACCAATTCCCTCAGGATGTGTACTTCACTAAACAGCCTGAATCTCTTCTTCCTCAATCACTGGAGATATGTAAACAGAATATCTGATACACATACAATTGCTTTAATGACAACTGTAGTTTTAGTTATGTAAACATACTTAAAGTGCAGCATTTCCAAATAATGCCACAAATCGTGTGTGAGTTACAGTAATTCCCTAGCTTTTATTTACTATATGGAGCTCGCTTTCTCTTAAGCTATTTTTATTAGAACTAGCTGACAATGTGTGTCTGACGCAAGTCTGTAACTATTCTGAAGAGTTCTGTTGTCTGATTGGTTCTGTTTTTTAGCACTTGGAATTTGGAGATGTGCCGGTGTACCTCTCTGGCATTTGTGCTGTATTACCAGTGGCTTCAGTAGGTTTGCCGGTAGCTAAGAAATCTTTTCTCCTTACACCTTGGTCACAGTTTCACTACGTCATCATTGAAGAAGCATTTAACTTCATCTCCTCCTCTTTGCTCTATGGCTTCCTCCGCTGTTTGGCCTTTCATGCTGACCAGTAGCATGCATAGGTTCATTAAGAGTGTTATAAATTCAGTCTGTACTCTTTTAGTGGACTCCAGCTGAGCCTAAACTGACTCACTGCCCTCCAGGGTGTAGTGAGAGACTTAATTACCCTTGTGCCTTTCGACAGGGACAACACTGCAGGCAGCACTTCACTTGGCCTGGTGACCTTGAAGCTTCTTTGCCTACTGGCTGCCATTTTCAAGCCTTGAGAAAGAGATGTCAGAAATATGCAGCCCTGTATAGTAACAGCAGAAGTGACTGCTCTTTTGCAAATGAGAATTGGTCACATCTCAATATAATTTTTACATGGATTGCCTATGATAGTGGGAGTATTCCTTTGGGTTGTCTAAGGACAGAAATGGAAGTTAAAGGAGTGAAGAAGTGGAAGGGCAAGTCATCCTGTAGCTAAGTGCTGCGTATTTTCGCATGTCTTACTGTTTTAAGCCAGAGAGACATTCACACAGTAGAGGTGCAATGAATGTTGTGTCCAGTGTAGCAAAATCAGACATAAACGCATATGTAGGGGGTGATAGCCAGAGTGTTGTGTCAGGAGTACAAACTGGGAGAATGCCAAACATTCCTCATTGCAGTAGCTGAAGGAAAACTTGTGTGAAGTGATATCTAGCTTGGTAAGTGCACATTAGGTGTGTAAGTTGTTGTTCTATGAAGCACACCTGCCACTATTTCAGAGATGTTGTAATTTCTGAGCTAAGTTCTGTGTTGGACAGTTGGGAGTCATGTGGTCATGTGGTTTGATGTGTTCAGTGCATGTTTCTCAACAAATCTATGTATGGTCTTTTATTCTTGCTGTCATGTGTCATGCTGGGTTTCCTATGCTGGCAGCTTTCATCATATGTCAACAATATGGCGTCTCGAGGTGACACTTTACCATAAAGTGGTAAAAATTGAGTGATACTCTTCTTTATAATTACATGAAGTGATTGCATAATCTGCGAGAATGTAGCTCAACCCTCGACTAACAAATGCTCTGACTCTACATTTGGATGAATAATAGATGAATCCTTTTCTGTGTACTGTAAGGGAGAATAGGAAAGAGAAACATACTTTTGTGGCAAATAAAGTGAAGAAATGGATACAACTTCTTATCATAAGCTATGGCATCACTAGCTCAAAGCTTGAGCATGTGCACCAGCCACACTTGCTTATTTGCATTAGAAGAGCCTTCAGCAACTGTGTGGTTTGATCCCTGTCTGTGATTGCCCTTCTTATTTACTCCTGCACTTACAGGGTATTTTCTTTGTCCCTCAGGTTTTGTTACCTGTTGGCAGCACAGCATTAGGTAGTATACAGAAATGGCTGCAGTGAGTCCTGTAACTGTTTATGTCATAGCAAGATCTTTGTAGTCATTGAACTTTACAGGTATCCATACATGCCATAAATATAGTAGAAGGTCGCAGAACAGACATCATCAAAAACCATCAGAGGAGGAAGCAAAGTAGGAGGCATCATTCAGAGCAGGAAAAAAGAGGAGGGCTTTGTAGTAGTTACAGATTGTGGGTTAGTCATCATTCATTTCCATGCTGACGAAGGGGACTCGCTGAAATGTTGCGTCAATTGCAAATATTAGTCACCAAAACCATTGTCTGAGACTTTGAGGGAGTTCAGGAAGATTTTCAACCTTGTAAGAGAAAATATTTGAAAGAAAAATGGGCTAAGAGGACTCGCTGATTGCAAGGCATTAAATATACCCTTATTCACACTTCATTTTACATGCATGCTGTCAAGATAAACATTACCTGTCAAGCATCTCATATAGAATTAATGTTTTCCATTAATTTTCTCTAATTATTTGTTAGGGGAAATTATTTTTTTCCCTAATTAAATTCATTTTGTTTTATTTTATTCTATTATTACTTAATTCAATTTGGGTATTTTGAAACAAACGGGTCAGTTTAAATTCATCATTATGTTCTAATACGGTGCTGTTGTGCTGATGCAGCTATATGGAATTTGTTTGAAATTCACTAGTTGTTTGTAAAATGTACTCACTACTTCATTTCAGCTTAGCTGCTATTGGTATTACCAAGATTATTGGTCACTTTGGACATGGGCAGTTTTTATCACATGTGCGCAAGCTTCTTTATGCAATGTAATTCCTATTCTTAAATGATTTATGATAGACTTTATGAGCTAGATGAAGAGTAAACACAGATGTAGCCCTTCATTTTGGCTCATGGAAAAAAAGGGAGAAGTGGCTCAAGCCTGTATGCTGTTCGATAACACAGGAGATTCACCTCCCTGGTCTGCCCCAGAGCACTCACTGGGACACAGGCAGCTCAGTTGCCTTGCCAGGTTTTGCTCGAGTTACCTCCGAAGTCCCCATAGCTTAGGCTTTGAAGCACTCCCATACATTCCTAGGAGAGCCCGTATAGATTCTTTTGGCATGATAGCTCCATGAAGATTTCTAGCGATAGCTGGCTATACAAGCAAAAATGCTATTCCTGATAAAAAATACAGGTAAAGGTCTTTTGTTAATGAAGGAGCAATTTGTATGCTTATTGAATGGTTTATATCTAGGTGAGGAAAGATCATGTGTGTATTTGTATACATATATGCAAATAGAAATCTAATTTACAAGTTAATGGTGTGAGAACAAGGAAATTTCAAATGGGGATGTATTTTATGGTGATAGGATTAATAGTTACTTTCACAGAATTTAACATATGTCATTAATTACATGGGGTGTACATATCACGTGTTGATCTTGCAACCATTAAAGTTTTTCTGTGAAAAGAACTGTAAGAAACAGCTTACAAATTGTGACAAAGCTAATGGAAAAACCCAGTCTTCTCATCCACATATTTATCTGAAAGATGTGTTGTATATCTGCAGTTGATTTTCTAGCATGCTGATTAGCTAATACTGTTTTTGGCATGCAGCTTATCCGTCGTGTGGGAGAACACTATCTGAATTTCAATTTACTTTTCAGAATGATGTTGAACTGCTATTCCTTTAAAGGCTCTTCTGGCCATTTGGGGACCCAGTGCAGACAGTTGAGCTGCAGTCTAGTCTCAAAATCTAATTGAATTGTTATGAGGCAGCTGAAGCAGTGATTGTTGAAGAGCTTGAGATGGATTGCAAAAAAAAATGAGTGCTTCTGAGCAACTGGCTTAGTGTCCCCTTTTGAAAATCTGCCCTTGACTTTATTTTTACTTTCACTAGTAGCAGACCTTTATGGTAAAAGGCCTGTATTTTGATATAATCAAGGAATTCATTAGTTCTGTGTGGTTTTGGTGAGATCACATTGCTATTGAAGAAGAAACTTTATGCCTCTGGGAGTACTAAGCTAAGAATGGGAAAAGGAGTGGGGAGTTAAGGTAATGTGAAGTGTTAATCCTGTGTTCCCACCAGCAATTTGCCACCATTTAACCTTCCAGAATCTCATTCTCCTAAACGTTTGTTTTCACAGTGATGGGTCTTTCCCTTACGACTCTGTTCCCTGGCAGCAAAATACCAACCAGCCTCCAGGTTCCTTATCAGTGGTCACCACGGTATGGGGTGTGACTAATACCTCTCAAAGCCAGGTAAGCTTTACTTTTATGTTGCTTCCCTGCTAGATTTGTGTTTTGATTAATGCTTGCAAAATGAAAAGCCTTTGGGAAAATTCTCTTATGATCATTAACATGTCTGTGTTCTCTTTGTTGTGCATACTGCTTTACTGCTTTTCTTTTTTTTTTTTTTTTTTTCTTCTTTTTTCTTTTTTTTCCAGTTATGTTCTTTTTGGAAGCATCAGAAAGGAGGTGACTGAGAGCTTCAATCAGCAATCCACTTAGCTGCATGCAAATGTCAGGATAGGGTATAGCACATATTTAAGCACTACAGACATAGCTTTGGTGTGATTATAAACCTCCTAGGAATTCTAGTTTGAGAGGTTTTTTTAATTAAAAACAGTATTTCTATCTAGATTCTCAAAATGGCAACTTCTGCTGGTTTTACCTGGGACTGTGGCATACTAGTGGGCTTCTGAGATCTGTTTGCAATCCATACCTCCATGCTGAATTACTACCAACTCTAGGTTAACTCTCTTCAACCTCTCTGTTGATACTGCCTTACTTCGCTAATGTATTTCAGTATGCCTTGCAGCAAAATCAGGATCTCCAGGCTTCCAGGCGAGAGACATTTATTTGTTTTTCATTCTGTTCTCTCCATCTTTACTTCTCTTTTTCTTCTCCAATGTGTTAGAGAAGATAATGCAATGCAAAATTATGCTATATGAAAGAAGCAACTTTAATGAAAAGAATACTGGTTATCTCTGGTAGCGTGCTTTCCAAGGATTGTGACACAAGTCATACTCATAGTCAACATAGCCTTTTTTTACACTGTGGATGAATTGCCTTAAACACATTGCCATGTTTTTTGGGCACAAGTGGTGTGTAAATCCAACCTGTTTTTTCCATGTTTCTCAAATTAAATAATATTTGATCCCTTACCAAATTTCTCTATTTGTGTTCTAAAAGTTTGGTTAGAAAAATAGAAACAAAAATTGAAACAAAAATGTGAATTGAGTCATTTAAAAAAAGAAATCATTCAGGAGCAAAGTCGTATGGATAGTCAGACAGCAGTTACATCAACACTGTGGCACAGTCTTCCTTCAAAAAATACAGATAGGTAACACCAGACCTCATTTATTAATGTTGATTTCTTTTTAAAGCCAAGGTATCCCATCTGGGAGAGGAACAGCTGAGTAAATATAAATGTAATAGCATTGGCCAGAAGATGGGAAGGTAGTCCATTGCAGAAATGTTTCACGCTTAAGATGGAAAAAGAAAAAATGATTCAGTGTTTTGTTCTATCTTAAGAACACTGTTATATTATTTAAGCTCTTCATGGTACTTCAGAGGAATGTGCAGTAAAGGAAAACAAGTGCTTTGGTGAAAGGAGGAAAATGCTTCTTCAGAATTACTGCAAGGAAAGGGTGAAACTCTGAAATGTGAGGTTTGGCTGTAGCTGTTCAGAGCAGATTGAGACAAATGGAAAAGTTTCCCATAAGTCTTTGTGCTCCCTGAGGGAATGAGCTGGACTCACAGATTTCATATCACAAATCTCAAAACTGGATGAACTCAACACCACTTTATGGTTTGGTCTTTTGCAAGAACTGTAACTTCTAAATTTCTTCCTGAACAGCAGGCAGATTTCTATGCAGGTAGTCCCTGGACCATCATGCTTACATCTCACAGAAAGTCATATCATCTTCAATTCAATTGAAAAAAACGATAATTCAAGCAAGCAAACAAAATTGTACAAAACAGGCTAAGCAGTGGAAATACATACTTCTAACAGTTTTTGTATCTGTAACATCCTTTGCAGTATGTCTGTGGGGCTAGATACTTGTAAGTCGCTTTGAAATCCTACATAAACAAAATAAACTTGAAAATAAAGAATGTGCTTTCTCTTAATTGGATCAGTGTCTCCTAAAGAATGCGGCTCTAGCAGGTATTTATTGAAACCTTTTAGTAAGCGCTCTTGTTAAATAAGTTGAATCCAAACTACCCCCCTGAGAAGGAAAATTAGATATCAGAGACTCTTGATAGTTTGGAAATGGGTAAAGGAGGCATCATCAGAAGCCAGTGCTCCTAGGCTTTAACAAGATGTATGCTCGTTAGAGTCCAGAGTACAAGATGGTTATATTGTAATTCATTGATTCCAGCAAATCAACACTATTTGCTTGATGTAGTTCAAAGAACATCCCCTTATTCTCATTTTTTTTACTCACAGGTGCTGGGAAATCCAATGGCAAATGCTAACAACCCTATGAACCCAGGAGGAAATCCCATGGCTTCTGGGATGACTACCAGCAACCCTGGAATCAACTCCCCTCAATTTGCTGGACAGCAGCAACAGTTTTCAGCCAAGGCAGGCTCCACTCAGCCGTATATACAGCAGGGCATGTATGGGCGACCCAACTACCCTGGAAGTGGAGGCTTTGGTGGGAGGTAAGGTTTACCTGTGTAAGGCGGAAAAGGGATGTAAACAGTTCATGGAACTTGTTTTAGTGATGTGATGGAAGTGTCACACACTCGTTTTAGTTGCGTTAAATCTCAGTAGCCATTTTATGCTGGTTAACTAAAATGAATACTGCTTTTACAGAGTCAGAAATCAGCTACCCAAACTGCTACAGAATTCATCACAGTAAATGGAAATAGCTTAGGTCAGTCAATTAGTTCTAATAAACCCCCCAAATAAAGTTTTAATTAAGAGAAATTGTTTAATAGACCACAGGCTTAGGAATGATTAACATTTAATAAGGCCAGGTTGTGAAAGATATTGATGACATAATTTATGTGCTTGTATGGAGGAATAAGCTTGAGCTTTGGGCAACAGTAGATTCTTATGGATGGGGTATTTCTGCCCAAAGACTTGCACTGCAGCAGGTATTCTGGAAAAAATAAGTATATAAATAAATGGAAGGGTGTAGATTTTGTTAAGAGATGTTATCTAAATGTGTATTTGATTTGGAGAAGTAAATAATGCATTTGCAAAACAGGCCAAAAGTGATAGCCTGGGCTTTGTTAAATTTTGACTTTCTGTGTCTGTCCTTTGTAAAGAAGAGTAGTAAGTCCACTTAACAGAAACCACTATTTATGGCCCCTCAGCAAAGGCTGCTGGAAAGGCTGTTAACATAATCAGTCTAGTGTGAAGCATATAAGCTTAGAACTTGGATGTCTTTATCTCGTCTCTGCCTCTGATCTACTGAATGACCTTGAACACGAAGTTTCTGTACCTCTATATTAACATCTCTAAAATGAGCACAGTAGTACTGACCCATATTTATTGGGATACTTGAAGTCTTGGAGTAGAAAAGGCAGGATTTAGTTTCATTTATATTATGATCAATAGAAGACCTGGCTAGTAACTGCAAAATTCATTTTGTGAGATCTGGAAGAGCTGATTACAGTGGGTCTCTCCTGGCTGCTTTGCTCAGGTGGAGAGAGGAGTGTTTTTGCACTTGGCATAGTTTGCCATCGAGGTAGGTGAATGTGCTTCTGTGGATGCAGCTGTCTGTTCATGCTGCTATGCAGTCTGCCCCTAAATTATTGGGAAATGGAGCATGCATTGACTTTTTTGATTTCAGCTCAATTTCCCAGTGAGTTGCAGAGCTGCTGCAAAGCAGTTTAGTGTCCCCCAGCAAACAACCCGGGGGGGAGGGGGGAAATGCCTTGCAGTCCTGGTGGCACATGAGCAGTTCTTGTATCTCATTTATACACTGAATTCCTCCTCCTGCTGGCTCTCACCGGGAATTGGTAACATGGTTTTGAAACAGTTCTTCGGGATGTGGAACACTGAAGTTCAGAACAAAACCAGACGTGTCTTAGTTGTTTCTTTCTATCTTTTTTTCCTGGTCAGTTACCCTGGAGGTCCCAATACTCCCGCAGGAATGGGCATCCCACCTCACACCAGGCCACCAGCTGATTTCACCCAGCCAGCGGCTGCCGCCGCCGCCGCTGCAGTTGCAGCTGCAGCTGCTACAGCAACAGCTACGGCTACAGCCACTGTGGCAGCCCTTCAGGAAACACAGAATAAGGACATGAACCAGTATGGACCGGTAAGAATGTAGCCCTTATGACTTCATACCTGCCGGATTTGGACCATTACAGGGAATTGGGCTGCCTTCCCTCTATTTATTTAGGGTGCCAACCTATATTTTTGCATGAGCATGGTTATGAATGCTTATGAGAAACTGGTGGAATGTATATATGTTGTTATGAGTTGAAATGCCCTATTTTTCCCCAGTAAGTCTGTCTTTTGTGATCATAGATTGTCCCTTAAAACAATCAAAGAAAGATTACCTGAAGTTATGGGTACATCTAATGGAATGTGTTATTGCTGCCTTTGCTAGTCCTGTGAACCTCTAAACCTGAGTACCTGCTGAAATGTTTCAGAATCTCAGAACAGATTTTGTACTGCTTGAGTAATTGCTTATTTTGCTGACTGCAGTCAGTTTGTTTTCTCCCTTCAGACAAGGAAACAACAATAGAAAAGAGATTTGCTTTTTAATAATTCTGTCTGCCTGAACAGCTATGTGAGACATGCATTCCTGGTGATCCATAGCCTCCAGCACATCATGATTTGCTGTAATATTTTTTTTTTCTGAAAACAAACAAGGGTTCGATTGCTTAAAGTTTTCTCTTTTGCAAACCACTCAGAGTTTTAAAGTGTATGGGCCCGTATGCCAGATGATGTAATGAAGAATAGCATCGTAGAAATTGTAGCACAGTGTATGCAGTGAGCTTTGTAGCCTAACCATTATAGACTAGCATTTTTAAACTGCTCATTGCTCATTGTAGATGTGCCTGTCTGTCTCTCTTATGCCTTTTATGATTCTAAGTAAGTTTTTATTATAAATAACATCACCACCCATCTAAAGCTGGAGAATGTTGAAGGAAAATGCGACATAACACATCCCTTCTTCCCTCTCCCTTTCCCCAAAAGCATGTTCAGCCCCCTCCTCCCATTTTAAATGCATGTCGCATTTTATTCTTTTTTTTTTTTCTTCTTCTTCCGTTGAAGGTTTGTTCCTCTTTCCAGATGGGTCCAACTCAGGCTTACAACAACCAGTTCATGAACCAGCCTGGTCCTCGTGGCCCTGCTTCAATGCCAGGCAACATGAACCCAGCAAGCATGGGAGCAGGAATGACACCTTCCAGCATGAGTGGGCCACCCATGGGCATGAATCAACCTAGGCCTCCTGGAATGAGTCCCTTCAGCACCCATGGGCAGAGGATGCCTCAGCAAGCCTACCCAGGCCCACGGCCTCAGTCTTTGCCTATACAGGGCATAAAGAGACCGTACCCAGGAGAGGTAGGAAGTTCTCTAGCTTATTTTATGTAGTATAAAGCTCTATGTTGGCTAAGGGTTGCTATATGCTGGATAATGTGTGATAGACGTCTCTCTACAATAGCTATATCATTGTTCCAAATTTGATAGGAATACTGCTTGGAAAGTATGAGTGACAGCAGCTCTTGATTTTCAGCTTCCAAAGTGCTCAGATCAATCCTTGATACATTAGTCAAAATTACAGTTGTTAAGTTCAAGAAAGGCCCCAAACCAGCTGAGACCTCAAAATAACACTTTTGAGGTTCATATGCTAGGTGGTGGAGTCACAGACCTTAATCAGACTTCCTTCATAAGAGTGGGTTTATTTCACTTGACAAATTCAAAGAGATGTTGAAGGAGAAATACTTCATTTGAGCCCAGTATGTATGTGGTCTGCATTTTCTTGAATGGTTTTACTGTTGTAAGGAGGTACAGGGCATACATTGTATAAACAGCAATAGTAATAACATTATTAAGAACAACTGCTTTCCAAACTTCTTGAGGCCTGATTTTCGTGGGTGCTTAGACAAATATAAATCATGCTGAGCTCATGTCCCTCTGTGTCAGCACTTACCTAATATAAATTTATTTGGAGTGTAGAGTTTCTAAGTTCTCATGCTGTTATGTGAGATCTGAGTGGCTTCAGATACAAAATTACTTTGCCACTGACTTGTGTTGTGACTTTGGGCAGTATAATTAGGGTCAAAATGATACAGAAATTAAACTAAAGGCACAGGCAGATGAGCTTTCGGATTTTAAAATGCACAAAGGCACTTTACTATTAAAACTGATGTGAATTAGGCAGTAGGTGCTTTTGAGAATTCCATCCATTACCTCTCAGTATCTGTATGCGCCTAAATGTCTTTATAAATCTTGTCACTAGTTACTGGCTTCAGATATAATTTCCTGGTGAAATTATGTATTAAACTGAGAATATAGTAATAGCTATAACTCATCTGTAAAGCTTTGAATATTATTATTTTTCCCCAAATGTAATAACAGTAGTAAGAGTTTATAGAAAACATACAGCAAAGAGCACCATGACATGCACAAAATATAGCAAGCACTATGCCTAGAGCTACATTTATGTATTCAAGATTAGTTTTTTCCTGATCTACAAACTTTTAAAAAAAGAAAATATGGAATAAAAAAGGCCAGGGGGGAGGGAGGGAATTGTTTCTCTGGGAAGATCTTTCACCCTGTAAATGCAACCACTTCTTCTAAAATTATAAAAATAAAAAATACTTATCTTCAGATTTCATCTTTTAGGGAAAGCTGTAGCTTCTGTTTTTCTACTTCAGAAGCAAGTTTGTAGTTATAACTGAATATGATCGTGTTCCCATGAAGTTAATACTGACCAGAGCCTAACAGTTGCATGCTTGCTGGTCTGACAGTGTGCAAAATTTGTAGGTACTATTTGTATTTTTGTTTTTGAGAGCTTAGTTTATGGAGACTTCTTATTAATCAATTTATCATCAAATTGACACTTTATCACCATTGAATTTACAGTTTTCATTATTTTGATTCCAGAGATTTAGCACAGTACTCCCTAGAGTTAGTAAGGTGTTTATGACAAATACCAACTCTTATTTAGCTCAGGTACAGCTAAGCATTGTGACACAGGGCCAGGGTAGCTTCTGTGTTAAGCAGTAAGACATGGACTGCTCACAAGCTGCAATTCTCTGTGCACTGCAGAATTACTGTCTTCTTAAGGTACTTTTTCTTTCTGTACTTCCATTCTCCATCTGGAAAAGGAAACACAAGGATGGTGCTGGTAGTGCTTAAAAAAACAGAGATACTGTGAACATTTCACATTTTTTACAATTCTAGGTTTCTTTTTGAAACCAGCGTTTCCTTTTGAACCATAAAGGTAGCATAGACAGAAGATTGCTGGGACTTAACTACACCATAAGGGTTGTGTGTGTGTGTGTGTGTGTGTGTGTGTGTGTGTTGAGATTCAGGGAAAAATGTACTTGGTTGATCCTATTACTCTTCAGCTTGTGGAATTTCATTCTTTTGAATGAATGTTCACTTCCAACCATCAGGGCCCTGGTTTAGGCATGAATGATGCAAAATAAAGGAATATTCACCTGGAGATTTGATGTTGTTCTGTTTTGATCCTACCACTAAATATATACTAACAACCAGTTCAGGACAGTTGCAAGAAACAGATCTTTGTTTTGTTTTCTTTCATCTCTGTTGTGAAACAGCCAAATTATGGAAACCAGCAGTACGGACCAAATAGCCAGTTTCCAAACCAGCCTGGTCAGTATCCCACTCCCAACCCTCCAAGACCCCTTACATCTCCCAACTATCCTGGACAGAGGATGCCAAGCCAGCAGAGCACAGGGCAGTACCCTCCTCCAACAGTCAACATGGGGCAGTATTACAAGGTAAGCATTTTTAGATTATGTTTTTGCATTCTGGTAGACATTTATGGATGAAGTCATATTTATGATCTCTTAGCTACTGCTTTTACATAATTAAAGACAGAAAAATATACAGTGCTTATAGTCATGTTCTAGATATCACAGGAACAAGTTTATCAGCCAACTTGGATTGCAGCTTCAGACCAAATAATAAAGAAAACTGAATGCTACTGAGGCTCGTTAGAAACTCTTGGTTTCACTTTAAATATAGCTTGTAAGTAAGTACATGTAAGTACATAATGGGATACAGCTGTAGAATTTTCACTTATTCATGACACACTACAGGAATACAGCTTTGGAAATTTGTGATAAACAAGTTCCACATTGCAGCATCCCAGTTTCATACCGACAGTGGTTACTGTAAGGTTCAGCCAGACTGAAATTAAAAGCCATTCCAGGTGTAAATTCATCTTTAGTACTGAAGTTTGCATGGCTTTCTTCCACTTCTCCCTGCTTTTTCTGTTGTTGTTGGGTTTTTTGGTTTGTTGTGGGTTTCTATTTTTTGTGTGTGTGTTTTTTTTTTTCCTGTGTTGTTTGTTTTGGGCAAGAAGTAGAATTGCTTACGTGTTGTATAAAACCTTTTTTATGAAATTATCCCAGTCACTTCTGATTATTCATGTTGAGTTTAACTGAACACCTTCTGAAGTTTGCTGTCTCTTGCACACAGATACTCCAGTGAATATAAAAACTGGGAGGACTGTGGATGGTCTGATCTGCTCTTAAAACATTAGCTCTAGGTTGCTTTCTGATTTTGGAGGCAGAAGGTGCATATTGGTCTTGGACTGGAATTTCTTGTGTGAATCACACAGAAAACACACCACTGAAAAAGAAGCAAAAAAAAAAAAAAAAAAAAAAAAACCACAAAAACCCAAACCCTTTTCTATAGAGCATCTGTTCTACATGCAACCAGGCTGTCCACTGCAACATGCCCCAGGAAATCCTGTTGCATCGTAGCAGCTTTTGCAGAAAAACACAAGGTGACAGATCCTCAACTACTGCAGTTCCAGTGCAGTCAATTGTGATCAAATAATACCAGAAGATTCGTTTGAAGTTTTAAAGTGACAGATTTAAAATATGTATTTTACATTTGTTTATTTTGGATGGGTTTGAAGGTTGTTTTTTTTTTAGGGAATAGTTCTGATGGGGGATTTGTGGTCTTTCAAATGCATTTTGTATTCAAATATAGACCATTCTTGGAAACAGTTAGAAAATAACTTGTCAAGAAGGGAGATTATTCCTGGCTAGGGGAAAAATAAAAGTTCCATAGATGGATCCTAAACCTCTGGACTATAATGGCTGTGGAGATAGGAATTGTGTGTTTTATAGAAAAGGAAAAAAAAAAAAAAAAAAGAAAAAAACCCAAAACAAACAAAACAAAACAAAACAGAAATGTAGGGTGGAAAAGTAAAGGCTCAAAATGTAACTCTTTTCTTAGGTACATCAGAGTACCTTACTCTAGCATCATGGTGTGTAGATGTGGAATCTGATTTGCAGTCCTTGTATCTTGGCTGCTTGTAAAGATGTTCATCTTGTGATGCTCTGCTGTGTGTGTGCTTATGGTACACTGTTAAAAGAGGGTGCCAGGCAGTTGCAGTTTTGTTTAGTATCATCATCTTTCACAGTATTCTTACTGGTTTATTCTGTTACCTCTACCCTTCCCCTTAATTGCAACAAAATTTGAACAAAATAGAAACAAAAGCAATGGTGTTTTAATACTAGAACTACTATTTATAATTAACCATCTGTTTTCTTTTAGCTAGTCTCATTTAGCAGCAGAGAACAGAGTCAAGCTGTAGGTACATAGAATAAAACAGATCCCCTGAGTCCCAGAGCCTTCATTCTGAGCAGGTGAATTGGACAGGAGTACAAAAAAAAAAAAAAAAAAAAGGTAGATGGAAGTGAAAGGATCACAGACATTTTAATTCTGTGTCCTTGGATTTTGTTTTTTGTGTAGACTTTAGAGCACTGGGGCCTTTTTGGAAGGAATACAAAGAGGTGCAAAGGTCTGGATGGGCCAGAGTGGTGTGGAGAAACTGGGGCAGTTGGTTGTGGAAAGAGAGCGTTCAATGGAACGCAGTAAGCGTCTTAGCAGCCTTGCTTTGATCTGGTCATTGCCTGAATGAAACTGGCTGCCCTGCTGGTTTCAGATCCTGCTTATTTCTTCTAGCCTGCTTCTTCCCTGAAGGCCTCATGGGACATCCTGTGGTTTCTCTTCCTTCTGGAGACAGAAGAGCCTTCCTTCTTTGTTTATAGTCCTTGATGTTTGATAACAGTACAGTTCACAAAGCTTATTATTCTTATTTTCAGACTGCAATAACAATGTGATATTATTTATTTTCTAGCCATCAAGGCCTGTACCTGTGGCAAATTACCCTCATTCACCTGTTCCAGGAAACCCCACGCCACCTATGACTCCAGGGAGCAATATTCCTCCGTACCTGTCACCTAACCAGGATGTCAAACCACCATTCCCACCTGACATTAAGCCAAATATCAATGCTTTACCACCACCTCCAAGTGAGTAGCAATCAAAATACTCCCCCTGTCATTTGTTTTCCCTACATTCTCTGCCACATACGTTTCAGTCTGGAAACCAGGATTGAGTGCTGCTCTGGGAGAGGCTCAGATTGCTAAGTTGCAATAGGTGGCATGGCTCTGCTGCACACTGCAGGCTCAATAGAGTAAGGAGAAAGGAAGAAGAAAGATTACTGTCCCCTCCTAAAATAGACCATCCCAAGTTCTTCAAAGTTAAAGTATTCTTTAAATATTCCTTCAAAGTATTCCTTTGATACACTTCCTGATGATAAAACATTTAATTTCGAGTTGTGTTATGTGTGCTCAGTAGGTTTGTTGATTGTATGAACTTTTATTGTGGTATATTTTGTTCAAGGGCAAAACCATTCATTGAACGTAACAGCAGAATGGCATACGATGTGAATATTTATAGAATTGTCTCTATTGTGATCCATGCAGGCTTAAGAATATTCAGTAGAGTGCCAAAAATTGATATATGTTCCTTTCAAAGCCACTCAACCTCACAGCTACATTTGGCTGGGAACAGGGAAGGAATAACAAGATCTCTCTGGCTCTATACTAGCACAAGATGTTTGATGTTTTGAAGTGACTGATGAACAGTAGGAGATATTACTTACTAGGGAATCGAGAGAATCTTTGTTTCCTAAAAAGGACTTCTGCTGCATTAGCACTTTGCAGCCAGTCTTTGGAATTCAGTATAGTTGAAAAATAAAGTAGAAGAAAGTGACTTGCAGTATCGTTTGGGCAAAACCACAGTATTTAAAGGGATTTGGCTTGCATAGTTTAGCTGTGAATTACCATAAAATCTTGTGTTACTGATCAAATAGCAATTGTGTTCTAGTATGTTTGGTCTTCTGAAAAGGTTCAGCTGAAACTAATTGGGTAATGTTTCTCCCTGCTCAAAGCAGAAGAAATAACTAAACATCATCACTGCTGGCCATAGTCAAGAGTTGTCAGTCTTTTTGCTAGCAGAGTAAGGCTGGACAGGTTACCTCTGCAGTGATTAAAAAAAAAAAAAAAAAGAAAGAAAGAAAACACAAGTTCTTGTCACATTGTTGCCCAGAATAAAAGGAGAATAAAAGAGTTGGGTTTTTCATTGTTACCAACTTGAGTCTTTTCACTTGCATTAACTAGATCCTCTAGCTACTTGTGTCTTTCTTTTGTGTGCGTATGAATCTGCAAAGTTCAACCCAGAAGCAGATCGCTGTACCATTTGTTATTGTTCTGTATAAATATACACATTATTATTGCACTGCAGATGCTAAAGGGAAAGTTCATGCTTTCTCTCCCTCTTCGATCCCAGCCAACCACAATGATGAGCTGCGTCTGACATTTCCCGTGAGGGATGGTGTTGTGTTGGAGCCCTTCCGGCTGGAACACAACCTGGCAGTCAGTAACCATGTCTTTCACTTACGGCCAACTGTTCATCAAACGCTGATGTGGAGGTAAGCTGAGACTTACTATGAAGAAGTCTTGCACCTGCAATGGAGAATGGGCAGGCCATTCCTAGCTAGGAAAAGTCCCCTTTGTGTTCCCAGATAGTCTTACCTGTTGATTCCCAAAGGCAGTGTGTTCTAAAATGCTTCCTGATGCATTCCCTTGCTGATGACACACTCTGCAAAATCACTGTAACCATTCCATCATTTCTGCTCTGGGTAGAATGAGTGCAGGATGTGCATGACCAACACCAATGCAAACTTTGATGCAGCAGACTCTGAAGGCCTAGCTGCTCTATGGCCTGTTAAATGTTAGTTGCAAGTGTTGCTGAAAGTAAATGGCTGAATATCTGATAATGAAAAATAACACGCTAAAGAAGAACCCAGTTTTAGGTGCCTGATTGCATCAGTTGGAAAGAAACGTGCATAAATCCTCCAGATATTTGAAACTGATTTCATACATCCCCTCTCTTCTGTGAATCCCCAAATAAGGATGGATCAGAAATACATTACATAGCATCCAATACCCAAAGTCTTCTGTTTTTCAATTACACCAAATACTACTTTCCAGTACAAAAGAATAATTTTCCTAGGTGGTACTTTACTGTATTTAATTTGGATTTGCATGAGTGATTTCAGCTTATGTGCTGCTTTCAGTGTTTAGATCAGCTTACAATCAGAGCCTTATTTCATTTTTTTATATGTATGTTTTCATGTCCTGCCAAATAACTCTGTTTCCTGTTTTTCTCAGAAAGTATTTTAGTTTTATTCTGTTTTCTGACTGCATTGTTTGAAGCTGTCTCTGTGCACTGTGATGCTTGGTTAGCCTCTCACTATCCTTGTACAGATGTCCTTTTACAGGTGTAGCAGCTGAGGTGGTAAAACACTGCATCTTCAGCACATTTTCTGTTACGCCGTCCTCACTTTCAGCTTCTTCTGAGCCTGGATCAAAGACACCCTGGTCTAAATGGGACTAATAACTTGTAGCTTCAGCTTTTTCCACCTGAGGACCTTTTTCCCATTTACTGGAATTCATATGAGATTTCTGTTTTTACAGTGTGGACAAAGCACAAGGTGTTCAGGGGTAGCAGAAAGATGTGCTGGGTTCTCTGCCCCCAGGATGGACTCTGGCTCTAAAGCTGAGACTGGACATAGGCTACAAGAGTGGTTTGCCCTAACTTGAGGTTGCATGGGGGTTAGAAGTGAGAGAGATTTCAGGCAGACCACATCCAATAATTAACACCTAACTTTGAGGTCAGTTATTGCTTACTTGAATTTCATTATCGTGGAGTACTAGAAGCAGAGGGAGTTTTGGCAGTTATTTGCTAGTTCTTATTAATAAGTAATCACTACTGGGGATTGTACTGGCTCATTCAGTAGATTTATAGTGCTGCACTGAGGCATGACGCTGTTTCTTAATATCTGCTCTTTCTTTCTGTTCTTTCTTTCTTCCTTAGCTCACCAAACACATAGCCTTTATTTAAACTTGTTTTAGTGAAGACTCGTAGGTAAACTGTGCTCAGGTCTACTGTTTTGAAAAGCTTGTCAGTGGAGGGGAGAACGGATGGTCCTGTAACAAAGTCATTTCAAATTTACCTCAGGGCTGGATGGATTCCAAAAAAATGAATTAGCCACATGTGTGGAAGGATTTTGTTTTTATAGAGGATGATGGAATCAAGCCAGTTCTGAATATTTTTCTGCTAGTTAAAATATTCAGCAGAACAGCTCACGTGTACACCCATAACGAACTGTTTTTGTCCCCATTGGGATCTTTTCATGGTTACGAGAAACAGAAGATTGAAAGCAAGAAAAATGTTGCCTTGAAGCTGGCTCAGTCTTAGCGCTACTTAGTTATTAGCAGAGACCTGCTGTGGGGCTGTTTGCTAAAACTCGAAGGTCTCCTAATCTCTGTTCTCACCCTGAGACTTTCAGCAAACCTGACCAGAGTTCTCAGGAATGCACGTAATCCATTTGGGTTTTATATTAGAGGCACTGAGGCTTGCTCCCGTCTGGGTTTCAGTGGTTGCTGTGTGTTCTCATGAGATGAGAATTTCCGGTAGATCTTGCAGAGATATTTCAAAACTTGTCAGTGAAATACTAGAAAAAAGAGTCTAGGAACACTTGATATAGAAAGATTATGCTGAATGCATACATTATGATCACATAATTCGTATTCTGTGCTTTCCTTTAATAAAACAAACCAAAAAAAGCATTTTTATCCAATGCTAAATCTAGATGTTTTGAAATATGGAGAAGATGGTGTTAAGTCAGGATTCAAATCCCTATTTCTGGGTAAGGAAAATGACAGTTAAGATGATGATCTGAATGAACTGTTTCTTATGGATCTTACAAACACATCTTCCAGACAAGATGAAGAAATGAGCACCTGAGTTTTCAAGCTTAAAAGATAAACATTGGGCAGAATGTTTTAGCTACCACAAACAGCAGAATTCCAGCATTTCAGTTGAGTTCCTCACATTCTTTTACATTTCCTCTTCAAATTGGTCTTTTCTAACACACTGACATTTGCATGTGACACTTAGAAGCCATAATCTCTACCCATTTAATTTCCATTAACTTAGTTTTAGCCACTCCCTTTTATGGGGGGTGTTATAAATCTAATTCTAGGGAGTTGAAAAGCATGTGGTATTTATTATTAGAGGGAGGAAGGGAATCATACTCTGAAAGAAGTTCTAACTTGGGTAAATTTAATCCACAGCTGTGTTAATTTGGAGTCACAGACATACAGGCAGTGAGAAACAGAGGTCATTTTCTTAGTTGATTTACATGTTCTAAGGCTGGAATAGCTATATCTGTACTATGTCTGACAAGCCCTTGTTCAAAACCTTGTTCAAACACTGAAATAGTGAAAGATCTGGAATCTTCCAACACAACCTGCTGCAGTGTATGACTTTCTTATTCTTTACTTTTCACTCAGACACAAAAAACCTGTCTGATGTTAACATTTCTTTTTTAGCAGAATAATTTCACAGTCTGTTTTTGCAAAGCGGTTTGAGGTGTTCCCTTGGAAAGTCCTTTATAAGTGTAAAATATTAACATCTCTGTAGTATGGTTGCATCATTAATTCATCATGACTTTCTTCTGTTAAGGGCTTTTGTGATAAAAGTGTGTTATATCTTTTATTGGGAGTAATTCTAGAAGAATAGTCTGATTGGTCAAGAAAAAATGCTCCTAGCAACAAAAAAGACCTCCCTCTGCAATGTGCAAGAAAAGTTAAAGGAAGATTTATTGGTTGTTGTACAGGTCTGACTTGGAATTACAGTTCAAGTGCTATCACCATGAAGACAGACAAATGAACACAAACTGGCCAGCTTCAGTCCAGGTCAGCGTTAATGCAACCCCACTTACCATCGAACGTGGTGACAACAAGACATCTCATAAACCTCTGCACCTAAAGCATGTCTGCCAGCCAGGAAGAAACACGATTCAAATTACAGTCACAGCATGTTGTTGTGTAAGTACATTGAGCTTGCGGCTGCAGCTGCTGATGCTGACTTTGCTGTTTAGTACAGTTTGCAAATGTCGTCTTGGCTGAAAAAGCCTTCCTCTCTTTTTTTTTTCCCATGAATTTTTCTTGTAAGGTGCTTGTTTAATGGTGTTGACACAGGCAGAGTACTAATGCTGATTTTTTTGAGCTGCAGAATTATTGCAGACTGTAGCAACGTCAGTGTGTTTGAAAGGACTTGGGGGCCTAGGGGAGGAAGGGAGTTTGCTCTCCAAGCTCTTTTGTGTGTGCCTGAGTTACAAAGTGGCTGAAGGATTTCAAGGAAGTAGATTATTGAGATGTGGACTGTTACCCAGTACTAATTTCATTTACTTAGAGGATTAAACTGCAGTTGATTTGACGTGATAACTTCAGCACTCTCATTGTTGGTGATGGTTTTTAGATGAAAAAATTCGTATCCCATGAAACCTTTCCACTTTCTCATTTTCCATGGTTCAGTTGCTTTTGGAAACAAGAACTGTATTTTTAATGCAGACTGTACACATTACAGTCTGAGCTTTTAACTGCCCTGCTGTTACTGACAAGAAAGCAAGCTGCTACTACCTCTCCCAAGGTCACAGTGTGAGGCATTTTAATGGGAAGCCATCGACACATTTTGCTTTACTTCACATTGAAGTATCTGAGCCTAATACCATTTATCTGTTAGCTAAAAGCGGGGGCAGCATCCTGCAAATCCTCAGCAAGCTCTTATGACTCTGGGAAGGAGGATTCAGTGAGTTGCAGACAGATCAGTGGCAAATAGTGCAACTTATAACGTAGTGTGATGACAGGCAGATAGTCTTGATTATGTCAAAGAATCCAGGGTCTTAGGAATGAACCCAAGTATCAGAGAAGAATATATCAGCCCTCCAAATTCTGAATATTAAAGAGGAAGAAAATGCAGAACATCTTTTTTTTCCTTTTTAAAAAAGAAAAAGTTATTGTATAGGAGTATGCTGTGCTCCTGGGGAACAGAACAAAATACTGTACAGCATTCAGTATATCCCTATGGGAGTGCATGCACTCAGCAGAGCAGCACCAGCTTTCATTTTTATGCATTAGATGCCTCCTGAAGCTTTGCATCCAAGGGAAGAATGCAGCTCTGTTCAGCAGCATATGTACCATGTGTGCTCAGTTCTCGTGGTAACAAAGTGTGTTTTCTTTCAGTCACACTTGTTCGTGTTGCAGTTAGTACACCGGCCATCAGTTCGCTCTGTACTTCAAGGTCTACTAAAGAAACGCCTCCTCCCAGCAGAACATTGTATCACCAAGAGTGAGTTTTGTTTTTCTGTGGGTGATGACTTTCTTAAAGTGCCTGCATTCAATTGTGATTAACTATTTCTACACCAGATTTGCTGACTGAAAACTTTAAACTACACATAAGAATTTCCAGAATATTATGTGCATAGATTAAATCTTTGGGATACTGAAATTTTAAAGTATGTTTGGGTGGGGTAACAAAATACCATGAACACAAGCTTAGTCCCTAATGATTTCTCTCCGCTCCTGGGATAACCTGCTTTTCCCCCCATATTTGTTCTTCTCTTATTCTAAGGAGTTGCATTGAAAGATTCTTCTCCTTTGTTCATTTAGGGCTGCTCTAAGTGCTTTTGTAGGACCGCACTTGCTATACTTGAGACTATGGCTGATATGCATGTGTGTGATGGCTTGTTTGTACAGCATAAGATTGTGCAACAAACACTCGTGTGTGTAAAGGATGAATTGTTCATCTTTCAGATTTCTACATTAGGATTTAAAGTGTACATGTATTTTCTCATGCATACCTTCTTCCTAAACAGTAAAGAGGAATTTCAGTAGTGTAGCAGCTTCCTCTGGCAATGCAACACTAAATGGGGAAGATGGAGTAGAGCAAACAGCTATTAAAGTGTCTCTGAAGTGTCCGATCACATTCCGGAGGATTCAGCTCCCAGCAAGGGGTCATGATTGCAAGCATGTACAAGTGAGTAGATGCCAATGATGGCACAGTGTTCCCTCCACTATATATTATTACCTTTCGCTTGGTTATTGTAAGAGAGAGCTTAACAGATCTCCTTTTTGTCTATCAACAGAAACAGTTAAGTACATGTGTTTATTTCTGTTGAATGTAGAGACAAGTAATCTGCTTGGTTTAGGTGTTAGTTCTAGTAGGGTTTTCTTCATGACAGCTTTACTTTTGTATGACTGACTCAGTTAGTACAGTATTTTCCTTTGATTTTTCTCTTTTGTTTTTTTTTATATAGTGCTTTGATCTGGAATCTTACTTACAGCTGAACTGCGAAAGAGGAACTTGGAGGTGTCCAGTATGCAAGTAAGTGCAACTATGCTACATGAAATGCTGCTGTAGGTGATTTAGCTGAATTCCAGTAATACTGAAGGTAATGAAGAAGAGCTAATTTATTTGGAAGGAAGAGAAAGGAAGTGCTAAAAAATAAGATACATTACATTATGTTTACCTAAAGTCCAGTGAGAATTCTTCAGTACTGCATGAACTGGGGGAACACCCTGGATTTTTTAGAAATTCAAAAGCAGGATATTTAATGTGAGATTTTCTTACGAAGTGCATAATCCGCTAGCTCTCATCAGGCTATCATTGTACTATGTAGAGTTAAAAAGAAGCTCAAATATTTGTAGTGATAAGACAGATATCTACATGAAACTGCTGAACTGAGTTGATTTTCCTCCAGATTATGCAGTATAAACAATGAGCAGATAGCAACATCCCATGATAGAAGAATAGGTAGTCTATTCTGGAGTTACTTTTGTATGATTTTCTTGTTGTAATCTCAAATTACTAAACTTCAAATATTTAAATGTTAAAATGCTCAATATCCACCTGTGCTTGGTGGCTTAAGGTTGCCAAATAACTAACTGTCTTAGGTATTGTGCTTTGAGTCACATAGAGATGCAGTTAATGGCAGAGGAGAATGAGAATTCTGGAGGCTGCAGCATTTGACAATTGGATCCACCAAGGTCAATGTCAGGGGTAAATGAAGGCAAAAAAAAGAAAGTAGAAAGGATTCTAGTTCAGAATAAGGCTGATTTTTAAAAAGCTATAATGTTTCCAAGAAGCTGTGAGTACGAAAGTTTGGAGAAATTGCTTAAAGAAAAAGGGAAATATCTCAGTATATTTTCAACTGTATGTCTTGACTAGAGCACTAGCGTACTGCAGAAGAAACAGAACAAAACACTTTGAAGTAGTCACAGACTGCCCGTCATACATTTAACTGAGCAAAAAAGACTCACAGAATGTCTGCAAGCCCTTTCAGTGTCTTTAACCTACTGTGCTCAGTGCACGTGGTTATGAGTTTGTTACAGCCTCAGCTGAGAGCCAGTGCTCCTAAGCTCAAGCATCTGTAGTTGTAACAGTTTGCAGGCATCTCTGCCCATCTCCTCTTCAGTCCTGGTTGTGTCAGCCAATGTTAGCTGTTAAACAGATACAGCCATTGTCTGCTTTATTTGCTTCTGTGAACGTTGCAGACTTGAGACAAGCTTGACCATCTATGATCCATAGCTATCCTAAGGCACAAATGATTTCTCTGAACTACCTCAACCTTTTCAATCTTTTGAGTTTGGCTAAGAATAAGAATTGGATGTCTTAAAAGGTAGTGGTTGCTTCATAATTTATGTATTGATACATTCAGGCTAAAATTTGTGTCCACTTTCTCTAAGTATGAGCACCTGCATTCTGATCTTAGTTCCAACATAACTCATTTATGTTACTGTTTTGTTCTGTCCCCATCTGTGCTATGTAAAACAGTTATTATACACAGTTATTTTGAAGACACATTACTGCATAGCTCAAGAAAACAGCACAGATGCAATTTTAAAAAAGTTGTAGTTGTAGATGATGATTACAGGAGAGATCTACTGTGCTCAAAGAGACTTTATATCTGAAATACAGTTCAATAAAATCAACAATTTAAAAGATGTGAACAGTTTGTGAACATATACAGATCCTTGTATGTAAATGTGTATCCATATCTTACCTATTTGATGTAACAAACTATTATTCTGGTAAAGCAGATGTACAAGTGAAGCTGTTTGTCCCAAATCATTATAAGCTACTTATAAGAAATAGTAAGATGGTAGATCTTAGACTGCTGATTTCATCACTAAACTATTCTTCTTCCATCCTTCTTTTAAATATATGGATATATTCTAATATGAAGGAGTTGTTTGTTTGTTTTCCTTTTCTAGTAAAACTGCTCTGCTGGAGGGCTTAGAGGTTGACCAGTACATGTGGGGTATTCTCAACGCTATACAGAAGTAAGTGAATTGATATTTCTGATATCCAAGACTAAGTGAGTGGAAGATACTTTGAGACAGTCATGCCAAAGGTGTTAGTGATTGAACTTGAGTATTCTGTTTCACAGCTTCTCAGTGAAGCTAGTAATATCAGTAAGCATAGCTAATAATAGAGTGTGTCTCTTTCTGACCACTTAATAGATTTCATTTGGGTCATCTCCTGATGGCAGCCTCATCAGTGAGACAGAAGGAAGAGCAAGAATGGAGGATGAAATGTTTTCTCATGTTTAGAAGGAGACCTTCTGATTGACATATAGCAGATCACATAGATACTTTTGGATTTCACTGTGAGGGTATAAACAGAAATGTGCTCTCACATTGCTATTTCTAAAATTTGCTTTCAGCACACTTTTGAGGAGTGAAAGATTTTGAGGTTGTATATACTAGAGCATTTAAAAACATTTGTTGCCATCAGTTTCTTAGGGAAATATCAGCAGAATTGACAGGAAACTGAAGAGCAATTAATGTGCTAAAATTCTCACGTTATTTTACAGCTCAGAGTTTGAAGAAGTTACCATTGACCCAACTTGCAGTTGGAGGCCAGTCCCTATAAAGTCAGATATTCACATCAAAGATGACCCAGATGGCATTCCCTCCAAAAGATTTAAGACCATGAGTCCAAGCCAGATGATCATGCCAAATGTGATGGAGATGATTGCAGCTTTGGGTCCTGGGCCATCACCTTACCCATCCCTCCCACCTCCTCCAGGAAGTAACAACTCCACCGAATATGGTAACCAAGGTAAGTCTTACATCACTCTCAAACTCAGTGAGTCAGTCAGTCACCTTTGTTGTGTCACCTTTGTTTGTCTTTGCACCTTCTCATGGACATTCACAAGGAAAGTAAAATATGTGCGGCTGCATTTCTGAAATTCTGCATGAGACTTTTCATTTAAGATTCATCTGCTTAGAGAAAATGTCTTATAGTAAGGCATTTGCTGACTGCCACATTTATTGCTATGCAGCTCTCTCTAAATCAATGAGCACTGTATGTTCCCTTATGTATTCATGGTCTGCCACAATATACATCTTTCCTCATTTTTTCTGTTTGTTTTCCTTCTGTATCCCTCTAGTTCTGATAAAAGCCTCTCCTGCTACATTACTTACAATGTAGCGAACCTGACTCATTAATCCGGCCACTTGGGCAGGTGGCTGACATTCCATGGATCACCCAGAAACTTTTTGCTGCTTTGCAAACGCCTTTGCATTAGATAATGACTTCTGAGATACTCTGTCTATGCATTGCCAGTTTGAGAAACATAGAACTAAATCCAAGCAGTGGAAATTTCAAATGACTGGGATACTCTGAATAACTAAATTATACTGACAATTCTGAAAATATGAAACCAGAGACTGTTCTTTTTGCAAGAAATAAGACATGACTCAGTTCAGCTCAGAGAAAAGACCAACTGTTCACACCATCAGAATCCTCAAATTGATTACAAGGTGATATATGTGCTTTTTGACGGCATTTGAAGAAAAACGTATTTTGCATGCAAAATATGCTTAATTTGCTCCAATGACTGCAAAACTGATGACAGATGATAAAACTTTCCAGGTTTTCAAACAGATGAATGATTACTATAACAAAGCCAAGAGCACTGAATCACAATTTTTTCAGTTGTTAAGTAGGAGTGAAACACAGTCAGAACATGAGAACAGAGCCATGTTTTCTTCATCACCTTTTAACTCCCTTACCCAGGAATGGACACAGTAGTCATGTAAGCTGGGCTTCAGTGTTTCTTTAGTGATTGTTGCTTGGGCTGTTGTTTCCCTCCCTTCCCCTGTATGTCCTGTAGCAGAGTTAGACATCGCTGCTCAGAGCCTCGACTCACCAATGTCATATGCAGTCTATATTGCCCTACCTCTGCTGCAACACACGTATCAGTGCAAGGCACCAGATTATCCTAAATGACTTTACAGGTGTGTCCCTCAGCATGTGGCACAACTCTTGCCCCAGAGAAGGGCGTATATCTGCATGGCTGTAAATGCGTGGACACGGTGCATCCTGTTTTCGTTCTTTATCAATATATGCAGTGAAACTTAGTGTTTAGAATTAGGCAGTGTCCTCTGATTGATAACATTCTTTAAAAAAAAAAAAAAAAAAAAAAAAAAAAAAAGTAGTAGTGTTATTACTGTGGTTTACGTTTGTAATTATACTGAAGTATAGTTTGTAAATATAGCAACTACTCAGTAATCCAAGACCTTATTAAATTTTTCCCAAGAAGCGAGGCAAGAGCAGTTACATTCTGGGAGAATTATCCAGTTTGCAGATTAACAAAATGGGAATTAGTAAGGCTCTGTGGTATTTACATGGTAGATCAAAGTCCTGACTTCTCTGAGAAATACTCTTACATGGCTAATGACTTCTATTCCTCTGAGATTAAGCTTCTGCTTATGAAGCTGTGCTGAAGAGCAAATGTCACAGCTACTTTGGTTTGTTGAACTCCCTTCTTGACTTCTTCCATTTAAAGCTCCTGTATTCTAGCCGAGAAATCTTAAGTTCTCTGTTCAAGTTCCAAAACTATTCTATTGTTTCTGAGTTCACTATCATGCAGTTAGGTCACATATAAAAAAATAGCTTAATGACTTCAGTCCAGTCCTAATTCTTAATAGCAGATAAACTAACAGAGTTGGTATCTCAAATGAAAGTGCTAACAGAGGGATCAGAACAGAAAAGAATTGTGAAAATAAATCCCCTGTACCATGATGCACTCATGCTGCAGAATTATAGTGATGCTCACACGGCTGAGGTGGAAGGATCAAAATATACTGATGATGGCCATGCTATACTTGTCCTGAAGTTCTGCAGAGAGCCCCAGGCTTGTTGCTAAACAGTAGATGTGTGAGGTTTAAAACCAGATTCTGGGCTGATAAGGAATTCTGATGTTCTGGAGAACATCTTTTCCATCCAAAGTTAGATAGATTTCGTTAAGTTCTCTAATTTTTCATTGTGAATGTGCGTATCCGCATTTGAAACACAAGATGTGTGCAGGCAGTTTGCAGCTCTGAAAATGGGGATAATCTTTTCATAAAGGGAAAATTGGTGTATATTTATGTATATGTATAGTTTTCATGGTATCAAGGAGAATTATATCCCAAGCCTCAATTAGACATGAAGGCCTCTTCTGCATTATCTCAATAGAAGTTGCCTATTTATAGTGATGAAGAAGAGGTGAAATGGATGTGCAGCATCCATGGTGGCATCTTCCTGATGCAGCTCGGTCACTTAACTTTGTCAGTAACTGATGGAAAGCTACAGTCCTCCTTAGTGCGTGGAAATGTAAATAAAAATGACGTAGGTGTACTATATATAATTTGTACTTAGGCAGCGAGTCAGTTTAGTCGGATTCTTTGGACTTTTTTGTCTTGCTTAAGTTTAATTTGTGACTTAAATGCAGCTTTTGTAAGTGTCAGGAGTTTTCACTTATTTTCAGAATGTACACAAATTACTACAGTCAGTCCTAATATTCCCAGCAGTAGCCAAAACATGAAAGCCAAATGCCATATTTTCTTCCCTATTATTCCTTCAGCTACTTCTGCAGTGGGGAGTGCAACATTGCCATGTTACCCCATCCTATGTAGGGGAGATATAGCCCTGCAAAGGTTTTATGAGAAGAGACTCTAGAAGATAAGTGTCAGGAAAAAAAATAAAAATTATTTTGTATCATATCTGCTTGTCTTTCAGGTAACAGTTACCAAGGTCATGGCAATTTTGATTTTCCTCACGGGAATCCTGGTGGAACATCAATGAATGATTTCATGCATGGGCCACAGCTGTCACATCCCCCAGACATGCCAAGCAGCATGGCAGCTCTCGACAAACCTCTCAGTCACCCTATGCAGGAATCTGTAAGTAATGGTACTGCAGACATAGGTCTTTCTTTGCAGGGGTAAGGTGCTTCAGTCAGCCAAATGGACTTTCCTTGTGACTTGATTTTCTTAGTTTTGGTTTCCCAACTTTGGCAGCATCTGAAATAGAGTAGCCCTGAGAAATGTGAGAAATGTCAGTTTTAGTTTCTGGCCTTTTCAAGTTTGTGGGAAAATGTCTTTAAGGTTTTTTTTATAGATTGTTGTTTAAGCTTGTTTATCTGAAAGAAACGACCTGGCTTGGTGTACCTGTGTTAATCACTGTGCTTTCCTCTGACACCTGAAAAAAGCTAGCCAGCAGTATCTGTGAATGTCCATCTTCAGCAGACAGCTTGTTATAACAAGACATTGACTGACTCCGGAGCAGGGACTGTGTCTTCCCTGACTTTGTCCCTGAGGGCAAAGTTTGCATCAAAGCATTTTGTGAGGGATTCTATCCAAGTAGAAATGTACCTTTAAGCTGTAGGGAATAGGACAAGCCTGTAGATTTCAAGGAGAGATACTGCTGCTAGTCTGAGGGTGCACCAGGGTAACAGATTTAAAAAGCAGAGGTTCCTCAGGTCTCAGCTGGAAAGGCAGAAACTGCTCATTAGAAAAGTGGCTTGCTCAGTGAACCAAGTTATATATACATAACTTTACATCCAGAAGATGTAGTACCGCAGCAACCAGATGATAGAAAAGTTACCAGCAGTGTTTAGCTCTTAGGCATGACTAGTCATCTATTTTAACTCTGTGTGGTATGTATGTGTATATATCCTTTTATATTCAAGTACGTTACAGGGCAGGGGCTTTATAGTGTGCTGTTACTGTGCAGGAAGGATGTTTAACTTGATGAGTCATCTGTGCTGTGTTTTCATTGAGCACTAGAAAGCATTATTTCAGAAAGTAATGAGGATATGTGGTAGCAGATGCTTAGGAAAAGCCTACTCAGTCAGTGTCTCCTCTAGCTGGCAGTGGGTTTTCCAAGGAGGATGGTGAGAAATAGGGAGGGAGGGGGGAGAGAGCATTCTTAGTGTAGCTTGGGCAGATCCCAAGTGAGAAGAATGTCTGCAAAGGAAGAGTCCAGAAAATGTAATGACTTTACCTCTTCACAGGCTATTAAAGGATAGAACAAGCACACTGTAAATTTAATTTTACTTTGGCAAATTTTACCTATCAGTTTAATGAGCAACCTGAATATCTGTATCTGAACCAACTGTACAGCATGAGAATATAGTAGTGAGGGGAATCGCTACCAACCTGAACCACTCACACACAGCTGCTGTCCTTTGAATCGAAGCCACAGGGAATTCTTCTGCACCTCCCATTCTGTGACACGTACATTTCCACTCCATCAGTTAACTGCTTTACCTTTGCTATAGCCGTTGCCCTAGTAGATTCTCTGAAGTGGTAGGATATGAAGTAGTTGAATATGAAAGCGAAGAATCTGTGGCTTTCTGAAAATTGGACTCCTTACAGATAATAGCAAAGTTAAAAGTTACTCAAGGCTATGCATACTGCAGAACTGTAATAGGGTATCTGGGTAAATGTTAATAGATTTTTGATTTTGTGGGTCAGTCAGTATCAGATCTAATGCTTGCTTATGATAGCTAGCAATTGAAGTAAACCTTTGCCTCACTTGTCCCTCTTCTATCATGATACACAAGCAATGCTGTTTGGAAAAGGGAAGTGGCACAAAAGCAGGCTCCACCTAGCCTATGTCAGTGGGTGATTTGCCTTATTAAGGATTGGTTTTCATATCTTTTAGCACAACAGAATTAGGTTGACCTTGCCAATTTGGCCATACATATTTTTAGTCTGCTCTTGTGGACTGATAGTACTCTTGCAGAACTTTGTCAATATTACAGAGTCTCTGCTTCCCTCTTCTGTTTTTGATTTCTTCCATTCTTCTCTCTGAAGGGAGGTATTTTTTGGTAGCAGACACACAGGAAAGACAGCTTTAAAACTGCTGCTTTTAGAGAAATGCATGCTATTAAAGCATGGTACTGATATAATTGAACCTCTTGAGTTTGCAGTATATTTGCAAGGACACATGTTGATAGCAAGGGAAAAATGGATGGGAAAAGTGGCAGAGAACAGCGGCAGGGCAGGATGGCATCTTTTGGTGATTCTGCCACTTAGCACAGCTAAGAGCTGGCGAGTCTGTGACCTCCATAGTGGAGAGATGTATAAACAATTGACTCAACCTAATGATCCTTTTTTTCACTATCAATTTACTCCTGAGATGAAAGGAATATCATCCTGCAGCTGGCAAGCTCTGTTGCTGTTCATCTCAGCACACCTAGAGGTCACTCTTAGACTAACTCATAACAAATTGTGTTCTTTGTGCTATTAAATAGTAGACATAGTTGTGTCTTCTATAAACTTTCCTTTTACAGATTGTAAATGTTTAGGAGTGCCAGAGTTTATGCTCCTAAAAACAACTCTGAATTACCTTGCTATCTAAGCAGTGGCAACTTTGTTAGACTCAGCATTCATAATGTAAGTTAGTGCTTTTGAAATAAAACAGTGCAAGTGGCAGACACAAGCTGGAAGCCCACGTTGTATTGTTTAGAGTGGTTTTACACCGATGGTAATTATTTCATCGTTAGTAAGCTGAATGAAGACAAAAAAAAAATAGTACTGAGCATTTATTCTGTCACAGGTAGGCCTGAATCAATGCTGTCGGATCTTGAAGCTGTGTTGGCTGTTTAAGATTATGATAACCTTCAGTCTTATAATGAACAAGGACTTCCTGTCCAGCAGTTATCTCTACCCAAGATACTGCCTTATCAATAAAATATTTAATATAATGTCAGTATACGGAAACATAATGTGTAGAATTTTTAACCTGATTGTCTGTTCTGAAATATGTCTGAAAACATGTGAAAGCCTCTTTGTTTAAATAATTACTTCTATAGGCACACCATTGTCACCCTTGCCATGTGCATCTGGAGATAAATTTAAGAGAATTTTCAAGATGTTCCTATTTTGTTTTATTTTCTGGAAACAACTTTCCCACTTCAGCAACACTGTCTTTAATTGCTTTTTACTTTTTGTTATTAAGCTTTCTTTGCACAGTCCCTGTTGCACATGTTCTCAGTGAACAAAAGAATGAAACGATACTATTTGGACAGACATCTGTTTTCACTTGGACTGTAGCAAAGTTCCTAGGCTGCGGATTCATTTACATTGAGCTGTGGTCTATGGGCAGAATTTGTACAAGTTTACCTCTAAGGTAACAACAATAATGTTACAGAATATGTTCCAGATAGTCAAATTGTGACTCTAATGGAGAGAAAAGTATACAATGGTACTTCATAATAGTTATCTTATAGTCTCATATGGGAAAGAGACCCAAAAACACTTATGTATGTAGAATCCTGCTCATTTCCACCAACGTTCCTACTGCCAAACTATTGAAAAAGACCTCCATGTAGCTGAGTATGAGTGTCCCACTGTATCACTGTTCAGATGTCAGTTTTCGTGTGAGTGGAAAAATGTTTCTTTATAAAATGCTTGTTTCTGTGATTATTTTTTTTTTCTTAATATCTTGGAATATTTTAATTAAGTTTTGTAATAACCTCCCTTTTGCTTTCCAAAACTAAAGATTAAGGTTAAAATAACCTTGCAGTTTGCTGTGATATGAAAGGGTCAATGCTGACATGTGACATAGCATTTTGCCAGTTTCTGTTGGCTTGGCTGGATGAATTTCATGCTGTTGTTGTATGTATCTGTTCTTTTGTTTCAGCTCCACTGTGTGGCAATATGTAGCATTTCTCAAAAAATGTTTACATTTTTTGCTTCTCCATATACCCAATTAACATGAAATAACTGATTGTAAGGCATTCACACTCATTTTTCTCTTGGCACCATGGTCAAGTCCCAAAGAGTCCACTAGCATTAATGGTGATGTAGCAGAAGAAAAAACTGGGTTTGTGCATTTTTGTCACTTCTCTGTAATGGGAGAAAGATTTTTTTTTTTCCCCTTAATTCTTCCATAATAAGGTTTAGAAGACACGTATGGTTTGGTAGGTCATTCCCCATTGAAAACTTAGAAAATACAAAATTTTTGCTAGAGAACTTGCCCATGTGAAAATAAAGATGCATTCTGTTGCATGATCTTTCATTATTTAAGATAATGTGTTGCAGGGTGTCAGCAGGTATTCAGTCACCTCTGGCAGCTCTGTGGGTGGCTGAGGAGCTTGGCTAACCAATCCCACTTGATTTTATCAACCATCAGCTAAGAAAATCCCTTAAAAGGGGTTTTGCTTTCTGAAAAGATGGATGAAAATAAAATAGAGAAAGGCATAGGGAAGGGCTGGTATTTGCCAGATGGTTGTAACAAGCTGAAACAAGAATAGGCAGCAATGTCAGGGAAGCTACCCAATAAGGAATCTGAGCAGAACTTAAGCATTTTCTCAGTTAATCAGTTTGCTGGCACGGGGATCATTATTCAACAAATCCTCCATTCATTCCCGAAATTTTTCAAGGGCAAAGCATCTGCCTGGCTCACACTGAGCAGCAGTATCAGCCCCCTTCAGCCCCGTGGGCTGCTTGATTTGTGCCTTCAGCCACAGTTTCCCACATTACAGTGAAACAAATGCAGCAGCACAAACCCAGTGTTTATTTCCCCATTGCAGATGACCTCCAAAAAGCTGAAACATTTCCTCCAACATTGGGATATGGAGCTTTCTTTTGAAATTATGCTTTTTTTTTTTTCTTTTTTTTTCTTTTTTTCCTTTTTTTGGTCTTTTAAATTCATTTTTGTTGTTTCCTTTCAACATGCGGTTACAGAGTCAGGCACCGCGAGCACTGTACCTTGTGGCCTCACTTTCTTTTCCTGCTTTTTTCCTCCTCCGCAGATCCCTCATCCCGGCAGCACTGATCAGTCCCATACTTCCATGCAGCAAGGTTTGCACGTCCCTCACCCCAGCAGCCAGTCAGGGCAGCCATTACATCACAGCGGGCCTCCCAGCCAGCAGTCCCGGCAGCCACCCCCGGCCGCTTCTGGCAACCATCCACACAGTGACCTGACCTTTAATCCCTCCTCAGCCTTAGAGGGTCAGGCTGGTGGACAGGGAGCACCTGACATGCCGGAGCCCTCGCTGGATGTAAGTCTGTGTCATACTATCATCTGCCTGCCATAGAGTGTGCTTGACATGGCGGTGGGAGGGCGGGATGGGTGTGGGGATGGGGAGCCGCTTCCACAGCACATGCCATCGTCTCATGCTTGGGTACATGGGTGTAGTCACTGCAGCTGAGGTGACAGGGCTCTCCTGGCTTGCTGTGGAAACTCTTCTGTTTTAAGCAGCTGTGTGATGTGCCAGCTGTGTCCTCCTCATAGTGGGGAGGCAAGTGTCTTCTGAAACAGCAGGTAGAGTGTCTGCCTAGAGAGATCTCCCAATCCCCTTGTCACCAGATGAAGGCACTCGTGTGCGTGAGTCCAAGCCCTGGAACTGCTGCAGCCTCTGGATTAGGAGGAGTTGGGCCAGGCTCGGGCCACATGGTGCCCACTGAGCCATGTGCTGGCTCAGTTTCAGCCTCATGGTGCCTGACAGTGGGGTCCATCCCTGGCTCTGGGCCCTGCCACCAGCACTCAGCAGCAAACGTCCTGCTCCCATGCCATGCAAGTGCTGCAAATGAACAACAAGGACATCTTCTGCCTCCTTAGCCAGAGTTGAGCGCAGCATGTGACTAAATGGAGATGATCCTAGTGTTAAGGACAGAAGTATTGTCCACAGCCACCCACTGCTAGTGCTGGGAGTGAGCTGCTGGAGGCATCTGTTCAACTACCCACCTTCTGAAGATTACATTTCTTAGCACTAGGGTTGGATTTTCATTTAAGTCATGCATTCCTGTACTTGTATCTTCTGTCTGGTCCAAAGTCTGCCGCACAATGTATTTTTCTGAGAGAAGTGTTCACTCTGTGCCTCAGGTTTATACCTGTCTGTGCTGTTGCTGTGTGCGTGCCTGTTCCCTGTCCCATGACAGCACTGTGCCACCAGGCAGCCTCGTGGGGGAAGGCAGGCTCCAGACACTGGGAGAAGCCCTCAATGAGCAGTGTCTGTGCTGGAGCCAGGCTGTGTCTGTCACACAGCATGACCATGGCGTGTCCCTCAGGAGATGTGGGTCGTGTTGGCAACTGGGTCTGAGCCCTTAAGGTTGCCATATGAGTAATATCAGTAGGTGAAATAAAAAGCTCAGTTTTTCTTCAGGTATTTAAGTAGCACTGTACACTGATATGGGTCAGGCAATTGTTCCTTGGTGACAAGAAAATATACCTTTACTATAGTACTGTGAGTATTGCTGATGGAGGCGCTCAGTGTGAAACTGAAATTGCCGTAGCTGAATGAAGCAAGAGCTGTGCAGTGTGGAGAGCACAGGGCTTAGAAATATCTGTGAGCTCAGTCACGCTCAGGTAAATGATGTCAGCAGGTTTAGCTATTGGTGACTGTTGTGGAACCAGGCTGAGCCAGGCACCTTGCTGCACTGTCTGTGAGCTGGAACCAAGCTGGGGAATGTACTACAGGCAGCTGGACCTGCTGGCGCATGTGGGGTCATTCATTAGTGCTTCAGTGCAGTGCTCAACCAGGCAGAAGGGTACACCTCATGTAGACAGAGATGACCCACACTCACACCACACACAGCAGAGGCACAGGGTGCGGATGCCTGATGAGAGCCCTACAGTGATCAGTTCAGGAGCACTGGATGCCCTCTCCAAATTCTTCCAGGTCCAACACACCCTCACAGTGCCTGCTCCTCTCAGCCCTCCATCCTTCCCTCCTGGCCCAGCACTGCACCCAGCTGGGCCCTTGGATTTTCCTCTTGCTGCGAGGGGCTGCTGTGAGGATCCCCACACACCAGCAGCCAAGCTACAGTGCCAGCTCATGGCCCGTGTGTTGCACAGGCCTGCATGCAGGGAAACACCCCAGCATTCAGAAATGCTCTTTGTGTTTTCAGAATTTCCTCCCCTTTACCCTTTTTCTCCTTGAGACTGTGTCAAAATATGCCTTAATTAGCAAAAATTGGTTGATTCTCTATTGAGAAGTCTTAGAAACATTTTAGTCTTGAAGTTTTGCCATTACTTCGTGGTATGAAATGCACCCTCAGAATTCAGAAGACTGCATCATTAAAGATCATATTGTTTTTAACTTTCACTTTAAAAAAAAAAAACAAACTAACTAACAAAAAAAAACCAATCCTCTGTATAAAAGAATGAGTCTCAAACAAAGTATGATAATTTTTTAAGAATTGAGTTGGAATATCTGCGGGATACATTCAACCATTTGTTACTTTCTAAACATATGGAAAGGCCTCAGTTTTCTTTTAGTCCCATACTAGATATTCAGAAAACTATGCAAGCAGGTGAAATGCATTTAAAAGCTGTATATCTTTAGTCTAGCACTATGACAACAGCAGTTACAACTGTGTGTAAGAGGAGGAAGTGTTTTATGAAAAACATTCCCTCACGAACATTTTGTTTATGCAAACTTTTTTTTTCTTTTTTTAATAATGCTTCTTCATTTCATATATAGCTTATTTAAAAATATGTTCATCCATTTGAGCGTATAGAAGCATATAAATATAGTACTTGTGTGCCAAATGTGACGTAGTCAAGTTTTTAGTTTTATAGTATTTGAAAACACAGAACAGTTTAAAATGAATTTCTTGTACTTACCGTTGTGTGTTTTAAACCATTCCATGTTTTTTTTCTGTCTTGGCCTCAACACAACACTGAATATAAAGGGAGCTTATTACAGGCTCTTCCGTGTCAGGTCATAAATACTTTTACTTTTTACCAAGACTTGGCAAGTTGCAGAATAAACCAGAAAACATTGCCTCTTACAAAACCCTCAGTAGCTGAGGTGTGCCTGTGACCTGTCAGATAAGAAAGAATCTGAGAGATGCTTGGGAAAAAATAAAAATAAAAATGATTAACAAATAAATAACAACAAAAAAAATGTAGTTCTATTTGATGCAGTGTTAGCGAAAACGTAAGTTCAAAAAATTTTCGACTTGATACATTTATAACCTTGTGGAGATCAGTGCATCTTCTGTTGGTTGTAGTGTTATGCCACTGAACCTTTAAAATGCCTTGAAATACAAATAAGCTGAAGTTGAATAAGCACTTCCAATCACCATCAGCTGTCACTGCCAAAGAGAGAAGAGGAGGTCATCTCTTCTTCTTCTCCTACTCATGGAGGCCTGCCTTTTCACTCCCCTCCCCTTGTTCCTCCTTAGGACTCTTGGTGGGTTTTTTAATTTTGATGTTGGGGTTTTTTTGATCTGGGTTAGTTTCAACACCTGACAAGTTCCAGTCCAGCTCACTGGCCAGCCTGTGTGTCTGTATACGAGGAAGGGATGGACACAGCAGCCTCATTCCATAGGGATAAAGGCTTAAAGCAATCACCATGCTGCTGCCTGCCAGTCACATACACCAGGCTTTATTGATCCACTTTAAGGCTCAAATAAGTCTTGACTGCTTGGTTCGAGTTTCCTTTTACATGAAACTAACATACGTAACACATTTATCAAGAAGGTCTTATCAAGAATGTTAGGCAGGAATTAAACTTTGTTTATTAATAAGCTTTGTGACGGGGATGTTGAGTAATACAGACTTTCACAAACAAGTGGCTACTGCGTCACCTTAGGGTGTGAAGCAGCATTACTGCTGTCAGATTTATTTCAATATATTTATATGAAAGCCAGTTTCCTGGAATGTATGGTATTTAATCCCTTTTTTTCCCCACAGTTGTATTTCTGTTACCTGTAATTTTCCTTTTATCTTTATATTTTATAGCTGCTTCCAGAACTCACAAATCCAGATGAGCTGCTTTCGTACCTGGATCCTCCTGATTTGCCAAGCAATAGCAATGATGACCTTCTGTCTCTCTTTGAGAACAACTGAACCCATGTGTATTCCCCCATCCCTTTCACTTGTTCACATGTGTGGCTGCACAGCGAGGAATCTTAACACTCCTTTTCCACAAAAGAAGAAAAAAAAAAACACCTCACAAGTTGATCCAGTGGTGCACTCCCTGCTTTCTTCATCTCAGAACTGCTTTTGTCAGCTTCAAAAACTGCGAAAGTGACGGGAGAAAAAATACACAAAAAAGTGCAGTAATCTCAGAGTCCGCCATGCTACGCGTCACAACGTAACACAGACAGTTGTGCAGCTATTGGAAACCCCGTTTGTTGTTCATCCTATAGAGAGAGAGTTCTGTGATAAACATAGTGTGAAGTATCTTGGCAAAAACAAATCTTGGCAAGGGAAGAAAAGGCAACAAAATGGAACTGTCTTTAATTGACCTGTCTCAGAGTGTCCTTCCAACGCATGTTCTTCCATTTTTTTGAAACCATCTCCCTCCACCCTGCTTCTCCTCTGTCCCTCTCCAAGCACAGGTTTGTGTTGGAGTAATTGTTCTGGCCACACACAAAAAACAAAAACACTAACAAAGCTCCAAAAAGCACAAATCGTACAGTAAAATGGCAGAGGTAGGGAAGAAATACAAGCCCATCAAGAGAGTGACAACAGTTTAGTAAACACGTTGTCAGTAATGGAGTCCTGAGCATCTCCAGGCCACAGCCGCGTGTGTTTGGACTTTAAAAAGTTCAGGAATCTTAAACACTTCTTTTGCAAAGGATTCCTTTGTTCAAACACACACATTGGAAGCACATGGAAAAAAATAAAAAATACTTTCAATGTTTAGGGCTTTTCTGTGGTTTGGTTTCAAATCATTACTGTTTGTGGCTGCATTGACACCCAACTGTCGAGATTGTTGTAACAGGTCTTTTTGCCATATGATCCATAAAGAATGGAAAAGAGAGGGAGGGGGGAATGCAAACCGAAACACTCTCAGTCATAAACCTACAGCCTTTGCTTCCTGAGCGTTTGCGTCACTGTGTGTATTGCACAACACATAATAAGACAAGCTAGGTTGAAGGCGGATAGGAAATCATTGCAGGATGAGGGAGAGTAGCATCAAGATCTGCATAATTATTTTTTCATAATCAGCTTGAAAAGGGGCATTGAAATTGGATAGACATAGCTTCTTTTTTATTTTGCTTTGTGTTCTGTTTTCATGACTGTTACAAATAATTCAAACTTTTTCTTTTCTCCTCCTTCAGTTTCTTTTCTTAAACCTTAGGTGCCAGGAAGAGATTGTTCTCATGAAGGAAAGGGCATGGGGAGGAAAAGTGACTTGGTAGATTGCTGCTGCCCTCAAAAGACCCTAATGCCACAATCACTGTCTTGCCCCTGTGATCCGTGCTTCTCGTGTGGTTGCTTCTCCTGCATGAGCTTCCTGTTGCTTCTGTGCCCATTTCTGTGCTCTTTGTCTCTCTCTCTCTTTTATAAAATATGTACAGTAGCTGTGTAAGAAGTGCATGTGTGCCAACTTTGCCCTTGTGGTGCAACATTTCAGCTTTTGCCCACTGTAGAGTTATTGGTTAATTTCTTTTTGTTACTAAAGCAAATTTGACCCTACTCCTTCCCTCGTCCCAGACCCAATCCAGTAACTTTTATTTGCTCGCCATAACGAGTTTTAAACTGAAGTGCCAGACAAGTTTTGTTTGTTCCCATCAGTTTGACTAGAGAGTTTCCTAGCCCTCTGTGTTCAGTTAGCGAGCTGTAAATGGCATGCTATGTGCTTACAACTCTGGATTTGCTTTCCTCACCAAAGTCACATTTGTAAATTCTTTGCAGTTCTTGTTTTATTTTGCTCTCTGTTAACATTTCCCACTACTGCTGTACATGCGTCGTGATATATATATGCTAGTCAGCAGCACCTTGCTGTAGATATTAAAGGAAATGGCGGTTTAGTTCTTTTATTTTCCAGTAGGAGTATTGAATCTGTCAAACATATTATGTAGAGATGGTCCCACACTTATATTTTTCCTGTTTCGAGTTTTTTTAAGAAAGGCGCTGTTCATTATGCAAAATCAATTATTTTAAGAATTGCTATTGTAAATATCTTTGTGAATATTTTAGTATCGTCTTTGATAATATTCAACATTTTCATGATCTGATTATACTTTTGCTGGTGTTTTTAAATACCTTGTCGGAAAAAAAAGAAAAAAAAAATTATATGGGTCCTTTTTTAACAAAAGAAAAAAAAAAGAAAAAGAAATTTGAGGGTTCTTTAACAGAATAAGGGAGGTTTTTTTTTTCTTCCCCCTCCTCACCCCACTCCTCCCCCCAAACCCGTTTTCTTTTGAAGAAATAGCCCAAACTTCATATCCATTTACCTGATGAATGAATTGAAATGTCAGGCAGTACCTGGACAATCAGGGCCCAGCTCTGTCATGGAAACACAGTAAGAAGTGATTGCCTAGGGCAAACATCCCACCACCCAACCAACCGATGTTTCCTGCCCATGTGGTGCCTGTGGGCTGGTGAAGGCAGAGGTTTTGTCCCTTTGCCCCAGTGAGCGGGACACCTAGGGGCAGCTGTCTGAACAGGTGAAGAAGCACTAAGGCAAGCAGCGAGTACGTAAGGTACTGTATTTATATCACTGTGCTGGTGTTCCAGCCTGCAGAGCTGGGCACACTAACACAAAGGGATGCTGGTGGGTGGGGAGGGAAACAGTATAGTACACTTTATTCTGCTTAGAAGTGTCTTTTTTCTTGCGTAGGCTTGACAACCTGTAGAGGATCTCTGCAGAATATTAAAATACCTTGGTATAATACATGGTAACATGGTTGTGGTGTGGTGCTGCTGCCACGCCGACACTAGGAAAGACCGTTCTTCAGTTACAGATGTGTTTTGTAGCAATTTTACTGTAGTAGTTTTCCCCTGTATTTTTGCTGCATTGTTCATATATGTATTGAAGTCATTTTCAGGGGTGGCGAATGATAAACTGACGTTATGCCCTTAGAGTTTTGTTTTGTTTCATTCTGGGGGAAGTTTCTTAAGCCATAGGTTTTGGAATAAAGAACATTTCACAGTGCTAGATGGAATGCGTTGCTCAGATTTTTTAATTGATTCTATTTAATCCACTCTCCATTGTTTCCTGAGCAGCTAAGTTAGTCACCTGAAATTGCTTTTCTCTTAAACACAACGTTAGTATTTTAAACCAGGTATGTTAAGAATTGACTTTTTGCTAACTGGTAGTATTTAAAACGTATCATCTGAAAGTACCTGCTGGAAAGAATAAAGGGAAAAAACAAACAAACAGAACAGACACATAGATATTAGCAATATATTTGGAGCGGTGTTTGCGTCTGCTTTGTACAGTAATAGAGCGTTAAAGTGGATGGTGGATATGTTGGAGCTTAGAGAAGCATTTGGTTTCTAAGCAGAACTTAGGAAAGAAAACACGATTTTTACCCATCACCCAAATGTTGGTCATACTAGACAGTTTTAAAACTATGTCAGCTAAAATCAGGTACTGTATAGTAGATTCAGTATGGAAAAGCTTCTAAATGAAAATTTAGTTATTTTTTTATCTGTTCACTGCCGTATTAAAGTTTAGAGAAAAAACCTAGCAAATAGGGTAATCACAGTCATTTCTTTTAAAGCTTAATTATTGTATGAAATTCCAGTAGTATTTTTATTCTTCTTTTTTTGTTTGTTTGTTTACTTTTTAATTGTTTCCCTATGGAAGTTCATCTGGGAAAGAACCCACAGAAATCTACAGTTCTGCTGCCAAGACATTATTATAGGACTGACAGATACACGCCAATGTCTGCAGCGGAGACTCAAGGGACATCTGTACATATGTAAATGACAAATAGAGACATGTTAACAGAAATGCATTCATTTTCCTTGGAATGTGCATTGTTTTTATTTCGCAGGAAAAAAAGAAAAAAAAAAAGGAAAAAAAAAAAAGCTTGAAGCTCCATCTTATGTGGAAAATGAATCCTGTTTGTTAGCGTTCGTGGAGTCCCAGCATTCGTTTCACTTTCACTTCTGTAATATACTCTGATCCTTCGTTTTGTTTTGTTTTATCTACTTGTAATATTTAGCTTATGTGTACTAGTCTATCACCTGTGTATTTTTAGGGTGCTACAGAAATGATGAAGAAAAATAAGGGGATTACAAAAAGAAAAGTAAATTGTAACCAAATTCATACTTTGTACAATTTTTGATATTTCGATCAGAGGGGAATTAAAAAGGAAAAAAAAAAAAGTACAATCTGACATAACACGCAAAAATGGCCATTGTCTTTGTTTGTACATTGTATGTACAGTACAATGCAATCATTTCATACTTTAAACTGGTCAGAAAAGATAATTGTGATTTTTAGTCTTGCAAAACTGTATGTAGTTAGATGATGTGACAACCTAATATTTATCTAATAAATATGTATTCAGATGAAACCTGTATATTAGGTGTTCATGTGGTTATTTTATATTTAAAGATCAAATTATTTGACTATTGCTAGACATTTATATACTCTGTTGTAACACTGAGGTATTCTCATTTGCTCATGTTAATTTTTTTTCCTAAATAAATTTGCAAAATTAAGGTCTGGCTAATTGGCAGCTGCTTTGTAAATTTTCAGTTTCTTTTTGGAACACCCTACTTGCCCTTCTCCCTTCAGGCTCATGTGTTCATCTGAAGGCCGTGTCTGTAGAATGGCGCTTCCCAGGGAGCACGACTTGCTGCAAGAAGGGAAAAAGGTGCAAACCAGGGTGGAAGAGACCCAGGCTAGAGATAAGTAGCACGGATTTACTGATAGGCACAGAATCATGTCAAAGAAAAGACCCTGACATGAAATTGTATTGATGAGTTGCAGTTCAGCACAGAGGGTCCCGCATACCATCAAAATGTGAAACAATTACTTTGAAATGAAATATTTGCATGACATGAATAACACAAAAAAGAGGCTCATATCTTGTGCTGATGTGTGTTTTGAAATGCAGGATGGCTGAAATCCTTGTGGAGAGATGTTAGTGGATGGACTGGCCATCCAGCAGCACAGGAGACTGTTAGCTTTCTCTTTAAGTTTTCTCACAAGTCTCATTATTTTTATTTTAATTGCATTCTGTAATTTAGGGGAAATCAGTAATGGGAGATAACTAAAATGATATATATATGTATATATATATATTTTAATGTATTGCCATTTATAGCCAAAAGTTGGTTTCAGATTGCGGTTCTGAGGTCTGCTTAATCTCCCTGAGCTCCTGACAGATCAAGCTATGGCTGCATGAGCGTGCACAGGGCACTGGCAGCAGCAGTGGCATGCACAGCTCCATTCCTGACAGAATTCCACACCTGACACTAGCCACAGTCACACACCATGTACTTTGTTGAAGGGTAAGGACTTGTTTCTGTAGAGAATTCCTGAGTACCTTCTGGATATTGCATTTGCAGAAGTGTTTAGCTTAAATCTGCCTTCCAAATATGTTCAATAGATAGGAACAACCTAACCATCTTGCATTGTGAGTATTTACACGTGTTTATAAGTCAGAAACAGCAATTAATTACCTCATAAAGACACACGTCCCTGCTGCTGACTGAAATACGCATAATTAATTATGGATATATATAACACTATGGATATAGATAAAACTTATTTTCTCAGAATTGGGAAAAAAAGTTTCTGCCTCAGTTTTGCCTCCTTTGCTAGTGCTATCAGTCAAAACAGTAATTTGGGATAAAGTGATAAAACTGAGTTACAGTGCATTCAGTGCGATCATCTATCTCAGCCAATAATTAATCAACATTTTGGTGTTTTGTTTTTCTGGAAGCTCCCCAGAAGCACCTGTCGGCCAGTGTACAGACCTGCCTTGGCACTCAGGATGGCGGCCAGCTTTTCTGCACAAAGTGTGTGAGTGACATCCTTCAGTGCTGGCTGTTCTTCACACTTACTTGGAAGACAGAAGGCTACAGCAGTTCTCCAGATGGAGCTTCTCCTAGATGTGGACACCAGGATACGTATGATGTGTGCAGCCAGTACATGCTGGAGTCTCCTGTTCCATCCTGTGGCAATATGGCCTCGCAATGTTTACTCTCCTGTGGTTCCAAGCAGACACATATGGGAGTACCTCTGTGCCTTCTGTGCTTGTCACAGTGCCTCATTGTTGAGCAGCTTCAGATCACGCTCAGGTCCTTACATTTTTTCTCTACTCTTCCTATTCAGTATGGAATTCTGAATACATATTATTTGTATGTGTTGCATTATGTTCCCAGACACTTGATCATGACTTTTATAGGAGAAACGGAGTTGACACCATCTGCTTGTTTGCTGACTGGACAGTGGGAGTGGTACTCCTGCATGTAAATAATGTATCAATAGAGCTGCTCTCTTTCCTTTAAAGGAGGAAGCTGGACAACATAGAAAAAAGATGGTACAACTCTTATTTAATATAAAATATTCTCATGTTATGGCTCCTTGCCTGTTACTTCCTAAAACTCTTTAACATATTTGATGTTTGTGTACCTAGTCTTTTATCTGTTTGTATTTATTTCTACCTAGAACCCACTTCCCTCTTACCAGCTTAAATTACAAGTCTGGCAAATCCTCTTGCACTGTGAATTTCCAATTGTGAATCAATACCTTTCCTTTGAATAGTTTTGAGTTAAAACTACTGTTTTAACTTCTGACAGTTTTCCTTTGTCTGTATCACTGAAATCCTACCAGTTCCACATAGGATGTTACTCCTGACGCCAGTCATAGTGCCAATGCCCTGATCACACTTCTCTCTAAAAGGAACAAAGGTCAAACCTCTGCACATTCTGCAGAGGTATCTGGTCTCCATCAGTGTACAGAATTTTCCAGGGGAATGTAAAAACAGTCTACAGGGAACCTAACCAATGAAACATTTGTATTTAAGAGGCAAGCAGATAGTGATTATGGCATGACTCCTACAGGCAGTTAGCAAACAGCCTGGCAGGGAAGGACTTACTGGTTTGCCCGCTCTGTGGCTCATTTGCGTTTTCAGGAACTCCTAACCCAAATTGTAAACATTGGTTTTCTGTTCTTTAACTTCATCTTTCCATTTAAAATATTATATTGTCAATATATGTGGGCTAAACAAGACAAAGGTGTTTCCCTTCATTTGTAGAATGCATCCACTTAGTTTGTCCAGTATGTTTCCAATTACTGATCTCACTGTATTCTTGATAGATCCAGTAATACACACAAACTTAGGTTCTCTAGAAATGCAAAGTTTTTAAATACTCTGCTTTTTCTATGCATTTTTGATTGTTTGTTCTACTGAATGTCCAAAGAGGTGTAGGATTACCAACTGTATTTTTCCTCTACGTCTGAGTTTTGAATTGTTGTAGTTTTGATGGAATATTATGAGCTAGATATTGCAGTTTGCCCAGAGTTGTTTTATATTGATGTCCTGGGGATCCTGTTAAACTATTCCGGAAAATTTAGCTTCAGCAAATTGAGAGCAAATTTCACCATCTATTCTTATATTTCAAATTCATAATCGATGCTTGTTTTTCTTTGGTTTTTATTTCTGTATTTCTCAGAACACACTTTCTGTATATTCTTAAACACACAAAATCAGCAGATTTTGGACTTTCCATGTGCACCTCTCACTAGCTGTCCTACTTATACTGCTTCATCGTAAATCATATTTTGCCTACAGATTTCCCTTTTAAATTATGAATGATAGTCCTCTGTGAGGAAGCATTACTTTCATATTGCCCCTACCAAACTGATGGCAAAATTTAGAGGAGTGACACCGGGACAGGATCAGAAGTTTAGGACAGCTGGACTCCTGTCTCCATTGGCTGCTAATAAAAACTCTTGCCTTAAGATTTTAGGTATTTCACCAAACATTTCATTACCCAAAAATGATGTCTTCAGATGTAAATGTGACATAAATTAATTTTCACTCAACAACTTACTAGCTGAGTTTGGTGGGACGTTGCATATTCAGATGAGTGTCATATGTAATTATGTCATCTAAGTACGTCATCAATTTCTACACCAGGTAATGTGCTAATGCTAATGGTAAGCAATCCTTTCTGTGGTGACACTGCAGAAAAAGTGGAAAGGAATTAGAATGACAGCACTGGGAAGATGGTTCCAGAAAAAATTGAAATATCTGGTGGAATCTTTTAGGTATTACATGTGTGAAATTTAATTTCTGGATGTTTCTTGTTAAAAGCGGTGGCTAACACTATATTTTTAGTGTTCGACTTTTGTTGTGACTTTGTACAACCAAAACCAGGTGTCTCAAAATTATGATTATTGTTAGAATATGACAGAGTAGCTCATCTTGTATAAGGTACAGAGGAAGCTGTTAGCTCGAAGAGTCATCATTCAGATTGACACACATGACAAATTCAAGGAACATTCAAGGCTCTTCGAGGCAGATGATTAAAGCAGGTCACTTATGGAACAGAGTAGGAGAGAAGAACGGTCATGCAGATATGACAAAATAAGGAAAATAATTAGGTAGAAAGCTGCTAAGTACTCTGAGGAGGAAAAGAACAGAAAGGAGGTCAATTTGAAACAAAGAACTCAGAGAAAATTATTGCAAAATGCTACAGTGGGGAAGGAGCATTAAAACCCTTAGCTGGGAGTCTGTCGTACTGCTGTTGAGGAGCTGTGTGGGGCTGTGGGTATGGCACCTTGCTGTCTGTACCTCTGTAAACACTACAAACATGTCCCACTTGAGCAGCAACTGAAATTCACTTCTAAAACACACCCCTGCCTAGAATGTCACATTACCACCTGATCTTAAAATGTGATGATCTCTAGAGGTACCTTCCAAGCCCTACAGTTCTGTGATTCTGTGATTCCCTCATGCCCTGCCAGCCCACTGTGAACTCTCCATAAATGTTCCTCAAGCAGTCAGGTGGTGCATGAGCACCATACAACCCCCCTATACATTATGCAAGGTGGCTGAGTAATGAATTCCAGGTAAGCAAGGTCACTCCTAATGTCCGAAAGGAAAATGCTAATCACAGCTGTAAGGAGTGTGAGAGGATTGAGGTTTTTCTTGTATGACAATTTGTCAGTAATTAGTATGAAGTCATGTGGGGAAACTCACCCTTCATGTACATGGTGTGCTGCAGAGAAATTCACATTTCCTAAAATGAAAACTTGATCAGGGGAAACATTTCTAATCTATACATGTAACTGAATGGTTACTCTTTACCCTTCATTCACTTGTATGATCTAATTTCTCATTGCAGTCACTCAGTATAATGGAAGGGTCTTTCACCATCTCTCCTGCTCTCATGATCCAGGTTGGTCTTTTGGCAGATTTTTTAAGGCACTTTTTTCCGCCTTTCTTGGAAAATGACTCCTCTGTAACTCCCAAGTTCTTGAAGTTGGGACAAGTTTCCGTACAAGTTTCAATTCACTGATTGTGCAGAGGTAGAAAATCATGACAGGTGGTTTAGTGGCTTTGTTCCATAAGCCTGGAAATAATAATTTAGCCTATCTTCTCAAGTGGAATACTGCTGTGAAAGAAAGCATGTTGTTTTGCTTCTCACAAAGCAGTAAGTGTGGGGGAATGCATTGCTTGGCCTACTCAAGATACCCGATAACTGAACAAAACAGTTCAGAGTATGAAATGAAAGCAATGCTTTCTGTTGCTTATCTTCTGTCTTGTTTATTAAACAATGAGCCCTTCGGGGCCAGAACTCTCTTCTTATAGGAACACACAAAACCTAACACCTAAGTGCGCATTCTGGTTTGTGCTTCTGGTGGCTCCTATAATTAACACTAGAAAGAGTGCTTTTTATGTGTTGTTTTTTTTTTTTTTTTTCATGTTCATCAGAGAATAAGCAGATTGGTAGACTGATGGCTGGGTGAACTGAACTATTTTCCAAAATGGATTTGTTGCTGAGAGGATAAAAGGCGACTAGACATGCATGCTGATTGGGCCACTGTTAAACAAATCCACAGTAAATCACCTTAAGGCAGCTGGTACTCGTACAAAAACCAGGAGACTATGTGCAGTTTCATATGCAGCTCTTCCCTGTGTGCCAGCAATACATGCTTTCCTGATCAGGGCTGCAGGAAACCATCCCCTGCACAGCTGCTCCTGTCACTGCCCTGGTGCTGCAGTGAATCTGTTGCTGCCTCATCAACAGCGTTCAGCCTGCGATGGCACAGACACTTGGGAATCTTGGGGACAGGTTTATTGTTTTTGTCTGTTATAGATACAGATCATGGATACATTTTCTAAAGCTCATATTGCATCTATCATTTCCCTCCATAATCTCCATTAAAGCCCACGGCACTGAACACAGTGACACTGGGCACATCCGAGAGTCCTGCAAGTCGCTGCAAGAGCTTTTCAGCCGTCTGTTCTGTGCGCTGGGGCTCTGAGCTCTGCGCTCACGGCAGGGCGCAATGCACGGCTTCCTGAGGTGAGCGACACTGATTAAATCGTCTTCAGCCATTGTTCTCATTGATAACACAAACCTTAATCGGGACTGCAATTCCACCGCGCATCTCTAGCAGCACCAGCCGCCCAGCAGCGCCTCCTCCTCTCCGGTTCTCGATCACAGCCCGGTGCCGGATGATCCCACGGCGGCTGCGCGAGTGCAGCCAATAGCCGCGGCGGCCCCAGCGGCGCTGCCGAGCCGATAAAAGGCGGTGGAGGCGCCGCTGTGTTCGTACGGCTGTGCTGGGACTCGTGCGTCGATGCTGGTGTTGAGCGCCGCCCGCCGCCTGCTGCGCCCGCCCGGGGAGCTGCTGCCGTCGGGGCTCTCCTGCATGCGGGCAGCCGGAGCCCGAGGCTGCAGCTCGGATGGAGCGGGTCCGCGCAACCCGCTGGTGTACCTGGACGTGGGCGCCGACAACCAGCCGCTGGGGCGCGTCGTGCTGGAGGTAGGCAGGGCAGGGAAAGCGGTGGAGGGCCGGCATGGCGGGCCGCAAGGTCACGGGAGGGCGGGGAGGTGATGGGAGCTGGGAGTGCGGGGAGGGGCCGAGTGGCGGTTTGCAATCAGGGTGGGCAGCCGCTCCGGGCTCCGCTTTCACTCGGGAGCGCCCGTCTGTCGCCACCGAGGCGGATCGCGATGCCCGCCCCGTGTCTCTGCTGCTGCTTCTCACCGGTCATTGCGCTGGGTTCTCCGTGTGGTTCCGCCCCGTCTCAGTTCTCCCTGTTAAGCCAGCGGCCGGCATCCGCTGGACGTGCTGCAGCGGGCAACTGCTGCATAGCAGAGTGAAGAGGCTGCGTGCCCGAGGACGATCCAGGGGCACAACCGGCCTTGGCCGTGCAGTGAGCGTGGGGTGGCTTTGCCCCGTGTGCCCTTATGTACTTACACATGTCTGTGTGGTTCATAAGGATGTTATCGAAATGATTTAATGTTCGGCTGGAGCTGCTTCTTCATCCTGGGAAATGTCGGTATATATGTTAATTGCACTCTTACGTTTGGGATGGTCAGAGGTTAAAGTCCTGCTGAGCAAGTTTCTTCTGTAACGTTCAGTGAATGTCTAGGTGATATTACATGCCCCGAATGCCATCTTTATCTGATGTTGCTTTTTCTAGATGGCATATAGTGCTTGTCTTTAGGATTAGTGAAAAGCAGTGTAGCAGTCACAATCAGAAGTTCCTGCTTGTGGTGGCTGTGGATATGATGACATGAGTCAGTTTTGATACACAGTTTCTGTTCTTCTTTTTTCCTTTCTATAAGGTTTCACAGATTGCCCTGTGCTAGTGAGAGCTTACTGCCCTGATTATACTAGTGGGGCTTTTGTCCCTGCTGTCTGTCATAGGTTCCCTCTGATGTTTCAGTGTTTTCAGGGCTGTGTTCAGATATTGCTTAGATCAGTTATCATTAACTTGACCAAATCTGCAGAAGAAAGGATGCTGTTCACTAGTGACCATTACTTGCCCACACTGGGCAAACATTAGATTTTTGGGTGGCTTGTGATTTCTAACAGCTCATTTTTGGGTAAAAGGGTTTAGATGAACCAGCCTGTCACACAGAGGTTTTTCTGTGTATATCTAGACAAGCCATCTAATTTCTGTTTTATTTTTCTCCTACAGCTGAAAGCCGATGTTGTTCCAAAGACAGCAGGTAAGGCAGCACCTTGTGATTTTCATACTTGAAGTGGGAAGAATAATGTTCTGTGCTTCATGGAAACCATTTCCATCATCCTTTTCCAGTTGTTAAATAGAAAAATACACACTGAACTTTATCAGGTGGTGCTGTGAGTGGGGTTATAGTCTACTGCTATTTCAAATGGTCTTTCTGCAATTACAAAATCAAACAGTACACTCCATGTTAGGCCAACAGTGGTAAGTAAATAAGTTTCGAGACAAATTGCTTCCCATTAAAAATTAAACCACAAAAGAAATAGGAAAGGCAAGTGTAGGAGATGGTATCCCTTGCATTTGGATTCTCAGGCAGCATACATGAGTTTGTCTTCCTTGCCACTAACTGGCTGTAGAATGGCTTGGGTTGAAAGCAGCCTCAGGGATCATCAAATTCCAACCCCCCACCACAGGCAGGGTTGCCAACTGCTGGGTCAACTATCCACGTGTGCTAGATCAGTGTGTCCATGTTGCAAAGTTTGTGTGTTTTTCCAGGTGCTTCCTGCCTTGTCTGCTTATTTCATGGTTCTAAAAAATGTGTGTTCTTTCAGTTCCCCATGGGTGAATTGGTGAAGGAAAAGTGTCATCTGCACAATTAATGTAGAGAGCAAAGGCATAAGATGCAAAAAATGAAACCTTTAATTTCAGAGTGATGGGGCTTAGGACTATGATTAAGATACAGCAGTAAATAAAAGAGCAGTGTGGGGAGAGGGCATGTTTGTACTGTGCTCTGAGGCAGATTTCAGGCTTTGTATCTGTAGCTATAGAGCAGAGGATTTTTGAGGATGAAAGCGGTCATTTCAATAATACTGACTTTTTTGGTTCATGAACTTTGGCCTAGTTAACTGTGTTTGAGTCTATGATATATCATGTACGGGGAAGATAATGTTTTATGTTTTGTTTTTCTAGAGAACTTTAGAGCACTTTGTACTGGTGAAAAAGGATTTGGTTATAAAGGATCCACCTTTCACAGAGTTATTCCTTCATTTATGTGCCAGGTAATGTTTACCATTTGGTTTTACTTCTGCTAATGTTGTCTGTATGCTCTTGATGTAGTTTTAGAACCAATGATACCAGTAGTAACATTTTAAGTGCCTCTGCTCTCACTTTTGCTTCCTGCGTTTCTGATCTTGCTGTGGCAGCTGCTTGGCATGTTTTGTACCAATAGATGCAAATTCTGTATAGATTAGTTTTAAAAGAGAAAAAGCAACTTTGGCATAAGGCTCTGTGCTTTTATAGGAGTGTACTGAAGGTGGGGCACGCTTGGTGACTGGCACTTGTTTGGGTGAACTGCTTATGGGTAGAATGACAAGCAGTCTTACCTCTGAAGCCAGCTCAGAAAATAGTGTGTCTAATTTCAGTGGCTTAATTTGTTCAGAGCAAACATTGTGCTTCTGGGGAAAAAATAGGGAGGGGATGATGGAGTGGAAAGCGTTGGGATAAATTTGGGAGGGTAGCACACCTAGAGTAGGTGGCTTTGATTTAAAAGAGGCCTTTCAAAATTCTGAAATAAAATCCATGTTAGCTCTTCCTTTTTTTGAGGGATAAGAAAAGCCTTTTTGGAAGCACTTATTGCCTTTTGCTGCTATAGTGCACTGGACTGTATCATTCCTGGTGGACCTCACTTCCATTGGGGGTATTCTACAACGCTGTATTGTAGAATAGCTTAGAAAGCAACTGGAAATTAAATGGGCTTTCAGTATTAATTGATGGCTGTGGTGGCCCCTCATCCTTGTTTGGTTGTTCAGGTTTTTTTTTGTAGTAAATGGTTCTTTGAACAAGAAGCCCTCATCTTATGACCTATTTCTACCTAAGAAGGTGGACAGGTATGCTGTAAAGAACGTAACATCTTGCCTTTGAAATGCAAATTCAGCTTTTGTGGTGCTGATAAACTGACAAAATTTAGCAGTCTTGCTGGGGTCATAAATAAAACAGAAATCCTATCCTCAGTTATACCACTAATTTGTGAGGTTTATATAATTTGGTGTTACTTATCTGCTTCCTTTGTCTGCCAAAATGAACCTGAAATGAGGATATAGGTGGCTGATGATACAGTGAGATGATGACTTAACACCTGGGAATTACTTGGTAGTCATTACAGAAGTGAAACATTGTCACAGTTTGTAATTATTTTAAGATGAACCAGGCCATAGGCCTTTCCACTTGCTGAGATGGGGTGCTGATGTGAGTCAGGCAGTCAGTATGCCTAATTAGAGGCAGTCATATCCAGGTGATGGCTATGACTTGTAATTAAGATGCCTCCTTACAGCACATGATATGCAAAGGTTATTGTCAGAAGAGATTGCTCAAGGTGAGAACACAAAGATGAGTATCACGTGCAGTGCTTGTTGCATGAGTGCTGTGTGCCAGCACAGCAGTTTGTGGGAGCGGAGCCAATGAGTTCATGTGCGTGCTGCTTAGGAGCTGCCCTTAGGAGTGGCTGTGGTAGGGTTCTGGTTTAGGCTTTTAGGTTTCATGTGTAATCTAAGGGAGGTGGCCACATCCATGCCAACAAGCACGTGCAGCTGAGGAAGCGTGGAGTTGGATGTAGCATGGTGTGCATGAGAATCTTCAACAATGGTTTCTGCTTTCCTGAAGAAAAATGTATGATATAGGCGTCTGATTTGTGGCTTGTTTTTGTGAGGAGTGGCCTGTTCTATTATATTTTTAATTTAAAGCAATAAATAAAGAAGTTCTGGATTATGACTCCCAAAGGTACTGGATGTTTTTCAGTCATCTGTCAGTTCACCTATAGGTTTCCACATGGCCGTCCAATTAAGTGATGCTGGATCAACACAGACATGTGCATGTGTCTGCCTGCTGTGTCAGTGGGAGCTCAGGTGCATGCTGCTACCTTGCCAGCTCTCAGTCCTTACATGAGGAAAGCTGTTAATGATTAATAGTGATGGGGATTTTTTTTTTTTAAAGGGGATGAGGATAAAATTCTCCTTGTGTGCTTGTGGAAATGCATCTTGGTATAATGTATTTGCTTGAGGGCCTTTTAATTCTTTGAAGTACTACTGATTTTTTTTATATGTTTGAGAATAATAATGATAATACAGGAAGATTGTTGTGGGAGTTAAGGATGTCAGCTGGAGAATATTAATGATATATAGAGTAGAAATTTGCTTTTAGTTTATTTCTCCTTCATCTAGTTACATGATTAAAAATCTTCTTGTATGACCATGCTTAAGAAAACTTAATTTTTTAAAATTACTTTTAAATTAGAGCAGATGAGTATATTTTGATAGCGACACTTTTGGTGTAAAACACTTGTGTGCTAGTAATGTTAATGCCTTTTTTTTTTTTTCAGGGTGGTGACTTTACAAACCATAATGGAACCGGAGGAAAATCAATTTATGGCAGTAGATTTCCAGATGAAAATTTTCTCCTTAAGCACGTAGGACCTGGTAAATAAATACGATTTTCCTCTTCTTCTGTAACCTTTGATGCATTGTTCTTGGAGATGTACTCCTTAGGGGGGGGAAAAGCTGCTTTAGTTATGTGGTGCGTGTGAGTGTTATGGAAATATTACTGATGTTTAACAATGCATCATCCTGAGATGTGTTTGCGTAGCAGGTGTGTATGTGTCAACCCATAGTAGGTGATGTTGCTCCGTGTACAATGGAACTGTGCAACATCTGTGTGTTTTTGGTATTTTAGTTATTTTCACCTTTGTAGAATTTAAACTGCTTCTTATTTCCTTTTTTTAAAAAACTCTTTTATAAGTCATTTAATTTTTACTTAGGTGGTTACTATGAAAGTTAAATCAATCTGGGACTTATGTCTACTGTAATACAAGCACGTCCTTTTTAGCTTAAATAAAATCCAGTAAAAGCAAGGGAAACCTATGCATAAAAATATCTGATTAATTCTTAGTCTCTTCTTTGGATGGTTACTTCCTTGGTACAAGAAACTACTGCTGCAGTTGAACCACAGTAGAAGTTGGCTGATATTAATTACACTTAGTGTTCATTTCAATAAATATTACTACAGTTTTTGCTGTGGAAGAAAGAGAGGCTGAACTGGAGGGAATAGCTAAAGACAGGAAGTTGATGCTAGTAATAATGTAGGAATTGCCTTCTGTCCATTATTAATCTGAATGTGTAGACACCTACAACAGAGAATGGTCTTTTCTATGACATGCTTCTTATACTGATCTAAAACCTACTTCTGTTTCAGGTGTTCTCTCAATGGCCAATGCAGGACCCAACACAAATGGATCTCAGTTCTTCATCTGTACTGCAAAAACAGACTGGTATGTTTTTAGCCTAGCATATTGACCTAATTAATTGATGCTTGGATCCACAGGGGTTGTAGTTTTCTTAGACTGTGTTTGTTTTCCCATTATTTGACTTAAAATGGAAAACAAACAGCTTTGTGTAACTTGGAACTACCTCACTGTTCTTCTTGACACATCCTAGTTCCAGATACAGCAACCTTACTTCTGTTCTGAGTAAACTGAAAGTTTTAAGTAATGAGTCTCAGCAAAACAAGGCCTTTCTTTCTTGTAATGTGTCTAAAATCCATTGTAAAATGGTTTGCTTGTCACTAGAAGTGCAGTTGCTCCTTTCCTGTAATTGGAATAGATCAGCAGGTGTCAGCTATGAAGGTCTGCTTACATCCTTTTGCTGAGCTATACATTGCTAATTAAACCTACCTTTGTTACTTCTCTTCCAGGCTGGATGGAAAACACGTTGTTTTTGGGCACGTAAAGGAAGGAATGGATGTTGTGAAAAAAATTGAGAGCTTTGGTTCCAAGAATGGAAAGACCTCCAAAAAGATAGTTATTACTGACTGTGGTCAGCTGTCATAACCTTTTGCCCTGCCATTCAGGACAACTTCAATGCTGTGAAAAATGAATTGTGAAAAAGAAAACATTTCTGATCCCATGAGTAGCAATATGAAGCCATTTTTTTGTATTTAACTTGGTCCTACTTTTATACTTGTATTGAATAATACTGATTGAAAGCATCAAACATGTATGAACTGAGTTGTTGTGGTGGTTGCTGCCATGCTGATTTGGCAGAGTCCTACTGTGTTCTGAAAGCAGTAGCACAGTAACTGAGTGTGTCTGCCTGTCCTGCTGATAATGTTCTTAATATGTGAGTGCTTCAGGTGTTACAGTTGGTGGTGAGGCTGATGATCAGAACTCTGTAACTGAGGGGTTAATAAAAGCTAAATTGTAAGATACAATGTTTCCTTCAGTTCCAGTAATGTTTTCCTGTTCTGTCTCACCATCATTCAGAAAAATGGTACTAACGGGTGTTTTCAGGGCTAACTGCAGCAATAATGTCAAGCATTTCCTTTGCATCTCAAGTTGATCCAGTAGAACTAATGATGTATGGCTGTGGGTTTCTTAATGTTAAATCTATTTTTGTAGTCTGGTCACTGTTTAAAAATGAACTGTTCCTTACTTGCTTTAGCAGAGCAGTATGATTTCTGGGTTGAGTAGCAGCCTGCTTCCACAGCTTTTCTTGTGCAATAAGACCACAAATAAGCCAGAAGATTGTCGGACAGTGGACTTGCTTGAAGTATAGTTCTGCTCTGAGGCCCATCATGTACTGAACGCAGCACAGTTCTCAAGATGGGCTATTTTTGCACTTGGAGAATATAAACTAGAGCATAGTGAGCTTATTTAAGTGAGCTGTGGGCTTTGTTGCTATCTTTCTGTACTTCTGGTCCTGCCCCTGGGTATCTCTTTTCATTGTGGTTTCTTCTCATCCATCAGCAGTAATCAGAATTGGTCACCATGGAATTGCATGGCCAGTGGGTACAGCAAAATCATTGTGGTTGATGCATGAGAAGGAAAAAAATTTAGCTGATCAGATTCTGTTTCATTTGCAGTAACTGGTGTGTGGAATCCTTGAGTCAGTAACAAATGATGGAACCTCACAGTACTGCTTCTGCAATTACTAAAGCTGTAAAATATCCATACTTGGGGGGAAAAGCACTCGGCTGGTTTTATGTGATCATCTTCTGCTGAAGAGAAAAAATAAAATGTGATAGTTCTGTTCAACTGTGAATTTACTTCCACTGCATTCTGCTAACTACGTGGGTTTTAAAGTAATTTGCACTGCAGTTTTTTCCTTCTTGGAGCTGTGTTCTTATGTATACATGGGAGGAGTGTAATCTTAAAGAAAAATGGGATTTATCAGTTTTTCCTCACTAGAGCTGTTTCATCTTTGTATCATTTTTGATTGATTTGTACTGTTTTGGTTTCTTATATAATAATGATTGTGTTCTCAATTTGTATGTAAAAACTAATTTAAATATAGTTCTGACATAAAAGGAAAAAGTTGCTGCTTTCTTAAGACTGGGGGCTCTCATTTGAAAGTAGAAAAGTGTGATGCTGAATTCTGGTGGGTGTGTGTGGGCTCTATTTAGCTTTATTTAGAGTCATAGAATAATTTTGTTTGGAAAGGACCCTTAGAGGCATCTCCTAGTCCAGCTTCCCTGCAATGAACAGGGACACCTACAGCTGGGTCAGGTGCTTAGAATTCCATCCAGCCTGACCCTGGATGTTTCCAGGCACAGGGCCCCCTGCCTCCTCTCTGGCCAGTTTGTGTTGGTGCCTCACACCACCCTTATAAAGAGCTATCCAGTTTAAATCCTCCACTCTTCTAGTTTGAAACCATTTGTCCTTGAATCTAGCAGGCACTAGAGTTTTCCTGGCTGCTTTCTCATTTCTGGGGAGCCCTTGGGTCTTGCTGGTGGCATTGGGGAGCAGCGGCTTCTCCCTTTACAGCACTGTGCCATGTCTTGGTGTGTGGGTGGATGCTGGAGTAGGCACTGGAGGCTGCTTTTCTACAGCAAAGACCTCTGCCTCGTAGCTTTGTCTGGGACGGAGAAAGGCTCAAAGGACGCACGTTTCAGCTGTGAAGGGGGTACAGTAACCGAGGTGACTTGTGAAATCGTCTGAGAGGTTAAATCCCCACCGCCTGCACGCTTCCCTTGTGCTCCAACACGCGAGAAGGTGGAAGGCGAAGCGCGTTGTGACCGCGAGGTGGTGCTGCTGCCCGTCGGCGGGGCCGGGCGGTCCGGAGGCGGCGCTGGGCTGAGACCCGTGGGGTGGACGAGTCGTGGTGCGCGGGGTGAGGGGGGCACGGGGAGCAGTGCCTGGAGCCAGGGACTGCCAACAGATGTGCAGCAAAAAGCCGAGTTTATATTGCAGAGTTTTTTCAACAAACTCACAAATGTTTTTGTTTAGTCTCGTGTTCAAATTATGTCCCAGACACGGCTTACATAGGTTGCTTTGATTGGTGCTGGGCTGGGGCTGTGTGTTTGTGTTTGTAACGTTCAAATACTTTGAAGAAGTGGCATCGGAGGTACCAGATACCGTTCTCTGTTGCAGTGCGTGCACTGCTTGTGGCAATGTATCTGCAGTCTGAGCCTAGAGGATGTGAAGCATTGAAATGTATGCAGATTGCTTGATATGGCCTTTTCAGGGACAGCCGATGCTGTACTGCAGGCTGAAGGCTTGTGGCTGGACAGACCCTCCCTCCTGGCTCCGAAGCAGTCAGGTCCGGGGGAGTGTGCCATGGGTCATTGGCAGCTGCTGTCCGCAGTGTTGTCAGTGAAGATGTCCTGGGACACCACTGGAAATGAAACACTGCTGATGGTTTTGACCTGAGTTCAGTCAGTGCTGACTGAATTGCTCATTTTTTTTAGGAGGTTCAGCGAACAAAAAATTAGGATTAGGTCATCGCTAGGACTGATGAAGTTAGGGCAGAACGGAGGAAAGCCCAGCAGCACAGTGACCCCTCCCTCAGGAAGGCAGCAGCACGCTCAGGTCACTGGTACTGTAGGAGAGCAGTGTAAATGAACAGGGAACTGGGCTTCAAGCCCTCAGCCATAGCCCCAGTCATGCATCCCCACTGGGTGGACAGCTAGCTCTCCAGCTGCTTTGGTAACATACACTGTGATTTACTGGGTGTAAGCCCACTGCTGCTGAGTGGTACTTTGGAGTCCGGCTCTGCTGCTGGGCAGTGGCACCATGCACTGGGCTCCTGCTGTGCTGCCTGGCACTGGGTGCTGTGTTTCCTCTGGCATTCCTTGGCTCCAGCTGAAGGAGGGCAGTGCTGGGTGGATCCAGGGGCTGCAGTGTGGCTCTGACGATATTGACTGTAACCACCCAAAAGACAGCTTGGATGAACCATTGCTTTTTTTAACAGCCAGAACAAAACAACAACAACAAAAAAGAACTTGTATCAGGGAAAAAATATTACTGTGTCTTTAAGACAGGGTCAAGGAGAAGTTAAAAATGTGCGATACTGAGCTTTGGGGGGGGGGAGGGAGGGAACTTTGTCACCATTCTCGTTTTCACTCACCTCTTACAATTCATCTGGGAAGGTGGGCAGAGCAGCTGCTGAAATTACCAGGTGGAAATCGCTTTTAGTGGCTGCAAGTACAGGGTGCTTTTCCTGCTCGCTCTGGCCTCACCCCCAGCTCCCTCCAGAGGGTCTCTCGTGACTGGGGCCAAATGCCACCCATCCATCTATCTGTCCATCCATCCATCTATCTGTCCATCCATCCATCTATCTGTCTGTCCATCCATCTATCTGTCTGTCCATCCTTTTCTTCTGTTCCACCCAGCTGAGCCATGCCCCGCAACCAGGAGCTGCTCCCCTGGGATCCAAGGCATGAGGAGGCAGCAGCTGCACAGTTCAGCTCTGCTGCAGCCATAAATTTTGCATTAGTACTAAACAGTGCTTGCTCCAAGTGATGCAGTGCCTTGGATTCTTTTTCTCCTGCCAAAAGTCAGTGTTTGGTTGGGATTTTATTTTTTTGGAAGAGGCTTTGCTATTAACTTGATGGTTGCCAAGGCCAAACAAAGTGCAAAGTGTCCTTGGAGAAAGCTACGTGATTCTGTGCATTAAAATCCAGGGGATGCCAACACACGAGCTCAGCCTTGCAATGTCACGTGGTTTGCCTGTGCTGCCAGCACCCTATAAAAGCCTTGCTGAATTTTTAAAGAACATTCCCATGCTTAAACTGCAGGGGTTGAAATGCTGCCTTCTCTACCCCAGCCCACGGCTGGCCCAGCAGAAACAAGGGCAGCACCCAGCTGGGAGCTGCAGCTTGTACTGCACACTCTTGCCATTGCCCCTGCTGATCCTAATCCTTGATACATCAAACTGCTGCATGCAAACAGTGGTGGGCACTGGGGTTGCAGCATCTCCTAATTCCAAGCAGGAAAAAAGCCCAAACAGCTCTCTGCTGAATGCTTCCCTTTGCTTGTGGAGTGAGTAGGATGGCACAGAGCTTGAGAGCTCAACACAGCAGGGGGAGAAGGGGAGATTGCTGCAGGACCAGCCACTCAGTGTTGGCTGCTGCTCTAACACAGTGCCCATGGGGTCAGGGCAGAACTGCTTGCTTTTCCAGCACTGTCATCTGGTTTCCCTCACAGCTGCTCTGAGCTACACTGTCCTGGATTTGGAAAACAGTGCTCGTGCACACAGACACAGGAACATACAATGAAGGTAAACAAGAGGCTCCTTTTAGTTGCAAGGATGACTTCATTTCCGGGGTGAGCTGGAGGGTTACTTGTGGTTAGAAACAGAAAGCACAGAAACTGTTTTGGAACAGTGGTGGAGATAATTACGTCTTCCTCTTCTCCACCTTTCCAGCACTGCTCCTTTCATGCTGCAATGAAAGGAAATGTTTTGGGGTTTTTTTTATTGGTTTTTTTTTTTTTTTTCTCTTCACAATACTATGAAAGAATTTTCCAGAGCCCATCCCAGTCGAATGGCCTCCAGCAGACTATGGCCCTGCTTGAGGTCCCACTGCATGCAGACCCCATGGTGCCCCACGCTTTACAGACACTCAGAAGCATGACATTCAATGTGTGCAGCTAGCTTTTCTCCATCAGTTGCAGCCCCATTCCTGGAGCACTTCCAGCAGCCCCACAGCACTGTCCAGCTGCAGGTGATGGCTTCATTCCCATTTAATTACTCCAGCTAATGAGCTGGCTGCCACCTCTCAAAGCTGATCCTAGAGGTGCAGAGGAGCAGGAGAGTGAGGGAAGGATGTCCCCTGCTCCCAGTGTCCCACCCCAGCTGTGGCAGCAGCATCCTGCATCTGGCAGCAGGTTTACCTATTCTTTGCACTTTCTGTTTTCTTTGCTTTCTAAACTGAAAAAGCTCTCAGTGGGACTTTGCAGCTGCAGTCATTATTATCCCAGCCAGGAGAACTCAGTTCCTTTTCTTCCTCTTTACAGGCATTAGGAGCACCAGCCCGTGCCAGCTTCCTCTGCCCAGAAGCTGTCTCAGTTTCTCAGGAATGAAGCTGAATGGAGTTTTTCAACAGCTTCTGTAGCAGCTTGTAGATAACAGATTTTTTTTCCCCATGTTGTTTTTGCAAGCAGAGCCCCTAACAGGGTAGCCTTAACTCGCTATCAAGGAGTCAAAGAGTTAAAATAATATTGCCCCAGTGTGTCATTGCTGACTAAGGTCCTGGGCTTAACAAGACCCTAAATTGTTCACGTTCTAATGATGTAATTTGTTATCCTAAATTTCCCTCTATTTTGTTATTAGAGTGCCTGTCTCTAAGGTTGTAGCTTCAACACAAATTCTTCACTCAAAATCAGCCATATTTGTGTGTCTGGATGATAAACTGATTGCAGCTCTGGTCTCACCTGCATGATACAGTCCCGTGATTGCTGCCTTTCCACTGAGCTGGATGCCTGGCATTTAGCCAGCTAGGTGGGATGTGTTGGAAAAGGACAGTCCCCAAGGGAAAAAAGAGCAGGAAAATCACTTCTGTGATCTTCAGGTTAATTTAGATCTTATCTAATGAGTGACATTTTTCTTATATTCCAATGCAGTGTGATTTATTAGGACATCAGTATTTCCTGCTGGGGATGTACTTAATTAACAACCAGTTGTTTCATTTTTTTGTTTTGTTTTTTGTGGTCTTGTAGCCAGGTTTCTCAGAGCTGGAGGACCAACACCGAGGTGGCTTCATGGCCTCCAGAAGACCATCAGCATGAGTGAGCACAGCTGACATGGAAAGATGGAAAATGGAGGGGAAAAGAGAGAATAAAAATGAGAATGTAAGCTAAGTCCTTTACTTTTGGAAACTCTCCAACAGCCTCTAATTTACATTAGTGAGATATCAGCATTCTGCCTTGCAGGGTGAACTATACAATATTATATCTTAGCCCTGCACATTTTCAAGTTCCTTGCCCTTTATTACAGCCACCAGTTTATTAAAACTAGACATGGACTTAGATCAAACCTCGGCATGAAACTGTGACCGAATGTCTGTCTCTGAAGCCTGCAGCTAGCTACAACTGCTCTCTAATGCTTAAAATAACACCTAACCCAATTAAACACCCAGGAACTTCTAATCCCTCCTCTCTTTTCCTTCCCTGAAAAATGTTCCATGTGCCTGGATGTGCCAGAGCTGACAGCATGCAAAACTCCCTGCCTGCTAATGGTAAGGGCAAAGCTTCTGGTGTGGTGGGCAGTGTCCGAGGAGCCACATTCCATCCTATGAAGCATGATCGATAATGAGTCTGAAAGGGTACTGTGTCTGACTTGTTTTGAAGTCTGTTCATGTGACCTGCTCTGCTTCCAGGACTAGCTGGCAGTTAATTTCCTCTCGCTTTCTTCTAAAACGTCCTTCCCATGTCCTTTTGTTTTATGGTCTTCACTAAGGAATGTTGTCCTCTGGATCATTTTTATTGGCTTTGCTTTTTAATAATCAGCATTTGTGTTTTAATGCAGTGGGGTTTTTTGTTGGTTGTTTTTTTGGTAACAAAATTCATAGCTTAGAAAGAAATCAAAGCAGCCACTCATTTCCTCAGATAGATTTGAAATGCGATTACTTTTGTGAGTTGTAAATAAAAAGCTGGTAACTGATGCTCAATGGGACGCACTCCCAGTGTGTTTTCAACCTCCTCTGATAGGAAAACTGCTGAGTTGGTGCATTGGGCCACTTCAAGCTGCTCTTTTCACTCCCAGGTCCATCCAGACTGGTTCCCTGGTGGCTTCTGCTGGAGGTATTTTTATCCCCATAATCTGCTCCGGCAGTTCAGCACAGGGAGATTCATGGGGTCATTAACTCCTGTTGGACAACAAAAAGCTGTAACAGACATCTTCCTAATGACAGTGGGTGAGGGCCCAGCAGGAGTGAGTTTGGAGACAATTTTGGTAACAAAAAAAAAAAAAAAAGAAAAAAAAAAAAGAATTCTAGTATTTAAAATCAAATTGATTTCCTCCCTGAATGACAGTCAGGTTGGAAGCAAGTCTAAGTCCCTGAGGCCATGTTGTCCTCAGACCCCAGTAATGCCCTCCCCTGGGCCGCCTGTCCTGCATCCTGAGCTGCAGGGCTGGACTGTGTTGGAGGGATCCTTGGAATAACTAGGCTGTGAGGCAGCAAGACCTCGAGGAACTCAGCTGTGCGTGGCCACTCCTTGTGAGCTCACACTGTTGGGCTGCCAGCAGCACTGGGGCTGGTCTCTCTCACACCATCACAGCAGGGAGGGTCCCAGCTCAAGCAAAGATCCAGAGGTGCTGAAGCTTGCTCAGGCTGACGTGGTCCCTGCATGCATGGCTTGCTCACTGCTCCCAGAAAGTGTACAGAGCACAGCAGCAGCAGCACAGCATCCAAGCCTGTGACTTCAAAACCTGAAGCTTAGCTCCAGCCCAGCCACTGGGGAAAACATCTCTCCTAAAGTAGTCATCACATGGACAGTGAGGGGTGGGAGGTCAGTGGTGTGTCACGGAGACTGGGACTAGAGAAGGGCTGGAAGTGAAGGGACTAAGTGACTGAATTATGCTGTGTGAGTGGAATGTGGGAGAAAATGCCAGGTACTTAACTCACCATGTGAAAGCACAAAAAGAAACAACACCTGGAAACTGAGGCATGCAAATTCATTTAGGAAATGAGAACCAATGCCCGAGCAGTGAGGATGATGAGTGTTGGACCAAGCTACCGATTGATGTGAGTATTCCAGCCCAGGTGAAAGCATGCCAGAAGAGTTACTAGGCTAAATATGAGAGCAACTAGCTGAAACTCAGTGCCTTGTAGCATGCAGGCTGTCAGGCTGGATGCTTTAACATTCCTTTTTGGACTCAGACTATATTAAAACTGAAGAAACCACAAACCTCTTTCCTGATTTGAATCTTGCCTTGCCAGCACTCCTTATCATTTCTTTCTACTCTTGTTCTCAATCTGATCTTGGAGGAGTTACTTTCTCTGTCCTATTAGAAGTCTCTCTCTCTCTCACATTGATTTTAGTGGATAAAAACTAGGGATTTTGAAGGCCCTGAAGGAAGACAGACTCCCAGCTTCAAGTGAATTCAAAGGGAACTGGGTGCCAAATTTAGAGCTCTTGTGAAAGTTCCAACCCAGAGCCCTGAAATTCAGAGTAGATTTTGAAAACCTTGTAAAAAGCAATCTTGCTGATAGTGGGCTCTCTTGACTTTTATTCCTTACTCTTATGCATTTTTTTGGATGAGGGGGCTCTATAAATACGCACAACGATGATGAGAAATAGGAGAGTAAATGTCTGGCTGTTGTGTATGAATTTTCTGCAGTGAAAATCACCAAAGTTATTTTACTGGCTGGTTATCTCAAAGCAGCAAGTATCCAGACGGTTGTCTCCAACTGTTGTTATTAAATTCAGCAGGAAATCCATCCTGTCCAGAAGAATTATGAGTTTCCATTGCTCCTGGAGATGTCCAGAGATGTTAGTGTGTGTGTGTGCTTGTGTTGCACAAGCAGCCAGCAGAGTGTGGGGCTGGGTTTTGATCTCATCCTGAGCTGGGGGAGCTAACCAAGAGATGTAAAACTGATGTCAGCGTCTAGCCTGGGGGTTTACTTAAAAAAGCAAGTCTTCCAAAACACACTGATCACTACAGCTATAAATGTGTTTCACATCATAGGGCAGCATTTGAAATTAGTGGTTCAGCATCCCATAGAGGAGCCCGGATGCTGTCAATGGCAGCCTTTGCCATTAAGGAGTTGGTGTTTGTCAGTTATTTCTGCTCAGAGGTGTGTGAGATACCACAGTTTCCCCTTTTACTTAAAAGAGGAAATAACTGTGGTGGCAATCTGGTCTTTGTCACTGCTGTAGATGCTAAACCGCAAAATCCTGATCCCTTATGTCTCCCATAAAGGCCCACTGGGGGTGGGACACACCTACCAACGGGTCAGGAAGCAGAACTCTGACTGGGTGATTTGCTCTGGCTGGGGGCCTGGAGCAGGTCCTCTCATAAGAGGCCATCAGGAGGGTGTCTGGGTGGCTCTCATGGGTAGGTTCTGCTACTGCTGCAGTGGCAGTCCCCAGCTGACACAGCTCCCAAATCCCTCCTGCTCTCTGTGGTACAAGAGAGTTTGAAGATAACTGTGACTGTCATTGTTCCTTGCCCAGTTGACAGAGGGCAGGGTGGCAGAAGTGGCATGCTCAGCCCTCGAACAATCTTGCAGCAATGCTTTATTTTTCAGGTCATTTTGGCTGCACAAAATGGCAGCTGTTGTCCTGGGTAAGCTGGGAGCTTCTGAAGGCCACTCTGGAACCACACGAGCCTGCTACACCTCAGCCAGAAGGCAGTCTTCAGAATGGCAGGGGGCATTTCTCCAGTTCCACTGTGGGAACACAACAGTGTGCTCAGGGCACAGCCAACCTGTCAGGTTATCATGTGCCTGTGCCAGCAGCAGCACTCTGGCAACCACTCTTGTGGCAATGCCTTGCACAGCATTTTCCTCCCTAATGTCAAGGGTGTATAGTTAGGAGTCACTGTGCTGTAACTGTTGAGTCATGGCCTGAACCACTGATTGAGCACCTGGGGAAAGAACCAGGTGAGCCCTGGGAGCACAGGTGAAGGCAATCCAGCTGTGTGACTGTAAGGGGTAGAGCCTGGCTGCAACACTCTTAGACCTCATTTAAGGGCTGACTGCCATTCTGGAAGGTTCTTTGGTTGGAGATCTCTGCCTTATGGAGTTTCCCCTGTGAGCCTAGATCTTCAGAGAAAGGTGAGCACTTTTTGATGCATTCTTATGCGGCTAGTTATTTTGTCTTTACATTTCTTGTATCATCATTCCACCATGTTGATCTTTCTGAGTGTTATAGTCGCCAAGCTTTTAGATCACTTTTTCTTCCTTCCCCAGTTAGTGCAGCCTTAATTCAGCAAGTTTTCTAAGGTTTTATGTGTACAACTGTAAATTCATCAGCTTTGGTACATTTACACATTTCATGGAGAAAGTAGAAAACAGGAGTGTGTTGTCCAGCTGTTTTTGGCGCATAGTACCCTTAATGCATCATCCTACTCTGGAAATTGCATGCCATATGCACATCCCATTCCTGTCCTTGCAAATGGGGCAGGGCTTTGGCAATTAGTAATGATATTGACATTCTGCTGTTCAAAAGAGCAGCACTGAAACCACATATACAAGCTAAAATCTTTTCCAGTGATGAGTTCAAGATGGAGAAAGTCCCTTACACATTGCAGAAAACCATACAGGAATAATTTGAAGAGCTGACCCTTAACATTTCCTATCTTTCAAGTACTGTGCTTTACTATCTAACGGCTTACTGCTGACAACTTTTGATTATCTAGTATAGCCAAAGGATTGGGACAGCCAAGGCAAAGTAAAAACAAAGATAATATGAAGCATATGGTAATTAAATGTTAAGAAAATAAAATAGGAGCACTGTGAGAGACTGCAGTCCCTGAGCAGCGCTGACCTGGGCAGGGGTGGCCACTGAGGACTATGTGGTGGAAAAGAGCTGTGGTTCATCCAAGGCCTTTTGCAACTCACTTTGGATTCCCTGAGCTCCCAGTATGATTAATTCACAGCCTAGGTAATCTGTGCAAGAATGGCTGATGGCTGCTTGGTTTTTCTAACGGAGCTATATTTCTTCAATAAAATATTGTGCACCGTATGTGTTACCAATGGTGCTTTTATGTGAGAATAGCACAGGGGGATGGGTGAATATTTTGCACTGTTGGCTACCTCTTCTTTCTATGCTGCAGACTCAGGCTGGAATTTGCTCAGTTTGTGATGTTTCCCACCCTGCTCAGCCTGTGATGGGAAGTGCAGACTGTCTTTCCATACCAAACTGCCTGCAAGGGGAGCTCAATGCAGGTGTATGTGGGAACTGAGTGGGAATTGGGCCCAGATGTTGCAAGACATCTCCATTTGCTAGCCAAGCTGCTGGGGGCTGTCAGCATATCTTGCCAATCATTGTAGAAGTTTATGGGGGAGCCAAACCCCAGAGCAGGCAGCCACACATGGCAGCTTGGCCTAGCTCAGCACCCACCAGGCTTCAGCATGCTGCTCAACCACGAATATGTGTGACTTCCTGACAACTCCTCTTGAGCAGCTTTTCTCCAAAATAACCATCCTCGCTCTCTCCCACTGGCAGTGTGACTGTGGAACAAGCTTATCACAGTTTTGGCATGTTTAGGACATGCTACCATATGCTTTGGAAGGGAGTTCAGTTTATCTTAGCTGCTCCAAATTTACTTGACCTGTTTAATCCAGCTTTCACACTATATCATCTCAGTTGCTGGGATTGCTATTAGGTCATGCCCCATGCAACATGTGCAGCCAGTTGGCCTTTCATCTACATGTTTAATTGTCCAAAGTGATTTCCATGTGATTAACACAACCCCCACCCCACCACTGGTGGTAGGAGATGGGTAGGCCAGACTGTGTTGTCCTCCCTTCTGTTGGCAAGTGCCGGGGGGAGGGCTACAAAGAAGGAATCGTGCTCAGTTGGTGAGTTGGAGAATTTCCTCAGGGACAGTATCAGATTGCTCCCTGCCTGAGCAGTACAGACACCATTGCTGGGGGGAGAAGGAGGCGTTTGCTGTCACCATCACTTCTCCAAGGGAGAGCAGCACAGCTCTGTTCCTGCCTCATCTCCTGCCAACAGAAACAGTCATCACCCTGCCTGTCAGCTATTCCCTCCATCCAGCTGTATCACACTGGACACTGAGGTGGTGTTGGGTGCTGAAACCTTACAAGGCTTACAGTTGCAGAATATACCCATGTGCCCAGCTTAGAAACTGGCTCCCATCCTGCAGAGAGACAGTCCCCCACAGTTAGGCATTTGTGGTGGACCAGCCAGGGCTGTGGCTGCGGGCTGCACAAGTTTCCACGCTTACCAGCTCCAGTCTTACAGAGCCATCTGCTAATTCTATCCAGGGCTTCCTCTCACAAGGCAACTAAATGTGCTAAGAAGAGAAACTGAGGAGGTAATTTTCACTCCTGGCTTACTGAGTGCAGGATATTCTTCTCCCTTCACTGCAAAATCATTGCACCATGCCACTTGTCTTCCCCTAACATTTCAGTATTACTATAGCAAAGTGCTTTCTGTCCTGGAATGTTTTCAGTGCCTCTAGCTGGCTAAAGAAATGGAGCAGTTCATATAGGGTTGGAAGAAGTAAGTTCATCTCTGACAGAAAGATCTCCTGGAGCAGGAGAGTGCCCTGATGTGTACTTCATATTAGCATGGAGATATCCATAGAATGCAAGGAAGAAAGCAAAGCCACAGCCCTGGTCTGTAACCCAGATGCAGGTGGCAGTGCTTAGAGACTAACAGGGCAATCAGGCCCTCAGGCCCCATGTTTTGAAAAGTTTTCCTTTTGGTTCTCTAAAGGTTCTCTTTTGGAACTAAAGTTAGGGGCTGTGTGAGGAACAGACGAACAGCTGTAAGCGTGACTTGACTGTAGAGGTCCTGTGTTGCTTCCTGTGAGTGCAGTGAAATGGCTATGGTCAGACACCTGCTTCCTTCCCATCTGGAAATGGCTGCATTTAAGCACTGGTTAAACCCTGCCTAGTTGGACAACCTGTTTCTTTGTAACCTTCCAATAAACTTCGGGCCCTTCCTAATGCTTTAAAAAGAAAGAAACAAACAAACAACAACAAAAAGTCCAGGAAATTACTTGACAATAGACCAAATAATTTTATTAAGTCTGGGTAGCACCAGGGCACTTGTCATGCTGCTGATGGTGTGGGGCCAGGGCTGCAGTGGAGTTACTTAAGAGCTATGCTAAGGACATGGAGATGGGACAGCATTTTGTGGTAATCCAAAATGATGCTTTAGAAAATCCAGAAGTGGTACATAGCAAGTCAGAGGACTTCAGGCTTGAAGTAAAAATCTTACAGAAGGCTAAAGACTGAGAAGTACCAGCAATAGGGGGAGCTGAGAGTGGTAAGAGAAAAAGGAGAGGTAGGAGGCAACTAGAAACCTGAAGTTTGTAGTTCCAATTATTTCATGTGCAGTCACATGCAAACTAGGATGAAAGATGCTCTGCTGAGGCAGATCAGTTTTACAGTCTAAACATACATGTCTCAGTTTAGTGACCAAGAAGATTTTAAACAGATGGGTTTTTCAGAAGATGAGTTTAGTTACAGGGATTTTTTTTTTTAATTTTTTTTTATTTTTTTACTTTTACTTTTGACCTGGAGAACAGGAAACAGCTTTGGAGTGAATTAATAGCAGACTTTTGTTTGTTTGTTTGTTTTTGGTTTTCCTTGTGTATTCCTGAAAGGGACTGGCAGCGTGTTAGACACCAAGCAGGATCTCAGTTAAAAGAAAAGCAGTTTTTAACTCTTAAGAAAACAAAAATACCTGCCAGGAGCAAAAATGAACTTTATATGCCCATTACTGTAAAGTTAAATGCTACCAGCTGTATTGTCTACCTTTTCAAAAGGAACTAAAGTGACAAATTTCCCCTACTTCTTATATTTAAAAAACCTGTTTTGAAATCTGCCAGGTTTTCTGGTAAGGTGTTGAAGAGAAGATCAGGTTTATGAAGTGTATTAAATTCTCATTAAAAAAAAAAAAAAAAAAAAAAAATAAAAAGGAAAAGAAAGAAATCTAAGCTATATTTCAAATGTAGAGTCCTCGAGGGAGAAAATCACACATACCTTAGACTGAACTTCACCTTTCCTGGGGCTGTAAAGCCTTTTTGAGCCCCTATTTCTTCTCTCGTTGCACTAAATTCCTGTGAGGAGGCACACAGGGCTCAACATAGGAAGGAAATCGGGGGAGAAAAAGTTCACTTTCTTCTTTTGGCTCCACTCATCTCACAAAAGCCTCCAGATGTAACTCCTTTTGTCTGAATATTTCTGTCTGCTTCAGACTGACATTTCCTCTCCTAGCAGAGAGATGGGCAGACATATTTATGGCAGAAAAGATAAATTGTGAAGCATTTCTCCATCCTGGTCTGCATTTGCTTGCAGATCTTGTGCTTTCCCTGGAGCCAAATGTGCTTTCACTCACACAGGAGCACCTCAGGGTGCTAAGCAGCGTGATGGGCTACCTGTATACAAGGATATAGGCTCCCTGGGTACAAGGATATTGTTTAAGACTTGTGGAGGCAAAATATGTGTACAAGCTAGCCAGCACCTCTGATCATTTGGGATCTCCCCAACTGGAATATTAGTGCCCTGCATGGATGAAAGCCATCATTGTAGCCTGCCACCACCTGATTACCTCCCACAAAGCTGTGGCATGGCACAAGGTACATGGCACAGCCGTGGCCACAAGGGACGACCAAGTCTCCTTCCTTTGCAGAGCTGGTGAGTAGCTCATACTCATGGCCTCAAGCCAGGTCTTCCCTAGTTCTTGGCAATGCTGAATAGCAGCTGCAGGGGTCCAGAGGCCACTGCTGGATATTTCTGCTCATTTGTTTTTTAATCCTACAACTTCATCATTACAAGCTCCATTTACTACACCTTTAGGATCCTGTGAGGTAGGCAAACACCTCTTAGAAATTTTACTTGACTCAGTAAATTCCGCCATGCCACCAGTGAACCATACAGTGAACTGAACCTGCACCACTACTGGGAGAGCCTGAGCAAGTGGCACATCCAGCAAGCAGGAATGCAGTGTGTGGATGGGCTTAAAATAACCCTTAACACAGCTAATTGGGGTCAGCTTTTCCAACAAAAGTATCTGCAATTAATTTTTAAAAACAAAATAAAAACAAACCCACCTCCCGCCCACCAAAGTCATTACGTTTGTGGAGTGTTTGACTGTATACTACAAGTTATGATGGGGTTGTGAATAGTGTCTTGTCTGTTAACCCAATTGAGCCTGCCTGTGGGTGACTTGCAGGGTTTTCTTCCAAAGCATGAGTGCTGAGAAACCAGAGGGCATTTCCTTAGGAACTGAGCAGGCAGACTGAGTATTGTGCCACACAAATGGACTTGCACCTGCATGAACTACATGCATATGCTCCTACAATGAAGCAGAACAGACACTTTCATGCCAGTTCAGTGGTCAGATGTGCACTGGCTCAAGTGTCTTTTTTCCAACAACAGCTATTAAAACCAGGCAATTAAATGTCTGTTGGCATAGTCTGCTCCTGTGCTCTGGGACTTCCTGAGCCAGGGCTGTGGCTCTGTGGTTAATAACCCTTTAAGGATTCTATATTTTTAACATGGTTTTCTTATTATTTTTTATCTCATTTCTTCTTTTGAAATCAAACATTGCATGGCTAGTTTTGCAGTTTTAGTAGGTTGTACCGAGGCCTGTTTGCTTGTTTTTCACCTGAAGAGGTGAGGATGGGAAGGATTGAGAGGGTGATGGTTACTTCCAGTAAGAACAAACCGCTCTATGAGCAGGTGTGAGCCTTACAGCTGCTGAGGTGAGAGTCTGCAAATAGTATCCCTTAGTTCAAGAGGTGAATGCTAGAGAAAAGCAAGACTGAGTGCAGTGTTCTCCTTGTTCAGGACTCCAAACAAGCCACATGCTACACTCTTCTCAGGAGTGAGAATTCTGTATGTTGTTCTAGGTAGGTGTTTCACTTCTGAGTGGGAAGAGCTGACTGTCAACGTTCAGCAATCAGTGTTTTGGTATCTAAGGCTTCTCTCTTGCCAGTGTCTCCTGTGCGCATCTTCTTGAGAGGGATACAGACAGAAGAGGGCCTACCTTGTGTATCTGCTGATGCACTGGAATGCCAAGATGTGGCCTGGGATGTGGTGTGTTTTGGCTGACTTAAAAATTGTAGTCTTTGTGCACTGTTTATTTTTCAGTGAAGAACAACAAAACACTTCTACTTCAAAGTTGGATGTTATGTGAAGTCCCTGTGATGAATTCCCTATTATTTTTCCTAAAGCAAGAATTTCTTAGTTCCTCTGTTATGAACATTGTCTTTTGACTTTGTTCACAGGAAGGAAAATCCCTTGGGAATTAAGAGTCAAGGAAAATAGTTTGATCATTTATGTTGCTACTGTATTTTTTGTGTTAATCTATTTTTGTTTTCCATATGAAAAAGTTACTTTTGAGGGATGGCATAGAAGATGTGGTAACAGGGAAGTGGCATTTTGCTGTTTGTCTGCTTAGTATTTTTTCTAGTATCTGTGGAGCACTGAACATGGCATGCGTTTGGAGAGCCCCCAGTTCTGGTGGAAGGAGTTATTTCAGTTCTGATCTTGGCTTCGTGGCTATAGTTAGGTATGGGAACAGAGCTTTTGGCAGTTTTTATACTGAAAAGCAGCATGTTTTGTGCTTAAAACAATAATTTACTACTAATTCACTGTCTTATATGGGGTTCAGCTAGGAGCACGACTTTCATCATCAGATAGAAATGTCTTTTTTCAGGGCTTCAGATCCATGTGGTTCCTTGTCCAGACTCTCCCTTGTACACACATGTACATGTTTTAACTCTGATGCAAACTTAGTGAGGAGAGCTCTCATCTTCCTAGCAATCAGGTTTGATATTTAAGGTATGTTACAATGCTCCAAATGTCTAAGATGCACCATGTTTGTATGAGCCTAGAACAGCGTGCTCATCAGTCTACTAAAAATACTTTCTTTTTAAATGAAGGGGATCACTTGTGTTAGAGGCCGTATACCTAAACTAAGAAATTAGCATAATGACATCATTTTAATGTATTACAAGAAAACCACACCACTCTTGATTTTTTTTGTTTTTTTCATTATTATAATACAGCATTAAAATGCTAGAATACTAGAGGAAAGCTGTATACTATCCAGCAAATAAGGCACATGTCGGAATGCCATTTTATGGACAATCCACAACAGAGGTTTTACAGTCTCTTTAGCAACATAGTCACTCGGTAAGCTGTCATCTTGATTGCTGAAGCAGAACTGGCACCTCCGCAGCTGTTGTCCATAGGTTCTGTTTTTGTTTTAGCTGTACAAGTTTCTTAACAGTTACAGAAAATGAAATTGTACAAATAGCCAACTGAATCTGATAAGGTCAGTGGGTACAGCTAAACAAATGTAATAGTAATTAGGTTATTTTTTTAAAGCTGAAGAAATTCATAAGATACAGTGTTAGTTTTAGCACTAGTACACAATGAGGTGAGTGCTGTACTAAACAATCTTTTAAAGGAAACAAGAATCCAGTACAGGGTTGGGCAGACCTCCCATTTTAGCATGGTAAAATATCAAACTAAAAACCCAGTCCTTCATAATATAATCAAACTACATGAAATGTAAAGTGTAAAAATGCTTCAAATACGTGCACATGCATATTCTATATTGCTATGAGTTCTAATTAAAATAAACATAAATCCTTACAATCATCTACTTCAATGCATTTCTCTTACATCCCTTGATTAATATTATTGCTGTATCCAATGCTGCATAGCTGAGCTCACAGTCTGCAAAGAGTTGTGAAAGTTGAGTTGTCAGACAGCGTCCCAACCAACTCTTTTCCCCTCTCACCATGAAAAAGGACAAGAACTACTATTTGAAATTCGACGCTTGTGCTTTAGAGTCTCTGAAAGCTGAGTCTCTGTGGTGCTTTCAGCATCTTCTGTCTTTCACAAGGTCATAAAGTGACACTATACTATTATTTGCTCTCGCTTGCTACACATCTAGTGATAGCTTTTCCTAGCAATCCTTCCCCAGATACACATAAATAAAATGTATAAGCATTTTCATATAAGTCAAAGCACTTGAATAATATATTGGTTACTTAATACTGATATTTTCATCCAAGGATAACAAAAACAATATGGCTTAAAGAATTGCAAGTTTTTTTTTCTTTTTTGTCAGAATTATGTACCAACTTTCATATAATATTTTATGTAGACAATATTTCCTTCTTAATGTAGTTCTGTTGCATACTTTATACAGACAAAAGCAATGTAAAAAAAAAAAAAAAAAAAAAAAGTAAATTACTTCCATAAATATTTTCTTGAGGATACATCCCTAGTTCTGCAAAATACTTAAGAAAACTTTTACCTCTGTTAGTATCCTAGTTGAGAGGAAGGCCCTTCTGAAAGCTTCCAAGCTGTAAAAACTTTTTCCCAAAGAACAAACAATACTTTTTTTAAAAAGGCCCTCAAATATATACAAAAAAGTTACTGCAAAGAGTTTCCAGATAAGATAATGATTCAGTATTACAAGAAATATTTGTAACCATTCAAAAATTTTAACATCTAAAAAGGTTTCCAAAATACACACATAGTATTAAAAAAAAAAAATTGAAAGAAACTCTATGTCAAGTATAACTCAAGATAAATACACATCTGCAAGTAAAACTGTAAAATACTTCATACAGGGTAAACATTTATATCAATCATCTATAGCTAGTAACTGCACACGATTGTCCCTTTGAAATTCATCCTAGAAACACAAACCATCATCCCTATGTCTAAGATCTTGATCAGCCCTCTGAGCACTTCAGCAAAATAGCAATGTTAACGGACAGCAGTGGTTCTGTGGACAGGAAAGAGATTTGATGCAGCCTGATCAGGAGTAGAGTGATAACTTAGAGGATGGTTTTGTATGGTGATAGTTCCATTACATTTTAAAACGTTGGCAAAGCAAATGGAGAATGTACATCAATTTGCTTCAATCATAAACATGTTTTTTTAAAATCATTGCAATCTATTCAGTGAATCAGTCTTAGCATTCACACTAGAGAAAGAGATAAGGATATTCCATCTGACTGCAGGACATAGTGAACTAATCTATGAATACTAACGTTTCCAAAAGATTCTTAATATTTTAGAAGTAGTTTTGTTTGGGAAATATTGGCTAGATCTTCTCGGGTATGCAACCCATGTTTGATCTAAATTTCATGTTATACATAAGGTAAAATACAGAGAGCGCTTCTTGATTAAAGACTTCTCTCAGACATATGTAAATTCACATTTTTAGTTTATAAATTTTGTCCCATATAATGGGGAATTTAAAATACACTTATTTTCAGAAATAATATATACTCTGTGTATTTATTTGAAATTAAGAGGCAACTTTGAGACAGAAAGGCCTCAAATTTTTCTTGTGTGGCATCATTTTATGTCTGTGGTAGCAGCAGTAGAAACTGGCTAAAAGGGGGGCATCCTTTCTTTCTCTTTCATTAAAGGAAGTATTTGTAACAAGTTCAGTGGAGCTGCATCAATTTAAAACAACTAAAAGACTGCACTACTTATTTTGGACTCCCAATAATTTTCTCCAGTGCAGGGCCAATGCCAAAGACAAATTCTGTATGAAATGTTCAGACCAACTAGAAAAACAATGAGATTTTTTTTTTTTTAATGAAACAAATGAATCAAAAATAGTCCAAAAGAGGAGGAAAAGGGAAGGAGATCATGCCCAAAAAACTGCTGCATGCTGGATGGACCTATGGATCTGTAGGAAGGCAAATAATGGCAAGCATCTTATGAGGTTTAAAACCAGGCTTGACAAATAAAGGCAGAGAAAGAAATTTATTTCAGGTACGTCCCTGAGAATACTCTATTTAGGGAGATCTGCACTGATTTAAATTCTTTACTGTAACTGCTTTGTTACTGATAGCTGCTTGAAAATCCCTTTAAGGAATACTTACTAATGGATTAAATGTAGAAATATTTAAAGAGAACAGCAGAAAGTATTCCTAAAAATACAAGTGGTAAAAAACTCATCCTCTTCCCAGTCAAAGTGAGACTTTTAGGGTTGTATTTTTTCATTTTGGAAGGAGTTTGATGTGAAATCAAAATTCAGATGTTTTTCTTCTGTGCCAATAACCACAAGCTATTGTATAGTTCTTAAACCCATGCTTTTCCAGCAAGACACCAAGCATGCAGAAGAGCATGGCGCAGATGCCTAGCACTAGATCATAGATGCTACAGTCCTATGAGCAAACCTTGGCAGGAGGAACGGAGGAACCCCAGTTGTGCTTCCTCAGCCACCAGCTTGCTAGAGAGAGGAAGTTTTTCAGCCCTGAGCAGGACAAGAAAAACAGGGTTGCCCTGCATTCTAGGGGATGTGTGAGTTGAGCCCTGCAGACACAAGGACAAGGGTGTCCTGTCTGGGTTCCCAGTGCTCTCCTGCCCTACGCCACGCCTCTCAGCTTCAGCAGAGACAGTGAGATCAGCACACTGCTTCCAGCCCCAGCGGGCTGTAGTCCAAGTAAGGCAGGATGAAGTAGGACAGTGCCTAGCTTATAGCTTCTCACATTTTTTTATCTGTTCTTCCCCAGTGTAAGTGCAGGGGAAAATCTATTTTCCTCCTCATTACTTTAGAAATGCTTAATATTTCTTACATACTTTGTCTGCTACCTGGAAAAATGTGGTATAAAAATTGAACTCTTTTAGCTCTACTTTTAAGAATCGTTACTCTACATGGAGAGATATTAAGTATGTTGAAGCTGATCGCATACACTTTTAGGAATTTTATTTCAAAATAAAATCTGAAAGTGCCGCCATGAAACACTGACTCTGGACAAACGATTTTTAAGAGAGCACTGTCATAAGAATAGCGATGATTGCATATTGTGGCATTGGCAGATGGCCTTTGATATCTGCTGGTATGCTATATATTGATGTAGCTATACCAAGTTTTAGTGGTTATCAAAAGACAGGAATTATTTAAAAATTAAAAAATGCTTGGTAGCAGTGTTAGAGTTTGAGGGAGAAAAATAATTCTCTGATTTTCACCTGATGGAGTTCATCTACTTATCCTTTAGTTGGATATGAAGCACCAAGGATATCTTTGTTCGTGTTCTGTTAAGTGCTCAAAAGGAAAAAAAAAAACCTAAAACAAAAAAACAGATCTGGTTGAATCTGTGATTCTTTCTGTAAAAGCATGCGTGCCTGAAATTAATTATCAAGAATGACAACTGGAGGTCAAGCTTTAAAATCCACCCTCAAAATCACCTGTATATTTTATTCTCTTATGGGCAAATTAGAATCTTTGTTTTTCTCTCTAAGGTACTTTTTTCTGAGTCTGTGCAAAAGAATGCATTTCTATTTGAAAAAGCTAAAACTGTATATCTTGACTGACGTCACTGAAATCTCTTATTAGTGTTAACATTCAATAATATTATTCTTCAGCTCTTTTAGTTTATAGAATTACCATCTTGGCAAAACTAGTTTCAAAGTGATTAAATTTCTTTAAGATTTTAGAATTACATAGCATTTTTCATCCAGTGATGTCAAAATGCTAATAGATACTGAGTATGCCTCACAACACTGCTGTGAGGTAGGTGTGCTGAAGTATGACTATCCCCCTTTTGCAGCTGGGGGAAGTGAAGTCCAAAAAGGACTTCATGACTTGCCCACAGTCAGGGAGCCAATGCAAGAGTCATGGTCAGAATCAATAAATCCCAAGGTTTTTTCATCAGACTGACCAGTGGGCTTTGTCACTTGGACTACACATAAATAATGCAGTTTGTGAGATATGTACATCACCCTACCACCAGAATAAGCAGAAATAATTCTGCCCTGTTTAGAGAAAAGCAGAGAAATGGTCAAAGTTTCACCTTAGAACAAATTTGTAAAGACCTTTACATTTCCTAGAGGAATGCTCGCTGAGATTTCAGTTCACTTTACAAGAGCTTGACTGCACGTACTGGTTACATTTTGGTATTACTTGGCACAAAACTCTCTCTGTATTAGCACTATAGAATTAATCCTCGAAACAGATTTAATTCACAACAAGTTATTTAGGATTTTAAATATTTCCACTAAGTATTCCCACAAATCAATCTCTAAAGGAAACCTCACAAGAATAGAAATTGTTGATTTTTTTTTTTAAACCCAAACCTAAAAACACACAAACCGTTATCCCTGTAAGTTTTCTCAGTGAATAATGCAAGTGAATTTCTTGTTTTGTCCTTATGCTGATGTATTCTTATACAGACACATAAACAGGATACTGTCTCGAGGTACTTTCAGCTCATCCCTGATGAGATACTACTTCGCAACAGGATTACCCTGCCCAAAGTTCCACCTGAAATGGGACAACCAAATATAACTCCTACATTTCTCCTAAGGTAAATAGGTGTTTCAGGAAGACAGGGAAGTGGGAAGATTATATAGAGTGTTCTTCATACCTCATAACACTTTATGGCTAAAACGTTTTACATTATAACAAATTCCTACAGTAGAAAACAGGACATTAAAAATATTTCCAGAAAGTGGCTTTAAAAGTATTATAAATAGTAAGTTTGGCTAATCATTCAATTACGGATTTGGAGGACAATTTTAAGTATTCTTATCCCCCTTCATTCACAGTAAATTTAGTGTGCTTGCAGCCTAATGAATAGCGCATACACATGCAAAACCTGTTGTAGCAGAATTATATGACAAGAGAAGGATCTGTTAGTCACACAAGCAAGCCAATTATATCTCCTCCAAAAACCTCTTGGAATCCTTCCCGATGCTATGGGTTCCCTTTCTGTACAACTACACCCTCAAACAATTTTTCACTTTTTTTTGCCACATCCTGCAAAAAACTTATTTTGCCTAAGCTCTGCCTAAGTAATGCTAACAAATAGAAAAGTCCAAGAAAGCAGCAACACAAAACTCTCAGACTTTCTAAAACTGGAAAAACAATTATTTTCCTTCTTTTATGCTATGGCTTGTTTAATCTTCCTTTGTCTTGTCATATAATAGGAATAATATTCATATTGTGGGTGAGTGCTTTTAGTCAGTGGCCCCACAGTTATTTAACCTCTGCAAAACCCATTTATCACATACAGTCCTTGTGAATGTTATGTCTTGTCTAAAGAATAGTACTTCATTTCACCTGAACATGATATAGGGTCTGTGTAAACAATCAGCAGAACCTGCAACTGCGGTTCTGTTGTGAACACTATCAGTAATGCTTGTACATGTGTACATATATATATGTAAGCTTACATATATATGTGTGTATACAAATTCACCATAGTCCTGTAAATACCTGTTGCATGTGTGTGCGTACACAGGAGAAATGTTACATTCTGTTAATGGTAAGGCATACTGTTAGTTTAAAGAAAGGCAATATTGGCAATTATTTTAGCTTTTATCTTGAAGTGTTATGTTGCTCTTGATCGTGTGCTGTCAGAGGATCTTTCAGGATGAGGTGGACGGGAAGAGGCCACTTGGAAGGCTTATTGCACACGGCGGCAGTAGTAGCCCAAAACTTTGCACTTCTCACACAGGTGCTGGGGATGTTCTTTGCTCTGGTCTGAAACGTCCAGGCCATCCGGCTTTTCCAGGGGTCTCTGCAGAGAAGGGTGGGAACAGAAGTTGATTCAAGGCTTTTGTCACTGTTTTTAATCTTTAGTACATGTGCTGGACGTATTTTTATGCTCAACCCAGCTTGCAGTTACAAAAGTCCAACTGTCCTGAGGAGACAAAATGTTTTCGACTCTTGGCTTCATAGTGGCATGAAGTGGCCTCACAATCTAGAATGTTGTGCCTCATAAAGGTGCTATTTACCTTGCTGTAGATAAACTAATGAAATGGGGAGTATGTTTATGTGGTTGCGCAGTAATTTATTCCCTTGGCTCCATTAACTGAGATGTCCCAAAAAGCATTAGCACCTCAAGCACGGGTATCCCACTGCCCAGAATGCCGGAAGGGTTAACAACACAGCGATTAGCTGCTGCTGCAGGAAAACTGTCTTATCTATGCACAGATATCACATAGGTTAGCAAGGTCTCAATCAATATTTATGAGGCTGATGTTGTTTTTTTTAAGTAGAGCAGCTGCAAAGCTATTAATAAAAACAAGGATAAACAACAACAAAAAAAAACCCAAACAATGAAGAACCAGAAACACAACCTCTGTTCTCAACCTGATAGATTGGATATATTGTTTAAGAACACTTGTGGAATCACAGGGCTGGCAGTATATTTAACTGCACAAAGGAACAAAGCTGCTCTCAGTTTAGTAATCCTTGCTCTTTAATTTTCTATGACATGTTAGAAGTTTTGCAATCACTGGAAAAATATTAAGTATTGTAGTAGGGACATTGCTGTTTGGAAAATCTAATCAACAGAGGTGAAAGAGCTATGAGGTAGAACATAACACTGATGTGCACAGTTTGGTTTATACTAACAAAATATCATAACATCATTTCTCAGCTTTCTTGTAATGTACCTGAAATATGATTTAAATGCTCAATGCCTTACCAAGATGACGACGGTGGAAGTTCTGTGGGACTGTGGTAGAGACAGTGCATGATGTGAAATCTCAGAATAAGCCATAAACTTCTCACTGTTCTTACAGGGATAGCAGACTACTGCTTATCTTTCTTGTAACAAAGAAAGGATGAAAAAAAGGATAAAATTATGACCGTTTTCATACCTTTCCTAAATACTACAGACCTATCTTCATCTTTAAAACCTTGAAGTATACCTGGTCCTCTGAGTTTCCTGGATATTTATTGATTTTTAAATTCTACATGTCAAACCCATCCATTTGAGTCCCAGTGAATAAGCAGTATTTAGCCTTTTGAAACTCTTTTTTTCTCTCGCAATGTTATGCTGTATGAGCTGCTCACACTCTGTGGAATGGAGGGGTTTCCCAGCTTTCAGTGTTTACAGCAAGGAAAGATGTACACTTTTCCTAAAAGAGGTTGTCTGCAAGTTCTTGCTGTGATCAGTTGTATTGAATTATAAGTACAACACTTGTTTGTTATGTTGCGTAGCTAGTAGAAAAAATGTATGGGAGCAATTCAATAGTGATTGCCAATGTCTTGTTACCAGTTCAGCATTCCTACCCACGGTGTGAATTTCTGAGTTTAAATCTATTTAATTTAAATCTATTTATTTAAATTCTATGTGAATTTCTGAGTTTAAATTTATTTACAGTTTAATTGCAGGTTGCTTTTCCTCTATTGGATAAGGGGTGCTTGGACCTGTATTTGTTGCAGATGAGGAAGGAAGATTTTGGATCAGAACTGTCAGTCTTGATTTTGAGACTACAAATCAAATGCTGGTGCATTCTGGGCTTCTGACACAGCAGAGAATAGTTGAATAAGCTTGTTGGGCCAGAAAAGCTGCCTTTATGCCTCTTTTACAGCCTATTCCACCAACATCTGCCCATAAATTTTCTTTAACAGTTTGCATTACATAAATCTCCCTCAAAGATGATGTCCAGGTTTAGGAGCTCCAAGATTTAATTTATTCTCCATAATGGATAATTTTAGAGCTTTGAAATGTTGCACTTAAAACAGTCTATTTGACTCAGCTCTGATTGCTTCTACATGCTAGCTGTGTTCTGATTAAAGAGAAAAAAAAATACAGCAGTTATCATGTTTATTGATATAAGCCAGATTTTTTTAATACACATGGCCTTGGGAATCATTTTTCCTGGAAATAGTGCAAAGGACATTGGGAATGTCTTGAAGCGCCAAGAGTTTTTGGACTGTTTTCAGAAACAATAGCTCTCCGTGGTTTGCTTTCCCCCTGCGTTGATTGAGCTCAGCTTTTTGGCCTGCAAAGCATTTCCATTTCAGAGATGTTATTGTTACTAGTGTGTTATGACACAGAGGCTGGGGAGAGAGGGGTTACAAGGCAGGAAACTGGGTTTCCAAGGGTCGGCTGGAAGGAGCTGAGCTGAGCCTAGGCCTGGGTTCTGCTTCTGCTGAGGGCTGAAGCCTCAAAACGGGGCTAGGCTTGCAAAGTTTGTGCCTAAAATGAAGCTCCAGTTTATTTCTGTGTGTTTCCTGCAAGGTAAAAATCCCTGCAAGTGCTGCAGCTGTTATCCTTCAGTTCTTGCTGCTAATGTTCTAACCTTGTGGAGGCCTTTGAGACAGTAACCTTACAGAGTTGCAACTTTAATGCTATTCTAAAATGGCAGGACATTAGATAGCTGAAGGTCTGCAGGTGATGAAGTGAGATTTCATTGGTACAGACAGTTGAAGCTGACTCAGGACCATTCTCACCAGCTTTGGAGGGTGGAGGCTGCTGAAGGGTTGTGCTGCTGCACACCATGGGGTAACTTGGGGAGCCGTCTCAATGATCCATGCAGCTAAGGAGGCTCTAATCCTCCAGTTCTGCTCCTCTGGGAGCCTAATAGCAGGGAGGTGCAGTGCACTTGGAGCAGGCCTGGGAAGAGAACAGGCTGCTTGGCTGAAGCTGAAGGACAGTGCCTTTCCTTAGAAATAGCAGCCTGTAAAAGAGCAGAAAATCCTGCTATATTTCTCTGGGAAAGGTATTCTTTCTTCTGTTAAATGGAGAATTTAATATTTTGTTTGTTTGTTATTTAAATGCAAGTAAACAGGATTTGATGGTCTACTTTCTGTAAATACTATGGGGAAGGGCATTTCTTGATGTCCTGAGCTTTTACATCTTTTTATTTAACACTCTTTGGTTGTTGATGGCTGGAAATGACCTTCTGCAGTTGCACCAGGAAGGCATTTGATGGCAGGGACTAATGCCCATTGCCCAAGGTGAATAAAACTGAACTAAATTTAAACTGATACAGCAATTTCTGTCTTGCAAATTAACTTTAGACTGTGAAGTAATGCTTCCCCAGTCTGTGTGTACTGATTGAACTCTGTATTCCATAAATCCTTTTTTCAAAATAAAGAAAAAAGCATAGTCAAAATGACTCGTATATATAAAGTCTTAGATGTTAGTGGAAACATCACAAGGACATCTTTGAGGGAAATTATTCTTAGTGGAAGCAAAATGGGTGCTTTTTTTTTCTATTTAGAAGATTGATTTTTTTTTTTTCCACTTTAGAGTGGAACAGTTTGATTGTATCACATGTATACAAATCATATCAAAATTTAAGCATAAGAAAACAAGTATAAGTAAATTTCTGGACTCATCACCTCTGATCTTAATGGAGCAAATGAGATAAGTAGATGACAAGTTAGATGTATTTAAGAGTTGATTCTACAGTTACAGGTGGCAGGGTACTGATAAGGGGCAAGTCTTCAGGATCCTTAGTTCCTATGCTTCTCTCAAAGCACAAAAACTATCAAGAACTTGTACGTTTTTAGTACAATAAAAAATTATGTGCTGGGGGAAAGGATTAAATGCAGTATGTTTTCTTGTGTGGCAGAGCTCTGCTTTCCTGCTGGTATGGCATGAACAAGGCCTTCAGTTGTGGCTGTGGAACAAAAAGACTGTGCTGAGAAGGCTGCAGATCCATGGCATGAAGATGCAAGAGCAGGCAGCTGCTGTCAGCAGCATGCCTCTGGAACAGGCCAGATAGGAATGAAAGAGAGCCACCTGAGCTGAAAAGCAGAAATCTCCCTGAGGTTCAGAGGAGCAGCAGTCTGGGATGACCTGTTTTCTCACTGCTGGGGCACACAAGGGTAGAAATGCAATGATTCCTCTCCAGCTGCTGGAGAGGGATTAAATCCAAACAGGAGAGATCATGCTTGCAGGCCTCAATCTGCTCACTTGTGTGTTGGGCTTCAGAGTGATCAGAGCCATTCCTCCCCAAGCTGAGGGAAGAAAAACTGCACCTGGATAGGGGAATTATGATGGAATCACTGCATTGCCTGTGGAAGTAATAGCTTGGATAACATGAAGAATGTATTTACATACCAAATTATTTTCAGTCTAGTGATAAATTCCTGACAGCTGGAAGTAAGTCATGTCCAAGAGGACAAGTCAGTCACCAGATGGCTGGTTCTACACCAGTGCAACAGCTGTCATCACAAACAGCCCTGCAGTCAGCCACAAAGTCAGAGGAGAAACCTTGATAAGAGGCCAGCCAGGAAACAGGCACAGATGCTGCTGCTAGAGCGGTCAGGGGAAGAAAATGAAAATTCAGAGCTTGGCGTCTGGGCTGATACATTGCCAAGAACACTGGTAAAAGGTTAAAAGGACTGGCTCCATGGTGGAGCAATACAATGAGGAGAACAAACAACTATGGAACTCAAATTTCTTGAAATAATAAGTAGAATTAAGTTCCATCTGAAGCTTTGTTGTTTTTTTTTTTCTTCTTTGTTTTGCTTGTTTAGTGTAGATAATGTGACTAGGCAGGAAATCTCTTTCGAAAGAGGAATCCAGTAACTTGGTCTGGGCAGTTCTTTGCTCTCCTGTTTCTCAGCAAAGCTTGAACTCAACAGGCCTCAAAGTCTTGGGAATTCCTGTAAGTATTTCCACCAGGAACTTAGTCATGAAAACAAAAATGCATGCAGTTTTCTAGAAACAGCTGGAGCAGTTTTGCAGCTCAGGTGTGAAAGCCACCTGTTTTTTCCACTCTTAATTAGTTGGTATTGAGGCAGCAGAGGTGCAAGTCAGGCTGTTTTGTTACTACTTGTTATGCATGCTCTGCCATCCCTCTCAAACACAAAGATTTAGAACTGTATTTATAGAGCACTCCGAAGTATATACACAGCTGTAAAATTGCTGAGGAGACTTTTCCTGCCGCAGAGAGATTAAAAGCTCATTCTCACAGATAGGGTATGTGGAATAAGAGAACAGAGCTGAAGAGGCTTTCCTTGTGGGGAATTGGCATAGGCTCTTTTAACTCCAGGAAAAAGCCTCCAGGAACAAAGAGCAGGTGGAAGGGAAGTGTTGCTGCTCTCATCTCCAGGGACCATCTAGTGAAAGGTATGCATAGGTAATCAACATTTTAGCGTAGCTGTAGAAGCCATTCACAGATCCAGCATATGTTCTTGAATGGCTACCCCAGAGGTATCCATTGAATATTCTTATCTGCAGTTAAACGGAATTTAGGCTCAAACTATCCCTTGTGAATACGCTATAAACAAGCCCTACAGGACACAGATGGGGTAAAGCATCTGAGTAAGATGAAATAAAGAGATGAAGATGATGACTAGAAAAAGGGCAAGCCTGGGAATTGACTGAGCTTCTAATTCACAATAGTATATCAAGCAATCAGTAATACAAAAAATTCATATTTTTTCTCCTAAATTGGACAAAAGCATCCTGATCTCCAATAGTCAGGGTTGATATTAAAAACAAACAAAAAAACAAACAAAAACCCACATGGTGGCCCATTCAGCTACTGAATAGACTATACAGATTTTGGTCTACTGGATGAGATAGGGGAGAAACTTAAAGGTGTTCATTTGGCAACACTGAAGGATGGGGAAGTATCTTTGGAGATGGTTGCTGTGTCTTCTCCTAGACCACACCTTCTGTGGGAACTCTCTTCTGCCTAGGATGGTGTGTGAAATGGAGGATGTAGATCTGACCTGGTAGGAGTTCTTATGACAGAATCATTGTGCCAACTCTTTCATGCAATACACATGTACAGAAATGGAGATGCTGTAATATGCCCTCACCCGGGAAATGTGACAACTGAATATTTTTAGAAGTGGTCTGGACTGTTTACACTTAGGTAATTTTTGTAATTCTGAAGGCTCTTGTAACTTAGCATAAGATTAGTCAGTGTTGAGGAAATAACAATGATTAGCATCTGCCAACAAAATGGCCCTCTTCTAATAATGTAAGGATATTATTGTGACTTAACAGATGGAGACAGAAAAAAAAAAAGAAGTTGTTTACCAAATGGTAGGGTAAGGAGTAAGAAAAGGATGCTGAGTTAAAATACATTGCAGAGAGGGGTAAATTGCCCAGATTGTTTTGGAGAAGAAATAATTTATTCTGCTAAAAGTAACACTGTCTTAAGTAGAATGAAGGTTAAACTTCTGACTGGATTTTATCTGGATTATGTTAATTTAAATTAAAAATATGTATATACTAATATCATGTAGTATGGTTACTGCAGTGAAAGAGCAGACATTACAGAACAACAGTATCAATTTATTTCTTGAATGGAATTTTATCTGTACAGGTACTGAGTGTAAAAACCGCTTCTAGGGAGAGACAGTGTCTTTATTATATTAAGCTGAAAAAAATGTTCATTGGAAGATCCAGACATGTGGAAGTACTGTTGAAGTCCTTATAATAAAGTCATTAGGAGCACAGAATTAACTAAGAACTTCCACTGATGCACTGAGAGGGGAAGAAAAATGTTTGCTCAGCATAATGCGTAGGAACTCTGTGCATGAATGAGAACTCTGGTATATGTCAGCAGAATAATCTAAAGATCTTGGTTTCAGATTTGGAATCAGAGTGGTGTTAACCTAGAGATAGAAGGGTGAGGGAGGGGCCAATCTCATCATCTAAACTGTCCACCAGGAACAGCGGTATTCATTAATTTGGCCATTAGTTCATCCTACAGCAGAAATAGTCCTATGTTATTTAAGTGAATTAATAACCCCACAAAAAAATATCATCTAGGAGTGAATTAACTGCGTCAAGTCTAAAGCAAATTCTCTGTCACAGACGTGTCAGATTTCAAAAACTCTAATTTATATTGCTTCAAGGCACTAGGTATTATAGACTGATATTTTAGCTGAATATGGAAATGCAGAGTTACCATAGAAACTGAGCCAAACTTGCCTTTAGAATTAGATGAATATGCACACGTATAAAAGGAAGAAATAGAGTTGATTAAATTTTCCTGAGTGGGATAATGTTAATAAGCTTGTTTCTGTCTCCATTGCTGCTTGTTGCAGTGAATTTCAGTACTACTGTCTTTTCATAATAATAAAATCACAATATTACTCAGGATTATTTTTTTACTAACACACTTCCTCTCCCCAAAATCACATGAAATTGTATGAAGTGTTCCTTATGAGCCCAGGGAAAGTTTATTGTATTTTACAGGCACTTAGCTGGCTAATGAGTCACCTAAGTCTTCCAATGGGATTTCCTTTTCACCTATTGCAAGTACTTCCAAATAATCCATCTGTCATTTGAGCATGGGTTATGAGTGGGGAGCAAGTAACCTGACCCATGCAGAGCTCTATTTATTGATAAAATTCAGCTTGGATGAACTGCATCTGAAGCAAATTACACCTCCCAAACTCTTAAAATAATTCCTGCTAATTTCATCCACAACAATTTAGAGCAATACTGCAAAATCACACCTAAATTTTTCCATAATGCTTCTTGCATTTGCTCAGTATCAGCCATCTTGAAGAAAACTGTTGTGTGGCTTAAGACAGATGCACTCACAGGTATCTCCCTTTTGACTGTACTGAAATTAGCAGCATTAAGTCGTAGGTGTTGCTCCAGTAGCAGTTGTGGTTGTAGAATGATTCTTTAGAAGAGAGCCTGCAATGGTATCTTTCTGGCAATGCAAAGCAAGCTTTCACAGCATAAAAGAATTGTAGGGATTGGAAGAGACCTCCAGAGAGCACTGAGTCCAACCTTCCTTCAAAGCAGGCCTCCTACAACAAGCTGCACAGGTAGGCATCCAGGAAGGTCTTGAATATCTCCAAAGAAGGAGAATCCACAACCCACCTGGACAGTTTGTTCCAGTGCTTACTGTGAAGAAGTTCCTTCACAGATTGGTGTGGAACTTCCTATGTTCCAGTTTATGGTCAGTTCCCCTTGTCCTGTCCTTATAGACTGCTGAAAAGAGGTTGGCCATGTGTCTTTGACACCCACACTTACAATATTTATTAATGTTAATAAGTTCAGCTCTCAGTCATCATTTCTCAAGGCTGAGCAGAACCACTTTGCTCAGACTTTCCTTGTAGGGGAGATGCTCTACATACGTTGTGGTATATATTGGCTATCTATCTATTTATTTATTTATTTTTGTGGAGTTGCAAAAAATTATTTTCTGCATGAAAATCCAACTTTAACAAAATCAATCTGTAGTCTTGTTTGTCAATAAAATGAGGAGTATGAGCTTAGTTGGTCTAAGCAATTGATCTGTCTCCCATTAGCTACCACTGTATTAGATGATGGTTTGCAAGAATTGTTTGTACCCCATCAGAACTGTGTACACTGGGAAGACTGACTGTACTGTGAGTCTTCCCATTGTAAGTTTCAAAAATACAGGGGGCTGGGAATGCAGGATATTACAGACACAGCTGCACTCTACAGGGGGCAGGAGGGAAAGCTATGGCTGGCAGCATTGCAGATATGGATTTCTTACTAGAACTACTACTTACATGTGACTGTTTCGGCTTATTAAGAGACTTTCGTATGAAGTTCCTAGCTCGGGCACCACCAAGTACTATGGAAAAGAACAACTGTCTTTTTATACAGGCTGCCTTGCTTTACTGTTTAACTAAGTTATTTGGTAAGTAAAAGTCCTCTTAATATTTCTATTTTATTGCTAGTGCTACATATTTACAAATCCACACCTCCCTATCCAAGTCCATTCTTAGTAAATGGATGAACAAAAGAATTATGCTTTGGAAATAACTTCACTGACACCAGTGCAATAAAACAGCAAATTGGTGTAAACACGAAGGGAGTCAGAAGTATCAGGAGACCTATTGCTGCTGCTGAACTTGTTCTCTCTATTACCTAATGGCTCCATCTCAGGTTATATGACCACAAAGTCTGTTTTTATGATAATGATGACTCAAGATTTTGTTTTGGAGGTACTGTTACTGAAAGGGTATTCAGATTTTGCAAAGCTGGAGGTAGTTCACTTCCCCTGGACTCTGAGAACAGCAGCTCATTTGTGAAAGGTTGTGTTTTCTATTTTAATATTATATTAATTTTATTCTGTGGCATGCTGTAGTCCATGCCAAGTCTTGTTTAGGTCATAGGCATGCTTTGCAAATTTAAGAGAGTTCCAAGTTCCAAGACTGTATGCCACCAGGCTGATTCTTCTCCTACCTGTTTGTGAGGATAAACGTTAATGTGGCACTTGATGCACTCTTGTCCCATGTTAGCCCAGGAGTTTCCACTCATCCATTTTCTCTTGCATTTGGGGCACTTATATTCACCGAAGCAGCGTTTCTTGCCCTGGTACGGTGTCAGACCTTCACCCTTGGGACGAGCCTAAAAAAACCCAAAAAATGAGCAGCAATGAGTGATCAATGCACATTAGAGAAAGAGCGGAAAAACAAGGTCTTTGTGTAGGAAACTATGAGCAAAAGATACTGGAAACAGGCAGCATGAAGGTCACATCTTAATGAATAGTTTGTATGTTGAATCTCAAGTTTAAGTTCAAAGAGGTACTTCTGAGAAGTACACAAAAATTGAAGAGCACTTGCAACACTTCTGGCACTGAACTCAGCATTTAGAATTTTTTTGTGCACTTTTTGCAATTAATATTTTTGATATGAATTTCATTACAATCAAATCATATATTGAAAAAGTATTGTTGTGATTATATATAGCATCTGGAGAAGTAGATCAGTAGGCTTTTGTAGCTAGGTCCGTATCATCCCCAAGGGAAGCTTTCAGTAAGAAAGCTTTGCAAGTAAGAAGTATAGAGGTATGTGTTGCTATACATAGCAGCCAAACTGAGGTTGAGCATGAAGGGAAGATATGATTTTGATTAAAGGAAATCATTAATTTCATGAACTTCATTAGGATTTCTGCTCACTGTAAACAGTGTTTCACTGATCTTTTGTTTTGAAGGAAACAGGAAAGGATTTCCAAATGTAATAAACTGCCATGATGTCAAAATACTATATGTTGCCTAAAGAAATCCTGTTAACCCAGGGAAGCTGTTAGAGTTGGCAGTGACCTTACGTAAATAGCTTTTATTTTTTCTGAAACAATCAAAACATGTCGTATTCAACAGAAATGTAACAATATACATAATAATGCTAATACTTTAAGGTGATGGTGAGTATTGTATACAGCTGTCCTGAGAAGAGCTGTATGCATGAAGCTCTTTTCCCAGAGACTCTAGCAGATGTTGAAATGCTGCCCACATATTCACTCTATTTTGTTTATTGTTGCCTAGAGGGAGAGACTTCCCCTGTGCTATGGCAGGATGGTACGATCACCTATCAAAGGATGCTTTGTTATTTGTTCATATGTCATGCTGCTGGGGCATTTTGTGTTGTTTTTTTTTTTAAAGTTCCCAGATTAAGTTTACAAAAGTTAAATGGCCCATCACGTTGGGAAAGGGGTTGTTTTGTTTTGGAAGCTTGTACGATTTCTCAGTGTGTAGGTCCAAATTGCTTTTTATGTGAAAACACGGCTTGGAAAAGCAGGTGGTTGGCAGAAGACCTGAGCTTGGCAGGCACACTGGGACTCCAGGTCCCATAGCTGGTGGTGTTCACTGTGCTACCTCCGGTGTAACTCGTGGGAACAGAGCATCAAGCACTGAATCCTGCACCCTGGCAAATGGGAGGCAAGCAGGGGGTACCCCAAACCTTCTCTGGTATGCTGGGCCTATTTTTATTTTTATTTTTATTTTTATTTTTATTTTTACTTTTTTTTTTTTATTTTTTTTTATTTTTTTTTCAGTGTCAGTGAACAACATTTTCTGCCTTTTTGTGTGTGTGTGTGTGCGCGCACTTATTCTTCAGCATAATTACTCTTCAAAAAATCAAATGTGGTAGTACAAACAGAGAAACACTTCTAATATTTTTTCGTGACCTGATGTAAGTGTTCTGGCTCATAGTGAAGATGAAGCTGATGCTAAGACATGCAGTAGTATGGCACAAAAAAGTGCTCAGTATAGTGGGAAACATTTGGACTTCCATGCCTAAATGAGTGCTGGCAGGCATCCAGGGTTTAATCCTCCAATCCATGGTGTGCCTTGATAAAGATGGAGATTGCAATTGAATGTAGGGCAGGAAAATGTCAATTTATGGAGCCATCCTTATTCAGGACACTTAATTTGGCACTGCCTCTGAGGAATTTGTTGCACAGCTCAAGTCAGTGTAAGAAGGAGCCACATGCTCTCTTCATTTACAAGTTCTCATGGAACTGAATAGGAGCCCAGTGTACAGAGAGCTCTCACGATTGTGAGATGTTTCCCCTCCTCCTGAGGTGTCACGGATTGCTTTGTTTGTAGTTTTGACTGAGGCTATGCTATTGAACAGTGGAAGAGAGTCGTTTCCAATTCTCAGTTTCAGCGACACAGTACTTAAACTCTTCTTGCAGTCAGAGCTGGGAAGGCAGCCTCATTACCCCTACTAAGAAGCAGTCCTTTCAGAAAAAGTACAGGTCACTGAGCATGTTATTTCCAAAAGCAATAGTCTCCAATAGACTTTGGAGACAGAGCATGTCTGAGAAGTCCTACACATGTTTATAAACAGTATTAGAACTTAACACTCCCACTGCAGTATGCTATGCCAACCATAAACAGCGTTAAAACATCAGATTCCCCAGGTAATAGCTAGCCATGTTTTGCAGGCAGGATGCAGGATGGGAGGGACAGGTTTCTGCAGCTGAGGCAGATAGTTGCAGAGACGGAGCAGAGATGCTGTGCCCTCCCAGACTCATCAAAGGGCACTGGAGGTGCTAGTCTGTGATATCCTCTGTGTGTATAGATGAACACCAGCAATGGAGGCTTGCCAGATTAGAAGTCACTTTTGTGACTTGCTCAGTCAGTGGGAAGCAGAACCAGGAAAAGTAGGCAGGAGAGGGAACCCAGAGGTAATTTCCTGTTATAATTGCTTAACTAAACTTCTGGTTTATTTTTACTTTAACGTTTCAGCTGTCACACCTTCCTCCTCATTCAGTGACTTTAATTAGTTTGCTGGCAAACTACAAGCTTCTCCGTAGGTGTTTCCCTATTCAGTTTTATGGATGTTTATACTTTGCCCTAACAAATTTTATTTTCTTTCTCATATCCTCAGATTCCCAGACTATGCCTGACAGGGAATTTAGATTCTCAAACAAACAAACAAATTTTCTCTAGCAAGAAATGTCATTTGGAATCATTGAAAGCAGTGAAAATAACCCTCCAACTCCCCCTACCCTTCAGGTCCAAACAAAACAAATGTCACAGTTTCTGGTGGAAGGCACAACCTGAATGATACACAAATGGTCTGAGAGTTCTAGACCTGAGAGGTTTTCTTAGTGTCTGTGGCTTCACCAGTAACGTTGCTGAATTGAGCAAATAGGAACAAGGCACAAAACGAAGGCAGTTTTGGGCCAGTCTCAGTAATGCGGGAATTCTGTCTGTCCTCAAATTTGGGAAGCACAGTAGATCTTGCGGAAGCCCTTCTGAGGCACTCTGTCCACGGCAACCAGAAAAACAAAAAGGTCTTGCCTTTATGCTTATTAGATAGAGATGTATTACCTTAATCTCCTAGAAAAAAAGGCCAGAACAAATGGTAGCATCTTTGCAGCTTTAACTAAGTATGTACCTGGTGCAAAGCTTGCCTCAATGAGATTTAACCAATGTATAAAACCAGCAATTTTTTTTTCTTTGTGGCACAGCAGTGAAAATTACTTCAGTGTTCCATCTTTTACTGACACCCAGCTACCTCTATTTTTCATCTTCCTCCTTTCTTCAGCCAAAACCACAAATTGGCTATAATAAGATTTTAAAACTGTTGAAGTTGAACTTTTCTGTTGGTAACTGGCCAGCTGAGCTCTCACACAACCTATTGGATTGTGCATCCCATAGAGGAATCTGCCAAATCACTTGGCAGTGATGGCCATAATAAAGGACTCTGCTTTCCCCAGACAGTTCTCTCCAAATATCAGTTTGCAGAGTCAGCAAAAACCAAAACAAAACAAAATCTGCACATGTCCAGCTTAGAACTAGACTCATTATAAACAACAGCTTGCAGAGACTTCCTTCAAAGTGAAATGGAGAGGTTCGGTTTGTTTAATACTCTTCTTCCCTTCATCATCCCCTGGGTTTGTGTTGCACAGCTGAAAGATGTACAATGCAGGAGGACAATGAAGTCAGCATGACACTGGTAGGTGGGTCCCCTTCCTAGAAGAACATTCTAAGTATCTGCTTATAAGGATGCAGAATAGCAAGAACAGAAAACAATAGCTTGATGCACTGCCTTCTCCCAAGTGATTTGCAGGAGTGTGAGGGTTGGAGCTGTATTTTGAAACATGAGCTTTCTGACACTCAATTTTAAATCAGCAAAACTAGGAGACAGCATTTCTAAAGTATTTCTAGCGCTCATATTTTACATTGCTCTGCCGACAATTCTGGGAAACATAAAATGATAATGGTAAAGGATACTCCAAATGTTCAGTCATAAAAGGAAAGTGCTACGACTAATTTGACATATGGAGTATTTTGGCCCTCTGCTTTTGTAGAGCACTGAAAAAGTTGCTTCAGTACTCTGACCTTACTCATCTTTGTGTGGGCTGTGTAGGTAATGAAGATATGCTTGATTACCTATGGAAGTCTTCAGCAGAAGTAATGCCAAAGTGACACAAAATGAATCTATCTAATGAATAAATTCAGGATGAAACCTGGACTGATGCAGAGGCTGTGAGTTTAGGAAATGAGTTGTAATATAGCTGCTCTATAATCCATTTTGTTGGTGCATAATATTGCTGATGTGTGGCACTGGAGACTTCTGAGGTATTTAATTATTGTAGCTACATCTTTAATTAGTATGTACAATATGGGAAAAGGATTTGGGTGATACAGAAACCAAATTAATTCTTTGTTTCAACCTTCTTGTTCCTGGTATAATTTGGACGTTATTGATATGATGAGAACTGGCAGGTTAAAGGGGAACTCTTCATTACAGCATTACTATTAAAAGCTTCTATTTAATTAATGAAAGAATAGCTTTTATGGAGTTTCTAGAAATAACAGATATCCAAGCTAAGGACTTATGACAAATAAAATACATGACTGAAAAATAAACTTGCAAACTTGTTTGTATAATCTAACAAATGAGGTTAGTATGTATTTTGCCTAGGATTTTCCTAGGGGTTTGACACAAGGCCTGTTACTATATCATATTGTGACTGGGAGGCTGTTATATAGCTCCTGCCATCACTGGCATAATCAGTTATTTATACCACTGCATTCATAGAAATGGGCTCATCCTTTGCTGCAGTCAGAATTCACCTGTTATTATCACTAATCTGAAATCTCTTGCATGCACATCAGTACTGCTCTTAAGATCCAATCAAGATGGGAGGTAGCTTTGTACTGAGGTTCTTTATAATAAAACAATTACAGTCATCATCTGATAAAATTAGTAGGATTTTTTGCCATTCCTTCTCTAAGGCAGTATGCTTACTGTCTCCTCCCTGCTCACTGCCAGTGTGCTGAGCTGGGGAAGAGGGGATGGTGAGCTGCTGATGCCTGAGCCCAAAAGAAACACAAAATTAGAAAGGGGAGCAGACTGTTTAGGCTATGTGTCTGCCTGTTTGCTGCTCCAAGGGTCACCAAATGCTGTGCTCTTGTTAGTAGTCTATTCCGTCACCTTTGTTGAAAATGTTTTCACAGCTTACTGTGTATACTCATGTTTCTACTTTATTTCATCTGCATACCAGTATCTCTTTTAAGCATAATCTCAGTCCTCTGTTTTTTTGGTTCTGGTACACCTAGAATCATTTAGGCTCATCACATCCCTAACACCTTCTCCTCTCCAGACAGAGTGTCTGCCAGCTGAGAGAGACATATTAAGCTATTTTGGTCATCTTTTCTGGCAATATTCCCTCTTCATTAATGATGTTTTTTTCTAGGATGTTATTCCATGAAATCAGTGTCTTTCTGTCAGGGTAGTGTTTAGAATGAAGTGCAGTTCCCCAGGAATAGAGCATTAAGAGACACAAGTTTGTACAGCATGCAGACAAAAATAACATTCATTCTTATTTGACTTGAACAAGTATCCTACTACAAACATTTTCATTTGCTAAGCCTTACATGTTGGGGAAAACATTTTAAAATATATTATTCAAGCTGTTTTGATAAACTTTTTACATGTATATTTTGAAATGGCATGAGACCAATTTTATGTTTGTCATTTTAGTACGTGAGTATGTGGTGTCTTCTGGTAGCTTTGGAAAATCAGTGTTGTCAATATATCACCAGTTCTGATCTCATTCCCACAATGACAATTCAAGGGTAATATTTGGCAATACTTGTTACTAATAACATACACAATGATGATTAAAGCAATAGGCCTGGTTTTCATGGACATGCTAATCAGCGTTTAAAAATCCAAGAAGCCAGACTGGCAAACATTTAAATCAAAATCCTGTTATGCATTTTTTTCAGAATACTAGCCATGCTTTTAGACAAATTCTTTCTTCTGTTACAAAATGCCTAATTGAGCTGATTATTGGAACCATCCTTGGGCTAAAGATGCATAATACTCTTTTATTTAAGTCAGTTTGAAGCACAATACCTGCAGAACTGCCAACTGATACTTATCTGATCTGTCAATTACCAAACACTGAATGATCATATACATACAGAACAGATGATACTGTGGATTTCAGTTCATGTAATCAGCATGTGCCTCAGTACTTCCTTTATGGCATGGAGAGGATATTTTGCAGTTCCCCAACTTTCTGTATTTTTTGTGACACTGTATGATCACTTTCTATGTAGGCTGCTCTGGAAGTAATGCCTCCTACTTATTTTCACAGAAACTACAACAGATACAAAGAGCACGACAACACTTTTGATAGAACAAATTCTCAGCTACAAAACACTGGTTTTCAGCATAGTTACCATCATTAGCTATGTGTTTTTGCCAGAAATGAACAACATCCTCCACGCTACGCTCAGAAAATTATGCACCAGCGGAGGTGACCCACTGTCACCAATGCTGAAATGCACCACCCACCACTTTGCTGTACTCACATCCATTATTCAGCAAGCATCAATGAATGTCAATAGGTGCCTTTTTTTTTTTTTTTCACATGGAGGAATTCGATGACACACCTTTGCTTCATACACACTTCCATGTCAGATGCCATTCTCTGACTGCTTTTCTGATGCCATTTGTCACACGGCAACGAAATGTAGTGGAATGTTGGTGAGGAGGTTCAGCCTCTACTACCATATCACCAGAATCTCCCTCTGATACTGTGGGTCAACATCATAAAATAGGAGGCATTATCTTTGGAGCAGCCCTTGTACTACATATGGTGCTGGAGCATATATAAGTGCTTCTGTAACATACTATGAAAACAATGCAATACTCTTGTGCAATCTTTTTAATAGAACTGCAGGATTTATAGTTACTACACATAAATTTTATGTGTAGATGAATCCTCTTTGTGGAATCTTAAAAACTAAATCTCCCACTGCATTCATAATTCTAAGTAACTACAGAATTTCTTTTGCTAAACATTCACATGGATTTTATATGCTTTAGAATTTCAAACTCAGCTATGTCATGTATTAAAACCAGAGCAACAGGCAACTATGACATGTTCAGTGCATTTGGTAAAGTTTAAGAGCTGTGGATCTCAGCTAACCCTGCACCAGTCTTCCACCGAGGAAGGCTGCAAATAATAATCACTGTTAATTGTACCTCCAGGACTTATTTTACCTGTGCATGTTACTCTTCGCTTGTTGAATGGCTGTGGAAGATCTCCCAAACTGACTATCTGTACTTGCAACCAACCACAGCTTTAATATATTAGTTCCTTTGGGACCTAGAAAACAGTGGAATTACTTGAGCATGTAAATAGCTGCTTAGTGAATCTACTATTGAAATTACTGCATAACTAACTCAGATCCTAGAATTTCAAGAATAGGGAAAAAGTAGATCTCTGGATCTTATGTGTATGAAGATAACAGTCAAAATGTGAACCAAATGTTAACATACACGAGGAAGCAAACATACTGGAAAGAATTCTCTTAGGGTATGGTGTCAGCTTTGGTGAAAAGTAGTTTTTCTTGAATGTATCAATGAAATAAAAAGAATTTTTAAAGGGCTGAGGCTAGAAAATGGAAATCAGTATTGCCTGAGTCTCTGCTTTATAATTTTTGTATGTCATATAGAAAATGAAATTTGCATATCAAATCAGGCATGTGGAAGAGTTAAAATTGTACTCGCATGCTGGGATGCAATGAGGTGCTTCTTCTCAGTGTTACAAGACTGTATTCTTCCAAACAGCCTGAGATAAAAGGAAGTGGTTGAAATCTCTCTTTCCCCTTTTCTGATACAAAATTGGCCATGTTGAATTAATTATGAAGAAACTAGGAATGTATTCATTTTAATAGTTTCCTGATGTGTGGACTCTTTTGTCCCTCTTCCTCTGTTGCTTGAAAACATACAACAGCAATACCCTCCTGCTCCTCACTTCCTCCCTCCCCTTTTCCTCTGCTAACATACTATGTTAAATATGTTAGCATTTTTTTTCAGTAGTTGAAATCAGAGTTTTGGAGCAGTAAGAGTCACACCCTTGCAATTATCAGATTTAACTTTTTTTTTAAGCAAAGGCCAGGACTTATTCCTTTGTTCATGTAGAAGCTGTTTAATTGATCCACCTTGGATAGTTTCATGTGGGTTTTGGATTTCTCCCAAGGCTAATGTGGCACAGCTGGGGCACTGTTCTAATGATAAGCTGACTACCTTCTGTCCTTAAAAAAAGCAATGGTGTAGCTATAGTAGCCATTTTGCCTCTCCTTATAGGTTGTGGGATCCTTCGTGAGGCAAAACAGAGAGGAAGACAGATGTCACTAAGGTAATTTCATTTTTATTTATGGTAGGTGCTTTTGAAGCCCTGTTCAAAATGAGGGTGTTTTATGCTTCATAAGTGTTCTGAGGTGTTCTTATGTAAAGCCTTTGCCTGAAGAGAATATTTGGACTGGATTATGCCAGTGCAATGAAGCTGTAGCTCTCCTTTAGACCTTGTAGTGATATTGTCTAGCTAAAAACAATGGGTGAGCAGACTTTGTTGAGTCTAGGTTAGTGTGCTACTACTTGGTAGAAGAAAATTTTCAAAACAGGATCTGAACAAGGGCATTTTCCTAGTTATGTTGTGACCATGTTCAGCTACTTCCTGTTTCATACTTCATCTGAGAATGAGACTTTTTCATGTAAAACTACTTGCAGAATGAATGCAACCTTTACTATGAGTGAAAGCTGTGCAGGACTCATAACTGCAGACTTGGCAACTCTGCTGTTTAGTTCCTTGGCAAACATGTTTCGTCCTTATTCTTTATGAAGTAATGTAGCCTAATCTTATACTAGAGTGGCTTAATGTAGCTTTAGTGTGAATTTAAACAGGGGAGTAGAGAAGGACCTGTTTTAGTAGTTAAGAGAACTGTAGGTACTGATGAGAGGCAGTTTCCTCTGCTGTTATGACTGTAAAATATTGCTGTGTGACTATCCATTTCTTTGGGTGCCTTTATTTTGCGAATCTGGTAGCGTTGTGGCTTTCCTCTGTTGGTCTGCAAAGTACTTGGGAGGGGCTTTAATACCACAGAGATTCTGAGAGGTAACCTCATCTTGGAAAACTGCAACCTTTTGCTGGTTCATTAGAAACAAAGTTAGCTGATCTCCAGGGATGTTAGGAGAGATGACTGCTTTTTTCCTCTGAGGCAGAATGATTTGTAGAACTCAGATGAAGTTAATTACAATACATTATGGAGTTACAGTAAATAATGAATTTATTTCAACCAGAAGCTTTGCCATTATTCATAAATCTAAAAATAACATGAACTTCTTTGTCCAGTATCATCCTGTATCATCCAAAAACATTACCTGTTTTACTTCTAACAAATTCATAGCCCACAAAGGTGAATCTGATATGACAGATACTAAAATATCCTGTAGAGAAATTTTAAATAAGTGTATGAAGTTCCTATTCAATTTCATGAATAATCGCTGTCCTGGGCAGTGGCAGAAGAATGAGCGCTCTGCTCCCTGTAGACTGGGCTGGGATACGCAGGGGAAGGTTTTACACTGGGAGAATACATGGGACAGAGAGGAGAAAGAGAAGTAGAGAATATTTTAATTCAGTGCTCTTGAACAATGCACTGTAAAATGAGATTAGTATTTTTACCACTCAGGAAGCTGCTTACTTTGCCATGGTTTGTCTTTACACAACTTGTTGTGCCCTCTGGACTGATAACACTCTTGTCTTTTCTCATACCCTTCATATGCGTACGAATCATAACAATAATGGAAATTTTTTAAGTCTGAATTAGAAATGCTTTTGCTCCTGTAAAATTTTTATCTCTTCAAAACAACTCTTGGAAAGCAGAGGAAATATTGTTAAGATGATAAGAACAAGTTTCAGTGGAAAGGATGTTTCTAGAAGAACTCTGCCTTCTTCCTTCCTACTGCTCTGAAAGGGACAGACTCTTTTTAACTACCCAGCAAATCCTGAAGGATTTGGGACCTGGTGCATGGCATGCTCTGCACCTACATAAGAGTGGGCGTAGATAAAGTAAGAAAAATCCAGTGGGAGAGCTAGAGTCATGAGGAAAAGAATGCAATCTTGTGGTTAAGGCGCAAGCCTGGGCCTCTGTAAGCCTGGGTTTAATTTCTGGCTTGACTATAGGCTCTCTGCAAGTTTGCAGACAAGTAACTTGATCTTTGTGTTTCAATTCTTCATCTAGAGTACGGACAGTACTAGCATAGTTCATGCTGTGCGAGTATAATTAATGTTTTTTGCTACAACAGTGAACAGAAATCTGAGTTACACTAGTCTCAGTTTGGGTTTAGAGCAAAGACTGACATAGGCCTGTTACAACTGAACCTGACCTCATATCCTGAGCCTTTTTTTTTTTTTTTAAAGTTCTGCTCAACAGATGTTTTCTCTTTCATCTATTTTGTTTTCCTTACAACCAGCTTGGTTAATATAGTTAGAAATGATATTTTCTGTTAACTGCATGCAACATCTCCTCTGATGCATCACTTTTATGAGTAAACAGTAACTACATGGCAGAAGTTAAGGCAAGTTACTACAAGGATTTCTAGCTAGGAAATTCTTCATGCAAAAGTTAAAATATGTAACATTTTTAGAAATCTTCCTGTTGCAATAAAAACAATGGTCTGCACCACATCTAACCTCCTCACCCTAAAATAGTGCAGCAGAGGCTTGCAGGACACTAACTTGCTGAGCTGACTGTGGCCTGTCCTTCCCCAGCTTGAAATACCATAGCAAGAGTGTCATTGCTTGTAGCTGGAATGGGCCTTTTGCTTGAAATGTTAAGAAACAGGGAAAGGAAATAAAGACCAGATGAGCAACCACCCTCCCTTTCTCCACCTCAGCCCCCTTCCCTCCACCTTCCCTCCCCACCATGCTGTCATCCCTAAGATGACATGCAGAAACACAAGTTGAATCTGTTGGCCTGCTTTAAATTACAGCATACTTCTTGACTCTGGAAAAAGACTATGCATGCCCAAATGTGAAACAAGGTTTCAGCTGCTGATATCTAAACTGCATAATTATTTATCGTGCTTTATAAATAATGTGAAATAGACTTCTCTCTGTTGTTGCAATGTCTTTCCTCTAGAAATATTTTGCCCTATTACTTGAGCACGTTGCACAGAATGTAGTCTTAGCAACCCATCTCTTCTGCCTGCAGAGTCTGTGTGGAAGCCTGTATGCCTCAAGATCCCACAAATCCCAGCTACTGGATCTACTTCGTGTGTATGGCACCACTTGGGAGCCTCACTTGCTTCCTCATTTGCTTTGGATTCTGCACACATGCAGCTGCCTGGAAAGAAGTCCTTACTTGTGCATATTTACCCTAACTTTTAAGAGCCATTTAAGAATGTTAAAGAGCCATTTGGATGTGGTGCTCAGGGATATGATTTAGCAGAGGGTTTTTAGAGTTAGGGTTCTATGCTTAGGCTGCGGTTGGACTTGATGATCTTCAAGATCCTTTCCAGCCTGGGTAATTCTATGATTCTAACTTGAAGGAATTGGATAAGCCTCAGTTTCAATCATAATGTTTTTCAGAGAAAGCTTACAGGCATATACACCTATGCTTTAGATGATCCAATGGGCAACATTCTTTGGTGTGAAGATTGTAATTATACCATACACATCTGCATCTCTTCATTTCTTCCACCCTTCCCAATCCATCTTGTTTCTGCAGTTGCGTTTGCTTTTTCCACTGTGCTCCTTTGATGATTTTTCCACTATATGCAAAACTAGCTTGAATCATCAAAACAAAATAATTACCAAACTGCACTGACTGTTGATAAGCATTGTTAACCATTCTGTGATGGTCATAGCTGATGCTAGTAGATTTCATAGAATCACAAGTTTGAAAAGGACCGACAAGATCATCCAGTCCAACCATCCTCCCATTTCCATAGCTACAACAAACCACTAAAACAGATCTTGTAGCTCCTCATCCAGATGCCTCTTGAACACTGCCAGGGACAGCGACTTTATTACCCTGGGCAGCCATTTCAGGACATGACCACTCTCTGAGAGAAAGAGTTCCTTTTTATGTCTAGCGTAAACCTCTTCTCTGGTGGTACATGAGCTGTGAGCATTTTAGTAAAAGTTTTATGAACAGGAGCTGGGGAAATCACTTCCTTCTGCAATATCTGACTTGGTCACATGCATAAATATGAGAAACCTTGGAATTGAGGAAGAATGGCCCAAAATCAATATGTATACTGTTAGTATTCTGAATGTAGTTCCAGCTGATAACTGCTGCCTTTAATACTTCATTTGGAAAAGTAGTTCTAACCAGAAGGTAGTCAGAATAGTGTAACAAAACAGTAAATGATAAGGTTTTCATCCCTATTTCCTTTAATACAAGGAGATGAAATTTCTGTTATGCTTTTTTATATTCACTAGCCATTTTCTTATAACTTCTTTAAAAAGCAGAACTATTCTACCTTTTGCAACCTTGTATTTCTACTCTGGCCTCAAACAGCTTCTTTCCTATATTTAAATGTTTTATTGTCTGACACTCATGAACAGCATTTCCTTATCATGAGTGTCTAAAATCTCACTTCCTGAAAGTCACTGCTTTCCTGTCTGAGTACAGAGAAGTTGTTATCATAAGGATCTAATGCTGAATCACTCTAGTGTTGGCAGTGATGTTGGTTATGCCCCAGATGTGTTGCTAGCAACTGGTTAATGGGCAGCTGAGCCAAAATAGGGGAGTAGCCTGAGGACAACTGGTGGATCCATACTTCTTTGACATCCACAGACCTCAAACAGCAACAGGAGATGGGAAGGGAGGTGAATGGATCCTTCAAAATAATTACACTTTCTCCTCAGAAGTTAATGTAGAATTGTGGTGTCACTCTCTACACAGATGCTCTTTTGTTCTACAAGTAACATTTGTCAGAAGTAAAGCTGGTTAGGAGTAGCACAAGTTATTTCACCATGCATGCACAGAATGTACCTCCCCCCATTGCTATCCATAAGATGACAATAAATTAGTTATTTTTTTGTTGTTATTGAGAACGTTGGTGACCAGCAGCAGAACGTACTTATTTGAAATTCTTATGTCCTTAGAATATGATACTTAAAAGTAAGAGCTGATCTTTGTTTCTATCTCCATGCAAGTGCTTCATAGTGGAGGAAAAAGAAAGGTCATTATTTTGGTCAAGAAAAATGAACAGGGTCCCTGACTACAGTATCTTTTTACTCTTCATCCTTATTTAAAGCAAACAACATCAATAAGAGTGAGAATTCACTACGCATTCTAGTTTAAAATCTATACTTCCTTGTGCATAGTTCTAGCCCCAGTAAGTACTCCACTATATTTTATGTTTTGACCAATTCAGGCATGGGGAAGTAAACCTAATTGATGCTGATTTACTGTGGTTGGCTTGTTGCTAACTGCGCAGAGTAATGTCTTTGGAAGAAAGTGGATTTGGTGTGTCTCTGTTATTCCTGATCTGTTTCCTCCCTCCCTTTAGACTCGCTTCTACAGTTCAGCAGTGCCTTTAGATAGCAGATTAGCAGAAGGAAAAAGGAAAGATAGCACTATTCAAAACAAATTCGTTACTGGAGCACAATTTGTGTCATCAGGAAGTTAAAAATTGTTCTGAGACCATACCAAGTCCTAAAGGGGTGACTTTTGGGCTAGACTTTCCCCATATTCCAGATCTTGACAGCTATAACTTTCAGGAACTTCTCATCCTTTCAGATCCAGAAGCAAACCTCACCATAGCTCCTAGCAAGTAAATACAATTTTTTCAAGGAAAAAAAAAAAAAGTATGCATTGCAGCACTGAGTATATCTTTTAGTAGTGAACAAAATGTGCCAGAAAGCACATGTGAAGGACAGTTGTAGTGTTCTGCTTCCCTTCATGTTCTGGGAGTGTTTTTTTCCTAAGGTGCTAGTTCTATTTTAAAGATTCTCCACACTGCCCTTTTCAGACTACTTTTGTCAGGGCAGACAGTTTTAATACCCATAGGCAAGTGAAGTGAAAAGCTCATTATCAAACAATAAAAAGGATTAATACATGCTCTAATAAAAACCTTATGAAAGGAGAGGATCCACCAAAGGACTGTAGGGCACAGAATGTGTGACAAGGCTTTGTCCTGTGATCGGTACTTTCATGAGAACGTGTCTGTTACCAAGGCTATCTTCAAATTCTCTGAAGTGTAAAGTAGTCTTCCCAACACAGGCAGTAAACAGTCCACTGCAAAACATCTGTACTTGGTACTGTCTCTCTCTATTGTTAGCTTAAGTCTAAGAAACTATTCATTTTTGAAAGGGTATTGTGCAAGAGGAATCTGGTATAAAATGCTTGCCGTAGTATTTGTCTTGGAAGGCCATAGGAGAGGTGGGATGAAGATGTGTGGAGGGGTGGCAGACAATTCTTTCTCCTTTTTGCTTCATTTTCCCCTTTATTTCACCCCATAGTGAAATGCCAGCCTTAAAACAGAGGGAGAAGATCTTGGAGGGGAAGAAAAATTCAAAGGCAGTGAGAAACATTACTAGTATTATTATTATTATTATTATTATTTTCCACATTAAGGTATTCCTCTTTGTTACATAAAATTATTTTAGCAGTTAATGATAGAAAGGAAAAAAAAAAAACCTAAAACATTATGGAATGACAAAAATAGAAGAGGAATAGCAACAAGTGCATCCCACCTGTCCTACTATAAGGTCTCTGAATCTAAGGGTGTTTTCTTCCCCAGCCAAGGAGTGTCATGAAAGCTGTGCTGTTTTGGTAAGTCTCCGATTCAGATGTTTGCACAGAGACTGGCACAGCCACAAATGTTTTCTAGTCCCTCGATTTATTTATTTTTCCCAGTCTTTCCAAGGACCAGTTAATTTTATCCTCTCTGGGCACTGTAGTGGGACATTCAGTTCAGTGTGTGTCTAGCAAAGAGAGGCTCATTATTTTTCACAGACTTGAAACAAACCCTTGATTTTAAAATGCGACAAAAGCAGAAGCAAGTGCCCCTTTCCGGTGCCTTGGGATGAGCCAGCATGCGGGTTCCTCGCTCCATGATCCCCAGTGCAGCTGTCCTTTTGTGCTCTGGGACACAAGGGAAAGAGCTCAGGAAGAAGCAGTCAGGCTGACAGGTGTGCCATGGTACAAGGACTTGGCGGGGTAGGCCACACATCTCCATACACACGGGTCTTGTATTTGATTTCCTCAGTGGCCGTCAAGGCACAAGCAATCTCATCATGCAGCCTCCCTTTCTGCACTGTCTCCTGGCCAGCTTTGGCCAGAATAATCTCCTTTCTCATTATTCCGTAACACTGGTATTTGTCAAGTTGATGGGAACAATGAGAGCATTCATTTAGCCAGGAGACAGGCTAAAGGGGGTCAGGAAAAACCCTTCAAGGGGAAAGAAATAGTTCTGTCAAACTTTGAACTCCACTGGAGCTCCATTTGTCTTGAGGTTTGACTGGGTGGGAGACAGACTGCCTTGTCCTGGCTGTCTTCATCTAGGGTCACAGGGCAAACTCAGGTTTTATTTTGTGGATTTTGTTTTTTAGCTGCATCTTTAATCATAGAGCCCTGCTGTTCAGTGTGTTCCTTCATGCTTTGCAGAATTCAACCACTAAGAAAGGGATTTTACCTATGTGCTTGTTTATACATATATGCAGTTATTCTAATATCAGAGACTTGATTCTCCTGACCAACACTGAGCAATGCTGGTAGTGCTGGTAGTGAGGGACAGCTTCAGCTCTAACAGTATCGCTGAGAGGTCTCAAGATAAAGTAAGGAAAGTCTGTTCTTTCTGAACATCCTAATAAGTGCTGTGGGATAGTGAGGAACAATAGAAATTGCCCTGGAAACAAATATGTAAACTTAATGCCTAAAGAAGAATTCTAGCCCTGTTTTACAGCAGACTTCTCGTAGCACTGGCACTTTGGCACTTGATGAATGTAAATAGATAGCTGAAGGTAGCAGAGCATTTTTAAGAATATTCCACATTATTGAAAATAGATCCAATGATTTTTATAAACATTGTGTTACCTACAAGCTGAATGTGAGCATTGAGCTCACTTAAAAAACACAGTAAGCAGCACAGTGTGCAGGGACAGTTAACCCTGAGGTATTTGTGTCATGAATACTGCTGCAGTGAAGACCTGGGAAGGCTTAATAGTTTCATTTTTGTCTTTGCATTGTACTCTAATGAGTCTGTGTCGAAGTGCTGTCAAGTCTTGCTGCAGAGGTGCTGTGTTTTAAAGGAAAGTTAAATGTGTTTTGTAGGCCATTATTAACAGCCTGTGCTGTTTCCTACTTGGTCCAATTCCAAAGCACTCAGCAAATTCTACAGAGTAAATTTATTGATATGAAAATGCAGCTACCTCTAGGATTAAGAGCAGTGCCAATTTGTGCTTTGCATTTTGCCAGCTCTTCATAATAAGAAATCGTGTACCTAAAAAACAAAACAAAGCACTGACGTATATGCAGTATCTATGATCTTTGGGAAGATAAGCTGTTTCTAATAACTATTGTGTTAATCACAATGAGATTTGAATCAGTTTTGAGAAACTGAGACAGCATTATCATAATTCATAGTTACTGTAAATATAAAAGATTAAAAGCAATAAGAAAAGGATATAGAAAGATAAGAACATTTTCATCACACATTTAGCTTCCATGCACAAACAGCAAGAGGAAGAGTATACTGTTTACACTCAACATAATGTGCACAATTCATTCTGCAAGCATAGGGAGTTTTCCTTAACATGGTTCATGGTTCAACTCAGTTGGATACGGCACAATTGCTGGGTAGATCCTGAGAGAAACTTTACTTAAATAGCTTCATATAATTTTGAGAGCAAATGAAAATCAACAGAGAAGACTCGAAACTGGGGATTGTGGCTCAGGTGACCACTTATAGGTTGACATAACCAAAGTTAGAGGAGAAACTCTATTCTAAGCAATACCAGTTCCTTCTTGAAAATAAATGGAAGAAATGTGTGAAGGATGTTTACTGTTAATCTCTTCTGATAGTCATGGAGAGTGTTTTCATTGTAGAACGAGGTTCTACAGCTGCCAGACTGGCCTGTGAGCAGCACATTCCATTTTACCCTTTTCAATTTGCCAGGATGCATTTGGAGAAACATATGCAAGAAATCTTCAGAGAGATTGCCCTTCACCTGCTTCTTTTTAAGGACTGTTCTGAGCATTAAGTCCGGATATAAACAGGAAAGGCTGCCTCCATCTTATCTGCATACACAGTAGAAAGGGAGTTGGGATTGTCTTCACTCCTCTAAAGCATCTAGTTAAGTGCCTGACTCCTAAATTATCTAACAGGACTTAAATTTAAACAGCATGAACTGAAGTTATGTGCTCAGCAACAGGCAAAGAAAGAAGTCATTGAAAATCTCTTCCCACTCTGGGTGTCCTTTATCACCATGCTGCATGTAGAACAGTGGAACAGATATTTTCTTTTTGCTTCAAAATGAATTAAGAATGAATAAGGAGGACTCTTTAGAGTGTATGGACAGAGAGTTTAAAGACTATGAACATAATCTTGTAGAGAAGTCAATAGAAAGAGTGGATTAAAGTGGAAAAATATTTTATGAAAGAAAGAGATGTAAGAAAAATGCATGGATTTGCATATTGGTTGTAAATGGCAGAACAGCAGGGAAGTGGAGCATCAGTACCCAACTACCCTGCACTCAGATGTGTGCATCAGTCAGAGATGTAGCTCTGTGTGCTCCCAACAGCTTCTCCAACTATCAGCAGTGTTTCCTTCCCTTTCACTTATTGGATTTTTGTTCCCAAAAAATTACATATTGAAAACAGTATTCTTATAGAAGAGAGGGAAGGGAATGGGAGCTGCCCAGTGTTATCATATGAGAATAGCTGCAAGTCTATATATGTTGCATTAATTCCTTGCTTTTTCTGTGCTTCAGTTATTGTGAAATAGGTGAAATCACTGTGGGAATAGCAAGTATCAGTGCATTAAAACTTCTGAGAAGTTTAAATGTTTAAGAACAGCCTACAGAGTTTACTTCATTTGCTGTCATTGATAATAAAGCCATAACATTTTCCTTACTGCAGATATGTGAAAACACCCCAGGGCAACTAAGCACAGTGAATGCTTGTTGTTCTCTTTAAGTTTATGATCCAATAGCTTATTCAGCATCCGAGGGCCAACGTGTGTTAACTGAGAGTAGGTGGAACTTATTGTGCCTGTCTTATTGTTTTTCCAGGTTATTTAACACACTGTTCTATTACATAAACATGTAAAGCTTAAAGCATGTATTTTCTGTAAGTAGGAGTAGGTAGGGAAGTCCAAAAGAACTAACACAAACATTTATGTAAATGAGTTTTGAAGCCAAGATTGTCCCCTAGTTAATTTATATCTGTTCCACCCTGACATTATTGCCAAATTAGGTATCCTTTATGACTAAACTGGGCAAACCAGAAGTGGGTTAAGGAAAAGAAAAAGAAAAAAAACAAAAAAAACAAAAACAAAACACCAAAAACAAACAAACAAAAAACCTTGATGCAAGAAAGCTGTAACCACACAAGGTCTATCTTCAGTTCTCTTATGAAACAGATGTTTCATTGCTCCATATAGAGGAAATTGAGATCAGCTGATTACCTCACAGATTGGCCTGAAAAAGTGAGCATGTAACTTGCAGCCAATAACTGTGAGAAGAGTTTTAGAAGTGCTCTGTTTTACTTGGGAAAGGGGCAGTGGTGAATAACCAGCTTGGAGTGGTACTTGGCAAGAAGGTTCTGATGACAATATGTTTTTGAAGGCACCGTGAAACAAATAAATGTTCTGAAAAAGGAGATATGCGCAACAAATTCCAGGGCAGGAGAACAGCTGCAGAAATGTTTTATGCCTTTGTTTGATCTCCAAATTTAAACTGAGCTGCCTTGTTTCATGGTGCCTTCAAACAACAGAGTTGTTTCTAATGCCACAATCGATGTGTGTCCGTGGAAAAGCTGCAACTATTTGCAGCCATCTGGGTGTGTTGATGGATGTGTATTTAACAGGTCTTTAATCAAAGAGAAGAAGGTATTCAAAATAATTTGTTGGTATTTTGAAGTGGTGGGTGCAGAAGGGCTCAGCATGCTGGATGTTATCATGATTGGTGTGTAAGGCAGCAGAAGATGGAAGGCTAGGAGAGCTGATGTCTGATACCCACAACCGTCACTGGGATAACTTGCAGATACGTCTGATGAGGCTGCAGGTCCTGTTGCATCACTGGGTATGCGCACCTGATGCAGGAGTGGGTGCTGTTTCCCTGATGCTGTTGGTTTGCAGGCAACAGGAGACATGCTGCTCAGGGTACAGGTATGTACAGGTTTTGCTCAGGTGGCTGAGGGCCATGGTAGGCCTTGAGGACTGTTAGAAAAGCTGTGTGGTCTATTCCAGACAATGTATGCATAATTTTGCAGCATTTTGCATAGTATGCTTCTGTGGAAAATGGTATCTTTGATCATATTTACTGGAAACTCTTGGGGGACTTTGAAGGATGTATTCAACACTGTATAATGGAAAGTGCTGAAAACGTGAAGCGGTGCTGTTAAGCAAAGCCAGTTTTGTAAGCTTGAAGACGACGTTGCTTTCAGACAGAACTGCTGAAGTGTGTGGGGCCAGTTTAGGATTTGCACCCCCAGCCCTTTCCCCTCCTCAAGTAATTAGGTCAGCTAAAGTGAGTTATAGTATGGCTGTTTAACTAAAAGCAAAAAGTAATGCCCTCTGATATGGATTAACAAAGAACTGAATTGAAGTGGCACATGGATCTCTTGCCAGGCAGCAAGAGGTTTTTAGAGAGCAGTTCCAAATGTCCCCTGGAAGCAGTGCTAAAGATGCCTGGGCTGCAGCCAGCAGCGCCTGAGTCGTGCGTGGAACAGCTGGCGGGAGCAGGGCTGGGAGGGTGGGGAGCGCAGTGCACCCACAGCTGGGGAGAGGTCATTGCTGTGTGCTCTGGTGGATAGGAAGGACAAAAGGGAAGAGCTGGACCTTGCCAGAAAAAGGGCATGTAAATAAAGGGTGGGGAATTACTTTTTTTCTGTCCAGGAAATAGAGAGTAACTCTTCACAAACATGTTTAACAAAATAAATAAAAAACCTTGGAACACAGAGTATTGCAGTGATTTGAATATGATAATTATCTTCTTGCCATTCGGGTAGATATTGATATTCCCACAAGCAAAGTATATATTCACTCTCTTAAATGGTGACAGCTGAACAGACTTGTCTACTGAAAACAAGGTAGTTTGCAGAAGCATTGAGCACCCCACCTGCATGGACTTTCTGAGGTGTCCCTGAAATTCCTGTACTGCGCAGTACCATGGGAAGGCACATAATAGGAGGAAAGTGGCCAGTGTGAAGATCAACTTCCCTAACCACATTTGCTTTCTGAACTCCAAACTCTTGGTCATGTAAATGTGTTACAGAAATCAAAGCAGCCCAGATGCTAGCTAAACCCAGGTTAAGAGAAGGTCATTCAGGTCTCACCAGCTAAATCCTGGTCTCTGACTAGCAAAACAGTGACCTGAACACTGCTTTCTCCTTTATTACATATAATTTCTCCTACTCCTTTGTTTCTGTGGTTCTTCCTGCACACACTGCATTTTCTGCTAAGAATCTGATTTCAGAAGGAATATTCTGAAGGTCTGCAATGCAAACAATGTGTCAGTGTATAATTGAAAAAATAATGTAGACAATGGAAATTTAGCCAAATGAATGAAAATATAAAAGTTAATGTGTTTTATACTGAGGGAGAGAAAGTCCAAATTGCTGATAGGTATGAATTGGGTGCCCTATCACCTCTTCGTGGAACAATGAGAGTGGTACAATCAGTGCTTTCAACCTTGCCTATACATGTCTTTCTCAATCAGCTTTCTTTCAAAAAAACAGAAGAGTGAATGAGGTAAAATGCCATCAGATAGTCCACACTTATTAGTAATTAATTAACAGAATTTTCTACTCTTCCTTTTTTTTCCTTGCTATGACATTCGTGTTCTTCCTTACTTATTTTTCTTCTTTCTTCTGAGCTCCCTAGTTCAAGAAAGACAGGGTCTGGAGCATCTCCCCTGTAAGGAAAGGCTGAGTAACATGGGTCTGTTCAGCCCAGGGAAAAGGAGGCTGAGGGGAGATCTGATGAGTGTTTGTAAATATCTAAATGGAGGTGGGAGACAAATGGATGAGGCCAGACTCTTCTTTGTGGAGAGCAGCAACAAAACAAGGAGTAATGGCCTAAATCTTTAACATAGGAAATTCCATTTAAACATGCAGAAGAACTTCTTTGTGGAACTTTTCTTGGTGGAAGAGTGACGAAGCACTGGAACAGGTTGCCTAGAGAGGCTGTGGAGTCTCCTTCTATGGAGATATTCAAGACCTGTCTGAATGACTACTTTTGTGACCTATTATTGGGTACATGTTCTAGCAGAGGTGTTGGACTCGATGATCTCTTGAGGTTACTTCCAACTCCTGCTATTCTTTGATTCTTCAGGATCTTGATGTTTAAAGATTTCAAAAGAAAAGAATGTACAAGTGTAAAATGTTAGTCATCATTCTCCACAGAAAAACAACAGTGTTCTGTGTGCTATCACTACACAACACTTTTTTCTACAGTTACACCTCTCCACCCTGACTTTTTGCTCCTTCTAGCTACATTATGATAAACAGACTTCTCTCTGCGGGGCTCAGTGTTTAGTAATAACTCAGCCCCATGAGGCAGAATTATAACTTTATAGTCCATGTGATCTGTCATAAGTGGTGATATGTAGGACTGCTCTGTAAGTAGTTGCAGGAAATGCAGCTTACAGACCTATTTTTTAAAACTATTGTAGAAACAGACACACAAACCATAACAATTAAAGAAAAACTCTTAGAAATTTGACTGTGCAGACTTGCAAATGTTTCTTGAACTCAAAATTGCACCAGTAAACTGTTTTCAATTAATGATTTAGTAGTTCCATTTAACATTGAACAGAAGATCCCAGATGAGTGTAGAAGTTTTAGTAGAAGGGAAAATTTTGCACACTGACTTTGGATTCTTCTGAATTTCAGACCTAAAATGAGTGTAGATTATAGCTTTGTTTGTAATAATAACCTGCAGGGAACTTGAAATTTTGCTTTTTTATCTCTCTTACAACATCAAATTAAAAAAAAAAAAAAAAAAAAAAAAGCACAGCAGTATTCATGACTGATTAAAAAAGAAGTTGCTCCAAACAGGGATCAAAGGCTGACATTAACCCTTACTGATCATATCACTAATATATATTAAAAGACCACAGGAGCTGAAGTGTTCTCCAGTAAGTGATGATTAAAGGCTGGTAAGAAGTTATACGTCCAACATATATACAAAAACTGGGAGAAAACATTCTATCAATTCTGTTTTCTCAGCATTAGGACCAAAGCACTTTCGCACAGTATGTTACGACCTATTATCTTTTAACAATTTCTTCCACACTTCTTCAGTGGAAATTTTGTTTTAGATAGGATTTTTCATTTTTAAGTATATTGTGAATATACGTACTTCTCCATGCATTTACTTGAAGACAAGCGCAGAATGTACATGCCTTGTACATGTTGATGTTTGTGGTCATCCTTAATTCCTGAGCACCTTTAATCCTAGATTTAGGATCCCCTTCTACCTCCCTGTCTCCTGGTCCTCCCTCTTAAAACCAGTTTCTGCCCTCAAGGATAAGTGCTACTGAGACTGTTGGTTAACTTCATAGTGTAACTGTAGGCACTATTAGGTAACACAGTGCAGTTCATGGAAAAGCTTAAAGATGAGGACCTGGTGGACCAAATACTCAAAAGACATTCAGAATGCTCCAAGCACTCAATGGAAGTATCTTTGGGATCTTGTCTGTGATCCATCCCGTACCATCTGTTTTGTGGAGGGATGTAGAAGACAATCTCACTCTTGAATTTCTAGGGACACTCATTGTGCTATTCTTGAAATAGCACAGCCTTCCTGAAAGATGGAGGAATTCTATTCAGGTATACAGTATTGCACTCTATACCTGATAGTGATGAGTAAAGAGGTGAGGAGGATATGAGCAAAGGTTTGATGATCTGCAAATAGTGGCCGAACCACAGCATTTTGGAGAGAGGAAGAAAAGCACTGCTTGATAATTATGACATGTTAGTCTCTGGGAGTAATCCTGTAATGGTCATATAAGCAACTAAGTTTGACTGTTGTTGAGATTGCATTAGTCCTAAAACTTTTCCCAAAACTCTTCTTCAGTTGCCAGAATCAGCTTTTGCTCTATTTCAGCTTCAAGCAGCTGTTTTTCATCCATGAATTCAATTCACTGTGCTGAACGTGGGCTCACTGTGGTAGTGATGCAGTTGCAGGCAGTAAAAACTAGCTAGTGTTGTGTGTCACATATGCAGATTGCTGACATTTAAATGCAACTGTCCAACCTAGTAAGTGTGACCATACAGATACTAATTCTTGTGGGGTGACAAAAATGAACCAGAGAAGGGAAACGCTGTTTCTGTTCGGAAAGGTATTTTAACATGTCACTCTGGTTGCCTGCTACCTTTCCTTGGTGCAACAGCTGTATCTCATGGCCAGCAGTGTCAAATACTAAAGAGGTGCGGGATGAAGAGAATGGATGTGTTCTCTCTTCATTGCCAGAAGGAGGTAATCCATCAGTGCCATTACACAGTGGTTTCATTTGTGTCCTGGCTTGTATCCAGGCTGTGCTGAGACTGCTTCAGTTAGCTAAGTAGACTCCCTTAGCTCTTCTAAGATGTATATTTCTTGCCATGAGCTATGCATTCCTGCAAAGAACTGTATTTTTACCCATGCTTATGTGAATATATGTCAGCCAGACAAGAAATTGTCCCAAGATTTTCACACAGGGAAACGGTAGATTGATTTGAATTTAGGCTGCACAAATAACCAATCTTTTAATAAATATTAAAAGATACAGGTATGTACCACGCTGCTTAAGTTGCTACTGCATTGTCTTAACCAGCCCCTACATCTGCTTCCGCCTTCTCAGTGTCAGCCTAATCAATTCTGCAGACATTTGGTATCAACATCTGGCAAAAAAAGACAATAAAGCTTCCCTAGTATTATTGTGAAGCTAGAGGCCAGATCTGGGATTTTTAAAACATGTTTTTACTACTGGCCACAGAATGTCTTAATGCCTAGATCTTGCAGTAGGAGTTCCTCCAGCAAACCCATTTAATGATTCATCCTCATATTTCTTATAAGAAATACAAGTATACAATACAATTGTATGCAATACATTCCCTGCATCTCACCAATTGCAGTTATCCATTTCATTAGTCTTAGGCTCAACAGCATGCATTTCAGCAGCTTGCAGGTAACACTGTAAACTGTTCTATTCATTCTGCCTGCCTAAGTGATCTCCTTGTTTATTTGCCTTCTAAGTTTGATGTTGTCATCTTTGATGATTATGGTTGATGTCTGCAGCTCAGAGCAGATATGCATGTATTTTACTATAATTTTCTAACATTTTGCTTGTATTAGTTGGATTGTCTTTGAGCCTCAGCAGGGTCCTAAGTTGAAATTTCTACTAATTTCTCACTAACCCCAGTAAGAGTCTCCTGTGCAGTTGGTGAGGCCTTGCCAGTCATCGTCTGGGATCAAGTTGTGCCAGTCTGCACAACAGCCTCTTCACACTGGGATGCAGACTGGGACAATACAGTCTGCAGTGTGAGCCTCTTTGCCCTCTTGACCATGCTAGTGCTAGCCTTTTCAAACTGATAAAACTGGGCAGGTTTTGCTCAGCAGTTAAACCATTGCTTGTTTGGAGACAAAACTGAAAAAATTGGAGTGCCAGACTCATGCTAGTGCCACTTGTCTGACTGCATGGATATCTAGAAGGACCAAACTATGTGGCAGCTCCCTGTTTTATTTCCATTTTCTAGCTGTAGCATTACATTCATGCATCCCTATTTTTTCCTGGAAATAAAACTGGCTGTCTAGGAATGTGTATCATTGTTTATACATGGAATGTGTCAGTTGTTTTACTTCAGTTTGGAGCATTTCCCTCATATTGTCAGTATGCACTAAGGATATTCAACAAAATTAACAGTGATGTGAAAGCAAAGCCCTGAATTTCTCTTTCAACAATTTTGGTCAGTATCACCACCCACTGGAAGATGTTAATGAAAGTAAAATAGAGTAATAGGATGTATTTAAATGTAGTGTAGGAGTCTTGGCTTGTGTGTAGTTTGTAACACAGGACAAATTCACACAGCTCAAGAATTGTCTTTTGAAACAAAGTCTAGGAAGAACAAGGACCTGCCAGCCTGGGAGCATCATCTTCATACTGGAACTTGCATGGTTAATCCAGAGCAAAGTTGATTCCACATTGCTAGAAGAAGCAGGCCCCTAGACAGCCTTTAGTTTTGAGATGACTTTAATTCCTTGCAGTTGCCAATACAGCACCTGCACTAGAAACAAGTTTTTAAAAAGTAGGTCATAATCACACGTGCAATTGTTGATTGCACAAAACAGGCAGGCTATAAAGCTGTCCTGTTCTATCTGCTTTAAGTGCTGGCACGCTACATCAGGAAACCCAGCAAATACAGGACCACCTGTGGAGTCCTTGTTACAGCATGATCCTGTTAAGTTAATACTCTCAAGCCTCTCTGCTGACTAATACAGGCAAACATTACAGCTAGCCAGGGGTTTAATAAGAGGGATGCTTTTACCTAGGGTACATGCCAACCCTAAGATTACCATGGAAAGCAAGCCTAAAAGTAAGCAAGAGGTTAAAAAAGAAACGTCTGGCTTTTTCAACAGCTGGGTTCCATTGTGAAAGGGTCATGTAGTGCCAAGGAAAACAGAAAATAGGAAGGCACACAGATTTGTTAGTTTGAAGTAATTGACCACATGGTGTCCAATGGTTTGTGTTCTCATGTTCTCTAGAGCGAAGTCCCACGGGAGCTGAGGCAGGGGTTCCAGTTCCTAGCACTCTATTGTTTACCCTGATGGTTTCCAGATGCTGGAGATAAGGACAGTGAAATCTCTGGGATGCTGCCAAAGAATGAAAAAGACTAAAGAAAACATTGAGGGTATTTTTTTCTTTTTATTTTTAAAGAGACAGCACTTCTTTTCACTAAGTTTGCCTTAATTTACAGTTTCCCTGCTCTCTCAAATACATATGCACATGCTTTTTCTTTCCCATTCTTCCCTCTCTGTTTCTCTTTTTGTACGTAAACAGCTCAGTAATGCAATCAACCAAGGGATAGCAATGTCGACATATTTTTTTCCCTTGGCATCCTGAGCTCATTTAGCTGCAACACTGAGGATGTACAGAAATGATTAGAAAACCCCAGCAAAACCTTCACAACAGGCACATCACCAAGAGAGTGTTAGCAATGATGGGAAAGCCTCAGAAAGTTGTGAGTTCAAATTTGCTTTGGCACGGCTGTAAGAAATTTACAAAATTCTACAAAGCCTTTCCGAACATCAGAACCACTGAAATTAGGGAAGAGAAGTGAGGAGCAAGGCCAAGAGAGCAGCAGATACTTTCATCAGCAAAGCCAGAGCACAGAAAAGACCAAGGGAATGTTAAACTATGAAGAGCGCCCTCCTGGTAATTAATTTTCATCTCCCAGAAAGATGAGGTCCAAGGACAGGATGTGTTAGCAGTATCAGGTCATACCTCTTCTTTTATAGTAACAAAGGACCTTAGGATATTTGCTATAGCTGTGCATTTGCTGCAGTGTTTGTATCCCCCTGAAAGGGATGGTAAGGGTATGGGAAGGAGTGTCTTTGCGGGAAAACAACTCCTTTAAGGTAGGCTTTGTGTAGAGTCTACCTTGCTAACACATGACCTTATCAAAACTAGTCCTTTACATAGAAACAGTATAAAAGCTTGATTCTAGATTCAGCAGTAAGTTAACATTCCAACCAAATAATTGTTCAAAACACCTTTCTGTTCAAAAGTGAAGGCAAAATCTGTGGGCAGCTTTCAGTCTCCTTGATACTGCCATCTTCTGCTTATCCAAACTCTTCCATAGAACCTTTCATGAAAACTAAAGATACTGAGACCTGATGTTCTGGGCTTAAGGTGTGATATTGCACAGCATGCTTTCTTATTCTCCATCCTGTTTTCTGAACATACTGAAATGGACCTTCCATCTCTTTCCTTTTTGATTTGTTATTCTCTGGATATAAGGCTAATACAAATACTTTGTTCAGAGAAGAGTATTTGCTTGTTTCTCACACGCACTTTGTAGATTTTATTGTTAGAAGTGGAGAATCTCTATAACAGAAACTACTGTGTTTCTTTCTGTAATACCTACAGTAGAGAGAATTTATCTTTCCTTTCTCCTACTGCATGTGTTAATAACAGCACAGTGGAGCTGAATTCTGGTGGCACTGAAATAAAAAATACTCAAAGAATACTATTTCTCAGCAGATATTATAATCAGGACTTCCAATATGTAAGACACTTTGGCAAATGCCACCAGGGGTATGTCTATTTTCTTAGTCATTTTGCAAGACAAACAAAGGGCTGTGCTGATGGAAACCTCAGTGCTCACGCTTTGTAAATTCCACTGACAAATAGGCTGAGGCACATGACAAGTAAGTTTACACCTCTAACTGTTTGCTGACATGATAAAAACATTAACTGTCTGATTCTGTCAGAGAGTTGTGGTCCTTTCCAGCTCTGTGGTTAGATCAGGGCAAGCTGCATGCTTAAGCAGTACACCTCCCTTTTGCATACTAGTGCAATGAGGTATGGCACTAACCTTCTTCTTTCCCACTTTTCCTCCATTTATTTCCAAATAAGATGCAATAAATGAACTGCAAGCTTATTTCTCTCTCCACAGTTGTAAAAAAGTATTAGGATTGGGATTACCTAGTGTCTGTATCATGTCCTGAATGGAACCTGTTAACAGAACCTGTCAGGGCATTCTGAGTCAAGATGTTGTTTTACTGGACCAGCAGTGGCTGCCAGAGGGGGTACCAAAGCAAGACATGGGGCAACGAGTACTGCCACAGGGTGCTCTGACCACTGCCAGAGACTTGCTGCCCTGGGGTGCCCTGGGCCAGAGGAGCAACCTTTTGCAAACCTCTTTCTGCCCTTGCTTTTCTGAAGTGTAGTCTGGGACAACTATTAAGACAGAGCCCAGCTGACAAGCAGTCGTGTATGATGTGCTAACCAAGTGGAAGTGCTATCCTGTAATTCAGTTCTGTTGGAAACATCACAAGTGACTGAACAGTGCATGTTTCTTGTTTTGGGTGGAGCTGGTGAATAATGTGCCTGTCAGATGCTGAGCTAAAATCTTTATGTTTCCATGCATTGCCTTCTAACTTGAAAGATGCAAACACAATCAAAATGATTTGCTGTCAAATGAAAACTTAAAGACTGAAAGGCTTACAGCCCTGCAGAGAGACTCCATCAGTTTCAGCATTCCTTGACTCCCTAGTTTTCTGTCTTAGAGAATAACTGCATAGCTGGAAATTGTTCTTTGCTGCAGTCCTCTATACAGAAGTACTGCAATTTTGATTGACTTTTAGGTACTACGTGAGGAGTATGTCACCAAGTTCTTTGTACCTTTTGCTTTTTCAGGCACCTGAATAAGAGTCTGGAAAGCTTGTCAGAAATCAGTACTCTTGGGGCTTCTGGTCTTTGCCAAGCTAGTATGAATATCTAACATGCTGTGTTAAAGCTTAGTGGAATATGGAAAACATTACACTTTCAACAGCTGCCAAGCTGGCACTACAGTGTACAAGTTTTGAATCAACCTGGTGTGTTTTTTTCCAGGCAGACTTTTTTCCTTACTGTAAAAACTGACTGCTCTTTTACTCCTATTTTTTAATAACATTGCATTTATGGTTTGTAAAATGTGGCTTGAAGGAGATCTAGGATAAGCATGGTGGCTTGAGAAAGATGAAATAATTTCTCACTAAGTACATTTTTCTTATTCATCTATATAAACATTTTTTTGTTATTGGAAAGATAAGGCATATATTTGTCTTTTCTTTATGTATACTACTGAAACAACTGAAATGTTTTAAATAATAAATATAAGAGAGGACGTCAAGTGCTTAATAAGCAGGTAATGCTTTGAAGTGTATTTGGATTTTGGTGTTAAGTTTCAGATACCATGAAGTGGTTTTGTCTTCACAAAGTACACCTCATCAATACATTTGCAGGTGCTAAGCATTCTAAATTAATGTTTTATTTTTTAATCTGCACTTCTACAATTTTTCAAATGACTAAGAGTAATACAGTGATGACCAAATTCAGTATGCAATGCCAAAAGTGAAGCTAACGTTTTGTTTTGTATTTTTCCTACAATTACTGTAGCTTACACTGTAAACTTCTGAGGGTTTGAACTCTTTATCCTGTGCTCTGCATCAGCACTGGAAATAGAGCTCTGGTCAAGTCAAGAAATTTTAAATGGAACATATGTATTTGTTAGAGGACAGAAGTAGAGATAGATGCCTTCAACAGGGGTATGTAACTCCAGCATACTAAAAATGTGCTTGCTGCAAGCAGCTGATTCTTTTCAAATACGTCTGATCTAGCAGATGTCTTAGTTAGGGAGCTATGACCTCAAACACTGGCTTATGTGGAGAGGTTGGCTCCCAAAGAGGAGCTCCCAAAGAGACAGTCAAAGAGAGAAAATAAGGAAGGGAAATGGCTTTATTTGTTGCATCCGGTTAACCGGTAACAAAACAAACAGAAAAACAAACTCAATTATATCCTGGATTTCAAGAGCTTCAATTCTAAACTTGGTTTGACCCGGTTACTTTGGGCTGTCTTTAGAAAATGAAATGCTGCCTTTCCTCCTAGGTTTAAAAACTGTTTCCGGCCTGGGATTTATGGCTAGTGGTGGGCCTCAAAGGACCACATAATGTTCTGTAAGTGAAGCAGATAGAGCAGCAAACATAACCCAAAAAAGAAGATTATGAGCAGATTTCAACGGTGCTTCTTTCTATCTCATGTAGAGAACCCCTAGGAGTTTTCTCTCCTCTTTCTTTTTTTTTTTTTTTTTACCTTGTTTCAGTTCAATCAATTACGTTTGGGGACTGCATGTTGTGGTCAATCTGTCAACAGTTAAAATGAATACATTTTTAAGCTGGCTGCATGGCTTTAAAATATTCTATGCTGAGATACTATCTTGTTCTCATCCAAGATATAGAAGTTGGCTATTTCTGCTGGAACTGTTTAATGCTTTTTGAGGCTCAGGCCGAAAATAAGCACTGTTGGATTCTGGCAGTGGTTTTCAATGTATGCCTTCTAAGCTGTGCGTTTCCTTGTCAGAATGTGTGAACAGATTACGGTACAGGCAAATCATGCTGCTTGTAATCCACAGGCAAATCAGATAAGGGTGCACTGAATGGCCCTTGTGGTTTCCAGGCAGGCTTCGCTGGCAGCAGCAACAGTTTTGCTGCAGAGTTCAGTGGGAGTAAGATGCAGCTTCCATAGGGAGGGGCAGTGATGTTTTTTCACTTACGGTCAGTATCTGGTTTGAGGAGTATTGAATATAAGGCATTAAGAGATAAGAAATGCTAACTTATTTTCTAGTTAGAGCCTTATAACTAATGGAAAACTTAAAAATACTATCAGCATTTCATATTTATAGTTATTGTATTTTCCTTGAATCACTGTTCAAGTGTAACTTGGAATTCTTAACTTTTCTGTATCCTCTCATATTGGAATAAGTCTGGGAGAAGAGTTCAAGTCTTGCAGCTCCTCCACAATATATGCCTGTAATTTTGTTAGCACTTTGCTTGTATCTTTCTTTCATTCTCTTTTTGCATGTATTCTTCATAATTTCTAGCAAGCCACTATTGTTTCTTAAGTTATGTTAAAACAAACAAAAAAGCTCACTAGTACTTGGAAGACAATTTTTAGCTTCTCATGGTAGGCTCCTTCCTACCTCCATTTATTTAGATATAAAGAACAAAATATGGCTGAAGGAAAACTTGTTTTAAGGAAACAAACCCTGACAGAGCTAAAACAAAACTTTAAGGGAAGATGATTTAATTCCACTGTAGTGCTTGGGATGGGGTCATTACCTTCCTTATTCCTTCCTCTTCCTTGTGGATAACCAATCACTTTAATAGGAATATGGTAAGACAAACTAAGTTCATTATTTTAGACCTAGCATAGCAAAGTGAGTCATAGAGAACAGAAGGAAAGCATAAGGAGACAATTAAAAGGAATAATGGATTAAGTTCCATTACTGTACAAGGAAAACTCTCTTGGAACTGATTAAGGACTGAAGGATACGGCAAAGTATTTGAGAATTATAAAAAAGCTGTGTCTGGCACTTGATACCTAAAGCTGTAAGCATGACAGCATTATACAGGTGTTCGTGTGCATTTTCTGACACAAGTCAAATCACCTAACAAAATCTGATCCAAACAAGATCTTAGATATGTATTTTAAATAGGAAGTACGTGGGGAAAAAACCAACAGCTCCATGAAATTAGCTAAATTTTGGTGGATGGCGGTCATATGTCTCTGACAGTAAATGTAATTTGATAGCTTCTGAACTTAAACTGCTTTTTTCTTAGAGATCTGAAAATACTTTTCTCAACCCTGTTTTATTTCTCTGTGTGAGCTGTGTATGTAGGGAAAAGTTCAATGCCTGTTACTTTTCCTAAGACTCAGACTATTTTAGATCAGACAAAAGAGAAAAGAATCACTGCTGAATGAGACTCTGTTTCCATTACTTAAGATGGTTCTCATTTTGCTGTAGAAATACGTGTGAAAGCAAAAGAGGCAGCTGCGCCAAAGAGCCCAGTAACCCAGAAATTTCCTGTCCTATTCTTTCCTATGGAGAATGCTGGGATTTGGGAGCTCTCAAGACAAACATGCATCTATATTCCCATATAAGACGACAGCACAGCTGCCAAGATGGCAAGATACCACAGAATCTGTGGTCGTCTCTGAGACCAACTGTGCTAGGAATGGATAATCCTGCCTTTTATTTATAAGTAAAAAATCTATATTTAAAAAAAAAAAAAATCCTGTTATCCATTAAAGTAAAATTTGTGCTAAGACAAACAGACATGAAAATGGTTAATTCCTAGGGCCTAGGACAGTTTCATCTGGATGGGCTTTTGTGACAGTTTTTCTCACCGTGCTTTATAATTCTTGTTCACTGGCACCAGAATCACCATGAGAATCCAGCACTTTGACTGGTGAATGTGTTTTTCTTTCTGGGATGTGCACTACAGAGTTGCATACAACTGGAAATGATAGTTGTCTATCACTCAGAACAAAGATGCTGAGTTTACTACAGATGCAATTAAAATCAGGGCTGAAATGCTGCCTGCGATGAACTGCTCTAAGAAAGCTTTAATGTTACTGGTGTAATGTGGACTTTCCTGGCTGCTCTGGAAGTTAGAGACTGTATACATATAGCTTTGATCTCATCCAGTTCAAGAACTGGCAAGTATCCCAATTTTTTCTGCACAGTACCTTGATGCTGACTGTGGGTAGCCCTCTGTTGCAGCTGCCACTTCTACTTGGGAGCATTGCTCACCAGAAACAGGGGTTGTACATGAGCCAACTAATTTACTTTTCCCCTTTATCTTTGCTCTTAAGCTATGGAAAGATAACAGTGACTACAGGAAGACTGTTTTAAAGTGATACATTCCACTTTGCCATGGAGACTGGGATGCTTCTCTGTGGGTATGACAAGGAAGAAAACCTTATATGCATGACTGACCAGAAGAATTCCTTGAATGTGGCTGAATTCGACTTGCCAAAGAAACAGGTTATTATTTTCTTCTCTCTTCTTCCTCTGCTGCCATTTTTTTTCATTGCATTGGAATGGTGAAAATAAAAGATAATAGAAGAAAGAAATGAAAGTAAAAGATCAAAGCTTTTGATTTAGAGAGACTTAGTGATCGTATTATTAACACTGTATTTACAATTCATGGTTTTAAAAAAAAAAATAAAAAAATTCCAAGTGCAGATTTGCAAGTGTGCTTGCTGATTACATTGATGTCAACTGAGTTATTCTGTTGTGACCTGCTCCTGATATTTCTACATGAGAACAGTGCATTGTCACCAGTAGGGACCTGTTCAACAACCACCTCTGATTGGGGAAAAGTGGATTTAAATATCACCCTATTAGTATCTGATGCTTGTTTTCATAGGTTTTCATTGGCAATAGAAGTGTATTGTTTGGATTTCTAAAGTATGCACAGCTTGATAGAAGATTGCTCAGATTCTGCAGTGCAACAGCATGCTTTCAGAAGTCAGCTCGGTTTTTACAGAGAAGGAAAAATAAAAGTTTTAGTAAAATCTTCATAGGCACAATGATGTCGCTTTAAATTCATGACCTTAAAAACATGCTTTGTCACTTACTGTAAGCCCGGAGCTGTAACCATGTCTTGATATTTGAAAGGGACTGTATTAAAAATTCAGTCATATTCTTTTAATGGAATGTCTAATAGTTGTTTATTGGTAAGCAAATATCAGCCTTCCCTCATTACTGTGGCAAACATGTGCAGTCAGAAAGATCTACTCTTCCAGTATGAGGCAAAGAATAAAAAATCTTTATATTGGCTTGGGAGCATTTGTACTAGTTCAAGTACAACAACAACAGAAAATCCCTTCTACTGTGTCTCCAAGAACCAGGCATGAATCTGATAAAGACATCTGTGCCTGGAAAATGTGTGATGTGCTGGCCAAGTTGTCTATGCAGGGTGAAATATGGGGTAAGAAAAAGTACTTCCCTGGTAAAGTGAGCAGTAATAAAGCTACACAGAAGCAAGAAAGAGGCTTCTCCTCTTTTCAGTGATACCTCCTGCCAATGCAGGCCAGAATAAGAGATGTGCAGTGTATGGAAAATTGGTAATCACAGCCTGAACCCCTGATTAATCAGCTGAGGCAAGTGTTGGGTCAGCTGTGGGAGCACAGGTGAGAGTAATTTAGCCTCTAGACTTCATTTAAGGGCTGACCACCACTAAGAGAGCATCTCTTGGAGATCGTTTCTTGGTGGAGATTGCCTCAGCAGTTCCCAGCAGACTGAAGGTTTCCATACGGGTGAGTTTTTCCTGTGAATAACCTTTTGGGTATTTACAATTACTATCTTTTCATTATTGTCACCGTACAAGCAGAAACATTCTAAGATGAAAGGAAAATAAGGAGGTGAGTGGCCACACAAATAAGGTAAGTGAGAGACCACAGAAAGCACCATAGGAAAAAAAAAAAAAAAGATCAATTATTTGGTATTCAGCTGTTCTCCTTACATTTCTCAGAATACGTTGCTAACTCACCATGATATATCTGCAAGCCAGTTAGCACCCTGTCCTGAAGAAAATTCAGTGAAATAAAGCAGAACAAGGAGATTTAGTAAGGGCAGAACTGAGCTCACTAAGTAAAAGTCTGTAGAGATTTTTCTTTTTCTTTTTACATGACTTAGGCTCTGTGATAAGGCTAATAATTGGATCTGGAAAACAAAGGCTGCTCAGCCTTGCTCTTGCCCCTGAAAAAATCATGGGGTGAGTTCTCCTGTAAACCACATGAAGAGAGTAGTGGGGAACAATCAGCATGGATTATGCCTGATTGCCTTTTATGATAGAATAACTGGATTTACATATGTGGGGAGAGTATTGGGTAGTATTTACTTTGACTTAGGAAAGCTCCTGCAGCACTCTTGTATTGGAATTAGGATGATATTGTCTGTGTAATATGGTCAGAAAAAGTCAGGTTGAAGGACTGAGACCAAGGGGAAGTGGTTTGAGGGTCATACCCTACCTGGATAGCATTAATGAGTGGGATGACACGCATCTGTCCTTGAGCTTCTTTACCAATGGTTACCAATGGCTGAGATGGTGGAGAACTTGCTTATCAGTCTATAGGTGACCCCCAGCTTGTGGGAGAAGTCAGTGTGCTCAAGGGCAGGGCTGCTTTTTGGAGATCTAGATTGGATGGAGGAATGGGCTGATGGGACTGAATGAAACTCAGTAGGGACGAAGGTGAGGTCCTGACCTCGGGCAGAAGAGGCCCTGCCAAAAGGAAGGGTTGGGCACTGACCATCCAGGGAGCAGCTCTCTGGGAAGGAAGCCATTTCCATTCCATGCTCTCTGTCCCCATGCCCCACTCTACTTTTTCCCAGCTTGATTTCCACTCTATCTCAAAAACATTATGGGAGACTAAAGCAACCTAGAGATAGGTAGCAATAAAAACCAGAGATGCAGGAGACTGTTATGAAGTCCAAATAAATTTCAGGAAACATTAAGTGAATATACAACAAAAGTTCAGAGCAGGTAAACTGGAAGTTCTCCTAGCTCTCTTTCACAGGTGATGACATTAAATCAGAAAAGTTTTAAAAGAAATACATCTTATGCAACTATAGCTCCAATCTTTAGCACTCACTGAAACCAAGAACTAAACAGCGGTTTATTAAAAAGAGTGAGAAGAACAAGTTAGGCATGGTAAAAACTCTTCTGCAATTAATAAAGACCATTATTCATGAGGACATGTGACAAGTACAATTAATAAAATGTATCTTTGTCACATTATTTTAAGATTTAACATCCATTGACAACATTTTTGAATGCTTGTTGAGTTATCTGGACTGTCATTGCCCTTTACTAGAAGCAATCTATTTTTTGAGGCTGCTTTCTTTCTTGCTTAAATAATCTGAGTAAAGGTGCTGGTTATGGGCAGGTTTCTGGCAGCACTGGCAGAACTAGCTCTGCAGTTGTGAAATAGGTTATGGAAGATGACGACTGCATAAAGGGATGGAGGAATGTATCAAGTAACACAGTGCAAGAGTGTAGTTACTCACAAAAATGTGGTTGCAGAGAATGTAGTGAAAACCAAGATGCTGGTAGGAAGAGGACACTGACAAAGATGCTAGTGTTGGAGGACGGACAGAAGAGGGTGTAATCAGAATAATGGAGAGAGATCTGAACTTAACTAAAGTGGCATTAAGCTTCAGGCATGCTGCTATTTTAGTCCATCTCCTGGAACTGCGGGGTTATTTACTGGAAATTTAGCCTGAAAAGGCATTCTTTGTGTAATACTCTAAGTAGGAAGCCACCCCAAGGGATGTGAATTACCAAATACTGTGACGCAGTAGTGTAGAACATAAACCCAAACAAATCAGGGCTCTCAAAGGCCTATAGCTAAATATTTATTTCAAAGTCAATTTAAAAACAGAATTTTCATCCAGCAAGAGCGTATAGTAATCCTGCAGGTCTCACATGGTTCAATTATTTCCTCATGCCACATTTCCAGCACTAACAGACTTTAGTGTTCAAAGACTTGACATCCACAGTGGGGTCAGTCCTGTCTGCTTCAGGTAACAAAAAGGACACTTCTCACTGCATTTAACGGTATAACAGCAGTACTTAACTATTTAACGTAAGTTAAAAAAAGTAATAGCAACTCTAACTTGAGCCTATTAGAAAAAAATGACATGAAGCAGGCAAGATTTATGATTTACACTAGATTTACATGGATGTTAAATAATTAAGGTACTGTTTCACTCTTCAACCAGCCTCAAGGTTCTATGGAACTCATTCAATAAGAATGTAGCAAAGTTACCTTTCCTGAATTTGAAAGACAGTCTTACCACAAATTAATTTGTTACCGATAAACAAGTTTTGAAACATTTCAGTTTCTTAAGAGAAGTCTGGGAACACTCATTCCTCTTACAGAATCCTTTTCCGTTCATTAATAACCACAAGGACACAGATGCAATAGTTTTTTGAGCTTGTGGTCCTCCTCAATGAATAGAAGTCTCAGCATTTATCTACATCTGTGAGCACCTATAAAACTATTTCTTCATTCCTCACAGAAACTGTTAAATGTAGTACTGTCACAACCCAATGGGTGAATTAAAAGTACTCAGTTACCAGCAGTAGTGTATGCTTCTGTTTGTGAGGTTTGGTATTTCTACACTTGCAGATTTTTTTCTTTAAAAGTTTGATCTCTTTTGGGATAGCAGTTCAAGCATGAGCAGCTTTCATGACTTTAACTGTGGAAGTCTGTTATCAATTTTCTACATCAAAAAAGGAATAGAGAGGATCTCTGTGAGTTCTCCAAGAACGGCTATAAGTTCTTGGTCACATGATAAATGTGTTTAACTGGATGCTAAGCAAAGACAGCTCTAGGTGCCACAGTTGATAGGCTTCAGAAATTTTACTTCTAAATAAAGATTTTAAAAGCTATATCTGGTTGGATAACAGATGGAAAAGTTACACATACTCAGAGACTGTTTCAGAGAGATTAGCATCATAATACCTGTTTTACACAGGTGAAATTGAAGCATGATGGATGAACAAGGCGTACCTTATGTCTCACAGCCTGGCAAGTCAGAGAGGAGAAATCAGGTCTCCTGGCTCTGGGATCATTCTTGATTTCAGGCATTGTATGTCTCTTGTTAAAAGACAGGCCTGCAAGTACCTTTCCTGACAAACTGGTTCCTATAGATATGTTGTAATTATTGATGCAGTCCCAAGGCAAGGGCAATTTAGTGCAGAATGATGTTTCTCTAAGTCTTTTAGACTTAAGACTTGTTTTATTTCCTAAGAAGCAATCACTTTTTTCTTTCTGTTAGGACCACTTCCATGCAGTCCCTCATGCTGCTAAATCATCCCTTCACGTGTGTACACACTGGTAACATTTATTAAATGAAACACTTATGTCAACAATCAATGCTTGGCAGCTGAGGACACATGACAGGAAATATCTTTAGTATCAAAAGGGTTGTTACACAGCAGGATGCATGCACTTCTTGAAAGTAGAAACTTATGGCTGGTTAGCTGGGTCTTTACTGATAAGCATCTAGAGAGAGACCTATTATAGACAAGTGGCCAATTGATGTGTTAACATCCTGATCTACCCTACTTGTTAAAGCTCTGCAGACTGTTAATAATATCCTCTGAAACTACAAAATTCAGATATAAAATCAGCAGCAACTACAAAAACGCACATACCGTTTTGCTCCCTAATAAATGTTGAGCCAGTGCAAGGAATGGAAGTTGTATTGCTTGATCAGAAAGAATAAGACACAGATGTGTGCCTATAAAGCAGAAGGACTGCAAGCTTGAAAGCAAGACAACTGTTGTGAGAAACTGTGGGACTCAAGTATCCTCAAGTTCCCTAGTGTTCCTTTGGAAATTTTAGTGAAGTACAGGAAGTTTATTCCATGTAGCATCATTCTGAGAGTTAGCTTTCCTAGAGGCTCTGGGGGGAATTAGGAGTGCTCATTTGCCTATGAACTAAAAGCTACAGGGTTTTTCAGTCTTGTTCTCAAGAGAAAAAGAAAGGACAACAAGCCACCTCATTACCACACTTGAAAATGGCTGTAGTTGAATTTCCCTTTGGGAGCAGCCTTGTGCAGTTCATCAACACAATCTCCTGTTCAGAAATCCATGTTTCCAGGAAACCACAAAGCAGAGACCAACAGAAAAGAGTAGACTGTTGTACATGTATCAGGGCTTGGGTTTCCAGTAGGAAAGTAAAATTTCCTCAGTTAAATGATTAGCTTGAACTAAAAAGCAAAACAGAAAAACCCAATTTATTTGGAATTTTACCCTTTCGATGTGAAACTTTTCTGTCTCCAGTTCTGCTGAGCAGTTTACACTAAGCTTCAGTTCTGTTCTGCATTCCCTATGTCACTAAGTGACCACAGTGTAAGCTTTTCCACATGTTATCTTCTGCTTGATTTGCCACCCCCTTTGTTCCACTGGGATCAAGTATTACTATTTTGCTCAAAGGGAAGAGCGTCAATGATTATGCACAAGATGAATTCAGAACCTGCTTACTGGAGGTGCACACCTTAAAGACAAACATCCTGCAATTGTAAATCCCAGGACTGCCTTTTTTCTTGAGCTTGCATTTGGAAGCTGTAGAAGAAATCTCTGGGTGCTCTGCTCCAAACTCCCTAGTCTGAGCCTTACTTATCAAGTAATACAAATATTTAATAGCATCCTGGCTTTATAACTAAAGGCATGCGAGGAAAACTCCTAGCACAAAAGATTCAGAGATGTCTTGCATAAATAATTAGAAGTGGGCTCAGGCTATATATAAATTGAATTCAGAAATACTGGATACTATGAGCTTATGAGCATTCAGGTCCATTCTTTAGATTCTGTCTCCTTTACAGCTGCAAATCTAGATATGGGCTGGGCTTAGTGAAAAGCAGCTTCCTCATGCAGGTTCAAAAATTCTCTGGTCTGGAGCTGGAGATCCAAGTTAATTCCAAGAATAACTTATATTTTTCCTCTTGTCCTCCAAGGGCATAACTATATTGCTCTTGGCTTACGGAAGGTGTATGGATATCAAAGGGGATCTTCTACAGTAATACGGTTTATAACAGTTTATACCAGACCTTATGCAAAAACAAAGAAAAAAGTCCTCTGCATATTTTGAAATGGTGTTCTAGATTTTAGAGTGACTTCTCTGAAATGGGCTGTACTTCATCTTGGTAGTCTGATGCTGCTTGCTGCTCCAGGCTACAATGAGTAATGAATGAATATTAGGTTACGTTATCCCTATTCCTATTTACTGTGTTTGATGGGTTTCAAACACTATTTTCTAAAGCTAGAAATGTAGCATAAAAGGACAAAATTCAGAATCAATAGTGATATTACTAGCCACTGCTTTCTCTCATTGATTTTGATTTGTTCCTGTTTTCTAACTTTTAGCTCAACCAGGCTAAGGTGATAGTGGTGAAGGGTAGTGAGACTGCAGATTTATTTTTCTAACTGCTAAGATATGATGGATATATGTTAGGCAGAACATGCATTCTTCCATGCATGTCTCAAAGGGGCTGCTCATAGAAGTGTTTATGTGGAAACCACAACTCTCTGAGGAAAACAAAGTTAGGGAGGAAAATTTCTGTCCGCTTGTTAGAATTTCTGTAACCTCTGGCATCAGACTGGTGAAGAAAGAGCTGTGTTGTTTTTTGTTGGTGGTGTGTTTGATTTGTTGTTTTGTTGGTTTTTTTGTGTGTGTTTTGTTTTGTTTTTAATATGTCAGAAGCTGGGGAAAGCCATACATTGAAAGTACATAGCCCTATTTAAACAGAATCAGAGTGATATTCTGTTGGAATATATCCAGAATAACTATATTCAGTTGGAACACATGGGTTGCATGAGTGAATGTCAGTGGATGCCATTTTTTCCATATGGAGGAATTCAGTGACACACCTTTGCATCATATGCACTTCCAAGTCAGATGGCATTCTGACAAACTTCCCTTCTGCCGCCATCTGTCACATAGCAACAACATATAATGGGATATTGGTGGGGAGGTTCAGCCTCTACTGCCATACTACCAACATTCACTTCTGACGTCACTGGCCGACATAATTAAATAGAAGACATTACTTACTTTGCAGCCCTCGTATTTTCAACAGAACAAAGATACATAATGAAGACACAGAAAACAAAATACTCATGTGAAGATGCATTTTTAGCCCAAGGTGCCAGCCATACTGCTGTCACAAGTCAGGGCTATGCAGCTGCTAAGGGTGGTTTGGTTAGGTATCTGTGCAGAAGGGAGACCCAAAAAACAATCCAACTCTGTTAGTGTGTTTTTTTGTTGGTTTTTCTTTTTGTTTGTTTGGTTTTTGGGGTTTTTTTTTGTTTTTGTTTTGTTTTTAATACTGTGGCAACAAAGAAAGGAAACCTGTGGTGTTTTTCTTTTCTCTTCTATGTCTAGGTGATGTGGGAAGGGACAGAACAGTTTTGTATGGAACAGGCAGGAACGCGTACAGTGGTAGGAGAAATTATTCTTGGGAAGTTTCTGGATTTTAGGGAAGTGGAAAGGCTTGGCACATCCAATGTTTCCCCAGAACCTACTGAGGAAATTTTCCACAGAAGAAATAAGAGACAGAGCGAAGTTATGTAGTGGTAGAACACTGGTCTAATGGCTTAACTGCAGCTACAGAAGGGTTGCACACATTATAACAGCTGGCCCTTTGGAACACAGCCTACAAAACAGACTGAAATGTTGAGTCACCTCAAATTTTATTCAATCATTTCACATGTCTGTTCATCCATGGCAGGTCATTTGGTGTTTCTCATTTCCCCTCTGCTACAGACAGAGCACCCTGTTCAGTTCAGTTTAGTAGTATATTTACATACTTTCACCTCCAAAATAATAGAAGAAGGCTATAATATATATTGTAGTTTTCACAGGAATAAATAGGAGGCATTACTTTCAGAGCAACCTACATAAATTCTCAGCATAAACTCAATTACAGCCCTCTTCTATATCCTCTTGGGTTCTCCCTCTTGACACACTTGCATTCTACTTCTCAGAGTCCAGCAGTGCAGAGGCACAAATCTTTATTTCCACACAGAAGAGAAAGAAAAGGCCCAATAATAAAAGCCAAATCTGGATTAGAATTTCAATTTCAGCTATATCAGTGGTTTATCCTATAAAGCTTTTGCTCTTCCTCTGTAAGAACTTGCATAAATAACTTGAGTGGATGTTCAGTGTTTGCAGATAACTTTCAAAAATTTCAAGACAGTAACATTCCTTTGGGTCATGGCATAAAACATAAACAAGTCTAACCAAAATATTGGTAGAAGAGCTAGGGAGAGAGATAAACTTCCTCTCAGTGTGCAAAGCTGGGTCTTGATCATTTGTCTGGCTGCTAGAATCGTTATAATGAAAAAGAGAACTCAAATCTTCTCTGATAAGGAAAAAACATTGCAGAGCACACTTTTCTGGAGCTGGATCTAACCCAGAATCACTTATGTGGGTGAGACATGAACAATTCCTTTAAACTTGATTTGGATTGCAAGGCATCTGCAGAGCATTACTGTTCAAATCCCTAGACCACCAGTTCAGTGCACAGATAGCTTCAAATGTTGGCTTTTTGAGGGCTTTCTCCCCTGATTTAATGTTGTACCATCATCTCTTCGCCAGGGGAGTGGTTTCCCCATTTGTGATGCAGTAGCTTTTGCCAGCTTTAGAAATTCCAGCTTGAAAAAGACACATCAGTTTCTACAGTATGCTGTTATAATTATGTCTAACCCATTTGCACTATCTAGTCACAGGGAAGTCACTGTGATGTGCAGCTGAGCTTTGTGACTTCCCTGGCCTGCTTTTTTGCATGGCTCTGTTTTTTGTTTTTGGGTTTTTTTGGGTTTTTTTGCAATGAAAGCTTCAATGAGAGAATCAAAGCTGTTTGAAGCTGTGCTTTCTGACATGGGATAGATGTTTATGTAGCCAGGTGCATGCAAATGTGCATTTCTTGCATGAGCAAGGTATCAAGCTGCCTTACAATATCACATTCAGCTGTGTCTTTGAAAGAACGCTTCCTTTTCTGGTGAGGACACAAACTATGGAAAGAATTCTCTCCCTGGCAACAGAGAAATCCCAAGTAGAGCCACTCTCCTTTGTGCAGCTTGCTCCATGCAATATAAATTGAACAAATGTTGAACATCCACTCAAGTTATTTATACAAGTTCTCACAGAGGAGGAACAAGAGCTGCACAGGTTAAACCACTGTGCAGCACTGTGCCGTGTTACAGTCGAGTTCACCGTGGGGCTGCTGGTGTTTACTTTTGGCATGATGGAGGCGTTCACAGGAGGAGGGAGCAACACAGCCATGTGCTGCCAACTGCTTGACACCCCACTGCTGGCCTGCCTCGATGATTTGTGCAGCTGCTGGATGGGTCTGGTTTCAGGGGCCGTGAGCTGCAGTAGCAGGTGGGACTCCCAGCAGTGGGACCAGACGTGGGACGAAGCAGAAAGATCCGTCCTCTTTGCAGGGTGGCAAGGGAGCTGACAAGGGAGCACTTTGTGAGCTTAGCTTTCCCAGAAAGGCAAAACCTTAGGATCCCTGCAAAACCACCTGCCGCTTCCAGGGTAACAGGATCCTTTGTAAAAACACTGGACAACAAGTCCAAAGTTGGAAGAATAACTGTGTTGCACTGCTCAGCCACTAAGGTAATTACTGCAGTAATTTTTCTGGCTATTAGAAGGTCTTTGTTCAGGTCTGTGTACATGCACATCCTTTCAACTCATCAACTCTGACAATGCAATGCTTGCCATGCTAGGGTTTAGTATCACCTCCTACATTGTCATGGCATAGAAACAGACCTGATGCTCTTTATATTTATTGCTATTCTGGGGATCCTTCTCAAGAGCTTGATATCAATGCTTGTACAGCTTAAAGTAATTTGTAACTTAAAATCACAATACCCAGGCCAACAATAACAACTATGGTTCTGCAATTGAACTCTGTGGAAGTTCACATCCTCCACTCTGTATTACCCCCCTCCCCTGCCAGCATTTTATGCATTTTGCCAGTAGGAAGATAACAGATATAATTTTCAAAGGGCAGAAACTTCTGTAATATTCATTTTAAATAATGCTTCTATTCTGAAGTACATGAATGGGACAGAACGTCCTAGGGCAAAACCTTTGCAGTTGGGGAATAAGCCTGGAGGATCTGCCTGCCAGGGTCTGTGGGAGCTGGCTTCTCGCTTGTGCCTTACTGCTCTGTGTGCCACAGAACATGTGTGAGGTAGGGCAGTGTCTGTGGCTCTCAGACAAAAAAGCCCTGTGCCTCAGTTCTGCTGGAGTCGATGGGGCCCTGGCACAATTGTGACCCCAGGCTTATACTTAAAGGTTTGTTGGTACCGAGTTAATCTTTTTCTTATTATTACTTTTATTTATTTTTTGTTGTTGTTGTTGTATCTCATCATTCATTTTATGGTTGGGCTGTAGAGCTTCAAGTATGATATATTCCTTCCAACCTGCAGATTCTGACTATTTCTTTTGGAAGATGAAATGTTATTGGAAGGAAGTCTGTGCTCAGAGGGAGAAAGATGGAAAAAAATTTTTTTAGACTGTGATCTCAAAGTGACCACACCAGACCCCCTAAGTAAGCAATTCTCCAAGCCATGGCAGCAGTAAACCATAGGACACTACTACATGCTGGGTCTTCCTGTCCTCTTGTGTGCTATATCTAATCTTCCCAGAGCCTTGGCCCTGGTATGCTTGATCTCTGATGTCAGAAAGCTGGTCCATCTGCATGTTTTCTCTAGAGACTAAACCATGCTAAATAGATGTGTTTCAAGATTTTCTCAAAGAAAATAAAATACTCTTCCTATAGGTATTTTAGTTTTGCAACTGTACCTGTTCCCAACATCACTTGCTTAAATCAAGACGAACAGCGCAGGGATTTGGCTGTCTTGTATGATCTGAACATTTATAGCATTAAAGTCTTGCAGATATTCTTTTTTAACATGGCTAAATGTTTTCAAGAGCAAGCATGATTAATAAAAGAAATTTTGTGTATATAGCTTAGAGTATTTACACATAATGGTTTTACTCTTGAAATGTAGAACACTGAAGTCTAATTGCATTATGAAGAGTAGCTATGTAAAAAATTTTATCTATTCAGTATGCCTGATCCTTCCAAGTTCATTTCAAATCTTGCAGAAATTCAATGGACTTTCCAATGCCTTCAGGCAGGCTTTAGGTTACTCATTAAAGGTCCTTCAATGGAGTATAATGCTGCCTTTGCAAGAGTCTTGTTTTTCTGTTATAAGACAATGCATTTAGGATACAGAGATCTGGATCACATCCTTTCTGGCTAATCAGCAACACCTATCCTGATTTGTTTCTTTGGAGTGAGTCCAGAGACAGAGTTTATACATTTATAGTATGGTCCTTGCAGGAGAATGTACAGCTAAGGTAGAAATGAATAGAAATGATGGAGCTCTGGAGAATCAGACCGCTGTCTAGTCATAAAAAACTGAAATTTTAAGTTCTTCTTAGATTCTAGTTTTCATCTGGGGTTTGTTCTGAATATGAACTGAAAGAAGAGATGGTGAACTTCTAGTAGAGGGAGATGCTATGGATTAATGACAGCCAGCCAGCCAGCTCCTTAAACAGCGTGTTGTACAAGTCATCATTACTCCCAAATGCTGTTATTCTAACAGTTACTAGTGTGTTGCTGGCTTTTGAGAGACCGCATAGGATGGCGAGACTTGGTTCTCTGCACTTGTGACTTATAGAATTCTTAGCCCAGTCATGCTAGGGGAGAAGTTCTTCCTCTCTCTTCAATTTCCTGGTGTCACGAGTCACGTCATTATATTTAGGAAATAGTGTGTTGAGCTATATGAAGTAAAGGACCAAGATGGAAGAATGTTTTGGGAAGCTCAATGGTTTTGTGAAAGAATGTGAAACAGCCCAGACAGTCTGGTGGCAATGGTGCCCTCAGCAGAAAAAAAGCATCTCCTGGACCTCTAGCAAATCGGAAAGCCAGACTTAACCATGATGTTTCTTAAAAGTGACAGAGCCACAGGAGTGGATTTGTGTTGAGAACAAATCCCACCATAAGAGAACAACAATGAAAGGCCATAAGGGGGGAAAATGAATTCCAGAGTGGGTTGATGTGCTTACGCAAGACAATTTACACAATCGCAGCATTGTACCAAGAAACAAAGATATGGCCTAGGGGAAGCTGCAGCCATTTTGTAAGTAATAGTTTTAGAAATGCTTGCACTGATTGTACCAAGAAATGCCTGTAAGGGCAGGGGCCCCAGTGGGGAGCTGCAGGCAGGCCATGTTGGGGACCAGACCAACCTGACTCCCTGCAAAGGCTGGACCCTCGAGAACACAACTGGCTTTGTGTCGAGCTGCAAACCCCGGCTGTGCTCTGCGGCCTAACACTGGCCTTTGCTGGAACACTTCTGGGCTGAGGGTGTTCTTAGAGACACATGGGGACAAGAGGTTTCACAGCAAGAGCTTTCATCCTTGTTTTTTGTTATTGTCTGTGTCTCTGGTGCGTTCGGAGCTCGGCATGCTCAGCTGTGTTTTTAGAGCAAGTTCCTCCAGCACGGCTTCTTTGTTCCTGTTCTGCTCCAGTCTGCTTGCATTTAGGCCTTCCCAGAAGGGTGAAAAAACTTCAGAAGCGTCAGTAAAACATTGGGCTTGGTTTGTATTTCAAGCTAACAATCCAGTAAATGATTTTTTTAAAAAAGTACTGGTAATCACGTGTGATGGGAAAAGGTGTTTTGGCAGTGAAGAAGATAAATTATTGATGATTAATTCGGGCATTTGGTATCTGATTTTTATTTTAAAAAAAAAAATAATAGGAGTAGCTCCCCAGGGTCATCAAAGCAGTATACACTACTGGATGAGTAGGTCTAAGGGGGATGCACTGAGTTTCTAAAACTCAGGTATTAAGGATTTCAGGGCATGGGAAACCCATTTAGATGAGGTGACATACTGCAAGATCTGCTGTTGCTCAGAGTTGCTTTTCTATTTGTGTTAATATAGATAAAGATGCAAGTGAAAATGGAGTTCTATACCGTAACAAATCAAACCTGGGAAAATGATCCCAAATGTGATCTGGGTGAAATTTAGGTCTACATGACAACCTGAAATTAACTGTTACTTCAGTGCTACCAGTCACAGTAATGTGCCTTTGGGTGCCTGTGCAGTTCTTCAAAAGCTCTGCTCAGGAAATAGTTAGCTGTAAGACAATTTGCCTCTGCACCATCTTAATCACAGAGCTCAGTGCACAGCTCAGGAGGGAGAGCTCTGCAGCTGTGCTGCTCCTGTCCTTGTCTGCTTCAGACTGTTCAGCGCTACCAGTGTAATGGTCTAAGGAAACTTTTCTTCTCCAATGTGTTTTTTAAATAATATGGTAGACAGGTATTCTTACCTGTGAGGTTATTCTGATCTGTTACTACTCTGCCTTGCAGAAGACTCCAGGCTGATGTTTTAACCAGCGATTACACACAGTTGTTTCCTTTCAGATTGTGTTTTGTTTTTCACTTGAATGTAAATCTTGCAAGATCAAAGGCTTTATACCCAGAAAGATTTCTTTGTATGAAAGAAATGTTTCCATCTCATTCTGGCAGTTGTTGTGCCTTATGGCTACAAGAGCAGTTCTCATTCAATTCTGAAAAGCAATTATAAGAAAAGCAAACCAGTAATTAGGCTATGAAACTGACTTCAGCACTGAATACGGATGCTTCATTACCAAGTCATTTAAACAGGACAGCAAGAGTGGGAAAATTCTACGTTAGTGTCAGCAGGTACTAACCTAGGTGACCTAGCATTCTCTGGCACAGTTTCCAGGAGTCTACTGCACAGCAGATTAGCTATAAACCCTGGAAGCTTTTTTACCAGCTGAGCCATTAATGTGGAATACAGTATGTTGAAACAGATTATGTAGGTTGTTTGAAAGTTATGCTTCTAATCGTTTACATTTGTAATTCTGTAATAGGAATTTTTCAGGTTTGTGTATAAATAATGGGAAAAGTGAATTAAGCAACACTAACAAGTGTTTTACTTACTTTTGAGAAATCTTTTGTAAAACTTGATGTTTACATGACCATTAGCACTGTCCTAATGCCAGAAGATACTGAAAGGAATGTAAATGAACTATGCTGTCATTTACACCCCATGAAAAGTCACTTGATAGCTCAGAGAAATCTCTTGGTTTCTCTAGAGACTTGTTTCTAGTGTAAGCTTGCCATCTTCATATGCTGCTCACGTACTTAGCCAAGCACAATAGCAGCATTGGAGGAAAAAAAAAAAAAGATAAATTGTGGGGCCAAATCCATTATGATGTAGCTTCATTGCACTTGGTGGAGTTAAGCACACAGAGAGTTTTTTCTGGAGACTTTGGAATGACAACAAAAATGATTAAATATTAAAATGAAGCCTTAATAGAGCATTAGAACTGAGAGGAATGACAGTTGTTTATCTGGAAGCCTATCCAGGGCTAGTAATTAACTTGATAGTCTCCACTTTAATTTGGGCTACACTGTTTCCCTTTACTAACCCTACCTGACAAAGTGTAGAATGTGTGGCAGTTCAGAGGCCAGGTTCAGGTAAACATTCCTAGGTTTAGATTCCTACCAGAAACTTCCAAAGCTAGATGAAGTGAATTGGATATACCCAGGTAAAACATTCCTTTAGCCTTTCAGTGTCACCTGTGCTGTGATTATATGGAATAACCTGACAGTAACTTTTCCTGTACTACTCAGCACTTCTGATTCCAGTCCCTCTACAGACCAGCTTAGCATAGGTCTACAAACATGTGGCAAGATAAGACAAAGCCAAGTATCCATACTTTCTGTCTGAGTTCAGTGAACAGTTAGCTGCAATCTGGTTCAGATAGAAACTTTTGCAAACACTGACATTTTATCTGATTCACTTAAAACCACTGTGTCTTGGTGGCTATTCTCATTGCTATGATTGAAAAGAGTAAACTCCTGCGCTGCTTCCATAGTCAGAATCTATCAACATGCGACAACTGTACAAACTGTTGATTAGGTCTGTAGTCAAGTTTGAGGCATATAACTTAAGATTACATAACCAACTCTAGCTGGCCTCATATTCCTTCCTAAATTCTGATTGCTGGTGACTTTGTGCACCACTCCACTCACCTCCATAAGAGGTAACAACTATACTTGTCTGTAAGGCCTACACTAGCTAGGGATATTTGAAAATAAATAAATAATGCAGTATTATCACTGAAACAAGTCATCTGAAATCTCAGCTTTAACATTTTCCTTCAAATATATTTCTACAGGAAATAACAGTAAGTAAATCTTATAAGGATGACTTCTGTAGAAAACTTGGTGGTACTGGAACTGGGATGTATTAATATGGCACTAAGGGACAAGTTCAGTGATGGGACATGGTGAGTTAGATTAGTGGTTGGACTTGATGACCTTGAATGTCTTTTCCAACCTAAATGCAGGGTTTTTCTCTGCCCACCCTGATGGTAAACAATGTATGCTTTCTTCATCATGGGTTCATCTTGCTCTGCCTAGGTTGTTTGTTTGCTTTGCTTCAGATTATAATTTGCTGGTACCAAACTGTGCAATTTGTCTCTATCGTATTCTTTTATATTCCTTTCTAGTTCAAACCATCACAAACCTGGCCATTTGGAATATAACAGTGTAGTGAAAATAACTGCTTTGGTGAGTCCATCTGAAGCCTGAGACAGCAATCCCTGTTCCATAGTAACTTCTGCCCAAGCTGATGCCAGACCTCACTCCATCTCTTTACTTCTCCCTTGACATAGAATCATAAAGAAACTACAAGAATTGACAAGGAAAGAAAAAATGTAATCTTTCCCTTAAACTATTGATTTTGTCATGGCATGCACCTTTATTTTATTAACAAGTATTTAGTAGTCTGAGGCTCTAGGATGAGTTGCAATTTGCAAGTTTTATTGAAGACTATTTAAAAAGAGAAAGAAGTCTTGCAGGCTTGGGTAGTGTCTGTTTCTTGTTTGTTCTCCTCTCAATTTCCTAAACTGGTGTTAAAAATATGATTTTGTTTCACCCTTCTCTTATTCTGAATTGATGGATCTGAACAGGATCTAGCTTTACATCTTTATTTGATCAATACAAGCAGAGATAGTATCAGTATGGGAGCCTATTTTTATCATCTGAGAAACAGCTGTATTTAAAGCAAGATTTAATTGTGGACTAAGTGAAATTTCAGTGGTTTGGAGTATAGTTATCAAAATATGGTTATCACCTGTGTCCAGAATACAATTTGAGACTATATGTGTTAGGTCCTAATATCTATGCATATGTGCTTGGTTGAGAATTATTAGGTTAGGACAATGCTCTGTGCTACCTGAAGAAAGACAGAAAGGCTCAGTACATTCATCTCCTATACCTGTCGAATCCCAGCTCCAGAAAAAAAAAAAAAAGAAAAAAAGAAAAAAGAAAAAGCAACAAAAACCTCAAAACTAGATACTAAATCTCCCAGACTTCAAAGTTTGTGGGGGGGGAGAAGGGGTGGGGATGTTGTGGTTTTGTGTGTGTTGTGGCTTTTTTAGTTTTTTTGTTTGCTTGTTTGTTTTTATGATTGCTTTCAACAAGTGTTAGACAGGATGAGAGAGAAATCAGGTAGACAAGCTGGCACAAATATCACTGTGTTCATGGTAATGCTGCAAATAGCCACAAACAGGTTAGAAAAGAAGTCTGTGTCAACAGCATCATTAAAAACTTGGGGAGAGAAAGTGTGGTCATAATGTTTTAGGGTGTTTTGTTTTTTGTTTTGCTTTTTGTCCGTAGTTAAGATCTTCTCCTTTGTCAGATGAAGTGAGACTTTCTGTTCATCTGTCTAAAAGCAAAGATTCTTGGCAAGAGGGTCATAGACCCTTCACTATTAATCTTTGTGGAAAGTGAAAACTCCTAAGGAAAAAGGTCTGATATTAATATTGATATTTTTTGTAAGAAGCTGACTATCTTGCTAGATTTTGCAGAAATGTATGAAAAGACAGAATCTCTACCCAAATTAATTTACTCTGTAAATGTTAACATGGAGGACGGGAAAACTATGCAGAATTACTTTTGTTTTGCAGATCCATGCAGTACATGGTACCATCTCTTATGTTCTTGGTATTTATTGCAGTGGCTACATGAAATCCACACTCAAGTCAGCTGTACTTTTCAGTCTAGCATTAACGGGGAACTCCTGAGAAAAAGATGATGGTATTATGCTCCTTTCAGTGCTGACTTTATGGACAGCACAGTTTTCTCCCTAATTACAATTCATCTCTTATAAGACTGAAATTTCATTGTACACTTTTAATTTCTCCCCGTGAGTGTGATGAAGAAAGGTTAAACTCAATGTGTGGCTGTGCATCTACAGCAGCAAAGGAAGGAGGCATGAGTTAAAAAAAACACACGACGACCTGGAAAAACAACTGGGCATAGATAAAGTATGAGAAAGAACATGAATCTTCCAGGCTCTATTAGAATATCCAACAAATAGAGAGAAGTTGCATTTTCCATTAGTGTTTTCATACAGCTCTGCCTCCAGGCTTCAGGCAGGACCAGAAAGAAGCAGAAGTGCCAAAATATCATGAGAAAAGTTGTTCTTGCGAAATTTCTGGCCTGACCAGAATAGGAAAATCTCACAAAAGACTGCTCTCATCTGCTTTCCAGCCCTGCTTGGCATGCCCAGGAGGATAAACCAGGTTCCACTTGGAAGTTTAGAAATATATTTGAATTATCTGGTTTCCCCTGTGAATAGTATTCTGTAAAACCGTGGTGTGTCAGCCATACAAACTTGACACACCACACCTATGCAGACTAGCAGTGATTTAAGCACTTTTCAGCTCTCCTTAGGAAATTACCATTTATTAGCAGAGTTCTAGAGTCTATTAAAAAAGCTGTACAAAATGATAGGAAAACACATTGGCCACCAGAGTTTAGACTCTTACAGTTGTTGTACACTGTAAGATGTCTAAATGCAAACCAAAACATCTGAAAAGCCTGTTGTACAGAAAACTGTCTGGGATTCAGTCTGTCACCTTAGTGAGTTCACATTAGCCTAATTCACTCCAAGCACAGCAGCCTACATGGTCTGTTGTGCCTGCAGCAGACAGTAAGCAGAACTGATTTCAAAGTCACTATGCATAGTGTTTGTGTTTATTAAAAGACAAATATCTAACTCCTGGGTTCTGCAACTTGTAAAGTTAATGATAATCTAAAGAAGAAAAAAACATATTTTTGAGAATTCATGACTGTAAAGTTGGGGCCCTAGAACTACCATATGAAAGGAGGAAGGTTGGAAGAGTTTGCTGGCTCAGTCAACCTCCATGGAAGATAGGTTCTCTAGGAATTTGTCAATGACTTAAGTATCAGTCACTGAAAGCCTTTTTTTCCCCCCTCACTTTAGAGCCCATTATTTTAGGTTCTATAATCTAACTGGAGTAGTAACATGATTCCCATTCAACTAATCTCTTCCTCAACGCAACAAGAAAGATGTTTGCCTTTGAAGAACCACAGTCCAGTCACACTTTATGTGAATAGATTCAACACAAAACCTCTAGGTTGTATCCAGCATGTATTTTATATTTAGGACATGTTGCCAGTAGTAATACACCAGACTGCAATTCCAGGGACGTGTATATTTACCAAGGAGGACCTAGCTATGATTTTGAAAGGCATGAATTCCCTGGGGACAATGTGTGGAGTACTGCCGTGCCTTAGGGCAAACTGGGAGAGCCAAGGAATATACTTCAGATTGTGTTGGTGAGATGCTCCATGCAAAGTCCATTAGGCAGAACAAATACGTCTCTGTGTCTCTGTTTTGCATGATGTGAATGGATTCTAAGGGCACTTTACCGCCTCCTTGTAAAAAAAGGATGTTCTTTGTGACCAAAATTCCTCAGCATGCTGCACACTGCAGCTAAACTGGGGAGGTCCACGCACAATATCTCTGTTGTATTTCTGTGGCAAATATGTAGCACTGTAAAAGACAATAGCAGATGGAACAATCCTCGTTGAATAGTAAATGGGATTATCATTTTTTTTAAGTTCATAATTATTTCATAATTTACTGAACAGAATTGAACTCCCTGTGCTCTAATATGTAAGGCAGTTTCCAAGACCAGCTTCTGGACTGGAAACATTTAAAAGTCATCCACAGCATGACCTGAAGTTGCTGTGATGCAGCACTGATGCAGAGTGCAAAGCATTGCCAGCGAATCTTGAATGCGGGAACGTATGAGACCAGAGTCTGCTGTAGAAAACTTGAACTGAGTAGTTTGGTTTTGAACTTTTATTTGCCTTATTACTTTTGTATAAAATAACTGTCTCCCACTGTTGACATTTCCAAACCCTGTGGGATGAGTGATCCTTGTTACTGTGTTGCAGACCAGGGCCTTGCAGAGAGAATCCAGACTAAGTGACTGTAGTATGAATTACTAATAGTCTTATTCTTGCTCCTTTCCCAGATTAAAGAGGACATTAGCTGTAACTTGTTAAAAAAACAACATGTGATCTTAGTTTTTGTTAGCTGACTGGCATGTTCCTCAGGGTACCACTACTCAGGTTCTTCATTTCGTCTGGTTCCCGTGAATTATAATTTTCCTCCCAAGAAAAAGAAACAACTAAGATCTATCTTTGATGGCAAAACTGCAAATGGTTGTCTTCCAGAAAATCTCCTTGCTGTTTGTTAACCAGCCCCAAGTGATTTTAGTACATATTCTCTGAACTAGCAAGATTTTGCTTGAAGAATATTTTCCACAGATCTGTTACACTATTATCCACCCACAGCACTGGTTTTCTTTCCAGAAATATACTGTCAACTGGAACTGCATGATCAGTACCAGAACAAATTGCTATTTGAACATTCACTGCCACCCAAAGGGCGTAATTCCTTAACAGGCAGGACTGCCACTTGTTCTAATGTCACTGTATTTCAAGCCCAGGTGGGGAGCTCCAAGGCCGACTTCTTAGCAGAATGGGGCAGCACTCAGCTCCAGTTTCAACTTAGACTGTGCCATGTCACAGTCAGTCACACTGAGAAAGAGAGACAGGCATCTGTAGGAATGATATATGTCACTGGATTTGGTTGGCTGAGATCTAATGCGCTGCAAAAATTCTTCAGACAAACTTTGTTTGGATGCATATGGAGACAATGTATCTTGCAGATATCTTTTGAAAAACTCAGCTTTTTGGTTCCCAAGCGCTCTCTAGAAGAATGGAAATGATACAGTTTGTTACAGGCAAGGCTTTCTTCATCACTCCTGCACCAGCACAAGGAAATGTAACCAGTATGAAAGCAACACCTTGGTTAAGCTAGTTGTTGTGAGAGACCATACCAGTGGGCAGACCACACTGCGTTTTGTGCATAGGACATCTTTAAAAGTATTGGTGGGGACAATTTAGATTTCATTCCTGGGTGTTGGTTACTTTCTTTGTGGAGTTTTTAACCTCTTTGGTCTATCAAAAGAAATATAAGAAGACCTGAGCTGTAAGGCCCAGGAGGGGCAGTTGGAGGTTGAAATCTGATATTATACAGCCACTGAAGATTTTGATTACTTGAACCCTTTCAGATCTTGGTCCTACCAGTTAAAACTGTGTAAGGTTTATGGAAATGTATCCATAAGGTGTATGGAAATGTATACAGTTCTATTTTTCTAGGGCACTTATTTACTTCAAAGGAGGAGAATGCTTTTGTTTTTTTTCCAAGTAACAAGACATATAATATATAATTCTAGGCAGATAATCACAATAAGATCTTTTTATTTTGTTTTCTTATGATAATATAATATTGATTAAAAAGAAATTATAATTGGATTTTATCTTCAAATTTGCTAAATGCCCAGAACTGCTACGTTATGCACAAAACAAAACAAAAACCTTAAAAGTAGAATAACATTTCTAATGCATATCTAATGATTTTGGTGGTACCAATATTAACATTCTCATCTACAGAGAAGATGCTGCACAGAAAAACAGTGTATCATGTGCTTTGTCAAACATTAACACACCCTATGCATTTTCCAAAAAGATGAAAGGAACTGTATGTTTACTATTGAGTCATGGCCTGAACGACTGATTAAGCACCTGGGGAAGCAGCCCAGGCAGCCCTGGGAGCACAGGTGAAGGCAATTCAGCTGTGTGGTGGTAAGGAGACTGGCTGCACCTCTCTTAGACCCTGTTTGAGTGTTGACTGGCAGTGTGGAAGGGTATTTGGTTGGAGATCACTCCCTTATGAAGTCTTTCCTGCAAGCCTAGATCTTCAGAGAAAGGTAAGCAGTTTTCCTTTTTCTTTGTGATGCTTTTCCATTGAGCTAGTCACTTTGCCATTACATCTTCTGTATCACCATTGCACCATGTTGATCTTTCTGATTGTTACAGAAACTCACCCAGATTCCTGGACAGAGGCACACTGGTGCCTCTTCTTTTGTTGAAATAGGTGGAAAGGATGTGATCTTGTAACAAACCTGAAAGGTGGTGGGAGAATGTACTTTGATACTGACTGGTTAGTTGAAAGTCATAGGTGAGCTTCAATCTGGCATCTTTAGTGACACTCTGAAGAAAAATAACCCATAGCCACAGATTGAGTTTTTCTGCTGAGTACATTCCATTGCTGTTGATGACCATGTTACTGAAAAATGTCCTCTAAAAAGGAAAGATTGTGAGAAATGGTCTTGTGGTAGAACATAAACTCATGGACAACGTTCTCCCTTGGACTAAAGCAAAGCTGTGAGGCTGACTTGAACAAGAAGTTCCAGAAGCAATGAAAGACAGTTGGATAACTATTCCTCAAAATAAGCTGAATTGTTTTAAAATGTCCCAGAAGTATTGTGAGCTTATTTCTGATTGTTTTCACTCATTTGGTAATACTAAAGTTGTATTCTGAGTCTGTTAGCTTTATTTTTTTTTTTTCTGCTTTCCTTACAGGTGTTTAACAATCTCATTATTTTTTGCTGAGTAGAGATTTTGAAGCATTTTCTTTTACCTTAAAATTCTTTATGCAGAGGTTCGTAATGTTTTTCTATTTATTGCTCCACATAGTTAAACCCTTAAGACATAAAATTAACTGCTCATGATTGCATGTTACTGTACAACAAGGAACTTATCAGAATTTTAACTGTGCTGATACAATTTGTTTTGTTTTTTACAAATATGGGACTAAGTTATATATTCAGAAATTAGGATTGGTTTTATCTTATGAAAAATACTAGGACAGCTTTGACAGTTACTCATAATGATGACTCGTAACAGGAAACTTTTAGTACCTAATATTTGTCAGCTTGAGTCATTCCGTCTCCCAAATTCACTATTCCCTGTATTAACCCCATACTTGAACCAACCATAAAGAGGTGCTTTCCACACTGTCAGAAGCAGATCTGGTAGGAGCTGAATCTGTGCATAAAAATCTACCATTTACAAAATGTAGATGCTGAAGTAACATCTCTCTTGTTTCAATTTGATAGTACTATGTGAAGCTGTAGCCAAAACAAAGACCAAAGAAAGAAAAACATGTCTGCAGGGGCAGAGTTTTCAAGATATATGATAGTAATGAAGAGGTCAGGTAACTGGTATTATCACCTAAACCATGGGATCTGTTACACACAGCTACATTCTACCATGGCTGAATGTAAAATTAGAGATTCAAAATATTCATTAATTTAGATCTTGGAACAATCTAGTCAGCTTTGGAGAAACAAGACAGTTATTTGCTTCCAAGGTCCCAAGTGAGCAGTGAAATGCTGGAAGTAGATAGACAGCAGTCGCAGGACAGCTCTGTAGCACTGCTTGTACACCCAAGCTGCAGTGCTCAGTGTTCACTTCTGGTCCTAAGTGGCTGAGATGCAGGTTGTCCAAATGGTATCTTTGGCCTTGAATCAGAAAGAAGCTGACATCTTTCTAGTGACAGAAAATCATTTAGAATGAGAAGTACTTGATGTATACGGAAATGTGAAGAAAAGTATGAAGTACAATATGTGGTCTATGGAATTGTGCCATTTCTGATTCAAGATTAACATACCCATTGTGCAATTTGAGTTCTTTCCATCACATGAATATGGCAGCTAACTAAAGTTGGAATGCCGTGCTAGCCAAAATTCATAGATAGTAATATCACCCAGCTTTTTTTGTTTGTTAGGCATCACACAGATGCATCCCTAAAGACTTGAACAGAAGCAAAGTTCAGGTGCTCTGATACTGTAAAGCTTGCCTGCCCTCATCTTTAAGGCCCAACACAAGAGATAATGCTGAAAATTTAGGAGTGGTTGTAAGGCAAAAACCAACAGGGACAGAGGAAACGGAATAAAGTTGTTTCCAAATCCTAGTCCTGTCACTGTTTGAAATGGAGAAATAATTGCTAACTGACTGCCAGCAATGGGGTGAAAATAAAAAAAAAAAAAAAAACTGACAAAAATACTGAATTTAGAACAGGTATTATGACTTACAGTGGAGATTTGATTTTAGTTTTTCATATTTTTTCTCCTCCATTTGAATGGAATAGAGAAATAGGAATTTGAAATCACAGTTCTACTTGTGTCATTACTTCACTCTACGTCATTATTTCTTTATGTTTTAGTCTAATATATTTAGAGCTGCAGTGTCCCCAGCTTCTGAAAAGCAGTGAAGGTCTCATGAGAAACTTCTGTTTCAATTACTCAGCAAAATTCTGACAATTCATTTACTTCATCTGAGGGCTCTTTCTGCAGAAGGTACTCAGTATTTGGAAGAATACAGTTTCCTACCTGATCACACGTATTGTTTTAATACATTTTATTTTTTCCTCTTACAGAACATGTATTTGTATTAAAGTAGCTCTAAAGGAGCTACTTCCAGAACTAGGAACTGCACGTTGTTAGGCATGCAATCCTGATTCTCTTTGAAAAGGCTCAGCTACGTGTGAAGGAACACTGGTTCAGTAGTCTGTGGGATGTTTATCTGATCAGTCCACATAGTTTGTCCCAAAAGAAAAGTCAGGGAGGGATTAAAAGAAAAATCAGCTCCAAAGAGCTTTGTCTTCCTGAGATATACAGTATGTTTGTATTTACAGTGTCTGAGTTTGGTTATTTATCTTGGCTAGAAATGTCATTAGAAGGAATGGGGTTTACAATAAGCTGTATGGAACACATCAGTTTTACAAAGAGACAGTGAAAATCTACTGCTGGATATTCAGCTGCTGACTGACAGTCTGACTGATGGAGTCAGACTGAAAAGCAATGTAGGCTTTTTCAAAATCTTTGAATTGTTTTTCTGTATCTACAAATTTAATTCGTGTGGCTCACTGCACTTTGGTAATATTCCTCGTTGTAGTGTCAAAGTCCAAAGAGTGCTAAGAATATCCAGAGATGAAACCACTATGTCTTAGTTTGCAAAAAAAGATGGTGGGCGGATAAACATGTTCTATAGGGAGTGGCTTGCAGTGAATGAAATGACAGCCATTGGAGACTAAAAGAGAAAAAGATAAGAAAAAATTTTGAGCTTAGAAAATTAGATAAAGTTCGTGTCTTGAATAATTCTATACAAGAAATACCAGAAGTGTGTGCTTTCTACTTGTTTTGTCAGCTTTGATGTACTCAATAGCTGTTCTTCAGCCTTAATTTTTCTGTATCAATGAAAGGAGACTGAATGAATGGGTCAAAATCTTGATACTCCAGAAAAGGAACAAAGGCTTTAATTGTAGCAGCTGGATAAGGAGAGAAATTGATTGTGAAAGAATCTCAAGAATGGAGGTGAGATAAAGAGAAGGTAAGACATGATGCAGAGAGTGGGGTCAGCCAGGTCAAACCTTAAGCACATCCACCAGTAACTCTGCTGGAGGAAGACAACAGCCTGTTTCTGAAGGCTGACCTTCCAAAGTTGCTTTTGTCTGTCTCCAGCTCCTACTAAAATGAGTAGGTCTTCATGCCTATAGATGGGAGTCAGATTGAGGCCCTATTTAGCTAAACTTAGGATGATGTTGTACACTGACCACAGATTGCTTTGCAACAGCTGGCAGCCTTCAGCCAACAGCCAACTTCTCACACCTCCCTGGCTTTTATCTCTACTAGCTTCTGCTTTTGGCCCTTATCAGACATCAAACATATTAGGGGCCTGTAGGAGAGAAGACTAAGAGGTAGAAAGAAAAGGCACGATAAGAAGCATTTATGAAGAGCGATGCTTGTATAAGATAGTGTTCTTCCCCCTGAGAAAGGTGGGCAAGGCCCAAGGAATTGTAGCAAGGTGGTTTGCATCCTTCATGGAAGGGTCACAGCCTATTTCTAGGAAGAGCAGTGACAATTCCAGCCCTACTATATCTGTCTCTGCTCTGGTTCCTGTGCACCTGAAAGAGTCCTGTTGAATCTCTGCATACAGTCACCAGATGAACTGACAAAAATAACACAGACTTTAAGGCAAGCTCTGCAGGCTGCACCCAGCTCTAACCATTCATCATCACAAATAATCACCAGTGTGAACCAGCATTCAGATAAGGTCTGTTCATGAATAACTAACAGCTTGATAACCTAGGCTGACAGCATAGTAGTGATACATTACTTAAGTGCTGTAGCTGTAGAACAGCCCCCTTTGTGGGAGGCAAAAACATCCAATAGCTCTGATCACTCTGATGGCAGATAGCTGGAGCGTGTGCTAATGCTGAGCTTCTGCTTCTGATGAGTATGTCCAGCAGTAATTCTGTCTGCTGATGGGCAGATTTATGTCCATCATAACTTGTATAACCACGGGCCTTTGCCATCGTCCTCCACAGAAAACAGCATAACATTCAGAAATGTGGAACTGTCACATTTGAAAACCACAAGTCTACAGAATGTTGTGTTAGGTCATCTTGCCCTGCATGGTTACAGAATTTGTGGATTAGAACTAGGTGGTCTGGAGCAGAGGCAAAGCTTGCCCACATCTGCAGGCAGTGCTGTCAGACAGGTCCTGGGAGAGGAGAAGCTGCGAGAGAGGGCCACTTCTGTTGGTCCCTCTGCTTTCAGGCACAGTGGGAACTGCTACCAGCAGAGCAGCACCCACTGGTAGGCAAAAAAAAGCTTTCCTGAGTTGAGGCATTGTTACTCACGCTCCCAGGAGTTAAGCTTAACAGAAACCTTCCATTTTGAGTGCAAGGTATGTTATCTATCTGATCTCATGTTTCTCATGTTAGAGAAGGCAGTTACTAAGTATATGTCATGCACAAGACTCACCCTGGGAAGAGACCAATAGCGCAAACCACAGGCATATACCTTGAGAAGTTCAGATGCAAAATTATAGGAAACTGGCACAGAAGTGACTAGAGTGACTGAGAGGGAGCTTTCCTTCATGGAGAGGCAATAAATTCTTCACCTAAAGGTCTGGGAAGTACCTGCAAAGGAGTGAACTCTGCTGCAGCAGTAGATCTGCTTACAGAAACTTATCTCTACCTTTTTAACTAAGAAGAGCGTAGTTGTTGAAACACAAAGGCAAAAAAGTAACATGAAAGCAACTTGTGGCTCATTTTAAATCAAATGCAGTTGAAATAGGGAAAGCCACACAACCTATGCCTATGAAAACACCCCTCCAACTCAAAGCACACCACAAAGCACCCTTATGTTACTGAAAGTACAGAAGTCTCTGCTTTCATTTCAATTATTCATTTGTCAGAAAATAACTGGGAAAATTCTTTTGGATTATTCACATTAAAATGTCAAGTAAAATTGATTTTTATTAAGCAGTTCTCTTAAAAATGAAGAAAATTTCTTTTTCCAGTTGGCCACTTAGCCCAGCACTCTTTGTGCACAAAATGTCTGTCCTTTCTCAAGCTTAAAGTGTAACAAATTTCAAAGGTTACAGAAGTATTAAACTTACTGTTTAATAAAAATGCAAAGATACAGTTGTAGAGGAGTAACACGATCTTCCAAAGCACCAAAACCTAATGCTAGAAATTCACCTTATGGCATACTGAATCTCTTTATGTGGGACTTTGGCACTGTGCTTCTGCCAGTGGCTTGGGTTACTGCTGAAAGAAGGTGGCCCAGGGCTATGGTATTGGTAAAGAAGCTGGCAAAGGAGACTGAAGGCTGCAAAACAAAATTCCCATGAACAGTTCGTAGTCTAGGGAAGGGCTGGACTGCTTGATCCAAAGGGGTTAGGGTTAAGGAGAAAGCCTAAAGCTACTGTTGAATTTATTCTGGAAGGAGCTGCCAAAGAGACTGAGGGCTGTGGAAAGAATTGTACCCTGTGGAATTCTTGATCTTGGAAAGGGCTTGGGCATCATGTGTTCAGCTCAGCCCAGGACTAGGATTAGGCTTCAGAGAGGAAGCTCAGAATTACAACTATGAGATGCAGCAGATAATCATCCAAAGTAAACAAGGGGTCCATGTTATGGTTATCCTTCCAGGTTTATGAAGTCTCTTGATGGAATGAAGTACAGTGAAGGAATAAAACAACATAATAATTTGTTTCCCGTTGCTTTTTCATTTCTGACACAATGCTGCACTTTGTGATACTTGGTGTAATTTTTCAGTTGCAGAACAGAATTTGGGGCATACTAGACCTGCTTAGCACTCTGAGTAGCTGGTAACCACTCAATTTCTTCTTACTTTTCCAACAGAAATCTTGACTTGCTATCAATTTTACTTCCAAGCTATACCCATCCCCCTGCTGCCCTCTGGTCTCTACAAACATGCTGAAATCTAAAGTTTCAGCCATTCTAGGAATCTCTCCTGATTCTTTTTTTCCCCAATCCCTGAGAAACCTGATCTGCCAGATGGGTGGGAGAGCTTATTGTTTTTTTGTCTGACATCTGGATTTCGTTAGCAGACTCATGCATGCTGAATCAGGAATGGGAGCTCAGAAGAAAGCAGATGAGAGTTAGAATTGTATTAATGTTATAAAAAAAATAATAATGTCCTGTTCCCCTCCCTAAGTTTGCAAACAAACACAAAACGTGAGTGACATGAGCTCAGGATAAGTAGTACAGCCCTTATTTGCTGTACCCATTTACATTAATGCTGGAGGTAAAAAGAATCCCTTTCAGTATCACATTAGTAGCACTATTTTTCAGGTTTATGAGTTTATGACAGCCTCGTGTATTCTGTTTAAATAGGCTCAATGTAGTACACAAGAAAATAATTTGCCACAAATAAACCAGGTAAGATTTGCTGCAGTGAGGACTGATGTAAATTACAGCAGCAAGACAGAGGATTTATTTATTTAAAATTTAACAGGCAGCAACGAAGTGTTAGTGGTGTCCCAAAAGTCAGGGTATTATTACCATAGCTCTCATTACTGAATAATAGAAACAGAAACATAAACAGTCACTGTCTTTCAGTTCTGTATGTGGTGCTGTGCTAACAGCACTGGGTGGTTGTTAGATTTTATTTGCCAAGGCTGATGGCTGAAAGTATATAGTATATCTTCAACATATCTTATCCTTCCTCTCCCTCTCCAAGGTGCAGGGAAAACCAGTTTTCAGACTGAGCACTCTGCCTATAGGTGCAAAATGGTGATGAGATTTAGGCAATATTTGTGATTGCATTGCAGAGGGAAAAGGAGAGAGAAATTTTCATCGTGTTCAAAGAGGCCTAGGACAAGAAATCAAACAAAATTAAAGATGAAGGCGAGCTTAAAAGGCAGAATTACTCCTTCATATGTTGTTAACACAGGTGTCTGCTCCCCTTTAAGACCTCAACTGCTTCAGCTGCTCCCCTCAGTTAGAACTGCCTACATTACATCACACAGGAACATTACAGCTGTGTAATGTTCTCATATTAGCAGAAAGCAGATAGAAGCATTTGGTCACTAATACAAAAATGACCAGTGTGTTCTGAAATCAGAGCACAGTTACTCTCATTTCAATGCACTCCAGCCTCCATCAGGAGATATAACTATCTCCTGTCCTGAGAAAGTGATCTGCCAGTGACAGGTGACACACAGGTAAATGTGTACTTGCCTGTCACAGGCATGTAACAACATTAGCTTAAGAATAAAGCTGTAGTGATGAGCCACCATTTTTAAGGAAGCCTGAAAAATAATGGTCTTGATTCCCCATTTTTCCTTGCTTCCCGTAAATATTTTTTTTTTTATTTTTGGGGGAAAAAAAACCAACAAAACAAAACATTTTTCCCCCCAGCATTTCTTTGCAATGAGTCTTTTTCATCTCCACTTTGCTTTTTGTTCTCTAATTTTCTCAGCTGTGCAACCTGGAGTTTAGAGTAAGAATAACATTGTCTGTTTTTATGAGCTCATGTAAGACCCAGTGGAGCTGTGTGGGGACCACGTGGTAGGGCTTCCTGGTACATGCAGGTGGTGTGGGCATGCTCAGCCAGGTGGAGGTATTGATTTCCCTGAGCCGTTGTAGAGGTTTATCTATAGCTGTGCACCTGCAAGACAGGATCAAATTAGAATGGATTTGAAACCAGTACTTTGTATGTGAAAGCCTTGAGCCTGGGAAATTATTCTAAACTCACGTCCAAAATTACAGCCTGAGACCACATCTAAGTCTAGATGAAATGTGCTCCTTCTATGCAGAATGAAAAAAGAGTGTTTTTTAGGACTCAGTAACACAGATCTCCAGAGGCTCTGTTCTAACCTTGTGCAAATTTCCCTGCAGCCAGAGAATGAGATAGAAGCAGAGTAGTGAGTATCCTGTGGAAAATCAGTCTTAGACCTCAGGATGAACTAGAAATCAAGATTATGTCACTTTCAAAATGTCTGCTGTTGCTTCTAAAATCCCTGAATGTTTCAACTTAAGTGCCTGTCCATGGGCTTTATTGCCTTAGCTAATAACTTGGCACTGACTGGGCCGACATGAAAGGCTTATTCTTCAATTTGTCTAATTACACAGAACTTTCTAGCCTTTCAGCCCTGTAAGGGAAATTTGGAAGAAAGAGGTTCTTTTTTTTTTTAAGAAAAAATCAGGCTTTTGCAGACTTCAGAAATGTCTCCTTAAATAACAGCTTTCTCTTATTAATGACTAGCAATTTCTGGTGTAAAATATAAGACGCTGAGGAACCAAGTTTACAGTAAATTTAACGTGAAATTTGTCTATTGCTTTATTGCAAGGTGTATTTTCCTATTAAAAAATAAATGTGAATATTTAAGATGTTTAGTATTGGTTCTGGTGAGCTGTAAAGTGGTGCAGGGAAGTAGGCCAGGAGTTACAGCAAGGCTTGTGCCTGAGGTCTGCTCTCAGTTCTGTCAGCTTGGAATCTGGGGAAGATATTAGATTTCTGAGACTTACATTACACATCGCTACAGCATAAATACATTGAATTTCTGAAGGTAAACTGAAGTTGGAGCTAACAGTTCCAGAATATAAGCAGAAAAATTTCTTATGCAAATATCAGCTTAGTGGTACTAACTTTAGGGAACCAACAGGTTTTTTTAATAATATTGAAAGCACTAGGAATGGCCCTTAATGGGTGAAAAAAATAAATTAAAAATTTGTTGACATAAGCCAGGTAGAGTAGAACAGCGTCAATACCTGCAATTAGACATCATCAGGGAAGAGGGGCTGATTTCTATTTTCTTAATTTCTTCTGTACAGTGAATTAATGGGGTGGAGACAAGTCAGTTTACTCCCTGGTCAATCTCTTTCTCCACCTCAACACCCAGAGAGTTTCATTTTCCTGACATCACCCCAGCTTGTTTATTTGGTATTTCTGTTTATTTGGTATTTCTCCCCCATCACACACACACAAAAAAAGTTTAAACTTATACCAGTAATAAAGACTGGGCCACAGTAATAATGGCTTAGGGATGCCACATAAGGAAGAGTTTGGTTTTGGCTGGTCTTCCAGAGTTAGGAAAATGCAGTATTAAGCATTCTGATTGACAGGAAATGGGCAGAGCCCCACTCTGTTTTATTTTTCACCAATTGCTCTATTCCTTTTGGTATTTTAGGGTTTGGTATTTCTTTTTGAAGCAGAGACATTATCAAACAACAGCCACAGCCTCAAACCCAGCACTTGAGAGCACTCTCTCCAGGCAGGGCTGTGGGAATCTCTCTACTGATGTGCAGCTGCCCAAGTCCTTGCCACCCTGATAAACAGTTTGAAGGCATGACGTGCACTGAGTTTGCAGAATTCCCAAAACTGAGAGCAATGAGTATCTTTTGATGTTTCAGACTATTAAGTGCTGTAAATTTCCAGAGATAAAGCGAATGTTACTTACTTACAGTTCACCATACTTATGTTACAAGATATCTGCAAGTCTTCATAGTAGAAGTAGAAAAGATCTGAGAAAATGTATCCAGCTAATCTCACAGCCCAAGAAAATTGGCAGAGCTAAGTTCAAGTATATGAGAAGAAGAAGAAGCAACCCACAATAAATTTAGTAATGTATTTGACTCTAACTTTAGGGCTTTTTGAAATATAGTCTTCCACTATGAAAACAAATGTCAAGAGGCTTGTGGATTTTCATTTGGTTGGGCTTGATGCTGATCTATTCCACAACCTGCACCAAACAACAAAAGCAAATCTGTGCAAACTGTGGCAGTCACAGCAATTACCTGCTAATCCCATAGACTTGAATGTATCTTCTCAAGGTACTTTAGTTCTGCAGGATGTGCTTTGCAGGTCAGTGTTGCCAAAGGAGAAGTTCTCATTGGATTCATTAATTTGAATCATGCCATAAATATTATTCAGAGGTAAAACACAGCACACACACACACACAAAGACTAATATTGTTTCTCGTTAAGTATATATGTATGGTAGTATGTCTGTACTTCTATTTGTTTGCCCATGTATTTTCTTCTATTAGTACAGTGCAAAATTTGAAAATACACTACATTCTGTATCTCAGAGAGGTATGGGTAAGATGATATCATTTAAGACACTGAAACACAAAATTAGTTTAGAGAAAACGCAAGTATCCTTGAATGCTACTAAAGATTAAAAGTGCTGCATTTTTTGTGTATGTTCTAATTACAACAGGTTTTGCAAATGTAAGCAAATTCATGGTGACAAATTGTAGTCAACATTGCTCCCAAGTCAAGTCATTTCTAAAGCAAAGTCCACAATTTCTACCACTAAACATCACAGAAACTATTTAAAGAATGATTAATTCTTACCTACTAAAAACCCAGAGGTTTTCTAAATCCCATTTCAGTTTCCAAGCAGACCTCTTTGGAAAGGATATCAGACAAACTGCAGATAGCTGACTACGGCTGACCTTTTCAGTGAGAACTACCCAGCCCCCTATAGCACCACTGTCACTTCGGATAGAAATCTGAAGCAGTGCGTGTATTTCCGCTGGTATGGTACGCTGTTAACTTTTACAGCAACCAAAAAAGAACATGCATCTTTATGGTGTTTGTAACAAGCAGAATTAAGGGAGGATGTAAAATCTCAAAGTTGTTACACAATTTCTTTGTTATGCAGGAAAAACTCCATAAAACACTCCATTTCAAAATCTGTTTTGGATTAGGCAATTGCATGAAAAGAAAATAAAAGTACCACATGATTTATTGATGCGCATTTTGTCCAAATCAGATTACATTATCTCTTTTCTGTTTCCAAATCTAAGTACAAAAATGCAAAACGGCATCCCTTTTGTCACAGGATTTGCAAAGCAACTTTCATTTTTGACAGCGATAGAAAAGCTAAGCATCAAAATCTAAGCTTTTAAGTATGTCTAATGTTCAAATTAAGAAATCAATTACCATCCAAAGCTAAGGTGGCAAATTATGTCTCTCTAGTAAATGTCTGATCTCACTGTTGATATTCCCTTCTTGAAAACAATTTTTTCAGATATTTGAACATAACTTGTGAACACCAGGTCACCCCCTATAGATCTGTTCTCAAATTTAGAGAAAATAAGGGAAGTCCTTATGTTTCTGTGTTCAGAGACTAGACTGTAAAACATTGTGTGTGTAAGAAACCTGCAACAAAGTACTAATTTTTTACTACCTGCTCCTTAAGTAGGATTTGAAAATTAACTTTGCTCTGTAGAAACAGACAGGCGCTGAGATCCAGCCTGGGTGCTGTATGTGCACACTGGCCATGCATGTTGGAGACGGGGCAGCACAGGAGTTCAGTGCTGGGAGCTGCAGGGCCGGGTGCCTCTGTGAGGGGCTGAGGAGGCTTGGCTCAGCTGGCCCCACAGGACACATGCTGAGAGAGGATACGGTTGCAGTCTATTAATACATCCTGAGATAAACACCAGGGAGGGAGATGAGCTATTTCAGTGGAGGACAATGTTGGCATGAGAACAAATGACTGTGAAGGGGCCACAAGTTACATTTACCCTGGAAGCTGGAAGATTTTGAGTTATGAGAGGAGTTAAGTTTTGGAGCAGCTTCCCTCAAGAGTAGCAAAATGCTGAATCTCTTCCCAACTAAAACTCAATTGGTTTACACAAGGCACTGCACGATATAGCTGCCTGTAACTGGAGGAGGATGGGTGCAGCAGATGCCTGGCAGTCCTGCAGCCCTTTTCTCACTACTGGCTGGTTGGCCTGTGGTAGGATATGCTCTGTAGGAAGGAGTTTCATTCCCTGGTTCATAGAGAAATTGAAGGCTTTGCTAGTGAAATCTTAATATATGGGAAAGTATATACATATATCTATGTGCCCAGGGTGTGCAATTTAGGTAAACTAATATTTCTACAGGAATCCTGATTTGTTTTCAATTCATGGAATTTTGTGGGTGTGTCTTCAACTTCTATTAAGTGTTCTTGAATCTCCAGTGCACAAATTGTAAGAATACCTGTGAAACACATAATGCATTTCTGCTCCAACTCTGACACATCTGACTGAGACCATCAATGTGAGCTGCAGCTTGGGTGTGTTGATAATTGAGGATGTTTTGCATCCATTTGACTCCCTGTGCAGCAGGGCAGCCATCTCCCACAGCTCAGCACTACGTCATTGTGAAGCACACTTAGGAGTTGGAATTCTAAACCCTTGTTAAGTAACATATGCTGTTACACAATCCTATCTCTATATATTGCTGTAGCATACTAAACTAAGTGTATTAAACAAAGAAGTATATGAACCAAAGTATTTTTTTATCTCATAATAAGGAAAATTTCATGTTTTCCTCAAGATAATTGCCTTACTGAACATGTATTTAAATAACGTGAAGTAAAAATATTTTCAGATGCCACACCTTGAACTGCAAATGTAGTTTAAAACTCTACAGCTGTCATTAGAATTAATGAAAGATATACAGCTAAATTCCATGAACGAAACAATTCAGTCCATGCATAGCAGCAGTTGGAAAACTCTCAGTTAAAGCTCATTTGATATTATACTTGATTTCACACTGACCTCGCTCAGCTGGCAAATGCTTTTCTGCCTGTGTTTTGGCTTATGTGTGTTTGATATCCCCAACTACCAAAAGCTGTAGTTAATTCTATGCAGATTAATTCTGCTGAAAGTCACACATTAGGAGGGTAGGAGGTTAAAGCCATAGTAAAACAGATGACAGTACTGTCCACATCTGTATTTCTAGAATATTGGCAGCACTTGAATTTCCTTGGGACACTACATAGATACATTGTTGGAGCTGTGGAAGTTTAAGCCAGAAACACAAATACATCCAGCTGAAACTTGAGAGCATGTGGCTTAAATCCTCAGGGGAAAAAAACAACAAAAAAAAAAACCCTGCAGATCAGTAAGTGCTTTTAGTGCACACAGGTTTATGTCTCTTTTCTATGGAAATAAGTATTGCCAGCTTTGCCACTACAAAAAAAAAGTTCTTGGAATCTAAGACCATCACATCTTGCCAAGTATAGCAAACCACTTCTATGAGACAAGAGATGTTTTGCACCAGGTTCACTTGGAACTTGTGTTGCTGCAACACCAATTCAAAGTTCCCATCCAGTGTAACAATTTCTCCTCCTTTAGCATATGTAACTTGTTATATTTTTTATTAAGTGCCATTGCAAAAATGGCTATATGGTGTGCTGCTTGAAAATTTAATTTACACAGACTCTGTGATGGAAAATCATATAGTAGCCATTTTTAAACTTTCCAAATTCTTCTTATTCGTATGCCTAGGTGAGTATCCTTTACAATGCTTATTAGACAGATGAAATAGTTTTTATTTTTTTTTTTCCCCATCTGCATTGTGATAAAGAAAAGATTAAAAGAACACATGGCTACCTGGGCTCAAATTTTGTGCCAGTAAATGAAGGAACGTTGAACATTTGCACAAGAATTTATCCAGAATGCTGTATATTCCTTACCTGTGGGCAGTCTTTGATGTAGTGTCCCTTGTTAAAGCAGAGGTGGCACAGGTAGTTGGGAGGTGGCCGCTTGCTGGGTTTTCTGGCTTCTGAAGAAAGGGACAGGTCAGAAAAATGCTCAGTGAGGGAGCTTAACCCATCCACTATGTTGTTAAGAGAGCCATAAGGAGATGCACTCTTATATAGACTGCTGCTCAGAGCCTGCAAAAGAAAAGAAAATTTCACATGAAATGCAACACTGTATTCCTAGACTGATCTGGATAGGGGAAGGAAAAAATTAGCATTTAAAAAATGTGGGATTTTTTTTCATTAAGAATGTTGCTATGCATTTGAGGGGAGCAAAACAGCGGTAATCATTAAGGATGTTTCTTGAAGACAGGATGATAGAGCTGATCATTTCACTGCCAGGAGCCTACTGAGCCATGGTTCACTTATCCACAGCCTTACCACTAAGCAGTGATTTCTTTCTTGTGTTTCATTGTTCCACAGTCTTGTTCTAGTTAAAACATGTAGGCAAAAAGCTGAAAAAACAAAGCAGAGAACAGACCATTTCTGTGACTAGAACTATTTATAAGAACAATACTGAAGTTGAGGAAAGGAAAAGAACATGAAGAAAAATGCAAAGTAATTTTTAATTTCCAGTCCAATTAACATGATAGTCAACATAGAGTTTTGCGTTCAACCAGTAACAAGAAACATTCAGACCAGTATCTGTCTTGGATTTTTAAGGGTTACTTAAACATTTTCTAATAAATGGTAAAGACCTAGTTTTTGTACTTAGTAAGATCTTCACTTGCTCAATCTGCAGATGACAATCCTTTCCACTCTGAAGTGACGGGACCCATTTCACTGGTCTTTCTCAGTTAGGTCTGAAAGACCTCACAGCAGTGCCATAGCCATGTAGTTCTACTGACATCAGGAAGCTCCTGCTGCTTTATGGGAAAGTAAGGTAAGCAGACATCCAACCTGTGCCTCTATGGAGGCCTTGTTTTTCAGTGCTATTAAATCCAAATATTTCAATGGAGTCTTTACGTATGTTATGTAGGTACATTAAAATCATACAGAAATTGGTTAAGATAACTTGCAAATAAATTTGAATTGGAATTACATTTATCTCAGAGGTCTCAAAAATTCAGTATATCTGTACAGTGAGTGTGCTTTCTTTGTAACAGTCACTTAGTGAAATAACCTTTCAGAAGCCCCATGCACCACTCACTGGCCAGATGTGGCTTACCGAGTCTCACTAGCCCTCTTTCAAAGGCGAAGCTGATGCATAACAGTGAGATCAACCCACGGGGCCACAGAGTTGGAGTCCAGAGCCCTGGACTTTGCCTTGGCCTTCCCATTGACCTTCTCTGTGCCCCAATGAAAGTCATTCCAACTTTCTCTGCCCTTTTAGTTTGGGACATGGTATAGCAGGTTTTCTGTTTACAAAATAGAGAGCAATCTCATGGAGGACACTTAAACTTCTGGACATCATTTCACTGTAGCAGAGTGCTGATGTAGTTCTGGGCTGGTTGAAGACATTCTATATATCTCCATTCAGCCTGGAGAGGAGGAGGCTCAGGGGAGACCTTATAGCTCTCTATAACTTCCTGAAGGGGGGTTGTAGTGAGCTGGGGGTTGGCCTCTTCTCTTGTGTAATCAGTGATAGAACTAGAGGGAATGGTTTTAAGCTGTGTCAGGGGAGATTCAGGCTGGACATTAGGAAGTATTACTTTTCGGAAAGAGTAGTCAGGCATTGGAATGCACTGCCCAGGGAGGTGGTGGAGTCACCGACCATGGGAGTGTTCAAGAAACGCTTGGATGTGGTGTTGAGGAATATGATTTAGCCAGGAAGTATTGGTAATGGTTGGACTAGATGATCTTCTAGGTCTTTTCCAACCTTGAGAATTCTGTGATTCTGTGATTCTGTGATATGTTGAGGGGAGAGTCAGCCACTTTGTTTTGGGGATTAAGCCTGTATATTTCAAAAGGAAAAGCTATTGGAAGAACTAATGAAAAGGTTTTAGCTGCTTTAGTCATCAAGTAAGCAAAGATACCTCCAACAGTCACTGGAATTTTTTTTTCCTAAGATTTATTGGACACTGGTGAAATTCTTGGCATCAAACTGCTAAAAGGAAGAGGAAGTACTATGGATGCCAAAATACTATTAATTAAGGGTCTTCAAAAAGTTCTTCTCTCCCTAGGAGCCACTTTCTATAACATACACTTGGAAAATACCAAATCTTTCTTTTTAAGAGCCTCTCTTGCCAAGAGATTCTTAACCTACTTCACATGCATTAAATCCATCAGTACCTTAGAAAATCCCCTATTACCTTATTTTTACAGAAATGTCTATATACCCACAGAGTATGTGAAATACCAAATTCTTTACATTTTCAGAAATGTGTAACAGAATGTACAACTTCTGACCATAAAGAGGCTGCTGGTTCTGACCCCGGAGCTAACCCAGTGCCAAAACGTGCCTACCTGCTGCCTTAATTGGGTTTTGAATGGGACGGAGACCTCACAAAGGTGACTATTTTCTTTTTTATGTATCTTTCACACTGAGCTATTACAACCACTCTAAGGGGCTGTTCAGCACTGTGACCGCTTGTTAGTTAATTCTCTCCAACACCAGTGCTGCTGGGTATCTTTCAAGACAATGGGGGAACTGACAGGTTGTAAAGACCACAGTTCTGTCTCCTCTATTAGCAAACCTTTACAAACCATGGCATCCACAAGCAGTGTGAAAGGCCAGGACTTCATCAGATCAATGGCCTTACTGATACAAAATCACAATCTTAGCAGACACACGTGGCTCTGTGGCCTAAGCTCAGCTCTGGCTGGGAAAGTGACCACCTGGCTCTGCTGGCAGGGCATTGGTGTAATATTTGCTAAAGGTGGACACACCAAAATTTTGCCATGAAACATTCTGTAGTCACCTTGAAACCCAGTGTTAAGACAAGGAAAAGCCACAAGTATAACAACCAGCAGATGGCAACAGAAGAGAAGATGGATCTCAGGAACATTTCTAGGAAATCCCAAGGTGCTCTGTCCCATCTAGTACAGAGTCAGGCAAAATACTTCAGTGGTTCCTGCCAATTTGACCTGAAAAATGGTCTGACATTAGTTTAACTCTGAGTCAGTAAGAAAAGCACATCAATTTGGCACTTGAAAGATATCACAAAGAGCATCAGTGCAAACAGTGCTGCATCCTGCCCCCCACTGTGGAAATCTCCAGTCCTTCAAGAGAAAAAGCCATGCCAAAAAGCTCAGTTATATAGTAAGGGTGGTAGTGAGAAAATTCATCCTGGGCCCTGGAATGAAACAGCAAAAGCCCAGGAATATGTAGTGAAAATGATGGAGCCAAATGGTGCTGTAGCTGATTTTGTCTTTGTAGAGGGCAAGGGGTGAATTTATGTTGCTAAGGTACATAAACCAGCATTTTTTGCCTGGGACGTTTTATGTAGCAAATCAGCAATTCAGCCCTTGCTGAGTTTTCGCTCTGCTGCAAAATAGAGTTTCAAGAAGAATTCTGAATAAAAGCTTTGGACCAGCTTCACACTCAAAATATCCAGGAGAAGATCAGGGTGACAAGCAGAATGCCAGTGATTTTAAAAGATAACATGAGGAACAGAAAGGAAAAAAGAATTACATTCTGACTCATTTTGACTTCTAACATACTGGTACACATCTGCAAAGTGCCAAGGAGTCTGGTCCTCTGTTGGATTCCATCAAGAGCAGTGATTAGTTTGTGTTCAGAGTATGCCCTAGCAAAGTCAGCCTGCCTTAAACTGGGGCACTCAAACCACAAATAATAATTCCTACCAGGATTCTCATTTTGAGCTACAGTAGTGTTTGAGCTTGGCAGTGAAGGGGTTAGTGCTCTTAAGGATCCCAAAGACCACACTGCATGTCCTAATTACAAGGCTCATCAGATCAGCTGCAATGAATTCAGAATTTCCTTATCTTGATATGCTGAGAGAATGAGGAAACTATTTAAGTTTTGCTTAGTGGGAAGCTCTGGTTGATAATTTAAGTTTTATTGGTTTTGTTGTTTGTTTGTTCTTTTTCTTACTGTGGATCTTGTTGATTTAGCTGAATAGGAACCAAACTGAAAATCTGGTGGTCTGTTTTTAGAAGGTAATCTCTCTCCTTAGTAGGTCTTCGATTTCTGTTGGTGGTGCTGGTAAGTAAGGCTTCCTTTGTTATTTGTTTGTTAAGAGTATGCAGTCAGTAAGGTTATGGTATGGTCATTAGTGATAGAGGCAGCTATTGTCTTGTATGGTTTCTTTGCTTTTGTTGCCAGTTGGGTAACTTATGTGACTTCCACTATTCAGCTCATCTCTAAGAAATTCCTGGTTCTTTGAAAGATCTGGCAAATGCTCTTGATTCTATCACCTAGTCCTCACCTTTCTGAGACAGCTTTGGGGATTAATGTGCCAAGGGGCAAGTAATGAAACACTGGAACAGAATTTCTCTTTTCAACTTCTTTTTTTAGTGATATCATGTTAGAAATAATATTGTACTCTTTGGAATGTGACAATGGGTGATATGCTGTAACAGATGGATGGTAACATTTCCTTTCTTTTCCAAATTCTTTCTGGTACATCTATGGCTTTACTTGTAAGTAAACTGGGGTTAGAGGACATAAAAACTATAGTAGTATTTCATTTATGATAATATTTAATTTTATCCAGAGGCAATAGAATTACCTATTTTTCAGTACTCTAATTTACAGTTAATATTAATAAGTGATAACAACCTGTTTATGTGGGAACAGCAGCTTGTTATTAGGATTTATAGGAGTTGTGAGACAAAGGTTTTAGATGTGGAACTGAGTATGTAGAGGCATGTCTGGGAAACTGAGTTTCTGCCTGGAGTTCAGTTTGTGGCTCCTGGATCCTGAAAACAGGCCAAGCAGATCCAGTCATTAATTACCTGCACCTGAAACAACCTGTGGTGGGGGAAGCATTCAAAAGGTTGTATCTAGCCAGTACATTTGTTTGGTGCCCTTGGAGTTGTTTGGATTTGTTTTTGTTTCAGCATTACACTTCAAAGGCCTCTTAGCCTTGCTCCTGTGTTTAAAAAACAAACAAAAAAACAACACAACCCAAAACTACACTGGTATCCACTGTCTTGCCAGTGAAGAGAGGAAAGTATTATTGGGCAAACAAGTACAAATAAAAGGCAACTTTTTGCTCCCTTTGAAGTTGATTAATGTTTAAGCCCGAAAGCGATAACTAAAACTAGGTAGGAGGAGCCATGCAATTCCCATAAACTGTTGGGTCCTGCACGAGGTATCTATTCTCTCACGTATCCTTTGTTTCTGTCAAAGATTGTATCGCTGATGTTTGCAGAGGCATCTGTTCCACCTTAGCAGGATAACTTCCTTTGCATGTGGCACTGTTGTTGTGACTAGTTTGCCTGAAATACTGTGATTTTAATACTTTTTATTTTTCTGAAGTAACAACCCAATACTAAAATATCCTTCCTGATTTACAGCTATTTAATAGCATCTCCAAGGACTTACAGAAAAACCTGTTTGAGCTGTAAGTTGGTATAACTTGTGATAGTGGTTCTCTCCACATTTTCTTAATTGTACATAATGAAAAGAGAGCCTGCAAGGTTCTAATGTTCCTATATTAACATTAGTTTTTCTACAGCAAGCATGCATGTAAGCGTCAGGTAGGCTGGCTTAGTGCAAAGAAATGCAAGCTCCTCCTCCCAAACTTTTCCTACTCCTCTGCTACAACTTCAAACAAGTTTAGAAATCTGGGGCTCCAAGATTGGTAAGAGAAGCCTATGGAAGGAATACGATCCCCAAAAACTGTTTGTTTAGTTGGCAGTTAGCTGGATGAGATGTAAATATAGATGGCTAGATTCCTGAGATCCTTCTAGAGAGTTGCACTTGTGCTCATTCAAAAGAGACACCAAATCCTGCCTTGTGTTTGAAGTAGGTGTGGGTGGTCTTCTTATATAATGGGAACATAAACATCTGCTTTGGATATGAGAGCAAGAGCCGTGGACCATATAAAATTTCTGTGGACCATGTGGGTATTTGCTTATCATCAAACTAAATCTTGAGAGACAGAAAGTATATTTCTTAAGATGCAGGTTTGGGAAGACCATGCACCAGTTCTCAGTGGGTACAAAAGTATCAAGAAAGAGACCTACAGGATGTTTATTAAATACCTCCTATTCTAAGTACTGGACTCATTTGGTCACAACAAAATGCATGACAGAGAGTAATGGGTTAGGCCTGAGATATATTAGAACTTGGTAACTTAAAATCCACCAAAACTCAAAACAACTTAAACAAACTCGAAACAAGCTGGCTTGGCTAGTCAGCAAGGAGCATAGATAAAAGCCAGTCCTCTTAACTATTCAGAAGTGAATCTCTCTGTAATTTTAGGTTCTGGCTTTTGTAGATCACAGATTGTTTGCAACATTTCCTGCAGGTCATTTTTTATTCCCGGGAAAAAAAACTGATCTGTGCTGTGAAACTTATGAAATACTGTCTGTCTGAGTTATGTCAGAATTGTTGAGAGATTTGAATAGCTTTGTAAAACTTAATCAGCTCCTTTGCTCCATTATAACTTCTCTGGAACCTAGACAGAAACCAAAGTAAACCACAATGAAGCGAAGACTGAGATCTTTCCATTTAATTTAATCATTTCATCATGGTTTTCTAGAAGAGGAAAAAGAGCAATGCAAGAGAGCAGCAAAATGGGCATTGGGCAGCTGGCAAATTCCCTGGGTTAAGGAAACTGAGGAGAGGTGTAAGCACTAGCAGTTGCATTTCACCAGACCACATGGAAGCTGTCAGGTGATACCCACTATTGCTTTTTAGGAGCATTTATAGCCATATATATATATATATATATATATATGTATGTATGTATATATATGTGTGTGTTTAAGGAAAAAAACCCAAACATCTGCTTTGCTTTATATGCAAATCATCTCAACGATTATGAATGATTATCTTTGCAATATCTGTGCCTGGATCTTTGTGCATCTGTGTTGAGTAAGAATTTAATTGACCCACTTAAACTTGGAATTAGGAAACTTCTCTTTGACAGTCACTAGGTGAAGGATTAAGGCAATTATTTGAACTCTTCTGAACTTTTTAACTTGAAAACCAGCACCACTGCTATAAGTTCCTTGCTATCCTGAAGTCCCACAAAATCCCATAAACAAAATATTGGAAGTCGAGTTACCTTGGCTTTTGAATAAAATCATAGTTCTGTACACTTTTTCTATTCACTCAGTAATTTTCTTAAGTAAACGCATAGGCAAATCTGACTTGAGCCAGTCTGATGTTTTGTACGGTTCAATGGAGGAAGATCTTTCTTTTCTGAGTAACTAAGTCTATGTCTACAGAGTAAAAGAGGAAGGGATGAGAAACATTACACTACAGATTTAATCACCCCTTCATTTCAGTGCTTTGGCATAGAAGACACTGCAAAATAACTGAAAACTTCACTTACAAAATAGAATTTCAGTAAGAATTTTGTATGCTTTTGCTTCTGACTGTTTGGGTGGGTTTTTTTGCTTTTCTTTTTTTATCTTCCCCTTCATGTACTTCCTGGCAAGTTTTTCAAGACATGGATTTATTTCTGAGACTGAAAGTATGTACCTGTGCTCTTTTGAGTTAGTAGTTTGTACGTATACAATATCTCAAGGGATTTCTAAGATTTGGCTGTGATTTCCTATTAACTGGGAAATTTTCATATAATTGCTTTATTTTCAATGTCTAGCTTAAATAATAATAACTGTTAGTAAACAAGAAGGCCTATATGTCTGCTCTGCACAACCTGACTTATGTTTAGCATTTCATTAATGGTTTAGCTCTTGACAGTTTTTCAGCCTTTGATACAATGCTATGTGGCCAAGTAGTTCTGGTTTCAAGAAGTAAAAGCCCAACTGTAAGTCACATCTGAACTAGTTAACACTTAAAGGCAGAGCAGATATGCTACAAAGCTGCAGCTGCATTGATTTCGGGTGTGAGAATCATCAGGGGGTAATGGAAGAAGCTCTGGCTGCTGGACTGACTTCAGCACATCACTAGAAGGTTGCTCCTGTGAGGCTTCTGCTGTCCTTGCACTGTTTTTCCTCAGGATTCATTACCTGAGCAATTCTGCTGGGATTATTTGTGGTTTAATATAAAGAAAAATAAATAAAAATTCTAAATCTTATAAAAAGTTAAAATCCACTGTTAGAAGATACAAGTGGAAGAGGCTGATAGGTACAGTTGCTTGGCTATCTCATCTCTTAGACAGAATGTAGATCTTACTTTCAGATTCCACTTTGTATAAAACCTTCGTGGATCTTGCTTATGTATTTCCTGTTGGTTTTAGTTCTCTTCCCTATCCTGAGTAAAACTGTGTTTTCCAAAGACACAAGCAGCAAAGCAGGAGACTGTGGTTGTAGTAGGAAGCAGGGGGGAGGTGGGGGGGGAGGGGAACAACAAACCACTTCTGGACTTGAAATCCATCTTGGTACTCACCTGAACTTTGAATTTTATAGCACACACCAAACTGGAGTTGAAAATACAGTAGTTGCATTCTGGGCTCAAAACCTCAGATCTTACAGCTGGGGGTGTGAAATCTGCACTTTCTGTGCTGAGGCAGTGCTTTCTAAATGGTTTCAGAGCCAGCTACAGAGGAGGACAGAGGCTGATGTACTAAAGCTCTAAAAGTCTGCTGGCTCAGAAGTCCAGCTTTTGTTGCAATCCCTTGCAAGAATTCATGCAAGGAAGAAATGCTTAAAGCAATGCAAGTACCAGTGTATGTTGTGGGGCATGCATATAGAAGTACAAAACGGTTTTAAAAGCTCAAATTATATGCATACACTGACATTAAAAGCTTGCAGGGAGTTTTTCAACTTTAAGTGATACTTGTTTGGATTTTTGCTTAACCAATATGAAATGTATCTTAGGAGTGATGGTTCAAAAATCAACGATTATTTGGGCTTGATTGCTTCAGTTATCTTTCAGAATTGTGATGGCTTTTCTTACTTCTTTGCAGTCAGAAGTATGACTAGGAAGGAGAAGGGAACAGATGTTGGTTTTGTCTTTGTTTTATTTTCTTTCCTTTTAAATACTTCTTGCAAAACCACAGAAAAGCCTTTGCACCTGGGGAGGAGACAGAAAAGACAATGCATCTGAACTGCCAATTAACTTCTTGAAAAGCTGTCTGAAGGGAGCTGACTGTGACTTTATGTAGCCTCAGGATATCTGTGTGGTTCAGCCAGCCTGAGTCAGAAAGCAGAAGTGCTCCCAACACAAGAATTGCTGAGCTATTGCCTTCCCAATAAAACTGATAGAAGGATAAGGCCAATGAGATGTTAGCACTTGCACAGAACGATAAAACCTCTAAGTATCCTGAGCTGGAACGGATCCATAATGATCAGGTCCAACTCTTATGGTTTCACTGGAGGTGATAAAAAAAATACTGAGAAAAATAAAGATAAGGTCATCAATGAAATCATAATCACTACAACTAAAGGATTTTTTTCAAGAGGAGTTTGGAACAGGAGTTCTTGAGGTGTTTAATTATTCTGTAAAACAGCCTATTTTTTTTCTAAATATGTGACATTCACAGTACTATATCTTACTTGAATTGCTTATGTCAGGCTGCTAACATTTTTAAGATAATGCATTGAAGATGCAGTTGCTAGATCTTAGACTTAGTTTTTTGTATGCTTTAAGTATTTAAATAATTATTTTTCTGTTTAAATTTAAAAATAAAGAGCCAGATAACTAAGCTTGGGTAATAGTACTATCTATGACTAGTTGAGAGGGCTGGCTGAGGCCCTCATTCAGCCTGCCTCACTGCCTTTCTCCATGTAAGACAACCACACAGCAGGAATGGTCCTGTGAGGAGTATTCAATACTTTGTGGTGTTGCCCACTGTGCTAAGGTCTGATCCTACTTTCATTGGAAGAATAATAAATACAGGAACCAAACTGCTTTTAAGGAATTTATTTTTAACGTGCCTTCGTGACCTGTACTGCTCTGCACTTAAGAAGACTTAAATAAGAGGAGATATCTGTTGTTGTTTAGTCTGCAGCAGGGAAACAAGGAATCCTGCCTGAGCACAGTAAGCACTGTGTGACCACAGATACGCTCTGTGGTATGGTGACCAAGGATAGACCAGAGAACAGGGGCAATCAGAAGTGTCGCAGAGCTTACAGTGATTTCTGCTAATCCCTGTGTCTGCTATATTTGCCCTAGGATCTCTCTGGCTACAAGCAGCTTCTCACAAGGTGTTTTGTCTCTTATTTTTTTGTTTGCGGCTGCTCTAAGAGATCTGACAGTTCATTTAATAGGACAGAGGTCTGATACTGTATGGTGATCTCCCACCCTCTCAGTAGCAGGAGAACACAGAGAATTTTTTTTAAAAATCTTGCCATTACCCTCCAAATTAACCCCACCTCGGATAAAGAACTTCGCAAAGTATCAAGTTGGTGTATATGCCCAGAAGTCTGTGAAAGACAGACAGTAAACAGGACTGCCTGATATAAACTGTGTTTTCAGTAGAAATGCCAGCTTCCTTCCATAAATGTTCCAGTTCTAGCAAGTGTTTGGGATTTGGTTGGTTGTTTTTTTTTTAGGGGGAAGGGGATAGAGCAGTCTAACATTTGCATGTGTGTGAGTGACAATGATATATATATAACCTTTCTTCTCTGGGAGGCTGCCTGATAAGCAGCACTAATCCCAGTGCTTCTGTTCCACTCAGGTTTGAGGGGTTTTTTTTGACATACTAAACTTTCCATATTTTTTATTTTTTTTCCTCCAAATTCTCAAATTTTCCTTTCTTTCTTTGTGATCTACATTTTAATGCGTCCAACTGAACTAGCTCATGTTTTCTCATTCCCAATTAGTTCCCCTCTTGACAGTAAGGAATGGGTCTGGAAGTTCCTGAGTCAAAAGCATGAACTACTTCTCAAAAACAGTGATTATTTTCTAATTCAAAACATGCAGTTATTTTTGCTCAAGTACGAAATGCTTTAGATCTGGAAAGCGGCTGCTGTAGAGGATTCTGGAAGGAATTCCCCCTCTTGGAAAGATGTTGAAAATATTGTACGTGGGCAAAGAATTCATTAGGACTCAGGCTCCTTCTCATGTAAATATTGGCCAGTGCTGGAATTAGCACTCTGTGTCCAAAGGAACACATTTCATTATACTATGGTAACTATGAGTTATTTGTGGCTGGCTCCTCTTGATTGAAGTCAGCGCTGGTTTAGTAAGAAGCCGACTGTGAGAATAGGAAAATGCCATAGGACCCTATTGCACCATTATTCTGGGTTTCTCAATCATACCACACAGTGACACAAAGCCACAGTTACCTGGCTGTGTCTCAAATGCCTTAAGTCCCATGTAGCCAGTCCCACAACAAAGCCTCAGATATTTGGCTCTGACGGATGGTGTTAGAATGAGGGTGGAGTTCAGTTCAATAGCCAATTTAGTGCACCTTAATGCTCTAACATGCTTTCTCTTCATATCTGAGACAACAAATGCTGCAGTAAAATTTTATTTAAAGCAGGTCTGCTTTTCAAAATGAGTCTTGCTTATGGAACAAAACATTCATTGTCGCTTTACTGTTTAAACCTTTATTATTGCTTTTTTTTTTCTGGGTACAATGGGCTTTTATGCCCCAAACAGCTGTGTTCATCATGTTTATTTAGAAGGCGTCCATTGTAGTGGAAAAAGTCTGGAGGACAAAAATCTTGGTGAAGTGCAAGACTATTCTGTGGGTGCTGGCTTTTTAAAATTTCCTTCTGTCCAGCTCTTTGGTCAGCATGCAAGTCACATACACAGGCACTGCCATGCAGACTTGCAAACTCAGTATAACAGAAGCTTCTTACAAGTGCTGTTTCTCATCGTAGGCAATCTCTTCCAGAAATTTTCAATTGCAAGGCAATATACGAGACACCTAACTATTCTATATCCTATGATCCTACCATTTCTCAATCTGTTGCTATTTTGGCCGCTCATTAGGTCACTTTCCAAATATTGTGTACAGCTATGTGTCAATCACTGTCACAGCCCAGCTCCAGGCTAAGCCAATCCAGGACAAAACTGGGAGGAAAAAAAATGCCAGCCAAAGCAAGCACTGTGCAGCAAACAGTCAACGATTTAACTGTGGAAGGCTACGTGTCTACCAAAGTTAGCATAAGCCCACTTAATGCACAAGTAGCACACAGCACTGTTGCTCCCCAAAATAGTTCTACACGCTCAAAATACTTAGTTTATGCCGACTGGCACCTGCAAATAAACAGATGTTAGAATTTCAAGAACTAAGAGCATGACACTGTAGGAAAATCTTGGGTGGCTCCTGCCTAAAAGCAGCCTGAATGATTTCTGGAAAGAGCAAAACATGTAGCATACAAACAGAACTTTGTCTATTGAGCAAGATCATCTCTAACACTTTCTAAACCCGCCAATGGAAGCAGCTGTAAAAGCAGGCAGCATTAGCTGGGGGAGTTAAAACATTCTCCCCTCCTTCAGAGCACACTTGTTGGGTGCTGCTGTGTCCTGGGAGGTGGCTATGCCCCATCCCCCATCCCCAAGCATGAACTGCATTAATACACAGCTCAGGTCAAGCCTGGAAGCAAAGACATGACCTGTGCAAGATCCCTTCCCTCAGAGGGTAAGGAGTTGTGCTACAGCGTGGCCCAGGTGGCAGCTCCCTGCAGCAGGGTGCCTTGCCAATGAATGGCCCAGGTCTGTCTGCTGCAGGGTGACCCAGGTAGGGCCTGGAGTGCTGGGGAGACGGTGCTCCAAAGAGAAGTGGTAAAAGGGATGTGAGGGGAAAAATGAAGAGAGATGTGAACCAAGTGGAAAGGGAGAGGGTGTGACAAAATGATTAACTCCAACTTGTGAAGAGTGTAAGTAGAAACAGGAAAATGAACTCAGGAGAAACTTCAGGAAAACTTCTGGAAGCTGTTTTGGGGGCTTCGTGCATGTACCCTCCATCTGCTTTTGTGGGTGGTTCTTTGTTTTGGGTTGTTTCTTCTGCCTTCTTTCTCCCCAGAAGAAGCAGCCACAGTAAGCACAGCATACCCTGAGTGCACCAGCCCCAGGGCTGGGCAGAATCTCTCTGGGAAGGGGACCTACAGCTGAACCTGGATCTTATGGCCACCTGGGGAACATAGAGCTCTTGCTTTGCATGGAGTTGCATTGTCTATCTGCTAACAGGGGCTATGGTATGCTGCCTGTCCCAGCAAAATCAATGTGTTGCAAAGGCTGTGTGCTCCTATATCAAGTATTCTGTGTTATGCTTGCTAAGTGTGCATCAGGCTGACTGGATTGTGAGTTATATGCTCACAAAAATAGTTTGTTTTGAGACTGGATGTCTTTGCAAGATTCTTAAGCAAGAAATGATTTCTAATTAAGGAAAGAAGAATGTGTATACAGCTTGAGCTCCTCACTGCTAACAGCTGTAATATGGTGACTGGTGGGGAATTTGAGTTGTTTTCGATGAACAATCCTGTCACTGATGGATTAGAAATAGGTGTTTTGATGGAGAACACTCCTGAAGCTTGTGCTTGGAGGACTCAGAAATGTCCCTTTCTGGGCTGTGCTCAGGAGGTTGGACACAGCACTCCAAACCTTCACCCAATGCAGCCACTATAGAACGTCCGAGGCGAGAGCCCTCCCTAGGGCACAGCGCTGCTGTCTGGAGGGTTTTAGCTGCCGTGCACCAGCCGAGACCCCCCAATGCAGAAGTGCTTGACCCCAACAACTTCCTGTGGCAAGGCACTCTGCAGCGGATTGTCTTTGCCTGCCCCAGAGTTATTTAATTTCCTTCCCTTGGGTCCCTACAGCCCAGTCTCGCCCGACAAAACGCACGCTCAACTTTTTTTTTGCTTTTGTCACTTCCCTTCTTATACTTTCCTGGACTATAAATATAGCTGTAGTCACTAAATCACATTTATAGCTAGAGAGAAGAAAGTGATTTAAATATCACTTTGAAATAGAGGGGGCATTTCTCGCTGCTAGCAGGGACACGGTGTTTTCCGTGCGTCCGCCCCTCCACCTCCTCCGCGCTTCTGGCAGCGGGGCAGTCGGATCCCGGTAACTATTAACCACACTGTCAACATGGGTTAGCGGGACGGCGGCGTGGGGCAGTGTCCCCGCGGTCCCCCGTGGGGCGGAAGGCGGCCGAGGACTCGGCATCATGGCGGTTTGGGGCACTCACCTCGCTGCGCTGGAGCTGGAAGAAGCTGTTGAGATAGCTGGAGCTGAGCGAGGAGCCCAGCTCCGGGGGGCTCTTGGTGTATCCGAGGTCGGGGTGCTGCGAGGAGGAGGGCTCGGGGCGGAAGGCATCGAAGGCGCTGGCCTGGTGCGTGTCTTGCAGAGAGAGATAGACCCAGTTGAGGAGCTGGGCGGGCTGGTACACGGACGCGGCGCTGGTGTCGATGGCTGACAACAAGCTCATCTTTTCCCCGAGCGGCGGCCGCCTCCGACTCGCCGCTCCCGCTCCGGCCGCGTCCCCGTCCCCGTGCGGGCCGCCTCCTCCCGCCGCCCAGAGGACGGGCCGGGGGCTTGCCGCTCCCCGCTCGCTGCCCTACGGCCCGCGGAGCCCGCCCAGCCCCAGCGCTCCGAGCCGCACAGGCATCGCTGCCGCCGCCCGCGGGCCGCGCAGGAAACTTTCCGCGCTCTGCTCCGGGCCCCGCTATCTGTCTTTATTCCCACTCCCGCAGGCACGGCCGGGGAGGAGCCGCCGGCGCTCCCATACGCCTCCCGCCCGCCACGGGGTGCGGGGCCGGGCGGGGCTCTGCTGATTCGGCCGCCTCCGCGCCCGCCCCGGCCCGGTGTCCCCGCACGGGGCGCGCCGACGGGCGGGCTCGCTCTGCCCGGGGCTTCCTTTTCCTCTTTCCTGCGACAGCTGCCGCACACGCGGCCGACCCCGGGTCCGCTCTCTCGGGGCCGTTGCGGAGCGGGCGAGCCCCCCTCGGTGCCCCGGAGTCCCGCTCCTTGCTGGAATCCGCAGCGAGAGGTGCCCGCTCGTTCACCCTCAGCCAGAGGCGCAGTTTACAGAAGCTCCCTGGCTGAGAGCGGTGCCAGGCCTTGCTGAGAGCCAGGATTTCCCAAATAAGGCGGCGAGCGTGCCGTGTTCCGCTGGAACCCCGCTAGGCTGCCCTGGCCCCGGGCCGCGCCGAGGTAACGCCGCGGCCTTTTAAGGAGTCGGCAGCACGAGGGGGTGATGGACGATCGTGCTCTTAGGAAGGAGCCTCAGCCGTAAGCTGGTGGTTCCCAACAGAAGTTCCTAAAATAAAGAAATAAAAATAAAAATCCAACACTTTCATTACTTAGATAAAATTAAAATCTGACCTTTGAAACTTCAGTGTTGGCATCCAGGTTTGCCATAGTGAGTCACACATCCCTGTTACATTGGAGGAAAAATCACTGTATGGAGTGCAATGGGAAATAAAGGCTGGCATGCGCACAGCACTTAACTCATCAGCTGCAAACCTGGCAGGTAGATGCACCTTTCTGCTGAAAGCAGGCAGGCAGCTGCACCGCTGACTGCTTGCAAGAGTGTGAGCGAAGGTGGGGGCTGCAAAGCTGCAGAGCCAGGTCAGGTTTGGAACAACTGGAAGCAACTTGAACTCCTTTAATGGTGCTAATTTGTATATTTATTTTAGAAGAGAAAGTTCTTGCAGTGTGGATCCAATCCACTTGGGAGCTCTTGGTTTACAAGCACCTCTGGGAGCTTCTGAATGTTTTCATGTCAGCTCAAAAAGGTACAGGCTGTGCTGGGCAGTGCAGGGGGTCTCAGTTGTCCATGGCATAAAATCATAGGGACAGGGAACCTGAATCAAACTGCGCTCAAACTCAAACAATTGCTTGAGGTATTATTCAAACAAAAAAAAAGTTTGAACTAGGTTTAATGACATAATAAATTATGGATGAGGATTTTACTATATTTGCTGGTAAATGGAAAAAGAAGAAATAAAGCTCAAGTTTGAGAAGCCTGTGTTTCTGGTGGGAGTTTACGGTCATGTCAGGGCAAGGTTCTGGGTCTGCAGTTGTGGAATGCTATGGGCATACTAATTCCTTCCTTAATGACACTTTGCATTTTTATCACTTCCTTCTTTTACCTGATAAATTAAGGAAACACACTTTGGTCAGGCTGCGTACTCCCATAATGATACAGTGAAGCTCAAGGTTGCTCTGAGCAAGCAGGAAACAGAATGTAGCAGAGTTCCTGGAGTGACGTAGAGTGGTGGAGGTGATACAGAGTGTCACCAGTGCTTGGAGGTGATACAAAGTCTCGCCAGTGCTTTGGGTATGTCTGCAATTCCTCCTGGACACTAGGCCTGCTGGATTCTACTACTCGGGTGGAGGATTGAGTGCTTTGTTCAGCCAAGAGCTGAGAAAGGGAAAGGGGGCAAATGCCTCTGCTGTGAGTGGTTCAACCAAGGAGGGCTTGAGCTGAGAGATACGGCTGCCATCCTGGTCTGCTGCTGCAGAAATAATTTCTGTGGAAGTCTTCCCCTCTTTCTGTGTTGAACGCTGCTCTTAGCTTAGCAAAATGTCACTACCACATTTGCAGATGTCCAGTGATCATCAAGATGATGTCTTTTTTCTTGCAAGTCTCCTCCTTGTTCACCTCTACAAGTCATAGATGGAAGAGGAGGGGATGAGCGCAGTGGGCACTGCAGCAGATGTATCACACTTGAGGAAAATATGCGGTGAAGCTCAGTTTTGTCAGTTGTTCTCTGAAAGGTGTGCGGGGGGACATGGGACAGCCCAATGGCTGCAAGATGCCTTCAGCATGTGCACTCAGCTTCTACTGATCATGTTGGGCTGGAATGTAAGCAACATTAGCTGTGTGGACTGCGCATCAGCTGCATGGTGCTGGAGCAGTAGTTTGTTTATCCTCCTGGTCTTACTTGTGTGTAGTGTTAATGAAGTCAGAAAACAACCAGAACTTTAACACGAAACTTGAAATGGTTTTCATGGCTTGGGTGACTTGGTAACAATCTTGAAAGAGGTCAAAGTCAAATGTACGGAGTGAATCCAGCCCACCCATCCCAATTCTGTTCCCCAAGCAGCAGGTCACTGTGCAGTTTATTAGTGTCATGTAGCTGCTCACCTCAGTGAGCTGGGCCTCTTGCAGCTGCTCTCTGTCGGGGGAATTTTTGCAAGACTGAGGAACAGAACCATCAACTTCTGGCCAGGAATCATGTCATTAATCCAAGTAGTTGTGTTCCTGCTTTCAGTGTTCATATCAATAGAAGGTGTCAGCCATTAACCTGCGCTGTGCTTCCTAAGTGTGTTTATGTCAGGATTTTGTTTGTTTGTTTAATGATATTCCATATTTTTAAAAAATGGGTGCACCCTACTAGAAAATGTCCTAGATTCTCCTCCTTTTAAAAAAGATCCTGGCCTGATTTGCTGTCATCTTAGTTTAGCTCCTTACTAGATGGCATTCCAAGGAGAAGATGGAAGTAACGTCTAAACATGGCAATTAGAGTGGTTAGCTTGAGCGCATGGCTGAACCCAGGCACACACACTGCAATGGGCCCCTCAGCTGTAGCACAGCAGGAATATTCTTAGTGAAGTTTTTTCTTGTGCTACAGTAGAGATTCTTATCTTATGAAATAATTTAGCCAAGCTATGGAAATAGTACGTAAGCACTCTTCAGATTATGAGAAGGCATTTCAGTTTTACAGTTGTAATAACAGTACATCTTCCTGTGATGTTGCTCAGATCTGGATGTCAGGCACTTGTGCTTGCTATGTAGGCAGGACAGTTGTGCTGCCAGAAACGAAGCACAGTATAAACCAAGTGTTGTAAAAGTCAGTCTAGGAAATGTAACCTAGCATTATGTACAGAAGTCAAAATGCCTGTTTTCTTCCTCTAAGCAGAAGTGATGTAAAAGTGCTCTTCCTCCTAGAGCTTTGACATAGAAGGTTCTGGAAATGAACAAATATGAATTTAAAGCTTATCATCTGTAGACTTTTAGTAAATATGTACCATATGCAAAACTGATTTGCTGTGGGTAGTGTGCCAAGCACAGCTCCTAAGGCTGCCTAAAACCACAAAGTGGGTAATTGCTGTAACAGACCCTCGCTGAGCACATGGTTCTGCACCTGGCCAGCTTATGTTTTCAAGTCCTGGGGCCTCCCCACTTGCTCTAGGTTAGCATGTCTGTGCATTGCTGAATAGTTGCATGAAAGCTGTAGTTAATATGTATAGCTGCATGAGGAATACTGCTTTTAGAGTTTTTTAGTGGTTTGGAGTTTTTTAAAAAAGGAGGTGTTTTTGTTTTTGTTTGGTTTTGCATTGTTCTACTAACATCTCTGCTAACTCTTCTGTTGCTGGACAGATTTCTGGAGTGTTCTGTTTATTTCACATTAATAGACAGAAGGCCTTGTCCCTACTGCTGATCTAAGAGTTCAGCATCCCTGACCAAAGCGGTAGCTGAGGCATGGTACTTAGCCCATCCTATCCTCTCACTCTCACTTGCTTCAGGAATCCAATGGAGACAGGAAAGGCAGGAGGGTAGAGGGGAGGGAGTGAAGACAAGCACAGCAGCATCCCCTGTGCCCTGCCCAAAGTGTCTGCCTTGGGACATCAGCAGACGCTGGCATCCCCATCCAGGGAGCAGCACATTGTTCTGCCAGCACGTATAAATGGCTCTGAGTTTGCCCATTGTGGCAGAATGAGGCTAAAGAAAAAAGGGGAGCAATGACAGGAAGGAGAAGAAAACAGCGGAGATAGAAATAAATGAAAGGATGATGTACAGATAGCATGGTTCAGCACTGGATAATAAGATAAGAGGGAGCACATGGGACCTATGAACAGAGCAGTGTGTTGGGGTTGGAGCTGCAGTTTGATTTTTGGTAGCAGACTGTCTGCCTATTGTGGAAGTAGCGACTGCCTTAGGTCAGCTCAGCTCTGGGAGTAGTGTTTTGTCTACGGCCTACCAGCCTCATGGCACTGCAGTTGTTTCGCAGCCTGTCACTGCCTCCTGCTTTAATGCCACATTCTCACTGGTTTCCTTTTAGTGCCTTCTTTAAGCTCTATTGGAAATTTTGCTTTCTCTGTGTTATCCCATATTTCCACAAGGTTGGGTAACAGAACAAGGAGTTTTTTCGCTGACATTCGCTGTGACTTCTGGGGCTGTGGTGAGTCTAGACCAGCCATTTCTCATGTTTAGCCCTACCCCTGTTCCAGGAAAGCTTGTTTCCTGGTTACTTTGAGTTGACACAGTATTTATATCGGAATCGGAAAGTCTCCAAGGAGGTTTCAGGCACTTCTTTACGTAAAATGGGTGAACTGCAGACACTCAAAGACAAGAGATTTTGTTTTCATGTTCTAGAATGTGGTTCTTTGTTTCAGGTAAGGTCTCTCTCTTTGCCTCAGTCAGCATACCTCACATGCCTGTCACAATTTCTGAGATGATCTAGAAAATGTCTTACCTACATCACCTGGCTCTCAGTTGTCTGATGCTGGCAATATCTGTGTACAGCTCTGAGCAGGCAGAAGCTGCTACCCAACTGTATGGGAAATTGGTAATCACAGCCTGAACCTCTGATTAATCAGCTGAGGCAAGTGTTGGGTCAGCTGTGGGAGCACAGGTTGGAGTAATTTAGCTGTGCTCCTGGAAGGGATGGAGCTCGACTCCACCTCCTTTAGACCTCATTTAAGGGCTGACCACTACTAAGGCAGCATCTCTTGGAGATTGCTTCTCGGTGGAGATTGTCTTAGCAGTACCCAGCAGGCCAAAGACTTCCATATGGGTGTGTTTTTCCTGTAAATAGCCTTTTGGGTATTTACAACTACCATCTTTTCATTATTGTCACTGTACACCAACACCATCTCATGACGGGCCCAAAGTCATCAGCTTTTACCTCTGAAAAGCCTTACAATACATCTGCTGAGATGAAGCTGGCACCAAGCTGCACATACCGACCTGACCCTTTCCCATCCGCATTCAGTCAGGTGAGTAACTTTCCTCACATAAAGGGTCAAACAAGCCTGCTAGTGTCTGTCTGTCTTATACTTAGCTGTTAATTTGAAGGTGTTAACATGCACCATCTGGTCCTGCAAGGGATAGGGTTAGTCAAGCATACCATTACCACTAATAACTTGTTGAATGAAAAGTAAAAATGAAAGCTGAGGAAATCTGCTAGGGTGTAACTGCCCCAAAATTAACTTTCCAGCATTTCTGTCCTATGGAATGTCCTATTTGACAGGTAACATCAAGAACCAATGAATGGATGATGTATTTTTTGACAAAACAGTATGGGGTCTTTTTTCCCACTGTTGCTGTTGACTGCCCCTTGTTCTCTGCTCTTTGTCTCAGCCAGCCCACAGGACTGGAAGTCCTTTTCCAGCCTGCATGCCCACATTGTGGCCTTCGCCTGAGAACCACTGTCACAATAGAAAGAACAGTCATCCTTGTTCAGGCTTCTGCAGATGCTTCTTAAATATGTGTCAAAGTGGAATCACTCAGGTAAGTAAGAATATTGAGAAAATAGGGGGATATCTTGTTATAATCCTAATACTAACCTTAAAGACCATGACAGAGGGTCTGGTGTATTTTTACATTGAGAAAATATTGAGAGACGGAAAATCTGACTTTCAACCTTTTTGTGATGGCTTCTCTCTATACTAATTGTCTTCCCCATCTTGAGGGGGAACACCTTTCAGGAAGGTGGCTTTAACTCACAAGCACTGATGACATACTGATGATGTTAAAGTGCTGCAGGTTCCTGCCATTGCCAAATTCCAGCTTTCTTAACGGCACAGTTACATATTACACTGATAAAAAATGTTTCCCATCCTTCAGCCAAGATTTCAGTAAAGAAATGCTTTTGGTATTTATAGTTTGCTTTTATGCAATCACTGTTGTGTTTTGAATGAAGGAGAGGGTGTTGAGTGAGAGTTCAGTGGCTGTTAAACAGCCTGTATGCAGTCCTTTCCTTAAAAATAATGTTAGAAATGTTTTTTTTTTATGCTGTTTTGAAAAATAGGGAACTGTAGAGCACATATTACTCCTAAGTATGAAATGCCTGTTCTGTTTCTGTGGCCAGAAAGTAAGGGTGTGAGTTGTTGTCCCCCATCAACAGGAGCCAGAGGGGCTACACAGAAACTTAATGCTCTGGCTAATTGCTGGAGTAATGTCCCACCTGCTACTCATTCTGCTTCCAGCAAGAACATGCATGTTCTGACTCTATATAAAAGCACAGCAAAGTGAGGATGACACACCTCCACACTGAGATACAGTATAGGAAGGGATCATGCTTTTCAGCCAGATTTTTTTCTAGGTCACCAGTGCCTTGAATGAAGATGTCAATATCCTGCATCTGTTTTTGTATCTTGCCAGATGTCTCAAGGTGAGATAAGAGGATTCATGTAGCTAAGGAAACAAGTTTATCTGTACCGTGTTTTTGGTGAGTCAGCTTAAAAAAATAAATAAATGAATCAGGCCTCCCTTGGCAAACTGAATGCTATGAAGAGGTTTCACTTGGCTTGGATTTACGTATAGTTAGTAAAGAATTTAACAATATACTAGAGTGTGTATCCTTTGTTTAACTTCTTTTAAACCTTTTCCCTTGCTGATCTGAAAACATGAGTGTACTGCAAATATTGCTGCAGTTATGATTCTCTTAGAAAACTTTTGAGAAGAACTGACAGTGACAGCTAATATCCCCAGTAAAATGTTGTGGTTTGGCTTTGATTTGTGGTTAACTGTGGCTAGATTGGCAGCTGGAGGTACAATTTGCAGAAGTACTTCCAAAATTATGATTCATTTCCAGTTGTAGTTGGACAGATTGAACCGGGTTCAGGCTTAGTTTGATTCTCTCTTCTTAAATACCTGTATCTTGCATTGTTTCTGCATTTCAAAGGTTCTCTTGTTCTCTCTGCTGTCATAGTTATGCGATTGTAATTCTTTCATAAAGAAAGGCTCTAGAAGGCCAGTAAATAAATAATTCATGGCATACCCCCTAAATATCTGCTTTCTGGATAGCTTGAAGGCTGTATGTTAGCAGGAGGCTTAGGTTACATTGGGACATTTTTTAACTGACAGTCACACTTTTAAAATGAATAATTGTGTTTGATCATAATAGCAGCCAGTCTGCAAGGACTCATAAATTCCACTGAGTTACCAGAGATATGGCTTAGTCTGCTTGGAATCCATAATGCATTTTTAATCGGACTATTATGGCTCCATGGTACCTGTATATTCCATTGAAAAAAAAATGAAAAACTTTCTATTATAATTCAATAGAAACCCAAAGAGTCATAAATCCCTCTTGGGTTTCTTGAGTTTATTTTCTTGGCTTGGGGTAACTCCCATGGACTGGAGAAAAGGCTTCACTTTTTTGATCTGCTTGTTCAGTCATTTGTTTTCCCCCACTGAACTTTCCCTTATCAGTAAACCCTTTGTTCCCTCTCTTGCTCTGTAACAATTTGAGTGCTTGTTGTTTTGAAAGCCTTTTGGGGGGAGTAAATCTCCAACCAACACTCTAACTGGGTGGATAACATAAAGTGACATCTGCTCTAGCAAGTACTGTGGCTATTTCTTAAGGCAGGTTTGTGGGTCTGATGTCCACACTACTTATTTCGGGGACTTTTTTCTTCTTCAAGATGAATCTAGTTTAGCAAGCTGGATTGAATGCCCCGTAGTAGTCAGAGCACATTTCAGCCTAGCTTGTGATTCAGGCATGTTGCGTGTGCTCTGATGTGAACAAAAACAATGGAGAACAAGTCATAAGATCTGAGATGGGCATGTTAAAAAATTGTTTAAAACAATGTTAACATCCAGCTGTTCTCTATGTGCACCTACCTGGGAGCAGTGCATGGCCTAAACTGTTCCTGTGGCTAGCTCAGTAGTGAAGGTGTACTTCAGCATTTCATCTGAGATGGTTTTAGGGACTAACACAAAATTCCTTTTGTTCCCCTCCCACCTATTTGGGATGGTTTATAGAGGTACTCTCTTGCAGCTATCTTTTTTTTTTTTTCCCCATGCTTTTTTTTTTTTCCTTGTGGAAGTTGAAGGAAAACTATAAACTCAGTATTACTGTTAATAAGAGTTTCAAAATCACAAGCTGTCCCTCTTGTGATTTTGCGGGACATGGAATACTGTGTGAATCCTTGCCGCACTGGCATTCCAGCAGTCACAAAGCATTTTTGAGTACAGCTTGTCTTTGCTCATACTTCTATGCTTTCTCCATTATGTAGTTTATTTATCCCTTCTGCAAGGCCTCTGAAAGGATTCATGTAATGAATAATGGCCAAACTTAGTCCTGATAATCACTTATTTGCTTGGAATGGAATTAAAACTATGCATTATTTGACACAGGACATTGAACTGCCATCAAGTCAGGATGTTGTCAGTGATGTGGGACAAGTTACAACTAACAAGGGCAGAATAAAATTATTCTATGTTATTCTCTTCAGGTTCTAAAAATAACGTTTTTCCTTAATGACATTCTGCTGAATGGTACTCCCAAATTACTATTTTATCAGTATATAAAAAGGGTGAGTGCAGCCACCAGAAAAGTGTTATAAAATCAGCTGGGTAGGCACAGAAGCTGCACAACTTGACTGGGGTAACAGTGGCCCCATGGCAGGCAGAGGCAGCCAAAGCAGTGACCTAGAATTTTGTACTTGAGCCATTAAACCACATAGCAACAATTTGATGAGTGTCCTTTGACAATGGAGATGTTGGAAATACATTCTCTCCCTTGAAAAAAAGTGTTCTACATTTGGGATGCAGTGTTCTACTCTGCCTTTTCCACTGAAACAAGAACAGTATGTATTTAAAAAAAAAATAATAATCTTATATTGCTGGTCAGTTTCAATTTTTGTTGTTGTTCCACCAAGTTTTTACTAAGATCTGGACATGTGAAGAATATTTTTCCTTCGGGTCATCAAACTGCTTATCTCTGAGCTGGTTCATGCTCCTTTCTCTAGGCTGCTATAGATGGTGGTGCTCCCTGGGCAGGAAGGGTGATGTTTTCTGAACTGTTCCCTCTACCCTGTCCTGCAACAAAAGTTTAAGGGGAATGGTTTCCTCCGTTCATTGGGATTTAAGAGTAGCTGTGTTTGAGTGATGGGCACTGCTGCGGATGTGTGAAAGCCTTTATTTGCGTTCTTCTTTTCTTGTTACGCTGCTCAGGCAGTGTTGCCAAGTTGCACCTCTCTCCAGTGTGAGAAAGAACAGCACTGCAAAGCTGTGACTTTAAAGAGCCTGGCTGCCTTTTGGCACCTGGTCACTGGAGATGGAATGTGTTTAAAACCTTAAGCCCCCTCCAGCTGTCTGTGGTATACTTGTGGAAAACAACAATAACACTTTTCCTACTCTTCCTAGGGCCAGCTATATCTGTTACAGTCAAGTAACCAGACAGTGTAATCTAGCACTGATGTCCCTTCAAGCTAAACAGGGCACCATGGGAAGGGAAAGGAAACCAAAATGTTGGGCTGTGGCTCAGCTCTGCTTGGCCACGCATGTGCTTGTGGCTTCCCAGCGCCTGCCCAGGCCCTGCTGTTCCAGGGATAAGACAGTGATTTATTACAAGCTTTGTACTTTAAGCAATTTTTCATTTAATGTTCTGCTCTTACTGTCCAGCTTATCCTCTTGCAGCGATGAAGGTACAGGCTACATATGAGAAGAGTATTTTTTTTTTCCTGTGGGGTATTATTTAAAATAAAATAAAAATAAAAAAATAAATGAAACCACCCTAGTTTGTGGTGAGAGCTCTGTTCGCAAACCATTTTCCTACATTTTACGTGGAATACCTCCAGCTCCCTCTTTTGCAGTGGTTGCCTGTGACACGTTCCCAGAACTAGTAAGCCCCTCTTTTTTCCTATGAGAGGAAGGCTCTGGGCCTGCTGTAATTGCTCCCAGCGTCCTGACTCTACCTGGAGTGCTTCCATCTCCTGGAACCAGCCCAGTGTCTGCTCTGCAAACCACAGTGTGCATAGTTTCGATTGTTAAAAATATTAAAGATTTACTTTGTTAAATGTACTGTATAAGAGTTCAAGTGTTGACAGTTCCTACTAGTATGTGAAGCAGATTTATTTGGATTTGACTTTACACTTGATGCCCATTAACATTTTAATTTAAAGATTTTATTTTACAAGGTTGATAAATCTTTTCTTTAGTAACCTTAATCCCTGTGTCTTTTTGCGTAATAACATTTTAGGTATTTATAGTGCATTTTAGTTCAAGACACCACAGAATGTACTTTTCCTCTTAATTCCTCCTTGTTCCTCTACTTCTGTTTGGATGAGTGCTGTTTTGTGTATTTGATTGCCCTGGCAGATTTGGTTTAAGTATTTCCAGATTTGTATTAGCAAGTGATTTTTGCTATTTTTCTTCTTCTTCTTTTTTTTTTTTTTTAGAACAATAGCAATTTTGAAATCCCAAGCAAATAATGCTGTGTGACTGAGAGGCTCATATTAACTTTATAGGAGAGCAGAACTCCCAGCTCTTTTCTACAAGCATAAGTGTGAGAAATGTGGACGTGTAAGTTACAGTATTTATGAGACCTGCTGCCCACAGGACACCCAGCAGGGCTGAGGCAGGCATTGCATGCTCTTGTGATGCTGAGGGCAGTTGCTGGTTTCAGTGAATGGGAATGGCTCTGGGCACTTTGACTCCCAATTTCTTTCTCATAAGTGTAGCAGGTGGCTCTGAGAAGGTAGTGTCTGGTTTCCACTACTTGCAATCTGGATGTGAACCAGTGACCTGGCTCACGAGTTCAGAGGTGTTAACCCCATGAAACTTCTCTTACCTTTTAAAGTAACACAGACCAAAAGCAATCAAAGAGCACAAAGTTGAGCAAGTCATTGCTTATATACTGTACCACTCAGGCATTGGCTTTTTTTACTTTTTATATTTTCTCTTTTGCTTTTAGCTGCTTCTGTGTTGCCATCAGTATCTTGATCAGCACAGGGACATCCTGGCCTGCCCAGCACAGCCACCAAGGCTGTGGGGTCTCAGAGACAGTGTGAAGCTCTCTGCCAGGCTGGCCTTGCAGGGCGCATGGTATTTTCCTGCCAGTTGGGTGTAAGTGATTGTTTGCATGGAGACTTTGCTGAGAAACCTTAGCTGGGGGAGAACAGAACTGAAACGCAATTTTCATCAACTCTGCACATTCATATGCATCTGTGTACTCAGAAAAATACCCAATGGTTTATGCTGCCAACTAAAACAGCTGTATATAATGAATAGCCAGTCCTTCCTATATATTACTCCAGTATACTGCTCCCACATGACCTATAGCATTTTTAAAAAAAAAATAATAATGTAGAAAGGACTTGGCAAATAATTTTTAGAAGTTAATGCATCTGAAAAGTATGACAAAATTTAACAAAACAAAAATTGAAATTAATTACTGGGTTTTTCTTGAGGAATTCTCTCCTTCAGAAATTTAATTTCACTACTCTTCTGTTTTCCAATCTTATATAAATATGCCAGCAGTATAATTCACAAATGGAGATTTGATTATTCTGCTATTCATTTTTTATCATCTGTGGAAGAGTGGATTTCATTTTTATGTTATTTCTACTGTAGAAGGAATTTATACGTATGTCTCTGGCTACGTGTGTATGCTCACAGCTAGTTGTTTTCCTTATTTACGTTTATGAGAGAACTCTTCTCAATGCCTTTTGAAAGGCACTCGAATTCTATTGTTGCCTGTTTCGTTTGCTTATTTATGTACTGAAATAGTTAAAAGAGGGAGCAGATTTTTTAAAGAAACCGTATTCTTTGAACAGTTGTTACTTTCTGTCTCAGTGTTGTCTCAATTGCTTCCCCTAAAATGTTTGTGATTGTTATAAAAGAATGATTTATTATAGACTGCAGTAACTTACTGTGGTCAAGTATTGTGTGCAATACATCTTGGGGTTGACTAAGGCTGTGCTCTCTGACGCAAACATTTTCCAAGTACACGTATCTGTCTGATCATTTTACAGGTTTGCATTGGAAAGAAGATGCAGAGATTTAGGGGGAAAAATAAAAGGAAGGAATGGTAGAAGGTGGTCTGGATTACTTTTAAGAAATGGATTATTTTTAAAAAGCCAACAAACAAATATAGCTTACGAGCACGATGCTTTAAGGAGCAATTTACAAGTACAAAATTGTTAAACCTTAATGTTCGTTCTCAGAAGAGATGTTTTTACCTATTAATTCCTTTCTCTAAAAACTTTCAAAATAGTTTTGTCTGATTTGAAGCAGCATACTTAGAAATACCTGGATTTTGCCTTCTGCTTCAGATAACTTCTGTACCCGACTTAAGGATGAAGCGGGAATCACTCAGCTTTACCCACTAGGAGTTATTGGAATTAGTCATTGACCTTTGTTCTCAGGCTTAAAAAAAATGGATATTGGGATGGTGCCTCCCACTTGCTTGCTTTGGCCAGTGGTTACTTAAGGCCCAGTGACCATTTCTTGCTATACATGTGCTGTAAGTTAATATCCTGAAAGGGTCTTGATGATCTGTCAGCAGTTCATTCAGATATTCCTTCTGAGCTTTCACTCAACATAAAGCATGATCTAAGCATAATGGTCTGTGGTGAGGTGGTGAGTTTTTTGTTTTATTTTGTTTTCAGTAATTTAGGATTAGGTCAGATTCTGTGAAAGATGATGTACAAATTAGACCAAAAAGTCAGTTTCCAATTTTTGACAGGAAAAGACAGTTTTAGCACTGACAATTTTATTTCATATTATTTTCACTTGTCTATATTGTCCAGTATCTGAAACGTCCTTTTGGATTTCGAGATTTAGCTCAACTTAGCTCCACTCTTAGAATTTTTCCAAAACTCCCTGTATTTGCTCTTAATCTCTAGGGATACATTAGGGAATTCATGATTCAGATGGCTCTGCTCCTGACCTATTATTATTTGTGTATTTTGTTTTACCATTTTGAAAATAGCCTTTGGCTTAATCTCCTTATCACATCATTTAGTGCTAAAATAGCCTGAAATTTTAGCTGCAGATTTCAAGCATTGCTAAATTGCATAGATGTTGAGATGAATGGGGGTTAGCATAGTCTAGCCTTGATTGTATAGGTCAGTGAAGATAAATATTCATTCTTTGGTCAAGTCACAATGCAGCTTATGTTGACAGTAACTCAGCAGTACTTTTTCCCATTAGTAAACCACTGACCTTAGTCTCACTCTTAAAGTACCACTTTTCTCCACTGTGATAATGTAATTCTGACTGTTTGGTACACAGCATCTATGCAGTCCTGTGACTTCACCAAATGGATGCACAAACATTTGTGACTTAGAGTTCTTGGCCACTCAGTTTTCTGAAAGTATCAGTAACTTTATGATAGCAAATAGACAGTGAATATCTGTACTTAAATAGTTGGACCAAAAAATACTGCATATATTTCTATAACTCTCTAAGGTACACTGTTAAATAGTTGTTACTACACTGTAATCCTCTTGTCATTCCCTATAGTGCTTGCTGAAAAAAAATGCAATTTTTGCAGCTTATAAGCAAAATCAAAACCAGGGTGAGTACAGATCAATAGTCATGATTTAGAGGCCTGAATTCTGGAGTCGATGCCATGTACTGATGCATGACTTCTCCCATACTGCTCTATGAAATAGATATCTATCTGATTGCTGCTCTGCAGGATGTTTTATGCATTGTATGTCAGTAATGCTTGTTGTTTAGAATGTGTTTCACATCAACAGCAGTTGTGATTTTGGTTCATTTTTCAGGAATAGTCAGGATTTAGGAACATTATCTCCTTTAGACTTGGATAACAAATCCATAGGGAGAGGGCACTGTTACCTATCTCAGAAGGTTGTTATATCTATATTTATTACTGTCTGCAAAGAAATGTGAGGTCTTGCAAGAGCACCCTCTAGAAATCTGAATTTTCAGAACACATTTTTGCCTGTTTTTCCACTTTTGAATCAGTGCCCAAACTTTCCCCCTTCTTTTGAGAGTTTGTTTTCATTGCTGCACTCTTTGTTCTCCCTCAAAATAATGTGATAAGCTAAGAAATTTTAAACCTTTCAGTTGCTGAAGTATCTTCTTGGACATGAAACCCTGCAATGCCTGTTACTGCTTGGGTTAAGAAAGGGCATATTGTTGCTTAGAGAGTGCCTATAGATACTGTGTTGAAGCATCTCATAAAGAAAAAATGCATACTGGGAAAATATCAACAGTGACTCATTGAGTTCTCATTACACTTCTGAACTGTTTTCAGCTTCTAAATGAATCAATATACAGTAAAGTCCCGATCATGAAGAATAGCTACTGGTATGCAGCAGCACATCTTGTGGTTATGACAAAGGACACAAGTTGAATTGAGCTGTGTTCCTGTTACTCATTATGCCATGGACTCACTCCATGGTCTTAGTAAAGCCTCTTTGCTTCTTTGGCTCCTCAATTCCTTTGTCCACCTTTCCTAGCTAAGACTGACCACGTTATCAGGAACTGACTTTTGTCTTGTGCCGTTCTGACCTGCAAGGCCCAACCAAATAGTCCACTGGAACCTTTATATCTGTGTAGACCCCTCTTATTGTGTCCATTGCAGCTGTCCTCAATGGGAGTTTCTAAGATCAGAATGTACTACATTGTTGAGTGTTGATGGGATGCATGTGGTCACCAGTCTCCTTGTTACTATTTCAGTCTCTTGCATTTTGCTTTTGATGAAAAGTAAGTTTATAAGTGTCTTTTTAGTCTAAATTTTCCTCCTACACTGAGGCTAAATGCGGCCTCAAACTAATTAGTTTAGATGTTTGAGTAGCTTAAGCCTAGCCCTTCCACTGAGAACATCCCATTTTGAAATCAATTCCATATGCATAAAAGTCATATGTGAAATGCTGTTGTGCATCTCTAGGTATGTTGGTGGCAGTCTGATCGGCCAGGACTGGGGTGAAATGAATCAGCTTTGTGGCACTGCTTCAGGTTAGAATTGTGGGTGTGCTCTGGCTACACCATGAAGCCTTTGTAGTATGTGCTATAAATAAACAACCAGCAGAGAAGGATTTGTAGGTGTGGTTTTAGACATCAGTTTTCCTGTAGTTGGATTCCTGGAAATGTTTACAACAGTGCTGCAAACACTTATATTGAAGAATAGCCAGCTTAGCTGGAGAGTCTTCTCATCTGCAGTACATGCAGCAGATATTTCCCAGCTGGTTCATGGTTCGGAAAAAAAAAAAGTAACATGAAAATACAGTGGTATGTTCACTTTCACCGTTATGTTGGTTGCAATACAGAGGAGTGGGAGGGAAAAACAGATTGCTTGCTGGAGTTATCAGGCAGATGAATGGCTTGACGGATTTTCTGAAGTATTTTTGCAGTGTTTGAAAAGCTACAGTATGTGGTGAATAAGTGAAAGATCCTTGCAAAGAAGTAAACAAACAAAAAGCCCACAGCTGATCAGTTCTTGGTCACATCTCAAACAATCAAAAACACAGAGTATAGGTTTTCATCTGACCTGGGTAGTGCCTGGATTTGCCCTGGCTGATCTCTCTGAAACAAAATCAAGCAGAATCAAGGCCATCAATGATCAACAGGAAAACTACAGCTTTTAAAGAAATACAGAATCCTGTATATTGTGTGCAGAGAGCACTGTTTGCCTTTTGGTAGACAAATGCATTCAGGGATTACTTTTACCTGTATACCACTTTACTGCCACCCACTTTGCTATTAAATTTATTGGAGAAGAACTTTTAGGTGTGTGGATAGACTTCATGATGGAATACTAGATATTTCAAAGCTCAGATATGTATTTATTTACCAAGGTTGGCAGTAGTATGTAGCTTTGTGCAGACACTGAAGACCTGGTGATCAAAAGCTAGACGTTGTGGTTTCTTGTGAACATTTTCCATTGTGTTTTATTGATGTGCACACCTTTCTCAGTATGTGAGAAAGTATACTCAGTATGTTTTTTGGGAAGGTACAGAGAAAAAACATTCCTGTTATGACTGTCAGTTGTCTACAAAAAGTCTTAACTAATTAGTTGACCGGTTAGCCTTGAAACATGGTGCAGTTCCCTTGAGCTTGCATTTCAGTATTGTGCTCAAGAGTTTCATTCTGTGCACTCACATCTCTTCCCTTCTACGGCTATGAAGGTGCAACCTTATTAAAATTCTCTTGATGCTACTGGATACGTCAGTAGGATTTCATGTAGAAGCATGAGTCTAAACCTTCACCTCAAGTGCTGGGAGGCAGATCTACCTCTTCATAAAATTTAAAGCTGGCTGACAGTGAAAACGTTTATTCCAATCAAAGCTGGTACATAAGGCACAGAATTTTATGACCTTTCTAATACCTTTGGCTAAGAAGTTTTTCTTGATCTCAGAAAAAACTCCAGCTGACATAGGGTATCAACTTTTCCCTTTGTAGTGAGTTCCAGCAGTTAGTCCCCCTTTTCATCCAAAGTGGCCTCCACTGCTATTTACTCATTTGTTTAGTTACCATTTATTTTGCTTTTCCGCAAGTAAGGAGGGTGAGTTGTTTTTGTTTTGTTTTGCTGGGTTTTCTGTTTGTTTGATTGCTTTTAATTACAGTTGTTGTTTTTTCTATGGGAAGAATAATAGAATTGATTTGTGTTTATGTAATTTTTAAACTGGTTTTCTCCCTCCAGAAATTCCATTTTGTCAGCTGAAAAAGCAGAATTATATTTCCAAACAATTAATAAGCTATAAAATGCTGGCCTGTGTTACACTATTGAAATTTAGGCTCTTCTTACTGTCCTCCCTTGATTTTGGTAAAAGAGATATTTTAATCGGAACAGCAAACCAGATGCTTAGCTGCTTTTAGGAAGATTTTTCAAGCTGCACTTAAACTTCTTCAATCATTTTTATTCTTCTTGATGTAATATTTGATTGTGCAGAATATTTTATGTATATGAAGAAAGAAATAAAGCAAAGCTTGCCTGGAAACATTCCAACAGCTATAAGATGTCTGTCCTGAGTATGAATTACTGCTGCACCCCTAGAAGACATAACAGCAAGATGATTGTTATGGAAGGCCCAAATTCATCCAGATTTCCTAAACTGTCTGGCTGAACCAGGAGTTTGGCCAGCTCTTCTTAACAGATTTCTTGAACCAGTTCGTTGGTTTGGTTTTTTAACTGGTTGGGGGAGGAATATTGGAAAATGCAACACAAAATGGCAGCACAGCTGTGCAAACAACACTGACATGTTCCTTATGCCCCATCCTCATTGATTAGTATCCCCTCCTCTACATAGTTAGAGAATGCAGTAAGTCATATTCGTATGATGTGAAAAAAATAAGTATAGTTATGATGTAGCTTATTATGAGCATAGTTTATTAATGATAATTGAAGAGCACACTGAGGCTTGCTCTGTTACAGCCTTCAGGGCATCAGCAGTAGTTTGAGGGTCCAAGAGGATTCTAAACTATGATCAGCATGACACATGCCAGTAGGTGTATCTTAAACAGAAGAACTGCCATAGGGCTATTTTTAGTGTGGCTATCAGATGTCTTTGGATGGAAAATTGCAGAGTTCTATTTCAAAAGATCCTATGAAGCCAGAGAGGATGATCTCAAAATACAAGCAGTATTAAGACTGTAGCAAACATGAATATGTTGTCAGAAAGATGAAGGGCAATTCTTGATAGTTGTGCAGGAGAGGGAAAGGGGAAGATGTTTTCCCCTAACAGAGGTAATTCATACGTTCTTTAGTTTTGTTTCAGGGTTTGTTTGTTTCTTTTCCCTATTATTAATAGGGCTCAGTCCTAATACCTTCCTATTCACACCTGCATCACGTAATTCCCTCCATGTTTAAAGCCTTTTCTGTATTGACTGAGTTGGTATGCAACTGTTGCACAGAGTTCAAAGCCAGTAGCTGTGTGTTTTTATAATCATTCATACAGTTAATGACAATCAAGAGATCCTTGCACAGGATTATCTTCACTAATTGCGCAAATTAATGGATGCCATTTTATTCTTATCGTCTTACTTGTATATTTTGATCAGTAAAACAGGTTACTACTACTAATGTTTGGCTAAGGCAAATTTTAAATGTCAGTAGAAGGTGCATGAGATAGCTGAGACATTTACTTGAAAATGGAGCTCGTATACAATATACAAATGCATAGATGTGTTGTATAACTACGCTGCATTACATGCTACTGAAGAAGTGTATGCTGAAGATTGTAATGGGAGAACTAACTATGCTTCAGAGCATGACATGTGGCTCCCCGTTCTTAATTTTAGTAGTATCTAATCTCTCTGTGGCAATAATGTCCCAGCTCAGTTTCCACAGTCAGGTGTAACTTCTTGCTAATGTGTGGCCTGACTACATGAGAGTAGGAAAAAAACTAAAAAGGTTTATTTGAAATTATTTCCTAAACTCATATAAAAGCACGTGTGACGATTCTTGCTTAGAATTAAGAAAAAAGTCAGGTTGTTTGAGGATAGAAATTAAGTACTCCCTTGATTCACCACTACTGTGTAATTGGCTGTGTTCTCTAGAGTATGTTTGTGTTGGTTTCCCAAGATTTTACTTCCAGTCTTGGATATGGATAAAAAATATTGTCCTTTCTTATTTGAAGATATGGTCTTAATAACTGAGAGACTGCTGAACTGTAGTTCTGCATAGAAGTTTAATAGCTCAGCTGCAGTTCCTACAGTTTGCAGGCATCAGTGTGTAAGGCTGCAGGCAGGATAGGCTGTGGAGCATCTGAATTCTAGTTCATTATATATATGATATTAATCAGAGTGTCCAGGGGTGACAGGAATGTCACTTTTTTTCCTAGCTGAGTTCTCTCTGAAAGTTGTACATTTTGAAAGATGGTAACGTGACCTCCATTTCCTGTCCAAAATCTTTTACTGTGCTTCCTTACTGAAATCTCTGGCTCTTTCCTGTTTCTCAGTGTGCTGTGCACAGCGACTGTATTTGTAAGTTTGCTGTTTCCTACCCTGAAGACTTTCTTGATTAAATGTTAGCACTTTTTTGTTGCCTAATTTTCTTCCCTCTCCTTTGGCAGCTTTCCTCAGCTCTTGGCAGTTTCAGTTCTTTGTCCCGGCTGTGCAGTAAGAGATATTCTCATTCTGGGTACATTTCTCAGAAAGGACAACTTTTGTTGCCTCTCACAGAAGCCTCATAGAAATGTGCACAATGTTTCCTTTTCAACCAGCAGCCTATGTAAATCTGTAAGATCCAAAGAAGTCTTCCTGCTATCGAACTGCAGCAGAGGTGAAATATCTCTTTCAGTTCAACCTTCCATTACAAACCATATTCATAAATTAATTACTGTTTTATTGCTGTTACGCTGAGGACTCCTGAAATGTCTTTTTGGGTTTTTTTTGTTTTTTTTTCCAGACGTGCTCTGCTGTGCTGCAGCCTTTAACTGCAGGCACTAGATGATCTGATTAATGGAATTATGACAAATATAAAGTGCCTTTTGTACCTAATTAGTAGTAGGATCAGTACCGGCATCAATTTAAATGATAATTTATTAAGGATAGGATTAGGAAGAGCTCATTTCTCTTTAAGCGTGAAGTTAGAATATTGCTCAAAATCTCACCCAGATCCCCTGTGACTTCTCGTCAGCTCGTCCTTGTGTTGTTGCACTCCATTGGCCATTCAGTAATGGTTAAGATTATGCACTTTAAGCTGCCTTAAAGACAGAAATGCATCACATCTATAATAGCAGCTGCTGTTTTCTCTTGTTCTAAGCATGCATTCTCTACTGATATATTCCTCTTGCTGTGTGTATCCAGTTTCCAAGTGATCTGCTAAAGGGTTATCTCAAGGGGAGATATATCCTGCTTCCCTTGGCCTTTCCTGACTAGAGACACAAGTTGATTTTGAATACAAACATCAGGAATTCCTTTGCAGAATATCCTACAGCAAGTTTTCTTACCCCTCTAACATGGTTGAAGTTTAGTATGAATTTTGTGATTTGGCCATTTTAATCCATTAGACGCTAGTATCTAATATGAATATTAGGCAGCTCTAAAAAAAAAGAAATAGCACCTTCTTTATGGACAAGATCAGTAAAGGTGAGTTGTTACAATAAATAACTTCTATCTAGTAACCTGACTGCAATGCCAATGTCTTTTTTTCCTTTCCTTCCTCCTTGCAGATCAATGAGACTCTCTTTTGATACAGATGATAAGTAAATGGCCCTTAGGCTTTCACTACTAGGACTGTAGAGCTTCAGTTCATAAGCTTAAAACAAATTTTAAAAACCCAGGATGTAATAAATTTGGAGTTGAACTCAGCATTAGAAGTGATAGATTCCAAATTGCAAGGTATAATCATGAATGGGGAAATAGGTATGGTTTTTGTTGTTGTTTTGTTTTTTGTTTTTTCTATTTTAAAATTAGGAAGAGGTAAATCTGCTTTGGCAAGCAGTGACTAAAGTGCAGAATTCAAGGCAAATGACTGCAAATACCTGAGGTGCACAATCAGTGGTGAGTGAAGGGGGTTACACAAACAGTGATGGAGACTGACATGTTCCAAAGGAAAGCTGAACTGTTGTGCTCTGCTGCAGATGAACTGCATTAGTCTGCAAATTTGGAGGTGGTAGAACTGCTTCTTCAGATGCAGGATTAGCTTGGCCAAAGCACAGGAAAATGTACAGTTCGCATCAGTCTTAATTTGGTCTAGAATGTAACTAAATGAATCCATGATCATTTTTTTCCTTGTTTCTAGCATCTATGATGTCACTTCTGTGATAACATTTCATGATAGAAGAAATAGATAAAATTCTTCCTCTGATATTTCTGTAATGTTCTGCAGGGATGGAAAGTTACCATGCTGAGCTGTCAGAGCCCTGGAGAGTAAAACCTCCTTCTGCTATGCATCATAGGCAAGGGCAGGCCATGTGTGGGCTGAGATGGTAATTAGGTTTTATAGCATGTCTATCTGTGGGTCTTTTTACAATCTATTGCCAGAATATACTATTTTAAGAGGTGAGCATGTGCCTATTGAGGATTGATGTGAGATCACCAGCAAGGGTCTCGCACGCCACCAAACAGCTGTCAGGAGAGAACACTGGGCTCCAGTCCCACACTGAATTCCATGCAGGCAGCCCCTGCACCCCTGTTCATGGATCCGCCCCTGCAGAGCTCAGTGAGGGATTCAAGCAGGCATCGGGTTGATCCCAGCAGCTGTTTTTCATTGTGAGTGAAGGCAGAGGGCCCGTCTCTGAAGCAGGATATGGGCTGGTGACCTAATAGTGAAATATATCTTTTCCAGCATCTTTGGAAATGCCAGAAAGAGGCAATAGTGTTTCTGTATATTTACTTAATTTGCAAATAACACAGAGTTGAACTCCCAGATGTCAAGCTTGGGGAGTACTATCCTGAAGAACAGTGTTCGCTGCTCTGCTTTGCCTTCATCTTCCTCTCCCCATCGCAGGAACTGGGTACCTCCAGCAAAGAGCATTCTCTGGAGTAACACAGAATAGCCAAAAGAGGACAGTGCTACACTGCTGGGTTTCCTTGCCTGCTGCAACCCATTGAGCTGCGGCTCCTGTGAAAGATGGCTGCCTTCATCCCCTCCTGCTGTTCTGCCACATGTACTGCACAGAATTCCTCCTGTGAGACTTCCGTGCAATGGGATTCTGTAAGTTAGTAAAAAAACATGCTTGGTAACTCAGTTTCATGTGCAGAGAGCAGATTATTTCAAGACTATGTCCTGCACTAGGACAAATGTAAGTTTCTTTGCCACCTTTAGAGTGCTTTGAAGATACTGCCTGATCAGAGAGCAATGGAAATGTGTGAGGGACTGAGAATCCATTTGAGTGGTGATTTCAGGAGGTGTTTGGAGGAAGTGGGACCCATACCGGGTCTTCAGTGTCAAGTGTAATTTCAGCGTCTCTTAGATGATAAAAGCCAGGCTGAAATTCTAGCCTAATCTTGACTGATTTCATAGATTGCCATTCAGCCCCTCTGATAAGTGTCTAAATTGCATCTCCTCTTGAGCAGATATTGAAAGCATGGAACTCTGCATCTCCCAAACTTTGTCCTTTATGCTTGTCTTTATAGTTTCTATGCTCTTAGTATTGTCCTCTCTTTAAGAAGATCCTCACAAAAAGTATATTTAGAGAAAACTTCTGAAAATGTTAATTCCTTTGAAAGCACTATTTCATTTGCAATATAGCAGAGAAACAGATTTGTGGCAAATGGTTGGACCTGCTTAACTCTAAATAACTCAGAACTTCCAGAATTTTTTTCTGTAGGATTTTATTGAACAAATGAAAACATGTTGCTAACTAGGGAAGTTAAGTAATTTCCTCCTTGCTGTGAAATCACTTTATTAATTGCTTTGTATAAAATCTGGCTAGGCATAAAGCTGAATAGGCTATCAGAATAATTTCAAATGAGACAATGGAAAATCAAATATTTTCCTGTGAGCTAAATTCATTTTTGTTTTGACTTGGCTTTCTTTTGCCCTAAATAAACAGGGTGCGAACTCCAGCCAATTTTCCTTTCGATTTTATCTGCTACTCTGGAATCTCTTCCTAGGAGCTAAATAGTCAAAGGAGAGCACCTGCTATAAAATATGGATGTATGTTCTTGTTCAATAAGGATGTAGGGTTTTCCATTTCCAGCCTTGTGATAACAAACACTGCCCATGTTTTTTTGCAAGAATGATTGTTTTAGGGCAGGTATCGGTGACTGGAGTGTTGTTTATGTAGCAGTGGTATTGTTGTCCCTATGAACCAGGGCAGCTGGGTCCTGCACGGAGCTGACCTACAGCAGGACAAGTTACCTACTGAAGGAATGTATGCTACAAAAATGTAGAGGATGGATGACGTTTCTGAGTGATCAGGGCTTTCTGTGGGGTGAGGAGCAGCCTGCCACTTTGAGCACAGGTAGAGCAGTGGAAAAGGAGTAGTTTCAACAGTTGGCTCAGAAACTACTGCCTGAGTACCTCTGAGCATGTTAGAAATTGTGTCTCTGCTGAGTTTCTGGTGACTTGCTGCTACCAACTAGGCAAGTGTTAGTAGAACTATTTTGATACTGAGAAAATCACCACAGCTTACCAGTGGCAAAAGACAAAATGGTGGCAGCAGTCGCTGTGTGCTGAGGAGAGTGTGAAGCTAGTGAGGTATTGGGGTGCCTGAGGGGGTTTCTGGGCCCTGCCATGCTGTGGGCATGGAGGCAACAGTCAGTGGGTAAATGGAAGTGGAGGCGTTTGTGGAAGTTCTCCCTCCTAGGCCAGATCAACCATGTCCTCATAGGATGTGCAGCATCAAGCTGAACTCTGTGAAGAAACTGCATTCTGTTGTAGTCATTGGTGATATCTACAGAGCTGAAAATCCAGTCTAACTCCTGAGTTCAGGACTTGATGGAAAAATGACAAAAGCTCCAGTCAAAACTGCTTCCATCCAGTTTTATTATGTTTCACAGTTGTTCAAGTACAGTAGAAAGCAGCTCAGAAGGTTTATGCGTACAGCTTGTGTCTTTGAAAAAGCTTTCTGTGTTGTCATGTGCAAAACAGGAAATGTGTAATGGTTCAAACCCGGGAGAAGCTGATCCAGGGCAAACTCTCCTGACCTCATGAAAAACACATCCATCTGAACCTCACAGTGAAATGCAAACATACAGGCTAACCACAGAAGTTAAGAAATATCCTTGCCTGCATTGTATTGCTTTAATGTGGAAAATTTTAACACGAGTAGTGGAGCAACAAGTAACGCTGCCTACAAGCTGATACCACCATGAATCTGTCCTCATGGTGATGGTAGTGTTCTTCATAGAAGGAACATCCTACCCTAAGTTGTCTTCATTTTGCAGGTAAAGTTATACTACCGGATACTATTACTAGCCACAAAGTGTAAGAAAAATGTAAGTGCAAAGGAGAGCAGGGGAATGAAGAGTGAGAGAGATGATGCAAGTTAACCTGAGCAGGTCCTTGGTTATACCTGAGTAAATATTTGATCCAGAACAGACACTTTTTCCAGAAATGACATCTCCTGGACAATGCCAGATCTCCTCTGAAGGCAACCTATGTAAACTTGAACATGTCAGAATGAATATCAGACATTCTTAGTGATTAGAAAGACTTCAAAATTATCCTGCACATCCTATATTATCCTATAGCAGTAGAGTCCAAATGCTGGTCCAAGTGGTATTTGAGATCACATGCCTACGACAAAAGGCCCAGCTTATATTTCTCGTTAAATTAAAATTAGGGGTGGAATATACCACTTGGAACTAAGGCAGCTACATTCCATTTTTCACATAACCTCTCTGTTATGATTATTTCTTCTGAAAAGATGGGGAAATACATTCAGAGTCAGAAACCACTTAAACTCTGGGAGTCCATAAAATACAAAACCTACTGTGCAGAGATGTGCTAAGTACTGTCAGACCAGTACTAATCTCTGTTTAAAGTTCTGGTTGTTGCAGTAGTATGCATTTTCACCTACTGATAGAAACAATATTACTTTAGGAGCCTTTCCGTTAAATACAATGCAGAAGTTATCCAGTGCAACATAAACATTTATCTCTGCAGTTTAGTCTGTAAACATTTAGAAGGTTGGAATGCTTATCCAAAATGGCCAGACTTCCAAAACTTGCAAAACTGTTTGCAGTGCTAACAATGAGTAGAAAATGATGAGGCTTACATATTTGAAAGAGAAGATGACAAAATCTTATTTTTAGCCCCCATAAACTGTTATCCTGAGGTTTTATTTCACTATTGAGCTTCCTTGAAAATGGTTTGCCTGCTTTGAGTTGATTTCAGAAAGTATTGATGGGGGTGGAGATTGCTCCTGGAATCTTAATGTAAACCCAGGATACAGTGAGAGGAGGGGAACTATATAATTCCACTATAGTATCTGACATAATTATTCTGAATTTATGTGAATGTAATTATTCTCACCAACTTATTTCATAGTGGTGCCCATAAGTATAATTGCTAAGAGGACACAAACAGCCATTTTAACCCTCCAGCACTATTCTAGATGCCTGATATTACTCCATCTTTTAATCTGCTAATACTCTGTTGTGACTTTAATTTGCCAGCCTTTTCATTCTTGCTATTAGTGCAGTGTCAGTTGTGCAGGGGGCACAGTTATTAGTGTGGAAGCCTCAGAATACTCATCTACAAAAGTTTTGGTAGACAGTAGAAGGACTCCCTCTGCTGGCAAATTGATGTGTAACTGCAAAGGAAGAATTATTTAAGCAGCTGGATACTTGAATTTTGTAAAATCTCAGAAATTTGATAGACACAGTTGAGAATTAAGTAAAAGAGCCACAACCAGCACCTGAACCATCAATTTTGACACCTCCTATAATGCTGGTCTACATACACCTGGGTGTCACATACCATCCATTCCCTCCAACCTTTTTCTTCATTCCCTAATGTTGGTTTCTACTAAAATTGAAGAATGATAAAATGCCAGTTGCTCGTATTTTTGGGGGTCTTAGAGAGGTGAAACGGTACAACTATTTAAAGGAAAAAAGGAACGTTTTTACCTTTTACCAGAAGAGGGCTCTGACTCACCGTGTCATGTATTTTAATAGGCTGAGGGTCAGAATCTTAACTGTTGTCACTGCTCTCTTGTTTCTTTGCTCTCTGTGCCTTGTCATCACTTGAGATAATAGCTTGATTCTTTTCCTGTGGGCTGTGGAAGTGCAAAAGCGTTTGAGGCTGACTTGTAGCTATCTAAAACTGTTTGAGTTGCAGAGAGAACACACCTGGGCGGTTGTAAGCCGCCATCCTGGCCCCCAAAGAAAAAAACCTCATTTTGATGATGCTTTCCAAAATAAGGCATATCAACCTCCTGTATCTAAATTTCATTGTTTCATAGCTGCTTTTATGGGAGAAGCACAGGAGGTAAGTATGTATTAGAGGGAGCTCAGAGCACAGATTCAGTTTCCTTATAGCAAGGTGCTCATCCTCTCTAATAAAGGAATGTTCATATATTAGACATTTGCAACACTTAATCTCACTTCTAAGTTTCTTAACTTCATGTTTTTTTCTCCCATAATGCCTATTGGCCCAGTACACACCTAATATTTGAATTAAATTGAATATTTTTAGTACTACCTGTGTACATGTGCATATATCTATAAATACATAGATATATGTAGATATTTACAAATGAAAAAAGTCTGAAGTTTGGGGGAATTTTCTTAGTATTTTTCTGTTGCTACACTGAGAAATTATTTTGATAAGGGCTGTCTCCTGTCAGGTACTGTATCAGGTTGAGTAGGCTGTCAAATTTCAGTAAAAGAAATAACACTGTAAGTGAAGAAATAGTACATAATGGTTTTTCTGAAGAGAATGAGAAAACAGATTTTACTGGATCATATCATTCATTGAGTCCTGTAGCTTGTTCTGACAGAGGCAGAAGTGTGGACTGAAGAGCACAGCAACATGCATCAGTATGCAGATATATGTGGCTGTAAAGTATAAAGCACAGCAAAATGAGATATTTTCTCTCCTTTTTCTCTGTTGTGATATCAGTAATGACAAAACAGAATTTATTTATTTATTTTTAATTTTCTATTTATTTAATTCAGATCAGATCTTGAAATATTTGAGGAACTTGATGACCTGTAGGTTTTCTTAAATTATTTAAATTAAGGCTAATTCAAGTTTAAGTTGTGTGTAAGTAATTATCCTGGAAAGCAAATGGGAAGTCACTGCCAGCCAGTAATATCTGGGCAATCATTTTAACCCAGTAATCAGACTGAATTGAGTAATCAGACACGGGAACCATGACTGAGAATCAATCAGTAATGTCAGTTGATGTTTGAAGGAACAAAACTTCTTGCTTGCATTCCCCTATTCTTTTATCACATGCAACTTCAGATCAATCAAGCTTTTTCCACATTTTTTCGGACTGACTTGTGGGAGCATGTGAGTTTTAAATAGAGGTAAGTCCTCTGTTGCTCTAATGAGAAAAAAAACTGAGGATGTCTAATATACAGAATTAAACCTAGTTTGTGTTTTACTTTTTAGGCATGCTTTCCCACATATTCTTACTATGAAATGGCTATTGATAGTATATTCAGTAAAGCAAAAGAAATATTACAATCCTTTTTTTGTTGTTGTTTTTGTTTGTTGTTGTTATTGTTGTTTGTTTTTTTCCAGTGTAAGTAACTCTACATCTAAGAATAGATTAAGCAGGTTTTCATATCTCAGTTACCACATGGAAAAAATACCCAGGTGGCTGTGTGAAAACTCAGTGTATATTTTTGCAGAAATAATTTAGTTTGCACATGAAAACAATTCTTTTAAAATACGTTCTTTCTGGCATTTCCACTGCCAGCACTTTTAGCTAAGCAGTGGAAATAGAGAAATCTTGGGTTTGCCTAAAGGAGGGCTTGAAGTAGAGGTACTTGCTATTGATCCTTATGTTGTTAAGAGCATGGTATTCACTTGGGATGGAGAATCAAGTCCTAACATTCTTAGCCTTAGTCTGAATTTAAAAGGTTTTTGGTTTCATGATTCATGTCTCAAATTGTCATGGTTTTGTACCCGTGACACAAATATACTCAGCTTCCAGTGTGTGTAGATACTTAAGCTTATGTAAAATATCTCTCTAAAATTGAATATTTCAAAAATGCTAGAAGAAGGTCGTTCTTTTTCTTTGTAAATATAATTTGATTGAAACTTAGCAGTAAGTTTGGCTCTAATGTGTTTCAGTGAATACTCTTTGATGGTTTACCTTGTATGGGAATATGCCCAGCTGCGTGTGAAATCCTGAAATGATGGCAAATTTTTGACTTGCAGACGGAGATACCCCCAAATCTTAAGTGAATTGTGAAGGTTTTAGACTTGAGTGGAGTATGTACAGAACAAAAGGAAATGTAACTAATAAGCATCTTGCACAGCAAGATTTTTATTCAGGATCCTTGTAAGAGAGGCCTCAAGTGGCCATTTAAAAGATAGGAAGGAAGAGGATTTGTAATGTAGAAACTACTAGGCTATGTGCTGTGTATGCTGATTATGATTTCTGAGAGGGAAGAGAGAAAAAGACTGGGATTTAATATATTTTGTTTTAGACCAACTGACTGTGGTCATGAAGCACAGTCAGGAGTTTTAGCTGTCACAATATCAGCAAGGGCTCTGTGCATTTATCAAAGTCCTGGATTTTTGAATTGCTCTTTCTAGTATTTTCAGTAATTTACCGGTTTATGTCAATATCACTCATTCTTTTGCACTGAGATTTCCTAACCCCGACTTTTGTTGTGGAACTGTGTAGTCCAGGGGCACAAAATATTAACTATAGCATCTTAAAAAAAAATAAAAAAATAATAAAAAAAAAAAAAACTAGACAGATAAGCACCACTTATGAGAGCTTATTGTAAAGAGATATTATGGCTTAAAAAATGTATAAGGACAGCCAGAAATCTATTTTTAACTGTGGGCAGCACACGATAGTCATTTTAAGAACCTAATTTGGGAAAGTATTTGCTGGCACTGGAGGAATGGCAGTCATCTTTACAGCAGAAAATTAATGTGTGGCTCTGGAATCCTCTCTGGATCTCTGGGACAAAACTCCGTGAGGCTTTTCATCTGCTTTTCATCCATAAGATGTAGCTTGTCTTTGATTCTGAGAACATTTCTATCTCCCTGTTTGATTACAAAGCCCTGCACAAATACCCCAAGAGAGGTAAACTGAGGTCCCTGTAAGTTAGGTATGTGATAATATTCTTAGAACAGCTCTATTATGGATAATCCTCTGGAAGTCAGCTCTAAAGTGCAGCAGGTTCCTCCCTGTTATCCTTCACAACTCAATAATGAACTGAGCTGTCTGAACAACAGAATATTATGTTCAGCAGTGGGAGTCTTGCATCTGATCAACTTTGCCTTCATCAGCTCCTGTCATTTTAACACTTGAAGGGGTAATGTTTCAGGATGAATATAAGCCTCAAGCAGGACAAGAATTAAAATGCACAGGAAAATATGGGCCCCAATAAATTCACTGTGAAGACTGTAACTCTCCTTGCACACAATCTTATGCAACAACCTGCAGTGGAATATTGGCAAGAAGGTTCCGTTTCTACTGCCGTACCACCAGCCTCCACCTATGACTTTGTGGACCAATATAATAAAACCCGAAGCGTTACTTTTGGAGCAGCCATCCTACTACAGAGGCAATAGTTATTGTTTCATATAATTAATTAGTCAAAAAAGCAAAACTATTATAGGTTAGTTCAATGAGTTCAAAACCCTAAAGAATTTAAAGGGCAAACAGTTTTACTTGAGAGGCTACTGAATTTAGCAAATGGGGAATATTACTGTGATGGTCAAATAAAATCCAATCATCACAGGGATATTTGTCCTCATTATTATTATTATTATTATTATTATTTTTACTGAATTTGGTTCATGAAAATTGGTGCTTAAGCATCCCCCATGCCTCTAATGATTTATTTACTTACTTTTCTCGCTTCAATAATAGTAAGTGCAGTAAATATTGTGTTATATGAGAATGGCTAATAGCAGAGAGCCTGTTTGTTACAAGGCATTCCTCTTAGTGCAGTGTAGGCTGCTTTCTATTTGGTATGTAGAATGCTTTTTAAGTTAAAAAGGTTGCATTCTCTTTAAGTCTTTACTCTGAAATGTAAAGCTGTTCTTTAATAACACAGTCAGTGAGTAGCCTTGTTAGCACAGCCTCCCAAGACAGTATTTCTTTATCCTAATTAATTGAAAGAGTGTGTAGTATAATAACTCACTCTACAACTAGGTTAATTTCAATGTGTTATTAAGACAGAGGCCATTAAGCTGTAGTTGCTGTTAGATACAGAAAAAATCATTGTTAACAATATCAAGATTTTCTCCGACACCTTTCCATATTGGTTTATGGTTTTTTTTTTAGTAATACTTCAGAAATATTTCCCTCAAGGGTCAGTGTGATCACTTTCTTGTCGCTGCTTTGTGCAAGAATTACCCCAGCAACATATGATTTTGCAAATGAATAGTATACTGAGCAGCTTTTAAAATCTACTATAGCTCAGATAAGCCAATACTGGAACACGTTTATGCATGAACAACTAATAACTAATAAATGAAAGAAATTACATGCAACCCTAGAAACAATTTCTTAATTACAACTCATTCAAATTAACTGTGGTATATTTTACCTATTACAATGCAAGCAGCTGTTCTGTCACTTTACATTTTAGCTTTCTATGACAGATATGTTTTGAAAATAGTGTGTGGTATGTAACACCTTTTGTGAGATGATGTTATGTATAACCCCCCAGTAGCTACACCTCCATGCAATATTATTCTTAGAGAGGCACTGGGTCAAGCATTAAAACTTAGACTCAGTAGAGCTAATCGAATGTTATTGGCATGAATATGAAGAATTGTTGAAGGGGTTCAAACAACACAAACAATTATAGATTGATATAATTGCATTGCTATCTGCTGCTGTATTATTGCAGGCAATAATGTATTATTCCAGAGAGCTTGTGTTAAAAAATGAGAAGAAAAAAAAAAGAAATAAAATAAAAATTGAAACTAGATGCATACTAAATAGAAAATGCTTTATTATCATTACTGTCAGGCTTCACTACTTCAGTGACTGGAGCTCTTACAGTGATGCCTCAGTAAGTATAAAACTGCAGTGCACTTTCTAAACATAGTGAGTTCAAGTGGTCAGTGTGAATGTTACCTTTCCTATAAGATCAGCTTTTGGGAACCTGGGTAATGTTCCTGAGCATCAACTTCACTTGAATTCAGTTGCATCCAGAACTGAACAGCAGAGGACCCGAAGGAGAGCAAGCCCAGTTGAATCAGGAGCAGTTTGAGCATCTCCAGTTCTTGAAAGTTATGGGTACTCAAGTCATTCTGAGTTTGATTTCATGAGAACAATCAATCATTTGCTTGAATTCACACACCCACAATGACTACAATACAAAATCTTCCAATCCTGTTACAGTATACAACTTACTTGCTCCATCTTTTGGCCTCACCAATTGTTTCTCTGAGGGGCTGCTATGAAAGAAAAAGATACTTTTATAACAGGAGTTGTCATTTATCTCCTTCCATCCATAATGGTGTTTTACAGACTGAAATAAGAAGTGCTGGTACTGTTAAAGGAGAGCTCTCAATCCCTTGGTTACTTGTGTTTTCCTGAAAAAAGAAGTCACGGTGGTTGTTTAACAGTTTATTTTGGTTTTGTTTTATTTGTGTTCAGTACAGATTACTAACACTGAAAAGTGAAAGCCTGAGAAGAAGTGGAGGAGCCCAGAAAAAATACTGGAAACAAGGAGAAAGAAGGACTGAAAGGAAGTCAAGAGAGAGGTACACTAAGAAGCTGAGGTAAACAGAAGTGTTATCAGTGCACTGACGTGGATGTGAATTATTAACACAACCCCTTTCCTTCTGCTCTCAAAAATATCCTCAAACTTTCTGTTAAATGAACACATTCAACCACTGGAATGTTAGGAATTATCATAATTAATAAGGAATGTTACTTTCCAGATGCATCATCCCTGGTGTCTGAGCTGTATTACATGTTCTTTAATTACACTTCATTGTGCTAATTTTTGTTACAAGTTCATTATTTCATCTAATGTATTTAATGGAATAATGATCACAAGATGATTACTATTCCAGAATTTTATTCAGGGTGATGAAGCTACTAAGTTGTATTTTTTTTCTGTGTTTTCATGATTTCCATTACTGTAAATAACCCATATCTATTCATTTTTAGTTGACGTCAGTATCCCTGAATGAAGGTCTGAGGCTCAGAGTGACTGAGTCTTTCTGGACAGTCAAGCCTCCTGTCTTTTCTGCAGAGCAGACAAGTAGTTGTTGACCTCTCAGTACGTGAAGGGTGCCTACAAGAAAGCTGAGGAGGGACTTTTTGTAAGGGCATGTAGCAACAGAATAAAGGGAAATGCTTTTAAACTAGAAGAGAGTAGTTGTAGACAAAGTATCAAGAAGCAATTCTTTACTGTGAGGCTGATGAGACACTGAAACAGGTTGCCCAGAGGGATTGTGGATACACTCGACCTGGAGGCATTCAAGGACAGGCTGGACAGGCTTTGAGCAACCTGGTCAAGTGGGAGGTGTCCCTGCCTATAGCGGGAGGTTGGAACTAGATGATCCTAAAGGTTGCTTCTGACTCAAACCATTCTACAGCTCTATGCAGATACAATATTTTTTACAACGAATACAGTACGAATAGCCTATATTAATTCCACTTTCCCCTTCAATAGAAGTGACATTCAGGCTGTTCAAAATAGACTGCCTTCGTGCTACTGGTGTCTCTGTAGGTAAGTTCTACAGTCTCCAGCAGAACAAGGCTGTAGCTTACCTTAGGCTTTTGCTGAACATTCATTTAATGCAGAAACTTTACTGGACAAAAATCTTTTGTCTCTTTCAGTTTAGAGAAACTCTCTTTCAGTTTAGCTGAGACTTCTGAAAGAATTTCCCTCTTTTTTTATCTGCTAAATGATGTTTCAAGCAAGAGGTAAGGATAAAAAAATTAAGTCGAACTACTTTCTAGTTTTCCTTCAATAGACTTTTAATGGCTTGTATCATTTTTGTACTGGAAAACAAACGTTCATATTAGAGTAACCTGCATTTAACTTCACAGCACTGTTCCTAGGGACAAATGTATAATTATTTCTTTTTCCAGTGGTAGCCTGAAGCACTGTGGCTGACCCAAGGTCATACAGAAATGCAGAAGTACAAGCTCAATTAGAGGCAAGATCTTCCCAGTGCTAGTCTAATACTTATTAGCTACCCTTTCTATGTTAAGAGTACTGTGAGGCATTTATACTTATGTAGGAAAACACTAGCCTGAAGAAGCTTTTATTCCAAGCATGACAGAATAAGATCTTGTGCACTGTGAGGATTCCTCTCAGGCTTAGCACACTTGTCTAGTTTTAACCTAGGTAGTATGAAAGTCAAACAGGCTGCAAAGTGAAACTGAGCTCTCTGCAGTGCCTGGGCAATTAGCATTGTGGGATTCCAGGTCTCTGTCAAGTCAGTGTTCTGGGCTGAATTTGTTCTGCTTAAAGCAGAGAGTTACGAGCTGCCAGTCAGACTTCAAAGGCCATTTTAGGCACAAAAAGTCAGTCTGGTTACCTGTGGTCTATGCGTCTAAAACAAAAGTTTGAGATACAGCTAACAAAACCCATACATATATTTCCAGTGCTGATGCTTTTGACATTTGGTTTCTCCACACAAACTGATGTTCAATGTGCTTAAGATATAGAGAGATGTGGCTAGGATGTCGCAAAAGAAAACAGAACTTCAATTAAAATTTTAGATAATTTTATTTAAATAATTTTAAAAAAATCAGTCTTAGATAAGTATCAAAGGAGTATTTTGCCTTACTTTAAAAAAAAATCAAAATTATATATATATATAAATGTATGCATGAAATCTCTGTACATCACAGGAATCTCTCTGTATAGCAAAATCTTTCAGTCTGGAGAAGAGAAGGTTGCGGGGTGACCTCATTGCAGCCTTTCAATACCTGTAGGGAACTTACTCCCAGGAGGGGAGTAAACTCTTCAAAAAGGCTGATAATAGCAGGACTAGGGGAAATGGTTTTAAGTTAAAAGAGGGAAGATTTAGGTTGGATGTTAGGGGGAAGTTCTTCGCTAGGAGAGTGGTTAGGCCCTGGAACAGGCTGCCCAGGGAGGTTGTGGGTGCCCCGTCCTTGGAGGTGTTCAAGACCAGGTTGGACGGGGCTCTGGGCAACCTGATCTAGTAAAGGTGTATGTTTGGTGGCCCTGCCAGGCAGGGGGGTTGGAACTACATGATCCTTGAGGTCCCTTCCAACCCGGGTCATTCTGTGATTCTGTGATCTTGCCACATACTTGGAAATGAGATCTTCTATTCCAGTGTAGTGAGTGATGCAGTTCCAAACACTGACACAGTGGATGAAAACATCTCTACAAGTTCTTGTTGAGATGCAAGGCAGCATAAGGATAGTTTGTTTGTTTGTTTGTTGTTGTTCTTGTATTATTTTTTCCTCTGTTGTTCCACTGGCACAGCACTTTTGTTAATTCTATCACTAAGCTAAAAATGTCTCACTCCACAGAATTTAATAATGGTAGCAAATAGAGGACAAAGCTCTTTGTATAAGCCATACGTTATACAGTAAATAAGGAATGTTATGATCTAGTTGCTAATAAAACACCATGGGAAATCTGATGATCTTATTGAGGCCAGAAAGAAAAATGGTTCTTTCACATAACAGTGTCACCCAACAGGTGGCACTCTAATCTTCACAGTGAACTACATTTGTAGTGGGTACAGAGACATTTGGGGTGAATTTCAGCTTCTGGCCGTGTGATGGTTTTATGATTTTTTATTTCATTTTTTGTGATCAGTATTCCACATTGTAACATGTAGTGCACTGGAAGTTAGAGTTAATGCTCCAGTCACCTGGACTGTCGAAATTTCCAGGTGCCTAGTCATACAGTAATACAATTATGCAGTTGATAGGTAAACAGGGGTTAAACTTAAATGAGATCTGGGAGAGGTGGAGCCAAGCTCCACTCCATCCACTAGCACAGCCCAATTACCTTCACCTGTGCTCCTGCAGCTGAATCATAGCTTGTCTCAGGTGGTTAATCAGAGGTTCAGGCTGTGATCAACAGTTTCCCATACATTAGTTCTCAGAAGTAACTTTGAGAAAGTCTTCTCAGAAGACCTGACCATTCTGTTTTCCATTTAGAGGGAAAGATGAAACTGACACGACTGCCCCTTTTCTTTTACTGCTTACCCCCGTGCTGTGTGCTCCCTAGCCATCTTGCCTTCACTGTTAGAGGTAGGACTTTGGTTTTTCAGTTTTAGACTCTCTCTCTTATTTGTTTTTTTAGTGTCAGTCCTGATTAACCTGTATTAGTATTCCATACCCATATTAGTATTTCTCTGTAGGATTGGTGCAGGAGTTCATTTTTGAAGAAAATCTCTAATTGTAAAACCAGGGGCTGTCAATAGCATGGTGCCCCGCAGTCTTAAATAAATAAAACACAGTGGAATCTACTGGAATAGCATGAAATTCAAAAGCCTTTGGGTGGACTGCAACATTGTGCGCTGGCCGGTGGATGTCTGGAAGGGTACTAAAATGCAACTCTTATTGTCCATAGGATTTGCTGTTAAGCACTTACAAGATACAAAATGACTGCCGGCTGGATGCATGTATGTGAACGACCAGAACAAACAGACCTGGGACAGGGCAGCTGGGCTTGAGTTGCAAGGTCAGGCAACTTTTCTTTGTGCTTTTAATGTTCAAATTGATTTCCATCATGACACGACTTAGTTAAGGTGAGCTGTACAAATTTCATCTCCTTTCCCTTTATATTCCATATCCTGTTTAATGTATGTTACAAGAGAGATACTTTGCTATGCTTCATTATTTTAATCCCTGTCCTATCCTACTGTAGTGCATCAGTGTGTGCAAGTCTATTGTTCTTGTTAGAGGCACCGTCTAGAGAAGATGGCCTGGGAAGGAAAACAGGAGAGCATATTGGTAATAAGGGCAAGTGGATTTATTACTGACTAAGCTGTACACTTTTTGACAGAAAATTCTGATCAGTGATCACTTTTTGACAGAAAATTCTGATCAGTGTTGATGGTAGCTGGTGCTGCCTCCCAACATTTTATGAATCTTTTATTTAGTTTGGAGTTCTGGGAAGCGTTGGTGAGTTTAATCAATTTACTCTTTTGATAGGTAAGAGCGTTCTGCGAGTAATGACATGTTATTGCTGAGAAAAGATGATTGGAAGAATGGATGTTTTATTTTACTATATATCCTGGGAAAAAATATTTATTTATATTTTTTCAGATTATAACTGTGCTTTTCTATGCACAACCTATTTGCAGGACCAGACTTTGTTATTTATTTCAGTCTTTATGTATTTATGTACTATAAGAAAAGTCAAATTAGAAAATACTTTTTCAGTCTTACGTAACCCTATCTATAAAAAACAATAAAATCCTGAGTTGGCAAATGAATTGCAAATGAACTGGGAACCCCCCTTGGCACGTTGAGGTCTGTGGCCTCCATGCAGGCTAGGGACAGGTTGCAGGCTCTTGTCTGTTACCTATCCTTTGAAAGATTTGACTCCCCTCCTGTTCATAGGCTCCCTTTGGGTACTGTAAGGCTGCAAGTAGGTTGCCTTGCAGCCTTATTTTCTCCAGCCTGAACAAGCCCTGCTATCTCAGCCTGTCTTTGTAGGGAAGGTGCTCCTGTTCCCTGATCATCTTTGTGGCCCTTCCCTGGACCCTCTCCAACAGTTCTCTGTATTTTCCACCTCATTTGATTGGTGGTCTGGTGAAATTGCTTCTCTAATGCTGTGGCTCATTTAGCAGGTAGTTTTGCCCTATGCAGGTTTTGGCTCATTCCTCAGCTTCTCAGGGGAGAGGAGTGACTTGGGGGTGGAGGGGTGGGGAAGCAAGTAAAACTTACTGCTGTCTAAGAAGGAGTGTGGGTTAAGAAGAGTATTGAAAAAACAATTCTGGCAACTGGGACATCTAGAAGAACTAGAAGGGTAAGTCACCACAATGGTAGTATCAGTGATCTGTTTTGATAAGATTCCTAAATTAAAATGCATGTGATATCTGATGACTCAGGGCAGGAGATCCCACAAAGCATTCCTGTTGTAATTTTGTGGATTTTATATTCTGTGTTGATAGAACTGAGAAGATTTTCAGGCACTACTTCAACTCTTGCTGAAACGTTTCCTTCTCCCTGCATGTCCATTCTTTCTTTTGACTAAAACTAGTGCAGTGTAGATTGAAAATGGTACTGCAGCATCTTTTAGAAGTTTGAAGGATATTCCATAGCACTGATACTCAGTAGTATGTCTACCAGCACTACTGGACTTCCTGACACAGTGGTACTACTGGAACAGCCTCTTTTTGCTGTTGTTGCTTTGGTTGTATGTTTTAGTAGTGTGGAGCTTACCTGACTTTGTCTTTTTAAACATGAATGTGTGGGAATTCATCTGGTGCTTTATTTGTAACTGTCAGAGATGCCAGGGGAAAAGAATTTGCTAACAAATTCAGCTCCTGAGAGCTAGAGAGGTGAAGGGCTTTGTCAGTCACCTCCTTCTGTCACGTTCAGACGACCCATACTCAGGAAAAAATATTACCATAGCCCTGTGGAATTAGCTGCATACATGTCTGCAGTTTTGTTGTTTGATCTAGAATCATGCGTAGTCTCAAATTTTGGAAGCCTGCCTTTTGTATCATTAAATCAACAATAGCATGTCTTGTTTCTTCCTGTTTAATGTAAAATTGGTTTTGATATGTAAAGTAACTCTGTAGGGGAAATGCATGGTCAGGGCTTTAAACAGTGATGCAGCACCTGGAGGAAAAGCAGGCTGAAGCTAGGGGAGCTTGGGTACATACATGCAATGCAGCTGAGCGCCTGGGAGTGGTGGAGCCAGGACCCGCCCCTTCCCAGACCTCATTTCAGGGCTGGCAGTGGAGGTATGTTGTACACTGGGGATGTTTAAAAGAGTTGCTGTCTAAGCACTATTGATATTGTGAGTACAATATTATCCATTTGATCTGCGTAGCTGTCACAAGAACAAGAATCACAGCAGATGTTCTGTTCTTCCTCTCCTTTACCGGTGCTGAAAATGCATATGTTTAGGGGAATCCTGAGAGACGAGTTATCTATAGAGGAACCTCTCATTTCCCTGTTCTCTTCCCAAATGGAGATTAAAGAATGAATGACATTTTAGCTGTGTGATTGAATACTTTAGTGAAGGTGGTTTGACAGCCATCTCTGTGACAGAGCTGCTGGTGGGAGAAGGTGGGTTCTTTCCCTCCGGTAGAGTCTTTCATTCCATGTGAATACATGGTTTCCCAAGGTACTAAAAGGTTCCACCGGGCATGTATTGAGTTCTTACCCTTACTGCTGATGATTTTTATTAGATGTAAGGTATCATTTCCATCCAGTGTACAAACAACTGACAGTTTTAAAGCTGATATTCAAAAGTAAGTACTCCGTGGCATGAATACATGGAACTATTTCAGGGCAAAAAAGTCAGTGAAATTAACAATGAATGTGTTTTCACCACCTTTCACGTGTTTAAGTTTGGAGCAATGTGTTAAGATGCAGAGGGGAAAAAAATGAAGGCATAACGTCTTTCAGTTTTGAACTAGTTTTTTAAAGGAATCTTTTGGTAGTGGGTTTGTGGTGGTTTCTTTGTTAGTTTGTCATCCAGCTTGAAAGATTTCCTTCAGCTTTGTCCTTGGCTGTGTTGAATTGCTGGTGAGTTGCCCACCTTGTTGTAGCCTTCCTGTGCGAAGTGCTTTCACAGTGCTCAAAATGGGACAGCATATCAAGCACACGCTGTGCCACTTCCTAAGGAGGAGAGTGACATTTAACTCTTAGTCTCTGAAATTCACACGGAGCCATTGATTTTGCAGTGTTCCTCCATGCATGGAGCAATGCTGTGTTACCATTTTTTAATGCTAAGGTGACATTCTTTTCATCATTTCTGTACAGCTCTACATTTTAAACGACACTTGCATCTTGTTTTAAGCAAACATCTTGACCTGTGATGGTACAGTGTGGTTTTAGTATATGCAAATATTGACCTGTGAATTAACTTCTTTTTCAGTCAGAGGTTTGTTTGGAGTTTTTCACCTTTGAAAGACCTGCAAGAATGGGAACTTCCTTCAGTGCTTCACTATTTCTAGAATAACAATAAACTTTGTCTCTCAGGCACCGTTGCTTCCACTGCTGATAGTTCCTCACATTGCTTCAGTAATGTGGTCCCACACATTACAGGTCCCACAGCTGACCTGACACTTGCCTCAGCTGGTTAGCCAGAGGTTCAGGCTGTGATTACCAGTTTCCCATACACCCGCAAAGGTCAGTACTGGGACCAATGCTCATTAATGTCTTCATCAGTGACATCAGCAGTGGAATCAAGTGTACCCTCAGCAGGTTTGCAGATGACACTGTGCTGTCTGATGCAGTCAACATATTTGAGGGACAGGATGCAATCCAAGGAGACCTAGGCAAGCTCAGACAGTGTGTGCAGTAGAACCTCAATAAATTCAATTGCCAGATCTTGCACCTGGGTTCCTCAGGGGGCAAAAGGATTGAGCACAACCCTGCCTAAATGGACTCGCAGGTACTCCTGGATGGGAAGGTGGTCACGAGACAGGAGTATGTGCTCTCACAACCCAAAAAGCAAACTCTAACCCAGGCTGCAGACCCTGTATACAGGAAAAACCACCGTGGCCATTTGATATGCAGGGAGCTGAAAGTGCCAAATGCAGTGAAAAGAAGAATCAAACGTTTTTCTACACACAGTAACAAATTACTTTTAGCACGAGAGTCTTTGCATTGATGGAAACTATGTAAACATTCAGAGAGATTCATTATCACTTTGTTAAGCATTTCCATGCACTCACGAATCTTGTTACAAGTGAAAAAAATAATGAAAGAAAGAATGAAAGTACTGTTTTGCATTGAGCTTACCTGATGCTTCTGCTGTGACATGGTGCCTGTCACACTTTGAATATGTTTTACATTTGTTTCATACATTTGTCTCTTTACACTTGAGGAGAAGGGAAATCACACTGTCAGACTTAGCAGCTGTTCTTGGTGTTACCTGGATGGGTGCTCATGCTCAAGAGGGAATATTGTTCCATTGTGGATTCTGAAGCTCTCATACAGTTTGAGGTACTGGTGTGAGGCTGTATGAAATCTGCCAGGTGGCTGTTCTGTTCTTGTGTTGGAAATGTGGTTGTCTTTCAAAGAACTCATCACTGACTAAATGTGTCTGGACTTTAGTAAATAAAACCACAGAGCCTTATCATTGGGATCATCCTTACATATGTCTCATGATCTATCATGATCCATGAACTTACATACTGTGAAATAACTCTTTCCTACAAATTATCCCAGTGCAGGTTTCCCTTTGTTACTCGTCAAAGGTGAGTTTTCATTTCATACACACATGAACATCTACCTGCACAGAGGAGTGTGTGAATAGCAAAGCCCTAGGGAGAATTAAATAACATTTATCCTGCACTTCCAATTGATTTGCTTCCCGTTTGCCCATTAAAATACTGCAAGAGATTCCTATGAGACTTTTTAAAACTACATGTGAATGTAAAGACTCCTTACGGATGTGAAGCATAGTGTAACATTTACATTCAAACGGACGGCTGGGGATGAGGAAAAAGAAGCTGTAGCAAAGAGGGCTATATCTTGGTGTTTCCATAGAGATGTTTTCAGGCACTTAGAGCACGTTTGTGCTGTCAACAAAGGAATAGGCAGAATGAGCTTTCCAAGATAAAAAAATAAAAAAATAAATTAAAAAAAAAATTAAAAATTAAAAAAAAAAAAAAAAGTAAATCTTTGATTGTAAATATTTGGCATTAGAACACCAACCCCGAACAAGAAAGCCTAAGGCACTCCGGAGGAGTTAGTCGAGGCATCGGCCCGTAAGAGCCTTTTTTAAATGGCTTTATTGTATTGCCCTCTACCGGAACTACCAGAGATTGCAGACTGGTGCTTAACGCGGAGAGAAAACTCGCGCAGGAGCCGTGAGATGGATGCAAACACGTCGTTTCGCATTGCTCAGCAGAATCGCAGAATGAAATGCTTCTGGATTTGGAATCCAAAAAGGGGCGCGGGCTTTGTTCTGTGTTACTGAAGGGATACTCGTTTCTTTAGAGAAGATTCCGTGCACGCAGGAGAGAGATCCAAAATTTGCCCAGGAAATGGATATCGTATCCACAAACTTACAGGAAAAGAAGCAGCTTTCTGAGTTACAGAAGCAGATGGGTTCAAAACTGCAGAGAGAACTGTCACGTGAACCTGTGAGGAAAAGGTCTCTTTGGGTCATGTGCCACAACTATTATTATTATTATTAATTATCATGTTTGCATTCAAAAAGAACACTTAGCTTTTCCTCACTTAAAGGGTTTTTGTTGTTGTTGTTGTTTGGTGTTTTTTTGCAGGAGGCGTCCCGGAGCACATCGGTGGAGAACAACGTGGAGAACGAGTGGTTCCTCGTAGCTCGTGCAGAAGATCGGCTGTGCCTTCCCGGAGCTGGTAGCTGGGTGCGGGGCTGTCCTAGTGGGGCGGAGGGCGACCTGCGTTACCTCAAAACCCACAGCGATGGAGCCTGCCCCCAGTGAGTGCCTTCAGCGGCGCCCTGCGTTGCAGTGTGTACGAAACCGGCTCGTCCTTAAGCAGGGTCGATGATGGGGACGCGGCGTTCCTGTTGATAGAAGAGGGTAATTTCCTCCTGAAGTGGCGAGTCCTGAGAACAGAGTAAGTGCAGCAGCAGGTGGGTACCACTTTCAATTTCCTCACATTGCGAGCATGTAGAACTTGCTACAGTGCATCTTTGCAGCAAATATAGGCAACATCTGGGATAGGAATAGGGTGGGATTTGTTTGTTGGAGGTGCAGAAGGCTCAGTGCCCCTTGGTCTTTGCTCTGTATTTCTATTTGGAGCAAACTTTCTCTTCTGAAATTGCCTGTCCCCAAGCCTGTGCCTCGGTACAGCATGTTTGTATAGGTTACACAGCTTTGCTGTTCAGGACAGAATATAAATACAGTTACAGCATTGGTGCTTACGTGAGCAGCAGTTGGTGAGCTATAGATCTCTCTTATGGTTTGCTGTTCAGTTACTTTCCCTGTAGACAAACTTTATATGTCAGGTTGAGGTATCTTGCTTTGGAAGTTAGATTCTCTCTTCCTACAGCAGTAATAAACAATTTGGGTCTTGCAATCTGCTTTGGGCTCTCCTTCCCAAGTGGCAGAATTGGGTGCTCAGTGATAGTGAGTTCTTGATGCAGTCATTTAGAGCTGTGCTTAAGTTTGTCACATCTCAAGAATATCTTGTTGCAGCTCTGATCCAGACTCATGGCTTAGAAATGTTGTGCTGTAAATGCAGTAAAGTGTACCCTGATCTCCGATGAGAAATGTGTTTAGGGGTTCCCTGTGGGAGAGATACCTCAGCAGCCTGAAGGAAAAGGATTATTTGAAGGTGAAGTATTGCATCTGTGTGTATCTTTTACACATTCCAGGAGGGGAAAAAAAAAACAAAAAACAAAAAAAAAAACCACATCCTTTTGCTCTTGAACCTGTGTAAGTATTTCTAGCAAGGCACAAAATTTAATGTTTCCACCCCTGGAAAATCCATGAATATCTTCAGAGGATGTGTGTGTGTGTGGGTTTTTTTTCCCCTTCAGAATTAGTCTACTTATTTTGGATATTAAAAAAGGAAATCAGGAAGAAAAGATGGCTTTCATTATTTATTTGAGGTCTGTAGATTGTAAAATGGGAAAATTCTGTTGGAACTGTTTATATCTTCTAGTTACTGGAAGAGGGGAATGCTCTTATAGTATCACAATACCACTTCAGAGAGTAATTCCCAAACATCATGGGGTTCATTCACAATTTGTATACAGCTGTAACTACAGTGCCCTGCTGTAGGAATTACAGTATCCACTTTGTTTTTTGTGTAGGCAGTATGATGTTGCTGCAGACTATATCTGACTGTGAAAACACCTTAGGCCCATTTCCTGTATTGTGCTCCAAGTATAAATGGCAAAGCAATATATTACTTGTTTTGATTTTTCTCAGCAAGAAATATCAGTTTGAATAGCAGTCATTATGAACCTGGCTGTGAAAACCAAGTGGAGGAAGAATTGTTTATGTTCCTGTTAGTGTTGGATTGAACAGGGAGGAACGGAAGCCTCTGTGAAGTACTAGTAATTGTTGCATCTGACAGAACATTACTTCCAGCATTCTGTTAATAAGCTAGAAAGGTAAGAACTACATGTAACTGGGGACTATGTAGGACCTGCAAGTACTTCAACTAAGTTGGTTGGTTTTTCTTTTCATGACTTCCTCAAAGAAAGTCAGAACCCTTTCTCCTTTGTGTGCTTAATATAGGTGCTATGCCTTCTGTGTATGAGTACTAATTCCTCTACTATGCTCTCTGTTAGTGAAAGTTATGGCTTCAGTAACTATTTATCTTGGTCTGGTAAAGTATTAAGCTATTCCACATGAGTTAATAGGTGACTGAAAAGTGTTATTCATTTGGTTGGTTGGCTGTGGAAATTCTTTAAGCTTCATTGAGAAGCAATCCCAGGGAATAACAAATAAGAAGTAATCTGTTTCCTTTACTTGAGAAGGCAGCTGGCTATGTCCGTCTCCAAAAGATCCAATAAAAATAATAATAATAATTGCAGAAATATCTGAGGATTTGCCAGTTCAAAATACCTTGACTGCTAGTTGCTTCAAGTTCCAGCGTGCACTGTTTGGAATCTCCCTATCCAAATGTTTAACAAGACAAAATAAGCGTTAAGAATAAAGGAAGTGGAAGAGAAATAAGCTTTGGATATATCAACAGGGAATGCCACTAATTTACTGCCTTATTTTGGTTAATACTGTCTGCGTAGTACACTGGTAGTTCCCCACAATTTGTCTTTTCACTTATTTGCATAGAAGGTGTAATGTGGAATTTCAGTGAAAATGTGTATGAAGTGCCAGACAGTGCTGGCGTGGTAATGCAAACAAAAATCCAGTGCAGTAAAATGAAATTCTACCATTTAGCTCTGAGTCCCAGCGGTGACATCTTGATGCTGCTATGGGTAACATTTGATATGAAGGAGTTTGAGAGAAGCTGCTTGTCTTCCTTCAGAGGATGGCTAGCAGGATGATGGGGGTGGACTTTTCCCATCACAAACAGTTATTTGTGGTGAGAGAGGGGCAACTGTACTTTCTTTGCCTACTTCTGTCGTGTCCTGCAGCTGCTGGAGTTGTTACTCATGGGCAGTCATTCCTGGTTGACACAGACAGTTCATTTATACAAGCCACAAAGTCTGGAGTTATTAATTGGCAAGATATGCAATCCAGTTTCTGATTTGATAGCAGTAGGTCTGGAACACTGTGCACACATACACCAGATCAAGTACTTCATGTTGACAGTCCATCAGATAGAAAGTTTTGAAACATATGTAAAAACAGTTTCCTGATAACAAAAAAAAACTCCACTAGTGTATGGTCCATTGTCATGGCAACAACGGTTGTGGGTTGTATATAAATTGTCTTGATGAAACTTTTTTCTTTGTACTTACTACAGGTAAGTTCTCTAAGAGCAACCACATCTCAAAATACTGGCCTTGACTCTGAAGAGGAAGATGCTCAGTTGACACCAGTTGATGTGGATATGAACCTAGTAACTAATCTGCTTGAATCTGCTAGTGCTCAGGCTGGACTGGCAGGACACACCTCTGACACTGTACAGAGCATGGATGTGAATTTACCTGAGATTACAGGTAGTATTGGCTCGAGTGAAGGTGCGACTGTATATAATAAGAGGCTGTCTCAATTCAGAAGATGTGACTGATTGGGAAAAGAGAGGAGTAGCAACATTTGGGAGAAGAGATGAGGTCTGCATTTAAAGCACATTATACATGTGTTACGTGTGGTTTTAAAGGCATAAATTGAAATTATCCTGAAATGCTGTCTATGTGCACACTGTTTTAGACAGAATTACATTCTTTCAAAAAATAGTATGTTTTCAGAAAACTGCAAGATTATATTGTGACTTGAATTCAACTCTTGTTACAATGCTTTTCTTTAAAGCTGGCATTCCAATTTGCTGTATTTCCAAAGTATCCTTTACCCATAGCAAGGTGCTGTCGGTATCTGGAGAATGCTGCTGCGTTCATGGAGAGACAGAGGAATACCATGCAGGAGGGGCTGTGTTCCCTCGTGTGGATTTGGGAATGCTGATTCAACGTTCATCACACATTCAACAGCTTTTCCAAAAGTACAAATGCTACATTGTAGAAACTTTTGATAATTGCTATAAGAATGGTTTCCTTACTAATAGAAGTATTTGAGTAATCTGATGGGATATGTTAATATTGCTATAATACTGAGTTTATTTAAAATAAAAACACAAGTACAACTTGATTGCTGGAGCTGCATTTTTCCTTTGAAGGTATGTGTAATTTCTGTAGCAAAGTGTTGTTAGTTCTTGGTGTTAAAGCATTTCCACTGTGGGGCCTTTTTTGGATTGTTATGACTGAGTGTTGGTAGTGTGCCAGCAGTAGCTGTGGGTGAGCTTAGTCTGAACAGCTCAGTTTTGTTCCATAGGGAAAATATAACCTGGAATTGCTTTCATACAAAATGACTGATCTATTCTGGATACGAAGGCTTGGTTTTAACCAGGTAAGTATGGAAGTAAATTCATAGCAGTTCTTGGTTTGTGGAGAGCAAGAGGCAGATCTACCAGATCCACTGGACTTCTCCATGCCTTTTCTATTTTTCCTTCCACACAATTAGTCAGGTGTCTGAGCAGGCAGAAGAGGAGCTCAGTGGCTGAGCTTTTGTTGCTGCTGAGCTTTTTTGGAACGTACTCAGAAAAACATGATGGTAGGTATCATTATCTAACTGCTGTGCCAACAAAGCACAAAATTCTTTGAAAGTCCATACTGCCATCAGTCCACTGAAATTAAGAGCCTGTCATAACTTACACTGAGTGCTTGCTTGATGACTTCTGAACTGATCTGTACTATGGTGGTTTTTGCAATTTTTTCCAATTTGTTGTTGGGTTTGGTTGTGTTTTCCTGCTGTTTGTAGGGTTGAGCTTTTTTGTTTGTTTTGTAAATGAGGAATTTCTTGTAGAATGTTCCGGTACAAATAAAAAACATGGAGAATGTATACATGAATGAAATGCATGTGAACAAAGAGTGCAATGGCTGTGCTGTCTCTGCATTTGGCAGCTGTTGAGGTTGTGTAAGAGTGAGGGGCTACAACGATGCTGCTGAAGTTTGAGGAGTTTGGATTGCAGAGTTGTGAGGAGCAACAGGGGTTAGACAAACCTACGCTGAAATCCAGAAACTGAGAAACAGTTCTTGCATGTAGCAGGCAAGGATAACCAGCAGTTAGTGCTGGAAAATGGATGTTCTTCAAATATTGGGAAGGGTTTACATTTTAACAGGCAGCATAATTAACATGGATGTTACCCAACGTTTTCTATTGAGTAGTTAGATAAATACTTTCACAAATACGGATTTGAGAGTTTGAGTTGCCTGTAACCTGTACCATACAAGTCAAAATTATGTCAGAGGACTCTTTAGAAGTATTATCTGAAAAAGAAAAACATTAAAAAAAACCTTGAGCTAAGTTCAGAGCAAAGCAGCTCTTTTGGAGGCACTCCATCTGATCTTGTTTCTTGGGTAATATGACTTCCATCATCCAGACTTATTTCTGTCAAGTGGTGTTTACTCCAACTCCTTCTGTTTGTTTAGCAGCTTCGCAGTGGGGACCTTCAGTACTATGGATCTAACAGCTGGAAGATTTGCCATCTAAGAATCAGCACCTGCACCCTGCCTCTTGCACTGCTTTGAAGTAGCACATGAGGTGTTTCTGCTTTTAATTTTACAAGAGAATATTTTCAGTGTATGAATCCTGATGGAATTAATTAGGGAAGACAAGTGCAGCATGTTTCCCTTTCAACAGCTTGCTATCAGAGTTTCCATTACATTATGAATATTGTGAACCAATATTTCATTCCAACTAACTCTATTCACTTTCCTCACTTGAGCATCTGATGTTTGTACAGCTTTGCTTATCCCAGGACTTCTGACCCTTTTCCCCCTTCCCAGAAATGCAGTTTTCTTGTTTGTGGCTTAATCCCTGGAGCCTGGGTTCTGAATGGAGTGGTTGTTGACTGGTACGCTGCAAGCAAGAATACAACGAACAGATTTTTCCTCTCCTGTATGCCAGATGGAAACCAGTCTTATGAGATGGTAGGGATCCTGAACTTGTTCAGACTCTCTGGATCACCTGAGTAGTTTGACAGCTGTCAATCTTGCTGTCAACTACCTCTATGGAGTAGATGGGAACCGAAGTCAGAGAACCTCTAACTAATTACTGTTAGCAGGGGGTGTGCAGTTCATCTCAGAAGTCAGCAGCTTGCAAGCCAGCAATGGTGTTAGTGTGAGTTCAGCTCCTTTCTGGTCACTGGGGAGGAGGTGCTGCTCTAGAGGAGCAGTGTTTAAGTGCAGCTAGCTCCGTGCAAATGCAGCTTTGGTGGTGGTGTTGCCTGCTATTTGGAGTCTGTGCCTGTAAATAAACCATTATCAGAATCCTTGCTGTATAAGTAAGCAGATGGCAGCCTCCCCTTTAGCCATGAGGGACTGCCACCCTGCAGAGGACTTTTCTCCATCTTTCCTTGTAAAATAAGTGTAACAGTTACCTCCAGGGCATGCAGTACTTGCCATAGCAGGCAAGCAATTTGTACGAATATGTTTGCAGGTCCTGCTGCAGCTATTTATGTAGAACTGGAGCTTGTTTTCAATAGCAGCAGGAGTCAGAGCAGGACCTTTGTACCACCTCAGGGTCCCGTGGGATGCTGCAGAGGCTGCAGCAACAGCTGCTCCTCCCCTTTGGCATTTCTGTCTTGGAACGGAACACAAGTGCATCTGTTCTGGCAGGTCTGAGATGGAAATGTCTTTCTTACTTTAAATTTGTTTTATTCCCCTAAGAAAATAGCACAGTGGAGGGCAGTTGGGATTCTTGGGGGAAACAAGCAAATGCAATTCCACTTAAAATAAATAATAATAATAATAATCAGTGAACTGCTCAAGAATATGAAGAGTTGGGAACATGAAGCTTTGCCTGATGTGCATTCAGTGTGTTCTCAGCCATGGGTAAGATTTCCTATTACAGATTCCAGGTGCTGATAATAATTAACTCAATAGCAAAATCTGCACCTTTAGGGCACATAGCTGAGATTGCCATCGTGGTTTCAGCTTATCTTTTGTATGTACACTTACAGTAAAATACAGATGAGCTGTTCTGTTGAGGTAAGACAGAAATTATGTGCAGGTGTAGGAATGTGCTTCCAGGCTAGGAAACTGCCCTGTGACTTACAGCATCATGTGTTCAGGTGTGAGGTTCAAATACTTCCAGGACAGGTGTTGTAGTTAGGGTAAAAGGAGGAATGAAACCCAACGATGGTGGCCATGCTAATCCAAGTTAGCTGCGCCTAGCCCTGATGTTTTTTAATTTGGAGAGGGTTATTAACTATACCTGCAGTTATAGATCTGATGAAGGATTAAATGTTAAATGAAACTACATCCCATTGACTGTTAATGCTAATGGCTGAGAATTTGTTTAAGAGATAGCACAGTTTGCTTTATTCCTGCACTCTGCTGTAGGACTTTTTTGTCACTGTCTTACGGTTTATTTTTCTGCAGTAGCACTTTGACACTCCTAGTTTGGTCATAAAGTGGGACGTGATTTAGCTGTGGAATTCTGCAGGCTGTGTACTGACAACATCCATATTTAACTAGCGTATTTCCTGCAGATCATTGCTGCAAAACTCTTGTGACTCGAGACGTATGTAGCTTCACTAGTAAAACCTCTCTAGGTTCTTCTTGCTCAGACAGACCAGTGGGACTGAATTTGTGTGCTTGCTCTTTGCTTTTGCTGTGTTCCTGTGACACAAATAGCCAACAGCTCTTCTTAGATGAAGCTGCAAAACTGCTCTTGGTCTAATGCATGTTTATTCAGCATCACATCATATGAATGGTATCTGGCAGGGTTTTTACCCTCATGCAGCTGCTTGCCATCTGTTACTAAGTCAAGGTGAATACATTCTAAATGGCAGCTGCAAGCTGGGGCTGCTGATTTCATTTTAGCAGTGCTTCCCTATGAACAGCACAATATAAATAACTGGGGAGGGATGTCAAAAGCATGGGCTAAGGAATTTTTAAAAAGTAGTATAAAATGTGAAGTCCTTTAAAAGCCTGCTGTGATCTGAATACACACAGAGCTGCAACTCTTATTGCTGTCCTGAAGTCTGAGAGGTGTCAGCTTCAACCTGGGCAGCCCATCAGCCTGCATCACCCTGTGGGGACATCCTGCCAAGCCAGCTGTGCATCAGCAATGCAGAGGGGATGGTTCTGAAGGAGCTGGTGTTGGTTCTTTCAGTTGGAGCCCGCTGACTGCCTGTCTGTGTTAAAAGCATCATTTGGTAAGCAGTAATCCAGTGTTTCCCAGCAAACAGAGGTCAGTTTTCTCCAGTGTCAAATTCTGGTTGCACTGCAGCTGGTTTGTTAGACATACTCTGTGGAGCAGAGGAACAGTTGCATATTCAGAGTTGAAATTGCTGCAGAAGTCCCACAGCCGTTCCTTTGCTCTTTCAGGTGCAATACTTCTTGCAGCTTTTACTTCTTAGTTTTCTTTCTACCAGAGAGCAGATCCTGTGTGGATATTCAGCACGCCAAGCTAAGTGTTGTAACCTGGGTCACATTATGCAAGTGCATGGAGTGTGGTGGGGAGGTTAGAAGAAAGATGAAGGGGCTTGAGAAGAACAAATACCCTTTTGGCTGGGGTCTAACTCTTCTGTGTTTTTAGTACAGATAACAGGAAAAAAAGGAGCTGAAAGTGGAAGTGGCACATCCCAGAGACGAGAGAGGAAGAGGAAAAATTATGGAATATTAAAATGATGGGAGAGAAAACAGAAGCAACCACCACAAAGAGAGGCAGCGAGGCATATTTTGAAGGCAACCAGAAGTAGGAGAGTTGCAGTTAGGTTTGGTGGTGTGTGAGTTCATTTAAAGGTCTGGCTGGGCGGGAGGGGAGGCACCAATAATGCTCCAATCTGTACCAACTTTCTGTCCTATTCCCCCTTTGAGTACATGTACTGATGGCTTTGCATTCTTGGCATTTGAATTCTGACCAAGTAAGCAGGAAGGACTGAGCCTAAAAATGCAGCAGATCCTTCCATCTGCTTCCTCTGCTTCCCTTTCCCTAAATCTTTGTCAACTCTCCCTGCAGACACAATACCACTTCACCAGTAAAGCAAACAGTTCTCCAAGCAAGCCACAGACTTTTGGCACAGGGTGAAAGACATTGTGTCTTTCAGTAATTTTATCTCACCTTTGAGTTTTTTGGGTTCTAATATGCTCATATATAGGCTCTGCTCTTCCACTCTCTACCACCAGGTAGCTCTGTTCTCTCTTCCTTGGGATGGAAGTGTCGCGTTCTGTTCTGCTGGCAGGGAAAGCGGTGTCTCCAGAAGTAGTTTCCGTTACTCTCATTTATCATCAAAGTAGGAATATGCTTAATGTTTGGGGGGTGGAGGGGAGAAATAAGCAAAGTTACATATGAAACTGGAAGATTCAACAGGAATGGAAGTGGATGAAGGGAAGAGCATACAGGCATTGCCTCTTCTGTTGTTTCTTTGTCTGTCATTACAGATTGATATACAGATGAACACTAAAAGGCCTCTCTCCCTTAATGTTTGTTCTGGAAAAATGGTGGGTTCAGAAATCCATCACAACCTCTAGATGGATAAAATGGAGAAAAGAGGGACGTAGCTGCACAAGGCTTGTTGTTTTGTTGCTTACTGGGCAACACCAGCAGCAGATGACAATGTTTCGTGCTCTGGGACAAAGAATTTTATTGTATGTTTACTACAAGTCAATGCATCTCAAAGGTGATCCACTGCGCAAGGAGTTGTCTGAGGATGATCAGTTTAGAAATGGCTGTGTAGGTCTGTGTATCCATATGTAGGACTGCCATCAGGTTATACCTGCTGTACGACAGATTTCAGCTTTGGAAGCTTTTGTGTCAAGCATTAGTAACTCTAGTAGAGATATAGGCTTGATGAAGTCACTGCACCTGAGTTGGCTGGGAAGTCTGCTGCTTAACCCACTCGTTAATCAATTGGTGAGCAACGGCCTGCTTGGGAGGGAACCAGGGTAGAAAACTTCCATTGTCTTGCTTTGCAGATTTGGGTCCTCGCTTGAGACCGTCCACGATTTCCTCCAGGCTAAACCAGCGGGCTTCCTCCAGCTCCAGGCTGTTCATACTGATCTGGAAAGAGTTAGGGGAGTACCAGTTCCTTAAGCCAGTTTTAAATGTAGGCAGCAGTCCCTTGCTCTTGCACCTGCAAAGATCCCATGCTAAAATCCTGGGACTGATTAATCCGCACTGGAATTAATTGTTGATGATAGCACGGGAGAGGATGTGACTGCCCACCAGTGTTTCCTTAGGGAAGCCACGAGTCAGTTAGCCCTGTTCCATCGTGGCACTAGCCTGCAAAGTACTAGTGTCTGAGCACAGTAATAAACGTAGCAGAAACTTCACGTTCTACAGCAGATAATGTTCTGAATATAGAAAGTAACTGCTCTGCAAAGTTAAGTGGGGAAAAAAATGCAGAGGCGTTGTGTTCTGGGCTTGTACATCTGGTGACCTGTGCAAAGTTTTGCATGTTACAACAGAAGCAATTGTTATTTTCCAGTCTCTTCTTCACTTGTAGGACGCTAGCTGAAAAGAACATTTAGAGAGGAGCTGATGCTATCTAAGTTTGTGGACCAAAAGAGATTCTGCTATGTAGGGGTAGCACTGAAATGCCTCGGAGAAACCTGAGTCCACTCACCTTCAACTGCTGTCCCCTCACCAATGCGTGACAAGCTATCATTAAACAGCTGCTGGGGAACGGCCAGTGCTGGGACGCTGAGTACCGGAGTGACTCTACCTCCAGGCCCACCTCTTCTGCCACCTCCCGCCGGGCTGCCTCCTCCACAGCTTCACCTAAAAGCAATCATATTTGAGTAAGGGCAGGTGCTATCAGAGCAGCGAGCCATGGCAAGAAACTGTAGGTACACTCATTCCTGAGGTGTTCCAGCCCTGACTGATCAAGCGTGAGCAGGGAGCTCTGGCTGTGCTGACCTGGGAAAGTTTATTCATTGAATTGAGCACCTTGCTGTCAGTGTTTACCTCCCTTAACCAAAGCCATCAGAGACACTTTTGATTTTGTCTGTGTGCAGCCAGTGGACAGAACATGGGGCTGCTCCTCTTTGTTTCCCTTTTTAAGCCATTTTCCCTCCTGTAACAAGAGGTCTGTAGTTTTGGTGGTTTTTTCTGACCCAAATGGTATGAGATACAAAATGGATTAAGCAGTATCTGGGGGTGCACAAAACAGACCAAGAAGTATCTGGGGGTTCTGTTCTGTGAAGTCAAACACTTAAACTTACCATCAAGGGCTACAGCAACTGATATGTACTCATAATTCACCCATTCTCTTCACATATATACTATTTTGAACCCTATCTGAATAACAATGCTGGCCCAGTCTTTACTTTTGTGGTATCAACCATCATTCACCTTTGTGAGCAGGCACTCGGGTGATGTCCCGCTGCTCTGCACATCTGAGGGCACTGTGATGGACGAGAGGCTGCCTTACCTAAGTCACAGAAGCCAGACAGAGCGGTGAACATCCCCTCAGGAAATGAGGGCTGTCGTGCAAGGAGGCAGCGGCTGCCATCAGACACCAAGATGATGACTACTGGAGATGCCTAGAACATGCACCCAAGAGCAAAGGAAGGAGTTCTTACCTTACATGTAAGTGCAAGTGGCTGGGGGGTCCGCACTGTCCACATGGCCCAGCAGAAACCTTGTGCTTACCTGTGGGTAATAAGTAATTCCACTGGCGTGGCACACACGCTTGCTGCCAGCTATATTTTTCTGAGTCGGCTGCCCAGTTTTGCTACAGTACTGGTGGGAATCATGCCACCGGAGAAGGGCCTGGGCCTGTGAAGAAAAAAAAATACAGACCTATGGACACCCAGAACCAGGAGATGACTCAGAGCAGTCCCCCTGAGTGATGCTTTGCTGCTTTCTCCCCAGCATGCTGTTACGGGTGTGAACTCTGATTACATTTGGAAGCCTCTATGAGGTAAATGAAATATGGCCACTGTTCTGATAAAGAGTCTTCTGCAATTGGTGTTTTATGTGTACTGCTCTAGCATCCAGATTTCATCATTTTAAGGGGGCGTTGGAGGAAGAGTTGTTCCTTATTGGGATATAATGGGGGTACTGATGAGAACCGAACTATCCTAAGGAGACAGCAGCCCCAGATACCTTTTGGGAAAAATAACCCAAGCATCAGAAACGTTACAGAGCAGGAAAAGAAACATTAATTATTTCCGCTTATCCATTTGGGTGCTTAATTTTCACACACAAATCTTTCCTTAGGTCTTCCAAACAGGGAGTCTTGAAAGTAATAACTTGTAAGTGTGCAGTTGTAACAGAGCAGCCCTGACAGAAAATCCATGACTGTTCTTGAAATGCAATTTGCCAAGAGGATAATAGGAAAGCCATGTGTGTTAATTGTTGAGGACAAACTGGGGTTGCTGAGACTACTGCTGCTGCTGAGATCAGTGTACTTCATGCTGGGTGTACAGCAGGTTGATGCTAAATGGAAAATTACTGCAATCATGGGTAAGCCACTTGTCTATTTCTCTTCCCATTGCAGCTTATTTTGTGACAGCAAATTTGGGAGAAGAGCTGTAATTCATAGCATCCTTGTAACTAATTGGCTAAAAACTGACAGTAGATACTTCCATAATACATATCAAGTCATAAAGTAATGTGGGAGACAAAGAGATGCTAGGAATAATAACTTCTTGAGGTTACAAATCCTGCACTGTACCGAGGCCAGCAAAGTAGAATCCTTCTCATCCACTACAAAGAGAGCCTTTCGTAAGTCAGTGAACGATCCTTTGAGCTCAGCCTCAATAACTGATTTTTCCGAAGCTCCTGCTTAAAAAAAAAACAACAAATCTGTGATCTCATGAACTGCAGCTCTAATCCCAACTTTACACCCTTCATTGTTCCGGTATACAATTTCTGGAAGTCCCCATGGAAGTGACATCACTTCAGTGGTACACATTTCCAAATGTTAAGTGACCTGCAAACAGCCCACCTTTACAAACACACCCAGAGGATCCACAGCACAGCTGAGCCACAGTCTGGTGGCTCAATCACTGTGCTCACCGCAGCTCCTGCAGAGGACTGACTGAGTCCTCTTGGCAGTAAATAATCACCCAGCACAGAGAAGGGACGCTGCCTCAGCAGCATTTTCATCTCAGTGCATCAAATGTGATGCCAACGCAGATGGAAGAGGATCATCCCAACCTAAATCCAGGGCAAAGTGTGGTACATGCTCATCTGAACAACCGATCAGCACCGACTTCTCTATCCACTGTTCAGTCTCTTTGAATTTCTCCAGGATCCTTTTCATTTCTAAAGAGCAGGAGAAATGGGAAGGAAAAGCCATAAGGAAAGTTAATTTGCACGTCCGTGATGCTCTTTCTGCATTGCCAAGACTTGTGCAATCTGAGGCAGAGTGCTCATGGGAGAGCAGTGGTGGAGACCAAAGGTGCAGTGTCCTTCCTAGATGCTGGATCTTTTGACCATGTCAAGCTAAAGATGCGTGTGTTCTTATGCTTGAGGAACAGCTGTCCATTCCATTTCTCTCTTATGCCAGTTAATAACTTTTTCTCAAAACTTTCCCCTGCTTTGGTAACAGAATTTGTTGTCTGTTATCCTGCCAGCTCTTCAGAAGTTATGGTCCCAAATATTTAAAATTAATAATCTCAAAGCAGCTCAGGCATATTTTGATACCATATGCACGTGAGGAGCACAAGCTCACGTCAATGTGCTAAGGTGTTAACTTCAAATAGTCTTTTTTGATAACAAACAGCATACGGTATATAACAGGGTGTTCCATGCATGTCTTGATTGATTTTTAACCCAGGTAAAGTGTTGCTTATTGGAAATGACCCCGTATCATTTGAGCTGTGTGACCCAGGAGGTGCCCTGTCTGGACACCTACTTACCTGCTGCACTGAGCTGTGGTATCAAATACTTCTTCCCGACTTTCCGCAGGAAGGGTGAGAGATTGTGAAAGAGGTAGAAAGTTCCGGAGGTCTGGGCTTGTCTACACAAGCTGTCATCTTCCTTTAGCTTATTTAAGTATCTGCAGTAAGAAAAAAATTGGGAAGATGAATTCAAGATTGTGTCGATATTATCTATGCTATGCTTATTTGGGCACATTTATTTCAGGCAGAGCAGACCCAAGATGTAACCCAAGTCTGTCAGTCCAAGAGGGCTCTTTTATAGATGTGACTGTTTGTGTGCTTCTTCCAGACTGTCTGAAGTAGTCTTTAAATGAGGTGAGCAGCATCCCTTCAGGTCTGCCTGATTTTTATTTTCATTTTTTTCAAGTTCTTTGGCAAGCACAGGTACTCATTTAGAGAGTTTCAGCCTAAGACAATTAGCTCTCCTCCACAGTGAAGGGAGTGGAGAGATTCTGACCACTCCCATTTACAAAGTACACGCAGCACTCCTGTATCACTAAACTGCTACAAGATGAAAGCTGGCATTACATTTGGGTAAGGCTGCTCATGACAGTGAACGCAAGAGTGCTAAATCCTGGGCTCAGTGCAAACAAGAATTAGGTGAGAACTTACCTCATTTTTCTAACATAGGTAGAGTGTGACCTGCAGAAGAGAGCAGCTCCTCTATATGCTGCTTGATAAATTGCAGCCATAATCAGCACCTATGGGAAGCTGTCTCTGCCTGAAAAGAGAAGCACAGAACATAACACTGTGGCCTTGAAAAGGTAAATATGATGTAAAAAGCACAATAACCCAATACTATGTGCTTACAGAACCTACAGAATGCTGGCATTTGCTTTCTAAAATAAGTGTGCACAGAAAGTCTTAAAGTGTTTTAAGCTGAGGTTAAATATTCCTCCCTGAAATCCTGTACTAGTGGGATAAAGAGCAGTGGGAGTGTCTGATTTCTTGTTTGTTTCCTACGCAGTTGTAATGGCCTCCATCCAGCTGAACATCCTACTGCAGCAAGCAGCTGATCTGTGGGAAAGGCATCAATGCCAGAAGAGAATGAAAGACAAAATATCAGCGGCGGAAGAGAATTCCCAGAGCTCGACGAGAGGCAGCAGTTGCAGCTGAACTGGATCATCTCCAACTGAGAACGGCTTTTGTGCCAAAGGATCCTACCACACTGTCAGCTCAGGCAGTCACAGACTGCCGCCTGAAAACAGCCATCTCAGGCATTCATCTGAAACAAAACCGAGCTATGATTCACAATCCTCAGCAATTATGCCGAGTATTTCACTTTCCAACCACAGATCTCAACGCTCCCTAAGGAGGAAGTTGCGTTTCCTTAATCCTTCAGGCTGGGACGTGTAAACTGCGCCAAGGAAGAGGCGGCGAGTCCTTCCTCTGAGGAAGGTCGGTGACGGATCGTGAGCTGGGTGGTGCCTGCGCAGAGGCTCGTCTCTTTGCAAGCAGCCAGTCTCTGTGCTCAGTGCAGTGGAGGTGTCACGGTGGCTCCTGACATCTCTGCCACTTTGTCCACTTACGCTCGGAGTAGAAGGCGGCACACCGTCCGCAGCAGCAGGAAACAGCTCCGAAACGCTGCCGTTGACCTCAGCTGGAAGCACTGCTCCTCCAGCCAGCGGAGCAAACAGCAGCTGTCTGACCGCGTTGAGTCGCTCTTCCCCCAGCAGGAGCTCTGGGAAATGTAGTTCGGAAACCCCAGGCTCAGTTGGGTGCCTGGCAGGCTCTGCTCCGGCTTTCCATCAGCTCCTGAAGCTGTGGGGCTGCCCGGGGACGAGCTTTCCCTGCATGTTTCGTTGTACCAGAAATCCACACATTGTAATTTGCCAAGCAGGAGCTATTATGGGAACAACGCCACCGCAACAATTCGAGCTATTCTGAAAGTTATTAGTTCCCGTTTGTTTAGTTTCTTTTCTTTTTGCAAGCTGCTCTGCTTTCTGTGTCAGTAACTCAGGGACATTGTTTGAAGTTAAGGACCGTGTGTCCCCAAAGAGATACTCTGATACTCAAAGCACTACCCTGGGCTGGAACCTACCTGCCTATATTGAGGAGAAAGGGAATTTTATCAGTGCGTAAATGTTTTCAGCACCTTTAGCTCTTTGGTGAGATGTTCTACTTAAGAAGTTGTTGTGTAACTTGAGAGCGTTGCTTGTAAAACATAATGAGTATACAGGGAAATACCACCCTGGTTATTGGCATTGCTTATGAGTATAGGTATATTTATGCTATTTGTGCGGCCGCTCCGCTTCAGGAAGCACAATCTTATTAACCCACAGTGCTAATTGGATTAATGGACAAAACATCTTCCCTTAATAAGATAGAGCACTGAAGTGTGATCTGCAGTGTAAAGCCACCCTGCTGTTAAAACAACCCAGTAGATCTGCTGAGCCAATAAGTTATGGTAGTAATCTCGCTAGTTCTTGCTCTTCTGTCTCACCTGCTGCTCCCAATGAGAGGACAGGAGCACTGGGACTGCATCAGCCCATTACTGCAAAGCAGCTGCTAACTGCTTCCAATGCATCAAGCTAGCAAGCTCACGCTGAGAACGTGTGGTCTCACCACAAGGAACCTCTTGTTAAAAAATGTTTCTTTCCTAGGAAAAGGCCGGGGAAAGACAAATCACTTCTTTAAACAGAGAGTTAATGAGCAGTCTTTTCCCTCTGTATATATAAACTACACTCTGTAGATATAACCCATAACTGATGAGGCTGCCCAGAGAAGCGGTGATGCCCCAGCCCTGCAGACACCCAAGGTCAGGCTGGATGGGGCTGAGCCCCATGGAGCTGTGTGTGACCCTGTTTGTTGCAGGGGAGCTGAACCAGCTGGCCTTCAAGGGACTGATCCAACTGTAAGGCTTCAATAAAGGCTTGATTTCACGTTATCACAGCTTCATTTTGTCAGCGGCCTCATCTTTAGCACTGACACCACTGGTTAATAAATAGCTGGGCCACGTCAGCCTGACAAAACCCCGTTCAGAGCGAAGTTAAAAACTACAAAGCTCGACCCCCCGCTCCCACGTGGAGCACCGCTGCCGGAGGCGCCTGCGCACCATGGCGGCCGCCGCTGTGACCGGGCTCACGTAGCTCCGGCTGCCGCCCGCGGCCCGCCCCGCTCAGCGCGGCCCGGGAGGGTGTGGCCTGCGCGCCTATAAGAGCCACGGCGGGCGGCACCGCGCGGAGCGTCACGGCGGCTCGTGGGGCGGCTCGTGGGGCTCCGTGTGCGGCTCCGTGTGCGGCTCGCAGCCCGCCCGCTCCTCAGGTGAGACCCGGCCTCTCTTACCGCGCTGTGACGGGACGGGCTCCGCGGGGGGTGGGGGCGATACGTGGCAGGCGCCGCCGGTGCCCGGCCCTGCCGGCCGTTACGTAACGGGGGGGCGGGAGCGAGGCGCCGGGCTGGGCCGAGGCCCGAGCCGCCGTCCGGGGAGCTGCGGGGCGGCGGGGGGTGCGGCCGAGACACTGCGCTGCTTCGTTAATGCTGCCCTGCTCTGTGCTGTGTGTGCGGGGGGGTGCGGGAACGCGTTGGAAAAAGACTGGTCTTATAAATGGAGTCTGTTGAGCACTGAGGTCGCCAATAAAGCTCGTGGTGGTGCTGTCGCTTGCTCTGTGTTTTTGGGCACCTTCCTGTAAGTCCCCTTGAGAAAAAGGGGCTTTTTGCTGCTCTGCACGGTACCCGTTCAGCAGGAAGGAGCTCCCGCTCATACTGTGCTCCAGCTGATGTTCGGTGTGAGCGCTCTTCATTCTCCGAGCATCTCTGCGGATGTTGTGCTGAGGCGTGAATAGGAGGACAGCGTCCTGCTTGTTGTGTCTCATAAGATAAGCGCTCTGCTGCATTGCCAGAGCTCTTTGTCTTGGCTTGGAGAGCTACAACAACGTGCTTTGAGAGGGCTGCCTCCATTCAGTCCTGCCATGCCAGAAACCTACTGAAAACGTGCTTCCATCCCCCGGTTCCACACTTGTGTGCAGACTTCTCTACTCTGCAGGACTGTAACTTCAAGCACAGTGCAGATCTTGGCTCTGAAATTCATTCCCGTCTCTTACTGGTAAGCTGCTTCTGTCATGTAGGAGCTGGAGGATGAACTTAAGGTCTTAGAGGTGTAGGATCTGCTGCTTTCGTGTCTTTTCAAATCGAAGTAGGAACACAAAGTCCTTTATATGCACTACGAACCAGCAGAACAGGCAGAAATACCAGGAGATAGCAGCAGGCCTTGTGCAAGTGGCGCTTGGTGCCTAAGAACTTTGGGAAAGTTCTTTCATTTTGGGTAAGGATTCCAGTCACAAGTCTCCAGCTGCAGCCCTGTTCGGAGAGGGAGCTTTGCTGCAGGGGGCAGCTGCCACTGCTTGTGCTACTCTCCTCCACCCTCAAACTCTGCTCGCTTCATGATAAAGTAGATTGCTTACTACCTGAATAAAGCAAGCTATTTGGGATAAAGTTAGAGCCGTTCCAGAATAATTCCGTACTGAAGTCTGTGCTCCACTCTGTTTCCTATCTGTGGTTTCTTGCTTTCTGGACCCCATTGGGTACCAGGGAGCTTGGGACAGACAGTGAGAACTGCCGTGTAATGGTGTTGTTCACTGGATGCTTTCATCTTCAGCCACCATCTGCCTTGATTTGGCTGTTCTGAGTATTTTTCACTGTGTACTTGGTCTCAGTTTATCTTTTCCTTCTGCTTGTACGGGAGCTCTCTGATACAACTTTGGCAGCCCTATAAAAGTCATCAGAAAAACTCATCTTGGAGGTCCATCGTTTGAAATGGCATTTGTTGTGTGTCCCTACTGTTAGGGGAGTTCCATATCACACCTGGCAGCATTGCTGCTCTGTTTTGCTTGTATCTTCATGCTTGTTCTGTACTTTTTTTCCCCCCCTCAGTCGTGTTTCACAGTTTCAAAGCAAAGCAAACATACGTCTTGCAGAAAGTTGGGCAACTCCTCCTGTGTTGAAGCTGTCAGCCTCACTCCCACTGGAACCGTTTTCTCTGTGGGCAGCAGGCTCCCTCCTCTCTGAGATGCTCACATGCCATGTTGGTGTGTTCAGAGCGACGCAGCTGCGGAGGAGAGCCAGACTGATGGCAGTAACAGAGAGCAGCTTCGTCTTGGTTTACTGCATGTCTCTGACAGGAAGAAATTAAGCCTACTTACTTGGCAGTTGATGCGTGGAAGGGATTTCCAGCACCTTTCTTAACTGAGCCTTATTTTCTTTGATTTGGGAACAAGTAATGATCCTCCAGCAGGAGTTTTGAAACTTGCTACTTAGCAACTGCTGCTAGGGCAGTGCAAGCTGCACGGCTGGCTGCTGCCCTGGGCTCTGCTTCCAGCTCAGAATTCCGGCTGGGAGGGAAGTCATCTTGGGTGGCTGCACGTTGCTGCAGGACCTGAGTCCTCATGGAAGGCACGAGAGCTGGAGGCTGTGAAAAACAAATGAAATTGGAGGTGACCTCTGGATGTTGTCCAGCTGAGCCTTCTGCTTGTTGGAGCAGGGTGAGCTTGGAGCTTGGGCTGGGCTACACGTGGGCTTGCCCTATTTGAAAGTCCTCCAGGAATGGGAAATGAGGCTCCCAAAGAAACCTCATCTACACCCAGCTGTTGTCATTGTGACAGACTTTCTCTTTGTACCTAAACAGAGTTTTTCCCTTGTTGCAATTTGTGACCGTTGCCACTGGTTCATTCAGTGTGCTGGTGAAGTTAGGAACAAACAACCAGTAAACACACAGCTCAGTGAATTCTGAGTACTGATAATATTAACAAATACTTATCGTGCAGTAGAAATGTTTGTGCCTGGTGGTTGATTCACAGATGTGTTGGTTTGGCTGCAGAGTGAGCGGGAGGCACCCAGCTTTCTGCAGAGCAAAGCAGGAGCTGAGAGGTGCATTTGGACACAGCTTTCTTTAAGGGAAAAGCAACAAAATACTTGTTTTTGAGAGTACTTCTTTCAGATGCGATTTGTTACCTTAAGCAATTACTCACCTGGAGCTTGTGTTTAATGGGGCTAATATCAGCCACAGGATCTCATACAGATGTTATCAGTATCTCAGGGTTACCTTGAAAAATAGGTAAGTGTTTCAGGTTGTCTTGGGAATTGGGTTTCTGCTCATTGCATTTTGAGATGCAGTTCCACAAACGCATTAAACCAGTGCTGCTACCAGAAACAACGCTGCCCGATGTTATTGTCTTTGGCTGCCAGTTCTGTCTCCCAGCTGCTCTCTCTAGATGTTGTGCAGCTATATAGTGAACGGAAGGAGCTGAGCCAGGGTGAAGGAAGGGCGCTACAGAGTTGTTTTCTTTTAGATGAATTGGGTTCGGAATAATTGGATTTAGCTCAGTGCCTGGCTGCCCATGGTGGGGAGGAGCAGGTGAGGAGGAGGTGAGGAATGCTGCTTTGGAGCGTTGGTGTGCCGAGGGCTCTGACTCCGTGTGGGCAGAAAGCAGGCCTCCAGCTTGCCCTCTCCAGATTTTACTTTGCAACTCAATCCAAAGCAAACCCTTTTCTTCCTTAACCAGGCAGAGTGAGCCACTTTGTAATGTTTCTTCTTTTATTTTTATTTTTTTTTCTTCCTCCATAAATTAATCATCTTGCCTTCGGAAGGGCTGTAAAACCATTTCTGTAAGTACCTGCAGTTGTTTCAATTCACCTGAGGAGACGGATACCTGAAAGGTGAAGCTTTCGCATGTAGGGAAAAAACACCAATATTTTGTGAATTCCAAGACAGTACGATGACTTCTAAGATATTCCTTAGTTGACAGAATGAACTGTCCCTTAGAGTCAAGTGTGCGCTGAGTAGGGATGTTTTACCTGCTTTGTTTCTTTCGTAGGTACCTGGTGAGGTGACAGCTTTGAGCTACAGCCATGGCATCCAACAAGATGTGGTACACCCTTGCCCTTGGATTTCTGCTGCCTTTTTCTTATGCCCATACGGACTTCTTCACCTCAATTGGTGGGATGTGTTTTGGTGTATATGCTACATAGCTGATAGAATTTCTTAATGACTGTCATACTGATTCTGCAGTGATGTGTTAATGGAGTGCAAGGCTTATATTGGTACAGAGTTAAATCCACTTACTAGCTCTTAGGGCCTGATTGGCTTCTTTCTCACCTTTGAGAGAAATATCCTTTGAATTCATTCAGTGCAATTAGTCCGATGAACGAAGCAAGGCTTTGTTTTGTTATATATTCCTATAGGTACTGAATTTTAAATGCAGTTTCAGTGTGGCTTGAGGCATGCTTATAAAACCAAGCAAAACAGGTACACCATGATACCAGTATGTCAGTGTGCCTTTTTTTGTATCCCAGTGCTGTGGGATGCAGCTGAAGATGTGACTTGCATCACTTCATGGTGAACCTGTTCTGCTGCCTGCTTGCAGAAAGGAAAACAGCTGTTAATTAATAATTAAGGTTATTTGGGTCATACTGGAGTCATGCCAGTGAACTTAAAAATAAATCTGAGGTATTATTGTGTTTCAAAGATGAAGCCTCTGTATATTTAGATTTGTGGTTATTTGCTCTGCATTATGTATGTTTGGCTGGAAGTTTACTCTGTTCCAACCTACTTCCTTTTCCAAATGAATCCTGAATTAGTTCTAATAATAAATATGTGATATTATGTTAATTTCCATGGCAACGAGCTTTGTCCAACACAAGATCTTCTCCCTCAAAGAAAGAAAAGACAAGCTTTGCTCAAGGACTCCTTCCAGTTTAGCTAACAGGATGTGGGAGCATTTTGGGGAAGAAGAGAGGAAGAAAACAGAAGAAATTAAGACTCTTCTGTTTTCATTTTTTCTTCTTTGTTTTTGTTTCTCCTTGTTTAACCAAAGTGTTCACATTTTTTTCTAGGCCATATGACAGACTTAATTAATACAGAGAAAGACCTGGTGATATCACTGAAAGATTACATCAAGGCAGAAGAAAGCAAGCTGGAACAGATCAAAAAGTAAGCAGCTTGTTTGATGATGCTGATAGCTAATAATTTGAGTCTGACCTTATGTAAAAAATGCTTCCCAAGGCTCATTACACCTGAGGAATTTTGCCTCTGAGGCGAGGATTAAGCTGGAAGTTATTACCAGGGTTTTGTCCCCAGGAAAAGGCTTCTAGTTTTGTTTTATTATCTCTAATCAGATTGAACAACAAAAATGTGTAAATATAGCTAGTCAGATGGGCTTCACAGCTTTGTTTTTGTTACATTGGAGGTGACAGCTGTTGGGAAGAAGTTGAAATAACTGACTGAGAGAGAAGAAGGTGGGAGGAATGCTTGTATCTTTAGAGCTTGTTGGGCCCTGTACTCAAAGATATTGTTAGCTTGCTTTGACTTAATCTGAATGAAAGCTGGTGATTCACTGGAGTGGGGAGGATGGCTCACACCTTGTGTGGCTTGTCAAGGCTTTTATGGAAAATACTTGGCAGAAGTCTTGGACTTGTGATTGTGGCTGATAGTGGCAGTGACTCTCACCTGGTCGTCAGGTTTGATAGCCATTGAATGGGAAATATACAACAGGTTTGTGCATGTGCATTGTAAATGCACAAGTTGTTGACATGAGGTTCTTCAGGTCAGCCCTCCTGTCTTGCTTGGAATTGGTCCATAGGAGCCAATGGAGCACAGTAGTTGGGAGTCCTGTCAGGCACTTTGCTGCTGACAGAAGCGCAGGTGGGGGCTGTCAGAGCATAGGAAAACATCTTCAGACAGTATGGGAAGAAGGAAAGCACTCTGTGGCACATTAGCAGATGTCTGAGACCTGCCAGATTTTGGAGCATGCTAAATGCCAGCCCTTGTACGGAGTCCTCTCCAGCTTCAGATTTTCTGTTTGCTTTTCATTTTGCGGTTGATGTTTGGTTTTCTCTGTGGGTTGCGGCCTCTCCTAACGTGGATTTATCCTGTTATCAGGGTGTTGTTGCATGCCTTCATTTCTACAAGTGCATTGTTTGGTTCAGGGAGGGGAAGCTGTGTTGTCTGCAGATGTGTAGTGCTGGTGCTTTCAGCGTGACTGATGTTCCTACTGGAGTGAACTCCCTCGCTGTTTCTGCTGGGGTGACAGACAGATGAACAGCAGCAGTTGGTGTGTATTTCAGAGCACGCTGGAGCTGTGAGCAGATGATATCACTAAGGAGCGAGGGAGGTTTGCAGAGTCAGAATTACAGCCTCAGAAAGTTGATCTGGGCTCTCATTTGGGAACCTGAGAGTTGTGTGTTTTTTTTAATGCAAGCCTATGATATGGAAGGCAGTCTTGTGGTGGGGAGTGAATGGGCTTGTCATAGGCCTAGGGGTGTGTGTCTAGGAAAAAAGGTGAAGAAAGCCTTCTTGATTAAAATGCATGAAAACTGCTGGCATACTGCAGTGGCATTGTAGGAAAGGAGTTCATTCAGCAGCGTCCCAGCAAAGAAGAACAAAAGAACCCACAAGTTTGAGATTTTGGTGGCTGCCAAAGATGATTTTTTTTTAAAAAAAGGACCCTTTTGTTCATTCCAGAAGTGCTTTATATATAGAAAAAAGTTTGCAATTTGTAATGGGCTTTTTATTGTGCGAGACTGTTGAGTAGCTTGAAAGCAGTTTTATAGCTTTTACAAGAAACGTTAATGACTGTGTGTCTTCACTCTAGATGGGCTGAGAAATTAGATAAGCTCACAGATACTGCTACGAAAGACCCCGAGGGGTTTTTGGGACATCCTGTAAATGCATTCAAGCTGATGAAACGACTTAACACAGAGTGGGGTGAGCTGGAAAGCCTGGTTCTGAAGGACATGTCGGATGGTAAGTATGCCAATAGCAGGAGCAGTGATCAGATCACGTTATGATTGTAGCTCCTTGACTGTCTTTCACAGGCAGTGCTTTGAATTAGGTTTGTAAGTCTGCTTTTGAGATGCTATCATACAAAAGTGTTTTTCAGAAGGCCCACTGTCTTCGTGTCAGTGTGTGATTATTGGAGCTTTACAAAAACTTTAGAAATACTGATGTTTTACCAGAGGCTTGGAGGCTTTCCATTGTGCAGGATGTCAGGGCTGGCTTCGTGTACTCATCTAGTCTTTTGGGACATTGTACCTAAAAGTGTGACAGCTCCATTGAAAAGAAAAAAGGGGAAAAAACCTGTTCAGAGTGCAAAATCTGGAGAGCTTGTTTTAAAGTGCTGTTGCTACTGATGTGCCCACTGCCCTTAAGGTGTAACAGTGTGGAACCTGAATGCTGGCAGAGTCCAAGTGTTTGTGAAATAGATCTAAAGGAGTTTAGTAAATGCTTGGCTGCCTTGCTTCCTGTACAAGAGTGGAAACTCTTCAGTAGAGAAAAGGACGTATCAGTTGACTGTGAAATAGAGTTTGAGTAGCAAGGAAGCTGGGCTGGTTACATTTGGCCTGTGAAAATCTATCTCAACAAGCAGTTGATGTTAGGTGTAGGTTTGTAGTGGAAAATGACAAGTGGAACTTTCAGAAAAGACCCAGTGTTTGTCACTGATAAGAACAACCATCTCATTGGGTCCTGTACTTGGAGTGAGAACATGGTAAGACTTGTGCTTTGGGATGCTGGGACAAAAGAGTTTGTCTGATAGAAAAGTTACTTTCTGACAACATCAGTGGCTGTTGGTTTGTGGAGACTTGGGTCCTCGTGGCTGACTTTGATGCCATTCTTTTTGGTGGCTCTGTGGAGTTCTGTTTCCCTCCTCAGTACAAGCAGCCTATCGGTCTCCTGAGTGTAGAAACAGAAGGGGAAAAATGGTCAGTCCTCCCACTGAAAAGATTACAGCAGCAGTTTGGTGCTCAACGTAGAGCTCAAAGGGTTGAGATAACAGCTGATTTGTCTGGAGCACGTTAACACAGGGTACTGCAGTAGTTTGATAATTACTGGTCACAACATTAATTGTTTCCCTGTTTAAGGAGCTCTTTGATAGACTTCTCATGGAACTATATTGTATAGCACCTTGCTTGCTGCTTATTTTCTTTGCCGTGTTGTTTGTCATCTCTGGGGGTTGGATTAAGGTTTTTATTTTGCTATGCTGTGTGGCCTTGGTTTATATTATGATAAAATAGGCAGCCAAAAAACTGCTGTTTTGTATGCATCTGGCATTGCAGTCATCCTTGGGCTCTGGAACCCATATTGTTGATACTGTCAGTAATTGTACTCTGCTTTGTCTCCACGGGGAGCCTGGCTTTGGAGGAGATAGGGGATGATGCTTTCCAGCAGTTCCTCAGCATCCCGTTCTCTTTTCCTTCCTTCCCTAGAGCTCAAGAGCCAGTTGTAACCGCTCTTGAGAATTTTGACTATTTGTGGGATGTTCAGACCAGCGTGCTCCAATTGCTATGTGTCATAAGTGTGCTTCAGGTTAAGACTGAACAATTACTTTAGAGTATCGTGCAGAGATCTGCCCTAAGAGGCAAGACAGATCTGAGTGGCAGAGAGTGTGGGCTGATATGGGCAGGTGCTCAGAGTGGTGGCATCCCCAGTATTTGGAACTTCACCTCCAAACAGCTGCAGAATCCTGAAAAACTAGCAGAACATTTGGAAAAGGTCTGCTGTCAGCCTGGTGATCCTAAAGAGGCACAGATGGCTGCAGCATGCCAGGGCCCGGCCTTTGCTATGTGCTGTATGTAACATTTTTATTATATGCTATGCTAAGGCATAAATAGTTTCTGAGTGAAGCCTCAGGCATACTCCTGTTCTTCAGAAATAAATCTGCAGTAATGGCCTTTCCTGAAATGTTGGCTTTCCCTGGAACAGGGAGTCATTCATTTCATGCCCTGAGTTGGTAGAGTTCTTGGGACAAAGAAGGCTGAGTGTTATCCTCTTCTTCCAGGCTTCATCTCCAACATGACAATCCAGCGGCAGTTTTTTCCTAATGATGAAGATCAGACTGGTGCAGCAAAAGCCCTCTTGCGGCTCCAAGACACGTATAATTTGGATACTGACACCCTCTCAAGGGGAAATCTTCCAGGTAAGGCTCACAGGTGTTATCTGCAGTATGTCCAGATTACAGATCCTTTCACAATGTTCCGCCTTGTTTAACTGCTGTGTGAAGGTACCAGTACCACTCTCCTTGTACTAGAGCTTGAAGATTTCCTTTTAGTTGAGTCTCATGTCTTTCTTCTAGTGGCAGTAAGATAATGTAGTGCTAATAGGTTTTAATAAAAAAGAATCAATATGCTGCAGTCAGTTTTTTCCTTGTTGTAAAAAAGTTAAGTTGTATTTGAACTTCAGCTTCACGGAGTGTATAAACTGAACAGACAAAGGTAGAGACCATTATTACATGCATACAAAAGAACCTGCGCTTATGTGGCACTATGAAGAGGAGCAGGTTTATATGCAGGAGACACACTTCCCTGTCAGGAGGCTCTTCTCTGCTAGTTTTTTGTCTTGTTTCCTCTTCTCAAAGCCAGTCCTGTGCCAGCTGGCAAAAAATCAACTTCGCACAATCCATCTGTGTTTTTGGAAGTGCTCATTGTGGTCAGATGTCTAATAAAATTAAGGGTAATTGGCTTTATATGTTCTGCTGTATAACCTTGCTTTTGGGTTTCGTTCAAGACTGTCTCAAAGAGCTACACATTCATTCTACTACAATAAGCCGTTCATTATTTTTTTCCTAAAACAGCACAGAATGAAAAGACAAAGTGCTTTGGATGGGCTGCATTTTATTGCTTCTTTTGAAGCAATAAGCTGTCCAGACTGTGCATGATCGAGTGTTATTGCAGAACCCAAAAGCCCGAGAGTATAAAAGAGAATAAGTTGTTTTTTTGGCCTTCAGAGCTAGAGATGAACGTGCCACGTGGTCACTTGTTTGTGCTCTTTGTCTCCTTTCCCAGGGAGTTTCCGTTTGCGAGGTGGGCAAGCTTTGATCAGAATGCTAAATGCTGTTGTGTTGCTCGCTGATTCTCTTCTTGCCTTACAGGCCATGCTGTTTCTTTACATCTGTTATCAGCCTTATTTGATGGTTGCTGTTCTGAGCGCTCTTTTAAGTGGCCTTTTCACATTTAGATGTTATGCTGCTTTTAAATGCAACCTGTTACTCTTTCCAGAGGATCTTTTTGTGCCTAAGAACACTCAGCCCACCTCCATACTGCATCCCCTAAGTTTTGCACTGCCTTAGAGCAGCTTCATGTTTAGAAACCTGAAATCATTGGCAATCCCAGGCTGGACCAGAGGGTGTTAATTATTACCTGCAGGATATTCTTTCTTGTGGACCATCTCTTCAGTTCTTTGATTTCTTATGGCATGTCTTCAATATAATTTCCCTGTTGGAACGCAGCGGTGGGAGCTGCTGGGAGAAATCCAGGAAGTGTTAAGGTGTAATCAGGAATTTAGTGTAGCTGTAAAGCTGATGGGTCGTGGGTAAGAAGAAAAGCTTCCATCTGCATCTCAGTTTCCCTTTTTACTTAAATGCTTTGTTTACTACAAAAACAGATGTGGTTTTTCCATGGGCCTTCATTTACAATAGCAAAAATAGGAATGTGTCATTTGCTTACTAGTACTTTACTCTTCCAGAGGTCCCTTCAGATGTTTCTAAAATAGACTGATTTCAGAAATCTCAAGTAGCTGGGAATTCACTGATGTCTTCTTTTCCTCCTTTGCTAAATTGTTGCTGACACAGGGTGTGCTTCAGTAACATTTTGAAGAAATAACACACCATCTTTGGAAACAGATTTCTGGAGCTTGTTCCTATGCTTGCTTTTGCTCAAGGTATCCTGTGTTCTGAGGAAGGAGGGTTTCCTTTCTTTTCCACAAACTGTAGAGGCACTTAGCTAGTTTCTGGTATTCTGGTGATGGCAAACTGTATGTAACCACTTCTATCTTCTGCTAAGGGTTTGCACGTTTTAGATACTTAAAATGGATGTTCAACAAATAGCCGCTGCAGAAGGAAGATGTTAAAGACCACAACAGCAACAGAAATGAATGATGCTCTGAAGAATAGGAAGTATCTGAATGTGGCTCTGAGGAGCGATCCAGTACAGTATTCTGTGTAAATCTTTTGTTTTATTTCAAATACAGGTGTAAAGCACAAATCCTTTTTAACAGCTGAAGATTGCTTTGAGCTGGGAAAGATTGCGTACACAGAGGCCGATTATTACCACACTGAGCTCTGGATGGAGCAAGCTCTGAAACAGCTGGATGAGGGAGAAGTGTCTTCTGCAGATAAAGTCTACATTCTGGACTACCTGAGTTATGCTGTGTATCAGCAGGGGGATCTGAGCAAAGCAATGATGCTCACCAAGCGCCTTCTCGAACTGGGTACGTGAAGGAGGGAGTTGAGGCTCAGCAAGATGTAGCCCTGTGGTTGAGCTGGCATTACCCAGGGTTTTGTTCTGGGAACTCTTGGTGTTCCTGATTTCCTGCCTTGTCTACAGGCTTCTTAAAATGAAATACCCAAACGATTTGTGCTTCTGTAAATATCCCACTGACGGACTGTGTGAAGAATGTAAACATAATCTGTATATCAAAGGCCAGCGAGAACCACTTATTAGTGAACTGAAGCTTTACTTTTTTTGTTAATTATTATTTTTTAAGGTTATTGATTGCCAAAACCTTGGTCACCAGAAATGTTAATTCCCAAGCTGTTAAGCTTAAAGCCAGTCAAACTGTCCCAGCTCTGCCTGCCCACTGCAATTTCCTTGTCCCTCCTGCTCTGCTCGGGTTGGCTGGAATGGCCAAACCCTGCTTATTGTGCTTGGAAACCTTCACATACTGAGCTGAGGATCCTGGCCTCACAGTAATTGTTTTCTTAACTGTGAATGAATAGAGCTTTGCTCTGACAGCTCAAGTTATTTTCTACTATGCAATGCTGCAGGCTCGCATTCTTCCAGCCTAGTTTGGATTTTCAGGTATCCTGTGATACTCTCAGACCAGAATAGGTGTTTCCAATTTCTGTTTGAGAAATAGTGGTTTGAATCTGTTGCTTTTGTTTTTGTATATTGCCTCTTCTGAATACTTCTTGCTGGTGATAATTCTCTCTTTTTCAACAGATCCTGAACATCAAAGAGCAAATGGGAACATGAAGTATTTTGAATATATCATGGCTAAAGAAAAAGAAGCCAATAAGTCCAGTACAGATGCAGAAGACCAGACAGAGAAGGAAACTGAAGTTAAGAAAAAGGATTACCTGCCTGAGAGAAGGAAGTACGAAATGCTGTGCCGTGGGGAGGGTCTCAAAATGGTAAAGTGGAGTAGACTGTTCTCAAATGTATGAAACCAATTGTAACAAAACAATGTCCAGAATCTGTGTGTGGTGTGGAAGCAAGGAGCTGTTACAGCAGGTGGCTGGCTGTGTTGAGCTGAGGGTTGGTGTGCACTGGAGTTCTTCCCTGTTTCATTCTGTCCAATGGAAAGGAGTGTTACTGCTGACTAGTTTGAACACGCTAAGTACTGAACTGGAAGTCTACATTTGTGTATGGTATTTAACAAAGGTGTTTCTTTAGTGACAAAATTGTTTTTAATAGGAGTGTGAAAAGTACTGCTTGTTGCAGTATTTCAGAGTAACGTTAATTTGCTTAAAGTAGTGACAGGCTTTAACTCATAGTTCTTACTGGGATTAATCCTGAAATTTCACACAATCACAGCAAAAATGGGCTAAAATGGGCAAACCTGTAACTCCACCAATACTGATGTAGGGTGAAATATAAACATTTCCATCAGATCCAGCTGATAAAGAATTATAGGCCAGGCATATTTGCCACACCAGTTGGGATGTATGTATGTATGTAAACTGGCCAAATCTATCCTGGACTGCATTTAAAGCAATGTGGCCAGTAGGGCGAGGGAGGGGATCTGCCCCTCTGTTCTGCGCTGTGAGACCTCACCTGAGTGCTGCATCCAGACAGGGAGTGCTCGGGACAGGAGAGACATGGAACTGTTGGGGCACATTCAGAGGAGGGCCACAAATATGATCCAATGAATGGAACACTTCCCTGCAAAAACAGGCTGAGAGCTGGGGCAGTACAGCCTGGAGAAGAGAAGGTTCCTGTCAGTATTGAAAGAAGGGCTGTAAGTAACAAGAGGACAGGCAGTTTAGCAGGGTCTGTTGTGATAGGATAAGGGGAAATTATTTCAAACCAAAACAGGGGAGAGTTACAGAGGATATAAGGAAGAAATATATTACAGTAAGGGTGGTGAGGTATTGGCACAGGCTTCCTAGAGGTGGTGTTGCACCAGCCCTGGAGACAGCCAAGGTCAGGCTGGACACAAGGCTCTGAGCTCCTGACAGGGCTCTAGGTGTCCTTGGTCACTGCAGGGGAGGTTGGACCAGATGGCCTTTAAAGGTCCCTTCCAAATCAAATGATTCTATTTCTCTATGATTTCACAGACTTAAAGCATCTCTTAAAGGCAATTGTTCCTGTCTGTTGTTCTCAGGACATCTTAATGTTTCTTAGAGATATCAATGGAAGTTCTCTGATGATCTCGTTCCACCTTGCTTTCAGACTCCTCGGAGACAAAAAAGACTGTTCTGCCGCTACTATGATGGAAACAGGAATCCTAGATACATTCTGGGCCCTGTCAAACAGGAAGATGAGTGGGACAAGCCTCGAATTGTTCGCTTTCTTGATATCATTTCCGATGAAGAGATTGAAACTGTGAAAGAACTAGCAAAGCCAAGGGTAAATGCCTTACATTTCTTTACCTTTTGGAATCTTAAATCCATGCGTCGCTTTCTATGTGAGTGCGTGTGACTGTCTCTCTTGAGCACAGGTTTGTGTGCAGTGTGCTCACACGCTGCTTCTCTCACTTACAGCTTGTGGTGACACACTCTTTCTAGGAGTCGATGGGAAAGCTGGAATTCCTCTGTAATTAAAATCCAGGTGGCTTTAGACTCTTCTGGCAGACAGTTTCAGTGCACGCTGTTTCAGAAGAGGAGAAGAGCATTACATGACAGAAAACAAACATAATGCAGCTAGGCTGCCTTTAAGGATACTTGTCGTCAGATAGGCTCTCCCTTTTTTGTTTCTTTGCCACAATTGTGACATGAAGAAGAGAGTCTTCTAGGGAAAGGCATTCCTCTGGTTCTGGAGTGCTGCGTTACTTTATAGACAATAATGAATGGTGCATTCAGTATAGAAATAGAGACTTCTGTCTCGCAGGCTCTGAAGTTACCTGCAGGTGAAAGAGCTACAACGGGGCAATACATATCAGTGCTGCTATGCTTCTTATTCACAATTCCAGCTCTTCAAATTCTGTTTCAGAACCTGAATTCCAAGGTTCTTACTTCTGAGGGCCTGATTCCAGGCCAAATCAGCTGTCAGAGTAAACAGGAGTGTCCAAGATAAACAAAGAACCGACTGAGCTGCCATCTGAATCCAGCTGGTGTGACTGCACCATGTACATTTAAGATATAGTTAGAGAAATTGAGTTATTTCCTAATAAGTTACCAGTTATTTCTAAAATAAGATTTAAACTTGTCTAAATATAATTTTCCTAAATGACTTATTGTCCAGCGAGAGCTGAGCAAACGAAGACTAGGGAAGAAATGCATTGAGTACAGGACAGTTAGCGTCCTTTGCTGCAAAGTAAGCCAGCAGTGGCTTATATCTGAGCACGTGGCAGGTGAGGCTGCCCTTGACCACCACACTGGGTACTACAAAGCCTGAAGTGGATTTTAAAGCTTCCTAAAGGCTGAGGCATTGTGATTCTGAGGTGGCACTCAGAGCTGTATGGAGGTACAAGTACCCATAAATCATCTGCTGACAGCCTTGCTGCTGGTGTAAAAGTCAGAGGCCAGTTGTTTCTCTTGGTGATTAAGCCCCTTTGCTGCTGCAAAACTTGGCATTGTAGCTGTGAAGTATGACTGGATCATATCTTGATGATGTTGAAATAAGACTAAAAACAAGAGTCTGAATAGATCTTTGAACACGTGTCTGTTTTCAACTTCAGGAGCTGCCAGATGTTCTTCCTGTCAAATGTTTGGCTCGTGTCAAAGACTGCAGATTCACAGTTTAGTGATGTAGAATTTTAATGCTATTAGTGTTCCATGTAATTCCTGTGGCCGAGGCCTTGTAGAGCTCAGAAACCAGTGCAGAAGGAGCATTATTTTTAAGGCGGAAGGATGGCGTGCTCCATGCTTGTTCATGGGGCTGTTGATGTTGCTGCTTCCCAGAAGATCCTGTTGCATGATTCTGTGCCCAGCCTTGTGTTGCTCTGCCACGAGCTGGTAGGAGGGAGGCTTAACATCCTTCTTTGGGACTCTGGAGTCTACCTTTGTGACTTGATTCTCACACGTGCCTGCGTGGGATGGGACAAGAAGCTGCTTGCTAAGAGTTCCTTGCACCTGTTCTTGTCAGCTGCGACAGGGAGGCTTTGATGAACTTAGTTTCTTTTAACAGTAGAAAAATGCTACTTGTGTTTGGTGTGGGACTTGGTGTGCCATGTTATGCCTAGAGCCCACTAAAATATGCAGCTTCTTCCAAAATGTACCGTGCCCATAGACAAAGCAAGTAGGTTTCCTTAGCAGTTACTGTTAAAGAAGTCTGCAGTGTTGCATTTAGTACTGAAATATTCAGCAGGTACGCTTCTACTCATGTTTCATGTATACACGGTCACAGCATTGCCTGGATTCAATGTAACTGTGAAACTCACGTGAAGGACAGAGTAACAAAGGACCTGTCACTATACCCTATTGCTTGCAGCTGTCGTTACTGTATGAAGAAAAGGAAAGCTTCCAGCTTGCTTTACTCAGACAGCTGCTGCTCTTGCTCCAGAAGTGCAAATACTGCTCCTCTGAAAAAGCTGATCTTCTCTAATGCTTCAAAAATATATATATGCACATGCATTTAAAAACACACAGGAAAAGCACACACAAATTCCCTCCTAAACTCTCCTTCCAGTGAAATGGGAGGGTCTCCCTCCTTCCCATCACAGCTTTATGATTTTCTTCCCTGGTTCCGTAAAAGAAAAACCACCTTGAAAGGTGACTGGGTGGTTTGGGTGGTCTGCATAGAGGCTTGTGTGACATTTCCCCTTAGGCTTCTGAGTGGTCGGATTGCTGTGATGCAGTATTTGCTTTGTAATGCAACTGTTCTGATGGTTCGCTTCACAGCTGAGGCGAGCCACCATTTCAAACCCCATAACAGGAGCCTTGGAGACGGCACATTACAGAATTAGCAAAAGGTAAGAGAGCTCTATGCCAGATGTTTTGGGCCTGTAATGAGTACGTAGGTTCTGCTCATTATGGGGAGAAAAGAGGTGGTCTATAAAGACAACTTTGGCTTTGTAGCCCATCGCTTTATTACACGCAGATCCTGTAACAGGCTGTTACTGCTGAGTTTCTCAGTCTTTTCCTTCAGCTAGAAGAAGCGTTTGCTGTTTGTTTGTTTTGGGGGTATTTTTGGTCACCTGCTCAGTATGTGTTCTCAGGTGATGATCTGTGCAAGAAGCAGGTCTCTTACTCAGCATACAAAATATTCAGTGCTACAAAACCTTCAATGGACTGCAGTGATTTTAGCACTCCGTTTCTCTTTGCTGTTGTCACCAGACAAAAATTTTCCCCCTTCCTTTTGCAAAATCTAGCAGAGCACCCGAAGTGCCTTAACACATGGGAGAGGTGCTTGAGGTCATTGCCACGTGGTGACAGCTGGGTTGGCACACACAGCGTGTCTGTTAGTCACACAGCATCAGCACCCAGCAGTGCCCATTGCTCCTGCCTGGGCCCTTCTGCCTCCTGCCAGCACAAATCTGGTAGAAAGCAAGCTTGGTTTTTGACTGGTCTCCTGATTCTTTTCACTTTGTCTATAGAGTAGTGCAAGTCTTGAATTGAACAAATGTTTTCCAAAATTTGCTTCAGGATAAAACCTGGCTGGTTCTGACAGGAACTGTGCCCCTGACCTCCCTCCTGTTTCAGTAGAGGTAATTAAAGATTGGCCACGCATTTCATCTGTGTTAAGCCTAAATTCGCAAAGGAGGTAAACTTCTGCATGAGGAGGAACTGTCTGTGAAACTCAGCATGATACGTTTTTTTGTAGAAAGTCTCTAGTTTGCAGCAAACAGGAAAGGAAAAAAAAAAAAAAGGAGGAAAAAAGTGAAAGGACAATCTAACCAAATTTTTCTGATGAATTTGATTTGATTTGGACGTGGCAGCTATGGCTTCCATTGCCCTTCAAATATTGCTAATTTAAGAGCATTGCATACCATCCAGACCAATCGGAACCCTTTCAAACACCTGTGGCTTGGCAAAAAGCAGCCTGCTAGGTGGGTAAGCCCTTGTCCTTTCTCTTTTTGTAGCTGAGCCGTGCTACTGTTCATGACCCCGAGACTGGGAAACTGACCACAGCACATTACAGAGTCTCTAAGAGGTAAGGGGAACGTCTTCCAAAGGTACTCTCAGTCCAAGGAAGTCTGTTCTGCGGCTGTACTGCTTCATCTCTAAGCGTGGGGCCAAGTTGGACTAATTTTAATTTTAATTTCAGTCTTTCTAACTGAGCTGATTCATAACAAAGCAAGCGGCCATCTGAGATAGAAAATACTTCTACGTGTTAGTGGTAACTAAAATGGGGGTTCCCAAGTTTGCTTAGCATGCCTTGCCTGGTGCTACTAATGACTAAAATGTTCTGTTCACCCTGACCATGGACGAGGCTGTGCGTGTCTTTCACCTGTACCATGAATCTTCAGTACTGGTAACATGCTACGTAAAACAAGGCATCACTGTGCTGCTGTGATCCATGTGAGTAGTGTGAGCCAGAGTTTGTTGGAAAGGAGCACGAGGAGCTTGTGCTGTTAGTGCTGAGGTGGCTGTACTCATGCAGAGCTGCTGGTAGAAGTGTCCTCCTGCTGAGGGCTGCTGAAGCTGGTTTGGATTACAGATGAATCATTGCTCCTGAAAACCAAAAAGACTGCTTGCTTTATTTTTTTAATAGCCAACTGCTTTCCCTCATCAAACATTCTTTCCTAGCAAACGCTCTTAGAAATGACAGCATTCGTCTGTGAGAGGATTGCTGTTGCGGTGTGGGACGTGGCAGGCTGTGTGAAAGGGGCACCTTGCCAGCAGGGTGCGGAGCACAGGCAGGCTGTGCTGTGTGCAGCACCAGCACGGATCTGACACGGCTTTCAAAGAGCTGCTTTTTTCCTCTCCTCCCAGCAGCCACCCATATCGGGTGATAAAGTTTCCAGTTCAGAAATACCAGACTGGTCGTTTATTTGTTCCTTGTTACCTCTCCAGCGTTATTTTTTTTTCCCAGAAAAATATATTTTAGAAAGTTTTTAAATGAAGAAGGCAACGTTCTGTGTGAGCAGTGACTGCTGCAGTAGCAGTGTTGAAATGCTCCGGTGTGGTGCTGCTGTGCTGTGGCTGAGGACACGGCTGTTGTGATGCCTGGTATGAGGCTGGCTTGTGCAGGGGGCACGTAGGGCCACCTGTGTCATGTCACTCTGGGCAGCAGGCTGCATTTTTCCAAGTGCTATAGCATTATTTCTGCAGAAAGCTTTTGTGCTGTTGAAATCTGTGTCAGAAGAGATGTGACGCAGACATACAGGCATGGTGCGTAAACGTGGCTTGCTGTGTGCAGTGGTCATAATCACCACTAAAAGCCAGGCCATGGTGGGAGGAAGGAAGAAACATCCCTCAGCATGAGTTCAGCACTCCTAGTGAAATAATTCCCTCTGTTTCTGTAATGCACCGCCTCTGTTCATGGCTGTCTTTTGAGGCAGGATGTCCTCCAGTGAGTGAAATCTGATGCTGGATGGCCTGATGACAGGTCCCGGGGTCCTCTACCTGTCAGGCTGTCTTTGTACCTCAGGGCAGTTAACTTCAATTTTAAAACATGTTACAGCTTTACTTTATGAAGGAGGCAGTGTTTGCCACGGGGAGGACTCAAAGCAGCTGCTACGGTTCTACATACTCAGCATAGTACAGAAGGGCGCTGTTTTCCTTTCTGTATTGAAGCCTGTGTGGTACGCTAGGCAGAGTGCTCCAGGGGCTGCTGTTGGACATGAACTCAGCATGGGGTGCGCAGTGCTTGTGGCTGTTACCTGCATGTGGCTGCGTAGCATGGCTCTGCATCGCTGCTGCTTGTTTGGGAAGCAATTCATGTAGTGCTCTTTGCTTTCTCCTGACCCCCAAGTGTTGTAACACTTTCTTATACTAACAGTGTGCAGAAGCAGATGAATCGTGTTTGTGCGAGTCATTTACATGTGGTTCATTTTTTCTTTAAAAAAAATAAAACTCCATGCTCGTAGAGATTCTGTAACCTGTGTCAGTGTCTTGTCACGTGTCACGCTACCCATCCTCCAACATGATGTTTTGGTGTGGTTTTTTTTTAGTACAAATTTTTGGATGAAAGCAAACAAATCTTTATCATAGACATGAGGAAAGTTCATTTTTGTAGCAGTACTATGACGTTCTTAGCAGTTAGGCACTGTGCACAGGTGTTACAGTCCAACAGTCTTGTAAAAGCAGCAGCAGCCACTGCTGAGCCTTGGATGCTGGTGTTGGTGTGTGGATGCCTGATTTACCAACATAAGATGTTTAAAGATGTTTTTGAAAATCTGAGGGTGACTTTTCACCCTTAAAAATCACTTCCTGAAATGCGCTAAATACCAGATTTGTGATCGGCTGTTTGGGTAGAAATTATTCAACAGGGAGAATGAAGAGTTCTATGCCATTACTCAGTTATTCTCATAATGATGTTTAGTACCATTGCACAGGTAAGTAATGTGAGAAGACAGAATGCACAGCACTCACCTGTGAGTGGATGGTGACATGTGGAAGAGCTGAGTTACGTTCACGTAGAACCGGTGCACGCTAAAGTAATTCACTTCTTCTTTTCCCAACTGCTGCATCAAATGGGTGGTCTGAATTAGCGGTTTGGAACGGGTAAGAGCAGAACTGTAGTGTGCGTGTTTTAGAGACACAGCTTGAGCCGAAGGTCACTGATGGGAACCCTTTCTTGTGTCACTTGATGGTCCCATGTGGGAAGGAGGACCCTTAGGCTTAGAGCTGCCATAAACCAGAGTCCTAAGTGTTCTCTAGAACACATTTATTGAATGCAGTTCTTGGAAATATTTCTGATGGACCTACCAAATTTTTGCAAGCCACAAAAGATAATCTCAAATTTGAAGCAATCCCAAATGTAGCACTTGCACTGCTGGCCTACTGGCTCTTTCTACCATATTTTATTAATTTATTGTGTTTTTTTTCCACTTAGTGCTTGGTTATCTGGATATGAAAGCCCTGTGGTATCTCGCATTAACACCAGGATACAGGACCTAACAGGGCTCGATGTCTCCACAGCAGAGGAACTTCAGGTAAGTGACTGACTTCCACAAGTATGGTGACAAGTGCCAGCTAGCACTTCATTCTGGATGGCGGTGCATGCAGAATGGTGCTCCTGTGTGGGAGGTTGTCACATTACATCCAGGGCCAGCTAATTTGGTATCTGGTTGGATCTAAGACTGTCAGAAGAATGACTGTTATTCATCACAGGGAGGTAGAAACAGTTGTCTTTGCAGTGTAGCGCTTGCTGTAGTGTAAAATAGCTTGTTGCTGCTGCAGGGAATAACTGAAGCTCACAATGCTTATTGGAATGAATGTAATTTATTTATACTAATGAAACAGTTCTGTGGTTGTAGGGTGGAACTTTTTTTCTGAGATGACAATGAGAAGTTTAATTTGACAGGTACTTTTAAGAAAATGGGGAGAGAATGGTGTTTAGATTTGCAGTCCCATCCTTGGTCCTAGAAGGCCAACGGTGCTCTCTCTGTAATGTAACCTGAGTATCTTCTGTTTTAAAAAGAAGTGCCTATGTTCATTTGCTTGAGGCTTTTAAATGTGCTGCTCCACTGAGAAAGTGTATGTTAGTCCTAGAAAGCAGGAGTGTGGTTGCAGGAAGGCTGTTGGAGCCCTCCCTCCAGCATCCTGGTGATAAAATGTCCAAGTATCTTGATGCAAACTGTAGATGCAAGGAAGAGGAGGAAGAGATGTTTAAATGACTTAGAGGTCAAAAAGTGATTTAGGTTTGAATGATGTAGAAGTGCTACAAGCTATTTGGAAAATAATATTGCCTGTTATGTTTCTCAGAGAAAAAATATTTTTCTGCCGTGGGAGGTGGGGAAAGGACTTGCTGGTGTGAAAAAGAGCGAGCTGCCACAGGCAGGAGTGCTCAGAGTGGTTTGCAACTTCTGGGCAGCGTGGTGCTCCAGTGGGATGTCTCAGCAAAATCTGATCTCATTTGTGAATAAACCCAGCAGGACTTCCTAGAGCATGGTACATTTCAGCTGACAGAGACTTATATTATAGCTTAATTATGAAACTCATCTATCATAAGGCTGTAATTGATAGTCAGATTCTTGCCCTTTCTTGTCTGGATAAAATAGCTTTACTAGATTTTGTGCTTCTCCTTTCGCTGTAGGTAGCCAACTACGGAGTAGGAGGCCAGTATGAGCCTCATTTTGATTTCGGAAGGGTAAGTCCTGTTTCCTGTCTCCACCTCTTTCTTCTTCACAAGTGCTGTGTTTCTCTTTTTCAGGTGGCAAATTATGGAGTGGGAGGACAGTATGAACCCCACTTTGACTTTGCACGGGCAAGTAGATGGAGGAGAGCTAGTCACCTGGTGAAGCCTGGGCCTCCTGGCTGTGGCACAACTTGTGTTCTTTATCGTGCATTAAATTTTGTAGCTCTTCAACTGTTCTAATCTGTGTTAGTGGAGAAGCCCTCTAAACCACCAGCTGAACTGAGAAACATTTCAGACATCGTGAAGCAATGAGGTTTATCTTCAAAACCATAATTTATAAGGAACTATTCTTAAGGAGATGACAGACACTTCCTAAAGCAAAGGGCACTCGCTTTATTGTTAAACTGGAACCATGTTTAGAATTATTTTAGCTGACCAAGGTACTGGCAATATAAAGCCACTGAAGTACATGCAGTCAAACTGCATAGATGCTCAGTGTATATCCTGTGCTCCTGACACACAGAGGATGGTGGCAGCAGCTAATGTGCATCCATGCACTGAGGCTGTCACACAGGGTCTGCAGTGCAGTTAAGGCAAATGTGGCTGCAGGGCCGACAGCTCAGTGCCCTTTCCTAGAAGGAATGCTTTGGAGGCAGCGTAGTAAACTTGCATTGCAGCTTACTGTGCAGGCCACGCCATCCAGAGAGTGTGCTTCTGCCAGAGCTGAGATGCAGCATCTTCCATGCTGCTGAAGAAATTTGTTGGAGTGCTCCCTGTTACTGTTGTTGAGCTGCTGATTGCTGACAGACTATTCAAACCGGAAAAGGCCTACTTTTTTTCGCTACTGAGTTTTTCTCATCACACCATCCTCCTTTTATTTGACTGAAATTCACAACTTATTTCTCTTCCAGCTTAAATTTCAGAGTGCTGGAAATAATTATGCTGAATTCAGTTGGTTATTTACTGGGCACACTTGTTTGTGATTTAACGCTTTCAGATTATCCTTATGCTGTGAATCCAGGCCACCAGCTATTAATTAGAATTTCTGCTCTGCTCAAAAGCATTGCAAGTGATTTAACAGTTTCTGTTTGGAAATGCTTTGGTATGGTTTCTGAGATACTGATTGCTGGAAGTTTTAGCACACACAAGTAGTGGGCACGGGAGCTGGGCTCTGCGTGTTTAGAGAACAACCAAAAAACACAACAGAAGTAGAGGCACCACAAAAGCTCACTCATATCCCCCAGCGTGGGGTTTTGTTCCTTAAATCAGGTGCTCCCTTCTGAACCCAGCACTGGGCTGGTGTTACTGCAGCCACACGACACGCTCACGTTTCGCATACTCCTACCTTACTCCTGTTGAAAGCTTCAGGAATGGCTGCATTGGGCACTCTGTGGCTGCAGTACAGCACGCTGCTGAATGAACCACTCATGGGGTTCTTCATGGCACTCCAAAAGCGCGTGTGCCAGGGAGGAGCACAGGATGCTGAGGGCAGAGCAGCAGCAGGGCTCACTGTTCCTGCTGAGTGGTGCTGGCTGAGTCTGGGGCTGGAGAGCTGCCCTCATTGGTGCTCCTCTTGGGGAAGGATGAGAAAGCAGAAGTAGCTGTAATTAAATAATTACCCTTGTGAATATGAAGAGGATTTGTATGCTCATTTTCAGATGGTACAGTTGTCCTTACCCATTAGCAACTTGGGCACATGACTTCCATCCTTTTAATGTATTATCTAAATGAATAAGTACACTTAACTTCTGTTCCTGTCCCTGCCCTTGACTATAATGATTGAATTAATTTTTCTGCATGAGTTTGTCCGCTGCTGGCTCTGCAGCTGTCTGTCATTGACTCTTCTCAATAATCAAAATGAAACGCTTATTAAACCTGCTTGCTTTCATTCACAGAAAGATGAGCCAGATGCTTTTAAAGAATTGGGAACAGGCAACAGAATTGCTACTTGGTTGTTTTATGTAAGTGATACATTTCTGCTATGTGCTATTGCCAATACTGTCTTGTCACTGCACATCCTGTACAGCTGAATTATTTCAGTATTTTTGTTTAAACTGAAGTGATTTGCAGATGAAGGCAGCCATCACCTTATAGTAACAAATGCAGGTAACTTACCTGCAAGTCATGGCTCTTACCTGTGCTTAAGTGCTTAAAGGAGGTTCTTTTCTCTCATAGTCCAGTAGCGAATCAAAATATTTGACTGCCTATTCCTTTTAATATCTGCATCAGGATTTACAGCACACTCATTGCCATGACATTTCAGCACTTGGCATTCAGGTCTATTGCACTTTGAACCAGACGGGTGGGTTTTATCCCTATTTAATGCTTTTAATCATGCAGCCTTTGCTCAGTAAGTGGGAGGCAGAAAATAAGTTGCTGAATAATTTGTTTTACTAAAGTGTTACATGTGAGGAATGCAGAGGCTTGCAGCTTACCTGTGCCTTTTGCCACCTTTCCAGATGAGCGATGTGTCAGCAGGGGGAGCTACCGTCTTTCCTGAAGTAGGAGCAAGTGTTTGGCCTAAAAAGGTAAGAAGGGTTTATTGTCCAGTGTAACTCTTCACCTGCACAAAACTGTACCGCATGTATGTTTGAACATCCAAAAGAAAGCTTTACAGTGACTTTATGTGAAAAAGAGCCCTGGCCACCGGGTGCTTGCAAATGAAGCCACTGGAGCTGTACTGGTGGTTCCAGGGCCCTCTGAGCTGCTGCATGTTGGCTCATAGTTACATTTTGGACATGGAGTAAATTAGTCTCACTCCGTAGCAAAGAAATGTTAGAATAACAAAAACAGCCTTTTAAAAGAAATCTCTGAAATACAAATGCTCCTCTATCTGATTGTTGAGTAAGCTGAGGATTTCTACTGCAATTTCCAGGGAACAGCTGTATTCTGGTACAATCTCTTTCCAAGTGGAGAAGGAGATTACAGCACGCGGCACGCAGCCTGCCCAGTACTAGTTGGAAACAAATGGGGTAAGTGTCTGTGCTGATGCTCCTGCTGCTTGTGACCTGGAGCTCAGGCATTGCCTTTGGGTTGCTTTCTCTTTCTTTTTCCTTTGGGTTTCACAGTAGAATAAAAACCAGGCAGAAGTGTTAGGTCCCCTTTGAAGAAATCTGTCTCTCTATACATAGTGTTACTATGTATGTAATACTATGTAGATTTTATTTATATCTAAAGTATAGCAGTGTATTTAATAGTTTCACATTGTTTTGTAGGTGTATTGTTTTCCTTTGATGGATTAGGTTACCTTCACACTTGTGTGTGTATTAAAATACTCAAGTACTGGATTTGTTAAATTTCTGTAGCTTAGTCAGAGGGATGAGCTGAAGGATGCAGTGACCAAATACCTTCATGTCATTGCAGTGTCCAATAAATGGCTCCACGAGCGGGGACAGGAATTCCGAAGGCCGTGCACGTTATCAGAGCTGGAGTGATGCAGACTCGTCCTTCTCTGTATTCAGTCTGTGTAAAATGCACACATCTCCTACAGTTTACAATTGACTAACACTCCACTACAGATTCAGTCTTCAGCTACACCAGTGTTTCATCTGTGGACAAAACAAACATGCTTTTAGTTCCTTCTAAAATATCCCCTTTAAGGTTTTATAAACAGATTATATTAAGGTCTATGAGTGTTACAGGAAAAAAGAAGAGGACAAATTACAGATGAGGGCTACAACCAATTGTGGTGTTGTGTGGTGTTCCTTCACCATAGCCCCTCTGACCAGCCACTGCTTGCTCACTTAGGGCTCGTTGCAACTGTCTGTTGCCCGATGACTCAATGGGAGGGCTCCTTTCTAAGGAAGGCTGAATTAAAGCAGTTCCTATTCTCCTGTTTTCAGACATCTGACTCCTTGCTTTTCTAGAGTGTGTGAAAACTGTGGCCATGGTTTGTCTTCATCTGGGAAAGAGGCTGTTTTCTGTTTTGGCCTGTTTTCCTACTTCCACAAAAGCCCAAATTTTTGGCCTGTCCTCCTTCTTAGCTTCTATGGTGAATCTGGCTCTTAACCATGAAAACATGAGCCACCAGTTGCATATGCACCAATGAAATGCTTCAGCAGTGTTACATCAAATGCATGCCTGCGTCAGAGCAGCCTGACAGCGAGCAGGGCCCATCTCCTCTGTTTTTTCTCTTTGTTGTTTGTCCACATCGAAAGAAACAAATGCTGCTTTTATTCTGTCTTAGTAGTAAACAAGTCTGTTCCTTGGGCAGTGGAGATGGAAACATTTCCATCTTCATTAATAGAAGTAATTGTGCCTTAGGACACTGGAATTTCAGATTGGTTATGAGACTTCAGGTGATAAGGAAATTCAGTTTTCACAGAATGCTCTCCACCCCTTTCCTCCCAGTTCTCAAGTTCCAATGAGGAATAGATGGCCTATTTATAATCCTAGATCATTTTTTAGATGCTTTTTCTTTTCGCAGATGTTTTTGCTGCCGTAGGTGCTGTGTGCAGCCTGCAGCAGTGACATGCCTTTAGTTAGGGGATGCTGCTCACACAGGGCCAGGACTCTGCCTGCTCTCCTTGCTCTGCTGTTTGTTACTCACCTTGCTTGAGGCTACTCCATCAGCTGGGGCTGGTGAGCAGGGAAGCACAGGGAAGGGGCCGTGGCAGAGGCTGTGGTGCTGCTCTACTTCGCTGCTGCCAGTCCCATGAGCCAGGCTGGAGCTGTGCTGATCACTCCACGCACCCATGCATGCATGAGCACGCACATACACACTCACGCAGTCCCCAGGTCAGCAACGCAGAGACTTTCAAGGCCCTCGGTTGGTGACGAGTCTTCCTTAAGCTGATATGACATCGAAACCTCTGAGGGAGATGAGACTGTGGCAGCTGTAGCTGTTGGATGTCAGTTCTGCTCTTGAGATTCCTGTGGGAGGAATAACTGCTGTCTGTGTCCCTTCACCCCCCCAGCCCAGGAGGAGCTGAGCAGGGCAGGGAGGGGCTGCAGCAGGTTCCCTTTCCTGAGCCATCCCTCTTCTACAGTGGGATTTTTAGCTAAATGGCTGAGTATTCCACTAGCGTGGGAACAAGAATTAAAGTGAGCTGCACCAGATTCTGCCTGAACAGTCTGATTTTCTGGATGATGGTGGTTGTTACTGATTTAGGAGTCAAGCCTGAAGTCTTTACCAAGGATAAAAAAATCCTGTTTTAGTTATTTGGGTTTTCTGCCTCCACAAAATCTTGAAAATTGAGCCAAAAGGTAGAAGAAACCAACAGTTACATGTGAGAAATACCTCTGGAATATGGAGGATGCAGTTTATGGTACTTGTGTTTGAAATACTGCATGCTTTCAGAAGAGACTTTAAAATCTTTGCTGGAAAATCTCTTGTTAGATTTCTATTGAGCCTGTTAGCAGTGGGACCTCCATAACTTTATCCTTCGCCCTGCACCCTCCTGTCTTGTGCTTGTGTTTTTGAAAGGTGTGAAACAAAGCCCCATCCAGCACTTAAAGAGAGAAGTCAGAAGCAGCTCCACTACTTCTGTAGTTCTCACTCATTCAGATTTGCTGGTACAACAGAGCAGTGTCTGACAGAAATAGATTCACAAAAATAAAGAATTCAGAGTGATCAAAGATAATGCTAAATTGTAACAATAATTAAAAGCAAACAAGCAAACATAATATCCTTACTTACCCAAGTTTTCACCTTTCTACATGGTGTCAGTACAGTCTTTTCCTATCCATGGTGTTCTCTTTTCTATCTTCTCCCCTTTCTTAAGCTCCAGGAGAAGGCAGTGGTGACTAGGGATGAATCCTGCCCTTTCCCTGCAAGTAACAGACAGCAGTGGAGTGTTAAGAATCCTGTTTGGGGGCATTCATTTTTTGCCAGTAGCTCAGAGGCATCTCTGAATGGTTTTAGATAAGCCAGTTCTGCACAGTAAACTAGCACAGGAAGAATCAGTGCATCACCACCATGTATGTGTTTGGAAAGCAGCGCCTGGTCTGGCTATTAACAGAGCAGCTGTTTCTTTCTGAAGTGTGCAGAGGAATTACTTGACATATGAAAATAATTCAAAACTACAATTTGTAAAAGGTAGGAGAGAAATTCTGAATAAATGTGGCAGTGATTGTTCCAGTACTGTGACACTGTAAGAAAATGCTGGGGGCTCGCATATGTTGGATGGGAAAATGCAGGGCTGAAGTGATGAGAAATCACCTTTCTGTTATATCAAGTGAAGCCTAAAGCTGAACAACGAGCCCAGAGGAACTTGTGGAATGCACAGGGCAGTTTGATGAGCAGGTCCCTCCCTCGGCTCCCATGAGGTAGCTCCAGGGCTGACTTTCATTTTAAGAACGGTCTCTACAGAGGCAGCACTTGGGGAGTACAAGTGTTTTAGTGCAGGGCTTCTTCAGTCAGTGAACTACACAACAACCTGCAGTTCTTCACAGAAGAAACAGTTTGTCTTTCGACGGTGGAAAATTTCACTTGGTTTAAAAGGAAGAACTCCCAAAACTCAATCTCAGATCTGCTGAGGCACATCAGACTGAAATGTCCTGGGTCATCGGTAGGGAAAGCGTAGGTTTTTCCTTTAAGCTGCAGATAATCCTCCTCCGCTGCAGTAGTGTTTGTACACCTCGTCCTAAGTGCGTGAGTGGTGATGCAGGTGGTGGTTTTCCTCTCTGCCTTATCCCTTCATTTCTCCAAGGGCTGTCGTGGATCAAGAGCGTGGCTCCTGTGTGAATCTAGTTTTGTATTAAAGATGATTGAAAACTGTTTGGCTCGCAGTGAGTGACAATTGAGAAACTGCCTTACTGTTACATTTTTTGTAATAAAAATTTTAATATAAAGGAAAAAAAAAGGGCTTAAAATAAAAGCCACTGCCATTAGCAGTGAAAAATCCTCCACATCAAACTCGTCATATGTGGCTGTCTTAAATCTAATCACACAGACTTCTATCACCATATGCGTTTCCTGGAAACAGAGCTCATCTGCTTCACTTCATGATCCAGGCAGACAGGTGTGGAAGGATGCTCATATCACCAGTTCCTCTGAAGCACATCCTCAGACTCGAGCTTTGTGTCTCGCTTGGAAGCACAAGGCTCTAATGGACTGCAAAAGAGGATGGCAGCTAATGCTGGCCCGGAAGGATACATGCAAGAGCTCTGAGGGAGGAGCGTAGCTCAGGCCTTGGGTCTCTGTTTTTTCAGTAGCTGCTATGGGATGTAACAGCAGCTGTTAAAGTCATTGCACTCCTGGCTCAGTACTCAAAACCAGCCCAGCAAACAGTCAGCTGCTAGAGGAGCCTTTTGTCAGGGAGGGTAAATACTTGCATTTCCTGACGGGCGGTCAAACACCCCGTTCTGAACAGCTCTGGGGAAGGGAGGACACATCATATGATCAGGTCATAGAATCATTAAGGTTGGAAAAGACCTCTGAGATCACCTAGTCTGACCATCCAGCTACCACCAGCATGTCAGGGGACTGCACTGACACATCAGACGCTCAGGCTGATCACTTCTATAGCTGGGACTTCTACTGCAGTTCATACAACTCAGCTGTCCCCGTGCTTCTCTAAAAACGGTGGAGCTTGTACTTAATTTGAGGCCATCAGGAACCTGGGGAAAATCAATGAGTAAATAACTAAAGCGTAGCAAGAGCTGGTGACAAGCCGTACTGCTGCCTGTGGAACAGAGCTTTGTGCTGCTGACAGAACCCTTGGCTGCAGCCCGGGGACTCCCCTCGCTTTTCTACACTGCCCAAGGACTGAGGCCTTGCCCTACCCCTGCCCAGTGCTGTGTGCCATGCCGCCTGCCATGGGCAGCACTCCCAGCACAGCTGGCAGCATGGCCACGGTGGGGCAACACCATTCACCCAGCGGTGCTGCTGGGATGGGGGCAGAGACCTCCACCCCTCCTGCAGGCCTGGGCTCAAAGCTGCTCCTCAAGGGACACAGGTGTTTCATCACGCAGCTGCATGGATAACCAGTGACTCATCTGGCTCCCAAGTCAGGCTTTGACCCAGCCACCATTAAGCACGAACTTTAACCACGGGCTGATGGCTTTCCTGCCTCAGACCGTGCTTCAACAGCAGCACCTCACCCCCAAAGGGGTGAGCAGTCCCCCCATGCTCCATCACAGCCCCAGCACAGCACAAAGGGAAGGCCCTGCCAAGCCCACCCACACGCCCTTGCCCACTCAGTGCTCCCCACCACCACGCTGCAGCACTGCCAGCACTGACTGTGCCATTAGGAGCAGTGACTCATCCCTGCCCCGGGCTGCTCTATATTTGAGCATTACAGAGTCAGAAATGAATGCGTGGAGTTTGGAGCTGCTCGTTCTGAGGTCAGGATGAGGTTCAGAACCCAGCTGTCCGAGTTCACCACCACCCATACCTCCCTCATGCAGAGAGAGAAGCTGTCAGAGGGAGGGGGCATCTGCAGCCTCATTTGGAGGAGGGCAGAACAGCCACCACATTTTGGGGCAGCAGCTCAGGGCTGCTTTTTCATTCACAGGCCTTTGCTTCACCACAAGAGACGAACCAGCAGGGAAGCTTTTTTCCCTGGCCCCGCACACTGCCAACTGCTCCCCAGCCCTGTCCAACTTTCCTAAAAGATCCTGATGGATTTTGCAAGTGGCCCTGGCTCCACACTCGCTGCCCAGAGCCTCCAGACTGCACACCCTGCACAGCACAGTGCACACACAGCTCACGCACCAGGCATTGTATTGTGCATCCCTTGCTGACCTGCCAGCATTTGTCCCTTGCTTGTCTGCACTGGGTGAAATATGGGACAGCAAGGTAACAAAGCTGTGCACCAGACACGGCCACCTGGATGCCTTCAGTGGGGCTGCCTGATAACAAATCCCAGCAACAGCTGCCCATTCCTGCACAGTCACCAGAAGGATCCCCAGCATGGCCTGACCTGCAGGATAGACCTGGGTCTCCTGCACCACCTGCAAAGTGTTTCTGAGGCAGGAACAGGTCTCAGAAAGCAGCAGCTGGCTCCAGGACTGCACTGCTCAGGAAGGCACAGGACAACTGCCTGCTCTTCCCCCACTGACCTGTACTGGCAGCTGTGGTCTGGTCCTTATCCTGTAGCTGGAGCACAGGGCAGGAAAGGCACTGGCAGTCAGGCACTGCAGGGCTCTGGTGTTTGGGCAGTAAGCATGACATGGGCCTGAGCCTCCTGAAAAACAGCGTGTTAGGATTTGCACTTACGTTTGCTATTCATTAAACAGCCCACAGCCTGTTTCCCCTTGGCAGTGCAGTGCCTGAACAGAAGTGGCCACTGGAGCAGCTTCTGGTGACTGCAGTGCAGGGCAGCCTGCAGAGCAGCTGTGTCTGAGTGGGATGCATCCAGAGCTTCCCAAACGGAGCCATTTCTCTTCCCTTTATCAGTGGTTTGCACTGTCTGTTGCTGTTGGTTTGATCAGTTGTTTTCTTTTAATGAGTAACTTTGAACCCCCTCATGGCCACGTGTGTCCCACAGGCCCCAGCATCAGCAGTGCCTCATGGGAGCGGTGCTGCTACTGCAGAGCAGGGGAGGTTGGAGGCAGACACTCCCAACCCTGCAGGCAGCAGCAGGGCATGGTGGGCAGCGAAGGGCTTCCTCGTGAGCAGCAGCCCCTGCTCAGCCCCAGGGAAGGGCCTTTTTGGAGGACCCTGTCACAGCAGCCAAACCCCTGGTACCGTGATGGCTGGGCCGGTTCCAGTGGGATTGTGCAAATGCAAAACCGGTGTTCTTCTGTGAGTCCAAACCCCATGATGCACTTTGCACTCTGATTAGTGTGACCTCATTCCAGTCCCTCAGCAGTGTTTAAAGTCCGGGGCAGTGGGGTGCTCACCTCCTCCCACACACACAGCTTGCTCCCACTGCTCCCTGCCCACACATCAGCGTGCACGAGGGCACGGGGCCTGCGTCCGGGCTGCAGGATGCGGCTGCTCCTGGAGGCAGCGGTTCTGTGCCTGACCCTGCACCTGGGGCACTGCACCGAGGAAACCACACAGGAAAACACCGCCCAAACCTCCGACACAGAGTCCTTCCTTCCAGAGTGGGGCATCGGGGCCATCCGGGGCAGCTTCGAGACGGTTAACAGCTATTTCGACTCCTTCTTGGAACTGCTCGGAGGGAAAAATGGTGTTTGCCAATACAGATGTCGATATGGTAAGTGAGGGGTGTCCCACACCGGGGATATGGGGCAGAGCACTGTGTCAGGGGCTGGGGTCAGCTTCAATTCCTGCAGTAGGCACCGTCTGTGCACAGGAGCCCTCGGGGAGGGCAGGAAGGCCATCAGTGAAGTTGGCCTGGCCCAATTTTCCACAAATTGCACACATTGCTTTATGCCTGTGACAGATATCTTCTACTGCTTTCCTAACTGGATGCTAATGGAGCCCTCAGAGCCATGCTGCTACCCCACATCCCCACACAGCTCTTCTCACCCTGCTCCTTCTTTCCCCGACAATCACAGCTCTCCTTCCCCAAGACCACAGCCTCTTGCACCCATAACCAAACCCACACCCTACTCAGCACAGATGGGTCACTGCAGGAGTCACAGTTGTTCTACTAGTGCCAGCACAAGGAACCCTCATCCCTCTAACTGAGAGCAGCCTGCTCTGTGCCAGGCAGAAGAGAACAAGAGGAGAGGATGCAGAAAGAGTATGAAGGCAGCCAGGCTGCCAGCTACCAGGCCTGCTAGGGAGGAAGAGCAGCCCTGAGGCAGGAGGGGTTGGTGCTGCCACTGGTAGCCGTAATCTCAGCAACCTTCGGAGTGGGTTATTCAGCAGCTGCAGGTTGGCTAATAGCAAGGGTTGGAGGAGGGGAGATAACAGGAAAGTAAACGGGACCCATGTCACCATGGAGGAACCTTTAGTACTCAAGGTGGAACAAAGCAAAGCTCCTCGACTTGGACTTTGAGAGATTTACCAAAAAGGAAGAGTTTGGTTTGTCGTGGGAGCAGACACAGAAGTTTTTCTTAACATCCAACCTGCTGTTTGAGGACAGCAGGAACCACACCCTGCTGCCAGCTTCCCATGTCTGTCCTTGCAGCGAGAGCCCAGCCCTCTGTTACCTGCCCACCAAGAGATGCCCATGAGCCACTTTCCTCTCAGTTTCATCCCACATCCCTAGTGACTGCCTGAGTAAGGTGCCTGTGAGCACTGAGATGTTTCCATCCCTTCTTGCCTTAATCATTCCTGTTTACAGATGTGGACTCAATGCTTTGAGAGATCCTCCCAGCTCAGTTACTGTCCACACACACCCCACTACTTCTAGGAAGTGTGCTGCACACTGTGCCTCCCTGGGCTGTGTGGGCCTATCTTCAGTGTTCCCCGCCCAATGAAAACATCTCCTGAGCCCACTGTGGGGAGGACACCGGGAGAAATGCAGATGCTGTAGTGTGCTGAGGCCAAGGAAGGGAAGACGGGTGATAGAGCTCGCTTCAGGGAGGCTCATGACTCACCATTGTTAAGTTCCAGAAAAGTCGCTGCTCTCAGGCCATGGCTTTCCCTGTCCTGGCCTCACTCCCCTGGTCCTGTGCAAAGCCCTGCCCATTCCGCTGGAACATCCTTCTTCATATCAGAGAAACGCTTTACCTCAAAAGGAAAAAACAAGCACTTCTTTAGCACTGTTTTTGTCCTCTGCTGAACAACTATTAATTACTGTTGGAGGGAGCAATTCTCAAACACTGCCCACATGCCCCACGGGTCCCTCTGTCCCTCCCCGGGACCACTTGTTCGTGCTGGTCTTTAGCTCAAGCAGTCAGAGGGGATGCAGGGAGGATCCCAAACCAGTGAGGCTAAATGCCTGTGCCCTGAAGAATGAACGCCAACCATCTGTATTGCTTTCTTGCTGAATCAGGGCCTGATTGCTCTTTTTCCAGCCAAGGAATAAAATAGGTGCATTCCACTCTTTCATTTCAGACAAGGGATACTGATAATTGCTTATTTTGCCATGATAAAGGTCAGGACTCACCTGTAATTGACACATCCATCTTCAGCTGAGCACAAAGCACTGGCTGTTCTGGCTGCTAGATTGGATTTATCAGCACCTGGTGAGGTCAGAAAACAAACAACATGACAGATTACTCCCTTAAATCAGGAAATTTTGGTTATACAAGTATTTGCTGGAAAATATCTCCCCCTCCCTATGAAACCCCTCGGGGAGAACAGTGTCCTGAACAGGGAGTAAATCCCTGGATAGCTTCTCCCAGCTGTCCAGGTGGGTCTTGGAGGGTCACAGTGTGGGACCCCAGGACCATCTGTTCACCTAGAAACGTATTCCCTTCTGCCCCACTGCACCAGCACTGCAGCGCCTGAGACCTCCTGCATGGGCCAGAGCTCTCCTCTAGCCAGCTGGCTGTTCTCCAGTCCCTTGGTACAGCTACAGCAGCCTGGAGATATTAAAATGCATCAGGGATGCTCACTTCCCATTAGCAGCTCAACCTCAGTTCTCTATGATGCCAGTGAGGCCGTGCCCTGAAATAAATCCTCTAAAGAAACTTTCTCAGCAGGGCTGTGTGGCAAGTGATGAAACACAGCTGGCAGGACCCACTGTGTCCCCTCCCCATCACAGACGTGTCTATAGGAGTAGCAAGCAGTGATATCAATCACAGAATCGCTGTGTGTAGAATGAGGATCACTTGTAAATGGTGCCTTGCTTTTGTTTTTGTTTTCCTGCGCTACAAAACAGGTTGTGGGAGTGAGGTTAACTGTGGTGTCTTGGACTTTATCTAGTTCAGAAAGGTGCATTTGACAAATGATTAAGCTCAGTTTGTCAGAGAGGAGGAGGTGGCTTTCCTACATGGGCTCATCTTGAGAACTTTTGTTGATTCCACAGCATTCACCAGAGATTTTTTCACTCCAGCCACCTGTGTAAGACATTACAATAGCTGTAGCTTAAGCTTACTGAGGATTTTCTCTGGAAACTGTTATCTCAGTTACCTCAGAGATATGATTTAGCAGAGTGTTGTTAGAGTCAGGTACTATGGTCAGGCTGCGGTTGGACTTGATGATCTTTGAGGTCTTTTCCAACCTGAGTAATTTAATGATTCTATGATCTCCACATCCAAAAATAGCCTCCCTCCTGCTCTGCCTTCTTACCCCATAACTGACAATGGAACACAACTCACTACCAATACTACAGCAAGTCATTAAATTTGATCTCATCCTGCAAAATACACCTTGAACTGTGAACTTGCCTCTGCTTCCTTGCTCAGCTCGGGTTGAACTCTGAGTTCCAGCTCTTGGCCCCTTCTAAAACTGCACCTGGGCTGTGACACGCACCCAGGGAGCAGTCCTCCTCTCACTGTATTGCCTGTAAGTTTGGGGTTGTAAGATTCAGCCCATCTATAGATGCAATGCTTTCTCTCTGTGGCATAATCACTAAATAGTGTAATGTGTCTCAAACCCAGAAATTACCTTGTGCCAGCAAAGCTCAATGGACTTGCTATGTGTCAGTGCAAAGACAATCCTGCAAGGGCAGTGTGCTGTGACTGACTGGTGTTCTTTCACTACTCCTAACTCAGTTCTAGCTGCTCAGAACAACAACGCTTTCTGCACCAGAAAACTATTTGGAGCAGAAACCAGATCTGGCCTATTTGAAGGGGACAGAAAGAGGACACAACAACACTGAGAAATACCTCCCCACACAAATGCCACTGCCCGCTGAGAATATCAGCAGGAGAGCTTTATCTTGGCTGGCAGACAGCTAAATCCCTGAAGCCTGCTGCATTTGTTTAGGGCTGGAGAAAGCTGCCTATTGACATCCCACAGCCAGACAGTGTTTTGGTTTGCTATTTGTCGCAAGCCTGTTGTTTAAACAAAACCACTCAGGCAGTTTTTAATTTAGAAGGTACTGGGAACACTCCCATATATGACCTTCTGAGGCATCCTGCTATGAGGCCTTCCCAAGAACACAGCAGACTTATGGCTGTATTAATTGCTGGTAATTCAGGTGCTATGATAGAAAAAAAGGGGAAAAGCATCTGAAATGGTTATCAGTGCTGGCAAGAAGAAAACAGAGGAAATGGAGCTTAAAAGAACAGTGCATTCACCAAACGCAGGGACCAAGATCAGCCAGGAATGGCTCTGCACTGATCTGTAGCTCTTTGACCCTGAGCACGCTGGGGATGGAGAGGAGTTTTCTGGAGGAATTCAGAATGCAGCTGCATAGCCCCAGCTGCAGCACAGAGGGCTGCTCGGTTGCAAAACCCCACGCTGTGAAGAGGGACTCACCCATGGCTAAGAGCAGGGGAGAGCCCCAGAGCTCTTTGGTACAGCTCTTGGGAAGATCAGTGTTCCTCATGTTTTTTCCTTTCTTCCTCAGGAAAGGCTCCGATGCCACGACCTCACTACAAGCCCCAAGAACCAAACGGCTGCAGCTCCTATTTTCTGGGGCTCAAGGTACCCCAAAGTGTATGTACTGTTCCTAACTAATGAATCTCTCTAATCACAACTAACCATCTCTAAGCAGCTAATGATGTGGGGGAAAGACAATGCTGAGCATTGCTGCATGCTGCCTGTGTGATGCTTCTCCTCCCGACTCTGGAAAAAGGAGGGAGTACCAGTGGGTTGTGCTGGGGATGAGCTGTCTGCCAAGACTGCCAGGAGACACGGCTGGCTGCTGACAGCAGGCAAGGTGAAGGTGTCAGCCCAAGTATAGCCCTATTTACTGTCAGTCAGGAAAGCATTAAACCTCAGCTGCTAAAGGAAGTGAAGCAGGAATCATGTAGGCAGGAGTTAGGCCTATGAAGGCCTGACCTGTTGCTCTGTAGGTACTGAAAGATTCCTGAGCATATAAGTGCTAGAAGGAGAAAAGGGCTGGCCAAGAAAAGCATCAGTAAGGGTGTGGGGGGTGGAAAGTGATATTATCAATTCTCTGCTTTTGGGATAGGAAACACCCAACACTGGGCAGCTCAGAGGCTATGCTAATTGTGCATTAACATAATGCACAAACAGCAGTGGCTAAATGTATTATCCTCGCCTGGCCCTTTGTCCCTCCCATGCTTTTTGCTTCTCTTGAGCACTGAAATAAACCCATGGGCTTTAATACTGCACCTTCTCACTATTTTAAAGGCAATTAATGAAATAATATTGGAATCACCAGGAAGAGCTCTCCCAGGAGGCTCTTAGAGCAGGAATTACTATTCAGCCAGTGCATTACTGCTGCCCATGAAGCCTGCAGCAATTAGACAGATTCCTGCTCTGAAAAACCCTCCCTTTAAAACCCATTTTTCATGTTAGATTAGTTCCTTAAACCACGTTTCATTGCAAACCTTGTGGGCATTTCTGCAGTACCACCTCCTTATGCAGGCAATCATGAGCACTGAACGCAATGAGGAGAAAACACGTCTCCTAAATAAATATTGCATGAGGAAGGCTGAAAAGAGGAAGAATTTCTAACCAGCTAATGAGTCCCGTCCCTCCAGGAGACAGACCTGTCCCACCACCCCGCAGTTATTAGCTAAGCTGCAGCTTTCCTCCAAGCAAACTATATTTGTCCTTGGGCTCATAAGCACATCTGTAAGAAGCAAGGCATTGATAACCCTTATAGATGATTTACTAGGCCGAGAAGCAGGCTGTGCAAACAGGAGGAAAGAGAACTGGAGGCTTTGCCATACCTCTAGTTTGGGGGAGCAGAGCTGTACATTCTCAGCTAGTTGTGGCTGTGCAAGTCCAAGGCCAGGAAGCAGCCAAGAGATGCTCCTTTTCTTTCTTTCCCCAGCTAGATTTGGGCATCCCTGCCATGACCAAGTGCTGCAACCAGCTGGATGTTTGTTATGACACCTGTGGGGCCAACAAATACCGCTGTGATGCCAAGTTCCGCTGGTGCCTCCATTCCATCTGCTCTGACCTCAAGCGCAGCCTCGGCTTTGTCTCCAAGGTGGAAGGTATATTCCCCAGCTCACATCCCCCAAGCAGGGAACAAATGGTGGCAGGAAAGAGAGGGTGTGCACAGGGAGACACTTCATTGCCAAACAAAGCAGAAACCTGGAGGGAGCAGCAAGTCTGCCCAGTACTGTCAAAGATGGGTCAGAGCTAAGGGAGAGCACATGCTCCTGAGATCTGCCCACACATGCTCCTGCCCCAGGGATGGATGGATGTCTGAAGTTATTTACATCTGGCCATGCTTGGAAAGATGCGTGGAAAGGAGAAAAAGGAAACCAAAAACTCCTAAAAGCAATTCTTTTAATCCTTGGATGCCCTCCCTGAGAATTCAGATGCCTTCATGGAAGACCAAAAAGTCTTCCAGAATCTGTGAGTCACACACTCAAACCTGTACATGGCCAAGGGCCAATGAGTTGGAGAACTGAGGACCGGGCTCTGATTCACAGATAAGCAGCACAGGTAGCACCACTGAGCCACAACCTTAAAGACCTTATATTAACCTGTTGATCTGACAGTCCTTCAGGGCTGTTTTAGAAGTCACAGAATGGTTTGAGTTGGAAGGGAACTTTAAGATCATCTAGTTCCAACCCCCTGCTATCAGTGGGGACACTTCCTACTGGTCCAGGTTGCACCTCCCATTAGAACAAGCACTCTAGGGGAAGGAAAGGGGCTAGCAGACAGGTACACTGTTGCAGGCACAGTGTGCTGGCACCGTAACTTCCAAATGCCTGCAAAGATTAGTTCATAGTGGCTACAAGCAGCTGTGAGGAAAGGCAGATGGGAGAAACAGTGCTGCTGAGGTCTAGTGGGAAATGTGCTTGGTACACAGTGCTAGTTGCAGCGCTCCAAGCGATCCATCTAACAGAAAAGCCTGAGAGAGGTGGGAGGAAGTGCATGGAGGGAAATTGGTGTCACATCAGGAAGAGATGAGTCCCCACTTTTGCTGAAGGTATCTTCTGGTTTTGTACAAATACAACACCCAGAGAGAAACAGTCCACATTCCCAACTGCAAAACCACAGGACTCGGCACAAGGCTCAACCCACCAACACCCTGGGGAGCCCACTCCTGACATGCCTGATCTCTTCCTTCCCTGCAGCCTGTGAGTCCATCGCAGACACAGTGTTCAATGCTGTTTGGACCCTGGGCTGCAGACCCTTCATGAACAGCCAGCGGAGTGCCTGCATTTGCAGCGAGGAAGAGAGAGACGAGCTATGAAGCACAGCAGATCCCCCTGGCCTCCACAAGCTGCTGCCAACGTTCCCTCTCACACACAGCACCTCATCACAGTGACTTCCAGCAGCCCTCTGGCCGAGCACAGGACGGGGGGATCTGGGCCAAGCAGCACACATCGGCTGCAGTTTTGGGGCAGAAGGCTGCAAAAGGGGAGGCAGCTTGTGCAAGCAGGGCAGAGATGCCTGCTGTCCTCCACAGCTGCAGTTACACTGCCCTATCCCTTTCCAGCTCTAACAGAATGACCTGATGCCAATTTTCTCTGCAGACTGATCTGGAAAGGCAGGCAGGATATAGCGCTGGTTATAAACAAGGGGCTTCACTTGTTTGTTTGCCACTCTGCTAGCTTCCCCAGCCCCTTAACTTTCTCATTTGCAGTGCAAGGCAGAGGCTTCTGCAGCCTCTGGCAATCTCAGCCTGTGGCCACACTATTCATGTTTTTCCATCTCCAGAGACTGAAGGAGAGGGGTGACTTGCACTCATTGCAACGCTCACACGTACCCCTGACATTTTCTGTTCTATCTTTACACACTCTGACTACACTGTTTATTTAATACTCAGTGGATCCTGAAACAATGTAAAACACCCATGGGTTTGGTAACCTGAGAAGGATTCAGCGTGTTTGTGACACTGGTGTCTTTCTTGTCTGGGCAGAAGAGGACCAAAGTCCATCGTGTCTCAGATGTGCAGAGCACTAATCCACAGCCCCTCTTACACACCTACAGCACTCTCCCACACTCTCAGGAAAGGGAGCTGCTTTTCCTTTTCAGTGACATTCAGACTGTTTCTGTTTAATTATTTTCTTCCTGTATCTTCTAGCAAGCTTTTCCTTCTGGATCCCTGTTAACACTAAATGGCTGAGTACCTACCTCCATCTTTCACACAAAGGATGTACAAGGCTCACATTTATCTTGGATGAGACTTTCCAAAGCCTGGATGCTTATCTGTCAGATGGCAGGGCTTACTTGCTACCTTGGTGGGGCAGAGACACTGCCAGCTGAGAGAGATCAGTTATCTCAGAAGGCACTGTTTAAAAAGTGGTTAATACTTCCATATGCTATTGGGAGCTTTTATTGTGTATAAAATCAGAATTTAAAGCGGTAAGCAGAATTTCATCAACATATAACATTTACAGACATCTTTCATCTGTGTTTCTTGCTGAAAGGAAGTTGCTATTGGGTGTGCATGCCATGACACAAAAATTCTTCAGTTTTCTGCAAATATATTTATGGCTATTTTCTTCCAGCTGTCACGGGAAAGTTAAGGCTACAGAAGGTAATATAACAAGAATAGAAAGAGTCTGTTTTCATTACCTTTCTTCTAGTTTGTATTTAAATGGATGCATGGAGCTATAAATTATTTAAGCCCTGTATTCCTATACTTGCTAGTCGTCTTTGCTTTATAGTCAACAGCAGTGAGAATCATCTGGCCCCAAATAGCCTGCAATAACAAGAGTCCAATGGTACAAAAACAGGGAATTGGAAGTGATAGTACGAGGTGCATGGGGATGTCTTCCATAGAGAAGGACCTTCATTTACTGTGACCAGCTGCAATGACATCCTTTCCTGGCTGTGCTAATGCCAGTGGAGAGTGAATACTGCACTGCCAAGTTTCACTGCAGCACACATCTATCAGAGCATGAGGCTGGACACACTAATTTGCCATCTAAGAAAAACACTCTTTTGGCTAGAGAAGGGAAGGAAACATCTCTCATTCCAAACGCTTCCCAAACGTTGCATTTCATTAGCGAAATCATGCCTGTTGCCAGTTCTAAATGTTAGCACTCTCTTATGATTAAATGACACAATTTAAATAATATATCTTGTCTAAGCTCAGTAGCCCAATATCAGATTAAAGCCAGGGCGTGCAACTGATGACAGATAATGACATACACTGGAGGATTCCAAGGGTTCTGAACAAAATCTCTATCCACACACTGATACTTTGAAGACCCCACTAACATAAATAATTCTTCCGTGCTTTCAAACTGCCATTCACACCAAAACAACTCAGTCTGCTGCTGGTGGGGCAGCTATTGAAGAAGCACATTTTTCTGCACTACAAAGGTAAGCACTGGAATTACATAAAAAGCCAAGAGCAGCTCGACAAGGAAACTCAAAACTTCAAGTGGTGGCAGTGACTCAAGGATAGAAATGGTGCATGAACTATAGTAAAATGTCTGCAGCTGAACAAATAATGGCTTCCCCTCCAAGCCACTCCTGCTCCTTAGCAGTGAGCAGCCTCATGGGAGGCTGAACATAGGACACTGCAGCTCAGTGCCCAAAGTTTGGGTCATCTTCATTACTGCTCTGAACAAGACAAAGATACTGTGCTTACCTGGAGGCCTCCTGTTGGCTTTGTGCTTTGGCAGGATTACTTCAGCTCTTACTCTTGTTTGAGCTGGTTGGTCAGAGTGCTCTCTTCCAGCAGCAGTGCCTCAAACAGCAATCTCTGCGTCTCCGTGGAGGACACAAACATGGACTGGGATGGCAGGTACTGGGTGGCTCCTCCTGGAAATCTACCATTCTGATTTTCATTTAATACCCTACAAGAGAATGAGGTGACACGAGCCAGAATGCCAGTCCCACGTGGCAGGCAGCTCTAACAGTGCTTGGACTCAGAACTACGCTCAGCAGCAGCCAGGGGCCCTCAGGAGCACTGGTGTGGTGCCTTCCACATGCTCAGCACCTGCTCCTGCCGCATGGTTTGTTTCTGCACTGTGTCATGCGTGATTAAATTAAATAGAAGAACAAATCCCTTGGCCCTTATGTGAGTTCGGCCTTTGATATTACATCCAGGATGTAAAGCTGACAAAGAAGACAGATGGAAGCAGAAGGCAAACTGGGGAGAGAAAAGACTTAGAGAAATGGTTTAGTCCTCTGACTGGCAGCCATTCCCTCTCTGTTGGAGGCAGGGCAGTGGCAGATAGCAGAGCAACTATCCTGCTCGCAGGACAAACCAGACACCTTCCCAGAGTGCGCTGTTCACATGGCCATGCAGAGCAGTGTTTCCTCCTCATGGCTCCTCCAATTGATTTAACAAAAAGCTGTGGAGCAGAAAGGCTGCTTTGCATGAATCAGTCAGGAAGGACCAAATAATGTGCACAGTAACTAAAGCAAGCAGAGAAACTAATCTCATCTTCCACCACTCTCATCCATCTCATGCTAACAAAAACACCCGTTGCTTCTCTGGAATGCACCAGCTAATTAATTTCATTTCCCAGCTCTTGTTTTATCAAAATAAGAACATGCAACGGGGGCTGCCTGAGCAAAGAAGTGACAGCAGGAAATTACCAATGTGGTCATAATGCAGAAGTGAATCAGCAGAACCAGGAGAGCATAGTGATGCGAGTAGGGGGCTTTTTCATTTCTTTTTCCTTCACATATGGTTAGATAACATGAAAAAATGTCTTTCCACTTATTTTCCCAAGAAAATTTTCATCTATTCTGTCTAGCACGGATGCACACACACATATATTCCCAAAGCAGAAAAACAGCCATGAAATCACTTAGAAAAATCAGAAAACTCCCAGCCCATCAAACACCCATTCATCACTTAAATGTCAGTCACCAGAAGAAATAAATCTGAGGAATGGAATATTGCTGGGGTGATTTGTGACTCCCTTCTAAATGGTTCCTTCACACAGTCTCACCCTCCATTTCAGAGTAGCAACAAATCTTGGCCTTGGCAGCAATTTGCTTGCTTCCAGCTGAAGCAGAAAATCAGTAATGCAGACTAGTGGGGACCTGCAGCATCCCTCTGAACCCACACACGATGGGGCTGCACAAGGTGAGCCTTCCAGCAGAGAACCACATGAGCACACTGCTGAGCCACAGCCACCAGTGAGGACAGCTGCTTCTTCACCCCCCAGCCCTGCCTCTTTCTTCGTTCTTCACTGCTCATCTCCTTCCATCTGCATTTGTAATCCTTCACCACACAGCAGTCCTGCTCCTGAGTGATGCTCAGAGAGCCCTGAGTTATCACCTTTTCTGTTCTCTTTGGAAGGAGTTTGGTGGCTCAGAGGGATTTCTGACAAGTTTCGTGACACCACCAACACCAGTAATTGCATCTCCAGCCACTTCTCACCCACAAGGAGACCACAAACAAGGCCACAATGTCTCCTGTCACCAGGCTCACTGGGGACACCCCTGTCCCCAGCAACCATCCACATTAACTATTTGCAGTGATCATTTGTAAATATGCATTGCTCAAATCCCTTTGGCAGAGGCACAGCCCCTCCTGTGAAGGGTAATGCATCATCACAACCTTCAAACATAGACTTGGTAGCAACACACTTGGGGTGGGCGTGTATAGATTTTTAATGATCTTTTTCTTCAAAAAGAAGTGCTATAGCACTTACAATAGGCACCGCATTGTTGGAGGGGTTGGAGAGGAAAGAAAGAAAGAACAAATGATATGCTAAATAAAAGAGACACTGTTAAACTGCATGCAATTATCAAAAGACAATTAAAAAACACTATTAAATACCTATGACTACTTAAAAATAACCTTCAAATGTGCCTGTGATAGACCTAGTTTAAGCTGCCTGCAATGACAACTGTTCAGTAGCGCCAAGGAACTTGCACATTATGGGATATATATTTTTATACATTTTTATTAAAGGTCATCCAAAATCACAGCACATCCACAAACTTCAGCATCATTCGCAGAACTTCATAGCCAACATGTTCAGCTATAATACTGTTTTTATTATCTGATGAAAGAAGGGCTTGAATAGTATGTTGAGCCCAAGATGAACAGTCCTATGGAACCTGTGGGTGGCTATAGGGAAAGACAAAGTTGGATAATGGTTCAAACCTGCAAAGCAGCAGGATTCTTTCAACCAATCGAATGGAGCTAAAACCAAACCGCTCTGCTGTCTGGCTTGCACTCAGCTGGCTGCCTCAAGTGCCAAGCCTACTTCACAACCAACCATTACAGGGCTAGGGAACAAGTCCTGAGGTTCAAGTGGGGCTTTGTCAAACACCTCTCGCTTCTCAAACAACCAGGCAAGAAGACACTGCTAAGAACGGTCTCAGGCAGAGATGCTGTTCCAGGGGTTGGGTGTCAGTCATCGAAGTCGATTCTGATGGGGCCGCCTGTCAAGAGGTGGTTTGCCAAGTTCCCAGGCTCGTCCTGCTCCTCCATCCCAGCCGACCTGCGCACCCTCCGCCGGCAGCCCTGGGCGCAGCGGGAGCTTTCATCCAGCGCCCCGCACACAAGGATGCGGCAGTGCAAGAACACTTCCTGGAGAGACAGCAGGCATGAAAGTTACACTGTGCAGCCATTTCTGGTCTCACAGCAACAAGGTCCTCAGTCACCACAGCCATCCCCAGCAAGCTGGATGCACCACCAGTTTCCCCTGTGCCTAGGAGAGGGCTGAGCCTCCTCAGAGCACAGTGCCTGCTCTCAGCCAAGGGTTAGATGGGGCACAGAAAGGCTTGAAATGAAGGGATGAAAATGCCAGGCATAAGCTTGGAAGAGCTTGCATGATCCAGCAGCAGCTGTGTGGTAGGAAGCAGGCCAAGAACACATGAAGCTTCACAAGGAGATGGACTGATAGAAACACGCAGGAGAATTTGACAAGAGCTGGGAAAACATAAAGATGGGCACCTGAGAGGCAAGGGGAATGCAAATTGCTGAAGGGTTCCGGCTGGTAGCTGAGGGAAGGAGAGCACAAAGAGCAGGGAGACAGCTGCCCTTTCTTTCTGCACAAGTAAGGCAAACAGTGACAGGATTGCTGCTCCTTGCCCTCCAAATGACAAGGGCTGTAAGATCCCTGCAAGTTGTGATTAGGGAAGCAAACAATTGTGAATGTTTAATCAATGACGAGGTTTAATGCAAAATCCATTGCACAGGAGGATGCACATGGAGGCAGCAGTGTCAAACAGATGGCCAAGCAAAATCCGTGAATTTTGGAAGATCTCATTCTTTGTAACCATAGTGAAGTTCTGCAGGGGCTGGAGAGGCAACCTCATGCCTTTAGGAGCAAGCAACATTGGCTGAGCATAACAGTGATTGAAAGATCTGGTTTCTTCTGGCACAGAAAAGGAAAGCTATTTGCATTAGGAAGATGGCATTATCCTTTCAGCTGTCCTGCTACTCGAGAGCTTCTGCCCCAAACTGCCACCAGCCTGGGCAGCCTGGTTGCACACTGAGATCAATGGTATCTGGAAACCTCCCATCTAGAAAACTGAAGGGCATCTGTTCAAATACATGATAGAAAACACTGATGAGATTGAAAACTATAAATGATTTTGTTTTAAAGAGAGGATACTGCAAGGTGGCTCATTTCCCAGATTTCTGCTTGGTGACTGGAAACACAAATGCTTTTCTCTTCCAGCATATAAGGGATCCCAAAGACTGCATTGGAAAAACACCATATTAGCCATATATACCACTGATGCTCCATGACTGTCCTTTGTATGTCATTTAATTTCACTTCTTTTTGTTACTCTCTTTTTAAAGAACCCATTTCAGGCTTCTGAAATAAACATCAGCTAGAACAGGCACAGTGGAACCTGCCTTGGGCCTGCCATGCCTCCTGCTGATGCTCTCACACAGCCGATTCCGTGCTAAGACTACGCAGTCAGATCAGGGATGATGCAATGTCAGAGAGGTGGGTTCTAAGCTTACCTTGTTGTCTTTGCCCACAAACTTGAACACAGGAACCTGGAAATGCTTGGCAAGATGGTCCTTTGATGTGTACTGTTTCACCGAATCATCAGAAACGCAGCTGAAGAAAACAGAGGGATAGGATTTAATGGCTTTTCCAGAAATGGAAAAAGGAAGAAAAAAAAAAAGCACCCCTGTCTATTTAACCAAAGAAAGTAAAGGAGGGTTTGGCCCTCTCAAGCTAAGCTCCCATTCCTGTTACTTCCTTTTTGGCCACAGGAGAAAATTCAGGAATGACGGGGGAAAAACAACAGTGATGATAATAGCATCTGCAGTCAAAGCAGCAGCTCAGCAGCAGAGAGCTGGTAGGATGTGTTCCAGCCCCTTCAGCAGAGCCAGAGAGCTGCAGTCAAGTTTGTCCTCATTTCATCTTCCAGTGCAACATTCTGAATTTCTGAAGAGAAGTCCCTGTCTACAAGTCAGCTTGTCTGGGAGGCAAACTTGAAGTCATCCATGGTGAGATAACAGATTAACAGAGTGCATCCAGGAAAATGACACAGGTTCTTCCACCTCGAGGCCAAAGGCCAGGTGTTACTACATTGCATAGGATAAAGCTGCTTGTAAAAGCAGCATTCCTAAAGGCACTCAATTGTGTAGAATGACAAAGTCATCTCTGAAGCATGTCCTTTGTTTATGAACACATAAATTGTGATGACTTTTTAACACTACCTCAAACTAATTCCTAAATTCCAGTTTCTTTGCAGGTTCTCAGCTCTGGTTGCAAGAAACCAAGCAGTTTGGTGAAGGGAGGTGGAAAATGGAGCAACAAGAGGAACCAGAAATAGGTACAGAGAGACCTTACCACAACCCTAACTACGTTATAGCAGGTTGCAACAGAAGCATTGCAGCATCACAGAAAAGTTTAGAAAGCTCCCAAGTCACAGGGTCAAGTCACCTGGCATTGTGCATGGGGCCATACCATGTCCCAGCCTTGGAGTAAAAGCCTTAGCTCCTGCTTCGAGCCTTGTGGAGGCAAGAAGGGGCAGAGGAATGGAAGTTTGTAGGGGGAAAATGGATAAGCCTGGTCAGGCTAAGGGGAAAATAACCCTTTTCTGTGCATAATGTACTTGTGTTAGGAGAGCAACGAACTACCTCAACCACGTAATGCTCAGATCAATTGCAGCCTGTGAACACACCAGATAACATGGGATGGCCCTCAATGCCATGACCTGGTTCTGGATGCCCCAGAGAACTGTGATGTTTATCACCCACGCAACTGGTCAATGCCTTTTTATTATTTTGGTTTTGAGAAAGAGGAAAGGCAAGAGCAGAAGCAGGAGAGCTGCTCTGGGGCTGGCTGGGCTAGAACCAGTATATTATAGAGCCTATGAGGAGGGATCTGGGAAGATCTTGATTTCCAGCATGGTCACAACAGTGCAGGGGGAGGGGCTGAGGGGTCCCACCTCCTGCCAGATGGAGATGGAGGGAAATAGCAGGGAAGAAAGCAGGAGAAGGAGTTTTCCCATTTCTCAATTTAAGGCATATTTTCTCACATGTAAACAGCATTTCCCTCTGGAAGTCTCAGCTGCAGTTAACTCCTGCAGATCTGATCCTATACAATCAAGCCAACTTAAAAATCTCATCTTTATTGCCTTGGGCCTCTGGGGCTGAGTTGATGGAAAGAAACAAGGTTATTGCAGAGCTGTTTGGAACACAGACAAATCAGCAGTGTATTCAGCTAATTTTACTTTTTAATTGCTGTGAGTACAGTGAGAGATAAAGAGATTTGGTTAGCTCAAGAGCACACCATTAGCCTTTGGTCTAAGCGAGCAGTACCACTGCTCAGTGTGGGGGGCTGGCTGGAGGCACTGGCGTCTGCAGTGACAGTCCAAGATCTGAGCAGTCTGGACAAGCACCAGTTAGCCTGCTCCAGCCCATTTTTCCTTTGGTGAAGTTTTAATGCCCTCTGCAGGATAGCAGAACCAAAGGGGCTGCTAGTGTGCCTTCCCCAGCAGCAGGCAAAGGCCTTACCAGAAACATCCCAGCTTCTCACTGGGTAAATCCCCAGGCCAGAGCTGTGATAAATTCAAGTGATTGCATGTTCCCCTTTCTCTATTCAGCTCAGGCTTTGGCCTCTATTTTAAATGCTCATTATCTGCGCTCATGGTAGGAAAGACTATTGAGCCTTGAGCCCATGAGGGTCTACAGGGACAGTCAGGGAGACGACAAATCAATCCTCCCATTACAAATCTGCTCATAAATGCCACAAGCTGAAGGACTGTAGCCTGGGCTAGAAATAAAGTAATGCTGACACCTTTGTGAAAGAGAACCTTTGTGTGCTGTACTCTGCAGGAACCTTTTGCTACAAGGCAATTGTACAGGACTTGTCATCAGCTGTGACAGTGGGCAATTCAGCCTGGCAGCCAAGGAAATAATTGTTGTCCTCATTAAACAGTTTGGCAGACAGAACCCACGACTTACATAAGCCCAATCCCTGAAGTGATGGGCTTAAGATACACACAGATACAGACACTAGAGTCTGTAACTGGCTGCACTTTCCTGCCTACAGTAGGGCAGACTTGCTCCCAGCTGTGATCTCTCCCACACTGTCTGGTTATGCTGCCAGATGCTGGATGCAAACATTCCCTAAACAGCAGCATAGCACTGTCATGTTAGCATCTGAATAGGAGTCACCTTAGAATCCATAGTAGATCCCAACTTCAGACTTATAAGCCATCCCAAGGAGACCAGTAAATCCAGAGACCCACCCTAGGGTTTTTTCTACTAGCATATCCTGGAATAATCACTATCCCCAAGCACTCTAGAAAATTAGAGCCAGAGGGACCCTATATCCACTGCAGTGATTGACAGGTATTAGAGAAAGAGCAAAGCAAAGGGAGCTCGTGGAGCTCCAGCCAGAATGAACCAGGGAGTCATCTGGCCCATGCTATACGAAGGCCAGTACGGGAAAATAATTAAGAACCTTCTCCTGGGCTGAAGCAGCTGCATGGCAATGACACGCTGCCAGAGGGGTTCTGCCAAACAGGCAGGCGCTTTGCAGGCTGGCAGAGAGAGGGCTGTCAGCAAGAATCTCATTTATAGGAGCCAACTCAATTATCCACAAGCTAATTACAAAAAAAAAGATGCCCTGTAAAGGTTTGAGTAAACCTATTTCAGTACTTCCCAATTGCTGTGACAATATGGGTGGTTTCAGCTTGACAGCCTGGATGCTGGTGACTACTAAGAATATGGTAAATAACACTGCTGATAAGTGATAGCATTTCCTGTGTCACACAGGTGATGCGACTCAGCCCCATCTAATAGACAACAAGCAAGGGAATAGTGAACTCACCCATCTTGAATCAGGTAGTACTTCAGGATCTCATCGATTTTGGAGGTGGGAGTGGCAAAGCAGCTCTCTACTAGCGTCTCCAGTCCATTGACATGCACCAAGGGTTCAATCCCAAAGTACAGAGAGTCCCGAAGCTTGAGGGTGGGAGGAGCACCCCTGTAGGGTTCATCAAAGTCTTTATCTTTGAAGATCTCAAGGGTGAAGGGGAAGATGCCTCGGTTACGACTCATTATTTCCAAGGGTGAGTTCTTGAGATTGGGCACATAACCTTCAGAGATTGTGTACCGGCGTGGGAACTCACAGGTCACTGGGATCAGCAGCTTGCTGGTGCGGACAATGATGTCCCCATTGCTCCCTGGAGTCTGCTTTGGCAAGCCAGTCACCAGGTTGGTGGCAATGATTTTGTCATTTATGACCTACAGGAAAGAAAAGGGTTTAAAGGAAAGGGCTTCTCCGAGTTCAGATCAGCAGCTGAATTTGCCTTTGCAGGAAGCTCAGACATAAATCAGCCATTGAAAGTACAGCTTATGAATGTATCCACTGCAACCTGAGCAATGTTCATCTTCCTGAACAATTGCAAGTGAAACCCTCAAAATACAATCTAGGACCAGAGGGTGCCCCAACAGGAGGCTGAAGAATGGCACTACTGGCCTTTCCATGCCGCAGTGACAGTGAAGCCACCTCTGTGACATGCTGGCTGAGCTTGTACATGTGTTGACAGATGCACATCACTGGAGAGGAGATGGAACAAGCTCTCCTAAGGCCAGCTGCATGGTAACACCAGAAGTGGCCCCAGTCAGCTAAATCAACTTTATTTCCCAAATAGGCTATCAACCAAGTCCTCAAATCTGAGTGATCCCAAGGGACAGGACAGCCATGGGTATACATACATCTACAACAGTTCCACAGGACTTCAAGGAGAAATGGATGTTGACGTGAGTGCCATTGGATACTCCTTTGCAGGAAGTGTTGATGAGAGAAAGGTCCAAGCCTCCAACCAGATCCTTTGGGATGCTCACCTCAATAGAGCTGGATTTGCAGAGCACTGGAACTACAAGAAAAATCACCGGAAGAAGTTTAGGGTACAAATCTAGAAGAGAGTTGGGTAAGGGCTCTACCAACCATTACTGAGGGACAAAAAATGGTGGAAAATATGTTGCATTTATGATTATCATTTTACTGTAGTAATCTATCTATCTCAAACTGCCATCTGTGCAATACTGAACTACCATTGTTTCAAGTTCTAATGCAGTGATGCCACAGAAGAAGACATCAGCAACAGCTAGAGCTGCAGCAGAAACATAGCCATGCTTTATTTCCAGCTGCACTTGGGTCAGCACAGTTCTGACTGGTGATCCCTAGCACTGCTATGTTCTGGGAATAGCCTTTCCCAGATACAGCTGGCAAATTCACAGTGCTGCAGGCAAAGCCATTTTTTAAGACTCTGTGTCAGGTTTTGCATTAAATAGAGAACGTCAAAACAAGGCAGCATGATTCTATGGAGATGCCAATAAAAGCATCTCAAAATGCCATGATAATCAATATTTTTATGAGTAACATACCCAGCTCTGACAAATGCAATTATGAGAACTCCGCTTCATTCCAACCTACATTTAATTTTCATAAACGACTTCAAGTGAACTTTTTTTTTTTCAATTAATTCTACTACACAAGAAGTGGGAAGGAGCGTAGATACTGGGCAAAATGAAAAAGGAAAGAGAAAATGATTTCTCTTTAAGAAATAATTGCTGGACATATCCCTGAAGTATGAACATATCTGTTCAATTACATGTAGGACAGGCATATTATTGCTTCTATTCTAGTCACTTGTCAGCCAGAAAGGCAAATCCCCCCCAGAATCATCTAGAATCTTTTAAAATCATGACAAAACTTTTTGCAAACATGTGAGTTCCCTAAGATTTTCCCCAAAATTAATTATATTCGGAATCCTTGGTATTGACATAACCTGCCTTCTCTTCTCTGATCACGTTTATGAGATTTAGGATTATGGACTTTGGATACAAAGAAATCTGCTAAAACCTGCCTCCTACCTCCAGTTAAAAAATTCTCATGTCCCAGCTAATGTCCATTTGTAACAGCTACTGTGCACCTGCAGGGAATTATTTTTTTAAAAGAACAAAAAAAAAAACCTAACAATTGTCAAGGTGATATGCTAAAATGTATGCAGTGTGCCCAAAGCAATATGCGTTCCTAATGACATTGCAGGGTTAGAATGGAAAACTAAAGTACTAAGAATTACCTTAACTTTTCCTACACTGACAATATAAGGCAAGTGGGAATAACTGAGCGAGTCAAATGCAAAGCTCACAAGGAGACAAGGGACTTTGAGAACACCGTAATGCAGACAGCAAGAAGAATATCCTTTGGAGAACTGAGAGGATCAATGTAGATTCAGAGCTTCACTGTTCTAATGTCTTGATGAACAGAAACATAGTCCTTGTATGAAGGTGTACTTCTAGGCACGAAGGTTTGCATCCCTAGTGCAATTCTCCAAAATTCAGGACTAAATTTCCTGCTGTCTCTGTTTCTAAATGTCTTTCAGTGGCACTAAAGGGAAGAAAAGTAAGTCAGCTGTGCCATTCGACCTCTGCTCTGGTGCTGCAGGAGACATCTATGTGCACCTACCATCTGAGCATGGAAACAAATGACAGCACAAACGACAGCTTCTGCGGGCAGATGTACTTTTGATTCAAGCTCACTCTCTGCTTAGCAAAACACACTGGAACCTCCTCAGAATAACTGGTAATGCAATTCAAACCACATTAGATATTCACACTCAGAAGACTAATCACTATCAAAAACTGAGCTTCAGTTCTACCCATTTAGTGGCTGTGTTGCAAGCAAGGACACTATTTGCACCAGCATGATTTAGCATGGAGTAGGCCTAATTTCCCCAGAACGAACAATGCCAGCAAGAGAAGTGCTGGGGGAACTGAAAAGGAGCCAGTAATGTAGCAGTGACTACATGCAAATATGTTATTCCATTGCAGGTGATGAGCTCCCAGCTGCCAGGCCTGAGATGCCCGGCAGAAATGGGTTATCCTGTGTGCCAAGGAATCCACTTTTATCCACAGAATTTTTCATGCATTCGGAGAGCTGCACTCCCCTGCCTTGCTGTTAGGTGCATCATTGCCCTGGGCTCAGCCCAGAGTGGGAGGCTCCCCAAGGCCTCACTCAGACTTTGCCTGTCAAATATTTCAGTTCACGCACTCATGAGCACCTGAGTGCCAGCAAGGCCTCCTCATCATGCACTTTAAAGTCTCCTTTGTGTCAATATCTGCATGGTACCTTGACCACTGTAGAAAACTTCTGTGGCAAGTTCTGTGGTTTATGCTGCTTCCAGCAGCTGGCACCTTCTTCCTTGTGTGGCCTGTGGCTCCTTCCTCAGCCTTCCAAAGCACAACTGCTTGGAAAAGGTGTTCTCTTTGAGCACAGGCTTCCCAGTGCTGGGGAACCCTGAGCCACTACTACAAACAGAAACAAGCTGCATCATCATCCCTGTGGAGTGTACACAAGGCTTGGATGTGGGAGAAGGGAGAAAAGCATTTCACAATCACATTTCAGAAAGAGGCAGGGTACAAAAGTGGTCCCCTAAATTCCAAGTGGTAAGGCTAGCTGGTATCTCTATGGGGAAATTTCAGCCCAGGCTGTTATATCTGTGGAAGAAGATTAATATTTGTTTTGAATGTATAAGCAGCACAGGGGAGGGTTGATAAGGTGGAGATATAATAGCTCCAGGCAACTGTGCCCGTCCTGCTCTGCTAATCATATAACTGTAAGCCGGATTAGATGCCATAAAAAATTGCATGGTACAGTTCCAGATAAATTCTGTCATATCAAAATGGCAGGCCATTGGATAGGGACATATATTCATGAAATGCAAAAGAATGAGCAATCTCACTTAATGAGTTGCCTTATTGCAAGCCTCAGTGTGGCACCCGGCAATGCTGCTGCTCTCATTAGCAGCTGCCGAAGAGGAAACAACGTTGGCTGGGAAATGCACAGCCTTCTAATCCTGCTGGGGTTGCCTCAGGGAGACAAGACTGAAGAACATTGCTCATTCTGGCTTTAATCCATCAATCGCACCTTCAATCAATATGAATAATCACAGCTCTTGGAAATCCCCATCACCTCCTCCCCATTGGGATCCGGTAGAGCAGTAAGTGGTACTGAATCCCAAATGTGCAGTGCTCACCCTGTAAACAGGAGTGCAGAAGATTGATTCTGTGCGTGAAAAGGAAGCTCAGATTACAGCATGCCAAAATAGAGGACAAAGTAACAGAGGGCAACTCAGCCCTGCTGCAGGCAGCCATAAGCCTTAGCTTCGCCTGCAGAGGAGTGCTCAGAGAATCTCTGCAGATGCAGCACTTTCTCACAGGCTCTTGGCATCTCTTTTCTGCTGCAAGAGCATTTCCAAGCACTTAAGTACTTAAATGGGAGGACAGAAAGGGATCTCAAGGAACTATCGTTGACTCTATCAGCAAGAGAGCGAGGCTGGGATATAGCACCCCAGAAGGGCAGCCAACCTGCTTCAGCAGGAAGACTTGCTCCTTTCCAGGGGTGTCCCTGTGTCACTCACCATGTATCTTCCTACCTGCGAGACCTAGAGCCAAACAGTCTTCTACCATGCATGATTCACCAGCCTCTCTTGCACTGAACAATGCCTGCGATGTAGATTAAGTCATGTCCACATGAGACAGAAGAGATGCTGCTGAATTGTCTTCATTATTGCATCATTTGCCTTTCCTATAATTCTGGTGCGGATTTCGCATTACTGCACCTTTGTATGGCTTGCATTCTAAAAAGCTTCAAGAGCAGAAATTGCAAAAAGTAGAACAATTTCACCTTCCTCTCTGGGCAGATCTGCACTGGCCACTGCAATGTCTGGATTTGTATCTCTAGCAGATGTCTGGGCAGTTTGTAAGACATCAAATCATCACAGACTCAGCTCTGAGTGCATCCTCTCTGGCACTACCTAAAGGCCAAGGGAATCAGACCATGACAGGCTCCATTTCCTTCATTTTATATCCTGCCTGGACTATGACTTAAGCCCATTAGCAAATTCCCATTGAAATATCTGAAGGCAACTGTACAGGTTCCTTGTGGGCCCACCGAGGTCGAGCACAAGTGGAGAGCTATCAGTTTGGTTTGCCTCCACCACAGTGGCAGTCACTTTCTCCAGCTTATGCTGAGCCTACCAGGTCTGACAAGTGGTCCGACAAGCGAGATGAGGAACACCAGGGTATTACAAAATCACAGAATCACAGAATGACCCAGGTTGGAAGGGACCTCAAGGATCATGTAGTTCCAACCCCCTGCCTGGCAGGGCCACCAAACATACACATTTACTAGATCTGTCTGCCTTTCAAATACCCACACGGCTGTCCTCAAGATGCAGTTTTAAACTGTATGTCCCTCCTGCAGAGGATCACAGTAGATCTCTTTAAGACATCCAGGCTGCTCATTCCTTCCAGGGGTCAGCTAGCTGTACGATTCTAAGACTCAGAAGAATCCTGGATGCAAGTCCTGAATTGTAAGAAGTCATTAGCAGACCCTCAGCTAACTCTTAATATCCTCAGGATCTTCCCTTTCTTAATGCTCTGCTCCTTGCACTCATTGCTAGAGCTAGACTGACTCCTGGAAGCCTGGGTGTGAAAGGAATCTCACTCAGCTCTTGCAACTCAGGAAAGGAAACCCATTTATTCCAGACACATGCCGCAGGTGTGAATAAGGTTGGCAAGAAGGACTCCTTGTGTACAGGAAGGGACTGGTCAGCTGAAGCAATTGTCAATTTTCAGATGTTATTTTGGACAATTTTCCATAGAACAACCAAGCAAAACCCTCCTGCAAGGTATGGCAACACTGACTGTAATAGCTACAGAGAAATTTAACTTGAGCAAAAATTGCCTCCCTCTTTAACCTCATTCTTGGAAGTGTCTGAACCACTTCAGCTGAAATTTAAAAAGCCCAGTTTGAGGCATGGAAAATTTTAGTTCTAACAGCATAAATCTGACAAAAGCATGCACAACTCAAGCAGAGAAATGTTGTGGGAGATGTTAAGCAATCTTAATTATAAGTGAACACTGCTAAACTCGCCTGTGATGCAAAAGGCACCCAGCTGGGTCCTGAGCCTCTCTTCCCCCACTTGGTAAGAAGAGCAATGTCCCCAGGCTCTCAGTTTTGGAGATGACAGAGCTCCATTAACCAGACTGGAAAGGAGAGACTAAGAACACACAACAACAAAAGCAGAGAAAAAGTTCCTTCAAACACACATCTCACCTGCAAGGAACACAGGCTGTCAAGTGAGATTCTTTGCTGTGCCTCCCATCTGTTAACCTACCTTGGCAGGTGTGGTTGTCTTCTGACAGAACAAGTCCCCTCGGGCATTCACACTGGTACGTGTCTTCCACTTCAATACAGGTATGGCTGCAGCCTCCATTGTTATTGTGACAGCCTTCAATTTCTGCAAGAGAAGGGGAAATCAGCACACTTTGCTCCTCAGACAGCTGTCGGGCCCCAGCATACGCTCCTGGCTAACTAACAAATAGTATGGCCAGCGCTGAACTTGAAGGCAGCAGCACAGTGAGCTTGCTTTCAAGAAAATGCAATGGAAACTTAATTTTAATTGTCCAGTTTCCTGTGTTTGCTATTCCATCATGAAGTTAACAAGAAATTCTGTGAAAACGCTTACCAAATTAAATCATATGCTATATTTGACAAACACAACATGGCTGAGTAGGCAATCTTCAGTTTTGCCCGTTCTGGCTTCTGAGACATCCCCTTAATCTAAATTTTTATGTTGTTTCTAACTTCAAAAAGACAAGGGAGAACCTTCCCCAGACTTCTGCCACGTAGAACCACACCCATTCCTTAGTCACATCAGAATTAAAGCACTGAGATCTGCAAGGCAGTCGTCTCAGGGAGCGCAGACTCCCATGCAGCCAGGTCCCATCTCCAGCAGGGCACAACAAAGAGAAGACACACTCTTCAGCTGAGACTTTCCCAGCTGTGACCCATGTAGATGTACTACATACTCCTGCATTCCCTTTGTAAACTGAGGAGGGAATTCTTACAAGAGTTTACCAGAAATTCTGCTTGTTCAGTGCAAGTTAAAGGTTGGCTTGTTGCCCTGAGGTGCATTATTACAGGAACAGAATGACCAAGTTCATGGTGTAAGATTGATTCTGCTCCTAGATTCCTACTATCTAAAGTGTGCAGCGCAGCTAATTGGGGGATTTCTTATTTCTTCTCCTATACTGTCACTGTTCAGCTGAGGCAATTCTTTGAGAATCTGAATTTTCATGCAAAACATATTCCCAGACACTATAACTACAGAAAAGAGCCTGGAAAGGTCATCCAGATAATACTCTGAATATCTGAAAATCTAAAGAAAGGAAGATCATTTTCACATCTTGGCTTTTATATTATAAAGAAAATAAGAAAGAAAATAACAGAGCAGGAGGCAGTTGTTTCGAGTAACCTTCACTGCTTGATTGTTAATGCAACCCTTTGGGATGAACACATTTAGATGTTCTCAGCCAAATAGGAATAAATATGATATACACAAACCACAAAGACAAAATACAGGGGCTGCTCCAAAAGTAATGCCCTCTGTTTTACTACACTGGCCCACAACATGAGACAGATGTTGGTGACATGGCAATATTGATTGAACTTTGCCACCAGTATTGTTGTATGTTGCTGTTGCACAACAGATGGCAGCAGAGGGGCAGCATGACCAAATGGAGTCCAACATGGAAGTACATATGAAGCAAAGAAATGCCACTGAATTCCTCCATGTGGAAAAAATTACATCCACTGACATTCATCAATGCTCTCAGAACATTTACGGACACCAAACAATGGATGTGAGCACAGTGAGGTGGTACATTTCAGCAATGGCAACAACACCTCGAAAATCAAGACAGCAGGTAAAGCATTATGAAGGAAATACTGATAGTTTGTACTGATAGTCTGCCTCATCAGTTCATACACTCAAGCTAAATCTCTTACATTCTTTCTTTTCAGCAATGGCTGTGAAGCGGCTCAAGTAAATCACATACTCCAGTGGCTCACAAAACTGCAGGCACATCTTCAGAAATAAAACTCACTAACAAGATTGTAAAAATCCTCTGCAGCAATGGTGAACTGATGAAAACACTGTCCTTCTTACAGAAGGGGAAATTAAATGATACTCCAAGGGTGCTAAAAAACAAATTCGGTAATGGCAATAAACAAACGAGTCTCCAAGCACAGACCCTTTCAGTCCTGTCAGAAGCGTGCAGTGAGTGAGGATAAAAACCGTTGTGTTGCACAGCCAGTTTATGTGACTCTCCAACAGCTCAGTGCTGAATGTGGAATGGCCCACGGATCACTTTTGGCCCCACACAAAAGAACAAGCACTCTGTACAGTATCTTTCCTTAGGGAAGGGTCATATGAATGACTGATGTTTTATTAACAGAGATCGGAGAGGAGATTTTTCACAAAAGTGAAATGAAAGGTTGTACGCTGTCAAATGGAGAAAAAGGGACAAAAGCTGAAGCTCAGAGCTATCTGTCAGCGCACCATAAAGGTGGTGGTGTCCAGCCCAAACATAGAATGGCATCCCCCCTCTCCATCTCTGCACTATGGATGCCTGCCACACTGCTGCTCAAATGAGGCTGCACAAAGGCTGCGGATGTGTTCAGTTCTGGCAGATGGGTGGCTTGAAAGCAAGGCACTTGGTTAGCTATTAGTCTTGTCTGAAGCCTCACAGTATGTGAACATGCAAGACAGCAGCTTTGTCTGTGAGGGGCCACTGTGCTTTTCACAGGTGACCACAGAAAACATCAGGCAGCGGTCAGTTTTTGCTGGCTTTTCATATTTCTGCCCAAAGATTTTTATATGTTGCTAGTAACAACAGCCCAAAACAATACTTCAGTTTTTAAGACCCTGCCTAGGCACCAGTCTAAACTCTTCAAGGATTTTGTACCTTGCAGTACCATCTCAGGGAGGTAGCAGCAGCTGTTGTTCATGGCAGAGCCCACAGCTAACTGCTTACAAAAAAACAAACAGAACAAATGCAGCCCTCATCTTAACTCTAACTTCTGTTCACAGACTGGATCCCTCTCTCCTTGGTTTCTGCTCTGGAAGGCTATTTAATCCTCACACTTCATTCTAAAGCCATGACATGCCTAATGCCACCTGTAAAAAAAAAGAGTAATGCTACATCTGTCCCTGCACCCCTATCACACGAATCTGCCAAGCCAAATTCCAGTATCTCCAGCAATAACTGGCTCTCTTTGGATAACCAACCTTCCAGATCCACTGCTGCCTTTCCTCCCACAGAGATAAATACAAGCAAATCCTAGCAGAAATGAACAAGGCAGGGAGAACAGCCAGAAGGCGCCTCTCAGCTTGATTAGAAGGCTGTTTCAGTAAGAGCACCACTGGCAAGCACAGAAGCACTAGGAGTGATGTTCCATCCCAGCTGCAAAGAGCCAAGACAGAACCTGGGGGAACTTGCAAGGGGAAGGGAATGATTTAATGATTTGTACTGAGCCCAGCAGACTGTGATAGACAAAACCTCACCTTCACAGGTTTTTCCATCACTTCCCAGCGTGCGCCCAATCCCACACTCGCAGCGGAAGGAGTTCTTCAGGTTAACACAGAATTCGCTGCAGCCTCCGTTGTCCTGCTCACATTCATTTTCATCTGCAAAGAACAAAGTGTCATTATGTGTCTACCTGCTGGTAAACACAGCTGGCAAAAAGGGGCTGCTGCCATGTGGGAATGCTGACTGGGCTGCAGAATGGTTTTCCTGGGCTCATGGTATGCATCAGGGCAATCCTGCTGACTATCACAGGTTGCTGTCTGCTGGCAGTAGCAGTGTTCTGTCATGCTGAATCTAGCTCAAGAACAAAGCAGACCTGTGAGGAAAGACTGAGTGCACACAGCAGCCATTTCAGAGTAAAGACACACACAGTCCCACAGGGAAATTTCCAAATTGGTTCCACGTTTTCATCCCAAACCACTTCTCACCACTCAGAAAGACATTAAAATGGAGTCAGCGTGTGTTGCCTGATAAAACCAGCTGAACACAAGAGCCCACCAAGAATAAACCAAATCTATTTTTGTATCACACCTGCTACTGCTACACATGGCTCATTATCCTACATCAATTTTGAACAATTCAATCTTTATTTCAAAAGAAAGACATGAGAATAGAAAACAAAACAACAGCAACAAATAAAAAAGCTGTAAACATATAAATTAAGCTGAAATCAAAGCAAAACATAACAAACTCCATGGAGTTTCATCAAGAAACATCTCTGAGCTGGCTGCACAGAGCCCCTTGGGATGCTGAGAGTATTTACTGATGGAAAAAGCACACAAGATGCTTCTGAATCTCTTGGTAAAGCTGTGAAAACTTCTCATTTTCTCTCTTTTAAAGGTTAAAGTTTGTCTATACCCATCTATTTTTCAAAAGGTACTTTGTTCTCCAAGATTGTCATTATTCAGCTTTATTTAATCTCTGCATGCAAAAAGTGAACCAAACAGAAGAGAGGAAGGTTCAATCACTGCTATTGCTGAGCCACAAAACTGATGATTTCCCTTAGGCAAGCCTGAATGTGAATCAAGGTTCACAGGGGGATTCACCCAAACTGCTCAGAAGCTACCATTTACTACCTGTAAGAGGCCTAAAAACAAGATAAAAGAAAAATTTCAAATTAAAAGACAGATCAGAGATGAGATTTCTTGGATAAAATAGGCCCCACACATAGACAGCATATCCAGCTTACAGCTAGTGGTGTTGTCTCCTTCCACAAGTGGCAAAAACTAAGTATTTTTAGCCAAAGAAATGGCTGGTCCCCAGCTTTGGGAGGGAGGAAGCATGTCCAGGAGAGACAGGCTTCACACATTCCCTTCTAAAAATAGAACTGAAGCTGCTTAAAAACAGAGGGTGAAAAGGGAGAGGGCTACTGGCAAAGGCACAGAGATACTGCTAGAAGGTCCTAGAGTTTGGCTTAGTCGAGGGCTGTACTCAGCAGTACACACTGCTGGTCCTTCAAACGCTGGAATACACAGCACATCTGTCTCTGTTGTTTCAAATCAGCAACATCCAGCAGTGCTGAGACACACTGGCTTTGTTGAAACTGTGCTAGGAAAGCACTGAGCTAATTTTTATGTGGATGGATCCAGGTATTCAAGAGGTCAAAGGCAACACTCTGACCTGGAAGATCCATTACAAAATCTAAGAGCTAACTTTAACTTCTAAGTTAAGTTTTCAAATGGAAATATAAATTGTGCTCAGCGATTCTACTCTGGGATTCAAAGCATATAATGCACTGAAGTCAGCACAGAAAAGGAGATTGACAGATGTGAGCTGCTTAGCACTGTTGCAGCATCTCCAGCTCCCAGTGAGCAGGGAAAGGAGGAATATTCTTCATGTAGGAAAGGCTAATATAGTTTCTTTGGAAGGCCAACAGGATTGTGTGCAAAGCAGATGTGATTGTGCAGCTAGCACAACAGAAAGTCATTAAAAAGAAGATTGTGCCATATGACTCGAGGCTGCAGGCAGGTAAACCAGCATGATTACTACAGAGGAGACATTGCCATCTGTTTATCGTGAGGAGAAGCAGCAGAGCAGAAATCCTGCCCTGCCTGGCTGCAGAGGGATGAAGGCATCTCCAGCATGTGCAGACAGGCTCTGGACTCAGGACTCCCACGTGTCTTTCTGCAGCAGGAATTCCTTTCGTGAGAGCCTGCCACACATTTACTGAGTGCTGGTGCAAGTCAAAGGCACTTGTCTCTGGAAGTCTTGTTGAGAAGCAGTTGATAGATATTTTTAATTAGCTGTGTGAGCTCACTCATTCAGCTGGTGAGGTGGAGTAGCTTCAGCAAAATTATCCTATCAAAAGTGTAGATCAGCAGCAGGGGCAGGCTGCTCTTTCCATAGACTGTAACAACCATAGCCCCTACTCTAATACCCAGAGCATGAAGAAAACCCACCCACACCTACTTGGTCAGCTAGAGTCCGTATGGGAAAATCTCACCTGCCATGCAGTCTGCTGAACCAACTCTGCTCACAACTTCTCCACCAAACCAAGTCTCAAAGATGAGATCCTACTTCCCCCAAATGCTAGCGCTCCTTCCTCCCCTGACATCATCTCTTCCTCTCCATTGGTGTGGATCTACAGGTCCTCAACAGCCACTTCTTTCTGGCCCCTTATATTGCCCCGCAGTCTACCTTCCTAAGCCCACCCAGCTCCACATGGATAACCACAGCTGTCCATATCCTGAGGGGAGATGACGTGAATAGCCTCAAATTCTTGTAGGCCACGTTCCCACTCTGCTCTCACTTACAGCATTTCAGCTTCAACCCTCCTAGACACACTGTTCTCTGTCAGAACAGCCACCAAGTGCCAGACACTGAATACCACTGTGTGGTGCTGCTGAAATCCCTGAGGCTTTGCTGCAACCTACAATCTTTCATTTTTCTCCAACCCAGGCCCTGGACAATGCTGCACAAAGAGGCTAAGTAGTAAAGGGTAATATGTAGCCTTAGGCAAGCCAGGAGTCTTTTCTTGGAGGAAAGAGGCATTCAGCAGAGCAGCTGAGAGGAAATGTCTAATGAGAGACTGCAGAATCCTCCCTGAATACCAATGAGGCTGCACCAGGACGCTGCAAAGTGCCTGTGCTACTGGCTGCCCTCAGCATGGGCAACCTACTGTTGGACCATGAAGAAAGCAGATCTAGACTCTCCACCTGGCGTAGCTCTAGGGACAGGAAGGTATGGAAGGTATTCAGTTGTGTGATGTCATATATCACCCCTTGGGGAGAGACCAGGAACCATTTACAGGATCAAAAACCCATTCTAGGCAGTGCAGGAAAAATTAATCTCAGCATACTTATTCTTCTTATAGTGCTTTTCAAGACAATAGACTGAAGTGTGAGCAATGAAAAACAAAAGGGAAAGATAATGTCAATAACTGATGCCACTTGTTTCTGTACTTACCAAGACATGTCTGTCCATCAGGTCCAAGCGTTGTCCCCAGGGAACACGTGCAGTCATTGGTGTCCAGGCAGGAGCCCTGGCAATCCACCACATCACAGATGTCATAAAAATCTAGGGCACAACAGAAGTGTTTTCAACACAAACCACTGAGCACACATTGAATATACTGTATTTCTACTGTCAGCTTTGCAGCTTGCAGCCAGTCCATCAGTCACAGACCTGTCCCACAACAAGAAAGCTGAACTGCTAGAAGCTGATCAGAATCTAGTTTAATTCTTATATTATTATGATATTAATACTAGATCTACTTTAATTACTATAAATTGAAGATGCAAATGCAGCAGCATGCCAATACAGGCCACAAGGCCCGCAGTGAACATTAAATCACCGTGGCCAGGTCAGCTATGGAAGATTTCCATTAGCTGAATAAAGTTTAGAATGCACCAACATAAAACAGTCTAATTAGTGTCACATAGACAGGCGTTGCATCACCTGACATCTTTCTGGGTGAGAAAGCAAGAATGCAGTCAGACCCTTTGAGGAATACAAACATTCACCCCCCTTCCTGCATCACAAGGGCAAACAGATTTCATAAAAGCTACCATTACAGTTACTTACGCCCACAGTATGCATGGAAACAGACACTGGGCTTCGTTAAGTGATAGACGTAGTACCCCCCTGGACACGCCTTGACATCAATCGTGGTATTCCAAAGGCAGCAGTTCCCATTGAAGCTGGCACAGGCCTGGCGTGAGACGACGCCATCTGACTCTCGCGGGTGGCTGCCATTCAGCCAGATGGGAGCATGTGTCCCACAGTGGTTCTCGGGGATGCAGAAGGTAGGCATAGCATCACCAGCCATGCCGGTGAAGCGGTACCACTCCCCATCAATCTGGTTATCACATGTGGGCTGTCCGTGGGAGCCATTTATCTGATGATCCGTGTTCCTCCAGGGCTCATTCAGGCTGATGTAGGCAGAGCAGGGGTCCAGGGCTGAGGAATGCAGCAAGACACAAGAGAGAACATCTAGTAGATATCAAATTGAGTTGTTGACTTATAATTACAAGGGACGCAAAATAATTTCTTTTTCTATTCCTGATTTAACCGAATCACTTAGACAGACTTCCCTGGGGTGAGAGGGCAATACCAGCTAACTACCTCATGGAAAATATCGATGTAGACAGCTTGACTTAAAGATCTTTGAAAAAAAAAGAACTAACAGAGCTCTGACAACGTTATGCAACAGTGTGACTTGTTCTTTAGCTGCTGCACACAAGGACAGAAAAAAAAAAAGGTTTTATATATATATATATATGTATATATATATATATACATATAAAAGCAAACCTGAGGTCTGGAGAATAATTTTGCCAGAAGAAATGTGTTCTGAGAGCACAGGATCAAGCATAGGGCATCCATCCATGTCAGGTTCTAACTGAGCACCTGCAAGCACCTAATGGCACTGCCACGTGTCTTGGAAATGAGGACCAGAATTCAAACAGGTTAAGCAGCCTCTGAAAATCCTCCTATAGCTCATTTTGACCCTCGCAGTTGAGTTGTCATAACCACAGGTCAAATCACTTTGCAAAGCATCAGTTCAAAAGATATTGCAAGATATACAACAGGAACGCTATCTTTAAGATGTACAGAAAGAAAATATTCAATTATTAGATACCTGCATAATTGCAAGTAATTTGTAAGTATAATTTAACAGCTCCTACTCATTTCAGGGCACAATTTTAAACAGGTAATTATAACAACTGCTCTCCCAGATCACAGTGGAGCTGATCTGTAGCTCTGCAGACTGTCTCTAACTGAGACAGGTGAGGTAGTAGAAAGTGGCCCTGCTCCATTTGCCTGGTCTTTTGCCCTTCATCATCTCTTGCATAGTTCTGTACATTTGTACCAAGCTGAGATTAAAAAGGTATAACTCAAATCTGTACACTCTGTAAAATACTGCAGTGGGGTGAGAGTGAGAAGTGGCAGTCCCCTGTATTTAAAGATCCGCTTAGATGTACCCTGTTCTTCTTCACCTTCTGTCACCCACTTTCCCCCCTGCCAAAAGCAGCCCATCTTTATGATGTACAGCATCTATCAAGCTTTTGTGTGATGACGTTGCCTCACTGCACCTGACACAGTTTTCCCATCCCTCTTTCTCATCTTAAAATCCAGAGGGTGTGAAGGTCTGAACAAAAAATGTTCAATTGTGCTCGGTCATGTTCCTTGTAAGCCTACTAACCCTCTCTGGCTCCATAAGAGTTCAGATGCATGGATTCAAAGTGAGTGCCTGTGAGGGTAAAATCTAAACGCACAGACCTCCTGGTAGGTATGTGTCGTGCTCAAGGATCATGCCCCTTCTTAGAGGCCTTTCTGAATCTTTTACAAGCAATTACAACAGAAGTATAGCACAGGGAGAAAAAAAAAAAAAAGAATTGAAGTGTTCTTTACATTTTCAGCATTCTCCTCATTGACCCTGATTTGGCAGCTTCCACTGAAAAAGTCCAGGCATTTCATTTCCACATACATTTAATACCTGATTAAGCACCACTTACCTTTAACTCGCTATCGCCTAATAAGTAAAATTAATGCTAATATTTTCTTGAGTAAGGAGAATTTATTTCTGTTTACTGGAATTAAGCTAATCCAATCTTTCTGATTAAAGCCTCTCAAGACTGGGATACGCTGTATTTTCCACATCACATCTCAAGTTCTAAAATTGTCCTTTCATTTTGTTTGAACAGTGGGATGCAATCTGAGGGGACATTATGTTGTTTCTATTAAAGCAGTCTAGATGTAGACAAATCTTGCTTCAGAATTTGCTTCACAGGCTTTCAAGGGAGAACTATACGTACTTCTGGAAATGGGCTTTCATTCTAATTGAGCTGTATCCTCTATAAACATCTGCCTCACTGACGTGCTGCCTTGTACCTCCTCAAAAATACAACATTTCTCTTGAACAATGCTGTTATGCCATCCTCACCCACAGACACGTTTTGTTTGGCCTCTAACGCAGTATAAAAACAGGTGCAGCTGCTGTAGCCATGAGAGTGCTGCAGAGCTGCAAGCCAGCATAAGGAGAACAGGACTGTTACACAGGGAATTCATAATGCAGTAATTCAAAAGATGCAGAGAGGAGCAGATTCAGACCCACCAAAAGCAGCCCTCAGCATTCCCAAGGAGAAGGGGGTCTGCAGAAGGAGTCTCTGATGGGATTCACCATGCAGTTCTCCACGACCTCTCTTTCCTGCCTCTCCTTGCCTCCCACTAACCACAGGCAGCAGTGCCATTCAACTCCACCCTCCAAGAGCTTGCTTGACTGCTCAGGACAGTTAAAGATGGGTCCTGTCTTTTCTTTGTGCACAGCTGAAAAGAGCTTCCTTCAGGCTTCCCACATTTGGCTTCCATAACGTGATTTGGTATGGCCTAAGGGTGAGTCACTGACTAAGATTAAAAACTTATTGTGTTAAAAGCCAAATGAGGCAAAGCGAGGAATGCCCTGTCAGTTTCCCAGCTGGGCAGCACCAAAAATACACACGATCATTAGCTCTCATACAGTATAATTAACGTTATGAAATATCCTTTGTAGATAGACTCTGCAAACACTCACTCAGGGAGCTCACATTGGACTGGAGATAATTTAAAGACAAAATTTACTGAGATGAAGATGCAACAGCTCAGAGGGAACTGGAAGCAGGCACTTCAGGAAATTAAATTGCACATCCTCCCATCTTCCATTTACCCAAGAGGTTCAGGCAGGAGTAACGGGGAGGCAGACATGCAGAAAAAGCAGACTTTGCTCTTTGGAACACCGCAAACCATCACAGGCACCCTTGGACTGCCAAGGCTGCCCCAGGCCAACTCCCCTGCAGACACCAGGCACTCTTTGGCAATGCAGCTTACAAAAAACTAATTCAAGCTTTTAAGAAGAAACTCCACAAAAATGTGGGACAAACCAATCAATCTGCTCTCCCCAGAGGCTGGAAACACTAAGGTTTTGCACAAGACATACAATGGTTTCCAGTCCCTTCCATATTTCATTTTTCTTGGCTCAATTTTTTTCCTCCCCAATGCCTTCTGCATGGACCAAGTAATTCAGCCTGACAAGCACCAGCTATCAAGTAAAGCCTTTCCATTTGTAACCTTGATGATATCATTAGCTCTCTAGCTGACATGCTAGCACATGTATTAGATGACAAGTCAGGCTCCAGCTAGCATTCATAAGCCTGCCATTCTGCAGGGATTGATCCCGTGCACATTGTGTAACTGGAAGTCTCCACTCTGTCAGGAACAAGAAAGAAAATGAGCAGCACTGCATTACGACTCTGAATTCAGTTAAGACTTGTCAGGGAAGCGAGTGAAAAAGTAGCTCAGTAGATACTTGTGGAGTCTCTCCTTCTAAAGGAGAATGAAAACCTCACAGAGCTTGGCAGCTGAGATTCTCCCAGTACGGAAGGCTTCAAGCTCTGCAAAGATCTTTCCAGTTGGAGAGAATCTCACACTGCCTTCAAAGTAAAGAGATCACTCTCACATCTCCCAGTCTTTCACCTGAGAATACTAATATCTGCTGTGGAGCTTAAAGATGATGAATGGAATAAGCTTGAAGGCAATGCCTCTTCACTCACCCATTGAAGACACTGGCTGCAGCTGGACAACGAAGCAGAGACAGAAAAGCAAGTACTGGAACATCCCACTCAACCAAGGAACAGTAAATACTCAACTAACAGAGCCTTGAAAGACGTTGCACACACTATGCCTCTGCGCTGCCTTCACTCAGCAGAGCTTCTGACCTCAAGCCTTCTGAAAAGCAACTAGGATAGCTGTTCTGGAAGTTTATCGGAGGAAGAAGCCAAAGGGATGTGGGATACAGCCTCCAGCCTTGACCTCCAGAGAGGAGCTCTGCTCCTTACTGTCAACTTACTGATCGATCTCATGTTTTGGACTCAACTCACTATTGTTTTCTTGCCTGACTGCCCCACAGTGACACCTTCACTATCTTATCTGGAGAAGAATTCTAACCAGGGGACACCCGGACATCCCAAAGGGATGGAAAAGAAGAACAGATGGGTGCTTGTTGTTATCTCTGCTCCTTCCCCAAGTCATACAACTTCATGGCTCCCCCTCAGTCAGAAAATGCCAGCTAGAGAGCTTTAACTGCAGGAAATAGTGATCGAAAGGAGGAGAACTGAACATCCTGAGTAGAGATTGCATAAGAGTTCTGGGATTTAGGCTACAATAGGAACATCAGTCATCATGATGAAATGGTGCCTCACAGGGAAGTAAGCTGTTCTTATGCAAGGCAAAAACCCTTTCCACTTCTGATCACATAACCCAATAACTTCAGAAAGATTATCAAGCAAGGAAAAGACATCTTTCTGTAGTAATCTTATGTTTTCTGTCTAAGTAATAAATGCAAGGAACCTAGCAGTATTGAATTAACCTTAATGTAAGACTGAGTAATTGAAGACCCCTGCCTTACATGCTGAAAGGCAGTTAGGCTAAGTTACAGGCCACAACCTTACGCTCTGTCTGCAGATGAGATGACTGCGCTAGTCCTCAGCTTACCAAAACCTTTCTATCAAAGCAGACTATGATTTCAATGAGATGTGCAAAGGACAGAGTGAAGGAACACAAAGGGATCTTTCTAATACCAATAAGACATAGCTTCTATTACAGAGAGCAGATTAAAAATATATGCTTTAACATACATGTACATATAAACACCTATGCCTATACAGGTCCCTTCTTACTTACAAACAGCGGTTGTACAGTTTCCCTCAAGAAGCCATCTGCAAGCGCTCCATTCAGAAGGAATAAAGCTAGGCCTACAACAATTGCACAATCAAGCAGTTTTCCCACTTCTATTATACCCCACATTTCTGCAGTGGCTGGTGCAAGGAAGAAAAGGGACAACCTTGATGCTTACTTCAAATCCCAGAGGGAAAAATAATGGCTTTGTTCTTTTCATCTTGAATTTTCATAAGACAAGGAATCAAGTATTTGACTACTTTATGGAGACAGGCCACCCACACTGTACACTACAGAAAGTTCTCAGTGGTTTCCCTCTGTGTTTCCCTTGGCAGTGCAATATACGCTCTACTCAAGCACCAGAGTCTTTCTCAGTTGTGAATGATTCCAGTGAGCAACAAAAGTTGCTTTATAGATGACTGTTGTTGCTCCCATCACCACCACCAAAAATATTTGCGGTTGTATCATGCTGACAGCTTACAGCACCAGGAAAGTTTTTTCAAACACAGGAAAGAAGAAAAAAAACCACTGTGCAAAGCTAGCAAGGGAGATAACCCTCAGAAGGTGATTAAGTGAATTCCCAGAAGAGAAACTAAAATTGAACATAAAATAATACAGCAAGGCACAGGAAGTTATATTGTGCCATTTTCACTCATACGTTGATTCATACTTAAGTTCCTGGGTAAATAAAACTGACAGGATTGAATTCTCTATTTGTGTTAGAGGTATATGCACTTCTCTCTGAACCATTTCATTACTAGCTGCTTTTATTCTGTAAGTAGTATATTAGGACTGACACAGCAGTATTTTGACACACATAAGTGACTATTAGCAATTAACGTATGGAAATAAATTGTATCATAGCAGCTCTGAGCCTCAACAGCCTTATAAACAGTCTCTTTTAAGTAATCTATAAGGGACTAAAGCCAGGAGATGTCACAGCACTCCCAGAGATGATTCTACCCTGAATTACTGCAAGTGCCTAATACAAGAGATCAGTATGAAGTTGAATAATGCATCACACTGCTTCTAAACATCTTTCTGATCCACAGAAAAGACAGACTATGTCTTCTGGAAGAAGCACCAGCTGAGGCAACTCTTCTATCTGCATTTTCTTTTTAGCTTTGCAAGTCACTTGAGGTGATACACATAGGCCGGATTCCACCACAAATAACACTATTCTTTTCTGGAGCAGAACTCTGCATATCTCTGCCTTAGGGGGCTGGAGCAATTATTTCTGAGGGAGAAATAAAGTCTGCTGCAAATAGACCCTCCAAGAGATGTGAGAAGTCCAGTGGAGTACCCCAGGGTCTACACTTTTTAGGCAGACCTGACAAATCTGTTCCTTCTGACCTCTATTTTCTCCCAGCAGAGACGTGCAATCCTGACTTCCCGAGCAGCAATAAGAAGGAGAATCAAGATACTACTTAAAACTGGTCATCAGTGGAAGTTAAAAGATATGAAGAGAGAAGGCAATACTTAAACAGAGGGCTGGAATTTTGTTTTGGCACCTAACAGAAGAGAGTCCCAAATCTTGCTGCTAAGCTTAGCTATGTCTATTCCTAATGCCATAAATGGCACAAATGGTGTAGGTGGCAGCATTTCTCAGCTCTCCCAGAGATGTGGGGCTTCACCATCCTCACATAAGGAACTCGTACTCTTCAAAAAAGGACACGGGATGGAAAATCTTATACTGTCTGAAATAGACTAATGAATCAAGATGCTTCAGTGTTTGATGAGACCAGCCTTTTCTCAGCCATCAATGTTTGATGAAAGTGTAGTGTAACCAAGAAGAGCTGCTGGGCACGAGCAGCTTCTGCAGCCTGCCCAGAAGGGCCAGGAGGAAAAGCTAATCAGCACTTCCTGCACCAAGAGAAGAAGTGCTCAAACACACGTGACAGGACCCTTGTCTGCAGTTGATTTGAGGATGTATGTTCACAATGAGCCCTGACAGGCCGCTGAGATGGATTGCAGGAATGTCAAGGACTTTGAGATAGCCCCTGTTTCTGTAAACAGTTTGTCCCAGCACACAGTGCCAATGGGAAGGCCTGCTGAGATCAGAGAGCGAACACACGTTTGGCAGAGTATGAGCAAACTCAATACACATAGAGCACAAAAGCCATATTAAAAAGCCACATTAGTTGTATACTTACACAACTCACAGTGAAGAAGAGCAGTTAGTTGCCTTCCCTTTCAGAGCCCTCTGATGTTCAACTTGGTGTTTAAGAGAGTTTCCCCAAAAGTCCTACAGTACCCAGTGTTTTTTCCATGACTCTCAATTTCCATAACAGGCAGCAAACCTGCAATTACATAACTCAGGCAGAAACAGAAGCAGTATCCATCTTTTCCAGCCTCATGGGGACACAGTGCCACACCAGCTTCTCCGATAGACCAGGGTTTTGATACACTGCAGGTTTAGTTTCCAGTTCTGAATTCTATTTCTCACCCTTCTTATATCAATACAGAAATCAAACCAATTTAAGAGCAATATGGGAACAGGTAACAAAAATACTTCGAAACCAAAAAAAAATTACTCCTTATGTGAAAACTAAATAGTCATACAATGTGGCACAGCAATGCAGTTTACATTTACAATTCCACACACACAAAAAAAAAAAACCCACAAAAAAAAAACAAAAACCAAAAAACAACACAACACAATACAGAGTAGATCAAGTAAACTGCTCCACTAGTTTAGAAAGGCAAGGGAAGCTTGGCCAGCTTTACTTGACAGATGCAAGTACAATGATCCAACAGCCAACCCACAAACCAACATCAGTGTAAGAAGTTACAGAGAAGAGATCATCATCATGACTACCTGCCAGGTGGAAGAATTACAGGGTCAAAGAAAATGCGTTTCTTCTCTGGTCTTCAAGAAAGAGGTCAGGAACATCTCTGGAGCCTTGCAGACATGACAAAATGGAATCTCAAATTTCTCCAGACAATTTTAAACTTGTTTATTTGAAAGGTCCTTCACAGAAAATGAGAAGAGAAAATGAAAGCAAATAAACAATAAAACTGGTAGAAAAAGAGGCATCAGAACATTGCAAGATACTGCTATTTGTACTTCATGAGGTCTTAAGAACACAGTGTCGCATTAAGACAGTAACACTGTCAGCACTTAAAATTGTGTCAGTGGGACAGGAACATACTAGAGAATCGCAGAAGCACCAAGGCTGGACCTCTGAGATCATCCAGTCCAACAGTCCATCTATCATCAATATTTTCCACTGAACTACGTCCTTCAGAACAACATCTAAACATGTCCTAAACACCTTTATGGACGGTGACTCTTCCACCTCCCTGGGCAGCCCATTCCAGTACCTGACCACTCTCTCAGAGAAGTACTATTTCCTAACATCCCACCTGATGTGCACCTCAAGTGCAACTTGAGGCCATTCCCTCTTGCACTATATTGCTAGTTACACAGAAGAGGTTGATCCCCACCTTACCACAACCTCCTTTTGAATAGTTGCAGACAGCAATAAGGTCTCCCCTGCAGCTCCTCTTCCCCAGACTAAGAAATCCCAGTTTCCTCAGCTAAAGCCTGTGCTCCAGACCCTTCAAAGCTTTGCTGCTCTTCTCTGAACATGCTCCAGGGCCTCCATGACTTTCCTGTAGCAACAGGCCCAAAACTGAGCACAGCACTCAAGGTGCAGCCTCACCAGAGCTGAGTACAGAGGCACAATCACCTCCTGCTCCTACTGACTGCACCATTTCTGATACAAGCCAGGATACCACCAGCCTTCTTGGCCACCTGGGTACACTGCTGACTCATGTTCAGCTGAGCATCGACCAACACACCCAGGTCTGTTTCCTCTACACAGTCTTCCAGCCACTCTACCCCAAGCCTCTACTGTTGTCTGAGGCTCTTATGGCCAAAGGACAGGACCTGGCACTTGGCCTTGTTGAACCTCACCCCATTAGCCTCAGCCCAGCGACCCAGCCTGTCCAGATCATTCTGTAGGCCCTTCCTACCCCCAGGCAGATCAACATTTCCTGCCAACTTGGTGTCATCTGCAAACTTACTGAGGGTGCACTCAATGCCTTCATCCAGGTCATCAATAAAAATGGACAGGTCCCAGTACCAATCCCTGAGGAAGAAGACAACTTGTGACTGGTTGTCAGCTGGCATTAACTCCATTCACCACCACTGAGCCTAGACTTCCAGCCAGTTTTTTACCCAGCAAAGAGTGTACCCATCCAAGGCATGGGCTGCCAGCTTCTCCAGAAATCACAGGAGTCGGAAGGGACATCTGGAGATCATTGAGTCAAACCTCCTGCTAAAGCAGGCTCCCTACAGTAGGTCACACAGGAAAGCATCCAGGCAGGTCTTGAATACCCTCAGAGAAGGGACTCCACAGGCTATCCAGGCAGTCTGTTCCAGTGTACCATCACCCTCACAGTAAATATTTTTTTTCCATGTTTGTATGAAACTTCAAGTGTTCCCATGTTTGCCTTGTTCTGTCACCACACATCACTGAATGGCCTCATTCATTTGTCTCCTGCATGTCAGGTATTTCTAAACAAAGACAGTATCACCTTCCATTTCTCACTGAACAGTCCCAGGTCTCTCAGTGTTTCCTCATATAGGAGATGCTCCAGACTCTCAGATCCTCCCAGAGTAGTACCATTAGCAAACTTGCCAAGGAAGTACTCTATCCTTTCTTTGATCTAGGTCATTGAATATGATGTTCAACATGACTGGGTCCAGTATCAACCCCTGGGGAACACCGCTAGTTGCTGCAACCAGCTAAATTCTGAACCACTGATCAGAACCCTCAGAGCTCTGCCAGTCAGCCAGTTCTCAATCATCTGTCTTTTAGGCTTGAAATAGCTACTACAAAACACTTTGATGGTGTCAGTACCCAACAGTATAAAGGAGAAGAAACATACATCAACTCCTTTAACATTAGTATTCAACAGCAATTAAAGTAGAAACACTGTGTTTTGAGTTAAAGGTGTATGTTGTCACTCCCAGCAGAGACCACAAAAGCAGCAGTGTCTGGACATGCAAGACAGCAAGTTTCCAGACCAGCCCATATTCCAGGATATGCTTATAGACTCTTACTTTACTCTTCCTTCCCCCATATCATCTGTAGAACAACATCTAAATATGTACAGGACACCTAAGTATGTAACTTTGTGACAGCATTTTCTTGGTTTCAAAATAGGGATTTTGGTGTTAAGTGTCAAAACCTTCAGTTCTTCTGGATGACAACCTGGATGCATTACACAATTGTTCTGAGCTGTTTGCCACCACATGGCAGCAGACAAGGGCTGCTTGGAGGAGAAGGGTTTGCCAGCACTGCTGAACTAAATTTCAGCAGTGTTTAAAGGCAGCTCACCGTTGTTAACAGCCTCTAGTCCCTCATCTCTGACTTTAAAAGCAGACAAGAGATGTCACTGTTGGAAAAGTTGACAATCATGAAAATTTACAGTCAGACACGATAAAAATCTTCTGGCACTGAATGTCCCATTCTAATGTTTTATAAAGTTAGGATTAAGTACACGGTCTGCTGATACATAAACTTAATGAATTAAAGATATATCACTGTGACTAACCAGACTAATCACAGCTATCAAAGGGCTCAGTATGGAAGGAATATGAGCTTAAAACTTGAACTTTCATTTGAAACAGCATTTGAATGCACTACAGAAATATGCTCGGCATGTTTTAGGTTGCTGGGTGTTACTCATATATGTTCTTATTCAGCAACCTGTCACATGTCTCCAAATGTTGTTAGCCTCCACAGGGAACTACTATGCTGGTCAAACAAAGGTAGCCACCTTTGTTAGACCAAACATCTCTACTTCTACCTCACCACCTCGATTGCTCTTGAGATTCCTGTGTTATGCAGCTAGGTATGGCAGCAAGATCTCCATCCAAGCTTCTTCAGGAAAGCTATTATCTGCACCACGTGGCCTCAGTGATGTTAAGGTCAGGAAGAAACCACCTAAACAAAGAGAAATGGAGGAAACTCAGGAGATGGCTGCCACACGTGCAATATAAAGCTGGGGAAAGTGATATTATTCAAGAGCACCAATTCAAAAATTGAATAGTTATTTATTGTTCCGGAAGTACATTGCTCTTTTATACATATTTCATAAATGATACAGGATTTTACACATTTTCAGGTTTGTTTTTTTTTGTGTGTGTGTGTGTTTTGTGTTTTCTTAAAGAAGGACTTTTCTCCATGCTCCCTCCCTCATCCCAAACACACACCATGGATTCAGCTACAGGATTGTGTTCATTATTTTTCCCCTTTAAAACTCATCACACAAACAAGATATAACAGATAAAAAATAATCTCACGATGTAATTAAACTGAAAGACAGAGGAAAGGGGGAAGGGAGAAAAAAAACTAGAAACATGCACCCACATTCGGTCCAACATGCCATTGAGTGAGAAGAGGCAGCAATCCCAGCTGTATTTCCACATCTGCAAGGCACCTGGCATCTGCTTAACATGATTTATGTTTGTCTGTTGTTTGTTTTTTGTTTGTTTGTTTTTAAACACAGTTCTCAAAAAAAGAAACAACCAAAAACTGAAGCCTCTTTCCATGACACAGTGAGGAACAGTAGTGAAATTTCAAAAAAGCAGCAGGTTTTTCTGTATATAAAGCTTAGTGCCCTTCTCCCACCTTCATCCTGTCTCCACAGTACTTATCAGCAGGATGCTAAAGAGACTGACTGGCTTTTAATGAAGATGCATCCTATCTGCTTAGAAATCAGCCAGCCTTGGCTAGAAGAGAGGGCAATGGGTTGACTTTCCTTCCTCCCATTTCTTTTATCTAAGAACCAGAGATGTCATTATCCATCCCTATGAAATCATGACCTGCGGGTGCAAAGGTCATTTAAAGCTACTTAACTAGGGGAAAGTGCTGGAGAACTGAAGCAGTTGTGTGTCTTGCACTGTAAAAGCCCAGGGCTTTCAGAAAGCCTTTGGGCAAGGAAAATGCTTTGACCATGAGACCTTTCATTCCATTATACAGTCAAATATCAAGTCTAATTATATCACATTCCAAAACTGTACAGCTAAGCAAGAGTCATGATTCTGAGATAGTTTCATAATCCCTCAAACCTTCATAATTCCGTAGTCTAGGTTGCTATCAGATTTGGTGTAAGAAGAGGGGAATCTTCCTCCCTTAAGACTGAATATAATAATTTTCATGCAGTGCTGCCATTTATTTCTTGAAGGAGCTCAAGGGCATTAGGACACAAATTTATATAGTTACTATGGAATATTCCAAAATATCAATCATCAAATGTCCAAAAGAGAACTTGTTCCTTCTCTCACTTAGCTCACAATCAGTCTGTGCTACAAATAAGCAAAGGAGAAAGTCGATGGAGCACATAGGATAGGGCTGGGGAGGGAAAGCTCACGGTTTTCCAGTAGAAAGCAGTCTTGTAGTAACTTTATAAAAGAGACCAGGTCTGATCAGAAGTGTGCGTGTTAATGGCGGTGGAGCGCAAGTTCTGATCACCAGCCATAGCTCCAGGTGGCTTGGATTCTTTGTTCTTTTTTTTCCCTTTCATTTTTTGTTAAGAAAGAAAGAGAGAACTGAATCAGGTAAAGGAAACTTTAAAAAGCTAAGCAGGCTGCTGGTGTCTTATCAAGAGGCAGACTGCAGAGCTGGAAGAAGACATCCCTACCCCAGCATTACATTCTTTTCATGAACCCCCCCCCAATCCTGTATTTGTACACAATTGCCATTCACACAGTTTTAAATATGACTATTTGCCAAGCCCTTTTCAGAAGTAACATTCCACAATGCCCCATCTTCAAATTTAAGAGGTTTCCCCTTACAGTCCTTTATCTTGATTAAAGGCTAAAAAAAAAAAAAAAAAAAAAACCAAAACAAAAAAAACCAACCAACCAAAAACCCTCCACCCACACACCACCTCCCAGCTTCCACCTGCAATGCTTTAATTTAAAAGGCAAGAGCTATGAACAGGTTTTTTTTTGCCAGAGTTCAGAGCTTCTTTGCTGATCAGTCCTTTTCATCAATTTGCTGGATGGGCAGGTGAACCTGCAGTGGATCTCGAAGCCTCTTAAGGTCCAATTCTGCCTAAAAGTAAAATAAAAATGATAAAGAAGAGGCTCCCAATACAACCTTCCCCGATCCCAAGCTCCTTTCCAAATTGGAAATTATTTCTGTATTTCCTCATTTTCCTTGCCCAGAAGGGCGCTGTACTTCTATGAACTTTATAATACGCAACCACTTCACAAGGAATATAGTAGGAAAGAACTGATTGTCTTGGGTTTTTATTTTTTTAATTTTCTTTAAAAGAGCTAGATTATTGGGAATGGCCAAGACTATCAGTATTAAATAGCATAAGAAAACCTTCAGTCTTTCACATGGTCTCGCTCTGATCTTTCCCTGCTCTTCACACAGCTCCTCCTCCAAAAAGAGGGATAATGCATCTTGCCTTGGATGTCATTTCCAGAGCCTGAGAGTAAACAGTGATACTGATGAATGAGAAAGTGGTAGTTCTGCTTTTCCTCTCATGCCTTTTTTAATAGAAAGTCTCTTCTTTAATAGAAAGCCTCTCAAAAATGAGGAGAAATACCTTAACTCTTCTGTTTATCAGATCCCACACTAGGATCAGTCTGCTACAAGTATCTTACCCTACAAGAAATTTGCCACCACTTCTAACAATGAAGCTTTCTTGAGCAGTATTTTCCAGGTCTACAACTCAGTGCACTGAATTGGTGTGTGAAAAAGAAACAAACTGAATGGATGCAAGTTTTCAGCCCTCGCTAAATCCGTGTTGTATGTAAGAACTGAGAAAAAAGCAACTCTTGAATTAGGCTCCTTTGAGGCATGAAGTGCCTGAAGCAACACAAAATTTGCTAGCAACGTCTAAAAAGGCCCTTACAGGCAGATACAAGGAACTGTTTCATGCTGATTTACACTTCTAGCCGTTCTATTCCTGGGCACATCAAAGCTAATTCAGTGATTGCACTGGAGCTGTGACAAGAAAATAGGCTGAAAAGCTAAGAACCATTCCTGTTTGAGGTGCATCTATTAATAGCAGATGAACTCACAAGAAGTAATTTGCCTTATCTATGGGAAAAACTCTTATTACCTGAGCAATAGCATCCTTGAGTTGATTGTATTTCTCTAGATCAAATCGTGACTTTTTGGCTCCTTTATGGAAAAATAGTAAGTACTGTCTGTCTCTTGCATCTGGATAAACATATTCCTAAAACAAAAACAAACAAACAAAAAAAAGAAGGTAGGAATAAAGCACTACAACACAGGATACTATTAGTACAGCACATATCAGATGTTTTTCGGACGTTAGCTTCTGATGATTAAAGCACAAAACCAGACTGTATTGACCAAGCGCTCTGCCAGTGTGGTGGGGTGACCCCAGCTGGTAGCTAAGTTCCCACCCAGTCACTTCTCCACCTCTCTTCAGCAGAATCACTGAAAGGATCGGGAGGACAAAAGGCAAAAACAGGAGTCCAATACCACAGTTTTTCTAGGAATGCTCTACTGCAAGAAGTCACAACTTCAACACAGACCTGCCTGCTGAAATTAACTTTCCCTTGCACTGGGATATCACACAGCTTCCATCTGGTATGCATGCAATGATCAGGCTGTCAGGTAGAAAAAAAGCTGTTTTCAGACTTCTGAAACAATGAGGTTTCAAGTCTGGCAAAAAAGGTACTAGTTGATACAGATGACAGTGTTTTCTGCCATGTTTGAACTCAGCATGTTAAGCTACAACTGTACTTGACAGTAAATGTTGTGACAAGGGTGAATGCATTCAGCCCCTCAAGTGACACAGCAGAGCCTGGGACACTGTGCTGGAATACAGTATCTACTCTAGTGGTCTTGCAACAGCAGAATCTCCCTCATTACTTAAGTGGGATTATTTCACGAATTATTCACAGGAATGGTGAGACAACCACATGATAGAAATCTCCACAGAGAGTCTGTCACAAATACAAGAACCCAGAAAAGCATAGCTCTGCTTTGTGCAAGGGTTTTGCAATACTGGAACAGGTCTAGTTTTTGAAGAGACTGAGTCAGTTAATCTGGAACTGCACCAAGAAGCAAGCAGTCAAATGCATCTGCTTCATTTAGTTAGAAGGCCAGATCTGTGAGACGCCTGAACAAAAGGCATTTCTAAAATGATTTTTGAGCCTTTCTCGTCTCTTCAGAAAATGTTAACAACTCATGCTGGAGATGTTTTCTTCTCTGAAACTCAGAAGGTATCACAGATTATTTGGGCTGGTAAATCACAACACTTACAGGCCCTGGTGAAAGTCAGTGTGTGCACACACATGCAGAAACTGCTGTCTGTCAATGAATGAACCTGTATAGCTGAAGCGATTAGAAGATGCACATGAATGTTTATGGTTAGACAGCCAGGAAATGTGTGAGGACCAGAACCAGAAAACCCCACATCATAAGCTACAACAGTGTTAGGAAGAAGCAAAGAAACTTCCAGAGGGCATGATTTTGCTATTTTCCCAGGGAATAGAGCGCAAATAAAGTCTTAAATTGAAGCATCAATGTCAGCACAACAAGTCCTACCTGGCGAGTCATTACGAAATAAGCATACATTGCCATGGCACTACCATAGGTGATGAAATAGGTGACTGGTTCCATAATGTCCCAAGAGTACTCCCACCAGGTGAGGCGGGCCAGAATCCCAAACTGAGTGGCCATGTAGGCCAGCCCTCCCCACAACACCAAGGTTGTCCTCTTCTCTGCTTTCCTACTGAGCTCCAGTCTTACCTGCAGAAAACAGAAGCACATGCCTTGTATTCTCAAAAAAGAGTTGATATCATTAAGAGATAATGTAAAAATAACACATCCGTATTTAATGTTACATTGTGACATAACTGAGTCGAGGTTACATAGACAACTTTAGGCTTCTTTTCCATCACTATCTCACAGTCATCCTTATTTTACTCAGAGTATATTTTGGACACTTTGCAAAGGTTCTTCTTTCTTTATGTTCAGAAATGTTCTGTTGAACAAGAGTCCCAGCCTGCAGGAACAGGTTCATTTCTTATTACAGAGAAAGGAAACAATATTTCTGCAGAGATCAGAAACAGGTATGGTTTGGTACACAAAAAGTGGCAAATTTTCCTTGAGTGATTTAAAAACTATTTGAAGCATGTTAGGGCTTAATAAAAACATAGAAATAAATGAAGCATGCACTTGGAGGGATAAGTAAAATACCATGAGAAGCTTCTCACTTTTTCTAGTGGTGCTAGCTGCTCCTTCAGTTCCTCTAGTCTCCCTATCAGCTCCTTCTCTTTGTTCAGTTGGTGCTCCTCGATGCACAAGGCAGTGTACAACTGCTGAACCAATGTCTTGACATCATTCAGCGTGGTTGCGTTCTCATGGCTTAAGAGCTCTAGGAAAGAAGAAGACTGCTTTGTGTGCATTTATCCACAGGACTCCTTACACACTCTTCAGAAACTGCTATTATTCTGAGGAGGAAGCGTTTGAAACAATCTTTTCAGCACAAAAGCTTTTGGAAGAACTCCAGCACACTAAGACAGTGCAACATCTTAAAAAGTAAATTAGGCTTTATTACTGGATATTCCTGAAGTTGGAGAACACAAAGAAGATGTACGCTAGTAGACTGCCAGAGATCAACAGCTGCTTTAGATCTGTAGCTGTATGCAAGACTCAAAGACAAATGAACCACTAGTACGATCCCCTGAACCAGCTGTCAAGAAACAGACAGAATTCAGACTGCAGATCATCAGCTGTACTCACAAACAGTGGCAGCCATTGGTCTTAGGTTAGCAGCTCCAGAACATGCAGTCATAAAATTACTTCAAGTACTGATGCCTGGAACAGTGGGACAAACCCACTGCTGAGCTGCCTAAAGGTAATGAAAGCCTCCCTCACTACATTTAAGAGAGCAACATGGCTGCTAACTGGAACAGGCTGTAATCCTGTACTTCAGTACAGAAAGGATTCCTAAAGGAAACCAGATTACAAAGAAGTTGCGACTAGTGGTACTGAATTACATACTCCATATGGAAAAACTAAGTCTGAAGCAAAAAATCTCAACATTGACTAATTGACATTGAGCCTTATGTTGTCTTAAGTACCATTTTATCAACACAAAAAACACAACTAAAAGAAAATCTGTAGCAACTCACATTCAGGGAAAGGTAGACTTGGGCTGTACTTGAACAACAAATGGAAGAGTTTTGACTCCTAACAGCTCGAGCTTTAACACTAGTATACCCAGAGAAAGAAATGTGCCAAGGCAAATGGTAGGCAAACAACACCCACTCTCATCTAAGCATCTTCTATACCACTGTGAAGAAAAAGAACCTTTGCAACCTTATGAAGCCCTCATTAAGAGCTCCTTAGTATTTAAAGGTACCCTGTCCCGGCATTTACATTTCAATACATACAGGGTGATTTTGTTAAAATGGAAAAGCAATATCTAGGAAGTTAAATAGGCTGAATCTCAGCCTATTTACAGACACAATCACTTTAATACAAGCTAACTATAGAAATCTCCTAGGCAAATGAATCAGAGGCAGCAATTTCTTGTAACCTAGGTGATCCCTGATCTCACCTTCCAGCATGCTGTGGGTATAACATAAAAACAAGTTAACCAAGTTGATATCAGCTCCTTAACACAGGTTTGGCTCTCTCCAGTGGTAGCCAAGTGGGACACATGAATTGGCTTGCCCTGGGACAACAGTTTCTTTAGTGCAGAAGGAGACACACTGTTTGCATTCTCATTTCATTGTAGCAAAACTGACAGACAAGACAGCTAGGAAAATATGTCTTGTTCAAATTCTCACTTCACTTCTCTGGCTTATGAAGTCTTAAGTGTGCGAAGACACTACATCCAGGATACAGTGCACAGGGGGTTAACAGAGAAGAGAGCAACAGTCTTTGTGTGGTTCAACATGTGAGTTAAACACCCAAGTCTTCATGAAAAGTTTTCTTACAGTGGTTTTAAGGAGACTGGAGAAAAACACCTCAAGCAGAGGTCAGCCTAACTCACGCACATAGGACAGAACTGGCACTGCATCCAATGCTGCACTCCCAAAATTGGTTTTCCTGAATGCTGAATCATCAGAAAAAAATTAACAATTTTTGAAAGTATTTCTACATTGTGAACAATAACACGCTACAATGATCTTTCATTTCCAACATTCAAAGTACCAATCTTCACTGTCGAACAAGAAATGACTCTTCTAAATCAGCTAACATAAGTTTCGGGCTAATTCTCATTTTGTATTCAACTACCTCATAGTAAGTTAAAACTATTAGATTACTTTTCCCTTCATTTCTTCCTTTATTCCTCTTATGGGGAATAACGGCCTTGAACAGAATGAACATTTGCTTTTCATCATTACTTTATGACTACTTGGATACAGCTAAATTAGACTGCAAAGGTAGGATTACAAACTACAAGGTTTCCTTCAAAAATTCTTCATATTCTCAAACACACACATTAAACTGTTTTTGCTTTCAACTGACTGCTGAAACGATTTTATGAAGAACCAGGCTGGTTTACCTCTCTTTGGTGGTCTCACATGATATGTGATGTCATTGATGATCAGTTTGAAATCATCCAGTAGAAGTAAATCTATGCCTGTGGAGGAAGCAACACGAGTGCCATCTGTAAGGCAAACAGACAGCTCGTTAGTACAAGGACCTAAACAAGTTATAACACTTATCTCATATCTGACTGTTGGACTTGAACATTTTCCTGCAGACAACACTCCTTGTTGAGTGAGGCAAAGAACTCGCAGGGCAAACCCTAGCTGAGCTATGATGCAGATGCTTTCTAAATTAGTAATATTTTGGGTCACCCAATAAAAGCCAATTCCTTTTATCTCTACAGCTTGAATATTTCACCAAACTTAAGCAATACAATCCACTTAAGGGACCTTCACTCCTTCCCACAGACATTACAGATTATTATTCCCATCTCCAATATTGGACAGTTTTTACTTCATCAACTTAATTAACACCTCTCTCAGGCCAGGACTTTCAGCCACTTGGACTGACTCTCATAAGACATCCTAATGATGTTCCAGAGATTTGATGGCTAGCAGATGCATAGTAATTTAGCAAAACACTGAAATAAGCCATTAAGCAAAATGCAACAGCATTCATGGCTAAATAAGAAACTCATTCCCTTGTACCACCATTCACACCTAGTTCTCTATGCATTGCTTAGCAACTCTATACAGGCAACCTGAACCTTCAGATTAAATACTTGAAAACTCACCTGAAATACGAACATCAGTCCTAATAGAGGTAAAAATGAGACCTTGGCAAAATTAAGGCTTTCAGACAAAACCACCTAGAGCAGCTGCGTACATGCTATAAGTAGCTTGAACACAGGCTTATACTTTTTTCTACTTCTTTGTAACATAATATGCATTTCAAATTCAAACTTCATGTTATACTTTGCCTCATGCAGAAATCCCCCCTGTAAGTTGGTGTAAATTTGCAGTGCTCCAGCACAGGCTACCACCAAATTGACTGTGTTTTTAAGACATTCAAACTGCATACAGAGATGCAACAAAAACAATGTTCTGACTGTGAGAGAATCTTCAAGGCTGAAGCTAAGCCTTAATGTCCTCTTTCACACTACACATTTCCTTTTCAAACCTGACACCAGAGTCGGTTAGTGGAATATTCCTGCTCCAAAAACATTTCCACTTCCTTGGGAACATCTGAGAACCCACACCATATTAAGCTTTTACTTTAGAAGGGAAAGGCTGGATAAAAATATCTGACAAGTAAATCAATTAGTTTGTAAACAAGAGTACCTGCTGAGTAGATCGCAACCCGATCAATTCCTCGGTCCTCTGCTTGCAGCTGTTGTAAGAACACACCAACGGAGTCTGAGATAGGTTTAAGTGTGAACTGGCAACGTTCACGCCGGGATGGAAGATTCACAGAAATCACAGGTAAGCCGTTTTGGTAAACCACTGTCACTTCTACAAAAAAAGAAGATGATAATAAAGGTACCCTTAAAAATGAACAGATCTTCTCATAGTCATTCTGTATTTGTCCCATAGAGACGAGGAAAATACGGTTACAAGCTGAACAGAAAACAAAGTAAATTTTCAGTTCATTGTCTACCAATGTCCTTCAAAAAGAAAAAAAAAAACAAAACAACTCTAAGTGACGTTAGAGTTTTTCACTCCATTTTACTTGGCAGTATCTGTTACACTCCCAGAGCTTTGTGGAAAATAAGGTATTTATTTAGACTAAGCACAATCACCTTCATAATGAATGCATCACAACACGTATTACTTAGATTTTGAGAACCAAAGCATCTCAGTCTGTGTAAAACCAACTTAGTGGGACTTAGGGCTCAAAAGACAAAGGCAGGTGCTATACACTAGGAAATGTCAAGGAAGGCTTACTTCAAATCTTTATATTGTTAAGTTCCAGTTTCCTGCTCTTTGTCCTGAAGCAACAAATATTTAAGAGGGCCGTCAGGAGCATGAGGTTGTAGGAACAGCACTCTGAGTTTAAGTTTCAAGGTCACTTCATTTAAAATTCATGGGATCAATACACTTAGTACTTCAGAAGACAGACATTACTTCTTCAGTGCAGATAAAACAATCTTTGCCATTTCTTCAGTGTTGTCGGGAGCTTTTTCAAAAGCATTCTCAAGGATTTCACTGCACCTTCCTATAATTTATTGTGATGATCTGTATGAACTGTAAGCTAGTTATTATCTCACTGCCAGAAAGACAACCCACTACGGGCACTTCAGGATATCCATATGCTGTAAGAGTTAGAAGTTCACATGCCCTAAGCCCTCTATTGAGTCACAAACAGTCAAAAACCTCCTCAATTGTAGCAACTGTTAAGTTACATTGAGCGTACCTAAAAATGATTCACTTGGAATTGTTACGTACTTTTTCTTACGAAAAATGTACTGTCATTTTTGTTGCAAACTGTCTCAGGGATTACACAGTCACACCCACCCACACTACACCTGGTATTTCCACCTGTTGTAGTTTTGGCCAGCAGCACAAACCACACCATCTATGAGGGCTGCTCCAAAACTAATACCTCCTATTTTATTCTGTTGGCCCATGATGTCAGATGGACAGTGGTGGTGCGGCAGTAGAGGCTGAACCTTTCCACCAGTATCCCATTACATTTTGTTGCTGTGCAAGAGACGGCAGCACAGGGGCAGTCTGACCAAATGGAGTCTAACGTGGAAGAATGTATGAAGCCAAGACGTGGAACTGAATTCTTCCATGCAGAAATAATGTTACCCACTGACATTCATTTGCAGAACGCTTATGGAGACCAGATATGGATATCTAAAATGACTAAAGCATCTCAAGAGGTCTCACTACTTGGAAAGGGATAAACACTTATTCACAAGACTCAGATATGCCTGACAGGATTTCAGTAGCATTAGTGTTTCGATTCTTAAAATTCAGGCAGATATTTACTGAAAAAATAAAGCGCTGCCAATTTATTTGGACAGTTAGACAGAACTTCAAGCTCCTTATCAGCAGCTGTTGTGACACCAGCCATCAGATTTTGCTGTCTTTGACTCAAGTATTTGAGAAAGAGGATGGTAAGAAATACAATAGCATCAACTTACCCTTATGATTTCTCTACATAAGGTAGGATTAACACATTTTGAAGCTTAAAACAACTACTTAGGTATTGAATTCATTGATTCAGTGAGCAGCACATTCAATATTAACTTACGTACTGCTTATATAACTATAAGACTGCTGCAGAGAACTCAACTGACACAAGAAACAGCTTAAAATGCTACCTTGATCATACAGGCAGTGAGCAAGTTTACTGTTTGACAGGAGAGAAGAGCATTTGCACCGACACTTCTGTTCATCCTGTTGGCACAAGCCAGCAGCCCAGCTCTGTGAGTGCCAGTTGTGAAGAAAGCACACACAGACCCTGTCTGCTCACATTTTAACTCTGCACAACCCAGATGGAGACCATGGTGACAGATGCAATAGGTCAGACTGTACTGACAGTTACCATCAGCAGCAGCATGCACAAAATCTCTTCACTTCAACAGCTTAAGGGAAGCATTAGAGTCCAAATTGTTTCCTTCCAAGAACAGGCTCAGCAAGCCCAGAATTACAGCTGTTATGTTTTCCTTACAAGAAGCTTGTAGAAGTCTTTCTCCAGACTAATTCATTGGTAGTAAAGTCTACAACTGCCGTTTGATCCTCTCATCATCTCCCACACAAGATCAGTTTTAACTGCATTGGAGAGGGAAGAGCTCAGAAGGAAGTTAAAAAAAAAAACAAAAAATACAACAGTGAATAGAACACCTGAAGGACTTGTCAATAACAAACCTAACAAGGAACAAGAGAGCTCCATTAAAAGTTATTAACTGGCAATACAGCTGTCTGCTTTGCTTCCTTCTGCTCTGGCAGTGCTATGGATGCCTGCAAGAAGAAAACTACAACAAAGCGGACAAAACTTTTTGTACAGTACATGTATATTTAGTTCCATCAGTTTTATATAATTAATGTTTAGCGAGGTGTCATAATGCTTCATTCACTTACTTCTAGTTTAGTGGTAATACATGGGCTAAGCATTACTGATCAAGTTTCAGGCCACTATTTAAATGCATGTACAAGTAATTGTATACAAGCACTTCAGTTTACAAACAACCTTCTACCTGGCCAGAAACACTGCTAAGTAACACCAAGGAGAATGTTAAAAGCTTTACATGCTATATTAAACATGAGCTTGCTTTGAGGTACAAATTCCATCCATGCACCACAGTTATGAACTATTTGTGTTCCAGTAACAGGTCGTGGGCATTTTATAAAGCAAGCTACAAGAAAAAGGGAAAAAAAAAAAAAAAAAAAAAAAAAAGGCACAACAAAAGAGAAATCTGTATTGAACACAGACTGCTGGTCAATACAAAGTTACTGGAAAAAGTAACAAGGGAAATATTCAAGCATAATGTAACAAGGGATTCATCAAATCAGGCAAGTAGCTATGCACAGATCATTCTCTCAACCTGGTATTTGTCCTCTACTCTTCTACCTGTTCAAGCCTTCCAATTCAGTTATTAGGAGTTATCCACAGCAGCCCTGTTCCCTTTGTTTTTGCACACAGTCACTATCCCAGCAGGGGAAGCAATTGCAGCTGAGCCCTTCAGTTTGTTAGCTTTCAGGCTTTATTAACAAGCCTTAACAGTAAGAGGATCCACTAACTGCTTGTGTCAGTCAGGATAAGCACTCTGTTCCCAGCACGCAAATGTTAAGCAGGCAGTCATCTCAAAGCTGTTTGTTTCCTCTTTGCATTTCACATACTGTGATTTTTAATTTTTTTTTTTTAAGTTCCACCTACCTCAGCAGCACATTCCTTTACTTTATGTTATGACAACCTTATCAGAAGGAGCTTAATGCTTGAGCTGTCCCAGAATTTAAATCAAGGAACAAAACTGCTGTGGCTTCACAACTTACCGCAGCAGGCAGAGTGCTTTCAACCACTCAAGTGCCTGGGATGAACTGCACTTTCATTACATACAAGTTAACAAAGCACGCAGCATCCTGAAACATATCGCATGGGCCTCAAGGCCACACATCAGGAAGATGCCTGACAAAAGTTTTGGACAATTAAACACAATATAACATCCTTCACTATAAAGCCTGTCCAGTTCTATAGGGGCAGTTATTGGAGAAGTTGACCGCTTCCTTAATTCTTCTTGACTGACTTTGTTCTGTCACTTTCTCAGTTCAAGATGGGATTACCTCCTAGTCAGCAAAGACTCAACCAGAAAGGGGGTCAGCGACGTGACTTCAACCAAAAGCGAGCCCAGAGTTTCTCTGTGTCACTCACCATCAGAGGGCACTACCGTACTGCAATAGACCACTCTCACACTTTGCCAAGGAGAAAGCCTCTGATGCACCTAGAAAACACAAGCACAGCAAAAGGACAAATGTTGAGTCGCGCTGCCTGGCAGAATCACAGCCCACGGCCACCTCCTGCCCTCCCCCCCACCCCCCCAACCTAATGCCTTCACTAGGCATTTCCTTTTAGCCTCCACCAGCCCGTAGCACCTGCGGGAACAGCCCCAGCTCTGCCATCTGCCACCCAGCACGGCTCTCCCCTCGGCCAAGCTCACCTCTACATGCTTCATTCTCAATGCTCTGAGTGTAAAGCAGTGAAGAATTAGGGAGTTCTTGATTAAGAGTTCCATTCTCTTTCGTTGTTTTCTCTGCTTAACTACATATTTTCCCTCCTCCTTACAGAGGGGGAAACCAAACTAAGATACAAGTAATAAACACACCTGGGCAAAGAACAAATTGTCTGAAGCAGAAACAAAAAGCCCGATAATGAGCTATAAAAAAGAGTAAGTCTAATGAAAGAAGAAAGTGCATGATTGGCTCTTATGTTCTTCAGACTTCATAAGGGACTAATTTGTTCATAAAAACAGGCAATCAGACCGATTTAAAGTCTATTTAGGATCTATCTTCTAAGGTGTTATTTTTGATTAGCTATACACAAACCACCACATCCACACAGTAAAATTACAATTCTGGCAGGCAGAAACTGAATTATTGAAAAAAATAGAGCTCAGCAGCAGCTCTCATCTGCCCACAGAGGTATATGCTCAATGATCACCAAAACTCAGCTGCCAAGTCTGCATTTCCATGAAGGCAGCCCACAGATAGGGCTTGCTTCAAGAAAATTTCTGATAGGAGCCTGCAAACAAAACCAATGCTGCTTATTATTTATGAAGCTACTTTCAATAACCTACTTCAACTGTCTTTACTACTACGCTTCTCTTCTGAAGCTTGCTCCACAAATCCAGGATAGTTTCACCGCTACATCAGCCTTGCAGTCACAGGGACTGTGCCTAGAAGGTCAATGCACTGACAGCTCTGGAAACTTGCTCTATTTCGTGCTGTTTTCACACTCCATTCAGTCGTGACAATGAAAATCACTGAAGTAATTTTCAATTTCGCTTGTTGCTGCAACTGCATTTTCAGCTTCCCTCAATCGAATTAAGCAGTTAACAGCAAAGGAGAGCTCAGCTTTAAACAGCTGCAACTGCACACAAGTGGGAAACTACACATTTTGGACAACGTAATATTTGGAAAACGTAACATATGTAAAACACCTGTACACTGGGAATCAAGATGTACATTTGCCTTCTGGCATTTGAAAACAAGTCTTCTGAACTGATAAACACTCCTATGCAATTACAAAGCCACCAGGAATTTACCCAACATGAAAAATTATGCTTTAAATATGAAGTTAACCAGACATGCAGGCACGCATTTCAGACTGATCAAGGTACAGTCTTGGCATCGCTATTACGCTGTGAAGCCAGTTTTGAGTTCGAACTCGGAATCAAGTGGTAATTGAGAAGGGGAAACATCTGTAAATTCAGACAAAAAGCCCCACAACCAACAGACCTTTTCCTATTTGAATCCAGCAACTTCAATTGCTATTCTTCTTAAAAACAGCAACAACAAAAACCCCACACCAGATACAACAGTAAGTGGGACATGAAATGGTCTGTGAAAACACCTTCCCAAAGGTGTATTTACATATTTATTTCACCCAGTCGTGTGGCAGAGCTGCTTCTCACTGCTTTCCTTTTTCCTTTTGCATAGCAGCAACCATTATTTCTGAAGTACTGCTCACCAGGAGCCTGTCTTCCTACCACATTTGCACAGCAGCCCATACATTTTACTGGCTGCTCTCAGAAAATCCTCAAATGCGCCAAATCCAGTTTTATCTCACCACAAAATAGCTATATAACTGAAAGATATTATCAGCAAGCATCTGCAACAAATATACCTTAAGGCCATGAGCATTTGACAGGCATAAGCTCTCATCTCCCTTCCTTCACGCAATACAGGCAAGAACAGGAAAAGGCAAAAATGGGTTGAAAAACAGGGCATGTCAGATGAGTAATGAAAAGGCTGAGGCATCTCCAAGCTTAACGTCTCAGACCATTTCTTTCACCAACCACACAGCAGCAGCCAGCATTACATTTTAGACAAGGAGATGCTGGTTAAACTACTCCGACCTGTCACTGCCGCAAATCTGAACTGTGCCTTATGATGCTGCTGTGGGAAATCTCCCATCTAAGGAAAAAATCTCCACTGATTAGAGCAAAAAAGAAGAACAAATCAACATAAACTCAGCAGAGACCTAAACATCATCTTCTGCCACCCCAGATTTGGGCATGCTTCAGGAATAAGCAATCATTTTTATTCTTGAAGGGTAGCTACTGTTTTCAAATGGAGTTGGAAAAAAATACCATAACCTTTTACCCTATATCTGCAATTCAATAGCAAGTGTGACAGAAGGCTGAAGTTTTGGATCAAAGTAAGCACAGGGTGGTGGAGAGGAACTTGTTTCAAGCTTGGCTGACCAGATCTCACCATCTGCAGACCATCAACAGTTCACTGCTTCAAAGCGTGGAATAACCACAGTGAGGTTTCAGCTGAGACTTCCAAAGCAAGTGGCACTTTGGGTCAAAAAAGCACCCAATACTGAAATAAGGAGCTCTAAGTACCCTCACGACACTGTGCGCCCAAACACAACACAAGCAGGAATTCACTTCTTGCATCTATTCAGTTCTTCCTCTCCTGTCTTACTGTTGGTAGGAGGCTCAGGGTTACATGGCAGCTTCACTCCCAGAATGATCAAAAGAGCAGGAGTTAAAAACAATAACCATCAAAATAACTCCACCAACAGCCCTTTGTCTAGAATACACTTCCTCTCCTGCCTTGGCAGGGCCTATAGCAGACAATCTGAAGGTAAAACACCAGCATCTCTAGAGGTCTGACTAGTTAGTTCAAATCTACACCAGCAACAAAGTTAATCAAAGCTGGAACTGGAAAAATCAGCCTTTTAGGGTCCAGCAAGTACGCTCCAGCAGGGAGCAATCTGGCAGAACTCACCTTCTGCATGTTGTGCAATTACCAAATGAAAGGACGGAATACTAAGTCTGCAAAGGCTGCCTGCAGTCAGAGAAGTTATCCAAAAAATAAGGCAAATGATTAAAGGGTGAACCTACCTAAAATGTAAGAAAAACATGCTGCTAAGTCATTACCTGGAGTGCCAGTAACCATCATGCACAGAGCTTCTGTGAAATAGATCCTTGTCTGAATAACAAATTCACACACATTGAGAAATTAAAAATGTACATTTACAAGCACCAGCTGCATCACCCACCAACGATGGTCCTGCTTCTGCAGAAGCTGCCTCAAGTCACAGGTGAAGCAGCTCACCTTTCCAGCTGCTACTTATCTCTCTTCCCCCCAGTCACAGCACCAAAAAAGCAGTTCTCTGCCAGCTCAGTAAACCTCCCAACCTGCATTTCAGCAACAAAAACTGCTGCGAGCTTCCCTGAGCTATCGCACCTGCCCCATCCAACCACCTCAGAAGAGCTGAAGGGCTCTCTCCTTCTCGTTCCTTTCCTTCTGTATTCAGCCTGTGATGTTCCAACCTCTCTCAAATGGCGCTTCCATTCTAAGTCATCAGGTCCTGCCCTCACACTTTGCTCCCCACTTGTACCAATGTGCATTTGCAAAGCAGAGTAAACAGAGTGGAAATAGTGTTCTGAGCAGAAATCTAAGGCGCAGGTTACTAACAGGCTCCCAGGGCTGCTCCTCGCACTTCTCTATTTCAGCATTGTTGTCCTTTTCTCAGTACCACCATCCTCACTGAGGGGCTCAGCTTCACTCTGGGGAGGGACTACAGGAACCCTCCAGGAAACTCCCCAGATGTTCTAGAAGTGGCTGAGGGCAGCCTTGCCGAACTGCAGCTACTAAAACAAGTTCTGCAAGCGAAGTCCCTCACGTACAAACCACTGCAAGGCTCTAAGCACAGACAAGGCCATTTCAGGTCTCTATACTAAAGCTGGCTCTGGAACTGTAGCTCAAACTCAAAATGTGAGAAGTGGAGCCATTAGGATGAGACAACCCCTCTCCAGCAGTCCCTGCCCCATGACAGAGAGCAGCCAGGCCCACAGCATGATGCCATGCTGCTCCTCAGCCAGCACCCAGCACAGCCCTGCTCCTGTGCATGCCTCTCCTCAGCACCCTCCTGGACTCCTCAGGCCTTCTGAAGACATAGAAAGGGGTCAGTCTGGCATCAGAGAGCTTTTCTCACCTAATTTGCCACCTGACATCTGGGCTCCACGGCCCACTTCCAGGACTGCTCTCAGATTATAGAAATGGTGATTTTCAATCTTACTTGTTCAACAACTAAGAGTAACCTTGTATGGAAGGCTTCCTCCAACTTATTCTGCTACAGTCTCTGGGTACGTCCACAGAGGAAATATTACACGAAACATTTCCTCTAAGGAACACAGTGTGCTTTTGTTTGGGAGTGTGGCGTACCATAAAATACACCCTGCCACCCTGATACAGCCCTTACTGTCGCAGGAGAAGTGCTCAGCCTACCAATTTTTGATGCCCTGCAGCAAAAACGCCAACCATTTGAGCACAGACAGGAACGTGGCAGGGAAAGACAGACCTCACTGCCATTTTCACCATCCAGCTCATCCCCTGGGAGATGACCAAATCCCACTGGCTTGGACTCATTTCTTTCTCTTCACAAAACATGTCCTTGCTCATATCCCACTCACAAAGTCAGACTTTGCCTCAGAAAGAACAGTTTGCGCCCACTGCCTCCACAGGGCAATGCTTCTGTGGATGAAGGTCAAGTAAATGAGAACCAGCCTGAACAACACCACTGTTTTCTGTATTTATTTTTAAATCGGGACGAGGAGATGGACAGAGAGGAGGCAATGCCAGCGAGATGTGGGAAGTGTTAATGTTGGCATTTTGAAGCGCTTGGTACGACCTACACATGAGCAAATGGTCCTCTGTTAACCACTCTGCTCCTGCCTGAATTCTCTCTTCTCCCAGGGTTAGGACAAGCTACATCACATCTGCTAGGAGAGGAACACAAACAGGAGGTGAGCTATAAATACTCCCTTCTCATCCTGCTTCCTCTGCCCATCTGCCTCCAAAGACACAGGTATTCCATAGTGTCTAGGAAGAGGTGGGGGTAGGAGAGAGGAGATTTAAAGAAGATGAAGCGGCTCCTCCCTAACTGTTCTTGGCTGCAGCTCTCTCACAGCATTACTGCCGCCATGGAGATGGTGCAACAATGAGTTTTGTAATGGGAACATCACTGCTAGCAGTAACTTTGATAGTCTGATAGAGACTCTCGAGGGCAGGAACAGGAAGGTGAGGTAAGGTAAAGTTTAATGGACACATTAAGCTCTTTGGTCAAGCAGCCCCCAAAGCTTTTAAACAGGTGCTTTCCTGATTCTTTCACTGTCCCACTGTCTCACTCTCCCCCCCTTCAACAACAACAACAACAAAAATCCTCAGGATAATTTTATCACAACCATCAACAGCTTGCAGAGTGTTACATTATTCCTACTTGACTAGAGACCGATAAACATAGTGCTCCAGACCACCACACTCCTTCCTTCTCAGCCTCCCACAAATATTTCTACCTCGAGCAATCAGAAATTGGGCTGGAACATTTCCCATGCAGTTTGTGACGCCAGCTCACAGTTTCACTATTAAAATATTTTTGCTTTTCTGGAGAAGATTGGTTTGAATTCTGTTTCTTCAGTACAGTACTCACTGTTACTGGGCAAAACAAACAAACCTGAGAATTTAATTCTGGTTTTCAGGCTTTCAGAACGCAAGAGAAAGCCAACCAAATACCATTCCATATTTAAAGCCCGTGGCACCTTTGCAACCTGAACACAAAGGCAAGGCAGAGTGGAATTTTTCTCAACTCAAATGTAGTTCTGTTAACTCTTCTTAAATTAAAGGGACTTGCAAGAAACAGTTTATCAATTTGGTTAGCTTTGATTCCACTAATTTCAGTTTTCTTCTGCTGCATGACTGCTTTCTTCAGCCACTGACATCTGAGGACTCAATAAGCAGACAGATGGGATCAGACTGATTTCTGCACAGCAGTTCACTGTTGGTTGTGTTTGTTTCTGTCTCTAGTTCTTACCTAACCACGTGCAACAATTCCCTGCATGTAAGCCAGCTTGCAGATAAGCTCCTTCTCCTCTTCTCCCACCTTGCTGTCATTCTGCATAAAGGCAAGATGAGGTTCCTGGTGAGGAAATGCCTACTGGCATACCCTGACATTTACAGGATTGGGAATGAAACAATAAGCTGAGTTATGAAGTGGAATTTCTGCAAGGGAATTCCCTGTCTCAGTGCACACTTGGGAGGAGCCAACTCACACTGATTTTCCAAGGAAATCATCTCAAGAATGAGGGAACCCTGCTTTCAGCTTTTAAAATAAAACAGCAGGCTCTTGCAAATTCCAAGCCAGTGCCAGCATTGGTACAGCTTCAGAGGAAGTGCATATGCTGAAACAGAGGTACAGCATTCTGCAGGCCTTCACACTGCAGTGCTGGAGGAGTCTCACAGCACCCATTCCCTGCAGGAAAGAAAGAACTCCACTAACCTTACATGGCTTTGGTTCAGAAAGCAAACTGGCAGAGGAGAAATGCAAGTAGCTGTGGCTAAGGAGTGCCTCAGGCAACATGAGGCAGCTCCTTTGCACCCACCAAGTCACATCGGGTCAATCCAAACATGAAAGACAAACCTCACCCTCCCCAAAGTTGCTCAGACATCCAGTTGGCTTTAGGACTGGATCCCTCATGAGGCACTTAGGTAGGGGAAGCCAAAACTTATCCAGCATTTCTGGGCAATATATTTCAGATATTCTCACATTCAGAGGAGCAGGTCCTAAGACAAAACTCATGGCTTCAGTAAATGGCTATGAACACCCTATGCCAATTAGTTTTGGACAAGTTTACTCTGTGAAACATACTAAAGCTTAAGGCACCCAGCCTGAAATGCTCCTTTGCTTCCTACATTCAGTTCACATTATTTCCAGGTACTCCCAGGTGCTATTAGTAAAAAACAGTCCTTTTGCTAATTCTACACATATCTCAACACAAGGCTTTGGAAAAATCTTCCATTTGATATAGAGTGGATGCTTGACATCTTTCCACCAGACACTGAGCCTGCCTTGAAAAGGCAGCAATCAACATGTTAAGCAAGTGAAAATCGGTGCTCTGCAGGAGCACACTTTTGGTGTATGAATCAAGGGCAGTAAGAGCACACGGTCACTTTGAATCTGACATGAAATAGCATGTAAGATTCAGCTCTGGAGGCTCTTCAACTTCAGAATCCTAGAAGTTCATCTCACCTGTCCCCTCTGCAAGAAGAAGAGAAATAAAAATAGGGTTCACCCCTTCCATACCACATGAGGAACAGCCATACTGAACCCTATCTATCTCATTTTAGGTATGGGTTCAGGAAGGCCCATTAGCTCTATTTCTACAACATTCTCAACAGTGATAAGCCTGACCAGTGAGTACAGAGAGAAGCTTCTTTGGACCTGCTCCTCTGGAGAAGGTGAGCTTTCAACAACTGTGAGGCTGCTCCCCCAAACCATCTACTCCTGATCTAGGCAGAGAATGGCCCTGAGGGACTCCAGTGCCTGCACCAACCACTCCACCATCAGCCATTTCCAGGAAGGTAAGGAGTAGACTTGGAGATCAAAAGGATTCAAATGATTTTTGAGGAAATGAATTATTATAACAGCATCTCCCAGCAGCTAGCTTAAAGCTATTCATTTCAACACCTCCTGCACGGAATTACTGTACTACAAAACTGAACAATGTGATTATATTTAATAGCCTCAAAGAGCAAAGGAGGCACCAACAGCTAAACTAGTTGCAGGAAAACAAGCACAAAAGCAACAGCCAGGTGCTCATCAGTACTCATCTCTCACTTCCTGAACCTCCCCCCGCTGTCTCAGGGAAATGAGCTGAAATTAAGTTTATGGACACACGCTATGCATGGACACACCTTGAGTTTATATAATGATTAAGTCTGCATGTCTACGTTAAATCACTAGTTACAAGAATCTCAAAGGAAAGCAAACAAAAAACTCTTCCCCAATGCATTTTCAATGGTCAGCAAGTTGTCCACAACAAGCCAGGCTCACAGGAGAGCATTATGAAAGGGGTTCCCAAATATATGGTTTTGTTTTTCAGTTTAAAAATATTGGCTTCTATTAATTCTACGTCATTCGGGGTACAAGGACTTCAGTAAGATTTTAATGGATTTTTCTCAGATTGTTTCAGCTCAAGCAGCATGTCTGCTTTTAACAAATTCAGAATCAAACATTGACAGCATTCATGTCTCCATCTAAAAATGTTTTCCACAGAAGCCACTGCAGTTTTGCTCAAGGAATAAAACAAAGAAACTTAACACAAAGTAAATCATTTTACAGCAGCCAGTCCCCAAAGGCCAGCTCCTTGCCAAATTAAAGTCTGTAAGCCACATACCCAGCATACACACTATGAAGCATTTGCAATTCACACTTCTTCCCACTACAGATGCTGAGGCTTAATTCACGTTAAGAGATTGAGATGCCTAGGAAACAAAGAGCTAGAAAAGTGGAGACCGCTGAAGAATTAACAGCCCCGGGAAAGAGATTATCACGGGGAGAAGTGGGTGTGGAATAGAAAGCAATGGAAATGTTTGGCTAGGTCACTACCTTATAGCTTATCAAAACTGATTCAACTGGTGTAATATATTTTGATAGGTATTCAGTGGTTTAGAAGGAAGCAATTTACCTCTTGGCTCTGAATTACACAAGCTGTCAGAGACACCTTTACAGTCAGTATTTTCTTTGACAGGTTCAGCTAGTTAATGAAAATTGAATCATCCTCCTCAGGAAAATTAAATACACACATGAAACAGAGCAAGAAAAACAAGCCTGGAAAAGCCAGGGAGGGACAGGCACCGAGGGAAGGAGTCTGACCGGTCAGCACAGGATGAGACTGTCTATACTGTACTCTCAAGAACCTCACAGCTTTTTCACTGAAACAAGTAGAGCTGAGAAGCAGTACTTTTCCTCTGACCCAGTACTAATTATTAGCATTCACTCAACCACTGTTTCTTACCCTCTACAAAAATAGTTTAGGAGGCTGCAAACTGCACACATTGGGTTAAAGGCCCCTGTTCCTCACACCTTATGACAGGATGCTTGAAACTGATCTTACCGCTTGCTGTAGTGACAGACTGTGAGCTGAAAACCCTCCAACCACACAAGCCTTGCAAGCTATTAGCAGAGAGCCACAGCTCTGATGGGCAAGCAGCAGCTCTACTCAGTCACGTCACCTATGTTAAAGGCCCGTCACACATACAGCAGCAGAGCTAACACACCAAAAGGTGATCAAGGCATTCATGAGGATGGAAAAGCCAGCTTAAGACATTTCTTACTCAAAAAAGCTCAGTAGCCCTATAGTATAAGGTTGCTTCCCACTTTAAGATGCCGTTATTTGAAAGCAGGCCAGAGTTGCCACATGAATCTTCCTGTAATTATCTTTCATTTGTATGAAGCAAGCGGATGATGGAAGGAGCTAACAGACTTCCACAGCTGGTAGAACTGCCTTGCTCTCCATGCAGTACCTTGCTTATGACATCTCCTCATTCACAGTTCTGCAACCCTATACACACACCAAGACATAGCTTGCAGCCACCTCCCAAATAGACAGCAACAAGCTTAGAAGATTCAGAAAAAGAGAATGATTCAGGTTTAGGGTTCCATTACAAGTAGTTTCCTTTATTCCTGCCTGCTCATTTCATTTAGCTGATGAGTGAATTGGGTCAAAATAAGTAAATCACAATTGGCCATCACAGCTGCTAATTATGATCATTTCCAACTGCCTCTGCTATAGCTTGCATGTCCAAAAATACTCTCAAGAGACAGAAAGCAGATTCCTCTTTTCACATTGCTTGTTTTTTGTTGCGTTGTGTGTGTGTGTGTGTTGTTTTTCTTTAACAGAGACAAAGCTTATTACTTAAGACAGAAGGCAGTGAGGCATTCCTAGTTAGGAGTGCAACCACCACCATGTCCTGACACTCCCAATCAAGGCCTTATTGGCAGTTTCTGTTCGCCAAGCCTAAGTCCCTTGATAGCACTCTAACTGATTCAGATAGCACACAAAGTCTCTGCTTCCAGCACAGCAGTGCAAACGCATTAGCAATTGCAAAAGCATTAATAGAGAAGTACTAAAACAGCTGGCTGTAAGCAGCATAAATGGCTGTCCACATGAACCTAGGTAATGCTGTAACAGCTCTAGATGCAAAAAAAACTCAGTAAGACACCACTGTTTTAGACACAGGAAGCAGTAATAATTAGAACACTTATAGAATATCTAGCAAAGATCATTAATTTTTGAAGGAAAATAGTAATGATTGAAAAGCAAATATGTTCACAAGGCACAGCCTGAAAAGCAGCACCGCGGTAAATGAGCAGCAAAGCAGAAGGCAGACAGGTCGCAGCCTTGCTGCAGTGCATGCATGGTGCAGCACAACTCTGTAGCAATTGCAAGGGGTATTTCTCCAGAATGTTAAAATACAGCACATCCACTCTAAGTGCATTCTGTATGGATGACTTGAAAAGAAACCATCTGTCTACATAAGAGCATGATTCCTGCGCTGGCATTTGGAATAGCCTTGTACTATACCAGTAGCAAGCTAATAGCAAGCCTTTTTACCTTGCTCTCTCCCACAGTGGGCACAATGTGCTTTAGAAGTGCTTTGAAGTTACCCAACTTAAAAGGGCAAAAGCATCACTTCCACATTGCACTCCTGTAATTCAAGGACATGACTATTAAATTGGAAAACTGTGTGGGACAAAACGAAGATCAAGTTGCAATTGCAAGAGATTGACTATAGCCTGTGGAAGCACACACAGAATGGTAGGAGACAAGCTCACCACTACAATGATTCCCTTCAAGGCATTTTTTCCCTCATTAGAAATTGAGGAAGATTCATTCCAATATGCCTAAAGACAAAAGCAACAGAATCAATTCAAGTTTATCTGTTCAGTTTTTGTCGTGTCGGCAGGTTCTCAGCACGCAGCATTTAAGCAGTATTTGTGCAGCAGAGCTGCTAAGGAAAGGCCAGGACAGCACTGGTTGCCCCAGCCTTTCAGACTGAGACCATCACCAGTTTAAGTCATCACAGGCTTCTGCCTACACCAGCAGGCTGCTATCATCACATGGTTTACAATGCACAATGTACCAACCTTTGAATCATAAGGAGATACGGGAACAATTTTATAGCCTAGGACATAGTCATCTGAGATCATTTGTTTGGGACCATTTATGAGACCCATTCTAATTTTCAATGGTGAGTGGAATTTGTTGTTGATATATACAGTATATTTTATAATACAGGAACAACTTTGACAGAATAAAATTACACAAGAAATCTGATCAGTAATAACTGTCCTCTGCTGTTTTTTTCCTTGTCTACTCTAGGAAGGGAATCACAGAAACATAGAATAGCTTGGGTTGGAATGGACCCCAAGGATCATCAAGTTCCTGCCTCCTGCCCCAGAAAATGCATTAAAATTAAGGCATTCAGTTCAACGAGTGTGACAAGGTAACTGTGGATGATCAAGGCTTCCCAAAACCTTCACTCTTCAGACAATGACAATCAGATGTGTTACATGAGATCACTGAACCTGAACCCTTCTGTTTTGGGGGGGCAGGTGAGAAAACCCGCTGGCAGGCTTGCATGAAAACATCTGGAGGCTGAGGGGGCTTGGGTGAGAGGGAGCTTTTCCCCACACCTTTCTTATTCTCAACCCACCCAATCCGAAACTTTTATTTTGGGATCCTGTGCCTTCCAGACAAAGTCTTGAAGAAGGAATAATGGAAGAATGAGTATTTGCTTTCATTAAAACAGCAAGATCTCAAGGAGAACATCCAACAAATTGTTCCTACTACCAAAGCATTGCACCTCTATTTATTTTCTCTGGTTGCAGGCAGCTCCTGTGAAGTTTAAAACCCTCCACGTCTCCCCAGAAATCACAGCAAAGACCTAAATTTCCATTCCTGCTGTCTCCAAGCAATAAGCGTGCAGAACCAACCAAACCTCATGTCATGGTGCTGTTCCTCCAGCCATCCATGCCACAGATGGGAGCAGCACCGGTTTTCTCGCTGCACCCCACTGGGCAGTCTGAGCTGCAGGAGTCACCGTGGACAGGCATTTTACAGCCAGCTCTGTGCTGCCCAGTCACATTCAAGCAATCAAGAGGGCTGCTTCTTTGGGGTACCAGGAGATCTGCAGGGAGCTGATGCTAAACTGCCACTCTACCACCCACTTAGAAAGCCTGCACACAAGAATCAACACCTATGGGATGTAGGCAAATTTTCAGGCAAGGAAAACAAGCACCCATAGAGCTTGTCTAGATTAAGTCAGGAAGTTAAACAAAGGAAATAAAGCCTGCATAGCCTGACACCAATTGCAGTAAGCTCTCCCACACCATTTTCAACCTAGAAAGGGGCTTAAAATGCTCATTTCAATCTAGCTAGAGATAACTAACCCACGTGTCAGGGCTTACTCCCTCAGTGGTGTGCCAGACCTCCCTATGTGCCCCACACTTCCTAGAATTGCATTTAAATGCAATCTTACCCTATTCCCCTCTTCCCCCCACCAAGATGAGACTTCAGCTCCCTGTGTAACTAGGAGATAATTTTAACTCCGTCACTAGATTGATTTCACTGGCACTTAACTGCACTGTTAAGCAAATCATTAGCTCACATGTGGCATCTTTACCATCTGACAGAGCAATGCTCTGTTATAGCAGGTGGAGGGGGAATTCCAGGGACAAACACCACCCACCTTTAGATAACACCAGCATGCAGCACAGCTGGTAACACACTATATGGGGAGCCCCACACCTTGTCACTACCAACAGAGACAAGCCAAGGAGCATGACTTTAGCCCTCCCTGCTTGGGAAGCCTCCGCCCAAGGTTACCCATGAATGATAACACAACAGCTAGGTGCTGTGCTGGTAATTTCAGCATTACTTTATATAGCAGCTGAAACAGCCAGTAGAAGACTTTCTATATTTCTTATTCAACTGTGCACAGATCTCCTCCTTTTTATTTTGTACAACCCTGAAGCTTGGGACTTGCCTGCGACACCTCCTAGTAAGCAGTACTAAAGCACATCAGCCTTAGCTTGGAAACAGCACTTCACGTGCTTGCTTACTCCATCAGCACATTCAGTCATCTCCTTTGACTTGAAAAAGACTCCTGACCCTCACATCCACCTTAAAGCAGTCTAAATCAAGCAAACAACAAGTTAGGGCACTGCCTAACAAGTTCTAAGTTCTACAAAGGGAATGTTTTTCTTCCCTTTCCACCTTAGAGTATCTTAAAGATAGCATAAAACAGGATAGTAAGTAAACTGCAAGAAATCATTTAACCAGTCATCATACCCAAATTAATTCCCACAGCGACAAGAAGTTATAAGCAGGTATGTGCAAAACACCTATTTACTCCCCCCCAAAATCTGTGTGCCAGCACTACTTGGCCACCATGTCACCGTACTTCGGTGCTTCAGCAGGAGGCTCAGCTGAGCACTGGCCATGGCCCAGTTACACAGCTGCATTAGCAGCCATCTCCCTGCTGTGCCCCCAGGCCATTAAGGAGTCCCTCCTCCTCAGTGCAGGATTGAAAAGCAGTTACCAAGTCAAGGTTTCATAGCAATGGATTTACAGCCTTGACAGCTGGCATTTCACAGTCTCACCCCTGACTGGAAAGCACCCAATAAACGCCGACAACTTTGGAGCTATGACCCTCCTACCTCCATCAGATCCTACTCACACCACCCAGCGTCCCCAGAATTCACATCTACTTCGCCCAGTTTCAAATTTCATCTAGTTACTTGGCTTGACCTCAGTAGATACTGTTGCAATCCAGTTCTAATACAACACACAAAGATTATGTAACTGTGTAACTGAAAAGAACTGGGTGCATCTGTTAGAGCGTACATGTGTCCGTCCCTTATCAGTAGGCTACTTCATTTGGTCCTTGAAAACAGGAAGCAAAAACCAAGAGTTTACTCATAGCGAAGGTTGAGATAACAGTGAGAGTTAAGCCAACATCAGTGCTTGCTCCTCACTGAAAGTACATTTCAAAGCACCTGGGGACAAGACGGGTCTTATGGAGACTAAGCAAATACATTCCTTCTCCTGTACATGACAGGAATCCCTAAAGCACTCACATAATGAATTTCATACATAAAATTCCATATATATGCATATGAGAACACTTTTTTTTTTTACAATGCTGCAGGAGAAGAATCCCAGGTCTCTTGCTATAAGCCCTATATTTTTCCTTTTATTTTTTTCCTCCCCGCAATAGCAGAGTCTACAGCCCCAGGCTACGAGCAGCCAGCTCACCTGGCACCACTGAGAACCAAGTAAGATTCCAGATGGACTTTTAAAGGTCTCCTTTCTTGACTTGGCCTTAAATACAACTGACTGCAAGAGCCGTGCTGAGCATTACAGAAGCTATTTGCTGTAATGTCAGCTAAGCTGCTACCAGCATTTCACAGGGCACGGGGTTCAGGCACTGCTGTAGGAAGCATTGGGGCCACTGCAGAAGATACCCCGCAGCTGTGGAGCAAGCTGCCCAAACAGAAGGCGGCACTCCAAGCCAGATGTTTGATTTTGAATCTGCTGCCGACAGCACTTAAGATTTGTACTGTGGGCATCATTACAACATTTTGCAGCAGTGGGAGCGTCTCAAGCCTCCGCCACCATCATTTCTACAGCCATCATCTGATAACAGCTTTAATAGCCATCAACAAGAAGATGAATAGCAAATTCATCAGCTATTACAGACAGTTCTATTACAGCAGGGACATGCTTTAGTGGGCACAGCGGTGATGGGCTGACAGTTGGACTGCAGGATCTTAGTGGCCTCTTCCAACCTTAACAATTCTACATCCATGCCGCTTACATTAAAACAACTATGTAGAGCTTTATACAATCCAAAAGCAACTTTTCTGTTGTTGTTTGTGAAGCAAAAATTAGGGGATTTGGGTCTCCCCATAAGGTTATAAACATTAATGCACCAAGAACAACTCCAAGGATGAGACAAGGGAATAATTTACTACCACCTCACATTCTTTGAAGCATTGCAGCTATGCTATTTTTTCCTTTTGACCTTCAAGAACACTATTCAGCATAGCAGATGTAGCTTGCAGCTACAAGTCATACACACATACAGGACAAGATTTTATTCAAGCAGCTCACACACTTTTTGTTTAAAGACAACTCCAACAAGCAATAAGGGTTTCCAAACAAACAACCTATCTTTAGTGTTCGTGTGGCACTCACACAAAAAGGTGGCCAAAGATGTAGTGCAGTCATGTGGATTTACTCATCTTTGCAGGGCAAACCTGAAATACAAGTGATGCATGGTTGGGCAATGTAACATATTAGTCAGCCCTATGCCCAACATGTGCAGCTGTTTCATCAGCTGCCAACAGCCATCTAGCCCTTCTTGGGTACAAGGGGCTGCTCTGGCTGTTTGCCATCAGCAAGATATTCTTCCACTTCAAGTCTTCCATCGCCTGCAGGTATAACAAGCTGTCATCAGTACAGCACATCACCAAAACTCTGCCTTGGGCCAGGGCGCAGGCAGTCACAATGCACACCTTCTGCAGGTGTCCTTGCTTTTTGTCATTCCACATTTCATTGCTCTTCATTACCGTGCAGGGAAAATTGCATCTCTGTTCTCCTACTGCAGTACAGCCTAGAAAAATATTTTACTGAACTGTGCAATCTTCATTAGCTTCTTGGCTCACGGACAGAGGGAAAAAGTTATCTTCATGAGAGCCAGTGATATCTGAGAATATTTAACATAGTTAAAATATTACTGGCACAGAAGCAACAAAAATTAAAATGTGTCAGTGTTTGGCCAAAGTTTGTATAAACCTTGAAAAAGTACTTTCTAAGCAAATGTATCCCCAGGATCACAGCATTCGTACATCAGTTTGGTTAATCACAGAATTATTTCTAATGACTTGCCAAAAGATTAAAAAAACAAAAAATACAACAGAGACTACCCAACATTTCCCTGAATGTACCTGTGTGTGCTCTTCATCCCCTGGAGTAAGTGCCTGCATAGGAAACCATTTACCTTAACAAGCAGCCACCGCTTTCATCTACAACCATCTGTTTTCACAACTCCTAAAACTACTCATTAGGTTTTTCAAAAATCTAAGATTCCAGAGAGAGGAGACCCAAAAGGAGGAATCTGGTAAATAACAAGTACAAGGTACACATCCTATTTTAGGTGGGTTTAGTTCTGTGCATAGCACTCCTTACAGAACAGTCTGGTTGGTTGTGGGAAAAGAGCTGGAGGAGACAATTGCTGTGTTAGACAGGTACAAACTCTTAAAAACAGTCCTACTCCCAGAACGCACAGTACAGAGGTTCTGGTATTATATGGCTTTATAGTAGCCAAGAGCAGATGAATCATTGGGATAAGATTAGGATAAGATTAAAAGAAATTGGTTTTCTAATACTGCCAATGGCGAAAAAAAGATTGGTTTGTGAAAGATAAAACTTGCAGTCCTCAAGTAGGTTCCTCTTAGTTTGCTTTCCCCTCAAATAGATGCTATCATTTTGATGCATCAATGGATTCTAGATGACTTCAATCCTACAATTCACATCTTAGAGATATTACCTTCCAGCTCTGTCTGAGATTTGTTCAAATATTACATGGGCCGAAGAAAGAATAAATCTGATCTAACTATTGAAAACAGAGGTCATTTATCTCACAATGCAAGAACAGAGACAATAGGCTATGAATAATGCAGAAGAGTTAAGACAAAGTATTCAGTTCAGTCTATTATCTGAAGCGGATATAAAATTGTTGATTAAATTGGAGAGCAAAAGCTGTTCAACCCAATTGCAGAAGAAAATATTTTAGAGCAATTCTTCTGTTAAACATTTTAAGTGGATCTGCAAGTCAGCATTTCAACCAAGGACATGAGGGGAGGGCAGCAAGCAGCAAACCTGCCCTTGCATTACAAAAAGGCAAATGCTAAGCAACGTTAAGGGCAAAGACTTCATGAAGAACATGCAGCTTTGCAAAGGCAGGGTCTGTAAGGTTGAGGAAAGAATAAGCATCCAAGAGCTGCGAGGGGTATTTTTTGGCCCACGTATGCTCAGTTAGTTGTGTGTTTTGTTTTGTGTTTTTCCCCAGTTAGCACCAACTTTACATGTTTTACTTTTGTCTTCTTAAACAATTCTACAGCTGTGTCTCTGAAATATTTGCTGATCTATCATGTTAGGATAGCTCCATTTCACTTGGTTATTCAACTTCAATTTGAAAAATAAATAAAACATACCTTAGTAAATTGCTTTTCAGTTTAAATCTACCTTACAGTACGTGATTAGTTTTTTTACACCTATATTTTCTGAGATAGTAAATGCAATGCTATACTTGCAGCAATGATTACTGTCCATATCAGTGTACCCGAGTGTGGGCAAACTAATCACAGGACATGAGCATTGCTTCAAGAAAATAATACAAGCAGAAACTGCAAATACATTTACAACTGGTTATTTAATAGGAGTTCTCCTACTTAGTGACTTGTGTTTTTGTCTAAGGTAAAGAATTTTGGAATTACTTGGTCACGACCCAGAGCTTATATTACAGTGCAGCTCAACCAGCCATGAAGCTTATGTAAGGAGGTTTTGCCAGGCTTGATTAAATCCAGAAACATTTGGTTTTTTGTTTTGTTAAAACTGAATGCGACAACTAACCTCTCTGCTCTTTTTAATCTTCAGACGATGAGCATCAATTGCTGCTTCCAACTCCCATGCTGAAGCTCTTTTTCCTTCCCTTCTCAGCTTTCCAGATAGACTTGTTTTCTTTATATTGCAGTGAAGGTAACTGAGTTCATTTAGATTGAAGCCTTTGCATTATCCAGATCACATTTGCTGCTATTAAGTGTTGGAGCTTAAAAGGAAAGATACGGTTAGGAAGTTGTAATTAGAAGCATTTTTGCTGAAGCCAAGATTAGCTTTAGTGAACATGTTTCTGTTCCCTCCCCATCTCAAATGAAGGCTGACAGTAACTACAGAGATGCACATCAGTGTGGGTAATTTCATTACAAGTATCTAAAACCTTGAAAGTACCATAGGTTTAGCACAGGCAGCACAAGAAGTCCCTATTGTTGGCATTGGGCACTTGCTAATACAAGTGAGGTCTTATCTTTACAAAAGTTCTGTTCATTTCTCTCAAAAGCCCCTAGAAATACTTCAGAGTTCAAATGACAGTCAATGTTTTTCCAGAATTGTATATGCCAAATCCTCTGAAATAAATTGTGTGGAAATAACACTGATCATAACTGGCTTAAGCGATTTACCTTGGCATTATAAGGTGGATATTCTGTTTTGGTACCCATAAAGTTCCCTGGAACCACTGAACAGTGCACTGTTCAGGTTAAATGGAGTGGGCAAATGCTGGCTAAGTGATCTGTGATGCATGATCTCCAGGCTCTAATTTTGTTTTAACAGCCAGAATAGGAGACTGGGGCAAGAAAGTATTGGGAACAATACCAGTTTTAACCAGGATTCTTTAAACCATCAGTTGCTTTTGTAACTTCCAAAAGAAATACAGGTTAGATATCTAACTTCCATGGAAAATGAAGAAGAAAAGTGAGCATAAGTAACCCTATTTGCTTTGCAGGTGCCAGAATTTCTGCAACTGAGGTCCTGTACAATTTTTTCCCCCTACAGTTTAAACTATTTCCTGTAAAACTTCACACACATACACACAACCCAGTATATTCCCTCCATCCTCAAAAAAGAAAGTAGAGATACAGGGCCAGGGAAGTGCTCTTGCAGAAGGGTATGCACACCCATAGAGTGCCTGCATTTCCTGCTGCCAGGATAGAACATACATTTCACATCACACAGACAGTTCTGACGTTTACAGACTAGGAAGTCATCTTAAAGATGAGATATAATCCTTCCTAACAGCTGGCGTTCAAAAAGCAGCTCCCTTTGAAACCTTAACATTTCAAGGCTTAAGAGAATATAGTAATAGCTATAGCTCATTTCATGTTATTTATTTTTCCCCCTATTTGCTACCCTCCCCAATGTTAATAAGCCAACATATTTCAGTGGACCCTTTACACCTTCTAACTCACAGTTCAAACACAGTGACTTGTAACTGAAGTCACTCATGAAGTCAGCCAACAATTATACTTCCAGAACAAAGTAGAATGTTATTATAACTAAATCAATATTAAATACAGCAGCTGCCCCATTCATGCACTGCTCACAGAAAGCTGCATGTCACTGCACACGCCCAGTGCATTCTCCTGATAGCTTTCAGCTGTACTTGGAACTTGTCAATAAACACAGAGCAGGGAACCCCAGTAACACCGCTTCTGTGATTTCCTTCTGCTAGCAAGGCTGACAGCAACCAGCAGTTTTACCTGATGCTGCCATCTCTCCAGCACCAGAACACAATGAGGTGTGGGCAGGAGAAGCCCAAATGCAGGCACCTCCTTTTCGCCTCAGGATTTGGAGCAAGGTCTTTCCTGGAGCGTGACTCGTCACTCATATTTCTTTCCTGTCAAATGCCTGCAAGCCATTCTTGTTTTGACAAGGACGAACAGTACACAAGGGGAAGTTTCCCCACCTCTCAAAGCCTTCGCTGCACACATAGCACCAAGATGAGCGAGGACAAAGTGGAGCAGCAGGTCACACTGGCTGATCCCACCAGCAGCCTTGTTGCCTGGAGATCTAGTCCAAAACACCCAAACAGAGCTTCTGCTTTGCTTACAGCACCAGAGTATGAGATGCCTGTGCTTACTCACCCAGCCAGCTCTGACCTACCGCTACAACTACACAAATCATCTGCCTTCCTCCTAACTTGGCACTGAACTGGAAAACCCATTAAAATAGCTTCAATTTCTAGTAAAAAATTCCCTTTGAAAAGCACTACTGCAGTTATAGTGATCAACGGGTATAAACAAACATCCAAATGAAGGAACTGCAAAACGCAAGCTGGCAAGCAAGCCAGGCTTATCATTTTTCAAAATATTAGTTGACTAACAATTATTCTAAGGACTGAACCTCACACCCATTTTTATTTCAGCTTTGGGCGGTCTTACAGATACAGACTAGCTTCATGAATAGGGGTGCTGCTCACAGCCAGTCCACAGCTTGTCATAGAATCATAGAATGGCCTGGGTTGAAAAGGACCATAATGATCATATAGTTTCAATCCCCCTGCCATATGCAGGGCCACCAACCACCAGACCAGGCTACCCAGAGCAGCTCCTCCTGACCAACCCCTGAGGGACACCGCTCATGACCGGCCTCCACCCTGACACAGAACCATTAATCACAACCTTTTGGCTGTGTCCAGCCAACCAATTCCTAATCCATCGTACAGTCCATCCTTCAAATCCACACCTCTCCAATTTAGAGAGAAGGATGTGGTGAGGGACTATGTCAAAGGCTTTGCAGAAGTTCAGGTAGATGACATCCACTGTCCTTGCACCAAAAAGATCCCCATAACCATGGAGATGTGTCAGGGCTCCATATGCTCCACTCACAGTGCAAGTGGCTCGTACAGCAGAGACTGAATAAACCCTGCAGCATGAAAGTTCAGGTATTCATCTGACAAGACTCCTTCCTTCAGGTACAAACTGTGAACAAGCAGTAATGTATTCATGTATTCATTTTTAATCACAGGTGTCTTCCAGCTCAGAAACTGGTATGCAACAGGAAAAAATAATAAAAATCAAAGATAGCCTTAGACTATCCACAAGACTCAAAGCACTGTATGTGAGTCCCCTGCAGTGAACCCTGCCTTGAAGTTATTTCCTGAATCAAGCCAACTCTGTCAACAGGTATGCAATGTCTGTATTCTTTCAAGAACATAGTTTGCCCAAGGAAACACAGTCAAGTAGCATGACAGCAGTCACAGCTACTTCAATTCTGAAGATGCCCTCCAAGCCCAGCTCAACCCATGAGCTGCAGTTCTGAGTATGTCCTTCAGCCCTGATAGACAACTCTACTCACCTAAGGCCAACTCTGTTCAATTGATGATTTTGTACAAGCAGCCAAAGGCAAAAGTGATTTTTACCTCTCTGCCCAGACAACAGTCAAGCAGAGCTGGAAATTCATTTAAAATCTATCCTTTACAATTCCCTCAAAAGAATGGTCTCTGTGTGCTGCTTGGGATGTGAAGGAATTCCCCAGTTACTGCTAGTGCCGCAGCATGAAGCCAAGTACAACCAGTAAAGACATTTTCCACAGCCACGTTGAACCAGGCAAAGCATCACTATGTGAGCTCTGGGTAAATACATCTATCACAGCACAACTTCCATGTTCCACATTGCTTGCTTATCACCTGTCCATGACTGCGCTCTCACATTCCCCTGGGCATCATTTGCAGCTGGAAAACAAGAAATTCTTCTCCACCCCTGCTGAGAACAGGACCTGACATTTTCTTTCTAAACAGAAACTAAGGCTAGTATTAGCAGAAGCTTAATCTTATTAAGTACTGTATCACTTGTCAGCAGGTCTTTGTTTGCATCTATCCTTGTCCCTCCATGAAAATCACAAAGTGTGGCTGAAATTGGCAGCTGAAACTTCAGTAACCTAAAATTGAATAAAGCTAAGAAGTAAAATCCCCAATATTACATTAAGAGTTCTGTTCTCCACGAAGCGAGGATATTGGTTTTTCAGATTGATTGTCTTGTTTTACTTCCATAGAAGCTCAGTGGTACCTTTCAGCCCACACACAACACAGTCAAGCAACAAGGTCAGACCTCAGCTATCTCAAAGATCACTGTATTACTGAATGACAAAAACATTCATTTCAATAAAAGCTTCACTATGAATTTGGGGGCTTTAACTCTTTCTGGAGTCAACACATCAGCCATCTACAGTTACACACAGAAAAGGTGGTTTTTCTCATCAACCCCAACATCACCCTGTAAGAAGCCCAAGTTTGTCAACTCATTTGTCTTGTTCTCCACAAATTTCCTGTGAGCATCTACCAGAGCTTTCCTCAGGCAGGTCTGGGAATGCTACAACATACAGCTGAAATGAGATAAACATTAAACAGTTCGGCCCTGGAGAAGCAACTCCTTGAGCTGCCCCTTCCAACTCCAGACTTGTAGTTATACAAGACTAACAAACTCTTCCCTTTTTCCCCCCAGCCCACTTCCCTGCTGTTGTGCAGGAAAAGCAAACAACATCGTCAGTAGGAAACAAAATCCCATTAACTGAAATCGCTTCTGTGTTCCTACACAAGAGACAAGCCTTACCACCTCACAGCCACCTCCCAAGGCAAATCTCAACCTGAAACAGAGTGTTTTACAATTGCTGTAAATAAAAACAAAAACTTCACATCATAGCCTTTGCTCCAGGAAGAGTATGAAGTAGGATTTAGTACTGATCTTGTACTTGATCTATTGATTGGAAGCCCTGTCTGAGGCATTGGGTTGGAACGTGATGACCCTTGAGGTCCCTTCCAACAAACACAAGCCATTCTACGATTTAGAAAACTCCTGAATCTGCTGGCAGCTACATGACATAACTCTTCATTTATATCAGTGTGCACAAAGCTACCCATGATCATAAAACTCTGAAAGACAGGCAGTTAAGAATTACCCAGAACCTCACATTGAGGCATGGGTAGCCAAATATTACTACATCTCTATTTTACAGGTTAGCTTGAAACAGATTACCCAGTAGGACACACCTCAAATCATTGCAGATTCTTCCATCCTCTGTAAAGCAGGGCAGAGGTCTGTCTCAAGTGAGAAAGCAGCCAAAGCCTTTTGTACAACCACTACTTATCCGCAAAACCAAGTGTAACCAGTCTGTATGAGGGTTACTCGTGGCCCAGTTGCCAATCCAGATCTATTACTCCAATCTTTGTTTCACATCAATGGCTGCAAGATTTACTTAACACATACTCTACTTCAGCAAATACTCACTTTAAAAACATTAACTTGAAGCCCTCTGCTAGAGAGCAAGAACCACAGCGTATATTTCACACCCCTCCACTCCAGCCTTCTTGTCTTACAGACAAGCAATCCCTTTGCACATTGTCCTGGTTCTAATTTCCAGGTAGCTGCAGCATGGTAATCCTTGCACCACAGCAAAGCTGCTTCTGCTACAAGGCTCAGCCCTTAAAAACTGCTCACACAGTTCAGCTTACATGGGGAGTTCCACTTGGGGGAAAAGAGCTCGCAAGCAGGACAGATGTCCCCAGCTAATCAGTTTGGGATTCTGCTTTTGGAAGCCACAGCTCTAGACCAGTGATGTTTTAAGGTCTCATATCCATGCTATGCTTAAACTAAGACGAGAATACCTTCCAGTAGTCCTCCCAGGGGCTTGTAGGATAAGCCAAGGGCATGTTTTTCCTTCCTTGTTTCCTCTTTCAGATCCTTCCAATGCTTTCTAGCACTGTAAAAACCAAACAAGTTAATAAAGTTTGATGAAATCCTGCCTGAAACACCAATGCACAGAAACTTCTGGCTTCCAGCCTCTTGTCCAGTGCAGACTACTCAGCAAAGACTTTTGCTAAGTATTCCTTTGGAAACAAAGGAGTTCATCAATTATTACACGGTTTTACCAGCAACATGTGCAATACCTGCCAGGGTATAAGGCCTGTGTTTGAGTTCACTCAGTATTGACTGAAGCAGAACACCTTCCATACATATTGTGCATGAAAGTAAGGTTAAAATAAAGCTGCCACCTTCTGGGCAGCAAAGCAGAAAGAATCAATTCACGCTCCCTCCCTGCCCTTCTGATCCCATCTCAGGAACTCTAAGTACTGTAAGCTTTCAGAACATGTTTGGAAAGCATTTATTTGAAAAATACAGTTCATGAGAGCCCTTAAAACATGACCTTTCTTGGATTTCTAGCTGCAGAGAACCTGGTGATGGATTTCTTGCTTCTGCTAATACTAGAGAAGAAATGCTATGCAACCACGCTTGGTATACCTGTGTGCAACTACAGCAATGGCTTACCACTGAACTTCACGAGGCTTCAAAACTAAGACCCAGCTTCTACACATGTGAGGCAAGCAACCTCACCACACCACACTCAGCCTGCCTCCTTCATCAGAAACAGTTGTGGTTGTGCTTCACATCATTCCTTCAGTTTGTACTTCTGACCCTAGGAAGACACTCAGGAGATGACCCAAAGCTGCAGAGATGATGCACATGGTAGACCCCTTGCTTGGTATCTCACAGCTCAGCAGGCTTGCTCCAACTTAATGCAGAGAGCAACCCACAAGTAGTCTTGTATTTGAGGGAAAACCATGAAGCAAAAAGGGAAAAGGTGCAAGAATAACTACTGAGGGATTTTACCACACCTCACAACCAAGAACATCTGGCCATAGCATATAGAAATACTTAACATATCATACTGCAAGGAATATGCTAAAAGTGTACAGCAACTCATGCATACACATTGCAAGTCTCTATGCACACACCTATATCAGCAACCCCACCTGTCCACCTGACAGCACAACGCAAAGTTTCCCTTGTTGCCTTGAAACTGAACATTCATAGTGTTTTTCTGTTTGTTTTCTGCACCAAGAGGCTGGCAGTGTAGGTAACTTCCACTGCTCTCATTCTGATCTTATGCTAGACCAGATGTACTGACGTACTGTGGATTTTTTTGTTTTGTATAGCAGTGTCTTCCCTTAAGGCCAGTGCAGTTCTACAGTGGTATTAGTGGTTTAAACAGGAGCCATCAAGAGCAGAGTCTGAATACTACTGGGCTTGGCATAGTCACCAAGTCCTGGGCTGGTACTCACAGCACCTGAAATACCACACACAAACTGAACCCATCTGCTCATGTCCTCTTCAGACATGAAGGTCAGTCTGAAACAGTCTCACACCAATTACCACATTTCTTGAGGCATTTTCCAACACAGGCTGAGTACTTAACATCTCCAGTCTCCACCATATAACATCAATAACCACAAGACAAGCTAAGATAGTAATGTTAAAATGTAGGTGGGCAACAGTCTCATTAACAGCATCAATTTTTCTTCTGTATTGTCTACAGATCCAAGCATTCATGTCACTCTGAAAAGCAAGACGATGAGGGGAAAAAAAAGTCTCTCTTCAGGGAAAGCTCTACACGTAATAACTGCTTTAAGCAGCCAGGTCACACACCAATGTCCTCAGAACAATGGCTGAGCGGTGCAAGGAATACAAAGGGATTTTCACTTCACATGCACCATGTGGGAAGCAAGTGTTCGTGGTTAAATCCCAGCTCCACAGACCCCCCACCAGCATAACCCACAGTCTGAGACAAGCAGTCTCACACCCCATTATTTCTACATTTGCTGATCGAACCAAACACTGAGACCATCTGTTTCAGTTTCTTATCATCTATGATTTTCCTCTTTGGAAAAAAAGGAAAGCTACTCTCTAGAAGCAGGCTTTCTAGTACAAATGTTGCTACTCCAACAGCAGCGTTTCCCACAGCATGCTCTAAAAAGCAGCTGCATTCCCCTCTCTTTCCATTATTTAGAAGTAATCTCGCTTTAGATACAAAGGGCACTCCAGAGAACCTGAGATGGGGAATGAAGTTATAGCTTGCAGGCAGAACAACCTTGCCACAGGAAAGCCAAGGTTGCTTTCTCAGGAGCTGCCCATGCTCACTGCTGCTTGTCAAGCTGAGCGTAGGCGGGAGACAGGAGATACCCTTGCTGGATGATGCAGCGTTCCCTGCATGCTAAGAGGGAAAGGGGGGGAGGAGGGGGCAGAGCGGTGCGTCGTGAGGAATCCCAGCTCCCCTGGCAACAAAAAGCCTTTGCAGAACACATTTCAATACAGCTTATTAAAAAAAATGGCTTTGGAATTCAGTTCAACTGCAACTCCACCTCTTCCTCTTCCTTCCCCCTCTAAGCACAGCTAGCATCCCCTGCTTTGGGGAATTACCTTGGCTGCTGGGAAACCCCGCTTTGAGCATCAGAAACAGGAGGCAATTCTGCAGTCTCATCAACACACTGCTGCATGCTCTAAGGGATTTCCCCAGGTGCTTTGAGATCAGAACCTGATCTGTGCCTGGCATTTAAGGGGACATGCAGCCACAGGAACATATGGAGATAAGAGAACAGATCAGAGTGTTTTTGTCATCCATTACCACAGTTCTTTGAGTCCACTGAAGCATGCAATCCCAGCAAAGTTATTAACACATTTTTACACTTCTGCCTCATCAATTTTCTGTTGAGAAATTATTTTACCTCAGAGGAAATTAGAACACTTCTAGCACAAATGCAGAAGAAATAACAAAAAAGCAAAGGATTTTGTTAGAACAGCATACAGAGGAGACAGGGTTAGAAAAGCAGTTGAGCAATACGAGACAGCACCAAACTACCCACCCAAAATGACGCAGGAAGCCTTCACACAACAGTTTGCATATTTTTTCTGCCTCTCCCTATATATGCATCCATAACACAAACTGAAAACCAATAACCCTTCAAGTTGTTCTACATTTATGTATCCTGATGAAGACAGCCATTTTTCAGGGACTTTAGCTAACCAGTACCACTTATGTACCACAAGGCTTTGCATAATTAACAATAAACTGCCATAAAGAGCAAAGGGCAATCCCTAGCAACTTGAACACTGACACTTCCCCCAGAAGCCCATTTTTCTAATAGGAAAACTGAGCAAACAGCACATCTCCCACAGCTGCAGCTGCACCAGCCATCTGACTGCTAGAGCCTGCTGCCAAGACCTGGACACAGCAGCCATGCACCAGCCAGGGCTCAGCTCTGGGGAGGACGTGGCACTGTGAGTCCTTGGGATCACATCCATCACTGGTTTCCTGTGCAGCTTGCTGCTCACTCAGTATTATGACTTTTAACTATGTTGTATTAGAGATAAGTATCTGTTTCAACTAGAGATGCTAACTATGCAATTAGATAAGGGCTCGTGTTTGCAAGATAACTTCAGTTTTTCAGCAAATGAACTGAGAATTGAAGACTTTCCACCCCTGCACAACATCCACCTTTGGAAGTCTTCTCAAGCAGATGATTAATATTCATTAGCATCAGGAGAGTGGTTCCACCTCTTAAGCAGAAGGGAATTCCCCAATACTCAGTCTTGCTCACTTTATGACACATGGCAGCAGTGTTTGCTGCAGAAATTCCCTGAGGCTGCAAGAGGGAGCCTGGGTGCTGGCACAGAAGCCAAATAGCTCTGCATCTCAGCAAGCTATGTGCATGGAGACAGCTGGGACGGGGAATATGAGCCGTTCAAGGGCAGGAAGCAGAGAACACAACTCATCACCCACATTCCTGCCCTGGCAGAGCTCTACAGGAAGGGTGAAGTCAGATCTTAAATGAAGCTGCAGCACCAGCCATTGGGGCTGTGTGTTAGCTCAGTGAACACAACTGGAAAAGTGAGCTGTCTGCCATTCAGTGCCCACCAGCACACCTTGCGGCACCTCACCCAACCAAGTCTAGGTGACTGCACTTAAGGTATGAAACCCTGCCTTGTCAGGGAGGAAAAACCCTCATTTTATCACCTGCTGCATTCAGGACATAAGATGATCAAGAAGAGATGAACATGAAGACCCACCCAGAATCTATGTACAGCAAGTACAGTCCATGAAGTCACTCTTCCAGAAAAGGTATCTGCATAAACTTGTAGGATCCTCCCAACTGCAGTACTCAAGGCCCCATCCCCAAGGTCTGCATCTCATTTAACTAATGTGCACTTCTCAGACTACAAGCACTGATACTGTATATCAAGCAGTTACCACCATTAAAGGTTACCTATTCCCCCCCCCCCCCCCATGCAAAACAGAGAAAAATGCAGGCAATGAAACCGTCACGGCCCAATTGCTTGCACAAAGCTTTTTTACCAGCCAAATATTAAACAGTCTTTTCACAATGATGCTCGTGCTTGGGAGATGAAGAGAGCAGATCTCAGAAGGAAAAGCTGCAGACAAAGCATGCTAAGCATATACTGTTTTACAATGCACTTGTTGGTTGTTGCCAGCTTATTAGGTTCAAGCTTATTTTGTTTTATATATTTATCCAGTATCCTGTTATATACTTTGTTTTATGAAAACCATGTGAAAACAGAAGTAAGACACTGAAAAATGGATGTCAACCACATTAAGGATACTACATATGCAAAAAATACATTGGGAAACAGGGTAGAAAAAGCAAAATACTTCCAACCATTCTTCACAAGAATTCATATGTCCATTCTGACAGTTATGTTTCCAGTAACAAGAGTAGAAAATGGACATTCACAGTATCAGAGATTAAGATGACTGCACATGCTCCATAATTAGCTCATTTCTGTCTATAATACTTTTAGAAATCAGGGGGAAAGTAAACATGCTCCTCTTCCCCTCGCTCTCCTATCATTTCTCCAAAGGCAGCAGCCTTCAGATCATTGCATAGCTGAGAGCACATGCAGCAAAACGCTTCATCTATGCCAGAGTGATATTAATAGCTTGAAAACGCAGGGAAAGCCTCACGTATTTTAGCCTTATGGTTGCACACCAGGCAGCAAACATCTCTGAGCAGCATTATACATTAACTCTTCCTAGCTCTGCTTACACCAGCCTTCCACACTCTCGAGTGACTGCCAAACATTAGAGATGGTCCAACACTGGGCGTAGATAAGCCTGCTGCTCCCTTGTGTCTCCATTTCACTCCCATTTTGCTATCAGCAAGCCGTGCTTTTCACTTACGGAGGTGGCAGGGCTTGTAAGTACATACCAAAATAAGCTCACATTCACATAGCAACCAGCAGTGTGGAAGTTCTATTGAGACTGCTCTCAAAACATCCAGCCCTGTGCAGCCTATGAATGAAAACAGCCCTTCTCTTCATTGCTCAACCCATCTGAGCCTCTCAGGCCTCAAATTAGATGTTTCAGTTTACAGATGCATGAAAATGGGGGAAATACAAGCTACAGTGTTTCAGGACGTTAATAAAATACATTCTTCCTCATTCCTACATGAGCATTTGTGAAACAGAAATTGCTTTAAAAGAATCACTTGACTGACTTGAATATGCATTTAGGAAACCTAGAATACTTATGCCAGTGTGGAACCTCAACCACCACCACTCCCCATGGCTCAAACACAGCCAGGAGCCTCAAGCAGGTGCTGCTTATTAACCATTCTCTTCCACCCCAACAGTGCCTTCTCCACAAAAACACTGCATCTTCCATCCCATCTCAGGAGAGAGGAAGACATGATCACCATTCCCAGCACACAGCACTCTTGCTCTAATATTCTCTGAACCTGACCATTACGTGCCACTGCTTTCAGCTGCTATTTCTCCCAATGCAAAAGCATACCTGAAAAACAGACAAGGGCTCAGTGACACCTACACTACCTGAGCATGTATTGGCAGAGTACTGAGCTGTTGGTGCCACCGGAGAAGGATTTCAAACACGCCACATGACTGAAAAGGACAACCAATGTACTTGGACATCCCACAGGTTTTTGAGTTCATGTTTCTTGCTTGACTCCAATCTCTGAGCAGGCAGAAAAACACCCCCTCCTTGCTCCCGTCTTTTCTATTTTTACATCATATGACTATCTAGCTTTGCTGTACCAGAAACCCCTTGCACTGTTTCATTATCTCATCATGGCATCTATGTTTCAGACAAGAAGCAGTCTCTAAATATATCTTACTCCCTGCTGCAAGGCTTAACTAACCTCAGGTCCTTCACATCAGGCAGAAGACACAGAGAATCACTGCTTCCATTAAAGCTGCCTTTTTTCCCTCAAATAAAAACGTATAGTAGACATTCTCCACTTAAAGTGTGATGTTTTCTTCTCTAAATAGGCAGCTTCTTTGACAGCAAAAGATGCTAAGCAGAGTCCTAGCACTGCTCACTGAGCAATGTTCAAGACCCCAGACTGCACACTGCTAACTGCAGGGAAACAGAGAAAGCATCACTACTGCAAAAGCCACCCCAGCTTAGTTTCCAGCAAAGCCTGCTGTGTCTCCAGGCATTAGAGGAACAGAAACAGAAGCAATACTCTAAGTCATTCCACTAATCCAAGGCAGCTTTATCTTTTCCAGAAGGTATCTAAAACACCATATGAACACCATCACAGGAAGAGAGCACAAAGAATTCATGTATTTATTTGCTCAACTCTGAGTAGAGACATTTTTAGGGCTGCATTTACTGAAGCAATTATATTTAAATCCCACCTGGTCATCCTGTAGCTTTTATACACCTCTTCTGCTCTTGTGGAAAGCAGTTTCCAAACAGATGTTCCCATGGCAGGCCAGCAGCCTCATGAAGAAGGGCTACAGCACCCAGAAGGAAACAGAGCAGGTGTCCCCACGCAGCAGTTCCATCACCTGTCCACACAAGTCAGTCACACACACAAGGAGAATGTTGCTGTCTTTAAAAAAATCCCTACAGAAGGCATTGGCCAAAGGTCAGGTAGCATGGACAGACAAGGAACAAAACTTTGTGCTGTACCCGAGGATTATAATCCAACTGACATTCTGTAAGTGCTTAGGTAACAACTACCACCCCGAGTGCCACTGTTCTTTCCACCAATCCAAGCCAGCTATAGCTCTGATGAAGCATTTTCTTCAGTACGCAGCTCGCTTAAAAAAGAAACCCACAAGGAACACAAGCTTATTCCTTCTTTTTTTTTTTTTCTCCCCTTCTCCCTTCACGTGGCATTTCCAGCCTCTTTTTATTATGGCTCTAAATGGAACATCTAACATAGAAAAATATTCCAACCAACGGCAATGAGAAAGAACATAGCATCGTGAGACACAGATAAAATGGAAGAACAGATGCATGGATTTCTTGGGAAACATCTACAAAAGAAATCTGTCTAAATATATCTCCACTCGGGTAAGTATTCCAAGCAATTAAGCCTTCTTGTTAACAAGACATAAGCTAAGTTATGAACAGACAATACTGCTGTAAGGCTTGATTGAATAACTGTTCACACCCATCATTACAGACAGTGCCTTTTGAAGGATGCTTTTCAATTGGACTTCCCAACTAACACATACACCAAACCTGATGCACTTCATGTGAATTAATGCCAGCTACACTGAGCTGTCCTGCATGGGCACAGTAAGTGAAATAGCTATCAATGCCTCACAAATCCCCCCACAAAGCCTTTACTACAGGGGGCTACTAACGTCTAAGTTCAGTATTAGTAATATGCTATAAGAAAGTAAATCAACCTGGAGAACCCCAAAGCACTCCTCAAATGAGATTTGGCTTTCACTCAGATGGCCTAATAGATATGTAGTTAGGAGATAATATGCTCAAGAGAGGGGGGGGGGGGGGGGGGGAGGGGGGAAAAAAAAGAAAGAAGAAATAGAAATAAAGAAATAAAATTCATGGCTATAGTATCTCAGCACAGCCCAATTTAAAGAATCAGCCCTAGAGAAAAAGGACAGCACTCAGCAGCTTCCCCCTTGCACACATTCCCAGCCATACATGCCATGCCGCATGATCCTTCTAGGAAGGGACACCACGTTCACCCCGTGTGCTCTGGATGACTTGCACATGCGCTGGCAGCACTTTCCATTAGATCTGCTTGGAAAGCGTGTCAAGCATCTGCTGCATGCAGGCTGTGCCAACGTCACGCAGGCTGTGCCAACACACTTCCCACCAGCATCCGCCCAGCTCCCCCTGGACCCTCCCATCCCACACAGCTCAGGGTGGGTGCACAGCACACCAAGGGCACGAACAGCAGCCTCCAAACTACTCAGGGAGAACAGGAAGCAGAAATGTACTCTGTATGACTTTGGTGCGGGTGTCTGAACAGCTTTCAGCAGCATACATGATGGACACTGTATGTTCACATTAAAGCTATATCTTCTCAATTCCCTCCATCTTGTGATACCCAAGTGATGGCTTCCAATTATCTTTTCTTGCATTTATGTAGGGCAACCTCACAACACAACATGACCCCATTATGTTGGCTCCTGCATAGTAAGCATCTTAAAGACACAGATTTTAAGGCATTTCTTTCAGCTTACACAGCGATGTTAGCTTTCAGGCTAAATGGTAAAGCAGTCTTCAGTCCCTGTGCTAACGCAAAGACAACATGCAAGTGAACCAGCGTGAGAACGATTCTTGTGCCACCTACAAGTTCCCCAGTCCCATAGTTCCCATAGACCAGAGCCACGCTGCAGCCACCAACAGCCTGGCAGAGCCCCAGTGCACTGCAGCAGCCTTCTCTTCCCTCCCACCAAGAGAAAGCTTTCACTTTCTGGGGCTGCTAAAACAAAAGTATTCAGAGCCAAAGGATCTCTGCAGAGCTTGAGAAGATGGCCTCGACTTCAGTAGAGATGCACTTCTACTCTGAAAAATAGCATGCCTTCCCCAAAGCCTATCTAAATATATGGAAAATAATGACACACACTGTGCAACTGTGCCCCAAAGCCAAGGAATTTTACACTGCTCCTACTGCAGGCGGGTGCATTGGGTTTCTTTGGCAAAACCCATTTGCACAGTTGAGTTTGCCAGCAAGAATCCAGCCATACTTCCACTGGTTACATTCAAAATCTGAGTGGAAAAAATGGAAATTAATTTGGGCAACGTTACCATGAACAGCTGGGAAGCAAGATCTGATGCCAGGGTTGCTATGCTAAGCACCAAATAGAGCTGAAGTCACACTCTGCTCCAAAGAATTTGTTCCCTATTCAAGGCGATCAGCCTCACTCTTTCCCATTTCAAGAGCTGAAGGAATTGCTTGATGCTGGGAAAATAAATAAGTAAATATATAAACAGTGATGCTTTTCTTTTTTAAGCTGATGAATTTGAAAAGTGCTTGATGGCATTATTAACATCTGCAATCACACATCATTTAGTGCCTTCAGCTTCCATCTGACACAAACAGGTTAAACAAGTTTTGCAAACCTGGGTTTCCATGCTTCCATACTACCTACAGTACCCCAAAGAGCAACACAAGTAAGCAATTCACACAGGCTCTGCTATGCTGCAGATGGGAAAACAGCATCAGGCCAAGCAAAGGTTGTGGTTACTTTTGCTGTACTCTACGCTTCCTTCCACCACTGAAGGAATGTGAGGATCCAAATCATCTCATGCATGGCAGTGCTATATGTGATACACACATACCCACAAACTGCAAAGCACATTGTAGACCTCAGTTTGCTTCTGGACAACATCTAGCTTTGCACAAGCAACATCACTTCCTCTGGTTTGCTTTCTCAGACTGATCTCTCTCATGGTCTCACATTACGAGGCAGTATCAGCAAAATAGCAGGTTTTTTCATTAAGGCTTAGAAAGTCATCCAAGTTCTCTCCACATTACATCTTTTGGCTCCCCAGTGGCTCTGAGGAATGCTAGAAGCCAAGCTGAAATCTACTGAGTCCCATTAAAAAAAAATTCCAATCAGAAGGCAATCCCAGTGTCCAGAGTGACTCACCCAGAGCTCTGCAGGTTTTGTAGCACATTTCTAGCATGGAAAAGCTACCCACAGTCTGGGGCAAACTCCTGTCAGGTTGAAGATGACAGAGGCCAACTTGCTATGCTAGGCAGGTGCCTGTCCAATAAAGTGGCAATTTTTAAACTCACTTGATCACATGTCTCACTAATCACCATCTCCCTCTGCAAACATTCTCATGAAACAATTTCTCTTGGCTAGGCACCTCCTCCTGTGTGCAGGCAGGTCTCCAGACAAAGTATTTTCCATTTCTGCTTGTTTCAAAAAAAAAAAATCAAAACAATTCCAAATGATAAATGTCAATAACAGATAACAGCAGAATTTGGCAGTAGGCAGAGAAGGCAACTAGCCTATCAGCTTTGTCTTAAACCTATGCAGCTTATAAAGGAGCAAGTATCTGTGTCTCCCCCCATAGTAAGTAGGACAAGCTACCAGATCTACCACATATCACATTCTGGGCTGCACAGAATGAAAGGCCCTGTCCCGAGGAGTGCACAGTTCCAGTACAGCTTTGTGAATAGTGTGTTTGTTCATTCTAAAAGCACCCTACAAAACTCCAGGTAAGCTGCTTTTGTTATCCCTGTGGACACACACAAATCAGGTGACAAGCAGCATTAGTGCCGTCCTAATCCAGTGTGGTTTTGCTGGAGGAGAGTTTTGTTGTATTTGGATAATTCTGACTGAAGCCAAAGTAATAGAAAATTAACATATTAAAAGACACATTTCCTTACCTGATTGGTGAACTCAAGGGTTTAAAGGAATAGACCACAAGTAACAAAACTTAAAATAAAACATTTGGAAACAGTACAAAGATTTCACTTGGCATTTGGAATTCTGAAAGGTTACTCTCACTGTGAAGTTGTTGCTGCTGTAAGACGGAAATAGAAAACAGAGCCGGATTACGCATTTTCTTCAATAAATAATGCAAAATGCCTATGCCGCTTTGTGAAGGAACATTCAAGCCCAGGTCACTTAGGCAAGAATCCCATCTACTACAGATACAACACAGAAACCGCTCTTCCAACCACCAGCTATTCTTGCTTCACAGAATTGAGCCCCAGTAAATCTCTACTTAGCCTTAGTTTCATTATTATCTGTGGCTACAATTAATAACATGCAAGAAGAACATACAAAACACCGTACTATGCAAGTCATTACAGAATAAAAAAAAAATGATAGCATATGTTTTGGAAAGCAGGGCACGTGAATTTCACCCGTTAGCAGAACTGACTGTATCTTGGTTTTTACTTTGCCCAGCTTAATGCACCTACAGCTGAAAAGAAAACCTTCACCCAGTAATAATGCTGCAGAGCATTAACATTTTTTGGCTGTAGGAAAAGAAAGTGAAAGATGTTTTTCAGGGAAGAGGAAATGGCATCTGAAGGGTCTGTGAGCAAGTCACATGTGAAGATACATCTGCTGCTGCTTCACGCTTGCTCCTGCATGTCCTCAGGGAGGGAAAGAAGATTACTGCAGGATATTTTCATGAGAGCTAAATATTAGTCAGCATGAGTATTTAACAGTTCTCAAATATGAAATCAATAGCTCCATCTTTGTTCAAAGCTGCATTAGCCTTGCATTGCTGTCAGGCACACAGGCAGAATCCCCAGCAAGCACATGATGGTCTCTACCAAATAGCCAGAAAGGCCTCCTGCCACTGGGGCACTGATGGGCAGCACGAGCCAACAGCAAGACCAGACAAATCAGACACAGCTTTTTATTGTCATCCTCCCCTGTATTAGCTGGATTTCAGGCACTGAGCATTTCCTTACTCCTCCACCTTAGGGGGACCAGCCAAAACAGACTAGGAACACTTCCAACACTGCAACTTCAGTGACCAAAAGCTTCTTTCTAGGTGCCCTCGAGTCACCCACAGCTAAGAACACGTGCACAAAGGTGGTCTTAGTGTGTATAGCATACCAAACACTCCATGATTCTGCATGCAACAGCTTTATAAGACTAGTACAGGATGGGAGATCTTTGCCAAGATACTGGCAATGTAGATGTGCAAAGTAATTTTTCTATCAAACGTTAGCAATCTTACTGTCATTAAGCTGACAATCACAATACTCATTTTTTCTAATAGGACTTGAGACTGGGAGAAAATAAGAAAACTAGTTGAGATAGCTCAAGGTAGAACTCAAGTCCCCACTTCGTAAAAATCATTTCTTTTTAACTTTGTTAGTTCCAAATGGTAGCACACAACCCAAAACAAAAATGCACCCCCTATTCCTCTTGGATTTCAGTGGTTTTGCATCACTTTCAAATGGTCTCAGTACCTGACTAACCTGTATTTTCAAGTGCAAAACTTATAGTCCAGAATCATAGAATCATTTGAGTTGAAAGGGACGCTCAAAGTCCATCTGGTCCAACTCCCCTGCAATGAACAGGGACACCTACAGCTCCATCAAGCGTTCAGAGGCCTGAGCCTACCAGCCTGACCTTGGGTGTCTCCAGGGATGGGGCACCATGGCCACTCTGGGCAGCCTCACCATGTTTACTGCACAGCTGATGTACCACAACCGGACACTGCACCAAATGTTAGACTCAGCTGCACTCCTCACACAGCACACAGTTCGACAACCAGTTTCCTAACCACAAATTGAGAACAGGAGACGAAACTGATACACTGAAGGAATTTCTACAATCTGTCTATTTTTTTTAGCGTGCAGCCCTGCAAGCAAACTAAATACAGCACAGGCTGTTTGCTACACAGCTACACGTCACAACAGCCCTTCAGTAGAACTCTCAATATACTAACATTTGCTCCCCAGCAACCTACATCACAGCTCAAAGGTTTTAAGGGTACAGTTTGTTACTTCATCTACCCACTGCAATTAAGGCCTCAGTGGTAAATTGTAAACCAATATCGCCATTTGTTTATATGAACAGGGAGCACCCTTGCACATAACGCATTGACCAAAGCTAAGTATTTCTGTTCCTATAACATTTCCCTGCATTTCATGATAGATGCCCCCCACCAATAGCTGGGAACACGTTTCCAGGGATTAGAAAACTATCTTGGATTTTAGAAAGCAAACTAAAATCGGGCACTGCACATTCAGCAGTACCACAATGCCTTCATTTTTGCTCAAACCTGCTGATGCAGCAACAGGTGTAAGGAACAGCCCAAGCAGCACTACCATGGCTTACACCACCCGTGCTGCACCCAGAGCTATGATCAGCCTCTGAGACTTCTGCCAGCACAGTGCATTATTCATCAGAAGACAGATCTTTTTATAGTCACATTCCTTAAACAGCCAAGATTCCTCACACTCAACTCTTTCTCCTGGATTTTTTTGCTAGATTATTTTAAGCCGAGACCTACAAAAATGTGAAATTTGACTAAGAACAATTCTGACAAGAACTGTGGTACTGCAGAAACTCTTGAAAGCCAGGAATGTGCAGTATTTACAGAACCAATAGTATCAAGAGAACAGTTTACTGACAAACGTTTGCTAGATGCGCACCAAGGGAAACATGGGTGAAGAAACAGTACTGTTATTCTAGGAGTGTCTGCATTGTCGTTTTTAAAGCATCTAAAAACTTACTAATGCATTTGCTACACAGAACCTCTGGCTTTCCCCTGATAACTCATTAATGAGGATAGCCTTGGTATAGCTTCACACCCCCACCCTTTCCCTGAGGCAGAAAGCCAAGTCTTTTGAGGAGAGTGGTGCCCCTCTGTCAGCCAGAAGCAAAGTCTACAACCAAGAGAACCAGCTGCCATCTCTTACACCATCTGAACAAAAAAAGATAGCAGGGCTAAGAGAAGCTCAAGGAACAGAAAAAGCCCTTTCCACCCTTTTTATCTGTGCATGGAAGGCCATACTGACTTCAGAATCCTGACGGATTATCAAACTGCCAGAGAAAGACTGTAAATAAGGATTGTATAATTTCAGTTGAGAAAAAGCTGTTATCAGTTGCACAAAATTCCTCTCCAGAAGAGAATATCTGTATTATTTTTCACTTCTGTTCACAAAACAAGAATAACTCTGTTCTCCATTTTAAGGGAACTCCTATCCAACTCATTACTCACTCAGATAATTTTAAAGCTTTAAATAACCAAGTAGTGTTTCAGTAGTACTTCAATAGTATCCCATGCAGAGACAAGTCAGCAATAAAAGCAAACAACAGTAGTGCTCAAAAAAGCTGCCATCTTCAGGGAAAGATGGTACCAGTTACATAGAGAAGGAGTAGATGGAAATATTTTAATCAAGAAACAGCTTCCCTAAACAACACATTCTTGCTCTCTGATTAAATCGCACAAGAAAACAGAAGAATGGAAACAGCAGTTGCCATCCGAGCACAATTTGTAGTCTAGCACAATAGGTTTAATATTCATAGATGACACTGCTAGGTGTGAAACAATCCCTGAATTAAGGTGCTTGCCAAGCAGCAACACAACAATCTTAAAGAGACCACAGACCTATACTGGAGAAAGAGGGTAGGCTTGGCTGCTCCTGGTCCACATGGCAATGAACCAAACCTGCACCCACACCATGAAGCTGTGCTCAAGCAGCAATGCTTTCAACAAAAGCATACTATGGGCACTCCTCTGACCCAGCACACACCCTAACGAGCCTTTCATGGTTCAAGTTTATTACAGAAAAGAGATGTAGTTGACTTTTTCTACGTGTTTATAGAAATATTCTGACCTCGAACACTGAGCTGACACTAACTAAGCAGCCAGAGGAAGATGCCTACATGCAGTTCCAGGGGAGCTCCAAGTCTCAGTTTGTCAGGCCTCCTCTAAAGGTCAGAAATATTGATACCAGAGCAAGGTCAAGTTGCCAGTTCTCACCTCAGGCAACATTCAGTGATCCTTCTTCACAGATTACAGTGGTGCTACATGATATCAAGATGCCATTATTTGTGAGCACTCCCGTGGAGTTCAACTGGAAATACTGATCTTGTTCTGCCCTTATAAAAAAAAAATTCTTCACGTCTTTAATTTCCAAGCTGGCACAGAACTAGAAGCTTCTCCTGGTCCTGTGTGTCAACAGTTTGTTTGCCTAAAAAAACCTATCACAAGCAGTGCTTATTACCTGATTTAACAGACTATTAAACAACCTGGCAGTCATCAGTCTGCACTGGTATTGCCATCCTGTTTGAAATGATAGAAGCAGAGCAACGTTAACATTTTTCCCAATGATATTAGGCCAGCTCACAGTGCCAACAAAAGCTACATGGCATCCCACCAGAGAAGCAGTGACCATCTAGATGGAGGTGGAGATACAACACTTATTTCCCAGTGATCAACCAAATCATGTCCACAGCAGAGGCCATAGGAAAACAAGTGTAAAAAATCCCTGACGACAAAGACATCAGTGACTGGAAGAAGAGAACAAGTCTCCTCTACTTCAGCTTCCCCTCAACCTTGTGACCATTCTCCAGAAATGCAGCACTCTGGGGATACACAGTTCAAGGCAACTCATCCCAGCATTTGACCAGCAAGTTCCTCAACTTTACTCCATACCTGCACCTGCTACAAGTCCATTCCTTGCGTTTGAGGCTGAAAAGACCAAGACTTCAAAGCTTTGAGTTACTATGTGGCACAGGTACAGAGAAGACTAGTATAAAAAGCAGAGCACCCCAGCAAATGAGAAGTTTCTGCTTCTGCTACTGTGGTGAAGTAAGCAGATTAAGAGGCTTAAGAGTTCATTATCTTCACTATGATCTTTTCAGTAACTGCACATTTTGCTGCACTGAGTCAATAACATCAATGGTTTCCACTTACCAAAGCACTCCTATGTAAATAGCAGTAGTTATCTGAGAATTCCTGTAGTGCTGTGAGATGTAGCTGACTTTGACTCCTCTCCTCCTACCTACCTAAACACAGACACATCATTAACTTTTACAGTAATCCATATGGAACAAAACACACCAAACAACTTGAAGAGCGGCCCAGAAGAATTTCCTTGTGAAGGAGAAGCTGTCAACATATAACCCAAGACAAATGGAAAACGAAAAGCAAGGAGAAGAGCGGGGTTGCATCACAGCTACACATCAGTTGTTTATTGCCACTGCCTCCGTTGCTCTGTATGGCTACAGTTACAAGCAACTTTCCCAGCTAGAAAAGGACAGATTCAAGCTGGCTGCCAAAAGCCTAAGCAGCTTCAGCAATCTCTGCTGAAGGTATTATACTTTTACTAGTAAGAGCAACTGAAGAAACAGGTAGTGCTGAAAGTCACCTGAGACTACGCATTCAACATCCTCAAGCACAGGCCTCAATAGCTTCCCATCTGTACTTCTAATATGCAAAAAGATCAAGAGCTCAAAGACAGGAAAAGGCAAATGGTATAAAAGCTAAAAGGCTTGGCCATAATTTGCTAGAAATTCTGCGCTATTACCCAAACCATGCATACCACTTCAGGCCACACCTAACGCTTGATAAGAGCCTCTCCACAGAAAGAAAACTTAAATTTCAATGTCTTTCTGATTCAGAGCTCAGTCACCAATTAAGCTGCTAATAGACACCATAGTATCTCTGCAAAAACCTCCAAAAAGATGCAAGAGGGCAGGAGGTCAGGATTTAGCTTCACAATCCCATTGAAAATATATTCCAGCTGCTAAAACCCAAAGCAAGTGAGATTAGGATATCAGGCTATAAAATGACTAAGGGTTTTCTACATGAGGCCACAAGCTAGAAAGCTATATCAAATTAAGGTCATTTTGGGATAGAGCATCTTAACTGAAGATTACATGAGGCTTAGTATCAGTGGAAATTCCAGAGGCTAAAATGCTTGTGCTGACAATGCAGATTAATCCTCCCTCAAAATTAATTCTAAATTACTTTTCACCAAGCTGCTAATTAGAGACAAGCATTTACATGACTATTTGCCATAAGACATGAAGAACTCCTTGCCATAGCAAGTAGGAAATGGATGCTGCAAAATTGAACCAAATCTCACTTAGAGGTAGGTTTTCCTCCAGGTAATGGAGTTGAGTCTCAAAATTGTTGTTTTGACAGCAATGCCAACAAGAATATACAAATAACCATATATACAATCACGAAAGTGAAAGACCAAGCTACACAGGTTTTCCAAGAGGAAGACAAAAAAGTTTTCTGTTCAGCAAATAAGACTTTAAAACTCTTTGGCAGAGCTGGAGCGCTGCATAGCTCACATCCCCATTACCCAGCGCAGCATGCTTACAGGTGCTCAAAGCACCAACACTCACCGTTTCTCTAGATCTCCTCTTGCAATGTATTTACTCCAGCAGCTTTACCCATTTACATCAACCATCTCATATTTTCATATTTACAACATGAGGATGCAGGTTTTTTTTGACTGCAGGGAATTTTAGGGGACCTTCACCACAGCCTCACGCTCCTGTTTTAAGGCTAATTGTGTTGGGGTGGGGTGTTTGTGATCAGCAATGCTGTGCAAATCATTCACTAGAGAAGGCTGAGTTTACATGGATTTAAAACCAATGGGCCATTGCAATCAGTAATCTCCTGCAACACAAGCCTCCCTTCAGTAACAGTTGCCTTTGCCAGGAATACAAAATGCATTCTTTAAATGAACAGACACTGTGATTCTCATTTCAGATACAGCTGTCAAGTGTACACTGGAGCAAAGATATCATTGGCAACAAGTTACAAACATTTATATCCTATTGCCAAAACTAACTCTTTCTGTGAGTTTGAACTTGACAGAACACTTGTCAGGCACTGAAGAAAGATACAAGAACAAAGGATAAATGTAGATAACTTCCTTCAGTTATCTCCCAGAAGGAAAGACTCCTTGTAATATGGACTCCAGCACTGTTTCTAGAGATGCACACAGGACACCGACCCACATTGGTCACATAAATGGAAAAAGGCTGTTCTTACTCAAAAAGGAGTCTAAATCAGGGAACAGGATATGCATGGCAGTAATTTGGAGTACAAGACGATTCATTTCCTTCATGGGCAAGACTGGGCCAGTGAGCCCCAGAACTGCACTGCAACGGAGCTAGAAAATTCTAAACTCACACTGTGCACAATGCAGGGGAACTCATCACTGGCCTTCACTTCACCCTTCTGACAGTTCAAGAACTCCCAAACAGGATATACGAGTTGGGCTGGGCAAACAATCACAGGAAATTAATTTTATATTCTGCTAGAGGGAATGAAGCAGTCTCTTTCCAGCTGAGAGCATATAATTGTTTGGCACTAACTGGCTACATCCTAGAAGCTACAACAGCAGCTGTACAGTTTGTTTTGGTTGGGTGTATTTATTTTTCCCTTTGTCTCAATTCCATTTGTTTCCCAATCCTATCAATTCCCAGAAAAAAATGAGGTGTAGGAGGATTTGGGGCCATGATGACCAAAGTGACATTCCCTTGCATACAAACAACTTCGCAATGCACTGGCTATGGTCATGGCAGGCAAGTCACCAAGGACAAAACAGGGCAAGAGCTACAGGGCAGCCCGGATAGGAAGAGACCTCAGAGACCCCTGAGGTTATTCTCTTACATGTTTTACTCCAGAGTTAACACTAAGGACAACAGCCCGAAGTACATCTACCAGACAAAGGAAGAATGTTTGTACTTATCTGAGGAGATAAAGGAAAGAGCAAGATGCCCACAGCTTTTATCTCCCCAAACAGCAGCAAGAAGTAACAACACAGCACCCGCGTCTTTACTGCATAAAGCTCAACTGAACTGATACTCAACTGCTTTTAAAAGAATATTGTTGCGCTCCAGTGGGAAAGACTTCCACTTGTTTGAATAAGCACAAGGAGGAGTTTAGAAGAGATTCCTTAACAAGGAGCACCAAAACTATTCAGTTGGCTCCACTGTTAGAGCTGACATGGCCAATAACAGTAATGCTGTTGGTACTCCAGTGAAAGGAAAAAATTGTTAACTGGTCATCGGAACACAAATTTCTGCTATAATTCTACGAACTGTTCCAACAATACCTCCTCTGTATGTAGCATTTTTTATTCAGGGCAACACAACTTATCCATGGACAAATTTCACACAAAGCCTGACACTAAAAATAGATTGTTTCAAGACTGGGACTTCACTTCAAATGAAGTTTCCCATCTAATATATTTAGAAATGTAATTGTTTTTCCAAGCTGTTGCTAATGAGCAACTTGAGGGGGAGGTTGTTTTTGTTTTGTTTTTAAAAATCAGAACTAGTTACAGCCTCCCTGTAAAGGGGAAAGAGGAACACAGAGCAAGTAGCTCCAGCTGATGCCAATATTTCAAAAATAACCAAATAACTTGAATAATCTCCAAAACATTTTTTTTTATAGACGCTCTCCTTCAGAAAGAGGCCTTCAGTGATGTCTGTGATTTTGACAGCAAGTACCTTGTATGGATTCAGAGCACACAAAGCACTTCATAGAGTGCTAACCGTTATGCCTATTGCTAAGAACATGAGGAATGAACGGACAGGAGGACTGAAAGATCTGGGAAAGCCCTGGGACAGTTTGCTTCCAAGCTTCATACCAGAGATTATGGCAGAGTTTGTGTTTATTTAGGTAGTTTTCACAAGAACACTACTCTGCTCCAAGTGAGCTCCCAGCCAGAGACGCCCTTGGCACCCAGGGATTAGGACAGCAGCTACATGTGACAGAGATGAGGGGTCTGAGCTGTTCTGCAGAAGCAAGGCAAGGCACAGACCTCCAGATATACAGACTACAGCACACGTTTCCTGAGTATTTATAATAGGAGCAAGATAAAAGTGCCATTTCTAGGAAGTGACATCAGTGTGAACACAGTACTACATCAACAGGGACACTTAGCACAAAGCAGAACACACACACAGTTCCTTGGCAATTTGAAAGGCAGCTTGAACTCTTCTCCTGTTAAAGCCACTCTGCATGTAATCCTAATCCTTCACACCTAATCCTTTCTCCCAAGCCTCTCACCTGTGATAGGGCAACACTGATAATTCCCAGTGCCTAGATCTGGCCAAGAAGCCAATCACACACATTACACAGGCTTAAGGAAAAAGATGCTTCCAGCAACAGCTTCTAGGCATCATCCATAGCATTTTAATTTCTCTTCAGGTTTACGAGGAAAACAAATGGAAGATTTGTTGCAGTTATTACACACCAGCTCTGCCTCCCAGACCTTGAAGGAGGAAGCTGGCTGGGGTATAGACGAGTACAGGCACCATAAAAATACCCTATGTGCCTGTGCAATTATGGACAATAGTCAGTGGGATGCATGAGTATTCATAATAGGAAACAAACCAGCATTCTAAACATGCAGAGCTCCCACTCCAGACAATGTAACCCAACTATCCTGTCAAGAGTTCCTGTAAGGAACATTTGAGGAAAAACAAAATCTTCATCTATAAACTTGGCAAGCTCTCGACACAGGCAGGTAGGAACACATTAGAGCAATTACTCATACATAGCGAGTGCATCCCTTCTGTAATACAACAATGGATCAGTTTTCACTTTGCCCTGGATTAGAAAACTGCTCCAGATTTTCCCACTGGAGCAGGAGCACCCCAGTAGCTATAGCTTGGGGCCCATCAAAAGCATCTGATTTTAACTGAAGTGAAATTTTATCAAAGTAGTGCACACGAGCCAGGATAAACCAATTGATTTATAATGCCAGCCTGGAGGTACAGTTAAGAATACAGATTATCCACACATCTCACACGCTCCTTTCCTAGCCCTTCAGTTTGAAGGAAGGCTGAGAAAAGGCAACTTTCAAGCTGACAAGACCAACAAAACCACCACAGATGGTTCAGATACCCGCAGGTACACAGCCTCTTAAAAATACATCTAAGAGTAACATTTCCCCCTTACCTTGTCCAAACTAAAGACCACTCCAGTCTATGAGCTTTCAGAGACAGAAGAGTAGGAAGGCTCCAGATCGAGTTAACAATGAAGAGAGGAGATTCAATCCACAAAGTCAAAGTCAACTGGATCTTCAAGGCACCTGCAGTTTTCTCCAATGGGCCAAGCTTCTTACTGACAACTGCTGCAGGAAGCTTGGACAGCAATACTGACATTTCCATTTGAGAAACTGATGTTTAATTGGATAGCAGCTGTTCTATAGTAAAAAGCCAGAACTTGCCAGGAGTTCATTTCCATCAAGGATTGGGGAGAAAACTGAGGGGGTGTAAGTAACTGCAGTTCATGTACTATAAAGTACTACCATGTCTGTGCAACTTCAATCTTTTAGATGACTTCATTACTCAGAAGAAAAATGTGGATCCATCTGTTCCTATTAGAGCATAAAATGTCTCGGTGTGTCCCCTCTACAGCCCTTTATTACAATGCACAGCTGTTTCTCCTCCATCCAGCCTATCCACAGCCCCAGCACAGTAACAACCCCTGCAATGCCAGCGATAATATATAACTTCAAAAGAAAACACTTAGCAGCTGGTAACTGTATCCTCACATTTAGTCCATGTGAAGATCTAAGGAAAACCCACAAAACACAAGCTTTTGAAATAGGAAAGCTATTTCTAAGGTGCTGCAAAAATCCCTGTTGCATCCAGCTCCTGTGGCGAGGGAGAATGAGACTGTAGCTGATAGAAGGGAAAAATGAAAGGCATCACAGCCTGGAGTTACCTCATTTTTCTTCTCAATATTTCATCAGTTGATGGCAGCAGCATCAATTACTGAGTAACTTCATTTGATTTACACAGAATACCATGAAAGCAAAACATAAAAAAAATCTAACGACTCCTAGAACCATAGATCTGAAGGAAAGATCTCATCAGTACAAAGGACAACACATGCACAGGTAACACATCCTGAAGCATCAGCTTAGCTGGTCACAATCTGATGCAAGTTGAGCATCCACAGTACCCTCCTGCTGATTCTGAGACTTTCAGTAAGCCCTAAATAGGTAATAAAGCTGTAGAATTCATGTTCACATACAACTCCACATCCCACATTGTCTGTCTCTGTACCTGTGAAGGAGACTTGTTTGAACAACACCAGAATTCCTATACTTCAGCTGGCAAGCTAAGCTTTGCACCTGACTCAGGTCAGACTACAAGTGAATTTACTGATGATTGTATTAACAGTAAAGGAGAAAAATGAATTATAGCACTGAAAAACAAAAACTGTGGTCAAGTATTACTAAAATTTCACCAAAGCTCCTGCCCATTGCATGAAGAAAGTGCTTCTCCAGTGCTCTTTCACATCACAGGAGACTCCCTAGTGCAGCTCTGACAGGCAGCTAGTGCTGCTAACAGAAGCCAGAGACAACAGCCTAGAGGAATGCTCCTGCCTTAATTCACATCACCAGTACTTACCACTCTGCACATGGGGGGAAGCACCTAGAGGAAACGCCAGCCTGGAAAAACATGTGCATACCATTATCTCCCCCCCACAAATTGTTTGTATGTATGTTTATCTCTGTATGTTTATCTGAAGGCGAGTTTGGCATTGAAATAAAAATATGGAGTGAGGTTAGCTCAATTATTTGTACAACAGGTATTTAAAGTTTGTTTTCCAGACCATGGCTGCCAAGCTGATTGCAAGAATTAATATCTCAAAGCAAGCATCAAAACAGTCTTCAGCATATGCAACCACAGAGCAAGTTTGCACAAGTTTATCCTAGAAGGAAACAAGCTCTGGGAGATCCTCATGAAAACAGTGAGCTGGTTCCAAAGGTATCCTATCTGCTTCCTATTAAAGAACTTTCCCTCTCAAGCCATAAGTGAACCATGTTTATCAATTAAAAAAGTGACGAGTTTCACTTCAGCTTTGGGAAAGACTGGCATAGCAGGAAGAGAACAGAACACCCAATGCAGACTGCCTATGCAACTCAGCATTGTGCTGTCTGATTTAAGTCAAGACAATTGCAGATGAAAAAGCAGACACTCCTTTCCTACCTATCTCCCCCGCCATCCCCCACTTCATTGCATCACTGCAACATTTTGGTGAGGAACAGGAAAACCGTAGATGTTTAAACTAGATTTTTTTTCAAGACACATTACGCATTACCCATCTAAAATACGAGTGCTACTGTATGTGCTGAGAAATCTGCCTAAAAAGGAAATACCACGAATATCATAACAACAAAACACAAGTCAGATGTTAGGGCAGCACCTTGCAAATACAAAAGCAGAAGTTAGAAATAAAGGCTCATGATAACGCCAAACTGCATCTACTATCAAAACCTACCTCAAAAACAAGGTAAAGAACAGACCTGATACCCTGCAGTATGTTTATTTTCAGCAAAAAAAATCATTTGCAACAAGCTCACTGAGCAGAATTTGCCTCAGATGCTTGGCCTGCTATGGAATACCAGCTAAATCAGTCACCAATTACAGCATTTGCTAACATCCACAAAATAAATCTACTGCACACAAGTCAAGAGCATGAAGCCCATCCATGAGATAAATATTCACGAATATTTCTTGCACTCTAAGACAGGAACAGACTGAAGCCATAAGGGTGAGACAGACTAATGTCAAATGATTTTCAACACCAACAAGTTCATCTCTGTAATTTGAACCAGCTAGAGAGAAAAGCTGCAGGTTCATGGGAAACATTTTGCACATGTGCTCAGCCACACAGAACATAGCAGGAGCACTATCATTATCCAAAGCGTACAACTGAGATATAAATACAGCTCCAGCTTACAACTGCAGGCCATCAGCAGTTCCTCACAAAACACCAGCTCACCCGCTGTCACTTTAACCATTAGCAATAAGCAACTGATATCACAACACCAAAGGCTACTGCAAGGCAGGTACTAGAGGACGTACACAGGAAACACTGAATCAACTCTTTCAGTACTCAGAGATTCTTCAGTGCTGCTACATGTATACAAATCAAGATATCAAGAACGTAAATTCATCCCCTAGCACCAGTCCTCCCGCTCTTGCTGTTTATAGACTTAAGCACAAGTGAAGCAGCTATAAAAGAACTCCCTCATTACCACCTGCTCAGCCTTCAGTATACTGCAGATCCTAAAAGGAAGAAAACAAGAAAATACACATTGCAGAACTGACAAGCACACCATTATTTATCAGAACAGCATTATCACATAGCACATAGCTAATCCACGAGATTTCCTAAGCAAGAGTCAAGTGCAGTCACACAAGCCAGGAAAGCCAGTTTTATCTGCCATGCCATTATTTTTCATTAAAATGTGAACGGTTGATTTGCTTTAAATCATTTATCAGGTCAAATATCAGGAATCTCAATAATGTGATTGCCAAGACGAGACATTTGTCAGCCCAGATATTCTGAGTTCATCGAGGATCCTGGTAATTTCCCTCCATTTGGTTGCTTGTAGTGGAAAAAGAAGTTGGTTTCTCTAGTCCTCAAGAGCATCAGACTAGAGCTTCTGCATGCTGACAGCTATCTGACATAATATTACAGCCTGGAGAAAGAACATTATAAATCCCCAAAGTCCATCTAAATACCTGCAAAAATAAGATGACCACTAAGGAGAAAAACTTAATAAAAGTCTGCACTTGGCCTAACAAAATACACAGTTGGTTCCTTAGACAGGAAGGCATGCATTGAAGATACACAAGTAATCTCTAAATGGAGGCAATCATTCAGCTGCAGGCTGGTTTCTGCTACAACAGTAAGGCACTACAGCAACCACCAGCTAGCACCGCTCTGACCATTGTGCTCATTGGATCCCAAGTCACAAGCATTCACCATCTTGTCTTCATCTTTTAGCAGCCAGGAAATTCTGCACACTGCCACACTGATACGAAAACTGGATTAAAAAGTGCAGACAGTGAATGAATAAGAACGTTCAATTAGTATCTGTGTCGATCATCTGGCTGACTGTTGTTTTCAGTGGGTCTTGGAACACTGCATGACACTGAATAGAGACTCTCATTCTGTACACTGGCTTGCTTAACAATTCATGTCATATTCTACACTACCAATAAAGCAACTCGTCAGTAACTGCTAACCTTGAATAAAACCAGATTAATTCTACTTTTTAAACAGACGTGGGCTAATGCCTCCCAGATTACATTATAGTCCTGCTAATAAACAGCAGGATATCCCCAAGTAAAAAAATCTTCTGGACCTTAATTTCAATGCATATTAACAACTCACACCTTTGGGGAAACCTTAACTACTGCAGACTTCCAGGGTTTTACTTTTATGCTGGTAGACAAAAACTCAAAGAACAAAAAGGTACCATAAAGAACAAAGAACATGGCAGGGAAGCGGTAAAGAACCTCATTATTCAGGAAAGAGCTTAATTAAAGTCTGGGAAGAATGGTATATTCAAACACTGAACCTTCTTAAACAGATTTTTGAGCTAAAAGTGTATAGCCCAGGATTTCAGGCAGTTGAAGGCAACTAAGGTGGCACTGAAGCAAGACACATGAAAGCAAAAGCAGAGCTCTAAATTGGGAAGCGTGGGGTTGTTTTCAGTTGCATACCCACATATAACTCAGGTCTCACTTGGGCAATACCAGTACCTTTCTCACCAACCAGGCTGAAGCTAGAGCTCACTTGCAGCAGGTTTTGAGGCTACATCAAATGGGAGAAAGCAGATGAGGCACCGATGAGGAAGTCCATCACTTTCCAGAGCAGAGCTCTGGAAGTCCATAAGCCATCTGACATAGCTTTAACTCGGAGCATGGTTAGATACAAAGTTGCCAGCTTCCAGAGGTCCCCTCCAACCTAATTTCCCAGTCATTTTGAACACCTGTTGCAGATTGCCACTGATTAACATATCAGGAAAACTTGCAAAATGCAACCTTCTACAACACCAACAAAATCATTATACATATAACAAAAATCTCTTCCATAGGATCAAGATCCCCATTCTCAGCTTCTAATGCAACAACCCCACTAAGTTTGTTGCCAGACTCTTGCACACTGCAAGCAAAATCACCAGCCTATAAGCACTACTTCTTACACAACTGGTGTGATTAGTTAATGCTTATGCTTCTCAAAAGACTCCTCATCACATCTCACATGGGTTAAGTGTATATGCAAGCTCATCTGCTCATTCTTTCTACAGGAAAACAGGAATGTTCAGTTTAAGGCAAGCTCATGGAGGAACTGTAGTTTAGGTTTGTTAGCACTTCTTTTGTAGAAGCAGCATTTCTTTGTGCTTCTGCTTGGACAGTACATACTTTAAGTCCCACATAGACTGGCATGATCCTGTTCCCCTAAGGTAAAAAAAGAAAACAAAAAACCAAGACATACAGCTTCAGGCTATTTGGTTGACATGGATTTTGTCATGAGAAAAACCAACTTAAGTTAAGAACAAAGATTTAATCAAAACATTTGCTAGCAGCATTTGTTTAGACTTCCATCTCTAGGAGAACCCAGACAATCATGCCCTATGTGATTCTGTGGGATGATATGACTCGCAGATTCTTTTTTCTTATATTGAGCCATTCATTAGCTTAAAAAGCAAATGAGAACTATGTTTACAAGAGAAAAGAATTTATAAGCTCAGATCAGATACTGCGGGCTTTGGAACAAGAACACTAAACAATATAAATGTTCCTGTTTACCAACAGAGCACCTTAATTTGGCAAGGACTACAGATGTTATTTCTCACCACAGCTTTGTGAAACATCAGCAAGAAGGAAAAAACAACAGAAAGGAAAACTGCTTCTCCTGCCACCCTTTCACAGCCACAGGCTCACTTGAAAGAAATACTTTACCAAAAGCTATTAAACATGCACCAGAAAATGCCATTCTATACAACAGACAGAAGCCACACGTTCACTTTGTTGTTAAGCAGTAACTTCAAAATCTACCATCACATTTGTAAGCCACAGACCGATTGCCTTTGTCCGAACAGAGCTGACGTGCTGCAGAGCAGTAAGCGAGGAAAAGGGGGAAAAAACAACAAAAACACAACATAGCTATGTATGTGTAATATGTACATAACATATACTTCTTTTCCAAGAGAAATCACCAGAGAAGACCCAACTTTCACTCAGACCTTCATCTAGAACCAGTTATTCAATGGACACTCCTTAAGGGCCTCATTCAGCTTTCCTTCATTAAAAGCTGGATATGAAGTGAGGATGCAGATTCAAATTTTGGACTTTAAAAAAAATAATATAAATAAGCATACACCATACCCATACCCACCCATCACACTACCCAGCTAGCAGATAAATATTTATACAGTGTTATCTTTATTTGCTTTAACCAACCACTTGCATGCTTGAAAAAGACAATCTTTGTCCTCTGACCCGCCAATATAACAGGCTTACTCTGATCTAAGTACACACACAAGCAATACCATATCAAGAATTGTTGGCAAAGTTTTCAAATATTTCCTCCTGAATGAGAGATCTCCCATGAAGATACCACTGTAACACAAACAAGTACAAAAGGCACCAAAGGTATCTACGCCATAGTTTCCAGGGTTGCTATAAACTTTCTTTGAGACTTGGGGAAAGGCTGAAGGGGAAAACAAGAGATGTATATTTTATTGTTATTAGTTGTTTCCCCAGAGGGAACTGTCCTGGTAATAAACAGCCCATTCTTGAACTGCAAATAATTTGTTCCCTCCCCCGCCACGGGGCATTCATAACACCCAAGCAATGCTAGGACTTGAGATGCCAGATAATTACAACACAACATATTTAATAACATAGAAGGCTAATGCAAACAGGAGCCCAGAACTCCCAGGGCAGAAATAACATGTATTACTCACTGCATGCTCTGGGCTGAGGAAGGCCAAAGCTGCTGCACAGCTGAGCAAGGTGCTGCTCAGTCCATGCTCAAAGCTTCACCCCAGAGGCTGCCACAGCCCCCTCCAAATCTGCTTCCCATTCTGCTGTTGCAAACACAGCTGCTCCACACACACATGGAAGCAGCAAGTCCCTCCAACTATCAAAGAGGGAGCTGAGCCAGGTGGGATTCATCCCTCCAACTCAACTGCTTTCTAACCATTTGGTTTAATTCTGAGCAATAAGCAAAGCTGCTGGAGGGGTTGAAAAATCCCCCGCTAAGGGAGAAAGACAGATGAGGTGCAACAGAAGGGCCTTCTCTGGTCATTTGTCTTGGAAAAGGAGAAGTATATGTTATTATGTACATATTACACATACATGGCTATGTTGTGTTGATTATTTGCATGGTTTTTTGGTTTTAAGCCAGATTTCTGTAATACTACCTAAGTTTTTAATTGGTTTGATCTCTGTCCCAGCAGTTTGTTTAACTCCTGCCATTAAACACTGACACTTAAGGCAAGGGTTACTAGACATCACATGGAGAAGACACCCAGTTAATATGATGGTACAAGAGACATACATTTTCAGGAGCAGTATCAACTCAGTTCCTTCTGAACGCTGTCAAAGAGGGCCAGCTTCCCCAGCTACAAAGCACTCACACCCTCCTAGTACTCTTCCAAAGCAGAAACCACCCTGCTGTATTTATACTGCACACAAACCAAGATTTAACTCCAGTACTATTACAGCCACGTGTGTATACCTGACATCATACTTCCTAAAGCACAGTGATTTATTTGAATGCAGTATTTTTTATGGCCATATTGCAGAGGCAGACATGTCATCAAAGCAAAGCAAAGTCGACCTCTGATAATCTCCAAAAAACACAGTTGTACAGTATGTTCTATATATCTCTAATAAGTATAATGCTAATTAGATCTGTTCCATTATACAGCATTAAATAACAATCCATTTGTGCTTATCCCTGGCAAGCTTCAAGAGCTGCATACCAAGAAACCCCCTCTGAAAGCATCCTGGAGTTGATGTATACACGGGTCCAGAGAGAAGAACGGGCAGCCTGATTCTGGTTGCAGTCTTATTTACAAGAAACTTCCTTCTTGCCAGTTCAGACTTCAGCAACATGAACAACTCAATCCCAAAGGCAGTTTTAAAAACAGAACAAATTGCCAGTTTAACATCACAAGTCAAATATCCTTTATGAGGTCCAAGAAATATCCCTTTTCTCCAGGAATGACTCAAAGGATGCCATTCAAGGGGCAGAGATTCCTAGAAACTAAACATTTACTTACAGCATACCTGGGGAAATCCACACAGTGCTGGTAGTGTGCTCTGAAAAGCTCTTTTGCATCCAGACAAGGAAGGATTCATGAAGGTCAGTCACTTGCCTGCACAGGAACTGCATAAAGTTACTTCCTCTGAGGCCTCTTTCCCAGCACACAGCTACAGAGTGGGTACAAAGCAAGTTGCAGCAGCTTCTCAAAACCAAGGTCACCCTGCAATTCATGCATATTAACTCACACCTACAAGTCCTGAAAACCAGAAGAATATCCAGTTTACAAACTTGTACTGATACTGGAATATGCCAACACCAGTTCTTCCTACCAGGTTGTCCTCTACACATTTCACAGCTCAGACATAAGGGCAAGGGAAGCTACGCACTGGCTCCCCCTTCATACAAGTCCTCTAACCAAAACATTAAGTTTTCCACTGGAAAGAACGAAAAGCCAGAGTGAGCTATAACTAACCACAAGATCAGTGGGGCTGTTTGCAGCCCTGTGCTTCCAACTACTTGATGGATGCCTTGCAAAACAGCTCCTTGCCAAAACAAATGCTTACAAAGAAACCAAGAGAGGGGAAAAAAATTAAAATAATTTAAAAAAAAAAATCATGATAGCCCTAAAATTCACAAGCTGCGTTACTACCAATTTGCTTGACTGTGGAATCAGCAAAACATCAAGAAATCATAGAACACGAAACATAGAACATATAGAAACATAGAAATCTGAACATAAACTTCCTACTTTACAGCATCTAAGAAGTAGAAGTGAGGCATTTGTCTTATCTGAATTAATAAAGCAATAGTAACACTGGAAACATTTGATGCTGAACTTCTATGCAGTTCACTGGAAGTAGTTTGTTGTTGACTGGGTACATCGCCAGTATTACAGGAATCTGCCAGATTACTGTTCTACTGACAGCAAACCCATGGTATTTTTCTAAACTAGAATAATCTTAACATAAGCATAGAATGCTAAGCTGTATGCAAGCATGTACCCTCAACTTTGTATTCCAAACATTGTTTTCAACATATTCTGACTGAAAACTGCCCCACAAGTTTTAGGATCCCTATGTAGTGCTCTAAGGATAACAATGTGTGTTTCTTGCTTAAAATTATCACCAGTTAAAGGTCTTAACAAGATGAGTCAGTCAACAATGCTGTAGAACAGCCTGGCTTTAACAATCATCAAAAAGCTGCTTAATCAAAAATTAATTTGCAGAAACATCAATGCATAACAATCTGTGCACTGGTTAAGCAAATACTTTATAGTGCTATGTGCACCATGTGGGTCTGTCTGCCTTTCAGAAACTACAGCTATTAGAAGACAGAAGAAAAGGGAGAAGACAGAGAAAGGCGCAAGCAAGACATTTATCACTGGAGGCTCTGGAGCTGCCAGTCAGCACATTACATGCAATTAATCTTGCTGGCTACTGGTACTTAGCTTTTTCAGCAAATAAGATATTAGTCACACTCAGTAGCTTTACAGAGAGCCATAGCATCTCAGAAGTACCAGAACAAGTGCTAGAAAGAAAGGACCGATGTACTTGGTGAGATGTACCTTGTCCAGGTACACTCCGTACAAAGACAGAATAGCAGCCACATCAGCAATGGGTACCTCCAACATCACAAGGGCTGGAAGGAGCTCTTGGCAGTCCTAAAGAAATGGCGCTTAGTCAACCACATAGGCCACAAGGAGCATTCAGGGGCCTGTTTTGGAGATTGAAAGGCAATTACTATCTAAGTAGCAGCTTAAGATAAAAGAAAAAAGCCTATATGCAAGAGTCGTATTTTGTTCCACAGACTCCAAGAAGACTGTCTTACCAGAGATGAAGCAAGGACTGCTTCTGCAAAGGAAGGAGGTCCTGCACTCCAAAGCAAGCTCTGAGCACTAGATTAAACCAACAAATCAAACACTAACATTCACACGGCCCACGCTGCAATGTAGAAGCATGTGCAGCAGATGAGCTCAGGATGTTTCTAATGCAACAAACAAGCAGGGAAACAGGCAGCTTTTAGTAGCTAAGTGTGACATTGCTTTGTCACATATTTTTATTCACCTAAATTCAAAGCTGCTCTAAACAGAACTATTTTTATTCTTACCATCTGGAACTAAAAAACTGAATCGATTGGACTGCTGCTACGACCACAACAGTCAGCATGAAGGCACACCTCTTTGCCTCTTCTCTTCAGGACATAATGGTTAGCAGACTACATCCTACCTTTGAGCTTTGTAGCTCTATCCTAGTTACTGTGTATGGAAAGAGATGACTAATGCTGATCAGACCCGTGGGTGGAAAAGCAGCAAGCATCAAGTCAGAGTCCAGTTCTTTTTCTCCTATCAGATCAGTTATCAGCAAAAGCCACAACACAAGCCTGTTACCACCAATCAAGGCTGCTGGAAGCCAAGGCATTTTGTGTTATGCATTAGATTGTGCTACTCCAGGATTATTCATATATATATATATATATATATATATATATGTATATGTATATATATATATTCTTTAAGAGCAACTAATAGCCCTACAACAACTCAGTAGTCTTATTGGAAGGAGGTGAACATCTATCACTAAATAACAGCCTTACTGAAGAAAATATTATTCTCCTTTTAAGTATGCTATTGTGTAGGGGGAAAAAATACATTGCAGCAACAGCATTAAAAAGACCACATTATAGGTAACAAGAGCATCTTCTCACAAGGGTTACTGGAATTTAAGTCAAGAATCTAAAAGAAATCACCCAAGTGCTTCAAAGTGCCATCAAAACCTTGCAATACTACAGCAAGAGATCATCAACCGGAACATCAACATGAGGCAATAGTTCAGCCACGCTCCATTCTTCGTCTGCTCTTAGTATTCTCTTCTCTCTGGAACTATCCTTATCCTTCCCTGCAGACTGACATACTAGCCTCCCTGGGAATCTGCGTGATTGATTTATACAGATTAGCATGCTATCAAGTTCATTTTCAATATTGCCCACCTTGAACTTCATTATCTGCTTTAGAGAAGATAAAGGTATTAGACTCACAATGTATTTTCAATGTAATACTCTTCAGTTCTGCAATGAATTATGTAGCTATATTTCACAGCGAGAGTTGGAAGGATTTTATATTCAGGTGGCATGTAATAGATCAGAATTTCCCTCCCTTGGAGTCACACAGACTTCCAGTGCTGACCTCACATTTATGCACCAGCACTTCATGCATCTCAAACAGCCCACTGTAGAAGTTGAAGGACTCAGTAAAATGTCTTCACAGTAAGAAAGAAGATGCTGTTTTCCAGTTCTACTTCTTCAGATAATACACAGTCTAAGGCAGATCTGTTCATTCTTACAAGCTTCAGGCTGGAAAGCTTGAAGAGATGGTTAATGAGGATGGAAAAACGTCATGCAAATTGGCATGACTGACAATGAATACTGAGGAGCAAACTTCATCTCAACACAGAGATTAATCAGAACTGGAGAGCTGCGGTTATAAACACAGCTCACAAAACATAAGTTCTACTCACTCTGTATTAAGTTCTACATGCAAACTGAGCCAGGTCCTAGCAAGTAAATACAACCATGTTCAGATGAAACATATGCTCTTTTCAAGGCAAATTATGACCAAAATAACTCATTCAGATGTGTTTTACGCCATTTTGTGTTTACAGAGAAAAAAAAGGTGGATGCTTTTGAGAACTTAAGCACCATAAACTAAGGAGACAAGATTCATGAGATATTTGTGAATACTATGAAAACAGAAGGTATCTTAAACTTGGAAAACACAACAAAGAGCTGAAAAGACAAAGAGCTTTATCTTCCACAGGATGCTTTAGGAAAGCCTGAAGGATGCAGGCTAACCCATCTCAGGGGGACATTCAGAAAAATTATCAAATAGGAATTCTGTGCTGTTTGTTGGTTTGGGGCTTTTCTGAGTGTGTTCAATAGAATGACATGAGGGCTTACTTGACTTTTTAGCAAAGAACTGATAAGCACCTCTACCGAAGTGTGGCTTCCATTCAGTTTGGTTAGTCATCCCCACAGCACAACCTCCATACACTTTACAGCATCTCAGAACACAGTTACAGCAATTCAGTTTTCTTTGTGCACTTCCACATTCCCACAAATACAGAAAAACTTGCATATATTCTTGAGTCAGAATCCAACGTGAAGCATCATTGGCACTAAGTTGTAGCTATAAAAATCACATCCTGAAGGAGGCAAATAGAGCTCCACAGCCATCAAACCCGTACACTAAGACAGCAAAAACAGAGATACAACTATCAGCTGACAGTGGTACAGCAACACAGGCTATCTAGTGTAGAAATCCATATAAGTTATGTAAATACTGCCTAGAAAAATACTGTTGTGCTTCAACACTAATTCCAAGAGCAGCCCTCGACAGTGCACTCCATTACATAGATGTCGATCTAATCACAGCAACTCTGCTCACAAATGTTGCCAAATCTTCCAAAGTATAAATGTGGACAAAAGCATTGAGGATGAGTCAGCTTCACACCCACCTTGCTTGGGAGCTCAAACTACATTAATGTCAGCGGTTTGACCACAGCAACAAACAATCGTGTAGGAGATTAAAGTACTTGTTTCAAACTGACCTATGCTCAGGTAATTCCTCTTCTTCACAGATACCAGAATGATCTGGGGATGCTGAGCTCCCACCCTCCAGGAATAAGGCTGCATCAAACTGGAGCCTGATGATTTTTCAGCCCAAAACAAAACAAAGGCAGGATCTCTTGTCTGTGCCACCAACAGCCATTTCTATTTCCATGTTTGCCCAAGAATTAGGTCATGAAAATACAGCCCCACTGAACTCACAGCCTGACACCCAAAGCCTCAGTCCTTTCCCTTAACATTCCTGCCAACTGGAAAGCAATGAGTTGCATTGTCTCATCTCCCGCCCTACTCAATTTAGCTAAATAAGGAAGCGGAGTACTTGTGGAACTGTTTGTTTAATATTACTCTCTTGTGCGTTAAATGCCAAGAGGAAATATGGAAACGGTCACTCCTACACACCAGAGTGACGAGCTGATTCACAACTGTGGGATATTTTTCATGAGTACATGTGCAAATTTGAGTCACACTATTTATCTTCGGATAAAGTTATTCTTGAGATGAGATTAATCTTGGACACTATAAATCTATTCAACTTTGTGGTCAGAGAAGTTCACGGTTTTCTGGCTTCCAAGCAAAGCTCTGCTTTGGACCAACAGCTTCTCACTCCTTGGCACTGAGAATCTCATCACTCCATCAAGCGGTTAGGAAAGAATGTTTCTATGTTTGTAATGGTTTCTCCTTTCAACTCCACTTTTCCAGGTGCTTCGAAAACAGATCTGCAGGAAGACTGACTTTCAGAGCCCCACCTCATCTGCCGAGCCAGTAAATTCTGTGGATAATGTGGCATCCAGACACACTTTTGAAGAGTGCAAGTTCTAGGAACAACCTTCTTAAATGGTCAGAAACACTTCATTAATGAGAAAGTTTTGAAGAAAAAAAGTGCTGTCTGAAGCAGCTGAGCTACCTCTGATTTAACAGCTTGTTACTTCACAGTGAGCACACTGCAGGTAAGCCTGGACACTCAGTCACATGTGATGCTGCAGCTGAAATGAAGTCTGGATCTTCACCTTATGTTTGCTCCCACTGCCTTCACTTGCACAGAAACTGTCTCAAACTACACACACTCTGCAGCCTCATCTCAGTCCTTGCACACAGTGCTGGCCACAGCCTGAATGACAGCCAGATAGCACTTCACTGTATTTTTTCCAAGCAGTTCATAAAGCACAACAACAGCTTATCTGTAGCTTGCAATAGGAAGGGAAAAATCTTTAATATATTCATTTAACTCAGAGGAGAGCATTAAGAGCTGGTTTCATTACTAGCAATATACATGGCTCAGAATACAACTCCTCTTTCTTAAGACAGGACTGGAATTGGTTTTCCTGAATCACTTATGCCCGAGTCCAAATAAAGATGACTGTTCTCTTAATACAATACCCCAAACTCAGAGAGGAAACAATTATTAGGGTAATTATCAAATCAACCCAATATTTGGACAATGGAATCTCTGTTATCACTGCTTTGAAACAAGTCCCTTGATAAGGGGAATAGCCCTGCGGCAAGCAGCTGTCCCCCTTGGGAGCTTTTGACACAGCAGATGTTGTTATGCATTACAAACAAGCTGTGCTACATCATCCGGCAGAACATCAGGCAACTTCCCCATCCCCCTGCAGGAACCCAAGAGAATTTCCCAAGTAACACGATGAATTAAAGCGTTTTCATCACCAAAAAGGAATCCTTTCCCCCTGCAAAATCTCTTCCTTTTCTCCAGTCTCTGTTATCTAAGGGAGAGAACACCTCTGCCAACCTCCCTTCTCAGTTCTCCCCCACAAAAGAATCCCTACAATGTTTCAGAGAGGTTCACAATTAAATTAAATTACTTTTAAACAGCTTTTTGTTCCTGTTACCCTTCATCTAGGAAATGTGAATGGGACACAGTATGTCAGATACTTCCCAGCAGCAAGCATTGCGGGCATAATGACACCAGTCATTGCACCCAAGTACCTTGCAAAGAAACACCATGCAGACCCTGGGGCCAGTGCTCTCTAATACAACATTTGAGATACTCCTGTCACACTTGTGCTGTTTTACCCCATATCCATTTACTCTTTATTCTACAGATTTCACTTGCAAGCCATGAAGAGCTCAACATCATTAGAAGGTAATTTTTTGTCAAAGACAGCCCTTTTCTGTGTTTTCAAACTTCTACAGTTCCCAGAAACGAAGAAATTGGAAGAGTATCCTGGAGCAATGAGCCTGGAAAAGCAAACCTGCATAGCATGACACAGAAGCAAACAGCGCTTCTCAAGAGGCTATTGGATCTGCTGGAAGATGAGCTTTAATCATAAAGATAAGATTAAAAGCCAGACTCTGAGACTACATTGTGAGTTCATGCAACTTTGGGTTTTTAAGCTTCAAGAGCCCTGGAAAAGATTGTTATGGAAATCTAAAATCTACTTCAAGTTAGAACTACTGCTTCGTAGGACTTACCAAGTACTTCACTGGAACAGGCTGCCCAGGGAGGTGGTGGAGTCTCCTTCTCTGGAGATATTCAGGACCCACCTGGATGCCTACCTGTGTGATGTGGTTTAAGGAGCCTGCTTTGGCAGGGGGGTTGGACTCGATGATCTCTAGAGGTCCCTTCCAACCCCTACAATTCTGTGATTCTGTGTGATTCTGTGATACTTCCTAGAGTGCTCCACCACAGAGAGTGCTTGAAGTTTACCCCATACCCTACTTAGGAAATCTAGGGTATCTAATTAGCCAAGTGACAGGTAGACGAACAGAGGAAGGAACCCATACAAAGAAAAGCAGCTCATGAGGAGCAAACAGTCACAGCTCAGCAGCTTCCACCAAGTCACGTTTTAGCTGACAGTGAGCAAGCCCATATGTCAAGGAAGTACCTCCTGCTCATCGGAAGCCATACCTTTTACAAATTGTTGGCAAAGCTACGAGTTTCCAAGGAACATATGTCAGATCCTAACTGAATGGTTCTTAAAGTTGCTGTTTTAGGCTAAAACATACAAGTCTCAAAGGTAGAAACAAAACATTTACACTGCTGTATTTAGGGAATGCATTTTTCCTTAGCAGCTCCGAGGTAGAGCCGTAATTGACACGAGACCATTCAAATGAACTCAGCGTGCTGCTTAAGGAAATACAACATAACAAAATAAAACAATGAAAGATTTGCCTAGCTCAGTGCTTTTCAAGGTAACATGGTTACGCAGAACACAGAAAAGAGACTCTGCTAGACTCTTTTCCAGCAGATGACCTAGAAAATTGGAAGGCAGGCTGGAAACTCCACTCCATCTGGAAGGAAAGGATGCAGTTTGCCAACAGCTGCCTATGATCACTTCGCTCAAGGACCAACCAGTGAGTTTCCCCATCCAAAATTGCATGTAGATTAATATAATAAATCCAGTTACTTGGTTTCCTACTTTCAAACTGTTTATATCAACCAACAGAATTGAAATGCTGTAGCAAAGGAATCCTTACATAACCCCACATTCGGGTGCTGTGCAGCAAGAAGCTCCACGCAGCACCTGTCTGAGAGGGCTCAGATGTCCCCAGCTCACACATGCACACACACACACACACACACACACACACCCTGCTTCTACATACATTTGAAAAGTATTGGCTTTGCACTTTTATCTGGAAACCACTTGACTACCTCATAATACTTTGAGTGCAGATAAGCTTTGCTTAATGGAAGAAACAGATAACAACATACACAGCTAGAAGACCTACATGATGTAAGCAGTAGAAATGGTTATCATAGCACTATTCCACACCACAACCCTCTCAAACCAGCAATGCATTTGACAAAGAATTTTCTTGAACCCCACGAAGCTTGAGGCTCAAACCTCAAAGTACACTATTATAAAGTTCACAGAAGGCTACAAGACAGGATGCAAGACTTGATCATTCAGAGTTCACGTTATGGCTGCTATGGGAGCATGTAAGATGCTGTTGTATCCCATTAGGACAACTGACAGTGCTTGGCACAGCCCCAATGGAAGCCCAGCAGGCACACACCAGCCTGCAAAAACACAGCTAACCACACTCTGGGTTGGCAGGTATGCTGTGCTCCCCATGCAAATTCACCATTCTGAAAGCATTAAGACCAGACAACCCTTAAGCACTCTTCAGGGGGGAGGTCTGTTTGTGCACCAGGATGTCTTCCCCTCTCCCTCCGTGGATGGTTACAATCTCATGCAAGTGCTATGAAAGCAGGCTACTGAGCTGAGGTCACCCTGCAGTAACCATTGTTTAATAACTCACTTTGTGGGGAGCCAGGGCCATCCTCCAGCAGGTCCCTCATAAGTTATCTATCCAAATAAAATCCCATTTTAATTATTCCAATAAACAGTTTCAGAGATTTGACAATGACCTCATTGCACGGCAATCCCTTCCTCCTGGGGAAGCCAATAAAAGTGATTCACTCAAACAAGGCTGCCCTCCACATTTTTTCCTCTCCTACTTATGCAAGTCGTTCTGTATTTCTTAATTCTTCAAGAGCTGCCAAGAATGCAGAAAGAGATAGCAGCCATACTTCATATTTTACACAAGACATGAGCGAAGTCCCATAGGTTTGCCCTACTGGAAAATAATTCCTCGTCACATTCAAGTACCGCATATTTTCATCTTCATTAAGATGACATATCATTCCGAGGCCTTAGTACTGGGAAGAAAACCCTTTGCCAAAACTTTAACAGAAAAAGACAAGTCGTTTTCTATTCATCATTAGATACTCAAGGACAGAACACTCCTTAACTCCAGCTCAGTCTAGTTTGCCCTCACAAAGCCAGTACCAAAATGTCAACAACAAAACAGTGATATGCAAGATGGTCCCTTATCTAGAGAGTACTTTATAGATTGGGATGCTTCCTCCTCAGCAGAGAGAACTGCCCTGGACTATGGCAGCATAAGGCAGCAGCAGAGCTGAGGAAAACTGACAGCCAGCCAATAGTCCAAACACCTGCTCAACAAACAAATAACTAACATCCCCAAACTAAAATCAGTTCTGCACCCCCACGGATAGGAAGCACTTGCAAACAGAGAAGTAATCCAAATGATCAATTTGTGATCTGTATACTATTTTATAGATTGGCAAGCAAGTGACTCATAGCACCAATGTGACAAGAAGGTATAAAACTTAAGTTTCACCCTCAAGACTTCATGCAAGCTAATCTCATAGAAAGATCTTATCTCTAAGGTGAGGCTAAAAACAGCTTCAGAAAACGAACAAAAAGCATTGGGTTTTTTTTTCCTTTCTTTTTCAGGCTTGACTCTTCTAAGCAGAGTTGCACACCTCCTGTGTGAGGAGGGTTCAGAAACATTCCCCAGATGGAAGGAAATCTATTCTGGAATTTCTGTATTAATGGTTGGATCAACCTTACCGTGACCGTAACTTCCTTTCCCATCACAGAGCCTACAGACAAACTCCTGATTATTCCCATAGACTGGGCTGTTAAATAAAAAAAAAAAAAAAAAGTACTAACAAGTAATGGCTTGTTCACCCATTGCCAACATTTACTACTCTCAGAGTATCACACCTTTCACATACACAGCCCTGCAAGGGTATTTCTCAGACTCTACAAAGTAAAACTTCTTACTGTTCCCTGCAAGAAGAAGATGCCACTGGCACATCAAAGCTCTGAAATGCTTTTTTTCAGTTCAGCATCCCTTCAAAACCTACTTTGCTCTGTAAGAATGAATCAGTGTTCAGCCACTTTCATACACCTAATGGATCTCCGTGACCATTTTTGGTTGTACAAGAAATCCCAATGCAATCTAACAGCAGGAAAAAGAAAAGAAAAAAAAGCTGAGCAGTCCAAGATTCCCAGCTTAGTTCCATTGCTCCATGAGTAGCTGAGGATGGATTCTCTTTTCTTGTTTAAGGTTAAAACACTGAACGTTTCGTTACTTTTGAACCCTCAAAATGAGCATTCAGCTGTAGCTTCCGTTATTACAGTAAATCTAGTAGGAGGCAGCAGACCTCATTTGGCCTCGCATTTAATTAGCTTAGGCAGCACTGAAGTGGGCAAGCGGTAATGATAGCTACCAGAAACTGTTACCCTTTAGCCACCTCCTGCCAGGGTGAGGTGAGCAAGGAGTCAGCAGGGCAACAAATACATGACTGTGGGAAGGAGGTGAGGAAAGGAAATTCTAGTGGAGAGCAGTGAAGTGAACAATTACTAGGGCTCTTTACATTATAGAAGTTCTGCTGTGCTGAGATTTATTTATATTTCAGTTCAAGCCACATCCTATCTTGACTTTCCAAGCGACATCAAGTGCATTTGCTCTTGTTCTACAGCCCACATGCCATTGATCCCATGAAAATGAATGTATCACTCATCCAACACTAAGGGGGGGGCGGGGGGGGGGAAGAAATAAATCAGATCAAAAGAGATAAACAACACTAAACTGCTGTAAAACATCTACATGGACTTCCATAGGCGAAGGTCTATTTTATACCCTTTCAATTCATTGCACAGCCAGCAAGTTCTTCAGCTTGTTAATCATTCATTTAAAATTATGATCGGCAGTAGGCGAGATCAGGAAAACAGACGTGCAGTTAATTAAAGAAGTCTGCTAGTTCCCATCCTCAGCAAAAATCCAGACACCACACCAAGATGTTCTTCCAGCAATTGCAGCGCTGGCAGTCGGTCAGCACCACAACACGAATCCTGCGATACCCAAGTGTGGCCTATCAAATACATTTGTTTCAAGAGATAAGCAACAGAATGGCAACAAAGTAAGGCTTGTAACAGCCAGGGCATGAGGTGGCTTCAGGGCCCACATTATCCTGACACAATATAGCAACAGCTTCTTTGAAAGCTGATGCTGCAACAGTTTCAGCCACAGTGCGGAAGACCAGCCAAAACCTGCTGTATGCGGAGCCAGCCTCGTATAGAATCCATCCTATCTTAAGCCCGGGACTTCCCATCCTGTACAACACATCATCTCTCTGTGAGATTCAGCATAGGAGTGCCAGCACCAAAATCCTGCTCCTCTCAGTGCACCTTTCAGCATAGGGAACTCTGCTTCTCACCTACAGCAGCTTTTAAAACCAGCCTGCTACTGCTTGATGTCTGCAGTTCAGTCTCTATAGTCCTCTCTCGCTCTTTTTTAAGCCTAAAGGGAGTCTGCCATATACCCAGAATCACAAGGACTAAGTACCACAGAGCCCCATATGCAGCTGAGCCCTTGATTTCCTGCCGGTATTCTTCTCCAGAACTGAAAAAACCAATTACATCTTAACCCAACAGAGCTGAACCAGCTGGTTACATACACCAAGACAATAACAAGAGTCTATTCTTTACAGGTGAAAGCCACAAAGATTAAGCATTTGACATGCAAAACCAGCTGTATTTGAGTCTTTTGTCTATTTAACATCATGCATGGGGGGAAAAAAATCGAGGTTCATAAAGAAGTAAGCTTTTTCACAAAAGGCTGCTTCCCACCCGCACTGCATCTCAGCAGCACAGAGCTTTTACCTCTGGCAGCTTCCCCTTAACACCCACACCGCTCAGAACAAGCAGGGAGCCAATGAGGACATTCTCTCGCTTCCTAAGGAAGTTTCCTCTCAGGAACATCTACTTCATTTTCTCTCTACGCTTCTGAGGACAAGCTATCTGACTGAAAGGCAGCAGCAAGTTTCAAGCAGCAGGAAGCACTGCAGGACAAAGGCCTTGCTAACAGGCAGTCTTACAGTCTAGGGATGTTATGAGTGCTATCAGACCTTAGCAGAGCCAATACCCTGCTAGCCCACCAAGCATTTCGCTCCCCTGCCATTGCTCACAAAGCCAACACAAGGGATTGTGTGCTCGCACTGCTGCAGCATTCCTTGCACCAGCCCAAACCTCTTTTGCCAAGCGCTGGTCAGGCTCCTCCCCATCACTCCTCCTGCTTCCACTCCTTGCCACTTTTTTTCCACATAGCAGTTGCACAGAAAAAGGAATCGGACTCCTACTTCATCTTATTTGCCTGCCTCTCCTACCACCCATGTCCATAGCCAATGTCCCAGCAGCACTCAGACATCCACAGCTCCCTCCACACCAGCAGCTCTGATGCTTTGCTCTATGAATGAACACTTCACCCATTCTCCTCTCCAAAGCTGCAACCACCCACCCATTCCTGTGCAGAAGGGGACACCACACTTACCAGCAGTCTGTTCACTGCTTTCAAAATGCATAAGAAAGCTGCAAGTGCTTTACTTCAGCCCCACATCTCCCAGTATTACTGGGATACCATCAGAATCTTTCTAAGCCAGGTATTTACCCGAGAGTTCAGACCTTCATACTCTGTCTCATGTTATCTAAATGTTATCAATCACCATTCCTTACACTTCACCCATTTTGAGAGGGTTCTTCCTTGTTCGCTCGTAGAAGTCAAGTCACCAGACAGATACCTGCTCTTCCATCACACTCCCGTTGAAGGGACTCGTGCGTAAGAGCATTTACCATTTCCCCTCTCTTTCAACAAAGTTCATTTATCATCACTTCGAGGCACCGAGCGATAGTGTACGCCAGCTACACCGCGCCTGCTTGGCGGACCAGAACTACAGGAGCACCGACGTTAGAATGGCACCCTGGGGTCACCCTGCCCTAGTCCGTCAGCCGCACATCCCCGTGGCCGTGCTGCAGCCTGTGCGACCCCGTTAGCCCCCGCTACCCGCAGTCCGGCCGCACACGCTGCGAGGCGCGATTCGAGCATCGTGCCGGCCCCGACCCCACGGGCTGCCCGCGCGCCACCTGGCGGCCACCACCGCCCCCGTGAGCTCGGCGCGGTCCGGAGAGCGCCCGCCCGGCCCGGCCCGGCCCCGCTCCGCCGCCGCCGCTCTTCCACGCCCCCCCCGGGGCCCGAGGGAAGTTGCCGGGGCCGGGATCCACCCGGGTCGTGCCGCCGCCCCGCTCAAGTTTCGCGGCGCTAAGAATAACGCGCAGCTGCCGCCGTCCCCGAGCGGTCCCGGCTCCGTGCGGTGAAGCTCCCGCCGCCCCCTCGCCCCGCACCCGCCTGAAGGGCACGGCCCCGCGGCGGGCGCTCCCGCCTCGCTCTCGCTCTCACTCACCGTCCGGTGTCGCTGCTGCTGCCGGCGCCGCCCCAGGGCCGGGAAGCAGCCGGCGGAGCACAGCGCGGCGGCGGTGCCGCGGCGGCGGCAGAGGAGCAGCGGCAGGGACCGGCCCGCCGAGGCCGCCATCGCGCGCTGGAGCCGCCCCGCGCGCACGGCCGGACTCGCGCTGCGGCGGCGGGAGCTGCTGCCACAGCCCGGCGGGGGGGGACGGGGCGAGCGGCGGGGCGGGGCCGGACGGCGGCGGCGGCCAATCGGGGCTCTCCTCTCACCGGCCCGGGTCCCGTCAAGCCAGGTCCGGCGGCCAATCGGCGCCGCGCAGCCGCCGTACCGAGAAAGGCGATTGGTCGGCGCCTCGCCCCTCCTCCGACTCCCCGAGGGCGGCGGGCGGGACCGAGAGCGGGATGGAGGGAGGGGAAAGAGAGAGAGGGGCGGGGACAGAGACGGGGCGGAGCGCAGGGTACGGCAACGGCGGGAAGAGAGACCGGGAGGAGGGTGGGTGATCCCATGCCGCGGGTATGGAGCTTCACTATGTAAAGTAGGTCTGCATTCGCACTGCAAACACCCGCTAAAAGCTGCCCCAGAACTTCCGCAGGATGCCATCTCCGCCTCAGAGCTGCCACCGCGTCCTTCTCATGGTCCAGCACCTGCACCAGAGATAGCCGAGCAACACAGCACTGCTATGCTTCACACCCAGCACTGCCGTGCTTCACACCCTGCACAGCAGCAGCCGCTTGAAGTTTGCTGGCACGGCCCTATATTCGCACACATGTATGCATGTGTCTCTCAGACCCTGTATGCAGCCCATGCAGGGCTTCTACCTACTGAAACCTTCAAACCTCCGCATGAGAGCTCATGCACACACCTTTCTATAAACACACACTGTGCCCCACTCTGAGTCCTTTCAGACCCCTCACTCTATACACAGGCATTCCAGGACCCACTCATAAGCCCCTCAGACCCTATATATATATATATACACACACATATTACACATGTGAACTTCAGGAAAATAAACAACTCCCAATTCCCATGCAATTCAGTCTTCAACACATACACCCAGATCCCTCAGACCGCCTCAGACCCCCCTCCGACGCCCTGTGCCCCCATCTCCATCACTGCCCCCTTCCAGCACTTCCCGCTCGCTCATTGGGGCGGGCCGTGCCGCTGTTCCCTCCCCCTGGCGGTGCCGCCTGCGGAAGCGCGGGCGCGGTGGGCGGAGCGCGGAGGTGCTGAGGTGAGCCGGGCTGTGGGGCCGGGGCTGCGGGCCTGGGGGAGCGGGATGATGTGCCCGTGGGTTCTTTGGGGCCGGGGGAGCCGCTGGGGGGCGGTGGGAGCACGGAGGGTGCGGGGTCCCGCCTGCCGCTGAGGTGCAGCCTCGCTGTGGCGGCCGCGAGCGCCAAGCTTGAAAGGTGGCTTCTCCTCTGACGCGTAGTTGTTTGGTGTGCTCGCAGGAGCTATGCCAGCCCAGGCAGGCGGCACAGCTTGGGAGGGCATAACTCAGCTTAAGGACAGGAAGGTTGATCAGCGTGAGTGCAGCTCTCACATGCCAGGTTGCTATTGATATGGGAGTGATAGCTTTCTCCTGCAGTCAGCTATTTGCAGTACCAACCTGAAGCTGCATACATACAGCTGAAAAACTAGGGAAAAAAACTGCTACCTGACATGCTGCTGTTGAAAGGCATTGCTGAAACTTACACTGAGCTTCAACATTGACTTGGCCTTCCCCAACAGAAGCCACAGAAGAATTACCTTAAAACACTGTGTTGGCTGTTCTGCAGTGCTCCTTTAGAGTGCCTCGTCATTGCTGGGACTTTGTTATCCACTGTGTGTGTGAGACCTTGAGAGAAAGTCAGCAATAGAACAATCATTTTCCTGTGCCACCAGTCTTTGGACTGCTGGAAAAGCCACATGTCTTGGCAGGGAGAAGTGGGAGCACAGCAGCTCTCCACGTGTCCCACTCTGTTGCACTGAGTCTCTCCAAACTAATTCTGATTTATTTTTCTTGTTACTGTAAGTAATTGCCAACAGTGTTGTCACAGCTCCATGAATTGTTGCTAATTTAGCTTTTGTAGCTAATAGCAAAACAATTTTTCTTAGTACTTGTTCATTAAATGACTTTGATGGCATGATTTATCTACACCATATCATCTTTAGTTTAACGAGGTGCATGGGAAGGATGAGATAATTGAGAGCTCCTTTGCAGTGTGTATAGGCATCGTACACTAATATTTTCCTTCTTAAAAGTTTAATGATTAGGAAAAGTGGGTTGTGTTGTGGTTTTTTTTTGAGGCAGTCAACTGTGCATCAAGGCACGGGAGGCAGTTCTAGGTACAGAAGTACTGGAGAACAGTTGCCTATTGGAAAAGCAGTTCCCTCTCTGGAGCTTGATAGGATGCCCGAACTAGAATAGAGTGAGAGTGCTGCAGGCCAACACTCTGAAAATGCCCAAGGTTGAATAAATCATGTGTTTATATTACACTTCAATGTATAGCCCTCTATGTTAAGGGAGATCTCGTGGGTTTCTGACACAGCAGGGCCCTTCCTCCTCATTGGTTACTCAGAGTTTAGTGCTCAGTATGAGCACTGGGGGTGAGATGTACAGCCACTCATAGACCATATCAACAGAAGGGAGACTACAAGATACATTCCTGGCAGCTGAAGCTGTATTCATCCTTTTTCTCATTTGTAGAGCACAGCCCTACAATCTCAAAGAACCAGCTCCGTGTTCTGCATGACTGCTTGACCTACAAACACAAGCTGGGAGCAAAGACACCTGCAATACAGGTAAGGATTCTGCTGTTGCTGCCTTCCAGGGCATGCAGCTCACTCTGTGCTAGGCCCTGCACTCAGTTATTTCCAGTTGTGCTTAATTAATTACCTGACTGAAGTTTACCCTTAAGGCTGCCTGTTCAGAATTACTTTTGTTCAGAAGTTTTAATTGATGCAGGATTTTCTTAATGCCGTAGGGCTGCCTTTTTGAAGCCTGAGAAGTGCTGCCTAGCACCACCTTTCAACTATAGCCCAGTTCTACCACATTAATAAAATATAACAAAAGCTATTGTTTGTATATACTCATTTGATACTTGTTTGAGTGTATGGAGATGTGTTAAAAACAGCAAATTAAGGACAGTTATACTGTTTGTACTTCAGGGGAAAATGAATGATGCACTTCATTTATATCATTAATTTCTGCATAGTAGCTTTCTCTATAGCTCCCTATGTTGTATTGCCTTGTGTAGCAACTAGACAAACCAATAAGATGACAGAAGGATCAGCATAATAGAAAGATACTGTAAAAGAAAAAAAGATTACTTACCTGTATCAGAAGATTTTAGATTTGCAAGGGAAAGCTTCACCAAGGAGGAATCTCCAGAAAAAAATCCTTCCCTATTGGCAGTCAGCCCTTAAATGGGGTCTAAGAGAGGTGCAGCCAGGCTCCACCCCTTATATTCACACACTTGAATTGCCTTCACCTGTGCTCCCAGGGCTGACCAGGTCCTTTCCCCAAGTGCTCAATTAGTGTTTCAGACCATGATTTTACAGTTCCCATACAGCCTTAATTTAAGTGCTCTGTAAAGATTCCTATTGTAGCTCTTAGATTGAGAGATCAGCCTCCCTGATGGACTAGTGGTAGTGTTTTAGAGGGGAAAATGTTCTGTTACTCTCTGGTACTTTAGTAGAATGACCTGCAAGACTTGCAGGTCATTTGGAGTCTCAGAAGTCTTGGGAAAAGTGTTGCAGGTGTTTCTGAGGATCTGTGGCATTTTAAAGGTATGTGGCTGCCCCTCACTTTGTTATGCCAGTTCATTCATTCTGTTTTGCTTATCCTCAAAAGTACACCTGGGCTGTACTTGGTGCAGGTTAGCAAAGTACTGCTGTTTTCCTAGGTTCTGAGCATCTTTGTTGGGACTTTGTAACGGTGTTGGTAATAAAAAAAGTCCTGTAGTGTGGTTGAGACTTTGGGTGGGGTGGCGCTGCCTGTGACAGTTCATTGGAAATCGGGATGTTTCGTGTGTCACTTTGTCTTGGGCTGCTGGATATCGTAATGTATGTCATAGGCTGTATGGGAAATTGGTAATCACAGCCTGAACCATTGATTAATCAACTGAGGCAAGTGTTGGGTCAGCTGTGGGAGCACAAGTGAGAGTAATTTAGCTTTGCTCCCGGAAGGGGTGAAGCTTGACTCCACCTCCTCTAGACCTCATTTAAGGGCTGACCACCACTAAAGCAACATCTTTTGGAGATTGCTCCCTGGAGGAGATTGTCTCAGCATTTCCCAGTGAAGACTTCCATGTTGGTGATGTTTTCCTTATGAATAACCTTTTGAATATCTGTTGCCATCTTGGGATTATTCCACCTTACATAGGCTTTCTCCAAACAGAAGAGATTCTGAGAAGTACTTGCTGCCTCCTGGTGAGGAAGGGGTTCTTCTCTTCATGATGATGTTTGACACTTCAGAAATATGAGGACCCCTGGTGAAGTCTGAGTTACTTCAAATTGTCTAAGCGCATATTGCCTGCAGGCCTTTGACAGGTTTGTCCCTTAGTGAAAGAGATTTAAGGCACTATAAAAAGGGGAAGAAAAAAAGGCACTTTGTTCAGATGATGCAGTGTTTTATTGCAACTTCTGTAAAACTGTCTGAAAAGTCCTTAACTAGTAAATCTTGTGTTACCTTGGCCTTCTTCCTCATCTGTGACTGCAGTGAGCATTTTTCCCCATGGAAATGTGCCCGAGTTTTCTTTTGTGTGTGCTGGGTGTAATCTTTGAGAGCAGCTCTTAATTGCAGTGCTGCCACTGTTTTGGGCTGCAGCAGTACCATGCAAAGGGATCATTGTGGTTGGGACATCACTACTTTAGGCAAGGGGCCAGGAGGAGATTAGGTCTGAGCGCTGCTCCTTGCAACTGGGAATTCTGAATAGCTGAGCACACTGAATTGGCACCGTGTTGGGAATATGTGGCCGGGAGCAGGTGAGCTGCTCATCCCAGTGTATAACCACCATGAGCATGTGGTCTTAGATACTTTCCATAGGCAGCCTTTATTTCATTGCAGGGTTTCTTTGCTGTCTGTGCAGCCTGTGCTAGCTTCTCACCCTTCCTGTATCTTTCAGACTAAGCACATCAATGATGGAATCAGACCAGTGTCAATACTGACTGGCAGTATTATCTGCTACCGCTTTAACTTAATAGCTATGTTATGGTTAGTGTGATGCAAACTTTCACACTCAGCACTTTTTCTTTAAGAGCTAGAAGAGCAATGTTATCTTCCAGAGACAGCTATTGCTACAATGTGAGTGCAAGGATCATGTGTAAGGATTGCCACCTGACTTAAGCTGGTACCTTTACAGTACTGTGTTTTTTCTCCCTTTATGGCCTAGGTTTAGTGAAGTCCCCTAATGAAGCAAGTAGCTGTGTCTGGTTTAGGTGATGTTTCTATTGAATTTCATGTGGTAGAAACAGTTGTGTGGTTGTACTGGGGCTGATGACCTCAGTGAATTAATAGATCACAGGGCTACATGTTAGGAAGAAATAAGTGTACAAATTGTGTTGTGACAAATTCTGAGGTTATCTATTGTGTGCCTAATCCTACAAAGAGGTCTCTTATTTCTGGAGCTACACACATCACTGCAGGTACTTCAATTTTGATTGAATGCATTCATGGCATTGTGAAGCTTTAATTTTTTTTCTGATTACTTAATTTTTTTCAGCTTTATTTTATTTTGATTTTTTTTTTTTTTTTAAGAAGTAACATCACTTTTCTTTGCAACAAGTAAGCTGTAGGCATCTCTTAAGTCACCTCTGCTTTAGGACTGGTGGCAGCTTTATACAGGCAGGTTGCTGTCAGCAGCAGGAGCTTCAGGGAGTGTTTTTCTGTTTGGTGTGTAAGGTAGGAAATCTGAGGAACAAGGAGTAGCGCAAGCAGAGAAAGTAAGCCCTGTCATTTCACAATGTGCTCATTAGGAAGAGGCCCTGTGCAGTGCTTCTGGGAGTTCCATTTCACCCGTATAGTTGGTTTTTGTTCTGCTGATGGGATGCCCGAGGTAACTGCATTTCCTCTGTTCAGGTGTGTCTAAACAGTTCGTTTTCACTGCATCTCCAACATCTGTTTGCTTGGTTCAAGTTGCTGGATTGTATCCCATCGACTTTAACTATGTAAGGCATGTTAAATCTCTAGGGTCATTAAGCAGATGTATTCCTGCTGGTTTTAATTTTCTGCAGAAAAAGCAGTAGTGTTATTTTTCCTACCCCTTCACTACCAGTGTTGTGACAAATACATGCTCCTTATGGTCAGTGTAATTTTTGTCTCTTGGGAAAATACTTCCAAAGTCTGCTGTGGCTGGGCAGGTGCTTTTGGAGGTGGTCTGATTATTTGAAAAGTTGTTTGAACACAGAAATTTAACATTGGGCTGATTAAAGGTAGAAGCAGCTCAATAAAAGTGGGGTTGCTCTCCTAACTATGGGACAAGATGAATTTTTTTACAGCCCTGGTAGATACCAGCTGGCTTCTGTGGAAGTGCTCTTGGAGAGTTTGGCACTGCTGGGGCTTACAGTTGTTCTCTGTGCAGAAAAGCTCAGGGAAAAATGGGGCTGCATTTGGCCCAGTGGAGAAGAAAAAGAAAACTTCAACCAGTGATTTAGTTATTAATGGGTATGGGTGACTTGCGCAGCCTATGTGAAAGAGGGTTGTTTGTTCTATGAGGAACTGGCTATTGCAGTATGGTGTGTGGTTTCTAGAGCAGCTGATAGTAACGGGAACCTATATCTCATGTAAGATAAATAAAGCTGGTAGTAAGGATGTACACATGAAATTGAGGGAGAATGTGTGCGTGTAGAAGTGTTAGTTGAATGGGCTTGACTCCAACTAGCATGTTGTTACTGTCTTATTTTTGTTCCAAGTGTCTCTTAATGCTAAGTGGATTCATTTGGCAGAACAAAAGCAACAGATAAGCATGTCATAAATAATGGAATATTAATGGATATAATCTGAGAAAATTGATGTACTAATAAGCCACAGTAACAGCAGGGAGATTGTTGGATGCCCGAGTGTCTTCCAGTTTAGTATTAGACTGAAGCTTTAAATGTTAAGAAATACAGTTGTATGTCTTTAATTGCATTTGTTTTCAGCATAGGATGGAGGCTGATAGCAAATACTGGGCACCTGAGGAATGGCCCTGTCTGCTCCAGGGGTGCAACACAGAGCCCCAGAGCTGAGATGCATTGGGTTTGGGGCTATCTCATTCTCTGTGCTGTGTCCTGTGCTTTAAAATCTGACTTGATGCATCTGTGAGCAGTATGTGAGAGGCAGAAGCTTTTTCCTTCTCAAGAGAAGTCCGTAGGAGGCAAAACCCTGTATTTCTGTCTCTTATGGCTTTTACTGTGTGATGGAAGGCTGGCTCCTCCTGTGCTTTGGAGTAGTGCAGGATGTAGCATGTCCACACCCCCAAGAGGTTCCTAATTAACTGTAAGGTTTTTCCTGAATCACGGTAGATTCAACAATACCAAGAAGATGCTGTGCTGAAGCTAGAGGAGATGTGCCAGAGAGTGAGAGTTCCCTGCTGGCAGGATGCAAGCCAGTTCAGCTTAGTGGGAAGGAAAGAGTGCAGGAATAAAAGATGAGGTAAAAGGAAGTCTTTGTTTTTTCACTAGTTCCTTTTCAGGCCTGAGCTGCTCAGGAAGAGATGCACCCTTGCTGTAGTGCCAGTTAAAAAGAAATCACCAAGCAGTGGCTTAGGTTTCTGCTGAAGACCTGGCTGTATTATGGATTGGTGCTTTATAGGCCATCAATCAGTCTGAATTGTGCTCTGAAGCACATGCAGCTCCCCTCTCTGGTAATGAATGCTATCGAGTATTGCCCTAAACTCATACCTGGAAAGAAATTGCTTTTGCTATTAGATTTCATCTTCATTCTCATAACTGATTTATGTGTCTTTTTAAGGTAATAATTTCAGTAATGTGACTAATCCTTTATCTGGAAATTAGAGAAAGTAAGCTGAAAACTGGGAGTTGGAAGAAGGAAAAAAGCAGAAGCAGTTTAGTCTCTCTTGGGGTGGGAAGAAATGAATCTGGGCTCTTCCGAAGCTGCAGTTCACCTCTGAGCAACCTTTCAGTGGATTTCACTTGTACAAACCTCTTTCAATTATGCTGGATTGGAAATGGAAAGTATGGAGGGAATTGGTGGGAGGATGATCCAAATTCCCCTTCATTCAAGTATCTCAAACCAGCGTGCTCATGTTATGATTGTTGTGGTCTCAATCTTTAGATGGATTAATGCAGCTTCTGGAGATTGCCCATCCCCATCTATCTGCCCCTTAGCATGAGGGCAGTGTGGCCTCTTGTTGGCAGCCGCCTCTGGTGATATAAGGTGGTGCTGCTGTGATGTGAGCTGAATAACAGGCTTGAAAAACAACAGCTGAGCTTGCTTGTAGTCAGTGTCCCTGACCTTGTCAGAGCCGTATCTATGCTGGAACACATAAGGGAAGATTTTTAATGCCTTTAGTGGCTGTTAGCACTAAGTATGGCAAAATGCCTCCAAACTATGAGTAGCAGCGTGTTTTGCTGTCCTGTATTTACTGTGGGAAATGCGCTGGCCCTTTTCATGTGGTAGAATGGCTGGCATCTGAGATGGGAATAGGTGAGGAGCTTTGTGAAGCTGCTTTGTTGGGCTGTCTTGGTGGTCTGGAGATGTCAAAATTTGCTATTTTAATAGACAAATGGCTTCAGAAGGTTCTCTTAGTGAGACCACCTCTGCCAATCCCTGTAGAAGACTTGATGCCCAAGCAGTGACTCATAAATGTCAATCTAAGATCTTGGTGCTTAAAAATATTTTTCATTTAAATTTACAATTGACATTCTGCACTAATGTGCCAGCTTGCCACATCCTAGTAAAATTCTTCAAATAAGAAGCTTCTGTGAACCCTTCTGATTAAAAATTAAACATCCATCAACTTATTCAGTTGCTGTTCTTCAACTCGCATGCCTGCACCACTGAGGCCGCTTTGACATCAAAAAGCTGTTTTAAGTGTGTTCTATCTTGAAAATGGGGGCTGCTCTGGGCTGTCAAAGACTGCCTTCAGTTCTATGGGGTACCCAAATGCAAAGAGGTCCCTCCTCCTCAATCTGGGCTTTCAGTCTCAAAACCATCAGCTAAATAGGGCACTGGAGAAGTGGGAATGAGTCTTGTCATTCTCCTCAGTAGCTGAGAGAAATACAAAAGAGATGACATCTGCCAGTTCTTATGTGCTCTGAAAGATCCAGGGCTGGACTGCTGAGGCTGTGGAAGTGACACAAGGGGGAAGGCAGAGAACCTATCTGAATTTTGTTGCGAAACACACTAGCAGTGAGTTCTGCTAATAGGAAAGTAAACATTCACATCAAGCAAGAGTGCGTGTAGCTGTTAAAACTGTATTTTTAAAGCTATCTGCACAGCCCACACTTGAGTGATGCCTGTTGCTTCCTGACTCTGAAGTGGTGCTTTCCTGATGTGTTTGTGGATTTCCAGGATGTCAGACACCAACACGCTTATTGGTAATTACACTTATATGAGGATTTAGTCTTCTCCAACTTGCTAGCAAATCATGTGCCTGTAGAGTGGGGTCCTGAGCCTTCTTGCTGGGTGGCAATCCAAGCTCTGAAAGTAACTGTAGAGTTCTGCTGAGCAAGAACTTCAGGTGAAACTGGTTTCTCTCTTCCAAACAAAATGATAGCCTCCAGATTGATTGTAGCAGTGATCTGTTGGACAGATCAAGAACATCAAGAGGACTTGTCTCTGTTTCTGTTGTTTTAAGGTGTAGACTTGTGTCTGTAATAGACCCTGTTCCTTAGGGTAAGCAATAACTGTGTCAGATCTTGAGCCATGAAGTTTTCCCTGGTTTAGTTCCTACCCAACTGGAGATTGTGGTATGAAGCTTCTGGTTGCTGCAGTCAGAGCAAGATGCTTATATTTAAATATCTTCTAAAAACACCAGCATTCTCAACTGATCTTGGCTTGAATGCCTGTAGCTTCTAACAAAACATGCCAAATAGCATGGCACTGGAGAGAAAAGAAAACAAAACTGAGAGTAAAATCACAGATGGAAAGCATGGAAAGTTCAGCCTTGAAAGTTTTGTTGTTGTTTTAAACTAAGTGTATTCTTTGTTTTGGGACTGTGAGCAGATCTGCATGCTTTTGACACCCAGGTAATTGCTTCCAAGGGAATGCTGCCTGGGTGTGTGTCCCTGCACAGTCAGGAGGTTAGTTGGACAGAGCTGTGAATGTGGTGCTTCTTTGGGCTCAGAGAGCAGACAAAACCAATGATGGGAAATATTGTGAAATCTTTCCAAGCTCGGGAGTAGGCACCATGGGGCTTGATTTTCATTTTCAGTGATTAAATGATATTGGCAATGCTTCCATTCCCCATTACATCTTATGCATGTAGAGCTGTAATTAGGAAGGGGAACCCAAATAAAGGCAATGGCAGCTTCTCAGTGAAAATAACCCTTGTGGATTTTTCTCTGCCTTTATAAGAAATCCATCTCTGGAGAAGAAATAGGAGCATCAGATTTGTGTAGAATGAAAACAATTTGAAATAAGAGTTATTTTTCATAGCAAAGTCTTCTGTTCTGTGCTAGAGAGGATTGAATAATAAGCAATGTTGACTGGCTGAATACCTTTAAGATTTTAATTTTAAGCCCATGTATTTTTAAAGGAATAAAGAAAACGGTGATGCTGACTGCAAGCTTAGTTTTCATTATGTGCACAGATGAATATAACTCTTTATTATTTCAGGTGCACTGGCTGTGAGAAGCGAGGTTGTGTTTCTTTGCACATGCAGCAGGATGGGGCAGGCTGCTGCAGCTTCTGTCTGCCCATCTTTGCTTTCCCTCTCCTTACCAAGTGAGCCTTGATTGTTTCATAAAGCCTTTGAATGTACCTCTATCACGTTTTGCCTGAAGAGGAACAGCATTCCTAATTGTCTGCTGAATATTTGGTGGGTTTATGGGGTTAATCTTCCATCCCTCCTCTTTACTTTTTCTCCCTGTGTTTGTGTCACTAGTTCATGTTCTGGCACCCTGAGCCCCAGGTTGCCTTCATTGGAGGACAAGTGCAGTAATACATCCCACTCTTTGAAGCTGGAATGCAGAATGTGTTTGTGCAGTGTTCCCAATGTTCTCACTGGGGGAAGCTAATGCTTTACTAAAATGTGCGGTAGCAGCTTGTGTTGTGGAAGCAAGGAAAAACCACTAGAGGTGACTTAATTATTTTTTGTCTTCTGTTGTTCTTTATTCACTGTCTGGCAGTTTTGGAGCAGAATGGCAAGAGCTGGTAACAAAGGGGAGCAAAAGTAATCAAGCCACTGCTTTCCATTTCCAGTATTTTTGCTGCATGTCATGGGAATTCTTATAATGTTTTGCTCACAGTTTCTTTTTTTATCAAGGCCTCTCTGTGCTGCATGTCATGTATGGGTTGACCCCCCTGTGATCAGAAGACTGAGTGTACATCTGCTAAGAGTAAAACTTTCCCCAAAAAATAAGCAATGCAGCAGCTTTCCCTTTTGAAGCAAACATTTGGCCTTAGCCTTCAATTTTGTGTGCTGGCAGAAATTGCTTTGACTCCTATAGCTGGTGCCTGTTATTAGCTGGCATTTTTGTAGTTCGATTTTCTACTTTGTAATAATGTTTAGATTTGTAGTTCTGGTTTCTCATTTGTCTCTGTACTGTTGCACATAACGGGATGGGGATTGTCTTTTATGTGTGTTGACGTTTTGAAAGTTGCCAGCTACTTAAAGTTGAATATAAATGTTTTGCTCGAGGCTGGCTAAAAAATGAGCTTAAGAATGGTGGGTCTTTTTGTAGGGAAGTTTAAAATGACTGAAGTTTTTCCTGCTGAGCTGGTTTGCTTGTTTGATTTTACTTGCTCTCTGGTATCCAGCTGTCTTTCCCTGTGGCCAAATGGCTCTTACTCATTTGCTGTAGTTGCTTTTAAGATCTACCTGGATCTTCTATGCCCTGGCACTCAAGCAGGAGTGTCCGAGTATTTCCTCATAATGAAATGTGATGGGAAGAGGAAGAGGAATTTAAGAAATGCTGTAAAAGCAGTTAAGTAGGATGAGATGGCTGAGTGTGTTAGCCAAGTGTGTGCCAAAATGCAACTCTTGTAGTTTACCCTTTGTTAGACAGATTTTGTTAGATAAGTTAATGCTCCTGTTTCAGAACAGCCAATGAACAACTGTGGCAGCTACTTTGTGCATCTTCACCTAGCTTAGGAAAACACAAAAACACATACTGCTGGTTGGCCTTTCATGCTGGAGATCAGTGCAAGTGTTTGCTACTGGAAAGTATTCCTGTGGTAACACATACATATTCTTTCTTGACAGGATGTTCCGGCTTCGATTTCTTCCCGTTGCAGCAGGGCTGGCTGCTGCTTCACGGCATTACCACAGGGCAGCACATCATTCCAGAGCCCGGAGTCGGCTTGTGGTGGCAGCTTTCATAGGGACAACTGCAGCAACAGCAAGTGCCAGACTCCTTTGGCAGAGGTAATGGTTTTGTATTTCTTCCTAAGATCTCCTGCAGCTCCGGATCCTGTGTTAAGTACCTGCAGATGTGTTTAAGATCTGCGGGAGGCTTTGTGAAGTGTTATTTCTTGTACTGCCTATGCTGCTTGGAAGAAGCAGGAAATGCTGGTAGTGGTCTCCTGGAGTTTCTCACTGTTTTGAGTAGCTAAGAAATGAGAAAATCTCTAGGCTGAAGGATATTTCTCTGTGGTTGTAGGCAGCACAGACTGTTTGCCCTTGGTGGGGTCTGCTACCAGGGTTGTCCTGTGTGGTGGTGCTGTGCAAACAAACCAGCTGACTCAACCAGGCCGGGTGCAAATTGCTGGCTTCTGGGGGGGCTGCCAATGACAACGAACTTGGTCAGGAGGTGCTACTCTGTTTTTCTTTGTGTTCTGCTGGTTGATGCACTTAAGAAATGTAGCGGGGCATGGAAGGGGGCAGTCCATCTTTGAGTGGGGAGGTAGCTGTGGGCAAGATGTGTCTTAAGTGCCAGAGTCTATCATCTCAAAGCTCAAATCTTGATTTCATGACTGTGAGGGGAAAGGTGTTATCTGCACCTGCCTGTATTGACCCTCGCTGAACTCTGGGCTGTGCCACATCTGAAATAAATTCATAAGTGCTTCATTTTCTTGGAATATGGAAGTGGTGTAGCACCAGCCATGCTACTTGAGCTCATGGCTGCAATGAAGGTGTGAAAGAGAAGCCCCTACTCAAAACCTACCTTTATTTTTGTTCCAGCATGGTATGGTTTGTTGTTACCGCTCTACTAGACTGTTTGGCTAGAAAGATGCACTTCTAGTACAATGGGAGGAAGATGATGCTAATTGTTCTGGCTACTACTGGTTTTGTCAATTGTGATGTTGCTTGTTCAAAGAATTTCTCAGATCAAGGAAGATTGCTGTGGTTCAGCAGTGTCATGCTTTGGTTTACTAATCTGCACTTGTGGAGTACAGCTTTATCTGCAGGACCTGAATGTTCACCCTTGCAGCATGGAGGGGGATGAATGCCTCTTTGGTGGTGGCCAAATTAACTCAGTTTCAGGCAGAGAAGAGCACTTTTTCTACTTGAAGCATCTTCAGTGTGATTACAAAGTAGGTAGGATGTAATGTCCTACATAAGGCTCTCCCAAAGACATTAAGTCCAAGAAGACATATTTCCCCCCCTAGTGAGCAATAAGGCAGGCTGATAACAGCAAGCAAAGAGAAGGCTGAGGAATAACTTTTTGCCTCAGTCTTCACTGGCAATTGTTCATCACATATCCCTGTGGGGTGCAGCCCCCGCTGCCATTACAAGCTGGGATATGTAAGGACAGAGCATGACCTTGCTGAAAAAGGACTGAAGGTACTGGTGGATGGCAGCTGGACATTAGCTAGCGCTGTGCCCTCACACCCCTGAAAGCCAACCATATCCTTGGCTGCATTCAGATCAGCACGGCCAGCAGGGTGATGGAGGGGGGTCTGCCCTCTGCAGTGTGAGACCTCACCTGGAGTGCTGTGTCCAGATGGAGAGTCCTTGATGCAGGAGAGCCATGTAACTGTTGGAGTGTGATCAGAGGAGGGCCACAAATGTGACCAAGGGATGGAAGACCTCCTTGTGAGGACAGGCTGAGAGCTGGGGCTGTGCATCCTGGAGAGGGCTTGTAGCAGCCTGTCAGTATCAAAAGGGGCTGTAAGAAAGAAAGGGATGCTTTAGCACGGTCTGCTGTGGTAGGACAAGGAGAAATGATTTCAAACCAGGATGGAGAATTTAGAGCGGATATAAGGAAGAAATATTTTGCAATAAGAGCAGTGAGGACCTGGCACAGGCTGCTTAGTGAGGTGGTGGTGCCCCAGCCCTGGAGACAGCCAAGGGCTCTGAGCTCCTGATGGAGCTGTAGGTGTCCCTCTGTTCATTGTAGGGAGATTGGACCAGATGGCTTTCAAGGGTCTATTCCAGTTCTAACGATTGTGTGATGTCCTTCCTGCAGCAGATTCACTTCTACCCTTTAAAAACAATGAAAAGGTTACACTTCATCAGGAAGGTGGTGCTTCCTGGATGGAGCTGCTGATGGTTTGCCGTGTGCTAGTCAGTGGTTATCTGCAGAAGTGATTTTTAGCTCCTGAAGTACCCAGCTGTTATTGAGACCACAGGGATCTGCCAACAGGTGTGACCTTGCTTAGCTGAGGGCACTGATAAGCATCAGGTAAAGCAGACAGGCTGCATCCTTGAAGCAGTGTAGTCTGTGATCTCCTGATTGATTTGGAGAAAGTCACTTGCTGTGATTTTTCTCCTTTGTTTTCTTCTAGGAATTCGTAAAATGTTTGAGGAATCATTTTCCTTTATGTGCTGTTCAGTAAATCTACAATGCCTGTAATTGTAGAACAGAAGTTTATCCCGGCTTATGGTAATTATTTGATTACTTGATGTGTGACTCTTAAATAAGATGAGGAACAAAACTGATACTTGTTGGTATGAAATAGTTTTTGCAACATTTGTAGGACTTCTAAGCAGACTTTTAAATAAGCATTTTAACTGTCTAAATAAATGACAGATGAGAAACTCCAAGTTTTCTTTTCAGAATATATTGGTCAGGCAGTTAATAGAATTTAAGAATTAATATAAGTGAGTACAAAGCATTCCCCATGACATTCTTGGTTATTACAGAAAGCAGCAATAAGTATAATCAATTAGTTATAGAAGGTAAATAAATACATCTAACTGGAGTGTGGGGATTAAATAAATCAAATGTCACTGAAAATGTTGTTTGTATATTGCAGAGAAAATGGAAGCATGCATCTGTTTGAGTGCTCAGATTTACATTGGTGAATTATTTTGATTTTATTAAATACTGGATCAGTACTTAAATGCGATCTGGATTAGGGCTGTCTGTGTAACCTGTTCTGTTTGGTCAGTAGGCTTCTATACCAGTCATACAGTGTTTTCCTTCAGCTGAGCAGCTGAACTTCTGTTGATAGGGGAAACCTTGCTGTGCTGCATAGTTGGGTCCTGTGGGGTCCAGCACTTCCCAAGTGTAGCTCTCATAGCATCATAAAGAATCGATGCCCCTATGGTGGGTGACAACAGCTGGGATGTTTAGTTCCTCTCTGAGTGAGGAAGGCACCAAGTGATACCCCTTTGCAGGCTGTCGGTGACATTTTCTTTAAAGATGTCACTTCTTTGGGAAGTCTCTTGTTGCTTTCCTTAATATTTATTTATTTTTTAAGATAAAGCATTAAGATAGACAGACTAAATCAAGCAGCTGTTGAAAATGTTATACTTCTTGGACTAGGTATGTAGGAGGTGATGCAGTGTTAGAGGAAGAGCAGTAATGAAAGGAGTTTGTAGTTCTTGTCCTCTGCATGGAGCTGTGTGCAAGTGTCCTAATGTTTCTTGACTACTTTTTGAAAGTAGCACTGAATCTCTGACTGGTGCTTATACAACAACACACACCTTGTTGGTTCATAACAGATTTTTTGTGTTTGATACCTTGCAAAAAGGGATTCAGATGGCAATGTCTGCATCTGAACTCACCCTTGCTGTTTAGCAGTATGAAGACACAGGACTTCTCGGGTTGTTCTTCTGAATCTTATGTGCAGCCTGAAATCAATACATTTTGGATGAGTTCTGCAGGGTATGCTCTGAGTGTGGTTAGAAGTGAATGTTGGGATGAGCACATACAAGGGTAGAAGTCAAGAACTGGGAAGGTGTACCTGAACCCCGGAGGTTGTGTGATGTGAAATAGGGCAGAATTCTTAAGTCTGGTGCTGTGTGGGTGTGTTGGTCAGATCTGCACCTGCCCAGATTCATGGCACGTGGCCTTCTGCTTAGTTATCCATTGCAGTTACTGGGCTTTCTGCTCTTGCTGTTCTCCAGGAGCTGTTGCTGCTTTTGGTGGTATATATCATCTAAATAATTAGAGCATACGAGTAGTTAGTGCTGCTCAGTTCTACAGTGTATGCTTTCACAATGCAAATAACTGAGCTTATAAGACTAATGAAGTTTACTCTTTCTAAGCAATAACTTCAACCCAAGGGGTTTCCAATTGACAACAGAAGCAATTAAGTAGCTAGGTGTTAGTATAATGAAGTGAATTAATTTAAATAAATCTTGGTGCGGTCATTGGCTGATCTGAATAAGGCATTAATATATGGATGGGAAGTACTGAACCTTAGCTTGCAGCAAGCTTAATGGTTGTAAGAAAGTATTGCCAATAGTTCTGTAAAACTTTTATTCTCTTTGTATTTCTAAATACCAGTTTGATGTATTAAGTGGCCACCATCATCTTCTTGATGGCGCACAACATCCTGACTCAGACTGTGAGCACCTGAAAGCCCTTAAATTGGGATTTCAGTGCTGAAGCTTGTCAGTGCAGTCAACCCAATGCTGAATGATGTGGGTGAGCAGAGGTAGCTCTGGGGGTGCAGAAGGATCTCTGTAAGGGGGGCACCCTTTCTTCATTGCTTTCCTTGATTTGTTGACCTTCACAGCTCTTTGGTCTTCCTTGTGTGCCTTTTTGCTCAGTGCTTCTGGAATGAATTTTGAAGTTTAGATCAGCCCTTAGCAAACTGTTTAAGAATGCATTACTTTATTTCCAGCCTTAGGAGTTTTAGAGTAATTTGCTTAGAATACATTTTAAATAGAAAAATCGCTGGAAATTCCTTATGCCAGCTGAAAGTGACTTTGCATTTTAGCAAAACAAAGGGTATCTTGTAAATCATAGTCAAGAGGAGAGACCTGTTTTACAGCTGTAGCTGCCTCAGGTACCACTTGACCTGATGCAGGAGAGAAAAGATGTAATATCTGTAGGTACTACCCTCTTTTATGCTATTTTTAAGAGCTCTGCTCCATCTTTTAACTCAGCGGTGACAAATGACAGCCTTACGGGAGTCTCCTTAGTACTGCTGTGCTGAGGGATTTTCTCTGAAGCTTGAAGGTGCCTTGATCTATGAGTGGTGTCTTGAAAGAGCACCGTGTCCTTTCTGGTGGCTTTTGGCTTCATTATTTTTACCCATGAGCATCAGTGGTAGGAAAGAATCCGATGCCAGGAAATGAACCCAAGTGAGTGAATTAGGAAAACATCTGACTACTCTGCAGGGAGTGACCTCAGCTGAACTCTGAGACTTGAAGCACAGGTATAGTCCTGAACATGCAGTTGAATCATTACGTGTTTGCAATATTGTATTTAAATGTTGCATAGCAAATCAAATCTGTGATTTATGCAGGGAAGCCTGCTGGCAATGTGAGAAGCTACTTTGCAAAGTGTCTTAAGACTGCTTCTCCTACAGGGCGATGCTTGGAGTTCTTTTTAATAACACAGATAAGCAACATGGAAGACCTAGGATTCCATCAATGCCTAAGTTGCACTTCTTTCTCTTTCTTTAAAAACAATATGGGTGCCCTCTGGTGGTAGTGTTCCCACCTGCTGCCTCTCCTTTGAACAACTGTTGGCACCTGCTCACCTTGTCTGCATCCCATAGAGTGCCCTGTTTTTCTCTAGCAGTTATCTGGAAAGTATCATCTTTTCAGGAAACAAAGTAATTCAGGAGTGGAGTGAAGGGATTGATTTCTTGGCTCAGTAGAGGAAGCACAACCTGCCAGATTTAGAATGAATACAGTGCAAGTACCATCTAGCTTCAGTTCCTGATGTGGAAGTAGTGTCAGTTGTCTCAGCTTTAGGGTCTGGTCTTGTCACTGCTGTCGCTTTTCCCAAGCTGTTCAGCCTCTTCCACCTCCTGATGATCCCAGCTGCTCTCTGGGCTGTACTGAAGAGTGGGTCTGTGGGGAGGGAGGCTGAATTCTTCAGTATGCAACTGAACACCTCACAAGCTGGAGAGCCAGCAGTGGTCCCAGATGTGGCCTTCTTTGGGCTTCCAGATGTTGTAACTGTATGGCCTGAAATTTGTTATCCTGTGTCTGGCTGCCCTCGTGTGATCTTCCCCTGCTGTCCAAAGACCAAGAGAAGCCTGAAGCAACCTCATTTCCCTCAAGAAGGTATCTCGAACCTTCATTTATTTGCCAGTAAGTCAGATTGCAGAGTCCTTTAAGTATCCTAAGCAATAAAATCTTTGGTGCATTTAGATAACTCCCATCTTGCAGGTTAACTATGAAAGTCATCCATCAGATGCTTGGAACATTTTTTCCCTTCTTCCTCAATGTATTGCTCATTTTTGTCTTCATTTCTAAACTCTCTTAAATAATGTCAATGCTCAGGCAACACTACTTACCTTAGCTCTATATTTGCTCTCCTGTTCTCATGTCCTCCTTAATGGAAATGAAGATGGATTGCAAAGCAGGGTCAGGAAGACGAGTGCTGCGTGTTGTGTGCCTATAAAGTGCTGTGTTGTGGAAACGTGCCTTTCTCAGAGCACGTGAGTGGGCTCACCAATTTCTTCTTGCTTTGCAGGACTGAGCCTGTAGCTGGCAGAACAGAACCAGATGCTGCAGTGATTAATGTTGTATTACATTTTCACTTCATGGCTTGTAGCACAGGTGTTGATGAGAATTCATGTCTTTAACAATCAGAAGACGGGGTGCTGGGATCAATCTTGCCTAAAATTTTTTCGCAGTGGTTAATTAGCAGTATGGGCTTGTTAAGCTAGTTGGAAAAAAAGTGGTCTTTGGATTAATAAACTTATGATGATATTTTACGTTATTCAAGAAACCTGAGTTGTCTGTCTTCAGGGAAACTAAATACTGTCCAGGAACTCAGAGCATGTAAATACTGGAAGTCACCAAACACATCAGTATTTTGAGTTTATATTTGGTCTATGTAATGTGACTGCTAAATGAGTAGTGCTGCCATGCAAATAAAGCATGTGATTGCTGGAGGTGAAAATAGACCTAATGTGGACAGCTTCCCAGAAGTGCTGACCAGGAGCAGTGTGTAACACTGAGCCTTGATTTGAGAGTCCTGTACTTACACCTGTTCTAGAATGTATGAAACCAGTCCTGTAGATACATCTTTATTGTTCCCAGACGTTCCCCTCACTCTTTGGCCATCTACATGGGTGTTGTGTGCTCAGCTTGCCAAGTGAGCAAGAATGAAATTCTGAATCTCTGCTGATAGATTGTAGGGGACTCAATGACTTTATCCTCAAGGTCATTAGTAAAAGATGGTATGGGGCCAGGATTTTACCTTCATCAGAGCCTGGGAGAAGCTCAGCCACTTGATGATCAAATGCTTGTGTGTAGATGTGGTATTCATCTGTTTTTAATCCACTGAATGGGCCATGTTGATTTTTGTTATTCTGGCTTATTCATCACAGTATCATCTAATAGTAAGTGAAATGCCACACGGGAACTTGGATTTATTACATGGGTATTGTTGTGATTATCAGTAATGCTGGTAATCTCTTAAAGAAGTGGCACCTGTTTAGCATAAGACTTGCTTTCTATAAATCCTTGTAACTATTTTCTTTATAAGAAGAAAATATATTTTCTCTAAGTAAAAAACCTAACAAGTCTGTCATTACACCTGTTGCCCTGTTTGCTCTTTTCAAATGTGACAAAGTTAAAACTTACTGAGTTTTCACAACAGTCGAGCACGAGGTCTCAGCCAGCTCTTATTAAAACTAAGCCTCAGATTCTTCCAGAAAGGTAGAAATACACACATACTGCACTGCTCTGTAAGGCAGATCTTAGCCCCATTTAAGTGGGAAAAAGTCTCTGCTCTTCTTAGAATGTCAGGATACAGGGAATATAAGCTATTATGTTTCAAAGTGAACACTTGCTCTGTTTTTACAGATCTGTCACTTCCAGTAACAAAGTAAACAATCTTCATTTACAACGTGCTCCTGCTGCTTTTGATGAGTTTGACAGTAAAAAGACTGTATTCTATTGGGCGTTATTCCCTGCTTGGGTATTTGTGCCCCTTACCAGTTACATACAGTACTTAGCTTTTAATTTACACCAAGTATGTCTAGCATTCTCTTCTTGTCCTTCCTGTTTTTTGTTTCCCTGTGTCTACAGTGTTTGCTTTCAAAGTTCAAGTTGTAACTTTTTTGCATCCTTCTCACCCTTGGTATAAGCTTTGAACCTCCAATAAAACAATTTTCAGCTGTTGATAATTGTAATTCTGAGTCGGGCTGTGATCTGGCTCAGTTTTCAGCTTGAAGAAGCCAGGTTTGTATTGGTCTTGGGTGTGTTTTGTTTTTATGCGGAGCCCCTTAAAAAGTCTGTAGAATTGGAGACTAGTTTTCCTTACTCTCTTGTATAAGATATTCTTATTTCTTAAAAGCAAGGTCTGCTGTCTGACAGCTGTGATTGGTTGTGAGCTTGCTGTCTCTTGGGAGGACCAGGAATGGAGACTGGGATGCCAGCTTTGATCTTAATGAGTTCCTGCCCTGTGCTTCTCGCTGTCTCCACTCACCTTGAATCATTATAGGATTATCCAGCCCTCTTGGACAATGCTGTACCATCTAAATGCCCAGAGACAAGCTCAAGGGGAGTTGCAGTACTGAGTGAAAGCAACTCTAATTTTCTTTGGGAAGAATCTATTGGGTTTGCTGGTATTTAACGTACAGTTTGGATAAAGAGAGGCTCAGGTGAGCAGTACAATAGAAAGGTGGAGCATACAGGCTTATGCTTCAGGCTCAGTTTTTCTGTGTGGCAGATGTAATTGAGCTGTGGCCATGTGCATCAGTCAGCTGCAACCCAGGGGCACCTTCCTGTCTGCTGCTTGGTGAGCTCTACTTGGAACTGTAAGCAGTGTTTCCTGGCTTAAGAACTTACGGTGCAGAGATTTACAGTTCATGAGGGTATTAGGGCAACAACAGTGGGATGCCTCCAGTGTGTCATTAGGGTTGACAACCTTTTGCAAAGCAATTATTTTCATCTGCAGGCTGGCAGGAAGAAGTCTCTGAGGATTGGCACATTATTCTGCACGAGCTGAGTTAGCTGTAGGACTGACCTAAAACAGTTCAGGTTCTTCACAGTAGCCTCCTTCAGAGGGGACTTGACTTGCAGTGGAGGTCCTCACACTCTGGCTCATCCATCTGCGCTGCATGTTGGTGCCAGCCCCAAAACTGAGTGGAGAGAGTATGTGGTCAGCTTGTTTGCTGCCAAGGCAAAGCTGGGTGCCTCCAGCCTTGTCCTGACAGGCAGCTGTCTCACCTATTCATAGCAATTTGCTGGTGATGGAGAGAGCGGTGATAGTATAGATGCACTCCCACAGCTGATTCTAGAGATTCTGTCTCCTCACCTCTCGTAGGCTGTGTGTGTATGTGTATAAACACATGCTTCCCCTCTTCCCTGGTGTACAAGTCTCTTCACTTATGATATCTCAAATCACATCTGCTACTTGTCCTGTCCTTACCAGACTGACATAAGCCCTGCAGCAGCTGTTTTATGCATATTGCAGTTATCTCAGCTTCCTCTTTTCTGTTTTTTGGGTGCTTTTTGGGTTTTGGTTTGTTTTTTTTGACAGCAACCTGATGACTTCAGGTCAAGTTTTCCCATGCTGCTCTGGACTCTTAACTGTTCCTGCTGCTCTCTGGGTTTCCTCCAGCTTTTCTTTGAATGCACCTTCAGTGGCTGTGGCTGTGCTCTTATCAGGGATGTGCCTGCTGCTGGTTGGGGTGGAAGGAAGGATGTACAAGTTTCACAGACTATGCTGCTGTTTCCTTATACTTTTGGACCTATTTTGGGCTATGGCTGGTGTCCAAGAGCCATCTCCTCAATCTAATTACTAGTCTCTGGAGCCTGTCTTAATATTGTCACGTTTTCATTACAGTTCTGGCCACAAATTAGTTGTGCTGACTTGTTAGTATCAAATATTTTGGAAGATAAGGGAGTAAGTAGTTAAAAGTTCTGTGAGAAAGAAAGTCCTGAAAAACTGGGCTTTGGATATTCATCTTTTTAGGTCAATAGCCTAGTAATCATTGGTTACATGGAGCTGAAGATGGGGCAGCTCCTCACTTAGTGTCCCCACCCTTCAAGGATGCATACTTTTGTCTCTTGTATCCAAACCAGACAAAGCTCGCTCTTGAATTTCATTATGAAAGCCTGAAGTGGCTTTCAACCTCACTTAGATGTCTCCTGATGTTTGTATGCAAGGAGTGTTGTGGCTCTGTTTTGAGGAATGCATCTGTCAGGCAGGATTCGTCTCCTCTGCTTCTGTCGCAAGGTCTTTGCTGACACCTGGATGCCCCAGTTAGATTCAGTTTCCTTCTGAGCCTACTTAATGCATGGTAGCTAAGTATTCTTCTGCTGCTTTCAGGGTCAGAATAGCTGAGCACTGTTGTCTCTGGCACACATTTTTGTTATTTCAAAACACTTTTGGGTTTGGTTTTGCTTGGTTTATCTAGAAGGAAAAAAAGCTCTTCAAAATGAGGAATTGTAATGTCTTTAAATGAAAAGACTGCAGCTGGGGTCTTTTTCCAGTCCCTGGTGCAAATTGCAGGATCCTTCTTGGATGTAGATCCTATGGTTGCATAGGGATTCTTTTGGCTGTGGTGGTGTCTGCTCTGAAAGACTCCTTTATATGGATGCAGTATGGACACTGCAGGTGATGGAATCCAAGATGTAGAACAGAGAAGGATTGTGCAGGTTATAAAATACCTCATTGTAGGTGTATGTAGGGAGCAGATCCTTCTATGGTGAATTCAGTGAGTGCTTTGGGCTGTGGCCTGGAGACAAGGAATAACAGATACTATTTGCAATCTTGCTCGTGAAATAGGCAATAAATTCTGCTTTTATTCTCATATTTCATTTTGCTTGTATGGTGGGAAGGTAATCCATCTGTAGGGGAGAGTTAATTACCTAGATAAACTAGGAAGGGGGGAGGCATGGGGAGCCTACTGTGTTTGAAGAGCCTGTGTCTGCATCACAGTAGCCAACCAGCTTGACAGCGTGATGGATTGAAGGAACGCGTAGGTTTTGCTGAAAATGTTTGATTTGTGAGTTTTATTTATCCCTTCCCTGGTTTGCTGTCAGTCAAGCGTTACAAGAGCAAATCTTCACCGATACAGCTATCCTCTGGCATGTTTGATATGGAGCAGCTTGGCTGTATATACAAGCAATCTTTTCTTCTTCTTTTTTTTTTTTTTTTTTTTAAATTGCTTTTTTGTCCCCAGAATCTTGTCCCAGGGGATTCTCTTTGAGCTGCCTGGGACTGGTGTCCTGCTGGCAGAAGGGCTTTCCTCATTAGTGCTGCTGCTGGAGTCTCAGCTGGAGCCAGCCATGCTTTGGCCAAAATGAAACTGCGTGGTCACTGCTCTGCTCCCCACATTGTCCAAGTGCTGTGCACTTTGAACCAGATATGGTCAGTGAAAGCCTTAATGATGGTGAGACTTAAAGACTCAGGGCCTTTTCAGGAAGCATAGGCTGGCGTGGTAATCTCCATTTTGTGCAAAAAGGCTTTGTTAGTATGCCTCTTCATCAGGCACTTGTGTGTTTTATTAAATAAAGCTCTCCTGATGTTATGTTTGATGTATTCTCTCACACTGCAGACTAGAAGGTTCTGAGCTGCTTTAACACAGCTGTAGGATACTGGGTTGTTGTGTTCAAAGCGATGCTGGGCACTTGGTGGCAGCTGTTGGAGTGCTCTTGGTAGCCTGCTGTAGGAGACATCACAACTTGAACAAAAATTAGTTTGCTTTCATAATGATCCTCTCTGTCCTTAAGCATGTGCTTTGGGAGCTTGTTCTAATGAAGTTTTTTGCTTAATCCTGTGCCATAACTGTTAGTGAACTATTGAATGTTAGTAAGGGGAGAGTTGTTTACCTTGGTAACATCTAAATTAATTGAAGAGCACCTGCCTTGTTGCCTCTTGGAATATGACCTGCTGAGGTTGCGCAAAGCTCTGTGTTGCTGGAGAGGTGTACACAGTCTTCTGTCTATTTTGCATACTGCATCTGTTCGTTAGGAAGCTGGTAGGATGAAATGAGCAGAGCCTTTTGCTTAAAGCTTGAGAGACTTCCAAAATCCTGTTTAGCTTTTGTTTTTCTCTAAAGGCAGTTCTTGGGTTGTTTTTTTTTAAACCAAGTCATGCTGCTGTAAATAATCACATTCGTGGTTGCAGGGAGCACAAAGCACCAGCCTTCCTCTGTTGGCTGCTGCCTAATGAGCAGCGCCCAGCTGGATGTGAGCCCTGTACCTGTGATTAGTCCAAAATAAATCCCCAGGTATGCAAAAATAATGGCACCTTAGCTGAAGTTACAGGCAGATCGTTGCCCAAGCTGTTAGAGCTCTCAGAAAGGATGAGTTTAACCAAACTGTTAGCTGCAAAAGTGGTCTGAACTCTGGTTATTAACTGCCTTCTAGGTAAGGCATAGGTATGATGCAGCCTTGTCTGGCTTATGGGTGGATCCTGTTTATGTTTAACCCCCCCCACAGCTATCTGGTTGTTCTGAATGTTGCTCAGACAGAGAGGCTTTGAGTAGTGCCTTGGCTACAGATGAGGTTGCTGATGATCTTTGTGTCCCACCAGTGCAGAGAGTCCTTTTTTTTGCTTACAGAGAGCTGCTTTTTTAGTGTGAGGATAAGTAACTCCATTTCTTGTTGTTAAAGATCCCCAAATATTGGGATTTATAGAAGTCATTAGTAAAAGAGAGAAATAAAATCAGCTGTTGGAGATTAAAAGCAAATACAACAGTTGTGCTGAAATGGAGATCCTGTTCTTTCTGAATCCTTCAGTGCTGGTATTAGAAAGCACATCTGTCACCTCTATAGAAATCTTTACTTGGGAAAATGGTGGAATTTCAGGCTAAAGTGTGCTCTTTCCAATCAGTCCTCTCATTAACTTTCTGAACTGTGTTTTCTTTTTGCTTGATGCAGGGCCTATGCAGAAGACTCTGTGAACCATAACTCAAGGGCAGAGCGAGGTGAGAAGGTGAAGCACCAGGAGGAAGGGGAGAGCAGCGGCGATGAGGGCAGGAGGGCCGTGGCATCCGGCAGTGAGGAAGCTCAGCCAGAAGGGAAGAAGAAGAAATGTTCTGGCTTCAGGGATCGTAAGGTGAAAAACTTGGTTATTTTATACCTGCAGCAATTGCATGGCAGTGGAAAAAGAGAGAACTTGCAAAAAACTTTATTCACATTTTGTATAGCACTGACTGACACATATAGAGTCAGGCTTTCGGGCTGTATTTGTTTTCTAATTCTATTCCATTCTATTTTGGGAACCTACTTTCTTTGTGTGATACCTTGAGTTTTTTTAAATTTAAACCTGCCTTTTTGGGAAGTACAGCTCACAGAGCTTCTGAATTGCAGCACCCCTTTGTACCCCTCCTTTTGGATGGCTCTCTGCTTCATAGCTGCTGGGGTGGTGAATGCAAAATAGGGAAGCAGTGAATGGCTTTAAACCTGCAAGCATCCCATTTGTCCATCTGCTGTGCCTATTTAATTTTTGTATGAGATGTGTTTTCAAGAGGAGGAATGTTTGAATAATGAGTTGTATTGTCAGCTTGTGACCTGTCTTCACTGGTGGGTAATCCCGAGAGCTTTGAGCTGTTCAGAAGTGTCTGCCTGGTTTGGTGCTATCTGTAAGCATGCTGTTATTACAGGATGTACAATTTGGCCTGATGGAGTGTCCTGTAACTGAGAGCTGGCAGGCTGCACTATTTTATTTTTTAAACCTGTCTGGATGTCAGTTTTACTGGGCTATGTTTGATGATTTAATATCTCTGCAGTGCCAAAGAGGACAATGGGAGTATATGCTCTTCACAATTCCTTTTCTATATGGTTTGTTTCTGGTGATTATTTTAAGTCCACATCCTGGAGGCTGCATGACATTGTGTGTTAAATTGTGGATAGTCATAGAGTGGCTTAACAGCTTTTTGTGAGGAGGAAAAAAACCAAAACAAAACAGAAACAAGCAAAACCCACTAATTTTTGTTTGAGGCTGCAGAGTCTTATTCTCTTTTTTTATTAGATTACACTAATTTCAGTTGCCATGTGGTGTTTGGGGCTGTGAACTGTCCCTGTTGTGACATTCTGCTCTGAATTTATGTTGCAAGTTACTACATGGAGACTTTCAGAATTGTCCGGGGTCTGAGAGTTCCCAGCTCCTCTTGCTTTTTCATGTCAATTTGCAGTTAGGAAGCCTGACAGCCTCAGCAGATGTTTCACTTGTGCCAGTACCACTCGAGGGAAGTAGATTATTTCTTCAGTGTGGGCAGGTGGAGGCAGGTTGCAAAGAGCAAAGATGTGGTCCACTTTCACACACACACACTTTCATTTTTCAGAAGGAACACTTTAATATAGTGAGCATAGTGATTGATCTCTTACATGGCTTTGTGTTGGCTGAGAAAGCCAGGGATTGCTCTCTTGCAAGCTAGGACTTTCAGCCAGTTGTTAGGAGCCGTGCCTGTGTTGATCAGCTCCTTCTTTCCCATACTAGGCAGGAGGAATGTGGCTGTGCTTCCAAGTAAGATGAGCCAGGCAGGGAGGATCCTGAAGGGGTATGTTGGGAACAGCGTGTAGCCTATGTGCCTTTGGGCACAGTGCTTGACTTGGGAGCAGCAGCTTCAGCAGGAAGAGTACAGAATAAAACGGATTTCAGTCTTTCAGATACAGGCCTTTTTCTCTCCTGTCTGGAGACCAGATGTGCCTTTTCTGAACCAAGTGCTGGTCTTGCTTTTGCTTCATTAAATGCACAGTGGAAACAGTAGCCTCCCTGGCGCTGTGCTCTGTGGCTGAACAGACCCAGTGGGGGTGGGTGCTTGATGCTGGAGCAGTGAGTCAGTCCAGCTGGGTGCTCTGATGGCAGAGGAAGGTGTGCCCCACTCCCTGACTCACACAGGGTTGTTCCCAGGGCATGCTGCTCCCCTGTCACTTGGGTGTAGCACCTGGGGAATGCCTGGCTCTTCTGTATGCCCAGTAAAACTAAAAGTGAAGATGCAGTAAAAAAAAAAAAAAACAACTTTTCTGTCTCTTTCTGTAATTAATTGAAAATAGTGTGGGAGTTCTCCTTGAAAAATGCTTTCAAATAAGCTTAATTTCAACACTTGTTTCTTATCCCAGTGTTGCTTTTAATGAAGCTGATCAGTGGTGAAATAATAAATGAGCAGTGACATTGCTATTTTAGGCAGAGACTCAGTGAGGAGGAAGCCCCAGTACAAATCACTGAGAGCAGGGCTGGTATGGTGACCAGTCCAGGGCATGTGCTGTTGTAGTGTGTGCACTGTGTAGGGCAGGAAAGGAGAAAGTAGTTTAAGGCTTTTCATTGTTCAGAGGCTCATGAGCAGGTTTATATCATGCAAGCAGGTTGATTTATTGATCTGTTAAACATCTTGTGTGCTTTATGGAGATTTATGTATAGCAGTTGCTGGGTCCAGCAGGTATGCTGCCTCAGAAGCAGTAATTCTGCTGAGACTTCATCTTGGTGTGTGTTACAGCAGGAAACTCCATGAAAACAAACAGTAATTAATCTACCTTGTTAGTATTCCCGGGGCGTGCAATGAAGCTGGACTGCCAGAGATACTTTTCTCCTGTAGTCAGGGAGGCCTCAGTGATGCTCTGGAAGTGAGCAGAGATGTTGATTTAGAGCTTTATTTTCATGTCTGCGTGGGATTATTTTTTCCTTTTAACCCAAGGCTTAGCATAAACGTGACAGTCTCAACAGCAGCTTCAGTGTTGTAAAGCAATAGGGATTACTTGCTCATCTGTCTTCTCTGTGCTCTTTAAAGAAATGCCAAAGAGGGACTTTTCCCTTCTAGCTGTATGCTGACTGGGGACCTCTCACTGCAGGAGACTGCAGTTATTTGGAGGCAGTTGTACCATTTTTTGGCTGGTCTCCACTGCATCGAAGGTTGCTCAGAGAGGTGGTTGTGCCCCATCCCTCTAGAAACCCAAGGTAAGGCTGGACAGGGTGCTGAGCTCCTGGTGGAGCTGTAGGTGTCCCTGTTTGTTGTGGGGGGGTTGGATCAGATGGCCTTTAAAAGTCCTTTCCAACTGAAATGATCCTATGGAATGGAGGAAGGAAGTTGTATGGATGCTGCTTTGCCAGGAGTGTACCTGTAGTACTTTGTAGGCAAGATTGCTGTGGGAGGAGGCTTGTATGGGATGGTTCCATCAAGATTGTTTAGAATTAGTGTAAGAACCTCACAAACAAGGTATGTGTGTTCATAAATGCTCTTTTTCTCTCGTTTAAAAAGGAAAAACACCTGTGTGTCATAGACCATCCTTGTTAATGCTTGCTTTCAATTTAGTGCTGAGCCTTGAGTAAGGGAGCTGTTCCCCTTTGCCAGATCACAGCCACTTCTTTCTGGAGCTGCCTTCATGTCGGGCTCAGCCCTGTGGTCAGAGGTTTTACAGCATACTCATTAGTTTTTGCCAGCTAGTGAGATCATGTATCCTCAGTGAGGTGATGGTGAGTTCAGTGTAGGCAGCAGGGAAGATGTATTGCTGCATTTGCTCATTTCTCTGTGAAGTGTGAGGAAAAAGTGACTTCAGCTGTGATGAGAACAGCCTGTTGGATGCTAAATGTGTTAAAGGGACACTTTTTGGACCAGATTGAGTTATTCAAGGTCATTCTTTCTACATTTTCAGGAAAACGTGTCATTAGAAAACCCTTAAATTTCCTTCTTTGCTTCCTGATGCTCCCCTGGCTGAATGCAAAATGAGATGGTCAGCTCTACCTGCTGTGTTCTCACACCCTATTTTTGCATGGATGTCCTACTGCTTGTTTGGAGGAGTGTAATCCTCTCTGCTCTGAAGAGCTGTGTGTTCTGAACTGCATCCTTATGAGTGCCTGGGAGTCAGCTTGGGAAACTTTGCCTTCTGCAGTACATGTGGGTGGAATGGAAGGGCTTATGTAGTAAAGGGGCTCTCTGCTTCTGTTGTCAGAGATGATTGTGATGGTCTTTAAGGATGCAGTGTGGAGCCTGAGTGGTGTGTTGGAAAGTTCGTGTCTGAAGTCAATGGAGAATGTAAGCTGTTCATCTGCAGTAAAGCAGGGGCCTTGAAGATTTCTCCAAGGCAGGAATAGAAGAATTGGCAGTGACTCAGATCCTATAAGGAGGCAACTGTCAAGCTTTGTATCTTCAGCTGGGGAGGAGCAGTTGTAAGGCCTGTGCTTTGAAACCAAGAGCAGCTGGCAGATGCAGACCTGTAAAGTAGCATCTTAGGAAGATCTCAGAACAGGTATAAAGGAGAGGTGAATCATGGATACTGAATCAAATGGAATGTAGCAGAATCATCAAGATTCATGTTTCTGGTGCAGCAGCTGAGTTGTTGAGCAAAAGCGGGTACAACCTATGAGCCTGGGTTGAGTGAAAGCATTCAGCAGTGCCTTGCAAGGTATTTCCCAGGCTTAGAAAATAAGGGATAAGACCAAGTGTGAGGCAAATAGAGAAGGAAGCAGGAACCATTGGAGGATGCAGTAGATTGAGGGAGCTGCTCTTGGTTCTGCAGATTTTCTAGTTGTCTTACTCTAAGGTAGGAGTGCCTCTCTGCTTTTTTGCCTGTAGTTAGGTGTGGTGCTAAACTATGGGATAGGAAGTAGTCAGATTGAGGCCTGCAAACACAAGTCCAAGATTGCTGTGACGTAACCAGGTTCCACCTTCAGGTAGGGGTTTGCAGTTAAGAGCATTTGGGAAGAGCTGGAAAAGTGTGTTGACTCATAGCATCTATCAGTGGGGCTGCGGTGTCTTGTAACTTACCAGTAGGACAGTTGGTTTCCATCCAGTATCACTAACTTTGTGATAAGTTGTAGGGTGCAAAGGCTAGTAACAAGAGGGAGAGGTGGGAGAGAGACTCTGTGAGCTGACAGATGGCTGCAGGGAAGAGAACTGGTTGTAGGGATGTTTCTGTGTTCCTGATGGGTGTGACCACCCCTAGCTACAATGGTGCTAGGAAGAGTGGGAGGAGGGCTTGAGATAATGTCAGAGCCACATCAGTACCACCACTGGTGCCAGGTGGGACTTGCTGCCAGTGCAGCGTATCCTTAGTGCAGGGAGCTGGAGGGCTGAGCTATAGCATGTGCTGGGGAAAGGCTTTGTGCTCTCTGGGCTGGAGATTATGAGCCCTTTGACAGATTATAGAGGGCGTTTTCTTTCTGATTAACATCAGGGTGGAAATGTCCTTTAACCTTAAAAGCAAGGCTGAAAAGGGACTAAAGGAGTAAATGATCTACAGATGCCTTGGCAGTACCCTTGATCTTGCCTGGTGTCTTCCAGCAGAATGTTGGTTTTGTTCTATGACTCTTGGCCAGAAGAACTGAAAGCTTCAAGTACTTGTTGGACTAAGTGTTTTATAATACTGCCAAAATGAAAAGCTAAACTAATAAAGAAAGTCCTCTGCTCTAACGTATAACAGAGTGTGGGTCTTTCTGCCTTTTTTTTCCTCTTAGGGAGTGATTTTGTTTATAAAAGCTTTCTGTTCTTTGATTAATTGTAGCTGTACACTTGGGGGAAAATGGTTCTAGGTACAAAATAATCACTATTGGCAACAAAAAAACAAATAAGTGAGTGGGCTGACTGACAAACTGCTGTGGGCTTTTGCCAAGGTGGTAGAAAAGAGGGGGGGGAAAGGGGTTGATATTAAGCCAACAGCTGTGAATCCAAGTGATTTTTTTCCAGTCCTCAGTGTGGAAGTTTTCTCCCATCTCTCAATGACTGCTCTTTTTCCATCAGTTCATATACCAGTCAGCAGCCACACCCTTCAGCACTGTGAGTTTGGCTAAAAAATGCTGAGATGCTTTAGGTTAACAGACTTTTGCTAATGGTGCTTTATGGTTAGGATGGATACTCAAGTTTCTTCAGGGTTATTTTCACTTTTAACTTAATTTTTCTTAATGGTGGAGGAGAAGCAAAGCATACTACCAGTTAATTCTCATGTTTGTTCTTAGTCCTGTGACATCAGGAGCTGATACCTGTAGTTTTCCTGGTAGCTCAGGAGTTGTGCATAGGAGGGATGTTTTGGACCCTTTCAGTGTTATTTTTTTCAGATGCATTTCTGCTGCGCCCAACTTAGTTGCAGCATGGCAAAATTTTCACAGTCTAATGATGGCTGCTAGTTTTGGTGTCTCAAATGGAAGCTCTGTGCATCTAATGCTGGTTAAATTTATTTCACAGGTGATGGAATATGAGAACCGCATCAGAGCCTACTCCACACCAGACAAAATCTTCCGATACTTTGCCACTTTGAAAGTGATAAATGAACACGGTGAATCTGAGGTTTTCATGACACCACAGGATTTTGTGAGATCGATAACACCTAATGAAAAACAACCAGAACGTAAGTGATGTATGTGTGTAGTAATTGGAGAAACCAGTACAGCAATAGGGAGTAAACTGCAGGCTCTGCTTACCTGATCTTTAAATTTCCTGTCGAACTCTTCTGTTGTTGGCTATTGTCTGTCTTGTTATATTGCTGTGTGCAGCACAAAATGAGGGGGTTGCTCTCTGACTCATGCCTATATAATAAATTTGGTTTTGACCCACACTTTATGCTAATGCAGTGGAGTACAAGCAGGTAACAGAGAGGAGTGATGAGCAGAGGAGTAAGGCAGAGGGCTCCCAGCTCAGCAGTGTACAAGCTGTGCTCTTTGCTCATTGTGTCTGTGTAAGCTTGTAAGCAAGGCCTCCTTGCAGTGTTCCCAAATAATGGTAATAATTCAGATTTGTAAGTGTTGATCCCAGTACATCTCTTTGGAGTTTTAAACCTAGGGTTTCTAGGGGCAGAAAACAGCTCCTGAAGCTGGCTGTTCCAACTCTTTTCCCAAAAGCAAGGTTAGCCTGATCTCTTTACCTTTGTTTGAAGTACTACTGCAGCATAACAGATATTTTTATTATGAGCCTGTGAAGGGATAGCCTCCTTGAATTTTTTAATAGTGAATTTTTTCAGTTGGAACACCAACAGATCAGTACCTAAACCTGTAGAAGGAAGAGCTAAGGCAAAGAAAACTTTATACATAAAGGGGTACAGGCAGCCCTGTGTGTCTGACTGAGCTGTGGTGCTGCTCTCTGGGATGGGGTTCCTCTCTGCCTGCTCCAGATTCCCTGTTGTTTGCTGCGAAGCGCATCAATAGCAGCGCCTGTAGGGATTTGGGAGGCAACAGGCTGAAGAGCAGTGGTTTTTTTTATGTATGAAAAGCTCTCCTGAGCATGTGGTAGGAGGCTGGGCTTTATGGGGTTCACTCTTCTGTTTTGCAGAAGACTTATGTTTTGGCTGAGTTGTAGGAAATAAAGCTTCTTACTCTCCCACAGAGCGTCTCAAAGAAGGAAACTCCCTTTTCTGACTGCAGGCATTAATGAAGAGTCTTAATCCCCAAATGTTAACTTTTTTTCTAAGTGGGGTTTATATAGACACTATGAAACTGTTTCTGTTACTTATGTGACAGCTGCTAAATAAATACTGTACACTTGTGCTTAGAAAACAAAATATGAAGCGTGTGCAGGAGGGAAGTCAAAAATAGTCCTGTCATTAGCATTAGAACATGCTCTTGAATTGATATTAATGTCTTCAACTTCTTAAGAACTACAGCCATTTTCAGATGAATAATGTGGTTTTACTGGTGCTGAAATAGTTTGAGCAATAAGCAGAAGATAATGTTAGTAGTTACTACATTTGTTACTATTTTATACATCTGAAGCTCCTTGAATTGGTGCTTTGAGAAGCAGCAGCACCTGGTTGAATGTGAGTCTTCCTGCCTAAATTATTTTTTTCTCAGTCTGTTTAAAAATGGAAATCATCCTATGCTTAATTTTAAGACATTTCGTTCTTCTCTACTTCTTCGATGCAATGCAAGTTGTTGGTGCATTTTAAAGTGTATGCAGAAAATGTGAAGGAGCGCTCAGCAACATCTGCTTTAGAGACGAACCAAGGTGAACAATTTGTCAGTCTTACAAGTAGCTAACCTTATAGTGTAACTATTATACTGGCTAGGTGAGCTGCTTAAATGGCCCTTTGAAGCTCATCGCAGCCTTTTAAGAGCCTGCGAGTGCTGCCAGTCAGTAAGTCTATAAGGGGGGGAAAAATTACATTCATGATTTTCTTACGGGTGCTCTTGGAAAGTAGAATGAGGAATTGGGCCTTGGCTGCCCATTGGGGGTGTAGGCAGCCTTTGATCTGTTGGCTTGAAAATCTTTTCTGACTACCATTAATGTTGTGGATTTGCTTACAGACAAAGCTACTGCTAGGTTGCTTGTTCTTTATGAGCGCCAATCATGGTAAATGATTTTTAAATACATAATGAACTCTAGAAAAATAAAACATTTAGTACCACAGTAAAGTCAAACCAGCCATAACCTTGTTCTCAAATGTTTTAAGAGCTGGTTGTAAAAGATGAGAGATCTGATTTTTAAAACCAGAAATTTTATTAAGACACACTGCTACCTGCTGGCTGATTTGTTGTGGCACTGAACATCTGTTCTGTACTTTTGACTCACAGGGTAATCTAGATTACAGGTGATTAAGGAAGTTCTGGGGCTGCTTTCTCCCTTAGTCACGACTTAGGTGTGTTCTCCACTGGGGCAGGAGCTTCCTGCCTTCATCCCTGGGTGCTCCTTGGAAATCTCCATCATGCAGTCACATAGCTGGCTGTAATCGTGGGCTAATGCTTGAACTGAATCATGGGCTTTTCTGCAGTCCTACTGACCCCAAGGTATTCTGCAAGTGGTATTGTTGGGTTTGTGCTGCAAAGCTGTTGCCTCCTTGTTCCATGCAATAACACAGTCCTATGCCTTCACACCTTGCCTGTGTGCACAAGGGTGGTGTGCTCATTGCAGGGGATGCCTAGGCTGGGCTGTGAAAATCCTGCTGCCTTCATTTGCTTTTTTGCCTTTGTAATAATAAGAAAAAAGCCGGTGTGTCTTAAGACAGCACACTAGAGAAAGATTATACCCAAACCAGTTCTATTTTTCTCTCCATATTAGTTAACTAATTAACTTCTGCTTGCATGATAGATGTCTTTCAAGATTCACCATGCTGCAGCAGCTCAAAAACCTGAAGTCTTGGGCATAGCCTGTAATGTTCTTCTCTTTTTGTCTGCAAGAAACCAGAAAGGTGCTGCCAAAAACAGCAGCTGTGCCCCTGCAGTGTTTGCAGGCAGGATGGTGTTGGAGAAGAGGAGCTGTGAAGAACAGAGCAAGCTGATGTATTCTGTCCTGAGCTCTTCCAGGTTGTTGGCTGAAGCCAGGATGTTGAAGAGCAGAACTGCAGTGCTGGTGTACTGGCTTCTGCAAAGTGGAAAACATGAAGGCTTATGTAACAAAGCATGTGAAAGAAGGGGGAAAAAATCAGCTTAATGCAACAGACGTTTAGACACAGTATCAGTTTTTGGAGTATGTAGAGTCATAAAATGAAATACTTGGTGCTGGACTTAGGAGTTTCACCATTCCTTGTTTGGTACGTGGCACAGCTCCTCATGCTTTGCAGTGCTTTGGTGTGAATGCTCGAAGGAGAAATAGAGCTTGAAGGAGAAATAGAGCTCTTGTGGCCTCACTGGAAGAAATCCTCTGAAACTCTGCATGGAGCGAGGGGGAAGGTGGTGTTCTGACTGTATAGGTTAATTCCAGGTTTTAAAATGACTTGTCATACTGGGCAAACATGAGTAGCTGAACACAAGATAGGTTCTTAATCACCACAGTACTGGGTGTGGTTATTTGTTGTTCTGGGTTGGATTTCCAACATACAGATTTCATTCTTTACAGAGCAAGAGGTCATGAGCTGTGTGATAAGCTTCAGTCTTATGGTGAGGAGAAAGGCTCGCTAGGCTTGTATAAACCCCTAAAGGTATGAGACAAGGATGTATAAGACCCAAGAGGAAACTAGAGATAACAGGTTTAGTTTAAGACCGTTCCTCCTTGCATTATGTTATGAGTGCATACATCAGAGACACTAACTTTCCTGCTAGAGAAGGGGGAGAGGGATGTGAACAAAACAGTTCCTAACTTCAGCGTATACCCAAGGTTGGTGTCCTCTGACAAATTCCGGCATTTTAAATTCAGGGAAAAAACATGAAAACCAAAGCTGGGTTACAGCTTTAGATGGGAGAATGTGGTACAGTATTTTCTCATTCCCTAATGTATCATGCTGTGTGCTTCACTCTTCTGAATTGGCCCTTTTGCTCATCTACTTGCAAGAAAGAGTTTGGGTTGTAATAACCAGTGGGAAAGGAAAGGCATTGAGTGATCGTTACACAAACGCTGTGGGAGATGTGACGTGGATTTAAGGTCCAGAGGGAGCTGAAAGGTTGCTCCATCACAGTGGAAAGCTGTTGGCATCACAGAGGAAACCCATTCTTCTGGAAGCTCGTTTGTTAAATACCTTTCAAAACTGCAACCTATAATCTGCTGCCCATGGCTTTCTAGGGTAACACAAAAAGCTTAGTAACTGTTCAGATACTTATCAGGTATGGTAATTAGTTAGCTTTGAGTGAACCTGTGGTGTGTACATGTTCATTAATCAATAGAAATATAACAAGTATTTGATTTCGTATTTCTTATTAGAGTGGAATGAGAGTAGCTGCAGGTTGTTCTGTGGGGTTTTTCTCTTTTTTTCTTTATGTCAATATTTTCTTCTTCATGAAACATCCCTCCTACCTGCAAATGAAAGAAGCAAGCACAGAGTTCTCCTATTGAATGGCCTTCTCCCCAGTGTGGCAGGCAGAGAATACAAGTAGGTTTGATTAAATTTGAATGTTTTTCTTTTCAGTGCTGGGAATCTACTGTCATGCAAGTAAGAGTGGAGCAGAGCATTTTTGAGGTTGGTGATGGAGTGGTGTCAATCTAATTTCAAGTAACAGCTAGGGTGATTCTGCTTCATTAGCTTCCCCTGTGGCAGCATTGCTGCTGCTTTTGGTTCTATGATTGTATTTCAGGTGCCATCAGAATCTGTAGGAGTAATGTACAATGGTACTTGAAGACCACAAATAGACTGGCTGCAGAAGGCAGGTTTGGAAATCACTGCAAGTCATTTGTGCTCTGGGTGGCGAGTGGCTGGTGCAGAGTCCAAGTGAAAGGAGCCATGGTAAGCTGGCTATGTAGCATAGAGCTGCACAGTGCTTCACATAAGTAGAAGATGTGGTTGGGGTGGATCATAGCTCTGGGTTTCCTTCAGGAGCTTAAAATAGCTGCAGTGAGATCAAGCCAATGCAAGGTGTGGGCTGTTCTTTGGCATAGGATGACTGTGCAAGAGAAATCCCAGAAAACCTGTGAAATGGATTCATGCTGGGCTGGTCTTGAAACAATGGTGTGTTTTCAGGGTATGCTGAAGGAGTTGGCTTTTTCGTTTTTCTTCTGTGGAGTTCAAACCCATTATATTGGCTGAATGACTTGAAGGCTCTTTGCACAAAGAAATTGTGCACCAGGTATTCCTGGTGTTCCCAGGAATGTCAGTACTTTACAGCAGAAATGAACACTGGAGCTGAGCTGCATTGGTGGTATCTGTGGTGCTCCTCTTGCAGCCTTTCAGCAAATGGGAGGTTTAATGAAGCAGTGTGGCTCACAGGAACCTCCTGAAACAATTCCTGGTTTGTCTGGTCGTTTCCTGGGGGAAATGCTTTGGTTTGTTTCTGGGAGAATGGCACTCCAGCCTCTGCTTTGTACAGAATGGCAGCAAAGGTTGGGCTGTTGTTAGGCACATGTGTTGCTTTTGCTCCTGCTGCTCCTTGTTAGCAGCCCAGCCAGGTGCTTCTTTATGACCCCAAGCTGAGATGCAGGAATCTCACAGTGGTTGTAGCTTAGTACGCTGCCTTTTGGATCACAGAAATGTAACAACTAATGCCTGTGCTTTTCCTTGTTCCCACTGGTCTTCCTTCATGCAGCCTTTCCATTTTGCTGGCTCTCAGTTTAGCTTTACAGCATGTGTGTAAGCTGAATTCCCTCTGTGTTAAAGTTTCCATAGGAAGGGGCTTCTGTTTTTTGCATGTAATGTAAAGATTATATATAATATAGGCATCAGGCAGAAGTCCACCTTTTGGTCTCCATTTGTCAGCCTGAAAGATTAAGAACTAGTGGAAAAATATGCAGCTAAACCAATTAAAAAAAAATCTGTTGGAGAAGGGAAGAATGTATGGGATAAAACTTCGTCTTGAATATACTCGTCCATTTTGGGCTTGACTTTCAGTGTTCACTGGCTGCAGGTGCATCTGTTGCAGGGTTAATCTTATGCTATTTGGGAGTTCTAGTTTCCCATGCAGTGCAATAGCAAGCAAGGAAATGAAAGCAAAGAGCTGTGCTAGCTGAACCGGTCCTGAGACCAATCTGCTGCAATTAGAACTTCATCACAGTGGTTCTTTGCTGACTCCTCCATTGCTGCCTATTGCTGTCACTTCTGTGGTGCTCTGTACTTGCCTCCAGTCACAGCCCCTTTGTTGCTCCTTTTTCCTACCTCATGTTACATCTGTGCAGAGCACTGAGTTTATATTATCTACCTACCGGCGTTGTCTTTTTAGGTGGCATTTTGCTGTTTTTCAATAACTTCCTGTATATGTAAGTACAAACTCCTGTAAATATTTGTAGGTATCAAAGCAGCTGTTGTTCTTTCCCTGATGTTTGAACATCCCTTCATTTTAGGCTGCCTTTGAAACCTATTTGCTTTCCTAGCAGTGCTGAGTGCGAGTAGTTTGCCATTAAGGCATACTTTCACCTGCTATTTTTACCTCATGTCCTCTTTTAGCTTTCTGTGAGCATGTGTCAGAGATGTGTCTTGGGTGCTCTTTCCAGGCCTGGGAAGATGGGTTGTGCAGGAGAAATGACTTGTGTGCAATGTGCGGTGTACAGCAGCTCTGCTCAGCATCTGTGTGGGCAGGAGGGCTGGGCCCCAGCTATGTGACCTCTCTGGCAAAATAAACGTGTATTAAACAGAACTTGCTTCTTAATGTGGCTCTATTTATCCTACTGACTTTGCACCTGTAACTTAAAGTTTGTCAGAAGAGCAGGTTACATTCTGAAAGTGCTTGAATATGCAGTTTTTCCTCTGTTGTCAGGCATGCAAAATGATGAGAAGGTGCTCTGAGTATTCACACACCCAGAAAGCCCTCTGCCTTTGACACTGGTGATGGAGTTGTAGCTGCTTTGGCTCAGAAAGGTTGAGGAGGTCACCCTGCAGTGATGAATAACGCAATTTTCAGCACTGTAACCATTATGAACTTTTTCAGTGGATAGGAGGTGTTTTATGACCCTCCTTCACAGGCAGGTGATACAGCAGGCTGTGCACTGCTACTCCAGATCAGCTGGAAGAGGTTTTATTTTGTTTTTCCATCTTTTTCTAATTTAAATTGAAATGAGCATGTGATAATTATCATAAACAGGGGCAGAAAATGCCTGGGATGTAGCTATTTGGAGGGGTTTTATTCTTCAGATAAATGAAAAATGACCCTTGTGCTCCTGACCTACTGAAAGCATTTGGTTTAAATTCTGCTTAATCTCATTATGGTGTGTTGTGCTGATTTGTTTTACAAAGCTCAAATTAACCTCCAACTTTTTTGGTGATCTTCCTGTTATGTACAGGATGCACAGCAGTTCAGATAAGGGGGCTCTGCTCCCCCCTTCTCAAAATGCTGTTTTCCCCACTTATGGATAGACAAATACTTTGTGTTGGTATGAGCCAGAATTTCCTAGTATATGTAACCTCCCACTCTGCCTTTCTCCTAAGCACCCTTCTAGCTAAAGCACTAACGAATGAAGTTAGAACTCTTTGTCTTCAAAGACAGATTACATCTGAACAGTTCTATCCTGCAACATAAGCAAGATTTGTATGAGGATTTCTCATTTATGGGAACAATCCTTTGTTTTGCTACATGTGAACTGTTCAGAAGTTATTACTAAGAACAAGCTTTGTGAATATGCATTTATGTGGAGCATTGTGGGCAGAATCTCTGCCTGTTGGCACACCAGAAATCTTCACCTTTGGGGCGGGCATTTTGGATCTTGTGGGAAGTGCTGGAATATCCCCCAACATTGCTGGATAGATTTCCTCCTCTGATGCTTTGAGTTTGTCCTTTGTGATCAAAATACAACGTGCATACAGGAAGATGGAAAAACTATTTTCCATTTTGTTCTTTAGACTTTGTTTTACTTGCTAATCACTGCAGTACCTGAAAGCCCAAGAAATTCTTGTGTCGTCTAAGAGTTTTTTTTTGTAAATGCTCTTCTTTTCTCTTTCAGATCTGGGGCTGGATCAATTTATAGTGAAACGCTATGATGGGAAGGTGAGCACATACACACAGTCTAATTACTCAATATGCTTTTTTAACCTAGAGTCTTGTACTTACTAACTGCGCTTAAATGTAAGTTCAAGTACTGTCTTCTGAGCTTCTATAGTATTGACGTGTTTTTTATAGGGAAACTTTTCTTATTTACTGTTACTATATCCAAAGGGAACTTCATGTCCTGTTCACAGCCAAAATATTGCTGCCTCTTAAGTACTGGTATGCCAGAAAATTGTATGTTATTATCAGTTTTCCTTGCTGCTTTGTTGTGACTGAGGCCCATGAGCTGAGCCTTCTCAGGGAAAACTCACCTGACCTTTCCCTTGCAGTTTGTCTCCAGGTTCCTGGAGACACCTGGTCCTTCCTGCATCCCAAGCACGTATTCCTCCATCCCCCCCACATCAGATACCTCTGCTTCATTCCCCTTTTGAACCCTAGGTCCTTTCGGCAGTGGCAAGCACCTGTTCTGGATGTTTGTGCTGTCATGAAACACTGTTGGAAAATCGCTGAGCATACTCTGTAGTTTTGTCTGCCTGTGTAATGGAGCATGTGGCATCCTACCTGTTGTTATGCAAATTGAAGACCCGATTAACCCCACTGTAATCCCTACTGTGTGGAGGTAGCTCTGGCCCCAGGGCTACCAGCCCATACTGACCTGATGCAGATCACTGCAGGTTAGTTAGCTTTCCATTATCTCACTGTAGGCACCAACTGCTATCCTGGCTGCTAGCAACGTTTTCATTCCATCTGCATCATCTGAAAATAAAGCTTCTGTTTTTCCAAAAAGCAGTAAGCATCTCTGATCCCCCTCGTTGCTGAAGTGATGTACCTGATGTGTCAGGCGTTTCTAGGAAGCCTTGACAGAGAAACTTGCTTTTAGAGACATATATAAACACAGTGTGGGCTGAATGCATGCAGTTCCCTGCCTTGTGTTTTGTTTGGTAGGGAAAGGTGAAGAAAAAAGGTGATCAAATTCCTGGGGTCCTTGTCATCTGCTCTGTGTAATGTTCTGCTTTCCTAGGCAGCAAGACAGGAGCTGACTTGAAAACAGACAATTGCAGGGTAGTGTTTTGGCAGCTGTTTTGATGCATAAAAGTGAAGCATGTTGTGAACACTTGTTTTCCTCCCCTCCATACAACTATGATGTCTGCTTTTTGTGATTAAAAAAAAAAAAAAAGTACATATTCTCTGCAAAATATCAAGTGTTTCTTCCCCTGGTTTGTAGCAGTCTGTTTTACATCATCTTGCTTTCATCACTGTATCTTGTCAAGCTCTCACGTTTATCCCTTAGGCTTTACATAAACAAGGTTTGCAGGGAAGGAATGCTGAAACTCACACTAAGGCAGCAGGTTTAGGGTGTTATAATGGTCTTCATCATTACCTCCTCCTGGGACCTGTTTTTTCACACACTCTAGAAACAGTTTGCATTGTTGAAAATGAAGAAAGAGTGTTGTTTGTTTAGCTGCTTGCTTAAAGGTGCCTTGGGGCTGACTAAAGCTGGCTCTGGCTGTTAGGGTGGTGGTGATGTCCAGGTGAGGCAATCATTTGAAGAGTGCATGAAATAAGTTAGTCTTGGCTCTTCCTCAATAAAGAAAAGCTGACAGCAGACTGATCTATCATGATAAGACTCTTATTTCTCATTCTATTGCCTGCTGTGGACTTCATTTAAAGCAAACAGTCATTACCCTGTTAGGCAGCACTCAAGATGCTGCAGGACTGACCCTCATTCAGGTTCAAGTTGTAGAGAAGCGCCCAAGGGGTTGAATCCTTCTGCACCTCTTCCTTCTTGCCTGTGTCCAGCTCCTGCTTCCTCTTGGGAATCAAGACATTAGCTGTGGCTCTGCCTGTGAAGATGCAGTTCTGCCCCTTTGGTTTCATACATTTTGAAGGAGAGAATATGCTGGTGCAGCAAGCTGAGAGCCCATTGTTTCCCTTAAGTATCCCTACAGGTACCCCCTACATGGGAGTAATGGGGCTTTTGTCGCAGGTACAGGAGTATGTGAGTACTCTGACAAGAGCAAGCTGTGCTCCAAAAAATTCCAGGGAATATGCGAGCTAGATACTGGCTGAAGAGCAGAAAAGAGAAATAATTTTGGTTCCCAGCAGAGTTTTACCCAGGGTTGCATGTAAATATTCATTTAGAAAGGGATTCAGTAAAAAACAATAGAAACAGCTGTGCGCTCAGTTGCATTTTTGTTATATATTAAAGGACCACGTTTAAAGTGTGGGTGTGAATTTGGGGCTCAAATGATTGAGACTGAAATGCTGCACCATTAATATGCAGATATGAGCTGTTCTTCTCAGAGAAAGCATTTTGTTTGCTTAAAATTGCTATCAGAGCAGCTGAATGATGTGTGGTGATTGGGACTGGTAGTGCCAAATAATTTTTGGAGTGATGTGCCTCTGTTGTAGTTGTGTGGGGTTTCTGAAGCATCTTGCTGTGCATGTGATTGAATGCCACAGTGAGAACACAATACCTCTTTTTTTTCCTCTCTTCCTGCTCTTCCTTAGTGATGATCTGGAGGGTGACTGGAGTGGGAAGTAAATGTACTGTCTTACTAATGGAACAGTGCTCCTGTCATTTGATCCTAAGTACTTTTCCCTCACTCATTTTGAGACAGAAACCCCAGAGGCACTCATACAGTGAAAGTCTTTGGTCAGATCTGTCAGATGACCCCATCCTTCTCTTTGCTGTGCTGAACATGCAGGGAGGCAGCCCTGTTGCTGGATCTCTTTTTGTCTATGTGCTCCTTTCTTCACCAGCAGACTTCTGGAAACAGGGAAAGATTGATTGATTCCTCTTCATTCAGTGGGGGGACAAATGAGTTAGTCAGCATCTCCAAGTGTTCATTGTATTGAGCTGAGTGCTGGCAGGCAAGTAGGCTGAGGTGAGACTAGACAGATTCCAGCTTGTAGCTCTAAATATTGTGAAGTTAAGGTGCTTAGACCTTAAGTGTTTCTTCCTCTTGCGTTTTATCATATCATAGAATATTTTGGGTTGGAAGGGACCTTTAAGGTGATCTAGATCCAAACCCCCTGCTATAGGCAGGGACAATTCCACTAGATGGTGTTGATCACAGCCTCATAGTCCTATCCAGCCTGGCCTTGAATGCTTGCAGGGAGGTGGTCCCCACAACCCTTCTGGGTAACCCATTCCAATGTCTCACTGCCCTCAAAGTAAAGAATTTCTTCCTAATATCTAGCCTAAATCTATCTTCCAGTTGAAAGCCATTTCCCCTTGTCCTGTTGCTACCTGCTTTTATAAAAAGTCCTTCCCAGCTTTTCTGTAGGCCTGCTTCAGGTACTGGAAGGGGCCACTGTAAGGTCCCTTTGGAGCCTTCTCTTTTTTAGTTTGATGAGCCTCTGCTCTCTCAGCCTGTCCTTGTTGGGGAGGTGCTCTATAGCGCTCTGATCATCTTAATGGCCCTTCTCTGTGCCTGTTCCTACTATGTCTTTCTTTTGTTAGGGGCCTCAGAATTGGATGCAGTGCTCCAGGTGGGGTGTAATGAGAGCAGAGTAGTGGGGTGCCCATCAGCAAAGCACTCTGCACATTGGTACTGAAGGAAAAATATCATTTGTCCCTCCTTGTGTTTTACCACCTTTGAAGGTGTCCCTCTTTTCGGAGTGCTGTCTTCCTGAATTTCAGAGCACTGTTCCCCAGCTGCATTCTGCTCATTAGTGCTTCTTAAGGAGCACTTTGGAGATTTCCTTCCTGCGTCAGACTTTCAAATTAATGTCTCGTACATTCATCACTCATTGCTTTCATCCTTGCTTAGCAAATTTATGGTGATAAATAAGCTCTCACATTATTAAGCAGAATTCTGTGCACCTGTAAATGTGCACAGGCTTCACTGGTGTTGCATGCATAGTACAAATGTAATTTTAAACATTTCCTTTTCCGTGCATTGTTTAATTACTGTTCCTTTGCCCTGTGCATTAGTGATTGACAAATTTAATGTCCTGGAGGACTGATTCTGGTAGTGGTGTTCCTCTGAAGCAGGATGCATATCCACCTTGTTCTGAATCATGCCCTGCCACCTGTGCAGACAGGAGCCAATGCTCAGCATGGTCCCCATCTTGGTGAGCCAAAGCAGGGAACTTTCAGCAAAATGGCCTGGTCTAAACATGAGTGAAGGCAAAAAAGGGTGTGGTGAGCACATAGAGTTTAAAAAAAAACCTAGATCGTTAGCTTGGTGCTGAATAAACTTCCCTTTTTGCTCTCCAGTATGGATGAATTGCTTCTGCTTAATATTGCTAAATACAATCTAAAGCCCACAACCTTCTAGCAGCATCTTACCCTCGCTCTGCCAATGCTGCAGCAAGCGATTACAGAGGCTGTCAATAATTAAACTTGCAAATAAGGTACTTCCTACCAGCATTTATGTTTGCATCTCTAGATGTTTTGGGATGCCTGAGACAAATGCAGAGTGGTAACAAAATGAAGGTGAGGGTGAATGCTTTTGATGGTTTCTGTACCCTTTCTTGGAAGAAAAATTCCCTCTCTGGATAGCAGTAAGTCGGTCCCTACCAAAAATAATAGGGCTGCTTGAGGCCTGCAGACATCCATTTCAATCCTTATCCCTTCCCAAGAGGAAAGGGGGGTTGTTTTAATGTGTGTCCAGATGTTCTAACTGCTAAATTATATTACAAGTTTGTGTTCTGTGTTATCCTGGCAATTTGTTCAAAACTACATATGTTTTTGTGTTGGTTTCTCTGATATCCTCCATTGAGACTGAAGTGTAAAGGTAGAAGAATCAGGTAAGGACCACTACAACATCTGGAACTCATTCCCACTGTGAAGAGCCTGCCTGTGCCACAGATCATTCTGTCATCCAGGTGGTAGGACTGTGTGGGGTACCAGAACAAGGACTGGTCTAAGGTGTGTTTATCTGCTGAGCTCCTGTCACTGGCGTGTGCATTCAGGAAAGGGGAGCTGCCCTGGAATTAAGCCTTGTAGAACTGCTGGGAGGCAGCACAGGAGGAAAATGTCATGCCAAGTGATAGAAAGGGCATCCTCTGGAGCCTGAAAAGTGTGCTCAGGAAGGGTATCTGTCAGTGGAAAGAACTGGAGGAAGGTGGGCTGTCCTTAGTATAGATTTTTCTGGTAAATTGAAGAACCTTGCTGCTAGTTTTGGAAATGAAGAAAAGTGGGCTTTTATACATTAGCTTGAATTTCTGGGTTCCTCTGGTTCATGTATGAGCCGAAACGGTGTAAGCTGCTGTATACCCAAGCTTGTAGCAGGACAAGCTTCAAGTCCTGCTTTGCTTCAGGTTCCAAGCACTGGATTATGTTTAAGTGCCTCTTAACATCAGAGGTGCTGATATTAAGTGCCTCTACTCAAAAGGATGTGGTATAAAGTGTGTGTGAGCAGTTAATTTAATGAGCTCGTTAGTGAAGGAAGATCCTCAGAGCTTTACCTTAGGTGGAATGAAACTTAGGCGCAGTCCTGTAAATTCAGCTGTATGAAGTCCTGCTGATGTGTTTGGTAAGAGCACTAGGGATGCTGGCGTAAGCCAGTAACAGCTAAAGCTTGGAGATACCTTGAGGTGCTCATCTAGCTTGTTCTGTAATCCCTGTGAAACATCGGTGTCTAATTTCAGATTTCCTGCTTTTCAATTCATTCTGCTTTTGATCCTGCTTAGTTCTGGTTGTGTTTATATTGCAAGCAGGAGGCATCTCATGTAGGTAATAACCTCACTTTTCTGTATGCAAGTTCCTCTGCTATTCCCCAAAGTGTTCCAGCCAGCCAGCAGAGAGTGTTCTTTCCAGTGGCTTAAGGAAAGCAGACAGGGATGCTGCTTATTGCAGGTAATCAGCAAACCTGTGAGCTGAGCTGAGTGCTTTTCTCTCTTTGCTTGCTTTGCTGACAGCGTTGCCTGTGTTTGTGAATTTCTTTCCTCATTGGGTTTCTTCTCATGGCCAAACTTGGCCCTCAGCCGCTTTGGTTTGCTGTTTTGTTTTACTTCTGTGTTCCTTATTTCCTTCTCCTGTGTGTGAGGGTCACTGGAATCTGTGTGACGCTGAACTGCATGTTCTTCTTTGTTTCTTTTTAGTGAAAATGAGTCTTATCAAATAAAAGGCTTAGTTGTTTCTAACATAGGTAAATGCATGACACACAAACATCCCTGTGCACTCCTGAGTTGCTTTACCTCCACATAGAGAATATGCTCCATCCCTTCCTACCTCTTCTACCAGACTTCTGGGGCATACATCAGTTTTAGAGGAGCTGTCCTTGCTGTTACCTTGTACTACTAACTCTGTTGCCTGTTTTCCCAGGGCTCGTTTGGTGGATCCCGTTGAAATGCTCTGGTTGCTCTGTGTTCTTTCATTCTGGTTTCTAGGTATCCAGTGGGTGTTTCTTCCAGCTACTGATCTGTGATACTTGTCTTTATTCTAATGATGCTTTGGTTTTGGTGTAACTGAGCGTTCCCTCATTTTCTTCCCTTTTCTAACCCTCTCCCCTTCCACCAGGATTTCTGGCAGGTACAGAGCAGACAGCATGTGCTTTTATTACTTTGTGCTTCAGACCTCATAACGTGCACTTCTCATGTAAAAGGGACAGTGTATGCTGACCCCTTCTCTCTGCTCCTGTAAACAATCCTGAACTCATTCTCCATGAGACCTAAAGGATTTATGGCCAAACACTCCAGCTTAGGTTGTTAAGATTTCTTAATGGCAGTGTTCAAGTCTACACCTTTGTGTCCTCCTATTTTCTTGCAGTCTTTTGAGGCCTCTGGCTTTTGTTTCCATAGGCGGCAGTAGGCTGTCTCTGTTGGAAAATTACATTTTCTGCTTGAGGCTGTGGTATTATTTTTATTCTGTGAGAAAAGGCAGGCATTTCGCTGGCCTAAGCTTGTAAAATGCTTGAGGGAAGCATCGTGTGTTTGACTGCATGTGAATTTGGGTAAGGTGCTTTTTGCAAACTACCCTGATTTTTATGGATTTTTTTTTTAAAGACATAGAGGTATGTTGGGTGAATTATGTTCAAGAATAGGGGAGCAAGAACTAAAGTTCATAAAAGGGCTTCTTGTGGCTTTGCTCTCTAAATCTGTGAAATTAATGAAGCCCATTAACCTTGTGAAATCACACAGCATTTTTTAATAGAAGAAGGGGACAGTATTCTGAATATGACAGATGAATCTTTGCAATGCAGGCTGAGATACAGAAAGGCAGCACCTTGTCTTCCAACTGGAGACTAAAGCACCTGTTTATATTCCAGCTTAAAAGCATGGTTTGGGATGTGGAGGACCTCGGTTCAGTCTTCCCATGCCAAATTTCCATGCCAAATAAGTTAAGACTGTGCTCCTACAGGCACCTTGTGTCCATGCATTTCCCAAGCATTACCTGCCCATTGTGCTTAATGGGGAAAAAAAGTGTGTGATCTTGTGATTAAAAATTGTCCAAATGTTGCTGCCCTGAACTAAGCTGATGCTGGAGCTGAGCTGGCTGTAGGCTCGGCAATGTGAGAAGGGCTGCTGGGAGAAGAGCAGGAGCAAAGAAGCTTCATCTCCTGTAAGTTTGGGTAGAAAACCTCTAGAGCTCAGAGGTTTGTCTTCAGCACTGGGGGTTTTTCTTTTCCCCTGTGTGAAAGATAGGCCATGTCTGCAGGTGTTTGAGAGACTGGGGAGGAACATGCATCAGCTGGAAATATGCACAGTGGATAAAGAGTAAATATTTCCTAAGAAGCATTGCTAGCCATTACAGCCAAAGCAGTGGCCATAAGAGTCAGCTCATTTTGACTGAAGAAGCTGAGGGTGAGAATGGGATGCTCAGTCCCTTTCTGCCCTAGGAGTGTGGCACTGCAGTGCAGGGAGCAGCAGTGTAGACTGTCCCTTTTCAGAAGCGTTTCCTTTCTGCTTTCCCAGCAGGGGTTCCTCCTCCTGTGCATGACTGGGTGTGCTGCCTGCCAAGGGTCTGGAAAGTCTGTGTCATTTCTCTTGGTCGTGCCGAATGCTGGCCTTGCATTTCAGGTGCCATTTGTTGCAAGGGGATGAATATTTCCAGCCTGGCTGGAAGGAGTAAATGCAAATCTCTCTTTCCAGTCTCAGGAGACCACCCATATAATAATAATTGATGCCTAATTCTTCATTCTCTGTATGTGTCCAAATTCAAATTGGAAGAGAAAGATGTGTGCAGAACAATTTCATCTATGCCCTGCTGTGTATTTGTGTCCCCTGTGTACGTAAACAGATAAATAACCCCACAAGTAGAGAGTTTAAAAGCTCTTTATTAAAATGTGCTCATGAAAGGTCGTAAGCTGCAGTATTTATCAGGCAGTCATAAATTATCCTGTGCTCTGACACCACCCTGATTTGCCCTGCAGAGTCTGTATGCATTTACCCGTATTAATATGTAGGATTCATAATAAATCTTCTGGAGCCACTGCTGATGATACCATAAACTTCTCAGCTGGCTTGTTATTGTTACTAAGTTACTTTCATGGGCTGTAATGACTTATGTCAAAACCTAATCTTTTTTTTTTCTCTGTTGCTATTAAGTGTGCTCTATCTGAAAAGGCTTCATATCCCCACTGTAAAGCCAGATTTTAAAATGTGCCTACTGAAGTGCCCTATTCCCCCTCACATTCTTTTTTTGTCCCCATTTCCTTGTACGGGGACCTGCCCTGCCTTTTTCCCCAGAGGGCTTTGGAACACAGAGGCTGAAAGGTTCTGTGTTTGTCTGCCTCTGAAAGCCTTTTCCTTTCTATTTCTTCCCCTTTTCTTATTGTAGGCATGAGGTGCCAGCATGGATTGTATTATGAAATTTCTAAATTAATGGATTTCATTCTCTAAAGCTCCCGTCCTCAGAAAAAATGAGTGAAAGGAAAAGTCCCCTTCATTTCAGAAGCTAGTTCAGCATTTGGATGCAGGCAAAGTTCAGTATTGTCAGTGTCTGCAGTGAGGCTGCCTGCAGTTTGCAATGGCATTTCTTTAAAACTTTTCCTTCCCTTGCTTTTGTGGCAGACTAACACAATGCTGCAGCAAGTGCCTGCACAACCATTTCTCAGGTGGAAGGGGCTGGGTCTGTCCCTGCCAGCTGCCCTGCAGGCTCTGAGAAGGCAAGCTGGAGCCTCCTCACTGCACGTTTACATGCCGTGCAGCTCAGAGTGCTGCCCGGGGCGAAGCAATGCTTTTAAAGATGTCAAACAACTCCAGCAGTAGGTGCTGAAGACCATTTACAATGCATTCATTAAAAGGGCTGCCCAATAAATGTGATGGGAAGATTTGTTTTTCCAGCAGCATTGGAGGGCTCCTAATAGGCTTTTATTTGCAGGGATGCTTTCTGTTGAGTTAAAATTCCAAGCGTCAAGTTGGATGCCAGCAGGACTAACAGTGCATAATCTACATACATACTGCTTAATGTGGTGTTCACAAATAGTAATGGGATTCCCCACTCAGCCCCCCACCTCCCCTCCCAAAAAAAGATTCCCAAGCTTTACCATTTTGACAAGAGTTTATGAGGCAAATAAAAATAGGGCAGAAATAGACATGAGATTACAGGGGGTTGCTTTCTTTTGAAGTCCACCTGGGTTGTGTGCTCTTTTAGATGCATCTTCATTTATGAGGTGCATATCCCCAGACTGCAGTAACACAGAAGGGTTACCTTCACCTTACGGAGCCAGAAAACTCAAGACACACCTAATCAGAGGAATTTTAAATGTATGTATTGGGAAAACTTACAGCGTGGACTTTCAGAAACCCCTACTGTGAAACAAAAATATTTCTGCCTGTATAAACTTCTTTCCCTCTGTCTATTGTGAACTGTAAAAGAAGTGCATGAATAGCTGTCTTTAATGGTTTGTGTGACTGAGGGTGGTCAGTTGGGACTGGAACAGAATGCTTTGCAGCAAGCTGCTGTCACTATTTGAAACGTTCACAGTCTTGTATTTCTCAAGTAATGCTGGTAACTTTCAGATGTTTCTTTTAAAAAGGAATGAACTCTGCATTATATCGATAAGGGATGGTTATGGCTCACATAAAATTCCTTAGAAATTCACAAAATTACTTTGTGATTCTGTAGATATGCTCATCTTGCATGTGCCATCCTGTGTTTTGTTGGTTCTGGAAGACAGAGTCACTGGTGGGGTGAGGATGGGGTGCTGATGACTTCCTGAAGGCTGGCTGCACGAAGTACAAGGGTGACACTGAAACACAAAGGTGTTATGTGAACAGTGGTGCCAAATGCATGTTTTCTTCTCCAGACCGGAGCATGTACTGTCAGCCTGAAGTGATTTACCAAGTGTATGTTCTTCCCAAAGTGGCAAGTCAAGTGCTGCTCATTAAGGAGTTCTGAAATGCAGAATGAAGTGGATCTGCAAGGATTTTGCTGATACGGCTCCCTAGGAGCTCAGAACAAAACCAACACCCACTCATTTTATAGATGGCAGCCATTAATTTGCAGAACTGCATCTTTCTCTAGATCTGCTTAATTCAGTATTTAACAGACTGAGTGTGTCCTTTGATCTATTAACCATGAATTCATGCCAGTGACCCCAGCTGTGTGGCAGGGCTGGCGCATGGCTCCTGCACCTCCCTGGTGCCTTTCACTCCTCATTCACCCCTGGGATAAACCACTTTGTCACCCAAACTAAGGGTGATATTTAGCAAGCAAAGGAAGGAACAAGTGGATTTTCCAAATCTTTGTACCTAGAAGTTTTGATTCAGCTCACGTATGTTTGCCTGTGCTTAGGAGCTGCACCATGCATTTGGCTTGAGGGATGCTCTGGTAGCTCATCTGTTCTGGGGCAGAGTATGTATTTTTGCAGAATGTGTGAATTTTTGTTGTATTTCTGGGTGCTTTACTTGCTTGCAGTCTCTGTGCATCTCATGGTCTGGGGAGTTGCAGGTGTGTGGCGTGTGACTTCATTCAGAGTCACCTGGAGGGGCTGTTTGCCCCTGTCACTGGGTACCAGCGAGATGAGTGTTTAACCCACATGACATAAAAAGCAGGGAAAACACCAGTTATTTCATGAGAGGTGCTTATCTTTAAGCTGCTGTTTGCTGCTTTGTGTCTGAATCGGAAGGTGCACACCAAGCTTGGCATTGTGAAAAGTTTTTTTTTTAACCTGTTGTTGATGTTTAGTGATACCATTAGAGAATTTACCTGTCTGTACGTACAAAGTTATTCCACCACGACTGGTGGTTTGTCACTGACCTTGCACAGCTGCGCTTGGGCTGAAATCAATGGTATATTTGTCTTGCTTCCTTTTGCAGCTGTTAATGGGGGTGTGTGTGTGTTTGCCACAAGTTTACTGCCTGATGGCAGGAGGAATTACAGCTGTAAACCCTTTGCCTGCTTTGCTCACTTGCATGTGCTCAGCTTGGGATGCACGTGGGTAGCACTAGTAGTTTTAACCTATTGTTTTGCTTTGGGGAATTAAGTTAATATGGAGAAAAACGTTACACTGAAGATGTCTGACTTGTATCCAAGCACTCTGAAAATTCACTTCATGCTGGGGGTTGCTCCCCTGCAGCAGGCCTGGTTAGTACAGGCAGTCTGACATGCTGCCTAGCTGAGAAACCTTACCTCAAATGTGACATGTATTTATGTTTGTATAAGTGAAATCTACCTGCTCACTATTTGCCTTTTTTTTTTTTTTAATTAACATTTTCTTCTATTAATGAACCATTATCTATCTGTGAAAGTTTTGTCCCATTGGATCCAGCCAACAGTACGGGCTTGGTGCTGGAGGTTTTCAGCCGGGACATGCTTACTGGTCTGCTTTTGCCCTGTGCATCTCATAGACTGACAATTGCAGATCCTCTTCTCTTCCCAAAGACATTAAACTAACGTGAGCTGAAGCATCCCAACCCTTGCTGTTTTTCTGTGATGGATTTCTGGTTAGGGGAGCACTTGCAACACTTGGGGGTGTGTGAGCTGACAACAGAATGGCAGCTAAGCTTAAATCCGCTTGTCACTGAGCAAAGGGTTGACTGATGGATTGTTTTTCCTTTGTGAGGAAATATAAATCTTGAGAGTGTGATCTGTAAAGTGAAGAGGAGAAAAAAAGCTCTCAGCTTTTCCTATAGTGAGAAGGGCTTCTGCCCTGCTCCATGGAAAGTAATAAAGCAAAAAAAAAAAAAAAAAAAAGGGAGAAAAAGGGAGAGCTGTGTGCTATCCAAACTTGGATACTCCCAGTGCTGGGAGCCTGAAGTCTTACAGCACAGGTGAGCTGTTGCTGCAGCAGCTTAGCTGCACTTCACTTACCTGTGGAAGGTCAGTAGGAGCAATACCCTTTCTGTTAGCTGCAGGCAGGCTGGCACTGCTGAGGCAGCGTATGTTCCTCTTCTTCAGGTTCTTAATGTGCAAATATTTTTTTATAAAGCCTTTTTTATTGTCTTTACTCAAAGTAAGGCACAGGTGAATAAACACTTCTCCCTCCCATCTGTCTAAACCTTTATTTTTCAGAGAGCAACAGACTTAATATCCATTTTGTTGTTATTCTGCATTTTGTTTATGGAGACTTGAGTAGTTTGCTAGCTGTGAATTTTAAGCACAGAAGTGGAAACCTTGGAAATAAATAGGCCAACTTCTGGACCTTCCCTACGGGGTCCCTAGAGCAAATGAAGCAGGTGGGTGCTAGCAGCTAGTCTGTGGAAAATGCTGGTGAAAGATGTTCAGGAAATAAATCACATGAGCAGGTGAGACACAGCTGATGGCACCACCGAGGAGCAACACCAGAAAACTGGTTTTCCCATTGATCCTTCCTTCAGTTTTATGGCAAGCCAGGTGTTGTTTTTTGTCTTAAGTGTATTGGCTTGAAGGCTGTTTAGTGTGGGAACCAGCCTGATGGGAAGTGGAGGTAAAAGCATTTTAGTAAATGATGCTTCAACCTGATGTCCTGTAAGCATAAATCAGTTACTTTGCTTGAAATGAATGCCATTAATGTTGTCTGCTGTGAGAGACGTGCTTCTTGCTAATTCCTGTTGCACTCCTGAGAGTAAACAAAGAGCTGCCGTAAACAGTTGTGCTTGATCAATAGAGCTGAATGTTTTTCCTGAAAAGTGTATTTTTGTCTCTTTTCTTGTGATTCCCGAGCCAGATACGGGTTAAGTTTTCATCTAAATTATTAGCTGAACTCATCCCCAATCTGCTGCCACCTGAGATGGTGAGTTCTCTCAAAAACTGGGCTGGATGAGAGACACCAGCCACAGCCCATGGCTCTGACCCCAGGGGCGAGGTGCTAACACTTGCTGGGATGTGGCCCCAGGCTTTGTAGCAGCCCCCGGTCCAAGCAACAACCTGGTTGCTTCAACACCTTCTTGCTCTTTGCAAGTCTAACCGTTCAACTTGATGTTGTGTTTTGTCTGCTTGTTGTATTGTTGGTTAACCAGTTTTCTTTCCTTTATCTTGTATATGATGGGATCTCCGCTAGACAGAGGTAACGGTGGGGGACAGCTGTGGAGCTGGGCCCTCGTGTGGTGGTGTTTGTTGGTGGTTTTCCTAAAGCTGATCCTAACTTCAGCTGCCTGCCTTGACCGTGCTTCTATGCTTGCATGAACTGATTCCCATGAAATAACCCCATCCACGCCTGTTGTTCTTTACATTAATTTTGTTTCCTTCTGTACGTGTGTGTGTGCCTCCTGCTGTGTTCTTAAAATGGTTCACCAGTGTGGAATTCAGTATGCAGCTCCTAACAGTTTTATGGATCCTTTTCAGTCTTTGAAGCTTGAACAGATCAAAGTGGCTTGGATTTTTAGCTTAGTAAAGGAGATCAGGTGGTAAAACATGCAATATTTTCTATTAAAACTTCAACATGTTGGAAAAGAAGTGAAACAAGAATGTCAGAGTATGGTATCAGTCCTGGTCCTTCTCAGTAAGCTTGCTAAACTCACTCCTGAACTCCTGCTTTTGTTAGCTATGGACTTCCAGTATCTTTGATCATACTCCACGTTTGTGTGAAATAGATCTTCCTTGGCTACCACTACAGAGAACAACTAAAATGAAAATGCTGTTATTGAAATCTGATAATTTCCTTTGTAAATCCTATATTCTTAAAGATCTGATTTACACAGTGCTGCATTCTCTCAAAGATTCATTCAATGTTAAGCAAAATTGACCTAGTCTGTCTGTATTGCAGCTAGTCTTAACCAACTGTTGTGCACTTCCTTATCCCTGATTTGAGATAGGGAAGCACTGACCTTTGCAGAACAGTTCTGACAGATTTGAAGGCTGGAAAAGGTCCGCTGGATGTGAGTGGTGGCATTAGGAGTGTGTGTATGTGAATGGCTTGGTGGTAAGGACACAGAGAAAGCCTTCTGGTTCTGTATTTAATTGATTGCTTTATTTTCTCTTTTTGGGATTGGATGAACAAACAGAAGCTGTCTCAGGAGCGAGAGAAGTTTGCTGATGAAGACAGCATATTTTATGCACTTGGGGAATGTGGACTCATTTCTTTTTCAGACTACATTTTCCTCACAACAGTCCTTTCCAGTAAGTACAGATTTTTCTTTGCAATTTCTGCTTTTGTTTAAGTTTGAGGTTTACCAGCAATAAGTTTCCCTTGTACTCTGCATACATTTCCCTAAAAGGGGCTGTTGATTGCTCAAAACATGAGCTGGGTCAACAATTGCCATTGCTTCATCTCTCTCAGATTTAGCTTTGAGTAGTTCAGGAAGGTAAGTAGATCGATGACTTCTGAAGTACTATTTCTTAATTAAGAATGTGGCTTTTTATGGAGTGGGTGCTTTGACCTACTGTTCAAAACTGTACATGGACAGATGTTCTTGAGTTGAGCTAACTATATGATACTGTTGTTTGGATGAGCTGTACAAACTCTTCTTCAGCAGTATTTGGTAAGCTCACACTTGTGCTGGATGTAATCTGATGAGAAGTTAGGCAGTTTACATTTCAACAAATGTCATTGGATACCTTCTGTCTTCTCTCACTGCTGTGCTTGACTTACATTTGTGGTGTTTCTGAGATCTGCTGATCTGTCCCAGCAAAGCCTTCTGTTCTTTGAGTGCTGGGACTTAAGTTTATTTTGTTGGCAAAGAAGAGTGAAGCTGAAGAATTTGGTGATGTCAAATGGCATTTCTAGCCTTTGCTCACAGGGAAAGCAAGCACAGGGCCATCTTTGTGATGCAGCTCAGGAGATTCCATATTACTAGAAAAGAAGTCAACAAATTCCACATCTTTCGGTCCTGTTGGGAGAGAACAGCGCTGCTTTCCAAATGAATGGGGACAGCTTATTTTCAGACTTTCAGGAATGTTTATATATGTTCACAGTACACAATTATAGGATCAGAGTTTTTCTTCTGTGTGATGTCATTAAAACCAAAATCCAGGCATCTGGCATTTTACTTAATAAATCCCCACTGCTGCCTGCTTTGTGCTGTTCACAGAGTCAGTCTGGTAAGTCACTGGCATTTAGTAGAAGCAATAGGTGCTGTATTTTTTCCTGTACTCTTAGGTGCTGAAACATAGGCAAATGAAGGAGGAGGCAGCCCTTGGTCTGTTGAATGCCTTCCTCTGGAGGCTCTGACAGGACAAGCTTCAAGACCCTGTTTGTTGTCACCCTGCCCTGGCAGGGTAGGCTTGTATGTGACCTTCATGTAGCAAAAACAAACATGGATACATAGCGCTGCTTTCAGCCAAGGATTTTCCTTTGGATTTTTAATCTGCATCTTTGAGTCTCAGAGCTGACTCAAGATTTTTGCCATTCTTTTCTTCTATTAGTCCAGACTGTGACAAAATTATCTGAGGTATTTTCACTTCTATAGCAAGTGCTTTTAATTTGAGTCTCTGCAGATGGCAAACCCAAACCTATCGTATCACGTTACTGAACATGGCTTAGCAAGCATTGCTCTCATCTTTTTATGGCTGCACCAGTTGTTATGAACAAGCTGTGAAGCAAGTATATGCTGTGCCAAACAAACTGCGTGTACTTCCACAGACAGCAGAAATACATACAAATTCTTCCTGCTTCGGTTTAATTTCTTTGTTGTGAGAATTAAACCATTTACCACCCTTCACTAGAGTGGCAGCCAGCCTTGCACTGTAGAGCGTTGTGCAGGCAGGATGGTTTTCTTCTTCTGTTCTCAGGCTGTTAAACATGTTCACAATTATTAGAGGAGCAGACTAACAAGAGGAGACAGAATTGGGTGGTTTGTGTGTTGAAGAATGATGCGAAGGGCAGGCAAGGTAGGAACTTCTGCTAGGAGGAGAAAAGAAAACATTCTAGAATTTTTAGGCTCCTTTTTGTGTTAGTTTGTCCTTCAAGAACTGTGCTAAGTGGCTCTTGAATATACAGGACCATCTCTAGAGCTGCTGTCAAATGGCAGCTTGCCCCAGGAAGACTTGTGCTTTCATTTTTAAAGCATTTGCTTTTTTGAAAATAAAGCTCAATTTTGCTCTGTTGTAAATATAGAAATTCCTTGTTATGCCACCCTGCCTGTTCTGTCCACCTGATAGCAAATGTTACCTTGCAGGAATCCAGTAGTGCTTGGTTTTCCTTCTAGGAATTAAGTAAAATACTATGAAGAGAATGTTTCTTGAACCTGAGAGTTCAAGATGACTCAAATGTTAAGAACGTATTTGGACACAAGGGAGATACAGAGCACACCATATAGATAAAAGTTGCAAAATACTGAAAAAGGAAGATAGCTTATCAAGCAGTAGAGGTGTCTAGAATGGAGCCATGAGGTTGAGTCTGTGATGGGAGGAAGAGATGCTCCTCTGTGTGCTCAGAAGTCACAGGACAACATCACTGATGATCTGATCTGGCTTATTGAGCTTAGAAGGATGCTAACCTTTGGAAGCAGGAAACTTAAGGGACCAGAGGGCTGCATCTTACAGTGCTCCTTGATGAGGTGGTGCCCAGTGAGTGCTGGGGTGGCTCGTGCCCATCCTGCACACTCCCTGTGCCTGTCTTCTTGCCCTTTACTGAAAGTACTGCCGGGCTCTGCTAGAGTTATCCCTGCTCTTTCCATTTCCTTTATTTCTGTAGATGCAGCTGAAGCTCATTTTGATTTGACTCCCTGAAATGCAGGCTGAGTATCAGCTGCTGGGGAGGGAGGGCAGGAGAGGGCTGAAGCCTTCATCTGCATGGAGAGCTGTTTGCATATTGCGCATGAAATGAAGTCTGTCACCATATTCTATTTACAAGTGATTTCTCGCTTTTTAGCACTGTCTGTTCTCATCGGTTGCTGTGTTTCTGTGAAAATGTATTTTAAAGAAGCTAATAAAATATCTGGCTTCAGAAAGACAGCCTTCTATTAAAGGCAATTAGAGCTTGAATGGCCTCGGGGGGAGAGCACATGGCTTCTGGTGCTTCAGCTGCTCTGTGTGTTCTGGGACGGAGGTAAAATGATGAGCAGATTAAGGGGTGAGCAGAACACAGGTGGGATTGCACCCCTTTCATTCAACTGCCATAGGAAACCAGATGTTGCCTTCCTAAGCAATGAGGTTTTTGCTTTTGGACTTACAGGACAGCTGATAATGAGATTTTTAGAAGGAATGTGGCCTGTTGTGCAGACATGCTAATGCCTGCTTGATTAACACGTACTGGAAGGAGCTGGACATGAACAGAATAAATCAGTGGTGTTTCTGTAATTTGGCTGTCACTGTGTCTGGGTTTTCTCCATGAGAAAAGGGGTTTAAGTAATGTAGTCTCATGCCAAAGGAACTGCTCTCTTGCCAGTGCTCTCAGAGCTGACCTGCAGCTCCTTCCCCTTCACCCTATGGGCTCTGTCCCAAGTGCCACACCAGCCAGTGACATTTCTCATTTCCCTGTTCCTGGTTGCAACCCAAACAACCAGGAATGGCCCTTGAGAAGCCTCTTCTGTGGAATAGATTGAATCTCTGTTGTTGTTTTTTTTTTTCTTGTTTTATTTGTTTGTTTTTTCCCCTGTCTAGGAAATAAATGGCAAAGCAGATAGCTCTGGGAATGATTTTCTGACTGCATCATGAGCCTTTTGTGGGGCTCGGCACAAAAGTGAGATCTGTAATCTTACTGTTGGTGTTTTCATCCTGCAAAGCAGCACCAACTGCTCTACAGCTTGTTCATATAAGAAAAGGAAATGAGGTTGCTCTGAGTTACTAAGAATATTTGTTCATGTTAATTTTATCATTACACTGAGCTTTTGAGCCCTTCAGTCTCCCAGTATGCTTAAACACAGCAGTGGGGATGTCTTCAATCCCACCAGCCTCCTTGGTCCCAAAGGTGGTGCCTATGCAGCTGCCCTGGATGCAGGCATCTCTCATTGAGAGCAAGCCAGGCAATGCTACCAAAGCAGTGCCACTCTGGTTGGGAAATAACATTTTTTGCAAATTGTTTAGCTGCTACAGGTGCTATTTCCTGCTTCCCAGCACGCAGATAGGACTCTGGAAGATCATCAGCTTTGCCACTTCTGCCTCCTGTCCCAAGCTAGTAATGCAAGTAGGATGGACTTCTGCCATGCAGGAAAAGCAGTGTTATATTTTAGGTTTTGTCTGGAGTTTGAAAATCAAATAATGTATTTTTCTGGGGTTTCACATCTGCCTTAAGGCTGAAATCTATACTTTAGTTGGTTTGTATGCTAAGATTAATTCTGACATATTTTTGTTATTTCAGTTAGAGGTAATTCTGATTCTTCCTTGTGATAAGAAAAGCCTGTTTGCTGTTTGCAGGTAGTGCAAGTTCCAGTAGTGAATTCCTGTAGCTCAGTCTCCGTGCTGCAGACTTGATTACAGTAGCGGATAAGTGTTACTGCATTAACATTAAAAATAACAGAACTGTTTAGTGGGTCAGACTAGCATTCCTTTTCAGAAACAGATGAGCAATTCAAATAGAAGAATATCTGGAACATGACGATATTCTATTTTCTGTCTTTATTGTAATGAGGGCTCTGACATCTGTATTCTATGGACAGTTTCTGCCCTTAAGGCTTCTACTCCTGTCTCATAAAATATTCCAGTATTTGGAGATCATTATGTTCAGCTGCATTGTCAAATTCTTCCCTGCTACCTTTCTGATCACATATACCAAACTAGATACCACTGTTGGCTGCAGCCTTGTCAGGGTGAGCTTTTCTCTGACCCCGATTCCTTCCTTCAGATAAAAATATTCCAGTTCTAACACAGGGAGAGAGATTTCTTGGCTAAAATGCAGAGTCAGGTTAATATCCATACTGATTCAGGTAACTGAAGGTGGAAAAATCCTGATTAATCTTTGGAGGGAGAAGGTAAGATGTTTTTAATGTGGCCTGGAAAACCATTATGTGTCTATTGTTACAGCTGTGAAGCTTTAACAGCCATCTGTAGATGATTTTCCTCTGCTTTAGGAAGACTGTGTTAATTTGGGGTTTGTTACAAAGATGAACATCCCCTGAAGCTGAAGAAAATGTGTTTTCTTAACTTTATGTTGGGTGGAGAAGAAGATATCTGAGTGTTTAACTTCCAATGACTAGTTTTTCTCCAAATGGTTCCCCAGCTGGAATCTTGATCTCCCTTCCCACGCTAGACTTGCTTGTGGGGTTGCTGGGCTTCAGACTGGCTGCTGGAATCTTGAGCTGCTTCTTGCTGTAGTTCCCACCAAAGACAAGATATTCCATAAGAGTACAAGAACAGCCAGAAGTTGTACTTCACTAACATTGCCAAGACCCCCTCCTACCTTGACAAATAATTTTTGAACTACATCTGAAAGGAGCCATGCTAGCTCTCCTTCACCAAGAAACCAGTGTGGTGCAGAGCGCTGCAGGTGGCTGTTGGGGTGAAGGTGCTCCAGTCCTTATAAACGTTGCCCCATCACTGCACACATATTGATTTATGTTGAACAAAGCAAACTCCAAGTGCTTGGAAGATGTAATCTTACCTGTCTGTATTTGCCTTGCTTCATCTTGTCAGCTCACAAGGGCATTTGAAGTAGTTTTCCTAATACTTGTTACCTCCAAGACAGATACTGAATAGATACATCCGTAGCAATGTGCTGCAGGAGGTCCTACAGCAGTTGCAGAGAAAGAACTATTGAATCATCTCTTTAAGTGTAAAAAACTGTTTTCTCCTGAAAGAGGGGAAAAGAAGATGAAACGAGTGCCAAAGGAGTGAGATGTGGTGTTTCTCAAGAGTGAACATTTAGAGCCTTTCAAAATAAGTTGCTCCTGGTGTTAGCAAATGGCAATAAATACCAGTTGAGTGCTGTGAATTGATCCCTTGAATAATTCAAAGTAGTTGAAAATGATGGAATTGGTGTAAAAATGCCTCATCTTATTGCTTAGATGTCCCTTGAGACTTTGTGCTGATGGGCCAGGTGGGTGTTCTCAGTGTAACAGTGTTGCTGGTTGGTAAAGGCTGGGCTGTGTGTGTGCCTTATGGTTTCCTTACCACATCGTGTACACCGTGTTTCATAAAATCATAGAATCAACAGGGCTGGGAAAGACCCATAAGATCATCCAAAGTCATTTTTTAATTGTCAACCAATTTCAAACTTAAAAATGTTTATGTGAGCAGATAGTCCTGTGCTTGAACTCTTACTGTACTGTTACAACCTAGAAATAAAGCTGGAGGAAAAAAAGCAGTTGCCCTGACCGGTTTCTGACTTGCTTCCCTAGGGAAATTAGTTGTAAGAAAAACTCTTAATCCCTAATAATGTCAGAGGCTTGTGGGGAGATGGCTTGCACAATCAAAGAGCTGGAAATGCAGTGTAGTACTGGAGACAAGCCAGAAGTGGGTTTTAGGTGTTAGGCAGGCAAACGGCTGCCAGTGGGCTTAATGGTGTGCAAGTTTCTGCAAGCAGAAAAGGAAGCAAGGTTGGAAGTGGCAGAGGCTGATGGTAACCATAAGTGACATGCATGGTATGAAAGGGCCTTTTGGCTGCTGGTTGTTTCCCAATAAATATTGGTCAGTATCATTGTACCTAAGTGGAGAGGCAGCAGCTGTCTCACCTGGAGCCCATAAATATGGGCTGTCTGGGGCCCAGGGACATACACGTTGAGGGACACGTGTTCCTGAGCAGGAGCTGGTGACCTCATAGCCCCTGCTGCCCTCTCATTCCCATGATTCACACTTGTTGGCTGGGAGAGCTTTTGCAAAGAGCTGGTGGCAGGTCCACGGGCTGGAGGACAAAACAGTCTGTCTGGATTATTAAAGGGATGAAGTAATTGGATTTACCAGTTTAAAGTCACTTTCCTGTCTCTAGGAAATAATGACCCTGTAGGATTTTGATGTAGAACTGCTTGCTTTAATGTTGTTCTCTGGGTCTTGTTCTCTGCCTTTAGAGAAGGGAAAGGAAAACAATGGCCTTTTGCAGGTAGGATAAAAGTGCCTTCCTTTCTCTGTTAATGTTATGTTTCCACAAGTGGAACACAGATATATCTTCTTTAAGGAAAAGAAAAAAAAAAACCTTATAATATTTTGACAGGGAGAAACAACTTTAGTAATCTCAGCATACACGTTATTGTATTGTGGCAGGGAAAATGGGAAGAACAGACCTGTAAGTAAATTACTCGTAGCATCTTGTAACTGGGTTCATTTTGTATGTTTCCATTTTTTCTCATAGAGCAAATGATTTTGCAGTGCAGCACTAGATTTTGGGACTAATGAAAAGAAATGCCTGCAGGTTTTCATGTGGAACTTGCAATTAAATTGAATGAAATGGGTGCATTATTAGGAGAGCAGCTGGAAGGTTTTTAATATTGTCATTCTTTGAGGAAATGGGGAATTAGTTTAAATCCCATCATGACATTGCATTATTGGAGGGCTGCTAGGGTTGGCTTGTGTCAGGGGTGACTTATCCATGGGATTTCCCAACCTGGGCAGGGTGGATGAGCCAGGATGGAGGCATCGCTTCTGCTACAGAATGGCACAGGGAAGGGAAATATCAGACAATGTGCTGCTGAATATTGACGTGGTTGTACAGGACATCCCTCATGTAGGGTGTTTGGATGTTTCCGATTTAAAGCCCAGGTAATGGCTTGTGTAGCGTGGGGAAATTGGAAACCCAGAGATAACTGCGGTGCTGTACGTGGTGTGTATTTCATGTGGTGAGCAACAGGCCATTTCTGTTCCCAGGTTTAATGGCATCGTACATCTTGGTAAGTCCCAAAAGTGATTGGAAAACCAACCCCATTAACATGTTTGCTGAATCTCTACCATAAAGTGTTCCAGCTTATTATAGCAAGGGGAAAATACAATGTAGAAGTCTCCTGGCCTTAAATTTAAGCTGTAACTAATGTGCAAATCCAGTTCAGTTAATTGTATATTAATTTCTCTGAACCCCATTCCTGAGAGATGCTAGCACAGATGGTTGCTGAAAATCTTAGTTATTGAGCATTGAAAGAGATGTTAAAGCCGATGAAAATGGATGAGGCTGAAGGGGGCTGAGCCTCGCTGGTGGCCTGCATCCTGCTGCCAGCTCTAGGGGAAAGAACCTCCTGCAGAACATCAGAGGGCTGAACTGCATTGTTTAAGGTAACCTGGGCGATAGTTAGAGCCTGGTGGATTCCCTGGAAGTACTAGTGAACACCAAAATCCTTGAAGGTGGCATATTTGAATATAGTGGCACAAGATGCACTCTCTTAGATTAGCTTAATTTAGGGGAAAATTATGGCACTGTTGTAGCTTAAATGTTGATGGATTACAGAGCCTGCAATGGAAATGTACTGGAATTCCTTGGATGCACAATAGCAGTGCAATTTTGCTGTGATAGGTTGCTGTGAAGCAACTTGTCAGCTTGATGCATTCACACAATTCTGGCTAGATGAGACCTAACAACATAGATGAAGTGCAATGAAAAAAATAAGGTGCCACAGTCTCATTTGGGTTCCAGCTGGTGATCTCCAATTCTTGTCTCTGTCTTAGAGCTGGACTGAGGCGGGGTTGGTAATAATTTGTTTAGATTTGCACAGTGACAGGAGCTTGAGTCTGGCAGAGAATTACCCAAAGCCCTGGCCAGCTCTGTACCCAGCAGCTGCTTCTCATGGCACAGAGGGACATCAGCTGGCCAAGTGTGTATTACAGCGTGTCCAACAGTCTTCAGTTTCTGTTACAGTGTCAGTTGCTATTGATTGCTCATTACAAATTTGAGATGTTTTGCTTTCTTGCCTTTTCCATCTATAAAATGAATACATTTTAGAAAAGAAACATTACCTTCCCCCAACCTCTGTTTCTAGACCTTTGGTTAAAAGCAGCACCATGACACTTGTAGAGGTTCCTGAGAGCTGTGTTTTCTCCTTAAAAAGGTGTTGTGTAAAGCTACTTTTGGATGGTATCATTCAGAGCTCGTAACTCCTTCTTTGTTTTGAGCTTCCTTATTTTCTGTAACTGTTCTTTTTTTATGTTTCTTCAATGTAGCTCCCCAAAGGAATTTTGAAATTGCCTTCAAGATGTTTGACCTGAACGGCGATGGTGAAGTGGACATGGAAGAGTTTGAGCAGGCAAGTTAAATGGCAGGTTGACTTAATGCTGCAGCATCTTAGTCATACCTGCAGCGCTTCTCCAGGACATTATGATTTATATTTGTGGTTACTGCTAGCTTACAGATTTTTCCTTCTGTGCTCTGCTGTTGTAACTTGGTTTCTGCCAGAACAACTTAAAGTATAAGCTTGTTTCCAGAGACTTTGTCCCAAAGGTATCTTTGCAAGCTGTCACAGGTAAAGTGTCTGCTGCTGGTGTCAGAGGATTTTGATGTTACCTTCTTCTGTGGCTTTTACTGTATTCATTACTTTTGTCTTCAAATAACCAGTAGTAATCTGCTTTAAAGAAGGATTTACCTACTTATTTCAATGTAATTGTAAAAATATTTATGGAGGGGGTGTTTCCATTAGTTTTCCTCTGCTTCATGCGAAATTTCATTAGCAGAGAGTTTGCAGGCTGATTTTTTTTTTAATTTTTTTTTTAAGAGCTTAGCCTGCGTGTCTGATACAAATGATGTCTTCCTGTGTGGTGTGGCTTGTGATACTGCAGCAGGGAGAACAGATTGAAGACCTGGGTTGTCAGTAGGGAAATAATGTGACCTCTTCAGCTGTAAGGGATTCAGCTTTTCCCTCACCAAGACTTGGAATATCAAATCACAATCTCTGTTATCTCCTCATCTACCTGATATCCCTTGGGCCTCTGATAGAGTCTCTTACGCCACATTTCTTGGGGCTGAGCATTCAATGGACAACTGGAAGTTGTTGCATGTGGGCAAAGGAGGAGACTCTATGGTCAGAAAAATAACCTGCCTTTACTACTATTTATCTACTCACAATTTTTTAGTGAGAGGTTGGTTGAATGAGTGGTTAACTTCAGAAGAGTCTGTAAGAGGTCATGGTTGGGGCATTAACTGTAAATGGAGAGAGCAAAGCAGATCTGTTAAATGTACCCCACTGCTTCCAATCTTCTGCTGTCATCCTCCTTAAATTATTTCCTGTGGGTTTGGTACGATCAGTTTGCTCCAGAGCTGTGCAGTCTGTCTGACTAGCTGTGGTTTTAGGTGCAAGGTTTGGACTGAGATAACGGTGGAGGGTGCTTTATTTCCAAAGTGACACATCTTGAAGGAGTAGCTTGTGACATCAATTTGGGAGTTGCTTATGAGTGCAAATTTGAATTCACAGCAACGTCCATGTTGTTGTGCAGTGTAGCACTGCCTTCCTAAAAACTGATTTAGCTTGAAAAATAGGAAATGAAGAATTTTTCATAGTCAAGAATGATGTTCTTCCTTGTATGTTTGACAAGTAAATTAATATAGTAGTACTGCACCACAGGCATCCAGTAATATTTAATGACTCAAATAGGTACTTTACAGTAGTTACTAATGTTCCAAAGTGAGGTCGATGCATAGATAAATGAGTTTGAGGAAAGTGGGAAATAGTTGCCTGCTAAAATTGCAGTGAAGCCAAAGCATTAGCGCAGGTGTTACACTTGGCTTTTTAATTCTGTGGGTAAAGAAAGAAGGGAATGCTTCCTCGGGGTGCCTATTTTGGAAGTGCTTGGAAAATGAAAGTACAAAATAGATTTAAATAATCTCCAATCGTCTGGTAGAATTAAATTATCTCACATCATCAGGAAGTTATCTGTGTGTTAAGCTGTACAAAAATCCCTGGGAAGGAGAACATATTTTTGTTAAGCTTGTTACGTGCGTCACTGTGCCTATATAAAGGAATAAAATTACTGTTTAGCATCAGAATGTATTGGTGAAGACTGATCTTCCAGAGCCTTTGAGTCAAAGGATGCAAGAAGTGTTTTGGAAAGTGAGAAGAATGTGGCAATATCAAAACAAGGAGACGTGTCTGAGAACACGAGCTTTTTTGACTCGAGTGCTCAGTGAAATCAAATTGCTGCCATCTGCTCCGGGCAGATAGTGCCATAACTGATTTGCTGCACTTGGCAAATACAATTAAGGTAAACACACAGCTTCGGTGGGAGGCACGTCCTTTTTGTGTGTATATAAACACCTACGGAATCATTTATAAAATAAATGCACTTTTTTTTTCCCCCACTCCTTATGGAAAGGCCTTGGTAAGAGTGTGAAGGATGGTAGGGTTTGAAGGTCTGTGCCATAAGCTGGGCCTGGCAGAGACAGCTACAAGTGCCCCTTCATGGCGAGTGCACTGCTGGAGATAGAGTTAAGAGCAATGGAGTTTTGGGGAAAAGGAAAAGGAAAGGCTTGGCTCAGTGTCCTGCCATCCCAGTTAGAGGCTGTAATGCCTAACAGGAAGGTATTAAATTCTTGTGCCTTGAGGAACAGCTGCAGTTTTGTTTGGTTGGTTTTTTTTGTGTGCAGATGCATATGCTCAGTGCAGGCACTAAATAACTTGCTGCCTGCATCACTGCCATCTTTACCTTTTCATCCTTTGGCATATAAACCAGAAATTGGTGGGCTGCACTTCTATTTTTAATTAAAACATTGGATGAATAGTAGTTAACTTGCAGGCAGCATTACTTTGAGATTCTCTTCAAATCATTGCTTTTAACTGTTTTCATTGATTATTTTTTATTTTTTATTTTTCCCCTTTCCTGGTACAAAAAATGAAACAGATCAAACACTTGGGCTGAAATGTGCTTAAAAAAAAAAGACAGTGAAGTGTCTGTGCAGAACTGTGCAATCGATGAGGTGTGGGGGAGGACAGCGCTGGCCAGGCTAGAGAATGTACAGCAGGCGCCTGTGCTTCTGGCTATCAGAATTACCCAAAATAGGGACTGGGCCAATTGTTTTGGCTCCAGTGCCCACAGATAGATGTTCCGACTGTCTGGTAGTTGCTATGGATGGGGAGGGGAAGAGGGGCATGAGTCTGGCTGTAACGTGAGATGCTGTATGAATCATACTCAGAAGATGGGCTCTCACACAGCCTGCAGTGTGGTAAGCGTTTGCTTTGCAGAGGGGGCAGGTTTCCCAGCTGGTTGTAAACTGCATTGCTCCAGACAGTTTATAAATATTTGCCTGGAATGTGCGTGCGGAGCTCGCAGTTAAAGTGGAGCACAAAGCAAAAGGAGGAGCTGCTATTTACAGCAGCATTACAAAGCAGAGGGCACAGTCTTTCCTCACATCACAGCGCATACTTCAAAAAAACAGCCCCCTTGTTTTTGTGATTTGCCCTGTGACTTCTGATGTTCCTTGCAGTGGGAGGCAGTGAGCCTGGGAAGGGTATGCAGGGTTCTCCAGAGCATCCCCTCTGGGATTGTTACAAAAAATGTAACATCCTATATATTGCCGTAACAAGGTTCCAGCATCCTTTTGACAGCAAAAGCCCTGTGCAGCTGCTGCCTTTGCTTTTCATTTCTTCCAATGTGTGTTGGCAGGAGGAGGCTGAGGGCAAAGCCATGGGTTTTGTTGGAGCCCCAGAAAGTCCCTTGGAGCTTCTCCCTCTGCTCCCACTGGGGCTGGGCAGTACAGTGGAAGAAGCTGGCTGTCACATGGAGAATAACCCTCCTTAGAATAAGGAGTTATCAGGCCTTTTTTTTTTCTGCTGCTACATCCTTCAGTTTGATCCTTTGCCATGTCTCAGGGGCTGGTGAACTTGTCCCGAGTGTCCTTGCCCTGTGTCATGCCACCTGCTTGAGCTGTGTGGGGGCCTTCCAGAGGGCTCAGGAGGAGGATGTTTGCAATGTTTCTGTTAGTCTCCGCAACTGTTGCCATATCCTTGTCTTCTTGCTTTCTGAGCGATTAATTTAGCCTCTTGACTGCAGATCTTGACCAGGACACCTATGCTACATTATTTGCTGTGGTTCCCAGAGCAGAGGTTTTGCAAGATATTGCAGTCACAGCGCATGATTTTGCATTTGGCTGTGTTGGGGCAGATACCTGTCTGCTGATAGAACCGTTTGCTCTGTGATGGACAGGCCCTCTCTGTGGCTCAGCCTGCCCTCATAATGGAGGAGCTTAAAACTGCAGTAGAGAGCCCTTGAGTTTAATGAATAAATAAATTTGTTATATGCACGGTGGAAAGGGAATGTGATGTGAGCTAGCTGGACCTCATGCTGGCTAACCAGGATTTACAGTTTCCCATGGTGATTTTTATTCTAACTTCCTCCCTCTTATTTTTCAGGTTCAGAGCATCATTCGCTCCCAAACCAGCATGGGCATGCGCCACAGAGACCGGTCCACAACTGGGAACACCTTGAAGACCGGCTTCAACTCGGCACTGACAACATACTTCTTTGGGGCAGATCTGAAGGGGAAGCTGACCATCTCCCACTTCCTTGACTTCCAGCGCAAACTGCAGCATGATATCCTGAAGCTGGAGGTTTGAGTTACTTTTGGCTCATGGGGAGAGGGCAGAGTGGTATAACCTTTGCTGACTTTCTGATGAATGTTTCGGTGTCTGTTGTGCGCCCAAGGAACATCTCTGACTCTTTTTGGTAGTGGAGAATGCAAGATCCCAGGCATGCTTATCTCCATGTTGCACTTGCCTTGCTGTTGCTTTGGTGCTGCCAATGATGAGATGCTCTAGGAAGAGACAACAGAGTGTTGAGCAGTCTGTTCCTCCCTTACTAAGGCAGGTTTGTCTCAGTCCTCCTGAGCAAACTGTGCCTTGAAGAACCAGGGGGTTATAGTCTTCCCAAAGCTCTTCTACTGTGCTCATTCCCTCTTTGCTTCACTGCTCTGAACATTTCTGCTGCATAAGCATTCAAGCCTTCTTTGAATCTTCTAAATACATGGTCTCTGCTATGTGACCTCTGTAACAGTGTATGTTAAGGTAGGATTGAATAAGAAATAGCTGTCTATTCTGAATCTTCTGCCAATTTGAATGCATCCTTATTTTTCCATTACTGTGAGTTCACAGCAGTTCCCAGACTCCTACTATTCACATACCATGACTTCAAGTATCAACCTTCAACATTTATGGTTGTATTTTTATTTTTTTTTTAATACCGTGAGTTCCAGGAGCAGCAGCAGCAGATTTCTTGGTGTCTGTCTTGGTCCCTAAGTGGAACTGATCCATTTTAATGCATTGCCTTTCTCTGGAAAAAGCCTGAAGGTTGGAGTTGGTTTGAGCAAAGCCAGATTCTTCTTTGAATCACAAGTAAGGATTTTGTGCTCAGGAAGATCCTCTCACAACCATGACATGTTAAGATAGTATTTAGAGATTGCTAGTGCTTCTGTCTTATGCGCAAGTGTCCATGAGCTCAAGCTGTGTGATTCAGCTAATGTGCAACTTTTTAATAGGCTGCTATCAAATTGGTCTCTATGAACTGAACCTGAATTGATTCCCGTTTTTATTTAGAGTTTTAGAAATCTAAGGAGCTGACTCAAGGACTAATGTTTTAATGAGGGCAATTGTCCAGCTAGTTGGCTTCATTTAACTGTTCATTAAAGCTGGCAGCATGGCTGTGCATTCGTAGGGGGAGTAGGCTGGTAGAGGGAAAATGTTCTCAGTGGGCTGGGAAGTGTTGGTTCTTCAGCTCCTCTACAAATTGAAAATCAATGAAATAATTTTTAAGGTTAAGAAACACAAGATGAAACTTGAAGGGAAGAGAACTAGAAATCGCTCTGTCCTCGCTTGCCATTCTGCTCTGGTTTCCCACTGCCACTTTCTCTCCAGTGTCAGGCAGTGATCAGGCACTGAACTATTTTTTCTAACCCAGTGCTGGAGTTGTGTGGTTCATCCCCGGGTTCTCACTTTGCTCGGTGAGAAGCATTGGGATTTTCATTATTTTTTAGCTTCTTCATGCTTATTCTGCTCTTCCTGCAAGAGTTGGGTACTGATTTAGTTCACAGTGCTATCAACCAGTTGTGTATCTTTCTGATAAATGTTAGTTGCCTTTCTAACAAGTAAACTGGGGACAGGACAAGGTACTGATGTCTTGGTAAGTAAGTGAATATGCACCTTTGAGCACTGTGCTGTGCTTAGCATTTATTTTATGATTTCAACTGAAAAATTAATCTGTCCAATGCTGATGAACTTGTTCTGCCAAACTTGTGGGTTTTTTCCCTGAATTCATGATATTAAAGCACCTGATTTTCGTCTGTAGTTCTCACTGATTTAGGCAATGCAGACCTATTTCTGTCCTCCACATTATGTAACGTGGCCTCTCCTGCAATGCTTTTATCTCCTTTGGCATTACCTCAAACCTTCTCTCCTTGCTTTATATTTGATGGTTTTGTTCCTGGTGAAGTGGCTTTTCACACAGTGCCTAGTGGGTTCACATTGCTCCTCTTCCAAGGAGTGCTCTAATGAACACAGCCACTTACAGAATGTGGTAAGACAGATCCAGGCATATCTGCAGTTAGTACACTGGAGGATCAGTTTCTTCTTCTGGCTCTGGAGGTAGAATATTGGGTTCAGGTGGTCAGAAACTTTCTCCTTACTGCTGGTGGTGTTTTTTTCTGCTTACCAAAATATTCATGCAGAAACTTTCTGAGAATGATTAGGTCAGACAAAGCCCCAGACATTTTCTGTTCTGTTTGGGTGAAATTTCTGACAGCATGTTTAAATAACCGTGGCGACTTTCTTCCCTTTTGCTTATTGTTTTGATTAAAGTACATTTTTCCATCACCTTATGAGAACTCGGCAATCAGCTCAGCTGTGGAAGGAAAAGATGAGAAATGTAACCACAGCCAGAGGGCGAAGAGAAGCTTTTAATGATTTGTTATAAGTTTTTATAGTTTGTCCGCTTCAATGGTTTCCCTGATATCTCACTGCTTTTCCCTATAGTCTTCCAGAGCAGGAAGTGCATGTAAAGTACTGCTGTTTCCTCCAGGAGAGGTATCAGTGCCAACTCTGCCTGTTGGGACTGGTGCCTGTTGGTGTGAGTGGAGCTGGAATCCTTTCTGTGTTGCAGGTTGATATTGATTAGTTAAGGCTGAGATGCTGGGGACCAACCCAGAAAGGGGACAGGATCCTAAACAAGTACTCAGCTTTTTTTTAACCTCTTTCACGTTCTGTTGTATTAGCATCTTTGAAAAAGCTCCCTTTTCTCCTATCAGTGTCAGAAAGGGTGATAAGTTTGAATAAAAAGGCAGTGCAGGTTCTTCAGTCAGTATGTTCCTTATGCAGTATTTGTATCAAATAGTGCTGTTTTTAGTGAGTGCTCTGAGTTAGGAAGATGAATAGTTCTTGACATTTCTGCTATTTGTGCTGGTAGTGTCTGTCCTAGACCTTCCCATGTCCTTGGTCCTCTTGGACTGAGAGCCCATGCATCTCTTCCAGCCTACATTTTAGTTATTGTGTAAGTAGATGTAGGAAAGGTATGTTAATTCTTTGCTCTCCACATCTGCATCACCTCTTTGCACTCTGAAATGCCACCCCAAACCTGCTAAGAGCAGAGATTTAATCTCCATACTTACCTTTGTTATATTTCCCCAGTTCTCTACTGCCAGCAGTGAGGTACGTGCCTGTGGTGTCAAACCAGATCTGGAACAGAGATGAAAGGCAGGATTCTGAAACTACAGCTGTGTCTATCTTGAAAATCCTGACTTGTGTGTGCTGTTATGGGTGATATGAGATAGTCTGAGCAGCCGCTTTACCCTTTTCACTCCCTTTTCTCTGCTAAACTGATTTAATGTGCAGTTAACTTATTTTCTCTTGGTAAATTGAACTCCAAGGCCAAGCAGAAACAGCGTGAACTCCAGCGGGCAGTGGAAGAGCTATGTACTCATATCGTAATAAAACCGCGTGCATTGATTCCACAGCGACTTTTATTTGGATTTCCAGACTGTTGGGCTTGGTTACGTACAAACAGCCAATGGGTTTTGCTGCAGAGAGGTCAGGAGCTCGTTACATTTCTTAACTTTGCGTTTTCCTTATTCAGTGGGCACATGGGATGGAGGAGATCCTCTGCTCCTCATGTCTGGGTACCAGGAGCATTGCCAAGGGCACAAGTGACAGTGATGCAGTCAGGGCAGAGAGCAGCAGTGGGAGCTGGGCTCTTGGCTGGCAGAGCAGGAGCCAGGTGCTCTGTCTCATCTTGCTCTGCCCCCAGCAGCCGAGTGAATGCTTCTCTCTAATTCATCAGACATGAGTAAGACAGATTCCTCTCCTTTACATTTTTCTCATTTCATTCCCTCAACACTTGAAATTTCAAAATGCAGATCCTTTCTGAGCCGGCAAGAAGTTATTTTGATTCATGAGGATGAAGTTAAGGTACAGCCATCTTTATATAACCTTTTTTAATTGCTCATTAAAGCGTAACAAGTTGCGGGTGGCTGGAATTAATTTCTTCCCCTTGCAGGCAGTGGTTCTGTGCCAAGGCCAAAGAAGTGTCAAAAGAATCTAAAAAGCACTTGTTCTGCGGGGATTTCACTGCTGCTGACAGATGCACCTTTTTAACCTTGCTGCTACATATTCACTTAAGCTGCTCTCAGAGAGCAAGGGAAGAAGAGGGAAACCATTCAAAAGATGGGACTTTTCCTCTGTGAAAGTGGCTTACCTGCCCCCAGAACCATGTCCCCCTAGTGCCGCAACTGCATGTTAAGAGCAGTTGTTGTTTACTCATTATCCAGCTCTGGACTGACTTTCTTGGACAGCTTGATGTGCAAGGGTGGTGTTCAGAACAGCTGAAATGTGACTATTTTGGAGACCTCTGATCTTTCCAACTAAAAAGCATTTAGAATCTTCTGCCATGCTTTCTCTTCTGGCACCAACTTGGTGCTCTTGCAAGCATCGCTGCTTCCTCCCAGATCATTCTTTTTTTTCTGGACAAATGGGCTTGCTGGGTTTTAGGAAGATGAACAGTGCTTTCCTTCTCTGTCAGTGTTGTATATGCAACTTGACAAGAGATCCTGGCAGCATGCTTCTTCAGAGCAGTAAACAGAACCAGTGCTGCAGCAGTTTGCAGATAAATAGTGCATTATGGCCTGTCCAATAAAGCTTTGAGCAAATACTACTTTAAAGAGTATCTGAATATTACCCCACAAATCATTATTTCCCAGATTCCTTTAGCCCCTTATTACACGCACTTTGCTGCCTTTCCAAACAGGTCACCTTTTTCAAGTACCCTTAGAACTGACAGAATTAGCAATATTTCTGTTATTGATGCTTGTCTAACCAATATAAAGAAGCTCAAAAATTATCCTCTACTTTCTTCTCTCCACCCAAAAGCCCTTGTAGATAAAGACTTTTTATCCTGATGTGTAATAAGAAGTGGCACACGTACACTTCTTCCTTAGGCGCTTGCTCTGAGATTTTAGGGACTCTGTGCATTGTTTTTTTTCTAGAAGTCTTCCTAGCAATTTAACAGCTTGCTAAAATGCAGCTGGATTGAAATGCGTAATAGGGATAGGCACAGCATTGCTGGGGTGCCTGGCTGCAGTTCATTCACTTTTCAGAGATATCTGCATCAAACTGTAGAAGATTGGTTTAGGAGATTTCTGAAAAGTAAGGAAAAAACCCAATAACTTGAAAATGCTGACTCCTGCACCGCACGAGTGCTGTGCTTTGTGCTTAATCTCCCTTTTAAGGCTGTGCAATGTGACTATGTTTCATAACCTTCCCTGGTGTTTACAGACCAGCTCAGTCATGCAGCAGCTCTCAGCAAGCCCTGTGTGGCTCAGGGTGCTGTAATTGTACTGTCACAGGGCAAGGCATTGCAATAGAGACATTCAAGACCCACCACAGACTGAGTGCATGGAGCTGCTGGAAGTGTTGCTGAGAGAAGTAAAACCAGAGGACTCCTGTGCCTGCTGGAGCTGGGAGCTCAAAGCCCTGTGAGATCTTCCATAAAAACAGCCAGGAATCCCCTGCCTCTACACCATTTTGCAGGTCTGATCTCCACAAGCATGACCTCTAAGTACATTTGAGGGGTGCTGTATTTGTGCAAGGCTTATTCTGCAGCCAGCATTATTTTAATTACTATGGGTGTGCAGAACTCAGTCCATGGTGGTAGCAGCATGTGTGGGGCTTTCCTGGCTGCTTGACAATGAGGGATCTCTAGCAGCAAACCAGGGCTCAGTTTGTACTTTGACATCTGGCTGTGGCCAGGCTGAGGCTGCAGAAGATGCTCTGTGCAGCTGGAGAGAAAGGAGACTTCTTGATAAACCACATTTTTCATTGCAGTGTGTGAGGACTGATTTTGTTAAAGAAATGTGGAGGTTCTGTTTTTACATGGAGTTCTGGAAAACTGATGTAGACTTGGAGTTTTATACTGAAGGCAAAGGCTAAAAAATAATACAGTTTATATTGTTCTTGGTGATTTCTTTGTTGCCTGCTGTTTGCTCAGTCCTCTGGGAGGCCTCCTGCTTCCACAGTAGTTAATTCACTTCTCTTGGAGCATACTGCAAATGATGGCAGATGCAAAGTGTGTGTGTACTTCCTTCCAGTCACAGCACTGAGCAGAACCAACCTTGGGTCTTGTTGACTCAAGACAGGAGTGCCCCAAGCTCTGCACTGCTGTCAGGAATCTGTTATTATTTTTTTATTTAGCTGGTCTTTACGGGCTTGAATTTGGCATGCAGTTCGCAAACAGCTTGGAAGGTGTTGAAGAAAGTCAGAGCTGTGTTTTCATCAACACATCACAGCTGTGCATGTCCCTTTCATCACTGGGCAGGCATTGAGGCTCTTGCTGATTTAGGTGGTGTGCGTTTGGCTTTGGATTAAAAACCAAATGGCAACGTCCACTGGACTTTGTCTGCAGGCTGCGTGTGGTGCTCAGCCATCCCTGAGTGTCCTGAATTCCAGCACTCCCCTCAGGCAGTGCAGACATGGCGCTGCTTTGCACAGTTGGGTCTGCTGGCCACATTGCTGCTCCTTGCTTTGAAGTAGTTCCCGTTACTCACTGTTACTGGGGAGTCAGGATTTCAGCACTAGGATTTTTAGGTAGAAATTCCCTGCACGTATCTTTCTAGCATTATTGCTTATGACAAATGTGTAGAGGAGGAGAATGGGCTGACATGGTACCAGATCCTCCTCAGGGAAGGTTTCTCAAGTCTGACCTTTGTCTGAGTAAGATTATTTTTTTTTAAAAAATATTTTTTAAATCACTGATATGTTAAAGTTTGCTGTCCATATCACTGCAGTGTTGGGGCTGAAAGCAGTATTGAAGCAGGGCAGGTAGCAGCAATGCAGCCCTGCCCTGAGACCTGCAGAGCCTGAGATCTGCAAGCAGCTCCTAGAGATGTGATGCTGCTGTGCCTCAAGCCCTTGGCTTAAACGCTCATTCCTGTTTCCCCATTCTTGGTCAGAGCTGTGAACTCCTAACCCGTCAGGTGGATGGCTTGAGTTCTGGTGGCATTGGCCTTGTCCACTCCCTGTGCATGAGTGGACCCAAAGCAGGTTGTGCTGCCCACACCACGTGGCTTGCAGCCCTTGGAGCTGCCTCATTACCCAGCCACAAGCTCTGCAGCTGGTGGCAGCAGGAGGAGGAGGAGAGGAAACCAACTTCTGTGTGTAAGAAGTCCCAGCATTTTCCTGAACAAAGATGCTTTTAGTGGTGGTTCCTCTGAAGTGGCTCATGCTGGGTGCTTTTCAGGGGCTGCCATTTGAATTCCCCCAGAAACAGGTGGGGTGGGTTAGTCAAGACAGGCAGTGAAGTCTGGGAGCAGAGTGATTACGGGTCTGTCATTCTGTGGTGGATTCTTGCATTGCCTTTCAGTGAGGAGTTCTGCAATTAAGGGGATGTGGAAGCAGAGAAAACAGTCTCTTTATTTGCCTTCTGCTTTCTTCATTTGATGAAGCCTTTCCTGTATGCACCAAAGCAAAAGAGGGTAGGCGTAGTTATTCAGACTGAAAGCTATGTTTAACCTTATCATTAGAGATACATAAGAAGCTTCTTTTAAAGAAACACGGAGGTGTTTTTCACACCTAATTTTTTTGTATGGGGTGAAAGAAGGGTATTAAACATATTTTTCAGCTTACAGGTAGGCTCTATAATGGCTGGTGTGGACATGGGCTGGCTGTATGGACCAGGCTAGGGAAGCTGCTCCAGGTTGGCTCTGGGACATCTGCTCTGGGCACTTCTGGCTGTACCCATTTCTTCCACTTTCCTCCCCTTTGGGGAGCACATTTGATTGTCCTGCATATCTCACCACCTTCTAGTGACTACCAGTACTGCCTAATGAATTTTAGGCTAATTTGAACAGCACCTCTGGTGACACTGGAGAGCACTGTGCCTCTATTAAGTCTTGCAGCCTTACTGTTGTGCACATGCAGAATCCACTGCTGGCACCAAGTGGTGGTGCCTGGAAGCTGTCTGGCAGCACTGGGCTTGCCAGGAGCTTGCCCAAGGAATAATGAAGTGTGCCTTCACTGTGCCTGCTGCCTGCCAGAGTGAGCCAGTGGCTCTGAAGTCTCGATTTGTAACTGGAAATACCCTGTTAATCACGCAGGAGAAAACACATGGTTGCTTCCCAACATGTAGCTGGAAGGGGCTGCTGCAGCTGAATTGTGTTTTTAGAAGCTGAAAACAAGGTTCTTCTCACGAATCATTTGAAGCGAAGCTTTGTGATAAAGAAACACTACTGGCAGCATATCAGAAAAAATATAGCAATTTACTGTCTCAGGAAATGTGTTTTGTTGGTGGCTTCTAGGAGTACAGAGCTTTGACTGATGCAGGAGTGCTGGCACTTGTGAAGCCCAGAAGTGGAAATGGAGATCACAGCAGCCCCTGCTGCACTCATCCTCTATTTTCCCACAAAGCATCGAGGCTTATTTTACAACCAACTTTTGTGTGGTTTGCTCAAACTTCTTTTTGTCTTCTCATTGAAATTTTTCTGTGTCTTCTATAAACAACGTCTTCTGCTCATCCCTCCCCCTGTTAACTTAAGTGTATTTGACACCAGCCGGAGGCAAGTTTTAAACTTCCTTCATCCTTTGCCATGTTGCTGCTTGGTGAATGGCTTTTTTTGCAGCTCAGTGGTGATTGTACTTGAGACTGGAGCCCAGCACACAGCAGCTGATCTGTAACAGTGGTGCTCGTCACTCCCCTCCTTGGCTGTCTCTGCAGTGTGCACCACGGTGTGTGAGTGAGCACAGTACCTGGCTGCCAACTATTGACTGGAGGCATCTGTGTTTTGGTTAAATGTTTCCATTTCCCCACATGTAAGTTGGTGGGAGCCACATTGTCACATCTCAGTGCAGAGCTAGATGCAGTGCTGCAGAAACTCTGGAAGCTGAGTCAAGGCTTTCCTGAGAAATTCGCTGCTTCGGAGGCAACTTGAGATCACAGGCAGAGCTGCTGCCTTTCATCCCCTGCTCCCACCTTGATCTCAGCTGGGTGCCTTGCTGGCTTTGTGCTAGCTGTGTAATTAAGCACAGGAAAGCGATTGAGGCAGGAATAGTTAACACAGCCACGTTATGTCAAATTAGCGTTACTCTTGTGCTAAATGAGTTGTTCCATAAGAGTTTAAAAATTAATTCCGTTGTTAATGTCATCCTCGGGCTTGTAATCAGCTGTACATTTTCTGATATACTTCATGGAAATCAAGTAAGGGATTCCAAATGCTAAGATGTGTGAAACTGGAGTCTTGGAGCAGGTGGGAAGAAGCTGCTGCACCACCCACTTGTTCTGGTGTTTGTCCAAGATTGAAGCCCATGCAAAGAACACCTTAATGTTTTTTCTTGTCTGTCACTCCCTTGGGGACCTGTGGTCACAAGCTTAATTTCTTCAGGTTAAAATAATTGTCTTGTTTCTTCAAGTCCAATTCTACAAATAGCCTCCAATAAGATGAAACTGAGAGGACTAGGTACGAAAACTTCTCAAGAAGTTGCCCATACAAGGAAATATTGATTCTGATGGAAACAGTCCTGGAGAAGCAACTAATCAAACGTGCTGGGGTTCCTTCTCTCAGCACGTCTGCTGTGCTGTTCATTTGTTATTACTGTACCTTTTTTAATCCCTCATTTTCACCTTCTTTTTTCCCTGCAGTTTGAGCGGCACGACCCGGTGGATGGGCGGATCACAGAGCGGCAGTTTGGCAGCATGCTGCTGGCCTACAGCGGGGTGCAGTCCAAGAAGCTGACAGTCATGCTGAAGCAGCTCAAGAAACACTTCCAAGATGGGGAGGTCAGTCGAATTTGGGAATGTGGGGGGGCAAAGGAGCAGGCAACCATCTTGCATCATGCTGAGAGATGCACTGGGCTCAGTGGGTACTCTTGTAGAGGGAAACACACTGATGGTCTTTTCCACTGGTTTTCTAAACTGCACGTGGCTGAGTGATGCCTTGTGGCAGAGATGGATGAAACTCCTGAGGTTTTCATGCACTTGTGAAGGGCTAGGGGCAAGAAATGACTTTACTAAGCAATAGGCTGACATGCAAAGCTCTATCCTTACGTAACAAGCCATTCTTGTCATCCAGAGAAAAGCAGCCTGGAGAGACATGCTGACTTTGCAGATGATGAATCCTCCCAAGGAGTAGGGAGATGCAGGAGGTGGGAGTGCAGTAATTGCGTCCTGATCAGAGTGTAGGCCTCTCCTTATTGACACGATGCTGCACTTGACAAAACTTATGTTTAGAAAGCATCACTCTGGGTCTGAAGCCAGAATAAATACTGAAGATGATCCAGTAAGTAAGTTACTTTAAGTTTAATTAGCTGCTCTGGCTGGGCAGTTTATTATTTAGTTATGAACGTATGAGAAAAATGGTTTGAATTACTTATGATTTAGAAAGGAATAAGGCTGCATAACCTGCACCAGTTAATCTAGTGAGAGATCTTGGAATAAAAAATGCATATAGGAAATTTTTCATCAGGTAAAGTGAGTATGGGGTGCTGCAATTCTTCAGTATTAGAATTTCATGTCTGCTTCCATAAGGTGGCGCTCCTGGGAGCGTTCCTTTGGGAGCTGAACAAGCAGTATCAAGTGAGTTTTCATCTCTCCCGGCACAGTGCAGAGGCGCAGCAAGTTTGGGCATCCCTGAAGTGCCTCTCTCAAGTGGAACTTCTGCAGTCTCTGTATTTCAGAGACCTCTCATTTGTCCTAACTCTGTGGGGGAGGCCTGAGCTCCAGTGCTTTCATGATATACTTGACAGTCTGACAGCAGACAATGCCCAAAAGCAGGAAGGAATTGCCTGTAAGTACCTGAACATTTCACTTCCCAAGCTGTTGGTCACTAGCTTAAATAAGTTCATTAGTGTTTCCAAGGGTGTGTTTTTTGAGTCCATTTATTGGATTTTTGAGCAAGACCCTGTGGGTTTTACTCCTCCAATGCTTCTGCTCCCCTTGAGTTTTAACAGCAATTCTTTTATTTCTCGGGACAAATACTTTGTGACTGAGTGGCTGTCATGTCTGCGGAATAGAAAATATCAGCTCTATTGTTACACTCACAAGCTGGCGATTCTCTGCTGTGATTGTATATATATGTGGAACAGTAGCCAGGTGTATGAGAAATTAGTCAGAGGGAGTTATTTTTGGAAGGCTTCTTACAGCAGATGTTCTTTTCCTTCCATGTGTCAGTCAGAAACCTGACATCTGTGGCAGAGAAAGAACTTTCGTTTTTACCTTATACCTCATCCCTAAGGCAGCCAGATTGTGTTTCTATTTGTAGGTAACAGACAGGTTCTGAGCAAGTCTCTTTATTTCTTCATTCCAGTAACTTGTAAGGGGGAAAAAAATGTTTCCAAGAAACAGAATTGCTAGAAATCTTATAGTTCCTCAGGCTGGGGGAGATGAAGCAACCAAATCCTGCAATAAGACAGCCCCTCAATTAACAAGATACACATTGATTTAAGAAGTAAAGGAAGAAGCCAAGGAGTGGCAGCTTCTTTACATAGGAGCAGGTAAACCTTCTAACCACCAGGATGCTCAAAGCCTGTGCTTATACAAGACAGACATGAGGCACCACGCTCATCTGTTTTGGCAGGTCTTAACTCACAGATAGCCCAGCCCTGTGCCTAGCATTGCTGTGTCGTAGGTACAAGAGAACCTCTTCCTGAAAGTATTTGTTCTTCTGCTGGGGTGTTGCAGAGGACTGTATCCTTTGCAGGTTTGTGTGCAGTATTTCATGTCTGTGTGTACTCATGTGCTTTTATTGGAAAGCGCAGGTGCAGCTGTCAGTGTTTTTATGTTGCTTAAATTTTCCGATCCCATTAGAAATAGGACTGCCATGGCCAGAATCACATTAATTGCCTTTTGAGCTTCCCAACTAATTTATTCAGGGATGTGCTTGCAGAGTTGCCCTTGTGAATGAGTGTAGCATTAAGCTCTTCACTGGGAACAGCAGGAGCTCAGTGCTGGCAGTGCTTCTGCGACTGAGACATCTGCAGAGCCAGCAGCTGCTGTGTCGTGCTCTGTTTTGCTCCTTGCCCTGCTTTGCTCCTTGCCTGTGGAGAAGGAACGGAGCTGATGCTCTCCCAAGCCCCCCTTTGTGTCGCAGTCCTCAAAGAGATGCTGAAGCCACTCGGCCTCTTCACCATTTGCCCTGCAATCATTTCCTGTCACCAAACAGCTTCTTTGTTACAGCAGCTTGATGTGAATGTTCCGAGGGAAGTTTTTCTCCAGATCCCTTCATTCCTTGCTTTAAATGTCACGCTAAGCCATTATCCACGTGGTTTACTAACCTGCTGCAATGTCACCAAAAGCAGCAGGAGCTGTCACTTGTTCCTTTCAAAGTGGGAATACAACAACTGGGGCAGTGTGGTGTGGGGAGGGGATAGCAGGAGCTGGACCATAACTGTGTTGCAAGCTTTTAATCCAGCATTACCTTGGAAATGTATTTTAACTCAAGTGCTTTCTGATTAAATTGCCACACGTTGCCTACTGTGATTATCCATTCTGGGCTCAGTGCCCCTGCCAGCCCCAGTACATTGCAGCTGTGGCTGTAGGAAAATCTTTACCCCTCTTCTAACATTGTTGTTCTGTGTTCCTGCCTTTGGGAATGGTGTATTTTCCTGTATAATTGGTCACCTGCTCTCACTTCTGTTCTTGAAAAATCCCACTGTACTCTGCATACCTGAACTGCTCTGTGCACTCACTGCAGCTGCCGCTTTATGTATAATTGTTTATGATCCTCTCCCTTCAATTTTACTCACACAGCTGCTTTCTTCCTAGTTAAGGACTTGTGTTGTCTTCAGTATGTACAAGCAAGGCATTTGGTTTATATGTCCCTAACCACCAGGAAACCAAGCTGGCTATTCGGAAGCTGTTGATCCTGTTGATCCAGGTCATCTTCTGTACGTGCTTCAGGGCTGTTGACTGCCTGTGGCTGTGCAGTGTAGTTTTGTGTTGAGATTGCATTTTCTTACTCTGATGACAGCAGAGCAAGGTAGAGAACAGGTGAAGGACCTGCACTGCGTGCCATTTCCCTATGAGCAAAAGGAGTGAAAATTCAGGTAGAAGCTGCAGAAAGCAGACACGGGTGGAAATGGCCCTGAGTAACAAAAGACAGAACCTTTGGTAGGCCTGTGTCTGGTCCTTCAGCAGTGACATGAGTGACTTACAGAGAGCGGAGCAGTGCTGACACACACAGTGAAGGAGGCAGATAAATCCCCATACCTGGCTGCTGGCTGATAGTGATCATTCATTGCTGTCAGCTTGTCAGCACAGTTCTGCACCTCTCCCGTTTTACAGAATTGGGAAGGTGTTAATGTTGCTGCCAGCCTCAGTGACAGAATTCATTAGTTGTTCAGTTCTTTAACACCAGCTGGATTTTTGCTGTGGAAATTCAGTATGTATGTCTCATGAAAGCTTGGATCAGTAGGGTGTTTCCAGTTGTCATTGCTAGAAAACAAAAGCAATGACAAGGACCACAAGATTGTATGTAAGCAGGAAACTTTCTGTGCTGCTGGCTGAAACAACAGCAGCCACCACAAGCTACTGAACAAGGGGCCACTTGACATGAAGGGGAACTCTTCTTGGCCTCGACATCGGCCAGGAAAATGCTATGCTGGGATTCTGCTTACAGTGGTTGTTGGGGTACGTTGTGGCCATTGCCACAGCCAGTCAGAGCACAATGTCTCCTGCTGGCCTGAAAGTGGCTGTGCAGATCTTAGCTCCCGCAGGGTTTCTGAATTGCTGGTGCTCTGCTCAGTCACAAACACCCAGCAGGGAGGTGCTGGGATGAGTCAGTGTCTGGATTGCCAAGAACACTTGTAGCTCAGCTGTACAAAGTCTTTGTGCTACCTTCTGCAAAAGCACCTGGTGTTTCCTTTTGCTGGGGCAGCATAATATTTGACTGTGCCATATGGCTGTTAGCATGCTGCTTGGGAAGCAGTGCAGGTACACATCTAAAGGAAGTCCTCTGTTCAGTGACTGGGGATTTATTTTTTTTAGGTGCATTGTCCACATCTGCACTTTGAAACCTCATCCTTTGTGGTCTGGATCCATGGATCCAGCACTGATAAACCCTGTTGCTGCAGCTGGTGCGCATGCTTTGCAGCTTGCATCAGCCATGCGCAGCCATGTACTCAGTTACATGGAGGACAGGAACAAGCTGAAATACTTGAGTTGTTTACAGATTTGATTTTCTGCAGTTCTTTTTACAGTTCTCGAGTGTCTGCAGGAGAAGATGATTTTTTTTTTTTAAAGTGCTTTATATTCAAAAAAAGATGGATCACTTCTTCCCTGATTGGAAATTGTTGGGAGCAGCTTGAACAGGGTCACAGCACAACGTAGAAGTTTATATTTGGCAGCACCAGCTGCAATGTGTACTCTCTCATCCGGACTCTGAAGCCATGCCATGCTATGCAGTTGTGGTTTCAGTATCTTGGTACATCTATCTCTCTGGCAGGAGGAGGCTGAGCCGGAACTCCTGTGACAGGCTGATTGATCACTGCAGGGAGGGAGCCAGGGTGGCTGTCCCTACTGGGATGGAGCACTAGCTCAGGCAGTCTGGAGGCTGCAGCTCTCAGTGCAGCCCTGCTCGAGGGGTCAGTGCAGCTGAGCTGTGTTTTGCAGCCAAATGGAGCTAGGAGCTGAGCTTGCCACCAGCTGTTCTGCTTGTGTGCTGTGCAGGGAGATAGGGCAGGCAGACCCATCCTGCAGCGTCCTATAGCAAAGCTAGCTTAAGCACATCTCATACATGAACCTGCTTGTAGTGGTTTCCCAAATCTCAGCTGCAGGCTCATGCTGTTGAGTCACATTCTGCCTTTCCTGTCACTTAAGACCCTCTTTTTCCATTGTAGGGGCTGACATTTGAGGAGGTGGAGAACTTCTTCACTTTTCTGAAGAATATAAATGACGTGGACACGGCGTTGAGCTTTTACCACATGGCTGGAGCTTCACTTGATAAAGGTATTAAAGCTTAGGAGGCACACATGCTGTGAGCATGAGGCAACACGGCTTGCACCTTGTAGTTGGGCTTAGGGTTGGCCAGCAAGCCCTGTCAGATGGATTAAACATGTCACAAAGCAGCAGCTCTTCCCTGTGATGAGGGGTTTAACTTGCTGCAGTGCATGTATAAACAGGGATTTGGGGTTTTATGCTTCTTCCATTTTAGATATAGAGTGGAAAAAATGCTGGAATGTATAGCCTAAATAGATCAGTAAGCTGTGATACAGATTTCCAACAGAACCATTCAGGTCAGATGCATTCAGAGGCAAAGCAAACCCCTGAATATGTCACCAGCTCAAGTACCTCAAGGTTTCTTTAACAGGACCAGTCTTGGGAGGGACACCTTTCCAGCTTTTTACAAACACTTGAAAAATTGTTGGAAATGACAAATGGTATTTTAAGAAGGTTTCTTGCAGGTTCTCTCCTGCAAAGGTCTTTGGGCTCTAACCAGCACTGGAGCTGGTGGTAGGCACTGCACCAACACCTGGTTCCTCTTTGCTTAAAATTAAGAGGCTTTGCTTAGAAAGAAGAGCCACATGCTGCATTTCTGGTCTAAAATGTGCAGCAGTGTGTGGAAATGGGACAAAGGGAAACAGCCAGAAACTGGAGCATAGGAGATTCCACATGAATGTGTGGAACTTCTTTACAGTGAGGGTGACGGAGCACTGGAACAGGCTGCCCAGGGGGGTTGTGGAGTCTCCTTCTCTGGAGGTATTCAAGACCCACCTGGATGCCTACCTGTGTGACCTGGTGTAGGGAACCTGCTTTGGCAGGGGGGTTGGACTCGATCTCTGAAGGTCCCTTCCAACCCCTACGATTCTGTGATTCTGTGAAAATCCAGGTAGTGGCACCTGAATCTGGGGCTTCACTGAGTTCCTGGGATGAGCACTGAAGTTTCTGTCCAGCATTTAAGTTTAATGGAAGCTCCTGTCTTCTAACAAGTTAAAGCAGCTGCAGAATCAGATGCTTCAGAAGCAAGTTGTTTGTCCAGCTGCCGGGGCAATGTTAGGGTACAAATAGGTTCTTAGGCAGTGGAATTGCCATAGGAGTCACATCTCTTCCTGAATGCAACAACTCTCCTCATCTCAGAATTTTTGGGGAATCATCTGTACTCTTTCCTTTAGATCACTGCATCTTAAGACTTAAAGTTAAAAGAACCAGATAGTTGTTGAGTTTTTTCCCCTCTAATTGGAAAGTAAAAATGAGCAAGAAGTACCTTACATGAAATATGGATGTGTTGCTGCTGCGCAGAGCCCTATCTGCAGTGTGGTGATAATAGCCAGGCAAATCCAATTTTCTCAGCATCTACAGTAAATTAGCAATTGCCCAGTCACAAAATATGTATTTGTGGAGTACTTAGGTCCACGTGCAGTTGGTAAATTAGTGTGATTACTGTTTAATTACATACAATTAATGAGCTTGTGCTGGAGCTACAGCCGTTGATCAAGTCTTTTGGCTGAAGGAAGAAGCCGTGGGAGGCTTTATGCTGCTGTGTTCTGCCAGGAGTCTTCCAGGTCTGCTGCCAGGAGCTTGCAGGGCTGGAAAGCCACAGGGAGAGGTCTGGTTGAAGCTGACACTGTGCAAAGAGGAGAGGAGTGGAAAAAGCCTTCAAGTGTGGGTGCTCCAGAAGTGTCAGCCACGACCCCTTTGCCATTCATGAGTTCAAGCCCTCCCTGCCTTCGCAGGAGAGCTGTGCTGCTGTGTCACGGTTTTATGATTGTTGGTTCCCCTCTTTGTCTGTGTCTGGCAGGTGGCACGAGTTACCCCTCTCCTCCATCTGCACTGCCCAGCCCAGAGATGCTCCTGTGAGTTGTGACAGGATGCACCAGGAAGGTTTTACTGCAGCTTTAATGAAGATGCAAATCAACCTACAGCAGTATGCCTGGGTTTTGCAGCAGGAATCTGTGTGCTTGCACACCTAAATTGTCTGCATGCAACATGTTTCCCATATGCATGCTCATCCTCACCTCATCTGGATATTACACCCACAAATCAAATCAGCAATAAGTGGACTGCATCTCCTCCGAAAGTCAAGTTCTTAAAGGGTTGCTTATTAAAAAGCAACAAATATAAGAATTGCTCATCCTTGAGAGGAGCAAAAGGACAGATTGTGTCCTTGCTGCTGACCTCAGGCAGGAGAGTGGCTGGTAGGTTCTAGAAGTGCTGCTTAATGTGAAACAGGAAAAATGGATGGCACCAAACAGCCATAGCTGGGCAACTCCTTTTTGGTGTTGAGGAAGCCTCTTCTAACGAGGATGATAAAGCTGACCCATTAACATGGAGATTCCTCATTTGTCCTTCTCTGGTTCCTCTGAGAACACGTAACCATCATTCTTTCAAATCACAGACAAACACACTACTGAGCAGACAGCCCCAGGCAGTTTGTTGGGGCATGCAGCTGGCAGCAGGCTGGCACAGGATTCATTGGTGAGTCTCCTTTTGAGGCAAGGGTGTGAGCTGCACTTCCTTGGCTCCATCCACAGCCAGTCTATCTGAGCAGCAAACCTGCTGGCAGCGGTAGTGCTGTTGTATGTCTGCCCTGCATCTTAGGGCAGGACTCAGTGCCTTTGAGCAACTTGCAAAGAGGCAAGAGGAAGTTATATCCTTCAGCAATAGGAGGAAATAGAGCCTTCCAGTCCAGTGAGATAGAACATCTGTCTGTTGTTACTTTGGCCAAATGATTGATCTCAAGACAGAGAGAAAAGTGACATTTGCCATCTGCCCAGGCTCTGGCACGGTCCTGCCACACACAACCCTGTGTCTTGAGCACATTGTGAGGCATTGCTCGGTGTGATCCTGTCATGAGCTAACCCTGCATGAAATGCTCCAATGGCTGGTTAAAGGAGCTGGAGTAAAGCTACAGCACTTGAAATCTTATAAGAAAAATAACTTCCAAGATATAAAAGTAGAACTAATATTTGATAACATAAAATCCTGGAGATGTTCCTGCATATAGACTGATGCAGCTATCACAAAATCCAAATTGGGAAAAGGCTGTTTGATGAAATGTTTCCCCAGACAGCACCTGTTTCATTTTCTAAAACAGCAAAGAAATGACATGCATAGATTCACTTTACTTTTATGTACCTCACTGAGACACCCTGTAGGCTGGGGCACCTGCAGCAGAGGAATGTGGGGTCAGAGCTTGAGCTGGCACCTCTCAAGGCTTGTGTTTGAAAGGAGCTGAAGGATGCTGGGCTTTGAGCAACCTGGCCTAGGGGGAGGTGTCCCTGCCTCTGGTAGGAGAGTTGGAACTAAATGACCTTAAAGGTGCCTTCCAACCCAAACAATTCTGTGGTTCTATTACGGCATTCAGCATTGCTGTTTGAGGAAATACAGACTAGAATAGGCTCCCCAAGGACGTGGTTGAGTCACTGTCCCTGAAAGTGTTTAAAATCTGTTTGGATGTGGTGCTCTGGGACATGATTTAGCGGTGGGTTAGAGTTAGGGTAGTATGGTTTGGTTGCAGTTGGACTTGATGGTCTCTAAGGTCTTTTCCAACCTGATTCTCTGCTTCTGCTGTTGGAGGTGATTGGTCTTGGATATGTGGTGGCTTACAGCACTTAAAGCCTCTCTCCTTCCCTAAGTGTAGGTGTGCTGATACGTAGGGAAAATGAAACTGAGAAATAAGTGTAGATAAACTTTTTTGATGGTGCTTTTTTTTTTTTTTTAAACCAGTGTTGCTGCTTTTTCCTTGAGCTTTTCACATTTCTGAACATGCTCAATCAAGCCTGAGCACTTAACCCAACCCCGTGGTCCCAGTGAAGGTCTCTGAACAGCCCTAGGCCCTCTGTTTACCAGGATGATACGAGTGAGGAGGCTTCCTTGGCAACTGTTTGTTCCAGGTGTGCTGCAGAACATGGGGGCTCCTGCTTCTGTGCTTGCAGAAGAAGCACATGAAGATGAGAACTGACCCCTGCACCACTGCCAGAGACTTATATTGTACCTGTGCAAACTATTCTGTTTGGTATGTGTGATGCCATTAGAAAAGCAAAGCTGCGTGAGAGCTGTGATGTGCTGTGGCTGGAGAGAGGGTTTTGCTCTAAGGGCAGTTCACTTCTAGGGCTGCTGCTTTCTTTCTTAGGTTGGATATTACAAAACATTCCTTCTCTGAAAATATGGTGATGCATGGGCACAGGCTGCCTAGGGAGGTGGGGGAGTCTGTTTCCCTGGAGGTGTTCCATGGCCATGGAGATGTGGCACTGAGGGACGTGGGCATGTGGGGGTGGATGAGCTGATGAGAAGGCTTTTCTAACCTTACGATTCTGTAATTCTCCCTGTGACTTCTCCCTCATGTTGTTCAGTGCAGGAGAGCACATGAGACAATGTTGATTTGTCCCACAGGCCACAGCCTCCTTACAGGAAACTATAAGGAGCTCTACCCTTGTTGCCATGCTCTTCTGCTGCAGCTCCCAGAGCTGCAGCTGAGTTATTCCAGAGGTTCAGCAGAGCAGATGGGCAGCTTGCTGTGACCTTGCCCTCAGCTGCTGGGGCAGGAAAGCAGAGGGCAGGTCAGCAAAGAGCAGCAGTTCTGTAGTGAAGGCATTGTGTGAGGGTCTGGAGATGTGGCTGGCATCAGCCTGAGGCAGCGTGACATAATCTAATTATACCACGTTCTCCTGTGCCTCTGACCTGGCATGCACCGGCCCTTGCTGAAAGATTTATGGTATTATTCCTTTCCTGAAGGAGGGAGAAGCTGAAGTCAGCTTGGGAATTTAATTACAGTTTGTGAGCATTTGATGTCAGTGCAAGTTAATTAAATCCTGGACCATTAACACTCCTCTTTGTAAGGCTGAGGAATGCCATCACCTGGGTTTGTTCATTTGACCACATCACATCTTGGGGGCTAAAAGTAATTTGGGTTTTCTTCAGCGGTGACTTGGAAACAGCTTTATTCCGGTAATGATGAACAGGATTCCCTGCAAACACCGCTCACTGCTCTGCTTTAGCTTCAAGGGCCAGTTCACTTTGGTGGAGTGCCACAGAGCTGCTGTGCAACTGGTTGGAAAGCAGCTTTTAAAAATATAGAGATGAAGCTGAGCTTTGAGTAGCTCTCACCCTTGCTGCAAGGTTTCCTCCCAAGGCACCGTTTGAATGTACATCATGGTGATGCATCGCAAAATGAAATCACTTCTGATGGGATCCTTCAGTCATTCACATTGGGTTTCAGTTCAGCCGAGTGAAGGGTAAATGCAGATACACTTGTGCAAAGCTCTTCCATTGCATCGAGAACAGAGTGCTTCAGCCCCAACAAATGGTGCTGAGCAGGCAGGCAGTCAGGGAGGCACTAATATATGTCGGAAATGACTAAACCAGACCTGTGAGTCGTAGCAAAATGAACTGCATAAACCTGCACTGAATCTGGCTGCTAAAATACGAGAGTTTTCTGCCTGTCTCAGTGTCAGCCATGGGTGCCGGTGTCCTGCTAACCATGTGAATTCCTCTCTTGCAGTGACGATGCAGCAGGTGGCCAGGACAGTGGCGAAGGTGGAGCTGTCAGACCATGTGTGTGATGTGGTGTTTGCGCTCTTCGACTGCGACGGTAAGTGGCTGTCCTATGAACACTGCTGGCTGCAGCCATGTGGGTTGAGAGCTGAACCAGGGCTAGAAATGTAAGGAGAAGGTTATCAGTGTGGGAACTGCCCAGTGCTTTGCTCAGGGTTTTTCTGTGCTGGCAGATGTTAGTTGTGTGCTGAGCTCTGCTGTGTGGCCATAGGTCTCTAGCTGCCTTTCTGGGAAGGGTGTCCAATCGTGCACAGCTTCCAGTGCATTGATCTTAAAGCATCACATGTAGAAGTGTTGGCTGCAGGCTGGCTGCAGTGGGAAGCAGCTTATCTCTTTCTCACCAGACTGATGTACTCAAGAAAATGAGCGGTTGTGTTGTAGTGTTGGAAATCAGCCGATCTGGTACTTTGTAGCTCCAAAGCCCTCTACAAATGCCAGCCTAGCTACTTCATGGCAGCTCTGTGCTTGCAGTAAGCTTGGTGCTGCACCTGCAGGCAAACAGTTTGGGGTGGCAAATGCCTCCATGCCCCACTGCAGCCATCTTGGGCTGAGGTAGTGGGAGTCAGCGGAATTGTTGATCTCACCCTGAGATCAAGATACTTCAGACAGTATTTCCTGCATTGGATGTACTGGTTGAGGCCCTTGGGCGATAACCACTTGTGCAGGAGGGCTGCAAGCACCACTACAGAGAAACACAAATCAATCTGGCAGGATCTTCCCAAAAAAACATGGATCGCAGGCCATGGCTGCCATTGCCTCAGTGGCATTTGGCATTTTACACCCACGGATGGGCATAGCAAGCTTCAGAGCAGCCTTTGAAATGTGTTGATGAAAGCAAGAGGAATGTGCTCTTGGGTTGGAAGAAGTAAAATCCTGCATTTGTCCAAACTTAGAGCATCCCAACCAGAGCCCTTCCTGGTTCCCTGCTGCTGCAGCCTCCTGCTGGGATGCAGTGGCAGCTGAGCATGGCCAGGCTGCCGCCTGCTGATCGAAATAGGGACACAGAAAGTGCCGTGTGTTGCTCTGCCTCTTGGCTGCGGTTCCTCTGGGTTCCAGCTCCACCTGCTGCCGTGCACCACTCAGTGCTGCACCTGCTTTATTTCCCTGTGTGCTTCAGCGTCGTTTCCCAATCACATCCTCAAAGCAGATGCTCAGCCTGCAGTGAGCCAAAGGGCACCCGAACGTTCTCCATTGGCATCCTCTTGTAGGAGGATCTGCTGCATGGTCAGACAGCAGATAGCAAAGCTTTGGGGGGAAAGGGGGGTGGCTCCACGTGTTCCTAATGCGTTCCTGTCCTTGCAGGGAACGGCGAGCTGAGCAACAAGGAGTTCGTGGCCATCATGAAGCAGCGGCTGATGCGGGGCCTGGAGAAGCCCAAGGACATGGGCTTCACGCGGCTGATGCGCGCCATGTGGAAGTGCGCCCAGGAGACGGCCTGGGACTTCACCCTGCCCCGGCCCTAACGGGGCTGGGACGTGCTGCTGCCCGCGTGTGTGTTGCAGTGTCGGGCCGTTCGGTGCTGCGTTGCCCTGTACCCGCTGTACTTTATCTGCCATTACAGCGCTGTGCTCCGCGCCGTGTCGTGTGGCTGCAATACCGCGGGGGGCGGGGGCGGAGGGGGGCCGGGCTCGTGCCGTCATCACTCCGCGCGCAGCGCCGCCCCCGCCCCGGCCGGGCAACGCCGCCGCCATGGAGTCGAACAGGGACGAGGCGGAGCGGTGCATCGGCATCGCGCTGGCCGCCGCCAAGGCCAACCAGCCCGAGCGGGCCCGCCGCTTCCTGGAGAAGGCGCAGCGGCTCTATCCGTCCCCGCGGGTCCGCGGTGAGCGGCGGCGGGAGCGGGGCGGGGCGAGGGGGGGAGGGGGGTGTCGGGGCGGGCGGCGCGGCCTGAGCTGCCACCGCAGGTCCGGGAACGCGGCTGCGCAGTGCGGGGAGCGGCGCGGGGCGGGATGGGGCGGGGAGAACTACGGCAACGGGCGGCGGGTACCGGCACGGGGTAAGGCCGCAGCGAGCAGTGTGAGTGCGGTAAGTGCGGCAAGTGCGGGGAGAGAACGGCGGCACTGAGCGGGGGGAGGGAGGGAGGGATGGATGGTTGGTTGGTTGGAGGAAGGGAGGGAGGGAGGGATGGTTGGATAGATGGTTGGATATGGATGGATGGATGGATGGATGGATGGATGGATGGATGGATGGATGGATGGATGGAGCCGCCTGACGGGAGCCGGGCGGTGCCAGGGCCGTGGGGCGGCCCGCCCGATGCACAGCGCTTTGATGGGGGGCAGAACTGCCGCCGGTGTGAGCGCGGGTCGGGAACGGACAGCGAGGCTGGAAGCGGCCCGTTATGATGACGGGTGTCGGGACATGGAGCTCCGCCAGAGGGCGGCCGCACTGCGTGCAGCTGCGGGATCCAGGAGCGGCTGTGCCGGGTGCTGCCGTGTGCGGCTGGGTGCTGCGCTCCGTGATCCGTGTGGGGCCGCTCGAACCTGAGGCATTCTGCGATCCTATAGGACAAAATGAGAGGGTATGGGTACGGCGCTGCAGGGATCCCTGTGCTCACAGACTGCGGAGTGCTGAGAGCTGTGATAAACAGGGATGGCTCTAGGGAGAACACAAAGGACAGACTGAGCTCGGTGGTCTCTGTCTTGTTTTACTTTCCCCTTTTCTGCTTTCAGTTCTCCTCGAGTCGCTCAACAAGAGTGAGCCATCGTCCAACGGGCAGTCCCAGCCCAGGGAGTCCCCGAAGGGCAGGAAGGCAGGTGGGGACTTTCCATCAGCCAACGGGGAGGTCGGTGGGGAGGCTCCCAAGGGCTACACGCAGGACCAGGTGGATGCCGTGAAGAGGTGCGTGTGCTGCTGCCCAGGCTTACACGTGGTGTTTATCACACGATATCTGTTTGTCACTATGCTTTTAAGACGTAGGGATGGAGTGTTACAGGTGAGGGTACACAGCATAGGTTGGAGTTGGACAGCTGTTCATATTCTGTGCTGCGTGAGAAATTTGATCAGCTTTGAACTACATGGAGTGCTCATTTTTCAGTGAGGTGTTAGAAGGGGATCTGGGTGACCCTGTGAGACTTTCCCCTCAGGGCACATACAAAGGCTAGAACTGTAGGCAGGCAGGCATTTTCCTGGGGAGGTGTAAGGGACATTTTAAGTACAATGATTCCATGGACTTCATATGAATGTTTCCTTTAGGTGCTGCTCAGTGGTTCTGTGCAAAACCCCCCGTGGTGCTGAGATGTGTCAGGGAAGCCATGGCTCACAGCTCACAGCAGGAGGCCCTTGTGTTCTGAGCCTTGCCCTGTAGCAAGTGCCAGGGGGTGTGGGTGTCCCTTTAAGAGCCCAATAAGGTAGAAACCCACATCAGGGTGCTTTGCTCTGTTTGGATGGTGTACTTCTAAGGCTCTTACTGGATAGTTCCAAGGGACGTTTATCCAGTCACCCCTTTTCCAAATGCTGTTTCAGCTGGTTTTTATTCCTTTCTACCACTTGTAAATGCTGGAAGTTGAAGGACTGAACTGTATGCGCAGTCACTTGGTAAACTTTGTGTGAGCCTTTGGGTATGGGCTGGATTGCGCAAGAACTGCTCTGGCTAATTGATTTCCGGGTGTGTTTTACTACGTCACCTGATTCTCCAGAAAGCCAGCTCACGTTATTCTGCCTTGTATAAGTCATGTGAGAAAGTCATGTGAGAAACTGGAACTGTGATGGAGCTGTGAGGAGTAACAGCAGGAGCTGGGCTGCACACAGGCCTGGGCAGCACCTCCTGCTCCTTTTTCTGTTAAGTCTGAATCAGCAGGACCTGGGGGGGATTATTAAAACCAAGCCGAAAGCCCCGCTGTCCCCCAACCTGCCATTTGTACAACCCACACCTTTTGAACAGCCTCCAAAACGTGAGTGTGACAAATCTGAAGCATATTTGTGAATCGCGTGCTTCTGTGGGTGATATCATAGCCTGAGGAGGGGCCCTCCTACCTTTACAGGCCCGGCTGGTTCTGTGGGAGTGTTTGTGTGCTCGTAATGTAGGTGTTCCATGGATGAGCATGCAAGAAAAATTAGGTCACACTCTGAGGAATTAGAACTGAGTAAACTAGAGTTGGCTGAACAACATCAATTGAAACTGTGATACGTGAGACATTGCAGAGTTGACATGTTTATGGCTAAGCAGGTTTTGTAGCTGGAATTCACTGCCCTTGTTTTCTCATTTCTCTTCTGGTAGGGTAAAGCAATGCAAGGATTACTATGAAATTCTGGGAGTCAATAGAGAAGCCTCTGATGAGGACTTGAAAAAGGCTTACAGGAAACTCGCACTGAAATTTCACCCAGATAAGAACCACGCACCAGGGGCTACGGAGGCATTTAAAGGTAAAGTATATTTCCCCCTTGATGATTTAGAGCCATAGAATCGTTTAGAGTTGGAAGGGACCTTTAAAGGCCATCTAGTCCATTGGTGTCCCAGCGTACAGGGACACCACAGCTAGATCAGGTGACCCAGGGCCTGATCCAGCCCCACCTTGAAAGTCTCCAGGGATGAGGTGTCCGCCACATCTCAGGGCAGCCTGTGCCAGTGCCTCACTGCCCTCACTGCAAAACGTTTTCCTTATATCTAACCTAAACCTGCCTTCTTTGAGCTTGAAGCCATTTCCTCTTGTTCTTTTGCAACAGACCCAGCTAAAGAGGCTGTCCCCTGCTTTCCTGCACCTCCCCTTTAGATTCTGACAGGCTGCTATCAGGTCACCTCTCAGGCTTCTCTCCTCCAGGCAGCACAGCCCCGGCTCTGTCAGCATGTCACTGAAAGTTCACCCGCAGCTGTCAGGTGATGGTGCTGAGCTTGGCTACGAAGATCTCCTCAAAACAGCCTTGCAAGCCAGGCAGAGCACAACAGAGTTCTTGTCAGTAAAGTTGTTTCTCTTGTGAGATGGTAACATTATGAACAAAGTACGTGCTAAGCTTAAAATATCAAGCATAGGTCACTGTGTTTAGGCTTCACTTCTGGACGAGGCAAAGCCTTCCTTGTCTCCAAGCAGCACTTCCTGTCTTATACTACATGCTCTTCTGTCACATGGCCTGGGAGGGAAATCTCTCCAGATCTCGCTTCTTCTCTCCTCTGAACAGACTGGGAGCCCCCAGCTCACAGGGAGAGGCTCCAAGTCCTGCAGCCATCGAGCACAGGGCAGGTGCTGGAGTGCACCCCTGCCCAGTGACAGCTGAAGCAGAGATGTGGCGAGCTGTGCAGCCCCACAGCAGTTGTTGAGTTTGCAGCCCTTTTAGACTCCTCCAATCATGGAGCATTGCAGGCAGCTCATAATCCTGCCAGTTTCCACATGAGCACTTGGCACCTGACTGTTGTGAAAGGCTGTGGGTGGAATTGCAGGATAGCAATACTAGGTGAATACATAGGGTGCAGCCGAGCCCAGGCAGAACTCAGGGAAGTCACCAGTAGCTTCAGTTCTGCTGAGAATAACCTCAGCGTCTCTGGCAGGGATGACTGCAGGGTAATAAGACATCTGGAAACTGGAGTCGTTTTTTGTAAGAAATGGTTTTGCTTAAAATGGAACATATGAAATAAGGCTTAAGCATTATGTGTCCATCTGGGAGCTGTTGTGTGTTTCTGAGTTTGTAGGGAAGGTGGTGGCTAAATTCTCTCCCACATCTATAAGCGTTTTCCTTTGTGTTGTATTATACATCCAAATTCTTAGCAGGAGGTGCTTGGAGGTACACTTAGCTGTGCTTTTGCCCTCTGATGGTGCCTCTGATTTCTACCTATGGGGCAGGTGGATCCCCTTCACCATAATAAATGCTGTAGAGTTGCGCAAGGTCTTCATTCTACCACGGGAAGGAAAATAAAGCAGCAGGTTGGTGATCGTGCCCCTGAGCTGGCTCTGGAGTTGCTCCACTCCAGAAGTAAAAGAGGGCTTTTCTGACTGTCATCCCTGAAAACAGCCCTGCAGGCAGTTAGCTGGACACCATGGGGTAGGCTGTTATCCTTGGTGTGCTACCTGAGGAGGAAGCACAGCAGTGGCATCCTGCCTGCAGTGCTTTGAGCTCTGGTGATTGATGCAGTGAGAACTGCTGGGGCAGCATGCAGAGGTGCCATATGGCAAAAAACACTTTTTCTTCAGAGGCTGTGGAGGTTTGATAAGGAGCTAAACACAGAACCTCTTGTGACAGTTCTACAGCATTGGTCTTGCATTGTGAAGCCGTTTAAATACTGTGATCTGTTGATGCATTTTACTTCTGAAGTGGCAGTAGACTTCTGTTGGAGCAGGGAGCAAGGCAAGCCTGCACTCAGCATGTTGGCACAGCACTGGAGTAAACGGGAATTCAGCAGTAAAAGTCTCATGTAAGATTTGTTTCAACTGTTTTAAGACTTAGATCCACAACTGGTAAGTGTCTTGCTGTTGGCAAATAAGGAGCTGACCCTCAGCTGCTTGGGAAAGCCTGTTTTAGTGCAGGGGCCAGATGAAATAGCAAGCACCTGCAGACATGTAGCTACGCTGCATGTGTGGTAAACCCCTGCTCAATAGTTTGTCCTTCACCTTGCTAAGTGGCGAAAGGCAGGTTTCTTCACCTGTAATCTTAAGTAGTGATGTTTGCCAAAGGCTTTGACAAGAGTTACGTGCCAGAAGTCGTGTGTTAAGCAAGGTGCCCTTTATCTTTCCCTGCAGAGCTATCTGCTGCCGGGTTATCTCTCCCCTGAGCTTTGTCTCCTGGCTCCCCTGTCCTTCAGCCCCAAGCTGGGCTCCTGGTTCACAGCACTCACTGAAGTCCGGACGGCTGTTTGGTTCCAGAGGGTGCTGGGGGAAATGTGCCCTGCTCTGGGGGTTTTAGTTAATTTTTTTCTAGCATTGGTATATTAGCTGAAGGCTTGTCGTTCATCTTCCCAGTGACAGCTGATAAAGTGCTACGTCTTGTCCAGAGACCTTGTCTCAGTCCAGGGTTGCAGCTGGTTGCAGCCTGTATGTTACCAGATTTGCATCGCTGCCTTGGGCTGACGTCAGGAAAAGAGCTGAACGTAGCTACGTGGGGCTGAAATCCTGGCTTGGAATGAGATGGTCCTTGGGCTTTGTCAGCAGAAGGCTAAGCATGAACAGAATCCTGAATTGCTCCATGTTCATTGCTTAACTGTGCAGTTGGAAAGGACGAGCTCCTGTGCTGGAGTGAGTCAGTCCTTGCTGCCTCGCTTCTGTTCCTGGTTGAAGAAATGTTCGCTCTGTGTGCACTAATTATAACCAAGAATTAGAACAAGTATTAATGTTACATCTTCTGCTCTCCAAAGCTGTAGTCCAGGAGGAAACCATACCCTTCAGTCTGACTATCAGGAAAATTATGAACCTTAATCTCCTTGAAAGGGCATATGTCTCCCTTCGTTTCCTATCACTTCCACTCCTGCCTTTAACCTACCCATCAGCTCCAGTACTACGAACTTCTTAACCTGCTTGCAACATGGGAGGAGAGGATCCTCTCTGTGGTCACATACAGAGGCTGCTGGGTAGGCTGGTGCGGAGGGAAGTGGTGAGCTGGAATGGCAAGGGAGGGAAGCTTAGACAGAGGAGGGTGGCAGGCGGCTGCTGCGGTGGGAAGGCTCGTGTGTGTTGAGGCTGGGAAACGGGGGGGTGTTCATTCCAGTACATTTCCACTGACACAGGCACTGCTCGACAGCCCTTGTAATGATGTGCCTCAGTTTTGGTATCTGGTCGTTTTGAAATCCATGGCTCAGTGATGGAGCTTTTAGCCAATATTTCCTTATCAGCTTTTATTGGAGGTTTTAAAATCACTTTTGGTGATTTCACCTGTACTTCAATTCTTTGCAGTTCTGATTTTAGGCTGCGATTCCAGTGCCCTTAAGGCCACTCTCAAATAAAATGTGTCAACTAAAGTCATACTTTCCTACACATTTACTTATGGATGAAGGTTTTGGCTATTAGTTGTTCAAAGAAATAACAGCTTTAATGAAATGAAACTTGTAGCAATACTGCTACCAGTATTTCCAAGCAATGCATAGCTTCATGCCTGTTTCTCTAAGGATACATACAGAATTCATACCAATCCTGTCATAGCTTCTCGTTTGGGTTAATGAAAGCCATAGGCACTGAGTCTTGCCGTGTGTTTTTTTCTGCCTGTGTGTGCAGATAAGCGTTCTGGGTGCTGCAGGAGCCTGCTGAGGGCCGGGAGCTGCTGAAGATCCCATCTGGGGGTGAGGCAGGCAAGTCCTGCCTTTTTGCAGGGCTCAGCGTATTGTTGCTAGAAGGAAGAAGCTAATTGCTTCCTTATTGTCGATGTTGCAGCCATCGGTAATGCGTATGCGGTGTTGAGCAACCCCGAGAAGAGGAAGCAATATGACCAGTTCGGAGACGAGAAGCTCAACCCTGCTCGGCACGGACATGCTCATTCAGACTTCCACCGTGGCTTTGAGGCAGACATCTCCCCTGAGGACCTCTTCAACATGTTCTTTGGTGGTGGTTTTCCCTCAAGTAAGCACATCAAACCTTAACCTCTTGAACGGGACCCAGCCCTTTTGTCAGAGTCACAATGCAGAGGGATTTAGTTGACAGTGCCGGGATTGGTTTGAGGACTTTGTTCCTCCGCAGCTGAATTTGATGAGAGTTCTTGTTCAGAAATTCCCCAGACACACTGAGTTTCTAAAGTGATCAGATAGGTACTTGGGGAACTTGGCATCCAGCAGGTAATACCTTCAGGGCTGGGCTTCCTTCTGACTTCAAGCATCTGCATGCTTGCAGTGTTAACTGTTTCTAGGTTGGATTGAATGTTAGAACAAAAATCATGAACAAAAATGCCACGCTTTAATGCAAGACATGAAAGTAGTCCTGTCCTGAAGAAGGCTTTTCTGCCTGGTGGCTTTTGGAGTTAAATCTTCTCAGCAGAACAAACTGTGGTAGCTTCTAGGCTTCAGTCTGTATCTGCTCTGCCACGCAGCTGGAGTGGTTTCTTTTGCATATGTATCCACCGGGATATTGTAGGAGACTCCCTTGTGTTTCCAGTGTGGAGGCAGCTGTTACTGGACCTCTGTGAACCAACTTGGGGAACAAATCTGTGTTGCACTTGAGGTTTACTCTGGTAGCTCTTTCCTATCTGCTGTGTCAGAACTAACACAGTGGTGCCAGGCACTCGCAGAGGCATCTGGAGACCTCCTGCAGTATTCGTGTTCTGCCTGTCACAAAGGTAAAGCCACTCCAGTAAAAACAGAGAGCTGCTATTTTAGCTCAGTCTTTTTTCCTCTCCCCGCTGCCCCAGGAGAATTCAGGACTGGTTTTGCAGCTGCTTTCCCTTTTCAGCTGCAATTTTGACATTTAAGACAAGATGTGGAAAAGCTGGTTTTTAAGGTGGGAAAAGCAAGAATGATTTCTGTTCTCTTGACAGCAGATGTGCTGTCCCTGAACAAGCTGGCATGCTGCTGGCTGTGTGACAGGCTGAGCTGGGAGCGGTGGTGGCAGCAGAGCAGATCCAAGTGCGAGCACAGCATGGATTCCTTTAAAATGTCTCTTCTTGCATCTTTGCTGAGTGTGGTCTGAAGCAAATGAACAAATCAGGCCCATTCCAGCAGTGTTCAAAGTTAAAGTTACTGGATTTGCTGCTTTGTCTCAGCACACAGTCTGTTTTTTCTTGATGAGGCTGATATGGAGTACGGTCACCTCTTGTGGCTCATTCCCAGCAGACCTGCACCAGCTCTGACAGTTATCTTCTGCTTGTAGGTAATGTTCACGTGTACAGCAACGGCAGGATGCGATACACCTATCATCAGAGGCAGGACAGACGAGAACACCAGGGTGATGTAAGTGACGAGAGCAGGCAGGGGGCTGAGGGTTGGAGTGCTTTTTGCAATGCGCACATTGCCAAGCTAGCTGGTGTGAAGCTGCCTGTGTTCTCCTCCCTGTGCAGCAAGATGGAGCTGTGGGAAGTTGCAGAATTTGTGCTGCTTCATTTATAGGTGGTTGTTCTCACAGGGCTTTCACAGCTGTCTTCCAGCAGGGAGATCATGGATGTGTCTTGAAACAGTGCCACCTTGAAATAAGGTCGTACAGTTTTTGAGAGAGAATAACCATTTCCTTTCATGTTTAATTCCCTACTTTCAAGACAAATCTGGCTTTCAGATAATGTGGGTACACATGGCTCCTCCCAATGCGTACTCGTTCTCCTTTTCAGTTTAGTATATAGGATGGGGTGTTTCTGATCTGTGGTGCTTAATTAACCAAAGGAAAAAAATGGATGGCGTGAGCTATTTGGATTTTTCTGCCACAGGATCTATCTCCAGTGCTCTGAGCCCTGTCAACAAATGAAATGAGACTGCAGGATTTATATAACCTTACTATCTTGGTAACTAATAGGGCTACTGGGCCTACTAGGGTCTGGGCTACTGGGTTCTCCTCCTGCTAATCCTGGGGAGTCTCACTGGCCCAAAAGGGCAGGGGAATGGGGGTTGTTCTAGGACTGGGAGGGAGGGCTTAGCTGCAGGGTCTTTGTGTGAAGGGATAGGACAGCGCTCCATCGTGTGTTTCTCTTCCCTCAGGGCGGCCTTGGGCTGTTTGTCCAGCTGATGCCTATCCTCATCCTGATTGTGGTGTCTGCTCTCAGCCAGATGATGGTCTCCAGCCCACCCTACAGCCTGAGCCAGAGGCCGTTAGTACCCCGTACTCTGAAATCTATTCATGTGGGGTCGGGTGGGTTCTGTGGGGCTGGGTGGCACAGTGGGTAGGGAACCAGGCACTCTGTGCTTTATTGCGTCCCACCGTTGCTCTTGCTCCCCGCTGTCAGATGTGCTGGGGAAGGCTCCCTGTTGTCAACTGGGTCTGCAGATGGAAGGTGCAGGGTTGTGCCAGGGGTGTGCTTGGCCAGAGAGCTTTTGCGGCCTGTGCCTGTGACTGGGTTAGAAAGGATCAGAATAAATGAGTTTGAGGAACTGTAGCCCAGCAGGGTGGTTCAGACACAGAGATCCTGTGGTGCAGAGTGAAGTGGGATGTGGAGTTAAGTGGAGGTGTGAAAAATGAAGGTCATATCTATTCATCATGACAGCCTTGGCTGGGTTTGTATCTGGTGCAGAGCAGCACAGGAAGAGGGGAAGGGATAAGAGACATTGCTGTAGAAGGAAAGGCACTTGTGTAGAAATCCCCTGGTTCTGAACGTTCATCTTGCTGTGAGAGGGCTGTGGCCAGACATTTACTGGGCAGAAGCGGCGCTGGTTCTTTCTGTGGAAATGCCCTGGTCAGCGAATTGTGCTGACAAACAAGTTTCTATTCTCGGTCACTCAGTAGTGCCAGTCAGGAGTGAAAAGTCAGGACGATTTCTGGCTGCTTGCATCATTCTTGATAGAGGCTTTGTGTATTTTCAGTGGCGGCTCCCTGTGTGTACATAAAAGGCAGGTGGAGGTGGCAGCCCCCGAGTCCTGTGTAGCATCAGAAATGGTGTTGTTTATGAGTGGTAGTGTTAAATGCTACAAAAGCCACTTTAGCTTGGAGTGCAAGGTAAAGGCTGTGGCATTAGTGCTTAGAACCAAAAGATGGAGTGTTTCTGAACAAGGCAGGAGTGAGGGTAATTCTGAGAGTGCTGAGATGTGATTTCTGTCCTTGAGGACTACAAAGCAAAGTGCATGTGCATTGTTTCTGTTTGGTTTGTATGTGTGAAGAGGTGATGTGTGGAGCCAGGAGGCATTCAGCAGAGGGCAGCTTTGGAGAGGATGGGGATTTGCTTCCAGCTTTGTCAGCAGTCAGAGAGGAGCGTCATCCCCTAGTCATCCCCTAGTCATCCCCTAGTCATCCCCTAGCCTCACTGTACTTGAGATGTCATAATTCCAGCCTGAGCAAGGCATTGAAGGGAGAGGTGCTGAGAGCAGGCGGCTGCTGTGCCGGCAGGTGGTGCTGTGCTCTTGCTCTGGCTGCCCAGCCGTGTTTTGCTGCCTGGTGCCGATACTGCTGGGCACCCAGCTGCAGCTTGCCACCCCAGCCCAGCCAGTCTGAGATGAGGCGCTTTCGTGGCACGGGGAGGTTTTAGTGCTGCTTGATGACAGATAAAGCGGTGAGCTGGACTGCTGCTCTGCCAGCAAGCGCTGCCCATGCCTCAGAAAACAGCAAGAGAGCTTTCTGGTCTCGTTAAGTCCCTGGGGTTGCCCAGCATTTGTCCTGGAATGCTGGATGCTGATGAAATGTGCAGGAGTGCTTGAATCACTCCTGCAAGCCCTGATAACAGACTGAAGGGTGAGCCGGATGGGTTAATGTTTATACCTGCCTTAAGAATCGAGCTCGCTTCTAGTGCAGCAGCAGCTGGTATTTATTAAGGGAAACTTTGGGCACGTCTCCAGATGGAGCTGTTCCCGATGGATGCAGTGTTTGGGCACAGGCCCTGTGTTGCAGCTTGCACACACGCCCCAGTGAATATCTCCAGGTTTGCTGGAGTGCTGGGGAAAATAAGAACGTTGCTTTGTCTGAAATGCAAATCCAGGGGGTAGGACAAAGAGGGATTTCCTTCTAGAAAGAACTGATTGGTGCAGGCTCGAGTGCAGAGTGGAGCTAATTTTGTTCTCGCAGCAGCATGTGATGTTCTAGAGGAAGCCAACACTCAGGGTCAGCAGCTCCGAGGAGAGCGCAGGCGTGAGGGGCGAGAGGGGGCTGTGGGAGCAGTGTGATAGGCACTGTGCCCTGCTCTGCTCTGCCCACGTCAGCCCCCAACCCGTGCGGTGCCCCTGGGGCTCACTGCCAAAAGCAGCAAGGAAGCTGCAGAGGTTTAATTAGCGCCAAAAATCCTAATGAACGCTTTATTTTAAATGGGTTTAGTCCTTGGGCGATCCGCCTGAAGTGTTCTGTCTGTGTTCAGAGCTGTGCCCACCTAGATAGAGGCCGGCCAGGCCGCCCCTCCCTGTGCTGATGTTTCATTTCCACCAGCAGTGCTGCTCCTCCCCAGGGCTGTGTGTGCAGGGGGTCACTGTCCCTCACAACACATGTAAGGAACTGGGGGTGCTGGCTGTGTGCTTGAAGTGTCCCACACCACTGTGACTTTTCTCCCTGGCCCAGGTCTGTGGGTCACGTACACAGGAGGGTGACAGAGCACTTAAAAGTTATCTACTACGTATCTGAGAACTTTGCAGAAGAATACACGGGCACGAACTTGAAAAACGTGGAGAGGAGCGTGGAGGACGACTACATTGCAAACCTTCGAAACAACTGCTGGAAAGAGAAGCAGCAGAGTGAGTAGTGTGGGGTCAGGAGCAGAAGGTTTTGTTCACTGCACGAGTTCTGCTTTGGAAAAGGCTTTGGTGACTGAGCTGTGCTAAAGCTGTATTTTATCACTGCGTAGGCACATTTCCTGTTTATTTGTTTTTTCTGCCTATGACTTCATGTCTGTTTTGGCTTGGTTTGGTTTTTAATGCCGCCACAGAACCGGTCAGACGAGAGTTGTGCCCCAGAGGTTCCCCTGCTGCTGTCAGTAGATCTGCTCTGCAGCGGAGGGGGGACTGTGGCCACCTTGCCAGAAAGCCCCTGCTAGCTCTGTGTATCCCAGTTGTCCAAGTAGGGACCAAATTCGTCATGAATATTGCTGGTGTAGCAACCCAGCTCCCTGACAACAGGCGTATCTGTGAGTCTGCTGTTCCACAGCGTGGCAAGCAGCACTGACGGACTGAGCTCTGAGCCTCTCCTCCTGTGTGCCTGGTAGGATGGGTCTCCTTCCACCGTGGGTCTGTAACGCTGGGCTTTTCCCTTTGCAGAGGAAGGTTTGCTGTACCGGGCACGCTACTTCGGAGACACGGAGCTGTACCAGCGAGCACAGAAGATGGGCACCCCCAGCTGTAGCAGACTGTCAGATGTACAAGCCTCTCTGCATGGATAGTCGCTGTCGGCCCGCTCAGCAGAGGTCTAAGTACGAGCTGTGGCGCTTCCTGTGGCAGCAGAGCACGGCACACTAGTGCTTTTAACACTTAAATCTCTGAGGCACAAGTCTTCACGCGTCTCCTCCAGATGCTCAAATGTTAACGGGGGGAGGCAGCCCCCCTCTGTCAAGCCTACACTCCTTAATTGGGAAATTGATTTTGTTTAGCTTGCATGTCTGCACCCCCGGCTCACTCCAAGCTCGCGTTGCTGGTGTTGGTTCTCTAGGAACAAAGCAAAAGCCCCAGGCGTGCTGGCAGCCCGGCTGAGCTCTTGTCAACCGCGCCTTCGATGCAGTGCCGCGTGCACCTCGGCTGGGTGGAAGTTTTATTCCTTATCTTGCTAAGCCTTGACCAGCCGTGGCTGCCTGCCCCCACGTTTTAAAGAACCCTTTTTCTTGCTTCCCTGTCTGTTTTATTGAAAAAGTCTTTATCCCCTGGCACTGTGGTGACTGTTAGAAAGCAGGTGTTCCTTGCCTACCTCTTGCCTTGCCGTGACGCTTCAGGAGAACAGAGCAAAGGGTCAGAGCTCACAGCAGGGGCTGGGAGCAGCTCAGTGCGTTAAACTGGAAAACAAAGTAAAAGCAGCAGAGTGGGAGCCCGGAGAGCAGTGGGTGGGAGAGCTGGAGTCCAGGGAGCCCACACAGCACAGAGGAGAGCGGATGTGCTGGGTCATGGGAGAGCTGATAAAAAATAATGAAAGCTTTGGCACAGAGTTTGGAGTCCTTTTTCTGCTTAATTCTCTGAGCTGGAGGCCCATACAGGCCTTGTCTAAACACATCATCTCTTGAAAGTTGGGTTTCTGTAGGAAATAAGTGGAAGGTGAAGTTTGCACCGAGTTTTAGTTGCAGGGACGCCACTGTGGCTTGATGCTGGACAACTGGCTGTTGGAGTTCCTGACACCAGTAAGGAGGTTCAGCAGTGGAGTTTTGCTTTATTTTCCTTGGCTAATGGAGCACATCTTAAAGCAAATCTACTGGGTTGTGCTTGGCCTTTCCTGGTGTACTCTGGCTTTGGTTTTCTTGGTACACCCACTCCTGTTTTCCCTTGCACCTCTCATGTCAGGGCAGGCTGGTGCTAAGAACCAGGAGAGAGGCAGTGCCTGCGTGCCCATGGTGCTGGAGCAGAGCGGCCATGTGGGTGGATGGCAGGGCAGGAGGAGCGGCCTGCTGCGGTGCAGGGACGGGTGGGCCGCAGAGGGGCACAGTGCCAGGGACTGACACCGTTACCGCTCTCGTTCCCAGACCCTTGACATGCCTGAAGACTTTCGGTGAAGTGCACTGAGCCGAGGTGACAGACTTTATATTTAAAGAATGAACCCTTATATTAAAATGGAATTGAGATTAGCAACGCACAACCGCCCTCTTTCTTCTCTCTGCCCGTCTTCGCCGGTGGACGTCCCAGGCGGCAGTTAGGACAGGACTAGAGGCCATCATCCTCATTCCCCTCCAGCAGCACCGCCGTGTGACGGCCTGGTTGGCGAAAGGAGACCCTCGTGGGCTGCGCCGGAGAGAGAAATCGGACAATTGAGTGATAAGGAAAACTTTTAAAGAGAAGAAAAAAAAAGAGAAAATATAATCTATTTAGAATTAATTTATAGCTGTATATACGTTGTACTTTTAAACTATGCAGGGGTTGGATGATTAAATTATTTTGCTTTGCGCCCGGGTTGGTGAGCGGAGCAGCAGGAGGGATGTGCGGGTGTGTGGCACCAGGCAGCAGTCACGTCATGGTGGCTGTGCTTTGCTTTCCTGAGGACAGCAGCAATTGGTGGCTGGGGAGCTCCATGTCTGCCTGCTGGGCTGCTGGAGGAGCATTGCTGAATCCACGGGGGGAAAAAAACATTAATGAAACTGCCCAGATTTGCAATTTGGTTTTGTAACGTTGGCAAAAGCAACCGCAGGTCAACCGAGTGCTGGAGCCACACGCTGGCCAGAGGAAAGGATCATCCTGGATGCTTTTTGCTCATCTGTTCTTGCTTTAGTTGTAACTTTTTTTTCCCTTTTCGGCCTCGCAGTCACTGTGCGGCGGTCGTTCTGTGAGCGGGGCTGTCTGCGAGCCGCATCCCTTGGTGAATATGTCAGTCCTGCACTTGGGGTTCCTCACCCAGCAGCGCTCCGGTCTGTGGCACAGCCGTGGCCTTAGGGCAGCTCGTAGGTTGCGGAGCGTTGCATTGCTTCTGTTGAAAGAAGCTCTGCGGGCTGAGATCAGCGGCTGCTGAGCTCCTCAGACCCCATTGCTGCGAGAGCTGCGTGCCAGGGTCACCTGCCCGGCCAGGCAGGGCCCGGCTTGGAGCAGCTCCAGGCTGCTGTTCTCACTGTGTGTGTGTGAGAGGCCAAAGTGAAATGATGGGAGTTGTGTCACTGGGACAAACTGGATCTTTTTTTGTACCCTGCAGGTCATTTGTCCTGAAGACATTCCCTGTGAGAGCTGCCCCGGGGGGTGGTGCAGGGTGGCTGGGCTGCAACGGGAGTGAGCAGCAACACGGGCTGAGGTCTTTGGTATTGGAGATCCACGTGCTCTGTCTCGGGCCATTATTTGTTTTGCAAAATATCAGCCCTCCTGTTAACTGTAAGCCTTACTATCCCACAGCTACCGTGGCTTGGACTTGATTTTAAGAGACGATGATTATTTTTTAATGATATCTCCATCTTCAGAAGGAATTTGGTGGAGTGTGACATGGGAATAGCTTAGTAGCAGTACAGGGCAGCGGAGGTCCCTGGGGTGGGAGCTGTCGGCTGTGGAGAGAGATGGCAATTGTAATAGGTGCTGAGCATCTCCCAGCGCAGCGTTCCTTGCCCAGGGCCTCCCTGCCTGAGCCAAGTGATTTCTCAAGTAGTTACCTACGGATAATAGGAGCCAGACAGCATAGAGCTGAACGGGTACTCACAGGAGCCGTATTTCTTGATTTAGAATTAATTATCAAATTGTACATCTATAAATAAACGTTTGTAACGTGAAAGGCTTCAGCTGCGGTGGTGTTGTGCAGGTCCTGCTGTGAGATGGCAGCAGTTTTCACCCCAGCGCTGCATTGGTAACTGCTCAGTCCGAGTTTGAGCTGGGTTGGGGGCAGTGCTTTATTCTCCCACCATTACTCTCTACCTCTGCGCTCCTGCAGGGGGAGCGAGGGCTTTGGAGCTCCAAAGGTCTGGGGGAAAGCAAATGCAAGGTGCAGCCATCCCAGCAGCGCCCCAGGTCCACCTGGAGGAACAAAGTGGTGCGATTTAAGATGGGATTATTGCTAATGGCTGCTCATAGGTTGCTGAAAGCCGATTCCGTGTGACCAATTAAAATAACTTCATATCCCAATTTGCAGTCTCACCCCCGACCTGCTGTAAACCAGAGGTGGCTGCCAGCTGCTGTGTGCTCCCGGTTTGGGGTCTGCCCTGGTGCACCTGGTCCTACAGCAACCCAGACAGACAGAGCTCCCTAGGAGTGGGGTCTCTTTGATTTGCTTTATTGGCAGCAACTGGGGCTGCCCCTGAGCTCCTTCCCCACCCAGCAGTTCCTTAGCCCTAAAAATAATGTCTCTCAATTGCTCTGTGCCTGTTTCAGATGTCCCTGCAATGATAGCCAGGAGCGCTGCAGCAGAGGAGAGCCCCAGGAATCGCAGCCCTGTGTGTCCTCAGGGGCACTGAGCAGCCTGCATCCACATGGGGAAGCTAAATGAAGGCTTCTGGCACCTTCTAGAGCTGCCCCACAGGGACCTTGATGTGCATCCAGCCCGCGTTCTGTCACAGAAAGGGCAGCTCACTATAAATAGGAGCTGCTCCCAGGGCTGGATTTGAGCTGGGTGTCTGAGGCTGCCGCAGGGCATCTGTGGGATGCGGGGACCTGGTGCAGAGGGGTTTTGTTTCACTGTTGTTTGTAGGGTTTTTTTGGGGGGGTCTCTGCAAAGCCCTCAATTGTTCTCTGTGATAACAGCTTTAGAAAGTGACACCGAATCCCTTGGGTGAGGTTGGGGGAGGCTGGGGCTGCACCAGGGCACAATGGGCAGCATTTCCTCCCACGTGCCTATAAGGCTTCATGAAATGTGTATATATAGCTGTGAGACACGGTGTGTCTCAGCATTTAAAGCTGCTGGGATGAGGGTATGGCTGCTGTCAGCTCACCATCACTCAGTGTTGACAGTGGTGCCACCAGCTGTGCAGCTCACCATGGCTTCACCAAAGCATTGTGCTCCAGTTCTCAGCTTCTGTGAGCAGTGCTGACACCAGGGTGCATACAGGGCTGGTGCTTGGCCAGAACTGCCCTGTGTGTGTGTGTGTGTCTGTGTGTGTGTGCAGTGGGGGATGATCCACAGCATCAGCCCTGAGGAAATGTCCTGGTCCTCAGCACATCAGGGACAGGACACATAGGAGGCTCAGCTGCTCCCAGGTGTGTATTGCAGCTCCCAGTGCTGTGCTGAGGGCTGGCTTTGTCAGGCGTAACTTTAATGGGTGAGTTTTTTCATCACTCAGTGTCTGAAGTCAAAAGAAACGCAGGGCAGAAATCTGAGCCAGAACAAACTTGCATTCTAATAGAAACAAGTTGGCTGGATTTTTGTTCTGCAGCCTGGTTTTATCCTCCACACCTCACGCCTGACCCGGCGTGCCTGCCTTAATTACACTTTAGTGAAAGCCTTTTTTCTGAGCTGTTTTAACTGCTAATTGCAGGCTGCTCTAATTGCACTCATTGGTGTGGATTCAGGCAGGCTCAGGAGCACGCGTGGAAGAGGGCACAGCCTGGGTGGGTCCATACACAGTATCTCCCCCCCCCAATACCAGACTCTCCTGCTGCTCCCCCAAAGCCCGGCCCCTTCCCAATGGCTGTGGGCAATGGTGCACCTGGGTGGCTCAGGGGCTGAGTCAGCCCTGCCTGAGTCACAGCCCCGTGCCCCGCACCGAGGTGTGCTGCAATTCCCACCACCCCGAGGCCCCCACAGGATGTGGGGCACCAGGGGGATTGCTGCCCATGGAGGAGGTGCTTGTATCATCCCCTCCCAAAGCCCAAACAGACACAGACAGGTATCAATGAGTCAAATTTTATTAGAAAAGTAAAAAAAACCGACACAATTGCATAGGAAGTCTCGCACTTGAACATCAAGTGTATGAGTGTAACTGTAATCAATGAAGCGCACGGGCTGTACCGAGGGGTCCCGCCCTCCATCCCGTGCCACTCACACACCAGGCTTCTCTTCTCCCCGTGACAAAAACACGCGATTTCGGACCCGCTGCCGCACAATGACCCGGAGTGCAGCTGCCAGGTGTCAGCAGTGGGATCCTTGTGACCCGGGCTCAGCTCAGTCCCACACACACACACGCTCCCTCCCCCACAGACCCCATTGATTACAATCATGGTTACAAAAACAGAACGGGGAGGCCGCCCGCCCCCGCTCAGCCCCGCTGCCCAGCACAGGGCACGGCCACCAGCTCCTCCCGGCCCGCAACCACAGCCCGGGGCTCCCCGGTACAGCGGGCACCGCGGGCGGCCCCGCTCGCAGCCCGTGGGGCTCCCGTCAGCACTCCTCCACCAGCAGCTGCTCCGAGCTGTACAGCTTCTTCTTCATCACCCTGAAGCCCGTGCTCAGCTTCATGGCCTGCCCGAACGCGGGGCTGAGCGCCGGCGCCGAGGCGAGGAGCCCCTGGATCTTGGGCCAGAGCCGGGAGTCCAGACGCAGCACCAGTGTCAGCTGGAAGGTGGGCACCACGGCGGGGTCGGCGGCGATGCGGCCCAGCTCGTGGCAGTCCTTGCCGTGCTCCACGCACAGGTCGAGCAGGGCGCCCCGCAGCCCGCACGGTTCGCTGCAGGCCATGCGCAGCAGCTCGCTCCGCAGCTGCTCGGCCAGCCGGGCCGGCATCAGGAGCCGCGAGCGGCGGCGGGAGCCCAGCGGGGCGCTGCCCAGCGCGGCCTGCAGCAGCTCCAGCAGCCGGGCGCTCAGCAGCTCGTCCTCGGGGTCGTGCAGCAGCTCCAGGTCCGGCAGGGAGCTCAGCTCGGGCTCTGCGGGGACAGACGGCTCAGCTCGGGCTGACATTACCCCCCGCGTGCCCACCCCCCTTCCCGCAGCTCCGCACCCCGCTCACCTCCCTCCGAGCCGGAGGCGCTGCCCACCGACTCGCAGTCGGAGCTCTCCACGCCGCCCCGCTGTCCGCCCGCCAGCCGCTCCCACAGCCCGGGCATGGCCGCGCCCCGCCGCCCCTCGCTCTGACCCACCGCCCGTCGGGCCGCCCGCTTATATAGAGTCGGCGCGAACCGCCACGCCCCCTCCTGGCGGCGCCAGCCAATGGCAGCGCGGGGCACGTCCGCGGCGTCTCTCCTGCCCGGTGACAGCGGGCGGACACGCCCCCGCGGCCTCTCGGCTCCGCTCGGCTCCGTGTGGCCGCGGGCTGCGCTCAGCGGGGATGTGCGTGCCGGGACGGGACCCGGGGCTTGTGCCCAGCTGAGCCGCTGTGCGAGTAGTGCCCAGCTGCAGGGCTCAGAGCGGGCGGGGAGCAACGAGGGGCTGCGATGGAGCAGGAGAAAGAATAAAGGGACGGGGTCAGCGGGGCCACAGCTTGCGGAAATAATGCCGTACTGAAACGCGGCCGTGCAGGGCCGGGATGTGCTGTGCTGTGCAGTGCTGTGCAGTGCAGTGCTGTGCAATGCAGTGCTGTGTTGTGCAGTGCAGTGCTGTGCTGTGCAGTGCTGTGCTGTGCTGTGCAGTGCAATGCAGTGCTGTGCTGTGCAATGCTGTGCAGTGCTGTGCTGTGCTGTGCAGTGCAATGCAGTACTGTGCTGTGCAGTGCAGTGCTGTGCAGTGCAATGCAGTACTGTGTTGTGCTGTGCAGTGCAGTGCAGTGCAGTGCTGTGCAGTGCTTTGCTATGCAGTGCTGTGCAGTGCTGTGCTGTGCAGTGCTGTGCTGTGCAGAGCTGTGCAGTGCTGTGCTGTGCAGTGCTGTGCTGTGCAGTGCTGTGCTGTGCAGAGCTGTGCAGTGCTGAGCTGTGCAGTGCTGTGCTGTGCAGTGCTGTGCTGTGCTGTGCAGAGCTGTGCAGTGCAGTGCAGTGCAGTGCTGTGCTGTGCTGTGCAGTGCAGTGCAGTGCAGTGCTGTGCTGTGCTGTGCAGAGCTGTGCAGTGCTGTGCTGTGCAGTGCTGTGCTGTGCAGTGCTGTGCAGTGCTGTGCAGTGCAGTGCAGTGCAGTGCTGTGCTGTGCTGTGCTGTGCAGTGCTGAGCTGTGCAGTGCTGTGCAGTGCTGTGCTGTGCAGTGCAGTGCTGTGCAGTGCTGTGCAGTGCTGTGCTGTGCTGTGCAGTGCTGTGCTGGGCAGTGCTGTGCTGTGCTGTGCTGGGCAGTGTTTGTTCCCTTGGCAGAACAGGTCGCTGTGTTCCCGCACAGCCCCGAATGCTTCGTGCACCGACATGCGCTCCGCTCCGCTCCGTGTCGTTTGGCCGCTGCGCTCCGTGCCGTGCTGCAGGGGGAGCAGCCAAGGGGCGGGGGCTGTTTGTGCTCGGACTGATGGACACGCTGTTCCCGGCTGCGCCCCGGGGACACCCCCCTGCCCCCGCCCTCCCTCCCTCCCTCCGAGACGCGCTGTGCTCCATCGCGCTGCGGCGCCTCTTGGAGGGGCCGGGGCTGGGGGCGGCACAGCGGGGTCTCACCCGGCGCTATGGCGCATGGCCGCACAGGGGTCACGGCTGTGCCCCACGCAGGGCCGCCCCCCAGGGGACGTGTCAGCTGTGCCAGACCTCACGCTCGCCCCCATTAGCCGCTCTACGTGCGTTATTCCCACGTACACAGTTCGCACAGCGATGGGGGAGGGGCCGCACGGACCGGGAGCCCGTTTGGGGGCGAGGAGATTAAAGGGGGCAGCGGCGCATCCACACACACCCCATGGTGCAGTGCCGCCGGGCGAGGAGTGCGGACCGGGGCCGGACGGGACGTGCCCGGTGTGTGTGTGTGTGTGTGTGTGTGTGTGCGTGCCCAGTGTGTGTGTGTGTGTGTGTGTGTGTGCCCGCTGTGTGTGTGTGTGTGTGTGTGTGTGTGTGCCCTGTGTGTGTATGTGCCCACTGTGTGTGTGTGTGTGTGCCCCCAGTGTGTGTGTGTGTGTGTGCCCTGTATTTGTGTGCCCGCTGTTCGCCCCGTGGCTGCCAGCCCCACATCCCCGTTCGTGGTTGTGGCCCATCGCGTTCCTTGGCTGGGCGCTGGGCCCGGTGCCGTCCCGGTACATGGCGTTCTGCCGCCGGCACCCACAGGAAAACCATCGAGCGGCCTGAACGGGACTCTTTGTTCGGGCTTTTTTTTCTCTCCTTTCCCCGCCTCAACTTGATCCGCAGCCCCGCCGCTCCCTTCCCCCTCCGCTCGTCGCAGTCAATGCGGTGCCGCTCACGGGGCGGCCGATCCCCCCGGCCGTGCGGTGATGGTGCGGGCTGTGAGCGCCCCGCGGCTGCACCAGGAGGAAACGGGGCGCTCGGAGCAGAGGGCAGAGGGGCTCTGAGCCCCGCAGCGCTCCGCCGCGTTACATCCAGTGTTTACCGGGCCGAGGAGGGGCGGCCCGATGTGTTTGTGCGTTTGTCATACTGTACACCGTGAACTTTTCACTTCCTCTGAAGCGCTGTCACACACGCGTCTATTTTGGTGCCGTGCACATACAAACACACCATGTACGGCAGGGGGTTGGGGTTGTTCCCTGCTCTGCTTGTTCCAGCTCAAGCCCGACAAACCGGCTGAAAAACAAGGACGGGAGGGGGGGTCTCGGCGGGGCTCAGCCCCAGCGGGCACCGAGATGGTGAGAGCCGGGCAGTGCCGCCCTTGTGCCGTGGTGCCCCCATAGCCACGGTGGTGGCAAAGCTTCACTGTGTGCAATGAGAGCCAAAGGTTTATTTCTGATGGTGGCACACAGGGTGGGTGAGAGGCAGGCAGAGGACAGCCGTGTTTTCAGCACCTTTGGCCACAGTGGGTTTATGCAGCTGGGGTAAAGCAGCGTTCAGGTAAGAGGAGGAGATGTGATGGGGGCAGGGCCGCTGCCTGCACACGCATCCCAGTGCCCGGCACACAGGAGCTGGCTCTATGCTGCTCCCCATCCCGTCCTGCACTGTGAGGGTGCTCCCACCGGCTGCAATCTCAGCCCCTCTCTCCAGGTGATGAAGAGTTGGCTCCGATACCAGAACTCCTTCATAAACGGAAACAAATGCAGAACACGGCCCCGTGCTTTTCCCCTTTGGTTTTTGTTACCACAGATCACTGGCAAAACTGCTGAACTGAGTCCAGATTCAATGGCGTCTCAGTCTCAATCCAGATGTGGCTGGACTGAGGCCGCTGGGTTAAAAGGGAAAGAATCAGCTGGGAAGTCAGATAATGAAGATGGAAAAACTGGGCAGCCGGATTGTGAGGTTGTTCAGCACTGAGCCCATCCCCCTGCTGGCGAGCACGGCGTTAAGGCTCCAATGGAAAATGAACATGTTGAGATGGTTATGGCAGAAAGCAGAAAGCCAGTTCTCCTTAAGAACGGAGCTGAGGTACAAATGAAAAACAAGATGATTAAAATGCACGGATTGGAAGCGGGATTAAGATCTGATTTAAGTCAATCCACTTCTGAGCATGAAGCAGGCGGCCTTTGTTTTCCTTCTCTCTGAGGATGTTTTTGATTGTACTTAGTTTACCATTACAGCAGCCGAGGTGCCTCAGAGCTCCATTAAACCTCGTTCCCACCTCAGCAGCTGACTGCTCCTTTCATCACACCCTGCCCCCACACCAAGCGCTGAAAAGAGCAATGGTTTCAAAGGCAGAATTATTTTATTATCACAGAGCAGTTTAACACGTAATAAGGAGGAGAAGGGTTTCAGTGTATTCAGGGTACAGCTTCTGCGTTAAAGAGGGATGTGCCACCAGCACCGTGCAGACAAAAGGGAAACAGTGCTGGGAAGAAAAGGGTTTCAGCAATGCAGGAGGTAGGGCTGGACACAGCCCTGCAGGATGGGGCTCACCCTGTCAGCTCCTCAAAGAAAGGAGCCTTGCTGGCAGAGCCTGGCAGTGCCCAGCAGAGGCCGGGCTGGAGTGGCACAGACACACACTTCCCAGGCAGGAGATAACCTGGGTCAGCACACAGGAGGTAAATGACAGGCCAACTTACTGGGCTGCTTCCCCTGCCACTCGGCTTTACGTCCCCCCTTCTTTCTTTCTTTCTTTCTTTCTTTCAGCCCAATCCCGCTGACACAGCTGTAAATACCCTGATAGATGGTGGTGTATTTTGAAGCTGGGCCAGAGAGCTCCTTCCTTCTGCTCTCCGGCAGCAGGGATCCAGACGTGCTCAGCCCGAGGAGGGAGTGAATCCCAGCAGCTGCTCTATTGGCTTGTACCTCCACTCATCTGCCTCCAGCTCCTCCACCAGACCGGCCAGTTTTTCCATCCGCGCAACTTGTTGATCTGCAAGAAGTTCAAAGGTAACCCTGCTTTGCAACGACACTGCAATTAAACCTTGCAATTAGATGTAAATTCCCAGCTGTCAGTGGGGAGCAAAGAACTGACCTCACCAAAAGCTGATTTGAATGCAAACCCACCATGTGCACATGGAGATTGGACCTCACCTGATCACACAAGGAAGCAAAAGGGCCAGGCTTTATTGCTTGGGCAGTGCTCAATCTGTCTGCTACCTGTCCCTGCACTAGCCACAATAGTTCAAGTCGTAACAGAGGAACATGAGGACAGTGAGCGTATGGAGGCACAAACAGCACCGAGTTCTTTTCTTTAGCATAAACATTTACGGTGCAAAAGAACAGAGTTTAGAGAAAGCCTGGCCTGCATAGGGCAGGGCTGGGTGCAGCACAAGGAGCTCCTCCTGCCAATGACGGTCCTTGGAGAAGAACCTGGCTGAGTGCAGCAGCAATGCAGTGCAATCACAGCGTGCTAACACACAGCAGATCTGGGAGGAGAGGCAGGTTGCCTCCCCGGGGCTCCCTGGGACAACTTGTTCCCCTCAGCTTTATTTCAAGCCAGTTGTGCGCTTGGCACGCAGGCTCCATTTTCAATTAAACGAGCTGCAGTGGTACGGAGATGAGAATAGCCCTTCTGCTCTTGGCTGCACTGCAAGTTTCAGAGCTTGGCAGCCTCCTGGAAAAAAAAAAAAGGGCCTGTCGGGAGCCAAGTCGCTAGCAAAAGGCTTAGCTTAAATGTGCACAGTTTGTGCTGACTGCAGCCACAGAGGCTGGGTGCTTTTAAAAGCGCCTGTTCTCACTCCACCTCCTGCAACTCGGTATTTTGGGAGCCATCAAACAAACACACACAACGATGACCTCGATCTTATTTTGAGCCATTCCCCTTTCCTTCAGGGAGGAAACCAGCACTCCACAAACCAGTTCCAAAAGCTGCTGCTCGTTGGGGTGCCGGTGCACTGGTAGTTACAGGCGCAGGAGAGTTGGGGCTGTGGAAACAATGGCTCCGAAGTTCAGCTTTGCTTTGCAGCCCAGAAACACGGGATCACGGCCTCACAAGCCGCTGTGCACCCTGAGAACTCCTCCTGGCAGCCATCAAACTGCAGGACAGGAAACCTCTCCGGTCTGAGACAACACATGGAAGTGCCCATTCTAGCTGATGAGAGGTGGAGCCCAGAAAGGATGTGACCCTCGAGAAACAGATGGGCTGTGGTGCTGAGCTCTGCCCGGCACCCTGAGAATGAAGCCGTGCAGTCGAGCCCATCCTTCGGTTATCAGCACCTGGGCCACAGCACAGACCCCGGGAGGGAAACAAAAGCTCACGCAAGACTCTCAGGGAGGGACAGAGCACGGTCAGCCCCACAGCTCACAGCACACACTTACAGAGTGCACATCCTCTCCCAGACACCTCTGGGAACCTCGCTTGACCCTGGCAGGGCTATGAAGGCTCAGCAGGGAAACAAAGGCAGCCAGTGACTTGCCTGAGGCCAAAGAGGCAGCAGTGCAGGGCCACCAGCAGGTCGTGGGCGTTTCCTGCCCCGAGCCTCCTCTCCTGGCCTCACCTCCTGTGAAGGTGCACAGGGTGATGGAAAAACAAGCTGCGAGAGGCACGGCCTATTCCCACCCAGGCTGTGTGGGTTCCCTTTGCTTTGCATAGGGCTTGCAAAAGGACTCGCTGGTAGCCTGACTTGGCATTAATTCACAAACTTAAAAGGCTATGCTGCTTTTTTGTGGTTGGCACCCTAGAATATGTCAGCCCCCATCTTCCCTGATCAGCGTACAGCTAAAACATAATGTGCTTACCGTGTTTCACTTGCTTTAATGTAGATGCAACCTGATAGCTGAAGACAGACTCGCAGAGAAATCTTTCCGAGCCATCTGTAAATAGAAAAAGGGAGGTGGTTTCATCTGTTCTGAGAGCTCTATGACGGAGCAGCCCTAACCAAGCACTGTGGCCAATATATTGTTATATTTGAGCTGTGGGTTTCCCCATCTGTCTGGTTTCAATGCTTTCTCTTGCAGTGAGTGTGCGGCGCTTTGGTTTCTAGGCCTTGCAGTCAAATCCTACCAAGGGTTTCAATTGGAGCACAGGCAGGTGGCTGTACTACCTGGGAGCCATCGCTTCCGAGCCCATATTGCCGGCTGGGTGGGAAGCAACAGCTGCTACAGCGGTGTCAGCAGGTCTGGTCCACCCAGCCCACGCTTCCTTCCTGGGGAGCTTCCTGGGGTGTGAGGGGCAAGTGAGGGTGGGGACAGAGCCGCCCCAGGAAGCCTTGTGCAGCCAAGCAGAGCAGGAGGCAGCTCTGCTCCCTTGGAACTGCTGCCACGAGGAGCTGCACTCACAGGCACGAGGACGGCACGCGGCTGTGCGAGGTGTGTGAGAGGCAGACAGCCCCGCAGGGAGCTCGCTACAGCCCAGCTGCTGCCATTCACATGAAGCAGCACTGGTATGCTGCTCGGGCACCAACTATGGGAGCCCTGTGGCTCGAGGCCATGGCTGCAGCCGCTGGGCTCCAGCAGCTGCCGCACGCACACAGCGATGACACTTGCAGCCAGAGAGGACACGTGGAAGATGTGCTACAGAAGCAAATTCAAAGCTTTCCCTTTGTTTTTATGTTTAACACCAAAAAGCCAGCAACTCAATCTCGTACATGCCATCAGCTCAGCCGCTCCAGCTGTGAAGTGCACTGATGCCTCCTTGCTTGAATAAAACCATACTGGGTTTGGAAGACAAAGGAGAATGGCCAGGAACGGCCATTCAGGAAGGATTTCCATCAGGCTGGAAAACCCCCTCTGGTGCAAAACGGCTCCTTGGAAGGAGCCTGTGTTGGCTCACGGCAGGAGGCCACGACCCTTCTGCAGGCTGCTGAAACCCAGCACTTGTCCTCATGACCAGCAGCAGATCCAGCAAGCTGCACACACCTGATGGAAACTGCAAAGAGCTGCGTTACTTGAGCCCTCACCTCCCTCAGGCATGTGGAGGATCACACTCTGCCATGGCATTTTGTTTTCAAGTCAGTTGAGTAACTGCCAGAGTGCTGTCAGGTTGGCACAGGGGTTTTGCTTTCAGTAAGGCTGCAAATCCACAAACACTGTTACATTCCCCCCATCGAGTAATTTTAGGCTGTTTTTAAATAGAAGCTAAGCTAAGCAGAAGCTAGCAAATATTATGACAGCTTCTGATTCCCTCGGGGCTCAGACACTTGTGTCCTTATAACGCTGTATGATTTCCCATGGGCACAGAGCATAACCATGCGTAAGGGATTTCAAATAACGTGCGTCTTACAAGCTGAATCAGTAAATTGATTGTGCGGGATCTGAGAAGTAAAGCAACCTGGTGTACAGAGCTAACTGTGTGCCAAGGACTAACATGGCTTATGGCACTTCCTTTTCCAAAAAGGACTGATTTAACAACAAGTGAGTTAGTTACAGCGGCAATAAAAATCAGTCAGTTAGTGGGGATTTTTGAGGAGGAAACTGGTCCACAGGTACCAACTGCCTGAACAAGGTGTGAGTGTGATCACCTGTTATCTCAGAGTGAAGAAGCTAAAGCTTCCTGCAACAGGGAGAGTGTACAATTGCTGCTGCCACCCAAAATGGGTTGGTCAGCCCAAAGTAAAATCAAGCACATGCCACACGCTGTAAAGATGAGGAAGAGCAGCAGCTTCAAGGCTGAGGGGACTGACGGACCCCAGGCACCAGGCCTGGACAAGCTGCTGGCATGTACAACATGGCCCTGGGTGAGAAGGAAGAATCGGGCTGCACCATGATCCCAATATCCTATCTTGCAAGCTCTGGAAATACTATGTTAATGCTGTGCCACTTCCAAACATAACCAGTGCTGCTCAAACACTCTCATTACCTCTGTGGGAGACAACTGCCTTCCCTCTCCTCTGATTCCCCATTTGCCTCCAGCCCAGCCTCCCAGCCTGAGCAGCTCTGAGGAAGAACAGTTGCCTGTCTATTTGCTAACATGAAGTGCTTCATTATTTTAATTTGTTTTGAGGACTCATTAAATTCTATGAACAACTCCTTAGTCATAATTACTTCAATAGACTGGCATATGGACTCTAACGTGTAATAAAAACAACGATTACAACACAGAGCTCAGTTCCCAGCTGCCCTGTGCTGCCATGTCATGCCCATACCTAGGGAACCCCCGGCACGTCTGAGCCACGGGACCAAGTCCAGCTACTATGGCTCTGTAGAACACCGGGGGGAATGTGCTCAGCATCCAGGAGTCAGAAGAGAGGTCTAGTCCCGATGTGCTGCTGAATTAGTGCCATACAGAGGAGGCACGCCTCCAGCTAGGTCAAGGGTCCTTATCGTCCCTCTGTGCTGCTCACGCACTATGCAGCAAGGTCTCGGCTCGGGTTAAGAGCCAAAACAAGCCTTGCATTTCCTGGCTAGCAGGGACACAGGCTGCCTTCTGTACTAGCCCAGTCCAATCTAACCCCAGAACTTCTTTTGCCAAGAAAAATACTCCTGCCTCAGCTATCTTTACAGTAATTCCTGTTGGACTTCAAAGGATCGGCTAACAATGAGCAATTAATGCTGTCATGTTCCCTTTCAGGTGGATCACTTCCTTGTCTGAAGCACTGTCACAGACTTAAAACTGAGGTGACTGCAAGAAAAGTCACTTCCTCGCAAGCAACTGGAGGCAGGGAGAGCCGGAGCCGCGAGGCAGGCCATGGGAAAAGGCACTCAGACCGAGCCTGGCCCTGGAGCTTCCTTCCTCCCTCTGGCTTCTGCCAGCCCAAGTCTGAGAGGGCCCTGGGGTCCCACGCTTGTGGGGAAGGAGGAGGTGCAGAAGTCAGGCAGCGCAATCACCTTCCAGCATCTCCCCGGCTCCCTTGGGGTAGGTGAAGAGGGCCTTTCGGGGCGGTGCCAGGTCCGAGACGCTGAAACCGGATCCTGTCACAGAGCTGCCACTGACTCCGCCGGCTGAAGAGGATGAGGAGGAGGCGGCCATTTCACCCCGTCCCAGCCTGCAGCCATGGAAGGGAAGCAGAGCACAATTAGGAGGGGCTCTCACCGGCAAAGTTTCTCACTTCTGGGCTAAGACATCAGTGTTAATGGGTACAAATAGGGCCGGGAGCCTCGTCCCACACACCCAGAGGGGCAGGAAGCTGGCCACAGGGTGCATGCCCCGGCCTGCGCACATCCGCCCTGGCTGCACCGCTGGAGTTCCCCAGCACATCACGGCGGCAGGGCACGCAGCCAGGCACGCCTGTCACGGCCGACTCCAGAGCCAGCTGCTGAGAACGGCTGCGGCTTTGCACCCTGCTCAGCCGCAGGCAGCTGTCACACCCCACGGCAGCACCACCAAACGGTGGGCAGCCCTCGGGCCGACCCTCGTGGCGAAGGGCCTGGGAATGTGGCAGGGTGGCTGCAGCGTGTAAAAATAACCTGGTGCAGGTCGCTGACCCAGCTCCGCGGGCCGTCAGCTGCTTGGCTCTGCTCCCGCTCCTGAGAGCCATAAAAAGACTCTTTATTTTGGCCTCGTTTCCAGGAGCACGAACACAGAAACAGCCCCGCTCCCTCATAAAACCTGGAAGCCCGCGGGACTGCCAGTTCCCCTGCACATCCTGCGTGTAGCCACACCGCGCCCGGCTGCAGCAACAGCGCCCTGCCTTGCATCAGCTGCTTTGCATCAGCTGCCTTCACACCGTGCCCTGGCCCTACAACAGTGGTAAATGAGAATCTGCCTGTACAGCACAAGGCTGGATGCTGCTTGCCTGGCTTCTCCTCAGTCTTTGTAGAGTGACTGTTCGTGTCGATGTTTAACACTTGTCAAACACCCCCTCGAAGCACAGAAGCTGCTGCTGGGCTTTTCTAAGCGACAAGGCTCGCTGCTCCAACGCTTCCCTCTCCATTTCAGGTGTTTCTGTTCAGCACTTTTAGGCAGGCTCTTTCATGTATCACTGAATCACACAGCACCCTGTTACACTATTTAGTTGGTGCCCTATTACATTGGGTAGTTGGAAGAGATCCTGCACTGTGAGACCAGACACACAGCAGCATTCACCCACACGGCAGTGGTCAGGCTCTGGAACAGGCTGCCCAGGAAGGTTGTGGATGCCCCGTCCTTGGAGGTGTTCAAGACCAGGTTGGACGGGGCCCTGTGCAACCTGATCTAGTAAAGGTGTATGTTTGGTGGCCCTGCCAGGCAGGGGGTTGGAACTACATGATCCTTGAGGTCCCTTCCAACCCGGGTCGCTCTGTGACTCTCCAATTCCCCGCCCGCCATTTTGTGTGCGTGCCGCGCTTTCCCGCCCCGTTCGCACACAGCCGCCCACACCCAGCGCCCTTTATTGCGCCTGCGCCAAGCGCTCCCTCACACAGCTCCCCCCTATTCCCACGCATGCGTCCCGCCAAGGCCCCTCCCCGGCTTCCGTAGCGAGCCGCTTCTCGGTGAGTGCGGCCGTGTGGGCCGCTGGGCTGTGCCCGGTGTTTGCCCGCCCTGTGCCCGCCGTCCCGCTGCCCGCCCTGCTCCTCCCGCTCCGCTCTCACCTGGGTGCTCGCACCGCTTGGCGCAGGCGGCGCGCGTGATCGCGCTCGCGGTGCATGCTGGGCCGGGAGGGCGGGCGGGAGCGCGCTGCGCGCGGCCGAGATCGACTTCCGTTGGGGGGGGGCGGTAACCATGGAGACGGGGGTGTCGTGGGGCGGGGCGGGGGGTTGGAGCGCGGCCTCCATCGGGAGCGGGCCCTGCGCCTTGCGGCCGGCAGGTGCCGTGCTAGGGCTCACACTGACACTACGGCACAGGGCGGCCTGCTAATGGGGCTCGCTTAGAGCTGCTCCACATGAACGTTGTAGTGACGTGTGTAGGTCCGAGGGCTGACCGACCTGCTGCTGTATGGCAGCGTGTTCTCTATGCAAGTCATCCCACATCTCCCCGTAATACCTCCAGGATCCCCTGCCTTTGTCTCAAACTCGCTGTATCTTTCCACAGGGAATCTTGTTTTTTTTTTTGTGGGGAAAAAGCACCGTGTAAGCTGTGAGGAACACGAGGGGTGTGCTGAGGTGATGCAGGAATGCTCTGTGGGGCTTACATGCTTTTTAACGTGTTAGGATCTTCAGGAGCTCGAGTGCCTGGTGTCCTGTAGCAGGGCAGCTCAGCTTTCCTCAATTGAAATAACAAAGGGCTCCACAGAAGGGCAGCACAGCTGTGAGCTGGAGCACATGGGAGTGGCTGAAGGAATTGGGATGGGTCAGTGTGGAAAAGTGAGGAGACCTGAAGGGAGGCTGTGGTGAGATGATGGAAGCTGTGGTGAGATGATGGAGGCTGTGGTGAGATGGAGGTTGGCCCCTGCTCCCAGTTAACAGCAGGAGGGTGAGAGGTGGAGGTCTAAGGTTGTTCCAGGGGATGGTCAGGTAGGGAGTTAGGACACAGTTCTTCTCAGCATGGTGGTGTGTAGGCACGGGCTGCCTGGGGAGGTTGGGGGAGTCGCTGCTCCTGGAGGTGCTGCAGAGCTGTGAAGATGTGGTACTGGGGGATGTGGGCGGTGGTTTGGTGATTGAAGGAGATGACCTTAGTGGTCTTTTCCAACTGTGGTGACTCTATGCAAAAGGACAATGGGAAAAGTGCTGGGGTGGTTGGGCCACGGCCCTTGCGGAGCTTCTGAATGCTGGCAGGGTTTGAGGAGCTCAGGGATATCCCTCAGGGCTCGCCTGTCCTCACACAGCTGCCTATATTTTTGCAGCTCGCTGTCCTTGCAAGAGCAGCGTGATGGATGTCCTACGGCCCACCCTGATCAGCATTGGTGGGCGAGTGTACAGGAAGAACATTGTTCAAGAGCAGGTCCAGCAGCAAGAGGAGGAGGAGGACTTCTACACAGGTGTGTGGCACAGGGGATCAGTAGCACAGGGACAGAGCTGACAACTGATGTCACCTCTGCTGTCTGTGTGCATCAAGGCCTGTCTGTATGGTGGGATGAGATGTGAAAAGCAGAAAAAAACACTTTGTGTTGGTCATCAGAAGGGTGATCTCTGTGACCACAGAGTGGATGTAGCCCTAATTAGCAAGTATGGGTTTGGGTGTTGATCATTTTTGTCAGATCTGAATGATCCTCTAGTAACTAAAATAAAAAAAAAACGTGCTTTGGCTCTGTAGATCTATTTTTCATGGGTTCTGCTTTGCTTTATGTTGTCTTTCTGCCCTCATGCTTGTTGTAGTTCTGTGTGAGTTGTAGGCAGAGAAATGTCCCTTTGTTATCTTTCAGAGAGAATTGTGGCCATGGTGTTTCTCCTTTCCACCCCGACTTTCAGTGCATCAAACAAAGCAGTTATAAGCTGCCTGCTACCCAGATCCACCCATGTATGTGTGGGGAAGCACAGAGAGCCCCCTCCAACCTCTTTCTGGAAAGCGTATTTGATTTTTAACAGGCACAAATCTCTGGGCCCTTGAACTAAAACTATCCTCACCTTTTATTTTTATTCTTCTGTGACTTGTAAATTTCTGCTCCGGTGTCTCATTGTGCTGTTGGACAGCAGTGCAAAACTCGGAGGAGGGCATTCCCAGCAGGCTGTTGCACAAATTGCAGCCAGGATAAAGGCAGGACTCGTGAGTACAGGCTCTGTGCGCCTCCCAGCCAGGCAGATTTGGAAGCAGTCGTTATGTTTTTTTGAAGCTGGTACAAGGTGAAATAAAAAGCAGTTAGTTGCAGCAGAGAGAAGTCAGTCTGTTGCTTTCTTTGACCTCAGGGGAAGGCTGTGAGGCTGTTTTCCTACATGTAGCACTGCTTTTCCTGGTAGGGCCCAGTGACTGTGCGGATGAACCATGCGACGCCTTTGTGGTGGAAGAGACTGAGAAGGGCTTCCAGTGCAGAGTGGCGGTTCCCAGCCCCTTCTACAAGTGAGCTTACGGGTTTCTGGTTTCTGTGAGTTGCCTTTGACTGGGGAAGCTTTTCTATGTAGGATATCTTTTGGACGGGGTCAGGATAAGCACCAGATCTCTGAAACATATTCTGTTTTGTGTCTGTCCTGCTTTTGGGAGAGGAAAATTGTCAGTGCCTTTCTAATGCAGTTGTGCCACGCTTGACTCCTAGCCTTTGCTGTGGCAGAGACAGCAGGTGGTGCTTTCTGGCTGGTAGGAGAGTGTTTGAGCATCTCTTCCCTTGAACATGAAAGTGTCAGCGAGGGTGGAAGAAAGGGAAAAAGAACTGGGGGGAGCAGCCTGCCAGAGGGATTTGTGAAAGCTTTGAGAGAAAGCACACACACCTGGAACCGACTGTTGACTCAGATCTGATGTTCACTGGGAAGCCTGCCACGTTCAAAGCTTTATCCAGTTAGTTTTGACAGTTTCATGGGTTAAATAGTTTTACTGAACTGTAGAGAAGGCATTCTTTTGTGTTTTGGATGCTGGCAAATAACTACCTTGAGCAACACACCAACCGGAAAGTGTCGTTAGCTCTTCATGTGGGGAAAAGTGATAACATGGATGGTAATGCCACAGCTGAAGCAAGTTGTGGGCCCCTGCCTGTCACCCCTTGGCCATAGGCTGATGGCAGCCACAGAGATGCTTTCTGAGCTGGATGCATGCATCCCTCTGGCATGGGCATGTCAAGTGTCAGGAGAGCCTTTGAGGCTGCTGGGGTCTGGTCCCTGATGGGGAGTGGTCCAGCAACACTGTGCTGTTTTGCTGTTATGCCTCCAGGTACATAATAGGGAAGAAAGGAGAAACCAAGAAGAGACTAGAAACAGAGACTCGAACCTCAATCAGCATTCCCAAGCCTGGAGTGGAGGGAGAAATTGGTAAGTGTTCCTTCACTGGTTCTTCCACAGTTTGAGCAAGGAGGAGGAATAGGAGGTGTTTTCCTTCAACTCCTGCTTCTGGCCCTGACTCTCTTTATAGCCCTGGGAAAATCACCTCCCATTTCTCTTGAGCTTTTTTGCCTCGACTGTAAGCCTCTATAAAGCAGAGTTAAGAATCTTGAGGGGGGGGGGAAAATTCCCTTTTAAGCCTATGAAGACTCTCACTGAAGTCTTCTTAAATACAAATGACTGCCCTGTGAACCTTGGGCCTGACTGTGCTTTTTTGTTTTAATTATTCCCATATCCATTAATTATTAGGACTTGCAGTATACATCTAAAAAAAAGTGTTGTGTTGTCTGCTTAGACGTGAAAGAAACTTCATAACATTCTTTAATACAAGCAGTGTTTTGATGATGTTGCTGCCTCCCTGATGCTGTTAGTTGATCCTCAGAGTGAGAGCAGGCAATACTTGTACCGTATGTTCCTTCTCATCACTTACAGCAACTTAACAAGACAGGAGGTGTTGTTCACCGGGTTTCTGCCTAAGTGGGAATCCAGAGGGCTCTTGCTGTGTGGCGTAGAGTTACGTTCACGACAGGGCACGGAGGATTAGGTGACAGGGGACCCAGCTGTCGTACTGTGCAGGAATGTGGTGGCACTTCTCAGTAAGTGGGTCTTGACTTTTTCCTAAGAACTGTTAGGAAGGCTGAGAGATGTTGAAAACATGTAATAATAGGAAGCCAAGAAAATCTCACTCTTTGCAGTTCTTTCCTTTCAAGCTCAAGTGTGCTCTATTTGGTGCATACACAACCAACACAGGCCATCCTGATCTTCTGTAGATTTCCTTTTTCACTTTGACTAAGGAGGCTGCTTTTATGAAAACATGAAATACTGCTCTAGAAATCTGAAGAGTCGCTGAAGTGAGTGACTCTTCGCTATTGTTTTTTAGACACACACAGATGGCTTTCTTGTGAGCAGAGAGAGATTTTTGATGGCATCATCCTGCCTTTGTGGAAGGAAGTACTGCCGTGCCAGGCATTCTAAGTCAAGCAGAGAGCCTGGCAAGGTTTCTCCGTGCATGGCTGGGAGTTTTAATTCCTGTCACTTCAATGAGCTCGGGGATAACTGTAGAGAGCTGCTTTTGTGCAGGTTTTTCTAATCTATTCTTGGCAGCTCCTGGATGAAACATTCTTACCTTCACAAGATCCACCAATATCGAGTGGATAAGTATAATGCAAAATCACGATCCATTTATTTACTGTTTATTTTGCACAAGTGTCAGCAGTCTCGCTGAAGCATCGTGTGAACCAGACCGGTGTCATTTTGTTTCCCTGCAGTGATTACAGGACAGCAGCGCGGTGGTGTCATCTCGGCCCGGACACGCATCGATGTTCTTCTCGACAGCTTCCGTAAGAAGCAGCCCTTCACGCACTTCCTGTCCTTCGCTCTCAACCAGCCCGTCATCCAGGAGAAGTTCCTGCAATTCAAGGAGGAGGTGCTGGAGAAATGTTCACAGGTAGGAATCCATGCAGGAGCTCCAGCTGGAGAAAACCCCTTCAGCAGTGTCTCATTCACCGGGGGAGGCTTTTGCCCTTTACCTCAGAGGCCTTATTCTTTGCCTCCTTTCCTAGCAACGTATTTCTAACAGGCCTTTTGCTGAAGTTGGTGGCTCTGCTGTGAGTTTCTTGGGAAACCTTTTGGAATGCAGAACGGCTTAGTTAATTTGCAGTAAAATGTGTTGTTCTCCTTTGAGATTTTCCTAGGTGGGATGATATCCTGAAATTCAAACAAGGGTTGTTTCTTCTGGGGCTTTTTGATTTCAATAGGAAAGCTTCTGAATAACGCCACAGACCTTTATACATTTTATATGATTTCATGTAACTGTGAAACTAGGGAGCGACTCACAAGTTTGCTGCTGCTTCTATTTCACTTTTCTTTTGGTTACTGACAGTGAATGAGGATGGGTGTCAGGAAATGACTCGGTAGCACACACCATCCTGCTAATCTAATCACTTCCCTTCCTCCCCGTGAGAGCCGTGCTGACAGTCCCTCCTACTTGCCTTCAGATCTGAGAGCACCGAGAGCAGCAGGAAATAGCTATGCGTAATGAAAATAGGGATGGGATGAAGTGAAAGTAGAGCATTCCCCGTTGTATTTTAGTCTGCTTCTGCTTTGACAGAAATGGTATCTCAGTGCATAGGGCCAGCCTGGAAAGAGAGAATGGTGTTATTAAATTGCTGCGTCCTCTGAGTCTGCTCGGAGGACATCTCTAGGCAAGAAGAATGAGTTTCCCTTTGCAGCAGCTGAAGGTTAGATTGCATGCATGCAGCAGGGTTTGTGGGCTGGTATTTTTACTGTTACATCCGTTGCTCCTGCTTATGTCTTTCAAAGGGAAAAGCGTAACCTTCCTAATTGCACAGTTGAAGAAGTATGGTTTCCTGTGTGTTTATGCCTTGTGTGTGAATTACCTGATGTCTGGGGATGATTTTTCATGGTTGCTTGTACACTAATTGTCTCATCTCTAACAGCAGAGCTGGGCTGGCTTTGCGGTCTTGTTTCTCCAGGCAATTCTGATTTAAGTCCCTCTTCTCCACCCAGCTTCTTATTTCTCTGACATTTTAGGAGGTTTCTATCACTCAGATTTCCACCTAATGTCAAGTACAACTGGTATTGGCCGATAGATACAGGAGCTGGCAAGGAGTGCAGTGCTGCGAGCACCTATTCCTCAGTCTAGGAGGATATCACTGTCTCGATCTTCAGTCCTACAATCCAGCATTAACTACTCTTGTGTTAAACCTTCCATTTATTAAATAAAAGCCCTAAAGACGGGGAAATGGAAACAGCAGACTGAGGGCAAAACGAGCCAGCCCTTGAGCTGGTGTCAGTGGTCGCCTGGCTCCCCCTGTTGGTTGTTCCAGTCTTTGTGGGGGTCACTGAGTTAAGGGAGAGAGGCATCTTTTGGAGGAGCTGTTCATTTCAGCGTGGACTCTGGCAGTGTCTCTGCTCATGCCTTGGGCCCTGGACTAAGACCACTGTATTCAGCCTGGTGTTTTTCTTGCCCTATGTCCCTTGCCAAAGGGGCATATGGCTGCTACAGTTCTTTGCTTGATCTCCATATATATATATCAAATAAATTTGGCCCTGTGCTGCTTGCAGCCTTGAACCCTGCTTATCTGATCTTCTGCCTCTGGTTGTCTGCCAGCAGGTCTTGTCTCTCTTCCTGTGTAGAGCAAAACCTTGCTTGGTTCTGGCTTATTGGCTGCTCAGTATACAATCTGCAAATCTTTTCAGTGCAACATCTCTATGATGCAGCCTCTTCTATTCATTTGCAACTAATGCCATTATCCACACCCTCATCCTGTGTCTTTATTCCTGCCCCATGTAGGCCCCACCTGAGCTTGCTCCTTTCCTTGCAAAACATGCATTGTTCTTGCCTGCTGCCTTGGTTGCATCTGTGCAGCCCTCCATCATCCCAGCCTCTGCTGGTGATCTGCCTTGTTCTCCACACCTCTCCTAATCTACCCCTGTGGTATGATTGGTCTCCTGCTCACTCTTAACTATCAGTTTGCATCGTACCACTGCCTGCCATCCACTTGGAAATGTTTCCATAAATTTATCCTGGTGCTTTCCCAGCATTGTCAGTCACAGTCCAAAGGAGCTGTCTGGGAACATCTGCAAACCTTCCTGTGTCTGCATGTCCTCCATGGCTGCAGAAGCTCAGGTTTGGTCAGAGAAGTGCTGAGACCATTTGCTTGAGATGAAACTGACCTTGTCCTCTTTGACCTTCTGTTTCTTCTGCAGCCTCTTCCTGCTGTGTCTGGACAGCACAGCGTCATCAAAACCCTGCTCAGTGGTTAGGGAACCTGCAGGCTGGAACCACTGTCTGGAGCTTTGCTCAGAACCAGCACCCAGATATGACTCCTCCTCATTCCAGCAGCAGCACTCAAGGCATCCTCTCTGCGTTTTGCTGCTGCTGAGTCATCTGGGCACCTTTGGGAATCTCCCCAGGCAGTGGCAGCTGGGGCTGCCCTGCAATAGGGCTCTCCACGCAGTGTGGGTGCAGGGTGCCCTGATCTGGGAGTGCAGGGTTGTGCTGGCTCTGCTCAGTGCCCCAGGAGGCTTGAAATATACAAATCAGTCAGAGGCAGGTATTTGGAGGTTTGCATATGGATAGCCAAGGAATACACAGTGCTTTATTTTTCTTCACTTCCTTCTCCTGGTATTAGCAAAAAGACTCCTAGATATATTGCTGCCTGTTAGTTCAGGAGTATATTGCAGCCCTCTATGTCTCTCAATCACTCTGCAGCCGGTAATGCCACTCTAATACCACTTTATCTCACAGCGGGGTCTGCTAGAAAGCACATCAGTAATGAAAAACAGTAATTCAAAACTGTGCCTCACAGAGCAATAAGAGAGCTTATAGATTTGTCCAAAGCGACGGGATTTCTCAGGATACTTAGAGATGTCTGAATAGATTTCAGGGACACGAGTGTCGAGCTTCTCTTCCTGTTGCAATTTGCTGGTGCAAAGCATTGCAGCGTTAGGTAGACTCCGGTCTTGGATGAACCTCACTAATAGTGGCAAGGAAGGGGAAGCCCGTGGGGTGTGCATGTGAGGGTTTCTTCTGGCTGTTGAGCATTTGTGCGGGACTTTTCTCTCTGAAGCAGTTGGCATGACAACCATTCATTTATATTTTACAGCATAGGATTATGTTGGTGGGTATAAGCTTTCTAACTCGATTTTTTTTGTCCTCAAGACTTTCTGTGAGACAAACCTTGTGTTGAGGTACAGAGCACTTTGGGTGTCATTTGTGCTATGGAATTGGCAGGGCAGCCAGCTGGTGAAGTAGAGCTGAGGGGAGACTGTTTTGAGGCTGATTTAGTGTAGAGATAACGATGTGGCTCACCTGGCCTGGGACCTCAGTGGTGTGGTGCAGTGGGAACTCAGGCTGTCTGGGTGACCTTGGGAGTCTCCTAGCACAGCCGTGTTGGTGTTGGAGTGAGGAGGATTGAAGCATTTGTTACAGGTGAGTAAGGGAAGAGGTTTAGGTTCAGCAGTGAAATTGCTATGAAAAATCATGGTTGGGCTTTCAGAGCTGTGCAAATGCAGCATTTTCAGTCTTAACAGGCTGCAGATGTAGCATGGAAGAGAAATGGGATTTCTGTAATAAATGCCAACCTGTAAATATCAAACGTTGTTAATGAGGTATCACATCTCACAGTGGAAGGGACAGAAAATGGGAGGGGTTTTTCAGCCTGCAGTTCTTCAGTCAGTTCAGGAAATGCTGTTTTTCTGGCTCGCTCCTTTGTTTGTGGGTTGGGGTGGGAGAGGGCATGGAGCTGGCATGCAGTATCCTGCTATTAAGGGAAAAACAGAAAGCTGTCTGCAAATATTGGGAGCTCATAAGACAGCAGAAAGGATGCAGCCAGGGAGGAAGAGCTAAGCAGTGTGATCCTTTGCCTTGTCACGCAGAGGCTCTGCTTTGCTCTTTAGTTTCCATGCTAAAGTCTCTTAGATTTATAGGAACAATGTGCTCAGACTTCGCAAAGAGGTGAAGGCTCCTAATAAAACTCACTTTCATGTTCCATCCAAGGGAGGAGAGCAAAGGTAGAGGTCTAAGCAGTGAGAGGGGGATCTAATAATAAGGAAAAAAAAAAACAAAAAAACTAAGGAATTTTTAAAGGTACATGCATGGAAATGAGTTGTGTTTTGTGACCATGACAAGTCAGTGTCTGAGAGTGGCGTGAGCTAAAATGGGCAATCTCACACAGATGATGCATACAGGGAATGCTCTTCTTACCTCTCAGTGCATCCTTAGGTGGTTTGAGTGGTGAATTTTTGAGAGACACAGTAGGGTCTGTTTTATGTGTTTGTAGGGATTTGCTGGCAGATACAAACACACAGCTTTCATATTCCCCTGTCAAATACAGGGGATTTCCTGCTGCTTGTCCTCACCACTCTGGTGCTGTGCTTTCCATTCTGCTCATTGCTGTGCACGTGCTATAAAAAGTGCTCACCTTCCACAACCCAGGGAAGGAAACTGGTGCTGGAGGAGCTTGTCACCACAAGGCACTCGGGGAGTGTGCCTTGGAATCACGGAATCACCAAGATTGGGAGAGACCTCTAAGATCATCCCGTCCAATCACCCATCCAGCTGGACGTAGCATTTATGCACAGCATAATCTGGGACTGGAATAAGTGGTTTCAAGCACTTTTGCATTTCCTGAGCTGCACCCAACCTGGAAGGGCTGCTGAGACACCTGCAGAGGAATGTTGGTTGCTCCAGAGAGAGCTTCTTCAGATACAGCATCCCGCTCACACATGGGGGAGGTGGGATCTCCTGGCCCCTGAAAGAGCTGTGAGGGCTGTATATGGGATTTTTGGGAGCTGTCTGAAGCGCCAGGGGTAAACTGGGAGGCTTATGTGGGTCTTGACCTGTTTGCTCTATCCTGCTCTTCCCTGTTGGCTGTCTCAGCCGCGGCAGCACAGTGTGTGGAGGTGCCATGCCTGCATTTTGTCAGCTGTCAGCCCCCACTCAGGTGCTGGGAAAGGCTGCTTTTGGGGCAGGTCGATGTTTACATCACAAACTGTGCTGGGGCAGGTCAGTCCCTGTCCCAGAAAACAAGGGTAGGGGTTTTACTTTCTGACCTGTGAACTACTTTACTGTGCAGTCTTCGTCACTTGCCTGCACTGTGCATTAACATGGCAGTGTGTGAAAGGGAGCAAAAAGGCTTTAGCTGCCCTCTCTCTCTGGGAAGGAGCGAGATGGAGGCATCCACCTTTCCTGTCCTATGCTCAGGGTGTGCTTAACATAATTCTTCTGTGCTCGTTGCAGGCTGCTGCCTGGTGCTGAGGCGTGCAGCATCTTTTGCCACTTGCAGGATTTGGGGTCTCAGCCAGCAATAAAGCAATTAGCAAGGTGAAGGCAGGTACTACGTGCTCTGTCAGCTGGGGACGCTGAGTTTTCCTCATCTAGCCCAGCCTGTAAGTGCTGCTGTCAGCAAGGATATGGGTGCTGCCACAGCGTGAACAATGCCCAATGAGATGTGAAGCATTACACCAGCTGAGGGATGCAGTGTTTAAATGTCAGAGGGGTTTTATTTCAAACTCTGAAGCTCAGTTAGAAACTTCAAAGCTGTCATTTGCAGTCAATGGGCTTTTATTTTTGGACATATAAATGCTTCAGTGTTGTAGTGAGTGATGTTGGGTTCTTCTGGAGCTTAAAGTAGAGGTTCACCAATGTGCTGGTGGGAAGTGGCCACTAAGTGGAAATAATTGTTTTAATATGGCTGTGTTAACCATCCTCAAGGTATTTTTATGAATTTCCAAGAACAGAAGACCATGTTCCGTAAAGCTGAGCATAAGCTCTGCTCTACCTGGGAACAGTTCTTCCTCAGCAACAACACGTAGCTTTTCTTCTACAGGGAATTTAAACTTGATTCATCTCAGCAAACTATAGGGCACCTGGGAATGAGAAAAATGTAATTACCAGAGCTGGTATGGGCTGTGCTTGTGTTGTGAGGTGCAACCTGTGTTTAGACAGGATTTAGAGGCTATTTAGAGCTTGCCACTGCAGCTGGCTTCAGCTTTATTGCCCAGAGAACACGCTTCGCTCAAGTTCTAACTCTGCACTGACTTGTGCTGAGTCCATGGCTGGTGGCAGTCGCTGCTCTGACAGCTCTGGAGGTCTCTGAGCTGGAGCCTCAGAGCCTAAAAAGCCCTGATCTGCCTATGGACCTCACTGCAAAGGCAAGTGTGGTGCTGGGCTCTGCCCCACTCCCAAAGTCTTTCCCTCTTGTTTCAACTTAGGGATTCTAACAACTTTCCTAGCAATGCAGAGATGAGAAGCTTGATGCTGGTGGCTTGTTGCTTGTTCCCTGTTATGTGGATCCCTCTGATAGAGGTGTGTATGTGCCTGAGATGAGATGCTGTATTTGATTTGTAGGATCACGGGGTCAGCAGCAGCCTGTTCCAGAACCCTGCAAAGCTCCACCTGACTCTGGGGACACTGGTGCTGCTGAACGAACAGGAGATCCAGAGGGCGTGTGACCTCCTGCAGGAGTGCAAAGAGGACTTTGTGGAGTAAGTGTTGCAAAGGGATGCCAACATCAAGGGCAGGCGTGGGGGGGGAGGGGGGGGGGTAAGAAGCAAGCTGTCTTTGATGAGGAAGGGTGAGGAGAGCAGCCTGACCATGTATCTAAACTCCAGAAATTTAGGAGACTGAATGTTTTAAGTAGGAGCAGCAGAAATCACCAAGAAATCACAACCAAAAGAGCACAGCAGTACTCTTCAGCTCAGCCCCTCAGCATTCCCTACAGACCTGCTCCAGACATTTCTCACAACAGTCCCATTATTAGTGTGTGAGCAATTCCTCTCTGATGTCCCCTGCCTGCTGCATAGGGAGGGGTGAGCTCCAGCACCTTCCCACGTTGCCTGCAGTGGGCTCCAGCACACTGCTCCCTCCTGCCTCAGAGCAGATGCTGAGGTGTCCTTGACATGCATTTCTTTGTGCAGAGAGTGTGCAGAGAAGGCAGCATGAGCCATGTGAGTCATCACTCTGAACAGTTCAGCAATGCTCCAAGACCTGGGTTTTCTCACTGCCTGTTAACACGGAACTGCAGATATTACAGCTTGAACTGTAAATGTGGTTGAATGACACTGTAATCAGCTTATCTCTGTATGGCCTAGAAATTGGAGGTGGCCTGAGGGGCTGCCATACGTATTTATTTATTTTTGGAATGCCTTTGCACAGAGGGCATGGATTCCTTATTTGTATTTCCTTATATTGTACCTTGGTGTGTGGAGAGGTAGCCACGCTGTGCTTGCTTTAGGACACCTTTGGGAATCAATGCATGGCCAAAATTCTTACCTACTCTAAGAGGAAGGCTCCCTTTGTTTCAGCTACTGACTAGAAACACAGGCATATTTCCAATGGAAGGGGCTGCCCACGGTAGTTGAAGAGTGCGGCCCTTCTCAGGAGTGAGCTGAACTGAGACAGAGAAAATCTTGACTCTCCACTTCCTTTGGAGGAAGAGTCAACACTTGAATGTGTTGACAAGTTACTTCCCCTGCCATAGCCAAATAAACAGACATTTAAAATCAATTCAGGCTCCCTTCCACCCATATGATCCTTTGTTAGCATTCATTTACTTTTAGTAAATTCAGGCAATACTGTTTGAGAGCCGGTGTGCCCGTTTTGTACAGTTTTTGGTTACGTGGCCTCAAGTGTTTGTAGTCTTGTGCTGTTTTCCTCCCAGTAATCATCCTGGGAGAGGAAATCACGCTCCCCTGTTCCACCTGGAAATTGTTAATGGGAATTAACAGGCTGCACAAAAGCATGCAAGGTTAGAGCAAAGTCACGCTCCCGCTTAACTTGTGGTCATTACTTCTGCCTGCCCTGCACTGCCCACAAGACCTCAGCAGTGAATAAAGCAGAGCTCTTGCTGCAGCACGTGGCTCCTGTGATGTGCTGCTAGAGAACAAGAAGGTGGTATGTTTGGGAGCAGATAGGCTCATGGTGTGCTGCTCGGTGTGGGAGTCCATATTATATCCTGCACGCATTTTAGGTTTCACGTTCCTGCCAGAGTAGCTGGTGATGGTTTTTTAAAGCAGTTCTATTTACTTCCAGTGTTGGTAAGCGGATGTTGAAATGTTCTTAAAACTGAATTCTGCATCAAGTGCTTTTGCCAATGAAAATCAATGAACTGGAGGCTTTGTGTCACTATCACTCTCTTTGTGGGGAAAGCAGCAGCTCCTCTGGAATGAGGAGTTACAACATTTGACTGCCGATAGCTTTTGCAAGAAGTAAATAGAGATTTCTGCTTTGAGATGGCCTGTGATTACGGACAAGTTGACTTACTGTATGTCTGAAACAGTGGATGTATGAATTCAGATTTCAGTGTTTTTATGGTATTTTTTGATATGATGAGACAATAGCAGCTGTAGCTTTTTGAGCTTTAGAACTTATGTGGGAGGGATGCTACACATTGCATTGCTAAAGCAGGTGTGACGTTTGGCTTTTTTCTTCCATTTTAGCCAAATTACGGGAGGCAAACCCCTGAGTGTGGAGGTGGCCGGGGTGGAGTACATGAACGATGACCCTGCCATGATGGATGTCCTTTATGCCAAAGTCCACATGAAGGATGGCTCGGACAAGTGAGTTCCTCTTACCCCTTTCCCTCAGCCCCCAGCGTGCAGGCAGCACTGAGCAGCAGCAGGAGAACCCTCGGCAGTCCAAAGTCAGCGGGTGCTGCTCACGATCCTTGGGCCAGCAGTCAGGAAGATTAAGTCATTCTCACTTCTTAAACCAGTTAAGGCAGTGATGTGTTTGCTCTTTGAATCAGCCAGTGGTGGCACGGTGAAAGATGTCATTTGTTTCTGTAGCAGTCTGTCGGAGTGAGTAATGGCGTCGTGGCTCAGGCAGTGATGAGATAGGCAAGGAGGTGCTCCCCAGGTAACTTAAAACACAGGACAACTTGGCCTCTGCTGCTTGTTTTCCAATGGACAGACCAGGTGAATCTGAGCAGCCTGATTTACTCTGCAGCATTTCGTTATTCTTAAAAGCCAGTTGCACCAGGAAGTCCTTAGAAAACTGCAACGTGGGCACAGCAGTTTGTTTCTTGTGTCTTTGAGTAGCCTCACGCTGGGTGTGAAACACCTGTCTTCTGACCTCTGGTCTGAAATGTCAAAGCCAGGTTGGTGCGTTTGTGCCATTTGCTGCTCTGACGTTGCTTCAGCTGAAGGCTCTGCCACAGCCCTGTCCAGGATGCAGTGGTGGCTGGACAGCCTTCCCCCATCTCATTTTTGACAAGAGCATCACCAACAGCAGCATAATCACCAACAGCAGCATAACAAAAAAAAAAAGTGCTTTTTTTCAAAGCACTTTGAAAAAAAAGTGCTTTTTCAAAGACTGGGGAAGTGCAAGAGCCATCATCTTCCCGAACTGTTCATGTGAGATGGGTGGGAAGGAGGCAGGGGAGCAGCCAGGAGAGCATTAGCCTTCTCTTTTTGAGTGTTGACCTTCTCTTTTTTAGCTTGATCTTTTTCCAGCAGTGCTGCCCTTGCTGAAGGACAGCAGGAGCTAGCAGGGGGTGAACAGAGCAGCTGAGGTGCCAGTAGGAACCTGATCAAGGAGGAAGGGATGTGTTCTAGCATCTCCTTTCCCCAGGGGCCCTATGCTTGATGCCCTGGGGAAAAGCACACTTTAGTTGCTCTGTTGAAGTAAGAGATCGGATGTGAGATAAGAAAATGGGTGGGGAAATGAAAGTGTAACAATTGCTGAGAGGTGATAGGAGCCCAAATCTTTTCCCTTTCTTAGCTCTTCCACTTTGAAGTCTGTCCTGCACTGACAGAGGTGAGATAAAGCAGAGGGGGAGGGCGGAGAACCAGGGCAATCTATTTTAGCTAAGGGGAGGAAGTGAGGGACAAGCACTCAGAAAGATGAAGCAGATGTGGGATGACCCAAGTGTGCTTCAGTTGGGGTTGTAGAAATCACTATGTATCAGCTCACTAAACTGAGCTATGGGCCCCTTTTCTTCTGAGTCACTGGATCATCCCTTAGGTGTGGTGCTTGCAAGTCTGCTTCCACTTCTGTGTATGTCTGCGACCAAAGAGGAATCCTGTAGAACCTATGTGGTGCGGCATGTAATATGGGACAAGAGTGTCTGCCTGTGTTTGGGAACTGCTTGGATTGCTGAGGACTGACCTTGTGACTTGCCTCAGGTGCCAGCCCTGCCCGTTCTGCTGAGGAGCCTCTTAGCCATAGTGCTGGAACCAAATGCCAATAGGCTGGCAGAGCTGCCTCTGGCTGGGGAGAGAAATGAGACCTTCCAATCTACCTGCCATTGCAACTGGAGGCATGTTTCCCAAGAAAGGGGCTTGCTGCTGAGGTGGTGCCTCCTCTGTCCTTCACAGAGGTCCCTAGCTGAGATTTTGGCATAGCCTGGACCTTGTGATTTGCATGGCAACTGGAGGCTGCCAGGCTTCTGTTCTGCAACGCTGTTTGTTGCTTTTGCTTAGGAATAGGTTCAGAGAGGGCCACGTGATTGTACCATTTTCTCCTCAGCCAGGCAGGCTTTGCCCTCACCTGTGAATTGATTCATCTCTCCCAGCAGAATGAATTGGCACTTGTCTCTCTTGCCTGCTGAAACCTGCCGCTTTTTGCTCAGGGACATGAGCAAAGCAGGTTGGGAGCAGTTTCTCAACTGCAAGGCCAACGCTGGAGGAGCGTAGCAGCCATGTGCTGTGCCACACTGTGCTGTGCTGGCTCAGGCTGCTGCAGCCTGTGAGAGGTGTGTGCCTTCCTGCCTCCTGCAAGATGTCCTGCTGGCTCTGTGTGGCTCCTGGAGTGGCTGGGGGTGGAGTTCCTTCCTGATCTTTGGATGATCTTGATCAGCTTAAGCCATAAAGCAGGAGATTTGATTTACCCGACTTAGCTTGCATAACTGCAGACAGCATTAGGGGCTGGCAAGCCCTTCTGCACATAGAATGGCTCAGACTGAGAGAGAGATCATGCTCTGATGCCTCCCGCACGGCAAATAATTTCCATTATAATTCATTCTAATTTGCTTTATTTCCTTGATTAACTTTATAATGCAATAAAGCCCCATTTTCACTTGAGCTATTCTCTGTTAATTTGTTTTAGTATTGTCCGTAATGATATTCATTTAATCTTTATCATTGCTAATTTTAAAAATCACTGATGTAAAGCCAGAAAATAGCAGAAAACCATGACAGTCGGAAGCTGGAGAGTCTAGAAATTGCTGCGTGGCTGCCGGCTGCCCACCGGGGGTGAGACACGATGGGGTGGGCAGAGGAGTTGGCAGCCAGAGCGTGGCCACCTCAAGCCCTGGGGGCAGCCTCTGCCTCTCCCAGCTGCAGCCTGCTGCTCTGCAGAGCTGTGGGCCCTGCGCCAAGCAGGTCCCATGGGGGAGGAAATGCCTGAACACCCGTAGGGACCGTAGGTTTGGGCATTGGCAGCAAACTCTTTGCTATGCTAAATCCTCCCTGCTTTGTGGATTGTGTGCAGCACAAGCCTTGCAAATGGAGGAAGGACAGAGGGAGCTTTGTGAAACAGACAGAACTTTTTACAAGATAACCGAATTCTGATAGCTCCGTTAACTTCTCATGCTCTCTTTTCCGAGTGAATGCAGAGACCTCATTTCACACATGCTGCCCTTCCTGGCAGAAGAGTGAAACACTGACAGTGCAGGAATTTCTCATTGGCTTACTTTGCTTTGTTCTTTCTCCTTTTGCCTTCCCAGGCTGCAGGTGATTGCTGATCAGCTGGTGGAAAGGTTCGTGGCCTCTGGTCTGATGCTTAGGGAATGGGATAGGGTGAAACTTCACGCTACTGTCATGAACACGCTCTTCAGGAAAGACCCAAGTGGTGGTGAGTATTCTTGTTCTTTACTGGTAAATGCATCGAATCGTTAGAGTTGGAAGGGACCCTGAAAGACCATCTGGCCCAACTGGCCTGCAGTGAACAGCAGTACCCACAGCTCCATCGGGAGCTCTAAGCCTCATCCAGCCTGATCCTGCATGTCTGTAGGGGCACCGCCTCTCTGGGCAGCCTGTTCCGGTGCCTCACCACCTTTATCATAAAACACTTTTTCCTTATATCCGATCTAAATCTCCCCTCTTTCAATTAGAAGCCATTCCCTCACATCCATTGAACACAGTAGCACTGAACAGGAGGTGTTTTGGTCAGTAACTGTTGACTTTTACACTTTTTATGTTGGGTTGTTGGTTTTATTTTTAAATAATTTTCATGCTTATTTTCATCTTAATCTTATTTTAATGCCTTGAAGATTGTATGGGGGATGTTGCTAAATAAAACCCAAGAAAAACTGAAAGAGCAGCCAGCAGAGCTGGAGGAGGCAGGCATGCTTTGGGTATTTTCTGGGTCCTTTCTAAGGTTCTTCCTTACAATTTCAGACCCACTCTTGGCCAGCAGCACTCAGAAGGATCTGGACCAGCCTCTGAGTCGCTGCAAGGACATTAAACCTGAAGTTGCCCTTTGGGGAGGGGGAGAAGGGGGATGCTGGCAGTAGCATCCAGTCTGTGTGCTGAACTGCCCTATCAGGCATGTGAGGCATTCAGAGACAATGAGGAGAGCTTTACCCAGGCGGCCATAGAAATCACTTTATATTTGATACGGGATCTGAATAGTATTGTTGGTTGTGAGCGGGGCCTCATAGTTAATGCTGGAGATGTAGAAGAAATATTTAATGTATTCAGTGAGTGTGGCAAAGGTCCCTTGGAAAGAACAGATCATGTGCTTTGGGATTATATAAACTCCAGACATCCTCTGGGGAGATGGATCTGAGATGGAGACATTTGGCAGTCACTGTAGGCTCAGATTGCTGTTCTCCATGTCTTAGTGGGTGGCTGCTTCCCTGCCTCACATACACACACGTTGATGGTATGTGGGGATGCTCCCCACAGCAGGCACAGCAGGTGCCCTCCAGAAGCACCCCAACAACAGCTGTGTGCAGGGTCTTTCCTCCAGGTGTTGCAGGTGATCCTGGTGGAAGCACTGATCCCGTAGTCAGCACGGTTATCTTTAAGATCAAAGTGGTGGTGTTTTTGCATGAAGAGCTGTGCAAGGATGGTTTATTAGCTGGCAGCTGACTTTGGGGAGGGGAGGAGTGGGGTATGAAGTACAGCACACACAGTTCTCCCATCTGAAGCTCATTCTGGTGGTGGCTTTTGTCTTTCCAGCTGAAGAGCGAAGCAGCACAGTGACTGGTAAATCATCCTTCAAGGAGCGGGAGTCATTTAATGGGCGAAACATCCTCAAGGTCAGTATAAAACAATTAGAGAAATGGAGCCAGTTGCTGATATTAGATAGCCAGAAGAGGTTGAAGCACTTCTTTAAAACTACTTTTGCCTTTGGCTTATGGGATCTCCCGGAGAGGGGGATCTGTTTAGAAAATAAACAATCTAGATCACTTCTAATTGAGAGCACTACGGTATTTAACAGAAGCGTTCTCAAAGCTGGTGAGCTCAGATCAGGAGTACATCACACGAATGCTAAGTGGGTGTTGCTGTTGTTGTTCACTTTGCTCGTGTTTTACCCTGGAGACTTAGGCTCATGTTGGTTTGCAGCCCACCAGAAAAGCAGACTTTGTTGCTCTTGTTTCACTCACTCATGCTTGTTTTTATGCCGCTAAAACTGCCATTTCACACGCTCTTTTGGTTTGTTAAATCTCTGCTGCTGGTTTGCATGGTTCTGCTCTAGCAAATCGGTGGATATTGGGGGTCAAGTTGGCTTTGGTATTGACGGAGGACAGGAAGCAAGATACCACAGGCTGCAGAGATGGCAATGCTGGGCTGATGTGTGGTGCTCACACCCCGTGAGTGTCCAGGAAGAAAAGACGAGCCCAGAGAAGGAAAACAGTGCTGGGTTGTAAGCCATTTTAAATCCTCATTGTGTGAGCTGATTTGTTATGATAAGAAGGAGGCAGGAGAATGCATGAATACATGTATTCACATCATGAAATGATAGGTGTTCTGACCACAAATTGGCAGCAAAGAGACATGAGCAAGGATGCAGGTGGGATGTGAGATGGACAGCTTGAAAGGACTGTGGGACATCAGGACAGAAGAGGTCTGTTTTGTGTTTGCAGTTCTGCTGTTCCGTGCATTAGGTGCTGGCTGCAAGGGATGTGCAGACAGAGAGTGGAGCTGATTGATCTCCTCTGTGCAGAGGACAAACAAAGGGACAAAATTAGGTTAATCTCTCGCGGGCTGTGTGAGCACAGTGTCATGACTCAGCACTGCCACGTGCGGAGCGCTTGCTGTGAGACCGCAGGGCTGTGTGGCAGAGCAGGCCACTGATGGATTTGGCCCCTTTTTCAGCTTCCAGCACCTGAGCAGGCTCCAGAGAGGGCAGGTAGCAGCCACAAGTGCCTGAAGGGACTCAGCTTCCAGGGAGTGTCTGCTTTTCACCTTGCCCATCAGTCCTTTTTGCCTTTGCTGATCTTGTCCTCAGACTTCAGCTGCCCTTCTTCCTTAATGCTCCTCATCTGAAAACATGCACAGTTTGGAAGGCATTATGCTGCTCCCTCAACTGTTTGCAACACTCATGGGTTGTATCATGAGGCTGTGGGTCTCATGGTGCACAGTGCTTAGAAATGCCCCAGCCCTACCTCAAATACCTTTTTTTTTTTTTTTAATTTGGCTCTGAAGTTGGAGCCGAGCTGCTTTTAAAACCCCTAATTGATTCTGTACCGATGTAGCCCAAAGAGCTGCTGACTGTTTGGACTGTTGATAATTACTTCAAAGCATACGTTCCTGCAAGAAATATCATCCTTCTCCCCCACCTCCACTACATTTCCTAACCTACTCACTTCGTATTTCCCTTTGGTCTCCCACGTGCCTGCAGCAGAGTGCCCGCTGGCATTAATTAATTACATGAGTCATAAATAGCTGCAGGCTTCTTACCCGAGGAGCCCAGCCCCAGCCAGCCGCCAGTGTGCTCCAGCATGACCTTGCAGAACTGCACCACGTCCTCTTTTATATACATTATTTATCTGCTGCTCAATGAGGTTGCCCTCTTGCGAAGCAGCTGCATTAGCTCCTGCAGCAGGATCTAAACGAAGGGCATTGTTGAGCATGGTGTCAAATCATCACGGTGGGCCTCCTCCTTGCACAGCTGTGGCTTTGCCAGGCACTGGCTTGGCTTAACAGAGGGCAGGACCTGCAGGTAATGGTGCACTGCAAGGTAAGGACGGCCTGGTTCCGCAGCTCCCTGGGGCCGCAGCTGATGCCTGTGTGCAGGTGCACTGGCAGCAGTGTTTGCCGATAGGCTGCCTGCACTACTCTGGGCTCCAGCTGGTATTTTGCTTTTGGCAGAACTCATCAGAATTTTATTGAATAATCCTTTGTTCTCCCCATTCCGCAGAGTTAAACATACACTCCTGTTTGTGCTAATAAATGGTTGTGCAGACCGGTGCCTTCCCACACTGCTCAGAAAATAGATCCTGTAGGATGAGCTACGTTGAGGAGTTTAAATTACTTCTGTCTTGAAGAATATCTGTACAAAAGGTTCCCTGGTTTGCTTGGTGCAGAGAGCCCAGGGGAAGCATGTGAATGATTTGTGCCTCCCATGAAGGCGCGAGATGCTTTGGCTTTGTACTTGTCTCGCTGAGTCCCAAGGAACAGGGCTGCTTTATGAGGCACTTCATGCGGAGCGGTACGTATTACTTCCAGGGTGGTGGTGTGCCAGCTCCTCGCACGTCCAAGTCACGGACCACAATTCTGCTCCAGCATCTCCCATGTGAGCACGGTCAGGCTGGGCGCAGCAGGGAGATGCCAGCTTGGCAGCCCCTTCGTGCTGCCTCCTCGTCCCCTGCCCTGCAGGGTGGCTGTGTGCCCAGTGTCGCAGCTGGCGCAGCGCTGGCACTGAGGAAGCTGGGGCAGCTGTGCGCATCTCCGGATCCAGGGCTTGGCTGCCTTCAGGCTTTTATTTATTATTTACTTGGTCGTTTATTTATTTCCCTCCGTGAAAATGCAAAGGCTGTGGTGAATAAATAGAAATGCAAAGGAACGTGAACGTACAGCCAAAATGTTCCAGGATCCTTCTGAAAAGCTCGCAGTAGGAAGAGAGCCATCTGAACTCACAGTGTTAGAACTGAAGGATTGTAACTTGAGGTTAGGGATGTAAAAGGGTGGCCTGTGCTGTGTTTGGACCAGAGGTAAGCACGTTTTGAGCAAGGAAAGGGGTGAACCTTGCTTTAATAGCTTGTGAGATCATGGACTGAGAGAGCAGCCCTGCAGGTGCCGTGGAACAAAGCTTGGGAGGACACTGAGCTGAAGTGCCAGACCCAGAGCTGGGTCTGTCAGTACAGGGGCAAGCGCTGCTGGGACAGACAGGGCATGACCCAACGGGGCTCCAGAATATAAGGGCATTAAGTTATGGGGCCATGTCCCCTGTCACTCGGTATTTTTCTTGAGTGAAAGACCAGTGTTGGTGGGTTGCATGCAGACCTGGTGGCGTTCTCTGTTGCTACTTTTGTCTTGCTGGGCAAAGTAGTGCAGCAGCTGTGTTATTGTGGCAGTTCAGTTTAAGACGTTTGATGCAGCACCACGTGAAAGCAAAATCTTGGCCTGGAAGCCCTCCATGTACCCTGAAAATACCCTAAGCCCAGCAAGCTGTTAAGCAGAGCAACATCTGCCCCTGTGCAGTCACTGCTGCCAGTTTCCCCTCTGGTCTGAGGAGTGCTGCATTTGTTCTGGCACCCTGACTGTGTCTGCAGCTTTCCTTTGGGAGTTAGAGGAGATGGACTCTTTTGCTGTCACAGCTTTTAAATCAAAAAAGACCCATGTTAGGCTGCCTAGTGTGCAGAAAGGATCTGGTGGTCCTCGGTGTAGTGATGAGAGTAGGTACCCAGCACAGCCAGGAGAACTGGAGCAAGTGTGTGCTCTGCAGAGGAGAGATCTCTGCCTTCAATTCTGGTGGTGCTGCTATCGAGAGAGAGAGAGAGACAGGTGGTCAATGTGTGCATGACTGGGGGGGGGAAAAGGAGATGGAGTTGGGTCACTGTGAAGACAGTCACCTACAAATGGTTTGTATTTAGTGCAGAGAAGAACAAAGAGCACGTTGATGAGTGAAAGAGGGCAGCTCATTGCAGAGAGGCTCTGGCCCTTCTGCTGGTTAATCCTCCTGGTCTGCCTGACTTAATGGGCTGGCTCTGTGGCCAGGCTCCTCCTCTCAGTGACTGAATGGATCTGGGAGGTCACATTGGTGGGTCCTTGTCCTGTTGTTCCCATGTGCCTTGCAATCCTCCTGGCATCACTGCAGGAAAACCAAAGCCTGGATCCTACAGCACCTGCAGCAGCTGTTTGTGATAGGGAGTGCTGAGTGCCAAAGGGGTGAGGCTGCTCTGCAGAGATGCAGGGGTTGGTCGTTAATTCCTTAAACCAGTTGTACTGTGAATCCCTCACACTGGAAATTAGCATAGCCTTTAATGTGCTGGGGTGTTTTATTCCTGTCAGAAAGATGCGAGAGGATGCAGTAACCTCCAAATGTCCCACTTGTGTTTGTTTCTTAGTTTGCAGAATGCCTTTCACCATAGCAACTAGGGCTTGCTTTCCTCAAATGCATGCATTTTCATGGATTTGCAGCAAGGAGGGGAAACGACCCAAAACCTTGTGCTAAAGCAAAGGCTTTGCAGTGTGACAGAAGCATTGCTGGGTTCTGCTCATGCCAGAGGAGCCAGACAGTCTCTGCTGAACAAAGCCTGGATCTGGCCCCAGATAGCTCTACTGGGAAGAAGGAAGGAGGCTACGTGAAGGCCTGCCCTGTTTCCCATGCAGATGGAACCCAGCAATGAGCTCCTGCCTCAGGGATGTACAGGACAGTGGGGCCATGACCTCCCTTGGCCTTTTCTGAGCTTGTTGATTTACGATCGCCATGTAAGATAGATGCAAAACACCCATGGAATGGCATTTGCTTACGTACCAAAAGCTCCGTGGCATTTACTGTGGCTCAGCAAAATAAAAACATAAATAGGAAACCACCCATCACGCATGCCAAGAACACCCTGAATTTTGTGCGTCGCTCACTCTGACATGAGTGCTGCTTTTCCAGGTAGAAGTGGTGTATGTGTGACTGCTGTACAAGGGGCAGCACGGGTGATTTAAGCAGGAGGGCTTCTCCTTTGTCACGGCTGATTCGTGTCTTGCACTGGGCTCGCACTAACCCGGGGTGCCACTCACTTGTCTAATTTCAGGTCTTGTGTTGCTTTGCTGCAGAGCAAGAGAATATAAATGACTGGACGAGTCAGGCTGAATGCTAATGGTAAGGGTGTTAGTGCTTTGCTTCTAGCACAGACTCGCTGCGCTCCCCCAAGATGGGCTGCCAGGGCTTCTGTGAGCGTCTTGCCTTCCTCCTGAAGTCTGGATGCTTTCTTCTTCATAAGGGAAAAGAGGCTTGGGGTATCCAAGCAATGTAAAGAGCCACAGGAAGGGAGCCCTGGCCGATGTCAGCAGGAGGTGGGAGCTCTGTGGAGAGACGTCGCTGTGGATGGGTGCTGCCTACCTGCTTCTGGTGCTCGTCTTGTGTTGCTGCTGGCGAGCTTCCAGGCACAATTAAACCTCTGGCAGATAGTCATTGGCATAGTGGTGTCCGCAATGAATAACGCAGGAATCAGATGTTTCTTTCTTGGCACCAAGCTGTCTCAGAAAACATATTTTGAAAGTGAAAATAGAAGAGGAAAAAATCCATTAATTGAACAAGCTTCCCAGATCTTGACAGGTTGCCCAGCTGGGTTTCATCCTCTGTGAGCCTACAGGGGATTGGGTTTGTCTGGGGGACTCATGGAGCTGTGATTCGGGCCTCTGCTGGAAGGGTTTGCTGCACTTGTTGGGGTGAAGGAGGAGGAGCTTCAGGGCAGCTTGTGCAGGTGGAGGCTGTTGTGCTGGCCAGCAGAGCTTTTAGCAGAAGTGCATGAAACCAGACATGCTGACCCCACAGGTCCCTGTTCTACCAGCAGTTTCCCAGCACTGGGTTGTGTCTGTGAGCGGGAAGCAGCCGTGACAGAGGAGGAGCTCCTGCAGACAGAGGGTTTGTTGGAGTCTGATGATTCCACTTGGTCTTTAACGTTTCTAACCCAGCCAAGGACAGCAGGGCACCTGGCTTTTCTTGCCTGTGGGCCCCAGGCAGATGACAGCGTGCACATCACTCACCTGCAGGGCTGATTCACCATGGATGGTTTTGTGCTGCTGAGCCATTCTGCCCCTGCCCTAGGGCACTGCTTCCCAGCCTGGAGCTCCAGCAAAGCCAGCTCTTCCTTGCAGAGCAGGTGCGTGTGTGCACCTCTGCATGTTTTCCTGTGGTAATGCTGCTCTTTGCTGGGAGTTTTTAATTGCAAGGCATTGTGGTGAATTTTTGTTCCCTTGGCATTTCTGAGCTCTCAGCAGGGCAGCGTGGGCTCATTATCAGTTCAGGATAGGTCATTTTTGGCTGACTGCTGAAGGCAACGTAAGGTTTTACAGCGATCAGTAACCCCGATGGCAGCGCAGAACCCAGGCCAGGCTGCGTGAGCACAAGTAAGAGATTATGTGGAGGAAGTTTTAAGTACCTTGGCCTCCCTCCCATCACCTGGGCTCCTTCTGTCCTCCCACTGCCTCCTCGGGCAGGCCCATTAATACTTCTCACTCTTGTTGAGCCCATGACAGGTGATGTGAAGGCATGAGCTTGCATTGGCAGCTCCGCTCTCTGTCAGTGGAGCCGAAGCGTGCTGCAGCCATCCTAGAGCTGGGCAGTGCCATGATTTATTGCTGCTGTTCCTGGGTTTGCACACAAAGGTGCTGCTGCTCTCCAGGAGGGCTGCTTGACAAACGCCCAGATGCATAGTTCATCCAGGAATCCTCCTTGGCATTTATTTCCCCAGTGCTTTCGTTGTATCTGCTTCACAAGGGGGCAAACATGCAGAAATAGCCCTCCTGGTTTTGATGTGCCGCTCTGACTTTGCTGACGAGTTGCTGTGGCTGGGGGCTGATGTTGGGAGGAGCATCTTTGGCTGATGACTGCAATTGCAGTTTGATGCGTGAGTATTTCCCTGCTGTGCAGGCTCAGCACATCTTCAGTGCCTTCCTGCTGAGGTGCAGGGCTCGAGGTTAAATGTTAGCAGTGTGCTCTCCTTGTTGAGCTCTAATTCAGTTTGGGAAGGCAGAGGGTACTTAGCTGAGTGATGCTATTCCCTCAAGGGGCATTAGGAGCTGGCATGGCGTGTGCGGGGTCAGCTGCAAATCGAGCTTTCCCTCCATCGGGCTTGTTTTCATTTATTAATAAATCCCTCATCCCACCCCCTTATTTATTCCTCAGGCAGCGAGGATGTAAATCCGTTGGTGTGTTTGGATTTAGGGCATTGCCTTGTTGCTGCTGAGCATGGCGTCCTGCTCCAGCCAGATGCCATGGCTTGCAGCAGCCCTGCGAGTGACCAGCATCTGGTTCCCATGCATCCGCACCTCATCCTCTCCGTAACCCTCTGGAAAGGGAAACTGCCAACCTCCAGGGCTCTCCTTTTCCAGAAGAAAAGGCAAAACACAAAGTGCTTTTCCATTTCATTGGCCTCCCCACAAGCAGAGCGCTTCTGTGGTGGGAGATATAAATATCTTTCTTGGCTCTGCTTGGCTTCTCCCCAGGATAAATAGATGTGGAAGCAGAAAGTGGAGGCTGAGCCCTTTAGAGCCATCCTTTGGGCTGACTGTGGGCTGGCTGCTTGTTGCAGAGGCACAGAGCCCTTGAGGAGATGCTCCAGGGCTTCTTTCTCAGTTGCACACGGTGGATCTGGGCTGTGCGGTGCCGTGACTCTGATACTCATGCGTGGCATCCAGTTGCCTACGGGTGTGGAGGAGCATCGATGAAGAGCTGGCTTGAAAGGAGAGCAGGAAAAAAACAGGGCTGAGGCTGTCCTTTAAATCTTGTAGTGCATTTGCTCTCAGAAAGTACAGCTGCATTACCAAAAATCAATAGTCCTAGCAGTGTTCTCCCTGGGAAACACACACGCTCAGACACGCGGGAGGTGGTAGCGCTTAAAAAAGGCCATGGGAATACCAAGTGCTTCGGTACAAAGGCTTCACTTCTAGCAGTGTGCAGATGGGGGAGCCTGGCCCCAGCTGCTGCCTTATGGGGCTCTCCCATGGCCTCCCCCACCCGGCGGGGGCTGCCTCCATGGTTGCATGGGGGGATACCATCCCTCATTGCTCTGCCCCAGCAAGAAGGAGACCAACCTCTTCCCCAGCATCTCTTATTCATGAGGTGTTTAATCCTAAATCCTACCCAGGCTGTTGGGAACGTAATTAATCTTTAATTGCATTCATCTTTAATTGCATCAGATGGAGTTGGTGTGGTGGCAGCCATTCCTCTTCCCATCCTCCACACCCCTCAGAGAAACCCTTCTGGGACAGCCTTGTATCAGTGGGGCCCTGGGGAAGCGGCGATGGGCAATGGAGAGCCACGGGGTGCTTCTTCCATGCCGGCTGTTGGGGTTTTGGCCATGAGGTGATGGAGGAATTGGCTCTGCAGGGCAGTGCTTTTAATTCATGGGTGCGTTTTCTGTATCCTCATGGGATGGAGCAGGAGCGGCACGTTGCTCTCAAAGGCTCTGCCTTCCCAGCAGTGTTGCTGAGCTTCCCTGTGAGAACCTGATGTCATTTTTGGCTGGCTTTGTGGATGGGATGAATGGGCTGGGGCACATCCCCGGCACGGTTCATGCCTGAGCCCACTGCCAGGCCCTGCCAAACAAAGGAGAATTGTTGAGCAGAGCAGGGGCAGTGCTGGGATGGTCCCTGCTGCCCCTGGTCAGGGCCGAGCCGTGTCCATAAGCCCTGCGACCTGGGCCAGGAGCAAGCACCCTGCCCTCAGTGCGTGTGCCATCACTGTGCTGGGATGGGGGGAGCGGGCTTGGCAAGCAGCACGCAGCCCTACAGCAGGAGCAGCTGCAGGCTGAGCTGCCGTTGTCATTCCTGAAAGGCTTTTTCTCCTCTCGTGCAGCTCTTTGAGAACTTCTCGTTCGGTGAGGTGCGGCTGGACGCGGTGCTGCTGTCCCAGCGCTACTCCTCGGATGCCTCCGGGTACTACGGCACGGCGGGTCGGCTGCTGCTGCACTGACCCAGGGACGGCGGCGGGGCCCCTGCGGGCTGTTGTCACACCAGCGACCAACAGCGGCCGCACGCGAATCGGGGTCACCTCGTGCCTTGTATTGTAGCCGTACTGCGGGGGGGAGCCTGGGGATTACGGGGAGGATGTGAGATCCTCCCGCACCATTCGGCTGCAGCGAGGGCCCGTCTCCAGCAGCGTGCCCGCCTGCTGTCGGCCTGTGAATAAAGAAGTTCCGTTCACGGGCAGGCGTTTGTCTCTCGTTGTGCTGATGGCTCCTGTTGGTTAAGCTCGCAGTTTAGGTAGGACTGCGTTCCTGGCTGCCCATCAGGGGCACTGTGCACCCCCAGGGATGGGGCACCCGCAGCTCCGGGCAGCGGTGCCAGCACCTCAGCATCCTCTGAGTGCAGAATCTCCTCCCAGCCCCTAACCTAAATCTCACATCTTTCCGTTTGCAGCCATTCCCCCCCGTGCTGTCGCTCTGCCCGAGCACGGGGTGGGTTCCCCTTCCCGCTGACCGGCTCCCCGCACGCGTCCCTGTCGCTATCGCAAACGAAGCGTCGCTTTCGCGCAGACCCGGCGCTCGGGTTCGGGGCACGGCGGGGCCGGGGGCTGGGACGGCCCGAGGGGCGGCGGGGCTGCGGCAGGGGCGGGGCCGGGGCGGAAGTGGGACTCCGCCCCCGATGCTGAGCCCCCGGCCCCGCCCCCCGGCCGCACTCGCCGCCGGCGCCTCCCCGCGGTGCGGAGCGGAGCGGTGCGGAGCGGTGCGGTGCGGTGCGGTGCGCTCGGCTCGGTTCGGCCCCCGCCGGCGCTGCGGCAGGATGCGGGGCTGCGGCGGGCACCGCGCCCTGCTGCCGGCCCTGCTGCCCGCGCTGCTGCCCGCGCTGCTGCTGCCCGGCGCCTCCGCGGCCACCGGCCCCGCGCCCGGCGGTAATTTCCTGGAGGACGAGCAGTGGCTGTCCTCCATCGCGCAGTACGGCGGCCGCATCCGGCACTGGAACCGCTTCCGAGACGTGAGTGCGGGGCGCGGGTGGGGTTGGGCGCGGGGTGCTCATCTCCGCCCGTCCTCACCGCCGCTCCGCTTTGTTCCGCCGCCGCCCCGCGCTGCGCCGCAGGAGGTGGAGGTGAGCGGAGCCGTGCGCCGTGTGCGGGGCTGTGATGTGCAGTGCTGCACCGGGCTGTGCCGTGCCGTGCTGTGCCGTGCGGGGCTGTGCTGTGCTGTGCTGTGCCTTACTGTGCGGGGCTGTGCGCGGTGTGCGGGGCTGTGCTGTGCGGGGTTGTGCCGTGCTGTGCTGTGCGGGGTTGTGCCGTGCTGTGCTGTGCTGTGCTGTGCCGTGCTGTGCTGTGCGGGGTTGTGCTGTGCTGTGCTGTGCCGTGCTGTGCTGTGCGGGGCTGTGCCGTGCCGGGCAGCGCTGTGCGCCACGCGCGGGTGTCCGTTTGTGCGTGGTGCAGGTCCGTGTGCCGCGGGTGCGTGCGTAGTGCTCGGGGATGCTTTGCTCGTGCACCGCGCGGTGCTCGCGGCCGTGTGCTGCGAGCAGGTGTGTGTGCGGTGCCTCCGCGTGTGCGTGTGTGCAGCGCACGGTGCCGGGCCGCGTGCGGTGCGTGATCGTGCCCCGCACCTGTGTTGCCTCCTCCCGTGTGTGCGGTGCCCGGCGGAGCGCGGTGCCCGTGCACGTGCGGGGACCGTGAGCGCGCGGTGCCGCCCGTTCGCTGCGCGCCCCGCGTGCGGCATCTGCGCGCACTGCAGCATCTCGCGCCGTGCCCGCAGGACGATTACATCCGGAGCTGGGAGGACGGGCAGCCCCCGGATGAAGGTACCGGGGGGGGGTTGGTACCGGCTGCAGGTACCGACAGCGGCCGTGCGCGGCTCGTGCCCCGGGGGCTCCTGAGCGACGCCCCGTTGTCGCTCCGCAGGGGAGGACAGCACCAAGGAGCCGTGCCAGAAGGTGAAGTGCAGCCGGCACAAGGTGTGCGTGCCGCAGGGCCCGCAGCGCGCAGTCTGCGTCAGCCGCAAGAAGCTGGAGCACAGGTAGGGGCTGCGGGGGAGAAGGGGGAGAGAGGCGGGCGGGGGAGGAACGCGTTCGGAGCCGGGGCTCAGCGCGGCTGTCCCCGGCAGGATCAAGCAGCACGGGGGCTGCAGGCCGTGCCACGCCGCCCGCCCCGCGCCCGTCTGCGGCTCCGACGGACACACGTACAGCTCTGCGGTAAGCGCGGGGACGGGCGGGTTGTGGCGGCGCAGCCCCCCGTGCCAACACGCTGTGCCCCCAGTGCAAGTTGGAGCAGCAGGCGTGTCTGGCCGGCAAGCAGCTGACGGCGCGATGCGACGGGCACTGCCCCTGCCCCACCCCCGGCAGCACGCAGGGTCAGTGGGGGTACGTGGGTGGGAGCCATGGGAGGGTGCGCTCGGGCAGTGTTGGGATTTACCTGTGCAATATACGGGGCTGTGCCCCTTGACGGGGTGCCGCATGCATGCAGTGTAGCGGTGCACCCGTACAACGTGCAGCTGTTCCCGTGCGATCTGGGGATGCCCTCGGGTGGTGTGGGGTACATGTGTGCGATGGGGTGTTTGTATCAGTGCGTTGTGGGGGTGTCCGCCGACACACCGTAACCCCCTGCAGAGCCGTGCACCGGGCAGGACCTGGCCGACCTGGGGGAGCGGCTGCGGGACTGGTTCCAGCTGCTGCGTGAGAACGCCAAGCACAACAGCTCCGGAGGGACCCCCGGCACCGGTGAGACCCCAACCCCGCATCCCTTTGTCCCCACGTCCCCTCGGGGCCGGGTCTCACGGTGGCATCGTTCCTCACAGCGCTGGCGGCCGGCTGCAAGGAGGCGGTGGGATGGATGTTCGGGCGCTTGGACACCAGCGGGGACCGCGTCCTGGAGCAGCCCGAGCTGGCTGCCATCAACCTGGACAAGTACGAGGCGTGTATCCGAGCCTTCTTCAACTCCTGCGACACCTCCCGTGATGGGCGCGTCACTGCAGCCGAGTGGTGCCTCTGCTTCTGGAGGGAAAGTGCGTGGGGCGGCCGAGTGGGGGGGGACGTGCCATGGGGCTTTGGGGTGTGACAGAGGGTAGGGATGTGGGTAATGGGGTTTGGGAGATGCAGAACATAGGGGAGATGCGTGCTGCGGGGTTGGGGGATGCACACCTGGGGGATGCATGCAATGGAGGGAGGATGGTGCAGGGATGTACTGCATGGCACAGGGAGCATGCAGTGCTGGGAGGATGGGGTGGGGGAACGCATGCCATGGGGTCATCGGATGCATTGCACAGCGTCAGGGCAATGCATGCACACCGTGCAGGGACGCACGTTGCAGGGCCAAGGGATTCACACACAGCACGGGGGATGTGTGCGGTGTGTGCAGGATGCACACCGTGGGGCTGGGGCGATGCAAGGCCAGGGGGTGCACAGCACGGGGGTGGATGCGGTGCAGGGAGGATGCGTTACACGGGGATGTGGGGACGTACCTCACACCGTGGGGCCGCCCCTGAGCGCGTGTGTGTCCCGCAGAGCCGCCGTGCCTGCGGGAGCTGGAGCGGCTGCAGATGCAGGAGGCGGCCAAGGCGCAGCCGGGTGAGTCGGAGCCCCGGGGAGCCCCGGCCCCTGTGATGCGGCGGGGCTGGGACGCTCCTTGCCGGGGGGGTCCGGGGGCTGCACGTTCTGGGGTGTGTCGGGGCCCGGTTTCCTGCAGGCACCTTCGTGCCCAGCTGTGATGAAGACGGCTACTACCGGCGGGCGCAGTGCGAGCCGGGCGGGGCGCAGTGTTGGTGCGTGGACCCGCAGCACGGCACCGAGCTGAGCGGAACCCGCTCCCACGGGCATCCCGACTGCGGTGAGAGCGGGGCAAACGCGGGGTGACGGCCCCGAGTGGTTGCGGGCCCCATCGCTGAGCGATCCCCGTGCGCACAGAGGACGCAGCGGGGTTTTCAGGAGACTTCGGCAGCGGCGTGGGATGGGAGGATGAGGAGGAGAAGGAGCCCGAGGAGGCAGCCGAGGAGGCCGAGGAGGAGGAGGCTGAGGCGGGTGAAGGAGACGACGGCGGCTACATCTGGTAGAGGAGGGGGGGGCACACGGCTGGGGGCGGCCCCTATCGCCACATCGCCCCCTCCCCCCGGCACAGAGCGCAGGGGCAGCCCCCGGCCCCAAGCGGGATGGGGCTGTGGGGCGCTCGCCCGGGCGGGCCCCATGGCGGGCGGGGGGCGAACAGCGCGGGGCTGAGCTGTGCCCCCCACCCCCCCCGTTTGTGCTTTTTTTGTTTTTATTTTTAATTAATTTTATTTTTCTTTGGGGGGGTGGGGGGGGGAAGAGGGCAGTAGAACGTAGCGTGCTGCTGCTGCGTGCTCAGAAAGTGCACTAATAAATGAAAATTGAGAAGAAAATGGGAAAAAAGAAAAAAAAAACCAACCCTAACCCACCACCACCACCCCCCTCCCCCCCACCCGTCCCCCTGCCCCCCTGTCCGTGCTGTGCTTGCTGCTGCGGTGTTGTGAAATAAACGCCCGTGCTGTGTCGAACGCTCCATGCCCGTTCCTGGCCCCTCCGCCCCCTTCTCTAGGGCTCTGTCCCCAAATGTGCCCCGCTTGGGGAGCCACCACGTCCCGCTGACCTCAGTCACCACCAGGGACTCCAGGGCTCAGGTGAGGGCCTTTATGGAAGCACTCCAGTTTTGGGGGGGGGGGGTCACAGCTTGCTGGGGGGCCGCTGCTGCAGCCGCCACGCCGCTCGTGCCCCCTCGCTGGCAGCATTGAGCGGGGCGAAGGCGGCAGGGTCCCCACTGCAGCCATAGCGAGCGAGGGGTGAGCGCAGCAGGGAGATGGGGATGCAGAAGTTGAGGTGTGGGTAGGTGGTCCCGGCAGCGTTGTCCCGCGCATTGCTGGCCACGATGCCTGGAGGGGGGAGATGTCACCAAAAGGAGTAACGCAATGGGGACACGATGGGGATGCGGTGGGGACGAGGGCTCACCCAGCAGGCATCCATCGCGGGCAGAGAGCAGGGGGCCGCCACTGGAACCGGCGTGCACGGCACAGGTGCTCTGCAGCATCACCGGGGGGGTTCCCACCACGGCCGACAGCACCCCCCCCGTCACTGAGGGGGCACACGCACGGCCCAGCGCCCCGAAGCCCAGCGCCAGCACCGGCTCCCCTGTGTCACATCACTGGCGTTAGGGCACTTCATCACACCCCCGTGGCATCCCCACACAGGACACCACTGTCCCCATAGGTTGCCATTGTCCCCGCTCCCCTGTGGCATCCCATTGTGTCCCATTCCCCAGCGCAAAGCTGGTACTCACCGGGTTGGAAAGTGGTGGCAAGGTCAGGGGGCTGGAAGCTGGGCACGCTGCCCTGCAGCTCCAGCACTGCCACGTCGAAGGGGGACGCCTCAGCTGTGGCGAACACCAGGCGGGCCTGCAGGACGGTGTCACTGCGGGTGTAAAACAGAGAAAAATAAATAGCAAAGAGCAGGGTTAGGGGTGAGCCAAGCAATGCACGTGGACCCGGGGATGTTGCACAGCCTGGTTTGCAAAAGTGCAAGTTGTACCATGCACTGCATCTTACAGTGCTCCCAAACCTGGATGTGGCCAAAGGGAAGCAGCTCTGTTTGCTGCAGTGCCCCAGCTCTTGCACATTTATTGTGTGACCTATTCTGGGCTGCATCCTGACTGCGTGACCTATTTCAGATTGCATGGCCCATGCTGGGTTGCATGACCTTTGCTGGGTTGCACACCCATGTTGCACACCCATTGCACAGCACAGCCCATGTTGGGTTGCACAACCATGTTGCGTTGCACACTCATTGCATGAGCCACGCAGGGTTGCACAATCACACTGGGTTGCATACCCACAGCATGTCCTATGTTGGGCAGCATACTCATTGTGTGGCCTATATTGGGTTACACATCCATTGCATGACTCACATTGGGATGCACAATGTCAGGCTGCACACCTGTTGCATGCCCCATGTTGTGTTGCACACCCATATTGGTTTGCACGACCGATGCTGGGTTGCATGACTGATGCCGAGTTACACACCAATTGCAAGACCCACGTTGGTTTCACCACCGCTTTGTGCTGCACACCCACGGCACGGCCCACGCAGCGATGCACGCCCGTAGCACAGTGCCCACCTGCAGGCCCCCATCGCCCCACAGGGCCGCACTCACCGCGTGGTGCCGTGCCGCAGTGTGACTCGCAGCGGGGCGCCCATTTGCAGCACGTGGCGGCAGGTGAGCAGCAGGCGCGGAGACACCAGCGTGCCCGACCCCCAGCTGCCGCCGCTCTCCACCAGCGCAGTGCAGCTCAGTGCTGTGCTGCCCTGTGCCTGGGGCAGCGGCAGTGGTGGCGGCAGGTTGCGCAGCTCGTGCAGCACGCTGCGGGCACCGTGCAGCAGGACATCCAGCGAGCACAGCAGCGCCAGCCCCAAGCCCTGCCCGGCCTGGCAGCCGGCGGTGGCAGCAATGACGGCCACGAGGCGCGGTGGGGAGGATGCGGGTGTGAGGGCGAGGACGGGCCCGCCCTGCGTGCCGGGCAGGCAGCGCGCATCGGTGAGCAGCAGCGCACGGTGCGGCCCGGTGGCGTTGCTCAGCACGCCGCTGCTCAGAGCGTTGAGGAAGAGCTCAGGGCACAGCGCTCCGAAGGGCGTCCCGCAGGCCAGCAGCGCCGCGCCCTTCTGCAGTGCGGCCGCGGGGGCCCAGGGCGTCCAGGTACCGCCGGGTGCGTCCAGGCCGGGCACGCGCAGCCAGCAGAACCAAGGCAGCGCCTCGCTGCGATCCTCGGCCGTGCCGGGCAGCGCGCGGGCGAAGGCGTCACAGCGCAGCACGGCCAGCGGGTGAGCAGAGTGCTGCTGCACCGCGTCGGGCGGCGGGGCGGCGCGCAGCACCACGATGCGCAGACCGGGCCGCAATGCCGAGGGCGGCAGAGCATCGCCACGGGGCCACGCGGGGACGGCGGGCTGCAGGAACGGCACCAACACGGCGGCGGGGCACAGCACCAGCCCCGGGCCGCGGCACAGGACGGACCCGCTGCAGCTGCTCGGCTCCACGTCCGGCTCCGACGGGTCCGACACGCAGATGACGCAGCCGGGCAGCTCCCCCGGCACAGCGCTGCAGGGCTCAGCCATCGGCACGGCGACACGCGGAGCAACGCAGTGCGGAGCAACGCAATGCACAGCGACGCGACGCAGAGCGATGCGGAGCAACGCGGCACGATGCAACTCAACGCGACGCAGAGCGACCGGAGCCAAAGCACAGCACGGCAACCCGCCGCCGCACCGCCGCCATGGCCGCCCCGCACCGCCCCGCACCGCCCCGCCTTACCCGCCCATTGGCCCCTTGGTGGGATGGGGCTGAACCTGCCGACGTGGCGACAGGCCGGGCACGGGCGGGGCGCTGCGCAAGTGTAGGTGGGTCCCGCACGGGGCTGTGCCACGCACGGCAGCACCGAGCAACCGCGCTGCTTTTTGTGCTGGGAAATCAGCGCCTCCGCCTGCAGGAGCGGACGCAGAAGTTTCCATCTCCCTGCCTCCCTCGGACGATCTTCGGTTCCTGGAAGCGCAGCCAGTGGTGACTGTTGGTGAGCGGCAGGGGCAGGGGGTGTGAGCAGCCGGCAGCACCGCAGCTCCATACAGCAGCTCCATACAGCACCTCCATACAGCACCCCCATACAGCACCTCCATACAGCACAGCATCTCCATACAGCACCCCCATACAGCATAGCACCTCCATACAGCATAGCACCCCCATACAGCACCTCCATACAGCCAGCGGGCAAGGCACCTGCTGGGCACCGCCACCCTCAGAGCAGAAAGACATGTCTTTATTGAATGCAACGTGAGCTAGACAGCAAGGAAACTTCCACACAAAACCCACCGAGTAGAAAAGAAACCGCCGCAGCCTACGCTAACAACCTTATGATATGCCAACGCCCAACGCTTCCATGCTGCAGCCTTTCCAGCTGCCCCATGGTCCCACAGCGGCGCTCCGAGGGCGGGCAGTGCTGCAGCCCATGCCCCATGTGCCGTGCCAGCCCCTCACTGTGTCACAGCACACGGAGCGCTGGAACCGGCTGCCGCTCATCGAGGACTTCCATATCGTGATGCTGAGTTTGGTAATCTTGCAAAAAAGTCTAAATATGTTTTTAAAAAACCCCCTAAAGAGACTGTGGACTAAACAAGATGAATGTTAAAACTAAAAAGTTAGAAGGGACGCCGTTTACATGAATACTTCCTTTAAAAAATAGAATAGCTTTCTCGTTGTTCTTGAAGTCAGCTGGCCACAGTGGTGAGACGCGCTCCTTCCAGCGGCACGGAGCGCTGCCACGTCCTGATCCCGCTGCCCGTGTCGCTGCTGGAACCGCGGCCCCCAGGGCATAGAAAGGAGTTGTGTCACCACTGTGCAAGGACGGGCGCTGACCAGGTCCCACGGTCGCGCCGCGCTGGGGTTGGGAAGCCGTCTGTGTCCCGGCAGGACAGTCCATAGGGAGCTGTGAGCAGGATCAGTCCGGGATCGCGCTCTGCATCAGTCAATGTACTGTGACAGCCAGCGGAAGCCCTCGCCGTAGCCTTGTCTCTTCAGCACGCTGCACATGAACACCTCCATGGGCCGCGCGTTCAGGTCCTTCAGTGGCACGTTTCCCTGAAGGCACAGAGACAAATCAGGAGCCAGACCAGCACAGGGTGATTCCCAAAGCCAGCGGCTGAGCAAGGACCCTGAGTGCTACTGTTACTTCTGATCAACTCTAAGCATACAGTGACAACGTGGAGAGGTGGTAAGCTGAACAAAATTTGGAGTAATGAAACCAGAAGAGTCTGGCAATGTGTTACCACTGTCAAACTCCAGCACAACACCTGATTTCCTAACTAGGAGAACTGTGCTTTGCACAACTCTGGATGTTTCAAAACTCGCCCGAGGGCATCGCTGTTATTAAAGGTTCGGCCTAGTCAAATGTTTAGGACAAATGCACAGGAACAAACCACTTGGCTTCCACAGGGCACCTCCCTCTGCAAGGAACATGTACTTGTGCAGTACCCAGACCACGTGCCTCCCTACCTTCCCCGTGGTCTGTCCGTAAAGCCCGAAGATCTCCCGCAGTTTCTCCTCACTGATGGCCTCGGGTCTGTCGATTTTGTTGCCCAAGATAAGGATTGGCACATTGGATATTGTTTCATCTGTCATTAGCGCCTGCGTGCAAGACAGCTTTAAGTTACACAGAGGCAGCACAAGCATCTCTCATCTGAGGAAAGCTTCATTTTGGTAAGCTCTGGGACCCACAAGGGTTAATCCCTGGTGCTACAGCGCTCCCATGGGAGGGGTCTTCCCAGAAGGGGCTTTGCAGGACCCTTCCTTAAAGTGTGCTCAGGAGCCTACAGTCACCCCACAGCATCTAGGCTGCCTCAAGTCCCATCCCACCAAATAAGAACATTATTTATAATGTGGCCAGTCAAAGGTGTCAGGGAAAGGAAAAAAAAAACAAACCAAGAAGTTTACATTAAGCTCAACTTTGGATTCCATAAGCCGGGAGTGATCTGCACAGTCCACCAGGAAGACGATCCCATTGATGGCGGGCAGGTAGTTCTTCCACACCCGGCGGGCTGCAAGGCAAGAGACCAACAGCTCCTGTGAGAACAGCAGGGTGCTGTGCCCACAGCGGAGCCCCACTGCTTCCTGGGGCTGCTGGTGACAGCCCGCCGTGCTGCTCATGCTCTCTGCACTTTCACAAGTGATCAGATCATTGCTGTGTGACAGACGCTTGTCAGCAGGCAGCCAACACGTGTGCACAGCGAGTGTGTCTACGCAATACTGATGAGTGCTGTTCCTGTTGCAACAACAGCCCCTGACTGTCAGCCTGCTCGTGGGCATTCAGAAAAATACACAGAAACACTTTTCTTAGGACTTCAAGAAAGGAAATCTAAAGACAGAAATTCAGAGATTATTCAGAAGAATAAGGCTGTGACGTATGAACCTTCCACAGCTAAAACTATTTCAAGCAGCAGAGTGTGAGCTGGCAGCTTTTTTTGTTTTTCCAAGCTGCCAGAATAAAGCACAATTATTTAGCCACTGAAACAACCAGTTTCCTAGAGCCAGGCCACTTCCACTAATAGCTCCATGTGTGAGTCACGGCCTGAACCACTGATTGAGCACCTGGGGAAAGGTCCCGTCAGCCCTGGGAGCACAGGTGAAGGCAATCCAGCTGCATGGACATAAGGGGTGGAGCCTGGCTGCACCTCTCAGTCCTCTTTTAAAGGCTGGCTGCTGCTGGGGAAGGATCTCTCTCTGAAGATCCCTCCTTTGAGGACTTTTCCCCTGTGACCCCAGATCTTCAGAGCCAGGTGAGTAGTCCTTTTTCCTTCCTTTATAACAGCTTTTTATTGTGTTAGTCCCTCTGTCATTATACCTGTTGTGTTACCTTTCCACTGTGTTGATCTTCCTGATTGTTACACTCCACAACCACTATCAAGCTACAAGCAGTTGGGTATGGCCAATTCCCACCAAGCTCCAGCATCTCTTTTTGGGAGCTCTTTCTAATCTTTCCAGAGGCGGCTGGGGAACACAACTGAAATCAGTAAGCTGGCACGTACCTTGTTCATGGCCACCTAGATCAAAAGTGGTGAAGGTCATTCCAGCAATTGTCAGCTCCTCTGAGGCTGGAAAGCAAGAACACAAGAAAAGAAAGCAATTACTACAGCTAATGGTTCTTGGGGGTGTGCTCCAGCATCACAAGGCCCTTGTGTAAGATATTTGTTCCTTCCTTGTCTATTACTTAGGGTTGTTCTTATTAATGTGTGTTTATGTCATATTGCACAGCCAGGAGTTGGGCTCAATGATCCCTATGGGTCTGTTCCAAGTTGGGATGTTGTGAACCCTCTCCCTCCCCAGTAGCGGTGTGCACTAACCCACACCCCTTCTTGGCCTCTATATCTGAAGCCAAGCTACCAGCTCCCCTGGGCGCAGTGCAGACATACTGGGGTGCAGCGTGGGGACGTGCTGGCCCAGCCGGTCGTCCTTGAGCATGTGCAGCAGTGTGGTTTTGCCCGCATTATCCAGGCCCAGGAACACAAGTTTGCCAGACTTCTTGTAGAGCCCTGCAGGGAACAAACAGCCGCGTGTCCCCGATGGAGCCGGCTGACACCGGGACGGTCACACAGCAACCAGAGGGAAGGGGAAACATGAAGCCTAATGCACGAGGGGCCTCACCCAGGAACTGCAGCACGCTGCTGAACCCGTTGTAGATCCACTCGAAGATGAACGACATCGCTGAGGATGGAGCGCCTGCGGGCACAGCCGGGATCAGTCACGTATCCCCCCGTTGTCCCCCCGCTCTATCCCTATCCCCGCCCTATTCCCGGCCCGGTTCCCGGTTCCCACCTCCGGCCGCACGGACCCCGCTCCCGTTGTGCCGCCAGCTCCCGCCGGAACTGCGTCGCTCCTGCGCCCCGCCCGCTTCCGCCCCGCCGCGCTGGCTCCACGTCGGCTCCGCGCCGTGACGTCAAGCGGAGCCCGCCCACACCGCGACACGAACGCGGGTTCGAATCCCGCTGTAGTCCCTGCTGAAGTTCCAACCATCCACCGCCGGGCAGAGCGAGATCCGCCTCATTGCAAAGGAAGGAGCACAGCACGCAGAGCTCAGTAGTTTTATTTTAACATCCAGCACTGGGTGAAACTCTGCACCCGCATGGCTTTATGTGCAGATGGTTACAGACACACCAGGACACCGCACACAAGAATCAGGTTTTGATTTAAAGTTCTATCTTCTACCTCCACCAGAGCCGATATACCAGGTGTCACAGTTAGACGGTGCTAATTGGTGTCAGTCATAGGTGCCTTGTCACCAGTGCTGTTCTTCTGGGCTACTCCTGCATGTGGTGACTCTGGGATGCAAAGGGAGCAGCTCCTCAGCACACAGCCTCAGCCTTCAGTTCTTCTGGTAATAGAACCACCTGTCAACTGCACGGGGCGGAACAAAGCAGGGTTAGTCCTGTATGGACACTGCAAGAACTGCCATGGTTCAGTCTGGAGCACAGCAGGTTCAAAGGAAAGACCTCATCCCTCGCTGCAAGGAGGTGGTGGTGAAGCGATCTGAGATGGGTCATTAAAGCTGGAAAAGCCCTCTCAAGTGTGGGCTGGCCCAAAAGCTGCCTTCCATGGTGCTATATGCATCACCTCCAGCTCAGCGCTTTGCACAAGCTCCTACCAGTTGCATCACATGCCCTACACGCAGTGATGCCCTGAGGATGCCGGCTGTACTCAGCAAGCCAAGCAACCATATGGCCCTGCCAAGGGGCTGGCAGCACTGCTTCCCTCGCACCCCTTCCCTCACACCCATCTGACTCAGCTGGCCCCAGGAGTTGTCCCACAGTCGTCACTTTCCTATGCAGCTTTGTGCTGCACAACAGACCAGGTCCTGACATGCAGAAAACCTACCAGCTCACAGCTGTTACTTGCTTAGTGACAGAGCCTCTGTCAGCAGCAGCTGAAGCGCTGCACTCATGGCCATTTTCTGCCCCTCTTCATGGAGATGAAGTGTTTCCATTCCTCACTTCACCTGGACTGATGACACTGATGAAACCCCGCTTGGGAGGAAGTAGTGAAAATGCTGCTGCTACCAATGCACTTCAGCCCTCTGAGGCATCCTTCATCCAGCACTAAGGGACTGCTACAGATCAAACTTCCTCCACAGTGAAGTGGCATCCCAGATCCCTACTCATATCCCAGCCTCATGTACCATAGTAAGGAAGTAAGGCCCCAGTACAAGTGATGTGGCAACTGAACAGCATTACTGAGACAAGACAGGTTTGACAAGGCCTGTAGCTGCCAGTCTTGATCCTCCTTTACCTACTGACAGTTCCCCTAAGGAAGTCCTCACCCTGTATCAGAAGGCAAAGTAAGTTTGGGAACTTACTTACCTTCAGGTGGGATGGGGTTGGCAGCTTTACACGGTGGTGCCTGAAATGAGAAGTGGAAGAGCAGACAGCAGCTGTTAGTGCAGACTTAACCTCACAAGAGATCACTTTGGGCTGCGCAAATCTCTTCTAAGCACAGTTCCAGACATAAGCCACATACATTTGTGGCAGCCAGGGCTGGCCAACTAAAAAGGAATGCACAAGTTTGTGTTCAGCTGACTGTGGCCATTGCACAGCCTCCTCCCCTCTCTAGGCCGGCGGTGCTTTGCTTTGGGTAGATGTCTGCCCTGCTCTTACTGCAGGGCTAGATGACACAAATCCTTCAAACCAAGAGCTAAGTAGATGACTGTAACAGAAATCTAAGGAGAGATTATCGTTTTCAGTTGTGTTTCCATGCACTGAAGCAAAATCTGTTTTCATCTTGCTGCCCCTCTAACCATTCTCGAGTTGCTGATGTATTTCATAAGCCTGGGGAGATTCAGTTGAGTCCTGACCTGGAATAATGGTACTGAAACTGGGCACATCAGGCTTTTCTTTGCAAAAAATGCAGGGTCCCTGGCTGTGAGTCTCTCAGAAATTAGGCTCTCTCATCTCAAAGCGTGACCTGTTCTGTACCTGTTCTGTGAAGCTTGTGAAAGGTCAAATACTTAAACACGCACTGTGCAGCTGACAGTGAAGCTACAGGTCAGAAATGCAGCCCTTCACACAAAGCCTGGTTTGGATTCCTCTCCCAGATGACTAAGGGTGAGAAGAAGCCTCTAGAAGAATGTCTGACTTGCTCCACATCCATCTTATTTAACCAGAAACAGATGCTGCGCTCAGTCATCCAAAATCTTCTGAGCACACAGAGTGCCATTCGCACAAAGATGAGGGTTTATGGTACCACACAAGTTACACCGTCTTGCCTAACACTGACACTGGGGATAGGACACTTCCATTTGTACTTACTGCATCCACAGTAGCTTTTGCACACTCTTGACTACAGCAGAAGGGGCTGCCTGAGACCGTCAGATTTGTGCTGGAAGGGAAAGGTTGCTTGTGAGTACACAGAAATCAAGTCTATCCCAGAAGAGCATCAGATAATGGAATACCTGGAATCATTACTGTAGCTGCCTAGTTGCCCGTAGAGACAGTGAGCAGCTAACAGAAAGTGTGTCAGTAGATGGAAAAGGAAATGTCTTGTTGCTTCTGAGAAAGGAGAGAGCATAGCAACAGAAGCATTAACCTACCAGCAGATCTCTCCTCCGTCAGTTTTTTTAGCTATCAAAGCTTTCCAGTGTTCATGAGTGCTTTTGATAACGTTCACTGCAAAGTCCTAAAGTTGAAGACGAGAACAAACATTGCATTAGGCGTAAACACTCAATCATTTTCTCTAGACTCTGAGTTCCATGCAATACATGGCTTCTCACTGCTCCAGGTGGATCATTCAACAACTGTACCTATCAACAGGAGGAGATGCACAGCTAATCTAGGCTTGTAACTGTTTGAAAAGGAGTCTGCTTCCAAGCATAGCACAGCTTTTTTTCCTTAAAAGTGCTAGTATATACTCCAGCATTAACTGGCCAGCTGGAGATGGACACATGCACAATTGTCCCAACATGAAGGCCAGCAGTAAATATCCTAGTTTGACACAACACAAAGCCAAGTAAAACACTGCAGCAGCATGTGCAAGGACCCTTGTTGCTACCTTCTGCCTTGATTCCAGTTTTGCCCTTGCTGAAGAGCAACGAGATGTCCCAGTCCACACAACCTCCAGACACAAGGCGTTAAGAGAGCTCTCATTCAGGTGCAGGAAGTTATTTGACTGCACACAGAGAAGAAACGGAGACAAAGGGATCGTGCTGCTGAGGCAGAGCCCTTTCTCAAAGGGAACCAGGGAACACCTGATGAGCTTTGCTCTTTAGGCCTGAAATGATGAAACATTTTAACTCCCAACTTTGCCTCTCTTCTTTCCTGGCTTCCTTCCACTGCAGCCTATTGCAAGTCAGAGTGACATCATACACCCTTTGCTCCAGTTAGGAGCAAATAAACCCCATGTTTTCTGTTCTTGTTCTGATATGCAGATGCCTGACCTGAAGTGAGCTCATATAAACATCACCTAGAAGACAGACTAATGTATACAACAGAAGCAGGGCAACAATCCTGTGCTTCTAGTATTTCTGCAAGCATCAGCCCAGAAACAAGCAGAACAGTGGGCAGGAAAAGCAGCAGGAAGAATGAAGGCAGCGATCCTCTGGCCCTGTGGAAAACCCACTCTGTCAGCAACTGCTCACTCACATTCTCATGCCACCAAAGCTCAGATTTTAGGCAGCATACCTTTGTCTGTTCACAGTCACAAAGAATGCTGACCCTACCTTATTTTTAAATTCTCCGTTAAAAGCAAATTGATTTTCTGGCTTTCCATCAGGTACTTTGTATCTTCTAAACCAGTCCACCGTAGCTTCTAAGTACCCAGGCTTCATCCTTCTGACATCATCAATATCTGGCCAGGGAGAAAGATTGGTCAGCCACATTCAACAGCAGAAGTTACTCTGCCACTGTCCCAGACTTTTGAGCTCATTTAGCACCTCCTTACATATAGCCCTAGCACCATCCCAGTTTTCAATATAAATACAACCTCAATGCCTGTGCATGGAGAGGGAACTTGGTGTTTCATTCTCAGAACAAAGTCACATGGACACATTTAAACAGCTTTGATGTAAGACAACGCTTCAACTCACAGGACACCCTTTTCTTTGGGATACCCTGTGTACTGGAAATGCTAATTCAAGGTCAGAACCAGTGACTGAGCACCTGGTGGGAAGGCAGGGCCAACCCAATGGAGCTCAGGTGCATGCAATACAGCTGAGTAACTGGAAGGGGTGGAGCCATCATCCACCCCTTCCCAGACCTCATTTAAGGGTTGGCAGTGGAGGTGAGGACATCTCTCTGAAGATCCCTGTGTACCTGAGGCCTTCTAAAGGTAAGCAGTTTTCCTTCCTTTGTTTTTGCATCCATAGCTGCTGTGTTTGGGCTCCTTCTTACTTGCTGCAGCCTAGGATTGTGCTATTCTACTATCATTGCCACACTTTCCTTCACATTATAGCATTACACCCTGATATAAAGGTCTTAATTTGTGTAAATAGCGTAACATTTTGCTAGAGCTTAACATCCCATTCTGCTGCTGTGGTCTGTACTGCATCCATCCCAATACTGACCCAAAAGCCTCCTGCAACCACTCAAGGCAGGAAGGGAAGGATTAAACACATTCCTCCCTACCGTTATAGTTTTCCGCTTCTGGGTCTTCAATGTTGATAGCAATTATCTTCCAGTCTGTCTCTCCCTCATCAATCATTGCCAGTGTGCCTAGCACCTTCACTTTGATCACTTCTCCTCGTGTGCAGACCTACAAGGACAAAGGACTTCTCTGTACATATCCAAGAAATGCACAATGGAGCTGGTACAAGTTGTCAGGGCACAGTAAGTAGTTCTATACCACAAAGGCAGCTGTCCCTTATCAACAGCTCACAAGCCTAAGCTCATGGGGCTTGCACTGTAAGATCTCATCAACAATCTCCAGAGACAGCAGAGGATAAACATCATGTTCTTAAGATATAGGTGGCAAGAAATGAATAATAACTCTGAACAATTGATTTCAGAGACACTAATGACAGTTATCCTCCAGAATGCATTACCTTGCTTCCAATTTCACACACGTCAATTGGATCGTTGTCTCCACAGCAGCCAGTGTTTTCATCCTTATGGCCTGGGTCTTCCCAAGTCTACAGCAAAGGAAAAAAAACAAAAGCAATTCTCTCCTTATGCTGAACGGGGACTCCAGAAGAAGCAAAAGGCAGGTTTATTTCATGCAGGCAATTGCCTTGAAGATACAGATCATGGCTCACCTCACACTTGTTTTTACATCTAGTGATTGCGTTACAGTTTTACGGTTGTCTGCAAATGTGGTTTCAATCCAAGTTAAGTTCTTATCCTGCCAAAGGTAAACTGGTCCTTTCCACCAACAAACCCTTTAACAACTTTTCTGACTTCATCTCAAGTTAAACAGCCACATAAAGGCGAAGTTCACATCTATAAAGAACACTTACTGATTTGACTTCCTGCCTGTTCCTCTCCCTATTCATTTCTTAACAGAAATTTCCTGAACTCCAGATAGCAGAGGTTGAATTGCTTCCTTTCAGTTAAGCAGCTGAAGGCAGTGGAACAGAAGTAGGAACATGAGTCCCACACCCTATGCTACCCATTGTCCTTCTGCATCTCAGCAGGAGCAGCAAGTGATTGAAATGAGACAACAGGGCTCTGGGAGGTACTAGAGCTGAGCCTCTGAAAACAACAGCTGCTCAAAGCACATTTCTGGTCAGGAGCAAAAGGAAGCGATTCACTGGTTGCTAACTCACAGCACACAGGGTCTCTGAGATAATCTAGCTTGGGGGCTGCATACCTAGGTCCTGTACTGCACCTAAAGCTCCTGCTTCTCCACCAGGCAGGAAAGAAGCATTGGAACTGCTCGATGCCCACTGTGAGCTTTCAGCTCTCTTGTGCAGCAACCACATCCTGAGCCCGAAGGTGAATGCAGACTTCTATAGCCAAACCCAAGGTGAGGAGTGATGCAGCAACTGCTTGTTATCACAACAGCTTGTTGTTTTCAACAGCTTCTTTACAGTGCTAGCTATGTGCCTGCCTCTGGAGATTTCTACCTGCAAACATCACTGCTCTCTTGACAGGTTCTCCTCATTAGCAGGATTATAGGTGCAGTTGCAGCGTTCTACTTCAGAGTCTGCTCATCCATGAAATGGTATCGGTCAGATACACACATAGGCACAGCCCCTGCCCACCCAAAGAGCGAGCTGCATCCAGTACCTGTGGGATAGCGCCGTAATTCCAGATATAACCCTTGTGAGGAAACACGTTAGCTACGTAGCGCAGTTTGCCCTTCTTCACATCTTGCTTAATGGGGTTTAAGGGATCCTTTGTTGCAATCTGAAAGAGAAGTTACATAAATCTCTGTATTTGGCTTTCTAGGAAAGTGGTGGTTTTTTCAATGAAGCTGGCTCTAACCCACAGGCTGCAAGGCCCGGGGCCCACACTGAGGCAGGCACCATTTTCTGTTGCCCCTCCAGCAGGCTTACCAGCAACAGAACCACACTCAGCATTCACACCCGCCAGATGCTGCTTTCAGAACACTGAATTATTCCAGCTTTTACAGGACTCAGCCTCTGCTCTAGGGCTCTAGCATCAAGCAAGTATTTATGTGAGAAGCCAGGATTATGTCTAGAGGCATCCCTGATGTGAAACCTACAGCACAGCAGGTTCTGAAAGGCCTTATTTATCAGGGCTGAATTGTCAACTTTCAAGTTACAGAGCCACGAATGCTCCTTCTTGGAGGGCAGAGGAGAGGAAGGGAAAGCAGGCAAAGCCTGGGGTTAGCAGTCTGCTCAGCTCAAACACCTCAGCCTGGAGCTGCAATACAGTTACCTCCATTTTAGCATTTGTCCATCGAGGTACTTCCACAACCATGTTGAACACGTTCTGAAGAAAGCAAAACATCAGTGAACAGATGGAACTTCAATACCACGCTTCAAAGTAGGGCACGTTTAAGTGTGAAAAACAGAACTCTGTGCTTTTTCTTTTTTCCTTTAGTGCCAGTCTCGACATTCTTAATAGATGTCCTGCACTCCGGTCCATTGCATCATCACTCAGGTCTTAATCCCATGAAGATTAACTATATTGCGGGTGTTCTGAGGTGGCAGTAGATGAAAGGTCTGCATCACCTTTGTGCAGAACAGGAAACTTAAGTGGGTCAGTGACAGCTGCATGGGTGCAATGCTCAGGCTTACATCACTTCCCAGGTGTCTGATCCCCCTCCTCTCACAAAAGGAAACCTTCTGGGTGGAGGGGTAAAGGGGCAGGGTTGTTGGGAGCAACACAGAGCCATGCTGTGCAGCATCTCACTTATGGGTGAGTCCTGTCTGTAGATGTGCTGAGAGGACTCGGTCCCTTCTTCCTCAGAAAAAAACAGCTGTTTCATACTTGAACTTTGACATTTGCTATCGGAAGAGATTACAGCTTTTAACAAACAGTCAAACCTTACTCCTTAGCACCCACGAGGCTTCTAATTCCCAGGTTAAGCAGTATTAGCATTGCAAAGGTAATACCAGACAGGCGATATTGCACCATAATTAGATTGCTATTGTGTAACGAGCACTATTATGTCATCGACTTTGCTCACATCCCTTCCTAACAAGTTCATTGCGTACCCTCAATTGCAGGGGGTCACTTCCCACATGTACTTAAAGTGTAAGTGGATATGTATGAGTCTTGCTTATGCATAGCTGCAGGGAAGGAGGAGGTGGCTGTGCAGGTAGAGGATGCTTGGGGCTGTGCACACCTCTCCCCCAGCTCTGCTGCTTCAAGCTATGGACCTGGCCTGGGTGAGACACCAAGTGTGCAGCCCAAGGTCAGTCCGTCAGCCAGGACACACGGATGAGGTCAGCACCTCCCAGCCCACGGCCAGTAAAGCTCCCTGCAGTAATCCTCTCTAGCTTACCAGTCTGCAGAGAAAGATCTGGGGCTGAGACACAGCGAATCAGCCTGGTGCTGCCATCAAACCTGCCCAGTGACATACATCCCTGCGCAGCCTTCCAGCCCATGGACAGCACAGCACTGCTGAACCACCCTGTTCCGCTCCATTAGCACCTGCAGAGCGCAGCACCACTCGAATGTTCCTGCTCTGAGGACCTTTAGTGGCTATTTAGGTATTTGCTCCTAAAGACCAGCACATCGCTGTCCCGGATGGCACAACGGCTCTTCCCCTCCGAGCCAAACACAACGGGGTGGCTCTATCTGCTTTCTGGAGGGTGCCCTCAGCTCTGCAGCCCCTGTGCCTTCCTCATAACCCCCCCCAGACCCTCTCACCTTGCCGGCGTCCGCGTACAGCGGGATGTCGTGGAAGGGGGAGATGTACCGCCCGGCCGCATCCTCTGCAAGGCAAAGCGCGGCGCTCAGCGGGGCAGCCCCTGGGGCCTGGGGTCCACCCGACGTGAGCGCCCCGGGGGGTGCGAGGGGGAGGGAAGGGGGGTAGGGCAGGATGAGAGAGGGGACATAAGGAGCTGGGTGTGCTGCCGGCCGCACTCACTGAAGAACAGGCGGTACTCAATGCTGTGCGGCGCTGCGCGCTCCTCCACGCTGTACCCCGCCATGGCACCACGCTGCCGCTGCCCGCTCGGCTCAATGCGCAGCCGCCGCTGCCCGCACCCCCCGGCCCATAGCAACGCCCATAACCCGGCCCATAACCCGGCCCCTCTCCCCTTTAGCCCCGCCCTCGATCACACTGCGCAGGAGCGAAGTGCCGTCACCCTGCCTTGTGTCTGAGCCCAGCCGTGACGTGGCGCTGCGGGACGTGGGCTGGGAGCCGGCATGGGGCGGGTGTGTGTCACCGTGTGTGCTGTGCTATCCGTCATGGCACTACAGCGGGATGGCGCATGGCCATGCTGCAGGGTGGCACCGTGTGGCCACAGTGGCATGGAGTGGTGTGCTCCACTCTCCCACGGCTGTGCACCCCATAATGGTCGGCATGGGCTGGGAAAATGAGGACTTGGAGACATGACATCAGCATCGTGCCTTTATTGCAGTGACATTACAAACCCCCTATTCCCCTCCACTCCCAACAAGCCCTTAGGTTGGACACTCACTGATCATCACATCAAGACCCCAAACCCATAATGATATGGGGTGTCCACCCTACAGCAGTGCCATGCATGAGGTCCCCCATCTATCAGGCAAGCTGGTGGCCTCGGCTGCTCAGCCATTCCACGCAGGGATGCCGGCCCGTCGGGATGCCAGTGGCCTCGATTCTGAGTGCGGGGGAGAGTCGCTGGCCTGGGGCTGGGTGAAGACACGGTTGCGGGCACCATAGGGCCCACGGTGCTGCCGGCACGGTGGCAAGCAGAAAGGGGCTCTGAAGGCCTCCTGGAAGCCCCGTCGGAAGTTCTCATTGAAGTAGCCGTAGATGATGGGGTTGGCACTGCTGTTGAAGAAAGCCAGCCAGTGGGCAAAGGGAAAGATGTAGCCGGTGACCAGGTGCAGCTGGTGCTCGCTGAGGTGCCCGTAGTCTGTAAGCAGCATCAGTGTCCAGAGGGGCAGCCAGGAGAGGGTGAAGAAGAGGGCCATGATGATGAGCATGTTGATGACCTTCGCCTTCCTACGGGACACCTTCCTCCCCTCGGGCTCCTCAGGCCGGGTGCTGCGGGCGGGCGCTGCTGACTTGAAGAGTTTGAAGGCAATGCGGGCATACATGATGACAATGAGGGCGAGGGGTGCCACGTAGATGTGGGAAAAGAGGACGGTAGTGTAGATCTTCCTCATCTCTGTCTCGGGCCAGGCCTCCCAGCAGGAGTAGAGGGGGTAGGAGTTGTTGTAGGTATCCAGCATGAAGTGGTGCTCCTCCCTGGTGACAGTTAGGGTGATGGCGGAGGGGCACATGATGAGCAGGGCCAGCACCCAGATGATGGCAATGGTCACCAGGGCTTTCCTCAGCGTCAGCTTCTGCCGGAAGGGGTGGACGATGCAGCGAAACCTGTGGGGTTGTTGGGACCTCCTTGTCACACCTCAAGGAGGTGGCCAGCTGCATTAGCATGGCTTTGACCTGGAGGCTCTTTGAGTTTCCTGTTCACCTTCACCACATCTTTGTGGGCAAACTGGGAGGTGAAGAGAGTGGGGATGTGGTGCTGTGTGGTGTCCAAGCTTGGGAAGAGGGCCATGCCCACAATAGGATACCCCAAAGGAAGGAAGGTGGCCAGCACCCAGTGGTGGGACTGGAGTGTTACATGCACTGGGAGCTGCCCAAACACCATGCAGGACGAGGTGTCAGGATCCCCCCATCCCAACGTACCTCTCCACTGCGATAGCCACCAGCGTGAAAACAGAGGCGGAGACAGACATGCCCTGTACCAAGCCACTCATTTTGCACATGGCATTATCAAAAGGCCACCCTGCAAACACAGAGGGAGTGTTGGGGATAGTGGGCTGGCCACTGTCCCCGTGTCTGCCCACATCACCCCTGAGATTGAGCATTTGGTTCATCAACATCTACAAGCAGCTCCCTCTAGATGTCCCCATCCACCATGTGATGGTAAATTCTGATCTTAAGCAGGGGAAGCTGTATTTTTTTCTTGTTATTCATACAAATGTGGACTTCAGCAGTACAAAAAAAAAAAAAAAAAAAAAAAAAAAAAAAGAGAGAAAAGAAAAGAAAAAGGATTTGCATTACACTTTCCAGAAGGTTAAAGATTGAGGTGATATCACAAATACTCACCCTTGCCCTTTCTTCCGCGTTTCTGTTGGACTCCAGCTGTTATCAGAGGGACTGACCTTTAGGTCCTCGTTCCTCTGGGCTTTAATTTGTTTTCCCTGCTAAGGTGCAGGTGTGGCACAGCACTGGGACACAGATGACATCATAGGGCCACAATGTTACCAAACCCCTTTTCACCTTTGAAACATGGTGTAGTGGGAAAAGACCCTGTGGCCCCTTGGAGACAGGGGGATATGACACCCTGCCTTGCCTGGGCATGGGGCCACAATTTATAAATAAATTGGCAATATTGTGGCAATAAATACATAAACACTCTGCCCTGGCTGTGGCTTGTTTCACTCAATATAATGGAAAGCAGCGATACAGCTTTGAACCTCCATCAGATATGGCTGAATGCCCACCTGCCACCCTCCTTGAAATCAGCACAAAAAATGGGAGAGAGTTTTAGAAGCGGCCTCCTAGGGAAAGCAAGGAGAAGGTGGATGGGTGTCTTCCAACACTTCCCTTCCCCATCAGGTCTCGCCCCATACCATGCTCACCCGTGATGAGGTTGTCCACCAGAGTTGTAGGCATGCAGAAGATGCCCACCAGCAGGTCGCTGATGGCAAGGTTGAGGATGAACATGTTGGTGACCGTCCGCATCTGTCGGTTCTTCACCACGATGAAGCACACCAGGATGTTGCCAATCATGCACATGAGGAAGATGAAGGTGTAGGCTAGGATGAACATCACAGCCACGGGCGAGGAGTGCTGGTAGTATGCCAAGAAGGTGTAGTTTTCCTTCAGGATTTGGCTCTCACTGGCATTATCCCAGCTGCCATTGAAGGTGTCTAAGGAAGGGAAAGCAGAAAAATGAAAATGGAAGGGGATGAAGAAATTGTTCCCTTCTTTTCCTAATGCCCTCAAAGGTGAAGAGTCCCAGCCATGTCTCTGGCTCCAGCACGTGGGGCTGGGTTTGCTCAGCAGGTGGGATGGCTCTGTGCTGTGGATGTTGCTCAAAGCTCCAAATTCATTTTTGATCAATGGTTAAAGAAGGCCAGCAGGCATCTTGTTCTCATGGGGTTTTCCTAGGGATCATGCAAGGAAAGCAGGGCATGGTGAGAAGTCCATCTCCTGCTGCACTACAGCGCTCAGACCATGCAGATGCATCTGTGTGGACTCCCACGCAGCCGGTACAGGAGCCTGCAGAGAGTCCGAGAAAGAGGACCCCCTGTACTCTTCTTCCACATGCAGCCTTAATCATACATAGTTATCATTATTACCTGTGGCCAGGAGAGCTCCTGCTGGATGGGGGAACGTCATTTTGCTGCTGCAGACCTACTGGGGGAGCAGATCCGTGCACCGGTCCCCGGCAAGGATGTGGGAGGCTGCTGAGCAGGGGGAGACTCACCCTGAATGCTCATTGGCTGCAGTTTTCAGGCAGGAAAAGGGAAACGTTGGACTGGGCAGCAGCAGAGCCCTCAGCGGCACTGCCTGATACCTATATCAAGCCCAAAACTTTGCCTGACTTTATCACCGTGGGCTGCAATCCCTTGCAGCATTATCGGGTGAGAAATTAGAGGATTCTCCGAGGGGGAACTGGAAGGAGAGGTGAGAATAAAAGGCTCTGCGCTGGATGGGGACGTGTCCTCACATTCCTCGGCGGTGGGGACACCCCCGGGTCGATGGGGAAGGAAAAACCGCAATGAGAGGAAAAGAGATTTCTGCTTTGTGACTCACCCCCGCTTGGCTCCTGGTGCCGCAGCGCCTGCATCGGGAGGTGGGGAAGAAGGTCTCCTCCAGCCGGGGGTCCCCGCCGCTGAGCATCGCTCCTGTGCCGCCGTCACCGCTGCTTGCGGATGCGGCAGCAGCTCGGGGGGGAACGGGGGGAGAGCATCCTCCCATTGCCATGGATACCGGGGTACCCACAGGCAGCTCAGCGGTGACGGAGCCGGAGCAGCTCTGCTCGCTCCCAGCGCTGCAGATGTGGTCATCTGGCTGCTCGGGTCCCCTTGCCCACCCCACTGTCACACCTGGGTCTGTAGGGCAAGGCAAGTCCAGAAGTCACATGCTGCCCTGTGTGGCGGTGGGCATCCCACGGCCCCCTGGGGAAACCCCCCGGCGTGCTTCCTCCTGGCACAGTATGCAGGGAAAGCTTTCCGTGCTACATTCCAGTGCCTGGGAACTAAAGGTCCTCCTAAACGCCCTACAGCACCCTGCTGTGCCCCCTGCATCCTGTTCAGAGTCCCCCAGCGCCCCCTACAGCCCCCCAGCATCCTCTCCGCAACATCCCAGCGGTCCCTTAGCACCCTCTTTGCAGCCATAAGGAGACCCATCACGGGGACTCTGTGGGGACTCAAGCTCCTTCCAGCCTAATGCTGGCAACAAATAATCCATCAATGCAGGGAACACAGTGCACATAACACATTTAATCAGGCATTGGGGCACATCGTGCCAGCAGCTGGAAGCCATGGGAGCTCCGGGGCCAGTGTGCACTCCTGCAGGTGCCGGGCAGCAGGGACAGGTCAGGCTGTGGGGACATTGCCCTCAGGTGACAGCAGCAGCTCGAAGGGGACCAGGGGCTGGACGAGCAGGCGTACAGCAGGGCACACAGGGTTGGCACGTAGGTTGAGGCTCCGCAGCGAGGACATGGAGGCCAGAGCCTCTGTTGGCACCTCTGCAAGGGGGAGCAAAGGGAACAGGATTTGGGGAGGGATGTTTTTATTTTAAACAAGCAAACAAACAAAACAAAAATAGAACAGGTTAAATGCAGCTGCAAAGCTCAGTGCTGCTCATGGCAGCTTGCATAGGCAGCAAGGAACAGCAGCAGCGCCCATGCTTACAGCCGCCTGCACCCTGCTGCCAGCTTCTCCCCCTCCTTGTCCTGCTTTCCCAAGCAGAACGGGTGGAAAAGAGAAAACAGGCATTAAAACACAGCAAGAAAGAAAGCAAGAAGCCACTTTCATAATTAAACCAGCAGTGATTTTCCTCTGTTTAGAATGTAATAATAATGGTTAAAAAAAATCCAGCTAGCTGGGATGGAAGGCTGCTGGGGAAGCAGCAGGCATTGGAGGAAACCAATGGTGTTCCAACCAGGGAGTGTGCAGCTGTGTGGTGCCATCAGCCTTAAGCATGAAAGATAATGCTGTGATATCACTGCAAGGAGCAGGGAAAGGGTTAAGAGCCCTGACGTTAATATATGCATCACTACTCTGCAGGTTAAGAGCTCCTTGAGATGAAAGGGATGGCTGGCAGCACTGAAGGGCTTCTTCCGGAGCCCAGGGCTGCAGGCAGGCACTAATCGATGTGCTCATCCTCCCATTTCCCTAGAGAACATCACCCGCTGTGGCTCAGCATCCCCCAGAAGACTGAGATCCCTGAAGCAGATATCTTGAACCTGGCTTGTCCCTGAGAGCAGCTTTGTCTCCAGTGCAGCAGAAGGGAACGGGCAGAACCAGGAACCACGTGTGGTTGGGATGGCAGCATCAAAGCCTGGTGCTGCAAATCAACCCCCATCCACCTTCTGTAGACTGCCATGCTTTTATCCAGAGCAGGATCCTCAGTTTGTTATGGCACTGAGTGGCGAAACCTGGGTCCTGAGTCATAAAAGGCAGACAAACCAGCCCACCTTCATCCCCACACCACTCAGACATGGTATGCTGGCTGGAAGCGAGCAGGCTGCTAGATAACAGCATGAGGGTGAGCTTTCAGATGCTTCTGCATCATCTCCAAAGACACAGAGATGATGCTGGTCTTCTACCAGCCACAGCGGCGGGCAAAGGGTTCAAAGCCTGCATGGCCATCAAGGTAAATGAAGATGTGTGCTGGCTAAGCTCATGCTAATGGGTTCTCCTCAACTCTCCTTTGCTGCTGTGCACAGGGAAGAAGAGGTAAATGTAAATAAAAGCTCATAAATCATACAGAAAGCTCAGCCTTTGAGGCTCTAGAGTAACCCAGTGGACTCCATTCTGGTCCCAGACCATACAGCCATGAGCCATGAAGTGGAGGAGCCTGGAGGGGTGGTGAGAAGGGATACGGTCACAAGCACCAGTTTTCCTCCCCAGCCCCCTCCCCCTCACCTGCAATCTCATTCCCTTCCAGGTTGATGCTCTCCAGTGCAGGGGCAGCCGCCAGGGGCTCAGGGAAGTGCCGGAACTTGTTGTGGGCCAGGTTGATGGTGCGCAGGTGCAGCAGAGAGCCCAGCTCCTGGGGCAGGCGGTGCAGGAGGTTGCCCTCCAGGTTGAGTTCTGGAAGAGGAACAAAGCTGACCCTCCATTCTGTGCAGCAAAGCTCCCAGTGGAGGACTCCTCCAGGGAGCCAGGGCTGCTGCGAGGATCTGTATGTGACATGGATGTGCTCTAGGCTGGTGTTGTGCTGACTAGCTGTCTCCTCTCTAGACAAAAGATGCTGAGCTATTGGATAGTGTCACTAAATCACAGAATGGTTTGGCTTGGAAGGGACCTTAAAGATCATTGTGCTCCAGCTCCCATGTCGTGAGCCGGCAGCCCCCCACCAACTGTGATCCAGAGCCGTGGGATGTGGCACTGAGGCACACGGGCGGTAGGATGGTGGGAATGGGCCGGGTGAGCAGAGGGCTTTTCCAACCTCAGTGTTCCTGTGACATCAGGCCGGCCTTACCTCGCAGCTGGCTGAAGGTGGTGGCGAAGCGTGCGCCGAGAGCCTTCAGCTCGTTGTTAGCCAGCGAGATGCGGTGGATGCCCTGCGTGACGCTGCGCACCGCCTTGTAGATGCCGGCGGGGAAAGACACGAGCTTGCAGTCGGCCAGGTCTGCGGGGACAGCCGGCTGAGCGGCGGGGGCAGCTGCACGGCCCCAGGCTGCCAAACACGCGGCCCTCCCGCACGGACGGGCCCCGCCGCACCCCGACGTGGTGCGGGGACGGAGCAGCGCGGCACCCCGCCGGGGCCGCGTCCTTACCCAGCGTGTCGCTTTGGCTCTCCACCGTCTCGTTCACCCTCCTGGCCACGCGGGCCACCGCCTCGCCCATCCTTCTCTGCATGGGGGCGGCCGGGGGGGGACGCTGCGGGCGCGGCGGAGGCGGCGTTCCCCGCTGCTAAAAATAAAGCGCTGGGACATGTGCTCCAACGGGGCGGCCGGGGGTGGGGGCTGGGGGCGCGCTCTGCGGGCTCGGCGGGAGCGGGGCTAAGCGTAGGGCGGCCGGGTGGGCTCGGGCTCTCCGGACACCTCCCGTCCGAGATCGAACCGCGCGGACCGAGCCACGCGGCGGGAGCCGAACCCGGTTCCCCGTTCCGGAGCCGGGCGCCCTCCTCCCCTGCGGACCACGTGTGGCGGCGGGCGGGGATGTGGCGGCCCCGCCCCGCGGGGACAATAGCGCGGGGCCATGGCGTCGGCGGGCGGCCGCCAGCACAGCCAGAGCCGCGCCATCCCCGCCCGCCCCGCGCCGCACGGCGACGCCGCTTCGCTGCCGCCCGGCTGCTGCAGCACGCCCGGCGGCACGCTGTTCTCCACCACGCCGGGAGGTAAGAGCGTGTGAAGCCCTACGCCCCGAGCTGCGGCGCTCCCCGCGGCTGGGCCCCGCAGGAAGGCCAGGCCGTGCCGCACGGAGCGGGTGAGGCTGCGGGCGGGGGGTCGGGGTCGGCGGGTGTCCGTAAGGGCGGCACCCCGCGGGAAAAGAAGAGCGCCCGGGTGACACGGACGCGTCCCCCCCCCCGGCCCTCCCTCCCTCCGCAGGCACCCGCATCATCTACGACCGCAAGTTCCTGCTGGAGCGCCGTAACTCGCCCATGGCGCAGACCCCGCCGTGCCAGCTGCCCGACATCCCCGGTGTTACCAGCCCCGGGGCCGGCGACGAGCCCAAGGTGGAGCCCAGCAGCCCCAGCAATCAGGACGGCAAGCCAGCGGCCGGTAAGCGGGCGGCCCCTCCCGGGTCCCCGAGCCGTGCGATGCACACGTGCTCCTCTCGGTGTCTCTTGCAGGGGACGACGCGCAGTTCGAGATGGACATCTGACCGGGCACCCGCCGCTCTCCTTCGCCATTGCCCCGTTTATTGGTCCGTCGTTTAGTCTTGTTTGTTTTTTTTTCCCCCTCCCGTTTCGTTTGTGTCTTTCACCGCATCACCCCGCTCCATCCCCTTCCCTTAACTGGTCTTAAGGAGCAGCGCCTGGAAATGGAGGTGCTGCCCACGGGGCTCCCGTCCCGGGCCTTCCCTGGGAAGTTTCAGCAGCCACGGCACTGGGAAGGCACCGGCACCTCCGTGCACTGCAAACTCTTGGGTCCAGGTTCGACCCCTCTGGCACCTGAGCTCCCAATTTCTATGGGGCCACACATGGCACCGAGCCCTCAGTTTTCCACTTTTTGGTACTAAAAAGAGGGACAACCACAATGTGGGGAGAAAAAAGGGTCGAGCGGCAGCGTCTCTTCCCTCAAACCCCAATCTGTGCCATGGGGTTTGGGGTGGGCTTCATCGCCGGGTGCTTTGGGAGACGCTGTGAGCGAGCGAGTGTGAGTGGAAGTACGGTGTGCGTGCGGCTGAGTGCTTGTGACACACACACAGATATATATGTTATATAGAGAGAAATATATTTTTCCTTAAAACGTTGGCCCTCGGGGGTCCATCGTGGCCCCGGAGCAGCCGGGGGACACAGTGTGGTGTGAGGAAGGTGATGGCCATCAGCCACGCGGTGCCTTGCGGGACAGCTGCTCTCCGAGCCAAGAAAAAAAACCAATCAAGGACAAAGCGAACTTTCTACAGCTTTCTACGACGTTTCTACGACTTTCTACTGATAATTTTTCTCTTTTTGTTTTGTTTTAAACGGGATTCTGGCTGAAAAGCAAGGAGTGCCCGGCATCTCGGGGCGGCTTCTCTGCTGTTCAGGGTTGTCGGTGGGTTTTTTGGTTTTCCTGTCTCCTGCACGGGAGGAGGAAATCTGCCACCGGTGGTTGCTGTTACAGTGAGGTCAATAAAGATCTTGGTTCTACGACAGCGACACGAGTGGGGTTTCTTTGGCCTTATCCCCATTTACCCACGTGGTGACTGCTCTACTAACGCAGGATGTTTGCAGGGCAGAAGCATCTGCAGGGCATGGAGGTTCCTGGGTGTGCAGCTGGAGAGCTACCAAGGAAAGTCCCTCTGGGGACATCCCAGCAGATGGCATGACCGTGAGGCGCTGTGTCAAAAAGCCATTCCAGAAAGATCCAAAATGTTGTTTTTCTGATGGTGGTTTCCAAAACCAGGTACAGTGCTGGGACAGACGCAGTAGAAAAGTGCTTCAGAGGCCTGCACCCTCACCCTGTTTAGCCAAGGAAAAGAAAACTAATAGAAGGAGGAGGATAAAAGGTTTGCTGGAGCAGGGAAAGAGGGCTGATAGCCGCCCAGTGTGGGTTTTCACCTCCTTTTCTGAGCTTTAGGAGAGCAAGGGGTGCTTTGGGGTTCCCCATCTCACCCAGAGGCTTGCAGCAGTGCCCCGTAGCAGTGTGACTGTTGAGTAAACTGCACATTCCCAGCCATTCCACAAGCTGGTGTGACATGCATTTTTGCCCCAAGCTCAGTGTGAAGTTGCATTTAGCATCAGGGCACGGCATCGCTGTGGGTTCACATTTCCAACCAATGCCTGAAGTCTGCTGCAGAGCAGAGGCCAGCCCGCAAGCCTGAATTGCTGGGGCCTGTGAAGCTCAGGCTCCTGCAGGCGGGGATAAGCCCTCAGTGCTCCGTAGTGTTGGGGCTGCTCACACACCCTGCTCCCCAGACTTTACCATTTTCGGGCTGCCTCTGGGCTGCGTTTACATTCCTTTCCCTCCTTCCTGGTGACACCGACAGCTCCTTCTCCCTTTTTCCTTGGCCTGTTGGGCTTTTGTAAATATTTATGCACGGTGTTGGCGGTGCCTGCTGCAGGGCTGGGGCATTTCGGGTCTTCGGATGAGGCTCCTGAGTCCTCCCTGTAGGGCTGACGTGCTTCAGGTGGTAACAGTATGGTTACATAGGAAGGACAATCGCATGGGGATGTGGCTCAGTTGGACTGAGTGACCTTAGAGGTCTTTTCCAAACTTTATGACTCTAATTCAATCCTATGAATGTGCTGGGGACCGTAGGGTGTTCGGGGGCAATATACCAGGGTATCTCCAAGGTGATGGGAACTATGGCTGCGGGACTGCTGTACACTATGGGGTTCCTAATGGGGCTGAGTTCTGCAACACTTTTTGGGGGGGACCTTGAGCAGAAACGAGCTGGATCTGAGGCTTGCAAAGTGCCAGGGAGACCCCGAGGGGCTGCAATAAGCTGTGGGGTCTCAAAGTGGAAAGGTGCCGACCCCAAGGACCGCCGGCTGCAACGCGCCATGGGGTCCCGGTGGCCACGGCGTGCCGATCCCCCCCCCCCGCCCCAGGCTCAGCCCCTGGGAGCAGGGAGGTGCCACGGCGGGACGCGGGCGGAGCCGGGAGGCAGCGGGCGGAGCCGGCCCGCAGCGGGGCCGCTTAAACCCGTCCCGCCGCCCCGCCCCACACCCGGACCGACGGTCGGAGGGACGCGCGGACGCAGGCGGTGGGCGGCCGCGGGGCTGCTCCGCCAGCCCGGGCCCCGCAGCCCCGATGGGGCCGGCCCGGAGCCGCCCCCGGCAGCGCTGAGCCGCACGGAGCCGCCAGGTACCGCGCTGGGGGAGGGCGGGGGGCTGCGGGGACGTTCGCATCCGCATCCGTCGGGGGAACCGCGGGCCGAGAGCCCCGTGCAGCCTCTCGCCGTGTGCGGGGCGAAGCGACGGGGCGGGAGTCCTGGCCGCATCCCGCAGCGCTGCGGGGTTGTTCTCCCGTCGTTATCCTGCGGGGTGCCGCTCCGGGCTTTCTAGGAACGGCTGCGAAGTGCTGTAGGGCCGGCTGGTTTCGGTGGGTTTGGGAACCGAGCAGCTCCGGATGAGCTCTGCGTTTCCGACGCCCCGCGGTGGTATTTCTCACCTTTCCTTTGAGCTTTCTTTGCGCTATCGAGCCGCTTCCTTCCGGCACTGTCTGCTGCGAGAGGACCCCGTTGGAAGGGACCGTTGCGGTCATCGGGCTCAGCCCCAGTTTGCAACTCGGAAGGAGCCGGGCCTTGATTCTTTCTCCTTTTCCAGCTTTTAAACGAGTTACTTTGTATCCATTTACACGTATTTTAAGCAGATCAGCGTGCCTCCCTGTGCTTTCCTCCCGGCTGCTCCAAACCCAGCAGGCTCCCTCCTGCCGCAGAGAGAACGTGCTGTCCCATGCATTCGATGGCTTTTCTTTCTTTCTTTCTTTTCTTTTCTTTTCTTTTTTTCATAGGATGTGTTGGCTTTTGGAATAAAAGGGGTGAGAGAGCAGGGGCAGCACCGCGCTCCATCACTTCCTCTCTCCGGTGATGCCGCGTGCTCCCTGCTCCATCCGGCGGTGCTTCCTGCCCCCACCCCCCCACGACCCTCTGGGGAACACCGCACGTTTCCCATTTTGGGGCTAAATCCCCGGTTTTGGGGCAGCTCAGGGCCACGGCCCTCTTGGCACAAAGCTTACCCCAGCAGTTTGGTGCCCTCGGTAATGGCATAGCCGTCCTAATTTAGGAAGCTGTAAACGAGCAGTTTGCAGGGAAGGGTGTAATTTGGGGGTTTCTCCCAGGGAGAGGCCGTGTTGTGTAGCGGAGCTGAGGACAAGTGGCTGTGGCACTGGCTCCCCTGTAGACAGAACAAAACCTGGGTGGGGTGCCCAGGATCGATGCGGTGCTTCCCTCCCCAAAACATTAAAAAATATATATATATCTTTGTATGTTTTAAAAGATAAAACTGCATTGCAACGCTGGGAGTGCAGCAGTGGTTTGTTTGTCCCTGTTCCTCCTGCTGACAATGAGGCAGCCAGGGCGAGTGCACGCTTCCTCCCACCGTGGCAGATGCATCCTGCAGCTGGGCCCCCCCGCTATATTTAGGCCATTGTTAGTGCTGGCCTTGGGCCTCCGCCAGCTCCCTGTGCCGTGGGGGTCGGACCCATATGTGGGGGCTGACACGGTGGGAAACAGAGGGGTGAGGTCAGGGGTGCCGATGGGTGAGTGGGAGCGCTGCTCTTTTCCACCGCTTTGGTGGAGAAGAGCTGTATGGTTTGCAACTAGCAAGCAAAGGGATTTATTTATTTTGGTTTAGAGGAAAGAAGTGGCTTTTCACAAGGCAGCCAAAAATCTGGTCTTGGTGACAAAGCCTGTTTGCAAGGCAGCACAGCAGACTGCAAAAGCATCTGAGGGTCAGGGTGCTGGTTCCCCATCAGTGCCCGGCTCCCAGCACATGCTGTGTCCACGCCGCCGAGCCCCGGCGCTGTGCATTTGCTACGGAAGCAAGAAAAGCGCCTTTTTCTTCCTGAGCTTAGCAGGAAGAACAGGCACTGCATTGTCCCAGGGTGGCCGAGCATGGCGGGATGCTCCTGGCTGTCCTCTGCTCCCCTTTGGAGTCCTCTGTATGCATGCATGCACGCACATGTCTGCAGGCACTTGCTTGTGGATGCACATGTTGGCGTGTGCCTCCATGTGTGCACAGGAAAGCCGGTCGCAATCTCAGCGTGCAACAACAAATGCAGTGTGCTGGGAATGAGCCTGGGAGGAAATCACAGATTGCTGGAGCACTTAGCTGTGTTTTGCTGCTCTTCAAGCATTTTCCGTGCTCACGCTGGGGCACAGGAGGCTAATGGCTGTCCTGCCAGGACGGGAAGCCGCAGGTCACTCTGCAGTGCCATCTGCTGACTCATCACATTTTGGGGGCTGGCTCTAGGGTTTCTTCTTTCCCCTCTTCCCAGCCTTGATGGCAGAGAAGCTGTGCTGGGGATTCAGCTGTGGTGGGGCTGGACCCAGCTTGGAGGACAAGGGGAGAGAAAGCCTGTAAGGAGAGCGGGAAGGAAATTGGAGAGCACGGGAAGGGCTGGGTTCGTGTTTCTTCGGAAATGGGCCTCCCCTTGCCATGCCGGGGCAGCTGAAAAAATTCCTCTCCCTTTACCATCCCCCTCCCTCTCATCCCGACCCTGTTCTTCTGTCCCTGTGCAGCCTGTGGATGATGGGCACGACCGCCAGTACGGCTCAGCAGACTGTCTCAGCCTCTGCCTTCGAGAGTGTGCATGGCATTGGCACCATGGAGGACCAGCGCTCCTTGAGCATCCACTCCTTCCAAACCCTTGGGCTGCACAACAGCAAGGCCAAGTCCATCATCACCAACAAAGTGGCACCAGTGGTCATCACGTGAGTCCCAGCAGCCATCTGCAGTCCCTCCATGCTGTCTCCAGATTGGACGCTGTCCTTTCTTGGTTCATTTCAAACCCTCTCTATCTCCTGTTGCATGCTCCCCTCTCTCTCCATGCTTTCAGCAAAAAGAAATCCCTACTTATTTATTTTTGGGTAATCGTACCTCCTTCTGCATGTGATTCCTCCAGGTACAACTGCAGGGAGGAGTTCCAGATCCACGATGACCTGCTGAAGGCCAACTACACAGTAGGACGCATCTCTGAGACCACGCTGGAGCACTACCTGGTGCAGGTTGGCATTGCTACTTGTTGCTCCTGCATGCTTCCTGTGCTCGGATCCTGTTCCATCTTCTTTCTTATCCTGTAGGGGAAATATTTCATGGTCAGAGATGTGTACGGCAAGTTGGATGTCTTGAACACTACCGGCAGCTGTGGAGCTCCGAATTTCCGGCAAGCCAAAGGAGGTTATGCAGTGTTTGGTATGGGTCAGCCCAGCCTCAATGGTTTCAAGCTTGTGCTGCAGAAGCTGCAGAGAGAAGGCCACAAGGTTGGTGCAGTGAGAGCAAGCGTGGCCTTAAAGCAGAGCTCTTCTGCTCTTGTTTGTGAGAGAGGATCTGTAGGTTGTTGTGGAAATTGAGAGGATATGTGTGAAGAGAGTGGCCAAAATACTCCATCTCCAGAGCTGCTGGTCAGTCCATGGAGGAGGCTGGCACTAGGTTTTGGGAAGCCTTTTCCCCTGCTGCATGCTTGGCTGCATCCCTCATATCCCTCATCTGTGGCCATCTTTCCAGGAGTGTGTCTTCTTCTGTGTTCGTGAGGAACCTGTGCTCTTCTTGCGTGTGGAGAATGACTTTGTGCCCTACACTCCAAGGGGCAAGGAGAACCTCCATGAGAACCTCCACGGTTTGCAGAGGGGGCTGTGTGTGGAAGATCTGGAGCTCACCATCCGCAAAGAGGTGATTCCCATGGGCTGGGGAGTTGCTGGGGCTTTGGTAGGGTTCTACATCTTCTGGTGTGCAGCTCTGCATTCTTGGGTGTCCAAGAAAGTGAAAAATCAGAAGCACTGAGATGGGGATTGTGCCCATTCTCCCCTTTGGACATCTCATGGGGATGGGTTTGAAGCAGCCAGATACTGCGTGGGGCCTCCACCCGCATCCACCAGGCCCACAGGTGTAGATGGCAATCTCTATCTCCACTAGATCCACAACTTTGCACAGCTGAGTGAGGGAGTCTACTATGTGTACAATGACATTGAGCGCTTTCGGGATGAGCCGCACACTGTGAGGGTGCAGGGTGAGGAGGACATCCATGTAACGGAGGAGGTGTACCGCCGGCCCATCTTCCTCCTGCCCACCTACCGCTACCACCGCCTGCCCCTGCCTGTTGATGGGGCCCCTCTGGAGGAGCAGTTCGATGCTTTCATCCACTTCCTTAGGGTGAGCCAAGCGAAACCGTGGGGATTTTGGGGTGGGATTTGCTTCCCCAGTTTTCTGGGACTGGTGGGAAGGGCTGTTACTCCTGCGTTTAGGTAAAGGAACCATCTCCACCCCAGGCAGAGTGCTGGAGATGCTCTTGGAATTGCAGAATGACTTGTGTTGGAAGGGACCTCTAAGGTCATGTAGTTCCAACCCCCATGCTATAGGCAGGGATACCTCCTACTAGACCAGGTTGTTCAGGTTGTTCATAGCCCCATCCTTGCTCCTTGCATAGATTGATTAATTTTGGGTGAACTTATTTTGCAAGCCCTTCATGTTCAACAGTCACCAAACCAATGTGCAGGCTTGGTGTCACTGTATTCTTCCCTCTTCTAAAATAAAACAGAAGCTTCCTGTGTGAAGTAGCCTGTCTGGGGAAGCAACAGCTGGAGGGGTCCCTGAGGGGGGGGTCCTACTTTCTTCCCCTTTTTGGCTTCATGTAACAGGGAGCCTGCGCGTGTGATTGTGTCCTGTTCCTGCCTGTCCATGCCCCTTGCTGGAGGTGGTGATCTCTTACGCCTCCCAGCATTCCTGCACACTCAGCTCCTTTTGAGGGAAAACAGTTTGGGTTTGGTGCAAATGCTTGTGGTGGCAGGCCTGATATGGAGGATTTGGGCCGGGAAGTGGGACTAATGATTAATCCCATCATTGATTCATGGAGGAGGGGATCATCACTGATGGGGCCATCCCTCAGCCTGCTCCCCATGAGATGCCCATGCCAGCCTGTGCTCTCCTTGCTGCCCCTGGGTACCATCCATCCCTGTCTCTCTTCCTCTTAGGAGAGCCCTGGTCTGCTGCTGCGGGATCCCAGCCGCCCCCCACCAGCACTGCTCTTCAGCTGCCAGACTGGAGTGGGCAGGACCAACCTGGCCATGGCCTTGGGCACCCTCATCCTCCTCCACCACCGGGGAGCAGCACCCAAGACTGAGTAAGTGAGACAGTCCCAGTGTGGTCAGCATGGCCATGGTGCTCATTGGTTTAATGGCCTCTTTCTCCCTTTTCCTTGGGTAGCCCCCCACATCCAGCCAAAACACCGCCGAGGGCCAGATTTCGGGTCATCCAGAGCTTCATCGAGATGGTACCCAAAGGGCAACAGATGGTGGAGGAGGTAAGTGAGGGGGGGTCTGCCAAACCCATGCTGATATCGGGGTGGGCAAAGTGGGCTTCCTCTGCTCACTGGCTCTCCCTGCTCAAGGTGGACAGTGTGATTGCCTCCTGCTCAGAGATGCACGACATGAAGGAGGCCATCTATGAGTCCAAGAAGAAGCTGGAAGGGATTGGAGAAGACTACCAGATCCAGGTACTGCTTCTCGGGTGACATCTCCCTCTCCTAAACAGCCATGGAGCATCAGTCAGGGCCCCCTTTAGTGAGCCATTAATTAGAGGATTGCTCAGCTGCCTTTATAACCCTGCTCTGTGCATGGTAATTTATAGAAATGTTTTCATGAGCGGATTGGAAGAATGTAAATTATAGAAATCCAAAACTTCCTGTGCCCTGGAAGCTTCCCAGGGGTGTGTAAACCTTGAAGGTTGTGAAGGTTTTTTTTTCCTGTTTAAGAGCAATGAAATTAAGCAGGCCAGGGCTTTGTGGAAACCTGACTTCTTATTTTGAGCATTGTCTCTGGTTCTGGCAGATGCCCTTGAGACAGATAATACTCTGTCTTTGTTTCTACCATCTTTAATACTGCGAAATGAGTGGGTTGGGGTCCAGCATCTTCTCTGGCTTTTCCAGCTGGTCTTTTGGTTGACTGGGAAGACTCAGATCCCAGATGCATTTTAACTCCCCTTCCAGCTTTTCTGGATTTGAATTTTTCCATCAGGGTGTGACAAGCATGCCGCTAGAGTGGGGCACCCCAAATTAAATCCTTCCCTGTTAATTTCCTAGGGTAGATTTGCGTCTGCTTGGTGCTGCTTCGTGTGATGGTGCATGTTGTTGTGTACAGCAGGGGGACTCTCTTGGCTATGAGGCCAAGTGTGGACAGAGCCATAGGAGCACACCTGGGTGCCCTTCTTGGGCACTCTGGGGTCAAAGGGTGATCTGGCTGACCCTCCATTCACACTGGGGAGGGCTGCTGTGTGTCCTCCTCGACAATGGAAAACAAGTGGCTGGGGATTGCTGTAAATTAGCCCAGAGGAGTGTTTATTTGAAGTCTGCACGTAGCAAGAGCACATTTAAACAATGGCAGGGGGCCAGGAAAATGTGCTGGGTGATGTGGGTGGGGGGAGAGGAGAAGAGGAAAGACTCTGGGCACCGAGGAGTTGGGGGGCAGGGAGGGGAAAGAAAAGTTTGAGCTTCTGGAGTGATGGCACAGAGAAGTGATGCTGGGTCTTGGGTGGGATGCTCAATTCCATCCATACAGTGCCTGGCCCTTCCTGGCCTGACCCTGGCTTGTCTCTGTGCTCCCAGGCTCTGTTGTGGGTTTTGGGAGCCAATGTGCTGCTCTGCCTCTTGATAAATGACTGCAGGCGGGATTTGTCTTGTGGATCACAAGTAAATATTCATGACTCAATGCCATTGTGTTGGCAGTGCACAGAGCCTGCTTGCCAAGTCTGCCTGGGATGCAGGAAAGAATCCTCTGCAATGCATGTTCTGTCTTAATGGGGTTTCCATCATGTCCACGATGGGGATTTTGCTTGTAGGGAATAGGGGCAGGATGTGTGTGTCTCCCTGGGGTCTATCACATGGACTGTAATCTCCAAAGGGCCTTTGGGAGAACCTTGTGTAGAGTTGCATACTGTTCTGCTGGTCCTGAGGTTTTGAGCTTGCATCCCAAACCCAGTAGTTTCTGGGGGAACCCCATGGCTCCCAGGGAAGCCCGATGACTGGAGCATCACAGCTGGAATCCATAGTGGTGTCCAAGGTGGTGTTGGCACCTTGTGTTGATCAAACCCCTCTGTTTGGGTCTTGCTCTCCTAGTAGCATCTGGACATTGTATCTCCCGGACAGGCAGGCAGCCTGTGTTGTGTTGGACCTGCTCCCAGAGTGTCCGTGGGTGAAAGGGAAGGCTTTGTTTGATCTGAAATGCAAATTTATAGCTCTAAGAATTGCTTAATATGGAAAATTGAGATGTTTCATTTAAAAACATAAACTAAAAGACAAAAGCACAGAAAACTATTCCAGATAGGGTTCCGTAGCTTTATTCCACTTTCATTCTCATGTGGAAGCAGCTTGGTGAAGTTAGTGTGAAAATGCTGAAGCCCTTCTTAGGGACTTACATGGCATTTCTGCCTCCTTTCCTCCAAATCAGTATTTACAAACAGCCTGAGGCCAGCTAGCTGCTTGCTCATCTCCTCCTAAGCAGGCATGTGGTGCTCTCCTAGGCTCCAGGAGGAGCTGCTCCTGCCCTGTGATCTGCGATGGGTGTGATTAATGTCCTATGTGTTTGCTTTCAGGGGAACAGCACCAAAGAATACTTCCTCCAGAGGACTCTGCAGAGCCTTGAACACTATTTCTACCTGATTGCCTTCAACTATTACCTTCATGAGCAGGTAAAGACCACATCTCCTGGCTGGGTGGTGGGAGGGCAGGGCAACATCTCAAGCTGCAATGGGAGGAGGATGGCATCATCATTGACTCCTTTTTTGGAAGCATGTGGCAGGGGGTGGGGGCGAGCCCAGGCTGATGGCGTGCCCCCTCCCCGGCCCCCCGCCGGCAGTACCCCCTGGGCTTTGCCCTCAGCTTCAGCAGGTGGATGTGCCGGCACCCTGAGCTCTACCGACTGCAGGCGAGCATGAACTCCTCTGAGCTCACCATCACCGGGGACCTCATCACCAAGGGAACACGAGTGCTGGTGAGTGCCTCACCTGGGTGTAGGAATGGGGCTGGTTGTCTGCTGGAGTGGCACTGTCTTGGGATGCTCAACCTCGAGGAGGTTTGGTGTGGTGGGAGAAGCAAGGGGTTGTCTGTGGTAAGGCAGGTGTTGAGTCTTAGGCCTCCAGGTCTGTATCCTCAGCAGGGATGGGTGCGTTCCTAGTGATGACCTGCGCACACCAGTGTGCCCAGCCCTGTCTGTTGTGCCACAGGTGGTGGATGAGCGCTTCTGCCCAGACGTGCTGAGCACTGTGAAGGAGATGAGCGTAGCCAATTTCCGACGGGTGCCTAAGATGCCCATCTATGGGACAGCGCAGCCGAGCTCCAAGGTGAGAGGCAGGTGCCTTGTGGCAGGCAGGGCCACCCCTCTGAGTGCCATCCTCTCACCTTGGCTACCCCTTCCCCCAGGCCCTGGGCAGTGTCCTGCGGTACCTGACAGATGCAAAGAGAAAGCACTCGCGCATCTTGTGGGTCAGCCTGCGGGAAGAGGTGGTGCTGGAGGGGAACGAGCAAATCTACACACTCAGGGAGCCAGGAAGCCTTGACCAGCTCATCCCTGTGCCGGTATCCACACCTGAGCAGCTGGAGGTGAGCCTGGGCTTTGGGGTGCACCTTGGTGTGCCTGGTCCTGCCTTGGGGTAATGCGTTCTGGGTGTGATGCTTGTTGAAGGAGTCTCCTCTTTGCATATGAGCATCTTTGCTGGGGATCACCAGAAGCACGGGGGCTTCACCCCAAATGGTGCCAAGGGAAGGATGCACAAAGGTTTCACACTGGGGTTGTGTGAAATCTGCTCACCGGTGTTGTTCATGGCTGGTGATTCTTCCCTCTGTCACGTCTGTCCTCTTTGCTCCAAAATTTTACTTTAAATTTGACCTTGTATTGCATTCCTTTGAGCTTTCTGCAGATAACTGGATGTAGGACAGAGGTGTTAGGTCATGTTCCTTATGAGGGAAAGGCATCTCCCACTCTGAGCCCTCATGAGAGAGATGTTCCTGGGAAATAAATATTAGATGCCCCCTCACCCACCATAGGTACTTGTCTGGGGCTATAAATATATATTTATTGCAAAGGGGGTTTTGCTGCCAGCAGCATCTTGGTTGCCTGGAGAAGTAAGGTCTCTGGGGTGTATGGGGATGGCAGTGCCCAAGATCCCTGGACAGAAGTGGCAGCCAGGACCTGGAGTGTGAGTCAGTGTCAGGCTGTATCTTAAAACATAAAAATGGTGGGGGAAAAACAAAAACAAAACAAACAAACAAAAAAAACCCAAAAAAACCCAACAAAACAAAAACTGAGGGGAAAAGGTGAAAGAGGAGTAGGTCTGATGGTTCTGGTGGTGAGGTTTTTTCTGTACTTTGCAGAAACTTGAGTCCACGCTGAAGGGTGACCTGCTAAAGTCACAGAAATGGCTGGAGGTCTACTTGGAAGCAGAGAAGCAGATGAAGATGTTCAAGAGCTGTCTGACCACACAGGAGATCTTCAACCAGCACAAGAGTACCTGCCAGGGCCTGACCTACCGGCGCATCCCTATCCCTGACTTCTGTGCTCCCAAGGAGCAGGTAGCAGCATTGTCACCACATCCTAAGCCTGCCTTCCATATTTATTTGTTTCTGACTGAGGGCAGGGGATGGGTGAGAGCATCCTCCTTAAAACCCTTGGTGTTGCTCTCACAGGATTTTGACCGGCTGCTGGAGGCGATGAAGAATGCCCTGGCTGAAGACTCACGGACAGCCTTTGTATTCAACTGTGCCAGTGGCCGGGGCAGGACCACTACAGCCATGGTCATCGCTGTCCTCACGCTCTGGCACTTCAATGTGGGTACCAGTGCTTGCAGATGGTGGGGGCTGTAGGGATAGTTCCTTTTTTTGTTGCCTCTGTGTAGCCACAGAGGAACTGTAGGAGGAGTGGTGATGTGTCCCCATTTGTCCTGTTCCTGAGGAGTGGTGGGAGGCACTGGAGGAATGAAGGGTTAAGGGCGGGAGAGATGTGGCTCTTCTCTTGCAGAGTAGATGGGGGGTAAAATTTCAGGTGGCCAAGTGTGTAACACTCTATCCTTCTCTGCCTTCTGTAGGGCATCCCTGAGATGAGTGAGGAGGAGATTGTGAGTGTGCCTGATGCCAAGTACACTAAAGGGGAGTTTGAGGTGAGTCCTGGAGCCAACATGACCCCATGCTGTGTAGGGTCTTGCTTGGTGAGACTTGCTTGGGGGAGGATGGTTCTTTCCTGGGCTGGGGGATGAGTGTGGGCAGGGAGTGGTTGGGTTGAGGGCACCAGGTGTTGAGTGCAGGCACGGAGTGGTTGGCTTGAGAGCATCAGGTGAAGACCCTTCCTGTGTTCCAGGTAGTGATGAAGGTGGTCCAACTCCTGCCTGATGGTCACCGGATGAAGAAGGAGGTGGATATGGCCCTGGACACGGTCAGCGAGACCATGACACCCATGCATTACCACCTTCGAGAAATCATCATCTGTACCTACCGGCAGGTGAGCAATGCCCTTTTCTGCTGTAGGGGTGATCCACCAGAACCCAAATAGGGCAGCCACATCATGGATAAGAGTGGGACCTCACACCAAAGCTGTGTGGCACGTCACCAAGGAGAAACCAGGGCTCCCAGGGTAGTGGCTTTGGGGGTTCTTCACTGATTTTTTCCCTCCCCCTGCATGAAAACGGGAAAATACAGCAAGGCCTGACAGCTCCCATGTGGCTGTTTGCCACAACTGGTTATGGGGTGAGGAGCAGAAAGCAGAAGATTAAGTTGATAACTGATTTACTACTCACTGTGGTCCCTTACCCAAAGCAATAGGGGCTTGAGGGTTGTGGTGGTCCAGCATCCCTTGCTGTGCTGAATCCTGCCTCCCATTCCTCCTGCTGCAGCCAGCAGAGGGCAGGGCTGCTCTGTGATGTTCTCCTTCTGGCTTGTCCAATTTGAGGGGGTGGAACACCCAGGCGTCGCAGCTGGCCAAGCCATGCGCTTCTTGGCAGCCTTGCCTTTGCAGAGCTGTGATGACGGGGCGAGCTGCTCCCATTCATTAGCATTATTATTTTTTGGAATGCGGCCTCCTGCCCGTTCCCGCGACCTCCTCGTGCCCCTTGCTGGCACTTGGCAGTGAGGAGCAGCACATGGGTGTTCCTGGGCCATATCCTGTTTCCCAGCCAGCTGCATCCAGCCCGCCCTGATGGCCTGGTGGGGAAGGAAGATAAGCAGGGAGTCATCCTCTGCCCCAGGAAGAGCCTTTTATCGCTGCCTAAGAGGCAATGCGTGCAAAAGCTTTAATGCAGTTTTTTTTTTTTTCTTTTCCCAAAATCTGAGCCCAGGATAGGCAAGTGCTATGGGGAATCTCTGCTTTGGCTGGCAGGTACAAACTGGAAGAAAGGCATGTGCTTCCAAATGTACATAGCCCCACCGTGGGCAGGTTTTGGTTGCACCCTGCTTTTTTTTTAGTCTTGGGTTGGTGGGAGCAATGTTTGGAGCTATGCAAGGGACGCTCCACAGGGTCAGGGCAAACAGGATGGAAGGAAAATTTGCTCTGGTGCTCAGCTTGGATTCCTTCCTATCCCTTCCCATCCTAAACTGGGAAGAAAAAATAGATTGATGCCTTCCTTCCGCTGTTGGAGGATGTGTTGTTCAGGGAGGTTGAGTGCTTCTGCAGAAGCTGGCAGCAATAGTTGGCTGCTTCTTTTGGTCTCAGCTGCAGCAGAGATATCCAACAAGGCTTTGCATGTTCATATGATCCACCTGAAGATGATGACATCCATTAGGTTCCTTGGCTTAGCGGGCATTTCAGTGGGGCCTTGTTGCTCAGTTGTTGTTGTCTTTAGTGCAATTGTTTCCTAACCATCTCCTACCTTTTGGCTTCACGTTTGGTTAGAAAATCTCATCAGGATCAGCTCTGTTCAAGTATCCCTGTGTATACTTCGGACTGACGTCTTTCCCAGTGCAGAATTGATCACATGGCGTTGCTAGGAGTAGGGCTCTGAATCAGTTGGGGAAGGAAAAGTAACAAAGCATGGTTTTCAAAGATGGGAACACTTGTTTCCAAAACCAGTAGGGCATGGTTTGCATGTGGAGAAAGGCAGGGTGCTGGGCATGGGCACGCATTTAGTAACACCTATTTCTGAGGGCTGTAGGGCACAAAGGGAAGCTTTTTATATGCTAGAAACCACAGCACTATGAGAGCCTGGGCTGCCAAGCAGATTCTTGTCTTTCCTTGCGCTTGCAGGGGCGGTCGGGAAAGGATGAGCAGGAGCGGCGGCTGCTGCGGCTGCGGAGCCTGCAATACCTGGAGCGCTACATCTACCTGATCCTTTTCAATGCCTACCTGCACCTGGAGAAGAAGGACTCCTGGCAGCGGCCCTTCAGCCTCTGGATGCGTGAGGTAGGGCTTCAGTTTGGGCCAAAATCTGGTGTGATGCAGTGCCTGGGGAGGAAAGGTGCTTGTGTTCTTGTCTGTCACTCGCAGGTAGGTGTGCAGTGTGTGTTGGACCCAACCCACTGCTACCTCTTGATGTTATAACCAAACATTTGGGGCTGTGCTCCCAGTGCTGGGAAAGCTCCTGTTTTAACACATCTTGAATAAGCTATTAATTAACCCATGTCATGGAGACGCATGGAGTGTTAGGGAAATACTGCATCACTGCAAGGTGAGAGAACCTTGTCCTTTGCCCTGTGCCACCTATTCACAATGGGGAAACATTCCTGGCTTTTAGGTTCTCCTCATAGCCAGGCTAGGATGCCCAGCTTGTCCCTGCTCCAACTTTTTGATTCCTCCAGAAAGACTTAAAATTTGAGACACCTTTCCCAGGTGCCCCGCTTGGGAAATACTGTGCTCTCTCCTTCCCCTGGGATGAAATGAGCCTCCCGTGCCCCTGTTTGCTGGGAGAGGGTGCGCCCCACTGAGCATCAAAGGTCCCTTTGGCTCCAGCACAAGCGCTGCGCTTTCAGTATTTATTTAAAAAAAAAAAAAAAAATTAAAAGCCCAACAAGGCCACATTGTAACTTTATTTCCGGAAGGGCGCCAAAGTTAACAAACCATAAAGCTGCTTATAAAACGCAGCAGCAGCAGCCGGAGGAAGGCACGGGGAGGGGTCGGTGCCATGCCGGCGCGGTGGGCTTGGGTCACGCAAGGAGATGCTGTGCGGCCATTCATCTGCAGCAAAACCAGCTCACCCTCTGCTGTGCTTCCAGGTGGCGGCTGTGGCTGGTGTGTACGAGGTGCTGGATGGGCTGGGCTTCCCTGAGCTGGAGCAGCTGGAGGATGAGGAGCCGATGCAGAGGCTACGTGGGCGCTGGAGGGCGCAGAACAGGGCCGGCTGGCCCAGCCGTGGGGACTTCATATAGGGGTAGAGACTGCGTGCACCCTGAGTGAAAAGGGAGGGGGAAAAAAAGAAACCAGGGGGAGGGAGGGAACCTTTGACCATGAGAATTAGGGGTTCTTCAAGATGCAATAAAGATGTTGTAAGTTAAACAAGAAGCTGTTGGATGGGTGCTTGTGAGTGAGGGAGCGTGAGTGTCTATATACGTGTGTGCATGCTGACAGTCATATCTGTAAGTGTGCACACACATTTTATAAATGTTTGTATAGGTGTGAATGCGAACAGGTCTGTGTATATCCAGGCCCAAAGCTTTGTAGCCTGCTTTGGAACTTGCAGCCTTCCCCTCTTTGCATGGGAATCCTCAATAGCTGGTGGTATTTGCTCATTCTTTCTGATTTTTTTTTTTGGCTGTGTATGGCACTGGGGGAAGCGATGCATTGGAGCTTCCAATGGTTTTTGAAGCCTTAGAGCATCCATATTTGAGGGCAGCACTTGTGAAGACAGTGGGAATTCTGCCTCTGAGCATTAGCCTTTCAGAATATACATCTGGATTGCACCTGAAAACATAATTAATAGACATAATGAGTGGATTCTTTTTTAATTGGGTGTGAAATGATCAAGAAGGGACACAGGGCTCCCTCCTGCTGGCACCCCTGTGCTGGGGATGGCTGGAGCCACCCGCTTTCATCCACTGCCAGCAGCAGGAGGTGCAGACAGTGTTGAGCAGAAAGGGGGGAGGCTGGAAAAAAGAAATACTTAAAAATAGCATAAGGTGCTTTCTTTTTCTGGCTTAGCTCCTGCTGTGGCTGCGAGAGCCCTGATTTCCCCCAAGGTTCCCTCAACAGCATTTGATTTTCCAGCTTAAACGGGCCTTTTGGTTTTGCTTTTTCTTTCAGGCTGCATTCTTGTTTTGCTGGGTGTTTTCTGCTGATTTTTTGTAGTGATGGAGATGGGCTCACAATGAGAGGCGGGGGGGGAGGGCTGTGCCCCCACCCACACCCTTCCTAACAACAGGGGGGATGCTGAGCAGGGTCTTAATGAGCAAGTCTTTAATTGCTGCAGTCCTCCAGCCCTTTAATCTGGGTAATGAAGGCTGGAGATTTGCATCACCTGCACTGGGGTCTCAAAGGCTTTTTTCCGCTTTCCCACCTTCATGACAAGCGATTTCCAACACGGGCCAAAAGCAATTGTCTGGAAGAAAAGGGCCGATGGGTATGAATGCATTTGGGTGTGAAAAGCGACTGTGCCCTATTTATTTTGAGGTAAGAACGTCATGGCTGCAGTGTGCAGGCATTCAGAGCCCTCAGCCTCAGGCATCCCGGCCCTGTGGGGATCAGGAATGCCTGCACCCAGCAGCCCCCAGCACACACCCTTGCTGTTACAAGGATAAGGAGGGTGAAGTTTTGCTAGTGGGAAGGAAATTGTGCTTCGAGGTGTGCCCCACAGCATCCCCAGAGGGATGCCCGGGTGGGATGTGGAAATTCAACGCCTTTAGGAAAACACCCACATTCCACTGATGGAAAAAAAGCTGTTTGCGTCAGTGAATGTGGGCATATTGTGGGAGGGATGGGATGTGGGATAGGACCCTGCAGCTTGGGGAGGGACTGCAGCCACCTCCCCAGCCCTCTGCCTGCTGGAGAGGGTGATGTGCTGGGGGCTGGTGTGCTCGTGTGTGCTGAAACATGCCAGTGCTTAAGTATCCTTGTTGTTGTTTATTCCCATTCCAAAGGCCACCAATAAGGGTATAATTGAATATACATGGATATAATGAGGTGATATATACATAAGGAGTTTCTCTTTGAGGGGTAGATGCGGTGCAGAGGGCAGGTTTGGGGCTGCCGGCATGTTAGGCACCCCATTTGTCAATGGAGCAGTGCCCCCTCTATTTATTCAGTGTATGCATGGAGGTTTTTTTTGCTGGGCTTACGTTGGCCAGCAGCCCTGACCCCATGGCCCTCTGCAGGTTCCCGTGTTTTCCCTTCTGCGCCATGCGGGAGGCTGCTGGACCTCAGTGAGGCAACGCATCTGCGTTTCATTTTCCAGCTAAAGAATAGCAATTAAGATGCTTCTGCAGAGCCAGGGCTTGGAAAACTAAAAATAAAGCCATTCCCCAGCAGCCCCAGCCTGCATCCATTAACAGCGACAATCCCAAAAGTTGGGGGCACGGTGCAGAGTATGGGCTCAAAGCAATGTTTCCTTGCACATCATGAGGAGAAGGGCTGCTTTATGGTCCCTGCACACATGAAAAATTCATCTTCCCTTTGCTGAGATGAAGCTGAGTGGTGGCTCAGTGCAGTGTGTGGCCGTGCAGGAGTGATGAGCGGTGTGGGGATGAGCAGAGCCCCAGGGGACAGGGAGGAGGAGACACGGAGCATCGCTTTGGGCTTCATGCAGCAGTAAGTGGGACATGATTAAAAATGAATAACGTGTGCAAAGGGGAAGGTGCATCTACGGGGAGAGCTGCACAGAGCTGGCCTTGTTCGTTGCGCTGATCTCTTCAGTTCTCCACTGTTTATTTGGGATATTTGCCTGCTGAATGGCTTGTGGTCAAACCCACCCCTGTGGGAGCACATGGCTCACTGTGTCACTCCCCGTCCCCACCATCCCACGTTGCCATTGGGGTCCCTGCAGACATTTTGGATGGCAGGGGGTTTCTCAGCTCTGTCGGCTGGAGCGGCCGTTCCTAGAAGGAGAGCAACTTTTTCCCCTCTCCTTTCCCAGCAGGCTCTGGCAGCCGCCCAGTGCTGCAGGAACAGATCTCCCTTGGTCCGTTCCCATTGCGCGGGAAGGGCTGATGGTTGGGTAGGTTGGGGCCCTGGGCAGCCTGACCCAAAGGAATGGCATCTCCATCTTGAAGAATGGACAGATCCCTCTTTCCATGTTGCTCCCGCCCCATAGCGGCCTCCTGTTGTTTGGTGCATTGGGAACACAACCTGATGGCCAAGCCCTCAGCCTCCAGCACTGAGCCCCGCGGTGCCACGCTCTTGTCCAGGCACGGTGGCCTCCTCAGCGGCTCCCCACACCTCCATGGGGCTTTTCTCATGGGCCCCCCACGCAGCCCTGCAGGCTGGGGCTGCTCTCCCCAGTTCGTGCCTTCTGCCCCCGGAGCGGCGGCAGTAAATATTTTGGGTTTTAATCTAATCGGGGCCGGCATGCCTGAGGGATGAGGTCATGCAGTGCATGAAATGCACACCAACAACTTTGTAAATTTGCTACTTTTTTTTTTCTTTTTTTTTTTTTCTCTCTTTTTCAAAATCGTTGCTTTTTATTTTACCTTTCCACTTCTTTTGCCTTTATTATTATTCCTTGGTTGTTTCCCTTTGCTTTTGCTGATTCCTTGCTCTTTTTAACCTCTGTTGTTGTTTGTTTTTTCCTCCTTTTTTCCCCCCTCTGCTCTTTTTCTTCTGCTATGTTTTGGTCCCTATTTGTACATTTTGAATGCTCTCTATTTGGTTTTCTTTAATCTTTTTTCCTCTTTTCTTTTTCTTGCTTTTTTTTCCCTGCATTTTTTTGTCTCTCTTTTTTTTTCCTTTCCTTTTTCCCCCCTTTTTTTTCCTCTTTTTTGTCTCTTTTAATTTTCCCTAATTTTTCTTTTTTTTTCCTTTTTCATTTTTTCTCATTTTTTCCCCCTTATTTTTCCTTTTTTTTTCTTTTCCTCTTTTCATTTACATCCTCCTTTTTATCCTTTTTTTCCCTTTTTCTCCTTCTATTCTTCTTTCTTTTTAGTCTCTCCTTTTAACTTTTTCTCCTCCTTTCTTTTTTTTATCCCCTTTTTTCTCTTTATTTCTTTTTCCCCTCCTTTTCTTTTCTCTTTTATTTCTAATTTTCCTTCCTCTTTTTCCTTCTTTCCCCCTTTTCCCCTCCTTTCTCCCACTTTTTTTTTCTCTTCTTTCCCTCGTTTCTTTTTTTCTTCTTCCACTTTTGCTCTTTTTAATTCCTTTTTTGCTTTTTCTTCTTTTTTTTTTTTTTTTCCTTTTCCCCCTCTCTTTGCCTTACAATTTCCATCTTCCTTTCGGTTTACTATATTTCCTCCCCCCAATCCCCTTCACTTTTCGCGTACTTTCCCTTCACTTCAATACCTCCTCCCTTTTGTTTCCACCTCCCCTTTCGATGCCCCTATATCCCCTGCCCATCTCCCCACCCTCCCCAGTCCCCGCCCCGACCCTCCCTGTGCTGCCCTCACGGCGGCGGCGTTGGCCGCGCAGCTCGGCGCCGCCCGTTCCCCGCAGGCGGCGGCCCCGACCCCGGCCCCGGGTAGCGGCGGCGGCGGCGGCGGCGCGGGGGGAGGCGGGCGCCGAGCTGTGTGAGCCCCGCCCGCCCCGCAGCCGCCGGCCCCAAATGGATTATCTGCGGCTGGTGCTCTCCTGCCTCGTCCCGCTGCAAGGCTGCCTGGCCGCCGGCAGCCCAGGTACGGGGGACTGAGCTGGGGGGCGGTAGGGAGGTTTCGGGGCTGGGGGGAGGGTGAGTAGGGTTGGAGACGAGCAGTAGGATGGTATCAACAGCGGTGGTTGGAGAGAGGGTTAGGATGTGAGCAGTGGCTGGGGCGGGAGTTGTGTTGGGGGGAACTCTGCCTGGGGTAACCCCGATCTACCCTAAATCCATCTCCATCCATCCACCCACCGATCCGGTCACCCCACCCATCCTTCCATCCACCCACCCGCTAACCTGTGCGTTCACCCACCTGTCTGGTCTCTCACCCATCCTTCCGCCCCCCCACGTGTCCCGCAGAGCTCCTGCTATCCGGCCAACTGAGCGAGTATGGCGTGACCGTGCCCTTCAGCACCGACTGCCGCGGCCGTTTCCTCTCCCACTTACTGTCCGGTGGCACAGCAACGACGGCCCCCACTGAAGCTCCCTGTCCCCCTGCCCCAGCCCGCCGCCGCCGTGGGGCCCACCATGCATCCTCCCAGCACGGTGCTGGCAGCCGCCTGCTCTACTTCAATGTCACGGTGCTGGGTCGTGAGCTGCACCTCCGGCTGCGACCCAATGCCGGCCTGGTGCCACCACGTGCCGTGGCTGAGTGGCAGGAAGACTTTGGTTTGCTACTGCGGCAGCCCCTGCAGCATCACTGCCTCTTCACCGGGGACATCACCGGTGTGCCTGGTGGCACCGTGGCCATCAGCAACTGTGACGGGCTGGTAGGTGTTGGCCCTGCACCATTGGGGTTCTTTATGCTTTGGGTTGGGTGTCCTAAGATGAAGAGCTTGGGCAGGTCTGGGTTAGGGGATACTGCCCTGTGGGTGCTATGGTCACTATGGTGAGGGTGGCAGTGCTGCTCCTTCCTCACCCAGACAGCATCCCTCAGTTGCTATGGATGGGGCCCTGGGCAGCCTGGTCAATTGGGGGGCACCCAACAACATCGGGGGGTGGGGCTGGGTAGGCTTTAAGGTCCTTTCAAACCCAACCATGCCGTGGTTCTATAGCTCTGCCCACGTGTCCCTCTCCCAGGCTTCATTTTGAGGAGCATCTCCGTGGTTTTGGCAATAGCTCACTTATTTGGGCTTTCTGGTGGCCTTGGGATGGCTGTGTGAGGGTGAACCAGCAACACAGCAGCCCCCGTTGCCTCTTCATCCCCAGCAGCCCTCCTGCCCGCAGGGTTCTATTCTGAATATGCTTCAGTAGTTTATCCTCACTTTTCTTCACCTCAAATCACTGCCCTTCAAACTTCCTCTGGGCCAATTTACTCCAATTTAACTCTCCTTTTTCATGCCAGCATTTACTATTTCCTCCCGGTATCACTTCCCAGGTTGCACTTTGGTCGCTCTAAAATTCTCATTTCACTTTTTTTTTTTCCCCTTTGCTTCTTTTTTTATTGTTTTATTCTGGCAGTTCCGCAGCTGCTTTTGGCTGCTAGCACAAACAATTTGGCATTCCATTCTTTTTATACGGCGCGTGGTGTTACTCTACAAGCAGAAATGATAGAGCAGCAGGGCTAGAAATAAATACTCCGCGTCCATCCGGCAGTTTATTTTTTGCCAGCAGTTTGAGCTCATCATCCCCAGCTTTGGAAGCATCTCCTCTAAATGCAGCAAGGCTGGGAAACAGCAGAGAGTTCTCTGTGACCCGGAGCTCTTCGCGGACGGCGAACTTGGACGTGGTTGAAAGTGGTGGGGATGCTTCCTCTGCCTCCAGCAAGCAGCCAGTAGTGCTGCTGCTGCACTGGGAGCTGCTTTCTGCTGTAGGTTGTGATGCTGGCTGGCAGCTTTGGGGCTGTGCCTACCCTGAGCACCTTTGGCTTTGCTGGTCGCTACCTGACTGACTGTGCTGGAGCAGTGCTGGGCAGAGCATCCCCCCAGAAGCCACGAGTCCCCCAGATGGCATTTTCCACCCCATTTTGCAGGCTGGGGTGGAAGCAGGTAGCGGGGTGCACTGCTCCGTGCCCCAAAGCCTCTCCCCACGCGACCCCTGGCTGTGTGTGTTCCCGCAGTGCCTCTCTCTGGGACGGTTTGTTCAAATGAAGCGTGAGGCGCATAGGAAAAATCCATAGGCACGTCTCCACTCCCCCCTTCTCTGCTTCCCTGGACAGTTGGTGACTTTTTCCATGCTCAGGGTTTCCTGAGGTTCCTGGGGAGTTTTATCCCTGGGGGGTGCTGGGGGTCCTGGGGGTGAGGGGGCACCCCCCTCCTCTGCCATATGGGCTCAGTGAGGACCTGGAGGGGAGCCTTCATCCTTCCCAGCCCTCTGCATTCTGGCAGCAGTCGCTGTGCTGAGGGCTGCTTCCAAAAATATCAGTGTTTTCCCTTTTTTTCTGGTAGGGCTGACTTCAAAGAGACCTTCTTGAACGCTGTGTCCCAATGGGGAATATCCTATGGGAAAGACAGCAGCCCTGCTCACTGCGTTCGGCGCCGCGTGGTGGGAAGCGCTGGGCGCATTCACGCGTGTGGAATCCCAGCGTGCCGGCCGTGCTTGGGGCCGTGCCCGGGGCTCTGCCCTCAGGGCTGTGTGGTTTGTGTTGGGCAGTGGGGTGGCCGACAGCTCACCTTGGTGGGGAGCTCTGAAATTTTATGTGAATTCTAAAATTCAAGCATCCTTCTGGACTTTTGTGTTGTTTGTATCCTTGGTGGTAACAATGTCTGGGAGCTGTACACTTAAAAAATGGGGCTTTCCATGGGGAGAGGTTCCTGCTTGGTATCTGAGGGGAGCAGGGACTGTAAACATGGTGCTCCAAATACAGGATCCCCCTGTCCTCATGGAGCACAGACCTCCCAGTGCCATGTGCTGGGGCTGTGGCTACATGCAGGGTGGGAGGAAAGGATGCAGTGTGGTGCACCAAGGTTCCTCAAGAAGGAGGACCAAAGCCACAGCAACCCTTGATCTGCTTCCAAGAGGAGGTAAGCAGCTGAAAAAAGCAAAGTGGAGCAGGAAATTTGTGGAAGTATAATGGAGCCAGGTTGGCTGATGGCATGGGGATGCGGTGATGTGTCCATGCTTCCCCAGTGAGTGCTCCACTGGGTCCATGTTGTGCTGTGGGAGTAGGCTCGTGTGACTGGGGAACTGATCTGTATGTCCTGCCCACACTTGCTAGGATTTGGGAAGCAGTGGGACTCATGGTGCAGCCCAGTGTGTCACCAAAAGGATTCCCGTGTTAATCCCAAATGCTTCAGGGCAGAGATGGGAGTTCCTTTCCTTCATCCCATTGCCATCGCAGCAGGGAATGGCCGCTTCCCTTCTTGGTGGCCTGGGGGAGAAGGATGTGTGTGGGGACAGCTGGGTGTCCCCTGGCACAGGGGATGCAGGGGAAACTGGTGAGACAAGATGGATCCAGTGGTGGGGGTACTGGGCAGCTTAGTAGGGAAGTAGCCAAATGAGCCCATTTAGTCCCCAAAAAGAGTTGTGGGTATATAATTGAGCTCAGCATTCCCATTTTTCCTCTTTGTCTCCTTGCACCCTGCAGGCTGGCCTGATCCGGACAGACAGTGGTGAGTTCTTCATTGAGCCACTAGAGCGCGGGCAGCAAGACATGGAGGCACGGGGCCGTGCCCATGTGGTGTATCCCCGCACGGCCGTCCAGCATGGCCCCCCACAGCCCCCAGGTAGGACCCCTGCGTTCTGTAAATTACCTGGTTGTGCCAGGCTGGGGGTGGGCATGCAGCCTGCTAGCGTCTGGGGTGCCAGGACATGCCTGTTCCCCACAACAAGTGCTTGGCTTTGGCTTTGCAACAGTTCTGTGGCTTATTGTTGGGTATTGATTTGGCTGTTTGAATCATAGATCACAGAATGATTCAAGTTGCAAAAGTCCACTCAACCCACCCCCACCTGCCCACTGCCCACATCCCTCAGTGTTACATCTCCACGGCTCTGGAACACTTCCACAACAGCATTCCCACCTCCTGCACTCTTTGACTTCTATGTCCTCATGTTGCCCTGCCTCTTCCCTCCTAAAACTTGGACTTTCTGGGTTTGTTCTTTCTTTCTCGGGAGGAATCTGTATAGATTAAGGGCACAGGGTATTTGTAGTTGTTTGGGGCTAGGGTTGCTGGTGGGGCTGGGGAGAGCAGGATGCTGCAGCAGGGGATGTTCAGTGTGTCTTCTCCATTAATCTGAGGCATTATCATTACAAGGGGGACTTCATTAAAAGTGGTACCCTTGAAAACACGGATCCAAAAACCCAACCCAAACCTCATTACGTGGGGTGAACCACCATCAGCACATGTTCCCCAGCAGGCCCATCCTTATGGTCTCACTGTACCGTACCACAACCACCTCCACACCCAGCATCAGCAAAGATGCACTGAGCCCCTAACCTGACTCTCAGTGCTGGCTCTCCTCACCCCTGCTCCTTCTTCTCCTGCCCCCTTGGTGGCCAGGTGTGCAGCTGGGTGAGCTCCCCAACTCGCTGGAGCGGCTGGCTGAGCGGCTGGGTGAAGCGGAGCGCCGGCGGCGGCATGCCAGGAGGGATGGCTACAACATCGAGGTGCTGCTGGCTGTTGATGACTCAGTGGTGCGCTTCCATGGGAAGGAGCATGTGCAGAACTATGTCCTCACCCTGATGAACATCGTAAGGCGCTGCTGGTGGATCCCCGGGGTGGCTGTGGGGAGGGGTCGCCGTGCTTCATTCTTAGGGCTGCGGGGTAAACCATGTGTAGGAGGGGTGTGCTGGTGTGCCACCTTTCAGAGGAGGTGTGAGCCTCCTCTGGGTGGATCCTCAGGGTGTTTACAATGCTACCAGCCCCAGACATATGCAGGAGATGGAGAAGTTGAAGCTGGACTCAGTGATCCTTATGGGTCCCTTTCAAGTTGGGTTGTTCTATGATTCTATGAAGTTCTTTTACATAGCCCAGTGCCTTCCCTGCAACCTTTTCTTCTCTGATGCTTTCCCCATGCTAGGTGTTGGTGTGCAGGGCGGTGGGAATTCCAGCACCATATCCATATACTGCTTTTGGGCAGTTTTTCCCCGTTTTCCCATTAGCTCCTCCTTCACATGAAGGATGCTGTGGGGTCTCCTGTGTTTGGGGTTCCGGAGATGAGCTCATTGCCCCTTCTCACCAGGGAACAAGGGCTGCCAATATGCATCAAAAGGCAGTTTTCAGCCCCATTTCATGGTTTGGCGGCAGCGCTTTTCACTGGGCTGCCGACTGCTCAGATAAAGGCAGCGCTGGGGTCTGGGAATTGAATGAGGAGGGTGGGAAGCACTGCATCAATGAAAGGGGAAAAGTAACGTAATGCAGATAAATGCCTCCCTGTAGGTATTCCGTTGAGTGGGAGCGGGGCTGGTGTGGGACCCTGTGCATCACTAGGGTTTGTGCCCCACAGTTTGGGTAACTGCATGATGTACTTGGTGTTTTCCCATTGTTTCGTGTTTCTAGGGAAACCTCATGAGTCAGAGCCAGGCTTTGACTTGTGCGCCCCCTCCAGCGCATTGGGAGTTCATTGTTTGTGGGGAAAAAGTGTTGCTGAGACCCCACGTAAGAGGGATTTGGGTAAAGTGCAAAGCTCCAGCTTTATTTTTAGCCTGGGGTTACCTAACTGCTGTGCTGAACAGGCAGAGATTCTCTTCCCTCCCCACGGAGCTTGCAAAATAAAAGTCAGCTCTGTGAGCTGCCTCCTTGCTGGCGATGCAATAACAACAGCAAATACCTCTGATGTTGTTCTTACACATGCATGCGCTTTCCCCGCCATACACGGGTTCGTGTGTTTGGGACAGCGTAGCCGTTGCGTGGAGGCATGCGAGTGCAGGGCAAGCGGCTGAAGATGACTTGGCTGCCCTGCCCGCGAGACCTGGGATTTGGAAACGTCAGCGATTCTGCTTGCCTGGCAAATTCTTCTCGTGCTCTCTTTGTGTTTGCCTTACCTCAGGAACGGGGGAGTCTAGACGGCTGCAGGGCGGCTCACAGTGGGAGTGGGGTCCTGGTGCTGTGCTGCACTGCTGCTGCCCCCCGGCTTGCTGCAGTCTGCTGGCCTTGCTGCTTTGCCTCCAGCCCGTGGCTGGACTGTGCTTTTAGTGTCTCCTGCATTATACCTCCCTTAAATGGAGCTGGAGAGTGTGCCTTTCCAGATGGTGGCAGTACGCAGGCTGACATCTGACCCTGTTAGGTAAGGAGCTCTGCACACCAGCTGTTCCCCTACACAGCAGGTATTTTCTGGAGGGCTTTTCTCCAGATCTGCTGATGATCTGCTCCTTATCTGATTTCTGAATCAGCTGCAGAGGTTGCTGTGGAGTCAGAATGGTTTGGGTTAGGAGGGACCTCAAAGCCCATCCAGCTCCATCTTTTGCTGTGGGCTGGCTGTTCCCCACTAGGTCAGGGCCCCATCCATGGCCATGGGAATCTCCAGGGAGGGGATGCCCACAGCTCTGGGTAGCAGTGCCAGCACCTCACCGCCCTCTGTGTAAAGAATGTATTCCTAACATCTAACCCAAATCTCCCCTCTTTTAGTTTAAAGCCATTCCCCCTTGTTCTGTTACTATAAAAAACGTAAAAAGTTGTTTTGTCCTCCTCCTGCATTCGAGGTGTGGCAGGAGTGGGCTTCTGTTACCTCTGCGTAGCCCTGGGCTGCTCCATGGAAGTGCTGGTGGTCACGTGGCTGCACTGATGCTGGCTCATGCTGGGGTTCAGGAATGGACTGACTCAAACAGAAGCCTGCTGTCAGTCCTGGGCCTCACAAAGCTCTCATGCTGCCTGGAAAGTCATCTGAATCCATGCGGCATCTGCAGCCATTGTTCGAGTGGAAGCTTAGAGGGAAAAGGGAAAAAAAAAACAAAGGAAAAAAGCTGTAAACCTGGCTTCTGTTTATAACATTCATTTTAATGTTCATCATGGAAGAGCCAAGGGAAGTTAGTGCCCCCTTCTCACTGCTGGATTATGAGGCAGGATGCCATGGTATTCATGCTGCTGTGTTGTGTCTTCGTCTTGGGCTTCATTTGCTGTTCCTCAACATTATCGTGTCTTCTTGCACGGCTCCCAGGTTTGAGGAGAGCAACCCCAGGAGAACCTGAGTAAAACCAAGATGGTTGAAATCAGTGATAGTTTCTTGAAGTCCTGGAGCCCTTCTCCTCCTGACCATAGAATTGTTAGAGTTGGAATAGATGATTAAGACCAAGCTCAGCTGTCAGCCCAACACCACTATGCCTGCTAACCACAGAAAGTCATACATTCACGGGCCGTCTCTCTTGTGTTTCTGCTGAAGGGCTGGAGAACTTATTAATTCTGATCATATGTCTTCAGAATATGGGGTGGTGAGTGTTAAAGGATGGATGTTGCTGTTTGCTGTTAGAATGTTTGAGCAGAACAGGTACTTGTGAAAGGAAGAGCAGAGAGAAGTTCCATTAAGGGCCGCCCTTTCAAACCTCTTCCTTCCCAAAATGCAGGAAAAGAGGGCAATAACTCATGAGTTCCTCTACAAAGTGATCTCTAGCAGCAGAGCTAGATGTATGTGTTACTGTACTGACTCACAAACCCTCCCTGTTCTCTGTGCTGTGCTGTCTCCTCTTGTGGATTGCTCCCAGGGTTTTGAAGCAGTAGGTCAGATTTGACTCACCGGCACAACAGCTGAGTAATACCCTTGCTTTGATAAGATCAATTTCTTTTCTTCTTTTTATTTTTATTATTTATTCTTTTTTTAAATTTTTTTAGAAATTCCAACTGCAAGGACATGTCATCCCCAAGCATTTCCTTGTATCCAAGCTCTGCAGCTTGCTGTGGGATGCTCTGTGGTGGAGGGGGCCCCGTGGGAAAGGCAGCTGCTCTCGTTGGTGCTGGTGATGTCACTGAACATCTGAGCCCCCTGATTGCTGGGAAATGTTGCTTTTTTGGCTGGTCTGCTCTGTGGTTTTTAAAGCACAACAAGAACAAAGCCAGCTGAGGGTGGGAGGAGGGAGATGCAGTCTTTGCACCTGGTCTTGGAAAGTGGGAGAGGAGTGAGAGCGTGCAGGGCTGGACCTAGCTGGGGAGCAATGCTTGTTGCCAACAGTGTTGGGATATGCATAAACATGCATGTGGAAAGCTAAACACTTAGCTGATGGCCAGACTGTGCTGGCCTCTGCACTCTAGGCACCTCCCTGTGGGTTATGGGTCAGGCACCCTGGACGAGCAGGACATAGGACCCATGTCAGCTCCATTTTCCAGGGATTTCCTTAGAAAGCCACAAGAGGATTATTTTAAGCCATTCTTCCTGCAGGGCGTGGGGTGGGTGACAGGTGGGAGGATGCTGAACACAGGAGCGTGAAGAGCAGCAGGGACCAGGGGCTGCTTTGCTAGCTGTGAAGGTCTCAGCTCTCCCTCTGTTTTATCTTTTTCTCTCATTCTTCAGGTGGATGAAATTTACCATGATGAGTCCTTGGGTGTCCACATCAACATCGTGCTAGTCAGGATGATCATGGTGGGGTACCGTCAGGTAAGGGCAGCACCAGGCACTGTGGCACAGGAGTGTTCTTGTTGTTTCTTAGATTGCTCTTTGGTTTTGAGCCAGAAAGTTTCCTATAGAACAATGCAATTTGCTGTGCGTTTCATGGCAAGTCCTTACACTACACAGAGTGCTCTAGGAAGAATATTAACAAGCCCGATGCAGTAATATCTGTGTGTGGTCCATGAATCAGCCCCAGTGGATCTTTGAGAAAAGCTCTGATTGTTTCTGCTTGGCCAGAAGAAACAAAATGCATCCTAGAGACCTGGCGATGGTTCTCGGGAGCGCAAGGATGAGAATAGAGGCAGTCTCATTTTTGGCAAATCCTGGCTGAGAGAAACATCATTGTTAGCTGTGGAAGCCAGCAGCACATCTGGCTTCTTCCCAGCAGTGTCCGTGCTTGGGGCTAGAGGATGATGTGATCCATGGAGGGGAAGGTGGGATGAGGGTTCGGGGGCTGTGGTCAGGGTGATTTAATCATTGCAAAACCCTGTACTAGAGGCAGATGGTGTGGCCGACTGTGTCACTGTTTAAGTTTGGGGATGATGTGGAAGCCCTGTGCAGATGTTTGGATCTGGGTGAGGTCCCAGCCCACGAATGTTTGATGTTTTCTGAGAGCTTTCTGTGAGGTGACATGGTGCAGGCATCACAGCACAGCCAGCTCTGCTTCTGCACTGAGTTCTGGTTGAGGTTGCCACTGGTCTCAGGAAGCCCCTCCGCTTGGGCCTTTTGTCTCTGCCTTGCACTTGGCAGGATAAGGACCCCCATGGCTCCTTATGGAAAGAGCAGCGTTTCTGATCCTTCTTCAGCTCCTGAGCTCAGTAGGTGCCTGCCCACCAGGTAGAGAGGAGATTGTTCTGAGTGCATCTTTGCAAAGTGGTCGTCCTGAACAAAAACTGAAGATATTGAAGATGTTTTCTGCTGGGGTCTCTAACCGTGTTGTTCAAGCACCGCAAGGCTGAAAAGTGCTGAGCATCAGCATCTTGCTAAAGAGCCAGAGCAGGAATCGGAATGCTCCTTGCTTTCCAGTATGCTAAGCTCCTCGATTTTATTTTATTATATTTTGATTTCTTGCTTCTTTTCCCAGTCAGTCAGCCTGATTGAGCGTGGGAACCCATCCCGGAGCCTGGAGCAGGTTTGCCGCTGGGCTCATGCACAGCAGCGCTCTGACCCCGATCATGCTGAGCACCACGACCACGCCGTGTTCCTCACTAGGCAAGATTTTGGTCCTGCAGGTATGCAAGGTACTGTATTAATCTCGGTCATGTTCGTGCAGTCTACCAGGGGAGAACCAGCAAGGGAGCTTGTCAGGGACTTAGAGAACCTGGCTCTGTGTGGGTCATTGTGACCCAATTTTTATTTTGTTTTTCTGAAGCTTTCTGGCCAAGTGACTGCACCCCATGGCAGTGGTGAGATGACGTTTTTTTGGCATATGGGCAGGAGCCTGGAAGGACGTGGTGCTGGGGGTGTTTACCAGTGGGTTTTCCCCAGGAGCTGGCTGAGGCTCCCCTTGAGTTGTCCAGCTCCAGAAGGACCAGCGCTATCTCCATCCTCATGCTGCACAGTGTTGCGGTTTGGAGCCTCAGTGCTCTCCTCTGCAGAGCCAAGCCAGGCCCTGGGGAGCCTATAAAAACTTCTGGTGCTGGCAGCAGCTTGCGGTGTGGAGGAGAGCAGCAGTGGCCAGCACTGAGTAATCTTGGAAAGCTGATGCAATTCTGGCTTTCTGCATTACGAGAGGCTGGAGTGGGAGCTGCCCCATGTGTGGGCACTGCCTTGCCATGGGAAATGCTGGGACAAGAGGTGGTCAGTGCGGGATGGCTGGTGGCAAAGCTCCACGGAGCTGGGAAAGGTGCTGAGCTGATCTTTACCAACTAAATGCTTTTCAGGTACTTCTTGTCACTGCTGAGAACTCTTTCCTTCTCCCAGTTCTCACCCAGACCTTCGTTGTAGGTGTCAGTGTCCTTTCTGTCTCCTCATCCTGTTCCCCTGCCAGACAACCTTCTTGGTTGGGATGTGATCCCATTTTCATTCTAGACAAAATATATTCTCTCTCATCCAGAAAACTTTCCACGTCATTGCTCTTTCTTGTGGAAAGTTTCATGGAAAAAATAAAAAAGCCTTATCCAGGATTTGACTCATTGCTGTGCGGTTAAACCCAATTACCCACTTCTCTTTCTCAAGGTTCCTAGCTTGACTTTTGCTTTCTTTTTGACTGTGGAGTGTCAAACACTGTCTGCTCAACTGCCGTTGTCTTTGGGGCTCTCTTTCAGTTAGCCTGCAGTGGTGGGATGGGTGAGGGATGAGTTGGGGTCCTCCTCTCCTGCCCCTTTGTCACCTGCTGAGCCCAGCCTTCCTCTCAGCTCACCCTCTGCCTTCATCCCAAATGCTGTGTCAGAGTTACACAGGATGATGTTGTCCTGCTTTGGACAAAGCTCCTTGGGACCCGTGTATCCTTCCTTTAACAATTTCCTGTCCCTCGATGCCAAAAAGGGTAGTATGAATTATGACCGGCTCTTGCTTGTCCCTTTATTTTTTTTGCCTTTTTCAAAAGCCATATCTTCCCTCTCCTCCCCTCTCCTTCTTTCACTTTCTGCAGGCTATGCACCGGTGACAGGGATGTGCCACCCTCTCCGCAGCTGTACCCTCAATCATGAGGATGGCTTCTCCTCAGCGTTTGTGGTGGCCCATGAGACCGGCCACGTGTAAGTGATGGGGACAGAGCTGGCACATCACATCCTTCCTGGGGTGCCATATGCCATGGGCTATCAGATTCGCTGTCTTTTTCTGACAGGTTGGGCATGGAGCATGATGGTCAGGGCAACCGCTGTGCTGATGAGACCAGTATGGGCAGCATCATGGCCCCGCTGGTCCAGGCTGCCTTCCACCGCTACCATTGGTCCCGCTGCAGCAAGCAGGAGCTCAACCGCTACATACAGTAGGTTGCGTCTTACCCATTCCCCTTCCAAAAGGCAATAGAAGCCCAGCAGAGTGGTTTTGTGTGCCAAGGCCATGGAGAACACCAGTGAAGCCTGAAGACAGAGTGGGTCGTTGGGCTGCTCTTTGCTGCTGATGTGCAAGCACACAGTGGTTGACAACCCTGCCCGTGGTTCTGTGGTCTTTATGGTTCTGTGGTTCTATGAAATGTGTTTTGCGGCAGTGGGTAGCTTGTGTTGGGACTCAGTGAACTGGGATTTCTGAATATCTGAGTTGGGAGGTGAGGGAAGGAGGGAAATCCCCTTCTTCTGCCCCATCCCGCAGTTCCTACGACTGCCTGCTGGACGATCCCTTTGAGCACCAGTGGCCCTCAGTCCCTGAGCTGCCAGGCATTAACTACTCCATGGATGAACAGTGCCGCTTTGACTTTGGTGTGGGTTACAAGACCTGCACAGCAGTGAGTATAGTTCTTGTGCTGCCACTTTGCTGCTGTCTACCCCCTGTCACCTTGTCCTGTGCTCACCAGGACCCTGGTACCTTCTCCTGCCCTGAGATTAGGCTCTCTGTGGGGCAGGACAGTACCAGCACCACCAATATTCTGCTTCCTTTGCAGTTCCGTACTTTTGACCCCTGCAAGCAGCTGTGGTGCAGCCACCCGGACAACCCTTACTTCTGCAAGACCAAGAAAGGGCCCCCCTTGGATGGCACCGAGTGCTCCTTGGGCAAGGTATCAGCTGCACTATTCCCTTTTGGGTTGGGTTTCTGAGCCCACTGTGGTTTTTTTTTGGCATATCCCATGCATGACAATGTGATATCATTCCTTATTTCTCCCACCAGTTGCCCACATGGCTCTGGTGAGGACTACGCTCTTCCTGAACCCTCTGCCCTTGCAGTACTCCTTTGGTTGTATGACACAGAGAGATGATGTCATTGTGTGTCCAATTGGACTCATGATGTCATCAGGTTTACTTCAGGCTTCTAGCATGCCCATTAGCACAATGTTAAAGTGTGAGTACTGACTTCACAGCTTCAGAGATGGGAAGATGAGAAGCCAGACAATGTGGAAATGAAGGAAATGTGGACGTTGGGTGCAAATGAAGTTGTTTGGAAGCTAGGATTGATGCTGCCTGGGCTGTCCCACCATGCCAACAGGGAGATGCCCCCAGGCTGGTTCAGTGCAGGTGTGATTCAGGACGAATCCCTATCTCTTTTCTCTTCCAGTGGTGTTTCAAGGGTCACTGTATCTGGAAGACATCGGAGCAGCCCTACAGCCAGGATGGCAGCTGGAGCTCCTGGTCCAAGTTTGGCTCCTGCTCCAGGACGTGTGGTGGTGGTGTGCGCTCACGTAGCCGGAGCTGCAGCAACCCTCCGTATGTTTGCATCTCAGCCTGGCTGAAGCTGGAGGTGCACCTTGCACTAGCAGCATCCCTGCCTCTCTGCTCCCTTCACCCTTTTGTTTTATTTTCCAGCCCAGCTTATGGTGGGCGCAACTGCCCAGGAGCCACCTATGAGCACCAGGTGTGCAACAGTGAGGAATGCCCAGGGCCCTATGAAGATTTCCGTGCCCAGCAGTGCTCCAAGCGTGATTCATACTATACCCACCGTGACAGCAAGCATGCCTGGCTGCCCTATGAACATCCTGACGGTGGGTGCCATCCCTCGGCACCTGCTGCAGGCTGGGGACCTGAAGGTGACAGCCAGCTTGCTGGTTTACTTTCTGCTTTGCTCAGACGCTCAGAAGTGCGAGCTGATCTGCCAGTCCGAGGGGACAGGGGATGTGGTATTCATGAACCAGGTTGTTCACGATGGAACCAGGTGCAGCTACCGGGATCCTTACAGCATCTGCGTCCGCGGCGAGTGCGTGGTAAGGAGCTGACCCTGTCAGGGAAGAAGCTCTTGCATTCCCCTTGTCCACATCCTGGGGATTGGGAATGTGTATTTTAGCCCAGAGACCAATGTGGTGTACAGTGTGGGGCTGAGCACATGGTGATGCCACAAATGTGGGGCCATTACCTTGCTTGCCTTCTCTTCCCTTGGGGTGACAGCATGTTGGCTGCGACAAGGAGGTTGGCTCCCTGAAGCAGGATGACAAGTGTGGTGTCTGTGGGGGTGACAACTCCCACTGCCGGACAGTGAAGGGCACCTTGGCCAAGACCCCAAAGCAGCCAGGTGAGGAAGCTGTGTGCAGTCCCATGGCAGTACAGTGTCTGGGCAGAGGCAGTGTCTGGGGGGGACCAACCCCTTCCTGCCCTTCTGTTTCTAAAATCTGTCTCCTCCATCCACTTTGTCATGCAGGGAGTATTCTGAAGATGTTTGAGATTCCAGCGGGGGCGAGGCATGTGCAGATAGAGGAGATGGAGCCAGCGTCCCACAGCATTGGTGTGTCCCACTGGGGCGGCTTTTGGGGCAGTTTAGGCTGGCACTGGGAGCAGCAGAACAGGAGACTTGTGGAAGGCACTGCTATGTTGATGGTGCTTCCCCTCTGGGGGGGATCAGAGACTGGTTTTAAGATGCCACGGTGCAGCTGGCCTGGTCTCTGCTCAGCTCCATTCACCTCTCCCTTGACTTCCTATCAGCCCTATTGAGAATTCCCACCAGCAGGGGTCTTGTTTGTGTCAGTCCAGTCCTTCCAAGGCTGAATCAATCTTCCAGGGGAGACGATGTTGAAGTACTTATTTCTTTCCTCCAGCTGTTAAAAATCAAGCTACTGGTAACTTCATCCTTAACGCCAAGGGCCAAGAAACCACCAGCAAGGTATTCATTGAGATGGGCTTGGAATGGGAATACACTGTGGAGCAAGGCAAGGAGAGCCTGAAAACCAGCGGCCCTCTGCATGAGGCCATCAGTGTTCTGGTGAGTGGCCACCACCCAATGGTGGGAGGTGATGGGTGGCTTAAGGGAGGGTGTTTTAGCGTGGGCATCACTTATGCTTAATTCCCTGCCCTCCTTCCCTGCTTCTCTTGTTGCCCACAGCTCATCCCCAGGGAGGAGGCGGTGAGGAGCAGCCTGATGTACAGGTATATCATCCACGAGGACCTGCTGCCTCTCATCAGCAACAACAATGTCCTGCTGGAGGAGATGGACTCCTACGAGTGGGCCCTCAAGAGCTGGTCTCAGTGCTCAAAGGCGTGTGGAGGAGGTACTTTTCCCTTTGTATTATAGTTACAGCGTGCTCTTGTGAGGCTGACTGGGCATGCTGAGCATGGCTCTGTGCTGAAATAAATGAAAAGGCTTCAGCAGGCTGTGCTGGCTCTTGCCACTTTCCTTCCTGGCATGGATGCAGGAAGATTTTGGGGCTCATGGAGATGGAAGCCAAGCCCTCGCTGGCTCTGCTGACCTTGCTGCAGCCGGGCTGCCTGCGGGGTGACAGACAGTTCATGTTTTACGCTAGCTTAGTCCCGATCTGCTCTGCTCCCAGGCAAGCGCTTCACTTGGCAGAGTGCAGCAGCTCTTTGGCCGCACTTGCTGCATGCTGCTTGTTCTTCCTGGCTGCAAAAATGTGGCTGAGCTTCTCCAGTCCACCCTACCTGCCAGGGTGGCTTTGGGGACAAGGCCCTGGGTCTGCTTAGCCCTCGCAGTCCCTCTCTGCTTGTACCCCTGTGAGCTTGGGTTCCATGGAGCTTTGGGGGACCCGTCCTGCTGGAGCTGTAGGAAGACAGGGAGTGGGAGAATCCTGATGCTACCCCCGGCTTCCCAGGCATCCAGTACACCAAGTATGGTTGCCGGCGGAGGAGTGACAACCGCATGGTGCATAGGAACCTCTGCGACAACGGCAAGAAGCCCAAGCCCATCCGGCGGCGGTGCAACCTGCAGGAGTGCTCCCAGCCTACGTGAGTCCCTTAGAGTGGATGGGTAGTTGGATGGGTGGGTGGATGGATGCTTTGAGCTTCAATTAGCCCTACAGGGACCTTATCCCCCCACGCCACTAATGCTGTCCCCAACCACTTGCAGCTGGGTGGCTGAGGAGTGGAGTGCCTGCAGCAAGTCCTGCGGCAAGCTGGGGCTGCAGGTGAGGGCTGTGCAGTGTGTGCAGCGCCTGCGGGATGGCACCAACCGTACCCTGCATGCTAAGTACTGCAGTGCTGAGCGGCCCGAGACCCGCCGGCCCTGCAGCCGCCTGCCCTGCCCAGCACAGTGGAGGACGGGTGCCTGGTCACAGGTAAGCGATGTGGGAATGTGGCTGTGTGTTGAGGCTCAGAGCTGCCCATGGGGCTGCCCTGGCTGTCACCCACATGCTGTGTTTCTCTCCCTGGGTGCAGTGCTCGGCCAGCTGTGGGGATGGTGTACAGCAGCGGCAGGTGGTCTGCAGGGGTGAGGAGAGCGGCGGGCACTGCCATGGGGACAAACCAGAGGCCGTCCGGGGCTGCCACGTGGCTGTCTGCCTGGGTGAGAGTGGGGGTGTGGGGACAGCCTGTGGTGTGGGCTCGCTGCAGGTGGCTGCAGATTTTCTGTCAGATTGGTGATAACTTGAGAAGGGTAGGAGGGAGGTGGGCACTCTAGAGGTAACAGATGGATTATTTTTGGGTGGCCAACCAGTCATTCCCCTGAGGACCTTGGTTTTGAGAAAACCTCTAAAAAAAAATCACCTTTGAAGTTATTTCTAGTGCTTCCATACCCTGTGCTCTCTCTGCAGGGAAGCCCTCTGGCATCACCGCCAGTGCCAATGCTAGTGACCATGTCACACCTGAAGGGCAGTGGGAGCCCCGGGAGCGACCCCAGAACCCCGTGAGCAAGATCTCCTCCAGTAAGTGCCCCAGCACACAGCCTCATTCCTGCACTGCTCACCTCAGGTGCACATCCTCCACTGTGCCAGGCAGGGCAGGTGGCTGCAAGGTTCACGGATCTCAGGCGACTCGGGTGCACACTGCATGGCCTGTACCTGCATCCCCAGTTTGCTGCCATCTCCCTGCAAGTGTTTGGAGGAAGGAGGTATCCTGCAGCCCCCTTTGGGTGAATGTAACCTCATCCCGCCTGCCCTGGTACACAGCCTGGCGCCAGGTTGCCACCTCGTGGAGCTGTGGATACATCACAGGGATTGGCTTCATGCTCCAGCTCCCTTACCTCTTCCATCCAAGCGTTGCCAAAATAGCTGCAATGGGGCAAAGAGCAGGGTTAGCACTGATGCCTGGTGTCCTTGTGGGAGGTGAATACCACCCTGACCATACGTGCTCACTTATGCTCGCTCTCTGCTCTGTCCTTCTCCAGGGGAGCCCTGCCTTGGGGACAAATCCATCTTCTGCCAGATGGAGGTCCTGGCCCGCTACTGCTCCATCCCTGGCTACAACAAGCTCTGCTGCGAGTCCTGTGGCAAGAAAGCCTCCGTCACTGCCTCACCCACTGGCACCCCCACGGGGACCCCTGTGGGGACCCCCAGTCCTACTGTGCCCAGTTCCTATGTGCAGGGGACACCCAGTGCCGGCCCCACCACTGCAATTCCCAGGGAAGTCCCAGCCCCGAGTGAGTCATCTGTGGGGACAGAGAGTGAGGGTGGGGACCAGGCAGCCAGGTAACCCCACATGACCCCTCGGCTGGAGCCGTTCTCCTCCATCTTCCTTCTCCATCTCTCCTTTTCTCCCACTTCCAGCAGTGGTTTTCCTGGGCAGACAGGTTTGGAAATGACCTGGCTCTTCCAAAATTCCTGGGGAAACTGCTGTTTTCTCATGATTTTCATTTCCCCTCTCCCAGCTGTGGCATTTTTTTTGGCAGTGCCACAAGGGAAAAAAAGGTCAAATGGAGCAAAAACCAGCTTGGCTGCTATAGACAGGGTTTTACCTCCATGTGTGGCTCAGAGCCCTGGGCCATGAGCTATGGGCCAACAACTTCCAAGGTGCTAAATGGAGGGCTTTAAGGTTGCCTTTTTCCTCTCCCTTCAAGCAGTAAGACAGAAAGGAATTGGAAGGAGGACCCTGGGTCTTTGGCCAGCCCCTGTCTCCTTCGAGTACCGGCACATTTGTCATGGTGCTTGCAGAGACCCAGCTTTGGGTAAGAGCACAAGGATGCTCAGGAACCTGTGGTCTCCCTGCAAAGACTCTCTTCTGAGACCTCTTCTAGGAGGACCAACCATAGCATGAGCAATAAGGACAAGGCCAAAGACCAGAAACAGGGTTTCCAAAATATCTGTCACCCAGCAGTGACTTTTCAGCCAATAGTGTCCTTGGCCAGCTTTGTACTAATACCAACTTCTGGCATCCCCAAGACCATGACCCTCTTCTCCCATATGCCCAGTGTCTGCGGAGCACCAAGGTGTTGTGGAGATCCATGGGAAAAACAAGGAAAGCCCAAGTGTCAGGAGAGATGCCACTAGCATCATGCTGGGCTCAGCTCTAAGAAGAGCACCAAGGGGTTAGGGTCATGGCTATGCTGGAGAGCTGCCCTCTTGCACCTCCACCGTTTGCCCCATGGTGGGAAAAGGGTTGGGATTAATGCCATTAAAAATATTGTGCCAAGTACTAGATATATGCACAGCACTTTAGAAGCATAGGGCTCCATGCAGCTTGCAGGGGAGTTGGACCTCAGCTGAGGACACTCTGCCCCTCCATGGGCTGCGGGTGCTGGTAGGGAGGAGGCTCTAGGCTGCTGAGGTAGATCTGAGGTGGGCCAGGCTGATGCTGTGAGGTGTGCATGGCTTGGTGCACCTGAGGCAGTGATGGTGTTGCCTTCCTGGCTGCATGAGAGGCAGGATGGGCATCTCTAGAGCAGTAAGTGTGTCCTTCAGTTTTGGGGATGCCTCAAATCCACTTTTTCCTTGTCTGGGAGCACAGGAAGTGGTGGGCACCTTCCTTTTGTGTCAGGAGAAAGGAGTGGGAGTCTGAGGGCAGGTTGGTAGGTAGACAGAAAGGTCTATTTTTGGTGCTCAGTTTCCAAGAAGGAAGCCCACAAAGTGCATACACAGGGAGCTGCTCCTTTGTCCTCCGCTATCTCCAATTCACTTTCCAAACCCAGCTATAATTCAGCTGTGGTTCTGTGCGTGTCCAGGGCTTGCTGGCAAGGTGGCCATAGTATTGGGCATGCCCCATGAGCACAGTGGCTTTAGGACACACTGCTTTTGGGATGAGTGATCTGCAGTGCCATTAGTGCATGAGCAGAGCGCTGCATCTGCAACATACATGGTGCTGGGAGATGTTGGAGGCTGGAGCATTTCATGTTGGTATGCAAGCCCCCATCACCCTTTTCTGGTGCTACCAAATGGTACCAAAAGAACCGAAGGGACGTTAAGATGCTTTTGCCCCACATCACCCCTGGGCTGAGGCAGGATGCCCCAACTGCTGCATTAAGTGGATGCCATGAGAAATGGTATGGAACCCCATGTCTGAGCCAGCAACCAACACACCTCATATCCTGCCGCATCTCATGCCCCTCACAGGGCCCTCGTCTGGGAGTGCCAGCATTTATTTATTGTGCCAAAGATAATGCTTCACTGCAGGTGCTGTTCACAGTCTGAGGAGCCTCCCAGCCCCATGCAGAGCTGAACCCCTGCGGCTTCAGCAGCTGTGTCAGTGCAGGACTGTAACGTCTGCAGGGTGCAGCGTGCATGCATACTCACCCAACCTCCAGAAAGTTGTCAGCTACACTCCTCTGTTTGGTGCTGTCCTGGGCATTATGGCTTTCTTGCATTAGTTTTTGCAGTGGTTCATTGCTGTACGGCAGAGGAGGTTGGTGCCTTGGGGCTGGCTCAGCCTCGCTACCATGGAGGTGTCGGTGCAGGGCTGCTGTGTGCCAGTGGCATTCTCCCAGTCATGTAGAGGCTGCAGCATGCCCACTTTGCCCTATGTTGTGCTGCCTGCCTCCTTGGCCAGTGCTGCAATGTGTAAAGTTTTGTACATACCAGATTCAGAGCTTTTTAACTTTTAATATTTATTAATTTTGTTGGGTTCACTTTTTGTCGTTTTCTTTTTTTTTCCTTTTTTTTTTTTTTTTTTTTTTTTTCTTGAACTCTAACATAATGTAAAGAAAAAAAGAAAAAGAAAAACAATCCACACCACGGTCTATTTCTTTTGATTTATTTAGAGTGTGGGAATAGTACAGTACTGCAGTGCGTGACCTGCATGTGATTGAAATGGATCTCGCAGAGTGAGCTGCCACTTCTGTGTTTTATTTAACTCCTATTTATCAGCCAGGGTTTGGTTTCACATGGCTTTTGCAAGCAGCTTTATCTTTCCAATAAATAAGCAAAGCCACTGGGATATGTAGGCTCCAAGCCTCCCAGAGTGGCCGCAGTCATGCTTCATGGCTCCAGAAGGAGCTGTGAGAGGAAAGATGGGTTTCTGTCCATGCTTTGCAGCAATGCCTGCCTTGGCTCTGTGGTTGCCCAGGAGGGGAAATGCTCTCCATGTGCACATATAATATACACACAGAAATATAAAGCTACCTCTCCTCAAATGAATAATGGTGTACAGGGTCAAGGACAGGTGTTGGCAGAGAGGTGCTGGCGGAGGTGCCCGATGAACTCAGCCTGGCACTGTGGCAGGACATGGTTGGTGACTGAGGTGGGGATCCAGCCCTGGGGCAGAGAAATACGTGAAGGATGATGGGTGCTGAGCCAGCATAGGGGCATTGCTGTGATGCCACTTACCTTCAGGTCCATGCTGAGAAGCCACGTGACACGTGTGCAGCTCTGGTCACCTGGCAGTGGCTGCAGCACGATACAGCTCAGCCGTGTCTCGGCCCTGCAGGACACGGAGGTTACATCACAAAATATCGGGGCCTGGAGGTGAGACCTCTCCCCCAGTAGGTCACAGAATGGCAGACCATGGGGGCTGTTACCTGACACAGCCTTGTGGTGCGGGTGGCTGCTCAAGGTGGGCGGTGGTGCCCACCAGGTAGATGGCTGCACGTGTCCTGCTGCGGTGCCGCGTGCAGACAAAGTCCCTGCGTCCCACAGGGCTGGCAGCCGTCACCTCGTGTGTCACCAGCGTGTCCTTGCCTGGGCGTTGGAGCACCTGTGGACCAGCGGAGCACATGCATTGTGTACAGTGGGATTTCAATGGGTTTTAATGCCCTCTGGGGGTCCTGCTGCTTACCTCCACATGGCTGAGGCTGGGGTTCCAGTTGGGCATCTCCTCCAGCCGCTCAAACAGCTCATCCTGCAGCCAGCCCACCGGTGCCGCCAGCACAGTCTCAGCCCGAAAGACTCGGCCCAATCCTGGCAGTGTGGTGCTGGACACTGTGGCCCCTGCATTCTGCCAGGCATAGCAACCTCATCAGGGCTGTGCCACACATGTCAGTGTGGGGCTTATGGAGTGCACAGGGTTGGGGCTGTTACCGGCACGGCCTCCGGCTGCCAGCAGCGTGGCTGCTGCAGGATGCTCAGTGCTTGCTGCAGGGCCCTTTCTCCTTGGTGGATGTAGGACAGATTTGTGCTGGAGGGGTGCACGTCTGCTTCAGGCTCTGTGCACCTGGCTTCAGGAGTGGGTGGAAACAGAGAAGTGTGAGAAATCCACCCCCCCTGCCCAGCTTTTTATATGCCTGGAGGGATGGGGTGCGGGTAAAGCAGTGCAAGTCAGGTGAATTCACCATGTTTGGAACCTTCAAGTGAGTTGATGGGGTCTGCAGCCACAGACACCAAACCAAACCCTGGTACATGGCCGTCACCTCCACTAGACACTCTACTGGCCTTTACAGTTCATTTACCTTTCAGCAACCCCATCAATGCTGGGGATACCTTTAAGCTACTGCAGTGATGGAGGGCAGCCCAGAGACCAGAATCATTCAGGTTGGAAAAGCCCTCTCAGGTCACTCAGCCCAGTCCCAGTCCACCCCCACCTGACCACTGCCCACATCCCTCAGTGCCACATCTCCACAGCTCTGCAACACCTCCAGGGATGACATCTCCACCACCTCCTTGGACAGCCCATGTCAATACAGCACCGCTCTTTCTGAATATAAATGTCCCCTAATGTTCAGCCTGGTCCTCCCTTGGCACAGCTTAAGACCATTACCTCTCATCCTTAAGACAGCTCTGCCCTGTTAACAGTCAGTGCATCTGATGGTTCATCCCTCCCCATCCCTCACTGCACTGGGGCTGAGGAACTCAGTGTCCAAGAGTCAGGGCTGCGCAGGCTGCTCACCAGCATCCTTACCCATGAGCCTCTGAATACAAGGAGGAATTTTGGAGAGCAGGCAATGGGAGCTTCCCAACTCTTGCATCACTGTGGTAGCTGCTGTCTTCAGGCCTGGGGGGAGAAATGTACTAGTGACCACTGAGGAAGATGTATGCCATAAAGAGCAAAAGCATGCACTCATTTGGGCTGGAAACAAGCTGCATTAGTATTAGCTGAATCAACCCAGCCCCAGCCAAAAACTTTACCACTTTTACCATTTTCTCTTAGCATCTCTTTGCAGTCCCCCTCAGCAACTTTCACTGTCTCCTCTAGGACCCCCTTAGCATCTCCTTCAGGGCCCTCTGAGCATCTGCTTTTGGATCTCTTTAGCCTCTTCTCCCAGCATCTCCTTTATAACTTTCATAGCACAGCATCCTCATTTTTCTAGGGACATGGGGAGGGAGTGGTGCTTACCAGGCAACTTGCGGAGGTGGTCATGGGCAGTGCCACAGCACAGCTTGACGATGGCCTGCAGCATGTCACAGGTTTGGGCTGCTAGTCTGCATACATGCACAGCATCTCCTTTTGCCTTTATAGCAGGCATGAAGGACAGCACCTGATTATAGGAGCGTGCCACAGATAGGAGCTGGGAATGAAGAGTGCTCAAGGACAAGGCGAGCAGAAGGAGGGGCTGGAGGAAGAGGGTACATTTTCTTCTGAATGAGCACTCACTGCACTGTGGTTTATTGCGAGCGGCTACAGAGGGGATGTGGCTGAGATTTAACACTTCTGTGGTTCCCAGCTTGGATGGTTTACTGGGGATGGTGGCTGCACACCCAGGTTGGCAAAGGCAACCAGTGGCACTTGTGTGGTAGTTGAAGATGCTGGAAGCCCTGCTTCTTCCTATGGCAGCTCCTTAGAAGTCATGGTGGTGACTGCTGTTACTATAATTCCTCAAGCCACTCCCTACTATCTCCTTACCCACTTTACTCAGTCCTAATCATTCCCTATGGATCTCTGCTTCTCCCACTGACAGTGGGACCGCTGCAACACCTGAGCAAAGAGGCCAGGAGGGAACATCTTATACTGTCCAAAATCACATTGAAGAATAGCTGAGGTTGGCAGGGACCCCAGGAGCTCACCTACTTCAAGCTCACTCAAGCAAGACACCCAGAGCTTTCCCTCTCACAATCCCCACAGGGATAACTTAATGCCACAGCTGTGCCCAGTTACACCTCACAGCTTTTCCACTTGCTTCTTGATTGCTGCAGTGGGTATATGAACAGCCCCACCCAGGCTGCTGCCTTCCTCATACTCTGTGCCTGACAACTGCATGCAGGATTTGGTGAGTGGATTTGCCATGCAAATTATGATGTGTTTTTTATTATTTTTATTTATTACTAGCTGTCTAGGACTGAAAAGCTGTGGATGATAAGAGGTCTGCTCTGGCACTTTAAATGTGCAACTGTGAATTAGTGTCCATCTGTGCTCTTTCTATCCTTTCACTCATATGCTCCCCAGTTTTGTGCATGCTGTCTTTAGCTTAGTTTTGTCTGTGCAGAAAGCTGCAGTAGGCGCACAGATAATGTTTAATTGCCCCGTTGAGTGAGTGAGGCTATGCTAGAAAGAGGAATGTTTATGGACCTGGGTGCTGGTGGTGGGATACATGCCCAGCCCTTGCATGGCACAGCGCAGTGATTGCCCTGGCATCTCTGTCGAGTTTGGCAGCAGCCGCTGGAGGTCACTGCTGATCTGCAGCTCCACACACAAGGCTGCTTGGGGAGCTGCTCCGAGGGGCTGCCCTGGGTTTAGTCTCCTGCCACGACCCTGGGATCTGAGCTGCAGGCAAGTGGGAGCACCTCAGGCAATAGGGAAAGCTTGGGTTCTGGCACCTTCTGACCTTCCCAGCCATGCTACTCCCCTATTCCTGAATGGGAGGATGCTATGGGTACCCATCACTTCTGATTGTGAAGCTTTAGGATGCACTTGGGAGAGCAGCTGCTCCAGAAGATGCTATACAACAACTGAGGAAACAGCACTGAAATATGTGAAATGCCCAAATCCTGATGAGGAGCGGGTGATAATGTTACCCTCCCTATTTTTGCCCTTTTCCCAGGGAGAAGTGAGGCTCAGAGGAAGATGAGGCTTAGTTCTGCCTCTTTCCTTACTCAGCTACTGGCTATCAGCAGCTTGGCTGCAATTGGAGCAGTACAAGGAGATAGGGGCTGCCTCCCCACGGTCACCCGGATCCCCCTGTTCAGAGCTGAGGGCAAGACCCAGGTCAGTTTCTTTCTGTGTCCTTGAGGTTGGTTCTGTATGAGATTGTCCTGTAACCAGCAGAGCCTTGGTGCAGGGGGAGCCCAGTTCTCAAGCCAAGTCTTGGATGGCCTCCAATACCTTTGCAGAAATGGGAAGGAGAGGGTGAGGCAGCATCCCCTGCCCTGTAGAGACCTTCTGCAGGGCTGCTGTCATCCCTAAAGGTGCTCTGGGGGTTGGTAGGAGCAGAAGGAGCCTCATGTCCCCATCTTAGCCTCATTGCAGCATTTAGTTATGCATTTCTGATGCACCCTGAATACAGACCTAAAAAGCAGATCCCAGGGAAGCATAGCTTTGAGGTGGCTTTGACCATGCTGTGCTGGCTGGAAGTGTCTATGGAAACTGCTCTTCACTTGTATGTCTGGTAATGTTAAGAGTCAAAGAGGAAATATAGAAAAAACACATTGCTTTTGTTTCTGTACATAACCAAAATGCCTTCTAGAAAAAGCAGACAAACCCAGGAGACTGCTACATCAACATCGGGGTCTCCATTTGCACAACCCCTACGTTTCTCTTCTTATTTCCCCTGAAAAGCACGTTTCCTAATAGAAAAGAAAGGACTGAGATGTTTCAAAGGCATATTCTTATCAGGAAGGAATGAAGTGCTGCCTTCCCTGGCAAACCTCCCTGTGGTATAGGAGAGGTGTTTTGTGTTTGTGCCTGATAACAATCCAAATCGGGAGGAGAATGCAAAACAGAAGAACAATCTTTACTTCAAACTAATTGTAATTTTCATAAATTGTCACCAAAAGATCCTAAATATCAAGAGAAAATGGAAGCTGCTGTATCTCTTTGTTGCTGGAACACTGCCTTCAGCATGAGAGATTGAGGCGATCCTATCTCCATCTGCTGCCCTGAGGAGCAGAGAAGGGGAACTGCTGTTCAGATGATAAGAGAGGCCAGAGTCTTCTCTGTTAATATGTAAACTTTGGATCAAAAAGAAGACAGGAGGCTCCAGGCAGAAGCTGTCACTCAATAGATGGGCTTTGACCCCTCACGTGCAAGCAAAATGCCTTTCTGCTGCTACTGGCTGGCTTCCATACGGAGAAGGAAAGGGATGGGATGGGGGTGTGACCCCTGTGTTTGGTTTTTCCACTTCTGATTGAACCATGTCTGCACTGAGGGATGAACATCCAGCACCAACAGCCTGCACTACTTGGCAAGGCTTTCTGGTAAGACCCTCAGTTTCAGAAAGGACCACTTCAGTCTCTCGATCTCTTGCCCTCTGTACCACCCATCATCATTTGCCCCATAAGATGGGCTGAACCTCCAGCAATTCATTGCAAGTACCTGCAGGATGGAGAATTTCCCAAAAATCTTGGCAGCCTGCACCTACAGCTTGAACCACATGGCTCCCATCTTTGACTTAAGACAAGTTCTGCGTGTTAGCTATGCTAGAGTCAGTGTTTCCTTCCTGTGTCTTTGTCCCATGCAACCTCAAAAAAGCCTTTCTAATTCTTCTCTCTTCTGTGCTAAAATCTTGTGTGAGAGCAGGAACTGTCAGTGAGGATAAGCATACTGATGTGGATAGGCAGAGATGTTACAGGTATGCCAAAGGTAGTGAGACATCTTATGGCTCTTCCCTTCTCCTGCAGCCACTCCCTGCTCCACAGCCCCCACCCCATCTCCTGATCTCCCCCATTTGTTCCCACTATTTGTTTCTGTCTTTATCACAGTTCTCCCTGCTTTGAGCTGAGGACTGAGAATGCTGGTCCATCCTTTAGAGGGTGCTTGCTGTTGGGTAGACCCTCTGTGTTTTAAGTTTCTTGATGTTTTTGTCCAGCTTTCTCTAAGTTTTGTGGGTCGTGTTCCTCTGCCTTTCTTCTTTATCTTCATGCAGCAAACACAAATCTGATCTCACTGAAATCCTAGCAGTTCCCTTCCTGGCTTCATCCTTGCTGCCTGCTGTGACACAGGCCATATCCCTGGCAACAGAGTGTAGCTTCCCGGCAGGTACAACAGGACAGATCTGATCTGAGAGGAAGCTGGGTTGCCTTCATATGCAAATAAATGCAAATATATTCAATTACACTAGAAAGAACATACAATAATTGGCAACAGGTTATGCAGAGTTTTGTCTTGCTGCGCTATCTCTCCCTGAGGATTATTCTGGGATGAATATCTGCGTGGCTGCATTAAAAGAAATTAAACAAACAAAGGAAACAAAACCAACTCGCACCTTCTCCAGAAATACATTTATTTTCCATGCTCCTGGACTCCTTAGTGGCCACAAAACTGCATTAATGTGGGGTGACGTTATTCACTCCCTTGTGGGCAACTTTCTCCTTGCCAGCTGCAGATGTTTTGCTCCCTTCCAACTGTTTAATAAATTGAGGGAAAACATGGTATTGTATCAGACTGTAGCATGCTTTTTTGAGCTATCAGAAACTTATTCGCCAAAGGCGGCTGTATATCACAAGGCTTGTTATATGGATTGCTCTGGCTTCAGGCAATGTACATGGAGGAGAAGAGTTCAGGCTGAGAAAACTGAAGGGTGAAAAGATCCTGGCCCCAAGTAAGAGGTGCCTCTTGATGCTCTGCAGTAGTTCCTCCACCTCTTCTGATGCTCTCATTTCATCATTTTTCTTACAGTAATCTGGTTGTGGCAGAGATGGGCAGAGATTTTGCCAGCTCATGAAGAACCAGGGTGCATGGCAGACAGGGATGCAGTAGCCCTGTCCTGAATGTTCCTGTCTCCTACGCTCCCTCCTCTGTTGTCAGCAGCAGGTGGCACATCTCTGAGTTGGCCTGGTGCAAGGCAAACTCCCGGGCAGGCCAGGTGCCCTGACGGCCTTTTCGAATAGTGCTGCTCTGGTTCCCAGCAGATGTGGAGATGGTGAAGATCTCTCTGTTGGAACAAGGGAGAAGCAGGAGGTCAGGAGGCTGATAGTTGTGGAGTACCTCATCCACTGTCCAGCTTCTTTCTGGACAATGTTTTCTTGAATGTAGTGGCTGTATTATTGCTTCATAAAGCATTTTCATTCCATGCTTTAATTCCTACTTATGTTAAACCTGTGTTATGCAGACATACTTTAAATCTTTGTTATTCTCCCAGCCTTTGGCATTTGCTTTGCAAGTGGATTTCTTTCAACCTCTTTTTTTTTGTGTGTGTACAATGTCAGTGATTCTTGAACCTTTGGTACCTCCAATAGAGGCTGTCAGAGGCTGTTATGTTTCAGGAGCATCCATGAGAAGCATGAGAAAGAACTGCTGCAATGTCTGGAGTCAAGGTATAAATGGCAGGATAAATGGTTCCCACATAAAGCAGATTTAGAACCTCCTGTGTTCAGTGCTGAGGACAGGTATGGCCTGCACTTAGTGAAGAGCTCTGTCAGCCCCTGTGAGAGTAAGCACTGACTGATGCTTGACAAGCCTCAATTGCAGCCTGAATCCAGAGCTTACCTATAGGGCACCTGCTCCTCCCTCAGCTGCAGGCACATGAGAACAGGGCTGCTGGAAAACCTCAGGAAGGTGTCAAAGTAGATTGAGGTCTCTGCTTCTGACTGGCTCCTCAGGGTGGTTTGGAGGAAAGGAGCATCCAGTTCTGCCTGGAAATCAATGGTGATGCTTCCCCTGCAAGAAGGGAGCGTGCAGGTCTGGTACTGAGCTCTGAGCACTGGACAACTCCACAAACCCTTGTCTTGGGTGGTAGGATCCCTGGACTTGCTCACCTGGTATTGACGCTGGTCTTCAGTTCCTGCTCCCAGATGTTCACATCCATGTTAGCTGAGATGTCAAGCCCAAGTCCACCCTGGACTTTGACCACTGCTTGCAGACCAGACTGCAGAGGGATGACCTGGGAGAGATGGAGAGGGTTTTACAACCGCCCAGAGACCTGTGGCAGAGCCATCCCAATCTGATGTGTATAGCCACAGCGAACAAGTATCAACCAGCAGGTTTTAGGTGTGAGGTTCGCTAGGCATTACCACAGACCTGCCTCGAAGCCAGTGTGGGGAAAGAAAGATGGTTCATCCCACCAGTACCTGGTGATGGTCCATCAGAAGGAGGTTCCCTTTGACCACACTTGTGGGTTCCCCACTGCTCAGCAGAACCTTGGCCATTAAGTCTGTATATCCCTGGAAGAAGATGACTGGCCGCAACTGGACATCAAAGAAGATGGCAGACATCCCAGCCATGAGCTCTGGCCCCTCTTCGCCTTCCAGGGTGTTTTCTCCCAGCATGGACTCTATCCCTTGTGCTTCTATAGTGACCTGAACCATAGAAATGGAGACGTGAGATACGCAGAGCATGACTGAGGGGTCCGTTTCAGGCACTGTGATGCTATTTGAGCTGCTACCCTTGTCCAGCACTTTTGGGTAGGCTCTCCTTCAGAGCATGGCTATGCATCAGTGATATCTGCAGTGGTGGGGCCCTCTGGGTAGGATGGTCTGTCTCTCACCTGAGCCGCACGAAGACGCCAGTCATGGCTGAACAGCGAGAAGTCAGAGACGCTCTTTCTTAGGATGCCACCCTCCAAAAACAGCAGGTCCAGCCCGAAAGTGGAGAGCAATTCCTTGGTGGCTGAAAGACAGAGCTATCTGATGAAGCTAAGTTATTCAGGAAGGAAACTTCTTGCCATCTCCTCCTATTCTGGCGATAAGCAAGGGATGTGGCAGTGAGATGTTTTTCTTACAGATGTCAGATATTTTGCCTCCACGTATCCCCCTCAAGGCTAGGCTGAGATAACTTGAAGGGATAGAAAAAGGGGAGTGTGAAGGGTGAAGATTTAGGCAGGTATTTAGCAAGCATGGATTGCTACAGTCTCTCTGAAGTCTGGTGATTTTTATTTTTTTTTTAACTCAGTACAAGAGAGCTTATTAAAAGCTCAGTAAAAGAGCTTATTAAAAATACCAAGGGAACTGAGGAACTGAGCTAAATATTTTGACTTATCAGGGAGAGAACTAACTCCCACCTGCAGCCTACTCTTGGCTTCCTTTCCAGCTGAATTTCCTCCTTCAAATCAGCAGGATGTGGGAAAAATATGTGGTGTGATCTAACACACTTTCAGCTCAAAGCAGGAGCATCAGAGGGAGGCAAACATCTAGTGGTGGCAATTGGTCGACTTCAGATGGTGCTGGAGTCTGCTCAACCCAAGATTTTGGGGGTGTTTCCTGAATGCTGAGGCCTCTGCTGCAACCTGCTCTTCCCCACCAGCCCTCATTTGCTTCTTCAGGGGACCATGGGGCCTGTGTTCCTGTGATATCACCTGTCAGAGGTCCTGAGAAGGAGGAGGAGACGCCGGCTTTCGAGAAGTGGTTGTAGTTGTTTATCCGAGGGTCTCTCATGATGTCATTCATTATCTTCCTGGAAGCAAGAGGGATATGGCATGTAAAGATTGGGAAGGAAGGAAAATGTGAGTGAACTGTACAAAGAAGAGCAGGAAATACAAGTTTCAGTGCTATTTGCTGACAACGCAAGCAAAGAAGGAAACGAGCAGTCTGAGGCTATCCTGGAATTCCCCTCTCCTCTATAAATTAGGATAAACCATCTGAATATTTTTGTGCAGCTTCTGCTTAGCTCTGAAAACTGTGAGTGCTGGCTTGTTCTGTGCAGATAGGGAGATTAATGTGGTTACACACTATGTGCTGCACGACATGCCACAGTGCTGGCCTCCAAGGACTGCTGAAAACACAGTCCTAGGTCTGCAGCCCAAAAACTGAAGTGTCAGAAATGACAAAAAGCAAAACCTACCTTGCTGGGTGGTGGTTGGCATGCAGGCTGCTCTGCACCTTCAGCAACAGGAATGCTGCTGCTTCTGTGTCCAGCTGGTGAGTGGCCAGCAGGATGTTGATGATATCCATGGGCAAGGGTGTGTTATCTAAGAGGATTTCTGCAGCAGCCAAGCGGCAAGTTTTCTCATAGCTCTTCCACTTCTCATGGAAGATTCTCCTCATTGCTTTTTTCACCTGTTGTGAGAGGGCAGTTTGAGGGTTGATATCAGGGCACTGGCGTGAATGTGGTGGCAAGGACCCCAATGGGAAGAGGAGCTTGTATGTTGGGTACCTCGCTTGTAATGTGCCAGGCGGGGAATTGACGCAGGGCGCTGATGGCTGCAGCTGCCACAGCGGTGGGACCTTTCTCTGCATGCTCCAGGAGGGTGGGGATGGTGGTGGGGAGCTGTGCATTCCCCAGGGCCAGCAGGTGGGTGACTGTTTCATGCTCCTTCTTGGCACTTCTCAGCCCAGTGAGGATGGTTTCCATGCCACGTTCCACCTCCTGGTTGGGTTTGGCAAGAGAGCAGAAGCCAAGGAGAGTGAGGTGAGGGTGAGAAGGAGTTCTGGGGACCCCAGTGAGCTGAAAGGCTGAGGGATGCAAACTGGGTTAGCAGGACTCACCTGCAGCCCACACAGCTGCTGCTGGCACATCTTTCCAACCAGAGAGCCCAGGGCCACCATCCCTGTGTCCCGGACCTCGGGTGCCATCTGCTTCCCATCCAGCTTGTCCTGGGCAGAGCAAAGGGCATTATGGAATGGGAGAAAATGGGGCGGAAGAGAAAGGAGGATAATGTTTCAGTTGTTATTTCAATGTATTTATCAGAAAAGTAAGGAGAAACTAGTTCTTACCTGCCTTCAAGGGGAACAATGCATGGATTGATGGGACAACGTTTTTCAGTAGTTCTAACCAAACTTTCAGTGTTCGTAATGCATTTATACAAGACACTTTCTGCTGAATGCTTATCCTCTGAGGAGCACTACTTCCATTGGCAGCATCCCGTTAAAAGCATGTAGAATAACAACATAAATAGGAAGATCTATTTCTACAGATATATTTTAATCTATAGAAGAAATCTATGCATCACTATGTATTTTTTTTGCCATTCCTTCTGAGCTGTAAGAGTGGGAGGACCCATCCTGGGCTTTTGAGGTGTAGGCTGAGGGAGGCTATGGAAAGTCAGTGCTCAAAATTGTGGAGGGACTGAAAATTTACTTTGTTACCCAATGATTTGATGTCACCGAAGCCTTTTGAGAAGTTTTCATTAGCTTACCTTTAAGGAATGAGTGTAATATACCAGCTGAAGACTGTACATTGTGCCTGTAGTGGGAAGCTTTGCCAGGAAAGCTACGAGAGCAGATTGGTGGGATAGGAAAGATCTAAAGATGGGCTCAGGCCTCTCTGGAGAGAACATCCCTACCTACCAGCACCAAACTAAGCAGCTCTTTTGTAGGCCGGGGAGAGAAGGCTGCTGCATAGAGGAATGTCTCCAGCAGGGACCTGGGCTTCTTGCTGAAATCCAGGAAGTCTGAGAGAGCTGCCAAGGCTGGCACTGTCTGCGCGGCCACTGCTGCCTCCACCACGAAGGGGCTGGGGCGAGAGGAGTGAGATATCAGTGGTGCCATCAGTGACCCCATAAGCCATGATCCTGCACAGTATTTACTGGTGCAGAAAGCCCCTTTTGGAGGGCTGGCTATGGGGAGCCTCACAGCATCTCCTCAGGTGCTCTCTTCAGCAGCTGCAGCACATCTCTCTTCTTGGCACTGCGCAGCATCTGGATGAACCTCTGGAACTGCCACGTAGTTGCTGCCTTCGAGACATCCATTTTGGTTCGCTGGCTGTCAAAGGTCTTCAGGTAGGCTCTCAGCTGGAAGGACAATGTTTGGTGGAGTTCAGCCACTTTCTTTTACATCCTGTATTATGGGATCATGTTCATACTTCAGGAAATATTTAGGAGTGGAAGTGGCCCCATGGGATGAATGGGTCCTTGTCAGTGTGACTAGTGGTGGAAATATTTCCTGAGCTCAGACCTGGGATGTGTTTAAACTGACTGGATGTGCTAGCTGTGCACAATATCTGTGGTTTGACCCCAAATCCAACAGGCAGGGTGTGAACACACGGAGGGTTATAGAGATGTATAGAGTCACTGACCGAAGGGCAGTGGGTGCAGCTCCTCCTGAAGGGCAGGCTGGCTATGGCCAGGGGGTGGCGTTGTCCCTCTGTGCCAGCCGGCATATTCTCAAGATTCTGTTCATCTGCCACTGCAGGACTAGGTGTGGAGGACACGAGCTTGAGCTCCTGCCTGTAGAGGGAGAGGAAAACATTGAGAGGTACTTCATCCTTCACACCCTTGTTTGGAGGATGGTTGGGATGACAGAGGTTTGGAGAAGGAGATGCAGGCTGAAAACTATCAAGAGGTGTCTGATGTGGCCTCTGTGTAGTTTTATCTCCATAGATGTCTATTCATCACATGCCCAAGTCAGGAGTTTGTATGGTTACATCACTCACCTTGAGCTGATTTTGACACCAGTGGTGGACCTCAAGACTAGGGACAGTGCATGGCTCTCCTCAGCCAGCACTGACTGCAGCAGGCTGTCCTTCACCACATACAGACTTCTGCTGGAGGGCTGCCACTGGATACCAAACATCTGTAAAAAGGGAAAACAATAAGGAAAAAACCTTTTCTTTCACAGTCTCCCTGGCAGAATTAGCTACCAGGCTTCTCCCACCCTACTGAGCTGAAAGTGCTGGGCAAGCTCCCATTGGTTTAACCAGCGCAGAAATAGCTGCATGGAGACCTGCAGTTTCCTATCTTTATGCTGGAGTCTATGTTTATGCTGGAGCCTTGTCAAAACCATTCTGCTGGGAGATTCTGGGGGGGGGACCTCCCTGATACAGCCATAAGCTGAGCCACCACCACCACCAGAGCAATATACTTGCTTTGTTCACAGAGGCATGTCCTATTTTCGGCTTTGTGCAGCTGAGGAGATCTTTTATCTTTTCAATGGAGTGGTTGGACACTGTGTACGTGACCTGGCAGCTTCCAGAGGCATCTTCCTGAAACACAGATAAACCCCACCTGGCAGAAATGCTGGTGGACAATTTTCCTTCATGCAGGGGAAGATGATTCAGTAAATGTGCTCATTCTTCTTGTTGTTTACCACCCCTACCTCCATGATGGTGCCAGAGTGAAGCTGGAGCTGGAGCAGGCTGACAACACCTCGCTTCAGGTTGGCAATCAGGGTGCTTTCTTTTTCATCCCCATACAGGGCTTTGATCTGGGAGGGAGAGACCTGGCATCAGGCTGTGGGAATGGCTCTCCTGTGGAAAGGCATCTCCCCTGCAACCCAAGCAGTGCCCTGATGAATTCATTATTTCACCATTCAGTTGCTTTTGTGGAGATGTGCATACAAGCTTTTTTCACGCTCCACCACTGGGACCATTTTGGAGGATGGGGTGTTGCTGGACCACAACAGCTCTGTGCTGCTGTACCCACCACCTTGGTGGGTCCTTGTGACCTCATGAGAATACAGAGCCAGGAGCTCCAATGGGCTCCATAGCCAAGAAAGTCTTGCAGAAGCCCTCCAGCTGACCTTCCCACTGCTCCAGGAGATGAAAACTGGCTTTTGGAGCTCTGCCTGCACCTCCTTGTTCAGTGCAATGTCCATGGGAGAACCTTCAGCACCCTCATGCTCCTGCAGGGCTTTCAGGTCTTGGATCTATGACAGCAAAAGGCAAGGATATCTGCTGTGAAGCTGCTGTGCATTTTTATAGGGGAAAGGGAATGCAACATCACTGTTTGCCATACCTGCACCTGGAGCAGCTCATCCCCGCTGGAGTCCCTGTGGAGTTGATGCATCCTGACCACAGCCTGTGCCCGCAGCCAGCCCCCAGGTAAGGCTGGGCCAACCATGGAGTCCAGCTGCACGGCCAGGGCATAGTGGTACTGATACAGCATGCCCGGCTGGAAGGAAAGCGCCCATGGGCTGCCTGGGGACAAGGGCAAGTGTCAGGTGGATGCAGCTATGGGTACTGGTCCCCCTGCTCCCCACACACTGGACTCCAGGGATGCTTGTGAGCTGCACTTGGGTTCTTCTCACATCCCAAATTTCCAACACAGACAGCTACTCCTGGTATGCTTTGCTACACCTGTGCTGTCCTTCTCTGCTTTCAGTTCAGGAGTACAGGTGGGTAAGGGAAATGTGGGTGTTCTCAGGGTGGCAGCTGGTTCCTGGCTCTGTTTCCAATTTTGCTGCATAAACCACAGCCAGAGCAGGGGACACTATTTAAGGACTTCAGGACTTTTGACAAATCCCATAGAAACAGACTTAATTCCTGAAGAGAACTTCTCTGAGGATGCCTGTGGCATCCAAGAAGAGATGTTTTGTGGGGGCTTTTCAGCTGTGCACATTCATCAAAGCAAAAGGCATTAATCTGTGTGCAACATTTGAATGTTAACTTTTTGTATCTGGGAGGAGAGAAGAGGCTGTACTCCTCGTATCTTATGTTTTCCCTTTCTCCCCCCATGCAGATAAGTAGCTGTGCCGACCCACTAATTCTTAATTAACTTGCTGACCTTGTGATACGGTTAAATGAAGCTGTGGTGCAGCACTGGGCCAAATCCCCTCTTTGCATTATACTGATTTGCTCATATTTACTTGGGGTCACCACTCTTGTTCCCATACGCGTACAATTTGGGGCTAACAGCACCTTTGCAATGACATGTTCCATCTGCTTTCTTTTCTAAAACCACTATAAACTGTCCTGCAAACCTGATCTACTTATTGAGCTTTGGCTTTTGCTCTCCCAGCAGGGAGAACTTCCACCATCCCCAAATTTTGCCATCCCTCTCTATCCAGGGTCATTTGCAGGGTCCATTGGCATGGACCCACCGCGTGACACCCCTTACCTTTGGCTGTGCTCAGGAAGGAGCAGTAGAACAGGCAGATGTAGCCCAAAAAAGCCCATCGTCCCATGCTGAGCTCCAGGAGGTGGGGAAGGAAGGGAGACAGGACAGGACCTGACCTTCTCTCTCTGTCCTCATGCCGCACACCCAAGGAAAAGCAAATAATTAAACCTCTGCACCAACCCCCTGCAGCAGCAGGTTTGGAAATCAGCTGAGCTTTGCCAAAGGGTGGCAGCAGGGTGGGGGGAAGCCCCTTTGTTATCTAGCATGCACCGGTGTGGTGTCCTACTTATTCTTCTGAGGGTCCTCCCACAGCCAGCAGAACAAGAGAGGCATCTCTGGAGAACGCTACCTGCTGCCTATCCTGGACACTGCTGCATGGTGATGTTAATCTTCATCTAATGGCATTTATTTACCTCCATCAGTATATAGAAAATCTAATTCCCAGCTCTGATGTGTGGCTTTGGAGTGAATCTTTCTCTCTGCTAAGCAGCTCTATCTGGTGCTGCAGCAGCTTCTGACCCTGAAGGCCAGACTGGAAACTATTATGTGGCAGTGGTGAGGACAGAACTGGAACGAGAGCCCCAGCCTGGCTGTCCCTACCCTTCTGGACATCATGGAGCCCACCTACAGGTCCTGCAGGTCCCTGATCTGTTGGCAGGGCACCGCAGCATGGATGGACATGACAACCAGGTCGCTGTGCCCCTGGCCATGTGTCTGCTGAGGTGTGATACCAGGTGTACTTTGGTCGTGGCAGTCATCATGCCAAGGCTGAGCTCAGATGCAAGCAGGATGGAGGTAGAATGATGACTGCAATGAGGTATGTCCATTGCACAGTGCTGGCATGGCTCTGAGTGCTCCATGTGCACCTCTAGAAGGCAGCAGGGGATGTTCCTGGTACAGATTCTCACCAGAATGCCCCTGGGAAGTGTAGACCCAAGCTCTCTTCACCCTAACTACCAGTTTTAGGGGTCACCCAAGAGCAGATAGGAGAGAGGAAAGAAAGGCTTCCTAGGGACAGCATATAGATGCTCTGAGTCCCTGCTGTACTTGTGGCCCATTCTGAGTAACTTTGACAGTGCTGGTCATGAGCAGAGGCTGCAGTTGCTAGTGTGGATGGACGAGGTGTCATTAGCTGACACCTTGCTCTGTTTAAGAGAAACTGTTCTTGGCAGACAAGATCTGTTTTCCAACAGCTTTAGGCCACAGTGCATCTTTCCAGCTCTGGGAACTGGTGGCTGCATCTCACTCCAGCTGGTGATGGAGGAACAGATGTCTCTCAAGTGACAGCTGCTGGAAGATCTTCCACTCTGTGGGTGATTCTCTGAGGGTCATTCATAGCCTCAGGTCCTGAAGTCTGATGAGGAGACACTGGTGTTGGGCTTGCAGAGGTTAGGAGTAGCCAGAGGACACAAACACACACCAACACGAGGCTTTTCAAGTCTTATTTAGCCATCAATTTTTCAACATGTGCAGTATCATCAGCATTGTCTTTGTTTGCATACCAGGATGTAATTACCAGATTACCCTTTGTGTTGGGCATCCAATTACTTTGCTGAGCATCCCAGTGTTGAAAGCAAGATGTTTTATTTACCTGTGTGGCTGGAGCTGGCTGGCTATGGGAGCATGCTTTGTTAGCATGGGTGGCTAGAGATGCTCATGCTGGGATAGACTTTCATAGCATTGTCTTGGCTGGGGAAGAACACCAAGATCGCCTATTCCAGCCATGAGCCAGAGTCTCACCACTAACCCATGTCCCTTAGTAGCACAGCTGCTTTCAATCCCTGATGTCACTGAGTGCATAGCTGTTATGTGTAGTGATGATGGTGAACAAGGCCATAGGCTGTCCTGGGGGTGGTGAACAAAGCAATGCATGACTCTTTTCCAGTTTCTGTGTTCCAGGGCATCTTGCTCTTCATCTGCTGCTTGATCTGCCATTTCTCAGGCAGAAGGAGATCCCGGAGGCTCTGACACGTGTATTGTGATGCTTGCCAACCTGCTGCTGTGCTCTGAGGCTGGATGCGGCTCTGGAAAGGCCAGACCCTGCCTTGAGTTGTAATGGTTCCTGAAAAGGCCTCATTGAAGCTGGGGAAGCTCCTCTTCCTCTCCCTTTAGATCTGATGTGTAACTCATGAGGCATTGAGCCAATTCCCTCCACATTTTATTTACATTTTTACAATTAAACAAGTGGTTGATAAGATTGACGAGGAAGATATGGTTTAGGAGCCTGTTAGACAGAAACCTCTAATCTCTGTGGATGATTTACAGAACAGTAGGCTACAAAGACTCTCCAGTGTGAGATTAATCAATAGTAACACGCTCACTGACAAGTTACTTCTTACAAGCGATTCATCATTCATTTAAATGCAGGAGCTATAGTGTTTGTTGAATCCTCAGCTGAGCGGCTGAGAGTGTTCCTGTCTGCTTTCTTTTCCCTGGTTCTTCCAACAAGAGCAATCAATCATATTTGAAAAAGTGTTTTTCCTCTGTGATCATCTGTCGTTTATGGGGAAACAGTATCCAGGGGCCTTAATTATTTAATCCACGTTGCCTTCTTCCTCCACATGTGAGGTCTGGGTGCTGTGCTTGGGAATGGAGCCAATACCGTTTCTGGGCTGCACGCTGGGATTTGGATTTTTTTCTTAATGAAAGGCCAATACTGGAGAGTCAGCTCCCCCTACGGTCAGCAGAGGGAGGGACACCTCCTTTCCTTCAGGGCACTTCAGGAAGTTGGCTTTTCCGTCTTGTAGGTGTAAATGAAGACTTGTATCTTCTGAAAGCTGTGGTGTTAAGTCCGCTCCGGGTGATACATCTCTCAAGTGCAGGAGCTGGGAACTGAACCGTGACCCTGGGCTAATACACATCATGAGACAAAAGGTGTGAAAGCATTTGCAAATGAACAAAGTCAGCTCCACCCAGGGGCTGCAGAGAGCAGCTTACTGAGATTAGACTGTGAAAGGGAACCAGAAGTGCTACAGCACATCTGTGCAGCAAATCCAATGGCTGCAAATGTGGCTGTGTCATAGGAACCAGGCCTCGTGATGCCTGGAGAAATCAATGGGAATCTAACTGCTGCACTGTGGGAATAGCCATTTGAAATGGGAGATGTTACCACTACTTTGAGCCCAGGACCACAAAGTTCTTGTTGCAACAACCCCAAGCTGCTTGGAAAGGTGCCTCTGGCATCTACCTTGGCCTTGGCGTGCACTGTGTTCTCCCAGCTCAAACATCTGCTCCTGGGAAGAATCAGAGTCTGTCTCGTTTGTGGTCTGCTTGTCTGGTCACAGCTTGCACTGCCTTCTAGCCTGGGCTCCGCTTATTCTACTGGCAGAGTGGTAAATAGTCTTGTCCAATTATATTAACACTTACTGATCTAATTCAATCCAAAAGTAGAATGGTTGCCATCACAATGGGAGCTGTTGTCTCTGATTTTGCAGGTCAGGTTTGTTTCTGTGGTCTGTTTTATCACTTCCAAAAGCATCACTCACTAGCATCACCTCAGAAAGTATTTATCCTCTAGCACGACAACGTGCAGCTTGAACAGCTGGCCAAAGGCAATGCAGCAGGATGTGGTAACTCGTGGCACTGCTCCAAAGTGGGCTGGCTCCTGGTGCTCAGGGTGGTGAAACACTGCTGCAGTGTTTGTGCAAGCACCGGCAGCTGGAAACCAGCTCAAAGCAGAAGAACCTCTGCTCTGATGCACCTTGGCACATTTAGTTTGTGTGGTGCAATTAAGACCTCCTCTGCAATCACAGCCCATACATTTCCCACTGCGGTGTGAGCCAGTTGCCACTGGGCCACACAGGACATGGCTTGGATATGGCTGCCAGTGACAGAACAAAGGATGTTGAACTGCATTCTTCACTGCTGCCTTAAATGGGTGAGAGGAGCAAGGCAGGTTCTAAGCAACCAAAAAACTCCCTAATTTGGATGGGAACTTTTCAGCTTCCTGCACATAGAGCATGTTTGATAAGAAAAGACAGGGCTGTGGTACCCAAGTGCATCTGAGATAGCCAAGGGCTGCCTCCAAGCAGCAACACAACCTTTAATTTTTTTGGCACCTCTCCGTGCACGTCTGGAGGCTTTCCTGAGGCAGTTGTAGCTGGGCTCAATGCTGACACTGCGTGCACACAAATGCACCAGGAACACAGTGCTCACACTGCTGCCACTTGGTTCAGGACGTCCTTTTGTGCCACCTGCCTTTATACACCAAGAGACTAGAAAGAAGAAAATGAGGCTGGAGCAGGGCAATGGGCAGACCTACAGGTATCGGAGGGGTGAGAAGCGGAACTGGCTGGACAAGAAAAGGGGGAGAAAAAAAAGTCCAGAGGATGTTTCATTTTTTCTATTCTAAAAAACTGCTGATCATTGTCTGGTCTGCTATTTCCTGATTTTGAGATGTAATCATCAAGTGAAGTAGTTTCTTCAGTTCTAGGGGGGAAAAGCTAAAATGAAAATCCTTTTAACTTCTGCACAGTAGCACCAAAGCCCAAGTTTTGTGTTTCTTACTTGGTACGTACAGAATGCACAATGTGAATGTTCTATCCAAGCACTCATATTGCAGCGTTAGGAGTAGCTTCTGTGTCCTAGACTAACTGGAAACAAGAAATGTAATGATTCTTAATCCTACCAATTCTGGGGGAATTTTCTATAAGATGAGAACAAATGCTGCCTGCCAAATCAGAAAACTCTGTGGTTTTCTGAGGAGTGGAGCCCATCTGTGAATAATAGAAGGTTTCATTCACTAAGGTTGCAGGAAAGGAATTCTGCTGGTGCTGAACATAGCTGCCCCTCTGGATCTGCTTTACTTATTAATCAAGCAAATCAGCTGCATAATTTTAGGTTAAACCAGACACAACATTTTCTGTGTAAACCTGCATTATGCTTTCAGTGTAAGGGTCCTTCAAGCCCATTTACCCTGCTTATTTTCAAAGCAGCTCTTCGTTTTGATAGGGCCAAATGTTATGCTCCCCATCACAAGGGCATTAGGGACATGGAAGGGGGAACAAGCTCCTTGGAAACCACCTCCAGGTTCCCCTTTGTGCTATAGCTCCACCCTCTCACTTCCATAACCCCACAATCACACCTACGCATCAGGGCTTTATTTTGGCCTCACTTTTCTCCCATTGAAGGACAACTGCAGGGTCTCAGCTCTCCAGTCACCACCAGCCTTCCCATTTCACCAGCCTCTGTCCATTTCATAGAACTATGAGTTGGCTTGGGTTGGAAGGGACCCCGAAGCCCATCCAGCTCCAACCCCTGCTGTGAGCCAGCTCAGGCTGCCCACGGCCCTGTCCAACTTGGCTTTTGTCCTCATGCCACTGTTGTCCCCTCCACAGTGTCTCTTCTTCCCCTCCCATGAATTTATAGATAGATTTAATATTCCTTTCTACCTGTGTTCAGCTCAGTTTCCTGGCACTGATGTGAGTGGACACCTATGGCGATGCATCCTGAGAGGGTTTATTCCTAATCTGGGTTTTAAGGAACAAATAAGACTTCCTCTCTTTATCCTTCAGGGTAAAACACTGCTACCACTCCTTTTAATAGAGAGGTTGCATTCCAAGCTCTGATGCTTCCTGGGAGTTCGAGGGGGCGGCAGCGCGGCTCAGGCTGTAATGGCACGGCGCAGCCTGCAGGGGGCGCTGTGCTGAGGGCGGCGTGGGGCGGGGCCGGCTCCGGGGGCAGCGCGGCGGCGGCCGAGGCGGCAGCGGCGGCGATGGTGAGCGGCGGCAGCGCGGAGCAAGGGGGGAGCGGGTCGGGTCGGGACAAAGCGGTGTGTGTCTGCATGCGGCCTCCGGAGCTCGGCCAGCAGCTGGGCCCTCAGCCCGGCTTCTCTAGGTACGGCCCCGGGTGCCGTGCTGCTGGCTGCAGGCCTTGCGGGGCGACGGGAGGGTGCTGCGGGAGCCGGGGCCGCCCGGTGCCGTCCGGTGCCGTCCCGTGGCGGCGGCTGTTGTGTGTCCTCCCCTCGGGCAGCCGGGGCTGCTCTGTGCCTGGCTTTGCCCGTCCCTTCTGGCTTTCCGAGCGCAGCTCTCCGCCCTGCCACGGCTGTGATAGTTCTTCTCTGCAGAACAGATTGATGTTTCCTAGAAACTCGTTGGTCGCGGTCTCTTGGAAGTGTTTGATGTGTTGCGACCCGATTCCTTTGCCGTCGTAGCTCCCGGGGACTCTCAAAGGCCATCCGGTCCGACCCCTGCAATGAACGGGACGCCTACAGGTGCTCATAGCCCCAGCCTGACCTCTCCGGGGATGGGACAACCGGAGCATCACTGCTCTTACAAAAACAAAAACTTTGTCCTTGTATCTAAGTGTCCTCTCTTCCCGTCACAGCAGACCCTGCTAAAGAGCCTGTCCCCTTCCTTCTTGCAGTGGTATCTCAGCGAGCTGCTGGCAGAATGATTCAGATCAATGCTCATTTTGTTCTCCAGAAGGCATGCAGAAAGCACTGCGTGACCTGCATCTGAGCGGGTGCCAAGCAGCAAAATGTGTCCGGATGAGTCCCAGCACAGAGCTGAGTGCTGCTCGTGTCCTCCTGGATGCTGGGAGAGGAAGAAAGCACTGCAGGATCATGAAGCCACAACCCCAGGGAGTGCTCTAATGGGTTCACGCAGGGTGTGCAGTGAGTACATCCAGGCCCTCAGAGAGCTGTGCTGTCTGGAGTGTGCCTGGATGTATGGAGGGGCTTTATAGATCCATTTGTTGTAGCGAGCAAGGGGGACGAGAGGTGTGTTGTATGTGTTTTGGGCTCGGTACTTGCTTCTCAGGCAGTTTGGTTTCTTAGCTTGCTGAGGGGAGCATCTGTTAGGCTTTGTACAATAGCTGCTCTTTGTGGCTTTTCCCTCGCCCCCACGTGAAATCTGAAACCTAACCTCATTTTAAAAGCCCTTTGGGCTCTCGTAGAACTGCACATTTTTTGAGCCTGGGATCGGCCTTTTCCCATCCTTGTGTTGATATCTTTACGTTCCCCTCTGCGTGGAGTCGCAGGGTGCTGCTGGCCCCGCTCCGAGCTGCTGCCTGTTTGTTTTTGTGCTATAATTAGCCCGTCACTGAGCACTCCTTGTGAACTCCTGGGGCTGGTGGGTTTGTGCGCCTGCCGTCATTTTGCATATGCTGCGTACAGCAAAAGAAATGCTGGAGGAAAGAGGCTTCTAGTGTGGTAGTGGTGGGAAAAAATGCAGCCTATTTTCTGCAATAAGCATGACCTGACCTTGATTTTCTTTCAGAGTTCAGCCTGTGTGTCTAAAGACGTGTGAGTCTTAATTTCGGTGTGATCCTGTCTGCTATCACTGCATGGCCCCGCGTCCTCGGGGGGGCAGCATGCAGGCCACAACTCGGGCTGTAATTAGGAGTTGACTAACAAATATTCCATGCCTAGCGCTTATGTAAAGGTATTTGTCATGCTCACGAGGGCTGGAAGCACAAACCAAAACAGTGCACCCTTGGTGAGCCGGGGCATTGCTCAACCCTCCAGCTCCGTGGCAGGAAACAGGCTGTGAGACTGATGGCACTGCAGCAGAGCTGGTCCCGTGTCATCGTACAGGTCAGACGTGCCTTTTGTGCAGGCACAACTAATTTATGTCTTCCTCCTCCTTAGGCAGACGATAAATAAGCAAACTGCTGTTCTTCGGCTTGTTTTTCATTGGGACCTCAGCGAGCTGGCTGTGTTGGGAGAACCGGTATTGTAGCAGCTCACTCTGTCATTGCCACAGCAATGTGTGCGTCCCACGTCAGGCTTGACCCAGGCAGTGCAGCAAGCAGCCTCCCTGCTCCATAATTTATGATGTGACGAGTTGTGCACCATCACCTCGCTCATCAGCCCTGTCAGTAAGGACAGACAGATGACAAACCCAGCATTAGGGTTTGGGATTCCTGGGCTGGCTACCTGGCTGGGCTGTCTGTGGTCTGCAGGAGACCAGCTATTGCTTTCCTTGCGGGTGCTGGGCACTGCATGCAGGGGCTGGAGGTGCCAGGTGCCCACGCGGCTGGTTTGTTTAAGCTGGGCAACAAGTGCGGTGCTGTTAGATGAGTGGCTGGGGAGTGTATGGGCTGGAGTGAAAGCCCAGGATGTGGTTTGATCTTAGCAGTTCCTCCTTACACAGTGATTCTAAGATTCATGCCACTACTTAAACTTGCCTTTAAAAGCTACTTTTATTCTCTGTCCCACTTTAAGTGTTCTCCTGGGGAGGGAAGATTCTGCTGATAAACCTTTTTTGCACAGGTAAACTTTTCAGTGCCTGCAATATGTGGTGTCAGAAAGAGGAGGCACTTGAACCAGCAGTGTGAGGTTCCCCAGTATATTGCCTTTATCTTTTTTATCTTTTAGGTTTAAACCTGCAGCAGAGGAAGTGCTGTTCCAGCAAAACTACTAAATCTGCTGTAGCAAGCTTTGGCAATTTTTCCCTTCCTTCTTTCCTGTGTTCTGGGGCTGAGGAGTATTGCTGCAGTTCATTTGTCCCCTTCTGTTGTGAGTGCCTTATCCCTGGAACAGCTCAGCTGGCTAATGGCTTTTAGAAGTCAAGTCCTAAGGATGTATTCCTAATCGACATAGCTAAAAATTCATGTAAACTGCTTGGGTTGCTGAGTGCATTAGTGTCAGTGCAGATGAATGCTGCAAGCCCTAATGGGGGCAGTTAGTATTACATCTGATACCTGGGTTTGTCTTAATGCTCTGACAATTAAAAATAAATCCTCCAGTGGGCCTAAATGTAGGCTGTTTATTTCCCCTGCCTGCCCTCCATAAGAGAGGGAGCAGTGTCTTTCCACATCGCTGAGTGTAATGAAGGCATGGGGTATGTCTGAATGGTACTATCAGTATTAAGTGAGTAATTGGTAGACCAGAGGTCTCATATCTTGGTAGATACTTCGGGGCAAACAAACACTTTGAAAATGCTGAGCATGCAGTTTATCAAGGAGCTGAGAAACTGCATTGCATAGCTAACCAGTCTTCTGAACTGCAGAAACAAAGATGGGGAGACATGCATGTGTTGCTCATTCAGCTGTGATGTCTTCATTATGCACCTGTGCTGTCTTTTTTTTCCCCCCATTCACGTACAGGAGTAGCTGTAAGGCTGCAGCACAGGTTGCAGACATCCCATCCATGCTGTGCTTGGCATCGCCTGTAGCAAGCTCAGAGTGGAGCAGCCTGCATGGAAAGCCTTGGGCACTGGGTTGAAGGCTTTTGGAAAGGAGAGGCCCTTGGGTTTGCTCACCTCTGTGCTGGGCTGCAGGACTTGCCACTGGAGCTGCGCAGCTGGGCTGAATCTGGAATGCTGACTTATTTATTCCTCCTTCTCTTATGAAAAGCTGGTGTGCTGCTGACTACTGACTTAACTGGGGAGCATGTGGTTTGGCACCAAAACATGGATTTGGTAAGGTCTTTTGTCCAGAGTTTTCTCCAAGAGTGAGATGAATATCTTGCCGGATATTGTTTTTAACTTGGTCATTGACGTGAGTAACTTCTGTCTAATGTTGCATTCTGTTGTCATTTTGGGTGTGAATCTTACAGTATCTTTCACTGTCAAGAGGAAACCCACATCCTGCCACGTGTCTGATACGGTAGGGTTTTCTTGCTACTGCTTAACAACAGTTCTGGAGGCACCAGTGCATTAATGGCTCAGTTTCCACACGTGTAAATGCACTTCCAGCAGTGGCTGAGATTCAAGTGTGAGCTTTCAGGCAGTGGATCAGTGCTGTCCTTGCTGGTTAAGCACTCCTTTCCAGGGGTTTTGCTGAGAAAATTGTGCAAACTTGATGAAACTTGAGATGTGCCTTTGGTTAGTTGAAAAGTGCCCTAAATCTGTGGGTTAAGTCATCTTTGTGGTGTTGGAGTTGGAGGACTGGGCACTAACCCCAACACTACTTAATTGCAGTGGTTTATGTGGCTGCAAGTGGTTGGGGCATTTGGAAACTGCTCTGTGCCAGGCATATGAGTGCTAATTTGGCTTCCCGTAGCTGAGGGCTGTTCCTCTTGCCAGGCACCTGGTTTAGCCCCATTCGGTCTGTTTCCTCCTGCCTGTGTTGGGGTGTGAGTGATATTGCTTCCCTATGATGCCTTGGCACTGCTGGTTTATTGGAAGTTTTTAGCCTTATGTTTGGGTTGCTTATGTGCTTTTTTTAATTCTCTTGTATATGTATTTTACTGCTTTTCCTGAGTAGTGATTGCTCATTAGTACTTTTTGTAAGCTGTCTTTTCTTTCTCCTTTGACTGTTTGGAAACACTTGGCTTTTTGTAGGCTGCTTGTAACCTCTTCAACTGTGCTGGGATCATGGAATCATAGAATGGCTTAGGTTAGAAGAGACCTTAAAGACCATCTGGTTCCAGCCCCTTGCCATGGGCAGGGTTGCCAACCACCTGGTTATGCTGCCCAGGGTTGCATCCAAGCTCATCTTGATCCTTTCCCATTGTGAACCTCCTGCTGTCCCCATCACTTCTTCTGAGACTTATAAAGACAGCATGCTTTAGAGCTATGGATTAGATTCTTGAACTCTGTCCTGACAGTAATTGCTGGCTTAACATTGTAATTATTATTGCATCACAGTTTTCTGGTTGTGTGGGTTATGTTTTGTTGTGTTGGTTTTTTTTCCTCCCTCAATAGTGTTTGTCTGTACCATCCTTCCTTTGTACGGAGTCTGGTAATTAGTTCTTAAGCTTAAAGTGTTGCTGAGTACTCTCATATTTAAATGTCCAGCCTTAGCTACTCAACCAGGTGGCACCTGGTGAATGGTGGCTGTTTAGCTTCCACTTGCTCTGTGTACAGGCAGTTCCTTGGAAAAATAATATTGGGATTTGACACAACTGCTTTCCCTGGGCCATGGTATGATCTGCTGACATTGATTTGGGACCTTGAGTTTTACACATCTATCGGTGGCTTTTGGTTGGAAATCAAAGACACCTATGTGTTCTGTTCAGGAATTAAGGAAAGCGGGATGTCTTTGTGCTGTAAAGCACCTTTTTTCTCAACTTACATGGAAGGGAGTTCTGTCATTAAAGCATTTCTGCTGCCCTGTTTGTGTGTGTTTGAGCTTTTCTCAGTATCTGTGTTTCCCTTTGCGTAGGATGCCATGACTCCCTACAAGGAGATCCTCCAGATGTACTGGGAGAAAGTGACGAGCTTTGTGAACGCCTGCTGTGATGGACTGGAGCCCTGGCAACTGATCGGGCTGACATTTTCCTCCACGCTTCTATCTGTATGGCTGCATGGCTTCCTCTTCCAGTCCGAGAGTAAGCACTGGGAGCATGGGGTTTGCATTATGTGGGGAGGGAAGGGGATGCAGTTGTTCTCATGTAGTGGAGGGAAAAGGGTGAAATGAGAGTGAGCATTTGTTAAAACATGCCTTCTGCTGCCAGTGAGGATTAACAAAACCCTTTTCCAAATTAAGGATGAGTCCTGTCCAATCAATGGAGCATCCCCATTCCTGTAGAGGGTGTGGCAGGCCAGCCTGGAATGTGCCCACATCTCCTTCCCTTCCTTTGGGCTCCATGAGCTTCTGGTTACTTCATTTATTTGTCACAGTGCTATCCTGCTCAAAAACTTGAGATTTTGACTCAGGTTCTTAGGACCTTATATATATCCATACACTGTAGCCAAGTGCTTGGATAGCACTTGCTCTCAATTTCTTCCTTTCCATAGGAAGGAAATGTGATGTGATATTGGGAATATGTTTCATCCTCTGGGTATTCAAGATAATTGCGTGTGGTCGAGCCTCTTCCTGCTTTGTGATTGCTGTGCTGGCAGCTCTTTTGTAAGACCTCTTGATGAACCTGCAGTATGCTCTGCCTTTGTGATGATCAGGAGAGGTGCCTTGCCCAGCAAGGTGCTTTGCCAGTCCCACAGGCCATGGGGTAGTGCCATAGTGGCAGCTTATTAAAAATAGCCCAGTTTGTAACTTGTTGTCTACTTCTCAATAACTGAACACTGGGAACACAAAGCTTCAGCTCAGGGTAGGGTCACACTAAATTCTTGTCTAACATTTATGCTGTTGCAAGATGTTTTAAAAATATTTACTAATGGTGAGGAAGTCTAATAAGGCTGTCTGAATTTTTTCAGGAGTCTGCAGTTGTGTTTTTTTCCCCCCTCAGCGTGGAAGTTCCTAATTAAACGGTCTGCACACAGAAATGTGCAACTGAAATGTTATTTTCAGAGCGCTAACAAATATTTGCTTTAGAGTGTGCCAAGCTGCAGTCGCTGTCCTCCTGTAGCTTCTCAGAATAGATCAGAATCACAGACTAACAGAATTGTAGGGGTTGGAAGGGACCTCCAGAGATCACTGAGTCCAACCCCCCTGCCAAAGCAGGTTCCCTACACCAAGTCACACAGGTAGGCATCCAGGTGGGCCTTGAATATCTCCAGAGAAGGAGACTCCACAGCCCCCCTGGGCAGCCTGTTCCAGTGCTCCATCACCCTCACTGTAAAGAAGCTCTTGCACACATTCATGCAGAGCTTCCTATGCTCCAGTTTCTGGAAGCATACATGAAGTGGAAAGTAATGGGCCAGTCTAACGCTATGGATGAGATTGTGAAGTTTTAAAATGAATGACTCTTTTTTTTTTAAAGCTGATTTACTATTTCCTGCTGAAAGCCTCCTGTAACTGCCTGAGCTTGATTGAAGTGCGCAGATGACTCGAAAGGCATTTTTGGTGGCTGTAAACCATCTCTGTCATCCTGCTTGCATTCCTGCCTTTGAAGCTACCCCAGGAGTTTTCCGGTGTTTGTCATCAGTGGCTTTTCCCACTTAAGTATTTGGGCTGTGGTGCTGCTTTTCCCTCCTGTGTTGAATAGATGGACACCTGAAGAATACCTGTTACGTTCCAGCTCGGTTTATCCTGCTGGGACTTGGGAGCCTGTCTCACATTGCTGAGTGTCTGCATGTTGCAGTTCTATTCTGGTTTGAAGATGCAGAAAGTAATTTCAAGCAGTGTTTTCCGTTTTTGCTGGAGACTTTGCCTTTAGCAAATCCTAAACTCCCTTCCTTTGTACAACTCCATGTGTGGGTGTAAATTCCCATTCGAGCAGATGCTGTCCTTTTGTATGTCTGGTTTGAAAAGATCTTAGCCTTTACAGCTGGCATGACTTGACTCAGCAACCTTAGCAGTAAATTAAGAAAATGAGTCAAATAGTTGGTTCCCATAGGTAACTGCTGTTGGGCAAACCAGTTCCTTCTGCAGCCTGGCCTATGTCTGCTTTCTGATATGATTCTCTCTCACCATATCCCCCTTGTGGCTGCCTTATTTTATCCTGGATCAGAAATACTGAACCTGTGTTGCAGTGGATTTATTGTGCTCTGAGTCTGTTTCTGGTTTCTTAACACAGGGTTAACTTCTGACTTTTGTCTTTCAGGTTTAACATCCCGAACTAAAAAACAGTTCTTCAGACTATTGAGAAAAATGCCATTTATTGGGGCTATAGTAAGTATTTGTACAACTTATTGCGATGTTATCTGAGACTGCAAAGCTGTTTTTTGTGCGTCTTTGCTGTCTCTTGTTCCTGTAATCATAACGATGCAAGGATACCGATGCCACTATCTGGTTTAATGAAATACATAATTCCTGCCTTGTCTTTCTGTAGTAGTATTGCACTCATAAATTGTAGGTATCGCTTAACCAAGTATCAGTGAGTCCAGGGCAGAATTTTCCAGTGGTGTTTCTTCTCTGTTAAGATGTCACGAGAATCACTTGATTGATGGAAAAAGGGGACACGAATGAACTTGTGTGTTCTTCTGAAACAGCATCTTGTTCTTGAGCAAGCGTGAGATAGGCAGGTGTCTTTGTGCAACGTGAAAAGATAAATCTTTTAATCAGATGGCTGTCCATGTCTGGAGCTCAGATACCTGTTAGCAATGGCTTTATAGCACACAGATAGCAGAAGTTGCTGCAGTCATGAAGGTGAGATGGACTTTAGTGTCTGGAAGATGATTTTTACATAAAAACTTGAAACTACAAATGTCAGCATGTTTTAGCACGTTATGACTTAATCATCAAGAAATACTCAGCTTGTTGGATTTTTTTCCTAGTCAATGATGCCTGCCCATTCTTCTTGCTGTGTGGACAGCTTTACACATTGAATCAGTTGGGGCAGCATGAGGGTGCCAGCTCTGTTGTAGGTGATTTTATCACATGGAAGTAGTAAAGAGCAACTTTTCCTTTTGACCTCGCCATGGTTGCAGCTGTCAAGTTTCTCCCTCAGCCCTCTGTAAGGGAGTAACTTCTCCCCATCTTTTCATGTTGTGCCCCAGTTTTACCTTCTGGCTGGTCAGATGAACTAAGAGTTAGTTGTCCCCTGCTTCTGTTTGTCATCTGCCTGTTAGGAAAGGACACCATCTTGGCCCCTTGTATTATATTTTGTCCAGGTTTACCTTCTCAGAGCTTAGTAATGTTAAGCTCTCCTGTGCCAGAGGACTCATGCTGTGCCCTATCTGTGTGCTCTTCCCACTCTTTGCTGGGCTGATATCTGATAACCTATCGGTTGCTTAAAGGAGGCCTTGACTTTGAGACATTCCAATGTCCAAAAGTCTTTAAAGCTGATAATATCCCAACTCCTGAGTTGTTCAGAGGAATGTCTGCTTTGAAATGTTTTCTGGGAAGGAGTCTGGGCCTCCTGGATGTGGGGTGTGATTAAGATGGAAGAAATCTTCTAACAGTGTTTGTAAGTGAGATTTCTTTCATGTTTCAGTTATCATGAGCCTCTAAACTGTGTATGTGTTGGCAGATGAGACAAAGTACAAAATACAGTTAATGTGAAGACTTAAAAAAAAGCCTTATTGGATAACAATGAAATATTTTTGCCTTAAGCTTTGCTGCCTCAATTATAAGGGAAGGGACTCAAAGTTCCCACTGTTTGTCAGTATCCATTAAAGTGCGGTCTCTTTGAATGTGGTGATGTTGTCTGTCCTGTTACATTAAATGCAGCTGAGCACTGCTCTGCAATCACTCGTATAGCTACTTGGCACAGCTCTGTTCTGTGCCATCTAACGTTCCTTTAGGCAGTTCCCAGAGTTGTTTAGAGACTAGTGCATGGCTGTGAGCATTTCAGGAGGTGTTTTGGACAAGGACATCTTGTTTTTGGAGGAAGAGGATGGTAGGAAGAGAGAACTGTGAACTCTGCCATGCTTTTTGGTGATAGAGCTGAAACAGATCCTACCTGTTCTGCTCACTGGTTTGAAAGTGGCCAGTGAGTTCAATGTCATGCACACTGAGCTGTAATTTATAATGTGGCCTGTACCTTTGTTAGTAGGGTTTTCCTTTCTTTTTAGATTCAAAAGAAGATTGATGAAGCCTTGAATGATGTCACTTCCAGTTTATCCTTCCTAAAAGATGAAAAGGATTATATCAAAGTGCTGCCAGAACAAGGCATGAGCCAGCCTGAAGTACTACAGAAGATGAAAGAGTACAGCTCAAAAGGTATGACTGTGATTCTGCTGCAGCAGAGGTGGGTCTCTTTCACAGACCTAACATTAGTCTTGCTCTGCTAAATGAGATCTAATGACTCCTGCTTGTAGCTTTGTCTTACATATTTCCTTGCTGATGTTCTTCACTTAGAAATTCATGTCTGTTTTCCTTCTGGAAGTGACCAAAGTCAGTATTTGAATCTAATAGTGTATTCAGGTATTTACCTTGGAGTTCCCTTTCTTCCCCAGGAGCTTAGAGCTAACAGTGATGGGAGATCTGAGAAGAGAAATAGAGGGAATTATTTGAATGCAGTTTTGAATACATTTCTGAGCAGTTGCCTTGACGTTTGGCTTTTACCAGAAATGTGTTTTCTGTGAAGCCCCATGGAATTCCCATAACAAAAGGAACTTCCAAGCAGTGCTTTTAGGGAATTTCCAGGACTCTCTTAATCAAAATCGTTTGCACCTTCAAAATGCCACTTAAGGAAGGCAAGGCCACTCTGGCTGGAATCCATGTAAGCAGTGTCTGAAACTCAGTTTGAGTGAGCTGACTGATGTAAATGTCTCCACCCTGGTTCACCTGCCTATTACTTCTAATGAGCAAATGTGAGTGACTGACTGCCTGTACCTTCCCCCAATCTGAGAAATACTAGGAATTTTCTGCTGGAATGTTGCATCTACTCTAAATACATGAACAGTTTTGCTATAGAATATGCTCTAACAATTTCCTTTTTTTTTTTTTTTTTTTCTTTCTACTGTTGTTTGTGCAACTCTTTGGGTCTGTCTTCTGTTTGTGTTGTTCCTCTTAGTGATTATTCCCTTCCTTCACTGGGCTTTTGTTCCCTTTTCTGTGGCTCCTGCTTCTTATACATTTGCCATCCCCTTTGAAAGTTACTTAGAAGTGAGGGCTGGACTTGGCTCACTTCACTTACTCTTGCGATACTGATGCCATTGAGTGTTATGCAGGTGGATACAAAGAGGCAGGTGGAAAGGCTTTGTTTGGATGTTTGGAAGCAGACAGTAGCCTGATTAAGTGTGTTGAAACACTGTTAGACAGGGTGCCCTGCTGATGCCATTCCATCCACCTGCTCTGGTTTCTTACTGGTTTCAGAAGCATTTAACCCAGGCATCCCACGCTGTAGTTTTGAGCAATACAATATTGTCCTTTCCATCTTAGTCTACAGCAATGTGATGGGTGCTCTTTGGACATGACTAACTTGAGCAACAAGAGCTCAGCTTTGTGGACAGTGGTGTGGGGAGTCTGAGTAAGGATTAAAGTGGATTGCATGTTAATGTAACTGCTTGTTGCAGCTAGCTGTTTGTGCTAACACTTTATTTATTGTTTATTTGTTATTGTGTCTACGGGGCACAAGATGGCAGAGGGGTAGCATTACAGGGAGCTGCCTCTGTGGCACGAAAATCATACTTGTTCCTTATCACTGGAACCTAAAAGCAGAATCCTCATCCGCAGAGCTGCTGTGGGGGCTTTCTTTGTCCTCTTCCACGTGCTTTCTGAGAACAGCTGTGCTTGCAACCAGTGTGCTTCCTTCTTCTCTTTCAGGAGATGTACGCTGGGAGGATGGGAAAGTCTCTGGGACTGTGTACAGCGGTGAAGAGAAACTTACCCGTCTGCTAGTGAAGGTAAAGTGCAAGCAGTCTAACTTGGCATCTTTGCAGAGGTTTTTAATGACTTCAGGGTGACCAGAAACCCTCAGCACTGTTCCAGCATATTTCAAGATACATGGGGAAGATTTGAAGCTAAGATAGCCCAGCTCTGAAGACAGAGGCAAGGGTAAATGTAGGTAGAAAGGCATTTATTAGCAAGGCACTTGAGGCTTCTAAAGCTGGCCACTGTGAAAACAATGTGGAAGTAACTAGGATCCAATCTGTTAAGGTGTTTTGAGTAAGGAAGTAAGAAGCTGAGTGCAAGTGAATTGGAAACTGGTACTGACATAAAATGGCCATAGGTCAGCTTCAGTGTTCCCTGTGATGGATATAACTGATGTAGGCTGAAGCAAAAGCATCCTTGGCTCTCCCACTACTGGATTGCTGAGGGACTTTGGGATGTAGCAGCTTCACTAAGCAAAACAGAACTGGTCTCGATTTAAGTGAAAGGATGTTTGTAAAATGTGTTTGGCTTTGCTGTGCAGTCCAAATTGTGTGACAATGGGGCACTGGCATGTTTCAGTGGAGTCTTTGTTAGGTCTGTTTACCTAGTTTGGAACTTTCCCCTTTGAGAAGGTTGGAAAGAAAATAAGCAGCCCTAAGGTCTGTTTTTCAATGCATCTACTTCAAGAGTTGTTTTTGCTAAAGGAAAATCTAGCTTTTTTGCTCCTGGGAACAGCTTTTGTAACAGCTGTAATGAGCTCTGTTGGGTGGTTGCTATTGCTGTTTTCTTCTGGGGAAAAATAAAGCTCAGAGCTGCCTTGCTAGAGCAGCATCACCTTGGATTGAGAGCTGCGTGGAAACATTCCCTCTGTCTGTGCTGATTATTCTCTGGCTTATTCTGCTGTATTTCTTTCAACATCCCTGCAGTTGCTTTTTGATCGTGGCTGCAGGAGGTCAGAACTGGCCTGTTCCAGCCTCATCCTGTGAGCTCACAGTTGCAGAACGAGCATGAAATACTGGTTTCCACGGCCACTTTTGCTGCTGTGTGGGTGGTCACTTGTGCTTTTCTGGCTGCTTCGGAATTGCCCTTTAATAGTGAACACAAAAAATAGTTCTGCAAAGCAATTTTTGGGATCTATAAACGGACTGCTTTGCATAGAGCAGTTGTAGGGCGTGCGTACACCAGGACTAGGTACAGTACAAAAGAACGACAGACATTTGTGTTTTTGTTTAAATAGCTAAACCATTAAACCTGCCTTTACAACATACAATATTGCTGTTATTGAAACATTCCAAAGACCAGAATGCCCTTGAAAAACTTTTTTTTTTTTCCTCCCAGCAATAGCTTCCCAGTGTGTGATGTGCACTCACGGCAGGAGTTAATACTGCAGATAGTCTGCTTATATGCACAGTGCGTGTATGGAGTTCCTAAATCCAGACCTCTTGCTGATAATCCAAGGCTTCGTCTGCACAGCTAACTTCCTGTCTCTCTTTTGAAGGTGTATGAAGAGTTTGCCTGGAGTAATCCCCTCCATCCAGATATATTCCCTGGTTTGAGAAAGATGGAAGCAGAAGTAGTGAGGATTGCCTGTAGTCTTTTCCATGGGAGCCCCAGCTCTTGTGGTGCTGTAAGTAACCTGTATCCAAGTGTCCCATGAAATCTTGCGTATTTCTGACTTGAAGTGCTATCCATCCATCTGAGACAGAGATCATTCTGGTTTATGGTTCTGGTGCTTGCCAGGGCAGCGTCACTTTGAATAGCTCCCATCAGGTCTCGTCTCTGAGCTGGAAACCTTTGAGCATGCCAGAATGCTGAGACTGAGAACAAGGCTGGCTGGCTGATCTCCAGCAAATGGCTCCAGGTATTGGTGAGCAAGCAGGCATGGCGCTGTACTGTCACTTGTTCTTCCCAGGTTTATGAGACCTTCCAGCATACCAGAGTGGAAACCAGTTCTAAAGCCTCAGTGGAGTTCATGTCAAGAGCTCCATTGTATTCCCTTAACACTGATTTCTTTGAAAGCTGGTCAGAGAACAAAAGCTGTGAACCTGAACAGTGAATTATTGTTGTAAAAATAAGGTGTAATTTCTTGCAATCCTCCCTCTTAGTTTGCCTTTTTGATGGGAGTTCTGAATTCCTCAGGCCACGTTCTTGCCCTGTTTGTGGTGTCTGAGACAGTGAGGTCTTATTTCCTCACATGGTGTTGTGTTGCAGCTGACATAGACTGCTGGATAACTTGCAGAGGAGCAGTTCTGCTTGTGAGAAGCATGCAGATGTGATTTTTCAGAGGCTGTGTGTGATATGACTGCTGTAAATTATGCCAGGGAGGGAGAAGACCTGCAGAGGCTAAAGATCAATGAGGAAAGGCAGTGTTGACACAAGAGTTTATGGAGTGAGCTGGCATTGAATGGGCTTAATCTGACTGTTTGAAACTTTATTGTGTTAAAGGGTTAAGTATTAGATAATCTGAATGGTAAAGGTAGTTAGGACCAAACTCCATCTGGGTTGAAGACAGAGCTGGATCGTGCTGTGACTAGCAATTTTAAGATGTGATTGCCTGCGATAGCAGGTTGCACCCAGTGACATGGCTTGGGTTCTGAGTTCTTCAACCCCCTCTACGTGCTGAATGAGAATGTATTCCTTGTGCCACGCTCAGGACTGGAAAAGTAGTGCATTTCTTTGCATCTCAAAATAGCTTGACCTCTTCTCCTTGCTGATCTGCAGAACTGAGGCTGGCCATGGAGAGAGGAGAGGCTGATTCTAAAGCTGATTAAAGTCACCTTTATCAACAGAGGAGATGTTAATTGATACAAGTCAAGTAGATATCTCTGTGTTGCATATTATACAGTAGGAAAAATTTGCTTGTGGTAGTCTGCTTGTTTAGTTTTTGTTATGTTAACTGTGCATTACAGAAGTGCCAACCTTGGCCCTGTGAGTGCGTCTGCTGGGAAGTAGAATTGTTTGGGAGGAGAAATTCAGAACGGTAAAAACTTGCTCCGCAGTGATCGCTCAGGGATTGTAGCCTATGTGAGATCTCTGCTATCGTTCTCTAGGGAATCCCACTCTTCCCTCTCTTTGCTTTTCCCCTCCCTTCAGAGGGTTGTGTCGCAGAGCTGCAGCTGGGAGCCAAGCAGAAGCAGAGTGAAAGGGGAGGCATGCAGGCTGACATGAAACTATGTTCTAGCTGGTTGAACAGCCAAATATATGGGGTCAGGGGGAGGGCTGAATAGTTGATAGGGTGGAAATGGAAGATTAATTGTACCCCTGTAATTATCTTGTCCAAAAGAGTCTCTCCAGTGGACTCTCTGCCTTCCTGCCTATGTCTGGAGGAGCTAACAGATGTTGGAGAGATATGGGGGGAGATAGGGGATCACCTCCTCTTCAAGCAGTTGGGCTCAGGGATTTATTATTTTCTTCTTCCCCCAACAGGGTTGGTATTTCAGATTGATTTCTGGAAGTTTGGGCATCAACAGAGCCATTTAAAAAGTGTTTTTTTCCAAACTGCTGCTGTTCTTTTTGTGTCTGCGAGGCTGTGGTGCTGCAGTTCTGCTCCAGTATCCAGTGAGGCTGTAAAAAAGAGATGGCTGAGCCAGGCAGGATGTAGTGCTGTGAGTTATCTTTATCTCTGAATTGATCTGCTCAGGAGGTGCTGTGCTGCTGGCTCTTTCTGGGGAGGTTTCTGGTTTGCTTGATTCAGTTTTGCAGTGCTGTAAAGTTAAAAAAGAAAAGCTTTTTTCCCCTGAATTTCACCACCACTCTGAGAAGTAGTGTCTGTTGCCAGGTCCCTGTCTGCTGCATTTACTCACCTGATGGAAGAACCATGGGTAACCTATTGGTTTGTGAAGGGAGACAGAGCTCGCTGGTGCTTCTGGAGATCTTGCTATTTGGGGGACAAAGAAGAAAAGTTTGAGCTTCTTAGTAAGGCAATTTCGCTTCCTTTTTGTGCTCTAATTTCCATGACTTGTTACACTTTAGGGGGCTAATACTCTGGAGCTCTCTGCAGCCTCAGCATCTCTACCACACAGTTCTGAAGTGCAATGTGTGGATGCTTTCCTGAGGGCATCTCTGGAGAGCAGTCTGCTTCCTCCTGGAAGATATTTGGTGTCTTATATAGATGTTAAAATGGAACATGTTTCAGGTTTCTGAATGTTGTATTAGGTGAGCAGCTTGCATTATTTACAGGAGATGCCTTTATGCGAGGTGTGGGGGCTGTAAGTCTCTGTAGTTTAAATGTGAACATAAAAATTCTAGCAATTCCTATGTGGGGGCTGTGCAGGCCTGCAGTTTGCCTTAAGCTGCACCAAGAGATGGTCCAGGTTTTCAAGTAGTGTTTAAAGGCAATCATTTTTAGCAGTGAGTGGATGCTTCCTATTTGTCACTAACTACTTTTATTCTTTCTTTTAATCTCATCATGATTTGGTCAGGATTTAATCACAGGATTTGGTGATTTTTGGCTCCCAGGAAATTCTAATTGTGATTGGGAAAGACTAATTAAGCTCAGTACTTGTACAGGAGGAATGCGAGGAGAATGTTTTCTTGTCTGATGTGTTCCTACTCACAAGGTGCTTTGTTTTGCAGTGCTGTCTCTGAAGATCTCCCCTCTGATGTGGGGAAATCACTGGTTTAGTGCAAGCTTCTGTGTATTTTGTTTTGGTTTTTTAGTATTTTTTCAAACTCAGAGAATGGGCAACTTGGGATGAAGTGTAGAGGAAAACTGTGTGTGGGGCAAGTGTGTCTATTTGATATCGACCTCGCTGTGAATTCTTTGCACTTTGCAGCTGAGCACAGACAAGGAGACAGAATCAGAAGATGCAGACCCAAGCCTCCTGCAGAAGCTGGTTTGTGTCTTCCTTCCAAATCTGGGGGCTCCAGACTTGGTCACAGAGCTGCCTGCTCATTTGGCATGAGAGTTGAGCAGTGGGATGTGAGTGCTGTTTCTTGGGGAGGGGGGGGGCTTAGGCTCTGCTTTGTCCTTCTGCAGAGCTGTCAGCTTTTATCTGTTGTGACAAGCAGGTCACCTTGTGAGAGATAATGGGTGGAATTTACAAGCAGTGGGCTTACAGGGGCTTTATGTGAGCTTGACACTACGTTATGGCCTTATGGGTTGTGGTACACTTCGGGACTAATGCTGCATTAGAAATAAATGGTAGCTTGCTATTTTATTCATCACATAACTCACCTCAAGGGAACTTTGCTCTGATGTGTCTCCAGGGTGTGAATGAACATGGTGAACTGCAAACAAAACTTCCTAGAGACTGTGAGCTAAGCCAGGGCTGTTCTTTGTCAGGCAGCTTGACAGTGGCATGGCAGAAGGCCTGCTTTGGGAACTGTACCTTCTTGCTTTTTGAATGCTGAGGTTCCAGAGTGCTGGTGTTTGGAAGGAGTGAGCGGTAGGAGGGGAGGGACATACCAAGTTTAAAGAGCAGGAGGGAGATATATATTTTTTCTTTGTGCTTTCTCCTTCCCCTTCCCGCTTGGAAAATTACAAGTAAGAACAAAGAAAGTGTGTTTGTTTGCTTTCCCCACGTGGTTTATCTGGCTTCCCCAGATAGTGTGGGATTGGAAAACTGCTGAAAGCAATGCCAGCTCCCAGCCCTTCTCCCTATGACATTGACATCGCTTGTGCCTCTGGACTTCCATTCTGAAGGGGGTAAAACATATCTGCATGTGCAGTGGGCGGTGCTGAATCACTGCATGTTGGCTGGCTGCTGTGAGTAGTAGGGATGTCGGGTCCTGTGATGGTGGTTCAGGCTTTGGCTGGTGCCTGGGAGGAGGTTCCGTCCTGGATCTGTGACAAAGTGGGACATTGACCTCCCTGTTCTGTGTGCCTCAGTGATTGCATGCAGGTGGTGAGCCAGGTGCATTGTGTGTAAGGGCAAGGTGCTGGCGGAAAGACTGAAACAGGAATAAGGTTGTTGTTGCAGAGGCTGTTTTTTGGAGAGGGTAGAGGTAGGGCTGCTTGATCGACAAGGAGCACACATGGTCATGCAGGGTCTCTGATGCTCAGCACTGTGAATTCTAACATCCCCAAATCATGCCCAGTGCTGTTTTCACAATCCTTACAAAGCTGTAAGTGGTGTTGCAAGCTATATTGCAAATATACAGTTACTCTGATCCTCTTCTCCCACCCCACAGTAGGGAGTCCGTGTTATGCCAGCTGTTATCTTCCAAAGATGATAGCTGACAACTTTACAGATCTTTTCATAACGAGGATTGAGAAGTGAATGACGCAGGCCATAAAATGCTTAGAACATTGTGTTTCTCCTGCCATCTATTTGCTGCACAACAAATGAAGTGATTTCTTTACCCAGTGTGAAGCTCTGTTAGGTTTATTCAACAACAGCTGTTGCTTTACAAAGTGGAGAGGGGAAAAAAAAGCAGAAATGTTCAGTGGTGAGACAGTGACTTCCACGCTGCCTGTGGTGGCAGCTGCTAGCTTGCATCCTGTTAAGAGATGTGGCAGGCTGCTTTTCGTGCCTGTGAACTTTGTTCCTTTTCTCTGTGCTTAACATTGAGTCACTGTCACAGTCACGCTTCTTTCTTGGGTTTTGGGTTTTTGCAGCGATGTCAGCAGGGGAAAGCCAGCAGAAAACCCAGACTGGTGGATGTTGCAAGGCATACAAATGTGTCTGCATCCTTGTTATGTCTATTTGGGGTGTGGTATTAAAAGGGGTAGTGTTGGAGTGTTCAGAAGGTCTGGGGATCTCAAAGCAGTCCTCCATATGTGCTGTCACACTGTCCTTTCTTTCACACAATGCTGTACCTTTGCATTGATAACTTGTATACCAGGCACCAGGCCTCCCCAAGGTATGTCTCCCCCAGCGCAGCAGTGACAGAAGCATTGACACCTGCAGGCTGCTTGAGAAACCAACCTTACATTTTACTAGATTCAGAATGTACTTTGAAATATTTGAGCTCATACTTTTCTGTCCCTTGCACAGTGGGACTCGTAAATGTTGGCTGAAGGGAGATGGTCATTTAGAAGAACTTGTTTCATTTATTTATTTTCAGAAAGCTCTCGAGTATGCAGTAGTGAACTTAGTCAAACAGCTGGCATGTGTGCCTTCCTCTCTTCCATTTTGTGATGCAGAACACCTTGTTCACCTGTGGTCAGGATAAAAGGTGTGAGCTCAGCATGGGCAGTGGGTTGTATGGGTGCAGAAATCCCTTCTGAGGTCCTTGAGGGCTTACAAGCTCCAACCTTGTAAGGACCAGACCTTGGCTGGCTTCTGCAGAGAGGGCTCAGCACTCTGCACTGCTCCCAGATCTGGGAAGGTTTCCGGGCTCAGGAGCAGTGCCAAGCCCAAGCTGGCTCCGAGCCCCAGTGTGGCACTGCTCCAGACCTAATAAACTCTGCTGTACTTTGGTTGGCTTAATGCAGAGTCAACTTTGTTGTTTCTGTATGTGAGGCATCATTAATCTGCAAGCCAGATAAACAATGCCCAGGTAATCGAGGGGTAAGTATACGTTTGTATACGTTTCATGAGGAGTGGTCATGTCTGCCAGCTAGTGACTGTGCAGTATGGTCCCCTCTCATAAGGCTTCTGTAGTTTTATTGTATTTAACTTGAAATAGAGAAATCAGCATTTGGTTAAATGTGCACTTTCAACCTGGGTGCCAGAAAACAACCTTGAGCTGCTCAGTGCCCTTGAAAGCCTGAGGTGTCCTATGCATCTTCTGCCTCCAAGCACTGCTGGGCAGAGATGCTGTGGCTTTCTGCTTTGCTCTGCTGCAGCATCCACATCAGCAGCCATTTTCCTTATTTCCTTCTTTTCTTCACAACAGATGACGTCTGGGGGAACAGAGAGTATTCTGATGGCTTGCAAGGCGTACCGAGACCTGGCTTATGAGAGAGGCATCAAACATCCAGAAATGTGAGCAATCCTTTGTGGCTGGGATTTTTCTTTGTGGGCTTGCAACTTGCTGTTCTTCAGAGCTGAGGTGGCTGCTAGACCCCAGCATTCCTTCATTTCATAGCCTGCTGCCATCTCCTCCTTGTCCATCTCTTTCTGAAGGCCCCGAATGCAGGAAGGAACCCTGGGTTGAAGGGAACTGCAGAAGCACAGGAGCCTTGGAGCAGCCTGGGATCCCAAGTGTGAATGTTGGCTGCGGAGCTGTTGTAGCTACGCCATGCAGAGTATTTTTGTAATACCTGCATGCAGCTGTAGCCAGAGCCTGCTCATACCCACTCTGAGCTCCTCTTGAGCTGAGATTGCAAGGCACTTTGAAGTATTTAAGGGTTTTGATTTATTCAGATCAAAGAGGGTTTAGCCTGAAAACTCTGGGATTGATTGGAGCTGAAATGAGGAACTGTGCTAATCGTTAGACTGCTAATAGAGGATTTGCTCTCTAATGTGCTTTTATTTTTTTCTAGACAGTGCATCAAAAATGTTTCTCCGGTTAATTGCTTAAGAGGGGAAAACAGAGAGATAAAATGATGGTGTTCATCTTCTGCTGAATTCCTGTGGCTCTTTTCTTCCTTTTCTAACGATTTTGTGTGCTATTAAAGGCCTCAGTAAAGATGTGATGCCTCAGAAAACAAGGTTAACTGAAGCGGTTCAGACGCTGCCACTGCAGATGGCAGACATCAAATGTTATGTTATTTCAGCATGCTTCTGTTGTTCCTTGCTTTTGTATTGTCATGTGCCCCTCCTGGGGAGGGTGAGGGTTTGGAGATGGCAAAATATTGTTTGATATGACAAGAAGTTAACTTTCTTAGGAACTCCTGATTCACAGGAGACCATGCAGTGGAACAGAATGACTTCGTTAGGCTTTCTTCGGATTGTTTCATCCAGAATAGCACATGGTCTTTCTTGTCCTGGTTGAAACATGTGCTTGGCCTGTTTGTGACCTGTCCCTAAAGGGACGAAATGCTGAAATACCTGCAGGCTGAATTCTTTTCTCTTTACTCTCCTGTTTGTGCTAAGACTTACGTGCTGCCTGGGTTGAAGTATGTGATATGTTACTTTTGTAGGTTGGTCCCGGTGAGTGCTCATGCAGCATTTGACAAGGCAGCACACTACTTTGGAATGAAGTTGATTCACATCCCATTGACCAAGACTATGGAAGTGGATGTTCAGGTATCACTTCAGTCAGTGTGGAACTCCTTTCTGTGGGGAAATTAGCATTGTGTAGGTAATAGCAAAGAATCTACTTACCCATGTAGCAAGTCGGTGGATAGAGAGAGATGAACTGTGCTTCCTAGAGATAAGGAAGGACAGTGAGAATGAATGTGCCTTCACATACAAGATTTTGTTTGAAATAAGTGGATGTAAAACAATCTTTTGTCCTCTGTCATTCATTTAGAATGAAATAATTTATGTATTTCAGAAATAGCCACAGGTTTCAGATGAGGATGAACAAACCAAACTGTTCTAATATTTCCAAGTGGATAAATTAAACGACTCAGCTGCTGTCTTCTCATGCTTATAGCTCATCACTTTGCTTTCTGTAGGCTTTCTGTGTTAGATTTTAAGACCAGATGCTGCATGTTTTATTTTTTATCTTTTTTGGCAGGGTGGCACTTGGTAAATGGGATGTTTAGAAGCATCTTCTCTCTTTAAATCTTCAGGCAATGAGGAGAGCTATTTCGAAGAACACAGCCATGTTGGTCTGTTCTGCTCCCCAGTTCCCACATGGAATTATGGACCCCATCGAAGAGGTGGCAGAGGTAGGATGCCCCCGGGGCTTCTAAGTGCTGTAGCAATAATATTTTTGCATTGTTCTACATAAGAAGAGCGAGCAGACAGGTGTTCCAGGATCCCAACCCATGAATCTGATGAGAGATGCAGATTGGTGGGAAGGTGCTACTGCCATTAAATCAATTGTTAGTCAACAGCAGCACGTGTAGGACATGATCTGGAAAGGAAGAATGCAGGACTGTCTTTTTTTTGTGCTTACTCAGTAACTTCTGTGAGAGGTTAGGCTTTAAATGCCAGATTGTCATATAACTGTTTGTGTGGTGCTGGATTCAGACTTAAGCTGCTGCACGCAGTGTGCCTTTTGCAAGGCAAAGTGACAAGCACATGCTTTGTCTCTGAACTCCTAAGCCTGTGCCATGAACTCCTGCTGTAACTGAAGGCAAATATTATGTCTGTGACTTAAAGCTTTGCTGCTCGCTCTCTCTCTCTGAAACCAGCTAGAAGGGTTTGTCTTTTGATATCTGAGAGGAAAGAACAGCAAAGTAGTCCACCTTATAAAATGGCTTTGATTTAGGGCCACTGGTTGTAGCAAGCATGGTGCAGAAGTCAGAGGAATGTGTTGTGCAGAGGAATCAAAGGGCCAGGATCTTGGTTCAAACATGCCTCTTGGCTTTGCATTCCTTGTTATGGTTATTTCTGTTGTATGTAACCAGCCAGGGCTCTGACTTTCTTTTCATTTGGAGCATGTCCTCAAGCTTTCTTGAGGATATCACTTTCAATCCAAATTGTCTCCTCTCTTTGTCAAATACAGCAAGCTGCCCAAATACAAAGATTTTATCTTGCTGGTGCTGTCTATACATGCAGAAGGGGCTGGAGAAGGGATCCACATGTAGCCAGTCCTTCCTGGTCTCCTGTCCTCAACAGGTTGAGGGTGGCATGGTGTTCTGAAAAGGTTGAGAATGCTTTCAAGTGTGAAATCCTGGGTACCCCAACTACCTCATGTTCTTTCCCGACCGTGTTACTCACTCAGATCTCATTTGCACACAGCTTGCAGTGAAGTACAAAATCCCCTTCCACGTCGATGCCTGCCTAGGTGGTTTTCTCATTGTTTTCATGGAGAAGGCCGGGTTCCCTCTGAAACGTCTGTTTGACTTCCGTGTGAAAGGTGTGACCAGCATTTCTGCTGATACTCACAAGGTAAAAATGGAAGAGAGAGCTCTTCCAATGCTTTCACTCTGGGGGAGGGATTTCTGATGCCATCCTTGGCACCAGGCATTTCTTTTCTGCAACATAGAGAAGTGCTGAAGGGCAGGGGCTCAGGTGCTTTGTGCAACATGCCTGCGGGCAAGTGGGTTTTGGTAACTGTGTAGTAGGTCTTTGACAGTGCTGCTGAGTACTGCTGCTCTTTAATGCCTTGTTACCCCCTTGCAGTATGGCTACGCTCCCAAGGGTTCCTCTGTGGTGCTGTACAGCGACAAGAAGTACAGGAGCTACCAGTACTTTGTGGCACCCGACTGGCAAGGGGGCATATACGCCTCCCCCTCCATAGCAGGCTCCAGGGCCGGTGGAATCATAGCTGCGTGCTGGGCAACTCTGATGCACATAGGGGAATCGGGCTACGTTGAGGCCACGAAAAGGATCATAAAAACAGCTCGCTTCCTTGAATCAGAGTACGTGTGTGCCTTAGCTTTTTGGTTTTGGTTTTTTGGTTTTTTTTCTGGGTGTTTTTTGTTGTTGTTGTTTTCCTAGAGAAGCTATTGCATGTTACTCAGGGATCCACTGGATAGTTATAGGAAAAGATACTTGTTTATGGCCAGGTTGCCTGCCCAGTGCCAGATTGTTGAGGGGCCTGGAGCAGAGGGGTGCTGGCATCTTTATTTAGCTGATTTTGCTCCAAGAGTTTCTTCTGACTCTTTACTTCGAGAGAGTCTTCTGCTTTCTCTTCTTTCCTTTGGTAGGCTTGTGCTCCGGTATGTTCCCCTCTCTTTCCTTGAGGCCCTAGATAGATAGACTAAATGTCTGGCCCCTTCCTGCCATTTCCTTGTAACCCTGCTTAGTCATTTCTTTTTAATGTTCTTTCAAGGTTGAGAAAAATTGACAGCATCTTCATTTTTGGGAAACCTGAGGTGTCTGTCCTCTCCATTGGTTCAGAAACGTTTGACATTTATCGGTTATCTAATTTGTTAGCTGCAAAAGGATGGAACTTGAACATCTTGCAGTTCCCACCAAGGTGAGTTTGTGGTCACACTGTTGTAGATAGAGGAGCAATGTGCACAGAAAGGGTATGCAAGATAGCAGTCTTTAGGTCACCTTAATTTGCTGAGTGGTGTTGTCTATTATCTGATAAATTGTATATAGACTTCTTCACTATGGAGAAGCAATTATGTTTGTAATTGCTCATGTATAGCAGCAATAGTAATATTAATGAGCCTGGCAGAGGGCATAACAGGGGCTCCCTTTCTATTTATCTCTGCTCAGTGTAAGCAGAAAAATGTAAATTGCTGGGGCTTTATCTCATGTCTGCTAGTGAGTACATGGAGATTCATTTGGTTGGTTTTTTAAATATCTTATTCCTGCCCACTGAAGAGGAAGGTAATTGAAAGAGCAGTGAAGGGCTGGTCATTTTCAGTGATGCTTCCAGCCTGATGTCAAACAAATATTTGTCAAAGATAGTTGGGTTTTTTGGATTGGGTTTTTTTTAGTTTTTTTGGACTTTTACTTTCTGTGGGCTAGAGGGACAAATGTTCTAAGGTGGAGCTGCACTGGAAGTGTTATAGACTTGAAGAGGAGTGTAGAGAGCCTGAAGTAATAGCTTGGAGGTGTGAGTAGCCCTGCTCCTCCTGGTGGCTGCTGGCTTCCATGCTGGGGGTAGCTGACAGGTTGTGCAGACCTTTAACCATCTTCACTAATGTCAGGAAGGAAAGGGGAGCTGCCTCCTTACTAAAGAAGAGCTGAAATTTCTGCAGTTTGGTTCCAACAAGTATTTTGCAGGGGTTACCTATAACTGGAAATAAAGGAATAATCTTTTCCTTTAAAACCACTGAAATGTTAATTGAAGGTGGTAGGCAGTTGTCACTGGATAGGGAAGGTACCGTCAGTTGCTGTGGAAATGCGCAGCTGATATACATAAAGTGGCTAATCTCTCCTCTCTGCCCTGCCTGCCCAGCATTCATCTTTGCATCACGCAGTTGCACACGAAACCTGGTGTGGCTGAGCAGTTCCTGAAAGATGTGAAAGACAGCATTGAGGACATAATGAAGAATCTCAATGCTAAGACCACGGGCATGGTAAGGATCCAGAACCTGATCAGTGTGTGTGTGCAGGGTGAGTGTGTTTCTTGAATGATGTTAATGATCCCATGTAACGATCTCTTTTCTGCTTAGGGAGCTATCTATGGAATGGCCCAGTCCATCCCAGACAGGAGCTTGGTAGCAGAGATTTCCCTGGCATACTTGGACGGCCTGTACAGCACGGATGTTCCTGACAGTGAAAAGCACATGAACGGCTCTCCTGGCCACCACTGACTGTAGCACAACCATCGGTGCCTTGCCAGCCAGCACTGAGGTGGTTCTAAAGGTTTCCTAAGGAAGGAGATTGCAGTAAGCCTTTGTTCTTAAAGTTGCAGGTCTGATGGCAGCTTGATTTCAAACTTTGTACCCCATCTTTGACTGCTCTGAAATCTGCATTATTTTCACACCCAGTTTTAGTCCTAACGCTTTTCTTCTCCTCCCCCTGTATATTCTTATTACGATTACTGATGATGAACTGAATGTCCATTCCACATCTCCAGATTCCTCAGGTATTCATTCTGTATGTCTCTTTGTTCCATGCTGTTTCTTCTCCTCAGACTGTATTCAGCTGGTGTCCAGCCAAGCATTAGATTTGAGTTCTCACGTTGTGTTCCAATGCTTCACTTTTCCCAGGAGTTGAAGGTAGAAAATAAATTGAAAATGTTGTTTTCTTTTGAGTATTCCTCCCAGCAACTGCATTTAACAAACTGTACTTGAAGCCTTATGTATCTATGTAATGCAAAGGAAAGATGGTCACATAACTCTTCAAAATCCCCTCTGGAGACCTGACTGCAATCAATATCTATTGAAGGATGGGGAGGGGAGGACAACACACAATCCTTTTCTGGAATCTCTCTGTTTGAATAACAGCAAAAATAGAAACCCAGTGGGTGGTATACAGAGAGGGACTGAACGGTACTGAAAACCTTAGGTACGTAGTATCTGTTTTGCTTCCCTGCCTCTTCTAGAAGACATGCATTTACCACCTAGAGTGCTGCTGCACCTTGCACGGTTCTGGAGGGATGTGCAAAACAGTGATTTCACTGTTGAAACTTGAAGGTTTTGCACTATCTCACAATGCTGTAGTTGAGTCAGTCAAGCCCTGGCACTGATGATAGCTGGGGACTTAATGTGCAAATGTATGGCACCAAAGCTGACCTTTTTTAAAAACCATAATCCTTTAGTATAACAAGGTGACTTTTGTAATAGGAATTAGTAATTTCTCTGCTCTTTGCACTGATTCATTTAAGGCACATTCTCAAAAGGGCATTCACCATTGTGCCTTGATGCTTCTCTGGCTTTTTATGGGATGCCAGGGAGGGTTTGAGGGGTCAGCTGTTGACTGCAAGGTTAGCTGCAGCCATTTCCTTACGGTACTATACTGATAACAAAACCTCATAGGCAGACTTGCCTCAGGTAAACTGTGCTTGCCCATAAGGTAGAATAGTAGTGCTATTGAGCCAAGTCCCTTCACAGTATTACAAAGATGCTGGTGTAGCTCTGAAAGGTAGAAGATAGGATGCAGTAAGTTGGAGGCAACAAAGCTTTGGGCATATGTCTCATCCTTCCTGTTTTTCTTCACTGTTTTTACTGGGAGAGAGTTTCACCAGAGCAACGTGAGGTAGTTGTTGCCTTAAGGATGAGCTAGATCCTCTTGAGTTGTTAAACAGGGCTGGAGTTGCTCGTGGAGGGCTTTCCCATGTGCCTGCTCTCATCTTTCTGCAAGCTACAGAGTTTCCTGGGCAGAGCTCAGCATTTGGGAGAACACTGTGCCATGACTGCAGCATCTGAAGGCATCTCTGTCACAGGAGGTTGCTTGGCCCTAATCTGACCCTCACTGGTTTGACAAGCCCAGGCACACGCTTGGACAATAATTATGCAAAGTGAGAGGGCTTCTTAACAGCCATCGCACATGCAAATGTGGCCTTGTGCCTAGTGAAGAAGAATAACTTGCTTTTTAACAGGTTTATTCTCAGTGCTAGGAGATGAAGTATTTTGGCCATTGCCTGTCATTGGTGACTCTGTGCATGACTCTGAGCTCTTCTGGAAACATCACATTTGAATTGACTAATAGTCTCTTGGTGGTGTTACCAGCTCTGGCATTTGTGTTGGACCTCCTTATTCTGTTAACATCTTGCTAATGTGACCATTACTGCATCTCTGAGTTTCTGTACTGTGGAGAGAGTCTGAAATGTCTGGCTACTGTGATGGTTCTCTTTGAACCAACGTTTGGAAAACATAAAAAGGGAGCTACTCTTTTTGTTTTTGCTTTCAAAGATAATGGGGAAGGAATAGAGTGGGATGAAGGAGAGGAACTCCTCTTCCCTGCTCGTCTTCTCCAACAAAGGAGGTTGATAAATCTGATGGATTAGTGCTCCCTTTCATATTTTCCTGTGTATTTCAAAATGTTATTTGTAAATCACTGTACTCTATTCTAGAGTCACCTACTAGTAATATTTGTGGGTTTAATTGTTTAATATGTATTTGTTCTATATTGTAAATGTAATCCTGTGGTCAGGAACAGGCCACTGTAATTTACTGTGTAGTCTTTATTCATCCTTGTTATCTAACATGTAATCTGCATCTCCTTTATCATGCCAAATGGTTTTAGTGAAAAATGAGAACAACAGGCTGAATCATTGTTTTAAATGAAGGGAAAAAAAAGAGGAAGAAAAAAAAAATGAAGAAAAAGAATAATTGTATGGACTGGATTTTGATCTGGAATTGGACATGGCTTTAGATCTGGAGGGATCTTCCCAACTGCTAATTCCTGTGAGATGTTTCTGACTGGTCAGGTTTTCCAGGTGAGACACTAGATTTGTTACTTGCACAAAGCCCTCCTAAAGGAGTTGGGTGCTCATAAGGTACTAGACTGAAGAATATCCGGTGTGATGGACCAAGAAGAGATGTCTGTCTTCATGCCATGGATTTCCTCTGCACTTTTCTGATGACTTAGAAGAGTGGAAGGGTTGCGTACAACACAATAATATCTTGCCCAATAAACTCGCACTGAATGTTTTTAATAAATGAATGGGATCAGTTCCTCTGATGGCAGTAATTCTGTATTGCTCTAGTTTGCCAGTGTACAACTGTAGGCTGAAATAGCTGATAAGATGGTGAAAATGGGCCTAGTTTGTATTAAAGTGGTGCATTGAGCTACCTTGGCTTGTTGAGCTCTTTATTTTTTTCTGTTTCGGTGTTGGTTTGAATGGATGGGGACCTATTGCTCTTGATCTTTGCTTACATTCAGCCTAGTCTGTGGCAGGAGAAATGGTTTATGAATCACATTAAATCTTCTCAAGAGCTGCTCTGCTATTCTGTCAAGATGAAAGTGGTATCCGTGACTTCTGGTTGTGTGTGATGTTGAAGGGTACCAGAAATCGTATGTGTTTTAAGAGCTATGGATTTTTCTCTTACTACTTATGGAAATATTTCTCCCAGGCTGTTTTGCTGAAAACTACTGTAGGTCTCCTGGCAAATCCTTCTTATTGTTCCAAAAAAGCAGCAGTTTGGCTTCAGTTTGCCTGAATGCCAAGACACTGAGTTACTGAAGTGAGGATCTTATGGTACCAAACCAATCTAAAACCTCTTATGGGAGGTATGCCACAGTAAGCAGCCTCTGGCCTGATGCCTGGCTGCTTCTGTCCCCTTTGGTTGTGCTTCCCCTTTGTTTGTGCCTTGGGTATGATAGTTGCACTTTAGATTTTAGTATTAAGTTTTTTCCGGATTTGCTCTGGCTTCTAGACAGTGCTCTGAAAATCTCATTTTCTTTCAGACCCTGTTTGCTTTGAGGTGTGGACCTGGGAAGGCACGTGCCTCTTCTCCGTTCCTTATAAAGAAGTTTTTTGGTGGAAGAAGTACCTTCCTGAGACAGCAGTCAGGACAGCACCTGGCTTGGGAAAACCTGTTGGGACAATTCTGACAGTGAGGCCACTTTCCAAACTGACACGAGGTTAACCAAGAACTTTATTGTAAACATTTTCAGCTGGTATCCTACTAAAAGCCACTTACAGTAGGGGTGAGATCACGTGCCTTCTTATAATACTGCTACAGAGAGGTTACATTAATAACCAAATTGCACATCACAGTTGTCAGTGTGTAATAGATCTCTATTAACCAAAGGGTTAATGTACCATGTTTTTGGGGTAGTAAAGCATATTTTGGTATGTAAGAAGCAACAGTAGTGACTAGATGGGGTCATGTTCTGGGTAAGATTTACTCCTGCAACTGTGTCATGTTACTCCTTGTTAGAAGGCCATGGTTCCTGAAAGCCTCCAGGGGTCAGCAGTTTGTGGGTGGGTAGTGCACAGACAAAGGGGTTAAGTATGTGACAAGATGAGAGATAAGTACACACACAGGAGAAAAGGCTTGCTGGATGTCTCCATCTGCCTGAAATGCCAAGCTGGGGCAGGGAGCTCGGTGTGGCCTTTTGGCAGTCTGGGTCTAGGCACTGGCTGGGAAGCAGGAGAAAACGTGAGGTGCAGTCATTGAGGCGAGGGAAGCTGTGGGTCGTGGCTGCAGCAGGGCTGATTTTTGGCTTCATACGTCTCTCTCTGGTCAGGAGAGAGAAGCTGCAACCTGCTCGATGAAGCTGGCCAAGTTGATGTCTCTCTCGGATAAACCTGTGCATTCGTGGGTGCTCAAGGTGATGTGAACCTAAACCAGACAAAGAAAGAGTGCTGCTGGCAGACAGAACAGGAGCAGGTTCCCCCACTGCTGCTACTTCTGGTACTGACCTAAAAAAGCAGCTGGTGCTAGTGCACCCATAGCTACTGCCCAGCTGGGCAGAAAAAAAGGAGGAGGTGAGGGCTTGTCAGTCATAGCTACAGGCTGTCTGTGGTATGCCAAAGGAACAGCATCCAAGGGAAGAAGTTCTACAGATCTGACCAGGAATTGCTGCTGAGAGTGCAGCATTATGCCTGACAAATGGGTTCAGCTCCCTGAAGAGCTCTGATTGTTCTTGCCATCCATGCTTCTTACCTTATTGTACACGTTGAACCATTCAGGGTGGTGATCCAGTTTTTCTGCTTGTAGAGCCACTCTGGTCATGAAGCCAAAGGCCTGCTCGGTGGAATAAAAAGAAAAGTTAGCTGTGAGCTGCTTATCCTGTGCTATATTGCTATTTGACCCCTATACTATTAATTTTGTACCCTGTGTGTGTAGGGACCTAGGCAAATGGCAAGACATGGATGTTCTGTATCCCTGTTGGGCTTTTCTATGGGTCTTCTTTAGGAACTTTTTCCCAGACTGTGTGATGAATTGAGGACTTTGGTGTCTTGGGTAGATTATCTTGCTGAGCTATCACGTTTTAGAAAAAAGAGGGGTTTCTATGGCTGAGCCATGCAGGTGGGACTCTGCTCTGTAAAACTGTCAAACTTGGTATCACCAATGCTCATACCCGATTGAAGTCCTTGAAGTGGAACTCTTTGAAGATGGCATCTCTTCCTTCCACCTCGTTCCACCCCACGGCTCTCAGGTTTGGCAGCAGCTGCTCCCTCTCCTCTGCATTCAACCTGTGGGCTTTACCGGCCTGGCACCAAGGAAAGGAAGAGAAGCAGATCAGCGTGGCAGAGGTAGGAGGAAGCAGATATGCAAAGAAATGAGGCAAACCCATGGATTGTGGAGTTGCAGGTCAAAGTGGTTGGGAGGCATGGAATGCATGTGCAGCCCTGAACTGTGAGATGCTGAGGATGGGGGGATATCAGTGCTGTCCTCTGCTCCCCACCTTGGTTACCTTTTGGCACATACCTAGGTCAAGTGAAGCCCAGTCTGTCTTCTGATCTGCACCACCTAACAAATAGAGCCTCCTGGGACACCTTACTGCTGTATGTATGTTTTCATTATAGCCTGCAGTACCAAGAAATGGTGTCTGTGTGTGGTTAAGCTTCCAAAATGCACAATTCAGTGCATTCTTCTGTGGGGTGGGGTTGGGAGGAACCTGTAATGACTTCCAGAACTAAGACCTGCTTGTTTTTGCAGTTTGTGAGGTACCCTCTGGAAGCAGGAGGTTTATTTGCAGGGCAGTTGTGCTGGAAACCTCTAGAGGAGAAGAAATGCAGCGTGAATCACAGGTGAGTCACACTTCATTGGAATTCAGCTCCTTTCAGTCTCCCCGATGCTATGATGGATTTTAAGAGGCTGTTTGTCTGGGAGTAACAAAGGGCAGAGGGAGGGACTGTGAATTAGTATTGTCTTCCACTCTCTGGCACAGCTGTTGTTATTTGGTCTTAAATGGGAGAAAAAAAGCTCCAGTTCTTGGCTTCAGCTTGTGTATGAGGCAAAGATGAAACTGAAGCAGAGGGTTCTTTGGGTGTCTGCTGGCTCAGTGGGGAGGGTGGTGTTGAGTTGGGGATGGGTGCTGATCTATGTGGAAGATGCTGTTCTGGCAGTTGAATTCTTTCTGAATGGATGAGAACTGTTTCTTCTCACTAGCAAAGACCAACATCTTTTTGCAATTAGTTTTCCTTTGTGCTGAAGGACAAAGTCTGGCAAGTTAGATGTTAGTCTCAACCAATGCAGTCTGCTCTTTCTGAGCATCCATATACCCAAGCAAAGAGTCCTAAGGACTGCAGTCAGTGAAGCACAGGACAACCGAGGAACTGATGCTGCTTTTGCAGGCTCTTCCTTGGTTTTGCACCTAAGGAAGACCGAGCCACCTGTGTGTGATGGATGCCAGCCGTGCAACAGCGTGCTCCCCTCCTACATTTACTGACAGCCTTCCACTGCCAGCCCCCGACGCCGTCCTTTGCTTTGTGCCACATTTAGGCTTGCACCCCCTCCAGAGCTCCACCTTTCGAGGCAGCGAGCAAACACTGCTCAGGGCAATAAACCCTCGGCTCTGGCGGTGACGTGGTAAGGCGGTCGGGTGGCTTAGCAACTGAGCAACGTGGGGCCGGGCACTGCTGCTGTCCCCGTTCAGGACGCTGCTTTGGTAGGCCACGTCCATGCCTTCGTGCGTGCTCACTCTTATAAAACACATGGTTTGCTCTAGGGGGAATGCAATTATTCTGTTCTCTTCTGCTGGCTCTCCACCATGGAGGCATTGTTTGGTTGTTGTTTGTTTTCTTGCCAGCAGGACAGCGTTGTGCAACACAGGCTAAGGACCTAAGCATGGGAAATGGGGAGAGCTCACCCCTCAGGGCTGTCCGGCCACAAACCGACCCTCCCTGCTCTAACATCGTCGTCCCCGTAAGGGTGTTGTGCCACCTGCGTTAGGCAGAGGGCTCGGCCCTGGCACGAGCAGGCAGTGACGAGGCCCCTCGTGGGCTGTGCAGCCGGAGCAGCACGAGCGGGGTCACGCGTGCACGGCAGGTTTTCGGCAGGGCCACGCTCGGCGCGCCGCAGCTTTTCCTTCCGTCCCCCAGCACACCGGTAAGCCGGCGGCGACCAGCAGAGCTGCCCGCGTTACTTATTAACCACACCGCCCGGCTCCGCTCCTTCCTCCCTCTCCTCCCGCCCCTCTCCTCGATCGCTGGAGCCGCCGCCTTAGCCCTCCTTCCCCGTCCTCGCCCTCGGGGCGGCGGCCGCGCTGCCCGCTGCCCACTTACCATGGCCCGCGGCAGTTCGTGTCCTCCGCGGCGGTGCGGGCCGGGCGCTGTGCGGGCGGCGGGGCGGGCGGCGTGCCGGGGCTGCGGGAGGCGTGGCGAGGGGTCGGGTCCACCCACGACGGCCGCTGCCCTCGGCCCCACGCGTCTCCCTGGACCGAGGTTGTCGCAGGGGGCACCTCGAGCTCCGCAGAGAGGATGCTGAGGCACCGGCACGGGTTGCGTGGGGATGTGGTTGATGCCCAGTCCCTGGAGACTTTCAGAGTGAGGCTGGACCAGGCCCTGGGCAACCTGATCGAGCTGTGGTGTCCCTGTGCATTGCAGGGGAGTTGGACTTAGATGGCCGTCGGAAGTCCCTTCCAACTCTAAGGATTCTGTGTGCTCACGCACATCTTGCTTTTAGAGTCCCTGAATGCCACAGAGACAATTTGTTTCTCCGGCAGACCTGTTAGAGGAAAGCACGTACTTCCTTTGTTGTCCATTGTAAGTTTACTTACTGTGATAACAAGAAGGAAAAATGAGCATCTATTCTGTTCTGTGCCTATGTGTGGGGGGAGGGGGCTTGGAAGGCAGCTCAGTTCCTGAGTAGATCAGTACCTGTTGGTAAATCTGAAGCTGGAAGTTTTGATGTGGAATACAGGAGGAGGAGTGCTGCACAGCTTCTAGCAGTGAAACCAGGAGCTGGCGTTGTGTGCAAGGTTGAAAAAGGCCAGCAGAATGTTCTCTGGGCAGTGGTTTGGGTTGCAAGAATGGTGCTTGCCTCATTGCGGCCCCTGCGTACAGTGGCAAGGGCAGGTTAAGGAAGCAATGATGTAGCAAAGTGGAAAATCATGGATACACTAATTATAGTGTATCTACTGATTACACAGCTCCCTTATAATGCTATTTTCTCTCAGAGGGTATAAATCAGCCCTTAACTGCCAGCCGTGTGCATCTTTCTGCCAGAGTGATCTCACATGTTTCTGCTGAGAAGTGTCAACAGGGCAGTTGTGATTTTCCTCTGTGTACGTGTGAAAATGGGGCTGGGAGATACTTTGCCTGGCTGCTTTCATTTCTTTCGGATGGGACGGACTCTAGATTTGCTTTTAATGATTAACCGAGCACTGTTGGGTAAGGTGTTTGTTCAGAGCATTTTGCAGCCCTGTGATGGGACCATGCCTGTCACAGGGCAGAGATTTCTGCTCTTTTCCCCCTCTCTTTTTGCCTAATTTAAAGCTGTGCTTATTTGAGGCTAGGTCAGTGTCAGATTAATTTGTGTGCATTGCTGTAACATGCCCAAGGTGTTTCTGCATTCGTGGAGGGAGATCTCACATCACTAATCTATGTTTATTATGTTGTCTGTACCTTTTTAACAAAATCCATCTGGCTGTGGAAGCTCCTTCAGTTGGCATCCATGTCAAGGTTTGCTTTTTGACTTCCCCAGTGTTCACGTTGTCCAGTCCCCAAACCTTCTGATGGTCCTTTTTGGAGGAAAAGGAACACCAGCTCCCTCCTGTGAGTGTGCCGGCTGCATCATTGAGCCTAGTTGCCGTCAAGTAAAAGACGTAGTGAGCATGGTCTTTGCTGCTTATGAGAGGGAAGCCCTGCAGGATCCCCGGGCTCCGGCACTGTAACAAGTGTTTATTTTATTTATTTTTAACAGTCTGTGCTGGCTCCCAGCTTAATAGCATTATAGACCTGCTCTGGGTCGTCTTCCAGCACATGTGCTTGCCTGGGCATCCCTCAGGAGGAGCTGAGTATGAGGTTGGTGTTAGCATTAGTGTGTTTCCAGTCACTGCTAAATTCACACTGATTTTTTTTGCATCTTGGGCCCTCTCGCCAGGCAAATGGGATTACCCAGCAAAGAAAGCAGCGGCTTTGCTGTGGCTGTTAGGAAAGCTGCTGACCCAGCTCCGTGGTGTTTACTGATGGCTCTGGGCAAGCAGGGTGCGTTTCCAGGGCTGTATGTTTGTTTTAAATTGTACTTTGGAGGAAGGGTGGCTGTCTTCCAGCACTGTGTGAGAGGTTTGTGCTGATGATTTTGAGGTCACTCCTGTGATGAGGCTGAAACCTGTGTGTTGTGGGCAGGGGGGGGTGGCTGCTTAGTCAGCAGGGCAACAATTAACTAGCTATGGTGCCTCAGCAATGCAGTGGGAATGTGTTTTCAGAGCTTGCATCCATGTTAGCTGTGTTTGAGTTAGACTGTTGTGACTTGAGTTGTGACTTAGAATAGGCTCTGCTCCCATGGGAGTGGCTCAGCTCACTGAGAACTGTCCTTCCATCATCAACTGCTCTGCTGGTACAATAGGTTTAACTAGAGTTTCTTTAGCATTTGTGGGGGGAGGAATTTATGATAATTGTGACAAGTTTAATTTGACAAAAGGGCCTGATAAATAAACTGCTGATTACTCCAGTGTGAGCCTTCTGTCTGTAGAGTTGTTCCCTTAAATTCAGCGTGGGCGTGGAGTTTGCCACAGCAGAATGAAGAGGGTAAATCAGGGCTGCTACAGATTGAATCATGGGATCATTAGGATGGGAAAAGACCTCTTGAATCACCAAGTCCAACTGTCAGCTCATCCCCACCTGCCCACTGACCCACTGAGGCAGTTGTAGGGAGCAACGTCTCCTCCAGACTGACCCATCCCAGCTCCCTCAGCCTCCCACCATAAGAGTTGTGCTCCAGTACTGCTTTGACTTTGATTCCTGTGATAGGATGTGTTTGCCCTGGGGGGATGGGAGGGAAGGTAATACATCCAAATTAAGTTTTCCTCAGCTCTTGCTTTGTCCAGCTTGCTGATGGATTGATCACATAACCCGACCTCTCTGGGCACAGCTGGAGCCCACTGCAAGGGGACTCAGCACGCTTCCTGACACGTGTGTGTTTCTTTGCTAAGCAGGTTGGATTTGCTGGCAAATCTCACAGGGGTTGCGGAGGGTGAGTATCTTGATGGATCTGGAAGCCTTTCTCTGTCTGAAAAAGTGAGTGTTGCTCCTTGTTTATGCAGGTAGAGCTGGGTGCTGCATGTTAAACAGCTGTGATACAGCCACGTCCTGTCACTAGGGGTCAGGAAAATGCTGAGAAATGGGAGAGCTTCCCGGAATGCACTGAATTTCAGTGAAATGGAAAGGAATCTTTGCTGCCAGACTGTCTTGTGAGAAGCACCCATTGGTGCACCAGCTGAATCTCACTGCCAGTCCTGCAGCACACTCTCCTGTATAGCCCGAAAAGCACTGAGGATGCTTTTAGGGTCAGCCTGATACAGCTCTTGGGCTACATGTTTTAGCAGCCAGACTGCTATAGGTCTTCAGCTACCACTCCTGTTTTCCTATTCCTTGGTTGATGTCCAGCTTCCCAACCTCAGGTCTTGCAGGTGGGGATAGGAGAGGGGCTGACTGGAGTCTACACACACCTTTGATTGGGTCAGCGTGTAAGATTAGCATGAGCAGAAAAGCTTTGATCCATAGCAGTCTTTCCAGTCTGAAGGCAGGGTTCAAACCAAATGAACTGAAAACAGTAGCTCAGAGATTATTTACCGTGCGTGGTTGCTTTAGAAGGAAAGAGTGACTGCCATGTACAGAGAGGATGACCAGCAAGTGGAGAGAGAGAGTAGTGCTAAGGCGTTATTTCCCTGGGGGCAGTGTCAGGTGAAGTTGCTGGAGGGGGGGGACGGTGACTGACTCCAGGAGCTTTACTCTACAGTAGGACTGTGAGTTTTATTTCCCAGATCTCCTTTGATGAGGTTACTCTGCTATTTATATTACCACCTCTATTTTTCCCCAACCTAATGAGTTTGTATTGCTTCTTACAAACGGAATTCATCTGCTTTGCTTGTTCTTGCTATCAGTGGGAACGACCACTGGACCATGCTGTTTGTTCAAAGCAGGATAAAAATTAATGGGAAAACAGTGTATGTAGCAATCTTAAGAAAGCAAAACGCCACTGTGCTTCACCCATAGGGGGGAGGAAATTAAATAACGTAGCAGCTCACTTCAAAGTCTGAGGATAAAGAGCTCCTGTGGCAAGCACAGCAAGGAGGGGAGAGATGAAATACTGCAAATTGTCGCTGATGCGCAGGCTGGGCAGAGAAGTTTGCTACAGTAAAATAGAGCTGTGTTTAATTCCAGCCATCTTTGCTCCCCATCAAGACAGCTGGAGAGAGAAAGGACTCCTTTTTACTTCTTAAAGTGCTTGTGTATTTAGGTATCCTTCTGGTGCTGCTGCAGTTCTGTGGTGCGAAGGCTGCGACTTAGCGTTGCTCTTTGTAGCAGGGGCTCATAGCTTTCACCAAATTGTGCTGCAAAATTGTTGCCATACGAGCTCTGAACCAGAAGAATTGGGCTTTCATCACTGTGCTTCTGGGTCATGTTTTGCATGCAGTTCCTTGACAAAAATAACCAGCCAGCAGGGACGAGCTGGTACCACAAGACAGTGAAAACCTTTTACCCATCTTGCAATTAAATTTTGGAGGTGACCTGAGATCTGCTCCATGTTTAGTTTAAGATGGAGGAATACTGCGCTGCTTTTATTTTGCTTTCATTTATGTTGCTGGGGGTTTAGCTCTACTTCAGGGTGTGGAATTACTTTTTCTATTTACAGAGCCCCAGAAAGGTTATTTCGGAGCTTGAAAGAAACTTAAATGGGAGAACGAGCCAAGATCTTCTCCTTCTTTTCCCCATGCCTGTATCTTTCCTGGCAGTAAGCATGGTGCAAAACACAAGCAGCACCCATCTTATTTTTTAAATCACTGTTGCCTGTGATCAAATCTGCCATGTCAACAGAAAGCATCGAGACCTCTGCTTTCTGCTGATGCAGAGCAGTCATTTGTGGCTCAGGCATCACAGAGGTGTTAGACACCAAAATTGCGGTCGCTCTGTCAGATTGGCTGGATAATTTTTACTCCTAAGCCTTCTGCCAAGATGATTTTCAGTGCTTGGAAATTAGTCTTACTCCACAGAGCTGTCAATGTCTCCCAGCTGTGTCGGTATTTGCTCTAACAAATGTGTGTATGTATGATACAGCTATTCCATCATCATTCCCAGCACTCCTCCAGATACCTGGGAAGCTTATCTTAAGTGCAGCTCTCCTCTCCCAGGGGTCACTTTTGTTAATTCTTCTTTTGTTTGTTTTCCAGTAATGTAGAAAAGCCCCGGTACAAGTCAGTTTATTTTTTTTTATTTAAAATTTCTTTTTTCAAGGCTCTGTAGACACGTAAGGAGACAGATTTCCTTCTCTGAGTGGCTTATGCCTATAATGGGTTGTGGGGATGTTTTATTTATACAGCTAGGAAACTGAGACAAGGAAAAATCAAGCCCTCGGTGGTGTTAAAGAGCCAATTCTCAGTGAAAGGTTTTATCCTCAACGAGTAGAGGTCGGAAAAGGTAAAAGGAGAAGATGGGCAGTAAATTCAGCTCCTGTCCTCTTATCCCAAGTGATTATCCTCAGGGGAAAAAAAGCAGACAGGATGCTCTTTTAAGGTAGGTAAATAGCATGCGATCATCCTCATTTTGTAAGTTACCTGAGAAACGTACTCAGGTCAAGAATGAATAAAGTGAAGATCAATACTTATTGATGTCTGAATTACCTTCTTCTGTACCAAAACCCAGCTTTGCCGGGGGTGTTGCTGTGTCTATGCAGGTGGCCTAAAACTGACCAAAACTGCATGTGCAAACTCAAAACCAGGAAGGAGGATTTCTGCTGTTGGGAATCATCCCCAGAGCTCACCAAACATCTGGTGTTTTTCTGGAAGCCACCGCTGCGTGCCCAACCTTGCTCTCCAGGAGCAGAGGGCATTGCTGTCCTTGCCCATCTGTGAGCTTGTTTCCTAAACCTTGCTGTAATGTGGCAAACATTTGCTCATGTTGGAAGCCATGTAATTTCCTTCCTTCAGGGAAGGAATTCCTCCTTTTGTCATATTAATGTGATTCTGAGCTAAAAGAACTTGGATCTCCTGGGATGCCGGAGTTGGTCCCCCGCCCTTTGGATCATAGAACTTAGGATCACCTCCGATGTCTCTGCTGAGGTCCTCTGTCAGTCGCCTGCTTTAGGCCACCACTGTAAGTTATTTATACAGTGATTAGTTAAAGCTCCAGATATTTAATGCGTCCTTTAAATCACGTATCTGGCAGCAGCTATTGGTCACATAAAGTTTCATTGAGCAGTATCTATCACTTACCGGTTTTCTCAATGTGTGCATATATTTAATTTTCTACAGACCTCTCTGGCTGATGTTTTCTGCTGAGTAAATGCTAAATCGAAGGACTTCAAAAAGTGTTTTGGTGCATTGGAATGGCTGAATTATTTGCAAAAGGAACACGGAATATAAAAATTCATCTTGCAAAAAAGTTGCCCTGTTGTATAAAGCCCATTTATCCGTGTTTAAAAAAGTGGAATTTATTTTTTTCACAGCGTATGTAGCTAGCAAGCAATCTTCTAATCAACCAGCTTTGAATATTCAATTTGGGTTTGCATCTGTTTTCTGCTTCTTTTGCTTCTGCTTACGGTGTGCTTATGAGACAACATGTGCTTTGTACTGAGGGTTCAAAGCTGTACCTGTGAATGCTTGAATTCAAAGATATGGTCAGAATTTAATATATTTAAGCTGGCTCAGGGAGCCACATTCTTGGGCTTAGCAAAGAGAATGCAGCTTGTAAGAACACTAGGTAGAAAATGATGTCTTAATGAAAACAAACTTATTTTGTGCAGCTTGTGATTAAAATAAGAGATTATGCCTTGGTGTGCAACTGAAATAGCAAGAGTGCATTTGCTTTGGGTATGTGGTCAGTTTGGAGAGCCATGGTCAGTCTGCAGTGTGGGAGGCTATTTAGCTGTGCATTTGCAAATAGTGCTCTTTGGATACTTTGGGATGAAGTACTGAAATATGTCTGTGTAATGTGGCTGTGACTGGCTTGGATGGAGCCAGCATGTCCTTCCCATGTTGCAGCAGAGCTTTCTGTAGGGCTGATGAGGAATGGAGGCTGGGATGCAGAAGGGGATGGGACATGAGCTCTGTGTACTTCAGTGCAGACCTGCTGGTCCCCATTGCTGTAGCAGAGCTGCTCCCAAAGCAACCCATCTCTTGTGATGAGCTGGTTTTAGGGAGAGGAAAAGGAGGGAGTGAAAGGAGAAGGCAGTGCTGCCACCAGCCCAACCATCGCTGGGGCTGGCAGTGTTTTCTGAGCCTCCTGCCTGCTTGCTGCAGCCCATTAATTGATTTGGCAAAGCAGAAAGGAAAGCAGTAGTGGTTGAGTGAACTGAAACTACATATATTAAATTGTCCTCCTGGATGCTGGCATGATTTCCTTCCCCCTCTTTGGAGCTGGTTGCTGATGGTACCCTGCTGTTCTGTGTTCTCCTTGCCCGAGGTTTGATGGATGCTGAAGTCTCGTCTTTGGCTAGTAATAGGGATTTCACTTATTCTGCAGGCAAATTTGCTACTCGTTCCTGTGGCAAGGATGCTACAGGCAGAGTTAGCTGCTGCCCTTGCTGCAGCAATGGCAAAGGCTGCTGTCTTTATCTGTGCTGTAATTAGATCACTAATTAGAGCTCGCTGAATATTTTCTATCCACCCTTCACTGGGCCAAACCAGACTTGGCAGAGCCACTGAGAAAAGCACAGTGGTGGGTAAATGGAGGTGACGGATGTGGCCACGATGTCCAGAGCCTTTCCTGGGTGTCTTTGCGTACCAGCTGCAGGTACTTGGCTTCCACTGACCTTAGCCAGCCCTTCCAGGTGTGAGGGAGCTCCTTCTGCACAGGAACTTCAGAGTGAAACAGCATCCCTCAGTGCACTGTGTTTAACTTGCTCCAATTCTGTTCCCTTTTTTCCACATCAGTAAAAAGCACCATGGCCCTTCCTTCTCTCCCCCTTTCTTTCCTGTGTTGGTTCTGTAAAACCGGTGTTTGGGGGCAGTAAATCACAAAATGGAAGCACGCACTCATAAAATGCTTTATGCTCCCCTCCATCAATATTTCAACATAGAACACAGGCACCAACATTTCATTTTAATTATGCCACAAATTTCCCTGTTGTGGGAGAAAACTGAACTCTGCAAGCCAGCCCAGCACCGTCCCCTCCCTGCGACATCTAATTAGCAGTGTCTGTTGTGCACAGGAGCTGGAGCCGTGTGTGACCTGGTGTGTCTGTCCCACAGGAGGGAGGGCTTCCAGCTGGTTCCAGTCTGCCTCATTCTTTTGGAAGCTCCTCTGGCAATGGGAGGTCTTGAAGCCATGGGTGAGAATAGCTGGCGAGCTGCCTGGAGCCCTCCAATGAGCAGGAAGGGCGATCCAGCACAAGCAGAAGGTTTGGGGAGATAGGGGAGAAGGGGAGCCTTCCCTGCTGCAGCCAGCCTTGTATTTTTCTAAACCTGTCCTTTCTCAGGTTGCAACAGAAGAGAAAGAAGATGACCAAGGCGTGCAAGTCACCCAGCAAAAGTCTGTGCCCTAATGCACTGTTATTGAGGAGAAAAGTAGCAATACAAGAAGCAGTGTGTTGCACACACAATTAATGTGTTTACCTGCAGAACTCATTGCCAGAAGATACTGCTGACTCTGAGATTTTCTCAGCGTATAACGTTCACAGGTGTGTGAGCTCTGATAAAGATATAAATGACAAAATGCTGAAGGAAAGGGGGTGTGAGGGGGCCCTAATGCAGAGGAAATATGTCCCTTGTGGTAGTGCTGTTCCATCATTGTCAATTATGGTGAGTGTTAAATGTTCCTCTGTAACAGCTGGTGTGGAGTCTTATTGTAGAGAGGGCACTAAATGAGACGGTTATCAGTGTAATTCAATATGACAATTTCTGTGGCCACATCCTAAAGACAGTGAGAAAGGTGGGGAGGGGGAGCGGCGCTGCTTGTGACACACACAAATGCTAACTGAAAGGGAAAGAGGCATTCATTTCTTGTTAGCACGTACAAATGTAAATGTAGTGATTTATGTAACTTCCCAAAGCTTAGTGGCTTGCTGCCTGGACAAGCATTCTTAAAACGCATACCCAAATTAAGGTGCTGCGTATTAGATAAATTGCTCCGAAGTAGAAACTAGGTTTGCAAAGTCAACGTTTTTCCAACAGCCTCTTAAAGCTCCTAACAGAAATCAACCAAACAAACCACTATAGGGAGAAATAAAAACCTGGATGCTGCCACTATCAAAGCCCAGAAGATGGGTTTAGGGCTGACCTTGTCAAAGAAGCTGGTTCACCACAGCCCGATTTTGAAGGGACACATGTTGGCAGCTTTGGAGATGCACTTGTTAAATAAATTGAAGTCTTAACACTGCCACATAAGTGATTTGACAAATCAATTGCCATATTCTGGCACTCCCAAACACAGCAATTTGGGATTGTGTAATGGAGGGCTCTGTGTCTCAAACCGAGATGGGGAAAGTGGGAAGTGTTATGTTTCATCCAACATCTTAATGCAGCATTTCCTCTGCGAGGGAAGGTGTGAAAAGTGAAGCTGAAGCTGCAATCTATGCTTTTTCCTCTTCAGTAGGATCGATATCTTGAGATAGGACTGGCAGTTCTGGTGGTGGTGTGCCAAGTGCCAGGTAGTGGCTGGGCTATGCTGTGTGTTAATGGGAAAATGGCCTTGCATACTCTGAGGATGACACAGGGCAACATCAGAGCCAAACCAGGAGAGTTCAGCAGGAGCTCAGCCAGCTGGGATTTGTCTGTCCTCCCAGGAAAGGGTTAGGGGTTGATGTGCAGAGGAAGGGGAGGCTGGGTGTGAGGAGGGGATTACCAGGTTGGTTTGTTTTCAGTGGTTGCCCCAAACCAATCCTAAGGAAACTTTGGCTGACGTATGTGACTTGTAGATGTAATCAGCCTATTTTTTGGTGAGACCTTTTTATCTGAGCCCTGAACAAGAGGACTGATAGAGAGCAGGAAAAGGAGAAGAGAAAAATGGTAGTGTTTTCTGAGCACTGCACCCCTGTGTGCGTGCTGGCGTGTCCCCATACAGCCCAGAAATACGCAGCAGGGATCTGTGCGCGTGGTTATGGCTCTGCTGTCCTTGGATCCTGTTTGAATACACTCCATCCTGGAGTTGTTTTGCATTTCACCAGGGAGTCTTTTGTCTAAAGGGCATCGCTGCTACAGCAAAGTGGAGCGTGTCCCTGCCCCTGCGTTCTCCAGTGGATATCACATTTCATTACCCTGATGAGCCTGAGCGAGTTCTCCCGCTCGCGTTAATTTGCCCACAAGCCAGCCTGTGTCACGTCCGCAAGAAGTCTGTGACATTTTCTAGCCTCCCCCATCCCTCCTGGTTTGGAAGCCTTGAATAATAATCCCAGCCTCGTCCCATTTTCCACTTATCTATTGTGAGATGGAGGGGCTGTGTGGCTCCGTCCTGCCCTTTGGGTGGCTGTGGGGTGACCTCCTGCAGTGGGAGCATGGGTGCAACCCCCAGGGAGAGGTGCCTGGGTAATGTGAGCCTGCAGTGCTGGATGAGAAGCATGGCTAAACCCAGAGTTGAGCTCCCTCGGTTCAGTGCTGTGCTTCAGAGTGCCCTGCAGGCAAAGCACAGAGGAAGGATTTAAAATTAGATGTGTGGAGGCAGGTGAGAAGCAAAGTATTTGTGTTCCCAGTGTGGTGTTCTTCCTTCCCAATGTCTTTAATCTGCATTTCAGTCTACGATGATAGTACTGAGGGGCCGTTTTCCAAATTCTTCTGAGTGTGAAGTGAGATGTGCTCCTGCATGCATAGCAAACAATACTGTTGTTTTTTTCTTTAAGCTTTACATAACGAAAGTTCTGCTTTAACTAATAACAGCTTTGAATGATGATGGTTTTTCTGTTCTGGCTGCTTTGACTTTGAGCCACTGAACAATCAGTGGTGCTTGTGTCAGCCCTACCGTAAGGGCAGGTAATTAATTTCTCAAGAAGTCAAACAAGCTCTAGCAGGACAAAGAGCCTGAGCTGCTGATTGTTGGTATCTTGAAGATGAGATGAGGCTGCGTTCTTGCAAAATATTTCTGTGATTATGTTTATCATCATGACATCCCAGGAAGGAAATTCAGCCTAATGATGCTTAGTCTCGCCTCACACTTTCATCTGGCTGGTGGTTGCTGTCTCTATATTCCCATTTTCAATAACAATTAACGTGCATTTGTCAAAATCTGCACTGAAGGTGCTGAGGTGCTTCGTGCTGAGCACACGAGAGCCTCAGTCACGTGCAGACAAGGGTTACTTGGGCATGGAGAACCAGCAACTGATTGAGAACAAAATTCATGGGCTTTGTGTAAGTTTGGCTGTAATACCGAGGTGTTTCTGGAGTGCTCTTTAACAGAGAGAAGGAGACTGCCATTAAGAACTGGTTATGTTGTATTTCAAAAATGAGGAGGTTGGAGTTAAGTGGATCGTATGGTACAACTTACAAAGAAAACAGGATACAGGAACACGTGAAAGATAATGACAGGTGAAAAGAATGAAACTTGAAGCCCCGAGTGCTTAAAACCTGGAGGTTTTGCTCCAGGAGCTTCCCTCAGCCCTAGACAACCATGGTAGGTGAGGAGTGAGCCACGATGTGCTCTGAGGTGGGAAGTAATGGACTGGCACCAAGGCCATTGTCAGTGCCCCCTGCACAGTTTGCTTCATGCTTGGGGATGGCTGCATAGTACTATAAATCCCAAGGGTGTTACTTCTGATTCAGGAGAGTTCAGCATGAGTATTAGGACACGTTTTTCCTCTGAAAGAGCAGTGATGCAGTGGCACAGGCAGCCCAGGAAGGTGGGCGAGTCACAGCCCCTGGAGCTGTTGCAGAGCCATGGAGATGTGCATTGAGGGTTGTGGGGAGTGGGCTGGTGTTGGATGGGTGAGCTGAGTGTTGGGAAGATTTCAAGTAGTTTTAGGGGAAAGCAGTAACCAAGGAGGACATTTAGAGTGCCACAGTGGAGTGGATCTCCTTCTGAGATGTCTGCTTCTCCCTCCTGTGGTCCCATCCTTGTCTCTTGGCTTGGTGCTTAGCACCAGAGACATCAGTGCATCTTCTGGGGTGAAGTAGGGTGCACCCCAGCTAGGCCAGATGCAGAGGATTCCAACCTCCAGCACTTGTACCCTGGCCAGGGGCTGCAATTTGGTGAGCAATTTCTAGTTCAGAGAGAAATTTCTTCTCCCAGCATCCCTCCGAGCCACTTCTGTCTGCCCTGAAAGGATTCCTCTCTGCGTGTCGAGTCATGCTTGAAGAAGCGCTTGTTAAATAAGTACTGCTCAGCTTTGCTTAAAACAAATGAAGTTGATTTAATAGGGCTATAGAGGGGCCAGGTAGCTGTGTTATTTAAGAGTATTGGCACTTTGAAGGCCGAGTGCTAAAAGCTCTTCGTTTTTATTTCAGCCGTTAATTGAAAATCAGCTGGTTTGAGTTGTTCTTTCTGCCAGTGCTCCTTCCCTGTTCCCTGCCTCACCCCCCCTGCCCTGCTGGGGTGGGATAACAGCTGTTAATGCAATACCCCTGCACAACACGCTGGTACAAATGTGGCACTCGGCCAGGCTTTCACTTGTGGTTTATTGGTTTAATTAACCAGGGTCTTGCAAATACTTCTTTGTGAGGCAGGAATGAGATAATCTAATGTTTTTTGGTCTGGATCCTTACATCATTTTTAGGCACCTGGCGAAGGCACCAAGGTAAAAGCTTGGCTTCTCTGATTAACCTTGACTGAATTCAATATTAGCGTGGAGTCACATTATTGCTGACCTTGTGCTCCACCACCTTCTCATCTTTCTGATTTGTCTTTTCTTCCCCCTTTTGCAATAACAGTCAGAAGCATTGAAAAAATTCCCTGCCATCTCATAGAAGAGCTCAAAGGACAAGAAATCCAGATTTCAAAATCCTTCTTTTGGATTTTGAGCACCACAGCCCTCTTGCAATTCCAGATTTGGGATAAATGTTGTTCATCCTTACGTCTTGAACTTTACCTCTTCTTTGCTTCCTTTTCCTTTAATGGTGATAAGCATCACGCTCCGTTCTTGTGTGTCCGCCCTGAAGGCAGTGGCAGCGGTTCTTACTTGTGACTTTCTATTGATCTTGAGGGTACTGGTTGCGTTATGGAAGAGAGGATATTGATTCTCTTAATTGACAGCTCTCCCTTGCTGGGATCTTTTCAAATCAAGCCTGTGACAGGTCACATTCCCTTGTGCCGGGTGTATCTGAAGCATGCTGTTAGTGTTGGGAGGCGCCTGGGTCAGGTGGGTAAGTAGTTCATTAAAGCTTTCTGCAGTGATTTTTCCCATTGGAGTTGAAGACTTCTACGTGAGAAATGTCTCCTTGACTTTGAAGCAGAAACGTGGAGCTCAGTTCCAGACACAGGCAAGCAAAATGCTGTCACAGCCACGTCCAAAATCGATACAACCCTTGGTGGAGTGGTCTCTGGTCTCTGTGTGAGTAGTTCTAAGGCCCAGATCCAGGTAAGCAAGATCTTGAGGCTCCTGCCCTGAGCAGGTCACTGCATGAAGCTGGGGTGTCAAATAGACAGTAGGGTGTCTCTGGAGATTTTCAAAATATAGCCCACTTGTATAGGGGGTCCTTGTTAGTGGTATTCTTGTGGCAGTTTTGTGAGCTGTGGGCAACTGAGGTAACATCTTCAAGGGTAATAAAAGGTAGATAGGCTGAAGCTAGGGTAGGGTACATCATACTGTATCTCCTCCTTGCTCTGATAACTGCTGTTGCATCCCTGAGGAGCTGCTGTGGGCTGACTCAGAACCTTGCTTGTCCTGGGATCTGTCAGTAGGACCAAGCCCTTCCTTGAGACAACACCTCTAATGCACTCCTAGCATTATACTAGCAAATGCTAGTGAGGATAAATTTGGTGAATGCAGCTTTTTTTTTTTTTTTTTTTTCTTTTTTTCCTGTGTGGAGTGTGTTGAAATGCTAATAACTGCCTGTTTACTACCAGGTGCAATTAGAGATGCTGTACAAAGTCCTAGGGCAGAATTAGATTGGATATAAGGAAGAAATTTTACAAGAAGGGTGGTGAGGCACTGGCACAATCTGTTTAGAGAAGCGGTGGTGCCCCATCCCTGCAGGCACTCCAGGTTAGCCTGAAGAGGGTTCTGAGCTCCTGATGGAGCTGTGGGTGTCCCCATTCATTGGACGGGATGACCTTTGAAGGTCCTTTCTAACTCAAATGATTCTGTGGTTCTGTAAAAGATATGGTTTCTGGCTGCCCAAAAGATGATCTCCTTGCTTGCATACCACTTCTTGACTGCAAATCACAGCCTCAGAGTGCTTCATAGTCTGGTGGGTTTGTGCAGGACTGTCTCTTTTGGAAGATCATCTCATCTCTCAGCGAATGCTCTGCTGCCCAGTCAGATGCATGGCACGTTCTAGGCCTTTCTCTGGGACTTTGGGAAAAGGATGTTTACCAAATGGGATGCTTTATCTTTCCTTGGGGCTGGATATGGTCCAAGAATATATCAATGTAGAGTTTTCTACCTGTGGGTCAAGAGGAAGTCTGCATGTATTTTTAGAAACACAGACAGTCAAACCATTAAATTCATTTGTCTTTGCTTTAATAAAAGTTCTCCTTGCCTTCAGAGAATGATAATGGCACTAGATTAATGTATCCAGGAGTACCATTGTGAGTGGCAGCTGGAGAATGAGAACTTGATGGGATCTAAAATGAAAGAAAAATGTTTGCAATCAGTTTCGTGCTTCATTCTCCTCTTACCCCAGCTACCTGAGATGTTCAACACATAATTCTACAATTATGTGGTGTTTTTTAAAAGAAAGGCATTGTGAGTCTTCCGTGAGAAACTCTCAAAATGCTATTTTCATGCAAATAGCTTTGTGTGCTAAATTGAGGAACTTCAGAACCACAGAAAATATAGGAAATGTGGGCAGAATGCATTCGAAATGTAAAAGTTTCCTGAGAGTTGTCAACAGCTCTTTAAGAAGCCTATTGCCCAAACCTTTCAGCGGCTTCTCCTTGTGATTGCGGGAGGAAAAAAACAACAATTACCAAACTGAAAAGACTGTATGTAGCTGTTGCACCAAGGAGCGGCTCTCAAGGAGTGATAATGGAGTGCTCCACCACTCGCCTTGCTTGCTTTGAGGAGAATCAAGACGACAACAATGCTCAAATTCTTTTTTCTAGTTTCCAAGCTGGAAAGAAAGGGATGCCCAGTTTTCTAGATGGCTTTCTCTTCTAGAGTCTCTGATGTCTGCTAATGTGTGTCCTTACGCTTGTGCTGGGGGTGCACTAAAGGGTGCAAAGAGACGTGAATTTCCCAGTGGAGGGATCTCCACCACTCCATGAGCTCCTGTGGCAGGTTAGTGTAGAAGAGTCCATTCTTGAGGGCAATGCCAGCCCTTGAAATGCAAAAGCATCCTCTCGAAATGGAGTGTGAGATGAATAAAGCAAGTGACTTTTCCACACCGTGAAAAGAAGTGCTTTCTACATCGCTGCTGCAGATGATTAAGGAAAACAATTGCGTTCTGACAACACGCATTGACATTTTAAAATGAAAAAGAAATGAAGAACAGATTCTGGGAGGTTTGCCATTAATGATAATAGATTTCCCTATACGGGAGCCTTTTCAGAAGTCCGATTCTGTTTTTCTATACTGGAAACCGTGCTGCAGGGGACAGCCAGTGAGTCAGAAGAATTCAGGGGGTGACCTGGGGTCTGCAGTGCAGTCTTTAATTTCTCTTTGAATATAGAAAAGACAATGGTGAGAAAAAAATTAGTTTAGGTGCTTGGCAACCACGCTGCCCTAATAGCAGAGCCCTGGCCCAGTGTTTGGCTGGAGCACGTGCAGACCTTTGGGATGGGTATAAAATCCATTGCAGTTTGTCACTTTGCTGCAGGAATCTTTTGCTCCTACCTTTCAGTTGTGGGGTTGAGACTGGGACGTTTACAGCTGCCTCTTTTTATAGGCACCGTCTGTTGGGTAATTTTATGTGAAAAACCTATTTAGGCCCCTGATGGAAGAAGTAAACTTAGGTGAGACTCATTCTCCTGCAAATTCTCGGCACGCCATAAAAAAGCATTGCAGTGCTCCGAAGCGTTGGCTGTAAAACTTGTGCCTTGTTAAAGTTACAGTCGGAGGCAGTGGTAAATGGATTGCTTAGGCTGTCATGGTGGTGGCATGCGGGAGTCCCTTCATTCAACCCTTGCAATGAGGATGCTGGTTCCTCTCTGAGAACCCTGCAAAGGCAGGATGCCAGTGGTTTGCTCAGTGTCACTACTCTGGCCCTGGGTCTCTTTTGCTTTTCCAACACACGTTTCTTTTGGTCAGCTTGGCTGCCACGTTAGTTCTCTAGTTCTTCTCATGCTGCTTCTCTGTTTGAAGAGAGATGCAAGCAAATCACACAGTAACCAGGGCTGAGAGACATTTCCAGCCTCTGAATGAGCCGTGTGGGATTTTTCTTTCTTTCTTCTGTAATTGCTGTCTGCATAGGGAAAGCCATTCTCAGCGAACGCTGATAATTCCCATAAAATACACTGCTTTTGGGCCTTCTGTTAGCTACAAGGAGGAAAGGAGGTGCTTGGTGCAGGTTTGCAGTGCTTTCATGCTGGGGTGGAGCAGAGAGGTGGCTGGCGCAGTTTTCTCAGGAGCTTGGTGCAGAATTGTCATGCGTGGCTTCCTGGATAGCTGCACAGGTACTTATCCTTTTATAAGTAGGAAATAGGCATCTTTATAGATCTACTACAATTGCAATCTCAGCTGAAGGTTGCTGCTGTTGTCGTTCCAGGTTGGCAGCTCACTTGTTGCCTCTCTGTGTGCCCTGCACTCACTCCTGGCTGCCATCCTTCCCAGGTCCTGTTCTGCTATCTTTTATCCTCTGATATTTCTCCTGCAAGCTGATATATTTCTTTGTGAATAGCATTTAAATCTACATTTTATGATTGTGCAGATTGGAACTTCTTTTTTTCTCTTTATTTATTTATTTTTATTTCTGCTCTTGGTGGGAACATCTTTTCTTTTATCCTTCATGCCCCCTGAGTGTGCCTCATTTAAAGTGATGGGTTACTTTTGACTCTGGGTGTGTTGCTACTTCAATTAGCCTAAGGTCGATGCCGAGGTGGTGCCAGCTTGCTTGAAGGCCACCACCTTCACCATAGGCTGCATGCTTTTGGCTTTTGTCTCCAGGTCAAATGCTTACTTAGTGCCTCTGAGGAGCTGTAGGGGTGCAGCTGTTATGTGCTGCTCTGCATTCTGTGCTGCCTGCAGGAGCAGCAATGAACTCCAGTCTGGTCTCTTCTCCTTTGGGAAGTAAGGGCAGGTGGCTGCAGGTGGGCTGGGAGAGCCAGGTGAGCCCTTTCTGCAGGGAGTTTGTTCTTCAGACCACTGTTTGTGTGAGCATATTCCAACTCTCAATTTCTGATGTATTTTCCCACTCCTTCTAGGTGAAATGTTCTAGAGATGACCTGTGTTTTTCCTGTTTGGTTATTTGTTGGACGGTGCTTTTTGTCTGTAGTTTCCAAAACGCTCTTAAGTATCTCATATTCAAACCTGTGAGATGGTGCTTAATGTTGCAAGACCATACCAATTGCCTGGTTCCTGATTTAGAGGAGGAATTTGAGTCACGAGTGTCCCCACCTGTCAATTCAGATTTCATTTTGCGAATGTTCCTTAATGTTCCTGCAAAATTCAGTTTCAGCAAACGTTCCTTCTAGAAGCATCACCTGCTGAACCGTGAGGAGAAGCTGGAGCAGAGAATTCATGCAGCTTGCTAGAAGGCACTCCTGGGGAGCTTCATGCACTTCTTGCCTGTGAGTCTGTATGAAGGAGCCCAAGCCTTTTGCCTCTCCAAGCTATTTGATGGCATTTTTATGCAGTCCTAAACCTCTTTCATTGCTTTTCTCCTCACCAATCTCATCCTGTTCATTTCCCTCACCTCCCTGGAACAGCCCCTTCCAGCCTTCAAGGCTTTCTCTCTGGCAGAAATTCCTGCAGGTGGAGCTGGAATGACGTCCTGCTGCTGCAGTAAGATAGGAGGCATTGCTTGTTGCAGAATAATTGCTTCCCCGTGGTTCCTGTTGCTCTGTGCCTGCAGCTGCTGGGGCAGAGCATCCTGTGTGCCTGGTGTCCTTGCAGCCAGCCTACCCTTCAGCTCTTGCTAAGCTGTGGTGCTTCGACCACCTCTGGATCACAAAATTGGAATATCAAAAGATAGCGTGGCACAATCAAGTTGTTATTATTACTTCTTTTGTATAAGGTGTACTGGTTTAATTCTGCTGGGGGGAAATCTTCTATGCCTTGTCCCCTAAGGATTGCAATAGAAGGTGCAGCCTGTAGCAGGAAAACTGTGACTGGATTCAGCTATATCAGTGTTATCCACAGTGATTGTTCTCACTATGGCTTTGCAGTGATTTATCTGGGCTTCCTTGCTTTCCCAGGTGCTGGGCGGCCTAGGGATACACAAGAACAGCCAAGAAATCAGGGCTGGCTGCTCTCCTGGTGGCTCATTCCCCTGCTGGCTGTTGTCTGCAGGTGGCTGTTGCCTCCAAACCTCAAATGAGATGCCAGCTGCTGTTTTGGCTCCTTGCTGTGCCTTGGCTGTGCTGTTAGATCCCACCAGCAGAGTGTCTCCCATGCTGAAAAATAGCAGCTAAGTTTGGGAAGGGGGGAGAAAGAGAGGCTCTGGACAGGGTTGGGAATGTACTCAAAACACTGACGAAGTAGGTCTGTACAGAATTCCAGCTGTGGAGGCACCAGCATGAGAGGTGCCACTCTTTCGCTCCCCTCCAGTCTGGGACATTTTGCAGCTTCAGGGCTTCCTGAGCTGGAAGTTAATCTGTAACCTCTTGTTTAATAACCCTTGATGGACTTCTGCCAATTTGCTTAAATATTTGTACTGTGGGCCCTCTGGATGCCCTGTTGTGAGGAGTGACGAAGCTGGAGATGTATTTCAGCCATGCTCTGGAGTCTTTGTTTTTCCCGCTGCATTGCATTTTTGTGGTTGCTTCCAGGGCCTCCCACATCCCTGACCTCTCTGCAGGAGCAGCAACTCTGCAGGCAGCCGCCGAGGACCTGCTGTGCAAACTGTTGAGCTAGTGCTGAGCCTTGGCATGGATCCCACAAAGCTCTGCTTGACAAAAGTATGTTCTCAGCTGTGCCCAAAAACAGCTCAGCTCAAACAACCACGCCAATCCTTCCCTGCTGTGTTGTTTTTCCTCTGTTTTCTCCTGGATATCTGCTGGGAGACCTCACGTGTGTCCCATCCTGATGTCTACCCGGTCAGGCCCGTCCCTTGTGTGTGCAGAACAGATGCTCTCCCAGCTCTCTTTGCCCCTCCCTCCCCTCCACTATTCAGGAGCTCAGGTTATTTTAATGCAGTAAACATTTTTTCTGACAGTTTGTGACATGAATAAATCCGTTTCCTCTCCTCCCTCTACTTTTTGTTATTTAAAGGGAGAAGATGATTAAATCCAGCAGAGCTGAGATGAATTTTGCTAGCAGGAAGAGGGCGGCTGATGGGGGTCTGTCTGTCAAGCTGCAGTTTGTGCTCATCAGCATCTTGGGAGAAGCAGGGTTGCCAGCTGCCTGCGAACATCTGGTTCTGGTTGTACCCTACTCCCTTTGCTTTGTTTTACATTCTTTCTCTGGTTTTGTAGTTTAGCGTTACTGACTCTAAATGTAGGATCTGACAGGGGAAACAGCTTGGTCTCTCCTCTTCTGCTCGAGCACGGGATTGCTGGTGCATACTCTGAGCAAGGGGTAGCCAGAGCTGTAAAAAGCATCCATGTGGTAGAAGGTTTCTGCAGGAAAAGCTCTTTCTGCTCTGCTAATGTGATGCCAGCCAGAGTGTGCACAGGAGGGGAAGCCAAGGATGCATGGTGCAGAGGGAGAAAGTGTTTTCTTGGCCTTGGTGGCATGGAAACATGAGCGGTTACAGCAAAGGAAACCGTGGTAGAGTTAATTGTCGCATTTAAATGTGGAATTGAATAGCACTGCTTTGCAATCATTGGAGTTAACTTTTTCAGCTGCCCGCTGTGCCGTAAGGAGACAAATGTGGGAGGAGCAGGCAAAAGTAGGGCTGTGCCTTTGGCTGCACTTCCTATCCTTGAGATTCCTGGCTGCAGGAAAGATGTTTGGGATGGAAGGGCCACTGAGGGGGGTGTGAGGTGGCACAGTGGCTGGGTGTAGTGAGTTCCTCTGAACAGCACCTTTGTCTGCTTATAGAGGATCCAGAAGTAGTGAGTCCCATCCTCCCATCCTATCAATTCTGATGGTGTTCATTCTGGCTGATGAAGCAAGGGCTAAATGAGCCATGCTTGTGGTCATCCAGCTTGGCTTCACCAGTGTACCCTGGAGGCTGTAGCTTGGCATCACTGGGGTGAGGGACCTGCAGCTTGGAGTGATGGAGATGGGTGATACTGAGTGAGGAAAATTTCCAGTAATCTCATTTGGTGTCTGGCTGTACCTTGCTAGAGGGGAGTTCTGTTCTGCCAAAAAGCACACAGCAGATGTGTGCCAAAAGGAGCAGATTGATGGAGAAAACAGAGCAGACTCCTTCTCTCAGCATCAAAATAGGGCTCCTGGCCTCACCTGGGTTCGTCCTGCTGTCTGTATTTCACAGGGATGGATTGTGCCTCCAGATTTTGACAATAGAGGATGACTTGCAGTATTTCAGGTTTTCCTGGAGTCTTCCTTTCACCTGCCTGTCTCTTTCCTTCGGTCTCCTGTGCTTCCAATGACTGACTTTATTATCTTTGCAATTTCCAACCTTCTTTTTGGTCTCTTCCGGAGCTTGCTTTCTGCTGGGGGGAAGATGGAAAAGGTCAGGCTCTCACTAGTGAAGCTTACTTAATTTGCTTGCCGCATCTGTGTGCAAACTTGCATACACATTGGTGTGAAGGACCAGGACCAGCATCCACACAGACCCAGGGCTGCTTTTTTATTTACCTCCTTTATTCTTCTCTGTTTTTCTTTTCTCCCGTCTGGCCTAATATTCCCAATTTCACCTCTTCTACAAGAGAAGAGCTTAGTGGACTCCAAACAGTAAATAAAGCTGACATTTGCAGCACGCAGGCTGATGCAGCAGGACAGGGATACAGCAGCACTCTTTGTTTGGATTTGTTTCCTCTCTTTATTTAAAGCCTCTTTTAATCAGGAGCTAATGACAACTTTTGGTTGTGAGAGTGGATGCGCAGGAAAAATAAAACCAACACCACAGTTTGCATTCAAAAATAATGCAAACCATTATAAATAGGAAGATCTGCAAGGATATAATTAAGCTAAATTGCTTATTGTTGCTCTCACCATACATGATTTCTTGCCTCTGCAATCTGGGTTGTGTTGTCTGGGTTTGGGGAAGATGTCTTCTCTCTTTATCACTGTTACAAACCCATGCAGTGGCAGCTGGTTGATGGCAGAGTAGTTTTAGGGTGTTTTTTCTTTTAGGCACGTGTGTGTGGATCAAGGAAATCTTTGAGTGGCTTTGGGTGGTGCTGTTGAGATTGTCTCATCGCCCCTCTCTTTCTGCAGCTGAATTGACCTTAACAGCAGGCCCATCTCCTCGGGGAGCATGCTGCAGACAGACGTGGAGAAGTGCAGCAACAGGTCGCAGCAGCAGCCTGCCAGCAAGCAGCTCAGACTAGGGAATAGCAAAACTCTCTTTGCCTGCAGATGGTGTGCGATGAGCTCGTGATGTTAATGACACCACGCAATTTACCCTATTGAAAGTAGCTGAGCCTCTGAAGAATTGGGAGCTGATGCCGAAGTCTCCAAACAGATCTTAAGGCATTTGAGACTTGGGTGTTTTTGTTCTAGTTTTCCTCATGTGTGTTTACATGAATGCAGGATAAAAGCTGCACGCTTTGCTGTGCTTTTATTGCATTAATGCATTTGGGGACAGCTTAGGAACTGGGTGGCAGCACTCCGGCCCTCTCGATTTTTTCTGTGCAGCACCCCTAGTTTTGTCTGTATTGTTGAGCTGCTTTTCGCTGGGCACTGCTCTGAGTAGTGCAGATGTCATCAGTACCTGACAACGTGACAAAGCTGTCACGGTTATGGAAAGCAAGCAGTGCTGTGCGGTGTCACCTTTGTCCCCAGACAGTCTTTTGCTCATCTGTTCTGCATGTGGCTCTCTCTTGGAGCGTTTTCCCCTTTGCTTCACTGCATGCAGAGCAACAAATGGTTGCATCCTGAGGGTTAAGCGACCCAGTTTCAGCTGTGCCGCTCTCTTTTCTAACCTCAGAAGGCACAGACCCTGAACCAAAAAGAATATAAAAAGATTCTAATTAGTACAGGACGAGTAATAAAACGAGGGCCCTGCTTGGAGAGGGGATTGATTTCAGTTTTCACAATTAATGGAAAGAGTTGAGTAAGATCAAACTGCAAGTGTGGCACCAACTTTCATTCTCAACAGTATCCTTCTTGTCCTTGTTTGTCCTGGTTCCTGTCCAGAACCATGTCTATCACTGGGAGTCATTTTCTGCTGCTGTCCTTCCAGCTGTGGGAGTTGTGCTCGCATCTACATGTGAGAGGTGAAGGTTTGTGGTCAGACCTCATGTCTTGCTCAGGAAACTCCCCCCAGCTTCCTCACCTGCAGTTGTTTGGTTGAAACTCGGTTCATCTTTATTGCTATTTTTTCTAATGTTCCTCTGGGCTCCTAATGGCTGTGATTACACCAAATGCGATGCATTTCATGTACTGTAGGAATGATTTCCAGGCCCAACTGTCTCACTCTGTGCTAGGAGGATCATTAAAGATATTGCTTTTTATAAGCGAGTTTTTTTTTACCCGCCCCAATCTACTTCCAATCCTATGCTAACCTGCAAAGTAATAAAATTGCTGAATTTATTATGTTGTGTTAATTAATTATCTCTATAGCAACATGCACTGATGCCATAAATATGGGAGCTCAACAGCACTGCTGGATAGAAGAGCTGATGGATATTTGGGGGAAAGGCTTTCTGTAAATGCTCAGATGTCTGCAGTAGTTAAGGTAACAGAAGATTGCTGGTCCTGCTTTGCATAGTTCTCCTGTGCTGCCCCATCCCCCTTTGGACTGAGCCTTCTCTGTTATGTAGGTGTCGCATGTTCCTGTGGAAGAAGTGTTGCAAGCTGCTGCTCTGCCTCTTCACCTGCTCAGAGTGCTGTGTTACCTCCTGCTGGTTTCTGCAACCACCACTGGGAACACCAAATGCTGAGCTGTTGCTGGCACAGGGAGCCCCTTCTGCTCCAGCAGAGCTGCCCTGCAGGGATGGAAAGGATATGGATCCTGACAAGGTGACACGGTTGATTTTGGTGTTGCAGCAGGGTAGCACTCCTCATCTCCCAGAAGTTTGTAGCTGGTTTGATGCCCTACTGTGCAGCAGCAAGGGTTTGCTGTCACAGCTGCACAGCCAGACTGTGCAGAGGGCTCAGTCACTGTTTTGTTGGATGGTCCTTCAGGGGGAGAAGAGTGGTCAGGAAAAGCTCTAATTGCACTGCAGGCCTTTAGTTCCCCAGGGACAGATGTATTAGGGTGCGAGATGCAGCACGTTCTGCTTCATGCAGGAGGAGAGGGCTTTGGGATGGCACTCAGGCATGAGGTGCTCACTTGGTTCTGCAGGCCTGCAAGGGATGCTGATGGACAACCATCCCAAGGGGCTGCCCTTGATGGGGGATGAGTTGATGGTTGGACTAGATGGTCTTAGTGGCCTTTCCAACCTCAGTGATTCTATGAAGGTGCTATGGATGAAAACCCATGCTTGGGCCAACTTGGGATATCTTTTGGGAAAAAAAGTTCCCAGCAGTGCTTTGTTCTGCATTTAACCAACTGCCATACTTAACACAGGGCACCATGCAACCCTTGCTTTCCAAACTCATTGCTCTCTGCCTGGGATGTGCAGAGGAACAGTGAAGCTGCAAAGCTACCTGCCTCGCTCCACATAAATGATAACAACAAAAAAGGGGAAAATAAGATAGCTGTTAACATGATAACATTTTTATTTCTGCAGAAAAAAATGTTTATTTCGGTAGTGTGCACAAAGTTCCAGCTATTCTAAAAAGCCGAGATTTCGCAGCTAAGCTTTCCTGTTCCCAGCAGAGAAGGAGGTGAGATGCTCAAAGAATCTCTGTTCTTATTTCAATGCTGTGCTCACCAGCCAAATTTTCCAAAGAGCCCATTTTACTGGCAGAGAAGGGGCTGAGGAAGAAGGAAGAGCTGGAGAACACTTACTGAGCCCAAGACTCTTCCATTTTATCTTTCTGTTCCATATGTTTTCTCCGTAATGAGACGAATTATTTATCATTGAAGTGATATATAATTTAGAAATTTAAACTTAAAATTAATGGACGCTTAAATTAATTTACTGACAAAAATAAATGTCCGTCCTTCAAATCCTATAATTTTAATTGGAGTGGGCTATGGCTTAATTAACATGTATCGATTGTAGTCCTGCTGCATCTGTAGGTGGGTGGACTGTGTGGAAATGCAGGGAGAAAGCCTTCTCGCAGATGAAGGTGCATTCAGATTTGCTGATAGTGCTCTGAATAATTGCCTTGTGAAGAGACAGCGCAATCTTTGGTCTCCAAGCTGTTTTCTGGGCAGAAGGCTTAAATATATGTGTTGTTTAAAATTCGGGCTAAAAATTGGCACGGCCACTTTATAGATGGGAAGAAAATATCTGCTCCAAAATTGTTAATGATCTGAATCATTAATTAATGAGATGCATGAAGAACACACAAAATTGGAGGGAAGTTATAAAGAAGCTGACTCAAACTGAAGCTTTTGTGGGGTAAAAGGTGGGCTTTCCCATTGCCTTGTGGGTGTGAAGGAAGGGAATGGGAGTGTGATGTGCAGGGCTGCTTCCCAGCTCTCTGCCCTGTAGCCTGAGCCTGCCTTTGGTTCACTGTAGGCCCTATGCAAGGGGAGCATTGCTGTCACATCCCAAGGGCCTTGCTATTGCATAGCCTTGGGATGGGTGCTGTGCAGAGCCTGCAAGCAGACCTTGTGAGGCTCTGACACAAACCTTTCCATCTGATGCTGCAAGCTCTTCCTGACCTCCTCTATGTGGCCAGTGACCCTCTCCCAACCTTTGCAAGTCAAAGGGAATACTGCTTCCCTTGCCTTTTAATATTTCATGCTTTGTCAGTGCGGTGTGTTTCAAGGATGGAAGGTGTGCACTGTCTCACCTTGCAGAACAAGCTGCCCAGCCAACTCTCAATGATCTGTGGTGTAATTCCCCGGGGCTCTGCTATACCTACCATCAGAGGTACCCTCAGGGTCTCCTTGTGGGACCCAGCTCTGTTCTCCGGCTCTGAATCAGCCTTTGGATCTGTGTGCAGGGTGGTGACCAGGGGGTCTCAGGCCCAGCTGCCTCCTCTTGCCTCTAGGCTGCATCTTCAGCATGGTACTGTGTACAGCTGATAGAGTGGTTTGTGTGCATGCTCTCTTCCATCACTCTGGTATTTAATCAGCTTTTCTTTTCACAGTACAAACTCCTCTTGCTCCAGAAAGCTTTTTTATTTTTTAATAAGTGTGAGATGGAAAAACTTGCATCATTCCATAAAACTGCTGTGGGTGATCCCATAAGCTCTCAGATAAGATGCAATGAAGGCTGCAGTGTGGACACCCAAGAGGAGATGGGGGAAGCACTGCAGCTGTGAACCCTCAGCTTTCTTGGGCTCCTGCGTATCCTCCGGCAGATGTAATATTTAATCTGTGTGCTCTCATATTTCACACAGCATGATCTGCTGCTGCATGGGATAAGGATGCCCTTGCTCCTTCCGACTTTTACTAATTAAGGTTTTCCCTTCAGCCGACGTGCCCTTCAGGAAGGGTATTTTAATTCATCCAGCAGGCTTGAGTAAATGGATGCTCCTCTGGCAACCTGTCCAGCCTGTCCCCTGCGTTGTCCCATCTTACTGATGCGATGCACAGACGCTGCCTTCCTGGAGACCTTTTTTTTCTCTCCAATAATATTGAATAATTTCTCCATCAGGAAGGAAAGTAACTTGCAATAACGAACCATCAGCGGGTATTTCAGATTGCTTTAATGGGTCACATCGATGGAATCTACGCTTTTTGCTGGGAAGATCACACTTGGCCATAACCTTAATTCATGTTTATGTCAGAAGAAAATATGCAGTGGAGATGGCTCAGAAACAGCTTTTCCCTGCTCAGCAGCCAGATACAAATGTGCTGAGCTTCTAAAATTGTGCTGAGTTTTGGAAAAAAATTAAAAGTAAATAAAAAACAGATGTCCAAGATGATTCTCTCTTACATAGAGAAGCTCCTTAAAGCTGGTTTCGGTCCTAAGATGTAACCCAAGAAGGTGTGTGCTCATGTGCCCAGAACTGTGCAGACATGAGTGTCCCTAATGTTACTTTTAGGAGCATCTTTATTGTAATCCTTATAGCCCATCTCCGGAAGCATTCAAGTCTAGGCTGGATGCAGCTGCTGCTTGATCTAGTGGTTGGCAACCCTGCCCACAGCAGGAGGTTGGAACTCAATGATCTTTGAAGTCCATTATATGTCATTCTGTGATACGCACCTTTTCTTAGTGCTCTGCTTTGTGTGTGGCTGGAAGAAGTGCATAGGCAGGAGGTGCCCATAGGCAGTTTGGCTGGTTTGAACACAGCTGAAGGAAAGAGGCTGACTGTAGATATGTGAATAAAAGCAATAGAGTTAAATATAATCAGTAAGGTTTGACCTTCCAGCCCTGTGCTTGTGCCCATTGTTCCACATTGGCCAGACCTCTCTGAAGGACAAGAGCTGTCCCAGGATGGACTAGCAGTGACATTTAGGTTTTCTGCAGAGAAAAAGAGATGAAAACAATCTCTGAAACCATTCCTCTTGGTCAGGATGAGTTGCTCTGTCTTGCAGAAGATGAGATAAAGTTGCAGGTTCACTCGGTCAAGATAGATGAGGGTGTAAGGGAAGGCGATGAAAATAATAAAAATTATTGGAGCTGTCTCTGCAGAGCTTGGTGGAAGGGACAGCTGAGACTAATGCTGCATGAATGATTTGCAGAAAATGATTTCTTCGACAAACTTTGCCTTAATGGAGGTAAACTGTCAAAGGCTACAACGTGGGTTTTCTGATGTGCATGTGAGTCAGAACTATTTAACGAGGAAATGGAGTTCCCATCCCCAAGGCCTTGCAGTGAGTTCCTCAGGGGCTGCAGCTCTCCTCTGCAGGAGAGATTCAAGGGCTGCTCCCAGCAAGGAGTGCTTGTTCCTCAGGTCACCCTGTGATGCTCCAGATAATGCTGAGATTAATGCTTAATTTCAGGCGTTCCTAGGGAGTAGGTATGTAAGACTGTAATACATGAAACTTGAAAGCAAAAGAGGTCTGGTAGTCTGAACGTGCGCATGCTAGTGCTCCTGTAAGTACTTCTGGTGGGCTATGTCTGTGCTCATGTTAAGTTTCCTTTTCTGATGTGCTGTCTCCCTCCTCATTCTTTCCTCATCACCTTGATGAGTGAATGGGTTTTTGTTTCTGGAAGTCTCTTTAAGACTTTAATTAAATCAGGAGAACACTCTCCAAGATAGTTCCCTGCTGCTTATCAAGGTTCTTAAGGCCTTGATTCATTACTCTGTATTATTTCTCCAACCTGAAATAAGCTTTAAAGACCTGTTATGGGGAGAGATTAAAGTTATGACATAAACAAACTCGTATGCATGTTGTTTTCAGAAAGAAGATGCTTTTAGTATCATATTTAATGTTCCAAAAACAGACATTGCTTACAGCAAGCTTTTCTGACTGGATGCCTTTGAAAAAGGATAGATACTGACCCTGTTTGATCTTGCACTATTTGTGTTTTTTGTTTGCATTTTGTGGCTCTCTGACAGTCCAGGCTGCCCCCGAGCTCCGCTCCATACTTTGCCAACCACCCCTGCATGGCAGCAGAGCTGTTCTGTGATGCTGTTGCAGTGACAACTGGAACCCTTCTGGAGTGTGCATTAGTGCATCAGGTGGCTGCTGCTCTTGTGTGTGTGGAGTTCCTCCAATGTGGCTTCTCTCCTGTTTCTCTAAAGGTTATACAAATAAAGAATTCTGCTCTAACGCAGCGTCCTCTTAATGCCTGCATAGCCACATGGGTAACTCTTGCCAAGGCTGACTTGTGCTGATTAATATGCTACAGAGTGAAATAATTTCCTTTTTTTTTTTTTTTTTTTAAAAGGGAGCAGAGATGTAAAGCTGAGAATGTGCCTTGAAGAAGCTTGTTCCCTTTATGTCCCCTGTGCTGAAGGCTGATTAGCTTTTGTTTTTTCCTCCAGCCTTAATTGGGGGAACTGCTGTGTTCGTTTCCCTCCTGCCCTGCTACACCATTCTCCAGCAGTGTCAGATGAGCCAACAGCCACATGCCTCAGGATGTGACCTCACTCTGCTGCGGGGAAGCAGGCAGCATCCCCTGGGTCAGGTGAGTGTTGCCCAACCTCCCTTTGCACCTTGGGCAGGCTGGGAAGGCACCAGACTTGGAGAAGGATCACCTCTGGCCATTCACATTCCCCTCTCCCTTCCTGACAGTTGCACTGTGCTGGATTAATATTTATGGTGGTCATGTCTCCGTAATGGGTCTTTTAGCACTCTTCTAGAGCAATGTATTAGGTAGGGTCTTGGGTTGTGGCCAAGGAGTGGGAGAGCACTGGGAACTGGCTACATGCTGCCCAGCATTTCTCTGAACAGCATGGCGGGGTACCAAGTGCACCTGCCAGGTATCCCATGACCCGAGAACACAGTGAAGGGCCACCCCTGCAGTGCTGGATGTGGTTGGCTGCCTACCACTGCCATCACCTTCTGCTGACAGCATAGCATTGGGCAGGCACCGTTCTACAAGAACAGGGAGGGTGAAGTATCAGAAAGCTCAGGTTCAGGAGGGGAAGTGTTTTGCCCCAGAATGGATGCTGCTCCCTGCCCATGGATGCTGCAAAATAAATTCCCTTGCAAAGAAGGGAGAAGCCTCTAATCTTCCTGCTCCCTAGATTTAGCAGTGCCATTAGCTGGACCCTGCACACATAAAAGCTAATTTTATAATTTGTAAACGCAGCTGAGTGGCTTTTATAGATGAATGTCGGGAAGTGATAAAATACCTTCAGGAGATTTATAAAGAAGTTTAATGCCAATAGCTCTGTGTCTGCCACCCCCGCCCCCCTCTACCCCCCTTTCTTCAAACCTCTTTCTCTGTCTTGGAGTTGCATACAACAGAAAACATGTCCACAGCAAGGGCTTTGTGGCCAGCACTCAAGCCTTTAATTTTGCTTTTACAAGACAGTTTTACAATGTCAAGAAGAATGGCAAAGCTGCACGGCACGCACGCATAAGATGTTGTGCTCCTGGAAAGCTTTGGATGGGCGCCAGGCAACATTTGGTGGCAAAGAGAGATGGTCTTGGAAAAAGGCAACCAGCCAAGCCCTCATCCCACAACCTTATGGTTCCTGTGCAGTGTTGATGCTATTGGAGCGTGGAAGGACAGCGAGCATGCCTTCCTGCAGTGGCACACGTCTTGGTGAGTCTGATTGCACCAAGGACAGTTTTTTCTGTTCCATTCTTTTGCATTTCCCTTATGTGGTGAAAAAATGTCATCCCATGACCAGCAAGACTGAAAAATCTGCTTGTGGTTGGGCTCACAGTGCGGCTCCTGTGTGGTTTCTCTTGAACTTAGCTAGGGACAAACAAATCGCTGGCTTTTCCTCTGACTCAGACAAATGGCTCTGCTGGCTGCTTTCATCAGGGAGGATGAAATCTGTGATACGTGGTGATGTTTTCTGGGACCTCTTCCCTTCTTTTTGGTTGCAGTTAAAATGTGCTGGCAAGTTCAGAAATGGTTTGTGTCAGAAAGAGATGTGTTGTGACTCTGTGTACCCTCTATCCATGGGATGTCAGGCTGGCAAATGTGCCCACAGGCATCACAGAATGCCCATAAGCATCTGGCTCAAACAGCCCTGGCTGCACACAGGTGCTCCAAAGTTGCTGTTGGGATAAGCCAAGGTTTCATCATAGGATCACAAAATGGTTGGATTGGATGGGTCTCTAGACATCATAGAACTGTAGGATGGTTGAGTTGGAAGAGTCCTTAAAGATCATAGGACCATAGAATGGCTGATTTGGGGACCTGAAATATCGTAGGACCACAGAGTGGTTGGTTTGGGAGGGCTCTCAAAGCCCATCCAGCCCCAACCCTTGCTTTAGGCTGGTTGCCCCCCACCAGATCTGGCAGCCCAGGTCCCCATCCATGGCTTTGAGCACCTCCAGAATTATGGATGTACAGATCCCCTGGGCGTATTTTTCCACTCCATCTTCCTGTCTTTATGTTCTTGGTTGTGGTTTTCTTTTTTTCTTTTTTTTTTTTTTTCATGATTGGACTCGTCTCTGATTTTTCTTCTTCATTTTTTAAACTTTTTATTGAACACTGATGATGGAAGAAGAATGCTTTCCTCCTGCCTGGTTAAATTTTCAACTGTCTTGCAGGAAGAGACAGCCGCACTTAGTGCAGTTCCCAGAGCCTTCAAATCATCGGAGAAGAAGGAGGGGGAACTGCACGGGGAAGGAAATCATTTGTATAAGCGTAGTGAAGAATCACCTTCCTTTAAACTTGTGATCTGTCTGTGTTCATATAGATAGCTGTCTCTGATCTCTCTTCTCTGTCCAGTGTCTCTTTTCTATTATCTCCCCTCTGCCATTGCTGTCGTATCTGTGCTATGTCCCTTGCGCTGGGACATTTTGCTCCCTGGAGGGTTTGACTAAGGACACTAAAGCGGTGGGACTTGTACATCCAGATTATTGACAAGAAATCTTTACTAAAACGCTTTAATGCATCTTGTGTAATTGATATAGCAATAGGGGGGGGGGAGGGCTTTTTTTTCTTTCTGTTTCCTGTAGACACAGTTCACTCCCTGCCCCTAATGTCTTTAAAAGCACAGAGCCTGGTGTCCTCCAGCCATTTCCTGATGGGTTAAAGTGTATTGATGCCAGATGCTTTGGGGGCTGTAGATATCACCCTGTTTGCTGCTCACAGAAGAGCTCAGTTGCTGGCAAACAGATGGAGTCCGAAATAGTCAGCAGCAGTAGTCCCCAAGGGGCAGAGTGTTAGCTGCCAGCTAAGTGCTGTGCTATGCATCATGTTGGGGTCCCTTTTTTTGCTGCAGAGCTGCTCAGCCACCTGTCTGTGACTGTGGCCCAAACTGTGGTCCTACTGGCTGGAGTAAAGCTGCAGTAACAGGGGAGAGAATGGCAATGTGGTCAGGACTGAAGTCATGGTATCCTCTACCTGGGCTGTTGGGGTGAGAAGCAGCCTGGCTCCATGAGGAGCCTGAGAAAGGGGAATGGGCATCTGCTGGAATAGGATTTGCCAATAAGCACTGTTTTCTCAAGCAGTGTTTTGCGACCCACTTCCTTGGCATTTCTTGCTGGCATCTGTTGCTAGGAGATGGGTAGCACAGTCCCTTTTGAAGCATCTCTGGTTGCCCTCTACCTTTCTGGAGAGCTCCAGCTTTGCACAAAGTCTGCTCAGCTCCATCCATTTCATCCTCCTCCTCCTGCACACTGGTCGGGAAGGACTCTGCATGTTCTCCTGCTGTGATACAGCACTGTGCTCACCATAGGGTGCTCGCTGCCCTACGAGTCCTAATTGTATTTATTTTTATAAGCATGGGATTCAGTCTGCAAACTGAACTCCTGCACCACATGCTCATGTTCCTTCCCATGGATGGAAGAGCCAGGGTCAGGAGGGGCAGCAGCCCCTTGGCACGTGACTCTTAGCTGAGGTATGGGCCACTCAGGGTGCCCTCCCCATCTTCTTGGATGTTGTTTTGGTTTTGGGATGTGCAGTGGCTTTTCAGCCCTCATCAAGCATTTATCCGCATGGGGAGGCAAATAAAAGCTGTATGGTGCTGCTCACAGAGAGCCAAGATTTTCCTAGCCAGGGTTAAAACACAGAGGGAGGATGGGTGAAGTAGGTATGTGGGGGGACGTTTGTCCCAGTTTGGGGCACCTGCTCTAAATCACTGTGTGCCCTTAAAGCAAAAATTGAGCAAAATTCATAAGAAAGGAGAAACCTGTTTTCAGTGTTAGCTGTGTGCTCACAACCTGCTCCAGCACAGGCAGAGCAGGTGGTCACTGAGGGCAGCGAAATGTTTAGCGATTGCCTCACCAGCAAGTGACATTTCCCAGCTTGCCTAAGGAGGCAAGAAAAATGCACACGTGTCTGCAGCAGCCCCGTGGGCCGATGCTGCCCTATATACATAACCAATGACACAAGTGCATGGCTTCCTGCTTTCCCACCTCAGAGCAGGGGGCTGCTGGCTCCTGAACCTCAGAGCAAGTGCTGCCTCTAATGTGGGGGTGCAAGGAAGCAGCAGTCTGTGGCTCTGACTGCCTGCTTTGCTGCTGGCTGGTACCTCCCTGGTACTCCCCACTCCTGCTGTCTGCACTGATTTCCCATCTCCCATCCCTGCCATGGCTCGTGACTATTGTGTTTGGTGACTGCTTCACACATTCACCACACTGCTGTGTCATAGCATGATGGCTGGCAAGTTTGATTTCCAAAAAATCCCACTACTGCAGCACTCCAAAGCCCAAGTCCAACTGGTTTTAACCTGCCTTTAACACTGGGATTGTGGGAAAACTTCCCATGGAAAGGGGAGAAGCTTGTTAATAGTTTCTTACCCTACCCTCTAAGGTAAGGTCTCAACAGGTAGGGTGTTATGGCAGCACAGAGACAGCCTGACTTCAGGTTCTCTGCCAGCAAGGAAGGTTGTAGGGAAGCAGCATGGCAATTAAAATCTAATGTTTCAACAGTACAAGGTGCTTTGCTGTCAACCTTGCAGACATCCCTTGGCCAGGATGCTTTTGTGTTGGATCTGCTTGTGTCTCAATGAAAGAAAACCCATTGCAGGGTCAGCCCAAGTCCTCTATAGCAGATGCTTCTCTCTTTGACAGTATTTGTTGGCTCAGAAACTCCCCAGCAGAGCAGAATCACAAATGAAGTGAGTTGTCATGGGGGACACTGGCCATTCGCTTTATTTCTAACACCTGATCTATGCAAATCCTCTGTGGAGATCTTTGGAAAGAACACATTTACCCTTCTCTGCAAGTTTTGTCATTTCTGACAAATTGTTGATGTGTATGGGTTGTGTTTCTAATGTTGCTGGAAGATGTTGTGGCTGTTCTGTCTTTGAGCCAGCACTGAGCATCGTTTCGACAAGGCAGTGAGGGAATGCTTGGAGATAACTCTTCTTCTGGCCATGTTGTACATGACTATGGCTTGAATATCACCTTCCTATTCTGCATCTTGACAACAGCATTCCTTACCTATAGAAGGCCAAATGATTCTTTGAGGATATCTTCATTTTCTCTGCAATACCTGGCAATTGCGCAGTTCTGCAATAAGCCAATGGAGATAGAATAATGCTTTGCTCAGCTGTGATGCAATGGCATGTGGGGACAAAACTGTGTATCTCCTTGCAGAGTGCTGGCACCTCCCTAGGGCCAGTGGCCACCAGCTGCAAAGCCACCCAGCTTCTCTGCTGCTGCTTCTCTTAACTGGTCCCATCTGGCAGTGAGTCACCCCCCAGGTAGGATGGTGACTACCTGCTTCCCTGAGCGCTCAGGCAGTTGGCTCCATTCATCCATCTGGCCCTTTTTCACTTGTACCGAAGGAGGGCCATGGTGAGTACTGGCCTCTGGATGAGATATAATAGTGGTATGACAAATTGGTTTTTGCTTTTCTTAACAAAACATTCAAAGAAAATTGCTATCAGTCTGAGTTTTCTTGATCAATTTGGACTTGCTTGCCGTATCCTCTGTATATACATTGATGTGATGTTAAATTTCTCCATTTTTGTAAGCTTTTCTGGCATTCTGTGTCTTACCAAAGTGAACATCGAGTGGTCTAAATGGCTTCTGGGCTGTCTAAATATAGGTTCCTAGCCTTGATCACCTAAATACATCTAATTCTAGCAGTGCCATATTGGCATAACCTTTAGTTGTTCTGAAACCCATGGATCTGACTTCTTCTCCAAATATAAAGTAAAGCAGGAGTATTTACACCCATCAGTCTGCTGCCAAGTCCTCTTTTTGCAAGAAAAGCAGAAATGCCACTTCTTATTGCTCTCCATTCTGCTGGACAGAGCTTTCTCCTTCTGCAATACGATCTGCTCTCTACCCCCAAATAGGACAATATTTAATCTGACACACATCGTATGGTTTTGCAAAGTGGCACGACGTAATTGGAAAGAGAAGAATCATTCAGGGCTGCAGTGAGTCAACACAGCCAAAATGTAAAGTGAATACAATGAGAAGCGATATGGGACCTACCTGTGCTCCAGAGCACTGTTTGTGATCTTTCACTGATTGAGAATAGCTGATGAGATAAAACACAAGCCTGCATCTATTACTTTGCAATTAGGCACTCTGCTCATAAGCATCTGTTTTCTAGGAGAGATGACCACTGTCAATTGCTGGCTCATATTTTCCTCCAAGGGATGCCGGAGCTGGACTGGAGTGCATGGCTGGGAGGAGCTGTGGACATAAGAGAAATGAAGCTCATGTGTTCGGAAGGTAGGGGAGGAAAGCCTGGCTTAATTAAATTAGCAAAAGGAAAGCTGAAGAAGAGTGCTGCCTATAAATACATCGGTGGAAGACGGGGAGGGGTGAGCATCAGGGAAGGAGAACTATTTATGCCTGAGGACAGCACTGGCACGAGAACAAATGTACATAAACTGGCCGAGAATAAATTCAGCCTGGAAATTAGAAGATCGTTTCTGACAATTAGAGAGCAATCTGGAGCAGGCTCCCCATGGGACTGGATGGGATAAAGCCCTTCCTGCTTTTAGAGGGCAGCCGGATCCTACCAACCAGGAATGCCATGCAGTCCAGCACTCTTGCCCTTTTTTTCCTGCAGATTCAGCCTCATGCTCGTGCCAGCTCTCGCTGTGCCCCTTCCTCCTCCCTGTTGCTGATATATGCCTCAGTTTATGGCTTTGCTTCCTCCTGAATGCAGGTTACTCTGGTTAGAGGAGAGCCAAGTTCCCCTCGGTTGGGGGTCTTGTGCTATTCTTGATGATTTCTTAATTATTGCACATGGTTTTAGGCTTTTGGTTCTGTTACTTTTCTGGGAAAAAAAATAACCAAATAGACGAACACAAACAAAGACTGTAGGAAATGGGGCTGTCTGGAACTTTATGATAACCTGCTTGCAGCCCCACGGGCCCAATCAGTTATTTATCTCTCTTTGTTCTTGTGAGGGGAAGGTGACAGCATCCCACAACACAGGTGGTTTTGCCATATCCCACAGGGTAAGAGCCTTCCTCGGGGGAACTCTGCTATGTTCTGTTTGGCTCCAATAGGCACAAAATGGTCTTGGAAGCCCATTGTCATTTCTGGCCCTGAAGTAATGGGTCCCACCACTAGAGGAGGATGTTTTTGGAAATCCAGACTGCTCATGTTTGCTCACGGCAAGCAGCAGATGCGGAGCAGCATCAGGAGCCCAATGGGAGCAGTGAGAGCTCTGGGAGACACTTCATTTGCTCAGATCTTTCTAGGAGAGGGAAATGAGAGAAGCTCTCTGATATCCTGATCGCATTCTTGCCTCTGCTTGTGTTTCCATTGCGCTGTCAGGCAGAGGACATATGCAGTGGGGTTGCTGGGCTAGCACTGATCACACCATATCATAGAACCATTGGCTTGGGTTGGAAGGGAACTCAAAACCCACCCAGCCCCAACCCCTGCCATAGGCTGTCTGCTCCCCAGCAGCACAGGATGCCCTGATACTGTCCATGATACTGTGTACCTCCAGGGATAGAGCACCCACAGCTCTGGGCAGCAGTGCCAAGGCATCATCTTGGCTCATGAGAAACATAAGGCTTGCCTAGGAATTGGCAAGAGAACACTTCTTAGATATTTAGCTTGTCTTTTTGCTAAAAATAGTGGATAGGTGCAAGTGGCTGTGAGATAAAAATGGGATTTCTTTTCTTGCAGGTTGTATCCATTGCATCAGGCTGGAGCCTGTCTTCCTGTTATTGCCATGATAACTAGTAAATACACTCTGAAACTTCCCCAAAAGTCTTGCAAGAAACATAAGACCAAATTCCGCATGCAAACCAATCATAATGCGGACTCCTGAGTGCCCATTAGAGAAAAAAATCTTTGTAGCCTATCGTGTAAGCTCTCTGGTTTATCTAAAGAAATCTCTTTAGCAAGGCAGTTGAAATATTGGGCTTTCACAGGATTTAAGTGTGTGTTTTGGGCACCTGTTTCCTTTAAGGCCCGTAAAAATGCCTTCATTGGCATTCCCTGTGCGTCGGCGCTTAACTAGCCTTAGCCACACGCATGCTACATCAGATATTCAAACAATTCCTCTTGATGAAGGAGCAAAGCTTTGTGATAATGCTGCTCTAATGCTGCTATTTTGCAAGAGCCGTGTGCACACAGAAGACTAGCGAGTGCATCTGTTTGAATTCGACACTGCCTTCGTTTCAATTATATGTTCTGTTACCGTTATCAATCTTATCACGCGTGGAGGTTGGGAGGGGGGTTGTGTGCAGCCAAAATACCCCCTTACTGTGCTGCTTCACCTCATTTCCTACCCTCCTGCACGGCATCTCCCATGTGTATAGCTCTAGCCCCTCTTGTGCCTACTATTTGCAAAGCTCAGTTCCCCTTCCCCATCCCTACTGCAGGTTTTAGATTACTTCTTATCATTTCTATGTTGCTTTATTAAGAAAAAAAAAAGAGAGAGAGAATTGCTATCTGAGTGGAAGGGTTGGTGAGGATGGTTTTGGGGCTGGAGTGGCTTTGGAAGAAGAGCTGTAGACATAAAGGAACTCCCTTTGCTCAGCAAAGTGCTTGAGGTGCTCAGTCCCCTACCATAACTCTATTGTGGGTGTTGTACCAGCTATCAGCCCAGTCAGGTCGGACCACGTATGCCAGACCTGTGGGACTGTGTCTTCTAGAACTGAGGTCCTTGTGGAATGACTTCAGAGAGCTGCACAGCCCATTTTTTTTTTCCTCCATTTCTGCCTTTGGTGATTTGGGTCCTAAACCAGCAAAAAGAATATTGAAATTCTTGTGCTTTCTCTTTATTTATTTAGCGGTACCTGGGTTCCCCTTCACCAGAATGCCTTCACCAGAATGCCTCAGCATTAAGATTTTAGCAGCTGAGCCCTGCTGTGCAGTGCAGGGGGTGTATCTACCCGCAGACCCCTGAGCGCAGGGAGAGAGCAAATCAATAGGGTTAGCCCAAGCCCACATGCAGCACTGTGCTTACATCCAGCTGCCCTTCCAAGCACAGCTAATGCTATTCCTATCTCCTCCTGCTGTCCTTGCACTGAGGCATTGCCTCTGAGCTGCTGTCCTGAAGACTGTTTTGGGGGAAGCATTTAAATGACCTTTTTTAAACCTATCTTTCTTTGCCACCTTCCTGATAACTGGGTTTTGGGCTTGGGAAGAGGGCTGTAGACCTCCTTGAGTTCTCCTCGGGAGATGTTGAACATGGAGTCCCTTGGAGCATATCCAGAGAAGGGCACTTCAGTGGTGGAGTAACCATCCCTGGAGGTGTTCCAGAGCTGGGATATGTGGCACTGAGGGACATGGCTTGGTGGGCAGGTGGAAGTGGGCTGGCTGATCTAAGAGTAAGTATCTGCGAGTTTCTACTTGAGTTGACTCAGTCTGCTCCTATAGTACAGTTGTGTGGAGAATCCTATGGGCACTGACATCCCTCAGGAGGATGCTTCTTTGGAAAGATGCTGATGTCTTCTGTGTGGATCGATGCCCTAATCTCTCAGATCTACAACAACCCCCGAAGCCCCTTCAGTTCTTGCAGGTGCTGATTCTGGCTGCTCAGGGTGTGTTTTTTAGCAGGCATCCCCTAGATATGCTCTCCTGAAATGTGTACGTCATGGTATAGCAAAACCCCATCACTGATGCTGTCAGTGGAAAAAAATGTATTCATTGTTATTATTATTATTTTAAGGAAAGATGCAATCTCACCTCATGCATAAAATTAGTTTAATGAAACAGCAGGAATGGGAGGGAATATTTGCTTCCCTGTGCTTGTTTGTGGAGCAAGTGAACAATTTCCCTGTTCCCTCTCAAGCCTTCAACGAATGACATGTCATTGAAACGGCTTTTTTAGCTGAAGTGTGTCCATGAAAACAGCGGGAATCCAAAAATTAGGTTTGGAAAATTATTTTTAAAAAATAGTAATAACAATAATAAAAGGATTTATGAGCTTCTAAACATAGTCCTTGAGCAGCTAGGAGTGCAGATACCTGAGGGCCTCTTAGGAGAGTGAAGAAGGGGTGGCAGTGGGGCTGTCTTGTCCTTAGAGGGGGGAAGGGGAGCAGCAAGGTGGGGAAGCATAGGAAGCAGGAGACATTGACTCAGATGCTGAGTTCTGTTGTACAACTCCCAATTACTTTCTCCCCCTGCAATCTGTATGGGGTATTTATACTCCTTTCCCCTCCTCTTCCCTCCATGCCCCAGCTGCAGGAGATGGACACTTCTCACAATGCAAGGTGAGGTTTTATTTTCAGCTCGTCAAATCCTCTCTGGTGGTGCCGGGGCTCTGAGAAACTCTAAGGAGACGGTGGGGCTGGCCTTGTGCAGTGTCCTTAGCCTGGATGCCAGTCCCCTGCACTCCCTCCTCTAGCAGCCCTGCCTCATTGTGATGGCTCTCTAGCACTCCCTCGCCCTTGGGCTCTGCTGCTGCTCCTCACTGCAGTCCCCTTCACCCCTTCAAGTTGTCCCTTTCACCATCACTTGCTCCTGTTGTAGAGAAGGGATGCTTTGCTGTGAGTGCACAATTGTGGCTCCAGTGTGTGCTGAGAGGATGCAGGCATCGATCTGGCTTGTGTGACCCTGCTCAGGGCAGCCGTGTGCTGTGTTGTCAGCAGTACCTTCATTTCCACAGCTCCTTGAAGCCAGGATCACAGCCACTTTGAGATGGAGGAAAACCTTTCGGCTCCTTCCAGAGCTCCTGCTCTCCAGGGGGCATCCTTGGAGCAGACAGGTACCTGTTAGAGACACAGGACCTTCAATAGAGCAGGCTTTACTGGAAGAATTTCTATTTTTATAGGTGGATTTTTACACGATAAAAGCTGTAAACACTGAAGAAGCCAGATCATCCTTCCCTGGCTTGTAATAACTGGCCCCTAGCTCTGAGTCACCCAAAATAGGACTTGCTGCCAACATGATGCTGTTATGCTCTGTTTGTAGGAGATAAGACAATCTTGTCTTGATCCAAGTGAGGAAAGGGAGCTGGGCAAAGAGGAGGTGCTGCTGGTGCATCATTAGGGAGAAATTTGGAGCAATCCATTGCCATAGCACACATCAGAGAAGTCACTCACGCTGTTCCTTGATTTCCTGGGCTCTATTCTTCTCTCTCCTGGCATCACATTGTGATGCATCCCTATTCCAATGCCTCTACCTGACCACAGCGTGGTCCGATTTACCACCTCTCCTGTAAACTCTGGATCTGAGCAAGAAAATGGTTCCTCCAAACATTTCCAAAAGAGTTCTTGCCAAATTCGTGACAACCACAGCTCTTCGGGATGGTGCATCGATCCCATAATGCAAACAGACCCCGTTTAAATTCTGCACCAACTACAAGCCATATGTTTTTCGCTCAGGAAATTGATTTTAAGTTGAAATCTCTTTAAAAATCAAATCAATTTCCTTGAAAAAAAGAAATAAAAAGGGAGAGCCTTTTCCTCTGTCATGCTCTGCCAGGCATAAGAGAGGGAGGAGGATGTCCTTTGGGCTGCATCCCTGCAGGGTGCTCTGTTGATAACCTGGATAATTTAATATGATTTTGGCCTTGGTTCTGTTCCCTGGCCCTTTTAGGCTATCAGATTTCTTCAAGCAGCTAAAGCTGTGTCTGTGGATTCAGATCTGGAGGAGGATGTCTTTTTTTGTACTGGTAAGCTTTCAGGTTTTCTTCCTCAGCCATCAGAGACTGTGGCAGACTCTTTTATTGTCTCACTGTGGCTGTTCTGTAGAACGCAGCCCTGGGCACAATGACCAGAGCCTATGTCTCCTTCTTCCCAAATGAGCACTGCTTGTTGGGTTATAAAGAAAGGAGTGGGAGGAAAAGGTGAAGGAAAAGCCTAAAAAGCCTTTTCCTGGACCTAGAGAGCAGGGGACAGATGCTTTCAGTTTCTCAGCCTGTGAGGACATGAAGTACCAGCTGCATGAAGTTAATCTATTTAGTGAAGGGAGGTGTTAATTAAGAGATCTCATTTATTGTGTCTCTGCAGACAGCTCTTAAGGGCCTTTTGAGTTGTTAGCTTTGGTGGCAGTGATGCTAATGGTGGTATGATCTGTGGGGAGGAACCGATCGGGAAGGAGACAAAGGGGACATGGTGAGGCATGGAGCAGTAAGCATGGATTGCTAGTGGTGCTGTTTGGTGAGCTGGGCTAGTGGGCTGGAATGCGTCCGTGGCTTGGTTTGGGAATAATAGAACGTTCCTGCCCCTGTAGACTTCCACGGTCAGGCTGCGTGGGGCTCTGATCTCCTGAAGGAGCTATGGGTGTCCCTGTTCATTGCAGTTGGCCTTTGAGGGTCCCAGCTCTAGCAGTTCTATGATTCTGTGAAGACCCTTATTTGCACAAGAGCCTGAAGGAGTGAAGCTATGGGGAGAAAATAAAGGGGTTACATACGTAGCGGTGTTCTTGGATAACCCAGGCGAGGTGCCCAGCACGTCCTTGCAGCTCTTGAGTTGGTGGCAGCAACCACTTAGGGCAGCAAAGCAGCAGTCCAGGCCCTGACGTGTTATGATAGAGAACAGGCTGGGAGGTGGAGGGTTGTTTATGTGGCCCCCAGCCTGCCCAGGATGGAATCTTATTGCTGAGCAGGCACCCAGGGCTAGGGGTGCTATGGAAGCGGTGTGAGCAGGAGGCAGGATCATGGGGGATTCGCTTAAACTGCAGTGTCGGATCCAATAAATCAGAGGGCTTTTGCATATTTTCATATTTATATATGAAAATTTCATGAAGTGGCTTAGAGGCAATTGAAATAAAAACAGGGCTGTCAGAGCTTGAAAAGTACCGGCAAATCTCTAACAGACCATTTAATACAAACGTATGGGCTGGAAAAGCTCTGAGCAGGCAGGGGGGATTTCTGCATGCAAATGCTTTACTGGAACCTGTGACTCTGGGATAGTTTGGGGGTCCATGGAAACCTGGACTTTGTGTCTCCTTGTTGTAGCAGCCCAGACCATTGTAAGGGCTATGAAGGCAGCAAGAGCAGCTGAGGGCTGAGATGGTACAGGCAAAGCAAATGAATTGCATCCTGCAGGGGCTGTGTGTCTGTGCAGGGCCCTTCAGGACCTTTCCCTCTACTTGAGTGTGCCCTTTCTTTTCTGTAGGCGAAAGGAGAATTCTCCAAACCACTGGTATGAACCACCTGTGCTGACCTGATGCTCTCAGCCTGTCCCTTCCCATGGATTAATCTATACCAGCATCACAGATGCATGCCTCCCATCCGATGTGGGGCTGGAGGGGTGCAGTGACCTTCCACATTGGAAAATGGTTGCCTCAGGTACCCCCCTGTATCCTCAGATCTGTTTTTGAGGTGTTGGTCTGAATTAGGTACCATCTCCCAGAAGTCAATCCTGCCAGTCTTCCTTTGTCAGCCCCAAATCTCAATGAATGCTGGAGCTCTCAGCTCTGCCCTCTATTTTCTATATGTGCTGTATGGTTTTAAGGAGAAGCTGCTGTTTCCCTGACACAGGGACAAAAAGGAGTTTCCCCACCCCCTCTGTCACTAAGGGCTTTTTCCCCCCTTGCTTCAGCCTCACATCGGGCATCTGGAGGCCACTGCAGTGTCTCTCTTTCTGAAGTCTCCAAATCAAAAGGAAATAATTAGCAGAGAGCTGGATGAAAACAAACTGTCAACACAAGGAAGGTGCTAATGTGTCTGTCATCCCCGGGCTGGAAGCTGGCTGCTCCTCTCCCATGAAGGAGAGAACGGCCCGCTTGCCAGCAGCGATAGCTGTCTGCAGACATCAGCTCTCACCATGAAGATGCCAGCCCTTCTGCAGCCCCCATGTGTGCTGGGGAGGGGCCACCCCTAGAGTCCACTTGCTGCTGTTCTGAAAAGCCTGCAGACATGGACACGGATGGTTTGGACCTCGATGGCTGCAACTTCCCTAGCACAAGTGCTTTCAGCTCAGGTTCTGCCCACTAAGGCAGACGCCTAAAATCGATTTGTATCCTAAAAGTGCCTATTTCTCTTCATTACAGAAAGACAGGCGTGCAGAATGAGTAGCTCAGATGTAGGTGTCTGCAGTTATTAAGTTAAGCAAGATGAATCCCAATGTCAGCATCTCCACTGGCTTTGCTTGGGAGCTGAGCAGGGTTCTCCACATGGTGACTTTGGTGTGGGTGACACTTGTGCAGCTTGTTTTTTGTCTGAGATGCTACATGGCTTCCTGGGGCTCTGACCCACACTGTGGCTTCTGTTTCATCAGATCATGGGATAGGACTCCATGGAAGTCTCCTCCCTTTCTTTCTTGCCATCCTTCATCCCGGTGAGTTATGGTGCTGCTCCTGTAATGGTCCTCACAGGACCCTATTCTGTCTGTCCTCAGTGCTTTCTTGGCCACCAGCAAAGGGGCAGAGGTTGCTGCCACCTGCCATGAAGGAGATGTGGTTTGGGCAAGGACCCTATGGGTACTGAAGGGCACAGCCAGATTAGTTCATTGCTGCCACCTATTGCTGGGCAAGGGGGAAGAAGTGGGTCTTGGCTGCCCAAATCCAGGGGTGCCTGTGTCTGGAGAGCTTGGTTTAAGGGTCTGTATGAGCTGTGTGTGCACATCTCCCCAGAGCTGAGCTCCCCGTGGTTGGGCTGGCCTTCCTTGTGTTCCTGCTGCAGGGGGTGTTCTCTACTTGGTGCCACCAGCAATGGGTATAAATGGGAGGCAGGTTGTAGGGCTGGTTCTAGATTTCTGGTGGGATCACAGAACCAGGGAGCTATAGAATGGTGTTTGTGTTGGAAAGGACCTCAAAGCTCATTCAGTTCTGTCATGGGCTGGTTACTCTCCACCAGATCGGGCTGCCAAGGGCCCATCCGTAGTATTGGGCACCTCCAGGGATGGGGATGCTGAGATTGAGACTTGCAGATGTTTGAATGAGTATTTATGCACTTCAGTGTTGATCTCTTTGCTGCTGGCAAGCATTGCCCATGTAGAGGAGGCTTTGCCTGGCCAAGGTTAGCTGGGCATGGATGGAATGAGAATGCTTGCACGCTGGTGAAACTTGTGCATGAACCATCTCTGAGAAAGAAGGGGCTGCTTGCCAGTAAATGCCAACAACACCCCGCTGGAGACTACAGGTCAGTGCTGCTGGTTTCCTCAGTGCTCGTTGGTTTTTGGTCTGTCGAGCTGCATCCCACCTCCCGATGGGGTTTGCTCCCTGATGCAGCCTCTCATGCCCGCAGCTCCTGCAGCGCCCGTCCCTTTTCCCACTGTCTGACGTTAGAGGGCAGTCAAAGGAAACCTTCCCTCTCCCCGGGCTGCCCCGGCCACCCCAGCAGCGGAAGACCGACCCCAAAGAGCAGCCAGGCCCTCGCCTTCCTGCCGTGCTGGTGGTCTGTGGCTGTGCCCTTGGCTCTCAGAGCCGCTCACAGCTTTGGTTCTGACTTTTGCAAGCGGCATCGGCAGTGCTGATAAATATTAGGTGCAGTTCCCCCCCTCCTCAGCCTCGGTCTCCTCCTAATTGACATCTCTTAGTCTGTCTCCATTTGGCAAATCAGGCTACATATTACAAGTGATGACACATATAAATACTGCAGGCATTCACTGTATGTCTGGATACCCTGATAATAAAAGCTATCAGGATCTCTCCCACCTTACATAGTGATTACTACCAAAGGGCTTTTCCTCCTCCAGCACCAGAGCAGGATTTGGAGAGCAAATTGTGCTGTGACATCAACATTTTCCTCTTGCAGCGGGAGTGTGCTTTTGGACATTAAAACCATTTTATTTTTTATTTTAATTTTATTATTATTATTTTAGCTCTGCAGAGCCTCATGGATGCTATTATGTCCCATGGGTGCTGTCTCCATGCTCCCCCTCCCCACTGGCAGTGCTGCTCCTCCATCCTCGCCCTCCTGGGCTGAGGCTGTCAAATTGCAGGGTATTATTTTTAGCCTGGCTTCCTGAGGAAAAGAGGCTTACGCGATTGTACTGTCTGTCAGTGCTTTTCCTCCCACCATCCTCCCTTTAACGAGTTTTGAACCCCCTGTCACACGTAGCGGGAAGGATGGAGAGCGTTGAGGCGGGGCGTTCCTGCATCTCTTGGCGCAGAGCAGCAGCCCTGCTGCTGCTACCTGGACAGCTCATCTCCTCTCTTTGCAAGAGAAGCAAGGAGAGGCAGACCCATGTGTTCAACTTTGCTGGTGGTCAGGGATGCTCTCCCAGCACCCAGCCATCTTTTGGGCACAGCATGTGGAATGGGACGGAGAAGGCATGAGACTGCTGACAGCCTCTGATGAAGGCACTCCCTTAGATACAGATATTAAGTGCTTCTGCCTTAATTGAAGTTAATTTCTGGGAGAGGTGTTTTGTTACAGAAGATTTCCCCAGCACAGGCGTGCCCACACCATCTGCTTGCAGCCCACATGTTGCAGGGCTGGGCACTGGGGAGCAGCTGCCCTCTACAGTTGGGTTGGCTGGGCAGAAAAGCCTCCTATCCTCCCCCTCTTAGCAATGTAGATGATTATGATCGAAATGTATTATTTATTTTTTCCAAAGTCAAGCTATTTCTCTTGCGGTAGGAGGCACAGGACTGAATCTTCTCTGGCTTTGCCCATGGTGGATTCTCTGATGTGTAGTAGGAGGTTGAGCAGGCTGTCCTCCGTGGGGCCATTGCTTGTTTGGTGTTTCTACTCCATGTCGAAACCAGTTGAAAGCTGCTAAATAGTGGCTTAACTGAGATGGACAATTGCATGCCCAGAGGAGCTCCTGTTCCTTAGCAAGCTGGTCTTAATGAGAGACAGCTCTTATTAGTGACTGCTAACTCTTTTGGTTGGGGTGTTTGCTGGGAATGGAATTTTTATGGGAAATCTTAAATGAAACAATGACGGTAATTAACTATAATCAGAAACAGGGAGGGAAGGGACCTGGTTCTTTCTCATCCCACAGTCATCTGTGAGATTTTGAAAGTTCATTTTCTACATCAACATAAAAATGAGAGTTTCTGTTTTGTAATTAGTATTAAACCAGAAGAAGAGAGTGGAACTTTGGAGCTGGATTATGGCTGGGGCCTCACTGGGAATGTTGCAGGCAGAGAGGTACAAATCCCTGCTTTGAAGGGCTTGAATCGGAGCCATCTGCATCCCTGGCCAGTGCCCAACATACCAGGGTGTTTGTGCTTCGTGAAGCTCTTTTTAATTTTGTTCTCCTTTTTAACATGTTTTAATTTATTTTTTTTGTTTTTGTTTTTGTTAACCGCTGACAACTCTGAGATGACTCTGAAAAAATGTGTGGCCTGAGTAAATAAGCTTGCCATTTGAAATGGCTTTTCTGCCTCCTCCCAGCAGAATCTTGGCTTTGGCACATTGACATTGGCTGACTAAACTATTTTGTCTCAATTTCTGATGGTCCTTACTCACAGGGAGTGGGTTTTGTCCATAAATATGAGACTTGCTGGGCAAACCTGAGTAATTCTCTTCTTGGAAACAGCTCTTGCTCCCATCTTCTCATCCCTCAAATAGCCCTCTGCATTTTGAGGTGCATTGGTGAGTATTTTGAGCTAACAGCTCAGGAGAGATCAGCAGTTACTTAGAATGAGCCCAGGATTCCTACCAAAATGTTCACCTGCTTAAGAAAGGGTTTAAAAAAACACAAACACCGTTATTAAGAAGGGGAGAAAAAAAGCACAAGGGAAAGTCTTTTTTATCACTTAATGCACTGATGGATTTTTTTTGTGCAAATTTTAGATAAAAGGGGTAGAACTTATAATTACATTCCTTAGGGAAGCTTAATAATGTTTACCTAAAGTATCTTGTCTTGAAAATTCACTAGGGTAAATTCTGTTTAATTTCTGCTGAAATCCCTCAGCTTCATTCCTGCTGCTTTCCAAATACCTAGCACACAGACATACGTGGGGAAGGAGAAACACTGATCTGAGTTCTTTTGAAGCCAGATGTTGTACTGGGAGAGTTCTGGCACAGTTGGGAGCAGCTGTGTTGCCTGACATCCCATGCAGGACCAGCTTATGTAGCATTTTGATTGGCGTTTTGGTTTCTGAGCTCTTAAAATCTGTATTCTTGTAAAATCTTCCTAGAGTGAGCAAAAGGTGCTTAACCTTAGGCTGGCTAAATATGGTTGGTCAATAGGGACTGACTCTCCCATACGAGCAAACCTTGAATGAATTTGCTTTGAACCTGGGAAGAGCCCAGGGCGGTCATTTCTGAGCATCCCTAGAAGCCAAAGCCTGGAAGCCTAGTAAGTGAATCATGCTCTGTTTTATGACTTTGTGGGATCTACTTCAGAGGTCAGTGGGATTTTCTTTCTCATTTTTCTATGAAGGCTGTCCTGTGCCCTTACTGTGTGATGGGCAGAAGCAAATAGCCAACCCAAACTTGCTACTGAGCAAGCAGTTTATGTCCCCTGTCTCCAACCTGTCTGATGTTGCTGATGTGATCTCTGAGATTTTTCCCCATTAGCAGCTCATAGTATTGGAAATATTTCGAGCTGTAGATGCCCTTTTATAACTGCCTTGTTATGGTGCCCCATAATCTGACCTGAACCATGCAGGTGTCTCTCCATCTTTGAGTTCCCATCCAGCACTGGAAGATCTTGCCTTGATTTCCTAACCTGCCCTTGTTTTTTGTCCCATTGCATGCCACCCTGCCTTGCTCCTGAAGCCATCACCTCTGTCCCAATGATGCTGTGATGTGTTGTCAGGTCAGTTAGCTTTTTGGGCAGAGGATCGGATGTGTGTGGGCTCCTGGTCGCTGAGGAAGCGACTGGAGTCACTGAGCAGCCTGCTCAGCAAGAGCCCTCCAAACTGCCTCCTTTTTTTGGCATTATTTCGTGCAATCTTATTTTCTTTATGTAGAGCTTTTCTTTGATTCATAATTCTTATTGTAATGTTCCCCTCCCACCGTTTAGTGAATCGTTTGCCCATGTGGCACGATATCAAATGTTTTTCTCAAGTCCAGATGGTCAAGCTCTCTCACAAAAGATAAAGATTGGCTTTTGTTTAAAAAAAGCCTTTATCTCCCTGAAAAAAATAATATATATTTACCAGGCTCGCCTGGCAGAATCCATCTGTGTGAAATCCATTTTGCATTTTATCCGTTTTCTTAACGTTTGCCTCTGAGTTGGAGATGATGCCAGTGCACCACTAGGATCAGCCTGTGTGTCCCATGGCTGCCCACCCCGCACCCCTTGCTCCATCCTAAATGTTCTCTTAATCCTGGAGCCTTGTCCTCAGTCTCTCCTGCTCCCCTTGCTTAGATTAGTTTAAAATAATCCGCAGAGAAAGGGTCTCAGGGAAGCAAGGCAGCGCCTCTGAAGTGATTATTTCCACTACAGTAAAGGTTGGGAACTGGTTACAATTATCACTCCTGGTTTTACACTAACGGGATTTGCCTTCAGGGGATTATTGTGCTGCCCTGTCACGTAGGTGAGCGTTTTGTTTTGCTCCTCTGAGCCATCAGTGCTGGGCCGACACCAAGTTTGCTGAGGAAGATGAAGGAGGCTGTCTCTCTCCTGCTTTCTAGCTCCTGTTCTACTACCTTGGAACCTGGGCTTCAATTAGAGGGCCATAAGGCCTTGTGACAAAACGGTGGGTAGAACCAGAAGCAAACATCAGCAAGAGGCTTTAGCAAGGGACGGCCCCATACCTCGAAGCTTAGCTCCATCTCCATGTGTGAGCCATGCAACATTAGGGGATTTGATTTGTGCCTTGCTTTAGGTTGCTTTGGGAAGATAAAGACCTTATAGCCCCCAATAGGTTCCGATCTGCAAATATCCACCCTTATAAGTAACAAACATCCCATCTGTCTGTAGGATTGCTTCAAACACCATAGGTTAAGCAGCCCTGTTGCCCCTGAACAGTTGCTACGGGGCCAGAAATTGGTTTCCTATGGAAGGGCTGCAGCTTTAGGAGGTGATGGGAATGAAACAACCACCCCATGAATGAACTGGTGGGGGGGTTGGAGGGTGTCATTGTCTGTAGTTAATCAGCTGAAATGGCTCTTAGTTATCCAGCTGCGTCTTTCATTCCAGCCAGAAGATGTCTTCAAGGCAGGAACCATCTAACACATGGACTGAACTTGTCTAGTGTTCATTTCCTTCCCCAAGGCAAGTGGTTTTCAGTGGGCGCATGGTCAAGTGTGCTTTTGATGTATATCTGGATTGATCTCAGATCTGGCCTTGCCTCTCTTCCTCCTTGCAGTTTTCTCTCAATTAGGTGGTGGTGGAGATGACTTGACTTAATGACATGTTCTCGGCACTGATTTCAGCGGTGACAGTTATTAACAGTTTCACGATAAGAAACAGGTGTTTCAGCATGGTCCATCAGGCAGAAGAAGAACAATGCCTCCCCAGTGTCATTGTTCATGATGTATTCAATGACTGCTAGCTTTTTTTTTTTTTTTAATGAAGATTTTATTCAACCTCATAGGTAGTGTTTACTATTTAGTATGCAGGCTTTGGGCAAGCTAGTGGAGTGGAAAACCTTTTAATTTCTTTTTAATGCAAGCCTGGATCTTGCAAGACCTTGTCGGGCGATGGGAATGGTTAGGGACTTCTGCTTATGTCTTGGCATCTCTCTACAAAAGCTCCTGGTACTACTGGGAGCTGTGGTCCAAGAGGCAGTTCTGATCACTGCTCTGCAGCGAGGAGTGCTGTTTGGCACAGTTTGGGCCATGCTAAGAGGCAGAGGCCAGGAGGTAGAGAAATCATGCTGGCCTGTTTCCCCTGTCCTGTGCAGAGAGATTCCCAGAGAGAGCTGAAGTGTGGCTGGCCCTCTGAGAGATGCCGGTGTGGGCACTGTTTGGTGCTTCATAAGGGGAAAATTTCTACATTCTACATTTTCCCAGGATGAAACTCCATAGAGACAAGAGCCCTTGGGACATGGCAGTGGGCGTCTTCGCTTCTTCTCCCTCCTCTGCTGTGTGCCTTCAGATCAGGAGTAGGATACTCACAGCCTCTTCTGCTTTAAGTTTGCTCCGCTTGTAGCCAAGCAACCTATTTATTCCCCCTTGATATCTTAAAGGGTGGATCAGTGCGAGGTTCACCGATGGTGCTCAGTGGTAGCCTTCAGCAAGGCAATGTTCTCTCTGTCCCATCCTAACTGCTTAGACTCCCTACTGAAGAAGGAGAGAAAAGATTAATTGGTGATAAATAATGCATTTTGTTCCCACCTAAAGGTTGTTTGATCTCCGTAGTCTTCATTCCTCCAGTGACAGGGAGCTCAGTGTTAATAGCTATTTGTCATCATTGCCGTGCTTAAACAGCCTGTATTCAGCTGATACATCCCAGCCACCGGCAGGGCTTTCCATTATTACTTTCATTAATATATATATTTTTAAATTCTGCTTTCCTGTGGTGTCTTTTCACAGCAATTTCCAGAAGTGAAACAATTAGCAAACATTAAACATCCTTTTTCTGGGAAAGCAGCAATCAGGAGAGAAGATCAAGTATCCCTCCATAGCCTCACTGTACGTACACCCAGGCACACAGAACCCCTTCAAGGCTGAGTAGAATTGGAAGTGATAGTTTCCAGTATAATATTTAAATGAGCATTAATTACCATAAACCATTCGGATTTTAATGTCTCCTTCTGTACAGTATGTAAATCAGTGCTGAAACAGGCTTGTGAGTGTATTCTGGTGGTGTGGGTAAAAGGGCTGATATTTCAGTGCTGGGATTTGTCTGCACGATTTCTTTTAATGTCAGTGGGAGTGATGGGGACAGACCCTCTCCCAGGCTTTTTGCCCCAGCTTTGCTGCCCCCTACCGACTGGATTTTAGAAAACAAGCAGCTTTCGTTCATTGGAAGGCATTTGCTTTTCCCCAGCAGCAATGGGGTGGCCATTGAAGTGCGGACAGGGAGATTACATGGGGATCCTGTTGGGGTCAGCTTGTGGTGTGACCAAAGCCACCTGTTTTCCAGGTGCACTGCCCTTTCTAGAGGTGCCCAGTGCTATCTTGACCTCATTGGCAGTGTGTGCTGGTCCTCTAAAAGCACCCTCTAGACATCTCAATGGAGAGATGCCTCACCAAAGATGCAAGGCAGCAGCTCGTATGTACTTCACAGAACACTAAGGTTTCTTTTAGGGGGTTTTAGTATCCAGACCATGAGGCAGAGCACATTCCTGATCTTGTCAAGGTGGCCTTAGTAGAGGATTGGGACTTCATGCTGGAGATGGGCTGACCTCCAGGTGCTGGTGGCACTGCCTGCCTGCTGCTGTCCTTCCTCTGCCCTGGCAGGATGTAGTTTGCCTTGCAAAGTGCTCTCATTATGAATGCATCAGCCTCTGCTGGTCTCACATGCACTGCCTTCATTTAGCCCTCCGAGCTCGATTACATCTGAGGATGTCTTGGGGTAATTAAGTAATATTAGAACATTTTCTTTTCTATTTTTTTCCCCTTCCCTAATGTAGCTTTCAAAGCACAAGCTTCAGTTCTCACCCACTGGAGCCCACTTCGCTGAGCCTCTGAATTCTCCCTAATGTACCTTGCCATGAATGAAGGCTAATTACATTTCTGAAAGATGTCATTAGTGTCATATTCATGCTGGGTTTCAGAAAGCTGGCACGCAGAAGGGAGCGCTCCCGTAGGTGCCTTTCAGCTCCCCATCCATGGTGCTGCTGGTGAGGAGTGGCTGGGTTCTTGGGCCAGGCAGAGATGCCTTGTGCTTTGTTGTGCAGATGTTTAGCTTTCATCTCCTAAACTCATCATGATTTACAAATATGAACCTAGTGAACCTCTCAGAGCTCTTGTGAGATAACTAATTGCTACTGTAATGGTTGGCATTATACCCACTCTCTAAGCATCAGACAGCACTTTTTTGCTATAGAGAAACAAGGCAGAAATTCTTAAGCCTGTGAAAGAATTGATGACACCTTTGGACAGTCTGGCCACCTAATATGCTGGTTGGTGGCCACATATCTGGAACTGGCAACTGGTACCCCTGTCATTGTTCTCAGAGCTCACAGTCCATATTCCTTCCCCTTAGGTTTGTGTAAGTCCATATGAGTCCTACTGACTTGGGTAGTTATTGCATCTGTGGTTGGGGTGTTGGATCCCAAGGGAATAATCGGTGGCCACCACTTTATTTTTCTGTCACTACATGGTGTCAGAGTGATGTTCTGGTTTACGTGCCATTGATCTCCTGTTCAGCCTGATGTGAAGTGACCCCCATGTTCCCATGGATGAATACTGCTTTCAAGGGGTATTAGGCGCTCATAAAAGCGATCACATACAGCATCTTCATGGTAATTTCTCAGTAAGTCAGTTAATGTTGTGCTGTGTTCATTCCCCTGTCCTGGGGAGATGCATTAGCTCTGTTAGTGGGATGGAGCTTGCTGCCTCTGAAAGAACCCAGCTCTCCCAGGTGGTCCCTGCCAAGTGCTTGCTTTCCCTCTCCTCCTGCCCTCACAGATTTCATTTTCTGTTTTTGCTTATTTTTTCCCCTTCAAGCAGGGCTCTGCATTTAGTTACAACCCCTGCAGTTTATGTAGGTCAAGCCTGGCTCTCTAGCACTCTCTATTTGAGGTGATGGGTGGGCATCTGTGTTGGAGGCATTACCTCCGAAGGCAGCAGTCCAGAGCCAGCTTTGTCCTTGGGCATCTCTGCGAGGATGCAGGGACAAAATAGGACAGACTGGCTTTTTCACACAGCGGTGTGAAATTAAAGGGATTTTGGGATAAGGCTGCACTAGCAAAGCCAAGCTGCCTTGGGAAATGTAAGGTGGAGAAGTTAATTGTCCGAGGTGTGGTGGTGCTGGGCTTTCCCACGGGCTCTGCCTCTCCCACTGTAGCCATGCTGCCTGCTTGCCCTGCTGTAATTGAGAGGCTGGGCTGAGTTTGGGGGCTGGAGGCAAGAGTCTTGGCTGCAAGGCAGCTGTGGAGTGGAACCCAGGGTTGGGCTCTGCCATTCAGAGAGGCAGGAGAACCATGAAAGGGTTATTCCTGCGTGGTGGGCTCTGAGCTGAGCCCAGGAAGTTGCCTTCACCCTGTCTTGGGTTATCCTGAATCAGGGAGCCACAGCCTCCAGCAGCCACCAAAGGCTGAGGCTGGAGATAAACAAGAAACTTTTCTAAGGGTGTTTAGACTATGTGAGGTTGCCTGTACTCAAACGGCATGTTATTTAGGTTACAGAGCTGGTAATTACAATCCAAAAGGCGTAATTACCCAATGAGCACTTGGAGCTGGATGCTGAAGTAAGCATGGTTGTTGTGCATTTGTTAGGTGATCTGTCAGTCCCTCAGGAGCATCAGCAGGAGAAGCTGCTCTTTTCCCAAGCCCCAGTCCTTGCTTTGTGCCTTGTGAAAGAGCTCCCAAACACAGCGTTCTTTCCTCAAGTAGGAACGCTCCTTATTGGGTATCTACATCTGGGATAGGAAGCTCTTCACGAGAAGTTGATTTGTTTTCCCATTTCTGCTTTGTTTTCCTTCCCATGTTGCCCTTTCACCAGTCCCTGAATTTCTTCCCATTGTCCTGTGTTCCCAAAGAGGCTCAGTGACATTCTCTGCCTCTACTCGATACGCAGTTTGTCTACGATAACTTTGTTGAGAGAATGGGGAAACAGCAGTCAGAGCTCCTCCTGCAGTTCTTGTGTGCTGCAGCCGCCAACTGAAGGTCAATGCAAGCTTGACTGTGACTGATTTTTACTGTCTTTGGGCAACCCATCAGCAAAGTGCAAGCTTTGTAAAACCTCTGCTGAATGCGGGCTGTAACGGATAGCACAGCACAGCCTGCCAAACACACCGTGACACTGTGTGGTAATGCTTCATCTGGTGCTTGTGCTGGTGGGAGGAAGGGACCCCAATAGCAGGGCCAGTGGGGGCTTTGGTAGTGGGTGAAGCCTTCACTTGAGTGCCACCGTCATTGCTTCAGCATCCCTCCTTAGTACCGGCTCCCACTGGACCAGAGAGTGGAGGTGTGGCAGAGCCATGGGGATGTGGCACTGAGGGATGTGTGTGGTGGGGGTGGGCTGAGAGGGCTTTTCTAACCAGAATTATTCAGTGACAAGGCGGCCCCACACTGGTTTCACATGTCCCACCATGTCTTGCAGTGGTGGGGTCAGCTGGGGCCGCTTAACAAGCAGGGAGGTGCAGGTGTGCAGCCATTTGGCGTCATATTAATCACACTTAATGTGTAGGTTGCTTTAGCGTTGATCATTTTAAAATTCACTTGTCGGAAAGGTTACCTGTGTAATTATAGGTATAAATCTCAGGGACGTTCTTGCCAAAACAAATGGACCGTCTCGTGCCCAGGCCATGGATAAACCTGAAAAAGTTATAAAGATGGACCCAGAGAGCTGGCACAGGCTGGGCAAGGAGCCCACCGGAGCATCTGAGAGTTCCTGTTTGCTGTTAGCAACCTGGCTTTGGGAACTGCCCTTCCCCTGTGGCGATACAATGGAAAAGCAACCCTACTCCCTATCCCCTCCTCCGACTGCAGGGCTTGGGTGGAGAAATTCACACACCTCACTTCCCGAGGGCTGTGTGGGGAGGATGCCAGGTGGGTAGCTGCAGGGAGAGGCAGTGAGTGGGGTTTTTGGGCTGTGCTTGGCACGCAGGAGGCAGCGTTAGTCACAGTTCGAGCTGTCATAATAAATTAAGGTGCAAGGACAACAATGCAATAGAAAAAAAAGCGTGTGCAAAATCTTCTGTGTTAGCAGTCCGAGGAAATATGAAAGACTTCAGTGTCTTAGATTACTAATTGCAGGACGTGTTAATTGCAAAGCAAGCCATACAGCTGCTTATATAAGCACCAAAGTGCATAGTTTACATTATGAATAGGAAGAGGAGGACATGGGAAGTCATCTTGATGAAACCAAGACAAACATCTAAAAACACTTAGAATACTCATCCTCCTGTCTCTGTGGTATCCCCAGTAATCACAGCACACTGTAAAGGCACCGCCTGGGCTTTGTCTCTTCACTTATGTTAGTTGCTTCCAACTTTCTCATCAGCCTCATCTATAAATTCAGACTGTTCTTAAATAAGACTGGTGCCACACAAAACCACTTCTCCCATCCTCCTGCACTGTCTAACGATTATTCCCTTATCCCTTTATATAACTGAATCAAGCCTGACACTTAAAGCACTCCCTTAGGGAAGTTATTGAATTTAACAGGGCTGAAACCAACAGGGTTCTAGAGAAATGCTCTAAAAACCTGTGCAAGATAATGGAAAACAATATCCTTGCTGTACGTTTCTGAACCACCCCATAAAACTCCAGGGCAAGAATGAAATTCTCGAGGAACTTCTTTTTCTTTTCTTTTTTCTTGTTCTTTTCCTTTTCTTTTTTGCCTATAAAGGCTGATTATGAGTCAATTGGCCCTAGTGCTTTTATTGCTGAGCCCCTAAAACTCAACAAATACTTTTACCCCATATTCTCTCTCCTAAGCTTCCTGCATCTCTGGTTCCTTGGAAAAGATGTTCTTTCATTGGGCAAGCAACACTTTGAACTACAGGGGATTTTGCATTGCTGTGCCTGATGGTTCTCCCAGGAGCCTGTACAAATATTCTCATGAATGAAAACTACTGAGCTACTTTGCTGGTATTTGCAATTCCTTTTATTCTGGATGACTTTTTTCTTGCTGAGGCTGCTCACACAAAGGGCGAATAAATATCCAAAGTGCTCGTGCCCGAGATGCCCCTGCCAGTGTTATGAAATGTTCTTCTTATTTCAGTTGATGAACCTTTAAAGAAGCTTCAGCTTTTAAGGGGAAGGTGACTCCGTGGAGGAACAGGAAGAGTGGTTACCTGCTCACCAAGGTGAGAAAGCCATTGGTGGCTGGGGACATCCACACGCTGACTGAGGAACTGAAATGAGTTCATTTAACACTCTTAGCACAGAAAGCAAACACTTCTCCTGTTGCTTGTACGTGTGCCTCGTGCTCTTCAACAAGAGGAGGAAAATAGAAGTGCAACCAGCCGCTTGCTGTAAGGAATTCTGCTCGCTCTGCTCTTTCCTAAAGCACAGTGGCACTGAGTTGTTTGTGGGGCAGGGTGGGTAAAAGAGAGCTGAAAAGGAGGTGTGAAACTTGAAGTGGCTGGGAGACCCAGGGCTTTCCCGGCAGATGGAGGCAGATGTGGCTCTTTGCAACAGGCAACAAAGTATCTCCAGTCCTGAATAACTTGGGGTGATACCCCCAGAACGACCAGTCAGGCCAGGTTTGCCAGGGCTGTGCCATTTCCTTGTTTCTGTGCTTATGGAGAATGGGATGACCAACCTCAACCATCAGTATTTTGTGTTTCCAAGGCAACCCTGGCTTTAACAGCCTTCGTAATGACATCATTTGGTAGAAATGAGCATGCATGATCTTTTGATTACCACTGGAAGTATAAATTAGGTTACTCTCCCCACCCCCAGCCTCTTGAAAAATAAATGCATCAAAGGGAGGGGGGTAAAAAAAAAAACCTCGGAAGAGGGTAAATGGAAAAATCAATTTTTACATTAATGGAGTCCTCATTCAGCATTTCTTCTCTTTATAGATGGAGATAACAGTGATATCTTAGTTTCACAGAGCAAAGAAATTAATTACTTACTAATGGTGCAATTCAGAAATTAATTTATGTTATCCATTTAAATGTGTCATTATTAATCAATTTAAATGAAGGGCCCTGTAAGCCCGCCCCATCTAAACTGACTGATGTTGCTGGAGAACTCCTTGTGCACCCTCCTCCTGGCAAATAATTGCCTGCTGCCTGCAAGCTGTTGCACCTCCTGATGTGGGAACAGGGGATTCCTCTGGTCCTGTTTGATGGGGCTTTATAAAAGTTTAAAGCTCTTTTCTTATGGAAAACTAGAATTCCTGGCCTGAGGTTTGGTCTTCTGTTTTGTTGGGGTTTTTTTTTGCTGCTTTGCCTCTTTAAAAGGTGATGTGCAGAAGAAGGATGCTGCCTTGATTCCTGCAGGTCTTGGCTCAGTGGTGGGGTCTGAGCTCAGACAGGACCCTGGGCTTCCTGATGGAGCTGGAATGGGGCTGCCACCTTAGGAGGTGACAATTAAGTCATCACTGATCTGACTACTCTTTTACTTCTCTATTGAGAAAGGATGAGGTAGTACTCTCTTCTTCTGAGGTAGAGCTCTTCTTCTTCTGAATAAAGTTTGTTCTGGGCTACAAAGGAGAATCCTTTCCCCTGCAACAACTCATCACTCAACTTAGAAAGTGCCCGTATGTGCTTTCTCCTTGCAGCCCTCAGGATTTCAGCAGGTTGCTGCATTGTGCTGCCAGCTCCTGGGCCTTTCTCTGCTAGGCAAGGGTCTGATTGATCGCGTTACACTATTTATGTCATGAACGCCTCCTAAAATGCTGGATCTGCCACATATTTCTTGGTGCGTTCCTTGGAGTAAATGGTAACTCTAATGGCTCTGGAAGACAATTTTCAGAAGGATACTGTATTAAAATTCTGTTTGGACGTTGGGCTGCTAGTATAAGGGTGTGATAGCCATCCTTTCCTGTAATGATACATTGTCGTGTTAATTTTGATGATAACTCACTGTAAAATAGAGGGATTTGAAAGCCTGCAATTTGAGAGCCTGGAGTTGTACCTATCTATCTGTATCTATATTTATATACACGTTCTCTCTCTCTCTCTCTCTCTTTTTTTTTTTTTTTTCCTTTTTCTTTTTTTTTGTCTTCTTTTTCTCTTAAAGTAATGCTTGCACTTAACATCTGCTGCACCGATGATGCTTCTTTATTAGGTCTGGGGAAGCTGAGACATGTCAATGGTAAAGCAAAGCCTTTTTCTAGCTAAAAGGGTTTCAGATTAGTTTCACACTCTTTCTCAATGTTTTGTTTTTCAAACCAATTACTGCTCTGCTGCCCACATCAGGCAAATTTCAGCCTGAAAGTTCCTTTTGCCGAGGTAAAACACGCTCTCAGCTAAACACTGAGCAGCGAGGGCTGGAGACGAGCTAGCAGCAGGTTGCAGAATTAATCAAGAAATCATTTAGCACCTGAAAATAAATACTTGTATCTGAAGCCTTTATGTTTTGGCTTTTTTTCCCTCACTCCCGCTTTGTTCTGGTAAATCTCTGGCTTTGGAGAGCAGCAGCTGTGATTTAAGCCTTCCTCCCTTCCTGCCCCTCTGACCTTCCTGATGTGCTGCCACCTCCTCTTCGAGGCATCAGATCTGGGATGGATGGGACCTCTGTCCCATGTGATGTGTTTGTGACCCAAGTGTTTCCTGATGGGACTTTGGGCTGTGATGGCCAGCACTGTGCTGCACCATGGGGCTGATCATGCTTCTGCCAGGGGTAGAAGTGCTGGCTTGTTTTCAGCACCTGTGTCTGAGGCACTGGAGGAAGGTTTTGAAGTGTATGATTTTTTTGTTCCAAGCAGATCATGCACTATAGCTTGTACTGTATGCAATGGAGAAATGTCAGTGTGACATGAGGAGCACTTGCGAGCATGTGGAGAGAAGATGGGAAGCAAGCCCAGTGTCCTGGACATTCCAGGATGAACTTTTCCTGGGACAGACCTGGGCACATGCAGTGCCCCGTGTCCGCTCCACATGCCACCAAAGCCACTCCATCCTCTAGTCCTCCCTCAAACTGCACGAGGAAGAAATATTTTTCTGTGATTCCTACCACGCAACAATCCATTTCTCCTACTGCCACAAGTCATAAGATAACCTTGGCAGCGGCGTCAGTGACGGGATCTGCAGGGCTTGATGCAGGAGCCAAGCCAAAAAATAAGTGTTAGTATACAGAGCATTCAAAAGCTTTATTGCTTTCTTTGATGTAGAAATTGAGAAGCGAAGATAAACCCGAGTTACAAACCTGGACTCTCAGATGTTTACTGCTGATTGTTCCCATCCAATTTTTAGAATCTTGTCCTTTTTTAGGATGAGAGGAGAGCAGGCTAGGTCATTAGCAGTCAGATTTCTATCGATTTTCCCCCTTTCCTTCCGTTCAAGTCCTGTAGCCACAGAATATTTTATTTACATCCTTGTTGAGAGCTCTGGACTAGCACAGGGGCACGCTCTGATCGTTTGGTTCATGGCCCTTGCTGCACATCCCTCTGCTGTTCTGTTATATCCTACTGCAGGGATGCAGTCTTGCCTGGCTGAGCAAGTCATTGTGGGAAGTGGATCCCATTGGGGCCCCATCCCATCTGCAGTGGAGCAGAGCTTTCCCCATGCCACGGCCACCCCGGAGAAGTGGGATCTAGTGCTAGTAGGGAAACAGCCAGTACATCTCAGCGTGATGTGGATCTTTTTGGCTGGTGTGCACCTGCTCTGCCACCAATGCTAATGTCCTCCTTTTGTGAGTAAGCACAAATAATCAAAGGTGAGAGGCTAAGCAAGCCAGGCTGGGGAGGGGAAAATCAAAAAGAGAGCATCACTTGCACAGGCAAGGTGTGACTGTGAATAAAGTTACACAGCCCGGTTTCAAGTCCAGAAGAGATCAGTGCAAGGAGCATCAGCAGCCTATACCCAGGATTAAATGTTCACAGCAGGTGCTTTATTTTCATAAATAAACCTGACAGTTTATCCATAAGAAAGTCATGTGAGAAAGCAAGACTCCAGATTATCCATGGGAAGAAGTAATTGGAGAAACAGCTTCTCTCTGGCACTTTGCTTCTTTTCATCTCACCCAGCCCCATCCAGCTCTGAGGCACGGGGTAGTAGCAACAAATTAGAGCTCCTTTTCTACATGCCTCAAAGTTATAGGTTAGATGCAGGAAAATGTAGTGTTTATAAAGCATTCTTCAGCTAAAGAGCGTTTTAGCAGCAGAATGCCCTCCCTGGGTAAATACTGCAAAGAAAGGAACTGAAAGGCACACCTGGATCCACTTAGATGAAAGGTCTTCGTTAGGGAGGCCTAATTGGGCTGCAGTTGTTAGCCCACCTGTGAAGCATTGCTGCCAGAACTTACTAAAGCAGGAGTGTGCTGCTCCTTCCTAGGAGCTTTTCTGGGTGAAGTTTTCTGAAAGCTGAGCTCTGGAGGAAGCCTGGGAACTCAGGATACCAGGTAAGAAGTGTTCTGTGATTGTGGGAGTGGGTTTGAGTTAATCAGTTTTTTGGAGGGCTGCTGTTTGGTTAAGAGATGTTTTATCTTCTCTGTTTTGATGCGAGATGTGTAGCAAGTCTAGAGGTTGTGTGAGATGCAGAGTTTTGGTGACCTTGAGGACTGGTTGTCTTTTCTCTTACAAACAAATGCTTACAGGAGTGAGCTTGGATCTTGGGTGCTTTGTTGTAGGACGGGGATGAAACACTGTTTGTCACTGTATTTCCAGAAGGATTGGGATGAAGTACTGAGTAGGACGTGCTTTCCTGAAGAGCCAGGGCTTTGAAAGTGATGTGGCTCTTGTCAGTAAATGCAGCGAGAAAGGCTTGACCTGCTCAAACTTTTCTTTGCTCTGTGGTTGAAGCAGAGACTTTTATTTCTGGTCTCCAGGATCAGCAGCTTTTGAAAAGTGATTGTTATTCAAGTGAGCGTTTTGTTGTGTTAAGTGGGAGGGTTGCAGGAAGTCGAGTATCAGGGGATCTGTTGAGCAGCAGTCCCTGTGCGGTGATTCTGCTGCCCCGGGTCCCCATGGCACCCCGTTTTGCCCACCAGTCCAGGGCTTTCCTTCATGATTAGGAGCTTCCTGCTCCTCCCTTTCACCTTGTGGTGTTCTGCATGGCTTCAAAGTCTTGTTTAGGAGGTTGGACCCAGTGTGATGAGAGTGTACGGTCAATGCTAGAAGGTGTGTTTAGTGGGGAATGTCTATGGAAGATGACCAAGCAACTGGGCTTTGTCTTGTTTAGGTTGGAAGGCACTGAGTGTTAGGGCTGCTTGGGTGGCTTTTGGATTCCAGGTGAGAGCCCACACCCCTTCGTTGTTGACGTTTTACTGCTGCTTGAGGTCCATGTTAAGCTCATCTGATAGAAGCCCCCTCCCCCCTGCTCTGTCTCTACTGATAATGGGTCTGTGTGTATTTCTGAGGTCATCACAGCCGTACAGGGGTGGGGTCAGGCTGTCTTCAGGTGCACATGGTTGTGTTATTTAGAAACAAATAAGCAACAAAACCTCTGTTTCATGTGGCACTGTGCTACCAGTGCCAAGCCTGCCTTGCTCTCTCAGTCATAGACTAACAAATTGAGTTTCTCTGCAGTAGCAGGGATACCCTCTCAGCCATGAATATCCATGTGATCCCAGCCATGAAAAGTGATGTTCAGAATCGAAGATGATGAAATCTTTTCATTAAAGAGGAAGAAATTGGACTGACTGTTGCCATCTCTCCTCTGCTCCCCGCAATGAGCTCCAAATTCCCCTCGGAGCAGATCTGTCAGTCTGCGCTATGCGGGGCTGCACTTGTGATCATTTATCTCCAGTTATTTTATTTCTGCTGGTTTCTGAGCTAATAACAACTGATGAGGGCTCATCTCCCGCTCTAGGCACCTTCCCTTTACTTAACTAACAATTAATAAAGCAGATAATGGAGTGTTTCTCCCACATAGGAATAAATACTCTTACAAAGGGTGGCACTGCGACATCTTCAATCTGCTTAGAAACTGCCACCAGCGTGTGACTCAGGGTCCTGCTTCTAAAGGGGTGTTTATCCCCATTTGCAATAACACAGTCACACTGGGTTCATTGATTTTTTTGGACTAAAATGGGCACTGAGCCTGCCCTGCTTCAGCAGCATCACCACCCAATGCCTCTCAGTGCCCCAGCTCTGTGCCACTCAGGGGTCCCCACTGCTGTCCCTGTGCTGAGGGGGGACACAGGGCAGGTGGGCTCCTAATTGTGCCTGAGCCTGACTATGGGAGGCAGTGGGTCTGTTTGTGTGCAACAGTCTCCTTTAATTGCTGGAGCGTAGGAAGGGTGCTCTGTTATTACAGTGTGTGTGCATCAAAGTAAATACATTAACTCCATATAAACATTTAGCTGCTGAAAAGCCTCTAATTAAGAGTTCTCACCAGCGGGCAGCCAATTACTTATCTTGGCAGCTTTGCCTGGCCCCTCCTCCTGCTACTGGATAGAGGGTGAGGATGGTCTCTGTGAGCTACTGGGGTGGCACAAAGGGACCTGTACTTGCCCAGAATCTGGGGACGTGTTCCTCTTTCAGGCTCTGCCTGTTATATGGGATGGGAGCAATCTGTGGAGCACTGTGCTTGTGTGATCAGCCCCATGTTTGGGGATCTTTGTGTCTCTCAGCATGCTGTTGTCCTTTTAAACATAATTTCTTTTTCCTTTTTCCCCTTCCCGCTGCTGAATCTTGGGTTGTTTCACCTCAATCTGTCCTTTCAAAGACTAACCCCTGTGGAATATCGCTGGTGGCAGTGCATACTTTTTTGACATCCAGAAGTGTGCTAGACCACTGAGCTGCCATTTGGAGAGATCAAATGATTCCTGTGGCTTTAAAATTATGACACTAGCCTTGAGGGCTGGAGGAAGTGGATAGTCATGCGCTGAAAGCTGCCCCTTTGAAGTTTGGGATTTCTGGAGATGTCATCTTTTATATATATCACCAGCCAGGTTGCTTTTCATTTCATCTGAGGGTTATTCTTGTCTGGGTTCTTAGAGAGCCAAACCTTACTTCAAGGCAGAAGGGATGAGGAGAAAGATAGATGAGCCCAGACGTTTAAGCGTTATGTATCCCTTTGAAATATAATGGTTTAAATTTTTTTGGAAATAACAATACTTTATGCCTTCGTACCGAGTGCTGCTTTCCTAGATGGGAAATGGTGGGGAGCTCCCTGCCTTCAGGAGCCCTTTGGAGCAGCACAGGGCTCACTGCTTGGCAGGGCAGGGAGGGGGCTGCCAAAGGCAAGGCCAGCAAGCAGGATGATGATGTTTTTTTCCCCAGTTAGGAGCTGTCTTGCCCCTGCAGGCATGCCTCATGCAGAAAGGCTGCTGCGAGGCTGATGGACTCTATGGCTAGTGACATGCCATCAGCAGGGCTGCAAAGTGACAGATACAGGTTAGGCAGGATACGCCTCCACCCTCTTCAGGGGGAAAGAAAATAGCACGTTGTTTTAACTTCTGGGCTTTTAACGCTTTGCTGACTACCTATCCTCAGAGAAAACCAACAGAAAACATACACGTGGAATGCGAAAGTGCCCAATGCATTTTGTGGAAAGCCCGAGTGATTCCCTGGTGAAGTGGCTTGGCACGAGCCACCTCCTGCTCTTCCTCACGTCCTTCCAAACAACAGGTGGCCCTTGCCAGACACAAGAAGGCCATGGGCTCTGCATCCTGGCATGCTGGCTTAGCCACACAGGACTAGCTGCAGTAATGTTTAACCTGCAGTAGGTCTGTGACCTAGATACTGCACTCAGAGAGCCCGATGAGTGCAGCACTTGCAGTGCAACCAGAGCTCTCCCACCAGGCTCCCACATCCATCAATGTCTTGTGCCTATGAGGATCTCCTGCTGGATTGTCTGGGAAAGATGAAATAATTTATAAGCTTTGGTTTAATATTCCTGTGTTGTTTTTTTTTTTTTTCCTTGTTTCTTTTTTTTTTTTCTTTCGTACAGCTGCCACCTCCCCACCTTCTGTCGTTGTCATCGAAATGGATTTACAAGGAAAAGAAAATAGTTCTTGCTCATGTTCTCACACAAAAGAAACATTAGCTGGAGAGACAAAAAGGAAATAATTGATTGTGAGCCCAAGCCCCCCTCTGAGACAGGCTGAGCATTATCAGCAGCAGCCTGGGAGGGGACATGGGAGAGGGAGCGGGCTGGCCTGTAACAACAAATGTGGCGTTTATGATAATTATCCACATTTTAATCCCCGTTTCCAACCAAGCATTCACTTCCTTTAATTAGTTCTCGATTAGAAAGAGATTATCTAATAAATTGTACAAATAGAGAGTAGGTTATCTTCGCAGGGTTCTGTGAATGGGTGCGGATATGGAGATGTGATTTGTGAGGGGCGAGAACAAGGGTTGCTTTTCCCTCTTTCCCCTGGCTGCAAATATTGCCCATTGCTGGCCAGAGACATAGATCTGTAATTAAGCTGAACTAGTATGCATTCAGAAGTTGTACGTGCACAGAGACAGAGGGCTCTTGCTTGGGGTGTTTTCAGGGAAAGTTAAAAGTACCATTTGTTTAAAAAGTACTTTGCTAAACTTGAATATTGCTGCGATATATGCTTAGAGAATGTAATTATGGGTTTGTCAGTGGCTGGTTGGATGGGACCTCCGAAGCCAGTCAGGTGAGCTTTGAAGTGGCACTGGATAACAGCAACAGGGCAAGAGGCAACACTCCCAGGTTGTCCCAGGGGAGGTTCAGGTTTAGTATTAGGAAAATATTTCTTCTCCAAAAGAGCAGTGATGATGCAATGGCACAGGCTGCCCAGGGAGGTGGGGGAGTCACCATCCCTGGGGATGTTCTGGAGCCATGGAGATGTGGCACTGAGGGATGTGGGCTGGGTAAGCTGATAGGGCTTTTCCAACCTCATGATTCTATTCTTGAAAGCTACCTCTCAATTGTTATGTGTGTCATTGCTACTCTGAGGTCTTTGCCTGGTAGTTTGTTGAGGATTTCTTTGGTCCTTTGGGCACCAGACACCTTCCAGAATTGTGTCTGAGTTACAACTGGTGTCAGCATCTGTGAGAAGGCAGAGAAGCTGTCTTGGTTCACTTGCTCTTAAATATATCTGGGTGGGCGCGACTGAAGGTGCAATCCATCATGTTGGAAGCTGTGGGATCCTTTCAGTAGCCAGAGAACAGCTCATGCAGTCATGCTGTGATCGGGCTCCACCCTTCCTGACAGTCTCCTAGACCCAGGGTTGAACAGTCAATAGTTCTCTTGTCTGCTTTCAATCCAGCCTGACAGGGGAGCAGAGATCCTGAAGATACCAAGCTTGTGTATGCTGCTGGAGGAGATAAATATTGGCCTGAAGCACCCTGTGCTGTGAGCGTCTGCCCCTTCTCCAGGGCCCAGGTGTGGTGTTTGGGTGGTCTTCTGCTCTGAGAACTTGAGTCTGGCACTGGGGGATGAAGTTGGTCAAAACTGTGGCTTAGTAACAAGTGAATGGGGTTTGGAAGAAATGGGCATGAAAGGCTGGGCAGTGTCTTGTTGGGTTTATCAGTGTTTCAGCCAGGGATGCTTCCTGCGTGCATCTCTGCCCAAAGTGACCTCCGTATTGATCTGGGCACTCAATAGGCAGCTACTTAAGAATAAAGTTCAGTTTTACTATCTTATTTCTTCTTCTTCTTCACTTTAATTATCTACGATAGATAAGCAGCTGCAGGCCAATTAGAAAACAATTACCTGCTGTAATCAATGCTGGCTTAAAAAGGGGGAGGGCAAATATAAACGCTGAAGAAATGTCTTAAAACCCAGTGCTGGGGCCGACCCTATACATGGCTCCATCTTTGAGAACCAGAGATGTCTGTGATAAGGGGTTTTGGATAGACATAGGACAAGGCAATGGTGTCACCCTTGAGAAGAGTATGGCAGACCAGTGCCCCCCAGATGGTGGACTTGGGGATGCTTGGATAACCTAGGGACAGAGGACCATCATCCCTCCATTTCCCCTGAGTTATCTTTATCAGGAAGAAAACAGTCTTAATTTTATATAGGCAGTAATAGGCCTATTACCACTTGCCAATGGACTCTTGTGGTTATAATGGGTAGCAGGATGAAAATATCAACTCAGCTCTCAGTGGCAGTCAAAGGAAGTGAATGAAATGATAGGAATTACTAGAAGCACAGTGGAGAAACAGCAAACAGCATTATGTTGTGACAGAGGGGGCATCGTGTTGGAAGCACTGTGAGTGCTCCTGGCCCATCATTGCCATACTGGCTTTTCCTACCCGGTGAATAGCTGAGCTGTGAGCCTGTATGGATGCCAGACTTCTACAACTGTCCAAAAAGCAACTGAGTGGCCCTGAGGCATGCTGGTGTCCCACACCTTGCCATATATAGGGAACCTGCTTTGGCAGGGGGATTGGACTCAATGATCTCTAGAGGTCCCTTCCAACCCCTACAATTTTATGATTCTGTGATACATGCTGGCATGGTAGGGTTGGGGCCTTGTGTTGTCACTGTCAGAGCATTGCAACCTCATTGTGATCTTGGGTTTAAGCAGAAGTGTGTTTTATTCCATTAGCACTTGATTATTGGCATCCTTGAGGCAGGAAAGGTGTGCCCAGGTACCCTTTGTGTTGCTAACCCTCTGCACTGGCCCAAGCCCATTAGAACGAATCCTTGACAAGCAGAACAAATGTTTCAACTCTTCTTAGTGATTCTGTTGCCTTATCTTTTTGCTTTATCTCTAGTTCTCAGCCTCCATCTGATAAAGCTCCTTTTTTTCTTTGCTTTCTTCATCACTTTTTTTTTGCCAGCCCAGCTCTCAGGTTGCGCTTGCGTGGTTGCTTTCTGTCCTGAACCGTGCCCGCTTCTCATGACAGATGACCAGCTGAAAGGTTTTGGCATTAAATCTATAGCTCATGTCCACAAAATGCAGCAACCGAAGCAGAGGATGGGATGACCGGTTATTAGCAATAAAACAACCCCTGCAGTCCTGCAGCCCCTACTCTGTGCAGTGCAATCCCATGGAGGCAGGGGAATGACACTGTGGTGGTGATGGGTCGATGGCTGGACATAGGTGATCTTAGTGGTCATATCCAACCTTTCTGATTCTAGTCCACGTGCATGCTGGTTCCCCTCTGTCCTGCCCATTTGAATCGTTGGCATCAACAAGGTGCAGAGCTGACATCTGTAACAGTGCCAGCTTGCTGTCTCTGGGCTTTCAGGGTCCTTAGGAGGAGTCTGTGTCTCTGAGCAATGGGTGTGCAGTTTGGAGAACCCATGGGATGTGCCATGAGATGGCCTGGTTCTGGAGTGTGCTGGTTGGAATGCTCATTCTCTTTTGCTCTGAACTTAAGAGTGATGCCAGGAGTGGTGCTTCTCCCCAAATTGCAGCTTCAGAGGTGGTGAGGAGGTGCACTCCCTCCATGCTTAATGCTGCTGATTGCCTCTGGTAGTCACCAGTGGTTCTGCTTTGTTCTACGTGATGAGCAATAACAAAAGTTTTGGTGAAATATCAACTGCACAGAAGTGGCTTCCTTGTAATGAGCCATCTAAGCAGCGATCACTAACTACAGTGTAATTATCAGACCTTGGTGAATAATTCATGGTGAATAATTTAATCATTTTAGTCCTTTCTGCCTAAATCAGACAGTGACTCATGATTTCCGTGAATTATTCTTAGAACACTTTAATGACACCTATTTTACTCAGCGAGGTCAATCAGGAGTATTTGAAGCTTGGTGGTGGTGGGTGGGTCGATTCCTTGACTGGGCAGGCACGGGCTTTTGTTGCAGAAACTTGAAAGAGGCGAGATAGTGATGATTATCTTTGTTGGAACTCCAAGATCCTCTAGTCCTGAATGGCTTTGCCAGAGGGGTTGGTGTGATGAAATGTTCGTGGCAAGAGCAAGGTGTGATAGCAGATAGAGTTGCTGTAATGTTGAGTTTCCATCACTTGTCTCAGTGTAATTGTTGCTAACAATGAGCCTTATGCTCATACCTATGCGAGGAGCTGTGAGAGCAAGGGAAGAAGAGGTGGCTTTGTGCTCCTGCAGTGTGGTGGTCAGGATGACGCTGGAGAAGCTCTGTGTCCATCTGTCTTGCAGCTCTTCTGCCTGGGGAGTTTTCTGATCGATCTCTCTGTTTTGCTTCTCCCAGGAGTGTGCCCGCTGCCCTCGCTTCCTAAAGCACACACCATCAGTCACAATTTATAACCTCCGTGTTGGTGAGGAGGGGGTAGACAAATTCATCTCTATAAAAGCTTCTTTTTTTATTACAGTTAATGCTCACCTTTTGCCTTGTGTAATGGAGCTTACATTTTGGGGGAGGGAAAAAAAATCTTGACATCTTCCTGTTTCATCTTATTTCTCGTTTGCTGTACCCAGCATCCTACTCCATCCATGTGAGACAGGCAGCACGCAGATTTCCATTCCTTGTATGTCCCTTTCAAATTTTGGGGTGGGATACTCGACCCTTTTATTCCTCAAGGATCTGTCTATGATGAAGGGACAGTCTTCTTTGGCTTTGGTGTGTTGGAGTGCAAAAGAGCTGACCCTCCTGGGATCCTGGGATTGAGGAAAAATGCAGAAGCAGTTCAGAGAGGGAAAAAAGAAATCAGAGGCCCTGACTGCTTTGGTTTCCCCTCCCCTGTCCTCAAGATGATGGTGCAGCTACAGGAACTCATACCTGCCTGCTTGACTTGTGCCTGCCTCTCTGTGCAGAGCTGGTGCTGTCAGCACTGGATGGCTGCTACTTGGGCTCTGGATCCAAGAAAGCTTCACCTGGCTTCTTTGCCAGGAATCAATGGTGTTTGGTGAGATACAGCATGCTGTGCCTTTGGACTTGCCACATTGCTAATGTTCCTGTTGCCTTCAGGGGAGATGAGGGCTGGAACCAAAGGGAGTCAGGTTCCTGTTTTCTGGTAGCTTTGGGAATCTGTCTTCAAAAGAAGAAAAGAGGAACAAAAGCACAACCGGCTTGGTTGGTTTGCTGCAATGCTTTCAAGCCACAGAACCCATTTGAGAGCTCAGCTGGAGGGAAGATGATCCAGGTTTAGAAAAGTATTGAGGGGGAAAATGTTACAGCAAGGGTTTTGTTTTGTGTCGCTTTATATAAAAAATCCCTTGTATGTCAGCACCTAATGAGGTCCTTGATAGTTTTTTGAAGGCAGCTGGGTGGGAGCTAAAGGGAGAAGGCTATGAGCCATGCAGCTCTGGCACATCTAATGGATGCCTCTTGTCCAGCACTGAAGGGGTTAAAGTAAGGATTTTTCTCTTTATTGTGTTCAAAAACTCACTGAAATGCTACTCCTGTTTGGAAAATTGTCTGTCCCATTCATTTGGACCGTGGCAGAGCAGCAGTCTCTGGGGATGGGAGCGTGGTGCCCTGGTAAGCAGCAGGGTGCAGTGCTTGTGTGAACAGAGCATGTGGCTGTGCTCCACCCCAGGGGAAAAGCAGAGCTCTAGAGCAAAAGTGCAGGCAGGAGTCATTAGGGAGTTGCCTAGGAGAGCAGCCCACCTGGTATGTGTCCTTGTGCATGAGAAAGAACAAATCCATGTAACTTGGACATTTTCTTTCTGTCTGAAAGAGATGACACAGAAGTGCCACTGCCAAGTGATGAAGCAATGCATCAGGGATGAGGGTTGTGGGTTTTTTTCCACAAGCAGATGTGAAATCTCATCAAAGAGTGAGAAACTCAATGTCAGCTCTGTGTTCACATGGAGCAATGGTTATGAACTTACCAATGATGCACTGCATGGAGGATGTCAGTGTGAGAAAAGCAAGCTGTTAGTTCTGAGGAGAAAGAAATAGTGTGGGTTTCCATCTACACTCCAGCTCTGGACATTGTCCGTGTGGAAGGTATGGGTGGAGTTTTTCCATAGGCAGAGCTTTTCCCTGCCCAACTTTGTCTCAGTCCCAGTGTCCCCCTGGTTCCTGCCACCTTGGTGGGTGGTGGGAAGCCTCGGTGTAAGGGCTCTGCCTCCTCATTATCTCATGCATCCCCTCATTTGCACTTGGAACTTTTCACAGACCCCCATTATTTCCAATCCCCTTCACTTGTCAAAAGTAATTTGGCCACTTGTTATCAGCTGGGCAAAACAGCTCTCGGCTGGCTGGCCCCTATGGGGGGTCCGGCTCCTTTCAAACTTTTATCCCTCCTGCTCTGTGCAGGCTCTGTCTCTCTGGGTACATCCTGGCTCCAATTAGCAGCCTTTGCAAAAAGGCAGGAATTTTAATTAGTCGAGCAGTCCATTATCTCAATGGATACCCTGTGCCCTCTTGCCCACCCTGCAGCTGTCCCTGTCACCAAGGGCCAAGCTCTGGGCCCTGTATGGGGACCTGTGGCTGATGGTGGGACCTAACTGTCCCAGATCCCAGTGGTGCTGGCAGACTTGTCCCTTCCAATGCACAGCTGGATCCCTGACCTCTACTTGAACTGCAGCTCTGTGCTCTCCTGGGCCTGCCCAGTACAATCCATTGGGAAAGGGCTTCCGTTTGGTGCCGAAGAGGCTGGATGTTAGGGGGCAAAGTGGGGCATCAGGGAAACCTCCAGGCTGGGTAGTTCCACAGGCTCATAAATATGAGAAATCCTATACAGTCACAGTAGGAGAAGCTACCTCTTCTCTTTCCACAGAGCAGAAAGCAGTTTGGCTATCCATCCATCCCATCCCATGTTTATCCTACAACAGGATCAGGCCATATTTCAGGAAGCAGTGGAAGACCAGTCTGCATAGAGCTGGATGTTTGACCTCTTGATTCAGAGATGTGAGTGGTGCTCAGTGAATTGCAATGACATGTGGTCACCCTCTGCAGTGATTGAGGTGTTAGCAATGTTGGGCTGGCTACTGGAGGAGGAAGTTGTCTCCAGGGTTTTGCACTGGGGTTGTTCAATGGTTTCCCATAGGGCCGTATGCAGCTGTTTTGGAACATGCTGCCAATTACAGCTGGCACCTTGTTCTGCTCCGCTGGGGCTATTGTATAGCAGCAGCAAGGACGGATGATTGGGAGCTGGTGATACATGATGGTGAAGAGACTCTGAGGCCATCTGGTTGTGCTGTATGATATGAGCAACATCTGCCAGGCACGTGGCAAAATAGGATTGGGATTAAAGAAGAAAAGATGATGGTGGGAACAACGTCCTGCCACACTGCCCTAATCCTCTTCCCACTGTCCCCCACAGTGTCAGACAGCCATGTGTTGTGAGCTGAAGAATTTTTATCTGGACTTCAAATAAAACAGTGAAAAAGGGGAGGGGAAAAATGCAATTTGCTTTTCCTCCAACCTTGTCTCCTTCATGACCTTTGGTCATTTGGCCAGTAAGTGGCCAAGAGAGAAATCACTGCCATGTTGTGATGTTTGATGTCTTGAAAGGGGACTGATGCATGTTGGATAGGTGTATGCCTAGCAAGGAGCTTCCTGTTTCAAGCCAATGAGATGTTACACATATATAAAGTGTTATGTAGAAGGTAGGGTGAGACTTCCTACCAAGAAAAAGAGGGAGAGAAGACTACTGCTCCCATGGTTCCTTGTGGTGTGCTTTCTTGCTTTGATTTATCCCAGTGAGAAACAAAGGTTTGCTAGGTCACCTGGAAAAAAAATCCCTCGTCTGCCTGATTTTAGCCTCTCCATGTGCTGTGAACTCAAGTTCTGGGGTGAGTGTGAACTCAAGGTTCAGCTGCATGCCTTCTGCACCTGTAATCTCTACCCGGCAGTGCTGTCACTGATAAATGATGAGAGTGGGATGGACTCTGACACTACAGGGATGCTAACACTGGCTTCCCAGGGCCCTAAATAACGGCCAAATTTTTCATAAGGACATAGCATCCAGCAGCTCTTACTATTGCTGGACTCACTTGAAAATACTGCCTGTGATGGCTGCAATTATGAGTTGATGGCCTTAAATTTGCCATCAGACCTAATGCCTGGTTTTTCTGTCCGTTTCTTGTTTCCATTCTGCCTTTTTGTTGGTGTTCCACAGCCCCAATTATTTGTCATTAGTGATTAATCTTGAAAGCACTAGCTTTTTATTTTATTTTTTTTCCCCCAAGAGCTGTTGCTTGCTTTCTGCTTTTATTGTTCACCACTTTCCATTGCTCTTTCTCCTGCCTCCCTCTAATCAGTTTTGTACCACTTTAAAAAATATATATATATATTTTTGTTGTTGTTGTTTTTCCCCGATGGGGGAATAAGCAATGCAGGAAATGTGCCCAAGAGATGCTCTCACAGCTGAGACTGCCTGCAGCTACCTGATGTTTGTGCCCTGCTTACAGCCTGGCTCCTTGGGATGGGGCAGCACTGGTGCGTTGCTGCTGGGAGTTGGAAGGATGCTGGGCTGTGCTGGTGCAGGGAAGAAGTGTGAGAATTGGAAGGTCTCTGTCTTCCAAAGCATAGTGCCAACTTCTTTCTTGGATTCCTTCAAATCCTTTGCTTAGGGGAAAAAAGTTATCCTGGCACTTGTTTTTTTTCCTTCTCATTTTTTAATTTTGTTTAGGAGTGGATGTGCAAGGAAAGCTGTGTTGTTTTGTCTGAGAAGGTTTTTGGCTTCATGTGTGTGCCCATTTGTAAGGCAGCAATGGATGCTGAGTGAGAGCTGGTCGGTCATCAGCAGGTGTAATGTTGGAGCAGGGTGGATGCTCAAAATACAAACGTCCCAGTGCTTACAGCTGTACCTATGGGGGTGTTCCTGGGCAGGTGCTGAGTGTAGTTTATGAGGTGGTGGGTTGTGTCCCACCTGTCTTTGGTCAGCCTGGCAGTGTCTTGACCCCTCATTAGAAAGTGATGCTCCTTAAAATTGCTTCCTGCTCTGAGACTTCCACTTTCCTTTGCCTTCCCTGAAACCGACACTGATGGTGTTTTTCTCCATTTCTGAATGTTTTTTTTTCCCTACCATTGACAAATCTGTATTTTTGTTGTTGCTGTTGTGTTTTTTCTTAATTTTCCTTGTTCTCCTGATCCTTTGAAGCACTTATACTTTATCTGTTGGTCACACTAGTACCTTCCAGATGGACAATCAATCATTGTAGTATCATAGAATGGCTTGGGTTGGAAGGGACCTTAAATTCCAGCCCCAACCTCTGCCATGGGTTGGTTGGCTCCCACCAGATCAGGCTGCCTAGGGTCCCATCCATGGCCTTGGGCACCTCCAGGGATGGGGCATCACAACTAGTCAATACCAGTCCTGGATTTTCTTTCTCTGTACACTCCCAACAAGACTTGTAGAATGTGAAGGGAAGAGGGAGCCTGCAAATAGTCATCGGGGTGAGGAGGGTTTAGGAACTGTGCATCCACCCCACAAATGGCAAGAAAGTGGAGATAAAGAGGGGTGGGTGGAAAATGAACTTTAAGTCAGACATGTCTGACGGTCCTTTGTTAGACATTTTAGCAAATCTAATAAATAGTGGCAAAGCATGTAATTTCAGAGAGCTGAGCAATCTGTGGCTTCAGTCATACAATTCACCAGGGTTCTGGCAGTGCATCCTTCAGGAGTAGGGGATGTGGCAGAAGAAATGAGACTTTGGACAGCAGAGAGAAGTCGTGTTTTTCCCTAGGGTGCTTGCTCTGCTGCCTGTCCCCTTGAGGTGAGACCAAAGCCCTTGTCATATGCAAATGGCATGGGTCATCTGTCTCTGGGTGGCCTTGATTGGACCAGACAGCATAAGATCATTGCTAGATGGAGAGCAATGTGTCTTGGCAGGTGCAACATCATTCCTGTGACACTTCGTGCTTGGCCATGTCACATTGTATCCATCGGGGAGTGCATCAGGCGGCGGTGTCCAAAGGCACGGATGCAGAGCTGACCTGGTAGTAAGGAAATTGTGCACCTTGTGGAGGCCTCATGGCTGACTTGCAGTGAGCCAATGGTGCAAACTGGGCACAAATGGGTTGCTTATGGGGGGGAGGGGTTAAGGATGCATGAGGAAATAGCCCTGAAACTACTGGAGCTGAGTGAGTCTTTCAGAAAGAGGGTATTCAATAAAATGAGTTACAGGAGGAGAAAACTTACAAGATTTAGTGAACATTCCCAAGTGCAGACAGTTGCATGACCAACGCTGCAGTATTTGGGGACCAACAGCATTAAAAACAGTGTTACTGAAATGTGCCAATACCACACATATAGCTGTTCCTTCTTCTCTACTAACCGAGGGAAATGGTGGTTGAGAGCCAGGGGGGAACAAAAGGGTTATTTTTGTTTAAATACTGTGGGACTAGAAAGGATCAAAAGCTGTGCTGAGCCTTCCCTGAAGCACCGAACATTTCTTATGCCAGCCAAGTGCCCAGAACTTGGCAAGCCTTCCGCAGCTTGAGCGCTATCCAGTAGTCAAATGCTGCTATGGAAAGCTTCCAGAGAGCTGATGACTGATCATTAGTATTGTTTAAAAGCATGTTCAGCTTTCAGTGTTGGGTTAAAATGCGTAAAGAGCGTGGGGACGCCTTTACCTTTCAAAGCTGAGTTCAGCGCCTCCCAAGGCATTATAGCTTCTTCGATCCTGTGTCTGCCTTGGGAATGGAGAGGGAAGGGAAGATTTTGGAGCTGGTGGAGTTTTTGGCTTGAGACCACATGCCCCTGATAGCAGCCCCTATAGTTGACTGCATTCCCCCCATAGTTATGCTGTGTGGGCCATTGGCTTTGTGAGCAAATGAGTGGCCCAAGAGGGAAAATCAGGATGACACACATCTGAAGGGGGGGGAATGTGATGTCTTCAGTTATTTCCCTTTTTTGATCCTACTTCCTATTGGGAGATGCCCACCAAGGTTCTTCCTTGCCCCTGTAGCTGAGGGATGCTGGAGATGAGCCTGCTGCTTTCCTTCTCTCCCCTAGCTACCAGTAAAAGAAGATTCACCTGCCTCTTCTCACCCAGCTTTATCATCATCCTGCTAGCATGGCTATTTTAAAGTTCAAGGAAGGGAAGGAGAGAACAGTGTTTGACACAAATTGTCCAATATAGCTGAAATAATGCTTATTTGCTCATAGACCTGGAAATTAGCCAATTGTTGTAGCAGGGCTAATGGGAAAGAAATAGGCCAAATGCATTTTTCATCTGAAACTAGCTAAGAGAAATTTGGGAGAGGTTGGGAAGGAACTTGTAATGACAAAAGCTCTGGATATCAGAGCGCTGTGCCTGTCCTTTCTCATTGCCTAGCAGAAATCAAAATAAAAACAAGCCGGAAAACCTTTTTCAGCTTTATTTTCAAAGCCATCTTAGGCCTGGAAATAACCCTGAAATGAGTCTGAGAAGTTAAGAGCCGCATGGGAAGGCTTAGGGAGGGCCCTGCTGGTGTGCTAGGAAGGTTTGTTTGTGTGCAAAATGTATTATTACATATCTTGGAAAACAGATGACATTATATTGCTTTATGTTTGTGCTATTTTTGCTTCAAGGCTCCAGCATGATTTGTGGTGGTGTGGGGCCAAGGGAAGATAACAAATGGGTGTTGTGAGCCTATGAAGAACGGAATTTCTCCCCCCCTTCTGTTATAGTATTAAATAGCTATTTGTATTACACATTCTCTTTCTTTATGTGGTGTGCTGAGATAAATTAGAAAAAAAAAATCCAAAACACAACAATATAAAGCCAAAAACTTTATTTGCTAATGCCACGTTATTTAATTGAATCAGGCTGAAGTACACCTTTAATAAGTTTGCCTCCAAAATGAAAAATTACAAAGATGTGGCAGGAGAATATTTTAAGGAGAACTGATAATGGTGGAAATGAGAGCAGAACGAGGTCCCCTTCCTGCCCTTTCCTACTGTCCAGGAACATGAGAGCAGATGATATCACTTGGCCTACCATGGGCCATGTCATCTTGTCATTCCTGTCCCCAAGATCTATTTTCTTGTGGAGTTGTTTTCAGATTTCTGCATCACCTGCCAAGGAATCAGGCCCCTGAGTCCCACTGCTGCAATAAGTGTAGCTGTCTGTTTTTGGGGCTGTCCAGGTGTTGAGATGAGGAAGCTGTTCAAGGACGTGTGTTCAAGGACTGTCCTTTGACCAATCCTCAGCTAGTCTCAAACTGTCCTGCCATCCTTCCAGGTGATGGCACTCAAATATTTACCCAGCCCTGGAGCAGCCTTGATTCCCCTGCTGGGAAAGCATTGATTGACTGGTGCAAAAATCAACATAGCAAATATGTATGGGGAGGTTCTACATGTGCTCATTCTTGGTGTGGCTGAATCCAATGAGGCTATCACCAGTGTCCTTCTCTTCAGCCTCACTGCTGGAATTTAGAGTTTGAGCCTTTCCCTTTTATTCTGCACTCTGAAGATTTGTTTTGTGATTTCAGAGAATTGCCAGAGTTGGAAAAGATCACCCAGTTCAATCGTCTACTGGTCCACCTACCACTGGTATTTCCCCACTAAGCCATGTCCCTTAGTACAGCATCTACGTGTCAACATTTTTCAGTGTGGTCCAGTTTCTGGTCCTTTTGCTATTAATATAATACCGTTATGAGGATAGCATCTGATTCCTGGATGAGCCCTGAGCATTGACAGCTGTAAAGGAGTGACCACAGCTTTATAAAGAAGCTAAGTGGCAGTGCTGCAGCAGCTTCAGCTAGGGCTTCACTTAAACACAACTCTGCTATCCTGCAAAATCTCCACTTGCTCATAAAATTGCTGAGCTGTCATGAGGAGAAATGGAAGTCCAGGAAAAAAAAAAAAAAGAGTGAAATAAACCCAGAAAATGGAGAAAAGCTCTGCTGTTATGCGATCCATGCTTGCCATTGGGAGCAATGTGTCTGAACATGCTGTGTTCATCAGGTCTCGCTTCAGCAGGAAATTCAGGAAATAAATTTGGGCTCAGAAGTGTGGGCTCTTTTCTGCTTCGGAGTGCTTCCTGTGAGTGCTGAGGGCAGCACTGTGTTGGTTAAGTTGATGGAGAGAAGATCCTGTAGTAGGCCCTGGAGCTGTTCTCCTTCTGCTAGGTCTGTCAGTGATGGCATCACAGCCACAGATCTGTGATATCACCATGCAAATCCAGGGGTGCAGTTGTGACAGATGAAACACTAAGGATCCCCATAAGCAGAGTGAGAACTTGGCAGTAGAAAACAGGTGAAGTTGGGGTATTCTCTGGGAGACAGTGTCACTCCTGGCATGGGGATGTGGCAGCCAGCAGGGTTTATGCTGCCTGTGCCTTGGACATTATCCCTGTGGGATTGAGCTGCAATTAATCCAGCCAAAAGGGATGGAGGTGGATTTTAGAAGGACTTAAAGAGAAAGATCTGCTGGAGGTAGAGTTGCCCTGTGCAAAAGGTGGTGAGTGAGGAACCCTGCCTTATAGTCCCTTTGTACCTGCTCCCTCTTGACAAAAACTGCGAACAGTGCAGGTAGTTACAGAGCTGTAGCACATGCAGTGTGGTAATTTTAATTTTTCCCTCCATCTTTCTCACTGGATGGACCTCAGTCCTTCTTCAGGCCCATCCACTGCTGATGAGCTGCTTACCATCTCTGTTCCTGGTAGGAAGGTTTTCCCTGTAACAGTGGATCAGCAGTGAATGCCTCTGGTAACAAGCTGGTCTGTAATTTTGAGATCTGTTTTCTACTTCTTGCTAATCCAGGCTGAATTTCAGCTTCTGGGCCCCACATCTCACTGTTTTTTGCTTGCATTGGGCTAACCTGAATGGGTGCTCTCTAGCTCCCAAGCCACGAGTCATCCATGGCAGCAGAAACTGTCCATAAAATGTATCCTCCAAAGGGTGAGCTGTGTTGTTTTGTTTTTTCTTTTTTTATTCTTCCAGGTTTGCTTGCCAAACCTTTTGCTAGTTTCCATGAAAACAAACTGCAGTTTTCATAAACATAAACTACCATCTGGCCCCAAAACATTGGTGGGTGTTCTTATCTCCCGTTGGCGGGATTTGCAAACTGTCAGGAAAATCCTAGCAAGGTGAAAATGGGTGGTTTTGGCTAGGCTCCACCGAGCTTCTGCTCAAGCCCTGATTGCTGTCTCTATGGTAAGGTTTCTGGTGCAGACTCAGCTGCCTTGACTTTGCTGAGTAGCATCCCAAGAAGTTTTGTTTCTAGGATGGCTTGTTAGGAGCACTCGATTGCTTTCTCTGAAAATAGTGGTCCTGTGTAACTGCGACTCCTGTGTTGGGCATGAACCTGGCACCATTTACCTATAGCTCTGGTGTCCCAGGAGCATGGCATGAGGACAGAACCAGCATGGGATTGGGGTGCTCTGGCTGCCCCTTAGCACAAGCCCAGTTCTGTCATTCTAAACCAAGACAACACGTTTACCTCCAGTGTCACTTAACGAAGCCATTAGCACTCCTATTAAATATTTAGCGTGGCATGTGGTGTTATCCTACCTGCGAGAAGCTGAGCGGTGCAGGCGGGGAAGGGCAAAGCTGAGCAGATGGGATGGGGATGATTCAGAGCATGGTGTTATGTCCCAGAGCGCTAGCCAAGGAGCTGCTTAAACCAGATCAGGCTTAGTAATGGGAAAGTACGTAATTAGATGCTTTAACGATCACAGTTGCCCTGTGTGAGGTTTGGCATGATCTCTACAGGCTGTTTTTAATGACTCAGGTCTTGGATGAATCCTCTGGAAGGTTTTCTAAGTTGGAAGAGTAGAGGGAATGTCTCTGAGTTGATGGGATGAACATGTGAGCTTTTTGTGCCTTGGAGAACGAGGACATAAAGGTGAGCAGGAGTACAGGTGCCTTCAGATCCTGTGTTCACAGAAGCTAATCCAAAGATGCAAGTTTGAAAATGGGAAATAGAAGGGAAAATGTTTCCATGAATTTGCCAGCATTCAAAACACATCAGAGGATCTTTGTATTCTCTTTGGCTTTTGCAAGTGCCATCACAGCATCACTTTGGCTTGGATAAGTGCTTAGCTGGTGTAGAGGTGGGGGCTTGGTTTTGAAGAGCTGGATATTTCTTAGTATTTGTGATGAAGAAAGGATGTGAGGGTTTTTATTTATTAATTTACATAGATTTGATACATAATAACGTGATTAGAGGGAATGGCCTCAAGTTGTGCCGGGGGAGGTTCAGGTTGATTATTAATAAACATCTTAGGCTCAGAAAGAGTGGTGATATGATGCATTGGGCCAGGCTGTCCAGGGAGGTGGTAAAGTCATCATCCCTGGAGGTGTTCAAGAAATGTGCAGTTGTTGTAGTAATGGACATAGTTTAGTGGGGAAATATTGGTGGTAGGTGGACAGTTGGACTAGATGATCTCAGAGGCCTTTTCCAATCTCAGTGACACTATGATTCTCTTTGCAGACCTGCTGATAAAGGTCACATTAGAAGTATCGCTCCAAACCAGTGTCAATTCTAAGATGTTTTCTCCCTGGGTACACAGATTCAGCCTCTCAATGAGGCGTTTTCCAAGGTAGAGTCTTCAGAAAAATAACATTGCCCAGTGGGCTAGGAATGGCTTGGGAAAGTATTTGAGTGCCCAAAGGGCTCCAGCAGGAGAACTTCAATAGGTCTTTCATCTCTGCTGAGGCTTCGCTCCATCACCAGTGTTAAAAGTTGACTTGTAGCTAAGAAAGGGAAGAAACTGGCTGGACACGTTTTGCAGAGTTTTTGCTGGCAGAAAGTGCTTATTCACAGGGCATTCATCTGGGCTATGGGAGATCGTGTTCAAGACCTCTGCCTGAGAGAGGGCTGGGATTAATTAAATATGCACGGGGCCAGAGAGAATCAGGCAGTGCAAACACATGAAATCCTTCACCTTTCAGGGGAGTGCTCACAACCTGCAGATTGTGTTTCTTGTGCTGGCGTGCATTTCCCCTGTCTCTCAGAAGAATCAAACACTAAATTAAAAGGTCTTGGAAGAGAAATCCCCAAATCTCACAACTCACACAATCCTTGTTTTCAGGCTAGTTGTAACTCCTGGCACAGGATATTGACTACCAGGGTAGGGGCAATTCTGGGGATCTTTAGGGCTCTCTTGGATGCTGGACTTGGAATCTATATTTAGACATGGCTTAGAGTCTGCCAGCATTTCAGAATTGATCAGAAAAGAGACATCAACAAGCAAAAGAAGTGAATCCCTCTTTGTGCTTGTATTTATTCCATTGCTCCCGTATTCCTTAAGGTGCTCCTCCCCAGCATTACCTGCTCTTCCACCTCAAATTCTGACAACCTCTACCAGTCCCAGCTATGGCTGACCTCAGTGCCCCCATTAAGAGTTGGTACTTGCCAAAGAGGTGTTCTCTATGAGCATGGTTTCAAATCATTTTAGCTGGGTGACAGAAAGGGAAAAAGTATCAGTCTGTCCCTCCTCCTCAGGCACTTCTACTCTGGATGTCTCTTTCCTTTGCAGCTCTTTGCTGCATCTCTGAGACAAACCAGGAGCACTCTTCTATTTAATAATAGGGGAAACTCGAGTGATTTCAATCACTTAGTCTTACTTAGGGTCTCTGGATGACTGCAGCTCCAACCCTCCTTTCCCCCATCCCCCACAACTTTTGCTCAAAAAATACCCAAGAACATCAGATTTGTGGGCTGGCAATTAATAAAGAAAACCCATTATTCAGAAAATATGTAAATGCTGTTGGGCTGTGAGCTTGGCTGCCATCTAGCAATGAAGAAAGTTGTCCAAGGTTGTATTTTACCCTTACTGGCAATGTTAAACAAAACATTGTCCATTTCTTTCAACTGCTTTTGGCTGAAAATGGAGAAATAAATGTTTTCTAGGGGCTGGGCTACAGCATTTCTTCAGTTCTGCTCTGAAAGGGAGGAGGCTGCACTTACCTGGGGGAGGATGTGGTTGTACCTAAGCAGATTGATGTATTTTTTTTTCCCCTCATGATGAACTCCATCAGACATCCACTTATTGAGATCTATTTGAGTGGCCATCATTGCTTCTGATGGCTGATTCTTGGTGGTACCCTAACTGTTGCAAGGAGGGTGGTGCTGAAAGAAGAAATGAGCTGCTGATGTCTACCTGCAACAGGGAGTTGTCTCAAGGGCTTGAGGAAAGAAATTGAAAAACCAGCTCTTTCTTGTTCTGCTCTGCTCCGCATGCAGGGAGAAATCCTCTCCCCTTTAGTAAAAGCCATTAAACAGAAAGGGGGAAAGAGCAAAGAAAGAAAGGAAGGGAGGAAACCCATTACAAGTCTTTGAATCCAGAGGTCTTTTAAGTCTCCCAAACTGAACATAGGTTGTCAGCAGAGATGAAAAGCTGACGCTGATAGAGCCAGGTACCAGTAAAACCTGCTGTGCTTCTAATGAATCCTGATCAGGCAGTTTTGGAGGGGAGAGAAAGGAAAACTCCCCCAGTTCCTGCAGCGTGCCTTGTGGTGTGGTTTTGACCTGACCAAAGTTGTGCATCTTGTGCAAAGAGAGCCTAGAGGCATCTTGTTGGTTCCTTGCTGGGAGATGAGGCATGGCAGGGCTGAGAAGAGGCTGGGGCTTCAGAGGCTTGGAAATAGAAGCGCGTGGCTGTGCTGGGTTTAAAACCACATGGTTTTCAGTGCTAGCAGCAAGTCTTGTGCTGGCCATTGGAGCATAGTGGGGAGGCCAGCTGTAAGGGCCTAGAGCTGGGCCTACTGCTGAGGTGTAAGCAGAGAATCATTGAAGTTGGGAAGACCGCTAAGATCATCTAGTCCAACTGTGAACTCATGCCCATGACTGCTCTAGACCATGTCCTTCAGTGTTGCGTCTCTGCTTTTCTTCAGAACTTCCAGGGACAGTGAATCTCCCACTTCCCTGGGCAACCTGTGCCACTGTACCACTGCTCTTTCCATCCTGTACTTCCCTTGCCACAACTGAAGGCCATCACCTGGTCTCAGCACCAGCCCCTGGTCACCAGTTGGGTTTAGCACCATTCACCATCACTCTCTGGGCCTGGCCTTAAAGGCAGCTCTTTACTTGGTAAATAGTATATGTGTCCAGGCCACGGGCTCCTATCCTGCTCTGAGCAGACATGTTCTCTTCATCCAGTTTCCTTCACCCGTGGCCTCAGGGGACTGGTCTTGCTGCTGCTGGCTGGGAAAGCAAATATTCTTGCTCACGCTGCAACTGTTGCTTCCAAAGTTACCTTCAGCAATTTCAGAGCTAACTTTTCCTTTCATGATAAAGGAAAGAAGGAGGAAAGATGGGCAAGGAGGGATGACAACAGTGTGAATTAGCAGTCCACACAGCCAAGAGATGTATGTAGTAACCTCTTTTATGTCTTATTCTCGCCCAGGGATACCTTTGTCTTGTGCAGCACGGAAGGATTTTTAATCTTCTTCACAAAGACAATCTTTGCAGGAGGGGGAAACAATCAGCTTTTATGGGGCTGTTAGTTCCTTTATTTATTTGCAAATTCTCGGCAACAGTCAAACTTGAGCAAGGGATTAAAAAAAATAAATAAAAAAAGAAACGACAATCCAGAGAAGGTGAGCAGGAGGGATGAGTATTTTTCTTCTTACTGTATTCCACAGAATAAGAAATGGATGTCTTACACATATATAAATAATAGCCATCTATAGCCTACCAGCATTGAGATGTAAATGAGGTAACAGTGGGAATTTTATCTCATTCAGCATGAAAAATGAGTCTCCAGTTACAGGGAGTTTAAAGGCATGCCTTTGAAGCTGAAGGCACAACCCTTTGCTGAAGCATGGAGCAGCAGGGGAGGAAGGCAGGTGCTCTGCAGTGGAGTCTCCAGCAAGTGATAATAGCATAGAGCCCAGGTATTCTTCCACCACATAGGTGGATGGGGCAAGAGGAATGGTCCACGTGCATTACTCTGGTCGAAATGTGGAGAAATCCACCTCAGTATCTTTCCCTCTATGTTGTCCCTATGAAGCAACTATATGGCAGGGCTTGATACTGACCTGACCTCCTGCACTGCTGGTTTTCAGGCACTGAGACATTTCTTCTCTTGCTGTGGGGAATACAAGAGAGAGTTTTATATCCACCTGTTTCCCCAATTCCCCATCAAAAGGTGAGCGTATGAAGGACTCTCACCATACAGGAGTCATCCCTCTCTATAAACGTTTTCAGTCCTGGCATACCAATCACTCAAGAAAGCTCCAGAGATCTTATTAATGATTCCAGGGGCGATCTTAATAAAATGGCACTGTCAAGTTGGTCAGGACTGGTCTGTCTTCATCTGCCAACAAGTCGCCTCTTGATGCTAATTGCTTTTAAAAAAAGAAACAACAACAAAAAAAACCCCAGCACCTCAAATTCACAGCATCTGCTGGAAAAACAAAGGTTTTGGTTGTTATTGTTTTTAATTTTAGAAGCCCAGGTTGTGCAAGGTTAAGCTCAAATAGTTATGAGTGGAGAAATCAGGAGAACGATGAAAATCAGCCTTAGTCTTGCTCCCTCTGAGTGCTTGCTGCAGACAGATGGAAACTAGGGGTAAACTTGAAACAGAACAAGATTCTACTAATTCCACTTGTTTTGCAAGAGGCTTTTGTTCAGAGCAGTGCAACTGGAAGTTCTCTTTGGAAAAAACATGTGATACAATTGGAAATATGGTGTTCATGAAGGTCTCTGAGGCATCTGCTCCTGCAAAAAAAACCCAACACCAACATGATGTTTCACTCATTCAAACCCGGAAAAGCAGTTAGGCCTTGGAGCTCAGCTGCAATCGGTTATCCTACAAGCAGCATATAGGCACAAAGATAAGGGATATGTCGTGAAGCACAGAGTTTTGTGTCTGATGGTATTTTAGTCAGAGAGCAAAAAGGAAGACCTGTAGAAACATCTGTTTGTTCCTGCCTGTGCCCCGGAAGTCAGGGCAGAATTCACCCGCCTGTGTACTTAGCCCTAAAGCTTGGCCTTGTCTGCAAAACACAGGCATGGGACTCGATAGATAGATGCTCTAATCTTGGTGCATCATAAACTCGGAGTGCATAGATTCATCACTCTGTGCCTCAGCTGTATGGAAGGGAATAACAGTGTTTTTCATCTTGCTGCCTCTCTGTTTCACCTCTCCATGCTCCTGGCCCTTCTTTGGAGAAGTCTTTCCCTGGTGCCTGTGGTTTGCTCACCATTAAGGCTGCTGGCTTTTTTTTTTTCCCTTTTTTTTTTCTTTTTTCCTCTTTTTTTCTTTAAGTGCCACTGCAGTAAATGGTCATTACAAAGCTATAAATAGCTCAGAACACTCCAATTAGGAAACGGTACTTAATTGCATGAACAACTAGAGGAAAGAGTTGGCTGCTGCTGCAGTTCCTGATGAGGAGACATTTGAACTTAGCGAAAGGCACTCAGGTCATTTGAGCATCTGGATAGCAGACAAGCTAAATGTCTTTTCCCTAGGTCAAGAGCATGTCAGGGGCCTCTTAGCAGTCAGGTAAATAGGTGGTTATGGAAAGAAAGCAGGAGAGTGAGGTTCAACCTATGCGTCAGGTCTGGTAGCAGAGCCTGATGTCAGATGTGACATTTGGCTGCGGCTGAGTGATGTGCCCTCTGCTTCACCCAGCCTGCCCTTGGGCTTAGTGGGATCACCCCTGTTGCTCCCACTTCTAGTCACCTAATGAAGGAAGACATCTTGCCTCCATTCCAGCCATTTGATGCTTGAGTCATCTTTCTGAGCATGTGAAGGGTACTTGCAGTCCTGCAGTCCCTCTACCAAATTGCTTTTTGCTATCCACCTTAGCTCACCTTTTCCTTCTACTCTTCCGTAACTCTTGCCTGGGATATATCAGCTCTTTAAGTCTTGAACACCAGCCATATTTTCTAGTTGCAGAATATATCACGTGGGTGAGGATGTGCCTTTGCGGCATCCATGTCCCTGCTTTATTTGGCACCTGGAATCGTAGAGTCCAAAGAGAAAAGCAGCACGAAGGCGAAGCAGTCCCTGCTTGTCCCAGAGTGTCCCCAGGGCTTTGCAGAAATCATTTGTGCTGCTGGTACCAGCTGCAGGAGCAAAATGAAGCACAGATCAGGTGACTTTAAACAGTTGGGAAGAGCTTGCATGGAAGCAGAGCCCAGCACTGGTCCATTGACTACGGCACTTTGTCGGCAACAATGGTGTCATGAAAAGCAGAGAACAAAAACTACATGGAAAAGAGCACTAGACAGTGTCCTTTTCACATTGCTCAGACAACGGCCTTCCTTTCCAATGTCTTTGCAGCAATTTGCATGCTATTACCCACAATGCCTTCAGCTGTAATGCTATTACATCTTGGCAGTCTCTCTAACCTAATGAAGAGAAACGCTGCAGTCTTCCTTATCTACTCTTTGCCAAAAACCCCAATGGTTCTTTGGAGGAGGGGGGGGGAGAATTGTATGCTTTTTCCCCTTTGCCCCCTACTTTAGTATTTGGCTCTGAAGGAGGAAAATGGGAGCATGGTTACGTTCAGATAGGATGGATCACAACACTGGCTGCTGCATGGAAACCACACTGCTTGTGTTGCTTGCCCCACCTTCCACAGCCCATTCCCTTTCCCCTTTGCAGCACTTCCACCACCTAGCTCTCCTGCCACTTCCCCCCATCCATTTGTTGCAAAATAGCATCTTTTTCTTCCATATATAGTGTATTTATTCTTCAGAGTAATGCTACAAACTTCTAGGAGGTGGTTTAAGTGCAGTCTTCTTCTGGGTCTATACTGCTCTTCAAGCTTCCTTGCTCCTCTTTTCAGAAGGAAATATTCACTGAGTGATGTAATGAGATATTCTGAGCTTTGGACGTCATTTCTGCTGGGGCTGGTGCTGCAAACGTGGTGTTGCAGGCTGTGAGCGTGCCAGCCGGCTGCCTGCTCCCTGGCAAGGAGCCTGTTGCTTGGAGGCTGCAGGCTGGGCTTCCTGCCCCCATTGGGACCTGGGGACTGGTCCTATGGGAGGGCACCTCCATGCAAAAGGGGCTACCCTAAGGGGAGGCAGCAGGGCAAGACAAATATAGAGCTGATTGTACAGGAGCAGGATTTGGTGGTGAGCTGCCCCCAGACAGCACGTGGGGTGCTGGAGGAGTAGCTGAGTTCTCTCCAAAAACTGCTCCTCCTACTCCCTGGCTTATTAATTAACCTCTGTTAATTAAGCTGCAGGTCTCATTGCTGGAAGGTAGGAGCATGTTCAGGAGCTTAGCAGGATTAAACGTTATGAGATGTTCTCGGATAATAGGGATGGCTCTGCACTCAGAGATCAGCTTGGTGGCTGGCCTACAGAATGGAGTTGGGAAGTGTGGGGGGAAAAGTTTTTATTCATGAGCAGTACCCTGCTCAGTGGAGAGAGAACAAGCAAAGGTGATGCTGCAGTGGTTCTCCCAGCAGCTTGTGGTGGGGTGTGGGATCTTCCTCTTCCTGCCCCTCATGTGTGGTGCTCCTGGAGCAGGGAGACAAAGGCAGCCGCGGAGCATGCCGGATTATAAAGTGAGCAAACATAATATTTACATCAATACGGCTCCCGTGTTTGACTAGAAGCTAAACAATTTAAGGGAAGATTGATTTGTACGTCAAAGGGTAAACTGGGTCAGGGTTATGAAAAGAGGCTTTAAATACCATTCACAAAAGCAACAGAGCAAATCCCCCCACTGCTCTTTAAGTGCTGGAAATGTCACAAAGAGATCCCTGGAGCTGGGGGAATGCCGCCATGAGCACACAGTGCTGTGAAGATGTCTTCTCCCAGGTCACCATCTCTTCAGTCCTGGGGAAGCAGAGGTGCAGCATAAATCCTGGCTATAGGTAGCCTGCAGGTTGGTTTAGCTTAATTTTTATTTCATTATTTTTTCGGCTTAGGAGCAGAAATCTGAACATTCCCCATACAGCAAAATAGGCAAAGTGGATTTATAGACAAAGCAGCGTGAGAAAAACTCGAGTGCTTCCTTCTCCCTATAGTCCAGCTTCTAATACAGAAATTCATAACAGCTGCATTTTTGTGCTGGAAAATACTCCCTTGCATTTAAGGAGTGTTTTTCCCCTCCTGCAGGAGCCTTGGGAGCAGCATCACACCCTGCTCCCATGGGTTAGATGGGTTAGATGGGATGTGCACAAAGCAGGATGCTTGGGGAGCGGTGTGTGCATGGGGATGGAGTGATGCTGTTGAGGGGAAAGTGGCCTAATGGTAATTCCTTGCAAAAAGGGCCCTGAGTCATGCAGCTAATGGCCTTGAGCGTGTTATGCTCTTTTTCCCATGAGCAGGCTGTGACTTTTTCCTCCCCAAATGAACCATGACAAACCCCTATCCAAACAGTATTAATAGTTGTAATAACAGTAATTATCCCAGCAGTAATATTAATCATAAAACACTTTTTTTTTTCTTTTTCTTTCTTTTTTTTTTTTCCCCTTTAATTTGCCACCCTCGAGAGCATGCAGCAGCCTGCAGAGCTGGTCTTGGCACCTGGTGCCTGCAGGCAGCATGCATGGAGCTCTCCAGGGGCAGAGTTTGGTTGCTTTGCTGTGATGAATCCCTTTACATTCAGTGCTGAGGGATGCTCAGCAGGTCCAGTTTTGTTGTATGGGTGCTGTGCATTGTCAGGAGCAAGTTAATTCCTTCTGGATGTTCTTGCATCTGGCCCACACTAGAGTCATCTGTAGCCCCAGGTGCTCATCTGCTTCGGTTGCCCTTTTCGTGCCCAAATCTTGCTCTGTGCAGAGGGGATAAGACAAGACACATGGATGATGCCTGATGAGGCACATCCAACACGAAAGGGCAGCTTGATGTGCAGCCTCCTGGCTTAATGTTCTGCTGCTCCAGAGGGATTTTCTTTAAATTTTCCCATTTCTTAGGGCAGGAGAATGTAGGAGAGGGAGGCTTAGGGGCAGATTCAGGGAACTGGATAATTTCTCTTTCAACTGATGCTTTTTATCCCCTTGATTTGGTGCTGGCAAAGCTGTCGTGGCTTGTTGCTGGAAGATGAGAGCCTGGCAGACTCTGAAAAGTGTGTGTTTGGTGATGTAGCCCTGTTGATGTTCATCCAGGCAGGCAGGTTTTGATGGCTGGGTTACAGACTGCAACTCTTCCTCTGTAATAGCATGAAGTTGTACCGAGGGAGAGTCAGACTGGGTATTAGCAAAATGTTCTCTGAAGTAATAGCAAGACATTGGCACAGGCTGCCCAGGGAGACTGGGGGGTCACTATCCCTGGAGGTGCTCCAGAGCCATGGATGTACACCACTGTGGAGGGGACTTGGGCAGTAGGCAAATGTGTTTGGGTTGAGTGAGCCAAGAAGGCTTTTCCAATGGGTATTGATTCTATGAAGGATACATTCAAGAGAGATATCCAGCATTGGAGCTCAAATCACCATGGAAAAGCCATTAGGAAAATTTGCAAGTTTGTAGTGCTGGCTTTGGGGGAAAAAAATGTTCTGCAGGGTCTTCACTGTCCTTGTCCTTTTACCATGTAAGCTGCTTGGCACTGCAGCAATTAATCACTTAGTAAATATCTTCTGTTTTATTACATAAGCAATAAGCACTTTGTCAGAAATTACATAAGTTATAATCCAATTAAACAATAATTACATTGTAATGGCTTTGTAACTACAGCATTAATTAACTTTTATTGCCCTGTAAATTAACCATGGTATTGATACGGTGTTGAAAGCAGGCAGCTGGCTCCAGTGATGGGAGAAGGAGAGCCCCAAAAGCTTGGTGGGGAACTGACCTGAGGACTAGGTCTGAAGTACCAGGATGGAGCTGGTGGAAGTACTGGTGGTCAGCAGAGTCTGGAAAGACAGCTGCATGTTGGGAGAGCTCCTGCACGCCTACACATTAGTGCTCTTCTCAACCAAGACTTGCTGGTATATTGCAGTTGCTAAAGAGTTTGGAGCTGAGGCCAAGGTCCTCCAAGGTACTTTGATACCTATCATCACTTTGAATGGGAGTATCTGTGCTTGATATTGGGAAATCACCTTCCTAGAGGGTATTTCTCAGCTGATGATGGCATTTCCAAGGGGACCAGCAAGTAGCGTGGGGATGCTGCTCGTTCCCCACAGGCAGGGAAGGCAAGGAGTGGCCCTGGAGGTGCTGGAGCATTGGAGAGGTGTGTGGGCTGTGAGGAGAAGGGTTTGGCCCCAGCTGCCTGTGAGCAGCCTCCCAGGAGACAAAGCTGACCAGAAATCTATCAGAGCCATCTACCATGGGCTGGGCAAAGAGATAAATCCTGCCTCCTGTTTGCAGCAGGGATTTTGGCAAGTGGGGCCAGAGTGACCACATGTGAGTGAAGATGTTAACTCGTGCTGTGACTCATGTCTCTGCCAGTGGAGATGCTTTGGGTGAGATAAGAAGCCATTTTTAACACAGCTTAAGCAAGGAGACAACCTGAGTCTTTGTAGAATTGGTAACAATGGTGTCAAGCTGGCATTAATTGCTTTGGTGTTTTACAAATGTTGTCTTTACACCAGGCATGCTTGGAAACTAGAAAACCAGTGCAGCTTCTTGTGTACTTGCATAACTGGTCTAGTGATGCAGACAGGGAAATATAACAAAATAATTATCCTTTTGATCTGCTGTAATCTCTAAATCTCCTCCTCTGCTTCTGAACCCTGTTGAAGTGTCTCTCTGATCCCTCCCAGTTTTGTAGCTCTCTGGCATGCTCCCACTTTGCCACGTGGCTGCTCTGAGTTCTACAACTATCCAGGATGCACAAAGAATCATTACTTGGCCATGTGTTGTCCTACTTTAGTCACTAGATTGTTAGGTTTTTTTTCTTTGCTTGGTGTGGACATACTGATATTGCAAAGATTGCAATTAGCGTGCATGGAAAAACTATTTGTGTGTTTGGGAATTGGCTCCACATCCCTTTTGGCAGAGCTGGAAGGTGTCTGCTAGCTTTGGATTGCAACAGATAAAAGGATTATGGAACTAGGAGGTGTCAGGACCCCCACCCCAATCCCCCTGCTCCCAGTGCAGGCTGTTTTGGGGGCACTTCCAGGCTAGGTTTTGGAGGCAAAGTGCTAGTGGAGGATAGACTTGGGCAGTGCTCCACCCTAGCTTGGTGTAAAGCAGAATCTTCTGGAACAGGTTTGGGTGCCCAAAACAAAGGACAATAGTATTCATCCACCAAAAGAAGAGCTAGGAATATTCTTTTTGTAAAAACAGATGATAGAGGAGGAGATAGAAATAAGCTGGGAGAGGTGGTTGGAGGTGAAAGCCAAAGATGAGAGTGCCATCCATCATGTTTGCTTTTGTCTGATGGGAGTTTCTGCATTCATTCCAGCCTGTGCACACTCTGTCACTGCTTGGCCATGCATTTCACCAGTGCCCCCTCCTCCTGTCTGCTGGGGTCACTAGTCCTTCCCTGGCTTTGCTGTGGACCGATGGCTGGTCCATTGGGCTGCCATTACAAAGAGAAAAATTAAAACTGAAGCGGTGGCTGTGGCAGCTTTCTGCTTCTCTCTGAGAGCTACTGCTTCTTCAAGAGAAGAGGATATAGTGGTGCATGGCATCTGTTCTTCTATCTGCAATTTAATGGGGGTTTCCCTATGTTTCCTGTTGTGTCAGGGCATTCTCAGCTGCAGGAGCAAATCTCACCAGGCTGTGGCACATGTGGCTGAGCTTTTTAAAGAGATGGAGAGGAAGAAAGGGTAATTAATCACTAAAGATACTTTTCTCATTCATTTTAACAACTGGAGTTTGGCTTAAATTATTAATGCTGCAGCTTCATAATGCACTAGGAAATGCACTGCGACAGATGTCATCAAAAGAGTGAAGTCTGGGTAATGTGAAACCACACTCCAGACCTATTAAACTTGTGTTGCAGCAGGGAGAGGACAGCTCTTTTTCAACAAATTAATAATGCGTTCTGATTAGCGCAAAACAGATTAGTGAGGTTCTTCTCTATGTGATTTGTTTCGTCAATAGAAAGTTAATTAACAGTCCTCTGCCTTCTGACACTCAGTTATAAGACAACATGCCAGCATTGCACAGACCTTAATCTTAGATGATGAGTTTGTTCATTTTCTTTAATTTTAGCCATGGATATCTATCCCACGTGAGCTGGAAATGAGGTGTGTTTTCATAGCAGACAGGCTCACTTTGGTAATACTCTAAATTGACTTATTTTGAGGAAATATTGTATTGGTTAGAGCATTGGGACTCTCTTCTCTGGCATGAAATTATGACCTAGTTTAAAAAAAGAAAAAAAAAAGAAAGAAAAAGAAAAAAGAAAAAAACCACCAAAAATTATTAAAACGGTATATGGAGTATTTAGGACATGCTAAAGGGAGGCAGACATAGTGAGGATAAATGGTGCAATATGCCACGTGGGATGGGGAGGCTTTAAGGCATCTCTAATCAGAGAACAAGACTTGATAAAACCTCATTGCACCCTTACTGAGACTCCAGCCCTAAGGTGCAGTTGTTTGATCTGAGGCTGGATCAAGGCAGTGTCACATCCAGTTGTATTTTTGTGCTGAATCAAACCTTTGGATGGCCACTGAGGGGGGATTTTACTCTGGAGATTTTCTGGCTTTTCCTACCTTGAGGCAAAATGTATGGCATGGGATGGGGGAGAAAGGAAGGGGAATTATGGCTCTGGGGATTGGATACCCCAGGATATATTTCCCCTCTTCAGAAAGACCCCACTGCTCAGTGGAGAACCCTTACACATAAAATGTGACAGTATGTATAGTCACCTTAGTCTTTAGCTTCTTTCTTAAATCACCAGGTGGTTTATTTTCCTGTATTTGCATCTATTTTCCCATCATTAGCATGCTTGCTACATTAAAGCTTTGGCAGAGCTGCCCCATCCCACAAAAACTGGCTGTGAGTATCGGGACTGTCAGGTTGGACACGTGGCGGCAGCAAACTTGCCTGAAATGCCTGGGCACAGACTTGGGGCAACACCCAAATTCCTCACCGAGTTGTGTCTTGATGCGAGAGGAGAGAAAGTCCTGCTCCGCCAAACCTGGTCTTGGCATCCCACCTCCCATGCTTGGAAAAACCGCAAGGAAAGTAGTATTGAGCCCCAAGACGCTGCCCAAATGAAGAGCAAGAATGGAGCTCTTTGATCTTCATCTCTCCTGCCCCCGCCCTGTGTAATTAAAGGGAGCGAAGAACCAGCCCCTAATTAAAAGGAGGGAGGGGAGTACGTGGGATGCGGTGGCCGAGCGATGCCTGTGGTGGGGGCACCTGATATGTGTGGGGCTGGGCGCAGCGTGTCAGTGGCAGCTGTGGGGTTCATTTGCAGTGTGAGCTGTTCTGGGAGGTGCTCGTGGTCTGCAGATGGTGATAGAACAGAAGATTCAGGGAGAGTTCAGGGAAGGGATCAAGAAGGGGATGGGACTGGAGTTGTCAGTGCATAACTATCACCAGGAAAGTGGTGGCATAACCATCCCTGGAGGTGTTCAGGAAATGTTTAGGTGTTGTACTGAGGGACATGCTTTAGTTGGAAATATTGGTGATAGGTGAGTGGTTGGACTCGATGATCTGAGAGGTCTTTTCCTACCTTGATGATTCTGTGATTTGCCTGCTGCCATCCCATCCTGCCCCAGGTGGTTCTGGAAGGATATGGGAATGCCAGCAGGTGCTGGAGAGTCCTTTCAAAAGCACATATCAAAGCTGTTTCCACATAACCTCCATACGCCTGGTTTCTGTGTGTAATGTGTTTATTTGTAAAGAAAATGTATTTGGCCTCTCCTTAGCCAGGGTCCCTCTCCCCAAAGAAGTTGTTCCTGCCTCTTTATCCATCTATCTGGGTCCTACTACTTCCTGAAGGCAGGTAGCCAGAGGAAATGCTCTTAACTCTCTTAGGAAAGAGAGTTTCCTAAGAGAAACTAAGTTTTTTATTTTGGGTTTTCTCCCTGTTCACTGCAAGCTGTCCTTCATCTCCTGGCAACCCAGTGTGTTGAAAGTCTGACCTGACATCTCTGGGGTCAAAAAAGTTAAGAAAGCAAAACTTAACAATAAAAATAAGCAACTGGGAACAGCAAAAAGAGCAGAATGTCAGAGGAAGCCAAGGAGAAAAGGAGTATTCAGAGAGCTTTCCTGCTGTCTGAGCGCTATTCCAATTGCCCCCGTCTCTGGGGAAGACACCGCTTGCACCTATTCATTTTGAAAAATGGGTCCTGTTCCACCTGTCTTGCCATTACAAATTGAGGAGCGATGGGAGTCAAGGGAACGTTGACTTCCATCCAGGAGCAATGGGCCAAGAGCAGCAGTGAGGAAGGGGAACAGCCCACCTACCTGCCTCCTTCACTGTAATTAACCCCAGTGCTAATGAAGTGCAACCAGACAGCTACCTTCCTATGATGGAGAGCTTGCAAGGAGCAGCGCTAGCTAATGAGGACATTATAGGCTGATTTCTCGTTTGTCCTCATCGTATTTTTTTAATATTAGGCTAATTCCACTGTAACATAGATTAATTGGCACCTTTCTGCCTGCGTATTCCTTGGTCAGACAAAAGTATTATTGCTCTTTTGAAATTTAGGACTGAATTTAGAAATTTGGTTCCCCACCCAAACCTAATAGTTTCCTTGGATCTGGAAGGAGGGGCAGGGGAAGAGAGAATATCTCCTCTGAAAATCAGTGTCAAAACCTGGGTGCAGGCTGAGTAGGAGCAAAAAACGTGTTTCACTATTCACTGAGCAAATTTATCTTGGTTGTTCCATTGCTGGGTAAATGCCATTCCCTCCTTGCTTGGTGTGATGGAAGGGTGAAATGAACAAAGGTTGAATATGGCAAGTCATGTGAAGAAAAAGTAGGAGTGAGTGTTGTTGGATGTCTAGCCTTGCAGACTGACAGAGCCAAGAACATGCTGTTTGTGTAAATGCCTTTGCTGATTTTTCTCCTGGGGTGAATTTGGCAATTATTCCATTTCCACGTCTAAAGCAGCCATAATGCAAGCCTGCCCATGCTGTCTTGCTGTTGTGCTGCAAGGAAAAGGTAGGAAAAATTGCTCAGATGCAGACGGTGGCTGCATCCAAGTAGGGCAAAAGCTGGAAGAGGCGTGCCAATGGGGAAAGCAGCCCTGGCTCGGCAGAGGATGCGAAGGAAATCTCCAGGTAGAAGGGACTAGGTAGAAAAGCCAGTGTTGGAAAGCACCATGTTCTTCAGGAGATGGGTCAAGCCTTGCACAGCTCTGGCCTGTTCAATGCTGTTGGATAGGAGGGGCAAGATTTTGAAGAATGCATTCTGAAATATGCATCAGGCTTTGTGGACCATGCTGCGGGTGGCACCCTCTAGGATCATGCACAGCTGGTTGTGTTGGCTGACCCCCATCTCTGTTAGCTGGGGCTTGACATTGCGCTCATTCCTGACCTCCCCATGAGTTGCCACTGATTGAGTCTGCATTGACCCTAGTGGCTGCTTAGATGAGGAAACTCAACCATAAGACACTGAGGATGCTTTGAATTTGAACCTATTTGCCATAGGCAACGTGGACAGGCCAGGAAGCTCGTCCAGTTGTTATGGTTCCCAGCTCAGCCATTACAGTTCACATATGGATCAAATGTTTTCTGTGCACTGTCCCAGCCATGAATTCTGCTGCAAGGAATACTTTCCACCCCAAGCACACAATTTCTAGGTGACATTTACTTTAATGAACAGGTATCTGCAACCTTGGAAGTTCTTCATGTTTCTCATTACCAGTATCCTAATCATCTCCCCAGGAAAAAAAAAAAAGAAAAAAAAAAAAAAAGAAAAAAAAGAAAAGGCAAGATCCTTTTACATCTGACTAATTCTGCCACTGTTATTCAGTGCTGCTTTCACACCACTTCCCGAGTCTGCCAAGACACCCTTGAACCTGTTTAGAAAAGGTTAGGATGCTAATTAAGAAAAGCTATTTTTTCCCCCTCTAACCTGAGGGAGAAATGTAAAAAGGTGAAAAAGCTGGGGTTGGATCTATTATTATTCTTATTTTTTTTTTTCCTGTTATGAAAAGTATGTCCCACTTTTCCCCAGGGGAACGTGCTGTTCCTGCGGGTCCTGTGTGTCGGCGTGAATACGGGACAGGAGGTTAATTTGTAGCTGTGTGATGCACGAGTTTTCTCTTTGCACAAATATTGATCTAAGGCTGTTCGAATATCTGTCCTGACCGTAACAACCGCTGCATGATATTGCTGCTGGAGATGGGCAAGGACGTTGGAGGGGAAGGGAGTGAGGAGATGAAGGAGGCTGGTTGAGGCTATGGACTTCTTTCAGAGAAGGAGAAAGCAATAACTTTGTTCCACCCTGGCTGCTGGTGATATGACATTCTTTCATCACTTTAGTGTTCTGATCTGCTGGGTAGTGTTCAGGAGAAGGCTAAACCCAGCCACTGTGTCCCAGGTGAATCAATCCCAATGTGGCAGTCACAGCCAGCACAGAACACACTCCCTTCTCCCCGTCCCTAGAAGAAGAGGGATCAGCAGGGCAGCTGCTCTGTAGAGGGAGCATAAGTGGGCTGCTCCCATCCTTTGACTGGGAGGTTTCTATCTCTTACATCTGCCCTGGGGGACTACACCTCACTCTGCACCAAAGCCCTCCTGAATTCTTTCTCTGTGAATAATAACAAAAAACCTTCATCAACCAGCTGTTTAGTCAGCTCTCTTAACTGCTCTGCTCTGCTTCCACTTGTGCCTTCTGATCATTTTCTGAACCCTGGGCTGAAGGAATGAGTGTGTGCATGGCTTATCCTACTCAGAGTGCATTAAATTTGCATGACCCGGCCACACAGAGCTGACACACAGCGACCTCACACAACTTCTCCCTTCAAAGCCTTCTGCATTGAGTGACACACCTGCCTCCTGTGGCAGGCTCCAGTGCAGGCTTATGCAACTGTACCCTTGTCTGTCTCTATGAGCTGCCAGCATCCATCCCGTTAAACTCATGTCCATCTCCATACTTCATGTTGCTTGAAACCTCCCCCAAACTGTCTCTTGTGTAATGGGTGAGGTGTGAAGGCAGCTGGCTGCAGGTCTCAGGGCTTTTCCAAATGCAAGGTCCTGTCTCTAGCACAGATGATAGCAATGGTGAAGCTGTGTAAGTGCAGGGCAAACAGCAGTGATATTTCTCCAGAACATTTCTGTAGTCTCCTGTGGTTTGCGGGTCGGGGACCTCCTCACCCATAAGCAGTGTGTTTGTGTATAAGAGCCTCATTGGACAAACTCTCAGCAGAAAAATCCTATTTTTTTAATGCACTCTTATGAGCTCTTAGCAGCCACAGGTTAAGAGGCCCATGCTTAGGGATGCTGGGTAAAGAGAGAGTTCTTTTTGTCTGCCTTGAACCCACAGGTTTTCTCTGGTGCCCTTAGTCCTTGCTCCAAGAAAGGCAAAAACAGCTCTTCTTGTGCTTATTAGACTTCTGTCACATCCCTTTCCAGTGCTGAGGAGCCTGTACGTAGCTAGTGCTCCTTCTTCCTTTGATCATTGTGTTCTAGCTGCTGAAGATCTTAGTCTCTACAGTTTTCATATGGGGAAAGGAACTTGGTGGAGAATTCAAGGCTGGGCCAATGCTTTCTGCTTTGTTCTTGGCTTTTCCTTGTTTCTTCACAGAAATGCATGAGAGTGGCAGAAACTTGAGAGCCAAGGGGAGGAGACAGCCTGGCTGGGGGCCGGGGAAGGATGCTGCAGGGGAAGGCGGATGGGTTGTGGCATAGAGGCATCTGTGAGAGCCAGAAGCAAGGGCAGTGCCAGGAGAAGTGCTGATGAATCTCCAGATAGACTTTTTTGTTGTTTTTGTTTTAATGTGGGGTGCTGTGTAGGAACAGGAAGGATGCAGAAGATACATGGTCCACATGGGCTGTGCCATGGTGTCCACCTTTTGCTCGCTTTGCTGTGCAGAGGAGAAACAAGCCATGTGTCTACTGTCCTGCTGTGTGAAAGTCTGTATGAGAGGACACAGCCTCAAAGACAAGGTGCTGCTTTCATTCTAGCAGCATACTGGGCTGCCTTCTGCTGTTTCAGGGTGACTATGAGCATTACTTGCTTAAGTGACCTCCAGAAACTGGTTAATGAGGGATCTCGAGCCATTGAGTCGATTTTACTCTATTGCAACTGTAGCAACGTTCTCATGGAGAGCGCAGTGAGCAGCCAAGAAATGAACTCATCTGTAGCCAGAGGCAGGACCCCCCTTCCTCCTGCCTTCCCCATTTACTGATAGAAATGAGGTCTGTGGTGCAGCCCCTTAAGCTGGCTAGGCACTTGAGACTCTGAAGTCCTTAAGCACATTAGCAGCTGGAGGTCCATTATTATTCATTGAATCTCTCCGGGGCCGATTGGAATCCTCCTTTTAATTGTCTGCATTCCCCTCTGTCCTTTTATCAGGGAAGAAAGGAAGAAGGAGGGCGCAAGCCGTGGCAGCCGGGTTATCTCATTACCCATCCCACTCTGGGATGGGATGCATGCTTGGATCTACCCTTCCCTGCTGTGCAGGGGGGTAACGTTACCCCTTTTCCATATTAATAGCAAAATGATGGCCCCCCTTCTTCTGCATATCTCCCTCAGCACGCTGCAGTTAATAATTCACATTTCATTAACACGTCTGCATGGCCTTATGTTGTTTCCCTTCTGTCGATGAAGAGATACTGGAAGGGCTTAAAGAGGCAGGAATTGAAGCAGGACAAGCTGAAACAGCTGCTGGGATCAATTGGGCTGAATGAGAATCTCACGAGCTCTCAGAACGTAGGACTTCTCTGTACTCCTCTGAGTATTTGCTGTGATAGCCAGAGCCAGTAAAGAACCAGAGAAGACCCTCATATTGATTGATAGCAGAACAATGGTAGAATCATAAAGTCTTCCAGACTGGATGGGACACAAGAAAAGCTGGTTGTGTCTTTCCACTGGCCAAGCAGAAGGACTATGGCAGGGGGACTGGTATGGGCCATCAGACCATTGGCAGCCACTCCAGGCACCACAGTCTGGTTAGAGCAGTGTGCCATGGAGGAAGCTGGGTGATGGGGACACCAGAGCACCTGTGAGCAGCTGTCATTGGCAAGTTCTGTACAGCCCCATTGGAAAGCCTCAGTGTCCCCTATTTGTAGAGGAAGCACAGAACATGCCTGTGAAGCTCTGAGCCACCAGCAGGAGCAGCTTTGAAGAAGGGGGTTAAATGAAATGCGCTCTGGGAGAAGTTGGCCTTACCAGTCCTCCTGCCAGTGTAAAGGATTTTACATCAGGAGCCTTGTCTCTTGAGCTTGGTTTTCCACACACTGAAACATTAATCAACTTTTGAACCATGTACCATATGAAATATTCATCCTTTCTTCTTGTGAAAAACAAACCAGAACCCCCAGCTATCTTCAAAGCTGTCTTGTGGCGTTCCGTGCTCTGATCCTTTAGGAATTGCTGTGTCATTTCCACCTAACTTTATTCTGTGACTGTTGGAGACAGGGAGCTAAAAATCGCTTCCAGAGTGACTTCACTGGTGTGTCTAGGTTTGCAAGACAAATGTTTTCTGACTTAGAATTTGCTGGCCAGACCCAGACCGGTTGTATTTCCATTAAGGAGACAAAAGGGGTTTAATGCCATTTTCAAACCTAATTTCATGGCTAGCCAATTCATGCTGTGATCCAGTGGCAGGTGATTTCTATATTAAAACATTTGAAGAGAAAGCAGCTTAGATCAGCCAGCCTTGAAAGGGGATAGACCATCTTGTCTGTCCTTCCAGTGCTAGAAGGAAGGGCTTCCCCCAGGCATCACTGCCCAATGTTCCTGCCTTTCACAAGGAGTATGATGAGCACAGCCACAGCACAGATCCTCCTCTGAAACTTCTTCAACAGCATGCCCTTGAATAACAGCTTTATCCCTAATAAATAACTTGAAAAAAGAAAACAAAAGAAAGAAAGAATAAAAAAGGGGGAGAGTAAAAGTAATAAAAAAGGGAAAAGAAAAAATCTGTTATAAAATGTAGCTTCCATTAGCAGACCTTAAGGCACTTTTAGAAATCTTGAGTGAATGAAGTCTTTTCCTTGCCCTATCTGGGGTAAACAAATCCATCCTGTCCTTCAGCTTGATCTTGCAGTAATGTCATAATCCCACCTTTATTACATCACTGTTGTCATGGAAATAACTGTGATTTCATAAAGTCTCCATAATGACTTTACCACAAGATCCATTAGGATGGGAAGATGGATTGTGAAGGCTAGAAAAATGCTTTCTTTAAGCAAATGCATACTGGATAATTAGCAAATGCAGCAAGGGGGAAGAATGGAAATTTGATGGAGATAAATAAATGGATCCATCTTGAACGTGGGCTATTTATGAACAGTTTCCTTGGTTTGGTTTCAGATGGTACAAAGGCACTATTATAATTCCAATCAAGTCCAAAAGTCCCATACTTCAGGGCATAGTTGGTGCATGATGAACAAAAAGATGGAGTTGACTTCAGTCCTCCAAAGACACTCAGATGTTGGAGTAACTTTCTTATGCTCGCACTTATATCCAAAGAACATCCTGATGTGTGGTGGAACCTGTTGGATGATGGTCCAGAATTGTAGAATCGTAGAATGTTCTGAGTTGGAAGGGACCCCCAAGAGTGGTCTGATAGGGACAGCTTGTTCTGCCTTTCTGCATCCCTTGGGAGTGTGTGTTGTATTGATAGTTACTGATTTTTAATTTCCAAAGGAAAATACAGTGCTTGTGATGGTGCTCACTGGGTAGCCTGCCCCAGGCTGACAGATGATGCTAGAGAGACATCAAGCAAATGCTGGTGATGGTTTTCTGCTCTGAGCTCTGTAATCTGTTTTCTTGTGTCCTGGTGCCACACTGGGCACCACCACATGCTTCTTTCATCCTGGACATTCTTATGTTTCAGGAAGCAAAGAAGAGCAGGGCACCAGGGTTTGGAGGGGAGTTGTGGGAACATGATATACAGGACATGCACAAGAGGTGCTCAGCTGACGTTTGATGGCTCAGTGCTAGAACACCTTTCTGCAAGCCAGGCTGTTTGCAATGTTGTTCCCCTCAAAGCTTCAGCGAGCTTCTGGCTTCCCTTTGCCAGCTGCACCTGGCTCGGGAGCAGGGATGTAGAGAAACAGTGCAGAGCTAATTGAAGTGGTCAAGATCTAGCCAGCAGTGTTCCACACATTAGCCAAATTGGAGCTATAACTAATCTCCAAGTCAAGACAAATCTCTCCCCTACAATCCTCTTACTATATTTACATATGAAAATCCATGAATGCTTGCTGAATGGAGCCGTGGTGAGACTTTTGGGGATTGCTCATGAAGTGGCTGGCAGTGCAGCCTAGAGAGGGTGTGAGGCATTGATAACACCTGTGTTCCCAAAACCCCAGGAGCTGCATGGCTGGAGCCCAGTCCAGGTATTTAGAAAGCACTTAACTGTTCCTCCTGGTAGGTGAGAAATATTGGCTCAGGGGAAAGAAAAACCTCATGAGACTAGAGGCAGATACGTGATCATCAGTGAGACTTATCTTGTTAATCATTATTACCCAACTTTAATTGTAAGCGTTGTTACTGCTGTCAAACCCATGACAGAGATGTAATGTGCATCAGCTTTGAGAAATAACAACTTTTTGTGATTAATCATTGCTGACGGTCACATGTTGTCTCTAATGATCTCCTGGGATGCTTTGCTGGAGTGGGAGGAGAAGGTTTTAGCCACACGTGCTGGCGGGGCTCCAGCTTTGGCTGTGATGATTGGCCAGACGAAATCCATCCCGCGCTTTTGGCTGCCTATAATGATGTTCCTCACTTCATTCTGGCATTGATAGAGCCGGATAATGTGTGGTCTGAAACATCTGTTGCAGCTCATAAAAACAACACATTACAGGGGGGATTATTCCTGGTCTGGAGATCCAGAGACCCAAACACGCAGCGAAAGTGGGTGATCATCATTGCTAACTGGGAATGGGATAGCTTGGCACAGCCCAAATGGGCACCACCTTGCCCCTTCCTGCCATAAATACATAAACCATCTATAAATCACCTCTTGAACGCCTCCCAGGTTTACTTGAATGCTCTGCTGGGAATCAGCATCATCACCACTGTGATGACTTGCTGTTGGTTCCACCACCTATGGAACAGGGCAGGGCAATGGGGCAGCATCCACATCCTACATGCAGACCCCAGCCCTGCTTCCACCCCCACACCTTCTGTAATCTACAAAGGTCATTTTGGAGCTCGTGCCATTTCATCTGGGTGACTGTGGGGCTGCAAATCTTTAGTGCAGAGTGACTTGTCTTCCAAGTACTGTCACTGTCAACTGTAGTCAAGAGGGCAGGTTGGGTGACTGGTTTGGTGGAATTTGGATTTGAGTTTGGAAGCAGAGTGCTAGTGAAGAAGTTTGGTTGTGTTTTCATCTCTTAAAGGTTCACAGTTAAAAAAACTGTTGAGTTAAAAAAAAGATTCATCTGAAACTAGAAACTGTTTTGGCTAAAATGGATGGTTTTCAGTCAACTTGAAATGAATTTGTTGACCTCCAAACCATTGTTTTTTGGGTGTGATTTTTCAGCTGGACCAGCTAACCAGCAGATCTATTATTCACACCACTCTGCTAATGGGGTCCTGAGGTCTGAAGAATATGTACTGTATATTGACACCTCGCTCCTTTCTGGTGCCGATCCAAGCTCTGTGAAAGCTGATGGAAAAATGTTTTTAATGGGAATTGGCCAAGTCTCTGATTCCATGTTTTGGTTGGGCCTGCCTGAAGGACACAGGGATCCTCTCAGATGCATTGTCAACAGAGTCTCTTTGCTTCCCTGAGGTATACCCTTATGCAACCCTTAGCTAACACCGGTTCATTCTGTTAGGCTGCTAAGGGCTGCAAATTCTGCCTGTTTATTACAAGGATGTTCTCGTCTTGAAATACATTCTGCTTTTGATGAGCTCTTAGAGGAATGCTACTTCTGCAAATATGGTGATGTATCACGAATTGCCTGGCAGCAGCAGGGTCAGGCATTGCCTGTCTCCTTGGCTACCTGTGACAGGCAGGAGGAGAAATCCTTCTACCATCAGAAGTGTCCCTGCACCTTCAGATGCTCACGTTGCTTTGCTATGTAGCTGCCTGTCTGATTAGCAGCAAGGAAGAAACACCCTCAGAAAAAAACTAAGCATTCCTGTTCTCTGTCGAGGACACAGTAGAAGGCTCAGAAGGGAGTGAGGATGGAGAAGGTTGAGTGCTGCTGATGTTTGTTTTGGCAGGAAGAAGTTAGGCATGGCTCAAATTGCCTTTTATCCCACTAAAGGCATCCAGCTGCTGCCATGATTTCTGCTTTTAGGTTCAGATTGTTTGCAGCCTGCTCCCTGGAAGGGATCAATAGCCTCTTTTTCTTCCCTTCGTGCTCTTCTCACCCGGAGGGAGCAGATACCTGGCTCAATGGAAACCTCACATGTTGTACAAGCAGTTGCATGGCAGCCTCTCAGGATGCAGGTGCTGATTTTACTTGGTGTACGTCTTCGTGCCCCTTCTGAGGATCATTTCTATAATGCTCCATCAGCTCTAAGCAGATACCTTCAACCCCCTGTCTCACCCCATACGGTTCCTGCAAATGGAAGGGGTGGCTGAAGGCTACTTCAGGTTCAATATGTGAGGGAGGAGGGCAGGCTGGTGGAGCTGGGCAGATGCCTCTGGCCTCAGCAACTCACACATCAGCTGCGCTGCACCAATGGGTCAGGATTCACCCCATAGGCTGAGAGAGCCTTGCTGGAAAGCCTTTGAAATTTCTCAGATCAAAAGGTGGAAACACTGCGGTCCTGGTGTCCTAGCTTCTGTAAAGAGGCATGGGGATGCACAGACTAGATTGGTGTGAAGGAGGATTTCTGCTGCAGAAGTGGAAGTACCATGTAATAGTGGTGCTCAGTTCATTTGTCAGGTCCCTTTCTGCTTCTGCACTTAGGAAAGTGAAATAATAATTGGGAGCAAAGCTCAGGTTAATCTGCGCTGAGAACATGGCATTATTATAAGAAGGGGCATAGGGGGAAACACACAGCTTTTGTGGCTCACTTTATTTTTCGGCTTTGTCTTTGACCGTTGCTGGTATTGGAAAATAACCCTTGTATACATCAACTGGAGTGTGCAAAAGACATGTCTATAGGGCTGGGGTGCCACTGAGCCGTGGTACACTGCTTCCAGCCCAGGGATGCTGGTGGCTGTGCTCACACCCAGCTGACAGGGCTTCCCAGGTGCCGCTTAATGACCCATGATACCATAGGATCCCCTTGAAAGAATTATGGGGTTGTAACTCACAGCTGCTGCAGACGGGTTCTCTATACTTAGGGGTACCTGTCAGGAATTTATCACGAATGTGTTTTTATGCTAGGCCTTATCATAAGTGAAGAAAGGCTCCAGCTGTCTCTAGTGACTTTTTAATCATCCAAAGAAGCTCTACACCTGAGGTGACTAACACCCAGTCCGTTGGTTGGGGCTACTTTGCCTGATGTATTTATGGGAGATGCTCGGCTTATTCTGCTGCATCTCACATTTCTTTGTAGGGAGGGCAAAGAAGAAAAAAAAAAAAAAAGAAAGAAAAAAAGCTAAGCTTGCACAGTGCATGCTGCAAACCCTGCAGAAAAGCAGCCTGCAAAATGGTGTATGGCTTTTACAGATTCTTGAAGCCAAATGATGGGGAGATAGAAAAGCATGCATGGGGTGGGACAAAAGGAGCAAGCTGCTTGGCAAGCCAGTTGAAACACAAATCTATTTGGGTTTCATTAGAGGTTCTGCTCCTCCAGCAGTCATTCTGCAGCCCATGGAAGCTCCTTGCTCAGCCCAGCACCAGGTTAAACCCCATTCTTCCTGGAAATGCCTCTGGATACATTTTATAGTCCTCTTTGTCCTCTGAAAAGCATCTTCCTTTTGTAATAAATGTGCACCTGTTAAACGAGTGGCTAATTTTAAGGCTTCTGGGGGAGGCTGGAGGCTCTCCTTGTCTCTAGTGTGGAGGGGTGTGTGCCTGAAGTGTCTCTCAGGCCTGGAAGCCCCCAGCACTGGGTGGGCTGTCTCCAGGCAGATGTGGTGGTGACAGGCTCATCTCCTCCTTCAAAGTGGACCAACGCTGTTTGCTGTGCTATTGCACAACAAGTCAGCATACTGGTATTACCCTAAGTGTGGAAAGCATTAAAGAAAAACAGTTGATAAAACTCCCACAGGCTTTGTAGATATTTGTCCACATTGGTGTCCTGCAGGGAAGCATGCAGGGTGAAATAATGCCCAGCTGGAACTGGCTGCGGGATGCTCTTTCTTTTCACAGCCTGAAGGAAGAGACTCAGGACATGAGGGTGCTCTACAGAGCATGCTGCTTTCTGCCAAGGGGATTAAATAACTGAAATATATATATATATATATATATATATGTTTGTGTAACTTGTGGATAAATGGAGGGAGAAGCCCCACTCTGTGTGGTGCATTGGAAGTCTAGATAAGCAGAATTTCAGCTGTTATTTCCAATGTCTCACAACAGGCGAGTCCAAGCATTCCTGTGATTATCATTGCTGCCATTCCCCCCCACACCACAGGAGGGGAGATTTAGGTTAGATGTTAGAAGGAAATTCTTCACTCAGAGGGCAGTGAGGTGCTGGCATTGCTGCCCAGAGCTGTGGGTGCCCCATCCTTGGAGATACCCAGTGCCACTAATAGGGGCCATGGGCAGCCTGAGCTGCTGGGGGGCAGCCCTGCCCATGGCAGGGATTGGGGCTGGGTGGGCTTTGAGCTCCCTTCCAACCCAAACCATTCTGTGATTCCATGAAAAGAAGGCAGGAAGATTTGGGACTGAGCTCCCCATTGTTCTTCTCTGAAAAACTGAATAAAGGGAACTGCCTGGAAAAAGTAGAGGAGGCATCATCCCCTGCCTGTGGGGAGGCAGAGGCATAAAAATATTCCCTGTTGACAGCACACTGAGTTATTGCAGCCCCTGAGCTGCTGGATGGGGCTGAGCACCATGCAGTGGGGGAGTCACTGGGGCTCTGGCAGAGTGGGATGGGGGAGCTGGAAGGAATGCTTGCTGTTGTCTGCTAAGCACTGTGCTGTCAGCTCTCCCTGCTCTGAGAGCATCTTACAGCATCTGGTGTTGTTTCCTGCCATCAGCTGCATGGTTCTGTGATGTTCCCTGTGTTTGCTTTTCCTTTCTGGGGAAAGTTTCCATGCTCAAGGCTGCCAAAGACATCTTGAAGGCAAAGAGCTGAGCTCACCCAAAGACTTAGTAACAGAACGGAAGAGCAGCATGAATCCACTGTTACAAAGCTTGTTTTGGGAGGGGGAAGGATGCCTGTGGTGGTGCCACAGGGTGATGGGGATGGGACAGGGTCCCCTTCCGTGGCTATTATTGGGATCTCAAAGTGTGCAATGCCACAAATGGCACCTGGAGCCCAAACAGAGCCCAGGACACGTGAAAGCTGTTAACAGCTCTTCCCCACGCTGAAGCCAAGAGATGACATTGCAGAAACAGTCTAGGTCAAAATAAATTGCTTTCTGGCATTCCGAGATTATCTAAGCCCTTCTTTTTCCCAGGATGAAAGGGAACAAAAGCTCTTCTCTGCTCCGGAAAGAGCCTGGGATACTACTTCTGTGAGCAACAAGAACTTATTAGAGGAGAGGGTAAACAAAGAGATTTGGGGTTAATTTGCTCAGGAGGGGGAGGAGGAAGAGCACGATGCTGTTTTTAAAGCTTGACACTTCTCCTGACAATAGCAGCAGGTTGCCGACTGGGCTGTGCAGGCAGCCCTGGTGCCTTTTCAGCCTATTGACAGGCAGCCCTCAGTGTTTCTCTAACTGCACATCGATTTTGCATGGACTCACTTCCAGCTCAGACTGGTTATCATAGAATCATTTGAGTTGGAAGGGACCCTTAAAGGACACGTGCATGGCAAAGAAAGATGTGTTCCAGAGCAGCGTGCTGGGCATCTTCTTCTTAAGTTCTCTAACATGGAATCATTAGAGAAAGGGAGAAAATCAAACATATATTTCTTGAGACCTTATGGGCTTCACATGCTTGAAAAATGGGTGATAGTGCACACTGTTCTTTTCAAAATGCACATCTGCAGAGAGCCTCTTTGTGAAGGGAGAACTTCTCGCTCTGAGCCCCCAGGGTGGGGGCTGAATAAAATGCCCCTTTTCTGCCTGAACTCACCTTGGTGAATGCTTCTTTCTGCCTGGAAAGAAAGATCTTATGGCTGTTAGAAAAACCCTTTCCTGCCAGGGTGCTGCCCAGAGCAGCTCCAGGTTGCATACACTGGCTAGAATGGGGGCAGGTTAATCCTTCCACTGGAGGGGAACTGGTCGGTCCCAGTAAAAATTTTACTTCTAACCCATGTGAAATTGAGAGCACTTAATTATCCATGGAAATAATTTATTAGAGAGAGGAAAAATCCCAAATGTGACCCTTTCTACTTTTTTACTTCCACCCAGATTTTTAACAGCACAGCAGAGCTGCACATAGAATCACAGAATGGTTGGGCTGCAAGGGACCTTAGACCCTATCTAGTCTCAGCTCCTTGCAGTAGGCTGGTTATCCCCCATCAAGTCAGGCTGTCCAGGTCCCATCCACAGCAATGAATCCCCTCCAGGGATGGGGCACCCATTGCTCTAGTGCATTCTGGCCCAAGGGCATTCTTAGAAGAAAAGGCCCTGTTACTACCTTGGTTTTAAGACTTACAAATCCCTGTATACCTTGCTTAGAGGGCAGATACCAGTGAATTTCCACTGCTCAAACACAGAGCTGTGTTTTGCATGGCAGAATCATCCTGGTCCTGGACATGTGCTGCTCAGAACCTTTCAGTTCTGTTTAGTTGTCAGTTTTTGATGATGAATCACCTGGATGGGTGATTCCCAGCTGCTGCTAGATTGGGGGCTCGGGAGCCCCCACATTGGCAGAGGATATGGGGTATGCAATAGGAAGAGCTGGCCTCTCCTGTGCTGCTTCCTCATGAAGTCCATCAGTGCCTGAGACAAAAACTTGCTGGGGGACAAGAGCTGAAAGTCACCTACTGGGTTCCCAGAGCCTCCCCATTCCTATCCAGAATTAATAGAGAGTAAATTTCCCTAGAGAACATCGGTGTGGGCCAGAGAGCATTAAAATGGAACTTTCAGCCAACTAATAGCTGTAATTACAGCCCATCCTATCCTATGCGATGCTGACTTCCCCATGTAATTTTCTTTTAATTTTCACTTAATAGGCACACGTGAGAGATGAGTGGTTCAGTGTGCTTCTCATGCTTAATGTGAGGTTGGCTTCATGTTAAGGAAGCCTCATGGACATGTGACCATTCTCCATCCTCGTTTACTACACTGAATCCAAAATACAAAGGTGGCATCCAGGCAAAGCCACCATCCAGAATAGTCCTTTCAGGCCAGCTCTGACACAGAAAGGAGTGCAGTCTTGCCCAGCCATGCTGTGCTGTACCAGTTCCAAGGGATGAGGGGGAAAAAGGCAGAATTGGAGGCTTTCATAAGCATTAAATTAAAACAGCGCATAGGGTCTGTTTTGGTTCCTGGGCATGAATGTCATATCAATGCTCCACTCTGCCTGGTGCCTGATAACAGCAGTACCCACTGGGTAGGCTCAGCCTTTGGTGCAATATGCAACAAATAAAAAGCAGGAGCCCAGTATATGCAATTTCAGGTGCCTCAGCCTCTGTAGTCACTCTGACTCCCTGGCTGCCATGCAATTAATTCTCTAGAAGTACGCCCCCAAAATGTCTAATTGAGCTGCATTTCCATGGGTGTTGAGGGCAGTGGGAGCTGAGAGCTGCGATGGTTGCACGCCCAGCAGGTCCACATGTGCTTTGGGATGGGTCCTGAGGCTTGGTTGTCTTGGAGGTGATAGAAAGACCTACATCAAGGCTGCAGAGATGCACCAGGGAACTAAAGGAAGGTGAAGGACATTTCTGGGGATATCCCTTTGAGGTAGATGGGTGTGGGGCTAAGCAGATGTCTCCCCATTGACTCTGCATGCTCAGCCCCTTGTAGGTGTGAGTCCTGAGCAGGGGAAGTGCAGGTTGGATGCAGCCCCTTCTCCTGAGCAAGATGCAGAGCTCAGTGAACCACCTGAAGCTTCCTCTACCCCAGCACCCTGCATAAGGCATTCCCCTCAACGCACTTGTGAAGTAATTAGATAACTGCTGCGAACAAATATGTGTGCTTAATAAGCATGCTAATTGGTATTGACCAACGTGTGGCATGCGCTTTGTCAAGTGCCAATTAGAAGTGCCTAAGAAGTGCTGGAGAAGCGAGCAGACGGTGATTAGACCTCAGATGGGTTAGTGTGCGCTGCTAGAGAACCAGCAGGAGAACCACCTGGCAAAGCAGCCAAAAAGCCGTATTCCCACCCAAAAACAGGAGCAGGCACCGTGCAGTTTGTAACCTGCTGCCCATGTCTGCAGGTGTTCGGCTGCGGGGTGTCCTGCTCCTCAAATCTTTTTCTTGCTGTGTACTTGTAGCAGTCTCCCTGGATGCTCTCACTCGCCTGGATTGCTTTATTTATTGCCATCATTAATTAATTTTATTTTGGGCAGGAAGGACAAATCCTCTGAGACTGTCTGCGTGCTAGAGACCATTACTGCATTGATGTCTGAAAGCTTCAGTGCACAAAAACCCCTGGCTGCTGTCAGCCCGGCACGATTAATTAACCTGCGCTACTTGGAACTGCAGGGTAGTGTGTCTGCATCCTGGGGCTGGCTCTAGTCCCTGTGCACTGGGGTACAGGGACCCAAAGCTGCACCAGATGCACCATATCTTCCCAAAATAGGCACCATGAGGATGGCATGAAGATGTGTGCCACCCCTGTGCAAGTGCTCAAGGTAGACCTGAGGCTGAATTGGGTCTCTTCTGCCTTTTTTATTGCAGTAGTGCCACATTGCCACAGCTCTGCAACACCTCCAGGGATGGTGACTCTCCCATCCAGCCTGAATGCTGCTCTGGTGTTGTGAGGCCACGCAACAGGTTTGCAGCCAATTCAGGTCACCTTCAGATGTGTGATTCCGTGCTCCCCACCCATTGCTTGAGGTGTGTGATGCCCCAGAGCATCACTTATCACTGTGATTGCTGCCTTTATCCCTGGGATATGCAGCAAGGGAGGACAGAAGCCCCAGCAAATGAGGCAGAGCAGTTTATTTGACTCCGGATGAAAGAACAAACAGAGTTTGTCTTGTGGTCAGGGTGACACTTTGCCACAAAAGGAGAGCAGGGAGAAGTTAATTAAACTTTAAAGAAGCCATTTATTAGAGGAGGAAGGTAAGGCATGCTTTTTCTCCAATACTGGAGTAAAAGCTCATTACAGAGGGAAACCGTTCTTCAGCAGTTAATAAACTTACCTTCTACCACCTAGCTTTGAGGAATGGTTAATGGAGTGTCCATGGCTCATTTTAATGTGCAGTTTTGCAAGGTACCCATGGCCCATTGGCTGCCAGAGTTTAGAAAACAGCTGTCTGAAAATGAGGGAGCTCCCACGTGCACTTCCCACAGAGGATGCTACCTGGATAAGAGGCTCATGTGCTTGCTGACACCTTATGCATCCATTTGGCTGCACCCCCCCCAGACTGGGAGAGCAGAGTGATGGTCTGGTGACTGAATGGCTCTGCAGCATGTGCTGCCCCAGCCTCATGCTGCCCATGTGCTCATCTGTCACTGAAATCCTTTTTGGACTAGTGGAGCCCAAGGGACTCTGCGCTGGCACCTTGCTACTTGGCACCTTCAGAAGGGACCTGGATGCTGGTCTGGGATAAAAAACAAAGTAACAGCATTTGCTGGCAATGCTGAGTTAATACCAAAAAGATGAAAATACAGCCAGCTATCAGGAATGGGAAGAGGACGTTATGATACTTAGTGAGCGGATAATAAAACGGCAGATGAAATTCAAGGCTGCTAAATGAAAAACAATGCACAGGGGAAAAATCAGTCTAACTTTGCACACAGAGCGATGGGCTCTGAACTAGCTGTTACTGCTCGGAGAGAGAGCTGAGAGTCATGCTACAGACATCTATCACAGTGACAGTTCACGCTCCACGATCGTCAAAAACTCTGCAAATAAGATGATGGGAGTTATAGGGAGCTAAGGGAGGGTGAAATGGGGAACGTTGTTCTGCTGCTTAATGAGTGGCCAGTGTACCCCTCCTTGAGCAATCTGTGAGCAGCTCTGGACTTCACATCTTCACAAATGGAGGGGAGAAGCTGAGAAAATTATCCACTGCAGACAGGGATTGATGGAGGCAGGGATGGGTATGAAATCACATAGAGTACTATGGAGCTGAAGAACTGGTGCTGATTGCTTGGCTGAAGTACTGGGCATAAGGACCATCAGAGAAGCTACCAAGAGCCAAGAGAAGCAGAGACTTTCTCCAGTGCAGTACTGCTCTGAGCTGGGAGGGGGACGCATCAGAGCCCAGCCTCAGCCGGTTGCCAGAAATACTTGTGTGATGGCCCCTTTATGGCTGGGCAGACAGGCAGAAATTCACTGCCACCACTTACCCAAGAATAATGAAACATTTCCTGAGACAGCAATAAATCTCCTGCCATGACAACACTTACAGCGCCTCTTCGATCCTGGAAAAAGGTTTTAAAACTCAGCAAAGTGGGAGTTTTTAGTGCCTCCGTGCTTGCTCCTGGCCATAATAGAAGGTCTGGGGGTGAGCAGTACGACATGGCCTAAAGATGGGACTGAGGTTTGAAGGCAGGGCAGCTCCATGGCTGCGAGCACAAACCACAGCCCCAAGACTGAAAACCTCTTCTCGTGTGTGTGGCTGCAATGGGCACGAATCATTCCAGTGAAGCCTGAATAATGGCTATCCAAAAAGCCATCGCTGAGTGGTGTTGAGCTGGGAGGATGGCTGGGAGAGAAAAGCCCAGACAAAGCCAGAGAGGTTCCACCACCTCCTAAGTCAGTGACAGCCATCCTGGAAAGTAGTATTCTTAGCAGCCCTGGCCGCAGAGGGAGAAGGAGGGGTTTGGTGGAGGAAGAATAGCTGATACTGGAAAAAGGATGCGGTATGTCTTTAAAACCCAGCCAGTGAACCAGTCTGGTTGCAGTGGTCAGTTTAAAAGGTATCAGCAAAAATGAGGTAGGTTTCAATCACTAGCAGCTTGGGGATGTCCGAATGGGAACATGAAACTGGAGGTGATGGTTTGCTTGTGCAGTTGTCAGGGAAGTGCTGGAAGTATGGTAGAGGGCTGCTCAAGCAGCTGGCTGATGAATAGCAGAGCATCACAACACACTGATTCCCAGCCTAGACCATAATGGTTCTGTCCCTGTTTCCACCCTCCTTCCCCCCTTTCCTTCTTTCTCTCCTTCCCCAGACACCCTAACAGCTATGGGCAGCACAGGAAGATGGGTGGGCACAAGGGAGGAGCAGGAGATGTCAGATGGCAGCAATCAACAGGAAAGATCAACTTAATGGGATCAGCCCTCATGTTGTTCTTATTATCAGCATCTTGGGAGTGCGCCTGCTCTAATTAAATCCTTTGGTCTCTAAAGCACCCAGCTGAGGTCTGCATCCCATCAGCAGCTGCTGGCAGCAGTGCTTGCAGGTTGGGGCAGGCAGAGAAACATGGAGTTCCCCACGTGATCACTTTTGTTCAGGTATCTTTCTATCAAACTTTTTTTCAACTGGCTTTTTCTTGGGTGGAGAGCAAAGGTTTGATGGGTTTCAGTCACTCAGGAGTGAAGGCTTTTCCTTTGAATGTTGTGGTGCCCTCATTTTGTTTCGCAACATTGTTCTGTCCAAGTTATATAGGAGGGATTGGCTGTTCTAGAGGAGGTCTTAATCTCACTTTGGTAAGAGTGTCTACTTTTGCAAGACACCCTCATCTTTCCAAACCCTTTGGTGATGAAGGCATTCAAACAATGGATTCCCACTGGCTGGAGCCAAGCAGGGTCTCCCTGCTGTTGCACAGCCGTGGATTCGCTGGCTTGCAGGAAAAGCATTTTCTTCAGTCTCCACCCATGGCTTGCTAGGTCTTTAAAGCAAAGCAGGAAGAAAGGAAGAGCTCAATTTATGCTCTCGGTATCACTCAGCAGTTTATATGCTTTCGGTAAAGCTGTGATTGTTATCAAGGCTATCGAAATCTCCAGAGTCTGAAAATCAAGGTGAAAGCTTGCTTTCATGGATTATTTCCAGTCACTTTTCTTCTGGCTCTGCTAAAAATAACACAGGAATGGCTTTCTTAGAGCTTTCCTATTCCCTTCTGGCCAGAACAGAGAAGGTCAGGAGTCTGAAAGAGAAGAAATAGTGGGGGGAAGGAGTTGTAGCGACTGGATGAAATTGCTTGCTGTTTTCCCTCTGATCTGAACATGATTAACTTTCCACTGCCTCCCTGCAGCTTGTTCCTATTCCTAAGGCTCTTTATTTTCCAGGCTCAGTGCACAGAGCATTTTGGGTGTTACTGTTAATGCCAGCTGAAGGCACTGAGTCATCAAACAGGGCAAACTTCAGCCAACATGACGGCAAAAGTTGGGTGTTTGAGTCCTTCTGGAGCAGCAAGCTTACATCTATATCTGTTTCCTTATGAAAGCTCATTAGAAACATACCCAAAGCTTGAGGCTGTTTTGACAACATGGCCCTTATTCATTCTAGCTCCCTGGTCCAAGACCTCAGGACAACGTGAAGTTGCAGCTTTGGTGTTGGAATGCATCTATGATGCATGGTAAGACTTCTAAGTACTAACCATTGCATAGATTCATTGGATCATAGAATCATAAATGTTGGAAGAGATATCTCAGATAGTCAAATCCAACCACCAGCCCATCCCCACCTGCTTGCTGGGCCATGCCCCTTAGAGTCAGGTTTCTTCTGGCAATGTAAAGCTCTTGATGTTCTCTGCCTTGCTAAGCTTATACAGGCTTTTTGTAAGAAAAATAGAAGCTTTTTTTGGATGCTGTATTGCGTTTCTTGTGTTACAATAGCTTTTCTTTGTGGTAGCTATGGGTTTTGTTAATTACTGGCTTAGTGTCTAAATTTGACTCTGAATTGTTGTATCTTCATTGTCTGAAGTGTTTCCACATGATCTAACATGAGATAACTGTTCCACATGAGATAACCAGCTGTTATCTCCAAGTGCATGTATAGTCAGGAGAGAACTCATTTAGGGCACAGGGAAACGGCAAAATAACAGTTTCTTCCTAGGAAAAAAGAAAAAAAAGAAGCCTTGTGCTAACCACAACTGGGAAGGCATTGCAGATGAATAAACACAGATTTTACCCTGCTACAGAACCAAGTCAGCTTCAAGATCTTGAGTTATGATGTTTTCAAGTAAGGGGGTAATGCTGTTTCTCTCTGCTGTTCATTAGTGGTATTAATAATGATTGATCACCTTGCATCCTTTCCAATCTATAAACTTGCACCACTTTCAATATCCTTCCTTAAAAAGTGATGTCTCACCCAGTATGACTCAGGAGAAAGGGCATTTCTGCACCAGGGATGGCTGCTCTTGGCCCCAGCCACCCAAAGGGCTCAGCTCCGTGTTGTGCAATCACCACAGCTTGCAGTGTGAGACCTAAACTAGTGCAAGGCTGCCAGCCCAAAGGTATTAGAAATGCCCATGGGCTTTCTGCTATCCAAAGGAGCACTTGGAAGAAGTGCCAGGTGCTAGGGATGGTGGCCAGACAGGGCAGCTTGGGGCTCTGTTAGCTGTCTCCTCTTGGGTCACTTAAGGAATTAAATAATAATGCAGTTATTGAAATGCATTGTAGACTCCTTTGCTACGAGTTGAGCTACACCCACGCAGTGTTCCCAAGGAAGGGAGCCAGACAGGCACCTGCAGAAGACATGGGCATTGGTGGAGTGAACGGGTGGACCATGTTCCCCTGTTCCTTGGTATTTATAGAAGCTTAGTACAGGCAGAAGTTATGTCTGAGAGCCCTTGAGCAGCATTCAGAGCAGCATTGATCAGACCTTGTCTGGCCCTGCTAGTGATGGGGCTCCTCTAGTTTGGATTGGATTGTAATGATGAGATATAAGCTGGGGGTATACAGGAAGGATGTAAGGAAGGCACTGAGATTAGCAGTGTTGTCTTAAGATACAGTGCTTTGGTTCACACATAGAGCAAGAAAAATATTGTTGCAATGGGTTTTTAATGTCATCCTGGTGTGAAGGATGGTCCTATCATGGCAAGCTGCCTGAGCAGCCTGGCCCCTTCTCTTTTCTGTAACCACACGCTGGTAGATGTATGGTGAACCTAGGGCCCAGTTCACATTTACATGCTTAAATCTCGAGCGTGTAAAGCAATCCATAGATGTCAATGGGATCATCATGGGCTGGGAATTAACAATGGCCTTAAGTGGGTTTTCAGCCTGAGATCCATTCATCACTGCTAAGTGGTCACCAAGCAGCTCGTGGGCACTCAGTGAGCCTAGCCCTGCTCAAGTGGTCACTCCAAATGCTTATTATTCCTCCTTGCTCGCCTGTGACTGATCACCCGGATTATCCTCTGTTGTTTCTGGGCTCTGATTAGATTCCTGCAATTTTTGAGGAAGTGGGATAATAAATAACAAACCATGAGGAGCAACTATCAAGTGCTTCTGTGAAGAAGGGCCCTTCTTTATGCATGTGGAAATGGGGATTTGTTCACTGTGCCTCTATCCAGCCCCACATTTTTCTTGGTGCAATGAGTTTAGGTGATTTTCCCCTTGCAGCAGCCCAGCTGCTGCAGAATCAAGTGTTTGCAGCCTGAGTTAGCTAGGAGGGCTGGTAATGTTTGACCCGCTCTGAATCCACTGACAAGGCTTTAAGAAAAGGGAAAAACAAAGTACAAAAGCGACAAACTGATGCTTTTTGTTCCAGAAACTTTCTGCCACCAATTAAACAAAGAATTGAATACGGCCAGCCAGGTAGAAAAATGAAATAAGAAGCAGGTCCGCTTGGTGTTGCTGCTTTCTTCTGCATTTTTCTTGCAGTGCAGGCGGGCTGCCAGTGCTGATGTGTAGCTGGCTGTGTCAGCAAGGGTCAGGAACGCTTTTTTTCAGCTGGAGCTCTCTGCTTCCGTCAGCCACTCGGCCGCGGTCACCTCCCCGTGTCACCTCTCTGCGATGTCCTTTGAAGACCAAGCATCGCCTTCTCAGAAGCAGGCACAGAGTGAGGGCTGCTCCACAGCTCTGCTGGAACTGGCAGGGATACAAATCCCCTTTGCTTCCCACCACAAATCCTTTCTCTGCATGCATGGGAAAGGCATTTTTTCCTTCAATTTTCCTTCTCTAAGCTAGGAGGAGCTTGGCCATCTATGGCCATTAGGGCTAGGTTACTCATCTGGGTTTTGGTGTGGCCAGAGATGCCATGTGAAAGCAGTTTTGCAGGGCTGACGGCTGTGCGGTCATTGCAAGGGCAGAGCTGGAGGTGTTAGTATTGCTTGTGCTCCCTGAAAGTCAAACCCCATCCCCTGTCTGCATCCTACTCACAGTGAGTTATGGTGCTGTTGTGTTCATTACTGGGTGATGCTTCTTTGTGCTCAGTTCTGCCCCTTGAGCCCCATCTTTGGTGTTCTACAATGTTCTGCTCTACGCTGGAGAAGAGCAGGCGGACACCAGAACTCTGCACCTGGGGAGGGGCTCTTCCTGAGAGCGGGGGTGTCTGTGTGCAAGGAGAGGAGACGGTCTGGTTCCAGCAAGAAAATCAATATTGAGTGCGTGCTGCCCTCCTTTTTTTGGTCCATGGCCAGGAAACAAGAGACAGATCGCTTTTTTTAAGGGCAAAGAAGGCAATGTAGAAGTAATATTGGCTACTGCTGGTGTTAGAGAGAGCTGTCCCTTGGAGATGCTGGCTCAGATGGTACTTTCTCCCTCTCCACAGATGAGAACAACTTCAGAACTTAAGCCCAACACATAATGGCAGAGAGGGAAATGTTTAATTGTCCTGGCTCTGCTGCAGGCTGATAAGCCTACATTGATTTTCTGTAGTGAAGTCTCCAGAGTGTACGTGTTGCTGTGTGTGCATGTGCGTGCGCAAATATCTCCTGTTCCCTTGGTATTCCCGATCTCCCCATTGCATGGCAAGAGCTTGATGGTTTCTCCAGAAAGTGGCCATTTACTGTGCAATTATGGGTGGTTCTGCTTGCTCCTTTGTTTTCTTCCCTTTTTCCCCCCTTTTCATCCTTTCCACTTTCTGTACCAATCTGGGGAGGGCTTTTGGAGTAGGTTGCTCTTCAGCAACATGTGTCCTTCAGCCTGAACTGCATTGTGGAGGTCACACGCCCTCCAGTCCAGACCATCAATCCCTATTTCTGCTCAGAAATGCAAACAGATGGAACAAGTCCAGAAATTCTCAGGTCCCAGTTGAGTCATTCGCGATGGCTTGAGCAATTTTGCACTGGAGAAGTGTAGAAAAATGTTTGGTTAACTTTTTATCTGTTTATTTTGTGGGTTTATTGGAAACAAATGCAGCAATAAGAGGTGCTCCAGCAAGCTTTATAGCTCATCTATGAAGCCTATGAGCTCCGGAAATTTAGGATTTCTAGCTGCAAGCTGGCTGCTTATCTCATATGAACCTCCCAGCCCAATGAGGTGTTCCCAGTGTTAATAATGAAGCACCGGTCTGTATGCAGTGATGGAGAAATGTCTAGGGGAGCTGAAGAGGGGATGAGCGGTGTTCAGGTGGAAAAAAATAAATAAATAGGGGAACTCTGACCTCCCTGGAGATGAAATAGGCTTAGTGGGCCCGCCTGACACATGTCGGATAAAATAAAATAAACAAGTAACCCCCCCAACGCCGTTTGTAAGGAGATTAGTGCAAACACGGTGAAATTTCTCCAGGGACCACGTGTGGCTGAGGCTGGAGCCTGCAGCTCACAGCTCCTTATCAGGTCTGTGCGATCCCATTGTCCCCCCCCTAGGGCTGTGCTGAGGACACATCTGTGGGGCTGGTCTGTGGTCACTGTATGGTGGTCCACATCCCCTCGCCAGCAGCTCGCCCACTGGAAGTAATGCGACATGACGGTCTCATTTGCCATCTTCCCCTCCGGGAAGAGGACCCGTCCCTGGGCTGTGGATTATCCTCTGGCTTATTACAACATTGTTCTGAAACAAATCCCACAAGCTTCTGCCTGTGATTGCTTTTCTATGCGTGTAGGTAATCATCTGGTTGTGCCAAGTGTGTTATGTCTAATGCAGACCCTCAGCTGAGCTTGAAGTGATGACATCGAGTGGGGAGCAAGGATGGAAGAAGCCACCTCATATCTTAGTGCTCTTGAAAGGCTGTGGATGTGTTTGTTTTAATGAGAAAAGTCTTCTAATATCAGATGGAGGAGATAAGAGGATGCATTCCCTTTTGCAATTCTGAAAACGGGGTGAGTCTACAATAAGGGCAGTGAGGCACTGGCACAGGCTGCCCAGAGAGATGGTGCTGCCCCATCTCTGCTGGCACTTGAGGTCAGGCTCAACAGGGCTCTGAGCTGCTGATGAAGCTGTAAGTGTCCCTTCACTGCAGGGGCAGTTGGACAAGGTGGCTCTTAAAGGTCCCTTCCAACTCTAATGATTCTGTGTTAGGGAACTTCAGAAGAAGATGCCCAGGTGTGGAGGCTCAGCACTCTGCTCTGGAACACATCTTTCTTTGCTGTGTATGTGGCCTTTAAGTGTCCTTTCCAACTCAAATGGTTCTATGATTCTGTGATGATTCTATGATATCCAATCTGTAACTGGGGACATTTGGTGACATCTCAGGAGGTGCTTGTCAAGGGGCTTATGGAACAAGTGGAGGATGTGGCTGTCAGTTGTCTTGGGGATCTATGGTAATGTTTGTGAGGTGTCTGGTGAGCAGCCTGGGATATGTGGGGTATGTGTGGCGTGTATGGAGAACACGCTTGTGCTACTGAGGAAGCTCAGGTAAATTTTGTGATATTTTAGTATTCAAGTCCAGAAGAAAAACTGGAGAAAAGCAGCTGGGCTGCTTGTCCCTGTAACAAAGGGACACATTGCCATCAATAACTCCCTAACAAGAGCCTTGGGGCCAGGCTCCGTTTCTGCAGAGTGGGTTTTTGTTTAATAAAAAATGCCATGCATACAAATGAAAAGATATGCTGGTCTCGCTTCTCCTACCTGACGTTTATGATTGCTTCACCTGCCTTGAAACAGGAGCATTTACTTGGCCACGGGCATTACAAGGGCCTGCCTCAGTTTGATTTCTGAGTAGTTTCAGGGAGAACAGGACCACCTTGCTGTGATGAGCACCAACTGCCATCAGAAACCCTGTGTTTCCAAAGGGAGTAGGATGGAGAATCATCATAGAATCATTAGAGTTGCAAGGAACCCCACCTGGTCCAACCCCTCTGCAGTGAACAAGGACACCTACAGCTCCATCAGGAGCTCAGAGCCCTATCCAGCCTGACCTTGGGTTTCTAGAGGGATGGGGCACAACCACCACTCTGGGCAGCTTGTGTGGGTGCCTTACTGCCCTCATGGTTGGAGTGTGGAGAAAGTTCCTGTGTCCTGGTAGTCCTGGTCTCCTGGTATGGTCTCTTATAATCGGGGTGCTCCAGTACATCTATGTGTGCTGGGATTTGGGTTAAGGTCTAGAAGGTGCAGTGGGGTATCCCTCTTTGCTTAATGCTGCCAATGTTGTTACTGTAAACAGCTTGGTCTGATGGTTTGCTCCCAGGAAGTTGCTTTTTTTAATTAATCTCCCCAAAAGAGTGTGAATATGATATCAGCTGGGACCCTGCCATGTCTAACACCTTTATCCTCCTGCTGCTTGTCCAGCCTGTCTGTTAAGCATGTTTGATGCCTCTGTCTCAAGGTGTGATGGATAATTAGTGCTCGCCTGCTGCCAGGTGCTGGGTACTGCTCACATCCTGTGCTGCCCAGCACTGCTCCAGCAGCCAAACCTCCCTGTCAAATAGGTTCCCTCTCTGTGCACGTGATGTGTTTCTCCCTTTGGAGCTGCTTGCTCAGCCCATTTCCTCTGTGTGTTTGCTCTGCTTCCCTGACCTGCGCTCACAGCTCAGCATCCTCCCACTCTCTACTTTGCCCCCACATCTCCAGGAGTCTGCAATATTTGAACAAGAACTCAATTAATTTTCATTGTCGGTACTTGTAATTAAATGTGAGGAATGTGTTTTCTTGCACTTCTCCCCAGTTTCTCTTCCTCATCTTGCTCCCATCTCCCTGCCCCGCTCCCTCTCTCCTATTTCATTGGATCCTGCAGATTTTGGAAATTCAGATCCATCTGCTTCATGCCGATGGGAAGATACCGTATCGCAGGCAAGGCAGGCAGGGCCCTCAGAGCCATGGCGTTAATTAATGGTAATCCCTTAATCGCAGGGTTACGCCAGGGACCTTATTGTCCAGTTTGTCCTCTCCTGAGCAACATCAGACCCATAACAGCAAAATTGACTGCCCAGCACCCAACGAAGCACCAGAGATGATTTTCCCTCTGATTACATGTATTTGAATAACTAGGTATTGTAAATGCATTTTCCCCCCCTCTTTTTCTATTATGGCTGCCACGATCTGGAGAAATCACCCTTGCTGCAAACACAACAAAATGTTCTGAAATGTTAAGGGGAATCAGTGGTAGAGTTTACCGGAGTGTGTTTTCTTCCCTCCTGCCCTTCCTCCTGGTATCCACATTTTTATTCAGAGAAGAGGCTGAGTGCTGAAAGGCCCCATTTCACTTGGACATCTTATCATGTTTGATCTGGAATTGTTCTGAATGCTTTCATCCAGTCAATCAAAACTGGCTCTCAGCTACTCAACAGAATATATATATGTATATATATATATATTCAAACAATCAAAAATATATATATATATATATATTACATTTTGTTCATGTTGGTTCTTCTACAGCAACAAGAAGTGACTGGGGAAAACATAGAGATCATGTAACCCCCACAGAAAATTGCATTTTGGTGGAAAAAAGGCCATTTTTTTCCCCCTTGAGTGGTAGTTTAATTTTATTGAGTAGCCCTGTCTCTGATGTCTGTGTTTCCTTCCAGGGAAGCACCTGTGCTCATATAGCACAATTGGCTGCAAGCATTAAGGTCACCACAACACCATCCTTCCCCTCCTGTTTCCCAACAGCACACACTGAGCTTTCAAAGAAACCAACCCAACAGGAATGGCAATGTTTTGATGGCCTACATTTCATCTGAGTCACTTCTGCTATGCCTTTCTTCCCATTAGTGTGCTCCATTTGTGTTATGTTGCCTGGCTTTGCATTTCCCATTGTGGCTCAGCCTTGGGCTGAGGCCAGCGTGAAGAACATCCCAGCTCCAGAAGGAGCCTGTTGGTGTCTTCTGCTGGCTGGTCTCCAGGGGTGGATGTTACTCCTGGATCACGCTGACCCAGATATTCAGAAGGCCAGGAGATCTGCCTAGCGTGGGTCCTCACAGAGGAGATGTTGCTGGAAGCATCTTGCTCTGTATGTAGCAGCAGCTGTGACCCCTCCTATAGAAAGGAAAACAGTGGAGGAGCAGAGGTGCTCCGGTATGTGCTGATGCAGCATGTGTAGTAGCTGTGGTGTGGATAAAACCTCAACTGTGTTTAGCCTTAGTTTTATGTTACTTTGGATGGGTGAACCGGAAAGAGAAAGAAATGAAAGAGGAGTCACAGATGCATAAAAATTAGAGATGGAAAGGACCTGGGTCACCCACTCAATACTTTCCTGCCGCAGGATGATTGTTCCTGGACAGAAAGCTCTGCTCAGAGTTATGGCTGGGAATACATTAACCTTTAAAACAATAGCATTAGAATGTTACATATTTTCTTTAACCCAGGTGCTACATTCCTGGTAAATGTGAAGTGCAGGTTGGGTCTGAGCGGTGCTCCCACAGGAGGAGTTATGGGGGCTTTTTTGGGGCAGGAGAGCTGAGCCTGCTGTGGGTCAGGTAAAAGCAGCATGAAGCTGGAGCAAAGCTGGCCAGCTGTGCTGCATCCTGCCCTACACATGGCAGCCACAGCTTGAGCTGCAGGAACAGCTCATCATGGTACAAGAAGAGGAGAGTGTTGTCATGTAGACACACTTGTTTTTCCAACCTCCTGTGTACAGTGGCTAAGTGATGCTCTGGAGCTGAATTGCAGGGGTCCTGGGTGATTTTATCTCCTGCTTCTCTGGCTGTTTCCTGGAGGGGATTGACAGGGAAATTTTTCTTCATCTCTTCTTGTTTCAAAGCAGGACGTAAAACATCAAGAGGATGCATCTCCTTGAGTTTTGTCAGCACCCAGGAAGGCGCTTCAATAGCAGTAGTTTGTCTATGACTTTCAAAGTGAGGCTGTTAAATGTCTATCAGCGTTTCTGCCTGTGCTTCACGTGCAAGGAAATGGGAACACTGAATGAGAGAAGCTCTGACTGGTGCCTAATGTATCAAACATTGCTGCCCTTCCTGATCCCTACCACTGACCTTAGGGGATAAAATGGAAGTGACCCTACTATTGTCAGTTCTTACGTGTTACTTTGTAGCCACTATTCTTCTGCTTCCCGTTTGGACTGTTGTCTGCTGCTTTTCCAAGCTGTTCAGCGAGATGCCACACAAAGACACAGAGAGATGTATTGTTATTATTGGTGGTTGTTGTTCCCAAGCCTTTATTGATTTTTATGAAAGAAATAATAACAATGTGCAGGAGGTGTCCAGCTAACAAAAGAGGTCCTGCGGTACTCATCTTGAATTAAATATATAGAAGCAGAATCCAACTGGGATATTGACAAGCAAATACAAAGTGTTGCGATTCAGCATTGTGCTGGAGTGAAAGTGGGACTTTGCCTTGCTGCAGCCCGCCTTGGTGAGGAGAGACAGCATTGTCCTTTCCCACAGCTTGGCAAGAAACATGTCCACAATGCCTTCACCCAAGGCCAAAAATAAACATGTCATCAGTAGGAGGGAGCTGGCATCAGACACCCATTTTGCCATAATCTGGGGAACTGAGATGCCTCCATTAAAGCAGGAGTGGGATTTGAGCCCATCCCTTTGTAATGCAAAATGGTAACTCAGTCAAACCTATTTGGACTTGACTTGGGTGAGCAGATTGGTTTCTGCAGATGGTTTCTGATGGCCATTTTTTTGCTTGACCGGGTTTTTCTTGTACGTCAGCTCAGCACAAAGGGAGGAAAGCAAAGCCTGTTCCTCACTGTTGATCTTCTCACCAGCTTCACTCACCAACTCAATGGGTTGATGTATCCCAAGTAGGGAAGGAGGTGAGGAACCAGCTCCCTTAAGTCATTTCTAACAGGGGTCTGCAAAGGTTTGCTCTCCCTTTTTTACTCTTAATTTTGCGTTTTCTACAAGATAGAGCATTTACTGTGATTCTACCTTAGGAGCAGGAGTGTCCTGAAATGACACAAAATGTCACTGTGTTCCTTGTGGGTCTGTTGTCTGATTCTGTCTGTAGCAAGACTGAGAAACTCACACAAGGTTCAGGTAATCCTGTAATGTCAGAATTTCTCTCTCCCTTGACTTTACAAGGGATTCCTGAGCATAATATTGAATCACAACCATATCGCTGCTCTTAAATCAGTTCCTCTAGCAAAACATCACTCCGTAGAGGAAGTTCTTTCAGTGGAGACAAAAATGAAAGCATTTATCGGTTTGAAAAGATCCCTCTGTGTGCCAGAATCAGTGAGAGAGAATGGAAGTGTTAGTGCCTCTGGCAATGCCGTCGCGAGGCTGTTTGTCATCCCAGCACAAGAAGAAGCTGAGCGCACACAAATATTAAACTAATATTTTTGGTGCTTGGTGAGTTTTGATCATCATTTCCTGGTGCCTGAGGCAGCAAAAGGGAATGAGATGCGGTATCCCCAAGCTTTGTATCCATGGCTGAATTGACACTCCTTTTATATTTGTTTATAAGTATGTGTGACTCTTATTATTGGTATTTATCTCTAGTGTGAGAGAGATGCTAAAGTTAGCCAGTAGCAGTACCCACCCAAGACTGCCTAGTCAGAAGGCAGAAGAGCACAGTAACCCATTTTTGGTCCTCAAGATGCTGCCTATGCTGAGGAGATGATGTGGCAATTTTCAGCTCAAACGTGAATTAAGAGACGGCTGAGGTCATGTGGGAATCCTCATCTTCCAGACCTTCCCGTTTCAGTGTCAAAATTCTTCTTACGTAGGTATAGGACAAAAAAAAACCACTCAAGAATTTGAAGCTGGTTAATCCTCAAGGCAAGAACTGAGACTTCTGCCCAAAACAGAATGGCAGCCTGTCTTCCCTCTAGACCTGCTCTCAATTAGTGCCCTCAGACTTGACTTGGAGGAGGCAGGGCATTTTTCTTGGATGAAGGCTAAGGAAAATAACAGAGGCTGTCAACCCCCTGACCCTGCTGAACAGCCAAGACCACCCCTCGCACTCCAAATAGCCACACTGTCGGCTGAGGTGTACTTTGTGAAGAGTGTACCAATTATGTGGGCTTTTTCAGCCTCTGGGAGCAGTGTGAGCTGTTATTTTCTTGAGTGAGTGAGGAAGAGGCTGAGAGGTATTGGAGGTGACAGGCAGTATCTCCTGGAAACTGCAGTTAACCCAAAGTTAAACTTAACTCCTTGAGAATGTTGGGTGTCAAAGCTGAGTGTTGTGTATGGAGGGCAGGACATGAGAATGGGCACCCTCCCAGCTCAGTGCATATGGCTCCATGGAGGGAGCTTCTGCAGAGTCTGAAAGTTCTCAAGGTACTTCATGTGTGGAGCCTGGGACGGAAATGAGCTGAATGATAAGGAGGAGAAAGGATGAGAAGTTCTCTCTCTCTTCCAGCCATCTTTGAGGGTGATTCATCCTCCCCAAATTCCTGGCAGTTTCTCTCATTGACCAGCAGCTCTATCTTGCCTTGCTGACTCATAACTGCTGGAAGCTTCTCTGGGTTCAGAGTAGGAAAATGTATTGCCTTGGCTTTGATCTTGCATGAAGTTGTTTTATGGGGGCAATGGGCAGCTCAGTAGAGGAAGGGACAGTAGTAAGAAAAGCCATAAAGAGGGTGAGATAAAGGCTAAGGAAAAGGAGGTAAAATTCAAGCAAGAAAATGCGTGTTTGGATTTTGAGTGACAGGGGAAAGTATTTAACTGATCTGAAGCCAAACAAATGAACAGCTTGATGAATGATGCAAGCCTATGCACTGTGGTTGATTTCTTATTGCAGTGGTGATATTAGTAATAAAATTAATATCAATAGTTACCTAGGCCTAATAACTGTACAGATTGGATTGTATTAGGTTTATATTGCTTCTAATAATCTTCTATTGTTGCTATTGCATGGTAGGAAGGGATGGATACAGTACCTTTTCATTAAAACAAGGTCCCAGCACTTTTGTTCACTCATAGACATAGCTGGAGATGACTAGTGTATACCCCAGCAATTAAATCTGTCCTTAAGGCTCTTCCTAAATGAAAAGAAAGAGAATCCATTGCTTTTCTTGAAGCTGTTTCTGGAATAATTAAATGGGATAACTCAAAAGTCATAATACAAATGCTTTATCTGTCATTGGGTGAGTTTGCTGTGCTGACCTTGACTCTTGTTGACTTGCGTATGCGCTCCCAAGCTACTAGCCCAGAGAAGCCAGCTACACACTCATAGCAGGTAGCATCCAGTGGGCTGGGTGGTGGCAGCCCCTGCATTGTGACAGTGAAGAAAGGGGATCTGGGGAGGATCTGGTTGAGTGCTAAGGGATGACCTGCCCTTATGGCTCCACTGGGAAGCATACACTGAGAGCTGCTGGTCGGGGGAGGCAACTGTTGGAGCAGTAGGGCAGTTTCCTGCCCTGAGAAAGTATCCAGGGACTGTGAAGGGTACTGGGGAATGCTTCCCATTGGAAGATGACTGCAAAAAAAACCCCTAAATAACCCAAGCCATGCTGCTGCCTTTCATGCTCCTAAATGCCAGCAGCTTCAGCTTTGGGTGGTGCAAAAGCTGCTGGAGGGGATCTGTGGCAATTTTTGAAGGTTCTGACATAGGGTTTTCTGTTGGAACATCCCCAGAACCTTCTGGGTGCTCCTGTTGGGAGCTGTGCACAGAAGCACTGACCTCCATGACCTGGGTCAGGCTGTGGGTCACCATGTCCCAGCCCAACGTGCCCAGAAGCTCCCCTCAAGCAACCTGCCCATTCAGCTTGTGGCCCCTATCAGTGTGCCTCTGCAAAAACAACAAGCTTAGAGAAAACATCGTCTGTAGAAGCAAAAGACTCACTGGGTTTTATTGAATTTGTTCCAAGCAGTTCTACATTCAATCACCCAGAAACTGTCTCCCTGCAGGCAACAATATCTCTTACTAACGAGTATTTGCTGTTCGAAATAGTCTGTCTTGTACTTCACAAGTTCTACTCTGCACCCGCCCTGTGCCAGGGTTCCTCTCTGCCTCTCAGAAACAAGGCTAGAGCTCTGTTTGTGTGTGGATGGGGGGGCTGTTGCAGACAGCCTTGTCTTACACAGCACCTGCTGGCAGACATAGTAGGTGCTAATGCTGCTGTTGAACCACTGGTACCGCCCTTTCCAACTGTGCCCCATGCAGCACCTCCTCAACTTGTGTCTTGCATTCATCTGCAAGAGTTTATTAGCAAGGCTTCTCTGGTGATCAGAAAGAAGGGGATGGGGGAGGGAAGCGTGCAGGATGCTATTACCACAAAGCATCGCCTGGCTTTGCTCATACTACCGGTTCTGGGTGCAGGCTCAGGAAGCATCCCAATGGGCATCCAGCCCTGAGTTCCCAGGAGGGGTATATCCAATCTACAAATAAGGACAGGCACCCTCCCACCCCCCTGATACCCACCTCTACTGCTTGGGTGCTGGCAATCTGTAGCTCATCCAGTCTCAACATAAAAAGGCAGATGGCTGACATCAGCATTCATTACTGTCCAAAAAGGCTGCTGGGAGGAAGAAGGAATTGGAGAGGGAAGGAGAAGCAGGGAGAAAGCAAGAAGGAGAAGGACCCTGCTGTGGTTCCCAGGAGTGATGAGAGCATACTGTGCCAGGCAGGTATCACCTGAGTGAGTTGCTGAGGCTTCCCTGTGATGCTGGAACGTTAAATTGCCATTTTCTCTCCCACCTGGCTCCCTGCTGATTTCCTTGGGTCTTTCCCTATTGCTCCCCTCTAGCATGGATTGGGCTCTGTGCAGTCTTCAAAGTCTCACCACACATGTTTTCTGCATTTCTGGAGTCTGAGATTAATTCACCAGGCCAGAAACTTATCTCACAGAAACAACTCCACCAAAGCTGCTGGATTTAAACACATTGGGAATTGGGAGCTGTTCCTTATTGTGCATCTTGGGGAGAGCACAGCCGGCATCTTCCTTCCAAACCCTGGGGAACACCAGTTCCACAGTGAGCTTTGTTGGTGCTGATCTTACCATCCTGTGTATCAGATTTGCCTCTGCTTCCCTTTTCTGCAGTCCTTAATACCACGTTTCTCACCCAGCTGTGCCCCATCTGTAGAGCCCTCCTTCGGATGGGTGGGAGGTGGCCGCTCTCGTATGGCCCAGGTGCAGTGAGTGCATGCTGGACATGGTCACTGCTGAGACAGAGTCCCTCCAGCAGGCAGATGCCCTAACAGAGAGTGCTGGGAAGGTCTGAGGAGCTCTGCAGACAGCATGACAGATGGAGTGAAGCGCAGACCCAGAGCTCTGCACGCTGCCTCTTCTTAAAATGCCAGCAATGTCTTGTTGTTATCAGCTAATGCCCTCTAATGGGTCCATTAAACAGCTCTGGCTTCACTTGTGATTAGACAGTACCACCTTTGCTTGCTTCTGGGTTCTGTCGTTGGTCTCTGTGTGTGCCTGCACCCAACGCTCTGCTAACTCGCTGGAGGAACAGGGAGTGGGGTGAACCCAAATTGATTACTTTTCACCCAGTACTTGGCTGGCTTTCTTGGGAGTTTGGGGAAATTTTTTATAGCACTGAATATTGATAATATGTCACTGGATATTCGCTTAGCTCTTCGTGGCACAGGTGCTAAAAATACGAGGTCCTGCTTTCTAGAGTATTGGGGAATGTGGAGGGAAAGTGAACTCTGAGAGGTGATGGAGGAAAAGAAACTCTGAGGGGAGGTGAGCATGGGGAGATGCTGGGCATGGTCAGCCAAGAAGGAGGTTAGCATGGGGCTGAGTGAAGTCAGGCAAGAAGGGGGTTAGTATAGGGCTGGCTGAGGCTTCTGGAGGGTCCAAAGAAGAGAAGGGAGTAAAATGCGTGCTTGCTGCAAGCTCAGGGTCTGTGCTTAAGTGTGGATGCAGCATCACAATTTTGAGATCTACCACTGGACCTTGGGGATAAGTCATCCTCTTTTTCCCAGGACCTGGGCTGAGCAGAGCATTGTGAGATCAGTGGGAGATGCTGATTTTAGATGGTCACAGGAAGGCTAAAGGCAAGCTTAGATGAGAGGTAGTGATATGCATGCACCAGTCCGTGGGATATTTGTAGTGAGAGACAATGACAGAAAGAGCCCTTGAGGCAATACGGCCCGCTCTGCAAACTTAGCAAGCGCTTTGCTTTGCTGTGTGATGCGTCAGTTCCATTCCTAATGACCTCCGCCGTGGCAGGCGGGCCTTCGTCTTCTCCTTCTCGTGCTGGGCTGTGTGCTTCTGGAGGTTTGTTTCCTTTGTGCTGTGCTGCTGTAATGTCACACCAAGCTGCTAAGCCCAGCTGCAGCTCTGACAGATGACGTACCGGCTCCCTCTGCTTTAAAGCTGACATTTTCACGAGCACTAAACGCGCACACTTACGCTTTCTAAAAGGGAAATGAAGCCTCTGCTCTCTTCTTTTTATTTTTTATTTTTTTCTTCCTTGGCTTCATTTTGGAGTCAATGAAAGATGCTAAGTTAATAGCCCTGGAAACTGGAGCCCTCTGTCTGCTGAACATGTGTGGTGAGGGATGCACACCAGTAGCATTGCTCTTCATGGTGGGGTTGGGTGGAGAGCAATGGTCTTGTAGGGCATTGTGCTTGGAGCCCAGTACTGTGGATGGGGAAAAAGAGAGGAAGAAATCTGAGTGTCATCCCCTGCTGATGTTCGGGGTGCTTTTGGGCTGTGGTGGAAGAAGTCAAGGCGAATTTTTCCTTCTGTATTAATGGAAGCATGATCAGGCTATTTATCTTTGAGGAAATGCCAAGAAAAGGTCGGTTGTGTTTGGAAAAGGTAAAAAGGTACAAGAAATAGTGCTTCCTGCTGCCTTTGCTCCTGCCCTGAGGTGAGGGAACAGATCTGATGATTCCCATGTCCAGCATCACCATGCATCCTTTCCTCTGCTGGAACTGATGCGACCCCAGGCTCCACACTGGCTCTTGTGCTGGAGGAGACTTTGGGGTTTGAGGATATTAGGTTAGTCTAATGCTAGACTAGGAGTGCTATGGATCCTTTTTGTTGTATTTTAGTGCTTGTAGGAAATACATTTGTTTGGGAGATCTGAACAGAAGTGGCAGCAGATGCACTGGGTAATAAAAATGTGAAAGCCACAGTTGTGCTTTCAGGAGGGGAACAGAGAGGAGAAAAACTGCAGGCAGAAGAGATAAACACATGCGGAATTACGGAAAGGCGACATTTAATAGTTCGCTGATCACGTTCTAATTTCCAAGGTACGCTACCCCTAGCACTGAGTTAAATATAGCATCTCTTTACTTGGTTCCCCTTTAAAAAAGCACAACAGCCACCCGCCACCAGCAACAAATAGGGCTGGCTGAGCACGTGACTTGGGTCCAGTCCTGCTGCCCTGGATCTACCCCAGAACATCACCTGTGAACCTGCTGCTTCCCCTGCCCAACTGGGGCTTGCTGTGCTCTGAAAGTTTGCGTGAGTTGGGACGGAGGAGAGGAATAATGCTTTAATGCGAACTTGTCGGGCAGCATTTGCAACATTTGCCCAGAGGACGTTCGTTCCCGGTACTGCTATTTTGGTGGTGGCTCTTTGTGATGATTAATTTAAAGTGCCAGCATTGGGAATCATGGGAATGTACGAGAAACTCAGTTTTTCTTTTAAAATAGAAGTAAGTTTCCTTCTTGATGCTGCAAAAAAAACTTGGAAAGGTCATGCTTAAAGGCAAGCAGACCCCCCTTTGCTTCTCTTCCAATCTCCAACTTTCCCTTTACTTTCTTAATTTGGAGAAACCCTCTCATTGGGAGCGCACCATATGGCTGCAGATCCCCAGAATTTAAAAGCTGATGTCATCCAAACTTTTGCAACAGATGTCCCCGTTCCCCACAGCCAGGGTGCTCCATACCATCGAGCACATCACACTGAGGGCTTACTTTCCCCGTGCTCCAGGAGCCATCCTTTGGGTCACGTCTCCTGTGGGCTTATCACTGCCAAATCCCTTACAAATGCTCTGCACCATCTTGTTTCAACCAGTGGGTGAGATACTCTCCAGTTTATTGTTTTGACACGGGGGTGGCATGCCTCTTGTCAGTCATGCATCATCTTGTGGCTGCTTGTGTGCACCCATGGGTGGGGAGCCCTTGTGCAGGCACCCAGTCTGCAGTGAGTGGAGGGCTCACCATTATTTACCAGGAAAGGATAAACTACAGCATTTATATAAAACATATTAATAATTTCGCCCTTTCCCTCTACATTTCCCAAATTGATTTTTGAACTGCTAGCAGTCGTATTGCAATAAATATAGTTGAAATCCATTGCACATAATGGTTTATAAATTGTGAGCCATAATTCAGCGGGAGCCCAGGGTTCGGGTTGCTGGCCGCTGCTGGTGCGCTCCCGTGAGCGCTTTCCTTCCTACAGTCCCTGAGCCTGCACAACTCTCCAGCGGAGTAATAAATTGGGAATAATAGAAGCTCAGCTAACTACATTTCACTTGTCAGTTTGAAGATTCTATGCTGTGCGTTAAGTTCTTGCAAATGGTCGGCGTTAAAAAAAAATAAACTAACCCACAGCTCCCTGCTACCAGCTCCAATTTGCCACTCCCAACAACAGCATCTCACTGTTACCACCTGAGAACAGCCCCACGTGGCATTGGAAATTAGGTGCTGGTCCCACGCCCTCAAAGTTTGGTGTTGGAGAAGATGAGGGATTTGGTCAGGAGGAGCATCCACCAGCAGGGCAGAAGAAGCAGAAAGCCTCAGGACACATTTGCGCATCCAAAAAAGTGAGTAGCCTGCATCCCTCCTCTGTCCCTCCTTCCCCAAAATGCAGCAGCAAAGACACAGAAAAAATCCCTCTTGGGCAAAGAGAGGGAGCCAGAGCTCAGGGCTGTGGCTGGGCAGGAAAATCCATATCTGCTGCAGATTTATTATCTGTCGCACAAGATGCAGCACAGATATTTTTAAAACGTGGGCCCATTAAACTCTCCAAGTGGCTGGCTCACCTGCTATTTTAACAATGCGTTGTGACACCAGCTCTTTTATAGGTATTCCTCCTGGACTTGTTAACTCTAAGCTGTCGCATCCCATTTTGGGGGAGGAAAATGCCATAGAGGTGACCACGCTGGTCACACCAAAACAGTTTAATGAGTTTTTATGGGGGCCCAAGTCCAGAAATTTGGAGGGAGAATAATGGATAGCTTAGGAAAGGTGGAAGAGTGTTGCTATTCATCTCCATGATGAAGCCTTCCTATGGCTTAAAAAGCTTGATGCATCCCAACAAAAACAACCCAAAACAAGACAGGTTTGGAGGCAAGAGATGATGGTGTTTAACCCTCCACAGTGCCCTCATAGGCGTAGTGCAGGGGATGAAGTGGATACAGACTTAGGGACAAGAGCCTGCTGAGAAAAAGAGGCATCTCAGAGCCCAGCCACAATCAACTGGGCACTGAGGGTAATGCAGCTCCTAATGAATGGCCACAGGGATGAGTGTGCAGCACAGGTGACTTGTCCACAGATTCCTGGGGTTGCATCGAGAACAATGTAAAATGATGCGTTGGTACCAGGATGAATTCCTCTATTGGGTCTGAAAAGCTCACATTGCCACAATGCTGACAAGTGTTTCTGTTTTCCAATGCTGTTCTTATGCTATGCTCCTGTCCAGCAGAGCTGTGCAATCACCTTCTGGTTTTTACCATTAGGAAGGAAAAGGGAAATCTTGGGCCAAATTCCTTGCACAGCACCCTGCTCACTCTCTACCACACTCCCTTCCTTATGTTACAACAGCAGCAGAGATTTGACTGGAAAAATTGCAGAAGTAGCAAAGAAGAATAAACACAACTGCCCAGCAGAGATAATCAGTTGTTAAAACACTCCTACTGCTCTAATTAGAAAGGAAATGAAATTGGGTTTGAACCAGAATTAACCAGAGTCTCCCCCCCATTCCTTATCCTGTCCATCTACCAATTATTCCCAGCCCTTCTGGACAAATGTGGTAGGAGAAAAAAAGCAAACTCCTCCTATCCCCATCTCCTGGGACCTATTGAGCTCCCAGCCTTGCATTCCTCCCAGGCATTACCAGGCTGGGAGTCTGGTTTTTCAGAATGATGCGATGTGGGGGTCTTTCACCAGTGTGATGGAAGCCTTTGTGGAGGTTCTGCCCCTCCTGATCCATCCTTGAAATAGCTGTCCCTCTCTGTGCAGCTGGGGAGTGGTTCTGTGTATCCTAACCGTGGCCAGAGATTGCCAGGATACTAATGGCTCTTAAAAGCAGGTGGAATGAGACACTGATGGCATTTTTATTAAAGATATTACCATGAGTGGTGGAGATGGGAACTGCAGAAGTGGTGGGATTTTCAGAAACGTGGGGTCATGTATGGGGAATATGAGCCCTAAGTCCCAGCAGGAAGGCCCTATCCAAGTAGGAGCTTGCACTGCTGGCTTTTGTTCCTGCTGACTATTCTGGGTACAGGCACTGCAGTCAATATTTGCAGATACTTGCCCATTTCAATGCTTCTGGTGAGTTCCATTGCAGCCATCTCATGCCATTGCCCCCATTCTGAGCACTGAGGGCAGAACCCTTCCACCCAACTTTTCCAAATGGTTCCATCCCTGCTGAGGCACCAGGGGATAAGCTTATTTGAAAATCTGACTGCCCCTTCCTGTGCTCCATCCTCCCAGCATCTCTTCTCCACTGGCCTCAGCATTTTTGCATTTCCTCATGTGAAAGAAGTAGCACCCACGTTTCCACCACATATCGGTACTCAGCACTGGGCCACTTAGTGAGGGTTGACACCTCTTTGGCATTGCCTTGGGATTTCATTCCTGTGGATGCCCAGCTGCCGTGACATGCTCTGCTCAGGCACCACCGATAAATGAGCAAATTGCCGGATGGCTGGAAACGGCGCACACTGCGTCCCCTGTAATTTGTACTGCCACACAGCTGTTTGTGGAAGTGAAATACAATCAATGGATCAGACCAGAAGGCTCCAATTTAATCTCTGCAAACACTGAAGAGTCAGGATTTTCTCTTGTTACTTTTTTTTCAATGCCACCAAAGCCCAAGCCCGTCATGCTCAGACAAAATCTTCGAGCAATTTCCTACCTTTGCACTTTTTATTTGTTTCCTTCCTTTGGATGGAGCTCTCTCCTCATCCGGAGGGTCAGCGAATGTCTCCTGTTATCTGTCTCCTACGGAAATGCTGTTCTGCTGGTTGATGAGCAGCAGTGACCAAGGGTGGCCCCTCCATCACCTCATTCACCCAGCCATCTTTCGTCCCTTTGCTGATTTCTGCCTTTTCTTCCCCTCGTAAATGTGTTATGGCTCTGCTCCCCTTAATTCAAGACCAAGAAACCTCCACTTGTCCCTGTTGCCCTCATCTGTCTGGTTGGGGGATGGAGTGGGACTGTGCTTTTTGCTCTGAGCACTTCTGAATCTATCTGGTTCAGTCTGAGCCCAAGGCAATGTGCAGCCAATGTTGTGTATCTGAAGGAAGCCCTGCTCACCTGCAGGCTGCACTCTCCAGCATGTGCAGATGCAGAAAAATCTACCACAGAGCAGCTGTGAGATGGCCAGTCTTCATAATTCGGTGTTCTTGTTTCTGGGTGTTTTCATCTGTCACAATGAGTTGGCAGTCCTTTTGTTTTCTTTATGACCAGCAGTCACGTTGATCTCTCACCATACGTCTTTGGGCCTGAGCTCAGTACCCAAAGCTGGTCATGGCACTGGCTTCTTTTATGGTGATTTGTACTGATTCAGAGCCCCAAAGAGGCAAAAGTTTGCTTTACAGCTGTCTGGATCTTTGCCTTCCCCCATCACTCCTGGGAACTTGGGATACCCACATGGGCACCAGGAACACTTGGCTTTGCTGCTGTGAGAGGCACAGCACAAGGTCAGCCTGGCATTGCAGATGCTGCTAGGTTACAGAGATAATAATTCATGTCTCTACCAACAGGTCATGTATGAAATTAATGAATGGCTTCTAAAAATTGTGCAGGTTTCCTTTTATTAATATATTTGGGACTCTTCCTTTGCCCAGTGGTTGTCTGGACACAATTAAGCCATGCTTATCCAACCTAGAAAACACAAAACTTTTCCCATCCTGTCACCCCACAGCCATGGCATTATGCTTTTATAGAGGGTGTGGGCATCATTCTGGGGGGTTTGGGGAGGTTTTGAATGCTGCCAGGCTGGGCTGGCTGAGAAGGGAAAAAGCAGCCTGTCCTCTTCTAACGCAAAAGCCCTCCTCCCCTTGAAAGAAATAAAAGCCAGAGTGAAATGAAGGTAAATGCCAGAGGTTTAAGTACCACGCTGCTGAGTGTGCTTTAAAGGTTACCTTTCAGGGGGTTGAGGAGAGAGCAAGCGACAGAGAGGGAAGGAGCTGGAGCACTTCCCATTGCGAGGGCCACTCCAGTGCTTAATGGATTTTATACCCCTGTCTGCTTTCACTGACATTATTAAAACTGTTTATTCTTAATTCCCCCCCTCCCCTTCATCTGGGACAGGGGACTAACTGTCACCATGGCAATACCCAGTGTGAATGTGCATCACCAACTGGGAGCGAGGAGGAAGATTTGGGGTAGTTTTAAAGCAGAAGGGAAGGTGCTGCAGCTGGAGGCAGGGGTGTGTGTGCCATGGGGACAAACCCCTCCAGAAAAAGGCTAGGAAATTCCCCTCTGGGCACCTTGGCCAGGTGTCAGATGGCCAGAAAGGATGGGCTGAACAAAGAGGGATACACAGTACCAGAAAGCCCCACTAGGCAGGTGCACGTCTCTGTGACATGTGCCGTGTGTGCATGTATTTGTGTTTGGGGTTAGCTTTGTTTGCCCTCCCCAGCATGATACCTCAGAGATGCAGGGCCGTGCACGATGCCCGGAGCAATGGCTTAATGCTGAAGGTGCTTGATTAGAACTCTGTTGGGCTGTCTGATAATGCACCAACGATGGGGGGGACAAAATGAAAGCAAGACTGAGATGGAGATTTAATTGGATAATTCTCACTGAAGCATCTCTGGTTTAACCAGCCAGAACCCCACCTGCATCTTTCCATTAGTTTGCATGTTAACAAGGTCTGCATCCCATCAGGCGGATGGCGGGGTGTGAGGGGTGATTACAACTGGTATCACTACTTCCATTCATCCCCAGTGAGCAAAGCACTGCTGTTTAGTGAGCACCTTGAATCTTGGTATGGATAGCTGTAGAGCTGTTGCGAGCAGCCTTATTTTACCTTTTGCCCTGCATTAGACCCACAACTAATAGCAAGGAGCAGGGTGTTGGGAGCAGAATGGAACAAATGGGACAGCCTAAAACTTCTGGGATGGTTTACTTTTATCCCATGAATCATCCAAAACAACCTGAATGGATGGATTTCTTTCTCCCAAGGCTGGGCTGAGCTGAGTGGTAAAGACCTCCAAGAGTCATGGACAAATGCTAAATGTATACATACACAGAGTGATATATATGTGTATCACTAGCAATTTCTGGCATTCTTCCCGTCCCAGACAACCTAACCTTCACTTGGTTGAGATCTATCCTACGCTGTGAGCAGTGGCTGGTACAAAAGCAACCGGGCTGTCCTTGGAAGCACCAAGACATCCCCCAAGAAAGTTTCACTCCGAGTGCTTTATTTATGTCCAAGGCCCTGTGCTGCTCTCTGGGAGGTTCTCAGAGCCCTGCCCTCTGCTCTGACCTTCGACAAACATGTCCTGAAAGATGTCACTCTGCAGGGAAGCGGGGCATAAATGTGTCTGTCTGAAAGGCCACAGGAGCAGGCTGGGGGGAAGCAGACATCAAGGAGGTGGAGGAAGGTCTCAGGTTCTGCCAACTCCAGCATCAATAACACTCCTAGTAGGGAGCAGAGGCTTGGGAAGGAGCTGAGCTGAGCCCACCCCTGCCACAGAACCTCTAGGTCTGGATGTTTTTCATGTTGGGAGAATCTGAATAAGTGCTGGGAGGAGGCAGCTGCCCTGCCCTGGGGCGGGAGCTGTGGGGTACTCTCCGGGAGGAGGATGGTGCTGCCCAACAGCTCCATGGCTCAGACTGGAAGGGACCTGTAAAATCCCCTGGGTCACTGAGCCAGACAGAACTTTCAGCCAGATTTCCTAAGGAAACTAAGCCTGTGCGGTCATGCTGTCTGCATGTGAGAGCCTGTCTGGCTGCCAGCACCCATTCCATCCTGGCCAAACCTTTGGGCCCAATTTTGGGCAGGATGGAGAGAACTTGAGGTCTGGGAGGGCACAGGTCCCACAGTCCCTGTGCAGGCTCTGGTGAGCAGAGGGACCAGATCTGCATCCCAGCGGGGGCACAGGATGGTATTGGGACCACACTAGCATCAGACACTAGAGACTCACTAACACCTCACTGTCTTCACAGGAGCCCCATTTCCAAGCATCATCCCCAACTTGAGGTGACTTTGGCAGTTTGCTGGCTGCAAACTGATGCACCAGGACGCCTGCTGCGAGACCCCAGCCCTCTGCCCTGTGCCCTTCCCAGGCCCATCCCCAGGCACTGTTGGCAGGTATACGGCAAGAGGAAGCTCTCTTTGCTTCTGAGCACACCGGAGTCACTCAGCAAAGGATGTTTGCAGCGCTGGGCAGTGACACACATTGTTAGCGAGGCCAGGCTGAATCAAGAAAAACAAGCAGGATGACACTCAGCGATCAGTAATTCCTCCCCCTCGCTCATAACTCTGTCAGCCCCTTCAGCCGGACTGTCAAAATACGTTTGTCACAGAACAATTCCTACTCTATTTTTTTTTTTCCTCCCCTTTTTCAGACTCTGGCTGAACTCATCCGTTTGGAACAAAACCCAATATTCATTTCCTCTCTGGGCAGTTTATTTTATTATTGGCTCACCTGCTCCCGAGCTTGAAAAGCTATAAGACTAGCTGGGTCTTCAAAATTAAATTCTGTTGGGGTTTTGGTGCTTTTTTTCCTACTCTCACTTATTCCATGGCTGGAGGTTACTGGCAGGGATCTGAAGATGTACTTGGCAAGGGCGCTTTCTGTCTGGGATGGGGATGAGCAAAACAGGAAGCCTCTGTGAACCAACACCTTTTGAAGGGCTCAGGCTGTTCCACAGCGGGACAAATGCCTCATTACCACCTCCATCCCCATCCTTCCTGCCTCCAGCACCAGTTACATGCTCAGGAACTGTCTTTTTCGTGGGAACCCTGTTGAGATGTTGCTGTCTGTCACTGCTGCTCGCATCCCTGTGAGCGCTACAGGCAGTGTGGGAGCCAGGAGCTGACCTCATCACTTCTCAGAAGGAAATGGGCTGCCAGCAACTGGTATTCTCACTGACCTCATGCCGTGGGACCTGCATCCCGTCTCACCTGGAACTGCCAGCTGTGACACAAAGCTGCATTCACTGGAAGCGTCATTTGCAGCCTGGATGTGTGCCGTACTGAGGAGCCTGTTCCTTTGGGCTGCCATGTCCTGCAGTGGGACCACGTGGGAGCACCCCAAGCATCCCCAGAGTGTTATATGGATCCAGACCTGCCCAGAAGCCATGTGCTGGAACAAGAAAAGCAATCACAGCTGAAAATGAGAGCAAGGGGAAGTGTGAAGCAAAGCTGGTGGGTGCCAGACAGACATCCCCCAAGGTGCTTCCCACCCAGCCCTAGGATGGCAGCAGTGGCATGGTGGGAGAAGTCAAGGGCATGGTTTAATTCTTTTAGGGGCAGAAGGAAGCAATTTCCTCACTGAGAGCACCTGGAGGGCACAGCTGATGGATAGGACTCTTCCACTCGCCACAGGCTGAGCACAAAAAGCTCAGGAGGGATTTTTCCTGGGCTGCTCCATTAACACAAACAGACAGCAATGCTAGCTGCTGACACTGGGGTTAATTAAATCCATCTCTCCATCAATTCTTATTCAACTATTATCGATGGTCATTAGATCAGTGACAAAGTGACAAGCAAACCGTAATAGACTCATCTTAACCCTTGTGGTGCTGGAGGAAGGTAGTGGGACCAGGTACGTGTCTGGGTTGCTCTCAGAGCATTGCAGTTCTACTGGAAGCAGTCTCCTTGCTGCCACATGTCTCTCATAGTTCACATGGGCGCCCACGCTGGCTCAAAAGATGTCCAGGCACAGTGTCTCCTCACAGGGTTCATCAGTTTGGGACTTCTGAGCCATCTTTGCCTTCTTATGGATTTATAACTTGATGGGGAAAAAGAGCTAATAAGAGTTTGGGAAACGTATGCTGGCTACTCCTTGAGCCCCCCTGCATCCTGAAGGCTCCCTCTATTCCAGGAGACTCCTGGGGAAAGCTGCCTGGCTCCCTCTCCTCTCAGTTAACAGCAGAAATAGGAACTGAAGTCTGTCAAGGGGCTGCAACACATTTTCACACCTCCACTACTACAGCCCTTGAGACAAGGTCCAGCTGCTGCAAGGTCACCCTCAGCCTTCAGGTGGCTTTGCAGCTGGCTCGGGAGCAATGTTTGTGCCCTGCTGCTTAGTAAAGTACTTTGGGCTGAAATCCCTTCCCTGGTGATCTAGGGTTCCAAAATGTTCCTGTGGTCTGCAAATAGCTTGGCTTTGCATCGGCTGCTAACACCCTCAGAAGCTGCATGGTGAGTGAGAGCAGGTGAAAGCACCTTTACAAGTTAGAGAAACTGTTTGTATTGTGGGAAATAGGAATGAATGAAGCAAAGGGCCAGACAAACATCAGGCAGGGCAAGGCAAAGTGCAGGCCTGTGTATGGCAAAGTGGCCCTGCCACCATGGAAGGACCTGCTGCGTGCTCAGGTCCCGTCCTTGCTTGGCATTGCAAACCACACGCATTCCTCACTTCTCGCAAAATAATTGCCATTTTCATTTGTGGAGGGAAATAATTACTTCATTCATGACATGAAGTCAATTTTTGTCCTGAACCAGAGGGAGCCCTCGGCTGACAAAAGGAATTTCAGTGCGAGTGAAAACAAGACTGGCATTCTTAGACTGCAATTAAAGGCGAAAACGAGCCAGCACTGGGGGGTTTCTCCCCTTTCTGTTATTGTACATTGAGACAGATAGTGCGTAAAATGGGCTGGCTGCTCTGTTCAGAGCCTGTGAAAGGAAAGGTCTGCCTTAACTTCGTTAGCTCTACTAATAGCTGACATGCTGCCATCCAAAGGTGTGCCGAGGGAGTGGGGTCCCTTGGGGTGCCCCACCATGGGCAAGTGCGAAATGCTGCTGGGAGTTCATCATGGGGGCATGAAATCCCAAGTAGAACCATAGAGCAGCACCTTCTGTAGGGCTCCTCTTGCCCAGGGCAGCCCCAGACAAGCAGGGGGCAGCGGACCCCACAGGGGTATCCCCAGAGCAAAGGGGAGGGCAGGACCCAGCCATTGATGCTGAATTATATGGAAAAAAGGAAAGCAGAGGCGGGGTGTGTGGGGGGGTAGTTGTTCTGTAAACATATCTGTTTTTCACCATCCACACCAAAATGATTGAAGCCAGTGTCAAGGGTGATATCCAATAGAAAATTGATGAAACATTGATGCTGGGGGATGAATATTTCAGGAGGAGCTGTATACCTCGTGCTGCACTCTTCTTCAATCTTTAAGCAGCGTCAGATAACCTTGAGAGGGGTGTTCATAAGTTTGCAGTGAGGTGGGGGTTTGGTTGCTGCCCCCATGCGCTGCCTATATGAGGTTCCACGTCCCCATGGCACAGTGCTGTGGTGAAAACTTGAGGCTGATACCTGCTGAGCCCTCCTGGCTGCAGCAATGAAGCACTGTCAGGGTGGGACCTGGGGACACAGGGACGCCAGCAGCACCTGTGGGGTGGAAGCATCCCTGTGGCTCTCAGCTATCCAGAGTGGTAACAACAGTGCCATAGCAGAGATAGGAGCAGCCATCCTGTCATTACTAGGGGTGAAACCATTCCAGCAGCCAAGTCTGATCTTATTCTGTTGGCTTCAAAGCAAGGATGAGGGGACCTGGATTTGGGTTATTTCCTTGGGATGCATCCAATGCAAGGCATCTGCCCAGTGATGGCCGTACATGGGGACCAGTGTTCCTTGGTGACATTTAAAGATGCCTTGGGCTCTCTGTGTTTGCTGCTCAGAAGATTTGCTTGTTTATTTTGAAAATTAGCAGCGCTTGAGGTATTTTATTTTTAATAAAACCTCCAAGGAAAAGTTGTTCTGCTGTTTTTTTTTCTTCTTCTTTTCCTGCATGGAAGCAGCAGCGCTGGGAGGACGTGGTTCAGTGGGCTCTGTTTGTTTTATTTCCAGGGTGGGGAGAGAGAGGAAAGCTTTGCGAGGCGGGAGAGGGTTTCTTCTGTTTGTTTTGAGGAGCAGCTTTGATTTGCCATGAACAAACCCACAGCACTGTGGTGGTGGAGGGGAGCGCCCTTCCTGAGCAGGACCCCCTGCCACCTCTGCTCCTCCTGGAGGATGGGTCCCTCTGTGCTTCCCTTGCCTCCCATACCATCTCACAGCTTTTGGGTGGCTGGTTTCATTTCTATTTTCCCACCTCCTCTGTGCTGAAAGCTGCAAATCAGGACCCTGGGGCGCTCACGTCGCACCAAGGACTCTCTTTGCTATCTTTTCTTGAGCTGTATTTTTCCTTTTGCAGTGCTCAAACACCATCTGCTGTTTCATACTGTGGCACTTTCATGGGAGGGGGGTCAGTTTTAAGTGTAAACTGCTCCTTAAAGAACATACTGACTGTACTGGGGGCTGAAATCTTGTGGTGGATGCAAAAGAGACCCCGGCCTCAGTCCACCAAAGCCATCCCCAACCCACAGGCTTTCATTTCTCAGCTTCCCCACAGGAAGAGCATCTCCCCTGCAGCATCCTGCAGCCCCACAGCCAGCTACAAGATCTGCAGCAGCACCTCACTCTGTGCCCCATTAAAGGGGCAACCCAGTCCCCAGGGTCCTCACCTGGGAGCCACCAGCCTGTGCTAAGGCCCCTTCTAACATGGAGCATCTTCAACCTTCAGCAAAGTACAAGGGAAGCGAATGACAATTTTTGTGTGTGTTCCTTGGCTTTTCTTTCTATTTTTTCCTTTCCCTTTTTCTATTTTCTCTCTCTTTTTTTGTTTCTCTCGCTCTCTTTTTTTTTTGCTGTTCTAGTTTCTCGCTGGCAACAACACACGTTATGTTTTGACGAGTTAATAAACATCTCCCCCGGGAGCTGGGAGCTCCGGCATGCTCCGCTGCGCTGTGTTTTACCTCTGCCTCACACACTTTGCAGAGCAAGAGGCATTTTTTTCCCTGCTTCAAAAACGAGGAGCCTCACATTTCAGCCTCCTCCACCTCTTGCAGGTCTGAACAGCCTCCCCCCAGGAGCTGCTGATGCTCCTGTGTTACCTGCCAGGCTCTGACCTATCTCAAAAGCCCGTTCTGCTGTCCCCACATCCTTTTCCAACCCCAAATTAAACGGTAATGGAGTCCTTGGGACAGAGAGACTCAGCCCTCAGACCTGCTGTTCTCAGGATGCCCCTTGTGATGCACCAACCCAGAGCTGGACGCTGCCTGTCGGGAAGGATGAAATGACAGCTTGGACATGAAGACGGTGCACGGTCCAGGGAGCCAAGTTGTCGTTTTGAACGTGTAGAACATTATTGCTCGTGAATTATGGATAGTGATTGCACCTTCTGGACAATAAATTATTGAGCTGACATGCTGGATGGAGACCGTGCAGATAGGGAGGATGCTGCCTGCACTGTACCAGAGTGGGATCTCTGCCCACAGCTGTGGGAGCAGCAGGTCTGAATGTCATCGAGCGCCACCCAGCAGGGCAGTCCCAGCTGATAGGGGAATTTCCCCAGCTGGAAATGTTTCCAACTCAAGCCATGCTGTTACTCTATATTGGTGATGGGTCAAGGCATCTATTTATCTGGGAAGCATGCAGGTTTCAGGTGTGCATCCCTGGCTGGGCATGGTATTGCGGCCAAACCTGACACATGCCCCAGGTGTAGGTACTCCCTGGGGTGATCGCTGCATGGTATTGAAAACCCTTTGCTCCTCCAGTTTGCCTAAACACTATCTGGGCCCCATTTAGGCTGGAGGTCTCCATAGCATCCCCTGGCAACGAGAGTTCATAATCAAATCATGGGTGGCGTGGAAAAAGCACTGCCTTTTGTTTGTCCCTAAATCTGCTGCCCCATAACTAGATTTGGGAGACCCCTGGCACACTGGGAGAAATGGGGAATTATCACTGACCCTGCACCTGCTCCACAGCACTGGGCCTCTCCTACCTCGCCTCTTCCCCAGTTCAGATCTCCTCTAATGCCCGTTTGTTACTGGGGTGGTTCTGGAGGAGGGCAGGCAGGAAGGTGACACCAGGCTGTGTCCCCATGAGACCATAGGTGGTGCCCTGCAGATGCCAGGCAGGATTTCCATCCATTCCCACAGAGGCTCTGGAGTCAGGGGAAGGCAGTGCACAGTCCCTAATCGAATCACACACCAGCGGCACTCATAAAGCTCCGCAAAGCAGAAAGGGCTTAGGAGCCACTCAACCACAAACGCCTCCTCCTCCTCCCAGCACCTCCATGCAGAGCCAGCCTCCCTCTGCATCTCCCACCTGCAAACAGGCTTTGGGAGGGGGCTGCAGCCTGCAGCTATTTGGGTTGTCTTGGAGGCTGAGAAATCCCCATCACCCCCATTTTAGCCACCCCAGCCCACCTATGGCCCAATCTGTGGCTGAAATCTGGGTGGAAGGTGATCCCCAAGTCTGGATTGCAGCCAAAGGGTACTTTGTCTCACCAGCTGGGCTTTTCCTCAGCTTGCTGCTCACCTGGTTTCAATGTTGTTTAATGCTTTAATGCCCCTGTCTTGGCCACACCAACTCTGGGAGTGCTGGGACTTGGATGGACTGCAGGCACTAGGTCACTGGGAGAAAAGTAGGGGCGATGGGCAAACACCCAGGAGGAAAAACAGCCCTTTGCCTTAATGATAGTTTGTCATGTCATATTTTGCTACAGTTGCGAAATAGCGGCCGACTAACCATTCATTTGCATTGCTTTAATTCATATTTTGAATACCAGGCAGTGTCTTAAACACCGCCAAGTCTAACCCCCACGCTCTCACTGGGTTCTAAAACACACTCCCCACAAAATGCTCGCTCTGTGGGTCCTCTCTGCCCAGGAATGGCAGCATCTGGTGCTGTGGTGACAGCAGTGGGCACTCTGATCTGTTTCGCTCCTCTTCCCCACAGACACAAGCTGAAGACAGTGGGGCTGATGAGCTGCGGGTGCTGTCCCAGCAGCAGGACCCCCCTCTCCAACCCCACAACCACCACCTTCCCTCAGGAACCGAGCAACTGCCTGCCCTAAATCTGCCTTTTGGGGTGCCCACACAGCGTGCTGCGGGGCTCCCCCTGCTGCCTGCACACCCCTTCTGCACACTGGAACGGGGAGTGGGGAGGGGGAGTGGAAGGGGGGGGATCCGAAAGGGTTGAGCAGAGGCGGTGCGGGGCTGAGTCCGGGCGCAGCTCATCGCACGTTCCGCCCATGTTCACGCCCCCTCCTCGCCGCTACGCCCCTCTTTTCCACGCGGCTCCTCCCCCGTCCCCGCCCCAGCGCCGCGGGCAGCCCGGCAGTGTGGCGAGGCGGGCGGGCAGCAGCGCTGTGCTCCGCTGGGCTCCGCGCTCCGCCATGCCACCGGCCCGCCGCCTCCCTCTGCTCTTCCTCCTCCTCCTTCTGCTCCTGCTGCCGCTGCATCTTCGCTGGGCGCTGGCCGCCGCAGGTACGGGGATGGGGGGCTTGGGGGACTGTGGGCAGAAGTTGTTTTTTTGGAGAGGGGGAGGGACGTCCCTTTGGCTGTGCTGGCAGAAGTTGGCTGCCGTTTGGATTGCGCTCAGAGCTACGACTCCGTGTCCGAGGGTTTCGGTGCGTGTTTCCTATGGAGCGCTGTGGGGTCGGGGGCGCCGGACCCCCGTAGCTGCGCCCTGAGAAGGGAGAAGGGCGGCTGCGGGCTGCTGCGCTCCACCAGGCGATTCTGTTTTATCCTGTTAGGTTATTCCATCATCTTATTCCATTCCATCTTGTTTTTCCCCCGCTATCCACTAAAACCAAACCAGTCCCATCCCTGTCCATGGCACAGTAGGCTGTCGTGTCCTCACGGGTCAGGCAGGCAGTCCTTCAGGCTCGGTTTGATGTTGCCTTCCCTCCAACCCGGCTGTTGGTGGCCGGAGAGCTCAGCGATCTTCTCTCTCTTTTTTTTTTTTTTAATTATTATTGTTTTGTATTTTTCCGCTGTGGCTTTTCGAAGTTTCCTGTGCACAACCCAATCTTGTGATTGAGATGCACTTGAAATGCTGCCCTTCCGTCGGCAGTCCCTGCACAGACAACAAACAGGCGTCGCTCCTGCTGCCCTCTCTCGTTAGCACTCCTCTGATCCAGCTCAGCCTCCACTATATTTATATACATGAACGTGTGTGTGTGTATATATATATATATATATATATTTCTATATATACATTCCCCCCTCCCTACAGCTCGCTGAGGTTGGTGGCTCCGGAAGGCTGTAGCTGTAGGTATGGGAGCTGTGAGGTTGCAGTCTGGGTTTAATCTTGGGAGGAGAGGGGCTGAGAGCGTGCCACAATCCTGTGTCTGTCCCATATGCAGGGCTTGGAAGGAAGGAGGCTGGGAGGGAAAAACGGGTTGAGCCTGCCCGGGTGAGCCATCTGGGGGCATGCTGTGGGGATACTAGTGCGTCATTGGGTTGTGGATGGGATGGATGTTGCGGATGGTGATGCTGGGATGGGTGTTGAAGGTCCTCTAGCTATGGTTTTTCAGTGCCAGTACCTGGAGAACATAAATTGGGGGGGGGAAGGCAGCTGGTGGTGTCTGTATGGTCCCCGCTATCCCTAAGAGCTGAGATTCCTGCGTTGACGTTGTGGGCAGGTGATGGTGGGCTGCCTGAGGACCTCTGCTTGGCTCCAGGCCTGGGGTGCAGAGGAGCTTCTGCAGTGTTGTCTCCTTGTCCCTTGGCTTCTCCATTACCGAGGCTCCTTCCCTTCACCCCATCCCTTTGGGTTTGCAGTTTGAGAGTCAAATTCCTGTCCTTGCTCAGTGCCTGCCGCCTCTATGGGGACACTCAAATTGCTCATGGGGCCCTTTGGATCCCATCGGCCCTGGTTTCTGCTTTGCCTCCCTGTGGTTTGCTGTCATTTGCCTTGTGCAAGGCACCCTGCTTGTGAGCCAGCTGACAGCCACTGCACCATGGGCACTGGGCAATGTGCATCCTGAGATGCTGTGCGTGCTGCTCCCCCCAGACCAGAGCTTTTACCTATACAGCACCGTGAGAGTGGGGAGCCAGTGGCATCAGGGTGATGCAGCTCCTCACATCCAGCTGGAAAAACAAAGTGTGCGCCGCAGCAGGGATGCATCAGTGCTGAGAAATGCACAGCGCTGAGAGAGCCCCCCAGAAGTTGTTCCGATGTCACACCCACCCCTAAAGGAATGCTCTTGGTGAGAGAATGTGAAGGCAGCACCCTCTCAAATCCGAATCTCGCCTGAAGGGCGTTTAGCACGGCTCAAACGGGGCCGTTTGGAGCGCGGTTGTGCTGCTGCTTCGCACTGACATCGCACCGCCGGGGTGCTGCCGTGCCGTGCCGTGTCGGGTGGGAGCGAGCCGAGCCGCAGCCCCGCTCTGAGCCGGCCCTGACTCACGGCGCAGGAATGCGTCGGGCTGGCGGCCCCGGAGCCGCTCCTCGGCAGCGCACATCCCAAGCCGGGGGCTGAGCTGGGGCCGCGGGGGAGTATGGCCCTCCGGCTGTTGGTTTATGCTTCTGTTGGCTTTTAATCTGGGGGCGCCTTTGGGAAGAGCAGCTCCCTGCCTCCCCCTCTTCCTTCAGCCGGAGCTCTTTGGGTGCTGGAAACCCCCTTCCCAGAGAGCAGAGCCCTTCCCCGAGCCCGGAGGTGCAGGATTTGGGGCTGACTCAAACGTTTCCTTGGGATTTGTGCGGATAAAGGGTTGCTGAGGAAGAGGAGTGCAAAGCTTTCCTCCGATGGATGGGGCTGGGATAATCCCCCACCGGCATTTGGCAAGTGAATGTTTTGAGCCAGTTTGCTTCTGTTGCGCTTTGCCCGTTTTAAGGCAAAACTGTGATGTTATTTATTTAGTTATTTTCCTGCCCTGGAGATGGAGGACAGAGAGTTGAGACACTTATTAAAGAGTAATGTACTCAGTTACGCAAGGAGCAGACGTACAGCAAAGTAGTGACGGGACCCAGAAGCGTTCCCCCATCCTCCCGGCGAAGCAGAGCACTGGGGCAGCAGCTCTGGGAGGTGCTGTGGCTCCTGCTGTGGTGTGAGGAATGGGGACTGTCCCAGTTTTCAGGCTGGGAGGGGGAGGGAAGGGAGCTTGGCTGCCCTTCTGTCTGCAAGCATCCTCCTGATCCCTACCAAACTCTCCTCTACCCAGACACAAAAGTCAACTCCCAGCATCTCCTGTGCTAGCTGGTGTGGCCGCCCTTCCTCACCCCATTCCCCTTCTTTCCAAGCCAAAAGCTGAGGGATTGTTTCCCTCTGAGAAAGCGTGAAAAATCACATTTAACAACATTGAACGTGCATTAAACCTGTGCTGGGCTGCCTTTGTGGGGCAGCGACCACCGTGGGAGGAGAGGCAAGGACCTTGAAGGTTTCCAGCGGGCTTTGGGTAGTGATCTTGGCCTTTATGGGTGATGAAGAAAGCAAATGTACTTGCGTTGGGAGTACCTGGGTGGGTATCCTGGGCTGGGGGGTGCATGCTCCCAGCAGGTGCCGTGGGCGGTGATGAAAGGGCTGCATGGTGTGGAAGATTTCCTGGGGTAGGAGGTGGGAGCATGCAGTTCTTTGGGACAGGTTTAAAGAAGGGAAAGACCCCGCCTGGGTTGCGTTTGGGTGTTGCGTGGCCTCCAGCAGCGATGCTTTTCCAGGTTCGCTGACGTGAGCATATCCACCTTGCAGCCTCTGTCCCATCCATAACAGCACAGCCCTTCTCCAGGGCCAAGCAGCCCAAAGGTGCCTCCTGCAGCTGTGTTCAGAGGCACAGGGCTGTTTTCTGCCTTCCCCGTGTGTAACTTGGAAGAAAAATGCATTCAGACTTTAAGGAGAAGCAATCTCCTGCGGAGACCTGCCGCTGGATGCTGCCGTGTTGCTCCTGTGCTGGAGTATTGCTGGGGAACTTTCTCCCTTTTGAGCAAAGCAAGCTGGAAAACCTTTTGTTTTGCTTCATGCTCAGAGGATTCCTGAGCACTGAGGGCTGTGCTCCGTGCTGTGATGGCCTCAGGACCCAGCACTGGGCTTAGAATGTCTCAGCTGTGCCCTTCATCCCTCCCTGGGCACCGGGTGGCCGTGTTGCAACGTGTGCAGAGTCATTTGAGAAAACAACTGAGGGCAGCGGTTGCAGTGGATGTGTATACAGCAAGGTTCAGAGACGCAGATTTCAGGCATTTATACAGCAGCATAAAAAAGCCATGGCTGGCTCAGCCCAAAGCTGGAAAAGCGAGCTCGGAAGCTGGAAGCAGGGCTGGGCTGCTTCGCTCTGAGCGGTGACTAACAGGGGTTTTTCAAACAAACGCTGGGATAAACTGGTTATGCAAAGCGGGGGGAATCGGGCAGGTTCCTCGGAGTCTGCAGCAAAAGCAGCGAGAGCAGGACGTGCTGGGGCTGGTCCTGCCTGCTGGGGAATCCCACGCGTGGCCACACGGATCTGGGGGCCGGTGGTCGGGCCTTGAGAAACGTTGCTGATGCCACAAAATAATTGGAAGATGTATTGTTTTTTGCAAGCAGGCTGTTTGCCCCCAGCACCCACCCTTGGAGCATCCTCTGCGGGATGCCCATGGGACTGGCTGCTCTGCTTGTCCCTGCTGGCACAGGGCTTGGGAGTGAGGCGGATTTGTGGGGAAGGGCTCAGGCTGGGGAGAGCCTACAGGGGAGAATGCAAAACATATGTTTCTGCGAGGGTCAAATTGCACGCCTAAAAGCAGCAGGGAACAAAAGGAGTCGGCATCGCGCAGCTCGGGTCCTACAGCACAGTTGGGTGCAAGAGGGCATGGAGAGGAGGGACCCAGGGAAGCCCCAGAGGGACTGCGGGACCAGGGCTCCTGGGAACCAGCAGTGCTGGAGCTGGGAGGGAGGTCTGCCAGCTTGCACTGCATTCATAGTTCTGTGCATTGCTGGGGGTGGAAGAAGGAAGTTTGAGGGTCCAGCTGCACCTTTCCCATCTCGGTGGGAGGAAAAGGGACCACCACAGCAGCTTCAAACTGAAATCTTATGGGGAAAAAACTCACCTAAGCTCCTGCTGGGTCCCTGCCTCACCGAGGGCTGTTTGCTGTGGGAGCTGGGCAGTGGAAGCACCAATCTTAGCAGGGAAATTGCAACCCCAAATCCTCAGCTTTGCTGGAAATATCAAGGTTCTGACCAAAAGGCTTTAATTTCCATCATGCTTTGCTGCCAGAACTCAGCCTCCTCCAATACTGGCTTGGGGAACTGAATGAAAGTGCCTTTAGGAAGTATCTAAACAGAGGGGAGAAGCAGTAAACGCATTTGGCTGTGGGGGTCTCTCCCTTTCCATGCACTGAAGGCATGGGGACAACACCTGGCACTGTCCAGAGCTGTGTGCAACCTGTCAGCTTGGGAACCATCTGCTCAGCCCCCAGAGACCACCGTGTGGGATGGGATGGCAGCGGGGAGCCAGTGCTCCGACCCCAACAAATGGGCACAGCATCCCCATGGCCCAAGCTCCTATACCCAACATAGTAAAAACCAAACCCCTCTGCCTGGGTTGTTTTTGTTGGTGGCTTGTTTTGATTTTTGTTTTGGTTGTTTTTGTTGGGTTTTTTTTTGGAAGGGGGGGAGAATTCTTTTTTTAGCCTCACTTCCTCAAGGAATCCAGATTTTTTGGTGCTGTTTGTGTCTGCAGCCCTCCCCCGCTTCAGCTCCCAAGTAGACGTCTCGCAATTAAGTGCTGCCTGATTAGGAAATTAGCACTGAAGTTTTTATCCAGGCGAGCTGGTTGGTCTGTGGAGGGAGAAGGATCTATTAATATCCCTCTGAAAAATGAAATATAAACTGGCAGCATCACACTCGCCATTTACATTGGGGACCACAAACAGTGCGTGGGTGTGAGCATTTTGTTCTGGGAATCTATAGGAAAGCAGCTCGCATTCTGCTGCCGTGGGACCACGTGGGGTTGGCTTGTTTTTGAATACAGGTGCTGCAATAGCTGTGGCCATTATGCACTGTCATGCGGAGCAGAGAGCTGGTTGGTAGTTTGGGAAAGCTGTGAGCAAGGTGAGGAGCTGAAGGATGGCTTGGGGTCATGGCAGAGGATGTGCGTTTGCTGGTAGCCTGTAATTATTGCAAAAGGAAATGGTCCTTTGCTAATGAACGCTAAGTGGCTCCGCAGCAGTGAGCCTCTGTGTGGCCAAGGAAGAGACGGGAGGAAAGAGAAAGATGAGCTTCCTATCGCATGTGTGTGGGGTGGGAGATGCTCTGTGTCGAGGCCATACGGTTTGCTGGGGTGGGCTTGCTTAGTGCAAAGGAAAAATCACAGAACCATAAGGCTGGAAAAGCCCTCTCAGCTCACCCAGCCCACCCCGACTGCCCACATCTCCACTGCTCTGCAACGCCTCCAGAGCTGGTGACTCCCCCACCTCCCTAGACAGCCTGTGCCACTACATCACTGCTCCTTTGGAGGAGAAATGTTTCCTAATATCCTGTCTGAACCTCCATGTTGCAACAAATGGAACTGAGGAGGTATTTGTGGGAACTGTGATGTCTCGAGGCTGTGGGATGAAGAGCATCTTCATCCTCTTCTCAGGAAGGTGATCAGAATGAGACTTGGGATTTGGGAAAGCAAAGCATGCGTTCCTGCAGCTTATTCTGGAGAAAATACATGCAGAGAGATGGCACCGCTTCTAGCTCAAAATATATGTATAAATCTATTTTGGGGCTGCTGAGAATGCGGCTGCCCCTCGTGATGCTTCGCAGCTGAGATCACTCCTGGCTGCGCTGACCCGTGCTGGAGGTTTTGGTTGCAGCCCGGTGGTGAGCTCACACTCCTTGTTTGTGCAGGCAGGGAGGGAAAAGCTCAATAATCTGGGATGGAAAAGTTAAACAAAGCAATGGAGAAGCACTGGTGAAGAGAAAACTTTTTGGCTTTGTTTTGGTCTAAGTCTTCACCCGGGGCTGTTGTGCTGCCCAGTTTGGGCAGGAGCTGCATTTCCACACTGGTGAAGTAGAATGAAAAACCCAGAGTTTTTCTGACAGAACATCAGTGAAAGCTGGGCAGGGTTGTTCTTCTCTTCAGAAGGAGGTATTGGACCTTGTTTGTGGAGTAACTGAATTCCTCCGGTGCTTATTTAGAAAGAAATGCAGTCATTTTGCAGTGGCGTTTGGGGAGAGGTGTGAGGGGAGGGGATGCAGAGCTTGGAAAGCTGGTTGTCATCTTTGGGCTCTGGGGTGCCCCAGACTGGCCAGCACTCTGGCTGTGGTGCTTCTGGAGCAACCCTTATCCCAAATGCTAGCACTGGGATGCAGACCCTGATGTGGTGGGGCTTGTGCCATCCTTGTGCCCTCACCAGGAGGAAGATGCAGGGTTCTGAGTGGCTCTGGATGCAGAGCATCCCAGGGAGCATTCTGGTGTTCATTAATCAAAGTGCCTCCGGCTCCCCTTTCAATCTATAATAACCAGAGCTGAGAGAGTCAATCCATATCTATTTAAAGCACTTCGATAAATAAAGATACTAAATAAAATCACGGCGGCCCTCTGCACTCTCCCTGCTCCTAGGGATGTTTGTTTTCCCTCTCCCCACGTTCTTCTGGATGCATCTTTAAGAGCAGGGATGGCGGCAGTCGATCCCATTGGTGTGCCCGGCACCAGCCTCAGGTGCGGGGTGTCTGCGTGGGGACAGCTGGGGTGCGCGGGGCTCCGATGGGGGAGGGCGCTGTGTAGGAGTGTGGGAGCACCCAGAGGAGGAGCAGGGAGGCGAGGAGCCGGCTCTGCCACCTGCGTGACGCTCGTGGGAGCCGCGGGCTGTTAGCGCTCTCGTTTTCCCTTCCCAAAGACGAGAGTAGGGGAGCGCTGGGGGAAGAATACAACCCGAAAGCCCCCGGCGGTTTGTTTTGAGGACAGCGTGTTTGCTTTCACAGCGTGCCGGAGGGGATTGCGCTGCTACTGTCAGCAAATAAATAAAATAAGAGCTTTGTTTGAAACGAAGCCCTTTCTTCTGCCGTCTAATTAGGCGAGCTGGTACCTGCAGTGGCACTACCCGGCACCAACCGCACTGTTTGGGGCGTCGGCAGCTTCTGAGCTCCGGCAGCCCCTCGCCGTGCGCTGTAAATCCGTCTCTCCTGATAATATGTGCAGCCCTCGGGGCTTGGGGGGCGGCGGTACGGCCCGCATCGCGTGGATGCGGCTGGGCTTTCGGTGCGGCCGTCCCGTCGGGGCGCTGAGCGCAAAGCGGGGGGTCCTTTTTTTCCTCCCTCTTCCCCCCCACCCCCCTTCCCGTCCCGAAGCTGTCGCAGGGGCAGCCCCCATCCCGCATTCCTCGAGATAAGGATCCTGTCTGGCGCCGGGGTTTCAAATGCTCTCCTGATTATCAGCAGGCGCCGGGGGAGCCCCGGGCACAGATAAAGAGGGGCGGAAGGGAGAGGAGCTCCTGTAGCCCCGTCCTGCTGCTCCCCTGCCCCACCGTGCCGGGGAAAACTAAGAACGTTGAAAGGGTGTCGTTTTTCCTTCATTCTTCTTTTTATTTTTTTTTCCCTTTCTTTCGTTTTTATTATGATTTTCTCCCCCTGACCGGCTTTACCAGAACGTCCAGCTCCGGCAGCTCCAGCCGCAGCTGTAATGAAAGGCAGTGGTGGGGCACGGGCCCCAGCCCCGGGGATGGGCAGAGCTCACCCGGGGCCCTCGCTCTGCGTTCTGCATCCAAACCCTGGGGAGGGCAGGGCCAGAAGGGTTTGAACTCTTCTCTTGACTGTTGTTCCCCTTGCCTGTTCATCCTGAAGAAACACAGAGCGTGGAGGTTGTTACCTCTGCTTTATGCAGGGGCACCTGGGACTTGATGAGTCTTGGCATTGCATGTGACCCCTTGTGCATTGCACACCTTGGTATTGCGTTTGACTCCTTGTGCACTGTGCACCTTGGCATTGCATGTCCCCTTATGCATTACATACCTTGGCAATGCATGTCCCCCCTTTCATGGCACGTCTTGGCACTGCTCATCTCCCCATGTGTTGCATACCAGGGCACTGCATGTTGTCTTGTGCATTGTACCGACTGATGTAGCGTGCTCCCCACCAGCCCTTGCGTTGCATATCTTTAGAACTGAGAGGCAGGGAAAGATGCCCTGAGAAAGCGAGGGTGAAGGCGGGAGGGAGCTAAGAGGCAATCGTTTTTTATGGCTTCCTGGAACCACCGGGATGTGGGCAGGACGGCAGTAGGAGCAGATAGCCGGGTGATGGGCTGCCAGCTCCCATCTCGCCCTTTCAGGCCGTAAATGCAGAGGCACTGCTTGGGAAGCAGAGAGCTCATTAAGCTGTCGGCGCTCCCACAGCCAGGTTGTAAATGTGGCTCTGGGTTGGGGTGTTGTGCACCATGCCCTATGGGGCTATGGAGTCCCATTTTCTGGAGTCTCATTGACACAGAAAGCAGCACAGACACCATGAGTTTGGTGCACCTCAATGATGGCCTTCATGTTGGCAATCCCCAAAGTGGTTGCAGAGGGAGGGAGGAAAAGGGCAGGGAATGGAAAGGGCCAAGGCCCTTTGGGACCATCCGTCCCTTCTGTGGGTTGTGTCTGTGGGCTTTGTCCAGTCCTGTCCCAGAGTTCACAGGACCCTCCTTGCTTCCTTTGCAGAGGTGATCCCATTGTGCATGGAGGCACGGGCTTGAACCCTTCCTAAATGTAAGAGCTTTGGTACAATGGAGGTAGGGAAGAAACGGGATTGAGTCATTGCATTGTTCTTTGTAATCAGCTTTGCCTTCCATTAACTTCCTCCCACCCACCCCCAAAGCTGCACTGAGGCACTTGCTAAGCAAAGTGGGGAAGCCAGTGCTGGGCTCCACAATGTGGGGCTGCCCAGGCTGCACATGGGGAATGAATGGGCTCTTACCATTAATTGCTCCTGGGTGCCCTGCTGCAGGGCCTGGGTGGAGAGGGATGGGAACAGAAGGTAGGAAACAGAAATAAGAGAATAGCTTCAGCTCTGGGTGTTCTATAGTGCTCAGGGCATCCTGCACCTGGACATTCTGCAATGCTTGGGGTGCCCTGCAGTGTTCACTGCGCTACTATGGGGCATCTTGCAATACTCAAGGTGTCCTACAGTGCTCAGGGCATCCTGTATTGGGTCATCTCTCAATGTGACCTGCAATACTCAAAGCCCCACAGTGGGGCATCTTGCAACACTTAGGACACCCTGCAATGCTCAGTGTCCTGCTGTGCTCAGGGCAGCCTGCACTGGGCATAGTGCAGTGCATGGGGACATCTTGCAGTGCAGTTGCCCCCAGGAGTGCTCTTCTGTGGCAGGGGATCAGGGCTGGGCACAATGCTGGCTGGCAGGTACCACGCTGGGGCTCAGCATGCAGGGCAGCCGGGCCAGATGTTTCCCAGATGTTATACTCACTTCCTGTCTGGCTCCTTTGCGTTCGGCTTTTTATGTACTTGTTTGTTTTGGACTACAAACAAAATAAAAAGGGTTTTTATAACCCTGCTCCCAGGAGGCTGCGAGTTCAGGATGTAATCTGCAGGCTATTCACTATTGTCTGGCCACATCTCCCTGCCCCCTGTGCTGTCCCTGGGCACACATTGCTTTGTTACGGTGACTTTTTCCCACATGACGTCTTCTCTCAAGGGATGTTTTCCTTCTTGCCCCCCTCTGGTGCTCAGGGTGGGAATATCCCTGGCTGCCTTGGGCTGGAAGCGGGAGGAGGAGGAAATCTCATGGTTTTTTGGCTCAGTGTCACTGATCTCCATGGGCTGTGCTGCTGCTGAGGACGGGAAACTCATTGCACTGATGATGCCTGTCCCAGTGGTTCTGGAGGGGCAGCACCAGTGCACATGTGGCTGTTCCTGGTCTCACTTCATTTTTCCTCTTTGCCTCTGTGGGGTGAAGCCTCTTTTCTTCTTAATTGCCTGTTAAATAATTTAAATATTTAGGACAAAAGGGCTGCAATTACCCATTAATTTGCATTAGTAATTTATATATCAGGCTGCATGGACAAGCTGCTACCATAATGGGTCCCCCCTGGCCGGCAGGAGCTTTCCTGGAATGGGAGCGATGCTTCCCACCACCTGCCCTGCTCTGAGAACCCCCCCAAGAACTGAACTTCAAAGGCTGGCAGCCATTAAATGGCATGGGAGGTGTGTGGAGCTCCTCGGGAGCAATGTGCTTGTTGTTTGTTTGCCATGCAGCAGTTTTTGTGTAATTAGCTGCTGGAGCTGCAGAGCCTGGTGCAATTCCTGCACTGTAGCACTGGGCAGCACTGCACGGTGCATGGGTGGAGTTAACCAGGCCCTGGTTAGACCCATAGGGCTTTCTGAGGGTGAGGGTTTCTGAGGCTAAGCCCCTCAGCCAAGGCAGCCTGGGGACGCTGGGTGGCCAGAGCTTATCCCCAAGGCTGCAGTAAAGCTGCTTGGAGTGGGGGGTCGTGGGCATCTCCTTGTGCTTTGCATCTGCAACATCCCCCTTCAGTGCATTACAGCAGCAGCACCTGCCCTCCATCACAACTCTGGGTCCATGCTCCCAATTAGCACCAAGCAGGGCCATGTGTGAGCACATTGCTGGGATCCCACCACTGCTGGTACCCCATGCCCAGTGCCCATGGCAGTGATTTATTGGTGTTGACAGTGAGTTGGAGCCAGGTGCCAGCGAGGTGCCTGCAGTCACCTGCAGCAATGCCACACTTAGAGCAATTAGCACAAATCATAGAATCATTAAGGCTGGAAAAGACCACTAAGGTCATCTAGTCCAGCCATCAACACATCACCACCATGATGGAAGTGCTTCTGCACAGGGACTGAGAGCAGAAGGGGTTGAGGTCAGGGGATACAGTGCTTCAAGTTTGGTTTTCCTCCTTTTTGCACTCACAGAGCATCTCTCTCAGTCCCCTTTGGGGTCACCTCTGTCAGGGGCTGCGGGATCTGGGAGCAGGTTGAGTCTCAGCAGGGGGCAGGACAAAGGGAGGAAAGGGGAACATAGCACTGTGGGAACAGGGAGAAGAAAAGGTGGAAGGGCAGCAAGGGACAGCTTTGTGAGGAAAGCTTCCACGAGTGAGTCAGGGATGAGAAAACAGTCAAAAGGTGGAAATTGGCAATGGTGAGAAAGGAAGAAGAGGGTTGTGCTGGCTCTGGGACCCATGGTTCTGAACACCCCAGTGGTTTTGTCCCAAATGTCAATAGCTTTTTCCTCGCCAACGTCAGGGATTATTTCATTTTTTTTTTCCCTTCAATCTTTTTCTATCCCTGTTCCTCCCTCCCCCTTTTTCCCTTCTGTTTGTCCCGTATTATCACAGCTGAATGAGAAGGGAGGGAAAGGGCAGAGAAAGAACAGCAGCACAATATTCCCATCCTCCACATGTGCTTTTCTTGATCATAGCAACAAATCTGAAAGATTAAGGGCAACTTTAAAGACCATTTAATAAAGTGCTCTTCGCCAGCCGCTGCTGTGATGCTACTCCTCTGGGTGAGTTTCTAGTTAATTTGGGGCACTCAACCAGCCTTTCTTTTCCCCTTTTTTTATGACATCAGGTGTTATGTTTTCCCACCAGCAGCTTGGCATGGAGGGAGCAGCCTTCCAGGATGCTTCTTTGGCTTCCCAGTGTTCTAGAAAGGGCTCCTGCCATCCCCCTTCCCATCTGGGTGTCAGGGTGCTCCATACCTATGGGATGGACATTGGTCTCCCCCAGGAGCAACACCCCATCCTGGGTGTTGCTGTTGGCATTGGGAAACTGCTCTCCCAAAAAGGAGACCCACGTGTGTGTAGTTCCGAGGAGAGATTTGGATAGTGATAGGACAAGGGGGAATGGTTTTAAGCTAAGACAGGGGAGATTTAGGTTTGATATTAGGAGGATGTTTTTCACCCAGAGGGTGGTGGTGCACTGGAACAGGTTGCCCAAGGAGGCTGTGGATGCCCCATTCCTGGACGCATTCAAGGCCAGGCTGGATGTGGCTCTGGGCAGCCTGGTCTGGTGGCTGGCAACCCTACACATGGCAGGGGGGTTGGAACCAGATGATCTTTGAGGTCCTTTTCAACCCAGGCCATTCTGTGATTCTGTGACTCCATCCTGTGCTGATTTAGCGCAACTTGAACAGCAGTTTATGATTCTTTTGGGCCAGCAGTGGCAGTAAGTCCCTGTTTGCTCCCTGTTTTCTTTCCCCCTCTCTCTTTTCTTGCAGAAGTTATTGTTCTTTTCCCACCGGGAGCGCGGTGCGTGCCATCCGTGTGAACACACGACGTGTTGCCGCATTGTCTGCTGCTGGCGTTCTTCCTTTTAGGAGCCAAAGCAAATAAATGAAGTCCGTGTAATTATTGTATCCATTAAAAATAGCGCCGCAGCTCGGTAAACAGAACAAGCGATACAAGGGGAACGCAACAATGGAATTAAAATAGCACAAAGAGTGGTGCCTGGGCCCATAATGAGAACCAGAGCTAGATGGAATCTTGCGATAGTTTTCAAACATCACCGCTTCCCTGAAGGAAACGCATAAAGCAGCACAAAGGCACCAGGCACAATAGCATATAACGGGGATTTGATCCATAATTCCTCCTCTTGTTTTCCTTTGCTTGGGTATAGAGTGGGGCAGAGTGAGGCACGTGGCTGTATGGTGAGAAATGAGCCGGTCTGGGCTGTGGGGGACCTCCTTGGCACGTTCCTCCTGCGATTATCACGATCAGAAAGATAAACAGAAGTGTGGCAGCTCTGTAAATGCTTGGGCTGTGTGTTGTGAACAGCACGGTACTCTTAGCCATCTGGGTGCTTGCAGACCCTCAGTGTGGGCTGTGGGGTACAGGGCTGCAGCAGCACAGGTTGACTCCCTGCACCAAAATGTGGCCGAGGGATTTTGCAACAAGAAAGAATGGTTTAGGGTTGGAGAAGTGTGGTTTTTCTTTGCATGCAAAACACCCTGGCTCCTTCGTCCCACCCATTTCTCAGGACAGACTTTGCTTTCTCTGTTTTCCCTTCCCCTCCCAGCCCCTGTGTAATAAAGGTGCACAGCGCGGGCGTCCGTCTGCAGGCTTTTAATTTTGCTGGGAGAGGAATCTGCTTATTTTCTCCAAGGGTGTAATTAGAGCTGGCTGGGAGCACCCCCTCATTACTGCGAGCTCTCTAATTACAACATTTGCCTGCTGTGGGGAGCCGGATGGTCTGAGGAGCCGCCGAGATGTCCCTGCCACCCTGTCCCCTGCCCTGGGGCCGTGGCCACAGTGCAAGAGCTGGGAGCATGGAAGCAATTCAGGAGCTGGGGAGATGTGGCACTGGTTCAGTGTGCAGGTGGGGTTGGGCTGAGTGAGCTGAGAGGGTTTTTCCAACCTTGTGATTCTATGATTCTGTCCCAAGGAGGAAGAAGTTAGCATACTGCACTGATGAGTTAACGAGCTTGGAGCTTTGCATCAGCAAATTGCAAGCTCAGGAAGGCAGCAAATCCCCTGTGGGATATGGTGGCAGCCTGCTTTGTCCCCTGGCTCTCTTGCCTGCACTCATGCTGGTTTGCATCAGCCCCAATGGAGATTTGGTGCACAGCTTGGGCTGGGGCACCTGCACCCATGGTCCACATTTTGTCCTTGGGGCATTCTGGGGGATGGAGCAGCTGCTTAAGTGCAGTGTGAGAGTGATGCCTGGGGGTCTCGCGATGTTCCTATCAACCAGGCACCTGATTCTCTGGTGCTTAATTCCCTGCGCCACGTCTCTGCCTCCTGTGGACAGCCCAGGGTGATGGGCACTGGGCTTTGCCACCACTAATGCTCCTGTCATCTCACAAATATTTGCAAGGATAACAGTTGCAGGAGGGAGGATTTAACATTGTCCTGTGGAAGTGTGCCTGAGATGGGCAAGTGTTTTCTGATCTCTCCGTGCCCTGTGCTGTGAACTTGGGGTGATGGGGAGGGGGCTGATGTGGAGTGCTGTGACTCACTGAGTGGGATGCTGTTGCTGCCCCAGCCACTGATCTTCTCTCCTGCTGACAGTACAGGCTGCAAACATCTGCAGGGGACTCCCTGGGGAGCAGATGCTGCAGATAATCCGGCTCAAACCCGTGGGATTAAAACGTGCCATGAGGAGATCGGGGAGAGGAGGCTGGAGAGGAGGTGGTGCCCATTCCCCTCCTCCCTTTCCTTCTCACTGCTCCTACTGCACTTGGCATCTGGGTTTGGGGCCTTCCCTCTCCTGCTCCAAACCCCTCTTGGCTCCTCAGTCTGTCCAGAGTAGTGCAGGTGCTCAAATCTACCAGTGGGTACCAGTTTCTGAAATCCCTTCAAGCCATTATCCCTTTGGGAAATACCACATGACTCCCTCATTCTGCTTTCACCCACTAAGACTGGCTCAGCAACAAGTGCCTGCATCCGCATCCTCAGGTGGGAGCCCCTGCAGACGTCTGCCAGAGGGATTGTGATTACAGCCAGTGGAGAGCACTCTAAAATATTTATTAGTTTGTCGCTGCTGGGAGTTTTATGACTTGTCTGGTTGCAGCGCTGTAAATCCCTGCCATGCGAGCTGCCTCTTTGCAGGTCTTTGGGGCCATTGAAGCATAAATGGTGTCCTCCTGAGAGGAAGAAAGCATCAGGACAAGTGGAGAAATCAGACTCCCTTGTTTGCTCCTGGTGCAAAATGGGGGGTGATTATGAGTCCGACCACAGAGAGCCCACCACCATCAGAGAGCCACTAGAATGGGCTGTGCCAGGTGGTGGTGGGGTCCTCATCCCAGGGGATGTCCAAGGGATGTGTGCATTTGGTGCTGGGGGATGTGGTTTGGTGATGGGAGCATCACTGTGGTGGTCTGAGGAGGATGCTCATGCTCTGTGTGCATCCCCAGCCACCCAGCCCAGCACACGTGCTGCAGGATGGCAGAGAGGTTTCAGACCAGCCCTTGCATTAAGTGTTGTTGGCTGCCTCTCTTGCCAGCTTGCCGGATCATCTTCTGCCAGGCCCCTTTGCCAGGAAATTTAGGTTTATGGCATTGAGGCAGTTAAATAAATAAATAAATGCAACAACAGCTCAGTGCAAAATGGAGCTTTAAAAAAATAAAAAGAGAGGTGATGTTTGCTGCTCTGGTGCTCTGCACACATTGCCCTGTGTCCCATGCAAGGTGGGCATCGAGAAAATCACAGCCCATAAACGGACTCAGGGATGAAATGGCCAGAGAGGTGGGGGAAGAGCCAGAGAGAAAGGAATTAGCCCGGAGTTTAATTCATTGTTTCCAAAAGAGCAGTTAATGGATTATGACAAATGTCCTACTGCTCTCCCGTAGTGCTGTGTTAAATGGAAATGGAAAGTCAATTTTCCTAAATGGATTTTAAACGACTGACCTCGCGTGTTGGTTGTTATTTTTTTTTTTCCACTTGCTGATTTTTGCTTGGGAGGCAGCTTGGCCATCCTGTTTCCTTGGCGTGTTGGGTTTTCCTCCTCCTTCTCCTCTCACACCTCACCCAGCTTCCCGGGTCCTCTGCTCCTCCTCTCTGGCAGCATTGCAGTGCTGGTTGTTGGCACATGGCGGTGTATGGCATTGAGGATCCAAGCTGTGGGACACGGACTAGCAGTGGGTCTGGGTAGGTGGGGACTGATGGCCACTCACTACCATTGCAGGGCCGGAGTACAGTGAGGTGCTGCCTGACTCCTTCCCATCGGCGCCGGCGGAGACGCTGCCCCACTTCTTGAGGGAGCCGCAGGATGCCTACATCGTCAAGAACAAGCCCGTGGAGCTGGTCTGTAGGGCTAACCCTGCCACCCAGATCTACTTCAAGTGCAACGGGGAGTGGGTAAACCAGAACGACCATGTCACCACCGAGAGCCTAGATGAGGTCACAGGTGAGCACATCCTTTGCCCATTCCCTTTATTTTTTCCAAGCATTTCTCCACCACTCTTTTGTCATAACATAACAGGCCAACATGGAGACCTTACCATCTTTTCTCCTTCCCAGGTTTCTTTCTCCCATTGTGTGTCCATGCTGTGGGTTATTCTCCTCCAGCTGGTCTTTTCCTGATTAATTTTGTCATTCCCAGGTGGCTGCAGCCTCCTGAAGCCACTTTGATGTGTTTTCCACCTTCTTGTTCCATGCATAACTTTTCTCCTGTTCCATACCACAAGTGAAAGAGGGGCTGTCCTTCCAAGCTCATTGCCCATGAATGAGATGGACCCCAGCAGGTGCTTTAGCTGTATCCCATAGAGAAGCGATTTATTGACCATTTGAGTCTTGGAACAGCTCCTCCAAGTCCCCAGCTACAGGAGGAGCTCTGAGGAGTCAGCCAGCTTGTTGGAAAGGTGATAAATAGTCAGGCCAGGTCATGGGATGGAGGGCTCATGTTAGGTGTGGCTGCGTGCTGTTAGTGAGGTCCAGTCAATCAGGATGGGAGGTGGCCCATGGAAAAAAGTCAATGGAAATTGAGCCCCCACCAAATTTCCATGCTAGAAAGTGCGGTGGAAGCCCAGCAGCGCATTCAGAGATGAGAATAATCCCACAACCTGCTACTGCACCATTTGATAAATCCATGGGGCTCCCTTATCTGGGGCAGTTTATTAACCCCATCCTCTGCAAGATAAAACCAAAGGAGAAAGGTTTCACAAGCTGGCAGCAAACATGACTACAGGCAGGAGAGGAGGGATCGAAGGGCTTGGAAGGGTTGCTTTTAGTGAAGTGGGGTTGTGAGGCCATTCCAAATAAAGCTGGGTCACGTGTACAATTACCCTTTGGCAGGTTGCAGCATCAGTGTGTTTAATGCTGCTGGAAAGGAAATGCTTTCCTACAAAATGCCTCATCAACACGTAGGCAATCCTTATTGCCACTGGGTATGGTAAAGGCCAGCAGCTTAGTCAGACTCACAGAAGGATTAGGTATGTAATATTTAGGTAATGGGTAATGAGAACTGGTAGGGTGTGAAGAGAGCTGAGCTCTCCTGTGCCTCAGTGGACAGATCTGAAACAGGGAGGGAAGAAGGAGGTGTTCTAGATGTTTCAGTGAGTCCCTCAGCATCTTCCTCAACTTCCCTGGCTATTCACCATATCTCAGCCAACTCCATCCCTGGTCATGGAGGCAGATCCCATCCCAGTGTGGGGCTTACTCTCACCACTTTAAGTTTCATGAGCCTCTCCATGCTTCCAGTTCCAGCTCGATGAAGCCGTGCTGCACTGCTCCACCTTTGGAAGGATGGTCGAAAGCATGCAGGAAGGCTGGTTTATTTAATTAGGAGCAGAGCTACCAGCGGGAATATAGAGCAAGCATGGGCTGGCAGGAGCCTGGAGCTTGCTGCCTTCTCCCTGTCTACCCTCCTATTGTAAGGAGGTGCTTCTAAGGGCACTGCAAGCCCCACAGGACCATGATGATGATGAGGCTGAGGGTGTGAGGACAAGTTGCTGTAGGGCAAATTGGTGCCCACCAGTGATCAAGGGGCTGTTTATTTATAGTGTCCAGCTGGGTAAAGGCAAAGATGCAGGTGCTGAGGGGAAGAGCATGGATGAGCAAAGCTGAAGAATCCAGCCTTGAGATGGTAGGAGGCTTTTGTGCAGTGTGAGCTTGCCCATTTCTTACAGGGAAATTTTTCTGGGGGCTCGTTTGCTATTGGCTTTTCTCCATGGTGTAGCTCTGGGTCAGCATGCGAGCAGTTTTGGGGAGGAAATCACATGTGTCCTTCATGCAGACTTCAAAGATTATATTGCTGCTCTCAGTGCAAACCTGGCAATAGCTACAGTGTGGAAGTGATGTAGTGCATATAAAAAACATTCAGGCTTGGGCATACAAGCCTTGGAGCTGGAACCAAAGCAGGTTGTTCTGTTGAAGATCTGCATGTGCAGTGCTGGCTGCTGTTGGGGGATGCTACTGCAAAGGGCACAGGGGGAGGTGGCCATGATACAATGGGTGAGCACTGCCAGGTGTCCACAACTCTCAGGTGCCCTCAGTTAATAACCTAGAAAAGAGACTTCCTAGAAAATGAGAACCTAGAAAATGAACTTTTAAGATGATGTGTCTAGCTCTGTAGAGCTCTGACTGCATCGGATCCAAAGCATCTCATGTGGAAGAAAGCAAAAATAGGCCAAGTCGGAGAGGATAATTCAGCCGGATGAATAGGGGCCGTCCATAAAAGCAGCCGTGTCTTGCTGCATGTAAGCCGGTTAAATAGGCACTCTGTGATTCATAAGCTTATCCTACACTTTTGGAGGGAGAGCATTTTCACTCTCAGTGCTTACAGAGGCAGCAGAGCTCCTCACCACATGTCCCATCCTACCTGGCTGGGGCTTGCAGACAAGATGAGAGGTTTCAACGCATCCCTTTGGAGGCTGGCGGCTTCTGAGAGCCCCGGTTTTTCAGGAGCACTTGGCCCAAGTGCCTTTTGTTATGTTTTTTTTTTCCCTTGCTGGCAAAACAAGCTGTATTTCCATGTTCGTCAGCTGTGCCGCAGGAAGGCGTCAGGGAGACAGTAATTGCTCCTCGCATGCTGAAAGCAAGCTCACAGAATTACAGCTGAGGATCATGCGGCTCTGTGTGATGGTGAACTTGGGCCTTTTTTATAAATAACAGATCTGAGTTTTATCTGGGGATAAAACCGTGGTGGGCAAGCAGCAGAGCAGCCAGGAAGGGAAAGAAAGTGTGAAAGAAATGGACTGTGGAGTGTTATGTTGTGTGCTTCTTCTCTTGTCCCATTCCTCTCTCCCATTGGCAATGGCCCCTTCACCAGTGGCTGATAAGCATCAGACTCTTGTTGAAACCTCAGCATCCTCAGATGTGGGTTTTGCAGCTCCCTGCAGACTGGCTGTTTGGTTTCACTTGTGTCATCATCGCATCCATCGCATCGCAGCCTCGGAGGATGTCACACTGTGGAAGCCACCACAGCCAGTGGGCTCCCTGCAGCCTCAAACCCTGCAGCTACCTCCCCTCCTCCTGGCTGACGCCGTCTGTCTGTCCCTTACAGGGCTGCTGGTGCGGGAGGTGCAGATTGAGGTGTCCCGGCAGCAGGTGGAGGAGCTCTTTGGCTTGGAGGATTACTGGTGCCAGTGCGTGGCCTGGAGCTCCGCGGGCACCACGAAGAGCCGCAGGGCATACGTCCGCATTGCATGTAAGTGCTCAGTGCATGCAGTGCATTGTTCCCTTTTGAGCTCACGGGTGGCTTTTTTAGTTTAAATAAATACCTCTCCTACCTTCTTTTCCTCTTTTGGCACTACAAGGAGCTTCCAAATGGTTCAGATCATTGATTTACAAATTGCAAAGCCCTTGGGGTTGTGACCCTACATCCCACATTGCTCATTTGGATGGATTAAAGGTGGCCAACACAGGCCTGGCTGTGAGATGCTGCTTTCAGCTCATAGCACAGCTGCATGTGTGGGCACCATCCTTATCCATCGTGGCACCGGCTGGGTTAATGCCTCAGCACCCAGCAGCCTGCTCAGCTCTTCCCAGTGCTTTATTATCCTTAATAACCTGATGGTTAGCACCTTGTGCTTTTTCCTGAATCAGCGGCTCCACGTCCCTGGAGTCCCTGCTGTCATATGTCACTTCTCTAAGCTGCTGTTTGTGGGTGTCAGCCTGATTAAGGATGAGTTAATCAGGCTGTTACCTGGCTGAATTTGCTCTCTTAGCAAATGAGATGGCAAAACTATAGGAGAATGGCCAGGCTTCCCAAGTGGTAAACAGATTTTGCTATTAGAGGGCTAATAATACCACGTCATCCAAAATGGAGGTGAATCAGCTGCATTGCTGACGTCCCCAGAGGATTTAGACTCGGCAAAGAAAATGTTGCCCACTGAAAGGCTGGCTGCCAAGGAGGCCCTTTTGTCCCCAGGAGGGTCAAGCTCTCAGACAAAAGTTTGGTGTTCCTTGCAGAGAAGTAATCATAGAATCCAGCTTGGGTTGGAAGGGACCTTAAAGCCCACCCAGCTCCGATCCCCTTGCCGTGGGCTGGGTGCCACCCACCAGATGAGGCTGTCCAGGGCCCCATCCAACCCGGCCTTGAGTAATTAAATGAGTCAGACCAATTTAAGACATCTACTCTCCCATCCCCAGCATCCTATGACCCGAGATCTCCGGGATTGGCAGTTTGTGCCATCCCATAAATCAGTGTCATTCTCTAATGCTATCCATGCAGTTCCTGCTAACAGGCTGTTAGGACTTCATTCCCTGTGAGTTTCTCCACACCTGGTTGTTTGGTGCAAAGCTTGCGTGGCACTGCCCAGCATCCCCATGTCACATACAGCTGGAAATGAGTGCCCTTGCAGCAAGGATTGCATCATGGGCCTCATACACAGCATGGCCTGTATTTAGGGTGTGCTGACAGTCCATGTGGGTAAGCCATGGGTTCACCGTGCTGTGCTTTGCCACACCATGTGTTCCCTGCAAAGGCACGGGGTGGGTGGCTCCTGAATTCTTAGTGCCCTGGCTTTTGAGGGCTGGTTGCTGGAGCAGAGGGTTGCAGCACCACCTAGTGATGCATGGGTGCTTCTGCTCCTTCTGTGGAGCAGCATTCTGCCACGTCCTCGTAGCCCTGAAAAGAGGCAAATCACCATGGCCCCCATTCTCCCAGGATGCACAGAAACATAGAAACATTAAAGTTGGGAAAGCCCACTAAGACCATCTCATCCAACCACCTACCCATCGTATTTTGCTCCACATTTTCCTGTGTGTGTGTGTGCTGAGGTTATGGTCTCCCTCTCAAAGGTTTTATGGGGTGCCTGATTTCTGCAGCATGCTGCTAACCACCGTCTTTCCTCCTCCAGACCTGCGGAAGAACTTTGACCAGGAGCCACTGGGCAAAGAAGTGCCACTGGAGCAGGAGGTGCTGCTGCAGTGCCGGCCGCCTGAGGGGGTTCCACAGGCAGAGGTGAGTGGGTACAGGGCTCCTGGCACTGGGGCAGCCTTAAAAATGCTATAAGATGGAGTTCATTGTGGCAGATGCCCACCAAGCCTTTAGACCCTGGGAGCATCGGTGATGACTGCAATATCCCAACCTTGGGGATGTTTGTCCTTGCTGGTGCCCACACCCAACAATGGTATCAGCTCACACCCATCCCAAACAACCTCATTAGAGCCCAGAAACTAATGGGCAGCCCTGCAATTTGGTGCTGTGCCCCACTTTGCCACCCAGGGATGAAGCAACCTGCCTGGGGTCAAGGCAGTGCTGGGGTGTCCAGATCTCTTGTTTGGCTCTTGTGCTTCACTGGCAGGAAAAGATTCCAGCAAGCATCCACATGGTTGTATCCTGGCTTAACTTTGTGTTCTTTAGAGACCATCCTGCTGGGGAGCATGTGGAATGGCCTTTTCCACCAAAACCTATGATATGTTCTACCTGGCTGAGTTCCCCTTTGGCTTAGCCACCATCTTGCCCCACATCCTTATCCCTTCTGACCCTTTCCCTCACCAGGTGGAGTGGCTAAGGAATGAGGATGTCATTGATCCCACGCAGGACACCAACTTCCTCATCACCATCGATCACAACCTCATCATCAAGCAGGCCCGGCTCTTGGACACTGCTAATTACACCTGCATGGCCAAGAACATTGTAGCCAAGCGCCGGAGCACCACAGCTGCTGTCATTGTCTATGGTACTGGTTCTTGCTTTTGGGAAGGGGCCAACTCTGTGAGCAGAGGGGACTGTGGGCACTTGCTGGAGATGGTAGGAGGGAGCTGCACTGGGCATTGCATTATGTTGAGCAATGGCCAAAGCCTGCAGAACTGGCATGTCGACCAGGTCATTAGGACGTGTTATTAGGATGTTCTTAAATGTAGGTATCCACAAACCTTCCTAGTTGGAGGTGGGACCATCTGAGCCTTCGCTGCCAAAATGGGCTCTTGATACTTCATTGCTCTGGCTTTGTGCATCACATGTTCCCATGGCTGTCCCTTCCTGCAGTGAATGGTGGCTGGTCCACCTGGTCCGAGTGGTCTCCTTGCAACAACCGCTGTGGCCGGGGCTGGCAGAAGCGCACCCGGACGTGCACCAACCCTGCCCCACTCAACGGTGGCTCCTTCTGTGATGGGCAGCCCTTCCAGAAAATAACCTGCACCACGCTCTGCCCAGGTAAGGGGGTCACAAACCTGCTGTCCTACACTAGCTGCATTCTCCAGCCATGCTCCTCATGGAGATGCCATCAGGGTTCGGGAGGAGGTCACCCTTAGATGGGTGCCGGCACCTTCCTGCTGTTGGTAGTCATGTCTCCAGCATCCTGTCTGTGTTTGGTGTCCTGCAGTGGACGGCGCATGGACGGAGTGGAGCAAGTGGTCAGCATGCAGCACTGAGTGCACCCACTGGCGCAGCAGAGAGTGCTCTGCGCCGGCTCCACGCAATGGTGGCAAGGATTGCAGCGGCGGGCTGCTGGACTCCAAGAACTGCACCGACGGGCTCTGCCTGCACAGTGAGTGTGCTGCACTGAAAGAAATGTTAACTTAGAGCTAGCTGTCAGCTGGTGCTAAGGCTTGGGGGATTTCTGATGGCTGCCGTGGGATCTAGCTGTCACATGAGATACTAGGTTTGGGGTCTGTGCTGAAATAATGCTGTTTGTTGGCAGTGGAGTCGATCCTTTGGTTTCCTTAGCCCCGCTGTGAAAATGTCAGTACTCAGCAAGGGCTCTGGAGCAGCAGCAGCTAGCGTCCAGGTTTATGGGGAAAAAGCAGCACTAGTGATGCGTGCTGCACTGCAAGCAGGCTCACTGAAGGCTAATGCTGCCACCTACTGCTATGTGACACCAATTTCCCCTTTCTCAGCCCCAAAAGCCTCCTGCTCCAGCATTAGAGTAGAGGTGTGGGACTTATATCCCAGGACAATGGAAATTTGGCAGTGGGAATGATGAAGGCATGGTGGCAGCAGAGCCACCTGTAGAGCTGCCTCATGTTCCCGCTCCCTGCCCCTGCCTGGCTGTGCCTGCCTTTTGTGTCATTCCACCCCCATCATGCCATCTTCACCTTTTGTTTTCTAACTTTGTTTTTCCTCACAGATAAAAGAGTTCTAAGCGAACCCAAAAGCCACCGTAAGTGCTCATTTCATGGCCATTTGATTTCTTCTGCACTGCATCGCTTTGGTTTCACCCATGGCAGGGCTCTGTGTTGTCTGCTGGGGAAGGACTGGGTGGGAAGAGGGAACAACTAAAACCTGCCTCAGAACTCCTACACGCTGTGCTTGAAAAGCTGCAGTGATGACTTCGCTTTCCTACTCTGCTCCTGTCCCTCTTTTTGCTGCTGGCTGCATGCAGTTTTTGGGTAGAGCATGATGCACCTGGTGTTGTTCCACCAAAGATGCTCCAAGCATTGTCCCCCTGAGCAAGGACACCCTTCCTCGAATTGGGAGCCCCAGAGTTATTTTTTTAATATCAACTCATCCCAAGCTTGACACTGGTGGATGAGGGGGTGAACCTTTCCTTCTGGCCCACAGTTTCCCTCTTCATCCCTCTTCTTTCTTCCTATGTCCCCATCCAAAATATACCAAATATTTAAAGATCAAGAGCCCTGTGGTAGAGTGAGAGGCGGTGGGGATGCTGAGGGCTGTCTGCATAGGTGTTACGACACTTGCTCTTTCCAGGTGAATGTATAGCTTGGGTATATATATATATATGATATGCACATAGGTATTATATTCACTCCTCAGGACTATGTTAGGATAGTAAGGTTGATGACTTTGAGCTGAAGCTGAATAAATCTAATGTTTCGACCTGATTTCTCTCCTCCCTCTCAGTGCTGGAGGCCACGGGTGATGTAGCCCTGTATGCCGGACTGGTGGTGGCCATTTTTGTCTTCATTGTCATCCTCATGGCTGTGGGGGTGGTGGTGTACCGGAGGAGGTGCCGGGACTTTGACACTGACATCACAGACTCATCAGCTGCCCTAACTGGAGGCTTCCACCCAGTCAACTTCAAAACTGCCCGGCACGGTGAGAGATCATATCAGAACATCACAGAATGGTTTGGGTGGGAAGTGATCTCAAAACCCATTCAGCCCCAACCCCTGCCATGGGCTGGTTGCCCCCCACCAGATCAGTGCTCCATATGTGGCCTTGGGCACCACCAAGGATGGGGCACCCACTGCTTCTCTGGGCAGCAGTGCCAGCACCTCACCGCCTTCTGAGTTAAAAAGTTTAATCCCCAAGCTGAAGCGGAGGCTGAATCTGGCTGTTGGTCATAGAAACGTGTAAGGAGCAGGGTTCTGGTGAACTTCCAGCCTGGTTTTAGGGGAACCTGCTGATGTATGAAAGCCAAGGGCTCTTTATTGGTGTATTAGTGTAGCTTTAGCCCTGCACTGTGCTCACTCACCGTGTGCCCTCCATCCTGTGCTGGGCAAGGAGGGATTTTCACGGGCATCCTCCAGTTAAGGAGCAGTTTTCCATTCTCATTGTTTCTTCCCACAGACAACCCTCAGCTGTTGCACCCCTCCATGCAGCCGGACCTGACAGCCAATGCGGGGGTGTACCGGGGCCCTATGTATGCCCTGCAGGACTCCTCCGACAAGATCCCCATGACCAACTCCCCCTTGCTCGACCCACTCCCCAACCTCAAGATCAAGGTCTACAACTCTTCCACCACCTCCTCTTCACCGGGGCTGCATGATGGGACGGACTTGCTGGGGGGAATCCCCGCTGCTGGCACCTTCCCAGGGGACAGCAGCAGCCCATTTGTGAACATGCGGAGCAAAGCCCAGCAGGGCTCCCAGCACCTCCTCAGCCTGCCTCGGGAGCATGGCACCAGTGCCAGTGGGACTTTCAGCTACCTGGGGGGGAGGCTAACCATCCCTGGCACTGGTAAGCCTCGCGCTGGGGAAATGTCTGCTTTGGGTGTAAGATAACTGAGGGATTGTTCCCTTGTTTGGGGCCTAATGCTGTGTGTGCTGCACTAGGGGTGAGCCTGCTGGTGCCGCATGGAGCCATCCCGCAGGGAAAATTCTATGAGATGTACCTGGTCATCAACAAGGCGGAGAGCGGACTGTAAGTCACACTGCTTTCCCTCTGCCCTTCTCACCTGCCATGGGTCTCCCTGTCCAACCGGTGTCCCCTATTGCCAGCTTGCCCTCCGAGGGAACGCAGACAGTGCTGAGCCCAGCGGTGACCTGCGGACCCACCGGCCTGCTGCTGTGCCGCCCTGTCGTCCTCACCATTCCTCACTGCGCAGATGTCAGCTCCTCAGACTGGATTTTCCAGCTGAAAACACAGTCCCACCAGGGGAACTGGGAGGTACGGTGTGAGCCCAGCCCTGTGGCCAGCCAAGACCCCAAGTCCTGTGGAACACAACATCCCCCAAGCAAAAGACTGACCCTAAGCTTTTGTTTCCATCTCTCCCTCTAGGAAGTGGTGACCCTGGATGAGGAGACTCTCAATACCCCCTGTTACTGCCAGCTGGAAGCCAAGTCCTGCCACATCCTACTAGACCAGCTGGGCACCTACGTTTTTGTGGGCGAGTCCTACTCCAGGTCGGCCATCAAGAGGCTCCAGCTGGCCATCTTTGCCCCTGCCATCTGCACCTCCCTGGAGTACAGCCTCAAGGTCTACTGCCTGGAGGACACACCAGATGCACTGAAGGTACAGTAGAGGCATCGTCATAGAATCATAGAAAGGCTTGGGTTAAAAGGGACCTTAGAGATAACTGAGTTCCAACCCCTGCCATGGGTTGGTTGCCCACCAGCAGCTCAGGCTGCCCAGGGCTCCATCCATGGCACTGGCAACCTCCAGGGATGGGCACCCACAGCTCTAATAGACCATATAAACAGTTGCTTCCCTTGCTTATAAGCTTCTTTCAAGTACTGGAAGGGCTTCAGTGAGATCTCCCCAGAGCCTTCTTTTCTCCAGACTGAACAAGTCCAGCTCCCTCAACCTTTCTTCATAGGAGAAGTGCTCCAGATTTTGATCATCTCTGTAGCACTTCTATGGACCTGCTTCCAACAGCTCCTCATCCCTCCTATACTGTGGGCCAGTCAGGGCTGCATGGGCCACCACTGGTGTGGTCGTTGTTTAATTCTCTGTGCCTTGTCCTGCCACGTCAGGTTTGCTCTAGTGCCTCTAGGTGGAGGTGTAGGCAGCACTGTGCTTCTTGGATTTTGTGCGAGTTCACAAATCTAAGCTGAAGGTTGGGCTGGGAGTGGGGTGAGTTGAGATCCTGTGGCTGATGTCACCTGTCTCTCTATGCATAGGAGGTGCTGGAGTTGGAGCGAACGCTGGGTGGATACCTGCTGGAGGAGCCCAAGCCCCTGCCCTTCAAGGACAGCTACCACAACCTGCGTCTCTCCATCCACGACATCCCCCACTCGTTGTGGAGGAGCAAGCTGCTGGCCAAGTACCAGGTGAGTAGCCACCTGGGATCCACAGGGTGATGGGCACCAGTTGCCCTTGTATTAATTCTAGGATTCGCTCCTGAAGGGATGGAAGAGGAAGGGGATCTGTTTTAATTTCCTGGTGGGATGCTGTTTATGGGGTCTCTCTTTCCCACCTCATCCCCATGGGGTGGCTGGAGGAGATGGGATTTCCCCTTGGCTGAGCCCCTGCTTTGGTGCTCTGCAGGAAATCCCATTCTACCACATCTGGAGTGGCAGCCAGCGAGCCCTGCACTGCACTTTCACACTGGAGAGGTACAGCCAAGCCTCCACAGAGCTCACCTGCAAGATCTGTGTCCGGCAGGTAGAAGGGGAAGGGCAGATCTTCCAACTCCACATCACGCTGGGAGAGGTGAGCTGGAGGGGGACAACCAGGGGATCTACAGGCAGTGACTTGAGCTCATCCCAACCCTCTGCTCAAAAATCTCTCTTTTCCCCTCACAGCACGCCAACTCCTTCGACAACCTCCACTCACACAACAGCAGTGCCCCCACCACCCAGCTGGGACCCTACGCCTTCAAAATCCCCCTCTCCATCCGGCAGAAGATCTGCAACAGCCTGGATGCTCCCAACTCCAGGGGGAACGACTGGAGACTTCTCGCCCAGAAACTTTCCATGGACCGGTGGGTCTCCCCAAGCTTTGCTCTGTGCTCTGTCCAGGCTAGATTGCATCTAGCCAGGTTGTATACATCCACAGAAGTCCACCTAGAGATACAGAGAATCTGCTCATAGTTCTTAACATCCATATACATGTGCTGTGGTCTGGATCTGTCCTCGTTTTGGCCTGGCCCTTGTTCATCTGGGTCCATGCTTGTGATGTTCCCATCTGGAATCACCTATAAGGCCCAAAGGAAGGGAGGGGGCATGGTCAATGATATCAGCTAAACAAAGCTTGCACTGCTTTTGCATGAATGCTGGCTCTGTATAAAAACACAGACAGTGACTCAAGGGCTTTGGCATTTGCATCACGGCATTCCTGTCATGGTTCACACTGCAAAGAGGTTGGCTGCTCTGGCAGCATCCAACCTTCCATCCACAAAGGATATTGTGCCAACTTGCATCTTCTTTCTGCTTCTCCTGTGCAGGTATCTGAACTACTTTGCCACCAAAGCCAGCCCCACTGGGGTGATCCTGGACTTATGGGAAGCTGAGCACCAAGATGATGGTGATCTCAACACCTTGGCCAGTGCCTTAGAAGAGATGGGCAAGAGCGAGATGCTGGTGGTCATGGCCACGGAAGGTGACTGCTGATGGTGCTCCCTTGCTCCAGGGGGATTGCGAAAGGGGACCTTTCCCAGCACCTGTCCCTGCATGGGGGCTGAATGAGGAAGGGCCGAGGGCCCCGCTTCTCCCTCCCCACTTCACTGTCAGCCTTACGGACCGATCCTCAGCGTTTACAAGCAATTCAAGTGTTAAACGGCGTTCCTCCTCCTCTTGGGTGGCATTGGTGATGCTGGAGGAACTGGGGCTTCTCAAGCTGAGGCAGTGGGGGCTTTCCTTCTCCTCTGGGTTCCTTCCCATCTGGTTCTCCTCCTCTGATAGCATTTCTGCATTGAAGAGATGAGTACAACCTAGGCAAGCAGCTTATTTCTGTCGAAGGCTTCAGACAGCTTCATAAAGCAAGTAGGAAAGGAAGAAAAAAAAGAAAAAAAAACAAACCGACACAGTTTCTTAGGAAACGCAAATAATTTATTATCCAGATCTTTGGATGAGTCCTTTTTAAAAAAAAAAAAATAATAATAAGGAAAAAAAAAAAAAAAAGATTTATAAATCTTTTTGTTTGTGTGTATGTGTGAGAGAGAGAAGAAGAGCACTGTAGTGGTCAGAGTGGCAGAGAGAGATTTAAATGAACGCTCTTTTGTAGGGAAAGCGTGCGGTCGAGCTGAGCAAACCTTGTTTACATGTCCTGGGACCCCAGGAAGTCCATAGGGTTAAGTGCCTCTATTCCCCTGTGCTTCAGGGTGAGCTGAGACCCTCCCCCAGGTTTTCACTACATGTTCCCCTCCCTGATGGCAGTCCCATGGAGTGGGGGATGCAGGCATACAGGAGGGTTGCTGCCCTGCTTCCTCTCCATGGCTTTCTGTATGGAGTGGCACAGCACGGTGCCCCTGTCCCCATGCTCCTCCTCCTCCATCGCTGGGCTCTGTCTCCATCCCTTGTGGTGTTAGCAGGGGATGCCAAATCCATTCATGAATTCTTCCCCAGCATAGTTGTGGGGGAGATTTTAGGATGACTGCGCCTTCATATAGAGAAATACAAACCAAAGACTTCAGCCCGGCGCTAGGCACAGGCCAAAGTATTTTTTTAACAGAAACCCAGATGGTGCAGTTCGTTCCCCAAGCTTGGGGTCAGGGTGCAGACCACATCACTCTGGGCTCCCTGGTTTTGGGTCAGTATTTTGGCAGGGATACAGGGAGGATGGTGTAGAGCTGTGGGCTGCCTTGGGGAGATCCATATAGGACCTGTTTCTGCATGACGTCTGAGGACAGTGTCTGGGGGTCACTGTGCCATTGCACATATCAGGGTTGCTGCACGTTTGCACAAAGCCCACTGGAATTATGGACATGCCCTGTGCTACCCAGCATTTTGAAGTGTTGGCTTCTTGTTGGAGTTGGAAAGCAATGCCAATGGAGTCCTTGGTTTGTTTTCTTTGGGTTTCTTTTGGTCCTGTGCTGAGTTCTACCTCGCTACCTTGCTGGTAAGGGTCTCCAGGTTGGGAGCCAGGCTAAGCATTCCAGCATGTAAGCAGCCATTAGGTTTCCATCCCATTGCACCTCCTTTATTTTCTCCTTTTATTCCTATAGTTGACTTTTTATAACAGTGGAGAAGTTGTGTGATGAATGGAAAGTAACGCAGGGTAAACGAGGTTCATCACAAAGGTATGGTGTGTCAATGAAGGCTAAACATAGAGATTACCTGCAGGTAGAAGTATTTACTCGGTGATTGTTGTATCTTAGAAAATTGTCTATTAAAATAAAAAATAGTTTTTCCAGGTTGGAAGCTTGGGGTGGGAAGGCTTCTGGGTGAATCCCTTTGCCATCGAGGAAAGGTTTCCTCTCTCCTTCAGGTGGCATTTAAGCATCCAATCAGTGACACCCCATCCCTGAGCTGAGGGGAAGAAGTAAATCTAGGGTAAAAATGAAGAACTGCTCTAACGAAGCGGCTGCTGGTATCAAATAGGGCTTTGGCAACTCCTCTGTGGGAGGCGAGCTGCTCTTTTTGGGTGCGGGACGGGGCACATCTGAATCTCTCTCGCTCTCATTCCCGCTGTCTGCTCTGTGGAGCACGCGGCTGCCCATCCGTCCATCTGTCCTTCCCAGCCTGTCTGTCTGCGTCTGTCTCTCCTCCCTTTAGGGGCCATTCATTGCCGGCCTTGTGGCTGTGGGCCATGTGGTGCTGGCAGTGTCTGTCTCCATATTTATACGTCCAGTGGATAGGCCTGGGGGCATCCTCTCGTCTGCATTCTGTTTATTCTGTAAACTAAAGAACTGTAAATAAAGTTTAGCGTTCCTATTGTAACAAATTAATTTTTATGCAATAAATTATATTTCCTAGTCTAATAATTAAAAGAAAAAAAAAATAGACAATCTGCTCTCTCCTCCTGCGTGCATCACTCACCAGTTGGTTCCCTCTGGGCTTGATGGCTGTGGAGCTCTGTGCCTGCGTACCCTGCTGCCCTTGGAACTACTGCACTGGGGAGGGGTTATGGGGGCCCTGGAGTTCAGCTCTGGAGGTCATCCTGGCCACCCCAGGTGGTTTTCCCCCCACCTGCTTTCAGTTGGATGCTGTAGGTATGGCACTCCCAAGGAACAACGGCACTCTGCTTTGGGTATAACCCTTGGCCATCGTGACTTGGGGTCATTGTAGGGGGTGGCTGCCTTTCTTGTTCTCCTTGAGCATGGGATGTGATCCTATTGGAATACTTGACCCTTTCTTCCCCCTTGGCCCAAAAGTGCAGTCAGAGCATTGAATTGACCGGAGATGACCTGTGTGTCTGCAGCATGGAACATCTCTCGGGTGTGGGTAATGCTGACTAGAGGGACCATCACAGCTTTGTTCAGCACAGCCTGGCTTTGTTTACCCTGCTCAGCTGTCACGATCCACTGTGTTCTGATCAGAAGCTCTTCTCCAAGAGTGGTTCTTTTGACATGATAGACTGCAGCAGGTCAGAAATATCAGACAAATCCCTTGGAGCTGATGGGTTACTGACTCGGATGAGACTGTGCTGGTTCCTCAGGTGCTTTTCCAGCCTGGTGCATCAATGTGGATGAAAATCTCAAGAAGAAACCTCTGCAGAAATCCCCCTGCGCTCCTACAGAGCCTTTCCAGCTCAGTGCACTGCCACCGGTGATGTGGGTTGGGCATGAGCTTCTGCTCTGCTGGTTGCAAAGATAAATCACTGCGTGCGTGTGTGTGCATGTGTGTGTCCATCCCCCTCAGTGCCACATCTCCATGGCTCGGCAGCACCTCCAGGGATGGTGACCCCACCACCTCCCTGGGCGGCCTGTGCCACTGCATCACTGCTCTTCCAAAGGAGAAATGTGCCCTAATATCCAACCCTTGGCAAGGGGTGATGTGCTCAACCTCCGGAGTTTTCAAATACAACCACGCTCTGAGGGGTGCCCTCTTTATCCCCATTAAAAGCGGGAGGAAAGGAGAGAAAAAAAGGCTGAAAATATGCCTTGAATATAAGTGGAAACACGTCGGGAACCAAAGAGCGAAGAAGGAAACAGGGGAGGAAGTGATGCTGCCGCCTCCCGCCGCTTCCCTTCCGTCCGCCTCGGTACCGCCCGGGGGCCGGGTCGGGACCACCCCTCGGGGCGGAGCTGGGCGCTGTTGGCGGCGCATCCCGGCCCGGCCCGGCCCGGAAGGACCCGACGGGGCGTGCGGCGCCCGAGTAAGTGGGGCTGCGGGAGGAGGGACGGCACGGAGCGCTTCTCTCCATCTTGCTGGGAGGATTTCTGCAAAATCCCTCCTTTCCGACGGTTTCTCCCCTTGTAGCCTTAGCGGGGCCTTCAGCTCAGCTTTTGCCGGGGGGGTCCATTGGGCAGAGCCTGGCGGAGCTGCGCGGCTTGTTGCAGTCGCCTTGCAAAGCCCGCTGCTGTTGCACCGGTTTTACGAGTGGCTTAACAAAGCCCTCACCGTGCTGAGTTAGTTTACAAGCCTAGGGGCATGAGGTCAGCTTCCAGGACGCTTTGAGAAGCCTGGTTGATGGGTCATTGCACGGGCTGATGTGCTGCGGGAGGTCATGTGCTGTTATGATGTTCCTCTGAGCCTTGCAGGAGCTGGGTTTCCTGCTTACAAGAGGGAAAAGTGAGTGTGGGCACAGGTTAATTATTAGCTGTGATGAACAGGGCCAGGTGCCGTGCTGCCTGCTGGATGGGCACACAGTGCTGCTGTGGCAGACCTGTCTCAGTCTCACCATTGGAGTTTTCAGCTTGCAGCCGTCCTAAGTTCCTCATAGCAGTTCAGCTGGGCACCCATTGGGCAGTTCCTGCTGCCTCCCACCTGCTAATCCCCTTCACGTGGCTGTTTTGCAGCCTGCCGGTGCCATGCACCCAGCAGGCAGCAGCTTTCCCACGGAGGAAGAGCCGCTGATTGAGGAGCCTTCAGTGAACAGAGCCGGCCGGCCGAAGCCGAGTGACCACCTCTATGGGGCTTATGTGATCTTCTTCCTGCTGGGCGTCGGGTCGCTGCTGCCATGGAACTTTTTCATCACAGCCAAGCACTACTGGGCATATAAGCTACAGAACTGCTCGGAGCAGGCAGAACCAGCCCCCTCTGACCTGCGGGTGAGTGTGCACTGGTTGGCACCACCAATGGGTCACACAGCCAAGCAGTGTGCCATCCTGGTGGCAGTGGGGTCACTCTGGAGGTTCTTAAATGGTCAGGCAGGTGTGACCACAGTAGCTGCTGTGGCCATAAACATCTGGCTCCTGGCACATAGGATGTCACTCTGTGATTGATACACACTGGGGGCTGCAGGCCTGCTAGCAAGTGGGCACACAAGGCACTTCTTTTCCTTCAGATAGCTGCCTTCTCACAAAAACCTTCTCTTGCTCCTCCTTGTCCCCAGCAGGCATGGCCTCCATTTGTTTCTTTGCTCCTTCTCCAAAGCAGTGCTGTTTCCTTCTGGCTGAAAAAAAGTGTGGCTGTGATGAGTCTGCATTCGCTCCTCCTGCTTCCCAGCTTGTTCAGGTGGTTTGGGCACATTTTTTCATAAGCACGGAGCCCCGTGCAACACCCACGTTTTCTCAGTGCTTTCTGCCACCAGTATGGTACCCGTGGCTGTACTGGTTTTGGTAGCCCTGAAGCCTGCTATTTGGGCTTCTTTTGATGGGGAGGAAGTACACTGCAGCTGGTGTTGCTAAGACCACAATGCTGGAGCATCAGCATGCTGGTGCAGATGAGGATCCTGGGTGAGTTAAGCTGTTGGACACCATAATGATACAGCCAGGCTGGGTGCTGAGTGCCCTTCATCAGTGCTGGAGAGGATGTTCAGGGTAGGGTGTGAAGCATGATGTCCTCCCGCATCCCACCCACTCCTATTGCTTCTGCAGGGAGCTTGTCCCATGGAATTTTTTAATAAGCTGCTTTGGAGTAAAATGGGTGTCTTTGGAAGTGCTCTCTCAGCATCATGAAAGACTTTCATGCTTGGGCAGTGTTAGGATGGAAGGTGGTCTATCCAGAGAACCTTATTTTCCTCCAGTACTAACATCTCTGTCCTAAAAACTCCTATTTTAAGGATTGCTGTATCCCTGCTCAGATCATTTATCTGTTAAAAAAAAAAGATGTTTTTCCTTTTTCCATGCAGAGCCTCTATCCTTGGTGCAATAACTGGTGTAAGGGCACAGTTGAGTTTGTTTCCTTGCTTGGTGAAGTGCTGGCTCTGAACATAGACAGCATGCTCCTGAGCATGAGGGTTGTTACTTCTGTCAGTGCAGAGCAACCTAGGTCTTCTCTGATGATTAAGCAGAATCAAAAGGAAAGCCATCACCCCCTTCAGCCCTTCTGGAAAGCACTCTGGTCATGGCTAAAACTCTCTCAAAGGCTTAAAACTTGCAAATGGTTTGTGATTCAAGCCCAACACATCCCAGTGTACGACACTCCCATCCTCTGGGTATGGTGATGCTTTCTGCTGGTCAGTGGTTCTGTTGTTTTATGGTTTTGTTTCAAACCACCTCCACAGGAGTGATGCAGGCCATTGCAGAGAGTCAGCAGAAATAGAAGAGCTAACTCGTAGTCTTTGTTCTTGCTTTCCTTTTAGTCAGAAACAATAGCAATTGAAACACTTCTGCTTGTTCCTTCTCGTCCAGCAGCATTTGGCCATGCGGAAGGTGGAGTAAAATTTCCCTGGGTGACCGAGTGCTGCTCAGACTCCCAAGTTTCTTAAATACTTTCTCAAATTCCTTTCCTGCTGCTCGTGCAAGCAAACGAGCGTTTCCCTGTGGTGCTTGAAGCACAGCATCACCAGGAGTGCAGATGTACTTCTGCTTGGTGCAAAGCTTTCTAAAGCTTTGTTTCCTCACCACCGCCTCAAAAAGAAAATTAACTTGGAAGCGTATTAAATATCCCCGGGGGCTTTTTTTGGGGTAGGTTGGTAAATAAGGCTTAGTTTTAGCCTGTTGTTTTGTCTCTTCCCTAATTCATTGTATGTCTGCAGAGCTTTGAGCCTGCTGCTTCCCAAGCTGATGCGGTAAGTGCAGGCATTTACATCTCCGTGTCTACAGCCCCTCTAGGAGCGATTATTAGATTTCCCGTCGCTTGCAGTAAAGCTCTTGATGGTGAGGAATAAATTAACATGCTTGTAAACTGATTAAAAGAAGACGGTGCAAAGCTGCAGAGAAACCTGGAGCAGGCAGAGCAAAGGTGCCAAACACCTCCTGGTTCCTGGCTGCATGCTGGGGTTGGGCAGTAGCACCTTTTGTGCTGTGTCATGCCAGATTTAGGAGCTGGAACTCTCTCCATTGCTCCAGCTGACCTTTCCTTTCCCCCCCTTTTTCCTGGCAGGATTACTTTGAGAGTTACATCTCCATCGCTTCAACTGTGCCCTCGGTGCTGTGCCTGGTTGGAAACTTCCTGCTGGTCAACAGGTGCGTGCGGGGTGGGCTGCCTTCCCCTCTGCCCCTCTCTCCTTTCTGCCCCATGGGTGAGCTGAGAGCCTCTGTAACAAGTAACCTCCTTGCTCAAACAGTGATCTCCTCCACCTTTGGCTTTTTTTATTTTGAAGTAGATTTTATTTGATCCTTGCAGCAAAAGAGATGCTGTTCCCGGCGTCATGCCTATTAAATTACAGTTTTAAAATGAGGGTAGAACATGGGTTCAGAACATGGAGTTTTAGAGGAAGGTCATGGAATTGTTCATCCCTGCTGTCTCCAGGGTGCCTGCCAGCGTCCGCATCCTGTCCTCCCTCTTCATCATGCTGTCCATCTTCCTGGTGATCACGGTGCTGGTGAAGGTGGATACATCCTCCTGGACCACCTCTTTCTTTGCCCTCACCATTGTCTGCGTGGTGGTGGTCAGTGGTGCCTCCACCATCTTCACCAGCAGCATCCTGGGCTTGAGCAGCCGCTTCCCCATGAGGAACTCGCAGGCACTGCTGGCAGGTGCGTGTCCTGAGTGTGAAGGGTCCCCTCCTGCTGCGGTTGTACTCTATGGGTTGCTGTGGGTTGGGTTTATTCCCTTTGCATCTGGCATTTTGTCACGTGGTGTCTATTTTAGAAACTTCACTTTGCCCTATGAAGAAAAAAAAACTAAACCAAAAACTTGCAGACTGAGATAAAGGGAAGTTGCTGAACGAGAAGCATGGTGGGTCACATGAGCCAGCGCTCTCATTTCTGCAAATGCCCTGCAATCCCCAGTGCTGATGTCTCAGCAGGGACAGACCTTCACCATCCCTGCCCAAAGGCCAGCATCCCTCACAGTACCCACAGCCAAAGCCATGGTGTGATTTGTGCTTTCCCCATGTGGGGAGATGCTGTCCTTCCACTCCTCACTTTGCATCTGGAGGAATCTTAAATGTTGCCTTGTTTCCTCCCTGAGAATTTACATGCATTTCCATAAGTGATGAGGGGCACGCGGGGAGCTGTGAGTGATGAGCTCCCTGGAGGCTTGCTGGTGTTGATAACATTATGAATGTGCTGTAGGACGGTTGAGAAACCATGAGGAAAGAGGAGGGGAAAAAAAAAAAAAATCAAATGGAGATGGAGGCATTTTTCCTGGGGCTGAAACAAGAGTGTTTTAATGAGTTTGGCCTGTTGGGCTGGGTCACATGCTGACTGAGGTGTGACATGATGGAGGGGACTCAAGGGGCCTCTGGTTTGGCCACTCCCCACAAACAGCCACCTTGCAGGTCAGGCCATGGGAGGCACAGTCAGTGCCATCGCCTCCATCATCGACCTGGTGGCAGCAGCTGACGTGACTGATAGTGCTCTGGCCTACTTCCTCACGGCGGACATCTTCCTCGTAGTCTGCATCATGGTGTACCTCCTGCTGCCCCGCCTGGAGTACTCCAGGTATGGCCAGGCTCTGGCAGCACCCACCAAGCAGCTCTGCTGGCCTCCGTTTGGCCAAAGTCATGGGATGGAGTTTGTCATGGGCTGAGCCTCTGGGGAGCTTCCTTAGGGGGAGAAGTATAGAATCATAGAGTTAGAGAATTTTTCAGGTGGAAAAGATTAACATTTGTAATACCTTTATTAAGTTCTTAATTGATGATATTGAGATTGAACCTCAAGTGCTGTGTTTCAGTGTTGGGCCTCTTAATGCAAGAAAGACATGACCCTAGAGTGTGTCCAGAGAAGGGCAGTGGTGCTATTTGGGGTCTGGAGCACATCTTATTGGGACTGGCTGATGGAGCTGGGATGGGTCAGTCAGGAGAAGAGGAGGTGCAGGGGAGGCCTTATCATTCTCTATAATGGCCAGAGAAGAGGCAGTGGTGAGATAGGGATCAGCCTCTGATTCCAGGTAACAGCAACAGGACTGGAGGGAATGGCCTCAAGTTGTGGCAGGGGAGGTTCAGTTTGGGCAGTAGGACACATTTCATCTCCAGAAGAGCAGTGATGCAGTAGCACAGGCTGCCCAAGGAGGCAGGAGAGTCACCATCCCAGGAGGTGTTGCAGAACTGAGGGACATGGGCAGTGTGTGGGGGGTGGGCTGGGTAAGCTGAGGGCTTTTCCAGCCTTGTGGTTCTGTGATCCCATGATCATCTAGCCCAGCCACCAGCCCATCATCACCGTGCCCACTGAGACGTGTTCCTCAGGAGCTGCTGGTGAAGGTGCTGCTGAAACCCCTCCCACCCCAAATTTCCAACTTCTGTATGATCTTCCTCCTCCATTTTTCAGGTATTACATGGGAAGGCACTGGGAGCACCCATCACTGGCCGCCACGTCGCCCAGCAGCCTCACAGAGGACGAAGCAGAGCCAGGAGGCCCGGAACACAGCCTGCCCCAAAGCACTGCTGTCCCTCCACTGCGCCCCATCCTGCGCAAGACTGTTGCCCTTGGCTCCTGCCTGTTCTATGTCTTCTTTGTCTCCATCATCATCTTCCCTTCGCTCTCCTCCAGTATCCAGTCCGTCCACCAGGCCTCGGGCAGCCCATGGGCCACCAAGTACTTTGTGCCACTTACCAGCTTCCTGCTGTATAACTTTGCTGACTGGTGCGGGCGGCAGATCACCGCCTGGATTCAGGTGCCTGGCCCCAACAGCAGGCTGCTGCCTACCCTTGTCCTCCTCAGGACCATCTTCCTTCCACTTTTCATCCTCTGCAACTACCAGCCCCGGGCCCACATAAGGACAGTGCTCTTCAATCGTGACATCTACCCGGTGGCCTTCACTACACTGCTGGGTCTCAGCAATGGCTACCTGGGGACGCTGGCCCTTGTCTATGGCCCCAAGATCGTTCCCAAGGAGCTGGCTGAGGCAGCAGGGGTGGTGATGAGCTTCTATCTGGTCCTGGGGCTCGCCCTGGGCTCTGCGTGCTCCGTACTGGTTGTGCACGTCATCTAGGGCAGAGTTATAGGGATGCTCTTGGCTTGCCTAGCCAGGAGGAGTTAGGGAACAAACAAAAGGGACCAAAAGCCTTGACTGCAAGGTAGAAATGGGAATGCCTGAGCAGTCAAAGAAATCCTTCCCTCATTAAAATGCCGCTGGCAATGGGCATCTTGCTGCATAAAACCCCAATTGCAGCAAGGAACCAAAGCTACTTCAGCCCTTGAAGCCTGAAGTGAGCCTAGAGGGTGAATAGCAGCAGGGCAGAGGGATTTCTCTAAGGAAAGGGAAACCTTGGTGTGTGCAAGGGAGATTCCACTTGCACTTTCTCATGCATTGATTTTTTCAGATGATTTTTCCAGCCTGTGGCTGTTTGCTTTTCTGTGCTGCTGGGTGCAGTTGTGAAGATGATGATTTTGTACACTACCCTGTTGATCTACAGGTGAATCCTAAGGCAACTGGAATGCGAAGAGGTCCCCTGTTTTAAGGTGCCCTTAGCCTGGGTTGAGAGAGGTCAGTAAAATTGGGGAGAGTTGCTGAAGGGGCTCTGGTGTTACAATTACTGAGTTCACAGCAGAAAATTGATTAATTACAGCAAACAGGTGGCGTGACAGTCCCCAGGTGCTTTCAGGGGGATGAGTTACTGTGACCCCCAGTAATAGGGTGTATGATGGAGAGGAGAAGATTTACAGTACTCGACTTTGCACACATAGGCTCTGCAATCAACAGCACAGGCACTAGTGGTGGCATTAACATTTCTAATCCTCTGGTTAGACAGTGAGCAGCTCTGGATGCAAAGAGAGTTTCTTCCTGTGTTTGGAGTAATTTCTGAGATGGAAATGCTCAGGGCTGGGCACACCCTGGTGGTATCTCATATACCTATGTCTTTAGCTTCAAGTGGCTTTGGTGGGCTTTTAAAGGCAGATTAGAGGTCTTCTGCTCTCTGTCATTTGGTATTCTACAGATACCAGATGTTATGAGGTCTGATTCGTTTACTGTCTGCTTTGCACATCTGCTCATCCTCTCTGTGATGTTACAGAGTGAAATTACTGAATACCTCTCAAGACAGGACTTGATTGTCTGATACCATCGGTAATAAAGTTAATTCTGTGTAAGCGCTGGTGCCTGGAGTGATTTCTCTTGGAGCTGGATGGGCTGGGACACAATTCAGGTTCCTTTCTGCCATGACTGACCATGTCCTATGGTGCCGCTCCCCATGTGCATGATGGGGATGGAGCCAGAATCCAAAAAGGCTCTGCCAGATGGACTCTGGCTCATACCACATCCTCAGCTGCTTCACAGAGATGAGCAGAGCTGTAAATGTTTTCACTGTCTTCTGCATGTGTTGGAAAGATACAGCTCTGCTGTAGTTCTGTAAGTGAATTTGGTTGTCAAACACTGACTTCCTAACCTTTCATTGCAGCAGCCTGGAGCCAAATGATGCCAGCCTGGCTTCTTCTCACCCTTGCTATTGTAGGTTCGGACACCCAGCTAAGGATCAGGCTGGTGCTTGCTGAGGGCTTCATGTGGTGCTGTGATCTGGCTGTTGGGGAAAAGACCACTGTGATCACCACAGGGCTTGGCATGGAGTGAGCCGAGCAGATTCCTGCAGAATTCATGAGTGTGGACTCGTGAAGTGAAACTCAATCAAAACTCTCCTGGATGCCTGCTCGCTGCCAAGGGGAGGAGCTGCTGATTGTGCAGTGCCCAGGGCTGGCGTTGCTGCCAAAACAGCCTGCTGTGCCACCGTGCCCTGCGCTGCCTCCTGCACCCGCCTGGGCTCCATGGCCAAGCAGCCACGGGAGGGTAGAGGCTGTGAAATGGAAGAATAAAAATGGGAAGGTGGTATGGAGGGGGCTTGGATGGAAGGGCAGGAAGTGGAGGAGAACGCATCTGTTGCAGCTTCTGCTCAAAAGAGAATGGCTGAGCTTGTGCCCGACCCTTTTTGTGTGCTTTCTGTCCTTAGTGGTGCCAGCTATTCTGCTGCCAGTTCTGGAGCTTGTGTGTGAGGGCTCTGAGAGCTTTAAAGCCGAGCAGTGTGCTCTGGGAGGAAAGGAAAAGTGTATTATGGCATGATGCTTGCCTCACGTGGTTTGCAAGTGACTTTCTGATCTCCAAAGCCTTATGTGGGCTGTCCCCACTGCTGAGTGATGGGAACAATACCTCCTGCCACCTCTCCATCTGCAACACACGGTCCAGAGCCCTTGGCATGACACTGAATATTTGGCAGGTGGAGGCATCTTTGAAACCACCTCGCTGTCCTCCAGCATCGCCTTGGTGGTGATGCACGCTGAGAGGGCAGAAGAGAAGCTGCCTCCTGGCTGCCCTGCTGTGCATGCTTTTTGGGGCAGGATCCATCCTTTTAGTGTTTGGCCAGGATGCTGGGTCAAAAGCAGCTGCGGAAGCTTTGCATTTGGCAGCTTGATGCCTGGATTGCAAGGGTGGAGGCGTGTGGTACCCATCACTGTGTGGACCACAACTCCATGCAGGGCATCCTCTCAGCAGCACATAGCATCCTGGTGTCTTCAGTCAGGACCGTCCCCAAGAGAAAGCTCAATCCCATCCCACCCCATCCTTTAACCATTTTCCCCTCTGCAGATGCTGGCTGAGTGGAAGCTTTCATTGGCTTGGCAAACCTCCATGACTTTGCAGCCTGAGCCAGAGCATGGCTGGAAACCCCAAACCCCAGCTCAGGGGCCCCATTCCCGGCAGCTGAGCCGAGCAGAGCCGGGACCCCGCAGCCAGCTCTTCCCCAGGTCCGCCCCACACAGCGGCTCTGCTTTGAAACAGCACCAGCCAGCTGCAGGCTTACCCGGCTGCCGTGCTCCTTCTGAGTGCTTTATGGGGTAATTTGTACTATATTTACACGGCGGCGATAAACAGTTTTTAAAATGGGAGCAAAGAAAACGCTGCTGAATGAATTGTTACAAAAAGGCCCCGTTTGCTATTCCAGCAGGGGGGAAGAAGAAGGGATAAAAATCACCATCCTAGGGACGTTCTGTTCGTCAGAGTTGGGTATTTTTTCCTTGATTTGTGTGCCTAGCGCAAGGAGAAGAAGCCGCAGATGCATGCTGAATTCTGCAGGGAACATATGCATGCATTTAAATCATTTACAGCATTTACTGGTGCAATTGTAAAGCACATTATTTTCCTGCATTTGTAATTAGGCTCTAACCAGATGGTGAAGGACTGTAGCTTGTGATTAGAGCGCCTTGTGCTCTGCTGGGCTGCGCCGCCAGAACAACGTGCGCTCGGAAACTTTCCTTGTTCATCACCCCGATGGCCACGTGTGGTCGGGCCCATTGGATCTCAGCTCCGGGAGCCGAGGGCCGCTCTCAGCTGGGATGTAAGGGATGTGTCCTGGAGCCGGGGCGGTGATGTGCTGGCACAAGGTGCCGTGCGATGCTGCGCCTGCAGATGGCACCTCCTGCTCTGCCTGTGGAGAGCAAGAACGGGAAAAGAAAGCGGCTGTTCTGCTCTTCTACAGGGGGCTTCGCTTTGCTCCACCCATAACTCCTGAGCAAACAGTGTGATCGTAGCGCTGGCCTGAATGCGAGCTTGGAGATGAATTTGATGCCGGACAACGGCTCGCTGTCACCCACAACAACAAAAGAAAGCTACAATTTTAGGATGAGCTCCTGAGAGCAGACCCAGAGCAAAAGCACGAGGTGAAATTATTGGCCGGCATCTCAGCTAGCTGCGGGAACTGCCTGCACTCTGCAGGGACACGTGCTTAACCCCACGCAGCTGCAAGCGGACACCCAGGGACTGGCTCTGGTGTGTGTTGCAACGCGGAGCTGCCCTGCGCCGCCCCCCTCCCCCACGGACCCCTCATGCCCAAGGTGCAACCCCCTGCCCAATCCAGATCAATCAGCGGAGGAGCTGAGGTAATTGCTTAATTAGCAGAAGCTGTGCAAGAGGCAAGGGCTTAATTATCCCCTCCTGGGCCTGCGGAGGCATTTGCCAACTGCTGTGCGAGGAAGAGGGATGTGAAGGTGAGTGTGCAAGGGTCTGCGAGGGCTTCTGATTAGGAGTTACTTGTGGGAAGTGGTGTGGGTGTAGTTCCTAATTTTGTCACTGAGTAACAAGCTGCTCCACGGAGAGATGAGAATAGTGCTGCCCTAATCCTCTTGTGGACCCATCTTCCTTCTTGCCCCCATCCAGATGCCTGTTGCTTGTAAGGCTGCAGCCCCCTGAGATCAGCAGGGATTTCTGCAGAGGGTTGAGTGGAAGAGTGTGTCAGTGGCACTGTCCTAGTAACACTAGGTACCCAAGGGAGAGGTGTTTAAGAATAATAACTCTATGCAGGCACAGGCACGCTTCTGAGCATGATACTGATGCTAGCGTGCTGCCTGTATCTTGTTTCACTCATGTATGATTTATGCTGGGCTTGTGGACCTGCTCAGCCCTCTTACACAAGCTAATAATTTGAAAAGAAACCAGAAATAGAGGCTGAGTTAAAACTTTGTGTGCCCAATGTGTGCCTTGGGTTGAAGTTCTTTTTGCAATAGGCAACTGCCAGTGTGCTGGTACCAGTGTGCTGCCAGGCCCCTTTCTTGGGAGGGGGTTAAAAATGGACCTTGTAATGAAGGGGAGATATGGGAGAGGCACTGAGCCAGGGCTGCATCATCTGGGGGATGCTCTGAAGGGGTGTTGAGCTTGGACCTGTAATCTTGGAGAGGACTGAGTGAATTCTGTAACATGGGATGTGTTGAGCCTGGGCCCCATAATGTGTTTTTGGAGGGGGGCGAAGGGGGAAAGGGAATGGGGAGGGGGAAGATAGTGAGCCTGGACTCCATTGCTTTGGGAAGTACTTAGTCCTAAACCCCATAAAGCACGGGTAGGAGTGCTCCAGGGTGTTGCTGAGCCTGGATTCTATACTGTGGGAGATGCTCTGGAAGTGATGCTGAGCCTGAAACCCCTTAACGTCGGGGTACAGAGCCTGGATTCCATCCCCTAGAGCGTGTTGAGCTTGTTCCCCTTCCCCAGGGGATACAGAGGGGGACCCGCTTTTCTGGGCAGGGGTGTGAAATACTCCTTACCTGGGCGAGAGGCGCTGCGCCAGCCTCCTCCGCGCCGCTCGGGCTCCTTCCCACCCCTTCCTCCTCCTCCTCCCTCCGCTGCCGCCTGGGCTCGCTCGTCGCTTCTGGGGGGAGCGGCCCCGCCGCAGGTGATGTCCCCTTGGGCAGCGCCCCGCCGCAGGTAACGGGGTGCGGGGGGTCCGCCGCCATCCGGGGGGGAGGGAGGAGGAGGAGGACGGGGATGGTGCGGGGCTGCCGAACTTCTCCAATAGCGGCGGGTGCGGGAAACGGGGTGAGAGCTGCCGCTCCGGGATGCGCGGGGCTGCTGGTGGCCGAGCAGCGCTCAGCGCGATGGAACGGATTGATTTAATCCATCCGTACCCATAGGGAGCGGGGAAAAGGCTTTTCGAAGCGACCAACTCGCCTCGAGTGGGTTCTTGTTATTTCTTGAGAAAACACTTTAAATTGTTTTGCGGTTCTTTTGGTTGTGTTTTATGTTTTTTGATTTTTTTATTTTTTTTTACATCCCCTCGCTCCTTTGCTCTCTCGTCTCTTCCTTTAAATCCTCTTCCCCTGAGCTCCTCGAGCGCTGCCCCGCGTGCATCCCGCTTTATTTAAAGAAAACGCTCAAACTCGGCGAGGGAGGGCTGGTCCCCGTGAAAGCAGCCGGCTGCGTGGCATGGGGCTGCCTTCCACGGAGCCCAGGCTGTGGCAGGGACAGCGTCTCCTCGCTGCTCTTTGATCTATACGGCACCGGTCCTTCTGTTCCGAGACACCGAGGGAGGTTCGGGATGCCACGGGGAGGTAAATTGCAGCCTGTGCCCAGCTACAATTGGGGTTTACAGGTGCGGGGTTTTGTTGTCGGCGTTTAATCGGGTAAATTTATATTAGCATAGTGAGGGTCTGCCGAAAGAAAAGGGGGGCTAATGGAGATGCTGGAGGAAAAGGCAACAGTTATTTGGTTTCGTATTATTATTTGCTGGCTGTCGGTTTGGCTTTTATGGAATGGGGAGGTGGGGGAGTCACCATCCCTGGAGGTGTTGCAGAGCCTTGGAGATGTGGTACTGGGGGATGTGGGCAGGTGGGGGTGGGCTGCGTGAGCTGACAGGGCTTTTCCAACCTTTATGATTTCTCCAGTGGTGTGACGGTGTCATTTTGGGGGTGCTTTGCTAGAATGGGAACTTTCTATGCTATGCTTGCAGTGGTTTATTGCCTGTGTTTGCAAGACCACCAAAGCCCTCTTGGTGACAGGTCCCCTGGGCGCAGCCGATGTCCCCCACAGTGCTTCTGGCTCTTCCCAGTGCACTGTACTGGGACATCTCTGCATGCAGCTCCGGAGCATGAGTGAGCTGCAGGCTGGGGCTGGAGCATACTGTGCACCCGGTGGCATTCCCATGGGAAGCGTGTGTTTGTTGAAATCCAGGCGGCTGTTCTGGGGGAGGGAGATGTAACATTGCCATTCCTCCTTCCCCTGGGGAGGGAAGGGAGGAAATCCCTTCGCAGTCGCGTTTTTCTCCTTCCACCCCCTCCATCCCTCCCTCCCCAGTGCTGTGAAGGCAAACTGCTTTGTAGCACAAAGTCGAGATTGTGTTGGGAAAGAACAGCTTGTTGTTTTAACGTTAAATTGTAACACACTCCCTTTATGAGAAACTGTAAAAATTGATGGTCTCCACTATTTTATTCTTTTTCCCCCCCTTTTGTGATAAGTGAGAAGAATGTTTGCAAGATAAGTGGGACCTGGGAGCCCAACAGTGTGTTGCAGCAGGGCTGGGAAGGACACCCAGCTCTGACTATGGGGATGTTTGGCTCCCTCCACCCCGCGGCTCCACCTGGAAACATCAGGGTGGTGGCACAAGGAGGGGCTCCCACTGCTATGGGACAGTGCCTAGTGAAATGGGCAGGGAAAGGCAGAACATCACTAGGAAGAAGCAGCCGTGGCACTGGGGACTTCTGAGAAAGGGCTCCATTCATCAAGTTTCTCAATGTGCTGCGCAGATGGTCTGGAGCACTAATGCTTTGTGAATGGGGTTGTTGCCTCTTGTTAGGGTGGAAACATCCCAGCTGCCGGCAGCCCCGCTCTGCAGCAGTGTGCCTGGGTGCAGGCTGTGCTCTTTGTGGACTAATGCTTGTGGATCTGTAAGCTCATATGTTTCAAAGTGCACCACAGCACTCCTCCCTTTTCCCCTTACAGCATCCCACTAAAAGAATTCCAGTGATGCTGCAGGAGGACAAGGGTTAGTTTGGGACTTTTGTGGCCTAAGACCTACAAGTAATTAAAAATATTTACAGTTTGTGCCTTCCTGCTTGCATTGCTGTGGGATCCTATTTCACCGTGTGTTTTTGTGTGTCTGAGGTGGGGAATCTCGGTGATTTCCACAAGGCTCATTCAAGCCTTGTGGATTTCCAAGGTTTGGCAATCCTCAGCATGCTTTAGCATGGGGCTGGAATAGCATTTTTGCTCCAGTAGCTGTCAGATAGGATGTGCAAACTGGGAGTGTTTGTTATTCTGCACGTATATGGAATACTTAGACAGGTGTGTTATTTTCAATTGCACTTCACAGTTGTCTTTGCTTCTGAGCAGGGTATGAGCAGAAAACATCTAGCCCCCATTGCTCAGCAGGTTTGGGTCAGACCCTCAGATCCTTTCCTCTTGCTGCTTTGTCCTTTGCTCTTCGAGTCTGGAGGGAGGCTCCCATTGTGTGAGACCATGCTGTGTCTGGTGTATAACTAGAGCTGGGCTCTGGTTATAGAATCATTAGGTTGGAAAAGACCTCTAAGCTCACTTAGTCCAACCATCAGCCCATCATCACTGAGCCACATCCCTGCTGGTGCAGCCCCTGTGCCTCATCCCAGTGTGCCACTGTTGCTTCAGTTTGCCAAGGCTTTATGGTGGAAAACTGGTCACCATAGACAGTGTAGCAACCACTGCTGGAGGGGACTCAGTGCTGCCCTGGTCAGTGTCTTCCATCTGCCCACAAGAGATGCTTCCTTTAAGCACGGCAGGACAGGTGGCTGTGCATGCCTCAATGGGGTGATGTGCCATCCTCCAAAGATCCAGAGGTGTTATTAACATTGCATGAACAAGGCAGTGAATGTGATACTTGTAATGCTGTGCTACCAGATGATGTTCTGTAGTCGTGCAGCTGGAGTGTTCTGCTTGCGCAAACCCGTGTGGCTATTGGGGCTGTTTTATGGCACTTGTGATTTCACTTCCAGCTGTGGCAAAGTAGGAATTCAAGCCCAGCACTTCCAACTAGGACAAAGTTTTCTTGTGTGGAGCAAAGTCCAGAAGCTTCTGCTCAGATACAGTGTTTTCTCTTAATCTAGAGCTTTTAGTTAAACAATAAGTTTTGCAGCTAATGCTTGTTTCCTATTGGAAAAGTAAATAAAGCTTCCACTTCTTGGCTTGGAGAAAGGAACGAGCTGCTGCAGACACTGGGAGCTTCTCTACAGACTCTGATAGAGGAAAGCAGCAGCAGCGGTGCGTCCCTTCCCAATGGACAGCCCTGCGTTTATTTAACGAGGGAATTTTTCCCCTCGCCACGGGGAAGAGAATAATAATAATAAAAAAAGGGGCAATTTTTTTTATTATTTTTTTTTTTATGGGGAACAAATCTCATTTTCAAGAGTCCTGACAAAATGAGCCATAAAATTACAATATTTCCAAGCGCTCCGTAATTCTGGCGGGGACGGCTCTTCATCACAGAATTTGAAAGCTCAGAAAATATAAAACTCATTAGATTAAAATAAACCACCTACCGCGCGGGAGAAAAGCTTATTTATCAATATCAATTTACTTCTGATTGCCCCATTCTGCAATCGGTTATTTTTAGGAATTATGAGTTGTGTACTGCTGGAGTCGGTGCGTGGAATTACACTTATTGTGGGGACCTGGCTATAAGAAGGCGTTAAAAAATAGAATTGAGGAATCAACATCTTTCTTTAAATGATGCTTCTGGTGGGGGAGCGCTGCAATGGAGAAGGTGGGACCTGTGTTGCAGGTAGTGCTGGGGCTGAGGCTTGATGTTGGTGCTTGCAGGGGTTGTGTCTGTTTACCAGGACAGGGAGAAAGGGGCTCTGGGTTTGGAGCCCACTTACTAACACTAGAAGCTTGAATGCAAGAGCACCTTTGCCAGCAGGACACAATGGAGGCAATTAAGGATGCTTAGCGTGTTTTGTGTGCGTGCATAGCGTTCTCCTATGCAAGCACCCCAACCGTACACTTAAAACAACCAGTGCAGGTGCATAGCCTGGAAGCCAGCACTTGAGCACCCTGAGAGCGATGTGTTGAGTCCAGTCAGTGTTTCACAGAGGCTGCCAATGTTTCTTGGGTTAAATCCTGCTGGATGTGCACTGCTAGGCTCTGCTGCAGCTCCTCCTGGGTTAGCAGGTGGGACAATTCCAAGGGCTGTGCTATGTATACGGGGACTGTGTGTGGATCTCTGGGTTGTGAAAGCAGTGCCAGGTTCAAGCTGAACTCTCAAGTGCTCAACTCCCATGCAGACAGTGTTCTAGCAGGAAGAAACTCCTTCAGCTTGTGTCTGTCCCTGTTTAATACAGTTCTGTCTGCTGTTTCCCATGCCTTGGGGAGCGCTTGCCAGCAGGCTGGGAACTGTCTGCTTTAACATCAGCGCTTTTGCAGTCAGGAGACCAAACTACCTCAATAAGTTCCTAGAGACAACTTGCCCAGAGACATTATTATGCTGGGTGTTGCTCCGAATGCTTCCTAAACAGAGCCTCTTCCAGGCAGAAGGTGTGATTTAATATGCTCCTAGTCACAAGTTTTGAAGTTCTCCCCCGAGATCCCTCAAGCCCGTTCTGAAATCTGCAGTATCGGAGTGAACTGCCTCTGAGAGCCAGTGAAGAGCTGCAGCATTAATGAAGACAGACAAAAATCAAAATGACATTTCAGGCAATTACTTACATAATGAAGTGACTGACTTGGAATGTACAATATTTAGATTTATCGTGGCACTCAAAAGGGATGCTGTCAGCTGCCTTTAGTTCTCCATCACGCAAATTGTTTTTCCACCGCCCTGTTGCTTTTTAAATGTGGTCTGTGAAGCCGGGGAATAATGTTTCCGCTCACCTGAGCTTATAGCAATGCTATTTTAGCAGGAAGTTGGTGTTTTTCTCAATAGTTTTCTTGTACTGCTGAATGCAGAGGGGCTCGAGCGCTCCATTTGGGCAGTGGTTGGGGTTGGCAGCTCTGTCTGTGTGGATGTAGGGACACCAGCTCTCTCCTTGGGCTCATGCTGGGTTTCCCAACTGTGGTGTCATTCCTGCTGCACAGACCTTCTCCTCCTGGAGACTCTATTGTGGGGAAGTAAAGAAATGGGAATTTAAGACCCTTTCTGCTGAGATGGTGACAGAGTTATGAACCAAACTGTCTTCTCTGATGTTTCTATCAGTAAAAATGAAATATGTGTAGTGATTACTCTGAAGCTCCTGAAGAGCACCCGCCCCATTGTGCCAGGTTGGAACTGAGCACCCTGCTGCTCTGAGGGTGGTGATGGGATGCAAAGAGGGGGAAATCCTAGAGCAAAGTGGGATGCAGGTAAGTCTGCCCCTGTCGTGCCTGCTTGGCGGCTGCCCTGCTGGTTTGAGGGGTGTGTGTGGCACTGGGCAACTCCAGGGATGTGGCACCCACAGCTCTGGGCAGAAGTGCCAGCACCTCACCACTTTCTGAGTGAAGATTTCTCCCTAACATCTAAACTAAACATCCCCTCTTTCAGTTTAAAGCCAGCGTGGCCCTTTGCTGGCATCACTGAGCCCGTCCTAGAGCGGTGTCTTCTGTGAGTAGAGAGCTGAACTTGAAGGAACCCAGTGAGCTACAGAAGTGTTGCTGGTTCCTTGGCTCCCCTGATGTGCTAGGAGGGTTCTGGGTGGCGTGTTCTGCATGGAAGCTGAGTGTTAACAAAATAGTGATGTATGTGTGATGTGCCAGCTGTGTCCCTGAGGCTGCTCTGGGGGCACGAGACAATATCTGTGATATGCTGGGCTTGATGTGAGCTGCTTTTTTGGCAGGAACCATGAAGCGTCACACTGCTGCCAGCAACCTTCTGCTGTCCCTCCTGGTCTTGGAGCTGATCCCTCTGGGTAAGTGAAGCTTGTGGTTGCTGAGTGCGTGCTTGGAATCCAACCCATGTGCTGGCTGTTTGCCGGGTAGCTATCAGTTGTGCCACCACGTGGGTCTGTAGGCATGGTGGAATCCCCCCAAAAGCTGGAGGTGCTGCTTCCCCTGCCCTGCCCCCACTCGCAGCGTGACAAATCATTCTCTAGAAGACCTCAGCTTTCCTGGTCTTGCTTCAGTGTCCCCTTCTGATGAGGGCAGGTGGGATGAGAGGAGGAGGAAGAGGGTGATGTGCAGGTGACCCCAACACTGGTACCTGCTCCTGTGCATCGAAGTGGGGAGACCTTGGCAATTTCCAGCTGTATGACCAAGATGTCACAGCTTGTGGCAGAACATCTCATGCAAGGATGCATAAAGAAGCAGACAAAAGGCAAGGATGGGAACCAGAAGCCTGTGAGCTGTTTAACAGCAGAGGTATTGCTGTAGCACGTGGCAGGACTTTCCTTGTGCTTTCAGCAGCAAAATTATTACCTGAGCAGTGCTGTAATGTGTGCTATGTGGGAAATAACTCCTCCCTGAACTGCACAACCTCTCCTGTATTTCCATCTGGAGCAAATGCCAGCTTGCAGGAGAGGGAAGAGCTCAGGGCATGCAGACATGGGGTGTGATGGATGCACCCGGCCTCCTCAGGAGTTCTGGCAGGGCTGTGGCAGGGTGTGCAAGTACAAAACGCAGAGCAAAGCTCCGTGGAAATTGGGATTGTTACAGGAATGGGCTAAACCCCCCAGCTGCCTTTGAGGAGTGTTTGCCAGTGTGGTGCTCGCTGATAAACAATAGCAAGCATGTGTCCACTTGATAGCACTGTGCCCTTTGCAGTGAGTGCTTTGCTCCCCTCCTGGAGCCTCAAGATGGCTCAGCCAGATTGGCAGCCTGATTGCACGCCTGGTGTAGGACGTTCACAGCGACTGACAGGCACAGTCAATCTCTGCAGCGCTGTATGGGATGCATGTAGCCTCGGCAGCTAACTGCCCTGTCACTGCTCTGCAAGGGGGAAAGGCAATTTGGAGGCTTGTTAAAGTGCAGCATTGTCTGCTCTCTTCTAAACTTGCCTTCATCCTCATCCCTTGGAGCTGGCTGGTGCCACCTGGAGAAGCTCTTGGGTTACAGGAGCATGGAATAAGGGTGACAGCTTTCCTGGAATTTGCAATCCAAAGCCAGGTCCTGCCTCCAGCTTCTCCCAGCTCTCAGCTGTGATCAGCCTTCTGTTATAAGGGGAGCCCCAGAGGAGCACAAGCTGCATCCCTCTTTCATGTCCACAGTGTTTTGTTGGTTTGTTTTTTTCCCCTTGAGAAGGATTTGGGGCACTTGAGAGCAGATCACACTCGCTTTGAGACTGTTCCTGTGTTAATCTGGGCTTTGAAGAGTCTCTTTCCTGTTGTTTCTTTAACCTGCCAAGGCTCATCCATCTCCTCACCTCTCTCCATCTGCAAGTTCATCGCCTCGAGGGCGCTGAGTTTTCTTGCTCTCCACTTGTTCTCAGCAATACATCACCTTCTTCATGCTCACAATCCCAACACCTTCTCATTAAGCCTGCCCTGCTGCCCTCTGTCACCATTCCTTCTCACCTCTGCCTGAGAAAACAACTCAATAAATAAATAATAATAAAAAAATATCATGACTACTGCAGGAACCATCTCTATCTACCAGCCGTGGTCTGGGAGTGTCCCTCAAAATCCCATGCCCAGCCATGTCTGATTCCCCACCAGCCTGTCCTTGAGCCCTGAGATTCTCCTGCCTGCAAAACAGTGCTGAAATAATCCCTTGCTCTTGTTCCTTTCCCAGGCGAGGGCAACCGGCTGCCCTACTTCATAAACTACTTTTTTGACACCTACCTGCTGATCAACGAGGACACACCTGTGGGTAAGTGCTGTCTACTAGTCTTACTGACCCTACATAGATCGGACGAGGTCCTAAGTAGGTGGTAATAATTAAAAAGTGATTTGATTTGATCATTACTGGCTGGTTGGGGTTGGTTTAATGTTGGCTTTTTTGGCCCATGGGTGCATATTGTTGGCTGGGACTGAAGTTCTGCCTTTTCTGTCTGCCTTTGGAATGGTGGAACTAGAATGCTTTTGGCTTGGACTCCTCCATGCTTGGGAGCGTGGCTCAGAAATGCTTAGCATATGGGAATCTTAAGCCTGTTTCTTGCTTCTGTGATTGTTGTTTCTTGCTTCTGTGGTTGTTACTTAGCTAATTACTCAATGTGGTGTGGGATGGAGTCTTTTCCCATGTGGGGAAGGGTTGTGTTGTGCTGTGGAACCGACTGCTCCAAGCAGATGGGTGCGTCTGGCAGCAGTGAGCTCTGGATGCATTCAATGCATATGGATGGAAATAGGATCTCCAGATGTAGGTCATGATTAAAAGCACTCAGAGCTTCTGGAGGAGCTGCAGTGTCTTTGAGACAGTTTACAGTGGCACTGCAGCACCTGATGACCACCAGGGCTGGCTCAGTGTCCTTGGCTTTGGCTATGGTCCATGTGGCCAAGTGCCATGGTGATGTACTGGACCCAGCATTGTGGCTGGGGCCATCCATGCTGCTGGACCTTGCCACAAAGGGACAAAGGCATCAGAAATGGAGGCTTGTGGGGAAGAACTTTCTGGAAGAGGTCAGAAGGAAGGAGTTGTAAAAGCTTTGGAGGCACAGATGACCCAAAGTGAGACAAGGCAGTGAGGGATGGAATCTCCCCAAGCAGGGATGGATGAGTCTAAATGGGCAAGAGCATCTCTCACTGTGCCAGCACTTCATCCTCTGATCCTCATTTCCTACTGCAAATACCTGAGTGTGGTGCATCTCAAATGCACTGCTGGATGCCTGGGAATTTGGGCAAGTTTGTGATGCACATCCACATGAGTATGTGTTGGTGCCCTTGGAAGAAAAAAAACATCTTGGTCATCATTTGACTGGCAGGCGTACCTCATTTTTTATTTCTTTATTTAGGTAGTGATTGGTCTGAAGTAAATGCAGAAATCGACCTGATTGTTCTCAGCCTTTCTCCAGACTCTCAGTCCATTAAACTTGTGCTCTTCAATCAGGGCTCGTGACGGGCCTTTAATGTTGGAGGAATTGATTGGGAGCCCTCATGAGCAACAGCAGAATGGTGGCCAGGAGAAGATGGAGGCCCCTTCTTATGTGCTCTTACCTCCACCTACCACCTTGAGCAGCATCTTCAACACCCATTCTTGCTGTGCTCAGATCCTCATCAGAGATTTCAGAGGTTGGAGGGCTCTGCAGAATCAAAGCATGGCTTGGGGAGCTGCTGGGAAGAAAGCAGCTGTGTGGATTTAGGAGTGGGAGCTGGTTGTGAACAGGTTAATGGGAATGTTTCCTGACCAAGCGCGTGGCTCTTGGAGTACTTGAGCTTGAAGTACCTTATGGGAATTTGATGGAACTTCTATTCTGGTGAAAAATGGCAGGAGATTTCTGAAAGTCTATTTTCCTGTGAGATATTGTGCGTATAAAGTTGTTCCTGCTATTACGTTTGGGGTTTGATTTTTTTTTTAAATTTATTTATATATATTTTTTACTTTTTTAACTCTGTATTACACTGCATAGAAATGAAATTCACTCTTAAGGATATTGGTGCTCTGGGATTTTGGTTCCACATGCACCAGAGGGAAACATCAGCCTTGAAACTGTTGACAAAGTGCTTGTTTTGTTTTATTTTGCTGTTGGTAGATGTTTTCAGAGCGAGGGTTGTTAACTGATAGGAAAAAAGCATCACCTGGCAGCACCTTTCTTGTACCTCAGCTGGGGGCATGTAGCCGGAAAGAACCCAGGGCTTCTTGAGGTTTTTGAGAAGCACCCATCACTGTGGCACTGAGTGAATGTTTGCTGCAGCAGATGCTGGAATAAAAAAGGGCATTACCACGTACTAAGCCAGGTCTGAAGCTCCCACCTGGTCTTAGTACCCTCCCTCCTGAGGCACAGTCAGCATCCCAGCCCCTGTTCACAGTGGGTATGGATGCAGCATTCAGCTGTCCCTGCACAGAGCAAGTGATTCCCTTGCCTGGGTAGCCCTGGGTGTGTGCCTCCTTGCAGCCCTCCTTGCATCCCTTGGTGTGCCCAGGCACAGGAGCACCACACTCCAAGTGAGCATCCCCACTGGCTGTGTGTAATGCCTAGAGGAATCTTAAGCAACAATTAAGAGATCGTTCCCCCCTCTAATCACTTACAGGAGTAAATTAGTCTTGTCAGGAGCTATTAAGACAGAGAACTCGGAATTCATTAGGCGAGATTGGGACTATGGAGCTGCTGGTGCTGCCGCCAGTCCGGGCTGATTAATTCCTCTGAAAACATCATCAATGCCCATCTGTTTCATTTAGGTCCGGGGAGAGCAATTTTCAGGTGGAGTGACCCTCTAGTCAGCTATTTCACCCAGAAGTAATGAAACACACACACAGGCGGAGGGGGAGCACTGGACGGGAGCATTGGGAATAAGAAACGTGAGCTGAAGGAGGGCGAGTGCCATTGAGTCAGGAGCAGAGAGCCAGGGGAAGCCTAGAGAAGGGGAGGGATAATGATGGGCTGGATGGCTGGGGCACGGATGGGGAGATGCAGTGCTGGTGATATCACGGATGCAGAGGGAGAGCTTGGCTGCTTCTTAAACCCTTCCCCCACTGATCTGGTCTGGTGCATTGGAAGAAATGGAGCAACAGGCATCGGAGAGCTTGCTCCAGTAGCTAAAGCGTAGTGTTTTGCTCCAAAAGTAGAAGTAATAGCTGGTTAACAGCCCTTGGAGGGAGAGCTTGCGGGAGAGGAGCTGTCTGTCTTTATTGTGCTACCCACTGCCTTGAGCAAAATCATTCCAAGGGCCATTTCATTTAATGCCACACATCAGAGAGGACCGTAGGTAATGGAGAGCAGCATGGATATTGATGCTGGACAAAGTGCTGGAGGACTCTGGCTCATTGGCACATAGAAGGGGTGGCATTGCTGTCACCCTGGGTTCATCAGAAGGTGGGTCTGCAGGCAGAATGGCAAATATCTTGTATGGCTTTTGTATCCTTGTATATGTGTCCTTGCTACTATCCCTATGAGAAGTGGATGCTCATGGTGGTGTTTCCTCTTTGCGGACTGGAGGTGGGGATTGGAGTGGAGAACATCAGGCTAGCTTCGGATAGTGCTTTTGTTTCTGAAGAGGCACAAAACAGCGTCAGCATTCCATAGGATGAGTTCTGATGCTCCCTCAGATAGGGATTTGAATCAGGAGGATGAGGCACCCCTGTCACCCCCAGGGCTGCTCTTGGTGATCCCCCTGGGCTAGGGGGTGTGGGGCTTTCTGAATGCCGCAGGTCTTAGCTGCTTGGGTCCCCCCCACAAAGGAATGTCATCTTAGTGTTGTACAGTGACTAGGGTCTAATTGGCCAGCAAATGGGTTTGCTCTATGCAGGATGGGCTTCAGAAATGAAGACATCCATCACATCGGGTCCCTAAGCAGCCTTATGTCCACCTCTCTCAATTCAGCTGCAGTTCTGTGAAAGCTTTCATGCCTCAGTGCCTCCCAAACCGCATGACAAAAGGGACTGCTCAAACCAGAGCAATCCTGCTTCCCCTTCATCAAAGGGATGACATTTCAGCATCATTGGAATAATGTTGTCTTAAAGTGGGAGAGGAGGGTGAATTTGAAGGACTGACTTCTGAAAAGCTTGCTGAGGTTGGATGATGCAGGATGGAAGGGGGGAAACTCACTGGGATTTTGTTACAAGGTTTGACCATCCCCTTTGCGGGGAACTGTGGAGATGTGGCACTGAGAGACATGGTTCAGGGGGCAGGTGGGGCTGGGCTGGGGTTAGAATTGGTGATCTGAGGTCTCTTCTAGCATTAATGGTTTTGTGATTCTATGTGGAACTTTGCTGAGCTGGTAAAAGCGCTGCAAATAGCTCGTGTTTTGGGAACAGGGTGGGAGTGCTTGTAAAAATAAATAAAAATCTGACTAGTTTGGGAACTTGCAGTCCTTTTGGGAGTGAGTTGTTCTACAAGAAGTGGAATTCACTGCTCAGCAGGCAGGGTGCTTGTTGGTCTCTCTAGGTCTGGGACAGCATGTCCTGCTGATGGCTGCAGATGACCTGACCCCATTGTCCACCCTTGTTCAGGACCAAAGGTTTCCTTGGGCAGGGAAGCAGCACATCCCTGTGCACTGTGTAGTTTCCAAGGCAATCACCTCCTCCATGCCAGACTTTCAGAGCCCATCCTGAGCAGCCAGATGCTTTGGCACCCGGGTGAGTCCCTGGGGGTGCCGGGCTGTTCAAGCTGCTGCCACAGATACGGTTATCTGAGCACGGGCTGCTTGTGCTAAGCCCTGCCTGATCCCACAGCTGCGAGCATCTGCTGGGGACTGCGGCTGGACTCTTGTGTGACCAGTGGTGGCACCTGCCTGGTACAGAGCTGGAGGGAAACATGTCAAGAGCAGAGTGCCAGTGTTTGCTTCCTGACTGATTAAACCATCTCAGCTCTCTGGGCAGAGCTGTGCAGAGGATGGCTACAGAACCCAGGGCTGACTCACCGAAAGGAGCAGGGTGAACAAACTGTGGTAGGTCTGCTCTCCAAAAACTCAGCTCTCAGGAAATGTTGGCAGTGTGGAAGATGCTTTTGCAAAATGTGATGGCATTATAACAGTGCTGCTGGGATCCTCCTTCCTGGGACTGCACACTTGGCTGGTGTGGTCTTGCTAAGGACACCATCTGCCTTCCCTATAGACGTGATCTATCCACACTGTGTGAAGCATTGAACCACCAGTCTGCTTGCTGGCTTTGCCCATGCCTTATCAACCTCCTCTGCCCCCCTGGCTGTGCTGAGCTGCTTTGCCATGCTGGGAAGCTGGAAAAGTATCCCTCTGTTTATTCCTTTTTTTTTTTCTTTTTTTTTTCTTCAGTAGTTTGTTGACTTGAGCAATGAAAGGGTTCCACAAATCTTATGGAGTCAGAAACCTTTCAGATGGGAGTGTGCACGTGAGATCCTGCCTTGGAACCATTCCCTGTCCCAGCTACACCAATACCCAGCATTTGGGGGAGCAGCTGCAATCCACTTCTTCAAGGATTTTGTCCCTTTCTTTTGGCCTTTTTTTCAAGTCTTTAGCTAGGCCAGTGTTTAGGAATGCCTGCAAGGTTGTGTAGGTTTATAAGACATAGGAGCCCAGCACAGTGCAAGAGGGCTGGAGGTGTCCTTTTGCCTCAAATCCTTTTGCCTCTCCACCCTCTGGTAGGTGGCTGCTATGGGATGGCAATGCCACCTGGGGCCGGCAGTGGGAGTGCCTGCATGCCCATCAGCCTGGCGGGGTGCGTGTGCCTGCCCGCGTGCAGCCAGCAGAATTGATTTGGCCTTTTACAAAGGATAATTCAAGATGAATGTGCTGGGCTCTGGCTGTGAGAGAGATTGAGATATTTTTGAATATGAAGTCTGTTCTGCAAGCTTCATTACGGGCATGGCTGTGAGCGAATGTTCTCTAGAAGCCCAAGCCGTAAGAACATCGCCTTCATTTTTGGGATTAATTGAAAGCAATATTACCTTCCAATGACTATTTACCGTCTAAAATTGGATTTGCAGGCTCCTTGGGTCAGGGCTGATAAGTGTTTTGCAAAGGACCGGGTTTGTTTCTAAGTGCTGTAACAACTCTAATCAACAACAAATATTTGAAGAATGCATCCTACAGCATGATGAAAAGGAATTTTAGCCTTCCTAGCAAACCCTTTTCCTGCTGCTGGCTGTTAGAAGGTCCATCAACAAAGCTGTTTGCTGAGCTTTAGGTAGTATGGCATAATTAGCATGAACTGAAGGCTGGGTAATTAGTTATTCCCAACATCAGGAAACTTAAGGAAAAAAAAAGTCCCCCCCCAAACCCTCAGTCCTGCGTCATTAAATTAATCACTTCATCAATCACTTAAATCTCCTTATTTGCTTTGCTAATAAGCAGTAACATTGATACTTATGTCTGAGAACATAGAGAAGGTAGAAAGTGTATTTGAATGTGGACAAGTTAACTTTGATTTGGGTAGCTTCATCGAACAGTTTGCGGGCTTAGGCTTGCTGCGTTGGGTCACGCAAGCTACTGCATTCTGGCCAAACCCTTTCAACAGCAGCAGAGGAAGATGTATGCTTATGGCAGTGAGGTTGGATTTGGTAGGTATGCTTGGGAGGGCTTTGGTAGCATTAATCCATACTATCTTGCGAGTGGTGAGGTGCTGGCATTGCTACCTAGAGCTGTGGGTGCCCCATCCCTGGAGGTGTCCAGTGTCATGGATGGGGCCCTGGGAGCCTGAGATGCTGGGGGGCAGCCAGCCCATGGCAGGGGTTGAATGGACTTTGTGGTCTCGTTCACACGGATAGCCCTTCTGTGATCTGAGCTCTTCCACCTTGATCATAATCTACTGAGGCTTCAGGATGTGTTGTGGTGTGGGAGAGCTTGTAGTCATACAGTGATCAGTATATTCAGTCTGTGTGTGTAATTCAAATTAGGAGGTTATTTGTATCTCTTGGAGGTAATAATATTTGAAGGGCAACCAGGATCCCATACTGTAGGGAGATGCCTACCTGCACGTATGATTGGAGTTTTGGTGGAGAGGGTTGGGGAAAGTGAGCAGCTTCCTCCAAGTCTGTCATTAGGGATTTTTAGGCAAATAAGAAAAAAAAGAAGCACCTGACCATAGTGTTTAATAACCAGGGCTGTGCTTTCTGCCAGAGTGGGAGCTTTGTACATTTGGGTTGTGTGAGCTTGAAAAAGAAAAGGCTGCAGTAAAGCAGCAGCTGCTGGGAGTGGATGGCCTCAAGGTGGGCTGGCACCCAGCGGTTTGAGTGCTGGTGGCTTGGCAGTGCCATAGTGTGGGGGCATGTGCCCAGCTCCTGGGTGAGGTGAGGGACTGCTCAAGGCATTGTCCAGCAGTGCCGTGCTGCTGGGAAAGCTGTCCTGTGAGAGATGCTGTTGGAATCTTTATGCCCATTTGACTTCCAGCCTTGTGAGAAATTAACCTTTTAATTAAGCATTCTGTGACTGGTTGCTGTAGGAATGTTACTTTTATATATAAAAATTTTTTAATGAAAGCGTTTAAGCTGTTCCCTGTTGCCACTACATTCCAATTGTTGCTTGCTGGTAGTGGAGAAAAATAGCCCAAAACCAACCAAACAACACATCATAAAAAAGAAGTTTTGCTTCTCTTTACCTGCCCCAAAGTCATTTTAAGCAATGCAAATGTGGAAATTCAGCTAACCCATTACAGAAACCCCCCACGTTCCTGTACAAAAATAAGCAGGTAGTAGAGAGACATTCTGGAAGCAAGCATACGTGCCATGTGCTGAGACTGCTGCTTCCAGTATATGCCTTGCTGGGAAGTATCAGTACACAAAGCTGCCCCCATCCCAGTGAGCTGTGTTGAGAATGTTTAACCCTTTTCTTTGCAGAAATATCCTTTTCTCTATAAAAAGCTCATGGCAGTGTGTGTGTGGCTACAGCTACTCAGCCGTGCTAACTGGGCTGCGTTGATTTTTGTCAGTGGCTTGTTCCTGTTTTTTGCTGTCTTTTCCCTGACTTTTGGGACCAGGGGACACACAGGGTGACCACCTGAACATTGTGGTTTCTATCTGTATTATCACAGCTGCGTGCCAATGCCCCTTCCTACAACGGCTGCATTAATGCACTTGATTGGCAGCGGGAGTTAATAAATTGGTTCCTCCTGTCAAAGCGCTCCGTGCGTTGATGGCTTTGGAATTAACTGTAACCACTCGGGGGAAGAAAGATCGAGACAGCATTGTTGGACAACTCAATGAAAACATCTGCTCCATTTGCAGCCGTGGTCAAAAGAGTGAATACGCTTCCACGTTCCCTCTCATAAAGATTTATTAACGTTGCTCTTTACGCAAGGGGGAAAGATTTCAAACACTTGACATTTAATGCTTAGTAACTCAATTTTATTCCATTCATCTGCACTGCTTTGTCAGGCGGCTGCTCTGGTGAGCCTTGTGTGCTGCATCGTGTGGGCCGTCTGCCATTGCGCTCCCAGGTAGGAGAGCAATTCGGTCTTGGGTTTCTTGCTGAGTACCTGAAAATGAAGGATTTTGGCTTTTTAAGTGACTGTTATACCTGAGGTGGGAGATCACACCTCCTTTCACTAACAGAAGTGCTCTAATTTCAGCCCGGTTGCTGGTTTGCATTCCACGTTGAGTACATGTTTTGGCAAGGGATGTTCATGTCTGTAATGCATTTCCCAAGCACAGTCTGGGTGCTTGAAAGCTTTGGCGGACCAGTAATGCTCCTGTAGGGTCTTGCTGCTCTCTTCTGGTTTCTGTTGAGCCCTATGGGAAGGACTGCAGCCAGAGCAAGAATACCCAGTGTAGAAAACACCGAAAGCTGAATGCTGTCTGCAGTCCCATCAGGTATGGAACTAGGAGGGAAAGGCTGCAGAGAGCATATCAGCCAGCAGCCATTACTCATGTGCTTTGCTGGAGTTGTGGAAATTGTCATAAATTAGGGCTCCATGTGGATGTGGGGGAGAAAAATAAAATTCCCAGGCAGGTAGTATCGCACTGCAAAAGGATGCTCTAAAGATATGCTGCATCCCCCCAAGTCTGGTGGCAAGGGATGGAGTGGGGGTGGGGGGGTCCTGGATGTGGCCTCTTTGTACTGAGAAAGCAAACACATACGTGGCGTCCTGGCTGGAGCACAGACCTGTTAGGGCTGCCCGTGGTGGTGCCAATGGGCTGGTGTGGAGATCTGTCCTGCTCTCATGCCTGTTATCTGCTAAACCCACTGTGCTGGAAAGCAGAAGTGGCCCCAGGTGGTTGGCTAATGGCACCTTTAATTGTGCTCTGAATGAGATTAACTTCTTATCTGACAGTCTGACATCTTTATTATTATTAATGTGTGAATAAGGCAGTGGCTTTTCATATGTAACTTTGGTAGCAAATGTTTCCCTTCTGTTTAGCGGTGCCTGTTGCTTTTGTTAGCTACTGTCAGAGCCCCCGTGAGCTGTGAGAAGGGCTGGTGGAGTCCTGCATAAAGACTGGGCAATGGGTCTTGAGGCATAAAGGATGAAGGCTGCATGTCCGAAGGCTGACTGGGAGTAGGAGCAGCTGCAGCCAGGCAGGGGTGACTGGTGCTGCTGCAGAGAGATTATTATGGTCCTAAAAACGTGATGTGGAGTGACAGCCCCTTTTAGTATGGCCCAGCTGAAAGGCAGGAAGGTGTGGAAGTTCCCCTTGTCCTAGTGTGAAAAACTGAAGACCTTTCCTAGAATTGCTCCTCACAGTGACATAGATGGTTTTTTTTCCCCTGCTTTCCCCTAAAATCCTCTTCATTGGGCAGTCACTAATTAGCCATTAGCTGTCTGAAGCGTGTCCAAGATGCATGGCATCATTGGCTGCCTTCGTGAGAGCAGTGCCAGCAGGACAGTGGCCTTAGGAAGGATGGGTTGGGGATGGGGTTAGGTGCTCTGGGAGGGCTGGGAAGGGGGTGCCTGTGACCTCTAGGCTCCCCAAGAAGAATGTTCTGCAATGGAACTTGTTTCAAAACAGGATAATGATGTTGATAGTTCCTCTGCCTGGGAGAGCCAACACTTCTATCAAAACCAATATTAATTTTCCCTAATTAGGAGCTGAAGCTAATGAGTGTCACAGCTAATTTACCTCATCCATAACGAGGGAGAGGAGGGGGTCAGGTGCTGGGATCAGAGACTTTGAATCTGGCTCATCTTTGCTCCAAGGAGTCTCTTTTTGGTAGAGTGTTGTGGTGGGTCTTTAGGTTCATGACAAGATGAATGAGTGTTGCAGGGACAGGTGTGTTTGTAGGGGTCTGCTGAGTCTGCTCATATGTAGTGTCCAGCAAAGGCTGCAGGCAGCAGTTTTCCACAAATGGTGTCAAACGGGGCTAGAAGAAAGGAAATTTCTGATATGGAGTAATTCCTGTTGGTCCTTTAAACAGGCTCAGGCAAGGGAAGAAATGATGCAGTGTCAACTGTGTCCTTCCAAAATGGCTCAAGTTTTATAATCTGCTGCTTTCTAAACAAACTGGAGACTAAGAATTATCCACAGAGATTATTGTTTTAAGTAAGAATACACCAGAGAAACTTTCAGATGGTGCGTTGCTAGAGACGGCCAAAAATGACTGAGTAAATGATTCGTTGGATTTATTCATGTTGCCCTGACTAAGCCTCTAAAGTCTCCTTTGTCCAGACTGATCCATTCTGCCAGCTAAGAGATGGTGACTGTGTGCCATCAGCCTCTCCTGATGTGTGCTTTAGGAAGGGTGGAAGGACTGTATGGTGCCTTTCCAAGCAGATTTCCTTCTGGTGGGGTATTTTGAGATATGTGAAATTGCCACCTAGTCCAGGGTGGCCCAGGCCCCAGATATCTAGTGGGTATTTTGCCTCTACTTATCCCAGATTTCTTGACTTGTTCTTCCTGCATTGGTCATGGACTTTGGCAGGGAGAAAAGAGAAACAGCAGAATGACTGATTTCATGTCCCCAAGCCAGACATCCTTGACATGCTCAGAAATCGAAGTGTTGGTTCTCTTCTGTCACAAGTACTTTGGTCCCCATCAGCGACAAGGATAATTTGTGGGTAAGCTAGTCCCAAACACCTTTATGGGTACATAGAATCATTATGGTTGGGAAAGATCACTAACATCTAGTCCAACCATCCACCTAAAACCAATATTGCTCACTGAAAAAGGTCCCTCAGTGCCACGTATCCACAGCTCTGCAGCACTTCCAGGGATGGTGGCTCCCCCACCTCCCTGGGCCACCAATGCCACTGCATCACTGCTCCTTCAGAGGAGAAATGTGTCCTAATGCCCAACCTGAACCTCCCCTGGCACGACTTGAGGCCATCAGCTCTCGTCCTACTGCTATTTCCTGGGAACAGAGGCTGGCCCTTACCAGTTGGACACAGCTCACCAGTATGTTGCTTTTACCCGTGGAACTCCTTGGCAATCTTAAGGGGAAATCCCATAGTAGAGAGATGATGCAGTGTGATTTCACAGTCCTTGAATGACAAATGTGTGGGGTTTTACTAATGTGCTGGGTGAAGTTGTATTTTCAAGGTTTACCCCGATTTCCATGGCACCTGTTGGCTGTTGGAGTTGCAGTAAGCAGTCACTCTACAAAAATAATAGCGTGGCATTGACAGTGAAATATAAGCAAGCAGCAGCATCCATGAACTCCTTGATGGTATTTGTGCACAGGAAGATGTAGCCTCATGCATCAAACGTCCTGCGGCAATGGCTTCCTGATCCTTACGTAGAGAAGTCTTGGAGGGAGTAGAAATGCTCGTCCCAGCTGAACGTGGATGAATGAGACTGGGTCTGTTGTGGGTGAGCATATACGTACTCAGAAGCACAGCCCAACCTGCTGAGGATGTGGGGTTTGGGCCTGGGGGTCTCAAAACCAGGGTAGAGACTGCAGCTAGGGCTCTGTGGGCATCTTTCCATCCCCTGAATGCCCTCTCGTGGGGACCAAGGTGGCTGAGAGAGTTTCCTTCCACTTATTGCCCAGGGAAAGCGACCTTCAGTCAGAGTTCTTGGGGAAAAAGCTTCCCCATCCGTGACAGATTTGGCTATAAATCTCCAGTATTAATGCCCAGGTTCCCAAGGTCTGTCATCCTGCGTGCCAGCGAGCCACGTGAGTTGCTCAAAAACAACATGCGCCTCTTCAGTCATTTGGGAGGCACGTCACAGAGCACTGTTGAAAATGGGGGGGAGGCTGCAGGGAACATGCAGGCTCGCTTTGTGGGGTGCATGGGACAGATAGGAGTGGTGGGAGTGCACGTGGGCATCCCTCAGACTGCAAAGGCTGGAATTATATCATCTGCGAGAGTGAGCTGGAAGATGAGTGGCTTTGTGCAAGATCTTTACCCCTTTGGTTTGCTTCAGAGTTGTGGGGGTGAAGGTCTGGAGTGCTGGAGATCCCATAACAGATGAGATTTTGCCCATGCCCTGAGCTGCTTGCAGTGGTGGGGTTCATCCCATGTGTTGTCCTTACCCTCCTCTTCTTGGTACCCCAAATTGTTTGTGCCCTCCTGGACCTTACAACAACTGGGGATGCTATTTTGTTTGCGTGGTCTTTCTGGTACTGTCTTCATGCGAAACGCTGGAAGAGGATAAGAATATATATATATAGATATATGTACGCACTGTATATGTACGTATTTCTTATGGAAAGAGTCAGCTTGATTTTAAAATATACTCAGCACGAGTATCAGTTATCAGTACAGGTATTAGGGAAGTTATGAATTCCTTGCACATTGGGTTCAAGGAAAATCCTTCTCTTATTCCGTTCTCCATCACTCTCAGTTAATAAGGCTTATTAGCACTCCTCAATAATGACAGATATAATCTCAGCCCAAATTTGAGGGTAGTTAAGAGCTGCCTGGGCCGGTGTGCCCTCTGCATCCTTCCAGGGACAATGACTGGAATAAAGCACAACCCAAAGAGGGAGAAGGAGAAAAATAGGTGGTAGGGAAATGCTCGCTGCTCGTTGTGCTTTGTCTTTGAGGTTTCTATCTGTGTCTCCTTGTGTGCTCTGTGCTGCAGGATCCCTGGTCCTCTCAGGCTTGGTGGGGCTGGAGGATTGCTTGACATCTATAGTACAGCTGTTGGGCAGAGGTGGCTGGGGCTGTCCTTGTCCTCTCTGATGTGTACAAGTAGCTGCTGGCAAGTAGATGCTCAATGCAGTGGTCAGTGCCCATTTTCTCCCTCGTTTAGGGCTTGAGGGGGAAGAGAAGCTTTGAAAGCCCTTCCTGGGAGCAACTGAAAGAAAAAACCTAAAACTGCGACTTATGGGATCACTCTTCTCTTCATAGCTTTCCACTTTTAGAACAGCCTCTGAAACCTCCGTGATTGCTTTCTTCTCGCCTTCAAACAACACAGCAGCTGGGATTTAGCAGAGAGCTTTGTTTTGAGTTTGGACATTAACATTTTGGATTCTACATCTGACTAAGGGTGGTTTTTTTGAGCACGGGCTGTCTGCTTGAGGCAAGGGCAGCACGAGGCAAACCTGGGCTTGTTGCAAACCTGAGGGACTGCATTCATTTTGGAAATAGCCCTTCCCTACCCCTTTTCTTACCCATTTACTCCTGCTACTGTGATGTAGCAAGCACTCCTTGGAGTTCTGAGACAAAACACACATGAGCCTCAATGAGGGGCCGCGGGGATGCTTGCAAGGTGTTGTGCAAGCTACTAAGAGATGTTTCCACCTGTGGCTTTGCATTAAGTCAATTAATTTGGGTATTTTCATCCCGTTTATGACAACTTCTGCACAAGTTGTTCTGTGGTTTTGAAGGCACTCGAGGAGGCTGTGTGCTCTGCACTTGCAAGAGGAAATGTTTTTGTGCAGGTGTTTCCACAGGCCCTTGGAAAGCTCTTTCTGGAGAGGCAGAGCATTCCATCACGATGCAGAGATGCTCCCGCGTGAGCGCAGTGACCGGCTGCGTGCTGCGAGCAGCTGGCTGCCAGCCCTCGGAGCAGCAGTTGTAGGAGCACTTAGCAAGAGATCCTTTGTCTGAAATATGTTTTTAATAAGCCATGCACTGAACATATTCAAATAACAAATAAATTCCTGCAAACCTCTCTCTCTTTGCAGACGGCTCGCAAAAGAGAAAGGCTAAATTAATTGAACGCTTTAGTCACCGGGGACAGTTGTCCAGCTGTAGCAGAGATCTCCAGATGTTTGCTTGCAGAAGGGAATGCTTTCATAGGAAAGGAAAAACACTCGTGGGTATATTAAGTCGGAAACAAATTTACAGCTGTGATCTTGTGTGCTTTGCCTTGCACTCCCACCAGCGACCACAGAGCTCGGTTCCAAGGTTTCCTGTGGCAATAACCGGCCTCTTTATTTCTTTCTCATTGCTCTCCTGGCCACATTTACACATCTGTGATGTGCAAAGTGAGGTGATGGCCCCATGCAAGCCTCCCAAGCTTCAACAAATGTCACCCTCTTAGTGCTCTGCAGCATACCGTGTACTGCAAGAACAGCTGGACCCGTGCTGCTTGCTGTTGGAGCTGTTGGGCTTGCTTTTGGCTTTTTCTTGGAGTATGTTCGCTTTGCAGGGTGGTAGACTGGGAGAGGAGCAGGATGCTACAGGTTGTGTTATGGCCACTAGGAGCTTGCAGTGTGAATGGAAGTTTTGGTAGCTGGAAAGAGGGGAGCACTCCCAGCTTAACATCACTTGAACTCTGGAGCTCTGCCCAACTTCCATCCAAGAAGTTTGGCTTTCTCAGTGCAGGAGAGTCATCAGTCCAGCACGCTCCATCCATTTCCTTCAGTTTTATTTTGCTTGTTGCTCAGCAGTCCAAGCGGATTCTGAAGCCCCGTGGCTGAAGTGCCCCATTACTCACAAGCAAGAGGACAATGGAACGTGGGGCCTCTCTGAAATGTCTCCACTTCAGCCTCATTAATAACCACAACGCTGGCATCACTTGCTCTTAAATAGCCTCATTTATCAACAAACAATTTGCCGCAGTGTGGTGGCGGGGAGGCAGATAAGCTTGTGCCTCGCTTACCCAGGCACCACCTGCCTGGCTTCTCCCTAGCTTCTCTTTGGCATTTGAGAGGGAGGGAGGTGTGCTAGATGGGGTATATCACCAAGGAGCTGCATTGGGTCAGAAGGCAGCTGTAAGGCCAGGAGTGATAGTGGATGGACTAACACATTGAATGTCTTCTATGTTGTGTTTTCCAGCTCTTCAGGCTGCCCAGAGCTGTGGGTGCCCCATCCCTGGAGGTGCCCAGTGCCATGGATGGGGCCCTGGGCAGCCTGAGCTGCTGGGAGGCGGCCAGCCCACTGCACAGGTTGGATTTGGGTGGGCTTTGAGGTCCCTTCCAACCCAATCCATTCTATAATGTACGTAACCAGGCTGTCACCTTTGGGGAAAGTCTTCCAAGCACCCATTGGTTTCTCTCAGTTCACTTAAGGGGTTTGTTTACTTCGCAGGGAATGTAACCTGACCTTTCTGGGCATCACGTTTCTGACCCAACTAGTGAGACCTGCTTTTACTGCAAGACTGAGAGGTGCTAACTCAACTTGAGAGATAAATCAGCATGGATTTTGCTGCATCTTCATTATAATGAAGCAGAATCCATCACTCAGCACACGTTTTGAAATCTCTGAGAGTTATGGTGACAGTCCAAGGCCAATTTGCTTATGGATCTGAGGTCTGCAGACAAAAATCTGACCACTGGTACCATCTTCTGCCCACAGCCACTCAGTGGGACTCCTGGTTTTGTCCAGGTTCTTCTTGCAGGAGGTGAGCAGTGTGCGGTCCAACTCACTTTGTGCTGGAGCAAAATACCCAGCAACGTTTGGCATCGGGACAGCTGTATGCATTTATTCCCCGAGCTGCTCAGGGAGAGCAGAGCAGCTGGGCCACAGGCAAGCTGTAGCACGGAGGGTTCTGTATTCCCTGTGAGGCTGAGAGCCCCAGGGAAACTTCATCTTTCACAAAGTATAGATGAGATTTCAAATAAGATGTGAATGAATCCTGCTCTCGCTTCCCCTGTGCAAGTAAAATGTGCTGACGGGCATTTCTTGTCCCCATCCATAGGGATCAGCTTGGCAGGAAGGCTGGGGACGTGTGGCTCTCAGCAGCACAGTCTCAGAGGTGCCATGCCTGGAGCATGGCAATGCGGTACCCATGTGCCAGTGATGAATTGGTGTTGTGCAGCCCTGCTCAGTGCCAAAACAATCCTGGGACCTCATCTGGGCACTGCAGGTGAACAGACTATCTCTGACTTAAGATTATTTGAAGAACAGCCTCTCTTGAGCTGCATTACCTTGCCTGGGTAAGATGCAAAGCACTCTGTGTGTCATCTTATCATTTATTTAAGCCAAGTAACAAAGCACCTTGTTAGAAAACTACTGCTTTTCTTCCCTGTGACCAGGCATGCTTCCAGAAAGCCCAGTGTGGCTGCGGAAAAGCAGTACCTACTTAGTGCTGCGTGTTAGCTCGCTTCTCTCCTGGGTAAGTCTCAGCCTCCCTAGTGCCAGTGCAAGTGTTGCTCTGCTGGCTCAGCATTCTTGAGATCTAAGGCACCCCTCTACAGTTAGCAAAGGAGGCTGCAACAGGTCGCCTGCTGCTCCTGATCTGTGAAGCTCTTTGCATGGTGCCATGGTTTCATCTCTTGTAGGGTCAGGAGCCCCTTGTTATCTCTGTTCTCACCAGCCGGCAGGCAGAGCGCAGCTTGCCTGGCTTTGTTCAGAAAACAGCTCTCTGTTCCCCAAGCAGGGCTGACCCCAGCTCTGTGGTGCAGCACTTTGTTCCCAGTGCTTGTTGGTTGCTGCCTGTAGTTCCACAGATGTCTCTTGTTTCTGGAAGCAGAGTGATGCTGTGCTGACAGCAGTCCCTACAGGCTGACCAAGGGCAGCTCATGCTGCTTGTCAGGGAGTCTGGTGTCAGTGGGAACTAGACCAGCAGGTGGGGCAGATCCTGCTAAGAATTGGCTGGGGGAGTTAAATGGGCTTCCCCCCTGCAGGCTCCTCCAACCCATTCATCCCAAAAGCTTGTGGGTATTCATGAGGCAGGTATTCACCTCAATCTGTGAGTTCCACATTTTTCCTTTTCTCTGCCCATCTCACAATGGGGAGAGGATGGCTGTAGGGTGCTGAGCTGCCTGCAGGGTCAGAGCATAGCACCCCAAAACTGCACTGTGGTGTCAGACCAACATGGGCAGCAGTAGGAAAACAGAGTGAAGGTCTTGCAGTCACCCACAGAACTGTTTCTCTGCTTGATCCCCTTGTGCTGTGATATCTATGCTGGAGAACTGGGTGGCATTTCCTCCCCAGTGTCGGCACCTGTGACAGGGTATCCTATGCTTTGTGGTGGTTTAATTAGCTGGAAACCAGACTCCTTTCTTTTGGAGGGAGGTGGGGAGGCTGGGAGAAGGTAGGAAGGAACAATGGAAATATTCCTTAGACTTTCTGGGCGGCTTCTTATTTCAAAAATTAATTAGAAAGGGATATCCTATGGATTTAGGGTTTAAACTTTGTATCAGAAACATTAATCAAGCCTGCATTAGTAGATTCTCCTGGAGGAGCAAGAGCGGATGCATATGGGTATTTTGGAGAGGGGCATGGGGCTGCATGGAGCTGTGCCTAGGGCAGAATTTGGCAGCATGGTATTGGGATGGCTTTGACTGTAAAGGCAGGGGATTGGCATTCCCAAGTGGGTTATCCCACAGCTTCTCATCGGTCTGTACTCCAGAAGCACTGCGGCTTTCCCATGGGTGCTGTTGTTGGGTTGGCATTCCTTCCTCTTGGCTCTGCTCTGCGGTTGCTGATGCTGGGGCTCTTTTCCATCACTTAGCACCTTAGTGGATCTTATTGCTGTGAAGTTTTTGCTAACCTCAGATTTACATTTTCCTTTGCTATGTTGGCCCAGTACAGGCTGGGAACATCCCTTCTCTGTTTGCAGGGCTGAAGAGGAAGGACACGTATCAATGGAGGTTTTGGACAGAGCAGCTTCCCAAACAGAACTTGTATTTTTTTTTTACAGTGCGAACAATAGATGGAGCAGAATTTGCATAAATCTCATTAGAAAAAGTGCAAGTTTCATAAATCTTGTGATAAATTAATGTGATATCATTCTGAACGTGATGTATTAATTTTAGGGTGAAATGAATGGCTCTCTGATCATTGTTAGTAATTACAAGGCTCTCAGGCAGCGTGGAGAGGAAATTATTTTTAAGAGGGTTTTTTTAGTGTGGGAACCACTTGTACAGTGGGAATACCTCAGCAGACCTGCACTCCTCCTTTTACAAGTGCTTCTTTTGTTGCTTCACTCTCCTGTTTTATTGATGCTTTTGTATATACTTCTCTCTTCTATGCTTGCGCAGCAGGGAACACCCACCTCTGCTGGGTTCACACACTGCTGGTGCTCTCCCTGCTCCCAGGCTGGATGTTTGCAGGACCTCAAGGGGTCTGAGGGGAGGAAGGAGAGCCAAAAGAGCAGGGGAGATGCTCTGGGCCCATATGCAGCAGCTTCCAAGGAGCTGAGGTGCCAGCAAGTAAGCAAAGGCTGTAACTTCGTTGACATGAAGACGTGAGCTTTTGGCTATCTTGCTGTCCATGCTGCTTTAAGACCCATGTGAAGGCTGAGGGAGGATGTTGCTCTTTTAGCCCTGTGTAGCTATTGTTTTTTGCTGCAGGGATGGATGTTGCCTCTCTGCCTACGTTCCTGCTCAGCATCTGCTGGGACAGCCTCAGGGATTCTTTTTACTTTCATGATAAATGTCAAGAATGTTCACTATCTCCCCAGGGGTGTTGTTTTTTTTCTTCTTCCCATTTACCTTGCAAAGTGTTCAGCAAATGGTGAAGGAAACTAAGAAAGCCTTTGGTTATCACTCACTCTTCTCACCCTTCCTTTCAAACAGCTTCAGCCACCTCCAAGTAGTGAGGGCTCTTCCCAAGGTTCGCTGTTGCCTGTCAGCTCTGCTTATGGATGCCATCTCAGCACCAACTATCCCACTTAAAAATACTAAACGCAGCAGAGAAATTACAGGCTCCATCTCCTGCTCAGCCTTTGAGCACCTATGGAAGGCTCTTCTTGTGCTTTTCAGCTCCCAGAGTGATAAAATCACTCAGAGGAGATTGTGACTGCACAGATTTGCTTTCTCTCTCTTCCCTGTCCCCTCCATGCTGAGATATTTTCTCTCCCATAGGTAAGAGGTGATGTGTATGGTGCACGTGGGCAGCAATGGGAGCAGAGGCAGCTCTGCTGCTGGGTAACCTGATGCTGCCCAGAAAGAGGAGCCTGTAATGGTGAGCTCAACTCGAACTGTAGGAGTGGAAACTATCCTTACAGAGTCCCTCTGGAAAGTTTGGGTTCAAATGCTGGAACCCTTCCTGAGAAGGAGTGTTGAGTTTTTGCTTTGGAAATGAGCTGGAAGCCAGGTGGAAGAAAGGTGTGGAAATGCTGAGAGGGTTGTCCTCGTTACCCATGGTATGAGGTGAGGTATCCCTGAGCGTACCTGAATGATAGTCAGGGTGTAACCTGAAAATACCTGCATGGCATGAGTGCTGCTGTTATTGCTCACCCAGCTGCAAGAAGGTAAGGGCTTCATTGCAGAGGAGTCTGGAGCACATGGTGGGTAGGCACTGGGTGCCCACATCTTCATTAACCACAGGTACACGTGGTGATTGGGTTGGAAGGGACCTTCAAGGTCACTGAGCTCCAGCCCCTGTTGTAGGTTGCTTGATCTCCCCCAGCTCAGGCTGCCAATGGTCCCATCCATGGCATTGGGCACCTCCAGTGATGGGGCACCCACAGCTCTGGGCAGCAGTGCCAGCACCTTGCTTCCCTCTGAGTGAAGAATTCCATTCTAACATCTAACCTAAATCAGATGGGGAAACCACCCTGGGAGGTTGGGATAAAGGAAGGCAGAAATGAGGATGTAGAGCCCCTGGTACTCATAGGAGATGCCCTTTCCCCCGTTGACTCCCCTCCCTCGCGTGTTGTGAAGGTGACATGCCATATGGTTGTTCAGCAGCACAGAAATGTTGGCATTTCCTCTTTCTTTATAAGAGAAAAAATATTTGGGAGAACATCATGGGGAAAAAAAGCCTTTTTTTTTTCTCGTTTATTTCTTTTCTGAAAGATGAGAGAAAAAATGAATTGCAGACAAAGGGAAGGGAGGAGGTGGCAGATGAGAAGAACAGAGCTTGGACTTCAAGATCAGATCCATCAAATGCCTCAATGGAGTGTGTGAAGGGTGGGGCTAATTGGGCCACCTGCACTGGGATTAATTGTTCCCATCCCTTCTGAGGAAGGAGGGGAACAGAGGTGCTGATGGCAAAAGAGCAGAAGCTGAGGGGCTGCTGGAAGGCTGTGGCAGTGGATAGGATCCCCCCCAAGATCAAGAGGAGTGAGCATGTGGCTACAGCCAAGGAGAAACAGGCACTGGCTTTCAAACAGGGATTAAAATGCTTTTAATATTAAAGTGCCGCTGATGCCTGAAGCCTTGAGCCCCAAAGCCAGCTCAATCAGCGAAGAGATTCCCATTAACTCCACTTGGGTATGGATCAGACCTTTTAAGAGAGCATCTTATTAAGAAACTAATTAGAAACCTGTTGCATCTCAGTGCTCTCCATCGTGCCCCATACAGGCTGTCAGCATCTTGCTCTGGCAACTGCACTCCCATGTAGTTCTCCTTCATTCTCTGTTCCCCTGCTTGGCCCCGGGGCTCAGAGCTTCTAGAAACTCTTCTTCCTCATCCTCTTCTTGAAAGCAAAGCCAGTGAAGAAGAAGAAATACATAGGGGTTGGCAACTGAAGGCAGGATGTTGAGGCAGGAATCTCTCCCTTTTTGGGGGCAAAAGTTGGATGAGAGGCGATGGCTTCAGGTTGTACCAGGGGAGGGTCAGGTTGGGCACTGGAGCACATTTCTCCTTTGAAAGAGCAGTGATGCAGTGGTACAGGCTGCCCAGGGAAGTGGGGGAATCTCTGTCCCTGGAGGTGTTGCAGAGCTGTGGAGATGTGGCACTAAGGGATGTGGAGGTGGGCAATATTGGGCTGGGTAAGCTGAGTGGGCTTTTCCAACCTAAGTGGTTCCATGGTTCTATGATCCTATGAAAAGTATGTCCCCATATAGCAGCCAGACCTCACAAAACAAATTCCTACAGGGATAAAACAATGACAACAAGCTCCTGAGGTCAATCAGAGTTCACGACTTGGAAAAAGAAGGAAATCTGTGTACGTGTGAGAAGGGGAGAGAAGTAGCTGTGATTGAGAGAAAGGAAGCAAAAGGAGACAAGATAAATTGTGATTATCTGCTGGAATCAAGACACTTAACTGCCCTGTCTGATTCCTGAGGGGAAATAAATGGAGCCCATAACTTTGCTCTGCAAAAGGATAATTTGTCCCTGTTTCCTCAGCCTAGGCCCGTGTCAGGTTGGTTCTCAGGTCTGTGGCAGCAGCAGCTCCCAGAGCACAGCCCAGACACTACTTTTCATTTGCAAATGCCCCAAAAGGGGTTTCTGATGAATATATAACTCCCTGTCTGAGGGAGCTCACTTCTTCTTGCAGTTGTTTCCTGCACCTTTCAATGCAGCTGCTCATGCTATTCTTGCAGTCCTTTCCCAGTCTTCATGCTGCTGTGCTGCAGGAGCAGCCTGCACACCTGCCTTGCAACACGCTCCTAAACTTAGCTTTCTCCTAGGGAGAACCTGCAAAAATATGCAAAAATCAGAGTAATGGATGTCATGGAGATTGTGAAGTCTCTTATCTTGTTTTGGGAGCTCACTTCTTGTTATCTCCTCTTTAATTTGTAATTTTTGTCTGTATACAAGCTTGGTTCTTGTTTCCCACAACGCGCGGTGCTTGGCAGGGATTTGGCTGCACGTGGTGGGCTGGCAGCAGCTAAGGGTGCAGGTGGTGGGATGTCCTCAGCCCACAGCCACTTGGTGCTGCCCCCCAGATTACCCCAGTTAGGAACTGAATTCCCTGCCAGCAGGAGGTAACTGGAATGCAGGGTGATAGAGAAGAGTTAAATGTTTGTTTGTTGCCTGATTTTTTTGTATGAGTGGGTTTGCAGCACACGAGCCATGAATGCAGCTATGATTAGAACAGGGTGGGACACAGTTTTGCTGTTCAGCAGGATTTTTAACATCTTTTCCCTTCCACCGTGAAATAGAACCGAGACCTTTTGGGGTCTGAAGCAGAGGAAGAGCACATAGGCAGCTCCCCCAGCTCGCTGGTAACCTGCTGGTCTGCATTTCTATACGAGATATAAAGGGGGAAAATCAGTTTCTGCAAAATGGAGAGGAGTGATGCTGGGTTTACCTTGTCCTTCTTATGGGCTTTCAGTGTCACAGGCATGGTCACAGGCTTGCCCATCTCCTGGGGCAAAGAAACCTTTGCTAAGAATGGCTTCAGATGTCCTGAAATAAACACAAACCAGTAGCTTGTTTCATATGAGGACTGTGAGGTTTGAGAAGGCGTAGGGTCACCTTTCATCTCTTTACACTTGCAGTCATCAAATAGATAGGCAAGTTGCTGATGGATTGCCTGATCACAGTGCTCTGGGTCTTCACCCATAGTGTCTTTGATCAAGACCCAAATCTGCACTGAACCTGTGAAAAGGATAGATACGTACATAGAGAGATCTATAGATATATTTTTTCATTTTCCAGTGGTTAGTTGTAGTTCCTCTCAACTAGAAGTACTCTATTAGAAGTACATTCTTCTAATAGAGATTTGTCTGCTTTTGGGCACTGGGTCTTCCTGTGCTTCCCTGTGCTAGAATAATCATCTTTAAGTGTTAACGTTTTTCCTCATTGTGGATGTGCTTGAGACAGCCTGAGTCATCCCTCTCTCTTTTGTCTTAAATGTACCCTACTAAAACAACAGGTGTTGAGTCTCCCTTCTCTGCCATGGTGCCCCACCAGCTTTTCTTCGAGGACATTTGGAGTGGGGTTGTGAAAACCTCCTTTATTATTATTACTATTCTTTTTTCTATCCAAACAGATCCAAATTACCGAGTGTTTCACCTGACTGCTCCCTCTCCCCTGCTGTTTGCCGTGCTGTCAATCTTTGTGTCACCTGAATTTATGCCGACAGCAATTCAGCATCGCACTGGGATGTCCCTTACCTGCAGCCAGTGGCCCTGGCACCTGCTGGTTGTCCTCAACTGAGTGCACTTGCTGGTTATCCTACAGTGCTAAATTTTTAATCAGAAAGTCACACAGCACTAAGTCAAATGTCTTACAAAAGTCTATTACTTCTTCGCAGTTACCTTTATCTGCCAAAAAATGTAATCTCATCAATGAATAAAATCGGGTTTGTTTGACAAGGCCTATTTTCCATAAAATTATGTTGACTGGCATTAATTACGTTCCTATCATTTAATTCTTTATTAATGGAATCTCATATCAGCTTTGCCATTATTTTTGCCGTGATTGATGCTGGACCAAGCGGTCTGTAATTGCCTGGTGCCAGGCATCCCTGCTGCTCCAAGGCAGGTCACCTTCATTCTCATCCACATGCTTTAGGGTTGTGGGGTGCCTTTGTGCTGCCCAAAGGGGGGTTGTGGATGTCTTGGGTGTCTGTAGTTGCATTTCAGCACCTCTGTGAAAGTGTATTGAAGAAAGAATAAAGATGCCCCACAGGGGAGGAGATGAGGTGCAAAACTGTATGAAAAACAGCTCTGCGAAACATGGCTTCAATGGCCCAAAGCTGCTGCCTTTGTACATGGTGGGCACAATCCTGCTGTTATTGCTGTCCTAGTCATTTTCCCAAGAATTGCATTTTCAACTTCAAAGAGAAACCAAGAGGAAATGCCAGTATTTGTGGCAGTCTGGTTTGTGGCCCCTCGCCTTAGAAGGGTCAAAGATTCTTCCAACATCTGTGGTGCCCAGGATGGCTGGCAAGCTGAGTATTTTCAGGGTTTTGTAGAGCCATAGAACTCTCTCTGTTGAAAAAGCCCTTCAAGATCACCAAGCCCAAACACCAGCTTGGCCTACCAAGTCCCATCGGCAAACCACATCCCTTTACTGCCACATCCACATGTCTCTTGGACTCTTCCGGGGATGGGGACTCCACTACTGCCCTGGGCAGCTCATCCTAGTGACTCTCCATGAAGAAATCCTCCCTACTGCCCAGTCTAATCCTCTCCCTAAAAGCATTCCACTGATGATTTCTTTTCTCTGTCTCACAGGCTCCTCAGTGACCCAGCTGATGGCCCGGGACCTGGACAACGATCCACTGGTGTATGGTGTGGTTGGTGAGGAGGCCAGCAGGTTCTTTGCTGTGGAGAGTCTCACTGGAGTCGTCTGGCTCCGGCAGCCCCTGGACAGAGAGGTAACAGAGCTTTGCCTGGGGTTCTCCCCATCTGGTTGCATGCGACCCAGAAATCCAGGCATAGAAAGCCATCAGAGAGGAGTGGTAGGGAAGGGGGAGCAAGTTCTTATACGTATAGGGGAAAGTAAGAGTTCAGGGGAGAGAGAAAAGCTTGGAAAGGCAGAGGGAGTTGCAGCAAGATAAATGATGCAGGGAGAGGGAAAATAGAGCAAAAGAAGAAGGAGCCAGATGTGTAGAGGCAAATGATGATTATTTTTTAAGGTCTTTTCACTCCCACAAAGATTCAAAAGAAAGCAGTTTTTTACCAAAAAAGCCCTGAGCCAAAAAATGTATGCTCTCCAATGAGGGGTGTGGGCAGGCACGAGTGTGGTAGATTTCTCTGGTTTATTTTGTCTACCCAATTCTTAAGGTCAAATACTCAACAGGGTGTTTTTTGTCTCTTGCTTTTCCTTCCTTCCCCACTGCCTGTCCAACCCTGAGCAGAGACAGCAGGTTGGATGTCCCAGGAGAGAAATCGCCCTGTCCCTTGTGCTCCAGCTACTCTGTCATCCTGCAAGCAACACCCTAGACAGGAGATGGGTTGGGTTAACCAGTTTAGGGGCCTGGAGGTGGTATACTAGGCAAACGCAGTGTTAGCTGGTTCCCAAACCCTTCCATAGGATGAGATGCTGCCCTGCTGCAAGCAGTGCTCCCAGTATGGGCACTGACAGCTGCTGCTTGTCCCTACGCCACTCTTATTTGGAATATATCACCTGGGCTGCAGCACAGGGGGATGCTTCCCACTGCTTTCCAGCTGAGCTTTGAGCAGGATCATTGTATCTTACTGTGCTCAGTGCTTTAACCACAGCAGGGACTGGGGTGCAGAGGGATGCTGGGGACAGCAGGGTGCTTGGATGGGGCTGGAGACCAAACCACCAGGTAGATACAGTGGTCAGATCTGGGCTATCCGTTAGGCTTCATTCCTTGGTAAAACATGAGCAGCATAATTGCTGTTGGGAAAAAAGGTCGGGAAGAACAGCCCTGCCTCAGCTAGCAATATCCTGCTCCTGACACCCAACATTCCCCTCTCACCAGTGTGTCTCTCACCCCAGCACCTGTGACTGTAATACTTCACAGTTTCAGGACAAGCTGTTAAATCAGTTAAAGCAGCAAGGGGCACGGAGGACTGCACGGGGATTATTGAATGCATTCAGGGGATTTCAATCTGTTAATTCCCTGTGCTCATCCCAGTGCTCTTAGCAGCATGGTATCCTGGGGGCAGGTATTTTTGGGAAGGAGGCAGCAGTGCTCTGGGAGCTCAGTTGTGCACTGAGAGCTGAGGTTCCCTGCATCTTCCCAACCTTAGCAGGGTATTTCTCAGTGTTGTTAGTCCGCTGGAGCCCTGCTAGCAGCCGTGCTTCTCAGCACTTATCCTCAGCAGAGGTAATTGCACTCAAGCGCCCCTTCTCTTCTTTTGAAGGTCCTGAAAGCATTTTGCATGTAATAATATTGGCTAAAAGTCCCAAGCCTGCCATCTGCAGATAAACACTCCGGTATCTTTAATTATATGTTTTTCTTCTCCTTCCCTTTCAGACCAAGTCAGAATTCACGGTTGAATTTTCCGTCAGCGACAGCCAGGGGGTAAGTGTGACTTCTCATTTCATGGTCTGCAGCATGGGCAGAGGGGAGTGGAGAGGATGGGTCACCCTGGTCCTGGAGAGTGGGTTGGGGGCAGCACCAAGGCAAGCCAGCGAAGGGGAAAGCAGCCACCAGCTCAGGTTAGCTCCTGAGCCTATGCATGAGGCTGATGCCAACTCACTGTCTTCATCCCTGTGGCCACAGGTGATCAAGGGAACGGTCAACATCCAGGTGGGAGATGTGAATGACAATGCACCACGGTTCCACAACCAGCCCTACAGTGTCCGCATCCCCGAGGTAGGTGCCTCACTGTGCGGTTGCTGCTGAGCATTCCATCCTGGATGTGGGAAGGAGAAAAATGATGGGGTCTGTGGAAATCAGGACTTTTCCTGTGGGGGCCTGGAATGATAGAGGTGGGAAATGAGGGCCTTGAATGCCATAGGTGAGAAGGGGCCAGCAGAGGTCACCTGGCCTAGCCTCCCACTAAAACAGAGATCATGTCAGATCAGGTTGCTTGAGGCTTTATTCAGCCCAGGTGTTGAATATCTCCAAGGTTTCCATAGCATTCTGCCACGCTCTACCAGTGCTGGCATTTTCTTGGTGAGAGCTTCTGCACCTAGAGCTCGGTTTGGCAGAAATGCCCCTCCATCTGCTGGTGCTAGGAGGACAACAAGCTCAGGGCATTGTGTTTGAAATGGAGCTTCTCCTATTGTGCCCTGTTCCTCCCTGAGCACACCTCAGGGCATGGATGAGGTCAAGTATGTGTGTGTGTGAAATCAAGCAGCCTCCAATGTTGGAGAGGTACAAACAGTTGCATTACCATGGTTTATCTCATTGTGCTGGGCTCACCCTGCTGCGAGGACGAGCTCTGTGTTAGGCAGCCTATGATGTGGGAGCCGGGAGCTTGTCTCCTGGTCACACTGCCCGCCTTGTGCCAAGTCACCTGAAACCTTTCTCCCGGGTGGCATGGAGCCAGAGCCATTTCTTCTCCTCCTCGCAGCACGGATGGTGCAGAAATGACTTGGCAGGGGCTGCATGAGCTGCTCCACACTCTCACATTTCTGCCTGGACTTCTGGATGCCAACAGGTGCATGTCTATCATTACTCTCCTTAAGAACCAGTATTGGAAAGCTTCAGGTTGGGTATTAGGAAAAATTTATTCTCCAAAGAACAGTGATGCAGTGGTACAGGCTGCCCTGGGAGTCACCATCTCCAGGCGTGTTGCAGAGTTGTGGAGATGTAGCACTGAGGGACATGGTCAGATGGGGGTGTGCTGGAGTTGGGCTAGGTGACCTGAGAGGGTGTTTTGAGCCCAAATGGTCTCATGATTCTGTGAGTCTATGGTGAATCCTTCCATGTGTCAGCCCTCAACCTCTGTGTCAAGCCCAGGGAGCAGGGGCAGCAAAGGCACTGGGTAGGAAATGGAGGCTATGAGTGCTTGGGGCACAGCCTGACATATCCCCCCACGTACCCACTCAGCCATTACAGCCATGCTTCTTTAGAGGTCGGCCTAATCTAATTATAAGGCACTGTGTGCCAGTTCTCAGTTTCCATCCATGATCTTTAAGCAAGGGCACCAACCAGAGGTAATGAGCCACGAACCCGTTGCTCAGCCAGTGTCCTGCAGGCACTTCTGTTCCTCTGCTGGGCAGACAGCGTTTCCTTGGCAGACTGTGTGCAGGCAGGGGATGGATGGGGCCCCTCTGATGGCTGCAGCCCACAATGGGGTGGGCAGGGATATTGCCCACGCAGCTCTCGAGGTAGAGGTGCTCTTCTGATTTGGCTGCAAGCAGCCGAAGCTTAGTGTGGGCACAGGAATCAGGTAGAAGACAACACTGTCCCTAAGCTGTCCCCATGCTCTGACAGCCCAGGGCCAGCAGCAAGGCTGCAAGTTCCCAGATGTGTCTCAAAGACCACCTCTGGCTAATGAATGAATGGGGATGGGAGCTTGGGAATGGAGCGCAGACCAGCAGAAACACTCGTGGTTTTGCATAGACTGGCCCTGTGCAGAATTGGCAGCTAATGAGGGTTTTTCTCTTTTTAATTTTGAGATAAATGGATGTATCGATTTGCAGTTGTCCTAGCTAATGGAGCAGCAACAGAAAGGCCATTTAAACCTCGCCGCTATTGTGCAGCGCTGGGAAAGTCAAAAGAAGTGTGTGCATAAATAAATGGAACATGAAGTAAACTGACCTTTAAAAACAATACTGCCTCTAAACACCCATCCCAGCATTTTCCGCAGTCTGTTTGATTCGTGAACGTGAATTATTTGGACACGGGCTGCCGTTCTCCAGCACAAGATGGGGATGAGGGCAGCGGGCACCTGGCTTTACCACGGCTCTGAGGGCATAGTGCAGCTGCTGCACATCTCCCATGCTCAGCAGGTCCTCACCATCCCTAACCCAAAAACAGCAGAGCATGGGCCAGTGCAGGACATGGGGATGGCTGTGGCATAATGACACATCCCATCTGGGTAAGGGCAGGCCACTGGCTGCTTGTTGGGAGGCAACGAGGCAGCGCGGACGCGCTCCAGTCTGTAAAGAAAGGGGAATCCTGCTAGAATTGGCAACTTAATTCACCAAGCTGGCCTCGACAGAGCTCATTAAGTTCTCGTGTATTCATTTCAGGCTAATGGCTGTCATGCTGACTGCTGTTTGATTTGCTGTAATAGACTTTTATGGCTTTCCAGTTTGCGAGGACGTGTGCACCGTGCCCGTGCCCCATGGTGCTGCTGGCATCCATCAATGAGCTGCTCTCCTGCTTGCTGCACTGACCTTCAGGGCTCACGCTCCTCCTGCGTGCAGCCCTCGCGCTTCACCTCTCCCATGCCCTCCTCATCTTCCCCCAGCCCTCGAGTACTGTAATTCTGGGAGTCTTGGAGCTTGGCTTTTGAGTCAGGGAAGATGTGCTGCTGAGCCTGCAGCTGGCTGGTGGGGCAGTGCCTCGGTCCCTGACAACTCCAATCTGCTCTGTCTGATCTGTTTTTACATTTCACTGGGTCTCTCTGGGTTGCTGTGGTTCAGCAGTTTTACATGGAGCAGATCCAAGCCCATGCACTGGTTTTGTGGTTCCTGGCATTGAGATGGGGCTATATCCTCGGCCCTGGGTTCCTACTGGGTTTCCCCATCCCACTCCCCAGGCATGAGGCCGTTGGAGGAGCATGTAGTCTGATTATGACTTCGTGGTGAGCTCCACTGCTTCCAGGAGCTGGGGTGCCCAACATTTTGCGTTCTTCAAGACACCAAAGCCCTTCCAAGGCTGTCATATGGGGTGATTCTGAGCATGTTGGCCAAGTTCAGTCCATGGCCTTCTCTCCAGAGCATCAGCAGACGTCATGCACTGACAGAAAGTTTGCTTAATTGTGCACTTCCTTGCTCGGGAACTTATCCACAGGGATTTTCCTGTCTTCTGAAAACCCTCTTTTCTGTTTTTACTTTTAATGATTTATGAAGGAAGGTGTGTCACTGGGCTACATCTTCCAGCAAAAAGCTGTCCCCACCAACAAGTACTTCAGACTGGCTAAGTGATATTAATTACAGCAGGACTCTGTTTTCCAAAGACATGCAGATCATTTCTACGCGCCACCTACTGATCTGTGCAAGGCTTGTATATCATCCCTGAGCTTCTCTCTGCTGGAGAAGGTCTCTAGCCTTCCCTCCATCTTCCAAACACCTGGAAAAAATGTGCTCCTCTTTTGTTTATGCCAACAACAGCAAGAGGTGAGGTGGGACAGGCTGCACCCAGCATCAGTTTGGTAAAGGCCAGCTTGCAGGTATCACACCTCCTGTACTCAGCCCCATTTCCCCCTTTGTTTTAATGGTGACGTGTGGACACTTGCCATCAGCAGTCACTGCTGCTTGGAAGTGGCCTGCGGGACTGAGCTTTCATGGGCCATCACCAGTTACCATTTGCATCCTTAATATGTCAGTGTGGTGAAAGCAGCATTTTTATGAAGCTTTTTTTTTTTTTAATAGTGTGGAAAGGGGAGAGAAAGGAGGAGACCATCCTGCCCTGTCCCATTACACAGCCTGGAAGCAGGCCGTGCTGGCTAGTGAGCAGAGATGAGGAGGACCAGAGAAAGCCCCCAGAGCCCTAGCTGTAATTAAAATTATTATTTTTCTTTAATGGTAATAATGTTGGTAATTACATCAAGTTCCCTGCCATCCTGCCCAGGAACCTTCAGGGGCTCGTATAACTCTATAGCAATGGCACTGAGGGCTGATGCTGCGCATACGAAGCAGCTGCGATTAGCACGAGCTCTGGCTGCAGCCCGTTGGTTGTTGCCTTGCATGCACTAAGACACCTTTTGGGTTATTTTCCCCTTTCTTTAAACAAAGAGGCTTTGAATTGAAGGCAGTGATAACAGAGCTGATAAGAACGGTGTTCCCACTGCACAGCAAAGCGGTCTATAATCATTGCTGAGTGCTTTCCTTCCTTGTTTCTTTTTCCCCCTCTGCCCTCTGTTTTTTTTCCCCTGTCTATATGCTTCTGTGTGAAGTCAGGAGCGGCACAAGTAATTTACGATGAATTATTTACCCCCCAAATCCAGCTTTCCCCTCCTGTCACCAACCCTGCACACAGCGTATCGAACTCCTCGGCAGCACTTCCCATGCAAATTCATTTATTTATGGTGGTGTTCGGTTGCTGTTTTATTTTTTGTTTGTTTGTTTGTAACTTGCTGGAGAGACGAGGAACAAATTTGTGAATTATTCAGGCTTTGCTCATTAAACATCACTGGCCAGAAGCAAGTTGGTTCCCTGTTCTGGGTAGGCGATGCAGCTCATCCAATCGTTTGCACAAGGAATTCCATTCCAGCCTCTCCTTTGGGGTGTCCATACTTGTGTGGACAAAATACGTAGGTTAGAATGAACTCAATGCTCTCTCTTTTGCTTCAGGGATCTGGTCACCTTGTGTTTGCTTTGATGCTTTTCCTCTTTCCAGATTTTCTGTATTATTATTTTTGAGAACCTTTAATTACTTTTCAACTTTGTCCAGCAAACTGGTGGAAACAGAGCCAGGTTTGAAGGGTCTTCCTTCTCTTCAGCAGCCTTAAAGGCGGGTATACTGCCCATCTATTAAAATGCCATCTCTTAGCTGGATGAGATAATCTCTTCTGAGAGGGTTTCATCTGCTCTGTAATCACTAGGTAGGAAGTAATGTCCCTCAAAGAAACCCAGGCTTCTCCCTCCCCTCTCCACCCCAGCCTTTGTGATCTGCTGAGATGGGGCCATTTCTACAGATTGGATGTTAAAACACATCTTTATATGCAGAAAATCACCGAGTCATGATTTTGGTGGCCATGCCGTGGGATGCTCTTTCTCATTTGTGATGGAGTGGCTGCGCTGTGACTGTCTCCTGGAATTTGCAGGCAGGGACCACAGGAGCCCAGAAATGTACCAGGTGTCAGAGCTTGCACTGCTAAGCTTCTAGAGATGGCTAATGTTAGAACCTGATGATTCTATGGTGGAATGTCCTTTGGCATATTGGCTCTGAGTTGAGTTTGTGAGTATTGATAGATACCCACTTCTGCAGGTTGAATATTAGGAAATATTTCTTCTCTGAAAAAGTGATGCTGTATTGGCACAGGCTGCCCAGGGAGCAGTGAAGTCACCAATCCTGGAGGTGTTGCAGAGCCGTGGAGATGTAACACTGAGGGATGTGGGCAGTGGACAGATGGGGATGGGCTTGGATTGGGCTGGGTGAGCTGAGAGGGCTTTTCCAGTCTTATGATTCTGTTATTGTACGATCCTCCCCTCTGAAGGTCGCTGGCATGTGAGTTTTGGTTGTTATCAGCCATGTGTGCACTGTGATGCCAGATGGAGAGTGTCTCAGGGTCCAGGTGACATCCTTAAGACCCCAGGGAGGGGGCAAGTTGCTGTCTGGTAGCCCATTCCTTGGTCTGACAGAACAGGAGACCCTGGGCCTTTAAAACACGTGCCCGAGGAGTGAAATGAGAGACGCAACAGAAACTACTGGGGCGTAAAACTCCAAATGGCGTGGAAGTAATGCGTAAAGTGTCCTGGAGATAACAGTCATTTCCACGAGGCAAAACTTGGGCTGGCTCTGGCTGGATGCTGCAGCAAGGGGGGGGACAGCCTGGAAATTAGAAATAGTCGTGCTGCTCTGACCAGTGCGGTGCTGGGGTGGGCAAAGGGATGGGAAGGCAGGAAAAGGGGGAAAAAAAAACATTTGGAGATGGAAGAAAAGTCAGTGTGGGGCAGTAAGCAATTCAGTGCCTCTGCAGGTCGTGCTGGGAAAATGAGGTTCACATTGCTGGAGAAATCATTTTAGGGCACAGGGAGGGAAAGCGGTGTGTAGAAGCAACAAACAGCTCGGATGGAAGTAGGAGGGGTGGCTTGGGTACAGCCTACAGACCTGTAGGGCAGTGACTGCAGCCAGATGGAAAGCATGGTGTGGGGAGACCCAGGACTACATTGTGGTGAATCCAGACAGCCCTTTACAAAGCAATGGATGTATTGCCATTGAGAATGGTCCCACCTGGCAGGAGGAGAAAAGAGTGTGTGAGCAGCACTGCTGTGCTGTAGGGGTCCCAAACCCATTCCTGAGCTCTGGGTGCCACTCAGGATGGGTGGCTCAAAACTCTTGCTAAGGCAGGTTTTTTTTTTTCAGTAAAAATGCTGTTTTTAGTTAAAATGGGAATATTTAGGGGAGCGCTGCCGCCCTGACAGAAAAGCTGTGCAGAGGTGATGCTTCAAAAGGACGATAAAAACCACTCACGCAATAGGTTCAGTCCAATTTCTTTTTCAGAATTGCGTTTTATGTTTGATTATTTTGTGATGTCGGGGACGGTCATGTATAATAAGTTCTCTACCGCCAGTCGTATTTTGTGGTAAAATAACAGAATAAATCAGTCTCTGTATTTTTTGAAATAGTTATATATGAGCGGAACTGCTCACATCGGTTCCATTACAAATGGGAGGAATTTGATTGAGGAAATGGTTTCAATCAGTGTTAGGCAGCCATTGCCTAATTTCCACCGTTAATTGCTGTTGAAACTTATAATGCCTGTGATTTATTTTGTCAGTAGGTGAATAATGAAGACAGCATGAGAACTGAATATATGGGGTTTGAGGCATTTTTGCTCCGAAAGGAAAAGTCTGAAAACTTTAATTCTGAGGATTTGTTGCATAGGTGACTTGAAGAGCATGTTTTTCCCCTAAGTTCAGATCTTGGGAAGTGTCCCTTAGCTCTCTGTGCTTTGATTTGCACCTCTCTTTTGGGTGTTCCTGGCAAAATGGGGCGAGCAGCCGGTGCTGCGTTTGGCTTCAGGTGGAGCTGCAGTCCTTTGCTCTGCACGTGCTTCCTGTAGGTGCTGCTCTGCTCATGGAGTCCGCTGCCACCATCCCCAGTGCCGCAATATTGACATCAGCCCCGCTCCCTTCCGAGCGGCAGAATCGGGCAAATGTGCAGGAAATGAGCTTTGCAAATAGGCTTTTGCAGTGTCCTTGCCTCCTCCCAACCCTCCCCAGCTCCTGCTGCGTCTCTGACACTCCGCCTCACTCTCCAAATGTCAGCCTGTGCTCCTTCCCATCACAAGCAGCTCGCGGGGCGGTCTGTGCACACGCGTGTGCACGTGCGTACAGGGTGTGGGGGAGAGCTACTTGGTATCTCAATACTGTGCATCCAATAGGGGTTGGTTCCTGGTATGTTGTTTGTCCCTCTCTTTTCAGGGGCTATTTAATCGTGCATCTCATACCCCGGTCCTTAACTTCATCTGTGATGTGGGTAGGGCTGGTGAGGTCTTGAGAGCTGCAGCAGCAAATAACTCTTGCTTCCAGCCCTGCTGGAAATGCTGTCAGCTGGGAATGGGCTGGTTTTCCTTCCTTTGATGGCACCTCAGTGTCTCTGCCTTGCAGAATTAATTTCTGAGCACCCTGAACACACAACCTTCCCAAGCTGCTGGGTGAACAGTTTTTCTACAATGTGATTCATCACCAATCCATCATCATCATCATCCTCTTAACCCCTGCTTCCAGCAGGTGGGTGCCTGGCCAGGAGAAGAGCAGGAGAGATGGGCAGCATGGGGCAGGATGCAAGTCGCGTCCCTTCTGCACGTTCGAGCTTGAGGTCGGGCTGCGGCAGGCATGCTTTTTTTGGGTTTTGGTTAAAAAGCCTCATCGGAGCGTTATGGAATCAGAATGTGAAGGGTAATTGAGCTGAAAGCCATTCTCTTCCCTCAGCCAGCGCCGCGGGAGCCACCATGCGCCCTCGGAGGCCACTCCAGGAATCCTGCTGATAGAACACAGGTGGGGAGAGCATCCCCCGGCCACGTCCCCTTGTCGCTAACCCATCCCTTGTGCCACAGCTTTTGGGTGGGCACTGGATGTGTTCCCATAGGGTTAACATGGAGGAGTTTTAAAAGCAATCAAACAAAAAAAAACCACGCCCCCCAAAAAACCTCAAAAATTAAAAACAAAAGAAGAAAGATAAGGGGAACCTAACTATTCCAGATAAACATCATCATCACACGCAACCATGAGAAGTGTTTGTATCTCTAATGTTTGATGAGTACAGGGACTTGGAGTGTGGCTGGCATGACCACCGGGAGGGGGTTAGCAGAAGACCCTTCCAATTTGGACCCCGAGCCCCAGCATGCAGCCTGCAGCTTGACTGTGCTCCTTGTCGCGCGTTATTGATTGCCGAACAGGCACAGCTAAGTGCCTCTCATTAATATTTGTTTTGGTCTTTTCCCTGCATTCCGATGAGCAGAGGAGATGCTGCTTATCTCTCTCCTGCAGGTTGTCTTTCTAGAGGATTCCTCTGGCTGGTGACAAACCTGGGCTGTGTGGCCGCCCGTCCCACTGCCGGGAGGAGGGATGGGGGTGACAGCTGACACGAGGTCTTGGGGGCTCTGCGGAAGGAATGTGTGGAACCAAAATTAGCGTGGCATTGTGAAGGAAAAGCGTGCCTGACTTGCACCATATAGCTAAAATCTGTGTTTCTAGGCTTGGCTTGATTTGTATATCTCTAAAAAGGAAGGCTTCCATGGTGCAAAGCTGTTTCCTTTCATCTCATATTCTAGTGCCCTTTTTGTTAGGCTTGACTTCATGTGGTCCATCCCAAGCCACTGAAATGGTTTGGAGTGATTTCCAGTTATTCAGGGTGTGCTTTCAAGAACTTAAGTGCAGCTCCTGAAATGAGAGAGTTCTGGTGTGCCTGGAAGTGGGGAAGAAAGCTTCTTTAATATGGTTGTTCCTCTGGCTTTTCAATGGTGAGCTGGGTTCATGTCTGCAATGAAGCAATATCAGAGTCCGTGGAGCATGAAAGGCTGCATTTGTTTGTGGGCTACAAATGAAGACCTGTCAAAAACCTTTTTAAGGCAGTGACAGAAGTTTTCTTTTTCATGATACATTTAACTGAAAGGCTTTGCCTCCCAGGGAGGCTTGGATCGTCTCTTTCTCCTTTTCCTCAAATTTGGAAAAATATGGAGGGCTCAAGATGGCTCTTCTTCCATTTTAATATCGTTCCATTTATTAGAGCCTTTTGGTGGGGAGGTTGGATCCTCTGGTGTGCTCCTGCTTCTGGGAAATAGCATGCCCAGAAGTGAAGGGGTGATGGGTTTTGGGAGAGATGGGGGAGAGGACATGGCCCTCTCCTTGTGTTTGAAGCACAGGCTTTGCCAGCTCGGCTTTGGGAAAAGGGTACAGATTATTTCCATTGATTTGGTGTCGAGAGCTGTTTTTCAAAGGGTAAATGTGTTTATAGGATTTCTGTCCTTTTGTTGTAAGAAGAAGGACGTCGTTTCTGGACACAGGAGTTTGCTAGAAGAGTGTCACATCAGGTCTTCATCAAGGTGTTTCATCTTGCAGTCCCACTGCCAGGTGTGTGCAGCAGGGCAGTACTCACAGCCACCCGCGGTGGCTGAACCTCGTTCTGGGCTCTGGGCAGGTGTTGGGAAGCTGCTTTCAGGTCCCACAAGCCAACCTTCCCATTCCTAGCCATGCCTGCGGCTTCTCTGTGCGTTCCTGAAACGTCTGCCCAGCTGTAGGTTTTGTGAGGTGATAGGACCGTGCGTGCACAGCACGAGAAGGGGTTGTCAGAACAGATGGGATCGCTTTTTGCTTCTGGTCTCAAATCAAGGGCTGTCTTAGAGCATTTCTGGGGAAGTTAAGGAATTGTCACAGCCAATGTTTTCATAAAAGCTTGGCAATTTGAATGCTTCCCTCCCTGTAAATCAAATACTGTGAGAGGATACGTGATGCAAACTTCATGTGAGTATGGGTTGATGGGCTCCATCCTCGGTACAGAGAGGTCTCCTCTAACTTGGGAGCTTCTGCATCGTGACTGTAGGGACATTCACAACTTCACTCACACTTACAGCACTTCTAGAGGTAGAGGTGATGCAGTGGTGGCCTGCTGCAGGCAGGAGGTGTTTTATTGATCTCTTGGTGGGGTGGCAACTTGTAAATGGGACCTTTTGCGCATCCCTTCCGTGAGAGCACATGTAGGGAGGTACAGGTCCTACTATGAGTTCTGTTATGCAGGCAACAACCCCATCCCAAAGTATTGCTTGCCTCCTCGCTTCTTCCAGCAGTGATTTTTCACCAAGCCTGGTGCTTTCCGGGTGTACCTTTTGGGTTGGGATGAAGGAAGTGCTTTCACTCAATAGATCTTTTATCAGGTTTTTCTGTTGCCTATTCCCTTTGGGTGTGGTTGGGGGATTTATTCTTTTTAAGAGATCATTCCACTGTCAGATATGAGTTCAAAAAGACTGGGGGGGGCTTTGATTTGATGCCAAGCAAAACATTCTGTTTCTGATCCACTCTCAGAGTGGGATGAATGGATGGATGGATATGTAAATGGATGGAAGAATGGAAAGGAGGAGAAAACTACAAACCCGTGGTCCATTGGTAAACTTAATGTCTTAAGTTTTCCTCATCAGCCCATTTTGCTTTCACAAATTTGTGAAACTGGGGGCTTTGTTACCTCTAAACTGTCTAGCAGCAACTTTCTCATGCTGTCTTTGCTTCACACATGCTTCTGTTCTGCTATCAGCACCAGCCGAGCCCTGCCGGTGGTCCTGCCAGAGCTCCGGTGCTGAGAAAGGTGCCAGACAGCTCTGGGTATTTTAAGCAGCATTGCTTTAATTCTAGCACATAACCTGTACCACTTCAGCCGTTTGCATGTCTGCTGGCTGTTGTTTCTATTTCAGCTGGAGCTGGGGCCACACGACAGGATTATTTTCTTTCTCAGTGCTATTTTGCCTTTATTTCTGCATGATGTTTGTCAAGTCTCACGTTTCTCATAAGCAGCGCTGGGAGCAGGGTTTGGGCCTGGTGATGTGGTTAAAAGGTGGGGGGGATCCAATTGAGACAGACCCCCGTATATTTCCCTTTCAGCTGAGGGCAAATTGAGCTGCTGATTCCAGAGCTTCCTAAAACGGCTCATCTGAAAATGAATTTTGGCCTCTCAAAGTTCAAGCATTTATCCTGAGCCAGAAATATACACAGATTTGCTCTCTAATTTAATAAAGTCATCCAAATAATATGATTTCTCCCATAACCATCGTTTATGTTTCACAGCAAAATGATAATGAGAAAGTCATTAGAAGTAATAAACAAAACAAAACCCACACAGCAAATCCTTCACTGAGCCTGAGTGATGGGAAGAAGAGCTGCATCTGAGGCTTAGACCTCATAATATTTGCCGGGTGCAGCTGTTTTTGAGTAGATGCGCTTTTGAAACATTATTTAACTTGTTAGGTCTCAGAGGGATTTTGGTGCCAGAGAAGGTGAGCAACAGCCAGCAGGGCTGCTGTTGGGTTAAGCACTGCAGTGCTGCCAAGCCAGGGCTGCTTCTCTTACCTCCTTGTTCTTTGCTTATAGCTGGTCATTAATGGACTTCATTCCTTCTCCCAAAGCCTTGTCATGACTTGGACAGTGTACTGATTCCCTGGTTAAGATTTGGGTCAAGTGTATGTTGGTTGTGTAGAGACCAAAACTATGTTGAGGTAAGAGAATTCCTCTCGTCTTGTTTGTAACTGCATTTACACTTTGGGCTACTACCTGAGTACTTCTGCATTATGCTCAGAGGGATGCTATGGCCATGACTAAATACAGCCCCAGTGAGGTCACCCATTAGAAAAAACGTTTCTCCCAGTGGAGCTGGGACCGACTCTATACATCTCTCAACCAAAGCCCCACCAGTGTGCCCAGCGCAGCTCTGTCCCAGTGCCAACACCACTGCAGTTATTTGGCTGCTGCTGTGAGGCCCTTCCCACTTTGGCGTTCGTTCTTTTTGGCCCCGCGTAGGCTGCATCTGTTGCTGCTGAGCATTCATTCATTGCCTCTTGCCCAGGTTTTGGGGGAGGGATAGCAGCACAGGAACGGCTGCTGTTGCTGCTTTCTTGGGACTGCTGGGCATCTTTGCAGATCTCTTTGGCTTTCCGATTCAGGGCCACTTCGCTTTGTATTTTATCTGCATGGATAGAAAATGATCCTTCCTTAAAGCCTGTCTTTGCTGCTCCCACTTGAACTTGCTGTGGCTGCATCCCAAACGCGCCGCTCCAAAGGCAATTCTCATGCAGTGGCCAGTCGTTTGGAAATAGTCCCTCATCAGGCACTGATGGATCTCTCGAGCCCCTTTCTCTCCCTAATAATCCCACCTCTGGGGAGGTATCGATTCGCCGCTGCCGGCTGCCTCTTGTTATTCCGCCGTCCGTTTTGCTCTGTGCAAATCGCTGCGCTGTCATTTTCACACAGCAATTACCTGCTCTGATTTCTTTCATCCCCCGTCCTTTGCCAGAGATCTGAACTCCGCATCGACAAACCACCCTGGAAAAAAGAGAGGGTTGGGGCTCAGGAAGTAGTTTTGCAGCATTAAAACTTTGGGGAGAGCTTTTCCCCGGGGTGTGATCATCTCAGGGTCGGCATCTCAGAGCTGGTCAGTCTGGCTGTGTCATGGGAGGGATGCTAGGAGTGGGGATGCTGCCCAGCCTTGAACTGTGACTCTGTGCCTTGCTTCTTCCATGTGTTGAAGATATAGGGAATTGTTAGCCAGGTAGTTGTGCCTGGGGAGCTGGGGTCAGTGACTACTGGGTGTGTTGGCAGTATTGACTCCCAGTTGTCACTCCTCCAACAGAAGCATTGGCCAGTGTGGGATTCAAGATGCTTGTGCTTGCTAAGATGTGGACAGTGCTGTAGACAAAAAAAAATCAAAAATATGGAGCTTGACAGGTTGGACATCAGGCTGTTGGGCTGGATTTTGTGTTCTGACTGATTTTGGTGGTGAAGGTGTGGAGGCAGCAGCTTATCCATCCCTTCTGTTTGCACAGGATGGTTCTCTGATGCAGGGCTATGGTTCAGCCACTGGGGAGGGGCAGATGCAAAGCCAAAAAGGGGAAATGGGAAAGAGGTTTGGCAGCTCCCTGGTGGCTTTTTCCTGTTGGGTGGCTAGAAAAGGAAGGCAGCGGTGACCCATAGCAGTGGGACGTGCTCTGGTCCCCACTAAGCAGCCGGCTCCACACTTGGCCCAGCATAACATTGCACCTCCAAAGTGAGGATGTTTTGTTATTAAAAGGGCACGGCTGGCCGGCCAGGGCACTCGCTTGTGCATGGTCCTCATCCGAGCAGAGAATAAATTAAAAAGCCAACTGGCCGCGGCTGCATCGGAAGCGCCGGGACCAGAGATAGGGCCAGAAGTCAGATAGCGAACGGTGTCCAAAAAGTGCGGCGCCTGGTGTGAGGCGTGAAATTAAAACCTTGCCTGCCTCCTCCTGCACTCCGTAACAAAGCGGCTCCCTCCACAGTCTGCCGGCACCGGGAGTGCAGAGGAGAATAATTAAATACACGAGATGTGGTGGCTAGGGGAAGGATGCTGTTGCTCCTCTGCTCTGGACCCAAGCTCCTCACTGCTTTGCAAAGCCTGCTGCTGCAGTGCTGGGGTGGGGTGCTGCATCAGGAGGAGGAATTGGTCATTTTTAGGTGTCCTCACCCATGGCAGCTCTGCTCTCCCTGCTCGTGTTGGCCCTTGGGAAGGACAAGCTGCTGTTACCTTTCCGGTTACCACCGAGGAATGATGGAGAGGGCAGGACTTTTTAATCAAAGTTACATTAGGTGAAGCTTATATTATTCACCCTGCTTTATTGCAGCTATTTTTACACGGGGGTTAGAAGTTAATACTTCCTGGTAAGCCTGGTTTTGCTGGGTTCTGGCAAGCACTGAAATCCATCAGCACACCCAGACAGGGCAGAGAGAGCCCAAGCACAGCATAAACCCCCTAAGCTGAACTGGAGGGAAAAAAAGGCACTCGTAAACAAACCTTTTAAAATCCAGACCTTCAGTAATGGAGGGTCTGGTCTGGAGGGGCAAGAACCAGCCAGGAACATCAGCTGCAATCAGCAGAAGGGTGAGCTGCAGCAATCAGCGCCAAAAAGGCAGCAGGAGCCATGGTGGGGCTGCAGGGCCGATGTGCTGTGCGTGTGTTACGTCCCTTCATTCTGGTCCCTGTGTTTTTTCTTTTCTGGTGCTCTTGGTTTTTAGGGAATTCTGAAGATTCAAGCAGTGTTGGCTCCCTGCAGCTGGCCAGTGGGACTGGCAGAACTGCAGTCTCTTCCACGGTCTGAAAAGAATGCAATGAAATCAGAGAGAGGGGAAAGGAAGGAGTTATGTCCTATTTCTAGAAAAAGCCTCAAAGGCAGCATTCCTCGTTTCTCCTTTCTCTCTTTTTGCCACCTTTTTCCTGTTCTTTCCCATAGAGCTCTCTTGCAGGCACACGCTTCCCAGCTGGCTCTCCAGCACATTATTTCTGGCTCTGAAGGAGCTGCACAGGCAGATTTAGGAGAGGGCTTGCAGTGCCCATACCGTTCTCCACCCTAAGCCCTTCCAGGACGCCCTCTGGAGCTCTCACCGAAGCGCATTAACAATTTCAGACAATGCTTAATGTAGCATCACTGCACTACAGTATTATAATTACATGCTTGTATTAACATTTATCCACAAAGGTTTTCCTCCAGCAAGGAGGCACCCGCATGCCTCTGGCAGACCTCAAACCCTGCCTGCAGGAGGAGGAGTGATGCGATGGCACTCGGTATGTGCCCTTCCTCCAAGATATCTGTGTGGCATCTTTGGGGCCACCTCTTAAATAGCGGCTGGAGGAGATGATGCTCTTAAAGCCAGCAGAGTGGGTGTGAGGCTCTGCTCCCATTGTAGGGGTGGTCACAGAAGCAGGGGTTGCTCAACTGATGCTCAGTGCTTAGGAGCAGAGATGGGGTGGTGTAGGTCTGGCACCCCCAGGGTGCAACTACTGGGGGCTTTTCCTTGCAACTGGCTCTTAAACTTTTAATCTGTTGCCAAAATATGACAGCATCAGGAACATTGCTGTTCCTGTGATGTTTTCTGGCTTCTCTGCCTGTGGCCAGAAGCAATGATGACTTGCTTGCCTGTGTCCTCCAGAGGCTGATGGCTATTTTAAATACCTTCTTCACGATTTTATCAGATTCCTTCTTCATTAATGATTGGGGGTCTGCATGGCTTCAGCAGTTGTTTGGTTGTTATTTCCCAGAGCTCACCACCAGTGTTGCCTCTTCCCAAAGCTAAAGGACAGTCGGACATAATGGGGGGCCTACAAATCCTGGGCTCCAACCAGATTGCTCACTTCCCTCCTTTCCTGAGGACAAATGGCTTGCTCCACCTATGGTCAGCAGTGAGCAGGTGGTGCTGTTTGCTGGAGCAAAAGGCACTACTAGCTCATCAACCAGAACATGGGACAAATAAATAAGCACGGTGGTAAAGCAGGCAGGTTTCCATCCATCTGCTCAAACCGGCAGTGGGGGGAATGGTGGTTCTTCTTGCAGGGAGGTGAGAGAGGAGCTTGGAGTGGGATGGGAGCCTGGAGGAGCAGAGACAGGCTGGTGAGCAGGAGAGCACCCGCAGCTCGCATGTATGTATTTGCAGTGTGCTATATAAATGAATGCCATACCTAATGATTCGTGGCTATTATTTGAAGGGCCCCACAGTTACAGATTTATTTGTCGTTTCTTGTAATAACACCGATGATAATGAATTCATTTGTATTAATGCGGGTGTCTTGGACTTCCATTGATATCCCGCATTAATTAATGTACCATTAAAATAAAGTGTCACCCAATTAATATCAAGTGGAAACAACACTGCCAGTGTCCTGTCATTAGGGTTTTGTTTGTAATTCATTGTACCAGTGCTCTGCTAATGGCAGCTGTTTGCCTGAAGCTGAAGGAGCACATGGGGCTGCTGTGGGGCACATCTGGAGCACCCCCAGACCAGCAGCTCCCCACTGGGTTAACAGAGGGCAGCAAGAGCAGGGGGTAGAAGTGCTGTGGTGCTCCTTGACTGGCAGGTTTTTCTGTTGTTCGAGTTTTCTTCTGACTTTCAAACACCTCATTGGGCCATCTTGGGTCCCCACCACCTGCGTCCTCCCAGTCTTACTCCATCTCTACCCAGCTCCTTGGTCATGGATGGAAAAGCAAAGAGAGGCATGGGTTCTCCTTCTCAATGGCCCATGCCTTTCTTCCCTACCCACCTCCCAGTCTCTGTCCCTGTCCATATCTCCTAGCCATCTTCTAGGTGACTGGGAAAAATCTCAAACAGTGGGCCAAGTCTTGCACTTTCCTAGCTGGAACCCATTAAAAAATACATTCTCCTTTTGCTATTCTTTGTTTATAATTGTGTTTTGAGGGCGACATGCTTGATCACTGCGTTGATTTTGAATTATTCTATGCATCGATCAATGTCACAGGGTGCAGCTGTATGGCTTAGAGGAGATGTACTTTACTCCAACTCTACCACCTTTTCCAACCAAAATCTTTCTCTGGTAGAAAGGTGAAAGAGGGTGAATCTATTCCATCCTTTGCCTTCAGAGTTCCCAGATTGCGGGTGTGTGACTATGGGGAAGATGTTGGTGGTCATGGGCTTGTTGGTGCTTCAGGGGGAGAGCTTATGGCGTTTGTGGTCTGCCAATGCTGCTGCTGCTTCTTCAGCTGGAGGTGTGCTGGTAGCCAAGGAAATGGAGGGTAAGGCACCAGGATGTGATTTATGTCCTGATCGCAAGCATACCTGTGGCTTGCCTCTGTGTATAGTGCTATCCTGGGGCTTTGCAGTGAGGTCCTGAGGCAAAGCACCTCGCTTTGCTCACCCTGAATTCCTATGCTGAGAACAAGCCTCCAACCCGCACGCGGTGAGCCAGCCGGTAATTCAGCGCTGGCTCCTCCACCGCGTCTCCTCCAGCTGTGTTTATGGTGTTTTCAAAAGCCCCTCAATTGAATTATAGCTCTGTGGTGGCCGCCTGCCAGTGTCAGGCGATAATGAGGGAGGTCACTTAATAGAGATAGCGGCAGGGGATACATATTAATGAGAGCTGATTGAGAGGTGGGGTGAATTTCAATCCAAAAAAAAGGGGGGAAAAAAGGGAAATTATCAGGTTTAAAATCAATTTTTGAAATTGGAAATTGCTTGGCTCAGGCTAGCAGTAATGCAATTAATAAATGTAATTAAAAGCCTAATAAAGAACAAGGGAATTGGAAGCCCGTGTGCATCCGCGTGAATGTTTGGAGCTGGCAAATCCCAGACTAGTGGCTGGGTGAAAGCAAACCCACAAAGCAGGGCTGGTCCTTCTTATGGCAGAGCCTGCAGGAAGCATGTAGGGAAGGGGGAACTGGGGTTTCATCATGTGGATTCAGCTCCCAGCTCTACCACTGGGATAGTTGGCCTCGAGCAAGGGGTACCGTGCCTTGGGGTGGAAGTACATCAGCATGAGGGAACTGGGTTCCAGCAGTGGGATTTGGGAGCAGATGTGATGGAGAGAAGGAAAAGAGCTGTTAGAAACAGCATCAGAGGAATATATGAGAGTAATAGGTTGACCTGAGATGTAACATGAGCAGCCAAGCGTCTCCTAATGGGAGCGGTCAGTGGGAAAAAAAAAAAGAGCAGGACCCAATGTATGGCCCATGAGGTGGTTTGGGGGCTGTTGCAGAGATGGCAGCACTGCGAGCCCCACGGCCCCAGCCCCTTCGCATTGCCTGCTCACATCTCATCGACCTTCAGACAGCTGCTCGGCCAGATTGCCTGCTGTTTTTACACATTATTTGCATTGGTCCGGCATGTGCGCATCCGCATCCTAATCGCTTCCACCAGCTTCTGCTGGGTGACTTTGCCCTGGGAGGTCATGTGGAGGTCCTGTGCGTGGCCAGATGCTTGAGGAGGAGCTCAACGGGACCCAAGCCTCTTCCTGTGGGATTTTTAGGATAGTTCCTCATGTATTCATAGGAAATGGAGGGAGGCATGAGTAACCTCGCAGCCTCACACCCTGTGGAGCTGCCTCAGGTGAGGGAGGGGAAGCTGGCAGTCAGAAGTGGTCCTGCTCCCCTTTGCCCTCCTCCTCCTCCACAGAAGGCATCTGTCTGCATGGTTATTTTTGTCTCACATCTGCTGGCATCATAACAAAGATTTAATGATATGACACAATTTTGTCATTAGCTTTTTCATTGTTGCTGTTTTTTTTGTGTGGTTTTTTTTTTTTTTTTTTTTCCTATGGGAGGCTTTATCACTGGCTGCTGGAGAGAGGGAACAGCTTTAAAAATGGCAAAGCAGGGGTCCAACCTGGGAACTCACCTGTTTGCCACAAGCTGCTCTAGGCTATCGTCTACTCGCGTTTCCTTTTAGCCAGACAGAATAGACAGAATTTGATATTTTTGCCTTTCAGTGAATTAAGCGTAACCAGGGTTGATCTCTGCAGTGGAGGAACAGCCATGAGGGACATGCAGGAGAGCCCTGTAAATGGCCCAAATGCTCAGAATGCAGAAACACAGCCCATTCTGAGCAGCCCCAAGCTCAGCGTGCCAATCGCATCTCCCTGGGCCGTGCCCTCCGCTTGTTATTTCTAATCAAACCCAAAAAGCAAGCCAGTGATGTCTATACAGATGTTTTGCTCCATTGTTCAGATGATGGGCCACGTCTTTTAAGAAATAAGACGTCAGCCTCCTGCTGAGCAATAGCTTGAGCCTGCTTGACCCAAAAACAGCAAGAGGATTTTAAAGATGTATTTGTGCTGCTTTGAAGGCAGACAGTCTGAAATGTATGTAACGTTGTGCCCAGGCACTGACAGCACCAGGGAGATCCTGCTGCCTTGAAGACCTTCTGCTCATCTCCTGATTCCCCCAGCACCGGGTGTTCTTTGCCTATGCTTTGCCTATCCGCAAACATACTGGTGTCCCCCCTTAAGGTCCCCTCTGTGTTCAGCCCCACGGACACCAGTGACTATTTCCTTAGGACAGCAGGTCTTCATGCAGAGCTGATGCTCTGCTTGTATAGATTTTGCTGTCCTGGCCAATGAAGAGACCTGGTCAGAAAAGCCATAAGAGAGATAAAAAGAAAGGCAATGGCCAAGTGTCGCTAGGATTTGCCACCTCTGTGTCCTCCCTAGAAAGCTTCTCCTTTGGGCAAGGAGATGAGGAACTCTTTTAAGCATGCTCTGGAGCTATTGAATAAAACACAATACCGGGGAAATCAGGCTTTCCCGTAATCAAAGTGACCAGAGCGGATTTGCATGTTAAAAGCAGTGGCTAGGGGCACCTAAAAAGGGGAAATATTCATCGAGCCTGGCTTTATCCTTATGAATATTATTAGTGCTGGGGACGATATGTCCCAGACCTCATTGGTACAAATTGGTGTCTGCTATGGGCATTCATGTTTAATCCGCAGCGCTCTTCTTCCTGGCCTTGGTAGAAACCTGAGCAGGGGGATGAATGGAAGGATGAATGGAAGGATGGATGGATAGAGATAGAGCAAGAGATGGAGGGATGGATAGATGGAAGCAGTGCTGGGCAGGGCTGTTGAATGCCTCAGGTCTGTTACACCTGCTAATTTGAGTTAGCCCAAAAGGGGAATGGAGGGATGCATAGTTCTGCCTGAGGAGGTGTACTGTGGGGGGGTGGTGAGCAGACACCCACCAACACCTCCCCACAGAGGGCCTCATGAGCCCTCTAAGCTCCCTGCCTGCGCACCCCAGCTTCAATGCACAGTAGATGCGGTTTGGACTCAGGGCTCACAGGGATCTGGGTTAAGTGTGACAAAAAACGAGCAATTGTAAGGCAGAGAGTAGCAAACTGCTGGGATAAATTGGCTGGGGAGGTTGTGATGTCTCCATTGCTGGAAGGCTCTAAGGATGGAAATGATTTAGGTGCAGCAAGGGAGCGGGTTTTTCTTGTGAGGTGCCTTCTAGCTACATCTTTTATGCTTCTGTGATTGCTGATCACAAAAAAACTTGAAGGTGCTTTAAAAAATAATCCCCAGGCCGTGCCCTGCAAGGCTTCTTTTAGCAGCTTGATTTAAAGGGTGGAGGGAATATATATGTATATATATATAATATATATTATTTTATTTTATTTTATTTTTAATAAAAAATCGGAAATCAAATGAAAACTCGAGGTGGGAACTGCAACCTCTCACTGCTTGGAAGAAGTGACACTGGGCTGTGTGCGAAGGGCAGAGGTGTTGGGGACAGCATGGCAAAACCCTGCTTTGGGGCTTTTCTGTTCTGTTCAACCCAATGAAGTAGCACAAGGGCTGGGCTTGCTCCTCTCCCTGCCTCCCTCCCACCTCCTCTGCAACTCATGATGCTCCTCCTTGGGCTGAGCAGGAAAAATTGAATAGGAACGAACTCACTGTAAGGCACAGAGGCTGGTGAAGAGGTTGGCAGAAATAATCCGTATTATCCCAACTGGTCCTAACCAGCCCTGAGGCTCCTCGCTGCTGACCTTTACTGGCTGGCTGGCAGGTCAGAGCTCTGCATCACCTCCTCACAGGGCTGGGCACGTCTTGCAAATGTACTTCTGTACCCCCATGTCCCCCCCAGCAAAACCCTTTTGCTCGCCATCCCTGCCTCTGCCCTCCCAAAGACAAGAATATGCATTTAAGATTTGCATAGGAACATGCAGCTGTTCCGCCAAAAATGGATAATTGTTCTCCCCGCTGCGAAGTTAAACAATAAGAAGTGCCAAACTGCACTTGCTGTTGCTGATTTTGTGCACTCAGCTGCATATTTTATGCATGTAGATTAGTTACAGATTTATGACAATTTAACTGCTAATGTCTGAATTAATCGGGCCAGGTTGTAGTTGCTGTGGAAACTCTAACATTGGATTTTATGTAAAGTTCTGTGTTGCATTGAATGCATTTTGGAGGCGGGGGATTGAGGGGGGGGGCTGTTTTATATTTAATGTCTTCTGGTGAAAGCGGAGGGAGAATCGGCACTGAAAACAGAAGTGGTTTGGGGCAGAAAACAAGCTTCAGCAAAGAGCCAGTAATTTTTCTGGAAAGTTGTGATGCCGGGGAAAATAAGGGTTTGTGACAGAAGTGCCATCTTGACCACAGCTGTATAACTATGATTAGAAGTGTGCAACAACTGTTATAGCGCTGTGATCCTGTAATAAAAAGAACAGCCGTATAACTTAGAAACCTCCTCATAATACTGGACTGAATTTCTTGGCTCTCTGGATATTGGTTTTGGTGGGTGATGGAAATTGCTGATGTGCGTCTGATGGAAAAACAGGCCGGTGCACAGTTTTATCAATGTCTTTTTAATTTCAATTCCAGAACACCCCGGTGGGCACTCCAATTTTCATTGTGAATGCCACGGATCCAGACCAAGGGGCAGGGGGCAGCGTGCTGTACTCCTTCCAGCCTCCATCCAACTTCTTTGCCATCGACAGCGGCCGCGGCATCGTGACCGTCATCCGGGAGCTGGACTATGAGGTGACGCAGGCGTACCAGCTCCAGGTCAACGCAACGGTGAGCCTTGTTCTGGACGGACAGCTTCCCTGCAAACTGCCAGTTTGCTGGATGGATTTGGTGGGAGCCTGGGAATAGAGGGGGCTGTTAGGGAGCTCTTTGGTGTAACTGTAGGGCAAGGTGTAGAGCACTGATGGCCAATGACTACCAGTGGCCACCAATGGCCAAGCTGCCACCAGCACAAAGCAGTTTTCACTCAGGAAGGCTCTAGGGCAATGCATTGCCTGGGTTGTTTCAGATCAGCTCTCGGACATGACAGTCTTCAAGGTCTTTTCCTACTGACATCACTGTGGTTTTTCACACATCAGAGGCTTTTGCACAAAGGAGAGTAGTTCCCCTGTTTGAGAAAACCAGGCTTCACTCAGCCACAGTCACCAATCAGCTGATGATGTAGAAAAGCAAGGACATGTCACAGCATCTTAAGACAAGGAGGGCCCGTTAAATCCTCTGCTGTCCTTCCTTCTGCATCCTGGCTTATTGCAGCCAGATTCACGTGTATTGAGCCTGCTGAGTCTTGCTCAGCTATAGCCAAGTTCAAACCTCAAGAGTTAAAATTTTGATGGGTAGAATCAGTTGCAGGAAGGGACTCATGGGGGAGACTTTCCCAAGGGACCACAATGTCACATTCATGCCCCACCATGAATGGAAGTCTTCTTTGCTGGTGTCAGCCCCGGCAGCAGCTCAACAGGGAGGCATCTGCTGAGAAGCATCGTGCAGGCAGCTCTGTGTGGTGGCTCTGTTCCCTTCTCTGTTGCAAGTGAGGAAGGTGAGACACAGCCCTGCAATCTATCTGACCAAGTGTGTGCTTGGGAAAGGGGGTGGGGAAAACCCTCCTGCCCCCTCCAGGCAGCTGGCTGGAGCTCTTGGAGCATATGATTTAATCAAGATCATTGTCTTGCTGCACAGCCACGTGTCAGAGGGACAGGGAGAGCTGTGCGGGGCTTCCTTTGCTCTTCACAGCATCCACAGACTGCAGGGCCTGAAGCAAACACCTCAGCCTTTCAACCCTATTCCTGCATGTTCTGGCCTTCTTCTCCAAAAGGTTGTGCTTTTTTCCATCAAGTATGTCACACTATTTTAAATACTCCAGTGTTAAATACTACAGCAGTGAGTTCTCCGTCTCCCCTTGGTAAACACTGCAATGTTTCATTGTTTTCACAGCTGAAAAACATCAAATTCTTTGAAGTTAACTGTCACACCACTGGTTCCAGTCCTGGAACCTGATGGTGTCTGCCTGAAAAATTGGTAGATGGCTCACAGTGGGCAGTGCTTTGCCAGTATCATTGCAGAGGTGTATTGGTCACATCAATTTTCACTTTACTCCCCATCCCCAAATTCATTTCTGTGTCCTCCATCCCTGGGATGGAGGCAGCAAGGATACAAAACTGGAAAGGGGATGTGAAACGTGCTTGGCTTTTTGTGCTCTCTGTAATGCTTAACCAAAATTTAAGAGACGAAGGGGAGGGAAAAAAGCATTATCTGAAGAAACGAAAGACTTCAACTTGATAATGATAACAGCAGAGTGCGAGTCAGAAATAAGCATCAATCCAGGCCATAAACGCTGAGGCCTGCAGGTTAAGAGGATAATGTACAAGCTGTGTTGTTGAATACGGTTTAAATTAACATTAATCTTCTGGCAATCAGTCCTTGGCGCTGTTCAGAGCCATTTTGCAGAAGTGTGCGGTAACCTCTAATGGTTGCCTTTCACCACAGTGCTTGATTAGGGGGTAAGGAGAGATTTATTTCCTTCCTTTGTATGCTGCCTGTTCTGTTCTTGTCCTTCTAGCAAAGGGCTGTGGATATTGGGGTGGCTTTTAGACACCCATGGGATGAGACTCAAGCATGAGTACACTGCTAGGAGTAGCTGCAATGAGGCTGTTGGGCTGTGCTGTGACCTGTACATGGAGCTCCAAGTGTGCAGAGACATTGGCCTTGGTGGGTCCTGAAGTGTCCTAACGGGATATGCTGGCTGCCTCTCCTTCTCAGAGTGGGTGCAGGCATCAGGATCCTCCTGTTGCCAGGCAGAAGTGCCCCAGGTTGGATCTGCATTGCAAGGGAATTTATGTTTTGAAGTATTTGTCAAATAAGATGTTGCTGCTTTTGCACCCAAAGCTTGATGGAAAATTAAATTGATGCTTGTTGTGTATTAAAGGGGCAAATTCCAGAAAGAAATGCATATTGTATTTCAGCTCAGGGGGAGGTGCAGTGGATGATAATTCCAGTCAATTGCTTGTAAAAGAAGTAATTACCTACGCTACTCAGATCTTGACCCAATTGCATCTGGGAGAGACTTCACACTTTGGAGTAGTTCAATTGTTCTTATAGAAACCCTTTCTCTCCCTTGTTTTTCAAGGACCAAGACAAGAACAAGCCGCTATCCACTCTGGCTAACCTGGCCATCACCATTACAGATGTGCAGGACATGGACCCCATTTTCATCAACCTGCCCTACAGCACAAACATCTACGAGAACTCGCCTCCGGTAAGGGCTGCTGCTTCCTTGCAGTACACCAAGGGGTGATGGGACAGGGTGTAGGATGAAAAGCACAAGGTTTCCCTAAACTGCTGAAAGAAAACCTTCCTTTGCAAGAGTATTGGTCTGTTCTTCTGTCACTGGTTTGTGTTGCTGGGGAAACAAGTTACAAGAAAGCCAATTGGCATCTCAATAGGGGCAAAGCTTTTGAGGTTTTAGGAAACATGAACCCAAAGTGGAACATTTTCTTGAACATTTCTTCTTAAATGTTAAGAAGGTTTTATGTTGTTCCTAGCACACACTCACCTCCTTTCCCCCTACAGCATCCACACATGCCATTTCTAATAGAAAACTTGAAGAAAAAATGGAAATGTTCTTGAAACGAAGCAGTTTTGAAAATGCCAGAAAGATCAGCCATTTCAGCACTTTGAGTCTTTTCCCCCAGGTTTCACCAAATTGATCCAATCATTTCAGTTCTTCTGAAATTCATTTTGTCAGCAAACTCACTGGTTGTGGAAACGTCTCTCCATCTCCAAGTGCAGCAGTTACTTTCTCTTACCGGGAGCACGCTGGGCAGCTTCTACTCCTGTCAACAGGAGCATCAGCCCTAGTCAGCAACACCCACCTTCCCACATCCCATATCTTCACTGAGAGGACAAATATTTTTGTGCTTGGATGGCAAAACCTTCTGTCCTAGAATTAGGCACCAATAGGCTTCCATAACCGCACATCCATCCCACAGTGTCTCTGTTGTGCTGGATCTGAAACACCTGGTGGCTCATTTCATGTAGTGGCAGGGTAGACTCCATCTCACTTGAGCTTCTGCCTTTTTATGCACTTTGGAGCAAAACTCTGGCTCTGACTGCTCTTTGTATGCTGGATCACTAGGGCAGAGTCTTGCTGTCAGAAAGCTCGCCATCAAACAGCACATTACCCATCTGCCAACCCAAAGATGGCCAAAAAATGGCTTTATGAATTACTTTCATGAGGTTCAGTACTGTTTCGTATTTCTGTTGGAGGTCAACATGAGCCACAGGGAAAAGAAAACACTGCTTAGATCACTACTGTATGGGAACTGTTGAATCACAGCCTGAACCTCTGATTGATCACCTGAGGCAAGCACTGAGTCAGCACAGGTGAGGGCAATTCAGCCGTGTGACTGGAAAAGGTAGAGGCTGGCTGCACCTCTCCTAGAGCCCATTTAAGAGCTGACTGCCACTGGGGAAGGATCTCTAGATTAAATTATAGAAATGGAAGTGCTGCGAGTATCAAAAGTATGGACTGCACCGCCTTCATGGAATGACCTGGTGTTCAGGTAAGGGGATCTCACTCAACTTAATGACATTTGCTGAGCTGGAGCTAAACAATCCATTTAAACCAGCATACACCAGAGTTATTCCCAGGGCGTACAATATTTATGGTAGGCAAAGCAGCAAATACTCTTTGCTCAACTCAAAATGGGAAATGAATGAAACTTTACTACCCTGCTCAGTTTCTCTTGACTATATACAGCATTTCTAAAGGCGTCACAATTGAGAAAAACAAGGAACAAAAGGCAGCATTTGGGTCCATCTCACAGCCTTGGTTCCCACAGGAGCTGTGTGATGAGTACAGGTTGTGCTGGCTGGCCTTCTCCCATCACTTTCTCCCCAGTTACTTGGGGGTGAGGGAAGTGGGAATTGAGTGAGGCTGCTGTTTTGGAGGGTCCAGACCAGGATCAAAGACAGGATTAGTGGGAGACATCTCAGCATTTGAAACAAGCACATAGTCTGCTTGGGGTTTCCAAGCAGATTTTCTGATGGCAGGTTTCTCCACTCCACAGGAGCCCTCCTTGTCAGCTCACCTTATCACCTGAGGGAGTGTGTGCCAAATGGCTCCATTCTGGAAAGGATAACAGCAGATTTGGGTGAGGCAACTGGGCTCAGCCAGCCTCAAAATGGGTTGCCATGCAGCTGGTTTAAGCTGACAGCCTGTAGTGCATTTGTGGGGACGTTTGCCTCACTGAGGACGTATTCCAGCTCCAGATCTGGGGATGGAAGAGGCTTCTTTCCACACCCTCTCCCTTGCTCCCTTTTTATCTGCAGTGCACAGCATGTCTGTGCTCCTCTATCAATGTATCAGGCGAGAATACCTAATCTAAAGTGTATACATTACCTAATAAAATCCTTCTTATTTGGGATTATTGCATCAAATTTTAATTTCCTCACTCGAGCAACAGCATGTCAGCCAGCCCGTCAGTGAAGAGCCGATAGAAGGTGAAAAGAGTGGATAAACTGCAGCAAATTACTGCAAACAGATCTCTATCAGCCCTTTGACTGGAATTGACTGGAATTAAGAAGTGAGAAATAGGATTTTTGCCTTCGAATCTGCCATGGCAGCTTTCCGAGGTGCTTCCCCCCTCTGCCAGCTCCTCCCGGTGCTACGCTTTGCCTTTCAAGTCCCTAATCCTGCAACGGAGGAAGAAGAAAAGGGGAAGAGGGGGGAAGAGTGCTGCAGTTTCTTTGCCAGACTGGGATCTGGTGGCATAACTGGAAGCGCTCAGGGTTCAAACTTCAGACATGGGAAGGAAGGGAACTGTCTTAAAGGGCCAAGGAAGGTTGCAGTGAGGAGCAGCTTTGCCATCTCTGGAAGTGTTGTGCCTCCTTCTCTGCCACTGGTTATCATCCTAAACTGCCTAAGGTGTCTCGACCAGAGCACTCAAGGTTGTGTTTTTTCATCCTTGGGTTCTTTTAATGCATCTATCATCACGCCATCTGTAAGCTGGGTAGCATCGCTGATGCTTTAGAGAAGTTAGAACATGCTGGAGAAGAGATACTGAAGGTGAGACCTGCTCTTGGACATGGGCTGATACCTGGCCCAGGCACCCACACAGCTTCACTTTGGGGTGAAAGAGGAGGAATCCACTCTCTAAGAGATGAACTGGGGCCCCTGGAATTTTGATCCCACATGGAGCCTTGTAAAGGCAAGTGAAGGACAAGACCACTGGTGCTCAGTCTCGAGATCAGCAAGTGTGTCCCACTGCAACACATGATATGCATTCGTGTAAAACATCATTGAAACAGTTTTAATTCTTCAGCACCACCCCCTCCTCTCCAAAAACTCCTTGGGTTAAAGAAATAATGTGGAATCAGTGCTATTTTTGCCCTAGAGTCTCAATAGCTCCGAGTTAATTCTTTCTTACAATATTTCCAGCCCATCAGTGTGAACACTTTATTAAAAGCTCAGGGTTTTATTAAAAAAGGATTGATTTACCCCTGCCCCTCTTCAAAAATCCCTCAAACTTTGTTTGGATAATGTGCCATTCTTTATTTTCTTTACCTTTTTTCAAGCATAGTCTCTTCCAGGTTATTACTTTTCTAAATCTTCTCCCTCCTTCCCCAGAGGGAGAGAGTTATTCTGCTCCAGTGCTCCAATTTATACCCACCACTTGCTTTAAAAAGTGCCAGGTATATTTGGGAGTTTCCAAGAGCCAGAGGTTCATGCTATAGATTGTTGGGGCAGGCCCTGGGCATAGTTTCTGGCCCTGGAGGGTATCCTGGGATTTCCATGAGGAAATGGAAACCGTGCTGGATGTGTTTGGCTTGTGGAGCTGAGATGGTCCAGTACAGGGGTGTAGCTTCTCCCACCTTTGCTATGCCGAGAATTGGAAGGAATAGCATTGTGATCCAGCAGGATTTTCAGAAGATAAATTGAAAATTGGGATATGGTTGCTGGGAAGTCAGTCTTTGCCATTACGTGATGGCATGGACCAAGTGTTTGGCTCAGTTTTGTGTGTTTGGTAAGCAAGGCACTTCCTGACTGTTGTTGCTTCCAAGAGATGCTTAGGGTCTCATTTTCTGTCTTCCTTTCTCCATGTGTCATTTCATCTCTAACTGAACCAGAATCCCCATTCCCATTGACTGTGCTGAGTGATCACGCTCCGAGGCCACCTTGTTACTGTTCACCCTAAAACATACCACCACCAGCTATGTGGACAGCCATTCCACCTGCCCTGTGGCACTGCTCCAGCCTCTTCTACAGAAGGTCCAGACTGATCCTAAACATGGTGTGAATGTTCAAGGATCATTCTTGTATTCCTGGGATCTGGGATCTGCTGGCTGGAAGCCCTCATGAAGGAGCTGGCAGGAAGGACAGCAGCCAGCTGGGCTGCAAACAGACACTAGAGGCACCCAGGTCCCTATCTTGGTCTCAGGAGATGGCATCTAGGCAAAAGGGAGCTCAGATTCACTCTGGCCTGTGTTCCTCAGTCACTGGTGAAGCACAGCTCATCCAGAGGAAGGGCTGTTGAGTCTTTGCTAATGCTTGGCCATTGCAGGAGCCCTGCTTCCTCCTGCTTTTTCTTGTGCACCTTTTCTCTGCACGGCCTTTCCCTCCATTCCACATCCCTTGCCCTGCTCCCCCCTGGTTTGCTTCCCCCTTTCCTCAGGATCGTTTGGGAAGGACAATTACTATCCATGATTTAGAGGCTCCCCAGCAGCTGCTGAGCTTTGCCAGCCAAGTGCTGCTCACAAGCCAGTGCCCTGGGATTTACAGCTCGTGTTCAGGATTAACAGCGGGGACATACTTAAGGAGTCTGTTGAAATGCCCTCAGTGGTTTTAAGGGGCAGATCTGCCTGATGCTGAGGGCTGGGGACACAACAGTTCCCCACTCTGCTCCAGTGGCCTTCAGCTTATGGATGGTGGGGAAAGGCACCACTGCCTGCTGCTGCGCTCCCTTGTTAGATATACAAACGCCTCCATTGATATTTTCTTTGAGGGCAAAAAAATAAAAATAAAAATCTTTTCCCACTCTTTAGTAAACCAATGAAAACAAGAACAGCTGAGTTGTAAATTTTTTCACACTACATTAATTATGTGCATGTGGCCATGTTTGTATTCACATGGGCTCGCTGCAGTGAGGCGGAGGAAGCACAACTTATAGAGCTGACAGGGTGTGTGATAGTTTTATTTCAGGAGCTAAACAAGGTCTGTGGGTCAGGTTTGGGGGCTCTTGGCCTTGAGGAACTTGTTGCTGGGTTAAGAAGCAGGCTGGTGGGCTTGCAAAAACTCCTACCTATGGGCAACTCTCTGCCAACTCAACCATCCTCCTCCATTGATGGTTAAAATCTTTGTAGCTCCCTTAGCTCAGTCCTGTTGGTCCTTCCCAAGGGTGGGTGAGCAGAGCTTTGCTGCCCTAACATTGTTCCTGTTTCCTGCAGGGTACCACAGTGCGGATGATAACGGCCATCGACCAGGACAAGGGCCGTCCCCGTGGCATTGGCTACACCATTGTCTCAGGTAAGTCATGGCTGGGGATGGGAGAGGGGAGCCTTTTGGGGTGGGCATGGTGGTTCTCAGGAGTAGAACACAAGTCGGACACCTCATGAGGGCTGCCCTGAAGCTCAGGGGCTGCTCCCCAGTGTGTGTGGGCATTGGTTTAGAGGGAATGCTCACACACAGCTGCTGGCTGGCAGCTCTGTGCATATAAATAGTTTCCTGTTCCACTCCCGTGAAGCTGGGCTGCTTCACATGCTCCCTTAATTGACCCCAAGTTCAAGGTGATCTCACCTTGGCTTTCAAGTCCACTAATCCCATCTACAAGTGCCCAGGTCTGCCTGCCTTTGAAGAAGCAAGGATTATTTATTCCTCTAATTCCCTCTGCAATTTATTCTAATGTACCCCAGCATGAATTAAAGGAGCGATTCCCTCAGACCACGTGGATCAATCTGGGCAGAGAGCAGCCGGGTCCTTTATTTTTTTACTTTTTTTTTAACTAATACAGACCCTTTCTCACTGGGGAAATACTTATTTTTATGTTTCTCTTTGGCTTTCCCATGAAATAGCCTCAGTTCTGCTTTGCTGGGAGTGGGGGGACAGACAGACAAACAGCGGTACCCAGAGCCAGCCCTCATCTTTTCGCACACACTAGCAGCTTAATCCTGCCTCAGTGCCGCCCAGCGGGGAGCTGCTCCCTATCAGAGTATCATGCAGAACACATCAAAGCCACCGGTGCTCAGGCTGCTTTGAATTTATTTATTTTGCTTTCCCCGAGCTGACAACACGAACCGGTTGGGAGATATCTCCCGTCATTGCCAGCATCGCTCCCCCTCACCCTGCCTCTTGGTCACAAACCAGATCTGATTTTTCTAAAGTCAGGAAGGCCATGAATGCCATCTCACCTCTACTTAACTCCGCTTAAGATTTTCTTTTAAAATCTCCACCATTTGCCCATCTTGCTCAAGAAAGATGATGCTATGCTCTGGTCTGGCAGTGGCAGTGGGCTGCTACAAAATCCCACTCACCCCAAGCACATGCTTTTTTTGGCCAGCCTAATTAATTTATCATTATCCTCAATCACAGTGATAAAGGTCAGCATGCAGATTTTGTGCCTGAGCTGGTAGATTTTTATGGCTATTTTGCAAAATAAAATAGTAGTCTAACATATGGGAAGCAGGACGCAAATTAAATTAGGAACCAACTGTAAGCAAAAGTGAAAATGAGCAATGGAGGCTGCAATTAGAGAGGGCTGTGATGGGGGGAAGTGGCAGTGCTCCCATATGATAGTGGTGCAAGGTGCCAAGCCTGAGGGCACAGGGCTTTCACACAACCTGATATTGGCATCTCCTTTGAATATATGGCAGAGGGGGAGCCACAGAACAGCCACCGACCCTTCAGAATGGGCGTGGAAGGCATTGGCTTGCTTCAGAGATGGGACATGGGTATTAATTTGGAATTGCCACTGTCCTGCTCAGCCACAGCCATGCTTGGGATATAGTGTAGGAGCCCTTATTTATGCAGCCATCTCCAGGCACAAGGTCTTCTTGTGACAGTTCAATGATAAAACTAGAAGATTAACCATAACCACATAAAACAAGACTGGAAATCTAACTGTGTGCCTCTGCCTTACAAGGCTGTTAACCTGAGATCAGACAGGAGAACTGGTCTGGGTAGTGGTCCGTGGGAGTGCCTCAGGGAGCTGTGTCACCCATGGGTTGGTGATGCTCAGCCTCTGAGGTCAGGGCTCTATTTGAAGGACAGATAATTAATCCCGGGCAGTAATCCACAGCTCCTTTTTGGCAGATTTATGGAGATAGCCTCTGTGCTGTGTACTCTGCCTCATCATCTTTCATGTCCCAGGCGAGCGGGTGACTTGTGTGCTGTGACCTGCTCCAGATAAGGCTGTTCGTTGTGGGGAGCTCACGGCTGGGAGGCAGATTGATTTCCTGGTGGCACCAACAGGTGACGGGAGAGCGACGGGGCTCTCCTAGGAGCAGGAATTTTATTGTGTATTAAATGGGCTGTGCCACTAATGGGCATCATCATAGTGATTAAACCTGAGGGAAGAGCAGTGGCTGCCAGCAATGCTGAATTTCTGGCGCGGCGATGGTTGGGCACAAGGGCAATCCACACCTCCTTAGTGGGACTTGGGAAGCCCCGCAGGAGTGAAGGGGAGCTCTGAGCAGCTGTGCCCAGGGCTCCCCAGAAGCAGCATTTTTCCAGGATTGATTCTTTAAAGAGGCTGGTTCCATTGCTGGCGAAGTGCTCTCATCCTAAAGCTGGTGCATCCCGAGGGATGGAGGGATTAAAAATCATTATTTGCTCGATGTAACAGAAGTGTGAGTTACAAAAGCAAGAGGGAGGCACGTCTGAAGATAACCGTTCTCTGGCTTTCTTCTGTTCATGCTGCTAAGGAATAAGAATCTTTCTACCAAATTAGCATGGGCACTCTCAGGATTTGTTTCACACGGACCTGGCTTATCCACATGCCTACCTTCCCAAAGGGCATCATGAAGCTCCAAAGGGAGGTCAGGTCCCACCCCTCCTACTCTTGACCTAGATTAATAAGGAAAGGAAAGGCAAAGCAAACCATTTCCCTGAATCCCTCCAACCAGGCAGCAGGGAGAATCCTCGGAAATGCAACCTGCTGATTTTAACATTCCCAACGCTTGGCTGTGCTTTTTCCCACATTGGGATTGCTGGGTGAACTGCTGGGGAGTTGATGTCCTCATAAATCACAGCTGCTGGGAGGGCCTTGCAGCATGATTTAAAGGCAGCTGTCACTGCAGAGCACCTCTGGAGGAGGGCATGCTGATGGGTGGGAAAGTGCCTGACGCCGAGCTATTCATCACCAGCTGTTTTCCCACCCTGACAGTGCTCAGAGAAGAGGTGGTGGCTGCAGTTGTACCCTTGGGTTTCCTTGGGTTAATGTTGTGCTTTGGCTCTGTCACAATCCAAGGATAACTGAGGTACAGAGGGGACAATGGATATTTGGAAATTAAAACTGTATGCTCCCATTTATGTGTAAATATAAAACAGGGTCTCTGTTTGACTGCGGGGATCTTCTCTTTACCTGCCTGTGATTTAATGTATATTCAAAGTGCTGGTAACCACTGAATGAATCTGTGTTCTCTCTCTTCATGTCAGGGCTAGAGATAATAAGAGGTCCTGAGATGTTCTGTAGGATGAGAGGTTTTCTGGAAGGTGTTGATCCCAAAGGTGTGGGTTTTAGTTTAAAATCAGGTTGAGTTGTCCTGGACACATCACTGTGTGCTGTTTCATGTTCTCCTTGTGTGAGTGCTTATTGCAGACTTGGAAATCCAGACCAATAGCTGCTAAGAAGGTGCAGGACTGAGCAAACCCAACATTTACAATCATTGCCTTGTGCTCAGTGTTCAGTGAATGTGGAGTGGGCCTGGGCAGAAATAGGTCAGAAGGGGTTGGGAATGCCCTTCCTTCCTTTTCCTCTAGAGCAGTGGCTGTGGTGGTCTAAGCTTAAGTATCCTATAAATGAAAAACCTGGGGCAAGGCACTGCTGTTGTGCTCTCCTGTCTATCTCATGGGGCAAAACCTCAAGGTGAAGAGTGGTCGCGGTGGCTGATGGACTCTTCAGACGATGATAACTGTGTCTGTTGCTGACTCCGTGAACCACATCCAACAGCATCTATTTCAGCTCCGAGGAGCCCTGACGGAGCACATTTGGACTAATAAATTACCAGGCGCGAGGTGTATGATGGGTTCCCCTTTTGCAGCTCGTGAAAGTCATTGGCCGCAAGCAGGATGCTCTCTGGTGTGAGTCAACCTGCACAGCCAGGCTGGCAGCATGGCTGCATCCATCCCATGGGCGTGAGCAGTGCTCAAAGGCCAGAGGGGCAGGGAGGAAGGAGGAGATGCCAATATCTTCCTTTCTTCCCTTTTTTATTATTATTTTTTTCCTCAATCCTGGACTCGTGCCAGCGTTTCTAATGGCCTTTTTAACAGAGAGAGTTGGCTGAGGGCAATTAAACATTACGACCCTCATCTATAAAACCCCTTGTTGTAGCAATGTTTCTCTGTGGTGATGCCTAGGCCACAGTCCACTCTTCAACAAGCCTGGAAGAGCTCTGGGGGTGGGCTGCTGCCATCCATCTCCTTGCTCCTAATCCAGAACCACCTGCTCCTCGCCTTCCTTGCCACGTGGGATACAGAAGCTGCTGCTGTGCCTGTACCCACACCACCATTTCCAGTGCTGATTGATATCTCTTAAACAACATTTATATTTCTGTCCCAAATCACTTTCCTTTTATTGTTGTTTTTTCCTTTACTTTGTCTTTTTGGATATTTCCAAGCATCATGTGCTTTGCTTTTCCTCTTGCCCTGTGCTCTATTTTGCCACCCACCCTGTCCCTATCCCTTCAGCAGCTCCTGAACCACACGTGGGATCACTGGTGCTGAAGAACCATCTGGGATGCTCTGGGCATGGGCTTGGGGTGGAGCCATGGAGAAAGACAGTCAGGAGGAGCACTCAGATGGTCACTTTGCTTTAGTGCTAAGGGCAAACACAATTGTCCCTGCCCACATCATTAAACAAGTGTGCAGAGCTCATGGTGGGCATGGGAAAGTCTGCGCCATCCGTGTCATCTGAGAAACAGGATTATCCAGAGCCTGGGTTCAGCTGAAAAATCCTGCAAAGATTTACCCCCCCCCCCCCCCTCCATGTCCTCTGTCTTATGTCTCAATGTTAACACAAAAGCAGCAGGGCATTAGCCATAGCATCGGGTCACCACCACATAGATCCGGCTCTGCTGGCAGGGTTCTGTCCCCATGGCCACTGTGGGTGTGCTGGGGCTTGTGGCATGCAGCAACACAGTGAGTAAGTTGGGTGAAAGCTGATGGAGAAAGGGAGGGGACCTGGAGCAGGGAGAAATTATCCACAGACAGAGTGCTGGGGAGAAAGGCAGGGGGGAGTGAAAGGCAAAATTGGCTATTTTTATCCTTCTTTTTCTCATTGCTGTGAGAAAAGGGAGGAAATGTGAAGATGATTAGAGATTTTTGCAAATGCCTTTGGGGATGGTGCATTGTTCAGCAGCACGAGCTCTTTGGCAGGGCTCGTGGCTAGAAGCGGAACAAATGGCTGCTTAGAGAGGCACTGCCTATGGAATTTCGGATGTCCGCAGAGGAATGGGGATGGGGCCACCTTGATCCCTTCCCGGGCTCCTCTGCAAAGGCAGCAGTTCTCTGTGAGCAGACAGAAGGAAACCCCAGAGGGCACCAGATGAGTTTCTTCTCATCTGGGAATGGGCTGATGGCTGGACTAGGTGATCCGAGAGGGCTTGTCCAACCTTAAGGAGTCTGTGATTCCATACCCCTCTGAGCTGCTACTGGTACTTTAAAAAGCCATGCATGGGTTCATTAAGCTGGATGACACTCAGTAGGCCACTTCAGATAGAGGGAAAAGAGCGCCGAGGGCAGAAGTGGGGGAGAATCTTGTTACAGCTCTCAGGAAGGAACCCAGGAAGGAGAGTGGAGAGCTGGTGCCCACATGCCAGCATGAAATCTCCATGCTCATCACTAATTTAGCGGCCACCACGGTATTGTGTTAGGCCAGCATCAGGTATCCTGGGTTCCAAGTACCAACTGCTTGCTTTTGTTTGGAGGGCAGAGAGAGAACCTGTGACTGTCACAGGGGTATCCCCAGTGCAGGAAATTTATCTTTTCAGCATCTGCTAGCCGAGAGACTCTAGTGTCACCTCAGTGCTCCCTCGGTGTCTATTTCCAGGGGAGGAGCCAAATAGGATGCTTGCTGGAAGCACCTGGTGTGGGTGCAAGGAGCAGTGCAGAGGCCAAATTTGGCTCAGATAGGAAAGAATATGGCAGCTGCCCAAGGGCATCACATCTGGTGACAGTAGATGCAAGAGCATAAATACAGGGTTAGAGGCTGTAGTGTATACTCCAGCATTCTCCCAGGCAGTAGAGATGTCCAGCTACAAGGAAAGCACCATTCCCAGCTGGGCAAGTTTGGGGAGGAGGCCATTTACAGCCATTTAAGGCACACTGAGACAATGCACAGAGCCCAAGCACTGTGTCCAGTCGTTCAGAGGCCAGCAGGAAAGAATCTCATGTCCTCCCTGTGCTTACACTGTCTCTTGGTTTTACCAGGCAACACCAACAGCATCTTCGCTCTGGACTACATCAGTGGAGCACTGACCCTGAATGGGCCACTGGACCGAGAGAACCCCTTCTACAGCTCTGGGTTCATCCTGACGGTGAAGGTGAGGTGCAGGAGACCCCATGGAGCAGGAGGGGAGGGCACCTAGATGGGGGTACAAACCCTGGCCTTGGGCCTTCTGGGGGCATCCACAGCTGTAAGCCAACATTCATTGACCAAAGAGGTTTGGTAACAGCCGCTGCAGGATGGTCTGAAATGCGGCTGCCCCCATGGAGCCATTTTTGGTGCTTTGCCTGGCCTCCAGCTAGATCCTCCTGCTGTTCTATCAGCCAAGGGAGCGATGCCAGAAGTTGCCTCGTCAAGAAAATGCACTGGAGCGTGGCTTGCAGCCCCACCTGAGCATGGCCCTTGGCGCCACTCACAGCCCTTTAATTAAAATCAATACCAAGCAGGGCAGCTGGTTGGAAACACATTTAAGAGTATAGATTCTGCTGGGCCAGGCTGGGGAAAAATCAGCATTGCAGGAAGGGTCATTGATTGAGAGGGCAGCAGCCTGCTTGCTTTAGAAAGTGCAGTGGGCACAGCTAGGAGCAAACAAGAAATTCCTCCTCCCCGTCTCAGGCGCAGGTCACACAGTGAGGCATTCTGCATGAGGGAGAGAACTGCATCTATGCCTAGTATCTATTGGTTTGGAGATCTATAGCTTAAACTAGGTAGATATTGAGAGAAGGGGGAAAAAATTATATGTGTTGTCTGTATTTAATAGAGTAAAAAATGTTAGTTTAGCCTTGGAAAGGTTTGTAAGCATGAAATCTTGCCCACTCTTGTGAGTGCACGATGCCAGGCTTCCAGTCATGTCATATTGCACAGTTGGATTTTATTTCCCCTCCCCACAAACTTCCCATCGTCCCCATATTGCTACCAGCCTGGCCTTATGATGTCCCTGCCTCTCCCACTCTCAGCTGGGTACTCCTGGCTGAGATCAGCCTGTTCTGCTGGGAGTGCAAAAGCAGTGAATAGCAACGAGAAGGGACGAGAGGAGGGACTGCTGGGAAAGGCAGTTTGCAAGCCTTGCAATAAAATCTGTGCTCTTTCCTTTGGGGAAAGCAAAATTAAAGTCATTCTTGAGACAGAGGTGCGATATGGAGTTATGACCCAGCTCTGTGTTCAGATGTTGCTGAAGCTATTTTAAGGTCTTAATCTTGCTTTCCCGAGTTGCCCTAGTTTTCTGTGCCTTCAGCAAAACTTCTGTGGCTAGCTTGCACCTCAGGAGAAGGCTGAGGAGAAAACAAGAGTGCTGTGCATCCTATTGCATCTTCCCTTAGTTTGAGGACTATGGGAAGGGAGTAGGGCTGCAATCACTGTGTTTGAAGCAGGAGTGGTGGAAGAGCTGGGTCAGTATCTTTGTGTGTTCACATCAGCTGCATGGGAAGATGCTCACGCAGGACCAAGTGGATCAGGCTGCCCAGAGATGCTGTGGTGTCACTGCCCATGGCAAGGGGTTGGAAATAGATGGTATTTCAGGTCCTTCCCAACCCAAACCTTTCTAAAAGTCTCCTTCATTGGTAAAGCAGAGGGAAGAAAAAACTGTGGGAGACTTACCAGGGTGTGCACACCTTTAGAAACCTTGGTCAGGTTCTGCAGCGCACACAAGATGAAGGATGAGGAAAGGTTCTTCCTTCCACCAAGTGTCTCAGGAACAGCCATTGACTTTGTTTTTTTCACTGTGGTCTCTGCCCAGTGGCTATTTCTGCCCTTTACAAACCATTCATTCTTTGGAAAGCGCAGATAGAATTGTAGAATGATTTAGGCTGGAAAAGCCCTTTGAGATCACTAAGTCCAACCATCAGCTTCACCTACCAAGTCCCATCACTAGCCCATGTCCCTTAGTGCCATGTCCACATGCCCCTTTTAATTTAAAAATTTAAATACCTCCAAGGATGGGGATTCCACCACCACCCCGAGCAGCCTGTCCCAAAGCCTACCCGCCCTCTCCATGAAGAAATTCCTCCTAATCTAATCTAAACCTCCCCTGGCACAACCTGAGGCTGTTTCTTTGTGTCTTACCATTTGTCACCTGAGAAAGGAGATGGGCTGCCCAGATGTTTTCTCCCCTCACAGGCCACCGAGCTGAATGATGACCGCACACCTTCCAATGCCACTGTCACCACCACCTTCAATATCCTGGTCATTGACGTCAATGACAACGCACCCGAGTTCAACAGCTCCGAGTACAGCGTGGCCATCCCTGAGCTGGCCCAGGTGGGCTTCGCACTGCCCCTCTTCATCCAGGTGCAGGACAAGGATGAGGTGAGCCAGCCCCTGCCATGCACAGATCACAGTGATTAACAGCATTCTTGGTAAAGCAGCATCCAGGTTGTTTGAGAGGAGGATGTGCAGGAGGATAAAGATCAGAGATGAGGTACATGGTTGTACCCTGGTACCTCTTTTTTGCAGCTTTTATTGCATTTCAGTCCCCGAAGCACAGACACAGGGTATGCTTTAATGCATTCAGGCCACTGAGAGCTAGAAAATAGGATTGTGCAGGATACTGATCCTTGCCTGCTACTGAGGGCTCCCCTCAGGCGTTGCAATGCTTCCTTTTGCCAGCTGTTTTTAGGAAAAGAGAATTTCTGTTGGGCTCCCAGGGGACCTCAGAGTCCCGATGGGACTTGTCCTGGCATTTCAGGTGAGCAGAGTGGTAGCAAAGAGGAATACAACATCTAACATCTCCACCTACTCCCTAAAATAAAATGAAATCCCGGTGGGTTGATTGAAATGTGCATCTTCTAAGAAGCGGTGAATTAGCATTTGTGGCTGGAAGGCAGCGGTGGCCTTTGCTGGTTGAAGTGATGGACATGCTCTGCTCCAGCCCCCAGTGGGATTTGGCAAACCCTGTAAACCACACAAAATCCTGTTTTTTCACAAAAAATGATTATGAAACACAGCTAACAACCCACTCGTGACATGATATCACCCCTTGGGAGTCTTGAGCTCAGCCTGAAGAGGGGCAGACGAACTATTAGGCAGATAAAAATACATTTTTTTCTTGAAAATGTCAATTACTAATAAAGATGATATGGATATAACAGATGCTGAGGATAGTTTGGGAACAGAGCCACTGTTGCGCTTTCTGAGAGATGTCAGCAGATCCATGCTTGAAAGGCATTGTAATGCTCCTGTTTATGTCACAAGAATGAAGGATCTGTCATCATTCCTTGTTAAAAGCTCATTTTACTGGAGTCACTCCCATTCCAGGACTCACTCCAGCCTCTCAGCCTGGTTAATTTTAAAATGAGAGAATAAAAAATAGCCTTACATTCCTGATAGGGTGAGCAAAAAATAGCCTCATTCTTTTGGCTCCTGGTGCACGCCTTAGACTTATTGTGATTTTCCTGAATGAATTTGGTGAGATTTTTGAAACTGCTGAGAGAGGATCTCTTGTACAGATGAGCTTTTACTCCACAGACCCATTGAGACCATCACATTAGCGTGGCTTGCTTCTGACTACAGCATCATTTACACTGGTAAGAGGCACAGGAGAGTTCACCATATCTCATAGGGTTGGCAATGAGGTGTCATACAGGTCTTGTCCTTTAAATGCTCTGTGTGGGCTGCAGGCTTTTAAACATGAAGGTGTTTTGTAACCAGGGCCACGTGGCCTTCTTGAACTGTGGGGTTTGAGTCTGTCTTTCTTCTTGTGTACCGTACACCAGGTTAATGATTGCTGTTTGCAAAGGTTAGATTAACCAATTCAGCAAAGCACTTCAGCGGGTATTTATACCGCACACAAGACAGTGCTTGAAAGTGTGTGCTTGATTTTCTCTTCTCATTGGAGTGCCCTTCTGCAGTGAAGCTGAGCTTAGCATCTCAGCATACACATGGTGCCCCAAGGCAAAGCCTGTTCCTCCCAGTCCATTCCTGGGAAGCTCCCAGCTTGCTAGAGGAGTAGGGAAAGGCAGTATTAAAAAAAATGGGGGGGGGGGGGGGGACAGACTCTGTAGAAGGATCTGTTGTGACAGGACAAGGGACAAGGGGAAATGGTTTCAAACTAAAAGAGGGGAGATCTAGACTAGGTATAAGGAAGAAGTTTTTTACAGTAAGGGTAGGGAGGCACTGGCACAGGCTGCCCAGAGAGGCGGTGATGCCCTATCCCTGCAGACACCCCTGGTGAGGCTGGACAGATCTCTGAGCTCCTGATGGAGCTGTAGGTGTGTCCTGTTCATTTCAAGGGGAGTTGGACCAGATGGCCTTTAAAGGTCCCTTCCAGCTCTTAGGATTCTACGATGCCCAGACACAGATGCTTACTGCAACCACGTGGCAGTCAACCCAGCTTGCCCATCTGTAGTGCAAATGCTAAGTTGTGGCTTGAACTAGTGACCGAGCACCTGGTGGGAAGGCAGGGCCAACCCAGGGGAGCTCAGGTGCATGCAATGCTCCTGATTGGGAGGGTTGGAACCAGGATCCACCCCTTCCCAGACCTCATGTAAGGACTGGCAGTGAAGGGGAGTGTTACTCATCTGGGGATCCCTGCCTCCCTGGGGATATTGCAGGCCTTCTGAAGGTAAGCAGTTTCTTTCTCTTATTTCTGCACCTGCTGCTACCACATCTAAGCTACCACATCTAAGCGGAAGCTTGCTTTCTGTAGCCTCAGACCTTGCTACTCTGCTATGTTGTTGCACTTTCTGTCATGTTACATCATCTAACCCAGAAAAGATAAGGAGGAAGAAATCTGTCTCTGTTGTACTGCAGTTCCAGCACGTGCCCCATGTGATGTGTTTTCCTTCTGAAGGAGCAATTAGGAGAAGCCATAGGGGTGATGACATCCCTTCCCCCAGGCTTGGTTGCTCTCTTCTCAGAGGTCATACTTTGCTCAGTGTTGGCTTGAGCAGGGCAGCAGAAGGAGGGCTGGGTTTTTTGTTGTTTTATTTCACTTCTGCTATTTTTTTTTTTATTATTATTATTCCTTGTGGTTCATAAAAAAACACTTTAATGCAGGAGAAAGCAGTGCACAGGTTTTGCTTGGTTCTGGAGCCAGCCTTCTGTGAACCAAGAAAAAAGCATTAACCTCTCTGCAACTGAGTTTCTCTCTCTGCCAGACAGGGAGCAAACCACTTGAATCCTTTTCCAAAGTCATTTGAGAGCTCTTTATAAAAATCTGTGCAAGTCTCCCAGCGTTTATGCTGAGCCTGTGTTGAAAGGGACACTACAGAAGACGTGTGTCTATTCATATGAATGCATTGGATTTTCCTCTTGCCTGTGTTGTGATAGACCAGCAGGAATGAATAAATCCTACGGGTGAGACAGAAGGCTAACAGCCTGGATTGCCCATTGTTGCTGGAAAACATGCTGAATACTTTGAATCTGCCCAGCTGCCATCAGGTCTTCTATAAGCATGTATTGCCCAGGGCATGCCCTGTTGTATCTTCCTTTACCCATGGAAAGGATCTGACCAGGCTCAGCACTGCCAGCATCACTGCAAGGTCCATGGAAGTATATTAAGAGAAGCAGCACACCAGAGAAACCAGCTTCTCTACCATGGCTTTCACTTGATTTTCCTTGCCACGGTCGAATGAAGAGGAAGAAAAGGGCAGAGACCGTATAGAGCACAAGTATGATGGGTTGACATTTGAAAATAATTCTTAAAATTCCCCAAAAATAAGCATATTAAGGAAGGTAGATGGGAAATGCATGAAAAGGAAAAAATATACATATATATCCACGCGATGGGAATACGCAGTACTTGGTGCATAAAGCTGCATCAGGGAGTTGCATGCGGATATGGTACGTGCCCATGCGTGTGCAGGTGCAATATATGAATCATCCCAAGCATATATATGCATATAACAGCCACGCACACTATAAATATGATCTACGCAGCCAGGAATTGTAGGGGGGAATTGACGGCGCTCGAGTATTCTCTCCCAAAAGTGCCAGCTGCCAGTCGGGCTGAATTAGATTTCACAGGGGTTTCTGCAATACATGGAATTCACCAGCAAATTACCCTTAAAGAGGGAAAATCAATCATTTGGAGCAGAGATAAGCTGGAGGCGAGGCAGCTTCGGATTGATCCCGTCTGTGCAGGCGTGTGTGGAATTCGGGAGATAACCTGAGGACGGAGCAGCTCCTGGCGAGCAGGCAGGAAAAGCTGCTTGGGACAGACAGACAGATGCAGGGAAAGGGATGGGAAGGTATTGGGATGGTGTGAGGTGGGGAAAGTTTTGCTCTGGGCATCCTGAGGTGTGCAGGGAACATGATGTTGCTTGTGGCCAGCAAGCCTTTGGCTGGGCTTTTGGTACTGGGAGACTGGTGGGTGCTAGGAGCGAGCAGAGGGAGGCTATCCAGAGTGCTGGAGTGAAATGCCTCAGAGTGGGTGGAGAGAAACACCCTCTTTATGTTTTCAAAGGCAAGATTAAGCGTTACTTGTCCCTGCCTAGCTAGAATCCAGGCACGAGGTAGCCAAGCCATACAAAGAGGCACTAATTGCATTTTATTTGAAGAATTTCTCTTTTTTCCTTCTTATTTTCTACCTCATCCACCCCTGCTGAACTCTTAGCACTTTTCTTTCTTTGCAAACTTGCCAGAATGAGAGATATTAAGCACTCCTCAGATTTCTGCCCTTGTGGAAGGTGGCTGCAAGGCAAACTGAAGTGATACCGCTGCAGAAACACAAGCTTTCTGTTCTGGGAACACCACCTGAGCTAGGGCAGCGTTTCTGCATTCTCTTATGTCCATAAGAGGGGCAGTGCATGCATGTATTTGGGGCAGATCAGCCCCCCAAAAGCCAGGTATTGACATCAGGTTGATGCCTACATCACAGCAGCAGGAATGTGACTATTACACGCTCTGAGAAGCAAGTACAGGGGGAACAAAGTGATAATTATGCACAACAGCGGCTACAATTGTCTTTAGCTGAATTGGCGTTAGATTTCTATCTAATGCTGGGTGCAGCCACGGAGAGGTAAAGTGGGGGAAAGGAACATCAGTGTCTGATGCTGTGTGACGGAGCATCCTATGCCGCATCTGAGCATCCTGTGCCTCTGTTGCCATGAGCCCTGCAGGACCTTTGCCTGCTTGGGACAGCAGTGCTTATTTTGCTCTTTGCAGGCATCTTGGCCCCGTTGTTCTCTCTGGGTGGCGGGGAGGAAGGGGGTGAGGGATTTGAGAAGCGTGCGGGAAAAATCTCCGGAGCGGGGCACCAGTGGCGGCATGGGCTGAGCCAGCCCCTTCTGCTGGGCAGCTGATAACAATTTGAATATTCAGATTTGCTTTCAGCCATCCGCAGGGGGCTTGCAGGCTCCAGGAACCGGGAGCAAGAAAAGCAGCATGGGGCCCAAAACCAAAAAAAGTAAATAGTGGAATAAATGTATAAGCGGCACCTGGCAGCAGCCTTCCTAACAGGCAGGCGTTTTCCCCTTCCCTGGAGCTCACATGGGGAGACTGAGGCACTTGAGTGTCTGGTAATTAGGGACAGCGGTATCTGGAGCCTGATCTCCCTCTCCAGCCGGCATTAATCCACACAGCTCCCTCCCTGCAAATACTTGGATTTCTTTTGATGTTTCAACTTTTATCTTGTGCCTCCAACAAACTCTCTCCTTGCTGGATTCCAAGCAAATCCCTCGCACCTCACTGTCACCAGAATGTGCTTTTGCATGGGGACCCTGAGAGAGGCAGGGGACGTGTGGAGTAGATGCAGTGCACCTTGCACAGGGTGCTGGGGGGATGCTGCCCTGATGAGGGAAGAAGGGCCAGCAGGGATGTTGCACGTGCCAGCAGCTCTCAGTGGTCATGCTCAGCTAGTTTTTGCTATTAGTGCCCCTTCGTGCATTTAATTGCTGCCTTTTTCTGCTAGGAGGGAGGTCACTCAAGGAAAATTGGCAATTCGGCTACAGCGGTTCCTAGATTCGCTCTGTAGGGCCAACCACTGGGAAGGGGTGGTGTGCCCATAAGGGATCCTGCAGTGTCTTGGGCATGCTCTGCCAGTGGGGCAGTGGGAAAGGGGTGCCTGGGTCCCAACTGGGGCTGGAGGGGCGGGCAGTTGTGCTGTGACATACCAGAGTGGGATGCTGCGTGGTACCTAGGTCTCAAAATGCTAAAAGGGATTTCCCTTCCAGCTCTGCCCTGCACGGATTTATCCCAGGGATGTGTTTCATTCACATACACAGGGGTCTTCTGTGAAAGCACATAAAGAGAAGACTTGCGGAATTTACACACTCTGCACGTCCAGCAAGCATCTTAAAACCCAGCTGAATTCTTAAGGCTGGTGCTGAGTTGTGCAAACAATTAACCAGCCTTCCTCTTTCAACTACCAGGGCCCCAACAGTGTGTTTGAGGTCTACCTGGTGGGCAACAACTCCAACCACTTCATCATCTCACCCACCTCCATCCAAGGGAAGGCGGACATCCGCGTCCGCGTGGCTGTGCCACTCGACTTTGAAACCATCCCCCGCTACGAGTTCTCGGTAAGGGAGCAGGAGGGGCAGGACAGTGGGGCACAGAATGTGGAGGTCAGGAGGAGGGAGTAGTTTTCTGCATGGAAAAAAAAATGGTAAGAGAAAAGAGTGGAATTCACAGAAGCTCCAGTTAAGAGGAGAGGTGATAGCCTCAAGTTGTGCCACAGGAGGTTCAGGTTGGAAACAGCGGTGGTGCATTGGCACAGGCTACCTGGGGAGGTGGGAGAGTCACCATCTCTGGAGGTGTTTGGCATTGAGGGATGTGGGCATCTGGGGGTGGGCTGAGGGGGTTTTTCCAACATGAATGATTCTGTGATTCTACAGTTCTAACACTCAGTTCTCCCCATGCAGCTCTTTGCAAATGAGAGCATCCCAGAGCACGTTGGCTTTGCACGTGTGAAGATCAGCCTCATCAATGAGAACGATAATCGTCCAGTCTTCAGCAAGGCCCTCTACAATGTCAGCCTTCCGGAGAACGCCACCGTGGGTACCACCGTGCTGCAGGTCCATGTGAGTAGAAGCATCCCTGCTGCAAGTCCTTCATGTGGCAAGGAAATTGAGGTCCGCTGTGTTGAGGGTGGAAAAAGAGGCAAAGAGCTGCATGGGTTGGGTTGGTTGAAGATGTGGAGGAGGAGATAGAATCATTAAGGTTGGAAAAGACCGCTAAGATCATTTAGTCCAACCATCAAACCCTTAGAGATGCTGTTCTTTCTCTGGGATAGGAAATATCCCCTATGAGGTAGCACCAGTGCGATGCGTTGGGTGCATTGCTGCTGCTGTTCTATAGTCACAGCTCCTGCATGCCACCCTGAGAAGAAAAGCCCTGACAAAAGGGCTCAGTGTGTAAGTGTGTTTACTCTACAAACAGATGGTGTGAAACTGCACAGAGCCCCCGAGCTGTTCCCATCTGACAGTTATTAATATTTCAAGCAGATGTTTAGCTAGTTGGGCCGTCAGGCACTGAACAATGAGGCTGTTACTGCCGCTCCTCTTTCCCCAACTTCCAGCTCTGCCAGCATTTCGGAGCACACGCAGAACCGCCCGGAGTCGAATCCTCTGTGATAAATCAGAATGGATGCAATTAGTGCTGAAACCCAGCTTGCCCTCCCAGCTGATCCCAAACTTCTCTCAGCCCTCCTGCTGTGGGATGCTTGGCTTTCCTGCAGGCTTCCCAAAATGTCCCACAAGCTGTAGGCATGCTGGGCAGGATGATGCTGCCACTGAAAGCCTGTTTGCTAACTATGAAATTCCTTCTTTCATTTTTGTTTTTTCTTTCCTTTATGCTTGCTTGGTGTGGTATTTACCCACAGGGTTAGGCATTGGGAATTGCCCCTTTGTGCAGTGCAGGTCTGGTACCCAGCTGCAAATGGAAAAGGGAGGGAGAAAAAAGGCAGAAGCAGACTTCATTTGCAGTGACAAATGGGCATTTGTCTCTGCAGCATTTCAGCTCGTAGTGCTGCTGACAGCAGAGAAACATTGCCTGCTACACGTGTAAATCAGCTGTAAAACAACGCGACATGCAGGCACAGGGTCAGCTCTGTGTCCCTGCAGGTCCTCTGGCACAACCCTGCCCCTTCCCCATGTTATGCAGCCCTGTCCGCCCTCTAAGACTCTGTTGGCCCGCTCTCCATTCTCCGTTCCGCATCTTTTCCTCTCCCTGCCCATCCATCCATCCGTCCATCTGTTCAGTCCCATCCAGGAGATGCATTTATCATACAGATGCAGTGAGCTTCTTGCTTGTAGGAGAACATCTGGAATGGCCCCCCATCCCTCAGGGGTAGGGACAGGGTGCTGGGAGAGCTCCCTGAGCCTCTTCCCTTTAAAACTCTGTCCCAGATACCAGCAGATATTGAAATATTATTCTTTTTTTCTTTTTTTTTTTTCTGAAACAACTGGCCATGAAACCTTTTAATAACGTAACTGAAAAGGTCAGAGAAAGAATTTCACACTTCTTGAGCAAGCAGGCAGACGGTATATAACTTCATGCCCTCCAGGAACAAGAGGCACTGAGAGCATATGCTGCACCCTGAACTAACTGGGGTGCGCAACCTTCCCTGGCCAAGCACTGCCAGCAGCTGGTGGTGGCTCCTGATACAAGGGAGTGGGCTGGTGGCTCTGAGGCAGGCAGGGTGTCCTTCTGATGCTGCACTGGGGCTGGAGATGACCTGTGTGGGGCTCTTCTGGGTGATGGGGAGGGGCTGGCACCAGGTGGAACATTCAGCTGGCAATGTTTTGGGGTGCAGGAGGCTGTGGAAATGGGGTCTGCTTAGGGACCCCATGGCTCCAGTGAGAGGAGTGGGAGCTCAACATCCCCTTTGGTCTTATGAGTGTGCAGGCATGTGTTGTATGATCGGCTGCTGTTCTGTTTGCTGGAACTGGAGGGCTGGGGAAGGGGACAGAAACCCTGTGGGGGGCAGGAGGTCTCCTTAAGCTTCTCATATCCTACAGATCTGTAGCATACAGTCCTCCTGGAAAGCTCTGATAACCAAAATCATTAAAGCCGAAACAAACAGCGAGCCATTCATTCCTTAGCCATGGCAGTGCCTCTGATTTGCCTCGAATGGCGTGGAGAAAAGCAATTCTCCAGGGAGACATGGGAAGCATTCCTACCCCCATACCCTGCTTTGCTCCTTTGCCCCAGGGATGTGCTGCAGCCCCCCTAGAGCATCCCTACAGCCTGCAGAGCTTGACCCCTCTTCTCCTACAGAAACATGGTAGCAAAACCTTGTTAGTAAGAGCCTAATGAAGTAAATGTGTTAATTAACCTTCCATTACTCTCCTCATTAAAGCAACCTTTAATTTGCTTGGCAAAGTTTCTCTCCTTCACCACCCAGCTGTCAGTTTGCTGCTGCTGCTTCGATCTCTCTTTGGCTTCGCATTGGGGATGGGAAAATCGATCCCACCCTGCTTTTCTTCCCCTTCTTTCCATCCAGCCGTGAACGCCAGTCGACATGAAAGTAATAGTGTGGTTTTCCCACCCTGGGCATCAATATGCACCTATTTAACATGCAAATCGCCTTCTCAATCAGCATCGAGCCTGCCCCGTGCTGCTTCCATCCTCTGAGCTATGGAGGTGGGTTGGGATGGTCCCATTCTGGGGCAGCACCAGCACTGCAAAGCCTTTGGGGCAGGCCTGGTGATAGGTAGGATCTGTTGGCTCATGGTGAGAACCTTGGGCAGTGCTTGGATGGCTTTGGTGAGGATTGGAGGTGATAAAGAGAGGCAGTGTCAGCCCCATCCTTCTCTGTTAGCATCCCAATCAATCCCGTTGTTCTTCAGTCCCGTGTTCTCTTGCTCCAGCTGTGCTTAAACAGAGCAAAATCATGTCCAATTTCCCTGCTGCTTGAAAGAAAATTGAATCCTTTATCTGTGAGAAGAGAGGAAAGCTGCAAATATGCCAAACAATAAATAGTTAAATAATCAAAGCAGGTGATTCCAAATTGCCTGGAAAGTTAAACGTGAGCAGCTTTTCTTCTTTGCTCCTGCCCCTTTTTTGTTGTAAACCTGCTCACACTCCTTGTTCCTTTCAAATATTCTCCTCGATTCAGCTCTGTAAATACAGGGCAGGGAGGAGGGGGTTTCCAGGTAGCAGCGTGATTGACGGATCTGAAGCCCTCGTCTTTCTGTCAGGGCCCAGTGCTCTCTGGCTGTGTTTATCTCTTTAATCTAAATATCAATCCGTAAGACTGAAATGGGGTGGAATAGGAATCATGACAGCTGAGGAGAGAGACACTTATTGCAGCTCTTGCAGCCGCGCTGCGGCCTGATGGAGCTGTCAGGATAAATGCACGGCTTCAAAGTGCAGAGGTGGCAAAAACTGAAACTCAGCCCCAAATGGGGACAGTCACAGCAGTAAAACAGCTCTGCGTCCCATGGTGATGTATGTGCACGGGCTGTCCAGGGAGATGGGGGAGTCTGTGTCCCTGGAGGTATTCCAGAGCCTTGGAGATGTGGCACTGAGGGATGTAGGCAATGGACATGTGGGGTTGGGCTGGGTGACTTGAGAAAGCCTTTCCAGCCTTCTGATTCTATGTTTCTATGGGACACTTGAGGAACATCTGTATGCTGCATGATAGAGGCTAGAATGGTGTCCTTCTGGATGTCTTTTTGGAGTTCAGCCCGTGGTTCCTGGACCACATTCTTCACGCTGACCGAAGGTCATCTCCTTGCAATCCCTTTGCCTCTTGGGGAAATGTTCTTGACTTGCTGCCCCTGGCTGAACTGCAAAATTTACTCCCTATGTGGGTTTGCTTTGCTCGTGGAGCAATCGTGCAGTCAATGTGGGGGTGACTTCCACCCCTCCCTTGTGCCCATCAGCTCTGGGTGAGATGGGGCTGCATGTGCTCTTGGGGACATTTCAGAGAGCAATGGGTATTTATGTTTCTTGTGTTGGACTTTGACCTTAATTCCTTCCATTCTGCTGGGCTGTAAAATTCATTAGAGACCTAACAGCAAAGCGATTGAGATGTCAGCCAGGCAATTGCGCGGTTATTTAATCTATCAGATGTGCGGCTTGCCATTTAGGTGGACAACAGGAGAATATGAAATCAATACGCTTCATTAGCGGAAGACTCGTTCCTGGTTCCATTGCGCGCAACCTGCCACTGTGCTGGGCTTGGTGCCACTTTGTGATGGGACGGGGGCACAAAACATGGTGCTAAGCTCCTTGCCCAATGTCTGTTTCCACCTGAGATGCCATAGGGTTTCACCTTGACCCGTGTCCCCCGGCCACTTGATGACGGCCACCCAGGCAAGTGTTAACCTGGCTGACAAGGTGCTGCTGCTGTTAGAAAACACAATCAGTGAGCTGGGAGGAGAGGTGGGAAGGTTCTGCTGTTCGCAGGGGGGTTGATTGGCTATTTTTCTCCCCCTGGAGCCCTCTGGGGTCGTTAGCATCGATTGAAGCCCTGCTCGGGGCAGCTGGGCATCTCCCTCTCCTCTCCCTGGCCCTAATCACAGCTGCGGTGCAGCAATGCTGCCTGATTGCTGCCTCCCACCGGGCCAGAGAAACAACGGCTGCCAGAGCAGCCTCCACTTGGGAAAGTTGTGCATTAAGTAGGTTTTCCACTAGTTCTCTCTGTCTATCTTTGCAGCCTGGTGGTTACTTCTCATGGAAACTCTCTGCGTTATCTGTCTCTCCTCCCCATCCCAAATCACATCATAGTGCGGGACATGCCAGAGCGTGGTTTCTCTTCCCTTTTTCTCTGGAAAATCAGGATCTGACAGTTGCTTTGAAGAAGGGTTGCTTGTTCTTTAGCAAGTGGTTTTGGAATTAGGCATGTGGATGTGCCGTGCTGGTCCCTGTCCCTGTGCCAGGAGGCAAGAAGCATGGCCGGTCACTCGCTGCCCTGACAGCTTTCTGATGTCAGGTAATTGCTTTCCTGCTACGACTCTTTTAAGCAGCAAGCTCCTGGCCAAAGCAATTTGTTCCCCATCAATTTTTATTTCCCGGATCCTGGGCGCAGGGTAGGGGGGAAACAAAAGCATAACCCACTATAGCAGCCCGACCGTACCCATCTCATCCTGCTGCCATCCCAGTGCAAATCCACACCAGAGCTGGGAGGGGGGTGCTGCTTCCAGGTGCTCGTCTCTCAGGCAGGTTTTGGCTGACCACGATGTTTTTGGGGTGGAAACCCAAATAGTTACACGTGGCTTTTGTCTCTGAGCGTGTCCCCCAGTCTTCCTGCAGAGCTGCTGCAAGCAGAGTTAATCTCGAGCAGTTTAAGGAGTCGTTCAGTGGGGCTCGGTGGATGATGAATGTCGAAAGCATTACAAGCAAAGCGCCGGGGCTCCGTGGAGCTGTTTAAAAATGAATTCTCCCATGTAAATTTCTGCTCCATCAATCCTTATGACATGTCAAACATTGCTATTGTTTCCCGAACAAATTGCACGACATGCCCTTTCCTGCAGATCCGTGCAGGAGAGCAGAACCGCTTGCCTGGGAGGTGGGAAGGAGGCCGGTGGGGTAAAAGGAAGATGTGGGAATTCTTGCGTGCGGGATAGAGAGCAGTGCTTGGGGCTGGTGGGCTGTGTGACAATGCAGAGCAGCATCCCTGCAGCTCGAGGAATGAATGGATTCCTCGGGTTAGCCCAGCTGCCTCTTCCCAGGACTCTCCCTGAATTTTGCCACCTAAATGTGTTTTGGAGAAGAGCACCACACTGGTGACAGCTCACAAATGCACAGCTACAGACCTGTGCTTCCATCCTGCCCTTTGCAGGCTCCAGTGGGCAAATCCCCTCTTAATATTCTGGGCAGGAGGCGAGCAGCCGCAAAAGCCGTGTGATGGCTGCTTGAGGTGGAGCCCCGGGAAACTTCCAGCCAGATACTTCTCCTCCTCCCTCTCTTTCTCCTTCTCCCTGTCTGCAGCTGGGGACTGATCCACTGGAAACACTGGACATTGGCATTGTGGCATTGGGATCAGCCCCACGAAGCCATCAGGTCTTCAGCTCTTGCACCACACAGCTCCGTGCTGACCTTCTCTTCACCTTCTTCCTTCCCTATATTTTTTTAGCCCGGCAGCAGAAAATTACACTTTCCCGGCGTTGTCTGTCACTGCAATAAGCACTTACAAGTGCAATCGCACGGGGCCAAATGAAAGGAATTAGTTTTACCCATGCTTTGTGGCACTGGCAGGTTCCCTGTAAATCATTATCTCATCACCACCAATCCAGGTGCATGGAAAATGCCTTTCTCGTCCCAAGTGTTTAGGGATTAATGGGTCCTAGGTTACAGGAGCAAAGATGATCTCTGGGAAAAAAGACATCCTCTGGTCTCAGGTAGGGTGGCTTTGGGCTGATTTGCTTGGTTTTGCTGAGTGCAGTGTGCATAAAAATTAGATCACACCTTAGCTGTGAAGAAGAAATTCAGCAAAATGGGTAGGGCTGGAAGGATGGCTCCATCAGGGCATGCTTTGGCTGAGGCAAAGCACCATGGATTTACTAGCTGAGAAGCTTTTTGGGGGAAAATGAAGGAATTCAGGAAAATTTTCACACCAGTGGCATGAAAGGTATGGGGACACAGGTGAGGCAGTGGGTGTGCTCAAACTCCTGCTCTGCTGGCAGTGGTACCCAAGGCCATCAGTAAATCAGGAGGGTTTCAGGAGTGAGTTGTGCTCTGTTCCAGTCCTAAAATACAGCCTCCTGATGGTATCTGGACATAAAATGTATCTCTGACCCTGCTTCTCAGAGTCTGGTTGGAGTCTAAGTAGTCCAGACAGGACTCAATTTAGAAAATATACTGGGGGGGGAAAAAAAAAAAGAAAGATATAGTTTTGTACTCTTATTCCACTTCCTTCATCTAAATACAAAGTTTTCTGGTCATTTTTTCTTGCCTCCATTCATGCATATTTTATATATTCATTAGAGAAAAGACTTTAAAACATACATAAATCTTGCCTCACTCTTCTGGAGCTGACAAACAGTGCCTTGCATACCTTGCCTCAAGGCAAAGCCTTCCAGTGGCAAAGCCTTGCAGGATTTAGGCTTCCTGGGTCATCCTTCTTTTCCTGTGCCTATTTTGTGGCCTTATGATTAGGATTTCTCTGCTGGGCTTTCCAATGTGGAAATGGAGCTGCTCGCAGCGGACAGCTCTCTTCTTCTCTGTTCTCTTTAAAATCTCATCTGCCTTGAATTGCTGTATTTCATGTACTCTTCCCACGTCAGCTCAGCATGGTGGTGAAAGGCAGCAGGCATAACATTTTGGGGAATGGCACTGAGTAGTGTTGCTAGAGGGATGCTATCTACAGCAGGTGGCCAGTCAGAAATTCCCCCTAAAATGGGGCAAGCTCTAACAGTCCAAGTCCAGATTTATTGAGTATTCAACAGCAGTGAACAATGTAAGCAGGAAGGAGTGTATAAAAGGGAGGGAAGAAGAGGCTGAGTCTCACCTGTCTGCTCTAGAGGGCTGTTGGAGGCAGTGCCTTCTGTGGGTGCTCCTGGAGGATGCAGGGGCTGGGCTGAGCAGCCACCAGCCTGTCCTAAAGCCACCTGGGAAAGTACGAACCTTCCTGAGGTGTGAATGTAAATTAAGCTCTCTGTGAGTTGTGATGGGTTCACTGGTGCGTGCAATTCCCATAAGTAGCTTCATTTGTTAACTAACTTTTGATTTTATTTTATTTTTCAGGCAACTGACAATGATGTTGGCAGCTATGGGGAAGTCAGTTATTTCTTCAGTGATGACCCTGATCGGTAAGGGTGGTGAGCCACTGGGTGCTTCTCCAAAATTTGGGCACGAAAATCTCACTATCTCCAGCACGTGGTCACTGAGGTTTTCACCCCTTTCCTGTCCCTCCCCAGTTTCTCACTGGACAAGGACACGGGTGTGATCTTGCTGATGGCCCGACTGGACTTCGAAACCATGCAGCGCTACACGCTGACCGTCATTGCACGGGACGGTGGCGGTGAGGAGACAGCAGGGCGCATCAGAATCAACGTCCTGGATGTCAATGACAACGTGCCCACCTTCCAGAAGGAGGCATACCTGGGGGCACTGCGAGAGAACGAGCCCTCTGTCACCCAGGTGGTCCGGCTCCGGGTGAGCAACCAAGCGGGGCAAGGTTCCCCATTCAGCATCACTCCCTTCATGGCCAGTGCAGCACCTGTGTTCACCTTTCTCTTCTGTCTCTGTAGGCTTCTGATGAGGACTCCCCCCCAAACAACCAGATCACCTACAGCATTGTGCAGGCGTCTGCCTTCCGCGAGTACTTTGACATCACAGTGTCAGAAGGGTACGGAGGTAAGTGCTGCAGTTGAGAGAGACTACAAGAGGACAGTAGGTTGAGTGGGGACAGTAGGATGTCCCTCAGCTGTCCCATTTTGTGCTGAGCCCCCCACCTTGCACCCTTCCAGTGATAAGCGTGAACCATCCCCTCGACTACGAGCAGGTGGACAATGGGGTCATCTACCTGACCGTGATGGCCAAGGACGCCGGTAACCCACCGCTCAACAGCACCGTCCCTGTCACTATTGAGGTGTTTGTAAGTACAACACAAACACAATGGTGGGGACAGGGGACAGTTGGAGCTGGGGCATCCCCTCAGCCCCCATTAGGCAGTGTGAACACACCTGCCTTTTACGATAGAAAGAAAATAAGAAGGAAGTGTTTGACAATGGCACTTCAGGAAGAAAGAGACATGAAAAAGCAGAACAAGAGCTAGTGGGGAGGGAGGCAATTTTTTTTCCTCCTTTGCTTGTTGGTTTTTAATAAAGAAGTCAAACTCGCCTTGTAGATCTCCCATTAGGGGACAATACACTTTGTAGAGGGAGCCGACGAGTCAGAACTAATAGCGCGCAGCACTGAGATCCAGGGAAATATCACTGCTAATAAGCTGCTGCTGCGTTCACTGCCGCTGCCATCCTCACTGGGGCAATGAGCCGGCAACAGGAAGCATGAAAAGGGTAGGGGTCTGCAGGAATCTGTAAAGCTGATGGAGCGCACGGGGTCTTGTTGGGCACTTCTCCCCCACCACTGGCTTTGCCCTGTGACAGTCCCCTCGTGCTCTGTGAGGATGGATGCAGTTTCCACATTGCCCTCGGAGAAGGCACAGGGAAAGCCGAGTGAAGCTCCGGCTGATTACAGACCACCTGCTTCCCGAAATGGGAGCAGAGGATGGCAATTCAATTACGGTGCAATGGGCGTCACTGGCACGTGAAATTGCCTCAGATATCTGGTTTGGTGGCAGCAGGAGCAGCTGAGCCTACTGGCCCATCAGCAGCCTCCATGAAGAAAACATCTCTGGAACAGCCCCAGGAAAGTGGCAGGAGTGTTTTAATGTCCTGGTGGCTCCACCCTTCCCTTTCTGAGCTGTTGGATTTGGTGTTCAGACCCCCTCCACACCTTAACCCTAATCCCACCTTCCTTACACTTGCTGCCTTGAGCTGGCCTTGTGATACAAGTGCTGATATCTGCCCTGTACCTCCTCACTCACAGTGCCTTTCTCCCAGCCAGCCTCTTGCCATTCTTTTTTCTGTAGGATGAGAATGATAACCCTCCCACCTTCAGCAAGCCTTCCTACGTGATAACCGTCATGGAGGACATCATGGCAGGTATGAAGCACACCTTCTCCAGCCTTTCAGGCAGGCCCAGGGGGTCCCACAGTCACCCTGGGGATCCCACAGCTACCCTGGGGTACACAACTGTTTACTGGGGAGGCAAGGAGCCAATGAGCAGTGGAGCAGGTGCCTCCTCCAGCCCTTATTTCTGCCCCCGCAAGGTGCTACCGTGCTGTTCCTCAATGCCACAGACCTGGACCGGTCCAGGGAGTACGGACAGGAGTCGATCATCTACTCCCTGGAGGGCTCCTCTCATTTTCGAATCAACGCTCGCTCAGGTGAGCCTCCATCCACACACTCGCTCTTTTCCATTCAATATACTCCCATTTTCCCCCAGTTTTCTTCCCTATTGTTTTTCCCCTTTCACTCTTCCCTCTTCCTTCTCAAGCAGCTGCTTAGGGGGAACAGAATATGAGAGAGTCACCAAATTTCAGTCACCAAGATTGGTCACTGTGAATCTTTTGGGAGAGGCCCCAGCAGAAGGTCCCAGAGGAAGTGATGCTTGAGGAAAGGCTGGCAGTTTGGCTGCAAGGGTTTATTTTAGCTCAGGAGATGCTGTCTGCCCTTCCTCGCTGACATCTTTTTGGTTCATTAAGGGCAGGAATGCTGACAAAGCTGCAAATGCTGCAGTTTGGACCTCCTCTTATCCATATGGCACCTGCAGGAAAAGAGGCACATGGGTGTTTGGAATGGGGAAAAGGGATGATAGTGTAACCTGAGGTGGTGGATAGCTATCTGTGCCAATGCTATCTGTGAGACATCCAAACTCTCTGTACCTGTCTTGTGAGGTTGTGCTGTTCTGGGTGCAAGTCTGTGGGCAGAAGACATCCATCATTACGACATCTGCACGCTTAAACCACTTTTCCTGTGATTAATTTTTTCAGTACAGGGATTAGTTGGTGCTGTGAGAGTTTGGAGTCAGACATATTTTAAGAAGACCTTTAGCCTTACAAATTTTCCTTGCTTAGATTAGTTTTTCCCCTCCAGTTCTTGCATGGATGAGCTCTTCCCATGGCATGCCAGCCCCTCCTTATATATAGCAAGTCACACCTTACAGCTCAGGCACTGAGTAAGGCAGTTTGGGGAGTTCAGAGGACCAAAGCAGCATGTGGCCTCCAGAAGGGTGGGAGAGCATGGTTATTTCTTACAGTTTCCCCTTCCAGGAAACCCCATCCATCCATGTGAAGCTGGATCAGTCTCCATTTTAAAGTAACTCTGTTTTCACCAGTATCCCAAGCTGATGGTAAGGTGTTAAGTCACCACCTCCCTCATCTCTCTCATCCTTTCTGTGCAGGAGAAATCACGACGACATCCTTGCTGGACCGGGAGGCCAAATCTGAATACATCCTCATTGTTAGAGCAGTGGATGGGGGTGTGGGTCACCATCAGAAGACAGGCATTGCCATGGTAAGCATGACCCTGTGTTTGGAGGGCACATGGAACACACAGTGGTGTCTGCCCATCACCCCAGGCTGCCTCCCACTGCACAATGACTCTTCAGAGTGGGTGGACCTGGAAATCAGGCTCCCTTTCCTAGCAAGCCATTTGTCACAGAGCCACTTGACCTTCCTGTGCTTTGTGTGTCCATCCCTTGGCGCGGGCACAGCAGCAGGTACCCATTCCTCCCACAGCATGGCTCCCTTTGTTAGTGCTTCTCAAGAAAACGCTTGGTCGGAGAGCTTGCAGGAGCACTTAGCTGTTCCTGATGACTGCTATTCACACACTGCCTGCATCAAGGGTTTCCAACTGCTTTTTGATTCTTGGGCTCCTTGGAAGGTTCTAGCGGAGGTGCAGGTAAATTGAATCCTCCTGGCAATGGCTTTGCCTCGCCCCTTGCTGGCATGCCATCATTTGAAACCTTTTCATGGAAGTCTTCGGAAATATGAGGCCAGAAGCCGAGGATCCATCTCTGGTAGCTTAATGTTGGTTGGAAGGTTTAATTGCCTTTGGGTCCTCTCTCTCCTGGGGTGCTCTGTTGGGCTGTGGAAGAGATGTCCCATGCAACAGCTAAGTACTGTGGTAGTGCCAAAGAGTTCCCCAGATAACTGTCATTGGTACTGAGGTCCATTGGACAGTGTGGGAACCAGGAAGGCTGTAACTAGAGGTTACACAGCTTGCGGAGTGCTGGGCTCCCATTTGGGGCTACAGATGAGATGATGTTCTGTCAGTAGCTTCACTGAAAGGCAAAAAATAAAAATAAAAATAAAAAAGGGGGTTTCTGCAACACAGATTGCAATTAGGACAAAAAAAATCCACCCTGCTCCAAACACAGACTTGCCAGCAGCTGAGCCTGATTTCTCTTGCAGGTAAACATCACACTGCTGGACATCAATGACAACTACCCCACCTGGAAGGATGCACCCTACTACATCAACCTGGTGGAAATGACCCCCCCGAATTCAGATGTCACCACGGTACGTGTGCAGAAAGGCAGCTTCAGGCAGCCTCCTCCCACCCGCCCAGACTTCCTCTCCTATGCTTGCAGTAAGCCTTACAGAAGTTGGTTCAAAAGGTTCCTCCTTGCTGCCCATCCCGTGTGCTCCTCCTCTCCACTGGGATCCTTCATTGTTTTTGCAATTGTGTGGGTTTTGGCCAAGTTCTCCTTTTCTTAGCCTCGCTTGCGACCTCCTTCAAGGACCTCTCTGAAAGACATTGATTTACAGCCTTTCAAATCCCGCTGGTGAAATAAAAGAGAAGGAGAGCAAGAGGCTTGCACTCCATCACACTGGGAGAAAAATGACGGGCATGAAACAGAAAATAAATGAGGGGAAAGTGAGGAGAATCCACAAAACTGTTTAACAGGGAAGGCTGCAAGAGAAGGCTGGTGCAGGCAGGAAGAAAGGTCTAGCTGGAGAGCAGAAGGTAGCAAGGTTTGCAATGGTGACGCACAGCCCCCATCCCTACTTTAGAAGACCTGTGGGTCCCACTGTGCTTCTTCCACACTTCTTCAAAGAGTGGCAGGTAGCTTCTGTAGGAGCTGAGAAGTCCTCTTGTATCGCCATCCAAATTAGTTGCTGGGAAGATAATTGCTGTGTGACCCATAGGGTGGAAATTCAGCTGGGACAGAAGGAGCTAGGGAAGACACAAGTGTAATGAAGTTGTTCTGGGCTTTGTGTATATGTAAATGCCCCCATGTCATTAAAAACATCGCAGGAAGCACCAAGTGTCCAGGGAAGGAGAACATCACCAGTGAAGGCTCAGCCACTGTATTAGACAGCAGTGAATCTCCACCTGGGATACTCTGTTTTAACTCCCATCTCTCAGCTCCATTTGTTGACATTTCAGGTGGTGGCTGTAGACCCGGACCTGGGGGAGAACGGCACGGTGGTGTACAGCATCCGCCCCCCCAACAAGTTCTACACCCTCAACAGCACCACTGGCAAGATCCGCACCTCCGGCGTCCAGCTGGACCGTGAGAACCCCAACCCACAGGAGGCTGAGCTGATGCGGAGGATCGTGGTGTCGGTCACTGACTGTAAGCTGGTGTCATGGGAGGGCATCAGCTTTTAATGCAGGGAGTGGAGCCAGCTGGACTTTGACACCTGGCACTTGAGCCTGAGGCATGCTGCAGGCCCACCACCTTACTGGGCACAAGCTTCCTCTTCTGTAGGCTGGAGGAAGACAGCAGTACTGCTGCTCAGTATATGCAATGAGAAAATGCATAAGCTTTTTAGGTCTATTGTGGAGTCTAGGGATGCTTTTGGAGCTGAGGCTGTGGAGCTGATAGGGCTGGCAAGATCCCATGGCTGTAGGTCTCCATCAGTAGCTAGGGAAGCCAGCTGAGCAGGTGAGGGAGAAAGAGCTGGTCAAGTGATTATGTCTTTTGGTGTTTTTAGTTTGTTTGTTTGTTTTTCCTGGAAGCACATTTAGCCTTAACTCTGCCCCTTCCCGTGTTTGCATCATAATGCCCCATCCAAGCTGCCATAAGGAAAGGGATAAGGACAGATGTACGCTGCTGCTGTCTTCAGCCACATGCACAGACAGACCCTGCATACTTCCAGGGAGAGTTTTCTTTGCTTGGGGACCACGCATTCTCCTGGGGGCCCATAGGCATTAACCTTGCCCCCATCCTGTCCCTGCAGGCGGGCGGCCACCCCTGCGAGCCACCAGCAGTGCCACAGTGTTCGTCAACCTGCTGGATCTGAACGACAATGATCCCACCTTCCAAAACTTGCCTTTTGTCGCTGAGATATCTGAGGGTCTTCCTGCCGGTACCTCTGTCTTCCAGGTGAGCTTATCCTACCAGTGCTGGAAAATAGCATTTCTACAATGAATAGAGATGCCCATGGGAACCTGTGTTGCCTTCACACAGCATGAAGAATAACTCGAAGCTCTGTTGTTTCAACCTGAGGTTTCTGGGAACAGAACTTGGGTTTTTTGTCACTCAGGAGATGATTGGGGTCACCGCGCTCACCCTTCCCTCCTTCCTCTCCCCACCAGGTGCTGGCCATCGACCTGGATGAGGGCCCCAATGGGTGGGTGACGTATCGCATGCAGGTGGGGATGCCCCGTATGGACTTCATCATCAACAGCACCAGCGGGCTCATCGTCTCTACTACTGTGCTGGACCGGGAGAGGATTGCTGAGTACTACCTGCGTGTGGTCGCCAGCGATGCTGGCACACCCTCCAAGAGCTCCACCAGCACCCTCACTGTTAAAGGTGAGTGCATCAGGTCCCCTCCAGTCTCCAAATGTCTAAATTTCCATAGGCAGCAAGGGATGCTACAGGGTGCTTGGAATAGCCAGGGGAATCTTGGGGAGATGGGCAGCAGAAGGAGGGCAGCCCTGGGGGCACTCAGCTCCATTCTCTATTGCAGTGCTGGATGTGAATGATGAGAGCCCCACCTTCTTCCCAGCCGTCTACAACGTGTCATTGCCCGAGAACGTGGCCCGGGACTTTAAAGTGGTCCGGCTCAACTGTACAGATGCTGACGTGGGACTGAATGCTGAGCTCAGCTACTTCATCACAGGTACAGCTGCTGACCCCATCTCACTCAGCTGGGGAGCTTTCCACCGTGATGATGTTTTTCCAGACTGCCTTGCAGGGAGATCTGGGTGTCTTTTTCCAAGGATGCTTTCCGCTCTGGCCATCAGCATAGGGAGCAGGTACACCTTCTGGGAAAGGTACAGCTTTTGGGACACCACGCAACGTGATGAGAGAGAGATTATTTTAGTCTCACCTGCACATCGGTGCTGCCTATCCCAAAACTTGTGCAGTATCGCCCTCTGCTGCACGGCCCTGCTCTGGCTCACCTCTTGGCTCCCACTGACTGGGATTTGGGAACCCTTGGTCCTAAATACCCCACTGCCATTAAATCCACGAGGTGCAGCATCTGCATAATCTATTTCAGGGCATCCCGTAGCACCACATGCCCAGGGGCTGCATCCGATCTCTGTTGATTTTTACCCTTGGAACTGCGCCAGTGACAATGACATTCCAGTCCTTGTCCTTTGCTGCAGGTGGGAACCAGGATGGCAAATTCAGCGTCGGCTTCAGAGATGGGGTAGTCAGGACGGTTGTGAGCCTGGACAGGGAGACAGTGGCATCATATACACTGATCCTGGAAGCTATCGGTGAGAGCTGCTCCCCTTTTCCATAATAGCTTCGAGCTGCCTGTGTTTGATTTGAGCATCCCACAGCTGCTTTTGTGGACAACCACTTCACCCCTTGTCTGGTCAAGGACAAGGACTTTCCCTTCCCTATCTGTCCCAGCACTGCATTGTTGCTCCCATAGTGCTGGGCTTCAGCTCAGTGGCTGCCAATTCATCCCAAGCCACCTGGCATAGGCAGAGGAGTGGGCACCAAATACATCTTGTCCATCATCCCTAGAGCTTTAAAATGATGTGCCTGCCTGCAGAAGGCTTGGGTGTCCCTCCCGAGCTGGAAAAAAAGGTGGTGTGCTCAGAAATCTTGGGATCACAGCACTGCACATGCCACGTTGATGCAGAAGGGATGCTGCCCCGTGTTTACCCCCCACCTCCAGCTGTACCCTGTGTGAAGAGCCAGGGGTGGCCCCATCACTTCCTTCTCTCCAACAGACAATGGCCCCACTGGGAACCGCCGCACTGGAACTGCCACTGTCTATGTCACTGTCCTGGATGTCAATGATAACCGGCCCATCTTCCTTCAGAGCAGCTATGAAGCCAGTGTACCTGAGGACATCCCAGCCGCCAGCAGCATCGTGCAGGCACGTGGCTCCTCATCACAAGTCTGTTCCCTGTGAATGTGTGGTGAGAGTGTCAGGGAGAAGACAACAAGGACAGGGAGCCTCATAGGACTAAAAGAAGGAATTCACTCCACTTATTAATGGGATGAGAGAAGCCCCTGTGCTTGTGAGGCCCCTTCGCAGGCTGTCTCCCAGAAGGAACCAAGGGCAGGTATTTCCAGGATTGGATTGGAAGGGATCTCAAAGCCCATCCAGCCTCAGCTCCTGCCACGGGATGGTTGCCACCCACAAGATCAGGGCCCCATCTATTATCTTGGGCACTTCCAGGGATGGGGCACCCACAGCTCTGAGCAGCAGTGCTAGTGCACTCACCACCCTCTGAGTTGGTTCTGAGAGAGCTGTGGTTCTGCTTGTGCAGCCCCCATCTCGGGGTAGGAAGGTTTGGGTTATCAGCAGACAGGTCAAATGTGCAAAAAAAAAGGGGGGTTCCAAAGGCAGTAGCTAAATGTTTTTAATTTCTGATTGGAAACTTTGAGGTAGAGATGAGCAGGGTAGAAAGCAAGATGTTGTGTCAGAGGAGGCAAGTGTTGCTCACTGGCTGTGATGCAGGATGAAACCATGGCCAGCAAATGGCACGAGAGCTGTGGGGCCCAGAAGCTGAGAGCTGCACCCTAGGCTTGTGCATTAGGGGCCATGGTGGTACCCATTGCCCCGGGTACCCTGATAGCCCCAGCCGTCCCCAGGAAGCCCTTGCTGAATCAGGGTGACCAAAGCGACCCTCATTCTGGCATTTGCTAAGCACACACAGTTTGACTTGGTGACCTGAGGTTCATTAGGGTAATTTCTTCAGGGATTTTTTCACTCACCTGAGGGTGGCTCCAATCCCTCTGGGGAAGTGTATCCTTGGGTAGAGAGCTGCACTGTCGCATGAGGACACAAGAGGGGACCGTTGTGCTAGGTTTCCCTAGGAGCTCAGTGTCACTGGCACAGTGCATAGTAGCCGATGGCTGCTCTGCTCTGTTGGCCACCCAGTGCACTGGAAGAAGCAAACCCCTTATTTGGGCACTCAGCCTGTGATGCAGATTTGATGAGGGCAGGGTAACCCCCCTTTGCCTGACAGCTGGGCAGGGTGGGAGGATCTGTAAGCTTTACCTCTGCTTTTCTTTCCTCGCAAAGGTGAAAGCCACGGATGCAGACGAGGGGGTGAATGGGAGAGTGTGGTACAGGATCGTTAAGGGTAAGCCCAGGCGCATAGGGGCACTCCACAGGCCGGCACCACCTGCATGACCACTCTGCCTTCCTCTCTCCCAGGGAATGAGCACAACAACTTTCGGATCAACCCCAGCACTGGGCTGGTGATGCGTGGCGTGCGGCCCCTGGATCGCGAGCAGAACTCCTCTCACGTCCTGGAAGTGGAAGCCTACAACACAGAGCATGGCCCTATGAGGAGCTCCGTGAGGGTACGTGCCCAGCATGAGGCAGCTTGTAATGATGCTGTATCAGTCAGCAGTAATTTCCAACCCTCGCTGAGCAGAGGCAGGCGTGCAGGAAGCCCGAGAGACCTGGAAACACTGACGGAAAGTCTCTGTGGGTGGAGAAGAAGAGGGTTTGGGTTTTTGTTTTTTCTTTTTTTCCTATGACATTTGGGTGCACTCAGGCTGCGCGCTGGAAACCACACGGTCAAGTATCTATTTAATTAAGAGAGGACTAATGTAATCATCTTCAGTAGTGATACAGCAACTTCCTTCCTTCAGGAGGGGTTCTCATGAACCCTGATCTGCCACCCCATCCCTCCAGTCACACTGCCTCTATTTTTAGAACCACCGAGCTGTTGGGGGGCTCCAGCTGAGTGTTATGTGCCCATAACCCCCATAGGAAAGCAGGAGGAGAAAGGCTGTCCCTGGGGGAAGGTGAGAAAATGCAGCCCGACTCGCTGGCTGTGAGATTTGCACAGAATTTCCCACGGAGCCATCGATGCTCCCATGCTGCAGGGTCTTCAGCAGTGAGGTGTGAGGCTGAGGATCCCAAAATGGGGGTTGACACTGAGCTGTGCCTGCCTCTGGCCGGAGAAGGATGAATCCCTCATAACACTGCTCTTGTGCAGCAGATGAACGCCAGGAAATATATTTAGAATCATTCAGATTGGAAAAGCCCTCCCAGGTCACCCAGCCCACCCCTACCTGCCCACCACCCACCTCCCTCAGTGCCACATCTCCATGGCTCTGCAGCACCTCCAGGGATGGTGACTCCCCCACTTCCTGGGCAGCCAAGGGAAGTAATCCACATTTCCATCCCTCTGTGAAAACTGGGGGGTTCAGGCCATCAAAACGGTGGTCAGCAGCCATTCCCATCAGCTGAGTCCTCTCACTCACATGGCTTTGGTGCCTGCAGGTGATCGTGTATGTGGAGGATGTGAACGACGAGGTGCCGGTGTTCACCCAGCGGCAGTACAACCGTCTGGGGCTGCGTGAGACAGCTGGCATTGGCACCTCAGTGGCTGTGGTGCGAGCCACGGACAGGGACACAGGTAGGGCCTGGCTGGGCTGCACCCCTGTGGACTGGGCTGGGCATCAGTGGTCCTGCCTCACTGGGATGCTGGGTGCCATGGTTCTGCTCTACCCCAGGGAATGGCGGCTTGGTCAACTACCAGATCCTGTCAGGCGCTGAAGGGAAGTTTGAGATTGATGAGAGCACAGGTCTCATCACCACCATCGACTACCTGGACTACGAGACCAAGACGAGTTACCTGATGAATGTCTCAGCCACAGACCAGGCACCCCCCAACAACCAGGGCTTCTGCAGTGTATACGTCAGCCTTCTGAATGAGCTGGATGAGGCCGTGCAATTCTCCAACAGCAGCTACGAAGCTGTCATCATGGAGAACATCCCGCTGGGCTCTGAGGTGCTCCGTGTCCAGGCCCGCTCCATCGACAACCTCAACCAGATCACCTACAAGTTTGATCCCAACACCAACGCCCAGGCACTCTCCCTCTTCAAAATCAACGGCATCACCGTAAGCAGCCGCGGTGCTGTCCTTTGGGATGGGCTGTCCCCATGCTCCTTGAGGCTGCTGGGGGGACACGACTCTTGGCTATTGGCAGGGGGTGATCACGGTGAAAGGCCAGGTGGATCGGGAGAAGGGGGATTTCTACACCTTGACGGTGGTGGCTGATGATGGAGGGCCAAAGGTCGACTCCACAGTGGTGAGTGGCTCCTCTCCCCTCCCTTGGCCAGGTTATCACATAGGTTTTTCATAATGCTGCAATCATGTTGGTCCTTTTTGTGCAAGGACCCATTTCCAGCCCCAAAACCAGGCTCAGATATGGGGGAAATCCTATATTTGCATAAGCATAGACAGCTGAGTTTTAGCTTCTGTGTGTCACAGGGTCAGCCTTCTCATAATACATAAAACAAAAAAAAAGCAAAGCAAAAAAAAAGAAAGAAATTAAAACACGGCCCTGTAGACTTTACAGGTCACTTACCAAAATATACCTGTCCTGAGGTAGGTGAATCTTGCTCGGGGGGCTTGAAATACTTTGCAGCGCTGAAGGGCAGAGTTATATTTGGCAGTTTTAGGGGCAGCTGAGTGGGGTGATTTGCATCTCCCTGCAGCAGAGGGTGGCCCATGGGCAGGGGTGGCTCTGTGGGCAGCAACAAAAGTGTGCTGGTTTGGGCCAGCTGGGCCCTACAGGAGTTTCAGAGCTGGAGGCATGCTCTGCATTCCAAGACCCCTTATCTTGGGGCACCTGCTGCCTCTGAAGGTGTAATGCTGGAAGAAAGAGGTGGTGTGGGGGGACCCTGCTTTGGTGGGCTGGGATGCTCCATACCCCACTAACTTGTTTTTTTTTGTTGTTCTCTCTGCTACCCCTCCCACAGAAGGTAAGCACATGTGCCACACCACCCACCATCACTCTCGGTGGCAGGACCTGTCCCAAGCACCAAGCTGCAGGTGGCATCTCCTGCAGAGGGGCATCTGCAGGACTCACCCACCAGGCTCTCCCCGCTCCTCACTCCCTGAATCTGATTCACCAACAACCACAGCAGCTCCATTCAGCCCCGCCACACCTGTGGCTGAGGGAAGCCATAAATAGAGCCCCGGGAACAGAACGGCTCTTCCTCTCCCACTCGTGCAGATCTTCAATTGCAAAAGGCGATGAGAGCATTTCCTCCAATTAATGGTGACCAAGGTAGCCCGCTCCCTTGTCACCTCCGGGATGCAAACTCCAGCAAGCTTGAGAGCATGATCTCTCTGGGTTTCCCCTGCTCTGCTGCCAAGGGTGAACCCACACTTCTAGCCTGCAGTATCTGTGTGCATTCCCCTGTGGAACAAGACCCCATTTGTGTTGCTGGCACTTTTGAGGGATGGAGGTGCAAGGACTGAGGGCTTTCTGGGGGTCTTATTGGGGGTCTCACCTCTGCCATGTCTACAGGTGACCATCACCGTCCTGGATGAGAATGACAACAGCCCACAGTTTGACATCACCTCTGACTCGGCCGTCAGTGTGCCAGAGGACAGCGCAATTGGCAGACGGGTGGCTATGGTCCTGGCCCGTGACCCCGATGCAGGCAGCAATGGGCAGGTGGGACGATGCATCCTCCTCCAGCACCACACCAGCCTCTTCCCCTGCCCTGAGTCCCCTTCAGGCCAAGCACTGCATGAGGGCTGTGGGTGAGGCCACGGGTTTTGCTTTGGGGTGGCTGAATACCCCTGACATGCACCATGCTGCACCTTCTTAGGTGCTCTGAGACATCCCAAGGTACTGCTGGGTTTATTCTTGTAGGGGCTTTCCGTCACATCACCTGCTGATGATTTTCCTCTCTCTGCTGGCCGCTTCCAGGTGACGTTCTCACTGACAGCAGGGAATGTGGGGCAGGCGTTTGAGATCCGCACCACTAATGACACCTATGGAGAGGTGCTCGTGGCTCGGCCACTGGACCGGGAGCTGCTGGATCACTACACCCTGCGGGTGAGCTGAGCCCTGCTATGCTTCCCTGCCCTTTGGGATTAGAAATGGCATTATGGAGAAAAATTGCCTACCACCACAGATCCAAGCTTCGGATGGTGGCGTGCCCCCCCGGAGGAAAGAGCACACTCTACGGGTCACCATCCTTGATGTCAATGACAACCCACCCATCATCGATAGCCCCTTGGGCTACAATGTGAGCGTGAGTGAGGTGAGCACCCAAGGCAAGGTGGCTCTGAGGGAGCTGGATAATTAAGCAATAAAACACAATCAGGCATGAAAAAAAAGACCACTTGTTTCCTGCAGGTTTAATTCCTGGGCCACGGGTTCTCCATTTGAGGGTGAAAAATGAAATATAAGCGATAGTCAGTGACACTCGGATGCGTGGGAGTGCTGCTCATGATGAATAGTTTTGCATTAACATTATTGCCCTGTTAGGATTTCCTTATCTCTGTAATGCATGGTTGGAGCTGGTTGAAGTACAGAATTTCTCTTTTGATTTCCCCTGTAATGGGACCATCTAGAAATAATTAGCTGAGCTCTGAGTGCATTACACAGCCTCTACCTTCAGGTTTTACACTTTAAGAGCCAAGATAGTGCCAAATGCGTGGCTGTCTGCAGCATGAAACCCAAAGGCTTCATCCCAACATGCTGGCCAAGGGGGACAGCCCCTGCTTTGCTGGGTGCCGGGCTGGAGTTTGGAGCCTGGAGCAGTATGCTGCCTGGGAAATCCCGCACTATATTAGAACGATGCTACCAATATTATGAATGACGTCTTCTCTGTTACATCGTGTCTCTATATGTGTACCCCTGCAGAACGTCGGTGGGGGCACGGCAGTCGTCCAGGTGCGTGCCACCGATCGGGATGCCGGCCTCAACAGCGTCCTGTCCTACTACATCACCCATGGGAACGAGGACCTCACCTTCCGCATGGACCGCGTCACCGGCGAGATCGCCACACGGCCCTCCCCGCCAGACCGCGAGCGGCAGAGCTCCTACCGCCTGCTGGTCACTGTGGAGGATGAGGGCACCCCCTCGCTGTCGGTGAGCTGCTGGGGTGAGGGTTTCAGGGCTGAGTGCTGGGGTGCTGCTTGGAGATGGATGCAGGAGGTGTAGATGCGAAGCTCTGCAGTGATGCTTTGACGGTCTGGCCATGCGTTAGCGTATTGCTTCTGGTTGTGGTTTGGAGTCCATCCTTGGCACGTGTGGTGCCTTGGAACCTTTCTGTTTGCTCTGGGGTGTTTTGGGAGGTGCTGCCTCACTGCTGCTTTCAGCACGTGCCCTCAGTTGTGTCTCATGTGCTGTGTTTCATATCCCCACTTCTGCTCTGAAGTGGTTCAAGCAGAAGTTCTGAGCTCTTTCTTATCCATATCACCTGAAACCTCCAAGCATCCCCATGAGCAGTCAGGAGTTTTCTTGCCCAGTGGCTCACACCAAAACAGAGAATGGGTCTCAGGATGCTGAACCCAGTGAGATGCATGAGCAAACACCCATATGCAAGTGCACGTTGCTCCTAGCACAGCACAACCTTTCTGCCATCTCACCTCGCCTCGCCTCCACCTCACCCTTATCTCTCCCCATCTCGTGCATCTTCTGGCAGCACGCCGGCTGCAAAGCCCTGCTCTGCATTTGGAGGAAACTTGCTGCAAGCAGCAGCACTCACACTGCAGATCCTCACACTTCTACCCACCCAGTGGCTCACACACCTCTTTGTGTCTTTTTCTTAAGCCATACTGTGGGTTAAACCTTTTTCCCCATAAAGGCACAGTCTTTCTTTGATGGCTTTATGCCACTGAGGACGGGCAGCCTTTTGCACCAGGGATGCTGTGCATAGACAAGTTTTGCTTGCATGGCTCCGGCTGTTTCAGTGCCCTGGGACTTCTCAGTTTTGCAGTGAAGGTGATGCCAGCACAGCTGCATGCAGAGCCAGAAAATCCACCAGCACCCTGCATACAATCTATCTGACTTCCTAGCTTTTAATCAGCACTGACAATGACACAAACAGAAAGATGAATCCTACTGTTCTGAAGCTGAGTACAGAATCACAGCACAAACAGCCCTCTGGCTGCAGGCCGTGCCAGCAGGCAGTGGGGCAGGAGGGCTGCGGCAGGAGTGAGCCTCTCCCCTTCCTGTTTTGCAAAGAAACCCTTCGTGTAAAGTTGGCCGGTGCCACTGTTTTGTCTCACAGTGCTTCAAGTACTTTACCATATGCTCCTGGAAAGGATGTGCCGTCCAAGTGAGCTGGACGGGTGAGTGCTACACAGGTAGAGACCCTGACAATAAGTTAAGTGCTCAGGGAGGCTGGCAGGAGGAGCCGGAGATGCAGCTCCCGGGGCCCAGAGCTGCTCTTCCTTCCATCCTCTGGGATTTAGGCACAAGGTGAAATCTACAGTCAATGAAATGTCAATAGCATACATCCTCACGTGCACAGTCATCCCTCTCCGTCCTCTTGGCCATGGAAATAGGCAGTAAAACCCAAAGCCCAAGCAAGAGAGGTCACTGGGACAGGAGAAACAGGCAAGGCTCCTGGGCTTGATTTGATTTTTTAAGGCACTTTGCTGTTGTTTGATTTTATTGGAATCCTCCCCTTCTCTATTGCCCGGTGTGTAATGATGACCGAGTTCAGGCTCTTTCCATTGTCCTCTCTGTGTTCCTCCTTGTAATGTGAGGGAAAACCAGCGGCTGCTGTCCGGGCAGGGGGGAGTGGAAGGAGTGGAGGTCTTTATTCAATTTATTTGTAATTTTCCTGCTGGTGGTGGCTGGGTGGGAGTTGCTGCTTGCCCTGACCACGTCCCCTCCAGCACAACCACAACACAGTGCCCTCTTCTGTTGCGTTGGCCGTGGTGTTCTTCAGGCTTTCAAGGAATTTGGTGAATCAGGAACAGGGTCTGGAAAAGGAGGCAGGCAGCAGGTGTTAGTGCACGGAGCGTTCAGCAGGGCAGCCATCCGTGCATTCCCACAGCATCCACAAACAGAGCCGATGTGAGGATACTCACCTAGAGTGGGGAAGAAGCACTCCCCAGGGCCTGGTGGGGACAGTGGGGTGCTGGGCTCAGACAGGAGGTGCCGGCCAGACTCAGAGAGCTGCCTCCCGCCCAGGTAGGAGAGCTGTGGCCGGGGACGCTGCTCAGTGCTGCCCACAGGAAGCGCCTCAAAGACGGGGTTCTCGATGCCCTGAGCACTGCTGTGGGAGAGGAGAGAGAGCGAGGGTTGCCTCTTATTGCAAAGCCTTCCTGCACATTGCTTTGTGTGATGACAACATGCATTTCTTTGAACTGAGGATGCTCTGTGCGGGGAGTGCGTGGAGCACAGAGGCGCAGCTGTGTGGAGAGGGGCCAGAGGATACAGACACTCATTTTATTGCCCTCCTGCAAAGCCTGGCAGGGTGCAGCTGATCGCTCCCTGTGTGAGCATTGCATGGCTAAAATCTCCCCAGCCCTGCCTTAAGGCTGACAGCCAGCTCTGAGGCTCTGGCTAGGGGGCTGTGGTTCCTAGTCAGCATGGAAGCACCTGGCTGTGCAGGATGATGGAGCCACTCAGAGCCTATTTTTGCTGAAAAGTTTCGTTCTCATCTCTTCCCTGCTCTGAAAGATGCCCTTTCTGTAAATCTGGGAAGGAGTTGAGGTTACATTGCATTGACAGCATCCTGCCACAGGGGATCTGCATTTGTATTTCAGGGTCCTATTTCACGGTGGTGGCTCAGGGCGCAGGAAGTGACAGAGCAAGTTTGACCTCAGCTGCACCCCAATGGGAGGTTGAGCAGGACAGGGTGATTTTAGGGTGCTGGGGATATAGGGAAGCACATGCTTACCTCTCCATTCTGACCAGCTCGTGAGCACCTGCCAAAGGCAAAACAGCATCAGCATCACCTGCCAGCACCCATCCTGTGGCAGCCCCATGCCCAGCCATTCCAGCAACCCCTCTCCCCAAGCATCCAGCTCTGGGGCTTTGCCTTTCCTCCTGGGTGTGCATTTTGCAATACTGTGGGTTGGCCATGCTCATTTCATCATGGCTGGGGATGGATGTTGAAAGCATGGTTCCTGCCCTCATGCTGGCATCACTCCCACTTATGCTGCAAAAACCACTTCTCCAAGGGCTTCTATTGGAGCCCCATCACTGCCCAGTGGCTTAGAGAGCAAAACTACGTGGCCTGGTGTCTCAGAATGGATCCCTTTGGTCCCTGGATGGGGAGCACTCAGGGGTACGTACGTCTGTGGCTGACCGCTTGCCGCTGCTTGTAAATCAGGAGCAAGATGAGGGGCAGGCAGAGGATGCCCACGATGCAGGCGCCCGTTGCCAGCGCAGCAGCCGTGATATCTGCAATAGCAGAGCACCAGAGTAAGGGCTGGATCTCAAACAACTTTGAGCAAAATGGATTTATCAACCAACAAAAGGGGCAGACAGTGACAGTTTGGCTGCACCAGCTCTGTGGGCTGTGGGATGGGTGTACCTGGGCTGTTGCATGCCTGGAGTGAGCACCCAGCTCTGAGGCAGCATGTGAGCTGGGAGAGCATGCACTGAATAAGGGAGAGGTGTTCTCTTTCTTCATTTACCTTTGCTGGTGGCAGTGTGAAAAGTGCAGTTCTGAAGCGCTCCTCTGCCTGTAGAGAAGACCAAAGTACATGAGACCTCAGGAGCTGGTTCAGATAGCACTTACCAGCTTCCCTTTGCCCAGTGAGCTTGAGAAAATCAGATAAATGGAATCACAGAGTCATTCAGGTTGGAAAAGCCTTCTCATCTCACCCAGCCCACCCCCACCTGCCCACTGCCAGCATCCCTGAGTGCCACATCTTCATATCTGTGCAACACCTCCTGGGACAGTGACTCCCCCACCTCCCTGGGCAGCCTGTGCCACTGCATCACCGCTCCTTCAGAGCAGTAACATCGTATGATCCATCCCCATGCCAGGAGCCAGCCCTTCCCAAAAGCCAGACCACAGCCAGAACAGCGCCAGAGGCTCCTTTGCCTGGCCCCGCAGCCTCTCTTTTACTAGGATTTGTTTTCCTTTTCCCCGGCAAGAGGTCAAAGAAGATCACTGAAACTATGTAACACTCTTCTAATTGCATTTTCCAGCCCCCATTGATATATATATATATATTTTTTTTTCCAATTGGGTTACTCCTATGCTTCCCGTCCCTCCTACAACCCTTTGACATCTGTTGCTCTCCAGCTCCCATACCCCAGTGCAGCCTGCTTGGGGCTTTCCGTGCCTCTCCATCTCTGCTTACCCCTCTGGATCTGCAGCTCCACAGAGCCGTGAGCTACATGCAGGGTATGGGCCTTCCCATGCTCCCGCCGTGTCTCCATAGCATAGCAGCAGTAATTCCCGCTGTCCTGCAGTGTCAGGTTCATCACCACAATATGGAAAGCCCCGTGATGGTCAGGGACGAACTCCACACCATGGTGACCACCCAGTGATCCATGGGGGGACCTTGCGGTGCTGTTGGCAGCAGTGCCGTGGTGCCGGCTGGGATCATGGCGCAGCTCCTTCTCAGTCAGGTTGCGAATGTGCCGCTTCTCAGAGCAGCTCTGGTCACCGTTGTTGCTGAAGTACCAAGTTTTGAAGATCAGGTCGTGGTGGTTGGCAGGTGGTCCGCTCACTCGGCAGCTCAGGGTGACATTCTGGCCCTCGGGGCAGATGCAGAGCGTATATGGGGCTGTCACCAGGAAAGCGGCCGTCCCTCCTGTTGGCAGGAGAACAGGGTAACCATGAGGAAGGGGCACCACCCACAGGGACCCCAGTGTGGGCATCCCCTATGGCATGGTGATAGCCAGGAGTCCTTCGCTCCTATGGTATGAGACTTGAGGCTTGGGAAGGTGTTGAATATCCTGAAAGGGGGAAGATGGGAAACAGACCCGGCCCTTCTTCTGTAGCTGTGAGCATACTTGTACCCTGAAAGTAAGCACTGAGCATCCTCTAACAGCAGCAGGTAGCCTGAAGGCTGCAGGGCACAGCTCAGGTGGGGGGCACAGTGTGGGACAGCAGGTGGGGGTCTTGGGCTAAGGGGCAGTGGAGCCCTGCAAAGGGTGCAAAGAGCACTGGAGAGGAAGCAGGGGAGTAGGTATGGCTGGCAAATGAGGAAATACGAATATCTTGGGCTGGTTGCGCCGCACTCTGCTTCTCCTCTTTCCCCATAGCTTGTGTTATCAGCTGGTTAATAGGGGAAAAAGAAAAAAGAAAAAAAAAAGGAGAAGAAAACAAAAAGAAAAGAGAGAAAAGACATAGGAGGAGGCCAGGCCCCTGAGACAGGCGGGGAGAGGGTCCCACCCTGCTTGTTTTTCAGTGCTGTGGAGCAGAAGGGGAACTGGCTGCCACTGCTGCAAGGAGCTGCCTGAAACCAAAACTGCTCACAGAGAAACTGCTCCCCTGCTCAGCCAGGGGCATATAAAGGGCTGGAGAATTGTGCCTTGGTTGTGTTGGGGTTTTTTTTGTTGCTTTTTGGGTTTTTTTTTGAGGTTCTCAGGGATGTTTAGAGAAGAGGGCATTAGGACAGTGTGCTCTCGCATCTCAGTAACATCCTGTTGTTCCATCACCCCGTGCCGTTTCACTTTGAGGTTTTTCACTTGCTATATCAAGCAGGCGGCGAGAAGTCATGGGTGTGCTGAGTGTCCCACAGGTCACCCTCCAGCTGGGACAGAGCTCCCATCACCTCCACCCCAACTGAACACCTTCCAACATGCAGGGCCTCCGCCTCCACTACACCAAGAGAGCAAAAGTGAAAATGCTCCATGTTTTGCTCCTACCCCGCTCCAGATATCTGCCCCATGGTGAGTCCCACACCCTGCCACTGGCACAAAGGCACCTCCAAGGAGGCCGTGCTACCTGCACCGCAGGAAGTGCCCCATTCACAGCACAGCCCCAGGAGCCTGGAGAAGGGAAGCTGGGGCTCTATTGGAGGAAGTGTCTGCCACAGCCTTTGTTTTCCCAAAAAAATGCAAGGCTGTCCCACTCATCCCCACCGGTTTGGGAGCTTGCACCCTGGTTGTGTTTTGCCCTGGTAGCAAAGGGAGTTATCTGTGCACTGAATTGCTTTGGGGGTCCATGCCCAGTAAATGTGGTCCAGGGATGCTGGGAGCAACTGGGATGGAAACTCAGTGCTTCCCCATGGCAAAATGTTCATTGAGAGCATTTGTACCGTGCAGCCTCATGCAGCCACGCCATGAGTCTGTTGTCACCGTGCTGTCATTGTGCTTTGGAGCTCCCAGCTGGCTGAGCACAGGGCTGCACTTACCTTGGCACAAGTCTTTGCAGCAGGGAGGAATAAGGAAAGAAAGAAGGGGGATGCAGGCAGAAAAACTGTTATTGGCCCTTATCTCCCATAGAACCAAATGGCTCTTGTCCACAGGAGCTGGGGAGCAGCTCCAGATATGTAGTGTCCATCCCAGGGACAGCACCAGGGAGCTGCTTCAACCTGCTGCCAATGCAAACCTGTGTGGCTTTGCCCTTTTGTTTTCTTTCCCAGAAAAAACTCAAAGCAAAACTGCAGTGGTGGCACGTGGCAAACCACCAGCTTCCTTGCCTGCCCCCAGCTGCTGCGAGTCGCAGCTCAGCCCCAGCCCGGGGATGGGGCCACGGCGCCAGGTTTCTGCTTGGGGTATGATTTTGGAAACTGGGATCCTGCCTTCCCCCTGGACGAGAGGGGCTGATCCAAGGTATCATCTATGCTGCTGCCATCCTAAAACTATGTAGGAGCTGGATGTCTCCAAGAGTTCCACTTCTCCATCCAGCCCAGACAGCATTAGCTGGGCTATGGAAGTTTTGGCGGGCATGCTGTTGCATGAAGCTCCATTCTTTTGGCACTGGGCTAACACTGAGCATCCAAGGTTGTATAAAGAGGGCAATAAGAAGCATCAAGAGCAGACAAACCTCTGTGTGCACAGCCCTGCTGGAGCTTCTTCCCCAGCCCCAGATGTGCCCTCTCAGTATTGCCCATTGCACACCCCAAGCAGCAGGAAAGCCACGGCCCGGGTGCAAAAAACAAGCGTGCCTTCTCCCTTGTTTTTAAGCACATCTCTGCAGGCACACAAGGCTGGAGGCAGCAGCCAGCCTTGTAGCTGGGCACCATTTCCTTCTGGGGATACACCAGCAGAAATGTGTGTTGTCCTGAGATAAAGGGAAAAGGCGAGCCCAGTACGGAGCCACTTGGCATAGCCCTTGCATGCGTGCACAAATGCTGCACGGCGATTACAGCAGAGCGGAGCATCCTCGCAGAGGGCAGCTCCAGCACACCGCCTCCGTGCACTGCCCACAGCCGACGTCCCGGCCCGGCTGAGCTCGGGGTGCCGGCGGAGGTCTGCCTTAGTGCTGCACCCGTCCCATCACAGAGAAGGAAGGAGGAAAAACAAACAGCGGGCGAGCAAAGGTTTACAACAGCCGCTCCCCATCGCTTGAAACTCTGCGTCTGGAGGCAACGCTCATCCCTTCCGCCCCAAAATCCCGAGGAAGTTAAGAACCCCCCAGTCCCTCGCCCCGTTAGAGCAGCCCGCGGTGCTGGAGAAGAGGAGAAGGAGCGGGTCTTACCGCAGGAGGCGAGGAAGGAGAGCAGCCCCAGAAGCAGCCCCAGCGGCGCTCCTCGGGGGTCGTCCATCGCAGCGCAGCACCGGCGCAGCGCAGCGCAGCCCCGCCGCGCCCGCCCGAGCCGCACACGCAGGAAATTTCGTTCGAGCCGGGGAGAGGAGAAGTGCGAGCACCCCCAGGAGGCCAGATGGGGCACGGAGCGGTGCCCAGTCCTGCCCCATTCGCTTCAGCAGAGCGCACACCTCGCTTGGAATTAGTTTCTCCCCCGTGAGATGGTTGGGCGGGTAGCCAACGGCTTGGCCAGGCTGGTGCTGCAGAAGGGATGAGCAGGATGGGGGGAATAAAGGGCAACTGAAGGAGATGCCGTACTCCATAGTGCATCTTCTCCAGAGCATCACCTGTGTACATCCTGAGCACCACGCTGCTTCAAGCATCTTGGTGATGCAATTGTGGTTTTACAGTAAATGCTTTCACAAAGATATCATCAGAAATGTAACCCTTGTCTGATAGGGAGGAACTTATCATTGGGGGGAGATATAGGCACAATGTTTGGAGGGTTTTTTGTGACAGTTGTGACCTCAGAGGGAGTTGCACCCAGCCTGGCTGCAGTATGGTGCATCTTCTGTGCAAACCTGTCCTAGAATCGGTGTCCTGTGCACCACCCCAATGGGACAAGTGGAGGAGCTGGCATTGGGAGGGCAAGGTGACCCCAGTGTCATAGCGAGGGCCTGAAAAGACCTATTCCATGGGTAGGAATGCACAATGGGGTTCAGCCTCTGGCTTTTTCTCTGCCACAGGCTTCTACCTGGAGTTAGCAGCAATGGGAAAAAGCAGAAGAAACTGAGATGCTACTGAGATGTGTTGTTTTTGAAACAAGGTTGTGATTTAATATATGTATGCTTTAACTCTGTACCTAACTTCTAACCACTACTGGATGCTGCCTTGTGCTGGCGGTGTTTCTGCAGCCCTGCATCACTTTGGTTGAGGTGATGCTTCATGCATCCTGCTTGCAGCTCTCAGCAGGGCTGACCATGCATTGCTCATTTGACCCAGGCAAGTCAAGCTTTGCTCACCATTGGCCTTAACATGCTGTCCCCACATCCCACAGGCCACCACTGTGGTATTCGTCACCATCCTGGATGAAAATGACAATGCTCCAGTGTTCCAGCAGCAGCTGTATGAGGTGACATTGGATGAAGGCCCTGACACTCTCAATGCCACACTTGTCACCGTGCAGGCCCTGGACCGGGACGAAGGGCCCAATGGCACAGTCACATATGCTATCACTGAAGGCAACATCTTGGGCACTTTCCACATTGACAGCACCACGGTCAGTCAGGATGCTGTCCCCAGCTTAGCCATCACTCTCCTCCTGTGTCCCTCACTCTCAGCTGCTGTCCCCTTGCCTTGCAGGGACAGATCCGCACCCTGAAGGAGTTGGACTACGAGATCAGCCATGGGCGGTACACCTTGGTGGTCACTGCCACCGACCAGTGCCCCATTGCCTCACGCCGGCTGACATCAACCACCACGGTAGGATTGTGACACTATGGTGTCTTTGGGGTCTAGGAGACCTTTGGGGTCCTCCATAGCAAAAATACTGAGTCGTGACCTGAACCGGTGATTGAGCACCTGGTGGGAAGGCAGGGCCAATCCAGCAATGCACCTGTGTGACACAGCTGGAGCAGTCCCTTCACTTCCCAGACCTCATTTAAGGGCTGGCAGTGGAGGTAAGGGTATCTCTTGCTGGAGATCCCTGCCTACCTGAGGTCTTCCACAGGTAAGCAGCTCTTTTTCTTCATTTCTGTGTATGTTGCATTTGGGCTTGTTCTCATTTGCTGTAGCCAAAGATTTTGCCACCCTGCTATGATTGCGGTACTTTCCATTCCATTGTAACACTGCATCTTCTCACAAGTGGTTTCACATCTCCTTCCTAGTGCTCACCAGACACTCTTCCCAGTTGGCCCAGTTGCTGTTTCATCATGGGGTTGCCAAACAGGGTGCTCGTGGTTGGGTTCAGCCATCGTTATTTGTCTGCTTTCCAGATTCCTGTTTCATTCCATGTAGGGAGGTTACTGAGAGCATCTCATCCCTTTTTCTTGCAGTGTCCCAAATTCTTTGTTCTGCTCCAAGATCAGGCAGGTTTTGCTTAAGGAAGAGATGGTGGCTAGCAGTTCCAAAGTGCTTGTTTTGCACAAATTGAACACACTGTTTATTCCTGTGGATGAAATCCAAATGTGATTTTGATATTTCTTTTCAGGCTGTATGGTGTTGTCCACATCCAAAGTGCTTTTGGAGTCTGCAGGACAGGGCAGGGGAGGCAGCAGCTCTTGGTGTGCTGCAGGCAAAGGCAGAGCTTTCCGCTGACCACAGTGAGATGTGAACTTGGAAGCTTTGTCAGCAGCAAGAACCAGGGCTAGACAGGAGAGGAAACATCCTCCCCGTGCTGCCCATGTAGCTCTGCCAGTGCAGTTTGAAAGCAGAGCTTTTAGGAGAAGATTTAGTGATTATTTTGGATCCCAAGTGATGGGAAATCCATCTCCTTGATAAGGCATGCCAGTATTTGTTTTCTCTGCTGCTAGGAAACGGAACAGACACTCAGATACAGTCTTTAAGGATTAGATTTAGCCAGTACCAAATGTCCATATGACGAACCGTATGACCCTCAATCCAGGAGATCAAAAAGCATCTCCTGTTTAGCATCTTCTTCATAGCCACCCATAAAACCCATATGTCCAGCTAGAAGAGTTGGAGGAGCCTCTTCTAGTGCTCCATAAGCTCAGGCTTTCACCTGCCATCAGAGACACTCTCCTCAGGCGGACATTCTTTGCCATGCAAGTGCCCAAAAGGGCTTAACTCTCTCTGTGATACAGTGAAGTACGGGTATATAAACAAGTTTTGTGGAGGGTGACTCAGTTAAAAAGCCAAATGCCTGAAAGACTTGAGCTCAGCCTGGCTGATGGCCATGATGGCTGTGCTCATACCGTGCTCTACTTCATCTGAAACTGTTGATGCTTTTTTGAGACATGTAGGCTCACTGATGTCCAGCCAGCTGAATGTGTCATGGAAAGGGATGGTAAGCCAGCTGCGTTGGTGGTGTTTTGTGTTTGGATAAACATGCAATCTGCACATTTTTTCTCATTTGCTCATCGTGAGAGGTGAAGCCCTTGGTTGTCCAGGAGGAAAAGGAGTGAGCAAGCCTTTCAGAAAGCTGGAGAACAGCTGGCTGCAGAGAACAGCTCTCTGTGCACTCAGTTCTTTTGTGGACAAGCACATTTCTCCAATGTTTCCATTCCAATTTGGGATTGTTAGGATGTGGAGTTTTCTACCAGTAATTTCATCCACCAATGGGCACTTGGCCAGTGCCCTCTCCCAGCCCTCTGTACTCTCTTCCCTCTCCTGCAGGTGCTGGTGAATCTCAATGACATCAATGATAACTGTCCCACCTTCCCACGACTCTATGAGGGCCCCTTCGACGTGACAGAGGGACAGCCTGGCCCACGCATCTGGACCTTCCTGGCTCATGATGGAGACTCGGGGCCTGGTGGGCAGGTGGAGTACAGCATCATCGCTGGGGACCCTCTGGGTGAGCAGGGACATGGAATGCTAGCTCCTAAACTGTGTGCTGGAGGCAGTGGTACGGCCCCATCCCTCTTGCCCTACCCTACAGGGGAGCACGGTGTGCAGCCCACGCTTATGGAAAGGATGGGCTCGCTTTTTTGCTTTATTTTATGGGTTGTTTTTTTTTTTTTGAAGCAGAGCTTTGCCACCAGGCAGGGAGGGGGGTGGGTGGAGGAGTTGCGGAGCACAGGCGGAAGCCTTTCAGAAAAGCCATCCTCCCAGCTGGCTGCTTCTGCAAATTCTGCCTTTCGACACCAGGAAATCCTGTTTTGAGCAACAGGAAACTTAACCTGTTAGTGGCCAGGGATGGGGGCCTGGGCTTGCCCAAGCCCAGCTTGGGGGAGAGGAGGTGGAGGGGGGGAATCTGCTGAACAACAAATGCAGCAAAATAAATAGCGCAGAAAGAGAAACTGAGAAATGTAAGCATACAGCAGCACTGCAGGATGCGTTGGGGTCTGAATGTCCCTGTAACTCATGGCAAAGCTACAGCCCCAGAGCAGATGGCAGAGCAGCTGCAAGTGTCTCCAGCTGCATGGCAGCTGAGGGGATGTAGCTACAGCTGTCACTGCTCTTTCCCCCCTCTTCCCCCCCCCACCCCTCAGCCTGGCCAAAGTGTCTGGTGATGGCAGCCAAGGCTTTCTGGAAGGCAGAGCCCAGTCCCGTCTACCAGCTGACCCTGGCTGCAAAACATCTCCAGAACAACTGAGAAGCGGCCCCTTGGCTCTGGGGCCATCCATGCCATGCAGGCCCCCTGCCCAGGCACAAACAGATGCTTGGAGGGCTTTTTGGCATCTTTAGAAAGGACTGTGAGCACCTTTTTTTTTTTTTTGCCATTCAGTTCCCCTACCCAGCTCCTCCTCTCCTGGCAAGGATGTTGGGCCCCGAGATAGACCCTGCTACCCTGTTTCCCTAGCAATGGGGCTGTCCCCTGGTCCACAAAGCACACCCCTCCCCATGGTGGTGGATCTGAGGTCAGATCCAACCTCAGAACCAGGGTGCATGTCCCATGTCCCCTTGGGTGGGGTGGCGCGGTGCAAACCATGGCCCTGCCATCTCTGGCAGGGGAGTTTGTGATCTCCCCAGTGGAAGGGGAGCTGCGGGTGCGGAAGGATGCTGAGCTGGACCGTGAGAACATCCCCTTCTACAACCTCACCATCTCTGCCCGGGACCGGGGTGTGCCCCCCCTCAGCTCCACGGTGAGTCCACAGGGACACACGGTGACCAGCAAGCCACCATCTTATGTCCCCAACTCCTTCCTCCAGGAAGGAGATGAGAGGAATAGACTTAAGTGCTCCCTATCAGAGCCTGTACCTCTTCTCTGCCCCTGCAGATGGTGGTGGGTGTCCGTGTGCTGGACGTTAATGACAATGACCCTGTGCTCCTCAACCTGCCAATGAACATCACCCTCAGTGAGCACGCCCCTGTCTCCAGCTTTGTCACACGGATCCTTGCCCGGGATGCAGACCAGGGCCCAAACGCCCTCCTTACCTTCGATATAACTGCTGGCAACAAAGAGAGTGCCTTCTACATCAACAGCACCGTACGCCCCGTCGAGGGTTTGGGCACTGGGGTGTAGGGTGGGCACAGCTCCCTTCTTTGCCCCCATGGGCTGTCTTGCACCCTGGGAAGGGTGTAGGGCTCCCCAAAGCTAAGGAAAGTGAAGATCTATGGGTCATAAGTGCACCAGCCACCAAAGTGGGGCTGTGTAGAGATATGGGGCCCTACAGACTGGTGGGTCCTCAAGGACTCTGTGGCACCAGGCAGAACTGCTCTGGTCTATGCATTCCATAGGGTGCATTCACCAGCAGGTGAAGCCTGCCTCAAGTCTCTTGTACCTATTTTCTCCTTTTTTCTCTGTAGACCGGCATCATCTACGTGAACCGCCCTTTGGACAGGGAGCGGGTGGCAGAATACAGGCTGACCATCACTGTGAAGGACAACCCTGAGAACATCCGCAATGCCAGGCGGGTAATTACAGACACCTCCAGGCCTCCAGCAGTGCAGGAGGCAGGGTGTGGGAGAAGGGGCTCCTGCTGACTCCATGCAACATCAGTAGACATCATGTATGGGGGAGCTGAACACCCCAGTGGCATCTGTCAGGATGTCCCAAACACCACCCTTTGAGGGTTTGGGCTAAGAAGGGATTTCTGGCTGTGGAACAGGCATCCCTGTAGACTCTCCTGGGTGATCTGGGGAACATGGCATCGTGGTTGCACAGGGCTCCAGTTCTGGGGAACATGGTTTTGTAGGAGAAGTGGGTGGTGATCTTGCTGAAAGGACCTTGCAGTCATCACCCTCTTGTCCCCATTTTCCTTCACAAACCTTTAGGATTTTGACCTGCTGGTCATTTCCATAGCGGATGAAAACGACAACCACCCCCTCTTCACCCAGAGTTCCTACCAGGCCGAGGTGATGGAGAACTCGCCCCCGGGTAGGTCTGTCCTCACTCCATGGGGGGCCGGGCAAGGGAAAGTGCCTTCTGTCCACCATGGAGGAGGCACCACGAGCAGTGCTCCAATGGTGCCACCACACAGGGTGAGGCTGAAGGTCAGTGGGAAGGGGATACTGAGTGTGAGGGGAGGTCAGCCTTCAGGAGACCGTGGCTTTTGTCTATGCAGCAAGTGGGAACGCTTTCTGGCACAGGCAAGATGCAAGCTTGCAATGAATCAGCCCTGTTTAGGAACTGCTCAACAGCAGAGAGCAAGATGATGGTCCAAATGGAGCCCTGTGGGCAGCCAGTGATTCTTATAGGGGGTAGGACTAGCACCTGGAACTGTCTTGCTTAATGGGATGGAGATGAAACATTCCAACCTGTCCAGATGGACAGTTCTCAGCCCACGTGCTAAGAATATTCCTCTTATTTTTATGTCTTTCTTCCTTTCTGCCTTTTAAATCACTCACTGCTCCAAGGTATGTCTCCCACCTACCTGGTAGCTGCTCCCAGGCAAAGGATTTGTCCACCCCCAGGAGCCCCCATCCCACAGCACACAGAAGCTGATTTGATGGATGTGTCTGTTTGCTTTTAGCAGGATGTCCCACCGCCATGTCTGGGTCCCACGTGCCAGTCTGCAGGGCTGCAGCAGCCACCCCCTCACACCCCGCAAGGCCTCACTTTGTCACCTCCTCCATTTATTCATTGCTGTCTCTCATGCATCACCAGGGTGGGAGGGACTGGGGGGGGGCTCTGTAGGGCCTGCCACCCTCCCTAACCTTTGTTGTCCCATCCAGGGACTCCAATCACCATGCTCAATGGACCCATCCTAGCTTTGGATGGCGACCAGGGCAGTAATGCTGTGGTGACCTACCAGCTCTTGGGGACATCCCCGGACCTCTTCATTATCAACAATAGGACAGGTGAGATGGTGAGGCAGGCCCCAATGCCCAGACCAGGGCCACCAGGCAGAAGTGAGGTCTGTCACCAGACTTTTCTGCTCTTCCAGGTGTTGTTTCAGTGAAGCCTGGTGGTGTGATAGACCGTGAAGCTTTGCTGGACCCACTGCTGGAGTTCACACTGGTGGCACTTGACACTGGGGGGCTGAACAGCACTGCTGGCCTCACAGTGACTGTCCTGGATGACAATGATAACCGCCCTGTCTTCCAGCCAGTGTTCATCACAGCTCGGCTGAGGGAGAACAGCCCCCCAGGTGAGGGTGGGCAGCAGGGACATCAGGGTGACCCACAGGACTATGTGGAGGTGGCTTTTGACTGCAGGGCTTGACTGAGTTGGGGTTGAAGGGACAGGTTGGGAGCTAAGGCTGCCTACATTGCATGGTGGCATTTTGCTTGGGAATGGGGCTGGTTTCTGTTGCCCTCCATCCCTTATTTTAGCAGGTTGTATTCCCCCTTTCTAGGCTTCTCCGTCCTCCAGGTGACAGCCACGGATGCAGACAGTGGCCTCAACAAGCAACTGGATTACAGGATCGAGGGCGGAGGCCAGGACAGGTTCCTGATTGATGCCACCACAGGGGTGATCCGTGTGGCCAACCTCAGCATTGACCGGGAGGAGCGTGATGCCTATCGGCTGACGGTGGTGGCCGTGGACCAGGGCACGCCAGCTCTCTCAGGCACTGCCACCGTCAGCATCCTCATTGATGATGTCAACGACTGCCGGCCCGAATTCATCAATCCCATCCAGACGGTCAGCGTGCCTGAGTCAGCCCCCCCTGGCACTGTGGTTGCTGAGGTGACCGCCATTGACCGGGACCTCCATCCACGGCTGGAGTACTACCTGCTGGAGATTGTGGCCCGTGATGACACGGATGCACTGGTGTCTGACCAGCAGGAAGCATTCACGGTGGATTTTAGGACAGGTAGGAGAGTGGGAAGGGTGGCGTGGGCAGCATGGATCCCTCTTCTCTCTTCTGCTTCTTTTTCTCTGCCTGGAGGTAGGTGTCCAAGGCATGGGGCGATGACACTAAACTCCTGCCTCCCCACTCTGCTATTCCAGCTTATCTAACCCTTTTCTTTCCTCTTTCCAGCTCTTGGCTCACCAGGTTTGTCTCTGTGTCCACACCTGTTTCTCCCTCCATGCCATCCTTCCATCTCACCCATCATCATTGCAGGTGGCCAGACAGGCAGGCGGTGGCTGCTCAGCCTTTGCAGACTGGCTGCGGGCACCCTCACAGAGGGGGGACTGGGATGGGGGGAATGGAGTAAGTGGTACCAAGGGCAGGTGGGCCTGGAGCCTTCCCCCAGGAGTGTTTTAGAAGCGTGGAGCTGATATGGGAAAGAAAAAATCGCTTAGTAGAAAGGAGGTGAGGAAAGACTATTAAAAGTGCCTTGATGTTGCATGAAGGTAGATGACAATCATGTAGTGATGCAGCAGAATTTGCTCCCAAATCTCTCTTGTCTGCACAAGGCAAATCTTTGGTAGAGAAGAGAGAGACCCAGCTCTCTGGGCAGAGTAGAGCAGGCAGGATGGCAGGAGATGGGCAGTACAGAGAGGGAAGTCGTCTCTTTATGTAGTTTTCCCTGCTCAGCCATTGGAGAGGTAAATGTGTGAACACACAGGAGGAAGCAACAGTCAGCTGGTGCCAATTGGTCTGCCTAGGGTCCTCAACAAAGTGCAGCCTCTAACTCAAACCTCTTGGGGTTTCCAGGAGCTGTGAAGATCAAAACTCCCCTCAACCGGGAACTTGTGGCCACCTATGAGGTCACCATCTCTGTCCATGACAATGCCAGTGAAGTCATTGACCGCTCGGTCAGTGTGCCCAATGGTAAGCATGATCCTTTGCCATGGGGGTAACTGGGTGGTATGGGTGCACGTTGCCTTTCCCAGGCACCAGTATGGCCTCGTGGCCCTTGACAACCATCCCAGAGCCAGCCACACAGACTAGCTTAGGGCTGAAGTAAATGAGGCTGTCACACAGCCAGCTAGGGTCACAGCTGAAGACAGCCATTCCTTGTAATGAGCCAGTTCAGTTTAGTTGGCTTTCCTGGAGTTTCATGTTCTTTAGGACCATTTCATCCTTCTTTCCCTTCTCTTTCTCACTTCTCCTTTTCTCTCTCTTCTCTCCCCCATGTTCTCCCCAGCCAAACTGACAATTAACGTCTTGGATGTCAATGACAACACGCCACGCTTCCGTCCATTCGGGGTCACCCATTTCACTGAGCGGATCCTGGAGGGAGCCACGCAGGGCACCACACTCATCTCCATCTCAGCAGTGGACCCAGACAAAGGGGCCAATGGGCAGATCACCTATGAGCTGCTGGACCTGTCCCCAGAAGGCTATGCCTGCCTCGAAGATCAGTCAGCAGGTTGGTGGTCTGGGGAGGTGTGCACCCCACAACCTCTGCAAGGAAAGTAGGGAAGTAGTGGAGTGTCTGAAGCCCCTTGATACAACCCAATCTAAAAGGGAACAAGCTGTAGTACTTCTATGAGAAATTTGGCCAGGATTTGGCCACTGAGTACCAAATCTAACCAAGTAGATAGGGTGTTCCATAAAAACACTGTCTGATTTCCAGCTTGCTGTGGTAGCTAGCCCATAGAAAGGTTTCTTTACTTAATTTCTCTCCTGACTCATTGCATATAAGATTCCTTTATTCCATCACCACTACCTAGCCATGTTCTGTGTGCAGAAAAGGCTTGTTAGGAGGGGATCTGGGGGCAGGTTTCTCATTTCAGGGTCTGCCATCCTCTAGGGAAGGTCGTGGCCAACAGGACAGTGGACTACGAGGAAGTGCAGTGGCTGAACTTCACTGTCCGAGCTTCCGACAACGGCTCTCCCCGCAGATCCGCTGAGATCCCTGTGTACCTCCAGATAGTGGACATCAATGACAACAACCCCATCTTCAGCCAGCCTTCCTACCAGGTGAGCCGGGTCCAAGTCTGTGCAGAGCTGGGCAGTGGTGCGTTCACCTGAGTATTGCCTTGGTGGATTAGCTAGTTATTAACTCTCATTTCTTACAAAAATGGCAAACAGTACAAGAGCCAGCCCTCCCTGCTCCCTTTGCTTGCAGAAAGCTGTCTTTGAGGACGTGCCGTTGGGTACAGTCATCCTGAGGGTCAAGGCAACGGATGCGGATTCTGGGCCCTTTGCTCTCATCCAGTACAGCCTAGGGGATGGAGAGGGCAAGTTTGGGATAAATCCTGACACGGTAAGGAGCCAGTTAAAGCTAGAACAGAGGGGGAAAAAGGGTGGGGAGGCTGAGATGATCCCACCCTATGGCCCCAAGGGCAGCCTTACTCCTGCACCTCACTGCCTCTCCCTTGTCAAGTACCAGCTCTGCTAGATAAGACGCTCCTGAAGGTCTCTGTGCTGCAGGGTGACATCTACATCCTGTCAGCCCTGGACCGGGAGAAGAAGGACCACTACACGCTGACGGCTGTGGCCAGGGACAACCCTGGGGACATCTCCAGTAACCGTAGGGAGAACTCAGTGCAGGTAGGTCACCACCAGCTCTAGGGAGGAATGAGCCTGAAGGAAGAGCAGAGGATCCCAGGACATGGGGCTGTGGGATTAACAGTGCAGGTGGACTTTGCACTACAGGCACCAAGCATCCATGGGAGTGGATGGAGCAGGAGGGGCAGGGGAGGTGGGTGCTATTGTCTGTAAGTGCTCCATCCGGTCGTGGAGTGAATGGGTGCCTCGGCTGCATTTGTCTCCATTGTTGGGGACAGGAATTGGGCCAGTAGAGTGAGATGAATAGCAGGAAGGGCACCATGCTCCAGTAGCAGTCATGGAAGGGGTCTCCATCCTCATGTGACCCAGTGGGCTGGGCTTTGTCGAAGGTGCTGATCACTGTCCTGGACATCAATGACTTCAGACCGCAGTTTAGCAAGAGCCAGTTCAGCACCAGTGTCTATGAGAATGAGCCAGCGGGTACGTCAGTGATCACCATGACGGCAACAGACCTGGATGAAGGGGACAACGGTGTGGTGACCTATAGCATTGAGGGTCCTGGAGCAGGTAGGTGCCACTGGAGGCTGTGGACGGGGGATATACAGGGTTATGGCAAGGAGCTGTAGGGGCCAATAAGAGTTAAGGTTTTGCAGGGGAATAGAGATGGTGCCTGAGATCCAGTATATCCCTGCACAGCACTGAGCACAGCAGGGTGGCCTGGGGACAGCACCTTTGATGCTGCCCAGGTGTGAGAATTCAGCAGCCAGGTGGACAGGGATGCCCCAGACTGGCATCCTGAAAGCACCCTCACCCTGGGCTCAGACAGACAGCTCTGATCCATCACTCTATCACAGGGATTATCCACTAGCAAGGGGTGTGCTTCATCTAGTGGACATATTTCTAAAGTATACCATTCATTGTTTATTTAGTGTCAAGTGTTCAGAGCCTGAGGTGTGTTTTGCTTGTCTCCAGAGGCCTTCAAAATCAATAAAGACTCTGGGCTTATCACGTCCCGGCGGCGCTTGCAGTCTTATGAGAGATTCAACCTGACTGTGGTGGCCACAGACAAAGGTCGTCCCCCTCTCTGGGGGACCACTATGCTTCACATCGAGGTCATTGACATCAACGACAACCGCCCTGTCTTCATCCGTCCACCCAATGGCACCATTTTGCACATCAAGGAGGTACATCTGGGACTTGAAGGGGTGGGTGGTAGGCAGAGGGAGGTGGCACACTATGGCACATAGTCTTCTGGTGGCCAAACACGCTCTCCATGCCCACCAGGGATGATACAAGACCTTACTTTAGCACATGGCAAGAGGCTGGGTCGGCACTTGCTTTTGGTGAAAACTGGAAGGGTTTCCTGGGATGAGGAGGTCATGTCTGGATGTTAGATCAGCCTCTGAGCAGAGCTGGTTCCCAGAGGTATATCCTGGGGAACAGAAACCCCAGCAGTGTACAAAATAGGGAAATAGCCAGTCTCTGCATGCTGAGTGTGCTGTAAACATGGGCCAAAAAGCTGACATTTAAGATGTTTCTCCTTTCTGAGAAGCCAGGCACCAGTACCCAGAGTTGCAGCTATTCCAGAAGAAATCAATTCCATGTTTTCCCTTTGGGGCTGTCAGCATGGGCTGCACAGCTCCAGCACTGGAGACAGGGACAGCTGGGATGGTCACAAACACCCCCGTCCCCCCACCCAGTTCCCCCCAGGATACATGAGTGGTGTGTTGCAAGGTGCAGGGGATGTTGTGGGTGTTGTAAGCCCCAGGCTGTGTTTTGGACAGGCAGTACAAGGGGGGTTTGGAGGGGCTGATGGCCAGGGGCTGGCTTGCAGTGTGGGGGCTGAGGTGCTGCTCATGTGCCAACAGGAAATTCCTCTGCGCTCCAACGTCTATGAGGTCTATGCCACGGACAAGGATGAGGGCCTTAATGGTGCAGTACTGTACAGCCTCCTGAAAACTGGGGCGGGCAACAAGGACTGGGAGTATTTCAGCATCGATGCTGTCAGTGGGCTGATCCAGACAGCCATGCGGTTGGACCGGGAGAAGCAAGCAGTGTACAATGTGAGTGAGGTGATAGCACACCTGGACTGGTGGGGTGGTGACATCTGTCCCTGTAGTGGAGATGCCTCACCGCCACCTTAGTAATATCCAGGTGGTTATCAAATGATACCAGAGGATGCAAAAGGGATGTGGTACGGTCAAGAGGTGGCCACCAGAAGGTGGCATCCTGGAGGATGTGGTGGTGGGCCATCACCCAGTTCCCTGTTAAATTTCCTCTGCCACACAGCCACCCCTTTGCCAGTGCCTTGGCAATGTCCCTGCCTGCCTTTGCCCTGAACAGCACTTCATTTCTCTCTCTAGCTGATCATTGTGGCCTCTGACCAGGGCCAGCCAGCCTATGAGACAATGCAGCCCCTTCAGGTCGCTCTTGATGACATTGATGACAATGAGCCTATCTTCATCAGACCACCTGTAAGGCATCAAGGAGGGCACAGAGGGTGCTGGGATGGGGCTGCATGTGATGGAGCATGCACTGCTCACCATGTTAGGACACTTCTAGCCTCTAAAAGACAAAGGGTGGTGGGGGGGAGGTGGGCACTCAAGGCTCATACACCACAGTAAGCTTTCCCTCCCTTCTCCTGGGCTTTGGCAGAGAGACAGTCCCCAGTACCAGGCACTCTCCGTCCCTGAGCACTCGCAGCCTGGCACCGTGGTGGGCAACGTCACTGGTGCAGTGGATGCAGATGAGGGCTCCAATGCCATCGTCTACTACTTCATAGCAGGTGAGATGGGGACACAGCATGCCCAAAAAAAGAAGATGACCTAAACTACCATCCCTAGAGTCATTCTGCATCAATTCTGATCCAAGCATTCTATGTTTACCTGCATGCATGAGAGTTTGCATCGCTCCCCTGGGCTGCTGACCATACTTCTAATGTGGTAAAGCACATGCTGAGCCAAAAGGCTCAGCTCCCTTTCCTGAATGCAGCTGGGAACAGAGAGAACAACTTCCAGCTGAGCAGAGAGGGGAAGCTGCAAGTCCTGCGTGACCTGGACCGTGAGAAGGAGCCCTACTACTCCATCATCGTCAAAGCATCCAGCCAGAGGAACTGGTCCCCACCCCGAGGCCAGCGAGCAGGCAGAGCACAGTCCTGGGACCTCAGCACAGATCTGACCCTTCAGGAGGTGCGGATTTTCTTGGATGACATCAATGATCAGTCCCCCCAATTCACCAAGTCAGAGTACACAGCAGGTAAGGATTGCTGGTGCCTGGGGGCAGGGGAGGGTGGAAATCCCAATAATGAGGGGATGGGGAAGCAATGCAGCAGAGATCCAGATCTCTGTTCTGTCTCTCTCCCGAAGGGGTGGCCACAGATGCCAAGGTGGGATCAGAGCTGATCAAGGTCTTGGCAGTGGATGCTGATGTGGGCAACAACAGCCTGGTCCTGTACAGCATCCTGGGGATCCGCTACATCAAGCAGCACTCTAATGATTCTGAGGAGGTGGCCAACATCTTCAGCATCGGTGCGTAGCCTGGATGCCACAGGAGCACAGGGCCAGATGATCCAATGGTCAGAGATGTCCTCCATAGCCATGGTCACTTAGGCAGCATGGCTGTCCCTCCATCCTCTTTCTTCCACTTTCAACATAGGCTCTGGCTTTCAAGTGCTTCTGTAGGTCACCTGCCAAGCCCTGGTTTGCAGGTTCATTTGTGGAGACCTCAGGTGAGCATTTTGCTGTGGCTGCACTAACCTTGGGCTCCTGGCTGTTCTTTTCCCAGGTACTCTTGATGGCATCCTAAGAACCTTTGATCTCTTCACGGCCTACAACCCTGGCTATTTTGTGGTGGACATCATGGCCTCTGACCTTGTGGGCCACAACGACACAGCCATTGTGGGGATCTACATCTTGCGGGATGACCAGCGAGTCAAAATCATCATCAATGAGATCCCTGATAAGGTCAGGCAGTTTGAGGAGGAGTTCATCAGTCTGCTTTCCAACATCACGGGTGCCATCGTTAACACGGATGATGTGCAGGTAACCATGGGATCTCCAGGTTATTTCTTGGGGCAGATCACCTTCCACACATAGCTTGGGAGATACAGCATTGCAGACATTGATGTTTCTCCCCAGTTCCATGTTGACAAGAAAGGCCGGGTGAACTTCGCACAGACAGAGCTACTGATCCATGTGGTGAACAGGGAGACCAACCGCATCCTGGATGTGGAGCGGTACGTCAGCCGGCATTGCTCAGAGCCCAGGGGGAGCCTTGCAGACATCATTAAGAAGCCCAAGCACTTTTTTTTTCCTCCCCAGGGTGATTCAGATGATCGATGAGAACAAGGAGCAGCTGAGGAACCTCTTCAGGAACTACAACGTGCTGGATGTACAGCCCGCCATCACTGCCCGTGCCCCGGACGACCTCTCAGCTCTGCAGGTGAAGGCCCACCTGGAGCTGGAACTGGCCACCCTCAACCCGGAGAGAAGTTGTCCCCCATTAACTGTGGGGGGATGCCTGTGCTGGGGAGCTGGGTCAGCGCCGGAGGTTGCCGCTACCCCTCTGTCTCTCCCAGATGGCGATCATCGTGCTGGCCGTACTGCTCTTCCTGGCTGCCATGCTCTTCATCCTCATGAACTGGTACTACCGCACAGTGTGAGTAGTGCCCAGCTCCCACTAACCTGCTTGTCCTGCTCCTTCCAGACAACTTTCTGACCTTCTCCCCTGATTTGCTGTACTTATTTCTTTTGTAGGCACAAAAGGAAGCTGAAAGCCATTGTGGCGGGCTCCACAGGTGAGCAGGGCTGGGAGATTCCAGATGCATGGCTCAGCAGGGTGCCTGGCTGGCATGCATGGTGCTAGATGTTGAGGTGTGGCGGTAGGAGGCTTTCCCCTCATCCAGGCTCCCTGCCATCAGCCCCATCACAGCGTTCTCTTCCTGCCACTAGTGCCTTTTTGGTCACTGAATGCCCCTCATAAAGAAACTGCCTTATGCCTCTGGCTTTTTGCTGCTTGCATGCAGCTGAGCTGCTGTGCAGCCTTCACCCCTGCCTTTTGCAGGGAATAGAGGCTTCATGGACATCATGGACATGCCAAACACCAACAAGTACTCCTTTGATGGGTGAGTTCTCCTATCTCTGTGCTTCCTCATACATTGAGGGGTGCTCTCAATGAGGCACCCATATTTTACAGTCAGGGATGTGCTGGTGGTGGAGAGTCCTCTGCTTTATGAAGGGATTCAGCTGGGCACAGTGTTTGGGGCGTTCTCTAGCTGCCCTCTCCTTGCTCTCCCTTGGGCTGAGCACTGTTCCCCTCCTGAGGCAGGGCCAACCCTGTGTGGCTGGACCCCTTCTGCCGGACCATGGAACTGGCGGCACAAGCGGAGCATGAAGACGACCTGCCTGAGAACCTGAGCGAGATCACCGACCTCTGGAACAGCCCAGCCAGGACCCATGTGAGATGCAGCCCTGGCCGTGCTCCTGGGGGCCCCTTTTGGGATGACCACCCATTTCTATGCCCATTCTCATGCTGGCACCAAAGCCACACTCTCCTCCCACAGGGCACCTTTGGCAGGGAGCCCTCAGCTGCCAAGCCTGAGGATGACCGGTACCTGCGAGCTGCCATCCAGGAGTATGACAACATTGCCAAGCTGGGGCAAATCATGCGTGAGGGGCCCATCAAGGTGAGTGTTCCTACCATGAGCATCCTCGCTGTGAATCCATCATTGCTTCCTCCCACCAGGTGCTACACCAGAGGGGGATTTTTTTCTGCAGGAAACACCAGGATGGGGCCAATCTTCCTCCAAAAAACAGTTCTCTCCCTTGCATAACCCATCCTCTCTCCTCCTCCACCCAGGGCTCTCTCCTGAAGGTGGTCCTGGATGATTACATGCGCTTGAAAAGGCTCTTTGCCCAGCGGATGGTGCATAAGGCCACCTCCAGTCAGGGGGACCGCTCCTCGGTCACAGAGGTAGAGGGGGTGTATGTGGGCATGGGGAGATGCTTGCTGTGCCCTTTGGGATGCAGTGTGTCCTCCTGGCCCCAGAACCCAGTGACAGGGCCTTGTGCAGCCCAAGGCTAGCTTTGCAATATCTGGATGCACAGAAAACTGCTCTCCAAAATAAGAAAGGGGAGATCAGTCCTGGAGCTCTCTGTGCAGAAAGAGGAGGATTGGATCTCTCCTTCTCAGAAAGAGCAGTGATGCACTGACACAGGCTGCCCAGGGAGGTGGTGGAGTCACTGTCCCTGGAAGTGATCAAGAAAAGAGGAGGTGTTCTGAGCATCATGATTTAGTGCCATAGTGGTGATGGGCTGACAGCTAAACCTGACGGTTTAACTGGCACTTCCAGTGTTTATGATTCTTAGTGGTGCAGAAGGGAGTTAGGACATCTGGTGACATCTTGGTGGGGTTTTGCAGCTCATCCAGAAGGACCTGGAGGAGGATGAGGAGCGCAGCCCCAGCCAGGGCAGCCTGCGCTTCCGGCACAAGCAGCCAGTAGAGCTGAAAGGCCCCGATGGCATCCATGTGGTGCACGGCAGTACAGGTACACTGCTGGCCTCTGACCTCAACAGCCTCCCTGAGGATGACCAGAAGGTACTGGGGCGCTCACTGGAGACTTTGACAGCCGACTGTGGGGCTTACGACCACAACGCCCGCACTGAGTCGGCCAAGTCCACCCCCCTGCACAAGATGAGGGAGGTGATCATGGAGAGCCCACTGGAGATCACTGAGCTATGACCAGCGGCACCCACCCAGGCCAGCCAGGGATGGCGGGGGATGAGCACAGAGATGGGGGGCAGCAGGTACTGGGGATTTGAGACTGGCACTCGGTCCCCTCTCTATCTGTCCCTGCATTTCAACCCAGCAGCCTTGAAGAGCTGGGCCCTGGGAGAGGGCTCTCTGGACTGATTCGCCCTTCCTTGCGTGTCATTGAATCATTAAATCATTCATTTTTTTAATTAAAAAAAAAAAACAGAACTTTTTTTCTTTTTTTTTAAATAATGCTGAGTGAATGCAATGAACTCAAGCGTTATGAGGCTGGACAGGGATGAAGGCAACCTGAAGGCAGCACAGCCATGTCAAGGCGTCCCCCACGCCAACCGATGCTGGGATCAAAGCCCATTGCACATCAGTTGTGGGCAGCGAGGGCTGGGCAAGCAGACATGGCCCGAGCCCACCCAGCATTACTGCTTGTTGTCACCTTTCCGGCAGGGAAAGACCCAACCGAAGACATTTCTCCATTTTGCTGGCTTTACCAAAATGTGTTACGATGTGGATAAAAGAGAGAGACTGACAATTGCGGGCTTCTGGCTGTCGAGTGTTTGTGCGTACCCTTTTCCCCTCGTCCTTCCCCCTCTCTTTGGCTCTCGGGTTTGTTCATTTGGGGGTTGTTTCCAACTGTAACTTTGTGGAGAGTTTTGGGAATGGTCTGTTACAGGAATCAGAAATACACTCCTTATGGCTTTGGTTAAGCTGCCTGTTGTCTTTCCTCCTGGCCGTGCAAACAAGATCACTGTCCCACAGCCACCATTTGAAAAGAAAGCCCTTTAATTCCCTTAATTCATCCCTCCACCCAACCTTACAGGCTGGGTTTGGGGAGAAACATGACATCCCCCAAGCAACACCACAATGGATAGAAGAGAAGGAAGACAAGAGCTGGGCTGATGGAGGTGTTTATTGGTGGTGAGATGAGAACAAGCCAACACACCACTGCCTCATCACCACACTGTGGCATCAGGATCCCCTGCAAAGGATGTTTGCTGGGAAGGAGACTCCATAACTCACTTGTTTGTGTGTTTATGGGATGCCCACACTTTAGATACATATTCCAACAAGGCTCCCCTACCAGCAGATTGAAGGTGACCCCATGTTGCATCCCACGCCCAGGGCTGGGGATACCAGCCCATGCTGCCCTGAAGGTAGGGAACCCCACATCCCAGCCCTGCAGTGCTGGGTTTGCATCCTTCTGCAGGCTGTGCCCATCCTCACACAGCAGCAGTGTTAGGGCAGTGTCTACCTATTTATCTATCTATATATTTTTATGTGTATGTGTATATATACATATACATGTATGCATACATATATTTATACACACGTATATGTGCATATATACATAAACATATACATATATCTCTCTCTAAAAACAAACATGTGCATGTTTCTAACCCAGCCTATGTCTTCTTCCCACCTGCAACATTCATCTACTGCAGAAGTCATGTGAAGCCAGGCATGTGGAATCTGCTTTCTTTCTTTAACTGGTGACCATGGGAAAAAAAATAAAACTAAAAAGCCACCCCAGCTGGGACTGAGGCTAGCAAAGGTCTTGCCAAAAACCGTGTGAGAACTGTGGAGTGAGAGCACCAGCAAACTGGGACCAGCACTACAGCAGCAGAGCCCATCCCAGCCCATGGAGCTTCTCCGATCAAGGCTTTGGTATTGGTTCTGGGTGGGATGCAAAAGGGGATGACCAAAGGGCTTCACTCAGCAGGTAGCATGATGGGGGGGATGTTGAAACAAGCCTACCACTGAGCTCTCAGTCCCAACAACAAGACAAAGTCCCTTAACCCGATCCAAAAATCCAAGACCCAGGGGTGGAAAAGAAGGCAACAAAGTGGGCTGGAGTGCCCCGGAGTCCAGCAGGGACCCTCCGGGACACCCCATCCCTGGTGCTGTAGCCACATCCCAAGGAGAGGGGGGTCCAGGGTGGAGGTGCTCCTAGTTCCACACATGCTTCCTGCAGTGCTCCACAGCCTGTGGGGAAAGATGGGGCAGATGGGGGCTGCACCGCTGCAGGGTGTGCGGCGGGCAGGAGGATTGCTGCTGTCACTTACGTCACACTCGGTGGCAGTGGCCATGCTGATGCACCAGTAGTCGGGTCCCTGGGCGCAGGGGGCTGAAGTCAGCTCTGAGTCACAAGCTCGGAGTTTCTGCCAAGGGAGAAATAGGGGAGGAGTGAGGTTGTGCCCTGTGAGCCATCAGTCCCACCACAACCCGTGGGTTTGCACTCACAGTGCAGACAAAGTCAGGGTCCATGATCTGCACGAGAAGCCGCACGGCTGCTGGCTCATACTGCACCACCAGTGCCTCGCACTGCAGGAGAGAGGGGTCAGGGTGAGCCTGGTGCTGGGGGGGAGTCAGGGACCACCCCAGGCACAGCCCCACTGACCGTGCTGGTGAGCGGGCCGGGCAGCAGCTCACAGCCCTTTTCCAGCATATCGCCCAGCTCTGTCAGCGTCTCGTTCTTCAGCAGCTCGTTATCCAGGTAGGTGATGAGGATCTGGCAGACGTTGCAGAAGGCTCCAGCAGCCGGCTCCAGTGCTGACCCCAGCTCTGCCCCCCGGACTTTCCCCCGGCGCGGGCAGACATGCAGCATGGTGCACACAGCCTGCGGGTCAGTGGCCTCCAGCAGCATGATGACCACTGCCTTGCCATACGAATCCACAAAGTCCTTGCACTGCCCAATGACGCTGTGCGGCAGCATGTAACACACCTTCTCGATGTCATTCACCAGCTGCTCCTGTTGGGTGTGGAAGGGGTGATGCCACAGGGAACTCCCTTTGCTCCCCGCAGCCCCCCACGGTCCCCACTAACCTCGGTCATGTTGTTCTCCAGGAGGCTCTCAGCCGTCCGCACAGCAAACTCGCACACCTCGCACAGCGGCGTGGCCTCCTGGGAGGGAGAGAAAAGGGCTAAGTTGCACTCACCACATCCACCCTTACTGGCCGAGGGGACGGGGCCATACCATCTTGGAGAGCAGCGTGCCCAGGAGCTGGGCCATCTTTTCAGAGAGCAGCGTGTGCAGGGGTCCTGATTCTGTGGGGCAGAGCTCCATCATGCCACAGAGCTCCCGTGGGTCCTGCGGAGACACGGCTCACATTCAGCCCATGGACCTGTGCTGGCCATACTGGGCTGTCAGTGGGCATCTTGCTTACCTCAGCCACCTAGAGGTGGGAAGGTGGTGGGCAGAGAGAGGAATAAAACAACCATTATTAAAAACTGAATTGCAACAATCAGATCTATCCAGAAAGTTGTAAAAGGAAGCACTGGGGGAACAGCTCTCCCACTTACCAAGTGCTGGAGCATCCAGGCAGCTGTGTCCATGTATTTGGTCAGGTAGTAATTGCACTGTGCAGGGAGAGCATAGGATTATGGAATCATTCAGGTTGAAAAAGCCCTCTCAGGTCACTTAGCCCAACCCCAGCCCACCCCCATCCCTCAGTGCCACATCCCCACAGCCCTGGAACACCTCCCTTTCTTCCATGCAGCATTCCAGCTGCTCTGCCCCAGCCTGTAGTGTTGTCTGGGGTCACTGCAACCAAAGTGCAGGATCTGGCACTTGGTCCTGTTGAACATCACCCCATTGGCCTCAACCCAGTGATCCAGCCTGTCCAGATCCCTCTGTAGGCCCTTCCTACCCCCAGGCAGACCGACTCTTCCTGCCAACTTGGCATCATCTGCAAACTTACTGAGGGTGCACTCAATGCCCTCATTCAATAAAGATATCAAACAGGACAGTCCTCAGGATGGGGCATGGTGATCACCACTGCCCTCTGCCACCTCCCAGCCCCAACAGCCATTAGGATGTCCCAGGTGCAGCAGCATTACCCTCTCTGCCAGGATGGGCCCCAGACCCTCGCACTCCTCCTTGGCACGTGCCACCAGTGAGCGGGCAGTGTTGGCCCCATTGCTCAGCTCCAACTGCACAGCTGCCACCAGTCGGGCGCAGTCCTCACACAGGTCCCCAGTGTCCTGCAGGATGATAGCAACACAACTCAACGTCAAACCTCAACAAAGCACCAAACAGTAGAACGTGCACTGATAAATGGGTTATTAAGAGAAGGGCAGTTATCAGTACCTGGGTATGTGGCAGGTCCTGGGGCTGGAGCAGGAGCGGGATGCCGTTGATGAAGGGCACAGCCAGTTGGGCCAAGTCCTGTGCGGGGTCAGCGGGAGCTGGTGGCTGTTCCTGAAACTTCAGGGCCCCTTCACGGCCCCCCTGGCGTTGACACAACTTGATAGTGCCACACACCACCTTTGGGTCTGACTGCGGGAGTGAGGGGGCATCACCATATCAATATTTATCCCCACACCAAAGCATCATTCCTATTCACACCCCCTCCCTACAGAGGTATTATCCACAGCCTCCCACATCATTACAGGTGTGCATACCCCCACTATCTCCCCCACATCATGTATTTCAAGGGGTTTCCCTGCTGCAGAGGTCCCCAGGTTGTTACCAGCACTTGCTTCCCCAGTTGGGCCAGGATGAGGACTCCAGTGTCTACCATCTTCTTGCACTTGACTGACCAGTCCTGGAAGGGCAGATACTGGCATCTCTTATCCAAGAAAACCCGTAGCTTTTCCTAGAGGAAAAGGGGAGCACTCAGGGCTGGCCCTGCAGACACATGGAGAGACAGCAGCCCGTGCACCCAGTGAGGACCCACCTCAGTGGAGTTGTCCTGCAGGATCTTTCCCATCATGGACACCACCACCTGGCACAGGTGGCACGGGACCCCTTTCTGCTGAGACAGGGAATGCATCAGGATGCTGCCATGGCACCAGACCCTCCACATCCTCCCCACTTCCACCCCCCGGGTTAGGAACAGGTTAGTACCACACATTTCCCCCATTTGCAGTTACCCCTAGTGCTTGGTCCCAGACAGTGAGCCGGCACAGCTCCAGCACCCCACACTTGGTCGCTGTCCCCACATCACGGCACCACTCCTCCGGCTGCTCGCCGCACTCAGGGAGGGGGCTGGCCCCAGCTGGGGGAGGAGAGGAGAACATCAGCACCCAGGCACACATGTGGATCCCTAGGGTGGCAGCCATGACCCCCAAACCCATGGACTGTCACCCTGCTTCATGCAAACCTCCTATCCCATCTCCTTGCATCTCATCACATTGCAACCCATCCTATCTCTTCCCATCCCAACTCATCCTATCCCATTCCATCACAGTTTCCCCTCCATCTCACCTCACTGCATCCCACCTCATCCTATCCCATTCTACTCATCCACTGCATCTCAACCATCTCACCACATTTCATCTCACCTTTACTCATCCCATTCCATCCTATCACATCTCATTGCTTCCCATTTCATACCATCCCATTCCACCTCATCCCATTGCATCCTAACATCACTTCCTGTTCCATCACACTCCCTTTCATACCATCACATTCTGTCTCACCCCATCCTATCCTATCGTATCCTATCGTATCCTATCCTATCCTATCCTATCCTATCCTATCCTATCCTATCCTATCCTATCCTATCCTATCCTATCCTATCCCATCCCATCCCATCCCCAGCTGCAAAGTCAGCAAGGAGTGATGCTATGCTGCTCCTTCCTCCTGCCTTGACTGGCCTCAGCTTTCACAATAGCATCACTTACTATTATTTTATCTATGCCATGTGCTGCTGGCTAGAAAATCTCATGCAGCCCCAGCTCTCCCCTCCTTCTCCTTTTGCAACATCACTTGTTATCCTCAGTGAGGACAGGTGCACATCACAGCAGCTTCCCTCCCATCTTAAAATCACAGTGAATGTGAGGCACCCACAGTCTGGAAGGCTGAATCCACCCGGTAAGGCGTCACCGTAAAAAAAGCACTCATAAATCTTGCGAAATCAATAATCCAGGGGTGACAGCATCACTCTCTCAGGCCAGGCATGGTGTAATGCCATCTGATAAGCACCTCCCAGCATCGCTGTTTAATTGCCACCTCCGCATGTCAGGATGTATTCTGTGCAAGCACGACAGAGCAAGCAGCATCTCTCCATGGGCTGTATCTACCCCAAAAGTGCTAGCACAGCTCTCTGTGCTGCTGCTGGGCTGCCCCAGGGCAGGGTGGGTCCAATGGGGACTGTTCCCATAGTCTAGTCCCACACAGGCATGTGCTCACTGTATCAGCTGATATAGGTACAGCAACGGTGGGTTGAACAGGAAGGGCAAGGCAGACAGGAGCCGAGGGGCAGCCCCATTCAAAAGAAAAGAGACAAAGCATTGCAACCTGCAGCCTCTTTCTGAGCTTAGTACATTGAAAAATATCTATTGCTGATACTTATGCATTTTGCAGTAAAGGGATTGTTGATGCAAAATCTACCCTTTATTTTTTAAGCCATTTCTCCCTCTCTATACTTCGATGAAGGAAAACAAGCTTGCACACAGAAATACGATGCTAGAGATCAGAAATAAGGGTACGCAGCCCCAGCACAAAGCAGCCTGTGACTCCATTCCCACCTGCCACATCCTCCCAGATCGGAAAGCTGTCCACTTTAATCACTGTTTTCATGGATGTTGGGTCACCTGCTCACCCTGTGAGATGCTGAGTAAGCAGGGAAGGGGTTTCATGCACCACACAACCCAAAAATGCTGAGTGTGCACAGTGGGATGGCCCAGCTTGACCCATGGACAGCCTGCATAATCCAACAGAGATGAACTGCCTGACCCACGGACATGGACACCTCTACCAGCATCATGCTGGAGGCCAAGAACATGAATGGCCCCAGGTGGGCACAGCCCCACGGAGGACACGTAGGCATGGGTTCACTGCTGTGCCCTGAGCACGTTGCAGGGCGCGGAGGAGCGTTCCACAGCTGAGCCGGCTGAGCATGGAGAACCGGTTGTGGTGCAAGCCTGGGGGTGGCACGTGGGCCCTGCGCCCCAGTTACCAGCCAGCAGTACACTCCCCAGACGCAGCTTTTCCCCTAAACCATCCAAGGATCTGGCCAAGAAGAGGTGATCTTAACATTGCTGGTGGGAAAACCTCCAGGAAGGAGGAAATAAGGTGCTGGTGAGGACATGGAAGGGAGAACCACGCTCCCTCCCACCGCAGGCTGGTCCCAACATGCTGAGCACACAGGTGAATTTTCCTGCTGGTCCTGTTGCTGGTGGGGGAGCTCCCAGCAGCCCATGCTCCCCAGCACATCCCATATGGGGGGCACAAACCCACTGCAGTACCAGCACTGCATGGGTTGTGCAGCCCAATGGGAGGGTGGTCATAACAAGTGCACAAAAGGTGTTGAGTTCGGTTTCCTGCATCAACAGAGCTCTATGGCTTCCCCAAGGAATGTTCTACATGCTTTCACCCCCCCACCTCCCCAGCAGCAAGGATTACAGGGTACAGACCCCTCTGCCTCCTGAGAAGCTTTGCCTGGGTTATCTGCCCCCAAAAGCCCTGCTGCCGAGGGCTCCAGGAGCTCTCCAATATTGCACCCAGTAACCCAGAGCTGAACAAGACCCAGCTTGGAAGCTCAGCAGAAAAGGCTTCCTGCTTCCCTACCCCCAACCCAAGAGACAGCGGTGTGTGCTATTCTGGTTCCCCATAGCACAGACAATGGGTCCCACAACACACATCCACATCCAGGCCTCAGCACAGAGGGCAGTAGCCAAGCTGCTGAGATTCCACATTGACTCATCCTCTTCAACCTCATCTCCTCCACTCCCCTTGAACACCAGCTCTGCTGACTCCCACAGAAACCATTTTCTACCCTTAAAATTACCATCCAGGGCAAAAATCAGAACGCTCGATTCCAAGTGAACAGGAGTCAAAGCACAACCCATTGGAGAGTGCCCAAAACCACAAAGGACAAGGAAGCACGCTATTGAGTTCAACCTTTCTGATCCTTTATGAGGAGGAACACACGCTCAAGATACCTTGGAATAGTTCTGGGGTTCAGAGGCATTTTCTGGGCTCTCTTGAGGAAAGAGCCCTACGCACAAGGCCTGACCTTACCTTGGTAGGACCCCAGGCACACGGAGAGGATCAGCACCCAGCCTCCCCACTTGCTCGCCATGCTGTTCCCAAGACAGTCCTCAGTGCCGGTTACTCCCTGTGCTTCTCCCAGACTGAGGAATCTTGGAACAGCTGGGAGAAGTAGTGAGAACAGACACCTACGCACAGCAATTACCACACCCCTCCTCATGCCCTGATTATAAAATCAGCAGCATTGCAAGCGGAGGGAGGAGTCGGGAAGGTATTCCCAGGAGGTCAGAACCAACCAGGCCTCATTTCACAGCCTAGAACCCACTGCCCAAAGCCAGCACAGGTATTAAAGACCAGTAGGTTTATCCAAGAGAATCAACGGCGTCATTAAACATTTATAAGAAATAAATTGCAATGAAAATAAAAACAAGAAAGGAAGATGCAGGAAAGCCACATTAAATGATAGCAGGCTTCAGTGCTGACTCGCAAACAGCTCCAGCAAGAACTCCCTCCAGCCCGTGCATGGAAATTGCAACACCTCACTCAGTGTTGCCTCACAGCAGGCATTGCGCTCACCCAGGGAAGAGCCCAGCAGCAGCAATCCCTGGCAAGCCCACAGCTGTCCTCCATATAAAAAGGCTTGATGGGACACGCACGGTGCAATGCAAACCTGAGTCCTGTCACTCAGAATTCCTGGCATCGCCCTGCCTGCCTCTGCTGCAAAAGCTTCAGGTGACACGGCGGGACGTGTCCTCTTCTGCCTTGGAGGCAAAGGGACGCTGACAAGATCCTTGAGGAAGTAGCACACGGCAAGGAAACAACGGACTGATCAGTTTACAGAGGTTTTTATTGTTCATTAAAGAAGCTCTTGTGCAAAAAAAAAAATCAAGACAATGTTCTTCAGAAAGCAACTGCACGTCCCCCCCCACAGGCATAACTCAAGCGGGTTCAGGTGCCACATTCCACAGGAAGTGAGAAAACTGAAGAGATTCCCAGCAGGAGCACAAGGACTTTGCCCAGCTCACCTTGCCCTACAGGCTGCCAGCATGAGTCCTCCACTACTAGAAAGCCCACAGGAATTACTACCTTGCCAAGCTGATAAGAGCAAGAGTCAATCCACCCCCCTAAAAAAAGAAGTCATGTTAAAGAGCATCGTCCGGTTTAAAAGATCCAATCCCACACTGTGTGCTGCAGTGTGACAACCTGTACCTCCTCCTCAGGAGAACCCATCGCCTGCCCCTGCTGGGATACACCACTGGAAGCACGAGCCTGCCAAGACATAAAGCTGCAGATATCATACACCTTTAAAGGACTTTAAGCAGTGAGTGCTTCAGAGCTCTGCATACAAACAGGAAAGATAAACCTGTCTCAGTATCTGTCAACACCACCCAGACGCTCAGTATGTACAAGTAGCATGAAAAAGATGCAGTTGAGTGGTTTTCAATTAAACCCTGTGAAAATGAGTTTGCTTGTTCCTGAAGCCCTGTTCGCTCCCTGTCTCACCTGAAGCGCTGCACAAAGAGGAGCAGTTGCCAGCACTTTCTGAACAGGACTGGAGTTGTCAAAGCTCCACACAGCCCAGCTTCTCCTTCCCAGAGGACGCTCCAGATCTACCTTGGTGCATGCTGAGGAGTTACCTTGTTCAGAATTTAGTACATAAAGCCAGTCAAAGGTCTGTCTTGAGCAACATAAGCACGATTCTCATCCTGAAAGCCCCTACCTTAAGGGCCTGATTTGTTTTCAGGGTAGCAGGTAATATGTCTTAAAGGTTGTCTGTCCAAAAGCTCAGATAATTTCTGTGTGATGCTTTTCTTCTGCACCACTGTGAAAGGCTGCCAGGCATGCCAGCAAAGCTGTGAAATACCTGCAATAGCATTCTCACTCTCTGCTATCTCCACTTGCAACTTAGGCGCATTTCCCAATAGAAATGAGAACTCGGGGGAAAGAAAAAGTTATACTTCAAACTATTCAGAAGGATGAATGTCACTGAGAATGGGTGGCAACAATGGGAACTACCTGCAAGCCTAACTACCTCTGAAGCTCTAGATCACTAGAATATGCCACGTGAGAAAACCAAAAGGAACGAAACAGCATTTTACAATAAAACCATCTCCCACACATTCTGCCTGCTACACTGTACAAGCTTTCACATACATAGAGTCCCTGCTGACTTTTTCACCTCCATCTCCTATCAAGTCAGTTTGCTCTACCTCCTTAGGACCAGGCTGGCTGCATGTAGCAAGCTGTAAGATGAAGAACTGCTGAGCAAGTAGGGGGAAAAAAAAAGAGGGGGTGGAGGGGTGAGACATTCCTTAGGTGTGTCAGCATGCTTGAAAAGACTGAACTGTTCAGGGCTTGACAAGAGGACACCTATGTTGAAGCTGAGTTGTCCAAGGAAATAAAAAGGACATGATCTAATATTGAGGGGTTTCCTTAGCTATGACAACACCACAAGTCTTAAGCGTGACCACTCAAGTGCAAATGTATCCTTTTTATAGACCAGTTGCTTTGAAAGTTCGCCGGGCACACCAAGTCCCCTTCCCTGCATCCGTAAAGCTTTGAAACCTCCAGCTGAAGAAATTCCACGATTCAACATTATCCCTTGGGGTTCCCCTACAGTAAGGGGAAAACTAGTATCCAGTCAGATGTTAAACACAATGTACGTCATCTTCCCAAAGCTGGCTACAGAAAGATATTTTAAAGTTTAGTCACTATCTTGTTCTTTTTTAAATTAAAAGATAAGAGGCTCATTTCATCTTTCGTCATTCTTCCCAGCACCTAAAAACACTTCAGCCTACCAATTAAAATCTACAACACACTGACTATTTTTAGGAGCATAATGAGTTAAACTGTACAGTCAGAAATATCTTTGTTAAGTCAACAATGAAGATCTGATCCTTCAACAGCAGCACTGCTACAGAAGAGTTACAATAAAGGAACTTGAAGGTCAAATTGTTAATGAGGCAGAGAGGAGGGACATTCGAGATACAGCTCTCCAGCCTCAGCCCACGTTTTTACGAGCCATGGCAAACTTTCAGTACTGGAAAATACTTCTTCTAGTTCCACACGTGACGTCTGCAGTGATCAATAGCCTGCAGGGAAAGAAATGGTACATGTCAGTGGAAAAAAGCTTGTTAGCGAACAAGTGGGTTCCCTACATATACAATTAACACCTTTCTCTGAACTAAGATTTAGCAACAAAATCTGTTTCTTAAAAGAAGTGGTTCCACAGAGGACCATAATAAACAGTATTTTTGCTCCCCACTCAGAAGCTTCAGGAAATGATGATCCTCTGTCTTTAAGGCCTGGCAGAGAAAGTATCAACATGCAACAATACTGAAAGCCAACCTTTAGAGCCTGATCACAGATTGTGACATGGCTTTATGGTTCTTGGAACACAGACTAAATATAAAGCTCATGCTGCAACTTACTATGGATTCCTATTCATTCTCCTACAGAGAAAGGTTGAGGGAACTGGGCTCATTTAGCTTAGAGAAGAAAAGGCTCCAGGAAGACCTCACTATAGCCATCTAATTGTCAAAGAGAGCATATAACCAGGAGGAAGTATGTCTGTTTGGGAGGGTGGACAGCGATGGGACAAGGAGGAATGGTTTTAAACTAGGATAGGAGATCTAGGTTAGATATTAGGAGCAAGTTTTTCACACAGAGGGTGGTGACACACTGAAACACATTGCCCAAGGAGGTTGTGGATGCCCCATCCCTGGAGGCATTCAAGGCCAGGCTGGATGTGGCTCTGGGCAGCCTGGTCTGGTGGCTGGCAACCGTACACATGGTGGGGGGGGTTGAAACTGGATGATCTTTGTGGTCCTTTTCAACTATTCTGTGATTCCAAAATGCTTGCAGAGTAATAAGTAAGAGGGAATGGGGGAGGAACAGTGTGCTTTGAGAAAGCTAAGGGTATGGAAGAACCTCTAATCAAACCCAGCCACCTCTTCATAGTACCCACTTGGGAATTCACCTACTTAGTGTGCTACAGGAGTTGGCAAATTAGTTTTTAAGGAGGTTATCAAAGAGTGATTGGAAATTCAAGATAGAATTAAGTTTTACATACATTGCACTGAGCAGCAGTCTCCATGTTCTTACACCAGTAACCTGGACCCCAAACACAAGCATCATCTCCTAGGAGAGGCTTTTTAGCTGCTCCACAGACACCTAGTTTCTGTGGAAAGAACATCAGCAGTCAGTACGTAAAATGTTTTGGTGCTTATGACTCCAGCCTTATGTCTGAGCTTCTACCTAATGAAATGCAGGAGCCCAAGGGCAAAGCTGAGACAGCTTCAGAAGCAAACATAGCACTGTCCTCAGCTGACAACTGCAGTCACGGTTGCAGCTGAATCAGTAGATTCATAGCAGCAATGCAACATCAGGAAAAATAAGTTACAACAACGTTTTCATATTAAGTATTGCGAAACAGCTTCTAGAAAGGGATTGTTCTCAACAAACGTCATTTAACTTCCTCTCATCACATTCAGGACACACTATGCTTGTTACTGAACCTTAACAGTGGATAACCACTGGCAGCTCTTTTCTTCTGTCCTTCCTTGCACAAGGCTGGCAGTCAAACAGCTGTCCATTCATTAAGCCCAAGGCCTTGCACAAGTGAATTTGCTCCAAGCATTCAGCATGCTAATTTTTATTCCAACAGAGTTTCTGCTTGCTAGACACTGAAAAGCGTAGAGAAGAGTAGGCAGGACTGTATCAGAGCCCATCCTGAATAGAACTAAACACGATACTCACAGTGCAAACAAAAGTGGGATCCATCATCTCTGCCAAGAGTTGCACAACCACAGGTTCATACTGTTCCACAAACTGAACGCACTGTAACAAAGCACAGGTTGAGAGATTTTTCCATTAAGGCCTTAAAAAGATCACAGTAATATAGGGTCTTCAACAAGCCAACCCATAGCCTATTTCTCCACTAAACCAATAAAAAGAGACTCAAGCTCTGTGGATCAGAAGATTGAGCACAGCATTCACCCCATAACAAATTCATTTTTGGTTAGCTTGTACCTGCCTACAGACACAACTGAGCATGTAGAAGGATGTGATGAGAAAATGGTCAAAAGGAAGAGAACCAAAGCAAGACACGCTTTGATTTGCAATGCTCAGTCTCTAATGGTGGAGTTTACCCATGTCTCAGGGGAAAAGCATGCTCAAGCTGAAGACAAACATCCTGTACAGGATCACAGCAATGCACTAATGATGGCTCTTAAGCATCTTTAACCCAAGCAGTTAGCATCCACTTTGGCAGCAGCACACACACTTCCCATCACTAGCAGTCAGCCCTCTAGTGGAGAGGCCAGCTCTGAAGCACAGACACACTCAGCAGAGACTAACGGCACCAATTAATAAGCCAACCACAGCTATTAAACAGCCTCACAGCAGTTAGCAGGAACAGCTGTTTCACGGCTACTTTAACCCTGCATATAATATGCCTGCTAAACTTATAAGCAGTTGACACTCAGCAGCCACCTAATAAGATTTCCAGGTAAACCTTGAAATCTACAGCTTAACAGGCATTGCCTTCTACTATCTCACTGGAATTATGCCAGCTTACATCCAGTTACTTTGTTAATCCCCCTAACAGGATCCTTCTTGAGATAGGAAGGAGAAAAAAACCCTTCAGTTGCCTCCACCCACTGTTCTCAGCGGATTTCCAGGCAGACCTTTTTTGACTGCAAATTAGTACATCAAGCCAGCCAGTCAAGTCCTTGAAAGTCTCAATCCATTCAATGGACTGCCCTAGGATGTGGAATGCGAAAATCTAGTCTCCCCACACCCCGAACTCCTTCCAGTCTCCACAGAAGGAGATTCCTCTGACTCTGACAAGTCACACTGATCAATCTTAGAAGAAGATACTACTCTCCAGCCTTTCCATGCTCTCTGCTTCATTTTTCTGTTCATCTTTGCCTTGCACTGACTGGAAGGCATGCTGTCACACAGCCAGGACTGCCCAGATCAGGCCTGCTGCCCTCCACCCCTCTACACACACCCCTCCCACAGAGTTTTCTTTCCCTCTGTCTTTCTCGATTGTACATGGGAGATTGCTCTGCCTTTGTGCTAAACAGAGAAGGAAAAACCCTAGCAAGAATTGTGTGGCTGAACAAGTCAGTTCCAGCTGCATGTGTGGACAGATCATCTTTGGCTTTGGACAGTGCACAGAACTGCTTTTTAGCCTGATGCTTTACCTGATCGCTGACAGACTCTGGCAGAAAGTGACAGACTTTTTCCAGTAAAGCCTCAATCTCAGTTGTTGTAGCATTCTTCTCGAGTTCTTTGTCTGCATAAGCTACTACCATCTTGCAGATATCACAGAAGCCACCTGCGGGTTTCACCACAACTGAGAAAGAAAGAAAATAAAAAACTTAGGTAGTTCCCCCAAACTGAAGAAAGGAGGCAGCATCAGGCAAAGGATGATAGCATGAATCCACAGAGGATATAATCACAGGTTAACTAGCTCATACTGTAACAATACTAAGCCCTCATTACCAACCTGGCTGCTGCGGAAGCTTGTTGGCTGCACAGCATTTCAGCATAACACACACGGCCTCAGGATTTGTTGCTTCCAGGAGCATGTCAATCAGAGCCTGGCCGTAGACCTCTATGAAGTCCTTACACTGATCTTTGACACTTGCTGGCAGCAGGTAGCACACAACCTCCATTTCATGCACAATCTCCTCCTGGAAGACAAGGAAACACGAGTAGCAAACAACAGACAGAAACCTGAATCTGTTCAAACATATTTGCTTCCTCTGTCTTAGCTAAGGAGGAGGAAACTCATGAAACTAAGCTTTCTTGCCCCTCTAAACCAACAACAATACAAGCCCAATTTGACCAAAGCTCATCAGAGGTACCGTTTTCTTCACTTACACACCTCTGTTTTGTTGCTCTCCAACAGGCCAGTCACTTCTTTCACCATGGTCTCACAGATTTCACACACAGAAAAAGTCTTCTCTTGAACTGCAGCTTTCTGAGAATGTAAACATTCATACAAAACAATAAATCAACATTTGACAGAGAACAATTCATAAAAGACCGGTCCAACAGCACTCACATTCAGGTCTGGCATACTAAGCCCTTTAGCTAACTAGCCAGTTTGAGCTGGATTCAAAAGGTCTTGCAAAGCCCCAAAACCTCAAAGGTCTTCATAAAATGTTTTTCTGCATGAAAAGTCATTTTGTATGATTATTTAAGACCACAGTTCTCAGGTTGCATAAGGTAGGGAGTTAAACCTAGCAGACAAAAATAAGCACTGCCATGGTGACCGGAGTCAAGGGAAACACAAAGTATTTCTTAAAACACATTAACAGAATTTATTTGAATTGAGAGCATCCTCCTGCTTGGGCTTAGAAAAAAACAGAGGGACTTCAGGGAAACTGTTTGGAGACTGTTTATCAGAAGTTAACTGTAAGCAAAAGAGATTTCTGGAGTAACAAACTCATCCCACCACTTAACCTAAAGGCTGTGGGAAGATAACAAATACACTGGCTCGCTACTTTAAAGCTCAGCCTCAAAAACAACAGCCCAGGATTTTATGCGCAGGGAGATTTGGATTATACAGTGCATACGAGTATTTACTAGTTCATTACAGTAAAGAAAAAAGGACAGCAAAGCTATTGAGTACAAAGTCATCTTACCTCCACAGTTTCCATTTTCACTTCATGAACCACTTGAGCTGGCACCAGAGTCTGAAGGGGAACAGATTTCACAGAAGAACAGAATCCAACCATGGAACAAATGTCCTTTGGTTGCTGGAAAGAGAGGTATAATAACTTTACAAAGTGTGGAAGATGCCCCCCTTTTTATGGAGCCTGTGGGAGTGCCAGGAGAACAAGACACACCTTTAAAAGGCTCCAACACAACTAGAGGTTTCAGGGCTACTTAAGTACTGTCAAAGCATTTGACATGGTTATAGGCAAGACAGCTACCAAATCCAATTTAGCAGCTCCCTTAAAAGAAGAAGAGGTTAGGCCACATCCACTTCAAAACCCATTTACCAAGAGCTAAGATGCTATATGCAAGCCCTTCAAAGGAGTTGACTTAAGAGTTACCAACACCAAAACAGGCCAGCACCACCATCACCCCTTTAGACCTGCATCCCTGAAGCTGCTCCCCTGAAAGCCCTAAGTTATTACAGAAGAGGTTCATTTTCCAGACAAGTTCACCCAAGAACTGGAAGAAATGCTGAGAAGAAAGGATTCCTTCTCTTTCACAAACTACCTTCTTTAAAGCATCCAGTAACATCATATTGTGCAAACAGAAACACAATCCTGCATTACTGAACACAGCCTATAAAGAACAAAAGTTAACCACGTTAAAAACTAAGCCTAACCCACATCCTCCCAACCCCCCACCCTCAACCCCCCCTTTTATTTTTTAAACAAGTATATGCAATTCTTGCATTTCAAGTGTTCTTCTCATAGCCATAAGAGCATAAAACAAAGTCATTCGAAAGGCTTTCTAGTGTCTCAGAGGTCACAGACATTACTAAATGCAGAAGGAGATTCTGAACATGAGGCAAACATACTGCTCTAAGGAGGTCATACTGCACCTACACAAGGTGAGAAAGGCTCTTCAGAGTCTTATGCAAAACGTTTCCCCTCCCCTTAAGTCTGTTTAAGATTTTTTAAAAGTTACCTTTAGCCCTACAGATAAGCAGAAGACCATATCCCACCCAATTAGCCAAGCCATCCAGCTTATTGCAGCAGAGGCTTAGGCAACAGTTTATACATCACGCCATAACCTCATGCACAGGGAAAAGCAGTATCTCAGACTTACAGCGATGCTTCAGGCTACTCCACGCAGTACCTTTAAGTCAAGCCCTTTGGTTCATGCACCGTTTGTTATAAGCATTTTCTTAACATTAATGTTAAAACAACATCCACATGCACACTGTGTTCTCTCTCAAAGAGATGACAGAGACAAGGTCTCCCAGGAGTGGTTAAACTGAAAGCCCAAACAGCTCTAGGAAGCAGGAGCCTCAAGGCCCTTGGATTTGGGTATTTGGAGCATCTAATACGATAGATCTAGATTTAAATACTAACAAAGGAAATTGAGGGATAGCCTAACCCCAGCCTTTTTGAGCCCAAACATTACACCAGAAGCTAACAGGAGCCACTGGCTTGCTCTTCCCACTTCTATCTCATATGAAAGAGCACATCATCTGCTCCACCAGCCAAAGCATAACCAAGTTGAAATCTTGGTACGACAGATGAGTTTCCAGAGCAGGAAGACAGACTGATCCACTGGAGGAAAGCTAAAGTCTTTCCCTGCTGTCATCACATAAATATCCCTTGTATCTGTCAAAACTGAGTGCACTCACACCATATACACAGCTAATAGAGCAAGAAGTGAACTACCAGCCCTTTAAGAGCAGCAAGTAAACTACAAGCAGGCTATCACCACAGGCAAGTTGTTCACCTACCTGATCTTTCTGTTGACAAAGGAAATGGGAGACAGAAGAAGAAAGGAGAAATTAAAGATAACAGTTAAGAAAAAAAATTGTCAAGCATTTAAACTGCATACACTCTTTCCACAAAGAAAACAGAGGATGACAGTGCACACCCCCAAGATACGCTTATCTCCAGCACTTACTTGAATCAATTTTACAATACTAAGTGCGACAGAGAGCAACTAATATTCGTGAACAGTTTTTGAGGAGAAAAGTGGTGTAAGTACAGGAATGAGATAGTTATGCATAACGTACACAAAGCATCTTCCTCTGTATCTCAAAGCACTGGCATGCTTTTTGTACTACTGAAACAGATGCGGAAGAGAGGAAAAGACTGAAGCAAACAGAGTGAGGTTATTATCCAACTAAATGCCAAATTCAAAGTGTTAATACCAACACTAACAGAGCAAAGACTCTACCCACTTCTACTGCAAAAAGCATTTCCTGTTTCCAAGTAAGCTAGCTACACAAAGCAGAAAATGAACTGAGATCAGATATCACATTTTACTGATCTTACCATATGCATCATCATCTGGATGGCCAAGTCAGAGTATTCAGAGATATAGCTCTTGCACTGAAAAAAGTGAGAAAAGAGAGCCTTGCTGTAATTATCCAGACACTTAAGCTGCAGGGCTAATTTTCTAATACTTCCTAAAGTATTAATTTACTTGCTCTACTTAATACATACACTGTTATCTTTCACAGTATGTCCCAAGCATAAGATGACATTTCAGGTTACACAATCATTGCCCACAGAGCTGCTTATCTAATGAGTCCTTCCATTCCTCCCAGGGAAAAAGCACCCCTCCTTACTTCTCTGACCCCAGTACTCTCCCAAGATTATTTTTATCAAACATCTTCAAAGGCTCCCAGCCATCTTGAGCCTTTTTCTGTTCCTTTCACTCCCATTCACTCCTCCCCTTACCCCAGTGCTACTTACTTGACCAAAAAGCTGATGATTTCAATGTCAAGTTATTGTTACACGGCATAACATACACTGAATATCACACATGTTCCTTGGTTGTATTAGAAGGGACTAAGGCACTGATCAAACGTTTTATGTTTACATATGGAAACAAATCTTTGAACAGAAGGGTAATGTACCATATCAGACATTCCAGGTCCAAGGCGATCACATTCCTCCTTGGCATGAGCAACTAAGGACTTTACGAAGGTTTCATTTGTTCTCACAGCTTCCTGAACGTCAGTAACCAGCCGAATGCAATCTTGGCATACGTCCTCAGTTCCCTATACCAAGAGAGAAAAGAAGCTGACACATCTTCACATAGTAATTGAATCTTCAAGTGCGGTACTAAGCTTTAATGATTAATTTAAGCTATATTTAAACCTTAATTAATACCATATACAACACTTAAAAGCCCAACCTAACATGAAAAAACAAGTTCCTGTTGGTATGTGCACCAGCCACTAGATGGAGATTAGGTACACGCAGCCCTGAAACCCAATATATCAGTTGAGATACCCCATCACCAAAATCGCTTGGTTTTGTTACTAGACCACAGGGGAAAGGTTTGGCTCAGGTCTCCCTGCTCCACCCACAAGAGCTTGTCCTACATCCACCCAGCTGTTTAATTCCCCTATCTAAGTTCATTATCAGACTCAGCCTCTACTCCCAAGTTCATAGTCTCATCTACAACCCTTTGTCAGCTATTCATTCTCTTCTGATCCAGTCTTCACCTCCAGATTCAGAGACAAATGCTTTCTATGAAGGGCACAGTCAAGAGATTAAGCAGAACATGAGAGAATTTCCCTGTTTCCTTTGAACACTTTCTTGGAAGAAACCATTTCAAGTAAGACCTGCCTGACTACTATGGTCCTGGATGGGAAAGCCCAGCACAAGACTTAATTGCATAGATTGCAGTTGTTAATCCAAGGTTAACGTAGATGGTCCACAGAGGCTGCAGCTATTAGCTTACTTAGCTTTAATCCACAAGGAAGATAGCTGTAGAGATAAGGTTTCACTCAGGTGAATAACATCTATCTAATCTTTGTCGAGGATGAGAATCCCTTACCAAGAGTCACCAATTAATCCTTACACAAACTGACACTCCAGAACAGAAAACCCTCACTTTCCCTTCACAGTGTAGTAGCGCTGTACCCTTACCTTAGACTTCTGCTTGGGTTTGTCTTGAGGGTAAAGGAGAAGAGGCACATTAGCCATGAATGGAGACGTCAATTCAGAGAAGTCCAGCTCTGGTATCTTATTGGACTGGAGCTGCTTCTGAAGTTTCATTGCTGCAAGATGCTTCTGAAGGGACTGGCACAATGAGAGGGCACTGCATACAACTTCAGGTTTATCCTGGGGAGAAATAAATACATAACGCTCTGGACTGTCTGCACTGTTACATGAAGTTCAGAATAGACAGCTGTTCTGCTGAAACAGGAAAGCAGTTCCCAGTAAGGAAGTTGTCTTCAAATGTAAAGAACTGCAAGACACATAATCCATACAGAACCAAAGGACCACACACACCATCTTGCATGGAAAACTCAAACACGAACAACAGCACAGTCTTCAGTTCAAACAGTTAGATTGTTGATTACTTACAAATTCTTCTTTGATCATGTCCATGATAACTGGTAGGTAGGAGTCCACGATTTCTTTGCACTCAGAGGCCAGGCCTTGGTCAGGAAGAAACTCACATGTCTTTTCCAAGTAAGAGCGGATCTCATCCTAATAAAGATAAGGCAAGCCATAGATTATCTAAACCTATATATCAAAAGCTCTTTCCATTCCCAAAACGCATTATGTGAAGCCTAAAGAAGACCTTTGGACTCAGGTAGGTCTAGGTAGCCAGCAAGCCAGATTAGAAAGAATTTACATTACAGCTTTTTGCTCAGTCTTGTACCTTCAATGAAACCCCACCAAAGAGAAAACAAAAAATACATCCTACAAGGCCCACACAATGCACCCTTACAACCACAAACCATTTACACTAAATGGGAAGTGAAATTATGAGCTAGCATGACAGTACTAAGTACTCTGAGTTCAGGAAAGCTAAAGGGAAGCAGACACATAGCCAAAATAAAGCCCGCTTTACTTGCTTTCACCATCCACTTCTACACTATCACACCCTTCAAGATTAACATCCCACTAACACAAGAACAATTCTATCCACAGACAATCAGGGATGTGTTAGGGAAGGCTCTAGGACTTTCTAATCCCAGAAGAGCTGCATTTAAAAGCCATACTCTATGTAACCCATCCCCTTTCGACACTTGCTGTTCATATTGGGAAAATTCTTGCAGAATATTCTTCTACCCCTTCACCTTGAAACCGTGTTATGACAAAGAAATCAACAGGTGCCTTAGAGCAAGAAGAGCTCAGCTTACCTCTGTGCCATTGTCCTTCAAAACCTTGCCAACCACTGTTACAAGTTCCTTGCACAAATCACAGGGGATGCTGTTCTAGGGAGGGAAGAAGAAGAGAGTTACTTGGAGACTGGATTAACTGCCCGTAAAAGCAGTTTGCAAATATGAATGCAAAGAATGAGCACTATGTTGTTATTTTAAATTAAAGGAGAAACTAAGGCTGAAACTAAAGTAGAAGAGGCAGAGACATTTCAAAACAGACCAAGGTCATTCTGAGCATGTCCAACACTGGTTTCTTAAGTACATCGACGTGTTCTGAAGAAGCAGGTATGTTATCACTATTATGTCACCTAGTCCCAGCACCCTTGAAAGGTAAAGTATACCGACCTGAGATGTCCTCTCCTGAACCTGTTTTACCTTCCTCTTTGAAGAGTCTACATTTCCAAAGATCAGGGACAAAAATTATAATTTTTAATCAGATTCACTTAAATTATTTATGTCAAGTAAACTTGGAACAGAATAGAGAATACAAACTTACAGCCTAAAGATAGAACAAAACACAAGTCTTCCCAAAAGCACCAGAAATTACTGAAGTTCACACATACTAGAAGCATAGGAACTTCTCAGGCAGCTTCACTCATTTTAAGTACACGTAATCATTCTAACATTCCTCCTTTCCCTACTGTTCCACAAGCTGAAACACATTTAGGCACAAATGCAGGTAAAGCAGGTTGGCTGTACCTTGTATGCAAATAGCCTTTCTCCTAGAAGGCTGTGAAACACCACCACAACAAGCAGCACTCACATTCAGCACAACCTGAAGAGCCATACTAAATATAACAATTGTATTTACTGTCAGGGCATTCCTAATTTAGCACAAGCTGTATCTTTTGTAGAGTATCATACTGTGAGAAAGACCTAAGCAATCACACAGCTGATTTTGTTTAAATAAAGCTACCAGCTTGGTGTGGCTCGGCATAAAAAGGGCTCTATGAATTATGAATTGCCTTAACGAAGAGGATCAAGTCTGAAACCAACTAGCTCTGTTCCTCATGCTGCTCAAGGACTGCGCAACAGGTCACATGAGAAGTCAGCAGACAAGTTGCACAAGGCCACAAAAAGGAAAGCAACCCTTATCTGGTGCCCAAATTAACTCACAACAACCAAGGTGTAGTCCGATGTAGCACTTAACCGCAATCAGAGCTGAAAATCTTCAGTATATGAAAACCAGCTACCCAAACCACCCTGGGAAGACACCTCAGCAGTTGATACTTACTACAGTAGGCTTGCTCCAGACGTTCTGCTGGCAGTGTTTCACGGCTCCACACTGCGATGCTGTCCGAAGACTCTGACACCAGACTTCTGGACCCTTCACGCAGTCCTTCTGCCACAAAACAGGGCTGGCCACAGCTGCCAAAGAGAGAATTGTGTTTTCATGGTTGCATGCTTAAGTGATTTCCACTTTAGTGTAAACACTGCAATGCTGTACTGTGTAATTATGACCTTTCCATTACGCCACTTCAGTTTACTAACACTTCTAAGCAGGTTTCTATTCCAAGATGTAAGAATGGGTCCCAAATACCAACGGCACAGCCAACTCCAGAAAGGCAGTTGATCTTCAGACAGCCGCCCTGAGGGCAAGTAAGAGACCTGCTCTATGAGTAATAAGGCAAGATTATCAAGCTCACTTCCTAGTTAACTTATTTCTTTTTTTAAAGTATTTTATTCATTTACTGTGCTGGTTTGCAAATGTCACTGGAACACTCGGCTTCACAGACTTTTCCCACTCCATCTTGCCTGTAGGTCAGCTCAATCTATCAGGTTGCACTAACCAATGAAGAAACTGCTCCTGAAATCCCACAGCAGGCAGACTGCTATGAAACCAGCCCCGGTCCAAGCCTAAAGGGCACTGCTGTCATTTTTTGTTGGGCTGTCAGAAGCCTGTTCAAACCTATTAGCTGGATAGGTGTTATCCAGGAGCCATTATTACTACATGAGTGCTGTTTACACATCACAAAATGCTGTAAAATTACACTGACCACCGAGAAGCACAAATTAAGCTACAAAGCTTCTAGTGAGGTTATGACAAGCAAATAATCACGTTTCTGCTTCTCGCATCTCGAGTCTGAGCAATCAGAGGATCAGCTTCACAGCTCCGTTACCAACGCATCTGCTAGGTACACAGCCAGCACACATCAAGTAGAGCCAAATACACAGAGCTCTATGGGTGACAGTCCACAGCCTTTTCAGCTGTTCCCCTCTAAAGCCTGTTTACACTGGATTGCACAGAGGAGTGACCCATTTATTTTAAGATAAATGTGCTTAGCATACTTAAAGCTTCTACACAAGAGCAAGAAATTTGCCATGTTACCCCCTGGGAAAAGGCAAAGACCTCACACCATTTTTCAGTAAAACAGGATTGCTTATAAGACTTCCAAACTTGTAAAAGTGGATGGTCAGCAAAATGCTCACATAGGGCCCGTTGTAAGACACAGCACAAGATCCATCTGGTAGCACCAGCGAGAGTTAAGTTTCAAGGTCAGACTGGGAAATCAAACGGCTGTCAGCTCTTGGCTGGAGGAATATGAGCAAGGCTGAGAAAGTCTTGTGTTAGGACTGTAAGGTAGCCCCCAACAGAACAGTTCTCTTACCTGCTGCCCCCAACAGCCTCTACGTGAAGCCACGTGATGCCTGCAGCAGCCCAGCAGAAAACAAAGCACAGTCGGTTTACCTCACACATCTCCTAATGCTCGCTGGATAAACTCAATGGGATTACCTTCTTACTTATCTCCGGCATCCCTTTATTTTACACATTGTTCTTCATCTATCTGAGGTCATCCATTTTTAAATAGACATCTCCTTTCTCTGTAGATTAGCTGTCGTGTCCATCCAATCCTGTCCTTCCCCCCACCCCCCTTCCATGAAGTTGTTGCATGCCGCTGTTTATAGAGCGCCACACAAGCTTATCTGTGAAGGCCAGGGTGTTTCAGACTCATCCCCTTCACTGGTTCCTCCCTTTTTCAACTGGCTTCTTCCATTTTAGAAGGCAAACGGCCACTGCGCTTTTCCTAAATTAAACAAGGGAAAATAGAACGGGGAGGACAAAGGGGAGGTGAAGATGCAGCCCACATACCAAATGAAAGGGCTTTCATGCATAAAAAACTTGAGCTTTCAGGCCTCCAGCCAAGCTGACAGTCCAAAGGCACCCTAGGATGGCTGCAGCTTCTCCAGCCCAAAGGGGAGAGCTCCATCTCCAAGCTGACCTCCCTGATGTTCATGCCTGACAAACAACAGAAGCTGTCTCCCAGAAGCAGCGTTGCCTCAGAAACGCAGCCTGAAGCCCAACAACGTATCAAAACTCTCCAAAAGCTGAAAAGCAGAAGCAGAAACCCCTTCTTGAAGGCTCAGGTCAGTAACCTAACTCTGCTAGAATATCACTAATACAGTCCAAAAAGCAACAGTTACTGTATGTCACATTGGTCCTGCCAAGAAGTTCACACAAAAGCCAGTTTAAGGACTGGGAAGCTACAGGGAAACTTGCGCCCTGCTCCCACAAAGGTACTGCCCTACTTAGACACTATTTCAAATCAGCATGTGCCAACTATCACAGCTTTCCTCAATGCTTCTGTGAGGGAAAAGCTAACAGAGGTGAGTCAAATACAGGCAACAACCCCTCTCAGACATCAGGACCTTTTCCCTTCGAAAAGCTTACAGTAATGTTTAAATAGAAGAGACTGCTATCACCCACAAACACCCAAAGACCAAGAGAAGGCATCAATCCCCTCCACTGTGAGCACGGTTGGTAACTATGTTTACCCCACTTCTTTTGGGAACTGCAAGAACAAAGTGTGTTCAAGTTGAAGTCAAGTGGGATCAACCTCTCAAGACAAATCTTACAAGATGTCGACAAGTCAAGAAGTGACCCCAACAGGGAGTTATTGGAAGGGTTTGGTGCTCCACAGCCTCTCTGGTCAGTTAGTGAGTTTAAGGAAGGTTTCACAAGCTGTAACCACATCCCACACTCATGCCAAAAGTGTACTATGATTCTGGATTAACGAGGCAGTCAAGTGACCGCAGCACTTGGGAGACTGTGGACAATGTGCAGGCTGAACATGAAACACAGTTAGGTGTTACCAGTCCTCCAGGTGACCCTTAATATCAGACTTCCTGACCAACATCAGGCCTGGAACACCAGGAACTCCAGCAATTCACCAGAAACAAGTCTGGAGTTCAAGGCAGGACTGGGCTTTTCCTCAGGGTAGGGAGTGCCCTCCCACTGTGGTAGTTGTAAAGCATCGCTGTAGCTCAGACACTCCCTTGCTCCTAGCATCAAAAAAGCAAACATGGTAGGAGGAGCAGTTTCTGTCCATACAGGCAATCATAACAAAGTTAAAAACAGCAGAGAAACGCCATCAACCAAGACAGTAAAATTAGCTCTACCATTCCAATAAATCACTGTTCCCTTAAGGCTGTAGGAGATAACAGGTTGCAGTGTAAACATGCAACTTCTGCCTGAAATTTGCCTAGGACAGAAGCTAGGAAGACATTTGGATGTTCCAGAGCATCTGGCAGCCATCAGAGGAAAGCTGTCCCAGACAGGACACCGGGATATCCCTATGAGATTATGGGAAGCATTTTTCCCTGCGGCAGATTTTTTGTTCACCATATAAATACAACTAAAGTGTTGAACATACACACTTTATCTCCCATTTTGCTCTGGGGTTCTCTGGGTTGGGAAAAGGGGGATTTCATGCAAGTTTCTGCAGAAATACTGTACTGAGGACTTCCTTTTCACTAGGAAAGCACAGTCATACCACCTCCTAACCACAGCTAGAACCACACCTAGCAGAGAGCCAAAGGTCTTGGCCACAGGTTACCCTACAGTCCCTGGCATAGGGCAGGTGAAGCCCAGAGACATCCCCAAGACTTCAGAAAACAGAAGGACATCTGTAAGAAGATCCCTCTATATACAAACATTTAAAGAGATACAAAGCTTGGGAAAAGAGACACCAACTCGAATGTAATCCTCCTCAGTAACAGTACTGCTATCTGAAACTAAGCATTGCTCTGCGATCCCACACACAAACACTCCCTCAAAAACACATGCTTCAAGGACCAGAGGAGTATCCCTTCCAGCTTGCAGATTCACTGCAGACAAAAACTGCTACATGAACAGAGCCCAACCTCCCACAGCCCCAGGTGACATCACCGTCACCTGACAGCAATGCTTCCAGTTTCGCTGACAAGCCTCCATTCCGCCTTATTTTCCACTCCCTATGACATCTCAGCTTTTAGAGACTCCCAGAACAGCTCAAGAGAAACTAACCTCTCTCTGACAGCAATAACCAAAGAGCATAGGAAAACACCAGCCCTTATACCTAGCTTTAATTCCTGTGAGTCTCCCCAGGGAAGATGCAGGAGCAGCTCAAAGTAGGTCACAACCAAAAACCCCGATGGCCTACCAGCCATGCTGTAAGCCTGCCAAGTAACTCCATTAGGATACAGCAAGGGTAGGGAGGTTTTTATACGGCTAATTACTTGTTGCATAAAATTGGCTTTCTAGGTTGTCACAACCAAGACATCAGAAAATAATCTTTACAGTGCTCTTGTAGGTGAGTCAATTAACAGTCGCAGCAGCAGCTCAATGAAAAGAGATGGCTGCTTATTTCTGTTAAAATAGGGACTTCCTAAAGAAAAACAGGCCTAACAAGTCCTCTACTATGCTTAGCTGCACTCACATGCCTTTAACAAGCAGACCAGGTTAACTCTCGTTGCTAAACTGGTTTCTCATTACAATTACATCCAAAACACACTAACAGCAGCCTCGGCAGGATACTTTCAAGGCTTTTCACTTTTAAAGCATGGGGAAAAAACAACCATTGTGGTGATCCAAGGACAGCCCACTAGAATGGGTCTGGATGGCCCAGCAGAGCCAAGCGGGTTATGGCATCCAGAAAACAGAAGAGCAGAGTGAGACAGCAATATTGACTTTCTTGCCTGAGAAATGTGAGGTTTTCCACCACATCATCCTCACAAGGAAGGGCAAGACGCACACACTGTTAGGTATAACAGCAGCACGCAGTTGTGCAATCTCTCTCAGGCACGGTTTACATGCCTGCCAACATGCTGTTCCTATAGCTTTTAATGCGCCGGCCAAAAGCAACAGGTTAAACTCAGAAGCAAACAGGCAGCGTGTTTAAACCTACCTGAAAGGAAAACCTGCCACATAAACGCTGCTGTAGGAGCCCTTTGCTTCGAGGGATCCCCAGCACCAAACACGCCCCTCTGCCCAGACACTGAATCACCGCCTGCCCTCAGCCGGGCACACAGCACAGCTCTAACCTCCACCCAGCGCTGGACAGGCCGCCACCACTGTCACCCCGCAGCAGGCTGGGCAGCGGGCCCTTCCCTGTGGCAGGAGACCATTAAGGGCCGTCCCAAAGAGGATTAACGCTGACCTACCCCTGAAGGGCCGCGGATGAGCCCTTGCCCAACGCTGCTCCCCCCAGTTCTCCCCTTATGTAGCACGGCACCGCTACCAAGGGCCGCGTCCCCCTGCCCCACGGCGCGGCCTGCTCCCGCCCGACTCAACGCACGGAAAGCCCCGGGCGGTGACAACCCGCAGCCCACAGCCGAGGAAGGGGCCCGGTTCGGTGCTGATGGGGAGGCCGGGCCGCTTACCGGCCGCCAAGAGGCCGAGGAAGGTCAGCAGCCGCCTCGCCATGGTCCCGCACCCGCCTGCAATGCGGCGCTATCGCCCCCGCCCCTATATCAAGGCTGCGCCGGGACGCATCGCGCATGCGCGGCACCGCCCCCTCCCCCCCGGGCGCCGCTCCCGTGCCTCGCCACCCTGCCCCGGCCGCCGCCGCCGCGCATGCGCAGTGCGCAGAACGGGGGGCGCGAAATGGCGGCGGGTTCAGTGAGGGGATCCGAACCCAGGGATGGGAGGGAGGGGAATCGCTGGGGAATCACGGTGCTGCTGTGTTTGGTACGGACACATTCGTTTGTCAAGGAACAGACTCGTTTATAAACAACACTTCAGGCTTCTTTGCATTTTAAGGTTAGGAGGAAGCGGATCTTTTGCACCGATCCTCTTTGAAAGCCCTTATAAAGACCCTTATCAAGTCAAAAGGCAAATTGGGGCAGCCAAGCTGCACGAAGACACTGAGCATCCCACAGTCCCACCCAGAGGCCACAGGGACTGTGCTTGCCCACCACTACACACAGCAGGACATAAACCATGCTCAGACTGCAGTCGGATGGACAGGCCTAGCAGCCAGCAGCAATGGCCAGACTAAGCAAACAACCTTTACTCTGCTTCCAAAGCCACCTCGCTTAGAGCTCGGCGTGACTCTCTTATCTCTCGTGTGCACACAAAGTGTTGACGAGGCACCTTGTCTTTCTAAGCCAAGTCAGCTACTAGCTTAGGAACACACACAAAAACAGCTTGGTGAGGGATATTTAGAAGTGGGGTGGGGGGTCAGTAGGACTATCTGGGAAATAAGCACCATCTCAGCAGCTGTGGTGGCTTTTCACTGGGAACTGAAGGCCAGGGGTGGAAGACCTGTTGGTTCCTTGAGCTCACTTGGACCAGCAGCTTGTTGGGACACTGCCTACAAGATACAATCATTCCTTCTCACGGCTCTACAGTCTCCTTGTTCAGAAGCCTGTTGCAGTTCGCTGATCCAGAACTACAGCTGTTGTTTAAATAAAGCTGTGGGCTGGTTACTCAAGAGCTTGTTTTCAGCCCCACTTTGAGAAGCACAGAGAAAGTGAGTAGGAAGAGCCTGGGGCTGGGAAGCTGCCAGAGCAGGGACTCTCCTGCAGCAAACCCATGACTCATGCTCAGGGGCTGGCAGCCAGCAGTGCTGTTCCACCAGCAACCAGTCCAACTGGGCTGGCACCGGGGCCCAGCCAGCTCTGGGAAGCCTGATGCTCGGTTATGTCAAGCCTACGGCGCACAAATTCCTCCCAGGGCCGCCTCGCCCTCCTTGCTGCATTCCCCTCTTTGCGCAAGTGGCACGAACACGAGCTGTCTCTGTTTGGCAATGTTGGGAGGCCAGCCAGAGGCCCTGCAGGCTCTGTTTTTGCAGTTGCACAGACGGCTCTGCAGGAGAAGTGCTCTCATTGCCAACATTGAAAATAATAATAATAAAGAAAGAAAAAGAAAAGAAAAAGAGGCACTTTCTGCAGCAGCCCAGCTTTTAGAGCACTTTGCATTTCCACTCCGACTGCACCGAGCTGGCAAAGAGGAAGCAAAAGCGAGCCACAAATTACAGCTTTGCAGGCTTGGGAAGAGCCTTGGGCGCATCTGAAGCTTGTTCCAGCACAAGTGGCAGCAGCCTCTGCGTGACTCATTGACATCTCGCTGGGTGCAGGCTCAGGGTGGGCTCCCTGCAGCACATTAGATGCTCTGCCCCTGTCCTTGCCACCATCACAGTGCAGAACAACTCCAGCACCAGCACGGCTTGTTCTGCTGCTCCCCAGCCTCATTCCAGGTCCTTCACCACCCCAGCACAGCAAAACCACCCTGCCCCACAGAAGCAGACAGTGCTGTGCTGGAGCTGAATCAGCCCAAGGCAACATGCAAAAAGCCAGCATGGCAGTGGGAGGGAGGCCTCCCAGCCTCCCTTGCACAAGCACTAACAGCACAGCCTGGACCCAGGGTGCTGTCTGAGCACCATTCACAGTATGGGATGAAAGCAATAAGGACCAGCCCCTTTTGGCAGTGCTCAGCACTGCTGGCATGGCAGCCCTGCTCCTTCCCACGTTCTACAACTCAATTATCTGAAGGGGTCAGATCAAGTGCACCGGATTTTCCAAGCAAAGCAAAACAAAACCTCAAATCTCTCTGCGGAGAGTTCGCATTTTGCTGTATTTCTTTTGTCCTGCCACAAGTTTCTCATTATAGTTAGAAGCTGATTCTTTCTTTAATTGTTTCTTTGGCATTTTATGTACTACTTGCTGGGATTACTCCACCCCTCCAGGGAAGGACATATCCCAATGCACTGCATTGCTCTTTCAAACCAAACAGATTAGCTACAAAGAGTCAGAGGACAGCAGCCATAAATGCTTCGCACTCATGAGCCACGATTTCTGACCAGTGCCCCCAGGGCCTGAGAACACAACAGAGCTGATAGAAAAGCAGAATATTCCTTCTAAAAGCAGAAGAATCGATAATTTAACATTGCCTCTCCAAGCCCATGCTTCAAAGGAAATGCATGCAGCACAGATTCGCATTTCTGCTCCCATTGTGTCATTTTCCCAAGGCTGTAAGCAGTAAGAAAGCAGCCAGGCAAACCTCTGCTACCAGCATGCAACAGCCTTTGAAGGGGAGACAGCTTTCCTTTTGTAAATCCAAAGGAGAATTAAGCCCTGGGTTTGTTCTAAATCTAACTTTCTCCCCATTCCCCAAGCAATCAAGAGGAATGTACACCTAGGTCACCCAGGAAGAAAAATAAAGGAAAAAAATGAATAATGAAGTTTAGGATATATATCAGAAATACCAAGGGAAATTAGAAAAAAAAAAAAAGGCCAAGGAAATGAGGAGGGAGATTTCAGGACACTTTTGTTCCCATTTGTGCTACAACAGAAGAACCCCCTCAGGACCCCCAGAAAACACTGTCCCTTCTCCTCCGCACCTTATCTGTAAGGATTTCAAGCAGATGACTCCAGCTTCTTACTGGGAGATAAAACCCTCTCCGATAAAAGGAGCGGGTTTGATGCTTTTTTAGGTTTTCTGCAATAAAAGTGAGGGATGAACAAAGGAGTGTGCTTACCTAATCCCACCGTCACTGCTCCCCCTCCCTCAGTCACGCTGTGCTGTTGCATTGAAGTTCACCATGGTTTCTGAAAGCAGCCAGCTCTTGGCAAGCGCATCTCTCCCATAAAAGCTGCTTTTTGAAGGTGCTTTTAATGCATCAGTTCTATTTAAAAAAAAATAATAATAATCAAACCCTTTATAAACCATCGCTCCCTGTTTCTAAGAGCCTCTCTGAAAGGCTGGCGTTGCGAAAAAAAATAAGCTTTAATCTGAGTCTTCAAAGTCTAGAGAGGGGGTGAAATAAAAGAGAAGAGCCTTGCTTATGGCTTCCATCTGCTCACAGCAGCCTTTGGGAGCCAACACCTGGCTGCAGCCCCAGCACAGCCCTGTGGGGCTTCCCAAAGTGGGCACTGTGGGGCCAAGCTGTGATGAAGGGGGACCCAGCATGGGTAGGGTTTCTCTTCCACCATGTTTATCAGCGTGAAGTGGAGGGAGAGGGCAATATCTTCCTGCCAAAGAGCTCTTGTGCAGAGTGAGCATTGCTTCCACGTGCTTTTGTCCTCAGTGATCGAACCTGAGTGTTGCTGGGTGCTACAAAGCATAGCCCCACTGTAACAGGCAGCACATTGTTCATCCTCCACCTTCCTGCTGCCTCTGGGCTGGTCCCAGCTGGGTGCAGAGCTCAGCGCCATTGCCTTTCTTCTACGCTGCATTGCTACCAGTCAGAAACAGGCAAAACACACCTGCCAAAAATAAAAAAAAAGGCTTTTTATAAAGCAGAGACCTGAGGTTTTTTATTATTCTTATTTACTTTCTGCTTTGCAGGTTTTCAAGGATTACTCTTAGAAGCTCCAGGGGCTTGTTTTTTCTGCAGTGCAGGCTGATTTGCAGCGCACAGAAAATCTGCTTTGCCTTGACTCAGCTCACACAGCAGTGATTACACAGTCACGGGACTCTGGGAGCCAAGGCACAAAGTGCTGTCAGCTTTGGGGGAGAAGAGCTGGCAGGGGACAAAAAACCTCAGGGCCTTGTGCAAGGACTGAGCAAACATCCCCCCCTACCCACAGCATTATTCATGCAGCTTCCTCCTCTGTTGGAACACTTGTTTTCCCCTTCTGTACCCACAGCAAAGTGGAAGGCACAGAAGGGAGTACAGTATTATTTGGAGAAGAGGGCACAAACCACAAGAGTTTAGAACAGAAATAACCAACCGCATCAGATGAGTAAATGGGGTGAGCTGGCAAGCTGGACAACAATCAGGGAAGGATGGGGAGCTCTTGGGGTTTGGGACCTCAACAAGAAGCCCAGCAGTGTCACACACAGGGATATCTGCATGCCTGGGGGCACGGTCCCCAGCAGCTGACTGCTGGCACTGGGGTGGGCCTCAGATTCACAAGGGGGAATTGGGAGCCCTATGGCTGCAGCAGACCGCACTGAGAGCCAAGGGCTGCAGAGTGAGTCCATCATGCTCTACCCACAGCACAAGCAGGACACAGGTCTGTAATCCAACCTCTCTGGATGTCACAGAGCTCTGCAGCAGCCTTCCCACCAGCAGCCTCCCTTCCCTCTGCTCACCCCACAGCAGCCAGGGCAGTGTGTGAGCATTGCTACATAGCAGCACACACAGAGTAATAGAGATGTGAAAGAAGGAACAAAGCCCTCTTCCCTTTCCCCAGGGAAGGCAGAGGCGTAGGAGCTCACAACCCCAGGGATCGTGACACAACCACAGAACAAAAGGATGTCTGAGCAGCGAGAAAAGAGAAACATGCAAAAATTGCTTTGGAAAGAGCAGCAAATGCCATTCCTAGCTCAGTACATACAGCCACCACTCAGACAGGACAAGAGACCCAAGGCATGTAGCACCAAAGCATTGAAAAGGAGTTCCTCAGTTCTTTGCAGCCACCCTTTAAAACCTGCCCCACAGCTGCTTGCCCTCCGGTCGTGATTGCAGTGCTCAGCTGTGACAGATCTCTGTGTGCTCTGGTGGGGGAGGGAGGGAGGGGGGGGGTTGGATGAGATCCAGAGCCACCTCCAGCCCTCCCCAACAGATCTGCAAATTAGAGTTAATTAACCCTGAGAGATTTGGAAAGTTTTTTCCATAAAAAGAAATAAAAATCAACATGTTTGAACTGCTCCTATTTCACAGGGGAGCTCAAAGAACACATGGCTTTTGCTCCTCTTTGGTTTTCCTGACGCCGCCTGGGGCGATCAGCAGACAGGTGGCATTTGAGTGACTTCTCACACAGATATCTCTATTTCCCCATAGCTTTTCACAGTAAGCCACGTGCAGAGGGAGAGCCACGTCCTCCTTGCATGTCCCTGTTTGTAGCAGGGGAGTTGGACCAGATGACCTTTAAGTGTCCCTTCCAGCTTGAATGATTCTATGATTTCAGCAGCGCTTGTTGGGGTGCATCTTCTCTCTGTCCTGCCACAAAACTGGGCTGAGCTGACCCCTGGGTCCCAAACCTTTGGACAACACTGCTGCTTACTTTTCTATCTGCCCTGGTGCCTTTATTGTGTGCTAAACAGGGAGGATTTGGCTACTGTCTCAAGCCAGACAAGTTATCCAGGTGGAGACATTATCTTCCTGAGTGCACAGGCTGACAGGGCTTCAGCATGACAGGGGATGGTCAGAAACTGCTTTCTGCCTTCTGCAAACAGTGGTTAAGCTCAGAGAGGGATCAGCCCCCAAACCTGGCAGGAAAGCAAACTCCTGGCAATCACGTGCCCGTGAGCTCAGAGCCTTGTAAGGAATCTCCGGCCTGGAGGGTTTTTCAGAAGAGGAGTGATGCACATCAGTTAGATCAGCAGTGGACCAGCAGTGATGCTCAGAATTAAAACACATGAAGGGATGCTGGAGGGGCTGCCCTGCTGTCTGTAGCACTGCAGCCATGTGCATCAGGTTTGGGGACAGACTGGCCCCAAACGGACCCAATCAGGCGCCAAAGCAGCTGGAAGCTCACCCAGTGCAGGAAAAGCAATGCAAAATGAGGTTTCAGGCTCACATGGCTGCAAGTGACACAGAGGAGGGGAAAGGGGACGTGCTGGGGACTGATCTGTCTAAGACTCATGCTGTGGAATGAAAAAGGGGAGAGCTGCCATGGTTTGTGCAGCCCACACACCTGAGCTGTAGCTACCCTTGGGGTTTTCCTGGTGCTGAATGCTTCTCTTGCTCAGCACTCTGTGGTTCTCACTTCCTCCTTTTGGAAGGGAGAGAGTTGGACAAGCCATGCTTTGGCATGATTTCCTCTCCCACCCCCAGCCCCCCAAAGGCTTGGGGCTGGTGACAGGCTCAATGCAATCAGCTCTTTGGTGGGTTTCTCTTTCTGTGCAGCCTTGTTGGAAAGAGAAGCCTGCTGGTGGTTTGGGTCAGGCTCCCAGCACAAGGTAAAGCAGGGTGCTCTGATGGGGTTTCCCCACATCTATCCTTATAGGTAGTTGAGAACGTGCATTTTGCCCAGCCGAGGATGCTGCCAGATGTTGTGCTTTTGGGCTTCTGATTTTGAGCTGGCAGCTGCCCACTTCCTCACTCTAAAGGGATGGAAAATACGTTATTTGGTGGTAAAAGCATGTGCTCGTCTTGGTGATGAGCATCCACTGTGGAAAGGCCATGAGGAGGGGGCAGGTGCAGGGCCACAGCCTCCAGCAGTGCCCATGCACTGGGCATGGGGAAAGGCAGCAAGGACTCATCGGGCACGAGGTTTCAGGTTCACTCTTTTCACCAGGCATCCTCCCGTTCTGCTGTTCTCATGGCACCAGTAAGAACCTTGGAGTGGCAGGTGAGGAAAGTGTTTGCAATGATTACAAATACAAATAAAAGAGGGCTACAATGTAGCAACTTCTTTGTTTCACCCCAACAGTTTTAGATAAGTGGAACCGAAAAAGGAACAGAAAACCCAGAGAACCCAGAGCCTGAGGGCCTCCTCGCTGTGGGGTGAGGGAGGGGGGCCGGGGGCGGGGTGAGTGGGGCTCAGAGCCGCCCCTGGCCTCCAAACTTAAGTCCACTTGGATCGAACGCATCCGCTGGGGGGAGCCAAAAACAGAGAGATCGGCTGCAAATCGCCCTGAGAAGCTCCGGTTGTGGAGTTTGCTGGGCTTGCAGGAAGTGGATACGGAGCAGGAGGCGGCCTAAGGGGCCAGCAGCAGTGTTCTCTGGAGTCGCCTGCTGGTGGCCCTTGGGCACCTCGTCCATTACCCTCCCTTGGAGTTACCTGCTGCTCTGGGTGCCGCTGTCCCACCGTGGCTGCTGCATCAGCCACAGCAGACTGCAGGCATCGAGCTGGTAAAGATGGCATGCCAGCACCTCAAGTGTGCATGCAGTTGGAAAACCAGGCTCCTGCTTGGCTCTAGCACTGGCTGCTTGTCACTCAGAGGGTGCTGACACATTGGAACAGGTTGAAGGAGGCTGTGGATGCCCCATCCCTGGAGGCATTAATGGCCAGGCTGGATGTGGCTCTGGGCAGCCTGGTCTGGTGGTTGATGACCCTGCACATAGCAGGGAGGTTGTAACTGGATGTTCCTTTTCAACCCAGGCCGTTCTATGACTCTATGCAGCAAATGGGGAACGAGCCCTTGGAGCAACGCCAGGAGGAAGCCCTCCCAGTCCTACAGCCATGTCCTCCTGGGAAATGAACCCCTGAACACCCCGAGGGATGCATGGAAGGAAACAGAGCCCTCCACACTGCAGCACTGGGGCTGCCAGATGGCACCAGGCAGCGCATGGGGACATGAGGACAGAGTTTGGCAGCTCCCAGACCGTGGGTGAATATCCAGACAAACTCTGCCCTGCTTTCACAAAGTGAAGGCTGGGCTGGGCTTCCGTACAGCACAACTGGGTGCAGTCCCCAGCACAAACACAGGGTACAAAATAGGCAGTATGAAGCATTATCACCACTTGCCCAAACGCAACACTGGAACAGGGAGGAAAGAGCTGAAAATGCCAATAAAGCTCCTGGGAAGGGGAAAGCAGTGGGGTCAGCAGGTGGAGGCTGAGCCGGGCTGCTCACAAGCTGCTCCACCCGCCGGGTGCTGCCATCAGTGCACACAGAGGTGTGTGTACCACGCACAGGTTGGTGCATGCACCCTCCTGCTGGAAGCAAGGTGCTGGTGTTCATTGATGGGGAGCCACTAACGATCAGCACACCAGTGCCAGCAAGTGTGTTTCTGCCTGATGCCTGGAAGAGCTATGCCAGGAATGTGAACAGGACTGAGACGCTATATGGGGGCTATTTCTTTCTGCTCTTTCTGTCTGCAGAGCCAGACTTCCTTCGCTGCTTGATGTGGGACACGTGGATTTCTGCATAAGAGCCAGAATTCCTGTTTCCATGCATTCAGGGCATGTAGGTGTAGGGATGGGGACATCCTGTGTGCTCCGGTGGGAAGCTGTGTTTCCCCCCCGATGGGACGCTGTTGCTGGGGCTGTCCGGATGGCGATGGCACCGTATATCCGCCATCCCACGAGGCCAAGCACACCCGCAGTGGAGTTTTGGTGTGACTCCGGAGTAGCGCAGCTCTGAGTCCCCAGATCCTTTCGGTGGGGCTGAGGGAAGGGAACATGCGGGTGCTGCGGGGCTCGGAGCAGCCGGCGACGGAGGAGCAGGCCGGGCACCGAGAGAAACTTTTCCCGACGAGGTGCGGGATGCAACCGGCAGGATGCCCCGGGCCGGCCCCGCCCCGGCCCAGCTCCCCCCGCCGGCACCCCGGGAGGAAGGAAGGAAGGAAGGAGGGAGGGAAAGAGGCAGGGAAAAGGGAGGGAGGGAGATGACAGCGCCGTGAAGAAAAGCAGGGCCCCCGCCGCCCGCCCCTCCGCACCGCACGACCGGGCCCTCGCGGGTAGGTACGGGCGGGGGGCGAGGGGCCGGCGGGGGGCGGCGGGGCTAGGGATCTCAGCGCCGGGGGGAGGGGGCCGGGGGGCTCCGCGATCTCTATCCCCCCCCCTTCCTTCTGCCCCTCGGCGGGCGGCTGCCGGGCTCCTTTGTGCCGCCTCCGACCGCGCCTTTGTCTGCGAACGGGGAGCTCTCGCCGCTCTCCCCGCCGGGACCGGCAACCCCCGGAGCCCCCGAGTCTCGCGGGGAGCAGAACGCGGGCTCGGGACGAGCAGCGCCGCAGCCTCGGTTCGGTGCGAGGAGCAACGGGTCCGGGGGGGGAAGGAGAGTTTCTCCCAGAGTTGCATCAGCCGTCCCTTCCGAAGGAAGGCGAAGTTGTCCTCAGCCTCTCCGCTCTGGCCGCGGGGGCACCGGGATGGGGCCGGGATGGGGCCGGGGCCGGGAAGGGCCGCAGCGCCCGCCGGGGTTCTTCGGCGGCTGCGGGGGGCATCGCGCCACGACGCGGCCACGAGCTGCCGGGGAGCGGCGGGGTCCCACGGCCGTGAGACGCGGCCCGAAGCCCGGGGCGAGACCGCGAGGATGGAACTCCGTGTTTTCCCCGTGCGCTGCACAGCGTCAATACGGGATTCTCTCCCAGCGTTGCGCCTCGGGAACGCGGACACGCTGCGTCTCACCCGGAGAAAGGGCTCATTGAGGCTGAGGCACAGGGACCGGCTTTGTGCTGCTGGAGCGCACTGAGCCGCCGCTCTCCTCCGGCCCGTGCCATCCCCAGAGCCCACCTGGGCGTCTCCGGAGCCGACCTCGGAGCCAGCCCGCAGCATCCCCGGCGGGCTCCGCAGGCGGTGCCGGCAGCTATTAGCCGAGTTTGTTCCCAGTTTGGGTCCCAGCACGTGGCCGCCCGCTGCTGCCCCAACCACAACCCCGCGGGCAGCCCCCGGCTCCGAAAGTCCCATCGCGGGGCTGGGGCACCCCCTGCCAGTGCCCCCTGCCAGCCCAGCAGCAGTCAGTCACCTGGGAGCCGGGCCGGTGCCCACTACGCCGCCCTCGTCCCTTGCTCAGGGCTGGGCGCCGGCCCCCATTTGGCCGCAGACTGGGGCTATTCTGGGCAACTTTATAAACAGCGTAGGAGGTGACTTTTTTTTTTTCCATTTCTTCCTATTTTTTTTTAATTTGTTTTTTTAAACTTGAAAACACACGTTGCTTTTGTGCAAAAAATAGCGGAGGGAGCAGCCGGTGGCCGAAGCGAGCTGTGCAGTCTCCAGCGTCCCCATCCCACCGGGCGGCTCCGAGGCGCTGCCAGGCGGAGGCATTCGGGGTAACGACGTGTTTCCCGGCGCGGGGAAGAAAAGCGTTCGGTGATACGTTGGGAGCTGCCTTGCCGTGATTCTTCCCCCAGGCAGCAGACAAAGAGCAGCGGCGATCGGCGTCCGCGCGCTCCCTTTGTTCTGCCCGTGGGTTCAGCCGGGCTGTCCCCCATTAACCCGGCGGGGAGGGGGCGGCCGAGGACTGAGAGCAGACGGTTTGCTCGAGGAGTTCGCCCGCCGCCCATTGAGTCACCGGAGGAAAATGTGACTTCACCGCGCACACCTCCGGCAGAGACGGGCAACAGCGGGAGAGGGACTTGGGAACGGGACCCGGCAGCTCCCCGCGGCCGCCTGCTTCCATTCCAGCCCCAGCGGTGCTGAGAAACGCGGGGGCACAGAGCCCCTCTGTTTCCTTCACAAAGAGCCGCCTGTGCCTCTCCCCGACCGAGCCGTGGGTTCCCAGCGAGGAAGACGCCAAGCGGGGCACAGTGCTGCTCCCCAGCCTTGTCCCCGCTGGTTTCAAGCCCTCAGACCCCCCAATGCACAGGGAGTGGGATGCTCTGTGCACCCCTAGGCTGAGCCGTGAAGGGTTCAGGGACCCAGCACTCAGCTGCCCATGTATTTAATGAATCACATCCGCCCCAGGGCTTGGAATCAGGGTTTTTCTGGAATCCATACAGCCCCTGGTCAGGGCATCATTTATGGTTTGTCTGCTGTGGGCACTGAAAGGGGGAAATCCCAGCCCAGCTGTGCCCATGATGCTGGCAGCGGCAGCGCTGACCCTTGGAGCTGCTTTTCCTGAGCTGGTGGTGGCAGAGCCCAAATCCCTTCCCCTGGCAGCCGTCACAGCCAGCAAGTGCAAAGCCACAACGTCCACATGTGAGAAAATGGTGGCAGTGAGCGTGAGGGACAGAGTGCACAATGAGCACAGGAGATCACATGGGCCTTCAGCTGGTTCCTGAAACCCCATCAGGTTTCATTATCATACCTAGAGGAAGGCGGAAGCCGCGCACCCCATCGCACTGACAGGAAGCCCCTGAAGTCCCACTGAGCAGCCATTGAGCTGCTGGAGCCCCGGCTCAGGGGGGCTGGTAAGGGTTTCTGGCCGGGTGCAGAAGGCAGCTGGTGGGGATTGGGTTTCGGTGCTGGAGGAAGAGGTGTGGGAAGGGGTCTCCCGTGGCAGATTTATTTTGGGAACGGGGAGAGTGGTGCTGTCAGCAGCTGCCGGGCGCCAGGTGGGAACCGTACAGAGCCACTCTGCCCCCATGTTCTTATGGTGCTGGGAGTTCCTCGAGCTCCTCTTTGTCCAGAAGAGGGGAATCATCTCAGACCCTTTTCATGAGCTCTCTGGATGTTGGGAGCAGTGCTGGAAGGCACCCATACGTCTCTCTTCATCCCCACAGGCCAGAGCCACCTGGGAAGGGATGCTGCGGGACAGCAGGTGCCCAGCAGATAGCCCAGGGCATCAGGTGCCTGCCTGGGGGATCCTCTGAGGACAACGTGGACATGCAGAGGATATAAATGCTGTAGCTCCCTCATTCACCATCCCAATGGAGAGGAGATCGGCTTTGCCCCAGGATTTTCGGGAGGTGCTGCACTGCCTGAAGATGAGGAGCAAGTATGCCGTGTTGCTGGTGTTTGTGGTGGGGCTGGTCATCATCGAGAAGGAAAACAACTTCATCTCCAGGTAGGAAACAGGGCTATACTGCATGTCTTCTGCTTTGAGCTACCTGCCTGCCTGCCCCATGCAGTGGTGACCCCAGGTCCTGCAGGGAAAGGATACAAGGCGGTCCTCAAAACTTATACAGGGGGATACAGGGGAATGGAGTAATACGGGGACACAGGGATCATAGAATCATAAGAGTTCCAAGGGACCCTTAGAGGCCAACTGGTCCAGCTCCCCTGCAATGAACAGGAACACCTACAGCTCCATTAGGAGCTCAGAGCTCTGTCCAGCCTGACCTGGGGTGTCCACAGGGCTGGGGCACCACCACCTCTCTGGGCAGCCTGTGCCAGTGCCTCACCTCCCTTATTGTTAAGGATGGACACGGGGATACAGAGGGATGGAGGGACACAGAGGGACATGAATTCAGCCGTTTTGCCTTACTGTCCCGCAGGGTGTCGGACAAGCTGAAGCAGTCCCCGCAGGTGCTGCCAGAGGCCAATGAGACGGAGGCCAGCCCGGTGCAGGCTGAGAATGGGTCTCTGGCCTCACTGCGGCAGCTGGACACAGCCTTCTCACAGCTGAGGACGCGGCTGCGCAACGTCACCTTGCAGCTGGCTGGGGAGCTGGGTATGGCAGCCCCAGGGCCACGGCGGCACGTCCTGCTGATGGCCACCACACGCACCGGCTCCTCCTTCGTTGGGGAGTTCTTCAACCAGCAGGGCAACATCTTCTACCTCTTTGAGCCTCTGTGGCACATTGAGAGAACAGTCACTTTTGAGCCAGGGGGTGCCAACGCGGTGGGCTCGGCCCTGGTGTACCGCGATGTGCTGCAGCAGCTCCTCCTCTGTGACCTCTACATCCTGGAGAGCTTCATCTCACCAGCGCCCGAGGAGCACCTAACGGCTGCCCTGTTCCGGAGGGGCTCCAGCCGCTCGCTCTGCGAGGAGCCCGTCTGCACGCCTGGCCTCAAGAAGGTCTTTGAGAAGTACCACTGCAAGAACCGCCGCTGCGGGCCCCTCAACATCACGCTGGCGGCCGAAGCGTGCCGGCGCAAGCAGCACATGGCCCTGAAGACAGTGCGCATCCGGCAGCTGGAGTTCCTGCAGCCGCTGGCTGAGGACCCGCGGCTGGACCTGCGTGTCATCCAGCTGGTGCGGGATCCGCGCGCCGTGCTGGCGTCGCGCATGGTGGCCTTCTCAGGCAAGTACGAGAGCTGGAAGAAGTGGGCTGCTGAGGGGGAAGCCCCACTGCAGGAGGATGAGGTGCAGCGGCTGCGGGGCAACTGTGAGAGCATCCGGCTGTCAGCTGAGCTGGGGCTGCGGCAGCCGCGCTGGCTGCAAGGCCGTTACATGCTGGTGCGCTACGAGGACGTGGCACGGGCACCGCTGCGCAAGGCGCTGGAGATGTACCGCTTCGCCGGCATTCGCCCCACGCCGCAGGTGGAGGAGTGGATCCGCACCAACACGCAGGCGCCACAGGACGGCAATGGCATTTACTCCACGCAGAAAAACTCCTCAGAGCAGTTTGAGAAGTGGCGGTTCAGCATCCCCTTCAAGCTGGCGCAGGTGGTGCAGGACGCCTGTGAGCCGGCCATGCGGCTCTTCGGCTACAAGCTGGCCAGCAGCGCCCAGGAGCTGACCAACCGCTCGCTCAGCCTGCTGGAGGAGGGGCCCCCCACGCAGGTCACGTAGTGCGGCACCGCTGCCCCCGTACGCCCGGCCGGCCCGGGGTGACCCTGTGCCATGAACTTGGAACCAGGGCGTCCTTGCAATAGCGACGGGTTCTTGGGAAGGGCGATCAGGAGATGGCACAGGGATGCTGTGGCAGAGGGGTGAAGCTGTTTAGTTCCTCTCCCGATGGAAGGATGAGACCCTGAGATTGAAAACCCAAGTGCCACGGGTGCCCAGAGCCCGTAGCATAACCTGACCCATGCACCAGCTTCAGCGGTGCCTTCTCGTTTCTGCAGAGGGCCATTGAGTGAAGCACAGGAAAACCAGAGTTTGCAGCCAGGAATCCATAGACCCAACCGGGGGACAATTTTCTGGGAGTGTTCTGCAACCTGGATGTTTTCCAGTGCCACCAAACACAATGAGCACTCCTGGGTGAACTCCAGCACAGGAAGCAGTGTCATTGCCCCACGGGTGTGTGCTCCCTGCGCTTTCCAATGGTGTGCTCCGAGTGCCAGCAACATGGTGTGCCAGCACCAGCAGGAACTTGGACCTCAAAGGCCTTACTGGTTTAGTGCCTTGGTACAGCACAGACTGGGACCTGCCTGCAACCGGACGAGGCAGCCTCTCAGTTTGTGCTCTGCAGTGCTAATTGTTGGGTGTGGGTGGGTCCTTTTGATTTATTTTCTACATTTTTCTCCGTGTATCAGGGTTGTGGGGCAAAATTATTTATTTATTATGTTTTAAAAAGAAAGACAAAGCGGGGTTGGGGGTGGGGGGGGGGAGGTACATCAGGGGTCAGAGCTAAGCCCAAAAATCAGAGCAGCACAATGTGCTGCAGAGACCTATGGAGGAAGTGGTGGGAAAGCAGCCCACAGGCCTCCATGGATGGGATGAGTTATGGATGCAGCTCCAAGGACACCCAGCTGAAGCAATGTGGCGATGGGGATGCTGTGGTGACCTGACACAGGGTGAAGGTGCTCTCCAGAGCCCACAACTTGCCCCGGAGCAACCAAACCTCAGCACCTGGTGGGAGCTTGTTCACTTGACTTCATTAGAAATGGGCAAAAAAGCAATACAAAGGAGCAGAGTCCAAAACATCTGCCTTGTTGGTGTTTGTTCCCCACCCCCCCTCTCCCCCCCCCCCCCCGTTCCCAGAGCCCACAAAAGGACCCAGGCATTTCCTATTGAGCTCAAGTATGAGCTGCACAGGTTTTTGGAGCAAAGAGAGCAATTTGATGGAAGTTGGTGTTTCAGACATTCTGCAGAGCACCTGGCTCAGGGTGGCCATGGGGTCCCCAGAGTGCAAAGGGCCTGTCCTGCTTTCTGAGCAGCACTCAGCCACTGCCAATTCATCCTAATTCCATCATTGCCAGCATCACTCTTTTCCACCAGGCTAATTGCCTTTATATTGTGCCAGAAGAAGTCAACCCAAGACCGGTCAGGTCCTCTTTCCCCACATGGGCAAGAGGGGGGCCCTGCAGCAGGGAGCCACTGGTGGGCATGGGCAGGATGGGGACCTGCGGAGCAGCAACACTGGTGTTAACAATACAGGCACACTGTGAACACAACCCCTGCAGCATAAAGCTGACACTGAGCCCATTCCTCTCTGCTCAGCAAAGGCTGCACACCCCATGCGGAAAGCAAGGGGTTCTGCCATCCCCACACCACTAGGCACGGCCACCCATGGCTCGGCCCCACCGCCAGCACCATTAGACAAAAGCAAAAATAAATATGTGAAAATCAGCCGCTGGGACCGCCCAGACTCCAGCAGCAAGCTGCAGCTCAGCTAGCTCACAAAGCCACGTTTTCGACCCAGAGCAGAGAACAGAGGTGGCATTGAGCAGCGCAGAGCGGCAGTGGGGAGCAGCCATGCCATTGCCTCAGCAGCCATCCTCCTGCAGCAGTGGAGTTTGCCTTTCTCTCATTGCTTTGCTTGTGTCTGGCCTCAATATGCAACGGGGCCAGGGCACAGGACACTGCCTGGCTTGGGAGAGGGTGCAGAAGCAGGGATTTTTACATGCAATGCGTGCATTTAGGTGGGGTGGTCTCCTCACCCACCCCACACACAAAGCTCCCAGCACGAGGGACATCCCGGCATCCTCAGTGAATGGTGTTTTGTTTGGGAGCTTCCTGCTGGGAAGGCAGCGTGGTTCTGGGATCGGAGGCACATTGGATGGGAGCAGTGCGTGCTGCCACTGAGCTGTTGGCACGGCAAGGACACTGCCACAGCACAAAGCAGGGGGAATGCAAACAAGCAGCCCCTTTTGTGGCTGGTTGGGAGTACGCAGAGGAGCAAACAGCTGGAAGAGCAGAGCTTTAAACTCCCAGGAGCAAACAGCAGAGGAAGGCTATTTAGGCTCCAACAAAGTCCTTTCTGTGCTCGCCTCCACGTAAGGTTACCTGGTGCTTTAGCCTGGGCTTCTGAGAAGCAAATAAACAGTTTAAATGACTCGTAATACAAGGTAAAAGCATCTCTGACTGACAGACCCAGAAATGGGGTTTCAGAAGGGCCCCAGTGTCCTCGGCCCATTCCCACTGTGAACAGAGAAGGCAAACAGGTGGGCAAACAGGGGTGTGCAGAGCAGGGCTGGGTGAGCCATGCTGACGTAGGTCAGGGAGAAGGTCCAGCCCCTCTCACCTGCAGCACGGCACTGCCTGGCTCCAGCCTGCCCCTTCCAGCTGAGCAGCAGCATTTCTTCCTGGACACCCTCCAGCTTCCACTCAAAAATGTCATAGGACATAAAGAAAATGTGCCCCCAACCCATGTGGATTTTCATGATGACTAATTGCTCTCATTAAACACATGTAGCCATGACACCCGCATGGAATTCGCACTGTGTGGTGCCAGGCACATTGGGACAGACACGTGGCTCCTCCAAGGCTAAAGCAGCAAGCAGGACTTCACTCCCATCCTTCCCCATATCATGAAGGACAGAGGTTTGGGAGAAAAGGTGTGCATTTTCAGCAAGAAACATCACCAGGGAATGAGATGGTACCTAATGGTAAGGGGGCTGGGGGCTGCATACGTGGACATTCAGCATTAAATAACAGCCTTGTGTTCTGTTGTGTTTTTTGGTATTTTTTTAAGAGGCTGCATGCCTGACCAGACCGTATTTCTTGGTCTGCATCCCATATTTATTCTGTAATTACACCTTCGGACAAAGGCTGCCTGTCTGCGAGACTGATGTTACTAAGGACACGGTTTCATTATATGCCGTGCTTTCACTGCAATGAAATCCTGGGATGGGTGGGAGGGGGTGAAACCCCAAACCTGTAGGAGCAGGGCCTTGCCAGGGATGTCCCAGCTGGATGAAGCCGACTGAGCTGCTGTTTACACCTGCCCTTATCCGACCACAACGAATGCTGAGTTCCCACCGAATGGCATCGCTGTGAAAAGGGGCTGTGAATAAGCACCAAAACCAAAGGCAATCACTGGGGCTTTTGGAGCAGGGTTTCCCCCAGGAGACAGGAGAGCCCATGCTCCACACCCTTAAAGCACCCACACCTCGGGTGAGCCTGGGTACTCACATCCAGAGCTAAGATGGGCTTTGCTCCTTGTAAGTAAAGGTGGCTGTGCTGTCTGACCTGACCAGCACAAGGTGCCCTTGGTGCTGAGGGCGGTGATTGATGGGAAGTGGGTAGTGGCTGGTCTTCTCCAGCTGAGGTCACTGAGGTTGGTTAGAGACAGAATAAACAAAACAGGGCCCTGTTGATTTTTGTTAAAAGCAAATTTTACTTATGAGGTAAAAAAAAACCAGCAGCCACTGTTGATGTTTAAGAGCAGACGGAATCTAGTCTGAATTGGTTTTTCCAGGCAATTCTATGCAGAAGATCCTCTCCCTTGCATGTCTCATCCCCTGGGCCATAACAGAGAACCTCAGGAGATGCCCTGCTAACTCACTGGTCCCGTCACATCTTCAGGGTAGAAGAGTGCCATCGCTACGAGCACCTTTGCCATGCAGGTCGCTGGCAGAAGACAAAGCCCTCTCTGACACTGGTTGAGTCTTTCTGCAGTTGCCTTCTTGCAGACAGCCGGATAAACACCATTAAACAACACATTAGCCAATGCTGAGCACACACCTGTGCGCAGAGAACTCCCTCCAACCACACACTGTCGAGCACTCGGAGTTTCTTCCTGTTTGCCGGAGGCTGGACATGAGGTTCCTAAAGCGTTCACAAAGGCTCCTTTTTCCACTGTAGTTTGCTTTGGGTCCTGTCTGCACCGCTGGCCTTGTCTTGTTGGTGCATCTCCAGCTCACCGGCTCCGATGATTTCCCCTTCTTATGAAAGGTGGCCTTTAACTTCTGGTGTAACATTGGGCTCACCCGACCTCCCCCCTTGCCCGGGAGCAGAAATAGCACCTGAGCGCAGAAGGCTGTCCCTACCACTGGCTCTACCTTGATTTGAAGGCAAGAAGAGGAAAAACAAGCTCTCTGGTAGCAATGCCCAGAGGCATTTTGCTTTGTCTCCGAGGCAGGGTTAAGATTATTTGCTGTAGGACGAGCAGAGCGCAGCCAGCACTGCTCCGCGGCCGGGCCGCCTGCACCCTCTGGCGGCCGCATCCCTCCCAGCATCGATCCCGCACGGCGCTGCTCTATTCTGCCGTGTGAGCAGGGTCGGGGTTTTGTGCCCCTGGTTTACCTGCGGCCCGCAGTCCAAGCAGCCTGGCGGCCACATTGCTCAGTTCGGGTGCCTCCTCCCCCCTTTAGTTCCGAAAAAGATGCCAAGCGTGCGACACGTGGGGCAGCTCCGCCGGCTCACAAGGCTGCAGTGTGCGCGGCAGCTATATTTACCCGGCTATATTTATCTGGAATGCCACAGGACCCAAAGTCTTTGGGGGCAGCTCCTGTCCTGCAGAACAGCGGGGTCCGGATGTCCCTTGGCCTGCAACCCCTCCTGCCGTCCCGCTATGTCCAGCACAGCTCGTCCTCCCGCAGCCCTCTCTTACTCCCCATCCTTTCTGGATGCAGGGATCGAGCCATCCAGCGGGCATCACCCACCCGCCCCGCAGTCCCAGCCCGTATGCGGTTTCCCGACAAGCCAGCCATCCTAAAAGGGGCACTGAAGCGACACCCATTCAACCAGCGCTCACAGCTGATAAAGGACAAGGCAAACTCAGACAGCTCCCGCTCTTCATCCACTTTCGGAAGCCAAACAAAAGCCTCTTTCTGGCTCCTGCCCCGTGCCGCAGGGAGCGCTCAGCCCCGCACCGCCCCGCACCGCCCGCCCATCTCGCGCAGCGCTGAGTCACGGGGCGGGCAGAGGCAGCGCTGCTCCCCTCGCCCGTCCCCAAAGCTCAGCGCCCAACGGCCTCTGCCGCCCGGAGCTCCACGCAAACACTTGTGCTTCTCCTCCTGGCCGAGCCCCGCCGGCCGCCATGGGCTCCAGGCTGTCCGTGGACGACTCCGTGCGCGTCGTCATCGTCGGCGGCGGCTTTGGTGGCATCGCGGCCGCCAGCCAGCTCAAGTCCTGGGCCGTCCCTTTCGTGCTGGTGGACATGAGAGATGCTTTCCACCACAACGTCGCTGCCCTACGAGCTTCCGTGGAGAGCGGTAAGCCGAGCGGCGCCGGCGGCGTGTTCCCCGTTGCGGCAGCTCAGTGCGAGGGGCAGATGCGCACAGTGCCTCCCCTGCCCGTCTGATGACTATATAATGACTTGGTTCTGGGATAACCCACGCGCTGTCTGCAATACCCCAATCCCCTGGGCTGCAGGAAAAGGAAGTAATAACTATTTGGACAGTCCTATATATATATATATATTTGTATTCTTTGTTTGAGAAGTTGGCTGAAGTGAATGCACCCTAAGTGGAAGGGCAGGGGATGGCACGGCTTCCTGTGTGTGGCTCATATTGTGGGGGGGGATTGAGCATTGCCTCCCCGCTCCAGGAGCTGGGGATTTAGAGGGGGAAATGTCACATTTGAGGCTGGGAATAAGCACCAAAATGACATCAAAAGCTCGATCCAAGCAGGAAAAATCCTGCCTGCAGGGCCTTGGAGCAGTTGCTGGCAAATCAGTGAGAGATTGTATGCAGGGAGTAGAGACAAAACTGTGTAGCTGGGGTTGTCACCTGATCTCCTAAGAGCTGACTTTATCACCAGCTCCAAGGGAAAGGCCCTGAATTCAGGGCAGAGAGCACACGGTAAGGGCCCATCCCACACTCACAGCTGCATGCAGTGCTTCTTTAGGGAAGAAGAGGAGCTGTTAACTTCCATGGAAGGAGATCTCTATTCCCTTTTCTAACCGCAGGATTTGCCAGGAAGACTTTCATCTCCTACTCCACCACCTTTGGCGACAGCTTCCGACAAGGCAAAGTGGTGGGCATAGACCCTGAGAGGCAGCAGGTCCTGCTCAGCGATGGCGAGGTGGGTGGGTGATGCCGTACCTTGTCATGGTAGCTTGGCTGCCTTACCTGGAAGTCAGTCTGGGTACCGTATCTCCTACAGTGCAGGTCAGCCAAACAAATGAACCTGCTCTACCCAGCGCCCTGGGCTCAGAGCTCACACATACAGCGGGTCCTGTTCTGATCTAACCCTCACCTTGGCTGAAACACCTGATTCCAAACTAGCCACAGTATATGCCCTTTGGGCAGGCACTGAGGAATTAAACCAGTGGCCTCCTATGGAGAACTGCCAAAGAGAAAAGCAGGCCCCCAAGCATCTCTTCCAAAACCTAAAAGCTATGTCTGTTAATAGCATGGCATTTAATCATCCTTGTTGTGCTTGGAAACAGACTATCTTCCCCTTCTTGCATGGAACAGCACTATCTCCTCTAGCCAAGATCAGTGGCCTAGGGCTGTGCTGAATTGTGGTTGTGCTGTAAACACTCCATCCCATCTAGTGCTGATAAGCTTTTATTCACAGTGTTGGATTTGGAGCTCAATTAACCCTGGAGCTCAGATCCTTATCTAACCACAGTGGGGGGGAAAAAAAAGCAAGCAAATATTGGCAACAGCTCTGGGAACTTCTTTCAGCCAGAGTATCTCACCTCCATTCAGAAGGGAGCGAAGGAGGGAAGTCAGCATGTGCTTGTGCCCATCTGGACTCTGAGCTCAGCGCTCAGATGTAATGACAACCTCAGAGACTGGCGCAGGGATCACAGTATTTTCTATAAGCTTCTAGTAGATTCTGCACAGAACTGGGCCCAGCTGAAGATCAGTGTGCCGCTCAGACCCTGAGGAAGGCAGGTACATGGCTTCAGCTGGACTAGATCTCTTCCTAGAGCCACTTTCTGACAATGGCAAATACTTTCCCGTTTATCGGTGTGGGCTAGAGGAGATGGAATGAGTAAATAGTACCTAGGAAGCAACAACTGTGTTTTAGGCTTTCATTGTAAAAGATCTAACATCCTGTCCAACCCTCCGCCCCTTTAGGAACTTCACTACTCCCACCTCATTCTTGCAACTGGCAGCGATGGACCATTCCCTGGGAAGTTCAACAAAGTCATTGACATGGAAAGCGCCATCCAGACCTATGAAGACATGGTTAAGGAGGTGAGGGGCCAACTTCTTTCCAAGGAAGCATTGCTTGCCTTAGTTTGAGTTGAATAACATCGGTTTCCTCTTTATTTCAAGATTGAGAAATCTGAGCGCATCGTGGTAGTGGGAGGTGGTGCTGCTGGAGTCGAGATGGCTGCAGAGATCAAAACAGAATACCCAGCCAAAGAGGTAGCAGCACTTCAATTACATTTCACTTGTTTCTGAAGCGGTTCTTCCATGGTCCTCCTGGAGATATTCACGATCACTGTAAGGCATGAGGTTCCAGGCAATGCTTTCTCATCCAAGAGCAACCTGTAGGGCATTACTTGCAACTGTTGGCACTAGATGCCCTTCTTCAGGCTCAGTCTCCCTGGTTGTTAGGCAGGGTGTAAGGAAGCTGTCTGTTGCTGCTCCCACACGCAGGGTGTCCCATCCTGTTCCCATATGCCCATTTGCTGTTTTGTTGCCAACAGGTCACCCTCATTCACTCAAAAATTGCACTAGCTGATGTAGAACTGCTAGAAAGCGTCCGTCAGGAGGTGAAAGAGATTCTGCTCAGGAAAGGAGTGCGCCTCCTGTTAAGTATGTACTTAATGCCTTTGAAGACATAGACTCTGACACTCTCCAAGCTGCTCTTCCTTTGGCCACAGCATCTCGTTTTTGATGGCCTATTCCCCATTTAACTTTTTGGGACTAAGCATGGCTCCCTTGAATTCCTGTTTCTCTAGATACATCTGGGCTAGCTGGAAACAGCAGCTGAGTAAAGGTCTGTGACCCAGGGCTCTCTGTCACAACAGGTGAGAAGGTCAGCAACATGGAAAACTTCATAACGAACCAGTTCCAGAAGGACATGGTAGTAAGGACAGAAAAGGGCACAGAGGTTGTTGCTGATATGGTGGTCCTGTGCACAGGGATAAAGATTAACTCCTCAGCATACGCCACTGCATTTGGTAAGTGAAAAGCTGCTGCACGGGGGGGAAGCACAGCAGGTCCTCAGAGTCTTCTGCTTGAGTATTTCATGACATAGCAAAAGCCCTAACATCAAATTAAATACTTGGCTATGAAATGCGACCTTCAGAAACATACATGTGCCAAGGCCCTCAGTCTTCCCCAGCTCCTTTTGCTAATACCTCCAAGGAACGTTAGTGCCCTTGTCCAGCACCAGGCAGATTACACCTAGAAGTCAATGGTAATTCCTGCTGCCAAGGGCAGCATTTCATCCCTGTTTGGCCATCCCTCAGGCTGTGTATGGTAGCTGCTAATCATTCCATGTTTCCACTGAAGCATCAAAGAATGACTCGCTCATCAGAATGTTAATAATTACCTATTCCAAGACAGAAAGCATCTCTTGCCTCACATGTAGAAAAAAGGGTGAAAAAAAAAACTTAACCCTTCACTTAGTGTCACTGACACATTGATAACAACAGCGTTTTAGAGTCTCAGGCCACAGCACACAACACCAAGCTTCTCAAAACTTACTGTTTCACCAAACAGGAGACAAACTGGCGAGTAATGGAGCTTTGAACGTTAACAAGCACCTCCAGCTGGAAGGCTACGACAACATCTATGCCATTGGGGACTGTGCAAACCTGAAGGAACCAAAGATGGCGTACCACGCTGGGCTGCACGCCAACGTTGTGGTGTCAAACATCATCAACAGCTTGACACACAAGCCGCTTAAAACCTACCAACCAGGTAACATAATCTCTTAGCGCTTGGCCTTAGCAGTTGAGCTGCTTTTCTGCAGGGAACAGCTGTCTTAGAACTTGTCTGGGATACTAATTAGAGGTGAAGTACCCCACAGCTGGGGGTGGCTATAGAGGCTTATAGCTTAGGCTTCATCTTAGTTCTTGCCAAAGACACTGTAGAAGTTGATTACCTGCGTTAGTCTGTGTATGCAACGTGTCCTTTCTTCTCTACTGTCTTTCTGGTATATATATTGGTCAGTTTCAGCCATTCATCTCCCTCCATTGTGCAGCTCCATCACAGCAGGAGAGCCTGAACAGACAGTGGCTCTGTATATGCAGCATTCAGTATTTAGCAGTAAAATCAGTAACTTTAAACTTCTGCCTCCTCTTTCCAGGCTCACTAACATTCCTGCTTTCAATGGGTAAGAACGATGGTGTAGGCCAGGTGAACGGATACTACGTGGGACGCCTCCTAGTGACTATTGCTAAAAGTCGGGACCTGTTTGTTTCCAAGAGCTGGAAGACGATGGGACAGACAATGCCCTGTTAATAGGGGATTGGAAATAAACTATCAAGGAACTCAACCACTGGAAGAAGGTGAAGGTGCACTTTTATTGCTTAGAGTTGCTGTCTCCTGCAGCACTTCCTGAAGCTGCATTAAAGGAGTGTTACTGTAATAGGGCAAGAGGCACTTTCCAAGTTAATCAGCACCAAAGTTCTCATATTAACAAAGGAAGGGCTGGGTTTTTTTTTCATCCTCTGTTGAGACAGCTCTGGGCAAGAAACCTGGTTTACCTTAATTTGTAAGGATAAACACTATAGTTTTCAACATGTTAGTGGCTTGTTTATCTTGTGGGTTTTTTCCTGGCTTTCTCTACTGTAGCTTCTAAAAAGTCTCTGCGTATTACTTGGCTACACTGCTGGTGGAAAGCCTGCTTAAAGCCCTGAAAAGGCTTCAGTAATGCTGGAACTCAACAGAATATAATGCAGCTTTGTGTCAGCCTCTTCACAACAGCTTTAATTATGTCATGGCACTACACTTCTGCCAGAAGCTGGTTACCTGTGTGCTAAGTGTCCTACAGTAAGTATTCAGTTTCGGATGCTGCTGGGTTTTTTTTTCCCCCTTTGAGGTGAGAAATTTTCAGAGCAAAATGAGGTTAATAACAATAATCACACTTGAGAAATCTTTTTCTTATTTTCTTATAAAACAAACAAAAAAAAATCACAATGAAATACTCTCAGTAATTACAGAGATTATTGTGAGTAAAAAGCAGAACAGAAGCTCCTCATGCATCACTTCTAATATCTCTTTCCTCACCACCGTGGGCTGGAGGAAAAGTTTTAACATCCACCTTCTCAAGGGAGGAGAAAAGGGAGCAGAACATTTTTAAGAGCTTTCTCTAAAGTGTGTGCATGAAAACTTCATCACTACAAATCTAAAATGAAGTTACTCTTTATAAACTCCTAAACTAAAGTAACAAGGGACACTAAAACTCCTGAAAAGAGATGGTAACTCAATTGCTGAAGGTGGCACAAAGGGCTAGAAGATGCTGACAGCATGAAGAAATCAGACTAAACCCCTCTCATCTCTAGTCACAGCTCTTCATCAAGTCACAACACATCACACTACTACCACTCCCCCTCCTCACCACATTGAAAAAATAAAACCCACCTCTAATGCTTTTAATGCTACTCAAGTTTGTTGAAAAATAAAGTTTCATTTGGCTGCTGTTGCTACTTAGCATCTAGCTTGGCCATTTCTTGCACGTAGATGCCAATACTTTCACTGTCGAAGAGCAGAAAGTAAATGTTCTTCAGGGAAGAAGAGCTGGTGCCATCGAAATGGGTGGAAATAGCTCTGAGAGTCACCTGGGCCGCTGTCTGTTTTGGGAAGCAGTTTCTATGTGATTGGGGAAGAAAACAAAACAAGAGAGCATCAGTCACCTGCACAAGCATTAGACACGTGATGCTGAAAGGCACAAAGCATAGATGTTCTCACTACAGCCCACTGTTATGACACCATTAGCTGCAGTTGTAAGTAAGTCCCAAAGTTAACTAAAAACAATCAGTAATTACATTTCTAATTAATCCTAGACACACAAACACTATCAGGAAAGAACAACCTCTGCCTTGGTGAGGCTTATGTACAATTTCTCATAATCAGAGACCAAGCAAGATTAGCAATGTACCAGCTTTTAATGAAACAAGAACCAAAACAAAGCAAAAACAAACAAAAAACAGGTAAAGAAAAAACCCACATCCAAAAAAAAAAACCATCTCTGGATTTCTTAGTCAAGCATGTTTTTGTTTTCTGCAAGTTATCACAGTCTTACAGTTGGCTTGAAAGTGGCCTTTTTAAAGCCAAACTATACTTAAGAAAGTGTGGTTTTCTTTTGAAAGAAAGCATGTGTGTGACTAGCCTGCTTAATATAATCTACTGGGATGACCTATGTAAAGACCTCCCATTCACCTGGCTCCTGTTGCATCACTGTTATTTAACTTCATTACGATGTCAGTGTAATCTTATTAACATCAGTAGAGTTTTAGTAACATTCATCACAGTGAAATGAAGGGACATAAAACTGGAGATGGTACAGGCCCAGAGTAGGAGAATGGAAATTACTTGTAATAGAAAACACAACTCTCCTGAGAGTTAGCTAATTTCCCTCCATCAAGGCTTTCTATCACAGCAGCAGCTCTGGTAGCTCATTACACAATCATTACACAAAGCAGAATCCTCTTACACAGGAAAAGCCATACCTGCCACTGGGGAAAGGGGGGAAAGCCACAGACTTCAACTTCTTGTCTTCTGCGGCTGTTAAGCAGTTCTTGATGGTCTCTTCAAGCTGCTCTTCGCACTTGTCTGAACCCCACTGTGGGATGTGACAGTGGATGACAAACTTTGCTGCTAGCCCGCTGGACTGAGTAAGTGCAGCTACCACAAATGAAAGACATAACGATTAGTTTTGAATAGAAACCACCTTGCAATAACTTCTCAATCGAGTCATTTCAATCTATTCAACCATCTCAATCTGTCTTCGTAACATTACCTCTTCAAAAGAAATCCACTGGGAATTAAAGCAAGCCACGATGACTCATTCACAGTCATACATCTGTACTATCATTACTTGTGTGATCAATTAATTTTTCTTTGAGGACTGACGAACCCAGGGTTCATTTGATTAACAGTTATTCAGTGATGTTTAAAGGCTCACTCATCCAGGCTCTCTCTGTAACATGCAAACACTTGAAACCTTGTCCTGAACTCTGAATCATTAACTCCCCAGCAGCCCCTTCTGCAGTGCTGTCACAGCCTCATCTGAACGCTCTGCGTAAATCCTGCATCACCATTGCAGTTCCAGAGCATTAGGGAGCAATACCTGGACCACCTTCACAGCTAAGCCATTTCAGACAACGTTCTGAAAAATCAAAGATGGCTACTGGAAGCATCCACCGGTTGTGTCCAATTTGAAGTTAGCACTTCTAAAATCTGGGCCTTGGGGAATCCTGGGTTGAACACCCAGAAATCAGGTGTGCAATTAACATCCAAAAGTGAAGAATGTGTTTCTAGTTCCCTGTCCACACCTTTAAATTTCAAGCACAAGAGAAGAACTTTGACCATAAAACAACACAGGTATCCTGTGAACAGCACTTGAATTCAAGGCCTGTTAGGCTGGAGCTCAAGTGTTTGCAGTAGATCTCCAGTGATAAAACTCCTTTTATTATTTGCATCAAAACCAGTGGAAGTGGTAACTTCAAACATATCAACACAACAGTACTTGTCTGACAGAGTACAATTTTCCACCCATTAAGCTAAGATTATCTTCTTTCCTGGAACTAGCTAAAAGGAATCTATTTCTTAGCTCTTTTGTAATTTGTATTTCAATAATGTAGCTGTAATGCCTGGAAGAAGAGCACCAACTGCTCTTCAAAACACATCCCAGTTCTTGTGATTCTATCACTTCTACCTTTATTTGTGTGCAAAGATAGTTGCTTTGGTTGCATTGTTCAGTATAAAGCAGGATAATTTATAAATTACCGTTGTTCATACAGCTCATAGGTTAGGCTAAGAGCTGTCTCTAATTCTCACTAAGAAATGTGGTGCACATGGGAGAGGAAAGATGGCACAGAGGTGAAAGCAGAAGTTTCCCTTCACTGTCAGACTCCCACAGACAGGAATTGCCTGCTGGAACTTACGGTGGTGCTTCAAAGTACAAAGACAGGATGTACACAGCACAAAGGTATCCTACTCCTCTTCTTTTCCCCCTCAACTCCCTGTCCTCAAACAGGCTGTCCATACCAGCAACAACTTAAGGGAAGAAACAGAAACACTTACATCACATAAGCAAAGGCACATATGTAATCAAGAACAGGTAAGAACATCAAGAGAAAAGAATATATGGGATGACATTTCCAACTGAGCACATTATATATTATATATATATTTTTTACCTTCAGCAACTTCCAAAGGTCCTTGAGATTTGCGAAGCTCCTTCACTGTTTCTAAAAACTCTTTCCCTCCTGCCTTTTCCAAAGCTTTGCCTGCAAGGACACAGAGCAAGAAGGCCTTGTCTCTGCATTCCCAGCAAAATAAAACCAAACCAACAACTCCGTGTGATTTGAGAGAAAAAGCACCATGCACATACTGCCATGTTTTCCTCTATGAGCAGCAGCTGTGTTTATGTTTAGGACAAAGTTTACTTATTACTGGTTTTGAAAAACCTGAAAGGACATTTCCCCTGGCTTATGATTAAAACAGTTAAGAACGGTACTACTACTCAACATACACACCCCAGCACTTTCCTGAAATCACTTCTCAAATGATTACATAAAACAATGATCCAAAAAGCCAACTTTAGAGCTGCTTTGCCTGTGTGCAGCACAGCCTCACCTATTTCCTCCTTGAGGTCTATTTCAGCAGTTGTGGGGTGAACGATGCCTTCTACTTTCATGGAGCCAATATGGCTGATGTCACTCTGTGTCAGAGAAAGCTGCAAGGATAAGAGTAGAAAGCATCAAAACAGTAATAAGTGTGGAATATTTTCTTATCAAAAAAGGGGCAGGACTCATAATTTGCTGTTTTACTGTATTCAATAAGTCCAATTCTGATTTTTAGCCTTTAGTATGCGCATTGCTCATGCTGCATCATGATACACCCATAACTGAGATGCCAGCTCCACGTTCTGCTATTGGATTCATGTTCTAGCATCACACTTTGAAAAAGAAACACTGACTGTGGAAACTCTTCTGCTTAAAAAAAACTCTCCTTCTTTGCGAGTACAGAAGAGGAGAAGGGTTTTAAACAAAATAAATAAAATTAGCCTCTTATAGATAATAAACAGCCTAGGATGTTAAACCTGGTTTGAAACTATACTAGACACTGTGCAGCCAAGTCCAAATTGAACTCTGCTATAGGTTGGGCCATGAAATTAATCAGTTTGGATCTCTAAAGAAAAGTTGACCAGCACTGCTCTCATGAATCAATCTGCAGACAAGTTTTTGAGACCTTTTGATTTAAGTGAGTTCTGGCCTTATATTTAGGATCACTAAAGAAGAAGGTGGAGAAGATTTTTTAATGCTGATAGATCTAAAGCAACATTCTGTTTATGCTAGGCTCCATTTCTGTTATATTCTAATTTGTGTTACCTTTTGTCCTGGCACGAGGCTCTTGGAGGACAAGATGGTGAAACCATCCCCAGGTCCATCTTCAGATGTTGAATTTGAAGCTCCTTCCTTTTCATTGTCCTTCTGTTTATTCTAATTGTGGGGGGTAGGGAGGGGGAAAGATGCAAATAAATAAGACATCTTAAAGGAAAAAAATCAGTGCCTACCATTATCCAGTAATGGACAGATTTAATCAGGTATGACAAATTTCATCACACATTACTCATAGCTTTTTATTCCACAAACATGATCTAACAACATAAGCCTTCGCTGTTTGTAGAATGTTAAATGAAATGTTAAAAACATTAGTGGTACTTGTGAGGCACTACATATGTTTGTAAACATATTAAGAGTTCAGGGCACGCCCCTCCATCTGTGATTTTTCTGATAATTAAGGTTGTATTTATGGATGGGTGTGCTCACTACTGTCTGTTTTTACTGCTAACAAAACAGAGCTCACACTAAATCAAACAGCAACCAAGTCAAATGCTCCAATCTGAAGGGAGAAAAAAAATCATTCAAAAGAAATAAATTCAGCTAATGAATCAGATCTCCATTCCTATCTGCAGAAGTGAACCACCTCACCTCCATACAAACAGCTGGAGTGACAAAATGGTATAGAATCATATAGAATCATTATGAATCATTAAAGTTCCCTCTTAAGTTTTAAAGGTTTCAGTTATGGAAATTCATTACAGAAATACTGTGATAATCATCTTCCCCTTCATTTCTGATGTGCCTATTATCAACTCCTACCTTCTGTTTCCAGTTGGGACCAACAAATAATTAATACAGAGGCACAAATTTATTCCTCCTGATAATCATAATTGGTTTGGATCCAATTCTTCTGGCATACACCCTGTATCTCATATCTGCCCCAAGCTTACCTTTTTAGGTGTCCGGGCCTTGTTAGACTTTGTTTTCTTCCCACTCTTTTTGCTCACTATGGATTTCCTTCCCTTCTTCTCAGGAGCAGGGGAAAGGATCGTCTCAGATTTGCCTTTGGCACCCCGTTTCTTGGCTAGAAGCTCTGGCTGAATTCTGGGCAGGACCCCTCCACTTGCTATAGTCACACCTTTTAGCAACTGCAAGGAAAAGTGGAACAAAGGAGAGTTTTATAGATTCTCTGTCTGCACTCAAAACAATGCTCGCTGACTGCACTACACGTAGGTAGAGCCCACACTTCCTAAAGCAACGTGTTTTGTGTATCAGAAGAAAACCCTGCTAAGAGAGAAAAATCTAGCATGTCCCAGTGAAATCAGTCAGCATATCTCAGAGAACTGCTGCTCTACTTTCAGTCTCACAGTCTTTCTGCATAACTGGGTGACTCACAAGCAGCAGATGAGGACAAGAGGAGACATGCACCTGCAGGCATGCAGAAGTATTCCACAGTCAATCAGAGTCAAAGCACTGCAAACAACTGTCTGTGTGCTAATGGGACTCGGGCATATGGAAAGGGATGCAGTCCTGGATGCAGCTACACCAGAGAGTGAACCAGACCCTCTCCAAGATGGGCCTCACAGTACAGCAGAAAACACACACTTCTACAGCTTCTGGAAACATGTTGTCTATGTAGCATGTTTTTGATAAGTACTGGATATCATCAAGTTCATGCTATAGCATCCAACTCACTCTGCAATGGAAGAGAGATGTACCTGATTCAGCTCTTCATCATTTGCTACTGCCAGGAGGATGTGTCTGGGGGCAATTCTTCCTTTCTTGTTGTCTCTTGCTGCATTTCCTGCCAGTTCTAGAATTTCAGCTGCAAGAAACAGTGAGACAAAAGGGAGTAATAAAAATGCAACTTGCGTGCATCCTTCATACACTTTTCACATTCCTTTTCAATATCCATTTACCTTTCCAGGGGTATTTCCCCATTTCAGCGATCTCTGACACAGAAACACAGATAACAAATGACAGACAATATATTTGTAAACTTGCATGAAATCATTTGTCCTCCCTAATTCCCAGAAGGATAGTTAGCAGAAAATACACTAAGTTTGGTTCACACAGCATTCTTTATGAGTCTCATGCCAGAGTCCTCTTTCAAGTAATAAAAAGAACAAAAACACTTAAATGTACATAAGCAGTCAAAAATTTAGCAATAGGCCTGTAACAACAAAACAGCAAAGCATGCAATGAAACCCCAAACCTATTTCAGACAGTTCTGACAAAACAGCAAGGATTCTCAGGACCAAGTTAGACAAAGACTGAGGTGCATTTAAAGAGATACTTGGAAAGCCAACAAACTAGCCAGGCAATGCTGCAATTTGGCATTAAAGGGCATTGAAGATCTGTGAGAAGCTTTATTTCAAAACAAGATACGAAAGGTTTGACTTTGATGCAAGCAGAGAGACAACGTAAGAGCTTCAATGTAAAAACTACTTGGTAGGAAGTTTTCTGTGCCTCCTGGGACAGTGCTCTTGTCTTGGTTTTATCAACAATATGGGTAAAAAAGTTACAGCTCATCACTGTTCTGCTGAAGGTGTCTTACTCCCATTTAATCAATTACACAAAGAACTGTAACTGTTTGAAGAATTTCCATGAAAAAATCTCATGGGAATCCACCTAACGCTCTCAAGCTAAAATCCAGAGGATTTCAACAAGAGGTTTAGCTCTGGGTTCACGGGAAAGAGACCAGCTTTCAGTTTCTCTCAGTGAGAAGTTCATCCTTGTCATCCAGCTTTACTCCTACAGAGCACACGTAACTGACTGTTAGAGATGTCAAAGCCATCGTTTAAAACTACAGGCCAAGGGGCTGCAGGGCTGGAGCTTTTCGATCCCTGACCTCTGCCAACAGAGCTAATGCAGTAGCAGACAGCAGGAACAGATTGCCATCCAGTGTGCAGACCAGCATAGAGCAAGAAGAGAGACCCATACTTCTCCAGCAGGTTTTGCAGATTTATGCTGACAGCAGATGAAAACCGCAGCAGGAAGACAAAGAAACAACGAGATATACTTACCTGTGTGGTTACCGGAGTTCTTTCAGATGTGCCAACAATAAGCACATCCTGCTAACCGTGTGCTCACCCCACTCCCCCAGGTTCTGGGTCCTTTGGCCAGCAGCATCCTGATGGTGCATTCAAATGTCCTCTGCCTAATGTTGAGAGCAAAAAACGCAGAACACTCAAATGCCAGGCACTATTCATCTACCACAGGACACCAGGAAGAAGGGGATCCAAGGCAGAGATGATGTAGGGCAGACTGCAGAGTATGCATAGAAATAACTTATCAAGGGATGCCAATTATTTGCATAGGTAAATAATTGCCTTAGCTCCTTCTAATAATTCTCTATGCCTATTTCTCTAATGCTGGAGGCTTCAGAATGGAGGTAGGAACTCAAAAGTCTTAAGAGTACAAAAAAGCACTTGCAAAAACAACAAACCAGAAGCATTAAATCTGGAGGCTGCAGCTATCACATCCTCCACTGGTAAGAACAGATCCCTAAAGAAACTGCTTCACATTTCAAGCAGAAACATCACTGACAGCTGAGGTCATCTTAGCTCTACAGAGACAGTATGAGAATGCAACTCCCACAGTAAGGCCCTACACTGCAGCAAGTGCTCTTGAAATTGGGATCTGGATGTTCTCAGACATATTTTATGTCTGAACAGCATTAAGAATTAAAGCTAGATCTGAAATAACCTTGCTTCCCTTAAGATTCAAGATCCATATAGGACGACTTTACATTGGAAGTGTAACTTCAAATTTCAGCTGGTCCTTGTCTCTACACAACACACACGTAATTAAAGCTCAGCTGTAGGCAATCACATTATCTGCATTTAAAAATCAAGGAGATCCTTGGACTCTTGACTAACAGACAGTACAATATACTGAGCGTTACTGTGTTTGGATCTTGGACTTGCATAAGTGAACCCCAAAAGATGTTTTAAGCCTTTTTACTAGATGCTTTTCTCCCTGTTTGATCAGGGCTCAGGACTAGGAAAGAACCTGTTTTACAACCAACAAAAGCAGCAGCCAACCTACAACCTGAATGGGATTCCATCTTCTTTCCCTGTGACACACAGGAAAAAAAGAGATTTGGAACATGCAGGAACTAAAAGCATCTCACTCAAACCAAAGCCTGCTTTTCTGAAGCACTCAGTTGGACTGATAAGGAAGCTAAACAACTACTGATCACAGAAGTGGAAGGATTTCAGACTCTTCCCCTTCAAGATAAGTTCTGACAGTTCCTGTAACTCTACCACATACAAATCTGCCTGTAACACCACTGGCCTGAAAAGAGGCACCGGATGGAGTTCTCTGTGGAGAAATATCTGCTCACTTTGTCTCCTGACAGCAGATGAGAACAACCTGACCAAGGTTGCCAGCTGACGCCTTCTGAAGGAGGAAGCATTGCTGGTGTTGTCAGCTCCTCTCACCAGCACACCACTCATATTTCTTCTGCTTCTTAAGCAAGAGCTGCCTGAATTCTCTGCCTACATTTTGCTAAGGTACACTACAGGACGCATTCAAATGATGTTTGACTCAGATGATGATGACTAAAGTCAGCCACACCCACACTGGCACACACGTGTTGCAAAGTCCATAAATCCAATGAGACTGGGGTCAATTCTGCATGGATTTTTGATTCTGAAGGCACTGGAGCCCAACTAGTAATTCCTAATTCCTGTCCAGTAACAACAAGCTCCTGGATAGGAATTAAGTTGCACTTTTGCAATATGACTTTTCAAGCCTAAGATATGAAATGGGATAGAGAGATTGAAAAAAAAAAAAGCTTTAGATCCCCAGCAAGATCTTTCTCACATTAGCCAATCAGTCGAGATAAGAAGGAACTCTTCTAAAGATACACTGTACTGACTGCTGGCACTTTTACAATGGAGCTGATAAGCCAAGCCTCAAGTTCAGCATTAGTAATAGCTATGGGCTGCAGCCACAATCTTTCTTGCAAAGGAAAAGGGGTATCTAGTGGTACAAAGAACACATCCCAATGCCAAAAGACAGACTGCATGGCAGCTGGGATGAGGATGCTCAGGTTGTATGCACACCATTGGATGATGCCAGTCAAGAGGCTCAGGACTTAAGCCACTGACAAACCACAGACATGGCTGAATGCTCCTGGAAGAGTCCATCCTACGTCCTGTACAGACACCAGACAGCTTCGGTCCAAGCTGGCACCTCCTGCCTCATCCACCCTGTCTATTTCCCAACCATGATTGCTTTCCCTTCCCATTCACCTTCCCTGGGCAACCTACACCTGACACTTCTACCTCAGCTTCCTTCCTGGACCATCTTCCCTCCTGCCCCATCTACTCTTCTCAGACTTAGTCTTACTTGCTAAGCTCTTCTCCAGCAGCACCTCCCTCCTCCCAGTCCCTGTTTTTCCAGCTTGCTCTCCAGTGCTGCATCCTGATGTTCAGACACCCTCTGTCAGTTATTATCCCAGTCCGCAGTTCAACCCTCCCCACTAAACAGATTCACCCTCAGCAGTCTCTAATGTCAACATTCTTATAAGGATCAGCTCCATGAAACATTCTTACAAATGCCTTAACATAGCAAAATAAAACAGTTCAGCCTGCTTCTGTGAAGCCTATGTATCTAGCAATTTCCTGAGTAGACGCTATGTTGCAAGAACTCAAGGAAACTCTGTAAACCATGGATTTCCCTGCAAGAGCACAACTGCACCAGCTCCACTGAGAGAGGGATTCCTGCAGTTGGAAGGTTTGATTTCTAATGCATGAAATGGGATTGTGCAACTACAAACACACGCATGTGTATTACGTAGGGAAAGGTCTCCTCCAAAGCCATTTAGAACTACTCTATGAAGGAAGACAAGTGGAAAATACAAACACATCAGCTCTCACATGGCGTTACACAAAAAGCAGAGGGAGATATGCTCAGCATCTTGGATTTCAATTCTGTTTTTTAATAGCATTTTGTTTTAAAACAAGCTCCATACTTAACTCCTAAAGGGGCTGGAGTTAAGATAATGCACCTCAGTCTTGATCTGTAACTCATAAGCAACTTGAACTAGAATCCTCTCTCCAATGGGTGTTGTAGCAATTCGGTAAGGAGCTGTTCTCCACACTTAACTAAGGAGGTTCACAGGGCAAGCCACAATAGCTCAACACATCACAGCATGACATCCACACCTTTCTGTTATGGGGATTTAATAGAGCAAGCCAGAAAGATGTTTTTGGCATCTCTGAAGGAGAGAATTTCCATCCTCAGCCTCTTCCAGAAGCAATTCATCGCTGTGAGCATTTTAAGCCAACATCAACATGTCCCGCACCTCTCAGAGATGCTGAGCATGCTCACATCTCATCCCATAGACATTGTGCATGCCCAGCACCTCCAATATCAGGCTCTGTTTACCTGCTAGATACTCTATGACAGCTGCCATGTAAACCGGTGCTCCAACACCTATTCGGTACTTGTATGTTCCTTTCTTTAAGTAGCGCATCATCCTCCCCACGGGGAAAATAACACCTGCCCTGCTGGAGCGTGACAGCTTGGACATTTTCTTCTTCCCACTGCGGCCTGACATCTTGCAGCTTTGTGCTTTTCAGTTTGCTAGCGATCCTTATTCCCTTGCTCCAAGCTGACAGCTGCAAGAGAAAAGAAATAAGATCGGTGCTCAGCATGTGAGGAACATCTTTAAACATCATCAACTCATTCTTCCAGATGAAAAAATAACAAACCCAAACACAGGCTCAGCTGAGCTTTCTGAAGGCCTTTTCCCCCTGCATCAAGAGCTACTCCAGGCTGTACAAAGGTGAAATGAAAACATCTTGTTTTCTCCTTGCTTTTCCATATAAATAAGTGACAAACCTGGAGGCAGCCCCATCACTTTTACATGCCAGCGGTCTTAAAGAGCAGAGCAGTTTTCACTCTTAATGGCTTCCCTGTTACTTGATTAACTGTTTCCAAAACTTGCTTTTAGTTCCATTTTGGTCACTGCTCACGGTCTAATTATGGCCTTTGTTACAACACAGCAGACCAACATTTGCTCCTCTGAGTTCAGTGAGGAGCCTATGACAAATGGGTTCTTCTACACAGAGGGTCACTCATTGCAGACATTCACTGAAGTCACCTTATCACAGACAGCCAAAATCAAGGGTTGGTGCCCACAACAATCTGACCTAAATGCTAGTTCTGCTCGTGATGCCAAGGAAATCCAACTACCACAAGGTCTGCAGCGGTCTATACAACCCTGGTGTGTCCCCATCTGTCACTCACATAATATATCACATGCAGTAAGAAAAATTACAACACAATTCCAACGCAAGTTGGAAAAGATTAAACCAGCAAACCTACCAGACATGGGCACATCAAAACTTACGTCGCTCATCATCCCATTTGGAGTTGTCTGAGCACTGCCAGCATGGGATTGCCAGGGGGTGATAAACAAGCTCATAAACTGCCACTTGCAGGTGTGGATTAAAAGCCAATGAGCACTTGAAGCAGCTCTAAGTGACAGCATTTCCCAAGCAATGCATTCATTGCATTTATGTGGGACTGAGAGGTTGTGTAAGACAGACCAGTCGCAAGCAGCATTCTGTTCCAAAGGAATATGCTACTGAGGATCGTGCATCTAAGTTGTATTAAGTTAATGCCTTGTGCATATTTGCTGCAGTAGCCCAAATCCCATTTGCTTGAAAATCAGTGAGGAGAAAAGGAATGAAATACATAAACCAAACACCATGAGGTCTGCATACACAGACAATACTTGGGTTGCGCTTGATCTGATAGAAAACCAAAACATGTTTGTATAACAAATCACACTGCTCCAGGGCACGTTGTTACAATACATTACTTCTGTGTGCAATTAAACATATTTGGCTCGTTCTTCTGCCTTCAAGTTGCTTCCTTGGCCTCTGCAAGTCTCACCCATCTCTTCCCCTACTCTCAAGGCAGACTTTGGTTTCCCCCGGCGCTTTTCCAAATACACTGTTGTTACCAGAGCAGGAACACGTGCACAGCTTTACATCAGCCTAAGCACAAAAGTGGGCCTTGCTGGCTCACCTCTGCCACAGACAGGGGTCTGGTTTACCAGGGAGGATGCTCAACACCTCCCCCTGACACAGCCACACCACACATCCATCTGAACAGCACCAGGGCTGCCCCAGCTGTTCCCATCAGGTGACGCAATTAAATGCAGAGAGCTCATCAGCTCTTTTACACTCAAGTCCACCCACACCAACTCCCTCACTGCCAACTGATGCACTGTCTGGGTTTGCCCTTATAAACTAGTCTCCCATAAAGCCATCACTGTGCCATTTACTCAATGTCCGTGGTCAATGCGTTGGAAGAGCTGCACCCACACGTGGGACATCACCTGGCTTAGGCAATGCAAAGCAATTAGTACTTCCACCCCCTAATTGGTCACGCGCACACCTACTAAACCACACCACCAACACCCTCACAGATCACAGAATGACCCAGGTTGGAAGGGACCTCAAGGATCATGTAGTTCCAACCCCCTGCCTGGCAGGGCCACCAAACATACACCTTTACTAGATCAGGTTGCCCAGGGCCCTGTCCAAGCTGGCCTTGAACACCTCCAAGGACGGGGCATCCACAACCTCCCTGGGCAGCCTGTTCCAGGGCCTGACCACTCTCCTAGTGAAGAACTTCCCCCTAACATCCAACCTAAATCTTCCCTCTTTTAACTTAAAACCATTTCCCCTAGTCCTGCTATTATCAGCCCTTTCCAAGAGTTTACTCCCCTCCTGGGAGTAAGTTCCCTTCAGGTACTGAAAGGCTGCAATGAGGTCACCCCGCAACCTTCTCTTCTCCAGGCTGAACAAACCCAACTCCCTCAGCCTGTCCTCATAGGGGAGGTGCTCCAGCCCCCTGATCATCTTCATGGCCCGCATCGCTACGGGGATGGAGCACAGCACAAAGGGAACAGGCAGGCCAGGCCTTCCTCTGGGACTCAAACCAAAGCCCAGCAGCGGTTTCCTGGTGCATATGGCAAAGCGCTCCGCCCTACTCCCTGTAGCCCTCAGCCCGCTCCCCTACCCCACACACGCCCCCTGTGGCAGCACGCAGCGCTTTATGTCCCCGTTCCCCCGCCCCGCCGGGCCGGCTCCGAGGCGGCGCTGGCGGTGCGGAGCGCTGCCATTGGCCGCTGTCACGCACGCTCTGTACGTGGCGCCGCCGTGGAGGCGCGGCCGCCGCTTTCCCGCGCGCACGCCCCCCTCCGTCCCCCGCCGCCGCCCCCCCCCGGTTCCCTCCCGCCGCCGCGTCGCTTCACCCGCCGAGGGGCGGCGGGGCCGGGCCGTGCAGCTCCGGGCCTCACCGCGCCGCCGCTCCCCGGGGAGGCCTCTCGCCCTCTGTTGCCACAGCGGCTGCCCCAAGGCCGTGGCTCCGCTCGGTGCCGCCTCCGTTCCGCCATTCCGCCCCCGGCGCGGAGAAAGGACCGGCGGAGGAGGAGGAGGTTCCGGCTGGGGTACAAGTGCCGCCCGCCGCCCCTCACCTGCCGCTCCCGCCGCCTCCTCTCGTCGTGCCGCGCTCCGTGTCTCGCCGCCCCCCCCGGCCCCGCTCGCTCCGCCTCAGCCGCCGCTCCCCGCCCGTGCCGTACGTGGGGATGGCGATGGCGGCGGCTCCTCTCGAGGGGGGTGGCAGGGGTTTCCTCCCGCTCCGCATACCGCCTCTAGGAGGAGTCAGTCCCCGGCCCCGTTGCAGCCCCCCTCTCGCCGCCGCCCTCCCCGGGCCCCAGGGCCGCCGCCGCCGCCTCCTCCTCCTCCCCCGCCGGGCTGCGGGCAGCGGGCCCGGCCGGAGCCCCGGCCGCCTCCCGAACAAAGGGAGCCGGCGCTCTTTGTGTCGGGGCAGCGCTTGGGCCGCACGGCCGCGACTAAGCGGGGCCCGCTTTTATTTCTCCGCGCCGTTGTGCGGATGGGAGACCTCTGCGCTACGCCACGAGCGCTTGCGTAGCGAGTGTGACGGGCTGTCGGCGGTACCGAAGCGATCGGGCTCCTTAACGCACCTTCACCGCTTAACGCGCCTTTAGCAGCGGTCTCGGGGAGAGCCTTGCGTGTAACGAGGTGCTGCTGTCATCCGTGTACAAACACCGCACGCTGCCTTCTCCTGCTGGGGCCTGCAGGGAAGGCACAGCGCTGAGCAGGTGGCTCCAGTGCGGCCATGGAGGCACCCGTGCATCCAGCATCTCTTTGTTGCTTTAAAACACACCGAGGGCTGCTGGCTGGATGGAGCTGGGGCTGTGCCCCTGTACAATTGTGCTCCATAAGGAGTTGGAGCTTGAAGCTGTTCTGCTGGGTTATGTATGTTGTGGGCCAAAGGAAAAAGGTGTGACTGGTGTCAGCCCGGAGCTCCTCGCTGTGATGAGATGCTCTGCCCACAACTGCTGGGCTTGGCATTCTTTGGAATGGAAATAAAGCAAGTTGTTCAACAAGAACCAGACACCTGTGCTTTAATGCTTTGGAATCGCTTATTTTAACCCACTCTGGGCCCAGAATATGATGTGTGATGAGGCATGGTTTCTCATTACAGCCCTACCTCAAGGGGCTTCTCTTTCTCCTCCTTGTGTGCCCGTCTGTACAGGGCTGCCAGGATGGAAGCGCTAGAGATGGGAACCTCTGACTGCAGCTTTACTGGTGGATGTATGGGGCACCATCCTATTGCTGTAGTGGGATAGTGAAGGTTCATGTCTTTGTAAACAAGGATCCAAGTGCATGTAACTCCCAGTTCTATGGTCAGTGCTGAGCTGAGCTGGGACACAAAAAAAGCAGCAAGCAATGGGGTTGCCTACACTACACAGTGAGAACATGATGAAGGTGGTTCTCTCCACCATTCCTGCTGTGAAGAGGGTGACCGACCTCCCAAGGTTGTTGGTCAGGGTAGTTCCATGCTCTGGTCTGTTAGATCCAGTCATTGAGGGAAAATTGTTAACAACTGGCATTTCTCAGGCAGAAAATGGACAGCGTTGGATTGAGAGCCTGTGGAGACTGCCCTTCCTAGGTTATGCAAAGACCATCTGCTGGTTGATTTCCAAGCGCAAATACCGGCTGTTACTTTGTCAAAATAAACAACCTATCTATTGACAGAGCAGTTATAGACTGCTGACTGCCTCACTCACCAGCGAGCAGAAGCACAGCCTGTTTATGGCACCCTCGCTTTTGGACAGAAGCTGTTATATCTCAAACATAGCAATGAATATTTCATAACATCGGAACTGAAGCTACGGCCTCACTCTTGCTTAAGCTGGCGGGCATCCAGGGAAGCCCTGTCGGTGCACCGATGTCAGGTTCTCTGAAAGCTCTGACTCAGAGATACACATAATCTGAGAGTTTTATCAGATCAGAACAAGTGTTGTCATGTCGTTAGGACAGCCTAATACAATCAAAATTGATGCGCGTATATATTATGGCAGTAGATAGTGCGCAAGATAACTGAGTTCTGCAAGTAATCCATATTTCTGTCGAGACTTTGCTTTTCAATTTGAAGCCTTTCCTCCTCCACCCTCTGCAGTGTGCGTGGCTTTGTGGTACTGGTAGGTTGTGCACAGTGAGTGGCTCAGCACATCAGAGAAGCTAAATCCTCATTTTTTTGGAGAACTCTCTTGTTGTAGACTATTATTAAAATAGGAGCATGTCATTAGACTGATAACAATATCTTTCAGAAATACTGGGTGGAAAAAAAATGAAGAAGGAAAGAAAATAAATAAAGAGGAAATACTATATTCGGTTTGGGAATAATCTGTAGGGTTTTATTCTCCAAGGCTCAGAAACAATAGCCACAGACAGGCGAGGTGCAGGGAGAGGTGGCATGGTGATCACACATATGGAATGGCTCCTCTGAATAATTAAACACGTTAGGGCCTTGAGCAAAGAGACTGAAAGGACACAGCTGGTTCTTTCTGCTCACCCCTCCATACCTGTATAGGAACACCATGTGGATACTGAGCTCCTGTTTGGCTGAGGGCAGCATGCTCTGGGGTAGCAGGCTAATTTTCAGATGTCTCAAAATGGATGAGATGAATGTACCGCTAGGTACAGTGTGATTATCACAATAGCTGTCATGGTATTGAAAGCCAAAGGCACCTTCCCCTTGTCACACCTTACCAAAAGCGAGGCAACAGGGCAGGTTCTGCCATCCCCAAATGCTCAGTCTTTTGGGTTTTTGCTCTCCCTAATTATTCTTAGGGGAAAAATAATAATAATAATAATAATCAAATGTTTTACTTAAGCCAGGTCCCTTAGCAAACAGCTCTTGGGTTTTGAGAGTGGTGTGCACCTTGTTGTTGATTGCCTCAGTATTTAGTGCAATAGGGTGTCACGCCAAACCGATAATCACAGTGATCTGAGTACACACATAGCCATTCAGAGCCAGCCTCTGCTTCCCCTGTTTGCTAAATTCCTCTCAGTGTCACGGCCCAAGTAGCTTTGTGTTTTGTGACTGAATTACTTCAGGTTTTAGGATAAGGCTGGTCAGGCAGTGGGAGGATTTAGTGGGAGGATTTGGGATCCCTGGCCTCCAGTAATACAGCTCCAAATGATGTTGCTGCCTTTCCTTTAGCACAGGCACCAAGTCGGACTCTGCCCTATAGTCAGCTATTTCCACAAGGCCGATGTGGTGTTAACAGTATGTTTGGGACTTCTGTCCATCTACCAAATGGGTTGAGACGTGCCAGCCAGTTCCCGGTCAGCAGGGTGACCAACTAACAGCAGATGGCGTAGTTTCATTACGATGTTGATCTGAAAACCATCCCCAGGAGAGAAAAGGGGTCAGAGAATTCATGGTTTATCAGCTGGCGTTAAAAGAAAAGACAAACAATGCATAAGTAAACAGGTATTTTTTATAAAAGGGAAAAGAAAGTATGTACATCATACGCAACAAATGCAGATTGTCCTGGAATACGTATGGTTTAAAGACAAAAACAAATCAAAGCTCTCAATTACCAAGGAAAAAGTAGAAAAGGAAAAGCAAATACTTGATCTGGCTGAAAAAGCTCCCGCTAAGGATGAAAAGATGATTGGAAAGAACAGCCCTTTATTCTTTCCCTCAGATCAATTATTTAGAGTGGAATTTTCTTAAAGGCCTAAGAATTCCAAGCTGTGTCAAAAGGAGTTGCAATAACGCCTTAGAGCCAGCATTGTAACAACAACAATTATCGCTAATACAAAACCACCTTACAGCACTTACAGCAATGAAAGCCAAGTAGCGTTCCATATTTAATATTAATAAAAGTTCAGTATAAGCAGTGTAAAAAGCAAATACAGGCTCAGATGTCTCAATCAAACAGTGTCCAAGAGACGCACAGAAGCAATGCCCTGTCAGTGTTTACCCATAACTCATCACTACAGCTGTATTAAATACTGTGCGTTCTATGCCACCAGACTAAAACTAAAAATCTCTCTCGTGCAATTCAAGGATGTAACACATATGTAACATTAAACTAATTGCTTCAGAAATCATCCTCCTGCAGGAATTAGCGAGCTCGTGTCTGATCAGCATCAAACAATGTGGTGCCCAAGCTGCACAAAGGTGAGCATTGGGTGCAGTGCCAATGACATGAGCGTTTCACAGGTGAGCACCAAGGGATGGCGTGCTTTCTCTACAAGACTCTTCAGAAGGGTGAAGCTGCTCGGCCTGTGGCTCTGCTGTTTGCATGCAACATCAGGCTAAAAGCGAATCTTTGCAGGAGAGCAGAAGGGGAGATTTACTGAAGAAAAATTTCATAACAGTATTGTGAGAAAACAATGGAATTATCACAAAATGGAATTTCACACTCCCAGCAAAACCCTGCTGGGAACAATGGATTGGCAGACACAGCCAGCAGAAAGCAAGAATACAAGATCCTCTCACACCTATCACTAACACATTTAACCTACTAAACTTGAGTCTAGCAGGATTTTGTTAAGCAAATGACAAAAACAAGCCAAAAACCCTCCAATATCCTAATTCTTTCTGCTTGAGAAAAAGCATTTATTTGATAACTTCAACAAACAGACAATCATAGGAAAACTGTAAAGCTAAACTGGCCTTGCCACATAGCATTTTAAACAGTAGAAGCTTTACAGTGAACTCCCCAAACTACTAGCACCTACAGTCCTAATTTATGTTCTGTTTGGACAATGAAGGTCTACAAGAAGGCAGGAAGGATAAATAAATAAAAAGCGAGTAGAAGAACGATCAAAATGTGAATAATTGAGTGTTTTATAAAAATGTAGAAGAGAAAATACCCATTTTGCCTGGGCCGTGAACAACTGGAAGCAAAGGGAGAAACAAAATGCGTTGAAGAAATGGTGGCCCTCGTCCAGCAGAACATCATCCCATTGAATATGCTTAGCATGAAGCAAAGCCCAAAGATGAGCTCAAGAGGAAGTAAACCGCTGGGTTTAGAGGGGAAAACAGTAGCAATAATGTAGTAGGTAACTACCAAGAGCGTGCCATTCTCAATAAAGCATCTTTAATAGCTGGTTCAAAGTTTGTTAGCAAAGTCAGTGAGATTTTAGGCTGTAGAATGCTACTGAAGAGGAAACAGTGACTCTCACCAGACTCGTTTCGTTATGACAGACCACTTAAGAAAAGGAGAGACCATTTTTAATCAGTTGGCCTGTCACATAGCCCTTATAAATTCTCTAGGTGTAGAGCTCTAGAGAAACCATTTCATCTGGGAGAGGTCACTGGCACCTGGTCCCTAGGCACGGCCTGCGGGGATACATTCATCCCTGCTGAAAATTAGTTTGCCTATGGAAAGCACCATCTTACTGTAGAAGTTAGGGAGAAAAGAAAAATCAACACAACAACAGGAATGTCCTCAGGACACTTTGGGTCAGGAATTTCTACAAACTTATTCCAGAAGCCCATTAAAAATATATTTAAAAGGAAACGCTAGAAAAGAGCCAACACATCGCTCCAAAAATACCGTTAATAAAAAGAAATGTAGAAGTAATGTTATCAAACTATATACATAATTGTTTTCATTAAAAAAAGAAAAGAAAAGAAAAAATGCACACCTACCGCCTGCAGTTCTGGTCAGGTTCTCCCCTTTTCCCTCCCCCCTCCAAAAAAAACCCCCATAAAAATAAGAACTACAAATAAAATAGAGTAACCTTTCATCAGCCTGGTTTCTAAGTGAAACAACATATTCCTTTACTACTGTACTTATGGAATAAATCTCTTAGGTGTGAAGATAAAAAACTGCAATTAGGGTTCTATTGCTCAGGTGAGACTAGAAGAAGGACTTGTTAATTCTTGAGTTACATTAAAAGTATATTTGCTGTGCAATGGTGAACAGAGGGGTCCATGGGATACCAGAAGGGCAGGACATTCAAGCTGAGCTAACAAAGGCTATTTGAATGAAGGTTACTTCTTCTGGGGCTTCCTCAGCTTTAAAATAGATCACTATGAACTTGAAATCAGCTGTTTCTCTCTGAAGAAACGAGAATAGTTTATGATTTAGTTCTGCCTAATGGCTTAGATAATGTTATTAGCTGTAATAATAGCCCTGATTCACCAGAGTACTTAAATATGCAAATAGTAGCTTTTAGGCCAACGGGAATCACATGCACAAAGTTAAATATGTGTTTTAATGCTTGGATAAATTGTATTCCCAACATACTCATTGGAGTAGAAATGTTATGAGTCATGTCTGCAGTATATGTCGGCATTAATTAATTTCAGGGTTTTTTTTAACATATTGCAAGAGCTCTGGTGGAAAAATAGTATAGAGTACATGCAAATGGAATTTAGCAGTGGGAACTGAATGATGGATGCTGGGTTGGTATGAAGTATCCCCAGCTGGATGTCCTGACCTTCCAGTGGCTTGGAAGCATCCTCGGCACCCCGCAGCACCTTGCCAAATCATTATTTCCTTAACCTGCATCTATTAAAACATGTCACCATGGGACTCAACCCTTGTGATCATGAAGTTCCATCTGTAAGTACACCTGTGGAGAGGTACCCACCAGAGGGGCCTCAGTAGGACAGCAGAATAGCTTATTTCTTGAAGGCTCCAGACAAAATAACTCCAGGATGCAAAGTACAGGAAGCAAAGGAACCGTGTGGTGAAACTTGTCCATGCTCCTCATGTTCTTTCTCCAACAAGGTACTTCATGCCTTCAAAATGCAGCATGGCTTTTCCTTTTCAGCAAAAGGCTTAGCTCCTTTCTGCATTACCAGGAGAAGGTGGCGTGTGATTAAAAGATTAAAGATGGAATCATCAAAGGTATAGGTGGAAGTCTGTCATCTGGTAACTAGAGATGGTAGGAAAAGGTTTCCTCACATCCTCTCAGAGCAGCACTCCAAACTGAACACATAGGGCTTGACTGACTTTTCTGAAGACAACTGCTCAAGAGGATTTCTTTCCTGGATCAAAGGATCCCCCCACTGAAATACTGTCTGTCTTGCACTCATTCATACAGCGATTGCTGGGACATGAGCCTGATTCTTCATCTGAAGAGTCTGACCACAATAATAGACTGAAGTAAAAAGGACCAAAGGAAAAAAAAAAAAATAATACAAATGGTGTCATTTTCCAGCTCTGCCAACGGCCTCTGGGAGAAGACAGGAAGCAAAGCAAAAAGCGTTGTCACGCTGAGCTCCTGCTGTCCCACCAGCCATTACCCAGGCGCAGCTTCCTGGCATGCAGTTGAAGAACTCTTCCTAAGCTCCAGGGAGGGAACTTGCAAAGCATCTCAGCAAATCTTCAGGAAGGTCCTTCTTGCATTCCTTTTTTTTTTGCTGTCATTTCCCAAGCTTCTCCACCCTCAGACTCGTCTCACTTTTTGGCTATCAGCCAAGGAGTTTGTCCCTTGAAGTGGCAGACAAAGGATTTCACATGAAAACAGCCAGTCAGAGCTAACAGCAATCAACAATGACAGTAACCTAGCTACAGGTTTTAGCAGGCAGGGATCCAGAAACGAAACCATTGCATTTGGCATGGCACAAACCCAGCTTCAACTCTTTGGGTTTGTTCTAGAAATGTGAGGCATTTATATTTGGGTTGGCACAATTGATTTCTTATTTGCAACCCCTGATTTATCCACAGTGGGTGATGAGTTTTCTGTTCCCACAGCCCCTCGTATTCACTCAGTCTGAAACATGTATCTGCTTCAGTTCAAAATACACAACAAAGCCAGGCTGTGGTCAGCAGCAACCACCAAGCACATCACTGCTTTCCTACCCTTGTGACATGCAAGCAGCTATGTTAAGACAACACCACTGTTGCTTTTACTTCTAGTCAGGACAACTCCAAGCAAAGGCAGTCCCATGCAGTACAACCACAAGCAAGTTACAAGAGAAAAATACACGACAGACAGCAAAGGGAACAGGAGTTACCAGCAGATCCTTCTATGGGTCTGTATGTTTTTGAGGATGAACTATACCCAGCATTTTTAGAAAGGCGTGAAGCATTCAAACTACCTACCTTGTGGACCCAATGTTCTAAGACTAGATAAGACATTCACTGCAGCTGCTGCTATCACCTTCCCAAACCGATCCTGCCAGCTGGTTGGGGTTTTATTGCTTTGTGTTCAACAGGTGCGTAATTAAAACACTAGAGCCCTATGGCATCCACGCTTAAATACGTACTGCTCTTATTACATTAATGGGATACAGTGCTGAGAAAACAAGAATCTCTCAGTGTTCTGCAGTTTGCTTTCTTTCTTTTCCAGCACCCCGAGCATCTCACTGCGTGTGGAAGACTTTCATCCAAACGACCATGTTGGCATATAAAGACATGTTTATAAAAATAATGAACATTACAGGGAGTTTCTGACTCCCAGGGCAATCTGAGTGGGGAGCTGTGGGGCAGGGAGCAAAGACTCAGGGTGGTAGAAACTGTGCTGCTTTTTAGATGAAACTCAGTTCAGGTTTCCAGGCTTCTGCTAACTTTCTGAGCATGTCGTGATGTTCATTTAGTCTGATGATTTTCTTGATGGGTAATTTAGGTTTTAGACATTAACAAAGGTAGGACAAGGAGGATTGTTAAGATGTACATATGTAAATTACAATGACACACTGCAAATTTCCATGCGACTTTGGTTAGCATTAAAAGAGCCACGCAGATTGTTTTATCTAATAAATATTCATTAGGATATCATCGAGGTATTCTGCCATATGTTCGATTTTAAATGAGGCTCTAATTAAGGTAGCTGCAGGCCTGTGATTTAGGAATATTCTTAAATTCCTGGGTTTATTGTCATGAGAGTTAATCCAGGTAAGTAACTGCTAAAGCCAGAGGCAAGAGACACCCATTACGGCCTTTGAGGTGTTCCCTTTACTGAACGGGCACTGGGCCACTCTGAGGAACTGTGGTGGGTTGCACTTGACTGACTGAATCTGCTCGTGAAACATCATCTTGTTCCACAGTCATGAGTCAGAGAATCTCTAAGTTCCCATTACACTGCATGTTTTCCCAGGAGTACCTGAATTAAATAAACAAAAACCTGTGAATGTTTCTCTTTAATAAAAATACATCATACTTTGAAATAGTCTTGAATGATTCCAGCTTGAAAAAAAAAAAAGGAGAATTGCTTTAGAAGGTATACAGGGCAGTTCCTTTGGGCACTTTTAATGCAATAATTTATTAAGTTCCTATATCCATCATGTGCACACACATATCATGTAAATATTACAGCTGTACTCCATGACAAAACAAGCATTATGAAGACATACACAGAGAACTGACAAACGGGGATGAAGGGAGATCTAGCATTTCCTGTACAAAAAATACGCAGCTTCTTGATAATTTGTAAAAATGCATAACTTTGAGCATTTCAGAGAAGAACGCTGTATAAAAATAAATATTCTATGTACAAAAACACACACAGGCCAGTCCAGGGTTAGAACAATCACTGCAAAAAAGAAGATAAACAAACATTAGTGACAATTCCTCAGCCGTGGGGAATACAATTCTCTCCTTTTTTGACCCATAAAACTGAACACTGGTGTAAAACAAAGGAGAGTTTTGCATCCTGTTTCTCAGAGGTATGGACCTGGAAAACCCAGCCAGACCACATGCACTGCCAACTCAGCACAGCCCCACCGTTTCCAAGGTCATTTTACCTTATTCCAGCAGCCTTGAACCGGAAGGCCGTCTTCTCCCTGCAGAAGCATGAATGAAATAGAAGTTTAGGACACAGAAAACAGCACAAAGAATGAGGAAAGAAGGAATGGGTTCACTATTACAGCTGCAACAAACAGCCTGAACCAGGGTTGGAGGAATAGTCGGATAGATATTCCTCAGCCCGTTGCAGTGACCCAGGCTTGTGGCTGAGCCCAGCTGGAAGCAAGGCTGGGGCTGGAGGGGCTGCCTGCAGGCTCACACCAGGGCCATAAGCTTGTGTGTGTTTCTCCAAGGAAAGTGCTTAACCAGGCTTCCCTTAGGGAAGGAGAGGAACAGAGGAGTTCCTTCTCAGCTAGGGAAGTATAGCAGAAGGTTGGCCGCGGGGAACACAAAATGGCAGGGCTATATCATAGGCCTGGCTCTATAGCACTGGGGTGGGTTATCATTCCTGGCACAGCATGGTCAGGCAAACCCCAGGGGCAATGCAAACTTTGGCTCCTGAGGAGGGCCTGGAAAAAAATTCCATCTCCTTTCTGCCCCGTGTTGAAAGGTTTGCTTTATCACATGGCAGACTGCTCAGCTGTCCCCTCCTGCCTCTGAGAGGCTCCCACTCCAGGATCTCAGCCGGCACCTTGAATGGATGGTTTTGTGTTTTTTGCCCCACTAAAGTCAGTGGGATTTCTATAAAATACCCCCTCAACTCTGCAGCTCTGAAACCTTGGGCTGTAAGGTCAGGATGCAATTTTATTGTTATTTTTTTTATGTTGAAGATTGGACACTTCAAGGGCTTTGCTACTAAAATACGTGAGACTAAGCAGTTGGGAAACACTTTTGTGAATTACTGCCATTAGTTAGCATGTAACATGAGAAAATGGGAACCAAGTGTTGATAATAATGTACTCTTGAGCAGGAGATGAGCTGCTGAAAAGACGTGCCCAAGGAGATACACCTGAAGCACTGAAGTCAAATACTTCTTGTGTGTGCATGTCAAGCTCTGGGGCTGATTCTGTTCCCCAGGAGAACCCAACTGCAAGCAGTGAAATTGAACAAAGAGCCAGGCAGGCACATTTCTTCAGTTAAAGGACTCAGTTCTCACTTCCTCAAGCACCTCCTGAGAAAGTACATCATCCCATTTGAGAAGGGAACAAAACAAAATGAATAGATAAGCAAATGCACAATAGCATATTGCAACCATATTGCTTTCTGAATGCATTTTTTTGGACTATGGTCCCCCTTGTGGCATATATTCACCCCCCTCTCCCCCCACTATGGGGAAATCCTGAACTTTAGATCAGTTAATTGCTGGGTAACTTGTGGCATTCCCATTGGTACTCTGGTGGTGGTAGGAGTGACTGGTGCGGTGCGTTGCGGGAGGAAATGGAAAGTTAGGTGCATGAAGGAATGGGAAGGCAGAGTTACAGTGTAGGGATCAGAGGAAGACCAGGGTCATAAGGAAGTGTTTGTTGCAGGCTAATTTGCAGAGAATGGAAATGGGACATGCTTATTAGTATCAAGTGTCTCCATCCACATATCAGATGTGTATATCATTAGTTCATGGCCTCCATAAGCTATGCACGTGAATGTGTCAGCAGGATGCTTTTAACTGAGCTGGATCAAAACCCATGCTTACTCAAGTTCTCAAGCTAGGTTGCATGCCAGTACGCTGTATGTGTAAATAAAAATAGCAGCATCTGTATTTCACTGGATTTTCTGTCAAGTTTCCTTATAGGCATTAAGATGTGTCCATTGTAATGTGGCCATGAAGAGCAGAGACAAACACAAGGCAGTCTGTGAGGGCACAGGCAGAATCCCTGGCACCTGTGAAATCGGGTGCTGTATTCAGCCCAAACTTGCTCTGTAAGAATTCTGGGTGTTGGCAGTGGGAGGTGGAACTCGTGGCTTTTGTTCCTTTGCAGGCATGATTTCGCTTCTGAGATTTGCTTTATACTACCTGGAATTGACACAGTGGCAACTGAGGCTTTGCAAGTAGTTACCATGCTGCTATGAAGATAAAATGGTAACTCCACAGCTAGGAATATAGAAACCCCTGCTAAACATGGTGTCACATTTTTCCTTGGGATACATTTTTCCAGCTAGTTGAAGGAACTAATATTACATCTCTTGCAAATGAAAGTGAACACCTTTAAGTGAACGTAAGGTTCAGAAAGATCATCCTCAAGCAAACCTAGCCATGATAAATGGGGGTGGGAAGGGCAGGAGAGCACAAGTCTCAGGGTATTATGGAGTGGTGCAGACAGCTGGAGGGGGCAACAGCCTCACCTGAATGCAGCATGTCCACAAATGATCTCCATCACTGAATAAATTGGTATTCTTTAATGGGATAGTTAGAAATCAGTTGAGGTTAAGTGTTCCTGAATACCTTTTGTGCTACAGTAGTTGGGTTAAACAAAGTGCTAACACAATGATCACTTTTTAATATTGGAATGAGGCAGATATGGGGAAATAGGTAATTCCAAGTTCAAGTTTTTGGATGCTGTGGGTACCACTTTCATTTCAGGGAAGAGTCACAAACAGGAATTATCTACTGGGAGCTGAGGGAGATAAGTGTCTGGTAACATCTCATGTGAGCCTCTAACAGCTATATTTTTCCAGTCAGTATTCAGTGACTGAGTAACACAGAGTGGTGTCAAACTGCTAACCACATACAAGCACTTAGAGTTAATGAAGGATGTAAGCATTGCAGCTCATAGGTTTGGAAGCCAAACTAGTGCAGAGGCAGTTTTCATGTGTTAGTCTAACAGAAGTTCTCAAAGTGAAGGCAAAGCAAGAACTGAAGCAGCACTTAAATTCTCATTCCTGCTGCGTTTTCCCTCATGCCATAAAGTAACACTGGCAGCAGCTGTGAATCATAGGAAGAAAGGAAAAGACTGTTTCTGACCACAGCGGTGTGAGGGAGGTGGGATGGAGAGAGGTGAGGAAGGAGCTGCCATACATCTCTAGAGCATGCAACTACATGGAGGTACCAGGAAATAACAACCAAGATATAAAAGCAAATAAACATGCAGGAAAGGGAAGGTACGCCATACCAATGGGCATGGGGCATCCAGCCCGTCCAGCCCAGGTAACCCCGGCTCACCCTTCTCGCCTTTAAAACCTCGGAGACCCTGTTTATGAAATCAACCACTATCGTTATTTCAGTTGATGCCAGTCACCTCCATGGCACCGGAGGACAGGCACAGTCCTGCACTGCGACTGTCACAGGACACTCTGCTGCATACCCAGAACACACACAGCACTGCTCTCTGTTTTAGTTTATCTGTGTGATCAGCCGCCTATTTTTCTGCAATCTACAACTCAGTGTAACTGAGTTAAACTAGAGATGATGGGAATGATATCTCATCTGTTTTCAAATCATCCATTCTCCATATCCTGACTGGAAATTCCAGCACATGAATTTCTAGAAGCACAATGCATGAGCATTCCTGGGATTTATGGCCGTTCACCGCAGTGCATGAGCTTAGATGAAAATGTATACATATTCATTTATTTATTTATCTAGATTTATAGACACTGTATCTTGGCAGAAATGTATCCCATTGAAAATAACTGAGATGTGCTTCCTGTCTGGGTAATGCAGCTCGAGTGCCCTGTGTCATTCGCAGGCAATCACAGCGTCTGGCTGTTACTCCGAGGCAACAAAACCAGTTTTGCTCTTATGTAGGCATGATGACACTGAACGCTTCCACAGAAGAACCACAGCTAGCAGCAAAGGTCTTTTCTTCCCCACCAACACATCTTAAAACAATACATTTGATAAAACAGAACATACCAACGGACAGGGTGCATCTAATCCAGGCGCTCCTTGGTCTCCCTTATCCCCTTTAGACCCTCTAGAGCCTTTCTTGCCCCTCTCCCCCTGTAAATAACAGTTTAGTCCAAGAAAAAAAAGAATACACAAATGCTTTAGGATCATCCATTTCAAACAAATGTCAGCGATAGTTTAAAAATGAACATGTAGGAAACATTTTAAGAGAAGAGAAACCTCCCTTTGAGATGGTAAGTGATGAATGACATATGGTACCACCAATCTTTCCTAAGCTGGACAAACATAAAAGCTATTCCTAAAATCCCACACTGACAGACAGTGCAGGTGCTGCATCATAGGAAGGTGGAGTGCCATAGTGGCAGCAGAGCACTGCACTGTTGGGATGACCGCTTCCCTGGGCTCCTCATATGTCAGTGGGAAGAGAGACACTGCATGCTGCTTGCTCTCAGTCTCCAGTTGGTGCTTGGAGGTGGCTTTCATGGGCAGCTTTGGGGGACAAGCCTTGAGGCCGAGCCCAGCCAGGACCTCCTGTTGTGGTTGTGAGGCTCTGTTGTCCCTGGCTCCATGTGCTGATGTTACTTTTTCTTTCTGTTCTCAATTCTCATTCAGAAAGAAATTTGCATCCATGGGAATGTTTTAGAAGGAGAAAAAAGCCACCAAAATAACTAAAGAGGAGCCTTGTTTTCCTTGAAGGGGAAGCAGTGGGTCTATGAAAGCCAGGGATACCTGGCCAGATATCCTGTGGCCCCTCTTCAATGTGAGACAATATGTCCTACCCACAGCAGGTCAGCCAAGGCTGGATGTTACATGGGTGTTTGCTGGTCATATCAACAGCAAATCTTTCTATATAACTGAGGAAATTACCACAGCTGCTGAGCATAAACCGGGAAAGGGGCTGCTGCACAGGGAATTGAATTCAGGGTCCTTGTGGGGAAGGTTAAAGGAATTTAGGGATAACATCAGACAGCACAGGCTGCTGTTTCTTCTTTAAAATGTGTTAAACTCAAAGCTGGCAGGAGAAATGGATGGGAGAGCAGAAGCAACGAGACGGAATCACCCAGAACCAAGCACTGGAACAGAGAATGATCCAGGAAAATGCAGCATGGGTTGCTCTGGAGGGAGGAGGAAGGAACCAGGAAGAAAGGCGGAAGAGGAGGAAGGGATAAAGGGGACAAAGGTGGACCTGTAGGAGCGAGGAAGACACACATACACACATAAGAAAAAAATACAGGCATTAGAACAGCGGCAAAGATATCGGCTTGGTAGAAAAAGACAGGGTTGACACTTTTTCAGCTGGGTTTTCTGAAGGGCTGTCTGCTCCCATTGTAACCTGGTGCCACCACCATGGCTCTACGTGTCCCATGCTCTGAACAACAGGCAGCAGGAGGGCTGCTGAGGTTAAAAGAGCACTGCTTGGTCTAAAGAAACTGAGAGGGAGCACAGAAGGTTTTGACAAACTGTTGGGAAGCTTAACAGAGTTGACATATTCAACACTGAAAAGCTTCATATGAATGTGCCATGCATACTGCAGACGAATGGTATCCCAGGTCTTACCCCCTGTAGAACAGGTCAGGTCAGAGTGTTGCCTTCTCTTTAACTTCACAGCTTTCTTCTTGCTCATTTTGAGGTCTCCTAGCTGAACTGTCACAGTTTTGCCAGCAGTTAATTTGGGGGAGATTGCCCCTCACTTCTGAGGTGGTTCTGGCACAGAACCTCACTGAGGGAAAACTAGTGCTCAGTTGGGAATACCAGGCAACAGAGCAAACCCTAGGGAACAAGCACTGGGTCAAGCTCTCCTAAATGGTGAAGGTAAGATGTCTGCAATGCTTTCAAAGGGATGGACACATTCAGACAATGCAGCTGAGAGCTCAGGGAAATCCTACGAGCTTATCTACAGCCAGTGAAAAACCCAGTGAAAAAGCAAATGATTGAGTCTAGGAATTCTGTTACAGCTATTATCCATTTAGAAGCCACATAAAACAAAACATCATACATCTTAATGAGGAGGAAGTTAAGAAGCAAAGCCAGAAATGGACTAATTAAAAAAGGGGAGAACTTTGGAGCTCCCAGGAAATTCAGACCTTTCTCCCCTAGTTTAAGATGCCAATTGGCTACTGCTTTTCAGAACTGCTCATTCTGTGCAGACAAAGATCAGAAATACATTGCAGATAAGAACAGAGAACACTCAATATATGCGTGAAAAACATAAAAATTCATGTCATGAAATCACTGCATGAGCATATGCACTTATTTTCAGGTCAATTTAGGTGATACCAGAGTCTTATGAAGAAAGTGTGCATGTGTATGTGTGAGTACATGCATAAATACATACACATGTACTATATTAAACTGCTTGATATATTTACACAATTGTAATCTTAAAACCATAATCCAGTCATTTACATTTCTAAATATAAATTATATTCACTCTTGGTCTTCTTTTTTCTGTTTTTAATCAGAACGGCTCGGGGCCTTCAAAAACAAAATACTCCTCATGTCACTGAGAATTGATTGGAAAAGGAGCTTCAATGCATGCTTTTTAGTCATGGCTATCCTTTTAGAATGTTAAGGCAGAAGAGCAGCCACTCGCATTATTGGTTTTGACCCAAATCTTCACCACATCCACTTAGGACAAAATCTGAGAAGACTTCATGTCTGATTCTTTAATGTATGTGAATTTATCATCTCTGAATTTCTCTCTCCCAAATTCTCTGGAGAACCATTTGCTGGAGGTCAACCTTCTTTTCCATGCTTCAGTGCAAATTCAAAAGTAACATAGTAAGATTTGGCAGCTGCATCTCACTTAGTTCTTGTGGGAATCCCTACGTACATCACAAAACAGAGAGCAGGATTTCCTAAAGCTCGACATGTTGGCTTAACTCTATTATACATGAAGCCCTACGCTTCAGTGACAACAGAGTTATTACAACAGTGAAATATTAGAAAATCATCCTGTATCTTTCAGAGAGATGTACTGTGATGTCCTAGAGGATGACACAAACTACAGGTATCACCTTCTAAAATACAGGTACATAAAAGTGATTAATGTGAAGGACCAGCAGATAGAATTACATGCTAACTATTTTTACATTGCCCAGACAATAACCACTGTACAAAGAACAAAATTCGCGTGGTAACTCACCCGGATTCCTTTGTCACCAGGCAGACCTTGTAAACCCTGAAATACATCAACACAAAAGTAGAAATACGTTAAAATTGTATGCCCACTCAAAATAAGAATTTGCATCCAAGAATTTGTCCTTTCTGTTTATATCAATTACTAGATGGTAAAATCTAATGTTTCCTGTAGACGACTTCCTTCCCACCTCCATTAGATCATCCAGGCTAGAACACCACTGCTTCTTCTCTAAGACAGAAACACAACGAGCTGAAAGAACAGAGAACTTCACTGCAGGCAATTTTTGTCACAGTGATGAAAAGATACTGCCTTCTCAATGCAGACACCTGGATACCTACCTGTGTAATCTACTGTAAGGAACCTGCTTTAGCAGGGTGTTGGACTTCATGATCTCCAGAGGTCCCTTCTACCCCCTACAATTCTGTGATTCTGGACTAAGATACAAATCCTGGGAGTCTCACACAGCTTTCTCTGATATTTTGAGGACTGTGGTGAGTTAGCAGTTCCCTTCAGCTTCATCTGCCTCATTCTAAATGACTGCTCTGAAACTATTCGACTCTTTCTTTTGCTCCTATGGGATATTTAAGCTCTTAACTTTGGTCATTTAACACCTAACCTAGCTGAAATTGCAAATGCTATTTGTAGTAGCAACTTAAGCTATCAACCACAATGGAACAGGCACTCATAGATAACAAATCCCTAGTACTCCCTTACTTACAGGAAGTCCTGCTGGTCCCATTGGTCCTACAACTCCAGGATCTCCTTTACTACCCTGGAATAGAAGAGTAGAAATTGTTACACACCCATTCAGTATGAACAGGCAGCACAGCAGTGACTAACAAAAATACTACAGGGGAAATGTAAAAGACATGTTTTAAAAGCACCTAAATCCCCAAGAAAATGACAGAAGTCAAAGATGCCAACTGTGGGTCTTCCATGCACAAAGAGAGAAAAAAATCCAGCTTCTAGAAAGACATAGAGCTTCTCCATTTTAAGCAGCTGTCATATCTTCAAAGAAGTTACGAAGTATTGCTCAGTTTTGAACCAAACTTACCCTTTCTCCTTTTGGTCCGGCTGGTCCCGAAACTCCAATTGGTCCTGGAGTACCCTGTAGTTGCAGGAAAGAAAACACATCAGGTTATTCCTATTGTAGGGCTTTGTTGAAGCTAGGAAACGCTGCTGCTCCTACAGGAAAAAAGCACAGCTGAGAAGGACAGTCCAGTGTCTAAAGGCATCACTACAGCTTTCAGTGATGGTGATGATGGGTTTGAGGAAGTTCTTGCATGCCATCTGAAGAGCATGCATGGGAACTGCATCAGCACCATCTCACAGAGCCTCATTTTTGAGTTTTGAAGCTATGCCTTGATGGTTGTTACAGTAAGCATTTCTATTACTGCCACGATGGATTTTTGCTCTCCTGTTTGTCACAGGCAAGGCTGAAAGCTGTAGCAGAATAAAGGCTACATAGAAATATAGTAAGTGACTTTCTTTTCTTCCTGTCATTTCCTTCCCCCAAGGGTCAGCTGAGTTGGCAAAAATAAAAGCATTTGCAGCCAGTCATGCAAGCTGAAAGACACCTGTGAAACTTGTTTTGGAGCACAGCCTGTTGAAGGGCCTGCTTCAACTCTTTCAGAGTTGCATTCTGCAGCCTAGAATAAGCACAGCCTTCAGATGTATCCCCTGCAGTACATTGCATAGTGAGGCATTCACCTTCCTAACTCCACAGCGTGGACTTATGCCACACAGTAGCAACAGCTGCTATTGTAAAAAGGCTGCAAGCAAGGCGACCATGGAGAAAGACAAGATGGAGACCCCTCACAATAAAGCAGACAGGAGAACCGAGTGTCATGGAACCATGCAAAATTTATCTTGTTATTGAGGTGAAGTGGAACAAGTAGACTATGATGCTGGGATCCGGACAGACTCAAAGTATCAAAAGAGACAAGTGTGTGACTAATCACTTCTCATCCTTAAGTTTAACCTCACCCCCTCCCAAACCTGCTTTGGAGAAAATAAGGTTATTTTTGGTGTAAACAAGACTGGTGGTAAAGACAAGACAAGTCACAGTACGGGGGAGAGTAACATAGGGCAATGGAGAAATGGAACTCACCGGTGGTCCAGGCCTGCCGTCTAAACCTGAAGCACCCTGAACAGATGGGGGAAGGTGAACAAAAACAAGGCAGGAGGAAAGGGGAAGAGGGTGAGGGGGGAAAGGAGAGAGGAGGGGAGAGGTGAGTGAAGCAGTGACTCCAGACAAACATATGCTTGCAATCAACAAAAGATCTCAAGGACAGGTGATGGTGCTTACAATCAAACCAACAAAAACACAGAAACACTGAATACGCATAATATTGACTTGCAACATTTGGATCCCCCTCAGAATGCAAATTTTCCCTCTTTCTATGCCATCGAGAAAACCTGTGAGGAAGAAGCTGCTCTGTTGCAGACAAGGACAGTGTGACAGATGAAACCTTGTGGTGGGACTGGGTTGCCCTTAATTTTCTCTTGCATAAAACCTAGCAGTTGTTCTGTCAGGGCTTAGTTGGCCAGCTGCTATCATTGGTCCAACAGAACATTTCAACAAGAACATTTCCTTCCCCTCTCCTCAGCTCAGGAACACTTGTGAGCCAGGGGGCTTTGACACTGCTGGACTACAAAGGTCAAAAGACTAAGAGCAGGAATGCAGGCATGGAGCCCTGATGGCGGATGGGGTTCAATGCAGGGTAACTACTGGGGCATCCTCTGCGTAGACGACTACAAGGACCTCCTTTCCCTGTCTTTGTACTGCACAGACTTTAGAGAACAACTGTTTTTGCACAGAAAGCTCCCATCTGCACTTCTCAGGGCAGAATGGGGACTGAGGTTTTACTTCTCCTGGATTCACTATCCTTCAGATTAGAGCCTTCTGGAAGTACCACTTTCTTCCCACTGGCCATGCATGGAACCCACGGCAAAAACATGCCTCAGTTGGGTGCCTACAGTCAGATGAAGTGCACCAGGGTCAGGAAGGAAATTGCTATAAATACAGCTGAAAAAGGAAAACGTTTTACAAACAAAGATGTGCACATTTCAGTCAAAGTCAGCTTTGGGTGATCAAACAAAAGCTGACAACAAAATCATAAAGCATGGGATGCAGGATTTGCAGTGCTTGTTTCCAGGCAATACCGTTCAGTGAAGGGAGAGGGTGCTTTACCATCAGTGCATTCACATGAAGAGAGAATCTGGGGACTGGTAGAGCAACTGAGTATGACTAAGTTACTGCTAACTCATTATCAGCAGTCAGATGAGACTCAGACACCAGGTGAAGTGGCTTTCAGCAGAAATGATATGTGAGATTTTCTCTGCAAAATTCTCAGGTTTGTATCTGAAGCTCGTGCAATGTTATTATTCTGCCAAAATCCCTCCTCGTAAGCTAGGCAGTGCACTAGAACTATTCTCATACTGAATTCATGTACAGCAGGGAGCACATGAAGCCTCTCCTGCATCAGGGAAAGCATCAATTCCACTGCAGAAGTGATAGGAAAGTAGTGGACAGCAAGGGTTGGATGCTTTTGGAAACACTATGTTATGTACAAAGCCTGCCCATGAGATAAACTGTTGGGAAGGTGTCTCTTTTTCACTTCTGCATGTCTTTGTACTTCAGGGAAATGGGGCAAGACCAGTAACAGAGGTTGCAAATGACCTACGGGCCAGAAGCAGGAAGAGCTAAAACGATTGCTAAAAGGACCACAGGTTCTGCTCAGAAACGGAGGCTTTGTGAGTTTAAGAAGCAAAGGCATGGTTATTTATAGACCATCTCTTTCTCTGACTTTACGTATCAAATCCCTGCGTGCATCTCCTACCGAGGGATCTTTTTACGGCTGATACCAGTTTGGCTTGTAAAGCACTGCCTGCTTCCTGGATACTTACGGGTAATCCCAGTGGCCCTCTGTCTCCTTTTTCACCCTGGACACCCTTCTCTCCTTTCATTCCATCAATCCCAGCTTCCCCCTAAAGGAAGGATGGAGAAAACAAATCCACCGTGACACCACTTATATAACAAACAATCCTTCATTCCAAGAGCAACAAAGCAGCAGAGAATGCGAGAGGCAGCTAAGAAAGAGTTGTGCTCTAGCTGAATTCTTGGTTCAATCAGAAGAAAACCAGAATCAGTCAAAGTGACTTGTTCTAATCAATGCCAATAAGAGGAGATTCTAGTCCAGAGGATAATTAAAGATGGTCAAAGGGGAACTGAACTTCCTCCTGTATTGTTCTCCCTGCTCTTGCAGGGAGTGTCAGGTAAATGCAAGTACTCGGCAATGATCTGATAGGGTGGCTTTGAGTTTTAAACTGTAGGTTCACAGGAAGGGAATGACCAGTGTCCTTAAGCTTTGAAAAAAGTCAAAATCATTTGGAAAACAGACTTTCTCTTTCCTTTGCACCTGCCAACCAGCAGAACAGATTGAGCATAAGCACGTGCAGATAGAGATGAGAAAACATTAAATCCCTGAGAACAGTGAAGTTCTTGAATGGCATTACAGCAGGATGTACAGCATATCAAACCTGGCTAATTTTAAAATAGAGCTCAGTTACTTTGGATTGTATGGCAGGTTGTCCATCCCACTGTACAGACCTTTACCCTTCAGACAAAGATTTCAGCTATGTTGTCATGGGAAGATTTCCAAGGGCCAGAGGCTTCCCAACTTCTCCAGCTGAGAACACTTTTCTGGATGGATGCTGCTAAACCATTCCTTTCAGGATAGCATACAGACAGTTTGTTCTCTTACCAATATGGAAGAACAAGCCCTTTGAAAGCTAGGAAGCTGCTGCTGAGAGGAATTCTGGCGCTTTGAACAACACTAGCAAAATTTCAGGACTCAAAATGTGTCAGCCTTACCTTCGGTCCTGGGAGGCCCTGAAGACCCTGTATTTGGGATGAGAAATGAGATATGAGCAACACTTAAGGGTGTGCCTTAAAACCCAGGCATGCCAGTTCACTGGGCAACATAAAGCTTTCATTTCCTGACACACTAAGGGCACAAATGCTTAGCCCAAAGGCCTCTTTATTTGTGTAAAGGGCACTTCACGTACTGTTCTCATCTGGCAATGAGGAGGCTCTCGCCAAGAACAACCTGGCAGCAGGCCAGGCTTGCTATTAAGACCATTTCTGCACTTGATCCCTTTAATCCTGTCCATCCCATCTCACTACTGTCTTCCCTTTCATCTCAGGCTAATCTAACCTCCCACCCTTTAACTTCCCAGCCTGCTGTAGCTCTGACCTACCACGGAGGTAGTTCTGCAAGTGCCATTAAGTGCATTGCTGCTTCAATGCTGCAGCGTTTCTGTCAGTTTTCTGCACCCCAGTTTCTCCCCAGGCACTTTCATCTCATTCGCACTCCCAGTTCCTCTCTCCTCAGGTGAATCACAACACTTACTGGAGGTCCTGGTGGGCCTTGAGGTCCAGGGGGGCCAGACATCTAGAAAGCAATGCAAGAGAAGTCAGTGTCAAGCTGCTGGCCTCAGCATGTGAAGGGGAAATGCTCAGGGGGGAGGCAGGGCACACGGAGCAGCTGAGCTCCACCAGGCTTGGAAACCTGGACTGCCCCAGAGGACTGCATTCAAAAGCAACAGCAATCCAGGACAAAGTAGCCAAGAAGCAGCAGCAGGACACTGGAAAGGGTTATTGCAGCAGTTGCAGAGATTTAGGAGAAAGGAAAGCAGTGATATTTTTACAGAAAAAAATACACTTCCACTAGTCTCCCACCATTACTGCAACTAGCTGTTTCGAAGTATAGGAAGGAAGGTAGCTGGCTCTACACATGAGTACTGATAGCCTGAGGGACTCCTCACTGCAGGGCATTATGGAAGTTCATTGAGCTTAGAGGAGAAAAGGGGCAAATTCACAAAGCCAACACATATTGAAAACATCCAGGTCCAGGCAGGTATTTTTTTAACAAATATCTTTCACCACAAATGTTGAGGAAAATAATGCTTATGCCTCCCATTGTCTTCTGCTCTTCTTTAAGCATTCATTATTGATTGCACACGAGCTAGACTGTTCTTACGTAGAAGAAAAGTAGGGCAACAGGAGCTAAAGATGGCCAGCAATTCTGGCAATTCAGTCCCACAAGATAAAGTCTGTGGTATCATAAGAGGGTGGGATGTGCTGGCCTTCAGCAGCACTGCTGCCAAAGCCATCCCTCCCCTACTGCAGAAAGGAAATGAGACAGGTGACCTACCGATTCTCCTGGATTTCCTTTGTCTCCACGCTCCCCAGGCTGACCCTTCTCTCCCTGCACACAACAACAGATCCTGTCACTGCCAGCTGCCTTCTGGAGCTTCACTCCATCAGAAGCCACTTGTCAATCACCCACATGCTGAGAAGCAACAGTGCCCAAAAGGAGGAGTGAGAGTATACCAGGTGTTTCACTAACAGCTCACTTATGTCTCTTCAGCACCTCTGCTTCCAAAGATGACAACCTTACAAAATAGGAGGTCTCTGGGAGCAGTGTCCTGAGGATGTCTAAGGGGAGCATGGGACTCTGTCTGCCTTTCCCCAACAGCAGTCTGACATCCCTGCTGCAGTACAGCCTACCAGGGAGGGAACAGCAAGCTGCTCAGCAGCAGCCTCATGCTGACAGCAAGCTAGGGGTGGGCTGACTTAGTTGTACAGGCTCTGTAGGCAGCTGCCAGAGCCAAGCACCTCCAGAGAGCAGAGGGAGCTGATGCTCTGCTGGCTTCCTGCCTGCTGCCAGAGACCTGACATGTCTGCTGACGCCGAAGCACTGAGCTCCAAGGGATAGGATAGCATAGGAATCCTGAGATTTACTGCACTTTGGGAAATGTGTGTTGCTCTGTACTGTTTTTTCTTTGCTGAGCAGAAAAGGTCAGCCTGTCTTTTTTCACTCTTACTGTCAATCCTGGAAGTCCAATGGGACCCAGCAAGCCTGGTGGTCCTGGCATCCCTTGGTCACCTCGTTCTCCTTTCTCTCCAGTGGGGCCATCAAGACCCTATGAATCAAGAAAGATTTGCAGCTTTTTGCAAGACCTCTTTGCAGGTATTACAGATATCATTGCCAGAAATGAGTCGTGCCCTGTGCGCTCCAAGAATACAATGGAAAACCCAGACAGCTTTCAGAACAACAGGGAAAGGCAAGGCTTTGCTAGTTTTGAAACCAGACCATAATGTGCCTGAAACACCCTCCTGTCACCGTGGATGTGCCATTCCCCAGAGTGGCAATGAAGGACTGCTTTCCTGCCTCCAGTTTCTGCTTGTGGTTATGCAGTTTGCTGGAGGACATGCTAGAAATCACTCCAATAGCCAGCTGTTGTTACTGCAAGAGCTTCATCCTAATAATCCCGCAGAGAGGCAAAAACTCTCTGCATATAAACCCTCTTTACTAGTGTTGGGGTGCAGAAGTTGTGACAGGCTCAAGCCAGGAGATGGGGCACTCTGCCCCAGTTGCTTAGAGGCTCGGAGTTATCCCATGGCTCTGCCCATAACCTGAAGAGCCACAAGAGCAGAACACTGCTGAGGGGCTCCAATGTACTCACCGGTGAGCCTGGCTCTCCTTTATCACCCTTTTCTCCTGCAACCCCAATCTGGCCTGGCTCTCCCTTTATTCCAGGTGGTCCATCCCTTCCTGGCAGTCCATGAGGTCCAGGGGGGCCCATTTCTCCTGGCTTGCCTCGTGGTCCCTAAAAGAAATCCACCCAATAAGTGAGACTGGCAGGTAAGAGAAATGTTAGCCCTGCAGCGTGACTCCCCAGCACAGAGCCTGTGCTGCTCGTTTACTCATAGTAACACAATTGGAACTACTTCCCCCTCCCACCTTCAGGTGGAAAAGCAGCCATGCATAAGTATAGGTGCAAATTAGCTCCAATTAAGGCTACTGAAGGATAAAACAATCCACAGAGGTAGCTTGTCTTACCTTTTCTCCATCATGGCCTGGAGGACCCGGTAAGCCAATTTCACCCTGAAACACAAAACTGTTACTTTGGCCATTTGAAAGCAGCCTTGTTTACCCAGAATGACAGTTCACAGTCCCAGCACTATAACAGTGTCCAACCAACACCACCCCTGCAAAGACCAATTTCCCTAAGATGTTTTGTAAGGGGGAGGGTGAGTAGGAAGGATCCTTAATCTCTGAGATAATGCCTTATCACTGTGGGAAAAGGGATTCAGGATACTGTGGCTGAGGAGAAGTGGAGCCTGGCAGGACCTGGCCTGACAGTGCTGACTAGGAAGAAGAGAAACGCTGGGGAGGGGACGTGTGTGAATTCTTCCCTTAGCTCTGCAATACCTTCTGTCCTGGCGGCCCTGGAGGTCCAGCCACACCTGGAAGTCCTGGCGGTCCCTAGACAAAGTAAAACTCATTTTCAAAATATCATCAGGGCTTTTATTTTTGCATTTTGCAACCAAAGAGCTCCTCTGTGTTTAGGGGGAAATTTCCTGGAGACTCCTAAAGTTGTATTTGCTTGGGAAGCAAAGCAATACAGAGACCTGACTAAGCTCCAGCCCAAATCCAAGTAATTTGGCTCCAAGTAATTACTTTGCCTTTCCCTTCAAAGGGGTTGTTGTTGTCACCACTGTTTCAAGTGATTTTTGTATGGGACATATATCAAGTTATACTTATCAATGGTGGAAATATGTATTCCCCTCTCATTACAAAGTGTCTGCCAAGTGCTGTCAATGAGTTTTCATTATCTTGATCAGCCCCCCTTACTCCACCCTGCCCCTTCTGAGCAGGGGATGTCACCTCTTAGAAGAATAAAAGGCCTGATCCTAATTCAAGTGCCAAGATCAGATGGCAAGATGAGCTCTCCCTTCAGCTGTCAACACTACCCCAACAGCAATAGCTAAACAGACCTTAGCTGTGCAATAATCATGTAGGTATCTGCTTAGGATGAACACATGGCTAATCACTTAGAGCCACACGGTGAAGCTAGGAACTCACCATCAAGGCCAAGGTTCGTATTTCCTAGAAGAAAAAGAAAGTGAAGAAATAGAGAAAGGGTAACAGTCATTTGAAAACAAAGCTTCTTCCCAGACCTTGTTTCATAGGACCCTATGAAATGAAGCCAAAAAACAGCTCTGAGTCACACGGAGCAATGCAGCAATTTCTCCCCACTACCATTACATATTTTTCCCCAGCTGGAACCCAGACTAACCCAAACTTGGGCACAGCTGCTCCAAGCACACACCTTTGAGGAGGCTTCGCAGTGCTTTTATTCATCAGTCTACCCTAAGGCCCAGCCCGCTCTCTGGGGGATTCCCATGGCCTTACTGTCTGCCAGACTTAATTTCTCACTTAAGTAAGATACGCTGATATTTATCAAAACAGTATGCAGGGAACTGTGGGACTAAGGGTGCTGTAGAATAAACAAATATTTTTCTTTGCTGTTAATGCTGAGGAAGATTTACACTGTGCTGGGTTTTCTGTATCCCCTGGGAAAGCAGTCACCTCATGGACAGCAGGGCAGTTGCTCACCTGGAGAGCTTCACTGATGTTACCATCATAGTCCATCATTTCATCCTTTCCAGGCTCTCCTTTGGGGCCCTGCAAAATATCCAACCTTCAGTCAGAGCTTTGGGATTGCCCTTACCATAGTGTTGCCTTGGAAGCTATTGGGGTCACCCTAAAAAATGGGAGCCTCAGAGAGGGATCTGTTTCACAAGATTCCCATTTTTCATTTCTTGAACAAAGCTCTTAAAATTGTATTTTATAGAGGGAACACTATAGAGCTGTAGCCAGATGACCTCCAGATTATAGTGCCATAATCATCAGAGTTTACAAGTCTGGTACATGGTGAAGCTGAGGCCAGAACCCAGGAACTGTGTCCACTGTCAGATCTGCATTGCCATTTGCAGATATGCCAAGGGCCTGCATTCAGACTGGGTGCCCAGACCGGCCCCTCCTACAAATGTGCATTCACCCTGATGAGGTTAAGAAGTCTTGCTCCCCTGAAGGAGCAATATCTACTGCCAAATTGTTTTTGAGCAATGGTGAGAAGATCAAGAAAGCAGAGGCCCAAGCTTGACCATCAGTGTGGTCCCACTATCTTTAGATCTCTTAGGCCAAAACTATACGAAAGCATTAGTGAAGGGATACCTACCCTTGGCCCCATGGGTCCCCGCTCCCCTGGTGCACCACGTTCTCCCTGCAACAAGAAGATGCTGTTAGCAATACCCATCACTTCAGCTGCTTGAACTCCAGCAACCACTGAGCTCTACAAGTCCTCTAAAACAATTTCCAACTAGGCTGGAATAGAAAGCCTTGCACATAACCTTCAATACTTCAGTAACACCACAAAGTAGCTTTGTAGGTTTTTCTTCCGAGAAAGTACGCTTCCAAAATACCTGGAGGTATACCTGTTCCCCACACCAGCCTGACATACTCCCTGGCACACCAGAAATTCAGTGTGCTCCACCAGCAGCTGCTGCTGGAAGAGATGGTTCTGAAGGCTCAGGTCAGCCTGTTCCATTAACATAGGTACAGCCACTAAGCAAGTGGTGGTCAGGTCTGTTCCTCTGCTTAACCTTCTGCTTTTCATCTTCACCTTAAACAGCTCAGTTTTAAAATGATTCATTTCTGCTAAGTTTTCAATGTATAGGAATATTTTTGTGATACCAAACCCAGAGCTGGGCTGCCTACAAGCCCTGTGTACCTTTTCCCCCCGGGATCCTGAAGCACCAACGTCACCAGCTTCTCCCTGAGAGAAAAATAAATGGATTGGTCTGAATTGAGTGGACGGGGTGCAACTCCACTGCTGGCTCTGCTTTCCCAGTAGGAAGAACTGCACCCCGGTGTGTCACACCTCCTCAATTAACCCGTCTCCACCCATGACTTCAAACCCCAATGCCTTTCTCCACCACCCAGTGCCAAGAGAACAAACTCACCAAAGGGTAAACTGCTTACCTTTGGTCCTGGGGGCCCAGGCAGACCAGGAGGACCAGGTTCCCCTTTGATTCCCACCAAGGCATTCTCACCGTTTCCCTTCTCTCCCTTTGTGCAAGAAAAAACAAATCACATCTCATTCCATCTCCCTAACTTCACTTGCCAAGCTGCTGGCTCAGAGAGACAGGGCCCAGAACAAGCTTAGCCAGTGTCCTTCCCTCAGCTGGCCTCTGGATAGCCCAGGAACATCCCTGTGCCAAGCAACCAGCTGCGTGTGGTCAGGGGCCAGGCCAGTACAGCTCTGACATGGGGTTCCAGCAGTAAGAAGAAAGCAGTGTCCACATGGCATTGTCATTAAACCCTCATGTTTCCAGACATGGTCACTGTCATTAAATGAATTGTCCCCTGTTCCAAAGGGCAAGTTCCTGGTGAAAGTCTGACTGAATGTGTGATTGCTATCTACATCTCAGACTGCAAAAATCAAAGATATCACAGGGAAAGGGCTGCATGCAGCTGGCACAGGGAAGAAGGAAAGGAAACAAAGAGTAGTCTCCAACTCATGGAAAATACAAACCTTTGGGCCAGGGAGCCCAGGGTCACCAGCTCGGCCCTTCTCACCCTGTTTAGGAAAGACACAGTCAGAAGCTGACTCGGCAGGTCGCCCTGGACAAGCAGCAAAAGACAAGTTAAGTTCATAGAATCACAGAATCATTATGGTTGGAAAAGACCTCTAAGATCATCTAGTCCATCTGCCCACCTATCACTAATACTGCCTACTAAACAATGTCCCTAAGTACTACCTCACCCTGTCACCCCATCACTTCCCTGGGTAACCTTATCCTCAGTAGAGAAATTCCCCACCACATCTAGTGAAGGATGGAGATCCTCCTTGGCCCTCCTCTTACTGTTAATGTATTTGTAAACACATTTTTTGTTCTCCCTGACAACAAAAGTTGCTTTTGCTTTCAAATCTCTGTCCTTTCCTTTCAGGGACTTTATTTTAGGCAAACCAAGGCATGGACCAGCAGTACCTGCTCAAGCAGGTGACTGCTTTCTCCTGGGTTTTTGTATATTTTCACACATCATTGCCATATCTTCCCAAATGAAAATGACTGGGACAGGGATTCAGAACCCCCTTTTCTCTTTGTTATTGCTCAATAAGCCCTTTCTCCTATCAGCCCTTCAGCACGGGTTCTCCCCATTCCACACACATAGAGAAGCTGTTGCCTAGAGTGAAGGACTTTCTCCATGCCCTGACAGAGTTGAGCTCTTCCTACACAAACTGTCCACTTCCCAACTCTCATTGTTCAGACCTCCCAGTTTCAGTGGCTAACACTGCTTTGGCAAGAATCTCACAACCCACACTCCTACACCAATCCCAATGGAATGAATCCTGCTCCTGGTTCCAAACTCCACTCTCATTACGTTCTTTAAATGAAAGCAGTGCAGCATCTCAGCTATCAGCCAAGCTCTGTGACACACAGTGGTGGTGGAAAGCAGTGAAAAGAGTGGCAAAAATGGTAAGAAGAGGTGATGGTTTGAGACCTGCTGATGTGCTGCCTGGTGTGCATAGCCTGCAGGTGAGCTGTGCAAGGCACTGCTGGTAATGAGCAAAGAGAGTGTCCAGCACTGGCACTCACTTGGTGAAGTGACTTTGCTTAGTTCACAGTGGCATTCAGATCACCCCCCTTTGAATTACTGGGAAGCAATTTGTGTTTTTTTTTTCTCCTGAAATTGCGTTCTGTTCTGCCCACTCCATCCAACTGCTAAACCCATGGTTCTCAGATAGAGGGTGCTGCATGGGACTCGGTGCTTTGTAAGGACAGTCTAACAGCTTTCTTCATTGCCAGGAAGAGAGGTTTCAAATGCATCATCAGAAAAAGGTTTTCTTACCTGCAATCCTCACGTCTCCAAAACTGACTGGTGCAGATTACAAAGAACAATTCAAAGCCTCTCTTCTCTGCCTCTCTCCACAAAAGCAGTGCAGCAGACCAACAAGGCCAGCACAGAGGTCCCCTTAGTGCCATGCTGCTGCCTGCACAGGCAGGTGCTGCACACCAGTCTCATCAGAGCTCAGGGGCACACATCTGACATGCGGTGGGTTTGCACCAGTGCTCTAAGAACAGACATGCACTTTCCATAGAAAATAATTAACAAGCACTAATCTGTTTGTTTGTTTGTTTGTTCTAAGTAATTCTGGAGTGTAGTGGCCCATTCCTTCAAGGTGATTTGGCCTGGAAGGCCCCCACCCAACTCTCTCCCCATAGCCACATTCTGCCTTTCTCTGGTCTTGGTACCATACTTCTCATTCAAGGATCACACCTGTAGGGGGTACACTGAACTGCTTTTAATTGTTCCCAGGAAAAGACTGTGCCCTGGGTACTTCACACTGCCCTGGTTGCTGCCAGCCCCCTACCTACTACAGGCAAGAACACGCAAACACTTCACCAACACGGTAAGAGCAAGAAAAGGACACATGATCCCTGCAAGCATGACAATGCAATGCAAAGCAGGCTGCTGCCAGCTCCCACTCTCAGGGAACACAGCACACCAAGCCCAAACACACAATATCCTACCCGCTGCCCCCTTTTCCCTGGCAAACCTGGGGGGCCCATCCTCCCTGGGACTCCAGGCTCTCCCTTCATGGGGAAGAAAAGAGACAGAGAGCATCTGTTACATGGCTGCTGCACGCTGTAACACAACCCAATGAGCCTCAGACAAGAGGAACCAGCTGTTCAGAAACCAAACCAGCTGCTTAGTGATGGAGAGTGACGGGGTATTTTTGTACCATGCCTGCCACAGGATCTCACACCAGGTCACGCTATGCCAAAACTGTGCAAGAGCAGAGGCAGCACGGGGCAGCCTGCAGCATGTGACAGAAGAACAACATCCCATAGTCCCTGATGCACCGTGGCAGTACCACTGGTGGGCACAGTCATGCTGGGAGGCAGAGGTAGAAAGCTGGCTGAGTGAAGGGTGATGAAGGCATTTTGTGGGGTAGGGGAAATGGGAGGAAGGCAGCTGGAAGGTAATCCTACCAACAGATACCAGTGGGAGGCAGTGAATCTGTTTGCAGGATGGGCTCTCACTGTACACTCTTGTCATTTACTATTGCCATTGCTTATGCTGGCAGGTGTCACTAAGACCTGGATTTGTGCCTTGGGGAGCACAGAGTTATTCCTCAGCTGCTCTGGGAAGTGGGGGGGGGAAAAAATCACAAACAAATCACAAACAAAACAGAAGTGCAGGCTCAGAGCAATGATTTCCAAGTACCTTTTCTCCTGGAGTCCCAGGCTCACCCTGGTAAGGAAGAAACAAGAAAATAAAGTGAGAGAATAGAAAGTGAACAGAGAAACCTCCTAGAGCTAACAGGGTGAAGAAAGGAGCATTCATCTGTGGAGGACTTGGGGCCTGAGGATGCTTTAAATGCCTATTAGAACTTCTGCCTGAAGCTTGTTTCATCTTCATTAGCCAGCTGAAAATAAACAGCAAGATGGATCAACCACCTTGCTGTGCTTCAAGAGAAGACTTGCCATACTAAGTCAAGACTCATCTGCTGGCACTAAGGAATTTACTCCTATCTCTGCACAGGAGCACAGCAAAGCTGAGAATACAGCAAGGATGGGGGAATGTATAAATAGGGGAACACTGCAGCATCAGGGAGAAAAATATCCCCACCAGTTCTGGGGATAACCTCTTTATCTCTGCCTTTTCCTCAGCAGCTGGAGTCAATGAAGACAGCACACCTCAGCTCCACCAAGATGGCTTACTGCCCCTACATTGGCACCCAGCTCACTTTTTGCTCAGCTGCCATCCCGATACTGCTGTGAAGTACCACCTGTCTCTGCTCAGAGCTGTGTGGAGCAGCAGATGCAGTTGAGGACAGATCTGGCTTTCTCTGCAAGAATCTACAGCAGTTCTACTATTCCCCTTCAGTGGGAGCTGTTTGACCACTTTCCTTTGCTCTCACAGCTCTCTCTGGCTCTGAAACGTGCCCTTCTTTAGAAGCTGAAGCGTAGAGTAGAACTGACCTTCATCCCTGCCATGGCCATCCCAGGAGCACCCTGACAGAAAGACAGAAACAGATTGTTTGAAACTGACTTATTTTATATATGTATATATATAAAAATATATAAATATATTTAAGAAACAAAACACTATCAGCCAAGTGGAACTATAAAGGCAAAATCCACATATTTTCCTTTCCAAAACTCAGAAGTAATGCTGTAACACCACATAGCACACATCCTCCTTCCCTGTACAGGTCATTCACCTATCACAGTGGCTCTGCTTTCCAGAAAGCTCACCCAAAGACAGACAACATGGGCACAGCCCAGTTAGGAAAACCAGATTTCCACCCTGAGCGTTAGCCCTGCTGGTGAAGCTGAGGCCAACAAGCAGCATCAAATCAAGTAACTAAGGAAAGCAAAGTCAGATCAAGGACCAAACACTCAGTTCAGTTTGATCCCAGATACATCAGCTCAAGCACTTCGAGGAACACCGGTTTGTAACACCAGAGCATTGGTCTTATTTGCCCATATTCCGTTCTCATCTCAGAGGACTGACACTACAGTAAGGCGGTTCAGGAGAGCTGTGAAGCCAGCCACCCTAGGGGATCAAAAGACTCCCAAGCACGACCTCATTTTCCTCAACAGCAGGAAAAAAAATGCAGGTCTTTGGCATCAACCCTTTGCTCTGGAATCTCTGTGTTAGTACAAGTTAGGGCCTGGTGAAACTGTCCAGTTACAAAAGCAAATATGAGGGATAAGGAGGGGTCTAAGGAGGGTGAGTGGTGTTAGAAGTGGGAGATAACAGGGGTTGGGATGTAGCACATGAGGCAGAGAGAAGGTCTGGGAGCCAAGTTCAAAGTGAAGAGAGCTTGGAAAAGTTCGAACAAGGAGGAGTGGGGAGCCAGAGAGCAGCGGGATCATACCTCTCAGCTTTCTGAAACAAATCAGGGACAAAGCTAAAAAACACAAGGACAGAAGATGGAGATCAGGGATTCTATGCAATAAAAGGGGAAAAAAGCATTCCAGAATTTCTCAGGGGTCAGTAGGTTTTAGTGAATATGGGCTAGAGTCATGAAAGGGATTATGTGCAGAAAGTGGCTTGGGTTAGGCTTACATGGTACGTTTGGGATGACGGTTCCTCACTTTGGCCTTTAAATGGCAGTGGATGCAGACATTATTTTCTAGTACTTATTCTAAAGCTGCCATGCACACGCATGCAGGCTAGCTCACACACACTGGCCATGATCCATTGCTGCATCAGTCCAGGTTCACACTTGCATAATGCTGCTGACTGCAGTGGGCTAACACACTGGGACCCCCATTTTATGAAATGCCAATTTCCTAGAACACTGGTAACTGGTTGCTCTCGCTAGCATTGAGCACTAAGATCCTGATGTTGCAAGACAGCATCAGACAGGGTATGCCATTCGCTTTTTAAAACATTTCTCTCCCCACGGTCTCCATCGTGAATTAGGCCCTATACTTTGCAATTTAGAAGCAGAAAGAATTCAGCTGAGGACAGTCATCGACCAGCAGACACACACACCAATCCAGGTGATGCCTGTGCATCAGGGACAGCTGAGTGGTAAGGGTGAAAACAGGCAGACAAGCATCACTCCACTGTTCACAAAGTACCTTCATGCCATGTCTTCCTGGCAGCCCTGGCATGCCTCTCTCCCCCTGGAAGCAGAGCAAGAAACAGAAAAAGAGCAACAGATACAGCATAAGTCCTCCCTGGGTCCTGCCAGAAAGGCCAAGCACACGCCTATAAACTTCAGCTACACTGTGGCCTTTTTGACTCTTTTGAGTGTTTAGCCCTTGCTTGGAAGTTTGACTACTTCCCACCCTTCGACATATACTGTGTTCATATGAAAGAAAAATAAACCAGTAATTATGAATGCTTTGTACTAGAGAAGTGAAGATCACTCTGTGCCCCTCTTTTCCAGCTGTTTACTGTTTTTCTTCTTAAATGAGACAAGACCAATGTGGTCTGCTGGGCAGCAGCCAGGCTGTGGAGCCTAGCCTCATAGAGCAGCCCTGTACAGGGAAGTAACCCAGAGAGTTCCCTGGAAGATGCAATGTGCCTGAAGAGCTCTTCAATTATTTAGCCCTGAAAAAGCAAAGCCATCCCAGTGAGAGCAAGGTAACCTCTTACAGGGAGCAAGTTACAGAGCAACCACACACTACCCTGACATTTCCTGACCATGGCTTCAGCACATTCACACAGCCCTCATTAACACCTGCAGGATCACACAGGCACTAGAGCTAATTAAAGAGCAGAAACAAGCATGGCACTGCATCATTAAAGAGCAGTAAGAAACCTCAGGGCCAAAGCCAGAGGACAAGCAGGAAAAGCAACTCTCCAGAGTATCTCTAAGCCCCTAATTATTTGGAAATCTCTGTAAGACAGTAAGTTCCAGCATGCTGAGCCCTCAGTGGTCTTGCTGTGCCCTTTGGGCCAGGGAAGGGCTGCACAGGGTGCAACAGCAAGCACCAGAACAAGGCAGCCAAGCCAGAAACTTAGATGTATCACCAAGAGCAGATGCCAGAAGCAAAATGCCCAGCTCACATCCCCAGATTATTACTGCTCTCCTCTCAGAGCATGGGAAAAAACCTCATCCTAAGAACCATCATGAAAAAGAGAAAAACATACATCAGCTAGGCCAAAAGTGATGGTTAACCTGGGCACATCAAATCAAAAGCTTATTCAAATGACCCAGCTGATCATACTTACAGCTTGTGTATTGGCCTTCATGCAATGTTACTGTCAACCTCAAGGTTAGGAACAAGAGGCTTGAATGCAACATGCAAGCTTCTTCAACAGGGCAAAGCTTGAAATGTTCTCCACTACCAGAAAAAGCAGTGATAAGCTACGTAAAATGGGTCCCTACAGATAAACTATGAATCACCTACAATATTTAAACTGAGCTCCCCAATCAAAATGAAAACAGATTCTGGCACATGTAATTGAATCCAATGGTGGAAACATTAAAAGCTTCCCAGGGTCCCAAATGGCCTTCCTGGAAGGGAGGCAGACAGGAAAGAAGAAATTTCCAAAGGCAACAAATTCATGCACCATGTGGATGTTCGGGAGCTGCTACTGGCTGATGTCTGGCTGCTGATTTAGGGGTATCTCTGCACTTGTATTTCAATCCCTCAGAGCAAAGAAGAAAGGAAAGAGAGGGAAGTGATATTGACAGTAACAAATGAAAGTCTGCGTGCGGAAGAATAGGCTGGTTTGGGGCTGGGAGGTGACCCTATGGAGCTCCTATTTATTAACACAGAAAGCACAGCAGGTTTCATCTCCGCTCTTATGAAGCAAGATGAGTAAGGACCCAAGTAGCTAGAGCATGTCCCCAGGCTCTCACTGAGTCATCGCTCTCTAACAGAACAGAGAAACCTCTCAAATGTGCAAGACCCTGAGATATCACTGAAGCCTTGGAGACTTTCCTTTTACCAGAGCCCAGATACAAAAAGCAGGCAGAATTGCTGCAGAGTATGGAAACAGTGGGAGGAAAGGATTGCCTTCCTTTCTGCTTGGTGCAGGCTGCCTTTCAATAACAGGTGCCAAATTCTTTCCCCATCTCTGCCCCTGTTCTCCTCCCAAAGCCACTGATAAAATAGGGAGTCCACAAGGAGCCCCTAGGATCTCCCCAAAACACATCAATGCCTAAAACTCAATTGGAATTGACTAAAAGGTTTAGCAGACCTTCCCAGATCCAGTATATATTGCACATGGTTTGTTTTCACCTCATGTGGGACTAGGAAATTTCTGTTAGTGTTCCAAAAGATAAATCAGGAGCTGATTAGCCCTCATATGTGGGTGCAAGCAGAGCAGGTGCCTGCTGACTGTGAAACGTGGGAGCATTACGCTGGGGTGGAAAGCAGTGTTGCCTTCCAAACGTGTCTCCCACCTAGGTCACGCTCCAACTTCAGTCCTGCAGTACAGCTTAGCAGGAGAGCATCTGGCTGTTAAGACAGCAGAAAATTTGTAGCTCACAAAACGCACTAATTCTGGGAGCAATTCTGCTCTCATTTACACTAGCACAGATCAGGAGCTTTGTGCTCAATGGAATTACACTGATGTGAAGATGGATAGAGGGGAACCTTTGGACTTTAAATGCACCGTATTATTTCTGAAGATGTATTGCCTTCTTATAGGAAGGCAACTGCAGCTGTAATATTCAACTATGAAACCAAAGCTGGCGTTCCCAAAGGATTTTTCTTTAAATTCTATGTAACACATTCACATTAAGTTCTGAAGGTGCCTTTTCTGCTTTTAAATAGTAATCCACACAGATGGAAAAAATATAGAAAGTGTATATGCTGCACAATAAATGAGATGCATGTCACACACTAAATACTTCAAATGTATGTGTCACTGCTAATGCTTCTCAAAGTATTACAGAACCAGATCTTTCTCAAGATGTTTAAAATGTATGGTGTGATGGAGTATGCTCTGACTCAATGAACACTTACCAGTGTTGTAATGTTTTAAGCACAACCTACATTAAGTTATATACTTTAAATATATGGGTACAATAAATTTTAGTCAAACAGATAACATCTGGGCACAGAGCATAGAAGATTGTAAGAAGTGTCCAGAAACAGACAGAAGGAGCCTGGTGCCAAACCCCAGCCTGAGCTACAGAGATTGAGTGGATTTGATGCGTCAGCTAACCAGATTTTATGAGGAAACCCCAACCCATCCCATCAAATGGAGAAATGTAACAAATCATTTGCAAGCTTCATAGTCAGAGAAATGCCTTTGGTAAGAATCAAATTCCACCAAATGGATAAAGGGTGCTTTTATTGCCTGAGCTTAGAGAGTCTGAGGTTAATTGCAGCACAGATGTGTACTCCATTAAATACCTCACAGAGCTGCTCAGACCCAACTTCCTCTCACAACCCATCGGCCAAAGGTGCAGCATCTCCCAGATATCTACCATGGTAGAAAACCACATTCCTCATACCTACCTTGATGCCAGTGTCCCCTTTTTCACCCTGCCCAGCAAAGAACAGACAGAGAGAAAACACAGAGATGGACAGTGAATGCAAGTAGAAATTGAGCAAGCAGAACAATCCTTGCAGCAAGGGCTAAAGAGAAAGTTGCCAAAGAAGGGAGTATGTAATGAAGGCAAGCACAGGTCTCTGGAGAGACCATAACACCAGTCTGAACACTGGCTGTAACCCATCCCTCCCTGAGAACTGCAAGGCAGTGCACCTTGCTGGAGTGGATGCTGGAGGTAGTCCATGCTAATGCTTCCTACGTATTTTGGGTGTAGACCAATCAACCATCTAGCTGTTTTGTGGAGCAGACCCAGCCTTAGCACAAAACCATCTAAAAGCTGGGTCAGATTTATTCTTGAACAGGAGTCTATGCAGGGCTAATCCTTGTCCTGGTTCAGGACAGAGGGAAATTGCTCTGGCCAAAAATCCTCCAGCAAAATCCTTGCTCTCACACAGGAGCAAGTCTATGTTTGCATGGCTTGTACTCTGCTACAGAGAATCTGCCCCTGGGCCCTGAGTCACTGTATTTCTTTAGCATTTTTAGGCTTTGTGCCACTCATCTTCCCCTGGGAGACAGCCTTGCTGGTGCCATTTTAAGAGTTACCTTGGGGCCAGTAGCTCCAGGAAGGCCATGTGCACCAGGCAGGCCTGACATGCCCACCTCACCCTGAGAAAGAGAAGAAAGGAAACAGAGAAAGCAGAAAACACAGTGATGAGCACATGGGATGCTCAGGTCAGAAAAGAAAGGAGAGGGATGTCCTACGCAGAAACACCCACCGTGCACCAACCTCCCCTCTGGGTCTCACTAGGGCAGGAGCACCATTCTGCATCAAGAAAGATGTTCAGTATGCAAAAAGTATTGCTTGAAGGAAATGCTCCCACAGACCTGCATCGTATCAGAGCTAACATCTTTGCCCTGTTGTCCCTTTCCCTGACCAACACACCAGGGGAGGATTTTCTTCCCTACATTCATCCATTCCTTCCACATTTCCAGAGGAAGATTGCAACCTCGGGCTCATTCTCCTGAGAACCTTTGCTCAGTGAGCAAATGAGCCAGGCAAGTTGTTTTGTGTGAGAGGAGCTCTAAGGAGAGGCCCTCACCATGAGGTCATTGCAGGGACCCCCTTGCTGCCCCCCACCCGCTGAGAGCCACCCGCCAGCACACTCAGAACAGGATGGGCTCTGAATGGAAAAACCGATGGATGGTTCACTGCAAGAGGCAGCAATAAATTGTGTCTGTCTGCAGGAGTGGGCTGTGGTCCGTGGGGGCTATAATTTCCACTTCCTAACATAACAAAACCGTCTTGGCTTATACAGAACTAATTAAAAAGCTCTCAGGTCTTGCCTTTTAGCCCACAGAGCAGCCATAAAGCAGTGCAGAGATAACATGGGACATGGGACTCCTGCCTGCTGGGAGCATTTGCCTTCCCCTTCTCCCACTAACATCCCTTTAGCAGTACCTCACCATTCCCTCTTCCCCTTTGATCTTCCTTTGCGCTTTCCCTGGTCTCCCTGTCTCTTCATTACACCTTCCAGACTTGACTCAACCCTGCTGCTAATTAGCTGCTGTTGCAGACCTGCAGGCAATGCCAGCTTCTGCCTTTTAACCAGGGAAAGGATAAACTTTCAAGTCATACATAGACAGGATTTGGCCCTTTCTAGTAGTATAAGAGCTAGATCTAAATGTGGAAGTGGGTATGAGTAGGGAGAAATCTGTACCATTGCTGCCTGAGAGTTAAAGACATCTCTGGGTCCCAACTTTCCTTACACAGGTGAGCATTAGGGGATCCGTGGACTCGCAACGGCCCTTGATCCAGTGAAAGGAAACCAGCAAGGAGCTCCATAGGAGTCCAGGGATTTGCAGCTGTCATCCCACAAGGCATCAGCGCAGCTTAGTTCATTTAGCAGTATTGGAACTGCCCCCTCTTACCTTTCTGCCAGGGTATCCTTGAATCCCAGGGTCTCCCTGCAAAAGGCAAAAAGACAAAACAAAATGAGTCTCAGCCTGAGAAGAATAAATCCCTGCCCCTTCCCCTGGGACCATTCCACAAGGCCTTTGGCTCAGAACGACTCCACCAAATCCCTGAGCCTTCAGAGTCTGGGGTCCCTGTTACCTATATAGAATGAACCCTAGGAGGAGAGGCACAGTGAGCACCAGCAGCCAGGTAACTTATGCCCCAGCTCTGTGGTTCCTATCTCCTCACATTGGTGAAGTATCTCAAATAAAAACAAATGGGGATAGGCAGCAGCAGATGAAAAACAACCACCACTACCCCCTCACTCTTGCACTTTGGCAAGTGAATAAATGGGAAGTTGTGGTAGAGTTAACAATAGCATTTCAAAATCAGTTCCTGAAGCACTGGTAAATGCTTTGAGAGTGGAAGAAGCCAATAAAGCTGTGTGTGGCAAAGAATTTTGCAAGAGGGGCTGATGAGGCGTGCCTTGCTCTGCTGAGATGCAACTGGGACACTTTGCCAGGACAAAACCCATGAGTCAGCACGCAGGATGGGCCCCCTGGGCAATACAAAGCTGGGCTTGAAATCTTTTTCAGATATTTGATGTAGCCTCCTTTCCCCGTCTTTCACCTTCCACAATTTATACATCTCTCCATGCTGGGAGAGCCCACCTCTCTGATTATCACCTTGTTTATCACTCCTCAAGTTGAGGCCAGATGTCTCACCTTTGGTCCAGGAGGCCCAGGTAAGCCCTGTAAATAAAAACAAAACAGATACTGGAGTTGGCAAATGTAGACAATGCTATGCAAAGTGATGGGGGCAGAGCTGGTTTCTGGCACCCACCTTTCCATCTCTGCCAGGCTTCCCAGGTTCTCCATCTCTGCCCTGTTGCAAGAGAGAAGAACGTTAGCATGCCCTATTCCCTGCTGTTTAGCAATAGATTGTATCTTAAAATGTGCTTTGCTTTTTGTCCTCCTTGACTACTTGTTACATGCCTGAGAATGGGTCAGGAGCAGGACTTCAAAGGGATGGTAGGGATTTTATCAGCCAGGCTTCTACTGCAAGCAGAATAATTACACCTTATATATTACTTCTCCTCCACTGCAGACAGAGGGAGGAGGAAACAGGGCTGGCGTGACCCACTCACATGTGTGTGAACAGATATCAGCAGGGCAGGGCCTTCCTGGGAACTTCTTCCCCCCCCCTCACATCCACCTTCCCTGCCATTCCCCTGTCCATGGCTATCTGGCTTCAGAAGTGGCAGCAAAGACCAGAGGAAACTGTCTGCACCCAAAGGTGAAGGCTTTTTGGTAAATGGACTTACAGGTGGCCCAATTGGTCCGGGCTGTCCTGGGGTTCCCTCTGGTCCAGCTGGTCCAGCAGGCCCTGGTGGGCCAGGTGGCCCTGGAGGACCTTGGATTCCTGCTTGTCCTTGTTCACCCTGAGGTTTGTTAAAAGAAGGGTTACCAGCAGGCAGAGCTAACTCAACACACCACCATCACAAAGACCCGAGGCGGATGAGCGCGGCTGAAGCAGGAGAGGCAGAAGAAAAGTTAGTGCGTGGAGAGGCTTCCAAGAGCGAGGCAGAGCCCTGCCAATGACAGCCTGGCTACCTGGGCAGGAGGAGCCAACCCCCATGGTCTGCAAAGACATGCAAGGCTACCTGCTCAGAGCTTGCCTTACAAGTGATCTACAGGTGGCCAAGCAGCCCAAACACATTGCACATCAAATGCCAACATCTCCTGGGCTTCTCAAGCGGCTCTCTAAAGCACTTGACAGTCACATGTGAAGCAAAGCCTCTCGTGACCACGCTGGCACTTCCTGGCAAAGCCGCAGCATCTTACCTCAGCCTATTTTTTCTCCCTGCGCTCCATTTGTTGGGCAACGCTCCTGCTGTTTTTCCAAGGACCAAAAGTAGAAATGCCACAAAACCGAAAGAAAATAACACGATCATCATGGCATTTCTGGAGCTCACCCAAAGCAGGCCTATGTCGGCCAGGCAGAGCCTGTTTCTGTAGGATTTAACAAGCGAGTGCGTGCAGAGCCACCTGCCATTTTAAGCTCTCCAAGGAAAGCCATTCCAGCCGGTTCCTCCCCAGCCCCTCAGTAGCCACTTAGCGGCTATGGCTCATGCCTCAGCAATGCCATCTGGCCCAAAGGACCGGCGCTCAGGACCAAGCAGCGCTGCGGAGACAGTGGGTTGGAAGCGCCACGCTGAATACCAGACTGCTGATCTATAATTGATGTATCCAGCAAACTCCTACGGCCCCATGGCACCCACGCTAAGCTGCTGTCTCACGGACTGCTCTGCCCAGATAAAATATCACAACATCCTGTTTCCATCTGAAAAACTCTTCTTCCACAGGAAGCTAGAAATCAAACATGGTGATTTCTCAATTGTAAATCAATGGACATGTGGTTGTGTCTCTGCTGCGTCTATGCTCTCGACGCTGCTGCTGGGTAAAGCCAAGGCTGCTGTCGTGCAGCCTTGTGTGCATGGCAACGCATAAAATCTGTCCCCTGCATGTGTTCCTAACCATGGTGCTGTTTATCCTGGCTGCCCGTAGTAAAACAAGGAGATACAGGGACATCTGCCTTATTTAGAATTCTACATGAAAGAAATAAGATGCAGATTTCTTACTTTCTGCCATGAGCTCTATTTGGAAGAAAATTTCCAAGGTGTGGGCCAGGCTTATGGGAAGTTCAGTAACTGGGAACGCACGCTGTCCCCCTAGCAGAGGATGGGGAAATGGGGGGAGCAGAAGCCCTTCCTCTGCGTGGGAGCACCAGTGGGAGTCCACCAAGCCCCATTCACATTGCCTTTGTTCATCTGCATCTAGCACAGCACAGTGTGTGTAAGTGCGTGCCCATCCACACAGATCCCTAACCACACAAAACATTATTGCCACATCATTATGTTCTTATTAATGCGTTCAGCATGAAAAGACCCCCACAGATCCAACAGGACTGTAAGTGGATACTGTAAGTTGGAGATCAGGTGTCACAGTCATCAGATGTCATTCTGTATTTTTAGCTGCTGCCTGGTGCCATTTTTCAGCTCTTTAAAACGCCATTTGGTCACCCTCATTGTGCTTCAGCAATGCAATGCTCGTAGAGCCTCCTAACACAGCCTTTGCTCAGCCCAAGCCCATGTGCAAAGGGCTCCTGCTGATGTGCTCGGAGGTAGCAGCAGGATTTTCTTTCCTCAAGCACTAGCATTGACTTTACAGCCTCGTGTTTTTTCTTAGCATTCAAATGTCGAGCTCCTGGAATTGCTTGGTGCTGGCAGATCTGGAGGAGTGGTTTACACTTTGTCTCACTTAGAGAATGAATAAGGCAACAGGAGCAAAACATCACAGCAAAATTCTCTGGTGAAGCTGGCCTCTGGGGATAAAGGGAATTTGCAACCCTGGCTGACGACAAGACACGGGGCAGCTATTCAAGTTTCCCACTTCATCCTGGATAGGAACTTCAGCTTTCAAAGCCTTCCCAAGAGGTCAGCCTTTGGCCTGGCTCTTTGGACTGTTACTTTGAAGGGCAACTCACATAAGCCGTGGGGCTTTATGCAGCGTGAACGCTGAGCTGATAGGAACTGGGCTGAGAGCACAGGCTCAAGTGATAACACCAGGATTTCACACAGTGCTGGGAAGGCACCTCGTGGCACTGCAGTGCCCTGCTAGCATCTGGCAGTTCAGACAGCACGGTGACAAAACCCAGCCACTTCATAGAGGGTGCCCAGCACACTCCAGTGGGGTAATTACAGCGGTTTATCCACACGGGAAAGTCCATCCCAAGTGATGGAACGGGGATAATTTAAGTGGGCTCATTAAAAGCCACATGAACTCTGACTATGGACTCTCTTACTCACTACCATTCATACGTCCGTAATTCATTTTATGAATTCATTACCAAAATAACTAAACTAAACATGAGTTATGGCCCTGGAAACCAAAAATAAATGTGTTTACACAAAGATTTAATGCAATTTAATGAAATGATTATAAGAGCTTATTTAAACATGCTTTCCCCAGTGTCTCAGACCAGTCTAGTCCTCAGAAGTGTTTGCTATTCATTCATCTCAGTTAAACTTCACAGACATTAGCTACATTTCAGCAAGAGGTTTCCAACCTCTTCTGGATACTGAATATTCAGGACCTGACTTAGTAAAGCAGGAGACTGCTTGTCAACAGTCCTGGCTGCAGTTTCATGGCCCATTTCTTTTAGATTTAAGCACTGGCTCCCTTGCGTTTCTTTTTAGTCCCATTATCACATCAAAGATTTCCTCCACTTCAAACAACATCCCTCAGCTCTGCCCCAGCCCCTTGGAAGCCCCTTTGTAGGGAAAGACACACAGGTAGTAAGCTGATTAATCACAAGCATCAGAACGGGCTTAGAAACAGGCAATGAGGAAAGGTCTACCTGAAAAGTGCGTCTCTTTATGACCGGAGGTGGAGCCAGCCGCACTGAATTGAGGAGAGGCAACAGCTGGAGATCAAACCAGAAGGTCACAGGGCAAAGGAGGCCATTAGGGCATCGAGAGTCAGAGAGCAGCCAGGGGAGAGAACAGAAAAAAAGGGGAACAGAGAGATTGCTGTGAAAGTCAATGACTGCGTGCAGCCGCACGTGGTACAGGTACCTGCAGGCAGACCTCTGAGCTCCTGCACGCCATGCACTGCTCACGGGGGACGTGCTGTCCACCAGTCCAAGCCAACCAGAGCCTCCAGCACAGAGCTGCTGCAGCTTCCTCTGCTCACAGAGAGCTCACCCAGGGGATTTCTGACTCAGTTCCACTCCCAGGCAGTGTTTATTGCAAGACACCCCCACACTAGCTCTGCTCTTCAGTTCTCATCATCAGATCTGAGGCAGCTACCAAAAAGCTCATCTTCTCCAAGTTTTTTCCAAGTGTGCTTTCCCATATTTTTCCCTCTTCCCTCTCAACAAAGTATCCATGGGCTCACCCTTCCCCGGGATGTGGATGGCAGTGTGGCTGTCTGGGGTCAGCAGAGGGGCTCAGGGCCAGCACAAGGACTCCAGCATGGTCCACTTGGCTACATGAACATTGCCAAGGGAGAAGACAAGAACTCAGTGTCTCTGAGCCCTGAGCTGAGAGGGTAATGCCTTGGAAGCCCGCACTTTGATTTTCCTCACATAACAGTAACAGCAGCTTCCAACTGCTTATAGCCAGGAATGCTGCCTCAGTGCACAAAGCTGACCCGGACACACAGCAATCAAATGCACTAAAGCTCAGGAGCATTTGTTCATCCTCCTGCAGTATCCAGTTTCTACTTGCATACACGCTGCTGTCAGCCTGGCAGTCACCACAGCAGCTCTAGGCCCAGGAATGCTTTTCTGGCCTGATCCACTTTCCTGTTCCTATCAGTTTTCCATTGAAGCTGTTCTCCATTTACACAGGGAGAAGAGAAAGGAGCATTCTGTGCTCAAGCACAAAAGCCTGTGCCACTGTGCACAGCCATTCCCCACGTGAGCTGTGCTCTGATCCCAGAGCTGTGCCTGCAGGTCTCCAACCACAGTGACCCTGCACCCCAACAGCGCTGCTCAGTCCCTTTAAATGCCACCCCTTGCTCTGGCAGCAAAAGCTAGAACACAGTCTTGTTGCAATAGGAAGTGGCCATCCAATATTGCAGCATCGCCACACTCTGTGGCTGTGTTCAGATACACTGATTCTGAAATATTACACAGAGTGCAGGGAAGTAGAGGGAGGATGATGAAAAAGATGAAGGGGAAAACGGAGGGAAGCAGTTTGAGCCCTTCCAAAAACATAGACAAGATCTAACAGAGGATTTGGGTGCAAGTAGGATCATTTAGAGGAAGGGCCTAAAGCCTCCTGCAGCCAGTCCTTCCTCTCTGGACCCAATAGCAAGAGGAGCATGCAATATTGGATGCCTTGTGCCTTTGCATCAGAACTGGTCCGTCAGGTTGTTACCCACAAACCTTCAGCGTAAGGATCTGGTTAGAGCGCAGGGCTGCAAGGGTGGTACTTAGATACTCCTAGGGGACAGGGAAGACACACAACAGGGGGTCAGTGAGACACACGGTGTTTTTGAGAGCAGACAAAGTGTGGCTGCTCCTCTCTTCCCAGTGTTAAGCCCCAGGTGGCATTCTGGGGCAGCCCCTTGCCTGGGGTCATCCCTTGCAGAGCCACGGGCTATACAGAAGGAAAAATAGAAAACTACAACTTGAGCCAAAGCATACATCCTAACCTTACATTTCCTTCCTAAGAAAACAAAGACCTAACAAAACTGAAACAACATCTCTGGCTTTTTAGGATGCTGGTTTTCACCTCCTTGCCTAAAAAGAAACCTGACAAAAGTCTTCATCAACCAGTAAATCAAGAAGAAATTGCAATTCAGTCAAATGTAGGGCACGTATATGACAAAGTTCATTCTCACTTTGATTTTGGGAGGAAGAGAAGGAACTGCAGCCCAGCGTTGCAGCCTGTGACCAGACACTCCAGGACAGCCCACCTCAGAGCCGATCTGGTGGCAGTCACTCCTCCCATGAGCACATCTCTTCCTTGCTTGCTGCTTTAGTGAGACCAGAGCTATCCCAGGAGAGCCAAGGAAGCATCTCCAAGGCTTTGCTGGGACGTGAGCCTTTGCACCAACCTCTTCCCTACTGTCCCAGCCCTGTGGCATCACCCCAGGGTGCCTACAGCCCAGCCCACCAAACCTGTATGCCCTAGCCCCAGGTTGCACCCGGTGATGCACAGCCTGCACCCTTGCTTCCCAGTGTTGCTGCCAGTCCCATCCCTGCTTTTCCCCTTGAGCTCTGAGGACAGGCAGGAGCCAAGGATTGTAACAAGAATCCAGGACACCGCTTGGGCAAACATTGTTGTTAGCTTCTTTTTAACATAACGATCTAGTGAGCAGGCTCACCTAAATAAACACAGCTGACCTGCTATTATTGTACCCGGGCTGGCATTTGCCCATTGCTCCCATCTCTCTTGCTGCCAGCTGAGATTGTGCTCTTGCCTCCGCTACGCAGAACATCCATGGCCTTGCTCCCCTGAGGACAGGCACCAGAGCCCAGCTAATTGTTCAGAGGCTCATCAAAAATAAACAGAAAGCCCTTAATCCTGTCTCCCTGTACACCCAGATCACAAATTCCAGCCACTTCATATGATGTTGTTCCAATGCATTTCCAGTGGATTTTCAGCACTCCGGTTGTTTTTAGAGCTGGTTAAATTCTGCCCCTGTAATCCCTTTGAACTCCATGATGTACTCTTTCCTCTCTTGACAGCAGTACATGCTGGCCACGCCAGGACACAGAGGTAAGGGGGGCAACAGCCTGGCTTTCATTAAAAGTCTGCCACCAGTCCCCCCATGGCAAACTGTGTAAGTGTGACTGAGCCAGTGCTCTCTGCTCCTACAGAAACTAAAGGTCTCACTGAGTTTTGGGGTGAAGACACCAACCTTCCCCCCAACCACGCTGCAGCACAGAGGCTCTCCAGAAAGAAGCAATGACAGCATTTAGCTGGGGGTCATCCCCAGTGGGCAGGAAGAGAGCTTAGAGCCAACATCCCTCCTGGAAGTCCTTATCTGCAGCTTTTCTGTGAAACACATCAATCAGCCGAGCACTGTTCTCAGGCCCGGATGACGCATCTTGTTCATGAAACGATCTATATTTCCAACAAAAAGCCATTCAAACGAAAGGGGGATTAACATTCAGGAAGGCACAGGACAGACGATAATAACGCTAATGACTTACCCTGTGGGAGTACTCTGCGCACTGACCCTGTGAAAGAAGGGGATTAAAAGAAAAGAGTTTAAACCACAAACAGAGAGAACCAAAATAGACATCGGAGGGCAGAACCGCAAGGTGTAAATCATGGTGGCTCTATTGAACTCAGTGAGGCTATGCCAATTTGCACCCGATAAGCAGCCTACCTCCCACCCATTGACCCCGCAGCCCTCTGCTTTTCCTGCATCTCCCAACCACTCAAAATCAAGCCGAGCAGCACCAGTCCACATCTCTGCTCGTTTTTTACGTGCAATTTTCAGGGTAATGCCCATTAAAATTACCTTTTCTCCTTTTTGTCCTGGGGGTCCCTATAAAAGAGATAAGATTTTGGAAGGCTCTCGGTAAAGTTCTGTATATGCAAGAGGAAAGGGATTGGGGGGAGATACAAACACAAAAGAAAGGGTACTTACGGGCTGTCCCCTGGGACCTGCGGCACCCTTTAAAGAAACACATAGTCATGAATACAAGATGGGTTTACATTGACAAAACTTGTCAGTATAGAGAGTAGGTGGAACCTCAGCTTTTACAGACTTTCGTGGTGAACAGTTCCCAAGAGAGTCCTGGGTTCCCTTTGTTACTGGGGAGGAGTGAAAACGCACACATGTTCTGGCTGCACCACGGGGGGGATTTATTGAAAGGAGGGGGGAAAAAACATCAGGAAAACACACCCTCATTGTTCCCTGGACCTCAGCTGACAGCACGTCTGCTCGGCTGACGCACTGGGATCGAACCAGCAGCAGCCAAGACTGAAGCCTGAGCTAGGGTTGTGCAACTGAGGGATGGCAGCTCACCCTCTGCCAGGGAGAGGGGATGGGGATCTTCAACATGTGCTTGCCAGAGGGCTACACTGACACTCGGGCTCCAGAAACAGAATTTGCTGAAGAAAACATCCAGAAGTTCACCGAGCAATGCTGACTACAGAGCTGCTACCTTGGCGTGCTCATGTTTGGGGATTTCATCTTCTGAGAAGTTGAGAGAAACAAGATCACATTTGGGTTCCCATGAAGGATAACCCAAGTTTATCCTTCCCAAATGAAAGCATTTTGGTATGATGCACAAATGAAACAGAGCTTCAAGATGGGAAAGAAAAGCATTCAAAACAAAAAGCACACTTTTTTTTGTTAGATAAGTTGAAAGCCACCAGATGTGTTTTCAGAAAACTTTCCATCAACTTTTACTTCTGCTATGAGGCCAACCACGAAAAATGTCATCTCCCGGAGTATATTTAAAGAACATAATTGCTAACTGTGAGGAAAACATATCCCATGCATAACTACGGACTTGCTGTTGCGACATGATGAATCTGATAGCCATAATGTAAAGATTACAGGCGTGCATCTCTGCACTGCAATGAAGTTACAGAATTAGGCACATAGCTAGGCCATTAGCTGAAGCTGAGACCACTAGTCTGCCTACGGGCTCAATTCCAGCTGACAGGCAATGCCACTTCAAACCAATCCATCAACCACAAGCATATATAATTTTTGTTGTTGTTGTTACCATCTCTCCTTTCTGTCCAGGATGACCCTGCAAAAGAAAGAAAACATCCCTCAGTTTCAGCCAGTGCAACCTCTAGAAGATGTTTGCTTTACCTGCTTACCCCTTGCCCTGGGAGGTACTCACAGCTTCTATTATTTCTCAAGGGAGATGCAACGTCAAACAGATGGAGCTTTGCTCACATAGCTAACGTGACATTGCTCCCCAGCACCCAGAACACTGAGGTTTTTCCCTGCAGCAGGCTGACTGCTGCTTTTATGAGGTGCTGGTTCATAGGTCTGCCTAGAAAGGAAGCAGCTGTGCTCTCTCCCTAATCTCTTGACACCTGCATCCCTCCCAAGGTATCTGTGGCATCATCCTGCCTGCCAACCTTCTGATTTTCATTTAATCCATGCATGCGCATGACACTGCAAAATAATCCTCTTAAAAATATACTCTGTAGCACGGAAGCTGGTAGGAGAGTGAGACCTGGTAGGTGGCAGGGCACAAAGCCTTGAGAGAGGCTGTCTGCTTACCGGTTTGCCATCCAAGCCAATAGGACCCTGAAAGAAAACAAAAAAAAAAAGAGATGAGAAATGCTTTCACCTGGGCATCTGTCCACCTGCCCCAGCAAAAACTATGTGCCACAACTCCACACAGCTGGGTACCACCCAAGCTTCCTAACTGCTTCTGCTGGGACCTTCTCAATGTCAGCCCATTTCAGCAGCAAAGCTGGACACAAGAAAGGGATGCAGGAGAGATTATTTGTTGGCAGTGTGCAGGAAAAAGAAACCTTTAGCATTTCAAATTTTGCAGCATCTCATCAATTAATGGAAAATAAGCACAGTTATCTGGAGATTCGGATTTACAAAGGCATCCACCATTAGGGAAACGAATTTTTGTGAATGATAGTATAATAAAAGTGTCCCAGGGAAGAAGTGACACAGAGCTCAGCAGCATTTCGAAGGTAGGATGTGATGAAAAACAGGCCCTGTGGAGCGCCATCCCACTTGATGCTTTCTCATGAGCTGGGCTGATTTCTCTGTTGCTCCAAAAGCCAAAGACCACAAGGGCCAGGGGAGATCTGCTTCTCCTCAGCCTCAGGGCAGCTCACAGCCCCCCCTTCTCATGAAGGGCAGAGCTGCAGAGCCAGGTCGGACAGCTCAGAGGCTGCCAATTCCTTCTGCTTTCCAGGCAAGAGCCTCCTCTGAAGACCTGCTCTAGCACATCGCGTGTCCTGGAGCAGCAGCTGAGCTGCTCAGCGGGAGCCAGGGCGCCAGGGCTGTTTGTGTTTGCCTTAGGCTTCCTAACTGTCCAGGAGAAGTGTATAAGAATAAATAGCAACCGCGTGAGCTTTCCAGCAGCCTTGATGCTCCACAGAGCGTTGTCAGCAACTGTAAAACTGAAATGAAATGTGCTTTGTCCTCTTGTAGGCTTGTTTCTCACTCCCTTACCCATCTGTAAATTCACATTGGAGAAAAATCCCCCCCTTCTTGTGCTTTTTGCCCTTTCCCCTTGGCATGACCATGGTGTTCAACCCAGTTCTCATCTGAACTGCATCCCACGAGGCCCTGTTTGGATTACAGATGCTCATTGCTACTGCAGTATCACCTAAAAGCTCAAGTAAGGTTTGAATTTCACCTACCCAATGGTTATTTTCTTTGTTTGGGGAGTATTTCCTCAGGATGGTTTTCTTTCACTAAACAGATCGGGCTTCAACTATGTTATTTTAACACTTACATTTTGGGTTTCTTTAAATTAATTTCCTTTTGGCATACTATGGTTTGTTTGTTTTTTCCCCCTAAGCATCACTTAAAATTAAAAAGGAAAGGAAAAAAAAAAAAACAAAAACAAGAGAAGAAAGTAAACGAAGAAAACATTACATTTTTCCAGGAGTATCAGATCAGATCCTTGGCATCAGACAAATGATAAGGTACAGCAAGCATTAATGACATTGCCATCAGACAAATGATAAGGTACAGCAAGCACTAATGACACTTCTTAGTAATACCACACACATGTACCTCATCAATCTAGCAGTTACACTTACTGGGAATCCAGGAAAACCTCTTGTTCCGGGCTGTCCCTGGAAAGGATGAAACAGAGACAGTAGTTTAGAGGAACTGAAAGGGATTCCGATGGACCCTAAGTTCTGTCTATGAAACCTTTTCTGTATCCTTTGCCCATTTATCCTACAACTCTCTGAGGAGTTACCCAAGACCTACTTACCCTCCAAGGAGAATACAACTGGGGAAGGAGGGGAAATCTCACATTCCCTCACCAATTTATACAGGGCCAGGAAAATGCTGGAGCAGGTCCAGTTTGGATTGCAAGCAGTTTCCTTGAAGTTTCTCCATTAATTAAATGGGTGTCCCTAGCCCATACATGAGCCTTCTGGAGTACGTTCCAGAGGCTGAGCTCATTTTATGGCAATCCTTGCTGCCATAAACTGGAGGCGTTTAGTGTAGGATGCTGCTCTGTGCAAGACAAACCTTGCAGGTCACTGGTGTCTAAATACAGCCATTCCTCTTCTCCCCCTTGTCCCAGTGCATTCATTTTCCTCAAATAATTCTGGAGCAGATATGTTTTTTTCTCTTTGGCTGCTTTTTCTCATCTAAGAGCTAAGGGAAAAAGGAGTGGTGTTATGAGGAACGTGAGCATCAAGCCCTTTACCCCTGCCTTTTCCTGCTACCAGTTTGCAAATAATTACAGCAAGCACACTGGCTTGCAATGTATTTAATAGCTTCTTTGTTACTCACTTAAAATCACTGGGGTCGGTGAGGCTGGCTCAGCTGCAACATGCTGATGAGGTTTGCCATAGCAAAGCAATGCTGTCCCCTTTGGAGAGGGCTCATCACATTAGCAGAAGAGGTAAGACCTTCAGGTTGCACCTCTTCCAGCCTCCCTGCACCTGCAGAGAGGTTCAGTGGGGATTCGGTCCTGCTGAGGCTGGGGATAAATAACCTCTTTGCACAGTTTGAGGGCTGCCCCTACCACAAAATGCCTGGACTTGCACCAAACAGTTGTGTTTTTATACACAGTGCTAGCAGGACCTGATTACGTTTGCATTGTTTTCTTAGTTTTGCTAAGTTGAACTTGGTCAACTTTGCTTTGCATTGCAAGATACATATAAAACCACCTGGTCCCATTGGCCAGTGACCAGGAGGGAAGACAGGCTGTAAATTAAAGGATTTGTCCACCACTGCTTTCCGAAAAGGCGAAAATCAAGTAGAGCCTAGCCACAATTCATTAATTCTGGCTCCCTGCTGGAAGCCTCCCCAGACAAGAAGTGCTAAAAAAAGAATTAAGGGGAAAATCTGGAAATGGCGCAATTTGGCTTCCTCTCTAGACTGCAGACTGCTGCCTCTTTCTCCTTAGAGGACGGCAGAGTGATTTGCACGGTATCAGGCCAAAACAACAGTTCAGCAGTGAGTGATTCCAAGAGTCTGTTTTTGTTGGGTAGCTGTTTTTCCTTGTCTTCTTTTTAAGATGTTGATCCTATGAAGTATGTAATCCCGGGAGCTGCCAAATCATGGAGATCATCTGTTTCTGCCACTATCGGCACACTGTCCCTCTCTGGCCAGGAGTTAAGCAGCTCTGAGCAAAAACTTTAACCTTCAAATGAAAATCTGGAAACTATTTCTCATCCCACATCTTCCCAAGTGGCCCCTTGGCTGGGGTTCCTGTGTTTGTCTTCGGTGCTCAGCCATCCTTCTGACCTACCACCAGCTCCCCTGGAAACGGAATCATCTTCACAAAGGCTTTGGGGGTGGAAGCAGGGAGCTGCCCCACTTTTTGCACCTCAAGGCTCTAACCAAACTAGGCAAAAACTCCTCTTAAAAATCACTTGTCATCTAAGTTTTCTGGGTGTTTTTTTGTTTTTGAAGGGGCAGCTTGTTCTGTGCTTTCCCAAATGGCAGCAAAGGCAATGAGGCAAATAAGCATAACTAAAAGAGACATTCAATCTGTCTTGCAGACCAAGGCACACATCCTTCAGGGAAAGAGCAGTGCCCAGCTACATCTGCAGGTCCTACATTGATGGGGACCACCATGTTTTCTCTCCTGTTACTAGGCTGAGAGCTACATCTTGAGGGAAACAGAGGAAACATGCAGCCCTTACCCTCCAAAATCTGCTCATGGCACTGGGTGGCTTTTCTCAGAGACTAGCATGGAGGAACCCATTAGCCCACCCTCCTCACCTGGCCAAGTGACCAAGGGTGATCTGTTGTGTAACAAATGCTTAAGTTCTTTTGCTTCAGTTCTGTCGCTTCCCAAACTCCAGTGTGATGGGCAGGTGGGCCTGGGAATCCACAAAGCTGTTACTTATTAGAAACTCTTCTTTTGGAAAGCTAATTGGAAAGCCAGATGTAGCCAAGCATTCGTGCTGCCTAGGTCTCTCTCACTTGACCTCTGCTGTGAAACAAAAGTCGCTAGCAGCCCATGCTCTTGGCAGGTCAAGGACAGTGCTGTTCACAGGTTAATCAAAATCGGAAGTGCCCAGAGGGAGGGAGAGAATTAAGTCCCTGGGTCTTTTCTCATGGAAATCCCCAGAGAAAGCTGCACAGGGATGGAGTGAGGAGGACTGGCCATATCCACACAAAAGCGGAGACTTGATGGCTGAACTACAGAGCAAGAAACATCCAGTGTTTAGGGCACATAAGTGCTCCAGCCCTTAAAGTTGTGCTGGCCTGATTTTACTGACCCTACATTCACAAAAAGCTTTGCATGGCTGACTCCTTGCTTTTGCTGGAGGGAGGTGTAATATCCTCCCTTGCTTTTCCTCTGCTCCCCAGTCAGCAAAGGGGTCTTCAAGATTTCAGTAACACTGGCAAAGTGTTTCCAAGGCTTTTAGTACTGATAGAGACCTCTGGACAACTCTGATCTATCCGTCTCTCTGAGTTTCCTAGCCACCAGCTTAGCTCTGATCCGGCTCTTCTGCAAAACTGGGGGGGTTTGTCCTTCACTAATGAAACCAAAGGCTGAGATCAGCCAGGCAAATGGCACATTCTCCTCAAAAACAGGAGTGGTCCTGTTGCAAGAATGAAATACGTTTTTTTCCTTTCAAATACAGGACTATAGTTCCCTTGCAAGGCGAGGCTTCTTCATCTGTTCTGAAGTATGAGCTGTAATTTCATTATATATAGTATATAATAGCGGTATAAAACCAAGCCTGGCTCAGCATGGGAACCACATTATACAGGGGTTTTGCTCTCTCCAGCTGATGCTGTCTTGCTGCCCCTCCTAAATGTTTGTTTCCCTGTAACTTGCCCACATCCTGAATCAGTCAAAAATAGAGTGGAAAGTCACTCACGGGTGGACCGCGGGGCCCAATGATAGACATGCCTGCTTCTCCTGGAGCACCCTGCAGAGAGATGGGGAAAGGAAGAAGGGTGAGAAAAGGTGAAAATACAAAGAAAAAGACATTGCCGTAAAGACTGAGGTTTAATGAGGGTGTGAGGAAAAATAACCTAAGAAACTCCCACAGATTCTGAATATTATCAAGTGATCTTTTATAAGAACATCCTTTGTAGGCAGTATGGAAACACTGGCTGCAAAGCTCCATACCAAAGACTATGTTCTCTCAAACATAGTAAGGAAACATGGAAGGGGATTACATAAACCAGCCATGGTTTTTAACTGCAAAGCTAGCTATTCTATGAATAGGTCAATTGAGACTTAATGACCGGTCAGGAATGCAAAAGTTTAGGTCTAAATTAAATAACTCCAGATTGAAGCAGCTTGATATGCAGCAAAGTATAAAGTGTGTGTTCAGGGTGGAGAAGGGGGAATCCAGAAAATAGAGGGCTTGCTTGCTCAACCATGGATTCTGGAAGAAATTGGGTCTGCCATGGAGACAAGTAGTATGATTGTGATAGACAGTGATGTATCACACTGATTTAATTTGGGCCAGATCCTAAGGCAATCTTCAATTTAGAGACCATCCTTGGTACCTGAAAACCAATACAGGTACCAATTTAGAAATACTTGAGATCTTGCCTCTCCTACACCAAGCTGAACTGCAAGAAGGGCTGGAGACTTTGAGGCTGATTTCCAGCCCAGTTAGGACTCAGTACAGAGGTCCCAGCAGCAATAATCCCCCGCATCACACATGCCCTGTAGATCCCAGTGCAAGGGCTGGGTCAGCAGTGGCACAGGCTGCCTTCATTCTTACAGCAGGTGCTGAGTGCCCACCCAGAGCCAGGACCAGCCAGGTCTGCCTGCTCTATCTGCCCTAGTGTCAATCTCAAAGCTGCTGGTGAAAGTGCAGCACAATTTGCCCAAGGCTTTTTCTCTTTCAAAGCGTGAACTGCACTAAGTGGACATGGAAACAAGTCCTTAAGTCTGTAACAGGCAGCTGATAAGAGATGCATAATTAACAGCCGCCAGAACAACAGCTGAGCTCTCTCCTTCCCACATTTTAAGATAACCTGCATATCCAGGAAGCCTCTCACACGCTCTGCATCAGAGATAAAAGAAGAAGGGATATGGTGAGCACTGGGGAAATGGGAGCCACAGGCAGCTGGTCAGCTGCCTCATGACAGCACTGGGGAAGAGACTTGCTTGTGTGCTTATCAACTCAGATGGGACGTGAATGAAAGCAGCAAATCCCTGCTGGAAAAGCAAACAGCCACTCTGCAGCTCCTAGCCACCCACGATGTGCAATGGGTAGGAAACACTGTGTCTTTAGAAAGCTCTGTCTATCCCTGAGAGGCGGCTCCAGAAGTGCCCGGGGCAGAGCAGCATTTGGATGGAGCATCCCATAAACCACGCAGCCTGCAAGCAACAGAGCTCTCTGCAAAACTAACTTGGGACAGCCAAGGACCTCACAGAGGGCTTGAGGGAAACACAGGCAACTAAGAGTGAGATCTTAGTCTGTTAGATAACATTTGTAGGCTCCAACGAACAAGCAGAAGCCTGAAAGTAAGGAGAGAGATTCCTACCTCACTCTTCCTTGCTGTATTTTTCTATCTTCCATGAAAAGGAGTAAATGGCTCTGGTACGGTGGTGCCCCACACTGATGATTCCCCTACTAGGTGAATATTCATCTCTTTCCTAGTTCCTATAACTCACTGCTTCTGGCTGCAGATTCCCAGTTATTCACACACCTCAAATGCACCTTAGCACTATTCTTGTGGATGCCAAGTCCCACCATGTCAGAAACAAGAGTGTGCCATCCCATTTTCCTTGCTGTGGCTCACAGCAGAGATTATGCTGACCCAAGAGGCAGAGAGGAACTGCAAGGGTGATTAGGGCAAGCAGCGCTGCCAGCGTGGAAGAAACTCAGTGGTTAACACCCAGGAAGCCATGAGGGGAGCCTTGCATGTGCCTGCCAACTCATACGCTGTTAGTAAATCATCATAAACAAGAAACACAGCTTTTTTGGAGGCTGAGTGGCCTAGGAAGAATTTGGGAGATAAACTTACCATGCTGGGGGAAAGCTGGCAGCCCAGGGAGTGGAAACCCAACGTTGGCTGCAGTGGCCAAGGCTGCAGCTGGGCAGTTTGGGCTGGCCCTACAGGAAGGCAGCCAGGGATGCTAAAGGCTACGAGGAGCCAACTCACCTTCTCTCCAGGTTGCCCTTTTAGTCCCTGGGTCAGTGACACCCATCGTAGCCACATGCAAGAGGGTGCAGGGGAGAGAGAAAGAGAAAGAGACACAAACACAGGAGTCAGCGGCAAGGGCACACTCCCCTGCTCCAAAACCCAGGCTGCAGGGCTGGAGTGAGAGGGGCAGCCACAGTCCCCACCCCAGCCTTCTTTCCCATCCTTATCCCAGGTTCCTGATTGGAGAGCAGCACTAGAATGCAGTGCTCAGCCAGGCAGGGCATGGCCCCCTTGCTTGGGGCAGGGTTATTTGGAAAGGGCAGCAGTAGGCAGTGGGCAGGGGTGCATGTTAGCAAGCCCATGGTTAGCAGAATGGAAGGAAATATCCTTCACATCTATATTTTCACAGGGCTGGCCACCCTGTTGCAACCAGGAGAGCCTCCTCAGGTGTGGCGCTTGGATAGGGTGGCTCTCCTCACTCGGGCACCATCCCAGAGTCAGCCTGGAAGTATTCTGACATCTCAGGGTTGGAAGAGTAGAGGAAGGACAAGGAACATGCTGGAGGTCTTGACTTACCGGCCGTCCAGGAATTCCCATTGCACCTTTGTCTCCCTGGCAAAGAAGGCAAAACCAGAAGCAATTGGTAACCGGCCAAAAGCAAGGTCATAAAACTTCACAAATGTGCTGTGCCACAGATGCAGCTGAGTGCTACAGTGTAAGCAACAAGGGATTTTGAAAGAGGAAAAGAGCAAGTTATAGAGAAAGTAAGTCTGTGGGGACCCCAACCTGTCTTTAAGAATCTGTGTAAGTCACCAGTTGGCCCGAGACCTAACCAAGTCTAATTCCAATTTCCACTGTTTCACAAAATCCAGGTCCTGGGAACCAGCTTCATGCAGTAGTCAAGTGTCACATTTTTTTCTCTTTCTTCACTAAAGTCACCTCTAGTGTAAGCTATTTATTTATAGAGTTATCACTCTTGGACTTGAAAATATGCTCCTTTCCAGAAGCAACTAATAAAAATGTGAGAGAACAAGCTGACACAGGAAAAATTACGTCTGGAAGAAGACATATGAGTGGCTGTGTTCAGTGTTCTCTACCCCTTTGAGACACTACCCAGTAAATTGTCGGGTATCCAAATCCTAACAGCAGTTGAGGGAATTACTTTAGGTCAGGTGACACTGAACAGAGCCTTATAAACATATGAATACATATGCCACAATACCAGTGGCAATTTTCTTCAGGAGCCACGGCCTGTTGGTAATAAGCTATTTTTCCACGTTAGGATTACTATGCGAGATTGTTGCCTTCTCACAGCTTAAAAAACCTTGGAGGTCTATAGATAAATAAATGCATTACCAGACAGAAAGAGAGAACAAAAAAAAAGAAAGGATTAAGTATTTACCGGGAGCCCTGGTCTTCCTGTAGCACCCTGAAACAGAATACACAAAAACAAAAAGGAAAAATTAAAGTTAGATTGAAAAACCAAAGGGAAGGCTTGATAAAAAGAAATCATATGTAAGGGTTTAGGAAACAAAATAGTTAAAAATCTCTCTCCATCTTGTTGACCATGAGCTCTGATTGCTTTGGTTTCCTAATCACCTGTTCATAAAATGTCCTTTCAGCATGGCTCTACCCACAGCTTGCTGCCTGCACAGGCTCTGAAGGTATCTGCAAGTCCGTGGAGAACAAACTAATTACAGGGCTCTGACTTTCCTCCTTAGTTTCCATCTGCTAAATATTAATTTTTCATGTATGGAATTGCTGCAGTTGCCACAGAAATGTTGCATGTTCAGAAATGGGAGGGAAAACATCCACGAGAGGATCTTTTCCTTCGGATGTGGTCCAGACAGCAAAAGAGTCCGGGAACCTCAGTACTATTGCACAGTTTCATCATTTCCTTCCTTCCTTTGCCCATTTCAATCCAAATCTCACCAAATTTCTTGCATGACTGTGGGCTGCCCTTGCCTTCACCAAAGCCTTGACTGACATCAAGGACAACAGGGGGAGCATCTGTTGGGCAAGACGAGTGTGTAAAGGCTCATGTTGCTCCTGGGGCTGTTGTTCATCCTTTCCTCGGCTTTTCCCCTGATTGACCAAGACCACAAACTGCGTTCAGTGCATTTCTAAAGTGGATTTCTGTCCATTCCCATGCTCAGTCAACATCAGTGGGGTGGTGAACATCAGCCCTACCACCCCACACATTGTCTTTTGCAAGCTGGGAAAGAAATCTGGGAGAGAGGTGCAAGGTCATCAGTGCTTTGGGGTTGCAGTCTAGAATGACATACGTGTCTGACAGCCAGCCAGCCAGGAGCCCCTGTCTGTTGTTCTTAAGCTTGAGTTTTCATCCGGTTTTAATAAGAAGAAATATGTGGGGAACAAGTATTTCCTACACTAACACAGAGGATTCTGCTCGTCTCTTCAGCCATGAGCTTCTGCTTGCAGCAATTGAACCAGTCTCGCTTGCCAGCCTCTTGGAAACCCAGAGGTTCTGAGTGAGACAAAGGTGCTGTTAGCTCAGGACAAATTCCACTTTGGCTGAAGATGCTTGGTCTGCCTGACTTCCTCTTGTTATTTCCATTGGCTGTCGCACTCCTCACGGCCCGTCCTAGAAGTCTGCATGTGGAGACAGGTTCAGGGGTCACAGGAAGCCAGGATACGGTAGCATATATTGTCAGCACTTCTCTGGTGGTCCCACGCGTTTCTGCCAGACTTCCATCTTTCATTATGATATTAAATTTCTAGCCCTTTTTGCTGCAAAGAAAGCCTGGAGTGTGTGTTCTCCTCGCCCTGCAAAAGCACAGGCTGCTCTCCAGGAGATGTCTGCACTGACCTATTGCTTTCTTTCCTGTTTCTAACAGCAATAATATAAATGCCAACATCGCTACCAGTTTTGTGCCACATCCCTTTAGTATCAGTATGCACCTTCCTTGGGCAGCCCAGAGACACAATCTCGTCCCTATAGCCCAAAGCTAATGCTGAAATACATTCACTTCAGTGGCCAACTCTGAAATCCTCTGGGATAAATGACTGCTGAAGGCTTGTGTGGATCAGGGCTTCCAGCTGTAAAATACTTTCAGACCTTCTGGCGTGGAAGGTGCAACTTTTTGGAAGATTGCTGCCATTAAAGGGGACTGTGCTCATATATCTGTGGGAGTCCAGTCTAGAGCATTTTGACTTGATGAGAAGGGAAAAAAGGTTGTGCAGCAACTACTTCTCCTCGGAACGTCATCTGCAAACTGTTTAAGACATTTTTGCAAGAACAGACAAAAGATGACTACCGTATGTTTAACTTCTCATGTTCCTTCATACACACCAAGTATAGTTGCTCTATTGTATGTGAATATAAGCTATTTCCTCTGGAAGGACTATGCTAGAGACAATATAACGTTTCTTTATAATCCTGAGAGATGTCGATACATGGCCCCATTCCTTGCATTACTTCTGATTCACTGTGGGGCTCTTAATAGCAGTAAGAAAACTTCTGCAATAACCTAGCTGTTTTCCTGCAGCCTAAATCATCTGCGTTGAGGTTTTGCATTAGCTAACATTCGAAAAGGAAGCTGTCAACACACTTCTCCCTCTGAAATTGATAGTTACCCAGCTACACTTGAAGGCCCAGCAGTTCAGCAAGCCCGGGTGATAGCAGCAAGCAAGTCCCTACAGCTCAGCTCTCACCATGTGTTTGCGATCTGTCTTCCCGTTTTTCACAAACATGTCTCATTCGGCGTGTGGCATCCAATGCATGTGAAGCACATGCAGCTGATCCCCCTGGGGTATGTGGGGCCAAGTGCTAACACACGGATTTCTGAGCTCCTGCATTTGCTTTGTCCCCAGCCCTGCAATCCCTTTGTCTCGCCCTCAGAAGCTGTGACATAGCAAAGAACAACTCCATCCCAGCATAGCTCTGAGCACCCACAGTACTTGCTGTTTGTGCAATCCCAAGGTGAACACCACAGACTGGAGACTGCCAGTTCATGCCCCACAAACCATGTTTGTAGCTTGTACACCATAGAGCTTCAGTACTTACAGGTGGACCTGAAACACAGAAAGAAAAACAGAAAAAAAAACCAACAGGAATTAATTATTAATGCAGTAATTCCTAAGGAGAACGGCTAAATAAACATATTATTACTGTCTTTTGTGGCTGATACTCACGTTGCTCCCATTTCCTGATGCATTTCCAACCACCTCCTTGGTCTTTAATTAAGGTATTCACACAATTAGCAGCATTGCTCACCAGTCACCACAAGTACAGGGCAGCCCCAGAAAGCCCCATGTTGGGAAGGCTGTAAGTCAGGCTGTATGCTCATTGTTGGTCCCTTGGCACACAGGGGGGTCTCCTCCTTGAGTGTGACACTGCTGAGCATGAGGGACTCATTACATGCAGAACTCCCCCTCACATCTCATCTGCCCATCAAAGTCAAGAAAATTAAACCTGGGAAGGTGAGAGCACCTGTGCTGCTAAGATGCCCACATACCTGCCACCAGCAAACCTGCAAAGGTTCATGAGGAAACTACAGTGACCAAACACATTGAGTGCCTTTTCTCCATAGTAAAAGCTCATTTTCTCTTTTGCTTCTGTTCCCATAGGAGGCAATCTGCCCGCTTGGAAGAGATCCCCTCAAAATCTGTGGGTTTATTTTAGATTGGAAAGCCTTGCAGAAGCTGCCAGTGTGGAGCACTGCAGCTCCCTCTATACTGTACCATATAGATGAGGGCTTAAACAACACACTTCTTTCATTGGTTCCCAGAAATTTCCTCAAAACCCTGACAGATATTGTGTGCGGAAAGAAACCCCTGGACTCACTGTTTTGTGGTTTCCTCTCTGTGGGAGAAGTGAGACGCACAATACAACTGTCAGGGGTTTCTACATTTTCCATACTTCCTAGACACTCTTTTTCCCCCTTTCTTTTTCTTCTTTTTTTTTTTCTGTCTCCACATCAAGTGCCAAGAGGTAAAACTAAGCAGTATAGCAGGCGAGCTGACAGATAACAGGCAGCAACCCCTACTTTGCACAGAGCGTAGATGTCATTGCAAACACCTGCAAGAATACGTCCTCATCCTGAAAATGCCCTTGGATGAACATCCATAAAGTACAGGAGACTTTAGATGAACAAGCGTTTTCTGTGTTGGAAAAGTCTCATTTAATATGATGCTAGCAAGCAGTTTGGCTATCTAGCTTCAGTAACCTAAAACTGAACTGAAATGATGCTTTTAGCCTTGTGCTCAGCTTTTATCTAAGCTGATACAACAAAGGGTACCCTTCTGTTAAAATAAAATAAATGTAAGAGTTAAGCATGTGGCTGATGATCAACAGGGCTAGGGCTGAACCAGAAGGTTCAACAACCCAAAATGAAAACAACTCTACCCAAATTCAGGACAGGAGCTCAGTGGGCACTGGACTTGGTTGATCAGGAATTGCCTGCTGCCAGCATTGGTGCAAGTCACTGTCCTACCCTGTGTGCCACGTCTAAACAATAAAAGAGTGTCTGACCAGAGGTCATTTTGGAGGGCAAGGTCAGACTCAGATCCAGGAATCTCAATTTCTGTCAGACTTGGAGAAAAAAAATAACATATACTTTTTTTTTTGCTTTGGCTTGGATGACAATGAGGTTCTTCTGTGAGAGAACTGCTTTGGAGATATTTTGTTTCGGAGCGAGCACCCTGCCACAAGGTCACTGCTTACTGCCTGCCAATACACGGACTTTATTTCCATTAGCAACAGTATAGACCCTTAATAATCCGCCTACCCGTCTGTAAGGCTTTGGGGCACCCGTGGGTTGCATGAACCAAACTGCTTAGCTAACATTAGCGGCAAACAAACCCCGAGCTACCAAATGCAGCCTGACAGCAGCACAGCCAACAATGGTACTGCATTACTGCTGAGAGAAAACATGAGCTTCTGTCTGCTCCAGAAGCTGTGTCCAGCAAGCAGAGTAAATCAGCAGTGCCGGCAGCTCTGGGCCCGTCGGGCCGTGCACCCCACGCAGATCAAAGGCTGGAGGCATACTGGAGGCTCATCTTTGTTATATGCCCTCTATAAAATTAATGGCTACACAAAGAGGGGCTGCTCAGTCTTGTATAAACACGCATCTGTGAGCTGCAGGGACATGGCTTTGGCTGCAGTAACTCAGTCATAGAGACCATCCAGGGACTGAGCTTCAAATGAAAAGAAAGCAAAGCCCTGCAGTCACTCCTAAAGGCAACATACGGTAGAGAAGGAGGAAGGAAGAGGCACCAGGGATTTTACAAATTGAAATAAAGCTTCAGCAAGGTGGATTTATCATGTTCTGCCACAGTGATTAACAAGAAGGTTGAGCAGAGCTTCTAAAGAGGCTTGTTCTTTACTATAACAAGTAGTTTAATGCACACTAGAAAAAAAGTGAGGTTGGAGGGGGCTTTCATGCCTCTGCTCCTACTACCCTTATGAGCAGAGCTGCAAAACCAAGCAAGAGCCTTTGAACACCTGGGCACAGCTCAGCAAAGCTCCACAGGCTGCCTGTGATGCTTCTAACAATGATCAGACTACACAGGTGCTTAGAAAAAGCAAGGTGAACTGCAGCAGTCACCATAGAGTCACTGTATTTTGAAGCCCACCTTGCCAAGGCCAGAGCTCTCCTGGTGCTGGTGCAAAGGCTGCACCACAACCAATAGACTGCAGCAGGCGGGCTGAAATGCACAGGAGGGTTGTAAGTGATGGCTGTTTATCCAGCTGCAGCACTTATTTAGCAGCAGGGGACAGAGGGATGGGATGGAGCAAACATGTTGGAAGTGGACAAGTGGGAGGAAGCAGCCAGCCTCCTGCAAAGAGACCTCCAAAGCACCTCTGAAAAGGAACATTCGAAAAACAAGGAGTTATTGTGGGGGTAGCTGGGGTCCCTCCAAACATATGGACTCTAGACATTAGCAGCATCTGCATCGCCCCTTCTCTACTGCGCTGGTTTTTAGGCAGATAGAAACTCTCCTTATAGAAGCTTTGCCTTTCCTGTAGGCCAAGCAGGTAAAAGAGCAGCCATGGTCTGCAGCCCACCATACTGCACATAGAGAGGAGGCGTGACTGCAGTGAGCTGTGGAGCTGTACCACAGAGCCCTCCACTCACTTGTCCTTCCTCATGGCCTGTTCAGTGGCTCTCATCTAAAACAAAACTGCAATGACTCCTTTTCCCTCAGCCACACAAAGAGGGTGAAAAGTCACCCTCCAAAGTGCAGTCTCTTTGGGCCCAGAATAGGGGATGCTTAGTTTTGTAAGTGAGTCATATTTATCCTAATCTAGAAAGTCCCATGTCCCAGTACATTGGATCTTAAAAGCCGGACAGCATTAGAGTGGGTCAGCATGGTGTGAGACCTTCCTGCTGATGGCAGAGATATCTCCCAGCAGTTCTCTACAGACTGATAGGATCACTGAAAAGATTCCATCCATTTAAGGGCATTTCCCAACATCTGGAAAAGTGGCCATTCTTAAAACGCTCTAAAATGCTGATGCTAAATTTTTGTTCCCCTGGCTTCTTGCAGTCAGTCTACAATGTAGGCGTCTTCCAGATTGCTCCAAACATGAGGAATATTCCCCACACATGAGGAATTTCTTTCTACTCCACAGCACAAACAATGTAAGGAGGGTAGGGAAAAAACAGAAAGACACAGTCATTGCTTCCTTGGATCATCCTCACTACACACAGCAGCAGGAGGGGAGATGTAAACATGTAATCCATCCCTGTGAGGAAATCCAGCCATTTCCAGGGCCAGAAGGAAGCCATAGCGAGTTAGAGAGATACAGTTACTTCCTGACATTCAGGACTGTTAATTGATAACAAGACAGTTGTGGCCAGGCAATTAGTTATGAAATGCTGATTAAAATGTCAGCAGCCCTAGCACAACCCTACCTGGGGCAGGAAGCCCCTCTTAGCAGCACAGCCCCATTTTAGAGCAGGCAGACCCCGTCTGGGTGCATAGAGCACGGATGGTAGATTTTGCCTGTTTTGAAGACTGGCCATAGAGCAGTTTTAAAGCCTGGAGGAGTTCTCATAGTCTCTAGGAGGTATCTTTCCTGCCTCCATCAAAGGAAAAATTATTCAAGAGAAGGTGGAGGGAACATTAACTCCTGAGAGAGCTGCAAACGAAAAGGCAAAATACCACATGCCTGCCTGGTAACAATGGAAATACTTGCCATGATTCAGTAATCTTAGCTCGGAGTTAAATTAAAAACAACGGAAAGCTTCAAAACAGAAAACATTTTATCAGCAGTGATTTCCCAAAGCACAGCCCCCAGAAAAGTTGCTTCAGGTAACATCAGCTATCTATGTGTAAAACTCCCTCCAGAGAGCTTCAACCTCTGCCAAAGGCCAGGCCCTGTCCCCAGAACGGCTCCATGCAGCAAGGCAGGAGGTTCTTCAAAGAACCACAGCAATGTTGGACAGCAAAAAGGCTATCAGGATTTCACTGCCAAAAAATGTGACCAACGCTAAGCTGCGGCACAAGGTTATGTCAGTCACTCAACCTCGCCTCCGAAATCAAACCCGTGACATCACCGAGCCTCAACAGTTGATATCAGCAGCTGTTGAGGATAGAAGTCACTGCTCAGGCACTCTGAGCATCCCCATGCATCACCACCAGCTCCAGACCAGGTGGATCCATCAGACAGAGAGCCAGAGGGAAGACCACGTCAAAAGTGAGCAGCAAGAAAGAGAAATAACTAATGAATTTCTCAAGGAGAAATTAAGATGATTTAACAGCAGTTGCAAAAACAGTAAGGAGAGTCTAATAGTGAAGTTAAGCCACAGATTCAAACTGCATCTCTGAGCATCCACATATTTTAAGAAATGCCTAAAGGCACAGCAGAAGCCAAATGCGCCTCCAGAGCCAGAAGAGGAAAATCTGGCCCATCCACAGCAGGCCTGTAGGCAGAGTAAAGTGCTCACAGGTGAGTGATCAGAAACAGAAACACTCTGACAAACATCGGGGAGAGTCCCTTGTGAAAACAAAGGGAAAGGGCCAAGAGCAGCTGGACCACAGGTTCTATGGCTGCACCCAAGGCGAGCAGAGCACCTCTGGCACTGTCACAGGAGGAAGAGGGATGGCTGGAGAGGGGCAGAACAATACTTGCTTCAGGCAGGCATTCATGGGTCAATTTGCTCTTTCCAAGCAGCAAACAATCGTGTTTGTGCTGCCATGCTGAAACACTTAGCACCACAGAAAGAGAAGAAAACAGGATTGGGAAGGGCCCCTGGGGTCAGCGCTATCAGTGGGTTTTCTCTCTTGGGATCTGGAGGCCCCCTCTGGGTTTTCCAGTAGCAGTGCGGGTCCCTGGATGGTAAATTAAAACCGGATGGCAGCAGGCTCGCTGTGCTTCACCGCCTTCTGCCAAAGAGCTGGTGTGCCCTTGGGGTCCTGCAAACTGCCAGATGAAATCCACAGCTCTCAACTGTCCCATTTCTCTTCCCCTCCTGCCTCCCTCAGGCAAACCAAACAGAGATGAAAAGATTCCTGGGGAATGAGAGGGACATGAAATTGAGAAGGGAACATCTTCAAAGCAACTAGAGAAAAAACGTCTCTACCTATCCCATTTGGGCAAATATTTCTCTAACCTGCTCCTGTCCCTCTGCAGACAGAAACTCCACACACTTGCCTCATGATCCAGTCCAGGGAATACTCATGCCTTGATTCATAAGGCCATATTTATTATCTTTCTTAGAGGCTACCCAAAATTTCCAGTGTTGTTTAAGCCAACTGATGATCTCTCTGGTGTACAGCAGGCTTGGAGAACAGACTTGTTTTATTTCTCTCCTCTTTGCGGTCACCTTTTACATGTTTGAAGTCTGCTGTCCTGTTCCCACTAGTTTTCTCTTGTCTTCAGACTAAACAAAACCTAATTTTTCCAGTCACTCTGCAGCATCCACGTTTCCTGGACCTCTGGTCATTCTCATTGGCTTGCTGCCTAAGTCAGTGGCAGAAGCCTGGGCAAAGGCAGAAGACATGGTGTCAACATACCTCATCCATGAGCAATTAGTCTCAGAGGGAAAGAGAGTTTCTTCCTGACACTGTCTTTGCCTGATGTCCTTGTGTCTATTGTCCACTCTCCTGCTCCACTGCAGAAGGTATCCTCGCTTACCATGAACTTCTCTATGTTCTTGGCGTCCTTGATAGCCCTACCATATACCATTTTCTTCTTGCATACTCATTTATTTCAAATCCTTCCAGCTTCACTTTCTTCTGTCATAAATCCCAGCTCACTGAGGAGTTTGTCATTTTCTTTTGCTGACTCCTTCCTATATCTATGAAACCAGGATGGTTTCAGCACATGCCTCTGACTATTAACTCTCCTCAAATCCTTCGCCAGGGGCCCTACCACACTACTTCTCTTGCTCCTTCTGCACTTGAAGTCCATCTCAAAGAACTGAACACTCGCTTGAGCACTTCATAACTTGTAGTCTGAAGATAACCAATGCAAAAAGCTACCAGCCCAATGCAATCCTACTCTTGGCAGAGTAGATGTTTGACAGCCTTTTTACAGCTACCACTCCATATCTATCACATCCTCTAACACATCCTATTCCGCACCAGGAACATGGAAGATGGTGTCTGAAAGCTCCAACCTGGTTTGGAAATTGCATCTGGTCATTCAAAAGATCTGAAACTCCTCCACCAAGATGCTGACTGCTTCTTCTCTGCTTGGTTGGTCCCTGTACAAATTCTACTCCCCAGTGAGCTGCAGAATTAGAACCACAAGGAAGAACTGGACAAAGTAAACCATAGCTGGGTAAAAAGAAAAACAAAATCCACTGCACTTTTACTTCCTCTCTTGTAATGCGGTTGTCTGGGAACAGCAGAAAGTTGGAACTTACTACAGCTAATGATTATTTAAATCCATCACTTAAAATGCAAATGATGCGTTTCACTTGTCAGATTTCATAGATTTTCCTCCTACGTCATTTTTGCAATTAGTAGTTGATTTTAGTGCACTGCTGCTATTTTTTCTTTCATTCCTGTTTTTCTTCTCTCTTCTCCATCTGCTAACTCTTTTCTTCTTCCTTCCTCCTTCCAAAATATTTTGCAACTTTTGTAACAGCAAATTCTGTCACCTACTCGGGAAGGAACAAAAGACTATTGTGTTCCATTTATCTTATTTATAATAGATTCCTTCCTCAAATACCTTGTGGACTGCCAGTTCCGTCTTCCAGATCTTGTCTCACACCCTTTTGAGTTATAAAAATGTTTGGGAGGGTCTTTCCTTTAACCAAGACGTTTTTTCCACCCAAGTTGATTGATAGCTCCCAGTTACCACTAATTACCCTATCAGCAGTTGGACATACGCCTAGCCACAGTGCTCTTCCTCCAGAGGCCAGCAATACATCCCTGACACTCGTTATCCTCTTCTTCAAGGATGGAACAAACTGACTAATTAAAGACACCATAAATTCTTCCTTCGGGCTCTTTCCTGATGTGCTGCCTTGTTTCCAAACAGAGCATGTGGAGGAGAACAGGGCTGATGCTAGTCTTTTCAAAAGGAAAAATGTGACAGGGTTTCTAAGCCCTAGCGGGTCTGCACAGCATGTTTTATTGCACAGGAAGAGGAGGGTACCCATTCATTCATTCAAATCTAGTTAACACTTTCTTAGCACACCTCAGACTCTGAAAGGTTTGCTTAGCTTGGCTCCTACCCCTGTGCAGAGCTCTGCCTCACAGGAAGCAGGCTGGGGCAGCTCACACAGACGGAGACAACCCATGCTGGCTAACAGCAATAAAAGGATTCATGACTTTCCCTGCCTAGAATGAACTGGCATGCAGATCCCTTGCATAGAACCTCTAGTGCCCAAATCAGATGCGTTGCACAGCTTGTGTTATAGAGAGAGCCACAGGACTGGAAAGGCAAAAAAAACAACCGAACAACAGCCCCCAACCAACTCTCTGCCACACTCGAGAAAGCACGTGTATTCTGTCATCTTCTCATTCTCACAAATCTAACAACAAATAAATCTGCTAAACTCTACATAGGTTTTGCTGCCCAGGGGCTGCATATACCCATCAGAGCCTCCATCTTGAGGCCAAAAATATTCTTCTTTATCATATAAGTCCCTATACTTTAAGATAGCTTTTTCATAATTTCAAAAAGAAAAGAAAGCAATGAAGATAGAAAAATGAGATATTCCCCCCTGGAGAAGAGGAAAAATAACTTGGAATAAAGCCAATGGCTGAATGCACAATGGACCACACAGTCCAAGGACAGAGCGTGTCCCCCACCACCCCTTGATCCAAGGGGTGTACAGCTGTAATTCTCCTTCCTAAAGGACATGAGAACTACTTCCCACCATATTCCCAAAAACTCCAGGACCCCTTCCCATCAAAAGTCAGGTTAACGTGGTGGCACAAGATGGTAACCCATCCGAGATGCCTTTGAAATTCAGGACAAGAAGAAGTCACAAGCCAGTCAACAGCTCCCATTTCCTACGCCCCCTTCCCCCTCCCCCCAAAACAAACAAACAAAGAAACAAAATACATTTGCCATAAGTGTCATCTGTGAACAAAAGTAAAAATCAACACAAACAAAAACCAGCAGTGAACTGAGCATCAAGTTATAACATCCTTCCAAAAAACATATTTCTTCCTAGTTCATCTTTCCTTCTGTTTTTAACAGCAAGTTAAATCACACTGCACTCAAGATGCCAAACAGAGCTTCACAACATCACAGTAACTCCTCAGGTTGTGCCACAGGCCCATGAGCGCTGTGCACTCTTAAGGGCTCAATCCTTCTTTCGTGTTGCACATATTAGCATTGATGGCAGAGTTAATCTGTAAGGCTACCTTTTGGGGAGACATAACTACTTCCCTTCTGCTGCTAAAATCCTTCTACTAAGGAGCTAATATTTTAAAAGCAAATAAAAAAGGCCAAAAAAAAAACCAACAAACCATCCCAACCCATTGTGTGCTGAAGCTCTGTTAGGGACAGGGCCAACACACAACTACCAGCAGCTGCTGCCGCCTCCAGCTACAACTCTTCCCTCAGACAGCAGTGGTTGATGGAGGAGTACAAGCAAAGAGCAGCTACAGGGATCCGGCCGCATCCCAGTACTGGGTCAACCCTCAGAAGGACCCCCTCCCAAAGTAAAGCACAGCCCACATCCCCAACCTGCTGCTGTCTCGTCCACATAATGAGAGGAGCTGGTGTGGATGGGATCACTGGGTGGTCCCCAGCTAGCGTGCGTGCTGCCCGGAGCAATACCAAATCACAATAAACAAGTCCCGCACACAAAAGCACTGTCAGTTCAAATTCCAGTTTGGTTGATATAATCTTCATCTTTTCTTTGTAATAAAGGATTAAGGGAGAAAAAAATAAATTAAAAAAAAAAAAAGAAAAAGAAAAAAAAATGAAAGAAAATGAAGAAGAAAAAAATAAATAAAGAAAAAACCAGACATCCTAAGGGAGGGGAGTGAAGCAAGCAATGGATTGAGACTGTTCGTGTGTGCTTCAGCCCCCCGGCGTGGGGAAAATGTGCTGTTAATCAGCTCCCTCCCTGGGGGATATGCTGATTTAATTACCTCCCGTCTGCGTGGTCCGGCCACGATGCTGCTCGCCCAAGACATTGCATGAAGAAGGAGCAGACAGCAAGCCTCAGCAGCTGGGTCGGAGCAGGACGGGAGAGTAGAGCAGGAACTGCTCCAGCCACATTTGGGGAATGGGGTAAAACAGTCCAAGGAGGCTCTGCAAGGAGACTGCCTCTTTAATGCCCACACAAAAGAAGGGGGCATCATCAAAGGGCTCATCACCACCCTACCAGAGCCACAGGCATCACAGAGTAGACGGATGAACTGAGGGGTCAGTTCTACATCTGAAAAGGGAGCTGTCTGGGGTAAGTGCATCAAAGACAAGGGTATTTCCAGATGGGAAATGAGAGAAATAGCTAGATGATATGAAGCAGCCCAGTTAGCAGCACCTGATAGCCAGGGTGTTAGCAGGCCACCCTTCAGCTCCAATGGGGAAGGCAGCTGTGACACAGTGTCCACCTGTGCAGCCCAGACCCTTCTTATGAGTGTGTCTCTTCAGCCCTCCAATTGTCATGCTGCTGGCATTCTGTGACGCTAAACATGAGATGCATCAAAGCACAGCTCCAATGCAGACACATGTTTTCCAGGGCTAATGTTTCACAATGCTCACAAACGTCAAAGAAGAAGCAGAGAGCAGAGCAGCATGCCAGAAAAGCAGGGTGTGAGCTATGGTAAGCCCATCAGAGAGTATGTGAACAAGAGAGACCTCTGAGATAGGGGTTATACAGGGGCTGGTGCAGAGGAATCTGTATGAGAGCACAGGGCCACTGAGCTTTCCCTGTGTAAAGTGCATTCGATCACTCAGTGATGCAGCTGGGATATCCAGCAGCAGAAAGCGCTGGGACCAAGCATCACATCCATGGTACTGTCTGCCAACACCCTACAGTCATTTTCCAGGAGCTGAGAGGAGAGAAGCACACCCTGGAGCTGAGGTTCTTCCCTTTGCTCACCTCTACAACCCCAGCGGGGCTCTGATCCAACACCAGAACTCAATCACAAGGTTTGGTCCAGCTCCTAGACAAGAGGAGCTGTATCAGGAGCACCTTACCTCAAAACAATGCACTAGGCAGTCACTTTGAAGTGGCTTCAGCACTTCACAACACACAAGCTTCTGCTCTCCTACCTGAGGGACAGCCAGGATGTTTAATAATTAATGTCCCTATGCTTGCCTGTGTGAAAAGCATTGCTGCATCTTTAATGGCTGCCAGAGATGGGAAACTCATTGGAGTGTGCGTTTGAGGGGGGGGAAAGGTTAAGATGATTAACTGGTGCTAACAAGTTTAGGATGTGGAAGAAGTATTTTCTTGGACGTCCATCAAAGGGAGGATTGAATGTTCCCCGGGTGGGGGGGCGAGTGGTATGTGTTTAACAGATGAGGTTTCTGCCTCTACCAGCTCTGCCTCCCAAAGCCTCCCAGCCCTGCATGATGCAACCTCTCCTTTTTAAACTTCTCCCCAGGCCCCATCAGCTGTACCTGCGGCCCCACAGCCTGGCACAGAGGCTGAAAGTTGATCTGGGTGGAGGAAAGCCGCCCTGCTGCTCTTCCTGTTGATCTGCGCCCTGGGACACCTTTTGGGCACAGACACATCAGACTCGATCTCTCCCCATGGCTGTGAAGACACAAGCAGATGCCCGGAAGAGCAGAGAGGGAATCAGGTATCACCTGACGTCTCACAGAAGAGGGCTCCCCATGTCCTCACTGCAAAACCCTGCTCCCTGCCTGGGTCCCAAGCAGGGCCATCCCCACCACCAGCAGCCTGCTTTGTACCTCCCCGTTGCCATTAAGCATGCAGCAGCAGCTAACACTGGCATCAGTGCAAAGTCCCCTTGCAAACAATTTTGGAGCGAGCCACTTGGCGCCTGCAACATCCCCTTTGGCCCATCCTGGGTATTTTCGGTGCTCCTCGTGGGCTGGCAGGCACCCACGCTTTGCGCAAGTGCCCTGTCGTTGAGCCTGGCGGACGGTGCAACTTGCCCTCATTCCTCCCGCCACCACAAAGCTGTCGGGATGGGCAGCACACGTGAGACCCACATCGCAGGGCCCGGACATGCGTCAGTGGCTGACGCAAACCAGCCCGGCCATGTGCACGCAGCCCAGGCCTGGGAAAACTCCTCCACCCCAGTAGCGCTCACACTGAATCAAAGCTCTTGAGCACAGTAGCAGCGCAATGCACTCCTTGGGTTTCCCCAGCCATCTGGGATGTCTTTGCCTTGCTTTGTCACTGCACTGATTTATGCCCATATGTACCATATACATTGCAAGCACAGGCACGCAATGGTGTAAACACTTCCACCAAACATCTGTACACAAACCCATCAAATATGCAGAAGCTCTCTGCTGCAACCATCCACATGAATCCTGGGTGCCCCGCAGGCAACCTGCTGGGCCCTGGTCTGAATGAAGGGTGCCAATCCCCACCAGGCCCATTATTTGGATGTCTGTGGCAGCAAAGGAACAGTAAAGGTCACAGTGGGACAGATTCCTCTTACAAATGCAGTCCGTCAGTAGCATAGGGTCGAGAGAAGAGCCCAGGGCACCCAGGAGATAGGCTCAAACATAGCAATGGGGAATTACACAAATAAGAATATGTCCAAATAAACAGGCCACCTTCTTGCAGAACACCTGTGTCCATCATTGTACTTCAGCACCATCTCTTTTGACTGCATCACCTCTGTTTCTAAGCATCTGCTGGACAAAGAGGGAAGGCGGTGGTTCTTCCCCTCCCAGCTGCACTGGGTGACAGCAGCATCAGGACGTGCTTGTACTCCAACTGTCTTGCAGCCTGAGCAACACTTTCAGCTGTATTAAATGCTCAACAGCAGGTTCACTAAAATCATTTAAACCTGAATCAAGCCACTTTACATCCCAAATGCAGACTAAGCAGGATGAGCTGATGATTAGGAGAACAAGGAGCATCCTTGCTCCCTGTTACCATTCCTCAGTATTGGATGCGGTAAGCTCCAGGTGAGGCAAGGTCTTGATCTGCCCCAGGCAGCTGTGTAAGAGCACAGCTGCCTACATGTTCTGAGAAAGAGAGTTAGCCGACCAAACAAACTGTTTGTTTGTTTTTTTCTGAGTCGTTCATCCCCATCTATTCATAACTGCTCTCAGAATCTGTGGAATTCATTGTGTGGTTTGCATCTTCAAAACAAATGAAACAACAGTATGCCTAAACCAAACAAACCCCAACCCAAAATAAAGCCAGCAGGCCATGGCGCATGAGCAACCTTCGAGGCTGAAGTGTGTGTATACTCTGGAGGGCCAGAAAAATGTGGATGGGGGAACACAGTTAAATTTCAGGGAATAATTGAATTCCCAGGGAGAATTCCTAAAAAGGAGGGAGAAAGAGCAGAAGTATTTTAAGCAATGATGATGCTGCAACTTTGCTTCCAGACGTGCTGCACCATGGGGTGCTGTGCCAGCTAACGGCACTTTCTGATGCAGCAATGTGCTGCTCCAGCCACTGCTGGATGCTCAGCCACAGTGCTCCCCCCAGAGCTCAGCTCACCAGCAGCCCGCTCACAAGGACTTTGCTGGTATATTCAGGAAAAGAAGCCATGCATAAAGCTCCATTCTCTTTTTTTTTGCCTTCAAGGTTGTTAATAAGCTGCATTTAGACATTTTTAAAGCAGAAAAAGGATTACCTTACAGTTCAGAACATCCTATGCGTAGCCAGCACAGAAAACTGCTGACTTATCATCCTGAAAACTGGTCAAAAAAAAGCACAGCGCCTCAAACACACCTCTTGACAGAGGGGCTGTGAGGCTGAGTGTTTCATTATCCGCTCCTGCCTTATGTTTCTCTTGGCTCAGAGTCAGAGCCACCGACTCAGCTTGTAGCCCCTGGCTTTTAAATAGCCATGGAGTGACCTTTTCACACCAAACCAGGGCTCCAAAATCCTGCTTGGGTGCTGTGATGCTACTTAGCCTGCCCTGCCCAGGATCAGACCCCATCCCCACCATCCACATCCGCCAGACCTGGTCGTGCCCTTCCCAATGTTTCCTCCTTTTGCTGGGCCAGGCAGGGGTCAGGACGTGGGAAATCCTGCCGCCTCCTGCCAGCTGGCCTTGCCGGCACTGGGTGACACGTCCTGGGTGGGAGCCAAGGCCCCACCACAGCCCTGCAACACTTCTTGCTGGCTGCCTCCTGGGGCGAGCAGGATGCTTGGACCAAGTGTGCATGCCATGCATTACACAGCCCCAGGTCACTTCTGGGGCCACCACTGCACCTCTGCTTTCACCAGCCACCTTACAAGGTAAACGTAGCAACATTCTGAGTTGCAGTAGTAGTAGTACTAGTAGTAGCCTACTCTTAATACTGAAGAGAGCAGCCAAGAGGCTGGGGCAGGCAGCAGGGGACGCAGGTGAGGCTCTGTGCAAGAAGAAATGCCCAAAGGGTGTTCCCTTGCCCAGACCAAAAGATATTCCCAAGACGACCTCAGTTCACAGCCAACACCAAAACCCCCACAGCTGCCCCCTGCCTACCCGAGACCCCTTTAACACTAGAAGGCACATCAAGCTGCACTGGGGCTGAGCAACCTCCTGCTGACCATCCATTCCCAGGAGCTGAAGGGCCAGAGCCACCATCTCCCCAAGCCCACGTCCCTTCTGTGCCCCAGGAGGGATGGAAAAGCCATTTGTCATCCTTCTGAGCTGTTTCCCCGCCTGTGCAGCTGACCGCCTCCAGCACTGCAGGCTCCCAACCTGCCTAAGGAGAAACCGGACCAAAACAAGCAGTGCGGAGGCAGAGGGAAAGGCCCTTTATTTTTTTAAGGGATATTGAAGACTGGAGTGGAGAGCCAGCAGAGTGAAAAACAGCCACGTGGGGACTGTGAAAATAGGAGCTGAAGAGAGGAAGATGGGAAAGGTCTAATAAAAAGAGTCACAGTATATAAAATACACAGGCGCCCACCTCCACCAGGAAGGCTGTGGGAGGGGGTCTTGGTGGTATTCTTTGGCTGTTTGAGTCTGTCCAGGCAGACAAAGTCTGTACTGTAACTGGGTCTGGATCAGACTGGTAAGGATCACCATTTCACTCTGTCAAACTCAAACACAATGCTTTTCCCTCACAGCATTTCATTACAATGTTATTCTGTGGCAGAAATCAAGGGAGGTCACAAGCAGCTCCTCCAAAACGCAGGTAGCTGTCCTGAGCTCTCAGCCATGCCCAGACCCCAGGTGGAAAAGAAACACTTCCCTCACATAAACAAAAGCTACAAGGGAAGGCTCTACCCAAGAAATCAGACCCAGGTCCCACCAAAATCCCACGAGTATTGCCCCTGTGCAGAGATCCCCACCTACATCTGGCCCTGCTGCCAATTCAGTACAGTTACTGCTGCCATTGAGGCTTCAGAGCCTTTTCCTAACCTGAATTAAGCTTCTCCAGAGTGGTGGAGAAGCCCCATGTAACCTCTGAACTGGAAAAACACAATGCCACAGAGCAACATCTTGCTTACAGGTAGTAACGCCCAGTCCCAGACCAAGTGATCTGAAGTACCAGCTTCCCAGCTGAAGGAAACATATATTTCCTTATCGTTTGCTATAAATACAGCTGTGCTGTTTTCCTGACCATGTTATTCTTACGGTCCTTATCGTGTGCACTCAGATAGCGAAGGCACAGTCACACACTTCACAGCCTTCTTGCTCCCCTGTTCCCAGCTTTCCTAAACCATTTACATTCTCAGACTCTCATGTCCTGAAGCTCTCCTATGGCAACGGGTGACCCTGCCCAGAACCTCCACATCCTGAACAGCTCAGCAGATGAACTTGTCTTCCTTTTCCCCCTCTTTGCCACACAGAAACCTTACTCAGAATTAAGGATGTACTGAAATGTCACTACTGATAAACATTTATTTTTGGTGAGGAACATGATGCGTGCTTGTTTATAGGTGGTGGAGTAGGCCGGTGAGAAGCAATATGCACGTGCCAAGTCTTGCAACATCTTAACGCTTCTGAATGTCTCAGAAGAATCACATTGTCTGGTCCTCAGGGCATATGGACACAAAAAAATGCAATGGGGAAGAAGATTCCCAAGGTCTTGGCACAGAGACTGAAGGGAAACATCCCACAGTAAAATATCTGAGATGGGACTATGGCTGGCAAAAGGTGCCTTCATTTCTGCACTGCTCACAGCAAACCAAGACCTCACCTGCCACAACAGCTGAATGCAGTTTTGATCCATCTTTGGAGAAGTGGGGAAGACATTTCATTTACAAGATCTTTTAAATTTGAACCAAAATTGTTCCTGCTGTTTAAGGGGACATTTCTCATTGTTATGCCAATCTGGATCCTAGATTTTAGTTCTCTTCCATCACAAACCTGTAGAGCTTTACATAATGCTTTTTCAATCTACCTTAGAAATCCATTCTAATCTGGAAAGAGAATGCACCTCCTATGCTTGAACAAAGACCTAAACACACTGAGTATGAGAAAACACTTGTTATAGTAAAGACAGGCCCCTTTATCACTTCTTTTATGTATGTCCAACTGCTGACCATACTAAAACGCACATTGACATCCACATTGCCAAACACTGTAAAATACTTCACATCAGGTACCAGGAAAACCAAGAAAGAAACCACAGAATATACAAACGCAAGTCTTAGATACTTATTCAAGCACAACTTTCTCGGCCTCTTTCTTTTTGAGATGAAGTTTGGTTATACACATTCAAGATCTTCCAAAACTTCAACAAGTTTAGAAGAGTGCTGGCTACCCTTCACATCCATTTCTTCTGCACAATCAAATGTACCAAAAGACAATGAGGAAGGCTGTATGATTCATAGTAATGGAATGAAATGCCATTCACAAATGTTTTTTCCATAGCAATTTGTCACTTATTGTATTGAAACCACTTGAGAAGAAGTGTCTCAAAGAGCCTTTTGATATTAGCATGATTAAAAACATAATGTAATTAAGCAATCCCAAAAGATTTCTCTGTGTTATGAGTAGGACCTTCAGTGACCACTTCATTCAACCACCCTAACATATGGGTGCTTGTAAGAGAAGGCTGTTATTCTGAAAGATGCCTCAGATAGTTGTATAACACCAAGGAATTCAAATCTCCTTGCTCAGAGGCATTTTGCCTCACCAAAATTTAGCTATTCAGCTTTGGCACTGGGTCTAGTCTATGCTCCTCAAACCCTTCTCAAACTACCCAAAAAGATACAACTCCTACAAGTCATTCTGCCCACCTCAATGTTGATATCTAAAGTTAATGGGAACATTTGCCCCCTGGATGCATCTTTCTTTCTCCACTGACTATCCAGATGACTATCTGCTTTTACTGTCATATGCATAATTAGTATTTACGTACAAACTCACTACGTGCTTGTCCACATTCATTTCCCAAGCATGCATAACTTTACATTCATATACAATGTGGCATTATACAAGCCTTCAAAGAAGCAGACAAATATACCCTTCCAAGGTGCCCGCAGTCACAGACCCCTACCTGCTGGGCAGTTGCATCGCTGGTGCGTCTCTCGAACTTCTCGATGTCTCGGCAAGTGAAACTTCAATTTCTATTAAGGAAGGAAAAAGAGTAAATGGAGTCACTAACACTGCTGAAACCCAAAGCCTCAAATTCTTGGAAAAGTGGGATCGGGCAACACTACCCAAGTAGAGATGGGAGAGAGAGAGCAGACCAGCTTGGGAATGAAAAGAGGCATTAGAGTTCATAGTCTTTAACTAGGGTTTGATTAGAAGCAGACCAGCGGAGTTTCATAATGGCCTCCAAATGTGGTCTTCCTGACAGGCATTACAAAGTCAAGAGCCATTAGTGGGGATCGCATCCTCATGAGAAAACTGCATTTCACAGAAGACTCACTTGGAAGACAGAAAAACAGAGATGTGAAGAAGGTACTCTTCCCTCCGTAGAAGACCTCATATGCCCACAGAGACACCTGAACAGACAGAAAGGCTGCATCAAAAATTACAGCAGAAAGTGGCCTGAAAAAAGCAATGGCATTTCATTAAACCACCACGGGCTTTGAAGTTTAATGTTACTGCAGCGCAGAACAAAACAAAACCTACTGAGAGCCTTCACAAGGTGGAATAGTGTCAAAATGCTCATTTCCAATGAGTTAGTGTTTCTAATAGAGCTGGTGTGCTGGTACACCCAAGGCCATGGCCTCCTCACTCAATGTAAATATCAATAAAATTGACCCACATCCAGAGCAAAATGCACTTTGGGGTCAACATCCACAGTACCGCTTGTAGACATAATTAAAATAACTGCAATTTAGAGAGAAAATGCAAATCAATCCAAATAAGTTATTCATTAATGCCTGTGAATCACACTTGGTTAATGATTTGAGCTGCTTTGAGAATACTGAGCTGTAAGGGTGTTGTGCTAAGGAGACCTTCCCTCTTACCAGGTAACCCTCAAGCCCAGCTGTGCAAGTTGCATCCTCTTATAGTCCAGCCTACTTCATAGCCAGGGCTGACATGAGAAAGAAATAATCCTATGTTAGACTAAAAGAAGCCCATGCCCAGGAGCATATATAATTGATCTGATTCTCACAAGTTAATGAGCAGCATCCTGCAAGAAAACATCAGTTTGGGGACATTTTGTTTTAGAAAGGAAAATAAATGCACATTTCTTCCTAGGTAAGAGAACAGTAGAACTGTCTGGAGTGCTTCTATTTTTCACTTTGAAGGGACTGGCTCCCTTATTGCAAGTCTAAATCAAAGTGAGCTGTTACAACTGAGCAGAAATGGACTATTTCCAGAGCATCTTTGTTGCACTGTATATTAAAATGTTTTGATAGCGACTTGATGTGATATCAGGGAGGGGAGAAGGTTTCACATGAGAGGAGCTGCCAGTTCCCACACAGCATTTTATCTGTGTCTGCTGTCTCAGTCTAAAAGCAGAGATACTTGCATCTGGGCACGTTCCCATCTAACTGCCACCCCAACTGGCACGGCTCTGTTCCACAGCACTGTCTGGCTTTGAACACTCTGTGCTAATGGTCAAACATGGGCACAAATAGGACAGCAGAGGCTTTATTTGGATACTCAATGGTATGCAAACATAAGTATTCGCATTTCCATCTACGCACACGCCAATCAAAATGTCTCAATGTGAGACTGCCACATCTGAGTGCGGTTCCTGTATTTGGGAGTCAGGCTTCACACAGCTTTCATGATTATACAGGAAGAGTTGATGGTTCACATGGACTGAGCAGGAAGTCAGTTCCTAATCAGCAAGATTCTGACACCCTGCCTGCAGCAGGACCCTTTTTATAGAGGAGAAACCTGCAAGGAAACACATAACAAACACAGAGGTCCCCTGGGGACCAGGGAGGAATAGTCCAGGGGTGAGCAGAGTTAGGGTTTGCTACAAGAAGCCTTGGCTGCACCTCTGCTGGCACACCAGGAGAACAGCAGCATAACCAAACTTATCAGGGGAAGTGATGACCCAGCAGGATTCAAGCACGGCCAGGAGAGGAACAAGAGTGACAACATTTCCCCACGACTTTATCTGCAGGGTTGGGAAAGTGGAAGCAGCCTGGCCTGCTGAAGTAGCCTTCCCATGGAAAACAGGCCCTGGAGGAGACAGGGGTGCTGCTCTGCAGGGCAAACATTGGTACCAAGTGTCCATCGGGCACTCATCAATGCTGGGCATTTTCCCCATCCCGGGCCATTTAGGTGCCTCCCCAGAGCCCAGGAGCTCCACAGGCCCTGTGAGTGCAAAGTGCACTCAAAATGCTGTGGGACTGCACCTCTTCAGCAGGAACCAAACCTGGCAGGAATTTAGGAGCGCCTGGATTTCAGTTTCCAGCAGAGTCTATTGAACAAACACTGACAGCAATAGAAAAAAATCTTTGGCTTACAGAGACCTTAGGTCAAACTTGGGCTGAGATGGTGAAGCAAAACAAATTCCCAATGTTTTCTGCTTCCCTCATTACCACTGTGCAAAATCCTGCCTGGTCCAACATGAGAAGCTAGATTTGCTAAAGACAGCAAAAAAAAGAAAAGGCTTTCCTCTAAAAGCAGCTTTTCCAACACAACAGAAAGCAGTCACTTCAGGGCAAAGGCTGACTTTTGTAAGCAAAAATTAAATTATTTGGTCTCTGGAAATCTTAAGTGTTTGTGATCTCCTGAGATCTGCAGTTGGCTTTTTCACCTGGGTGATATCTAGAGCACTGAGCAACAGGACAGACACTGTCTATCTCTTGCCCAGGCAGAAACGCTAAAAGCACTCCTTAGACCGAACATCAGTCTGCCCATATGGCATGCTTGCTCTTGCCTGACATGTTTTCCAGCAACTTAGCGGCTGCATCTTCCCCCTACACATATGAAAGCGGCTGAAGAAGCTCGTGCCAGTGGCAGAGCTGACCAGCTCCTACAAGGGGCCTCCTAAGCCTTGCAACTGTCTATTTTGGATGGGCACTTGAAATTAGGTGAAAGAGAGGGCACTTCTTCAAAGGGGGCAGATTAATAGCTCTTTAGCAGATGCAGTTGTTTGCAGTCACCCGGGGTGGTGAAATCATTTCCCACCACTATCTCCAGCAGCTAAAAGAAACATGTCTTAAATAGATAATCTATTACAACCATCAGGAGGATTTCAAGGGCTGGTGGTTCTGTTAACTCTCATTGTTTTATCTCCAATTTTACTGTTTTTTCTTAAAGGTCCAGTCCCTGGAAACTCAGGACTATGTGGCAGAGAGTAAAAGCAAGCAGTGAGCTCTCCTGAATGGAGGGAAATCATGAAGCTAAGCCATCCAGGTTCAAGGACTGCAGGCAGACAGAAGAAAGGGGGATTTAACCACCAAAAGAATCAGAAGGAAAAGCAGAACTCTCATGATTTTATCCTAATGGTTTCCGCTCGCAGAGGCAAGGCTTAGAGAAAACTTTCTGACACTTGAGGATGCATTTTTCACTATAGTTTTGAAGATATTTAAGCAAATGATGAAAATAAATAAATAAATAAAGCTTTAAGTGAGGAGAGAAAAGGAGCTTTCAGGTGTTCCTCCTTGGCTTTCTTAAGCAAGGAGAGTGTCCCAGAGAAATACAGAGACAGCAGTGATGACCAAAGCCCCCTTCCCATTCATGGCACAACCCTTCATTCTTTATGGCATTACTTGGCAGGTGACAAATACCTTAGATCCAAACCCAAGAGGCCAAAAACACCCATGAGGGAGCTGAAGGGCATGTGACCTTCCCCCAGGCTTTAGAGGATACCTGCTTTTGTTTTACACACACACACCTCCTGCTCTTTTTCCCCTTCCAGCAGCACTAAACCCATCCTGCTCTCCACCCTGCCAAGCTTTTAGCAAGCAAAACAGTACCAAATGTTACCCAGCATGGGAAAAGACCTTGTTTTCTTCTTTGGAAAGTTTTCTCTCTACTACAAATACCAGTAGTGAGTTTATTTGTGCTCTTTATATGATTTTCTGTTGCCCCATAAATGCAGAGGAATTCTTACACATAGCCAAAGTTCTCTCTGAACTGCCTGTTCTGGCCCACTCCATGCAGACATTTTCAGGGGAAAACAGTCGATTTGTGCCTTGCAGAAAACTCCCCTCTGGTGTTTGCTGACACCAGGAAGAAGTTCTTACCATAACAAGCAAAGCAGTGCTGGCCAGGCTTCTTCACACAAAGAATCTGCCACCCTGCTTGTCCTGCTGATCTGAGATGGAACATTCCCACCAGTTGGCTTAAACTTACTTAACACATTATACAAACCAGCCCACCTCCTCTCCCTGTCAGTTTTGTTTTATTTCTACTTGTCCAGCGAGCACCTGCCATGTCTGGCATTTTGCACTTCTTGGTGCAATCCTTATGGCCCCTGCAGCTGCCTGCACACCCTGGGGACACCCAGATGTGAATGTGTCACGGTCTGGAGGGCACCACGTGCTCAAGCTCAGAGCAATATGAATTTAAGCACAACCTTAGAGCTCCTCTATCAGGCTTCAGAAGCTTTGCTTCTTCATGTTCTTCCAGCTCACAGGCAGAGAAGATAGGGAATGGATAGCAGTGAGGAGCAACAGAGATTTAACTCACCCATAACAAAAGCTGGAGCATGCCCTGGGCGAGAGCCACCAGCCCTCAGCACCTTCACCAGACCTTTGCCCTTTCCTGCTCACCAGCAGCACTCCCCCAACCTCACCAGATTTCAAGGGCCGACCTCAGACTTGCTTCAGCGCCCTCCTATGTCCATCACCTCCCACCTCCCCATCCACCACTGCGAGCTCCTTGCAAAGCTGAGGCTTCTTTAAAGCCTTACTATTTTATTTTATTTTATTTTGGTGATGGATAAGGTGGAGTTGGAAGCTGTGAAACCCATTAAGGTCAAAACAGGAGGAAACTGCAAGAATGTGGCAGTGAAGCAGCAAGGCAAGAGGGGGAACAAGTATCTCGCTTTCACACCCACCACAGCCGTTCTGGCCACAGCCACTATTTCCCCAGCCCAACTCACCACTGTCTCTTATTTTCCCAGTTTTTCTTCTTTCATCTTTTCCTTGTTCCCTTCCTTCTTTTCTGTCTTTCTCTATCCTTCTTGCCCCTTACCATCCAGTCTGGGAGACCACACGACTTAGCCTCACTTCAGACATAATGAAAAGGACAGCGGGGATGTGCGTGTTTCCCTTCCCTAAACAAGAGCCCCATATACCAGCCCACCATCATAGCAGACCTCCACCCTGCACCTTGAGCTACTCATCCCATGCCACTACCCCCAAAACGGCTGCATCAGGAGCTGAGCTTATGCAGACAAAGAGGGTGAGGAAGGTCCTGCACTTGGGTGCACAGCCCTCCTGCTAATCCTGCAGGCAGCAGCTCTCCCCAGATGTTAAAAACTCAAGACCTTCACCAGGCATCTCCTATATGGGCTCTGGTGCCTTTCTCCAAGCTGTTTTTGAAGCTTTGGCCAAACAATCAGCTAGCAGTCCTAGCAGCCCCTGTCCAATGGCTGCTGCCTGCACTGACTGTGGGGCTGGGACCACTGCAGGGCTGCTCAGAAAGCAGGGGTGATGATGGGCACGTGGGCAGTGCGATAGCCCCATTTCCTTGTTAAGCTGGGCTATAAAAAGGCAGAAAGGTGCCACAGGCAGCAGGACACCCTGTCCATCCGGCCCTCCGGCACTGCTCCCAGGAGGGGTCCTGCAACACGTCTCAAATCACCCAGGATAAACCCTGACTTCCCGAGAGGCTCATACAAGCAGTGATGAGGAGGACGCTGCACATCATCCTCTGCCCGCTGGTGGGAATGCAGTCCCTGCCCAAAGGTGCAGCTGTGCAGTACCAGTCTGGCCAGTGGCACTTGTGCTTACTCTCCTCACAGCTCTCTTTTCTGCAATGTTGCCTGCGTAGCCCCTGACATATCAAAATGACTTCAAAGTCCTGATGAAGCAAGAGCTCCTGCAGGGTGCCCACCACTCATGGGGTAAAAGCATGCAAACAAACCTCAACAGCATCAGCACAGTGAAAGGAAAGGCACTGGCAGATCAATGGTGAAAATTCATGCTTTTCTGCCCTCTTTACTGGCTCAAGCTCAGCCTTCTTTAACAGCAGCTCCCCTGTCCTCAGCCTTACAGGAATAGCCTCCTGGCTCTAGTGGGGTTTGGATGGGACCCAAACGGGTGTAGCATGGCCATATGCTTTGCAGTGATGCCCCAGCAGTACCAGAAGTTATCTTGGCAGCACCAGCACATCTCATTTCCAAAGCCAAGTGCAGTGGAAGGGGTCAGGACTAGTACAACAGAGAAGCCAGCCTGTCATGACTTGGCCTTTTTGCAGCTACCTGCTGCTACAGCACAGCCTGGGCTTTCCTCCTCCCATCAGCTATAGTGTACCTTGCCCGTCCCTCTTCCAGGTCTCAAACCTACACTGAATTCACAAATTTAACCTCCAGCCCCAGCTGTCTCAGCAGGCAATACCACCAGTCACCAAACAGAAAGGGATGGAGGCTCTTCTACCCTGCAGGGAATGGGAATGAGGTCTCCCCTTTTGACAGGGCTGAGGGAAGCAAACACCAGGCAGGTTTGAGAGGTGGGATGGACCTGAAAGCATGGGAAATCCAGCCTAGCAGCATCACTCCCACAGAAATACATTTCTAAAGTGGAGAGAAACATACACTGCAAACATACAAGCACGCACATGCATTAAAACCTATAGTAAGGCATACCATCCACGCAAAATAAAAGGACACCAACCTCATCAAGCAGTTGGTCAACTCTTCCCAAAATAGCCGTCTCCATTTGGTCTGCTGAGAGCCAGGCAGGGAGCTGCGTGGATCTATCCGCTTCCAAGTGGGACACCCGGGATTGCAGATCAGAGGTCCGAAAGTAAAGCAGGAGGCTGAGCACCAGAGAGAGCAGGGAGATGCCGGGCAGCCCCGAGCCCAACAGCAGCGGGAGGCGGCAGCATCTCTCCCCATCGCCGGTCCTGGGGGGAGCCACGCACCCCCTATCAAAAGCTGCTTCGCCGACACCTTTCCAGCTCTTCTCCTCCAACATTCCCTCACTGTCCTGAGAAACAATAAATAAATAAATAGAATAAATAAAGCCTCCCTCCTATTCCAAGAAGCACAATCCAGAAGGCATAGAAAACAAACGTCCAAAGGGATCCCGGTGCCAGCAAATGACAACTAACAGCAAGAATGACAAAAGTGGATGGGGGTGTCTAAAAAATGAAAAACAAAAACGCACACATACAAAAAGAGGTGCTGGGGGGGAAAAACGGATCCAACCGCAGCAAAGATTCGGAGAGAAAATAAAAATCTGAGGAGAATCGTTTTTTCTGTCTTTCAGTCTTTTGAGTCGCTGGTAGGTTTTGATTTTCTCCTAAGCTGCCCGTTTCAGTTCCTTCGCAGACCGGCCAGGAGCTCACACATGAAAGTCCCCATTAGAGAGAGGTAATTCTCAGCTGTTCCGGCGACGCTGTGCTCTGGCTGATCGTGGCTCCTCTGTAACATGACACACTCCCTCCAAAAGACGGGGCTGGGTTGAGCGAGCCGCGGCTTCCCAAAGTAACCTCCTCTGCTCTCCCGCTCTCTCCACCTCTCCTTCTCCGCATGATTTATTTATTTATGCAAAGCGCCGGGGTGGGATTGGGATGTGAGACGCCCCGGTCCCGCTCGGTCCCCGAACCACCTCTCCGCCGCCAGCCCTTCCCTTTGAAGTGGCTCTCGCTGAGGTTATTTATAGCGGCAGGAAAGAGATTGTAAAGCAGAGGCTGGGTTCGCACCAGCCCGCTCCTTGCTTTTCTCCCCGCAGCCGGAGAGCGCAAAAGGGACGGCACAAGTGGGCTGCCGAGCCCCCAGCCGGACCCCTAGGCGGCACCGAGGCAGCGGGGTATTTTGAGCCCAGGATTCGGGAGGAGCAGCTGGGCAGGGGGAGAACGGGAGAGAAACAGACGGAAACCAAAGCTAAGAGTCAAGGGCGCTCGCAAAAACTTAACTACGGGCAGAGGAGAGCAATGCCCCAGGCAGGCAAACTATAGCACGAGGTGGGGAACGCCTGGGGCTTGAGCTGGTCCTAAAATCTGACAAGTCCAGGGAACCTCAGGCATTCAGAGGAATGAATCTGCTGAAGCCCTCTAGTGAAGCAGAGCTTCCTGTCATCTCCCCCGTCCCACCGGACATGGGGCAACAGGCAGAAACCCCCCTTGGCAGAGAGCAGCTCCCCCAGAACGTGGTACAGGGCAGCCCCAAGCCACACGTTCAGGAAATAAGGCCCCTTTCTGTTCCTCAAGAGTAACAGAGGCTCACCTCCCCCGGATTTTCCAAGCATGACATACAATATTTTATCCTCCAGAGTGACACATGGGGTCTGCTGAGTCCCGGTCTGTCCATCCATCCTTTGATCTACATCTCTTGCACATGCAGCAGCAAAGCAGCACAGGGCCCATTGCTGCACGCACTCGTTAAAAACAGGGCAGCAAATTGGTCTCTTAAAATCTGGCTCCCTTGTGGCTCCTTCGCTGTCATTTACACATTTTAAATGAAGATTTTGCGTGCAGTCTGTGCTGGAAATTATTGGCAGAGAAAACTCATATTCATCTCTCGCCCGCTCTCCATTTCAGAGGGCTGGAAGAAATTGACCTTCGGGGAGCAGGCTAAAGCAAGCAAGACTTGTTTCTTCTCCTCCAGACAAACCCTTGGAGGGCCCGGTAGCACACAGCCCCAATTCTTTGAACTGCCTCATGCCATTTTTGCAGTCACTTGCTTCCCAAAATGGAGTTTTAGTGTCTGCAAGGCAGGAAATCCTTTCTTTATTTCTTTTAGCAGGTTTGTTGCCATCTCACTGGTCAAATTTGCTTTGCTGTTCTGGAGTGCATGGAGAACACTCCTCTGATGGCTACAGCTTTTCATCAGTTTCTCATATGAGCGAACAGGGCTGTGTAATACATAAACCAGGCACATACAGGGTGTCTATTTGTTCAGGAGGCGCAGCTCCCCCATCTGACACCCCTTGCTCAGTCACTCACAGACATCCATACATTCACAGCCTGTTTCTTTGTAGAGGGAAAGGACTCACCAAGGCCATGGCTCTGCAGCTTGGTGTTTGGACAGCAATTACTGATCCACGGAGCTTCCTGAAGTGCCACTTGGCATCATAGCAATATTTTCACCAAATAACCTGGGACAAAAAAAGAAAGGGAGGTGCTGAGAAGCTGAGGATAAAATGTTTGGGAATTGTTGATCTACATGGGGTAATAACTGGGATGCTGGACATCCTAGAGAACACTGAAGTACATGACTTAAAGGCCATGGCTGAGCTACTGAGGACAGCAGCAGCCTGCCTGTATCATACATAGCTTTAACTGAAGGCTGTCTCATTTATACCAGCCCAAGCACCAGAAATCATGAAAATGCACCCACTAAGCTGAAAGCGGAAATCTGCTGGGTGTCTACATTTCATTTCCCTGCACCAGCTGGGGAGAGCTCTCTGCTCTTTCACTCTGATTTGCAGTAAAGATCCTGTTGTCCAGACACAAGCATCGCCTGAATGACTCTGTAAGTGCCTTTTCCTGCCTCCCCTCCAGCTCCTCTCCAGCTGATCAGTTCACTTACAGGGTATGTTGTAGCTGCAGTCAGCTGGGTTTCACAGGGAAGCCTTGGCTGCAGATGTGTGTGGGGGGGTTAATTTTTCTATCCATGAGGCATTTAGGAGGCCTGTCAACCCATGCCAGTAAAAAAGGACTACTCTAGCTACAAACCTGAGCCAACTGTGCTTACTGAGCATGCAGCACTGCCTGTTGAACAAGCTGCCTCCAGAGACCACCTCAGCACACAGAGTCATCTCGTTGCTCCTGGAGTGAAGCTAAGCCCAACCTTCAGCTTCTTTTGCAGATTAGGAGATGATAGGTGCCAGCCTGAAACCAGTCCTCCTGTAAGTTCACGACTCTTGAAATTGGTCAAGTAGAAGCAGATGCTCAACAGATCAGAGTGGTTTCACTGACCAGTGACTCTCAGAGCAGGCTGGACTGCAGAGCTCTTCTCCAGAAGTTTGATCCAACTCCTGACAAGGACAGTGGCCATATATATCCATCACTTACCACCCCACAGGACCTCCTGGGGTGGTTACAGACCTCAGCACAAACATAGAACAAAATCTGGAGCAAATATAAGGTAATACGTATCTCCTGAGACAACTGAATGTATCCATCCAACAGAATAAAGTGTTTCACATCTAGCACATGGCATTGGGTCAACCAGTGCACTGGATACAGTTACACACAGGTATGAGAGCCTCCAGGTTCATAAGTCTGTAACTGTTACCACTTTATCCATCCTGGGACGTTTGTATGAGGGCATCAAAGTCCATCACAGAGAGGTTCCCCAGTGCTGCTCTGCTACAGGCACACAGTGCTTGAAGGGGATTGATATGTGGGAACTCCTCATGGGGCATAGCAGGCAGCAAAGAAGTCTCATTGCAGAAGACCATGGGCCCTCTGGCTCCAGGAGATACCACTACACACCACCAGTCAGAAGTGAGAGAGCCAAGCATAGATGAGATGCCAAACTTCTGCACACATGTTTCAAGCCAGCGAGCTACCTAGAGAGTCTTCATTTGGCCTGGAAAACGGTGGGCAACAGCAGCAGACCTTCCTTACTATACTTCATTTTAAGTGGAGCTTTTTAATGAAAAGAAAAACAAAAGCAAACGTGCTCTTCCTGTCGCTAACTGGAAGCTGAGGCCAACTGCATGGAGATGGCCTTGCACTCAATCCCATCAGCAATCTCTACAACCGCCTGTAGAAAGATTCTCCTTTTTGATCTGTTTACTAGGGAGAAAATAAGCCCAACCCCACTTCTCTTTTTATCCCCCCCCCCCTCCCCCAGGAAATGTGGGAGTCTTGATGTGCTCAAAAGAGCCATTAACTAGCAGCCGACATCTCCAGCTATTGTAAATATATGAACTCAAGGCCTTTTGCTGCGTTTATTAGACTCAAGAACAACATCTGGAAACAGATGTTTTCTGAGAGCAGAGGAGGGGAGGGAGGATGGGAAAAAAAAACAAGAGGGAAGAAAAGGACTCTTCCAAGTGGAAGTATATGGGTCTGCAGACAATCCCTTCACAAAACACTGTTCAGAAGAAGCATTGCAAGGGGCTGAGGAAAGTGCAGCCACATCACTCCTACATAAGGCAGGGTGAGCAGGACATCCTGGGGGGGCTGCTGGAGAGAAGCAGTGTTTGGGATGAAAGGGGCAAGTGGAGGGTGTAGAAAACCTCTGTCTACTGAGAACAGTCACAGAGCTCACAGAAATGAGCTTTCCTCATCATGAGCATCCCAGTCCTCAGCTGCTCTGTGTCCCACAGACTGCAGGCTTGTGGCAGGGCAATGTTACCCATCCTGCAGCATGGCAGCATCTACCACAGTGACCCACTTGCCTTTCAGTTGGGGCACAAAGCCTGAGTTCTCCAAGGGACACCACCAGGGTCCCATCAGCCACTGGGAGCCTTTCCCCAGATGGCAAACAAGATGGGATGTTCCCACCCAAGGGCTGTGAAGGACCAAGGGGCCTTACTCTGACTTAATGATCTCTTAATGACCCCACGCCTCATGTTTAGACAATATTTAGAGAACTGCATAGTGCTAAGAGGGGGAAAAGCTACACAGGCACACATGTATTTAAAAATATAAGCCACGCATCTTTAGAGAAACTCTACTCTCAACTAGATATGCTTTCTCTTAGGCATCAGAGGTGACTGAAGTACAAAAGAGGCCTGATACCAAAACTTCCCTGAAAAGCTTCTAGGGAAATGTGTCTGTACCCATATGCTTACATGCATATACTCACCATCTTTACAGCCATCATTTTCTCTTCTGTAACCCCAGGCTCACCTCTAGCATTCCCAGTCCTGCCTCTCCTTTAATACACAGCTACAAATACAGGTCAGAAATACTGAATATTATCTACCTACTTTAGCAGTAGTTTATAGGAAGCTTTAAGTAGCCCATGGAGAAGAACAATTCCTGCCTTAGGAGCTGCTCCAACTCATTGTGGAGTTATAAAATAAAAGCGCTTCCAATCCTTTGGGAAAAGGGTTATGAAAAATGCATGGAAAAAAATGTACTGTCCACACATATTAATATCATGGCTGTTTTTAATCACTTGGTCCCTACAAAACAAACTCACTGAACAATATGAACTCCTAGCCCTGACAAGGACAGAAAGAAAGAAGCAAAGCTAGCCATAGCCAGTCAGGGCTTTATATTTTCATAACCTTAAAACATCCATGCTCAATTTTGCTTCCCTCCTGTCAAAGCCAAACTTGCTTCATGCAACTGCAGTGGCAGAAAGGTGCCGCACAACAGAGCAGAGCTGGGTTGTGCCAAGACAATGATGTGAGCCTGGCCACCAGCAGCTCCTGCAGAGGCTGGGTCAGAACCTCCAAGGGAAGATTAATCAAACCCTGGTTTTGCTCAGTTTGAAACAAACACCTCCTAAAGGCTGACAACCCCATCTCCCATACCCCAACCACAGAAGGAAATCCCAGATCAACTTTGTAAGAGCAGCAGGAAGCAAGAGGTGGATGCATAGTTTAGATGCCCACATACCCTGTGTTTTCAACTAACCTCTTGCCTCTTCTTTGGAAATACTTCACGGCCAAGCAGGGGGTGGGAAACAGTTCTATTCTGTTTTTGGCAGTAGGTTTTCTTTTCCACCCGATCTGGAGCTGATTTTTAATGGGTCGTGCTGGGTGCCGTGGGAGTCTAAAGATGGTCATCTCTGCTGGCCTCATTTTTTCTGTTATCTTGTTTCTTGCAGAGCCTGGGTGGTAAGACTTCTAGGGGAAGAGAAGTTAATTAAGAAGAATGACATTGCTGCAAGTAAAACAAGGAAAAGCCTCCATGCCGGCAGCAGCATTACCAAAATTTGCTAACTTAAAAACACACACAGCAGCCTGTGGAAGATGGGTTTTGCTTAGGACTGAGAGATACCTGCCTCAGGAAAACTGCTTTAATAGTAAACAGCTCTGTGAGGTTGCTACTGCTGAAAGCCTCCAGTCTCACTACCCAGCTCCCAGCTGGGTTCTTGCATCCACCTAAAAGCCCACACTCCTTATACCCTGCCTCTTTGCCCAGCACAAGGGTCCTGTTCAGTCACAGCTACTATTTTCCAGGGATACATTTCTAAGCCACCCCTTTCTCTCACCTTTTGCATCAGCCGTTCAGGCTGCACAGAAACCTGGACAAGCAACACATACAGGATGAGAACACTACAAGACAAGTTAGAAACCCCAAAAGCCTATGGCCAAGCCCTAAGTGCCCCTGCCCATAGGAGGCACAGCACTCATACCCTGAGGCAGGCAGAGCTGTGTCGCATCTCAGCCTTGGAAACCAAAGCCTACAACACCAAGGCATATGCCCATGCGCGAGCAGCTGGGGAACCCACAGCAGCTTTATTTGGCCTTTGAAGCTAATGAATTGGAGCTGGGACGGTTGGGAAACCCAGACAAAGTGTCAACTGCACTGAGAGAAGTAAAAATAACGAAACAAGGCTCCTCCAGAAGATGGATTGCTTGAGTCCAGGAGCAAAGGGGAGTGGATATAGCTAGTTCAGGAAATTGAAAACAACTTTTGGTAAGAAGTTCCTTTTGCTCTAACATTTGGTCTTTTATCAAAGCTCACTCGGATCCTGACAGCAGCATGCCAAGCAGCTCTGCTCCGTTGTAATGCAAAAGACAGGCCCAGCAGCCAGGATGTTAGCAGCTAATGGAGCAGAGTCAGGTTTGATTTCCCTGGAAATTGCTCACAGGGGAAACCCAGGAGACAAGGAACGCTGCTAAAGTCCTTCTGTGACACCACAGCTTCCCCTGCACAGGTTGAAGCCCTTGCTCGTGCCCTCTGCCTTCACCCCACAGCTCGTCTCTGCACTTCAGCAGGGGGGGAGAGCAAAGTAAAAGCAAGGAAGGGGAGATGTGAGCCCCTGCCTGATGTCAGGGCAGAGAAGCAGTGCTGGAGAGCAGCACAGCTCCTTCCTTGCTTCAGGGGTTTTCTCTTGTACCAGCATTGCTTTCTTAGTACCTGATGTAAATCTTCCTGCCAAGGGGTTAGCCTCACTCGTAAGCAGCTCTATCAGCAAATCCTCAGCCATCTGTATTCTCTTCCCACTCCTTGTGTTTTTCAGATGTCACTGCGAGTCTGCATCCTTTCAGCAGCAGTGCTAGAGGAGCATGGAAAGCCGCTTTTGCACCCCAAAGGAATTCTGGCAAGGCTGGTTCACAAGTGCATATCCAAGGTTGTGGTCTTCCTTCAGGACACTGCTTCCTCTTCATTCTGGTGCACCCAAGGGGCACATCCAAAGCAGACTGCCAAGAAAACTACTTGTTTTAAAAGAAAAGGCCCAATTCCTCTCACTTGGGACTTGTTACAGCCCATGGAAAAAAGACTTTTGGCTTCCCTAGGCTTCATCCCATATATCTCAAGCTGGCTTGACATCAGTGCAGTTGCTCCCTATTTGTGCTGGTTCAGTAAAAAGGAATCCATTGTGACAGGTCCCAATGAGAAGATGGAAGAGTCGGGTGCTCCAGCCGCAAAACTCTACATACACAAGGGGAGGAGTTGAGCCTCCTCCCCATCTTACCACAGGCATCTGAAACTGCCTTGTGATGCTTAATAACCTTCTCCGTCTTTCTCCTCAATAAATCATAGCTATCTGCTTTATACACATAGACATAAAAATAACTGGAAGTTGCATTTGAGCATTGATACCTGCTTCAAATTTAAGAGGCCTGTTGCAAATCACAACAGCAGGGAATAAAGCAAAAATACTTAATAGATTAGTATTAAAATGTAGTAAACACACCGTTGCAATTTCCCTTTAAGGACACTAGCCAGTAAAGGTGGCTCACATTGTTTAGGCTCAAAACATTTAGGTGCTCTGCTCATATGCCAATACACAGTGCAGTGAATAAGAATCGCTTCCCTGTGTTAAAAGGAGTAAGCAAGTTGAGAGCTCCCCTCATGGGTGCTCCTGCCCAGCACCCACCTTGCAAAAGCTCATCCTGCACAGGTAGCTTACAGCATCATGGGCACCATGATGGGTATGGGCAAAGCTAGTGCAGCCTGTGCCATGTGCACAGGTTTTGCCATTCCCAAGAGCTTCCTCGCATGTTGACAGGAAGAGAGCTGCCTCCCACGGGTGCTGGGCCACACACAACTGGCCCTGTGTATTTGGAGCATGGGAGTTAGCGCAGAGGCTGAAATATCATGCCTATCAGTAGGGCCCTGTGAAGAGAAAATAGCAGAGGATCTGGTGGCAGTTTCCTTTCAAGACATACAGGAATAGCAGCACACATCTCTGCCGGATCATATGGACTGAATTCCTCTACCCAAATCCTTTGGCTTTGAATTCTTCTGCAAACCATTTTTTCTCCTCCTTGGCTTGTTTGTTGTTTCAGGACCAGTAAATCACCAAGAATGGTTTATATTATATAACCACCCTGTCCTTACTGCATTTCGGGGAGGAGATTCTGACATACAGCCAGATCTAATTTGTACTTTAAATTGGCTTCTGGGCCAGGCACTCATGCCTTCCAGATGGAAAATCCAGTTGCACGTACCAGCAAGTATCCCAGTGCGCTTGGCTCCTGAATCAGCTTTGTTCCTAGCACTCCAAAGCCTGCTCTGCAGCATGCTTTCCTTTTCTTTTACAGCTGAAGAGGGGTTGATGGTCATAGCAGTTCCTGGTGAGGCAGCATCACATTCCACCACCTGTACCAGTTCAGCTGTCAGCCTTGCCTCGCTATCCTGTTATTTTTCCTAGAAGCCTATTCAACAGCTGTAGCTTGATTGCTGCCAGATTTGGGATTTGTCTCCCAGGGTAAGTCCTTTCAGGTTGCCTTTTCAAGGGTGACTCTGCTACACTTGCTCAACCTGTTAAAATTATTTTTGATCCAGGGTAGCGTTAAAGTAAAGTAAATACCATGTCGCTTTCATGCATGCAAAGATTTGGATGGCACAAGATCCTCTCTTCTCCTGCCAGAGCAGAATCAAAGGTTCTTTTGGCCCTGGATTAGGTTACAGACAGAATCTGGCCAGCAGCACGTTATGCATGGGACACTCCAACATCGCTCATAGCAACAGGGAGCTAAAGTGCTGCTGCTGCTGATGACAAGCCTGAGCTGTCATTTGCTTTGAAGTGAACCAGTGAGACAAGGTAGCCACTGCCTTGAAACAACCCCACATGCAGCTGGGAGCATGTTTTGGAGCTGTCCTGTTCCACACGTCCATCAATGGAAACGGCAGACCAGGCAAGGCACACATACCATATCCCACAGGCAGGCTCAATGCCTGGAGCTGGACATTTGTTTGTATTTATCCATTAGGGAAACAGCATTCAAAGACATGGTTTTCTGCACCATAGGCAGATGTGAACCTGCATTTGGTCTGTGGCTTCCCCACCAGTCCCTGTGATATCTTTTGTCTTTTTAGCCTTGCTCTCTCAAGCCACACACAGTTCTAAAATAGCATGGTCTGATAGATAAAACAACAGTATGATCCTTTTCCCACCCCTGCCACTCTTCTGCTCAGTAGCATTGAGAAAGGCCATTTACTCTTTGTATCACCATCCCTTCCTCTATCTGTGACACGAGACTAATGACTCTACTCCATAAGCTGCTCTCAGATAAAATGCTGACCAGGGTTATCATTTGGGGAAGAAGAACAGATAAAACATCAACCACAGAATGCTTCCAGACAAAACTACCAAAGCTCTCCCTTACATACATGCCCTGAATCTAATGCTACCCATGGTGAACAACACGCTGCCTTTCTGGTCTGGAAAGGCTTGTCACCATGGCATCATTTGAGCCTGCTGATGCTCATCTCACACCTCCAAGAGATACATTCCACGCTTCACCATGGGAAGTGAGCAGCGGTGCTGTGGGATGCCTAAGAAGCCATCCAGGGTAGTAAAGAGCAAGGGCCCCTGTCTACTGATTGTCTGTCTGATACTGATAGAGGCACAACCACCTCGCCACAAGCCTTCTACAGCCTCCTCAGGCTCCATGTTTTTTTAGGAGCTCCCTTTGCTCTGCTTAGAAACATGCATGGGATCAAACTGAGCTTCTGGGGGGAAAATTAAGAGTTTAAGAATGAGCTTCCTCAGAGTCATCATCTGTGGACTGTCAAAGACTGAAAAGCAGGTGAGAAGACTGCCAGTCATTAGCTGAATGAGGAAGACCTCATCTGAAAGCCTTTGTGAGAAACCCACCCCTAAAAGCCAGTGCTGCAGCTTGAAAGCATGTGGGTGGTTTCTGCCCTGATGGGCACCAGCACTGCACAAGAGCAGGAGCACAGTGGCTGGCAGGGACAACAAAGGTTAACCAGGCACGTTTCTTGTGCAGGAGAGCTGAGGCGTTGATCAGCACGTAGCAGAGATGGGCATATCTGCAGTCATGTCTCCACCATACAGCACCCACTCATCTCCTGGGTCTCCATTTGCAGCACCTCTTCTAGGAACACACATTTAGCACAGTAGTATAAACCACCGTCATATCTGAGTGGCTGCACTTTATAGCCACTTCAGCTGAGGCCCAAACAATTGCAGAGTCCACTGTAGCAAAGATTGGGCCCGTATATTATTTTTAAAGCAATAGTTTGTTTTGGTTTCACTCACTTGCCTTCACCTCTCTGAAACTGCCCTCTGTTTGTTTAGGATATTTGCAAGCATGCAGTGTTTTCCCATCCAACTTTGCAAGGGACACTGCCGTCTTAGCAGGCTCTGCCTTTGGCTCCTGTGCTGCTATGGCCAAGTCCTTGGATTCCTTGCAGGGTAAATCAAATGATGTCTAGAAAAGCAGATGTGAAAAAATAACATATGCAAAAGGACTGACACATTAAACTATGAGCAGTAATGGCAGGTGTGCAGGAGAGTTCCAAGACCAATGCTTATTGCTCCAGTGGATAAAAAGGCTGCAAAGGCTGGGGATCTACACTGCATACTCCAAGTCAAACCAGTCAAATTCTCTCATACTGAAGGCTGGCACTTTGGCAAACAGGGAATTGCAGACCAGTGCTTCTCCCAAAAGCTTCTCCCAAGTGCTCCCAGCCCTGTTTGATGCTTCCCTCATGCAGGGCTGAGGCCCAGCAGCAGGGACCAGCTAGAACTGGCTCCTGAAAAGATGGAAAAATAGTTTCCTGAGGGAAAAGAAGAATTAGGCTTGTTTCATTTTGAAGGCTTGTTTGTTTGATGCCTTTGGGAGAAAAAAAGAAAAAAAAAAGAGAGAGAAAAGAAAAAAGGAAAAAGGAAAGAAGAAACCATTAAAAACTACATAAAGCAGCTATCCCTGTTGACAAAAATTACTGTCTGGCTGCAGTGCTATGCTAAGTTAGATGTGGCACAGCATTGCTCAGCAGCAATGAGGGCCGTCAGAGATCGCCACTGACAGCAGCTGCTAAAAAGGAAAACCAGAGGGAGGGATACCTTTCTTGGCATAGCTGCCACCTATGCTCACACTACAATAGCAGTGAAATTACGCTGTCTTTCGTTAACTTCTCAGTCAAACACCCCATAGTCAAAACAGCTTGTCTTGCAAAATATGTTACTGGTTGCAAGCGTCAAAGCAACTTTTCTCTATCTTTCCTTAGACAAAACATATTCTCGCTCCCATAAAGTAACACCACGGAGAGTTTCCTATGTGATTACAGAAAACCAGGAACCAAACCCACACACCTCCTCACTGAGATACCCAGTGCTCTGAAACTGGAAATCTATTCAAATGCTTCCCTTTGGCTGAGCCAGGAGCCTCAGGGATCCCAGAAACCTGACGTAGTGCCCCAAGATCTGTTACACAGAGGCAAAACCCACATTTCTGCTGCCAAAACACAGCAAAAAGCAGCGTTCCTGCCATTTCTTCAGCCGATTTCAATTGAGGGAAGGAGGGGGGAGGGCAGGGTCAAAGCTTGCAAGTGCCCTCTAGAACCCCCTGGAAGGCTCCAGAATGAGTCCCCTCAGCACTACCAGGCAGGAAGGATGCTTTCCTGACAGTCCTCCTCAGTCAGGGCACCCAAAATAAGTCTCCGTGCATGCTCAAGGAGCCATCACCTTGGGGATCATCTCAGGCCTGCAGTGCTTTGCCTCTGTCCCATCTTAGCACCAGACAGGATGCAGGAAGCTGCACACCACTGGCCCTACCTCTGCCCACAGTTACAGAAATGGCAATAATTAAGTTGTAAATGCAGCGAACCCCTTCAAGCTCCCCCCACCCCCCAGTATGTTTTCACTTCAGTTGTACAGCAGAAATATTTCCTGGCATCTGTCTTCAATTGAGGGCAGGGAGGGAGGTAAAGCTGGTGGAGAGCAGACCTGAGGAAGGGACGTGCTCTTAGAGGTCCTTTGGGGAAAAGGGGGGAAGAAAAGAAAAAGAGCAATAGTGCCTCTGATCAACATTTCCACAATGGTGTATTTGAGGTAGTAAGCATAAGCCCCATTATTTCAGGCACGTGGACCACTATGCTCCAGTACCAAACTGCAGGCTGCTTCATTTCTACATGCTAGATAAATACCTGCATCTTCACTTGTGTGTTTCCTTGCTGGAAATCCAACAAGAAGAATCCCCCCACAGAATTAGCAAAGCAGATACTAGTGCAAAAGCCAGAATGGGAAGAACAAAATGCTGACAGACTCACCACTGGCCTCAGCACAACACTCCTGCCTGGGAAAGCACAGAGGCACTGCATCCCCATTGCTGCCTGTACATACTTAAGCTGCAGGAACCAGGAGCAGCAAGAAACAGTTGTGGGCAAAATCAGAGACCACTGCAGGAGGAGATGATGGCCCACACCTGCTGCATTGCTGGGGAGCACCTGGGGCTGGGCTCACAAACCAAGCCCTGGAAAAAAGCTCAGCAGCTTCTCTTTGCTGGCAAGTGCTCGTGCCATCACAGCCTTGTGTAGAGCTGGCCTGTGCCATGTGAGCAGTGTACAACAATGCAGTGAAATATCACCTGCAAGCAGCTCTTGCTCTTAGACAAGGTAATTTCACCTCACTCCTGTTCACTGCACGCACACAGAGAGTTTATTATCCTCTTTCCATCTGCAAAACATGAGGTTTTCTCTTCAGTGTTATAACCCTTCCAGCAGAACCACTTGTACTTTTTTTCATATCCTTGCTGGGACATACTGAAAAAAAAGCTTCTCAATGCAAAGCTGTTTTCCACGGCACATCCTCCAGACTGCTCTGCTCCTTCCCACAAGTTCCAGCTTTTCTCCCAAATCCACCTTGTACCAAAAAAACCCAGTGTTTACTTACACAAGAAACACGTTGTTCCTGCTGTGTCGTGGCCCTTTTGTTAACATACAAAGGTCTTCTGAACAGCGCCTGCCAGTTCCAGAGGGAAAGCCAAGCAATTAATGACCAACAGAGCCCCAGCTAATCATTCTGCATGCATTACCTTCACACAGAAGCCAACAAAGTAATAAAATCAACAGGGCCAGTGCAAACTGCTGCATTGCCCAAATGGAATCACCTGCTGCTATGGTATTTCCATAAAACCCCATCCCCTCTTACTCCAAGCCACTCCACCCCCACATTTCTTTTCCTGCAGTATGGGCTTAAAGGACACAAGTGCTCACAGGAGTTACATCTTGTCATAGGAAACATCAGAGTATCTTATCTGGGCACCAACTGTCGTTCTTCGTCTCAATAACACACAGAAAATCCTAAAATTTATACCCTCTAAACATTAGAATGTGCACCAGAATTTAAAATAATAGCAAAAAATAATAATAATAAATAAATAACAGGGAGATATATCCACACCCAATGCTCAGAGCTCTGGCTTATGTGAGAATAAACAGAAAATCCTGATTCTGTAATATCCTCTTTCCAGGTTATTCTAGGTCCCCAGACCCATGACAGAAGGACCTAAGCCCCATTTTTCCATGCAAGCATAGCTCCTTAGCACACAAAACCCTGCATGACCAGGAAGGTCGAGCTCGCTGCCATGCTTCCAGGTGGTCCCAATTAATCCCATGGAGTTAGAGCACAGCACGTAATCGGGAGCTCACCCGTGCAGTCAGCAACTGGGAGCCCCAGACATGCTGTATTTATCTGTAAATCAAAGTGAAGCTAAGCAGCTCCCTGTCCTTGACAGCATTGGTGTGTCTCCCAGAACATGTTACAAACGATTTTTTATGACATGCTATGTGTCTTTCCACGTAGGACGGAGTGTTTATCCAAGGGTTTCTTCTGAAAAAAATATCAGAGACCATCCAGTGGGACCAGAATATATTCAAGAGCATATGCTGTCTTGTTTTTTTTTTGTTGTTGTTTTTTGTGGGCTTTTTGGTCCATCAATAGCCATTGTGCTTTTTAAAGAACGAAGAAGTTTTGTTAATGGAAAAGCTTTTCAACGCTTTGATTTCTGAGTTTTTCCTCCTCCCCCCACCCCTTTCTTTCTCTGCAAAATGCCACTTGCAATTCACCATCTTTTTGTTCTGGGTGGTTATGCTAAAACTTCTGACCAAAGGCTTCTGGCCAAATTTCACCCTCAGATATGCGTATTCAACTGCTGGTGAAATTAGTGGTTTGTTTGCGTGCAAGTTGCAGGAAGGAATTTGGCTCAGTCGGCAGCATTTTCCAAGTGGCCACAGAGTGCATGCAGACCAATTGTTCAGACCCACACTTTGGACACCATGGCCCAAGGGCAGCCAAATTCCCAGACCCCCACACATCACATACCAAAACATTCATGGTGCTGAGATGCTGAGAAAGCATACCTCAGTGTTGGAGGAGGATGTAGAACATCTGCTTGGCATGCTGGCATGGGAGCTGGCTGCTGGGCTCTCCTCTCCAGGTCACTTTTGTGGCCACAATTCTTCTGAGCTACCTGAAGGAATCTACAGGTAGGGGCATCACAGAGGAAAGCAGGCATTAGGTGTTATAAGTGTACATTATCTGCACATCTACCTGGGGTTTGGTGCATTGCTGAGTGACTCACATAGAACCCTGCTTGCTCTCCACTGATTGCAGAGTGTACAGTGACAATAATGAAAAGATGGTGGTAAATACCCAAAAGGTTATTTGCAGGAAAAACTCACCTGTATGGAAGCCTTCAGTCTGCTGGGAACTGCTGAGGCAATGTCCACCAGGGAACAATCTCCAAGAGATGCTGCCTTAATAGTGGTCAGCCCTTAAATGAGGTCTAGAGGAGGTGGAGTCAAGCTCCACCCCTTCTGAGAGCACAGCTAAATTACTCTCACCTGTGCTCCCACAGCTGACCCAACACTTGCCTCAGCTGATTAATCAGAGGTTCAGGCTGTGATTACCAATTCCCCATACACAGAGGTAGGTGGGTGCCTCCACAACACTCACCAGAGTTATGACACCATACACCCAAGGGCTCAAATGTTGCATGCTACAAGGTGATGAACAAACTGTATTTAGGAAAAAAAGCTGCATGTAGAAAGTCTAGTTGTTCCATGCATGCATGCTCTGCATGGAGGAATCTGCCCTGATGGTGAAATTAGGATGGAGGAAATGACACTGTGTACGGCTGGTCCCCATGTTATTTCAGTTAGTGACAGGGCAGTAATGAGTTCCAAGAGGAGCGAAAGGCAAAAGAATGAACAAGCCTAATGTTGATCTCTTTTGTTCATACAGCTAACAACTGAATCTTCACGCACACCATTCTTCAATAAAAAGGATTAAGAGCAAACGCTGCAGCATGCCCACCACATTTCCAGCCCAAAGGCCTTTCTGGTATTTGTATCCATCTCCGTACAAGATTTAAAAACCTCTCCTCCATGCTGAGGTACACACAGAGAAAATAACACCCCTGACACAAAATCTAGTCCACATCCTTTTTAAACCAGATTATTCACACTCATGTATTTTGGGAGACAATGTAAACACGGTCCAAACTGGTCAGCTCATAGAAATTTCCCAGGTAAGCCTTTGAACTGAAACCCAGTAAGTCATTACCAATTTACAGAAGCCAGTTTTCTTTGTCAACAGGCTTATTTAACAGCTCTCTGCACCAGCAACTTGTTACAGAAGCACACAAACCTTCTCCTAGGAGAGTTACATAGAGGCTGCAAGCCTATTTGGTCATTCAGATGAATTTTTGGGCCCTTACCCTTTGGTCCATGTTCTGCAACAGTCTCTCCAAAAGCCATGAAGCTCATCATCAAAAGAACACTCCACAACATCAACAAAAGCACTAGAAGTAACTTTGCAAGACTGCACATGGCATATAGACATATAGGAATAGTGCAAGACTTTGATCTTCAGCCAGGAAATATTTCTGTCCTTCTAAAATCTGCACCTTCATAAACATGAGATTTTTTTGGGGGGTTGAACCTGCTCTGTGACATCCAAGTAACTCCCAATGGAGCTGAACCAAAAAAAGCCCAATAAACCGCTCAACTAAAAGAACAGAAAATAATTGCCCTCAAAGGAAGAATCTCTCCAGTGTCTTGGCTGCGTAACACTACGATAAACCTGAATAAATTGGTCTTGGTCTCTGTTGACACCGAAGACCTGGATGGATGTTGTTGCCATCCCTTTGAACTGAAGGACACAAAAGACCTCATTTATTCTTCCTTCTTCATTCCCTGCCATAAAAGCCAGGAAATTTAGTAATATGGCATTTCCAGTGCCATTTCATTTACTTTGTGCCTGAATTATTTTTATTTCCCAAGACAAATGAAGAAGTGTGAGACAAGCGGTCGTCCTTAATTCCAAATTTCCTGCCATTGGCCAGTTTAAACCATAGATCTGATGTTGTTAGGACAATATTTTCTTCTATATGTGTCTTACTGGTGATGTTAACTACTTACTGTTTATTTCCTACAGCAGCTGGGAACACGGAAACATGTACTGAAAGGGCTGAGTCACCTCTCTGTTGTCTAATGTTAGCATCACAGCCTGGACACAGCTTGGTAAGGATGTTCGTGCCTCCAGAACCAGGAGCTTCTGTCAGGGTGGAGTATAGACCTTCAAAAAGGAAGAAAAAAAAAGAAGCAGAGAGAAGCAGTGCCAAATGGGGGAGCGCCGACATACAATGAGCAGGGATGGACAGTCAGACCTTAATCCCACTAAATGGAAAGCAGATAGCCCTGAAGGGAACTTCTGCTACTCTTGTCTCATCAACCAAACTGTGATGTTTTCAACTAATTGAGGACAAGCAGAGCTTGCAAGGAACAGCAGGAGCCACTGCCATTATCTTCTCCCCGCTTTGCTTGCCAGCTGGAAGCAAGACCCCAGCACAAGCCCCCAGCACCAGCCTGGGGACTCCCCATGGATTCAATTTGGGTTAATAACATCCACGTTCCCTGGGAGCTAGGGATTTGTTATGGAAATGCTGCCAGAAAGGCTTAGCTTTGGCTCCTCTTCCCAAACATTCACAGAAAGGCTTCAAAGTGTCCATCAGGAGCCTGAGCTGAGTTGAAGACACAGGCAAGCAGGGAGAGATGCACCATCAGGGCTGTGGTTCCTGACAGAGACGTGGGGCAACAACAAGCTCTGGTTATCTAGGACTACAACAGACGGAGGGTCCTCTCCTTCCTTCCCTTCACAGTCCTCCTTTCCCAAATGCTCCTCTGGAAAAGCAGGTGAAATATACTGGGGTTTTTCTCATAAGCCATCTTCACTGCCTGCTCCACCTCTGCACCTTTCCATTGGCAAGGAAGGTGCCATTTGGGGCTGCTTGTCACCAGCTGAGATAAGCAGAGGTGCAAGAAAAAAAATAATTACCTTTCTATTTTTTTAGGGAAATACAGCAAAAGAAGGATAGAGGATATGAGACTGCCGGCAGGAAACCAAGTCTTAGCAAAGTGAGGTGTAATGAACAAAAAACACCAGTCCACAGGGCTCTCTGCAGGGGATGGTCACAACCCTAATGGAACCATCAGAAAAATATTGTTTTCCTTGCAGTAACACCTCAAGACCAATTTACTACAAAGAAGAGAGAGCTGTAAAAGACTGGGAAGTCACTTCATCCAGTGCTGCTTCCCAGGGACAGCATGAGGCCAGTTCAATTTGCGCCTTTTATCACCATTGCCTGAGTCTTGTTGCTGCTTTGCAGGAGCCCTCTCCCCAAGGCAATAAAACCAAAATTACTGCAGAAAGCAGGTTGTGGAAACAGCTCACCTGAAATTCAGGGGAGCTTTGCTGGGGTGAAAGCAGCCAAAAGACACTGGTGAATCCATCTGCCCCAGGTACCCGGCAGATCCCAGCCTCGGTAAAACCCTTCACACAGCACCAGGTGCCCTTCCCATGTGCTGAAGCAGTACAACATGAGCTCCCCATTTCTGTGGGCTCTAATTTACAACCAGAGCATCCCCATGCCCTACATTCCACTTCCTCTCCTATGCTTCCCCAGTGCATTTCTTTCCCCTTCAGGAGACCCTCCACAATTTTTTCCATCATTTTTCTTCTCCACTCCTGAGAGATGAGGGTCCCAACAGCTACTTGCCTCTCTTCTGCTGCAGCACTGCTGAGGATGAGCTGACCTGCCGAGCAACCCCCCCTCCCAGTCCAGAGCTCCTCTCTCCCAGCTTTGTTTTCAGGCAAAATTAGGCTGAGTTTCAAGCAAACCTGGGCTGGGCTTCAATTGAGCTTGAGCCAAGTCTTAATTTATACTGTCAGTGTATTGTTTGGGGTCAAACCCATAAGACACATGGTGGCTTCACTTCATTTTTGCTCCAATTTGAAAGCATCTGAGATGTCCCGGCTGCATTTCACTGCTGGCAATTGCCCTGACCACAACACAGAGAAGGGCTCATCTGGGAGCCGAACAAGGGGCTGGGCTGAGCAAAGAGTAAATGCATGGGGCTTCAAGTCTGGCCCAGGCAGTTACTTCAGGGTCATCCTCCCAAATGATAAATTCTCAAAAAACAAATCTCAGTGCAGGGGAAGATGCTGTTACTCTTAATTATACAGAGATGCATTTTAGCAAGTAACCCTTTGCCTGCAAGGGCTGCACATGATGGTAGGGCTTAACTAGGAAAATGTTTCTTCATTTGAGCACATCCAGCCAATGATCTTGATTTTGTCAGGTTAGGGTTTTGTCTGCACCACAGAAACAGAAAACACCCTGAATTAGCAAGGGGAGCAGTGAATCAGGCTGGCATCAGGTGATGAGGTAGGAAGTTCCTCCATTCCCACAGATTTTGCCAGCAGCAAGGATGGAAAAGTTGGTTAAGTTCAGCCAAGAACATCTACCCCATGCACAGCTCCCACACATATATAACATAGGTATGACAAAACAGATATGAGCTACCTCTTCCCTGCACCAGCACAAAAGAGGCAAGCCATGGTCAGCTACAGTGAGGGGAGGGTCTGCATCTCCTCCAATATAAAATGCTGACTTCAGAGATGCCACCAAGATGACTGCTTGGAGGCCAGCAAGGCCACAGGCTGGAGCACAGCCCTTCTCTGCAAATTTTGCTCTCCCTGATGGGAAAGTTTAGTCTTGCTGGGAGCCTGCATTTATCTTGTGGCTGGAGGAATTGCTCTGAACTGGAGACCAGTAAGTTAAACAATCTCCCCAGCTTGCCTTTGTGCTGCAAACATGTTACACAGTACTTCCATAGTTTGGGCAATAGTGAGGCTGTGTATCATGTATAATTCCTGGCCATCTGGAACAAGCATTAACCACAAATAAGCAAATTTGCTTGTTCTTTACTGCAAAGAAAGAACTTTGCCAGAGCAGTGCTCACTTCCACCAATGACAGATGTTTTGGGCACGCTTGGGTACCAATGTGCATGCGAACCAGAAATCACCCCTGTCCGCCCTGAGAACCCGCCAAGTTTTACAGACTGAGATTCTTGAATGCAAAGGAAAAAAAAATCTGCTTTTTAAGTTGACTCAAGTTTACTTTTTTCCTGGCTCTTTGGCCTGGTATCCCTGTGGACCAAAGCTCACCCCATGGCTCCAACGCTCTTTGTCCTGCCAAGTTTTGCAGCGGCGGGCAGCTTGCAGGCGATGCACGACAGACAACCGTATGGCTGAGTTTGGAGGGACACACAGAAGCAAGACCCCCATCAACACATCTGAACCAGTGCCTGGAAAAGTCCCCAGCCCCAGGATTAGGGGCTTCCTACAGAAGCAGCCCATACCCGCCTGCACACGTTCTCCCTTGCCTCTCATACACTCACACGCACAGGCAGCCGCTCACTTACTTTCAACCTCCCACACATAGCAGAGGGACAAAATGAAATCAATAAATAACCACCGTTAGCTCCTGCATTTCCAAAGTAGTGAACAGGGATTTGAATACATGTAATTTCCATTAACCTCATTTAGAGTCAAAAACCGTAACACCCTGGCCACTGCTCTACGAACGTCCGGGCTTACTGCAAGCCACTGGTGCTGGCAAGTTCTTGCTGTTTCTTTGCCCAGATGCAGGATTCTTTTTTGTTATTATTATTTACTTTTTTTTTAGCTGGGCAGCTGCTGTCCTTAAGTTCTCGTTTCACTGCTGCTGTTCTCAATTTACCAGCATTATTCAAAAGGGGGCCATGGTCCAGAACCACCACCCCTGGGTGCCTGGGATTTCGGTAGCAGGCTGCTGGAGAGCTCTGCACTTGGCTGCTAACCTGTGTGCAACCCCACTTCAAAGCTGTCACATTTTTCATAGAAGTTGCCCCGAAAATATGTGCACCCTCAGCCTCTGCTGCCCAAACAGGAGCAAGGTTCTGTGTCCCACCCCATTTTTGACACTGCCTCCCATAACATCCATTCAGGTAAACTTAGGAAGTGTGGGATAGACAAGTGAAGCATCTTCTGTGTGAGAAAAGGCTCAAAGACCTGGAGCTGTTCAGTCTGGAGAAGGGAAGACAGAGATGATCTTATCAATGCCTGTAAATATCTTCTCTAGAGATATTCAAAGCCTCTATTATTATTGTAAACTTATTATTATTGTATTTTTCAAGCCCTGATAGTCAGTCAGTGCAAGGGAAACCAATTACAACCTTGCTGTGTTGCACCAAGCAGCTCTTACCCAGACCTCTGCCTGTGTATTTTTAGAGGCTGCTCAGAACTGTGAGAAGACAAGGCAATTGTGCTCCTCTTTGGGAAATCCTTTTCAGGAATAGCAATTTATAATAGGAGCCCAGTGCAAAAGAAAGCACCCTTCCACAGGAAAGCGCCTTTACAATGGCCTTCAAAGCACTGAGGGACGAGGCAGGTGAAGTGTTCCGGGTTGCCCCTTTGTACTCATTTTCTCTTTTGGTCTTCTGGAAAAGGGACCAAAATAAACATACTTTTTTTTTTTTTAATGACTAAACAATATTTTGGATATGAAGGGAAAACAGATGAGAAAGGAACACGTACGTATAACTTTCATGCAACTGAAAACCACACTTTACGTAAAGACACTTTTATATGTGTTTGCTTCCTATGGAAAAAAAATAATTAAAAAAATGTGTTCTCAACACTACCTCAAAATATTTTTGAACAAATGCTTTTTGTTTAAAGAAACTCAGCTGCATCTCAAGCAGCTTAGCACACATACAGCCAAGCACTGCTGGCAGAGACCTTTTTCCAGCACTGCATTTGCACGCCTTTCCTACACAGAGCCCAGAGTTGGGCTCTTTTCTTGTTCCTCAGCATGGGTGATGCAAAGCATGGGTTTGTTTCACGAATGATTTGTTTACAGCTACATTGAAGAAAAGCTCTCTTTTAAGTCACACCTAGAAACAAGCGAGCAAACCCCAGAAGCTGTATTTACACGCAGAGATGCACTTCCATCCACCTGGCCATAAGGAACGAGTCCATCTACACAGCACGGAACCAGTTGCACAGGACAATACGTGCCTCTGTGCACAGCTGCTGAGCAGAACAGTTTATGAAAGCTCATGCACTCCATCCTCAACCACCTGGCTTGGCTTACCAGTGTCCAACCCAAACCATGCTTACGCATAACCCTTCCCTCCGATGGAACATGGAAGGATGTCTTTTACAACATTTTTTGCAAGGCCACCTGTTTTCACAAACCCTCCCAGTGTTTGAATCTTTGAGGATGTCTTTCTCTCTTGCTGCCCTTTGCTCAGGATGAAGCTCGCTTGCTTCAGAGCAGAGCCCCATACACAGCAGTACTGTGATCACACTACAGGCTGCTCCCCATAGGGCAGAGGTGCAGGTGAGGTCTGTTCATGGCACACGCCAGTGTCCCCGCACATCTCTCACCCGCAGCCTTCCCCTCAAATAACATGAGATCTGCCACCCTAAAAATAAGTTCAGCCGACAGCTGATCCCCACACAAAAGATCTTCCTTATCCCAGGAATTCCAGAGGGCTGACAGGCAGGGGAGCAGTCCCACTTTTTGCTCCCAGCCCTGAATACCGCTGTCAGCCTGTCCATCCGTCCATCCCCCAGCATCCTCACAGCTGAGCTCACTGCAAGCCCAAGCAGCCCCAGCACTGGCAGCTCCAGGCTATGGTGGGGGTTAGCAGATATCAGGGCCATACAAGTGCCACCTGCTTTGGCCAGTCACTGCCATAGTGTGAGCGTGGTGCGGATGGATAGAGGGCCATAGCAGTCTGCAAAATGCCTTGTCTCAGCCTCACGTTACTCATATGCACTGCAATCCTGTTCAGCACAGCTCTCCAGCCACAATCCCTGCTCATGCCTGCTGGCACAGGGCTGGCAGTGGCATCAGGACTATATAGACACTGCTGACACCAAAGGCCTTTGTTGTCTATTTATACCCTGCTCTCTAGAAGCAGCTCACAGGCTACAGTCCCACCATGCCTTGTCTCTCCTCACTTTGCAGTCCAGCTCCCAACGGCCCTACTGCTGCCATCTGGGGAGTTACTCCCTTCTCGCTTGTTCTTTTTTATACAGAGCACCATTAGGTGTCCAGATGACACTGTCTGGTTAAAAGGCAAGGAAATACTCTTCTTATCAAAGGAATTATGACGGGCTACTGATCCCAAGATCCCAGCTGTTATCTTCATGGCATACTGAAGTCCATGCCTCCTGCTGCACAGGTGAATTCTGGGGGCAGGGCTCTGAACAGGACTCATTGCAATAACCCAAACACATGATGCAGCCATTAGAATAACCAACTTACACATGCCCCATAAAGGAATTTCTGTATCATTACCTTCATTTTTCAAAAGGACTAGATAACACCATTGATACCCTATGCTGCTGAATGAACTCAAAGCCTATGAGCTCTCAAAGAGCGCCACGAGCTCTGTGATGAATCCATGGATGGACATACCCTTCACCATATGGATAACACGACCTACCTTCCCATCCCTCCTGATTCCTTAATGTTTTTTTACTTGCATCTTATGGGACTCCCAAAACCCACATTCCTCAAAACCACGAGACAGATATTTCAATCAGATGAGAGAAAACAGTTGAGGAAGGATGCAGCACCCAGCAGAGATCCTCTGGACTTCCTACTGGGGACAAGCCCTCTGCTAACCCCCAGCCCCATTTCTTCCCACCCTAGGGATTGGGACAGCAGACAGACACACAGGGGGACTGATGGATGGGATTTATTTATGAGCAGCGCAAGTCTGCACAGCCCAGGGATCCTCCAGCTGTCTCTGGAGCCACTCACAAAGCCGTATGGCTGGGAACTGTCAGCTGGAGCTGGGTCATGTTGCAGAGTAGGGGACCAAGAAGGAGGAGGAGGACCATAGCAGGTGATGGGATTGATGTGGCACACAGCAGTTGTCCTTCCTGATGCATTTTTGGGGCTACTGCTGCTGCTTGCACTTGGGAAATCAAAGGATGGAAGAGAAACAAAAAGTTCCCAGATGGCAGAGACCGACGTAGAAAGGCCACTCCAACCTGACCCATCTCCCTGCCCACATGGATGCATCCAACCCTGGTCACTGTACCCAGCTACCCCAACCTGACCTCCAGCTGCAGCTCTCCAGTAGTGGGACACATCTATGGGGTGGAACAGAAGCACTTTTCCCCTCAGAGTCAGGGCACAATGGTAAGGGAAGCTCTTGGGGTTCTGCTCATCACCAAAAAAAGCAGAAGCACAAAGCAATACAGCCCCAGCATCCCCACCCTTAAATTCAGCCAAGGCCACATCCATCCCAGAGATGCCAGGAAGAGCCCAGTGACAGCAAACCCCAACCGCTATGACCAATTTCCAAAGCATTTCCCATTTGTTTTCCCAAAAGCTGCTTGCTTTGTGCTAGAAAGCTCAGGGGCAGCCTCAGGGATTCTTTGTGCCCAGGAAGGCTGAAGCTGTATTTAAAAAGCACACGTTGTTGGTGAAGCTTTGAGGACCATATTGTTTCCTAAAGCATTGCTTCGTAGGCCCCAAAGGACTCATGGGAATGAAGAAAGCAAGCACTGGTTTCTGCTTTCCTCAAACAGATTGCTCAGTGGCACCAAGATCTAGAGAAATCACGGTAAAATGCAATCCTTCTGCTATTTGTGCTATTCTCTTTAATTTCTTCCCTGGAATTTGGGGGTTTGCCCTCTGTGGGAGGCTGTTTTGTGCAGAACTTGTAAAGTTCCAGCCCTTCTCAGCAGCCCAGCTGGCCCTACATCTTATGTTCACCAAGCTGTCTGGAGGATGCTCCATTACTAGGCTCCATCTCCCACCTTTGAGCTAGTTTCTGGACAAAGCCCAAGCACTGCCCTCCAGCAGATCTGGGTCCAGTGGTTCTCCTGACAACATGTTCTTCCCCATGCAGAAGAGAAGCGACAGCTGCCCTCCTCCCTGAACATCTACACAGCAGCCTGAGGACAGGACCTTCATCCCCGCACCTTTTGGAAGCGCTCACATGCATTAAGGGACTGAAAGAAAGCTGTTGCCCTTTGAAGCTTCTAAATGTTTTTTGTGCAAGCAGAAGGAGAAACCGTAATGACATGAATAAATATTAACAAAAATAGTAATAATAACCACAAGCATTAGTGATGTTTTGTGCAGGACAAGGGAACCCCGAAGGAACATAACATATTGGTGCACCACCATGAGCTGCTGCTGCAGCTCCCCAGGTGGGATCTTCTGTCCCTATTACTACCAATATCCCAGCTATTGGTCCTCAGGAGCAGGCTGGAATTGTGGCCCCAGCTCTAAAAAGCTGCTGCCATCTCCTGGAAAGAAGTTCCTTCCATAAGAGAGAGGCAAGAGTATGCCCGGTCAGTGAGCCAGAGGTGAGCACAGCCACTACCATCACCTGCCATCCTAGGCTGGCCCCAATGTTCTGTGGTGGCCCCTCCTGGCTACAAAGCCAGCATCTTTGCTAGGAGGAAACCGTCAAATAGTGTTGTTTGTTCCCCCTCACTAAAAATCAAAGAAACAAACCCAAAAATCTCAGCCATCCCTCTGCAGTGCTGTGTGGCCAAGGCACTGAGGTTGCCATGCCCAAACGATGGCACCCACAAAGGCACAGCTGAAGGCCTGTGCCAGGGCTAGGAGCTGCCCATGCGAGTGCCACTGCAGTATTTATATCCTTTTATTATGCTTTAAACCCTTCTGGAGAAACAGGTGCAGGGCTGCTTGCAGAACAGCAGCCAGTGGCATCTCCCTATTATGAACACACACGAGCAGGGGGACAGGGGCGGGTCTTATGAATCCCGGCTGAGTGCTGAAGCCAGGGGTGACAGCAGCCCCTGGAGGAGGATACATGCTCCCTTCTTCCTCACCCACCGGCACACAGAGAGCACATGGGATCTGCTCCCCCTGCAGAACGCCTCCTTCAGAGAAAATTTCTTTTAGACACAGCACAGTTCAATCCTACCTGAGATAATGGGAGCTCCCCTTCTTCTTGCCTGGGAACAGGGTGTTTCATGCCTGCTGTTGGGGGATGCCCAGAGAAATCCTCACACTCTATGTCAGCATCCCACTAGAAGGCCAGGAAATGTGGAACAAGATGGCCAGGCTGACTCAGCTTTAAAACACATTGCTTTCAGGTGGTGCCACTGATGAGGATGAGACCAGGTGCAGCTCTCAAGGCTGTATTCAGCTCTATACCTGCTATTTTTCCAGGCACTGGGAGCTTGCAGTGCCCACTGTTCACACTGTGCTCATCACCAACCCAAAGGGCTGCAGCAAGAGGATGAAGTGCAAATGGGCTCTTATTCAGCAGAGGTTACATGGGTCAGCACAGCTGCAGCTGGCTTTGAACATTCCAGATATCCCTGACCTCAGTGCAAGCTCTGGGCACCTCTCAACACCAACAGTCCACCTCTGCAGATCTATAAAACATCTGGCTCAGCAAGGGGGGGGACCCCGTTCTGCATGTCACCACCACAGGGAAGACACTTCCTCTCCCTCTGCAAAGGTCAGGGAGCCAGAGGGAAATTTATGTTCTTCCCCTCCTAAAACTCTTCTCCAGATGGGTCTCCAACACTGGATTTCTTTTTACCAGGAGGAGGAGGGAGGAGAGGAAGGGAGATGGGCAAGGGCATGACTGCAGGTCATGTTCTGCTCCTGGCAAATGCATCAAGCAGAGAGATCTCCTAGTGGCTCCTCCAGCACCTGCAGGTCTCCTCCCTAAGATGTCCCAGCCTTGCTCAGGAGCATATGGACCACACTGACCCACCTGAGCAGCCTATGACATTCAGCACGGATGCTGAATGCTGGGAGCCACCAGTGGCACACGCACAATCGCCCCACACCCACAGGGACACCTCAATGGGAAGAATTGATGGTGATGAGGGCCATCCGTTGGGCTGCACGCTGGCCCCGCAGATTGATGGCCTCAGCAATGGGCTGCACACAATGGCCAAGTTCAGGCTGCGGTGGCCGGGAGCTGAAAGGCGACGGACATAAATAAGCTGGGGGAAAGGGGGGAGGTAGAAGGCTGGCAGGGAAGGATAAATAAATACACTGTGGGGAGAGATGCTGCTGTGGGGTGGCCGATTTGGGATGATGCTACTTAATCAACAGCCCTGAGCCATTCCCCCACCTTCTGTCATCCCCTTCCCGTCCAGCTGCAGAGGGGCCACATCACATATCCCGTAAAATACAGAAAGAGGCTCTGCACAAGGGATTTTAGGGTCATCATTACACCATTATCAGTGCAGCTTTTCCCCCTAAGGCCTTTTAATCTCAGGGGGTTTTCCATGACCAGCCAACACATGCTGCCTCCCAAAGCACCAGCCCTGGTCTCCCTTCTGTTGGCCACCAGTGGACTTGGGGTTGGCAGGGGGCATGGAGCCGTACACTTCCCACACTGTCCCCATCTGCTTCCTTGGTGCTGGTTGCTTTTCTCCAAGCTAAATAAGCCCTTTGCATTTGTTGTGGTCTCCTCTCTCTTTCTCTCCCCTCCACTGCTCTGTCAAGGCAAACCTTGCCCAAAGAGCTGCTGTGATTTACAGCGCTGCTAACAAATGTCGGAGCCAGGGAGCCGTGCCGGAGCCGCTGGCTGGCAGCCTGCCTGGACAAACACACTAAAAGTCAACCCCAGTGTGGATACTTGAGGAATTAGTGTCCATACAAAGATGCATTAAACACAGGGAGAAAAATGGGCATTTCTTTACAACGTAGGATTGAAAGGCTCCTCAGGGCTGGTTAACATATGTCGCATCTCTCTGCACCTGCCCTGCAGCCCTTTGCTGTCTATCTCTGTCCCTGTCCTCACATCCCACACACAAGCATCCAAGGAGCATTGCTCTGCCATCAGCATTTGCCAACGGCCTTGGCATCATTCAAGGGCCTTCGCCCATGTTTGCGGGTTAATCCCCTCTCCAGCACTTTCTGCTCTGTGGATTTGTCCGTTCTGTGGCAGGAGAGGCTGCTCACCCTTGTAATGCTCCTTGTCCAATGCCAAATTTCCAACAGCCTGGGAACAGTATGCAGAAAAATATTGTGCTAAAACATATTAAAAAGTAAAAATAAAAAAGTAGCATCTGGGGCTCTTAGTCGAGCACAACATTTTCCCCAAGCAAACCTAACCCCATACTCACGCGGCTGTATGCCGGGGCTCTGGAAAGGCCATTATGCAAACTGATGTGCTGTAAATCTCCTGCATTAAAGGGGGATACCGCAGCCCACGGTAACCCAGCAGCTCACGGATCACCACACTGCCCCAGTGGACAGCCTTACCTTATTTTACCTTCATGTCTCATCTCCGAATCACGACTCCTCTCCCATCAGGATAGGGGTGGAGGATGAGTTTCTGGAAGCCTCCCCTTTATCAGTGCATGGAATGAGGGCTGGTTTTACCCCAGCCACACAGTACCATCCATGGCAAAACCCAGCTGTCATATCCTGGGTACCCGGTTGGCCATGAATGTGCCTCTCAAGAGGTGCCCCACAAAGCCAGCATGGAGATCCTCCAGCTGGGATGGGGAATGGAAAAAGCAGCTCTTTCTCATGCTGCAAGAGTCACCAAGCAGGGCCAGCTCCAAGGGCTGGGCTTGAACCCTGCCTGCAGCAGGTACACAGAAAGTTCCTGTTTGTTCCATACAGGATCACCATGAATGGCCTCACCGCACATCGTAACTTGGGATTTTATTAGCCCCCAGCCACAGTCATTCCGGGAAGCTCTAAAAAGCCACTTTGATTCCCAGGCTCTGTTTTTTCTTTAGGAATTAAAATACCTTTCATCATCGCAAAGAACGCAGAGGAGTTACAGAAAAAGGGTGGGGTAGGAAATTAAAGTAATTAGGGGGAATGGATGGAATGTGCTGGGCCTCTTTGGGCACATCCTCACGTGGGGACGAGCCTTGACCCCACTCTGGTGGGGCAGAAGCACCCCTTGGGGCTGTGGTGATTGCCCTATATGGGTGAAGTGGTAGGAGCCCTGCTTCATGGCCATGGGGACCTTGGGGCCAGGAAGCATCTAAATCAGGCAGTCCCACAGCATGCAGCGGTTTCCTGCCTGGCCCTGCAGGAAAGGGACCAGTGAGCAAACTGCAGTGTGGCCAAAATGAAGGCAGTCCCTTGAGTCAGTGGGCTCACTTGGAATGCCAGTGTGGGGTGTGAAAAATGGCAGCTGGGGGCCTGGAGGAAAAGTAAGCAGGTCATGGATGGAGTCCTGGAGGTCTTATGGCTGATAGAATCTTAGAATCTTAAGGTCAGAAAAGACCTCTCAGCTCACCCAGCCCAACCCCAGACCACCCCCACCTGCCCACTGCCCATGTCCCTCAGTGCCACATCTGTACAGCTCTGCAACTGTGGCTGCACGGTGAATGTATAGAGCTGTCGCAGATCAGAGCCCATCACAAGAATCATGGCCAAGTTCAGGGGGAAAAAGGAAAGAATACAAACTGAGGTCACACCTTTCCTCAGCTCTGTTTTCAGCAACAAAAATATCTGAGAGTGGAAGCTGTGAGGATGCAGCTCTGGTGCTGGCACCACACAGGAGTTCCTCCAGGGCTGCTGTGTCCACCAGGCTCTGTTCTGTTTGTCTTTGGCTCCCATAGATGCTCATGTATTGACAAGCATCTCCCCAAACCTACACGTCAGCAGAGTGGGGAGGATGCCAGGGAAATACACTGTGCAAGCATCTGTCTGTCCATACAGCTCTGAGTCTGTATGCGGGGACACAGGGCGCTTCCATTTGCTTCTTGACGAGGGACATCTGGTCGTGCCAGCACAGCAAAGCCACACTCAGCTTCAGTGTATCGTGAATTTGGGCAGGGAACAGGAAGGCTCTTCACAGCCTGGGAGGCACCAGGCAGGAGGAAAACAATACTGGCTGCTGAACACTCGGGGCCCGGGTGCTTTTTTTGTAGAAAGTAAGAAGAATGGATGTTTACTCGCAGGAAAGCTAGGAGCGGAAAAAGTTATCAACTCCATTGTTTGCCACAAATAATTTCACCTTATACAGTCATACGGTGCATTTGGGAAAAAGAAAAAAAAATCACAGAAAAAAGAATTGTTATTTAGCATCACTCAGTGCCTTACCATGGAGGCAGCACCATCTCCTGGCCGAGCTCCCTGCACTGAGCTTGTAATGCCCCCAAAGCGCTGACCCGCAGCTCTGCCACCTGCAGGGGTTGGTGGTGCAACCGTTGTGGTTTTGGGCATCACAGAGTGCAGAGAGGGGACACACAGCCACCAGCTGGCTCTGGAAGGAGGGCTGATAAATGACAGCACCATGCCACCTGAAGAATTATTAACATCAGGGAGGCTGACACCTTGGCTTTGCCCATACAGCCGGGTCTGGGGCAAAAGTGGGGTGCCCACCACTTCTCCCTGACAGGTTTATGAACACCATGCTGGGGGGGGGGGGTAAATCATTGCTAGAGTCACAAGGCCAAGGGACCTCTAATGCAGGGGGCTCCTCACCACAAGCTCCCCAAACCCACGTGCTCGTTGGGTTGTTGCATCCCACAGCCAGCCTCTTGCTGTCTCTCCAGCTCAAAGAGAGTGGGATGGAGCTGAACGTCCAGGCTGGCCCCAATCCTATTCTTCTTTGTCCCCCCTTTCCCTGAGAACCCCCAGGGGCTCCAGGTGGCCATGGCACAGTGTCGAGTATCGACCTGGTGTTATCAGCTCCCGCTTTATCAGGAAGGGGCCCACTCCACACCGAGCACCTGCCCCATCAATCTTCCCCCGTCCCTCGGTGCAAGGACCCAGCTGGGGACAGGAGCAGCAGCGATGGGGACAAGCTGGCTGCCTGTCCCGAGCTGGCACCTGAAGGCTTCATGAGTGATGATGGATGGGCACCAGGTTCTGGCTGCAGACATGCCTTGATTTGCCCTTCTCTCTTGCAGTATGAGGTCTCCCCACTGTTCTCCCCATCGAGTTCAGCCCTGGCCCAGACAGGCGGCGTTCCCCCTCGCACCGCTCGGGATCCCCTTTCAGCTACCGCTTTTTGTATCGGTTTTAAAAGGGGGCACTGCAGCTTTAAAGAGATTCCCAGACTTGCCTTTGTGACCGGAGGAGAGGGTGGAGTGGTGGCGGAGGTGGGGACCCAGAAGAATGAAATAAAGAGGAGTCCAACAAAAAGAAGTTAAAAGTGTGAGTGACAAGTTTGCGGCAACAGGCTCCAGCCCCTGTGGGGTCGTTTGCACGAAGAATGGAAACAAACGAACAAATGAGCTGGATTTTCATGCTTGGTGGACGGTGAATGAATAAGCATCTTTTAAAACCCTATCAGGAACTCTTTGGATTGTCATTATAGCTGTGGGGGGGTGGGGGGTAAGGAAAACTTTTGAGCGCTGGCCATGTGAAAGAATCCCAATTCTTCACTTTTTCTTTGCTGGCGAGCGTGGCTCCGCTGCAGTGTGCAGCAGTGCGAGAGCTTTGGGTCAGCACGTGGGAGCATCCCATGCCCATGGAGCATCCCATGCCCATGGGAGTATCTTGTGCTTACAGCCGCTGAGAGGCCACGGGGTTGGGGAGTGCCCCAGACCACCAGTATCCCCTGCACTTGGTCACTTTTTGGAGGCAAGGGAATAAGGAGGAGCGGTGACATGTCTGTTGCCCTGAGGAAGGGACACACAGCTTCCCCTTGGCCATCCCTGGCCATGAGCCTGACCTTTCCAAGCCATGCTCATCATGTACTGATGGACAGGTGCTGGTCTCAGCTGCTTGCTGTCCAAAATCTGGTTTAACCTCCAACAAAATTCTGCACTGGTGTGGCAGTAGTAAGCATAATATTATGTATTCCAAATTTCCTATCTAAATCCAAATGTTGTAGTGATGGGGTCCCCCCTTCCATCTGCAAAATTAAAAGGGTGAGTGCTCTGTGCAGGATTTCCATGGGCAGACCTGGCACAAGGCTGCACCCTGGGCTGGTGCGGGTCCCCACGGCCACCTGTCCCTTCCCACCACAAAGTGAGGTAGCATAAAGGCAGGCGCTGGCGCTGGGACAGCCCCGTGGGGAGAAATGAGACCATCATGCACTGAACATAGAAAAAAGATAAATGGAAAAGGAGTCTTTCATTCTTCATTATCAAGTTTCCATGGGTTTGCCAAAACCATAGCAACCAGTTCAAGCAATGATTAACTTAATAATGTGGAGGCAAAGGGGGGAAAAAAAGCATTCAAGCCCCTAAAGAAGTCACTAGCTCTCCTGAGGTAGTAAATCCGACCCCCCCCAACACAAAGCCCCACAGAGGACCAGCGGCATCCCAAACTCCCAGAGAAAAGAATCTACAATGCCACAAAGTCCACTGCAGTAGTCACATTCTGGAAATCCAGCTGTGCCATCCCCTTTTGAGACTTCTGTAACACCTGCTGCCCACCAGCCTTCATTTCCTTGCCCCTTCTCCTGCCCATACGTACCCTGAGTTCCTTTTGCCTGCTTTGCCAAATGGCTGATTTTGCAGCACCCGTCCAGTTATCCTCCCTGTCCCATGGAACATGCAGGCACAGTAGAGTGATGTTCTCCAACACACAGAAGAGCTGGGAAAGCATTAAATGATTTTATCACCCAAATAACCACGGGTTCTTGCCTGTGGCCACACACAGAGGCCTTGGAGCACGTTGCAGACTGTTAGGGTATGAAAACAAAAAGCAATTCAAGCAGCAAGGGGGGAAGGGGAGGAATACTGTTAAGTCTTTCATTCTGCCTGTCTGACCTGCGGTGTAGATAGATCACGTTCGGGAGCAGCGCACACAGATGGGCGCACGCTGCCCGCTCCCGGCCTCAGCCTCTCCCACCGCCTGGGATTCCCGAGGGGCAGGAACAGCCGATCCCTTTAAAAAAAACACATATACATCCCAAAATAACGCGGCAGGAGTTTCCGAGCGCATCAGCTCCTGGCGGCCCTCTCCCCACCCAGCGGGCCGGGGACGGAGCGCACGGCGGCGCCTTCAGCACCATGGCCAGGGCCCGGTGCGCCGCCGCGGGACGGCAGCGGGGCCGCTCGCGCAGATTCCGCGCAGATCCCGCGCAGCGCAGCGCAGCCGGAGCCGGGACGAGGCGCCCGGGAATCCCGCACTCTTGCTCTCGTCTCTTTTAGGTTTTTTTCCCTCTCGTTGCGGGGCCGGGGGGCTGTTTGTGCGCGCGCCTTTGTTTCCAGTAACCAAATTTCTTTTGTTCTACAAATTGCCTCAAAAGCGACTCTTTGCTGCTGGCAAATGGGCTCAGCTGAGAACAATTAGCATCACAATGGGCTTTCGGCCTCGCAGGGCGCTTTGTCTAGCGACGACCATTCCGCTGGGGAGCACCGAGCGGGGAGGGCGCCCGACCATAAATCTCCAGCTACAAATTGAGTCACGGGAGGAGAGGGCCAGGGAGGACTCGCGGGATCCCCTCCTCCCGGGGCCGCTGAGTGGGCGCTGTTCCTTTTCCCACCGACTCTGCGGAGCTGCCCCGAGCTCGGCGCCCTGCGTGAGGCTGAGCTCTCCTGGGGAGGCCGGGGTCGCGCCGAGGCCAGTCAGCTGCGGGCACTCGGCTCCAGGAGCGCTGCGCCCTGGGGACGTCCCAAAAATGGCTCGGGGCGTGAACCTGGCTCTGAAAATAGGGGGACGCACGGCGCGAAATGCGCGCAGGGTGGTGGAGGGCGCACGGAGGATTGCTCAAGGGCGCAGGACCCCGCTGAGCTGCTCTGAGCACACACAGTGCTCAGGCCTCCTCGCGGCCGGCGCTGTCTTCCCAGGCGCGTACTGCGCGCGATATTGAAAGATCTTGTTGGAAAGGAAAGCAGCGGGTTGCACAGGTCTGACCGCGACACACTTTATTCTCCTCTTCTTCCAATAGTAACTAAAAAATAATAAGAAAAAGAATACATTCGCGGCCCCTTCAGCGGTACAAACATACGGACCACCGCTGCCAAAAATACTCTTATATACAAAATATATATTTGTTACGAAATATAATCAATAAATACAGATAGCGACAAATTAATATAATTTACCGTTTCCGAGTACAAAACCGTGATTTGTGCCTGCCCGCCCGACCCAGGTCCTGCTTCGCCAGGCGGGACGGGGAGGGACGGGGGCCCAGCCGTCGCCCCCGGCGCAAGGTGCGCGAAGAGACCCTCGGGCGCTGTTCAGCGCCGGAGAGCGGCCCGGCTGGTCTCAGAGAAAGGAGGGGAAGGCGGCGGGGCCGCGGCGCGGGGCAGCGGGCGGTGGGGCGGCGGGGCAGGGCGAGCCCCAGGGCCCGGGGGAGGTGGCGGCGGCGACGGCGGCGGGGGGCGGCGGCGGGGGAGGTTCGGGTAAGCCCTGCTCGGCCAAGAGTAGGCTCTGCGTGAGCGCCCAGATGTAGTTGTGCGCGAAGCGGAGCGTCTCGATCTTGGTGAGCTTGGCGTCGTCGGGGAAGGTGGGCAGGACGCTGCGGAGCGCGTCCAGGGCGGAGTTGAGGTGGTGCATGCGGTTCCTCTCCCGGTCGTTGGCTTTCATGCGCCGGCTTCGCTTTTGCTTGCTGAGCGGCCCCTCGCCTCGCGCCTTCCCGCGGCCGCGCCGCGCCTTCCCCAACCCCTTCCTGCGGGCCGCCTCCCGCGGGGCCAGCGCGCTGCGGGCGGGGGACGCGCCCCGGCTGCCCGTGCCCGCGGAGCCGCCCGCGGCCGGGGATGCGGAGGCGTCGGGGTCGCCGAAGTAGGGTTGCCCGGCGCCAGGGGTGCGGTCGCTCTGAGGGGCCATCGTGCGAAGCCGAGCGGCGTCGGCCCGCGGGGAGCCGGCCCCGAGGCCCCGCTGCGCCCCGACGACGACGACTGCACCTGCACTCCCTCGGGGAAGGCTCCGCGACCGCCCCGTGCAGTCCCTTGAGCGCGGGCAGCACGGGTTGCACGGCCGGCACACGACTGCCGTTAAGCCCCTATATATAGGGCTGGCAGACAATGGGGATTTCCCGGTCGGGCGGCGTGCGCGCCCCCCCGCCCGCACCCACCCCTTGGCACGCTTTTATCTTATCAGTCCGCCGGGAGCGTGCCGGCCCGGCACCGCCCGCAGCCCCGGCCCGGCCGAGCGAGAGCCCCCGCAGCCCCTCCCGCCCCGCGCCCCCCAGGCTCCGATCGCCAGCGCCAGGCCGAGGGAGGGGGAGCCCTCTCTGCTGCCCGCTCCCGTCGCCCTTCCGCCGCACCCCGGGAAACAAGGGATGCCTCCCGCCGGGAAAGGGTCCCCCCGAAGTGTCCCCGGCCCCCCGAGTCCCGCCGGCCCCGCGCTTGGCCCGGGGAGGGCAGCCCCACCGCCGGGGCTCGGTGCGCAAAATGCTTCCGGAGCTTTGCGCACGGACGGCGGCGAGCGGCGGGGAGCTGTTCCCTCCCTGCCCTCGTTCGCCCGGCGCGGTGCGCGGGACCACTGACGGCGGGGCCGGAGCCCCCCGCGCAGCACGGAGCCCTCGGGTGTGGCGGGCGGGTCCGGCCTCGGGGCGCAGTCCGGGTGGGGCGGGAGCCCCCCGCTCCATCACCAAAACGGCGCGGCGATGCCCGCACGGGGACGACGGCTCCGCAGTTGGCCGTGCCGGACCGCGCCGGGGCGGGGGGCGCTGCCCAGGGCCGGGCCCCGCCTTCTTCTCCCCTCCGCCCGTCTGCGGTCCCCGGCCGCGGTTCGTGCCCGGGGGGGAGGCGGCGCGGGGCGCTGGGGCTCTCCAGGGGCGCGTGGCGGCTGCGCTCCCCCGCGGGCGGCGGTCGGGGAGCGGCGGAGCGGGGCCGAGGGGTGGGGGCGTGCGGCCCCGAGCGGCCCTCGCGTAGGGGCTGAGGAGAGGGCGGCGGGGGATGAATAGGGAGGACCCGGAGGGGCCTTTTTTTTTTTTTTTTTTCCTTTTTTTTTTGTGCCTGTGCAATTGGATGACAAAAAAATCTGGCGAGCGAGTTTGCAAGGCTCAGACTGCCCACTTCAAACGTCCTTCAAACAAAAGCTGGAGAGGGAAAGAAAGCCCCACCTGGTACCGCTGTTTGCTAAAATAATAATAAATAGATTTCGTTTAATAAATAATTACAAGAGATTGTAAAGTGGAGTGCTTTGGGAAGCATTAATCACGGGGCCGGGGGCAGACATCACCTGCTGGCGGACGGGACAGCGGCATTGTGACATCACCTTCCCCCGCCGCCTCCCGATAACTGCCCCGAGCCGCACAAAGCCGCCCGGTGTGTTTACCCACGGGGGCAGAACCGGCACAATATCGCCGCGGACGTGATAAAAACCCGCGGGGGCTCCGCGTCGCGCTGCCGCTCGCACCTGGCCGGGTCCAGCGACGCGGGGTGGCACCGAGCGGCCCTCGGCCGCGTTTACATTGCCCCATTTTATGCTCCTTTACAACAGGTTTACTGCAAGCCCTATCTCCCGGCCCTATTTGTCTTATTTTATTGAAAACATATGGTAACCAGCGCGGCCCTCGCCTGCCAGGCGCTGGAGACGTTTCGCAAGCCGCGGTCTCCCGGCCGCTGTTTGAGCACCGGACGGGGGGGGGTGGACGCGATGCTCGCCTCCCCCCGAGCCTCTCTGGCCCTCAGCCGCCCCCACCCCGCACAGCGCGGCCCCGCGCCCCCTCCCGGGCTCCCTCCTATCCTCTCGTCCTCTCGGAGCCTCGCGCTGCGCTTTGTCACTCTGCGGAGGCGCCCGACAGATGCGCGCTGCCCCGGCCCGGTGCGGGCGCGCACGGAGCGCAGATGCCAGGCGCGGGGTGGGCAGATGCCGCTTTGTGGACGACCGCTGAGAACAAAATTTCTCCCTTCCTCCCCCCACGGTGGGGAGAGGAGAAGGGACGAGGGAGGAAATAAAGAATTAAAGAGAGAAAATAGGAGAAAGAGAGAAAAGCGGCCGTGGGAGCGCGTCCCGCCCCGCCGGGCGCACGGGGACCGCTGCGCAGCGCTCGGGACTTGAGGGGAGAAGGCGAGCCGCCCCCGCTGGAGGGTCCCCGGGGCGTCTCCCGGCCCCATTCACCACCCGGATCCCGCGGGACACGGCCAGCGGCTGTGCTGTGCCTGTGTCCAGGGAGAAGGGCTGAAGGGAGTGGGGAAACCAAATGGCCCGGGGAGGAAAGAGAAGCAGCAGGTGCCGAGCACAGATTGCTCAGCGTTAGCCGGGGTCTGTGGTGCACACAGGTGAGTGCTGTGAAACTGTTCTGCTGAGGCATTCCACAGCCATGAGGAGCATGCATGGTGTGGAACTGCAGGGTCCTCTGTCACCATTTCCCACCTGTCCCAGACCCTCAAGGTTTGCTCCCTTCGTGGAGAGCACTTTGGCCCCACACTGATTTACCCTCACCAGGAGAGTTGCTCTCTTTAGGGCTCTCTGGCTGTGCCTGAGCTCCACAAGCTCCTGGAGAGGTCTCACAGGTACCCCCAAAACTTAACCCCACACCCCATGACAGCTCCATGGAGTGCACAGATCTCTGCCACCTGTGAAACGCTCTCAGGCTGCCACCTCTGAGCACTCCCAGCTGTCAGGCAAAGCCCAGCTCCTGCCTTGCAGGTGCACAGTGGATTTATGACTGCTGCAACCCAGGATGCTCTCAGCAGCTGCCCATCAAGCACCAAAGAACTGAGCTGTGCTTGGTCCTGCTTTGGAGCCTCCCTTGGTCACACTTTAGAACACTAGGAAGGTAACAAAGAGATGCCAAAAACCAGCCCTGATTCTCCCCATCTCCTTCCAGTCCTTCCCACCCTACTGCCCAAGCCAGGCCAAGGCTGTTCCCAAAGAAAAGGAAATGTGTTCTGCCATGGGACAAAGCATGCAATGGATGAGGTGAGCCCAGGAGTCTCTTGCACAGGAGGTGTGTGCAGGGTCGTCCTGTGCAGGGTCAGTGGGGTGTGCAGGGATGGGAGGCATCAAAGGGAATGGGCAGCTCTGGAGAGAAGACAACGTGTATTTTTAATAAAAAGGAATGTGGGTATTTTCAGCCAAAGCACTTTGCAGTACATAGCACGTAACTCTACCACCACCCAGCCCTGAAAGAGAAGCTGCACCAAGTCCAAAGCAGCCCCGAGCACTGCAGTTGCAATGAGTCGTGCTCCAAACTTGTGCCAAAAGGTTGTGGAAGTTGGTGATTTCATCATGAAGCCTAACAGATAACCACCTCCCCAGGCCTGCATTATCTAGGGGGCTGGGTGACTGCCAACTGTAGGGGGGGACTGGGGGATGCAGAGACCAAGGACAGAGTCTTGAAAACCTATCCAGGATGGAGGCTGCCACTAGCAGCCCCGTGGCACCATCTGTTGAGCCCGTGCCATAGCTGAGCTTGGCCATCATCAGGAAACGTTGGAGGGAGTGTGGGTTCACCCCCACTGGCTGGAGTTGCTGCTGTGCCCCACACTGGGTTCTGGTGCTCCCCAGCTCACTGACAGTCCCCATCCCCAGTGGAGGCCAGGGGGACTGAGGCTGCCTTCCTCCTTATACCCACACTCAGGGGTCCCATCACCCAACACCTGCTTCCAGGTGTTACGGACGTGCAGGGCAGCATTGCCTTGACTTGTGGAGCAGCAGGAACAGCGCAACCCCATCACACCCTGCAGATTGCTCCCAGCCATCTCCAGCTTTGGGGTCCCCAGCCCAACACAGCCCTTATACCCCACGCAGGGATGCCTCTCCCTCCCCCAGTTCTCACAGAGATCCCCCCCATTTTTCCAACATCATTTCACTTTCTGGAGCAATCTTTTTTTCTCCTTTTTTTGTCCCTTTTTTTTTTTTTTTTTTTTTTAAAGCAAACCATCTACCATATGTTCTCCCCTGAAAGGGGTAATTGTTAACAGATCATTAAAACACCGTGGCGAGTGCTCTGAGATTCCTTCCCTTGGTCTTACGCATTATCCCGTCTCTGTCACCCTTTCAATGCGGCTTTGAGGGCTCTGCTTTTCTAACTTCCTTCTCGGGGGAGAAAAAAAAAATAAATGAAAGAGCCACTAAAGTGACCCTCTTCACAGCTCTCCTCCTTTCTTTTCAATGTCTTTTTCGACACCCAACAATAATTCGGGGCCGGCGTGCTGCGGGCTGGGGACTGAGGGCCGCATCCTGCCCTGCTTGTGGGCACTGGGGCAGCACACGGTGTGACATCTACCTTGCCCTTCCCTTCTGCAAAAGGGGTCTGAGCATCCCCAGCCCTTCATCGCCTTGGCTGTGGAGAGCGTGGGCACGGACAGTGAGGTTTGGTTCCACATTCCCTGCTCAGTGCATTTCCCCCCCATCCGTTGGCTGCTCCCCCCAAGCAGTGATGTGTCTGCATGGCTCAGCACAGCCTCGCACTGCTCCTCCGTGGTTCTGAGCAGCAGCACGAAGCCCTGGAACCTGCTCCTACCCAACTCCAGCACAAGAGCCTGGCACAGGCTGAAGAGTACTGACACCTGTGTTGGGACAGATGGGGAGAAAAAAAAACAATTGAATTCATTCTGGTTTTTGTTTTGGGGTGTTTTGTTTTTGTTTGTTTGTTTTTTAATAAAAGCTCCCAAGCCTTGCACAGATTCTCCAATGGCCTCCAGTAGCTCCGTGCCTGCATGTAACCCTGCGGTCCAGCAGCAGGACGCAGCGATGCCGCCGACAGCGATGAGCCACGAAAACATCGGCTCGACGCATCTGCAGACGGCAGCAAATCGCTCTCTGCTCTCGGTTTCCTCGATTCTGCCGTGACGCACAAAGTGTGATGCTGCCTCCTGCTGCCGGACGTGGGCACAGAGCCCCATTGACAGCCCCACTGAGCCCTTGCATTCTGAGCAGCGATGCTCAACCACCCCTGGGCTGCAGACGGTTTCGGTTCGCACAGCACCCATCCCACAAGGCCCATCTCCACTTCAACCCGCTCCCATCTCCCTGCAGAGCCACCCACACCCCTCCTCCCCACCGGTGGCTGAGAGCTGCTCGTAGAAAGGCACGAACAAAGCAGACACCAGCTCTCTCAGCACCAAAGGATGCTCAGCAGACAGATCTTGGGCAGCTGAGATGGAAAATAAAGTAAGAAAAAAAAGTGGTTTTTTTTTGTGCCCTGTCAAGCCCACACCGCTAGAGGGGGGCTGTTTGTCGCGGTCCCAAAGCAGCAGCTCTGCAGAGCGCTTGGAGGGGTGGGGTGGAGGGAACGCAGCTCGGGGGTAAGCGATATTCAGCACTATTCAGCAACCTCAGAAGGAAGTAATGCTGGATCCGACCCACCTGAACCACAGTATCATTCCATGCCAGTATCCATCCCATCAAAAGGGCAGGAGCTCTTTGGGAAGGGCCCACCTGTGCATCATGAGCAAGGTTGCAGTTGTTTCCTCATAGAGGTGACCACTGCTGGGATCAGCACAGCCATGGGCACACTGAATGAGGTGCTGGCAATGGGTCCCCAGTTCTTGCTGAGCACCGGCAGGGAGGAATCAGTAAACCCCACTCCCAAACACCGTGCTAAGAAATGCAAGTGGCCCCAAACCTTTGTGCCCCACCACCTGTTGTGCTGAAGAACTGCTCCCCAGCAGCCCCAAAGATTCTCCCATAATTTTATAACCACCCAAAATCCAGACATACTTTTTTTGACCCCGCTTACCCAAATTCCCAGAGCAAACACCAGAGTGTGCTGTGGAGGAGACAACCAGACACTGCTGATGGTAAGAGAGATGTTTGACCTCTTTCTAACCATCAGTCATGCTGTCAGCAGTGAAGGACTGAGCCAAGTCTTTTCCAAGAGCCATGGAGATGTGGCACTGAGGGACATGGCTCAGTGTGAGGTTGGTGCGGGCTGGGTGACCCAAGTGGGCTTTTCCAACCTGAATACTTTTCTGATTCTTTTCTAGTAGATGGAAAAGCACTGAACTTCCTTAGAAATCCTTGGTATGGGAAGCAGCTCCTGCTTTCTCAGCATTGAGAGTCCAAATGGTTTTGGAAAAAAAAATATATATATATTTTTATTTTGACAAGAATCAAATTCAGAAACATTTCAACATAGATAATTCCCCCCAAATCCTTCTAACACTTAATTTACTAATGAGGAAAAATACAGTACGTACAAGGCTCAAACATCTCATAAACTGATACAAAAGCAAGACAGTAACAAATCGCATTAAAAGTCTATCGAGCATTACCTGATTAATCCAACATTGGCATTTGCCCCATCATTAAAAGGCACAAAGGACCGAGCAATGAAGTGTTCATTGTCACATCCATTACTGTCAGTAAATCCATCGAGATTAGCATAAAAAAGTCATTAAACACGTGTTTAATATTCACCCTTTAGATCAGCAAGAAATCTCTCCTCTGATTTGCAACCAGTAAGGAAATGAAATTGGGAAAGGCACAGAGAGGCTGCCCAGGACACAGAGCCCCAGCCTCACCTTCCAGCATACAGCCAACAGCTGCGTTTGCTAGCAAGGCTGCCCTGCTTGCAGTCAGGCCCCAAAGGTGCACAGGGACTTAGAAGGTTCCTTCCAACCCAAGCCATGCTGTGATTCCATGACACCAGCATTACCCCACTTTGGGGTCAGTGGGCAGCCCCCAACATTCTTCTTGGTTGGAGAGGGCGGCCTCTCCAGAGGGAGGAGGGCGATGTGGAATGGTGCACACGTGGTGATTCCACAGCTGTGTAGGCACGGTGGTTACCTGGTCTGCTTCCCAAGGAGCTAGGAGCAACCTGAGCACGGCACCCAGGGATCTCACAACAGCTCAACCCACACCTAGAGGCAGCGGAAATGTTAGAAATACTAAGACCACAGGGTAAAGAAGAGACTCTGCTTTTGGTATTCTGCTTGGAAAGAAATACCAAAGAAGAGTTAGAGTTGATCAGTCACACCCAATGTCCGTAATGGCCACAGAAACACAAACCAGCACGCAAGCTGACGGGCTCTGGAGGTTCCTGCTGTCAGCCTGGGTAGCACATGCAGCAGCCTCCATTGGAAAAATCAGGATCAGGGCGCTGCCGCATCTCCCCGAACAGGCTTTCACCAAGTTTGTGCTCAGCTATGATGTCTTCCACCCGTGTGATGTACAGCAAGGACAGCAGCACCCCCAGGAACTGCAAAACAAGGGCATCGCCTGCTGCTCATTGTGCCTCATAGCACTGCTTGCACAAAGCAGGTACACAGCGCAGGCAGAGGGGCACAGTGTAGCATTCATACTGACAGCACAGAATTGTACAGTATCCCAAATTGGAAAGGACCCATAAGGGTCACGGAAAGCAAGCCCAAACAGCTCCCATCCCAGCTGACCACAGCAAGAAGTGGGATATCTCATACTGAAATTTCTGATGGGGATTTTGCATAGAAGGGAAAATACAAGATACTGGGGGTTGGAACTGGATGATTCTTGACATCCCTTCCAAGCCAACCCATTCTATAAGAAATGAGTAGTGCTTGTGAACAGCTGATACAGCAAAAGACTTCCCACAGCACAAAGACACTCCCTGTGAAGCCACGGCCCATTTACCTGGGGGAGCAGGATGCCCAGCAGAACGCCAGCCATGATGCTGTAGTTGTCCAGAAACCAAATGAGCACTGCATTGGTGCACCCACGGACATAGATGACGTCTTGGATACTCAAGCGCTGCAAAGCAACAGAGCAGACATCATTAAAAAACTAAAAGCCACCTTCTTCTAAGCCCCCTTCCCCCAAAGAAGTGCATCTCATTCTAATTGTAGACCACATAGGAAGGACAGAAGAGTCTCTGCCACTTTTATCGGCTCTTCCAAGTTTTAAGTGCAGCAGTGGAAAAACATTAATTATAATTATATTATATTATAAATAGCCTACAAAGAGGAGCCACCCCAAGAGGCGAGCACAGCACAGCAGCTCTGCTCCTCTTCCAGGAAAGAGCTCTTTCCAAGTATTTCAGATCCCAATGGTGGGTATTTCATTCTGATGTCCTAAATTGGCTGTACAGAAACCGACTGTAGTCACGCCACTACTCTGAATATTGACGTGTCCTTCTTTGCTGTGCAGTTATTGTAAGTGGGAGGTTATTTCTGGAAGGAAATGCTTCACACATGTCAAACAAGGAAAAAGAGAAAATGCACAATCAACTACAATCAGTTTAATGGTTGCTTTAACTTTTCAGTAGATTCGAGCATGTAGAAAACCTTTTGTTACTGACAAGGATAAGCTCCCAAAATCAGAACCTTTTACCATCACAAAATGGGTGCTGATTACTTTACCTCTTTGTCAATGGTCTTGTATCCACACATGGTGTTGATAATGTCTGTCTGAAAAGAAAAAGAGAAATAAAATGTAGAGTAAAGCACAAACCCAGAGGTGCCACCACCTCAGGTCATGGGTTGGGGACAGCCACACCACACTGCTTCACCCGGTCACTACACAGCCAGGAAGTGAGGGACAGCCTGCAGCAGCGATACTTGTGCCCAGCTCAGCCCCGGGAAAGCAGAATGATGATTACAGCAGGGAGAACCAAGAGCTTCTCCCAGGACCCCCAAAGTCAGACCTCCACAAGGCAGCTGACCCCCATCCACCCAGCAAGGAGCACGGTGCCACAAACTGAAGCTGGCCATGACAGTCCTCTAAGCTATGGCTGTTTCCATGCAACAGCCAGTTCTAATTTTAAGGCTTTAATGGCTTAACTCATCACATTAAGAAAGCCAGGGATTATGGCCGTCGTTCCGTCACGATGACAACTTTCAACTTGGAAATACCTGAAACCTAAATAATTTCCAATACTACAAACGCTTACATGAATACATTACAAACCCAAAGCCTGAGTGTTTGCATTCACAGAGGATTACCAAAACACTTTCTGCAGCCATTTAATGCTTTGCTCGAGCTGTGAAGCCCAACAAGCCTGACAAGGCTTATAGGAAAGTACTGCTCTTGACTTACAAACCAAACATAAAGCCCATTGGGATCAAAGTAATGCACAAAGCCAGTGACAGAGAAAAATGAGAAGAAGCAAACCAGGAAAATAAAGCAGAGCAAACTCTACCCTGGCACAGAAAGACACAGAACTGAGATTTCTAAGTGCTGGTGGCCAGGAGCTCATCTTTTAAGCACTCCAGAAGCCGGGCTCTCCCTTGACCACATGACACACAGACAAACCAGGTTTGGGGCACTGAAGCTCTCCCAGCCTCTTCTGAAAGCACAAGGGGAGGTCCCAGCTGCAGTACTGGGGTACAGTTGCGAGGGGACCACCACTCTCATAGCACTTGAGCCTGACATAAACAGACGGCCACCAGCAAAATATTGGACACCAGGGAACTTCATGACATCATCGCTGAATTTTAAACACAACGTTTGCTAACAAGACATCATGGTACAAGAAACTGTGCTCGATGGAGATAAATGCATTCAAAACCAAAGTTTGCATACATCTGGGGATAGATTGTTATCTCCGTTACACTTGTGTAAGTCTTTAATAAATACTTTGACCGGACAATAATTCCTTCAGATTTCCCCAACAGCAGCACAACCAGGGCCTGGCTCATCCTGCACAAGGCTTTCAAAACAGATCCGAAGCCGACCCTCCTACACAAACAGGAGTTTTCCATGACTACAGAGTCACTGAGTAATTGCAAACTGTATCTGTGGCTTTCCAGGACAGAAACCAGCCTGTATTTGGAAGCATTTGTCAGGCAGCCAAGATTGATGCATCTCCCAGTGTTTTCCAAAGGCAGCAGGCTGTACAGCCGCACTGCTAACACTGCCCTGCCCAATCCACAGTTCTGCAACCACAGCACAGATACCAGCCCTTATGCTTTGCAGCATCTGGCTGAGCACTCCAGCCTTAAATAAGGGGATATCCATCATCTAGGGGCTTCTCCATACTTCTCAACTAACTACACTGAATTAACAAACCACGTGCTACATCTCCTCTGCAGGAAACCCTATCCCTCCTCCCCAGATGTCAGTGAAACCCAGGAAAATGGAACTCCTTGCATTCCTCAAGGAATTCCTTGGTTTTAATACTTTGCTGACTTCGGGTTGCTCTTGAAATACACAGTCTATGTGATTACCTGTCCCATGGCATGTGGCATTTTCTCAGTTCCCTACAGAAACAGGAAGAGCCCATTTGTCACAGACAAATCCCAAACACTCACTCAGTTACAAAATCCATCACTGCAAACTCTATGTAAAATAAGGAACACGCACCAAACACAGGACCTAATAATTCTAAAGGAAACATCTGCATAGCACCAACAGCCACTACTTGTTACAGCGCTTCCCCTCACAGCGCTGCTGCATTTCGACACACATGAACTAAGCTTTTAAAATAAGGCTCTGATTGAGGAGGGCGAGACTCAGAGAAACAAGCACTCCATTGAAACCACTCTGAGCAGCCAGACTGCTCTCTCTGAGCCACCTCTGCCTCCCTTCATCACCAACTGAAGGCAGAAACCTGGGCTCTCCTGCCAGCTCCGCACAGTTGTGGATCAGCATATATCACTTTCAGATACACGACTTCTCAAACACCTCAGGCTTAAAACATAGCTGTTTAGCTTTGGTTTCTGAGAGTAAATCTCAGCTCTGCACAGATCTAAACACACTTCTTCTGACACACAAGAATGTGCAAGTGTAAGCAATAGACACCTTTGTACTATACACACTTCTCAGTAATATCCAGCTGGATTACTGAGATTACTATTGCGTTTCTCTTTCCTTCATTAATCAAACACCCAAGTCTGACAAGAAAAGGGCAGCGCCTAGCAGGCACCGGTGGGCTATCCATCACAGGTCTCTGTTGGAAGGGCTTCAGGAAAGAAGCCTTGAGGTGCTGACACAAGTGGCAGGGCTGGCACCAAGGGGGCATCACTGCCCACCACTGGCCCAAGGGATGTGAGCACAGCGAGGTGATGGGTGCCATGTTTCAGCAGTAGTGGCACAGAGATAGAACTAGAAGTGATGGCCTCAGGTTGTGCCAGGAAGATTCAGGTTGGGTATTATGACACATTTATTCTCTGAAAGAGCAGTGATGCAGTGGCACAGGCTGCCCAGGGAGGTGGGGAAGTCACCATCCCTGGAGGTGTGAAGATGTGGCACTGAGGGACACGGGCAGCAGAAGGTGGATATGAGAGGGCTTTTCCACGTTCCATGCTTCTATCTTTCTATGACTGAGCTGTGATAGGCTGATGGTTGGACTTGATGAACTTGGAGGCCTTTTCCAACACTAATGATTCTAGGATTTATCCGTCTGTTAGGACAGAGGTTGGCTCAGCTAATGAGACAGCAGACTCACCTTGTTCCGGACACAACACGTGTAAGGCACTCCACAGGCCAGAGGTCCTGGAGCAGCACAGTCGTGGTACACATTCTTTGACCAATCTGTATAGTCTTCCCCACCACAACACTTAAACTGCAAACATGACACAGAAGGCAAAGGCAAATGGCAGATTGTTGCAAAAACTCTTCTAACAACTGGAGAGAAAAGTAGGAGTAAAGCAGTTTTAAGAGCACTAAGAGACTGGGCAGCTCCCCAGGAAGACAAATGTATTAGAGAAGTACAGTTATATACACAAGAAAAATACATTTAAAAGGGGAAAAAATTCTGATTAGATGGAGCAACAAATATTTACACCTCCTGAATGCTTTCAGAATCAGCCAGGCTACAAAGATCAGTACAAAATAGGAAAAAATAAAGACTCTCTGATTGCAAGTAGAAAACTTGTTTAATAATATATAAAGTCATATCCAACGTGTGAAGGATCAACAACGGAATGCTTTCATGCTCAGGACAAACAGAAAGTGCAGAAAGAGACCCAAGTGGCATTTAAAATATCTGAGAGTGGCATAGCTAAGGCAGCATAGCTCAGCAATGGGCTATCAGTTCAACTGACAATATTTCTGATCACGCCTAAAAGAAAACAACATTGATCTAAGGCATTAAAAAAATCCATCAGAATATTTCAGGTGTGATTGAGTTAGTAGAACTGAGATCTAGCAAAAGTAAAATACTGTAAGGTTACACTCACTTAATACAAATATTCACTCTGTTTTAAAGGAAGGGAGAAGCAGCAGTTTACTTCATTGCTACCATTTATCTTACTGCATATATACAAAATGTGGGGCAGCGCATGGAAACTTTAAAGCATTATGAAGTATTATGACAAAACTTCCTCGGGACAGTTTGGTTTTGACAGACTTTCCATGCTGACTCTGTTTTTCAAAGCAGGCTGCCCTTACCATAGCAAGGTCATAAAACATCCATAGCATTTACTAAGCTAACTTTTTCAGTGTTTTTAATTTGGCACGGCCACAGGCACCACGTGGGCTCTGCAAGCACATTTCTGAACGTTTTCTGCTTTTCCTGTCATCCCTGAACTGCATGGCAGTACTCTTCCCTAAGCCAAGAAACATTTCAACACGGCAGTGTTAAAAAAGATCTAGGGCTGTGAGTCAACTGCACGTGCTATTAAGTAATGCTCAGCTGTGCTCACCGCAATTTCTGAATTTTAATTGCAGGTATATACACCTCCACAGAGATTTCATTTGAATAACCACCCTATTAAGGGGCTTGCTACACGCCTTTGAGTGTAAATGCAACCAGCCAGGTTCAAACAGCCCCACTGCCACCTCTCTTCTCCACTTCCAGCACTTCTGACGGTTAACCATTGGTTCTGGATGTCTTAGACAAACAACAGAAACAAAAAGAAGAATTTGGGTGGAATTGAAGCTGAGTTTGTCCAAACCTGGCTGTAGGACCCATAGAAAAATCAAACATTTGATTGATCCACATCCCTGGATCACCAAGGACCCACTACATCTTAGCATTGCTTGGGACTGAACTAGTCTTCAGATAAGGAAATAATGAACAAACCCGCTTTTGAACAGAATCCATGATGTTCTTGAAGTCTAAATCGTCATAGTAATTCTCAATTCCTCTTCTAATGTTATCATTCAGAAACTTGATCGTCTAGAAGGCAAAAGCAAAAAGACTCATCAGTCACAAATGCTGAAAGTTAAAGAAAAGGTCAACGTTGTCAGGCTCTGAGCTGTAGGCATCCCTGTTCACAACAGGGGAGCCGGAACAAATGGCCTTCAAGGGTCTCCTCCAACTCTAAGGGTTCTGTGATTTGGTAAGTGCCAGCTGTGGGTGGTGAGCACAAAAGGACAGCCCATTTTTTATTTATTTTCTTAAAACAAAAGCGCTTATCACATTCTTAGAAATTAGAATGTGGCAATTAGAAATGCAATTAGAAATGCCACCTCCGTTTAGCATGCCCTGAGGCTCGATACTTGCCCTTGGGATGCTGGTACATGCTCTGTCTTTCAAGAGCACCAAACAGATGTGAGCAATAAGGACAAGCAGGACCTCATGACAACCAGTTGTTCTACATCCCCAGAGCAGCAGGGCAAACAGGCACAACGGACACACGCTCACAGATACAGACAATGCTCTCTTTGTAAATACACACCACTGAAAGGTATTTCTTACAATAAGCACAGCATGGAGAAAAGAAATAGAATGCCTCATATCTGAGAACGGAACAGGGAAAGAAATGAAAGGGGAAAAAAAAGCACTGGAACATGTACAACGATCAGCATTTACATGGAGTCTCTTAGCCTGCGCTTCTATTAAATGCTTCCTTCCCATCCTCACCCCAACGCATCCATTCATCTCACAGCGCAAACACAAAGCCCTGGCCCAGGGCACCGCCGCCAACGAGTGCAGAGGGAAACTGCTTAGTGCAAGCAAATCCAACAATGTGCTTTCTATGTACAAAGCCAATCACTACTGCTCCTCACCCTCTCAGCAAATACCATTCCGTGTTTACTTCACTTTCTGACCCACGGCATCCCCTCCTACACTGAATGGGCTGCAGTGCTCCCACCATGGCTCATGAGAGCACCATGCACAGGGTGCACGTTCTTACTATTAAACTCAAAGAAATAATATATGGTTTTCCACCTGGAAAAATATATCTGAGGTTTTTGGTTTTTGTTTTTTTAATGAAGGTGCAGTAAACTTGTAAATGTTGATGTCTGCTATAGAACTGAGCTCTTTTGCTTATGGATGTGGGCAGGGAAGAGATGCCACTCAGGTCAGGCATGTTGGCCAGTAAACAATAACTTGGTCCCCAAATGCAAATGTGAACCAGCAACCTGAGAGACAGAAGGAAAATAAGAACATGCAATACATTAAGAGCTGAATACCTGTTTTGCCTGTACCAAACCACAGACAGATATTCCCCAAATTCTCCATCCTGGAGTCCATTTCCAGAACTGATGACCAGTTCCACTCTTCCCTAACCCGAACAGCCCTGTGGAGCCTGTGCTCATCTTCAGGCTTCCTTCAGCTCCGCTGACAAACTGATCACCTTTCTTTGCTCAGCAGCACAGCCATAACACCACACTCACAACCCCAGCTCACCTGGTTTCTGAAGATCAAGGCCACAACAGCACCTGCCAGCTCCATCATCAGGCACAGACCCAGAATGTACATGAACTGGAAAGAAACAACACCAAGTGAGACCTTACAACAAAACCAGAATTACTCCTTCAATGACTGCGATCAAGCCTGTAACACTGCTTACATTCCAAATGTGAGATATGTTCAAAGAAAAATAGTCTTTGTTTTGCTCTTGTAAAAATTGCTCATGCCACAGGCAAGACTTCTTCCCTCGCTTTCACAGAATCACAGAATGACCCGGGTTGGAAGGGACCTCAAGGATCATGTAGTTCCAACTACCCTGCCTGGCAGGGCCACCAAACATACACCTTTACTAGATCAGGTTGCCCAGGGCCCCGTCCAACCTGGTCTTGAACACCTCCAAGGACGGGGCATCCACAGCCTCCCTGGGGAGCCTGTTCCAGGGCCTAACCACTCTCCTAGTAAAGAACTTCCCCCTAACATCCAACCTAAATCTTCCCTCTTTTAACTTAAAACCATTTCCCCGTGTCCTGCTATTATCAGCCCTTTCCAAGAGTTTACTCCCCTCCTGGGAGTAAGTTCCCTTCAGGTACTGAAAGGCTGCAATGAGGTCACCCCGCAACCTTCTCTTCTCTAGGCTGAACAAACCCTAGATATTTTTTCCCTCCAATCAGCAAATCTATAACCTTCTGCTCTGAATGGAAACAAAACTAAGAGGTGCATTTATCATGCTGAGATATTTTACCTACAAGAGCATCCCACTTCATAGCAAAGCACATAAATGTTCAACTACATGCAGAACATTACACTTTTATGTTCCAAAGACAGCAAATACCTGTTAGCTTTCATTTCTTTGGTCAAGTGGTGCTTTAGAGTAACCCAAGCCGTTTTCAATCAGTTTGTCAGTGTTAAATCAGAGGCAAGCTCTGGCATTGGTAAATTTTAGTGCGTAGTTCTCCTTCCATCTACTTGTGTAAGTCTGGTTCCTTCATAACAACAAAATTCACCATGGAAGCTTCACAATCTCCAGCAGTCTCAGAACAAACCCAGGGTTGATTTCAGGAGGAGGCTTTTCCCAGTCAGTGTAATTTGGACTCAACCCACTGGGTGGCAAAACCCAGACTCTGAGCTCATCTGTTTTGGATGGATGGGGTACATGCAGCACCACCTCAGGTGTCCCTACTCTTCTATCATTAATGAGTGCTTTAACCAAGGCAGATGCATTCACCCAAGACTTCTCCCTTCGGTTCCTCCCATGCCGTGCTGCTTTCAACTCTCTGCCACCCAGACCAGCACCAGTGTTGCAAATTGCTGGACAGACAGATGTATATGCTGCTGCTAAATGGGGAATCAGTCCAAAAAACAGACTGAGGGACTTCCAGGCTCACCCCCACAGCATGAACAGAAAGCATGCTCTGTGCCAGATAGGGAAGCACAACCCCTGGATGGGTTCTCAGCCATTTGATGAGGAGAGCACACCACTTTTCAGCCAAGTTCCAGCAAATAGTTTCAAAGTTCACGATGACCTCTTGCTTTGGTCTATGTAACGTCCTCTCCTACCTCTTCCCCAAGCTGGGGATAGCTGGGCCCCAGCCATCTCCACACAACATGACCAAGGCTGGTTCTTGCTCTCACAGCTGCCTCTGGTTGAAACAAGAACTTGTTAGAGGAACCACCATGTCCAGAACTAACCCCTGTTCCTCAGTCCCCCAGCCAGCAGCCTGTGAGAACCCCCTGAGAAGCTGCAGCCACACCTCGGGGGCAGTACTCCAATCATTCATCTCCCCAAACATACCCACAGTACAGGGAAATGGGCACATGCCACAGTGCCAGGCCAACCTCTCGGGGTAGCAGGGAAGCAGCTGCCATCACCTGGCATCTACTCCTTCTGAATAAATCAAGTTTTTAGGTCAATTTTTGACAGCAGCTTTCCTAAAAAAGCAGCCTGGTTCCCTCCATCCAAAACAGATGACCTCAGGATCTGGGTTTTACCACCCAACAGGACACGCGGGAGATGTTTCCATAGCACATCTGCTCCCCAGCCCTCTGGAGCACAGCCAGCTCCAGACTTCCATTTCTCATCAGCATCTCCATGCCCATGGAGCAGCAAACCACCCGCCACAAAGTCAGAGAGCGCAATGACATATTTTTCAGTGTAAGCCTAGAAAGGGCTCCAACTCTGAATGCATGCAATGCTGCAAATAAGCTCTAACTATCACAAAGAAGAATCAAACAGTACTTACTGCTTGAAGAAGGCAGAGGTTGTCCCTCAAGGAAGCCAGCACACCCACAAAAGACACAAAGAACATGATAATGCCCAGAAGGATTAAAATGATGGCCGGGGCTAGGAAGGCACTTTCTAGAGTCTTGTACTTCTGTCTTTCGACTTCTGCATAGATCCCGACAGCAAGAACAAGGCCCCCGATCACCTGGAACAAAAACAGAAAGTGAAGATAATGCTTCTTTTCCACTCCCACTGTACCAGATCCACGGTCAGGTGGACCTTCGTCCTGCTGCCACCCGGATAAACCCACGTGAATTCTCTTCGTTTTAAAGCACAGCACAGCCTTAGCAGTGCTCTGGGAAACGTGAGCGCCTCGAGGCTGCGGGACTGTACGCACACCCCCAGGACAACCTGTATCCTGCCGACGCCAGGGAGCGGCCGGCTCAGAGCATCACAGGACGGCTCAGGGCGGAGGGGACCCTCGAGACCGCCCAGTCCCCACTCCGTGCTGCGGGCAGGGCTGCCAACCGCGAGACCAGGCTGCAACCGGGGAGGGATAGGGGGAGACGAGCCCCTCTCCTCCACCCTTCTCCAAGCGCAATCAGCAGCAGAATCCCAGCCGTCACCGTCCGCTGCGCTCCGGTTCTCTTACAGACCCTCGGCCCGTTCACCAGGCGGCAGCAGCTCCGCACCGCACCCCGCTGTGAGGATGATCTCGTCCCTGCGAGCAGAGGGGCAACGCAGCCCTTCCGCAGGCACCCGCCCGCTTCCATCCCGCATCCCTCCGGCCCGCAGGGAAGCCAGCAGCCGGCCTCGGCTCGCTTCTCCCAGTGAACCCCGGGGGCTTCCTCTGGGGCTTTCCCACGGAGAAGAGGAGCGACTTTGCAGCACCACCCGCACGGGTAGCGCTTCTTTAAAGCGCTCGCTCGCTGCAGCGCTTCCCGATCACATCGCGGTGGTCTGTCTCCATAGGGTTCCATAGGGCGACGGACACGGGCGCTGCCGCTCGCAGGAGGCGGCCCAGGCGCGGCTGCAGGTGCCCGGGTCCCGCGAGGAGCCCCGCCCCGGGCAGCGCCGTGCGGCCGGAGGGACCCCGCAACCCGATGTAGCGATAAAGCGGGGCTCAGGAGCAACACAGCGGCCAGCCCTCCTTTCCCAAACACCGCAGCTGCAAAAAGCAGGCGGGCTTCATCCCCGCAGCCGCGCAGGGACAAAGCAGCCCCCGCCCCAACGCAGCCCCCATCCGCTCAGCTCACCCAGAAGGCGGTGCAGTAGGTGATGAGGCTGAACTTAAGGCAGAGGTAGGAGAGCCGCGCGCAGTACCGCGCCTGCTCCGCGTCCCCCGTCGCCATCCCGGTAGCACCTGCCGCTCCGCTCCGCTCCGCCCGGAACCGCCGCTTCCGCCCGCGGAGGGCGAGGGCAGCGGGGACGCGTCCCCGGACCGAGCGCGTCCCCGGACCGAGCGCGTCCCCGGAGCCGAGCGCCGCGGCTGCGCGCTGCGGGGAAAAGGCTCGGCCGGGAGCGGGGACGCTCATTCCGAGTATTCCTTACCTAAGTTATCGCCAATTTTGAATGCCTCTGACACCTACCACCTCGTCCCTTTGGTATCACTCACAGTCGGATGTCCCTCAGCATCACCCCTGGTTAACAACTTGTGGCTTCGGTTGCCATTTCCCAACACATTCCCTTGTTTTCATGCTCCAGTTTTAGCAAACATGACCTCAGAGCAGGACATGCTGGATGGGGACACTGCGTGATAGCGTCATCCATTTGCCCATTGGTGCTGCTCTGGGATTTCTATAAAGAAGCCATATGAAAATAGTTGAATAACCCTCCTTTGTCTAATCCCAGGCTTTGCCTCGATACCAAAACAACACTGTTCTGAACACAACTAATAGAGGTTAGCAGTAAACGACCTTCCTCTCAAAGCTGAGGCAAACATGCAATACGGTGACAGTCTCCACCACCACTCTGTGCTATCGTTCCAAAAGACAAAACGTACCTTGTTCACGCTCCTCGACCTTCCAGCCCCACATCTTTTGTTTGCATCTCTCACCCTTTGCTCAGGCCTCTATCGCGCCGGTAGTAAAAGCAACAATGACAGCAGCCAAACCCAACCCCAGCCTTAGGTTGTCCCTTCCCCTGCTGTGTCCCCAGGAACACTGCAAGAACAGATTTTGCTCATGGCCACATGCAAGTATGAATTCTCGAGGAACCTGGAGCTGCCTTTGCAAAAATCACTCCAGTTTGGAAGCAAAAAGGCCAAGAGTGCATGCTCCCAGCCTGGCCAGGTGCCAGGCCAATAGCCTTGTCACAGCAATACCAGCCAGAGGGTTAGGGCAGTGGGTGGAAGTGAGTGCAAATCCCTGGTGACGGCATGGCACACGCGAAACACATCCTGCTTCCAGCAGAGCAGGCATAAGCTACTGCCAAACAGCCTTTTAAACCTCAGCCTTGCTGTGCTGCTTGTATTTATGTAGCTTGCTCCAGCTCTGACAGTGAACAGACCTGTGCTCACTCAGACCAGGCTGCTCACACACTTTTCTGCACCAGCTGGAGGTGGGGCTGAATTTCCAGTAGCTGAAGGGGGATTTCTGGGGCTCCAGATGGACCCTGAGTGCCAGCATCCCTCCAAAGCCATACCAGAAGTCACTGCTCAGGTCTGGCTGTGGCAATAGGCACTGGCAATCCTTCATGCACCAACAGGATTGCTCCCATTTGCATAAATTAAATCATACTCCATCTATTAAACATTGACGGCTGAGTCACATTGCACTGCACAGTCACCATTCAGTGAAACGTATCAAAATGCTGATAAGCTGACAGATAGCTGCAGAGGGCAACTTGCTCAAATCTCATTGAGTATCATTTCCTTTTTGCTGCAGGAGCTCCCATGAATGCCCTGGATACACAGCAACTCAGCCACCCTTGGTCTCAGCCTCCAAATGCTGATACAGCAGCACATCCATTTCAGAGATTATTCCCAAATAAACGGGGGAAGGAAAAGAGCTTTAAGCACCACTTTGCTACATTTCATTTGATGCCAGCTTGGTTGTTTAGCTTTTGCCTGTGAGACTCCACCTCCTTTCTGAGTCCCCTTAAACCACGTACAACATCTATCCCAGCGCGGCTCCTGCCCAGCACACCAGCAGAAAGCCGCGTCCCCGCAGTGCTGAGGAGAGGTCGGGCACCTGGTGCCACCACAAACCACCACCACACAACGGGATTCCCATTGGATTGGAAGGATTTGTGGCTTGATACCTCTACCAACATCTTCTTGGCCCTCCGAGTAAACTAAAGGAAGCGATTGCCTGGCACTGACTTGGGAAACATCTTGTTCTTTTTTAAGGGAAAAAGGAACACGAGTGGGAAGAGTTCTTCTCTTGGTTCCACTCTCCACACACAGGTTACAATGCCAGGCAGGGAGGAGGCCCTTGCTATCCATCATCTCCTCCTGGCACTTTGCTGCTTCACTTGGAAAACAAGAGGAGGAAAGGACACAAGACACTTCATCCCAGCGTGTTTTTAACGGCCGTTGAACCGCTGGATTGAGGATTCATAACATCAGTGCTGACTGCAAGAAAGCACGCAGATGCCAGATGATTTTGTTCTGTGCCTAGCCGGAGAGAAAAGATGAGCACCTTTCCCATTTCAAACACCAGCAACATTTCGCAGGCTGACTACCTCGAGGACGACAACTGGACAGCGGTCACCCAGTTCACCCAGCCAGGATGGCAAATCGCCCTGTGGGCCATCACCTATTCCTTCATCGTTATCGCCTCCATCGTTGGCAATGTCACTGTCATCTGGATTATCCTGGCTCACAGGAGAATGAGGACTGCCACCAACTACTTCATCGTTAATTTGGCCCTTTCGGATTTGTTGATGTCTGCTTTCAATACCATCTTCAATTTTATCTATGCCAGCCACAACGTCTGGTATTTTGGTGAGGAATTCTGCAGGTTTCAGAACTGGTTCCCCATCACCGCAATGTTCGTGAGCATTTACTCCATGACAGCCGTGGCGGCGGAGAGGTAAGAGGTGAAGGGGGAAGATAAGATCTGAAAAGCCTTCCCTGGGTTATAAACCATGATTGTAATGCTTTGTGTGATTGGCCCCCACCTACCGTGTCAGGTGCCTTATCAGAAGAGTGGGGTGAGCACTAGGCAAGTAGGCTATGGGGTTACAGGCTAGTCCTGGCATGAAAGTGTGCTCTTCTGGCTTATCTCCACCCTGAATCTATAACAAGTGGAAGCAGCTGTAATTTCATTGTTCCTGTGTTACTTAGCATAAAATGTTCCCCTTCCATCATACTATCTCATTCTTTCTTTTCAAACCACGAGGAGCCATCCCGAGCCATCCCTGAGATGGAGCTGCAGCAATAGGCACACACTCTGGGATGCTGAAAGCACTGTAAACCACAGTCCCACTTGAGAGCCCGGTGTGCTGGAAAATCCCCAGCAACAATGGGAAGTAGATCAGGAACAGCAGTCGGTTGCAGTGGTTCACAAGAATGACTCGTTCCAAGAGAGAGGGAAGTAATCACAGCGATTTTGTTTGACTTCTGAGGTAATCAGCATTTTCGTAATACTCTTTATATCTGCCAAGCCTCTTTACTCGGGCTTAACTTTGGGCACTCACTGTGTTCACACCTCATTGGTAAGCAGCGTGATGCTGTTTTTCTTTTTACTAGAAAGTGGTCAGAAGTCCATGGGAATTTCCTGCCCTGCAGGCAGTGAGTGAGGGCACGGAGCAGCTGAGCGCCCTTTGGGACTCTGCGCTCCTTCCTCCTATCCTTCCACCCTCCCACAGCTCATCCTGCTGTTTGCCTGACTCTTGGAACCTTTCCGGCAGAGGCCTTCCCCTGTGCGTCCAGAAATACTGCTGCTTCCTTATTGAGCCCTCCTGTTGACTCCTCAGTTCCCCTCCAATTTCCTGTACCTTATCAAGCATGCATATCTGCATAGGGCCCTTCCAGGGAGACGGTCCCTCTGGAGCCCCCCTCAGGAAGCCTTGCTCAGTGACTCATTGGGGTGAGTCCACCGCTCCCGCCCCGCTTGGGGCTGGGCTCACCCTACGCACCCAGCAGCAGGAAGCAGGAGACGGGCGCATCGCAGCAGATAAACAAACCAGCTGACGAGAGAAGGCTTTGCCCTGCGTGCGTGACACCCAGAAACTGGCCCTGCAGCTTGCCAAGTATGGGGCAGGGGCCGCTGCCATGGCTGGAAAGGTTGGTAATAAGTGCAGGGATGAGTGATGTGTTGATCGCCCCGCAGATGAAAGCAAGGCTGTATTTAGATGCAACAGCAGCTCCATCTGAGACTCCGATACTCTTTTGCTTTTCCTGGCTTGAAATCAAGGGCTGTTGGTAACAGCTGTTTCATACACGCAGTCTGCCAAAGATCTTTGAAATAATCCCATTTCAGCCTGTCCCCACGACTCCCCGCTCTCATTCCTTAGGGACATTCACTGGAAGTACCTATACAGCCAAAATCTCCCCAGTCACATGGCAAGGATCAGAGAAAACTTTGCATCTCCCCACAAACCATATTTAGCTATTCTCGCTTACCCTTAAAATAGATCCTGACACGGTCTCCTGGAAACTCGCAGCTTCCATTTATTGTTATGAGAACTCACGTCCTCTTTGGCTCCATTGTTTAGATTTAATAAAACACTGTCTTTTGAACCTGTTTATTGTAAGGAAGGGGGACAAGAAGTGATCAGTCCATTCATCATTGCTGCCCGCATGGACAGTTGTGGCCTCAGTTGCTCACATCCCACATCCTGGGATGCTCCAGGGTGGAACAGGGGTAGAAGCAGGGGGCAAAGGTAGATCTGCACTTTAAGAGGAGGAAGGAAACCACCGCACAGCACGGTGACACTTCAGGTTCCTGCTGCAGAGGCTGCTAGTCAGGCTGCTCCAGCAGCCATACCTGGCACCCACTGGTCACTAGAGCTGCAGATCATGGGTCTGGAAAACACTCTGGAGAATATTTGCCATGTGATGCTTTCCTGAGCAGGTTCAAGCATTGTATAATACCACCTGCAATGAGCTAAGGAAATGCAAGGTGACAGGAGAACTATATAGCTAAAAAAGGCTCTGCTGTGTGCAGCTCTGACTTACTGACTGCACTGCCCGTGTGGGCAGCCACTTTCTGTCCTGCAGCAATGTCGGCAGAGCTCCCTCCCAGCAGCTCAGCCAGCAGACAGCACAGGATCCACAGATTTCTGCCAGAGGCCATTGGCATTTTCCACTCTATTTTGCCTTTGTAACAGCTGTGACAAAGACCATGGACAGCACAACAAGAAATGCATAATTGATTATGTTCTCATTATGATCCCACGCGTTTCTGCTCAGGGAACTTAAAACCAGGCAGAGAAGTAACCCAATAGTCAGATGTGGCGTGAGGGCTCTGAGCAGGTGTGGGCTGGAACGGGCAGCCCATCCCTTAAATCACAAGGGCTCTGGCTTTGGCAGGCAGAGGTGGGTAGCACAAGTTTCCCACTGCTAAGAATCAGCAGGGGAAAAATAAAGTAAAGGATATTGAGTACTAAGGCTCCAATCTGCTGCCTTCATGATATCAGGTATCAAATGAGATTGACACAGTAGGAACAGCGTGTTTAGGTATTTTTGGTCAAGGAGGGAAGAAAAGCAGCATGTAACTCCAAACAAACACAAACAGATCACAAGATCCAAATTTTAGACTAAAAGTACAAAGCATTTTAAAAAGAATTAAAAATAAAACTAGCAAAAAAAAACCAACAAAAAACCAACCCCAGAATTCAAAGCAAGGGGAATACTTGTGAAGGACTGTGTGCAGGCAGCATAGGTGGTGCTTCCTCCTTGCATCAGAGGTATCCATTCATCCATCCAACCACCCACATGGGACTAACATACCCTACTTTAAGACTTGCTGTCAACCCCTTCAGAGTGGACTTAGATATAGAATAGCTCCGCAAATAAGGCCCACCATATTGTTGGGTGAGTTTTTACACTTGTTGTATTTGTTGCACAGTTTACCAACATAACCATAAATGTATTACTCACTTTTCTTGCAGGTATGTGGCGATAATTCATCCCTTCAAGCCCAGGCTTTCTGCTGGAAACACCAGGGTCATCATTGGGATAATCTGGTTGGTGGCTTTTGGGCTCGCCTTCCCGCAGTGCTTCTATGCTGAGATCATGATGGACAACGGGACAACAAAGTGCATCGTTGTCTGGCCAGATGACACTGGGTCGAAGCACCAGCTCACGTGAGAGAGGGGAGAAAACTCACCATTTCTGCAAAAAGTTACCAAACTAATTTCATATCTGAGCTGTTGGCTGCAGACAGTACTGGGGGAGAGGGGCAGAGGAAGGGGGAGATTTGGGAGAACCACATAGCAGGGGCAAATAGGTTTGGGGCAGCTCATCCAAGCTTACTTTTAGTCAGCTAAGGGAACAGCTGCCACGTGATCATGTTCATAGTAAGGAAGGGTGAAACACCATCCTACTCTGCTTTGCAAAGTGGCTGTAGGAGCTAGGAATTCTGGACACCTCCTGTGGTTGCTCGCTGCTGCTGTAACTGGTTGTCACACAACTATGTGCCAAGTGCCAGGAGCTCTGTGTGAGCCTGGCTGATATGCAGACAGTCCAGCATCATAAATCTCTGTGTGTTCACCAGCTCGCTGCCCCTGCGCAGCCTCAGAGCTGCAGGATGGGGAGGCAGAGCTATAGGAGGTAGGCTGGGATCTGCGCTGGGAAGGCAACAGAGCAGCCACAGCAAGGAGCAAACAACAGCAAGCAGCCTGACACCGATCCCTGTGGTGCTCTGCAGAGCAGCTGAGCCTGGTTCTTAATGCAATGAGGAGCTACACAGTGTTGTCATGCAGAGAAAAAGCATGTGTACCCAGCCTTGTGTGGGCAGTGCCAGCAGCGTGTGCCAGTGCCTAATCCTAGTTTTCACACTGTTTATGTTAATTTGACAGCCACTGTAATGGAGTGAGCAGGTTGTTCCCACCCCATAAATGGTGCTTGCTTAAAATAGTCAAAGCCAAGCAGAGGAGCTGTGGGGTAACAGGGAAGGTCAGAGCTTTCGTGCAGCCAAGGGCCATGGCAGCACTTCCATCTGGAGCAGAAGCAGAGTCGCATGCTGGTGACAAATGCTTTCACAGTGTGTGTGCTCTCAAACAAGAACAGCCACAGTATACCTCTCACCTGCTATAGCCAGCAGCAGTCAACCATCCCACCACAAGAGAAATGAGTCTTTGCTGGAGTCACCGTCCCTGGAGGTGTTGCAGAGCCATGGAGATGAGGGACGCGGACAGGAGGCAGGTGGAACTGGGCTGGGTGAGCAGAGAGGGCTTTTCCAACCTCATGATTCCATGATTCTGTTCACAGAAGCCCCTGTAGGCAAAATTTCTAGATGATGCTTTGGAGCTGAAGTTGATGGGAGCCAGACAACTTCTGGAGATCCCTTCAGGAGACACACTGATATGGAAATGTGCTTGTTTTTCTTTTTCAGGTATCACATTGCCGTGATCGTGTTGATTTATTTACTGCCTTTAATGGTGATGTTTGTTACATACAGCATTATAGGAATTACTCTGTGGAGCAGCACAGTTCCAGGCAACCACGTTAATCGAGTCCGCTACAAACATCAAGTCAACGCCAAAAAAAAGGTCAGAAGTGACAATAAAAAATGAGCACCCTCAGCACAGCAGCCCTTCTAGCTCCTGCTCCAGTTAGAGCTTGCATTGGATATCAGATCCTGTAGGTTTGGGCATCAAAGGTTGACAGACTATATCTTAGGCCAAGGGGCAAAGGGCATCACCCAGTGAGCACAATAAAAGCAGCGTTCTCCACATCCCAGCCAGGCTCCAAGGAAGACAGCTCACATCAGTGTCATCAGGCTGGGCTGCCTGGCAGTCCTGAGAGCAGAACTTCATGCCTGGTGAAGCCACATGCCCTCCTGCCGCTCATTTCCACCACCAGGACTGGTTTCCTTGCCCAAACAACCCACACACAGCACTTTAGGGGGGCAAAAGAGGCCCAGAACAGTAGCAGAGTTCTGTATATGCCAGCAAGCTCAGCCAGCCAGAGGCCCAGGTGTAATGCACACTTCTTCTTTCTTTTCCCCAGTTTGTGAAGACCATGGTGGTGGTAGTGATCATTTTTGCTGTCTGCTGGCTGCCCTATCACATATACTTCATCCTGGGGAGCTTCAAGGAAGACATCTACCAGCAGAAGTACATTCAGCAGGTTTATCTCACCATCTTTCTTCTTGCCATGAGCTCAACAATGTACAATCCCATCATCTACTGTTGTCTCAACCAAAGGTGAGTAACATGCTTTAATACAAGGAAGGAGGGAAGAATCTGCAGTCCCCCCCATGCATCTGCTGGCCCAGCACCAGGCTGATTCAGCTGCTTGCTCCCCTATGAACCCCCAGCATGGGCATGAAGCCCATGTGGGTCTGCACACCTCCAGCAGTATCACCCCAGTTTCACTGGGACGCCACCAACAAAATGCCTGACCATAAAGTGGCACCCTTTATTTCCATGGTGGTTCAGGGGTGGAATCAAGATGCACATTTGCTCTTTCTCTGTGTGATTGAAGATCTTTGTATTTATTTTCTTCTCTTATGCTTACAGGTTTCGTTCTGGTTTCAAATTAGCCTTCCGGTGGTGTCCATGCATAAAAGCAACTGAGATAGACAAGCTTAAACTCACAGCCCCATCTCTCTGTCAGTCAACCCGCAGAAAAGCAAGAAGATCAAGTTCCAACACAGAAACTCAATTCAATGAGAAAGAGAAGACCTCACTTACCCTCGCCCAGCAAACCCTTTGATTTCTTCTAAAAAGCCTGCCATGAAACTGTGACGAATTCTGGGGTTTTCAGGCCTGCTGCTTCCTCTCTCACCACTTAGAAGTGAGAAATGGTTCCCTAAAGAGTTATCTTTGCATGGATTTTGATATGCTTGTACCAAAATATGATGTAATTTTCCTGCTAAACTGTGCTCAGGTGACTTCTCCACCTTCACCTCCTTCCTTGTGGCACCCAGCTGGGGACAAAGGCACACTGAAGAGTCACAGGCAGGGTTGGTTGGGTGCCTGTGAGCTCCTGTCCCTGGGGAAGGTGCTCAGCAATAGCTGCTGAAGGCAGCTCCTTAACCCCCACTCTGAGCAGCCAGGTTTGCAGCACATGGTGTAGCACATGGGTGTGCAATAGCCATGGCATTTCTGAGCTTTGTACTATGAAGCTGCCTGAACCACAGCCTCAGCAGCCTTGCAAGGTCCCCATCACAGAAGCCCCTTCATTGTCTCCTTCTAGACTTACCCGTTTCTGTCATCACCATTCTTCCCTCCTCAAATACTAAAATAAAGGCTGAAATGTGTCATCTTCAAAGCCTGAGACACGTGCACGTATGCAAAACAGGAGAATCTGAAATACAAAAGCGATACATACTGTAACTCAGTATTTTACACCAGATTGATAAACAGCACCTTGCAATCCCCTTCATCTTTGATGACAGGTTTGCATGTAGCATTACAGAGCCATACCTTGGCATGCAGGAAGATCCTACAATGTCAACAACATCCAATTATTTCAAATGCGAGGTCTAGAGGTTGCACAGACACTTGCTGCAGGGAAGCAAAGAACACCTCCACAATATCCACAAAAGCCGAACTTCTCTCACATGCAGCAGTCCCTGAGGACTTCTATTCTCTAGGGGTAAGAAGCAGTTTGGAAAGGGAAGCCCCACCAGGTCCCACTGCTTTTCATGGAGTACATCACCTATAGTCCACTAAGGTAGAAAGTCACATGGCCAGAAACACAAAGTCCCTCTCTGCTTGCTATGAGCTGCATCCAATGAACAAAATCCAACAAACCTGTGCACACACCTCCAAAACTCAGTCACCCTAAGATCAGGTTGCTGTCAGCTCTGTGCCTCTGCTGAACTACGAGAGGGAGCACCAGGCACAGAGGCCTGCACGATAAGCACCCTGATGGAACAAACGCACATGCACAAAACCCAGGCACCACCAGGATTAGGTTCCGGCTCTCCCTGCACAATAACTCTTCCCAAAGCTGGCAGCCAACAGCACCTCTTCCAGAAAGAACCACTAAACACCAGGTAACACACATCAAAAAGTTTAATATTGTCACAAATACCACGTAACACTAGTATCAGAGCTACTAGTGTGCAAAGTAAAAAGACTCTCTACCTTTGCAAAACCAGTCAGGCATGCAATTTTTCAGGTAGACACACACTTAAAGCTGCAATGACTGTTTGTGACTCACATGTTACTTTACAACATTCACTCACAGTGCACCATAACGCATATTGAAATGTTATCCATAGGTAGGGCAATCCAAATCTTAGGGGTGGAAAGAGGACAAAGAGGAGCAGCCTGCACGCTGACAGTTACTTTCTGCAGGAGAAAAGAGTGGGGAGAACCATGCAGAGTCCTTACGTGTATTTTGGTAGAAGAGTGGGAATTCAGCACTGCTGCGTGGTCTCCCTCTGCAGAAAGCAGAGCGACTGACAAGTGTTATTTAGCTTTTGCCTTCCTAACTGCTTCTCAATGCAAGTAATGCAACTGCTGTGCAAATACAATAATGGCATTGACTCGACAAAGGGCAGGATGCACCAAGTGTACACGGTCTTAGTTGTTGCTTTAGTCCTTGGAATAAGCTGGGCCTGATGTTGTCTTTGTGGTTTATTTAGGTTATGCAGCCAGGTCCTCCATGTCAAGTTCAAAATGAAGCCCTTTCTGGTCATTAACTCTAGCTGAGTGCTTGTGTTCTGAGTGCCTGCTTAACAGTACTATAGATTAAAGCTTTGTGTGGAAGCAAATACCCATTTAAGGCGAGAGACAGAAGTACACATCCGAGCAATACTATTGAGCTGCAGATTCCTAGGAGGGCAGTCGCACGCCCTGAGCTAAACTAACCAGAAGAGATAAGAAGTAACTTTCCTAAGAACTCTTTAAACAGATGAATGCAGCACAGCCCAGGGACCACAGGTCTGCCAATTTCCCAGGTCTGAAGATTTGGATTACCCCAATCACCAGCCACTTTGTTGGACTCCGTAGGAATTTCGTGCCGAAATGTTACAGATTTTGCTCAGTAACACAACACTGTTCACAAAAGCAAGGGGAAATACCAGTGGAACCAGATCAGTGGGACAAGGGCGTTTACTTTAATTTTACCATGACAAAACAGGCATCAAGAAAGCAAGTTAATCACGTTGTCAAATCCCACTATAGAGTTACGTGCGTGCATAGCGCCAACACACTGCAATTCTTCCACAGTGGCCTTAAACAAAACAACAGCAGGTACATCTGCGGGAGGGAACTGTTGCTTCCCTTTCACCAAAAGCACTGGTGCCCAGGCGTGGTGATCAGCTTGCTGGCGGTGCACTTCACAGGGATGCTGCAAAGGTCACACTCGGTATGACGCAATGGCAGGTCTCAACACACATCAACTGGGGGAAGTTTCATCTTGGACAACAACCAATGGATTTGTAACTGCAGAAATTATAGACCGTTTTTTTCCATGACCTACAGATGGGGAAGGTATCAACAAGGTGAATAAGAAACATGCAGATTGGGGTCCATAAACAGGAGATATTATTAACAGCACACATTCTATCTCGTATCCTATTCTTTTTATGTCATTAGTCGTATATATTTTTTTCCCGATAAAGCAGTGAGTTCTGTTGTTTCCTTTCTTTTCTTTCTTTTCTTTTTATTTTTAACCAGTTCAGACTACGCAGTCGGCTGCTTTAGGAGAAGGTGCTCACAAGACAGACTTGGGGCCAGGGTTGTGGAGTTCAGTTCTGCTCAGCATCGCGAAGCCTGCATCCCACTGCCGTGATGAGCGCTGCCCCTTTCCCGCTGCCGTCCTCCGAGAGCAGGAAGGTCACATCACACTTGGGTGCCAGATCTTTGACTGTTTGGTGCATAATCCTCGAAAAGCTGCAAAGGGAAAGAATGGCAATGGGCAAGGGAGGTCTTGCAGCACCTGCAGAGCACAGCACAGCTGTGGGCCTTTGCAGTGCTCCCCTTATCACAGCAGAGGGAACTAAATGCTGGAAACTATAGTGGGTTGAAAAGACAGTGAGCAGAGGTCTTTTCTCTCCCTCTCTTCACATGGGGCTACTTGGACCACTAGAACCACAGCAAAGTGGAAAAAAAGATATTGTATGCTCTTCTTCTCACCTACCTCCTTACACTGGAGACAGGCACTACTCATGTCCTCCCAGTGGGCTTAGCTGTGCTAGACCCCTGCCTTCAGCTATTGCTGCCTCCTAGTGGTCCATCCCCTTTGCCTGCTGAGTAGAACCATCTCTCAGAGAGGCATCAAGCCCTCAAGTTGCTCTGTCACTGCCTGTACATAGCCAACAGATCATTCCCTTGCTATGTGGCCTCAAACTTGTTCAGCAAGCTGTCTCGCCTTCAGCTTGGCACAGCCCCCTGAGTCCTTCACAAGTCCTTCTTGATCCTCTCATTACCCTCTAGAAGGCTCCAGCCAGCCCTGACTAAGATCTCTTTTCCCTGGCTCTCGTCTTAGCAAACAAGTGAAACCACTTGGGAAAAGGACACACAGCAACATGCTATAGGTCACAGGCAAACAAACACAGAGGAGAATACTCACTGTGGGTGTAGTTTGTACAGAGTCCCATCCACACCAACCGTTATCTCCAGGTGCTCCAAGCCTCTGTTCTCCCTAATTTTATCTACAACTGCAGCCATTCCAGCACCACACAACTGAGCTGCTCGCTTTGACACCGCTCCGCACACTGTCTTGACAATGATACTGTCGTCGCACGTGCTGTTGAGTCCCAGCTGCTGGAGAATGGTTCGCACCTGAAGCAAGGCTAACCTGTCACTGTGGGAGCAGAAGAGCACGGCATTAAAGGCTTTCCTCAGCTGAGCCACTGGCAGGAGCCTCACAGCATCAACAGCTGCTTCCATGCACCCTGCCTTGCAGCAGCCCTCAGGGAATGCCCACTCTCCTTCCAGTACGGTGTCTGAGCAATAAAGACATGAAAATGTCCACTGAAGAAGTATTCTTCAGCTGATGTACATTCAGTTCAACACTTAGAGCTATGCACAAACAGGCACAGAAAAATGATGTCAAGTGATACAGTAAGGGAACCTTTGACAGCCATTCCTATGGCATAGCTGCGGGCACTGCTATAAATGCAGGTGTCTCAAGGAGCCCTTCCACACATGTACAGGTTCTTGATGAAACCAAAATCATCTCTGGGAAACTAAGCCCTATCCTCCAGCTGTCAGGCCCCACCAGCAGCACCACAAAGCATTACCACACTGCTTCATTCCACACAGCCTCCCTTACCTCTCAATCTGTGAAAGGAACTTGGTTTCAAAGATATGCCTGGTCTTCAGCGTTTCTGAGATCTGCCCTCTGAACAGGAACCCTCGTTTGGTGAAGTCAATCAAAATATTGCGGACTATTTCCCCCAGGTACATCCCACTGATCATCTTCTCGTACCTGCAAGGAAAGACAACAGCACAGCTCAGGGGACACCCGTTAAGAGGGACATGTGCAGGCAGGGCATGAAACATGCAAACCAACTGAAAAACAGCAGCCATTTATTATTGCAAGAAAAAGCACAAATGCTCAGATGGAAACCTTGTGAGTCCATCTAAAAGTACCTCACATATTCCTCATGTGCCTTTTCCCCCAGCCAGACAGTTGTTAATGACAGCTAATGTTTCTCCCAGACAGAAGAAATGAAAAATTGTTGCCAGAGAGCCAAATGGTGCCTGGATGGAAGCCATGTTTGCTGCGTATTCCTTAGCAAAGCCCGAAGCAGAACCCAGGGAAAACCTGTAGCCACTGTTCAGAGTTTGGGGAGTCCTCTCAAAGCGTGGATGGGACCTTGAATAGAAAAAGCTCAGTGGCTCCATGCAGGAAAAGCACAGCAAAGTCATATAGCATGGGCTGAGTGCAGCATTTTTAAGGGAGTGCTGCAAAACACCCCTTGAAAGTTAAAAATAAAAATGTGAAGAGGTATGGTCAGCACATCCCAGGGTTGCTGAGCTGTATGCCAGCAAGCCAGGGGATCAGGGATGGTTTGGGCTTTTCAATTAATTCCAGCGCCTGATTTCCAGTAGGGAACCAATAGTTCAAAAGCCAGCGGGAGGAACCAAGCTGTCCCAAACCTCTCACTCAGCACGCAGAACCCGAGTTTCCCACCAGCAGGCCTGCCCCAGGCTGCAGAGAGGGAATGTTTTCCACTCGCAGACTTCCTCCTGGCACACATTCAGTAGCGGTGCTCTGTGCAGCCATGGACAGCCCTGTGCCGAGGACGGGAGACTGCTTGGCTCTCCTTCTTTTCTAGCATCATTCTGGTGTGAAAGGAGCATTCTGTGCTCTGTAACCGAGCTGTGCCCTTAGCAATGAGAACTGAACACTTTTTCATTTAGTGAAAAGTGCTTTCAGTGATGCATCCTTTATTTCATCTCCTGAAGCTCTAAGTAGGGTTCCTGCCCTGGAGGGTACTGAGCCCAGCAGAGCAGCCACCTGGAAGCAGGCCATGTAGTCCATTTAATACCAGGAGCTCTCACAGGCTCGTACCCAGTAAGCGTCCTCCTCCTGAGCGCCCAACTCTTTTTGGAATCAATTCCAAGAGACGGAGCTCTCTACAGGGAGAGTTCAGCTAAAAGAGATTAAACTGAGACCAAGAGCACAAGAATGACAAGCCATCCTAAAGCCCTGCGTACAACATGGGATGAGAAATAGGGTGCCTCAGTAATCAGAAGACTTCTGAGGCTCTCACCAAAAACACTGCACCACAGTTCCATGGCAGCAAACAAGCTCTGTGAAGATGCTCAGTGGACATAATGGCTCCACCCACCCAAAGGAATTTGATAGTAGTTAAATGAACTTAGGACTTTGTAAAGAAGACACAGAGGTGCCGCTGCAGAACAGCGTGGACATGATTAGGACCTCAACTGCCAGTATAGAAGACAGTAGGAAGAGAAGATGAGGGATGTTTGCCCTCTTGGAGGCTAGAAAAAGAGAAGCAGAGAAGGGGGAAATCACACAGGACAGATGGGCTGCAGTCATTCTTCATTCTTAACCTCTCCCTTCTGAGACCTGGGAGAAATCCAATTCTCTCTTAAAAGCATTTGAGGCAGTCTGGCTTATTCTCAGCACAGCATTTATCCCACAGTACCTTTGCTTTCCAGCATTTAGTGAATAGTCATCAACTGCTTTGTCATATATTGTCCTGATATCGTCCAGGCATCCATTATCCCCGAACGCTCCCCACTCCATGTTCACACACATCCGTCCTTGCTCACCATCCACCATCTCTATGTTTCTCATCTCCTCCATGTAGCAGGCATTGCTGCCAGTTCCTGAGGAGAGAAAACATTGGAAAAATATTGAAACTCCTGGCAGTCACCTTCCACAAAGCCCACAGACATATGAAATCTGGGGGAAAATATGGCAAAGGGAAAACCTCAGGAAGTTCTGAGGCATCAGGCAAAGAAAGCCCCAGGGATTTTAATGGCTAATGGCAGGTTAATGTTTAGTTTTTTGCTTCTTTTGTTGCATGTTTCTTTTTCTGATGCACAAAATTCAATTGCAGACTGCCAGTCTGATATCTGATAGGTGATTTCTTGTTACCAGCAGATAAAAAGCAGAGACCCAGTCTCACCTGTGGCAGTTTCCAAAGTATTCAGTAGCCAAATCAATCCAAGCAGGGGACAGCGGGCTGTTAAAGCCCTGCGGCTTTTGCTCTCATTATCCCAGAGGCACCGAGGCCACCTACCAAGTCCCTGCTCTGCACACAGACAGCAGTTGCAGAGCATGTCTGGAAGGGCTGCAGCACAGACAGAGGATGCTCACAGCATCCCAAGGACGTGCTGCCCTTCCTGCAGGGAACTCCCCCTGCAAATGTGTTAGCAATGGAGTGGCACAGACAAGGCTTCCTACCCCCACTGCTCTGTGCTGACTCATTCTCCAGCTGTCTGAAGGAGTAATTGGTAATATTTTATCTTACTCCAAGCCACTTTGAAAGCACTGTTTAAGCTCATAGATGCTTTGATCCCTTCCTTCTCTTTCTCACTGGGCAAGGCCCAGAGAACTTATTTCTCTGGAGAACTTTGGGAATTCACACCATCCGTGCCACAGGGATCGCCAAAGCCCAGGCATGACATGTGCAAAGGCATCAGCAGTCACCTGTGAAGTTATTCCAGCTGTTCCACTGCTAGGAAGGGAGCTGGTAGTCAATGCACTTTGTCAGTCAGAGCCTTCCTTCATGTGCACCGATGGAACATTTTCAGGAAAGCACAGGGATGTCCCCATGAGAATACAGACAGAAGTAAGTATCTCAAACACATACCCACAATGAGTCCAATTTCACAGTTTGGGTCTTCATAAGCACAAGTCATCATCGTGCCCACCGTATCATTCACTACAGCTACCACATCCAAGTCAAACTCCTTGGGAAAAGGAAAAAATAACAGTAAGAACTCTGGGTTTGGAGAAACCCCTCACACCGATGGTAACACCAAAGCGAACACTACCAAAAGAAACAACTGGAAGTACTGGCCTGATTTTACATGTGCAGAAGTCAGAAGTTAAAGTACCAGCAAGCAGCCACGGCACCTTGCATGCTCTACCTACTAAAGACTATAGCAATTGAAGGAAATACCTTCCCAGCTGTTCCCTTTGACTTATGCATAGCTTAGTACAGATCCTGTATACAGGTACACGGCAGACACCTATTGGCATTCTGTATTTCAGCAGTGCAGTAGCAAATCCAGCAGCACTTGCTGATAAAACTCTGTTAAATTCCATGCTGTCCTCCGGTTATTGTCTTCCCTTACTAGAAAGCATCAGTTAAGCTGCTTGAGGCTTTTTAAAGAACAAGTGTTATGGGGGCAGAACCTGTCATTTAGGGCGCAATGAGAACCATTCCTGCAGCCACTGCATTGACCATTGCTGCTTTCTCGGTGCTGTGATGCAGTGGCAATCACCACAGGGTTCGAAAACTGATTTGAAAGTTCTGTTCAATTTAGCAAAGTCAGAAGCCTCTGGGGGAAAACAACAACAACAACAACAAAAAAAACTAAGCAAAGAAATTCCCCAGCATGGCTCATTTTGAGCAGCAGTTGCAGTTTGCTGGCTGAACTCTCACATTTCTCCTAGACTGCCCTATGTGGTGACCTGGACGTGTGGCCAGCAGAGCCACAAGCTGCCAAAGCTGCTGCGTCTGGACCTGCCATGCATGGCAGGAGGTACAGCCTGTTTCCTCTAGGCACACTAACCCCACCAGAGGGAGCCACCCTAACCAGGAGCTCTGCAGGCCCTGCAGGGGAGGGAGAATTAGGAGGAAGGAAAAGTAAAAATCACCTCTCTTCTTTTAATTCCTTCTCTTAGCAAATACACCACGTCTTCTCCCTCACAGTCTGTAGCTTTGAATCCTTTTGTCCAGTTGAGAAGGATACCCTACAAAGAAAGCAAACAGGTTATCGCTTTTCCTGATGCATTGTGGAGTGCCCCAAATCCTGTATACCTCTAAGGGAACATAACTGAGTACTTCTATCTAATAATTTCGCTGCATGTACACTCAATATTTGAAGTGCTTTAGTGAGTGGTTATGCAGAAGGCTCTGTTATGTCTGGAATTTGCATCTAACACCACTGACCATGCTTAGTCTCAAGATTTCCAGGACAGAAACATTTGCTAATGAGTGAATCATTCTTCATCGTGCCCAAAGACAGAAGACGACAGTTAAAACGAAAAAGCAAAACATCAGACATCTCGGTTTGAGACAAACACTACTTATTTTTGAAAACACAGCTTGCTCCAAAGCATCACAGCAGGGGACAGAGCTATTGCCCAACCTGCAGCAACACAACAAAGTCAAAAAATAAAGAACACAACAGAAGACATATCTTCCTTCCAAAAAAACCCATAAAAGTACCAACTAGATACAGTTATTAACAGCTGCATAGATGGAATTGGTGGTGATATGTGGCAGCAGAAGGGTTAAACACAAGCTGTAGGCTACAGCAGTCCCTGGCTCATCTGGCAGAACCAGCTCAGCCTGGGAAGGGCTCTGGCAGTGGGGAGGGACAGAGCCAGCACTGCCTACCGCTCACACAACCAGGGAGGTACCACAGTCCAGTGTGTATATATGGTTGGAAAAAAACATGTTGCATTATAAAAGGCATATTGCCACCATGGAAAATATAAATGTGCTCATCTGTCACAGCCATAGGCTAACCAGCATTTGCAAAACTGCCTTAAAAAAAACTACTTATAGGCGAAGCTGTACTGGTCACAGTCAGAGCATGAACCCTCCCCCTCTTATGACCTCCCTGTAAGTGCCCGATGGGTGATACAACAGGTAGAGAATTGAGGCCTAGCATAAGCACAAAAGCAGATTCAAAAAAATTAAGGAACTTACAGCATCCAGACTGGTCTGCTTGCAAGGGAAGGAGAATGTGAAGCCAAGAGGAAGTCGTGCACCTTTTATTCCCATATAGTCCAGGAAGTCCGAAATGCAGGTAACGATGTGGTCAAACAGCTTTAAAGAGAATAGTCAAGCATTTGAAGTTGCACAACACACTACTGCACTCCAAAAAGCTATCTAAAAAGCAGCAGTGCTGTGGAAGAGAAACACAGATACTCACCTCTTCTCCCGTTCCCTGCATCACCTCTATAGGAATTGCATAGATCTTGTTGTGCATTTCAACAGTTCTCCTTTTACCACTGCGAATTTTCACCAGCAACACTCTGAAGTTTGTCCCTCCAAGGTCAAGCGCCAGAAAGTCTCCATTCTCTGTAAAAGAATACGTGTGCATGTGCATTTCAAGAACAAGAAGCAAAGACATGGGGTTGGGCTGCCTGCAGCACAAGAGCAACACAGGCTGCTCTGCTCGGAACTGGGATTTTCTCTTTTGAAAGGGTCTTCTCTTTCATTATAATAGATCTGCTTCACCAAACTCAAATCTCATTGCATGGAACTCACATCGAATGCCCCACAGCCAAGCTGCATCCCCCTGTCCAGATAGGGTGCTCCTATACCTGTGCCATCTGGTGTGCTGCGGACAAAGGTGGGCAGCATTTTCACTTTGGCAGTCTCATGACTCTTCTTCTTCAGGCCTGCTTCCATCTCTGTCCTCATCCTCTTCTTCACCTGCAGCAGCTGCTCATGGGTGAGCTTGAACTCAGCCAGCGTCTCGTCGATGAGCCGGTGCTGCTCCGACAGCCGGTACGCCACTGCAGTCACCATCGCCGCCCCTTTCCCACTGCCGCTCTCCGACAGCAGGAACCGCACATCTGAGTCAGGCACCAGGCGCCGGGTGGTTTTGTGCAGGCGCCGAGCGTACCTGCAGGGAGAAGCTGCAAGTTCATCCTCTGTGCTGCCTCCCCAGAGGGCCCCAGAATCTTGAGCTACAGTCTTTCAAGTAGGTAAATGGCCAGGGAAGAGCAGCTCTTCCTCACTGCCCCTTTTCTCCTGAATTCCTAAGTGCATTAACGTAGGTCCTCCTCAGAGCCAAACCCACCTGCACAGTTTTATACTCTGTGTAAAGGAATGCCTCCTTCCAAGGCATCTACTGAGACCCGCTGAGAGAATATGTACTCAGAGACTACCATAGCTTTCATTGATACTGGAGTATCCAATTACTTCAGGGTTTTCGCTGCTCTGTTGTCTTTGGGTGCTGATTTTTGTTGTTTTTTTATTATTTGTTTGGTTTGTGTTTTTAAACCTCACTCTTCAGTTAAAGACATCTTTCCTTCCCCACTAAGCTCCCCATCTCAGACTGAACACTCCACACCCATGTTATGGGCACCCTGTCATCTCAGATCCAATCTGAGCAACATCTTGGGGTTACACACCCAACTCTATGCAAAACAGAAGCTGTGGCTGGAGCCAAGCAGGGGAACTCACTGTGGATGCATCTTGTAGAGAGAGCCATCAACCCCCACAGTGGTGCGGAGGCGGCCAACCCCTTTGTTATCCCGCAGCTGGTTGAGGATGGCACCCAGCGTGGAGGCCACCAGGTTGGCTGAGCGAAAGGACACAATGGTGCAGACGTGCTGGACTGCAATACAGTCCTCGTGGGACGGCTCCACCCCCAGGCGGGTTAAGATTTCTTTGGCTTTGTTCAAACCTTCTTTGCTCCTACAAAGAAAGGGTAGTAATGGGTATTCCTTAGATACGCTATAAAATACAGGAGTGAGACACATTCAGCCACATGTCTGGTTTCATCATATGCACAGCATATGAGAAAGGAGATGGAAAGTCCAACTCTTTAGACTCAAACCAGCTTCTCTGGAGCTGGAAGCACCAGTCCCACCACTCAGCACAGGTCTGAGTGTACAGCAAATACAGCATCCATTCACTCCTATGTCTCAGTAAATCAAACTCAGTGTGGAAAACAAAACCCTGAGCGAAGGTTGCCTAAGTGATTCCATCCTAAAGGCTCTTTTTTCAGACTTTTACAACCTCACTGAATTTCTGCCTCTCACACTCAATTTTCCCATGCTAGAACCCAGGATGAAAGCAAAGTTTCTGGCAAAACTCACCCGCGTACAACTCAGTCACTTCCACAACAAAAACAGAAGCTGTATATCTTGCTGCCATCACTGCACTGCCATACATCTTTTTAAGGACTCTTGCACATGGCTAGGCACCAGCTAGAAATTTGAAGCTGCACAGGAATGTGCCTCCCACTTATAACCAAAGTGCTCTTTGGGTGGTGAGGTGGAATTTCAGGTCTAATTTTGCTCTAGATAACCAAGTTCCTCAATACCTAGTTTTTTCTCACTGTTGTTCATCACTACACTGGCTCCACGTGGGTCTGAGGCCGGGACAAATGGACCCACACATTCACTGGAAAGCTATTCAGATAAGACAGTCTGCAGGGATTGAAGTCACTGCCTGTCCCCTAGGCACTGCACTCACAATCAACAGTACCTTCATACATGGGTACCAAAATCGGAAGCTTTTCAAAGAGAAAAGCTGGCCCTCACTACAGCACAATTACTCAGTGATGTGAATTTTAAGAAAGTAGGGGACAGAGCCAGTAAGCACTGACCGAAAGGGTGATGACACTGTAAGAAACCAACTGGCACATAGCTGAGAGGTCACCCAGCACTGCCTACGGGACTGAATGCTCTGCCTTGTCACACTTGCTTTCTTGCTGCCCAGTGATCCCGTGGATACAGCAAGAAGCAAGACAAGTATTTGGGAGGAGGCACTAAGCCAATTCACTCCCACATTTAGCTGCAGGATAGCAACTTTTAGGTCTTGGCAAGTTGGGTGAGTGGTAGAGCACAGTACATACGCTGTAGCAGTGTGGATGGTCAGGTTTTCATCATGCCTCCCAAACTATATGGAGGGAGAAATCTGCTGCCTCTCAGCTCAGAGGGGCCGGTGGCTTTGAGAAAAGGATGCTGACTGCCTCCAGTGGATCCTCACATGTTCAATATGCACCCATGCTGGAGGATGGCTGCCATCTCCAGTGCAGCTCACTCCCCAACAAAGCAAAAGGAGAGATCAGAAAATTAATATTCAGAGTCATTTGGAAACCAGAGCAGAAGGGAGCACTCACTTTTCAATGGCAGAAACATGCTTTGTCTCAAACTTTCCTTTGGTGAGAAGCTCAGGGGTGATTCTCCCCTCAAAGAGCAGTCCCTCCTTGGCCATCTTCACCAGGATGAGCCTCACCAGCTCCCCCATGTACATCCCGCTGACCATCTTCTCAAACCTGCAGGAGAAGGCAGCAGCAGTCACCTATGGGTTCACAAACAACACCAAGAGGCACAGACCAGCTGTGCACCTGCACCACATGCACCAGCCAGTGGTTTGCACTGGCACAGGCAGTCAAGCTTTCTTGAACTGCTGAATTCACACCATGAGTGGAAAAGACAGTGTAATGCAGCAAACAAAAGCAGCAAGAGTTAACTTTAATTGTCTGGCTCCAGGAAGGGCTGTGCTGATAAGCTGTGAACTGAAGCTAACATAGTAAAAATCAATAACACTAATCAAGACTTTGGTAACTGATCACATCCTTCCTCCCAGAAAGGTCCTGTCTGCATCAGGGCTGCTAAAGAAGCAATTTTGAAGCAAAGACAAAATGAGGCACAAAGACCACACGCACAGGGAACAACCACTCATCCTGATAGATGGCAAACTACAGGCAAAATGTGATCATGCCTGGTCCATGCCACCATCTCCTGTTGCTGGTGAGAGCAAATATTTTTCCAGAATCATACCACATGTCAAATAAAGCCAAAAAGTTCATAAGTAACCGCCTCACTCACAGTTGCTTGCCAGGATTTAGGGATCCACGGTCGATCTCTCTATCGAACTCAGTCCTGATGTCTTCTAGTGAGCCGTCATCTCCAAAGGCCCCCCACTCTGTGTTTATGCACATCCTGCCCTCATCCCCTTCCACCAGGTCAATGTGCCGCATCTCCTCCATGTAACAGGCATTGGTGCCAGTGCCTTTAGGGAAAGGACATGAAAGTACTAATTAAACAGGTCAGGCAAAGGGAAAAAAAGCCATGTGAATTCTGCAGCAGAAATGTGCCTTACCAATGATCAAGCCAACTTCACAACGTTGGTCATCAAAACCACAGGTCATCATAGTCCCAACGGTATCGTTCACAACAGCCATGATATCTGCATCATAGTCCTGATGGAGGAAAAACAACTTGTACCATATGGTTTCTCTGGAAAATACTGCTTGTGTTTATCATTGGTTTGCTCATAAGTAACTCCACCAAAAAGAGGGGAAAATCATAGAATCACAGAATCATTAGCATTGGAAAAGCCCTGTCAGCTCACCCAGCCCACCACCACTGCCCGCATCCTTCAATGCCACATCTCCACAGCTTGGCAACACCTCCAGGGACAGTGACTCCACCAACTCCCTGGGCTGCCTGTGCCAATGCATTACCACTCTTTCTGAGAAGAAATATGTCCTAATGCCCAACCTGACATCCCCCTGGCACAACCTGATGCCAACACCTCTTGTTCTATAGCTATTACCTGGGAGCAGAGACTGATCCCCATCTCACTATATGAGCCCAAATTCATCCCATCTCATGCTTTAGGCCTTTTTGTCTAAAATATGAAAGCTGAGCATAAAGCTCCCCTTCTCTTCTGCTCCTCACCCATGTCAGCCCACTGCACAACTTTGCTGAGCTGCTGCGGGGGAGCCCCAACCATGACATGCAGTTTCTCAGGAATGAAATGTGTGGGTATTGCTGAAATGCTGTGGCACCAAAGGGCAGCAGTTCCTCAGTTTTTAGAGGGTGATAGAATTGCTGAAGATTGCCAGCACAAGCCACAACATAGTAGCTGAGTTTTGTGCTATGAGGAGCATCACAGCTTCCACACAGTAATGGTGAGATCACTCCTTTTTCCCAGCAAACAGCACGTCTACATGCAAGTCCACCATCACTCACACCACGTGCTCAAGTCTGTGGTGTGAACAGACATCTCTGACACAGAAACACCAGTTGCTTTGATGCAGAGTTTAAAAGAGGGAAAAAAAATAACGAAGCCCAATTTACCCCACGTTTCTTGATGGCCTTGTTAAGCAGCTTCACAACATCTGCTCCCTCCACTCCACTCGCTTTGAAGCGCTTTGTCCAGGTTATCAGAATGCCCTGATAAAACAAGAGAGCAACCCTTAAAACAGAGCCACCAGAAAAGAAAGTCAATTTTATCTTTTTCCCTTTAAAAACAAGATTTTGTTCTTCATCAGCATCTGCAGGTCTTTGTTCCTAAATGGAAATACTGGAAATGTAGCAAGGGTTAAAATGCTTAAACACCTGTGTATGTACCTGTGCTCAAAGGTAAGTACTGGGATTAGGTGCATATTTAACATATGTACACATATAAAAAGTCATCACAGCCAAGGCTTAAACACAAAGTCTAAGGATGAAAATAATCTCTATGAGGATGAAAATAAGTACAAGTGAGGCAAGAGAACAGGATTTAAAAGTTAAACGAAGACGAACCTCAGTAAAAAGCATATATGATATGATAAATTCATTAAAAATCCTGATGTACGTCATGGTTCAAACACTTTGCACTGCTCAAGCAGTGTGAAATATAAGCAGCACTGCCCCACCTGGCCCTGCTCATTGCCAACACTGGGAGCTGTGCTCCAGGCTGTCTGCAGCCCTGCAAACTAGCAGACAGGTCAACCTCTAACAGGTCTCATAACCTCTTACTAAAGGTGCAGCACAGGATTGACTTCCCTGTATTTATTTGCTACGCCACTGCCATAGCAACACTGCACCAGGAGGCTGCTGAGTCACTTGTGCTATAAAGAGCAAAAGAAGGAAAATATTATAGCCTGCTTGTCATGGGAATCACACCAGAAACACCGTGCAAGGCTGTGTTTTTTGCAAGCAAAAGCACGTTGCTCCCAGGTAGCATATCCAACTGCACTCAGAGGGGACACGGCTCAGCACCACTGTTTGTGAGGAAGACCCTGAGCTGGATCAGTGTGTGCACTTGGGATGGGATGGGCCCTTCCCAGTTCTACCCACACAAAGGTGAAAGGCTGCAAACCTACTGCTGTGTTTACACAGCAAACCACAACCCTGAGGAGCTCCCGCAGAGGCAGTATAAAACATCAGATGCCTCTTTGTCATCTGCTAACCTGCTCCTTCACACAGAAGTACAAATACCAATCTGTCTGTGAAGCACAGAACTCACTTACTCCAAAAACATATGACCTGTCTGGGATTCTGCTTTCATAGCACTGTTTGAATAACATGCTCTTCTGCATGTTAAGAAAGGCGTGCAGTCTTCTTACCTCATCCAGCTTAGATTGTCGGCACGGGAAAGAAAAGGTAAACCCAACAGGTAATTTCTTGTCTTTGATTTGTTGTTTCTCCATAAAGTCTCCCAGGCATTCAGCAACATGATCAAAAAGCTGCAAGAAGACCAGAAAAGCACCAGGATTAGAGGTACAGGTTGAGGAAGAGGACACTTCCAACCGCATGTGAGAAGAAGGGGAGAAGATCTACTCCAGATTTTTAGAGATGTTATTGACAGAACTACAGAAAAACTCCCCAGCCGTCTGCATATCCTGTGTTACTGAGGGGGATAATTGGAAGGGAGTACAGAAAGCTATCTGTTGGGTGCAATTAGCCCTCACAGCTTCGCTGAGAACAATTTACAGTCTCGGAGAGACAGCAGAGCACTACAGACAATCATGAACACCAAGAGGAATGTCTGACTGTTTGAAGTGGGTCAGTGAGTGGTATGTGCAATGTTACGATTTAACAGAACACCTTTAACTCGTTCCTAAAACGAGATCTAAAATGATAAAGCCCAGAGATGGTGGTTTACCAGGGAAGAGGCTGCCCTTTGCTGTCTGGGGCAGATCAAGGACACTTTGCTGGGTGCACAGTGTTACGGCACGGGGCACACTGCTCTCCTGTCCAGATGAGGGAGAAAGGAATATAAAAAGAACAACTACAATGAAGTAATAAAACACAATGGCTACTCCGGTAGGCACACAGTAATAACACCAGCCTATGTCTTTATTATGTTTTTCATCTGAAAGTATCTTGCTACATACTCAAAAGCTCCAGCTGCCAGCAGGATTACAGACAACAACCAGGGGCTAAGTGTAAACCCTCAGGAGTTTTGAGAGCAGGAAACAGAGATATTGACTGATGACATTGCTGCAAAATCCCCCTCTTATGCAATGAATCACGACACATCAAGAGGAGACAGGGCATGCTTCAGAAGTCTGACTACACAGGATCCCTCAGCACTCCCAATGCAGCTGGCCATGCAGGACCTGGCAGCCCACTGGGATGCCCTTCTGCAGGTCAGCAGGCGGGCAGGCTGCAGGCAGCACACCGTGACTCAGGGAGGCACGCAGCAAGACACGCGCACCACTCCGACCCAAAACATGCATGGGCAAATCCAGTTAACTATTAGCTACATTCTTCACGTTACAGTAGCTGTGTCTGCTCAATAATGCATGCTCTGGGTGCGCTACTGTTTTCAGTAAAGCACAGAATAAAGGCATTGCTCAAAACAAGGGGAAAGAAAGGGAGGCATTTATTGATTTTGCTACCATTAAATGCAGTACATTGTTTCCTAAGACTCAAGGATGCATCTGTGTGCTCCCATATCCACACTAACATCCACTTCTTAAAATAACCAGCTCTGCCAGGATGATAGAGGCAACATCATGAGCTCCTGAGGATTTTATACAAGTGAGGCAGGCAGATGGAGGAAAAGTCCAAATCACTGCTCACACACAGGTGTGCAGTGCTGGAAGCCCAGCAGTATCACAGATAGGATCATAGAATTATTCAGGTTGGAAAAACCCTCTCAGCCCACCCAGCCTGACCCCAGTCCACCCCCACCCATCCATGTCTCTCAGTGCCACATCTTCATGGCTCAGCAACACCTCCAGGGACAGTGACCCCATCATCTCCCTGGGCAGCCATTGCATTACTGCTCTTTCTGAGGATAAATGTGTCCTAATCCCCAACCTGAACCTCCCCTGGCACAACATGAGGCCATCACCTCTGGGAGCAGAGGCTGACCCCCACCTCACCACAATCAAGCAACCAGGCCATGATTCTGGCCATGATATTGCCTGCTCCAGTTGAGCCCTGAGGGGTTTCAAGGATGCACTCAGTGGGCAGCCAGCAGACTTTGGCAGGCAGATGCAGACCTGAGCTCAGGCTCAGACTCCTAAACAGGGAGGACTTCAAAAGAGCAAGGAACCCTTCACACCTGGAGAACAGCCACAAGCCCAAACCCTACCTCCAACACAGAAAGCAGCACTGAAATCAAGCATCACAGGCGCTCCCATTTGTTGTGCTGACACAGAACACGGACTTCTTACAAATTTTAGACCTGCTATTACATTGAAGGAGTCAATGAGGGTTTTGCCCTTGACTTTGATGGGGAACTGTCTCCAACTGTCAAAGCAGTCAGGCTGCACCTGACAGATGGGGAAAAGTAGAACTTCAAATGCAATGAAGTAGGAAATATCAAAACAAACTGTGCTGCCAGCAAGGCATGAAGCCATAAACTGCAATCCCTTCAATAGGGTGATTACATATTAGGCTTAAAGAGTATAACTCACCAAAGTTAATGACACAGTCTGCTAAAAAGCATATTCATAGCCTACCCTGCACAGGCATTTCAGTCCAAGTAGTCCACTAATCTGGCTCAGAGATCTCACAAACCTCAGCCACGTGCAACACTCGTAAGTACCAAATCATCTCCTGCCTCTGTGCCTCCCAGGCATCTTCCATGTTTTCCTGTCAAGTCTCACAACAAGCATCTCAGTCATGGTCACATACTGTCACGATACAATTCCAACCTGGATGCAATTACTGTGATGGTCACCCCTCTTTTTCCTATTACTTAAATACCAGGAAGACTGCCCACTATGAGTCACTGGAAGCCATTCTTGCTCCCCCTCCCAGTTAAAAAGCCATGAGAGAACTCTACGCTGCTGGCTCCCAACAGCTGAACAGCCTTGGGATATTTAAAAACCAAAACACAAACACAACAAAGCCCAGGAAAGAATGCATTGCTGACATCTCTTCTCCCAGCTTCTCCTTAGTGTCCCTCTCGCTCCTCCATCCAGTCTCAACTGTGTTACAGTTTCAGGGTTGGTACTGTCATTTGCCTACAACACTAAGTCATCTTCCTGCTCTCCATTCCTATCTCTAGAAGTTAAGTTTACTACAAATGTTGGAATTCTTATTTCTGGGACAATTTTCTCCTTAATTCAGCCCACGCAATGACAGTAGAGCAGTATCAGGCACAAATGCTCTGTTACTAACTACAGCTTATTTATTCTCGGTATTGACAAAGAGCTGTAGGGCATCCATGTGTTCCATAGGTGGAACTGCTAAGATGCTGCCGTCATTCTTATGCTCTTTTCCAAAAAGCACAGGGTGAAAGCAGCAAATCTATAGGGAATATTGATAAGGAAGAGGCACTTACCCGTGTCCCACTACCATGAATGATATCTTCAGGTGTATTATAAATTTCAGTTTCCATTTGTACTGTCTGCTTTTTTTCATGCGATACTTTCACTCGCAGAATTCGAAAGTAAGAACCACCAAGATCCAGAGCGATGAAATCTCCTTTCTCTACGTGGAAAACAAGACATGGGTGATTAAAAGCTGCACGCAACAGGCACTTGGGAAAAAATAAGCTCTATTAATTATAATGCACAGAGAAATGCACAGTGCTTATGGCAAGCGAGTCTTAAGCTGTAGGGCATCCAAGCAAAGCATCAGCTCAGTTCCCTCCAGCTGAAGATAAAAATGGTGCAAAGGCAAGGAGGGGTGCCATTGATGCATGGGTAACTGCAGTGAGGGCTTATCCAGAAAGAATGAACCAAGAGCAGGCAGTTTGTATCCAGATCTCATGACTAAGCTGGCAGAACAAGGATCTCAGGAGAAATCTGAAAAGATGTTGGAAAAAGAAGAGGAAATGAAAGGATGCCAGAGCACTGATGAGCCGCCTCGAGTTGTAAGCAAGCCTGTGTCACTTTGGCAAGTAGCAGCGAATAGTGGCTGGTTTGTGCTCTGCTCTGAAATCAACAGATTACAGGGAAATGTAGTTAAGCAGGAGCCACTTATTTCACCTCTAGAAGCAGAGATGCACTGCAATCTGCAGTCAGATTACAAAAGTCAGAAACAACAACATGAAACACCACGTGGAGCCCAGTGCTGCTGCAGGAGTTACTCAGAACCTGCAATCCCTTGCACAGAGTTCCTAAGCACCTCGCCAGGAGCCAGGGCAGAAGTGAGGGTGCCACCATCCCCCCGCCCTCTGCACTGGGAAGGATTTCAGAGGTCTGAAGCCAAATACATGACCGAGTTCTAGCTATCTGGGAAATGACACTGTCAGTAGCCCCTGGAGAGCAAAGCAAATACATCCGACTGAACCGGTCCTGCTATCTTGTCTTATCAAAGAGGGAGCAAACAAAGACAGCCATCACTGAAGTCTGTGAAAAGATAGCATCTGGGGAAGCAGCCAACACACCTTAACAAACAGCCATGTGTGCCCAGGCTGCAGCTAATCACTGAGGTTACTTGCAAGCACCTGCATGTGTACACTGCATCCCTGGCTTACCCACGCTGCTCAGAGGGAAGCATAACAAGCATGCAGTGCTTTCTCACCTTTGTTTTTTTATTGGCTTGTACTTTTTGACAGTGCCAGAAGTACTCCGAACTGCAAGTGGGATGAGCTGCATCCCCCAGCTATCTTCCATATTGCCAGTTCCATCCCATGGCACTCTATAGGCTTGCACCTAAGGCTGTCCAACTTTATTCTGTGCCTATTGGAAGGCCATTCCCAACATCATCATTTCTCCACTTCTAACTAAATTCTACATGGAAAGAGCTCTAGCAGCTGGGAAGATCAGTATCTACTGATGTGCCGTGTCACTCCAAACCTCGGCTCTGCTCTCAGAGCCTTATGACTCCACACTGTTGCCAAAACACAGGGCATGCAATGTACCATGAGGATTAGCAGACTCGGATTCACCTCTGAGATAACTCTCCAACATCAGACCACAACTCCTCAAGTCTCACAGCTCCTCCTCATTGCCCCACACACCCCAGGAGCCCTGCTCTGCTCAGCAAAGCCCTCCAACAGCCAAAAGAGGCAAACACACTGCAGAAACCTTTATGGTTTCGCAATACTGTGGTCTACTATGGCAAACAAAACTCCACCATAAGAAAAATTACAAAGAGCAACAGCCTGCTTTTAGAACATGTAATAAAGACAGTGGGAGCCCATGACTCCTACCAGCGCTCAGAATTGCACTGCACTGCAATGCAGCCTTCTCTTCACACTGCCTAAAACATGGGAAAACTCAGAGTTTGCTGAGATACAGTCTGTGCAGTGCCTGCTTGCCTGTTTCTGAATACTGAGGCTTTGAATATTGCTTTGCACCACTGAAGACATCACTGAAAATGTTAACTCAACCAAATTGCACACGCAGTTCTCCTATTGGGGTCTGCATCACAAATTCAGTCCCTCACCTTCACCGGGACAAGACTGGAAGGAAACATTTACCGCAAGCATCTCATTAAGCCAAATACCTGAATAAGCTTTATTGTAACAGGGTATCATTTCTTGAATGTAAACCATTACCTTCAATAAATAAATGAAAAATCAACACTGGGCCAGATGGCCCTATTTCAAGCCTAAATGCACCTCAGTACATACTTCAAACAAATCCTGCACTTCAAAAACAGCTTCCCTGGCAGCAAACTGACAGATCAGTGCTGCTGATTTCCAGCCAGGCTCATAGCAAGGTAACATTTGGTAAGAGCTATCCTTCCCCATTAAAAAGATAGAACTGCTCTGAAGAAAACCTAAAGCTTTTGTATGCTAAGTGACAGTTTTTTCTTGGACTGTTTCAAGAAAAGAAACTCAACTAGCAGCACTGAATCTACACTTATACCACAAAGATGCCAGAGTCAGAGAAGCAGGAGGGACCAGGCACAGACCCTTTCCTCGTGTCACATCACATCCCCAGTCCATGCCGTGCAACAATCTGCAAAACTATAGCAGCACTTGCATGTGGTTGCCTCTCCTGCAGCCCCTCAGAGTCAGCCCTGCCCGTGACCCAGCTACATGCAGCATCTTCATGGCTGCCTTTCTCAATAGGCTGCAAATTTCAACACAACATTGCAACATAACAGCTAGCAGCGCTAAATTAAGGGAGACACAGGAATTGGGCTAGTTCTATCTTTATTTTTTCAACAGAAAATTGCATTGAAATTAAAAAAGCACAAGGTGGCAGAAACACAACAGCAGAGCTATCAAAGACTTCCACCTGCCACACGATTCCAGCTACTGCTCTCAGTAATGCTTTGGACCATTTCTAACAGGTCTCTCATGAAGCACACCATCTTCAATAGAGAAAATTCTCAGATCCTTACCTGAGCCATCAGGAATGGACCTCACGAAGGTAGGGAGCATTTTCACTGTAGCTGTTGGGTTGAAATCTCTGGAGAGGCCGTTCTTCATTTCTCTCCGGAAGCGAGCCATGATGTCTATCAGAGTTTCATCGGAGAGCCGCATGGCGTAAAGGTATTTATCAATCTGTGCAGAGAGATGAACACAAGCATGGATATCCCAAAGCGCTCAAGCAGAGTTATACCATGTACTACTCCTGAATTACAAGGAAAATATAAGGATAGTCACTAGCACTGGTGCTCTGCCCAAGCCAGCAAAACAGTTGAGCACTTCACTGTCTTTTGATACAAAACCAAGGAAGCAGTGTGAGTGCCATGACTTACATAAGCTGAAGCCAACCATCCTGCTGCCTTCCCAAGGCAAGGCCCAGCCCCACATCACTCTGCATTCTCCTTTCCACAAAAAAAAGCTTACCCACAGCCTCACACCTCTACTGCCAGCCTTCCGCTACCTCTCATCTCTCCTGACTATCCACAAGCTGAAAAACCAAAGCTAAACATTTCTCTTGTGGCACCTTGTGCTACATGGGCAGATGCTGCAACCCACCAAGGTGTCCTTGTGTTGAAATCTTTCATTTCAAAGGACCCGCTGCAGCAATTTCAGCACTATGTTAATAGCTGAGAAATGATTCCTGAGTACCAGAGCACCTTTCCTATCCTGCTGCAGAACCATCTCAGCCAGAGGCTGGGGAGAGGCAGAACTTCGCTGTGGGCAGGTTGAGTCTTCATCATGAACATGAAATATTAAATTAAAAGCAGTTGACTTCTCCCTTCTGGCTTCCCAGGACAGGAACTTCATCACCCTGGAAAAAGGAGATGTTTCCACATTCCCAGTGACATCACTTTCCATAACGTTACACCCATCTTCAGCACCAGGAAAAGTAAGAGATGTTTTGCACCTCAGAAGTACAATTCAGCCTAGTGGGTTCTTGCCAAACGTATGTCCCACTCCATACATCTCAGCTGCCAGTCTATTCATGCTTTCATTTATTATCTGCCTTAGAAACTTGATTCTGCAAATAATGCACAAAAGGTTCAAACCAAATCCACACCTTTGAGATTGCTTTTGCTCATAGCCTAGCAGAATCGAGGAAATAAAGCCCTGCTCATGTTTTCTGTCCTCAGCAAAACTGGAAGAACAACCTGATCCAAAGCCACGCCTCTGTATCTCCTCTGCTGCTGTGGAAGACTCAAGAGCATTTGTCTCCATGCTGATGTTACATCTCAGCAGGAGCAACAAGGAAAGACCCCTTGAAAAGTGTGTGTATGTAAACACTCCATAAACCTGGGACTTTGATACAGGAAATGATGGATGACGCCAGACATGAAGGAAACGCAGACAGTCAAAATGTGATTAGACCCTAAGCTGGTCATAAACCCAGTGCCACTTGGATTGCTCTGCAAAAAGCACTTCTGCAGTACCAGATAGTGTATCACTCCAAACCAGATGTGCTCCAGTGAGCAGCACTCGTGCAGCCAAGAAAAGGGGCACAGATGGCACCAGTAGGGTCTGAACAGCAGGGCTGGGGGCTGAAATGTGGGGCTGCAAACCCTCTGCATCACTAAGCAGCATGCAGACAGACGGGTGCTGAGGCTGGTTCCGGGCTGCAGGAAGGTCTTTCTCTGCCACTGTAAATGCTGCCAGAGCTTTTTTTAGCAGAGCCTGCTCGGCAGTGATGTCAGAGCCCGAGGTTATTCCCTTTTAAAGGAGGGAGGGGACTGGAGCTATCATGGCTGTCAGCAGCCCACACTGCCGCTCAGAGGCCCCAGCACCCAAATCCCCCAGTGACAGCTACGCTAATGCATCACACCATGAAAATACCCCCTTACAACACTGCACCGTCCTTCTGAAAACAGGGCTGAGGCCCTGAGCTCCACCTTGCCCAGCTGGGAGTGCAGCTTTTGGTGTTTGCACAGTCAGGACTGTGCAAGCCTACACTCCTAGAGCTGCCTTCCTGCAGTGGGGTAAATGGGAGGCAGGGCTCTGGTTTCCCCTTGAAAAGCCAGTGAGAGCCATCAGCCTCATGGTGCTGGGAGCATCGCGCTGAGGCCATCTTCACCGCTGAGACTCATGGGGCAGGGAGGAGGGGAGGCGAGGACAGAATCACATTTCAAAACAAAATAGCTCCTGTGTATTAGTTTGAGGGGGAAAAAATAGCTGTTCTCTCCTAGGCAAGAAAAAGGTTAGTCATCCCAGCAGGACAGTCGGAGTGAAAAGCAGCACTCCTCTGAGGGAAAACCCCCAGCAAACAGCAGTGAATAACTGGGCGGGGAGATGAGGGCTGGATTATGGGAGGGATGTTTAATAACACCTCACTCTGTCCGTGGCTAAAGCTGATCAGAGAGCAAATCCCAGCCTTATCCAAATGAATGCGGCAGCAGGGTGGCAGGGACAGCAAGACTCCTGGGGACCAGGCATGGCCCTGCACACAATGCACACAGCAAGGAGCAGAAAACACTGCTTTATGTACCTGCCTCCAGGATGGGCATCCTCCCTAGGTGCTGCTGTGCAAGCCTCCAGGAGCTCCATCACTTTTCTTATTTCCTTTATTATTATTATTATTATTATTGTTGTTGTTGTTGTTGTTGTTGTATGTTTTTTAATAGCCAGACAGAACTTGCAAATGTTTGCGTTTTTTTCAGTTGCATTTTTTTTTTAATAGGATTTCATCATCCAATCCACACACAGGTAATTTTTTTTGGTCACACAAGAAAGACTCTTTGTACTGGGGTAAAAAGGGCTGTTTGAAATTCAGAATATTGCAGGAGCAACATGGGAAGGTGTGGATTGTCATGAGTGGGTAATGAAACAGGCAGCACTGAGGGCCCATCCTCACATACTGCAGAGAAGGAAGGCTCCATGAACACCTGATAGCAGTCTCTGGAAGGAACTTAGAAGCAAGAAGTGGAACAACCTTTTACATGGACTGATAGTGATAGGACAAGGGGGGAAAGGCTGTAAACTAAAAGACCTGAGATTTAGGTTAGATGTTAGAAGGAAATTCATCACTCAAAGGGTGGTGAGGTGCTGTCACTGCTGCCCAGAGCTGTGGGAGTCCCATCTCTGGAGGTACACAGTGCCATGCATGGGGCCCTGGCCAGCCCGAGCTGCAGGGAGACAGCCAGCCCATGGCAGGGGTTGGGGCTGGGTGGGCTTTGAGGTTCCTTCCAACCCAAACCATTCTGTGGCTCCATGACTCTATGAAACACACAGCCAATGACCCAGACAGTGCCAGAAGCATCCTAGAGCAGGGCACTGCCATAACTTCAGAAATCATTAACACCTTTTGTACCAGCACAGCCTTCGTGTAAAGCCCTTCCCCATGCCACTGTAATCTTCAGCATCGGGAAGATTCACCACAAGCTGCAGCACGTTACAACAGGCAGCTCGGCCATCCCAACCTTACAGTTTATCGGATTGTTTCTGAAAAGCCTTTACACAAAGGGACAGAGCTCCAGGGGTTTTCTCGATACCTACATTTTATGCCCTGTTCCATCACGTTCTTTTCAAGGTTAATAACCTTGGTGTCACTCTCAAAAGCTTTATTTTTCTTCTCGTGTCAGGCAACACCATGAAAAGGCATTGTTCCCCTGACAGGGCAATCAGGCAACACCTTGTGCTCCCCACTCCAGAGCCAGCTCAGCAGGCACAAACCTGCTGGGACCAAAGCACTCTAAGGGCAGGATGCTACTCAGTCGAACCACTCCATTTGGGTAGTACATTGCATTGCACGTCACCTGCTTGCTTCTGCGCAGCAGGCTCATGTGCAAGTGCAAGGATTTATGGCTTTGTGTGTCCTTCAGCACTGTACACACTGCCTTGCTTCTCCTGCCTGCTGTGACTCGCCCAGTACAATGCTCCAAAACCTGCAAGGTGGGGCCAAAATTCCTCTCAAATGTAAGAGAGTGCCTAACATCCAGCAACACAGAAGCTGAGGGCATGCAAAGAACCTGGAACCAGCCTGGGGATCACACAGGGGCTGAGCAGCACAGAGACACTCCCTATGGACATCCAAGTGAGGGGGCTCAAAACCTGCCCTAAGTGATGTAGACAGGAGCAGATGTCCGAAGTCCTCTGGAATGGGCAGCCTGCTTTTCTCCCACTGCATTTCATTTTAGTTTTCAAACCTAAGAATGCCTCACAGCTCCCCAGCCAAATGATTTGCCATGCCATCAGCAGCTCATGGTGCCAAACCAGCCTGCAACAAATAACCCCAGGGAGCACCGTGGAGGCCTACATACCCTCTCTCTCGGCCTTCCCCACGCAGCACCGCAGCATGCAACCCTATGCTTATCAGGGGTTGCTAAATATAACAGCACAGCCAGGCAGGAGAGGCCTCACCCAGGCATGCAAGCCCAGCACCAGCTGCAGAGTGCACAACTCCTGTGGGAAAGGGAAAGAAAAGCCCTTGGGAGCAAGGAGCTGCTACTGCGGGGACTGAAGGCCTTCCAGCCCCCCACGAGTGCTGCAGAACGGAAGAGCCAAAAAGCAAAACGGCAGAAGGAGGTGGGGGGTTGATGCAAGGGAGGAAGGGGCCGCAGGCAGGCAGGGCAAGCAGGGTGGGTAGGGCAGCCCCCCCGGGCACAGGCAGGGGCCCAAGCAAGGAGGTGTCCCCTCCTGCAGGGTGAACCCCACGGAGCAGCCCTGTCGATACAATGGCCAAGGATTCCCCAAAGTACTGTAGGGATGGATGGGATTCCCCAAAGTACTGTAGGGATGGTTGGCTTTGGCAGGCACTAGGCCATGCCGAGTGGGTCACGTAGCAGCGCTGGAGGAGGTGGCAGAAGAGAAGGGAAGGGAAGCCTCCGCTCCGTGACGTCAGCCCGGCAGCACAGCGGGGCCTGGTGACATTTGCAATTATTTTCCTGATTTGCATCCCCACAGCCCCAGCCCTGGGCTCCCAGCTCCCCCAGCCCTGCAGGGTGCTCAGCCAGGACCTCCCTGCCATGTTTGTACTTACCCCGTGCTGTGCATCACACCACAGGGCTACGCCAACCATGCTGCTTAATGCAGAAGGAGAAACAAAAATACCCACAGAGCAACTTCTCCCTTCTAAGCATCGCCGCCTATACATTCAGAAGCCACGGCGAGATGTAAGTCAAAAAGGATCTGCAAGCGACTGCTGAACGATGGATGCCCACGGTGGCCAGGAGAGGAGCAGCCCCTGCTCAAGGATGCCGGTGCTCGGAGCGGCCCTTACACCCATCCCCATCAGCACCACGACACCCCGGTCGTGCCTTGCTCGGGCTGGGTGAGGCTCACGGCTGTGCCGCCCATAGCGGGGGGTGGCCATGGGGACAAAGCAACGACGGCAGCAAAATAAATGATTTAGGGGGAAAAAAAAAAAAAAAAAAAAAGCAGCTACTTGGGCTGCTGCGGGGGTGCAGCCCGTCCTCCTCGAGGCTGAACCCTACCTTTTTGACCTGGTCCTCCTTGAGCTCGGTGAAGTAGTAGGCCAGGAGCTGGGCGGCGATCATCCTGCCGGCTGCAGCGGGCGGCTCCGCGCACGCAGCGATGCGGCGCCCCGGGATGGCCGCGGCGCCTCCCCTTCCTCCACTCCTCCTCCTCCTCCTCCTCTGCTGCCGCCCCGGCCCCGCCCGCTCCCGGAGCTCGTGCGGCGCGGAGCCCTCGGCCCTGCGGGGGGAAGGAGCAGCGCGAACGAGGAGGGGGAAGAGCGCTGCAGAAATGGTCGTTTCCAGCAATAGGAAGGACAATGCAGGCTGCTGGGGCTTGCATTACTGTGGAACGGGAAAAGCAAAATGCAAACAAACAAAAACTTCGGAAATTCTGCGCTGCGGCTGTTTTCAGAAGAGCCGCTCCATTCAGAAGCATCTGAGAAAACAGCGGTGGGAACGGACCCCGCTACACACCGATGCTGGGGCTCCAAGCATCCCCTCATTCTGTCACAGAATGAGCAGGACACAGCCCTGACCCCTGGGCATCATATCAGTCCTTCCTTCACCAGTGCCATCCCCACACCAGCGCTACTGAACAGAATGGGAACCCCCCTCCCAAAGCGTGCTGCCACCTTTCTGTCGCTGAGGTCCCCATCATCACCCCAAAGAACGTGCCAGCCAATGCAAAGCCCACATCCACGTCAGCAAGGACGAAGCTTCCCCCTGGGAGCAGAAGGATGAAGGCAGATGCCGAGGTGACACGTGTTGCACCCACACCCTATTCTTCCCCAGGACAGGAATGCACAGCCATGCATACAGCGCTGATGCTTGGAGGCATGATTTGCATAGGCATTGTCTGCCGAAGTCCAAGTGATAAAAAACCTGGTTCTCGAGTTTCCGGCTTCCTTTTCAGTGCTACTGCAATTAAATGGCCACATTGGTGAACGCCACAAGTTCTTTGGCAGCCATCCTCCTCTGCACAGCCCCAGACACTGCAGCAGGGCAGGCAGGATTTCCTCCACCTCAGCAAGTTGGCTTCAGCTCTTTCCCTGAGATTCTCATCAAGTGTTCTGCTGTTCTGTATGCAGTGCTTGGTTTTGGTGAGCCAACAAGTGAACACACCACACTCCCAGCATGAGCTGCGGGTGCCTAAAGACACAGTAGCCTGGAGCAGGGCAGCAGCTTCCAGCTATGCCCAGTGATACCCCCTCAGCCCCCTCCAGCTCACTCGGGTGTAGCTCTCTGCTGGGCCTCTCTGCTGCTGGTTAGAAAGTACCTTAATTCTCAGTCTGGGCCTGCTCCTGCTTTCAGTCTGTCTGTCATCTCCTAACCTTGGCCTCTCAGCTCAGCTCACTCTCTCAACAACTCCTGTTGTTCCCTGGCTATAAATACACAGGAAGGTAACTGGACCCTCCTTAGCTTTACTGGCACTAAGTATGACAGAGCCGGCCCTTTTTTCATTTCCTTTGCCAGAAAGAAAAGACCAAGCTGGATTAGCCCTTTCCCCATGTGCGCTGCAGCCCAAATCTGTCTCTATTAAACATGCCAGCTGAAGTAAGGTGAGTTGTTTCAGAAAGGGCTGAAGCCCCTCTGCCAACATGCATGGCACAAACTGGAAATACAGCACCAACCCCTTCCCAACTGGGAGCACAACACCTGAGGCTCTGGGGTTAACTGGGACACAGAGATTCCCCCACAAGGAACTTAAATCAGCCAGCTCACACCAAGCAGCCCACAGTACCCAAACTGGCTGTGAGTAACAGCGGTCTGAATGACCATAAGGAGAAGCTGTTTAATTTCTTCACCTGCCAAAATTCTGACTCCAAAGTGAATTGAAATCACAGCTTTCACAAATCATTAGGATGGCTTTTGCCTCAGCTGACCATTTGTACTGGAGTATATTTCAACACTCACCAGGTGCAGCTGTTTCATGTTTACCATAAGCAATAAATAAATTCAAAACATCACTACTCTAAAGATCTCTGAGTTCTGCATAGTGACAATGAAACGCATACATACTACAAACCCCAGAACACAGTAAACTATATGTTTAAGCAGCAGGTGGCTTTGGATTGCCTTCAGTTGCTGAGTGTGAACTCAGCAAGAACTCTGCACCCCAGAAGATGTTAGAGAAAAATTAACAGCCCATCAGAAGCAAAGCAAATGCTCTGTTTGAACATTCTGTATCTCCACACTGCTCCTTACAGCGTGTGACCACATTTCATGCTGCAAGCGCTGCTGGATGAAGGAGCTTTCCTCCCACCTGGCAGCTAGAAGGGCAACTCAGCATGCCTACATGCATGGCAGCCCTCTGCACAGCCTGATATGCAGGTGCTGCTGCTGGGTACCCCACAGGAGCCACGCAGCACCTGCAGCAGCTCTGCGTGCCAGGGCCTCCACCAGCCTCCTACACCTCCCCACCACACAGCCCTGTGCTCTCCTTCTGCTTTACTGCAAGAGGCCCATTCAACAGCCAATTAATTAGCAGCACCTAATGGGTGCCGCCAGGCATCCTGCAGGCTATTTTTGCAGCCCAATGTGCCGTGAGACAAATGACCAGAGGCTCAGCAGACACCTGATGACTTGCAGCTATTTCAGTTGTGCTCTAATCTCATTGCCCAGGTCTAGCAGTGCTGTCTGAAGTCACTCAGTGCACCAGCTCTCCTGTGCAGTTCTCTGCTTGTTTTCCCTTCCTTACCTATTTCTTCATTGAATACTTACTGTTCTATATTAGTCCATGTTCAGATTTAAATCCTCCAGGATGGGGAGGGATTTCGTAATCAGTCACACCCATTGCATACTTTTGATGCACTCAGTAGCTAAATTCTTCTTTCTCTTGTCATGAAAACAATCAAGTTGTAGTAGTGTTTACTGAGTTGCCTGTTGTTTGCTTGTTGTAGGTACTCAATCAACCCACATTTACCTGCAAGGCATTTCCCCTTCACAATGTTTACAGCAGTGTGAGAGAAAGCACCATCACTAAGAAACACTAATTTCCAGCTCACAGCAGCCTGGCTGAATAACAAGGATTTTCCAATAGCTTTCCAAGTTACCATTCCTCAGTAGGACAATATATGTACAAAAGAACTCACCGTGCATTTTGATGGACCTGGTGCAGAAGCAACAAACAAAACCTGCAAGCAGCACCGCTATCAATTCGATAAGAAACTCAGCTGAGTGAGGTTAAATCCATGATGCAACTTGACTTTGCCAGGAGGTACAGCAAGCAGGCACTGCCGCCACCAGTCATGGTGTTTTACCTTGTTTTTCCCTGTTAACACAGTTAGCTAAAGCGCCTCGAGGGGAGCTCATTGCATGCATGGAAAAAGCCATGCCACATGTGGACAGAGCAAACACACTTCATAAGTGGGTGTAAGGGTGTCGTGGTTTTATGCTCCAGGTACAGTGTGTTTCCCAGATTTGAGTGCTTCCCTGGGAAGCCTGGAGCCAGCACCTTAAGGAAGGGCCAGAACAGGCTCAGCAGGCCTCACCGAGCCAACCGCTCCAGCCAAGAAAGAGCGACGGGTTCCACCTGCACCAAAACATAGGTAAGGCTCTGAGCCAAGAGGGACCAGCAGGCCCTGTTTGAGCAGAGGAGGGGTGAGAGCAGACAGCCACCTTCACCCGTGACAGAAGGACCTCAGGGGAAAAATACCAGACTGCCTTGTGTTGGAAGGGACCTCAAAGCCCACCCAGCTCAACCCCTGCCATGGGCTGGCTGCCCCCCAGCAGCTCAGGCTGCCCACAGCCTCATCCATTGCACTGGGCACCTCCAGGGATGGAGCACCCACAGCTCCCCAGAGTCACACTATCACAACACTTAATGCCTAGTTCCTGTGCTGCACAACAGGGATTTCTTTGCAGCTGTAGGACAAAGTTTCTAACAATTTTAAGCATTTTAGTGTTCGTTTGTGTGATGTTTCAACAAGGAACATGTCACTGGAGGCGGGAGAAACAGCCCAGTAGCACCTTGGTGCCCCAGCATCCCCTGCTGGCTGAGGACAGGTAGGAATTTACCTACAACCAAGCATCTCTAAGCTCAAAGCCCAAACTCAGGTGCATCATCACCCAATGTTTATACAAATATCCATCATCTAAATCTCCAATTCTCTGGTGTTTTGTAATGTTTACAAAGGAACTTGAAACCCCAAATACTGCCCCAGGACAGACACCCTCCTTGCAGTAGGAGTGCCACCAGCTCCACCATAGAGCACCCACAGAAGGGCAGCACCATCCCCTTGTGCCCCAGGCACCCCCAGAGCAGTGAGGGGACCCACTGCAGGAAAACCCATTTGGGACTGACAGACAAGCCAGGAAACTACGACACCAAAGGTTTTCCCTTCCTCACAGGAGAAAGTGAAATCAGTGCTGCAGTATGCTTAAAGGATGATTGCAGGCATCATGCCCCAGAGAAGCATGGCTACGTGTGCAGCTCAGTGGCAGCTCTGGGAGGTGCAGGCATCAGCTGCTGTCCATCCTCACCCCCAGCAGCTGTTCTGTCCTCACCCAGCCAAGGAAGCACATGGTCTAAGTAAGTAACCAGACAACATAGAACACAGTGCCCCTGTCCATACAAGGTGCTGAGTTCTGTATTAATGCTAGTTATGATAAATTAGACGTACAGATTTTCCAGCTCATGGTCATTTCCCAGTATGGGTCCAGACTGCTCACTTCCCTGAGCATTTCACATGCAAATCCACTCTCTTCGCTCTTTCCTTACACACTAAAACTGGAGGTATAATCCAAACTCATCTTTCTTCTTTTCTATGTTGTGTACAACTTCTCTCTCCCCCGTGCCAAAGAAAATTGGGGAGATAGAAGGAAATGTGCCCAAAGGAATGCAATACCTGCCCTAGTTTGCTGGCTCAACCAGGGAGCTGTGGCGAATCCATCAGGGATGGATCAGGAAAATTGTGGCACTGAGGAACTGCTTCTTCTAGTGTAAGTCATTGTTGCAAACCATGGGCGTGCACACAAATACACATAGAAGTATTTCTGCAAACTCACTTTGCAGGGCAGTAAAAGTGCTGTACTCCTATGGTGATGAACCTAAAGTCAATTAATTGCCTTTCCTGACCTTCCTGAGGTGAAGTATGTGTTTCATTTTGTAAAGATCCCTTCACAGCAGCAAATTGAAATGAGCACAAATGCAGGCTCCTGATACACTACTTAATCTCTAACGTTAACAGAATATCAAAAGAAACAGCACTGTCCCAACAAGGCTTTTATGTGCATCTTCTCTCCACCAGCATTAAAACCCTAATGAAATGCTTGTACCGTACCGAAAGAAGTATGAGATCCACCCCTCTTTTGGTTGTCCAGCAATAACTGGTTCCAAACAAGGCACTACTATCTCTCAGCCCAACCTAAGAGCAAATGTATACGTTTCTCCTCAAGCCACCACTTCATGCTAATGAAAATCAATTTGCATTGCTGGTTTCAAACCCACAGTGGTGCAGGCATTAACTATAGAGACTTCAGGGTCATAGTCCTGTTCCAGAACACCCAGTGCAAGAGAGTGCTACTCCAGGCCAGGTTAAAACACACATGATAATAAGCTTTCTCCAGCATCACATCAGTGACACCTACCCCCCTTCAGCTGGGAAGGGATGTGAGGCAATGACTTACTTTGCACAGCGGGGAGCAGCAGTAGCCAGACACATCCAGGGCACTGGGCTCCTTCCGCACGGCCATAGCGAGAGCACCTCTTGCCATGTCACATGGTCATCACAGGGGGCTGTCAACAAGAAAGGAGGCAGAACTGTAGGTTTTCCTATCTCCCTCCAGACTCAGGATGCCCATGAACATCACACAGGCTTGTGCATGCCTTGCAGTCAGGTGCTCTGTTCCAAGCCCATCCAATGGCTGGTGTACAGCAGGTACAAACCCATGGTTTGCACTGCTCAAAGAATCAGGGGATATGGGGGCATATAGGCAATGGACAACAAGTGTACCTCAAAATAATTTTGGAAATGGGAAATGTGTGGGCAAAATGTTGGCCTTTGTATGGATCCAAACAAGGCAGAGCTCGCTCAGGGCACCTGTCTGCCGCCAGGGTTACAGTCAGTTCAGCTCTAACATTTAACATCAATGCAAACAAACACATTAATGACCATTTTTATCTATAGCCAGATTTTGGCTAAGTAATGGCAACAACACAGTCTGCAGCTACCAGTCAGCATTCAAGACCCAGAAAATCCCCTCAGAGTTTCTATCACCTGCCCTCAATATAAGATACTACCAATTCAGGGCTACAGCACCAATCTTCATGGCAGGGATGTGCATCACGTGTCAGTCAGGAGGTCTCAGGCTTATCAGGTCAGTCTCCTCCTTTCCCCTGTACGGTGGTGGCATTGCATGTGGCTCAACAGATGCTTTCTGGGTGCTGGGACAAGTATGTTTCTCACAGTGCTCTGTTGGCACCCTGAGAACACAAGGGGGATTTTACCTCTCTGAAGCACAGTATTTTCATAACAGGGCTCAACTCAGACTCCTTAAACTTTGATCAGAGCAGGGACAATAAATCTGACTGCTTTTCAACTGCAAAATAGAAACTTTCATAAAAATAACACTGAATTTTTCACATACCCTTGTCTTTATCAGCAGAGCAATCTGGTCAGTAAGACACAACCACCAGCACAAACAGGATCCCAAATATATTTAAAGAGCAAAGAGCCTCTCTGTAGTCGGGTGACAATAGTGCTTCATTTGGATCCGCTTTCCAAATACTTACACAGCATCCCCTTCCAATCACAACATGCCACTTTGAAATGCCAGTATCACTTAGCTCCTGAACCTATTAGACCATGAAACAATAAACCCAGGGATACAAAAATAACCCAGATACCTACTTTAGCACCCAGTCGAGTTGACAGGTGTTATCCTGATGGCTCCGTTGCAAAAGCATCCTCAGAAGTGCCATACCTTGACCTCTGTGCAGCAGACATCATGAAGTCAATCTCCAGAAACCACGGTGTCTTCCCAAAAGGTGCTAGTATTAACTATGGCCTTTTGTTTCTTTGCACTCAAGGTTTCTCCCCGTCAGCTTTCTGGCATTTGCCAGCGTGGTGCACGCTTTACTGGGCAGATATTGAGCTGCAAATTCCTTCATACTTCTCTATCCGCAGCATTCTGCAGCTAAAGCACTAACCAGCCAGCAGATGAAAATGCCACTTGCTGCTTATTCCTGCTGCAGTTTGTTGAATTAAAACCTCTTTGTTTGCAAGCTGTAAACAAATTCTTCTTAATCTTTCAATAAAAAATGTCAATTATGCTCTCTAACAATGAAACTTCATTGCAATGAAAGAGGGCATTGCTACTGCTCTAATCATGATAACATATCAGCTGCTTTTAGAGTCAATTCCTTTTTGTGCAAAATGCAATGACCGTGCAATTATTCAAATTTCAGACTAACAGACCTACAGTGCTGCTCCCCTGCTCTTCAAACACACCCTTGAAAGCAACAGAAAAGTCTCTAGAGTAGAGGTTCCGAGCTCAGAATACAAAACACCTTTAAAATTCATTCAGCACAGCCAGTCTCGGGCCCACATTAAACACAGCTACTTCAGCAGAGAGCCAGAAAAGAAAGCCAGATCTTCAGCACGTTACTGTAGGCACTTCTCAGGCCCATGGCCTTCGTTTGGCTTCACTGGGGGCCCTGTTTATCTGCAGCTTCCTCGTCTCTCTCCAGTTTCAGTGCATTTCCTGCAGAATTGCTGGCCACAGCAGATGCGCCCTTCGGGCATTTCAACTTTTTTTTTTCTCATGCCATTATTTATCCCATTTGTTTCCAGAATCAGCCGCAGCTCCCAAATCAGCATCTGTAACTTTCCGCTGTGAAGCATTCAGGACACGCCTGCTACAAAAGCTTCCTCCTCCTTCACCTGCTCGGCCCCTCATGGACTCCTGCTCTGTGCCCTCACGCCGTCCATTTTCTCCTCCTGCAGAGAGCTCCCCCCTACAACACAGTTGTCCATCAGCAGCTGATCTGCTCCATTAACCGCTTGTGCCCCAACAACCATTCTCACCGTCCTAACCACGTTCTATGTATGTTGGCGTGCATCCACAGCCAGAGCAGCCTTGGATCAGCCATAAAGTGCCTTTCCCCCGTTGTTGAGGCAATGCATGCCTCCCAGCTTTCTGTGCCAGCCCAGGACAGCCTCTGTGGCTCCCAGTAGGCAGTGAGGAGAACAATCCTCTCCAGCAACCTCATGGGAGTTCTTCTGGTCCCACAGCTAAACAGATGGCCCAGAATCATGACCATATGGCTGCCCTATAGGAAAGGGGACTTCCCGGGGTCTTTCCAGGTGCACAGAAACCTTTGGCAAGCCAAAGTTATGTATAGCAGGCACAAAAATATTGCATTGAATCAATGGCTCCAGTGTTCTGAGAGTTGAACCTTAGTATTTTGTATATGCCCAAGGCTGGGTGCAACCTCACACCTCTGAGTCCAAAGGAGATGGGTTCTGGTGCAGCAGCCACCCTGCTCCTCCTTCCCCTTTTATCCTGCTCACAAAATAATACCAATCTGAGCCAAATAACTTAGTTACCTCCCTTAATTTTTCTTGTAATTTGCTGCTCATAACACATCACATCTTGTATTGCTCTTACCTTTCTTCTCCATGTGACTTAAAGTCACTCCAATCTGCAGTAACAAATCTATGGGAAGCTCTGACTGCTGATTTGCCACACTCCTCTCATATCCCTCCCTTCTTCACCAAACAGCTTTTATCCTTCCCAACAATAAGGAGAAAAGAAGACATAGTGGCGGTGAAACAAACTGCCCACCAACTCCCAGGACAAAATCAAAGTACACTAGCACTTCTCTCTCAGATACACAAGACCATCACCTTTACAGCACTTTCAGTGTGCACCTATAGCGTACTAGGATCAACAAGAGAGGAGAAAAACATTAATTAAACTTTTGGTATATTTATACACCCACATACTGGAGGCAGTGCTGGGGCAACACAGTCACTGATTTCCCTGCCTCCAGGCAGACCTCAATGACACCTCAAGGCAGAGCAGACCCCTTCCAGAGGATCGTGAGGGGTATGGCTTAGTGGGCATGGTGGTGATGGGTTGATCTTTGGACCTGATGATCTTAGTAGTCTTTTCCAAACTTAATTATTCAATGATTCTATGATTAAGAGCAGGTGTAAGTGTACTTAGCTGGACAGCACTCACCAAGCCTCCCTTTCTCCCTCTTCATGAACCACAATGCTGACATTGTGTCTGAGACCCCCAGACAAGAGCCAGCTCATTGCAACAAACTCAATGAAAAAAGTTACAAGACTTTAATTTCCATATTGTCTACATTTCACTCCTTCGCACTAATCTGCTAATCCTACATAATACTGACTTCCCGAGAATGGAGATTATGCTAATCAGGATTTACACATGATCCTATATTTACTTCTGCACTGACAAAAGGAACATGTCACCAGTGAGCTACTACTGCATTTTCTCTGGATTATGAGTCAAGCATCAGCACTGTCCAAATCTATGGCCACTGAAATGCTCCTCTAGCAAGCAAACTGATGTATTAAGGATCATCATCCCACTGCAGGTAAAAGGGTAACCACAATAACCTACTGGGAGTTTCTAGAAGGCAAAAACCTTTATTCCTCCCTCCACTTAGTAATACTTCTGTCATGCTCACACCCGCGGTTCAAAGCTCTTCCATTTTTCCAGAATCAAACACAGGACTCAGAGCTGAAAAATGATGTTCATGTCTTCAAGAAGAAACAAAAGAGTAGGTTCCAGAAGTAAGAAATACGTGGATTGGAACCAAATCCCACACAACCCACAGAAGTGAAATATCATAAGGATACCAGAAAACAGTAGAAAAGCGCGTCTAAAATGTGAAACAAGAAGAATCTTATTTTATTTTACGTTTATTACCAACTTTATGCAACCAGTTGTACTACATGATTTTCAGAATACCTTTCGTAGTTAATGGGAGGCCTTCACCTTTATTTCAAAACAGGGCTTCTAATTGAGTCACTGCATAGGATGTAGCGAAAGATTTAGATTCAGTGCCTTAAAATCCATAGAAGACCTTTGGCAAGTTTGTGTTATTCCTTGAGTTTACACACATCATCACAACTGGGGGCACAAATGTTGCATCCTCCCTGCCCAGCAGACACATTAACTGATCCATGTGGCAGCTGCCTGCAGGAAAGGCAGGAGCATGCGTGTCCTGGGCCCTAGGGACTGCAGCACAAGCTCTCACTCACCAGGCTCTTTGCAAGCAGCATTTCAAGTTCATGTGATCAGATTCCACACCACCCACAGATTCAAAAGAAAGAAAAATAAACAAACAAACCTTGTAGATGTAAATATATATATATATATATTATAATTATTAATTGTGCAGGCCTAATCTACTGCATCTGAGGTACAAACTGTGTGAATATTTAACTTCCCAAAGAAGGCTAAAAAGAAAATCCAAAGCAATACAGATTTAAATCTCTAAAGCAAGGATCCGTGCAAGTGGTTTACCTCGTGTTGCTACTGATTTGCATTCCAGTTGTGCAGAGCAGGCTTTAGAGCAGAAGTTCAGTAGATCTCTGCATCATACTCACGTGGCCATCCTGGGGCAAGTCCATGTCACCTCCCTCCAGCTATAGAGGGACATATTTCACCCACGGGCGCGCTTTTGCAGATTAGCACAATCCACTCCCCCAAATGGACTCAGAAGTACACAACGAATACAAGATCTCAGAGTGCCCAGGGGAGAAACAACCAATGCAGAAGAGCTATTTCTAGGCTCCACACAGCCCCAGGCCAGGACAGCTTTTTGCTGTACCTAGTCCCACTGAATTTAGTTTGTTCATCATTAGGAAAACAGCCAGATCCAAATAACTTTGCCCCCCCTGCATAGCAAGCTTTGGTTTCTGTGACTCAGTGGATTCACAAATACAGACAAAAAGTAACTACTAAGCTGCTTGACAGAAGGAGGAAAATAGTATGTGTGAGTTCACAACGTGTTACCCTCAGTTACCCCATAAAGGGAGCTCTGTGTGGTGATGAACTCCATCTGAAAATAAGAATTATTTCCAGCTCCTATTCTTTACCCATCCTGCAGGCCCAGCACAGACAGAGAGCTGCTGACATGTTTCTTCTATAAAAAAGCTACAAATCAGAAAAGGTCGATATCTTCACTTCTTGTGTTTGCCATTGCTAAATTTAAAACCATTGGCCTTATTACAGATTATTATAGAAATTCAGCTGCCCATCCCCCTGCACAACAGTTACTTTTGACCCCTCTAAAGCTTAAAGCATATTTCTTGGCCCCACTTTCTGCTGCTAGCCTGAGTAGAAGCAAACACTTGAGAAGAGAGGATCTCAGGAGATCCTGCAATACTTGAGAACAGAATAGCAAGCCCCAAACCTGCTGCTTCTCTGCATTGTATTATTGTTTCAATTTACTCTGAAATTTGGTGAGATAAGAGCATGGGTTATTTTCCTGGTGTTTGCAGGCCTTTGGACATTCTACTGATAAATTAAACTGTGCTTTATCAGGTAGATTTGGCTCCAGTTAGGGCCTGTGTGCAAGCCATTTTTATAATAACTGCAGTGCTGCTGAGTACTGTTATACATAGGTTTAAAGAAATTTCTGACTTGCCTGCATGTTCTTCCAACAACTCAGAGGAGGCACAAGACAGAGAAGCAAAGACTCACAGCACCACGGATTTATTTACAACAAACTGCAGACAGGTAGAGCAGCAGGAAACAGAGAGTGAAAAGCAAAGATAAAGTCCCTTCCACAAAATGGAAACTATCCTCCCTCAAACAGGAATGCAGATCACTGAGGGAAAACAAACATCAGAAATTCAAGTGATTCTTTTTAACTCTCTACAAAGCTGTTTTGATGGCCCAAACATGAACCATTTCGATACCCTTTGGGTAGCTCTAACATACACGTGGCAGACCCTGTAGCTGCTTCTGCATCCTCCCTTTCTCCAAGATTCAAATAAAAGTAGTCACAATCAAAATCCATCCAGTGCTGTTAATGTTTATATGCACTGACGTGCACTAAGATATTTTGGCGCAAACTGATATTCTTTGGAATCACACTTTTTTTCATTGCATCATTAAACACACTCCAGTACTTCAGGGAAATACTACATTACAATACACTGGTAACCAATATAGCTGGGTGCTGGAGGAAGCATCACTGACCAACGCCCTTTCTTTTTTATTTACTTTCAGATTTATTGTGAAGCCTGGGATTAAATAAACATGTCCACTAGATATGTGCAACACTAGATCTCAACATCCCCTGAGACAGGCCAAGTCAAAACTAAATACCACACCAAATCTAAGAAGTTTGAGATAGATTTGCTTGTTCTACTGTAGTTTAGTTAAGCCATTGTAAAAGTACACTGTTGCGTTTTTGGTTGGTTGGTTGGATTGGGTTTTTTTCTTTGTCTGACTCTCCCATACATGTTATAGGTGCACTTCAGGAAGTGGAGAACTGAGAACATTGCAATGTTTCAAGACGTAATGGCAGGGAGCAGAAACACCAAACCCAAGAGGTGCCCAAAGGACAAAAATCTGCAATCCTGGCAATAACCAGTTGCTCCCTGGAAAACAGGTACCTGTATACTGGTGTCTGGCAAAGCTTTCTTCAATCACCATTCAACAAATCTCTAGTGCACACATTTGGTAGTGTTGCAATGAACTGACTTCTCATTTTTACTTCTGTCCAACGTTATGCAATCTTTTTGCTACAGCGGTAATGAGAGCAGCTCCCTTTCCACTCCCATCTTCGGAGAGCATGAAAGTCACATCACACTGGGGTGCCAGTTCCCTCACCGTTTCCTGCAGGACCCTAGAAAAACTGAAATAAAAAGGAGAGAAGAATATTCTAGGAGTGAATTTCTGATCTGAGACCTTTGCATTTATCTACAGGTGATGAACCATAACCTTAACCAACATCTTCTTTCTCCAGAGCATTCCTTTCCATTTGTTTTTCCTCCTATACAAAACAGAGACAGGTTCCTATAATCTATCAGATTCTACTTTAATTTTGTTAAGCAACATATTAGACACGTCTCTTGCCTTTAGACACTATGGAAAAAGCACTTCTCATGCAATGGCTTGAGTTGGAAGGGACCTTAAAGCCCATCCAGCCACAACCCCTGCCACGGGCTGGCTGCCCCCCGCAGCTCAGGCTGCCCAGGGCCACATCCATGGCACTGGGAAGCTCCAGGGATGGGGCACCCACAGCTCTGGGCAGCAGTGCTACCACTTTTCTTTCCAGTTTTCAGTTCTTTGCCTTGGGGAAGGAGATGCCAGAATACACGGAAGCACATTAGATCCTTATCCTCCCTCATGTTTTACTACATCAGATGAAGGCCGGTAGAGCTCTCTGTGTGTTCACCATGGAAATGAGCAAACAGCAAAGGGATGGACGTTAAGGTACTCACTGTGGATGAAGCTTGTACAAAGTCCCATCTACTCCAACAGTAATTTGTAAGTGCTCCACACCTCGGTTTTCTCTTTTCTTCTCTACAATGGCAGCCAGTCCTGCCCCACAGAGCTGGGCAGCCCTCCTGGAAACAGCCCCACACACCTCTTTCACAATGATGCTGTCTTCACACGTGCTGTCGAGGCCGAGCTGCTGCAGAATCCGTCGGACTTGGAGGAGGGCGAGCCGGTCACTGCGTAAAGGGAAACACAGGCAGCGTCACGGTATTATGGGAAGCTTTGGCAGGTACAAACCTTCTAACGCCTTTCAGATGAGACTCTGTCATTATTCAAAGGAAATGGGACCACTGCTTCCAGCTCTCACATCCTCTAATTGTTTTAAAGCAAATCTCAGTCCAGATCCCAAACTTGCTCATGGCCCATTCTTTGTTATTCACCTAGCTCCCAGTGCCATGAGGAAGCTGTGTCAGATCGGTCACTTGACCATGTTGTTTTTTGATCTAAAGGCTGAGACAACATCTTCCAAGTTTTTTCAGTAGTCAGAGGGTTTCAAAGAGCCCTGAGGGTTGTTGTAGTCATGCACAGATAAGTAGGTAAGCACATGTTCATGGGGCATTTATATAACATTGCCTTTTAGTTAATTATGTTTAAGTATTACTTGAAGTTCTACAAAGAAAGATTCCAAGTGCAGTTGTATTCAGTGGCTAAGACACTGAAGACAACATAGCTGGGTGGAAATGATGATTCACCAGTTAAGGCTGAGGGTTTGGAGACAAAGGAGGGAACTATAATTGATTTATTGAAGGAAAGGGCTCCACTACTTTCTACAGGTCCTAAAAGACCTTGAGGAATCATAGCAAGTAAATTAATTAACTTTACCTCTCAATCTGAGATAGGAATTTAGTTTCAAATATGCCTCTTTTCCTGAGTGATTCTGAAATCTGTCCTCTGAACAGCAATCCTTGTTTGGTCAAGTCAATCAAAATTTGCCTCACTATTTCACCCAGATACATTCCACTGGTCATTTTTTCATATCTGTCAAAATACCAAAGAAGAAAAGTGTTTTTAAAGGCATTGCAGGTTATTTAACAGGAGTGCACATGTACATCTGCTCAGTGTGATAAACTCTGAAAAGCAGTAAAGCCTTCAAAACAATTGCCATTTTTTCAACTACCAAATGCATCAGTACTGAAGTTTCCTTTCAAATAACTTTCATTATTGTCATCTGACAAAGCAGTCAGCATCTTGGAGACTCATTCAATCTGGTTCTTAGCATCAGAATCACCACATTTACCTCTGTTTCCCTGCATTTAGTGAGCCCTCATCTACTTCTTTATCGTATTTTGTTCTGATGTTGTCAATGCAGCCATTGTCACCAAATCCTCCCCATTCTGTGTTAATGCACATTTTTCCTTCATTCCCTTCAACTATTTCTATGTTCTTCATGTCCTCCATGTAACACACATTGCTGCCTGTTCCTAGGAGGAAAGAAATATCAAAGATTCAGTCAGAAGAGTGAAGCAGCACTGTAAATGCAAGAAAGGTGATTGCAGTGATCATCTTTTAAACTCTCTTCTCTAGATCCTGTATTTTGAAGATCTCCCCAGGTTTTAGACAAGCAGGCATCAGTAGAAATGCTTCCCTAAGTGTATGTGCTGTACAGTAACAGAAACGTTACTGAGTGAAGTGGGCCCAGCACAGAATATTCCCAGCGCAGAGGAACATGGATTCCCTGTTATAGGCCAGAAATGGCTTTGGCAGCCATTGGCAAGCACTGATCAGTCTTTGCTGCCAGTTTGGTTGTAATGCACCACAAACCCTTTGCTAAAACAAAGACCCATGCTATGTCTACTGTCCTCATACTCTTTTACCATGCACCCACTTACTTACTGGGCTTCATCAGATCCTGAACCTGTTGAACTGCTGATTGTATCTGCTGTCAGTGCTACTGTCTGCTCTGCTGATTACCATACAAATCTACCAAGAACCTCAAGTGAATAGTAATACCATATATCAAACTCAAATAAAGGACATTGTTTTACAAATTCTAAACGAGAGTGTGAAGTCAAGCAGCTGCTTACAGGGTGGTGGTTCCAACATCACTGTACCTGCAATAAGGCCAATCTCACAGTTTGGATCCTCGTATCCACAAGTCATCATTGTCCCAACAGTGTCATTCACCACCGCTACGATATCCAAGTCAAACTCCTAGAACACAAGTCACAGTCACCAGTGGAGTTCTGGAGAAAGAGGCAGCACACACCAAATACATTAGGAAGCTCAGAAAAGAATCTCACATTTCTTCTCCTGATGGCCTCCCTCAGCATATCAACAACATCTTCCCCTTCACAGTCAGTTGCCTTGAATCCTTTTGTCCATCCTACAAGTGTTCCCTGAAACACAAGAGGAAGAAAACCATAAAATGAAAATAGAAAGAGGACCACATACCCTTTTTTCTTGGATCCTGAACTACCTTTAACTTTTTCACACACAGTTATTTCCCTGGCCAGGCTTCTGCTAGTGCCCAGTGCAGAATGCACGTCCACATATCTTTATGACTCAGCTACTATCTGTAGTAATTGACTAAAATTGACTTCTGGTTTACACAGGCATTTATCAACTCAGTGCCTTCTAGCACTCTTTTCTCCTCTGGAAAACATTCCCATCTCACCTCCTTCTGCGCATAAATTCATTGAATCTTTTGTGGGTGAAAGACTTCCAGAAAAACAAACATTAATAAACATCAATAGTTAATTTTAGGCTCATTCACTGAATAACAGCCACTATGATCATCAGCGAATTCAGTTCTGCTCACTAAAAGCCTTGTCAAATCCTACCTGGAGGAAAACATATTCAGAAGAAGAGTCTTTGCTGGCAGTCTCCCAACCAACAAGCCATCCTCCCCCAATATGACATCAGCTGCAATTTGACTCTATCGTTCTTACAGTCCTTACCTTGTCAATGCTGGCTTGCCTGCATGGGAAGGAGAAGGTGAAACCCAGAGGTAAGCGGGCACCTTTAATCCCCATATACTCCAAGAAGTCTGCTATGCACTGGACTATATGGTCAAAGAGCTGGAAGAGCAAAAAAAGCACATCTCATATTTGCTCACATGCACTGAGGCTCAGTTTGATCAATTAAGTGTTCTTTAGAAGTTACCTCTTCCCCTGTCCCTTGCATGATCTCCAAAGGAATGGCAAATATTTTATTATACATTCTTACTGATCTCCTTCTTCCACTTCTAATTTTGACGAGCAAAACCCTGAAATTTGTCCCACCAAGATCAAGGGCAAGGTATTTTCCCTTCTCTGTAAAAGAAGAAAGACACTTCATTTTGGTGCTTCTTTTAGCATGTTTTCCAGCCTGAATGCCATACTCTGCCAGACATCTGAAAGAAACTTCACCTGGGCCAATGACAGCACACTACTCCCTATGCCACTTATCCCATCTGTATGCTAAGTCAAGGGCTAATGGACCAGCCAGGTAATAAGGCAGGAAACAACGGTTTGCCAACAGAAACCATGGCATTTGCCAAACAAGCAGTTTTCCTGCACCATCTCCAAGTGACCAGGAAATAACTTCACCTGTTCCATCTGGTGTCCCACAGACATACGTAGGCAACATCTTCACTGTAGCCCTGTCTTGTGTTTCTCTTTTTAGCCCATACTCCAGCTCGGTCCTCATTTTGTTCATTACATCTCTGAGGGTCTCCAGGGATAGCAGGAAAGGTGCAAGAACAGCATCGATTTGCTTGCGCTGAGCGGCCAACCTGTATGCCACCGCTGTCACCATGGCAGCCCCCTTTGCACTGCCACTCTGAGAGAGGAGGAACCGAACATCACAATTTGGGACCAGCCTTCTCACTACCTTGTGCAGGCGCTTGGGGTATCTACAGGAATAAAGAACATTTTGCACATGGTTTGTTTTGCACGTGCTACAAATGCATGGATACATCCAACACTGCAAGCACTGAGGCGCTGCCAGAGGGTCACAGAGTCAGAAGCCAGGAGACAGGCACAGTGCTTCTGATTTCTGGCTGTTCCACAGAAGCTGTGTGTTTACAGGAATGTGAAGATACCTCTACACAAGTGTGAGTGCCAAGGGGGAAAAGCCAGGCAAGAACAGAGAGCCCACCATCAGAAAGCAGATAATAAGCCTTCAGAGTGGGAAAAATGTAAGCATAGGGAAAACAAAAAGAAGGAAACAATGAACAGCGAGTGTCCTGGATGCTTAGGAATCACTTGGAAAATCAATTGCTCTTACTCAATATGCCATGTCACGTTGTTCCCTCCCCCAGTCCCACCTCAATCTTTAAAGCTCCTGAAGCAGCTTTGTGATAACAAGGCCAATATGACCCTCTACATTCCACCACATCTCATCCCATCCCTGCAGCAAAACAAGCACTTCTCCAAAAGCTACACGTGTATGCAGGTGGAGACTCTACAACATCAACAAGTGTCCAGCAATTATCAGACCCTCTTTAGTTGCTTACTGGGGGTGGGTTTTATAGAGTCCTCCATCGATCCCAACAGTGGTTCGCAGCCGTAGCAGCTTTTTATTCTCTCTCAGTCGGGTCAGTATGGCTGCTAGGGCTGCAGCACAGAGATTGGCAGAGCGGAAGGACACGATGGTGCAGACATGCTGAACGGCAATGCAGTCATCTTCAGAGGGAAACAGGTTCAGCTCTGTAAGGATCTCTTTTGTATTGCTCAGACCTTCCTTATATCTAAACCAAAACAAAGGAAAGGATTACCTAATGCAAAGATATTAAGGCAGCATTTAAATCAGCACCTGCATGTTAGCTCAAACAAATGAGAGAAGACCAAGGCAGAACCTATTTGAGCAGGGTCATAATTGGTTCCATAGATCAGTAGTGCCTTTTCCACACTATCCTCAGAAGTATCTGGGAGAAGGACCAGACTTTTAAGAGGCTACTCCCTGGAGGTCAGTTTTATGCAAAACATACAGATGGGCTGGCCAGGTACAAAACAGGATAAATGTTGAGTTCATAGAAGAGCAGCACAGCAGCTTCACATAGTACTAGAGAAACTGTTCCTGAGGTAACAGCGTAGAAGCTTCAGCTTCCCATGCAGGCACCATCAGGTGACCCAGAGCATGCCTTGCCCATCCACAGCCCCAATATTTAGACATCTCAGAAGCTGAAAACTGCAAAAATAGCCCCAGGTCTCCAAATGAGTTATTTAAAGAACCTGTGTTCTGTGATAATACATTTGCCACTGTGATATTTTGTTAAAACTCGATCCTCCATCACTTCTACTTACAGAAGGATCCATTTTTCTCCTATGCAAAAGTAAAATCAAGTTGAACAGTTCACAGTCAGCTCCCAACACTCCCTGATTATAATGATATGTCAATTATCATTGCTGTGCTTGTGAGAATTTAACTGCCCCTCTGTTGAAGGGTGTATCTCAGGCTCTTACTTTTCCATTGCAGACACGTGTTTCATTTCAATCTTGCCCTTAGTAAGCAGAGCTGCTGACACTTTTCCATTGAAGAGCAGACCTTCCTTTGTCATTTTGAGAAGTATGAGTCTTACAAGTTCCCCCAGATACAGGCTACTGATCATCTTCTCAAACCTGGAATAGAGAGCAAGAAAGATTACAAGGCATCCACCAGCTCACCAAAGCCACTGCAACTTCAAGAATGTTCTTAGGCAGGTTGGTGACATTTAAGCATTTACAAAGAGCACCAGAAGCTAAGCTGTGGTCCTAGAACCCAAATCCAGCTCGAGATAAATAAGTAATTAAAAAGACTATTCAAAAACCAGAGCAACAACCTATTTTTAATGACTTGTAAGTGACTGTGGGAGCAAACTTTTGGCATGGGAGACAGGGAGGTGTATCCACCTTCCCAGAAACCCACCCTTCCCTCAAAAGAAAGACCTGAGTGGGACAGTACCAAGGCCAAGTTTGTTCAGGTTAACTTAGCTGGATTCTTGTTCCAAACAGACTCCTGGGAAATGCCAGATATGCTCTCAGAGAACTCAGATGACCAAATCAAATCACCCAGTGAGTCACTTACAATTGTTTTCCAGGATTGAGAGATCCCAGATCGAGTTCCCGATCAAACTCTGTGCGGAGGTCATCCAAAGCACCATCATCTCCAAAGGCCCCCCACTCTGTGTTAATGCACATTCTCCCTTCGTCACCTTCCACCAAATCAATGTGCCTCATCTCCTCCATGTAGCACGCATTGGTTCCAGTCCCTGTTTGTATTAGAGCCAGTGTGGTTAAATTAGCCATTTGCCTCAGGCTTCCTTTTCTTTTTAAGCCCACGTTTGCAAACAAGTCAATATATTGCCTTTGAAATAATATAAACTCATAATCCAGTGGTAAAGATGCTAATATCTAGCCACCTGTACTTGTTAAGTAATCATTTATCAATGAGTGAAAGTATGAGAAATTCATCTAGGGTTTGACTTGCTTAAAACCATTTTTTCCCCTATCTCAAATGTATTTCCATGTGCCTTTAAAAGTCACCATTGTGTGTGAAGTGGAAGGGTCATGGAAAGCCTGGCTGATCCTAACTACCAGACATGAGATGAATTCAGCTTTCTCTGGACAGACAGACAGTAATTTTCTATGCAGTCAGCAGAAAAGCTTAGTATGCTGGTCACAACTAAACCCAGACAAAATGGGGACTGTGGTATTTGATGGCAATGTGATCAGCATAAAAACAGCTGCTTTATAAAAGGCAGCCATGCTTGAAAATCAACCATTGTGTTTTTTTTCTGCTTCCTTCCTGCTCCTTCTGGTACTGGGACACTCCCTCCTACTCAAGATTCATTAGGATTAATCAAACAAGGGAAAAGACGATGCATAGTGAGCAGAAAAAGTTACCAATTATGAGTCCAACTTCACAGCGCGGGTCATCGTATCCACAGGTCATCATGGTTCCTACAGTGTCATTGACCATCGCCAAAACATCGACGTCTATGTCCTAACAGCATGAAGATGAGAGATTGGCAGAAAAAAAAGCTTACAAAGCCTTTGTACTAGATTAGTTTAGGAAAAACTCTTCCATTTAAAGGTACACCAGTTCCTTTTACAACATTATCCCTACAACACAGAAAATATCTCAGAATTCTCAAATGATGAGCCAGGTAGGATCTTTGGTTGCATGACTTATTTTTATTTGACTCATCCTTTTTTTACCAGAAGAGCGTGTTCAAGGAACACTTGGACATTGTGTTGAGGGACACAGTTTAGTGAGAACTATTGGTAGTGTGTGGATGGTTGGACTGGGTGATCTTGTAGGTCTTTTCCAACCTTGGTGACTCTGTGACTGTATGAAGTCTGATGCAGAGAAGGAAGTGAACCAAAATAAAGGCTATATTTTTACCATGTGAGAAAACAGAAGAGTTTCCCCTTTAGATGCTAAGATATGATTTTTCTTAGATTATGTTACCAATAGCATGGCGTATGACAAACAAGACTTCCCAAAAATATTGTCATGCTATTTAAAGGATTACACTAGTTGAAAGGCAGATTTAATCAAGTTTTACTGCTGACTTCAAAAACTACCATCAATCACTCCATCCCTCTGAGACCCACGGCCAGATCTACTCAATGTACAGCCATGTTGGTTGCTTGTTACTGGCTGCCCTTGGAGAATGTCCAGCAGTTCTCTAAACAACCCACACACCAAGAGCAGAGCAGCCGCTCAGATTCAGTTACAGAACTTGCCTTATGTTTCTGGAGGGCCTTGTGCAGAGAGCTCACTACGTCTGTGCCCTGCACTCCTCGGGCCTTGAAGTGTTTTGTCCAGGAAAGAAGGACTCCCTGCAAAGTAGAATTTCAGTGACCCAAAAGCTGTAGTCTTGGCATGCAAACCTGTGGGAAGGCTACTATCTCTCTCCACACATAAATATTTAGGCAAAAATAAGTCATAGCAAAAGATATCACACTTGCCTGGGTGCATGTTAACACCCACTCAACTAAATCAGCATAGAAACCCAGTCCTCTAAATGCACCTCCCTGTGCTTTGTTTAAAGCATTCATGGCTTTGTCAGTGTTCATAACACACTAACAGCATAAAGCACAAAGCATTTGCAGGACTGGAACCCAAAGAACAGATCCCTAGGAAGAGAAGAAAAATTTCAATAAGAGGCTACAAAATATTTGTAACCAGTTCTTCCATGTGGCCTTTCAAGCAGCCCTGCTACAAGTCTTTCCTAACTACTATCAACTGTAAAAAATACTGAATGAAAAGGGATCAAAAAAGAAGGATGAACTCCAAAAATATGTGATTTAAAGTCCAGCAGACATCATACCAGTACATGGTTACTATGAAATAAGACATTAATTAAGCTAAATAATAAAGATTCTGTTGTTCTGAGATGAGGAATAAATCCTTGAATTGTAGTCAGCTGCGATTAAATGGCAGTGCTCATCCATGCTTCTTCAGTGTGCTATGGAAAGGAAGTACCTCAAAAAGTCTGTGAGGTAACACTTCCATGCAATAGCTTCTATGGATGATGCAACAAGCTGGGCTTGCCAATACCTTTTTTTCACTTTACCTCTTCCAGTTTGGTCTGTTTGCATGGAAAAGAAAATGTAAAGCCAAGAGGTAACTTCTTATGCTTCAGGTTTCTGGATTCCATGAAGTCTGACAGACAGTCAGCAACATAACTGAACAGCTGCAGGAAAAAGGAGAGAACAGAGTCAGACTGTGACTAGCAGACCCTTCCCTGAGCATGGCACCACCATTAAAGACCTACCTCTGTTCCACTGCCCTGTATGACTTCCTTTGGTGTAGGGTAAAACTTGCTCTCCAGTTGACTGCTCTGTTTCCCATCATTAAACACCTTCACTTCAAGGGCTCGAAACTGAGAACCACCCAGGTCAACAGCGAGGAAATCACCACTCTCTGCAACACAAGTGGGCAGCCATCAGTGGTGATCAGAGCAGCAGGCATCCCCCAGAAGGCAGCTCAGAGCTCCTGCCTCACCACGTTCATGGGAACTCACCCCTTTGGGCTTGGAACCACCACCAGGAAGGCTGCAATCCCTGCAATGCCCTAATTAATATGTTCTTTTTATTTAGTAGCCTGGGTTTGCCCACTCTGCTCCTTTCACAGTAGCACATTTTCAAGCTGGAGAAGGATGAACTTTGCAGAAAGAGAGGCCCAAGGACATTTTGTGTTCACAGTAAAGCACTTATCTACCCACCCCACGTGAAAAGGCCCTTCCTTGAAGGAAAATGCACTGGCATGTCATAGCCCTGCATGATCTTTGTTCCATAGTCCAAGCACCTGACTAAATTTTATCAAACATGACCCTGAAAGGAAAGGAAGTGGGAAATTACACCTGTAATACCACAGCTACATACGATAGAGGTGACGAGACAAACCAGGTTACTCAGTAAACCATGACATTAGTCAGATCATTAACCCCCAAATCATTAAGAATGATGCTCCACACAGGTCATTCCAGGTAGTATCACTGTGGGCAGTGAAAAATCTGAAAGTTCACTGCTATTGTAAACGGCATCATCCAGCTAAGTTGGAGGTGTTTGAACCTGCTGGAAATTTTGTTTGCAAACACAATAACCAATAAGGAGTTCAGCAAAGGAACAAAAATAGAAAAAATCAATGTCATGCCTAAAATGGGCTTATCAGTATCATGTAGCCCAGCATGACACCAGTGTGTCCTTGGGACAGCGGAAAGGCTACACAACAGGCCAAGAGGCCACTGCCCAACGTTGGCCTTGAGGAACACAAAGTTGTGCAACAATGCTGACCTAACCTGTCATTTGCCAAGTCTCCTGACCTTAGGTGCTCCCTGCAACTTCCGGATAGGATCAGTAACATACGAGACTGTAGGACATGATGGCCACAGAGGTAACAAGGGCTAAGCTAATATTTATTCTTCTTTGGTGAAGGCTACAGTCAGAGGAAGGGCACTCAACCTGATATACTCTGTCCAGACATCCCTAGTTTCAGAGGACTGCCTTGAAACTTTGGACTACCATCCAATGATCCCTTTGTGCCATAAAAGCTATTATTTCTCATTTAACTGTGAGCAGATCAACTTCAGAAGGAATAAATTCATTCAGAAATGATGCACAGAGCAGCATTTCTCACATTTTTTGGCATCAGCAGGTGCTATGCACTGCATCCTCACCAACGCCTTACAAAAATTCTAAGACTCAGTTATACAAAGTAAAAAAATAACAGCCAAATTATGCTGCTCCAGGTAGAAAATTATCTGTCAGTCTGCACTGCTGGCACCAGCTGAGCCAGGAGCTTCAGAGCTATCTCGGGTATGCACACATCTCCAAGAAGGACTGGCTTTTAGATCGTGTTCCCAGGCAGTGACCAGGACCAGCAATGCTCATATCCCCACACCCGCAGCACGCTGCACTGCAGGCTCTGGGCTGTAGAGGCTGCCCTTGCCACGTCCAGCTGCAGCTCCTGCTATGAGGCCTGCAATAGGTACAGCCACATTTGCAGACTACAGAGTTTGCTTCTTATGATCTATAGCCAAGCCTTCCTTTCCAACAAGCAGCACTTGGCCTAAATACATCTAGTGTGAGGAGAAAACCCTGACAGCCCCCACAAACCTGCTTGCTGAGCATGAGGCAGTAACTCATCTTGTTCCCTAAACCAGCACTGCAGTGGGAGCAGCAGGAACTCACCTGAGCCATCAGGAAGTGAGCGCACAAATGACGGCAGCATTTTGACTGTCGCCGTGGGGTTGGTGTCTCTGCCCAGGCCTTTCACCATCTCAGCCTGGAAGCGAGCCATCACGTCCAGCAAGACATCGTCGGAGAGACGCATGTGGTACAGGTACCTGTCAACCTGGAAGCAGGGAAGAAGTCACCTGGAAGGCACACATGCTGCTCAGTGCTCAGCAGCTGGCTGTCAGGGCTGCTGCTTTAATGACATAAAGTAAGCTATCTTTTCTGATGGACTGATAGCATCTGTCCCATGTATGCCCACAGGACTCCCTACATTCCCACAGGCTGCTGTTACCCCATTTTTTCCTCCTGTTCATGTAATGAACTAGAGCTGCAGAGATGGTGAGGATCTGACCCCTCTGAGTCAGGTCCAGAAAATGCCGTCAGTGCCCAAGCGTGTCAGCTACAGTCTGAAAACATCTATTCAGCTACTGCTTCACTCCACAGACAATTAACTCGGCTGGCACACCAGGCTGGAACTCAAAGCCTGTTTCTCGCCCCAGCTCTGCCCTCTGTTCTCTGTGATGTTAGGATTACGTTTAGAAAACAGTTCTTGGTACAATAAATATACTTCCTTAAGAGTGTGTTATTCACAACGTACGATCAAAATAAAGGCCACTTGAATTAGAGGAAAATAGAGGATCTAAGAAGTGATGTTGCTTAAACAAGGGCAGGTTGTGGATAAACTGGCCTACAGAAGTAAGTGACTGGCCACCCATGTTAATGAGGCACAAACCAATTACCTGGTTACATATTCACAGACCTGTTTTAAATGGATGGTCAGCAGTGGCCTATTTGAGAGTGTCAGCCCCCTGGAAATAATGCAGGCTTTACCTTACAGCAGGAGAAAGACAAACTACAAGATGCCATTGGCAAGAAGCAACAATTGCCATAAGACACAGCCATGCCTTGACAAGACCATTATTCAGATATTTATCTGTAGCCCCAGTTTGGACAACCACTGGATTATCTCTAGGGCTTTCCTGTGGCCCCACCACTATGTAGGATCTGCCATCCCAGCCCAGACACCAGCACTGCTTCCTTGGGTGTACCAAAAGAAGGAAATGCAATGACTGGAGACATGCAGCACCCATGCACTCTCACACAGGCCCATATAACCTACTGAGATAATTCTTTGAGGAAATAAAACTAAAGAGCAATAAAAATGCCCATGCTTGTATTTGCAGACGTCACATACAAGCTCTCTGCACCCCGTTTACCTACAGCCATAGAAGGAGACAGTCCACTCCAAGGAGCCAGATAAGGCACAGCCTGCCTGCTCTCTAGCATGATTTACAACCAGAGCAAGGGCACACTGCCATATCAGTGGCTTAAAAATGCAGGAATGGCTGGGCCATGCAACACCTCCCTCCCAGCACAAGTATAGTCCTTGTTTTTAATTTTCTTAACATAGAAACAGTGCTGTTTTCATGGCAGAGAGGCTCTTGTTCTTGACACCAGAAGGCAAACAAGCCCAGAGCAGGTAGGGAGAGAGGCCCTCCTCTCTAATTAGAGAGAAATCAGCTCTGCTCCATACTGCCTGCGCTGGGCTTCCTTCCTAAGAAACTTCTGCACAGTGATACATCTTCTTGATTTCAGGTGAGACTAGTTTGCACCTAGCAGAAAGATCTTGTTTTTCTAATAGCTTCACAGAATGTTTCTGCCCCCCCCCTCTCTGCTGTCCCCACATCAGGAAAACCTTCCCTCAGCTACACAATGCGTTTTCCTTGTAAGAGCCCATTCTGCCCTAGCAGTGCTCCACAAGGTCTCTCCATTTCTTTTTAAAAATATAGGGGAAAAAAAGCACTGTCCAGATGAGAGACCTTAGGTCTGGTTTTCGGGGGCACAAAGGCCCCCTTCTGATCATATGGGGACAAAAGTGCTGTGGCCATCAGAGACATCTGACTGCAGACACCAGCACTTCTATTGGCACACTGCTCTTCAAGGTGGAATTACTGAAGAAACCTCCTAAGAATGAACCTGCATGTGTAAGCACGGGCACAGCGAGGACACTCCAGTGCTGCTCACCCTGCCATGGAGGCAGCGCTACCCCCTGCCATGCGCCTGCACAGTGCTCCACCTCCAGCTGGCTGTAAAACAAGAGGACAGGGCTGGGTGGTGACCGCCACAAAGCGCTCTGTGTGGATGCCAGGAAAACAGAGCACCCCTGGGGACATGGCTAGAAACCAGAGTGCCTCTAACTCAAGCTTACAGGTCCCACATGGTCTTATGAAGGAGAGACAACAACTCACTGCAGCCCAGCCATGAAAGCAAATGGGAAAAGCAACCTCCAGGCAGCTCATTTCCAGTACTGACAGCTTCTGATCTGGTTCACTTTTAGCTTTTCCACTTCTAATCCCACCAACACTAGTTGGAACTGTGTGTTGAATCACAGAAGACCTGTCCCAAAGCCCCCAGGAGGTCTTCTTATCCTTGCTGTCATAAGAGTGAATCAGACACCTACTCAGATATAAAATTCCCATCCTCCACTTTACTCACAAAGCAATTTAACAAGAAGTCCCTTCCTGCCCTCTGGACAGCACCACACAATGCCAGGTAAAGCCTAAATACCACTTTTCCTTACTGGAGATCATTTGTTCCATTGCTGAAAAGCAATTTATAATTGTGCAGGGAAAAGCTCTAACCAGACCTATTTTCACAGTCATCAGATGTATCCAAATGCTTCTCATGCCATTTGCCTCCACAGCAGCAGTGGAAAAAGCCATAACCTAGACTGCATTGCACACTGCAGACTCCACAGAGCATGAGTGACAGTTCTGAAAACACGAATCTCAGTTACTGCTCTAACTTACCTTTTTTATTTGATCCTCTTTTAGCTTTGCAAAATGGAAAGCCAGCAAGTGGACGGCGAACATTTTGTCGAGGCAGATGGATCGTCAGTAGTGACAGCTGCCGTTGAGTAACTCCAAAGCGATGCGTCTTTATTCGCTAAGCTGGAGCTAGAGAAACTTCAGCTGAGGCATTTCCCCCAGGGCAAGACAGTGGAGTTCCTGGGAAATTGAGTCCAGAAATAAATCCATCCAGCGTGATCGGTTCAATGATTAAACTTCTGTCTCTTTGTATCTCCCCCAACATCACCCCAAAGTCCCTCCCTCTCAGCTACGCGCTCCATTGTGCCCAAGCAGGCACCTGGAGAGCTGCCAAGCTGAAGGAGAGAAAAATCGATTTTGTTACAGCCACGCTTGAGAATGGTAACCACTTTGCCATGCAGTTGTTACGCACCCAGCCTGCCCCTCTTACACCATTTCCTTCCCCCCTCCTTGCTGCAGGGAATATGGAAAGCTAAGAGAGGATGTTAGGTTCCTTGCCTCTGCTTGGCACTCCCACTTACACTCTTCTGCATGAATTAACTCCTCTCTAGACCCACACAGTGCACTCTTATCTCCAGCCCCTCTCCATTAAGCTCCAGCCACCTTAAGTAGGGAAGGCACACAGCCCCCCACCCCCAGCTGAAACATCTCTTTCACAATTCCCAGCCCAGAAAGGTTTTGCACGGATTACTCTCCCCTCAGCCCCCTCTGAAGGCAAAGTTTCAGGCTGATGCAGATCCACGGTGTTGCAAAACCTGGGGAGAGAACAGACTTACCTGGCAGCCAACAGAGCAGATATCAGGCTGCAGCACTCAGCACAAGTGCCTTTAACTGGCAGCACCCAGTGCTTGTGGCAAAACTGCTTCCTTACACTATCAGAGCTGAATGTGACACAGCCTTTAACTATTAGTCTTCACATTTATCTTTAATACACAAGTGTTTTGTCACTGTAGTGAATAATAGGCTCTAATGAAAGATCCAGAAAAAACTGAGATATTGACTCAGAGAAAGAAGAAAGAAAAGCATTGGCACAGGGGAATGGGAGGCTCACTCCAAACTACCCCTACAGCCTGTGTGCTTCCCCCAGCAGGATCACTTACTGCACCAGCAGATAATCTACAGCCAAAATTCAGCAGGAAAAGATTGTCATGCAAAATTCCATTGATAGATCACAACAACAGCCTTGGGAAGGGATAAGGGGGAGCTGGAAAGGTGGGAGGTGCTGAGCAAAGGGAGGAATCAAAGAAAGGTACAGCTTCACCTGCTGTGGGGAACCTGCTGTAGCAGGGGTTGGACTCAGTGATCTCTAGAGGTCTCTTCTGATCTCTAGCTCTGTGATTCTGAATTGGGTGAAGACAGAAACAGTCACACAGATCCACAGCAGGACAGAAGTGGTCAGTGAGCAGAAAAAGATCTTAGGCCGTGCTGTGTCATGGCCTAAAAAAGGACCCAACAGTCTCACACGCTACTGTAAAGATATAGTATATGTATGTGTATGATTGAACTGAGCCATATGAACACAGGAGTACAACTGACAGACTCAGGAAGAGGACTCTAGCCAGTTCTGGCAGCTTCAAGAACACACAGATCAGGAGATAAGCTCTGCTGAACATCAGAGCAGCCAAGGTTACGTTTGCTCAGCCTCTGATCACAAGGAAAGACTTAAAGAGCTGAGGGAAGATAGAGAACAGCCCCACAGAGACAGACTATACAAAAGCTCTGCTAGGAAAGGTCAAGGCCTTTTTTATTCCTTTTGCTTGACTTGCATCAGGGATCAGCCCCAGATACCAGGAGATCCCAACAGCTCTGCTTATTTTCCACTATTCTAAAACAAGAAAAGCAAGAGTAAAGCAAAGAGGCTGAACAGTTCATAAATAGGACTTGGTCTAAAATTAGGCTTTTGATCTTCAAGAGAAAGGGAGAAAAGGAAGAAGAAAAAAACCATGCAACCAGCCAGAAAGCACGGTTCACTACTCCTGTATTCATCTTCTAATCACTGCTGGCTCATTAAGTCAGACACTGACTCCCAGAGGGATGGTCTCTCTCCTCACTGTTTACACACACCACCCCAGCCACAACCCCTCTGGCCAGCAAAACTGAAAGCAACACCTTTCAAGCTCCATCCCACTATGATCCACAGCTCGTTGTGACTGTAATACAGCAGATTTATTTCTCATTCTCTCTTTTCTTCTTATTTCTCTAACAGATGCCAGTGAATAAGGGTCTTAAAGAGCTAAACGTTACGGAGCAGGCAACAAGCACTGTCAAATACATGATGTGTCTGATCCGCTGCGTAAATCAATTGCTCATCTGTGGTGCATCCTTGCTTCAAGGAAGCTGTTGTGCACATTAAGACAAGATATTATCTCATTGCCATGCAGACAGCAGCTCACTGTTTTAAGGACTAAACTCCCAACTACGTAATGGCCATTTTGTAAGTATTCTGGAGACAAATGGGAAATGATCCTGAACAGATTGGCTTCCCTTGCCTGCCACACAGAGGCTTGAGGCTTCCTTCTTCCCCCCTCACAGCAGAGGCAGCATCAGGCTGCAGAGTTAACACAGAACACCTGAGGCAACCAACCAGAAAACACACCCCAAGGACAGACAGTATTTAGAAGAGATGGAGCCAGCACAGACAGGAAAAAGTTCAGTCTTAAGAGAAAGAAGGCTTTGTTTTTGTCTTTACCGAAGAGCAGTTAGCATCATTTCCCATTAGATGTGCAACAACACACAAACACAAATTAGCTGTGAAACTAATACATTTCCAAACACCTAAAACTTGAGTGACTTAAATCAATCTGGAAATCAGAGCACTTGAAGCCAAGTTCTGCAAATGTGATTCCTAAATCAAGTGAACAAAGTTGCTGCTGATGTTTAGAAAATCCTCGTTCCAGCACAGCTTCCCCCAAGAAGAGCCACTCCATCTCCCCCAGGGGCTTGAACTTGGAATGTTCATGGTGCACAGCACACCAGTCCAGATTTACCATGTGGGATCTATTTGGCAGCCACACTAATGGCAGCCAACGACAATCACATCATTAGCTCAGAAGAAAGGAAAACTTTCACAAAAAGTCAGCCTGGAAACGTCTGAATACACTTCAGAGCTCTCGTAACAGTTACTATGGAGTCACTATGGATACAAGCTACCAGTTAAGCCAAGCACTAATCTCACCAAAATACAAAAAAAGAATGTTTATAGGCATTTTGCTTCTGTATTGCAAGACTGGCTTACACCTCCAGACCCAGCCACTCTTCCCTTGCTTAAAACATATACACTAGCAGGCAGCTACGCATACAATTAAAGGATACATACATCAAAGCAGTCTAGAAGCAGCCCACGGGGCGACATGAGCCTCCTGCAACCCACATCAAGGGGGACAGGGGAAAGAATAGGGGAGTCATCCCCACACAAGTGTCGGGTGCTGTACAAGCGGTGTTGCCTTTAGGCTGTCATGAATCTGGGAAGCAAAGCAGAATTACTCATCCCCAAGCCAGAAAATTCACAACATGTGCATGGCCACTATAGCTGCTTATTTTTGCCTTGGAGAAGGAAAGAAAGATGGGGTTTTGCAGAAGAACAGGAACATTTCCCACTACAGTGGTTTGGCACTGAAATCAACATGAAATCATGTGGACTAGCAAACATTTATGCACTGCTTGCATTTGAGTAAATAATGCAAACAGTGTGTGTAATGCAACAAAAACAGCTGGGGAAAACTGTTAGCACACATACACAGCTGCTGCAATACAGCTGTCTCCATGCAGCTATAGCAACGTGCTACACCTGAAACCCCTTCCAGTGAATACACACTGCAGCTTCAGCATCCAACCTTTTCCACTCCCCATTATCTCTACTGAGAGCTCAAGGGCTTCCACTAAAAACATATGTCAGGTTCTGGCATGAGTACCAAACCTTAGCTGTTATTAAAACTCAATGAACAGTCTGTAGTTTGAAGTGAAAGATTCCACTTAGATCTCCCCTCCAAATCCATGTATCACAAACAAGCTAGAATGTGAAGCAAATATATATATATATATACATATATGTATCATTTATAAAGTGCAGCATAACGAAATCGCTTGTATAAAACCACATCAGGAGAAACAGACGAGAACTTCTCAGAAATAAATTACACCCATCCCTCTAACACCTCCACCTTTCCCCCAGAAATAATCACATAATCTTCCCCCCAAAAATTGCCTTTAAAATATTTTTTAGCCAAAAAAAGCCACCAAAAACCAAATGCAAAGAGGAAGGGCAGGTTTACTTACCCTTCACATGACAGAATTTACCTAAAAAAAAATCCTGTGACCAGAATTTAACCCCCAAGTATTAACACAAATGCTTTTTGCCTCCTCCCACATTTCCACAAGACACGAAGGTTAGAAGCACATGACTCATATCACCATTCTGACCAAGTTCCCTGCCGGGTTGCTCGTTATCTGTTTGTTATCGGGCTAAACTCTGCCCTCTGAGAAGGTATGGAATGAGTAGCTAATTCATTACCGGTGAAATATCTGGTGTTTATTAATGATGTGAGGATATATTTCAAGGAGGCATCAGGTTCAAGTTTTCACAGAGCAGCATGTCATACACCGTTGCTGAACACCGCAACTGAAGAAGTGTACAGCAGGTTGCTAAAAGCAGAGGTACGGCCTCTGAGCCTACACGAGTGTATTTCTCTGAATGCTTCACATAACTGGACATGGGTGGAGGAAGAATATCAGGGAGCTCCATCAGCGTAAACATGAAATGCCAAAGAAGTTATTAAAATAGTACTTTATTTTAGGAATAAAAACTAAACAGAATCAGGACATGGATTCTATTTTTTCTTTTTTCCCATTTCCTTTGAACTACTCTGGTCATTTCTTCTCGAGGCAAGGCCATATCTACCACTCCTGCGCTGATCCTGCCACTCACTCTCCAGCTGTCTCAGCATCTCTTGCGTTAGAAGTCCTTCACGTAGCAATCTGTTGGCAAGAGATCCACGTCCGTGGCTTTTCAGATCCTCCTGCCTTGTAGCAGACCTATGGGCTCTTATGCTCTTTGCTCTTCTTTCTCCTGGAACATCCAGTGTAACTGAGAGGGGCTCTGTGGATTTTGCATCATGATGGTCTGAAACCATCCCAACATCTCTCTTAGTCCTTGAAAGGGGAAAGCTTTCTGACATAACTTCTGCTGCTCCAGGAGCAGCACCAGACTGGGAAGCTCGGATCAGTTTGGTGATGTTGCAGACACCAATCTGTATAATGTCATCTAGTTTTTTCTGAATGTCCCGTACGAGGGCAGCGTCGGGGAACATATCCATGAAGCGGTAACTGAAGAGGTGAAACACAATAAGATACAGTAAGTTAAACCTTTATGTTAAAGGACTAATGACCGGGACAAAAAAGAGACACATACTATGTTAAGCAAAAAAGAAAATGTATTACATGTTGCATGGGAAGATCACTGTATTTTAAGCGGTATTCCTGATGCTCCAATCTGGGATACCCTTGCTCCTAACTCTATGCCAGTCACTAATTGCTCTCTGCAGAACCCAGGACTTGTTCCCACAACACAGCTACATCAGCATTTCTCAAGACCTTCAAAGGCCATAGATGAGCCCACACTGCACCACACAGACACTGCAGGAAAGACATTGCTTTTCTAGGACAGTGGATCATAATATTAACAGAAGAAAAAGGGATTCTCGAGCACATATACCTTAACCACAGGTAGAGATCAAAAACATCATGAACAGCCTCAAGGTGTACCAGCTCCTTGATGTTCTTTGGTGGAGCTAGTGGCCATTTGGTGTGTCGACAGAGCCAGTCAAATGTCAGAGGCTCATTCCTACTGAACTGTCTTGCAAACTGGAGTGAGGAGAAGAAAAAAAAAGTGGATTCAGCAAAATCAGATTCAGTTAGTCAGAAGGGAAGAAATGAAGTTGTTTACAACACTATTGTTTCTGAAACCAGTTGTATTACTCATTCAACTTATAAACAAGCAGGCTATTTTACACTCCTCATAACTGACAGAACATCCATTTGTACTGACTGCTACACTCTACCAAACGTCTACTGAAACCCTCAGAGCACAGAACTGAATGAAGAGTCAGAAGTGTAGTCTGCTCCTAGATAATGTTTTCATGCCAGTTTACTATCAAAGAAAACAGCCACTAACCAAACCAAAGTAATTTGGTTTCCCAAAAGTTTCCCTTGAGTTTTTATCCAGTACTTCAGAAAATACCTGCTTTGTTTTACACAGCCCAAATGCCACACATTCTTTTACTTAATTGCTCAATGCGGGAGTCACCTCTCCTTTCCCAGACCTCATTAACACAATTTGTCCATGGGCCATGCACAGAGTTAAGCTGCAAAAGTACAGAGATATCCAAAAAAACATAATACTGGATATATGCGATTTCACCTAGCAGAACAAACCTTGTGTTTTCTACTTCTCTTGCTCCTATTCTGTTAATTATCTTGTTTCAGAATCTCCAGGATTGAGAAAATTATATTAAATGTGTTGCTTGACTTAGGAAATGCATTATTCACAACCCAAGCAGATTAATCTGCAATAACAGCTCTTCTGCTGTTTCGAAAGGCATAAATCTACCTAACATCTGTGATATGAGATCACAACATACTATCAAAAATGTGAATTATAATCCCTTTAAAGGGAGAAAGACGATAGCGTTGAACAAAGTAAAAACACTTGAAAGAAATTACTGCTGAAAAACTGAAATCGGCTGACTAAAAATTCCTAAGAGGAAAAGAGTTTATCCAGGCCTGGAAACTGAACTGATGTAATTCTGACATCCAATTCACAGGATTACATCCTGTGGGATTTCAATTTTACATAACTGTGTTTTAATAGCAATCATCACATTAAATCCCACATCCCTCTGGGTTGTTGACAAGCTAACACCTTGAATTAGTGTCACCTTGCTTTTTAAGGACTATTTTTCATGACCAGAATTAAGCATTAAGAATGCTCTCAAACCACCTAACGACAAAACCCCCCATAAATACAGCTGCTCACTACACCACAATATGCTTCATCGAAAAATAAAGCTGACATTTTCTGAGGAACAAACAATAACTGACCTTCAGCAACGTGGTACACACAAAAGGCTCTTTTCTGTTCAGGGGTGCAGTGCAGAAGACATATCGTGATCGCAAATTCAGTGGAATGTGCTGAATCATATCTGCTAGAAATTTAAAGTCGTCGATATTGCAGACAAAGTAAAGCCCATCAACTTGTGAGAGGCTCACAAAAATATCCTGCGAGAACATCATCAAACAAAGAGGTTTGTTATTACAGGGAAGAGTTGTCAAACTTTTTATTACCAGAAGAAAAAGAAAAAATAAAACACAATTTGGTGTTTTAAATGCTGGTTATACTGAAAGAACTGTTACATATCAAACGTAATCCACATCTATAACTATGTATAATAATATAATAATATATATATATATTTATAGTAAAAAGACCTGGGGGGAAGAGGAAGGGAGTAAGAGGATCAGAAGAGCCACCTCTGCTCTTTGAAATGGGATTTCCATTAAATTCTCAGACACAGGCTCAGAGGAGAAGACATAATGCACTGACTACCCTTTAATAAGCATTTTCAACTGGTTTTCTAAGTAACCAACGCAGTTTTCTGTAAATGTATATATTAGCTACAAAGAATACCATCATAAAAATCAATCACTTCCAGGTTTACCACTTAGCACGGTGCAAAAAGCTGACTTTGCAGTACAAAAAAAATCAACAACTGAGCTATTTTTAGGCCAATGCCAGGAGCAGATCTATTTTAGGAAGAAAGAAATTAAAAGATAAATACGGTGTTGCAAGAGTCCAAAGAATATCTGACAATTATCCAAGGTTTGGAGAAATAAGAGATGCCATTGTGCTGTTACGTGCCCACAAGACTAGTTTCTTTGCTGCGTATCTTCTGAAGACTTATTTTTAAGTTCTTTAGAAAAGCACTGAGCTTCTTAACAAGATATGTGACTGAATACTTAAAGATATCAATAACAGACTGGTTTTTCTTCTTTAACAAATCTCAGTACTTACAAGCTAGCCCAGAAATTCACAGATTTTAGAAGCCTGCTGCTACCCTACCAGCCTGAATCTTCCAGGTCCCCAAGTATCATCTTTTACTTCTACGTTAGAAACTGTATACTTTGCTATATAACACTGTAACATCAGTAAACGATACAAACTGTCATGTTCCTGAAGTACTGGTTTCTAAGAAAACATTGACAAAGAACAGTGCTACAGAAGCTAATAATTTCAGTCGTTCTTACAATTAGGTTAGATAGAGTGGCGTCAGGGAGATGATAGGCAAACATTTCTATCTGTTCAGGAGTAGGATGTAGGCCAGCAGCCTAAGGGGAAAAATAAAGACAACACTTTCCATTAATCCTCAGCATTATTCTTATGTTAGTGCATCAGATACAAAATCTAGAAAGACAACAGCCTACAGTGTTCTATTTTTAAAGCACACTTAACTGGAACTTAAAATCTTTTATGTCTGAGCTTTTAATTCTTAAAAATATAAGCAGTTTCAATATAACTGAAGCACATCCATACAAACCAGGTAGCAAAACTCTCACCTTCACAGGGGGCACAGACTCGCCCAAGATCTCCTTCAGCTGCAGCAGGTCATCGCGGTGCATTGTAGTGACTTCTCCTTGCTTGAAAGACGATCCAAAACGCCCAGCTCTGCCTGCGATTTGTAGAGCCTGAGAGGTTGTAATTGAATCTATTTCCTTCTCTCCTTTTTCATTGACGGTTGGCTTTACTATTGAGTTAAAAATTATTCTTTTTATACACCTGAAATATAGGAAGAAAACCAGAGAGGAATCCTTCATGCAAACCATTTCCACTATATTACCTACTGCAGAAGAATGAAAGCCTTATTTTCTAAGGCCTCTTCTCCTGTAAAATAAATGGCTACAGACACTATTTAAGAACACATCATATTCAAAAGGGCACTGCTACATCACACATCCCTTAGCGACACATCCAGTCTCTTCTAAATAACTCCAGGGATGGCAACTCCATGCCCTCCCTGAGCTGCCCATTCCAATGCTCAGCCACTCTGTGAAGAAATTCTTCATGATATCCAGCCTAAATCTCTGTAGCCTTACACTGAAGCAGGTTCCTCCCACCTTATAACACAGAATTAGGCCAAACAAGACATTCAAATTAAACCTTCTTCACAGTCAAATTTATCAGCACTTCAGAATCAAAGCATTCTGTACTGTGTTACCCAGAAACAAGTGAGGAAACTAATGCAGGTATTAGACCCCCAAAAAATCATACTACAACCAGATTGGAGTACTTACAAATTGAGTCCCATTCCAATGGCATCTGTAGCAACTAAGATTTTGCATGGGTCATTGGGATCATTGAATTTCTTTGCCTGTTCAAGTTTTGTTCCTAAAGCAGGATGACAGAAACTTTACATAGCAAACTCTTCTTATTAAATAAATAATCATATAACTAAGATTTTTTACTTTAAAGTAAGTTGAGGAAAAAACTCTTTATTTGGTTGGTATTTGTCTGTGGTTGAGGGTAGAGGGAAAGGAGATTTAAACCATTCCCAGACCTGCTGATAGACTGGACTAAGACTATGTGAAGAACAACATTAAGTAATAAAATGGTATATAATAAAACATCTAACACTAAGATCACAATATCAGCCAACATACATCTTTCTCTCACTATATTTAAATGCAACTCAAACTTCATTTTAGAAGTTTTTCTATAGAAGCATCAGAATTAAAAGATTTTCTTAAAAATAAATAGAAGAATGCCTTACCTGGCGGCAGACTGCCATATATAACAGCACATTCTAACCCTCTAGCTTCGATCTGCCGACTGATGGAATAAATGTCATTCTTACTGAAACAAACAATGCAGTCCCCAGGCTGGAGGTTATCTAAAGACTCCAAGGCATAATCCAACACAGTAAGAGGAGTGAGTCTCTCGTAGTTTCGGACCTAGAATCGAAGGAGTTATCAAAGATAACATGATTTTAGATGACAAATTCCTCTGGAAGATCGTACAGCACAGTTTACCATCCCAACTGACCATAATGCTGAAGAACCTCTCACAGATAGTAGTTATCTCTTCAGAGAATTACTTGAAAAAAGGTACAATTGAGAAGTACTTGTAGCACTTCTCAAACTGAGAACTATGAGGCCTTTACAAGAAACAGACAGGCTACACATCTGTGCATGTCAACTATATTAAAGTGAAGAAATACACATATGACATAACAATGGCCATCCTAAGAAATAAGAGCCTGTTTTCAATATTTCAGTCATCCAAATGTTGTAAGTGATCCCCTTTCATAGCTACATAATCCAGCAATTACAGTTACGTAAAGCCACACATATTCACCAGGAATTATGCAGGCTGGATTTTCTTAGGATCAAACTGTGATGTTTTTAATAAGGCTCATGAAGGAGCCTTCTGAAGACAGCAGTTTTTACTATAGGAAATTTGGGTTTCAGAGATCTTTCAATTGCTTTCTTCTAGAGATGAAAGCTCTTTTAACTTTTTTTCTCATTGTATGGAGAATAACTACCAACAGATCAAGTAACCTGAGCAAAACAAGGGAAACAGTTCCATCTAGGAAGAACAGACCTGCAAAGAAAGCCACTACAGAGCTGCAGCATTCCCTAAGGAGAATTCAGCAATAAAGCACTTCTTTAATAAAAATAAAAAGAATACAATTTATAACATTTCCTTCAGTTTATGGGAATTGAGAAACATTCTAACAAGAACTACTGCAAGAGTAAATTTGATCAGTGGTATCCCAGACAAGAGCCCACATTTGTTTTCCCAGCAAGAATTTGATGATCTATCCATAACTTCACAGAATTTAAAAGCTTACCTCAACCTCCTCCCCTGTAGTGTACATGAGCTCTGTCACCAAATCAATGGCAGCACTTTCTCCACAAACATGGATTTCTTCAGCACAGAGCCCTAAACAAGACCCAGTGAAAACAAAATACAACACGTTACACATTTATATCCAACAGCAGATTGGCTGACATAAACAGTTACCCAAAAACTACATTTTGCAGCTGAACACATCGAGGTCTACACATTTCATCTCACATTAGATTAAATACTGCAGTCAATATCTCTAGCTACCCATGAGCAAAAGTTAATTGCCAACAATATCAAGCTTACCCAGAAGGGCTCTTGTCCAAGCCCATCCTCTGGCAGGATCTCTGATCATCTGAATTTCGTCAATCACAGCAACTTCATCTTAAAAACAACAACAACAAAATGATACATCAAGGAACAGCAGTACTACATAGAAATATCACAAACGCTTCCCAAAAAAAGTTTCTGAAATCCAGCTAAACCTCTTGCACCAGAAACGCTACACTGCAACGATCCAGGTTTTACTGAAACTGCTCTAACACAGAATAGAAATCGTTTTAACAGATGTGAAAAGGAAGAGATGTGCTACCTCACAGAGTCCCAGCAATAACACACAAAGATGTGTGAAACAACTGAGTATACGTACAAGGTATGTTTGTGCTGCACATTTCAATGGTACAAGCAATATGAGAAGCTTGTCTGGCATCTTCAGTGGCATACACACGCTCTTCTCCTGTCACCAAATCACATGGCACATTCTACAGGAATTGAGAAAACTCACGTTAAATTTCTTCATTACAACATAAACTTCTTCCCAAAGCGGGAAGAAATCAGTTTCTGTAAGCAGCTTTTAGGACAGCATTCTAGAAGCTATCCAGAAAATAGCTTCACAGCATTTTGAGACTTGTGCCCTGTATTTAAGTCCTATTAGACTGGAGGGCATAATGAAGAGGTAATATCCTTAATTAGATGTCCTTCTCCATTTCTGCAAAAAATTACATCTTACCCTTAACAGCACAACCCGGCTGAACCCAGAGAGAGAAAATAGCAGGGGAAAGTGAATGAGGGTTACAGGGATGACAACATGGCACATGCTTTGGAGAAAGTGATGCTCTATTCTGCCTAAAGCTGAAAGGAGCGCTGGGAACTGACACTGCTACAAGTTTGCCAAAAGCACCACACTAGGAACGCGGCTTCATGGACTACTTCAAGCAGTTACAACACTTAACAAACGTGCATTCATGAGACTATTCCAACACTAAGGGTATGGATAAGTAGTATAACATACTGACAGCAGCATTACTCTTTTGGAAGATCTCATGAGCCAGAAGTTTTAGTGGACCACAGTATATTCCAGATTTTGCTGACAAAAATCTCTGGATAGCATGGTATGTTTTTCCACTGTTTGTAGGGCCAGCATGGAATATTATCTTTCTCTGAATAGCCCTGGCTTCTGGATACCTAAAACACACACACAAAAAAAAGGACAGCTGTTGAACGCATATCTGATGTTCTGGATACCAATTTAGGTGAAATTCTTAATTTATTAATAAACATTAATTTAAAAGCTTAAAGACTTTAGTGAGTATTGAAAACAGAAAGCTCGAGTTCTTAAATACATCCAGTATCAAGAGGTTCCCATTTCTTACATATTCATCTCACAAGTCATACAATCCTTGCTAACATTTAGAGTTCAATTTATACAGTGTTCAAAATGACTCTCGCTGCTATGGTCTCTCTACAGTAACATTTTCACATTCCAACATACGAATTCCTAGATACAGCCAAAAACCAGCCTTCTGGAGAGCCAATACCAATTCAGTTACTTTCATAATGGATACAAACATATTTTCCTCTTAACTGACTGCAATATATCTTGTAACACAGGTAAGAATTTCCGACACAAGCTATTGTAAAAACTGAGAATTGACACTGAGAACGTAACACAAATGTACATCAAAACATTGTGGTCCACAGACTTTGAAATTCTAAATCACTATGAAAAGGAAACATCACAATCACTGAAACTCACTGACCAGTTGGGTGGCAGCCTTAGATCACTGATCTTGCGCAGATCATCCATACAGTCCAGCATTGGAAAGATCTGCTTTGCATGTCGCAAGAAAAATGGAAAGAGATCATCCACGTGCCCTGGAAGACAAATACTTTTAAGTAAGTTTATGCACTTCTCTGAAGGCTGCCATTTTCATAACACATTCTGAACAAACTCAGTGCTATTTTCACCACACACTTATGCAAGTCTTTCAGCTTCTGGCTCTCTGTAGAAAAACAGAAACTAACACAAGTACATGAGCTCACAAAAGAGCATGAAAAACCATCTTCAATCAGTTCATTCTCTCTTGCTAGTCTTCAAGATCACAGAACTTCTATGTAAGAAGCTATGAAAAAGCAGGGTGAGAAATAATTTTTTCTGCCCCAGGAAGATATGAGTCTTTTCTCCCTAAATTCACAGCCTGCCTTGGAATGAGGTAAAGCTTCTAGAATGCGTTTGTCGATAAACAGAGAAAAGCAGAGGACCTCCAGAATAGTTTGCAGCTTCCCAAAGCCAAGTTCACCATTCACAGCTCTGAACGCTTGCAGAGCAGACGAGGGGTCTTAAATTACTGTCATTAAAAACATACATACAATGCTAAAGTTCAAACTCTGGGGAAAGCTGTTTCTACAATTACCAGCCAGCATTACCCCTTGGTTAAGTGCTGTTAATTACAACACATAATGCAGTAAGCAAGCAAGCAACACTTTCTCCTACAACAGGATGAAGGGAAATGGTTTTAATCTGGAAGACAGTAGATTTTTTAGTAGATATTAGGAAGACATTCTTTACTGTGAGGGTGATGATACACTGGAACACACTGCCCAATGAGGCTGTGAATGCTCCCTCCCTGGAAGCATGCAAGGCCAGGCTGGATGGGGCTGTGAGCAACCTGGTCTAGAGGCAAGTGTCCCTGCCTATAGCAGGGGGCTTAGAATACATCTTAAATGTTTCTTCCAACCCAAACCATTCTGATTCTACTAGTGCCACACAGAAACTGATCACTTGTGTTCCCATGTTTCTCGAGCCACCCAGGCAGGAGAAAGCTCTCAAAGTGCCCCCTAGTGACAAAGGAACACAACAAGCAGTGCAGTTTTCATTTCAGCAATGAATAGTTGCCACAAAGCAATGGGCTTCCACTTGCTAACATCTCCACCTCTTTTGTTTCCAGGTCAGAAGGTTTAAAGACAGAACACAGTCTGGGCATAATATTTCTAAAAAGGAAACAGTGTTTTTCAACCTCTTTCATATCATGGGAGGGGGGTTCACAGACAGGTAAGTGAGTACAGAGGTCAAAAACAGGGGGGAAAAAAAGCACATTTTCTTACAATCACTCCAGATACTTGCCTGCACCACAGCATATATCATTGAGAATAATATGCAAATCAGCACTCACAGAACTGGATTCCATGATATATTTCCTAAAGCTTATAAAGGCTTGGTGAAACAGGCGAGCTGCAAAAGATAATGAAAATCTGAATGTGAGTGGGATCACAACACTGTATTTATGAACAAAACACTGATGTGGTCCATCAAAAACCTATTCCTTTGCATAAAATATTGCAAGTAAATTTAAAGCTATTTGAAGCCAGTGAGAGAGGCAACCTAACCAACCACTGCTGTGAGAATCATGAAAGTCCCAACTACTAATAAACACATCCAAATAAAACTAGATTTCACATAAAAGAACATCTTAGAACATCTGCTTACCGTCTAATCCATTTTCTGCTCCTAGCCTTTGGATTTCTTTTCTCTTGTAGAACTTATTTAAGTTTTTCAGAACTTCACCTGCAAAAGAACATTTTTTAGCTTGCCCAAAATCAAATCACATTTTGCTGAGCCAGAGGTCACAACCTACAGTCTCATCCCTCTGGAGAGAGGGACTTTCTGCCATGCTAAACAGTCTTAAATGATTTCTCCCCAAATTAACCACAGTTACTGATTAATGCTTTTGTGGAAGCAGAAAATCTTAAGGTGTGACAAAACAGCTTCTCCCAGTAGAGATAGGAAACCATAAGCAAGGGAACCTGCAGCAAACATCTTACGAAACAAAACCAGAGGTACATGTTGGGGGCAGTTTGCATTGTTGTGGGTTTGTTTTTTCTGGCACCTATCAGTGAGCAGTAGGATTTAAAGTGAAAATTAAATCTGCTTGAATTGCTCGATTAAAGCTTTTACTGAGCATCCTGAGAGACCTTCAAATCAGAAAACACCACAGTAGGAGTAAGAATGAATTCTTCTGTGAAGCATCTGTAGGAAGGGCCAGCAGATAACATGACATTACATGTATCTGAACTCACAGCCTGCTGGCCTTTACCGCAAGATGAAAAGGTCTGCCGGAACATTTGACACTATCCAAGCCAACGTGACATTAGAAGCACAGCTCTAAACACCCAAGGTTATGATCCTTCCTAAGAACAAACATCCATCCTAAAAATAAGGTCTATCTAAACAAAACAATACTGCCACCATAAACCAACCAGGGTGTGGCCACAGCAGCTCAACCTAAATGCACACAGCTGTAACTATTTCTGCAACTGCCAGCAATCAGAGTAAATACTCAGGCGACATGTCCTATCTCAATCATTAATTACCCTTTCTACCATTCACTTCTGTTGTAAGAATTCCCTCTCTCAACCGTTCTATCATTCTAGAACGCTACTTTAGCTCTCATTCTTCAGCCACTTGAGTATTACTGATTTCTCAGTACAATTTTTCAATGAGACTTAGGTGCTCTGATCTAGGCATCCAACCAATCCACTCATCCATGTGCTTCTTGTTTCTGATACAAGAACTGCTGACAATACCCCACCTTTGTTTGCTTCTGCTTCTCATTAGCAAGCACGCACCCACAGTCTGACAGCTGAAAGCATTCAACTGACTTGTAGTGAGCTGAGTGATACAGCTACAAACCAGTTTTATCTACAACTGTGAAGCTACGTGGCACAGTGTTCTGGTCTCCCATACAGTAGATTTTTCTTTTCAAAACAATCATCGATCCCAACTCCTGGATCCACACAGGACTGTCTAAATCTCAGACCATGTATTTGAGAGCATCATCCTCACGCTTATTGAGCTCAGTCAAGGTGCTGCAACCACTTCCCTGGGTGGCCATTCCTGTGCCCTGCGATGGTGAAGAACTTCCTGCTGTCCATCCTGACCCTCCTCCATCACAGCTTCACGCCTCCCCCTTGGCTTATATCACCGGTCACCAGCGCTCAGCACAGCCTCGCGGGGAAGCTGCAGGCTTCAGAGATGCGAACAAACCGAGATCACTTTCCTCTGCTTCCCATAACCGTGGTTAACGAAAACAACACGCCACCATTACGCTTAATTCAGGCCGGTGCCTGCAGCTCCCACCCCATCACCCACCCCTCGCTCAGACGGACTCCGCCGCCCCCCTCACCCTTATCGAGGGGCCTCGTGAGCTCGGCGCCCACATCCTCCTCCGCCGCACCCTCGACGGGCTTCAGCGGCACGGGCACGAAGAGGGACGTGTCGGGGGCCCGCAAACCGCCGCCACCCGACGATGAGGAGGATGAGGAGGACGAGGCGGCGGCGGGGAGGAAGCGGACGGCCCCGCCATGGCGCAGGGCGAGCCCCGTGCGCGCCGACAGCCGCAGCAGCGGCCACGCGCAGCGCCTCATCGGCAGCCAAGGGCAGCGGCGGCGCACGGAACGCGTCACAACGCGGCGACCGCATCCCGCTGCGCATGCGCGGCCCGCCCATGGCGGCTGTCAACATGGCGGCCAACATGGCGGCGGGCAGTACTGGTGCCCAGAGGGGGCGGGTTCACTGCGCTCAGGGCCGCTCCCTGTCTGCTGGGGGAACTGCCCCCTCCCTGCAAACAAACAAACAAAACCAAAACAAAACCGAAACAACCACACATACAAAATTTAAACTCAAGTTACTGCAAAGGCAGAGCTGGGAGCAATTGAAGCAACCCCCCCTACGAACAAAGACGAGCCAGTGCTTAGTGAGAATACAGCTGTTTTAATAAGTCAAATAGCAGCTCAGTACGGTTCTCGTTTATTATACATAGTTGCACAATCTGAGGCTGGTTAAATACAATCAGTTTCAAAATATCTCTGAGTAATTTTCAGGTTACAACATGCAAGTGACCAGGAAAATATTTGGCTTCTTGTTTTTTACTTTATTCTTTAGATTTCTGAACAGGCACTTACATGAGGGAGTTAAATTTGCTCTCCTGTCAAAGATACCCACATGAAGAGAAGTATCCGAGCATATAGTACAGAGTCTGTGTCTGTTTTATCAAAGTGCCACAGTAATAAAACAGTTCTTACAGAAATGTAATTCAATTATTTGCTTACTCATAAAGTAAGGTTACCAATGACACTTGCACTGAAGTCAAGAAGCCTTGGTTGAAAGGCCAAGTGAACTACAAGCGCAAGTAGCCTCCCACACAGCAGGCCTTGCATTGCGCCCAAGCCCCACATCTGCAAGTGGACTACATGCTCACTGGGAGTAGATGAAGGCTAACCTGTTTAAGCTCTCTCTTCAAACACTAAATGCATGAGATGATCAAGACAAACAATCTGCTGTGCTAGACAAGCTTCCAGTCACTTTGAAGCTTGCCTGGCTTCACAATACCTTCCTAGAAGAGCACAAAAAGCACATTTACCATCCTCACAGGCCTAAATGGATGAGTTAGAGGACCTCCTCTGAGGATATTTTGCCCCTCCTATCAGGACAGTGAGGAAACAGATTGTGAAGGAAGTGGAAACAAAAAGCCACAAGGACACAAGTAACTGTGTATTTGCAAAATAATCAATGTTACCAGTGTTTAGAATCACTCTGATACTTAACCCACTCACCACCTGAAGGTGAAGCCATGTGAACATCTCCAAAGCCATTAGTTACTGGGCAATGAACCCTTAAAGTCAGGAGTGACTCAGGTGAAAGGCTTAAGAGAGGAAGGGCAAAATGAGAACTAGGGGGAGGGAGGGCAAAGACGTTTACTAACATCCTTTGCTACTGAAATTCAAAGCTTCTTAGAAACCTTGATAAGGTGTCTAAGGCTCCAGTTATAGTGCATATACATGCAGCTTCAGTTAAACCCTGTCTAATATAGTAATTAGAAATCTTAGGACAAGTCCACAAACCTTGATTTTTAGTGTGATTTAGTTATTTTTCTCTTACTGCCATTTCAAATCAAAACAAATGCAAATAAGCAACATTGGAAAAAGACATGCAATAAACCAACATGAAAAGGGAAATGCTTTTATCTACACCGTGACCAGCAAAATCAAATACACCAGCCTACCATGCATGGAAATAACTAGATTTAAGCTTATGCATATCCAAGTGCATATAACATTGTCAAATAAAAGTAAATGTGCAGTATAAAATAGCTTAAGAAAGTTCCAGTGTTTGAGAAAGCACTTTATTTTAAAGGTATATACATACTTGAATGTTTAACTGAAGAACGTTTTAGTAGTATGGGAAATGCAGCACTGTAAGATGAAGGAAGACAGTTGTAATGGGAATTTTGGCCTTCTTTTCCCACAGGCTGCTGCCACCTTTAACCTGCTGAAGCATTGCAAAGTTTTTCACCGTATACCAGTTCACATTTCAGGCTGCTCAGCAGATGCTTGTGATTCTGGAGATTCAAATCGCTGGTGAAAGTTTGTTCGTTGTTTCCTCAGCTTCTCAGGCGCTTTTCTCCATAGAATTATTTCCTATGTGAGGAAGCAAACATATGAAACAACTATTTACCACTAAGCCAGTAGCACTATTAGATATTTGTAGGCAGAATGGGTAAAGGCTTTTGGAAAAAACTCTGCATCCCTTTATGTTCCATATGCACTGTACTGTTCTGTTGTTACCAGAAAGGCACCACAAATAACCTAATTTACCTATTTAGTTTCAGCCCAAACACACGTTTATCAATACAAAGCAGTCACCTTTTCCTTAACAATTCTGCCGCTCGCTGATGGTATTAGAAATGCCCAAGAAGTTTTCCTTCCTCATTTTCTCAAACTCCAAAGCCCATAATAGAAATCACATGCTCCAGTAACCTTCCACTTTCTATAGTCATTTCACCTTGCCTATCTTTTGGAAGGAAGATTCTGACAGATGTTTTGTCATAGCTCACATAGCTTCATGCCAGTGACTCCTTTTGCTATTCCCTTTCTAGTATGTCCTCACAGTTTTCAGTCACATGTCCTGCCCTTAATACAGTTTTATAGCTCTGAACCCAGGAAAATGCTAGGAGTAGAAATTATCTGCAAGAGTTAATAGAAACCAAGCAAGCAAATGCACCAGTAACTCATTTTAACCATAAAGTATATAGTCTTGATATTCCAAATACACAGTTATTGTATGGCACAGCATTCTATCCTTGCTGTCAGCCATCTTCACTATTCTTCAAGCTAAGATTTTCTATACATCTTTCAGTACATTCAAGCACAGAACTATTTACACCATACATGAAGCACAGTAGGTTTCTAATATGTTGAACATTCAAAGCAGCATGCAGAACATTCCAGAATTCTGCAACAGATCCACCTCGACCATACCTGTTGTTTGAAGTATCGTCTGTCTTCTTCATCCACAAGCACTAGATTTAAGAAGTACCTCACTGAAAATTTCTTGTTGACATCTCTCATTGTAGGAGTTGGGTCATAGCCTGCTAAGAATAGCCTTATAGGAATCGATTCACCTTAAAGAGGAAAGTTACAATTAGTTCCTGAAAACTACATAACATTAACAGCTTTAGAATCTATGCAAAGTAAAAGCAACACCCCAAGCACTGTGCCTAGTCTTTTCATGGATTAAGATTTAAACATCATGCTTAGACAGGGCCTAAGTTACACCACCTTTTGCTACCAAAGCACCTTTATAGTACTGCTTCTGCCTAAGGCATCTGCAAGCACTCAGATGTCTGAGTCCTGAAATCAACAGCAAGTGCTCAGAGATAGAAGTTTGGTTTAAAAAGTAATAATAAAACATATACACACCAAACACGGAGCTAAGTGTGAAATCAAAGGCAGAAGCCAAAACACTTGATGACCTTAAGAGATCTTTTCCAGCTTAAATTATTCCACGATTCTGTGAAACTGTGTCTTGAACTCTCAACAGCTGACCTACAACACCCAGTCAAGCTTGATTCAAAGTGCTACATTAATGAGTCGCAAGATTTCCGGTGCTAAATAAGTGTAAGAACTACCAGGATCCCAATGAAATTCCTTAAGTCAAGGGAAATGTCAGTTTTAAATAGGAAAGAAATTTCTCCAAAAAAAGCCTTACAGAAGCCACTTTCCTCCTCATTTATTTTCTTTTTAAGTACAATTTTAACTCAGAATGCTTACTCTTCAAAATAGTATCACAAATACTTACCTTTAACTGGTGCACCATCCATTATTTCATACTTGGCAATTGTTTCAGTCTCCGTTGTGGTACTGGGTCCTGATAAAACAAATTCTCAATGAGAACACATGCTTCAATTTTAGACCTATCTACCTACAAAGTTATATCATAGCAATTTCTACTTTGCAACACTGGAATCTTATGTATTTATTTATTTAGACATCGTTTTTAAGTCAAGCACAGTTAAAGCAAGCAAAACCATCTCCCAGACAGAATAACTGCTTCCTACTATCTCCTCCCAGTACTGACACAGCAACTCTGGCTACTGACTCTTCAGTACACAGGCTTTAAATTAGGGACAAGTATGCAGGGTAAGGTTTGTGAAACTTTTCCACTCAGAGGCCAACACTAGCAACTGAAGGTCTTCAGTCAGCACAAGAGCCACTGCTCTCCAACACTTAAGATGGATGAAACACCACCTAGATAAGTGACAAAAGAAAGTACAACTACCTGCCATTCCTCTACTATTACAGAGGCAGCTTCTCCACACAAGCAACTCACTACAGACCCAGCCACATGGGAATGAAGTCATAAGCCACAACCTCTTACTGGCCTTCTTAATGCCAGCAGTGTACAAGCCCAATCTGCAATAATCAAACTATTAGTCCTTAAAACCTCTTGAAATTTTCTATCATATCTCATTTAGACTAATGGAAAACGATACATTTTTACAGTAGGCTTCATGCCACCAGCTTATCTCTGCAGACACAAAGCAGTCTTCAAGATGCATTTTATTCTTTTTTCTTTGATCATTATCAAATCAAGGCTGCTTAAGCTCTTCCGTGTTTCTGCAGGAGCTCTGTTTACAGTGGTTCAAGTCCATACAGCCAGTCCAACACTCATAAGGTCTGTGGCATTGCTTGGGGTTAAATACAACATGCACAAGATGCAAGTGGTAGTCAAACAGCATTGAGAAACAAGCACACTGAGCATCAGTCCTACCAAAGCGGCAACTACTGACTTCATTCAAGTCTGCACAAGGCGTAGTTGGCATACAGGTGGTCATCTCTTTCAGATTTTGTTTCTCTTACCAATTCCAGTGATCTCCTTTTTGATCAGCTGCAACTCCATGTGCTGAATTTTTATTCTCACTAAGAGGAAATAAATTTTTCCAACAATCACATCCTTTAAGTGGTACCTTTAAAATAAATGAACAGGGGTTTTCATTAAAGAATGAGCATTTCTTTATCACCTTCTTCAAAAGAAGATATATAGGCAGTTAACTTATCCACCTCTTACTCAGATATAAGTTCCCCACTAAGTTAAGCACCTCAGCCAGACCAGTGTAATTAGCACCTTTCCATCACTGCAGCACCTGTAATGGAAGTACTTCAGTTTTATTTAAAAAGTAAAAAACTGCAGTGATCTTCCCATTAGTACTGAAGGCCAAACAGACACGGATTCCTCAAAAAAGGCCATGGTAATTAGTAAGCAAACATCTCGATAACAATAGTCACTGAAAGCGCTGCTTTAAATTTCAAATCTCCAAATGCCAGGTTCTTCATCAAGTAGAATCACAGAACGGCCTGGGTTGAAAACACCTCAAGAATCATTTAGTTCCTGCTATGTGCAGGGTTGCCAACCACCAGACCAGGCTGCCCAGAGCCACATCCAGCCTGGCCTCGAATGCATCCAGGGATGAAGTACCCACAGTCTCCTTGGGCAACCTGTTCCACCACCCTATGAGTGAAAAACCTCTTCCTATGTATTTTGTTTTCTGCCTTTTTCTTCCAAGATACTTATTTGCACATTTCAATCTAAGTCACACTTACTTTGATTTATTGTATTCAAATTCTATATGAAGACAGTCTTCAATGCCTACTTCCATTTTAATGGAGTTGTTTACATCTGGGTACGTAGCAAGCTGATGAACAATCAGATCGTATTCTTTCACTATGTCTGACAGTCGTCTCACTATTGTCACTTTTAGAAAATACCTAGGGAGAAAGCCACAAAGTTAGCCAGAATTATCCAGCACTGGGGAGAAGAGAGACAGTGCAATTGCTAAATTATGGATTATGCTAAATTATGCAGGATAGAATGGGGAAAAAAGTCCTAACAGATACAAACCTCAGTCTGACATTGGCACCAATGTAAGATTCATATGGCTTCTCAACCTGCATGAATTCAAAGTCGTAGCTTCTGCTCTGAGTCAGCTCCCCAGGTAAGGCAAGTTCCTTCACTAAGTTGACAAATTCATGTGTATTGCTCTTGTCATTGAAGAGCTCTATAGTTGAGGAAGATAAAGTACAGTAGGTTTCAGTGTTTTGTTTTTTAAGACGATACATACAATAAATTAAAACATTGCTGTAATTATTATTCATCCCTCGATCTACATCATGTAATTCCCACTGAGATAAGAAGTTACAAAAAATTAACCCTACTGTTGAAAAAAAAATATTCACTTTATATAAAGAACAAACTTCTCCTCAGTTACCTACTAAAAATAACAGGTAAGCACATAGGAGCAGCAGAAGTGAGGTTTGGGGTTTGTTTTCTTTCTTCAGGTGTTTTTGTTTTGTTTAAACAGTTTGAGGCAGTCCAGAAGAGAACAATTGAGCAAATCACTTCACAGTTCATTTCAGCCAATTCAATAGAAGCAGGTGTTACTAGTAACCACTCATTTTCTAATACAGGCAGAAATGAAAGGTGTTGAAGTGATACAAGGTTTTATTTACTGTATCAGTCAGAAAAGCACATAGAAGAGCAGGCTTAGAATGTATTTGTAACATGTAGCTGGAGCTGGTCTCTGAGCAGCACAGTCACACTACTGGGGAGGTTTTTTGTATTACTGTATTAAAACTTGAAAGGTTGCAAGGAAATATGGAAAAGTAGAAAACCAGTAACTAAGGTCACTTCTGCATAACATCTTGAGAATTACTGAACTGCAGCATAAGGAAAAGATCCAGGAAAAAAAGCAAAAAATTCAAGAAACACTGCATCTAACTACGGTAATTCAGAGAATGCAGATCCTATACCACTGCAGATGAAGAACACATAGAACTACGAGATGGTAGACTAAAAGAAGCTGATATATAGGAGCTTTGTTTTTAATCCCCTGCTGTCCCACTGCTTCTTTTTTGCCCACGTCTCGTCTTCAGAGGCAGAATTAAAGACTACAGTTCAGAAGTCTAACACACCTGATATTTCGGCTTGGTGCCCTAAATACAAAAGATGTAAGTTGAAAAAAGGATTGAAATGCTTTGACTTGCTTTTCACATTAGCATCATTTATGATCTACAATCAGTGTAGACTATGAGTTTAAAAATAGGTAAACCTAAAGATACAGAGTTCAACCATGTGCACTGTGGCCACAAGTTTTGAGAAGTCTCTTGTGGTTCTTAATCAAATTCTCAGCATGTCTGAGACAGAACACTTGCCATCCCAGTTCTCCCTCACAAGTACACATCATCCATGATTTTCTGACAAACACATATTAGTACATCACTTGTGTTAAAATGGGTAGAATATAATCTTCCTTTGGTACTTATCAGCCACTGACCTGACAGAGTTTGCAGTTTGCAGCAACAGATGGCTGCAAAACTCTGCAGCCATATATACAAAGTCCCATAAACCACACCTACCTAACATCCTATTCATAGCTTCAAAACTCACCAATTTGTCCTACAAATTCAATTCTAATTCCTTGATGTTCCAGTCTCTTGCCATGCTGCTTAGAGACATTCACCTACAAAGACAATTAATAAAGCAAGGGTTAGAAGTTTAACATTTTCTCTTAACATATTATTGACTCTCATAAACAGACCCCCACCTCACAAACACAGATTCTATAATGTTACTTTCCATGAGTATAAAGCATATGCAAAGATTCCTTGCTAGACAGCAAATACCAGAGAAATTCCTGTATCTTAAAATCCAATACATCACTGATATCTGAGTAGAAAGCAAACTAAGTGAATGATTAATCAGTGTGGTGAAAATAAGGGAAGAAGCAATAAACTACAGTTCTTCCAAGTCTCCTGATCCCACTGTACTGTATTTGTCAGAGCCCCTTGGACACCTCTCAGGAGCTCCTGCTTATAGAAAGCAGCCATCAGGCCAGCAAACATGCAAAAGTTGGTTCCTTCAGTTTCCTGAGTTTGAAGGCTGTGTTATGAGAGTTTCACATCCCTTTAAGGTAGAGAACCAGGCTCTTAACATGGAAAGGCAACATAAGAGCAGGAAGGTGCCTAGTAACAGTATGGCAGTCAAGACTGAAGTAGATATTTAGAAGTCAGTCTCAGAAACCAATACCTAGGCTTCCTGAAGGAAAAGTGAATCCTAACTGAAATATTCAGAGAATGAGAATGGCTCTAGTAAAACAAGAATGATGGCAAGAACTCCCTGGGTGTGATAGTGAAAGATGAGGAACCCCTCTGGCAATCCCTTTTTCATTTCTCACCTGACAGTTCTCACCCCCACCAAGAAAAACTCTTGTTGACTCAACAGCCAGCTGAACTTAACACACAGCTCCTCTAACGCAGCTCCAGAAACCACTTCAGGGCATGAAACATAAGGCTTAGCTTCAGGGTATGCAAAGTAGGTTGGCTGCACCAGCCAAAAAAATTACTCATACACATACGGAGTTGTGGATTTTGAAGTTTAAAGGGAAGAAAGGGGAGCGGGTACAGTTTGGAATAGTTTTCTTGTCAGAAGTAACGACAGGATTGCACGTGGTCACACGAGCAGCTAATTCATAAAGTCAAGATGACCAGAAAGGATTATCAGAAACAACCAACTATTGAAAAGGCTCCGATTTCCCAGTTGCCTGAATAACTATGGTTAAGATCAGATAAAAGAAGATAGTGTTTTCTCTTCAAGTAACTGCCTAACCCGAAAGGGCAGCTCTTGCTTACATGTTTTCTTTTGATTTTCTATATGCATTACCATCAGAATCAGTAAAGTGATTAATAGCAAAAATTTACCTTTCCTGAAACAGATTCACCATCATAGAAGAGAAAATGCTTTTCTACTTTACCATCTTCTGTTTTCATTTCTGCCGTTTTTCGTGTTTCTGCATCATTAAGAATAACATCAATCTCACAAACGGGACCGAAGAAGCCTCCAAGAAAACTCTGCAACAAAGAATTCTTAAGTTACTTCCCAGCGGACTCTGCGCTTTAAAGGTGGTATTTACCTGCAGCTGTGCCCCACACATGGGGGAATAACAGTTGCGCTCCCATGAAGTTACAAAGCCATGTCTGTACTTAAGACCTGAAATTTAACAGTGATGGAAGATGGTTGTTCAACTAGCACGTAACTGCAATCAAGTCAGTTTTCTAACCATATTTACTGTCAGATCACAGATTTCCCTTTCAAAAAAGTAATCCCTTTTAATTGCACTCCTAAAATAATAATAATAATCTTGTTAATAAGTTTATTCTGCCTCGTTTGGGATTTGGAACAGCACGTAGCTTTCAGCATGGTTTATACCCACTGTAACTCACTGCATAAACAACAGTAACAGATGACCAGAAGTAGGAGGGGTAACGGAGCAAAGCAAGGCAAAAACAAATAGCTAAACGAGGATCTAACAGAACACAGGAAGCAATCTCGTGGTTAGAAAAAGTTGAATAAGGAACTTTTATTTGCTGTCTCCTCCTGTGCCATGTCATTCTCTTAGGAACGCAAGTGAGCATCAACAGGTACAGGAGACAGCAGCTTTGTATATGATCTACCTCAGCTTTGCCACTCCACCATCAGATACGGCAGGTGTTTCATGCTTACCTGTAACCCTGCTCCAGACACTGATATACTGCAAGCATGAAATGCTTGTCCTCACCTTACAACTGCACTCCCCAGGCACAAACTTTTGACTATTATCAATCAAGTCTCACTCTTTGACCTTGCTCAAACACTTCTCACAACAAACTGCAAAGCAGAATGGCTGCTCTATGGAAGCTCAGTAAGGTCCAAACTAAACTCCACATTTTCTTCTTTAGGAGCCAGACACTGGCCCACTACAATGAACTGAAGCAGACAGTACTATGCTAATTCAGTGCAACGTTATGGTTCTGTTTGTTTGGGCTTTTTTGTCTGTTTTTAGAATCTACACTCAGTGCTAGATAAGGGCATCCACTTCAGCTGTACGAACATGGATTATGTGAAACCATCATTCTCGCTTCATCAGCTGTGCAGGAACACATCCAAAACCTGAGATCCTGAAGTAGAACTGAAAACAAAATAAACTACAAGAGCGTACAACATAAATGCACCTGCCCAGCAGTAGGAACAATGAGCAACTTGCTGCAAGACATGGCGCAACTTGGAGCTGTAAAACAGCCACTTACACACGTCTAAAGCAGCTCTGTATTTGCTCAGAGAGCAAGTGGCCCCAGTTCCAGCCACACAGCTGCAAGGCTTCACTTACAGGCCTACGTACATCTCTTCCACGTACTCAGAAAGCAAAAGCGGACAAGCATGGAGGTGGACAAACCCAAGGCTGAACCTGCCAAGCACAAACGGGTGCAATGACTGCTGAAACAAGAAAGGAAGCTTTGGGGTTTTACTGTTGTGTTGTTTGGGGTTTTTGTTTTGTTTGTACGTGGCTGCACACTAGAATGGCTCTGGGTTTGGCTCCTGCAAAAGGGGGAGGCAGAAAAAAAAAAAACAAAAACATGAGATTTTAGATTTTTATGTTATTTTAAAGTGACACACAAGTTCTTTTGGTACAGTCACATCTCTTTTTGTCAGTTTTGTATTTGTTTTCCAGGTCAGCCAGTGTTTCCATCCCCGCAGACCAAAGGAGGAAGTCCGTTACCTCCGGGTGAGCATTACCCAGGGTGGTCACACAGCACCTTCCACCCTGAGCCGCTGCACCACGACCCGGAGCAGCCATCCAGCCCTACCCCTGGGCGCATCCTTCACCTTCTCCATCTACACCCACAGCAATGAGCTGTGATCTCAGCCGGGAGGATGCGAACATACGGAGCAAAGCCAACAACCACTAGCTCCTCCAGTTGCCAGCGGATACTGCTGCAGGAAAGCTACGCAAGACGAGACGTTTTACTTTGATCCTACACGGTGCCTTAATGCGTTCCAGCTGCACACAGACAGGACCGGCTTTAGAGAGGCCCAGACGTGCCGGCTTCAACACGGAACCCGGGCTAAGGAGGGGAACGCGCACAGGGAGCCGCATGGCCGCCCCATGGCGGAGCCGGCCGCGGCCCGTTATTCCCGCCCCGCCCGCAGGCCGTACAGCAGCACGGCAGCAATGCACCGCTGGCCGCAGGCCGGGGAAGGGCCGCCGGGCCGGCTGTCCTCACACGCAGCCACAGGTGGGCGGCCACGCACCGGACGGCCGCTCCCAGGCCAAGGCCCCGCTCAGGCCGGCGGCTGTGGGCCCCCGTCCCGCCCTCACCCCGTCCCTCACTCACCATGGTCGGTCGGTCGGTGCCTCCGCCGCCGCGCGCCACCAGCAGCCGGCCCGCGCCCCTGTCATGTGACACTACGGGCCGCCACGCCACGCCCAACCCCGCGGCACGTGACCGCCCCCCCCCCCAGCGCCCCGTGGCCGGACGGGGCGGGACGGGACGGGCCGTGTCCGTGTCCATTATGGGACGGGACGGGCCGTGTCCGTGTCCATTATGGGACGGGAGGGGCCGTGTCCGTGATATTGGTCGGGGCTTTTGGGCCCGCTGAGCCCGTACTGTGTAGAGGAATGATGGAAGGTTGAGTGTGAATAAAGACAGCAGCGCACAGAAGCCTTACGGCAGCGTTTTTATTGAGCCGGGGTTGTGTTGCGGTCCGTCCATCCCGGCGCTATGGCAGCAGCGCCTCGTCCTGCAGCCGCAGCTCCATCCCCGGCGGCAGCTCGTAGCGCTGCGCTGCCCGCGCTGCGGGGATGGACTCAGCGCCCGAGCCCGAGCCCGGCTCCAGCGCCGCGTCCCAGCCCGAGCCCGACGGCTCCTCGGACAGCGGGAAGGCGTCGCGCAGCTCCTGGTACCGCTTCATCCTGAAACACCGCAGCCGTCACACGCCCCGCGTCTCACGCCCCGCTCCCGTCTCGCTGCCGCTCCCCCAGCGCCCCCTCACTTACAGGGCAGGGTCGGCCAGTGGCGGCAGGATCCTGTTGGCCGCTCCGTCGTGCAGCTGGAACCAAGGCCCCGTCTCCTCCACGCAGTTGGGGGACCAGGCGTCGGGCCGGCACCGCACCCGCTTGTACCGCGCCCTCTGCGCGGGGGCACCTGTTGTGAGCGGCCCTCAGCGTCACCCAGTACCCAAAGGAACCAAGCTACGATCCTGCCTTTCGGTCTCATTTAATTAACTCACTCTCACCCCCACCCCCCCGGTACGCTGTCCTCCTTTTGGAGATTTGTCTAATTTTTCTCGCTTTCTTGGGGATATCTGCCTGTAATTATGGCTCTCTACTGCCCTATATATTGCCATCATGTGGCAGGAGACTTGCAGCATCCACCTACACTCTTCTGCCAGAGAAACAAAATCCCTCAGAAAGGATTTCCTGCCGCTTTCACTGCATATTCCCCTTTCTGTTTACCTCTCTTAGCACCTTGTTAAGAAGGTGGTTGTTTTCATAACAGCACCAGCGACAGAAGAAACGAGCGTGACTGAGTACTTTGTACATAAGCACTACCCAGAGCTGAGGCTACAAACAACATCTCAAAGGCCATCCTCAGGATAGAAACAGCAGTAGGTGCCTAATAGAAGCCTCTCACTGCCACAGCCTTGGTTTGGTAGAGAATTATCCTACCTAAGCTTGCTAAGTGCCTCTCTCTTGCAAGAAGTGACTCCACAGGGCACTTGTCGTCATGAATCAACATTTCCTTTTCGTTGTTTTAGTGCTGCGTGTTGCAATGCTTTCTGTACCAAGTAAACCGTACGGTTTCCTCATGCTTATACCCAATTTCCTTTCCTCCCCCCCTCAAAGTAGGCTGTAGACCAGAGTAGTTGTGACATGGGGACTGCAACAGGCTTAATCTGTAACTGCTTAACGGAATAGCAGGACACAAACAGACCCCTAAGAAAGGGCTGGATAAATATATACATTGCCATATACATTTGGGATGTGTGTGTACATAAAGTGGCTTACTTGATAAGGTCTTCTCATACGGGCCAGGTGAGAGACAGAAATAAAACACTTGCAAAAGGCATCTCCCCACTCCCCCTCCAGAAAACAGAACTCTAGCAAAGCAGGCTTCCTAAGCAGCCCTCACTCCTCCCAGAAGGTCGATTTGCAATGTCCACCCCTAAATTTAGAGGCTTCCTCCTGAGCCCACACTGCCTAGCGCAGAAAGAGCACTGCAGAGAGAACAACCGCTCGGCGTTACCTTGCGCTGTGCATCCCACAAAGAGGATTACACAAACAGCCAGGAAAATCCTCCTGCTACATCTGACCTGGAGCTGCATGTTGGCCGGCTCTCCTCCGCTCCCTGCCAGCCTCCACCACGGCCTCGCGCTTCAGAAACACGGCAGGGCAAGGAAACCGACTTTTAGACAAGGTTTCCAAAACCTCAAACCCAACCCATAACCTGCGTCACCGTTTCCTGATTGACTGAAGTGAGACATCTGCGGAAAAGCCCAGCGCTCCGGCCCCACAGCCTCCCACCCAGCACCAAAATCTCCACTTTGATGCTGGCTGCGGGGAGAGGCAAACCCAAGGCAAACCCTCCAGGTGCACATCTCTGCCCGCTGCTGTTTCCTCCATGCTGTGTTTTTGTGTTGGCAGTTTTTCCATTGGGATTCAACCATCCAGGCTTGAGTTTAGCCAAGAATGATTTAGGTACAAGCAGCAGTAGGCTTTTCTTGTTCATCCTGTTTCCAGTGGGTGAACTGAGGAGCGATGGGCGCCCACCACCACAGCAGCTGCAACACCATGGCCAGCAGTGTCAGCCACATGGTGGAACAGCTTTTCATGGCACAAAGCCTACCGAGATCCTGGTGGTGCTTCTGGTGAGCAATGACTTCCCCTGTGCTCACCTCGTGCTCATGTGGATCCACTGCAAGACAAGGGGCTGAGCATCCTTGCCATTTATTAGGTGTTTTCATGGCTTTTTCTCAGCAGGGAAAAACAGGAGATTCCAAAACACCACGTGGAGATCAACTCGCATGCGGCAGTTATTTGTAGTGACGACTTCTCTATATTTTTAGCATCAGCTCTCTTGTTTTTTTCCTCTCTTTTTTGTGTGTGAGGCTGTGTTGAGCAGCAAACAGCGCAGTGGGTGCGGAAGCGGTCGGTGCTGTCACACCTCTGATTTCCGTGGCCACAGTCCCCGTGTGGGCAGACAAACAGCACACGGGCTGCACCGTTGTCAGAGTATAACTTTGAAACGTGCCACTGTACAGCTATGGGTGTGGAAGAGGGTGTTTCTTGCCTCTGCTGTGCTTAAGCACTGCTGCTGCTTTCCCATCATGCATAAAGGAGATTAAGAGCTTTGCATTTTTCTAAGGTATTAATTTGGGGGCAGGGAGGAGGAGGGGTCTGCTGCAGCTCCAGGCCTTGCACAGGCACCTGGGACTCCTCCTGAGGTGACCAAAACACCTGGAAGTAATCCCTAAGCAGAGAACAAGCATCTCAAGTGATGAACCACTCCTTGGTTATATCTCTCAGGGCTGTTTTTATCTCCCAGCTTGCTTCAGGAGTGTAATTTAGTAACATTATCGTGCTAGGATGGGGATATCCATCCTGCCATTGACAATAGGGAATTTCACTCTGGAAAATTCCCTCTCAGCAGCCCCATGATATCCAGGTGCAGGGGCAAGGCATCACCATCCAGATGGAGTCTCAATAAGGAAGTTCCTCTTTCATAACTGCTCAGAAATCAGATAGACCGTAACTGCTGCCAGGTCCCTGTTCCCACGAGTCAGGCTGTTATCTACACACAGACATCACTGTGCTCCTGTGGGTCCCTGCTCCGGGCATGGCCTGCTATAGACAGGCTGTGCCTGTGCTGACCAGCACTAAGGGGCTAAAGGGCAATGAATGGCCAGAAAAGGGAAAAGAAAGGTCACACCATGAGCAAGGGTTGAGGGGAAAGCAAATGTAGACAGCATGTGAGGAAAAAGTTTTACACTAAGGGCAGTGAGGCACAGATTGCCCAGAGATGTGATGGGTGCCTCATCCCTGGAGACACCCGAAGAGCTGGTAAGACCAGGAGGTTGATTTTGGTCACTGCAGGGGATTTCTGAGTCCTGCCTGGAGCTGGGATGGATCCTCCACCCAGCACCTGAGATGCTGAGCACAGGGCCCTGCAGCACACGGTATCTCTGCCTCTCGTGCTGTGCCTCTGGCCTCTGAGGGCAGTATCAGGACCTGGCCTGTGAAGATAAGATTCAGAACTAACAAGAAATCATCACAGCTCACATGCACTGTGTAGAAATCTAAAGTTTGCTGCCATCTAGATAGCACAGAGGAACAGTTCTGTTTTTTTCCCATGATAGAGGTCAGAGATCATTGCTCAAAACCCACAACTACATCAGCACTGAGCACAGCTGATGGCTCACAGGAAGCTGCCAACGGCTTCTTTCCACCAGCAATTCTTGTCACCATCCAAAGCACTGAATGAGGGATAGACCCAAACCTGAGTCCCAAGAACGCACCTGGAAACCGCTGGTTCTTCCTCTCCTCCCAGTCAGGCTGCTTACAGGAAGTCATTTCACTATTCTTTCCTTTCACCCCACATATTTCCTCTGTGGATCTTCAGGCTCCCCAGTGCAAACACTCATAGTCCTCTCCCTCCATCACAATCTCACAGAGTCACTCATCCAATTCCTCTTTGTTTAGAGGCAAATTATATTAACAGCTCTATCAGGGAAACGCATCATTGCTCAATGTCTCCTTCACAGCAACAAGAACACAGAGAATGTCTTGTGCATACCAGATGCCAAAAACTCAAGCATAACACATAGAAGCACTGCTACAAAGCACCTGAACAATTAGCACTGTTCCAAACTCATGCTCTGCATTGCTATCAGTCACTTCTCTATACAAATGTTCAACACTACAGACATGTTAGAGGGAAAAAAAAAAAACAACAAAACCCACTGTTTAGTATTCCCTTCACTGAACCATCTCCAGTGCATCACCCCCATCTTTGGCTATAAAGACACCATCAGAAGGTTTTGGAAAAGGGCAGGCAGGCAAAGGGTTCTCATCAGGAAAGCAGTGAGTGCCCACAGGCCTGGCTGGGATGAGGAAGAGGTGTGCAGCATCAGCCACACTGCAGAATGTGAAAGTGCCAGCAGGCACTTTGCAGCAGTTACCAGGAAGTGCATAACACGCTTTCTATAAGGAATTTAACAATCTGCATTAGTCATTCCCGACAAGCTCTGAAGTAAGCTAAAGTGATGCAGTTTAAGAGGAATAAGTTGACAAATGTTTCCAGATGCAAATTCATGCACTTGGTTTTAACATAGCCCTCTTTAGATCTCTAACTGCAAGGCTCCAAGGGACTTGGCCTCAGGGATGGCAGCTCGGGGAGATCCTGCTTCACAGGGCTGCTTCAGGGCATTCTACAATGAAAAGTTCCATGGAAAACACCACAGTATCAGTGATTACCTCAACCTTTCAAAATAAACTCAAAAAGTAAAACCCAGCTTCACCGTGTGCTGAGCAAAAGGAAAACCCCAAGCAAAACTGAAATGCTTAAAGGCATGAGTTAAGCAGATAGGCCTGATATCTCACTGTCTGATGCTCAGCTTTATCAGGCTCCTGCAATGTTTCCGAGCACAGAGTTGCAGCCAGTGCCAGCACTGCACTGGTGCATCAAGGCATCTCCACTCTGCAGATAGAGAAAGCAGCCATCTGCCTTGCCAAGACGTAAGCCTGTGCCCTGTGCAATGTGGGGGTACCCGTTTTCCTGATGGGAAGGGGAAGTGAAGGGCCATTTCTCACTTCCCTCTGGTATTTCTGGTTTAAGAGGGGAGAACTGTGAAGGAGAGGGCCTTCTCCTGCTGCCCTCCTCAATGTAAATAAGAGAAAGAACTTCCTTCCATGGGAAGGGTCCCGAAACAATGAATCTGCTTGGGTCAATCCAATTTATACTACATAACACATTCAGAACAAGAGCTGAAAGCATTTAAGTTACAACCAAACTGTTTTTAACTAAAGCACGTTACCTCTGGTGAGTATTACTCACTGTTTGAAGAGGACGCTGAGGTTACAGCCTCCATGTTTTGGAGATCTTACACTTGATATGCATTCAGCACAAACGTGAGTGTCTTGAAAACCTCGCTGCTTTATGCTGGGTAAAGAAAAACTACTACAAAAACAACAGCAAGGAATTTTCAGCGGTAAGATTTTTTTTTTTCTGAGGTACAAAAAGGAATAAGAAATGCAGGTTAAATGGAGTTCACAGGGATCTAATCTTCAATTAATCTTTGAGATAAACGCCTGACCTCACACATACTTCGCACAGTTAAAACTCAGCATTCCTGAAGGGAGCTTTGTTGCCTAATCCAAACAGCCCCTTCTCGTCCCACCTCCCTCCTTCTCTTTTTTTAAACCTAAATACAAGATCTTACTTCATTTTGTCAAATCATGTCACAAGTAGGAACTATTCAAAAGGTTTCCATGAAAAAGACATGCCTTAAAAACACCAATGCAATACATTGCAGTGAGCATCTGCCATGATACAGGCTTAACAATAAACTGTGTCCAGCCAGTGGTAGCCTTCAACATTTGCTATAGGGGATGAAGAACTGACATTATTGGTTTCTGTGAGTCCATAAATATTTACTACATTTGAAATGTACTTACAGTGCACTGCTGCTTTTAAGAAACTGTGAGCTGTCCTACTATCAGGCTAAGGGAAAAACTGAATTAAAGCACTGAGAGTGGAAACTCTTAGAGGCTGATTAGACCATTATTTAGGAAAATTAACAGTGCACACACACACACACACACACACTCTTATTCTGTATGCATGCAAATAGGTGCTCCAGTTCTGAGTTTTGCCACCTCTCATTTCCAGGACCCGTTCATTGGCCTGTTTGTGGTTAGCAGTCAGCCAGTCAGTTCGATGCAGGATTCTGCAAACTAGAGGTTTTGACCACATGTACAAGATGTACTTTCTTACTTGCTTATGCTCCTCCTTCACCCTCCCTCCTACTTTTTTTTCTTGTTTTTTTCTTTTCCCCTCTCATAAGAAACCAGTTCTTTCACTTGCAGCTCCAACCAACACACACCAACAGCTTCTCAGGACTTTATGTGTTGTCCAGCATTTGCTGGAGCACTATATCATAGTACCTCCACCCCATCAGTTCCCAATAGGAATATTAAGAGCAGGGTCTCCCCTCCCACCTCCATCCACAAAGTCTGCTGCTTTCTTGCTCAGCATTCTGGCAGTTCAGATGCTGAGAAACACCTTCATCACTATGTATTTTGGCAGAAGTTGTACTATATATCTTAGTAACATGAAAGGAAACAGAACTGCAAGGACTCTGAGAAATATTTAGCCAAGCTACTCATTTATTGAGCCTTTATCAGTTACATCTTTATTAACAGGTCAAAAAAAACCATCAAGCATCATATTATTTTCATAAAATTCCCTTCATGTGGATAGGGTTTTCTGGGGAGAAAGGTTAGAAGAGATAAAATGTTTTCTAGGTGGAAGAACATGCTTCAAGTTTCTTAGAAAAATTTCCCCAGAGCAATAGAGTCTCAGAAGAAACCATTTTTGTACAGCACTGCACTTAGATCCCAGTCAAAGGGAGAAACAAAAGGGAGAAAAGGTTTACGTTTATATACAGGACAAGCAATACAAAGCATCAGCTGGACGTTCATTTAACATTTAAGGTTTACACCACTAGTGTGGATGAGCTACTAAGGTGGAGAGCTCTTTTTCTCCCACAAGGTTGTATTACTGCAGGTTCTAGTTGGACGGCCAAAGTGTAGCCACTTAAGTTCCATTAATCAGCACAGAAGCTGATTTTGACAGGTATCATTTCAATAGCACACACTTCCCTCAAGGCAAACATTTAGATGAATGGACACAGTTTTGCTCTTAGCCTCTCCATTCTTGCTGGAAGAAGACCCACCATCTCCTTACTGAGTTCTAGCTCAGTTTCAATAGCATGGACAGCATCTGGGTGCTTCTCACAATAGTTTACCAGAAACATGTAATACACGAATGACAGCTGCATATTTTCCAGCTGCTTTTTGCTATCAGAAGTAATAATTTTACCATACAGTCGTGCAATATGAAATTTAGCCACCATTGCAGGGCGAAGAACATCTTCCTCGAGCTCCTCAGGAAACACCTTATCTGGGCTCCTCAGTGAATCTAAGAAGAGTTCATAATATTTGATGGCTAACTGAGCCAGACTGTTAATTTTTTTAATTGTGTGTGAGTCTAACTCTTCTAATCTGTTACCAATAGCTACCTTCAAATCCATCATCTCATAATAGGTATCTGCTAGTTCAAACTGAAGCTGCCTAGTGATTAACAGGTAGTACTGTGGGTTCAGGTCTGCATATAAAGGCTCCAACATGTCTATTCTACGCTTGTGCATTTTGCAACGTCTCTCATAGTCTTCTTCAAAGAAAGCAAGTACCTTAAACAAAGCACTGTGATCCTGAACGATTTGAATATGGTCAGTAACGTAACCATCCACCTGAAAAAACTCTTTTGCTTCCTGAACATAATTCTGACCCACTAGAAAGATTTCTCTGGCTTCCTGAAAATCTAAAGGGTATAGGCTGCTCACTTTTTCTTCCATGGCTAACACAGAGTCACATATATCACTCGTCCCAAAAAGCACAGCCTTTTTCCTGCCATTCTCTTTTTCATCTTCTTCTTTCTTCCTTTGGGCTTTAAGTTCCAATTGCCTGTCTGGATCCAGCTCTCCTACGTTGTCCTGAAAAGATAAAGCATGCTAATTAAAAACACATGTGCCTTACAAAGACAAGCTTGCACTGCATCATTTTACTTCTGAGGTATCTTTCAAACACAAAGTAATTAGCAACCAAACACAAGACACATTAGTTATTCAACCTTATATTCACTAAAAAACATATTGATAACATCTACATCCTATAAAAAAAAACAATGACAATGCTAAAACAACTCAAGTCTGCCCACTCTGTACAACAGCCAAACCATGAAAGCTTCTGTTTCAGCAAATGCTGAGTTTCAAGCATGAAAATACAAGCATACAGAAATACAAGATGACGTTCTTACTGCTTGTTAACTAAGTCAACCTGCCAAAAATCAAGGCACAAGAAAACTCAACGAAGAGGAGGGGAATTTGTGAAGCTGCTGTAGAAGCAGCACACTGCTCACAAAGCAGAGCTGAGCTCACATTTGTGCTTATTTCTAAGTCAAGGCACAACATGAAGTACCTGCTAGATTTCCAGCATCTCTTGAATTATTCCCTGGACAATTGTTCATCATTTGCTACCAACCATGAATCAATTCCTGCTACAAGCATCAAAACAGAATTTTTTAAACAACAACAAAGAACAGGTTTGCAGTTACCTCAAGTAATTTCCGAGCACTCTGCAGAAGATTCAAGCAATACTTAATCCAGCACCTTGCAATTTCAGCTTTTCTCTGTCTAAGGTCCTGCTGCTCTTGCTCCATTTCATCTAATTAATGGACATAAGCACACAGCCTTCAGAAAAGCTTAAGCATTCCAGTATTAACCTCAAATGTTATGCAAAGAATACATTATTTATATTTAATTATTTTTAATTTGTTGTCAGACAAAAGCGTTCTCTGTGTTGGGGTATACAACAACTCTGTAAACTGCCGTTCTGGTAGAAACCCATATAGATTAACACGGATGTGTCATGTGTGAATTCTTCAAAAAGGAATGCACGTTTAGAAAGCTTTAAAATCTTACTGGAAAAGGTCTTCATGTCTCTCTGTAGCAGGAGAAAAAATAATAGTTTGCTTTCCGAGATTCATCTGCCTGCTCAATTACTGCTACTGTCAATGACAGATTCCAGACTCAATATTAAAAAAAGGGAACAAAATTAAGGGCAACTGCCTTTGGTACCAACACAGTATCTATTAGCTCTGCAGCTCCTGTATTTTACTCCCCATGATCTCCCCACTGCTAGAAATAGTCCTGAGATATCACTTTCAAAACACAGATGGGTTTCAAACTTCCCATTCTCTGAACAGGGGGCACTGAGTTTGCTGAACAATGAGGGGATGCGAGCACTCCTTGTCACCAAATGAAAAGTCATACTCAGATCAGTTATGTTTGTTATTATCCATCAGAGAGAACCAGGCTGTTCTTATAAGGAAGTAATTGTTGCTAATTTAAAAAAGGCACCTTCACTAAGCATTTGTGCACATGTTTACATACTGATTAACAAGACAGAAGGAAAGTGCATCAGAGTGGCCAATGTTGACTGTGTATTAGCCCGTCTGTGAGCTAGTGCTCCCTGCACAGTGACCTTCAGCTTCACAGCACCGCTTCTCTGTTCTGGGAAAAGTGAATATCAGAGGAACATTCACTCCACCACACAGACACAAATATCACTGTTTAGTGGAGGAGGAAGCTGAGATAAACGTTGGTTGACTTGCCCAGAAGTCACACAAGAAATTTATGAAGTACAACCAGGACGCTTTGTCACTTTCAGTCTCACGCCTGAATTCTACAGCATAACTGTAAGTGTGCTCCCGTGCTCTGCTCCTACCCAACACATAACCTCCATTTTTGGCTTGTGAACCATATTAAATCAAACAACTGTGCAGGCACGTAGCTACAGAAGTCTGCAAACCCTCACTCAGATCTTCTGAATGTTTCATAAAATACGTTGTCTGAAAACAGCCTACAAATAAGCGTAACTCAGTTCTGACAGCCCTGTTCCCTGAAACTAAAAGTCTTTTGGACACCACCCTCAAAGGCAACTGCAGAGTTTTCTGTGTTTTTGAGCTAAGGGAAATTCTGAAAGCAATGAAACTAACTGAAGTTCAGTGACAGTGGGTTAAATAAAACTTGGCTGAACCTATTCAAAATTCAATTTCATGTGTAATAACATCATTGGATTAAAGTGCTTGTATCCTGAACAGCTCAAATCATTAGAAGCTGAACAATACACACTGTTATAAGCCAGAGTTAAGAACTCAGACTAGGGCTGCCCTGCGTGCTTGCTTACTCTCTGTGAGTTAAGCTCTGTCCCTTTTAAACTTCCATTTGCCCAAGACATGGAATGTAAAGAGCTATGCTGTAGATAAGGAAAGCATAAGCCTACAGCAGAGGATTTGAATGCTGATGCTATCACATAACTACAGATCCTTAAAGCTATAGTCATTTTTTTCTTTCCCCCTTTAAAAACCATTTTTAGGAAGCATTTGTTTTGAATCATTGAATTACTGTCTTCTGACAATTCAGAAGTCAAGGTAAGCTGTATTTTACATATAAATACAAACCAGTTTATTGTAAGCAGAAGAAGACTGCTGAAAATTATCACTTGGATAAGTTTAGTACATACACAGAGACTTCATTTTAATACAGGTATTAACAGTGCACAATTCACCTTCTTTATCATTGAACACTTCTACATGAACTTACTGTCTTCAGAAGATGGCACCTGTCCAGCCTGGCTGAAGATGACGCTGGCTGCTGCTAAGCAGTGTCGGGACTCCATAAAGCATTGCTGAGACAGATGGAAACAACAGTTTGTCACCAATGGAAGGAACAGAAAGACTGCTCTCCGCTAAACCCCCTCACCTCATGCAGTAAGAGACAGGGGCACAAGGCAAATATAGAACTGAGAGGCTCAGCAGCTTGCTCCCCAGGGCAATGGAATAAAATATGTTTTTTCCACACCTACGACTGAATACAGTATTTTAGCTAAGTATTTTTGTGCTACCACAGCCACAAGAACAATTGTGAACGTTCTCACACTGCTCTGATCTATGTTACCATCACTTCCTTCTGCCTTGTCATAGTATCACAGGGTGTTAAACAGAATCAGCCGGACAAACAAGTCAACATTACAAGTCAGATTTAGATCTCTTTACTCATATTTGCCTTGTTTAATGATTACGGTTGTCAACGCAGCAAGAAACACAGAAATCATGAATTGCTGTTGAAATTAGCATTAACAGGCTGAGGTATGGTAGAAGACTTAAGTATAGGGGAGCAGGGACGACCCGGGTAACTACAGGCCGGTGAGTCTCACCTCTGTGCCTGGGAAGATTATGGAACAGATCCTCCTGGACAACATGCTTGATCACATAAAGAACGAGCATGTGATCCGAGACAGCCAGCATGGCTTCACCAGGGGAAGGTCATGCTTAACTAATCTTGTGGCCTTCTATGATGGAGTGACGGCGTTGGTGGATGAAGGGAAGGCGACCGATGTCATTTACCTGGACCTGAGCAAGGCCTTTGACATGGTCCCCCATCACATCCTCATCTCCAAATTGGAGGGAGGTGGATTTGATGGGTGGACAACTAGATGGATAAGCAATTGGTTGAAAGGCCGCAGACAGAGGGTGGTGGTCAATGGCTCTATGTCCAGGTGGAGGCCGGTAACGAGCGGCGTCCCTCAAGGGTCTGTCTTGGGACCGGTGCTCTTTAACATCTTTATTAATGACATCGATGAGGGAATGGAGTGCACCCTCAGCAAGTTTGCTGACGACACCAAGCTGAGTGGTGCAGTCGATACGGTGGAGGGAACAGATGCCATTCAGAGGGACCTTGACAGGCTGGAAAGCTGGGCTCGGGTGAACCTAATGAGGTTCAACACGGCAAAGTGCAAGGTTTTGCACTTGGGCCGGAAGAACCCCAGGCACCTGTACAGGCTGGGAGGAGTTGTCCTTGAGAGCAGCTCGGCTGAAAAAGACCTAGGGGTCCTGATAGATGAGAAACTTAACATGAGCCAGCAGTGCGCTCTGGCAGCCCAGAAAGCAAATGGGATCCTGGGCTCCATCAGGAGAGGGGTGGTCAGCAGGGATAGGGAGGTGATCGTCCCTCTCTACTCTGCTCTTGTGAGGCCCCATCTGGAGTACTGTGTCCAGGTGTGGAGCCCTCAGTACAAAAAAGATATGGAGATTTTGGAAAGGGTCCAGAGGAGGGCCACAAAGATGATCAGGGGGCTGGAGCACCTCCCCTATGAGGACAGGCTGAGGGAGTTGGGTTTGTTCAGCCTGGAGAAGAGAAGGTTGCGAGGTGACCTCATTGCAGCCTTTCAATACCTGAAGGGAACTTACTCCCAGGAGGGGAGTAAACTCTTCGAAAGGGCTGATAATAGCAGGACTAGGGGAAATGGTTTTAAGTTGAAGGAGGGAAGATTTAGGTTGGATGTTAGGGGAAAGTTCTTTACTAGAAGGGTGGTTAGGTCCTGGAACAGGCTGCCCAGTGAGGTTGTGGATGCCCCGTCCTTGGAGGTGTTCAAGACCAGGTTGGACGGGGCCCTGGGCAACCTGATCTAGTAAATGTGTATGTTTGGTGGCCCTGCTAGGCAGGGGGGTTGGAACTACATGATCCTTGAGGTCCCTTCCAACCCGGGTAATTCTGTGATTCTGTGATTCTGTGATAGGAAGGTATCTGAGTAGTCTGGGACATAACCCCTAAAAAAGACCTGGAGAACTTCCTGGCTCAGTGGATTATTTAGAGCCAATAAAGATGTGTGGAAGCAAACCACTTCTTACACAATTAAAGCAGAAAAGCATGAGGTACATTACCTTGGAAAGATAGTACTGTGACAAGGTAGCAGCGTTGAGCGCCCATTCTACCGGGTAGTAGCCGCAGTACTCAAGCTGTCGCTTAAGAGTAGTATGACAATACTGAGCAGCCTTCTCAGTCATCTCCAGGTGCTGGTAGACTTGGGCCAGATAATACAGTGTATGTGTATAGGCTTTTTCAAATCTGGAAAAACAAGCTCTTTAGACTTCTTTTAATTCTTTAGACCCTAAAAAAAACCACCCCCCTAAATAAAAATAAAAATCTAGGTTGCTGTTACTCACCCACCTTTTTGATCTTTCTTGGTCTGTGAGCTTTTCTTCTCCTTCTGCCATGAAATGTTCACTGGGATCCAAGGGAGGATTTCCATCCTGCATGAGTACACAGTATGTTCAAGAAGGTGCATCTCTCTTACTTTGTGACTCCCTCTTCTGGCTGCAGACTATTTACCCATTTTCCTTTCCTAAACTGAACAGAACTTCACATAATGCATCTACTTCTATCTGACTGTCACACTTCTGATGCAATTCTATATACCTCAAGAAATTTAGGAAAAGCAGCCCATGATTTCACATGGAAATACAAGGGTTTGGCTTGTAAAAACTTGTTTGTGTAGTTTAAAATAATACATGCTACCTGCCTCAGAAATACTCACTCTTGTATTCTACAGGACTATAATTGGGAGTCTTTAGATTATACAGCACCAAAATGGCTCTACACGATGCTTTTCAAAGCATCAATTTACTACTAAGCACATCTGCAAGCATGAAACGTTCACTTGCCTGGCAACACTAATCTGTAACGTGAAAACACTCTGCAAGAAGTAGTGCACGCAACATGATGTCAGGAGTGCTCAGCTATAAAGACTGTTTGTGCTGCCTTGATGTGACTTCAACTCCCTTTATTCACAAGCTGGTGAAACAGCAGGCAACATCTTCAGAGGATGAAGCTGTTAAATCTTAATTCAACTTGCACGAGGGTCAGGTAGATCAAGTGTTTTTTTGTTATTTAAACCAAATGTTCTGTCAGAATCCTTACATTGATATATCTTGTGATTTGTACAAGACTGTCTATTTACTTCACGCAAGAACAGAAAGATACAGTTGTACACATTAACAAAAGAAAGCTATCAATATCGTGCTTAGCTGGGTATAAATATCAAAGATGAACATCAGGAATTAATTACGCTGAGGATCTGTGGAGAGATGTGGCATCTCTAGTTAGACCAACTGATCCAGAAGGCAGAAAACAGAAGATCTTTTCCATGAACATGTCTTAATTCCTTATATCCACTACCTATTCTTTAACCATAGACCAGCACAGCTACAAAGGCAGCGCAATGGCAGGGAGTAACCAATAAGGAATAACCTGTGCTGAAATTCCCATGAGAGTAACCTGTGCTGTAAGCTGTATTCCCAAAAAAAACATAATTTCATGAAACTACCTTGTTTAACCTGAAACACAGAATGCTGCTCCTTTAAGGCCACTAATATTTTCAGCTCCCTCAACAACTGCCCTGTCCCCAAAGCAAGCTGGTGTTAGAAAGGCTTTGCAAAGACTGTAACAATAGCACAAGGGAGCCTTTGTCGATACACAGCAGAATCCACAACTCAGAACACCATTTAACATGCAAAAGGGGTTTAGCTGTTCAGAAGACTGTCCTCTTGGAAACAAGCTGAACTACTTGCCTCTGTGCAGCATGACATTGCCATTCAGTCAGAGAAAACCACGCAGATGTTACAGTTTGTTTTCCTTCTCGAACCAAAAGCAATTGCCTGACCTTCTAAAGCATTCCCATAATAAAAGTGGGATGATCTTAATCAGAAGCCAGATTCAGCACTGGAGTATCAATTCAAAGACCTTGTAACAAGGATCACCTTTTTCTGACACAAACTATTTTCCCAGATCCATGTTGGAATTATCAAGTGATCCTCCTACGCCTTCTATGCCAGTAAACAAACCACGCGGCTTTTCAGAAGCGACATCACAAAGCTCACAAACTCAAGTTGTTTTGTACGTTTTCTTCCACAATTATCAAAACTGTAAGTGGTGTATGAATGTAAGAGCTGCTGCCAGATTAATAAGCACCGTACCTCTTTCATGTACTGATTATACAAGGCTTCTGCAGATTCCAAGTAAGTCTGGCCAGTTTTAATTTCATCCCTTTCGGACCATAGGATACCTAGATTGTTCTGAAGTTAAAAGGGAAAAAAAAAGCAATTATTTTCCAATCAATTCCACTTACACTAAACATTTTCTCCATAGAATTTATGGGTCTTCAACCCTACGCATCTGCCTAATATAACTGATTCCAAAAGGCAAAAATTGTTCTCACCTACTTTATCACAAGCTGCTCAAAGAGGAGGGTTCTCCCAGAGACAAGCATACAAAGTCACCTCACAAACGGCAATTTTCTGTGTTTACCCTGCTAAATTGTCCCTGGTGTGCTCATATAGAAAGGTTTTTGTACACAGTCTATTCTGCACCTGATTCAAGCAACCTTGAAATCATACAGATATAAGGAGAGTCAAGGACAAATAAATTTGTCACTGAGTCTTCGTGGAAAAACCTAATAGGGAAAAAGCGTGGAAGGAATGAATACCTGCATATTTTGACGAGGAAATTAAAAAGTGCTGTGGTGCAAAAGCCACAAACTTAAAGACAGTAGTGAATATCACAGCAAAGTGCATGGTAACGTCTCACTGCATCTACTCTTTACAAAAAACAACCCTAATGTTATTATTAAGTTGAAGGTGCTAATTACAAACCCATGTTTAGTGGGCTAATTTAATTCCTAGCACGTGCTGTTACAAATTCTAACAGGACTGGAAACAAAAAACCTTCAGAAAGCTCTTACATGTAGCTGAATGCCAGCCTTGTAGCCCTTTCAATTCCTACTATTTTATAATGTTTTAAGAGAAAGCCACACGTATCATGACAGCTATGAACAAAAACACTTTGCCCACAGCTGTGCAACGGAATTGACCAAATTTAATTAGACAGAAATCATCACATGTATCCTTATGCAGAAAGGAGGAGGAGGAGGGCTATAGAAACAGGCCTGGTAGGAAAAGGAATGCTCCTCCTTGCCAAACAGGCATCAGTGAGGTGACAATGTACTTTACAGCACTGGAGAGTACTCATGTAAAAGTACAGCCACTGCTGGCTGCCACAATCTTGATGTTCAGTGTTGTGTTTTGGGTTTTTTGTTTGTTTGGGTTTTATTTAGATTCTCAAGTGTTACTTCCAGCACATCAGAAAAAATTGCTGGGAAGAAATTATTTCCTTGGAGTGGCAGTGGGGTGCTGGGAATGCTGCCCAAAGCTGTGGGTGCCCCGTACCACAAATGGGCAGCCATTTTGGTCATTAGGGTTGGAAAAACTCTCATAGCTCACCCAGCCCACCCCCTCAGTGCTACACTCCCACAGCTCTGCAACACCTCCAGGCATGGTGACTCCCTGCACCTCCCCAGCAGCCTGTACCACTGTATCACTGCTCTTTTGGAGTTTTTCCCTAATACCCAACACAAATCACCCCTGGTGCAAACTGAGGCAATCACCCCTCATCTTATCGCTGTTACCTGCTCTGAGGGTGACCTCCACCTCACTACAGCCTCTCCTTCTCAGGTAGAGCAGAAGAAGCCACCGTCTGATCCACGCTTCACAGGAGCACACAGTCCCTTTGCAGCTTTACACTGTGTGGCTGTGAAGTACTCCAGAGCCCTTCCTAAATCACAGCAGCCATTTCTAACAGGGACAACTGCTCTACATAAGTGAAAGCGTGTGTGTGTGTGTGCATGTAAGGGACGGGTTCCCACGTAAACATTCAGAGGATGTGATCATGTTCTTCAGAGTTTTCCTCTTACGTGTAAGATTAAACAAAAGCATTCCCCAACTCCACTTGGGTAGCAAGTAAAAACGAAGGGTGTGCAATAAGGTCTCAAACCAGCCCCCTACGGCTGTGCAGCCTCTCAGGCCTCACCTCCCCCAGCCCCGGGCCGCCCCCCCGCCCACCTGTGCCTGGATGTAGAGGGACACGCAGTCCCGGTTCAGTCGGTGCGGCTCGAGCAGCTGCGTGCAGCGCTGCAGATGTTCCTCTCCTGCCGACAGCTCCTCGGTGTCGGTGTGGTTGACGCCCAGCTCGAACTCCAGCACGGCCCGCCTCACGGCCAGCAGCCGCGGCTCGCTGCAATCCTCGGCGGCGCTCAGCTGCTGCTTCACCTCCTGCAGCAGCGCTCGGGCGCTGTACTTGGAGCGGTAGGGCTCCGTCTCCGGGTCCTTACGGGACTCCACGTCCGACAGCGTCTTGGCGTTGCGAAACTTCTCGCACGCCGCGGCCCACCAGCCGCCCGCCGCCGCCATCTTGTCGCCGCCGTTCGCCCGCCCCGCGTCACGCGAGCCCCGCCCCCCTCCCGCCGTCACGGCGACCCGCGAGACTTCGTGCAACATCAGACAGCGGCCGAGCGTCCAACGGCTGTTTAATGTGGTAAAAACACGGACAGTCCGCGCTCACTCGACGGCTGCCCCTGCCGGCCGGCCCTGCTGCCAGCCGCCGAACCTCCCGTTCTTCTTGAAGCCGCCAAAGCGCGGCTGCGGCCTGCGGCTCGAGTCCTGCGGCTGCTCCTCCAGCTCCGGCAGCTCCTTGGCCACCGCCAGCTGCCAGCGCCGCGTGTCCCGCCACTGCTCCTGAGACACAGACACCACACGTCAGCACTGCGAGTGGCACAGCACCAACACAGCACAGCACAGCCATGGAAAAAGAGGAAATAACCCAATGCTTCTGCCCATCTCTCAGTGCAGCATCCCTGTTACGTCACACACCAGGTAAGACCATATATCCCACTTCACATACCCCAACTGTTCCAACTGTAACGTACCTGTATGTTATTCAGCTCATCCATGGGGATATCGAAGCACACCCCCTATAACAACAGGTAAATAAATAAATAAATAAAGTGGTATTTTCTTTCCACAAATATATCCCAGGACACAAAACTGAACACACACACACACACAAACCAACACCGCCACCCCTCCTTCCCAAAGGACGGGCTGTCTTACCATCTTCCCCTTGAGGAAACGCATGGCAGATATCTTGCTGTCTATTTCCTCACCAAGCTGCTCCTTCAGCCCTCTCCAGGCGTAGCTCATAGAACGCATCTCTATAGAGCACTGTAACACCATAGTCACAAAGCCCTTTGGGAGTAACAGAAATACACTTGTAAGAGGAAACTGAAATTGCTTGGACAGCCTATAGCTTATAGGAAGTAAGGTGCTTCCTGAAAAAGGTAAACTACAACAGCAAGAGCCAGCCTATCAGACTGTAAGGATTCCTTAATTAGGCTCTTCTGTAACATCAAAGACTTGAGTTATTTAGATGTCCAGCACAATTACTTGGTGTCTCATTGCAAGAAAACGTGCTGACTGTTACCAAGTCTCTCTAGTTTCCCACAGCATGCCAGTAAGTGCGGAGTTCCATTAAAGAACATTAAACTAGAATGAGCTAACAGTTCTAAGAAATCATACTCAAAGGTCCTGAAGAGAAGGTACTAAAATGCCACACTTGCACAGAATTCAAGCAATCCTTTTATCTGTTCTTGTTAAAGCAGTTATAATGTTATTTACCGCAGCTGAGTTGAGTAAGGAACGCTGCTGTATGGAAGATGCCCCAGAAATATGGGCTAGAGCTGCTGCCAGGGCATCAACTGCCCCTTTCTCCTCTATGATCTCTCGAGCCGCCTGCCTGAAGTAGTCTATCGCAGAAGAAGGAACGGCATATAAACACCTGCATGTGGACAGCATGACAGTTGAGATCAGCACACTGACTGTCAGTGTGAAGTGCAGTCACATTCAACACAAGTTACAGTTTAGCAGTTTAAAGATTAACAGCAACTCCTGCACTTTTTAAAGACGAGGTGAATCCAACACCATGCTTATCATCTTCACATCTGTGAAATCCTCACCCCCTACCAAAACCTCCACCAAGGCAATTTCTACCAATCAGGCAGCAAACATAAGCACAGCTGCATGGAATAAAATGCTCAACCTTAGCCAGTAAAATGACAGAGGATTTTAAATCCTGTGTAAAACACAGGATGGGCTACAACACCCTCGCCATTCATCAAGAGCAGTGGAACTCTTCCCCCACACAACAGCAATTTTCCTATCAATAGATTTTTGTGTCATAAGAACAGATTAACTTTAGGAAGAATATAGAGAACATTTAGTTCTACGAAAAGGTCTACATTTAAGCACACAGATTTACTGGTATCATTTCATGAAGAACGGTCAGTGTCTGCAGGCAAAGCAGCTGACTTCTATGACACAGGGAATTACATGCAGAACTTTAGATCAGGACCTTAGAACTTTACACTGACAGTACAGCTGCTGGAAGAACTTTAGTATTTTAAGAATAGACAGATAAACTTACTTCTTAGCATCATCACTTGAAGCTTTAACTATATCTGTTGCAGATGGAACACCTATACGCCTGAACGTAATGCCCTGGAATCAAGAAAACAGATTATAATTAAAGGTATTTTCAGCCCTCTATAATTCAACTCTATCTGAGTCATATTACTGAGACCTGCATTCATTTGATGTTTATAGAAACAAACTTCTACTTAAATATACTTAAATATTCCTAAAACTAGAAAAAAGTTTTTGTTTAAGTTGCTGCCTTTGTTAATCTGAAGTTACTTTATACCGATTCACTGTAATGAAAGGCAAGGACTCTTTCATGCATTCCTGCTACAGTCTGCACGCTGACAGCAACACAGTACTGCCAGCATGGGCAAACTCATGAGAACCCATAGAATAGGCTGATGCTGATGCATTTACCAGCACTAAAATGCCAGTATTTCACGTCAATCCACTTCCATGCTGGCCTCATGCAACCCTGGTCAGCCTGCAGTTACATAATGTAAGAGTGCCACTGTCTCTTCAGGACTCAGATTATTCCATTAAGTTTAAGGTAGAACTCACCGCTTTCTGCTCAACCTGCTTCAGAAGGTCTTCTTCTCTCCTCTGATAGAAACAAATACAGATCCCTGTCCGGCCAGCACGACCCGTACGTCCAGAACGATGGATGTAGGAATCGACATCCTTTAGAAATTCAGATCAGCATGAGAAAGCCTTGTATCATTTAAACCACTGACATTTATACATTGTGAGAGAGAGTAAGCATAAGACAAACTCTACTTCGGAATGCTAAGGAATGATACATTTCTACCCCCAAGCTCATAAGCACACACTAACCATTGGAGATCTGCTACCCCAGGTTTAACAAACACCACAGACACAGATTTTTCGAAGTAAAAAGCACCAATGGAGTTTCAAAATAAGAAAAAAGGGGTATAGGAGTATTTTAGAAGTGGAACAAAACAAAGCCCAAAGATGTTCAGAAGGGATTCAGAAACACAGCGACAGAAAAGGAACTGCACACTGTATTGCCACAAAAAATAATATTTAATAAAAAAATTATTTTACTCTATTTTCCCTGGTAACTTACCTTTGGTGGTGAGCACTGTATAACCAGGTCAACTTCAGGAATATCCAAACCACGGGCAGCTACATTTGTTGCAATCAGAACCTCAAATGCACCATTTCTGAAGCCTTTTAGTGTAATTTCTCTCTGCTTCTGTGGAATGTCACCGTGCAATGACTGGGCCTCCTGTCAGTGAAACAAACCATTGAGACATTATTTAACAGGCAACACAGACACAACAGCTTGAGATTTTCACGTGGATTGTTCACAAGAAAACATGCTTTTAGTTATTAGAAAACTATTGCTGTTAGTGGTCTTTAGTACCAGACATTTTTCTCTGAAAAAAATAACCAAACAACAAAAGCCAGCACGTGTTTACCTTCAAAAGAGAGTAATAATTCAAGCAAGCACAAGAAACCTCCTTAATTTATCACCTGAGGACTGAACAAGCCATGAAATGACTTTCCAAGGGCAATAGAACATTCCATAGCAGTAAAGTATTAGGTGGATTTTCTTGAATAGTGGCTGATCAAATAATAGGTGCTATTAAGAGATAATATTTCCTGGCTATTCAGTACATTTCCCTACTGATGTGGTTCTGTATGATCTTAAAGCTGAAGGAATAATGGTATGATCACAGCCACGAGGGTATTTTAACTGCAAAGCTCTGCTTTCAGGCACGGATTTCAGAAGTCTGAGAAACAAGGAGAAATAACTGCATCCAGGCAACGTCAGCCTCTAATCTATTTCAGGTCACCTGCTCTCCATTCAAACCCCAGTACCTGTTTGAGCGCAGAATTCAAAGCCAACTCATTTGCTTCCCTTTTTGTCTCACAGAAGACAATTGTCCGCCCATTACTTCCACTGTAGACTTGAATGACATCCCCAAGAACTTCTGCTTTCTGTGACGAGTGACACTGTATGGCCAAGTGCTGTTTGGGAAAGAAGCACCATAAGCATTCATATTAAATCTAAGCTCCAAACAGGAGAAACAAAACAAATTCAGTTGTAGGATGTCTGTACTTAATTGATTTTTAAATTGCAGCTCTAGTTTATATATTAATGTATCAATTAAGGGAAAAGTCATTCCATTCCTTCACTGAGAAAGCCAGCATGGAACCCATTTCACCCAGGCGATGTGTTTTCTGGACCCACAGAACTCTGCAAAAGAATCACTCACTTCCACAGTCGTGGCAGTCCTCTGAGTCTTCTTTCCAATCAGGTCTACCTGTTCATATTCACCTTTCATGTATTTTTTTGCCACATCGTATACCCAGCGTGGACAAGTTGCAGAAAACAGCAATGTCTGAGGGTTGTTCTCAGAACCTGGCAAGAAAGATCACCAACTTCAGCCATCACAGTGGACTCAGGCTTGAGACCACGCAAACTGACTAACTGATCAAGCAAAGCAAGTGAATTCTCTCAAATTGACAAGTTTATAGGTACAGGAAGACAGCTACAAGAAGAAACTGAAGCAATGAAAACATTTCTAATATCCTTTTCACACAAAATGAAAAGTTACAGTAACATGAACTTCAACAAGCCAAATCCTTCATGTCTGATCCCAGAACTTACCTTTTTTATAAGCAAATCCTAAGATTTCTTCTACTTGTTCAGCAAAACCCATGTCTAACATGTGATCAACTTCATCCAAAACAACATGCTTCACGTTGGAAAGGTCCAGCTTGCTATTCTGAATGTGGTCTTTGATCCGCCCAGGAGTTCCCACAAGAATATCAATACCACTTTTAAGGAGATCCACTGGAAGAAAAGAGAGAAAAACATCTGTGTCAGGGTGCTGAGACAGAAGGTAAAAAAGCTACCGGCACACAGCTTGTTTTTTTCAGCTAAGTTCTTTCTCTTTCACTGCTGGCTGTGGAAACAGACAGAGTCACAGCCACACACACAGTTCTCTTTTTCCCTTGGACAGTCATGCAGTCCCAGCGTATGTCCACTCACAAAACACACACTCATGATAAAGAAGCAACAAGGAGGATTAGGTACTTGGCAGACCTACAGCCATTTTTAAATTAAGATTTATTGCAAATAAAACAATTCAGCTCTGCGCGATCCCTTTACAGACAACATGGCTGACTGAAGAGAAACTGATGGGGAAAAAAGCAAGTTTTACTCATGGCAAGAAGCTGACTCTCACCCTTCAAGTTTACTTACACTGCTCTTTATACGGAGATCCTCCGTAAAAACACGCCACTGAGAGTTTCCTTGTGAGATTCTTGAAGTCCTTGGCGACCTGAATAGCCAATTCCCTGGTTGGAACCAGAACCAGCACCTGGAGAGAGTGACAAGAAACAAAACATGCAGCTGTGCTTGGGAGAGGGCACAGAGAACAGGATTCACTTCAGGATTCACAAAGGAGGGGTGCTGCAGAACTACTACCATTTAGTGGGCTTTTTTTTGCTCATCTGTTACTCAGTTCTATGCTATACATGCAAAGGTGGTACAGCTCCCCATCATCCCAGTTACGTTTCCTGTCACCTGGAAACTGTGTGTCACTGCCTCAAAGTCAGCAAGAGGAAACAAGGAAAACCATTACAAGATAACATGAGACGTAGAATAGCAATGTTTTTCTTAACATCAGGTACAAGAGACATTTCAGTACCATCACTGAGGACATTTAAGGCAATGCTCACTGTGAGAGAACAGAAAGTAATGCTGAACAATTTGGCATAGTTTAGATCTTAAAAGAGACAGCATGAAATGCCACAAACCCTCCATTTCCACCTACCTGTCCTCCTGCAGCACCTTTCCTTTCACTCCTGTTTTAAATAATTAAATTCATTCCCAGAAATCTTTCAGACAACAGTACTTTCAGTACTACAAGCACAAATAAAGGAGAAAGAGATCTTCAAAGCAACCAAAAAATCTGCTTTGCCACACTCAAAGGTTTTGATTTTAACCCTTAATAAATTACCTTTGGCGAACGGCCTCTTCTCTCATCTCGTGAGACACTCTGAAGCTTTTCGGTCAGTGGAATAGCAAAAGAAAAGGTTTTCCCAGTTCCTGTCCGAGCTTGAGCAATTAGGTCTTTGCCATCGTATATGGGCTGAAAAGTCTTCACTTGCACAGGAAACAGGTATTTTACACCTCGAGCTGTAAGGTAAATCCAAAGAGGTCTCATTGAGCAGGGTTGGATCTCCTGCAAGCTGACCTGTCCAGCTCAAGAGCCCTAATTGAGAACTGGATTGAACAAATAAACTCTAAGCCAAAACTGAGCAAATCAGAAGCTTGGCTCCCACTAATAACAGCAGGATCTGTGGTGGCTGCTTGCACGCATATCATCACAGCATCATAAATGTAGGATGATCTAGAGAATCAACCCTCAGCTTCAGGCTGCTCTATGGATAACAGAGTGCTGTCCTGGGCAAACACTGTTCTGCCACACACGTCCCAACAAACCTTTGAGCAGGTTGATGGTGTTTTGGGAGAGAGGAAAATTGGAGAAAGCGCCTTCTCTGGCTTCTTCTGTCAGCTCCTATGAAGACAGGGCAAAAAAACAACCTGTTAGTCCTGAAAGGTAACGGAGCAGCAAAACCTCCACAGCCACACGAGGAAACCCAACCGGGGACAGGGAGCAGCAGAGCAGCGCGGGCAGCAGGGCCAGCATCCACCCGCAGCCAGGCGCTGCCGGCCATGGGGAGCAGCTCTGGCGGCACCACGAGTCGCGTTTTACCTCAGCATCGCCGCCGGGCTGCTGGGCCGCGGGTTCGGCGCCGTGTCCGGATACGGGCGCATTGCCGTCCTGCTGGGCCGCGCCGTTCCCCTCCGCGCTCTTCTTCGCCTTCTTGGTTGCTGGCGGCTGTCCCCCGCCGTCGCCCGTTCCGCTCTCCTCCGCCGCGCTCTGTTCTCCCTCATCCTCCCCGCGCCGCTTCAGCTTCTCGACCCGCTTGGGCTTCCTGCCCTTGGCGTCCTCCTGCCGATGGAACGAGGCTGTCACACCACGTGCCCGCCCCGAGCCCAACCAAATGGCCGCCCCCGCTGCCGCACGTGCCGCCCTCCCGCTCTCCGTCCCCGGCACCTTCATCTTCCTCCTGCGGCCGCGGCGGAGCTGCTCGGCGTCCGCGGGTGCCTGCGGCTCGGCGGGGCTGGCGGCGGGGCCGGCAGCGGGCATGGCGACGGGCAGCTCCCCGCACAGCTCGGAGACGGAACGCGCTCCCGCCGCACCGCCACGGCCCCAGGGAGCGCGCCCCGCCCCCGCGAGCAGGAAGTGAGGAGCGAGGCGCGGCGCGGGGCCGCGGGACGATACAGCCGCAACCGGCAGCAGCGGGAGCGGCCCGGGCGCGGCCCACCCGGCACACAGCCGAGAGTACGGCGGGGCCGCCGCCCGCACCGCCGGCACAACGAGCCGCGCCGCACGGCACCACGCGGCGCCCATCAGCCGCTGCTCCGCCCCTTCCGCCGGCACCCGAATGCGGTCCCTTCCGCCCGCTTCCCCCGGCCCGGAACGCCCCGGAACCGGGTACCGGATACCGGGTACCGGATACCGGGCCGCGGCTGCCTCGTCCGCTCCGGGGGGACACCCGGCAAAGCACGCGGCTCCCGCGCTGTGGTGAACGGGATGAGTGCGGCTGTGTGCGCTGCCATCATTAACCGCAGCCTTCTGGTGTCAGCCGCTCCTCCCGGCCCGGTACCATCAGCACTTGCTCCATCCCTTCATCCAGGCTGCCGGGTGAAGATGTCGAACAAGCCCGGACCGGCACCGAGCTCTGCAGAGCACCGATAAATGACAGCCCTCCACCCGGACTCTGCACAATTTGATCACCGCTCTGAGCTCTGCCAGCCAGCTCTCGGTCCACCTCCCTGTACATCCCACACTTTAACACAAGAATAGTGTGGGAGACAGCATCACATGCCCTGCTGAAGGCATCTCAGCAGCCACCACTGACCCCTCATCTATCCAGGCCTTCTTGGAGACTGCAGTGACACCGGCTCTCCTTCAGGCACCCCTCAGTGCCCATATGTACCATGAAACGTGCAGCCCGAGAGAAGCATCTGCTTTCTCTAACTACTCAGCACTATGTTAAAACCATCCCACGTACAAAATGAGTTTGTAAAACAATACTTTTTTTTTTTTGTAACCATTTTGGAAAATGTACAGGTTTGGCCACAGGTTAAGATGTATATTTTATACAGTGAGCTGGGCTACAGGTTTGGATGCGACACGCGTATTTTGGAACAGAGATGGAGGTTTTACACACAGATGAAATGGCAGCAAAAAGAAAGAAAAGAAACAGTTGCCTTTTTTTCTTTAAAGTGAACAACATGATCTTGTTTATGACCAAAGTAGTACTGAGGGAAAAAAAAAAACAAAAAATGAATGATGGAAGTGGTACAGGAACAACCTATTTTAATATAGTATAAAATACTGCTGTTCTGCTTCTCCACAGCTGGCTTCTGAGGTCAGCGATCAAATGCTTTGTCGTAGCTCCGTTTCTGGCCTCTGTTTCTGGATCTGCTTCTGCCTGAGCCACCCTGCCGTCCATTCCTGGAGCCTGAGAAGCTTCTGTTCTTTCCTCCTCCTCCTCCTCTTCCTCCTCTTCCCCCTCTTCCTCCTCCTCCTCTTCCTCCTCCTCCTCCACCTCCTCTTCCTCCTCTCTGGGATTCTTCCAGCTCAGGTAATTCATTTGCCACACACAGACTGCACTGCTTTGAATCTTCCCACCTTTCCTGTTGAAATAACATCACAAGAATCAAATTAAATTTGAGGAATGCAAATATGGTATATTTCCCAATGACTATATTTACTAAATTGAAAAGCAATAAATGAGCCATCCCTTTTGGCTACTAGAAGAGGCAGGACACAGCCTAGGTAGCATTTTCAGCCTAACCCAGTCCTGCCAGTTTCACCTACAGTCCACTGTGACCAGAAATTTCAGTGAAGCACATACCTCTATGTCCTTTTGATCTGCTGCAGGGATATCAAAGCACACACCCTAAAAAGAGAGGAGAGTGTCAATGGATATAAACCTATCCTTTTATTTTATTGTTAACTAAAGAAAGAAAGTCTAATAGAACCAACAAAACCTTTGTACTAAAACAAGCTTTCCATTTTAAAGCCTTTTGCATTGAATTAAGATGCTCCAAAACCTCTGAACATTAAAAGAGTGCTTTACAAACTGTGGTCTTTATCACATCTGTCATTACTCATCTGTAAACTCTCTCTACAATCAGAAGAGTGAAGCAGCAAAAAGCACACACACACAAAATATCAAGAACAAACCCTTACCATTCTTCCCTTGATGAAACACATTCTGTTCACCTTTCTGTCAACATCATCACCCAGCTGTTCCCGTAGTTTCCGCCAAATGTAGCTTATATTGTTTATTTCTTCAGAGCAGCGCAGTACCATCGTAACAAATCCCTGAAGAAATGGGGCATGTTCCATTCAGTCAGAGGAATAAACTTTAGCTCATCTATCAGACAAAAACCTGCTATTTTACCATTGACAAACTATGTTTTCAAATGGCTCCTGTCACAAGAGAACAGGCGTACTTAAATGCCCTACATTCTTAACTAAAATACTATCAGTTTGTAGCTTAAATGCAGTTTCCATGAGCAGACAGACAAACAATTCTCCATTTAAGCAACGTGGGGCAAGTTGTTCATTTTTGCTTCTTCCAAGACAAATGTTAAAGCAATACACACTTACCACATCTGAGTTCAGCAGGGAGCGCTGTTCAATGGAAGTAGCACCTGAAATATGTGCTAGAGCTGCAGCCAAAGCATTAACTGGTCCCTTTTCTTCTATTAGCAACTGAGCAGACTCTTTGAAATACTCAATAGCAGTTAGAGGAACAGAATCCAGGCATCTAAGAAGAAAAAAAAGAAATTGCTAGTCTGGAAACAGAAATAAAAAACAGCAGTCCAAGACTTTAACAGTGATGAGTTCAAAGAGCTCAGAGATGGCAACGGACAGTCCAACCAGCCCTTCTGAACTAGAGAGATAGGAGAGTACAATAGAGCTTGAATCACCCAACACACCTGATAGCATCTTTGCTGGAAGCTTTTATTATATCTGTTGCAGTAGGAACACCAACACGCTTGAACGTAATGCCCTGAAATTTATAAAGCAAAATACAGATGAAAGTTGTAGCTATAAGGAATTCAATTCTAAAGAAATAGTGTTGGACTCTTAATGAAACAACCATTCCAATCTTACGTTTTTCTTGTGCTTTTATCCTCTTGACTCTCTACTTTGTTACTGAAAACTACAAAGCTAATCTTACAGGAAAACAGGTAATACAAACACTGTTTATGTACTAGATCAGCTTAAATGATCTACTGGCTTTAAACTGAGAAGAACAGACCATTTTGATACACACATACCAGTCATTAATCACACAATAAGTCTAGGGTGAACACTAAAACGAATGTGTCATAGTTTTCCCCTTGCCTGCTGTTCTCATTTCCAAAGGTACAATCTTACAGCCTCTGTTGAGAAAGCGTGAGTACAAGGACTGGCATTGCACTGCCTGCTCCACACAGCACACCCAAACTGCAGAATAAATGAACCTCACCTGGATGTTTTGTATAGAGTACTCTTATTGATATAAATAAAATGTGACATGAGGATTTTATATGCTGCCCTAAAACACTCAGTGCCCAAGAATAAAGGAAAATGCACTGTACCGATTTTAATTCCACGTATCTTAGCTGACTTTCTTCCTTTCGCTGATAAAAACAGATACAGATTCCAGTGCGGCCAGCTCGCCCCGTCCGTCCAGAACGATGGATGTAGGACTCCACATCCTTCAAAATAAACAGCATTAGGACTTACCTCACTCACTGCCATTTCATCAGTTGCACTCACGTATCTTAGTAGAAACTATTACAATTTAGCCCAAGCAGTGCACAAAAACCATATCTAAAAACTAAGTTAAAAAACATTGTTTTGCTAATTTCAGAAGAGCAGGCCTTTCCATAATCCTTTAAAAGGATGGAAAATATGACAAAAGATGGATTGTATACCTCTGACAATTCGTCCCACATCTCTTGCTTATCAGCTTGAAAGCATGGTTACTGAGCTATTAATAGTGAATTCAATTAAATAGTAACGTGATTTTTAAACTCTTAACTTCAGGCACAGGAACATCTTCAAATATTCCAGGCACTGATATATTCCAAGAAATCCTCAAAGAAATTCCTTTTGTATATCAAGACATTCCTTACCCTTAAAAGCAATGATGATAAACTCTATGGTGAATACTATCAGTTGCTAACATCTACTACTTGAAAACAAGACAATATATTGTTATTACAAGACACTTACCTTTGGTGGTGAACTTTGGACAACTAAGTCAACTTCAGGGATATCTAAGCCACGGGCAGCTACATTGGTTGCAACCAGAACTTTAAATGCACCGTTTCTAAAACCTTTCAGCGTGATCTCTCTTTGCTTCTGAGGAATGTCACCGTGCAATGACTGGCAATCCTGAAAAATAGCATTATTACAGGATTGTACTGAAATTCCGCAGTATGGGTGCTCTGTTTTATGGTCACTTCTGGCTTTATCTTGCTATGACACTGTATAGTAAAAAAGAGTTGGCCCATTTTTACTTCAGAGGTTTCAAAATATATACTCAGTGCTTCTTATTTATGTATCTTAAAAACCTTTAAACAAAAGAAAGAAAACAGAGTAGGAACACGTGTCTCATCTTTAACTATTGTGACCATCCCAGTAGCTCTCCAAGTCAGTCACCATGTTTTAATGCAAGAGATAGTTCTCTCTAAAAGGACAGAAACTAACTCACACTGCTTCATTTAGTCAGCAAGAGCTCTTAAGAAAAATGTAGCCCTGTGTCTATTAGTAAAGCCTAGTCCTGAAGACTACAATGTATCAACTTGCAACCATTTTTGGTTTTTTAATGGTTTTGATCTGACCACCTGCAAAATCTTGCCTCCTTCACTTTCAAAGTCACCCTAAACTTAACTGAGCGCTGGTTCAGTATCAATGTAGGGTTAATATTTCTGTGACAGGCCTTGTTCCTTAATACAAACGATGAAATACCTGCTTGATCGAAGCATTCAGAGCCAGTTCATTTGCATCCTTTTTGGTTTCACAAAATACAATGGTCCTCCCGTGGCTTCCACTGTAGACCTGAATGACATCTCCAATAACCGCAGCCCTCTGAGACCAGTGACACTCTATAGCCAAATGCTGTGGAAAAAAATTCCTGAGTTTAGCTTATACAAGTCCCACAAGAACCTTTAAAACATCTAAAATTAGAAAATCCAGCAACATTAGATATACAATTTCTCGCTAGGCAAAACATTGTTGGAACATGCAAGATGCATAGAGCCCTAATGTAGGTGAAGTAATTAAGAAGAAGAAGAAAAGTCTACAAATCTGTTTTACCTTTGCTTTAAAAAATTGCAGTTAATACAATATTTCTCTGTAGGACATTTAAGAGGTGCAGAATTTAAGGCAGCTCTAGTAGCTACAGCTTTATGCCAGATACAGTGAAACAAACACCATGTGTTACAAGCTTTCTTCAAGCTCAAGAGTAACTCTTTCAATTCCTCCAATAGAATTACAACTGATCTATCAAAGTAACTGTGAGACTATACTTCAAATCTAAACAATACATCTCCACAAAGTAACTCCAAAACCCACCAACATCCTCCTGATAAAGCACTTTAGGATGCCATGGTGTCAAAAAGCGAAAGGGATAAGGTCTGAAAACATTTCCTTTAGACAGGTTACTCACTTCTACTGTCGTAGCAGCCTTTTGAGTTCTTCTCCCAATCAGGTCAACCTGCTCATACTTAGACTTCATGTATTTTTTAGCCACGTCATACACCCAATTTGGGCATGTTGCAGAAAACAGTAACGTCTGGGGATTGTCTTCAGAATCTTAAAACAAAGAATAATGTTTCAAAACCTTTGTACCTTTTCTTTCATAGATGCACACTAGTTTATTACACTGGTATTGAAAATTTGACATCAAATCTCACTGTCTAAAATACAGAAGGAAAAACTGCCTTTTAATTTATGCACTATCAAGACCAACAAAAAGGAAGTCTCTAAAAATTACACGTATTTTCAAGGTTACAGAATAAAGTTACTATGAACAAAAATCCAGCCTGTTTTTTGCTAAAACCTGAGCATATCTTCTGAAACTAAAATATGACTTATTTCCTACTATTTGATAAAATATTGAGATTACCCTTCTTGTACGCAACCCGTAAGATGTCCTCCACTTGTTCAGCAAATCCCATGTCCAGCATCTGGTCAACTTCATCAAGAACAACATGCTTCACCTTGGTAAGGTCCAGCTTGCCATTCTGAAGATGGTCTTTGATTCGACCAGGTGTCCCAACCAGAATGTCAATTCCACTTCTAATGAGATCAACTGATAAAGAAAGAGCAAAAGATGAGTTAGCAGCGAACTAAGGAGCTTTCTCTTCCGTTAGAGACACTTGATAGGAGAAGAACAGTCAAATAACAGCTTCCTAAACCATTTGTATGTACCTTATTTACAAACACAAGTGAGAAGTGATGAAGAGAAAAACTGGGGAAAAATAAGACCCAATTGCGTTTCCCAAATACATCAGTCTAATGACATTTCTGGTGTGTCACTTACTTTGTCCATTATATGGCGTTCCTCCATAAAAACAAGCTACTGTGAGCTTTCTCGTTATGTCCTTGAAATCTTTGGCAACCTGGTTTGCCAACTCTCTTGTTGGAGCAAGAACCAGAACCTACATCGGACGACAAACAGATAAGCTCTCAACACAGCTTCTACCTAGCTGCTGCTGTCATATATTCATAACTAGGCTAGCATTGGAAGGGATCTTAAAGCTCATCCAATCCCAAACCCTGCTCTGGGCTGGCTGCCCCCTACCAGGTCAGGCTGCCTAGGGCCCCAGTCTGTGGCCTTAGGCACCTCCAGGGATAGGGCACCCACAGCTTCTCTGGGCAAGCTAGTCAACATTAGACTTTCAGCCACCAGCCACAGGTCTGACCATAACACCATTAAAAAAGAAAACTGGTTTAAATAGTTATCTAAACAAAGATTAGGGAAGCACACTCATTAAGACTCTCATAACGTCACTCATCTCTTTCAGCACATGATCATTTTTAGGACAGACTTTTTATTGTTAGATAGGAGATACTTAAATCTTATCTAACTTCAGCTTTTGAATAGTTGCTTGAGTATAAGATCCACGAATACGGATAAGAAAAGCTTTTTCAAAAGAATGCAAACAAAAAGCCCTGCAAGCTTGGTACTCCTTTACAATCCTGTGAGAAGGAAAAAGGAATAAGGAAAAGCCACCAAAAGATAACAGCTGTCTCTCAGTGAAGAATATGTTTGGTCTGTGAACTGGAGCTCAGCTCTGCAACCTGCACTGATATTCCCATAGAAGCAGCCCAGCAGCTTTCTTCTCTCCCGGTGCACAGGCTTCAACACAGATGATGGACACACTACTAACCAGGAGTTTTAACAGTGGCAATACTACTCTCAAATCAACAACAGAGACTCCATCAATAAAAACTCTCCCTTCTCTGCAAGACCAAATCTCAAGTCAGTTCTCCCAAGTCAGACAACCAACGTGATGACTGGATGCAAATAATGCACCTAATACCTTCTGGTTTTTTTAACTAAGTTTCAGGTAGCCCATGGTCCTGCTGAAAAATAAGTATTTTTAACATTTCCCACCATTTAAACAAACATATTTAAGGAGACAGCTTTTATCCCTGCATAAACACGAAGCACTTTTTCAGTGAGTTAAACTTCTGAATCACTTGGACATAGGACAAACACAAAACCAGTATTCTAGCTAAGCATAGTTACTTTTGGTGGACGGCCTCTTCTTCTTTCCTCCGAGTCCACCTGAAGCTTTTCAATTAGGGGAATAGCAAAAGAGAAAGTCTTCCCTGTTCCAGTTTGTGCTTGAGCAATTACATCTTTGCCAGAATATACTGGCTGGAAGGTCTTCACTTGCACAGGAAACAGGTATGTCACTCCTCGAGCTGCAACAATTAGAAAAGATTGCTTTAATACAATGATGATGGGTCTTCCATGCATCTCAGAGCAGAAAATCCACCAAACAAGTCTAGAGCAAGTCAGGACCACATCTTTACCTCCCCTGATTATTTAGTCACAGAGGATCAATTTAATCCTGACAGAACCTTGGGGCTGCCTGCCTTACACTCCTAACTCATAGCACCAGAGACGGGGACAGATGAAATTAGTAGCCTTTAATGAAAGCTTTTAAGTACTCTGACTGTATTTACGTAATGCTCCCCACTTAGCTAAGAAAAACTCTTATTTTCTAATAAAATATCAAAATTACTTCATCTCTCAGTTTTACATTAAATCATTTACAAATTAATGTCAGATATGTTAAATATAACTGTTTTTTCTTTTACACGCTACAAAATAACTTTGAACTGAAAATTTCTCATGCTATTTTTTGAGCTATCTTTCATTTGAAGTCCTATTGTAAAGCCTGAGCTGAGCAAATCATGTCATGAAAAGAAACTTACCCTGAAGAAGTTGAATGGTCCCTTTGGAGATAGGGAAATTGGAGAAAGCACCCTCCTTCTGCTCTTCAGTCATCTCCTGTTAAGTAAATAACAATTCATAAAATGTTTCCAGGGAATATGTAATGATCAGAAAACACAGGATAACAGCATACACACTGGTGTGTCCTAGCCAAATGTCACACTTTCATTAACAACATCATAGCAGTGGCTGAAGAGCTTTCTTTATTTTACTTACTATTATAATTCAAAGTTAGACAGAAGCAACCTGCAATTTAAATGAAGATTTTGCTCCACATACAATAGCATAATAATGCAAGATGTCCAAACTCAACGTCCAAAAATTGCTTTAAGGTTACATTTTAAACAATTACTGACAGGCAATCAGAATATGTTGTAATAGGCAAGAAACAAGCCTGATATCCAGCCTACCACCTACTACCCAACACATATAGTAAGGTCTGGAAATGAATTGCAGAAACTGATTCCTAGGAGTAATTAAACAAGGCAGACCAGCAAATCTTCCTAGGGCTTCACTTCAATATACATTTTAACTGGTAGAATCAAAGTCTAAAAAAGACAAAATCATTACTATAAGAGGGATTAAAAATACAGAACTGCTATATATATTTTATTACACTACAGCAGATCTTATAACGTTAAGAGCTACCAGTTAATTAGATCGCACATTAAAGAAAACAATGCGTTAACATGTTTCTTTCTCGACAAACTATACTAAAAAAAGATGGTTATTTACCATAGAAGAACTCATACGAGCAATAAGCCAGTTAAAAATGTATCTGTAGCAATGACAGCCACTGTCATTAAATCACATCCAGATGCCGTCTCCCGACAGCCTGAAGGCTCCAACAGCAGCGGCACTGTTGATGTGAGGAAACCAAGGGCACAGATCTAGAACTCCTGCAATCTCACAATTCCAACTGTTAGCAAATAACTGCCAGCGGGCACAACCAATCGGCTTTCAGTCTTGGAAAGTCAGTGCAATCTTCACGTTGGTTGTGAGGGAAAAGAACGCACAAAGAAATGAAGATAACCTGCTCTAAATATAGAGTGAATGTAACGGGGGTGTTGAAAGCTCCCCTTGTCACCATGGGCACTCCAGGTACTACCATTACCTGCTCTTGTTCCTGGTCACTGTCCCCATCGATGGACGATTCACTGGAGTTGCTGTGCTGCTTCTTATGGGTGGATTTGGCACTGGCAGCAGACAGCCTGGCGTTCTCCGGGCTCTCCTCTCCCACGTGCCCGTTTTGTTTCCCTCCAGTCTTTGCTTTCTTGAGCTTTGGCGAGCTGTTCTCCTCTTCCGACTGCTCACTTTCATCTGTCTGTGGTTTCTTCTTCCGAACCTTGTCATCCCGCTTGGATTTCTTTTCTTTCTTCTCTTTTTTCTCCTTCTGGGAAGCCAAAAGCAACAAGGCCGTCAGAGAGACACGCACACGTGCGTCCCCGGCTCCTCTCAGGGCCGGGCCGGGCCTCTCCCTCCATCAGGCCGCCCGATCCCACGCCGCAGGGAGTAAGTCTCGGTCTCCCCCTCAGCCCGTACCCGGGGACATCTACCCGGGCAGCCGCCCCGCCGGGCCAACCCCGCGTGCTCCGCGGTCCCGCCCCGACACGAGGCCTCCAGGACGCCACGCACGTGGCCGGCCCGGCCCGTAACCCCGCGGCACAGTCCCGGCCCGGCCGTAACCCCGCGGCGCAGTCCCGGCCCGGCCCGATTCCCACCGGAGCGACACAGCCCCGGGCAGCCGCCGGCACGCCGCGAAGGGAGCTGGAAGCGTGACCGCCGGCACGAGGGAGGCGCGGCAGAAGCGGCCCGGAGCGGCCTCGGAAGGCCCCGGAGCCATCCCCGGTACCTTGCGCTTCCTCCGGCTGCTCTCTGGCGCGGCCTCGCTTTCCATGGGGCTCTCGGGCTCCGACTCAGCCCCGCTGCCGGCGCGGATCCGGGTGGCCTCAGGCATCGCGTCCCTCCGGTCAGCACGCCGGGACAGGAATGGAGCTCAGCCCGGAAAACGATGGCGACCCGGGCGGGGTGCCGCCATCCCGCAGCCAATGGCAGGTCGCAACTCGGCCGGAATACAAATCCCAGCGAGCACCACGACCAGGAGGCGGCCGCCATGATGTGCGGGAGGAGGTCGTGTGAGGGCGGGGAGGAGGAATAAGGCGGCGGGGGGAGGCGGGCTGGGCAGCGGGACCCTATGCCTCTGTGAGAGGAGGCGGGGGAGCACGGCTGGGGCTGCCCTGACTGTGCACTGCTTGTCACCGCCACAGTTACACCACACGGCTCTGCGGGCAGCGAGAAACGCGCGGCAATGAAGGAGTTAGTGTGTGAAAAGGTGCGTGCTCAAACAGTACATCTGCGCCGTTTTCTGTCAGGACCTGTAGCCCCTGACGTGGGTCCTGAGCCTCCAGAAGGAAACGGCTTCTGGAGGTTCCAGCTCAAACACTGCTCCCGGTGTGTGCCCTCCCGTGAGGAACAGCCCGAGCCGAGTGCGCTGTGCCAGCCCTCGCTTTTATTAGAGCAGGAGGTGGAGAAGCAAACAAACGAAACCACGGATAGTTCTGTTATTGGCACCCCCAAAAGGTTGACAAAAAGCCTAGTATAGTTTACAGTATAGTTCATTGTTACAAATAAAGAGCTGACAACTCATGAAAAACAGCAAGTTTCACTGCCCTTCACTCTGTTCTCTATACATCGCTATTGAAGATGTCAGAATTTAGCAGGAAGCTTCATCTTCCTCTCAGCCCATCTAAAAGAACAATTAGTAGAAGTCAGACTTCACAGTCTAAAAGCAAAGCTGTACAGGCTGGGCTTCTGCTACCTCAGATGGCATCAATACCATCAGGCTGACCAACTTGGCTGCGTCCAAGAAATACAAGAGAACTGTGCCAAAAAGCACACAGCATTTTAACTTCAGTTCTTGCCAGGTAGGTTAACAGCTGTGTACGTCTTATCCGTATGCAACTATGTAAAGTCTGTTTCGCATCAATTTGTTTTCCATTAAGAAACTTTCAAAAGATCTCTTAACAAAAGGCACACGGTTACAGGCTACAGGTACCCCATGGAAGGAGCCTCGCGTTCGAGGTGCTGTGCACATTCTCCTGTCTGTTGTGAACAAGTTGAATATTTATGATACACAGCAAAAGGTCTACACAAATATGATTGTTGTTAATGAGATGATGACACACACAACATAGTTACGTGTGTTTCCTTACCTCGGGGAGTCAATCCCACTGTCTCCTGTAATGCTGTGGTTTTCTGCCCTTTCTGTGTGATTCTCTCCTGATATCACAGTATATTTGTTCTTTAAAACAAGGCCTGTTTTTCCTGGGGGGGTTCTTGTTTCTTTGGCTTGTGGATCCAGAGTGTGACATGCCATTACTTCTGCCATCTCACAGGTGCGGCTCTGCAAAGCATCAGCCTCATTAGTGTCACAGAAATCTATAGCTGAAGTCTTTTTGCATTCAGTAAAGCTGGTTTCTTCCTCCTTTCTGGAAACCATTGGAAGAAGCTGGCTGCACGGACAGCTTTGTTCTGTGAGGTCTGGCTTTTGATGCTTTTCTGAGCCACAAATTAATTCTGCAAAATCAGCACTTCCTTTATATCCATACCCTCCAGAGTCATGTCTATTTACAGCTGTATTATATTGGTTTGGATAAATATTAACCTTAGAGTTTTTTAGAGCAGTCCCCAGCTTTTGCACAGCTTTACTCCAGTCTCTTGTACCTGAAAACGCCTGGCAAGAAAGCAACTGATGTGTTTCATTGCATCCAAAATTATCGTCCAGATGCAACAATCCACACTTGTCACAATCACGTGCTTTCTGTTTCTGAAGATGGCATTTGTTGGTAAATCTGTCACTTACTGGCTTTGTTGATCCAGGATAGTTAATACAGTCGTACTTAAATACAAGTTCATTCTTTTCATCTGACTTTTGTCTGTATGTCACGCCAAATTCTTTGTCCCTTGTAGCACTGGTTGTATAATTTGAGAGATGGACATTTTGAAATTCATTTGCTGCTTGGTCCAACAACTCACATACAGTGCCAGCTTTGTACCTGCAACACTCACCTTTTGGATATAGTGAATATTTGGCTCTTTCTTTATGGACATTTTTATCCTCAGTGTAGGAGTCTGGGGAGTTTTTAATATCCCCAGGGTTTCTTTTCACTGTTCCTCTGTGGACATTATCTTCAAAAACATCGCTCTCCAGAAAGTATTTCTGTTTATCATCTATTCTCAAGGTGCTGCTGTGCGGGTAACTAACACTGTCACTTAAAGTGTTTTTCTTTAATTGAAAGGAAAACCTACGAGCTTGGGGTAATTTGTTTTGCTTAGTGTTGTCAGCCTGCATTTCAGCAAGCGGTTGTTCAGCTTCACATTCAAAGGCTCTGGGAGAGTCCAAGGACTTTGTAAACCTTTGTAAATCTCTTTCCTGCTTTCGTCTCCTGGATTTCTGCTGACTGTTAACACGACCCTTGTATGCTTTTGCAGAAAAGTTGTGTTTCCACGGGAGACCCTGAAAAGGGTTTTTAATTTGCTTCTTATATATGACCTGGGATTCTGCTGCTGCATCGAGCAGCTGTTGGTTTGTGACAAGCAGCGAAACATTCTCTTCTAGCTTCTCACTTTGGGATGTTGGCTCATGCACGTGAGATTTCTTGTTGTTTCTGCTGATTTGCTCCTCTTTGTTTGACTTTGTTTTACTTTTGTGTTTTGCTGTTCTAATTTGTGTCTTTTGGACACACTCCTTTGAAAGGTACTTTTCACTTAGTGTTAACACTTCAGCCGAGGTTCTCTTAGTGGTATATTTTTTCTTCTCTTCTAACTTCTGCATTAATCTTGTGTGTTTAATCAAATTATCAACGGTAAGAGTAGGGTTAATACACCTGATGATTTCATGTTCAACATCACGTGGAATATTATCTAAGTCATCTTCATCTCTGACTGGCCACTCCCTGGGGGGAAACTGAGCTGAGAACGTCGAGTATTCCTTATGTTTTTCTTTTTTAGCGGTACCTCTCCAGAAAAGGCCAAGACCAAATCTTCTGCATTTCAGCTTCTCTTTCACTGATATCAGGGATCTCATGGTGTCCCAGGGACGGTTTTCAGCAGATGAGATGAACTGAGTTTGAATCAAAGGCTTCCCTTCACTGCAGCCCTTCTTGCCTCCTCCCGTAGGTTCGTGGCTCATTAGCTGCCCAGGTCTTTGTTCACAGAGTGTATTCTGGTCAGGGAGACAACGGGATACTGTAGCGATGTTTTCTTTCACTAGGTCTGCACAGCTCACCCAGTTTGCCTGGTAAGTGTCCTCACTGTCCTTTTTATTGCGTTCTGAAGCATAATTTGTGACAAAGTAGGTGTTGGGGGTAACAGTGAAATATCCCTCTCCTGTATGATAGATCTTCCTTGCTTTAATTAGAGTGCCAAGGATGTTGTATAAGATTTCCTGGGAGGGAACTGCGATGCCTAAAAGAAAAATGCAGATATTTCAAATTAGAAAAGATTTTTCAAACAAAATGGGAACTGGTAAAAAAATAAATAATATAAAACAGATCTGGGAGTGAGCCAAGACAAAGTGCCCAATGTAATTAGTTTGCAGGATCTAATAAGAAGTTTGGAATTGATGTGGCAGCTGAAGTACCAATAGGAAATGCTCTGTTTCAACATGAAAGTGTCAAATACCACAGGAGAATCGACAGGACTGCACTTCAATACATCATCAGAGTCAGCAACAGTGCCAGCACTCAGCTGTCTGCCACACACATGCCTGAGGTTCCCCTAAGATGGCAATGACTGCCCCAGAATCTGGCAGCAGCAGAGCAGCCCTGAGTCAAGGAGAACCCCTCTGGGCCCGCCAGGTGAGGGCAGCACGGAATCATCAGGCCCACATGAAGACTCCAAAACAAGGTGAAAACAGCAGGAAAAACATTCTTTCCTTCTGTAAACTTGGAGCACTTCTTCCAGCTGAGCTATAAGTGATACCTTGTGGAATCTCAGTTCACAGATAGGCTACACGTTGCTGGCAGCTTTCAGAACCAGTTTATGGGGTTGTATTAAATTTTTTTTCTCAGTAATGGGAAAGCTTACCTTTAACAATTGTAGAACTATGAGATTACAGTGGTTCAAAAGAGGAAGCTTAGAATGAAACCAAACAACCTCCTGCAAAAGGCTCTAAGGAGCTTCTATAGAGTCACACATACACACTCTCACACCCCAGTTCAATAACCTAAGGGAAACTGAATGTTTTTCACACTGAAAGAAAATGCAGCACTGGATGGAACTGTCTGCTGTCCCACCAGTAAAGGAGGATTTATTGTAATAAACTTGCGTTCAGGAAAGGAGGAGCTGGAACTTGACCAACAAATGTGATTTTGAGGCCACTTGCATTTGTGATAGCAAATACTTGCTGGCTGTAGCTCCCCTGCTGCAGAGTCCTTTGCTTTCTGCTTCTTAAAGAGAACTCCCAGTCTTACTGGTATGACAAATAGTCTGTTCTGTGCTTTTCTGAACCTGTTACCTGAATACCTTATGTATGCTTTCCTATATTCGAGAAGGAGCATACTCTCAGCATGCTGCTGCACCCACTTCTCATGGTTATTGTCAAGGATGTATTAACCCTCACACTCAAAGTAATGTTACTGTTGCTTTCAGATTGATAAGGACTATATACTTGTTCAAATATTCTCTCATCTGGCTGCTATATTCTTACGCATTGCTCATCCAATATCATATACTCAAGGTTGATGATAGAGTCATTTTTAAGAGGAAGGGGAAACAAACACATTACCTGGGTACCTTCTCGCTAACTGCTCCACTAAAGTTTTCTGCGTGACCACTGTTTGTTCTGCATTCATGTCTGATATGGTACGGCAGATTCCTTCTGCCAGAGGAATAGTCTGTGGCAGTGAACACAGATTCATCAGGGCAGGGTATGTACCACCTGTACTCCAGAAGGAACAAAAGAAAAGAAAACAAAAAGTTTGAATGGAATTATTTCATTTTTCTATTAGTCACAGCTGATTCTCAACTAGGTTTTCTTCTGTTGCTTCAAAACAAGCATCATCAATTACTTCTCCTTTGCAAATTACTCAGAGATTTCTCAGGACAGACAAGTAGCTCTAAATACTTAAAGTGTCTTTGTAACAGTGGAGGCAGAAGGCTACTTCAAGCACATTAGTTTGATATTCAATTCTAGCTTAAGCCTTAACTTAGCTCAATAATCAGAAGAGAACTGTATCTGATGACTGCTGATTTTTAATGGCTGTTTGTGTATTAACCCATGCAGAATGTATAGTTATCAGAGTAAGTAATGAAAAATATCAGCGTCCAATAATCAAACGTGAATGATGTAGGAAAACCTGAAATCAATACTTTCCCTGAAAGCTGGTGACAGAGCACAAAGCAGAAACTTACCTGAGGTCTGTGCGTGCATTACGACAGGATCACATATGCCTTCTCAGACAAAAAAACAGGATTTTTCTTCCCTTTTGTTAAACCAATGATCTATTTCCTATACCTGGTGGTATTCCGTGTTCTCTTCCCTGTTCTCTGTTGCAGGGAAAGCTCTAGTTGTCCTCATTGCCAGCTGGTACTTCATGAGGCAAAAGCTGGAGTTAAATGCTGACTGTAGTTTTCCTGCAAGTGAGAGGTGACATCTGAGATTGACTAACATTCAGGTTTGACTGAGCTGCAATAGGATAGTCCAGTGGCTGACTCTGGAACCTGATATTTAGCCTTTCAGCAGAAAACAACAACACAAACATTTCTTTCAGTAATGAGTTAAGCTATTGCATTTGGGGAAAGCTCAAATTGCTCTTGACCTTTGTTTTCCACCTGCAGTTACTTTCAACAAAAAGCAAAGTCCTGGCACACGGTTTCCCCGGTGATGTTGCTAGGATACTCTTTGCAGGTGCAGGAACCATTGCAATCTTTCTTTTTGTATGGGAAAAACCCATCAGCATTCAGTAATAAGTCTTCAGAGCAATTTGCTGTCTCAGCTCTCTGCTGTAGGCACAGTGTTGCAGCCAGTTTTACCATTTGTTCCTGTAGAGCACCAAGCTGCTAGGGAGTAAAGCACCAAATGTAAGTGGAAGGTATTATCTTTATTGATATTAATTACCTTCCATCACTCTGTGTGTCTGCCTCACAGCCTCAAATCCCACATCTTCTTTAAGGGAGGGCTCTTTCAAGGTAACATTAAGCAAAGTAGTAAGCAAAAACCAGCTTGATACTGAATGAATATATATTGAAATCACATTCTTCACAGTGCAAACTTATTTAAAATGCCCTGTGTAGATCAGTAGTGCTAACAATAGAAATACTGAACATCATTCCATCCTGACTTTGAAATAGAAGCTAGATTTGTAATTACTGACTTCTATCTAGGCAGACTGCCAGCAGTCATGTATTACTATCTTTGTTTGGTTTGCCAGTCTGTTCAAATTCTGCTCATTACCTGGGCACTCAAAATGCAAGAATAACCTTTTAGAGTCCATATCCATCACAGTGTGGGCAAGTCAGCTGTAACATGAGCACATAGTCAAGGTTGTTAGAACATTTTCAATTACTTTAATCTCAGAGCTTAATAAGAAACCCATAGCCATCACAGATAGAGATGGTGAATGCAAAGCAAGATTAAAAAGGAAAGGAATAAAGGCTTTTGAGATCAATTGAGTTCTCTCTTGTGGTTTGATACTGCAAGTAAGAACAAGTTACACAGCAGCCAGCAACATGTTTACTATGCTACTATTTTCCTTAGGCCAAACTTAGTGGGAAAGAGTTTTTGCCACTGAAATGTGCAGCTGGCCTCCTTTAACGCTTACTGAGGCCACTGGCATATTCACTTTGATGCTCCAAGAACATCTTGAGAGCAGACTTCAAGCTCCAAAGGCACTGACTGAAGCAAGAGCAAGCACACAGCTTCATGTTGAAAAGAGAACAACACTTTTGCTAGTTGAAGATTAGCAGGCAAATTGTTCAATGCTTGGAGATCTGTTTTACCCACAACTGACAAAACGGCCAACTAACAAAACCATGTAAGCACATCTGCCTCTGGGGCACTCTGCATAGCATAACTGGAAGAGCAACAGCACTCAAGGTGATGTTTTTGCTATACCTTAACAGGCCTACAGCTTTTCAGTCAGTTCACAGGAGGCATTGGATACTTCCAGCACAGCTGATAGCAAGGAAAATCACCCTTAACCATTTCAGCATTCAAGGTCTGGCAGTCTGGCACAAAAGACATGTTGATCTGAAAGCTTCACACCTTCACTGCAGGGAGATAAAAATGGCATAAAACGATCTCAGTAAAGTTGCAAAAACCACACAACCAACCCAGGGAGGCAAACAGCAGAAGAATAAGCAAGCCGTAAGCAGCAGCAATGTTTCTGGCTCCTGTTACTGCCTGCAAGTGCTGCCATCCAGTGCTACAGGATTTTAACACAAGCACATCTTTTCCACTTGGCCTGCTCCAGAAAATCTCTTTGCAGCCCTGGCATTTCTCCACTAAAACCGCTCTGCCTTCTCTTTGTTCCCAGCACCCCCCCTCCCCCCCTTCTGCAATAAATCTCAGACCATCCAAATAACTCTGTAATGTCAAAGTCTTTGTTCTGTGTGGAAAGTGTTACTGGGTGCTGGTTAGGCACTGTAGATCTATATAGCGAAAGAACTGCTATAAAACCTACATCACGCAGTTGCACTTTCCTGTGTTTTCAGCTAAAGGTCAGCTTTAAATACTGTAATATTCCCAAAGTTCACTCCTTTGCCTGGAAATGTGCTGCTACATAAAAGGCAGTCACGAAAGAAGCACACAGCTTAAGGCTACAATCACAGGAGTAAGATATAACTACAGTCTTGTCCTTCTTAGAATGGACCAAAATTCACTTTGCATTGCTCCCTGGCTTCAGCTCACACATTTATCCCAGCCAAGGGGTAGACATACCAGTCTATTAGAGAAAACAGCACTCTTAGAGAAAACAGTTATTCCAAAGAGAACATAGCCCCAATATAGGTTTTGTTTTAGAAAAGCAGGATATTGTTCACAGAGGTTCACTTGATTTCTATTTGAAGCAAAACAAAACAAGCATTTCAGCTTTCAAACAGATGGAGTTTACTAAACAAGTGGCAGTTGCTGTTTCAGTTGTCATTGTTCATCGAGCTTTCTGCTTCAGTACAAATGAGGCTGCCAGCAAACAGACTGTGGATCACCACGGATATATCAATGCAATATAAAGCATACTAGGAAAAAAAATGTTTCATGTCATTCATTATTCCCAAGGGCTTCACTGAATTCTCACTTAGCTGTAAGCCTACTGTGTGAGTCACAGCAATGATATGCAGCATTAGCTTCTCTATTTTAGTTTGTTCAGGAGTGCTGTGGAAGCAATGAAACATCCTGGACTGAATCAACAGGACCAGAGCTAGAGGACAAGAGGAAGTGATTATTCACCTATTCTTAGTGCTTGCTATACCACATCTTGCTGCTATCATTTCAAACTAGTTCAGATATAGCAGCTGGGTTTAGTGCAAAGCACTGAGAAAAGCCTTTTGTAGCTCAAGGTTGATACCTTCCTAACAATTTGATGTAAAAGAGCATGATATGTTCAGAGGTATGGTGTGGTCTGAAGTTAGTGCTGGGGGTTTGGTGCCAGCTTCAATTAAGTGCTAACCATTATGAGATAACACGAAGTTTACACAGCCATTAGTCTAGGAGAACTGACTTAGTAAGCCAAAGATAGCGAGGTACACAAAAAGTTTGTACTCCTTTGAGGAGTACAGATATTTTCTTCCTTTTTTCCTTCTGATGATGTATTAAATCACTAAAATAACTGTGATAACCAGGAAACCCCAATTACAACGGAGAGTACAAGCTGCTAAACTCCAGCTCAGAGACCTTACTGAAAAGAACTGGAAAAGCAATACAAAACGCTTCCAAACAAACTATCCTCGCATTCTGCCAGCCTGCAGACAGCCCTGCAAAATAACCATCATCCACTTCCTTTTTTTTTCAAGCCTGACGAAAATGAAAAGGAAGGGAAATGTGAACAATCCTAATCAGTCTATAGGAAGTACGACCACCTACTGTGAGCTGCACTTCACAGGAGCCAGCACCATTGAAACACAAGATTATTCTTTTTTGACTTGCAAACCTGCATCCCCTGTGGTGAGGCCGGATGAAAGTCAATGGAAGAAAGGGACTCCAGAAGAAAGTAACCCCAGGAAGCAGCCTGGGGAGCGTCCTGCTGCTCTGCAGCCCTCATAAAGACCGTGAGCTCCCGCGGAGGGCCTGATAAACAGAGCCCACTGCGGGGGCATCACCGGCCGTAGGTAAAACACAGAAGTGGCAAAACAGAGTCTGCTGCTCAGACAACCGTAATTTCAGCCGTAGTTTCTGCTGACACTGACTTTTAATCGCTGCGAACAGATTTAACTTACTGAAATTAAAATATATCTGTCTTAAAAGCCTGCCGAGTCAGTTCCACCCCTTTCCAATCGCAGGGAATCTGAATCTTGATTTAGGATCAGGGTCTTCAAATCTTCAGAGCCTACTTCGGAGATATTTAGCTCCTTTCTGCGTTTAGTTCTCCCTGAATTCTGGGAGGGACTCGCAACAGGGAAAGAGGAGAAGTGAGGAGCCACACCTTTCAAGACGTCTCCATTAAATGCGCAAATAGAAACGTAAAACAATTCCTTGCCTGACCTCGTTGCAGCACTGCCTACACCTGGGGCAAAAACGCACAAAGCGCTTCACAGAAAGGTGTATTGTCCTTTCAACGACAGGCTTCTGTAGGGCTCTTTCATCTCAATCGCTTGCTCCTCTCCAGGCGCAGCAGAGGAAGGGTGGGAGGGATCCCCCTCATTTGGGTAACAACCGGCCGCACATCTCAGCTGAGCACCGGAGATGGTCTGCCAGAGGGATGTCAGCATTCCCACGCGGGCTGCTCAGCCATCAGATCAAAAGGAAAACGTTTCAAAACTACCTCTCACCCCCCTCTTCTCCCTCCGAGGCAGATCTGGATCGCCGTAATTTTCACTCCTCCCTCCCCTCCATCCCCCCAGGAGGAGAATATTACAGCTCCCACCCAGACCTGAAGGTGCAGCGTGCAGAGTCTTGGCCCTTTTCACGTGCTGTGGCCACAGACGGAAATACTACAGGCCAAGGGCAAGTGTTTCCCTACGCTGAATGCTCATGCTTGAGGTATCTGTAGAAATTCACCCAACGATAATGGAGTTTGCAGGCACTGTTATTGCCCTGTGTGCTGCAGCAAGGGAATGTTTCCTGAGAATTCTTTTGGACTTTGTTCTCTACATTGCAGACATCAGTCGTGAAGCACGAGAAATCTAAGTGTCTTCAATTCCCGATTACTGCTAACAACAACATCATAGCAAGTAAATAAAAACAAGCAGTCAAATCTCTCTTGATAAAATGAAGACAGATAACGTGATACCAATAGCTTCATTTCTAAATAACATCAACTTCTCTAACAAAGAAAATCGAGGAATCTTTCCACTTTGCATTTCAGTTGTCTAACTTGTCGCTGGTTTTCATAGAACAAAGTATATACAAGGAATAGGAGAAAAGCCTTCCAGAGCAGAACAGGGTCCTTATGATGAGTGATGGAAGAAAAGACACACAACACATCTGTTTTTACTACAAAATTACCCAAATAAAGACACTCAATTTGCAAATTGGTTTCAGTTGAGCTTCCAGAGACAGAAGTTAAACCATGAAAACATCCCTTCAACATCAAATGTCTGAACGAATGGAAATGCACAAAGAAACTTCTTCAAAGGCATTTAATAAAAGAAATGAGAGAACTCTGACTTGTTAGAAACTCCTTTGGGTATTACTGCAGCGACAGATGAGAAGATAGGGAAAATTATATAATTCATTTACCTGAGTAATTTCTATCTGAACTTGGCATGTCACTATGCCTCAGAAATAAGTTATTGCAAAGGAATAGGGTCAAAACCAAAGGAATCAAGGAATCACATGTAATACAAAACTTACCTAATAACTAATACGGGAGAATATTTCCTGACATATCTAGAGGTATAATGTCATTTTAGATGGAACCCAATAGGTAAGCCGCTGCTTTTTTTGTGTAACTCCTCTCCTGGATGTCAGTGGACCTCACACCAGAGCACGTGCAGAAAGTTGCCAGGGTGCCCAGAGAAACAGGGTTGCATTAAAAGAGGCTGAAGAGTCAGAAAACAGGGTTGTGACAGAAAATGGCTACTCTCTATGAACTGTAGGAAAGACAGATGAATGAAGAAGGAAAAAAAAAACAACAAACAAGTATGTGATATAAACTAAAGCCAATGTAAAGAGAAGTGTAAACAGGCTTAGCTGGCCAAGGACAACCAGGCTAGACAACAGAAATGTTAACAATTTTGAAACTGATTAATTCCTCAAGTCTTCCAACAGATGCCAAATTCCATCTCACTTACCACTAAGAAGCATCTCCTATAATTATCTTCCATAGAAGGCAATAATTAACCATATAAAAACCACACAGAAAAATCCCAAATCTACAGTAGCACCGTGGTGCTGCCTTCTGCTGCCACGGAGCAGTCAGAAGAGAACAGCCTTACAGGATCCTCAGAGGATCACGTCAGTACAAACTGCAAAGAACCAAGGGGTGAAACAGACTCAAAGATTAACACACTCAGCATATTGATGTTTGTTTCCCCCCTCCACGTACTGCAAACAGTAAAAAGGACTTTACTGACCAAAACCAATACCTCAGATAAAAACTGAGGAGCTGTAAGGCAGCATTTGGTACCAAGAGCAGAAATTTATTCAATGCAACAACTACATTTCAGCAATCAGTAGTCTAGCAGCTGTACTTTTATGCATTAGACAAATCCATTAATTGCAACCTGGCCTCATTAGACTAGAAAGGTCATTAGTGCAATTAACTGAATATGAACAAATTGCAGGTAGTAAACAGAAATGATGTGTAAATACAATATTCATCAATATGATCTTAAAGATACTCATCAGTTTTTCTCCGAGGTTGTTTTGTCATCGTTCTCTACTGCCAGATCTGATAGCATCTTCTCTGTGTATCCCATTAACATCAATAATTGAAGTGAAAGGGGGGGACCAAAACAGCTACAGCTGTAATCTGTCATCTGCAAAACTCAATCTTCCTGTGTGAAAAATTATATACTTAATGTAGCAACCTAAATATGTCTGAGCCTGATTTCATTTTAGATCTTTCATCAATTTCTCTTCTCTGTATTTTCAGAAAAGCTTTAAACGATTATGTTGGATCTTTTTGGTCGACATTTCCAGAGGAATTAAGGCTAAAAGCGGCTGCTGAGATCAGAGCATCATGTCTGTTTTAGGTAAGAAAATACCTTCCCTGCTTGGCAGCCATCTCCCCAGAGTGCTGCGCCCTCTACCTTGCCCTGCCACAGCGGCAGCACACGTTGTAGCTGTTTCTCAGGCATCTTGGTGCTGAGTCAGTCTGTAACATCCAGCATCAGTTATTCAAATCTAGGCATCATCCTTTGTCTAAAACCATTCATGATGAACGAAGGTGAATTAGTTTTCCACTGGTTGTGGATGAACCTTCCAAGTAACTTGAGCATCACTCTCCAGACAGTCACCTGCTCCAGGAAACAACATAACCTGCACAAAACACCTAAAACAATCTGCTTCCTATAGCATTTTTCCCAAGTCTATACTGCAACAACTCACCAGGTCACAGTAATCTGGTTTCAAACCAGGCAGCTGAACCCTGGTTTGTGCAGACATCTGTATTGCAGAAAGGCTGTGGTAGGTAGCATTGCCCTGCTTGCTCCCTTAATTTTCCATCAGCTCAGTTGCAGGACTTCTGCCTGCCGGGATTCACAGCGATTCTGCTAATCACAAAATGCCACACAGGCAGAAGACACCTACCCTGACAGCGTGGTTTGGCTCTTACAGCAAATAAAGTCTCCAGTGGCAGCTCAAGCTGCCCCACTCAGTCAACCAGCAGCTCTGCGAAGCATAAAGGATCTCACCTCCAGGATCCCACTGGTAAGCAGCAAAGATGATAAGAAACAGAGCCAAGAAGAGAGGAGATAAATTCAGTGGCACAGGAGAGCTGCCTGCACCAGCCCGTGGGGGAGCACCATCCGCAGCCACTGCGGTCTGCCCTGCCCCACCTCTTCCAACCTGCTGCTCCAGCACGGGGCTCTCACCTACTGCGCTGGAGGAAACTACCTCAATTTTGCACTAAAATTTCACCCAGACAAAAGACTCCCTCTCCCCGTCCCGCTGCCGTGTTTTCCTCCCCTAGAACACGGCTCTCACCCTGTCTCAGGTTACACTTTCACGAAGTGAGGCCCCAGTTGAGGATGCAGGGGAGCCTTGCAAGGGCATGCAGGCCACTCTTCAGCATTAGTATTGCTCTGCATATTTTTACACATTAATTCCTAACGGGCAAATCTGCACAGCGCCTCTTCTCATTTATTGAGGAAAACCTTTACCTGGCAAGGCACAGATACTGCTCGCTTTGGAAAACAGTGGACATAAGATGGACTATTTCATTTTTCTCAAACTTGAAGTAAAAAATATCTGAATGAGTTCACTGCAATGTACCCCTTAGCCCCACCTATTCCAGGCCTCTTCCACCCAAATGGCACACAGTTTCTGCTTTAGTGAGTGGTTCACAATTACTATCCATTGTATCACCTGTATAAGTCCTTTTTTGTGCTTTCCATCACTATATCCCCAGCATATCCATGGATTACCAGAGGATCTGTAGACATACTGCAACCAGTGTCCCCTGAAAAGGTCATTATTTTTCCACTCCTTGGTCTAAGAAGATAAATTCCTCCTTGACCCCCACCTCCAACAAAAAACCAAGGGGTTATTGGCTTGATTTCAGGAAAGAGACCACAACAGAAAACCAAGCTCAACATTGCTAAGCAACTACTCATTTTCAGCTGTTTAGCGGTACAATACAAGCAAAGCACCTCTGTATCAGAGAAGATAATGACAAGTTAATTCCCCACGGGATGTTCCTCATGATTTACCAACAGGAACGATCAAATTGTTTAATGTAATGTACTCATTAAAAGTACTTCAATTTCTTGAATAAAACAAGGCATCAGGAGACCATCTGAAAATCTCTAAATCTCTTAAGCTGAAAGCTGACAACCCATCTCCCCATCAGCACATACAATTTTACTGGCATGCAGTGGCAACCAATTAATTCTGCTTTGATACTGCTGCTGCATGTGTGCTTAGGTCTGTTTTTTGAGACCAATATCATCATTTCCAACTGTTCGTTGCTGTTACATGTGGAAGCAATTTCTGTTTTTAATTTTCAAATCTGTTGGCTACCACCCAGCCTTGCTAAGAAGGGACCAGAAATGAAGGGCAGTGCTCTCCATCTGCTTCTGCCTTTGCAGGAATGTAACCAGATGACCCTCTGTCAAGATGACCAAAAAACATCAGTAAATCAGGGAAGAAAACCGACTCACGCAAAAAGTTTTGTATATCATTAAAACAAAATGCGAGCAACTACCAAAATGAACTACTACTATAAAAATATTTGCTGAAACACAGAGAAGAGGAAGGAGGAGTTCAGATTTGGCATTCACTGTTCCTCATCTTTGCTCTCCCCTTCTCCCCAGTCACGTTCATGACAAAACATGAACAATGCAGTCAGCACGATCCTTTCACTCATGCCCTGCACTAGACTAAGGGAAAATTACCTGGGAATCTGACATAGATATAATTTGTAAATAGGATATGGTTGAAGTATTTAAACAACAGGGCAAAATAAGGCTGATATGTCTGTGGCTTAATATGCTCTGTGAGTAGTGGGAGTGTAATTGGTAGAGTATTACAAAAAACTAGAGAAAAACTCCACCAATCTGACCTCATAGCCAGCAGACAAAAAAACAACCAACAAATGGACAGCATCATAATGCCCTGATTATATAAAGAATAATAACAGCTTTAAAAATATTGTGCTCATTATTAACATTACTAGTAATGTAATAGTCAAAGATGTTTCACTGTAACAGCTCTGCAATGCAATACATCCAACGAGTCAGAGTAGACAGAAACATAACTTTGTTGGGAAAATACCGTCAGTTCCAATAGCCAAATAAAGGTATTTATTATTTATGCTATTTTTATTGTTGTACTACATGGCAACATACAAGTTCCAGTCGAATTCCTATTTGAACCATTTCCTCTTTCTGAAAACACACTGACTGTACCTACCTACGCTTTTCACAGCCAGCGGCCTTAAGACTCGGTTACTAAAAATGAATTTTTATATTTCTAGATATAAACTGTACAGAACAAATGCACTCCAGATTTAGAAACCTGACCTGGGTACACAAACATTACAGAAGCAAGAGAAAAAACCACATTTTGTGCACACTCCTGATAACGTTTTCAGATAAATGTTGCTGTTACATAACTCCAAACAGATGCTCACACGGTACATTACTCAGCAGAAAGATGGGCTGAAAGCCACTCTATCTCCCAGAGCAGTTATTCCAGCGGGAATACTGAAAAAACGTTACGTCCATGAAGCAGGCTTTGCAAAGCCACAGTCTGAAATGACTCCATTGTAAATGCTTGTTCTGTGGAAATCTGCAGTCACCAGCACAAGTCTAACTTTGGCATTTACCCTTCAGAGCTCCACAGGCTGAGTAGGACACAGATTAAACAGAACTACAATTGGAAGCAACTCTGGAAGTGCCCAGGTGCAACAGCTACAATACATTAACTCTTGTTATCTCTTCAGCAATCCCCACCTCTCCAGAAAACTTCGAGGGAAAAAACCAAACCACTCATTAGCCTTTTTGCCACAGTTGCTATGTAACTCTGAAACAATGTAATTCTGCCTTTATTACCAAAGCAAGCAAAGGAACAGCATGAGAGTCCAATCTACTCCAACTCACTTTGCCGCAGCTGGATCACAGAAACTTTCTTCCCAGCTTTATTCATGAGCATCCACTGGCCTGAGAATAACTCGTTAAGGGTTCACATCATCAATTTAATCATTTTAGAGAAATACAAAAGGAAAAAATATATATATCTATAAACTGACACAATCTATTTAGTGGTCTGGTGTAGCAATGCTTTCTGTAGAGAACAAGGAATTCCTAGATCTGCTACTTTGTAAAGCACCACTGCAATGAGTTCAAAGCTACAAATAAATCCCGTGTTTCAACCATATGAGAGCTAAGGAACTAAGACTTGGCTTCAACTCTTTCAGCAGCCAGCAACTGCCACCCAGTGATATTGAGCAGTGGTGAGCCTGTAACAGGCCAAGTGTGGGCATGAGATATAAGAACATTTCTCAAAACTGAAACAGAGAAAAGACTGCCTCTCCAAACCCAACAAGTGACACTCTATTAGATCTTTCTAAGAACTACTTACATTCCTGGGCATGTTGTCCACAGGCTTTAGCTAATATCCAGCACAGGTGCGATATCTATACAGAACCTTATACCACTTGGTGAGGTTACTTTAACACACTGCAAAGTTGTCTGTTCTTCCTCAGGTTGTTTGTTCTTCAGGAGACCGGCCAAGCTCTGTGTAGGCTTTTTTTTTTTCCCCTTTATTCTTAAACCTTTCATTTTCTTTCCAACATAAACGCAAACTGTACATAACATTGAAACACTGTTACATCAGAGCAACATAGAACAAGATTACACTCAATTGAGCACTAGTTTTAAAATACTATAAAAAATAAATGTGCCACTAGCAATTGTCTCACAGAATGAGGCCTGTTTGAGGTGACAGCTGCTTTTGTATCAGCCACATAAGGTAGAAACAGAAGAAAAAATAGCAAGAGATTCCAACAGAAATTTCACAGTGCATCTAGGAGTTACCTTGTATTCTAGAAATCAATCTCTTGCACGTTCACATGCTCTACTGAAAATTCATGAAAAAAAGTATTTCCAACTCGATCTTCTCAATATTTTAGATGGTGCTCAATGTTAACGATAGATGCTGTCAGTATGTACAAAGGAAAAGATGAAACATGAGTACAAAGGAATTTGTCTTTATGGCATTTGCATACCAGCAGATGCTTCTCCTAAGATTAATTTACAGCTATCTTCATACTTTGATGTTATCTCAATTCATGAAGCATGCATTTGCTGTGTACTTGTATGGAATAATTAGTTTACCTTAGTTTAAACAGTTAATGTTTATACAGCGACTCAACTGAGATGAGGGAAGGGGAAGTTTATGCATGTTATCATAATAGAAAAGAGATTTCACTTGTCTGACTGCAAAAGAGCCAAGAAAGGTAAGTGACAAAAGCACCAGCTTCGATTTTTTTAACATAAATTCAGACATTTTAGTATGTTTCTCAGAAAAGTCACTTGAGTAAGTACTTCATAAATATTATGGCACCTGGACTCTCCTAAGCAGGTATTTAGCTACCTAAGCCACCCAGGCCAAAAAAAAAACCCAAAACCTAAAGTTAACCAATTCTGTAATGAAACACTCTTGTCCCAACCTTGAAAATCCGAATTTTCCTGGAAGTTGCGCCAAATTACAATTGTTCATGTTTCTTATCACTTGCGTAAGTTGCCTTTGACAAATGTCATGTTACACTTTAAGTTTAGATTTCTGATTACTCGCAAACATCAAGGAAAGGCAATCCTACCACTTCCAACAAGAACTGTGTCCTGCGCCTTAGGAACTATAACACAGTATAGGTACTTATGTTTCCATTATTTTGCTGGACTAGAGTATTTGAAGTAATTACACATACTAGGAAAGAAGTCCAAATTTAATTAGCGTTGGCTTACAATGGTAGCATTTTCTCCATGTAAGGCATTATTCTGACACTTACTGGCCTGGCATCCAACCATACATATTAATACACCACATTTGTTGTTAAAAAGAAGCATATATATTAATCCAAAAGGTAAGAACAATTAAAGAAACACAAATGACAAACATTAAAACAGGCCCATATATTTTCATATAAATCTCACAACCCTACCAGTATTTCGGTAGGTTTCTATTGCTTTCTTAACTCATACTTAACTCCAAACTACTGTATATTATGAAGCTTGAATACAAGCAGCTTTTGGGAAGTTACATTTGGAAAGGGAAAAGAAAGTCGTGACAAGTAAAAAAAAAATCCAAGAAGCTCTTAAAAAAACAATCTTTACTGGCAAAATGAAGCAGCATGCTACTTTGGGATTTATATTTGAATTTAAAAAGACTAATTAGGCTGAAATAAAAATAAAAACCTAAAAATGGCGTTCTATAAATAACGAAAGTTTTGATTTCACTAGACTTTTTATGAAAAACATTTGGTAATTAAATACTTGCTACTGTGTATTACGGTGATGAACTTTATTAAGGTTAAAACTGTAACAAAGCTCATCCTAAAACATTTTGCAATGCAAAATTATTTTCACTCAAGGAGTGTCTCAAATTGAACGCTAAGAATTACAAGCAATCTCCAGAAGCAGACATTCACTTTCATAAAACTTTATACATCTTTTTGGAACTAAGATATTTATACTACTAAAATCAAACATGCATCACTTCCCATACATTCTGGTATCATGATTTTATATTACATTATGTAACACCATTCTTCAGCAGCAGTTTTATCATACGCTTGCTCCATTTTCTTTGGATTTCTGATCTTTATCTTCGCTTTTCACAATATCCTTAAAAAGGAAAACAGGGAGAAAACAATGTGAGTTCTGGAAGTAATACTTCTCACGTGAACAATAAAGCAGTGCATGACAGATACAGTTTGGTTTCAACTTAAAAAGAACTTCTAATACTGTATATTACTCAGTTTACTTACAACTAATTCACGTTTCTCCTATCTTCCTGAAAAATGGAAGGAACAGAAATTGAATTTGACTGACCTACCTACCTATAGAAACAAGCACACAACCATCCCCAGAAGCTTTGCTTTATATTCTTTTTTTTTCTTTTCAATGAACAAACAAAAGCAGTTTCCACCAAACCCAGTAAGTTACATTAACACGAACCAACTCTAACACAGAATATCTCCATTGGTCAAGGATGCCTGAAAGCACTATAGGCACAGAACATTTTCAGCTCTGAAGCACTGGGCAGAATGACACCAAGGCTACATAACTGTACTAAGTGTGGGAACAATTACACAGCACCTTTAGCCAGTTCTGGTGGAACAATGGATCTACTATGGACACACAGTGGGGTGCAGCGCTGTGTAACAATACTGATGTTTATTTTAAGGTTATTTTTCCTTTTTAACCACATAATTTTAACCATCAAAAATGAAAGTAAAAGAAATCAAACCTGCTTAAGCACGCTTTGCATTTCATCCATAACAGTAGCGAGGTTTTTGATTGTCTTATTCAGCTGGCTCTCAAATTGCAAATTTTTCTCATCTGAGATCTTCAAGTTCTCTTGCAGCTGGCCAAGGTCCTTTTTGACTTCTTTGAGCTCCGCAGACAGACTTTTGTTAGAATTCTCCAGCTGCAGTATGGTCTTTTCATCCTCATCTTAAAAAAAGAAAGCAGTCAGTTACTTCCAACAGCACGTTTTACACTCTGACATTCCATTCACAAGCCAATACCTAACTATTTTTTGGAAGACTGTTAAAGACTGCATTGGATTATCATTTATCATATTAAATTCTAACTACACTTCAGAGCCTTATGGCAAAGGATTTCAGCGTGGTGACAAACTGTACTTCAACTATTGCTAGTGTGCAAGTACAAAGGGCTTAGAAAGCAGAAAATACAAGAATTTATAATGTACAAAGATCTAAGAAATCTAGATCACAAATTGGTTGATCTAAAAAAAATGTAGTATCTTGCATTCATGTAAGTACCATCTTCAATGTCACACCTGTTTTTTCTTCCAGCAGTTGAAGCTTTTGTTCTATCTCTGCCCGCACTCTTTCACTCTTCTCCAGCTTCTGCAAAAGGCTCCCGACATCCACCATAGCTCCATTGTATACAATAAGGCCAACGTTCTCTTCTACAGCTTTTGATTCTTGCTTTACTGTAGGCGATGGCAACAGCAATCTGTTTCCTGAATTAGCGTAATATTAACAAATAATCATTGTCATTTTTTGGTTGCCTGCAATTCCAGCTATCAACCTACAAATTCCTACATCAGTTTAAAAGTAACGTTCCATACTAACTTCGAGTCATACCTTAAATACTACAGACAAGCTCACGATGTGGTCTCTTCCTATGTGGGAAGAAAGACTAAGGTTTCCTTTATGCCATTCCTCTTTCCCTCCTTGCAGTAATTCGTATGAAAAAAGAAAACCCTAAAAACAACACCACACTCTGTTCTACTACCTACAGCACTGATCCTCCTGACTGCAGAACTACTAGGAATGAGTAATGTTGTTAATGAACATTCAACCTCTATCCCTCCTTCCTGTTCCAGGACCCCGAGACTCATCCAAGTCTCAAAACAAAGCCTGAGGGAAGCCAGAAACACAGACATTTAGGAACTGTTGCAAACTGCCCAAGATATACTTTTCCAAACTGGCAAGTTCTCTGCAGATCTGAATTAGTAAGAAAGCATCTCACAACTCTCAAAACATTCACACAGGAACAATAAGTTTCTGAAATAAAGAAGTACAACCTAACATATCTTCTTGTAGTTCTTCTGATTCTTCTTGGTTTTCCTCATCTTTAGAAGTATCTGTTAGTCTTCTGTAAAAGCAGGATTCTCTAAGTACTACTTTATTGAGTAGCTTCTTGACCTAAAACACAGAAAAGAAGTACGGGACTAATACACAAATTAAAGTAACTAAGCAAGAGTGAATTAACTTGAAAAACTTAACTAAAGAAATTGCACAGCTTTTTCAATTTTAACAATTTTGGGTTTAAAATGAAAACGAGCTAGAAAAAGAAGATGCAAAACCTGAGCACGAGACAGGTGTAGTCCAAGAGTGTACAATATCTCCTCCATGTCCTTCTCCAGAAGATACCCACAGTGACTTTGGTCAAAATAAACAAAAGCCATCAGAAGATCCCTATTAACAGTGACCATCTGTGTCTTGTCTTTCTCCTGCAGAAAAACCATATTTGGATCATTAGGAAGGCAAAAATACCATGTGCACCATCCTATACTAAAACCAAGTAAACTTTTCAGATAGCTGATATTTACCACTTTTCATTTTATTGTTTGAGAAGAGAGATTAATACAGCTAATATTTACCTACTGAACTCAGATAATATAAGCAAGCTATTTAGGAAGAGCAATCTGTTAATTATTTTGAAGACTTACAGCACAATGAACAGAAACACCTGGCAGGGCAGGCAGCTTCATTTTGTCCAGTCTGATATGTCAGAAAGTTTGAAAAAACAGTTAAAAAAAAAAAATCCTTATTTCCCCAGCCAAAGATTTAATTGAAGAGCCACTTCCAAAATGAAGTCCCTGTAAGTATGTAGGGAACAAACATTCACAGCTCTCAAGAGGTAAAACAGTTTCGCAGCCTGTTTTTCCCCCCTTATTTCTGGTCTTCATCTCCTAATTTCCACTGGGGAAACGAAAAGCATCATACACTTTATTTTAGCGTTTATAAGGAAAACTCAAGCACAAAAAATCTAACCTATGCTATTCCTTAACCTGAGCTATGGAGACAAGCTTAAAAAGAAAAAGCCAGTTTATAAGACAAGCTAAACTTCTGCTTTTTTTTTTTAATTTTAAAAAAGAATACAGAAGCTGAAAACTAAAGTGATCATCTGCCTTCCATATGCTCAAACTAATCAGTTCAAATTTATACAAGATCTTTTTTCCCAAGAGTTTTTAATCCAACATCTTTAATACATAAATTGAAGCATCTTGTCTGCACCTTACCGCAAGCAGTCTTGGGGTAAGTACTTTTTATGTAATTTCACTTTTGAAGTGCTGAAGTAATCAAGAGCATAAATAGAATGAAAGCAAAAGTAAACTCTGATTATAGCATCTTTATACAAGATTATATGAAGTTAAGAAAGATGTTAATTACTTTATCTTTAGATGACCTCTCTTTAATGTGCTTGTTTCCCTCTCTTCTGTCCTCTCGTTTATTCATTTCTTCTTCTTCCCGGTCTATAAGACAGAAAAAAATTCAACATTCCCACAGTAAATGATTCAATAAACTTTATCTCAAAAACACATGCTCATTAAGAAGCTCACAAAGGCCCTCAAACATCTGAAAATATACTTCTGAAAACATACTTCCCCGCAGAATAAAAAACAAATGACATTTATTATGGAGAACACATTGTGGTCTTCCAGTACTTGAAGGGAGCTTGTAAGTAGGAGGGAGAGCAACTTCTTACACCACCTAATACTGACAGACAAGGGAGAATGGCTTTAAACTAAAAGATGGCAAGTTTATGTTAAAGTTTATGTTATGTAAATGTAATTGTAAAAAAATGTAAATTCTTCAACTCAGAGAGCAGTGAGGTGCTGGCACTGCTGCCCAGAGCTGTGGGTGCCCCATCCCTGCAGGTACACAGTGCCACTGATGGGGCCCTGGGCAGCCTGAACTGCAGGGCTGCAGCTCAATTATCTTTAAGATCTGTTTCAACCCAAGCCATTCTATGACAAGATTAAATCACTCCTCTTAGTCATTGTTCTTATTTCGACCTTACTTTAACCTAAAACATTTAACTATTTTATCCTGTAGATTCTTACTTATCACACGCACAGGATAGAAGAGCTGAAATAAATGCTAACCAGACCAAAACCAGTTATGCCAACATCACTATCTGTTTAAGTATTGTGTAGAAAATTATTTCTTCCTAAAGATGCTTGCCAAAGTCTACATTCAGCTATGGTTATTCCTATTAAGTAAAAAAAAAAAAGGAATCAGTGTTGTTCACTCTTCAATATTTTAGATTACATTATAACAACAGTAACAACTGTATATTAAAAAACATGCTTATACTCATGACTGAGGCGTTACTGGTGTATTTGATCCTAAACTTGAGATTCTCAGTGTTATGGATTGCATTGCTTGTTAGATATGAAACAAGTGCAGTGGTTTTTTTTGTTTTTAGAAAGACAGTACTATGAAACTAAATCTAAAAGAAAGAGGAATGTGACAGCAGCTACAGGGACGTATCACGGCACGCAGCTCTGTACCTCACAAGTTTTTTTTTGTCACAGAATCAGGTGACAAATTTCTTTAAGAAACTCCTCACCTTTCTTGTGAGGAAAACATTGAAAAAATAAATATGCAAACATTTCTCTAGTTTTGCCAACATGTTTCTGACAACTACAAGCTTTTTCCTGCACCTCCATGGGAAGCTGGAGCAGTCTCACTAAATCTCAGTGAGAACAGCACAAGGGCAGATTATGGGAAGTAGCAGCACTTGCACAGAAGAATCCAGGGCATGTGCTCAGGGGACAGACAACAAGCAATGAAGAGTCATTTTGGAAAATTAAATGAGACAGCACCCATTTTCAGGGTTGGTGCAATACTTCTTGCAAAAAAAACATACATATAGCTGAAAATACTTGCTAGAAAACAGCAGGACTGCAATATGTAAGCAAGTTCAAACCTATGTCTCTGGTGAAAACCCTGCTTTGGCACCTTCCTCCCACTGAAAAGTACAAACCAAAAAGCACACAGCACGCCTTACATCTTCCTGTATCTCAGAGGTGGGAAAGAGGGCTACCTGCTGCTTGTGCAGAGAGGAACGTTCCCCAGTCCTTTTTCCCACTTCTTCAGGCAAACATAACTCCACTCAAAAATAAATCAACTCCTTACAGCTTCATAAAACAAAACCCACACTACATTCCAGCCTAATAAAAACAGGATGACATTTTACAACTGAGGAATATGAAGTCAGGCACTTCAAAGTGGCTTGGTTTTTCAGAGGTGCTGAATACTCACATCTCCTACTGACTTCAATGGGAGTTGCGAGTGGTCTGCATTCTGAAAAAAATAAAACCACTTCTATATGCATGCCTTACGTAGGGTACCACAGCTACAGATTTATTTAAGCTATGTTAATAAAACGCCTACCAGAAAGTCTCATGTTAAGCAGCACTGGTCAGAATTACTGAAATAGAATTAATGCAATAATGCACTTTTAGATTTCTCCTTTCAGTGCATTTTCCAGCTTGAAAGAAAATCAAAGCCAAAAAATTCCCAATTCAAGATACCTTCGTCTTCATCTTCAGCTTCTTCTGCCTCCATTGGATCATATTCTTCTTGATTATTGTCATCTTCAGTTTCTTCTTCATCTTTGGAATCTTCTTTCCTTTTTTCTTCCCTCTGTAACAAAAGTTGCTAGAAGTTAATCCAGTCAGAACCGAAAAACAGCAAAGTTAAAGCCATCACTCTAGCACTCATTCAGAATTTGAGTATGCTTGTGTTTAGTCACTTAAAACAACACACACTCAAATCTAGGTGGTAAAGGTCAACAAGGGGAGAGAGGGAGAGATGTTTAAAATGATCAAATAAACCTGTAAAATTTTTGATTGACTGAATGAAACTTATTTAAACAGATTCAGATCAATTGAACAACAATATAAAAACTGAGTTTGAGAACACGACAAAGTGAAATTCAACTATCAGTTTAATATTGATCCAGACAGGACAGTACTCCAAATATAATCTAACACAGACCTTCTTTTCATCTTTATTATCTTCTTTTTTGTCTTTATCATCTCCAGATTTTCTCCTCTTAGGTTTTGGTTCATCATTTTCTTCTTCTTTTTCTTCCTTCTTTTCTTTTCGCTCATCTCTTTTGCTTTTTTTGTCTTTTTTGTCCTCCCGCTCTGGGAGGGAAATCAGTGCTTTATAAATTCTGACACCAAAATCCCTCTGAAGCATTTCATTGAAGAGTTCTGCAAACAATGAAACCTGCACATAAAGAATGAGAATTAAGAAAGTTTCAATGTTAATATTAAAATTTTTTTAAACTTATGATTTAAATAGTAACAAAGTGTTTATCATCTTACTCACTTTTCACCATGTCAGAGTTTTATGCCTTTGATACTTCTTGCAATCTGTTTTGCATATACAAACCTTACTGAACTTTATATTCCTCTCCTGTATTGCAGTAATTTAGGACCTACACTAGCTGTATAAACTACAGTCTCTGTTCTTCCTGGATACTACACTCTGATTACACTGCTATTACAAACCTGCTACTAAATACTGGATCGCACAACAAAATTCATTTTACATTAAGTTTAATTTTGTCATGCTATCATGAATTTAAGTAGAACCATAGAATCACAAGGTAGGGAAGGACTTGTGCTCCAGACCCCTCACCAGTTTTGTTGCCCTTCTCTGGACACATTCCAGGGCATGAGTGTCTTTCTTGTATTCAGAAGCCCAAAACTGAACACAGTACTTGAGATGCAGCCTCACCAAAAACCACTATCACCACAGAATTACAAAGAATAAGTAACTATAAACACGTGCATTTGCTAGGTAACACTTTTTTCATTCAACACTTTATAATATGTAGCTCAATAAAAAGTTGCTTTAATATACTATCAGAGCTAAATTACCTCAAAGGAATGTTCTTTATTATCCTCCAACCTATAGTCCAGAAGAACACTGAGTGACATTATACTACAGTCAAACTTGCCACTCTTTGCTGCCCAGTTGGGATGCACAATGATTGCTGGTTCATCAGGCAAGATGTACCGTCTCTCCCGTCGCTGACGTTCCATTTCTTCTTGACGTTTTCTTTCCTCTTCCTGAAGAGGAAAAGAATAACACAAAGCATATTCCCAATGTTTCAGCTCCTATCTATATTAGTTTTTAGGACCCACTGCTTTGAAGAAAGAGAAGGAAAGCCTAAGACTGCTTAATGTAAGGCAGATAACAGAAATTACAGCAGTACCTACAGAATGTATTCCACATCCATTGCCAACACCAGCCTAAGAGTGCAGATTGGAAACTTGAGCAACTCTAAGTAGGAGTTGCCATATTGTTTAACCTCAAAGCAATGAGTATCTTCCAACTATTTTGTGGTGCTAGGTGCAGCATGTTTACACTCAACACTGGAAGGAATAAAACTAGTTTACTTCAAAAAATGGTACTTAAACCAGCAAAGGAGTCAGAGATCTGGAGGAGTATTTCATTTGATTTGATGTTTTTAGAGCAGCAATCTTAATCTTACCTTATTTCTCACATAGGAAGAGTAAAGTTTATTTGATAATTTCCCAAAGTTATCCCAACAACTAGCAGGAAATAATTAACTCAAATTTTGGGTATGAGAAACAGAATTTACAGAGGCACCTTCAATGCAAACTTAAACGAAGGCTAAGGGTAAAACAGCAAGCAATTTATCGATTGCCAAGGCTGGAGCACTGAAGTCTTACAAGTACATAAGTCATGGCAGAGCTTTTGCTCTCTAAAAGGCAAACAATTTAATCTTCCCGCTCCTAATCACAGAAGGAAGATACTGCAAGGAATCCCAAGACTCTTCAGCTCATCCAAACTCTGGAAGAAGGCAGCAGCTGAAAGAATTAGTAAGCACATACGCAGCCTCTGCTCCATTGACAAAGTTTACACAGATGTCCAAAATTTCAAATTATCCCATACTAGTTAGCAGATAAGAATACACAAAAATGCAGGTTTAAAAGCAAACAACACAATGCTTTCCATGCGTTTATGCCCATTTGATGTGGCTGGACTCCAGCATTATCGCACAGGTCTTGTTCACCCTCAAGAAATATAAGAAGAAATTTAGCAGTACTGAAACAGCTACAACACTGAGAAACTGCACTGCACAGGGAGTGCATCCAAAAGTGAGAAATGAAGTTTGATACAGAAATAACAACGTAACCAAAACAAGAGCTGTGTGAAGGAACTGGACTGATTGAAACACTACAACCTTTTACAAACTGAAATAAGAATTTCTACAGTAACTCCATGTAACCCTATGGCTTGAACATCAATAAGCAGAAGAAATAGAACTAAGCAGCTACTTTCCATACAGGTGTAAGAGTTGAAGATCTTGTTAAATGCATTCATTTGTTTGCAGATGAGCATTTTGGGGGGAAAGTTTGGAATTTTTCCCACTTACACTTATAGTCTGACATTAATTCAGTCACCTTGAGGGCAGCTGCACATTTCAGCTGACTTTGCTGATTCAAGAATTGAAGCTTGCTAAGATTTCAATCCAATTCAGCATCTCAAATTACAGCAAGAGTTCCCAGAATAGCCATCTGAAAACTATACAACAAGGCATAGTCCTGTACTTTTTATACTTATATATTTAAACCAATTTATATCTATATTTTTATGTATTTATGTATATTTAATAAGACTTAAACCAAATATACCCAAAGCCTAACCTCTTTGTCATCTTCAGATTTCCTATCCTCCTCCTCTTCCTCTTCTTTCTCAGACTTCTCTAGCTCCTTTTGCTCTTCTTTTTGCTCCTCTACTTTCAGTTGCTTTGTCAGTCGAGCTATCAACTGAGATTTCAGTCCTTTAGAGCTAAGAGTTCGACTTTCTAATTCTTTGCGAAGGTCATTTACCTGGTAAATAAAAGTTCTGTAAGTGGTATCAACCAGCGACATTCAAAACAAGCAATTAGCAGAAAAGGTGAAGTAAAAAAAAGAAAATCAAGATCACCGAAAAGTCAAGTGTATTTATTTTAAATCTCTACTGAGTAGCACTAGTAAATATCAATACAAAACAGAATGCTCATAGTCATTTTCTCCTTAAAGAACCCTTTTTTAAGGGCTTCACAGTGGCAGGGAAAGATTTGGTAGCTTAAGGCTATTATCTCCTCTGGAAACTTTTTCCTCCTGACATACATTTTCATCTTATTATTGCCTTTTTAAACTAACACTAAACTATTTTAGAACCCACATTTTTAAATGTAAATAGATACGACCAGATTAACGCAGAACTTTCATTTTCCAGTTAAACTGCATCATATGTGATGAGCTTTAAGTAAACAAAGTTCAAAAGTCACAAAAGCTTCAACTACCTGTAATCACCGATTCCAATCAGAAGTGTCACTCTCAGACTGTGATGTCATACACAATACATATAAAACCAGCAAGGAACAAAGATCACTACTAAAATTTTCTCCTTGGTTAAGGGAACGATGGCTGTATTTCACATTCTGCTTTAAAAAAGAAAAGGTACCATGGAATCAAGTTTAGAAACGTAGTTACCTTCATCGTTTTCGGATCCAGTTTAGACCAGTGTGTAGGCGTAGAGATCTCTTTTGCCTCCCCATCATCCTTTTCCTCTTCATCCTGACAAACAAAATTGTAAATTTACCTTTCAGAAAGCTCGAAAGTATTTCAGTAATTTTTTAAATTCTGTTGCTGATCTGTGCAAGGTCACAACTGTTTCAGACAGTCTTCTCCTAAAGTTATTGTTTAGACAAGTTCACACACACATTCTACCACTTCATAAATGATCACAGTGCCACTCAGCCAATACAAGCCAGATCTGTGGAACACAAAAGGGTGATAAGCAACACCACAAAGAATATCGGGGTTACACAGACACTGCCGGTCTCCATCAACCGCACAGTGTGTGATCTTCCCCCAGGTTTTAAATCCCCAGAGTTACTCTTTGTTCAGTCAGACCTTCCCTTAATCCAAGATGCTGATCAGCCACGTGGCCTGAAATTCAGATGTTTCAGACTAGTGTCTGTTGAGTTTCAAATATCACAATTAGAACGGGCCACAGGAGAGAATTTAGGGATTTTAGAAAATGGCAAAATGTTTGAAGGCAGCTATTCATGAACTGCATCTCACTCAACAACTGGTTCCAGATTCCAGCAACTACGTCTATGATAAAAATTGTTCTGCGCATCATAAGCACAATTTAATTCCATTTGTGGTATCGGCATACACAGTTAAAGTTAGTAAACTAGCTGAAACAAAAATAAAAACCAACATTCGCTACACTGCTGAAAGCTGGTTTACCAGTCATTGTTACCAGTTATGTTCTTCCTATGTATGTATGTTGTGTAGTATGTGATGTGCATTTTGTGCCTGTGTTCCTGTGCCTGTGAGAAGCAGAAATAGAAAAAGGGATTAGCGTTCAGTGCCTGTTCTCCATCAGCCTCCTTGCGTTCACCCTGAAGCTTCTCGACCAGCTGCTGCTTGTATCCTCGGGAGAGGGTTTCCCACTCTGAGCGGGTGGGAAGGCAATGCCAAACATCCGGGAAAAATAAAACCACTGTCTCCACATGAGCTGGAACTGTACGCCCCTTGTGCGTCTCCTCAGGGCGATGGTAGCGAATCTCTGCAAAACGGTACCTGTTGCAAGGGAAGAAGCATGTTGGAAAAAAAATTCTACAATACATTTTAAAGAGCCTAGATCACTTGTAGCACATCAAGTAAAGAAATTTTGCTGCAAGACCTTGAAGTTTATCTAAAGAAAAAAATTATGGAAGCCATATTTTCTCTTCCGGCACGTTTGTAAAGATGTATCAGAATTGGAAAGGAAGACGACTCACCAAATCCTGTTTCATGCTGCCTGTTATTTAGCACGCACAGGTCTAATGCGCGAATAAGAGGCACTGAAGCCCTTGAAATTTAGCACACAACAGATATTTTTGTAATATTAATAAAATTACATCACAACATGGGATAAATAAACTCACCAAGAGAAAATATGGCCATATAACCAACAGCTAAGTATTTACAAAAGAACAATGAAATGAAGTTCTCTTGACGATCTTCTTCAGCTATGTACAAAATGAAAAATATTTTCAACACACATTCATTAAAAATTACAGCATAACAAGTCAGAATAAATTCAGAATCTTTAACGAGTCCTTAATACAGTACTGAGCAAAGTAGGCACCAATCGAACTTATTACAAAACAGAACACCCTTTGAGTAGTTTACCTGTGCTACCAACAGCAGCTGCCAAGGAAAAAAAAATGTCTTCCCATCTTCTTTTCTTTCCTTTAATTATGATTTTTTTATTTTTTCATAACAGGAAAAGATTTTACTTTGCAGTACAGTACTTACCATTGTGTGCACACACTTAAGTCAATCCCTGTAAGAGCCTTGCAACAACGAATAGCCGTCTTTATCAGCACCGAAGGGTCCTTCTCGGGATCAGGTCCATCTAGTGATGGGGACCAGTGTCCTCCAATAGCCATAGCTTCATCTTTGCCTTTCATACCCACTAAAAACTAGACAGAAAGAGTCTTCTGAATGTTCCCCTGCTAGGGGCAAAAAGTCATCTTCCCAAAGCGTAAAGAATATTTCATAGCACATACACTGAAATCCGTGAGCAAACTCTCAGATTATTTTGAAATCTGAAAATGAAAGTCAGTCAAGAAAGAGTTCAGTTATTTTTTTCCACAGACTGTTTCAGTAATGGAATAGGTTTAAACATCATCACTCAATCTTGTTTGCAAGACTTTCCATCAAGTTTCCTTATCGGTAGAGGCCTGTTCCTCTGCTATCAAAACCTTTCTAACACGGAAAACAAATGCATACTAATTTAAATGATGTCTTAATTCCAATGCACACATTTACAGATGTACCTGCTTAGAAGTGACAAAGCACAGCTACAAAAGATAAGATCACAAGAACATTATATCTACAAATTTGAGTTTTCCTACCAGTTTTAGGATGGAGTTTAAATGAAAAACAACAAACGTGTTGTCTTGAAATACCATAGCACTTACAAGTTGTCCATTTTAACAATTGTTAAGTTTCACTACAATAGTTACTGATCTGTTGCTTCATTTATATTCTTGTAAAAAAGGCTAACAAAGTTAACACTATAGATAGGTTTCTCCAAATACCTATGTTAAATGAGTTGAAGAAAACAGTAAACACGAAAGCAATGAACATAAAACTCCAACAGATTGGAAAAAGAATATCCAAACTAGATCTCTTCAGAGTGCAAATGAATTCACTTAGCTGCTTCTTCCCTTTTTGGCATAACCAACCTTCACTGCCAAGAGTATCTGGCATATTTACCTTTACAAGTCTAGCAGGATGCTGAAATCCATCACGAAGTTCTTGGGGATCTTCAGCCAGAGCACAGGACTTGTGATAGAGGTCTTCCATACTAGGGCTTGCCATCAACATCACCTGTTGTGTAAATCAGGTCAGTCTTGTGAAGGCCTCCCAGTATAACTGGTAAACAATGACCAAAACTGGTGAACACATACATACCTACACTTTTCTTAATATCACAAAATAGCAGAATAAAGTAAATAGAAGTTGCAGAACTTGAGCTTAAAATGTCTGCCAAAGACCTCTCTCAGACCCTTGCTATTCCATATGCATACCATGTGATCTTACAGAAAAGATCAACTGAAAGCATATAAAGCAACATGCAGACTGCTGTTCTGCTTCACGTTACCACAATATGCAAAATAACCTGTATTGAGAAGAACACTGAGTACATTTCTGGTTTAAATAACAGAATTCCTCCATTTTGTTACAATCTCAAGAGCTGGCTGACATTTAACTGCATCTTTCTAGCCTTCCATTGGCCCTGCCAAATCTAACAATCTTCCTTAATAACCTAAATGGCTTAATATTATGAAACCAAATGCTACTTTCTCATTTAAAGACAGTACTTTAAGCTCAACTTCCTGAAAGAGTTGCATTGGTAGAATGAAAAACAACAGTTCACCTGATATTTTAGTCAAGGCTGTTGTTTGTTTTTTTTTAAAACAATCAGTACAGTATGACTTTCAAAAATACAGTTTAGTTTCTAAACCTAATTGATTCAGAAATCTCAAAAGTTATTTTAATTGAAGAGCTATCAAAGGGAAGGGTTTTAGGAACTGCTTAGATAAAGTTGCCTAAGAGATGCATTCAGAGATCCTCCAGCTTTCAAGTTCAATCTACTAACAGTTATTACTAAAAGGTTTAAATAACTGCACTTTGCACAAATAAATACAGTTCAGTTATATGTATTTTTTGCCAATAGGGTAAATAAAAATAATATAATGAGCAGTTCTAATACTGGAAACAGTACAAACCTTAGCACTGTACAGATGATCAGCATCAGGTGGATCAAGGACAGCAGCATTTTTGTCTATAGGGTCTACTTCTCTATGCATTACGTAGAAGTTACAGTAGTTTCCCAATTGAAATGGTCTAGACATTGGGAAAGCATCCACCCAAGTAAACTGAGCATCAAAGAAATCACTTGGGATATACAAGTTCTGGTAACGTCTCCTCAGCTCCATCATATCACAGCTGCGGCTGAAACAGATAACAGTAATTGTAAGGTACAGCAATAAAAACTGTAAGAAAATCACATAACTATACATGTATACTTTTTCATTGGAGACATCTAAAAGAGTAATATATCTAATGAGTCACATATTAAAAACCAGCTACTAAGCATTCCTCTAATAAAGGTGTTAAACAACAGGGTTATAAATGCATTTTGCATTAGCACCAAAAGTTTAACAGAGAGCCCAGAAAACTTCACTCCCAGTTCTCAGCCATGACATATTGGACACTACTTCAAACTTATGATCACAGCATTCACTAAATACACTTGCTGACACTTTCCACAGTAATTTGTGCCCACTATTAAAGCAAGATCTAAGTGAAAATCTGGTTTTATAAACGTACCAGTCCAATGAAAACTTAGAAAACTGAACCGTGTAGCGAGGAACAACACGTCGTGGCCTTCGAGGCGACCTCTCCCTCTCTCGTCGAGGTGATCTCTCTCTGGAGCGCTTTCTCTGGGGTGATCTTTCCCGAGATCTGCGTCTCTCCCGATCTCTCTCACGGCTTCAAAAGAATGCACACATGATCGAGACATGCAGAGCACACGTCTAACACAAAAACCTTTCTACCAGAATAGAACCCAGACTACTCAGGGATGACTCATAAAAGGGAAAGGAGAATTTGATGAAAAAAAACTATGAGGAATTTCTTCACAAGAGACTGATAAATGCTATTATTTTACTTCACACAGATAAGAACTCAGTATTCACTGAGTTCCATTTAACTAATGTTATCAGTTGCTATAAACAGTTGTGCATATCACTGGCCCAGTGTAAAGAAAGCAGCTCAGATTTGTTAGACTAGATTATAATCAAAGCACGCTATGAAGATCTGTCAACAGCTCACCTCCTGTCATCTTTTCGGTTTGGCATAGGATCTCCTCCCCTGTCATTCCTCCCGGAAAATCTGGATGGTGGGTCCAGTCTCCGAGCTGGTTGAGGCTGTGAAACTAGACGGACAGGGGGCTGTAACAAACCACCTGGAACAAAAACATACAGAATCAGTACATAGCAGTGGATAACTGCAGAAGTCCCTAAAAATACTGCCACTTCACTGTTGTTTTCCCCATGTACATGTACATTTTCTAGAGTTAAATTGATCTGTTGATCAATATGGTCCTCACCAAGAAACTCAAAGAGACCTTTGCTCTTCTTGACTGATACAAATTTAGCCTCTAGGATTTATTTCAGGAAGCAAATCTGCTTTAAAGGTATATTTTTAATATGAAAATTAATACAAATCTAAGGATATAGTAGTTACCCTAGTAAATACCTCTTAGAAAAGTAAAGTTTTTAGGATGGGTATAGCACATACTCAAAGAAATAAAGACTTAAAACTTATCTATGATGTTTTTACCTATGAATAGCAACTAGCTTCTTGTATAAACTACTCTTATATCAACTGATCATCCTGGTGTATCAATTCCTGAACATATAATTCTGCTGACTCAAGGCAGTACACACTTAACTGATTGTAAACAGAGCAAACAAGCACCTATGAACAACTAGGACCAATTAGACTGTAATAAGCACTTATCCAAAACAATCCTGCTTAGATGGGTAGGAAGACAATGCCTTGACTGTGTCTTATTATCAATTATTTCTCAGCCACCCAAAGATCAAGTGATATCACAACAGTCTTCATTTCGGGTTTGCCACATTCAGTAATCTTTACTCTCATAAATGTCAATTCAGCTGACTGAAATGAATAAAACACTAAAATGGAAATAACAGTTTTAAGAAACCATTATACAAAACTTGACTTTGCAGAACAGTCCAAGTGATGGGGAAGAACTACAGCACTACCACTATTTTCAACTCTCCCCTTTGTCTACAAAAGTATCAGAATAAAGACTATACCAAATTTACTTAGCAGAAATGACAAAAGTCTGTAGGAACATCACTAACCAGGTCACTCTTGAGACAGTCTTGGAGACAATCTGCCTTGCAAAGTTACAAGAAGATGCATATTCTAGCTGAAAAACCTGCCTTTCCGTGGGATTCTTTCCACTTAACTTCAACTATTACTTCAGACTTTGCACTAAGTCACACTAAGCACAATAAGGACTAGAACAAGCTTAGCATGCTGAAGGAGCACCTTTTTGCTGTGGCTGCTGCAGCAATGGCTGAGGCTGTGTCTGAAGCAGAGGTGTGATTGAAGCTGCTGATATCTGTGCCTGCAGCAAGGACTGTGGCTGAGGCTGTGCCTGAACACCAAATGCCGTCTGCTGTGCAATGGGCTGAAGAACTGCTGGAGGTGTCTTGAGTAATGGTTGAGCCTGTGTCTGGTTCTAATAACAGAAAAGACAAAGAGATGTGAAGGCACTTAAACTGTAAGCAGTCAGTAAAAGATACACTGGGTAACTCTCCTACCTGATTTGGAAGCGTCTGGATCCTTTGTGCATTCCATTTGAATGGCATATTAGGATTGTAAGTAGCTTCTACTAAAACTCTGTCGCCCACCTGAGGTGTCTTTCCTTTAACAGCACTGCAAATATTGCAATAGACATATTGTGAGTCTTATTTAGCTACAAAAAGTATTTCTACATTTATAAATTATGCTTGATGTTGGGGAAAGCAGATAATGTTTACAAAGAAGACTTAAAGGAAGAGCATGTACCTTCAGTTTGAAGTACACAAAGGAATTTAATACCCAAATTTGGCCTTAACAGAAACTCCTCAAATATACTGTATTAAGATAGGCAGATAGCAAAATATATGCATTTAATCATCCGTAAATTCTGCTATGCCATATTATAAGGAACTCACTATCTTCTGCACCTCTTAATGTTGGATTTTGCATTAGGAAAACTCAAAAATTCATGCAAGGAATCAGATCTACTATCAGCTAACTCAGATCTGACTCAGTGCTGACTGAGAAAAACTAACTGCAGACACCGTGAATTGAGTCACAGAATTATAACACAGTGAGATAAACCTTTTATCTTGCAAGGGCACCAACAAACACATCAGCAGACAAGTGTTTCCACCTTACCTAAGTTGAAAAAAGACATCTTCATCCACAAAACCAAATGTATCGTGCAGTTTAGTAACGACCCCAGTGAAGACGCGCTGCTTTTGTGGTTGCGTTTGCTGCTGACTTGAGCGGGGCGCTGGGTAAGAAACAGTTATCTGGGCTGCTGGTTGAGGAGTAGATAGGCTAAGACTGGTAGGTAGCGCAACAGCTGGCTGTAAGCAGAATAAACAAAACTGTGAATCTCATAACCAGCTGATATGTCTACAAGGAACAGCTTTTGCCCGTGTAAAGACCTGCTTATGAAATCTCTAGAGCAACTATTCTGAATAGCGTTTTTCAGAAGGTGGAAGTCTTTATTTTTTTTCATTAGTATTATTTTTTAATTTTGGAGATGATCTTTTTTTCCCCACTTTGAGTGGAGTTTGGAAATCTTTCCCAAATATTAACACTGTCTAGACAAAAAAAAAAAGACGACTTCATTATTGATTACACGTAACCCACACAGTGGGTTGAAGAGAGAGAAACTCTAAGTCTGCTAGTAATACATGCTTACAGATCCACTCCCCAGTATCCCAACTATGTTATTCCAAGTTAAGGCCAACAGAGTCCTTCAAATCTCAACAAATCTAAGTGCTTGTCCTCTTATTAAAACACAATGAAATGCTGAAATTAAGTAAACTATGTTTACCTCTGTATTTTTCTAAGCATGGTTATTTTAAGTGTAAACAGTACAAGAACCAGTTCAAGTGTTAAAATGGTTGCATGTTCAACCTTCTGGAGCTCATTAAGATTCTTTGTAGACCTCTAGTATCCATACTGCAATAAGGTTAGCACAAGTTAAACTCCTCTTTAAAGAACTTTCCCTGCTATTGTAAAACAACTGAATACTTGAAGTTCAAACAAACAAAAGAAGTATTCAACATACGTTTCCTTCAATATGAGAAGGAAAAGTAGTTGCCATTAAACTTTTGAAACCAAGGCTATGCATATTTTAACATCTGGATAAAGTCAACCTATAGCAATAAGATGCCCACTCATATCAGTTCATTTTACAGATTGAAATGCTCAGGAAGTCAGAAATTTGTGCTCTTGCATTATCTGTGTTTGGGGGTGAAGACCAAACAATAAAACCAAACTAACCTGAGTTAAAATGGTCTGCTGAGGTTGCTGCAACTTAAAATAAATAAAGTTATAAATTAATTTTATGTGCTTCAGGAAACTGTACAATTTCACCTCCTCTTTACAAGTAAGAGCAGTTTTTCCTTATTGTGAGTCACCAAAAGTCCTTTGGGGGTTCGGTCGTTTAAATGATTTGCATATTCATAAAATTGTGTTCATTTGGTTAATTGTAATATTGTGCAATCCAGATTTATTCAGTAAGCAGACGATGCTTCCTCGTAACTGAGAGTTAACAGGAATATTAAAAGAAGTTTTGGCAGCTGGAGAAGCTTAGGCCTGTAATTCCCACGTCCTTTTAGTCTTTTTCAAAGTGCTGTAAATTCAAAGACCATGTAATATCTAGGAGGGAACTTTTTTTGGACAGCATCTTTCCAGCAGTTAAAATACATGGCCCTGATTAGAGCTAAGTTTAGAAGGAATTGTGTACACACGGAACAGTATGCACGTTTCAGTTTCTTTTTGCATGAAGGTTGGCATCCATTCTGGATACATCTCTCCATGTTTGTAAACTTCAAGCTCTCCTTCACTACAGAAAACGTTACTTTAACAACTTCCCACACAAGGATGTTTTTGCAGACAACTCCTACAATACACACAACCAACGTTATTAAGTTTGTGATGTACGCAGTAAGAATCAGACAAACCTGTTGCTGTACACTATAGAGAGTCTGCTGAGGCTGTGAATATTGCTGAAACAGACAAAAGCAAAATATTTCATCAACAGCAAGTATTATTAGGCCCAAGATATCAAATCCAATTAATTGCTAGACATGTTTGAGACTAAAACTTTTCAAATGTAACAAAAGAAAATAGAAATATGTATCAATATGTACTACTTGTACAGATCATCTTCATCTTTAGGCTGGATTCTGCCCGGACTTCCTAGCTACAGTTCTACATTAGCACATACAGCAGAACCTGCCTGAAGCCATGCAAAATGACATCAAGTTATATATGGTGACTGGAGATATCTGGAATTTGAGACATCCAGCTTAGGTGTGGCAGGACTCCTTTTCCCAGGCTGCATTCCATGGCCAATAGCACCTCCACAGTCAAAATTCCCACCTTCCCTGATTCATACATCTGTCAATAGCTGCAGACATACGATCCTACTGGTTTCTTTAACAGGTTTACAAAACCAAAGTAAATATTTCCCCACTTTCTCTCCTTATACATCATTCTGCTGCACAAAGCCAGTGTTTCATGTTTTTAAGTTCATAATAACAACCACAAATGCTCTGTCCTTTACCTGCTGTAAGGCAGCTGCTGCCGCTGCCGCCTGCTGCTGCAAAGCGGCCGTCTGAGTGAGCTGGTAGTTGGTTGGTGTCTGTGTAGTCAGCCCTGCTGCAGCCAGCGCCGTCTGCTGGGTGTATATTGTAGGAGAGGCTCCAAGCAGTGACGGCTGCTGCACACCAAGAGCAGCTGAAATGAGAAGGCACATATCAGCACTAACAGTGGCTTTATATAGATTCGCTTTCTCACAGTTATACTAGACGCAGTATGTAACCCTTTACTCCTTAGTCAAGCTCTTGAATTAGATAATCCCACTTGAACAAAAACAAACAAAAGCATAAAGGATCCCACCACACACTCTTTAATTAAATGTATTTACAAATACAACACTACAGTAGAGGCATAGAGACAAATTTCCTTCTCTCAAGTTGCATATGACTGCATGGCTGTAGTAACTGCCAGCCCTGTCTCTCGCCTCCTCCCAACACACACATTCAAGAAGAGACACAGCATGTGTTTCAGGCTTTGGATGAGCGCAGTGAGGATCGCTGCTCTCTTCTGCGCATCAATTAGCATTTCATTCTGGAGGCACGAGAAACCCTCACTGCAGCAGCAGCTCTGAGGCTGAGGTTTATAGAACACGTGCTCTGCAAATGCACAAGGTTTCACTTCACTCAGTACCGTCTTTGTCCCAGAGCAAGATGAATTTCTCAGCTGTGGGAGCTGGTAGAGGGGGAGCAGCCCTGTAACAACAGGGAGCTTCATCACTCCTCACATATAAAGGGAGCAAGCCAAGCTGTCTCCAGCACATACTAGCAAGTTTCTGCTGCACAAACCCACACTGTACAGAAGGAAAAAAGTCATGATTTTATTGCCACGTCAGCTTTTAATTCATTGTAGAATATGAAGTAAATCACAAGCAGCATCTATCTTTCTATGTGGTTTATCACTTCAATTTTTTTTTCAGGCTTTATTTAAGGAACTCCTAGGGACAGAAAACACTGCAGAATGCAAATCTCAGTAAAGAAATGCAAACCTATCAGGAAACCTGCTCCACCTACAGCACGAGTTTGTCGAGCAAGTTACGTTCAACTGTGGGACTAAATATCATTGAAGCAAGCTATTGGTCTGGTTCACGTGCTTCAACAGAACTAAAGAGAAGCTCGGCACAGAAGTACACACTGCCAGCAACAACAGGTTGGCCAGACACCTTCAGAACATTGAATAGGAACAGGGCTACTAAAGACACAATATTAAGAGCAAGAGTACTGTATTCTTCACATGGAGTTCACACTCCACACTGTTCCTATTGACTCCAATTGAAGTTGTCACTTCTGACCCACAGATGCAGTAAGACTGCTCTGTGCTTACAGTTTTGGAATTAAATCTGTAAGAAATCCATTAAATACCATGAAAATAATTATCACTGCTATGATTTATATCAATTATTTCACGTAACTATTCCAGGAAGTAAAACTACTTTAACAGCAAAATCAACCACTTTACAGTACAGCAGAACCAGAGCATTTCCAGTACGATGCCACTTTCTCCCTGGAAAATTCCAACATTCATGTGGTTTCAGAAGCCAAGGAAGCCAAACATGGGGCTCCTCCCACGACAGGCCCTGCACTGCCTCCATCCTCACACCTACTGCTGTCTCTCCCTCTGCCACTTCCAATTACAACGTGAGTTTTTGACCATCCTGAAGCAGGCTCTCACCAGTGCTTTATATAACACACAGCTGTCCCTGCTGTACTGCTTCAGAACAGTTAAAGAGCAGATTACACCTATTGAAGAAACCTGAAAGTTAAGAAATAAAAATGTGAAATTTCTGGATGAAACAAAGTGCTTGTTCTAATACTTCTGATTCCTGTGATGGTGCATAAACTCCTCAGATGCCTTCCTGTTCTCTCTGTGTTTAGCTGGTGACACAGTGCTCAGCACGTGCTGTCTTCAAGATTGAGATGTCCCCCTTGTGGTTTGGAACGTCTTCATTATGTGATGCACAAAACAATACGACAAGAGCAACAACTTCACTACGTGGCACATCAGAGTCTCTCCTCACCAGGCATTTAATGGACCCTAGAATTACCTGTCTGTCTTCTAACACCAGAGGCACAGACAGTAATCAGGAAATAATGGTCCCAGAACAATCCCAGGAACTTCTTTACATGGTACATAACTTTACTACTACCTTAGAGTGATGTACTTCAATAATTAAAGTCTAAACTTGTATGGTGGCTTCTTCACCAGAAATGACCAATACACTATTAAAGTCAGCAAGACAAAACAAAATGAAATTATCTCTTTGCAACAACCAAATTGATTTTGCAATATAATCAGTCACCACTCATGACCAAAATTTAAGAAGAGCTCCATATCACACACACTGCATTATCAACATCAGGATCTCTTTCCCCTACATTTGAGCACCCTTTGGAGAAGGAACCCAACACTCCAATAAAAACAGCTGCCATTCAAAAATCTTTTTAACAGCTTTTGGAGAAACAAAGCACCAACACTTTGTAATCAGTTCATGAACACAGAGATTTACTCCAGCCAGTTTGCACAACTCCTTGAGCTCAGCTGCCAGTGAGAAGCAGCACGTGCCAGTCAGCAGCCCCAGCAGCAGAGCAGCCCAGCACACAGGCAGGCACAGCTCCATGCTGGGAGCTGCAGGAAGGGGGGCTGCCCATCTGCAGCTCAGAACTAAAGCGCTTCAGCTCTCAACAGACAGCAAGTCAGTCCAATAAGGAAAGGAAGGAGCTCTGCATACGTGAGCACTACAAATGGAGCACAGTGGCAGCATCCCAGTGACTGGAGTCAGCGATAAAGACAAGAATGAAAGAGGACACTGACACAGCAACTGTGCATAGGAACAGGAAGGGACCACAGAGAACAATGTAAGGAGCTAAATGCTTTCAAGTGATCATGAAGGGCAGTGGAAACACTGCAAGAAGCTGGCAGAACTGCAATCAAACATTAGTCTTTAGTGGCTGATATGTTAGCATCAGGTGCTCCTGGATTAGATGAACAGCTGAAAATCCTTGGAGATTCCCTGTCCTCATTTAGCAGGTGAAACACTTCACACAGCAGCAACTGATGGTCCTGCCCCAATTAAATTGTGCACTTTGTTTAACTGAAGGAGACTGAGGAGCAGGCTGAGCAAAGGCAGAGCTGCAGGAACAGGAGCAGGGATCAGAAATCAGACCTCACAAATCAGACCTTGCCTCCAGCACCCACACCCCACCCAGCCCCTGCCCAGGGCCCCTTCTGCTCCTCATCCTGGGGGTGTAAGATGGCTGCCAGCTACTCTCTCCAGGTATAAATGCACTATGAAACAAGGTGAAAACAAAATATAGCCTGATAGGTTTTCAAAAACACCACGCTGCAATCAAAGAGGGCTCCCAGGTAAAGCAAAGATACCCTGTTATCAGCAGGGTGATACCTCCGAGTTCTACATCGGTGTTAAACCTATGGAGATACACACACACAGGCATACAAACAGCTGCTCCCCACCAAGTAGCAAACTTCAGAGACACCATCACCGTGCCAGGCATGTCCTCCATATTAATAAAGATGAATTACTCTGTAAGCACCAATTTAGGCTGCCCTGGAAATGAAACTCTGGCAGCACTTCAAGAGCTGCAGTGCCTTACAGGGGCTGGCGTTACTTAACGTGGAGCAACGCGGTTTGATTTACACACCACTGGATACCAATAACTCGATACCTTGTTTACTAACCCCGAGAATCAATACAAACAGAATTTACTCATCCCCCTTAAAGAAACAAGTGCTATGAAGTCGATATCTTTAAGCGGTGTGAGGAGCTGCCGACATACGGCGTTTATATAGGACGCCGCTGCCTCACAGCAGCACACTGACCTGGCTGGGACACGGCGGTGGCTGTGAACTGCGTGGCCCACGGCGGGTTCTTCTGCCCTCCGAACTGAGCCATGGCGCCAGGCGTCGCTCCGGCCGCTCAGCTCCTGGAAGCGCGACCTGCGGGCACACGGCGCAGCTGCGAGCGGGGAACGAGCGGCAACAAAAGGACGGGAGAAGGGAGAAGGCAAAGCGGAAACACGAACCGCCGCGGGCGGGACCGAGCGGGCCGCAAAGCGGGGCGGAACCGAGCGGCGCTACCGGGACCGGGCGGGGAACGGGGGGGAGCGGAGCGGCGGACACGGCCCGGAGGCTCAGGCCGCGGTAAGAGCCCGAGGCCGCTCCGTCAACCGGGACGGCTTCAACTGCGGGAACAGGAGCACGAAGGGAACTAACGCGGCGGCAGCAAAGCGCCGAGCCGCACGGCGGGCCCTGAGCACCGGACTGAGACACGGGGCCGCGGCAAGGCCCGGGCGGGAAGCGGCCGCCCGCCTGCCCTGCCCCCACCGCTCCCCCTCCTCCTCCCGCTCTCCGTCCCCCGGCCCGCAGCCCGCAGCCCGCTCCCACACTCGCCGTGTCCCGTCTCCCCCCGTCCCGCCCCGATCAGCCCCGCGGCCCGTCCCGCCTCACGCCGCTACCTGAGCGCCGCCCGCCCGCGCCCATCGCCGGCCCGGCCGCGCCGCCCGCACCTCCGCCGGCCCACACTGCGCATGCGCGCGCGCTCCTGCGGGCGGTGCCGAGCGGCGGCGCGTGCTGCTGACGTCACCGCGCCTCCCGCACGGGGCGGGCGGAGCGCAGCGCGCAGGCGCGGGGCTGAGCTGCCGGGTGTGCGGGGCTGTGAGGCGGGAGATGACGGGCGCCATCTTGGCCGAGCCGGGCCGGGGCCGGCGGGACACCATCTTGCGGGAGGGTGGGCTGCCGCGGGTCTGGGCAGCGCCTGTCCTGCGGTGTACGGAGGAGACGGGATCGTTCCCTTTGTCCCTTCTCAGCTGGCGTGTGTCAGCGCTCCGTCACACGCTTGTCCCGGCTGCCGCGTGGGCCGCCTCCAAGCACAGACAAAGCCCCTGAGTGAGCTGCAGGAGGCGCCTGAGGCGGCAGATTGCAGAGCCGCTGTGGGGCAATCCGCTGTCAGAAACCGCTGCTGTGAGCAATGTGAGGGCAGCTCTGAGCGCTCATCCGGCTGTAAGTGACGTCGCAAACAGTAAATGGTAGTAAATGAAACGCTTACTGCAAAGGGTTTGAAACTAACAGCTTTCTGGTTGTAGTTCTTAAGAAGCCACGGCTGAAAGAGCTCTCACAACCAGCACCTCTTTGTATGTCGCAGCACAGTCATTGAAATAAATACATCTTCCATGGTAGCAACTGCCAGGCAGCCTCACTGGTTCGGCAGCACAGAAGGAACAACCAGTGCACCAAAACTCATAGAGACACAAGCAGAAGCCGATCTTGGTATTGACTGCAACCAGAGCAGACTGAGATGTGGTTATCACAGGTCTCTAATGAACATGCTGCTTGTTCAAAACCCGTGTGTGTGGATTGCTTTGAGATAGAGGGGTTTCCCCATCAGCCCAGGGACTGAAACTGTACTAATTCTGCATATGGTCTAAGTTTTACACCTGTACTGTTGTTATCTGTCAACATTTGCCACGCTGTATTTGTATCTTGCCTTCAACTGAAGACACACACACACAAATATGTCCTACAACTCATGTTAGAGATGCAAACATTTGACACTGTGAATATGACAATAGTGAAACAAACAAATGACTCCAACTTTGGATCTGTGAGAAGTTGAAGCCACAGAAAAATAATGACATACTTGTCATGAAGTAAATCCTTACTGTCTGCAAAGCACCCCTGATATCTCCTTACTGTGACTGTATCAGGAGCTTGAAAATACAAGCAGGGGTGAGGTTGTAAGGACGTGGTAAAGTATGTGCTTCAGAGGCACTATCTGCATCACCACAGGCTGCTTTAGTATTACTCTATAATAAATCACTGTACATGACTGTATGACTTGCTTTATATTTAACTTGTTAACATTTCACTTTAGTCAGAAACACTCACCTGTCAGTACAGCCCACAGTGTTTAGCTTCCTCCCACAGCAGGGCAAAGGCCTTTGGTCTGAAGGACATGCAGGCACGTTGTGGTGCAGTACAGTGCAGAGGTTTAGCTCACTATGGGCCATACAGGCTGCAGTTCACAGGAAGAACAACAAACGTGCTCAGAACTTGTCTGTGCAGCAGCAGCTCCCAGCAGCTCCTCCTTCAGTGTGAGGGAGCAAAGGAGGAGGACTCAGGCTCTGGTTTGCACTCAAGTTTGCTCAGGCAGGAGACATTTCATTCAGGGAGAATGCTTGCCTAAACTCCTTGGGGAGATGCAAAGCCTCTGGCATTGCAAAGCTTTCTGCTGGGCCCTTAGCAGAGAGAAGTCTTCCTGCTTTTATTTTCTCCCTTGACTACATTGCTATCCAGCTCTCCCAAGAGCTGCAGCCTGCGGTGAAGGTGGTTCAGTGGTGGCACAAGATGCAGCTGGTTGGCAATACCTGAAAAGTAGCTGGAAAATGTTGCTCCTCGACCATGTCTGTTCCCCCTGTTCTTGGGTCTGCTCCTGTCTTTAGTGCCATCCAAAGTCCAGCGCGTTCTTAGACACCTGTGCTATAAGGATATATATACTGGCTCTAACATCAAACCAAGGAATGCGTACTGCTATGGAAGGCCTGATAGTACTGTTTGGAGAAGGACTGGGGCAGTTTGGGAGATCCGTTGCTATGAAAACCCATTAATGATTATCCTCTAAAAGCACAGCAAATCACATAGCAGGGTAAAGGCCTTCCTGTTGGATTACCACTTTCGCTGTGCAATGTAATGTATTTTACATTGTGAGGGACTTAGTGGAGCCTGAGGATAGAAGCATTTTTCTGCCTTCCGGGAGAGCCCAGTTATCTGGAAGACTATTGTGCTGACAGACAGGTTTTGCTATTACATTTATTCAGAAAGGACAAGAAGCAAATGCGAACGCTGGGAGTTGTTTTCCTCCTTCAGATTTAAAAACAGAATTTCTCCCCCATATTGTTGTACACTGAAATGTTACACAGTAAAGCTGACAGAGCCACGGTCTGTTTTGTCTTGAGAAAAAATATAATGTAACCTCTGAGCTGAAGCAAATAAAAACTGGACTCCTTCCACTGCAGGAACGATCCCCATAAGTTTTCCCTGCCAGATGAGATAGGTAGAATAGTGAGGCACTGTTTGTACGACCATCACAAACTGTTTTGTTCTTTTCAGATTTCCAGTTCCGGGATTTCCTGACAGTTCTATTGCTGTACAGCCCTGCGAGGGACAGGACAGTGTGGGATGAGAGGAAAGGCAGGCAGACAACAGAGGGAACCAGGCAGCTGAGGGATAGACGTGTTTTAAATGGTAAATAATAAGCTATACATTATATATGCATATATTCATTTGGGTACTTATACACACACACAGATAAGCGTACAACATTATATTCTGTTAATATAGAAGGGCATTAACTTTGCTTTAAGTTGTATGGTGCAAATTTTCAATCTTTAATTACTTCAGTGTGATTTTGTTCTGTTTTGAATTGGGAAAACAACTTTTGTCCCCCTCTCTTAAGGCATTTTACTACAATGTTCACGTTTCACACTTCAGGAAAGAAAAATTAGACGACTAAGTGCAAAATAGAAGTATAAAATTTATTTAAAACCACCCACAAAGTTCTGTGTAATCAGGAATGATACAATTTGTAATAGTCTTTTTAAAAACTCATGACAAGATTTAAAATATATTTTCAATTACAGTATTCATTTCGCCTTATTCAGTTAGGACAATAAAAAAAAAAGAAAGTTTACGTTCTAAACAGATGAGACACACAAGAAAAATAGAACAGAACAGACAATTTCCACAACAACAATTTTTACATGTATGTTTCAATACTAGTATCAACATTTCAATGCATCTTGCTACATAAACATGAAATCATGTACAACAACTGCTTGCACCATAAAACATAGCTTAATTAGGTCTTTCAAGTAACATGCAGTCACAACTCACAAGTCTTCAAGTACTGCTGGTAAGGGTTCCCTTGTCTGCAAAGATTGGAAGGTTCAGTTTCTCAGCTAGTGTAACTCGTCAGAGCTCCACCACTGGTGAAGCTGTGCTCGGTTATACTAGGGAAGAATCAGGCCCCAGGTATTTTTTGAGAAAAGAAGTAATTTTTACGCTTTTTCCTGTAGATACGGTGACGTAGTGAAGTGCTTTTTCTTTCTGATTTTTTTCTCCCTGTACATCATCTTATGCTTTATAAGAGTTATGTTTCGGATCTAAATACAGTAGGTTGTTAAATGAAACAATCCAAAGCCTCAATGTTGAAAAATAAATATCAAATGCATCCCAAGGAAAGAGAGAAAGAAAAACAGGGAAAGAGGAAAAAGGAGAGAAGACAGAAAATACTATTTTTTTCTTTTTTTTTTTTGGCATACTGTTTAATCTTTTAATTTTTTAAATAGGGGAAGAATTACTCAGCCGTAGCATTTTGGTACAGTGTGCCCTTACTAATTAATGTTTCCATGATAGAAGATTTTGAACAACATTTATGACCTGGTTTAATACTGTCACATCATGAAGAGCTGTCTCTTCTAAACTGAACAAATTGCCTCATACTGATGAATTGTTGAAGTTGAAAACGTCGAAGTGTTTGCATTGGTTAGAACTGGCTCTTTCAGTGCTGTTGGGAGATCGTATTTGCTTTTCTTGCCTGTAAGATCACTGGCCAGGTCGTTATTTTGAGGTACAAATCTTCTACCATATTCTCTTTGTAGACAAGGTTGGGAAATACACAGCCAGTATCAACAAATTTGTAGGTATTCGTTACAAAACAGGCCGGAGAAATTTCTTTTCAACCTGTATTTCTATGCTGAGAACAATCTGGATGTTACTGGCCAGTATGCACAAAACAGGGCTATCATGGCATTGATTTGCCGTGGTTGTACACATCTGTGGGTAACAGTTTCAATTGATACTAATGGCCTTTTAACCACGATCCATATAATGGGGTACTGTAAGCTCAGTGGGCACCCATTTACGGCCTCTCTGTCCTTTTAACATGGTGCAAAGGACAGTGGTATAAAGGAGAATTAGGGCCTTCATTCCTAATTTTAGTTAGATTCCCAAACCCCAGACCCTTTTCCATTACAAAGTAACAGAACTACAGACGTACATGTAAAATATTGATAAGATCACAAAACTTCCCACAACAGCATTAAAATGTTCTGTGGCAACAACTGCAACACTGACCATCAGACTCGTTGTTCCCTCACACCTCTGCTGCACTTCTTTGGAATTCAGTTCATCTGCTGACACCGGTAACTCTGTATGTTGGCTGACAAACCTGTCCATACCTACACCTGGAGGTTTTTCAGACCTACAACCTTCGTCCTCTTGTTTTATGAGGAAAGCTGGTAGGGTGTGCAAAGTGTTAAACAACAAGTGTTGTCACACCATACAGAACAAGCCACCATTGTGTAAATCATTTAGCACCCTAACCTTGCATTCACTGCAAGTACACTGCTGGGAGATTCTAGCATTTCCATCTAACTGTCCATGGAAAACAACATATATAATGGTCCAGTAGGAAACAGAAAAGATGCTATTTTAGAAGAATTCAGGAAGGAGCATTAAGAAGCATCTTACATCTTTAAAAGCTGAAGTCACACATAGGTGGTGAAGCAGCATAAACACCGGTGGGATGAACTGGGTTGGAAGAAGAATCTTAAAGCCTTTGCCTCTCAGAAGGGCAATGGCAACAGCCCTATAGGCCCTTTATAAAATCAGGTACTATGTAATTATTTTCTGCTCGAGCTCAATCAGTTTCAACTGCTGTTACAGAGAAAGTACAAAACAATCATCCACTGTTCACTCCTTGTTTCCAAGCAGTGCTGGCAGTTCAGGCGGGACACTTGCACGGTGTACTAGGAATTCTCACAAGGATGGTAACTGACCTCTGCACAAGAACGTAGCTGCAAGATGTAAAGTAATACTTTACAATGGTGCAAGGTCTGCCAGAGCTTGCGTGAGGGCCTGGGCAGAGCTGGTAACTTGGAAGAGAAGAGGGCTGACTGCACAAAGGTGCTAGAAACAGGAGGAAAAGTCTTCCACTTTGGAGTGTGAGGGCTGAGCAAAGGGACTTTTGTTTAGCTACATGCATGTATAACAACAGTGTGACAGCTACAGCAAGAGATCTGAGGTTAGCTGGAAAAATAGGCAAAAAGCAAGAAAACACTGATGAGTGAAAGATCTGAAATGTCCTTCCTTCGTGGAATGAAAAAGTATCCAACTGAAACATTCTGGATTCTCTATGACAGAACATGAGTTTAAAAAAATACATCTGCCTTATGCAGAATAAATGATGAATGAAGAAAACAGAGTTTGGAACAGTCACAAGAATAATAAATTCTTATGCTATTCATGAGACGAAGGCTGGATGATTAACACACAGAGCAGTAGCAGGTGGGGGAGGATGCGTGAGCAGGCTGACATCTGCAGTCCTGCTGCCGAGTACTGAAGCAGATCTGCAGAGCGATAGCAAGGACTGCTGGAGCAGCTGGAAGCACTTAAAGCTTTCGGCAGCTGGTTCTAACATCACCTAGGGCCGACAGCTCACACAACAGATGATCCATAAAGAGACTGTGGGATGAGAAAGCAGCCTCTGGTACTTGGTGCTGTCTGTGTAGGGCAGAAAGAGATGCCTACCCAGCAACACCGATCACATGAAGTGCTCCTCAAGGAGATAACACAGCATTACCATGAGAACTGGCTTAATTTAGCATGCAGGTACATAAAGTGTTAAGAACAAAAAATTAGCTTCGGACATGACTAGAGGTGTTTTAATAGGACGATGATAAAATACACATTAAATCAATTTTCAAAGAGCTTAGAAGAAAAAAGTGACCTCTATGTTTACTGGCACCTGAGTAGACATTACTATTAGAAATCCTTGGTCTCTGAGAAAACCTCAAAGGTAAATCTCTACATTCTGCAGCAACAAACTGAAGCACCATGTGGACAACTTGTGAAGGCTGACAAAGGATCAGACCACGGAAGAAGACACCAAAACCAATTTGTGCACTGTTCCACTAAGCAGCCTCTCTGTTTCATGTTAAAGACAGATATAAACATAACATGGACTTTAAAAAGCTTTTGTATTTAAAATTAGAGGTACTAAGACAAGGGTCAGTGTAAAGAAGTACCTTAACAACCACACCATGTGAACAGAGAAGGCTGTTTCAGGGTACTGTAGCCACTACCTATTTGCCTATGACTGTCTACACACACTGACCAACGCTCTCCCTGTACTCTTTGCTTTTTGCTTCTTTTTATTGTTCCTTAAACAAACCAATGTGCTCAGGCAGAGAACAAAGCAACAATTTCCGTCCCTAGAAGAACTACGGGAGCAGATGAATGTGTTCATGCATCCACAGCTGTGGGACACGCTGACATGTCCTCTTACTGGTTAGAAGCAATGCTGCAATGCAAAGATATTCCTTCTCACTGTCTCCTGGAAGTCAGATGGCCTGAAAACATTAAAGCCAGGCAGTATTTCCATACGTGATTGGACTGTTCTTTATCTCTAAATTACTTCAGAGAGGAGATCACAGGGCATAGTTGGGCGGACATTTATCACACACAAGAAATAAAGCACCAACAATTTTATGAAAGATGCATCACAAAGAACTCACTTTGAGCTTTAATAACCACAATGGACCTGAAGGAGAGTTCACTTAACACTGCGTGAATACAACTGCAGTCACATATAGAAGTGAGAAGCAGACATGCAATTTTGGTTTCTGTATATGCGAGAGTGTGGTTATTTCTTCCTGATAGCCTAAGTTAGAGTATTTCAGTGGGGTGGGGGGGGTGTGGGGGGGAAGAAAGTAGAAGAGGAGTAATCATATGTATAGTTTCAAGAAAAGATTATAAAGCTGATGACTGCTTGATAAAATGAGCTGATTTCAAAGAGAATTTCATAGGAAATTAAAGAACAAGATCGAACCGTAAGTCTTTAATATAAAACCATGAAGATGCAGTTTTATTAAGCATGTTTCAATTAAAATTTGGATAAAATATCAAATAAGAAAAGCCTAAGATGACAAGAATATAAGCCCAAAACAGGTCTGAAAGAGATCTGCTGGCATGTGTGAAACTCAAGGTGCAGGTACTGTCTCTACCGACCAGCACTTCTGGTGCTACAAACAACGTAACCTCTGCATTTAGCAGGATATACATTGATTCCAAATCTCTCTGCATCTGCCCTTGCAAGAGCTATTCATAGTGGAAGTGTTGCAAGGCTCTGAGCTGGCACACACTTTGGTCAACTGCACCCATTTCCATCCAGTTAAACATAAAAATCGCATGAAAGCTTGATAAATGACCACATTGCAGTCAACCGGGCTGCAGCAATGACCCAAACAAGACCCAAATTTAACCCACCAAATTTACTGTAATTACTGCCATGATGTTATAAAGGTATTGTCAAAAAAAAAAACCCATCCCTAACAGTTGTATGTTACAGATGACCTTTAGTACTAACAAAGTTGGAATTTACCCATGCTTACCATAAGATGTTATTTAAGATACTACAGTTATTTCCTGTTCTAAGTGTAGAGAAGTACTGCTGTAGGTAAGGTAAGGACTTCTAACAGCAGTTTCCTAAGTAGAAGAGTTAGCGTAGAAAGTCCTTGCAAAAAAAAAAACAAAAAAACAAAAAACTGCATACAACTGCTACAGCCAGAAGGTCACTAATGTCTGTATGTTCTTACACAGCTTTTGGGATCTGGAGACTAAAATATTTGTAGAAATTATTTTTGCTGCTTTCTGGATGGCATGTTACAAACAGTAACATGGAGAACTTCTGTGGGTTCAGTTCAGTGTTTAGTCGGGCATGACTGCAGCAACCCAGAAGGGACTCAGTGTCTGGCACAGATCTGGCTCCTGCAGGAAGCACTGCTCTCTCCTCACTCCTCTCAGTGAAGGTGGGGCGGTGCTGCTGGACCCAATGGGGAAAGGGAGGACAGACATCTCTCCCAGAAAACGAAAGGTGTCCCACATTGGGTCTCAGCAGTTGTTGCTAGAGAACTGTGAAAGGGGATCCAAAGGCAACCACAGCCCCCAGCAGCCCATACCTGAATTCATTTGTTTCTGTTTTTTTCCCACCAGGAACAATGCCAGCTGTTAGAAACCAAGTACAATCATGGGCCTGGCCTAGTCGTCTACGTTAACTTTGGATCCAGTTTCTGATCTGGCCATCCTGGAAGAACTTTGTTATGGGGTAAGAGCAAATTGCAAGCGGCAACATGGGCTGTGAAGGAAAGCACCCACAGATTTACTAATCTTAACAGACAAATACTGTTATAAAAATGATAACCTTACTCAAAAAAAAAAAAAGCCCAAACCCATAATTTGTATACAAGGCTGATAAATATTCTGAAATGTTACAATAAATAGCACACAGTTGTAAAAACAGTAAATGGTTGTACTTTTCACACCGCAGTACAGCAATAGAAAATACTAACTTCTTAAATCACAACCTGCCGTGTGCCACAGCAGGAAACAGAAGTGGCCAGCTAACCTGCCTGTTAGATACACACTGAGAAGTAGTTACGTTATAGACAACTGAGGAAAGAGCACCTATTGTACAGATGATATATATTTCTCATATAAGTAATCATAATAAGTAGTAACTCTGAGTTTTAGCACCTATCAGTTAATAGCATTACTATTGTGTTAAGATATACTTTTCTCTCAAAACTGCCGTTTGAAATAAGGTAGACCTGAACTTGCTGAAATCCTACTGGTGCCGTCACTTGAGCAGTGACTGGCCACGAGCTGTGTTTGGAGGTATCCTTTCAGATCTACCTTTCACTTCTTTCTCACTTCTTTGAGGGAAGCTGCTGGTATTTAAATGGAACATTTTCATCTTGGAGTTTCTATCAATACATAAGTTAAACCCAGACACCTACAGGGGGCGATTCAAGTGAAACTGATCCACTTTAACGATCGGAACATTTCTAGCGGTAAGTAGATGGCTCTATAACATTGTTTTGCGTAGAAAAGTCATATAAGAGTGCTGAGTGGTATTTTCAATTTGTATGACACAAACTAAAGCCATCAGCACTAGCAGTGAAACCAATCAACTAGTATTTCCTGTATATGGTTGCTCATGGTCTTGGGACAATGGTTTCCAGATAGCAAATACAGGAATGGAATAGCTACAGAACATACAGTCCTACTTCCTGTATGGACAGCTGGAGTTCTTACTAGTCTTAGGCTCACCAAAAATATACGAGTGTCAAAATGGAAATCTAAGGCACACAAAATACCATAATGATTTGATGTATACTGTATATTACGTAGTCAAGAAGCATAAAACTGCTGGTACAAAACGATGGTGTAATATGTCTTTGTTTCATTATTATTTACAATCCCTTCATATCCTCTATTTGAACTAATATTAAGCTTTGAACTAAGATTTGCAGCATACCCGGTTTTTACAAATTTTACTTAAGATACAAAGAATGGGTTCAATTCAGCCATCTTCTGCCATCAGCACTTCTGCTGACAGGAATCTGTGCAATTGAATCCCAGGTCATTATATAGTGATTGCTACTTCAGACCTTGCTCCTGCAAACACTACGTGTGTATGCACTTATACAGGAGAACAGTCTCAATGATCTACAGCTGTATTTAAGTATCTGTAGCACCAAGGTCCTGACTGGCACTATATGTGAAAAATACCATTTAAGTACATTTCGTACCAAAACTGTAAACGTTGCATTTACAGTTCAACTTTTCAAGGAAAAAGCACCTTGTCTAGATTTTAAATAAAGGAGACCTAGAAAATTCATGTTCCTCTGTTACAGCACCACTACAGTATAATAACATCAAGTATATTATTAGTTTACTTTCACACTGGAGAATTCTAACCTCATTATGCCCATGGGTTACCCAGCCGGGAGGACTCTGAGGCAGACTTTAGGTACAGCTTCGTCTCTGGGCCCTGATCCTGCAGCTCTCAGCCAGGAGAGGAGGCCTGGCTTGAGCAGGTACGGCTACGTGGAACTGTTCTCACGGAGGAAGTTGCAGGACGAGGTCAGTCCTTAGCTAACATTGCCATTTGGTAATCGGTTTAAATAAATAAGTTTTAAAAGGAAACACATAGGAGAGGAGAATCAGAAAGAAGAGTGGGATGCTACAGCATTTAGAAGCAATGGAGTGCCTGTTTTCTCTCTGGTTTGGCAAATACTGAATTCTTGGTATGACACTATTCCAAGAGAACCGGAAAACAAAATTTGTATGCTTGGAATACAACCTTTTCTACTCAAAATGTATAAATCACTTAAAAATTTACAAAACATTTTTGTAAAAAACCTGAACTCAGCTGGTGAACATTACAGATGGGTTTTCTCAATGAAAAATTAGCTGTTAAATAGTAGAAATGTTATTATTTTTCAACACTTCCTTTACGTTTTCCTCAAATTAACATATATATTTTTTCAGAATAGAATAAGGCAACTCTAGGGGGTATCTCTTATCCCAAAACAATTCAACCCCTGAGGTCTTTGGAACATTTGGCTGTCACGTTAACTTATAATGTTCCAAATGAATGAGACTTATGCACTTATTGCTCAAAGAAATCGTAACAAATGCTGCCTTTAAAAGAACAAAAATCATAACTCCTCAATAGCGACACACGTATTGACGTCTCCCAATTTCATGTTTGCACGCTCTCTTTCAAATAATAAAATGTTTCTGCACTGTATAAGTTGTTTATATGTAATAAAATCTTCCACAAATAAAGGGCAAGTCTAAAAACAATCACATACTATTAGCATACATACTGCAGCTGTAACAATATGGAACTCTACACAGCAAGAATAAAATGATTTCTTCTGTAGAGTATGCACAAACCTTAGACAATATGATCCTTATACTATACTATTTCAAGTTAATTTTAAAAATAGAAAGTGCTTTTAAAATATATATTTACAGCTTAAAAACAACTTCCAGCCATCATTGCCAAGAACTTCATTTCATATGGAAGGACACATCTAGAGAAAAACAATCATTGGTTTTCTAAAAGGTTTCTCCGCCATTTGTACTGCGTAGCAATGGTTGGAAGTTGTTAAAGCAATGGCACCATGAAGTAATAATTCAGCTTATTTATTTTAACTGTTTGATGTGGTTAAGCACCAAGAGCTGTGTAGAGCTATTACTGTATAACTTGATTTAACACCATAAAATGTGAACCTGTTAAAATCCCTATAAATGATTTTTGTAGTAAACAGACTTGATTTAAAGCACCAAAATATAAATTCCTAAAGGTAATAAACTGAATGATTTCAATCAAGGTTAATAACCTAAACAAAATCTTCTTTTTAGAATGTATTAAAACTATACAATTTTTTTTTATTTTTTTTTCTTTTTTTGCTTAAAATGTGCTTGAGCACCACCAAATGTTAAAGTCACAGTTTAAGAAATCCCCCCCACTTGTTTTATTTTTTTTACCTCAGCCTTAAAATGGTTGAGATGAGCAAAGAGTAAACGACACGAGACTTGTCTTTAAAAGCACCTTAAAGAAACACTGCGTAATGCTGCACCAGGAGGAGGCATTTGATAATAAAGCCTAAGCCCAATGGTTGTAAGGCCCTGCAACTCGAGTGAGGGCATAAGAAGATACTGTTATTACGTTATCTTTCGTTACTGTTAATGCTCTGCGTGATGGAATTTGGTTGAACTCATTGTCTTCATAAAAAATCTCTCTGTTTTCACTCGTTTGCTTTGTTTTCCTGCTGCTGGAGTTCAGTTCAGTGTTCTCCGTTCCTAATCTTTCTGCTTCTTTTTCTTTTTCTTTTGCCCTCTCAGCCATCTTTGCTTCCCACATGGCTAAACCATGTTTTGGCTCATTTAGATTTTTGTGTTGGTAGAACACTAAGGAGATCCGCGTGGGGTGATTGCGGTTGGGTTTTTTAATAGGTGTGGTAGCGTGGAGCTCACGTCTCGCGCATTCGATGAGGATGGAACCGTGAGAAGGTGCCACAGCGACGCCGCCAATGTCATCATCCAAAAAATTGTGCTCGCTGTCTGACCACATTTCCTCAGCTTTTTCCTCGGGATCAGTCGGTTGTCCCAGCGCACTGCTTTGCTTTTCGTCAGCGCAGTCAAAATCACACATCTGCTCTCGATGGGAGCTACCCTTTTCCACCGGGCATCTGTGGGAACAGTCGGCTTCGTTTCCAACTGCTTCCTTTGCTGGAGAGCTTAACGGTACTGACAGATCGCAAGAGCTGATCATCTGCGAAGAAGGAGAACTGTCTGACTGAGGCTGACAATTCTGCTTGTCTGGCTGATGTTCAAGTATACTGGGCAGGGGATCTTTGTGGGCTGGGGGGCCTGGAGCAGTGACCTCTGGAAGAACTGGCGGCACACCGTTCATCTTATCATTCAGCAAAATTCCAGTATAATCTTTGACAGACACATCAAAGTTCTTACAATTAAGATAAGGTGTCACGTGAGGTTGCTTACTACTGCACTCAAAATACCCGTAGGGAACTGAAAAATCTTGTTGAATATTAGTCACTGCTGTTATGCCAGGCTTATGTGCTAACGATGAATAAGGATGTAAACTATCCACTTTAAAAGGGGAGGAAGCCGTATATTGTTTTAATAAGGAACAATTTTTAGTAGTGTTTGAAGTATGTTTCATGGCACAGAGGTGATCAGGAGTCTCCGTTTTTATCCCAGGTTTTAAAGCATCTGCTTTGTTCCCTAAAAGAAATGCACACCAAAGTGTAAGTACTTTTCTTCAGTTAAACAAACACACCTTTGATGGTGTTTTCATGCTTGCTACACATTTTTCAAGACGGTGATTTTTAACTTAAAACTACATACATAATTACCTTGCTGAATTACTTCCTTAACCTTTTCCAGCCAGACTGTTGGTAAATAAAATTGAAAGGCATTTCACAGAGGGATGGATAAAATCAACAGGTAAAATCAATTCAGTGCTCAGTCGCAGTTCATGCAGGTGCTGCCTACCTTCAGCACTGCTCCACCTAGTGGGCAGCAGTGCACAGGAGATGTAGCTGCTGAAAAAGGTCTGAAACTAAGCCTGCAAAACAACAAAAATGATTGACCTCCAGCTTAGTAGAGAAGTTGACTGATGGGCTTTGCATCGCACCCCAACCTGCTATACGTCTGTTTTGCTGGCAAAACAGTACATCAGAGGTCTTCCAAGTTCTCATAAAGGACCGGCTCTGTCAGCGTTGTCTCTTTGTTCCACAAACACACAAAGTTTAACTGCTTTACCAAATACAGAAGAACTATTTTCTCTTCTACTAACTTATAAACAGTGATAGATTAGAAAATATTCTTTCAATATTGTTTCAAGAATGAGGGAAAAAAAAGGAAACTGTTAGTATACAAATAGTGTAATTGAAGGCGACATGAGGAAACTGCATCAACTCTTTTTTATGAAATCAAACTCAAAGCATTTCATTTAATTAAGAAAAAAACAAAGCACACCCAAAACAATGCCTTCCTTCAAAAGACTTGCAATGCAGTGCTTGAGAACAGCACTTTCTACTAGCTCTCAAGAGAGATGTCTTTTGGAGATACGCTTTTATCAAGCACTCAGGCAGCAGGTCCAGCAGACTCCCCATTGCCTGCCAGAAACTTCTTGCTTTGTGGGGCAAAGGAGCAGAGATCCAAGCAGCAGCACAGTTAGCGGAAGAGAGGAGGTGGGATATGAGGTGACAGAGGCAGCAGCATCCCAGGGGGAAGAACAATTTGGGGAGGTGCATTTTGTTTTAATTGAAAACATAACTGAATCAATTTCTACGTTGGATTGGGTTTTGCACTGGTTTAACTTTTAACCAGCAGACTGTAAACGTGAAAAAAGGTAATTCAAATGGTATCTTGCACCGTAAGGCTGAGAAACAAATGCACATTGAAAACACAAGTCCTGTTGAGAAAAAGAATTTCCTACTGCGTTGCTGTTTTTACTGGCTCAGCAATATACACCCACTAATGACCCATCTGGGACACTGAAAATACATTTAACAGCATCAGAAGGAATAAATATTCTCTACATAGGGAATATACATATCAGAAAGATATAAAACTCAGGTTCAGATCACATGGAATCTCTCCCCAGGATCACCTCCTGCTACAACAGGATCTGCTGGATAAAGGACTTCTCCGCTGTGGGCAGCTGAGCAGCTGGCTCCTCTGTTCTACCCAATACAGGCCAAGAAGAACTGCCAATATTTACGGAGACAAAAATAACATTGCTATCTTTAATGTTTAGTTGCCCAGAATAACATGGTTAATGATGGATAAGGAAGGATGTATGGTTTTTATCTTTACTAGGATTTTGAATGCTCTCAGCATGAGTACAAATGCAAAAATTAACAAGTTGCACTGCTTGATACTGACTAGAGTTGCGTCATATATGCACCCTACCAAACATACAGCACCTCCGCAAGACTTGGCAGAACTCTGTTTCAGACCAAGTCTTCACTTACGTGTGCTCTACTACCAAGCAGACCTAAACTGGCTTCAGCACTGTAAAGGTCCTCCTCCCTACTGTCTTTGCTGCTGGCTAAAACCAGAAGATCATCCTGTTTTATCACTTCTCGATTTCCAGCTCTGTGTATAATGAAGATACACAGGTTACATAATTGCTTTCTCCAGTTTACCATCAGGAGTGATGGCAGCTGCATAGTCTAATTTCAGCTCCTCTGTTTCATAGGCTGTTTGATTCGTTTTCATATTGAACCTAATAATCTGCCAGACTCGTTATTTCTCAGGACTAAAATGACACCTCCCATTGGCAAAATGGAAAGGATCAACCAAAGGAGTGATCCCCTACTACAGCAAAATGCTGTGTGTGTAAGTTAATGCTATAATGCTCTAAATTCATAATTACAGGCATTTACATTTTCAGCAAGAGGCAGAACAGAGATCTTTACAGCAAAATTCAGCCATTGCCCTGTACAGGAAGCACACACAATGTGCGTAAATGCTCCCAGTTATTAATCCTGGCTATCTGCAGCTATGTGTGCCATCTGCACATTCGAGCTTACTGTGTTGACTTCTTTCTAGAGGCAGAAAAAATGACATGAACCGTGCGTTCCACTTACAGAACCTTCAGGGATCCCACTGTCACAATCTCTGTGATAAAAGCTTTTACCATGGAAGCAAAATGTTTTAATTCATTTTCTGATCTTTCCATCTCTGAAAAACCTTTTCACTCCTTTGAGTATTTCTTCATCACTCTTATTATTATCAGCAGCCCTTTAAAATTACCTGAATATTTCAAGCCCAAACAAATTATGGAAACCTACTTGATGGCACAGTTACTTAATTATTTTTGTATGTTTAAGGGAATAAAATCTTACATTCCCAAAGCATACAGCAGAACTCTGGACAGCACACCATTATTGCAAGGCATGGTTCTCAAATAAAGAAGTCATGCCTTAACTACAGAGCCATGTGCAGGTAGACAGTTGGTACCTATTTCAATGTTTCAAAACAACTTTCCAGTGAGACCAAACCATTTCAGAACTCCTTCACAAGCCAGAGTCCTCTAATCCTTCCAAGGCTTCCAGTCCACCTGCTGCAAGTTATTAATCACTTCACTGGAGGAACTGTTGGACGATGTCCTCGGCCTGAGAAGAGGCTTTATATTTGTTTCAGAGCCTGGGCTGCATCTCCCAAACTTGCATGAAGATTAACTCAGTGTCTGTCTAATTTCCTAGGAGAGCAACAATACTGATTTAATTATTCCATCTTGCTCTATGCAAAACCTTATTTGTTGCCAAGAGAAACGTGCAGTCAGAGCGCTGAGTACCAATCACAGACATGTCAAATTGACTCTGGTTTTGTTTGCAACCTTTTTCCTAGAAAGTGCAGCCACTCTTCTAAATAGATTTGATTATCGTTCCTCACATTAAATCTATCACCATGTATCTCATTAATTAAAACTCAAAATTAAAGCAGGTAGGCCAAGACTCCACTTTTCTTCCCCAAAGGTAGACAGTGCATTTTAATGCCACAGATTTGTTTTCTCGCTTCTAATCAGAGTCTACTCCGTGGCTTCCTTGATTTTCTGCTTTTCATTACTGAAAAGTCTCACAGAATAATTTTGTTCTCCAAAATGCTGGTCCAGAACCTGACCTGAGGTACAGCAGCAACTGCACAATTTGCTCGAGGAGCAGCTCTACGCTGCACACACACATATTGTCACAGAAGACTGTGTGGGCAAAGTGACAGCCCTGTAATGCAAAAAGGAAACTTTTCACTAGCTGCTATGAGGTGGAATCTGTTCCACTTCTCTCACTGCACCAATGGGATTTCAAGGAAAAATGTGAAAATTACTGTTTGATTTGATAAGTTTATTGTTGTGTTGGTTTTTTGCAAGCCTCTTCCTCTGTGCCAGCATCTGTGTCACTGAAGTATCAGAAGGAAATGCTCATCAGCTCACACTGTCAGAAAGCCATTATTTCTCATACAAAGCAGAGGGCAGTTCTTGTACTTTTAAATGATAGAATTCAGTGCCTGCTACTTAGATAAACATTCCCACAACTGTATTTGAAGATGCTTCTATTGGCGTTATTTATCAGAATGTGGGATCTTGAACACGTTTCATTGGTTCACAATCATTACTCATGACTGCTAAAACACCACCACCAAACTTCACCTGTTTTTTCCTGTGCCAACAGAATATCAACTACAACTTGTTTGTTAGCCCTTAAAATGAGGAGTATGGAAATATGCTGGGAGAAAGAAAAAGAGTATGAAGGAGCTTTTCCTTTCTCCTTCCCCTGAGATGAGTAAGTCACAACATCACATCAGAAAAGACCAGCAGAATGTGATGGGCAGCACTCACCTAAGCAATGCAAAGAGTTACTGAGATTTTCTGGCGCTTCAGTTTTCAGCTTTATTGGTGTTGAATATTTCTTATCCACTAATTGCTGCTTTTCACTTGGGGTCCTCCTCGTGTCAGGTTTCTTTTTCTTTGTAGCTCTCAGAGGCTCAGCTAACATTCGTACTTCTCTGGGAAATGCTGTGAGCACCTGTATGGCTCCGGCTTTAATCTTAGCTTCCAATCCCTCTTCAGTGCCAAATTCATCCGTTTGTGAAATTTTGTAGAGAGGTAACACATGGAGCTGCTCATCGCTCGGAATCACCCCGACTCTCCGGTTGTCCTCCTTTGTTAACGTACAGACCTGGCAAGAACAGGAACAGTTACAAACGCAGTCAGAGTACAAAAGTTATTTAAATGTTTACGCACTCAGCCTGGACTTCAAGGTTTCCTCGTGTTTTGTAGTCTCAGTGCCACAGATCTTTTGAGCAGGAACATCTGACAAGTATTTGGTTTGATTGGTGGTGATGCAGAAAAATCACCTCATCCTTCAGGTACCGATGAAGGCATTCTGTCTCGAAGAGGAACTCTGGTTCTGCTCATGCTATCCGCAGATATTTGCCAAACTCCACAAATAATCTGACTTGTAAATAGAGTGGGATTTAATATATACTCAATGCTTAGAATCTTTTTTTAAGAGTAAGGAATCAGAACATGAAAATATTTTAATTTGAATTCAACCAGAAGTTTCCATGACACGGTTTTAGTTGGCAAATGAAGTTATCCATATTGCTGCTTATTTTGCTGTTTGTTTTTAAAACAGATCTCAACTCTAACTCCCTATCTACATGCATTCACGCTCCCCCAGCTCTGCCTGCTGTAACAGAGTCATGAGACCCGGCAGACATTTGGTTTCTCTCCGGCCACTGACCTACTTTCTCTTGTTAAATTATGTGTTGCTGTGAGATACGGGAGCCAAGAGGAGCACGCTGGCTAGATCCAGTCTGATAAGAGCACATCAAAAATGTGGAAGTAATATCCAAATGCATTGCAATGATTTTCTTATTCAAGTTTTTCCATGTCGCTGCTGAACCTTTTCAGTACTTTATGATTATCAGCTCCTCTAGAGTTGCAATTATTAGTATTAAATCTTCACCTTAAAAACAAATGCTTTTTTTTTTTTTCCCTAGTGACAAAAACAAAAACCAACCAACCACCAAAAAAATCCCTTTCTTAAGAACAGAAGAGCAGACCACCTCCACATGGCTTCACTGTGCTTTTCTAGGGATGGCGTTTGGGTAAGTGTCCATACAAACACACTGTTAATAATTTCATTCATCCAATTCACAGGACGATGCTGTTTTTCCTCAACGCACTGCATTACTTGAAAGCCATGCGTTCATATCACGGCGTGGTTAATCTTCTATTTCACGGGGAGTTACTAACTACACACACAAAGGAATCTGAGCACTATCCAAGGATAGATGATCCTCCCCCTAACTGGAGGCATTCTCATCCATCATTGTGCAGGTTGAATGCACTGTATATCACCAGTTAATTCAACTTTCCAAAATCTTGCCACCATGCCTAACATTACAGGAGAAAATAATAATAATAATAATATAATTTAGGAAAAACAGATGTTTTATAGCACAGCTTTCACATAAAAGCATCACAGATTTATTTCCACAACAGAATTACAGAATCACAAACTGAAAATCCTAAATAAATAAAGTGCTGGTTAGGGCTTTAGAAATAGCTAAATGCAAAGCTTGACAGTCACAGAGCAGCAAAAGGAGAAAATCTGAGGGGCACAAAGGAGAAGAGCTTTTCAGGTGGCATTTAAAGGGACTGGGGGACAGGCTTTTAAGAAGGCAAGGTGAAAGGGCAATTAGAAGCTGATGAGTAGCATTTACTGATGTGCTTGCTCCATGCGCACTTACCTCTATTGCGCAGCCTTTGGACTACAAGGAAGATTTAGAAAAAACAAGTTGTTCCATGAGCAGCAAATGACACCTGGTTTCCTATGGACTTCTTTGTCCCCACACTCCCACACAGCCGCTCCCAGCACCGTTATCTCTGCCCCTTCGGCACCTTGCTGCACCATGCAACAGCAAGCTGGCCCTGCTGGTGCTCTTTGCTACCCTGGGCTCTCACCCGCTCAGCAGTGAGCTCCCACAACACAAAGTGTGGAAGAAGAGGCTGAGGTCTCCAAGACAAGTTTCTGCACAGTTCAGTGAGATTTGGTTGAAACTTGCCAGCAGATTCCAAGTTATTCAGGAAGGGGAGAAAGGGTAAGACACACAGAGAGCACAGCTACATACAGCTCAGCGCATCCCCCACTCCCAAACTAACACCAGAAAGGCAGTTTGCATGAAAGTCACCAAGCTTCCATTTGCTCTTATTCAAAATTGCCTGATTCTCACTTGTTAAAAACTCTGCCCATCCCGTGCCTGGACCCATCTGCTAGTCTGAAAAATGTCTAAATCTTGAGACTCAAGTCCATACAATCTTGTTTATTTTGAAAGGCAAGGCCCTCGCCCAACATACAGTCTGCATTTTCACACATTTCACCGGATATATTGTCGGAAATCTTATCTTGTACAGTTATTAGATTCATTCTTTCCCATAAAGACATTTTCTTCTGTATTACTTTTAATCTGATTTGTAATAAGGCAATAGTAGATGAGAAGTACATTTTTGCAGTGTTGGACCTGGGGGAGGCATGTAAACAGAGAGAAAAATCTAAGCTCCTGCCAGGTGAAAGAGCCTCCTCTAGGTAGAAATGAGTTATTTGTCAATATCAATCACAAGGAACAAGAAGGAAGCCAAAGAACTCCTGAGCAATTAGATAAGGGCTGTACTACATCGGCAGGACTATGAAGAGGTGACAGGCACCTCCAACGTACAATATATTAACTACTGAATGAAAAAAAATGAATGTATATTAAAAATCATGCAGAAAAGTAAATGCAGTGCCAGTACATCTAAAGCCTAAAAGCTGTACAAGAAAGCTTCAGGCGTGCAGTTCCTCAGGGTCACTGTTTCTTACAATGTATTTTATTCTAAAAAGAAGAACATAATTGCTAGCGGATAGCCCAAGACTTCATGTTACCAGGAGACGAGCTACGAATTCAGGCCCTACAGACCAGCTGGCAATTCACGGCTGAAGCAGAGTAATCCAGCAAATGTGAAACACCCATTTGAAAAGCCACTCTAATGCTGAAATTTGTGCAAAATCTTCCGCTAGGAAACGACTACCGTGAAGTTAAAAGCAACATTTTCCATTGGTATTGACAGCGTGTGCAAACTGCCCAGTACTAAAACTGACCACGAGAGAGCCATGGACTCAGTTAAACCTCACACAGTGAAGCTGCATGTCCTGCTAGGCTCAATACTTCTTCCAGAATGTGCAGCTAAATCATCCAGCCTGCTCAAAAGCCAAAGAAAATGTTGGTCAGGTACTTTGTTGATGTTTCCAGAGTGCCTGGTGATCAAATCCAGGCCTAATGCTGGGGTTTGTGATGTCATGGAAAAACCTGCATATTCATGAGACTTCTTTTCCCCACTGAAATGAGCCCGCGAACTCCATGAAATTTCCTACACATCTGTAGCCACGCAACTCTGAATGCATAATTCTGAGCCACTTTGATCTGCCTTCAGCCTCTTGAACTTCACATGCAGAAATGATGTAGCCTTTTCCACTGTGTCGTAAGAACAGATGTTTTAAATTCAAGATGCAGCAAAAGCAGTCAAACGGCATTTGTAAGCCTGAAAGTCGAAAATCAGATTTCCCATCCTCATCTCCCCCGTGCAGATGGAAAGGAGGGGATGCCACCTGGGACTCTGAGATGCTGTGTGGTCACTGCTCATCATCACAAATACAAACAGATTTGCTTTCTTTTCTGTGACAGCTGAAAAACCACCATTTTATTGGCTTGTTATAACCTGAATGAGCTTTTGTAATCCCAGAGTCAGCAAAGGGAATGCCAGACATTTCTCCCTCGGACCACCTGAGGTTAAGCTAACAGCAGCTGCTGGCTATACGCACCTCAGGCAGCACCATCCTGCTGTATGCTGTAACACAATGTGGTGCACTACCCACTGCCTGGGAGCTCACAGATTACTGGAGTGAAATTCTAGTGTTTCTCCATTTTCACAATACAAACAGCAACAAAAACCCTTCCCTTAAGGAGTTGTGGAGATTCCCTGATTAGTTATCATCTGACCCACCAGCTTGAGGATCTAAGCACACAGTCCAACATGCAGCCATGAACCATCGCCAGACACGTTCTGTCACTTATTGCAAAAGCCTGGACCTACACGCAGTGATAACTTGATGAGCTGTAAATACAGAACCACAGTAACTCACTGCAGGAGCAGGGAATCTTCTTAAAAATATAACGGGAAAAAACAGAAGAGGAAGTTTGTCAGCAGTTGCTTATTGACACTAACGTGGTTCTGCTGCCAGTAATAAATTTTACATGGCAGCAGCCCACAAAGCATAGATTTCTCTTTTCTCCTTTCTTCCACAGCGCCTGCTACAGATCATGTGGCACCAACGACTACACAGAATTGCAGCTCTGTCCTTCCTCCATGCCAGCAAATAGGGCAGCAGATCCCACACGGTGAGAGAGCCATACGTGGTACATCCTCAGCAAAGCCTTCATTAACCATTTTGTTCTTGTCGCTGCAAAACCTCCCACGTCTGTGACTTACACGGATTTGCACAAATACTAAAAGTATAACCCATAGCAGCCAAGCCATTAAAAACATGTCCTGCATTTCACAGAATCCATTATCAACTATAAAGTCTTTATTTACGTGCTGCTCATTTACTGTCTATAAGCAACACTGTATCCTAGCATTGCCCTGTAACATCCATGGCCCTTGGGAAAACACCAAAAGATGACAAAAAGTCACGGATGTTTTATTTACTGCCTGGTTCATCAAAAATTCAGCCCATAGGCAGAGATGGCTTTTGCTTCTTTCAGATAAACACTTCAGTTCACACCTCTGTAGAAACGCCCCATGTTTTCATTCTACTACAAACAAGAAATATCCATTTTTGCCCTTAGCTTTTCTTCCAGAATGCAGTTCTGCACAATTCAGGCTGTGATTTTGTCAGCCAAGTCAAATTCCTGCAGTAACCTCAATTTTTTAACTCAATTTTCAAGTTAAAATGTATTATCCTACTTGTATCTACTAAAGACGTTTCCAAGATCCTTTTTTCATCCACTCCTAGCAAAAAGGACCATAATTTCTTTTCAGAATCATGTGCAAATAATTCAGCTGATCATCAAAGCTTGTGTACCTGGTGTAACATAGGAATGCTTTTCTGAATGCTTTTTCTGCTTTTCTGGCAGAGTCAGAGAGAGGAAATTCTTATAGCAGCTGATTAGAAATTTTCTTTTAAACATACAGGAAGCTCCGTGCTGGTCATTAAGCTCACTCCGGTGCTTTGCATGTCCGTGTCTGATGTAAACCACTGAAATACATTCAGTTTTCCCTTTACTTTGGTGCACTGAGCAGTATTCCTCTCATACTTGTGGTGAAAGTGATTCACCAACAACTGAGAGGAGAAATGAAAACGTGTCACTTACGCCATCACTACTGGTAATAGAGCCGGCAGCGTTTTACGCACAGCATCCTGTGATGGATTTATTTCTACTCTTTTAGTCTAGAGGAACTTTGGGTTTTACCAATGAGAATTTTGTGTCTGAGTAAGGAGAGGAAGCAATCTCACCAACACTAACAAGGTGCAAGATGACAAGTGTGCTTTGTAACTGCTAGGTGCACTCATTTATACATATTATGTACATTTTTAAAATCAAATAAAGGAAATAAATACAAGAGAAAAAAGAGTAAATTAACTTTGAGGCTGAAAAAGCAGGGCAAATCATTCCTGTTCTGTTTATTGGCTCATTTTTGGAAAACAATCACCCATAAGAATGCTAGCAGCCACCTCAGTAGGGTGTGATACTCTGTACTACATGGTGCACACAAAATACGTCACAGGACGCAAATGGCTCCGTCATGAGCACTGGTGGCCTATAAGAAATGGTGCTTTATTTTAGACTGAACAGGTAATTGGAGTAGCTGCTGGAATTAGAAGGGAATGTAGGAGGTGATTGGACAGCTGTTAAAATCACACATGGTAATTTTGATGTGCTTACCACCACTTTTCCTATTTGGTTACCAGATCTGGTTACAGGCTAAAACTGACAGCCCTAATTTTGATGATCAACAAGCTGATATAGACTGAAGAAAGTCCAGCATATCACAGAATTCTAGAATCATTAAGAGGTGGAAGGGACCCTTGAAGGCCATCTGATCCAGCTCCCCTGCAATGAACAGGGCCACCTACAGCTCCATTAGGAGCTCCATCCAGCCTGACCTGGGGTGTCTGCAGGGCTGGGGGCACCACTGCCTCTCTGGGCAGCCTGGGCCAGTGCCTCACCTCCCTTATTGTAAAAAACTTCTTCCATATATTTTTAATCTAAGTCTTTTAGTCTGAAACTCCTCTTTCACTTTGAAACCATCTTCACTTGTCCTGTCAACAGACCATACTAAAGACTCTGTCCCCTTCTTTCCTATCCTGAGCAAATCTCTATTACCTTGTCTGCAAAACAACAAAATTATTTGCCTTAGGCATCCACATGCATCACTGTACCTGTATAGATAGATACAAGCAGAAAACAGCCTATACATCCTATGAATCACATTCATATCTTGCTGTGGAGGCTGTATGTAGATCATCAGGTCGCTCTGAACACCACCTTCTTGTCAAAATAGCCCAACTTTGTTATTTAAATTCAGTGCTAGCATTTGCAACCATTCCTATTTACACACAGCCCTTTGTCTCAACTCAAGTATATTAAAATCAATAGATAACAAACCTAAACAGAGAGAGTAGGAAATGCACAGCAGTTATTTATATGAGTGAGCTATCTGATGAAGATCTCAATTCAAGGAGCAGTTCTCAGCAATTAAAACAAGTTTTTTAGTGTTCTGTAACATTTACAAGCTTGTCAGGATTTGAAGAAAACAGGGATGAGTTCTGGCCTGTGTAATGAGATACTTACAGAGGCCACCATTCTCCATGCCAATACCAACAAGCATAATCTGAAGTCAAAATACCATCAGATCATTATAGATAAATTCACATTCATGGAAATGGTACCTGATAGATTCCTCAAAAAAAACCAACCACCAAGCAACAACACAAACTACCCCAGATCTAATCATTCCTCCAGGCATGTCTGGATGTCTGGCCATACATTATAGCTCTCCCAAGAGGATAACTGTTTTCCTTCTAGGATCCAATATTGCTGAACAAACAGCAAGCTCAGTTTCTATTTTGTTTTTACAGAAGAAGATAATGTAGCACTTAAAATAATATTGTTAGGAATATCCAAATTACATTTCATTAAAAATTATGCCATGAACTTTGTCAAGGAAAGGAAGTCTCATTGTCAAATCTGGGGCCTTTAAAAGGTCTGACTTGCTATGCTTCAGCAGCTCTGAAGTGACCGCCCGTGCACATGAGCTTATTCACAGCAGCTCACTAATATGTTGCAAAGTAGCAGTTTCTTATTAAATACCTGCAGATAAGTGAGATTCAGTGTTAGAAAAAACATAGTAGTCTATTCAAGACTGGCATTCCTGGTGAATTCTAAGATCTGCTTTCATGCTTCAAAGCAATAGGCATATACCCAGCATGCAAGTAGATCTTTAACATGAACAATCCTTCCAGTCAGTTCATTAACTGTACGTAAAAATGCTGCTGAGTATATGCCTAAATGCAACGCTATTTTGAATCACACAACATCATAACTGAATTTCCATTTCCATATCAGTTCCTAAAAGGGCAGAGATTTTAGATGTATTTCTTCTTTCTGTATGTGCACCCTTTAATAGAGAAATTATTATTGAGAGCCACCTCCCCTGGTGCACAAGAAGTTATTACTAAATGTTTTTTATATTCTAACTATTAAATCCGCATAATGACACGGGCATGGTCGGTTTTTTTTCATCTTGCTTCCTTTTGAGCTTGTCCCTCTTCACAGTGATGGTCTCAGTTTCTAAAAGATCACTTAAGTGAGTGTTTAATTTTCTCACTAGCAAACCAGCTTGGTATTTGGTACAAACCAAAAGCAAACCAGAACAGAAATGACCCATACCTGTGAATTTTCCTTTCCCAATAACTCAATCAGATTTAACCTTAAGGATTACAACAGGCACCTGACTCCACCACCTACTCCATGACATCATTCTTTTGTACTTTCTGACTCGTAACTGCTAACCATGGAGTCTGGTAAGTACACAGTGCAAGTAAAAAGTGAATTTTAAAAGTATTCAGGCTGATGGAAGTAAATTAATAATCAGTTTGTTTAAGCTCTTCTACAGACATCCGTACAACTCCCTGGGTAGGTTGTCATTTGCCTTTGAACATCAAGCCTCTACTCTGAATTACTTATCTTCCATCCCATGCACAACCTTGTCCAAAAGGCTTGGGTGTCCTCAAAGAAGTACGGTATTGTTTAGGGAAAGACCACTCACAGAGCTTTGCTTTGTAACACAATTAAATTATGTCCTCTGCAGATTAACAATAAATAGATGTAAACAGCATGGGGATTTATAAATGACAATACACAGTTCATTTTATGATGCCTTAAAAAACTTCATGCAAATGTACCCACTAAATCAAGCACCGCTTTGGAATAGGCAGTAATCACAAGGGTAAGGAGTACAAAAGAGAAAAAATCCTGTGTACGTACCACAGTGCTTCCATTGTGCATGTTATGTGTGTCCTTATGGGCATGGGCACAAAAATCAATGCACGCTGTGACACCAGAGAAAGGCCTACCGTCCTTGGATCCGAGCCGACAGTCTGGGCCCATGTGTTCATTTTCCACCTGAAAATAAAATAAACTACAGGTACTCAGGACTGAAAGTGTGTGACATAAAACCCCGTGAGCCACAAATGCCCTTGTGGGTGAATAAATACAGCCAGCAAGAATAATGAGAAAGCACGTATTTTCCCATGAAACATGCAATACTTACTACCGGTTGTCAAAAAGAAAACATCCCTAAATAGTAATTTTTTACAGCATTATGGGTATGAATTCTACAAATGCAGAGCTCAGGGCATAGCTTAATCACTAGCTGAAACAGAAAATATACATTACTCCAGAGCTAACCACGAGAAGTAATAGCTGCGGGTAAGCAAAGGGATTCATCCCATCAGAGATCTGCTGCTTCTACCCGTTAGCACGCTTTGGGGTCTCATCTTCTTTTCAAACAACACTACCTGTTTAGAGATACAGCTACACTGACTGAAGGTCACAGACCTACCTGGTTCTGGAAAGCTTCAGGAGCAAGCTTTTTATAAACCGGAGCCACATCAGTAGCTAAAGTTTGCAAATTATGTTCAAGAAGTTCCTCCTGCAGGGAAAGACGATGCTTAGAGAGCTGCATTTTACTTTAGAAGAATTTAGAAGAATCCAGCTTAGAGATGTCTGACCTAAGCCAGCAAAGCTAAAAACATCCACCTCTATCTTATTAATCAGACTTCTATGCCCCGCTCCTTCATCATTGGACATAAACAAGCCTATTCTTGCACAACTAAAATATCCAAAGTGATAATTATAAGTCAGCAAAATAGTAACAGAGGATGTGTGATTGGGCAGAGAAACCCCATATGTGAGGAATTTATTCTTCACATCGCTTCTTCCTTCTCATATACAGACAATCAAGGAAAGAGATCTACTCCACAGAAAATAGAGAAATACTGAAAAATCAGACCACATTCTGTGTGGCTATGGAAACCTGCACCTTCTGGAAGTGTTTTGCTTATCAGGCCTTTATTTGTGTTGATATAGTTCTGCTGGTAGCATCCTGGGTTTTTAACCTTCCTTGACATTTAATCTGATACCTCCAAGAGCATCTAACAGTAATTTCAGCTATAAGGGGACAGCGCTCTGAGAAAGACTTGATGAGTATTTTGGAGGTGAAAAACTCACATGATCTCATAGAAACACCTACGAGAACTGAAAGTAACAGTCAGCTCCTTGGGGGAAGCCCATATACACAGAACTGGCTATATGGCAGAGTCACACTTAAACTCTTATTTACAGAAACACAACTCCTCAGTTTTTGCTTTTCTGAGAAAAACACCAACCAGCTGTGAAAGAAAAGGCAGCAGGCTGAATGCAGGGTGACATAGTCACTCCGCTTTGCTTTCCTGCAAGGGACAAGCTTTTGGACACACCTCCAGCTTCAGTTTTGTATACTGTGTAGTGGCAAAACGTAGAATCACAGAATCTGTAGAGTTGGAAGGGACCTTTAAAAGTCATCTGGTCTATAACAGCTTACTGGAATAGCATATAGTCTTACTTTTATTTTGTTACACAAAGTCAACTTACCATCATATATTATATATTTTACATACATAGATGTTTACAAGATTACATATTTTTCAATGTGGTTTACAATACAAAATGATACTGTGTTTTTAATTTGCATGATAGCCAGTTTATTAACTGCTGATTGCTACCACCTGTACTTCTGAGCCACGCTGAAGGTAACACATCCCTAATTATCTTACAACTATTCTTACCTAGATAAACTACACCCTTAGCCTCATCTCACTCCATCCAGTGCCTCAAATGATCCAACGATCCAAATTCTTCAGGACATTAAACTAACTTCTCTCCTATTTGCTATACCTCCTCGCTTTATGTCATCTGCAAAATCATCAACATTCAGGTAGCTGGAAGAACTATCTGCTAAGAAAATTAACGACAATAATAAATGAAGAGAAAAATTATTTAGCAGTAATTTCAGTCCTTTGAGACACTGTGACAATTAGCACATGCTGTAGGCACCACTGGCAGCCAGAGCTGAGGCTTTTGCATAGCAGTAGCCTCAGGGTGCACGTGGAGTCCTTGTGTGCTCTGCAGCCCTCATGCTCTCTGCTGCAGAAGCAAAGAGCTTTAAAACTTCAATGGAAAAAGGGCTATGACAGAATGCACTTCTAGATCACACATCTAGAACATGACCCACTACTGGTTAAAGTAACCTTCTCTTTCAGTCAACTGATAATATACTGTCATAGAAAGTATTACCCTCCAGAAATCCTCCAGCTACCTGCCAAGTGAACAGGCAATGCAAAACAGCTCCCACTGCTGGGGGACCATTTCTCGATGCTACTGTGAATGCCACTGTACTTAACCACGTGTCTGAATGCAGCTCTGCGGCTCAAGGTGGCCACTTCATGGACACAGAGGGAGAAATGCCAGCTGAGCCTGCAGCCTTGTGCAATGCATTCTGATCAAAGAGAAATCTGTTTGAGCTGTCCTTTAGGAGGGCTGGATGTAGACTAAAGTGTCAGACAGCACATATGAAGATCACCGACTTTGTTGATCCCCCAAAATACTGTTAATAAACCTACAGAGAAAACACATGGAAAGAATGCTCTACACACAACAGTAAGCAGGGAGGGAACCTAAAACACAGAAAATGGAAAGGGAAAAAGAAGGGGAACAAGAATATCCAACAAACACATCTTTCTGGAAAATGGAAGTTTATCTAAAAAACACCCTTAAGGCATTTGAGACTAGCAGAGATATTTTCAGCTTAAGACAGGTATTACCAAGAACAAGGACAGATGTGTGGTGCGTGCCCTAATTGGCTTAGGCTGAAGCCCCATCAGTGCTCTTGGCTGATGAATATTCACAATGTGAGTGGACAGCACAACTCAGAGGAGAATGACGGGTTTGCTTTCATGCATGTAGGCATAAAAGATGCTTAATCAATTATTTTATGAAAAAACATCAGAATTTTCAAGGAATATTTAATTCCAGTGAATGAACTGACATCTCTCTTCCAAGAAACACCGTATGTCTTTACACATGGACACTACACATTATAAATAGCAAAATACTTCTACCACTACCCGGCCTTCAACCAACAAGGTCTTCTCTGTATCTGGCAGCAGTAGAGTTCAGGAGCTGACAAAGAAGTTCTCCCAAAAGGAGAAGTAGGTGTCAGATGTGCTAGGAAAGACCTAATTCTTTCATTTGGGAGGTCTAAGGGGAAATGAGGTTAGACACATCCACTGCCAGAAAAAAAAGGGACCTTGGAGATACCCTGAAGAGTTTTTCTGCTCTGCATCCATCAGGCAGTGGTTGTCTATTTACACCACCATTATTCCTTCATCACGAGACAAGCAATTCTTCTAAGAGTTACATTACTTTGCATCATACATTACTTTGCATCATATCCATCGTCCTATTTTCTGTGCTGAGCTTTATGTCATAACTGATGCTCATAAGCTGCAATCAGAGGACCACTAGGATAAATCATATTTTATTGTAACTCTCGAGAGTTCAGAAAAGTGTTGTCCAAGAAAAATCCGGTTTATTGTGGATGTCAGACAAAGCACCAGGTTGCTACAGTTCTAAAACATTCAGTTGGATGCCTGTGTGATAAGCTACGCATAAAATGTGAGAGAACAGTGGTATCTGTGGACTCCATTTCTAGTTCTTAAAATCAGCTGAGTAAACATTTGGAGGCAAACAAAACAAAACAAAACAAAACAATAAAATAAACCTTACTTGTTTAGGGTCATCAGTGAGAAGCCTAAATTTCCTGGGGTTTTTGCTTCTGGCGAATTTACATCCATTGAAATACATACTCCATGAACAGCCAAATGAGAACGATGCTCCACACGTTTCTGGATCGAGTCCCTGACATGCACATGTACGGCTGTGAAAGGAAATAAGAGAGAAGTCAGCTGACGATGCAACTTGCCTTTTTCTGAATGGTCAGTGCTATTGACTTTTTTTTTTTAAATACATAGCAAAACAATACGGGAATTTCCAAAACAAGGATTAATGAGGCATTCTCCATTAATGAAACATTTGTGTGCAGAGGACTTTTTTCCCATACAGTTGCAACTCTCTGAAGTCTCACCAGTTCCACCCTTGGGAAATACATAACACTGAGCTATAGCTGCCTGCGTACTCTTGTGCTTTTATGATTTTGACAAAAAAAATACCAGTCCTATTGAAGGTTGCCTGTAAATACAGTAAATACGTTATATGAGGCAACACCATTATCTCCAAAGTGATCCAGTTTTAAAAATGGAACAACCCTACTTACTCTGGCCATTCAGGAACACAAGCATTAGACTCAGATCACTGCACAGCTATTAGAGGTTGGTTAAATGTAGGCTACAGACAAAAATGTCAGCATAAAGGCAGCTCTACTCCAGAACCTGCAACATCATCTTGTCAATTAATCTGAATTCCTCTCTTAAAAGGCACAGAGAAAGCCCCTATTCTGAGCATACCATTTCTTTTAATTTTACACCTAGGCAGTATTACAGCAACATTAGCTGAGGCAGCTGACAGTTACTATCACTACTGCTTCTCTCATTTATTGAAAACAATTTCAATTGAAAACAAAGCACATTTGCTGTTATCCTGGCCAGACTTCCCATGTGGGGCAGACGCACACAAGATTTCTGAAAGGTCTGATGAAGCACATCCAAGCGGAGGAGGAAAAGCAGCGCGCCCTCCTCTCACAACCGGCCAGCCTGGCTCACAGGTGTGGTGGAAGTCAGGAATCACCTTCTTAGCAGCTCCTCACCATGGCTGCACATGTAACAAGTGTGCAAACAAGGGAGAGAAGTTCTTTGTCTGCCCTTTCCCTGGGCTTCCACTGCACAAGAAGCCTTTAAAGCCTGGACTCTAGAAAAAGTCAGAAGCTAAGTTTTATACTAAAATGACACCTAGTGGTTTGTAATTTTAAATAAGTGTTCCTGTATTTATCAGTTGCACTACTATTGAATTTCCATGCTATTAAATTCAGAAAACACTTGAAGGGTGACTCAACAGTCAGTGATGATTTCAGCTGCTTACTCTTCATTCAGTGCACATCTGCGGCTCGTGGGACAGCCGTATTTTCTGAGGCTCTGCGTCAGCTCTTTGTACAGCGTATCAGCCAGGAGATGAGGGATCCCCTCCCACGCCAGTATGAGAATCACTATGACAGCAGTCTGACAGTGGTGTCCCGCACGCTGACGTACCAAGCACAGCAACTTCTCCTCATCACTACTTCTTCGTATCACCTGAAAGAATCAATTTGTTCATTCTAGGATATGACTAGAAAACATGTAATGCCTGGAAGAGAAAATAAAACTGCTGTCTGAAGTGCCTGTCAGCAAGTAGGGCTGGGAAAGCATCACACACTGGTCTCTTGGTGTAGCATGTGACTCCGCGTTGCCTTTCTGTCTGTAAAAGAAATAGCAGCGTATTTTACAGAAGGAGTATCTTAGATGTTCTACCCAAACAATAATGACTGCTTTGAGGAAAAAAAACAACACTAGATGTATATAACAATCCTGAAATGACAGAGCCACTGAAAACCTAATGGTTACCTTGGAAATATTACTGAGTATGTATTGTCAGAACACAGAAAGCTGATACATAAGCTGCACCCCAAAAGCAAACACACTGCCGTTAAGGTGATTGCTGCAGTTACATACCAGTACACTGAGTTGTCCCCATCTTGCAACATATCATTAGTCAAAAGCAATGAAAGTAAACTGCATGAAGGAGTCAAAGAGATTTTTCATAACATTAAAGTACTTAGCAGAGTGCTGAAATATCCTAGTGACCTGTATGACGTAGAAAGAACTCTGTTGATTTTATCCATGTGATATATAAAAGACTAACATGCATAGAACTGCTACAATGGCTTTTAGTATAGCACTGAACTAAAAAAAAAAGTAACAATATGCCACATATTTAGGTTTTGTCATAGCTTGACAGAATTTTTGCCTCTTAAGAAGGCCAAAAAGATGCCTTAAATCTAGGTAATAATAGAATACAATATTTGACACACATTATCCATTCTTCAGACATGTTTGACCCATCAGAGCCTCTAAGAGGCCTCCAACAAAAAAGGGGTCAAGTCCTCAGTGTTACTTCAACATTCAGAGCTTCAAAACAAAGGCAGCATGCCTAGAAGCTACATTTCCTCCTCTGCTATATCATATCTAGGATGGGGGTGAGTAGCTTTCTCTTCCTAAGAAAAGATGCATCTATGCAGCCAGTGAGCCCTTACACTTGCAGATACTCTTCCAGCTCTGCAGCAGAGCACTTGCTCAGAACAAGCAGTCAGTCACTCTAGTTCTACCAACCACCACCCTATCAGTAAAAGCCCCATAAGCGTGTGTAGGGGAGCTGTTAGGTCACAGCCTGAACTGATGATGGAGCACCTCGTGAAGGAGTATGGCTGGCAGGGAAGCACAGGTGCAAACAACTTACATGTGCTTACAATGTGACAGGAAAGGGTGAGCCCAGGGTCTCAGACTCCCCTGGGCTTATTTAGGGCTGGCCTGTAAGGGGAGGACATCTCCTGGATGAAGGTTGCTTCCTTGGAAGGAGCATTCCACAATAAAAGACCATCACTGCCAGCTGGATGAATCAACCTTTGTTTCTGTACGAGACTATTGGTATTCCCTGCAATACTTTGTCTGGTAGCGTGAAGAACTTGTCAGAAGCACTGCTCCATAGGATAAGGATAAACCACGTTAATAAGGATAGACTATAAAAGCAGAAAGGCAACAATTTCACCTATTCATTGAATGCCTCCAGATGTCTGGGTTTTCAAGTAGATTCTCTATCAGACTGATGTCAAAGCTTCTTTGTTGGCAGACACGTGGCTAGTGGTCATTCATGTGACCCCTAGCCCGATCAACTGTGAGTATCTAAATTATTCAAACTAATTGAAAGTGGGAACCAAAATACCCTTGCAGTTAATCTGCAAATGAAAGGATTTTCAACAGACCAAAACTTTGAGACAATGCATTCTTGCATTGCAGGAAGAAACAGGACGCAAGTTAGTTTGTGTCAAGGGAGAAAGAATCGCCCTTTTCAAGTTGATTACACAGTCTCACAATCAGCCTTAAACTGAATGAGAAAAATAAATGCATCTGAGTTACCATTCCTCTTGGTTGTGACTGAACAACTGGTACAGTATTTTCTGTAAAGAAAGAGAAATAATGCAGCTCATTTACATTTGAGTGAGACTTACAGAAAATCTATTATGGTTGATCCATAATACAGGTTATTCACATCAGTGTGAGCTGTGCATTCCTGAGGCAGCATAGCTCCTTCCAGTCAGAAACAGAGGAATTTAATTTTGTTACTCAGCATGAAGGGTGATGCTTTTAATCTCGTTCCTCTTTCTTAGTTTCCTAGACTTTGTAACTTCAATGAGGAAATGCAGTTTCTCTTAGTGTCTCAGTGCAACATCAGGGTGCCCTTTGTGAGCTCTCATATAGTCCTCAACTGGGTCCAGAAAAAGAGACAAATAAACAGGGATGAAATTTACAGTCTGCTTCAAACCAATATCACCCCACCCTGAAGATAAACACAGCTGGAATCTGCTTTGTTGTGCACGCAAGAGATAAGGCAGTGCTCTTATTGGATGCACAAACATTCTGCAATCCATTGTCTTTCGGGCCACAAAGGTGACCAAAGGATTTATGAGTTATCTGGATTTTATTTCTGTGGCTCTTAAGAGGTTAGTGCTGCAGCTGGAGCGCTCCTGTCCTTTGGTAATTGGAGATAAGGCACTTTCCTCACCTGGTAGTCTTAGAAGAGCACAGCCTGCACTGAAGCTATTGCAGTTCCTCAGGGCTTGTAGCCAGCAACTCAGCTGGAGCTGCGCTGCTTTTCCCACGTAAACCAATGATGCCCATGCATGTGTTACAGATGCTGCTCTCAAGGCAATAATAAACAGAGCCTCTCTCACAACAATAACAAATCCACAGCAATACCACACAACTTTAATACACAGAGAACCACACTTGAGGAGGACGAGTCCAGCCAACAGAAACACCACATAATTCCTAACAACAGTTTTTCTGATGGAGAAAATTCCTACCACGCTCCTTGACTCAGTGACTTATTAGTTACATTAACAGGGATGTAATCAAAGTTATTTCCAACCTCTCATTTGTTTTCCAGTACTTGCTCATATCCAAAACATTTCTGAACTTAAGTGGTAAAATATTGAACTGAATTGTCTGCACTTGGTTGTGTCTGTTTGTTTGTTTTAGTGAACCTGTGATGAGTAACAGGTAAAATCCAAAACATGAGCATAAGCTGTGTGTTGCTTATCAAGGTCTTTCTTGATACACTAACAGGCCAGATCTGTCACTGCTTCTCTAAGTAATGGACCTAGCAAGGTTTTACTGAGGGATGATCTGTTGGATCACTCCTCTTAACTTTAGATGACTCCAAGATATTTCTCTATTTCTGCCCTGCTTCTGTCACTTCAAATGACTGGGGATGGTTCCAGGGGCTCTTAATCCTTTAAACGCCCCCAGTCCAGGCAGGGTTTTAACCAACTGTTCTCCCCCAGTACTTTATGGAAAACATCACACATCTTAAATTCATGCAACAGCAACATCACCTCAAAGCCATCAAGAGAGCAACACGCAAGTCTCAGTCTATACTTCATTTTCCCTTTTTAGCATGTATTCGACCTAATAGTCCTCCTCAGTAAGGCAAATGGAATTAGTATGCTGTTACAGCCGCAGAATAAAATGCCAATGTAATTTTTGATTCAATTCTTCATGCAGTAATTTAAAACATGTATGTATGTGCTATTGGAAGTTGGTAAACACAATTCCCAGTGCATTTATGGCTTGTGTATGAAGCACTCAGAAGCTGAACATTGATTTAAAGATGCAGCAGAGCGATCTGAATGCTTCCCAGACTGCAAACAATGTACCAATCAGCTGGCAAATCTAAGCTCCAGAAGCTGCTGATGCAAGAACCTACGCACCGTTTGTTCAGATATCACCATTTGTTTTAATGTAGTGATAACAGCAATTTAATTGTTGAGGCTTTCATAATGAGGGCTGCTCCAAAAGTAACACCTCCTATATTATCATATCAGCCCACAATCGCAGAGGCAGATGCCGGTGGGATGGCAGGAGAGGTTGAACCTTTCCCCATTGGTACCCTGCTACACATTGGTGCTGAGTGACAGATGGCAGCAGAGAGGCAGCCTGACAGAACAGTGTTTGACATGGAAATGAATACAAAGGTGTGTCACTGAATTCCTCCACACAGAAAAATCGGCACCCAGTGAAATTATGGATGCTTGCTGAACATTTATGGATACCAAACAGATGTGAGCACAGCGTGAGATACACGGTGCCTGTCAGCAAGGGAACAAGGAGGCACCTCCACTGGTGCACATTTTTACAAGAGTAGCAAGCAGGTTCATCAAGCATAGCTAATTGTAGAGACTATGCTGGAAAACACCACTTTGTACGTGAGGATTTGCTTTATCAATCAGTGCCATTGTGTTCTTTTTTATCTGCTGTAGTTTCCATGGAAATAAATGGCAGGCATTCCTCTCTGAGCAAACTTTGGTTTACCTGATTTGCTTACCTTAACTTAGCTTTTTTATGTTCGCTCTAACTGTTGAGTGGGTTTTCCAAATACACGACATTTGAAGATGCTTCAGAAACTGTGTAAGAATTTATAATAATTGTTATCTCAAAGCACTGCACCTCTTAAAGAACAGCTTGACTTTGAACATTACAAATATGTTTCATCCAAAATAAACTCTAGTTCTGTGTTCAGCACGTAAGTCCTCACGCAAACAGTGAAGACAGCGCCTCCACAGCTATAGCACCCATTGCACGAGCTACCTTCAACATATGTTGAAAAATGGCAAGAAAGTGCTGCTCTAATGCAACAGTGTCCAAAAATACAACTAAAATCACCACCAACCACTCTCAGAAACGTTTTCTTTCCAGACTTCTCAAATGGACATCACCGTCTGATTATAAAAAGAGTTTATCATATGAAATAAAACCTTGAAATAATAAAACCTGCTTAGAGGCGCTGGACTCCATGCAAAGCAGTCCTTTGATAGCATTACTTAGTAATGGTCACCTCTGCCAGAGCAGAGTCTCTCGCACATTTATCACTACATTTTCTTTAATGCACACCCCTTCTAGCCCTAACTTACATGTAAGGCAGCCTAGAAGCTCACGCACCTTGTCAGTTTTTTTACTTTTTCTATTCCCAATCTCTTTCTCAACTGAAGCCAAGGTAGTAAACTGAAAAAACAGGCAAACAAACACTCTTTTCTGCAGAGAATCAATTGTTAACAAAAGCTCATGGCACTCTACAAAATGTAGTTTCTAGTATTCAAGCACAAATTCCTTCCAGGTCAATGATCTGTAAATGCTTGGTTCTAACAGAGCATAATCTAAGCATTACTTTTTGAAAATCTGGTTTCAGTGGTTAATATTAAGTCCAAGCCCTTAGAAGAAGGCTGCCACTTCAAGGGCAGTTGGACAAGATGGCTTTCAGATCCTTTCCAACTCTTAAGGATTCTACACTTCTAACTATATTTACATTGTAAAAGCATCTGTAATTCCTTCTTTTTAATCTGCTGCCTCCCCCCCTTTTTTTTAATGTATAAATCCTACCAATCTATGACCACCACCATAAAAAAGACCACAAAGCTCTGTTAAGCTGTAAGTAGGAAGCCCAAACAGGGAACCAGAACAAAACAGAAGTGAAAAAGTTTGAGAAAGACATAAAAGCCACAGAGTACCACATTTCTCAAACAAGTTACAGCCCCCAGCAGGCTAACAGAACCTGAGGGGTCAACAGATCACCCAGGTGTAAAACAAAAGAACAAAGCACTCAGAGAAGATGAGTCCAGAGATGCAAAAACCACCTCTGCTGTGCTCACAAAAAGCCATTTGGGACTATTCCCACTTCAGGAAAAAAAAAAGCCTTGGCCGCACCCCTTACGAAGTTAAACACCCCCAGAGAAGCAGTTATAGGACAGTAGTGACAGAAGAAAAAGATCACTTGTTTCCCAAAACACAGTCATGATTTGCCATGATCAGATGGCATCCATCCCAGAAACTGAGCAGTGAAATGACTGAACTTTCAAATCTGATATGCATAGTCTTGGTTTAGAACACATTGGTATCAGGAGGCTTGAAGAGGAGAGCAGTTTGGAAATGGTCCTAGGAGGAATATCCCAGTTCAATGATAACATTACCCCCATTTATCTGTATGGAGCTCTGTGGCACAAACCAGTGATCACATAGGTAAGCACGATGCACAGGGAGACACCAGATGTTTGTGAATCATTGGCCATACTGCATGGATTACTAGATTCTCAGAAGCCTCTCAGTAAGGTCCCTTAGGAAAGGCTCTTAAAAAAAGAAAGAAAAAAAAAAAAGAAAAAAGCAAACAATGTCTCTTGGGACAAAGGAAAAGACCATGTGTGAGTAACTGCTGAAAAGACAAGAAACAAAGGCTGCTATGTGTCTGATGGGAGCTCTGCAGAACTCTGTTCAAGTTTGTATTTGTTTGCATCCATGTTTGTCAAAGGCAAATAAAAGTGTGACAAGAGTTGATGAGTAATTCAGAGAAGAGAAGACAAGCACAATCTGCAAACAAATGAAGCAGTTCATTCTGCTGAGGGGGCAGTAAGCATGGCAGATAAAATTCAGCATAGTGTCCACTCTCAATGCGCATAGTTAGCAATTACCAAGCAGAAAATGAGAATTTTGCATAATGATAGAAATCACTGCTTTGCTACAGAAAGAAAAGCAAAACCAACTGCTAGGAACTGCTGGGAACAGAGCACAAGGCTGAAAACATTACTATACCACCACTGTAATTCCAAGCACAAGAGAACAAAAAGAAATAAAGAGAGACATCTATAACAGGCAGTATCAAGCCACAGCCTTCAGCTTAGGGAACCTCAGAGGAATGAGTTACTGGAAAGTGAGTGAGTCTTCTGGGAGCGGCTGCCCTGCTTGTGTCTCCCACCCAACCTGGCTGCTCTTATCAGTTCTCATCTCCTGTCTTTATTCCAACTTACAGCCTTAGAAATTACACTGCGATTCTGAATGAAGACAACAGAAAGCTGATCCAGGTCAACATCCACTGAAACAAGTAGGAGAAAACTGAAAGAAATGGGTTTAGACCTGGAATGTTAAGACCTGAAGCTGTCCTCTGAGGTCACTGACATCATCTTTGAATTTAGTGCAGCAGGATCATACCTGGAGTCAGACACTTATGAACATCATACAGATAGAAGATTTATAAGCCATCTCACTTAAATGAATTGAGGTGATCTTGAATTCCCATCAGATATGCTGACAGCAGAAGAAAAAAAAAACAGAGGCCACAGCCATTATCAAGCAAAGTACTGATAAAACAATGGGAATAACATGAATTGCTCACTGCTGGCTGGCAATAAGGGAGACACTGCAACTTGTTTATATGAAAGGTCTAATTGAGAAAGACAGGTTGTCAATCCCACTATTTCCAAGCTCTTTTTCCTTTAACTTATAATGCGGAAATACAATAGACCTGTACAGAATAAAAAAGCAAAATTTAAAAAAAAGCAAGACAAGCCGTGGCACACGTCACAGAATGGCTGTTGTTTTCTAATTGCAAAGTTATCACCTGCATAGACACTGTACGTTTATTATACCCTAAAAACTAAGGAAGAAAAAGCCAGCTCATTTTGGACAAAAGAAGCCCGTCTCATTCAGTGTTTAATGGAGCCACTTAGGTGAAAACAACTCAGGAGGAAATGAGCATTTTGAAATGCAGCCATTAACAGAAGAATATATATATTTTCTTACATGTTTTATATATAATATGTATATTATATACATACATTGTACATATACATATATACATAATATATATGGAATAATACAGACATTATATATACATACTGTACAAAACAGCCTTTGATTCTAAGATGTTTCAAATGAACCGATTAACGACAACCATAAACTTACAGTAAAAGGGAAAATTACTTGGGGAAAAATAGCTAAATATGATCGCTGTATCAATTCTTCACTGAAGTAAATGTGAAGAGGAACGGCTTCATCGTGGTGCTCTTGCCAACAAATCTCTCAAGAGCCCTAGGGGCAACAGCTCGTCCATCTGCAAAGCAGAAATGAGTGTCCCAGCGAGCACTGTAATGAGCAAGTGAAAGCCTCTGTGCAGCTGAGAACCTCGTGACTGCAAGTATCTGAGAGCACAGCAAACTTCTTCCATACGCTTTCAAACAGATTTCCAAATAACACTTCTTTGGTCACAATCAAAACAGAAATATGCCTCATTTTAAGGATTAAAGTCAGCATTGCCAATCGGAAGTTAAGTCACACATTAAAAATATCAACTAAAAAAATGTGGATTATACACAGGATGAAAGAGAGAAGATTTCCATTATTTCCTTCCTTCTCTCGTATCCTGTAGTCACACAGTAACAGCAGACTTGGAAAGGCATTCATTCGTTTTAGGTCTGAGCTTGCACACCAAAAGTCTTTGCTGCACAAAAGACATTTGGAATTTAGTTTAATTAATATTAAAGCTTACTCTCACAAATGCTGGGCATGTAGAAATTTGGCTGAACTGCAGCATCATCCTTAAACAGCCTTTTCTACACACACTGAGTGCTCTCTGGCTGCCATATTGCACACACATGTTGGACACCTACACCCATGCAGATGCACAATTGAATCTATCATCTCTGTTTTACATAAAAGTCAATATGTTGATACTGGCAACAGAAAAATAAAGTTTAAGAATTAGTTTTAAATCTCTTCTTCCTTTCAAAGGCTCACAACTGTTTGCTAAGGTAAAACTTATAATTCCCAACCTCTTTTAAAAGTCCCTTTTTTGGGGTTGGTTGTTTTTGAAATTTGGCCATCTATTTTTTTCCTTGGATGCCTATTTGTTATTAAATATCATCTGAAACAACACACACATAGGAGATCCCTTTCTGAACATCAGTTTACGTGCGGAGTATGAAAAACATGTTTTAACTGTTCCAATCACATAAGCAGTCAATATACATGTAGTATCATTCACATAAGATATATAATATTCTTGTATTTTGTTATGTAGTTACAAATGCTACTCTACCAACTTCACAGTTATCCTCATCAGATGAACCAGTTAAGTCTGAAATTCCTAAATACAGCAACAATTAAAAATCTATATTCCAACAGGCAAAGTCTTTTTATTTCCAAAATTCAGTGTATAAGATTTCCGATCTACTTTTACCTCCCTCAATGGTTTCAGCAAAGATTAAGGACAATCAATTCTATACAAGCTCTTTCCTGGAGCTTGTCTGTTAGCTCATTTGCTGGCTCCTACGAAGCAATGCGAGACAAGACTTTGGTGAAAACTATCACCATAACATTCATGTTTCCACATAGTACGTTCAGTCCCTCAAAGCACTCCATGGTATATGAGACAGTTTATACAATTGAGAAGTTTAAAATAAAAGTTACTGTATGGTTTTCCAACTCTCCCTTCTTTTCTTTCATGCTTCCCAGCAGCTTACTTCATGAGACCTCCAGCTTCCAGACACTGCCAAGTGTTCTCGCTCTTGATTTGCCCATCTCTGCCAGCTCCGTGAAGCACCTCTTTCAAATGCATTCTAACCACAGCACCACCGATTAAAAAGTGACATCCTTAGCTTCATCATTCAGTTACACTTGTAAATCAATTAAATGAAGAAGAAGCAGACTGATTAAAGATCAGATTATATTTAAGTTACTACACATCATTAGATACTTAAAATCCACACAGAACGATTTTACTAGTGTAACATAAAAACTTACCCACTTGGCAATCGGACACCCCTGAGAGCTCTTTCCTTCCTTCCCTGTATAAACGACTACCTCTATTCTCACAGCGCTTCCTTTTGCTCCATACCTGCATTAAAAAAGTTCAGGAGTAGAACTGAAAACACATTTTAAAACAGTAAACGCATTCAATAAAACAACGATTTTATTTTTTACTTTATTGAGAACAGAAGAGAAAATGTATATATATTTAGAACAACAAAAAAACGCTTTTAAATTCAAGTCCTATTTGCAAAAGCAATTTTGAAATATCTACTCCAGTAACAAGCTTCTGTCACTAAGGGAACATTACTTGGAAAGGAAATGTTACCTGCTTGAAAATCCTACAGCCCTCAAGTCACTTTCTGTCCAATCTGAGACAGGTTGTTCGCATGCAGGACACCAGGAAGCCGACTCCAGCCAGCTGCTAATCTCTGCCATCCCTATGGACTTCAACAGCACCTACGAGCACTCCGGCTAAAATTGCTGGAGCTCAGACAAGATGCATGAATTTGGAATTGGAAGGCGAGTGCTTCCCTCAAGCACATCAGAACAGGAAAATGACTTACAAATGAGTACAGCAAAAATTTCAGAAAAGCAAAGCCAAACAGCACTTGTTTTCTTACAGCTCCTCTTCTTTCCTGTTTACACAAAGATACTGTTAGCACTACAAAGCACATTTTCTCACCTGTTCTCCATTATTTCTCTCACAGCAGCAACACTTGGTCCTGTCCCGAGGTGCGTGTAATACGGGCCTTCATCTTTCTCAATAATTTGCTCTATAAACAGGTTGAGAAAATTAAGTTTGCACATCCGTATCTCATTTACGCCACTACAAGTCAGCTTAGAGATGGTTTACAGAAACATCTTCCAAATTAAATACACAAAATCTGCCCCTGAAATGCAATGAATAAGTAGGATGACTGATTTTTCTCCTCAGAGACACTGAAATTATATTATTTTATGCTTGCTTTCTCCTGTTAATCTTCTGGTAGATTTTCTTTCTCGATGCTACAAATAGATCCTATTCATAATACTATCTTGCATTCTTTAGCAACGTTCACCTCGTGACCTGATACATATTGACTAAGTAAGCTTCCCAACGCCCTTGTGAGTAGGCAAACATTATCAATTCATTTTAGACAACGGAGAATTGAGGCCAAAAAGCATCAGCTGACAGTCACATACATACTACAGAACAAAAAAAATGCAATCTGGGCTTCTTAACTAGCAGCGTGCTGCTTCAGAACACTGGAGCAAAGATGATGTTCCCATGTACAGTGTTGTTAAGTCCCTGAAGTGGTTTTTTCCTCCCCATCTGTGTGCTTTGATAGTTTGAAAACACAGCATGTCCAACACCATCAATCAAACTACGTTGCAAAATTCCCAGTACTGAGTTCAATCCGACATCTCATGCTACAACACGAACTGTTCCATGTCTGGATTTATTACCTAATCTCCACCTCTCCTCTTATCTCTGAGATGAGACATCCACAAGCCTTACACAGGAATCTTAACAGAAACTCCCATCACCCTCAGGGCGAACAGTGACAGTAACACAACTGCCCTCAACAATTCCCTGCTGTTTAGCCAGGAGGCATTTAGGTAACAATGAAAAGGTATTGGGAAAGTTTTTGCCCAGCTCATCTCAAGCAGAAACCAGTTTGAGACCACAGAAATCATGATCTGATACACTCAGATGAAATTACACAGCATACAAGCGAGTAATGAGAAAACCATCAGAAAAAAACTCATTTTCCTCAACCTGAATTTAAACAGGTCAGATGCAAGGCCAAAAATACTGAATTTTGCTGTTATTTGCAGGCCTGAAGAACACTGGGCAAAGGTTACAGAAAGGGAAAGAATCATTTTCTTCTAGTTCCTAACAGCAACACGAGTATCCTTTTGCAACACCTAAGCATCAAGTACACTTTCTTGAATTAAGGGGAGCAACACAAACATACTCCTGTGTGAAAGGTACAGGCAAAAGCTAGCGAAAGGATGACTTACCAACACAGTCACAAGTTGGCAATTCAGGCTGTCCTTTTTTTGTAGGTGTATCTATTAAATTCTTTGTAGGAGTATCGAGAAACTTCATAGGTGATTCGAGGAAACTGCTGAGTGTGTTTTTTGCTGGGGAACACCCTGAGTCGCCTGTGCTCTGTGGATGGTCAGTACCCAAACTTCTTGACGTTAGGATGGTAACTTCACCCGCACACTCCATGTTCCTGAGAGCTTCCACAGTGCCGGGCACCTGACCTGCACTGCAGGAAACGGGCAGCATCTGTGACTTCAGATCTACCTGCCGATCAACAGCACCTTGTTGAACATAGGCTTTATCCTCACTGTGTGTTTCACTAGCTCTCAGGTTAGACTGACTAAAAGTTTGAGGCAAAGGATGTGTCTGACCAACATTCACTGCTTGCTGTACCTGAGAATTACATTTTTCTGTAAACATCTGTGTGTTTTCACTTGGTCTGGTTAACAAGGATGCTGTCTTCAACTGTGAAACCGACAGAGGATTACGGGAGAGCAGATCGCTATATTGGTTACATGCAGCAATGTCCTTTCTCAGTGGAACGATGCCTGGTGGGTCACTGGAGCCTGCAGTTTTGATTTGCTCATTCAGCACTTCATAGCCAAACAACCTGTCTTTTTTTTTCTCCTGCGGTACCTCAGATAATCTATGGAATTTTATCTGTGTTTGAGGAAGAAACAGCCTAGGTTTTTCCTGCAATGTTAGCGCATTTTGATTCAGTGCTTTCTGTACTTTGGTTCGTGGTGATTTTTTTTCAGACAGAGCTATTCTGGAGTCCTGTGGCACAGTCTGACCAAGCTTGTGCAGTTTTGATGATATCCAAATGTCCTGTAACTCGCTATGCTGGCATGACAACAACTGTAGTTGGTTTCGATTAATTTGTTGATAGCGTGCTTCTTGAGGCTTTTTTTTGTGCCTTGGTTTCCATGGTACAGCATTTCCTTTTTTATTTGTTGGCTGTTTTTGCTTTAACAGTAAGGAACTGCAATGTTGCCTAAAAAATACAGATTCTTTTCTCTGCAGCAGATCTTGGTTATGTTTTGCTTGCCTCTCATGGGATATTAGGTTAAGCAGTGATGTCTTTATGTCATTCTTCTGTTCTGGATTTGCCCGTTTCGATTCTATTAATGCTGCAAGTTGAGTTAGTTGTGTAGCTACATCCTCTTCATCCTGGCTGTGAATTCCTCCTTCTTTGATTAAAGAACTAGCTTCCAAGCTCAAATCATTACAGGCTGGCTTTTGATCTAACTGGCCAAGAGTATCCAAGTTGTTGCTTGCGTGTTGGACACTGCAACACCGCGGAAGGGAGACCGGATCATAGTTTTTCTTGGTATTAAGTCCTGAAAATGATTTTGCATTAGACCTTAACTCAGATAAAGTTTTGGTATCTCTTGAGGATAACTGCAATTTATACATCTCGCTAGCTAGATTGGCAGGTTTATCGCGCCATTCAGAAATCGAACTTTGGCCATTGTACAACACTGGCTTATTTTGGAGCTGCTTTTGTGAGTGAGCACAGTGAGTCAAGAGCTGTTGTTCTTTCTGTAAGTAAGTGTCTTTGATTTCTTTTAACGTAGAAGACGTAAAGGAGGATGAAATATCCCTTTTGTAACTGTGGAGCAAATTGGAAGAACTTTCTTCTGTACATTCAGTATTTTCTGTTTTAGCTGGGGAAGATGTTCCTAAAGGGACTTCAGATAACTGTGTTAAAGCTTCAATAGCTACAACCTGCTCCACAGTTAGGTTTCTGTTTTTAATCAGGGACAAGAAGGTTGGTTGGAGAGAGGGATTCTCATGCTGTGTCTCTGTGCTAGGTACTTGGAAGCCATCCTCTCCATGCACTTCCTCTTTTACCAATGGAGGACAACACGTGCTTTCATGCAGATCCAAAACAGAACTGGTTTGCAATACTGACTTATCAGAATCCTGAAAGACGCCGCAAGTACAATTTTCCTCTTTCATGAACAGATTTCCTTGTTTGTCTGGGTGAACACAGCTGACACCCGTTGCCAGAGTGCTGACTATGTCATTCAGACTGGTAGCCTTCATCCACTGGGCATGGGAGTCGCTCGTCAAATCTGTCCTTTCCTCCACAGATGCTTTTTTCAGTGAAGCAACCGCTTCTGGTGATGAGTAATGTAGGGTTTTTATGCCATTTTTGATGGTCTGTGCAAATGATTTTTTTGGCTCAGCTAATTGACTGGGAGAGACCGCTCTTTCACTTCTTTCTGCATTTCTCAAGTGTTCGTGGCCTGTCACAGTCCCATGGGTATCTCCATTGACATGAACACCAAAAGATGGCTTCTCGTTATGTGCCCACTTCTCTGCTTCTACGCCTGTCATTCTTTCTTTCTCCTTAGACTGTGCATTTTCAAAGTGTGGTGTTTGGTTTGCTTTCACCCTGTATTTTTCACCATGACCACATATACTGCATTCCATGAGTTCTGGTCTGCGGCCATTTACTGGTTTGTTTTCTAAATTTGCCTATGAAATAATAATAATAAAAAACATTGTAACAGCTGCTTTAAAACATTACAAATAAGAAGTGACTTATAGCAATTAAACCCTATTCTGAATACGTGAGGAATATCCTAATTAAGCACAGGCACAGACGTTGAAAAAAAAACAAAACAGAAAATCATAAAAAGCCTGAAGTCTATCCATATTTATTGTAAGGTGTTTTTTAAGGTGTTTTAATGGGGTACACAGAAGAAGAAAGCTTGCATGTGGGGAAAACTAGAGAAATGAATTAGCACGTAAAGGACTTCACTAAATGGTAAAGACTGATCTGAGGGTTTCATTTTTTGCTGAATTTGCACAAGCAGATGAAAGTCTCCCTCCAGTTCAAAGCAAGATTGAAATCTAAAAGCTTGGACTTCAGAAAGTTCGGTATAATTATACTTCTACAGCTATACTCAAACTGACATGCATCTTGTTTGGACACTCCAGTAAGAATCACCATTTTTTGGGTTAGTTGCAACACCTTCAAAACTGACATAAGTGAGACGGTTAATAAGCCAGCTGTGGTGTTAGTGCATCTGAAAGTTATCATGTAAACACCATGACTGCCTTGGACATTTGGCTGGCATATCTCAGATTTCTGAACAGTCTTTCAGGTAACTGAGCTAGCATTGATAAAATAGCAACAAACTGTTAATATTTAGTTTAATACATCCTTCATCTTCCCAGACACGATACAATTCATGAGGTTACAACAATGTCAAAACCAACCGAGTCAGAATTCTGTGTCCTGGAGAATATGTACATATGGATCTCATTGGGGGTAGCAATCTTATTGCAGCATCTAAGAGTTACTTAAATATTCTGTAGCTTTCAGCCCTACTTAGCATAGAAAACAGTACTGCTTTTCATATTAGACACAAGCAATAGAACTGGTTAATTAACTGTACATTTGCATAGAAGTTTTTAGCAGTTCACTCTTAGCACCAAACTTAAAATAGTTAAATCAAATGTGATTTAGCAGCCATAGCTAAAATGCATGGACTTCTCCAAGAAATGAGAACAAATGTAAAATGGATTTATGATTAATTATGACCATCAAGGTGAACCTTTCAGAAATCCCTAGGCAAAATGAAGCATATGGATCTAACTCCATTTGGAGCCCAATATCTGCCTCATGACTGATAAAAAAATGTAACGGAGAATCCTTAGTGTGCCCTAAATATTATCAGGCACCAAAGTCCTATGAAAATGCTATGTAAAAACATATCCAGCACCTCTGCAGCCATGTCAAATGTATGGAAATTAAGAAAAACACCATACATGTTTCTTCATTACATTACAGATGCTGATTCAGACCCTTGAGCCTGAACTGCTCTGGATCCTGAGGTTTTTTTCATCAGATGATACCAAGACCGAGGGGATCACCAGGCAATTTCTAAGAATTCCACAGAGGTGGATAAGCAAATCTACTGTTAACAGAGGTAGAGGATTTACACATAGGCCTCCATAACTGCACCAAGGAATATTGGAAGGATCCATCACTAAGAAGTAAAAACACACAATTCTATGCCTACACAAAAGCTGCACTTCAGTTAAGTGGCTTCTTTCCTCTGCACTTCAGGAAGAACTATAATAAGAAGTTACTGACTTTTCGTCAATAAAAGCATACCTCTATCAGTCCAAAACTGTCCCAACTATGTAAAACTGCTATTAAAACTTAATTAAATGAGTAGGAGGCTGAGGAGATGAAAGCAAATATATTAAAATCATTCCTCGGTGCTTACAGGTTTTCAATCTAACCACAAAAAACTAAGTCTGCCAAACTGAGAGTAACAAGAGATAGAGAGAAAGGAGGAAGGTTCAACCATGACCATCAGCAATACGTCCCACTTCTCTCTCAACTATGCTGTTTTTCAGTAAAGTACTTTTAACTGTCATAAAAGCAACACTGTGCTTGAAAATACTAAGTATGTTACATGTTAGGAGCATGTAAGTGCAGTGTCCACATAAGACCCAACCGATCTCAGAAGCAAACTGGCTTATTTATTATTATTAATAAAATGATTCCCCACACATATCATAATTTCCACTAACTGGAAGCTGCCTACGTGCAACAAGGAAGAAAACAGAACCAGCTGAATCGTATCACTGGCTTTGCTTCATATTTTATTTTTCCACACAAATAACAGAAATTACAATAAAATTTGGAAAAAAATAATAAATCAGTCCTTCCTCCTTTTGAGCACGGTGCCACTTTTCCTCTTTATTACTGTACTGCAATGAATCCTAAATACACCCTTCCCCCTCCCCTTCTCTCACCAGACTTTCCTGTGGCCTTTTCTGTTTAATAGGTGAAGCTACTGTTTCACTATATAAAAAGAAACACAGTCATACCAGCAGGGGCAGAGCTCCTTTGATTCTTCCCCTCAGCCAAGGTCTGGCAGACCACAACCAATAGCTCAGCAAATGCTTTTGCAGCTGAACAACCTGGATGGAGAAGTCTGCCTTCCAGTCCTGAATCAAAGCACTGAAAACTACAGTCAAGGATACCACGCTTCCAAGCAAGTCTTAACATTCATGGAAGCTGAGCATGGAAGAGTGATCTAATTGATTTGTAAAGTTTTCAAACAAGTGTAATGGAAAGCAGTAGAATAATCTGGATCAGTGAAAGTAATTTCTTTTCTTCATGAAGTGTAACACTGTTCCAGCTGGATATATAAAACAAATCATGCTCAAGATACAACTGCAGTTGTTATATTGCAGCCTGCTGCAGTCATTGCTAGATTATTTAAACTTCAACATTTTATCTTTTTCTTCTTATACACACATGTCACTGCAGGAGGTGATGCTTCCAAGCAAACATGAAAAGCCAATTACAGCAAATCTCTCTCAAAAGAGTCAGACCGTAATATTGATTTTTCTTTTAATACAACATGACTCTGAAGGAATGCAAAGATATCTGCAACTCACAACCAAAATACAACGTCAAGGCTACCCTAAAGACTTTTATACATTTTCTGTACAATTAAGAGTAGAGGTTTATACTTCACTCCATGTCTCTACAGGTGGTAACAACACATTTTGTACTGAAGGTAACAGCCAGTAATTATTCTTGTAAACCAGAAATAACAGATGATACCTAGATCAACTACTGAGAAAATGGCTCTCAGAACAAGTCTTGACAAGCTGCACAACAACCTACGTCCCCTAAGTAGACATCCCAATTAGATTCCTCCCTCACTCCCATAGGAACAGAGTTCTCAACACATGAGAATAATGCCTGCACATACTAGCTTGTGCTAATGACCAAGATGACCTGAAAGGAAGCTCTTCCAGCACTACAACATTCAACAGTGCAAAGGGATGGTGAGAGAGGAGAGCTTGCACTGTGCACCTCTTTTCCTCTGCAGTGCTGTGGGTAAGTCTGGATCCTAAGACACCATCTGCAGTCATGCAGCAGGCCCTGCACGCTCTCCCAGAAAAACTGTTTGGGGGAAAAAAAAAGAAAAAGAAAAAACAGAAGACAACAAATATATTTCATCTAGTATTTGAACAGGGTATTTTATTCATGGTCCAGCTGTCAGATGTCAGTGCTTCACCAGGAGATGAGCAAGAACCAGCCACCAGCTGACCAGTACCGATTTACTCCTATGCAGTGTATTCCTATTCCCCAGGACATGGGGCAATTCCATGGAATACAGCATGGATACTGCCTAATAGGGGTGTAAGTATGGGAGTATCATATAGGGATAAAAAGGTAGATATCAGATGGAAGATACAGATAGAGAGCCAGAAAGCACAGGCCTCGGGAAGCACTCATCTATGTTGGGTTCTACCAAGAAAGCCACCCTGTGCATTGGTTTGAACAGAGGAATGATGCTGTGGAAAGTGTAGGGCCACTGACTGCCATAATGCAGACAAGAAAATAGTTGCTGCCCAAGGCTGCAGACTGAGCAGAGTTTCTGGGCAGGTAACCAGGCCACAGAGAAGGACAGCTAAGTAGGGGCCCAGCTGCAAGCAGAGGCTCATTCCTATTAACCTCACCAGAAACTTAAATCTATTATCACCAATTACATATTAACCACGGCCATGAAATGGTGTGCCTCTCACAGCACACCACACTTTTACAGCAGCTCACAGAAAGCATATTTCCCACAGATCTTCAGGTAAAGTGAACAACTTGGGTCCTACAATAATATAACATAACCTGCCCATACAATAGGTTTTGTTCCTCACAGGAACAACAGCATTGAGGGAGCATTTACAGCAGGCTCATAATTCCACATTTTAGAAGCTACAGCAACAAAAGCAAATAACCTTTGCTCTTGGCAAAAGGATGTAAAGAAGTGTAAGCAGGTTTATATGGAAACTCACGGCAACTATAAGTTCTGTGAAGCTGGAGAAATCCACCCAGCTGTGCTTTGCTGGATGGATCCCCCTCCACTCACAACTCCCCTGTGCCCATCCAAACCCACCCAATTACCACAGCAACTAAGACTTCATGCTAGATCTTTTAACAGCTAGCAAATTCACTCCATCACAGTAAGGATTTAGTCAACTATATTTATATCCAGAATGAGCTATAGTAACAAATACATTGTGGTATCTTCACTTCTCTGTCCCACGCCACTATCACAATTCTCCTGCTCACCTTACGTAACACTTCTGTGAGACCACTTACAAGAAGGCCTAGATCTTCCCCAAGAAGACACTAAAGGATGTAGTTACTAGCAAAAATAAAATAAAGGGCAAAACACTTATTCAGACTCTAAAGTTTCATACTGTGACCCATAGAGAAGTATATTTATTAGATTACTCAGATTTCTGTTTGTCAGCCTTGTGCTCTAGGGTGTGAAAGTGCAAAGCAAAACCACAGAACTCACGCCATGAAGGACACCCTGCTCCCCTAACACGGGTTCCCAAAAATTGAGGTGTTAAAGAAAAACTTGTTACAGAACCTTTTCTGCTACAGAAGCCAATACAAACTAGTATCTTGCTTGGGTTTTTCTGTTTGTTCTAAATGAAGTTTTTATTTATTTAATCATTTATCTTTAACGCTGAAATAGAACATTCAAAGAAACACTGACAGCTCTGGGAAACACAGCACTCAACCCACAAAGAAAAATTATACATACAATCACCAGCAGTATCTATTCCCTAATACAACCCTCTCCTAACATGCTTTAATTAAAAATGTAGAGAAAGAATAAATTCAGTCTTTGAACTTACTCATCCTAGCTAATCTCTTATAGTTTACCCATTCATTAGGTCATCACCATACATTTAAGCCTGTTACCGTATATTGGGAATCTGCAATGTTCTTAATAGGGTCCTCAGGGAACTTATCACAGCTATATATTATATAAGATCCTTAGCAATGACCTAGAAGAAAACTGAAATTAATTCTGATAGAAGATTAGATAATAATGATAAAATTGGATGTGACTTTTTGACTGGCAAGCAAGCACTTCAATACAGATAAAGGTGAAGCTGTGTATCTAACAACAAAGACATTGGACTTTATGTGTATAATACAGGTTTTATCTCAGGAAGCAGTGACCCTGGAAGGAACATTAACATGGTCAATAAAACACTGCACAGTAACTATAGAAACTCCTGTTGCAACTTTATGGCCAAAACAGTTAGCAAGGTTCTGCAGCGCATAAATAACAATGTAATTAGGAAAAGACAGATTATTTTATGCCCTGTATTTGGCACTTTTACACCTGCCAGCAGAGCAGAGCGTCCAATCCTGGCGTACCCAATTCAAGCAAGACATTGATATGCTGGACAGGTCTTGGAGGACCAGGAGAAAAACAAAAGATTGAAGTATCTTGAGTGAAAGCCTCAAGTCCACTTTCTACCATTTACCAAAGAAAATTGAAAGGCCACAAACTATTGCTAAGTCTGTGCAGAAAAGAAAGCTAATAACAGAAGGCTCTTTGTTCTGGTAGACAAAAGCATAACAAGATTCAACGACTTTAAGTTAAAGCTTGGGAAGTCTGGACTGAAACTTTGTTGCTCATCTTTGTAGAGATACAAGTTAACAGTGCTAACCAGCCCTGGCTCCAAAGGACACACCAAAACAAGTCATTCACCCAGTCACTTCCAAATTCTAACACCTACATTGCACATACATTCCAGTCTGATTTAAAGCTAATGAGAGGGCAATAGACTGGAAAGAATAAGTCAGAGATAACTACATTAAGAGGACTAGTGAAAGGCAATTCAGACAATAAACTGGTCAGATAGACTACCCAGCAATAAGGCAGTATTCAGGATCCTGCATTGCAAAAATAACAGTGTTAGGGTTGCAGTGATCACAGTGATCAGGCAATGATCATCTGCTACAAAATTAAATGCTTTGTATTTTTAAATACGTGGAAACTCTAATTTACAATGTCAATAAACCCTTATTTTACAAAATCGAAACTTAAGAGTTAAATGTTTACTACAGAGCATCAATGAAATGATGTAATTTGGACAAGAACACTGAGAAAGGAATTCCAAATGGAATGTCAGGCCACATGCCACTCAGTCTGAAGTCTGCCTTGAAAAATCCTAATGTTCCAAAAGGCTGAATGCTTAACGGCGCTGGGATAAGAAGACAAACATGTTCTATACACTGACTTTAGAGAAATTAATGGCAAGTGATTTCTGTTGGTTTCTTTTATGCAATTCCTGCTTGCTTTTTTCTTGACATTGGGTAAGTTTCATATATCTGACATTTGAAAAGAAAGCACCTTTGTAAGAACGCGCGGATCCTTTGTTTATAGCGCCCAAATGAAACCCTATCACTATCAACTTACTGTAGTGGAAGTTAAATCATTTGGCATTTACAAAGCCAAGGCTCTCTAATGCCCATGGGAAAACCTGCTGCTATTGTACCTGCAAGATCTTCCTCGTGTTAATGCCATATGTAAAATCTTAGTACATCAGAGAGAGAAAAAGCACACCAAAGTGAAAATCTGGTCCCATTCAAGTAAGGCGGAGACTTCTAACTGGGTTTCTTCCTGCAACAGTTACTGTAAGCAACAAAAAACTTGCTTAGCAGTGTGGAATATGGTTCTAAATGAATAGTATCCGTTTTCACATTTTCTAGATACTGTTATTACCTACAAATGTAAGAATATCAAACACCGGCAACTGAACACCGGAATCTGCAAAGCTATTTCAAGTATTGCACTGCCTACCTTACATATAGCAAGTATTCAATAAAGTTCTTAGTTTCATAATTAATAAATAGAATCAACAAAACATAACCAGAATAAGAAAGCAGTAATGCTATAACTCCCTTAGAATTAAGTAAGCCATGCACAAACATACATATAAACATGCCCTACTTGAGCACACTGACATATTTTTCTTCCTTCCCACAAATGTTACTTCACTGATACCAACATTTCCGATCACAGGCATTTTTAAGAAGCTCTTTCCTCTAAATTCAATACAGTGGAACTTTCAGCATCCCACTAGAACACATAGTGACAGGCCAGATCTAAACAAATAGTGATTCAAAGCACGTGCAAACCTCCCCCCCCCCAAACACCCTAACTGCCAGGCTCTGCCTGGCTCAGCCTCACTGTGCCTCTTCCTCCAGCATTCCCTGAGCAAGCAGAGGAGTGTTACACCCCACAGCTGCTTCATGCAGCCAGCAATGAGTTGTAGGGGAAAAGAGGAGGAGGATGCCAGGTCTGGGAAGGAAAGGAAGTAGTGCTGATGGTGAGCTCTGTAGGACAGGGGCTGTAAGGGAAGAGCACCTCTGCATCCAGCTCAGCCCTATCAGCACCATAACAAAAAGCCCACCAGGGACTGGCTTCAAGCCCCAAGACATGGATTAGAATTACTAATTTACAGACCATTTACAAAGACCTGACCTTTTTTGTTAAGATTCCATTCAAAAAAATGTCCATGTACAGTTGAAATCTTAATGGTACTGTACAAAGGAAATACAGTTACACATGAGGAAGCACTGGAGACTGCACAAAGTGTGGTACTGAATTACAATCAAAGAATCACAGAATCACAGAATTATCAAGGTTGGAAAAGACCTAGACGATCATTTAGTCCAACCATTACCAATGCTTCCAGGCTAAATCATATTCCTCAGCACCACATCCAAGCGTTTCTTGAACACTCCCATGGTCGGTGACTCCACCACCTCCCTGGGCAGTGCATTCCAATGCCTGACTACCCTTTCCGAGAAGTAATACTTCCTAATGTCCAGCCTGAATCTCCCCTGATGCAGCTTAAAACCATTCCCTCTAGTTCTATCACTGATTACACGAGAGAAGAGGCCAACCCCCAGCTCACTACAACCCCCCTTCAGGAAGTTATAGAGAGCTATAAATCATGCCTGTTTACTTCACCTGAGGCACATGAGCCTACTAAGCACAGAAAGAAAAAATAATAATAATTCCCTTTAGACACACATCCAGCTATCAAAAAGGTCCTTAAAAATAATAATCTAGGCATCATTTTTGAAACAAATTATTTCAAAATGAAAAGCATTCAACTGCCAAGTTACTCCTTAGTTACTATAGTTCTAAAAGTAAGAGTTGGATAATTTGTGTGAGCCATCCATGTGCCAAAAGCAAACCCCCTATGGAAAAGGGAGCAAAAAGGCTCAGAAGAAATAGGCAGACACATCCAACCAGTACTCGAAGCAATTTTAATTGCTATTTTTCAAACAAGTATGTTCCAAAATGATTAAGTCCTTTTAAAAAACACAAAGCATGTCTTCTGTACAACATCCCTTCCAACTCCTATTATCCTGTCTTCTTCCTCTGTCAAACCCCACAGCACTGCAGTTCCATCCACTGACTTGTTGATATCTTGTTTTAAAAAGGAAAAAAAAGAAAAAAAAGAAAAAAAAAAAAGTTGAATTACTTCCAGCTAAATATCCTGGCAGGCATTTTGTGCTAAAAAAATTACACTTACATGTTCAAAAATCCATTCAAGCCATGCTCATTGAAAGCATTAGTGTGCATATTAGAGTTGCTTCTCTTAACTTTTGTTAACACGTTCATTAGGTTGAAATAGTGCAATTTAAGCACCAAAACAAACATTTTAAGAAGGACTAGCAACAGCTGGTCTGTCATAGCAACTTCTTATCTGAACGTTGTTTTTGATACGAAATACCACACTTTGTACACATTGAAAAGTTAAAGAGTGCTCATGTATGTATTTGTAGCTTCGATGGAAAAGGGACTCCCACTAGCCCCTAAATACAAGGTTTACCAACAAACCCAAAGTGCTTGATATTAAATAATCTCTTGCTTTTGGTTTGACTTAAACCAAATTGATTTTAGAGTTTCACAGGTGTTGTCTACACTTTTCTTGTGCACAGATTAGCACTATAGTGTTTATGCATAAACACACAAACAGAATCAGGCAGAGAACAAAGAATGGGCATGCACTTACAGTACTCACTTAGCACTGCATGTACTACTGAGGATCTCTCTCTTCAGTCTTTTTTTCTTCCTTTTTGTTGGTTAGTTTTTAAAAACTTCATGTCTGCAACCATCCAGATTGCAGCTGTAGCTCCACAGAGCCTACTAGAAGGAGCACGGCCTGTGCCTCTTCATCAGGTGTATCAGCTGTATTTATCACTTTAGTTTATAATGTCTACATCTGTCAAACTGGTTTTCAACAGGAAAGCATTGCTTACTTTAACCTGGTACAGCACAATTCATAAATATGTTGGTTCATAAAAGTATCATTAGAGGAACTGCCAGCTCTCCAAATAAATAAATGTGCATCTATACAAACTCAGGATGACTGGAGAAACACAAACTCCACTTGTCACTGGAGCACCGTGCTACAAATACCCCTTAAGCAAGTCCACAACCCTTTTTTGAAGCAAAACAAAATTAAAACCCCAGTAAAACAATAACAAAATATTAATAATAATTCAAAACATCTATTTTTTTTTTTTTTTGACATGTCACTGGTAAGCTTCACTCAGCCACTACTGATGACTAAAACAAAGACTGAATTATAATTCAGTGGATACAACACCACTTCACACAGCAGTCCCACCAACAAAGCAAGCCATAATCATACACCAGAACATCATATTTCTAAAGTGCCATTCAGAAGATGTAAATGGTGAAGCTTTTTGGAGGTTTCCTGCAGTTGACAGAAACACAACCTATTTTAACATGGTCATTTAACATGACCGACCCACCCCACCAAAAACAAAGCAAAACCTCCTCAGCACCAACACAGCCACCTCCACGAGATGCCTTCAGGGGCACCATGCCTCCTTACTGGGTGCACACAAGTGAATCGACTCATCAAATACAATCCAGCACCACAAAATAAAACGCTGGTGAACTGAAAGAACGCTCTCTATAACTGAAGGGGAAAGAAATGCTGTAGAATCAATTCAGCAGAGGAAAAGTCAAACCAGAAATAAACACAAGTCCAATGACTACCATATGATACTATGCACACACACAAAAACAGATGAGCCTTTTTCCATTTAAGAGCCAAGAAAAAATAAAAAAAGAAAAAAAACTGTTCAAAAGGCTTTTTGGAAAGGATAGGAATGACAGCATCATATTACATAGCTACTTCCCCTGCCATCAAATAAGAAGCAGTGGTAAAATGAGTTCAAGAGAAAGTTTGCAGACTCACTACGAACCCCTACTGCGGACAGACATCCAACACAACACAACTACACAAGTCAAGAAACACTCCTCTCACTTCTACAGGTGCATGTACCAATTCCACGCTACAAAACACTACGACTGGTTTACAAGAAGTTTTCATTTCACACACTATCTCCTTCACTGCACCAAATGAACAAATGCTAAAGTCTTAACAACACCTAGCAACTATGCTGCAAAAGTGGCAGCCACTACAATGGGCAATTAAGAGCATACCTATGACTTAATGAAACAATCAAATGTCCTGGATTAATATATTTTTAAAAAGAAGAACACTTGTTAGTGCTGTGCCATCACCATTCCTGTAGGCAAAGGGGAAGGTGGTTTGCACAGCAACACCCACACTGAGAGACACACACACAGAGGTCAGACACATTTGCAAGCCAAGGAAGCTTATTTGCTCCTTCCTTACTCTTAACTTCTAGATTAACTTTGTCTTACAAACTTAGGACTCCCTTGAGCAAGTTCCTATGACGTGTAACAGTGAGGACAAAGCAGCTAAGGAGTCACAATGATTTTAAATAAAACCACATTACATTCAGCATTTATCACATTCACCACGTCCAACAACTTCTGAAATGTTTATGTACTGAAATGGTGCTCAACTATTTCAGATCACGTTCAGCTGCGCTCTGTGTCAAGAAAACAATCCTCAAGTCAGTTTAAAAACATTACATCTCATTTTCTTTAACTTCTTTTCACAGTTTCAGCACCCATCCTTTAGCATTTTAGATTGAAAGAACAGAATTAAGAACCTATTTCCATACAAAACAAATGCAAACTGAAAAAAAAGCAGTATGAATCTGCTACCAGTTAGACACAAATGTAGCAAACTTGTATTACAAGCTGAAACAGTTGAGTTGAAGCACCAATCTTTTGTTACTATGCAAGATAGCCATCTTAAGAGCCCTGCTGAAGCCTTACCACGTGAACCGAGGGCCCCTGTAAGTTTATAGAATTTTCAGTTTCACTTGAGGTGTTCTAAAGTTTAAAGAAAAAAGGAAATCAAAACCGCTGTAATTGAAGCGTGAAGCTTCCTATGCCGTTAATTTAGTTTACGTGATAGCAACGACTTCTCGCCCTGCTCGACACCCCCAGCATTCAGCTGCTACTTCTGAGAGTGGGGAAGGAACACGGAGGGTGAAGCGGCTCCCAGCACAATGGGAAGCGAACGTCCCGGCCGCAGCGCCCCGCATAGAGGCTCCGGTGTGTATATACACAACATGCTGGGATGGGGGAAGGGGGAAGGGGGGACAGGGAGAGGCAAAAGAAGAGAACATGTTCTGTGCCGTTAAAATTAGCTCATCTGAAGGGCTGAAAGAGCCGCGTCCCAGCGCGCAACCCTCGATCTCCTGTTAAACGTGACAAGAAACGGCGCTTAACGTGAGGGAGAAATATTAAAGCAATCATCGGTTACCTTAAAAACTCTTTGCTTCCTCCTCTGAGGTCTTTTGTTTTCAGTTAGAACCTAAAAAAACATCAAATCGCAGAATAAGCGGTGGTCACAAAGGCAGACGCCTCCAGTTTTATTATCGAACCGCAATATTTCTCTAATACCCGAGTGCTTCACGTGCGGCACCTCCACGGGCCGCCGGCGGCTCTACGCGGCCCCCCCGCCGCCACCCCGACACGCGGCGACGCCGGAGACGGCAGAGGGGAGAGGCCCCGCCGCCCCCCCGGAGCCGAGCTCGCTGGTGCCCCGCATTCCTCACGGCGGCGCCCACCAGGCGGCCATCTTGCTTCCTGCCGCAGCGGAGCCCTCCCCTCCCCTCCTTTCCCTCCCTCCCCTCGCGGCGGCGCGGGCACGAGCCGCGCGTGGATCGGCGGCGCTCGCCCCCCCCACCCCTTCGCGAGGCCGCGCCGCGCGCGCCCGAAGCTTAAGTCCGGCCCGGCCAATGGGACTCCGCGGCCCCGCAGCGCCCCCCTGCGGCCGCCACGCGCCGTCACGCCGGCCCCGAGCGAACAAAGGGGCCGCTGTGCGGGGCGGCCAGCGGCAACACGCGGCGCGGGCACGGAGCCGGCACCGCGCGCTCCCGCCTCGGCTCGTGCACGGCGGAACGTGAGGGCCCGAGCGCGGCCCACACCCGCGCTGCGGCACGAGGGGTCAGGCGAGGACACGGCCCCGCGCCGCGCGTGCACGCGGCCGACAGTGAGGGAGGGGCGGGGAGCGGCCGGCGGGCCCCGCAGCAGGACACAGCCCCGCAACAGGACATAGCCCCGCAGCAGGACAGGACAGCCCCGCACAGCAGGACACAGCCCCGCACAGCAGGACAGCCCGGCACAGCAGGACACAGCCCCGCAGCAGGACAGGACGGCCCCGGGACGCCGCAGCGCTGCTGGGCTCTAACTGCGGCTACGCAGAACGGAGCTCTCGGTCCCGTAGCCCAGGTGCACCGCGCCCCGGCCAGCACGGCTCGCTCCCCTCGGAAAGGTTCAGGCAGAATGTGACGTTGGCCCCGAGCTTTCCGCAAACAGCTCGGCTCAGACAGAGCAGCTGCGGGGCTCTCCATTAAATCACCATTTCCCATTCAAGACAGAAGAGCGGCTGCTGGAAAGCTCCCAGCCTCCCCTGATTGCAGCACGCTCCTTAAATACGCCTGGGCTTTGGGCAGCACGTAAAAACCCACAAGGAAACAGGCCGGACCGTTGTTCCGTATTTCCCCGTTGCTCAGATTACAGCCGCTGAATGACACGTCTCAGGGCACCTCGGTGAGGCCGGGTCCCACGGGAGCCCCCCGGGGCCATCAGTGTCACCCAGCTGCAGGCAAACAGTCCCAGGAGCTGGCAGCGGGTCAGGGCTCCAGCCCAAGTGCAGCCCTGAATCGTGGGCACCTCGGCAATGCCGGCTGCTGCCAATGCTTCTTCCCCAGGAGAAGGCAATACAAATCCCACACCGCCCCCCTATGCTGAGCTTTTGCAACCTACTGAGCCCTGATGTGCAACATATCCAGACTGCCAAGGTGTGCACGGTGGTGCAATAGCAGCAAGCCAGCCCACTGCTTGAGATCAAATGGACTTTTTGGTAGAAAATAGCTTCAAAACAGCTTCCAGCAACTACCGTGTTATTGCAGAAAGCAGCAGCCTCAGAGACAAGAGAAAATGCAAAATTTCCACACTCCTGTGTAGGTGGAACTTGTCAAAATGCTCTTTTCAGTGCAGAGCATTCCTGCATTATTCACCCAGAGTGGGACAATAATGCAGCACGAAGCCTTTTTCCTCTCCTTTCCGATGCTTACTGACACCTCACTTACCTGGCTGCTCCCCCACAGAGCAGTGACACACAGCCCTTTTGCCTCCATCCTGCAGGGCATTTCCTCCCCCCACACCTAAGCCAGCCTCCCTGCAGTATCAATCCCCTGGGGAAGCAGCACTACCATTCCAGGCCTTCCCCACACTGCATCCCTGAAAAACCCATTACATTCAACAAGGGAACACGGTAACATATCACTGAAGGTTTATGTGGATGTTATTCTTTAAAGAGCCTTTTTCTCTTTTAAAGCAGTGTGCAGGGACTTTGAACCCCAGCAGCAGCTATCCTAGAGCCGCTCGACACACAGCTCTCATCCACTTTGCTGACTTCTGCATTGTTTAGTTAAAGTCAAAAGAAATCATTCCCTTTAAGGCAAAACATCGATGTTCAAACTATGCTCACGCAGAGAACGTCTATCCCCTTACATCCTCCTCCCACTGAATCACCTCCAAAAAATGCTTACATTCCACCAACACGAGACAGAGACGCACAGCTCCTCAAATGAGGAATGTACTGAAGCCAATCTAATTTCTCTTTAATTGCTTCTTTCCCTTTCTATACCATGGACAGAGACCTACAGACTTTTTCCCCAGCTGCCCTCTATTTGTGAGGCATCGCTGGCACAGAAATCCCAACTGCTGTAATCTTAGCCCCATCTCGGTCTGGGAAAACACAACGGGATTCCCTTTTGGAGTGCTGAAACCTTATCTAAAGGATAGCTGCTGCACAGTGCTTCCCATCCCCCTGCAACACCCTCTGTATCTCAATATTTTCAAAGCCTTCTCACAACACACAGACACTGCAGAAATAGTTTCCTCTTTCATTTTCCTCTGAGCGGTGCTTCTATAGAACATGAGAGACCAGACTTGCTCCTATGAACATCTGAACAGGCACCGGGTTTCATTCAAATACATTTTTATGAGAGAATACCTGACGTGTTGTTAAATGTCAGGAATACTTCATTTCCTCTATGCAGTATTCAAAGTTCATACAAAATTTAACGAGAAATGAAAGAGGCCTCTGGTGCAGCTCTAAATGCATTGAACAAAACGTGACCAATTCAATAAAACAAAAGCACACGAGAAATAAGCTGCCAAAGGAATATAAACAAGAAATTCCTTGTAAAGAAAGAAGAAGGAATGCCCAAAGAAGAAAGAGGTGAAGGGGCAAAGCAAATCTGCAAGGAGAAGGTCAGGCTGAGCAACAATAAAAGAAGTACGTTTAGCCTGGAAAACAAAGGTTGACAGAAAAGCTGGAGTGCTTCCTTTCATTGACCCTGCCAAAACCTTTTCTAAATCACGGCTTTTCAATCACTTCCTACCTCAGTTCCATCAGTTCTCTTCCACAAGCCTCTTTAGCTCCATTGGCTAAACATACAGAATGGTTTAATGTTGCTACAGTCTCGCTGCAAGAAGTCAGCATCAGCCTCTACCATCTTTATTGTTTAATTGTATGTTTTCAAGTCACGTGTTAGTTGTCCCTTCCCTCACTTTGCTCTCTATGAGCAGTTGAGACATCAAGGGTTTTTAATGAACTCTAAGCCCACCTATTTAAAGCTACTTCCCTAGGCATTTTACTTTAAAATACATTTCCTGCACAAAGCATATACACATACCATAACCCCTCACTGCTATGGGACTCTTCTCTTTGCCCGCATACTGTGAAAACAGAACAGGCACATCTGCAGACCTTAGCAAGTACCGGACAGAGGGCTGCAAACAGAAGGTGTCCTGAGAGCTCCACAGCAAACTGGGATTCCTACCTGCTGTAAGGACACACTGTTTTAATGAAGCTGGTGTTCAGAAATGTTTTGCAGGTGCATTCATTCCCTGCAGTGTGAACTGCTCCGAGAGCACAGAGTGCCATAATGGTGCAGAGACTTGAACTCAAGTTTCCCACATCCCAAAGCAAATATCCCAGCAGGCTAACAACTGAAACAGCAGCTTCCTCTCCATGGCTCAGCCTCCATTCAACTATATGAACTTCAGGAGAAGGCAGAGGCTAACTCTGCAGCTCAGAGGTCAGGGAATTCAGCTGGGATGTGGGAAATCTGTGTTCAGTTCCCTACTTACCTGATTTAAAGCCTGATCTTGAACTGAAATCTCTCAGAAGGTCAGGGCTGCTATCACAGGGGCATACAGACTGTCTTTGCCCCTCCTCTTTGGTCCAAAAGTAATGACCTGGGTTATAAAACGCTGATGGATCAGAAAAAATGAGTAAGAAACAGAAAGAGAATATGTGGGGGAGATGTGGTAAGATATACAAAATAAGAGAGGCAGGGAAAATGAAATGAAAGAAACAGAAGAACAGACAATTAGAAAGGCAGAGAGATGTGAAAGGGGAAAAAGGCAGCTACAACCCCATCCTAAAGTTTACTGATTTGTTTCCACCAAATGTGTAATCACAAGCAAATCACGTTAACTTGAAAGAGGACGCAACCTTCTTTCTTTTACCTTTTACCTTCTTAGTTATTTTGAAACACAGGCCCTTTCCCTAAGATCTCAGGGTATCCTAAGACTACCCTCATTTCCCCACTCCTCACATTTTGTACTTAAATCTTTCTCACCTCTTCATGCCCTCAATTGCTTTAGCCAGTACATGGAACACAGAGTTAAAGCCATGCTTGCCCCTCATTTTTTTTTTTGCATCAACACTGCAGGATCAAGAGTAACTGTTGCTCACTTTAATTTGTCCTTCTCTGCATAGCAAGAGAAAAATCACAATGTAACTTGCTAGCTACAACAGAAACCCCACATTCTCTATAATCTGTACAACAAGGGCCCTCTGCAGTGTTTCCAGACATACCTCAATCCTTAAAATCATGACTTAACTTGAGACCTTTCTGGCTTACCTCAAGAGGTAGTGTGATCGGTGGCGGTGGCTTTTTCAGTTCTTCACATTTTCTCTTTTTACATATCCGGTGACTGGTTTTGCGCTTCCTGCAACAGCTGCATTCTTCACAATTGGTTTTCCGCAGACAGGGCTCACAGACTCCACAACGCCTTCGTTTCTTTTTCTCTAACATAGGGAGCAGAGATGGATATGCAGAAGGGTAACCACCGGCCGGATTTGTGAGAGAGGATGGCCCTGAGGCCTCAACTGTTTGAGTGCTGTTGCTTACGTTGTCCTGAATCAAATTCAAGCTTATTCCAACACTTTCCAGCTGTGATGAATAATCATTCTGCTGCAGTCTTGAGTCAGCTGGCAAATCTGCATTTATGGCTTTTTCTAAGGCAAAAACAGAGGTTTCCGTGCTTGAAGGCAACTCTGAAACAAAGCCTTCAGAGAATTTTCTGGAGCTCTCACTGGACATTTTATCGACGGCTCTTTTTTCTGTATCTGAAGATAAAGCGGGGACATAGCCTGAATTCAAAATTAATGTCTCTGCATCAATGCATTTAACAAGCCGTTCAATATCCTCCACTTTAATATTGGCTAAAGAGGTATCAGAAACCGGTTCGCTTACTGTAAATACATTTTTTGAGTCTGATTCTGCATTCTCTACAGTACAGCTCAAATCTGAATATGGGTCAAGCTCTTTGTGAATGGGCACAAAATCCACTAGTCTCATGTTGGATTCCACAAGCGAGCTTACACTTTCAAAATGTGAAAGTGAATTTGATCCAGTGGCAGCTTCAGAGCTGGAATGTGAACCAAGGACTTCATTTGCAGACTCCAAACCTCCATCTGCTTTTAAGCAGGACTCTGCAAATGAGCTCAAATCTTCTAAACATTCTTTTGAATTTAACTCAGAGGTAACTATGGGTGCAGGATTTGAGTTGTATTCTTCACTAGTTAGCACCAAGTCTGACTCTGATTCAATCTGGGATTCAGCAAGTGGGACCAACTCTTCCAACAGCATGGCTGAACTGGGGTCTGAGGTATCAATAAAACCAGAGTCAGGTTGTTTACTGTTAGGCACCAGGTGGAAGGGAGTCTCTATACACACCTTCGAGTTTGATTCAGAGGTGGTTATGGAATCAGAAGACAGAAGCACCAATGCAGCATCTTCAACAAATGCTTCAGCTGCACTACTTGCATTGAGATCAATGAGTGTCTGCTCACGGGGCAGGTCTCCGTGCTCATACACCACCTCTGACACTGCTGTACTGTCATCCGTTACTTGGGTGCTTGGAACAGAGTTCTTCATTTCAGGTATTTCTCCCTCCTCTTCTTGACCAGCACACGTGGCAGCAGGTTCTTCATTTACACTGCATGGAATATCCTCTACAGACAGAGAAGCTAATTCATCTTGTGCTAAATTCTGTTCCAACACTTTTTCGGATGCTTCAACATTTTTTTCTTCTTCTACAGCCAGATCTTGTTCATGTTTTTCCTTTGTTTCAAGCTTTTTTTGTGCTGCAGCTTTTCTGGGTTTTGCAATTGTTGGAGCTTGAGAAAATCTACGGGAGAATGATCGGTTTCGAAGAGACATTGTAAAACCATTGATGTTGAAAGCTTCCTGGCTATGAAAGAGGATATTGTCAGCTTTCTCCAAACTCACCCAAGGTGTTCCAGACAAGGTTCTGGTGACACTGCTCCTGAGAAATCTACCTGAAGAGCTCATGATTGGTTTCTTTTCTTGCTGCTTTTTCTTAACATCTTTTTCTTGTGCCGGCTTTTTGCCTTTTCCAGAACTAACAGCTTTTGTGGAAGTCTTTGTGGTTTTCTTTCTCACTTGGCTACATTTCTTTTTGCCCTGGTTAGTTTTTCTTTTGCCTATCTCTTCCTTTTTTGCTAATCTGGAAGGCCTTGCGTGGTGAGCCATGTCTGCGGAGTAGTAGAAATGTTACGAGGAGAGATGGAAAAAAATCATGAGCTCTTGAGAGAATTTTTCAACAGAAAACTGCACTCTCCCATTGCGGCTCTCTGTAGCGATACAGAGTCAACTCTGAAACAGAAAAAGATAAAATAACATTAATAGAAATTTAATTAATGAAAGAAGCACGTATATTCATCTGACTATTTAAAAATACACAGGTAGAACTCAAAACACCAGTATCAGACATCAGGCTATATCAGCACAAAGGCTTTGAAAGTATTAACAGACTGCAAAATTGAAAGCTTGCCTAAAAGCCCAGAAAACTAATAAAGAAGTGAACAAAGTTCAAGTGATCATGAAGCAATTCATTTTTTTACCATTTTACATCAATTTTAAGATGTCTGGACATTCACAATCTTACTGGTGGTTTGTTAACCATCCCTCCCCTTGGGTAAGGACAGCTAAAATTTGCATCTTCAGACACGCTGTGGAGCATAAAGCTACTACTGTATGGTCATTTGGGAAAAAACAACAACAAAGCTGAGTTAACTGGTGTTACACCAGTACACCACTGCAAGGGCATCTCATCCATACGCTGCCTATCATGTTATATATCCAGGTTACCATTGTAGAAATAACTATATGCCTCTAAAGACATTTAATTTGTACTCATGGGGGTAACTGGATCAGGGAAGAATTGCCATTCCAAGTGTTATCTCCTAGGATCATGTACAAGCACACTGTACTAGGTTGCAAGCCTTGGTCCTTTCCAGCAATACCAAATGTATTATGCAAGAAATCCCCTCTGCTTCATGATCATGACTACTACTATATTTGCTGTCAACAAAACACCATAACATTTATCCTAAGCTTTTGTCTTCAAATATGACTGTGATGAAAAAGCCCTCCAAACTCCCAAACACAACCTGCACATCTCAGAAGATACAACAAACTCTTCTGGCTCCAGAGCAATTTTCTGAAAGGTGGGTTGCTTTTCTTTGTTTGCTTGGTTTTTAATATAAAGAAATTCTGTTAAATACTTCCTCTAAAGGAAAAAAAAAAAAAAAAAGAAAAAAAAGAAAAAAAAGGAACTCATAAAGGAAGAAAAAAAAGGAAGAAGGATGCTGCTGGGTCCAAGCCCCACCACTTTAAAGGGCAAGAGAGACAGAGCACTCTCTTCATCATGACCTCAACCCCATGCTGAAGCCAGCAGGGTGATGTCACCAAGGCTGGGCTTACCCACAGCCCAATCTGAGCTCCAGCAAAGGAGGGCAGAGCCCTGCTGATGCAGTCCAGCCTTCCTAGCACCTCAGAAACTTATAACATTATCACAGTGCCCAGGTTCAGCTTGTGTTGGGCAAACAATGGTGTGGGGCTTGCAAAGGGCAGGCTCTACAAGAACCCATCTAAACCCAAAGGGTGTAGTATATCCACCATGCATGGCTGCTGCACAGGACTACCAGCCCCCACTGCTCCTCACCAGCTTGCTGGCAGCAAACTCATCTCTAACTCCATCACAGCCATCAACAGGCTGCAGTCACAATACTTGAAAAACCCAACAGTAACTACCCTCCCTGCTCTCTTCAGAGCAGCTTATTTAAAGCTCTTTGAAGCCCAGCCCATCTGTTCAGCAGTAAGCTGAATGATCCTGTGCAATACAAAACGTAAATCACATATATCACGTGTCTATGTAAACATGCTGTGATCATTCTGTATCTTATCTGCATCTTGCAGGAGCATATCAAACTAACATTACTGAGGCAGCACTTTTTCCATGCACTCAAACATCACTTTGGAGTCAGCATTGCAGTACAGCACAAGGCTCAACGCACTTCTAAGGTCACATCAGAAGACAAAGCTAACCTCTCACATCAAACAAGCTAATAGCACTGCAGGAGAAGACCTGACCCAGACAGACTAAATACACATGTATAGCCATCTGTAGTTGCAGGTAATGTTTCAAAGGCCATCGCCAAAAGACCTTAACAGCTCCCACAGAGGTGCTCCACAGAAGTTGGGTTGGACACTGAAATACACTAAATACAGGCTTGAAGTTAAAGTAATTTGAGTGCTTTCCTTCCCTTACCCTTTTCTGAATGGAACGGAGGAAGAGGGATATGGCCATAACCAGTCACTCCACAAACTGAGCATCAAATCAGCAGCACATTAACAGGTCCATGAAACAGTTGCTGGCAGTCTGCAAAGGGCTGCCCACTTTCTTGTGGTTTTGATGAAACCAGGCTCCAAAGGACAGCCTGGAGGGCTGCAAAGCCAGCTGCAAACAAGCAGCAGACAGCCCATTGGTAGCCATTAGTGCCTGGTGCTACATAACAGTGGTAGGAGAGGAAATGCGAGCCACTTTCAGAGACTATGGACAGGAGAGCAAGGAAGAAAGCAAATAAGGGCCATGCAGCATGGAAATGTGTGAATCGGGAGGGGAGCAGAAGAGAGGAGATAAAGCCTTTTCTCTTTATCAGCTCTGAAACAGAAGTAGAAGGGTGAGAGAAAACAGGAGACCAAGAATGGAAACAGTGACTGGATTTTTGAAGATACTGGATGTGCTTAATGCTTTGCTCATGCTACTTTTCTACATAAACATTTGGCACTGCTGTTATAGAAACTTGGGAAGCATAATTTGCAGAATCGCCAATCAGAAGCTTCATTTATAACAATCTTGTAAAACTTTTCTTTGGAATCATGATTATGTGATATGTCTTTACCTGCATTTAGAGATTTCAACACGGGTGCTTCAAAGACTGAAGAAGCAACATCATCCTGCTTGGTTTTTAACAAAAATGAAACAACAAAGAAATAAAAATACTCCACACCAGTCTGGAAGGAATATATATATATAATCCTGTGGTAGCACTGTGATGGGAAAGGCTGTTGTTAGCACTTGTCAGAGACAAACGGACAGGGACATATGGAAAACAGCAGCAGCTTTATCCATTTTGTTTCAATTTTGTTGCCGGAAAGAATTTTTCTTTAGAAGACACCTGGGCAGTAGCTCCCTAAAGGACATCGATCTTTTCTGCTTTTATTATAGTACTGAACTTCAGTTTTATCCACCTGGAACAGAGCACCTGACCTCCAAGATGATCGTAGCCTGTTGGGAGAAATGCCTGTCAGCACCAGGGCTTTACTTCCCCTTAAAGAAACTCCCATACTCCTGCTGAGCACTGCTCTGCCACAATAACCACAATTGGTACATTAAAAAAAAATAAGAAGTCAATTAATTTAAATAAACAAAATAACAACAACGACAGAAGAAGAAACAAAGTTTCTAGTAAAACTAAATTCATGTTGTTGCTGTTACGTTTACTTTGCCACATCTAGGGTCAAAATATTAGGTAGCTACAAGCTCAGTACTCAAGATTTGTTTTCTGCAGCACTATGGAATATTTTACCTTCCTTCCATGTAAAGGGCTGGCAATGACGCTGTGTTGATGCCTGCAGCAGTTGCAAATTGCCTCATGTCACTTCTTAAGGACAACTAATAGCTACAGCACATGTCACATTTCAAAGCAAGAAATCCTACTACCAAAACACCTCCGTCAGCTTCCAGGATTATCAAATACAAATCTAATGGTTTAATGCAATAACTTGTTAGTATTCATCATCCTGGAGAGAAAAACTGACTTCATTTGTCTCTTCTGAATCCTGAGTCAGACAGGACCCATCCCCCCACAAGTCCCTTCCTGACAGAGGACAGGCGTCCCTATAAAGTGGGTAATCAGTACAGGAGGGTTTGCAGGGAACAGCCCCAGCCAGCAGCAGTGCATCCTGAAGCTGCTTGTGACTTGACTTCTAATTCATGTGCAAAAACAAAAGCTGGCTGTAGGGCCACTATCTTAAGTTTTGCTCCCAGTAATAAGTCTGGAGCAATCCCACTGACTGCTATAATCCTCAGCAAATACTGCTAAAAAGCTAATCAAGGGCTAAAGCTTTTAGTCCCAACCAGGTCAAAATTCCAGACAATTATAATAAGAATCTTGCCTACAAGGCAATGGGGAGATTTAACCCTATGGAATGCCTCTAGGAAAAAGAATAAAATCTTCTTCTTAAATGCTTCTCTTTCATTTTCTTTGCACATAATAATAAAGAGAATTTTCCATTTCAAAGTAGTGTTCATTAAGATTCTGTTTCAGAACTAGATGGAAAACTTAAAAGGTGTGTTTTCATAAAATGGTGGCAGCCTTTATCTGACATCATAAAAAAAGTAAGTGACCCTTAAAAGAAGCACAGCTGTATGAGAAATATCAGGCAGCTTGGACTAGCTGAGCCTGGTTTCACTACAGCCAGAACGAACCAATCTAATGCACTTTGTTTCAGTGTTTAAATGTCTTTTTAAAAGTCACTTGGGATTAGCCTGGTGGGGGAACAAAACCTAGAAACTTTCATAAGAACCATTTTAAATAACAATGCACAGGTCCCAAGCAATAGGGGTCACCATTTGACTTACAAGTTGTCATACAACCTCTTATCTACAATTTTGAATGGAGAAGCATCTCATTACCAGCAGCAAGTGTTCTAAAAGGAAGACAAAATAGACACTGGAAGACAGAAACTAGAAAAGCTGACCCTATGCAACACACAAAATCTTTTTTCAGCCCTCTTGGAACCACATCATATCATCTGCATGTTCTTACCAGCTGTTCTGAAGTCAGCCCACTTTTCAATCTTGCTCTTTTCTCTGCACCTACTGACTGTTCTGTACAACACTTTGTATATGAAAAGAAGGGAAATGGGTTAAGAGGAGGGAATCGGCTTTAATTTTCCCTCCCCCTTCTTTAATCCTTGAGTATCTATTTGGTTTTAGTTAAGAAATAAAAACGAAACTCAGGACCAGGAACTACTTCACACACGCTCTCGCAGAGGCTCTCCCTTGGCAGTGCAGCCCTGCCTGCTGCTCACCGCCACGCAGCCTCCCGGAGCTCTCCTTCTGCACAAACACTGCTTCAAACAGGGCTGCAGCCTCACACACCCTCCAGGAGCTGCTTTCAGTTTTACTGTGCATACACCTGCCCCCTTGCTTTCCAGGATCATTGCCACTCTTGAGTGAAATGGATGTATTTTATCCACGCACACAAAAGTGTTAAGGCAACACTTTCCAGCAGTTTAACTGCAGACCTGGGGCAGGCACTGCAGGATGCATTTTGAAAGCAAAACCCTTTTCCTGCACAAGTTCAGCAAGTCGTGAACCAAGACATTCACTTCATCCTACTTTTTGTCCCTCCTGGCCTCAGAACCCCACCTCTGCTCTAGGGGCAGTAGGTGCCACATGACTTAAGCAGGACTGCCCCCAAGTCCTGCTTCCCCCAGTGCAGGGGAAGCAGAGGGCTGCTGTGAAGCATGCACCCCGGCTCACTGAATTCTGCAGGAACTGAGGGTATCTAGATTACTGCAGCGTAATGAGTTCAGTATAAACTTCTGAAACACTCAGTGAGCGAAACAGGGGAAAACACCACAGGGAAAAAAAAAAAAAAAAGCCTTCCATGTTTAGGGAAAGCTCTATTAGAACAATAAAAAAAAAAAAAAAAAAAGTTGCAAGGAATCATGCACGCTTAAACCACAAAACCAGATTAAACCTCAAGCAAACTACTGGCAGCAGAAACCCATTGTGAAGGCTCGCGCCGCATGTGAGAGCATCACCCCTTCCAGCCAGGCAGGAGCGTGCCTCCACTTTAGCCTGTTCTGCACAGCCCAGCGCTGACCTTAATGGGGAGAAATGCAAAAATGTAAAACACATTGAGTTAATTCTTGAGGCTCATCAAGTCAAAACCCTTCCACCACACGGCTCCAGGTACTTACCAATAATAATAGCAAGCAAAAACCCCTAAGCTAATCATATTCCCCTTTTAAATATACTTTTCTGATGCTCTGAACAGCGCCTTTCTTTCTGACAATATCTGACTCCCTTCCTTGAAGGTTTCACCTTTAAAAACAACCCTAACTGGATCATCTTATCTCAAACTCAATTAAAAGAAGGGGGAGGTGGAGGAGAACCTTCAGGCAAAGATTAAGCCTGGAAATTTTCTGTCTGAAAGATGTTTTGAAATGTAAGTAACTGAAAGTAGGATGGAAATGCTTAGACCGGCTTCAGCAACCACGGATAGCACAACAGCCACGATAAAATACTATCAGTGAGGGCTGGGAATTATTACCCAGCGAAGTTTCTACAGGTCCCTGATATCAGAGAGCTGCTCTGTGCTCGAATTCCTCCCCGATTACCTGCTGCGTGCAGCCCGGCCCTGCCCGCTGTCCCCTGGCCCCCTCCTGCCTGCAGCCACCTCGCTCCCAGCCCTGCGCTGCCGCAGGGAGCGCCGCTCGGGGGCAGCGCCTCGCCTCCTCCCAGCCGGGCACCGGGCTGCAGCCCAGCCCCACGGCCAACGCCACGCTTTCTGGATTCCATCTCCACGCTTAATTTGCGTTGACTGACATTAATGAAAACAAGGTGATTACTGCGTGGAAGAGCTCTCTGCCTCTCCACAAAAGTGCCTTAAAAAGAGCACCGAGCACAGCATGGAAGAGCCGCTCCTCAGCTAATTTTTAAAAATTATTTTCACAGCTTCCTCCTTTAAAATTTAAAGAGACACCTTCGCCCCGTAATCCTGCTCGGTCACGCTCTAGCAACCCAGCTTGGCAAGCGCTCGTTTCCTCAGCTGCTGCACGAACCGGACCCTGCGGCTGCACCGCCCCGGCCACGCGTGGCTCTGCGCGGGCACCGCCGCCCGCCGCGGGTGCAGAGGCCGGACGGGACGGGGGCAGGCCCGCCGAGGCTCCTCGTGGCCCCACGGCCCGCAGCGGGGCTGCAGGGGGCAGACAAAGGGGCCGAGGCTGGGGCCGCTCCCGCCGTATCCCGGGGCTCGACGGGGGGATGCGGCACCCGCGGAGAAGGACAACGCAGCGCGTCCCCGCTCCCTGCCGCTTTGCGGGAGCGGCTGCGGGTCCCGGCTCTCCGGGCTGGGTACCTCGCTCGCCCCCTCCGTCCCTCCGTTTCCAGGAAGGCTCCGGCGCAGACCGGACCCGTCCTCCCCGCAGGCCGGCAGCAGCCTCCCCTCCCCGCCTCGGTTCCACGCTGGGCCGGGCGAGAAGGGAGCGGGGCAAAGAATAAAAAGTGGAGGGGGGTGGGGGGAGAAGGAGAAAGCAACGCGCCGTCCCACGTACGTACCGCAGCTAACAGGAAGGGGCGACGCGGGCATGGCTGGGCTGGGCTCGGCGCGGGTCATGCTTACGCCTCGCCGCCCGTCCCCATAGCGCGGTGAGCACAGCGCGGCAGACGGAGCCTCGGTGGCGCCGGGCCGCGAAACGTGCTCTCGGCGTCGCCCCTGGCCGGACCCTCCGGGAGGGAGCGGGGAGGGGGCGGCACGGCGGGGCGCTCGCCGCACCGAGCCCTCCCGGCAGGCGGCAAAACGCGCTCTGGATCCCCGCGGCAGGAGCCGGATTCCCCTCCCGCCCCTGGGCAGCGGGCGGCAGCGCCGCACACCCCGGAGCGGGCTGCGGGCCGGGGGAACGGATCCTGCGCTCCTGCCGCCCCAGGAGAGGTGAAGAAGGAGCGGGCCCGCGGGTAGTGGAAGGGCCGGGTGCTCCGTTCATCCCGGAGGTCTCCAGCCGAGGAGGTGACACCGAAATCACCATTTTTTGTCGTTGATTCGGCTGGATGAGGGAGCTGCGCTCCGTCCTCCGCTGGCGGCCGGAGAGCCGTGCGGCAGCGCACCGAACTGCGGGAAACGCGGCTGGGTCGCCCCGGCCTCTTGCGAGGGGAATCCGTGCCCCGCTCTCCTCACCTCCACCCCTTCCATTCACAGCCACCCATGGTTTTTGCCGCGCCTTTCCCGAGGGAAGGGGTGAGCAGTGTGCTTTAATATCAAGGCTGGACCACTCGTCCTCTTCCCCAGTCGTTATCACGGCAGCCTTTTGTCAGGGCGCAAAGCAGCCGCCAATCCGCTGTCCGCTCGGATGTCCCTTCAGAGAACAGATGTTGGAAATAGATCTATGAAACAATACACCCGAGCAGCTCGGGGTTTTTATGTGTCATCATTAAATCCCTTGCTGCTTACTATAAAGCACTTAAAATGCGAAGCGAGCCATTCAGATGCGAGTCCGCAGGGAGGCTTTTCCATTATGCAGGAGAGCAGCAGCTCTGCCCCGCTCCATTCCTACAAGGCTGTTCTAAACACTCGCATTTTGTGAGCTGTTTTCATTTGCACACTAGAAAGAAGAGGCAGCAGCATAGATACACGCAGCTTATTGTCACCGCCAGCTCCTGTGGGCAGCGGCTCAGTGTCAGTGCTACCCATCGCCTCCCTCACTTCATCCTCTGCTCTGCTCCCTTCCTTTCCTCGCAGTCAAAATGCAATACCATTGGGGAACCTTAGCCAAGCTTGAAGACACTTCAGATATACTCAAGTGAACCCCATACACCTGAATTTCAAGCATTTGCCTGGTGCAAAGTGAAGCACGTGGGGAAAAGATGGAAACCAAGGCCTCTGAATTAGCCACTTCCATTCAAAATAGAGATCCTGGTTCCATTACAGGCAGCTCTGCAAAACAATTTGGTGTGCTCAGTAGTGTCAAGAATCACTAGAAAAAGGAGGAGAGAAAAAAAAAAACAGGGAACATTGCTATCGAATATATTGTGTAGTTCTCATCTACATAGCTTAAGAGGGGCAAAGTACAACCTGAAAAGGCACAGAGGTGATAAGGGCACCAGAAGTGTAAGGAACGATGAAACTCTCCAAGGTTAAATGTCAAGCAATACAATATATAAACAAGAGCAGCATGGAAAGTGTTAACAGAGTGATCTCTGTTTCGCTGAAGCGCAGGATATCGAGTCAGTTTATCAAATATCAGTATAGCAAACATCTACTTTCCATAGAGTGCACTGTTAAACCATAGAACTCACTGCTACACAACATTACAGATGCTAAATTTTTATCCAAGAAAACAGTAATGGGAAAATGTTGAATCAAGATCTATTTAATGAAAGAGGGCTGCTTTAGCTATACACTACTGGAAGGTAGAGGAGTATCTTTAGATAACAGCCCTGTATCTCTGACAGCTTTCTTCCAGAGATTGTTGCTGACTGCCACAAGCAGACTTTCAGCCTAACACAGGACTTACATATCTGTGCATTTATCCAAAGAAATATCAGAGTGATACCTGTGGAACAGATACAACTGGACATTGAAGTATTAAAGAATAAAACGTGCATACCTTCAGTAACTGCACATTGCTGTCATCTTTAGCACAAGAAATCTGCACTGAGCATCAGGGAGCCACACAGAGCAGCTGCTCCTTGAGGAGCAGGGAGCCGAGCACAGCCACACAACCAGCAGGGCAAGGACCACATTGGCCAGTGCCTGGTCCTGCTGTACCCACACAAGGGAAACGGGATCAGTCTGAGGATAGCAGGTAAACCCAGGAGTCCTGATGGACACTGAAATTCCAGGTGATGAGACAGATCTGAGGTCAAACCAAGAAGTCAGCCGGCAGGTTATAATCAGATCTAGGGACCCAGTGGGAAAACAACATGTGACATAATCTAAGTGAATACTGGACAGAGTACGAGCTTAAATAGAAGTCCTGTGTCCACAAACAGAGCATATGTGCAGAGACCCCAAACACAGCTGACCAGGGCCATGAAGGCCTGTTAGTGAGCTGACACTGAAAGCAGAACTTCTCAGGAACGTTGGCCCTAAATCATTATTCCTGTGGAGTCATCTAGATCAGATCTCCGATCATCTGCTATCAGTCCAGTGAGAAAGTGCCTGATGCCAAACCTGAGTTAAGCCTTTCACAAACCAAAAGCACTAGGAACAAAGACATCTAAGCTGTTCTGTAAGGGAAAGATTGGATCTTTCTATGTCTATATTTGCTTTTGGGGCCAAATGATTACAATGGAAATATTATGCTGAGACATAAGAACTGGTTCCTTGTTCTATTACAAAACATAGATTAAAGCATCTACCTTGCAAATCCTTTCTCACATTTATTGGCTTTGTGGTGCAAGAAGGCAGTTGTCCTGCCTGCTGACCAGACATGTCCCTGGAAGCTGTATGCTGCACTGATGTGGTGCTGTGCCTGCAAGCCCAGCTGAGCACAAGCCAACCACTTCTAATGTCTTTGTATCCGCAATACAGATAAATCACCTGCAGAACTGTCAGTTGGCAGTATCTGAAAGAGAAGTCTTGAATAGCATGTGTTTAATGCAGAAACTCTTGAATTCTAATTGTGGTTTTGCCAATGACTTCCTCATTTAGTCTTTCTTGGCCTCAGTTCTGTAGATAGTATCTACCTGTGAGATAGGCACTGGAAGTAAGTTAACATCTGGAAGCATGCTGAATACAGATAGTTTAAGTGTTAATACTATTTTTTAAGACTACCATTTCCTCTTCTGCCTCACTTTTATTCAGATCCATTGAATCTAATCTTAATATTTTTGATTGGATATTCTTGCCCTGCAGCTGATAGATGACACATAGCACAGCGAACAAGTCTTCCAGCTATGGCCCCAGCATGCCATGTTCCCTTCAAAACAACTTGAGAGCAGGCTGTAAGCCAGATGGAGTGCCCTCACTGGGAAAGTAACTTGCCCCTATTTTCACTTTCCTTGTGAAATCTTGGGCCTCAAACCCAGAGATAAGAATGTAGTAAGGGACCATGACAAAGACCTTGTATAAGTCCAGTGTATGAGAACAGAATAACTGCTGTGCCTAGCCAACAAATGCAGTCTGGCAGTCAGCACCATGTCTATGAAGAGAGCAGCTAACATTTTGTGCACCGGCCTGATGCTTATAGGTCCTTCAAGTCATTTGTGCAGTAAGTCCTATTAATTGGTTCCAGAGCACATGAAGTGCACATCTCCTCCCCACACATGAAAGAATGACACCTGCCAATTCATCTTGAGAAACTTGACACTGCTGTATTTGGCAACTCCTTGACTGAATAGTTAAATATTTCTGCTCCTTAAAGACCTCACTGACAAAGGTAGAGACTATTATGATCCTGTTTGCACCAACAGGTCTTAATGGCCCTGATGAGCCACACCCATGGCCTCTACCTCACAACCCAGTCCCAGGGCCCAACACTTCTTCCTTTTTTTGAGCTACGCTGTAACTGTGCTGGCTTCATCTTTTGGCTCTGGTATTGTTTCCTCTTAGATCCTTGCCGCTGGATGAACTTCAGACTTATCAGTTCTTATCTCCTGCTGTTCCTGATTTGCCCTGTGAGTGAACCCTGGATTTGCTCAGTCCATCTGCTGTGGCTACTGATGGAGCTGTTTCCCAGCACCCAGCTCAGCATGTTCTGCTGCAGGACTGCACCTTGTCAGCAAGGATCAGCCTGTGCTGTGGTCACCTTTGCTTTTTGGCTCACTCCATCTTAGGAAGCAGCGTTGCCTTATTTACTGATTACCAAGAAGATCAAGGCACCACAGTTGCAAGTTATTGAGAATTGCTCAGTCATTTTCAGTCTGCAAGTTTTACTTTTAAAGAAGGAGGAAAAAAAAGTCCTCAAACTGTCAAGGCTTGTGTGGAAGAAGTTTTTGACTGGTGGTGGTTTTGGGTGTGATCTGAAGCAAGTGAACAGCCAGCAAGAAGCCAGTTTGTATCAATTACCAGTAAAGACGAAAAGCAAGTATAAAGTAGAAAAAAGTACTTCCCTAGGGCCTAGAGATATGGCATCTAAAGCATTCTTATCAGAAACAACTGCCATCACAGTAGCTTACCTAACTTCAGTCTTCATAGCTAACTTAAACTGATATACGTTTTAAACATGGTTATAAAAATAAGCATCTTCAACACCGATGAAAAAACAAATAATAAACAAATCACTCTTATAAATAAAGCTACCCACCAACTTGAATTTTTCTTCCAGTTTGAAGCTGTGCTCTTGAGTATCCTCACATTGATGTCTTCCCCTGTTATACCATCAGTCTGTCTGGGAAGAATGACAGTAGATATAAGTGAAACCTGAGTGACATTAAATATGCTGGTAACTTTTAAGAATGGGTCATACAATCAAGTCACTAGAAATGTTTCGGAAAGTGTGTAAGCACTCTGAGATAAAAAGATGAAACAATAGTAGTGAGAATATACACAAAAATACTGTTGTAGGTGGTCAAGAAAACAGAATTCAAGAGCACTTAATACAGACAAGCGTAAGGTGGAATAACACAAAAATGGTAGTAAATATTCAAAAGGTTATTTACACAGAAAAATCTCACTGATAAGGAGGCCTTTGGTAGGAAATGCTGAGACAAACTCCACCAGGGAGCAGTCTCCAAGAGATGCTGCCTTAATAGTGGTCAGCCCTTAAATGAGGTCTAGAGGAGGTGGAGTCAAGCTCCACCCCTTCTGGGAGCACAGCTAAATTACTCTCACCTGTGCTCCCTCAGGTGACCCAATACTTGCCTCAGCTGATTAATCAGAGGTTCAGGCGGCAATTACCAATTTCTCATACAACAAGTAACACTGAATTATTGCACGCTTCCATAAATCACAAGGTCTGACAAAGTATCCTTCCAAAATACCAGACCACTGCTGAAAGTAGCAGCCATTTTTGCAGTTGCCAGATCTTTATTGCTACTGGTGAAACTCAAGAAAACTTTCAGATGTTGGTGCTGTTGCAACACTTCTGTGAGAAAACTGTAGATAGCAGAAATGAAGCTTAATGTTGGGGCTGCCAAAGTGTTATGATTGTGCCTCAGTGAGACCTTCTCCTGAGCAGATTCCCAGAAGAATAAAAGTTGGCTGGGGTAAAACCATACCGACAGTGGCTATAAACCTGGTTACTTAACCCATAGGATAGTTGCTTTCACATTAGAGAATAAACACGGTAGCTTGAGCAAAAATGATGAGTTTCCCTGGTGTATTACCAGCGTAAGAAGGCTGAGTTTGAGAACACGTTTCACATTTTCCCAGTAAGAGAAGTCCTTGCACACCCTTGCTAAGTAATTTTATGACTGGGAAAAAATGCGCATTGTAGCAGCCACTCCCCAAATAAGTAATGATCAAACAGAACAAAGTAAAGTTTTCCAAAGGCTTCAACAAATTTAATTTTTAAGGAATGTAACCTGTTAAAGGAAAAAAATACTAATTTCTGTTGAATGCAACTTGACATAAGCAGAAAGAAAAATGTTCCAGCAGATTTGTTTGGGAATGAGTTTCTTGTGCAAGCATCTACTGTTTTCTTCTTATTGAAAGACTGACCTTTAAAAAAGGGATTTTGACACGTTGAACTCTTGAAACTCGGCTCGATGAGGATGGGGCAAAAAGCACGAGCTTCTTTATCAGAAGATGCACCGGCAGCTGCCAGCGTTGGCTTTCTGTGCAGTGCTGTGTAGGTGCGCTGTCCTCACCTGAGGACCAACTTCTGTCATCAGCTTTTGAAAATAAAGTGAAGTGAATATCTCTTGGTAAGCCCCACGTGTTGTATTCAGCAAAGGCATTGTGGGCAGCCAGAAAAATCGCCAAGAAAAATGTTGACATCTGCAGAGATGATACTGGTATTTATCACCGTGATTGTGAAACAGACCGCTTTCGTTGTTGCAGCACCCACTTCCCTTTCTGACGCGTTCTGAAACTCGCGCACGGACACCGAACGTTTCCACTCGCGCAGGGTACGAGGTCCCGGGGAAAGCTCAGCGCTGCGGGGCGAGTCGGTCCCGTACCCGCCGACAGACCGCCCGCCACGTGCCCGAGCCTCACGGTGCGGCCGCTCCGAGGCGCGGTTCCCGCGGGCCGCCCGCAGCCTCTGACGCGATCTGCAGGCGCCGCAGCGCGGCCCGGCGGCCCGGCCGTGGCTCGGCGCGGCCGCAGAGTGGGTTCCTGCCGGCCGGCCCCGGCTCCGCCCTCGCTCCGCGGCGGCGGCTCCGCGCGGCGCCATGCGCTGCCCGCTCGCCGCCTGACGGAACCGCCGCTGCCCCATGGCCTCCCCGGCGGCGGCGGGGCCCGGCGCTGCGCTGCCTCCGGGCCCGGCGCGCCGCGACTTCTACTGGCTGCGCTCGTTCATCGCCGGAGGTGGGTGCGGGCCGGCCGCTGCACGGCGCTGGGCCCGTCCTGCTGGGCTGGGGCAGGGCCGCTTCTGCGTCAGGGCTCCGTAACGCTCCTCACGGGGCTGCGTGACCTTGGGAAGCGTGGGGTTTTCTACATGTATTGTTCTCTTCGCCCCTCGCGTGCTGAGCTTTTTACAGGCGGGCGGTCTGCGTGCGTTTCGGAATCGCTGAGAGCCCGGCGTAGCTGCCAAGTGTGCGTGCAAAGGCCCCGAGCCGCCGCCGTGACGCCGGGGCAGCCCCGTTATCGGTGCCCCGAGAGCTGGCGGCTGTCAGGCTGCGGTGCGAAGGAAGCCGAGCCGTACGGCAAAGCACGCCGCCAAGCCTTGCAGCAGAAGCGCGTCGTGTTGTCCTGCGGGGTGCTGTCCCAGGTGTCTTGTAACGTGGCGAGGAGGCACGAGGTTTATGTCAGGCTTTCTCATAGCTGCGGCTCTCGCTTTCAGCCCGGAGCCCCGGGGGAACGTGTTGAGACGCGGCGAGCTGCTCTGGGGAGCTGCAGTGCCCGCACGGAGCTCGGGCTGGCACGGAGGGAGCAGGCGATGTTGGGCAGCGTTCTGTGGAACTCACTGCTGGGACATGAGCCGCCAGTTCCTGGCTGTGTGCTCGAGCAGAAGCACATTGTGCTGATTTTCAGTCGAGCTTGAGGAGTTGTGTAACATACTTTTAATAGGGGCCTTTTGCTCCTAATTGGGGCTTGGTAATTATGTTTCTCCTTACTTACTCTATTTAAAAATAGCTTCTAAAAATCTCTTATTTATCTGCTGAGTCAAAAGGCTTTGGAATGCCATTGATTTTTCTCTCCCTTTGAAAGGTGTTGCAGGATGCTGTGCCAAAACAACCACTGCGCCACTGGATCGAGTGAAGATCTTGCTGCAGGCTCATAACCACCATTACAAACATCTGGGTAAGATGGCTGCTGCCTGTGTCAGCAGCATTGTTAAAGTGTGGTGTGTGTCATGTAGGTGTGTTGGTTTATTACGTGATCCGACTGTGATAAAGAGAAGTGCTGATCAGACAGTAGGTTGTTTCCAGTGAGCTGCTCCCTTTGCCATGTATTGTGTTAAAAAACACAGCAGTGTTTGAAGAACACCCTTCAATAAGAGGCGTTGAGCCTGTACAAGTGGTATTGGTTGGCGGGTTAGAGATGTTAGAATAATCCTTGATACTGTGTAAGAGCTACAGCTTGATCCTCCTCTTACTGAAGTCAGCAGGAGATTGGTAATCAGAGGTTCAGGATTGTCTGTAAAAGCTGCTCTGCTGGTAACCCGCAGTCCTTACAGGTGGTACTAGCGTGCACGGCTTGTGGGAACAGGTGCTTTTCAGAGCGTGGAAGTCCTTGCAGAGGCACTGGTGTTTACAGAGCCGTGACTGCTGAGCCCTGCAAGACTCCTGCACTTACTGCTGCAGGCAGAAGTGTCATTGATCCAAGGTGAAAAGCAAAGCGGACTTGTGCTTTGCATGGGGTGATCTGCATTCAGCATCTTCGTTGCATCACGGTGAGAAGAAACTTGGAACTGGCAGCGTGTTCAGAACTAGTCTGTGGGGCTGTAACAGTGCCCTCTTGTGCGTAATATTGGAGATATTGGTACTATGTATGATTTTGATCATTAGAAATGCATTTCACTTGAATGAATGTTCTTGTTACATATTAGCAAAGAAGAAAATGAAATGGATGGCATACCTGCTAGTGCAGAGAGAGAGTAGGTTCGCTCATCACAGCCTCACTGTATCTGGTTCCTGCCCTTGCTCTGTGGTGTTCATGGCATGTGGATCTCAGAGCATGTGCTGTAAGAGATAAGAACAGTAACTCATCAATTCTAGTCACAGCATAAGCATTCATACGCTCATCATAAAACTGTAGGTTTTGCCCTATCTTTGTGTGATCTTGGATTCACGCCTGTTAAGAGGGAGTAGGATTGCTTCTTCTTAGCATGTCTTTGGGACACAAAATGCCTTAGTTGTAAATAATGAGAGTCTGAAACTTGTTCAATGAATTTCCTCAGTGACAGTATCTACTTTCTCATTTGGCATGTAACAGCAATTGAATGTTTGCCCATTATTTTACATTTTATTTTCATTCTAAATAGATTTTTGGTTGAACTGAAATGCAACTCAGCTTGCTTCCTTCTGTTGCTGACTGCAGCTTTTGTGTGTGAATATTACCATCTGCAGTAGGATTGCTGGTAGTGTGGGTCAGCATGGGGCTTGAGATGCAGGAATGCAGAAAGCTCACTGAGTCTGAGGGGTGGGGAGGTTGGTAATAAACCTTAAACCTCTTCTTTCTGTCAGTGGCTGGGCATGGAAAAGTGCATTTTCCACTCTCCGTCGTTACATGAGCAATGAGGTTGGGCTTTATTTCTGTGCATACTTTCCTGTAGTCAGTAATTCTTGCTTGATTTTTTTCCCCCCAATGTAATTGTTGAATTCCTCTTTTTGCATTGCTGACAGGAGTGTTTTCTACACTGTGTGCTGTCCCCAAAAAGGAAGGTTACCTTGGGCTGTATAAAGGAAATGGGGCGATGATGATCAGAATCTTTCCATATGGTGCAATTCAATTTATGGCATTTGACCAATACAAAAAGGTAGTAGAATTTATTTTGTTTTCTTTTTTTTTCCTGCTGGTTACAGTGGATACAGATATTTTTAAGTGATAAAAACTGACACTGAAACTTCTGTGTGTTTTTATTTCCCTGCACATCTTCTATAAGGTCACTCAATTTTATGTGAATCTAACCCTTACAGTGTCAGGGCAACAGTGCAACTGCCTGCGGTGTTGCTTAAGGAAAACAAAATTCACAGCAGTTTTTGTAGCTTTGTATTGTTTATTGTATGTGTGCCTATGTGTGTGCATATGTATATATATTGAATTAAGTCTGCAGTTGTGCTGCTAAAAAATAATGCTTTGCAAATGAAGTAGGAACAAAATAGAAAATGTAAGCTCTTTAGTGTTTATTATACTGCATTGGAATTCATAGTATCTGGTGGGTAGAATAACTGTAACTTGCAATATCTGACTAAATGACTGTTATGTTTGACATGAGAAATGACTGTCAGCGTCGATAAAAATGAGCTGGCAGAAAAGATGTGCATATTTCAGGGGCCTGCAAAATGTGCATGTTCCTTTCTATTCTCACACATTTACTCTTTCGTAATGCATTCATAATAAATCCCTGCAACATTTATGAAATGTCAGATGTCAGCATGGCTGTGCTTTAAGCATATACATGGTGAAACATGCAATGTTACTGTTACGAGCAATTTCATATTTGAAAGGACAAATTTCAAAGACAAACCCAATGAAGTAAACAGTAAAACCTTTACTAGACAGTAGGTTTCAGATTGGGATTTCTTTTCCAAAAGAGCAAATTCCAGCAGGGTGATACAAAGAGCTCACTGCAGTGAGCTTGGTGTGTTCTTTTATGTGTGTAATCATAAATGCTGTTGATCAAAACATTATGCTTGTTTTATGCTGTGTTGAACAAAAGAGTATGTGATATGCTTTATAAGGAGATGATTTACGAATCCACAGATATCAAGAAATTATTTAACTTAATAGCACTTTCTTTTATCTATTAATTAACAACAAACCTTAAAGATGCTTTGTAGGAGAGTTTAAAAGGCAAAAACAAACCCAACAAAACAGTTCTTTAAGAAGGAACACATGAAATGATCCTATGAATGATTCATCATGAGATTAACCACTTCTTAACATTTCTAAGTTATTTGATGTAAGTCTGAAAGCTGGTTTCTTTCTTGCAAGACTTTGTGTATTTTAGGAAGTTCTTGTTCTCAAATACTTGTTCGGTCTCCCCCTTTGTTTATTTTATTTTTATTTTTAATCCAGTTGAAGTCATAGAAGTTTTTTTATTAGAGTAAGTTTCACGTGCTCTGCACGAGAGAGCAGTTTTTCTTATCAAACATGTAATTCTTAAGCTCTGCTCAGTGTTCTTTGCACCCTATAATGTGAGAGATAGTATGCAGTTGGTCTTGGTTGAACCAGGTTGATAACTTGATATGCAATCAACGAGCTTCTGAAGTACAAATCATTTCAGCTGATGGTTCTGCCTTGCTGGAGGAATGTTAGTCCTTTGGTGCTCTTAGTAAGAAATTGGCACCAACTGATATTTTCAGTAAGCTTTTAGCAGTGATTAAGTGCTCTGGTTTGAATTTGTAGAGTTGTAAACTTGTTGCAGGAGCTGCAGAGTTTGCATTCATGTGCTAGTAAAATGCTGTGATGCGTTTCCCTGTATTTTCTTGTAAAAAAACTATCATAAATGTTCCATATTTTGTAGGTAATAAAGAAGCATCTTGGAATTTCAGGGCATGTGCATCGATTGATGGCTGGATCCATGGCAGGTATAGCTTTGTACTTGCATTTCAGACATTGTCTCTCTGAAAAGTCAATATTTATTTAGAGGATGATTGAGTAAGTTTTCAGGTCTAACCTTTGCAAATTTGCATTAAGTAAAAACACTCGTAAATGGTTAATGTAACAGTTACCTAATTGAAAAATGTGTATTCTTTAAAATTGTTCCAACACTGAATTCCCTGCTGTGACATAAAGCGTGATATTTGTGGTGTTCATTGTGGCTTCTGAAAAGTGAACAATCCAGTGTCATGATGAAGAACAAAGATGGAGGTTTTAGCAGAATTGGCTCATCAGCCTCTCAGCCATTGCTGTTAGGTTGAATGTAAACCCAGAAAAGTGGAGAGATTCTTGGATTTCCCAGAAATGTTTATATTTTTGACATGTGACGTAGGAATTTGTGCAGTAGCAATAGGAAAAAAATGATTGTAAACTGGCAGTATGTGAAGTGGTTATACGTGTCTGTTTTTCTCCTGCTGGTCATTTCTCAGCCAAAGTAGCTCAGAGTAAACAGAGGAAGTTAAATAGTAGTGAGCAAATTTGTAGTCAGGGTGGTTCTTCGTGTTTGTTTTTACATTGTAAAGCAGTCTTTATACATACTGACCATTGACTGTTCTTCCTTAGTTGTGATGTATGAAAATGTAGTTTCTTTTTGAGGAGTAGAAAAGGAAAAAACAAATGCTACCGTTAGTTAAACTAGAAAGAGATATGAAAGTATTTTGTTTTGCATGCAATCTGAGAAAAGGGAAAGGGAATGAAAAGAGGCAATTCAGAGATCTTAAAATCTAGGAAGACTTTGAAAAATCAGTGAACTCTGTCAGTGTTGACGTGCAGGAATTCATTCCATAGATAAATGTATAGGATCTGGCGTAGTTTTGAGTACCTTTGTAGTTAAATCAGTTTTGTTTGGTTAGAGTGACAGAAGTAAAATCAATATACATTGCTATCTGGTAACCATGATCAAATGACAGGATTAGTGTGGTACATTATACTCAGTAGTCTGAGCTAGACATAGGTGTGCAGTGCAAATGAATATAGCACACAGGTAGAGTTTATTATGACATCACTGAGTATTACTATGGTATTTGTTTACCAGGTAGCGTTAGCATGTAGATAAGGGGGGTTTGTATTCCAGCAAGATAACAGGGGAAGATGGAGTCACCAAGAAGAGCACAGAGTCCAGAATCTTAGGTATAGAAGTTCTCTGGATTTGCAAACAAGATGAGAAGACTTTTAAAAGCAGCTAGGGATATTTCTTGCTTTAGCCCCCATGTAAGGGGATATAATTTTGTTTCTTACATGTTGAAATGACTAGAGGAGGACGTGCTTCATGCACCTTAGTGTTGATGGAGAGGTCTTTACAGTTTCACCAGAGGTAACACTGCAGTTGAAAATGGCTGGCTCTTGTGTCATATTTCTGTCTCTGTTGTGCCCAGCCACACAGCATTCTGCATTCATTTGAGTGTATGATAGAGTTACTTAAATCCTGCTTGTGTCAGTTTTTCCATCATTGCTAACAGTCAGCAGACCCGAATCAGCTTCAAAATGGTGGGAAACTTTTAGGTATCTTTTGTAACTGATAAATGGGATCAAAGGCTTATCCACAGGGAAAGGCAAGGCGGGGAGCTAGTGGAATGAGAGTCGAGAAGAACCCATTGTAATGCATACATTTAAGGAGGCCGAGCTGAAGTTACTGGGGAAACTTCAACTCTGAATTTCCTGGGTCTTGTGTGATTCAAATTTCAGCTGTAACACCTCATTAACAGATAAATTCCTCATAACTGCTTTTAAGCAAAGACAGGGCTGAGAAGACAGAGAAATCATAGATGTTAGGGGGGTCTAGGAAACAGGTAGTCAAATAATGCATATTTTACAGAACGACTTTGCAAATCTGAATCTTTCAATTTTCCTACTGAAAATGAAGTAAAATACAGAAATGCCCATTTTCTCCCCTGCACTCGATTAACCAGAGGAAAAAAAATGAAAAGCCTGCAAACCAGCAAACCAAAACACACAAACGAACTAACAAAGACCCTAATGCAGGAAGGCTGGTGGTAGGTTGTTTTGTTTTATTTTACTTAATAAATACGATTGGAAAATGTTATAGATTAGGAGAATGATGCAATGTCAATTTAAAATAGGATGTAAATAAGTCATTTAATTGAGTCAACATTTTAAAATAATCTGGATCTACTTTTTCAGGTGTGATTTAGCAAGAAATGCAATTAGATATTAAGTGCCTAGAAATACCTGGACTTGTAAATCATGCAGTTCTTTCACCTTTCTGATGCAAGTTTTTTGTCATCAGCTTTTTCTGTCTTCATATAGTTCGTGAAGCTTTAATTTATCAAGAAAGCATGTTCCATAAAAAACAATCTCATTCATGCTTGTGAAGGAACGTGTCTCCTGGAGTTGAAGGCTGTGGCTTTTGAAACTATAGCTCAGAATAACTTGGTAGTACTAATTTGGTCTAAGTAGAGCGTGATGTAGAGTTCAGAAAAACACGTGCATCAAGTATATTTGCAGTACCTGATCTTTGTAAACGTGTTTCACTTGTTATTTCCTTGCCCTGGGTATTTTATTTTTATATTTCAAAGAAAGAAAATGGAGGAATAGTAGGGAAATTGTGAGACAGCTAATTGCCCATACAGCTAATCTCATTGTCAGCTTCCAAAGTGTGGACAGTCTACTACCTGCTGTGCTTCATTTATGCTTAGTCTCAGTAAGAGTTTGTGCAACCCAGTATCTTGTCCCCGAGGGTGGTCAGAGGTGCTTGAAGAAGTGATTAACTAAAATGTTCTCTCCCTGACAGTTTCTTGACTTCAGTGGGGTAGGTACTTCTGAGTCAACATTTGCAATGAAAAAGTTGCTGTATTTAAAGAAGTGGTACCTTACAGGAGGAGGAATGGTATTTGTACTGTTATGATTATTTCAGATAAGATTTCAGATAAAGATAAGATGGGATTTGCTGTGTGTGTCTCTGAACTGGGCAGAGACTTCCAATTCTGACCTGTTAAACCAACCGTGGGAGAGATTTCTAGATAGATTAGCTGGAAAACATTGTTTCCTTGGGAGAGGGAATCAGCCTTAAGGTGTCCTGGTCTGTCTTCTGTTAAGTCGTAGTCTTTAAGGAGTAGAGATGAGATTACTGTTTTTTGTATACTTCCCCAAACCTGACCACTGTTCCTCACAGAGAGATAATGTCTCTCCTGAGCCTCAAAGGAAGTCTGGATCCTTCCTGGATGTGCACTTAGCTCTTATGAACAGTAAGCAGTAACATGCAACTCTTGAGTTGCTTCAGGAAAGCATGTTTTGTAGCTTTTTCAAACTGCAAAGGTTAGAAATCTTCTTTTTTCTTTTCTTCTCCAGAATCCATTGCTACACACTTTTAATATAAAGTGAAAACAAACAAACAAACAAACAAAAAAAAACAACAAAAAAAAACCAAGTCCTATTTAAAGGTTCTGTTTACTGGATATGATTTCTTTCAGTCCTGTCTGATATTTTTCTCTCTTACTTGTGCTGTTTTTGGACTTAGTATGGACTGTTAGTACTTCTGCTGTACTCTTGGTTGGTCTGTTTGCTTGTCTTTGTACAGAGAATATTCCTGGGTGCTTATCAGTGCATGACCGGAAAAAAGAAGGGGGATAAGTTTGTGTTTTGTATTAAGATAACTTTTCTGTGAACTCTTTAAGCTCCATAAAAGCCTTTTCTCTTGTCTTTTTTCCCCACCTTTTTACTGAAATTGCTTGAATTGCCAATTCTACAGTATTTCTGGACATCTTGGAAAATTCCTTGGGAAAAGGCTGCGAGGGTTGAGTTTAATAACGTAGGTCAGTAGAAACAGTCCTAAAATTGCTCTGGTGTTTTGCAGCTTCCAGCTTTTGAATCCTGTGGGTGAGACTGCATCAAAAATCAGCTGCAGTTGCCTGCTTTTTCTGTTCAGAGGAACGGTCCAAAATATCTAAAAAGATGGTTTTTGTCTTCTAGAATAAATGTTACTGGTAGGATACTCCAGAAAGACACAAACTCAGTTGATGGTTGACCAGTGTCAGCTTTTTCAATAGCTTCCTCATGGTGTTTTGTTTTTTTTTTTCCTAACCCCCATCTGATGCTGATGTTTTATGTCAGATGCCACTATTCAGCAATTGATGGTTCTCTCTCCAGATATGAAAGTTAGCACTCTTTACTGAAACTGCTGCTGTTTTTTTAAAGCTTAGTTTCAGTTTTGTCTCTTTCCTGTTGTGGCTTTCTCCTGATCGTATGTGAGAGGGGGGAAATCATACACATACAAAAAGAGATATGATTAACAGACTATTAAAACTTCAGGGGGAGTGCAGTTTCCTACCAGCGCTCAAAAGGTGCTCATCGTCTGTAGGATCAATTTTAACTGTGTTCTTTAGATATGGAACAGAATAAGCAGGATGTGAATCACAAATGCTTTTGCTTTCTTTCTCTCCTTTTCTCAGTTTCATTTTTATCAGTTCTGGTGTTACAATACAAGAAAATTATTTGTTTTTAGTAATGCTGTTTTAACCATTCCCTCCATATAATCTGTCAGTAATTGAGTGGCTTAATTCAAAGACTAGCTGTAGGAAGGACCTGGTGTTCAGGTAACTGTTAGGGGAGTTATTCTTTCTACTGGAGGTATTTTTACAAAGTGATAAGTTGACTCCTAAGATTTGTTTTGTGTTTTTTTTTTTTTTTTTTTTAACATCTTGTTAAGTCTAGAAATAGAAATAGCTGTTTTAGTTACAGTTTTAAAACACGTAGTGTAATGTGAGCTATAAAAATACAGCAATGCAATGCAGTTCAGTACTCTTCATGACTAGGCTCCCAAATTGACTGAAAATACTGTATTTTCAGGTGCAGTAGATAAATATATCCAGTAATCACATATTGGAATTTTGACACAAGTTTTTGGAAATTAACCACATTAATGGTGCTTTGTTTATTTACTAGGTAATGTAGGATTAGATTTTGTGGTTGCAGTCCAGTAAAGGCTGATGCACTTGACTAACAGTATATTTGTGGGCTATAAAGAAGACTGCTTATGTGAAACGGTTAAGCCTGTAACTCTGCAAAAGAATCAAGGCATAAGTGTGCAGCGTCAGTGAACACCGAGTAGAAATATAAACTATTTGTGTGTTGCTGAGGATCCTGTTTGATAAGTGGGTGTTCAAGTATTTTTTCGACAAAATAATCTGTGTATGCAATAGCAGAATGTAATAACATTCACTGCCACAAAAGGAAATTCTGATTTTCAAAATAATCCTAGAAACAGATAAGGTGTAGGTGAGTTTTGTTTGCTTGTTTTGTTTTTGTTTTTAATAAAGGTATTACAGCAGTGATTTGTACTTACCCTCTTGATATGGTTAGAGTTCGTCTGGCATTCCAAGTAAAAGGGGAACACAAGTACATGGGAATTATCCATGCATTCAAGATGATTTACACAAAGGTATTTTTTCTTTTAATCTTAAGTCCTATCAAAGCAAAATATTCTCTTTAAACAATGTTGCACTGCACTGAAATTAATTACCAGGTAGAAAATGAGTTCACTGCGTGCACATTGAACTTAATGTAAAAAATTATCTGGCTGCTTCCTTCTACTTTGGCTGCTAAGATTTAGCTAAGACTTATATATATAAGTGGGAGATGAAAACAAAGAAAAGTTGTTTTTCAGTAGCACATAGAAATGCTACCAGAATATTTGGGGAGGAGGGCTATGTGTAATGCAGAAATGTCTCTGACGTTATGATGCTGGATGTAGATTTCTTTTGTTCATTTTCCCTTCTGTATCTCCTATAGAGCTAGGTTGTTGTCCCGTCAATTCTTCAGACACAATGAATGCAGCTTGATGTTAGCTCCTTGTTGCTACGTGATGCTAGTCAGATTGCAATGTGAAGCAGTTGTGTAGCTTAAGACATTTGTTCTATTTCTTGCCACAAACGTGAGTGTATTTTTCTTTCAAAGGAAGGTGGTTTTAGTGGGTTCTACAGAGGGCTGATGCCAACTGTTGTAGGAATGGCTCCATATGCGGGTAAGTTAAAAACAGCACACAGAAATCCCACAGCATTTATGTGCACTACTAAATTTGCTTAATATATTTGCACGTCAAATTAAGTAGCTTGCATTAAAACCAAGGCTTTTGCATTTTACTGAACTGAGAGGGGAGGTCACTAGAAGCGTTTGTGGGTGTTTGGTCTAAATTGATCAGTGTGTGTTGAAGTGCCTTTGGTAAGCAAAACTCAGGTTTTCTGAGTCTCGGAATTGAGAGATAAAGTAGTGGTTCTCTCTTCTGCTCCCCAGATTTACCCCCCCAAAACTGTGCACGTTGTCACTCTGCATAAATCCACAAGGGGGCAGAGCCCTGTTCATGGTGGAGTCTTAGAGGCTCTCTATTGGCTCCATCTCCTGGAGACTTCTGTATAAATGCTTAGCCAAGCTAAAGCAGTGGGTGACATGGGATGGAGGAACATCAGAAATGACTGCTGAAACTACACTCATCTTTAGACGATGAGACATGTTTTCCAGTTAAACAGATCTTAGGGGTTACTTTTAACAGCAAATCAGTAATTTAAAAGCCTCAGTTGAGATTAATTAGAGCACTCTTTTAATGCTAATTATAAACGATAATTAGTTTGGGCAGAAATTACGGTAAAGCTCTAACTATTATTTATCTGATTCTCTTACTTAAGAAAATCTTCTAATAGGATTGGAAAATAATTTACTTTTATAATCGCAGCTTTTTGTTTATGACTATGATAAGTACATCAACAGATATTTTCCTCTTTTGTGAAAGTACATAAAATTAAATTTCCTTTTAGGTTTTTCTTTTTTTACCTTTGGTACCTTAAAGAGCATTGGACTTGCTCAAGCACCTAACTTGCTTGGACGGCCTTCCTTAGATAATCCCGATGTCTTAGTTTTGAAAACACACATAAATCTGCTGTGTGGTGGCATAGCTGGAGCAATAGCTCAGACGATATCGTAAGTTTGGGTATTGATTGTTATTTTTTTTATATAGATGTTTGTTTTAGAAGAAAATGTTTTGTCTGAGAATATGAGCTTTTTAACAAGTCTAGTGTCAATAAGGGTTTTTTCAGTCAGATGCTGCGGTTCAGTTATTTCATGTTGTTTCACTTAATAAATATCTATTTAATCCTCAGGGGCTTTAAAGATAAATGCAATGAGTCAATTAAAGCAAACAGACAAAACTAAAATCAGCTGGAATCTTGTTCGGTATGCTATGAAATTTGGACTATTAACATCATTTGCATAATTGTATTATTCCAGTTTATTTCATTTGCATAATTGTATTATTCCAGTTTATTTAAAGATGGTATAACCTGCAAAGTCTAAGAATTGAAAAAAGAAAGCCTAAGATATTGTGTTTGGCAGTACTTTGTTATTACTTTGCCTATTCCCTCCATTCTCATACTGTCTTTGCCATGTTTTCTTTTGGCCACAAATCAAATCAATTTGGTAGACTTCTACGGCATCAGTTTTTCACTATATCACTCACTGCATTACATTACATATGTAGCACACATTTTCTGTTAATCTCTAAACTGTTAATTTTATTTTTGATTCAGGTGTTTTCTCCCTCCAGTGTCGTACAGTTTTATACTCTCATCTGATCTTCATGTGCCTTCCTTTCTTGTGCCAAATGGAATCTATTAAGAGATCTCATTTGCTAGTTTCAGTTGTATAGGGGGAGTCTCCCTTTGTGTTGAACTTTCAGCTGTGCTGAGAATCTAAGCAGAATTCCTGATTCGCTGAGTAGTGAACTTGGATGTTGCAGATGGATTCTTTATATACAATATATATATTTAAATTAAAAAACAAAACAAAACCAACACTGTGATATTCGTATGGTGATCACACATCTGGTTGAACTGCTGTTCAAATCTCTCCTCTGTAGATACCCCCTGGATGTAACTCGCAGGCGAATGCAGTTAGGAGCAGTCCTCCCAGACTCTGAAAAGTGCCTGTAAGTTTCTTCTTTTCATCTTCAGTAACTGGATTTATAGATGTCTGAGTGATGGTAAATTATTAAAGTCAAACAAACAACCCAGTTGCTGTTGATTTCTTCATGCTTTTAGTGAGATGTTCTGTTTCCACAATTGGACAAAAATAAACACAAAAATCAAAGTGTTCTTTTGTGTTGTTCCTAATACTGTATATGAAAAAATGTTATGTATATTATTACTCAATGATCTGATCCTTAGCATCACTAGGATTCCTAGGTGTCAAACTACCTGCTGCCACTGAAATGATGCGTTGTTTCAAGGTATACTTTTAATGGAGCGGAATCTCAGTATTATTTTATGTAACACTGCTTTATTTAACCTGCTCGATTAACCTCCATTACAGTAATGTTGCACACGCTGACTGCAGTTGGAGTTCTTGCAGATTTTTAGTTCTGTGCTTCATTGCAGTAGAATTGATTCCAGTAATATGTATTCATTCCAGTATTCTTTAGATGGAACTGCACCATCCTCTTTCCAGTCTCCAGCCTTTGAGCCCAAATTTCTTGCAGAAGCTCTGTCTTACAAGTCCTAAAAGGATCCTAAAAGTCCTAAAAGCTCTGCTATATGGGGTCGCATGTTTTTCCATACGTTGCTTTTAAGAACCAAGAGAAAGCATGTTTTATATTTAATAAAGTGATTCTGACTATCAAATGTGGACATTCTATAGTGATTCCAGTTTCTGTTTTTGCAGTACAATGGTGCAGACGCTGAAATACGTGTATCAACAACATGGAATCCGAAGAGGATTGTACCGTGGTCTCTCACTGAATTACATTCGTTGCATCCCTTCCCAGGCTGTGGCTTTTACCACCTATGAACTCATGAAACAATTCTTGCGCCTCAACTGAACTTTTTTAAGCTTTAATGTCAAAGTTATATTGGTGAATAAATTACTTGAAGTTAAATATGTATGATACTGTGGCACTGCTGTTATCGGACAACTTAATTTTATTTGCCAAAACGTGGTTAATTCCCTGGAGTCAAACAGATCATAATAAGCATTAGTTAGCGATAAACATTTTTGGCACTTAATCTTATGGGCTTCATTAGATAAACGTTAAGAATCGCACAGTTTTAAAATGACACCCACATTTTATCCAGGTTTCAAGCTGTTAGTTGTTTCGCTTTAGCACAGCTCCAGGAATTAAACACATGATTATAATGCTTTCTAAGCTACTAGTTAGACATCTGTTCTTCCTTAACTTTTACAATGATTAAACTTATTTGAATAAAGTGGAACAGTTTTCTTACTTGACTACTTGCCAACTCTGTTGAAGCTGAACTTGTTAGACCCCAACTGAACCATCTTTTCTTTTTGCCTTTTGTACGAGTCTTCTGTATGCTAAGAACAAAGCATGTATCTTCGTGTGGGTACATATAGGAGCTTTTTCAGCCTCTTCAGTAACAAATGGCGAGATGTAATGAACATCATTGGTAATCTTGCAATTTAGAAACCAGTTTCTTTGCATGCATTCTAGTCTAAAATAAAATCTGTATCTACACAAACAAGATTGGGAAACTTGTACAGTGACAAGTGCTAGAGGAGATCTTAAGGCAGTTAGCATGTAATCTTACAAGGCATTTCTGTACCTTTTCTGTAGAGCTTAATGTTCTCAATTCCGTTTATTGAAGGATTTGACTGTGTGACCTACTTTGAAGGACTGGCTCTTGTAAACAGGTCTGTCCCTACCTTAAATCGTGGTGACAGACAGGACTGCATGCTGCTGCACTTATCTACTTAGGCATATGGGGAGGAAAATGAAGATTATATTAGAGTCTGTATATGTGTGTATGTGTTATTTCTAAAGTATGGTATGCAATAGACTATTTCACTTTTTCTCCTGCAGTTCCTTGCAGAGAGAGATATTGTTCAGACTCATTTATACGTAATTTGCATTGGTTCTCCTGATTTTATTCTCTTGAATTGGGAAGCTGTAAAGCATTGACTTATGTGATATAAGTTATTTATTTATTGCAATATTTTTAGCAGTGTCCTTTAAGAATTGGTAATGGTTGTATTCAATAAACTGGTGGATTATGTGATCAATTTGCTTCATTTGGAAAAAATGGACAGACTGGACTTTGAGTTACATGTCTCAAACCAACTTTTATGACTTTTTTTTTCTGGTTTCTTAAAAGTATCTATTTCTTTTATATTTAACAACACAATTACGGGCAGAGAACAAGATGTATTTGAATTTATTTTATTAAAAATTTTGAATGAATATATTTGTGTGAATTCTCTGTGTGTGTGTGTAAAGCAGAACCCAACATACTCACGCTTGAGAAGAAAGCACCAGTAGAACGTGGCACCAAAACAACTGAGCAGCAAAAACCATCCTACAGTGCTGTGTCTTCAGCAGTACTTTTTCAAAGCAACTTAAAGTGTGTTAATAATTCTGCTTGAAAGTACTGAAATGCCTCAGAAGGTCTATGAAGGGAAAAAGGAGCTGGAAAAGACTTGTTTCTAATTTATTTGGTAGCTATTTCTCACCTTGAAAAAGGTTATTATTAAATATATTTCTTAATCAGAACGCTGTTTGGAGTATCTGACTGCTGTATTTCATAAATCTGACCAGCTGTGTTCCCCATGGGAGTCCATTTTACTATGACTTTCAAGCATCTATTTTCTGCTTTTAAAATACTAGTAAATATACACATCATTTAAATATATTCTATGTATGTAAACTGAGGAGTTTTTCATTGCTACTGAAGTCCCAACATTTTCATTAATCAAAATGCTGGATTTGATTTCATCTTCCATATGAATGGTCCCTATTTGAGAAGGTGAGGTTACTTCTTTTAACCACCCTCTTACCACACTAAAGTTATTGGACTGTCAGCAATTAAATGTTAAGGAAGCTGGTGGTCATTAGTTTATAGCTTTATTTTCAGTCTAGTTTTTCAGATGTTTCACAGCAATTGAAGGTGTTCGTACACATCCTTCCTAGAAACTTTAGAAATTATTGTAAATTGATGCAATTGCTTCAGAATCAATTCTGTGTGGGGAATGTTAGAAAACATTTCTTGCAGCTCTAGGACATTTTTAGTCTAGTTTTTATTTGCAAGACTATGCTTGCATATGTTAACTTTATTATACAAAGAGGCTTGAATGGAAATGGTTATAGTTATTACTGCCATATTTCCTGAAAATCTGCTTTCTGGGAGCCTTGTAACTTTTAGTTCTACCCAGTGAACCAGTTACTTCTGTGAAGAATCGGTAACGCAGCCTTGGGTAATGCTTTTTATACTCTGTTCAACCCAGCTCTTTACAATACCCTTAGATATAAAAGGAAGCCTCTCCATTTCAGAACTCCTTCAGGTCAGTATCCCTTATCCACACTGTGTCCTGAAAATCTCAGATGACAGTTTGTTTCCAGTGATTAAACACAGTCTTTTAAATAAATCCTGAAGTTCAACTCTATTTCCTTACAATGGGAATTTCAGCTTGCTGTAACGGAGGCATTTATTTATGCATCAATTTGCAGTTACTCCACAGAAAAAGTTGCCTGTATTTGAACCTTCTTTTTACACTGCTACATTCCAGTGTCTGTATTGTTTTAGTTTTTTTTCCACTTTGTACAGGAAACGTAGTGATAGAGCCTGCAGAATGCAAGTTTATCTCATGTACAAAGTAAAATGCTTCTGTAAATTAATCTGTTTTAATACCGTACTCAATTGTGTGCCTGCGTACTTAACAGTGCAAACATGCTAACTATTCAGTTATGAATATCAGTGGTTCTGCAAGGGAAAGCTATATAAACGTAGGCTATATGTACCCGAAGGTTAACCCTAAGGAAAGGGGCTCCCTTCAGTGCCATCTTACCTTTTAAACATCAATCCGGATCCTCCTGCTGGGTGCCTATACCCCTGGCCATGTTGTCCTTCCAGGGTTGGAGCATGGTCCAGTTTCCGAGTGTCTGCCTACATTAGGGATACAAGACCAAACTCCTCTTACTTTGTTGCTCTTTTCCCTGGCGTTTTAAGTGCAGAATGATACATAAAGAGTTAGACTTAATACCTGTGTCCTGTAGTCCTAGCTCGACGTGATAGTTTAGGAACAAAAACGGCTTCCTGAAGTAGCGTTCTTGTGACCAAAGAGAAGCAAAAGGGATAAACATGCACATCTGAGACTGCTGCATCGCCACAGAAAGCTGCTGCTCGGCTGCACCGGCTCTTGTTTGTCACAAGGAAAGCTCAGCTTATGGGCTGAGGTTCACCCACAAATTGAAGAATCTCACAAAGTGAGAGAAAAGCACTTTTAATCCTGCTTTCTCCCTCGGTCCCGTTGTGAGGAGCGCTGCCCGGCCGGTGACCGTTAGGTCTCCTCACAGAGCAGGGCGCCCATACAACTTCTGCTGTTCATCCCGCGCGCGGGAAGCTCGCGCCGCCCTCCGGCAACTCCCATTGGCTGCTCTGCCTCTGTCTCCACCAATGACCGAGCTGGGGGTGGAGTTTCCGGGCAGGATTGGGAGGCGGGCTCTGTTGCGCCTGCGCGTTAGTGGCAGTTAGTGAGCAGCAGCGCGGGAGGTTCGGTTGTGTGGTGGGGCTGAGGTGAGACTGAGGTGAGGGAGAAGGGGAGCGCGTTTTGTTGTCAAGCGCCGTGTTGACTTAGGCTGTGTTAATTTCTCTTCCAGAGGACCATGGCCGAGCCCTGTAACGCGGCGCTCAGGAGCGGCCCGAACAACAGGTACCGTGTGCTGGAGGTCCGCGCCGTGCAGGGAGAGGGACGGGACCCTGAGAAGCATCTGGCGGTCAGCGCCTCCACATCGCCGGGACACACGGAGCTGTGCGTCCTGCGGGACAGCTGGTGAGATGGGATTGGGGCTGGGAGCTGCTGAGGAGATTTGAGTCCTTGAATGAAAAGGAAGAGATCCCGTAATGATTGAGTATGCCAGTATAAAACATAGCAGTTCTGAAGTGGCTGAACCGATGGGTCTGGAATGACTTGAAGTCATCAGGATTTCTCATAGTGTAGATTTGATGCATGACCTGGTGCTCAGATCTAAAGTTTTGTCAGTAAAAAGCTCATATTAACCTCAGGTTTCAAACTACATTGAATCTGTTGTGCTGCTTTCTTATACGTGGTATCCTTTGCTTGCAAATTGTTGTTTAAATGTTTTGCTTTCTAGGGAGTCCATTCCAGTTGTTCCAGGAGATATCGTTCATTTAGAAGGGGACTGTAGCTCTGGTACCTGGGTAATAAATGAACAGTCCGGATATCTCATTCTTTACCCAGATTTGCTGCTCTCTGGTACTACTGTATCACATAGCATTCGATGTATGAGAAAAGCGGTGCTGAGTGAAAGGTTTAGGGTAAGTGTTAAAAATCTTTAAATCTGTATCCAACTGTGCTGGAACTCAAAGAGAGGAAAGATTTCTTGTGGTTGATAGTGTCCTCACTGACACGTGAGTGGCAGAGAAGCAATGGCTGCCAGTTCCAGCTGAGGAAAACTAGACATGGGGAGAATGTAAATCTAAGTGGGCAAGGGAAGTAGTAAGCAGGCTGGCTGGGGAACAAGCTGGAACAAGAAATGAAAGTGCAAGATATTCAGATTGAATAGAGATGTCAATAGGAGGCCTTCATTAGAGACTTCTCTAATGGAAATAGATGAATTGTTGGGAAGGGGCAATGCAAAGGGTCCTGACACTGTGATAATACCACTCTTGAGTTGTGATTGGTTTCTACAACAGCCAGTTCTATGACAAATGTCATTTACTACCAAACAAACTGATCAGCTTTTCAGCTGTTTAGTAGGGGCTTATGCGGAGGTCATAATTTATCTGTTCCTAGCAGTGAACTAGGTGGGTTTCTGAGCCACTCTGATGTTGGAATAATTTTATGTGAGTTCATAAAATGCAGGAAATTACTTCATATATTCCTAATGCAAACACAGTATTTCTAGGATAGTAAAGATTCTTGCATAAGGAATTGCTGCTGTTAATGCTGTTCACAAGGAAGACTTGCTGGAAATACAATTTAAAATATGAATGTGTTCCTTGTTTAGTTGCATAGGGATTGCATCCTAATAGCAGATTTGGAATGAAAACAGGAGACAAAACAATAGGAGAGACTCACTACAGTTTTTCTGTATTTGCAGTCACCTTTGAATCCATATTAATAAGCGAGATGAAAGGCCTAATGATTTTGCTATTAAAATAATTCAGATGTGTCACATGTGACGTATCAACCCATAAATTTTGTAGAAAATTTGTGTGAAGTGAATATGAAACTTAAACTTTTGATGCTGTATAACTTGTGTTGTAGGGCTCTGAATGTGCTTCACGGCAAACACTTGTTGGGACAATTCTTCATGAAATATTCCAGCAATCCGTAACAAATGACTTGTCACCTGAAAAAGTGGAGGAACTAGCAAATAAAATTGTTTATGGGCAGAAGTATCTCAAAGAAATGTAAGTAGCATTGCAAGTGTCTGTTTTTATGTTTGGAAGGTTTGATGCTTTAACAAATGGTTCCTCTTATTAGGGGAGCGTTCTACAAAACAATGAAATTTTGGTATCTCTTATATTTCCCAGTTCAGTAATGCAATTTAATATGCCTGCCCTGCTATACTTAAATGGGAAGTGTAGCTTATTTCTCTTAATGGGTGCTCAGCTGTATTTTTATGAATGAACCAGTTGATGTGAATGTGGTGTTATCTGTGTTTTAAAGCTGGTAGTTTAAACTTGACAATTATTTCTGTAAATGTGAAGTACTTCAGTATCAAAGGTGAAGCTAATTTTGCTATTGCCCTAATGTAAAAAATGGCTTTATTTTGTAGGTATCATTTGAAGCTGAAACAAACAGACATAATGCAGGAGATAGAAGAATATTTGCCTTCATTTTTTAAGTGGACAGAAGATTTCATGCGCAATCCAGCTAACCAAAGTAAAATGCAACTAAAACTGTAAGAATCCAATATTAGAAATTAAATCATCCTAATCTGTATATTGTGTATATTTGTATATCTTGTTTGGTACACTTAATTTTTAGGAGAGAGCTTTTAATACAAATCTCTTAACTGGTATGATGCGGTTCATTGCCTTGATACCTATTTATAGCTAATATTCAGCTCCTTATTTAGTTGCAATTAGGAGTAGTGGGAAAGTTATTAAGAAGTATCATTGTAAGACAGGGAGGACTGACATAAAAATCACAGTGATATTAAAATCATTGTAAACGATGTGGTAGAGAGAAGATGTGTTAGTAATAACACGTCTTTTTTCTTCTAGTCAGCTGGCTAGGATAGAAGATGCTGTAAATATAAGATTAAAAACTGGAATATTGAACTACTATTCAAATGTAATAGTTTGTCAGTGCATGCAAACTAAAGTGTGTTTTAATGCTGAAATATTAAGGAAAATCATTAACTTCCCACTTCCTTTGGTTTCTTCCTAGACCAAGTGAAGACAAAACAGGAGATTGCTCTGCTAAAGTAGAAATTGTAGATATCTTAGACATTGAAGAGAACATTTGGTCTCCCAGGTTTGGATTGAAGGGAAAGATCGATGTTACAGCCAGGGTGAAAATCCATCGCCAGCATGGTGTACAGTGCAGGATAATGCCGTTAGAGCTCAAGTCTGGCAAGGAATCAAACTCTATAGAGCACAGGAGTCAGGTACAAAAAAGTGTAATTTGACTATTGGTGGCTATAAGCAATCTGTTCTAGTAGAACGAATGACTTTGTCTCAAGGATATGAAGCATTTGGTTTGTACATGATGTAATCTGGATTTATGGATGAGCAACCCTAGCGTGCTCAAAGCTGATGTTTTAAAAATTAACCGAGGTGTGGGATGTGTGCTTATTTAACTCTTTCAAACACATTTGTGGCTTTGTCCTGAAAAACTGTTGATTAGTCTGTTCCTACTGCACATTTGATTACCAGCTCAGGGCAAAGAGCTTCAAGATCTATTGTTGCACATCTTGAAAGACAGCTGGTCTGAGTGAGGGGCAGTGTCCATGTATAAGCTTTTGTTAAGGAAGATGCCTTTTAATTAGATGCTTGGTTAGGTGCTTATTGGTTATGCTTTCTAAGTTATTTGTAATAGTAATGGCTCCTTACATAAATGATCTTAAAAAGCTGTATTTAGTATATTTATATATGATACTCAACAATTTTTTATATAAACATTTACAGGTTATCCTGTACACACTGTTAAATTTAGAACGGAGAGTGGATCCCGAAGCTGGATTTCTTCTTTATCTTAAAACTGGTACTATGTATCCTGTTACTGGAAATCGCATGGATAGAAGAGGTGACCATGTCTCCCTACCCTGGAAACTTAACTAGCTTAATTATTATGAAGCATTTGAGTAACAGAATTTATTCTCATGAACCGAGTTGTACTTTGATGTATAATTTGTCATAACTAGTAAGTTGATGTTCAAAACATATTTAAGTTTTATTAATACTATTCTAGGGCTTTGCTATATGAGTATCTACTTCTTTGCTGTCTGATGTGTGATGCCTAGTTTCTTTTGGATTAAGAATGAAGAAAATATCAGCCTAATTTTTATTTTCTTGACAGAATTAATAAAGCTAAGAAACCAGGTGGCCTTCTACTTAATGCACAGTACCTATAAGTCTACTGTGGGAAGCCAGCAGTCACAGCTTGCTGCTTTGCCTCCTGTAATTGATGACAGCCAAGCCTGTAAATATTGTTCCCAAATACACAATTGCTTTCTATATAGCAGGTAAGAAAAAGAACCCACAACCCTAGTTTGATTCTTGTTTTTTAAATAATTTCAGCCTTTGATACAGTTATTTGATCTTTGTGATTTGATGGTTTATTATTTCTTCATGACAACTCTTGCACTCCAAAACAATGTTCCATAAACTCCAGCAGAACTCTTACGGTCTCTTTGATCTGGCAAAGATGTAACATCTTTGTTTGGGTGCATTTGCAGCTGAGAAAATCTGGAAAAATACTTAATGAATATAACAGATTTGTTATGTCTAACTGTCACGGTTTGAACTAAAAATCCACCTGCGTCCGTGACAGGGGGCCGTAGGCCCCGGAGGGGCCCTAGGCCGAAAGGAAAAAGTTAATTAAGAAAAGAAAACAGCGGCAACGATCTAAGGAGGCACACTTATTTACTAAATACTATATCGAAATACAGGATAACACAATATAATACAATATAATTGAAAATTGAGCTAACGAATCAAGCAAAATAGGAGAGAGAATGAGTCCCGTAACCGAGAGGCCTACTGTGAATCTAGGCGAACGGCTGAAGGCTCCCACACACTCCCCTGAACGCCAGAACTCGAAAGACGTCAGTCTGTTCTGCGACAGAGTTAATATAGAGTCCAGGTCCCGTGACCTATCGTGTTGTTCCCTGGGAGATGTAGTCTTCTTCTGATAAGTTGCAGATTCAGTAAAATTATTCATGCTTTATATGATGTTATGATGTGGAATACTGATAGCAAAAATTACAAAATTATTAAACCATGACATTCCACCCCTTATTCTACATCATTACATTATATTTATACATACATACACACTCATATGTATAATTGTGAATAATCAGCAACCTTATTTTTTCTCAACAATCTATATTTATTCCATACAAATCCCTAAGTTGAGAACAAAACTCTATAACCTAACCTACTATTTATTAATTTTGAGAAAATGGCAAAACTGCCAGAAAAAGGAAAATATGTCAGCGGTAGAGGGGAAAGGCAGTGCTAGTAGGGCGTCCCCCACATCAAGGTGCACTCATCCTTTCCCAGCCACCACAGCAGATTTCCTTTTGACTTATACTTCTTTCCATGTGTGCTCTACACATGCATGGCCAGTGCAGGATATAGAGTCCAGATGGAAAACTTGCTTACAGAATGCCTAATTAAGGTATATAGAGAAAAAGTGTTTCCTTAACATTAATCCACTCTATCTTAAGTCCTATACCTAATTGAACTATTCTGTACCTAATTGAAATATTTTCTGAGACTCTACCTATATATCTACAGGAAAATCATTGGCTGCACTCCCCCAACATCAAATTCCCTTGTGGTACACATTGAACATTCCCATTTTTGTCCATCACCCACCATGTGCACCCAGGTCCCTGGGCAAAGACAGTACCCCGGAGAGGTTTGCCCTTTCCAGACGCTGGAAGGACCCAAACTGTTTTTCCCAACACACTCTTTATGTGTACTACAGGAACCTTATCTCCCTCCACGGTACGTAGGGAGCTGGATTGGTTAGGACCATTACGATTACTAGATCCTCGAGTGTTGACCAACCAGGTGGCTTCTGCTAAATGGTTCTCCCAATTTTTATACGTTCCGCCACCCATTGCTTTCAACATAGTTTTCAATAACCCATTGAATCGTTCAATCTTACCAGAAGCTGGTGCATGATAGGGAATATGGTAAATCCACTCAATGCCATGATTTTTGGCCCAAGTGGTTACAAGGGAATTTTTAAAATGGGTCCCATTATCTGATTCAATTCTTTCCGGAGTGCCATGCCGCCACAGGATTTGCTTTTCCAACCCTAATATGGTGTTTCGGGCGGTAGCATGGGGTACTGCGTATGTTTCGAGCCACCCAGTGGTTGCCTCCACCATGGTGAGTACATAACGCTTACCATTGCGAGATCGTGGCAAGGTGATATAATCAACCTGCCATGCCTCTCCATATTTATACTTTTGCCATCGCCCTTCCCCCCAAATAGGTTTCATCCTCTTGGCTTGTTTAATTATGGCGCATGTTTCACAATCATGAATAACTTGAGCAATAGCGTCCATAGTTAAGTCCACCCCTCGGTCTCTGGCCCACTTATATGTTGCATCCCTTCCTTGATGACCTGAAGTCTCATGGGCCCACCGAGCTAGGAATAATTCACCCTTGTTCTGCCAGTCCAAGTCTATTTGAGCCACCTCAATTTTGGCAGCTCGATCAACCTGATGGTTATTTTTATGTTCTTCAGTAGCCTTACTTTTAGGCACATGAGCATCTACATGGCGCACCTTTACAACAATGTTCCTTATTCGGGCAGCAATGTCTTTCCACAGTTCAGCAGCCCAAACAGGTTTACCCTTTCGTTGCCAATTATCATTTTCCCACTGTTGCAACCACCCCCATAAGGCATTTGCCACCATCCATGAATCAGTATAAAGATGAAGCATTGGCCACCTCTCCCGTTCAGCCACATCTAAAGCCAGCTGAACAGCCTTTACCTCTGCGAATTGACTTGATTCTCCTTTACCTTCGGTGGCTTCTGCAACTTGTCGTGTGGGGCTCCATACAGCAGCTTTCCATCTGCGATGCTTCCCTACAATACGACATGATCCGTCTGTGAACAGGGCAAATTTCTTTTCGTTTTCTGGTAGCTCATTGTATGGTGGTGCCTCTTTAGCACGTGATACCTCTTCTGTAGGTGGTGTTTCAATTTTTTTACTCTCAGGCCAGTCCATGATCACTTCTAGAATTCCAGGACGGCTGAGTTTTCCCATTCGAGCTCGTTGAGTAATTAATGAAATCCACTTACTCCAAGTGGCATCAGTAGCATGATGGGTGGAGGGAACCTGTCCTTTAAACATCCAGTTTATTACTGGCAAGCGAGGTGCTAGAAGAAGCTGAACCTCTGTCCCAACTACTTCAGAAGCAGCCCGAACCCCCTCATACACGGCTAAGATCTCCTTCTCAGTTGGAGTGTAGCGCTCCTCAGACCCTTTATATGCTCGACTCCAAAATCCTAGGGGTCGGCCTCGGGTCTCTCCTGAGGCTCTTTGCCACAAACTCCAGGTGGGACCTTTCTCTCCAGCAGCAGTGTAGAGGATGTTCTTCACATCCTGTCCCGTCCGTACTGGCCCCAAGGCCACGGCACGGGCTATTTCTTGTTTTATCTGCTCAAAAGCCTGCTGCTGCTCAGGACCCCATGAGAAATTATTCTTCTTCCGTGTTACCTGATAGAGAGGGCTCACTATGTGGCTGTAGTTTGGGACATGCATTCTCCAAAAGCCCACTACTCCCAGAAAAGATTGGGTCTCTGTTTTATTTGTGGGCGGAGACATAGCAGTGATTTTGTCAATCACATCTGCTGGGATGTGACGACGTCCATCTTGCCATTTTATGCCTAAGAACTGGATTTCCTGGGCAGGCCCCTTCACCTTGCTGCTCTTAATGGCAAAACCAGCTTTCAAAAGAATTTGGATTATCTGTTTCCCTTTCTTGAAAACCTCTGCTGCTGTATGGCCCCACACCACAATGTCATCAATATACTGCAAGTGCTCAGGAGCATTACCCTGTTCCAAAACAGCTTGGATCAATCCATGGCAAATTGTTGGGCTGTGCTTCCACCCCTGGGGTAAACGGTTCCAGGTATACTGAATACCTCTCCAGGTAAAAGCAAACTGTGGCCTACATTTTGCAGCCAATGGGATGGAAAAGAAGGCATTAGCAATATCAATGGTGGCATACCACCTAGCTTCTTTTGACTCCAATTCATACTGGAGTTCTAGCATGTCTGGTACAGCAGCACTTAATAGAGGTGTGACTTCATTCAGGCCACGGTAATCTACCGTCAGCCTCCATTCCCCACTGGTTTTACGCACTGGCCATATGGGGCTGTTAAAAGGCGAGTGCGTTTTGCTAATCACTCCCTGATTTTCTAATTGGCGAATTAGCTTTTGAATGGGGAGCAATGAGTCCCTATTGGTGCGGTACTGCCGTCTGTGAACCACTTTGGTGGCAATTGGTACCTCTTGGTCTTTTACCTGGAGCAACCCCACAGCAGAAGGATCATCTGACAGACCAGGTAAAGTTGACAGCTGCTTAACACCATTTGTGTTTACAGCAGCTATCCCAAAGGCCCATCGATACCCCTTGGGATCCTTGAAATATCCCATCCTAAGGTAATCGATTCCCAGTATACATGGAGCCTCTGGACCAGTCACAATAGGGTGCATTCGCCAGTTTTTACCAGTGAGGCTTATTTCGGCCTCCAACATAGTCAATTCTTGGGAACCCCCAGTCACTCCATGGATATAAATTGGTTGTGTCCCTTGGTGACTTGAGGGCATTAGGGTGCATTGTGCACCAGTGTCCACCAAGGCTTTATATTTCTGTGGTTGAGATGTGCCAGGCCACTTAATCCACACAGTCCAGTATACTCTGTTGTCCCTTTCCCCCCCCTGGCTGGGGGCAGGGCCCCTCTATTGTTTACCTCGGCGGCTTGCAGCAACTGGAACTTTCCCCCGTTTGGAAGAGTTCACCTTGGTGGTTGTTTTGGATTGTAATTCTTTCACTCGTGCCTGAAGTGCAGAAGTGGATGAGTCATACCACTTCTTTATATCCTCCCCATGATTACTCAAGAAATACAACAAAGCAAAACGTATGGTCTTATCATTGTCGTTTGCTTGAATACGAGGTGTCTTATCGTTGTCATTTGCTTGAATACGAGGATGTCTCTTTTTTATGGTTGAGATTTTCGATGATACAGGTCGAGAGGAACTCATGTTGTTTAGCTCTCTCAATAGGCGATCGTGGAAATCCTGGTTTCCATCATCTGGTACCACCGTGGATTCATCTACATCAGGCACATTAGCCAATTTGTCAATAATATCACTTTGTGTTTCCTCCACTTTGTCTAACCTTTCCACTATTTTTTTTCCCATTTGGACAATGGCTGAAGTATAAAGCTTAACTTCTGTAGCGCTTATAAATAATTCAAGCTCCTGAAGTCTGCTAATTAGCTCATTTACAAGGGGCTTTCTTTCCCCTTTGCCATATACCAATGCAAGTGCACTGGCATGCTTTTCTGGAGCTGCCTTTGTAAAGTCACGCCACATTTGTCGTGGAACGTGGACTGCTTCAGGATCATGTAATTGGTTTGGATTGTTACGATTGAACTGGGGGCTGTAGAGCATTTCCACCAGAGCCCTTTCTCTCAAAAATTGGATACCTTTCTCCATATCAGTCCATTTCTTTTTCTCAGGCTCCAAGTCCCGTTTAAAGGGGAATCTATCTCTTACCGCTATCAACATCCGCTTCCAGAGGGTGTAGGACTGATTTTGGCATGTGCCTATACCTCTGTCCACACGTGAGTCCCTGGAAATGCTACCCAGTTGGCGAGCTTCACTGCCATCGAGCCACGCACTGTTGGCACCATTGTCCCAGCAGCGAAGTAACCAAGTGACCATATTTTCTTTTGGCTGACGTGTGAAATCCTTTCTCAGATCTCGAATTTCACTCAGTTTAAAAGATCGATCAATAATGGTCGTAATACTTTGCTCACCTTTTGCTCTATCAGGAGTCTCAGGTGTTAATGTTGGCAGCTGTGTTGATGAGGCTGCCCCATCTATAAGTTTGGACTCGAGAAATTCTCGTAAAGAAAATCTAGCTTTTGGCTCCTCGTCTGACTCTGACCCTGACTCTGACGCTTGTGTTATTTCCTCCAGGCGACCTTCCTCCTTCTTCCTCTCTCCTAACTTTCTCTCTCCTAACTTTCTCTGCTCCTCTGACTTCTTCTCCTCCTCTAACATCTTCTTATACTGCTCTAACAACCTCTGCTCCGCCGACTTCCTCTGGTCTTCTGACTCCTCCTGCTCTCCTGAGTCCCCCTGACCTCCTGAGTCCCCCTGCTCTCCTGAGTCCCCCTGCTCTCCTGAGTCCTGCTCTCCTAACTCCCTCCGCTCTTCTAACTCCTTCTGCATTTTCTCTATCTGAGTTGAAACTCGTTTTGTTTTTCGCCCTCTTACAGGGGCAACCAACATTGTATCTGGTGCCCCCGGTGGTTGGTTAAGTTGGAGTACATACGGTTCAGACTTGAGGGTGTCGCATTCCGCCCTGAGGACGTTATAACTAGACTGGAGGGCGTCGTGCTCAGACTGGAGAGCGTCGTAGTCAGACAGGAGCTCGTCGTACACAGACCGGAGGGTGCTGCGACTGGCTTTGAGGGCGTTGTAGTCGGCCTTGAGGTCAGTGTACAACGAGTCAATAGAGTCATGTTTGACCTGGAGATCGACGCACTTACACAGGAGGGCGCTGTGCTCGGACTGGAGAGTGTCGTGCTCGGACCGGAGGGCATCGCGCTCAGTCTGGAGAGTGTCATGCTCGGACCGGAGGGCATCGCGCTCAGTCTGGAGAGTGTTGAGCTTGGTCTGGAGGGCATTGTGCTCGGTCTGAAGAGTGTTATGCTCGGACTGAAGAGTGTTGTGCTCGGTCCGAAGGACATTGTGCTCAGTCTGAAGAGCGTTATGCTCGGACCGGAGGGCATTATGCTCGGACTGAAGAGTGTTGTGCTCGGTCTGGAGGGCATTGTGCTCAGTCTGAAGAGCGTTATGCTCGGACTGGAGGGCATTATGCATAGACTGAAGAGTGTTGAGTTGGGATTGCAGGGAGCTTTTCTCATCCCAAAGTTTTTCTGCGTCAGCTCTAAGACTCTCTTTCTCGTACCAGATTGAGTCTCGTTGGTACAGGAGATCTTTTCTCTCAGCTTCAAAAGCTTTTTCTCTCTCTACCTTCTCATCCCAAAGTTTTGCTGCGTCAGCTCTAAGACTCTCTTTCTCGTACCAGATTGAGTCTCGTTGGTACAGGAGATCTTTTCTCTCAGCTTCAAAAGCTTTTTCTCTCTCTACCTTCTCAGTCCAAAGTTTTTCTGCCTCAGCTCTAAGACTCTCTCTCTCAGGAATGGTATTGACTAAGGCCCAATAAGCATTAGCTAGGCCCAAAATCATTTGTGCCTCCTGAGATCTGCCTGAGCCACAACATTCCTGCCTCAAATATGCAATCAAACTCTCAGGATTCTTCAAGTGTTCAGGAGTGAAGCTCCATAACACTGAAGATGTCTGTCCTTTGAGAATCTCTTCAATTCCCTGCCACTCAGTATTCTCTGGTTCTAGGGAAGACTTCCTCCGGATGTTATAAATCCAGATACTGAGTGAGATTATTACAATAATCAACAGTAAGATCAGGGAGATTAAGAGTGTGGCCCACTGATCATTCAAGAACTGCATAAAGGATTCATAGAAAGAAAGAGGAGCACGCTTAAAAATCACCATTTCTGTATAATTAGTTGCATTAGTTGCTCCCTCTGGAGCTGTATACAGATACGAAGTGAGCATTGCTAACCATGCTTTCAATTCATTATACAATTGTATAGCTCCATAAGAAAAAGTGGCTAGCTTAAACATGGCCCAATATGTTCGGAGCGTCTCAAAAAAGGAACCAATGGCACACAGTCCCTGGTAAAACAAATTTAGTAGAGAAAACATCTTTTTTCCTCCAATAGAGAGAAAAAAGTAAAAGAAAACAAAGCTCAGCAGTGTTTATAAAATATACCGGAGTATTGGCAGTCCGCCTGGACTTTCAAGGTCAAGCTCGCAGGTGCAGAATCCCAAACACGAGATAGCTCCTTAACAGGGAAAAAAACTCGTAGCTCTGTTAAAAGCTAAAAGAGCAACAGAAGAAAACACAGGGAAAAAAAAAGAAAAAAAAAAAAAAACAGCAACTCAAAATGCCCGCATTCTCCACCAAAAATCTGTCACGGTTTGAACTAAAAATCCACCTGCGTCCGTGACAGGGGGCCGTAGGCCCCGGAGGGGCCCTAGGCCGAAAGGAAAAAGTTAATTAAGAAAAGAAAACAGCGGCAACGATCTAAGGAGGCACACTTATTTACTAAATACTATATCGAAATACAGGATAACACAATATAATACAATATAATTGAAAATTGAGCTAACGAATCAAGCAAAATAGGAGAGAGAATGAGTCCCGTAACCGAGAGGCCTACTGTGAATCTAGGCGAACGGCTGAAGGCTCCCACACACTCCCCTGAACGCCAGAACTCGAAAGACGTCAGTCTGTTCTGCGACAGAGTTAATATAGAGTCCAGGTCCCGTGACCTATCGTGTTGTTCCCTGGGAGATGTAGTCTTCTTCTGATAAGTTGCAGATTCAGTAAAATTATTCATGCTTTATATGATGTTATGATGTGGAATACTGATAGCAAAAATTACAAAATTATTAAACCATGACACTAACTTAATAATAAATTTAATATAAAAGAAACCAAAACTATATCCTCATGACTTCTTGAAGTGGGCAGTCTTCTGAATCAGTAAACCTGAGCTATAACTTGGCAACTCTTTCCTATTGACTTTAATTGATGGTTTTCTTTTAAGGTACTGCGCAAGTTATGATGTGTTAGTATCGTATTACTGAAGTGATGGTGTTATTATGTCTCCCATTTAAAAATAACAACAAAAAAACTCAAGTTCAAATACTTAGCAAATTTTTACACAAAGTTCCAGAGTTGGTTATTCAACTAATATGAAGTTTTGTCTTTTTATTTATTTTTAACACAATAAAAGACAGAACCAAAGTTCTATCATGAAGATATGAATATGAAATGTGTTTGATATGAAATATTGGAACAAGAGATGTTGTAGAAGGATAATGTTCATTTGTTTTTTCAGGTTGGATTTCAGCAATGAAATTCTGTGTAATGTTGAGGGAACTGACCTTGTGCACAAGCGAAGAATGTTTTAGTAATTGCTTCGTACATCATTATAATGTTCAGCTATGGCGGCATTACGTTATTCCTAACTCACCAGCTATTTTAACAACTTATGGACTAACTTCTTTCACTTTGGTTACATTTTTATATACATGTTTATGTATAAATACCTACTGATGCTTCTTGGGATGTTTTCAATTGGTCTTTAACTTATTGTCCCTAATTCAAAATCATACAAGTGATGTAAAGTTATTAAATGAGGTTGTAGGAACAAAGAACATGTAATCAACTTTACTTCAGTGATAAGGCGTTACACAATAAACTTAAATTGGTGTTATGTACAAATTGACTTGCAAGAAATGTGGTAGAAGTTGATTGTTTCTCACTCCTAGAGCTGTGGAAGAAAGGATGGCCAACGTGTCTTTTCCTCCTGCTATTATGCCCATTATTGAAAAAGAGACACAGCACCTGAAACCTTCCCATTTAGAGTATTTCAGTCTGTGGTATTTGATGTTAACCTTGGAGATGCAAAGTGGAGACAGTAAAAAGGGGTATAAAAATATATGGATGATACCTTCTTTGGAAAGGTAAGATGAATTTCTAACTGGTACAAATGAGTGCTTGGACGCAAAGCATTGTCAACTTGTAGTTTTCTCTACAAGGGGACCTAATGTTTTCTACTGCTTGTAGATATAATCAGATGTACTTCTTGTAAGGTAGAGGCTGAGATATGAGCTGATGAAATCAATAGCTTACTGCATTTATAGGTTATATATATATTTTTTTATATATGTTTTTGTTGTTGTTGCTATGAAGTCTCACACAGGAAGCAGTAAGTTAATTGCAGTCTTAGTTTTCAGAAGTAGAAATTATATCATTATTTTTTAGTGCCTGAGGGCTGACACTGGATGTTGGCTGTGAGTCCAGCTCACTGCACTGGTCTTCTGAGGGTTTTATTGACAAATAATGAAGTATTTTGGGCTCTGCTCCTATGCTTGCCTAAGAACATGTATGAACTCTAAGGGCACTTGCTGGCTCAAGTACATTCTGTCTTACACCCCTGGACCTAGTAGCTATGTTAAAAGTAATGGGTGGTTTGTGGGCCCATTTCAATATGTTTGTTGCTGTGTTGTTTTAGGTGAAACCAGCAACTTAGTAAGCAAATAACAAACATTTTAGTCAAGTGCATCCATATGTTTCAGTGTTCAGTTTTTAACGTAAAGTTATTTATAATTTTATTTTAGGTGTCAGAGTCTTTTCCTGAAGCAAGTATAACATGTTTATTTACCTTTACAATTCTTTTCCGGTTATAGTGACCTGTAAACTATATATATATATATATATATTTATATATATATATATTATATATATATTTAATTCTCACCTATGTAAAATATTAGTCATACTGAGGGGAACTTGTATTGCAAAATTAATTTCTTTGTAACATCTTCATAGAGAGAAGGCTGGAGACTGTGTTGGAAACATGATCAGAACTGATGAAGTTCAGGAAGTTTCTGAGGGACAATATCTGCATTCTTTCCAACGTAAAAATGGAGCTGTACCTGGAGCAAACCTATTGGTTGGTGACAGAGTTGTTGTGAGTGGAGAAGAAAATGGTTTACTTGGTTTGGCTTCTGGCTACGTGAGAGAAATCAGTGCAACAAAAATCTCCTGTTTGTTGGGCAGGTAATAGAACAAAAGGAAAAACATCTGCTTGACAGCACTGTGATATGGTATGGGCTTCAAGAAAGGCACTTCCAGGTGTCAAAAAAAGCTCAGATATCATCTGTCTTTTCTTGCTTGGCTTGGGGAGGTACATCTCTAAAAGTCCTGCATCCTGACTGAAGGTGGCAGACCAGTATCCCTATGCCTGGGTATTTGCCTATATTGACTGATGAAAAAGCATGCTTGCAAGCTATATCTCCAACATAAGTTTCTATGGGTACTCTGGTTATTTTTGTTATTAGTAACTAATTACTCAGATTACACTGCCTTGAAATGTGCTCTTATTAATGAGTCTTTCATCATCAACTTACTGCTTGTAAGCAGAACTAATCTGTGTATGTTACTGTCATTCTTCAGGAATTTATCAAAGCTCCCCGGGAGTACCACATTTAGGTTGGATCATGAAGAAGGAGACTGTGGTATAGGAGTTCCCTTTGAAAACCTGTCCAAATTGATGAAAGATTCCCCTATCAGGTATGAAGAATTAAATTAATTTCATGCTTTGATTTTATTTTTTTTAGGTATCTTCTCAGTGAGAAAGTCATGATTCTTGTGTTTTTTCATTCTCAGTGAAAAGCTCCGCAACTTGATAATTGACTTCCACAAACCTGGTTTTATTCAGCATTTGAGCTCAGTCCTTCCTCCTGAAGCAAAAGAAGCTGTTGCAAGTATTTTAAAAGGTATTAAGTCTTTGGTTTTTTTTTCCTCCCAAAGTCTTATGTTTAATGGCATATTTCTATTGTCAAAGCATTTATCACACTAAGTACAAGTTTTCTTTTTCTACATCATGGTCTAGTAGCAGTTTTTTGTTTAAAAATAAGCTCTGGCATTACATGTATTTCTGTGATCAGTCAACCTACTTGGAAGACATGACCAGACATCTGCTTAGAATTCTGTTTTAATAGTTCCTGTAGCTTGCAGTTTTAGTATGTTCTCCCTGTTACAAGATTGGGAACAAGGAAGGCTTGGGATAGAGGAAGAGGAGTTGGAGGGAGTGGGAGGAAGGAGATAGAAGTGAATGTTTACATCAAAGCCTATAGCAACTCTTGATGAATTGTTGACTACACGTAATATGCAGAGCTTTGTGGCACTCCTGTTTTGTTTTTTAAACGGAGGAGATATGTGATGGTGTCCTATAGTCAGTGAAAATACTCATTGCTGCTGACAGAGATGGCTGTGAAAACAGGAATTTAACTGAGTTGTCTTAAAACAAGTAACTTATAAAAAGTTTCTGAAAACTAAAAGATTCACCTTGTTGCTTTGAGGTCTGCGTCAAATAAGAATTTTGCCCAGCCTCCTAGCAAACCACTGAAAGGGAAGGAAATGAGAGGAAGGTGTATGTGCTGGAACTCAAGCATGATGGATTAACAAGTACTGGAAGACAGGGAGTAACAGTTCCTTCCCATACTTGCAAACAAAACCTGGCTTTCAGTAAGACACCAATAATTCTACATGGTCCTTAATTTTTATTTATTTTGCTTGAGCTTTGCCTAATCCAAATAACCAGACTATACTGTTCAGCTGCATCAGACTGGGGAAAAACAGCTCTGGTTTCTTTTTTTTTTTCTGGTGTTTTTTCTTTTCTAAGCAACATGATGCTATCTGTGCAATTCACTTTGCATGTTTAAATATGAAAATGGGTATAATAAAAGGAAAAATAGAAAATACCTTGTTTCTATTATATCATATGGTGATCATTTAGGCTATCAGCAAAAAATAAGTCACAAAAGGTCACAAATCATCTTCAGTGATCTGTTTCTGAGACAGTAGTACATCCCCCGTACTACTTGTCAGTGTGTTGTGAAGTTGAACATCATTACTCTAGCAAGTATAATTATGAAGCGTAGACATTTTACTGTTACTTTTTTCTTCTTTAAAGGTCTGAATAAGCCTCAGAAACAGGCAATGAAACAAGTGTTACTTTCAAAGGACTACACTCTTATTGTGGGTATGCCTGGGACGGGAAAAACTACTACAATATGTGCTCTGGTAAGATCCTGTGCTTTGATATTGAAAAGATTTGTAAGATTTGGAGAGCATTAAACTCATTTTATGTTTTTGTCAAGTAATTGCTGTAACTTAGCATACTGCTATTTGCATTATTTCAAAGAAGGAAACTTATTTAATGGAAGAATTTTTATTTATAAGAGCTAACAGTCTGCTCTGTGAAACAGGGTTGTCTTTTGCTTCTGTGGGAATATGCAAGAGGAAGAAACTGTAGGAATACTTAATCACTTTGTGATGTTTTAATGTTAAAAATCTGTGTCCCTGAATGCTAGCAAGTCCTCAAGTCCTGAACTGCAGCTCAATAAAAGGACTCCTTGGGGAAGTCTATAACTTGTTCAGTGGGAGCTGCATAAACCCAAGGTGCTGAAGCTGTGTGGTCCTGTTGCAACTCCTCTGGCTAGTGGTTCTGCCTCCCCAGAAATGGGCTGTAGGAACTTACTGGGTCTAGGCTGTGGGCTGAGTGAGTTGTTCCTGAAAGAACTGATATTTCACATCCAGTAGTTGTTATCTTTCCTGAATGGTTGTTTTGTCTTCTGCCTTGTTTCATTCTCTGCTGCATGAGAACTTGTGGGGGAGGAGGAAGATGGAGAGTGAGCAAGCTGCTGCTGTTACCGGTTCAGCTCATTCTACTGAATTTGATGTTAAATTGTCATGTAGAAGAGTGTTTCCAGAATTGGTCTGCAAGACTTCTGCATACAGTATTGATATTCTTTGGCACGTGGCCTTTTTAATGCAGTTCATAAGCATGCGTAGTTCTTCCCTTACTGTTCTGTATCACGTGTAGTAAGCCTGATGTTTAGGAGATACATCAGATCTATTGCTCATAATCCCTTGACAATAGCTCAGTAGCCAATTTGGCTGGGAAGAATTACATTAATGAAGTCATACTTGCTGTTGGCTCCATCCAAAACTTAGTGTTCCACCCCAGTCTTCGTCACACTAAGTCTGTCTGCAAGCTAAAAGCATTTTCTTTTATCTCTTCTCCGGTCACTAGGTGAGAATTCTCTCTGCTTGTGGCTTCAGTGTTCTTCTGACTAGTTTTACACACACAGCTGTGGACAATATCCTGCTGAAGCTAGCCAAATTCAAAGTAGGCTTCTTGCGTTTGGGAAGGGCTCAGAAGGTTCATCCGGATATACGGAAATTTACAGAAGAAGAAATTTGCAGGTCCAAATCAATTAAATCTGTGATGGATTTGGAAGAGCTCTACAACAGTCAGGTGAGAGGTGCTTCTTTAAGGCCTGCAGTGGATATTATGTTCGTGTTCTGGTTGTTCAGATGCTGCAGGGCTAGGAATCCATCCCAAGGGTGTGTTACTGGTGGGAGAAATCTGTGTTGAAAGAGATGCTCAATTCCTGCATCATTGCAATTTCATTACAGCCAAGAGTGACTCATCTTAGTAGTCTAAAAGCTGGAAAGCATTTTTTATGTTTGCACAAAATAACTAATAGTTACATGTAATAATTCCCAAAGAGTTGGAGAAACAGATTGTGGCATCTTCAAAAATAAATTAGTTGAAAGAGTAAAAGTTGAAAATTGCAAGACTTTAAGAATACAAGGTCAATATGTGTGCAGTGTGAATGGCACTGATTTCAAGGGCTAAGATTTGCTGGTTTTTATCTTTTAGTTAATTGAAATGTTGGCTTTTCTTTTTTAATCCTGAAATTCTTTTTTAATCCTGTTGAGGGATTGAAGCTTTCTCTTATTAGTGTGTCTTGATTTTCAGCCAGTGGTAGCAACTGCCTGCATGGGCATAAATCACCCCATCTTTCTTCAGAAGCAGTTTGATTTCTGTATAGTTGATGAAGCTTCCCAGATCAGCCAGCCCGTCTGTCTGGGCCCACTGTTCTGCTCCAAACGGTTTGTGCTGGTAGGGGACCATCAGCAGCTGCCTCCGCTTGTACAGAATTCAGAAGCAAGGTGAGATAAAATGCTACTGGACAAATGCCAGTAATATGAATTCTGGGAGGGCTTTTGCATGATGTTGTCTGACATGTTTTTGTGAACTGTTTGTTTTGTACTAGAGATCTTGGTATGAGTGAAAGTTTATTTAAAAGGCTGGAGCAAAACCAGAATGCTGTTGTCCAGTTGACTGTGCAATACAGGATGAACAGGTACGTTGAACTTTTATTTGTTACAGCAGTTCCTTTATTTATTTATTAATGTGGGATTGAAATTGCAAGATTTGACATCATTTCTTTCTTCTTAATCCTTAGTAAAATTATGTCACTGAGTAACAAGTTAGTGTATGAAGGCAAACTGGAGTGTGGGTCAGAGAAGGTGTCAAACGCCACTGCTAATCTGCCAAATCTAAAAATGCTGAAACTGGACCTTGCGGATGCTTCCAAAATGTGGTTGATAGAAGTACTTGATCCAGACAAACCTGTGTGTTTTCTGAACACTGAGAAGGTAAAGTTCATTTATTTCTCTTCCATTTTAATTTTTTATTTGCTGGAAAAATCCATCTTCAATGTAGAAGTCCATCTTCAGTAAAAGATTCATCTGTTACAGCTCTCAAGCAAAATGGAAAGAACCCACACCAAGAAAGTCTGTTTTTTTTTTATACATATTGTATGAAATCAGATGATTGAGCCTTGACAGCTCCTTGAGGTGACTTGCTCTTACTATTAACTCGCTGTTATGAAATGCCTATTACTGGAAACTCGTTTTGTCAAATTGTTACAGCCTGTTTTGCAAATGATCTATTCTGAGATGAATTTCTGATATAGGTGTACTCTAGTATTTAGCATTTTCCCTTTAAAATAAATTAGTATAAAAACTGAATGATATGGTGAGTTAAGGACCAGAATACAGTGCGTCTTTGGAGATGGTCATTATTTTCTGCTCATATTTTTAAAGGTCCCGGCACCAGAACACACAGAAAAAGGTGGTGTATGTAATGTGACAGAAGCCAAACTAGTGTTCTTCCTCACGACTTTATTCATTAAGGTATCTTTTACTTGAATGTTGCTCAAGAGGGACGGTTCTGTAATTAATCTTCTATTGCTGTAGAAATTCTGACCACGTGTGTGGGGTTATTCTTGGAGGGATGACTGAGGGTAAATTCATGGTTGGCTGTGTGTTGCAACAGCAGGGGGCCTGAGGTCTGCGTTCAGTTCCCTGTTTTGTGCCTGGTTGAAGTTTGGGGTGAAACAAAAGCTGGATGTTAAATTCTTTGAGAGATGAGGATGGGCTTCCTTGGGAAGGGATTTGCCTTTCTCTCTTGCCAATTGCAGTGATGATGTTTTCTATTTTTGCTTCATTTAGGCTGGCTGTAAACCTTCAGACATTGGTATTATATCGCCGTACAGACATCAACTGAAGGTAATCACTGATTTGATGGCAAGACTGAAGGAGAACAGAGTGGAAGTCAACACTATAGACAAGTACCAAGGAAGAGACAAAAGCATCATAATTGTGTCTTTTGTTAGGAACAGTAACGATGAAAACGTGAGTCGTTCATCCTAACCTGACTTTTATTCCAGTTTAAGAACTATCCTGAACATTAAATATAGATACATTTTGAAAATTATCTACACCCAATTCTGCAGCTTGTGTAGGAAAAATAAAAGCAAATTGTTTATTTATCAGCTTGGCGCCCTCCTGAAGGATTGGAGGCGACTTAACGTTGCTATCACGAGAGCCAAGCACAAACTCATCATGGTGGGCTGCGTTCCGTCCCTCTGCCGCTATCCTCCTTTGGAGAAGCTGCTCTGCCACCTGCAGTCTGAGGCAATGATATCCTTTTTCAAGACTGTTTTGTGGGAGGGGAAAGGTAAGAACCCTTTGGATAGGAGGTAAGAATGGGGAGGCCTGTGATCATTTAGATGATATACTGTGCTGACAGTTGGCATTACAAACAAGATGTGCCAGGAGGAGGCTTCGATGTTGAGTTAATGGGTGGATCTAGGGCTTCCATTCTGTCTTGAAAAGCAGGAATAAAATTCCATGGGGATCTGCAAATCAGCTTTGACATAGCTTTGATTTTTTAATTTGATGACTAAATTTTAATGCTTTTTTTTTTCCCCTGATCACGTTAGTTGTGGGGCATCTTCATGTCAGTGTGATTATTCTATTGCAAGAGCCATTTATTTCAATACTTACAGAGAGAACGCTTCAGGTCTAAGGTTCCTAGACTGGAAAACTGTACAACTTGTCACCCATTGATCTTTTTCCTTATTCTCTCTGACACTGTATGGAGTTTGTTTTTGTTCCAGCTCCTTACATCTCCTATTTAAATAGGAGAGTGAGGGGTTTTCTTTGCAAGCACATCATTCCATCCTCATGCACATCTCTTGTTTGGGAAAGCAACACATCACTGAAATGCTTCAGAGCAGCTTCCTTAACTTCCTACATCTTCAATCTCCCCGCGGGGGCTCATGAAAGTATCCACAAATGTAACATTTTATGACTGTGAAGTGCTCTAGAAGACGTTTCTTGTGTGTTTCCTTCTGGCGCTGCTGAATGTAAATTATTGCTCAGTGGGGTGTGAGTGCTGACACTCACAGCTCAGTGTGAATGAATTACTTTGTGATTTTAAATGTTTCCTTCAGTCAAAGTAATGATATGCATTTCTTTATTTCTTTAATAAACTGGTTGTTGAGCTGGTCCTTCTAGCACAGCCTGTGTGTGTCTGAGCAGCCAGAGGGGTAGAACTGGAGCAGCTCCCCCGGCTGCAGCAGCGTTTGGTGCTGCTGGTTTCAATGCAGTAACTGAGGAACCAAGTAATTTCGTCCTGCACAGCCCGCAGTGCCAGCCGGGGCTCGCTGACATCATGATCAGAGCCGTGCTATCGCGATACCCGCGAGCTGCAGGCGGGGCGCCGTCGGGGCCGGGCTCCGGCAGCGGCGGGCGGGGCGGGAGGAGGCGCGGGGCCCGCAGGGAGCGGCCGGGCGGCGGCTCCTCCTCCTCTCCACCATGGGTGAGCGGCAAAGGGCCGGGGGTTGCGGGCAGAAAATGTCCATTGCGGGGCCTCGAGGGGCGGCGGCGGCGTGGCTGGAATGGTGGCGGCGGGCGGTTGTGGTATCCCTGGGAGCCGGTGCAGCCCGGCCCAGCAGCCACGGGAAGGGAAAGGAAGGAGCGCCGTGCGGGTGGGTCTCGCTGTCACAGGGCGGCAGGGGGCTCTCACAGGGCCGGGGCTGCCCCTTCCTGCCGGCTGTCCCCGAGTGTGGCAGCGTTTTCTATTGAGGTGCCTGTAAGTTGAGGCAGAATGGGAGTAATTGTTCAGGTTGTCTTGGGTGCATAACCTCAGTGATGCTTCTTTTCTAGAAGATGTGAGGTAGGCTGGGTTGTGCGCTGCTTTGGTGTTTGATGGGCAGTGAGGAATAGAGAACGTTAAGAAGGTAATTTTCTAAGGTTCTGATAGGTTCTGATATCTAAAAACCTAAATCAGTGCAGTGCGATTAAAGGAGTCAGACAAGTGATGTGATTGCTCTCGGAGGAACCCAGTGGGAAACTGGCTGTTATAAAGAAAATACACACACGTATATGTAATATTTAATTGCAAACAGCAGAGACCAATAAATCATAAACTTCCTTTTCTTCTTTCCAATCCTTTTGATCCCGGTGAGTGAACAGTGTGGCTTTATCTCATATTTCCATTTGGTGGAATAGATGGCAGCCTGAACGTTTGAGATGCTTCGTTATGAGTGAAAATAAACTGGGAATCTCCTCAACGCTCTGCTCTCAGTAGCTGCAGTTCTAGGGAGAGGAACCTCATCTGTTGTGTCTGATTAGACGTTGAAAAGCTGTGGGAATCTTACTGATGAGGTTCAACCCCTACATGTAAATTTCTTAGTGTATGTTCTGTAGAGTGCACTAAAAGCATTTCAGACTGGAACTTCTGGCAAAAGCTTCATTTTCTACACTTAGTTTCTCCTGCCTAGGAAATATTTTATATCTATGAGAAGGATCTTAGATTTTTATTTATTTTTGTTGTTGTTCAGGAAAAAACAAGCATGTATATGTAATGTTTTCACAAAACTGCTGCAGCCTCAAACAGAAAACATATGCTTTAATCATTGTGAAAGTAGAGCCACAATGGAAAATAATCCTATAGAGGAGAGAACTGTTGTGAGCCTGTTGTACTACAATATACCAAGCAGGAATGTTTCCTAGGTATGATGGTGAGGGCACTGATTGCTCTTAAGCAGCCGAGCATCTTAGCACAGCATTGATGATGGTGCTGTCTTGCTGTTTCTGGCTGCTATGGAGAGGTGCAAGGACAACAAACTGAAAACTGACGTTTCTGGCCTCCATTTTTGATTCACCTCCTACCACAGCACAGTATCTGTGAAGGTGTTTGTTCTGGACCATACCATACACCTTTCCATGGTGTGGTGCTTGTAGCACTTACTGAATTATTGCTTTGAATATACCTAGTTTAAGGTAAGCTTCCTTTGAGTAAGGCAGCTATGAATCAGTTCATTATTTTGCATCCTTTCTAAAACTTGAACCTTAACTTTTTTTCTTTCTTTCTTGCCTTAGCTGTGAAAGACCCAACAGCTGTAGAAAGAGCAAATTTACTGAACATGGCCAAACTGAGTATCAAAGGACTCATTGAATCAGCCTTGAGCTTTGGCCGTACTCTGGATTCTGACTACCCTCCTCTGCAGCAGTTCTTTGTTGTCATGGAGCACTGCCTGAAGCATGGCCTTAAAGGTGTGGTGGTTATTCTAGATGCATGTTTCTCATCCCAAACATGCAGTCTTTCTTCCTTTCTCTCTTGAATGAAATAAGATCTAAGTGTGCCATGTTTCTTTAAGAAGAATCTAAATGATGTGAATTCTATCCTTCTGTGATTGATGCTGTCACTAGTACTTCACAACTTGCATTTCTGCATCTGCCAACTTTTTGCTTTGTGAACCGTTTGTTGTTGTGGGTGACCCAGGGATTCAACATCTCTGTGTGTGTAGCATGTATGTTTAACTAGACCTTTTAAGTATTATCTTGTTCTAGCAGCAGCAGTTTTCTGTTAATAGCAAAGTAATTTGTAAGGTGACTGGGCACTGCTGAACTGGCCAGCTATTTTTGAAGGAAACTGCTCCAGCATTTCAATTAACTCAGTGATGTTTTTTTGTTTCCTAGTAAGGAAATCCTTTTTAAGTTACAATAAAACTATCTGGGGTCCTTTGGAACTTGTGGAGAAATTGTATCCAGAAGCTGAGGAAATAGCAGCAAGTGTCAGAGATTTGCCTGGCCTCAAGTAAGTTGTGTTTGGAAAATATACGGCAAGAAATACAGAATCTGAATGAGAATCTACAATTATCATTGTTTAATTTGGTATTAATCAAGCCTTTTATCAGCTAGCATGCAAACTAAAATAGTTTCAGAAATGCTTTACCAGTAGACTGATAAGATAATCAAGACAGCAAATAAATTGATCTATGGCTGATTTTGGACAGTTTGTTTTCACCATCCCTTTTTCCAGAACACCACTGGGCCGGGCCCGGGCCTGGTTACGGTTGGCATTAATGCAGAAGAAAATGGCTGACTATCTTCGCTGTTTAATCATTCAGAGAGAGCTTCTCAGGTAAATAGATTTTGTTTAGAATTTATTTTTATGCATGTAGTTTCCTAAAAAAAATAGTGTTTTCTATTTGCTGCTTTCTAATATATCCTTAAAAAAAACAAGACATGACTTCTGGTATCTGGGCTGATTTCCTGCAGTCCTTGCGGTCAAGAGTCCAAACCTTGTTGTCTCATGAAGATTGAGGTCCTCCTGATGGATGCAGAGATGTCTCCCCCCATGTTCTGCAGTGTGCCTGGCTGCTCTTTCGTTGGTGAGGGTGATGGGGAAGGGTTCCTGCTGTGTTCCTCAGCCATGAGGAATGTGGATTGGAAGCATGTGGAGAGGAGAATAATTCACCCTCACCATATGCGTGGTTTCCTACTAGGCATCCATTGTGTGGAGGATTGTTGACTTGAATTTGCCCTTCCTTTCACAGTTCTAAATATGACATTGCTTTCTTCTAGTATAATTCCTTCTTTGTGGTGAGCTGAGTGAAGCACAAAGGACTTACCATCTTATTTTCAGTTCCATATAAATATTATAAATACTTGTAAATATTTTGAAGAATTGTCGTTTACCACGGATAATGCTGATGTGTCAGGATGTCATTGATGGTCAACAGCGGTGGACTTTTCCATTGAATGAGCAGTTTGTTTCATAGGGTCTAAAGTTTGTTTAGAGAATGTGAGGAGGATATTGATCTGGCTTGGTGGAGTATTTTTCTTTTAAAAACCTTTAAATAATTTCTTCCCATTTTTCTTACACCCTTTAGTCTCTTACTTTGCTTATTTAATTTCAAATATGTCTTCATTGATGTCCACACTGTTTTATCATAAGACTTCTGTCAGAGTGGCTACTACAAGTGTATAGGAAAGACTGTTTTTAAAAGCAAGGGAAGTCTTCCTACCAAAGCTTTCCAGTCCTCCACCAGCTTGTGGGAGAGATCTGTGGAGCCAAAGGCTCTGTCTGTGTTTTTGAATAGCCTCTGAGGCAAACTGTGTGCTTCCTAGTTTTAAACATTCATGGAATCAAAGCGTGTGCAGACTTGGCTCTTGTTTAGGAGTGCTGGAAGATTAGAATCAAAGGAAGTTCAGATTCAGGTGTCACTTACTGTTAATTTATTGCATGTAGATATATGGAGTGTACCAATTTAGACAATCTTTTTATTTAACAGTGAATTTTATGAGTATCACGCGCTGATGATGGAAGAGGAAGGAGCAGTTATTGTTGGACTGCTGGTTGGGCTAAATGTAATAGATGCCAACCTGTGCGTAAAGGGCGAAGACCTGGATTCACAAGTAAGTCAGTACAGGTAAATGAGCAAATTGTGTGCAGAGAGTTTAGAAATCTGACTAGACTGGTCAGGGCACGATCCTAGAACAGTGAGGATGTTGTGGTAACCTCAGTATCAGTTGGATCAGACCTTCAGGTGGTGATAATCATCAGAGTGCAAAGGTTTTGTTGTCAAATGGATGCAGTAGTAGCAATGGCAGAGTTGTTTCCATTTTAATTGTGTAACTCATCCTTTTCTGTGGGCGTAGTTCCATGTTCATTTTCTCCCATTTGATCCATTTATTGTTGGAACACAATGGGAGTGTTAATAAAAGAAGAACTAGCGTGTTTCACTTAGTGTAATAAAAGACCTTACAAGAGGGGGACTGCTTTCTGTTGGCAAAACAAACAGTGTCAGTAGAGTATCAGTAGATCTCTGTGTGCTTTGCAGACTGCTTTGAATTCCAACTGCTGTCTTTTCTAAGCAAATCTTGATGGAATCTTTTTAAAGGCATACATGCAAGTATTTATAAATAAATGTAAGCTGTGTTCAGCCCTGATTGTTTTGTTTTTTTTTTTCCAGATAATTTGGAGAATTTCTAAGTAGTTTAAGTGATAATCATTTATTTCAGTATGTTTGATTGAAAAAGCAATTTTTCTGTCAAAGAAAATTTCTAGCTAATAGGTTTTGCGTGCTGTTGAATCGTGGGGTTAACTTGTATTTAGTGTTCATGCTAGTAGCGCTCTAAGGTTTTAGGCACTGATGTTACCTACCAGAAGACACAATACAGAAAAGCGTGTAATTATAAGAGCCTTATCAATGTGCTATCCTCAGTACTGAGAATTACTGTGTGTTATAAATTACAAGTAGCTATTGCTAGCTGCATCTTTGTTATCTAGGTCATTCCAGTGGCTTTGTTCTATGAGGGGAGAAAAAACTTGATTTGAGAAGGTAATTGTGGGTGTCATGGTGAGGTTTTACAGGAATTCCCTTTGTGAAGAGTGGCATAAATAAGGCATCTTCTTCAGAGAAACCAAAAGCAGTAAGCTGTATTAAGTAGAAAGAGACTTTTAAAGGATGGTTGGAATCGCACCTGGAATGTGTTTTTGGTATGTTGGAAGATTCCTATTCAGTGGAGGAATGTGTGTTCATGTTGAGGTTTAAAGGAAAACTTAGAGACGTATTATTTTGCTAAATACGTTTAAATAAAAGCTTTTGGAGGAGAGACTCTATAGAAAAGATGTGGAAAGAACAGACAGGAGACTATGATAGGAAATACATAGGAGAGCAATGTGCAGTCCAAGAAAATATAGTGAGTTACTTGTATGCAAAAGCTAAATGGAGCTGAGGAAAGAAGCAGTAGATCAGAGAAATGGAAATATTGTAATCATGGTGCTTCAGATGATGGTAAAGCATATGAGTTAAGTAGAGGTTTATGAATAGTAAAGATTCAGATTTAACAGGGTTTAAATGTAGAAATGGAAAGTTGTGTGTGCATACCTGGCAGTCAGCAAGTGCAGAGAGGTAGTGCTATTGGGCATGGAATTTTGAGAAGTTAAGCATGGAAGAAACATCAGTTCTGGGTGATGTGCTGTGAAAGATTGCTATGTGAAATACTACAGTCAAATTGTCTCAAGCCTCCTCAGTCACCTGTAGGGTTCATTAATGCTGGAAATTTTCCTTTAAGCTTTTGGCTAAGCTCATTCAGGTACGAGAACACATCAGTTCCTCCTAATGAGAAAGATTTGATTCACGGTTTTTGTTTCCAATGAAACATTTTGAACAAATCAATGTGACTGGGCCTGTTGGTTTAAAATGTTACTGTTCAGTTCTTTTGAATTTCACTTCAATAAACTGACACTCTTTGCAAAGCTGATGTAACTGAGGTACCAGTAAATAGATACAAAAGCTTCAACAGCAGCTTCAACAGCAGTTACTTCCACCATATGAAACTGTATACATTTGTTTGCTCCTAGGTTGGTGTGATCGATTTCTCAATATATTTAAAGAGCGACGAGGACATTGGAGGAAAAGAAAGGTATGTCCTCCCTAGATCCCTCAGATTTGGGTTATTAACAAATAATGTCTTTATTGATGCGCTGTTCTTTGTAGGAAAAAAGTTTCCTAAAAACGAAATGTTACAGTCTCACGGTCTTGAGGAGAATGGCTCACTACGCTGCTCCCTATTACTAGTTAATTATCAGTATGTGTGCTCTCTGGAGCAAAGCAAAGCAACTTCACCTACTGCATTGACCTTGATGGACAGCACTGAAGAATTGCAAGGTGGCTGAGTAAAGGAGCTTACTAAGCATTCAGTATTTCAAAGAGCCAGAGTTATGGCAGAGTAAACAGAAGTTATTTGCAGTTAAAGCAGTGGTTTTTTGGCTCTTACTGTTGTCACAACATGTAAGTTACTGACTTCAAGACTGTGAGATGAAATTGCTTCTCTTTATTTTGAAGTACAATTAATGTGAACATTTGCATTTGAAATTTTCAGAACATAATTCACTATGGCATTTCGGTAAAGCTCAGTTTCTGTCTTTCTTGTTTTAGAAATGAACAGATTGCTGCAATTTTGGACCAAAAGAATTATGTTGAAGAACTAAACAGACAACTGAAGTAAGTGTTACTTTGAAGTATGCATGTCTGTTCAGGCTTACAGGTAAAATGCCTCTATCTCCTTTTCTACCACAGCTTTGTGACAGAGAACTTCAGGGAAACGGGTGAATATTCTTTGTGCTTAAACTGAAAATGTAGCCAGGCTGAATGAAGTGTCTCTTGGGAGACTGAGGGAGGAAATCTGTTTTCATGCTTCTGTTTTTGGTAGTCAGAACCTATTGAGAGAGAAATAGCAGGGCAAAATTGATTGTGGTGCTAAGGATTTATAACTTCAAATGAATGAAAAGCTTGATCTGGATGCATTGTTAGAAATACCATATTTTAACTGCAGTCTGTTTAACAGTTGTCAGTAAGTATTATTGTGTGTTGTGGATGAACCTCCGTGGTTTTGCATCTTGCCTTGGCAAAAAAATACCAACAAACCTGCTCAGATCTCCTGTAGGATCTATAGTGTAGCTGATCTTGGTCCCTTTTTGACATGCAATCATATTTATTCATTTAATGCTGATGATCTCAGCTGTTGGTCACTATATGGCGGCTGTTGAAGTGTGGATGTTCTGATTTGAAGTAGTGTCAGTCGTTGAGCAGAAGCATCCTAAAGTACCCAGAATCTTTGTGTATCCAATTCAAACAAAATTAAAGTATATTGAGGAGAAAACAGTCACAGTTAAGCCTGGGAGTGGTTGCTTAGTAATAGCTGTCATCATTTAGGTGAGCTGATGCATGTTACTATACACTGTTTTATGCACAAAATTACTTACAAAACACCGCTTCAACAGCTCTCCTCATTTTTAATGTTGTTTATTTATTTCCACGCATCATGAAATGTGTTGGTCTCTTCTACCTTGCCATTCTTAATGAACTGATGGCTTTTTTGGACTCCACCCCCCCCACAGAAATAGGTGGAAAAGTAAATGGTGTTTCAGGATAGGTTTGTTTTTTTTTTCAGTGCAGAAGGGCAGCATAAAAATATGCTTATAGCAGGGATGGGCAGTCAGGTGATGGAGACGTTCTGGTCAAAGGGTGTCCTGTGATTTAAAAAGCTGGAATTAAAAAAAAAAAGAAAAAAAAAAGAAAGATTTTTTTTAATAAGTGCTGTAAATTAAGGCAAGAAGCAGCATGAAGGAGGGACTCTGAGAATAGTATCAAAACCTGGAGAAACAGATGGTCTTATAAAAGAAAAATGAATTTATAAAGGAAAATGAATTTTTGGAGAAAGAGAATCCAGAGCATGATTTTCAGTAGATATGGATCAGGGGCTGGGAAAACAGGAAGGTTGCAAATTCAACTTTCAGCAAACTCCTTAAATATTTGAGTACAATATTATTCAAAAACTGGTTCAAGTGACCAGGGTGACATTGGGAACTGGGAAGAATCATATAAACATTTGACAGAGGAGCGTGATTTCCTTCTGTTTAAGAAAACCTCACATAATGGGTGAAAATCTTTTGGCACTTATTGATGGTTGATGACTGTATGCCACATTAAAGTCCTCAAGCTTGGTTAAATGGGTTTTGATAGAATTCTGAGTAACGGTTTCTTTCTTTCTCTCTCTCAGTAGCACGGTTAGCAGTCTACATGCAAGAGTTGATTCGTTAGAGAAGTCAAACACTAAACTGATTGAAGAGGTATTATTTTTTAGTAACGTATAATTCATGTGCCTTACTATCACAAATATTTAAAGAAATATGTTTTAATTATTTTAGTCTACAATACATTCAGATGTTTATAATTTGTCTTGAAATAAAGGTGCAATAGCAGCAGGGATTTGCAGTCAGCTTGCTTAGGTGGCATGCAGCATCAGTAAATGAATTCTTTATGAATGTGACAATTTCCCACTTGGGTCAGCAACAGAAAGTAAGCATTTCTTCAGGCCAGCTGTCAGGCCAATTTTGTGCAGCCAGTTAGTGCTCAGTGGATGACACCAGTTGATACACAGAGACAGAAAGTAGTTCAGTAAGCAATTCCTGTTATTGTTCTCAGCATTAGGCAAACGGCTCTTTCTTGCTTATTTACCAAATCTGGTTTTTACATTTCTCTGGATCTGGTATTGTATTTATTTCTCAGTTATCTTTGATATTTCCCTGGATTCCAAATTCTTTAGCTTTATGAGAGCGAGTGCCTTTCTTTTTAACACAAGCTGACTGAGAAACAGTTAATGAGGTGGAAAATGTGAATGTCTGAATTCAGCTGCTGAAAGGATAGCTAGCTTGCTCTGGGTGCTCATGTGTTCAGAGAGAGGAAAACTTTTTGTCCTGACCATTAATTCTCTGAGTTTTCAGGTTCCTTTACAAGCCATCATCTTTAGCTGGTCAGCTGGCTTGTAGGCCTGATGTTGGGGTACATGTTAAAGGACTCAGTTATAATGTTTTATCTTCTGTAAATATGTTTTCTCTACATCCAGGAGAGCCTTTCTTATTAAGATTACACCATATGATATATTAAGTTGTCCAGAAAGAACGGAATTGGATGTATTTCAATCCAAACAGAAAAAGTAGAGGATGAGAAAAGGAAATTGAGGGTCTTTGAATAATAATGAAGCTATGAAAAGAAAACATATTTTTCTTTGCCAGACATGAAATAATGAAGTATCTTGGATATCTTTGCTGTTAAGAATTAAACCTTTCTTTGGTAGGCTGCAAGAACAGGGCAGAGCATGTCTTGGTCTTGCATTCATCAGAATGTTATGTTTTTCTTGCTTACAGCAGTGCTTACTTTTTCTTTGTTATTTTTTATCATTATTCCAGTTAGCAATAGCCAAAAACAATATAATTAAACTTCAGGAAGAAAATCATCAATTAAGAAGTGAAAATACTCTGATCTTAATGAAAACACAGCATCATCTAGAGGTATGTCAGTTTTACTTTAATATAGTGTGGTTCATTGTCATTTGACTGTGCTTCCTTTGCGTCTTGAAGAAAGCATTAGTTGGCCAGATTTAAAACAGATTTTTTTGTTTGTGGGAAGAACCTGTTAGATTTGGGAAGCTTTATAATGGTATAAGTAGGTTGAAGTTAAAGGATTATAGGTTGTTAAAAATAATAATAATAAAGATTATGTATATTTATATATAAACTTATGCTCTATCTGAAGGGCATTTAGGACTATTATCTGAGAATCTTGTCAAAACAGAGTGTGTTTTCATTGGTGGATTGTATTCTGACCTTTCTTATTAAAAGAATGATACATCATTTGGAATAAGTGGGTGTACAATTGCTTTTTAAGCTGTAATTTGTAACTCCTTATGTAAATCCCTGTGCAGGATAAGAGGTAAACTCCCTTTACAGGTAAAAGTGCAGGTTTGTTGCTTGTTTAGATTGCTTAATATTGAAACAGCGGTGTTTTGGACTGACTTACTGAAGTGTGAGGTATATTGTAGTACAGATTATTTTACTAGTTTACTCAAATCTTGTAAAACCGATGACCATTAAGCTGAAAGAGAAGCTGTTTTCCTGTTTGTACTGTGATTGGAGTTTATGGTATTAGAGGCTGAACTTATAATGAATAAGGATCCTGCATGTCTTTCTAGGTAACTAAAGTGGATGTTGAAGCAGAACTTCAGACATACAAACACTCCAGGCAGGGATTAGATGAGATGTACAATGAAGCACGGAGGCAGCTTCGAGAAGAATCGCAGCTTCGGCAGGTGAGTGCACTTTCATTGAAGTACACAGCATTTCTGGGGAAGGTTGTACTCAAGTCAGTGTATAATTATTTCCAGCTTTGGTTTGGCTCAGGTTGGGCTCTGCCTTTAATCCAGAGCGTCGTTTCCATTACAGCAGATAATGAGAGGTTTTCTAAAAAAGCAATCATTGCTGTAGTATTTCTGTAACAATGTTGCTAGAACAGTAAGGAAAACAGAATTTCTTTGACAGTGTTTCAGATAAGGAGCACTGTGTGTTCTATATGTTTGTTAAGTATTTCTTGCAAAAATAGAAATCCTGTAATTCTATTTTTACAATTAATGCTCAACTCTGTGTCTACAAGAAATAATGTGGTATTGTGTGATGTGAGTTGTCTTATCCAAAAAGTGTTTTATTTCTTGTTCTTTTTATTCGAGCATAAGTTGCCAAGTACACGGGTGTAACATTCTTGTAGTAGATAATTATTTTGCACAGTTACTGAGGTTTTGTATTGGAATGGCATTCCTGCAGCTCTGTTGGCTTTTCCCTTTCTCAGAACATAGATAAAACATTGCATGATTATTGAAAGATTTTGTGTTGTGTTGCCTGTGTGTTATGTAGGATATGGAGAATGAGCTGGTAGTTCAAGTTAGCATGAAACATGAGATAGAACTTGCTATGAAGTTATTGGAGAAGGACATCCACGAGAAGCAGGATACGCTCATAGGCCTTCGGCAGCAGCTTGATGAAGTTAAAGCAATTAACATGGAAATGTACCAGAAGCTGCAGGTAAGGTCTGCAATTAATCTGATGAAATGACAGAAGTAAGAGAGATGCATTTCCATTATGGATATTGTTATTTGCAGCATTTGAGGCACAGACTCAGATGTGAACGATCCAAATCATTTATTACAAGTTCTCACATCCCTTATATACCTTCACAAGTTGTTATTTTCTAACTTTCCCATCCGCCCTTACAACTTTCCCAAACACCTTACATGTCAACAAAGCATTCTACAAAACACTTTTCAACTGTCCATGCAGGCACATATCCAATCAGAGCTGTGAGACCCTTCTTCTCCTTGCAGAGGTGTCCTTGGTTCTCATACTGCTTATCTTGCTCCACAGCTGCTGCTCTGAACAGCTTTTCTTGTATTCCCACAGTTATTTGTCTAATTTCTGCTTTCTTTCTGCTTCTTAGGTCAACATGTTTATTTGGAACGTTAATGATGCCAGTGTGATTTAATGCAAAGCACTGTTAAAGGCAGTCACTTCATTTTCATTTATAGAAAAGCAAAGCTTAAAAAATAAGAGTATGGCCTTTTAACTCCTTATATGGAATAGAATAATTGTATATCTAGTGATGTTCACACTCCTTGACTTGTCCAGTAAGGAAAATGAGAAATACAGAAGGTGCAGTCATATTGTGTGATGTTAAAGAGAAGATGTGAGCATTCAAAGGAACATAGAACAAGGTTTTGTTAGTTGGAGAAACCTAATGACAGCTTTTAAAAATCTGTTAACAAATAAAGAAAGTCTGTAACAGTGCAAAGCTAAGATTCTAAGCTAAGATAAGCTAAATTCTTTGGGAGAGTATGGATTTCAGAGACCCAACATTCATTTAACAATATCAGGGAAACTTTGCATTAAATTCTTTATGCAGAAAGGTTGATTTAGGGAAGAAGTGATCAAAAACAACATGAGAAAACAGTCAAATCTCTGGCAGAATGAATGGAGGGAAAAAAGGACTCGGTATCATGGCTTGTTATGGTTAACGGTCTAGTGAGCTACTTAAAAAGGTCATCAGTGAATGTAAGTTGACTTGGAAAATGATTAAGAAAGCAAACTGAAATGAAAAGTTCATCTTTAGTAAACTACAATTTTTCTAGGCATGAAATTCTGTGTTAAGTACCGTTCTAACATTTTTTCTTTTTAGAAGAAAGAAAATCTCCTTGGAGTTACGGTGCAAAACTCCTTTGTCTTTAACCTTTTTTGTAACACAGGTTTCTGAAGATGCAATGAAAGAAAAGAATGAAATAATTGGTCGATTAGAGGACAAGACCAATCAAATTAATGCAACTATGAAACAACTAGAACAAAGGTACAGATCCAGCTTTGTTTTCTTCATATCTCCATCCCTTTATGTTTTACTGCATTCCCACACCGTTGCCACTGAAATGTAACTTTCAACTAGAAAACTTGAAAGTCCCTGAAACTGTAACTAGTGCTTTATGGATTGATTTTAGTTTTTCTTTTTAACAAATGCACTTATTTTAAGTAAAAAATTAATCTTTCATTTTTCTTTGTCTGCTATCTTTCTTCTTTTCCTCAGTTTTTGTACTAACAGCAAAAGCTGTTACATCAGCTGTTTCAAATTTGGATTCAATGTTACCTTTTTATTCTCCATCTGAATGAAATGCAAGAGAAACTAAAGCATCAAAGTATCATTATTTGATACAAGTGTTTACTGCCTTAATGGATCACTGCTGAATTTGCTCAAGCTATTAAAAATCATTCAGTTGCTTTAGCACTACCATTATTCTTATTATAGGGAATTTTTATACTGAAAGAATGAAAAGTGAAAGACTAAAAATCTGCTATATAAATTTCCATTGTTGTTAGACTGCATGTGTAACATAACATTAAAATGTGATTCATGCATTTAATTTAGTGGCCTACGTGCAATGCTGGTCTATTTAATAGAATATATTGTGGAATATAACATCCATAAGCACTGTCATCTTGGTGTTTGACATGTCTTTTTTTTCATTTAAATCTTGTTATTAAAAACATGGTTATATATTAAAAAAAAATTAGTGACATGAATATTCTTTTATTGACATCCTTTTTCCTCTTTTTTTCTTTTTCTTTTTATCCTTTATCCTGATTTTTGTTTTTACTGTTTTGCTGCCTTCATCTGTCTTTGATTTTTGTCCACTGCATTCGTGAAGTGACAAAGATCTGTTAACTCAAACTAGGACTATTGCAATGTCATTTGTCAAATGTGCCAGCAATGAAGCTCAGCACCAGTATAAGCTTGTCAAAGATATATCATTCTGAAAGCTCCTCTGGCTTCTCTTCTGTTTAAATATTACTGATAAAATGCAATTTCAGAATTGTAAAGTGACAGTTTGACATAGGAAGTGGTACTAGAAATCCTGCGCTGTAACTGATCGTAGCTGGGTTCTGTTGTGTTTTCTGTAAGATCATCATTGCTGATCTCGCTTTACTCCTCTTTTAAAAAGAAAAAGAGAGAGAACGTAAATGATTGCACTATTGTTAAGAAAATGTAAAATGTAACCTAGTTTTCTAATGCTATTTATTCATTTGTCAGTTGTAAAAACAAAAACAGCCAAAAACAAAAAACAAAAAGTTGTTTAGCTCACTTCATTTGGCATATAAGTAATTATGGCATTTGTTTTTATCTGGCATTTTTTTCCTGTTCTTTATGGCACTAAAAGATTTTAAAAGTTGCCCTTCTGAATATTACTTCTCTTTACCTCTGCTTGTTTCTTTCACTTTCAGGGGCTATATTTATCCCAAAAGCAAGCTCGCTGTTCTTCTCTCATGTCTTTTTTCCACTTGCAACTAGCACTGCTTTCTTGAACAGCAAGAACAGGGCTTCTGGGGAAAGGGGTAAAGGGGTTTGAGTGCTGTGTTGGAGTAGAACCTTTAAGAAAGAAAGGAGGTATAAACATACGGTCAGTATGTACGCTAGAAGAATTCCAGGGTTTGAAGATACAGCAGTTACAGCACAATTCCATTGTCCTGATGTGACAGAGAGAGTGGCCTGTTTTCATGGAGATACATTGTGTTTTGAGCCTGGGCTTTAGGAATCCAGAAAGAAAGGGCAGCAGAGCATAGCAAATACCGCAGCTGTAGCTCCTGCCTCAGCTGCACCAGGGCAGCTACAGTCACAGCAGTAGTAAGAGATGGGATTTACATTTAGGGTGCCTGACTTGTTTGTCAGTGGCCATGTCTGTACTGTAATCCTAACCCATTGTTTTGCCCAACCCTTTTTCCCTCTCTCCACCCATCATTAGGCAGTCTTTACAAATCATATTTCTGCATTGAGTTGCTGTTTGCCTGTGCTGCTGAAATAAGAGTTTTAGCTGCTGTCTGCCCTTGATGCACTTCCCCTTATTTCCTCTGAAAAACAAACATGGAGTCAACTTAGACAAGAATCTTCTGAGTCTTTCAGCAGGAGGGAATGTGTTTACAAAAGTGGGGGCAAAACACAATAACAAAAAGGGTTTCTGCTATGTGATAATATATAATCTTATTCTTTGCTTTAGAACCAGAGGGAGCCTTTAACATGGTCTTACTGTTAAAAAGAAAGAAATAAATGCCCCCCAGCCTTGAAAAAACAGAACCAATGAAAAAAACAGGGTTAGACTGTAGCAGAAATGGGAACATTAACCAACTCACAGTCACTCTATGCAAGCAGCATCTATCTGACTCCATGTCATCCAGATCTAAAATCCTGCTGCAGACTTCAGTCCCACTCAGCATTTATCTGTGCTGCAGCTGTGCTGTCATTCTTGGTGCTAGTTTAGAGGACAGTGCTGTAGCCTGGCTTGGCTGGCATGTTCCTTTGGCAGCAAGCTCCCTTTCTACCTTGATTGTAGGAGCTGCTCTGCAGTTTGCTTTGTAACTTAGAGACTAGTGCAGCTTGATGTGGTGTCTTTTGCCCAGATAATTGGCCTTGCTTTGTCCAAGAATACTCTTTTCCGTACATCAGGTTTGGGCCTGTGTGCTCTGTCACTGCAAATGTGTCTCACAAGAGCAGGTATAGTAGAGTGGGACAGTGCACACTTAGTGAAATATTTAGTTCTAGACTTTTATCACTTGTTTGCTAGTAGCTTTTGGAAATTCCCAGTGGGGCAATGTTATCAGTACAAGCACAAATGTAGACATGTGGCTGACTTGATATCTTCTTAGCTGATCCTGGGTGTTGGCTGCTGGGAATTGTGAAATCAAGCACTGAATGGATCAGAGATTTCTGTCCCACTTCCCTGAACTGGAACTTGAAGCATTTTTGTTAAACAAGATGCAGCAGGTGGGGACTTTCAGTGGTATCTTACAGGCTGTTGACTTCCTGCCTTTTCGTCAGGGCAAGTGTAGCCACAATAGCACAAGATCCATTTTAGCAACTTTATTTTTATTACGGTACCCCCATCCTTTTTGGACTGAAGAGGTGGTGAAGCAGAGAGAAACCACAGTGGGCTAATGGATTCCAAGGGCGTTGGTGCCTGAAGCAGAAACAAACCCCTAGCATTCAGAAAGGAAAGATTAAATTTAAAAAACAGCCTCTTGCTTCTTGACTTATCAGTTTTATTTAAACTGTCTGTAGTATGGAGCTATTTTAACTGCTGTAAGAATGCATTATTTTTAATACAGACTGTTTACATTTACAAGCGTGCTGTAATTGAGGTAGTTCTGTAAATGTAGTGGGACCTATCGGAGTATGTCTTGTTGTGTTAGGCTAGTTAAGTGTTTTGCTGTCTGATTGCAGTGCTCTGTATTCAACCTTATGCCTGAGTTGTTTTGAGCTGCTTTTACACAACACGTGTTGTGCCCTGGGTGATCAGTACAAGCAAAGTACTTCTACAGGAGTCATTTGAAAAAAAAAAAAGCTTCCAAAAATGACACAAAAACGTGTGCTAAAGAGGAAGGGGAAATAAAAAGCATTAAGATGTATGCTGCAATTCTAAAATATGTATCATCATGCTTTGGCATCTGTTATCGATTAGTATAAAATAAAAATCCTGATTGCTTACAGTGATTACTCTCTGACTGTATGAAAAACAGGAGCTAGTTCTATAGGCATTGTATGGATTTCTCGTTTGAGTTTGTGAGTTTCCCCCAAACTTTGTTTTTATTTAGAAATGTTTCTATTTCCCCATTTTTCTTTTATTTGTCTTCTTCACCCTTTACACCCTAGTTCTAGCTTCAGTTTTACCCAAAGTTGATTTGAATTACACCAGATTGCAGCAAGCAGAGAAGGCTCAATTGGAAGCTGAGAATGAGGACGAGAAACTTAAACAGGAATATGTGAATAAGTCTGAAAGACTGCAGAAAGAATTCTCCCAAAAGGAGAAACAGCTGTAAGTATATCTCTGCTGCTTGAAAAAGTATTTAGCAGTTATGTTTTGTGCATTGATACAAGTTGCCTGTTGATAATTGATATTTACATTCTGTTCAAAACCAAAGATATTAATGTTACATACTGGCAAGATGAAAGAAAGTACACTATTCCAAGAAAGTCAGGCTACCTTTGGGAACCTCTTAAGTGGTGTGCAGCTTGGAAGGAGGAGGAGGAGCTAAAGTATATTCTGTCTGAAGGTGCTGGCTTAGTTCATGAGGGAACTACTGTAGGCAAGAGAAAATATCTAGCATAGTAGCAGTAATCCACACTTCTAATAAAACCCACAACTGTGTAATGGTGTGATGCTGAAGAGAAATGGTGTAAGAATAATTTGATCAGGCTTATGAATAAGGTAAAATCCTTTAAAAAATAGCCTAATTTACCACTGCAGAAAAAATAATCCCCAGGAATTATAAAAAATAAAATGTAACATAAAAGCCAACCCTCCCCCTTTCTCTTGTTAAATTCATTATTGATCTAAACAAGTGTGTAGTGTAAAAGGCTCCCTACAGAGGGGCAGGTGTTCAGCCTGCTGGAAGATAACAGCGACATTATTGCAGTTAGGGCAAATCTGTGACACAAAGACTGGAGCTTAAAAGACAGTGATTCCAATCTGATTACTAGCTCACCCTGCCTCTCTTACAACTCTGAATGTCAATAAACTTGTTTAACTGTCCTGACAAAAGCTCACTTTACTACTGCAGTCATCTTTGCAGATTTTGGCAAAAGAACAGTTCAGACCCCAACCTTAGAATTCTGCAGTTCTGAAACCTCAAGGTCATGTTCACTTCTGATCTTTTCCAACCAGATGCTGAGGTAGTGTCCCAAATGTAAGTCTTACCTTTAAAAATAGTTTTGGTATTAAAAAACAACAAACAAACAGGAAAATTGACATGGTTACAGGTTTTTCCATCAAAAAACCTTGTATGACTACTCTCAGTTTTTCTCTTTTTCTGTTGTTTTGTCAAGGTTTAGGTGTAGAAGGCAGATCAGTGTGCTTCTGTCCTGATTTCTGTATTACACTCTATAAACACCAGCTCTTCCGTGATAGTGAAATTCCAGCTAGAGTGATTTTGCATCAGAATTACCCCAGTGCCTGAACTTCAGTTAAACTAATAGGGTTTAGATCCCTCTTTATGTTGAACCTCAGTGATGTAGGAAGCTCAATTAAAATTGCACTTTAAAGTCTTTCCTTTTGTATCTTTGATTCTGTGCAAACTTCCATAAGTCTTAGTCTAAACAATAAGATTAACACCTGAAAATATAACATTAAATAACTTCTATGAGCACCAGGGATGCGTGCAGTCTTTCTTTGTATTATCAGTGGCAGTCTGGTTGGCTTTTTATTTTAGAAACAAATTACGTGAAGTAAAAGGGAGGGCTTTCCTGCATTCATGTATTAAAAACACCTTAGAATGTTGTGGTTAACCTTGCTTATTTCTTGCTAAGGTCATCTGTTCAAAATGCTGCCACAGTCTTGATCCTTTTGAATGTGTTTCTTTTCCAAAGCACTCTCTAAGTGACAGCATTTTACCTACTACAATGTCTGAAATGTTGCGGTATTGCTGCATTATTTCTGTTTCAAAAAACGGCAGCTGTTTATTGTGGCAACAATATATTGCACTCAGATATAAACTCCTTTTTGTTATTTTAAGACGTGATACTGTTTTGCACAGTGATTGTGGTTTTTGTTTTGCATATTTTAGGCTCCAGCTGGAAACAGATTTGAAGATAGAAAAGGAATGGCGGCAAACTCTGGAGGATGATCTTCAAAAGGAAAAAGAAACTGTGTCTCATCTGCGAATAGAGACCCAAGAAATAATTACCCTTAAAAAAGTAAATTCTGCAATAAAACTTGAATAGTAACTTCGAAGTTGACTGAAAAGTTAATTATGAACTTAGACATGGGACTTGTAAGAATTACTGCAACCAGATAAGAAAGATTAGATTCATGTGTTCTCGAAAGTAGATTAAGAAAAAAGACCGGAAACATTGTTTCACTTTTTACTCATTTTTTCTTCTGTCCTCTCATGTTTGGCCAGAAATTGCTTCAGCTATTCTCTAACTTGGTGTATGTGGCTACATAGTGCTGTCAATGCCTGCAGCGAATTGTATTTGCCTCTTCAGGGAGACTGAAGCATGAAATACTTCAATTGCAAAACTGAACTATTTGCAATTCTTCAGATGCCTATCTGAAGAGGCAAATAGGCATCTTCTCTTAGGGCCTAAAAGAGTTGAGTTGTTGCTGCTTCAATTCAATTTGGAAATCTTAATAGTGAGGGTGATGAGTTATCCATTTGCTTGGCTTTCTCAGTAAGACCAACTTTGGTTAGAACCAGTTTTCTAGGCATGTTAGGCATGTGTGTATGTATAGAGATATATATGTGTGTGTATATATGTATACACATATATGTTTCTTCTTTTTTAAGGAGTTCATTAAACTTCAGGAAAAGAACAGGCAACTGAAAAGGATATGTCAGGACCAAGAAGCTGCTCTCCAAGAACTGGCGTCCAAGCTGAGCGAGTAATTTCATTATTCCTGATGATATTTGTCTTGTAAACTTGAGTTATGTAAAAGAATAGGATGGCAGTCATGTGAACTACTGTGTTTAAGGCAATGCTACCAAGCCAAGTTATCAAGAGGAAATATTTCTAGTTAGGTGAAATGTGCTGATTTTTCTCTTTACTTTGTGACTGTGACCTCATGTGCAATTCTTGTGTCCCAAAAAGAAAATCTTAGCTCAAACAGGGCCTGCAGGGCATTAGGAGATGTTTTTGCATTGAAAGTAGTTGACTAGTTTGCATGTCCTGGTTTTGCTAGAGTAATCCAAGTAGAAGATAACAGCTTCTAGTACAGCAAGATAGTGCTGTATCTTTTTGTGAGGTCGCACGCTCATGGATTCCTTTCTTTGAAGAGATGAAGATTCTCTGTATGGCAATCTTAGACCATTCTTTATTGCTACGTCTTCAGGCTATGTAAAATATTACCTTATCAAAACCCCCTCAGACTGTAGTGAGCATTAAGCTATGAGCACAGTAATTGTTACTCTCCATATCTCTCTGTTTCATTTAAGGATGTGTCTTCTAAATTGTTTTGCTGTGACTAGTGTGGGGTTTTAAGCCCTGTAGAATAACTTAGTATATACCTTGCAGTTCAGACAGTTCTGAGTGGGTTGGCACTGGGTGGCTGTGGGAAGACTGATTTCCCTGGCAAGACAGTCCAGAAGTTTGAATTCCTGGTTCACACCAGTGCTGTATGTGCTAATCTAGTGCAGATTATTGCCCTGAACCACATAACCTCAAACAAACCTGCAGCCATTCAGAGGATTCTTTGCTCTTAGTGTAGGTCCTGTCTTTGTGTAGCACTTAGTACATCTCCTAGATGCTGCTGTAATGTAAAATACTAAGTTGGGAACACATCACTTAATAGTTGAACTTATTAACTTTGTAAAGTTTTTAGACTGCAACTGAGAATGTAAGTTTGAAATATTACCTTTTTTTTTTTGTAGATCCAAGCTGAAAATAGAAGATATAAAAGAAGCAAACAAAGCATTACAGGTTGGTAGGATTTGCAGGAAAGAAAAGCATTTGTGTTTACTGTCCCCTTTGAAATGTTTTGCAAGCATGAGGAGACTCCCCTTCAACAGCGGCTATTCAAACGGACTCATTTTATAAAATTCTCTGGTGGGAGAGAAGCACAGATTCCTTGTAGACTCAGCAAAAGAAAATACACAGTGGTTTTGATTTTGTTTGTTTGATATAAAGTTATGCATTTTGCTTAATTTTATTGCAAAGGTGCACCCTTTTTATTTCACAACATGTATTTGGGACAGTATATGTAGACAACAATACAGCATTTTTAGTGATAAATATTTGATCATCTAGAAGTCTATGAAAATATGAACTGTACTGCTGAAAGGTTGAGAACTTGAGGATTGTGCATCTTGAGAGCAGAGGTTGTGTCTGCTTATGTTTGATATGTGACCTCACACATTGTTTAATTGAGTAGGGAAATAGGTTGCAGCTTTGAGACTTGGATAGCTTACTGCTTTTCCCAGCTCTGCCGTAGACCTTCTTTTGCACCTCCAGCATGTCTTATTTGTTCCTGTTCCCAATGTTAGCAGTGCTTTGGAGCAAACTTGTATTGCTTCAGAGTGTCTGTGTGACACTGTGGCAGCCTCAGGACATTCAGCAGTTCAGGCAGTAAACATTACTCTATTGATTTGTCCTGTCCTTTTGAACCCAAAGTTTACCTTTATCACATACACATATTTATGATCTATTTTTTTTTTTTTCTCCAGGGGCAGGTTTGGTTGAAGGACAAAGAGGCTACACATTGCAAGTTATGTGAAAAGGAATTCTCACTTTCCAAAAGGAAGGTAAAACTCAAATGAAATTTCTTCCAACTCATTGATGTGTAGTATGAGAAATATGTCGGTTGTTGTAGAGATGAGATGCAGCATGAAATGTCAACCTTCAGATGAATGTACAGGTATTTTTTGAGATGTTCTTTGATATACGGAGCGCAGCTGGGCCCTACTTTCAAAAGCAATGTTGCTTGTTTAGTGTAGTGCTGTGGAGGACCATACTTGAAGTTATTCAACCAGCCTTGTCGAATCATTGTCTCATGTACTTGGCAGCACTTGCACCATTAAAATTTGACACGTGGAAGTCTTAGTACACTTTCTTTTTAATATGGTTATTAGATTTAAGAAGTTATGAGCTTATTGGGGCTTTAAAGCAGTGTTAATTGTTAAGCTTTATTAATATATGCAGAAATTTTTATTTCACCTACTTTTTATGTTAAATCTTAAGAGCTGCTTGACAGATGCTCATCCATTGTCATTGTTTGTATTCTTAATTGGCAAAGCATGTTAGTTTGTCTTATTCTAGGGATTCAAGGTTTATATGTTTGGTCTGTCTAGGATTGCACCGTAGATCTGTGTTTAGATGAATTATCTCTTGAAAACTGATTCCATGCTCAGACCAAATGATCGGAAGGAATCACACTTCAGATTGTTCTCTGTGTGTGTTTATTGGTATCCAGTTACCAAGTCTATTTCCAATGTGTATTTTTTATTTTTGTGACTTTTTTTTTTCCTGTTCTTCTCCCCATTATTTAGCACCATTGTCGGAACTGTGGTGAGATCTTCTGCAATGCTTGTTCGGACAATGAGCTGCCTTTGCCTTCATCACCAAAGCCTGTTCGTGTCTGTGATTCCTGCCACGCAATACTTATACAGAGGTGCTCTTCTAATGTACCATAAGATTGTTTTACAAGTTATTTATTGCTCTGTGTATTTAGCTAAATCTGTGAAACAAAAAAAAACCAAGCAAACAAAAAACAACTTCAGAATGTACAGCACTATTTCTGTTGATACAAATAGAGAAGATGGGAACCAAAACCACAAAGTGCGTGTATTAAAACTGAACTTGTTAAAATTACAAATTGCAGTATCAGTCTAACAAATGACCTGGAAGCTCTTCTGAAGAAAGGAAGGGCATTTTATAGAGGAGATTCAGTGTTAATAAGTAACTTAGTCATTATGATCTTGAGAAGGGTGATTTATTTACCTGCTTTTACAGGCTACTCCAACTGAACTGCGATGCAAAATTTACCCGTAGTATGCTGTTGTGAAACAAAATGGAATTAGTGGTTTTAAATTATATTTTAAAGTAAATAAGGAAATAAATGCAGGTGGCTGAGTAAATTATTGCCAAATACCATAGTCGTTTGCTTCCTCTCAGTTAGGAAGATTTGATACATCCAAGAATATTGCACTGACAGCTCTATATATAGTCAGAGGACTGAAGGGAGATGGTGTCAGATAGGTGAGAAACAGTGTCTTTACTGGGAGAAAGGAGACACATTTTGCCAAATCATTTTGTAAAATCAGCTATTATTTTCACCTCTATTTTCATAGAGGACTGTCCATCCTGTTTTTATGCCTATGTTGTCTGTAGCCTCAAGCAGGAATCTCTGTTATTTTCAGGAAAGTCATGCTTAGCTCTAGAGGCAGCATCAGCCTGCTGCCAAGAGACACTACAAGCTGTGCACTGTGTCCTTTCTGTGGTGCCTGTGTTGGACAGGCATAGGATAAAAGTTTATCCTTTTTTGTTGCCATATTTCTCAAAAGTCAGTTTGTTCCTAAACATTTTCTTTATTTTCCAGAGAGCTTTTGAGTTCTGCTAGGTCTGACACATCCCACCACTGTTCACATTGATATTCCATGGTAACTCCTGCTGGAATGTACATCTCAGTTCTTCTAGTAGACAAATAAAAACGCAGCCTTTGATGGGTTGTATTTAGCAGCAGCTTTGCTGTCTTGTCACTGCTCTAGAGCCAACCTGCCCTTCAGCCTTTCCTGTGAGTGGGTCCAGCCACAGAATCTCCACACTCTGGTCAGTGCTGAAGAGCAGGTGGCAGTTATCAGCTCTGGAGCTCATTTATGGGCATGGAATTCCTACTGACCAGGAGCGTGGCAGCTTGGAAACAGGTCTTTCTTTTGGTCATCCTTGCACTTTGTTTAGCTTAGCTGTGTCTTTTGAGGATAGGTATTTAGCTAATATTCCAAGAGCTAACTAACTGTTCTTTTTGACACGTCAGCGTAGTTGCTTCTGTAGCTTTTGTAAAGAAAAATGTTTTTAAAATCACTTAGTGTAACTTTTTGTAAAATACAAACGTTTGTAAATGTGTAAATAGCTTTTAGGAGAAAAATAAATGTAATTGATCTTCAATGTAACGGTGGGAGTAATGTCACTGTTTAAATTTGCAGTGCAGAATACTTGGAATGTTTTATTGACTCGCTCGTGCTGTTTAAAGTCTCTGCCTATGTTGGGCAATGGGGGAGCTGCCCTGCTAATTATGTGTACTGTTCCAGGTGGCATCCTTTGGCATCAAGCTGTGTATCTAGCCCACTTTCAGCAGGTTTTTGGACCACGCTACCATTACCCCATTAATAACAGCAATTTTGTCTTTCTATGAACCTTTGTTCTGTGACGGTTGATCTTGCAATTCTAAATAATCTGCCTTAAGCCAAGTATAGGAAGGTCTGTGTTGTACCTAATGTGTACCTCAAAAGAAATGGTAATTGTTCCCAGAGTATCAGAGCATCCTATTTTTAACTTAGGGGACTATTTTCCTTCTAACTTAACAATATAAGGGCATTAACAAATAGAAAATATGCTTCTCCTTCCCTCCCACCCCCCAATTATTATATGAGCTGTCTCACCTTCTTGCAAAGGTGGTTAATGTACTTGGATCTCCTTCTCTGACAGCAGAGGAAAATCCATCTGATGGCCAGCATTCCTCACAGAGGTGATGGTACTTCTCAGTGGATAACCAACCACTTTAATAGAACTACGCTTTGCAGCAAGTACTTCAACTTTTCATATAACATTTTTAAACTTCTGAAGATCTTATTTTGTCTTCTCAGAACAGTTAAATATTGCTGAAGTTCCTTGAAAGAGTCTGTACTGAATGCTGCTTTCGTTACAGGATGATGCGTAAATAGGGATGGGACAGGCATAAGGCATTCACTCCCGAACAGAACTGCATTATTCAAGGCTGATTCAGCACTTCTGATAACCTTCCTGGTGGTGCCAAATAGGTTGAAGTGTAAATCCTGTTTTGTTCTCAGGTATGTCAGTCTTAAATCAGTAGTAAGTGTTCTTTCTCAGAAAACAATGCAAAGTATACTCGAGGAAATATTAGAGCCATTGTACCTATTCAGGTAGCTGATAGAGAAATCTGTCAGGTGTAGATGTACTCTGCCTCACTGTATTTTTTCCTGCAACTGGATTAACTGTAGCCCTACCCTTAGTTATCCCAGTTTTTTAATACTCACAACCCTCACCAACTAAAAACATGCTACTTACTGCAAGCACCAGCTAAAACAGAGCCCTGCACCATCACTACCATGCTGACTTCAAGTCATCTTTCCTCCCCTCTCTGTCCCCATACTTCAGTACTTGCAATACTTCCCATGGTAGATGAGCCCTGCTGCTATTACTTCCAATAACGTTGACACAAAGCACGCACTCTCTAGTGAAATAAACTCCATTCTACTATCTCCCAGAGCAAGACATTTATTACATATATAAACACAGTACTAGCAAAACAGGTGACAGACTTTCAATACCCAAGAAAGATCACATTTGACATTTTAAGGGAGGCGTTGAGGACAAAGCAGTTAATTTGGGAGATCACACTGGCTCAGAAGAATAAATACCTTATTACACATCAGGTATGTTAAGTGTCTTCAAACAATTGTTTCTTACACATCGTACATGTCACAAATGCACAAAAAAAAATCTTTCAATGTGGTTGGGGTTGTGTCACTTAACAAATATTGGGCTTACAGTTTTCATTTCAGAGATGCCTGGCTTCTAACAAGCTCATTCATATAATGGTTGCCATGTTTTGAACAAATACAGACAAATCAGCTATGTGCAGGGAAAAGAACAAAACTCAACGGTGTTGAAACACAACTGTTAGGAAAATCCTGGCTGCTTCAAATAATTGCCTTCCCAAAGCAGGTTGAAAAGGAAAAAAAAAAGCAAATACACCTTCAACTTGGCAGCATTCAACCTATTTGCTAGTGTTTGGTTAGCAACAGCACTGCAAGTTAAGTGTGAAATGAGTTAAGAGTGCTACAAAAAAGCATGGGAGCCAACAGTTGTAGCCGGGTGGTGTGGATGACAGAACTTGGGAACTATGCATTTGTGCAATCGCCATCACTTGAAGAGCAAGAGCTGACGCTGATATTACAGGGAGGAAAAGCTGGATCTATGACTCCTCCACAGCCTGAGCTTAATGCCATGTTGAGAAATCACATACAACTTATCAAAAAAGACTAAAGGATTGCTACCAAATAAGCTTAACTATTCATCTACCCCTTTCTCCTTATACAAGAGAATTTATCAAACTCATTTACTACACCAAGAGTACATAGAACTCAGTGTTCATAGGAGTTACAGTACAACCACCTTTATTGAACCATAGTACAACATCTCAAACCAATTGTATTCTTGAATATGTAATACATCCTTAGGAGTAACTAGTATAAAAAGTATCAACATCAGTGGTTTGAATATAAAAATTTATTTAAAGTCAGAGTATGCAACAAATAAAACCTACAGAAAACAGATTTTCCCATCACAAGCTCTTGCTTACCAAATAATATTGTGAAAACACATTCCTTCAGTCATTATAAAGTTCTTAAAATACAAAAGAAATTAAAATTTTGTAAGAAAGTCTAGTAGACCAGAGACTGTTGTTTCTTCCAGGGTATTTTGTAGAAGCAAGGCTATCCTTCAATACATCCCACGCCATCCTCCTCCACCCATACTGCCTTGCCCATAGTATCCTCCACTATTTCCACTGCCACGACCTGCAAACAATTGACACAAGGTCACGTATACATACCTTAAAAAGAGAAAAAAACGTGATGGGTAATAAAAAACTGTTCAGCACCAGCTTAAGATAAACTAGAACAATATTTTAGCACTATTTTCTACATAAACATTTGTTGCAATAGCCAAATTATGAAAAAAATGCCCCAGCAATTTACAATTAAAGTCACTCCCTCCCCTTTCTCCCAGCCCACAAAACCCACCCTTGCAAATCCCACCCAGACACCGCAAAATAATAACAAATAAATCCCATTTAAAACAGAATATCTACTTACTGTAGCCGCCCAAGCCATCAGGAGTTCCATAACCGCCACTGTAGTTATTACCCATTCCCATTCTACCAGAGCCATAACCTTGATCTGAAAAGCAGAAGGTGCACTGTAAGAACCCTGCAACTCCATCACATTTTGCAAAACAAGCCGTATGTGGAAATGATGCATACCCATTCCATCTCTGCCATAGCCTCCCATTCCAGAACCACCTCCAGCAGTTGAATTCAGGAACAGCTCAATGTATCGATGCTCTGTAGGAGATAAAAATCTACTTTGTATTTTGATTCAAAAAACACAGTAAAAAAATAAGTTACCCCGCATACAATAGTTGGAAGTCTACAAGAAATCAATCTGAGATAATCAATCTACTTGTTCTGACCATCAACAAAAAGTCCATGAGTAGTACCATATTTAAAGCACTGTAACTTCAGTTTGAAGTCTTGTACTGATTTACACCCTAGTGAAACCGGGTCAGTTAAACCCTCATTTAAACACAACACTCACGCATGTGATTTTTATCCTTGGACATAGCAGCTACTGCATCCTCATGTGTTACAAATTCCACATCTGCTTCGCCTGTGGCTCTTCCATCTGCCCCAATATCAATGTGAACTCTTATAGGATTTAATGGTGAGAAGAACTAGGAACAAAAACAAAGAAAAAAAGAGATTAAATGGATTTAGAATTCAAGCCAGATATGTTTTCTGGTGTCGCAGTTGTTCATGAAGCACTGTATTAGTTTTCTCTCATCCTGTCACACAAATTTCATTACTCGTAAGTTATTACTCAGAAGTTTCTATCACATAAATGGAAGAACTCCGGCTATAGAACTTGAGGAACTCTTTACAACAGAGGTGCAAACAAAAATACTTGTTTCCACACCTCTCTTTAAGAAACATGCTATAATATGATGCCACCCTAGAATAGGAACATCATTACTTCATTTTGAGGAAAAGGAGACAAATAAGGGTCTCAAAGAAGGATAATTTCTCTTCCTTCCTACAGCAGTTATTAGAAAGATACAGTGGTGCATTATTCCTGAAATTCTGTGCAAGTTCTTTATCTGAACTCTTATGGGTAAATGTGAGCCTCCCACTCCAAGCAAACACAGCTCCCTACAGGTTTCCCACCTTGTCTTCCTAAAACAAGGCTCAAGGCAACATACAAATGTGCAACCCATAATCAAAGTTTCACATCTACTATCAGTCTTCCAAAAAATAATATCTTCAGTTAAGCTTAAATAAACTTCTGAGCCTTATGAAGATACAGATTTCAACATCTCTTTTTATCTGGAAATGAAAAAGCCTACAGGGATTAAATGTAATTCAGCTGGCTTCCTCAGTAACCCTACCATAAACATTACCTTTAAAGGCCTCACTACGTATGCAAGTTCTGCAATACTTAATAAAGTGACATAAGACTTCAGTTTATAGCTATCCATCACTCACTGGAAAGCCATAAGCAACTTTGGAATAGGGAAGAACACAGGAATTCTTGCTATTAGAAAGCCCAATGTTGCTATTTTACTTACATTTGCAATATCATTCTCTGTAGCTCGAAAAGGCAGTCCTCTCATGTGAACAAAATGACCGCCACCATGGAAACCTGAACCTGCATCTCCAGCTCCATAGCCATGTCCTCCCATGCCTAAGGAAGAAAAATAAGTCAAAGATGACACACGAGCAGCCCTTTGGGTTTTTGTTTTTTAATTATTAAAAGAAAAGCACCCCCAGCTTGACAAAAAAAAATAATAAAATCACCATCTTCCTTTACAGAATAATTCAATGGAGAAAATAAAAACAGAGCTATGTATGCCCTGGGAATATTATGTTTTACTGTTAAAACATATATATATATTTATTATTATTATTATTATTTTACCTCTCCCATCTCTCATTCGGTCATCATAGCCATCATTTCCATAGCCATAGTTATTATAGCCACCATAATCATCAAAGCCACCATATCCTATGTAATTGACAGAAAGACAAGAGCGATGCCATTACTACTGAGAGACCACAAAGTGATGCACAAGAGTCAATTTTTCAGTCTTTGGGCACCAGAAGTGCCCCAGCAAAGCGTTAAACACACATTTCTCAACTGACATTTCCAACAGAGATGTCCAATTCTGCTGTAAACACAGATTCCTAATAACATCCATTACACTTAAATACTAATAAGCTGCATTTTTTTTCCCCCATACAAGTAAAAAAAATTCCTTTTGAGAAGCATGTCAAACCTAACAGGAAGCTACTGCCATTTCTTTATTTCTTGACAAAGACGTCAGAAACATGAAACTGACAACAGAACCTCTATCATTAGATAAACATACCACCGTCATATCCACCACCTCCTCGACGCATTCTGTCATACATACTTCCACGCCCAGCTCCATAATAACCCCCTCTTCCTCCTAATGGTCTATCATAGGGTCCAGGTCGCTGCTGTCCCATCATCCTTCTCGGCATGTCAGAGAATCCTCTGATTTCGCTCTTACTACTTTTGAAGATTTCAATGTATCTAAACAAGAGAGGAGTTGCAAGGTAGAAATAAGAATGCATGTATAAGCTGTCTGAACAGTAGAAAAAAATAACTAAACGTACGATGTGATGAAAATGACTACAGATACCACAGAACTTAAGTTCCTCCTCAATACCGTTAAGGATCTTTTAAGTGTATCAAAGTAAAACTTTACAATGGCAGAAGTTACAACGTGAAAATTCTAGATCCAGAAATTAAAATATAAAAACATGTCTTTCCAGTATGAGAAACATACTGTTGAAAAACAATGTCTGGCTATGGCAGCACTTAGCACAAATTCCCCTACACGAAAAACGACTGCAACAACATTCTAAGTTTAGCAATCTACACAGAGTAATACTGTCTCCCCCACCCCCCATATCTACCATATTTCCCAATTTAGGATCAGTTATAACAATTCTTTTAAAATACCCCATTCCATATAATAGTCCCCAGCCCCCCAAAAGCATTACTGTCCCACAACCCCCAAAAATAACCATTTAACACCATCCCAAACTCTCCATCCCCACCTGTGCCCTATTCTTTCCTTGTGTTTCCCCAGAGCATTTTCTGCTATCTCCTTTGAAGCAAACTGCACGAAGGCCTCCCCTGTGCTTCTCCCCTGGTAGTCCAGCGTCAATGTTATCCCATTTGGCACGATTTCCAACCCTTTAACCCAAGGACAAATAACCCCATCAAGGGGAACAGTGTTAAAGGCTGAAACATTCCCATCTGTAGAAAATACTTAAAGCATCTAAACAATAACAACGAAAAAAAAAAACTCTTCAGTTCCCCCATCACCCAACAATACAAGCCCACGATCTTTCATTACACATTTATGGATTTAGCCATACTTGTTTTGCTTTAACTATGTGCACATACACCCACCTAGGTTACACGAAGAAAACAAAGCTACCGATCAAGCAATTTAACCGCTCCAATGGCTAACGTACAGATTATAGTCATAATGCATTCACCACCTCGACTAAATTAAGACATGTATTCAACTTTACTACGTCTACAGTCATTTGAACAGGGCATACACCTCACTTAAGGCGATTCGCGTTAAAACCATCCCCCCTCCACCCCGCTAATGGGCATCACCAGTTACAGGCTCGCAAAGCATCGACTTATCTTTTACGGTCTTTATGCTTTGACTCTACTAGAGATACCTTGGAAAAACTGAACGATCTCCTCCTTGCTACAGCCGAAGGGCAGCCCGCGGAGCCGCACCACCGTCCCATCGTTGGTCGTATCGGTGGGCCCGTTGTGCTTTCCGCTCCAGTCCATTTCTGCCTAAATCAAACGCTTCCAAAAGGAAAAAAAAAAAAAGAAAGAAATGTTGAGATCTCACGATTCCGCACACGCTCAAGTTCCCCCTTCCTTTAAATAAAAAAAAACCAACAAACAAATACGCAACGCATGAGGCAGTTTTTAATTAGCGAAGCGGTGCCGTTGTGGCTATTGAGTTCCCTGGCGAGGTTTCAGCCCCACTCGCTGCTGTCTATGGCACGTGGGCGCAGCGCGCACCCGGCCCGTCCCTTTTGTCCATGGCGGTGCCGGCACAAGGGCCGCCCGGCACGCACCGCCCGTCCTTTGTCTGCCATCCCGGCCCGTCCTGGCTGCGGCTGCTCGGCTCCTTCAGGGATCCGGCCGTTAACCCGCAGCCAACGCGGACACACACACACACACACACAGGGCGCCGCACCGCCACCAGCGCTCGGAGGGGGGAGGGGAGCTCCCTCCCGCTCCGCCGCCATTTACCGCCGCCCCGAGCCGGGCCCCAATCCCGACACCGGCCCCACCACGCGTCCCCCCACCGCCAGCAGCAGCACAGCAGCACAGCAGCACCTCCTCTGTGCTTCGAACAGCCGAGCTCCGTCCGGCCCAGCCCCGGTGTGGGGGCTCGGCACGCCGCTGATCCCGCCGGCGGTACAGCCGCGCTGTGCTCCGCACTCAAAATGGCGGCCGCTCATAACGAGGCTCCTCCAGCCGCCCCGCCCCTCCCCCGCCATGCCGCCCCCCCACGGCCCGCACCGCGCTCAAGGCCGCGCTGCCACGAGCTGCCCCGGCGCCCAGCAGCGGGCAGCCCGCGACGGCACAGCCGTGCCCTGCCTTTATTAACACCCCCCAACGCTTACCGGGAGACCTTCGTACGGCCCTACACGCGTCCCGCCGGGAGCCGCTGCCCGAGGGAAGCCGCTCGCTCGCAGGCGGCCAGCGGGCAGCAGCCAACACAACCGCCGCGCAGATGGCGCCCCGACCCGCGGCTATCGCGATAGCGGCGACACACGGCTCGGCCCGACCGGACGGCGGCGGAGCATGCGCAGCTCTGCCAACAAGGGACGGCGGCGCGTGCGCGGAGAGCGGGCGGTGCCTCCTCCCTCTTGTCACGTGGGCGGGGCAGCAGCGCTTCGGGCGCGCGCTGTGTTCGCGCGCTGCGGCTGTTGGCGCCAAAGCAGCAGCGCCGCCATTCACCACACAGACACCATCCTCCTCACACAGACACCATCCTCACACAGCCGCCATTCTTTCTTTCTCCTCACACACCCGCAGCGCTCGGTGTCCCGTCGGGCGCTGCTCCGTTCAGCTCCCGGCTTAGGAAGGGAGATGGGAAAGCTGTGCTGCTCGCTTCCCCTCCGTTGTCCAGCTGCAAGTTTAACATCGACCTGCAGAATCTCAGCAGCTCCCACCTGCGGAATGGCCCGTTGTGGCGCCGAGGAGCTGTGTCGGAGGATGGAGCTGTACCCGGTACCGGCTCCGGGGCCTCGGCAGGAGGATGGAGCCCCGCGTGCTCGGAAGTGACGAGCGGGCTCCTCCTGCCGCTGTGGGAGCATAAGTGGGGCTGTACTGAGACAGGGCGCCATAGGGAGCGCAGGGCAAAGGCCGGGGAGCGCCGCGGCGATGCAGGTCCCGGTTTTCACGGTTGACGCCTTTACAAAGCGGCCGTTCTGTGGAAACCCCGCGGCAGTTTGTCTGCTCGACAATGTAAGTGTAAAAAAGAAACGAACAGAATTTTAACCAGGTGTTCGCCGTGCTTGAGCCGAGCTCTGCGGAGCGAGGTTGCCTCGGGCTGCTGCCTCCAGGCACGGGCAGTTATAACGGGTTCTCCTTATCGTTTTCCTTTCGAATGAGGTGGGGTTTTTCTGTTTGTTTCCTGTGGAAGAGAAGGGAGACACGTCAGTCCTGTGTCTGAGTCACTGTGCGTCCTGTGACAGGCAGCTCTTACCGCAGGTTGCACGGTGCGGTGCATTCAAATACAGTCACTCATGTGAAGGTGCTCTGAGAAGTTGGTGCTAATTCATTCACTACCCCCCAGAACCTGTTATTAGACCAGGTTAGAAACGTGCGTGCCTGGTCTTATTAGTGTGGTATCGCTTGATGAAAACTTTCAGAATGGGAATGTAAATGGAGCGGTCTGTCAGTCACATTGACCCTCTGAATCCTGCCCAGCTCTTCCTGATCCCCAGCAGATCTCATACCATGTAGCACGCTTACCAAGGCAGCAAAGCTGGCGCAGAACATCTCACTTCAGAGCTGCTTTTGGCTATCTACAATCTGAACACACTCTCTGAATGCACTTACCTTAAGCTTGTAGACTTCTAATTGTGCTTCTATGTTAGTTTTACCTGACCATGTTAATACGTTCAGAAGGTGATTTCTGTGTTGCCTACGGCATGTTGAGGTTTTAACATTTCCTCTACAGGCTTCAGGGTCACCAAAGCTGAAGTTCTAATTAATTTTATTCTCAGCTCCAAGAACATATGGAGCAGTGAGCACTGCTTCTGTCCTCTGTTCCTTTCCAAGCCTCAACAGCTGCTTTATAACAACTGCAGTACAGCAGGAATGGTGATGGCAAACCTTTCCCGAGCTTCAGTAGTGCCACATGATGGCAGTATTTCAATAAAATTCTATTCTTTTCGGCAAAATGTTGGCTGGGCTTTGTTCTGGTTTGGTATTTTTGTAGCAATGCTTTCCTGGTGTAAAGGACAGACTGTAAAAGGTCAGAATGTTGTCTCATTGTATAGATTTCAGCAGGATTGGTCTGCTATGCCTGTTGCTAACTGTTCTGTATCAATAGCACTGGATCGTTGGTTCAAAGGATTAAGGTTATTAAGGGAAAAAAGTCAAGCTAGCAGGGCAAAGTTCACTCTGTCCCAGGTTGAATTTGACCGGGTCCACTTAGTACATTTTCATTTGTACGTTAGTGTTTTATAGACCAGACTCTTGAACCTGGCCAGTCTGTGTGACTGTGGGGAAAGGAACAAGAGTGAAGTAACAGCTTATCCTGTCGCTACACCTCATGTGTCCTCCCAGTGGTGCAGTGAGCTGCAGCACGTTTCTTCCTTCAGTTCAGTTTCTCATTCCTACTTTTACTGACTTAGCATGTTGCCCATGTTGCTCAATGAGTAACCTTGAGGGTACAGCAGTAAGTGCTGATAAACTGCCATGGCCATTGCCCTGGCTGTTGCAGCATTCCGCCTGTTAGCATGGGTTTCTCAGAGTAAAAAGGAGAGTTGTAGCTGTTCTTAGGTTGTTTGCAATGTCTTCTTGTTGCGTCCTTTAATCAATACAGAAGATACGTCCTCCTGGAATGTTTGAAATGAGAGTTTGATTCTGCTTTTTTTTTTTTTATGGGCTGCCTTTAAATGGGTTTGTCGTGTCATTGCCAGGACTTGGATGAAGATTTGCACCAAAGAATCGCGACAGAAATGAACCTTTCAGAAACTGCCTTCATCAGAAAACTGCGCCCTACGGATGACTTTACCACAAGTGAGTGGCTCTGTTCACCCTCCAGAGCCTCAGAAAAAGCAGGGAGAAACTATGGGTACATTTATAAGGAATGATGCTAATGCATAAGGCAGCAAAAGCAAAACTGCGGAGTTGTAATACATCTTTTAATAATAATATTAAGCCTTCTGCACGTAGATTCATTTATTCAGCTTTTCCAATTCATTTTACAGTCTGCAAACATTATTCATAAATCCGACCATTTGTTTTAGTGCCTTTTGCGAAATAAGCAGGTTGTGCACAGAAAGTCTCCTGAAAGTGCCACGCAAAGGTCCTTCTGTTGGTATTCCTGTTGCTGCTAATTATCTCCTGAGATAATTCTCTTGTACAAGCAGGAGAATAGAGGCACGGAGCTTATTCAGTATGAAGGTCTGCAAAGGAGTAGAATCTGGCTTTCTCTGCTGAGTGGAGTCTTCACTCTTGCAAGAAAGTAGCTTTCCTCTGTTACTTTTCTACACCGGTTGTAGAAGGGTTTCAAGAGCAAATAGCTATTCCAAAAACCAATACAAAGAGAGTTGTAGAGGCCTTTGAGACCAAGACTGATCATATCATGCGTTTTGATTGACTGAAATGTCATTAATTCAAAGAAAATGTAGAAATAGATTGAAAAGAAAAAGAAAACACAATACCACTTAAAAACCCTTTATTTTTAAGGTTCCCGCTTTGGACTCCGATGGTTCACCCCAGCCAATGAAGTTCCTCTCTGTGGTCACGCTACACTTGCCTCAGCTGCTGTTTTATTTCACATAAAAAGTAGGTTTACAAGCTATTTATTATTACAGTAGATGTCATGAAAATTGTTTCTAATTAAGAAAATCTCTTTTTTTTGTACAATTAAGCCATTTAGAGAACAAGTGAGGAGATGCCTCCGGTATTTAATTTTACCAGCTGCTGTCAGGCTGTAGTCTTATGCCTGCACTTGTTCTGATGCCCCACTCTCTCTCTTCCTAAAGCACAGTGCTGAGCATGGAAATGTCATCTGGGAATTTTGCCTTGCAATATAAGTTTACTGTAGTTATTAGACTTTTAGCTGCATAATGTTTTTGAACATCCTGGTCTACTCTAAGAGCTATTATAATTTATTTCAAATTCTTCTGTTTGATACTGTTGCAATGTTCTGTCTCTAGAAAACCCAAACTCAGTTCTTACTTTTGTGACCCTGAGCGGGGAATTGAAAACAAGACAAGAGAAGGACCATATTGTGCTGGACTTGCCGCTTTACTCAACCTACCCACAGGTTAGGCAGAGCTTTATTCATTAAAGGCTTTCAAGGAAAGTTTAGATTTACTTGTATGTGTGTTTGCATATATATCTACCTATTTTTACTTGGGTAGGTATATACATATAAGTATCCCATGTTCCACAGTTTTCTATTTCTTTTCCTTTAGGCACTTCAGGAAGTAGAAGAATTAATAAAGGTAAATACAATAAGAGATGTTCTCTTAGAAATGCACATAAATGAGCTATAGTTATGTATTAGAATGGCTGGAAAGTGGTAAATTCACGTTGCATGAGGTACTCTGCACAGAGGCGGACAAAACTGAAAGCTCTGAGCCCTGTTGTTCAGGAGATGAAATTCTCCAATATGCTGCAGTTAAACTTTGCCTTCTGCTGGCTGGAATGTCAGTATTTCATAGGCACTTTCAGCTTGCTGTATGCGTGTGAGGGCAATCCAGTGTCCTTGCTCTGTTCTTTGTCCCTGGATTTCTTTCCAGGTTGACACACACAGAGCTCTCAGCACCTACTTGTATCACAGAATCATAGAATGACCTGGGTTGGAAGGGACCTCAAGGATCATGTAGTTCCAACCCCCCTGCCTGGCAGGGCCACCAAACATACGCCTTTACTAGATCAGGTTGCCCAGGGCCCCGTCCAACCTGGTCTTGAACACCTCCAAGGACGGGGCATCCACAACCTCCCTGGGCAGCCTGTTCCAGGGCCTAACCACTCTCCTAGTGAAGAACTTCCCCATAACATCCAACCTAAATCTTACCTCTTTTAACTTAAAACCATTTCCTCATGTCCTGCTATTATCAGCCACTTGGAAGAGTTTACTCCCCTCCTGGGAGTAAGTTCCCTTCAGGTATTGAAAGGCTGCAATGAGGTCACCCTGCAACCTTCTCTTCTCCAGGCTGAACAAACCCAACTCCCTCAGCCTGTCCTCATAGGGGAGGTGCTCCAGCCCCCGATCATCTTCGTGATCCAGTCATGCATGTAGTGCATTTGTTTTTCTTGCTTGTTACATACCAGAGTGTTGCATGAAGGACATTGCATAAGCCCTATTCTAGCGGGGATTTTGTTGTTGTAGGAAAATTGTAAGTAAATATTTTATTTTCTAGTCACACTGTTTCTCTTTGTATCTCTAACTGTATTTTTTGCACCAGGCTGCCACTGGTGACATGAAGGTTCAAGATCTCCGTTATTCTCCTGACACAAAGAAACTCCTGGTCCGCCTCAGTGATGCTTATGAAAGGTACCTGGTTCTATTCTGAAGCAAGTGGTCAGAAACCGATACCTTTTGTTTAGCCACTGTTCTTTACATACACAGCTGACTTATCTATTTTTGAAACAGGTGGAGATTGAAAACACAAATTTAAACTTCTACCTTAAATAATTCTTTAATCTTCCCTGTGAGCTTATGGAATTGGTGAAGCTAAACAAGATTAGTTGGAAAACTGTCTTCAAGAAAGGGAGGTGTAAGAAACAGTTTGATTGGTGGTGTCTTTTTGCCAATCCTCTGAGTCAAAAGTGGTATGAACAGGAAACTGGGGGTCTGGTTTCCCAGCTGAAGAAGTATTAGTTGCACAGCTATACAGGCGCATGTAGCGATACAGGGTGTGCTGACAGAATGCTGTGGGTTCATATGCCCGGCTGACTAATCTGCTTACACTTACTCTACAGCATCATAAGTAGCTTTGCAGAGGAAATTCCAATTCAAGTCATTTTGCAGCATTTGTTAATCTTGGAGACCTGAATTTCATTGTTAAGTATGACTTGTATACATACTGTCTGCATCTGACTTCTTTAATCAGGTCAAATTGCAATTGTTTTTACTTGAAGTTTGGCCTAACTACTGGCTATAGAGTGAGCTAATTGGGCAAATAAGAAATATTCTGAGTTCTCAGTATTCTTACTCTTCCAAAATGACATTTTTTAGGGAAGTATCTGCGGCTTACAGGATTGAGCCAGTTGTAGTGTGCTTTGGAATCCTCTGATCTGAGTAGTACTAACTGTTTGCTTATTCAGAAAGTAGGTGGAATGCTTATTTTTTGCATTCTATTGTGATGAAAAGGTTAAAATGAAAGTATGTGTTTTTGGAGGCTCTATTCTTGGGCACTCTGTTTTCATAATTAGACAGGAAATGCACGTTTTCTTGCTAGTATTGCATGCGTTCTGGGCAGTCTTATGTCAAGTGATGCTGGGAGAACAGTGCTAGGGATCTTCCTACTCTAACACTACTGTGGCCATTTTGAGAGTTCAGGGAAGACAATTTCATGATTTTCTGAGACTTTTCAAAACTTAAATTCATATTAATTTTAATTCTGTAATTAAATTCAAGGTCTGTGCTGGAAGAGCTGCAAGTGAGCGCACAGAGTTTTCTGTCAGCTGAAAAAACTGGCAAAGTGAAAGGACTCATCCTCACTCTGAAGGGAAAGTCCAATGGAAAAGACAAAGGCCATGATTTTTACTCCAGATATTTTGCACCTTGGTACGGCGTGCTGGAAGACCCCGTTACAGGTGTGTGAGCGCATGCATGGTGAATGACTCAGTCTTGTTTCAGTTTATAGGTGTTTATTAAACCGGATTAATGTGCCTTTATACTTCAAAGTATCTTTTCTAATAAAGTACCTTTTTCTGTGGACAGCAGGAAAACTTTCATTATCAGTTCCAAACTCATTCAGAAAAATTCAGCTTCTTTCTGTCATCAGGCCGGATATTCCTGCCTCTTTTTTCATAATTTTTTCCTGAGGTATTACAATTAGAGAAAAGCAAAAGACTACTGTGCAGTTCAGCAAGTACTACAGAAGAAGTTCATATATGATTCTGTCATTGTTTTATGTTTGTGGTGCTTCAGTTGAGATCTCCTCTAGTTTAAAGATTCTTTATTGTGGATGTTCTCAGTCCTATGAGAAATATGAACTTAGATAGTTATATTTTTAGAGGTAGAAATTCTAGTTTTCTGACTGTTTCTTTTATGTTCTGTGATAATGTTTGCTGCAGAATAAGGTACATTATTTGCTTAGGCACAAGGTAATCACAGATTAATTATTAGTCTGCTGAGAACTTGATAAAAAAGACACATTTTTTGCTGAATAGAAAACATTCTTTATTGGAGTGGTGGTGGTTGTACTGCACTTCTAGCAGAAGGTTTTATGAGGAAATATAAGCCACATGTTTCAGTTATTTCTTACACTTCCAGTCCTGCTTCTCTGTTACAGCCAGGAGGCAGATTGGTGGATGTATCTGACTCATTAATTATTATTATATAGGAAAAGCTGGATGTTTTCTGAACCTTTGAGATCCTAGGCTCATTATAGCTCATAGCTGCTTGTCTTGCATCTGTAAATCTTTTTATAGAAACAACCTCTCCACTGTATTGCTGAATTATACTTTTAACAGTGTTATGACTTTGTATTATCATTCTTCTGCAAAAATTCCTTAATCATTGTGTGTCCTGGTGTCCCTGAGCCCCGGTAACAACACTTGTTTTGCATCTGGGTTTTCAACAGAACATCTTTGCTCATGTCACCTGATGTGCACTGAAACAACATGAATCTGAGAAGTCATTCTAGGGTTTTAAGATGTCTGCCCATTGGGATGCAATAAGTTGCTTTTCCAGAGGCTGTAGCAAGACCTTAAAAGTCCTGATACTTAACGGTATCAGGACTGGGGGAAAAACAAACAGTTTTGTTTGTGAGAACTGTTAGGAGAAGGAATTCTTTCTCTCTCCATAGTGACATCTACCCACCTGGTCCTAGTCTCAAAAAATATCCAAAAATTCATTCAGTTTTTTTTTCTTGTGGGTATTTATTTGTTCCACTGACTAAAATACTGTTTAAATGAATAATGTTATTGAGTTTTAATGTTTTGAGATTCATTTATTAGGAAAGCTCACTTGTTTACCAGAAGTCAATACTTGGGCTCAAATGTTTTAATTTGTACTATCTGTTATTCCTGAGGCCAATTATGAAGCCCCTGGGCAAAATTTCCATTGAAATCAGAGGATGAGGAAGTAATACTGCTTGATTTTGTAACTAAATGAAATGCAGGAGCCTTAAGTTCTGTTTGCTTTGCAAATCTGTACGCATTTTTACTCTTAAGTACACACATGGGACATTCAATCTGTGTGTGGCATTTGCATTTTGAATGTAACCTCTATATGTAACCTCTATAAAATAGTGATTCTAAGTCTGTACTTTTTGTTCCAATTTCTTTTAAGGATCTGCCCATGCTGTTTTAAGCAGCTACTGGTCAGAGCAGCTGGGAAAGAAAGAAATGCTTGGTAAGAGGAATTGTTTTCTTGCAATGCTGTTCATCTATTTAAGATAATAATAATAATACATCTTTACTGCAATTCAAAATATTGCAATAACTCCTTATCTATTTCTCAACTTGAACAGTAAAACTTTGCCTGGGAGGTAATCCTTAAGAAATTGCTTTCCTTCCTACATTTTGCCTACAGGGAATCTGAAGTGTGTGGATCATAACTCTGTGGTTCATTTTTGCTCTCAACTTTTGTATTTCTACTGTTATGACCTTTTATCATGAACGAGTCGGACTTTGCTTCTTGCTCCTTACGGCTTGCTTTGTCTTATTGGGAAGAGGTATCGGTCAGTATTATCATTTATAATGTATATACTTCCCAGTGCAATATAGAATCATGGAATCAAATATTTTCTTGAGTTGGATAGGAGCCCTAAGGATCATTGATTCCAACTCCTAAACAGTGTTTCCACTTGTGTTTATGTTAAGATGAGAAAAATATGGTTCTGATTATGAACTAGGGATTTTTAGAGGGAAATTACTTGAGATTAATCTCTTCAGTGAGTTCTTTAGGAAACTCATGATTCAAATTAGCTAGTATTTTTATAGCTAGATAAGAAGAGATGGTACATCCAGACTTTACTTAAAGGAGGTGCTTTATGGTACAGTTTTTTCTTCTGTACGAAGATTAGTTTTCTCATAATGATGATGTTTTACATGGTAGCAGGAAAGGATGTAATAAAAGGTAGTCAATTCAAATGTATTTAACATTAAATATTTAAATGGAGACAAGGTGCATAGGCACTGGCAACTTCATTTGCTTGTGACAAGTATGATTTGCAGTTCTACTTTTGAAATGACCGGATCTTAAGTGAAAGAGCAGATTTGTTACTGATAATTGTTTTGTCTTTGGAAAAGATGGGCGTAGTAGATAACATGTTTACTGCAAAGCAAATAATGAAACTATGATGGGGGAAGAAAACCTGGGAGAAATTGTTACACTGAAGAAGACTAGATAGAGAAGCGCTGAGTGCCTCTTCACTTCTCACGTTTCGGTTGCTTTGCTGGAAAGTGGAAGAACAGAAGCAGTGTGAAATACCCTCATAACCCTCTGGTTCCCTTGGAGGCTGGTGATGGTGGTGGTGGAAATACTATTCTTTTGGGCACTTGTTACTGAAGACATGATTCTTGTCACTTAGTCTAAAGCAGAGATCGGATCCTTAATAGGATTCCTCGTTCCCTAAAGTAAACGCCTTTCAAAACAAACAGCTACCTTGAATATAAGCTTTCCTATATTTAGCCAAACGAATCCGAGATCAAACTTTTTTTGAGACTGATAAGCTTAGGTTTGATCGGTTAGACTTGTATCTTATTATATGCAAAGACACATTGGTTTTATTTTCTATGTTTCGCTACTTGAGGACAAATCACCAGTGAAGATTATACCTGTGATTAGTAATGCAACTGTATATCAACCTATTATGATTTCTTAATAAGAATAAAAATGTATGCATTTTGTATGTGTATAAGATTAATATAGCAGCAGCAAATTCTGGTATTGCAGGTTACTAAAAATGTCTCTCTGGTAAAACAACAAATATGCTGACTATTGATTGCCTACATCTGCACAAATATTTAACATGTTACTGGTACTGAGTGCTGTCAAACCAGTCCCGGAAGTGGGTGTCAAGTAGATCTCAGAAGGGTCTAATTGAGAAGAGATTGACCCCCACAAGTGGGACTGTATAAGTAATAGACAAAGTCTCACTTCAAAGATGATCCAGATCATGGGCTTTTGGGGTCATTCCCAGCAAAGATTTGGTCTGTTTAGGAAATCTTCTAAGAAAAGGAAAAGTTTGTGCAATACAGGAGCTTCTCGAAGAGGTTCTATTTTGCTTAGAAAATAAGAGATTTTAATATCACAGATACAGGGTTGTGTGTTGACACCACATCTTTAGAGTGTACAGTGCTGCTAGGTTTTTTCACCTGAGACAGCTAGTATAGCTGGCATGATGCCGCCTATTCTCTGATAACATTTTACTTTTTGCCTGCCACTTTCTTTTCTTTTGGCTAAAGTGGCCGATACCAGTTGCTGGTTCCTACTGTCTCAGGTTGTTTTCCTGTTTCTCCTGACAATAATTTGCATTTACAGTTCCTTATTATTCCATTATGGATGGCTTTTTCAGGATGTCCACAGTTCTGAGGCATTCAATCTCAGTAAAGCCAGCTGTGCCTTTCTAGGAGCGCTCCTGGCTCACAAGTCTTGTTCTCAGGCTGGCTGTCAGTATTTTAATAGACAAATAATTCTTTATGACTGCTGCCATCAATGCCTTCAGTCTTTTTATTTTTTATTTTTTTTTGGTGTGTGTGTGATGGAAATAATACAAAACAGATTTAAAGGGGACAAATTCATATGACATCTTATTAACCTGTGGTTTTTACATGTGTTCAGAAAAAACTTTTCCTTCCGTGTGCGTGGAAGATTACCAGGTATTACTGGAGTGAATTCCATTTGTGATGTGATTATTTAGAAAAGGTGGTGGCAGTCAAGATAATGTACCACCGGAGGTTAATAAGTAAAAGCATCTTTTGACTATTTAGAAACTTCCGTGGTACCTCTGCAATATCTTTTGTTGCAAGAATAAAGGTTTTCTTCCATTTAAAATTGAAAGTCTTCTAGTTCTGAAATAGATGAGATATGAAATTGTATAAAAAAAAAAAAAAGAGGATCATTAAATTTTTTTATCAGCTCTTTCTGGGTATTGTGACCTCTAGGAGGAGGTCAGCTACATCTCTGCTGAAGTATCAGACATAATATCCTGTGTCTGGGTTCTCTTCCTATCTTTATTAAACCGAACTGTCAAACAACAACCACTCCCATTAACTACAAAGAGAATTTTCCAATCTTTTTACAAGGTGAGATGCTTCACTCATTTTTCCTTTTATATAAATTTTGTGAAGAAATGGCGTCATAAGAGAATAAATCTACCTTAGGTTTTTTGCTCATTCAAAGATTCATGAAGTAGAGTGTTTTGCACAGTTATAATCATAGTTTTTTAAATGATGAAATTAACTGGAAAGATAGATTTGATAGAATTCACTGTTTGTTTTTTTTTTTTTTTAGTATATATTCTTTTCCACTGGGCCATGTCAGATTTATGCAGAAGTGTAACATTTCTGTCAAAGGAGAAACGCTTCGTTCCATCAATCAGAAGATTTGTTGACCTTATTTTTTGGAGTATAAGTCTTAGAGGTCTTAATTTCACTTAAGTGATATTGAGTAAAGGCTAGGAACGAGTACTTTTTCATCAGTCCTTTTGTAGGCATTAGAGATTTGGTCAAAACAAAGATGACTTCCAAAACCAGATATTTCTTCAAGAACTGCGCTCGTTCCTGATCTGTCATTATCATGACATCAAAATAAATTCCATTAGATCTCGAGTTCTGTAACCAATATATCATACATCATAATGTACTGAAATAGTTGTGTGATCCAAAATGCATCAGAGATGCTTGAATCTCTCTGAAGACATTGCTATTAAATGAAATCATCTAGTTAATGAAATGTTCCACGCAGGTCTGCTTCCTTTCAGTCGCAGTGTGAAACGTCAGTATTTCTGTGTGAGAGAAGGAAAAGATGGTCACATATCATTTACATGTAGTCTTGAGCAAAATCTTTGTGATATTTTTCCCCTTGTATTTTGCAGGTTTCTTTAAAAATAAAACAAAATGCAGCAAAATCAAATTAATAAGACTGCCATGAAACAGACAGCATTGGTTTCACATTTGAAGGAGGAAAAGCAGAATCCAACCAATCTCTAAGAGTAGAAATAATTTAGCTGGTAATTCTTTAAATAGAAAAGACCAGGAAGCATCCACAGCAGTCATGTAGGTCCTAATTGCCTGTTTTGTGGGCCTTTGCTTTGTCTGAGATATGATATCCTTATATAAGTAAGAGTTTTTTTGTCATCTGTGGCTAAGAAATGGTCTGACAGTGTACAGCATATATACCATCTGTTAGAGATCTCATGCACTGCTAGGATCTGAATACAGTCTCTACCCAGTTACAAATTAGGATACCACGTTCCCTTTAGCTTTGAACAACTTTTGTAGTTGGAGTTTCATTAAGTGGAGAGACTCTGCACATCAGAGAATTGCCATCCATTTGCAGCCTTTTACAAAAATAAAACAGTGTGAATCTCTAACCTTTGCCAGATGCCATCCTAACCAGGCCGCTCTCTGATCAAATAGTTATGCAACTAACATTGGACTGAAACAAGACTGCAGACTCAGCATGCTAAGCATTACCTTCTCAACTGAATGTGACTATAAACAGTTTCATTTAAAAAAATTAGATTTGTGATTATATATCAGTGGAAAGCCTTTATCAGTAAACTTTATCCAAATGTATCAAATGATATATCCAGGATTATATAAATCCTGAAGTTATATAAATTCGTTCCTGTCTATGTAAGACTTTCTTCTCAGTTTGTGACAGCTGAAGCAGCATTTATGTCTCTTTGCAGACTTTTTCTGCTGGTTACTTCAGCTTTACTTACTCATTAACCAAACGTGTTCTTTGAACCTAGTGTCTAGTTCTAGTACACTACCTATGAAGTGTTTCTTTCCTCTTATGCAGATAATATTCTTCCTTCTTGGCTGGGGAAATAGTCTATCCAAAAATGGGTGTGTATTAAGGCAGCATATGTAGTTGTACAAAGAAGACTTAGTTCATTACATCCCAGTAAACTGCCATCCTTCGTTACTTGCTATTACATGCCACTTTGTTAAGATTGTCAAATTCTAGTCTGAGATACATCCTCAGTTAATCTTCATCTGTAAAGCATAGAAGCAGAGAATTATTTGAGTTGAAAGGGACCTCCTAAGTCCATCTGGTCCAACTCTCCTGGGATAAGCAGGGCCATTGACAACAGCTAGATCAGGTTGAACAGGACCAGAATAAGCACCCACAGAACAGAATCATTAACTCTGGCATCAGTTAGAGGTGCATCAATAAGATAAAATAGGAGACTGCTGAGGAGAAGTCATAGAATTGTTTGAGTTGGAAAGACAATGTGCCCAGATTGTCCCTGGTACAGTGATTGACCAGTTGTTCTTTGCTCTCAGGAGACAGAGGAATGTTAGCCTGAATTTTCACGCATTTTATAAAAATTGATTTGTAATACTAACGTTTTAACTCTGGATTCGTGTTATTCTTGTTTCCATTTAGCTTTTCAATGTTCTCGACGTGGAGGAGAGTTGAAGATTTCACTTCGTGATAATGGAAGAGTTGAAATTGCAGGGCAATTTTCTATTGTATTAAAAGGAAACTTGACGTTATGAAGAAACTGACACTAACAGTGTCATGTATCACACCATTACATTACTCATATTGTGTTGATTATATCTTAGTTTTAGGCAGTGAACTACTGCTGTCCTCAATAATCTTTGATTACTTACTGTCCATTTTTAAAAGTTCCTTGAAAATGTTCACTTTCAATCTTGAAGACCCCTGATATTGTTTCCTTAATTTTCATCTCAGGATTTCCTGTATAAACTGATCTCAGAAACTGTCCAAGGACAGCTCTCTTATTTTTCTGCTCTTAAATAATTCTTTTTTTCCCACATTAAAAGCCACTTGACCTCCTGGATTGATTTATAAACTTCTTTATGTGATAAAACAATCAAACTGACTATAATCAGCTTCCTTTCCCTGCCACTTTTGAAATGATTCTTATGTTCATTGATTTGCTTGTATTAAAACATAAAGGAAATATAAAAGGTTTAGAAATGTAGCTCTTTTATGAACAGTACTTTTCATGTGTCAATGTTATTGCTGTGACTTACAGTACTTTTGCTTATTCAGCACTTCATATTTATAACAGATTTAAGAGACTGACATAGTGATACCCTGAGGACTGTTAAAAAATTGAAAAAAAAGTTGTTATTGGTTACTATAATGTCGGTTACTTTTGAAGGACCAATGATTTACTCCTAAATTAGAAGTTTCTTCTCTAATGTTCTGCAGTGAGCATGCTGCTTCAGATGTCAATTTTTCATTTATTGTTCTTATCTTTCTCTGGGTTTATTAGGAATACATGAAGTAACTGAGTTACTTCAGCTGAAGTTCTGTTTTTCTTTTCAGATCACTTTTTTCCTAAACTTGGTATTAATTCCTTAATAGAGTCCAATCCCCTTCTAAGGCAGGTTCCATACAGTGTCTTGCACAGGAAAGCATCCATGTGGGTTTTGATTATCTTCACAGAAGGACATTCCACAACCTCTCTGGACAGCCTGTTCCAGTGCTCTGTCATCCTCATGGTAACAAACTTCTTTGTCATGTTCAGATGGAGCTTCAGATGTTCCAGTTTGTGCCCATTGCCTCTTGTCCTGTTACTGGGCATTGCTGAAAAATAAAGAATCGTGTTTCTTGACTTCAGAGGTGTTGTCACAGTATGGGAACAGTTGAATCTTATATACAGTTCTTTATAAATGCTGAGGAACTTAGTTGTGCCAAATTATTGTAGTTTCAGCTATTTTGAATTTTAACACAACTTTTAACACACTGAAGCCCAAGTATCTGGGGGCACATAACAACTTGAAAATCCAAGGACTTATTTAAAACATAAGTTCCTTGTTATTGTCGCTGTAGAGGGCTTATTATGTGATTTAAATGCACCACAAAGCTTAAGAACTAGGTGGCAAGAAATCTCCACATTGAAATATATGTTTTTCTGTATTCAGGCTAGCTGAAGTTCAGGGACCTGATGTACAGTTTATGGGTATGGAATCATTGGAGGCCAGGAGCTGCAGTGGAGGCAGTTCAACATCAGTGTTGCAGTGGCATATTTTGCAGTCACCTTGACCTTGTCTTCTCATAAAGCAAATCACCACTTTCCATTTAGTGCCTTAGACCCGCTTGAGCCCCTCTGCAAGCTTGTTTTGCTGCATTTGCTCCTTTAGTCTGGTTTATAAAAGCTTGGGTCTAGTCCATTGTCTGAGATGCTTTCAAAAAAAAACAACCCACCTCTTTAAGAATATAAATGATCTAAAAAAGCAATTATTGTTCATCTGTTGACATTTAACAAATAGTACTTTTTTTTCTTTTCTTTCCTTTTTTTTTTTTTTTTTTTCGTTTTCCCAGGGGGACTAATAATGAACAAAGGCTGGGAAATTTTATATATCTCTGCTATCTAAATTTCCTGACTAAATGAATAAACTTGCTGCTTAATGCATTTTTTTTTAATGCTTTACTACTACTTAGTCTCTTTCAGTTCTGGATAGAAAAATCACCAGAGCTCAGGTGGGAAACTATGCAGTAATGTGCTTTTAATCAACAGATTAGTTAATCAGCCATGATTAATTAATGATGAATTAATTATACCTTATTGTGCAGTTCTGCTGCCTAAATTGAGCTTTAAAGGAGTTATTTTATTAATCATCATTGTGCTAATTGCAGACACTTACAGAAGGATCGCTAATTAAACATGCAGCCATATGCAAAGCAAGCAAGGCTGCTGAGCGTGGCAAGAAAAAGAGCATTGATTTTCTAAGTAGCAACTTTATTGTAATGAAATATTGTACAGTTGACCTGGTGATCCTAATTACTCACTACGACTTATTTTAGCACATTGCACATTTTCAGTCAACGGTAAATGAAATTGGTTGTTGGAGCAAATTTTGTCTGATTTTCCTAATGGAAAAAATAGGTTGTGTGAACTTCAAACAAAGTTAGTTAGAATTTGTGTGGTCTTGTTTCACACAGTCATTCAAAGCTTTTGAGTAAAGTAGTTTTGCTTGTAGTATATCGTTAATTAAACTTAACTTTGAACGAGATCCTGGATGCTACTTGAAAGTTGCTGACTTACCATGGTGCCAAATGTAATATACACTGCACTTGATATGAGTACTGAAACTCAAAGATACACGGGTTTTACGTCAAAAAGAGGAACACAGTGTTTAAGCTCAGTTCATTTCTAAGGGCCAAATTCAGCATGGAAAGAGCAGAAAAGAGACATTACTTACAGATGGGTTTCTGTGAAGAAAAGTCATCTTCAGGTTAAGCAGCACCATCTGTAGATCGTTGTGACTCAATAGGGCAAGAATTTCACGGAGATGCCATCATTGTGAACTTCCTTCTTTTAGCAAGTTGTTAGGCCTTTCATATTCATTAAATACAACTTAAAAAACATTTTTTTTTTTTTTTGGACCAACTATATGGTATTCTTAAAATTATCAGTGTAAAACTCAAGTGTTTACTATGCAACTTTCTGACACGGAATCATTACAAGGCATTCCATGTTTTGAATAAAGACCTGGCTGGATCCAGAAGTCAAGACATGAAAATTTAAGTGTGCATTTGCTCATTTTACTTCATTGTTGTGTGCTTCAGAGGTCCAGCTCATGTAGGAGGTAGGAAAATGTGCATGACTTAGAGGAAGGGAGCAAAATAAGAAAATAATCCATTGAACAACAGAAACCAATAACTCTACTGCTATAGAAATGAATGTGTGGATAAAAGGGAAGAAAGAAAAACAGAAAGCCAGTTTTATATGTAGTAAGCCTTTTAACAGTTCTTCTTTAAGGATTCATGAAAATCCTTTGCATTTCTTCTGTGTTATTTAGGTGAAAATAGACTGCATATATTAAAAAGTTTTTTCTGAAATTGGAACATTTTGCCAAAAGTTGTAATAGAACATTTCACAAACGTGTGCACAACAAGAGGCTGTAGACAGGAGCCATGTGTTCACAAGGGATAGGAAGGGAAACTAGCAATAGATGAGATGGTTATTTCTGGGAAATGAAAGATTTCTTTGTCTCATTAGAGTGACAGGGAAACATACCAGAAATAGAGGGAACCTTCCCAGGAGAAGGAATGGAAAATAGAAGAAAATCAATGGCGATGATGTATTAAATGAAAATTTAATTAGTTTAATTAAAACCTGAGAAATACCCAAATTAAGCAGTTTGATTCTGTCTTCAGGAACTTAATTTGTGTTTGCAGAGGGGTAGATCTGTCTTAAAATCATTACCAAACTTAAACAAGAGGGCAGAACAAAGAATTTACTTTGCTTGCTGAGTCACTGCCCTTTCTTTAATTACCTTCTTTCCTTATTTCTTCTTAATTTTCCTTTATTTTCCATCTTCATTTCCAAAAAGTTGCTGCACATTCTATTTGTAAAGCTTCAAAAGAATGTGGAAATAAAGTAACATGAGATATCATCATCCTCAACAGTAGGAATGTGGGAGAAAAATTGACCTGAGGTCAGTTGTAGCCTATGATGTTTAGACTTAGCATCTGAAGCAGAGCACTACAACTTTGAATTCTAAATGTTTCTAAATTCACTGGTTTCTGTATAGAGAAATTAAATTTGCTAGTTGTGTTTTTCCCTTATTCATTGATGGGAGAGAATGTTACCTGGTTGCAGTGTCCTCAGTCATATACGAATAAGTTTTATGCACTTTCTGAATGTTCTTTGATTTTGTTTGTTTGTTTGTTTTTTTGGTGATTCTCTCAAACCAAGGAACCACTTTCCCATACATTATTTTTCTCCTGTTAAAAACTATCGTATGGATAAAATACATTAAGCAAGCACAGCACAATTTCAAATGTTTCAGTAACTGAGCTGAAGAAGGAACTTGTCTGTTGCTAGCTGAAGTTAATGATGCTCTGACAGTTTGGATGTTTTGGGAATATTGGCTGAGCAGAATACAGCAGAGCTGGATCAAACTGAGGTACGAGAAATCCAGAAACATGAATTTAATCCAGGTGTGTTCTCTACTGCCCTATTGCTTACACATTTTGGATCCAAACCAAAAGCGTGTTACTTGAGTGCACATCCAGCCAAGCTCAATTCAGGTGGGGAATTCCACTTGAAATTCTTGAATTTTTATTCTGTTTCAGAAAGTTTTCTTTCTTCATAAGTATTTATGGCTATAAACTGAAATAGATGATGATTCTGATAATTACTATGTCTCCTTTCTGAACAAAAATCAGTAACTTCTTGAAAACACGTTTGATTGATGCAGGCATTTAATATCACAGTCTCTGTTCTTACCCATGTTTTTAAGTAGTAACTGCAAGTTGCAGCAACCTTGGCAGTTAATAGCATCAATAGATGAAGTCTGCTATTAATACCCAGCTACAGGCATTTTCTCAATAAAGTTACAATTTCAGCAGAAAAAAAAAGAAAAAGAAAAAAAAAGATTAAAAGGAAACACCTGCTCCTGCAAATTACTCTGCTGCAGGTACCAACCCAGGAGACTCTGCAGATGGCACTGTGTTTGCAAACCTGACCTCAGCACCCCTTCATCAATCTCTGACTGATTGATTCTTTCCAAAGTAGAGCACACCATATCCCAGGGTACTAGAAGACACCTCTGCATTAGTCCCAGTCAGAGTACCAACTAATTGGTACTTTTTTATGTTTTTAGAAGTTCTTAACAAAGGATATTTTAGGATGAAGGATAAGTTGTCTCCTCGAGCACCAGCACTGACTGAAAGACAGTGAAATCAGACAGGTCCAGGAAGAATTACTGGGAAGTGTACTTCCCTGATAACCAGGAGTATGTGTTAAATTGCTTTATGCCCCAGGATTATGAAACTGAGAAAACAAAATCAAGCATTGATCACTAAAATAGTACATTGTGAATTCATACCCTGACAGCCAATGAAAAGAGAGGTCCTAGATTCTGTCAGTTCATTTTCCCTTTTCCTTTCTTTTCAGGGGTCTCACTTCTCTTATTGAAGCCTAAAACTGATTATGCCAGTCTTTGCTTAACTGAGACAGACTTTCTCACGTGTGTTACCTAGTGTACACTTACTAGAAGCCTTGTGCAATTTACTGAGCCCAGTCTAATTGTTTCATCCATTTTTCTTTGTAGAATTCATTACGTTCTCCCTGGAAAACAAAAAATACTTTGCATAAAAAAGGATACTTGCTTGTGTTCCCTGTGCAGTCTTCCACATACCCATTTTGTGCGAAACTCAGAGGAAGACAGTGAATAATAAATATAGTGGTCTGTTTGGCTTCAGTGATATCAGAAAAATCTATTTCTTTTTCATCAAACGTTTCAAATTTTACAGCTTTTTTAATTCTCTGAATGGCTAATTTGCATTTAATGGCTTAAAGAAGGCTTTTTCTTTCCCTAAAGAAGAAGACAGACAGAGTAGGGAGGGAAACTTAATCTGTGTGCGGTTTGTTGGTTTGTTGTCTTGGATTGTTATGTAATTTTGAGTTTCTTCTGCATTTCATTCATGCATAGATAAAACACTGCTGTATAAGTGACAGCCTCCGTGCATTTCACATGAGGTAATATTTCACAAAGTAATCATTGTATTGAAGCCAGTACATTGTGATTTAGGTGTAGTAGAAAGACATCTAAATTTACAACGAAAATGTAAGCTTATGAAGAATCTACTTGGAAAACTGTGTAGGAAATGTTCGCATTTTCTACCATCTTTGCATCTACCATGTTTGCATTTTATTACCATCTTCAAACATTTCGTGAGCTATAAGGAGAAACAAAGTGACACATACCTTTGTGATTCTCAATGGTATATGAAGAAGACCAGCTGCAGCAGAAATGTGGCTGCTTTACTGCATTTTTTGTGCTAGGAATTGAAGTCCACAAATAAGTGATGATATATGCAATTAAACAAAAATGATTATTCATACATTTCAAAGCACACATTTTTAACAGAATTGGCTGCATATGTTGTTGTAAAAATCTTTCTTTTATTTGAAATTTCCACTGTGATATTAATTAAAGCTGCGGAAACTTCCTGAAATTGGAATTTGGATCATTCAGGAGAAACTGCTGGTATAATCTGATATAATGCTGTTATTTGAGATTCTTGGTATCTCTAAAATAGTAAAGAATGAAAAAACCAGCTAGCTCCACAGGAGAACAGTAAACAAATAACAAGCTTTTTGATACTAAATATTCACTCCTTTTTCTGTATCAGTTTGTATTCACTTGTACCTAGTGGGAAACACTGTCCTTTGTGCATTCTCAATCCATCCAGCGTTATATCTGACCAGTTACCACATTGTTCCTCTATTCACAACTGTCTTCAGTGCTGGCTTTTAAGTATATCCGTCACATCTAATTCATTAGACTTTGGAAACATGACACTGGGGAGATCTGAAATCTGAAAATCTGAAACATCACACGTTACCATGTGCCTGACTACAACATCTTAATCTTTCAGGACTGCATTTCTTTTTGATGGAAAAACCTCTGTGGCGTCCTGCTGTCCATTTGGACAAAAGAGCAGATGTGTTCTATGCGTGAATGCGTGTGCGCTCATCTGCCTATAGCAGGATACAAAAAATAGAGCTACAAAAGTTCCTTGTTAAGTTGGAAAGCATTAATTACAACATCAAGCCTTACAGTTAACAGTGGAAACCTTTGTTTTTTTCTTTTTTTAATTGAGTGTGTATTACTTAATTTACATAATAGTTTAATTATAAAGTCAAAATGTAATGGTAAAGTACCACTAAAAAATGAAACAGATACGTTTGTATGTGTAAAAAAATACACATATATTCGTGTACATCAATTTGTTTTTGTGTTTCCTTTTCTTTCGTTCATGTTTGTGATTCTTGCCTTCTTTCAGAAAATAAAGATAACTTTCTTTTTATCATTAAAAAAAAAGCTTAAAGCAAGTAAAAATACATTTATGGAAAACAGAAAGATTTTAACATGTGCCCTCCCAGAAAAGGTGAATACTATTCTTTCATTAGATCAGTCCCAGCCTGATTCACACTAACAGCATTATGAATTGACAGTGACCAAAACTTACTGCTATTTTTAGTTTTGCTTATTTGTTTAGTCTCATTAACTGCAGTAGGATTACATTAACCTGTGGTTAAGCATGTATGGAAACTTAGTATGTGGGAATTCTATTTAGAATTAACATCTTGACTACCAGGCTTTTAGAAAGACCGTACTTAACATGCTGAAACATATTCATGGAATATTTAGTTGATAACTGCTATTATTATGGGTTAGTAAAAGAAGTTCAGTCTGCAGTAGTGTATTTTAAAGTGTATCCTTATACATTATCTAAAACTGATGATTTACTGAATTGAACACGCTATCTTCAAAGTGATAAGTATAAAAAATATTTGAACCATTATTGGAATAGTTTAACTGATTTTTAAAATAGCTCTGATTCATTGAAAAAGTTACTTGGCTACTAATTAAAAACAATGTATGTTCTTAAACTTGTTATTAAATAAGGATTACTATACCTCATGTTTATGAAGCAGCATTTGACGCTCCAAGCCTGTGAAACATCACTGTAAATATAATCACTTCCTACTTGTATGGATGTATGTCTTTGAGTGGTTGAATTTATTTTGTATTCTTTTCAGTGCAAAACTGAAAGTTATGGGTATTTCTAAAAGCCTGGACTGTGTAGCTCTTATTCCATAAATGCTGTTATGAAATACTCAGAAAACCAACTGTAAGTACATTTTGCGAGTATATGAAGTGAAGAATAATAGACAAAAGTCTCATTTATTTAACAGCTTTGACCCATTAGGGGCTTTCAAATCATGCATCGCTAACTTCAGGCTTGCTCTTGTCAAGCTACTTAAAGATACATGTTAAATCAGGCATTTCATTTTTTTGCCCTCATTCGCTTTTGTTTACCAGCAGGAGACAAAATATTTAATTAGTTTTGGGACATTTGTAATCTCCCCTGGGCAAGCTCCTGCGACAATGCTGGACGCCACTTCTGAGTTAATTCCTGTCATGCTGGCCCCTCCAGTACAACATATGGGTAACCTATAAGCCTTCAGCAAAAGTTGCAACTGAACTATTAGAGGGGTGGGACCTCCCTGCTGGGAAAATACTGGGCAACAAAGCAAAAAGGGGCCAGCGTCACTGGTGGAGGTCAAGGCAACACTCAGACCAAACAGCATCTGGCAAACTGTGCCAAGTAGAAATCGATGAGAAGCAGGGCAATTGGTAGAAATTTTATGCCTATTTGCACAAGAAAACGTCTCCTCCTGAAGTGAAAAATAGTAAAAATAAAAATAGAAAAAGTTTATGCTATCATGCGTCATCACCCTGTTTGTTGTTACTTCATATATTTTTATTCCAGTCACTAGACTATATGGTACAGACTATACACTGTTTTGTTTTGGGCAAGCAACAGTAATTGCAGCTTTAATTATGTTTTGAAGACAAAGAATTTTGAGATCCTTCCTAATTGGTGAGGTACCAGATTTATAACTACAATTTATTTTCAAGGTGGATTGCATTCTCTTCTTCAGATTACAAGTCTGAAAGGAAAAAATAAGAATATTCCTGATACTGTAGACTCTACATCCCAGACACTGTAAATTCACATTGCTCAGCTCACTTGAATCCTTGCCTTACTTTCCATCTTTTTTACCTAGTACTGCCAATTTCTGCCTCTATCTCTCCCTCTATTTCATCTTCCGGCCCTTGTTTTTCTCTGTTGTTTTTATTTGCTTTTTCTTGTTTGTCAGCAAGAAAATCCCCACATTTTAGGAGAAAATAAAAATATAAGAAAATTGGAAAAAGCAGGTTGTCTTTTCACATATTGATAATTAATCTTCAATAACTAGTTTAGGAAAGGTATAATGCCCTACAACTGTTAAGAACCTGCCCCCATGTTGTCTGCTACATACAGTCAGCGTTGCTGAAGGTTGGAACTCAGTGCTTGCAACAGAATCCAAATAAAATACACTGTTACAGTTATTAGCAAGTTGGTTGGTTACAAGCATATTTGAATTGGAAATTACAGTGTTTACCATTTTAGGTACTATTATGAGGAATATTGCAAATATAATACACTGAAAAAATAAAAAAGGGTATAGATACCTTCAGGGAAATAATTTCATTTCAGGGTGAAATTCTGAACTGTTTCTCAGCATTGTAGCCTGTTCAGTTTTTAAATTTGGGTTTTTTAATAGTTTTTGGTCTGAATTCCAAATAAAAAATCTGTTTTCAGGATTTCCCTGTTAAAAATAATTATTTTAAGTAGGAAAAAAAAAAATTAGTGCAACTAAGACTTAAAAAAAAAACCAAAAAAAAACCCAGCAGTGATTTTCTGCAATAACAGAATGTTCAGGTAGCAGAGGAAATAGTATAAGAATTATAGGACAACATAGCAGTCATATGCATTATTTGTTCAAGAGCACTATACGTGATTGAGATGTATAAGTCTAATAGCTTTTCTAGAGCCATAAAGGGAAGATCTTTCCCATTCTTTTACTATTATCTGCTGGGTGGTCCCACCAACACACCAAGACCTACTTAACTGATTGCATGAACAGCTGATTCAACTTATTAATCTAGCAGAAAACCAACCCTTGAAAAAAATATTTATCATGGCCTTGAGAGGTTAATGTGACTGTCCAGTCATATAAGCATCAGAATATGCAGAGGGGGAGTATAGCCTTAAAAGAAAAAAAGGAGGAATGGGGTAGAGAGGAAGGAATGGTAAGACCTCCTGTTTTCCACAGTCACAAGCTGTTAGATCTGTTCAGCTCTTTAGACTGACTGTATTCTGCTCTGTCTGGTTCACTGAGTTGGCTCTAATCTGTTTAGTCCATCATCTAATTTATGTTAACTATTAGTATTCACAAATATGTTGCAGAGAGATTCACGTATCTCCTACCTTGTTTTTGTTCTGACCCTCATTGTAATCAACCTCATTGGATGCACTTCGTTGCTTATGTTTTACAAGCATCTCTCAAACCCCTGCTTTGCTGTCTCTTTTCCAGCCTGAAGAGTCCATTCTAACTTGTTCCTCCTACAAAATCCATTCCATACCTCTGATCACTGCAAGTGCTCTTCTCTTGATCATCCTTGCGTGCTCTTTAAAAGATTCCTTTCTCCTATTCTTTATGATTTTGCTAAACCAGACAGAAATTTCATCTTTGGATATCTGCCTGGGTTCTGAATTGTTTTGAAGAGGTTGACTAACAAATAGTAGCTTTCCTGACAGTTTTGACTGATCTCTTTGATTTACATTAGAGGGATAAAAGGCCATGTGTGATCAATTACTGTGTATCAGACCATGATATATATTAAACCTAGTATCATGTAGCTATAGTATGGCGTATCCTGGTAATGCCTGTGCCTACATTTTCTGCCCCATCCCTGCTTTCCTTTAGCCACATGGTGCTGCCACTTCCGACACACTGAAACAAATGACCATGTGACTTATCAGCTAAATCAGTTCAGCAAATGGTCAAAGTAAAGAACTGTACCACAGAGTAAAGAAGTATTTTTTCAGTCAGCCTGGGGAACTGACTCCCTGTGTGACAGTTTACTCTGCCAGTGTTTGAGACAAAGTAAGCCTCTAGGGAAAGGACTAGGATGACCTGTCTCAGTGAAAGCCTGAAGTTTTAGCCAATAAGAGGTAATAATACTGAATCACAGCCTCTGCTAAGATTAGGTGCTGTCCTAAACTGCATTACATTTGTCTGAGCACATTTTTTATTATAGGAAAACTCCATGAGCTGTTTTTCCTGTTAAATTTTGGTTAATCCATTCTTTGTAATAAGCCTAAGATGTTTCATTTTGTTCTTATTTGTATTGTAACACTGGTATTGCATCAGCATCAGAGATCTCATTAAGTTTACATTTATAAACTTCTGAAAATGGCCAAGTAAATCCTAGGTCACATGTGCTGGTTCATAAAATGTTGGGCCTTGATTGCCACCATCTCTGCATATGTGAAATTTTGTTAAAGATGTTTTTTGTTTTCTCTTCTGCTTTAGCAGTGAAAAAGGTTGCAACGGCATTCTCAGTGGTAACTTTCTTTTCATGGGCTTTTTTTTCCAGTATGCATACATATCAATATGTATATGATAGTAATCATAATCTATGTGTAATATAAGGGAGAAACATTTGTGATAGTTACAGGTACAAAACATGTTCCTGTCATACCATGGTAAAACAAGCCCTTTCTCTTTTTTGATGTTTGATTATTTTTAGTCTGTTTTAGTCCCCCTGCTCTAGAAGCATGCTTTAAAACAAAGTTACATTGAAAGGCTTCTCTATAGGTTCCCTAGGAAAGTTGGGCTTTTTAAGTCCCACATCTCACCTGAGGGGAAGCTGCTCAGAAAGCGTGGCATCGAAAAGGATTAATGGCAAAGAGAAACAAATAAACTGTCTTGAAATGTATGGCAAATGACCTTTAAATGTTGCTGGGAGATTTTCTTGTTGAACTATTGAAGGAAATGATCACCTCAGAGAGTGGTTAGAATAAAATAAACTGTTGTAAGAACATACTGCAAAGTGTGCAGTATGGCACTGGGAAGTGCTAGGGAAAATTACTGCAAATCCATCTCACTGCTGTATTTATGAACAGCAGATTGCTATTCAACTTCCCAATCAGAATAGGTGTCTGAATTTCTCTTGCAGACACAGCATTCGCTTGAGAGTTGGTTTTTTTACTGATAGACCTATAGGGAAGTATTCCTATTTTAGTGATAGGGAAAACAGAGTAAATAACCAGGGAAGGAAAGTATATTATTCCTTGGCCCATGGATTGCTAGCCTGTCTTGAGAGCAAGCACTGTGAAAGACTGCACCCTTAACGATGGTCACATTTAGGTAGTTACTCACCTGCTATTAATTAAGCAGCATACTGCACTCTGGTTTTTTGGCTTGCTCAGTATAAACTACCTTTGAAGCTCCTATGGGATAAGAAGTCCTGATGTAGTTTTCAGAGGGGTCCTACCAGAAATGAAATAGTGCTGTCTCGCTAGAAGGGAAAGGTAAGGTTCTTGTTTTGACGAATCGCTTATATCTGTTATTTTTGGTGTATTTCGAGGAGCGGAGGTATTCTGGAAATACTTCTAACACAAAGTGTTACTCTTGCTTCCTTTTAAAATTAGTGCTCTAAAACAGAAATCAGATTATGTTCTCCATAGTAATGCACATGGAAGATACGATGTTCTTTTTAAAGGTTCCTGTGATGATTATCTGAGTTACTATGTTGGGTAATTAGCAGAAAATTTTTAATGTATTTCTGTATTCAGTTGTAAATCCCGAACCTAGTTTATTTTGCAGTGGACTGAAAGTATCTGTTGCTTTGCTAATATCATTGGTGACTTGAGGTTGGTAAAATAATTTGTTTTATGAGTGAAAAAAGTGTGCTTAACCATTGGGGTTTGTTTGTTTGTTTGTTTTTTCCTTCTTTGAGTAGGACACAATATTTTGAACAAAAACACCATTTTAGAATTAAAATGCAAGTCAGGAATAATGCTCCTGGGGCTATGGAGTAGCACTGAATGTGTACCTGCTTATAGATTCAAAGACTGAAATGTGAGCAAATAGGCACAGAACATTCCAGCGTTTCTTCTGGCTGCAAATTATATTCTGACACAGAAAATAAGAGCAGAAGGGAAATTCTTGAGAAATCACTGAGATAAAATGAAGATGAAACTCATAGTAGCTGAATCTAGATCTGTTTTTAGCAGAACAGCAGTATATTGTGCTGGGATACATGATCAGTTTTTTGAAAGCTGCTATCATAAATATTCCGAGAACCGTTGGATGAATAATTTCAACGAATAATGTCTCTGAGCAGTAAGTTAAAATAAATGGAGGAGAGAGAAGAGTTACATAGGCTGTGCTCAGGGAAAGCTGGAAAAATGAGAAAATCATGCCCAGGTGAAGGAGAATTGGGGAAATGTCACTGATATCCTTTTTGTTATTATCTGAGCGATAAAGCAGTTTGTTTTCTAGCTTGAGGTGGCATGTTTTCCATATGGCTAATGGGCTATGCAGATAATTAATTTGTGTGGATAAGGCACTGATACTCATTTTTCTGTGGGGAAAAAAAATAGCCTTTTTAGATGAGCAGACGTGGTTTTGTTATCATTGAAGACAAACATTGTGATCAAATAATATATTTTCTTCTCTATCAAAAAGCAGAAACTAAGGAAAAAAAAAAAGTGACATGGAAAGCAAGCATTTTGACTTTGCAAGGCACAGTTTTTAACCTTACCTGTAAGCCCAAAGGTTCATCAACCAGATGGACTGGTGCCCTGATTCTGTGCTTTTGTAGTAAATCATACAAAATGAAGTTAGTTGTTCATTAAGAGAGAGAAAACTCAGCTCCTCTCCTGAGATGGTATCAGTGTGCTACTCATAGAATGGAATCAATTAGAAAGGAGGAAAATTAATGGTACTGTCATTTGCTGTCTTACTGTTCATTAGTGGAGAATACTATAAGGTTTTCCTGAATTGTGATTTTTGTATTTGAAGTCTCTGTAATTCATGTTTGCAGGACGTGAAGTTAGAAATGCTTTTCATACTTAAGGCATGAAGTTAGCAGCACTATTTTTATAGTAAGAGCGATTAATAATTTGAACTGAGTAGCGAATGTCTCATGAGAATGCACAATACTTACTAACTTACAAAATGCCTTAATATTATTGTTTTCTTATACATCCTCGAGATACATATTAAATGATAAAGGATTCAGCTAAAATCATTTGAGCATACTGAGTTGCAGCACTACAATATGCTGTAGAAATGGAATGAAGATTTAAAGGCACGGGTTGTTTTTTTTATTGCTGCCCATGAAATGTCTTCAGAAAAAGAAGTATCTCACATGTTCTAATTGCTGATCCTTCTGTGGAAGACATATGGTGATGCGGTTTTTGGAAATGTGCTGTGTTCAGCTCTCTCACACTCCCAAGTATTCAGGAATTGTCATTCAGAAAGGAGCACATTAATGTGAAGTAGTGCGCTTTTTTTTAATGTATTTGGGAGAACAGGTCAGCGCACACAAATAGGAATGTTGAACATTATAATGAAATGTGAAGAAGTTGTACTTCTTTAAATATTGAAGATGCATCGTACATTTTGATAATGGAATAATGGAGACTCCCTACCCCAACCATCATCTCTGTTCAAGACCATTAGGATTCAGAATATTAAGAGCAGACCAACTGGGCGTAACAGCCTACGTTCAACATCTGTCATGCTCGAGTCCATTAGTGTTCAATTGCATCCTATTGTTTTTGGATTATTCAACCTCATTTCATTGTCATTGCTTCTGCTAGAGATTAATCAGCTGTTTACAACTACTTCAAGTTTTAGAGTCATAATGAAAACAATTGAGTCATAGTTCTAAATAAATATACAGTATTCATTCTCTAATGAAAAAACTTAGTAATTTATGAATGCTGGTAACAGTTTAATTAAGTCTGAAATCAATACAGATAATAAATCATTGTGCAGCAGTTTTTTTTTCCCTAATCTTTTGTTAACGTGTTCATATGATTTTTCCTTGTACTTTATGTAGATAGTAGTTTTAATAAGTTCTGTAAAACCAAGATAATATTCTGTGTGTCCGAATGGTGACTTCTCTGTCACTAGAGTTAGTAGCACAAACGAGCTCTTACAGTCAGAAAGCAGATTCATCTTTTCCACACCTTCTTTTATTCTCCTTATCTATTTGGGGATATTCCAGAGAGAGCACATTCTATATTTACATTCTCATAAATATGCATATAAACATTATGCAGAGCATATTAAAAAGGATATTTTTTGGACTGTTTGTACTGGTATCACAACCTCTCCAAATACTTTAAAAATTATTAGATAAGTCCGTAGCTACATTTTAACTGTTTAAACCTGTTCTGAATTGTTTTCGTAACACTTCTGACATGCAGATATATAATCTCAGTTTTTCTCAAGATACTGTTCTCTTCTCAGTGTTCTGTACTTGAGTCCTACAAGATTCCCGATAATTTGAGTCTGTTTGCTTCAGGACTGTATAGTGAAGCACAGTACTATTCTCTGCCACACACCACCAAGCTATTTCTCCTCTGTTTTGTTGGAACAATTATTTCTTACCCCAAATACTACCTACCAGATAGTTTAGATATTTTGAAGTGCAAATGCTAAAATGCACAGTGAGAGTTATATAATTTTTTTTCCTCCTGAGTTGCAACAGATTATCAATTGAAAGGATCTTTTGCTTAACTGCCCAGGGTCTTGTGGGGCCAGCCAGACACGGCTCCAGATGGCAAGTTGTTAGGGCTGGACAGAATGGCTTTGGAAGACTTCTCAACAGATGAAGGCTGTAATGTTCGGGTTTTACTGTTGCTTTTTTTTTTTCTCCCCCTGTGGTTCCCAGGCTGGGAAGGTACTGGGATGGAAGCTGAGTGCCGCCCGCCCACCTGCTACCACCTGTTTAGCTTTAGCAATTTCTATAAAGCCTCCCCGAGTCTGTAAGGCACAATCATTGCTTACCGGCGGCGGTCAAGAAGGGAGAGATTTCTGTTGTGAAGTTATGTCTTCAGATCGCAACAGTTCATTGTATCCAAGCATCCTCCTAAACTGAATCAGAACTCCTTCCAAGTGAAATGGCCATTGGAATGGATGTCTTCTTAATCCATTAATATTCTTTCTGGCTTAAAAGGACCATTTTCTTCACTAACTTATGTTTTGAGAATGGAGATTTCGTTGTTTTCTATCTATATCATTGTGTTTACAGAAATGAGAAGAATGAAAGCATAAGGCACTGAGAACTCTTTATTCTTTCATTATACAATAAGAAACTTTCAGACACCTCCAGAAGAGCCAGAAGTATTTTTTATTTTTTTAATTTTTATGTCAAGATAAATATCTCATCAACGATATCTGGGAAAAGATTCAAGAGATACACAGGCTACTTATAGGAGTGCTTTCTCTACAACTGTTTAGACACTTCATTTTTAAAGTGTAATTTTTTCTGTATGCGTGTGAAGCTGCAGCTGCAATAAATATGAAAACCTGCAAATCCAGTCATTTGGATTCAGGAGTAGAATCGGAGATCCAGTGCAGAAGTGGACCAGGCTGCATCGTGAAGTGCAGCACGGAAAGAATGGAGAGTGCTGCCAAGAGAAGACTGGCTGCCAATGCCAGGGAGAGAAGACGGATGCAAGGACTGAACACAGCCTTTGATCGTTTGAGGAAGGTGGTTCCACAGTGGGGTCAGGATAAGAAGCTCTCCAAATATGAGACCCTTCAGATGGCTTTGAGTTATATCATGGCTCTAACACGAATACTTGCTGAAGCAGAGAGATACAGTTCTGAAAGAGAATGGATTAACCTTCACTGTGAACACTTTCATCCAGAGAGCTACCACCATTATACGGGACAAAAAGTGGCAACAGACAGTGATCCTTATGCACAGCGAATATTCAGCTATCACCCTGAACACTTTCAAATAGCTAATTAGAACTTATTATGAGCTAAAAATATGCAGCAGGCCAGATGTGTAATTTAATAATTAGCAAGAGTTAATCTGCTTGAATAAGGTAATATTGGCATTACAATAGCTTTATTCGTGTTTGTGTCTTACACTAATTAGACAAAATAAATTTGCCTTTAGAACTTAAATCAATATACATTTAAGAAGTATGCATTTCTTTACTGTTGATAGAAAGTTCTCTGAAATCGTACAGATTATTACTTCCTAGTTAATTTGGCTCCTTTAATTAAATAAGTCTTTTTATTTAATTATGATTCATTACAGTATTTCCTACTAGTAATGGGCCAAATTGACCCTTGCTATAACTGAATGGAGTAGCACTACAGATGAATTTCATTCTATGTTTTTATTTTCATGTCAGCTTTAAAGTATTTCTTTGTCTTGTTTTCCCTTGAATGACTCCTCTGGAAGAAGTTTTATATTGTATTGGAGTTCAAGTCCTTGGAGAACTAACTGTCTTAAACTTTGTAAGTTTGATATATGGGTTCCAAAACGGTGTAGGTTTGCTTTAATCCAACTTACGGTGTCTCTTGTATGCTCGAAAAAGAGCTGGCTTCAAGTTATGAAAATGTTTTTATTTTTAGTGGCTGTAAAAGCACGTGTGGTTACATACTGTGAATGAGATGCTTGTGTGAAAACAATCTGAACATTTGGGTAATTGTAGTTTGTTTGCATTTTATTTTTAAATTTTATGTTATCTAGAGACAGTAACAGATTTTGTAAATCAAAAATAAAGTGTTTTCTATGATATGTCCTCATATACTACCTTAAATTCCAACTCTAGAATTGCTTACTAGTAACTTTGTTTTCCTTAGTATTTCACTGCTTCCTCAGCCCTGACAGCTTAATGTGCAGGAAAACTGGCAAATGATGTTTGGCACTCAGTAACAGGAGGAAGTGTGTTTAGTGAACCCTACAGGAAGCAGCAGTTTTGTTGTAAGATTTGCTTCATTTCAGCCCCGCTGATGCCCTGAACTGTCTTTTATTTATTGTCTGCTTGTGCTTGTGGGAGATAGAGAGATCTTGTTAGAAAAGGCAGAAGAGTTAAGGAAAGGAGACTGAGAAGGTAAAAAACAAACAAACAAAGAGTAGGATCAGAACAGCAGATGTGTCCATAAAGGTCTGACTGCAGATGCCTGTAATGCTGGCAGCAGTCTGTGAAGATGAAGGATACTTCTGCTGGTGCTGCTGCTGGGAGTTTCCAGAAACAAGCCCTTTGCTTGTGTTAGCCATCTGGGTGAAGGAGAAAAGGAGCTGCTGTCCCAAAACCAACTGGTGGTAGATTTCCAGCAGGGTAGTTCCCTGCTGCCATATCTTGTCATTCTGAAAGAGACTTAAAATAAAAATGGAAGTTTTGATAGGAGCTGTTTGCAACAATTAAGTAGCTTTCAGTGGGGGAAATAGAAGAAGCAATTGGAACAAAGTTCTGGTTTGGGGGGAAGGGACTCCGCTATAGGAACTGTTATATAGAGAGACCTGACATTATCTGACATCTCCCTTTGTTGATATTTTGCCTTTGATCAGTGTCTTGTGGAACAGTGCACTTCCAAAGCCACAAGTTAGACTGTGGAGTAAAAGTTGCTGGGAATATAGAATAGAAAAAAATATCTATGAATATAGAATAGAAAACAAATATATTCTGAGCAAATTTCTCCCTTTATCACTGGTATTCAGGAATGTTTTTTAATGTATACTTCAGCTTTCTTAAGTTCAGCAGTGATTAGGTTTACTACTAAAATGCGGGCTTTGCTTATGAATTACAGTATATCTTTATGTGGTTTCAGCCTTCTGGGAATACAGAGTCATGTTATCTGCTGATTTCTTTACAGAAGTTTATATGGAGAAGGCAGAAAAAGTTGTTGTTTATCACACACTTGAATTAATACTGCTGGAAAATTTGTTACTGTTAAGTGACCAATTTCTCTGTATCACAGAATTGTAGAGGTTAGAAGAGACCTCTGGAGACTGCGGAGCTAAAGCAGATTCCCAACAGTAGATTACACAAGTAGGCATCCAGGCAGGTTTTGAATAACTCCAGAGGAGAAGACTCCACAGCCTCTGTGGGCAGACTGTTCCAGTGCTTTGTTACCCTCACATCAAATAAATTCTTTCTCATGTTCAGGTATACACAATCCTCAAACAATTAAATGATGTGCCATCCTACACTAATTTATTAGTGTAAACTTTGGGCAGAAATTGTGTTAACTGCACTGCTTGCTCAGCAATTGATTTCCCATCCTGAAACAGGAAAATAATGCAAAATGCAAATAGACTGCAATTCTGTGACATAGATATCTTGGCTTAGTGAGAGCTTGATGTGTTCTTATATGCAGATTTTTTTTTCTCTGTCCCACTGAGAAGTGCAAGCAAGAGATATTTCTTTTTACAGTATTAGTACGTAGTAGCTGTACAGACACACTGTGATTACACAGAGGATGAGAAATTTTTTCTTCATTAAACACTTGTTGCTTGCTAAACACATGCATTTCAGTATTGAAATTCAGTAATGAATTATCTGTGGGAAATTAACCCCTATTCTTCTAAGAGGTTCAAACTGCATCCTGGTGTTTTCTCTGTGAACTAGCACAGATGGTCTTATTCTTATGATTCTTTGAATCATTTCACCTTTTTTTTGGGTAGTGTGTTCCATAAAAGTATGTTAGCAGCTAAAAGGCAGTGATTTCTTCCTGTCTGCCTATTGCAGCTCCCAGTGGATATGTATTAGTATGTCTTACCACTTCAGTTAATTCCAGCATTTTAGGTTTATCTTTTCTACTGCATCATTTCTAAGGCACAGACCATTTGGTACCATACACACATAAAGAACAAAGCTCAGTTATTGAGTGGAATACCTAAATGGTGCTGCACATTATGAAAAATAAAAATGTTGCTAGCTTTTGTTATAGCCTTGTAAGGTGAGTGACATTGCAATATTTTTGCATGGGGAAGCATGGATATCACTAGGGTGTTGTTTTTTTTTAAAGTTATTTTTTAGCTGTACCCTGTTAAGTAGAATTTCTGTAGTGAAATCCTCAGTGAAGTCACTGTTGTGATGTGATTTGCTAGGCTGAAATTAAAAAGAATGTGATTTCCTGCCATATTCTTAATGTTCCAAAATACACTTTTGCCTTAAGATAATAAGTATCATTGCACTTTGGTTTCAGTCTATTTTGGCTGGACAATACAGCTGCAATTCTCAGTTCTATTTTAGGAATGGCTTTATCTAGACTTCTAAAAACTCACCAAGAATTTTCAAAACAGCTTCTTTTTGCTGAGTTGTTGTGTCTCTATAAAATACCCAGGAAATGAAGCAAGTGCACTGAGAACAAAAACACATTTATTTACTGAAGAAACAGTCCAATGCTTCCTCTACGTAGATATTAAAGACATTTGATTTCACTTAAAAAAGAAAGCTTAATGTTTGTAACTTTAAGTTTCAAGAAAACATAGTTTTAAAAAACCCAAAGCAAAACCCACATGTATAATACTTAAATATTTTCTACCAATTAATACATTTTAGTACTATGTATACTAGTAGTATTTTTTCTTCCAATTTGTTGTTCACTTTTCATTTGTACAGAAATTAACATGCAAAGTAAATCTTAACTTACAGAGAATTTGCTTAAGGTGTCTGCATATGTAGCTCCAAATAATAAAAAGTCTGTGTTAGAATGGCTTCCTGCAGTCTGAAATCCACAGTCAGTTTTTCAGAATTTCAAAATATCTTTATCTATTTCTTTATTTAAAAAAGAAAAAAAAAAGGTAGTCACTTTCTGTTAGAAGATGATGTATCACCATAGTGTCTGAACTGTATAATCTTAGTGAATGATCTGTTTCTGAACAGAATTTCACATTGAAATAAATGGAGACCTCCTCTTAAATCTGTAGCATGTATGGCCCAAGGATTATTTTTATTATGTTAGTTCTTCACAACTATAATGGACTTAAAGTATAAGGGTATTATTAAAAGCAGCTTTTACTGCTCAGAGTAAGTGAAATTACATGCTTTTGCTCGTGGAGCCATAGCAGGGCTAAAATGTTCTTATGAACATTGTCTCTGACCTAGCATTTATAGATGTACACAAGAATCAGTCTGTGCAGGAATGGAGAAATGTGGTTAAATGGGACAGTAAATGAAGACTAGCAAATGTAATAGAACGTTGATTTTGTTTGTTTGTTTGTTTTTTTCCACCAGTTGTCTTCTATATCAAGACTATAAAATCCATTTTCTTTGTAGTATTAGTGTTGCTTCTGCAGCTTGAGTTCTCACTTATTGAAGAAGTGGACACAGAGCTAAGGGCTGAGAAAATAAACCTTCTGTAACACTCTCCAGTGCACTACTTACTGCACAAATGAGCTTTGGGCCTAGATCCAATAACTAGGGATTTCTGTGGGTGTTGTGTGGGTGCTGGCAGAACATGATGCAACATGGTACAAGAATTTATGAGACACAATAGAGTTCATCTCTGCCCGTCTGTATAATAGAAGGATGTGCCCAAACACAGGTGTAGGGGATGAATTCTACAAGATGCTGATAATCTGACAGCTACAGATCTTTTGAACATTCAGAGTGTCCTAAAGACTCCTTACCTTCTGCTCTGGTTCCCCTGAGAAAATTGCTCTTTTAAAATTTGATTGAGGAGAGTGGTTATTGGATGAAAAAAAGTATAATTTAAAACAAGAGCAAACTGATATTTAGAGAAAAATAATAGCAACTGTATGTCACAGCTATATGCTAGCATCATTTAAATAATGTAAAGTCTAAATGCATTAATTTCATTAGCTGTCACAGCTGAGTTCTGTAGAAACATCTGGTTTTGCTCCGTGGTTTCACCATTACTTAAACACATCAAGGACACACTCTTGTATGCAACTCTGAAGCATTTATTTGAGGTGAGATAAAAGGAGATACATTCCTGAACTTCTAGGCATTTGTTTCTTCCTTTTGTGTGCACTTGTAGTACTTAAAAACTGCTGATAGCACTGTTTTTTCATAGAGAATGACTTTGGATCAAAACATAAAAAAATATCAACTTTAACCAAGAAAAAAATATAAAATAGAATTTTAAGGCTCAAAGCGAACATATTTGTACTGGAAATAGTAAGGTAACTAACAGTGAATTGCTCATTCAATATTTAACAATTAAAATTTTTCATTAGGTCTCACTAATCATTTTATATGAAGACGTCTTGAAAGTAATGTTTTTTAACCTTGTAGCAGTAAGAGCACCATTCTTTCAGTAACTCTTATTTCAGATTTGTTTCCTTGCAATATCTGCTGTTACTGTAAGCAGCTGGCAACTGCTTTGATATTATGAAAGAGGCTGTAGATTAAATTATTATAATTTAGATTTTGTGCTCTCCTCTTCACTCCAGCGTGTGGGAATCATTCAGAAGGTATGTTCCACTGTCTGCATGCAAGCAAATGATCTCAATCCAGCTGTTTTAAGGCAAGAAATCTATTGTTATTAATGCAAACTGTTATATCATGCTGCTGAGGACTGTGCCTATATCAAGATGAGCCAAAAATTTTAAAGCAAAGATAAAACTTTTGCTTTCTAGAATTGCAGAATAGAAGTTATTTCTGCCATTCTTTGAAATATATTGTGCATCTGGTCACACGTGGTAACAGGACTGGGAGGGAACAAGAAACTAAGTAAACCTACAAGAATCTGAATCAGAAAAATGATCTGTTACTGAGAGTTTACAAAAATGAGTATTTTTGTATCTCATTGATACAATGTTATTTTTTGTGCTGTGGTTATTTAATGGACTTTGTGAAGATAATAGCTAACACCGATTCCAGTAAATGTTCTAACATTGATTTTTATTGTTGCAAAAGCCTGACCTAAATAAGAGAATGAAATATCATGTTAGTGTGAAATCAAATCAGCTATTCAATTGAACAAAAACAATGAAAAGTCAAGCTGTTCAGGAAGAGAGCACAATTGCATAGTGCGTAGTGTATCTTGACAAAGTATGATATCCTCATGGCACATGAACTCAAACAACATCAAGTTTTGTGACAGCTCAGTGTTGTCTCTACTGCTTACGCAAGAGCTTTTTCCCATTGGCTTTTCCGTCAGTCAACAACATAACCATCTTTTTTGCATCTTCTTTATGATGAGCACATTAGTTCTGCTAATTAACAGCATTTACATCCATTCACTAAGCTCTGTTTACACACTCATTGTCTGGGCTCAGCATATGCAAAGAACAAATGTTCTGCAGCAATTATTAAGCAAAAGTTAATGACTACAGACTATTTGTTTGGGATCAGATTCTAATTTTGTTTATGTCGGATGCACTGAATGTAATTTTTCTGGCTTATGCATTTTGTAGTGAAGTGTGATGGATAAAAATTTGATCCTTCTGCAAATAAATACTGTCAAAGAGAGAATGTTTACAGTTCAGGTGACAGATCTTGGTGGTGCACTCTGTAGTTTGCTGTGAATCCGCAGGGGGCTCTTGTTTAATGACTTAAAATTAATCCTTCTTATGCATATTTTTGGGAGAAGCAGTGGCTTTTGTCTGCCTCAACAACAAGAACAAAAAGTACATTTAAAAGAAAAATGTACCACTTATCCTTCAGCTTGTCTGCTCAAATTATAATTATGTAAGTCAAGACAGATTTCACTGAAAAAAATGATCGAGAGATGTGGTTTACATCTTTTATCTGAGCTCCTTGTCTTTTGGTTTGTGCCAAGTTATTGGACATGATGTCTGATGTTATCAAATATGAGAAACAGTAATATTCACAGGTATCGTTCTAGAACTGGCAACCAAGTATTTGCAAGTAATAGGTACTATTTTTCTTTTAAATGATTAAAAATAAAAAAATAAAAAAAAATCAGATACCATGCTTACTCTTGCTAGAATTGTGTAGTGGGATATATCACAGCTAAAAGGAGAAGCTTGTGCCTGCTTGATTTCTTAGTTCCTACTCAGTCAGTAGGAAACTTCATTCACATAGGATATTCAGCCAGGCAGAGGAAAGTAAAATAATGTAGAACATATAGGATGATTCAGGTTGGAAGGAACCTCAGGAAATCATCTGGTCCAATCCCTAAAAGCTAGGCAAGGGGCCCACCACTGTGTTCCACAGGGGAAAAGAACTTGACTAACCCTTTGCTAGGTACAAAGCCTGATGAATGATATCCAGTTTTGAATAGCTTGGATCCAAATCCACTTTTCACTTCTGGCATGAAGTAATGAGAAGACTGGAATTAGGTCTTCTGTGTTTTAATACTTTCTCATCCTTCTTCCCACAGCACTGAGTTAAATAAAATCCAATAACTTTATTTTGATTATTTTCTCAAGACTAGTTACAAATATGAGAATCTTTTAATTTAATTTATTATTTATTTGTTTTACCAGCTTAGACTCACTAAGCCATCCTAAAAATAAGTGAAGATCAGAGGAACAAGGGCTGCACTATTTTGGGGGCTCACGCTTTGCCTTAAACTGAGCATTTCATAATTGAAGTCATTTGAATTAATGTATTGTTCTTCATAGTGATTAGTTTTATCTTATTTGCTGGAGAGGAGATACAAAATGAACATCAACTGGCATTTCTGCTTTCTCACTGAAGTGACTGAATCTTGTATTGCCTGTCAGGGTATAAATATATTTTAGCTTCCTGATCTGCTCAGTCTGGGGTGAATCATACATGAGATTTCTAACAAAAGCAGGGAAGTTGTAATGGTGAGTTTATGTTACAGTGTTTTTGTGAGATGTGTTATGGTACTCAATAGGAAATGGAACGATACAATACATTCACTTCCCATGAATCTTTAAGGAACCAACAGTTAGTGAAATCATAAGTTGCTTTTGTAGGAAATCCAGGGATGAAAGGCTTTCTTTTTCTCAAGTCTCTGTCATATCCAGTACCCTTCTGCTCTTAAGGTAATTCCTCATTGTTTTATTTGCATTTGTAATTTTTTAAGTAAGTTACACTTTTAACTTTGAAAAAAATCTAATTACAATCTAAACCAATAGCATCTTTTAATTTTTCTTTTAATTTTTCTTGTCTGAAGAGGAATAGCAATAACTTAAAGAGACAAGAAATAACCAGATAGTCACAGATTTTAAATGCTGTACAACTGTGCAGATGCTAAATGTATTTAAATCAGTTAAGTTTTCTTAACACCTTCTGTTGCATCTTCATTAGGTTCTTATTTCTATAATAGTCCTATTAGTTATAGTAGAATTTTTTAGCTCCTTGCACATTCCTGTTGTTTAAGTCTATAGATTTCTGTGTATTAATGGAATTTGCTGTCTTAATATTAGACACCATACTGGTCATTGTTTCCTAAATGATGATGAAATCATTGATTTCCAGCAGATCATAATTTCTTTTCAGTTAGAGGGAAAAATGAGGTATACGGTAAAGACTTTTCTTTTAGTCACATTGAAAACAGGAAGAAAGACATTGATATTTGAAAGCCCTGAAGTTACAACCTTGGTATGAATTTATGTTTAAAAGCAGAGAATCACTACCAATGCAAGGAAAAATAAATATAAAGCACATCTGGAAAATAGTTTCAGCTATGAGTTCTACAGAACATGCTTCAGACTACAGGAAGATTAGTCTTCTATGTTAGAGCCCTGGGCATATATCCTGTACCTTACTTTATGAATCATTATGCCATGAGTACACAGTTCATGGAGTATACACACGCACACAAATAGAAATATATAAGGTATACAGCTGTACCTACATGGAATTCTACACTTATCTAGACTTGAGTTCAACAATTATAAGATTATCTGGCTTAAATGTATATAAAAATGAGATACATCTTTGTCCTTGTACTTGTGCTTTGTGATTATCTGGCTTTTTTTTTTAATTTTAATTTTTATTTTTAGAATTACATTCAAAGTCATGTTGTTTACCCTCGTTCAGGATTGTTGTCGTTGTAATATCAGTGTTTTCACTGGGCAGTGTTCCAGCAAAACATCATCAATCCTTAGGGTGGCTTGCTACAGGAGAGTAGCTTTAATTCTAGCAGTAGAAGTGGTATTGACTTTTAAGTGCTGAAAACTATGTTTACTATGTAATTCTTAGCAAACTACACAGTATTGAATTTATTGCACAACACTCCATACCACAATTATCCTGCAGAAAAATACTATGCAAGAGTCTTGTATATGTTACTTGCAAAATTTGCAGCAGCAGTACACTGAATTACAAACAAGTTGCTTGTAAACCTTGAGCATCTTGACTTGTACCTCTTTATTTTTTTCAGTTCTAGTATTTCTGCAAGTGTAACTGGAACCATTGTTCATTTGCGTGCTTCAAAGTTCATCACTTTCCACCATCCTTTGAGTTGGGGACGAAAACAACACAGGGCTTTCAGTAGTTGGGAAGCCAGAATAAATGTCGAGTCCTTGGCCAGTAAGGTTTGCGTACCGGCTACTCCCAGGTCGAAGTTTTATTTGTTGTGGAATCTGGTGATGCCACTGAGCTGAAGTAACAAAAACAGAATAGGCTTCATGAACCTCTGAATAAGTTAGCAATGAAACAACAGAAGTCAATGTGCACAACTGCTAATTAGTTACCTGTCTTAGAGAATGCTCTTTCAGATATTACCATCTGCATAATTTACATAGATTATTTTTATTACAATACTAATGGACAAATTTCCACCCCTTTTCAGTTCAATAGGAATATTCACATGAATTTCAGTAAGTCCAAAAATGAATCATTTAACCTGTGAAGCTTTCTCCAAGAACTTGGAAGCAAAACAAAAGCCATATTACAGCATGAGCAGAGATAAGCAAACAGGACATAACTCTCATTTTGTACTATTCCATCCCTTGGAGAACTTTTTTTTTCTGGCTTTTCTTTTGATGGTATTTATTTTTGAAATCAATATGTTCATTACTGTCCCTATTTCTTTGCAAATAGGACTTAAATACTAGACCAGATTTTCACTGGAAATAGCATGAGGAAAAGTGATTTCTGTCACTCTGGCACACAAGACATGTAGACTCTATAGAAAATACAGCTGTTATCAGGACACATTTCTTATTTCCCCTCTTATTTATTTATTTATATTTTCTACTTTTAGTGTCCATCCTTCATATAAAAACTTCATTTCTGTCTGCCTGCAGAACAGACAGCTGGGGAATTACTTTTCATTCTGGGAGTTTGTTTTTCAATCAATCTCTGCTCAGCCCTCTCTTGAATTACTGTTGTTTGTATCACCACAAGATGGCAGAAAACTTACGGAGATGCACTGATGACCTACAGTTATCCCTGATAAAGTTTCCTTCTTTTTTTTTTTTTTTTTTTTTTTAACAAGAAAACAAAATAGAAAAGCATTTTTGAGGATGCGGATATAACCCCATGCTTTGTGGCACATGTCTTATTTTTATTGCGCAAGTAATCAAAGCTGGTTTTTTGTTCATTTTGTTTTTGTTTTTTGTTTCGTTGATGCATACAAATAACCTTAACTATGCATTGTGCATAGATACCGAGAAGTTAAATGTTGTACCATAGTTCTTGAACTAGGCTTGCATCAGCACATTATTATCTTAGCTAGCTTGCAGTACTTAGGCATAGTTTGTAGTGTGCATGCTCCCAGGTCTACTTTTAAATGTGCAATTTATTACTCTTTCTCAGGTCAGTGCAATAGCACTGCTATGTGTCTCTAAAGGAACAGAGGTAAGGTTTAAGCAGAATATGCATTTATTGTACTTTTATGTGTCTGTGGAAGGTGGAAAGCAGAAGTAAAAAAATACTGTACAACATTTCTCCTTATCTCCCCACATCAGTTTAATGGCAAGTAATCTCATAATTTAACTGCATTGTTCTATCTCCTCCTGGTGGCCATGTTAAAATGGAGTCTGCAGTGATACCATAATTTTCTAATCCATGGCAAAACTGGCAATGTAAGAACAAAGAATTAGATGAGAGATAGGATTGTCAAAGAAAATAAATTCTGATTTTATTTACTAGCCATTACTTACCGTATATGTCAAGTCTAGCAGTACAAGAGACAATACCAGCTTCGTTTTTTGCGGACAAGGTATACCAGCCAGCATCTGCTTTCCTGGCAGGCTGAATCAGAAGGCAGACATACCCTGTTGTATCTTGGTGCATGCTGGGAAAATGAGTTTTTTAGGGTTAGAATTTGTCAAGAGCATGTTGTCTCTGAGATTTTGCAATACGTATGTCAGCTATGAAATAAAACAATCACAACTTCTGTTTCCAAAGAAGTATCAGACTATGACCTTTGCACTTGATAGACTTACTATCAGGATAGCCACAGACAATAATCTGAGCAGCTGAAATCTATTCTTGTTCCTTTCAGCTGTGAAAAGCCATGGTGTTTTTATTCTGTATGTGCTAATATTGGAATTGCTTATTGAATTCCAATGAAATAAGGCCCTGCAAAGCTGCTGGTGAGTCATACTATATATATTTTTTTCAAGCATCAAAGCTAAAAGAAACACATTTGTACAAAGTTGTGGTATTTTCGCAACAGTAATCAGAGCTAGTCAAACTTTTTCATGGCGTCCTTTTCCACAGAGAAATGCCTGAATGGCAAAATCTTGAACATTAATTTGGATGACATTCAGAGTGAAATTTGTTTCGTTATTTTCTCCTTTTCATTTACTCTTTAGCAGTCTGTGGCTTTTTGGCCACAGTTCTCAGGAAAAAAATTATTTGGTAGTATATCAGAGAACTGAGGTCTCTTGAATTCATAGATTCATTAAGGCTGGAAAGCTCCTCTAAAATATCATCTAGTCCATGTCCCAAAGCATTACATCTATGAGTCTCTTGAACACCTCCAGGATAGTGACTCTACCACTTCCCTGGGCAGCTTGTTCCAGTGCTTTACCACTCTTGTGAAGAATTTTTTTCTAATAGCCAACCTAAACCTCCCCTGCTGTAATTTGAAGCCATTACCTCTCATCCTATTGCTGTTACCTGGGAGAAGAAACCAACTCCCACCTTGTCGCGACCTCCTTTCAGGGAGATGTATAGAGTGATAAGGTCTCACCTGAGCCTTCTCCTCTCCAGACTGAACAATCCCAGTTCCTTTAGCCATTCCCTATAAGACATATGCTCCACACCCTTCATCGCCCTTCTCTGGACACACTCCAGCATCTCAATGTCTTTCTTGTAGTGAGGGGCCCCAAACCCACTGAAAGATTGTATCAAGTAAACTTTCCTGCCACAATAAATGCTGCTGCCGAGTCAGTTTTCTTTGCAGAGAGACTGCAGGCTACACATGTGAAAATGTAGCGCTTTTTGCAGTTGATAGTAAAGGGCCAATGTTTGCATAAAATCAGTAGCTGGAGCCGACTAAAATCACATTTATGCTGTGATATCAGCCTTTTTAAACAAACAAACAATTATTTTAATTACAGCTACAAACAGCAATAAGGTTTTTTTTTTGTTTTTGTTTTTTTTTTTTTTTTTTAAGTTAAAAAATAGCAATATATTTGAATGGAAGAGCTAAACCTGGTCCCTGCTGCATTTTTTAAGAGAGGATCAAAGTCGTTGTCTGTGTTTGTGACCAAGCTTTGTTATCAGCTTCCATATCTGATGTGCTAAGCTCTCTGTTATTCCATGCTGTGTAGCATTCATGACCACATTCTAACTGTTCTGAGTTTGAATTCATTTATATTTAGAGCTTAACTGGGGAAAAATAGTTTAGAGAGCAAAGAAGCTGCTAAAACCCATGAAAAATACCATGATGTATTCAGTAGCTAGATATTTATCATGCCTGTGGCCCGAAAGGCTTATCGCTACCCTCTAAGGCATTGGCACATTATGCTTCATGCCTTTTTCTGTACCAAGGACATAGCTCTTCATGTCACACAGTGAAGCCACCATTTTAAAACTTTATGTGGGAGAAAGACATGGTTTTAAGAAGAGCACCACCTGTTTCAGAGAAAAGCTGTGTGATAAAAACAGTTGATCTGGCTACAAGAAACTCTAATCTTAAGTATGATGTTACAGTACCTCATTCTCTCTCTGTTTGATGGGATGCTTTCATTATCCTTCTTCCAGTAAAACACAGGAGGTGGCATTCCCACAACCCTGCACTCTAATCTGACTGGGCACCCTTCAGGAACACCACAGTTCTGAAGCTTCTCCAAAAACATGGGAGCTTTTTTTACTTCCTTTGCTGAAAAAAGAAACAGAACTAGTGAACAACAGATACTGTATTCCTTGATTGTCACTGAACAGTGTAGAAGAATACAACAAAAACCGTGATACTGATATAGGCTGCAAGTTTTTAATGGGATAGTGGAAAGTGAAAAGCCGTGATTGTAGCTTCTGTAAAAGAACATAAAACAGGTAACATGCAGAGCTGTTGCTCATTAAAGGATACGTGCATGTATGTAGTCATGGGTCTAAAGCTACTACTATAGCAGGAAATTAATGCCTGATCCATGGATTTCAGTAGCTCACACCTTGCAAGGCTTTATTATAGAAAAACATTCAAATTTGAATTTCTTTTATTCAAATGTACTTTTAAAATCAGTGAAACCAGGATAGGCATCTAGAAAACCTCTACATATTTTATGAATTCAGACCTCTAGGAATTTCCTGGAGAGAAAATTAAGAATGTCATTTTTCCAAGACAAGAGAAGTAAAGTAATGAAGATTGAGAATTCTTACAGCCCTCTGCTAGTAATGGAAACGCACCTACCAGGTCCATTTGTCTCCTGCAGCTGTAATACTGCTGTTCAACAGCTCTACTATCAGTTAATTATTTTTTTTATAGTTGTCTGTAAGAAGATTAGGTAGGGGGTTATCTGAAAATAACAGCCGTACCATGAGTAGTTTTCCAGTGATTCTTACCTACAACAGTCAGCTCCAAACTAAATGAATTTTGTCCTGTTTTATTAGTGGCAAGGCAAGTATAAGTTCCAGCATCGTTTTGTGAGAGAGGATCAATAAGCAAAGAGTGAACTCCAGTCTCTCTGACCAGCATCTTGTGGGTACCATCTGGTAACACAGGTTTGCCATTCAGAAGCCACGTCAGGTCCGGTGTTGGTAATCCACTCACCTATCAGACAATGAAATAGTTAGAGGTAAATGTCAAACTGACAAACATATTTTATTAAGTTAATGGGTGAGCTTTAATTCAGATACAATCTGAATAATGTCAGCTTCTGCTTTTTGCTGATTAGTTCCAAAAAGGATAAAAGCAAAAAAGAGATAAAAGCCAGGAAGAAACATATACGTTGAAATGGCCATACTTTTCTTAGTCAGAAGGGACAAAACTTGATTATATATCAGGTTCCCTCTTAAGTATGTGCTACTTCATTTGTTGTAGTTGATGATGACTATAAATTGAACCCACTAGATTTAACAGACATTAAAATGTATTTTATACAAGTGTCTTTGCATTTCATATTTTTTAGGTGAAGAATGTATGTTATTTGTAGCTGTTGAGCTGCATGTTCTGTCACAAGACAAATGGAGCATTTCGGAAAGAAATCTGAATTATACTTTTTAAGATCTTTCCAACAGATAAAAGTACTTACGTCCAAAGCATTCCTTTCCATACAATATTCTACAAACTAGGAAAAGAAGGAAGTGGAACTGCCTGAATGAGGACTGCTTTCTTCCAGGTCTGTGCAATACCAGACATGCTTTAAGGCTTCACGATCTCTGCCTGGATAGCAGAGCTAAGAATAGCCAAATTCTTTGGCATGTTCCCTAGCAAACTTTACATTATAAATTAAGTAGTAATTGACCTTATTCATCTTCAGGGAAGCATTAACATCTGTTCCATAGCTTCTACTCTCTTCAGAGTAGGAGACATTTTGGAGAATCAAAGCGGCAGGGTCAGCTCTACCACCTTTCTGTTTGTGCTACTGGGATACAGAGGAACTACCAATCTCTGTTGGAGCAGACAAATTTCTTAATACTGTTGAATAACTGGATGCTCATTATGTGTACTGTAATTTGTGACAACTCTATTATGTGGGGATTTCAATATGTAAATTGGGATGTTTCAAGCTAGGGAAGCATAAAATGAACTGGGCTTTGTTCCCACTTTTTCAGGAGTATTAATCTTCAGTCTAATACAATGGGAGCACTATTTTGAACAGAAAACAACATGCTGAATACTCTTTTCTTGTGACTTTATGCTATTATGGATTAAGTTCAAGAATCTGTAAATACAGTCAAAAGACCCAGCATTTCTAATTGAACTTCTGCTGTTCAGACTGTTAAAGGACATGGTGAACGAATCTAGCAGGTTGAACAACCCTGTAACTGAACCTTTGTTTTTTTGGGATTGTGTTCTTTGCATTCTTCATACCATATAGCATGTGCTGAAAAGAAATGGCCTGAATCAGTTCAGAGAGAATGACAATAAACAATAATTTTAAAAACGGAAGTATTAAAACCTTAACAGAAAGCGTTTGTGCTAGCAATATAAACACCTACTAATACATATATAGAAGCAGGGATAATAAAAAAAAAAGAACAGGGGAAAGAGTACCTTACAATCCAGCCTGCAAAGTCGTCCTTCATGTGCCACCATGTCACCTGGTGCCTGTAGAAAGTATGGCCTGAAAAAGCGTTCTTGAACTGCTTCTTTTTCCCCTCCTTCTGGAACCCGGGAGCGTACTCTACAAGACAAAAACTGTATGTATATGTTTGGAAGCTAAATCCTTTTTTAGAGCTGAATAAAGAAGAAAATTGTAGAAAAGCATGAAAATAGCTCGAGCTAAATTAAAGGGGAGAAAGAAATTCATGGATTGTAACTCAAAATTACATTATGATTTAATACTGTATATTTTCTATTTAGAGTGATTATCAAATGAACTATATCATACAGTATCATTGGGTTTTCCAGCTGCCCTTTGTTTCTTTTTGCCTTTTTTTGGCTGAATTTCATTTTACTAATCCAATCCTATCCTCTAAATCCAGTGCAACAAGTGAAATAATAATTTGCTTAAGCATTTGAAGGTGACCTAGTGTATGGGAAATTGGTAATCACAGCCTGAACCTCTGATTAATCAGCTGAGGCAAATGTTGGGTCAGCTGTGGGAGCACAGGTGAGAGTAATTTAGCTGTGCTTCTGGAAGGGGTGAAGCTTGATTCCACCTCCTCTAGACCTCATTTAAGGGCTGACCACCACTAAGGCAGCATCTCTTGAAGGTCGCTCCTTGGTGGAGTCTACCTCAGTGTTTCTCAGCAGACCAAAGGCTTCCATATGGGTGTGTTTTTCCTGTAAATAACCTTTTGGATGTTTACTACTCTCTTTTCATTATTGTCACTGTACGCCTTCAAAAACGTTACATTCTAGAAGCAAGATATTGGGAGGGAAATACTACCATTATTTCCCTTTTTTTTTTTTTTTTTAAACTGAAATAAGATGTGTTGAGATATAGCTGCCACTTATTTTGAATGCTTTTACCTGTGAGGTTGAAGTGTTGATACTCGGCCCCGAACAGGGATACTCTGAACCATCAAGTGGCCTGAACAACTTACTCTACCCTGTAAGTTGCAATGGGAAAAGAATTAATAGCTTGTAAATAGCTCATTCAGTTGTAAAGTATAAATATTTAATATTTACAGTGCATTAGAATTCATTTGTATTATATAAGTGAATTAAGTATCTTTGCTTTTTAAAAGAAAGTGTTATCAATGTGTGGTGGACTGCACTAGGCGGGGGTTTCTTTGTCTGCTTAGAGTGATGCATTCCTCCAACTCTTCAAGGATGTGACAATACATTTAGCAACAGCTCTATGTAAACCAGCTGCAGTGGAAATGCTAAGTCATGGCTTGAACCAGTGATTGACCACCTGGTGGGAAGGTAGGGTCAACTCAGGGGAGCTGAGGTGCATGCTGCGCACCTTACTAACCAGAAGAGATGGAGCCAGGACCCACCCCTTCCCAGACCTCATTTAAGGGTTGGCAGTGGAGGTGAGGGTATCTTGATGGAGATCCCTATGTACCTGAGGCCTTCCAAGGGTAAGCAGCTTCATTCCTTTATTTCTATACCTAAAGCTGCTGCATTTGAGCATATACTTACTTGCTGTAGCCTGGGACTTTGCTACTGTGCTCTCAGTGCTGTGCTTTCCATTGCATTATAGCATTACACCAGCTTAAGTAGCATCAGTCCCTACTCCTTCATTCCTTCTTCTCTATCTCCGCAGGTACTGTATGCTACTGACTTAATGCTAGCATAATTTTTATCCGTGCAGCTACATGGAAGCTGAGGAATAGTTGGGTGGAAATATAATTCAGAACTGAGGGGAAATTTCACCTGGAAGTCGTCTGATTTAATTGTCTGTACTACTAAATAACAAGCTGAATTAGCACAGAGTGAAAGCATAGAGTCAGAGCACAAGACTATTTGCGGATCCGTATTTTTGCAGCCTAGGTAAAGGATAATTGTTTAGTAATGATTTCAGATCTGATGTACCTATTTATTTTCCTTTGCACTGCTTTTTCTGCCTGAAACATCTGCCTTGTGACCATATCTCAAAAGATATCTGACCCCAATGGCAAGGGGAGGGTGACAGAAGTAGGATTGGAGTTACTAACATGAGAAAATGTCCATAGCGATTGATGAATCTGAATTTTGATATGACCATGACTGAAACTCAAACTAGATGGCCTGATCTATGTTCGTAACGTATATATTAGAAAAAGCAAGTGTTTTTAATGGAGGAAAATAAAATGCGTTACTTGTGGGTTTGCAGCCATAATAGTATAGTTGCCGTCATCATCATTAGTAGAAGCTTCAATATGTAAAGAACATGTTCCATCTTCTTCTCTGCTCATCTTGAAATGCATGTTTTTCTTTGAAATCTGCTTGCCGTCCTTGAACCAGTATATCTGATGAAGGGAAAAAACAGTGGCTTAAACTTGCTCTGAAGTCACATGGTGACTGTAGCAGTGTAGATTAAAAGCATGATGGGATTTGGCCAGTTGCTTGTACAAATTTTACAATCTTAAAAAACTTACAGAAGGGTAACAATGTGAAATAGAATGATTCCAGGCTGAACTGCGGAAGTTGAATGGCTCCTTTATACAGATGGGATTGTCAGGTTCTTTTGGTTACCTCAGATCAGCTCTCGTCTTTCTGAGAAGTTATATTTTTGTTTTTATGGCATTTTCTTGAAGCCAAGTGGTTGTGATGCAGCCCATACAGTGCATCCAGGCACAGGAGCGGGTATTGCTACTTCAGCAGTTTGGGGGAAATAGTTTGTATTGGAGCTCTCTCCAACGAAATAAGTTCTTCTGAATGCAACTATCCAGAAATGTGCAGGAAATGGCAGGTAGTTGATTTTTATTTCTTTACTGCTAACGTTGAGAATGACTTACCTTGGGAACAGGTATCCCGACAATTTTGCAAGTGAATGTGACTGGAGATCCTTCCATGACCCGGAAATGCTTGAGTCTCTTGTCAAAGATGGGTGCTATGTATTTGCCTGTAGGGATTTCCTCATGTTGAATTTCATCGTCTGATTCATCCACAGGGGTACGTTCAAGGCGAAATTCTATTTCATTCATCAGCCTCTGCTCAAAGCTTGAAATCCTGTATTCCTGCAGAGTGAGAGAGACATAGCATCTGAACAAGATGAGTTATGTTATGTGATATTTTCAGTCACTTTTGGATTAATGATAAATGAGTGAAAGTGAAAAAAGCCTATACAAACTAAGACTTCTGAAACAGTCTGAATTTAGTCTGCAGACATCGACCTGAAGTTTGAGAAATTTAACTAATGAAACTAAGTATTTTCAAAGGCAGTAAAAAATAAATAAATCAGTTCTCAAAATTCCCAGTGAAAGTCTATATCGTTTTATATCATTGACCCCAAAAAGAGAACTTTGGAACATAGAATTTTTAAGGAACTCAAAGATTAGTCACCTGCTACTTATTTAGATGAATACTGCTAAATATTTCAATTGAGAACTAAATAGGGAGTAGTATACCTACTGAAAGAGAAAGCTGGCAAAAAAAGTTAAATGTTTTCAGAGTGCTTTACCTTCAGGATATAACCTGATCAGGTTTCTAACTGCTGTAGCGGAGAAAGAGGATGTAAGCACATAAACCCTTAAAGCACTGAATAGATAGGAAACTAATATACTTCTGTTTGAGTGACCACTTCCAGATAGTTTTTTGTAATTATGAGCATCTTCCATAATCCCTTGATGTCAACTAGTCATCTCTCACCCTTATCAGCACTGTTCTGCATGAGGTCTCACGTCAAGACCAAGAAACATTTGATTAAATGCATTGCTATGACATGAATCTTCACATGAACTTCCAGGTTCAGTTTTTAATACCATGCCTGTATTTATCCAGGGCGTTGTGAGGCAAAACATGTGAATGGACTTATGTGGGAGCAGATGCTTCCTAGCTACACTAATACATACAGCTGCAAGAATATCTAACTTAAGTCATAAAGAAACAACTTAAAGCGAAGCTACTGTCATATATAGTAATAATGATGCACATTTTTTTAGGCCTGCTTTTGTGCAGTTTATAAGTGCAGCACTTGTGTTCCTGCTTTTGTTGAAGAATGTATTGGTCTGACAGCTGACATCTCTGAGAGCAGACTTCTGTTTGATTCGATTCCCATGGCAGGCATGGATGCTTGGAATCTCACTTTAATGTCAGATATTGCTGATATCATAAGGTTTTGTTGCTTAGTTGTATGGAGGATTCTATTTGTGGCTTGGAAGAAAAATATGAGGAATTCTAAAAGTGTAATTTCCATTTTTTTTTTTTAAATAGAATTTTAGTTTCTAAAATTCTGAATCAAGTAAGGACAAAGTCTATCCTTCCATCTTTCCCATTTAATGATGAGCAATATTAAGGAAGTTCATCTTATCCAAAGTCTTGTTGCTGGTTAATAAACTTTGAGAGATTCCAAATCATCAAACTTGCATCCTTGATCATTTAGGCATTCTATTGTGCTTTTGATAAATAGCTCCCAAGGAGTAACGATGGAGTGGCATCACAAAAAGCTAGCTAAAAATGTCTTCTGAGTTCTTGAGGAGCTTTCGGAGACAGAACTGGCCAAAGGTTGAGGGGTTCCACTCCTCCCTGTTTCTCTTATACTTCCAGACTGTTGCTTCCACTCTACTTCTTTGGATCAGTGCTTCTAATTGCAGTGTAACAGCATTCACATAGAGCTTAAGTTGCTGTGTGCTCCTTTGGGATACTTCAAGAGAGGCTCAGAGCCCCATTCAGCCTGACCTGGGGTGTCTGCAGGGATCCACTACCTCTCTGGGCAACCTGTCCCAGGGCCTCACCGTCCTTATAGCAAAAATAAATAAATAAATAAAATATTCCTTATCTCCAAATAACATCTTCAAATATACCACTGCCAGTACAGCTTTGGCAAACAGGGATTTTTGAGCTTGCAGACCTATCTAACTGTGTGACATTCACCACAGAGAGGAAGTCAGCCACTAGGTGGTACCATCTACTTTCTTGGTAGGCTGTTTGCTCTGTGGGCAGGTCAGCTGCTGGTGGTCAGCAAACAGTCTTATGAAGTTTCAAATTGTTGAGCTTTTTAAACTATTATTCTGTTTTGTTTCCCACAGCATGTCTCAACAAACCACTTCAATAGATCAAATTTTAATTCCACTTAAGACTGCAAAAATAAGAGATGCTCTGATTTCTGATCAACCAATACTATAATTTTTCCCTTTAGATGGCAAGAGCCAGTTACAGTTTTCCAAGGGGATAGTTAAGTGATTGGCCCTTTAGCCTAAGAAAAGGTCCGCATGTTTTCAGAAAGGAAAAATCAAGTAAGAATGTCATCAAAAGGTACTGCAGTCATATTTAGATCCTAGTCTCCCATAAACTAAGTAACTTAGATGTAAATTCTGTGGTGGCCAGCATACAGAAAAATATATTTGGATGTTTTTCTTTCCCTTCCACTACTTTGAGAACTTTTTAATACAATTCTTCACATTGCTCATGCCTTAACAGCAGAGAGCAAAATCTGTGGCAAAAAAAAATTTCTACTGAGAAAGGATTTCTTTGCCTGGGTCAGCCAATAGGATCTATTGACTCTATACATCATTTTAAGAATGAAATTATTTTCGGTGCGTTCAGGTACCGTGTGGCCTTTGGAAATGTGTATGCTAATTAGGGACTAATGAAGCTAGATGTAATCTCTCTCTTTCCCTTCAACTAGTGATCTGTCACATGATTAAAATATAGCAGATGTGGTAGTTTACCCACTTAAATGTGTTAATTCTTTTTATGTGAAGAATCTTTAAAAGTTGTATAACTATTTCTGGATATTGCTGATACAATAAGATAATTATAAAGTTAAATACAGCATTTTTGTTATGTTCCTCACTAGTTGTGGCTAGAACTTTGGTACTGTTAAGTACTTTTCAAGGTCAGTAGGGCTGATGAACAGAGAAGGTGAGGTAACCCATTAATTTGTTACCTCAGAAACTAGACACGGTCTACCAATGGTGACTTTATACTCCTGGAAGGCAACTCCAAGCTCAGATTAGAATAAAATGAGTGAGGATGACGAACATTAGACATGAAGAAGAAATTATTTACTAAGAGTATGATGAGGTAGTGGAACAGGTCATCTCCATCAACACTGGGCTCTTATAACTGGCTCCTGTTTTTCTGTCTATGGAAGCCACAAGAGTGATTTTCTTTTCATGCTGATGAACCTGCCTCTTAGGCCAGAAACTGTATGAGTTGATTGCATGTATCTGGATTGCCTGTTTTAAGGAGTTATATTCAAGGAAATGTATTTTAAACTAAAAAAAAAAAATTGATATTAGGATTCTTACAGTGTGTTGTGTTTATATTTGAAATGCTAAGACTGAAGTGTGCTGATATTGCCTGTATATACATTTGTATGCTTACACAGAAACCAACAAGGCTAAATTAACATTGATGTTAACACCAGAGTATGTAGGTCAAAGCTACATGAAACTTCTTTTAAAGAACAGAAATCCCTGAAATAAGGAGAAATACATAATCACAAAGGGAATATAATCTTTGCTATTTTTTGCTTAGTTGATAGATTTCCTCCTAAGATTATCAAGGACAGGAAATGGCTGTTAGTATGGCTGTTTTCATCACATAAGCCGTAAAACTATTTCTGAATATGATTACATAAGTGCAGTAGGGCAAAGTGTTTGTTGATGTGGTTCACACAAGTATTCTTTCAAATGAACAAGAACAAAGAACAAATCAATTTGGTCATTGTTAAGACTGGGCTGGAGTTCAGCATACTGGAGAGACCAAGGGGATGAGTACAAAGGTTCCAGCTCTTCTTCTGGGTCAAAAATCATTTATCATTATCACTAAAGCAATTTATTACTTGCAAATGAATTATTTTGGCCCTTTCACATGGCACAAATGTCATAGCATCCATGTGTAAATATGAACACTAGAAGAGTCTAGCTATTCTGTGGTACACAGACAGCTGTCAACATACAGATCAACTCAAAGTGATTGAACAAGATGAAAAAAGAAGTGTCTGTTTCTTTTTCCTCTAGTTTGTGCTGGAGAAGTATTCCAGCAGCTTCCTCAGACAACCCTAACTGTAAAGCTGAGATGTCCCTCTGAATGAGGGCCTGTTCCACACTGTCTGAAACTCTTATTTTTTTGGTTTTTTTTGGTTTACTGTTCTGGAAAAGGTGAGAGAGAAACTTAGGTGTCATTGTCGTGAAGCTGTTCTGAAAGGTGGAATTTCTAGATTTCTATCCTGCTGGTAAAGAATTGTCTGGTCTACAACCTGGAATAATACAGTTTGCTATACCTGCTGGCTGTCCTGGGAGTTAAAAGCTGTAAACTTGATTATCCTCAGATTGAGGAAGAAACTGAGTTAAGTCTCCTGTGTCTTGGGATTTGTCCTAACCTCTTGCTGCAATTGGATAAAACTGATACTCATCCAGCGTATCTTCTGTTTGAAAGAACTGAGCAAATCTGATTTCAGATGTTTGGAATAAATGAACCACTTTTTTTTTTTAATGCTCCCAATTGTACAGAATGTCACCTGGCAATATAACATGCATAATAATAATTATATATACATAATAATATCAACATAAGTTACAAGTATGGTGTTTCATTTTTTTTTTTTCTAGTACAAATGACAGCTTGTTATTGCATTTGCTTGTGTACCAATACTGCAGGTAGAACTGTGGCAAATTCATACTTGTATTTCTTTCTGACTATCATAGCTGTATGAATCTGAAGACTAATCTGCTCTGTTTTATGCAACGTCAGCAAGATTATCAACTACTATTCTGGATTACTTTGGTGGTGGTGATGAATGATGTATTGAATGAAACAGAAGGAGTACATCTGGATTATTAGATACCATGCTGAGTGCATAATGCTGACATATAGGAAAATCTTGACTTGTAAGCTAAACACTTCATATGGAAGTCAATGATAGATAATAAATAGAGCATCAGGATGTAAATCACTCATTGTTTTCTGCAATTTATACAGTAATACAAAAAAATAAATAAAAAATACCCGTACTTTAAGACACAGATGGTCATCTGCATTTTTATTCTGGATGACCTATACATGTTCTGCAGATACTGTCAATGAGGTCAAATGCTACTATTGAAATTTGGGGTTATAATAAGGATAATGCCATAGGATGCTTTCTATAAAAGGGATATAATGAAATTGCATGTAGAAAATGCAAGGAAGCCAACAGTTGAGGATTCTTGCTGGATGTTTAACTCCATCTCTTACACAGAGAAGAGTTGTGCTTTTATTTAATTTCTCTTAAATACAGTTCTTTTTCTCACATTATAGCAACCAATTTAATGCAAATATGCAACATATGGGATGAGAATGTCTCACTTTAAAATGTTTTAACTACAAGAAGTAAAAACAGGACAAAATCTGAGTGTGATTCCAGCTCTATAAAATATGATTCTCATATTGTTGTCCTATAAATGGCAAAGCAATAGGAATTTTGAACAATTCTACCCAACTAGTCTCTTTAATCACTAATAATTACTTTAATCACCTTGAGCTTTAAACAACTTGTAAAGTGGAAAAATGAAGTCCAATGTGCATTAGCTTCTACAAGAAGAAAGGTTTAGCATTTATATCCTTCTGATAGAGATTATGAGAAATGAAACTACAGTGTCACAAACTAAAACCTCTAGAGCTGCATCCCCTCATATTTCCCTTTTAAAGCTTTACTTTGCTATTCCAAAACAGTACTTACCACAAAAGCTTACTTTGCAAAGTAGTATAGCAGCTTAACTACATAAACATCATTTCTACCACAAGTTGTATTACATACTTTGTTCACAAGAAAAAGATGCCTTAGTAATATTTGATTTTCTTACCTGCTGGCTACTTTGTTGATTAATATCTTCTCTGAAATGTAGTTTCCTCTCCAGGTCCTTTACAAGAGCAGCTTTATTTTCCCGAATAGATTCATCTGTTGGTAACTGCAGAGGCTTTGGATTTTTCTTTGTTACTCCCTGGGTTGAGCTATTAAAAGAAAATTTTTATATGCATACTAATACACATATATGCACCTGTCTGATAAAATTTATTAAGAGTCAGTTGTCTGGAAAACCTATTTACACATAAACCAAAGCACAATTTGGGATTTTTTTGTGTGTGTGGTGTTTCTTGTTCTGATTAATGCTATTAAGAATGAAATACATTTTAAAGAGAGTAAACATTATAGTATTATAATAAAATTATAGGTTCCATTTGTATGAGTCCTGGATAGATGATGTTGCAATGAATTATTGCCATGATTATGCAATTAGCAGGTTTTACTGTATCATGCAATAATTTAGAAAGTACACTTTCATATTGATCTTTATCTCACATCTTCAGTGATTTCTCACTCTATCACCTTCCTTTATTTTTCCCACCCTTTTATGGCACATATATAGATCAGTTCTTTTAATTTTAATTTTGTTTTGTAGATGTAGCATGCTTTCTTTTAGTGAGGTCTGAAAATAGTAATCTCCTGACTGTCATTTAAGAACTGAAAAATACCAGCCACACAATATTAGAGTGCAATGTTCTAGTAGATTTCCAGTGGCTAAGATCTTAATAACAGGAGGTCTAGGTAAAAGGCATGACATACTTTGCTGTGTGAAGTATCTTCCTTGTGGATTGTTCTGCAGGCATGGTAACCTCTGAGATTGCAATCATGGTGTAAGGAGCTCTGGTTATATAAGCATTCAGCACACATGAGAAAGGTGAAATGTAGCAAATTTAAACTATCTGGTAGGCATATTGTAAGGATTTACTTGGTAATGCCTTTGTAATGGTTTATTTGGTACGACAGGCAAAGGAAACAACCTTGTGTTATTAATGCAAATATAATAGTACTTGAGCACTTGTACACCAGTTCTGAATGGGAGGAAGGATAATGGATTAGTAATTGGATTTCAGTTTTGCTTGCTGCTGCAAAGTTATAATAGCAGAACCAAAGACCAGAGTTGGGCATAGTTAAAACATGCTAGCTTTATTGTGTATGCCTTCCCAGAATGGTGGGGCCATGAAAGATTCCATGTTTTAATGGTGGCTATCACTAATTTGAAGTGTACTGTTGGCAAAGGTGGGAAATATTGCTTGCTTTGTGCAGGATTTGAAGTTATAAGAATAGAATTGTATAGATCTGCAGATGCTAATCATATGCTAACAAAGAATTCAGTATCTGCAAAAAAGGATATTAATTTTAACTCTGCAACTCTGAAAAAGGAACTGCAAAGGCCACAATCTTTCTAGAACATCAGCACCCTGATTTGCTTGTATGGTGTTAGCCACTTTGTCAAGAAATCCTGCTGGCTGTCAGTTCAAATATATTTGTGCAAACCATTAATTCTTTGAGTTTTTCTCGGAGGCTTTCAATTCAGAAAGCGTTGCAACCAGAAAAACATTTTTCCATAAATTATTTCTTTCGATCTACCATGTGTAGGAAATAGCACATTGCAAGGTAACTTTTAAAAGCTGTGCTTACAATAGTGCTAACATGAAGTGTTTACAACGTGTAAGAATGCTTTCGTAGCTGTTGTAGGCACATGGTCTTAGAATGACTTAACTTGCAAGCTCATTAAGTCTTATTTTTTTTCCCAGTAGAATAGTCCTATTAATTTCTGACTGAATCCCAATACTCTTGTAGGCATCTGTTTGAAAACTCTCTATAGCTTGAATTTATCTTGCCCTTGAGAGAGAAGTTAAATAAGATAAATAAGCTTATTTTTATTGAGACTTCTCTCTTCTTAACTGAATGTGAAGGTTAGAAGAAATTGGGAGAATATGTCACTCACTCTTCTATTTTATGAATGACCTGCATTTCAGGAAACTCTTCAATGAACCTTCAGACAGAGATATATCTTAGTTTCCCTTAATGTCTCTGCTTCTGCATGTACAGTTTATACTACTTACGTGACTGGTGTGCTTCTAGGCAGCCCCATAGCATTTGTTGATGGTGGAGATGGAAGTGAAGGAAGAACAGCGCTGAGGAAAGCTGCTGGATTCTGAATCCAGCCAGTTGGGGAGACAGGAGCAGGAGTCACACTTTGTGGCTGAAATTGTTTTACACTGGATGTAGACAGTGTTAATGGGACCGTGGTTTCTTTAGGGCTTGGTGAAGACTGTTCACTTTTGCCTGTAAATCCTCCTGATGACCTTGATTGTATGGATGGAGGATTTCCTGTGACATTCTCCCTGCTATTTGTTCTTTGAATTCCTTGAGAGACACTGCTGAATATTGTCACCGAGGAGCTAGAAGAGGAAATGATAGGTGGTGTGGTCTGTGATGGTAGGAACTGCTTAGGTCGGGTATAGCTGAATGCTTGCGAAACAGAGGCTTTGCTTTGCTTGTATGTGGTTGAGGTGGACTGTTGATTGAGTGAAGTAGCAGAACTCGGTAAAGCAGTGTTGAATGACGAGTCTCTTGTAGATGTCTGATGCAGTTGCTGTTGCTCAAGCAAGACCTGGTTGTGAAGCTGTTTTAACTGGGTGAGGTCACTGCATATGAAACAAAGATGAGCAAGATTAGTCATGACCCTGGGTGGAAACCTGAACATACTGGCTATGTTTCTGTATGTGAATTGCAAGAGAAAAGACCTATGTCCTATGATAGAATAACAGTTTGAAAAAGTTGCTAAATGACATTCTCTAACAGTATGAGAAGAGACTTATTGCAAGGTGGCTACTAAACTTTCCTTCCTCCCTGATCATTATCCTAATAAGGAACAAAGTGCTTTGAAAATTTCTTGGCTGAAGATGGTTCTTGCACTTCAACATGTAAAATATAACTTAAGACCTTACCTGAAAATATTTAAGAGCTAGCATTGTTCAGTTCTGCTGTGTATTACTTTAGTATAGCTTTGCTTCTGCTTAAAAAGTAGGACTGGGTTTGCTGGAATGAGAATTTGCAAGCCTGAATGCAGTTATTCACCTCTTGCTCAAGTGAGTTCTGAGAACAACTTTTTGGCTAATAAGGCTTTGTGATAATCCGCACTGACATTTGATGACAGGCAGCAGTGATCAATTTGAGAGTACTCATGCAGTTGTTATTTCTTAGATGCTATTTACTGTGTATTGTATTCAAGGCTTTTTTACTTTGCAATTATGAAAAGAATACTTAACAAAATAAACCACTTGACAATGTAAAATGTATATGGAAATACAGCATATGGAAAAATACTCTAGCCTTTCCACTTCCAAACAAAGTCAGAAAGAACTTAAAAGAGAACGATCATGAAATGCGTTGTCCGGTGTTGAATAAATACTGTCAAAAAGTGAAAAATATAGATGTAGAAACTAAATGGCACTGCTAAAGTAAGTACATGAAGTTAAATAAACTTCTTTTTATTTAAAGAAATTATTGTTTCTATAATTTACAAAGCAAAAAATAGTGTTAAATTCTGTTTAAGTTAGGAATTTCAAGTTTCCAAAACTAGAAAGAGAACAGAAGTTGTGCAATGCTGACTTTTTGTTTCTTTCTCATATGTCTAACAAAGGAATGCGTTATGCAGTTTCTGTTTGGTTGGTTGGTTTTTTTTTTCCTGAGAGAAATCATGGTTTATGGAAGCAGTGATGGAAGTTGTGGCCAACATAAACACCGCTTCTTAATCACACTGTATCTCTGCAAGTAAATAGGCTTCAATAATAATGATAATAAAGCTCTGCTCCAGGTTCTTCCTCTACCACATCTTAAGTTATTTTCTCACTTGTAATGTTTCAGTCTATGGAATTACATCCCTGCTTAAAAGCATCAGTGAGTTACTTTATAAAGTCCTTCCCTAGCCTTTAGTTAAAGCTGCTCTCTGTGTAAGAAGTGTGCTCTTTGTGAAGCTAGATTTTGGAGGTTCTTAAAATGCTGAAATGATTCTTAATACACTGCAGTGTACATTCCTGAGATTTTTCTGTAAGAAAATTACACAAATGTTTAGAACTTTCCCTTGGACTCAGTGCACTAATCACGCAGGTGCTTTTTAGTTCAATTGATTTCGCATTACCAAACACTAAGTATTTTATCTGTGTTTTGTTTTAATTTTTTTTTTTTAGAAGTTACATTTGTAAGAGATAATCATGAGGCATGGCCTTTAGGACTATGGTTGCTAGATAGTTGCTTGCCCATACTGTGGGCAAGACTGAAAATGAATTCTCTTGGCAAAACTGCATACTTAAAATTGAGTGAGATATATCTGAAAAGGCAGCTTCTATCTTGCCTGCACAGAAGCAATATTGTTATCTGTTGTTTGCAGATAAAAGCAGTGTAGAATTAAATCTTAAAGGGGTGAGTATTTTCTTTAAACTTGGGGAATGCTTTTCTCAAGAGGGATGTACAGAAAAGTCTACCTATTTAGATCATGTTTTCTGAGAGTACAGTTAATTAGACTAGTATTGTGTGATATTGCTTGTTCCATGTTTGAGTCTTGCGCCTTAGTGCAGCAGTCTCTTAGACTATGAATAAACATATGATAATGCAGATACTAAATAACATTAGTGATGCTGCTGAGGCTTAGAATACCTTTTACTTACAGCTTTGGTTTAGCTAGTACTGGAGGGGGTTCCTTGGATGGTGATGTTGGCTCTGGTATTTTCACTGGCTGTCCATTTATCTTGTCATGAAAATAGCTGGGTCTGGTTTTGTTTGTAGAGCCAAGTCCATCTTCTGGTGGCGATTCACTTCCTTTATCATCTTCAGGCAGCTTGAAGTGCACACGGAGGCCTATCTTGGAACTTGACCTGGGTTCGTTGTGGTTCACAAGAACACCTTCAAGTTTAGGTTTGGGGTTTTCATTTCCTACACGCTGGGAAGGATTATGTGGGGGTGACTGATTTTCAACAGCAACTGAGTTGATTGAGCTCATTGTGTGAAGGGCAGCAGCATTATTACTGTCTTCAGATGCTGAAATAACAAACATCAAACTTGAAGATAAATACAATAAATTATGGTGAAATGAAATTAGAGAATTTGCAATTGGAAAAAGTCACTCTAATGTCTTTGCCAGCTGTTGGAAGGAGTAATTTGACCTTATTCCTTTAACAATGGGCTCCCTTAACAAAGAAATACTGGAAAGGGGGAAGAAGCAGGAGGAGCTGCCAGAGCCCTTGTTTGGAGGATCCAGTAGAGTTCTACAGCCACATTCCTGTGATTTCCACCAGTGTATGATAAAATATAAACTTTATTTTCAACAGGATTCTCTAACTCATTAGTTGTGAGGATTATTTTCACAGGCCTTGAGTTGAATTAGAGTCAAGTGTGCTGTGTTATTTTTTTTTTTTGTGCTGGTTCTTTGCTTGCCTATCTGCTTAGTGCTTTGACAGCATGAATCCTGTTGGCAGTATAAAAGAATCTGTTTGGAAATTTTCTCGTTTGGCTCAGGGTTAAAGGGCATTTGAAACAGCCAATTGGACAGCCCTTCAGATTCCAGAAATGGCTGTTGCACAGATCTTAAAGTAAGCAAGAGCCCTGTTGTGGGAAGGGTTGTGGGGAATTCATTCCCCAACAATCCTATTTCCTCACATTTCTAACTGGGGAAAGACTTCGAAAAAAAGACGTAGCATTCTGTATTTCTGACACAGATACGCTCCTTGGATCACACAGTGCAACAGTGTGCCCTGCTTGTATTTAATAGCAAGCAAAAGACTAAAGCAATCTCTTACCTTTGACAGTTAGCTGAGCTATACTAGATACTGTGCCATACTTATTGCTTGCAGTACAGGTGAAACTGCCAGAATCTTCTGAAAATACTTCAGCAATAACCAGAGTACAAATTTCCTCTGCAAAACATTGGAGCAGTATTATTACTTGTAGTGAGCATACACTGAACAAACACAAAGCTTTGACTACCACAGGGGACACTGTAATAAGGTTTTTCACCTTGTTCAGTTTAATTTTTTTTAATCTTTATTATCAGTTTTGGCAGCCCTTGTGTGCAGCAGCTGTTATCAGCATTGTCTGCAGCAACTGGTACACTCTGTGCTCCAGCATGCCCAATAAAAGTGGAGAACAGGTGGCAGCAGTGTTTGGGAAACATTGGAGAATGTCCTCCTAATCATGTGAAGTAGACTTTCTTCTTCTCTGAGAAGAACTTAGAACTGAATTTGGAGAAATATCACGCACTCTGTTCACAAGTCACTTAAATATATTTATACTTGCAAAATGAAAGATTAACTGGGAAAATTCAAGTAGAGTCACTCTGAGATGAAGAAAGGCAAGACATGCTTTATGGCCAGCATTTTTCAGAAGTACTAGTGAAGACTTGCAGGTAGAGGGGATTGTGCTAATTGTGCTTTTAGAAAGTTGCTTTCCTCTTTTCTGTGAAGAAATCTCTTGTGGGTGTGAAAAACGTGAGTGCAAAATTTTGTTGCAAAAATCAAATTACATTCTGAATACTCAATTGGGGATTACTGCCTGAGCAGTATCTGACATCTGGGCAGCAGTACCAGCTGCTAAATACTGGTGATTTAGCACGGTGATATAAATGAAATATAAATGAACTGGATGATCTCCAGAGGCCTCTTTCAAGACCTGATTCTCTGATTTTACGTCTTCAGATAGCTGGAAAGAGGAGGGAGAGTAGCATCTAAAGGGTGCCAAAACATGGGCTGATAGCATTTTGTCTTTAATTGGTGACTACTTTGTTACAATTTTGCAATAAATGTTCCTTAAGCTTCACAGGATTAATATTTTTGAGTATTTCGTTGAAGACTCTCGTACCACACTTAAATGTGATTTTCATGTTATTCCCTAAGGAGAATCTAGTAGCAGAAAAGAGGTTATCTGCTAACAACTATAGAGGAATAATAGTTCATTCTAGTAGTAGGATTATAAGAACTAGTTTAAGGCATTATAGTATCTAGTTTATAGTACTTGGATTTGCCAACCACTGCATGCATGGAAATCCAGATTCCTTCTGAATGAGCAGCAGGTGATGAGGCAGTGACAACTGCACCCAACTGGTTACCCACTAAAAACTGCTTCACATTACTCAGCAGTGATGCCAATGGACGGTAAAGGAATGGCATTGGTAGGTTCTGGTAGAAGCTCAATTTATTCGTTCCTAAATTCAAGAGGCACAGACATTGCAGAGAGAGGGATAATCCCATAAATTTCACAAGAGTCTATTTCAAGACATTTCTGGGGGTAAGAAAGTCTTCTAATATGGCAAGGGGGAAAGTTACTCAAGTCTGTATTCCATGATTGGTAATTTTCTTTGTCTCAAGAGGGGGCTACTTTATTTTTAATAGTGAAAAACATAACAGAGAAGGTGACTATTTTATAGATCGGTAACCAAAATCTATAAGACTCTTTTGCTCAAATGAAGCAGAGTAGTTTGTTCTGCTCTGACCCTTAAAGTGAGCAAATCCAGTCACTTTTTTAGGATTTGCTGATATCAGGGGTGGAACACCTGATGTGATACTCTCGTATTACAGTGGTAGGGAGAAAAGGGAATGGCTGACATGGCTAAACATCTGATGCAATATCCCCAACTGGTGAAGCAGATAAAAATAGCTCAGTCCTACATCATTTGGTGTACTTCTGAACCTCAGATGTAGGGTTCCCTCATACATTAATGTTGGTAATCCTCAGCACATAAATGTGTAATGGTTAGGTCCTAAGACAGAAAACTGGGTCAAACCAGAATGGAAACATTATTTTCTTCAAAAGTGGTGTAATTAATTCGAGTTGTATGCTTATAGAATATTCTATAGTTAAATATATCTCACTAATAGCTGTAGGAAGTGAGTAAATTAAGAAACTGCTTTAAATTATATAGTTTAAATAATTAATATTTTGTGAGGTTAAATCACTGTAGTGGTTTAATAAAGTGTAAGCTTTTTGGTGATACTCACCTGGTTCGGCCATAGATCGTGGCTCTAAAGGGAAGAGAAACAGAATTAGTGCATCAAATATATTTACTTTGGCCAATATATTCTTTTTCTTGAACACTAACTATACAGCCTGATCTTCTCAGTATGATACAGTATTCCTTTTGGAGCAATGTTCTGTTTAGAGGGTGGCAGAGACAGTTAAGCCTTGTACTCAATGGTGTGTCAAATCCATGGAACCTTATAAGCACCTATGAACAGAAAGTAAATTCTGCTAGAAGGAGATTTTTGCAGTCTTAGTTTTACTTCAGTGTGTGTTCTGAAGATGATTTCTGAAGCTATTACACACATGAAATCACGTTATTATAAGAAAGCCTTTTATTTAAGTTTGATTTAGTGTGATATTTATAGATTTTTCTACTGAGCTTTAGCAATTTCAACATTCTAATGATGCATGTGCAAACCAGAGACATTTCAGCTGTATTAGAAAAGGGAAATAGAAATGTATGTTCATAACCTATCATGTATTATGTGCAAGCATGTTTGTGTGAGAATGCTAATGTGTACATCACATTACTGCTCTGGAGAAGTAAGCAATCCCCTGTCTGCAAGCACTAGTGTAGTGGCACTTAAGTAAAAGATGAGGCACTTCATAGGCAATAGAACTCTATATAAACTGTGCAGAAAAAAAGAAGAAACAGCAGAATTAAGGCTGAGTTAGAAAAGGACACTGAGGTATAAAGGAGATTAAAGCAGAAGGCAAAACAATGCAGTAGTTTAGGGAACCTGAGACAAATGCTACCTGTCAGTGAGCTGTTCAATTCATCCACAGTTTTGGCTTCTGGGACGCAGATTTATTGCTTTAAGTATGGCTTATGTGGCTCTTAACATTGTAATAAGAAACCCAGTGTTACTAACTACGTTAGTAGTTCTGTTGCTTGCCTGGAAGAAACCTACTTTTCTGTAAGATCCGAAAATCTGGAGAATCTTCTATCAGTGTTCCTTCTCTGTACCATTCAACCTTTGGGGAAGGCGCTCCTTTCACGCGACATTCAAAAACTACAAGCTGCCCCTCAGAAGCTGAAATGTCCTGTAGCATCTGACAAAGAAAATGAATACACACAGTCAGTAAATGTTTCATTGGACTGGAAGTGCAGTGTTTGAGGCACAGACTCAGATATAAATGATCCAAATAGTTTATTACTAGTTTTCACATCCCTTCTATATCTTCACAAGTTTTTGTTTTCTAACTTTCCCATCCGCCCTTACAACTTTCCCAACCACCTTTACATGTCAACAAAGCATTCTACAAACACTTTTCAACTGTCCATGCAGGCACATATCCAATCAGAACTGTGAGTCCCTTCTTCTCCTTCCAGTGGTGTCCTTGGTTCTCACACTGCTTATCTTGCTCCACAGCTGCAGCTCTGAACAGCTTTTCTTGTATTCCCACATAGAAGTAATACTGATTTTAGTAAGGTTTTGTAAAGTTACTTGAGTGCTTGAATGGCTTAAGAAATGCATAATTCCTGCATTTCCTTTTGCAGCTGGAAAGTTTTCTCTCTATACAATTAATTTATCTCTTAATGAAATAAGTCATGAAACAAGTTACCTTTGTAAATACAGGAGCAGCAACTATAGGTCTTCCATCCAATCCTTGCAAATAGTTAGTGGGGCTTTCAGCCTGTAGATTGCAAAAAATCACACAATGTTCAGGTAAAAAGAGGATATTTTTCCATATGTAGGAGAGATGTGATACATCCTTTGCAATCTAATTAAATAATTTGAAAACTGAAAGGCTTGGGCACCTCCCACCCTCCCCTTGAACTTGAAATGAAGAGGGCTTCCTGTAAAAATTTTATTATAGTTTAAATAATTTCTGGGGATGAATAGTGAAAAATACATCAATTTTAGAAAGCATTGCTATTATAACGTCCTAGATGAGAGAATTATTCACAGAAAATATAGGTTCTGAAAGGAAGAGGATACTTGAGTGAGTGTCAGATTGCAAGGCAGATATTGTATGGACTCTGAGGAGTATGAAATGTGCTTTATGATCATGGAATGATACAAAATTGATTCTGGTGAATAAAGTTCACAGCAAAATATACAATGCAGTGAATAAATGTTTCTCCGTTGTTGACTATTGGAAAACTTAGTTATATAACTTGATTAGTAGAATTGCTCTTATTAATTGAAATAGGAGTTGCCCTAGAACACTGGAATTAGGGATTCAGCATCTCAAGGGAACACAGCCAAATTTTAAGTGTGGTGTCTTAAAGTTCAGGCATCTTGAATGTGATAGTAAGTAAAAAATTATCATCTCTAAAACTTAGAATATCTCTGTCAAAATGCATTACAAAGGTTTAGTTCTGTTTGCTCTGTAGTCGAAAGTAAAACCACACTGCTTCATCTGTTCCATCTCTTTTTACTGGTTGCCACCTATTCCTAGGCTGCAAACATTGCAAAGGCAGTGCAGAGGGAAATTCTCATTAACTTTTCAACAACTTCCAAATAAGCTTCATTTTAAATAAATATCACCGTTCTTTCCTATTAAGGAAGAAATCAGTTATGATTATTCTGATAGCTTGGAATGAAAAGGTCCAGAACTGCATGCGAACATTAATGAGAAACTGCTGTAGGAGAGGGAGAGGAAAAAGTTATAGGTTGCTGGTATTGAATGTGATCGAGTCAGTCTGCAATGTGAAGATGCCAGTGAGCTGACTTGTGCTTCCAAGTGCCCTTCATGGCACGCAGTTTCTGACCTGCTGGAGTGCACACAGGCTTTTGCCGCTGGCTGAGCCAGCAGCAGCTGCTCCTTCTGCTCACTGCTGCAGAGATGCCTGTACCCAGGCATGAAAGGTTCCCTTCCATTTGCCAGGTGGTAAAGGTTAGCTGGCAGCCTGGATATCTCATCTGCATATGCAATTACTATATGGCTGTAAGGTTCGAAGCTGAAGTACAACAGCAAAGCAAAAACTAGAAAATGTTGGGGTTCTGAGTCTCTGGCTGTGGATTAAACACCATTTTAAGATTTTGCTTTTGATTCTTGAAACAAAACGTATTGTCTCCCCTACCTGTTTAACTGGCGTAGACACGGACTGGACAGGTACAGACACAGGCTGAACCACAGTTGATGGTGCACTGGAAGTTTCTTGAGGCTTGGTTGCAGCTTTGGTAGCAGGAGCTGCTACTTTCAAGGAGGCGTCAGCTGGCTTTAGGTTGCTGCGTAATATTAACCAGAAAGAAATTCTTTAACTGGAAGCTAGAGCTACATGTATTTCCTTTGGTTATGTCTGTACCAGCTACATGTCAACCCTGATATCTCTTGTGAGGTTGAGTTCTGATATGTACAACCAGGTAAACTTAAATTTGTAAGAATCAGCCTGTATATTTTGACACTTTAATCACTCATCTTGCTCAGATACCCCCAGGTGTCATAAAATGGCCTGGGTTAACCCAGCTGTAGCTTGAAAACTGCTATTATCAGCTCTGAGTAGCATGAAAGGGTGATGGCAGTTTCTCTTGCAGTTTTCACTGAGCTTGTCTGCAGATCTGGGCTCATCTGGTAATGGAAATTCTGTGGTCCACTTAGATACAGTTTCAGTAATTCCCTGGTGAAAAGTTTAAAAACAAAAAACAAACAAACAAGAGAGAGGTGTGTTTTCTGACCAATGTATCATTCAGGGTCACTGCACGTGTTGACAACTATTCGTTTCTTCTGTTTGTTCCTATGTGGAAGTAAAAATTTTGACTTTTTGTTTTTCTTTGGAAGTAAAATGATGCAGAGAAATAGGAGATATAAAAAAAGACCCTCTTTGTGAGACATGTGCCAGCTAGTCTGGAATGTATCCCAAATCCCTCCAGGAAAGCCAGTCTTCAAATCTCAGGAGATAGTCTGAAATATTGTAGGCATTCAAATACATGTGTTAAGAGCTGGAAACTAAGGAAAACATAAAAAGGACACTTTGATTATACCTATGCCTAATTTTTCAGAATTCTACTGTTTGAGGACATCCAGCTACAGTGTCAGAACAGCATTCTTGTTTTTCCCTGAGGAATAAAGAATGCGATACATTACTTCAAAATGTAGTGATGTTAGCAGACTTGAGATGCTGTCAAGTAATCAGGATAATGATCAGAATTAGGATAAGGATCGGTACTACATTAATCACTAATGAGTTGACTGAGGAAAAACTGCTTTTCTTGAGACACTTGGAAAGTTCTGAGCTAGAACAGCAGAAAAAGTGCTTGATCCTGTGAGATATTCTTCTTGATTGTAAGTTTTGTATGAAATCTTTAAACTAATCACAGTCCATAAATCCATCCAATCTGGTATATTTTGACTTTGAGGTAAAAATCACCTAAGACAAGATTTGCTTTAAGTCAGCCTGAAGAAATTCAGTCATACTGCAACATTTTGTATTTGTGATGTAAAGAAAACAGTGTATTCTTGACAAATTATGGGGAAAAAACGAGTGTATAAGTGTATCCAATTAAGGTTTGCTTTTTAGAAAGCACTGGTTGCATTTCATATTGAATTAGTGTATAGACAGGTGTTGAAATTAGTGACTATTTTGGCTTTTGACCTTTCTGATTCCATTTCCAGTTAACAGAAAAACTTTGTTTGAAAGACTAATGGCACCAGATCAGATTCTAAATACACAGGGAATGGATTTTGTTTAGGAAAAATAAAACAGTTTCCCAGATTTTAGATTACATCTGACACCAAACAAAGCCCAAGGAAAAGCCTGGAAGTTGCAAAACATGAATGGAAATATCTACACTTGTGGGTTTTTTAGCTGTAAAAAATTAAGTATAACTAATTTTAAACTTACTGATCCATTTCGTCTTTAATAGTTTCACCTTCAGAGTCAGAAGAAGAGGCTCCTATGAAAAGACAAAATAAAGATAAAACATTTAGTTGTGTGGTATTTAGATAAAGTTCTCCAAGAATTATACAAACCAGTATTAAGAATTCCTCTAGAGCACTTAAAGAATGCTGTATCGGTACTTATTATGAGGGTATGCCAAAATACAAGATCATGTTGCAGTGAAAGTGAACCATGCTGTTCATTACATACTGTGCAAGATGCAGAACTGCTGTTGACATAAGACAGATTTAGAATAAGGATCAATTGAAATAGGCAAGGCAGCATCTGTGTGTGAATGCATACCTGAGTATTCCTCAGGTTCTATTTAAAAAGCCACTGCTATGATTCGTCTTTTTATTTGATCCACAATGGCAATTGGAGTTTCCTTTCTCAAGCACCTGTTAGAAGGAGGGGGGAAAAAAGGACACCTGCGATCATAGCTATTATTCATTCACTGGTGCCTTGTAATGCTGTTTAGAGAAGACATCAGCATGGTTTACTAACAGTTGTCTTCTGGAGACATTTTACACTTAAATTTAGCCTTCACTGTCTTTGGAATTGTTATTTTCTCTGTGGCTTCTGCTAATGAGCACCTCCATCTGCCACGTCTTCCACCCAGCATCCACTGAGTTAGGTAAAAGCAGGCCTTGGCACCAGTGTTAAGGACTGAGAAGTGCCTGCCAAGCACAGACATCTCTCTTTAATGTCAGGGGCAGTGCTGATACTAAAAAAGGATTCGTCCTTTCACTGTCAGATTAGAGAGGTGAAGGAAGAATAGTGATAGAGCCAAAGTACTCTTGTATTAAGTGGGGTAGGTGCTTTAAGTTATGAATGTTCACACTGTTGTCAGTGATGTTACTCATACTAATTGATTTCTGTCTGAGAAACACAAACACACACAAAAAGAAAGAAGGAAAAAGGAAATTTTACATGCTTATTTTAGATATGTAATCCTCTTAATGTGGTGATGGATACAGTCGAAAACCTTACCAAAAAGTGTTATTAAGAACTAACATACAGACCTTTCTTAGGAAAAGTAGGAGAAAATGCTAGGTAGAAAAAGGAGGGGAGAAAAAATAATACTTAAATCTACAGATACATGTTTTGTTTAAGCATCTATTGTGCAAGTAAAAGGTCCAGTTGCTGCTATGTGCTTTTCATTTTGGTTACAACATCCCAATAGTGGGTTAGAATTGAGCTACTTGAAAACTTTTCTTGTGGAAAAAGACCAGTTCTGACAAGAGCTACCCTATATTCAATTTACAATAACGACTCCAGGGAAAAGGGGCTGATAAGAATTAGACGCAAAATTGAGATTTCTCTTATTTAGAGAGTAACCACATGCAAAAATCCTCTGTTGGTGTTGGAATTTCTCTGTTTTTAAATTTTGATCTTGCAATGAAATATGTAAAATCTCTGGGAACAAACATAATAAAATTATAGGTAAAGAGCTATCAATTATATGAAAAAATGTTTTACAGAGACATTATGTTAGTGGTGACTGAAATGATTTCTATGTATTTTTGTGATAAATCTCATAAGTGCATAACATACAAAATGTATAATTGCATCTTAATCCTGTATTACTTATTTCAGCAACCAATTTCTGCAACAGTCTATAATGTTACCTTCTATGTAAATCTCTGCAGATGTGGAGTCTGTTCCATAGATGTTTGAAGCAAAGCACGAGTAACGTCCTGTATCCTCCTCAAAAGCTTCAACAATAACCAGTGAGTGTCGATCACCAGTCTGGGTAATCTGAATGTCTGGCGAATTTTCAAGCTCCTTGCCCTCACAGTACCACCTGTGAGGTAAAAAATATTTGGTTTTATAGGTAATAGCAACTTGTCAACATTGGAAGTCTTCCTGATGATAAAATGGGTGGTTTTTAGCCTGATGGTTACAGCAGAATGCTGCAGGCAAGCTGAATTAACAGTCATAGAAATAAAATATTTATGGTTTGCACAAAAATCAGGTACAGCAAATAATAGAGCTGCTTTCTTTGCAGTATTTTAAACATAGTAATAAAAAACATAGTTTATATAGGGTAAACATAGTTTATATAGGGTATGAATTTTTCCTAATTTATAGAATTCAGTAATAGGGTAAAAGAAAAGGAAGCTATGAGGTTGGAATGCTATCAGTATAGCTATTAATTATCTTGATGTGCATTCAGATCTGTGTTGTAGCTTAAAGTATAGAAAAAAACAAACCAATCTTTAAAGAAACAAATTTCCTTCAAATTTGTGATTCCAAAGTTCATGTTGATTCAGAACTTGACTTCACTGAAAATTTCATATTATTCTTCATTATGACAGATAGCTAAGAAAATCTGCTTTTAATATAAAAGCACACAAATATGGAAAGTGATCTATTAAAATATGGAGGTACCTCCTTACAGGGCAACAGCCAGTAAGAAATCTGGATCCTGAATTTTTTTCTGCGTGATATTTTTGCATTTCTCTTTGAAACCCAGTTAGGTATTCCCAAGTGTTTTGACTCCTTTAGAGACTTCATGTTTTCATTTAAGACTTCCCTAAGTGCTCTTAACTCCCTCAGTTTTCAGGAGGGTGGTGTCAGCAAATGCAGGAATCCAAGGAAAAGGAAAAGCAGCACCTGAACAGACAGCTCATTGAGATGTGTTAATGACAGAAACCATCAGCTAAACTGTTAACAACTAGTAGCAGGGGAGAACAGTCCTGATTTATTATTGCTTGATAAAATGGAAAATACACAACAAAAGGAGAAAAAGCATGTGGGTTTGCAGAAACAGACTCAAATTTTAAAGGACAACCTAGGTTTTATAGAAAAGGTGTAGTATTACATACAGAAATCCAAAGTTAAAAGGTTGGGATAACATTCAGAAATACCCCTGTTTTAGAATAACTGGCTAAATTTAAAAAGCCTCACTGAGTTGCTATCAAAGCAGTGAGAAATGCATTTACTAAATAGGATTTGTTGAGGAAAGACTAAGGACAGAATTTTGATTACTATATTCAAGCTCATACTGTAAATTGTTTTGGTACGGTTTCCCCTTAGATTTGTGTTTTTTATACATATATGTTTAACCAGTTAGTTGCATCCATCTCTTGGAAACAACTTTTTACAATAGTTTGTGATGCAAATTCTGCATGAAGAAAATCCCAAATGAATATGCTGGGGATAAAAGAAGGTGGCTATAAGGAAGTCCATACTGTGGAAAACCAGAACTTATTAGAAACATGTTTTACAATTGGAAAAAGGAGCCTCGAAAGGACTGTGAGGTATAAAGGAGTACAGAGATGGAACTTAAATACTTAATACTGTACGATCCATGCACCATCAATATCAGCTGCTCAACATGGCTTTCTTAAAGCAGGCAGGGTATTCCCCAGTCCACCTCAAGTTGCATGTTACTGTAATCTGTAGCTGTACAGTTCACTGACAGCCTGGAAACTGTACACGTCTGCCTGTTATGATGGGAATCTCCCACACTGTAGAATGAATTGAATTGCTTAACATAATTTCCCCTTTTAGAAAGACAATCTGCTATAGATAGAGCTAAAACTTAAAAAACTTGTTTTGTCTACATTCACTTGTTCATCTTCTTTTACAAGCTTCCACTGTAATGAGAAATGAAAGTTCTTCTGATAAAACAACTTTTGTGAAATTGGTGTTTCTGATGGCAGCAGACAAACATGTAGTAAATATCATCACGTTAAAAGCAAATGCAAGTTGTCTGTGAAACGCCCCATCTCTCTTTCATGACATTTCACAGCTGAAGTACCAATTTGCTACAATAAAATAGTCTACATCCTACTTGCGGGGTTTTACCAAAGCAAAAACGGTGCTGCTTTATAGAGAACTTCAGCCAAGGTTACCCAGTTCTCTTCCATTTGAGCATTAGAGCTCTGATAGACAAGATCTTGCAAATACTGACAGCACTACTTTAAAATGTTACTATCTTAATGTTCACTATTTTCTTGTAAGCCTCTTAGTGCAGAAAGGATGACAAGTTCAAATGTGTTTGTGAGCCCATCGACCCCTGGTCTGGCCTGATGAAAATAGGTTTGCACAAGAGTACCAGATGTGCAGATTTAGGGTAACTGAACTATACAGATTTTCTTCTTTGTCACTTCCGATACCTACAAGTAACCATAAAAGAAGGGATAGGACAACCAGATGGCTACAGCAGCAGTCTTCGTCCAATGAGTAATTAGATTAAGCTTCTTGACTGACTCCTCAGGAGTATTACCTTTGCTTATCTGTTCAGTGAAGTCCTTACAAACTTGTAGATACAGACATAACAGCTCACAGTGGAGATGAAATGCAGGGCCTTTTGTATTCAGAACAAACTTCTAATGCCTGGGATAAAATAGTAACTCTGGTAGCTGTGAGTAAGCAGAGGAAATTTTCAGCAGTCCCTAGGGAGAAATGCAGTAATGTGCACCAGGGAGCTGATTAACCAGATCATTTGAAATTGATTAGTGCCATTTTTAGATTCCAGACTAGGAAGTTATATAGGATTCCTGTGAATCTGGAAAGTTTTTTGTTTTTGTTTTAAATTCTATATATAGCATGATTTATTTTTCTGTTCTTTTTAAGATTCATAATTGGTGACAATTGGCAGTGTTTGTTTTCAGAAGAGAAAACTCAGTGCTCATATACAGTTGAGTTACTGCAAGCACATATTGTGTGCTTGGATGTAAAAGCAGACTTTTAGAAGGGTTATTCATGTAGGCAATTGTATACGCTTGGGAGCTGAGTCATGGCACTTACTCATGTCTTTTTATATACCTACCTCATACCTCTTCCCTACAATGTAGTCTTGTTTTAGCATGTTAATTTTAGCAGATACGAAAAACTATCGAATACCCACATTATAGAATTTGATTTCATTTTAGCACATCTTTTCAGAACATTAAAATAACTTACATAGTACAATAATATTTGTGTCCACCTAAATGTGGTACCTCAGTCAAGTGACTGATAATGTAAAAGACATGCAATGCTGTGATACAATCATCAGCAAGGAATAAGAACTTTGTGTCCTTTCTAATGAGCTTTTCCAGCTGTGTTAGTGGAGAGAGAAGTGTGTAGTGCTTGACTTTGTGAGACAAATTCTAAATTCCTTTAGGCAAATTTAATTGTAAGCTATTTCCTGCAGTTATGTGAGAAGTGTATAAGTAGTATATTCCTTCAGTAGACTCACGCAGATGATGAAGAATGAGTTATGTTTTTAAATTTAATTATTTTTTCCCTTTGATTCCAAAATTTGCAACAGAACACTTCAAGATTTAATTTCTGTTTCAAATCTGGATTTAGTTCTCCTGTGCAGTGTGTTCTTTTAGACCCTATTTTCACTGCAGTGTGAAATTATTTTTATTTTGATTGTGTGCTAACTATGCTATTTGTTTTCAGTTCTTAGGGTTGAATAACAATTCTCTCTTGTAAAATTAGGCCTTTGGTGTGGCCATATATATATTCCTTGTTTATCAATGTTTTATTTTATACTTACGATTAAAATGTTGCACGTGATAGCAATTAAATGTCAGTTACAAAGGGAGTTCTGACATTGAGATACGTGGCATGACTGAAGTAGCAATATTCTCTGTCACTGACATTTCATTCCTGCCACAAATTGTAGTGATAGCTTCATCATACAATGCAGATTCACATGGAGCAACGGCAGTGACATCTGCTGTGCCAAAGTCATCCTAAGTATTAATCTGTCTACTTGATTGCAGTTCTGTGTAAGAGAAGTTTGGCTCTCTAGGTTTTGAGCATTAGAATAGATAAATGGTTTCATTTGGCAGCCAGGAAAAAAATATATTAGTCAATCTGATGTGATTCCAGAATCTTAAAAATCTGCAATTGGTTACAGATCCGGTCTCAAACAAAGTGGCACTGAAATACTCTTTTTAAGCTTTGTATGCCTATGTTAAAGAATGCTTTCATGGAAACCTTATGACATACAGCCTGTTTTTAGAACTTTAAATCCTCATGACACTTCCAGGATGGCCGTGTATGCCATGTAGTGTGATTCATAAATAAAATTAACCTAAGAGTGATGTGCCAAACAGTTTGGAAAAATGTAGGCACCTCTGAACTTGAGAAAATAAGGAGCGCTTGCCTCATGGAAAGAAGCCACTATCATACCTAGCATTACTCATAAAGAAACAGAGCTAAACAAGGAAGCATGGGAAGGACCAAATATGCTACACATGACTTTTAAATACTTATTCCTTACCTGCATTACAGTCAGTAATCTAACAGTAATTGAAGTAGTGCACTTGAGATGTGAGTTAATGTTTACACTATCCGCAGTCCCTTGTACCACAGTATCAGTCTTTATTAGTCTCTTGTGTCACTGCATTCAACTGATGATACTGAAAAAGGCTAACATTTAATTGAAACTTCCTTCTGGATAGATGGACTCAACAGGTGTCCTCTACCGTAACAGCTCCTTAGATTAAGCTGAGTTATTTTAAAAGCAACTGGATGGGTCTATCTGGATTAATTCAGGAAGGTTTTAGCTTTCTATGTAGTGACACTTTTATCAGTTTCCTGTTTTTCCTCTTTCTCCTCCATCAAATTTTCTGCTCCCTTGTGAGCTCTCATGAACTAGACAGCTACCCACCAAGCCTGTAAGTTATACTACCCCATCGCTGCCAATGATATTTTGACCCTCATACATCATGAAAGGAATTTACAGTTTTTATGTTATCCATTTGGTTTTGTACTGTCATGTTTTCAAATGCAGTATCTGAATGTACATCATTCCTATCCATTCTTGTGATTAGCTTCTCTCTGAATCTCTGCTTTGTGATTTCCTTCCTTATATCTACTATTACATCAGTTTAACTACCTGATTTCTGCAAGTGGTGACTGAGAAATGACATTATAGAACTTGCTGGGTTCCTACAGTACCACTGCAACATTGTACGTGTAAATTGTACAACTTGGGATTCATTTTTGTGATTTGGAAGCCTGGTGTAAGTCCTGGGTCACAAGTAAATATGAATTAGCACAAGTGTCCAAAGAATGCTTGTTTATTTGTAGGCCTTCAGTGAGATGGAGGGAAGAAGTCATGCTTCCAATCCAGTCTCTGGTAAGCTTTCTCTCATCACTTTGCCACCTTGCTAACTACTGAATTCCTGGGTCTACTGATTTTTGTATCTGTCTTTCTAATCTGTTTGAATTCTTATCTTCTTGTGCAGCGTCACGCATACCAAACTAATTCACCACAAACCTCAGAAAACTGTAATTCCAAAAGCAGGGCAGTTGCCAGCTGTGAGCACAGCTCCACAGCTTCCAGAGCTATGGCCAGCAAGATGCTTTCATCACTGTTCTGGAAGCTCTGCACAGCAGTTTAAAGATGAGCACTATTTTTAGTGAAGAAACACTCACTCAGTCTTGGTGATCAATGGAACACGTAACCCAGAATTTGTTACATTTTCTGTTTTCCTCTTGTTGCATAGCAGTGATTAAAAAGGCCATGATGACTGAAAGCACATAAATATGGATTACTCATGCAAATGACTTTTTTACACTCTTTCTTAGTGTTACTCCTACACATGGGTGGAGTTGAAAGAATCTTGGATGAACAGGACAAATCTTGATAACAAATGATTATGATCTGCTAACGTTCCCAGCTTTCTCCTATCTGACAACGTGTACATACACATGAATACATGCACACAAAAAAAGGGAGCGTTGCACCCTTGTGGTTAATATTTCATTTGTTATTTTGAATTGTGCAACTGTGAAGTGAATCCTGATGTTTTTCTTGAGCTTAACTGCTTGGGACTTGCTTTCTCTATGGGATTTTTTTCTCCGTGTCTCTATTTACCTTGGCCTTGGGACTTCATATGTGAGTGGGTATTTCTGAAATAACCTCTCTTTTTTGTCACGCACTTAAACCCTCATGCCCTAACATGCTGCACTGAAAGCAAGGTGCCTTTCCTTCTGTCACTTACTTCACAGTAGGAGCACTCAGTGGAGCAATTAATGCAACTGGTAGATAAATGCTTTGTATTCTCTAGTAACTTGTCTGTGTGTCCATGTCGCTAGAAAGGTATTCCTTCCCTTCTGGTATTCTCTGTTCTTCAAAAACCCTACTCTTCTTAGAAGCAAGAGCCAGTAAACCATGTACACTGGATATAAGTATGTACTTACAATGGAAAAGTACAGTGCCTGACAGCAGTGTATTATCATTGGACAACTTTGACAGTTATCTGTTTTATGAAAGTGTAACAGTTCCTGTATTGACTATCATGTACTTACACAGATTATTATTATTAAAAATAAAATTAAACATTGAAACACATTTCAATGTAAAACCTTAAGTTTTGATGGGACAAAAATAGACCAAGTTCCAAGAAAAGTCATTGTCCAATTCCATTGAATTGAATGGTCCCTGAATTGGGTAGGCATTCTGCATGTCTGTGGATACTCCATAGGATGAGTCATTGTCCTTGGGCTCTCTGATTTGCCCTTGTGAGTTTTCAGTAACTTTGTAGTGTCAGATTCTAATTCAGATACTTGTTTAACACCCAAACTTAGATGGCATTAATATCATCTTTTCATTTTTACGTGTCATGGGTATAATATCCTTTTGAAAGGATGACTTTGTGGCCTTCTAGAGAAATACTTATTATTAATACTGTGCACCAAAGTATGTGCCTATATGTAAGCAAATTAGTGTTCACCTTTTTTAAATACAAAGAAAGCTGGATTGGGTTTATGTACAGGTTTATATACACACAAGAAAATTTTCTTTATTCTCTTTGAATGAGAGAAGAAGTAATGGTTGCTCATGTCCATGGATCCTAGTGGTGTTTTTAATATGAAGATTTATCAAGGCAAGCGCTCATACAGATAAGTCTCAAAGCCTTTATAAGTAATGTATTCAGAGAGGCATGCTGGTATCTGGAGGATGATATTTCCTGTCTGTTTTCTGGTGCTGTTTTCTTCTTTGGTCAGACTCCTCTATGTATATAAGGGCCAAATGCATAAGCTCCACGGTAAGCATGTCTCAAAAGTTCATTTTAGCAGTGATTTTGGACGGAAAGTGTATTCTTCCCAAACATGGTATTTTTCCAGCTTCAGCTCTGATACCTTTTCTTAAAACCAAACCATTGGGTCCTTCCTGTTACTGTCATGGACAAGAGAAACTACATTATTCTAATGAAGGCACTAGTGGGGCAGAATGATCTGACAGTCACAGTTTGGGGATCCTACAGGTATCGTAATTTTTCTTCATGACGAGATTGTCCATAACTAAAGAGAGGTGAATACAAGAGGATTCATTTATAGATCTTTGTTCCTATATACCCGATAATGTGTTGTAAAGTCTTCCTTCTGAAAAATAGTATCTGAGTGGTATATTTGGCTAATTATCTCTACGAGAACAGATTTAGGTTTAGAAACACTGATGAGATAGAGAATTTTCAGTGTAAACTTAAAATGCATAATAATCTATTTCTCATTTCAGTTAAGATATTGATGAATAAAATGTAGCTCTTTCACACTTCCTTTCACCTTCAGTGATCTTTGTAAATGTTACCTACTTTATTTACCTTTAAAATCCTCATAAAGGTGAAAACTAAGTGGTCAGATTTAGCAGGCTAGTCATGTGCTATGGATAAGCGTAAATTAGTGTGTTGTACTCTTGATAGAACTGTATAATAACTCAGTTGAACTCCTTTTCTGTTTGTTTATGGAGGGCTTTGACCTATAGGAAACTGTTCACTCAGAGAATCATAGAATGATTTGGGTTGGAAGGGACCTTTGAGATCACATAGTTCCTCCACTAGTCCTCCACTAGATCAGGTTGCTCCCAGCCTGGCCTTGAATGCCTCCAGAGAGGCAGCCCCCACAACCCCTCTGGGCAACTGTTCCAGTGTCTCACTACCCTCATGGTAAAGAATTTCTTCCTAATGTCCCATCTGAATCTACACATTTCTAGTCTAAAGCCATTAATCTCAAATCAGTTATCGGTGATTTTATTAGCCAATTTACACAGTCAGTCTTGTTTTTCATTAACTTCTCATTAGTATTCCTTTTTATTGTGGAAATACAATATTTACAAACAGTTCTCTAAAACTCAAAATAATGTGCCTCAGAATGTGTTGTCTTAAAATATAACTACCCTTTGTTATGATTTAAGGAAAGCATTTCTTCTTTGTAATCAATTTCAATAATGAAGATAAAGGAAATTCTGCTACAGATTAATGAAATATATTAACTAAAATATCTGGAAAGAGTAAGGCACGCATGCACCATTACAGATACACAAAATGACGATATGCTTATGCAGAACATGTTTACCTGACTTCAGGTGCGGGGATTCCTACTACAATGCAGTCCAATTGCACTTTGGTTCCTTCAGGAACTTCCCTGCTCTTCAGTTTTTGAGTGAAGCGTGGTGGCTGTCCGATAGGCTCATCAGAATATGCAGATTCTGACTCTGTTTTTAGTTCTGCGCTTGTCAGTTGGTTGATAGATTCCAGGTTTTCTGATAGTTGATCATCTGCTTTTTCAAATGTTTCCTCTGCTTTGTTTTCCAAGTCTAGAGGTAGCGGAATGGAAAGCCTCTCTCTGTTTTCTGATGTATTAGAGAGACTAGAGCTAGCTTTTTGTGCAGACTTGCTCTTAGAATCAATTTTGCTCCTGTAATTTTTGCATGTTCGGGGTCTTATTCTTTCAGAGTTGTGTGCTTTGAAAAGTGAAGAGAGTTCCTCAATAAAATCTGCTGCTTTGTTTAGGAATTCCTTTTTTGATTCTGATTCAGAGGGAAGGTGTTTCTTTAAATCTTGAGGGCTCCCTTTGGAACCTTTTGTATCTGTAGCACGGTCCTGGCAAAAGTTTGCAGGCAGGCCATTGTCTGATGTTTTTAAAGCTGCAGAATGGGCCATTTGCTTGTTTTTTCCAGTGTTTTTCAGTTGATCTGGGGGATGAAGCTCATCCTGTTTAGCTTCCAATGGATTCTGATCAATAGCTTGTCTTGCTAGGTTTACACTTTCATTTAACTCTTCTTGGCTCAAAAATGCAGAGAGATCTGGAAGGTCATCTTGGGCAACTACCTCATCTGAATCACCAGAACTGTTGCCGTAAAGAAAGTTATGTGAAGTTGGTTCTGATCTGCTTCTTTCACTGTTCCCTTGGCGTTTAGTTTCAGCTAAATAACTTTCTCTCAGAAGCTGAGATATTGAAGTTGAGGATTCTAAACTGTCGTCTTGCATGCTGCCAATAAAAAGGACAAATAGGACCACCTTATCAATAGCAAATATGTTGATTGCACAGAATCTGAAAAGCAGAACATATTTTCAAAGTGCATCTATTTGCTAGAAATTAACCGGACTTGTTTTAAAGGCCTGTTTCTGTATGTTCTGCCAGACACTATCACCTTTACACAGAGAAATCCATCATCTATAACTTTCTACCGTTGGTAGCCTTGAATTGCTATAGTATCACTTGATAATTTATACACTGTTTCAGGCAAAACTTCAACTATAGAGCTATTAACTAAGTTTCAGTGTCAAATCTTTCACATTGTTGATGTGTGAGCTTAGAAACAACCTCGTCAGATAGATTAAATGCTGAGTATTTCAAGGACTGAGAGTTGCAGAGGAACAACAGTAATTAAGTAATTCTAGCTTTAAAGACACTGAAGTAGTCAGTAAATGAACCCTCAAAAACATTTGAGGGATGAGGGGAAGGAAGACGAAGGAGAGAGAACAAATATATTCTATAATGACAATTTTTCATTTAAAATTCTAAAGATATTGCATTATAGGAAACAATAATGATGTTAAATGTACTATGCCTTCTTAAATTAAACATTATTTCTAATAAGCTATCTATTTAAAGTAAAGTAGAGAACTCTGTCATTATTCAATATGAACATAATTTGTACTATGGGTTTTTAAAATCATTATCTTAAGTCATCCAGATTTTGAAAAAAAAAAGTACCACAGATGAGAAGACGAAGTCCATTTATAACCTGCATCCCTAATAAGTGAAGCTCAGTCATTCCTTTTAATAGCTAATTCAGTCCTTCTGTATATTATTCTTTTTATTTATGTAAGAGCCACTTTAAATAGAGTAATTCAGATATCCTATTAATGTGCTAATCTTAAGGTGGCTTAAATATGGAGACAAATAAATATGTTCAAACAAGACAATATAAAACAAGACAAAATAAATATGTTCACAACATATCAGCTGACACCTCACAAATGCTGAACCAAATGCATGAGTTTTTACAGAATCTGACTCTCAGAACATGGGCAGCACATGATATCTCTTTCAGGATCTCTTCATTTATGGCCTGGCAGGCCTTGCTGTGGAGGTTTCAAATACTACTACTCCAAGCTATCTGCTTTGTCACGCTGCAGGTTCTGTTCCTGTAGTGGCATCAAAAAAAGGAAATGTGTATGTTCTTCCTCAGCCATTTCCATTCATAGCCTTATGTGACAGCCTAGGTTGCCAGTGAAGGAGAAGTAAAAAAGGTATCTCTGTTGTGAAGGGTTTTCTGTTCTGCTAGGGGAACAGTTGTCCCTGGAAAAGGGATGGTAAAAAGCAAATGAGATTGTAACAGCTTGTACTGCTATAGTATCTGTTCCAGGACAATGAAGGACTTCTTCCTTATTTATAGAAAGGGAAGCTTCTATTTAAACTTATATTCTTCAGTGAATGATCATAAAGCTATCATATTCTGATGTGCGTTTTGAGACCTAAATCCCTGTGGCTGATGCACAAATTGTTGTGATGAAGTTCTATTTCCCACGTAAATACTGAACATTTTAGTTGTATTGATTTCATTGTTTTGATAATATGAAACAATCAAACTCAGTAAGACAATAAAGGCACCTGACCATATTGATAAGTTTGTGCCTACCAGAAAAACTACAATTCAAATACCGTATAAATCATATACTTCTAAACAACCCATCTAGTCCCCAGTGCAAATTCCAGCCGTAAAGCAATGCCTGCCTCACTCTTGCAACTGAGCCAGGGTCTGCAATACTGATCAAATGCTTGGTGTTAGATTATCTGGCTCAGTGTTGAAGTGAAGCTGTGGTGCATAAGAGAACACTGATTTGGGAAGCCCACATGAGGTAATGCTATAAGCTGTTTCATTACTGGATAGAGTATGTAATATAACCTCATCGGAGAACAAAAAGGTCTCCCTAAGGCATACAGTTCCAGCTCTATGAGCACCACTTTTGCTGGCTCAGCTTTTACTTCTTAAAAAGCCGTGCAACCTTACTGTAACTGAATGTTTTTAAAGGGCTATATTATCTTGTTTATGTGCTGATTGCACGTTTTGTACTGTAAAGGTCAAAGCTAAATCTATGGTTTCAGCTCTGAAGGGTTTAAATACTTTCTAATATAAGGAGTACACAGCATGGGAAGCAAACCTTTCTTGCACATGAATGAACGGCAGACCTGGGGTTTAGCTGTAATGGAGGAGCAAATTGGCTTTGGATCTTCTTTCCATGTGCTGCCTTCTACTCAAAAACAGAAGGAAAGAAGCAGAGCACCATGCAGCTGGTTTAGCCTGAAAAAGTTCAGTGTGTGCTTTTGGTGGGATATCATGGAAAGTACAGTTTCTCTACATTCCTCTGGAAGGGCACAGCTCCACATAAACCTCTATGTGTGGCAATGTCTGAATGGTAACATCTAGCTGTAGGTATCTTTGTGTACTTTTAGATGCTGCAGCTGAAGGTTGTATTTTACAAGGCTGGTGTACTGAGAATACAAAATTTAGCATGCTAGTTTTCTTGGCTACTCTTTCTGAAACATTTCAGAATGGCATGTTGTAATTTGATACCAGACTCTGCAAATGTCATCAGAGCTGATGAAGGGCTGTGCAGTTTCTTAGAGAACAGCGGAAAGCCTACAGAGAAAATGCAAATGTGTGATCAAAACCTGCTGAAATCAAGTGAAGAACTGCATTAATGTTGCTGATCGAGTTTATAAAAATCATCTGACTGGCTGCTTGGGGTTTCGTTTGCCTCTTCTGTAAAGATATTGCTTGAATTTCTCATGTAGGGATTATGTCTATTTCAACAGAGATTGTTAAGCACAGTGCAGCTTTTCTGCACATAGCCTTAGCAAGGCAACTGTTTGCTCCATACAGTTAAGACTTTGTTTTGGGTCTCATATGTCTCCTATTCATCTTTTGAACAAAGCATTGAAACATGAAATAATTGCAGCTGATTTTCTTAAGGGCTGTTATTGCAATATGGGGAGACACTCTCCAAGAATGTGTATTTAGTTGGGAAAAATAGTTTTATATTTCAAGAATGTAAAAAAGTGTAGCGAATAACAAGTCTGATAGCCAAAGGAGGGAAAACAGATGCAAATTACTGCAAAATAACAATCAGGAGTACTTGTAGCTGATGAAAATGTAAAATTATATAGGAAATGAAAGTGATCAAATCAAAACTTCCTTACACTGATTGTTCGTTTTGACAAGTTGTAACACAATTGGACAAAGCATCTTCTGTTCACATGACCAGGATAGACAGAGCAGCCATATGTGGTGGAGCAAAAACCATTGGTCTGTCACAGTTCTGAGTGGACACGTAGGTTGCAAATGAACAAATCACTGTTTCAACCTTGTCTCTGCCCATCTGAGGACAGCTGAGCAGGTATGGGTGGGAGAAAACAAACAGTTCCCCAGGAAATCAGGGTCAGAATATAACCAACTCTTCTCTATTTTCTGCTTGTGTAGAAGACAATTCTACATTTTATTTTTAGTAAGGGAGAAGGTGGGTACTAGTCCAGTGTAGCCCTCTGAAGTACTGCTTTGCTTCTAAAGTTTTAAGACGTTTTGAATGACGTGATATTTCTAATGTTGCTGTGAGACTGACAGACAGTCCAGTTACAAACATGCCCTACAAGATGCCCAGTTTCTTTCTTCTGCGCTCACTCCCCCCCACAAGGAGTTATTCTCTTCAAGCAGAACAGAAGACTGAGGGTGGAAAGAAGCACTGAGTAGGCTGAGACCATTCAGATTTCTCAACTAATGGAGACTGGCTTTGTTTGAAATGTACCAAGTGTACAGCCTGACAAGTTCTGGAGGCTGGATAGCAATAAGACCAAATTCAATACATTTTCTAAAATACCTATGTAGACTTTCTTTCCAGTGAGCAAAAATATATAACAAAAAGGAAAACTACACGATCACAGATTTAATTAATACTTTTTAATAATAACTCAGCCTTTATATAGTCAGAATAGGTATTGAAACTTCAAAATTAAGACCTGGGCTTGAATCCAGTCTTTTTCTTTGCTGGACTGTTTGTATTGTTTAGGTTTTGATGTGGAACTGGCCTCGATATGCCTTGAGGCTTCCCTTTAATTTTTCCTAATTGGGACTTTGAGACAAAAGTGTCTTTGTGGCTACATAAAAATCATCCCATACTCCCCCAGCAGTGGCACAAATTGCTGGGAACTAGTAAGTGCATGGCATGTCTGCAGTATCATGGGGCAAGCAGCAAGCACACCATAACTGCAGGAATCTATCTTGAGCTGTAAAAAATAATCAGTAGGGAGGACAGACATTAGTGCAAATAGAGTAATCAGTAATCTGTAGTGCCAGTGAAAGCACTCAGAATTTTGCAAACTGGAAAAATGCCTCTATTTATAAACTGGTATCAAGGGTAGGAATTGCAGTGTTAGTTATGAATAATAGCAATAAACTGGTGCTGCTTAGGATTAAAAATGGGATGACTGACTCCAGCAGTCAGCAGTTCTCCAGTCTTGAGTGGTTCATTACCTATAGCAGAAAACAAATACACTGGAGGCAGCTTCTTTTGCTTTTCCAGGACACTAACAGCAGTGACACTGGGCACCCATTAGCTTGAAAGGCCTCGGAAAATGTCAAGAAGAAAACTGACTGCATAAACTGGCTGCGTCTATTTCTGTAGTTCACTAAATCAGATTCCATGAGAAAATGAACTGCATAAGCTTTCAGATTTTCTATGAGCCAACATTTACAGCAGTGTTCTTTTATTAGCCAAGCGGTCTTTAAGATAAAATACGCACACAGGTAGAATTAGATTCCAAAGATTGTTTAGGCAATAGTTCAGCTTGAAAATCATTATATGGAAGGCAGGAAAATCACCCCAGGGAGCTTGTGCAGTGGGATGCTGTACCCTTTCATTTCCTATTGCTGAGTCATCACTAAAAGAACTGAAGCTTTATCCTAAGAAAATAGTGGTAGTGATATCTCAGCAAAGCTGAAAGAAATCACAGGTATATTGGAGTGCTGGTCCTATATTCTGTTTGGCTAGAAATGGTGTTGAATGCTTAATGCCCTAAGGATGTCCTTTTCAAATACTCCTTCACTTATCATAGTATCATAGAGCCACAGAATGGTTGGAAGGGACCTCAAATCCCACCCAGCCCCAACCCCTGCCATGGGCTGGCTGCCTCCCAGCATCTCAGGCTGCCCAGGGTCCCTTCCATGGCACTGGGCACCTCCAGAGATGGGGCACATGTAAATTTGGGCAGCAGTAACAGCACCTCACTGCCCTCTGAGTGGAGAATTTCCTTCTAATATCAAACCTAAATCTCCCTTCTTTTAGCTTAAAGCCATTCCCGCTTGTCCTGTCACTATCTGCCCATGTATAAATCCTGTTTCCCTCATGCTTGTAAGCTTCCTTTAAGTACTGGAAGGCTGTGATGTTTGAACCATAATGAAAAAATAGGTTATCCACAAATAGAAAATTCAATGCAAAAAAAAAAAAATTTAAACTTTTTCTCTGGCCTTTGGTTGTAGTTAAAAACAAATAGCTTTAGTCAGAATATTTTGCTTCTCTCTGGTTTTTCAAGTTATCCTTACTTTGTGGCTGCTTTTGTATGAAACCTCAGGATCAGAACACTCACCAAAATGTTCTTTCTTTGCATAGTGGTGCTTCTGTGGGCTTTACATGTCAAGATTCTGGACCAGCATGTCCAGCACTGCCATTCAGACGCTGGAAAGTTTAGCAGATCTTATAGCCTATATCCTTTTTCATTTATTTTCAAATAAATTGCATTTCCACATCCACTGTTGAACACTAACAGTTCTATGGGTGTTTTAGCTGCAGGAGTGCACAACGCAAAGCAAAATATGGGACGACACAAGCTGTCTGTCTCCCACAGGTTTAAAGATCAGAATCACATTCTTATGTGCTTCCAGGAATTCTCACTTGGCTGTTGCCATTGTCACTGTTTCCGGTTGCTGTCTGTTGATGTGCGATAGCTGCTGGAGGACAGATAGAGACTCTGGAATATTAAAGGTCAGGCTGGAACTGAGGACTGAGGTTAGCAGTTGTGTGTGTTTGGGGGTGTGAGAATAAGGTACTTTTAATCATTGCATTTAGAAAGCTGTGTACAAGAAGGTGATTTACCTTTCTGTTTTAGACACATTAGTTGTTTTGGATTCCATTCCTTGTAATGAATAATGTTAAATAATGGAAAATGAGGAGAGCTTCTCCATGCCAAGAACATAACAGCTTTTGATGGAAATAAAGAATACCTAAAAACAAGCATGCTACAGGTCTATGTTTAGGAAATATTCTACTTCATGTGTGTTTTTGAACAGCTTGTTAATATTCCAAGAATATTTTTTCTTCCATTTAATAACTTCCACATTGTAAAGCTTCATTTGATTGCAAGCTGAAAGAGGCTGGTGGCTTTATACTGCTAGCTGTAACATTAATTTATTAACGGGTGTGGTGTTAACAAATATCTTCAAATATAGCTGCAGTTGGCTTTCATGCGAATATTGATAGTTTAAAGAATGTTTAATTGCAGTATAACTGATGAATTGATACTACTGATTCTGCTCACTAAAGGAGTAGCTTCTCCCTTGGATATGTTGCAGCACAAATCTTGAGTAACTTCACTTAAACTGCCCAGGATTTACCTGAAGCAGCTTTGAAGTAATAACTAATTAAATGTAAATATAGTCACATGTAATGCAGTGTGATTTTTTATGAACTTGACATAAATAATATGAAAGCAAATGCAAGTGATTTGTAGCTTGAACTATTTAAGATTCCCGATTACCTTAGCAGGGAATCTACCTTGATGTTTTTTGTAGTCACGTTGCTCTCATTTAACACAGCTCTTTTTGTCTCGTTTGGAGAAGTTCAATATTTAATTCATGGACATCTGAATGCAACTCAAAATGTTCAGATGTTGGAGCTTTACAAGCATCTATTTTGCTTTAGGAAACTTCTGATAAGACTTGTGAGCAGCTTTTTTGCAGGCAAATAGCACTAGAAATGTGACAGGTGAAATGTGTTCTTCATTACCATTGTATTTTGTCTCTAATTTCTCTTTCTTTTCCTACCGATAGTATAACTGTACAGCCCACAAAAGAAAAAAAAAAAAAAGGTATTTATCAACTTGAATCCCACCTCCAAATAATTCTGCAGAAGACACACCAATAGGTCTACATGCACTTGAATTCACGCCCTTGAATACTTTTTCACCTGGCCCATGACCTCAGTGGTGCAGTAGTGGGCACTCTGAAGAGTCTAAAATAATCACCTCTTCTTCACGTAAAAAGCACATGCACAGACTTTTAACTTTGTCAACATTTCCTTCATACTAACATAATGAAAAGACCATTGTTTTTTTACTCTGATCACAGAGATGTCTTTATATGTTCACAGAATCATCCTACAGTAGTTCTCATAATGAGAACATAGACCCGTTCTTAAGCCATGCCTCAAATTCTCTTTGCTCCTTAGTGAATCTGCCTGAACTACAAGGTTAGACAATATCTTTATTAAACTCTATGCAAAGTCAAGTTGAAACTGAAAGGAACTTTATCTGATTTTTAAATTAGAAAGTTAAAAAGGAAAAGAGCTGTGGATAGTCTTTGAGGACTGCCTAGGATCCTCCCCTCCCACTGACTTGTGAAGGCAGAGCCACAGCTGTTAGGAAGAGCTCTGGTACACAATGGTACTTAAAATTCTGGTAATACAGGACAAGTTTTTATTAAGTATGCAACCCAGATTCCTTCGGAGATTGCCTATGTGAGAAACTGTCTATACAAAAGGCCTAAAAAGATAGAGCAGGAGTCCACAGTTTGGTGCTGAATGTGCATACAAAAGTCCACAATGGAAAATACAACAAACAGGCGACAGTATTCTTTTATCTGTGTCCAGACACAGTCACACTGCACTGCAAGCCTTTCATGGATAAAACTGCAAATCCACTTTCACGGACAGTGACCCCAGTGATTTAAAGTAGGTCATTTCTATTATTCCTGCTATCAATATGTGTGAGCAGTGCAAAAATCCAGAAACGTGTAAGGCTGAGGACTACTACAAAGTTTTATTTTGGCTCTGTTAGTTAATAAGTGATTTGAGTACTGCATAGCCTCACTCTAGTCTGACAAATTACAGCACTCCATAAGATGCTCGTAATGAGAATTTGCACAACCTCAATGCTGAGCAGATTTCCCTATTCTACCCATGCATGTAAACAGCTCTGATGTCAAAGGAATTGTGCACATGTATCTGAAGACAAATGATTGCTTGTGTAGCCAGCCTGAATAAGCACAGACAAAGAAAGGCCATGAAAAGCAATGGTATGCAAACAAAATAGATGTGCCTTTGCACTTCTATTTGTCTGGTAATTTCAAATCTATTGGCTGCTTTGTTTTTAGATGACATTCAGTTTTCATATTAATATTGGCTCCTAGTGAAATAGGAACTAAAGCCTTAAATGAGGCACAAAAGAAATCCAGTTGTAGTTTTTCTAACAAGGACCAGTTGTGCCTTTCTGTTTTTTCAAACTCTTGTTTTATTTTATATCTGCTGTTCTGTCCTTTTATGTTTTTTCGCCAATTAGATCATAGTAACATTAAAAACTTTCACTTTTCAATCATAATTATAAACTACTGTGCTTTAAATGAGACTTAAGTGGAACAGTGTGCCCATGCTCATAGAATATTATTGCTTATGAAAATAAGTATGGCAAAATAAACATTTTTGGCCAGTTAATTTGATGGCAATTTAGCGTGTGCTGTCCAACTGCTCTCAGTTCCATGTACATTTTCAACAGGTACTCCTAATTTTCTATTTATTTACTAACACGTAGAGATATCTAATTCTCAGTAGCCATCGATAAGAAGCATTTCTTCAGTAGCGCAGCAAGACATATTGTAAAATCTCCAGAGGATGCATAGGAATAGCAAAACAGCATAGAATGCATTTCTTTCTCCATGATAGTCCTTCAAATTTAAAATCTCCTCAATTGACTATAAATACAGTCAAATATAACACTGCTATCGTACTGCTCAGCTATGGGAACTTACATGCTTCCTATTGTTGTTTAATTTCATAGCCTTTTCTGGAAAAAATAGCACACAAAAAAACCCCCAGCAAAATGAAGAAGGAAATATTCTGACCTTAGAAACCTTCAGGAGGTGTAGGAGTGGGAGAAGAGCGGTGTTGAAGTTTGTGAAATTGTTCCATTAACACTTGCTGATTTTGTTTCCGCTCTTAGACCCTAAAGCGTCTTCACAAATGTAAACTTCATGACCAAAACAAAACTGCTGATAAAGCAATCAGTGTCTTTAACATGATCTGTAAAATGTTCTGTTGACGTAAACTGGAGCTATTCTGTTGTCTTCTCCATTGTTGGCATATTATTTTATAAAACTTAAGATGGGCTTCTGATTACTGCTTAATGTTGCAATATATTGAGCCAAACATTTGCTACTGACAGTCAAATACTCTCTCTGAGAGAGAGAAAGAGTGCAGGAGAGATAGTCAGAGCTCAAGGGGGAGAGCTATGCCCTTCTAGCAGGACTGTTTCTGCAGCTGTTGTGTACATTAATCCAGAGAGCAGATCTCCCAGCACTAAATATAGCCAGAGGGGTCATTTTACATGACAAAATAAATAAATAAATAGAGAAATAAATAAATAAATAGAAAGTATTTAACTATGGGGGTCATGCTAAATTAGGTTTGATTTTGTTTAGGAAGGAAACCCACATTATGGCATCTCAGTTTAAGGTTGAACAACAGTTTGAGAACATTTCAGAAAGTGGAGGGGGAAAAAAAGGCTGAAAGAAGAATACTGTCCCGGCAATGAACTTTTCAGGTCACTATTATCTTCCGTTGACTCTGGAGGAGTCAGACTGGCTCCAAGGGATTTTGAGAACCCCACCAATGCTATTCAAGCCCTTTATAACGCTGCAGAACATTGTTTCTCTTTCACTGTAATGCACGCGTCTCAGCGTAATTTAAGTCCGTCAGTTTAAAAATGATTTGTTCCCTGTATATGTCTTATCAGCAATAATTAGCATTTAAAGATACATGCTCATCAAACCCCTCCACACCTGAGCTGCAGAATCAAAATGAAGACCAATCTAAAGTTGAAGCATTACCTTTTTAAATTCCTCCAGGTGTTGCTGCCCAATGCTGGCAGTTAGTAGCGATGCCAGTTATCCAGGAGTGTGAGATTAAAAGATAAGTAAACGAGGGAATTCTTCCAGTCCTCAGGAACACAGGCAGCTAGGAGTCCATACAGTGAAAGAAGTTAACCTTCGTTGTTATGAGGATGGCTGTAAGAAGCTGGACAACCTGTCACCACCGGAGCAATAGCATTTGTCAGTTCGCAGGTCCCAAGTTATTTTGAGCAGCGTAAACCATGTGCCTGCAGAGCATTCCACCTCATTGGACAGGAGAATATCGAGCACAGGGAATCCACTGCTCCGACAGCACCTATGGGCACTGAGTGCCTTCTCCTCACCCACGAAACAGACCTTACAGATGCTTATTAGGTTTTGCAGGTGCATCCAAGAGGCACTGTTGTGGCATCTTGTCGTTTGGTTTATATTTCAGCCTTTTAGGTTTATTTATTACTGCTGTTGTCTTTACAATTTGATCAGAACTTGAAGATTATAGTCACTGGGAAAACACGTTAGTGAGTAACAATGTGAAAGTTCTGTGACTCCAAATGCAAACTCGGCAAATGTGATTTAAAAGTAGAATATTTCTGACCCCTACAAGTGTTTAGTTTAATAAACACATAGAACAACTATGCAGAATTCCTTCAGGATGGCCTATAACTACAAATCCTAAAAATACTCTTTCTAAACTTGTTACTGAGTGCACAGGAATAAACTCCTGAGAGAAAAGTAATTAAAGGAGACACAAAACTTGGTTTTAAATGAAACTGAGATGCGGAAGAATTTCAAAATGCCTTAAGCAGTACAAAGAATGTAGCTTACAAAGCTGAGCTACCAGATAAAACCATGAGGGACTAAACCTGACACATCACATGGAAAATGCAGACTAGTTTTTCTTGTTTACTCATCATCTTAGACAGCAGCAGCAGCAATAACAGAATCTGAAATTTTACATCATTCAGCTTACAAAAAATGCTGCTTCATTGTCAGTATAATATTAGAAAATCTCATTACAAGGCTGGTTTTAAACTATTAATAAAATGATGTGCATATATTATGAAGAGTAGAATTGTAGAATTATAGCCATTTTGACAACTAATGATGTAACTATAATGTGCTGTCCGACCTTCTCTCATTCTCCCGAGTGAGTGTTACCAAGTGAGCACTTTTGCCAGAAAACAGGTTCTCCTGTGGTTCTTCATAGAGATGTTTTATGAGGTGTAGCAATACGAAAAATCAGAGGTAAAGGCAGTTCTCTTCTGACAATTTTCCTTGGTGTGCTGCAGGTGGTTATCTGTTGTTTCTCTCTTGTTGTAAATACCATTGTTAGAACAGCTTGTGAACATCATCTTGTGATGCGGTTTCTTCAAAGATATGGAAGAACTGCATAGTTGAAGTCAGACCTTCTTTTGGGGACAGGATAGGCATTTTATGTGTTCAGTGATGTCTAATGTAAATTTATACCTGAATCAGAGATCTAATGTACTCTTTTATAAAGTATGTAACAGTAGATGTGATCTATAGAGTGCTGACGGGAACAGCACATGGATACAGTACTGCATACTACTGTGGCTTGAACATTAAAGTATCTGTACGTGAAACCTATGAAGTCTGAAGCCCCAGAATAAAGTTTGGCATACCTGATAAAATAAATATAAATCCATGCAGACCTGGGCTGAAACAGAATTAATACAAAATGTGCAGGGAGTCTTGTGGAGCTGTGAGCTGGTGTTTGTGTGTGATACACAGAATCAGGCAATTCAAAGTAGCTATTCAATCTGATAAAAAACAAAACAAAACAACCCCCCCACAAACATATTCCACTTTGAGAGAATTTGATGTAAGGTGCTAGAATTTCAAAAGCACTTAACAGTCTATACAAGAAATTAACTGAGGGTTATACAAGAAAGTACAGCATTGAGAAGCCTTGAAATTGAGGAACTAGCAGACTGACCATCTTAACAGCAGGAGGTACAGGGGTAAAACTTGCTGGAAGCAGAAGAAATCAGGGCATATACTAAATGTGCAGGTCGCTACGGGGCCATCATCTTCAGAGAGTAATGTAAGCAAATTTCAGTTTACAAATAGCAGCATAGAGTCCATGAAAATACTGCTGTACCCTACAGACTGCTTTTAGAGGACAGTCAGCTCCGGCCTTTGACTACCGAGTATTAAAAGTCGTACTGTGGCACTTGAAGCTTTATGTTGTTTTGTCTTTGCTGGCTGGTGGAAGGGAACATCTGTCTCTCTCTACCATTAGGCTTAGTGTTCTAGAATAAAATACGTGAGCAATACTTCTCACCAGATCTTGTCTGTCAAAGCCCAAAGTACCTTTACAAGCACAAGGAGTGAGTCTTACAATGGAACTTGATATGTATCTGGCTGGCTGTTATTCCACAGTAGGATTATCAGACAGTAATTGTAAACCTTCAACATTTATCATTATTGGAAAAGACTTGATCTTCTAAATATTGTGATGGAGTTACTACAATCCTAATAATAGCACGTGCTGAACCATTCATTGAGAAAAGAGATGGGTTACGCATTATTCAGCTGAAGATATTTGGTAGATATTCGTGTGGACTGCCCAAAATTACAGTTTGCACTGTCTTTTGGTGGCCATTTGAAAACATCCCTTAATACCACACATCCTGTCTGGTCTGACAGTAAGCCTGCAAATGCGGCTGTGACTGGGTAGTACCCCCTGAAACATGGTGTGTAAGAGAATGTTAGTGCTTTGGGGAGTTTAAAAAAAAGAAGCATCTGAAGAGGTCATTGTCCTTTGCAACAGTAATCATTTTTTGAAACAGCTCAGAGAAGCAGCAGGGCTTAGTTTGCTGTTCCAGATTAACAGAAGCGCACAAGTACTTCTTTGGGGCATAAGGTTGCAATAATTCCAAAGTCACCATTAACCCCAAAGATAAAACATCATAATCTACCTAGAATATAGCATATATATACCAAATCAGTTTCTAATAAGAAATTATCTGCCTTCAAGCTACCTGAATTTCACAGTTACACATATACAAAGCTTTATTTTGGCTTTTGGGGTTAGTGCTGGAAGTAGTGCTGACAGCTGCAGGTTGGCAGTAAGCTTTGGGATATACATTAATGGACATCCCTAATTAGTTTGATAATTCTCACAGAAGCTAGTGATGAAAAACTGCTGGACAAACTTCAAAGTCACAAGGAGACTTCAAAGCCACAAGTAATAGAGTGTGCTACAATTACTCTTCCTTCTAGAGCTGATCAATCACTGTGAGCAACCTCTGCCTAACACTCCCCTGCATACATAGAACTGTGCTGGTCCTCACAGACTGTCCAGTGTTAAACACCTATCATCATCAAAGGCCTGGATATACTCCAGTATCTTTGCTTACAGGAGAAGTTTGTGACTGCCTCACACGTGTCTCTGGTAATGACAGCTCATTCTAATATCCTCTCACCTTTGTTCTGTTATTATTTCAGAAGAACATATTCTTTATCGAGAAAAGGTTGTATCATATATGTCATAAAAACTTCTTACCATGCTGTCACAAGTCCACAGAAGTATGCATTTTAACACTGATTCTTGCCATTGAGCAGATAAAGGTGGTATACAACACAACATCAACTTGCTGTTGATTTAGAGGAACAAAATATATGCTTTTTAAAATAAAATACTTACTGCCTGTAGATACAATTTAGGTTTTAAATGCACTTTATTAAAGCTCAGTCTACAAAAGAAAAGACATTCAAAACAAACTATGATATTGTACTTTTGTTTTCCATTTTTGTACATAACAAAATGTTCTGAGAAAAGACCAAAAAAACCCACATTTAACCCACAGCTTTATTGTGTATTTTTCTGATCGAAGCATGGTAAATACTCAGTATTTGATACAGCAACAGACTGTGCAGACAACTGCCCACGAACGTGTGACACTCATTTATACAGAGCAGGAAGACAGTGCTTGTACAGCTATCTTACAAATTAAATACCTTACCTATTTCTGTTTTTATTCCTATAAAGCTTATATCAGATCTACCTAAAATTGTATAAACTCTTCCACGTCGAGCATGTGAACTAATGGTGGTTTGATAAGATTTCTCACAATTCCTTTAAAGTAAACCAGAAACAATCTACTTTCCCCAGCCAGACACTAATGAAACAGCATTGAATTAGTTTCAAGAATCCTGTTTCCACAGAGGTTTTAAAATGCATTTTTTTTGGTACAAAAACAACCAAGGGAATGTTGTGGGTACATTTTAGAAGTTAAAAGACAAACAGCATTGAGTGTTTGTGCGTGAAGTGTGCTACTATGCCATTTGGTGTTTCTGATAGTGGATAATAAGACGCTTGCTAAGCACAGAAAGCACAATGAATTGAAATATGAAAGGGCAGAATCTTTTCTAGTGCTATGTGCTGTGTATGTTTTTACGTTTGCCCAGTAATACGTTATTATTGCTGTGAATAGTACAATAATCAACCATGGCTACTGAAAGGGTGCATAAAGGTACCTAGAGGAAGAAAACTCATCAGTGACTTGCAAACCTTGTGTCAAACAATATCGGTTGGATATTTCCTATTCATATCATTATGCAGTGCATATCTTAGCATAAGCCTGCCAGGTATTGTGTGATTCCAACTCAGATTCTAATTTTAGAAGTGGAGACATATCGGAATGATGAAAGAAATGGTAGTTCCTTTGTGCAGAAGGCTCAAATAATAACAATGAAACATTCCTTCATCTCTTTCTCTTCAGAATGAGTACATATATAAAAAATAATTTGCTTTGATACAGTAGAAATGGTACAGTTGAAAGATGTTATCAGTATTTCCAGAAAATAATAGAGGTAGTCCTCAGAACAATAAAGAAAATAATAGAGATAATCCCCAGCAAGAAATAATTTACATTATGGGTGATGATTGTAAAAAGGGTTTGTAATGTACCTTTTTCATAGAAAACAACACTTGCACACAATTTTGCAACTGTCTCTTTAACTTGGATTCTCTGCCTCAAAAACAAAAGGGCACCAAGTCTATAGTTCAAACTATTTTTTCTTGTTCTCTACTGTCTTTTGTACAATACTCCCTTTTATAATATTAGACTTTAAAATAACTTATACAAAAAAGTTGAGATAAACTGTTCATATTTTCTTCCTGTGTAGTTAATATTTTCCTGAGCTCTCCCACATTCTTCCTTTTGTAAGGGAATTTCCATCTTTAAGTCAGGATATCTCAACAATATTCTATGAGCACTTGTGTTCCTTAATCTGAAAGATGAGAACTCTTGTCTACAAAGTGCAGTGACTTAGGGGAAACTGTGCCTAGTAATCAATAGAAAAACACATCAGTCAGTGGATTAAAATTTTAAACCCAGAAACTGGATTTAATTGCTGAAAATGTGATAAAAAAATATCAAAGGGGTATGCAGTCCAATTCATGACTTTCTTTGGGCAAGCAAAACATCAGGAAGCTTGATTTGACATAGATGCCAAAAAAACACCAGCTTGACTGAAAGGTGTGAGATTTACAGCCAGTGTGATACTCCCAGCACCTTCATAGACTACAGGATTTATTCTGACACTATAAGGTTTCACTGTCCTGATTGCAAGGCATGTCTAGTCCAAAACAAACCAGAGAAGGGTATCTGACAATAGCTGTCTGCTGTCGTCAGCTAACTTGGGGCAATAATGTGCTTTGTAAGATTTGCATTCCTACCATGACTCTCTCCTAGCTCAAGTCTGGTGCAAGTGCAGGTTTGCCAGATCTTGTGTATCTGATACAACAATGGTCTGGACTTGTCTTCTTCACATTGTATGTAAGGGAAGGCACTAAGCCAAACACTGTTTTCACTTTTTCTGTTCTTTTCTGAGTTTTGTCTCCCCTTTTTGTGGCTTGTCTAATCTGATCTTCAGATAAAACACGTTTAGACCCTAGTAGCTACAGATCTATCTGTTTCCATTAGCTTCTTTACCTTTATCTATAACATAAATATCCAAAAGTCCAAATAAGGTTGTTTGTACCTATGTTAAATGCCAACTGAACAGATTGTCACTAGAACTGATAAAAATAGTGGAGACATTTTATTATCTGAGTCTGAAGGAAAAGGAAATATGGGATGGTTAACTAAAGCGAAGGATGTATTGCAAACTTCATATTTTGACGATTTGAGCTTTTTCTCCTTTTGTGCTGTGAATAATTTTAAATAATTTCCATTGCAGCTATTTCTATGGTTGAAATTAAGCAGACGTGACATCTACAGTGTCTGCCTTTGTTAACTGTGTAATGTTGTCTGGTGGCAGGGTCACACACATGAATGCCTTTTGACTTTGGGTTAAGATTAGCACAACAATGCATTACGGACTGTATTTTTAAAATAGGATTAAGAGTCAGTCTACTGAGGTGTATTTGTAACCACATTTCCAATAATGCATTTGTCAAATAACAGTTTACAGTGCAGTCTTTATTCTCATCACTTAAATGGCATAGCACAGAATTTCATCCAGGGCTCTTACAAACAAATTCCAAAATCCTTAAAGAACTGAGAGGCTTCACTAAGAGTCTGACTATAAATGCTTCTAACAGAACAGAGCCAAATAAGTGCTGCTATTATTTATGGAAACCTATTAATGTGAGTTGCGTGGTAATAAGAAAAAAACACTCAGGTTTTTGCCTTTTGTCTGCACCTGTAATATATATTTATGATTTATATAAAATACAAGTACCTTCTGTACCTTTTTTCTTAAGTAGGTAGAGTGGCTTTCCAATGTATTTCTTTGTTTTATGTTAGAGGCCCTGTGGCCTAAAGCAAATTATCTACAAAAGGGACATGTAAGAAGTAGAGGCAGTTCAGCCTAATGGTAGTGCTGATCAAGTCCTTCAGAATTTTAGAGGAACTCAATCCAGAATTTATGTCTGGTGAACACTGGAGGCTTTGACACCTGTGACAGACAGCAGACCTACAGATAAAATAGCACTAGACAAACGCTTAGTAGGATGAAGCATTCAGTAACTTGGTATGCTAGCTAAATGCTCATTGCTAGAAGAGATTAAGGAGAGGGTGCTCTAGATGGTCTACATCTTAAAAATAATTTCCAGAGACACCTTATTTCCCAAGCACACTCAGATGAGAGTTTCAGTAATTTATCAGCAATGTTTATGGCAGTTTATGGCAGCGAGGTAGGTCAGAGTTGATCAGTTTGGAGGACAGCACCTGACTGACCAGTGATGTGGCTAGAGGAACTAACTGAAGCAGAGAGCTTGATAAGCAGAAATCAGATAGCGGAAGACTCTTTTTTAAATGACATTTTGCTAAAATATTTCTGAAACAAACTCAATGGAAAGACTTTGTATAGTGTATTAGAATGGTGTGACAGAATGAACTGCCAAACACTCCTGTCTAAAGTCCTATAGCTGGGGAGAGATACTATAACCACATTTCGCATGGAAGCTGCGATCTAGACACATGGTGGCAGTAGAAAAGCATGGCAGTACTGGTGTGTGGGGTTAGGGGCATGGTATTGCCTTGCTGTAGCTACTGGGATGAATGCTATTACTTGATCCCTTGTGTACCATTTACAGGCTGTGACACTGCCCTGCAGTCTGATTGCATAGACAAGGGAAAGAAACAACTTCTGTAGAAGTTCTAAGGCTTTTCCTCTTTCCTATTAAAGCAGTGTATTTTTTAATGAAAACATACCTAGGTTAGAATTCCCAAGCTCTGAATCTCATTGGGTGACTGCTAGCCGAAATAGTTAATATTTTACCAGCACTTTGGTGTGTCACCTTATTATACTCACTTGAGATCAATTTACCTGCCCCTCCCAGTTATTCTGGCACTCTTGCCCTTATGCTGCCTCATCTGTCTGGAACTCCTTTCCCCAGGCCACTGAGTCATCTTCCCACTTTAAATGTTGCTTTCTTCATTGTAATTTTAAACTCGCTGCCATTATGATATAATTTGTGACCATTTGTATGAAGATGCATTGCAAAAATTATATCTACAGATGCTAGTGAAACTTCAAGAAGTTTTTCCTTAGGATTTGTTATTACTGATAGAATTAATTTTAGAAACTGTTGATTTTTTTTTTTTTTTTTTTTTAATTTTATTTTCCAAATCACAAACAAACTTTCAGAATGGGATAACTCATTTGACAGTCATTTGATAGGACCAGCATATTGAACACCAGCTGGATCTGAATCACTCTGTCTAGCTAAAGAACGAGTGATACTCAGGTAATGTAAGCTCACTTACCAAAGTAAGGATCATGACCCAGGAAATTACTAAAGTAAAACAACAGCATGAGGTGCTGACTGTTCGGTCCATACAGACTGACTGTGAAAACTGTTACCTGTGCCAGCTGTGATCTTTTCATAAGACATTGTCTGAAGAGCAAATGAAAGCCTGAGTGAAAGAGCAAGAGGAAAAAAAAAAAAAGGAAAATACCTTTCCTATTTGTTGTGCTAGTTTCTAGAACTCTGAATAGTCCAAATAACAATTTACCCAGTAGAAGGAGTCAAAAGACATACCACAGGATTGAAAATACATGTTAGTCTAATAAGCCATGTGTATTACAAGCCAGGTTTTGGCCAACCAGTACCTCTGTGACATGTAGTAATGCCATGTGCTATCACACAGGTTATTAAAAGGAATTTTCTTTCTATCATGGACTTGAATATGCTTTCTTAACAATGCCTTATTTCCTTTTCTTTCAGAAAAGGAAGGATGTTGGAGAACTCCAAACTGACAATGAGAAAGAAAATGCAAATATTATGGTGAGTGTTTTTCGTTTAATCTAATTAGTAAAAACCTTTTAAAGCACAAAAAAACTTGTATGGTATATTTAATTAATGGTGTGGGACCGTGGAAATTTGGTGTTTGAACAAAATTTTAGACACAGTGCTCTTAAAGTATGTGCTTAATGTTACGTCAGGAAAACACAGATTTTGTGGAGAAATATGCACTATTCCAAACTAAGCATCAGCCATCAGTTTGCCCTGAACATGAGCAGATACTGCAATCTTGAACAATAGATCTTTGCTGTTATAACTCACTGGAAATTATGACTAGTTGTACTGGTCATAAACAAAATACTTCTAGGTTCATGTCTATTATAATTCTGCAGTGGGGATTATTAGAATTATAAACATACTATTTTAATACTTATGGTTATTATAAACTCAGAAGATAACCCAAGCAGATTTATAATGGTGAAGAGCTATTTAGGGGCTCAAGCTTGAACAAGAGGCTGGGAAAAATATAAAGATCATATGTCATTTGCTTCTTAGGAAAAGTGATTTCTTTATACCATTTATTACAAAGCAACCACTTATCTACCTTGCCAAATAAGCATTAGGTTAATTAAGGAAAAGTGAAAAGGAAAAAAATATATATATTGTTATATTGAGAGGAATTTAATTTGTAAATTTATGTTGTTTGTTGAGGAGTGTTTTCCTGGCTGAAATTGCTGCAAGCTTATCAACATGCATTATTCTTTGTGCTGAATTGCTTGTATTTGCAGAAGTTTTGTCACATTAGTCACAATATTTTGTACATGTTTGCAAGCTAAAAGCTTTGTAAGTCTAGAAGCTAAAAGCTTTACAAATTTACAAGATAAAAAATATTATGGAAGTGTTTTGTGATGAAACTGGAGTTTCATGCTGGCAGTCTGTATGGTTTTGGATGTCTCCACTGGGTCATGGGGTGTACAGAAGCTGTTGTGTCTCAGTTTGATGGTGTGGAAATGCTGTGCCTTTTCCTAAGGGAGTCTCAGAAACAATTTCTCTTGAATCTACAGTAATTACTCTCAGATTGATATCTGTGTGTGTTTAAGGGTCATCTTGCTGCTCTAGAGCCCTGCCTAAAAGATGGAAATAGCTGTGTATCATTCTTTTATGGAAATAAGTAAATATGTCTGTGTAAAGCGGGGATAATGCAGTACCCCTCAACTAACCAGTTCTCTTTGGGATCAGTGATCATAATTAGTGGTGCCCTAGTAGCTTGCTGACATCAATAACAAGAAAGCCTTCGTCAGTCAGACAAGGGTGATGAGTCACTGATACCACCCTCCTTATCCAAGAAAAAAATGCCAGCTAAATGCAATGGAGGTTTGGCACAGGTGGCTGCTCTACTATTTCTGCTTGAAAATGATATATAGCTGCTTTGGCCTCCTCTTACAAGCTTGAAGTTTTAAACTGAAGCCACCTTTTCCTGTGCTGGCATACCAAACAAACAAAGAAACAGTCTTCTAAAAACATTATCCCATGATTTTCTGGCGATAAGTCTCTAAATCGCTCATTAAAAAATCAACAGCAAAATTGTCAGCATCTTGCACAACTCCTGTGTTGTTAAATAGAAACAAAACATTGTGGCAATTTTCCTTTTCTAAATGGTAGCTTGTTAATTATTGGGATGCAAAATCTCCAGCAACATGAGGAGTCATTAAATTTTTCTGCATGCAAATTGTGCAATGGGAAGCAGTAATAATTCCATTTTTCCACATAGTTATAAGTTATTGATTGCTGATCTTGTGCAGCTTACTGTGCTTCTCTCTCCAAAATCATATCAACATTTTTTTTTTTGAATCTTTTATTCCAATGCTAATATTGAAACATATTATAGGAAATAAAGAGTTATGTTCTTCCAAGCACTCCAGTCTCAGTCTGCTCACATATCATTTCTCTGGAGGCCCTTAATAACCTGTGCAAGAAAAATCTAATTTTCCACCTATCCAAGAGTCTTCGTCCACAGTGAATATTTAATACATTTTTGAACAGAAATCTATACTGAAGTTGATACCAATGGCACAGTCCATGCTGTACCAAATATCGTTTGCTAACTGCACCAAAATAGATCTTCAAGTATCATGTCCCTCTGGGTTTCAATAATACCCATGAAATCATTAGTCTCATCCTAAATTAAACTATGAAAGCTGCAAACAGTGCTATCTAACCATCTTTACCAAACAGAAATACCTCTGTCACAGAACAGTCCCATATTTGTGAGAGAGAGCTCCAAGCAGAAATAGGTCTAGTCACATTTTATGCCTCAGAGTCAATTATTTCATTCCCATCTACTTTTCCACAGTGTCCTACCACAGCAATAGAGAAAAAAGCAGGTCCTGACACTCATGTAGGCAAAGAGCCACACAGACTATCGCACAGAACTGGTGGCTGAGTCCCTTGCTTCCTAGGGGGAAATCATGCTGTCTTTCTTCTCTCCCAGCAATCAGCCCTAACATCCATTAGTTATTTTGCCTATTGTGCCCTCTGGTATTCAAATGTTTCCTTACAGTTTATTTTTTTCCCCTTATTTGCAAATTTCATGTTGTTCCAGGACCTTTTCCTTTACTCTTGTACCCAAAAACATCCATGCCTACCTTCCCACTGCCATATAGTTTATTTCTCTCAAATCTTACTCTTTGCAAAGCCCAAGAAATGGGATGGAAAGAGAACTGAATGTCTTTTAACTATCAGTCTGGCTCAGAAGAGATGGGGGGCTTTATCATGATATTTCTGGATCCCAGAACAGTACTATTTTTTCTTTTATTCTCAGTTCAATTTGATGAACAACAAGCTTAATTCTGTGAATTACATGCCAGTTCTGCACCTCCCAACACCTCCCTACCTCCCAACACCTCCCTACCTCCCCCCCGGACCCCCCCTGAAAAAAAAGGAAAAAAGAAAGAAAATAGATCATCACTGTTGTTTTCACCAGTAGTTTTCCTCTCTACTGTTTCCCAAGCCCACTGAGAGAACAAATCCCCACCACCACTTGCATAATCACCTTTCTTCTTTCACACTAAGGTCACCCTGTGCTCAGGATAAGAAATTACACTAAGCAGAGCAAGATGGAAATTTGCAAAGAAGCCAAGAGTTCTCACCATGAAGTAGTGGGACCTGTCTGTGTGTGAGCCTCAGTTCTGGTCCTCTCCCATGCCTCTTTGTTCTCCTCAGTGCAGCCTGCTACCTTTCTGCTTGCTCTTTACGAAATAGTAAGACGGCTAATTTTAGGGTGCTTCATCATCCTGCCATGCAAAGACACAGTGTCATGTCAGAATCAGCTACATGTGGCACCACTTGGAGCTGCTATTTTGTAAGCTGAGGTTCAGTGTGTCTTCAAATTGGTCTCTGCAGGGCTAAACTGGCTCAAATATTATCTTGTACTTTTGGAGGAGTTCACCTTAAAAATCAAAGTTCAGTATTTCAGCCTGACCAAAAGCGCAGTTTAATGACATGGGAATTGGTGTGTCAGCATCCAACTTCAGCAAATGAACAAGCAAAAAACCAAACAAAAGGTGAAATGGAAATTTCCTGGTGTTTATTCAGCACGTAGCCTGTTCTATTGTTGTTACATGCTAGAAAATTTAATGTAATAGTACAAAACATCACAGCAATAGGAGGAGAACGTGTCACATGCAGGAGGGGCTGCAATCCTAACCCTCTCTGTGTGGGATGCTTGAACATAGCCAGCATCTTCAGCCCAGCCTGCAGATGATCAGGCACTTCTGTGGCTTTTGCCACACTGCCAAGGAAACTGAGTAGTTGCTCCGAGTCTCAGCTGTTCTTTGTGTGGGCTCGGGGATATTGGATACACTCAGAAGTTTGTGAGCACAAGAACTGCATACCTCGTGCAAAGGTCAGGTTCCCTTCATTGAGGTCTTACTGTCCAGCATCCATGGTTGTCCTTCACTGCTTTTCCATTTTCTGTACATCTGTCATCCTGTGAGTAGCATTCTTTTTGTTATTTTAGCTTCATTTTGTAGCCTGGAGGCATGAAGGATAGGCCTTTTGTTCTTATCTACTTGGAGGTATGACTCCCTTGATTCTCATTAACAGCTCCCTTAATTACATGCCTCAGGTTAGACAAAGAGCTTGCAATCTTTTAGACTTAGCATCTATGTGGTGACTTAACACTCAAAAACGTGTCAGAAAATTCTTTTTTCTTTCCCCCCACTATTTTGCCATCAGTTACCAAATAATTGGTCTCACTGATAAGCACATTTACATATGAGCTGGCAAGAATCACTACAATGTGCAGGGTGGGCAGGCTGAGAACCACCATGTGCTCAGCTGTAAAGCAGCGGAGCATAGGAACAGCCATTAATTCACTAACATCCAATATTGACATTGTGAAAAATGTAAGGATAAAACAGAGAAACTGAAATACCATAAAGAGGTTTGTCACTGCCTTGTTTGTAATGCCATTTGCTTTCTAAAGCCTTTCCTTTGTCTTAATCAAGAAGACACTATTAAACAAAGGCTTGTCACAAAGGTTAGCAATTTCTCACTGCAAAAAGCTGACACCTCTAATTTCATGTTATCAGCTGTTCTGGACACACACTTCTATTTTCTGTTGTCTGTAACACATCAAAGGATTAAAAAAAAAGGGGGGAAGAGGGTTGAAATGAGGAATTAATGTTTACAAAGTACGTACTGACTGCTGCTGGGAGAAAATGGAGACAGAGGGAAGAGAATTCATCCCTGCAGTCACTATTCAGAGAGTTTTACTCCATAACACAGCAGCATCAGAAACACGTGTGCTACGTGAACAACATTTTTCAGTATTAGAGCCCAAAGTATGCTCTACTGAATGCACACTGAATGTGCTAACAATGAAAGTAGGCGGCATTCTGTATGATTTTGTTTCTCTTTTGTGCTGTCTAAATAGGCGTTTAACTGGAATACAAATTGAAAAACCAATTGTGCTGACAGCAATCACCAGGCAGTAACCAGGCACCACTACTATTTTAATAATAGCAGAGTGGCCAACTTGTTATGACCATCAGTAAGACTGCAACACAGCCAGCCTGCTGTGATGAAGCATTTATGAGAAGTAAATCATTTTCCTGAAGTCAAAGGTATTCACATTTCTTTATTCATTGGATTTTGCCTCACTGCAAAATACTGTTTTTTACAAGTACTGGAAAGGATCTTGAGAACGCAGAGACGCGAGCATGGTCACCCATGGGAACACGTGGTTCTCTGTGCTGCTGCAGCAGAACAACATTATGGCCATTTGATGCTGCACTCCCTTCCACCCACTGCTTCTGTGTCTTTAGTCCCACAAAAGAAGGAGCTTCCTCAGGGCACTAAGGTAGGAAGGATGAGGGTCGTGTGACAGAGAAGTTCTCAAGGTAGGTACTAAGTGGAGTCAAAATACATTTGCACTTTATTTCAAGGCACACTTTATTTACTATTTTGCAGTAATACAAAACTAAAGTAATTCTTTTAAATAAAATAACTACGTCTATTACGCAAGGGAGGTGAGATTTGCTGGATAACATTCTACGCTGCTTCATGCTTTATACATTTCTGATTTGTTAGGCCAGTTGAACAAAAATACTTTTCTATGTCAAAATTGCACAGGGAATATCGCTGTTACCTTCAAGCACGTGGACACATCCCCACATGCTGGTCAGAGGGCACATTGCACAATGACTGCTAACATTTCAAGTCTACTCCACACTGCAATTACTCAGTCACTGTCCTGCTGGTCTCCTGTGTAAAAGAGGAGGAAGCGTAGAAGGTAATGAATAAAACGTCCTCCTCTACTTGCTATGTATGGCAGCTGCTGCTAACTTTAGATTTCTGTATGCAGAACGGACAGAGGCAAATCACTTCCATCCCTCCTTCAAGCAAGACAGCGTGTGTTGTGTTTGCCATGCTGCAAAGCGCTGCATCACTTTGCTGCGGAGCTGACGTTCCTATCTTGTTTTCTCCGTGTAAGAACAGAACCTTTCTGCTTTGGATCTTCGGTGACACAATTAGAGCCACATGTCCTCAGAGGTCCTGCGGATCCTTGCTTGTTCAGATAAACAAGGTGATACGTAATTGGGCCAAGACATCTCATTTGCTTAGTTTTACTAATAATTTATTATAGAGAGCAAAGCAACACAAACGTGCCGCCGTCCTGACCCATCCCTTGGGAAACCTATCGCTGTGGAGCACCTCGTGCCGGTAACTTTGTGGCCTGCGTGCACTCGGGAAAACAAATATGCTGAGCGAGCTGCCTCTGTGCTAACTGCTATTAATTGCTTTACCGGAGATACGCGTTCAGTGCAAACAAGTGTTTTAACGTGAGGCCGAGAGGAGCTCGGAGACTGAACTCGCAGCTCCGAGAGCCGCGTTCGTGTCTATTGGTGAAACGCAGCTCCCGTCACAGGGTCATTGGGATGTTCGGATCCACACACGCCCATCCACGGGCTCGCCGGGACCCGCCGGGAGCAGCCTACGGCAACTACGGGAGCGCGCCGAGCAGCCCGCCCCTACGGCGCCGCAGCATCATCCCGCCGCCCATCTATCCGCACGGCCTCCTGCTGCCGGGAAGCGGAACGGACCGGACGAGGCCACGAGCTCCTCGCTCAGACAGACAGCAGCCGAACGCGCCGCTCCATTCCCGGTGGCGGCACCGCCCGGTACCACACAGCACCACACGGTACCACACAGCACCACACGGTACCACACAGCACCACACGGTACCGCACATCACCACACGGTACAACACAGCACCGCACGGTACCGCACAGCACCACACGGTACCGCCCGGTACGGCGGCGCTGCCGGGAGCGGCCGTTGAACGCGGCTCCGCTCGTCGGCCCGGTGACATCACGCAGCGCCGCCGCCCCTGAGCGCGGCCGGGCGGAGGGGGCGGTGGAGCGGCCCCGCCCGCGAGTCCCGCGCTTGCGCAGCAGCGCCGGTCGGGCCCTGTCAGCGCTCCGCGCCGGGGCCGCTCACAGCCTCGCGGTGGTCGGTGGGAGCCCGAGGCGGCCGGGCCGGGAGCCGCGGAACGGGGCCTCGCGAACAAGGAGGAGCTGGAGCTCGGAGCCCCGTCCGGCGGGTGGTCGGTGAGTTCCGCCGCGTTGTGACGCGCCGCCGCCCGGAGCCGGGGCTGCCGCTCTGAGGAGCCGCCCTGCAGCCGCGGGGAGAAGCGGCCGGGGCCGGTGGGCGGGAGGCGGCTGCGGGGCCGGGCCGGGGCGGGGCGGCTGCACGACGCCGGGGGCCGGTAGGGGCTGGAAGGGGCTGGAAGGGGCTGCAAGGGGAGCCGGGCGAGGCCCCGCCGCAGCGGGCGGAGGCCCCGTTCCGCCGCCTTCTCTCCCGCGGTGCGGTCGCTGTCGGAGGCCGCTGCCGGGCGGGCTGCTCCGCCGTGCTCGGGAGCGGAGCCGTTGGGGCCGTTTCCCTCGCGGGGCAGCCGGGCGGACGGGAGCGCGCTACCGCCCTCGAGGCGGCTGAACGCCGGTGTCCGCGTCCGGACGGAGCTGCGTGCGGAGCCCGAGCGTGCGGGAAACATCCAGAGCGTTGTGCGCCCCGCTGCTCGGCGGCTGCCGGCGGAGAACGAGCCGAGCCTTTCACTCGCTGTCTGTTCGGTGGCAGCGTGTGTCGGGCTTTGACGTCACGCGTAGTAGAACCCTGCGGCTGACAACACGCGCCGAGCCCGCAGCCAGGGAAGCAGCGCTGTCGGAGTGAGGTTAAAGTACAGCGCTGCTGCGGTTCTGGCTCTAACAGTAAACAAACGAGTCATCTGTGGATGTACGTAGCTGCTCGAATGGAGAGCAGGAATGTTATTTTTTCCCGACTGAAGGTAAATGTTTCCTGTGGAAGCCTTGAAGCGTTGCAGTCGTGCATCTTTTCTTCACTTCTGTTGCAGGTTGAAGCTTGTGCTGCAGTCGCTCTTATGGACATGTGAAAGTTGCTGTTGCATGGCTATATCTTAACCGAAGACTTGTCCCACTCGGTGTCCCCTTCTGAACGTGGTAGGATATAGCTAGGGAAATATTTGATCATGCGTCACCTCCTGAGATAGGTAAAAGCACAATGTATTTTAAGCTGTTTGGTTGGGTTTTGTTTGCTTGTTTGTTTTTGTTTCCATGAGATTGTAAAACGAAGCATTTTGCTTATTCTGTGTTATGCTGCCAGGAGTTGTGCCATTGCTTTACTTAATGCTCTGGTGTAAGCTGATGGCTGGCTTCTCTAAGCAGGTTTACATTGAAGCAATACATACATGACCCTGCAGCACGTATGATTGAGTGCATTGGTTGTGCGTTGTATTCTGGGTCATGCTGCTGGTACCTTTTTCCTACTTATGATGAAGATTTAAAGTGATTTTCCACTGTGTTGCACTGACTCCTAAATTGCTCTGAAAACAGGGGAAACTGTTGTTGTGGAAGTATAGCAATAGTGAAAAAGGCCTTCTGAGGTCTTCATCTATAGGCACAAAACCTGTCAGCACAAAAACAGGTACTTGCAACCTATTCATGCTGGCGATGGGAGCTGGCGTGAATGAGTTTGTATGTGTGGCCTCCTGCTGCTGCAGAAGTAACCATGAAGCTGTGGCCTGTGTTAATTTTAGTGCGTAACTGGGACTTCTGTTTGAGCTGTATATTCCTTAGAACTGTAAGTTCAATTGACTCACAGTTGTTTAAATACGATTGACGTGTTTTATTCTTTCCATTGTGTAACTGGATTGATCAGAGCTGACCAGTTTTGTTGTGTTTTCTTTTTTCAAGCTGTGAGTCAAGTGTTGTTTTGGGTATCTTTTGAAGGCCATGCACACAGCTTTCTGGAACCAGGCAGCTCCCTGCGTTAATAAACCAGCCTGTACTTAGAAGTACCTTGGAAGATGTTTGAGGTCACCTCCACTGCCTGGAAGGAAGTGGCAGTGACTGTAGTTTGAATAGTTTAGAACAAGGAATTATAGAAGTTCCATAGGGGATAATATTTATATTTTGAAATAAACTTCGATAAGTCCCAGAACCTGCTTATTTTGAAACTGAAATTTGAAGTGGGCGGTAAAGGGTCTTACTGCAGTTAATACAAATATTGTGTATTGCTTGTGTGTACTTGTGGATTACGTGCTATCTAGGCAGTGACTAATTCAAGGGACCGTATTGAAAAGCTGCCCGTTTTCCTTTTCTTGAACAGCTACACATAAAGAAAATTCTAGAAAAGTGAAGCTGGAAGATCAGCAATCAAGAACATAAAAATGTTGTGCTGGGGAAATGCATCGTTTGGACAACTTGGATTGGGTGGAATTGATGAAGAGATTGTTTTGGAACCCAGAAAAAGTGACTTTTTCTTAAATAAAAGGATCAGAGATGTGGGGTGTGGACTAAGACACACTGTTTTTGTCCTGGATGATGGGACTGTGTATACGTGTGGATGCAATGACCTGGGACAACTGGGGCATGAGAAAGCCAGGAAAAGACCCGGTAAGTTGAGAAGAAATGAATTGCAGAGCATACCTGTGATTGAATGTGGTTTTTTCTCTTGGCAATGCTACATCAAGCCCAAGGCTGTCAGTGCCTGTGTGTGCTGAATTGTATGCACAACAGTTCTTCCAAGATTGGTTGTATCTTTAACCAAAAAAAGCATCCCTTTGCTTGGATCACGTGGCTGTGCCTCCATATTTCTACCTGCTGTTCAGCTAGACAGAGCAACTATTTGTTTGCAGTGTGGAATGGCTCTACCTAAGGCTGTGGAAGGCTCACTGACTGATTGTATTCCCAAGGGATGATGACCTTCTTCAAAACATGGATTAGCGTTGTCCCATATGGATGGGTTTGGCTACCGGAACATGCTGGAAATGAATATTTGGCATACCGCAGTTGAGAAGCACGTTGTGTGTTTTTAATACTGCAGTGTGCTGTGTCGTGCATGTCTGACTAAAGCAGTGTCATTTAATTCTTCTATTTTTAAAAACTAAAAACAGATGAAAAAACTTGTGTGCACGTAAATTTTTAGAGGAATAGAATTTGGAAGAACCTAAAGGATGCAATATAAGACTTGGAGGGGCTTTTTCCTTTTTTTCTATGGTCTTATGTGTTTCTGGTTCTCACCATGCGGTTCTGTAGCAGAACTGAATAAACATCTTGTAGGGACTGCAGAGGAGTGTGCACATGGGCTCCCTCAGAGCTGTGTGTGTGAGTCATATCTGCATGCTACACAGAGATGGAACAGTGCATCTGACAGGGCTTCTGTAATAAGCATCTCGTAAGCAAACTGAAAAGCCTTAGTAAGAATTTATTCCAATAGCTGTGATAGCACTTTTGCAAGTTACTTGGCACAATAACTGATACAAACTGTTCGTATGGAAACAAAAAAGTTAGTACTAATCTATTATGCAATATTTTAGTAATTCGTTGTTCAGAGTTTTGAATTTGATGCCAAATAAAGATTTTTCATGTAGTTGATGTGTAACTTAGGTCTAATTTGGACTTCAATTGGGAAACAGTAAACAAGCGTTAAAACTGATAAACTCAAACTCTGTTTTGCGAATAGGAATAGAAACTCAACTTGTCAGAATTGTTCTCAGTACTTGTTACGCTTTGAAAGCGATGCTGGAATTGTCTTAATCCTTAAAAATATTATGGGATAACAGCATTCTATAGAGGCTCAGTATCTTTACAAATGGGTACGTGCACTTCTAGGTGTGTGTCTGCTGGACAGAGATACTTTTGTCACTGACTGCTTGTCTTTGCCACTACTGTCACCAGTGGTGCTGTTTAGCTCTCTTACCTCGTTCCTTCCCTCAGAGCTCTGCTTGTCACCAAGATTCTATGAGTGATTCTTAAACCATGTTAGGCAAAGTCGGGCTGGCCAGGTTAGCAGCTAGTAGGGGTGGTTTGCCCTAATGGAACATGGTGTTGCCTGAACTAGAAAGCGTGAATGTTACCTGTTGTACTAGCAGAGCTGTAGAGACCCTGATGAACTAAACTGGGCTGGCAGCCTCTTTAATAGCACCAGCTGTTAGCAGTAGGAACGATTGTTTGCTGCCTTTTTGAATTTTATTTTGTAAGCTGAGTGTCTGTCATGTTGCAGATACCATTAACTACCACTTTGGAACCGAATTAGACTACACTAGACTGTTTATGTATTACACTGATAATACACGGGTGTTTTTATTGTGATTCTTAATCAGTAGCAGAATTCACACGTCTGAAGTCTAGGCCTAAGAATTTCAAGGAGGGAACAGTATACTGAAAAAAATCACAGGGACTTTAGTGTTTGCTTTTCATAGGTGTGCATCATGTGTCTAGAAAAGTTAAACTTTAGGATCTGTTTCTACAGTATTTTGCTTTATGAAGAGAACATTGTGCCGCGAGTTGCAAAATCAGTAGCTTCAGTCTTTAATTGACACTGCCTAGTTTGGCAGCACCTTTTTGTTAATAATGAATAAGTGAATTTCACTCGCTGTGATGAGGTGTTTTTCCCCTTACATAAAGTCTACACGTGTAGTCATTTGACATTGGATTTTGTTACTCGTTCTCAGATAGCAAGGTTAAAAGAAGACATTGCACAAATGCTGCAGATTTTGTTTTTTAGTTTTGTATGTGACTGTGCCAGGTTGATTCCGAGAGCCCTTGTTTGAGTGACAAATTCAACTTCTCCCAGAATAACATGTTTGTAATTCTAAGGTAAGGATATTTTGGCAGAATTCTAGGCTTACTTTGGAGTCATTTCAATGGACGTCTAGGAGAGAATGACTCTAACTGTTGTAGATAACATTAACTTGATAATTGCTTTTCTTTTATTTTATTACTGACTTATTTTCTTGTTTTCTTAGAGCATGTTGGTGCCTTGGATGCCCAAAATATTGTAGCTGTATCATGTGGAGAAGCCCACACTCTTGCATTAAATGACAAAGGTCAGGTATATGCTTGGGGTCTGGCTACTGATGGACAACTTGGCTTGCCTGGAACAGAGGAATGCATCAGAGTGCCCAGGTTAAAAACAATAAGTACATAGTAAAGTTATCTTCTTTGAAAAAGTGTGCTTAAATCACATTGGTCAGGCTGTTCTGTTATAATTCAAAGCACTCATTACAGAGTGTATTTTAGCTGTGCGTGCCTCAGTCTGTTTATTTCCTTTCTCAAAAGGTCAGTTTAGGTGAGAAGCACGCAGTGGGTTTGCTTAGGTAGTTTATAAATTGTCATCTGTTAAGTGTGGAAGTTGCACTGGAAAAGTAGTGTGTGATTTTTTCAACCTAGGTGAAAACCCAAGTAACAATTCTTTAGAACACGAGTAATTCTTAACTTGGCTGTGGCTGTTTGTGATGTGTGTTAAAAAAAAATAGGAAAAATAGGAATAACTAATTTAAAGGTTCTTTATTTCTGTATCAGATTTACAAGTCCTCAGGCATTCCAGGAGTTCCCATTTCTCTCACCGAAATGGAAGCACACTAGATTTACTGTAGCTTAATGTATGTGCTTGCTGCTGCTTGATAATAGCGTGATGCCTTCTAGCTCTGTAAGCAGTGTTGAAGTTAATGTTAGAGATTAAAAAAAAAAGTATTCAAATTTTAGAACGTTGTTCAGCTTTTACAGTTAATATTGATTTAAATAAGAGTAACATATTGTAAAACTTATTTTATTTTGAAAACGAAGAAGGGAGAGTCTCTCCTTGCTTCTCTTACTCATTGCCTCCATTCAGCTATGACATCTTCCTAGCACGTACGTACGCCTCCCTAATCTTTCATTTGGTTTTTTATTGAATTGATTAACTTGAAAATAAGACAGTACCAATCACTGAAGGTGCTGGCAAAGGAGAGGCTTTGACTGAAGGTGTTACTGAATAGCTTTTGGATTATCTAAGTTAGCTTCATGTATGAAGTGAATTGCATGTATTGCAGTGAGTAGGATGCACTTGATTATTTTATCCTTTGATAATGCGACTTGTTATTTCATACCACAGTCTAGTAGCTTAATTCCTTCTCTGTTTTCTTACCCCAATAGAAATATTAAAAGCTTATCAGAGATACAAATTGTGCAAGTTGCTTGTGGTTATTATCACTCGCTTGCACTCTCAAAAGGTAAGCAAGATTCTTCTGGAGTTTTATACAGTTTCTTACCTGGTAGCTCTAAGGTTTTCAATGTTCCATTTCATTTAGACTTAAATTTTAACAACAAATGTATAAACTGAGGTAGTGTTGATTATTGTTTCTTTATTGTCTCGTGCTTTTTGATTTATCATCTTGCTTCCATGTTTTTCCTTTTTTAATTAATCATTTTTTCTTTCCTTTTTCTTTTCCCATTTCATTTTCACCTTGCTAGCATTTTTTATTGCTAGTCTTTTGTTTTAGCCTGCAAATTCCAGTTATTCAGGCTCAGAGGCACTTAATTCCTCATCTGCTGTTCTGTTGCAAAGTGTTGGTTTTGTTGGTGATTCCACAGTTATTATTTAATTTTCTGTGTTAACCCACATTTTGAATGGTTAAACGTTTTCTCAACGCTTTTCTGGGCTTGTGAATATACTTAGTTGGCCTCACTTGTGTCACAGCACCACAAGTCTATTAAATATGTCTGTCAATAAATACAAACGTGAACTTAAATTTACTTCTTGTTTGGTTTTATTGTGGGAAATGAGAGTTGTGTCCAAAAACTCTGAAACAAGTGGCTACTGGGCGGAGTTAATTTTCAGTGTGGAAATGCATAGTGTAAGGGGGAGGGGAAGAGGACAGATTAGTAAGAGATGGTAGTATTTGACAGTGTTCCTGTTTCGTGTGGTTAAAATACCAACTGCATAAACTGAGGAGAGGAGGGGTATTAAAGGATCAGCATACAATTAAAGCATACATTAATTTATGTTGACATGTGCTTTGGTTCTGTGTGATTTTTCATGGCCTTGTATTGATTTCAGTGCCATTCTGGCTGCATTGCTCTGTATAATCTAGCAGCATTTCTTTGTTTTGAGGATATGTATTCTGACATACAAACTCAGACAAAGGGTTAATTTTATATATATAAAATATGTTTAAAAATATATAAATATTTTTGTGCATGTCTTTATAATATATTTAAAATTATACATATAAAAATTTATTTTAAATACAGTGTAAGTGACCAGCTTTTCAAGAGAGAGACCTGAATGTTTGGTATCTTGATAAACACTTTGTTGGAAAAAATGGAGATAGAAGGGACATTGGTAGTGTTATTATTAGAAAATTAGACTGTTAGCTAAGGTGAACCATATCTTCATTATTAGGTGTTCATCCTAATGATAATGAACATTGTTAGTTAATTAAAATATTTTTGTTTGGAGATGATAGATGCATCAATAGCTCTCTGATGTGTGTTTCTTGAAAATAAGTATTTTTAACTTTATAAGGCACCAAATTACTTTATTCTTCATCAGTTATGTATTTAACGCAATACTTTAAAATCTTTGTATGTGGAAAGATAAGTTTGCTACCATATAAAACCTTAAATGAGGCTTATAAATGGAAATTGGAAACCTCTGCATGTCTGGCTTGCAGCTTTGGTGAGTTCTCTGCATGCAAGTCTGTGCAGTGATGGAACTCTCCATGGAGGAGTATCTTGGTTCTTGATAACCAAGCACCGTTTATCTGACACCACTGAAACTGGAATGTTGAGAATAGCACTGAGGGTTGGAAATGTTATGTAAATATTTGGGTTGAACAAGAGAATGCTTTGCCTCAAAAGTATTCAGTGATTTTCATGTATTTTCAAACTGAAAAATATTTGAGAGTAACTGTCAGACTTAGCTTTTAGTTTTTCTTAAAGTAAATGAATCTTATATAATTAAATTGTATTGATTGTATTCCTTTTTTTTTTTTTTATTTGAACAGGAAGTGAAGTGTTTTCCTGGGGACAAAATAAATATGGCCAGCTGGGCTTAGGTTACGAGTATAAAAAACAGAACTCCCCACATGTGATTAAATCTCTGTTGGGAATCCCTTTTGCACAGATCGCAGCAGGAGGAGCTCACAGTTTTGTATTAACTCTTTCTGGAGCCATCTTTGGATGGGGACGCAACAAATTTGGACAGCTGGGTCTTAATGATGATAATGGTAAGTAGTCATTACTACTGTAAAGCATCATGATTAAAGTCCTGGTTTGTGAATGTGAAGATTCCAGTATTCCTAAAACAGAAGTGGACAAAACAAACCTTTGTTGAGTACGCTCTGATGGTGCCAATGTTGTGCAAGATTACATAAGGAAGACAGTTTTGCTTTTATTTTTCTTCCTCCAATGGCTATTTTGTAACTAAAATCCTGGCAGCATAATGTTGAAGTTCAGTCTGCTTGGATTGTGTTTTCTCCCTGCGAGTAGATTTTTCTGTCTTTGTTTACTACCTTTATGTGGATATTGTCCTTTCTCAGGCCACACGTGCTGAGTAGTTTTGATTTTTCAGCTAACCATTTCCAAAATTTCCTCTACGAGGGTGGTGATGCTCATTAACAACTTCAGAAAGCAGTTAGGTTAGACAGAAATTGGCTTCTGTCTCAGTTCTATTACGTGTGTACAGGTGTGTGTGCTGTCAGGTTCCCTCAATACAGTTAGCTATAGAATTTATAGCTAGTTTTGTGATTTGATGTTCTCTCACTGGTCCCTTGTTTCCAATACCCTCTAAAATCAGAAAAATACATTGAAATTAAGTATTTGAATTCATGCTTTAAATGTGGCTACACTTGTATAATAAGAAATGTAATTTATGATGAAATCGAATTTCTTGTGGGAAAGTTTGGTTGCTTCCACACACTCTGCAAAATTGATGACAGCTTTTTTTTTTTTTGTTTTGTTTTGTTTTTAATTCATCAGTAAAATCTACTTTTGCCTATGTTTGGATGATAAGGTCTTTTTCCAGGCATCTCTGTGTACCTGACAACTTTATAGACATTACTATTAACATTTAGAAACATTACTTAATCACATAGAGTGATAACATAGCCACATAGAGTGATTAAGTTGATCTGTTGCCACCCTGGAAGGAAGTTAGTTGTACTTCCATGCTGTCAGTCATTTGATAGTATTGAACTATGACCAATGGATATGTAATGGAATGCTTCAAAAGAGTGAAACACATGAACTACTCAAAACATGTCATCTCTTTTTCTGTTGTCATGGTCAATGAAGGGCTTGATGCACTGCTCTGTATTTCATTATTTACATATTAACATATGGTCAGCCATGCAAAAATGAGCATATTTGCTACAAAATAACTCAGTATAGTGATTCTCTGTTTTTTTTCTGTAGCGATGTTGCCTCCTCAAAGATGGCTCAGCCACAGTGATTGTATCCTGTCAACAAATTTTAAATGCTTGTTTGTTTGAAACAGAGTAAAAATGAATGGTTGAAATTATTTGTTTTCTGGTTTTTGTTTTCAAAATAAGCAATCCATTGCTGTATTAAACCTCTCAGACAGGTACGTTCCTACCCTGCTGAAGTCACTGAGAACTCAGAAGGTTGTTCATATATGTTGTGGAGAAGATCATACAGCTGCCCTTACAAAGGTACAACATTTAAAAATATACTTTTGCTTTCATTTTCAATATTTTAAAGAGAAAACGCTACCTGAGGTGGAAACAACTAAACTTCTTCACTTCTTGAGGAAGCACCGGAAGAATGGTTAAATAATTGGAGAAAAAATGCACAAAATCTTTCTGTAGTTTTAAAATCTTGTCAGACATGGTAAAGGTGAGCATACAGAACAGAGCATTTTTGATTAGGCAGCATGTGTTGCATGTATTTACATTAGTGTATGCTAAAGAGATTAGCTGTTTTTGGAACAGAACACCTCTAGCATCGTTGCTTTGATTGCTGATCAGATCAGGTTAATATTGCGCTTAAGCTCCATGCCCAGGTGGCTGGCAGTATGTGGTTTGAATTGCATTTTGCTACTGAAGTACTTAAGAAATTGGATACGTACATAATCCTCTAGAAAATGTTTTAGTGTGAGGGTCTATGGGAAATTGACCATTGATTTCAAGGGCAGTTTGGAGAGTGGTGATGAGGGAGGGGTGGGGGTCAAAAAAAAAAAAAAGGCTTGTATTCTGTTCATGCAGAGCTGTAGGAATCAAAACAGCACTTAGATGTGCCAAGCTGCTGTATGCGTAACTTGGCTAAACTAAATTTGGAGTGTTGTGTGTTTGAGGTTTGGGAACTTTAAGGAGAGATATGAAACAACATTAGAGCTTTGTCTCATCTTAGTGATAGTTAATGCATTTCAAACATCAAGTGATAAGTAGCCTTATTTGTGGTGGGTAAAGTAGCACGCACACATCTTCTAAGTGCATGACTCCTGTACCTTCCTGTCTGTGTTCTGATACTTGAATTCAATTTCAGCATTTAGATAAAGTGTACCAATTTATAAACGGAATATTTTGGACTGTCATCAGTAGAGAATTCTGACTGATGAAGATTTGGACAAGTGACAAAGCATTTATTTTCCAAGTCTGTATTCAGAGTGTTGCAAAAGGTGTTGGAAATTTTGAATTAACTATTTAAAATGTTTTATTTTTGAAGGAAAAGATCAGTATTTACTTTTGGAGAATGTGTGCTTCTTGGTGTGTGTGTTTCAATTTTTGCACTGCAACAAATGAAGTTCAGAATAATGTGGTCTGCTTAAGTGTGGCCATACCGTATATGCTTCGCATATTTTCACATGCAGTGAAAGGAAAAATAAACTATTCACAAAGACATTTTATTATAAAATGTTCTCTTTTTCTGACTAGGGAAGATGTGGCAACTTTGCATTTCTAACATTGATATTTATATATCATATAAGGTTATGGAGATACAGAATGTAAAGAAAACAGTTTCTAACTTACATTATAATTTTTTTTTTCCCTTTTTTATGTACAGAAGTTTACTTCAGACTTGCTTTAAGACTGATAGACTCAAAATATTGAATATGTTGTGAATTCTACAAATTTGTTACCTGTAGGAATCCTCTTCCCTTTACATGACAGGCCTTGCAGAGCCAGAGGTCTTGACTTTTGTAGGTGGTACTGTGTATGTATGTGATGTTTTCTCAAGCCCTTCTGAAATACAGAAAAACCTGTCACTGTTTGTTATTCTGATTCAGTTAATGAACCTGTTGGTTTTTCTTAGCGGACGCTGCCATTTTAATGATGATTTCCAGCAGAGGTCCAATCTGTTGCAGAGTAAGAAACAGCTTTACAATTTCAAAGCATGTCAAAATGGAAAATTTTAAAGTTGTTGTAAGGTAAGTTGTATAACTTAAGAAAATGTTTCTGATTTAATATTCATTCATTTCAGTTTTTGGTTAATTTCTTGATAAATTAATCAAAAACACTTCTAAAAACTGACTTGCCTTACAACAGCATTGAACATTTCTGTTTTGTCCTTTCAAATAACGAAGTTAACTATTTCAGTCATACTCTGCATTGTCTTTCTGAGGAGGGCAGCTCCCTATTTAATAACTGTTTTTAAAATCCCATTCAGTGTTTAAAAGCCAAACTATACTTTTTGGTGATACCAAAAATGTGGTTTATATACCACTATAGGTCACTATGAAATCTGGAAAGGAGGAAAGGACGAGGATTAGTGCCTGTCAGTAACGCAAATAACGTGAAATTACAAGGCTCAGATTTAACACAAATAGGGTAATAGCCATGACAGCAATGCTGCGTTTTCATGATGCTAATAACCTTGTGATCTTTCTTTGTCTCAGGGGCCTCTTGCACAAATCTGTTTTTAGTCCTTTCCCCACAATTCCAAAATTATCAGACAAGGTGATTTATTAAACCCCTTTTTCTTACTATTTTCTTCTTCCAAGACATACTATTATTTTAATCCGCGTAATTTACTTGTTTAGGAAGGTGGGGTTTTTACATTTGGAGCTGGAGGCTATGGTCAGTTGGGTCATAACTCTACCAGCCATGAGATAAACCCAAGGAAAGTTTTTGAACTGATGGGAAGTCTTGTCACGCAGATAACTTGTGGAAGGTAAGGCCTGTTTCGTACTAGCACTGTGAATCTTAGAAACACTTATTTTGTGTAAAACTTTGTATACATTCTAATACAAAGTGTTTTGTTTTTTCTTTAACCTTTCTTTTGTGGAAGATAGTCTCTAGTGAAAGAGATGCTTTAGTGTGGTTTTAAAAACATTCACTAGAACTCATATGGAAGTCTCTGTATTTGAGAGCTCTCATTCTCTGAACTGAAAATGTTAATAATTGTGCACTTGCTTATTGCTGTCACTTAATTATTCCCTGTTAAAGAAAGAGGGTGTTTGGGGAGGTTGTCCAAAACAGTTAATTCTAACAATTTTTTGGGATAAGCATACGTTGAAATTTGGAAAAAAAAAATGTATTATGCAGTGATTTCTTCATAACAAATTGGACCTTTTTCATTTAGTGAACTTGATACCAATTGTTCTTAAGTGGATGTTAGAGGAGGGGGCAACTAGTGTTGGGATGAGGAACAGTAGAATCATTGGATCATTTGAGTTGGAAGGGACCCTTAAGGGCCGTCTGGCCCAACTCCTCTGCAATGAGCAGGAACACCTACAGCTCCAACAGGAGCTAAACCCCACCCTGTCCAGCCTGACCTGGGGTGTCTGCAGGAACAAGGTGGGATGCAGCCAATCTGGTAGAAACAAAACATTTTTGAATGTCTAGAGAGATGCTCGGAGGATCAAACATTGTGCGGGGTTCAAGGCAAAACCTGGCATCTCTGTTCCTTGAACGTTTCCAGGAAAATGTTTTGACAATGTTGTCAGTGACTGTGCTTTTCCAATAGAGATGTGGAGTGTTAACAGGACCTTTCACATACTGTTCAACAAAATTCTTAGGTTGGCCTGTGCAAAGCATGTTGTGATGCTGAGGGTTTTGTTACTGAATTCTATTTCCCTTAGGCAGCACACTACTGCATTTGTTCCCTCTTCTGGAAGAATTTACTCTTTTGGACTTGGAGGTAATGGGCAATTAGGTACAGGAACAACCAGTAATAGGAAAAGTCCCTTCACAGTAAAAGGAAACTGGCTTCCTTACAGTACTCAGTGCCTGGTACCTGCAGGTAAGCAACACCTAGCGTATTTACTTATTAGATTTGTGTTCCTTAGGAAGTGTTTTGCAGATCTTGAGACAGGATTATAATTGTTTCCTTACCAACAGTTTGTTTTCACTGTGCTCTATTAAAGTCCTTTTAAAGTCCTTTAAAGTCCATTGCTTTTGTGAGAAGTACTTGCAAAAACTGCTTAGATGTGCTGTTGGGTTAGGTGCCTTGTTAGCGCTAGAGCATTAGCTTAGAGCTCTTATTGCTTAGTCTGTCGAAGATGGCTTTACTGATTGCACTGTGAAGAATTACTGACACCAAGGGTATGTAACAGATGATCTGTTTCCCAACTGAATGTGTTTATTGCAGCATCTTGAGTATTTCTCAAATTCACTTTTTCAGTTGCCTCTATGTTATTGTTCTTGCAGACAGCGAGCAGTATTATTGCGTAAAAAGAATTTTCTCTGGTGGGGACCAAAGTTTTGCACACTACTTTTATCCACAGGTAACAAATTAAATGTATTTTGGAATGAAAATATATTTAAAACTCAGCTTCTTTTTTTCTGATGCTCTTCAAGAGACTTTGATATTAAGGTGCAGAACTACACTGTAATATTTTAGAGTATGGAAGCACAAGGCATTGCATCAGTTTAGCAGTGAGTTCTCAGATAGAGTTTGAGTGTTAGCTGTTGGTGAAGCTTTTGGGCAGAAGATTTTTGCTGAGTGATGAATGTGTGCCTTTCCTCCCTCTTAATGGAATCACATTTTAATGAAATTTCCCTTTTAATGGAATCACAGAAAAAAAAACAATTAGGCAGCGAAGGGAAACAGTAAGGTTTTAGGGGAAGACGTGTTTGTCAAGCAAAACTGAGTACAGGTCAGGCTTACAGTGACCTTTTATTCCTACAGCCTGTTCTGATTATGGGGAAGTAACAGTGTTTCTCCTGTTTTCCAATTCTGATTGTTGGTAACTGTTACTGTATGTGATAGAATTTGTTTAACAGGTGTAGAACAGAAAAATCATTGGTAGCAGAGGCTCAAAACTTCTCTATTAAAATTCTTCTACTAAAAAAAGATTCTACTGTACAAGTTTCATAATAGCTGAAGTAGATTCTGAATGACTAATTGAGGTGAACTCTATGAATGCAGTTATTGTGGTTTGTTCTGTACAAAAAGCGTTAGCCATAGATGGACTTTGGTGCTGCAGAAATATCCCTTTTAATACTTGTTAGTTTGTCAATTTGCATCGACTTCTTTCAAAGTTATGTGAGTACTGTACTGCTGAGACCTGCGTGCCCTTGCCAGCTAAGGGGTCTCAGCCAGGCCTGCTTGACTTTTTTTCAAGTTAATTTTTGGACAGGTCAGTTCCCCAAGTTGTTTCACCATGTGTCTAAGTGATATTTCTGCTGGACCCAAGGAAAACATTAAGATCCTGGAGGATGGGATCAGGGTACTGAATTTGGCAACAGCTAGTCACCATTAAACTGAGTCAGCTCTGTTTGCCAGCCTGCATCCTCAAGAGAAATGTCTTTTACTAGTTTTATTTTAGTTTTGGTGCTGCTTGCCACCTCCTTCTGGACCAGGTCTCCTACTCAAAATGATTTTCTTGTTTCTTTCCCTTTTCTATTAGAAATCTCTGTAATTCATTTAAGATGAGAAGCGTATCAGATTGCAAGTTCTGTGTTGATGCAGTAATATTCAACAGAGAGACGTGATTCATTCTCAGAGTTGTCTGATGGATGTGGGGTGGGAGGGCAGCTACCCGAAGTGTGAATGGATCCTCTTCTGTATGCTCGTGGCCTGGCAGTGAACTAACTAGTAGAATACAGTAATTTTATCTGTTAGCTTATTTCACAGTAATACTTTGGGTAGGCAAATGGTCAATCAATGAAGAAGAGAGCTTAACCACAGGACTGATTTCATGGAAATCAGCCTTATGTGCCTGATTCGTTGTGTTCTTTAAACTTTAGAACATGGTGCCACCAGATGACTTCAGGTATCCTGACATTTTGAAGCAGATCTGGACTGTGAATGAAACATTCATTCAAAGATTGCTGACTTTCCCATCTGGAAGGCTTCCTGTAGAGATAGCTAAGTAAGCTTTGTTGAGGAAAAAAGTTGTCTTTCATGATTTTATTTGATTTGGATGTAAATGTGGGTCTGAACAAACACAGCAAAGGTATTTTTAATTACTGACTTTTATTATGAGCAGATTATTTGCTGTGCTTTTGTTGTCATGAAGTAATTTAGCTCTTTTAGTCTGTGTCTCAGCCAGCACAATTTAGTCACCTGAGCTTAATACAAGATTTAATTATTTAGTTGTGCATTGAAAAATGACAGTGTGTGTAAAGAATTTTGAGCGTAACTCAAAGATTGTTCCCACTACTATTCAAGAGGAGTGTGCAAAGAAAAATGAACTGGAAAATTCTTCCTTTGTTGGCATTATTTAAGCATCCAGTCTTGAATGGAGATTTTTATGACTTAAAACCTCAGACTGAACTCAGAATAAGATCATACGTACAATGTGTCACTCATTAGAAATTAAATACAGTTTCTAATAGAAAATGCTGATTTGTAGAAAAGAACACAAAAGAAATTAACTTCTTTCATATGAAAACTTTCAGTGAGATTGATGGAACGTTCTCCTCAGCTGGGTGCCTGAATGGGAGCTTTTTGGCTTTGAGGTAAGAGTACCTTTTGAACAGGTATTCCTATGAACAGAAGAGTCTGTGACCAACTTCCTAGTGTCTGTTGTTTCAACAGTAACACCTTCATTCAATTTTTTTGTCTTAATGTTACTCAGATGCTTTTGCTTTAACTTTCTAGCTCCTTTATTACATATAAGTTATCAGCTGGATCAAATACAGTATGTCTCCTAGCAGTTCTTGGAAGTGCATGCCTCCTGGCTGCTGCCCTATTAACCAGCAAAACTCGTTACTTGACAGCTGCAAGTTGTATATGATTCAAGAAGAATTTGTTGTGCAGCCTGTTTTAGATCTTGGTGTTTTTTTTACTTGATTGCCTGGCAGTTGGAATTTTTTATTAATTGCTTTGAATGTTGCATGATGGAAGTCTGATACTGTGATCGATGACACTTAAGTTCCACAGTAGATAAGGCTAAAAAATCATGGTGGAAAACTTGCAGAGTGCTGAAAATACAGGATTCAGTCTTTTTCTGTATTTTTTTCTCCTTGCTATAGCAATGATGATCATTACAAAACCAGCGTTAGATTCTCAGGGGTTGATATGAATGCTGCTAGACTACTATTTCACAAACTTATACAGCCTGACCACGCTCATATATCACAACAGGTTTGTGCTGCATATTTTCTTTATGTTTCGAAACATCTTTATACCTATATAGAAATGCTTTTGTTATGCTTGCTTGGAAACATTTAGTTGCATTCTTTACTCAATAATATTTCAACTACAGATATGTAAAAACTGTATTGTGTTGTGCTAGATGGTAACACCAGCATATTGCATGTCTGTATTTTAAAATCCAGAACCAAAACAGTAAATTAAATATTATAATGTAGCTTAACTTAAACTCTTGATTATTATTTTCTAGTTTACTTTTTATCTAGATCAGATTTTGTTGAAATATACAAATGTATTGAAGTGAATTTTATTACGCTCTGTAGGTGGCAGCTAGTTTGGAAAAGAACCTTATTCCAAAATTGAGCAGCTCTTTACCAGATGTTGAAGCTTTAAGGCTGTATCTCACTCTACCAGAGTGCCCGCTGATGAGTGATGCAAACAATTTCACAACATTAGCTATTCCGTTTGGTACAGCAATTCTGAAACTAGAAAAAGCTCCTTTGAAAGTTCTTGGTAAGAAATTGAATTTATTTATTTATTTATTTATTTTACTCTTAAAAGGATGTAGGAATGAAAATATTAAGAATTTAATCAGTGAAGACGTGGTCTCAACAACATGCTGGTTATTTACAGTTCTGTTGGATTTTTCAATCAGAAAGTTAAGGGTTAATGTTGCATAATATTAAAGAAAACACCTATCCTAGCTTCTGCACTCAAAAGTTTGTTGAAAGTCTCTTTCTGTTCTTCAGAGCCTTCCCCATTTTAGTAGTGCTTATGTGTGCTCAGCTACTAATAGCCCAGAACAGGGTGGGCAGAGAAAGTAACACCATGGAGTAGTACACCAGGACCGTTTTAAAGTTGGAAGACTGTTGTTTCTCTAAATCTTGCTCTGTAAAGAGCTGAATGTGTAATAATGCATCCAAACTATGTTCTATCTCTGCTCACCTCTTCTTACAGTTTTTGGTAACTGACAAGTACATTTTCAAATAGAAAATGTTCTTTTGAGTTAAAAAACAATATAATGCTGTAGTGGCAAGTACTATATTTGTATGGTTGTTGTTTGTTGACAGAAAATTGGTGGTCTGTACTTGAACCTCCATTATTCCTCAAAATAGTGGAACTCTACAAGGATGTTGTAGTTCACCTCTTGAAGCTCTATAAGATTGGCATTCCTCCATCCGAACGAAGAATATTTACAAACTTTCTACACACAGCTTTCAGAGTTCTAGAAATACTGCACAGGGTACGTTTACATCAGTTTGAGCTGACTACTTTATCTGTTTGTTTTTTTGTGTGCTGTGTAGTTGTTGAAGAAGTTAAATAACTGAACAGTTTTAAATGTTTAGACTTGACATCTACAGGAGAATCTGTAGTTGTTTGTTTTGGATCTAAAAAAATATTAGAATTCTGGACTCTCATCTGAGATGGTGATGGAATTATCTATTTTCTTGTGACTGACCCAAGTAATTGCATCTGTGAGGGCATGTTGGAAAGAAATAGTTCAGAAATGACAGTGAATAAGGTCAATATTGGAAGGTAAGAGCAGGTTGTGTTTTGAGGTAGGTTTGAGCAGTTTTACCAGGACAGGAATTTCTCCTGTCATGTGTTTACTCAGGGTTTTAGTGTCTTAATTTAATACATGAAAATCAATGAATTTTTGAGCTTTGAACAAAAATAGCCCAAATGATTCATAGTAACCTGACTAAACATCACAAGCCTGAGAAGCTGTTGTGTGTAACAGTTGCTGAAGTTCCCCCTCCTGATCTCCTCTTCCAAATTCATGTTGTTTTTTTTTTTTAAACCCAGCAGTAATAACAATGTAGAAATAGATTTAGGAACAGTTGGGTGGGATAAACAGTAGGTTTATCGACAAATTCTTAATAATTACCAGATGTGAACTAAGGTAAGAGGAAGAAAATAAGAAAAAAACATTTCTAGGATATTTCATGGATTTACTTTTTTTTTTTTTTTTTTTTTTTTGTGATTAAGAAAATAAATTCAGATTACCCATTTATAAAGATGAAATCCTGTCTTTCTGTTTTGATAGTGACTGGTGCTTATCTGTCATTTGGAAAGCAAATTTAGTGCATTTTCTGGGAGGGTCTGGGATTAGAATTACGCTTTGTAAAAGGATCTTTCTGTCTCTTATCTTTCTAAGCTCAGTATTTTTAAATTGAAATTGTTCCTTACATACCATGTAACTGAAGTAGTATTCATCGTGTCAGAAAGGCCAACATTCTTGAATTGTTGCTCTTAAACTCGTACATAAGCAAATGTTCCTGTGTGATCTCATGATGTGTCAGGGTGGCAGCACTGCGTTGTGCAGTATTGTACACTTAGTTATTTTTCTTTGTACCTTGGATGGAATTATGAATAATCCATCTTTCCTTATCTTTACCACTGTTCTTGTTTGCTTGTAGGCATTGTTGTTTTCCTAGAACTTTTTAGTGGCTGGGTATCTGTGGCTGACATAATGAATGCTTGAAAAATAAAAAAGAATCCATTGTAAAAAGATGATACAAAGTGATAAACTTAATTTCTTTAGGTAAATGAAAGAGGACAAGTTATCCAGTATGACAGATTTTATATTCATGAAATACAAGATTTGATAGATATCAGAAATGACTATGTCAACTGGGTCCAGCAGCAGGTATTTGGAATGGTAAGGCTTCTTTTGCTTAAATTTAATCTTCCCCTTCCACCTTATGTTTGGTTTTGTCTTTTTATGGAAGTTCCTAGATTCTCTAAATAGGTACACTTTGTTTTCATACAAGTATGATGACAGACAATGATAATGAATGACTCAACTTATGTCAGGTACTAGTTATGGAAGACGTGCTAAATAGATGTATTTCTTGTAGGGTATCATTCTTAGGACTGACACCATTTAGCATTTTAATGGATTAACTAAAAGGTGACTCAGAATGCTACCTGTTAAGGTTTGCTGTATCAAAAGTTAGGGAAGTGATAACTCTTGGTAGGGCAGCATCTCAAATAACCTAAGTCACCATGTGAACTACGTTTGGTCGGAGTAATCAAGACTTAAAGAAAGCTGAATGTGTCCTGCAAAACTAAGTCAGGAAACAGAGTAGGGATTTACAGGGAACAGATAATTAATATTATATTGTGCTTATCACTGTGTAGTGATGAGAAGTGAAGTAATTGTTTATTGGATCTGTAAATAGAGTGGGAGTGGGAGTAAATGACCACGCATGGAAACAATCACTTGGATAAGATATTGTCAAACAGTTGACTTTAGTCTTGAAAGAATAGAGTAGGTTAATATACTTGCTTTGTCTACATAAACATAACTCTTCTGCAGTGGTATCCAGAAGGTCCTGAAAAAGGAAAGCCTGCTTTTGCTCTGTATTTGATGAATACAAAGCAAATGGTGGTTTGTCTACTAAAGAATATAAAACTGCAAAGTAAAATAGCAACAGCAGGAACCCTGGGGGTGGGGGAGGGGATGTGAGGAAAGGAAATAATGAGCTGATATTTATAGCCATCAGAGCTTTGAGTCAGCCAGGCTTTTCAGAAAAATAATCAGTGCTTGAGGTAGGTTGGTGGCTGACAGATAATATAGTAAATGAGATACAGAAGGTGTAGGTAAATATTGCAGCGTCTTGGAAATAGAGGCAGGTTGTACATTTGGAATAGAGTATGCTGGTGGAGGATAGAGAGAATTAGAAAGATAGTGACCTTCACAGCCATGCTTTGTGTGGATGCAAACAAATCAGAATTGCATTTGTCATGATCAGGGAAAAGAATTCTGAGATACAGGAAAATGAGAGCTGGAAAATGGATTTATTTTAAAGTTTAAAGCTGCATTTGTTAGTCAAATCAGAAGAGTTGAGCAGGATCTTTACAACAGTCAGAAAATACTAGATACTGACTTCCCTTTAATCATTTATTATTTCATCATGTATGTGTCTTTAAGTCCAATTACTATGATTTATTATAGATCTGAAAGAAGTTCCATGGCACTAGTCTTCTCTCTTGTATCAGTGTTTTGGATGGCCTTTTCTTGCCTTCATATCCACTAGTTTCTTGTGCTTTTGATTATACTACAATAAGAAGCCCTACTTGCCTACTGAACCACTAGTAATGAATCAGAATTTCTTTTGCCACTGTCATATTTTTATTGCCATATCTTGAGACAAAGCTGTTTATTCAGTTCCTTGAGTAAAGTGTGGAGAGGAAAATAACAGAAAAAAAAAGTAAAAGAAGAGTACTTTTAAGAACTGAAGAAAAAGAAATGCTGTGCTTTTAAAAAAAGAGGAGTTGGGGAATATTAAAGTTACTGAATAACATCCTTAAAGGAGTTGAAGGAAGAAGTGTATTAGAAATAAACGCAGCAACAAGAGTACAGCATTGCGTAAATCTACCTGTGGGAAAAGGACTGCTGAAAGTGTTTCCTTTAGGAATTAGAGATACGTAGAGAGCACGTTTTACAGATGATGTTATTTTGGCCATCACTTTGTCTGAGCTGTAGTTGTCTACATGTTGCAATTCAGAGCCTCATGTATTTTCACATTTCATGTTTATTTATTTATCCACCAGGTGCATGACTTAGTTCCTTAGCAGTTACCTGACTTGTTCTGAATGTCTCCACACAGGCATCGCAATATGTATTGGCCTGTCTCAAATCGCAAAACTCAGTTGCTTTTCTCATATGCAGTGTCATCGGTCTAAATGATTGAAATTTAATGACCAATTTTTCTGTTAACTTAAAATTTTTGCTCATTTCAAGTGTTTTGAATTCAATGTGACATGCTGTAATCACTTTAGATTGAAAATATCTGTGAAAGCAAATGTCTTTTATTAATGTGTGGGAATAATCATTTAAGAGGTGTTCTGATGCTCCCTTTTAAGAGCATATATAGGGTATTGAAAGGCATAGTTGTATTTTGTAGATTAATTACAATGCTTATCAGTTTTTCAGTAAAACTTTTTTTTTTGGGGGGGGAAGATATAGCTAAATAATTCTACATCAGAGATGAATAATTAATGCAGACACTAATGCTGCTTTTTCATCTTAATTATTGCTGCCTTTGTGCAAATGCTGTCATAGGATGTCAACCATGGATTAACTGAGGTAAGATGGGCTGCAATCTGGTTTCTTTTCTGGAATGTAAGGAAATCAGAAACAGGAGTGCCAAGGACTGTGTGATGTGTTCCATTAGGAGTAAAGCTTTTAACTCATTAGGACTGTAAACTGAGAAGGTTTTTATGGGGCAGTAGTATGTAACTTTGTTGCAAATTCAGAGCAGAGTTTGAAAACAGACTTGTTTGGTGGTATCTACTAGTTGTAACAAAAGGAGTGAACTTAACACATTCTAATTTCACTTCTTTTAAGTGGGGGTGGGTTTTTTCTTAGCTGAAATACTGAACATGTCCTTCACTTCTGAGGTATTTCAGGTCCTCTGTTAACAGTGAGTGAAGTTTTATTTCTCTTTTCAGTAAAATAGATGTATTAAATGAATATAAATGTAATTGTTTCTTTAATTGTGGTTGTGGGTTTTCGTCAATAAACAGAATGATGACATGGTTCTTCTCATTCTAGCTAACAGACATGCCTGTTACCATTTGCACGTACCCATTTGTTTTTGATGCCCAGGCGAAGACAACTCTTCTGCAAACAGATGCAGTCATGCAGATGCAGGTATGAGTCAGTTCTTTTAAAGATTTAACTTATTTTGAGTTTAGTTGGAGGCTTTGGAGGGTTGGTGTGCCTTTTTTGGTGGTCTCAGTTATTTCCCACTCTGCCAACTCAATCCTCTTCTCCATGAGAGTAAGGGATCTGGTTTTTTCCTCTAAGTTTGTATATGGCAGAAGCTGGTAGGAATCTCGCTGAAATAAAATTAGTATTTATATAAACATCCATTGAACTTTTTCCCCTTTTGTTCACTGGGTGCATTCTTTCACATTAGCCCTGAGTAATAAGGATACTTTTAAATAGCTCTGTCATGCCGAATAGGCTTCATTTTCCTGTTAGATAAAATGCTTTTTTTTTTTTTAGTGGGAGGAGGGAGGTGTTATGTACATATTTTTTCCTTTTTGCTTCCTTTTCTAACCCAGAGTATTTTACTTGGAATGTCAGAAGCTGTATTCTGTGTCTTCTCTACGTGTATTAGTGTTGATGAGACCAATTAGTGTTGATAGGAATCTTAAGTCACCTACTGATAATTACATTTTGCTTCTTTTTTCCCCTCCCAGATGGCTGTTGATCAGGCTCACAGGCAGAATTTGTCATCTCTTTTTCTGCCAGTATTTGAATCTGTTAACCCATGCCTGATACTGATGGTGAGGAGAGACAATATTGTAGGAGATGCTGTGGAAGTCCTAAGGAAAACAAAGAATGTAGACTACAAGAAGCCTCTGAAGGTACTGCCAGTACATACTGACCTGAGTGTCTTTCACTGATGTGATAGTAATTGAGAGTATGTTTTAGACAAAAGTTGTTTCATGTTCCTTCTCTATTCTGCGCTAATTGAAGTGTGTGTTTCAGGTTATTTTTGTAGGGGAAGAAGCTGTTGATGTTGGCGGTGTTCGCAAAGAATTTTTTTTGCTCATAATGAGGGAGTTGCTAGATCCCAAATATGGAATGTTCAGGTATTACGAAGAGTCCAGGCTGATCTGGTTCTCTGACAAGGTAGGGTGCAATTGGCAGTCATAATTTTTCTTTCAGTTAAAATATTTTGTTAATTATGTATAAACATAAGAGTTTGTGGTAGTTTTATTTTGAGAGGAGAAGCTGAAAGAAGTAATCTTGAAAAACTGTAATTTTTGTCATTGCTAGATCAAAACTTTCCCCTTTTTTTCCTTTTTCCTTTTTCTTTATTTCCCCCAACCTTTTTCCTTACTTTACTCCTTACCATTTGTCCCCAGCTGAGATGACTTGAGTAGGCAGATGGGCCAGTTGACTCCAAAAGTAGAATTGGAGAGGAGGAGAAAATTGATGTGGCATATCAAACCTCTATTTTCTGCATTCATTTGCATTTTTTGGCCCACTTTTTGGTAGTGACCTGGTTGTACTTGCTTGGAAGTTTTGATCATGGACTTTTTAGTCCTCTTTCAGTGGAACACGCTAACTAACTCTAGTTAGCACTCTCTTATATCACTGATATCTGGATATTAATGTTTTCACAGTTGTGTTCTAAGCCTTAAAGTCTTAGAACTTGTTTAGTCCCAGGAAGTCAACAGCAAGCTCCTCACCTCTCCTTCCCAATTAATTTAAATAAAAATATATTTAAGTATTGTAATATATATGAGTGTTGTAATAATAACTCACAAAAATGGAATCTTTATACGGTAGTTTCAGCAGCATGCATCTCTTGGAATACAAAACATGTTGTATCTCAGCTGTTGTTTTAATATGCATACCTTTTTTTCTGGATTATAAATGATTAAAATAACTTGTTTTAAAATATTTTGTCTGTTTTCTGTTCTTAGACCTTTGAAGACAGTGACTTGTTTCATTTGATTGGTGTTGTCTGTGGGCTAGCAATATATAATTTTACTATTGTAGACCTTCACTTCCCTTTGGCTTTGTATAAAAAGCTGTTGAATAAGAAGCCATCCCTGGATGATTTAAAAGAGTTAATGCCAGATGTTGGCAGGTAAGCAAGAGGAAAATGAGTGGGATTAGGAATTAGTTTTGAATTCAACACTTTCCTTTGAAGGGTTAAAGAAAATGCATGCCGTTCACACAGGATAAACATCTCAGAGTAACTTGTAGTTATTGTGCCATTTCAGATGTGTGCTATTGTTAAAGAGCTGCTTCTCTAAGTGTTTGCTTTTGATATTCATCTCTTCTGTGCTTTTATTGTCCTACAAGAACCTTTGGAACTTGAAAGCTTTGAGATTCTACTATTAATTTTATAAAACAAGTGTGAACATAGTTTTAGTTCTGTATATTTTGATTAATCCGAGGAGGAAGCATTTTCACTTATTTCAGAAGCAAGTGCATGCTAAATAACTGCCCTTGTAGGGATATGAATGGAAACAACAGGTAGGATTTTCAGGTGGAGTTAGATTGCCTCAGTGTTATGAATGCAAAAGCTTTTCGTAGGTAAAGGAGAAATTGAACAAGATAATTGGAAACACCATCAATGGTTAATAAGAAATTAGCACCTCTGTCTTGGGAATCCTTCCCTGAACTGAAGCTAGATGTTGGGGTATTAATCTTCTCTCTTCTCTCCTGGAGAGAATCAAAAGGAAACAACAGTACAAATAATAGGAAAACCAAGCCATTGTTTCTTTAAAGCTTCGCGTTCTGTACTTTTGAAAGCAAAGTGATTTGCTTGAAATTTCCCAGCATTGCAATTCAGCAAACTATTAACTGGAATATCATAGTAGAACTTTTTTGTACTCCTCTCACTGGTACATGTACTTTGTAATTTGTTTTTCAGGGGAATGCAGCAACTACTAGACTATCCAGAGGATGACATAGAAGAGGCATTTTGTCTTAATTTTACTGTAAGTTTTTCTTGACTTTGGAAGCTTTGTTTTTTACTAGTAGTTTGTACTGTGTATTACAGCTTCATCTGGTGGATTGCTTGGGCAGATATATTGGCTGCTGATTGTCCTCAATTTATTTTTCTGTGCTTAACATGTTAAGATCTATCTGCCATTCACTATACTGTTAACTAAAAGGTGGGAAGAAGTCCTCTACACAATAAATAAAATTCATACTATTTTTGTTTTAAATAGATCACTGTGGAAAATTTTGGTACAACAGAAATTAAAGAACTTGTTCCTAATGGTGCTGACATTCCTGTAGTCAAACAAAATAGGTGAGTGTTCTGGATCACCAAGTAGTTCAGTGTTACTGTCTGCTGTGGGAATGTAACTGGGCTGCTAAAGAGATAATTTGTTAAGTTGCTTCACTAGTTGCTACTGTTGTTTTCCAAGCTGTTCTCTTATGTATGATGTAAGTAGCTGTTGTAGTTAGACATCTAAGGTTGCTTAGTATGCAAAATCTTTTTTTCACTTTGGCCTCAGAAGTATTTTGAAACTCTTTAGTGCCCATTTGAATACGTGATTTCAGAAGGTCAGAAATGGTTCTGCAGAAAGTTACTGAGTCACAGTGAAAACATCAACTTAGATGCTGTTATGTATGTGGTATGTGAAATACCATTTCAGAGAAGAGTTCACTTTGTAGAACAGGTACATTAGTCTGTTATCTAGTGTCACTGTCTAATGAATACATGGGGTGTGGTTTTCTCCTTCTTTCATGGGTTCTGTTAAATCTGTTTTATAAAAGCAGCTTCTCCTACCCTTTGTTCCCCTTCTGCTCTTGGAGGATAGGTAGAATATTTCTGGTACTCACGTCTATTTGTGCAGAATATTACTTTCTTATCCCTTGTTGGTCATTCCCTTCATGTATTTCTAACTTCATGTATCCTAACTTTTTTCCCTGATTTTTTTTAAATGTGTAGGACTCAAATGACTACTTGAAATTGATTTTCATCTTCTGTGCACATATGGTAATGCTTTATAATAAAATCAGAGCAAAGCCAAAATACACCAATTTTGGCACCAGCTGGCTTCAGGATACTGTGTACAACTCCAGGCCTATGAGTGTGTTGCTGTTCAGTCCAGTTCACTGTGATGGGTGCAGTGACGCCTGAAAATCAGTAACGCAAAACACTCTTGGTTTTGTCTTGTACATTACTGTCTCTGTCTTGGAATAAATGTATGTTTGTGTGCCGTTTTCATTCAGGTCATCTTCACTGTGGCTGTAACGTGGAGCACATAATAGCCTAGGATCCTTTTTGCTCAACTTCCCGTGAAGTTTTCTGTACTGAAATGGCTACTTGTTTATGGACACATACTTTTGTTTTCTTCTCCTCTCAACATAATTGTTTTGTCTTTGTACAGGCAAGATTTTGTAGATGCGTACGTGGATTACATCTTCAACAAATCAGTAGCTTCCTTATTCAATGCATTCCATGCAGGCTTCCACAAAGTATGTGGAGGGAAAGTTCTTCAGCTCTTCCAGCCCAGCGAGTTACAGTCAATGGTAATTGGGAACACAAATTACGATTGGAAAGAACTGGAGAAGGTAAAAAAAAAAATAAAAATGAACAAACAACGTAGTTGGCGCTTTGTTTCGTATATATTTTTTTAATTTCAGGATGCAAAAATAATCTCAAAGTATTATTTTAAGCTCTGTTTTCTCTATTAGCATGTGGTATGTGAGTGCAGCCTTTATTGGATAGACTGCGTAACTGAGAATCTTCTTGTTTTAAGTTGTCAGTAAATAAGGACACTAAAATATTTTTCTGTTGAAAGTTTTCTCATCTAATTTTTGAAGGAAATCAGAGCTGGGGGGAATAAAGAGGAAGAAAAGGCAGTTGTAAAGTTAAGTTAGAAGGGGAAAAGTGAACAAAATGCATACAGCCCATATAAGTAGGTAGTTCTGGTTACTGAAACTCACTGTGAGACTTTATTACAACTTCTCATTGATTGAGACTGCTTTGAGGTACATCCATTTGTCCATATAGTTAAAATCAGACTGAAGAGCTGCAGAAATTTGACCCAAGAAGAAGGCAGCGTGTCACTTTCAGTGCAAGTATCCCTTGTCATGAACCATGTTATTTATACTTTATTGCAGCATTATCCTACTGAGAAGTAACTTAGTTTCCTGCTTGTTTTAGAATACGGAATACAAAGGAGAATACTGGGCAGACCATCCTACTATTAAAATATTCTGGGAGGTTTTTCATCAGTTGCCTTTGGAGAAGAAAAAACAGTTTTTGTGTAAGTATTCAACAGTACTTTGCAGAAACTTCTAACTGAACAGGATCACTGATTTCAGGTTCATGCAATAAGAATGGTAAAGGTGTGATTAACTTCATATGGAGGGGGAAAAAAAAACAGAGTAGAAGCAGTTGATTATAAGCTTTTCTGTGACCTTTATGGAGTTGTCCTGAACAGTTTTGGGTGGTGGAGGTTTATAAGGCCGCAGAAGGCCAAAGCAGCATTTCAAATAAAAGAATTGCCCAACAGTGTGAGCTACTGGTGGCATCTGTCTGCTGATTACAATTTTTTCCCTGTGATTTGAATTAAGGTTCACGTTCTCTAGTTTTTTCACTGTAAATAGGTGGAATAGCCAAGTTATAACTGGTGGTCAGTACCTAAAGATACTGATGTGAGGGAAAATGTCTTAGCCTGTACAAGTTAGGGAAACTTCTTGTGAATGAGCTGATGTTGAGAACCACTTTCTTACTGAACAAACTGATTCAGGATGCTCAGAAGTACACTAAAGGTAAAGCTAGTGATTTTTAGGTAACCAATTCTGATCTTGACTGTCAAGGGCACTGGTTTTGTATGAGAGAATGAAATGTTTTCCTTTGTATATAACGTTAGGTTACAGGGGAGTTTTCACTTATGCAGGCTGGAGATCAGGCTAAGTCATTTCTTGTTTTCAAGTTTATCTGAACAATTTCAGCATGAAAAGCTAAGTACAGCTGGAATAATGGATAAATATAAATAAGAACTAGAACAGCCTATGTGGAATACACGGTGTTTTAACCTAAACTGCTTTCAGGACTTTGTTTGTTTTTTCTTGGCAGTGTTTCTGACAGGCAGTGATCGTATTCCAATCCTTGGAATGAAGTGTCTTAAACTAGTCATCCAGCCAACTGGAGGTGGAGAAGGTTATCTTCCGGTAGCTCACACTTGCTTTAATCTTCTTGATCTTCCAAAATACACAGATAAAGAAACCCTAAAATCTAAGCTGATCCAGGCTATAGATCACTACGAAGGTTTCAGTTTAGTATAACTTCAGGAATGAGAGATCTGTGTAAAGTGGGATCATTAAACTAACTTCTTGTGTCTTTTTTGTGGTGGTAAATTCAGTGGATTAAATGATGGAGATGATAATATAATTGATTATTTGCAAAATGTTAAGTGGTATGGATATTCATTGGAGCCAAAAGAGGGGGGAGGGGGAACAAAAATGAGGTACTGTCTTAATAAATCTTGTACAAAACCATGTTGATTTTGCCATCTTGCAATAAAATGAGAGTATTGTGAGTGGGAGTCAAGTTTCACTAACATGAATTAACATTTCATCTTATGCAGACAATTTGGCGTGTGAGTGCATGAGAGACTTGCTTAAGTTTTTCAGATCACTTAGTAAGAATATTTAGGTCTTTCCCTGATAAAATTCACTTGGTAACTTTTCATTTTGTAAATAATAAAATTTTGTGATAAAATAATTATGTTCCGATAGCAGTATGGTTTCTATGGCTTGTAATTGAATATGAGCTTATTTTATGGCTTTTAACAAAAAAAAGTGACTACTCTGATTTCTGAAGATATATTTTTCTGGTTTGTTTTAAGAACCTTAATAATGAAAATTATTGTTTGAAAGACATTCATCTTCACAGTGTACAATCCAACAAGTTCCATGAAGCAGTCACTTAATGCTGGTTAGAAAAAAAAACAACAACAAAAAAACCTGACAACAAAAACGCCTGCATACAATGGCATTTTTAATACATGGATGGACGAGCTGACTTAATACGTTGCTTTATTTTTAAGGACTGATTCTGTAAGTGGACACAGTTATAAAAGAGGTTAATTTATCACTGGGAACCTCTGCAGTCATGTGTCAAGAATACAGCTTAAAAGAAAAAAGATGCTCCCGACAGTTGTTGCTGTCAAGAGGTTAAACGTTTATTTTTAAATGCTGAAAGTGTAGTTTATGGTTTCTAATAGAATTTTCACTTTTTTCCAGATAAATGCATTTGAAAAAACTCTTGAACACCCTTTTCCCCTTTTCTTAAGATTTTATTTTTAGTATAAATGCCATGAGACAATTGTGCTTAGCTGGACACTTTTGGAGTTGACTTTCCTTCTCTGGTTAAATTCCAGATTGTGTGGTGTTAATGCATATGATGTGACTTGCAGCTGTGAAACAAATATTTATTTTTTTTAGATTTTTAAATGCAGTGACAAAAAAAAATTCAAGCTATAATAAAAGTCTTGAATGAAAACCTTTGTTGACTGATGTGTATGGATGCTTGCATCATGCGTCAGTGAGGCATTCAATCAAAGGGTAACTTCTGCGTGCAGTAAATCAAGCGTGCTCACTTCCAAAGTAGGGAAATTCATTCATTAGAATAAATTGTTGAACTTTTCAATAGATGTAGATATACAGAGCAGTCAGTGCTGTTAAGAGCATTCTTTCCTAACTGTTTTTACAGCATTCTGATGCAATGTAACCTCTGATAATTTCTTTACGTGCAGCCTTTATATCTCATCTTTTCCAACATGTGTTACCTGGCTGGCAAGTTCTCCCTGATGTGAAATACGAGAATCTGACAAATGCTGCAGCAGCTTAATCTGTGTGGGAGAAAGGAGGGGAAAAAAAAATTACATTATGCCTTCATTTTACCAGGTAATATTAAAACTTCTGAGACTATGGAACACCAAACTTGTGAAGGCAAGTACTTGGAAATTAGGAAGTGAAAAAAAACAAACATCAAGCTGTCTCTTTTTCCATTGTGTATCATTACCTGAGTAAATGCTGTTTCTTCCCCTGCTGTCCATGGGGCCCTTCCTTCACTCAGTGCACCCAGTTGATAGGTGTGTTATTTTTCTGTTCAGTTGTGCAGGTTTGATTATAATGCATAGCGTGTGAACCCAGCACTGTTTGTTTTTTATTTCCCTATAGGCCACTTTGCCATATTGAATTCTTCATCTTATTGATCTGAGATAAGCAACAGCCTTATTCTGTAGATGAGATAATTGGAGACAGAATTCAGTGCAGTTATTGAACATTTATTTATTGAACATTATTGACCATTTGCTCAATTTAGGATGTGCTAGAAAACTTCAGATGCCTTTTATCTTGGAGTTGTAGTTAATGTTTACTGCATATTTCTCCAGCATCAGAAAGACAGACGTGCTCTCTTGGAACTTTAGTGGAATTGGTAAGCCTTGTGGGGTTGGGTGATAGATTAAATTTCACACTGTATGAAGCCCACTGACAAAGCAGGGTGAGAGTCACGTTCCTTGGGGCTGCGTTAACCTGAAACACCTTTGCACTTTCAGCCTTGATTCTATCCACCTCTGCAAGAAATGGAGTTGCATCCTACAGAGCAGGATAATAGCTGCTAAACAGTCCTGATTACAGTGCAGTGCAGGTGTTAGCTCGTTCAGTGCAGTGAAACAAGTGCTGTTACCAAACATTACACAAGGTAAAAGACTTCTATGCAGTACCAGAACAGTGACTAGTCCTTATGTTACTTCTGCCACAAGGGTGTTAATACTTACCTTGTTGTTAGGTCTGCTAATGGTCATAAGAGCTGTGTGAAGGACTTAAGCAAGCATTTAGCTTTGGCTTGTTTCCTCTGGTTGGAGAAAGTGGGTGGCTGAAGTGTTTTTCCCCCTACTTGGATTAAGTGGCATTTTGTGTACAGTATTCAATGCTGTGCATCATGTGAGGAAGGAGAAAAAATTAACTTCCTGCTTAGGTAAAGTTGCCTTGGTGTTAACGAAGAAAGACGCTTTCCTCCTTGTCCCATCTCCAATTAAGCAAGGAAAACCTGTAGGGTTTCAAAAGGATTATGTGAACAACTGGGGGAAAGTAGTATTTTGGGTTCCAGTGGGAATGTTTTATAATAACTAAAAATCTCTAAAGTGGTGTAAGGGAAACTGTTGATCACAGCCTGAAGCTCTGATTAACCACCTGAGGCAAGCAATGAGTCAGCTGTGGGAGCACAGGTGAAGGTAATTCTCCCGGAAGAGTTGGAGCTTGACTCCACCTCTCCTAGATCCCATTTAAGGGCTGACCACCACTAAGGTAGCATCTCTTTCTGGATTTTGCTCCTTTGTGGAGTTTTTATGGTGAGCCTCAACATTGGTGAGCATCCATCTCAACTGAAAGCCTCAGCACTGGTGAGTCTTTTCTTAGATACCCTCTGGGTTATCCTTTTACTCTGTAATTACAACTATATACTTGTATTATTCCACATATACTAGCAGTTTTGAAAAGAGGATTAGCATTCTGATAAGCATTCAGAATTTCTGTTGGAGGATGGTTAGCTGTATCCATCTGCATTGTGTTTACTGAAGGAAGGTTTGTTTTTGTCCTAGCAGTAGATGTACTGCAGCTGTGTGACAGAACTACACGGACTGTTTTACTTGCCTCTATCACAGAAACTTGCCCATTGTTTTCCAGGGGAAAATCAAAGGGCTGTTGCTCTGAGCCAGTGTGGAAATATTAAAACCGAGCCCTGCTTAAGCATTTCATAGGAGTTGCTACTATTAAGATTAGTAATAATGTATATAATTCATCAAGGTGCAGAATTGCCCTTGAAGGTTTACATTCCTATGAAGGATTCCAGTTCATTGCACTGCTCTACCTTGAAATGAGCTTGGTTTATCCAGGAATTGAATGCAGTGTGGTACCATCAGATACAAATAGCTGTAAAACAAAGCTTAATAATTAAAGGCATATGAACTTTTGCAGTTAAGATGAATACAGAGTGAAAGCTTTCCTTTAATAACATGGGTTTCATCGTGCTGAAGTAGTGTATGGTGAGCACCACGTGAGTGGCTCTGACTTTGTGTAACCCCTGTACTATGGAGCTGTCATTTCTCATTTGTTGGTGGAAGAACTGAATATCTGTGTCTCCTGGCAAGGGATGGTTTCCACTGCTTACCAGTGGGTGTTTCTCAGTTGGTGGCTCAGTCTGGAGTGGGTGAACTAATCATCAGGCTGCTGTCTTGTCTTTGAAAGCGCTGTTCAGTTTTGTGTTAGTTAGGTTTGAAGAAAAAAGCTTTAAGAACTTTCCCTAAGGCTCTAATGGCCTAAAACCAGATTGACTGGTTAGCAGTGACCTGCAGTGCTACACACTGGAGCCTACAAGAAATCCACCTGTGTTTTCTGAACTACATACACTCTTATGGATCGATAAAGTAACACCAGCAGCCATAATTGTTGTACATGGCCTGTCTTTTGTCTTGAGTATACTATATGGGTCTTCTGCAAATGTGCATGATAGTGTGTTGCTGATGCTGGCAATGTGAGCTGGGGTAAAAGAAAATGCTGTGTGAGGCAGAAGGATTTGACTTCGGAGGCTTTTGCAGAGGCTGGAAGTGATTTTTCCTTCTCTCTTAAGCAGATAGCCCAGCCTTGCTGTTACAGAGCAGAGGTGGTGGGCTGTACTCCCAGCCTCCTACAGAAACGATTAGCCAGATGGTAGAGCTGAAACTCATCTGTTTGTGCCTTAATTCGGTATAGAGGCTGCCTAGGTGTGCTTCCTAACCTGTGCTTAGTGCTCTGGGGGTGCAGGTACCGCGGGGCTTCAGCTGCCCTAGGTACGAGGAGTGGGCGAGGCCGCACCTGTGCCTGAGGGAGGAGCTGGGTCTGCCGCTGCCCGCGGAGCCTTGGAACGCCTTGCTGGCAGGTAGCTCGTGTCCCCGGCCTGCCCTGGATGCTTCCCTTTCTGGGGCCTGTATTTAAATGCAGCACAGCTGGGCGTGTTGGGGGCGGCTCTCAGGGCCGCTTCTCGTCTCTCGGCGCTGGGCTGTCCGTCCTGCTGGATCCCGCTGTGTTGGCGGTAAGTGGAGCGCTGCTGTCGGTCACTGGGGGCCTCTACCTCAGCCGCCCGCCAAGTGTGGGAGAGCTGCTTTCCTTCCGTCACAGTTTGTGCTTGCTGCTCTGCTGCCTCCAGGCGTTAGGAGTGGTAGACACGGGTAAAACAACAGCGAGAGTTGTCTTTGTGTTGTTTCAGAGCTCTTCAGTTGTGGGTTAAGGGCAGTCTGTCGTTACTTAGTGCTGCGCGGCGCTGGGCGAGTGAAGGAACCGAGGGTGCGTTGTCACAGAGCGCTGCTCTGTGTCTGCTGAGAAACTGAGTCGTTGAAAGCTGTGTGGTGGTGTGGAGCCGAGAGAGCCGTGCTCAGGGTGTGCCCTGCGGTGCTGGCTGTCAGCACTCGGTTCTGTGCAGCGCTGGGAGCTGCTGCTGGGTTCCCCTGGTGTGAAAGCTGTCTCCATGTGTAGTGGTCCAGGTGCTTCGGGGAGAGCATCAAGGAACATGAGCTCTGTTTGGGAACCCCCCCATCCCATCAACCTGCATTGCTCCCTTTCCTCTTTCAGGGCACTTATAGCTCCTACAGTGTCCTGTGGCAGTAAGTTGCACAGTTTCAGTGTGTGCAGTGGTTTGCTTTACTGTATCTGCTTTCCCGTGTGTTCCCTCACTGCTCCTTGGGCCTTGAGTCTCAACAGTGAACATTGTGTATGCTGTTATACATCACTTTTCCTGGGAAGTGCTAGCAGCTCAAGTGTCACCTTAAAAACACTAACTAGAGAGTGACTGTTTTAAGGGTACTGTTCTGACTCTGATGTCACTGTAGCTAATTCAGAACCCCTTGCTATGTAGGAGCAAGCAGGACTGCTCAGTGAATACATCTAAATGCAGCACAGGGCTTGGAAGAAGATAAGATTGTTCTGAAGGACAAACTGCGTTGTGGTTCCAGATGTTGCTGTACCAGTGCAGCTTTACTGGGGCTTTGCTCCCACAGGGGGCAGGCATAAAAGGCAATTTACTGTAGAGTACCCAGGACCTCACTTAAAGCTTTGTAGGGCATCTTTAGTTAAGTTCTTAGGAGCTAACCAGAAATTAACGGAAACCAAAAATCAAATGATGATTTTAATAGACTTTAGAACAGAGTGTACGAGTATAAAACACTGGTTTTGTATTTCAAAAGTTGCAGGAAGATAGCCGGTCATTTTAAACAGTCTTCTACAAAACATATGCCAGTAGATTACATAAAAGACACTATATACAATATAAAAGAGCAGAAAACAATCCTCACTGTAAAAATAATTTAAAACAAAGTATTTCAATTTAAAATATCTCCTATAGCACAAACTAATACATTGTAACATGCAAGTGAAAACTAAACATATTGCATTCTTTAGTGTAGCCAAATAAGAGCTGTATTAAATTTGGACAATGAGACAACATGCCAACATTTTTAGATGAATACAGAAAGCTGTTCTTAAATATTTCTTAAGTGATGTATCTTATGTTCAAAGAACAGCTACTATACATCTCCAAAATGTAATAAATATTAAAGCAAAGTATATGAATAATCTACATCGTGGAGTTCATTCGGGCCAATGTTGAAAAAGTGGTTTATATAAAAAATGCTGATTCACTTACTACTGCACTGTGCAATTGTACAAAATAATTCTAAAGGCTTGGAAACAATCCGCACTTGAAAATTTGCAACATCCAGTTGTAAGGCAGCTTAGCACTTTAATACGCGATGTGGTAATTGGAGTAGCTGCTTTGATTCTAAGATGCACGTTGGAGCTAGCAGGCGGAAAGTCGCGTTCCCCATCTGGGACATCACTGGAAGCAGCACGTCTCCAGGTGAGGCGATTAATCTGTATTTCACCCACACAGCAGTAGCAGCAGAGCCTGTTGCTCTCTGAGCAAGTTTCTTCCAATTCTGTTACTTCTGTAGGTATTACAGGAAGAGATTTGGTTTCCACGCCTTCCCATGTGCTGGTAGGAACATTATTGTGTACTCAGCCAAGCCTCCACGTTACAGCCTTGGCAATTATCAAATACTATTGTTAATGCAAGCTGCGCTATATTTGACTTTTTGTATACAACATGAAAAACTTCTACCATTGGGAATCCATTTTGTTTAAAATACTGGTGTTCCAGTATTATAATTGCTAAGGAGCCAATGTCAACACTGCTTCATGTCCACAGGAAGTGTTAAGCTCAGTAACTGAAGCATTTTCACAGCACTTCTTATCAGTCTAACAAAGATCAGGAGTTTTCAAGTGCTTACTGTCTTGTTTCCATTTTTAACTATCTACTCACATTTAAGTATGTCTCAAACATACAAACTAACTGTTAAAGCAAAAAAATTAGCTGCCACAGTAGGTCTTAGAAAATGCCAGTGTTTAATGATAGGCTATGCGAGAACGAAAGGTTTAGCAGAAGCGTCAGAAGTTTTAAATAAACCAAACTGTTACAAAGCAAGAAGTGTGATAATACCATTCTTTGGTCTAAATTAGCTGTTCCCTTTATATTAGTTTAACATTCCAATGGCTTTTTCAAAACTGTTTAAAAATAATATAAGCTGAAATTTATTATGCAAAATAGGTATTATATACATGGATGCCTGATCGGACAGATGACTTAAAAGTGAACATAGTAATAATTGCTTAGATATTCCTAGTACCTTAAAAAAAAAAGTTAGTGTTGAGTGTGCAGTAAGAGAATTTTATTGAAAAAGGTAAAAAACTAAGCATGAAAATCTGTTTCAGTTGTTTATAAACACCACATCCTTATGGTTTCCTTGCTCTAAATCCAGACGTAAACATTCATCCTGACATGCCAAAGCTCCTAATGCTGGTGGAAAATTCCTGTAACCAGTGATCGCACTTTACAACTTGGTGCTTGTTGGATGATCGTTCCCTGCAGCTTCATTTGTGTAAGCTGATTCATCAGCTGCATCTTGCTCAACTCCATCTTCCCCAAATGCAGCATCCTCTTCCCTTTCTGGAGCATCCTCATCCTCTATGCCATTGTAAAACTCTTCGATCTCGCTCTCATCCTCCACATCTAAGCTCTGACTGCGACACGAGCCGCTTTCGCTACTGCTCCCACAGGAGCTGGAAGATATCATATCATCTTCAGAATCTGAGTATACCTCAGCTCCGTGGAAAATATAGCGATTGGGTGGTAAAAATAGATACTGAGTACCTGAAACAGAATTTAACAAGTCAGTATCACAGAACGGTTGAGATAGGAAGGGAGCTCTGGAGATCATCTGATCCAATGGCCCTACTCAAGCAGGGGCAACTAGAGTGGGCTGCCCAACAGAAACAAAAAGCTGAAATTATTCAGACAAGATCTTGCAGACTTCTGCTTAAAAAATACCTGCGTAGGTGTATTTTCAAAAGTTAAGCTAATATGACAAATAAGATTACATTAGAAATTTGTACTTCAGTGTGTTAGAAACAGCATTTAATGCATGCTTTTCTGAGAAGCTGTTTCCTCTCCTCCCTCCCTTTGATGTAAAAGCAGTGTTTAAACTAATGTTTGAGAGCTTTTTATTGGTACTTGTATTCACAGCTAGAATGCAACTGGTTGTACCATAGAATTGGTACCCAGCACACAGAGTGCTTGACAAAATTCAGACAGACTTTGCTTTAGGAAAACTGCAACTTAATTCTTGATTCCCCATCCTCACTGACTTTGTAGCTCAATTACTTGTTACATCAGTTAACAGACTGCACAACGGAAGGCTTCTGTGGAAAGGCTGATGTTTCCTTTGGAATGTGCCTGGCTCCAGCTGTGTGATTTGCTTTTCGAATCTTGTGGTGACTTTGGTCCCTCACTGCTACAGAACAGAGTTGGGACATAGTGTTTAAAATGCCAAGATTGATACAGTTTTTCTGGAAACGCATTAGAAAATGTAAGACAGGTGTGTTTATTTTTGATACTTAGCTTCTGCCTCTTGAACTCTGATCTTTCTAGGGAGTTTGTAGTCACAGAATCACAGAATGGCCTGGGTTGAAAAGGACCACAAAGATCATCCAGTTCCAACTCCCTGCCGTGTGCAACCACCAGACCAGGCTGCCCAGAGCCACATCCAGCCTGGCCTTGAATGCCTCCAGGGATGGGGCATCCACAGCCTCCTTGGGCAACCTGTTCCAGTGCACCACCACCCTCTGGGTGAAAAACATCCTCCCCTGTCTCAATTTAAAACCATTCAGTAATCACTGATTATAAAATTAATTCTCAATTAGAGTTTTCCTATTGGCTCCTCTGAAAGAAATAAACTCTGCATTGACAATGAAAAAAGTAGATACTTTTCTGAGCAGAAATAACCACAAAAAAAAAAACACTGATTCCCTCAAGGGCAACTTATTTATTGCTTTAAAGGAAGTCTAGAATAAACGCGTAAGTCAAAATCTGCAAGAGAATGAAGTAAGTTAACACTTACCATCCAGCCTTTTGCTAATCTGTTCTTTTGCAGATCTGTTTGCCCAGCACTTCTTCACTATTTCATTTTTTTCTTTGCTTTCTCCATTGTTGGTTCCATTTTCCTTCATTGTTTCAGAGTTCATTAATTCACTAGAAGTATTTTCAGGGTTTTCAGAGGATGCCTGTGTGTCTTGAAGCTTTTCCTCTGTGCAGATCCCTTTAGTTTCAGAGGCAGGATCACAGTTTTCTACCTTACATTCAGCTGCGTGTTCTGAGGGTGCCACCGAAGTATCCGGTGGAGTCATTTGTTCTGGTGATCCAGAGTCTTCCGAAATGTTTAAGGGTGTAGGCGGCAGCTCAGCTGAGTGCATTTCCAGCTCTCTGTGCATTCGTGGAGGCTTTTCTGTTATTTCTGAAAGTTTTACTGAGTTGTAGCAAAGTTTTGTATATTCACTACCTAACCTTTGACATAATTCATTAATAATAACGTCACAGTCTCCAAGAAGCTCCACGTCAAAGTGTAGATGAGGCAGAGGTTCCCTATTAATTAAGATCTGAGGCACTTCATGAGGGATGGAACCTAAAAACACAGAGAAGACAGTTTGAGGACAGGCATTTTGGTTTTACTTTCTACCAAAGGTCTTCCAAAAAGACTTCATTTCTCAGAGATGTCTTCAAGGTCTGTCTGAAGACAAGCAAATCTTGAATGTAACAAAGCTGAGCGGCAGTGTGAGGTGCTGTGCCTGTGTAGTCTATCTAGATTTCCCCGTTTCTTGCAGTATAAGGTGTTCTTCTATTTCACCACTAAGAAACCCGTGCGCAAAAATGTTGACTACAGCAATGTTTGGTCACGTGTTATTACAAGATTATTAGAGTACTGTAATTTCTTTGAAGGACTGCAGTGATCTTGTGCATTCATTTGATGCACTTCAGTGCGCACAAAGAAGGTACTGTTGTTAACTGACTTTCTCTTAATTAGGTCAGAATATCTGCAGGTACAGTCTGTGATGTAAGGGTTTGCTTAACACATCTGGGGCTCCAAAACCCCACAATCTGATAGCCTGGTATTGACTGGTTCTTCAGATAACCAACTAATGAAATTCAGTTTGTGGATGGAGCAGTGATTTGTGGATCCTAACTTTCCCATCAGCCTGAACACAAGGCTCTGCCTCTTGTATAAAGAAAAGAGGGTGTTACTACAGAAGTGCTGGATGTGGCTCTGTCCCCACTGAGCAGCAGATGGTTGGTGCAGGCCCTTCTCAGGCTTGAGTGTTAAAAGTGCAAGTTAGGTTGTGTGTTTAATAGGCAAATAATTAACCTGCACTTGTATTTTCTCAGACCTCCTGAAGGACTTATTTTGTAGTAGCACGGATAGTTTTCCTTATCACCTTTAAGAAGTAAGGACCCAAGTGGCTGTACACTATGTACTGCCTACTATGTATTGTTTAGCACATTGACTTTAATTACTGCTTAAACACCTGATGTACCTGTTCCATTTTCTTTTTTCTTTTCTTTTTTTTTTTTTTTTTTTTTTTGACACTACATTTATCTTTTAAAAGACAATTACTCTCTAAATCTCACAATTCCAGAAGCATATTATGAACAGGGAGAGAAATACATTCGTCTCAGAACAAAGACATTTAACTTTTAGCACAGTGGTTCTCTGGCTTATAGATTTATTACTTTGAGATCTCTCCTCTGCCTTAGGCATAGAAAAAACACTCAGAACTGGAACTCTTAACTGAGAATTTTAATTTCATCCCATTTTTTGAAAGAAGAAATTTCCAATGTCAGTCACTTACTTGGAATCAATGCTACTGGTCTTACTTTCAGTGAAGACCCAATGACAATAAGGAGATCGACTTCATTTTTGTCGTACTTCATGGCACGATGGAACTGCTCAGGTAAATTCTCTCCGAAGAACACTATGTCAGGCTTCATGATAGCAAGTGGCTCATCAGGCGGACAGCGAGGACATCTAGGAACAATCTGCAATAGAGCAGCTTATATCACTATTGAGGCTTTTAAGGTGCCACAGATTTTAGCAATGCACAGTGACTTATTCTGGTGTAAGACAGAAGCTTCAGTGATATTTCCTCGTTTATTTTTTTCCTGTGAATGAATGCATTTCTTACTCTACTCTGCACACAGAACTACATTGAGAATGAAGGAGTCTTTTTATGTCAAAATGGAGAAACAAGGAAAGTCTACACCTCTGTTCTTAGCAAACAACTAAGCCAAAATCTACGTGTCATACTCAGCACTAATGTGTAATCACCTCCTAGTGGAAAGGAAGATAATTCATTGGTTTAATCAGAACAAAAGCTTTACTTTCACTATCAGTTTCCATTATACAATCTGTTATGCGCCCCTTCCTAATCAAACAGCATGTTATAGAGCATTACCTCTCTGCTTTCTCTTCTCCAAAGAGAGAGGTTGCATGAAGCAACGTGGCGCTGTAGCAAGTGGCTAGCAAAAGCACACAGAACAAGAACAGGGGAGGAGCTTTTGTGTGGTCTCCCTTTTAAAATTTCCCAATTCTTCTAAGAGCGGAGCGATAGTAGATGCTGGTTATGCTCGTGGAGAAGCAGAGTCCTTTTTCTCTTGAAACCACAGGGTTTTCTGACCTTTTTGACCTCTTTCAACTTAATACTTTTTCAAGGAGAAGAAAAGCAAACAGGTGAGCGATGCAAATATAGACAGACAGGGCTTTGCTACTGAGCAAATTATTTTCTCAGCTGTAGTCTCTAAAGTAAAATACCCCAGAATAGACCTAAGGAGTTAAATACAGCTACAGTCCTCCAAGCAAACTAGTGCTTTATAAAGGCATAAAGAGATGGATGAAACCTGTTATCATAGGAAAATGTTTTTTAAAAAAAGAAAAAGACAAACACACAACTGCTGGTTTTTGATAACTGTTGTGGGACCAAAGACAATGCTTTCCATCTGAGAAAGCATCACAAGTAAAAAGCTGCTTCTGTGGTGTGAAAGAACCTTTTCCAGAATTCAAGTCTTTGAATAATCTAATCTTTCTTTGAAGAAATCACCCTAGTAGCAATGTGTAAGAAGCAATATAGCACAAGAACTAGAAAGTGGTACAGAGAAAATCTTCATCGTGTTACCCAAGGTAAGGACTAACAGCTCAACCATCTTAAATAATCCCCCAAAACAGAGTAGGGAAGAAAAAAAAACCTTGACTTTTTTTTCTTTGGATCTTTACATATTAGAAAGAAAGCAACAAAACACCAACATCTGGAACTTCTCTGATGCTTTTTACCCTGCGACTTCTGCTGGAGGAAGCAATGTGTTTGCATTTTAAATCAGATTTAGGAAGTAAAATTGTTTGCTCTGTATTAGGAAGAAAAAAGAGATCTCTAACTTCTGATTTAGTTTAAAAAGATGCTGATAGTAGTTGTTTCCATCATCTCCCACAGGAAGTCCGATAATGTTATTTATTGGATCTGTGAACAGCAACTGCTGTCCCTGCCCAAATCATGAGTTAATGTAAAGGGGCCCATAAATAGGTTTCAGCACTACTCTACTCACCAGCTCCTCCGCTAATCCTCAGAAAGGTCATCAGTAAGGGGGAGATCTATTCCAAGAGCTGAAATTGATACCAAGAAGTTAAGGCTCAATAGCTGGCCGCTCAGCTGCCTAGGATCCTCCCTCCCTCCAGGGGCAGCACAGCCCACAACCACACCACCTCTGCTGCTGAATTTGTCTAATGAAGGAAAAGTGGAATTCCTCATCGGCTGTGGATGCACCAAAAACAAAATCAGTAAAGATTGTGTTGGTTTGAGAACATCCACAAACAGGTGCATGTTTCTGTGGGCCTTTACATCCTAAATCTGAGATGCCTTTGCTGTTTCTTGAAACTGCTTGAAGTAGTCAAAGGCACAAATAGGCGTTTTTGAAAGTAATCTAAAACAGTTCAACTTAGGTGCGTTTTCTTCCTCTGGGATTTATAGATGCTGCCACATCTTGAGTAGCAGGATGGCTGTGTACAGCAACCTAGAAATGGAATTGTGCTGCAGGGAACCAGTGTGCTACCTTGGGACTGGCAAAAAGAATAAAAAGCAGCAGTGAGGAACTGGTGGGTTTTTTTAAGTATCAATATCCAGTATGTTGAAAGGAAATCCTGCCAGGAAGATGCTAAATAGACTTATTTTGTTGTGAAGCACTTAAAACTGTCAAAGGAAGGACCAGAGCAAAGGAAAGCTAATCTTTCTTTTATGGAAAACAGGATCTGGGCTCACATATAACTGAACTTCTAAGCAGTGGAGGACAGCAGAGAATACAAACAGCGTCCTGTTGGGACTAACTCACCAAACTATTTCTAGAGAAAAGAGCTGTTGGAATTGGCAGTGCTTTGTTTCACAAGTACAAAACCAGTTCCTTTTGATAACTAAGGAATTAATTCATTCTAGAGAAGCAACAGAAAAACCAACTGCGTAGCACTGATTTGGGAAGCAGAGATAGTGATGGTAAATTGAACTATTTTTTTTTTTTTAAGGATACTCTTTTTCTGATGGTGCTATTTCTCATTATATACATTAAGATACACACACAACAATAACTGTGTTCAATTTCTGGAGTAACAGTAACTCAGTATAACAGCTACAGTCTGTTCTGGAAAAATATACCTGTTTAACATATTGAAACTGTTGAGTCATGGCCTGAACCACTTGAGCACCTGGGGAAAGGACCCGGTCAGCCCCAGGAGCACAGGTGAAGGCAATTCAGCTGTGTGACTGGAATGGGTAGAGCCTGGCTGCACCTCTCTTACACCTCATTTAAGGGCTGACTGCCACTGAGGAAGATTTTCGTAGAGATCACTCCTTTGTGGAATTTTCCTGTGAGCCTGGATTTTTAGATACAGGTGAGCATCCTTTTCTAACACCTTCTCATTATGTTTATCTAGGACTGCTGCTGCTGCCTTTACAGTACTGTAAGATTAGGACTGATGCATTGAATGTTTCTTCCTTGAGGAAAAAACCTCCTTGTTCAGAAGTACTGTTGTACAAGCTTCTCTTCCCATCTTTATTTTCCCACTACTGGCCATGAGCCGTTAGGGCACGAGTTCAGTTCAACATATGAAAGTGCATTGATTGAAGTGTTGTTAGAAGGAATGCTTAAACTAACAATCAAAACAGAAAACTACACACCATACTTAGGAGCACTTGTTCAGAAGGGAAAGAAAAACAAAGCCCAAATCCCAACCAACTGGCTTTGAGATAAAGAAGCAGCAGACATCTCTAAGGTAAAATTCTCAAGAACAATGTTAATAGAGTAAAACGGACCTCACAGGTGTTCAGCATTACAAAGCCACAAAGCATCAGTCTTCTGATATTGACACTTCATAAAACTTGAAGTCAAACAGAATCCAGAGACAGCTTTTCATAAGACAGTTCAGACAGAATGTTTAAAAGATGTTTTCTCATTTAAAACTGCAACTGTGGACTCGTATTTATTGAAAAACATGCAAATACCGAAGAAAAGTGCCTTTCCATTTATATAGACAATCTTTTTATCAGAGAACTGTCTCTGTTGAAAGACAGAGAAGAAAAGCAAAGAGGGTCTGACCAAGGCAAAGCTTATTCTACTCTGCTGGAGCAGAACTAACTCTGGGCTTGATCATGAAGTACTTTGCACCCAGATGTGAGGCATTCAGAACATAAAATAGTTTGGCAGTTCTTAAAAGTGCCAGTCAGACATCTTGCTTTGTCCTTGCTCAGACGCTGCTTTATGTTAGCATTTTCTCCGTGCTTCATCTACAATTTCAACATGTTGAATGCAGGTAAATGCTTTAAGAGCGACTGACGTTATAAATAGCTAGAAATGCATTCTCAGTGTGCCTGAGAGCTCAGATTACCCTAAGGCAGGTATAAATCCAACTTTCTACTTACCGCATTAACTTCTGCTCTTCTCAGAACTGCCTTTAGAAATAACCTATAACAGTTTTGGTTCTACTTCTTCTCCATTACCTAATTGCTACAGTGTAATAACTGAGTATATTTTTTAAATACAAGAGCAAATGCTAAAATATAGATAGGTACATAGGAAACAAGGAAAGCTTTTTTTTTTTTTTTTCTTTTTTCCCTCTTATACGTTTTAAAAGTGCAGATCCTTTAAGCAATGCTTCATTTTGTTTTCAAGCTGATTATCAGAGAGCTGCAGTGATTTAAAGTGAGTTTTTACCTGATTGAAAATATCTCCTCGAACAACTTCACAATCAACTTTGTATTTACAGATCAGGCAGGAAGCTGTTGCAAATGAACCTTGGGGGAAAAAATATGGTAGAAGTGAGGACTTTCAGATTTGGTCTTTTTGCCAAAGATGTTACGACACAAAGGCTGTTAAATTGCAGTGCTAACAAAAAACAGTTAAAGTCCTTAAAAACTATTTTTAAATGAAGAGGAGATGCCTGTAGTACTAAAGGTAGTTGTAGATGTTAGCAAGGAGAAAGTGTTTTAGGAGGAGGATTTACTGAATATATGAAAGCACAAAATATGCTGGATGGCTCCCCTACTTTCCCTTTCCATCTTTATACGAGTAATAGAAGTGGTGACAGCCCTGCATCATCAGAGCAGGACATGAACCCACACCAATTTCAGCTGCCTTTCAAAGAGTAAAGTAACTGTGAAAACGCATTTGCTATGACTTCATTATAATCAACTAAGTAACAGCACTGTTCCTCTCAGAAACTGTCAACAGTTACAGCTATGTTGTTCCCATTAGAATAGTGCTCCAAACTTAGTATACAGCTTGGCTACCATGTTCACTGTTCAGCAAGATTGTGTAAAATTGCTCTCTGGTGCTCTTGCAGCCCTGTCTGAAAGCAAACCTCACCTGCTGGCTAACACATGTTAACAGTGGGAAACTGTGACAAACCAGAGTGGCTTTTTGGTGCATACATTTACCCGTCGAGGCCTTGTGCCTGTGCAAGGAGTACTGCTAAAAGTTGACAGGACATTGAAGAATGAAGTGAGGAATTGTCAGATTTGTCTTAACTATGAAACAAGGCTTAAAAAAATAATTTGGGGATGTCTGTGGAACGTGTCAAGCTCTCACAGACAGACAACAGATACTGAAGCACAAACCTTTAAATAACTACCGTCAGTTTCTCTTTAACCACTGCCAGCGTTAAGCAGTGTAACTGCAGTGTGGATAGCGTAATGGGCTCAAAATAACCTTTGCTAACTTCCAAAAGCCTCAGAATCCAATAATAGAATATTTTTTATTTGAAAATCAACTAATAAGATATATGGCAATGCTGGCCTGAAATCTAATTACTGTATCATGCAACTGAAAAAAGAAACAACAAAGCCAACATTTGTGTGTGTCCGCAATGTGCAAAAACACAGCTGAGTAAGAATTTTGTGATAAATACCTAATTAGGAATGGCATCCAAAAGAAAATGCATCAGATGCTGAATACGTATGAAAACCAGAGTTAGGTTTGGGTTATTCTGTGGGGTGGATTCTATTCTGTTCTCTTTGATTACTATGACAGAGCATTGCATTTACTCTCTCTGAATGAAGAAACTCGACAAATCCACTGACTCAAAGTCTGTAGATAAAAAGATGAGCCTGATCCCCAGAGAAGCAGAACTCCACAAGAAACAGTTGTAATTAATGGGCAGATTGCCACCTCTGGTACCAGGCTGGCGTCGCTGCACTGCTAACAGCTGAGACAAAGAAGAACAGGGTATCACTGCATCCAGAGATCACTTGGGATACCGTGGTAACAGTACCAGCTTCAACAGTGGGTATGTTACAGGAAAAAGGAACTACAGCTTCCCTAGCTTGATGTTAGGATTGTTGGAAAGGCCATCGGGTGATAATTCTTTCCTGATATTTGATCTTGCCCATTGCTAGGACAGCAGCCCTGTGTTCTTCATGGGAGACCAAGGGTTATTGCTCTTATAACTCAGAGGTTAACTTCTTCAGTTCCAGTTCTACTGCTGACACTTTAAATAACTGAACTAACTCCAAAAAGGGAAAAAAAAGAAAGGCAACATTTTCAAGTTGTAAAGTACAATCATGTAAGCAGCAGAGGCTCATGAAATACACATGCCTTTGGCCAAGCTTATCCTTGTCTGGTCCTTCATCTTCCCACTGACTTGGGGACACGGCTTTCTATTCATTCTCCTGTTGAATTTGAGAAGCGTGGTGGAACATACCAAGAAACAGTTTTAAAAAAAATTCTAAACTTCACTAAGTTCAAATTAAAGAAAGATTACTGCGTTTCATGAAATAACCCAAGATATGAAAGCGTTGTCTACAAATATGAAATTGGATTGTTGTGGATGCATCTGAAGAAGATGTTTCTCAGTCTCTCTCTCTGCAATGTTTTCTTCAGTTAGTGGTAATAATTTCACCTAATATACTAACCACTACTTTAAAAGCAGAGTATTTGTTTCGGAGAAATACCAGTTGAAGGAAAATATCAACACCACTAGCAGTTACCTTGTCACATAGAGCAGTAAATATCATTCCTACGCATAAAAAACAAGAAAAGGGAATCTGAAATTACTGACCATGACACTGAATTATCCTTTGGATTCCTGCAACCTGTTCCAATGTGTCTATGTTCTGAGTATAGTTACGAAGCAATTTTCCTTCTTTATCCATCAAAGCTATGAACTTGTGGCAGAGAGATGGCTGGAATTGGCCCGGATAGATTTCCTATGGAGTTCAAAAGTAAATGAGAAAGCGTATATGAATACACAGCATATTTATTCCAAAGGCAGCGATTATGTGCTCATTTTCTGTAATCATCCCCTTTGCATTTTGCCCTTTCTTCTCAGATCTAACTCTTCTTTTACCAGCTGAACTTCTCATCATACCAGGATGAACTGCTCCTTATAGCAGCTGGTACTTTGCTCTTCAGGCAGCACAAGAACAAGGTCTAGGTCTTCTCTAGTTTTGTGAACTATAAAACATGAACTGTTTTCTTCCCCTTCTTCCTCAGTATTTTTATTAGAGACACGATTCTACTGCAGTCAGACAAAAAAAAATTGTGAGGAACTCTGATTCTGGTCTTTTGGTTAAAGATGAACAGTTTTTACTCATCAGCTGCACTGGCAGCCATTTCTGGACCCTCATTCACTAGCAAACAGAACTACAAATTGGCCATAAAGCCGAAAGCAGGTGGCACTGAGACCAGCTTTACCAATTTATTCAGTTACAACAGTCAGCAATGCAAAACCATGTGGCTTAGAAGAACAATTCCACTGGCCCAGGCAGATGCTCAGCCTTTCTGCTATATCAGGGAAGAGGAGGTAGGCATTTCAAAGGTGTATACAGGAAGAAATGTGCAAAATCTATGGAATTATTTGATGTCTCCTCTGTGAATAAAGGAGCTTGCCAGAAGAAAAAACACATGTGGGCACTCAGCTGAAAGCTTTGCACAAAGAACCTCTCCCTGGAGCTGACCAGCCAGGCAGTACCTCTGGTTGCTGTGTGACAAGGAGGCTGGAAGCAGCAGCACTCTATTGCTTAGGAGCACCTCTAAAGAAGAGCTTGAATTCCAGGCCCTCTGCTCTCCTGTCACTCTTTTGGCACTGAACAGCAACTGGGCTGTACACACCTGGGGAACTTGGCCCTTTGTACAGAAAGTAAGCAAGAAGGAGGGGATTTGTTTTTCACCCAAATATTTCAAGTTACTCTTTCTGAAGCTATATAGATCTTTGGATTTGAACTGCAGCAGTTATCAACAATTGCTCATAGCAGTGTTATGGTCCCGAGAGCTTTTCTATCTTAGTCTGAAAAAGCAAGACGTGCTCTGCCACCAGTAACCAAACAAACAAATATGGGTTCCATGGGAGAGAATAATTATAGGAAATAAAGAACTGACTTTACACTGAACAAATGGAAACAAACACTTGTACAGAGGAATCAATGAAGCAGGAGGCAAATTGAGTTTATGGCAGCAGCAGTGAGGAAAGACTGACAAGAGAACCAAAAAATGCACATCCATACAGCTATAAAAGGGTGAATTTCTTGGCACAGACATACAAAGAGATGGGAAACGAGGCAAAGCCAATAGTGCTCATTGAAAAGTACGTCAAAAATGGAGCAAAGCCCAGGTAGAGTAGCTGTGCCTTAAAATGTATGTACTGAAGTGAAACATTAATTTCTGGGTCCAAGTATGTTGGTTGAGTAAATCAGCCACTGCTCTGACAGAGCAAATAGCTTTCAGAGTTGCTATTGTGTTTCAGGGCTTTGTGTGTGTGTGTGTGTTTGTTGTTGTTTGCTTTTAATACCAGATGAAATTATGTCACTAAAAAACAGCTGCCAAATTAAATCTGAACCGTTCTGGTAAAATATCCATATAGGCAGACCTCATGAAGTTGGTTCCTCTTCCCCTCCTCCCATATTCAGAAGTCAAAGCAATGTATATACTAATGGACAGCAAAATACATTAGAATTTGGATAGGATGCTTTGAAGAAAGCCAAGCAACTAAGGAATGCATCCATGTTTCCAAGCTTTGGATCAATAACAGCAGTAGTACAAACTGTGTGCAAAGGGAGGAAACAGCAAGTACAGTGAGCAGCGATGGATTCTCAGGAGTCCTTACAGGTCCTATAAAAATACTTTGATTCCATATTTCCTTCTCGTCTCTGGGGTGTTTTTAATTGATCTGCTTAGCATCGCAAATATCTCCCAGAAAATGGCTCCGTCCTCCCTTCTGAGAAATGAACAGTCATTTCTTAAAGAAAAGACCACCTTTACTTTTCAAATACAGATCCATTCACGTCAGCTCCATCAAAACCTGAAGCAGGATCAAACTTATCAGCACATGAAATTGCTTCGCTCCTCCTAACCATGAAGTGATAACGTGACCATGCAGCATGACACGAAACAGCGTGCTACAGCACATCAAATTCAAATCTAGTTTTCCACATTACTTGTGTGCCTGCCAAAAGTTTCTCATTTTATTTTCCAGTGAATGTAACTGCAGCTAAAAATTTCAAGGACTTGTAAAATGATGACAAAATGTTATTTATCGTCCCTTGAATCAGAGAGCCCTAAGAAAGGCTGCATGCAGAGTGAGCTTATAACAGGAACAGCCAAGTAGGCTTTAAAAAGAACAAAATATTGCACGGTTGCGCATAATGACTAAAGTATCATCTTTGAGGATATAATAGTTTGCAAAGGCCTGCCAAGGAGAGAGCCATTATGCCACTGAATTAAGTGAATTAAATACCATCTTGTTGAAAGAGAGACAGACAGATACCCTTTTGTTAACAGAGCTGTGCAAAATCTCACTTACGCATCTGAAGTATTTTTTATACTGACCAAGATAAGATCAATAAGAAAACCATACCTTTGCAAACTTAAAAAATGGCCTGGGGTCCTTTCTGAAGTATTCTATATCAAACATTGCTTGAGGATCTGGAAGGTCTGGGAAGTCTACAGCAAGGCGTGCATAGATGCCATCTCTTGATCTAAAGTCAGGAATTCCACAAGACACAGACACCTGAAATATATTTTTGCAATAAGCAAGACTGGGTACTGGGCTGTAACAGCTACTATGATAGCAAGAGCTACGACAATACTATTTGGGAAAGCATATCTCCGTACAATCACATGCATTAAGAACAAAACCAGTCTGTGCTCTGTGTTAATCAAACCAATTTCCAGATCACAAGCAGGAGATGCAGCACAGAAACACAACTTGACAACCTGGTCCCTAAAAGCTTCAGCACAATCCCTACAGGCAGTAACAGAGCAGCAGAACTTTTACTAATGAAAGTCATGTGAGAAGTGCACAAAGTTGCTCATTTTTTTCCCTTTAACATGCTAATGCAGTAACAAAATGGAATCTCACTTCTGATGAGAAGACACCTCTGATAAACTAGCTGAGCACTGCAGTAACAGACGATAAGGACTCATTTATTGCCCCGTGCTACCCCAGAATACTATAACAAGAGGAGGGGAAACAGGCATAGCAATTATAGGAAGAACAACACTGGATAACAGAAGTAGCAGTGCTTTTCTGCAATGCTGGCCTGAGTTGGATTAGCCATCATTTCTGAACAGCATCAATCACACCTCTGTGTGCAATCAACAGGGGTGAAAAGAATGATGGACTTTCATACTGTATCTCATACACATGTGTAAAGCTGCAAATTCATGACAACTCACGGTTTTGTTTAGTGAAACCGTGAGTAGTTTTATCATTGTAGGGTAGCACCTGAGACATAAAACTGTCTACTGAAATGGAATCGCACTCTGATTGAACACATCCATCATCCCCAGCCTTTTAGTCCCTTCTAGTTCCATTAGATGTTTTAGGAAATTTACTGAGACTTAAAGTCATTAGCTTTGTAAAAGAAAAAAAGACTAAGGTAGAAAGTGTTCTGAAATTGGTAGATGTGATTTTATTTCATACTTATTTTGTGTGGAAGCAATTGTTAAAGAGTTTAAATATGTAAGAATAGCTTCTTGTCAGAAGAGAGATCTCGTCATTTCCAGTCTAAGCTCCAGTCTTGCAGCGTGCATCACTTTAGGACAGCTGTACCTCCTCTTCCCAATTATCTGCTTACCAACACTGCCACTGTCAGACTGTCAGTGTGCCATAAGGCTTTGGATAAGAATGAACCAAGCATATATTCTCACTCTGTCACTGTGGCGATACGTACCCCAGCTCCTGTCAGGACCATGATTTTTTTGCATTCCTGTAGAAGTTTCACCGCATCATCAATAGTATTGATATCTTTCCTTTTTTTTCTTTTTGGTGGTTCTGAAAGAATGTTTATGACAATTTGCCACAGCGTCATATCGTCCAGTTCAGGTGGAGGGATTGTTTCTGGGAGCAGGTCTTTCAGAATTGTCCGTGGGTCTGTTCCTAACATGAGATGCTGCTGAACAAAAGTATAAGGACCTGAGGAAATAAAAAACAAAACAGAAATTGACCAAGACAAGTAAAATCATTGTTCTGTTTATTAACGCTAACTTCATTTTATTAAAGCAGTTTGATTCCTTGCATCAAAAACCTTGTATATCTTGGTCTAAATGTAGCAATGACAATATAGGTAGGGTTTTATGACTATTTTACGTTAACCCGCAGTGGATTTTTTGCACAGTTAGAGTAAAAATCACAGCTCATAGCAAGCTGGATGGCTCTCAAAAATACACGTTTAGCAACAACCTTCACAATGTTCCTCCATTTAATGGCTTAACTGTTTTTCCAATGCTTCATAGGGCACAAACATGCATATACACATATCACTAAAGACAAGAGTCCATCAATCTACAGGTTTTTCACTGCTCTATTAGTCATCTAAAAGTAATGACTTCAGAGACGATCTTCTATAGCCCCAGAAACACTCAAGAATGGAGCAGTAGAAGAAAAATACGTTTGTCTTAAGAAGCAACACTAAGAGGACCCAAACTAAAGGTAGCTACATTACATATGGAAGATAACCATCAGCAAATACGTTTACCTAAAAGGTACTGAACAGTGAACCCATAACGAGGAGAGCGGTAACGACTGGGTCAGGTTTTAAGTGGAGCACTGCTGTTCTGTTCACTGTTCTTTCAATACCACACAGGATACAGGCAGTATTTAATGAAAACTAAATAATTGATATTTCTTCTAACAATTTTCAAACCAACCGAAGAGTAGGAAGAACTAAGCAAGTGTTCAAAGCCAAGCAGCATCTGAGAATAATTACATAGGCTTCTACCTATACGTGGTCTTGGGGTCCAGTCACTAGAACTTGCATGTGAAGCTCTGTCATCTTCATCACTGTCACAGGAGTGGAAACCATTGGCTATGATTTCATCGCTCAAAAGGAAGTTATCTGCAAGACAGCACAACAATGGAAGTTACAAAACTGAGCCAAGCAGCACAGTTCATGCACATTTAAATGCATCACAAAACCTAAAGTTGTAATTCATTGCATTCAGCTGTAATAGCCAACAAATAGCTTCACCACTTAAGTTGGTTTTAATTTTTCAGCTTATTAACACATTTTCAGGCCTCTGATTTACTGCAGGATTTCTATATTAATACTGGCATCAGTGGGCTGACGTTGACATGAATGAGGCGTTCATTATACGCAGTGTTGGTTACTGAGTTTGTCTGTACCTTCACCGAGAGTGAAGTGTTTTAAAATTACCACTATTTTCTCATGCGGTTCTCACTCCATTCAGCTCTTACTGTGAAACTGGATAAAATCAATGTTCCGCACCTTATAAAACAATCTTCAATGGGGTTTTAAGAGCCCAGCATTTAAAAGCGCACACAAGCACACAGCTGGATAGAGAGGAGAATGTTGCTGTGCTGTTATCTTGCTGGATAGAGAGGAGAATGTTGCTGTGCTGTTATCTTGCAGCTGGCCACACACACACTCAAATGGTATTTCATTTATGACACAAAAACGTGCTGCCCTGAACCACCTTCACTAAGTTTATCATCCGCTGTACCTTGGGTTTGGCTTCCAGCACTCTGCTTGTGGTCCTAAGCTGGAGTAACCCAATCTAACTTCATCACGCACCCAGAATAAGGGCTCTAGAGAGGACTGGGATACTCATTATGTCTTACTGTGATTTTATGTATTTAAAGCATCACAATTCTGTCTGGTAACATGTGAAGTCAGTGAGCATCTTACACAGAAAAGCTTTATGAATATGAGAAACATCCATCGGCACACTGTTCTACTACAACCATTGTGTCTGCCATGTGAAGTCAAAGTCTGTGTCATTAACGACTCGACACATCATCACAGATTTATAAGATGTGACACCCAGCCTAAAGTACCAGTTGAAACTTAACACTCCCCAAGGAGCTGTCTTGATTCTTCAAAGGAATAAAAGGACTTCTTGCCAGAGACAGCCAATACAAACCAAAACACGTCTGAGGATCTGAGTGACTCGAGGAATAGGCTCTACATAAGGCATTTATAATAGAAATCACTTCCCAGGCAGAACGCAGTCTCTTACAGCATTTTAAAGACTCTTCCTAAAGCACTACCTTAAAAACCCCAAAGCCTCCCGGCCTGTCGGTCCCAACACAGCGGACCGAGCTCAAGTGCTGGTGCTGCCCAGGCCGTGCTCCAAACCCACCTGCAAACACAGCTCCCTGAGGGTGCAGCACTTTGCGCTTCAGCTGCTGAAGCCTAAGACTAACTCGAAGCTACTTAAAGAGCGGGGCCGCACAACCGCTCCTGTCCCTTCCACGCAAGTTTTCAAGAAGCAGAAAGAAAGCGACCGCTCCCATCTCTGGATCATAGAGTTTGATTCCGTAAGTCAATGGGGCTTTGGGTTGTCATTTCTAATAGCGCGCTGCCAGCACCGCGGCCGATCTTAGCATCGCGCCGAGGCCCGGCACGAATAGCGATCGGAGCGGGGAGGCCCGATCGGAGCAGAGAGGCCCGGGGCGCCGCGGCCGACGGCCGAGCTCGGAGCTCCCCCTCGCCGCTCGAGCCGCGGCCACCCCGGGGCGGGACGGGGGATGGGGTCGGGTCCTCACCGGGCTGGGGGGCCGGCGCTCCGCTCGCCCCGTTTGAACGCTGCGCCCGCTCGCAGCCAATGGCCGCCTCCGCCGCGTCTTCTCCGGGCGCCGCCTCCGCCCCCTCCCCCCGGCCCCGCTGCCGCGGCTGCGGAGGCGGCTCCGCCCGGGCCAGGCCCCGCCGCCCGGCCCTATTGTCCGCGCCGCTCCGGCCGCCCGTCGTCGCGCCGCCGTCCTCCTCCTCCCGCGCCCGGCCGCCTCCGTGGGCGCTGAGGGCCGCCTCCTCCTGGCCCGGAGGTTCCGCGGCGGCGGCGATAGGCGGCTCCTCGCCCCGCTCGGGGCGGTGGGCGGGCGGCGCGCCCCAGCCGCAAACGCCGTGTTCCGAGTCGAGGCGCTGGCGCTTGGGCGCGGGCTCGGCGCCGTCGGCCGGGACGCCGGGTCCGCCGTCGCGGTGGCGGAGGAGCGGAGCGTCCCCGTCCGCCATCTTGGAGAAGCAACCGCCGCCGCCCCCCTCTGTGGCTCCGTCCCGCCCGGCGCAGCGCGCAGCAGCGCCGCCGCCACGGGCCCAGCCCCCACCACAGGGAGCGATTTAAACACGGCACGTGACCGCGCCGCCGCCCACGCGGGCGCCCGCCCCGAGGAGGCCGCAACAACAACAAACCGGGTCACGTGAGCGGGGACACGGAAGGGGGGGGGTCAGGTCACGTGGCGTCCGGCGCCGGCTCGGCCCTCGCGCGGCCTGGCCTGCTGGTCACGTGACCGCGGGCCCGGTTATATTACCTACAAGCACAGCAATCTTGGTCTAACCTTAATGGATACAAAATTCGGTATTGATTTGTTTAATATTACTGCTTAATGTCACCAACTAATTACATAATGGCTTCAGCGACTTGAATCCAATTCAACTTGGTGGTAAGACCGATATTAGACAAGTAGAATTTCTGCCTTGCACACCTTGATGGCATCAGCCGTAATAATCTGTACTGGTGGTTCAGTTGCACGTACCACGCTTCATGTGCATCAAAACAAGAAGTGATAAGATGTGAATCAGAGCAATTCTATCACTGTCTGCAAATCTGTCCCAAAGTGTTCTTTGTGTGTGTTGAAGTTGAGACAACAATCAGGTTTTGAGGCATAAAAAGGGAGGTGTTGCGTTAGTAATGGTGTTTGGATGCTTATTGACATGGAGATCCTGTTCTAAGACACCACGTAACTGGCACAGGTGGGCGATCCAAAGCTTTCTGTGAAGCTGTTGGTGAGGAAATGAATCGAGGGCCCTAAAGCCGACTCTAACCTTGCAAACATTTGCTCATGCAATGATGATGTTGCAGCAGTTGCCCCCAGATTGGGAAGTCAGTTTGGCGGTGCTTGGGTCCTCTTCTATTTCTGCATCAGCAGAGCTCCTCTCCAGCTGCTCTTCCCCCAGCCTGTACTGGTGCATGCAATTATTTCTACCCAGGTGCAAGACTCTACACTTGCTTTTGTTAAACCTCATCTGGTTTCTTACTGCCCTGCACTTACTGATGTTGTTCCTTGCATTCTGTGTGCTCTGTCCTTGGGAAGCAAAACAACTCGAGTTGATTGTGAAGAACTGGTAATGGAAGATTTGATACATTGTATGGGAATACATTGAAATACAGATTATATATAAATAGCCATTTTGGTCCAACAAGTGGATGGCAAGCCTTCTGTTACACTGAGCCAGGATTTAGTTTTGCTCCTGACTCTAAGCAAGCAACTTTGATTACGTGTCGGGAATGAACACAAACATTTTGTTAGTGGCTGGGTACAGAGGACAAATAGGAGATTTCCTCACTTTCTGTACTGTTTGTACGTTCTGAGCTACACTAACCAAAACATGTGAATACACATACGCTACACCATCTCCTGTGCTGTGATTTCCATTCAAACAACGCTTATCACCTGAAGGTAATCTTTATATTTTTATATGTGGGTTCTTTTCCTCTCCTTGAGATGCTCCGTGAATTGTTCTGGTAAGGAGCAGCAACTGACTGTGCTACTCTGCTCTATTAGTATTTTACAGCTTCCATGCTCAACCCTTTTGTTTGTATCCCAAGCACTGGAAGTCCCTGGGAGGAGGGAAAAACAAGTATGTCCACTGCTGCGGTTTGGAGTTCTTGTTCATTCCATCTGAACAGAGTATAGGTGGGAAAAACTCCCTGTGAGCAAAAAGCTTGCAAGGCTCGGGGTTTTGTCAGTTGAATCCTGCTCTTGCATTTGCAGTTCACTTTGTGGCACAAAAAAAAAGGTACTGAAACCTGCAGGGAAAAAGGGTTAAAAAGAACCTTCCCTTTCACCTTATGCAAATACACAGAAATACTTGGCCAAGAACGGTATGTCAGGAGTGCTGCTGGGGATGTGGAACAGCTGTTTGTTTTTTGTCCTCCCCCAAAGTACTATCTATTTAAATATTGACATGATCTCTTGCTAAAACGCCTTTCTTTCTTCATTATACTTTTGTGGTTCATTATTAAGTAAGGAATGGAGAAGAGGGAGACATTTGTATATGTTCATCCATTTTGTTGGAAAAATCTGTTTTGTATTCTCTGAGAAATACACTGATGTTCTCTGATTAGTTTAAGTAGTTTCACTGAGGCCCACACATTGGTACTGCTGCTTCTTTCTTTCATGTGTATTTTTGCGTTTTATAATCTGAACAGGCTATCTGAACATACAGAAAAATGAGAACTTTCAGACAATATAGCCCTGAAATCGCAGATAATTGTGCAGATAATCTTGCAAAATGAACACTATAAGTAATATTAACATAGAGCAAACCATAGCAGTTGTAAATGTGAGGTTTACGTGTTCCACATTTGATAAACAGTCCTAAACAAGGTCCTTCACTGCTTCACTTAGCACTGTGATAGCTTTAATCATACCCCATGTATCTATTTTGCAGAGACTCTCCTAGGTTACTGCATCTAAGATTATATAAATATTCAAGGCAATATAAGTGTTAAAGAATCAGCAGTATTTTGTGACTTTTAACATCTTGCATTACAAAGCTCTTGAATAGGGGCAGTAAAAATACAGCTCCTTAGGCTCCAGAGGAAAGGCTCCAGCATGTGGTTACTGTTACCCCGAGGTATTACCTTTTAAAATCAGTGGATCATAGGAGAATACAGTTAAGCATGAACGTGGGCATTGTTGAGACCTTGATCATTAATTGTAGTTCAAATTAAAATGCGTTTCATTTAAAAGTCAAATGAATTTTACAAAGGTGTTGTGCATGTGATACAGGCCTTTAAGGTGCTATTTGAAATAACTGGGAACTTTTGTTTCTTTTGATAGGAGACAGCAAGTCTATTATCTTTATATGCTGTCTTTTCATAGGCTTTATTTAGACAGACATGCAGCTGTATGAAAAGCAATGAACTGTTTGTTTTTGAATAATAACACGTATGTGTGCCAGTTATCCTTCACACAAGGATTTACCTTTTCTGTTGAAGGAGCTGACAGAACCAGAAGATTTGTCAAGGTTGGGGCTTCATTCACTAAAGTGTCCATCCCAGTTATCATTAATTTGGAAGCAATCACTTAAAAATAAAGCAGAAAATATCTTTTAGAATATATAGGCCCTGGAGCATAGGAGCGTAAAGTCAGTGAAACTGACTTGAACTGGCTATCTGCACAATCTGTTTCTCAAATACAGCCAGATTTTACTGAGAATCCAGAATGCAGTTTGGAGGAGACCCAGAGTTTGATGTTGAAATGATTTGGGTGACTACAAATCCCATGGAGCATTGCCATCGGTGTGTTTGTGCAAGCGGATTGGCATCCTGCAGGGACCAATGGCAGGCAGAGAATTCAAGACAATTCATGTGTGTCAGCTCTCTGTATTAAAAAGCGCTGGAGAGAGCTGCAGACCTGTGTGGAAATCGCCTGTTTCCCTGGGCTGCTATTAAACCTATTTGTGAGCCGTGTATCGATATAATATTTTAAACCTGCTGTGCCTCAGCTTGTAAAAGCCGCCGGACCAGCCCCGATGGATGCAATTTTGAACTGCAGACTGGATGAGTTGGAAGATTACTACAACTTGCTGGGATGTGATGAACTGTCTACGGTAAGAGCCTTTCCCACCTCCAGCTTAATAACATTTTGAATGTCCTTGTGTATCTGCAGGGGGGGATTTGAAATTATTAATCTCTAAAGGTGGAACTATTTGAAATGCTCTGCAAATCTTTCTTGCTACTTTTCTCTCTCTTTGCAAAGCTCATTTTTGTGATCTGTGTGCCAACGTTCAGATCTTAGAATGAGGCTCACATTAAAACTGTCTTATGAAACAGGGCTGTATTACAGACATAGGTGAAATGGCTTATTAAATAATTTAGTTCAACATGTGATATGGTTTTATATTGTGAGCCAACTGCATAGATTTGCCAACATGCAAATAACATATTGGCATACATTAGCAGTGTTAAAAGATGAAGAAGCTATTTATGTGCAACTGGCTGAAAGTTCAGAGCTGTCAGTGACTGACGGCATTATTGAATTTCTCAAGTATATATTTATCTCTCTTAAAAACTGCATTCATTGTTGGGAAGGAAAACACAAAGTGCATCCTTTTCATCTGTCATATTAATGATTTTTAAATGATCATTTTAGTAACTTACAACTTGATTTAGAACTATGTAAGCAGTCATATGGCTTGCACTTAAACAAATACTCTTCTTCCTAGAGATGTCCATGTAATGTTTTTGGATAGTCTGAGTTAGTGGTGAGCTATTATTTCTTTAATCTAGCTGCTGGAATTAGGTTCAGCTTTTGAAAGGGGAGTTTTGATTACTCTGCTGTAATGAATGGTAAATTCAGGGTGCACGAGAGCTATGTTTTGCTCAGTAAATTTAATCAGATGCTTTCATTTGTCATAGTGGTCAAATGTTGGTAAAATTTATGTCGCTGAAAGCCAATTAGTGAACATCGTAGGTCTGTCGCAGAAGATGATTTAGAGCTTTCCCCGAGAGAGCTTCTAATGTGACATCCCAGCAGAGGGCAGTGTTAAAGTTCATATCTAGGCTTGTTTGCAGATGCTATTTCTCATCTCCTAGCTCACATTAATACCTTACGGCCTTATTAATTAATGGATAGTTCATGCACATTTGATATTGATTTTTCAAATTGCTTCAAAACGAAATTCAAAAGGTGGAATAATTGACAGTGGGTCCTGAAAAATAATGTAGCAAGTACTAGTACTATTTTGTGAGAGAAGCAGCAGATGTTGCAACATTGTTTTTGATGTGGGAGCGCAAACTGAGATAACAAGTTGACTGAATACTATGATTCCTCCTCTCAGGATGATGTGCATGATTGCTACTAGCATTTACAAGAATTTGAAGCATTACAAGTATTTTGCAATCACACTGATTTCTATATGCATCAAGTATTTGTAGCAGTACAGGCTTCTATGCACCCTTCTTTGGGCCTGTACAGAAGCAAATTTACTCTTGCGCACTCATAGTATTTTCGTGCCTTGTGCTGATCTTCCTACTGGAGGGGCTGAGGTGATCATTATCCTGCATCCTTCATCTAATAACATTGTTATTTTAGTAGGTATAAGATAACTTTATATGTATACTATATATATATATACATATATATATATATATGTACACACACACATATATGTATATACATATATATATTGTATATATATATATATATATATTTAAATATTAATTGTATAAATGTCACATAAGCTTTTCCCAGCATATGACCACAAAATTAGGGCAGCCAGTTACGTGACATGTTGTTTTGTTTTACAGAAAAATGATGTTGTAACAAATTCTATTCCATACCAGCCTTTGCCCAGAAAATTAACTTGACAGGAAGACTGTGATCTGTTCTTAGTCTAGTTTTGTGGTATCTGAGCTAGAAAACCCATGTCATTCTGGCAGAGTTTACTATGCACAAGTGATCTTCACATGTTTTTCTTAAAGCAAACTCACTGTATTGGATTACCGAGTTTCACCAAAATGAAAATAAGAACCAGTGTGTTGATAATGAAATCAGTGTCACTGACACATGATTGTTGTTGGCTGCTGTGCCTGTGCTAAAAGTTTGTGAAGTGAACAGGAAAAGAATTATTCAACATTCTTTGTTGCTCTCCCAACCCCTTTCAAAGAGCAAATTTGAAAATCTTTTCTGTGTGTTTACTCACTTCAAATCTGATACCCTGCTTAGGTTGAACAAATTCTTGCAGAATTTAAGATTAAAGCCCTCGAATGTCATCCTGACAAACACCCAGGAAACCCCAAAGCAGGTATGTCTTTTTCTCTGTTTGAAAGTGATCTGCTTCTAAGATAACTAAAATGACAATGACATTAAATTCAACCATGACACTTAACATAATTTTTAACATAATTTATTCCTATGGAATATAGAAATTGTTTATGGAGTGTAGTCCTTCTTAGACCTATGAAGTTGGACTGCTTCCAAGCCCAGTATTATTCAGATGTCTCACTTACGTCAACTAGTTAATTTGCGTCCAGGAATAAGATAATCAGGATCATATTAAATGTACTTCAGTTTCTTATAGTGTAATTTAATTATTGGAAATAAAGAGAAGCCAGCACCACGTGAGTAGCCATCTGTTTGCAGAACATCAGCTAATGTCTCAATTAAGCACACAGTTCATCATATCCAAGCTATACCTGTGACGTCTAAGCAGCACCTGAGTTGTTTGGAGATAAACTTACCCATTTATAACCAAAAGACAGCTCTAATCTATGCTCATCTTTGTCTGGGCAGTTTATATTCTTGCAACTGTTATGATGGTTAATGCACAAAGCTTTTTATTTGGATCCATTCCTAATAATTTAACTGTAAACACTCCCCTGGGACAGCAGAGCTGTGAATGCAGTGGCTGCTATGGGAGGCTCCCGCCCCAGTGCCTCCAGCAGAGCCCTCAGGCAGCGTGCCTTTCCCTTGCAAGGTGAGATTGAAAGGCAACATAGGTAGGATGTCTCTTTGGTATTCTCTGACAAGGAACCTCTTGAGATCTGGATTTTGAGAGACAACCTACCACCTGTAACCTCATCACTAGTATCTGATTTACTGAGTAACACAAGCACCAATGGAATCACTGTAACAGACTGCAGCAAATTCTGGCTCATGCAGCAGGGTAACAAGAAACTGTTCCATGGCCATAGCCCCACAGCTCCCTCTGAAGGCAATGAAGCTTAGTAACTCAGGGGAGGCCAAGTGCCAAATGTTAGAAAGAATTTTACGCCCCATTTACCCAAACATGCTGCATTTATGTTAAATGCCTTTTCAGATTGCTGGTGAAAGGTTATGGTTTTATATTTCATCAGCTTAACTAAGCTCAGTAAAGATTAATTAAAATATCTTTATTATTATTGAAAACTAGTGATGCTAGAAAAAGGAAACTGCAGAACTGCTTCCCCAATGTGTTGTCTGTTGTTTGATTTAAGCTTATAAATTTTGATAGGGCTTTATATTTCAAAAGAAATCTGATTTGTAAAGTCGAATATATGAATAATAACAGTAATAGATCAGTGCAACGCAGGTGGCTCTTAGATAAATCTGAATCTTTATAACCTTTCTACAAATAGTAATGTGCAGCTGCATCCTTAGTAACCATTTAATGAAAAATTATCCTGTAGGGAGAAGTAAGAGCTCTCATTTGTGCAGTCAGGTATCCTAGATAATGTTTTAGCATATGTGGAAAAACTACCTAATTAAATGCACAATTTAGTTAATTTTCACTATATTTAGATTCCTCAGTGTGCTTGTTGGTCTGCTTGTCAATTTAGCTTGTGCTGCTGGCAGACCTGAATTGATGACATTGGAAACAAGTGTTGGCTTTAGCATCTTTTCGGGTTGTTTTGTAGTGGAGAATTTCCAGAAGCTGCAGCAAGCTAAGGAGGTTCTTATCAATGAAGAGAGTCGAGCGCGCTATGATTACTGGAGGAGAAGCAAAATCACCATTCCTTTCCAGCAGTGGGAGGCCTTGAGCAGCTCTGTGAAAACGGTTGGTGTTGTCTAAGACTGAGCACCGAGGTAGGGCTGACCCATAAGGAATGTTCCAGTTCCGGCACATTCTTCAGGTTGCCACTTTCATGTGTATTATCTACATGTTACAGCTTAGAAATGGATGTTCTGAGGATTGCTTTCCCTACTGATTTTGCTGGTGTGTTTCTACTGGGTTCTAATTCCCCAATGTTTGACTATTTTCTGCATTGTTACAGTGCATGATTTTTACAAATCTACATGGTCATATATTTAGACAGGTGAATGAATGTTTCCCTTTCTAATCCTTCCTGCCTCAATTCTGCTTACTCTTGATATTTGAGAGCTTCTTTAGCTGAGCCTGAGTTTAAATGTTTGATGGAAGTATCTCACCAAGCATAGTTCAGTTCCACACAGGAGTCATACTGCTGACTTCAATAGTAAAAAGCTTCAAAACTGTCTTGCTTTCAAAAGTCAAAGGCAGCTTTGAAAATGGAAATAAAAGTCACTCAAGCTCCCTTAAGAAGCATCTCAAGTAATTTGGCATACATCTGGGTTTTGTTCTTTGACTTTGCCTGACATGGACTATCCTCTCAAATGCTATGTTACCATGTTTCCTTATCTTCTTCACCCACAAGCTTTTCTAGTATGTACTTTATTTAACTGTTTATTACAATGTAGGAGAGAAAACATCGTTTTTTAAAAATTATTTTTATTTTTTAATTTTAAAGCATAGAAATTGGTACATCATTTTTTATTTTTGCATTTCTGTAGTCGATGCACTGGGCTGTCCAAAATAAGAAGGATCAAATGCTGGAAGCTCCTGACTTGAACAATAGCAACAACTTAACTAATGAGATTTGGACCCAGAAAACTGAAAACAGTGAAGATGGATTGTCCGATGGGAACAGGGAGCAAGATGTTGCAATTCCTGATGTAAAACCACAGTCTTCAAAGAATCCAGACTCCCCAAGTAAGTAAAACCAGCGGTTACAGAAGACTGCAGAAGGCAGGACTGTCCTGAAACACATCTGCTTGCTTTTTTAAATGTGGTTTTGGGTTGGGATTTTGTTATAGCTTTTAGGATTTGTTTTTGTTCTCGCTGTTTTTGAAGCTTTCACGCCTTTTTCCCTGCTTTGCTTTGCCTGCTAGCTAGTAAAACCAATGCTTGTTATTCCTAAATCAAAATGGAAACTCACTTTTCCTGCTAGAAAAAAAAGCAACACCAAAACATTAAATCATATTACATAAAACATTTAGGTTCCTTTTTTTTTTTTTTTCTTTTTCTTTAAATCCAGCATTCACTACTTATGCACAGTCTGTATCTGATGAGCTCATGAGGATTAAAAATCAAGGTTTGAAGTTTTCTTTTGTGGGTTGTTTTTTGTTATTTATTTAAAAGTAGTGCCCACACCAGAAGCAATGATGTGTTTCAGAAACTATCATCTGGCCAGTTAGTATTTCCTATCTATTTTTAGGTTAGTATATCTGAACCAAATTTAACTTACCACAGCGGCCACCCTCTGTTCTGTTTCATGCTTCAGCAGTTTCATAATGTTAGATATATATTATCAGAGAAATATTATTAAACCAAGTCCTGACATTTCTTCCCAGTTAGTTATCTTATAACATTATCCTATTCGTTAATTTAGATAATGAAATTGGCTTTGTAGAGTTTTGTAAAGGAATTAAATTTCAAAGTAAACAAAATGTCGCCCTGTTCCTTGTGGCAGTAAGCTTTCTTCATAGGTTCGAAGGTGAAACAATCAAACCCAAGAAATGCCTACTTAATATATCCAGTAGGCATATATATATATGTGCCAATAAATGCGGTCATCAGAATTTATTTATTTTTCAGAGCCTTTGTGAGCAGCTGTGTTCATACCTGATGTTAGCATGTTGATAACTTCCTTTGGTTTCACCCAGGAAAATCTGTAATATTGGATGCTCATTTCAAACAGAGATAGATTTGCCTTCCATCTTCTAGTGCAGAAGACTCACAGACTACAATTCAACATCTACATTTCAACCTGAATGAAGTAATCTAACAGTAGTAACAGGTTTCAGCTTCCTGATGTAGAAAGAGCATGTTTTAATATTCGCAGCTTATAGATAATAAAAATACAGTTCTGGGCATTAAAAAAAAAACAACATAAAAATTAAAAAATATAGGTAAGGGCCTGAGAAACTCCTCATCTCCTCTGTGTGTAGAAAGTATACACCTGCCCTTCAAGCTGCTGCCTTTCATATGCTTGGAGACTAATCCTGTCACCTTTTCTGTCTCCTTCTTCAGATTAAGCATGGGTTTTTTTGTTTACTATTTCATTCTGAGTTCAGCTTTTTAGAGTTCTCATAATTCTTACTGTTCTCCCTTGAACTCTTTCCAGGTGATATATATCTCAAAATTTGGTGTTTGCTTTAGTTCTTGTTCAAATGATGCCAAGAACGCAGCGATTATCCCTTTTAGTCAAGAGCACTTGAAAGTGACTAATTTTTTCTTGCTTTTTGGGGGAAGATGGACTGTTATTACAAACCTATAATACTGTGTTGTTTGAAATAATGATTCACTTGCCTTTCTTTCTTTCTTTTTACCCCAAGGATTTTCAGAGGGAAACTACTGGCACTTACGTTTCCGCTGGTCAGGGGATGCCCCATCAGATCTTCTGAGGAAATTCAGAAATTATGAGATCTAAAATGCAAAATACACAGGAGTGTGAGGTCATCTATTCAACAACTCGGTATTATTTGCAGCAGTTTTAAGTTATTTGTATTTTGTATTCATTCACTGTGATTTGAGCGTTGTTTGAATAAATGCAACATCTGTATCTGTTAACACACATTCTATGGTCATTACAGGTGGAGGTCAGTTTTAATAAGAAGGTTCAGTAAGCAAAGCCCTTTTCAGTACTAATGTCAAGCAATCTGGTGTAGTTATCTAATTTCTTATATACTGTTTCTTGTGTTTTTAAATATTGTGTAGTAAGTAATGTGTTTTTTAGTTCTGTGATAATAAAATTTTCTCAGCAGAAACAAAAGTCAATGCTAGATTCCAGGATGTTACTCTGTTAAATGATGATCTACCAAAAGCTGTATGACAATGGACTTGAAACTGTGCTTGCTTCTAAACTATGTACTTTGGTTCTCTACTGCATTGTACTTACCACAGTGATTTGTAATGCATGCATTCATGATACTTCTACAAGCCTAACTTGTTGGACAGTTGTAATTTTACAATATAAAGGAAATAAGAACCTTATTATTATCCAGCAAGTAACCATGGTGGATCAAAAATCACTTGCGTTCTGTCATAATAAGTAAGCTTTTTGCACCAACAATTTGTTTTAGAAGGCAATTCCAGAACCTTGCTTTACTGGACAGAAACTCTTCTTGTAAAGATTTGTTGGTGGAAATCCAATATCTCTTGTATGCCAGTGTTGTCCTAGCTTAGTAGTTACTTTCTTCCCTTCTATGGCCTCACAAACAGCGTACAAAACCCTGATATGACCCTAATTATGAAGAATCAGGCCAGCCTGCTCTAACATGTTTAAAATCTTACATGATAAGTTTTTGACATGTTGAGTGACTTCTCAAATCCTGTATTGTGTGTAGTTTGCATTTGCTTCCTTCTTTGTAATCCTGACTAATATATCAGCTAATTGGCGTTGTGTTTTTGTGTGGGCAAGTGATTCCGACAGCAACAAATAAAACTGCATACATACAGAAAGGATTATTGGGTGGGTTTTTTTTGTTTTTTTTTTTTAATGATCCCTCTTGAATTTCTTGTAACTTGTTCCCAGCAAGGAAACACTGAAGGGAATCAGTTATGGATCCAGGGAATCTCTGTGTAAAGTCTAATCTAAGAACTGTGGCCTTTTCTCAACATGAAGTCGATTGTATGGCATCTATTCTTCCTGAAGAAAAACATATGGTCTTATTGTGCCAGTGGTGTGATGTGCTGTCTGTCCTGCCACACTTCTGCTTGATGCTTATTTGCAACAAGCTGTAATGCACATACCTGCTACTGCGATACAGATCATGTGTACATATCATTAGATATGTTCGTATTGTTGTTCTGATGTCAGTTTTCTTTACAGGAGCTGACACTGGTGATAACTCCAGTAGTGTTTGCACCAATTAGTTTATAAAGGCTCAAAGCAATGCTGTTCTACTGTTATAGTTACACTGATTCTACTTTGATGACAGAGTAGTGACAGCTATTTTTACAACGCATCATCCTTCTTATACAAAATTATTCTGTGTTCTTTTTCCCTTGTGAATTTTTCAGCTGAAAACAGATAATAGTAATAATTCTTTGTAATATCTCCTAAATATTATTACATATTTACTTCTCTCTATTGGAAGGTATCTGCTCAAGAAAGATTTCAGTCCATTTTATCATGGAAGGACAGTACATAAGGTGAAACCAGAGGAACAGAAAAAGCCCTAGTCCATGTGAAGGTGTATGGGAAATTGGTAATCACAGCCTGAACCTCTGATCAATCAGCTGAGGCAAGTGTTGGGTCAGCTGTGGGAGCACAGGTGAGAGTAATTTAGCTGTGCTCCCAGAAGGGGTGAAGCTTGATTCCACCTCCTCTAGACCTCATTTAAGGGCTGACCACCACTAAGGCAGCATCTCTTAGAGATTGCTCCCTGGTGGAGATTGCCTCAGCATTTCCCAGTGAAGGCATCCATATTGGTGAGTTTTTCCTCATAAATAACCTTTTGAATATCTGTTACCATCTTTGTTTCCATCGTTGTATCGTTCCACCTTACAAAAGGGCACAAAGTAGTTTTTTGGTTTTTTTTTCTCTCCTTTCTGAGAAGATGGAAATGCAACTAGCTGGCCTACTTGGGGAGCAGCCTTCTCTCCCCATTTTACTTGCAGAGGCTGTATGCTTTAGTGGATGATTTAGCACCTAATTGATGTGTGAGCATATAGGAGATCTTTGAACAATGAAACTGTTTTTTATGTCTTTCAAAGTGTCTGTTTTGGCAAAACACCTGTGGGTACTTTTTATAAATGAGTAGTTGCAGATATCAGGAAGATTCTGAGGCCCACATTTTGCAACATACCTGCTGGAGATCAATAGTCTTACATTTACCCTAATGTAGAAGTCAGATTATTTACTGATGCTCCAGTATGTTGATGCAGACATTTCTTATACTTGTTTGGTAAGTTCCAATTCTTTTCTATTTCAAATAGAACTGAGTTAACTTGCTCCTAGTGTAGCAGAAATACTGAGTCATGGCTTGAACCAGTGATTGAGCACCTGGTGGGAAGGCAGGGCCATCCAGGGAAGCTCAGGTGCATGCAATGCTCCTGAGTGATTGGAAGGGGTGGAACCAGAATCCATCCCTTTCCAGACCTTATTTAAGGATTGGCAGAGGAGGTGAGAGTATCTTGATGGAGATCCCTGTGTACCTGAGGCCTTTCAAAGGTAAGGAGCTTGTTTCCTTTATTTCTGTGCCCACAACTGTTGCTTTGAGCATATCCTTATTTGCTGCAGCCTAGGACATTGTTGCTCTGTTGTTATTGCTATGCTTTCCATTGTGTTTTGGTGTTAATGCCTAATAAGCCCAGTAGTACTAGAAAACAGGAGGAATCTGCTGTGCAGCTTGTTTTGACTCTGGAGCAGTAGTGGTGGGACCTCACGTGCTGGCCAACAAGAACAATTAATTGGAATGAGTGGGCACCCTTGTTTTCCCTCATTGTAAAAAGGAAAACAATGGCCCCCTGATATCCAGGCCTTGATGGGTTGGGACTTTACCCCCCTCCCCCTTTCTCAAGCAGAAGGTGTTCATTTTTTTTCTAGTTGGGTTTTGAAGCAGGTTAGTAGCATTGCTAGTAGCATGGAAGGACCCAGTGGCTCATGTGATGTGGATTGTGATAATCTAGTGCTTTGGCCTCTGCACTGGTATGCACAAAAATTACTTGGCTAATACTCATGCTTAGACATAAATTGGTGGATGGGATGTATGCTGAGTCACTTGAGCTTTGAAAAGATGTAATTATAACAGCTAAGTGTATGTGGCTTTTTAGTAGGTAAAGGAAGAGTTTAGCTGCTTTTTAATGGTAACAGCTGTGAAAGGCCAGCAACAGCCACAGGTGGTGCATAATGATTAGGAGCTGTAAGACACAAGTTAGGCGGGGGGCAGCCACCTGCAAGGGCTGTGCGGTAAGGTCCTATTTTCCTGTTTAGCTCTTCTTATAAGTTGTTTATGCAGATCAAAAAGAGCCTTGAACATGCTGGATGTCTGGGGAACTTGACTTGGTGTGTCTTGTACTATAAAATTAATATATTTCAAATTCCTGCTGTAATTCCTGGATATGTGCAATTTCTGATTATGTAAGACTGAGAATATTCTAGTCCTTATAAACTTCTTGTTTTGCAAGTATTTTGTTTCCCAAGTAGCAATGTAAGAATTACGTTGATGAATACAAATAGTATAGGACTTAAAAGCCTCAAGTTGAGTACAGGTGGATGATAGGTAAGGCCATTTCCTGAATGGTTGTTTTATTCTTCAGGAAAGAGGTGGGGAGGGAAATACAGTACATAAGCTATATAATAAGAGTATCCTGATGATTAAAACAGATACTGACTGCCTTTAATTTCCTGAGCACAAACATTGCTATCATATACTTTAATATCCTGAAATAAGAAACAAGACTGCTGGGAAGGTAAGCAGCAAAGCTGTTATAAAGCTGGTGAAATTACACAGCAAAAGATAAAGCAGCTCAGTAAGCCATCGGCTTCTGTCCCTGCCAGATGAGGTGATACTTATCAGTTAGTTTATGCTGGGTTTTTTATTGCAGATCAGTGTGTGTGCATGTCCTGCAGCTATGAGTCACCAAACTTCCACTTTGACGTGTGCACTGTATGCGTTTGCTCTTTTACCTTTGCTATACTTGTTTCTTCCTTTCAGGCTAATGAAAATAAGACTCTTATCTTTTCTGCTTGTCCCAGCTTTGAAAGGATTGAGTCTGAATAATCAGTGTTGCACAACATGGAGACTGAGAAGCTTTATGAGTCTTAGGTCTCTGGTGTATATCATGATCTGTCACAGGTGGTAGAAGTTGTAGAAAGCTATTTTTTCCCTCTTTGGCATCTTCTCAATGCTTAGCTCTTGCTCCCTGATTTTGGTGAGGCAGTGAATGAGAGGGATTACTAATAAAACATGAGATTTGTTGTTAGTGCTCAGGAGATTTTTCATTCTTGATGTGTGATGTGGTTTTCAGCATGTTTGATAAAAAGATTTGCGTGCTGCTTTGTCAAAGCTGCTTTGCTGAAGATCTCAAGTGACTTGGCACCAAAAGCCTGCGGTACTTCTAAGGAGATGTAGTTTGACTCAGGTTTCAGTCCCTTCAGAAACTTGATTTATTGGAGCTGGCAGAAAAGTATGCAGAGTTGTAGACACATGGAACAGTATGTTGTTATGCCCATGCATAGGTTTTGGGGCCTGGACTCTAGTAATGGATTCATTGCTGCTTTTTCTCACTCTTACAGTTGAGTTTTAAAAAGGCAAACAAAGAGGAGACCTGAACCCAGGACTCCAGTACTGCTAATGTGCATATATAGCCTTAGTAGTCTGTTTGGCAGTCCTTAATTTCTTTCTTCTGTAATTACTAAAAACAACCACACCCTTACAAAAAGTAACTGCAATTAAAACCACATGGCCCTCCCCCTGCAGGGCCTTGATGGGAACAATTTCATAAATCTCAGTGAAGAGAGTGGGTGGGAAATAGCTTGTGTGTTTGCTCTGCAACATTGAAGGAAAGTCAGTTTCAAGCAGGAGATTCACGCTGTTTTCTGCCACACTGACTTCTTATTTTGCAATTCAGAATTTAAGATAGTCCTTTGTTTTGGCATTTGATGTTTCTGTCACTAGTGAGGTTCCAGTGGAATGACATATTGAAGATGAGATCTTTCTGAGGGTTGATTACTGGGTTGGTGATCTATAAAACAATGAAATATCCATTTTTGGAAATAAGATGTTTAAAGTAGTCAGTTAAAAAAAAAGGGGGGGGGGGGAATTTCAGAGTTGTAGTGGAGAAGAAGAAAGTCCACCCACTGTGTTTTACTTCTTGATTCCTTTAAAGCTTTTTATTATTTTGTAATGCTACCCAAAACATCCTTACACAAAATAGAGCTTCTCACATCTGTTCCAGATTAGCAGAATGTGTGAGACCTTCAAGTTAAAAAACACCAACAAAAAAGAGTTTATGTTTTTGAAGGATTAGACAAAATCAGGTCTTCTGAATGGAAAGGAAGATGTTTCTTCTTTAATTGTTATTTGAAATTCATTCACTCTTAAAATTGTATGTGCATATGAGAAGAAAGCTATAAATAAGAAGAGATGACATATCTCCTTGCTGGAGATATGGGAGCAATCAACCCAGCTTCCTTCACAAAAAAGAAAGTGCGATGAAGGAAATATAGTCAGTATAGAGCAGTTTGCTGCTGGGAGGAACTTACTTGTTTCTATCAGCTGTAGGACACGGTGGAGGAGAACATCCCCAGCTCTGCACTAGGGCTCTGTCTGTTCTGGCCACAAAGGATCAAGCTGTGGGGAGCTCAACACTAGAGCTCGGTGTCCCTGCCTCTCATTGCTGCTGATGTTTTAGTTCTCATGATGGAAATTTGTCTTGTGACATACTGCATTTTCTTTTAAATTTATTTATTTTTAGTAAAAGCAAATGAGCGCTCTGAAAGCGCTACCTAATGAGTTGCAGTGGAATAAACTCGCATTCAGCAGCGAAAGAGGGGATGAGGAGCAAAAATAACCGAAGGAGGTAGGAAAAATATAGCCCTTCTCAGGCCGCAGCGAGCAGGGTTCGAACCTGCGCGGGGAGACCCCATTGGATTTCAAGTCCAACGCCTTAACCACTCGGCCATCGCTGCTTCTCGTGACACACCGCCAGGGCACAAATCCTTATCGAGGCTTCCTGCTGCTGCTCTCCCCGCCCCGAGAGCGCAGGGCCGCCAATGGGAGCTGCCACGTCCCGGCGCACCGCCCCAAACGGAGCTGCCGAGCCGCGCTGATCCGGCGTTCAGAAGCCGTTTGTGTTCAGTATTGAGTTGATGTTCTTGCTGTTTAGTGTGTTTTAGATAGTGAGGATTGTAAAGATTTGAGGACAAGGAGTAAGGCTGTTTACTTTCGTACTAATAGATAAGCTGAAGTTTCATTTCTCTTACAGAAAATAGGCTACTTGAAATCCACACAAGCAGTAACTTGTTTTAAGAAGGTACAATGAAATGACTGAACGTTTTTCTTTGCTCAGAGTCAAAGGGAACTGAATTATAGTACATCACAGTTGAGGTTTGGTAATAGTTCGAGCCATTTCTGAGGAAACTGGAACTGTTGCTTTAAACCAAACTTATCTGATGGAAAAAAAGAAACAAAACCCACCGAAAAGACCCCCCATAACAACAGTTTGAGCTCACAAATGGTAAGACCATATCCTTGGGAGGACTGCCTTTCCTGACTAAGAAACACCCTTATCTATAGTCTGACCATTCCAGTCCCTTTTGCCAGGTTGTAAGGAATGAAGACTCAGAGTCATCTGAAATATAGATGTGGAATCCTAAGACAAGCCTGGAAATGTACTCAGTGTCCCTTGTGTTTGACAGTTTGGGATGCCTAATTTTTATATTTTGAATTTAGGTAAATTTACTTTCTGGCCAGAATATATAGGAAACATTTTTCTTTAAATGTCTGTTGCGGGTATTTTGTATTCATGTGAATCCAAGACTTGAGATAAAGATGCTGTTTCAGTAAAACAATCACAGGAGCTGGCAGGCTGTTGCAAATGACACATGCAGGATTTGTATTTAACCAGCTACATTCAATTTAATCTCGAAAAACACTCGCTCCAATTGATACTTGAGTTAGAGCGACCTCCAGTGTTCTTTGTACAAGCTGCAAGTAAAGCAGCAGACAGGATGTGAGGCAAATGCTACATATAGGGCAATTTTCAGTACTTCCACACAATCTTTGCAGGTTAACAATGGTTAGACAGGAGGAAGAATGGTATTTGCAGAGTGCTATTTGAATTCTAGCACTTTTCTACAAAACTATTGATGCCAAAAGAGAAAGATCTCAATACGAAAGAAATAACTGTAATTATTTCCAAGAACGTCTCCGTTAACAATATCTTAAAAAAAAAAAAAGGCAGAAGCCTGAAGTAAAATCCTAAAATTAATTCTTAAATTGGAAGGAACAGGCAGCTTGCCAAGCACTGCAGTGTGTCCCCAGGTGTGGGTGCTTAGTTAATAAAGAATGCTATCTATTGTTCACCACCTTAAAGTCTAATACACCTGGCTAATCTGGCAGTGTCAAAGGAGAGAGGGGAAAAGAATACTAGACTCAGGCACTTGGAGTGAGATTGAGCTTCCCCATCTATCAAGTAGGCACTTAACTTCTGGATGCCTCAGCTGGCTCCTCAGGTCACCTTCTATGGGTGGGAGGAGGAGAGAGTGATCCTTGCCCTTAGTGGGTGGTTCAGTTCACCTATTTTAGAATGGTATGAGCAATTCTTGAGAAATACTTTCCAGTATCTGCTGGGGGGCACTGAAAGCAGCTGGGCACGAGACTAAAGGCTTAACTAAAGTGTTTGATATATCATCGACTAAAAGTGGCAATAATTCTTATGAACACAAATGGTTAATTTCATTATCAGAATTAATGCATTTAATGTTGCTTTAAAAATACATTGTTCTATCATGTAAAAAGTTTTGCACCTATGGCATCTGTTTTTCAATGGGAATAGAATTTAAGTCCGACAGTCTTCAAGAAATATTATGTTATTAAGAAAAATGTATTAATGTATTCACTTAGGAAATGCAGGCTAAACTAAAGCCGTTAGTACTTTGAATTTGTCTTTGAATCAGGAAGATTTCCCAATAGCAGCGTCTGTGCAAGGAAATCCTATTTAATTCATTCTCCACTCACTATCAGTGGAAGCATCACAGTGGTCCATAGCTTTCTCAGCAAGCGCTGTTTGCAAACAAGCTGCCAGCTGTTTATCGCAGGGCGCTGTGTGAACTCAAAGGCTGATGCTGCCTCTATAAGTTACCTGTCAGAGCACAGTCTGAGCAGAGCAAAGGGGTTTCCTCGCAGCCTGCAGTGACACTGGGGATGGGATGGGATGTGGGGGCGGTCCCTCGCACTTGCGGAGCTGTTAAGAACGGTGGCGCGTGCCCGACCGTTGGAGTTCCTCACTGGGAGACGGCACAGCCATCTCCTTTTATCCCATCTCCTTTTGTCTCCTCTTGTTTCTCCGTCAGTTATTATGGAGAGCTGTGCTCTCGTGTGGATGTGAATCGGGGCTGGAGTGGGCTGAGGAGCTGCTTGTATTGCAGACTTGCCCTGCCTCAGCTCCATCTTGAGGGGGTTTTCTCAAGGAGTTGAGCAGGAGCACCTGCATCTTTCTGTAGGAGAGAGTAGGATGTGTGAGGTGCAAATAGGGAGCACAGGTGAGTGCATCTTTCTTAGGCTGTTGTGTAAGACAACCCTTTTTGCTGTATGCCACTGAAAAGAGTCCACCCCCATCGATTTGACTATTGCACTTCTGATGTCTGGAAGCAGTTATGAGATCTGCTCTCAGCCTTCTCTTCTCCAGGCTGACCGCTTCCAGGTCTCTCAGTGTTAAGGGCCTGTCTGCTTTTACCTCAGAACTGTCTGGGGATTTTAAAAAGAAGGAATGATATAAATGTATGAGTAAAAAAAATGTCTTAATGTGGAGGTAATTGAAAGACTTCTGATGTTGTGTGCCTTCAGAAGAAGAGGCATTAATATCATTATATAAAAATATATATAATATAGTTAATGCATGTAAGTAAAAAAACACCTTATTTTAATATTTATTTTTATTAAAGTAAAAAAGATGGTCCAAAATACATATAACTACAAGGATTTTTGACTGTTTTTGTGAAACTGATGCATCAGTCTGGTTCAGTGGATGTAGCTGCCATTCTTAGGGAGTTCAAGGCATTTGTCAGAGATTTTTGATGGAATTTTACTTTCCCCGTAGTTCATCCTTGAAAATAGTTGTCCAGAAATGTAAGTAATGCCAAAACACAATGATATGAACAAGGTGTGATTGTGATGTCTCTACTAAGTGATTATAAAAGTCTGGTAAAGAGATATAATCACTTTTTCTTTAAGGTGGATATCTGGTTGCAGCTCTATACATTCAGTTTGAAAATTCACAGGTGATTTATTTATGTAAACTGAAATTAGAATTGGAAATATACAAAACAAATTGATTATTAGTAGTAGTTTTTGCAATCTTGAACTTTGTTTTCAAATAAAAAAGAAAGTAAGGCTGCAAATGTCTCACTGTTCAGAAAACTGTGTTTAGCCAATGTGTCAAAATGCATATTCATAATGACTTGAGTTCGGACTGCACTGTGTCCTCCCTATGTTCTGGTTTCAGCCCAGACGGTGCCAATTGCACACTGAGGTTTGGTCGTTGCAGAGTGATGTGTGTGTGCCTGGGGCTGGATCAGGCTGCTTGGTGGTAAAGAGCCACCTCTGTGATGGTGTGGGGCCAGGGGCAGGCTGCAGCATGGGTTGGACATGCCTGATCAGTTGGAAAAGCTTTACAGTGACAACCCCAGGAGGGTTTGTTAAGATAAAGACAACTTGGGAATGATGAAAGGGCACAAGCATGTGTCTCTCTGACCATCTTAGATACTTTTAGCCTCTTATATTATCTCCATATCCAGCCCTGGCCAGGGCTATGAGAGACTTGTGGCATTGTGGAGGCTTGTATGGTAAATACCACACAGTATTTAAAATGGTACTTGGTGTTTAATGTAGGCATCTGATTTCTGTTCTACGTTATCTATTGGAAATGACAGGACAAAGAACATAAAATAAATCTGCTACTTTCTACAATGTAGTATATCTATTAGGAGATATCTAAAGGAGAGATTAGAAATGCTGAGAACTACTGTCTTGATTAGCAGGAGTTAGTAGTATTAAGGCTTGGATTGCATCTTAGTTTTAATACAGTGCTCAGGAAGCAGAATCTTTACTTTTGTCTAGCTGCTCTCTTCTGTGGCTACTCATGTCTTCTAAATTCTTGAGCTGGAGGTGAGTAAAGAAAAGCTTATCTTTCAAGCTCTTGACATTCTGAGAGTGAATTATGAATGAAGTAGTAAGTTTAGCGTAACATCTGTAGTTTCATTTTCCCATAGTAAATCATCTTATAGAGAATTCTCCTTGGATTCTGTGAATAACTGATGCTGTTGCATGGGGGAAAATTGTCCATAAAATGTTCTATATCCAGTATAATCTTTTACCTCACTTTCAAGTTTTCTATGAAGCTTTAAGAACAAAAGATATGACTGAAGTCAGTTGGCCATTGCACGGCGAGGCTGAGATGGGATAGATTTTGTTTTGCATCCTCCAGCTGTCTTAGGACAGTCTCTTCATGTCTCTCCAAATCTTGCTTTTTGCTTACCTGTGATTAGTCAGGATATGTACTCATTCCCTTGGTCTCTCTATTTTCATCCAGTTGAGCCTATCTGGTGCTCTTCAGCTGGTGTCAGATAATCTAAGCCTTCAGGCTGTCTGTGCCCTTTTCACCTCTAAACCAACTAAAAATAGGCAGACATCTTTGATTGAAATTTTCTAAAAAGAAAATTCACCCTGACACATAGACCTTGCATACAGATTTTCAGACGGCATGATTTAAAACAGTTAAAATATTAAACAGTAGAATAGATGATGTCTAGTAGAATAAAGAACAGCATCAAACAGTTTCTGCCTTTCAAAATTACCAATTTTTTTCTTTTTTAAATTTAAGCTTACACTCTGTGTGTACTTTGTGCCAAGCTACTCAAAGCTGCCATGATTTCTACTTAGCAATACTTTACTGAATAACTGAAATGGCTACCTTGGTGAGAAATACTATAAATGCAGGATTATTGATCTGGAAATAGCTTCTAAGCATTCTGTGACATAAAGGTGGATGAAGATTGTTGTGTATGCTGTAGTTATTATCAAATGCTGTAATGTGTATGCTGCAACAGTGTTTGACCTGGCTTTTACATCTGTGGTCATTGCTTTCCTTGTTCCACTTTGCCCTCTCACCTTCAACATAAAACTCATTGACTTTAGAGGGGGTTTTGCCACTGAATTCAATAGCAATTGATTGAGGGTCTGAAATCTCAGCAACAAACTGTTTTCAAGTTGAAGATTGAGTTTGGGATTTCATAAATCACTATGCACAGTAACAAATTGTCAGTAAAGTCAGGAAACTTACAGCTTAGGAGGAGGTCCCACATGGGTACTCCCCTCCCCATTTTGACTATTTTCCACTCCTTTTTTATTTCTTGTAGGCAAGGAAGAACTGGCAATCACTTGCTCTCTTGCCGTCAGTGCCTCTAGAGTCAAGCAGCATTAAGAGGAGTTCTTCACAAAGCCTTTACAAGGACCTCTTGTTAGATTCTTCATTTGAAGGTAAGATTGGATAGAAATGAAGGGAATTTTCCATTTAGTAAAAGAACGTGTATCTGTGAGCTGAACTATAGTTACTTAAATAATTTACTTTCTAGAGAAGGAACTTTTAGGCATGATATTCTAAATATTCGATATCGCCATGATCGTGTCATTTGGAGAAAGCAGCCAAAGGTGTGCGATGTTTTTGTGTTTTCTATTTATGAAAAAAATCAGAATATTGTTAGAGGAAGGGTGAAGTGTTAAATGAATTGTGTTCTTTCAAGTTTTGTTTACCTCTTTGTACTTCTCTGGATATTGCTTCCAGTGCTATGAAGGCTTATGTAAATGTACATTTATAACCTTTGTATGAATTGTCTTGTACAGTAATTTTAGCACCATTATTTGATATTAAGGTAAGAAGACATTTCTAAATAGGGCTGTTACATTCAATATAGTAGTTGGATTGTTTCGAAAACTTTATGTATGTTAGGACATTTTTTTTCTATGTAAAATACATTTGGGCTTCTCTTATTAAGAATGTGAGGTATGTTCAGAGCCAGTGTAGACAAAAATACTTGCAACAGCAAAGAATTAGTCCTGGTGTCAGGCATTTGGGGAAAAAAAATTCATTATGAATTGTTGCTGTTCTCTCCTGTTGAGAATTGGTCAATAGTATGAAAATAATTTGCCTTGGAACCAAGAAGTTATCTGTAGGATTAATTTTTAGCCAAAGTAATCTGTATTAGAATGAGGATGGGGGTCAAATCATAAAATCGTAGAATGGATTGTGTTGGAGGGAAGCTCAAAGATCATTTTATTCCAGCCCCACTGCTCTAAGCAGGGCTACCACTCACTAGACCAGGGTGCTCAGGGCTTCATCCAGCCTGGCCTTGAATCTCCAATGATGTTGCATCCTCAACTTCTTTTGTATTCAAAGGGACAAAATAATCTTGTCATGGTTTAATAATTTTGTAATTTTGCTATCAGTATTTCACATCATAACATCATATGAAGCATGAATAATTTTACTGAATGTGCAACTTACAGAAGAAGACTACATATCCCAGAGAACATCATGGTGTCTTGCCATGCTCTAGACTCTTTCTGAATATCAGCATTATGGGAAGACAGTGTTTCAATTCGCATATGACTTTCATGAAGTTCTTCTCTTACTGTGCTGGCTGTACAACTGTGCATCTCAAGGAAATCTGACAGAAGCTGTGTGGTCATGTGAACTTTCCAGTCATCCAGGTTCTTCAAATAATGGTTATCATTGTCTTCAGAATAGCCTTCTCAGAAGCACAACGTTCTCCGGTCCAGGCACAGCGCCCTCCAGTGCAAGCACGATACTCTCCAGTCTGAGCACAGCGCCTTCCAATCCTTCTTTTGTATTCAAAGGGACAAAATAATCTTGTCATGGTTTAATAATTTTGTAATTTTGCTATCAGTATTCCACATCATAACATCATACGAAGCATGAATAATTTTACTGAATGTGCAACTTACAGAAGAAGACTACATATCCCAGAGGACATCACGGTATCTCGCCATGCTCTAGACTCTTTCTGAATATCAGTGATATGGGAAGACAGTGTTTCAATTCGCATATGACTTTCATGAAGTTCTTCTCTTTCTGTGTTGGCTGTACAACTGTGCATCTCAAGGAAATCTGACAGAAGCTGTGTGGTCATATGAACTTTCCAGTCATCCAGGTTCTTCAAATAATGGTTATCATTGTCTTCAGAATAGCCTTCTCAGAAGCACAACATTCTCACATGTGGACAGAGGTACTGGCACATACCAAGATCAATCCTACACTCTCTGGAAGCGGATGTTGATAGTGGTAAAAGATAGATTTCCCCTTTAAATGGGACTTGGAGCCTGAGAAAAAGAAATGAACTGTATAGAGAAAGGTATCCAATTTTTGAGAGAAAGTGCTCTAGTGGAAATGCTATACAGCTCCCACTTCAACTGTAATGACCCAAAACAATTACATGATCCTGAGACAGTCCATGTTCCACGACAAATGTGGTGTTACTTTACAAGGGCTGCTCCAGAAAAGCATGCCAGTCCGCTTGCATTAGTATATGGCAAAGGGGAAAGGAAACCCCTTGTGAATGAACTAATTAGTAGACTTCAGGAACTTGAATTATTTATAAGTGCTACCAAAGTTAAGCTTTATACTTCAGCCATTGTCAAAATAGGGGAAAAAATAGTGGAAAGGTTAGACAAAGTGGAGGGAACACAAAGTGATATTATTGATAAGTTGGCTAACGTACCTGATGTAGATGAATCCATGGTGGTACCAGATGATGGAGACCAAGATTTCCATGATAGCCTATTGAGAAAGCAAACCAACATGAGTTCGTCCTGACCCATATCATTGAAAATCTCAACCATAAAAAGAGATGTCCTTGTATTCAAGCAAGTGACAACAATAAGACTGTATGTTCTACTTTGTTGTATTTCTTGAGTAATCATGGGGAGGATATGAAGAAGTGGTGTAATTCATCCACTTCTGCACTTCAGGCATGAGTGAAAGAATTACAACGCAAAACAACCACCAAGGTGAACTCTTCCAAAAAGGGGAAAGTTCCAGTTGCCGCAAGCCGCCGAGGTAACCAATAGAGAGGCCCTGCCCCCAGCCGGGGGGGGTGGGGGGGGGAAAGGGACAATAGAGTATATTGGACTTTGTGGATTAGGTGGCCTGGCACATCTCAACCACTGCTGTGGGGTTGCTCCAGGTAAAAGACCAAGAGGTACCAATTGCCACCAAAGTGGTGCACCTACGGCAGTACCGCTCCAATAGGGACTCATTGCTCCCCATTCACAAGCTAATTTGCCAATTAGATAATCAGGGAGTGATTAGCAAAATTCACTGGCACTTTAACAGCCCCATATGGCCAGTGTGTAAAGCCAGTGGAGAATGGAGGCTGACAGTGGATTACTGTGGCCTGAATGAAGTCACACCTCCATTAAGTGCTGCTGTACCAGACATGCTAGAACTCCAGTATGAACTGGAGTCAAAAGAAGCTAGGTGGTATGCCACCATTGACATTGCTAATGCCTTCTTTTCCATCCCATTGGCTGCAAAATGTAGGCCACAGTTTGCTTTTACCTGGAGAGGTATTCAGTATACCTGGAACCATTTATCCTGAGGGTGGAAGTACAGCCCATTCCTTTGCCATGGGTTGATCCAAGCTGTCTTGGAACAGGGTAATGCTCCTGAGCACTTGCAGTATATTGATGATATTGTGTGGCGCCATACAGCAGCAGAGGTTTGCAAGAAAGGAAAACAGATAATTCAAATTCTTTTGCAAGCTAGTTTTGCCATTAAGTGCAGCAAAGTGAAGGGGCCTGCCCAGGAAATTCAGTTCTTAGGTATAAAATGGCAAGATGGGTGTCATCACATCCCAGCATATGTGATTGACAAAATCACTGCTATGTCTCCGCACACCAACAAGACAGAGACCCAATCTTTTCTGGGAGTAGTGGGCTTTTGGAGAATGCGTGTCCTGAACTACAGCCACATAGTGAGCCCCCTCTATCAGGTGACACAGAAGAAGAATAATTTCTCATGGGGTCCTGAGCAGCAGCAGGTTTTGAGCAGGTAAAACAAGAAATAGCCTGTGCCGTGGCCTTGGGGCCAGTATGGACAGGACAGGATGTGAAGAACATCCTCTACACTGCTGCTGGAGAGAAAGGTCCCACTTGGACTTTGTGGCAAAGAGCCTCAGGAGAGACCCGAGGCCAACCCCTGGGATTTTGGAGTCGAGCATATAAGAGGGTCTGAGTTGTGCTACACTCCAACTGAGAAGGAGATCTTAGCTGTGTATGAGCGGGGTTCAGGTTGCTTCTGAAGAAGTTGGGACAGAGGTTCAGCTTCTTCTAGCACCTCACTTGCCAGTAATAAACTGGATGTTTAAAGGACAGGTTCCTTCCACCCATCATGTTACTGATGCCACTTGGAGTAAGTGGATTTCATTACACAACGAGCTCAAATGGGAAAACTCAGCTGTCCTGGAATCATAGAAGATGGATCATGTCGTATTGTGGGGAAGCATTGCAGAAAGCAATTGGAAAGTCACTGTATGGAGCCCCACACAACAAGTTGCAGAGGTCACTGAAGGTAGAGGAGAATCAAGTCAATTTGCAGGGGTAAAGGATGTTCAGCTGGCTTTAAATGTGGCTGAACGGGAGAGGTGGCCAATGCTTCATCTTTATACTGATTCATGGATGGTGGCAAATTCCTTATGGGGGTGGTTGCAGAAGTGGGAAGATGACAACTAGCAATGAAGGGGTAAACCTATTTGGGCTGCTGAACTGTGGAAAGACATTGCTGCCTGAAAAAGGAACATTGTTGTAAAGGTGCACCATGTAGGTGCACATGTGCCTAAAGGTAAGGCTACTGAAGAACGTAAAAATAACCATCAAGTTGATCAAGCTGCCAAAATTGAGGTGGCTCAAATAGACTTGGACTGGCAGAACAAGGGTGAATTATTCCTAGCTTGGTGGGCCCATGAGACTTCAGGTCATCAAGGAAGGGATGCAACATATAAGTGGGCCAGAGACCGAGGGGTGGACTTAACTATGGACGCTATTGCTCAAGTTATTCATGACTGTGAAACATGTGCCATAATTAAACAAGCCAAGAGGACGAAACCTTTTTGGGGGGAAGGGCGATGGCAGAAGTATAAATATGGAGAGGCATGGCAGGTTGATGATATCACCTTGCCGCAATCTTGCAATGGTAAGCGTTATGTACTCACCGTGGTGGAGGCAACCACTGGGTGGCTTGAAATATGCGCAGTACCCCATGCTACCGCCTGAAACACCATGTTAGGGTTGGAGAAGCAAATCCTGTTGCGGCATGGCACTCTGGAAAGAATTGAATCAGATAATGGGACTCATTTCAAGAATTCCCTTGTAACTACTTGGGCCAAAAATCATAGCACTGAGTGGATTTACCATATTCCCTATCATGCACCAGCTTCTGGTAAGATTGAACGATTCAATGGGTTGTTGAAAACTATGTTGAAAGCAATGGGTGGCGGAACATATAAAAATTGGGAGAACCATTTAGCAGAAGTCACCTGGTTGGTCAACACTCAAGGATCTAGTAATCGTAATAGTCCTAACCAATCTAGCTCCCTACGTACCGTAGAGGGAGATAAGGTTCCTGTAGTACACATAAAGAGCGTGTTAGGAAAAGCAGTTTGGGTCTTTCCAGCATCTGGAAAGTGCAAACCTCTCTGGGGTACTGTTTTTGTCCAGGGACCTGGGTGCACTTGGTGGGTGATGGACAAAAATGGGAATGTCCAATGTGTACCACAAGGGAATTTGATGTTGGGGGAGTGCAGCCAATGATTTCTTGTGTGTGTGTGTATGTATATAAATATATATAAAAATATATATAAAAAATATATAAAAATATATAAAAATATATATAAAAATATATATATAAATAATATATATATAAATATATATATAAATATATTTATTTATGTATATGTATAGGTACAGCCTCAGAAATATTTGACGAATGTCCAGTTAGGTACAGGACTTAAGACAGAGTGGATTAATGTTAAGGAAACACTTTTTCTGTATGCCTTAATTAGACATTCTGTAAGCAAGTTTTCCATCTGGGCTCTATATCGTGCACCGGCCATGCATGTGTAGAGCACACGTGGAAAGAAGTATAATTCAAAAGGAATCTGCTGTGGCGGCTGGGAAAGGATGAGTGCACCTTGATGTGGGGTCGCCCTACTAGCGCTGCCTTTCCTTGTAAAACAACTTCACTAGAGAAAACTTTTTTTTCTTTTTTTCTTTCTTTTTTTTTTTTTTTCTTCAATAGAGAGAAAAAAAGTAAAAAAGCAGAGCTTAACGGTATTTACAAATATCCCGGAGTATTGGCAGTCTGCCTGGACTTTCAAGGTCAAGCTTGCAGGTGCAGAAACGCAAACCTAAGATAGCTCCTTAACAGAAAAAAACCAACCTCATAGCTCTGTTAAAAGCTAAAAGAGCAACTGAAGAAAAACAGCAACTCAATTTGCCCGCATTCTCCACCAAAATCTGTCACGGTTTAAATCGAAATCTACCTGTGTCCGTGACAGGGGGGGCCACGGGCCCCACAGGGGCCGTAGGCCGAAAGGAAAAGTTAATTAGGAAAAGAAAACAGCAGCAACGATCTAAGGAGGCACACTTATTTACTAAATACTATATCAAAATACAGTATAACACAATATAATACAATATAATTGAAATTAAGCTAATGAATCAAGCAAAATAGGAGAGAGAAAACGAGTCCCGAAACCGAGAGGCCTACTGTAAACTCTAGGCGACACGGTGAAGACTCCCACAGGCTCTCCTGAATGCCAGAACTCGAAAGATGTCAGTCCAGCCTGGGAGAGAGATAATATAGCGTCCAGGTCCTGTGACTTATCTCTGACTGTGATGTTCTCTGGTGTATGTAGTCTTCTTCTGTAAGTTGCAGATTCACTAAAATTATTCATGCTTTATATGATGTTATGATGTGGAATACTGATAGCAAAATTACAAAATTATTAAACCATGACAAATCTTTAGTTGTTATTTCTGGGACTGTTTTAGAAGAAACAGTGAATCTACTATGTAGTGTTTCTCTTCTGAGATGGATTTTATGTTGAAACCGGTTGAATTGGTAAGGTGCTATGCTCTGCCAGGAGCCTGCTTGGAAGAGTTCCTAAGTGTCCTGGAGTCTGAGGTCTGTACAGTCCTGCAGGTGTGCAGTGGGATTACAGCTTTGATTAAATGATTAAACAATCTGTCCCTATTATTTTAGATAAAGCCCCTGTAGGTACTAGTTGATACACCGCTTGTGGATGTCCCAAGTGGTGTGCTTTCTGCAAACGTATATAAATCAATACATTCTTAACAGTGATTACATGTACTAGCATTAATTCTGGAGTTGGTTTGTTTGCGTCATTAGACAGCAGTGGAGAACAGATACATTATTTGTCACAGACAAATACAGATACATTCTTTGGGTCACTGGAGAAAACAGAGTGCACACCATTACAAACTAAATTAATTTGAAAGTAGTTGCTTGCAATGGGATATGATAGTGAAACATGATGTGTGAGGCATGGGTATGAAATGAAAAATTTTTTGAGATGTGACAGCCCTACCATACCATACCCTACCAAGAAAAAAGCATTTTAAACCATTGCAACTGAGTAAGAAGTGGGTGTCTGTTAAGCAAAGCATTGTAGATATTACAGTATGTAACTGTCAAATAACAAAAATGGTAAATGTTTGGTGTGTTTCCTCTCCCCCCGCCCCCCACAAGAACTGAACAATATTCTATTTTTAGTGAAAGGTCAACTTGAACTTTATTTAAACAGAGTCTCTGGTTCTGAATAGAGATAGGAACACTTTAAAAGCGATAACAAAGGGGAGGGCTTGGAGCCAAACCTTTTAGAACTGTTGTTACCAGTACAAGATAGTAATCCATGTACAAACTGTGTGCTACTTAACCAAGGAAGGGTGCTTGTTCAGTGCTCCAAGTGCACGTAGGGAAAATAGCGCAGAGGCTCATGTCAGAATATTTTTTTTTTAAAGTTTTTAGAAAAGATTCTGGAGTGGGTCTAAAGTGTATAATGAAAACCTTGTCTTTTTGAAGGAGATGCTGCCCCTGTTGCACAACTTCCTTTTTGTTTTTCCTTATGAAATATATTTATTTTTTTGATATCTTAAATATTACAACTGTAGTTCTCAGACACAAAGCTTCAGTTCTTGGGGAAAAAAGTACCTGGGAAGAAATGTTATGAATACAGGGCTGTTAAAATATTTCCAAGCGAAGCAGGATTATTTTGCTTCTGCTGTCAGTTCTATACAGTTTGCTGCTAATATAGTGTGATGATCATCAGGTCTGCAAGTTTCTGTAGTGATATTTCTGTGGAGGAGGATTTCCTTGCTGTGGCTGTAGACTCAGGACAATAGCATGCATTTGTGGATTGTTGCTGGTTGAAGAACAGAGCCTGGCATGCTAGTGCAAAGCCAACTGCTCTGCAGCTGATCAGACTGTAGGATTCACACCTCTGCTGGAATGTCTCCTAGAACTCGTCACTGCGTGGCAACTGCCTGTGAAAGAGTACATGCAACCAAGGCAGTAATTTTGATAGTATATTTAAGGGAGAAGAATGTGTTAGCTGATGTTACTAAGAATAAGAAATAATAGTATCTGGGTAACTTTGACCTGAATATGGTAGAAGAGATTATATTCTCTAGGTTTATGTTACAAGATGTGTTCAGAAATGATTTACTCTTCTCAGTCTGTTTATTGGCTGCAGTTTGTGGGAGCAAGGTGCTCCAGTTAGATGGACAGTTGTATCACCAGATTCTCTTCCTGATTCTCCCACTGACATTCTGTGTGATTGCGAGCAAGTAATTTATCTCAGATTCTGTTTCCTCATGTGGAATTGAAAGATAGCCTCTACATTAAAGAGATTTGATGGAATGCACTATAGGAAAAGTAGGCACAACTTCTTAGCAAGGAAAAGAGTGTGTTGAGAATAATATAATCCAGAGAAAGTTCATCATTTAAAGTCTCAGTGGTCGTTAGACATTTTGGAAGGTGCTTGCTGACTGAAATATAATGAGTTTCTCATCTCAAGCATTATTTTTTTCTATAAACATTAACTAAAGCTTTTCATACAATTAGATCATAACCTATTCCTCACCATGTTGATTCTCCTGTACTCAGTAAGAACTAGGCTAATACTGGTTTTTTTTCCTTGGTAGGTTTGTTTTTAAAGGGATGATGTATGACACTACTTAGTTATACTGAAAGTTGTGTTGAATTTGGTAGAAATCTTATGTCCCTAGGAATTTCAGTTGTTTTTCAGGTGTGTTTGAAGGTGGTCAATGTATTAAAGAGAATGCAGTCCAGAGAATGTAAACCCGTTTTGTTGTTGTTGTTTGTTTGTTAGTTAGTTTGTTTTCATTCTCAGCACTTTCACTCACATCTTTTTGTTACTCCACTGTAAATTTGTATCTATGTGCTAAGTCTGGTAGTAACCCACAGTGATTAAATACAATTAACAGCTCTGAATCTTGCCACCTTCCAGTTCTCTGGCTATTCTTTCTTTTCAACTTCCTTTGCACTAGCAGGTGTTTCCTCTTGCAAATGGTGACAAATGAAAATATCTGAGGTGGTTAAGGATTAACCTGACAGCCTTGTACAGAAATAGTTTGCTACATGCTTCATGGATTTTCCCTAGAGTTGAATGTGTTTACCCTTCCCATCTGTGGAAGATATTGCTCCATTCTGGTGTGTGGCCTGGCCCATGGAAGTTCATTCTGCTACATTGGAAACCCAACTAGTACATCATAACAAAATTTTTTTTCCCATTCTGGAAATTATTTTTTCATGTATCATCTAAAGGATTAAGGAAAAATACAGTCACTGTTTTTGTTGCTTTTACAAAATCTGATTTACTCTCACTGTACTGACTCAGTAGCAAAAAAAGCTAACAAATTTAATTCCTGCAATGGTGATGATGCCAACTGATAGAGCTATTAAATAATTATTATATAATAATTTAAGATCAAATAACAAAACATTCTATTACACACTCTCAGCAGTGCCTCATGTCTTAGAAACCTCAGGTGTCATGTACATGTGTATCATTTTTACAAATACTCATGCATTCTGCTTTGTTGTAAGATATTTTTCTTGTCCTCTTTTTTTTCTTTTTTTTTCAGAAGGCAGTGGGCCTTTGCATTTAATGAAATTGATAGGCTGTTATGCTGTTTGCCAGTGGAGAATAACATACAACAGAAAGAAAACAAATTTGGTGCCAAAAGATTCAGTTAGAGCCTCATGAATCCTTCTGCTGTCCAGTTCAGAAGCTGGTCTGAGTCACTGCCTTGAGACAGAATCTGGCATGAGACCAGAATGTATGGGAAAACAATAGCCTTGCTGAAAATTATAAATAAGCACTAGAAAAATGAGTAATGGAGTATTTCATGTCATTTAATTGTTCAAAATCAATTTTAATAAAGGCTTTTAATTTTTTTCTTTCTTTTTTTTTTCTTTTTATTAAATATCTAAATATCTGTGTAGCTGTGCTCTTGTATATAGCTTTAAGGCTGCCCATCCCCCTGCCACAATTCCAGCAGCCATTGTGTCCTGTCAGTCATCCTGAAATACACTAGAGTGCTTGTCAGGCAGTCCCTTGCAGATGCTTCAGAAGCCAAATAGTGAGCCAAATCAGTTGCACTGAAGCTCCCTAACACAAGGATATTACATAGGCAGTTGCTTTAGTGCTGAATATGGACCGTTTGTATTCTAGCATAGGTGAGTGATGTGCTGTTAGCTTTCTACTGACTTAGCAGGAAATGGATTCTAAACTTCTCTAATTTCTGCAGAATATCTTTGGCTCGGCTTTCTAATGCTAACTGGTTGGTCTGTGTCTGCATACAGTTTACTTTCACATTGATCTAAGAAAGTGCAGGTACTGTGCTCAACTGTCTTGCAAACTGTTGGAAACTATTTTTCATAGTAATATTTTTCTTAGTCCATAGCACTCAGTATTCTCAGTTTGGACACATCTGCTGACAGGACAAGTTCTTATTTTAAGTTTGCAGCACTTGTAGAAGAGTGCAGGTAGTTGCTTTACTGGATGTTTGGAGACAGAAGAACTGTATCTGGTGACACATGCTTAACGTCCTAAGTGCTGTAAAAGTTCCCCGTCTACAGTGCTGAAATTGCCTACTGTAAAGGTTAATATAACCAAGTGTGAGGTTAAAGCAGCCTTTTAACAAAAAATCTTGCAGTCAAGATCTGTACTGTATTTACAGGGCATGTTTTTATGGGAGTAGGTATATGCATGTCAAAAGTAAACAAAAATAACAACAGCAAACAAACAAAAACAAGTAAAAAAGTCCTCCAAACTGTGATTTTAAAAAAAATATATATTTTTTTTTTCCCCCATATTTTGAGGAAGATATGAAATTATCTAAAAATTTCTCCCCTTAATTAAGAAGTGGAAATGTCAGGAAAAGGTCCAGAATCATTTTTTACTGCCTGCGTATTTTTTCTTGCCACCCTCTTGTCTCTATAATACTGTAATACTTGTCTCTATTAAAAACAAAGAAACAGAGATCAACCCCAAGAGCCTTTTTTTACTAATACGATAAAGGATACTGACAAGAGTCTGGTAAGTTAAAGAAGTGGTAATGGTGTCAAAATAATATAAAATTTTGCATTTTCACTGCATTTGTTTGCAAGTGTATTTTCCTATTCTGTCTGCTTAAAAAGAACATTGGAATTATACTTGTGAGAAAACAAACAAAACTCCCAAACATCTACAATTAATAACAAAGTCTTTAGGTAGGTTATCTATACCTTAGAATATAATTTAAATTTTCAGGAACAATAAAGCAAAATTTGCCATTGATTTTCAATTAATGCTAATTTATTGGCTTGACCTAAGGCAAAAAACTATTGTAGATTTCAGAAGCCTGAGTGAGCACTGGAGCAAAGAGTAAAAATATCTGCATTAGACAACGTGCTAAGGTTTAAAAACCTACAAACACAGGGAAGATGAATTCTCTGCTCATGGAGGTTTTTCTGATTTAAAAAAAAAAAAGAATTGAATTTGTAACACAGTATAAATTTGAGATGGTTCAGTGGGAAAGATCTAATCACTGTAGACGATATGTAGTATAGGAAGGTGGGCTGAGAGAAAGCAGGAAGCTCTTGCTGCAAGCAGCAAAGGTCTCATATTTGAACTTTGAGTGAAATGGCTAGTAATGCCCTTCTGCCAGTGAATTGAGTGGAAGCCTCTACAAATTTAAAGTATGGCTATATGTGAAGAAAAAATAACCTGACAATCTTGTGATTTTTTTTTCAAATCTCAGTAGAAGCACAAAGTGTTGTTTTCAGCCAACCTACTTCCTTTCATCTGATTTTTAACAGGTCCAAAAGGAATTCACAGTAGAATCAATGTAATCTATTTGCATTTGTTGTGATGTATTTAAAAAAAACCTCACATACTGGGAAGTTTCTGCAAATTATGTCAAACACAAGAATTGTGAACCAGCAGTGTAATTAAAAATCTCGAGTCTTATTAAGTCTACTTAATGGCTACAGTGAGGTGGTAGGAGTGAGAGACAAGATCTGTATGTTTGCTTGAGGGTTTGACTACATGACCTCCAGAGTTCCTTTTCAACTGTATGATTCTGTGCTTCTGTAAATAGAACTTTTTCATGAGGAAGGATACGCAGCGGTTTGAGCCAGGAGAAGAGCTGCAGCTCCTTCAGCTAGGAGACAACTGAATTTTTGTACTGCTGAAGAAGGAGAGGGATAAGTTACATTGTTGTCTTTAAGAACACTGGGAGCAGTCTACTTGATGATTCGCTGAACAGAAAGAGAACCACTGACATGACTAATTTTTGGTGGCCCAAATTTTATTTCCTTGGCTTTTGTTACAGATGTCTAAGAAACAAATGTGTAGAACATGGTGAAATGATTTGCAGTGACATTTCAAAAGTTGTCTTTTTTTTTAAAAAAAAAAGTTATATGGAAGGAAAACTGAAGTTGTCAGTTTCATGTCAGGGCTGTTCACTTTTTATCTGTTGACTTGTAAATAGAATTAAAACTGAAGAATCAGTTCTTTCCATATATTCTCACCTGATTATGAGCAACTAATCTGTGGAAACTTAGGGCTCTAGCAAGTGTATTTTATAATGAAGCAATAAATTTAACACTTGTATCACCTTTATTGGTGATATTAAGTTTGGTAAAATCTTGAAGTACTTCTAACATTAATTCTTTAATTATCATTCATGCTATCATTGCCTGCAAGTGGAATGTGGATATCTATTATAAGACAAAAAACTTGGTATAGAAAGCTTAAACCTACTGCGTAGTATTAGATCAAGGCTAGGTTCACCAGGAGGTTACAATATATCCCTTCAGCCTGCACAATCGAGCTACCTCATTACTTTATTATACAGCATCAATGGTTGTAATAAGTCCTGCTCAAAAACAGACAGATATCCATTACTTTTGTGTTTGAAGTCTTTACTGGATAAAAAAGCTTTGCTGAATTATGTTTTACAGGAAGCTGAGTTACTGGAAAATTTCAAGTGTCTTTTATTTTGGAGCAATAATTATTTGCTTTCCTACTTAAAACACAGTTGTAATTCTCTGCTGGTGCACACTCATTACACTGCAGCCTGAACCGGGACCCGGTGAACTCAGTGAAAACCCTTAAATTAATGCCTGTGAACTTTGGATCCAGCTCCTAATGAATGACTCATTCACTTTAAAGATCTTCCTTAGCTTTAATTCCATCTTACTGTCTTCAGTTATAGGTTTTCTTAATTTAATCTGTCTCAACACTTAGAAAACGTTTGCTACCGCAGGGCATAAAATAACTAAATGTTTCACATTCTCATGCTGTTAATTATCAGGACTTTTAGGAGCTTCTATATACATTTTTGTTCTCAAACTGTTTATTATGCTTTAACGTGCAAGTAAGATATAGGTCTTATGCACATAACATCAGTGTTTTTCTTCTGTGATGCATTCAGTAATGCAGTTTTTCAATAGATTTAATAACGAAATACATACTTCCTTAAAAGCTCAATTTTATTGACTAGTACAGAATTTATACTTAATGGATTTTTCATACAATTATCCTTGTGCTTTTTTAAAATACACAGTCAAACTAGAAATCTTGAAGAGAAGACATTTATATGCATCTGAAATCTATTATTTCACAGTTTATGTGAGTATCTATATATATTTTCACAATTTAGAAGCAAGGAATCATAATAATTAATCTTATCTCTTCAAATCCTAATCCTTTTGTGGAATCAAGCCTGTACTCCAGGAAGTGGTTTCTGGACACAGACAGATTGCAATGGGCTCTCGTGGTTAATTATTGCACAACAAAATTATTTTTTTATCTTTTTGCCTTGTTCCTAGGTGAAATGCCAACCAAAGTACCAAACATTAAACTGAAAATTGATCCTCAGGATCTGCAGATCCAGACCTTTACAGTGGAGAAATTACTGGAACCACTTATAATTCAGGTATTTTAACATTACAGAAAAGAAGTTAGACATACAGAGAAGTGAATGAGGTTGAAGAATATAGACTAAGAACACTGTTGTGAAAAGCATACCCATGACTCTTCTGTAACTGGCTTGGAAACTGGGCATTGGTATGCAATTCCCTGTTTTTATTTAGTTAATTGCATGTACCACAAGGTTCTCCGTCTACCTGCGTCCTTCAGCCTTGTCAAGATGATGACTAGAGGATTGCAGGACTGTCAGCATTGTTGCGTCTCCCTCTTGGCATCCCAAGCAGTGACTAAGGTGGTATGTTAGAATATTGCTGTGCAGGGCTCTGCAGAGAGAGGAACTCACAGGTAGTAAGTGGCATAACTGTGTTAATCTGACTAGCATTATACTTCCATACTGTACTCTCATGGCTATGTACTGCTAGTTGCACTAGGTCTTCAGAGTAATGGAAAAAAATTTCTTTAATCCTTCTCAACCCCCTGCCATCATGCAAACAAACACCATAAGGGATTGTCTTTGTCCATGGTGTTTATTTTATTCCATGTGTTTTGGGAAAAGTATGTCTGAATGGAAGGCTTTTAGGTACAATTCCATATCATATTTTATTTCACCTTCAGAGACCAAAGCTTGTTGAATTTCTTTGCTAATATAAATAAGGATAACATTTGAGACTAGATATAGGTTTGCTTCTGTAGTGTTGGTGCAGGCAGCTCAACACCTCACAGCTGCTCACCCACTGTTCCCAAATGGGATGAGGGAGAGAATCCTAAAGTTGAAAGAGAGAGAAATAATGGATTGAAATAAAGATTATTTGCTAGGTGATGCAAAAACTACCTGAGCAAGTGAAGCAAAACAAGGATTTGTTCATTAATTCCCATCAAGAGGCAGATATTCAGCCACTTTTAAGACAGAAGAGACACATAACAATTTAATTTTTTCTTTGGAAGGCAAATGCCAACATTCTGAGTGTCCTCCACTTCCTCTTCCTTTACCCCAGTTTTTATTGGTAGGCATGACACCGCATCATATGGGGCATTCCTTTGGCCAGCTGGGGTCAGTTGTCCTGACTGTGTCCCTTTCTTAGCTTCTTGTGTGCTCTGAGCTTGTCTTTGGCAGGGCAGCTTGAGAAGCAGAAATGTCCTTGGCTCTGTGTATGCACTGATCTGCAACAACTAATACAGTCAAGGTGTTATTACCATTATTTGATAAAAAATCCAAAGCACAGCATGGTACAAGCCTCTATGCATAAAGTTAACTCTACCTCACTATGACAAATAGCAAAGTAGTGCTAGACATTGTCTCTTTTGAATTTAATTAAAAATTAGGAAATATGTGGCTGGATGAGATTAATGTCACTTCATTGATTCATGAAGGAAACACTACATAACTGCTTTTACCCTGTGATCTGTGCAAGTCCTATAAGATGCAGATTAGCTACTTTTTTGGAGACTTTGTCTGAAATTCTGTCTCTTTATTTGTATGTATACACACACTTAATATGTGCTATGTGTGTACATGTATACTTCTCAAATATTTCAAAGAGTTTTTCCTTACCAAGCACATTTTCTTCGGTATTTTATATTCTCTGCACACACACAGGCTATGGAAATTTTATGGCTGTGAGAGAGAGGTAATTTTTACAGAATACTTACAAATGCATGTGTTTTAGGATTTCATGTATTATATTACTGATGAAAAATAAGGAAGTAGAAAGGCTTTTACTTATTACCATGTCACCCACACTGACAAAACTTTGTTCACATAGAAATGATTCAGTGCTGTTTTTAGTTCTGTTTGGTGAATTTACTCTATGCACAGTGCAACTGATTAAGCAGTATTTATGCTTATGGGCAACACTTTGTTATTCCCAAACATCTGACTCAGACAAGGGCTGGTTAGCATTTGAAACGGTGAGGAGGTACTTCTGCTATTGTCATTAGATTGCTGGCTTCATATATTGTTTCTTCAAATGTTCAGGGATTAGAGTTACTTAACTAAATGCTTTTCAACACTTATAAGCTATTTTGTGGTTGATGCTTTTAATTTTTTTGTTATAATAATAATAAAGAAAATCTTTTGGTACTAAAGGTATGAAAATACTGTTTTCTTTAACTACAGTAATGCTAATAGGTTGTCTTTTAAAGACTGAATTGGTTCTGAATATAGCATTAGAAGAATTACTGCACATTGCTCTAGGATTTCAGTATTTGTGAATCGTGACAGAAACAAAAAACAGAGCAATTCTACAAGCTTAATAAATAATGGTAATAACTGACAACAACAGATGTGCTGCTGTGATAGCATATGGACTTGAAAATCTCACTTTAAAATCTTTGGTCTTATAGTAATTCTCCTCCAAACATCTTAAGTGTTGTAAAATATGGTATTGATTTCCACTGAATGCTGGGAGATAGCCATATCATATATGGCAATAAGGATGTATGGCAACATAAGACTAACTGAAATGCAATTAGGCATGAGCTAGATTAATGGGGTATGTTTCTCCCTTGTTTGTTTATTTATTTATTTTATTATTCTGAGCCTTATAATGCTGTCATTTTAACTGTGTATTCTGTCACTGTTGTGCAACCTGTATTGACAGTGGATCAAAAAAGCATGCTATGTTTGCTGCTGCTTAATTCAATTTTTTTGTGTAGAATCATCAGTAAGGTTTTATATTCCTCATTGGGATTTTGTGTTTGAAAATGAAGTAGTTTCTCTGTATCTATTAACTTTAGTCAACTTATCAGATTTTAACTTCTATTTGAGATCAGAAGCTGCCTCTATCAAGTGATGTTGGTCCCTTTTCCATAGAAATTACACTTCTGATATTTTCTGGCAGTGACGCTGAAGATGAAACATCTTAGAATTATGAGTTTTCATTTGCAGTAATGATCTCTCTTTTTTTTTTTTTTTTTACATTTGTCTCCTTTCTTCTTCCTCAAAAATATATGAATAAGCAGCACAGATATTTTACATAAAAGTTAACTTACGTTGGCTGGACTGGATGATCTCGTAGGTCTTCTGTTACATTAAAGCTCAGAAAAATAAATAGTTAACATGTCTAAAAGGCTTCCTAGGCTGATTTGTTTGTTTTTTTCTTGTGACAGCTGCATTTTCCAAGTTGTGCTCTGGCTTCCTTATATCAGTTTGTAATTTCTTCAGATGTCTCTTAAAATATTACTGAAACTTCATTAAGTGCTCTAGAGTTAATATTGCAGGATTTTATTTTATTTTATTTTATTTAGAAAATATTTGAATTCCTAGTATGTTCTCTAGGAACTGGCTGGTGCATAAATATTTTCATTTACTTTCCTTCCTGGCTTACCAGAATACCCAGATCCTAATAATCTGATTCTGAGCTATCTATATTGCTGTCCTCCTTATGTCATCCCATAGCTGGTTGGTCGGTCTTAGTTTTCTAACCCCAAATTCCACAAGAATTTTTCTTTCAGTGATGGATAGGTTTACAGAAATAAGGATGTTTTTTATTTACTCTAAAAGTACTGATTAATGAAAAGCATGAAAGTGAATTCACGAATACTGGATCTTATCCTCATATACCTGTGAAGAGAGCACTATTCCACAGACCAGCTCAAACCATGCTCTGTACTGCAGCCATGTGCTAAACCTGGCTGGTGGTCTAAGAAATTCATACACAGCTCTAACTTTCTTTTCACAACTTTGTTGTCAGTTTTCTTACTGCACAAATAAAAAGGCTGATTTAATGTGTTTGGAATGCTATTTAAAAAAAATGAAGCAATTCATACTTAGAAAATGTGTTCATTGAATCCCATAAGTAGATCTCTACTTAATTCTGCACTGTCTATGTTTTGGCACTGAATGGAAGTAGAAGGAGTATTAGTGAAATTACTGAAAAGAAAGTATGTCTTGAAATATTTGCAGAACACTTTTCTTTAAAAATATTTTAGGAGTGTTCCTGTGTTGCTGACAACTCAAACAATGCCCCAGAGAACAGTCTGCTGCAAAGATTTTGTTGGAATGTGGAGGCTGTGCTCAAATGATGAGGAATGTGGAGTGGGATGCTAAATAAAAATAACGTCTTTATTAATGTTAAAGTGCATTGTTAAAGATTGCAATTTAGACAAGGCTGCATTAATTTACATTCTGTTTAAAACTGTGTACAACTTTGATGCTGAAGGATCCTTAAAATTCTGGTGCATTAAGTTCTGGCCACAGCAATCTTAGTGTATGAGATGAGAAAATATTTTGAAATGTGTTTATACTCAATTTGGATATTTACTCCTGAGATAACTTGAGAGATTTAAAAAGGAAGTGTGGGAAGATGCAGGACTGCTGTCTGCTTGGCTGAAGCCTCCTTAAATAGCATTAGTAATTTTTATATCATGATGAGGTTTTTGTAATGAGCAGTGTTAACTGTTTATATCAGGATTAACATGAGAGTGAAATTTCCATTGAGTTTGCTTTGATCTTACAGAGAGAAGAACATAAAAATTAGGAATATCAGCTTAAGCCTGTCAAACTTAGTAATTCTGCACATTTTCACTGTGTGGACTGGACTTGCCTGTCACTCTTCAAAGCAGAGGAAATCCCATGGTTTATTCTCAATTATGATTTGATTTTGTTAATTTGGAAGCGGCATAAATTACAATCATAGAATTGCTCAGGTTGGAAAAGACCTTAAAGATAATCAAGTCCAACTACAACCTAAACAAAGTACCCTAGCTCTAACAATCCTCCACTAAATCATGTCCTTGAACAGCACATCCAAACTGTTTTTAAACATGTTTAGGGATGGTGACTCAACCTCGTTCCTGGCAGCCTATTCCAGTGCTTAACAAACCTTTCTGTAAAGAAGTTTTTCCTGATACCCAACCTAAACTTACCCTCATGCAACTTGAGGACATTTCCCCTCATCCTGTCACCAGTGAGAAGAGACCAGCCCTACTCCCGACTTGTTATAGAACTTACACTGCTATTCTCTTTTTATTTTTTTTAAACATAGGTTACAACACTAGTGAAATGTCCACAGAATCCTTCTGGTAAGAAAAAGGGACGTTCAAAAAGAGCTCGTGTCTTGTTAGCTTCTGTGGAAGAAGCCACTTGGAATCTATTGGACAAGGGGGAAAAAATTGCCAAGGAAGCGACCGTCTTAAAGGAGGAACTTAATGCAGCATTGGCTGATGTTCAGAAAGAAAGTAAGTGTATTATGTAACAAAGGCACTTAGAGGAATTAGCTTAACCATGTAAATTTGGTATGAAAATGAATCTGAGATATCCATGAGAAATATGTTTTGATGTGCAGATGCTTGAAATTTACGTTGCCTGATTGTATGCTCTCAGATACCACTGGTAAAGACGTAAAGCATGCAAGCTAGGGCTCTGGAAAAGCACTTATGTCAGGGATAGTATAGTCTTTAAAAATATGCATATGTTTTCTTTTTGATGAAAAGAGGATCCCCCAGTTGATTTTACTGACTATTTAGCATGTGTTTAAGTTAATGCACACTTTGTTTCTTTTCATGGAAAGAGTTGTTTTCCTGAATCCGAGCTTAAGAGCTTTTTAGATGGAAATAATAATAAAAAAAGGCACACTCCCTCTTTTGTGCAGTAGTAAAGATTTTATTTGTAAAGATGCTGTAAGCTTGTTTGGAGTTACATTTTGAGTCTGTAGTGGAAGAATAATGAAATCTCCAAGCTACTGTAAGACTTATCCTCTTATGTCAGAACAGCTCATTGTTGGCCAGTTTTTGCCATGTTCTATTTCCTGATGGCCTATCTCCTCATTTCTAAACAGGCTTATTGATTTTTTAAAATTTTTTTTATTTTTTACTCTCTTCATGGATAAGCAGGACCTAGTTGGTTGAGTAAGAGGCTCAGGCTTGAATAATTGTGTACTGAATGATAGACATCTGAAACAGGTTCCTTTAAAAATAAGTCTTGAAAATTGATTCAGGAATTTAGGAGAAGATTTCAATGGAAAATCAGGACAGAAGAGTAATGGTGCTTGGTCATTTGGTAATCACGGCCTTTCATCAATACTCCATGAATTTTAGAAATGAGGAGTTCCTGATGGTTGCCTAGGTTCAGACTAAGAGGAGCTGATGAAAGCCTTTCCAAATAAGTAGCAACAAAGAGGAATGGTCTGCACCATAAAATTATTGTCAGGTCATGCTGTTGTTGAATGAACTTGTAACCATGCTTGGATTTATCAAGCAGTAGGGTAGACTTCTATTGCTTTTTAGCTAAGCTTTGTTGTGTGTATTCTTATGCCGTGTGATAATTTGTGCCTGAAAGACTGCATTAGCTATTTGAGTCAGGTCTCTGTATCACCCTGCCCTTAATAAAGTAACAACTTTATATTTTCTCCTCCATGTGCAGCTGGGACGGTTTCTGAGTGCCTGCAGTTGTTCAGAGTAGTCATTACTAGCTATTGGTTTCTTCTAGATCCAACAAGGGCTGCATTTCAGAGTCTGATATCTGCATATAATATCTGAGATAACTTAAAGTACTTTGAGATTAAAATCATTAAGGCCAGCAAATATCATTATCTGTCATTTTGATCAGTTCAGCTTTTTGAAAAATCATCCGTTTTGGATTAGTCCTAAAACGTTAGCCCAACCAGTCCAGGTCGATAACACAAGACAAGAAATATATATATATATATATATATATATATATATATATATATATATATAGTTTTATATTGATTTTTATACATAGATGATGTAAAAATATTTCACATCTTCAATTTATGTATTGATTCTCATCCAGGACTAGAGATGACTACAAAAATAAATAATACATAAAGTAGATTATATACACTGCATATATTTTAAAAGAAAGTTAAATCAATGTTATTACCTATCATTAAGCAATGACAAATTGTGAGCTTACAGCTCATCTCCCTCCATGGATTTGCTGAGCTGCTCAAGTTAATTTTAAAAAGTTGGTGAACAATCATACAGTAAATAGCAATTTGTTGATTTTTAACAGGTATTTTTAGTCCTTTGGAGCTGTATTATTTTAAATTTGTGGTGTACTCTACCACATGTAATTTTGCCTGTTGCTGAAGTTGCATTCTGCTGCTGCTAAATGCCTCTTGTTGCTTCAAGCTCTTTAAAAAGATCTGGATCGTAAATTCTGCCATTCGTATTATAGCATACAGTATTTAATTTTCTCTGCTCAGGTTTTTCTATGGTGATTGGCCAGTATTCTTATTCATATGCTTTAAAACCAGTTATAAATTTTTACATGTTGGCTGCAGTTTATATTTAGTGTAGGCTGGAATTCTGAAACAATCCTCTGGGTAATTTCGTTTAGATGTGAAGCAGAGTATGAGTCCCAGAGCTGCAGACCAATGTCTGGAAAAAATTATGTGAAATCTTTTCTCACATTCTCATCATATATCGATGCTCACTGAGCTCCTTAAGTAGGAGACTATGACTTTAATTAAATGCATAATACTTTGAAACAGTTATGGCCAGTGTGAAAATGCTGATTCAGCATTCAGGATTGAATGCTGGTCAGTATTCAAGGACAGTCTCCTTCAAGCCCAGAAGCAGTGCACCCCAAGAAAAAAGAAGGCAGACAAGAATGCTAGGAGGTCTCTGTGAATAAAAAAGTTGTTCCTGGACTTACTTAAGCACAAAAGGAAGCCTATAGAGCGTGGAATCAGGAACAGGTTACCTGGGAGAGCTACAGAGGCTGCTGATGGACTATGTGCATTGTGTAGGAATCCAATGGCCTCATAGCTGACAAATTTTCCTGGTAATCTGCTTTGGTCTGGCTTTGTTAAAGAGCACATTTATCCCCATTTAAATTCCAAAATAGTGTATTAAATCCAAAAGTAAGTATTTAAGAAAAAAAAAATCTCACTGCCAGTCTTATGTATATAGCATAACAATAAACTGCCTTCAACTCATTATGTGTTTTAAATTATACAATAACTAACTTTTATACAAAGGATTGAGAAACTTGCAGCCATAAGCAGCTCTGACATTAAGTATCAAACTAGAATTAATGCCCCAGCTGTAATACTTACTTTTGAGACAAAATAGTGATGTAGTTTATATGGGGAAACATTATCTTAAAGCCCAGAGTTTAACATGTCGCTACTTCCCTTCACTATAATTTATATCAAGGTGTGATGTGTTCGAATCGTATTTTTCAAGCAGTTATACAGGCCTAGTTAAAATGTTAGCTGTTAATCATCATTACTTGCTGAACGTATTTAGTCAGAAACAAAGCAGTTGCTGCCTATGTTGCTTCCATCTATTGCACTGTCAGTCTTGCATGCATTTAGCTTTTATTGTGTCTCACGTGTGTTCCTAGATAAACCTTACATCATACGTAACTTAGAAAGCACGCTATGTGCTGGAGTTACATTTTGAGCCTTCCCTTACTCTCAAAGAATAAATTGTTAAGAAAGAGAAAACCAAAACAATTTTGCCAAACAGAAAAAAAAAACAACAAAAAGGCCCACTTTCAAATGTTCATGTTTAATGTCTTGAGAGCAAAAGTCAGGGAAAACTGTGGTATACAAGAAGTGTGACTATTCACATAGAAAAAATACTGGGGGGGTGAAGTGAGGATATTTACTAAAGAATGGGGATAGTGCTGATTTGTATTTTTATTCTTCTCCAGAAAATCTCTTAAAAATGAGCTTTGTTTTCTCATCCTACATTGATGTACACATGCGTACTCTGCAGCTCATTCTAGGAGGAAGAACTGAGATATAAAAGCTTGAGATAACCTGTTTTGCACATTCTTTTCATCAAACCAAGAACAGATTTCATGCAGAAGGGCTTTGGACATATCTATAACTGGCTCAGATGTCCATAAGTGTGAAAAAGGGAATTAAGATACTGTACAGGAGGCATGTTGGGGGGTGTATGTGGTGGCTCTGATTACACATTAGGAACAGCAGTATGAAATGTGGAAATAGAACTTCCTGGTATGCAGCAGTAAAATGATTGCAGTACAACAAAATACAATGGTATCTGAGCTAAATAACAGGCTCTGTGGCAGGAGAAAAATGTCCTGTAACATCTAATCTAAGATATTGTGACAAGCTGACTTGTAATGGTATTGTATATTAAGAACATGCAGGAGATATCTATCTGCTTTACTTTGACACTGATAATGCCAACGCCAGCTTGCTAACTATAGCAGATAAAAATGATGCTTGTGGTAGAAGAACAGGTGATCATACTAACAACTAGTGTATTTCATCTTTTGTTTTTAGAAAGCGTAGGCTTGTGTTCCGCTGTGAACTGACTCCCAGTCTTCTCTGGTCCTAATTCTGCTTGTGCCAGTAGAAGAACTTAAGGATGCATATAGTACTATAATCCAGGGTCTGGAAATATGCAACTGTTGGTATAAACCACTGATATTTTTTGAGTTTGAGGCTAGGAACTCCTAAATGATGCAATGGCTATCAAAGTGCTTGTAGAGGGATTACTACTGAAAGACTTTCTGATACACAGACAACACCAGTCACACAGTTATTTGCTCTTCTGATCACAGTAGCCGGATTAATTCCTGTCTTTGATGTAGCTGACAGTAATTATAATTTATGATCCTTGAAGACATGATAATTACCATGTGTGTTACACAGAAAAAAAAAAAAGGAATCTTCAGTAGTGTTATTTAAACAACAGCGCCACAAAAATACAACCAAACAATAAAAAAACCCAAAAAAGCTGTTACCCTTTTGTTACTGAACAAAAACAGTGGCCTGAAGGATAACTCCTTAAGACCAGTGTGGGATTACTAGGCCATCATTATTTTATTACTGTGTTGGGTGCATGAGGGAATTATTCCATCTAATCGTGTATGCCTGGCACAAAAATTCTTCAGATTATAAACATTTTACTCAATACATTTAAAACTGCATAAACGTTACTGATCTGTTGCTATGAACTGTTTGGTACAGTCTGATTGGAGTAAGGCCAGTTGGTGTTTTTCGTTTGAGTATACATTCCATTGGCAAATCTAGTGGCCATGTTTAGTTGTTATTTTTCACTCCCCTATCCATGTATGCTGCTGCAGTTCCTTGTGATTTACCGCCATGATTACTTCAGATGCTGTGAAATGTAGATAGCATTAGACACATTATGGAGCATTCCACAACACAAAATGTAGTCGTGACAAGATGTAAAAATATATCAGTGAGCTCCCTTTCACAACCGTTTCTTTTGGACTGTAAGTCCATCAGCCTTAAAGGTCCGACTCAGGGAAGTGAGTTCCAGGACTTTCTTTGCAACAATACCTCCTTGTGTGAGAACACAAGAATTTGCACAAGAGTTTTTCCATGTGGATTTCACAGTGCTGCAAATGAAATGAGAAAGCCAGATGTAACAACAAACAGAAGACAAGAATGTGATTCGTGGACAGGATTAAATACAAGAAAAAAAAAATCAAAGATATAAAAGAAGAAAGCAATATTCTGATGGTCTTGTCTGAAACAAGGGAAAACATAGCTGTTGCCAGAGTGTTATCTGGATCACTGTCTGTAGGGAGTGCTCACTAGCTGCAGTAAGCGATATTATTGCAAGTATCCGTACAAGCAGCCTACCATCAACTAGCAAGCAGCCCAGCAGGTCTATGTACCCTTGTCAGCTATTTGCCAATGGCATACTTGCTGACAGGCTCATGACTGACTTATTTTTAAAAGTATTTTCAGGTAATGTTTTGATATTTTAGGTGCTAGAGGAAAGTGCACATGTATCCTTAACTTTTAAAAAAAAATACTCATTGGCTGAGCTGTATTTTCACCTTTCTCTTTGTGCACAGTTATTTATTTATTTATGGTAAGCAAACCTAGAAAATAGCAATCATTTGATACCAGCAGCAGTACTTGATCAGCTAACGGTAGTAACCATTTGCTATCTCTCTGTGTGTGCTGAAATATGCCTTGGAGTTGTCTGTCTTCCATTAATTATATATTTAAGATGTATTCTGACTTTATTCTTTTCAATCGCTTCTCACTTCAGTATCTGAAATAGCTTAAATATGATGGATAATGCTCATCTTTCTGCTTCTGTATTTATGCCACTAAATTAGTACTCTGTGTTTCATTGTTTTTGGCAAATATAATTGGGGGAGAAATCTGCCTGGTGGGATTTACAATAAAATGGATTACATTGCATCAAACTGTCATGCCTGTCTACAGCACTTAAAGAATGCTCTCTCATTGTGTTGGGGTTGGACATGTCACTTCCTGCTGCTTGTATGCATGTAGCTACTTCCTTCCTAAACTGCATTTGCAGCTGTATTTTGTGGTCATGGTCCCTTGGCCATCATATTTGTTCATACAGTCACCTCAGAAAATGGTCAGCTTGTTCCTGAGAGGTTCATGTTTCAGATCCTTCTGACTTTGCTCACACTGTTACTGTTTGTCAGTGGAGAATTAGATCCAACATGAATAAAGTTTCATGTGATTGACACCACTCCATTTCAGACGTGGCTGGTGTAATTCTGTTGTTCAGATATTGTGTTGCAGTTGTCTCAGTAGCCTAACTCATGCTTGTGTGGTGGAAGAAGAAAAAAAAAGTAGAAATGTTTGTGGAATGAATTATAAGACTGGCCTTATGCCGTATTCTTTAGGAGTCCTGTGAGGGCTAAAATACTAGCAGTAAATGCACTCTAGGGTATCTTTGCTTCCAAGCTGAGGGTAACAAAATTCAGAAAAATTGGCACATCTTGCAAACATACCATTATTGAGTTAAATATATAGGATGTTTTAGATGATTGATCTTTCTGTTTCAATTCTTACTCTCTTTATCCTGAACAAAAAAGTGTCTTAGGGATCTCTTCAGTATTAAAAAAAAAAATGTTGAGGTGCTTTCAAACAGAGAAGAAGAGAAGCAGGGAAAACAAAACAAAACAAAACACAACAACCAGGCAACCCAGTGCTGAGATCCACATTCTACAGATATGAGACCTTTGGCAGATTCATGCTAAAAATATCCAAAATGTGATGGGTTTTTCTTCTCAATGCAAGTATTGTGGTTAAGAGCCTGTATCCAACTTAATGAGTGGCTGCCTAAAGCAGTCAACAGGAATATGTCTGAGGAGAAGAGTATGTCTTAAATATTCACTTTCTTTTGCTGCACTGTGGCTTCTCACTTCATTTGGCATGCTGAGCAATCGAGCATTTAGTAAGAACTAGGTACTGATGGCTAGAATTTGGTCGATATTGTTCTAAGGTTGTTGGATGTTGGGATAGCAGAAGACGGGGCTTGTGTGTGCAGTCTTAATTTGATCAGTAAGTTTATCGCTACTTACTAGCAATGGTTTTATTTTTAAAGTGCATTTAATTGAGTAAATACTCAGTTTAAAGGAGAGAATGAGGTGATAGTGAATTTTGGTACTTATGATGCTACTGGAGCAGTTTAAAGCCAAGATCTTTGGTTAGGATTACTATGTGGTTTTTTTTTTTGGTTTTTTTTTTTGTTTTTGTTTTTGGTTTTTTTTCCCCAGAGATTGAATGCTGAGAGTAATACAATGCCCATTTAAATCTAGTTTTCAAATTTTAATTCTGGAAAGCAGTATTTATTATTTATTGGCACAGTTGCTAGCTTATTTACAAAGATTTTTAGGTATTTATGTTGGATATTTGAGTGTATGAGATTTTCATTTTATTAACTTTTATTCATAATGAGAAGAGCAATATTTGACTCTCTTCTGTGTCCATGAATTACTTAACAGTAAGTACAAAATTTAGCTTAGAGCCTTTTGTTTTCTTGTGTGCAGTTAAGAATGATTATGTGATAGCCAAAGGAACTGATTAAGAGTTAAATAATTCAAAACAGAAAAGAAACAGCATTCAAAATGCAGAATGTTCTGCATCATCTACAGTAATAGATGTCCATTTCAAAGTATTAGGGCAACAAAAACACACTAGATTTTTGGGTAATACCTGCGACTTGCCAGATAACTGACCAGATTTTAACTGTTTCTTCTTGAGTGTTACAATATAGCCTGAAGAAATTTGTCTCCATTTTACAGGTCAAGCTTTAAAGATATCAGCAGAGGCTTTTACCAGTGATCCCTGCTATTTGCCTAAGAGGCAGGCAGTTGTCCAAACAGCACGGTCTCTTCTTACAGCTGTCACACGACTTCTTATTCTGGCAGATATGGTTGATGTGGCATACTTACTGGAACATTTAACTGCGGTAAGTATGATTTGACTTAACCCAAACTCCCTTCAGCCAGAAAAGTGGTGGTTTTTGGGGTTTTTTTTCCTGTGTGTTTTATTTGTTTTATTTTGCTTTGTTTTTCCCCTGAGAACTAGTGAAAGTGTTGATTTGCAGGAAATAAATAAATAAAAAATAATTTTAAAAAAAAATACCCCCCCCCCCCCCCCCCCCCCCAAAAAAAAAAACCAATGTCCTACATCTAACTTAGCAGATTAGATCTGGAGAAGCAGATAGTTATCCATAAAATTATATTTTTTGTTCTTTTTCTTTTGTCTCCTCTTTATGTATGAAACCTTCTTGATATCTGTGTGCAGGACAATTGATCTCTATTGAGATAACCCTGTGCACTCTGCTAGTCAGCCAGTTCTCAATCTACCTCACTATCCATTCATCTATTCCACAATTTCTACGTTTCATAACAAGAATGTTGTGGGACACAGTGCTGAAGTCAAGGTATGCAACATTCACTATTCTTCTCTCAATCTATCCAGTCAGTGATGACATCATAGAAAGCTACTAGGCTGGTTGAGCATGATTTCCCCTTGTGAATCCATGTCAACCACTCCTGATAACTTTTTTCTCTTCCATTTGCTCGGAGATGGCAGTCAGAAGGTTCTATCACCTTTCCAGGGGTGGAGGTGAGGCTGACTGGCCTCTAGTTTCTCAGGTTCTTGTTCTAGCACAAGTGACACTGGCTGTCTTTTAGTCTTCAGGCACCTTCCCCATTCACCAAGACCTTTGAAAGATGGTAGAGTGGTTCAGCAATCACCTCTACCACCATCCTCAGTGCATAAGGGTGCATCCCTCTGGGGCCCATGGATTCGTGTGTGTTAATTTTAGCTAGATGCTCTCTGACCAGATCCACCTTGATCTTCCTTTCCCTGGACTCTGTTTATAAGTTTCCAGGGTCTGGGATTCCTGAGGTCTAGTGTTAGCATTAAAGACTGAAGCAAGGAAGGCATTCAGCATCTCCACCTTCTCAGTACCCTCTGTTACCAGGGTGCCCACTTCATTTGGGGAGCCCACATTTTCCTTAGTCTTCCTCTTACTTTTGGCATACTTAAAAAAACCTTTCCTCTTATCCTTCATCTCCTTTGGAAGATTTAATTCCAGGAGGGCCTTAGCCATTCTCGTTGCATCTCTACATGTCCTGACAACATTTGTATGTTCTTCTCAGGTGGACAGACCCTCTTTTTCCCCATTTCTACTTAATTTCCTTTTAGTTTATCCATAACTTCCTTGCTCATCTATGCAGGCGTCCTGCCACGTTTCCCTATTTCTTACTCTTAGGGATTGTCATCAGGTGCTATTTTCTCAGACTGTACTTTAGTTGCCATCTGTCATGTGGCAAAAAAATTTAATGGAGTATTGGTGGGAAGGTTCAACTTCTACTGCTATACCACCAACATCTGACTCTGATTTCTTAGGCCAATATAACAAAATAGGAGACATTACTTTCAGAGTAGCACTTGTATTATAATATTGTCATATTCAGTCACCTTTTTTTTTCTTTTTTTCTGTCTCTCTTTGTACAGCAAGGATGGCCCTGTTCTTCTACTACCATATAAAACTAATGTGGTTGTGTTACTATTCCACAATTAGGCAAAATATATCCATTTCTGTTAGTAAAATTTCCTGCTTACATGAATTCTTTTGCTGATAGCCATAGTTCTCAAGTGACTTTATTGTTGTCAGCAGCATACTTCTGACTCCCAAGATGTGTTGCTGTGTTCCTGTTCTGGGAAGAGCAAGGGATTATTCTCTTCCTCTTCAAGTTTCCTTTTACATTCTAGCATCTCATAGATGGATTAAAAAAAAAAAAAAAGTAAATCAGGTTCTATTGACTTTAAAGTGTTTGGGGAAGACAGGGAATCAAAATTCAGCTCCCAGTCACAACAGGCTTTGTTGTTTCATACTGCAGTATTTCATAGTAAAACAAAGTTGTTTGGGTTCCAGTGCTTTATTTGAAACTTCCAGTTTTGATGGTTGCTGGACGTGCAGCACAGGATTAAATAAGTATTGACTTGTAGAAAAGTCTATATTGTTATATCCCAGCTATAAGAAAGTTGCCTCTTTTGTACTGTTTGTGGAACAAAAACCAGTTGAATTATTGTATTCCTGATTGGTAACCCATTGCATCTTTACATAAGTGCTAGAAGCACTTTGTAAAATTCTTCCAGTGTATTTTACATAAGAGAATTGTAATTGGGAAGTTTTCTTTCCTATAGTTTCAGTATTTCTAAACAATCCTGCAGCTCATTTCGTGATTTTCATTTGAAAATGAAAGCAAATAATTGAAGATCATAATGAATGCAAAGAACCATCTGAGAAACTTCAGCAGTGCAAGGAATGCATTTATGTTTCTCTTCCACACGTTAGTTTAACTGTCTTTATAGGAGTGAGAACCGAGTTCCTCATTTAAGTCTCAGAATAAATCCATGTGGTGGAACTCTCTCCAAAATGCCAATGTAAAATGACTCACTCTAGTCTTCAGAAGAGAATACATTTTCCGTGATTATTTAATCTCTGCACTGGCTATTAAACTCACCATCGTTGGTATTAGTTGTCATGGCATCTTGTTTACATCTAATCAGGAAACTGACTTGGGATATTTAGAAATAGATGAGATTTAGCAGATTTAGAAGACTTAGAAAAGGTAATTTCAACTCATGCTAGTGAACCACATTCAGATAAGATTCTGAGCTCTGTCCAGCTGAACCAGATTTATATAAGACTCATTAAGTATTTGACTTTTAATTTCATTCTTTCAAAGGCCTTAACTTCAATTACTGGACTTTAGAACTTTTAGAAATTCCTTTTTTTTTTCTTTTTTTTTTTTTTTTTTTTCCTTCTTCAATGGAGTCTTGATTCAATAAAAAAAGATTGTATTCAGTGACCATAATATAGAAAGTAGACCTTATATTTGCTGTATCAGCTCTATTGTCAGGTTCATACAACAAGGAAATCAACTTTCATTAAAAAAAAGTCTTAAGTACTTTTTTTAGCTTTTAATAAAATTTTAATAGTCCTTCCATTTTATTCTTCACAAAGATGTGAACAAAAATGTTACACAGTTGTTAATCATTTGAGAAATGTGATATTTCATTGTTTCTATTTCCATAACTCTGTGCTTTGTAATTCGCAGAAAATCACAAAAATTTGTGATAGAAACAAAGTAAATTTTTAAAATCAAAGAGAAAAAAAAAAAAGCATTTTTAAAAAATTATTCTGTATTAGACTAACAGATAAAATTTCTGACCATAAAGAACTTTTGTTTCTATTCATAAAATGAAAGAAGGTAGCCCACCATCATCAAATATTAATATGTTATTATTAATAATAATTAATCAACATCAATACTTAACATTAATAATTCAATTAGTATTTAATCATATTAATATTTAATCATATTAATATTTAGTTAGCATATTAATTAAATCTCATGCAATACAAAGTATTTCATGGGGATTTTTCTGTTTATGTTATTTTTAAACTCATTTAGCAGATAGTGCTGAATTTATTCTTGTTCATTCAGTAAATTGGATGAATTAGCTCACAGTCATTCAAAGCATTTAATACCATGCTTACTTCTACTGGGAAAATGCACTCTCTGGGTTTTTTCACTTTAATTTTCTCTGCAGTCTTTGTACAAGAATATGAAGGAGACAGTGACAGTTTGACTAGCTGTCATATACAGCCTCTTCTAGTGTTGTCTGTCGTCTGTCATGTCTGCCATTTGACACGTACCTGAAAAAAAGGTTGAACCATGTGTACTTCTTCCAGTGTGTAGTCTGTAAGAGCGTTGTGCTTTCCATACAGAAATACGGGATGGTTGAGGTTGGGAGGGATTTCTGGGTCCATCTGGTCCAACCCTGCTGCTCAAGCAGCAATACCTAGAGCAGGTTGTCCAGGACAAGATTCAGATGTTTTCTGACAATCTTTGAAGTGGTGATTCTGCTACCTATCTGGGCAAACTGTGCCTATGCTCCATCACCCATGCAGTGCAGAAGGGCTTCCTGATATTGCGCACTGACCCTGATCCTGGCACTGGGCACCACTGAAAAGGGCCGTTGTGAACATGAGATTCTTTTATGTAATTTCACCAGTAAGGTGGAGATACTTTTGGTTCTTTACATAGATCAATGGTATCTTCACCACCCAAAACTATTGCATATTAGAGCCCCAGTACAAAGCTATCTGACTGTTCATATTCCATCAGGCTGTATTTCTAGTCATTTGTAGTGGAATTCACAGCCTTATAAAAGCACAATAGTGCAGTGCAAATGCTTATTTTAATTAGAGTTGACTGAGAAAATAAAATATATCACACTATTGAAAATAATGAAAACATCTTTAAACAAGTTATTATTTTTTTTTAATAGGCAAGAATTTAAATCATAGAATAGCCAAAGTTGGAAAAGGCCTCCAAGATCATCTAGTCCAACCATCTATCTACCACCAGTATTTCCCCACTAAACCGGTGCCCCTTAGTTCAACATCTAAGCATTTCTTGAACACCTCCCAGGGCGGTGACTCAGCTTCTTCCCTAGGAAAACTCTTCCAATGCCTGACCACTTCTTCAGAAGAGATTTTTTTTTTTTCTAGCAGTTTCTGATATCTGATTTTCCACACTTAGTTTACAGCTTGGCTTCTCCAACAAAAACTGTGTTGTGAAAAATGTAGACAACGAGCTATCTCACGTATCACATTATTTGATTCAGAGCTGCATTCATTATGCCTAGTGGTGCTCACTGTTATTTAATTAAGTGAATTAACAGACTAATAGAACTGCTTGAATTTATTGATGAAGGAAGAACAGCAAAACAGTAACAAGTTCTGAGCATTTCATTTAAAATGTGTTGGCAGTCTGTTTTTTCCTTATCTATTCCAGATTGTGCTGAACCAGCTTGTTTTGTCTGCTTTCCCCCCCCCTTTTGTCATGCTTTTAGGTTTACTTTTTAAGTCTTCATACTTTTCACAATCACCTCAGACAGTGGGATCTTCATAAAGTGTTTGCTTGGAGTTATTTAACTACTGTCAGGAAAAAAGAACTGAGAATGACTACAAATAAGAAGCAACTTGAGAGCTTGGGCACTGTGGGTGTAGGGCTTCATATTCTTCTCTTCCTTGCAGTGGAAGCATTAAAAATGTTTTTAGCAAGAGAGGGATGGTATGGTGACAGAGAAGAAGGGTAAGTTATTTTAGGCTTATATATGCTTCAGATTTAGAGATTTGGCTTTACTTGTATAACTCTACTTAATACAGAATTTGACTTGATTGCCACATCACTTTCTGACTGCTTTCTGCTGTTGTGGTACCATGTAACATTAAAAAAAAAAAAAAAAGAAAAAGAAAATAGTCACAGTCTTCTCACCTTTTCTTCGGTGAGTGTGAATGATTACCACAGTAATAGAAGCCTGTGTAAACAAGAGATGTTAAAAAGTTAACAGGAGTGTTTGAGATTGGATTTGGCTTCTGTGGTTCTCATGTTTTTCTCATCAGCCACAAGAAACGGGTTCTTACTGAGACCAGTGTATGACACATGAACTCAGTTATTTGTAATTAGAGTTACAGTGTTATGACACTCCACAAATTCTGTGGCAATCTGTAACGTGCAGTAAGTGACAAAGCAAAAGTAGCCCCTAAGAATTATTTTAAGAGCTGCATTTCTCTAAGTGAACATTCTCTTGCGTGCAAACGGAACCTGGATGCCCCTTCTGTTCTTGTTATCTTGACTGTGCTGCTTTGTGACCCCCTAATGACTCATAGCTTTCCAACCCCTAGGGCTTCCCTTGAAACGGCAACACTTAATGACTCTAGCAAACTGTTGCTAGGGAACAGTCTCCTCAGAGGCTACGATGCTGTTTATGTAACATCCCTGGTTTTAGTCTTAGTATGGGAATTGCTGAAAAAAGATCATCATCTTTTTCTTGTAAGTCAGAAGCATGGCTATGAAGGGACTCTAACTGACCAGCTTCAGGTGGAACTACTCCAGAATTACTTTGAAATGACCAAGCCTGAAGGCTCCCGAATCTGTTTTACCTGAACATAAGAAAACAAAATGGAATACTGTAGCTGTATTTTCAAGAGAAAAACATAACTGCTGGGCTATAATAACACTGAAATGGAAAGATCTAAAAACAATTCACATTTAAATGAAAAGATTTGAAGACAATTTTTTTTCTTTTTTCTTTTTGTTGTTGTATAGAGATTTCCCATTAGTCTTATTTCTCCTTCTCTCCAGAGCTTCCTGGTCTGCAATAGACTCCTCAGACTCATCTTTAAGTGTACTGAAAGCATCTTTGTTGTCCCATCTGAGATGTAGGTATGGGTCAGCTACCTTAGGAGTTTATGCTTAGAAGTTTCATAGCTTTGCTTCAGCTGCAGGCAGCTTATCTGCTTTTTTTCACTATTTTCTGTCCTACCCAATGTCCTAGAAGGTTCTCCATGAGCAAACCATGCCTGTTAGGTTTGAGAGAGGATAATTTTCATTTCTTCCAGAGTGTCTGCTTGATTCAGTGTACAGTATTAGAGGCAAACCCTCACCTTTAGAGGTGACAGGGCAAGTAAACACACAGCAGCCTTCCTCCTTCCTTCTCAGCCTCCACCTTTCTAATAGTCTTGAATAATTAAAACAATAGGGAATTGTACCCACATACCACACCTTAGAAAAGAAGATAAAGTTACAGAAAGGAGTAGGTTGCGCTCCTGGAACTCTTTCCCGTGGCCTGGGAAAAAGAGGATATCAACTTCTTTTTTTGTGGTGAATGGAGAGTTAACTATATGATTCCTAAATCTGGGAAAGGCAGACTTACACAGCAGTGGTATCTGGATTTCTCTGAGATGGAGAGAATGTTTGCAATGACCCATCAGTTTCACAAACTAGGAGAAAATAATAATGAAAATGAATTCATCTGGACTCAGCAATAAGGGTTATTTTGCATGCATAGGGCTAGCTTTAAATGAGGAAGGACATTTCTGGGTTGCTTATTTATATAAATATATGTATCTATAATATATATTACAATATAAAAGGAGAGCAGTAATGCTGAAATAAAGAATGTAGCATGTGGAAAATGTGAATTAGTGACTTGTCTGGAGATTCTAGGATGTGTCTGTCAGTTGCAAATTGCCAGTAGAAGTGTGCTGCAGCTGTTTGTCGTCCTAGAAGTGGTTGTTGAACATCATTCACAACTGAAGCTTCATTACATGCCCCCAAGTCACACTGCGGAGCAGTCTACATCCAGGCCAGTACTATCTGCTAAAGCTGCTTTCAGCATTTAAAGGAGGGTTGAAAGTGACTGGAGTTTTATTTTTTTTTCTCTTCTGCCTTTCCTTTTTTCATTTCAGTGACGATAGTGATAAGGTATAGAGAAGTGTGTGCTGTAGTTATTATTCAGATGTTTGGTTTGCCAGAAGTGACTGGAAATCAGTCAGTTTCTTTTTGTCTTCTTCCTCATTTCCTGGACAGTAGTGCCACATACAAACTTATAGTATGTAATTCATATACAGCTCTTGGAACTGTAATAAACCAAGTCTTTTGGACAGACATAGAAAATATGTAGCTCTTTCTGTCTGAATCAGTGTAGAAAAGTGTTTATAGGCTGAGTTCTGTGACTAATTGCTGTAATAACAATATTTGTAAACTACTTACAGCGTTACAGCTGTTACATGCTTACGTGTTGAAGAATATTTATAGATGGAGAAATAGCAATAGCCAGAGAAGTTTTCCTGAATGTAGCAATGAACCTCCAGCAAAACCAGACACTTAACATTTGTTAAAAATGTACAGCTTAAATTCTCAAACTGCTGAACTGAATAACTTCAGTCTCATGTTCTAGATCTTGGTAATAGCAACAGAGCAGTGGGAGGGTGACTTCCTCATTTGTGCATTATTTCATAACCAACTGAAGAGGTATAAAATGTATTTGATTTTTTCTGGAGCATCATGTATCAACTCCTGGACTGCTTGACAAACCACTTGTATGTGTCAAAGACAGAACCAGGTAGGAACTAAGATGTTTCACCTGTTTGTTTTCTTTCATTTACTGAAAGAAACATAGTTGAGGATGTTTGGTGTTTATTCTATTATGCAATATGTCAATTCATATTTTGATTGTGGGGCTGTTAAATACTGATCTCGCTTAGGACTCAGTAACCATATCATAAAAATGTGATACATGGGAAAGTAAAAATGTATTCCAAAGCATATCTCTTTGAGAAAAAAAATATATATCAAATCTTACAAAATTAAAATTTTAAATGATTTTGTTTCTCTTTGTTGTATTCTTCCCTATGTGTATCTGTCTTGCTATTATTTTATGAGGTGAGGAAATCGTGTACAAAACCTCTGTAATTTCATATCAGTGGTATAGTAAACATTCATATTAGATCCTTAAGGAGAGATAGATTATTTCATTAAAAACAAAACCAACCACTATGGTTTCTCTTACTATGACCATCTCTGCTCACAGGCACTAGTCCATGTGCTATGTCCATAGTTCATCCAGCAGTCAGGCCAGATGTTAGGTTCAGGATCAGTTGTGATGACCAGAAGGTTGAGAGGCACCATCTGTCAGGCCCTTCAGATGTCGGTGCTATGACATCTCCCATTCTCCTTTCACACAAAGACTAGCCTTTCTATTGCTATTCCTACAGAGAATACAGAAAGAATAAGAATACAGAGCTCTACAACATTAGTATTTAGTCGACTAAAATGCTTACGCAGGAAACAGACAAAAGCCAAACCATGAGCAGTGTGAGTAACATTATTTCTTTCTTACCATCACAGTTTCAAAGAACTTTTGAAGCATTAAGAAACGTATCCAGTAAGTCTGATCTACAAAGTACCTACCAGAAGTTTCAAAAGGATCTGGAAAACCTTGACTATTTGGCATACAAACGTCAGCAGGTAAGCATGCGGAAACAAGATGGTAAAATGTGGAATACTGGGCATATACATGGTGGATGGGAAAAGAAGAACATTTGATAGAGTTATTGTTCTATCAATAGGGTTTTCTGCTTCATGTAATGTGATTGTGTGAGTCAACAGGAAAGGTGGCCATTCTGTATGCTTATGATGTTGGAAGGCATTTTATTTCTGTACAGATGTGTTTATCATACAGAAATGTTAAGCAAGCATGTAAGACTTAGAGACTATTAAACATTGCATTAACATACCAAACTTTTTAATTAAAGGGTATAAAAGTACAGTTCAAATTTTGTTTTTACTTGAAGAATGAACATGAAACCACAAAAGTTAATGGAAGCAAATACTTGCTGTGCATACAAACCGTCCAGTTTTTGTTTTTTATTTTTTTGCTCTTCAGTAATGAGGAACAAGGCTAGACTGTGTAAAACTTGGAAGTGTATGCAGTATTTCACTTATGCTCATGAGCTTGAGATTAAACTGTTAACATATATTTATGTACTTGATTAAATGTATTTCCATGATTAAATATATTGAACTTTGAACAAACCTTCTGTAAGCTGTGTAAAAAATCTGTGAAATTGCCAACTCTCATGTTAGGTCTTCATTTTTGTGTTCTTGTTAGGAAAAAAAAAACACAACTTTGCCATTCTCAGATCAGTCTGATGAAGTGCCCAATAATTTCTGTGTGAGTTGTTTTATATTTTTCTGAATTCTGTCACTTGGTGTCAGTGTTGTCAAACACTTCACATGCTTGGCGGCAGATTGCTTCCAGTCGTTTATATTCAGTAATTTATTTGATAGAAAATGAGGAAAAGGCTCAGAGACAGATGGTAGAATCTTCGTGAATCTTCAGTTCTCGAATTTCTTTTGTGAGTTTCATTGTTGTGGGAGATGTTATTCTGGTAGTCATATAGCATATTTCTTTGTGCCCTTGGATATGGGGCTTCTGGTAAACAAAAGACTGTTTCAACTGTAAGGTAATGTTAGTTTTAGCCTGTAATGTGGGTTTATTCTACTTGCCCTTGTAATTATGTCAGACATAGTAAACGTCACATCTACAAGGGTTTGGAGAGTAGCTCTGAACCAGAGAAGTATAAATTCTGTAGTTGCTTCTAAAGATATAACTAATATTAGGGGTAGCTTTCTCACTGAATTTTCATTCCCAGCTTCACAAAATCCCTTGTTATTTCAAGTGATCTATATATGATTATCTAGCAGACTCTAAACATGCTTCAATGGAATATTTCATTTCATCTTCAGAACTGAAAGAAGGGCATCTTTTCTCTTGTTTCCAGATCTTCACTGCATTTTCTATCTTAATATTTTGTATTTGTAAGCCATTTAGAGAAAGTTAACACATTTTTTTAGTATCAGGCATTCATATATCTCCTCATGCTATTTCTGCTGTCTTTCTGCTCTGTTTAAATGTGTTGATAGAATGTTTTGAATCTGGGGGCACTGGAGGTGTATTAGCCATAACAGCAGTTCCTACTTTCAATCACAGAACAGAAGATAGGCTTTTTACTAGGGTATGTGCCTTTACAAAATCTTATACAATGCTATGAAGAAAACAAACTAGGCAAAGACTAAAATTAGAAAGCAAGTGAGAAAATAGAGATGTCCTCTGTACCTCAGTTAATTTACATTTCATACCCATTCAGAAGTTTTATGATTGGTGGATTTTTTTTGGTAGAAACCTAGCTAATCATACTGAGATTTTCATCTTGAGAGAACTTTCTGGAGGTTCTGCAGAAAAGGATTTGGAAAACTGCTTATGTTAGCTATGTAAGAGTCTTTGAATTGACTCTTGCTTTGGAAAGAAATTGATTTCTTTATGAAAAGGGTAAGTTTTGGTTCAATTACTATGGAAAAAGCTCTGATCTAGACTGGAACTAAAGTCCTTCTGAGATCATGACATTTAATACTGACTTTGCAGAGTTTGTACCTTTAAAGGATAACAACAAATGTGCTCTTTTGTTGGATTATGGATATATTTGTAGCCCAAAATGTTGAGTAACTGCCATGTTTTTGGTGATGAACAACAACTGTGTACAATATGATCATGAATCCACCTGTGGTGAAATAAGCTTTATAAAGTTTGAGTAATTAATATTGCTATATTGCACTTTATTTCTCTATCTAAAAAGGATGGAAGCAGAAAATTATTTCATTCAAAAGTAGTTTAATTTTTCAATATTGAAATTTTCCAGTTAGATGGAAAATCACAACTTTTTAAAAGGATATTTAAAATTACTTGCATTGAAACTAACCTCTGAATATGGACCAAACTTTAGTTAGTGATAAAAGTATACAAGAAACAAACATGGATTTCTTGCTGTTGAAATGTTGCTGTCTCATATTCATGTCTGTTATCTTGTGAATCTTGCTGCATGTCAGATCTTTCCTTCTTACTGCTGGTTAGTAGAAGATACTCTTCCAATTCTATAATCTTCTTATACTTCTCCAAAACAAATGCCTTATCAAAAAAAGTTATGTGGAAACATGTTCAACGCAGGCCAGATTAAAAGTAAATGAAACACTTCTGTTCAGCAGTTGAACATAGGCAGACCCTTGCGAATACTGTTAAGCGAAGCAGGTGTAGAATTGCACCAAGCTATATGCTGGCTAATGTACTTTAAGACCTGGTGTAGCCTCCAGGTTTCCATACTGTTCATTCTCCTCAGTCTGGCATTTGCATGACCCTGCACAGGGATGCTTAAAGTGTGTTAAACTGACTAAAAATTATTTGCTCTTTCTCTCCCAACTCCATCCAGAAGGATTTCCTTTTGTCCATCTAACCTCTTGTAGACTTTCCTTACAAGATGCTTATTAACAACTTCATATCTGTATATATTTCAGGGATTGGATTACATCCACTAGAGATCTATTTTGTTGAGAATATCAGTATGCTGCCAGTCTTCTCTTTGCAGAACTCTGCCTCTAAGGAACATAGTTTTTCTTTCTCACCCAGGAGAGAGTCTGGCATTTCTTTTGAAGTAAATAATGCCTTTTAGTAAAACAAGCTTTCATTTTATTGAAACTATTATCTCTGAAATTTGACTGGAAAGAAGAATTCTCTGTACAACAATGAATAGCAAAACTTTTCTGTTGCAATGTGACTTATGGGAACATTTCCAGTAAGAGCTAAGCGAGCTTTACATTGAATAATGTTTTATATCAACCCAAGCATCTGTAATATGAATATTTGCATGGAAAGTGAGACTGGACAAAATGGTAAAGCACTCTGGGATAAGAGAGGACTTTCTGATACATTCCAATATATGTTTGTTTCTTGTTAGGATTATAGTAGTAGGTGGTGCACATGTCTTTTTCTCATATGGGACCTTACTGCTGTGGAAGGAAAGTTTACAATGTATTGATCAGCTGAAAGAGTATTGGTTTAAGCCTCTTCATTGAAATTGTTTTACTGTAAGGTGACTTCATTCTGACTAATGTTAGTTCCTCTGAGGAAGGATTACTTTGAGTAAATTTCTATATGTGAGAAACAATCAAAGACCATAAATGATCTACCTTTAAGTAGGTCTGTTTTAAACTGTACTGCTTGCTTCCCATTCATACTTTGTTTTGTTCCACAGGTAGTCTGTGGACATTGTTTGGAACTTTACCATTTTTACTTATTTTCTTCCCATTTTAAATTCTGAGCTGACTTTTTTTGTTAAGCTGGATTACATCTGAAGTAGTTTCAGTAAGTTAATAGTGTTATAAATTTGTACCAATACAGCTAGCCAGAAGCTATTCCAATTGCACAGAACCAATTTCAGGAAGTTAAATGTTTTAAAACTAAATCACTTCCTCTTTTTTCAAGACCTAGATTTGTTTACCACCAGCACAAAATTCATGTGAATTGTAGCCTGAATTAATATTATGGAGACACACACAACTTTACTATTGCTGTCTAATTAACTTTGAGATAATGGAAAAAGCTAAAAATGTCTTATTTTGATGTCAGAGGTAAATGTGCACAGGTATTCTTCTATTCAGAGTGTACTGAGATAGTGTGCATGTTGTCTTTTTTAAAGCATCTGTAGTTGTTTCATTCCTGAGAAGCTTTTTGTTCAGAAAAGACAAAGAATTTTAATTCTTAGAAAAGTCCGAAGAATAATACAGTCAAGAGGGCTCTGTAACATATCCAAATGTTTTAACATTCCCAGCTAGAAGAAAAATTATTTGAAATGATGCACCATCTTTGGGAAAACGGTAATAAGGAAACATCAGGCAATCTTGTTTTTCTTGTTTATTTATTTAGTCTTTTTTTTTTTTTTTTTTTTTTTTCAGAAATGCAATACTTTGAATTGTTATGGACTGCTTGAGGACATATAGGAATGGAATAACATTATCATTAATCTGAGGGACATGTAGAGAAAGTAAATTGTTGAAGAGAGGAGGGAAAGTACTGCCTCGAAAACCTGGTCACAGTTTTCGTTCATGATAGCTTTTCCTTCTAATTCTCCTGGCAAAGGAATGCAATCAGATCTTTAACAGGATCAGAGCATTCCTTTTTTACTGTTTGTGTGAAAATTAATGGGATTACTTCTTTGGAGATGTTTGAATACATGATCTTCCCTATTTTGTTAGGATAGAGCATATTAGAGAGGGAAAGAAGCAGTGTTAATGTGAGAATGACGTTGAATGAGAGAAAAATGAAAGAAATGTAATCCTTTTTTCCTCTAAGTGTTGTTTTGAGCCATCTTAGAGTGTGTGTATATAAGTTTGTGTGGGTTTTCTTTGGTTGTCAGTAAGAGCTATTTATGTGTGCATTATAGAAGTCTAAAGATAACTGTGCACGTCAGCAGAGAAGCCATGACTTTAAAACCTGGTGATTAGTGGGGGGCACCCAGGTAATTTTAATCCTTTTGTTAACTAAGGTTGTGCTTGATGCCTTTGTGCCCCAAAACCACAGATGACCAGTAGCTGTAGTCTTAAGACTTGCTTCCGTTGTGCATGGACTGGCTGGGAATGTTTTCTTTTCATTCCTGTTTTCTTGAACCTTTACCTCCCCTTCTATAAATCAATAGATTTATACAGTTCTGAGAATCTTTTTAATGTTCTTCCTCATTTTGTTAAAGCTTGGCATTCTACCTAAGTAGTAAAATACATTCTATCTCCTGAATAATAGACCTTATATTTGTGAGTTAAATGCTATGGAACTTATTTCAGCATCAGGTAAGGAAGGTCAAATGTATTTACGTTCAAATGTCATCAGTCAATTGAAGCTTGAATTAAGTAAGTTTCCTGTGGTTGCAACACATCTCGAGAAACTAGCACTAATATATATTAAAGTGGAAAGAGATAACAGAAATATTTTAAAGAATGTGTTTTGGGGATTGTGTTCATCTTTCATGGCTCTATTATGCTTTTGCCTGATAAATACAGTTTCTATATGAAGATTTTACATTATGTAGTTGTTATATTAGATTTTCATGCTATAGCTATTTGTAAAATCCCCATTGACAAAATGCGTATGTTACTTATTGTCTATATTAAAAATAATAATTATATATATATATAAAATGTGTAGGTTGCTCTGAAAGTAATGCCTCCCATTTATTTCCATGGAAACTACAACAGATACAAAGAACAAATACAATGACACTATTTGATGAAGCAATTTCTCAGCAAAAGAATTTTATTTTTTTCAGCAGTCACCACTATTAGCTATGCATTTTTACTAGTAATGAACAAGAATCCATGTGCCATGTTTGCAATAATCTGCACCAGCTGAGGGTTACTGTCACTGTCACCCCTGGTGAAATGCAACATCCACTGCCTTACTGTACTGGCATCTACTGTTTGGTATCCATAAACATTCAGCAAACATCAATGATTATCAGTGTGTGCCATTTTTTCTTCATGGAGGAATTCAGTTCCACAATTTTGCTTCATACTCACTTCCATGTCAGATGCCATGTTGTCAGACTACCCCACTGCTGCCATCTGTTGCTTGTCAACAAAATGTAACAGGACATTGTTGGGAAGGTTCAATCTCTGCTGCCATGCCACTGTTATGTCATGTGACAATATAATAAAATAGGAGGCATATATATACATATATTTATACGTATATAAGAATGTACAAACTATATATATATATATATATACACACGCACACACACATATATATATCCATGTGTCCGTATGCGTGTGTATATATGTCTATAAACTAAAATGCAGCTTGTTTTTTACAGTCAGCACATTTTGGAAGGAATGTTTTACTCATATTAAGATAGAGCTAACCTATCCTAGAGTAATCTTTAAAAATAAGGTAGACTGAAAATAAGAAAGTCAGTTATTTGAAAATGAAAGTTTGTCTAGCTATTGCAATCTGTACTGCATATAAAACAGAAACTGTTTTTTTCCATTTCTGTTAAACCTTAATTTATTAGGAAAAAGAAAGGATAAGAGAAAGTGCCTATAACAAGACACGAAATTTAAAAAGCATTAAATGCAGTTGAAATAAATGTGCCTAATTCAACAGAACAACCACATGGAAAACTCATCTACAAGAAAGGTGAGCTTGTTTTGACAGAGATATTAGGTTTGTTGCAAAAACTTTTTCTGACACTGAAATATTTTTTCTGCTTATATTTGCCTTCTTCATTGTACCTACTTTCCTGATTTTTCATAACACAGTTGTATTGTATGCATTAATAATTCCGGTCTCCTTCTTTCTTGCCTCCCCCCTTTCCTCCCAAGTGGATTTGCTGTAGTATTTTTTCAGACTAAATGTTGGAAATATACCATGAAATCATCAGGAATCACTGCCGGCAAATAAAAGTGGTCAGCTCTACTCCATAGACCTAGTCCTACTGTATTTATGCCAGACAATTTTGAACCTGGAGTTCTGCCAGTAGATAAGGTCCCTGCAGTAAGGAGCTTTCTGCCTTTGAGAACAATATCCTCTTTAACCATGTGTTTATATAGGATCTTTAGGGCAAAAATCCTGACATACTGCATGCCAAGAGTATCCATTACTTAAGATAATCTGACTTTTCAAAAATGTCGCCTGGGTTGTGAATATGGACTCTGGACAGGCTGCAGGCCTGCCACGTGTCTGTGTTTTCCTGGGCTTGCCCAGGATTTAGAATTACTATTATTTTTTTTCCATGCAGAGCTCTTTTTTTTCTTTCTTTCTTTTTTTTTTTTTTTTTTCTTCAAATAGAATCATAGAGCAATAGAATCATAGAATAATTAAGGTTGGAAAAGACCTCTAGCTTCACCAAGTCCATCCCCAGCCCATTCCTGCCATGCTCACTGACAATGTCCCTCAGAGCCTAATCTATATTTCTAGCAATTAATTTACTTGTATTTCACCTTTTTAAACAGTCTTGAAAATATCTTCTTCCTCTTTTTAAGGGAAAATGAGCTGTCTTGATGCTCTTGGGTACTTTGTGTTTAATCATTAAAAAACAGACTTTTCTTGAGGCATACCTCTCTACCCCCACCCCCAACGTTCACTTTCAAATTTTCATTACATCTTTATGTTCTTAAGCATTTGGTGTATAAAGAAATTAAGAAGAACAGTATAACAAAATTTGTTGGAATAATTAATGTAACTAGGTCACTACATGGTGAGAACTCTGGTAACAATGTTAAATTTAGTTGCAGAGTTCAAAGACAGGCTTGAAGAACAGCAGGATGACTTTTGGACATGGCTTGTTCAGGGATAGCATGTGCTGACTATAACAAATAAACCCATACCTTACCTTATTTGCCCGTACTGCTAATAGAAAGGACTAATGATTTTTCACCTGATCTGAGACTTAGGGTTTATGTGGGAAAATTCTAGAGACAGAGATGTAGATGTCTGTTGGCAATAGAAAATGAAGTGTTGATCTTGTGCTTTAGATATCTGTTAGAAAATTTTACGTTTGAATTCTAGTTAGTTGTCTCAGGTAAGCCCTTGCCCTGTAGTATTTTGAGCTTTCAAACGTTTTTCTTTTTCCTGTCTCTTACTCTGTGTAGCAGTGGTGGGAATAGATCTGATTTCTTGACTCTCAACAGCTAACAGGGCTGAAGATAAATACGCTAACAAACTTAATTGAAAACTGCCAGAGGGCAGGAGATGAACAGCAAGATAGCACTGAAGCAGTGAACTAAACTTGTTATAAAAGACAAATTAAAAATCTTTAGAATCTGGCAGAACAATTCACAGCTTTAAAGTGATTTCCTATTATTGGCATGTGCTGCATATAGGTAGGTTGCTCTGAAAGTAGTGCATCATATTTATTTCCATAGAAACTACAACAAAGGACATAATAATGCTATTTGATAGAGCAAATTTTCAACTACAAAATTGTATTTTTCGACAGTGTCACTACCATTAGCTACGTATTTTTGATAATATTGAACAAGAGTCTGCATGCCGTGCTCATAAATATCTACACCAGTTGAGGTCACCCACTGACACTGTTGCTAACCACTGCTTGAGTTCACATCCACTATCTGGTCACCAGAAATGTTCAGCAAGTGTTGATGAATGTCCGTGTGTCCTTTTTCCTCACAGAGGACTTTGAACAAATCCGTACTTGATGCAGCTTAGGGCCTTGCTACACTGTTACCAATGCAGTGCATTCCATTGTGTTACAGACTCTGATCCTTATGGTTCCCTTCCTGCTTGGGATATTTTATGATTCTGTGATTATAGGGAATATGTCCTTTGTTGAATGCTATTGAATGTGACACATTTAGTACATAAAGAGGATTAATGTACCCTATTCATGGATTTTCTGGCCCTTTACTTTCAAGTGCCCATTCACGCTTTGCCTTCTAGCTTGTGGAAAATATCACAAAGGTGTAGCAGTGCTGTGGAGAGCAGAATCAGAATCCTAAGAATGGAAATCAAGTATATTGCATACAGAAGACTTTGTAGTCTTGTGTAGAATCCAAGACAGTGTACTGACTGAGTAGTTTGTGAAATAACTGGGTTGGGCCTTTAGTCCTTAATTTATTTATTTATTTATTTATTTATTTTGTATTGTCATCTCCCCAGTACGCATATACTCCCCTTCCCAGTCCCTCTTTCTTCAGCAAAGATTCTACATAAAATTACATTCTGTACTTTGCATTTACATAATGGTACTCATGTTCATTTTTCCTCTAAAACTTACTCTAGTCATTCAGCAGTTATAATTCCTAGGCAGCCACTGCAGCAATTTAAGTCAGTGTCTACTTCTTCCTGCAAGGCCTTCTGTCATCTGTCATCCACACCTCATTTATATTTGTTCATTCCGAAGCTATTTACTCATTCATTTTGCTCAGAGAAATATATTTATTAAATTAGATTTAAACAAATAAGCAATTCCGCTCATACACACACAGTTTTGCTATATTTTTTTTTCCTGTGTCTTGTACAGAAGATGTAGTACTGCTAGGTATGTATGTTTTTTATAGGACCTTAAGTATCGCACTTATGACTTGAGTGTGTTTGCAGTGACAAATTACAGTGGTTTAGGACATGAAGAAAGAGAGCAAAGCATGGGTTATTCACTGCCCTATACAAATCTTGATGTTCCTATGCTGAATTCATCATTCCCATTTCTGCTCCAGATCCTTGTCCAAGCTTAGCCAAGATGTCTGATTGTCTGTTATTGTCTGTTATTACCAATTCCTTTTCTTTATCTCAAAGACTTACGAGAAAGTAATTAGCCCCTCACAAGACGCTAATATTTTCCTCACTTTGTCACCTATCTTTTGTTAAAACATTAATATGGAATATAAGATCTCCATGGTTTGGAAGGTCCAAAGTTGGCTCCTTATCAGTATAGACCTTATTGCCCTTTGGTCTGCTCTAAAATCTACCTTCATGTTATTTGGGAAATTGTGGCTTTATAGATGGCCGTTATGGACTAAAACTTTCTTTGTAGGTATAACATACATTGTCAGGTTATAGTTGAAAAATCTCCTTTGCCTGTTACTTATCAAATCAGGAAATACCTAATTTTCCGGCAGTAGCATTGTAAAGAGGGTGTCTTGGTTGAAAAACAGACTAAGGCTCTCCTTTGTCTGAGGAAAGCTGATGTCACCAAATGAGTTTTCTTTCTACTGTTGTGTTAATAAAGATAATTTGGAGGCTAATCAGCATGTTATTTAGATTAATGTGTCCCCTTCATAGCAACTACTCTGATATTCCCAGCATTTCTTAAAGTGTCCAGGACTTCTAATTGTCACTTCAGTCAAGTTTCCCATGTTCAGCCATATTGGGATTGATTATTAGCTGTAATTGGATAGGTTATTAATAGAAAAAGGATGAATGTTGTCCTTGGTTTGCAGGAGGGAAGTACTATAGGAGATTTGATTTGATTTTATTTATTTATTTTAGCTAGTCCATAAAGGCAAAGCATTACATTTTTTGAATTTGTGATTTACATTGTCTGCAGTCAAGTAATTCAGAACTGGATTAACTAAAGTATATAAGAATTAACAAACATAGTCATAGAATACTGTTAACTGTCTTCTAAAGAAAGGAGAACTGGAGGCTGAGAAATCGTAGTGATGATTCTCCTTTTCATTTTTGGGACCCAAGGTCTCGGAGCAGTTCCTGCAAATGGTATTTCTAAAGTGTGGAGTTAGTGTACCAAAGAGATCTATTTAATTTGCACTTGGAATATGGCCCAGAAGTGAAGAAGGGACATAGAAGAATTGCTGTTATGGATTCAAAAGGTCTGATTAGCATGCTGCTGATGGCCTGCCTGATCTTGAGATGATCTAGGAATGTGCAGTGAGTTTAGAATATATAAAATGTTGCAGTTCACAGATATTGCCAGGAAAGTACTTCAAATCAATACTATAGTACAATCAATACTAAATCTAGCTTGGAAAAGTCCAATTCCAGAACTGTCAAGTCAGAAAAGGTTTCAGAATAAAGCAGCTACTGCAAATGCTGGTTGAATTGAAGTTAAAGCATGGAGGAATCAGATATAAGGCATATTCATGATCCAGTCTTAGTGTATGTTCCCTAGTCAGAGCCTGAAATCCTTTAAAAAGCTAGAAGACACAGACTTATTGCTATCTTCCTGATCTCTCTGTATGCTGAATAATTCTATTTACACATTAGGCATTTCACTGTCAGACTCAATCCTCAGTATATCCTCTCTATAATGATTTTAGTAACACAACAGCTGTATGGAATGACTTAAATAAACTTCAGCAGTCATTATAGCTATAAATACCTCTCATACCTATGTTGACAGCTATCGCTAATATTGTTCAGTCTTTTCTGTAAGTTTCTATTACTGAATTTCTTGTATGCAGAAAACTAATTGCACTCCAGACTGGTACGTAGTCATACTTGGAAATATTACATCCCTTGAACTGCTCTGATATTAAAAAACTCCAGTGACCATTGCAGAAATGTGGAAAGACTAAGGGAAAATATGAGACATAAATCACTGGAGCTGATGATGTTAAATAACTTCAATGCAAATACTGAGTAATAGCTCATTGTTTTGGTCATTGATCATCTTTCCTGATAGATGCAGGTGTTGCACTATGCTTTTAATAGAGGCAGACACTGACAGAAATATTATGTTTCTTCCTATTCAGATGAGTAAGCTAACTTAAAGTTGGTTTTTGCGTGTGCATCTTTAGAAATCCTGCAGTATTTCATCTGCGGAACCTTGTAAACTATTGTTTCAAGTTCTGAATTGAATGTGCAGCATTCTGTTTAACTCCCTTACTGATCATCAGTTTGTATGCAAATAACAAATGTACTAGAAATGAGATACTCACCATGTGTTTTTGGTTAGTATTTCTGGTGAAAGTTATGTTCTCACTAATACTATTACCATCATCCTAGGAGCAACACTTTCTAAGTCCAGGATCTGACCTAAATGGATGTGATGAAATTCATGGAACTAAAATTTGATTGCAGATCAGAGTTTTGGAACTAGTAGATTAGAGAGGCAAATATAGGTACAGAGATGATATGAGGTGCAATATTTTCTTTTCCCCTCCGCTTTTCAGATAAGCAGCAGTTTTAAAACACAAGTAAAATGATAGCAAAGTGTCCTGATGTGCTTGAGCCTATTTCCTCTGAACTCTAGATTCTAGAAGATTCTGTTAGAGAAGCTCTCTGCATTTCATCCTGGAGAGTTTCATTATTATGGTATATATAGAATCAAACCTGTGAGGTCAGGGAAAGGAGTTAACAAGGAAGATAGTTGAAAGCATAGTGAAGAGTTCTTGATCTTGGCCTCGGCTTATTGGGAATTAATTGTGAAGGTTTTTATGTTGCCTGGAAAATGATTCATTAGAATTGCAAAGAGCAAGCTGAGAAGCTCTTAAGAATCTTGAAAAGGTTAAAACAAATGAAGATTAATTTAAAGAAGTGTATCTCTGCCTTCATGCTTGCATGAATCTTTGCCTAATCTTTTTCCAGCATTACAGTTAGCAGTGATAGTCCACAAAGGCAAAGTACTGCCTTTCCAGAGTCTGTAGTAGTTTAGAAGAGAAATGACAGATGCTTGTGACATAGTTGCAAAACTGAAACAGTTGGCAGGAGAGGGAGGAAAGAAACCTATTTCATTTTTGAAATGATTATGAAAAGAAACAATGTAAAAACTCATAAGTGCTATTGGAGCTGTCAAAAGAAGTATTTTAAGAAAATTCAAAATGATTTCAACACATCCTCTATTTTTTTTTTTTCCTCCTCTGCTTTAAGTAGGTCCTTTTCTCTCCGCTTTTGGTAGTCTCGCTAAGACATCTCTTAAAATATTTATTTACCCAAACGGTAGTAGAGATGTCTTAACTCATCTTAGCAAGTCTAACAAAGAATGTTATTAGAAATGAGATTTTCAGAAGTGTTGTTAAAGATAACTTTAAGGATCAGTTGCTGGGAGCTGTCATGCGTCCACTGAGTGCTGGTACCCTTCCCTCTAGAAATCAGTACCTGCGGAGAAGTGAGGATACCAACCACCCTCAAATCTCAGCAGTCAATGGATCGGTGGTAAGCAAATCTGCAGTGGGTACAGTTGGACCTTGTTTAGTTATCTTGATTAGGCCTGGTTTAAGTTTTTGCTTTCTCAGGTCTGTTTCAAGTTTCTTCAGTATCATCAGCAAGGCTGTTAAAAACTCAGTTCTGGACTATTTTACTTATAGATAGCTAGAGAGAATCTGAACATGATACTTATTCCTTACTAGACCTGAGAAATGTCTGAACACAGATTTGTCATATCAAGGATCGCTGCTAAATGTTTTGTAATATGTCATCGATCAACAGATGTTTCAAAACTTCATTTTTTAGAGGTTTTTCTCAAAAAATTTTTTACTAAGAGCATGAGAGATATGCTTCACAGTTCTGTACAGTTATATTTATTTTAGCATGATACTAGGGGAACTGGTTATTAGTTATGTGGTGGGAGCACATGTACAGATGTAGAGCCTCTTGGGATGTCCTGCAGTCTTATGGGAGAGAGAAGAATTCTAATCTGATGCACTCCTTTCCATTCTTCTGAAGCGGCATCATGTGGAAAGTGATTTCTGAATTGTGGTTGGGTTTGTTTGGACAAGACATGATAATTCCTGTGGTAGGAGGAAACTAGCATGCATATAGCATGGACGGTGTGTGACTGGCACCTCAGAACTGAAGAAACATAAGCATTTTTGTTGGCAGTGAGGTACCCTTTATAATGCTTTACTTCCTCCTTAGTTACTGTGTGTATTTTTAAATAGAAATATTGTTGGGAAAGAGTAATGCAGTCCAAGTGATGGAAATGTTTAACAGCTCCAGAACTACCTATGAAAATAATGTCATTTTCCTCCATCCAAAAATTCTTATTGAAATTAATCTAATTATGTTCTGTTTGTATCCTATATGAGAGAACATGGAAAATTTGAAAATATCTGTGCAGTTACTAGAAGATGAGCTGATAAACAGAGTGATGATTACATAATGATGTTTTATCTACAATATCACAACTATGTGTGTGGTTTTATGAGCAACTTAGCTACTTGTCATTGCTAAAGTATTGTAAATACATTAACTTTGCATTGCTTTTCTGCTAGATTTAATAATCTCTGTCAGTCACTGATAGAAACATAGAAGACCCCAAACAAAGTTCAGCAGTGATGATCAGGTTTAATAAGATAGCTTTCTTTAGAAGTCTCTCTGATTTTGTCCTTTTGCTAATCATGAAAAGTATATATACACATATACACACACATATACATATTTGTATTAAACGCTGTCTTTGCAGTGGATTCTTTATTTCATAGTTTCATAGTTTCGTGTGGGTTGGAAGGGACCTTAGAGATCATCGAGTCCAGCCCCCGGGATTCGAGCCTCTGTGTAGCAGAGCGGCACTTCTACCACTTGCGCCACAGGGGGGATTCGAACCCCGGGCCCCAGTGTTGCAAGGCGGCGTCTTTAACCACTGCGCCACCGGGTTATTATTCCCAGTATGCACATGTCTTACTTGATTTTTTTGGATGTTTCTCCATGGAAATACATTTAAATGTATGGTTTGGGCAGTGCTGCAGCCAGGAAAGGTATGATGGAGCAATACTTAATTCTTTTATGGAACACCCATACCCTAGGGGTAAAGTTAATTTTATTAGAAATTCTTGTACCTTGTGGACATGAAACTGCCAAAAGAAATGATTAAGGAGTGAGAAGAATGAGGGCCACTCCTCAAAAAATTCAGGTCTAAAAAGTAGTCATAGAAAATGACAGCTTAAAGAAAAATTCTTGTATATTGGCTTTCACCTGAAAAGGATTGTTGCCAGTGTCTGTTATTAAAATAGTACTTTTCCTATAAATGTAGTAAGCTAGCACTTATTTCTCTAGTATCGTGCTGCAGTGATTCCTTGTCAAGATTTTGAAGTGTGTTGCTTTTCCTATGTTTGCGTTTTGAACTTTTTAGTAAGGTCTAACTAAGTGTTTGCAAGCTGGTAGAAGCAATACCCACAAAAGGATCTTTGTTGTAACTTGAAAGCATTAAGTTTTATTTCTGAGAGAGATTTAATAATCACTCTTACATTACTATTATTAGAAACTTGTCTGGCTGGCATCTGAGAGAAAAATTGTTATGCTTACCTATACTAATTCTTATGCAGTACCACTGTTACTAAGTGTGCATGTACAAACTCAAGCTGTTAAGATAGGGTTATGGATGGACAGTCTGTGTGTTGTAAGTCTAAAATATTCCGATATTCTGCATGGTTGTTAGTCTTGAAAAGATCAATTTTGATTCTGCAGCAATGAAAGCAAGCATCTCTGGAGAGATTATTTCATGAATGGTTTACTGTATGAAAGGAAACATTCTTCAGCTTTCTATGCAAAGCTAGTTATTGCATTACAGCAAGAATGAATTTCAAAGTGTGCAGGACATCTGAGTGCTGGGGGAACTAGACAAGAATAAGGAAACAATGTTTATTTAGTTTCTAACTTGCAACTACAGAGATCAGCCTATCTATCTAATTAAAATATATATATATATGTAGCTAGAAAGCAGTATATTTAGTTGAGCAACAATGTCCCTGACAGCCAGATAAAGAGAAATGTGTTGATAATTGGTTTAAGGGCTTATTCTTTCCTACTCATGGTTTGCAACTACCATTATTTGTGGGGCTTGACACAAAGAGCTCTCTGGTGCTTGCTATCAAATCACGCATTTATGCTGCTAGGTGTGAGGAATGCAGTGAATTAGATGCACTGATATTTTTAAATTTAGCTCTCCTATAACAAATACTCTAAAATCCCAGTCAGCCATGTTAGGCGCTGGTGCATCATGCGTATTTTTTCTGAAGCAGCTGCATTTGACCTATTCAGATGGATCGATTAATATAGGATATCCTATTTAGATATCAGAGAAGGCTAGTATCCTAGCCTAAACGTTTAGTAAAACCAGTATAGGTTACTCAGATTCTTCTTTTAAAAACCAATGATCAGCAATTTTGTTGATGCCTTGTGCATACATACTGTGCAAGTGAATGTTCTGACTTGAATTTTCTTCTTGCGTCCTCTGACACAAGCAGAGTTTGACAGTTTCAGGAAGTACATGTGAAAACATACCAGTATGCTCTGGAAAAAACATTGTGGATTGAACTCATCTATGTTGTATATAGTCAGGTAAAGAAACATTAAAGCATGTGGACAACACCCATGTAACTCCCACCCCCCTCTCCCCCAACACAAACACACACACACACACACACAAAAAAAAAAAAAAAAAAAAGGAGAAAATCTAAACTGGAACTTGTTGCTTCAGTTGATTTGGTGATAATCTAAACAAGGTTCCCGATGTTTGCAGTGCATTTGTTCTTCCTGAATTCAAGTTGGAGGGATTTGTCCTTACAGGACAAAATGAGAAGAGTGGTCCAGTTCAAGGAATCTTGTTTGAATTAGTGCTTCCTTTGGTATTGTTAATGTGAGTGCAGTAGTCAGTACTAGCACTGGTGAGAATTGTTCTGTAAAGTCTTCTGGTGCAAACAAGATTTATTGACACAGGAAAGGGAATCAGAATTAAAAGCTGAAGCATGTCTGCTTCTTAAATAATAAAAATATTTAAAAAATAAAAAAAGGCCATATTTGCCTTTTAGCAACTGTGCTTAATTGTAATACTTAATCCTTTCAAAATATGAAATAAATTAATTATAATGAAATGTAACCTTTTTAATTTTATAAAATTTTAATTTATACATCTTATCACGCATATAAATTTTATGTTCATGCCTATGCTAAGAAAAGTTCATGAATTACAGTTTGCAGATTTTTCAAAACTGAAATGCTTTATATACCTGTATGAAGTCTGTGGCAATCAATATATTTTATATGTCACAAAAATGTCACAATGAATTATTTATGACTTCTGCCTCCAGCTCTTCTAACTTCTCCTTATTCAGATTGGAAGGGACTTCATCAGGGTCCTAGTCAAACATCTTCTCTGATCAGGGTCATCTGTGGGGACGGATCAGGTTATTTAGGGCTTTATCCAGTCATGTCCTTAAAATCTCTAAGAATGAAAACTGGACAACTTATTTGAGCAGCCCAATCCATCGTCAGCATGTCTTCTGGAAAACAAGATTTTGCTCACAACCAGTCTAAATGTCTTTTGATTTATGCCTGATGTCTCACAAGTTACTTCTATGCCTTACCTTTCAGTCTCAAGTTCTGTCTTTTTTGTGACCTCCCTGGAAGTATTGGAGTGGCTGTTATTAGGTGTGTGCAAAGCCATACCTTCACCTAGGCTTAGCTAGCCCCATTGCATCAGCTTCTTATGACAAGGAAGCACTTAATCCTCCTGTTAATACAGCTCAGGATATTATTGGTCCCTGAATTCCCTAAAAATTTCCCCAGATAATCACTTCAGCACTATACTTGAATATTCATATCTTTATAAGATGATTAGTGTCAGTTAAGTATGAACTTGAAGGATTCTGTTCTTACAACTACATTTCTGTGTGTGTGAGTTTTACAGCAAATCCCTTTTGTGGAAGTTGCATTTAAATGGAATAAATTGCATATAGATTATAAATTCTGTAATATATCTGTATAAATTCTGTAAATAGAATGGTGTAATTTATGGTTTGGATGTTGCTGCAGACAATATGGCAAAATATTGTCCAGGTTTCAGCAGGATAGAGTTTACTTTCTTCATAGTGTCTGGTATGGCACTTTTACTTTGTGAGAAAAAACAATGTTAATAACACATCTGTGTTTTAGCTGTTGCTGAGTAATGCTGTACAGAGCCAAGTGTGCTTTTGTTTTTCAGCTTCTCATACTGTCCTGCCAATAAGGAGGCTGATGGGGTACAAGATGCAAGGAGGGGACAGAACCAGGACTGCTGGTCTAAGCTGGCCAAAGTGATATTTGATACCATGTGACGTTATGTGAAGATGATAAAACTGGGGGGAGTTAAGGGGTGGGGAGTGTCAGTCATTACTTGAGGACTGTCTGAGCATTGGTAGAGGAGTAGTGAGCAGTTGCTTTGTACACTGCTTATATTGTAAATATATATATAATTATCATTACTATTATTCCTCTCCTTTTCTGTTTTAGTGAATAGTTATCTCAATCTATGAGTTCTACTATTATTTTCTGATTCTCTTCCACATCCCATTGGGAAGAGAGGCTGTTTGGTGCTTATCAGCTTTTTCATATTTCTGAAGAAACTATTGCCTCAGGGGAGACCTCATAGCTCCCTATTACTACCTTGTAGAGAGGTTGTAGTGAGCTGGGGGTCAGCCTCTTCTCTTACATAACTGGTGATAGGACTGGAGGGAATGGCTTCAGTCTGCTCCTGGGGAGGCTCAGGCTAGACTCCTTCTCGGAAGGAGTGGTCAGGCAGTGGAATGGGCTGCCCAGGGAGGTGGTGGAGTCACCAAACCTGGAAGTGTTCAAAGAACATTTGGACATTGTGTTGAGGGACATGGTTTAGTGAGAATTATTGGTGATGGGTGGATGGTTGGACTGGGTGATCCTATGGGTCTTTTCCAACCTTGGTGATTCTATGATTCTATAATATAATACCTCTGATTATAACTGGAAGTTCTACAGTCAAAACTTTTTCAGAGTAGGTAATGTCTTACTGGACAGGATATTATTTCATGTGTATGTTGATTTTTCTTCTTTCATTTTAATCATTAATTGGAATTTTTCTCTTCACCTTCCTGGTTTTCCAGTTAAATAATCATTTCTTGAACAGCATGATCATTATCTGTAATACATAGAACAATTTATTAACTTCCACTTATTGTTTTTTAATCTGTTAACATTTTCTTAATGTTCTAGCAAGTAGACCAGAATGACATTATTTGATATATTTACTTTTTAAAATTACTATCTGAAACATGTCAGTTCGTTCTGACTGCTTCTCTTCTATGAAGGACTCTTTCAAGCTACTTGTTTTGCCCAGAAGAATCTTTTCTCTATAGGCTATTGTTCTTTGGGTGAGTTAAACCTACATGAATTGCAAAGACTTGCAGTACAAAGTTGTGCCCCTACTATGAAGTCTGAAATTTAGTTATTGTGTTGTAGGTGAACAGTTGTAATGGTCTGAAGACTAAAAATGTTTTGGGGATGTAGGAGGGCTAATAATTTTGGTTAGGCCAGTAGGCAATGCTTTTGACCAAAGGCATGCCAGTGTTTTTTCTCTAGGTCCATGAATTCCTCTAGTCAGCAACATAATTGGCCTGTAAAGAATCCTCTTGTTCGTATGAATGTCTTTTTTCTTTTATTTTTGCCTTCTGGGGAAAAAAAAAAAAAAAAAAAAAAGTTCTCTAGTTCAAAGGTGCTGTTTCTTGAAGTAACAAAAATTGAGGGAAAAAAAATCTCAACTCTTTGAGGGGGAAGTTGTATCTCCCTTCCTTACTTTGTCTTTATTTTAAATTGGGACTCACACAAGTATGAGCCAGTGGGTCTGAGATCTAAGGATTCCAGTCTAACATTGGCTTGCCTCTGTAGGGCATAAAAACACCCCAAAAATACAAAGCTTGACTCTTTCAGTTAGATAGCTTATCAGTTGCTATGTTACAAGTATGAAATCAGTTGCTTATGTTTGGCAGTCCTCATAGTTATGAAACTGCCAGTTTTACATTTGCTTCTCACATCTGTGATGCTGAAAGACTTTATGATCAGGTGGGTGATATATGTGAATGGAGCATTATGGTTTGATTTGAATGGTAGATGGTACATGTATAGATCCTGATACTTTGTAACATGACTTTTAGGCTATGCTTTCAAAATGATGTAAGGAATCCAGATAGAAAAATCTAGAAGCATTTTGCCACCATACATTTTGTTTTAGGATATTTCCTTGCCATGAACTTCTAATAGCTGCAATCTGTCATTCAGAGTGCTACTGTCATGTAGACATTTCAATATGCATTAAGGAACAGCAAACCATATTAAATTTCTTGGAGAGACTTGTCTGTGAAAGGGTTTATGATTTATATTGTATATAGAAAGATAGCTTGTATTCATATTTTAGTGACTTGTACATACTTGGGAATAATTAGCAAAAAAACTATCTCAAGATGTTGAAGTGGAACAGTTCTTGAGGTAATACCAAATTTTCCACTGGAAAAAAATGAAAAGTCATTTTGCTAGTCTTACAATTCCTAAGTGTTTGAAAATAAAGATTTTATTAAGGAGTTGTGGGGGAAATCAAAGTGTGAGGAAAAATGTTTTGGAGGCAAATGTGAGCAGATGCACCAGACAATAGGAGGGCAACATTAAGGCAATCTGCAGGTGTACAGAGCAGCATGAGGTTAGCACATGTCAATATTCATCTTCATTCTGAAAAATTCAGTAATAGAAGTAGAAAGGACCACAATAACATGTATAATAGGCAAGCCATTAATTACCACTGAGTTAAAGTGAATTGAGAAGATCTGTATAAAATTAAACAGTTTTTATAAAGTTGAATATTTGTCAAGATACAAATGCAGTTATTTATGATAGAAATAAGAAGAACCACATAGAAATGTGGTCAGTAACATATTTTTCTCTAGATCTGTTCAAGTCTGCAAAACATTAATGGTTTGTTTGTTAAAGCAATATTCATGTGAGCAATTTTATTAGAGTCCTGATCAGCCACCTTAGCAAGGAATGTCTGACTTTTGGACTGTTTTTTTACAAGACAAAATTATTTTAATATACATGCCTAACTTTGGAGCTGAGGTGAAGAAAATGAGACAAAAGAGTAAAAGATTGCTATAGATTTACATAATAGAAGTTTCAACTTCATTGGCTGAAACTGAATGCTTTACCTCTTATGTACTACCTGGGTCACCTTGTAGTCTTCTTGTATTAATCTGTTTTTAGAGTAACAAATGTAAATTGCAGTAATTGTATAAAAGACAAAGAGGAAGCTAGAATTAATAAAAAAAAAATGCTAGCTGATGTGGAAACTGATCATGAAACATCTGTGAAAGATCAGACCTTGTGGCTTTTAAAGGATAAGCTCTACTTTTTTTCAAATGTTTGTTTGAGGTACTGGATATTGCAGGACTATGTTAATTAACTATAGGAGAACAGAGTCAGTATTCATGTGATGATCTAATCCAAGCCAAAAGACCATATGGCCTTGTCATTTTTAGTGGAAAAATCCCATTGAGTTGAATGAAACTCCTCTGTATAGGGACTTAAGATATCAATTTTTCATGGCCCTAATGTTAGAACATGTAACTAAATTCACATGCGTGGGTTAGTTACATAGCAGAAGAATACATTTGTATATTGCAGAACTGCTGTTTACTTTGGAAACAATATCGGGAAATAATTCAATTGTTGTCAATGTTTTTTTTTTCTCTGTAACTAGCTCACATAGAAAATTATTTTAATACTATCAACATTTCATTTCTGAGAAAATCTATTTTTTTACTATGTTGAATCATGGTATTTTGAAATTTGCTGACTAGGAAATACCAATTAATTAAAATAAATTTGGGAGGCCAGTTCAGTACAGCTCAATTGCTTACTGAACAAGACCACGGTCAACAATAAGGAAAATACCTTACTCAGACATTCAATTGTAATGCATAGCACGTTTGCCTTTAGTCTAGCATTCAAAGAAGTGCTATGGTATTAAGAAAAATCAGTTGCTTATTTTGTATTTATACTCCAAATTTTTCATTGTCATGCACTGAACAAAAGATGTGACATTATGTGGACTTATGGACTACCTGGGTCACCTCGTGGTCTTTTTGTATTCGTCTGCTTTTAGAGTAAGAAATGTAAATTGCAGTAATTGTATAAAAGACAAAGAGGAAGTTAGAATTAATAAAAAGTAAATTAAAAATGTTATCAGCTTGTAGATTGAAATGTTTAGAGATATGGCTCATAATGCTGCTTGAGACTGTAAACCTAACCCATTAGCATCTGATTTAAAGTAGATATCAAAGCTTTTTGGAATGTAGTATTTTGGTATATCATTTAATCCTATTCTCTATTTTTTATATTCATTCTATTTACCAATAGAACAGAGCATAAAAAATACTTCTAGTTGTTAAGACAGGAAAATTTCTTGAAATTAATTGCCTACTTGACAATTATTTAAAAAAAAACAAACAACAAAACCTTGATAAACAGACACATGCGTGTTGCTGTTCTTAGCATGTTTGTACTGGATCACAGGATTCTAGCTTCTTTGCTCTGAGCTGTAGAAGTACCTTAGTAAGGAGATAAATCATAGTTTGTTCCTACCCCTTAGATGTGATGTACTAGAAATAGAACAGTGAGGTTGTGTATTTAAGTTACTTTTGTACTGAATATCCTTAATGCAAAAGTAAATAATCTCCAATTCTTCATCCTAAAGAACTGGAAAACCTTTTGGAACAGTACTGATACAAGATTACATGAGATACTGGATAATGGTATTGTGATATCTACACTTAGAACCTGTTTCATCTGCTCCACAAATTTTCCCCTTACAAATGATCCTAAAAATACAACCTGTACTTTTCAGCACAGTAATGGGCAGTGTCCTAGCTGGCTTCATTGAGGACCTGGACATCTCAAGAAATGCTGCTATCCTAGATAGAAAATCTGGATAATGGCTCAGAGTGTGGTTCAAAGTAATTCTGGAAGACATAATTCTAGTGATTGGCAACACCTCCTTTGTTACAAAGTCTCTCTACCAGGGACTCGTTTTAAACAGCTGCTGCACTGTATCTTTTTAAACTTGCTTTTAAACGTGTTTAACCATAACACTGTCTTCCTTCATGATACTGCTTTCAGCAGTGCTGGTACCTTGTCTTTTTTAGTAGACTTCAATGTGATCACAACTGAGTGTAATGCAGAGGCATTCTCTGCCTCTCTTGCCAGGTAATGAACAGAAATGTCAGTAACTAACCTTCTTCCTTTTTAAATATGTTTATTTTACTGTTTGTAGGTGCAGAATCAGTATTTTTAAGCCCTGGAATCCAATGTGTCTCTCTTATCTGTCTCAGCAGTTAAGTCTTCAGAGCTGCAGCAGACTATCTTACTCAGAGGTCTGTAATTTCCATGTATATCTATTGAGCACTTCCTGAAACACTGTATTGACACATACATGGAAGTTCTCTTCCATGGTTAGCCTCTGTAGTGTTCTATATATGAATAAATGGTGGTTCATCCAAAAACAAATCTCCCCACTCTTGTTTTTAGAAAAGTTCCATGTAACACTTGTGTGCAGTGGAATTTCATATTCCTTTTAAAAATTCAGTGTGGTTCTGGTTTCTTAGGCAGTGGATTGAAGCAGTCATTTTTAAACAGCATAGTTTGTCCACTGTGAGAGAATTTTGTTCTTGCTGCAATAGCAGTGATTTTGATCAGATGAATCTCAGTGTGTTCAGCATTGTGCAGTTCACCATTCTGTCAGGTTTTTTCTACTCCATTTTTATAAAACGTTGCCTTAACCTGCTGCAGCTTAAACTACAATTCTGCAATACTTATTAAAGTCAGTCCTTAGTAGTAGATGGCTTTATGATGAAGAGAGTCTGTTCTCAAAAATAAAGCACAGGGTCTTTAGTAAATGGATTATTCATTAAATTAAACTGCTAATCATAACAGTTCTTCCAGTGGGAGTAGCTGCTGCATGTGTTCTGTTTCAAAAACAACAACAAACAGAACAGTTATCAATCCAGCGTACATTTGGGTAATCTGTGGTATCCAATATTAGGGACTGAACAGGGGATGCATGTCTGCAGGGAGAAGTGCAGACCTGAACCTGCAGAAGAAGCAAGCTTTGTCATTCAGGATGCTGCTAATGAGGGTCTCATTTGGAGAAGTTGGTAATGCAGTGTCACTACCTACTTACATATTGATATTTTGTCATCTTCTTTATAGAAGTTCTTCATAGTTCATATGAAAGCAACATAAGACCTGACTGCTAATAAATTTATATCTTTGATGTCTTTGGTGTAGTTTTCCTAATCAAGATGTACATCAATGTACACCTTCAAGGTGTATTGAAAATTAATTTGAGCCCCAAAGATCTCTAAAATCACTTTTTCCTTTCTTTCTTTCTTTATTCTTTTTTCTATCACTGATTGATGAAAAAAATATAACTCTGCTCCTTGTAGTTCTTTTAACTTGTAGTTATAGTCTGTCCAATAGACTTTTATAGCATACTGTTTTATTTTGCCCTCTATTACAGTTAAATCCTTAAGTCTAAATGTTAGCAGAGCTGTATTTTACAGTCTTCTATAGTTGACCAAAATCCAGTGAAGTAACAAAGTTGTTATAAGTAAAATATAAGGTAGTTTGGGATTCATGTAAATATATGAAACAATTCAATGCGTGGTATGCAGTGAAAATTCAAGACTGATAAACAAAATGCACATTTAATCATATACAAATCATTATGCTATCAAAATGGGTTAGCATGTCTCAGTGCAAATAATGAATGAAATGGATTATCACAAATGCGCACTGAAATAGGAAGTATTTGACTTTTTAAACCTGTTATTCCTTCTACAAATAATCTCTGAAAATGCCCGAGTAGAAACACTGCTGCAATTTTAATGTGCCTAAAGTACTTTATGCTTATTTATTGCCAGTAATGAAACTGAAAAAAAATATATCCCAAAACATTTTATACCTAATAAGAAAATGGGAAAATATACATAAATGTCTGTGTATACTTACTGCTTAATTGAGAATGTATGACTTCACTATAGTTTTAGAAGATTTTGTTTCATTTAATTTCCATGTTGGAGTAGGAGATAGTAAACTGGAAATAGCATGAAAAAATTTTCAGTAAATACATGGGTTGCTCTGAAAGTAGTGCCTCTTATTTATTTCTATGGAAACTACAACAGATACAAAGAGCACAATAATGCTATCTGATAGAGCAAAATGTCAGCTGTGTTTTTCAATACAGTCATCGCAATATTTATGAGCAGTGAACTGCATGACCTGCTTGCCACGCTTGTGGAAATCTGCACCTGAAGAAGTAACCTGCTATGAAGCATTTTTGTGAGGAAAATATTACTCATACAGTCAGTCACTTATCAGCCTGAACAGGCAGAAGGCACTAAATCCAGGCTGTACGATGGGTGTGGTAGGACAGTCCTGAAAAGACTGGCAATGTGCTCCACAGTCTTCAAACTCATATGAGGTCTGTAGTTACCGTGTTTGTAAGAGAAATGTTGTCTTCCTCTGTGAGCAGACTCTGGAAGTTTGAGCCTCCAGTTTATCAGTCATGATGCAGCAGTCAGAGTTGATGGTTTGTCATTTCAAACAATCCTTTTTTTTTTTTTCCCTTCTTTCTTTCTTTTTTCCCCCAGTATTAATGTATTTCAAAGAAAAGTGAATTCATATGGTCACTATCTTTGATGAGGAAATAAAAGTTTTCAGTAATAGTATCTCCTTATTAATTTGCTTATTAAAAAAAACAGTCTGTGAGCAGGTTTGAGCTGCAATTTTTTTTTTTTTTTTTTTTTTTTTTTTTTCATTTTGTCATTGCAATATATGGTCAGAGCTTTGCAAATATTCATCCTTAAGGCTAACATTTTTCATGAATGACCTTTTCACAGAGGCAAACTTATTTTGAATGCAGGAGAAAATACTCTCTAGTCCCTTTACTCAAAAAGTTATAAGGAAAGCAGATTTAATTTACTCTGGAAGACTTAAAATTAATCTTTGTTTAGTTTGTCATATGGTTAGTGTATAGTAATGATAGGTGCTTTGCTGCTATTAAATTAATTGGTGTTAAATTAATAAATGACCCCAAATACTTCTTAACAGTACCTTCTCTACAGACAGCCAGATCTGGCATTCCATGTAAGTAAGGAGTTGGGGCAATATTTTGTGTACAGATGAAGATGGGACTTAGAAATCTTGGAGCAGGTTTCTTGGGTGAAAGAAGCTGAGTGCACATTCAAAAAGCAGGATGACATTTGGTGGTTCTCTTCTATGCATTTTATTCTATGCACCAATCTGGGAAATCTTCCTTTTTATTACTATATTTTCTCTGCAAATGTCTTTATACTGTGCTTTGTGGATTTTCTGAACAATTCAAATTACTTATGATTTTATAAAGGGTTATGCATTCTTAATTACTTTTTTTTTTTTGTTTTGTTTTTTTGTATCATATAGGTTTTCAAATAAGTGTTCTGGAAGATAGTAGCTAGTTATTCAGAAATGCTAGCCACACCTTTGTTCGCTTGGAACAGTTAGTGTTAGGTGACAAATACTTAGTAAAGTACACCTTGTAGAATGAAGACCTCATTGCCTAAATGACCACACATCAAAAATAATGCTCATGGTGAACATTAGTATCAGAATAGATTCCAAGTATACTGGATTTTGTAGCAGCTGTCTTTGTATGTTTAGACAGCAGGTGCTGAAAACTTCAAATCAGATGCATTCTAGGAAGGTGATTAAAGGATTTTTTTTTGAAGTTGATTTTAAAAAGCAGTGATGTGTGATATGTGAGATAACTGTATTATACAGAGTCTGTGCAGTGGTGTTAATTGTAACACTCTGTCACACAAGCTTACTGCATTTTTATTGTTTGTAGACTTGTTCTGCAAGTCTATGTTTCTTATGTTGGGTGACTGTGATATATCTTAAGTTAACCTCATTTAAACATGTATGTCATGTGTATGATCAGTTTAAATGTTTTTGATGTGCAGGGACTACTAGCAATTATAAAAACAAACAAAAACATATGGCAAGAAATCTGAGTATTCCAGTGTTGATGTAAATATAAAACAACCTGCAGTATTACTCTGATTTTTTTTAAAGGTTCTTTAATTTTTGCCTTGTTAGCAAGATCAATAGGAATTTTCCTAGCAGTGCCAAGCTGCAACTAGAGCCAGTGTATTTTGACTGGTGAGGATGTTTGTGATCTGAATTTATAGGCTGGAAAGAAAGTTATTTCCTGCTATGAAATAACAGTAATATGTTGAACAAAACGTTTCTGGTTTAAGTTAAAGAGCATGATTCAAACTTTAACCTTAGCTTAGCATGGCACAGAAAAGATAGTGTTCTACAAATCTATTGCTGGTAACTTTGCTAAGATGGAATTAATAATGTGGATAAGTCAAATTTTTTTCTCCTCTTGGGTCTACTAGTTACCTGCATGTTTCCAGACATTTGAGACAACAGATATCATAGCAATTCCTTTAAGTACTGTCATACATTATGCTGATGATTATTACTTAATTTTGACCTGTTATTCCCCATTAATGGCTCCCAAAAGATCATTTTTTGACTGTGGTCAGAGAGGGAGACAACTGAGTATTTGTACATTTGTCCTTCTGTCAGTATTTTAATGCAACCACTTCTAAATCTGTATGAAAGAATGATTTGTTTGCTTGTTGCCACTGTTACTTTATGGCTTGGACTATTTTAGTCCTATCTCTCACAGGAGTAATGCGGAGACAAAATGATTGCTCACATCTAAGTTAAGATTAACCTTTTTATGCTAACTACCTAGAGTCACTTTGTACCTGAAATAAGTCATAACAGGTGTGGTACAGTAGGCAAACTGCTATATGTTCAAGCTAATCATTCCCAATTAAAGAATAATTAGTCAAGCAGAAAATAGAGCACTTACCAAGTACATTGTATCAAAAAAGTCAAATGGCAATGATTGGTACCCAAAGCTTTTGTAACCGAACACGATATGTAAGAAATAGTTGAAAGGCGGAGGTATTTCAGCCAACCCAGTAACTATATTAGGTGCTTGCCCAACATCAGTGGTTTTAAGAAACTGGCAGAGGATTTGCTTCAGCTCCACTGCATTCTCAAAGTAGGATGTTCATATTCTCATTGAAACCTTAGTTTTCTTTCATCAATATTTTTTGATTGAGGGCATGAGAGTGGAAGCGTTTGGCTGGGTTTTCTCTGTAGAGAATAGGTAGGAAAGCTTAGGTAATACTTCTGCTTTTCTTTTCCATAAGCATTCTCAAGAATATTTTATTTGGGAAAGTAGTTTAAACAGAACTAGGGGAGCTTTACTTTTTAGTAATTGATGTAAATACATGTCCAAATCTGCATATATTCTACTCACTGTTTTCACATTTCCCCAGGAGTTGGTCTTGAGCTAATAATCCTTGGTCTGAAGAAGTCATCTTTCATAATTTGTGTGTTTTTGTGTTACTGATAAACCAAAGCACTGGTAAGAGAACTACTATGGGAGTATAGTATTTTATAGTGGAGGGAGTGCTCACGTTTGGGCAGGTTCTTCTGTGATCTCACTCGGGATACAAATGAACTCTGGGGTGCTGTGATGGTGGCCTACTTTCTTGAATCAGGATTTGCTTATCTGATAACCTCACTTAAAAAACATCTCCTTTCCTGCTTCCCTGCTTGGAGATTTCTGATATGATTAGAAACGAGGAAGGGATATTTAAACTCCTTTTAAGTAATATGCACTTCAAGGGGCACAGGCACAGATTTACATGCAGAGAGATATGCCTGTATTTGAAATAAATGTGCCAGCTGAAGGGAGACAGAAATAAGATCCTAGATACAGGAGCAAAATTCTGTTTACTGTTAACACTAACTGTTTTGTTTGTTTGTGGGAAGTATTCATTTGACAGGAGGCACTTGACAACAATTTTGATGAAGAAATTGGAAAGATCCTTTGTACTGAAAATATTTCAGACCTTCATAGGAATTTTACTTTTCAGTAGTGCCTAGAACTCCTTTGAAAAGCTAAACTTATTTTTTACTGAATAATTTCCAAAGAAGTGCCACAGTTTTTTCCGAGCATTTTCCTAATTTTTCATAATTTTTAGCACTTGTGAAGGGATGTAACATTTTGTTTATTCTGCTGTTGCTATATACTGCTGTTTTTAGCCTGGGTCAATGAAGGCCTGATCCTACTGTCAAAGTAGGGTCTTCTGTGGGATTTCAAAAGATGTGGTGTCATGATTGCTAAAGATTAGATTGAAGATGTTTAGCTGGATTTCCTTTCTATTCCTTAGTTGTGAGTACTTGTTGCTGAACTTGTGAATGACCCCATCAAAGTCTGTAGCTGTCCTGAAAGGACAGACCTCTGAGATCAGGTCCTTGCAATCACCACTGATGACAGACTAGCTGATATCCAAGGGCTCCTCAAGTTCAGTACAGCAGTTCCAGACCCTCCTGTCCTCATTTATTATGTTATTTCTGAGAGTAGTTGTGAGAGATCTCAGTGGCTAAATGAAAAACTATCAAGAGTATGATCTGAAAATACTGTGAGAGGAGTTACTTCAGGTGATTACAAGTTTGGTGTATTTAAAAAGACCCAAGGTGGTATTAAACGAGTAACAACAGGTATTTGTGAACATCTGTCATGTGCTTTCATGGAAAACAATAACAAGACTGTGAAAAGTGTATTACCATTAGAACAGTTTGATGGAAGGTCTGTCATTTGCTTACATCACTCCTGAGGTAAAAACAGCAAATAAACGAAAGGCTCATAAATGGGAAAAATGGGGAATCATGCCTACTAAATCATATAGTGCTAAATAGTGCTCTGCTTATGTCTAGTTGGCTCTGCTACTTTTCAGTCAGTACAGCGTTAATTGCATTATTCTTGAAATACAAAGATCCTCTATGTTGGTTGGTCTGCAGAGCTATGGTATGCCAGGATTTTGTTCTGATTCTCAGAACTGTTGCAAGCAGTGTTTTTGGAGAGATTTTTAGGTAAGGTGTTGAGATGTGTTCAAGCATCTATAAGAAGATTTTAGGCCTGGTGGTATGTATGGAGATGTTCTGCAATTAAAGAACTTGCTCAAGTATTGTGAAAGAGAAGAGCATATACATGCAGTAAACAGTTATTTTAATGTATTGTGTATCTCACATGCAGCTCACTCACTAGATTATATATATAATTTCTGCATTTCTTTGTAGTATTTCATTTAGTGGCATTGCAAGCTGCTCCACTGAGCAAAATTTGTGTGCATGGGTGTGTTTAGCCATATACCCAGCACAGCAACAGCATGGATCCTGTATGGATCCTGTGTACTTCTGGCTTGTTATGACAGTGTGCCTCACAATTTCATATAAGTCTGTACAAGATGGTTATTTTGGTCATGACCAGAATGACTGTTATCCAGTTTACTGACCCATAATGAAAAAAATCTTTCTGCCTTTGTAACTCTCTTCTGTTCATCAGACACATTTCCTTCTGTATTGAAAGTGAAATCTCTTTGCTTAGTTTGGTGGAGAGCTGTGATATTTCTGTTATTTGTTTGAAAGTGTATGTTCATAGAATTAGAGAAGAAGGTCTGAAAGGAATACAGCAAACCATGCAGAATATGTGCATTCCAAACCAGATTTAAATGTTAGTGATCAATTCCAACACTTTTTTTCTTTAAATTCTTAATCTGTGATACAGCTTCTGTGTAAAATCTGTTTTGATATTTCGTTCTCTTTGCAGTTAAACAGTTCTCCTTTTTAGCTAATATGGAGATTTCCTAGCTGTAATTTAAGTGTGCTTTGTTCTTGTCTTCTGCCCACAGTGGCCATAGAGAACAGATGACTTGTTTCCCTATATTTTAAAAACATCCATAATTCCTGTGACTTTTCTCATTGCAGCCTCAGCATCCTCCAGCACTTCAGTTTGGGTCTATCCATAATAAAGATGTTGAAAGGTTACTAGAAGTTCTTACAGGCTACAATCTGTTCATTCACTTTGCTTTGATATTTGTTCTTCTGAAGGGGACTAGAAGAAAATTTGAAGCAGTATGGTGTATTTTTAGGACTGCAATACAGCCAGAACTTTACTTTTTCCAGCATAAGTACAAACATTCACATTTGTGGTAATATTTGCTTTCAAATTTGTTTTTATTCTTAGGTCATTTCGGAAGTTAACAAAATGATTTCATTTTTACTCTTGCACTTTGCTATCTATACATTCTTTTACAATGTTCTCTCCCTTTCATAACCTTGGTTGGGAACATGGAGTTTTCCAGACAGAGATAACTATTCTGGTGAATCATGTTTGATATGTATTTTCATTTAAGACTGAACTGCTGTTATATGTTCCAGAATAATTTCTCTGCCAGTCTTATTGTACTGTCCTTATGCTAATTTAAGAGCATGTTTTCTGATTCTGCTTTGAAGAACAAAATTTGTAGTAGGATTATTATATATAAAAACTATGCCCGAAAATTGATATATGTTACTGCATACTTCCTGGTACAGAAGGAGACTGTTTTGAGCCAACCTAAAATGGTTTTAATCTACTTTTCACTTTTGTATGTTCATATTTATTTATTTATTTCAGTTAAGCTGTTATTTTCCTCTCTGTTCGTTTTAAATGAATCCCTTGTTTTCAGCTCCCTCCCCCCCCAAAATCTTTAATTATCTCATCAGTGCTCCAATAGAGTCTGCATTTGACTGAAATTTGATTGGAAACGAAGCAGACTAGTCTATTAGACCAGTTGTTCTTTAATATTCTTCAATATTTTTTAAATAGAGAAGTAGTTCTGTACAGTTATTACTCTAATCACTCTTATTTTTAACTGAAGATTTTACTAAGGAACTGCAAACAAAGGTGTTTCTACAAGATTATCAGCATTTAAAAATGAATTTACATGAGGCCAACAGAAAATCATTTTTTATGCTAATAGATTAAAATCATAATCCTGACAACAAAAAGGTATCTGCATCCAGTCCTTCGCATGAATATGGGGAGTGAAAATTGTGGTTGTTTTTTTTGTTTGTTTGTTGTTTGTTTTTGGTTGAATTTTTCTGAATTTTAATATATAAGACAGGCTGCCATGATCTCTTGTCTGTGTTAGTTACCCCATCCTGTGAGCACATAGCTCTTGGCTTTCCCATGACTATTCCTGAATTCATGTAAGGCAGGTTCTGCATGACCAATCTGATCTCTTTCTATGATTGAGTGACTCACCTGGATTAGAGGAAGGCTGTTAACTTAGTCTGTCTAGATTTCAGCAAAGCCTTATACTCTGTCTCCAATAGTATTCTCCTGGAGGAGCTGGCAGCCCATAGCTTGGACAGATAAACTCTTTGCTGGGTTAAGAACTGGATGGATGGCTGGGACCAGAGTGGGGTCGTAAATGGAGTCACATCCAGCTGGTAACTGATCATGAGTGGTGTTCACCAGAGAAAACCTTAAAACCTTACTCATCATTCTCACTTCTTCCTGGGCTGGTATTCTTTGGGGACTGAGCCTGAGCTTGACAAGGACCAGTAGGCCAGGGTATTGGTATTTGTGTTGATGAAGAGCTTGTTTAAAGAGCAAGATATTAGTAATGTCCATTTGATGGTTTTATTCTATTCATGAAACTAACTGGTATGTTCTTGAAGCAGTTTTTCTTTTTACAGCAGTCACAAGTGAATTTAGATACTTCACCCATAAGAAAGAAACAACAATGTATTTATTGATATATAATAGTGATTTAACACAATCATAAACAAGATGACAAAACAAGATTAGAGAAGGCAAGGTTCACTTGATCATTTGTTGCACAGAGGGTAGTCACTTGTCCATGACCTTCCATGTAAGTTGTGAAGTTCAGGATGTAACTCCTTGATTTCTAAGATCCTATGTGTGGCTAAATCCACTCCTAGTCATGGACTTCATCGATAGGTTGTATCTAAAGGAAAGTATATGCATGGTCAATTTAAGATTGTCTTACAAGGTTTACAATGATTGGCAAGCTATTAGTCATTTACTAAGGATTGACACTAGCAACAAATCCCTTGACTTCTACATGTAAGAGGGATCTTGCAGCAGGCATAACCTCAAGAGGCATATCCTTTTACCTAGACGATAGCAAAGATCCTGTTGCGCAGCTGATGCAGGGCCTATTGGGCAAGATAATTTAGTCACAGATTTCTTCCAAATTTGACTTCAGCCTGATTCTGACTAGCACTATGGTTAGGTATTGGGATTTGCATTGTGCAAATTTGCTTTTGGCTTTGTGTTACTTTCTTTTCCTCCAGTCCACTTGGTCTTATATATTTATTGTGTCTGTTAGTAGTTTTGGATGCACAAAAGAGTTCTGTATGTTTCCTTTGCTCCAGACTTCTCTAATAATCAAAGAAGGAATGTGTCTAATTATTGGAGATCTGTCTTAGTTATCCACATTTCTCCATGTTGACCTCATCCAGTGTCCCATGTGTTCTTTTTTAATCAGATAGAGGTCAACAGAAAAGAGTATTTTACATAACATAAGGCTGAGGAATTTTTTTTCCCCTTCTGTCAAAGCTTAGCAGAAGATACTAATTATTCCCTGTAGGCTTCACTTAGGTGTTAAGCAGTGATGTTAACAAGGTTTTGCACACACTGATACTTTTCAGATACAAGCTCTCAAAGGAGGAGGAATAAACTGCTGTTTGTGTTGAAGGAGTAAGTGGCCTGATTTGGAAGCAATGGTGATTATCTCACTTTCATTATACAATATTTTATTATTATCTCTTATTACCAGAGGGAAGTAAGGTATGTTTTCCTTCTTCCAAGATGGCCACAACCCACAGATCTCAAGCTCTCTTGCACAACTAGTTTGACCCAGAATTTTTGCTTGTGGGGTTTCCTTTTATTTAGGCAGTTTGTGGTGCACCATACTACTGCAGCAGCTCTGGCTGGAGAGCAACCAGTGTGGGGAAAAAGTGTCTAGATGTTTAAGTTGCAGAGATGTTGAACTTCTGCTCCCACTATCTTATAATGTATTGCTATCTGGCTATGTAATTCCTCAGACTGCTTTTATTTTCTGGCACTTATGGCCACTTATAAAACTATTTTTGATGCTTTAATGAAACTGCTGGTTTAGCTGGTAGATAAAATGTCCTGTATTTTTGCTAGCTGCTGTCTAATTACTGTGAACTCATGATCACTGGAATCCTCTCATAATCACTGTAATCCTCAATATGTTGTTTAGCTACCTATTTTCACTCAAGAGTTTTGCTAACTGACAAACAACTCTTCTTCCAGATGATAAGACTCAAGTAGTCTTTCAAAGGGAGATTTGCCAAATGCATCAACTTGTCTTACAACATGCATTATATGTATGCATTATATGTTGTATATATGTCCAGAGACATCACAAGGTTTTCTTGCAATACAGCACATGTTGAATTGTACAAATACAATATAAATAATTTTGTTAAGCTAGAAAAGTAATGTTCTTATATATATTTGATTGTTCTTGATTATCTGAAGCGATTATAGTTATCAAAATTGCTTTCCAGTGGCAATTGTTACTATGTGATTACATTTTTGGCAGCATCCTGTTTTCATTGTGCCATTAGCAGACTAAATCACTGGCTTTCACAAATTTCACTTACTCACAGCCTGATTTCTCAGCGCTTGTTCAATAGAGTACTCTGAAGAATTTCAAATGGTTTGCATTTGGAAAGTTTAACTGTAGTGAAAGTGATCAATAAGACTGATTTTTAAATCTAGAAATTGGCATTTTGTGACTTCTTAACCGTGACAGTTATTTTTGTCTAAGAAAGAAGAAGAGTGTCTCAAGGGGTGGGGAAAATAGGTGATAACAGACATTCCATAGGTGGCATTTGGGTGTTGGAAGTTGAGTAAGTGCAAAATAAAGATGCTTGTCTTTGTTAAATCTTTTGCCCATTTCTTTTCTTTTGAAAAGTGTATGAGTATTGCTTTAACTGAAGAATATTTTAGTATTGAAATTCCCTAATGAAGTTTCTAATTTGGTGACAATTCTATAGGGGAGAAAGTGGGAGGAAAAACACTGGAATGAATTTGGAAACTTAGACTGTTTTTAAACAGACATCATTGATTTCAGTGAAAATTTTTTAAATATGAAGAAAAAAGTATGCCTTGGACTGAGACTATGAGATAGGAAAAGTTTTTACTGATATTAGCTTAGCACAAAAATCTATGAAGGGGAGGATTATCTTGCTTTGAAAGAGAATGTCTCCCAGGATGCAGTGGGACTCCATACAGAACCTTGGAATAATAGAATTGTTTGAGTTGGAAGGGACATTTACAGGTCATCTACTCCAACTCCCCTGCAAAGAACAGGAATGTCTACAGATAGATCTAGTGCTCAAAGCCCTGTTCAACAAGACCTTGAATGTTTCCATAGAGAAGGCATCGCTTCTCTGAGCAACCTGTTCCAGTGCCTCATCACTCTTAATGTGTTTAAAAAAAACCAACCAAACAAAAATGTATCCCTTATATCCAATCTAAATCTCCCATAATTTAGTTTGAAACTGTTTCCCCTTGTTCTATTACAATAGACCCTGCTAAAGAATCTGCCCTTCCTTCTTACTGCCCTGCTCTTGATATTGAAAGGCTGCTATCAGGTCTCCCTGGAGTCTTCTTCTTCAGACTGAATAGTGCCAGCGTTCTCTACTTCTCGTAGGGAAGGTATTCCATCCCTTGAATTGTTTTTGTGGCCCTCCTCCGGATGCATTCCAGCAAGTCCACGTCTCTCCTGTACTGAGGACTCTGCCACCCTTGACATGCTGCCCATACTCATCTTAAAAATTGGTATAATATTGCCTTTTTTCCAGTCACCGGGAACTTCACTTTACTGCCAAAACTCTTCAAATACCAGAAAGAGCGGATTGGTGACTCCATCAGGCAGTTCCCTCTGTGCTCTGAATTGCATCTTATTGGGGTCTATGGACTTACAGATACTCAGGTTTCCCAGGTGTTCATGAACCTAATCTTTACCTACACTGAGAGGGACATTGCTCCTCTCGACACCACCTTTTGACTCATCTGCTTCAGCAGTCTGTGAAGAGCAGTTGCCAGTGATAACTGAGGCAAAATAGTTATTGAGTACCTCAGGCTTCTTCTTGCCTGTTGTTATCAGTCTGCCTGTATTACTTGCTAGGATTGGATGCACCCTTTTGGGCTTGCCTTTTCTGGTTGATGTACTTTCTAGAACCTATTCTTATTTATTATTCTTCTAGCCTGAGTGTGACTAAGAGGAAAGCAAAAAGCTCTGCTTGCAAGTTGTCATCTTTCAGTGTAGTTTATTTTAATTCTGTATTTACTTTGTATAAGGAACAAATAAGCCTCATATTAGGTTTATGCAGTGCCTGTATGCTGAAGGGCTGATCACAGCTGCAGCCATGCAATTCTGCATCATACTGTGGAGACCCTATATTGCTTCTCTTAAATAATATTAAAGAATGTGGATGGAGCTTGAAGATCTGCTAGAGGATCAGGGGAAGATATAAAACTCACTTTTGAAATACGCAAATGCACAACTGTATCTTATGTTTGGGCTTAGAGAAATTTACTTCAGAATTCTTAGAGCTTTTTTCTTGAGCAAAAATAGCTTCAATTTTGTACTAAACATAACTACTATGACAAAGTGTAAAATGTTTATTCTCTTTCAGAAGGTGATTACACTCATTAATTTAGAAGGTGAGTTCTCTGAAGGATTATACTTTTAAAAAATTCTGTTCACTTTTTAGGAATGATATTCTAATAATAAACTAAAAAGGAAATTGATTAGATAGTCTTTGAGCGATTTATCATTTTAGAAGTGAGCTATTGTCCTACGAAAAAAAGTTTGAATGTTTCATTAATACTTTATAAGAATAATTTAGAAGAAAGGAAACATTACTGAAAGGTTATTTTCATGTTAATTAAGCTCTTCAATATAAAAGAACTCTAACACAATTTTAATATTTTATTCACAGTCCTCAAAACTGTTAGACATTCTATTGATTGTAGCATGGCTTAGAATTGTTGAAGAGAGAATATAATTTATTTTGTCTTAGTCAGCAAAACAGCAAGTTGTATTACTCACCAAAAGCACTAAATGAAAAACGCTCTTTATACATACACATCTTAGAACCGGTGTGTCCTACAAACAGTGTTGCTAATGTGAAGAAAAGCAATAATGTTTTTTGCAAAAACTTATGTTGCAATTTCTCTTGGATTGAGGGGATTTACCATCAAATCTGTTTAATCAAATTGTAATTAATCAATGGGAAATTAGTCATTAGAAACATGATAGAATCATAGAATCATTAAGGTTGGAAAAGGACCACTAGGACCCATCTAGTCCAGTGCCAACCCATCACCACCATGCTTGCTAACCATATCCCTAAGTGCCACATCCATATGATTCTTAAACATCTCCAGGGACAGTGACTTCACCACCAATCTGAGGAGACTGTTCCAATGCATCATCGTTCTTTCTGAGAATGCTTTTTTTCTAATATCTGACCTGAACCTCCCCTGTGGCAACTTGAGACCATCCCCTCTTGTCCTTTTGCTGTTACCTGATATTCATCTCTGTTCAGTGATTGACAGCAGGAAGTATACAGGGACATGACGTACTAATGCAATGTGTATCAGACTTGATGAGCACTTGAAATTCAGTTTCTGTATGAAACATGAAAATACAAGTTTTTAAATGCCAGACCTTAGAGATAGTTTGCTTAGTAAATTATTTGTGAATGTGAAGTACGGTGCTGCTGTGACTGACTTATTTTATTAATCTGTCCCTATCAACTATGTGCTGTGCTATTTCTTGAAACACAGCAAGAGTAAAAAAGGGTGTTTTTTTTTTTGTTTTTTTTTTGTTTTTTTGTTTTTTTTTCCCCGGAGGAAACCAGGGGACATATAAACTGGCATTTCTCTCCATGCTTCATGACACTTGGAACTGGGAATGGGGTGGAAGACATCTTTTCCCCTTTATCAAGTAGGACTACCATATTTATTCATCCATGTTAATTATAAAACTATATACTGAACTAATCACACACTGTTGTTCACCACTTCCCTTAAGAAGATTTTAAGGCTTTCCAAAACCAGTAATACTGGGACCTGATGGTCAGGTATACTAGTTGCATGCCATTCTTTTTTTTGTTACCTCTTCCTGATTTTTAGAGTTCCTGCCTTTTAACTTCTGATTTTTATTTTTTTTTCCCCCTCCGTATTTTCTTCCCTCTTATTCACTGATCTACTCTTTATTTTTCTGTTCTGAATTGTACTTCTTCTAACATAGGTCACAGTGGATGTACTTAGCACGCTTTCTCAAGAGCATGGGAAAAGCTTGATTGGAATATAGATAGAAAGAATCAAAGACCCTACTGAAAGTAAACTTTCAGATATCCTAAGGCTGACATGGTAATTACAGATAATTGCTTTAATTCTGGTAGAGTTCATTGAGAAGTAGCCAGCCTAGGCTCAGAGTGAATAAGTAGAACAACAGTGTGTGATTAGTTCAGTATATTGTTTTATAATTAACATGAATTAATAACTTGCTTAAAGAAGAAATTTTAAAAAAACCAAAACAATTAGATTAAGTTGCTTTTTGGCATTGAAATCTGTGAAATAGGCTCGAAATTAGAAAGTATTGTTAGTCCATTAACAAATGAAGTAGGGATGCTGATACTTTCTTACTACTCTTTTGTCTACCCTGGCTCTGGTAACAGCTTCTTAACACAGGAGTCTTAGAGAACAAGATTCACTGTTTCTTTCTGTTTGAAAAGTGCACCAACCATTGTGCTATATTTTACATTTCATCTTCCTTATTGTAACAGCTGCTGGGCATTAAATTAAGGGGAGTAAATCTTAAGAAAGCACTTAAAAAACAAAACAATAACCAAATGCCACTCAGGCTGTATTAAAATGAGGAGAATGTTTTCTTTCATCTTGAAAGTGTTTGAACCCGTCTTCTTTAACAAAAACACCAAATAAGAAGATAGAACCAACCAGCCCATCTGCCTCCCTCACCCCACCCAAATAGCTCATGTGACCATTGTTAGCCCAAACTACTAATTCATCAACATTGTGAGCAGCTGAGACAGGTTTTCTTAATGACAGGAAATACCATGCAAGCTAGTGCAAAGTAAGCAGATTTTCTTTCACATTTTGTGATTAATTTGTGCTCTAAATTTTCTCCATTATGTTTCTCTAAGCTTTACGTTTGAAGTTATAGACAAGGGCAGGGACTGGATAAACAAAAATGTTTTCTCCTTGTCTGTCAGACTTGTGGAATATGGGGACAAATTTTGTATATTCTGATTAATAGAAGATTTTTGATGTAAAGATGTTGCACCAAGGATACTTTAAAGTACTTTGAGTACTTTTTAAAAAAAGTACTTTCTAAGTACTTTGAGGTCAGTGATTTATGTGTCTGTGATTTTTAAATCTTCCATTAAAAAAGAAAAAACTCTTCCCACTTAGTCTGTTGTAAGATCCAGTATTCTTCTTGCACAGCAGGCTTTTATATAGCTTGTTTAGCACATGTAGCTGTATTTGCTGAAGCCATAGCCTGTTGAATTTTTACCCAGTTAAAAATAAGACCACAGTGTTGGCTCATACTGGAGGAGAAAAAGATTAGGAAGTCTAAGCCATTGACAGATTCTGAAACTCTGAAGATCAGAGGAAGAAGATTGACTAGAAACAACTGGAATGAATCCAGACAAAAAAAGACCTCTAAATCTAATATTACTATTGGTTCTGACTGTCAGGGAGAGATTAGGTATGTAAACTGCAAAGGCATAATTACATACTGATTTTTTGTTGCTGTTGTTGTTCTATGTCCCTTATTGAAGCCTCCTAGCTTGAGCTGTTGCTCTAGTGCCAATTCTCCTGATGTTTGGTTTTTTGTTTTTTGTTTTAAACTTACTGACATTGCTAAATAGGAATATAACTGATGTTCCATAAAGCCCCAGCATGTTCACTTTCACCCTTTAATAATGTAAGTGAATATCATATTTTGGCAGGAAGGAACCTCAAGAAAGATAGAGTCTAGTGCCCTACTCAAAGCAGGACTAACTTTGTTAGATCAGGTTTCTCACATACTGTCTAGCAGTCTTCTGAATATCTGTAAGGATGAAAATGTCATGGCCTCTCTGTGTCCTTGTTGCAGTGCATCATCTGTTTTGTAGTAAACTTTTTTTGCTCAAAATTCTTAATGGCAATTTGCTTTCCAGTAGTGTGTCTTCCCTCACATCTTTTTATTGTGAATCTCTGAGAAGAGTCTGGCTCCGTATTTTCCATAATATTCCTCTTCATAATGAGAATTTCTTACCACAGATCAACTCAGTTTTATTTCTTATATATATAAGCTTTGTTTCTTATATAGTTAGAAATCAAGGAAATTGCATTTCCTGAGCTTACATAAGAAGTGCTACAATGTTCATTGTTACTTGCTGTGAGTCTAGAAAGACACTGTCTCCTGTTGAGTAATTTCAATTATGATAGTTGGAAGTTAGCACATAAAGAAATGTGACAATTTAAACTGTGCTTAGCAGACAACAGTCTGTTAAAGTAACAGACGTTGACGATACAGTTCAATATTGATTACATTCTGAAAGTAACTATTTCAAAGTGTTTTAACAAAACATTCTTTCATGGGCTTATAATTATCTTTGTTAGAAAAGAATATTTGCTTATAACTCTTAAAATGTCTTTTTGTTTTTCCTGAAAAATACTTATTTCAGAAGCTTTTCCTATTTTCTGAATCAAAGTCACCAGCTCGAAAGTTGCACCTCCCTAATTAGTAAAAAGTTCAAATATCATTAATGTTTAAAAAAACCACTGCTTGGTGTTCACAAATTAACAAATGATAGATGGTTAAATATACATGTGACTTTGAGACACGGGTCTTTATAATTCTTCAATAAACTTTTAAAATGTCTGTGAGTTTTAGACACTGGTTACATGATATGCCATTTTATGCAGCTATTGAGGTTTAATGTGTATTTATGCTTGTGTTTCTGGACTGGTCACAATGTGGAAGTAATGCAATATCTCTTGAGTGTAAGGAAGAGCAGGAGTTTGTGATGTGGCTGTCAATGTTCTCAGTAGGGATCTGAATCAATAATAATAATTCAACTGTCTAAACCTTTTCTTCAACAAATCAACTGATTTCTGTGGAATAGTATAGTATATGCAATCTATACAGCATAAATTAGATCAACTCTACTTTTCTAATATTATTCAAATGTATTCAGTGTAGAGCATAAATGCTCATCGTTAATTTTTTTTTTTTAAATAAATTTCTAGGGTTTTTTTTTTTTTGTTTGTTTGTTTGTTTGTTTTAAACTTATCTGGCATTTGTGCTTCTTGAATTTCATTAATCCTATTAAAAATTAAATAGTATTCTGCACTGAAGTGCCATCAGGAAAGATGAACAGAAGTTCTAATCCAAAAAGAATCTTTGTGAAGGCAACTTGTAAATTAGGAATTCTGAAACAAAGAAATCAAGTTCTGTATTTGCAGCTTTTCTTGACAAATGCTGGTGCTTTAAATTATACAGCTATTCTTTCTCTGTATAGATTTTCACAGTACTTACAGCAATTTATAGGTCCAGAGTACAGCTGCTGGAAAATATTTATTCTCAGTTCTGTATTAAATCTATCATATACAAATGCATTAACATTCAGTACAGAGCTCAAGGGCTTATGGCTTTTTCTTTCTTGCTCTGAGTTGCTATCCTATAAATGTTTGCAGAGTATGCAGAAAACAATGGTGAGAAAACCCAACTGATATGCAAGAATAAAGAGAAACTGTTATCCATGATAACACTCAAAACAAACTGATATTGCACTGTAAGCTGAATAGCCAAACAGATTCTTTCGTTAGCATTTCTGAAAACTGAAATGCTAATAATCTTGTTTTGATGGATCAACATTTCAGTTTCATTTTCTTGAGTGCTGTTCTTCACACACATCAATTGTGCGTTCTTACTCACTTAGCATTCTCTGCAGTGTTTGAATTACATGCTTCTTAAAATAGAATGGAAAAATATGTCATTGAGTTATTTGATTCAGTTTGATATAATTCTGTGCTTTTTCACAAGGAAAAAATAAATTCGTCTGTTTTGTATTGTTGACAGATATTTATCATAAATATTTTAAAATCGTTAAACTGCAGCTGAAGTTTATCATGTAAGTAGTGGCAAGCACCTTGACTTTATTTTGGGTCTATAATGTATGAGAAAATCTCAATTGAAACAGTTATATGAACTGCATACTTGCTTATGCATGATGATTTCACATCTCTCACACTGGGGTATTAAATCCAGGAAAACTGAACTGTGCTCTGTTAGGACCAGGGAAAGCTTGTACCTTGGGGACCTTGAATGGTTGAGTTCAGGACCGCTTTATAGCTAATGTGAAAGTTGGAGTCCGTTTACATATGATAATATGTATAAAAACAAGGCTGAAACAAAACAGGATAAATATGAAACATTCATCAGTTTGGTACCTGTTAAATTGTGTATCAGTGAAACTTCTAGACTTCTGCTATTGGTATTTTTGACTTTAGAAGTTTCTAAGCAGCATAATAGCACTAAGGCAGAGAATAGAACATTGTCTATTTAATAAGCATCTCCAAACTCCTCCTAATTTGAAACGAATGTTTACAGACATAACCTGGCTTTACTGACAAATGACATTTTTCATGTGCCTTTAATTGTACTTGAGCAGTTATGTCCTGTCTTCATGTATGTTCTGGACTTCTGGTTCTTATGCAGTCTCAGTTGATAAGCTTAGCAAATCAATCAGTGCCTGTATACCAGGTCTCTGAAATTCCCTAGAGGTTTTTTCAGTCTTTTCTGAGATAATTAAAAATATGCACAATCATGGTATTCCAGCTGCAAAGCATTTTGAAAAAGACTATTTACCAAAGCATTGTTTGCTCATTTAGTTCCCCTGATGAGTGCATATTAAAATGATCTTGAAGTTTTAATTTCCTTCTGCTCTCAGTGTTAAGGCAATCTATGATTTTCAAAAATTGGATGCCAAACTTAAAAAAATCAGTGAGTTCAGTTTGTCCTGAATTGGCTGAATGGATGGGCTTCTGGAGGTCAAAGAAGTGAATTCTCTTTACATTATATATATTTCAGCTCTATGTTCTCTCTTTTTCTTTACTTCTTTAAATCCTTTCTTTGCCTCTCTCTCGCTCCTGAAGATGGGATAAGAGCTGCTGGAGGTTCAGATCTGGTGTTTGACCTGGGTCACTTTTGCTGATGAATGTTTCCTGCTCTAATACTAGATGTGCTCATTAACGACAAATATGACCACATCTGTAACTAGGAGAAAACCTTCGTGAGCTTAGATATTAAGTGGCAGAAAATTGAGAGCTAGACTTAAATAAAAATCCTATTACATTAATTCTAAGAGGGAAAAATTTCTTTGCAACATTTCAAAGGCAACAACTTCATCTAGGAGGCAGTTAAGAGAGTAGGTTGTTAGATACATTCTGAAATAATAGATAGGGAAATGACAACAAGGTGTTGTTCTGTAATCTGTAATGGGGTCCGAAGAAGTTGCGGAAGTATATGAGACAGTGGTGTGCAGCAGTTGCATTTTGATAGAAGGAAGTCATCTTAATAAACTATTCCTCCTTACCTGAACAGCAAATTCTGGGGAAAAAAACAACACCACTAACAAGAACTGTAAGCTAAACAAACCTCCTTGGTATGTTAATCAGACATGATCAAGTTTTGGTACTCTTTTTTGCAATGTTTCTGTGATATTATGTACCAGTTTGTGTATGATTGATGGTAAATGGGTGTACATACTGAGAGAAAGTTGCAAGGTATCATTTCCTGTGGAAACCTGTCTCCTGTAAATCAGGGTTCTTTGAAGACAGAACAGTCTTTGTGAAGCAGAGTATATTAAATTCTTAGTTCTTAAAACCATGATTTGAAGTCAGCTTAACTAGCAAAAGTGATTAAGTTATTGAGAATGCACAGATGTATGTTTCTTTTGATTCACTGCAGTTCAGAACTTATGGGCATATCTTTTCAGTGTTTAACTTGCTCTTCTTGTGTTACTGATCTGAACTGATGCCCTATATTACTAATGATTCTATACCATGATTCTAAAACTTGATACAATTGTGTGGGAAATAAAACCCACTGTATTTTAAAATCAGTAATATGCAGAACATTTAAGGCGTTACCAGACAGCTGAGGAACAAGTTTGAAAACAAATGCTAATCTTTATTCATCTTAATATGTAATTTGGTGATGGAATTACTCTACATGGTTGCTCTGCTCATGTAGAGAACCTTGCTGATAGGCAGCTTTCTTGAAAATCAGATCTCATTAATGTACAGCAAGTTTTTACCAAGTGTTTGACTACCAAATCCCAAATTGTCAGTGTGCTTTATTAGCAGTTGTAAAAACACAGGCTTAGAAATTCTGAAAGAAATGAATGTGTATCTGCTTCTTTTGATAGATACCAAAGGCCATCAGAATGCCTGGGATTAGTGCCACTTGTCTTCCACTTGTCTTGTGAGGAGAGAATGAGAGATCTGGTCTTGTTTAGTCTGAACAAAAAATTTGAGGGGAACCTGACAGCAGTTTTCCAGTACCTACAAGAGGAGCCTGAATAATCCCATGTTACTATGAAAGTTAATCTTACGTTGGTTTGGTAGAAGAGGCAGTGGTTATTCTACAGCTTCTAAAATGTTTCCTTCACAAAGGATCCTCTGTGTGTGTCTATTAAATAATACATGCCTACAGGTATATGTTTATAGTTTTGATTTGACTTAGTGATCACTTTCTCATGTAAGGAAGTGATCTTTATTATCGCTGTGTTGTTTTATTAACCTAGTTAGGAGAGACTCTGGCCTTTACTCTTGGCAAACACAGGAGCTTCCCATTTCTGCTTTGGAGCTGTGGATGCCTTTTAGGTGAGGCTCACACTGTCTCCCCTGACCACTCAAGACATTGTTCTCATGACAGATCTTTGTCCAGTTATTAATTAAATTGTAATAAATTTCTGGCTAATGTTCAAATCTGAGAGGAAAGCTTTCATATGTTAGCTCTTATTTTTCCTATGAGCCTTTAAGGTCCATTTCACTTCCATTTGCATATATTCAGTGCCATTCTTGAACCATTTATTTAAGGATTTGTGTGAGGATTTGTAGATAATGGATTTAGGGTCAAGCTGACCACTAAAACTGCCTTAAAGAGCACACAGGCAATTAGAAATCAGTGCACATACTTCTGTACTGCAGTTTTATGAAAAGTAAAATGCATGGTTTTTTTTGTCTGAGTTCTCAGCATTTCTGCATTTTTCTTTGAGTGAACTGTGTTACAAGGAGGTAGTAATGTATGCTAAGTTGTCTTGTGGAGCTTTTAGTGTTTGCCTGGGTGTTTTTTGTCACTACATGTACATTCTAATTGTCACAAAATATGTGCTGTAGTCTTTTAACATCAGTGCTTAAATGTACATTTGAACCTTAAATGTCTACCATAAAGTTTTTTTTTTTTTCCTTTTTCTTTCCAGAAAATGAAAAGATGAGAAAGTGATTTAAGACAAGAGTCAATATAAGCTAGTTTTTATAATTCTTTTACTATTTTTAATGGAAGAATTTTTCTTCGTTTACTTCTGTTACCACCCTCAGTTTATTTCCTGTATCACAGTGGTCACTGAGTTACTCTATCTCCTAACTTAAAACCAAATGCTTAGCATATTTATTTATTTATTTATTTATTTATTTATTTATTCATTTCTCTTTTGTGTAATATTGAACATTTTGTTGAAAGTTTCCCTGCTAACAGTGTAGCAAAGTCAAACATGCTGTCTGGCAAAGGAGTAATTAAGGGAATAGTTAAGAAAGGGAAGTGACAAAATCGAATAAAAGGGGCAAATGGAAGGAGTGAAGTTTGCAGCATTTCTTACTATGTTTTTATAGAATTAAGTATGATGATAAGACTCATAAAATTCTAAGAGTGTCTACAGAACATCAATGTATTTTTGGGTACTAGATGTGAGCATGACAACTTTACCTACTTCTTACTTTGTTCTTTGCATCTATTATGAAGACTTGTGAGGCTTTGTTTTTATGAAAATGGCCAGATTTTTGTGGCTGGCTTATCAATTTTGATTTTCTAAGGACATATTCCTGGTTAGAAAATATTTTTTTTGATTGGGAAAAGTCCTTTGGAAGGACTTTTGAGTTCAATTATCTGCTTAAGATGGAACACAGAAAGAAATGCTTAGGTATAGAAGCCAGAGAGACTAAACTGTTGTGTATCTAATGTGTAGCTAATGTATCTCCTGGTCTGTAGCTCCTTTGTGTCATAATAGACACGCTTTCCCTACCTTCCATGCTTCCCAGATCCCTGAAGTTCAGAATTCTCATCTCTAGCTGCTGTCCTTACTACAGAGTGCTTGGGACATAGGCTGGCATGGCAGGGATGCAATCACAAGAAAAGTGTTTAGATGCAGCAATCAAAGACTTCTTTATTAACCCTATCTACATCTCTGTCCTTCTCTATTGCTTATTAAGATAGGCATGTTGGAGAGGAGAGAGAGCTGATTTCCAGCCCACTCTTTTCACAGGAAATATCTTTTTAGGAAAGCAAAGTGTGAATATTTCATAGTGCTAGTTATAAAATACAATTTTTAAAATGTGATTGTTTTACACAGATCTTGTTCATTCCTTGTGAGGTAAAGAAGGCTGCATCATGAGTACAATTGAAGATGTAGTCATTTTCCTAACTGTTTGATAAGTGTAACTCATGTCCTTAAACAGACTGCAGGTAGAAAAATGAATAACAACAACAATACCCCCAAACAACATAATTTGTGCATTAATTGTTAGATTTGAAGTGCTTTTGGCAATATATGTCATGTTTTTTTGCTGACAGGATTTGAAATCTAGTGATCAGCGAGATGAAATTGCTGCAGCACGTGCAACACTGAAAGAAAATTCCTCTCTTCTTCATTCAATATGTTCAGCTTGTTTGGAACATTCAGATGTTGCATCCCTTACAGCCAGCAAGGATTCAATTTGTAATGAAATACAAAATGCGCTCAATGTAATTTCTAATGCTTCCCAAGGAGTTGGGAATAAAAAGGGACAACCTGCAACTTACAGAGCTACTCTAGGAAGTGCACTTGATGAGCTTGAGGTAGGTACACCCTTAAACTTTTCATTTTGCAACGTATTTGGAAAAATGTTTTATTTCAGTTTGCATCTATGGCTGTTAAGTGAAAGACCAACGCTCCGCTTAGTGTTAGCCTAAATAGTATCACCCTAAATTATTTCATTAGAAAGAATCACTTTATTCAAAAATGCTTGCAATTAAGGATTTGTTTCACTATGTTGCTTCCTTCAAATAGAATTAAAGAATAAATTCCATGCATGTAACTAATGGAGGAGACAGAAATGTCCTTGCACCCATAAGTTCAGTTTATAAGTAACAGTGACTCTCTAATGATTGCAATTACAGCTGCATTGACTGTGTTTGAACTAGTGCAATACAAGGTGATGTGATTTACTCTGAAACTTGTCAATGGAATCATTATGTAATTTATGAAATTGAAGATTAAGAAACTTAACTATGTCTTTAAATTCATGTTAAATTGAGATGAGTAACATACTTTAACAGATCAGTGGTTTTACTTTTGTATTTAACCAAATATTTGGAGAATGTCAGCTCTTTCTCTGCTCCTAATCCTTAACTTCTGTATGGAGTTTTCCCTTTTCCTCGAACTTTTCTGATTCTTCCATGTGTAATTTTCCATTATCTTGCTAAAATTGATGAAAGACCTCCTGAGGATGGGGTGATGGACTGCATTACTCATCTGGTATAGCAGATGTAAGCTCAGAGTAAAACAAAACAAAACAAAAAATGTAATGTGAGTTACTAAACCCATTTGCAAATGTGGGCCTTTTTGGTTGAAAAAACTCAGTTTTGTCTGATGCCAGCCTTGTAACTGCAATGTTGTTGATATATTTTCAAGAGAATTAATATTGTGACTGATTATAATAGATTTTGTTTTAAATATTCAATGAATGGTTAAAAAAAGTTTGAAATCCCTACATATTATAAATCTTGTAGTGTTAGTGTATTGATCAAAACAGACTTTTCAGTAATGCCCTGAGCTGAATTTGACAGGCTCTTTCTTTCATCCCCAAAGGAATGTTACACAGTGTTATGTCAGCCATTCTTGCTGTTTACACTAGGGTTTAAAGTTACTAACTGTTTTCTTACTAAATGAAAGACAATAACTTTTGCGTTAAGTGATGTGATATGATGATACCCTGAAGTACAATGTAGTTTAAATTAGAGCTACTGTTTAACCAAGAAAACAAAAAACAAAACATAAAATGAAACCAGAAAAAAGTCCAACAAGATAAAACAAAATTTGGCAAAGTGCTTGCATCGTTTGACTGCAGATAAATTTATCTTGATTATATGTGAGCAGTACCATCTTAATGAGATATTTTTAAATCAGAATTTTGATAGTCATTCTATGGATAATTTTCTTCTGGGTTGAATTTGTTTTTATTGGAAACATAACAGCATAGAAGCATCAATTGTAAAAAGCCATTATGTTAATGGAATTTTAAATTTATTTTTGCCTAGATACCCCAAACTGGAATTTAAGCTGTATGTGTTAAATAAGCATAATTTAGAGAGCTTTTATACTTTTAAAAACGATCTTATAAATTAAATGATTGAGCTTTTCTTTCTTTAATGAATGATCTATTGGCTGAAGACCTGAAATAACCCCTTTGCTCTGTCTTGTTGCTGCAAATACAGTGCCATGATATAAGCTGATGCAGTAAATAGTCTGTTGGGAACAAATCTTGTTAAATATTTATAGTGTAGAAAATATAACAGAGCTTACCCAACAGTCTAGTATATAGATGGTTTGCAATGTCATTCCTCCTTTGCCAGTGCTGGCAGTGACAGATTAAGTATAGATTTTTTAATCAGGAAGCTAATAGTAGGAATGAGAACAGTTAACTTTTTAAATCAGTAGATTCTCAAGAATTCCTCTTACAGGCTCCATATGAATAAACATATTATTCACAATTAAATTCAAAACTATCGCATATTTAATTGCAAGTATGTGGATGTAGGTTACCTATGCTTTTCGCTAGTAATGCATCTTCTAAATGTGAAGAGATTTTGCACAAAATGACACGGGTCATCTATGCTTGACTCAGTGTGTTCATTTGACCTGTTGTTCTTTACTGACTCTGGCCATGTAGTAGGACAGTTATATATGAGATGTTAAAATACTGTAGATCAGTCCAAAATATTAGCAAATGCAACCTGGTTTCTGAATTCTCATGATAATTCTTCCATGGATCAGAAGGCAAATGAGGGGTAAAGTAGCCAAGTAATAATTTTGGTTAGGTGCTCATTTATGTTTAAAATCTGAGGTAGTTAAACACTATTTAACCCTGTTGAAGCAAAAAAGTGTAACTACTTATTGCATATCTGTCATTCTCCAATTGTTTGGAAATCAAATTATCTTTTCCATTTAGGTTACTGATCAGAGTATTTTGATGAAATTGCTTTAAGTATTAAATCTGTGGGCAGAATTTTAAATCATATTTTCCTGGTTACTGTTGCCTAGCAGTCTTCTTTCTTAAATTTAATTCAGAGCTGAACTGTAGCAGCTTTTTGCTGGCACTATTTGTTCATCTTTTTGTGCATTTTCTGCAAACTGTCTCCTTGGAGAACCTCTCTTCCAATTTTCATTTTCATTTATTTTGGTAACTGAAAGGCTAACTGACTGTAGTAATCAGGTGTGGCTTAGTCTTCTGTGATAAAACTACTTCTTAAAGGTGAACTTTCTGTGGTTATACTTGAGTATTCTAGTTGTGCATTTTATGTTATGATCCACACTGTGTAGTACAGGGTTGAGAGTACTTGAGATACAGGAATCTAACAGTGAAGCTGCTCATCCAGTGAGTAGTGCCAAGAGGATTTAACTGTAGCAGAGGTGAGGTACCACAGAACAGTTTGGCATTCAGGGCTGTAATGTGAATGTGTATTTCAAATCTCTAATACAAATAAACCTTCCTTCCATGTCATAAATGGATGTACTCACCTCTGGAAGCTGACTATCTCTGGAATACCTTCCGTTATCATTTGCTCTGGAAGAGCAGATTGAGATTATCTCTTTGATATGAGTTAATTTAGAGAATAGAAACAGCATAAAAAACCAAAAACCAGTAAACATTAAAAAATCAGTGTCTAGCTTTGTACAGTTTTTACTAGTTAATGAAATATAAGCTTTTTCCTTTAGTTCTGTTGTGTATTTGGATATAGCTCAAGTAATGGGGACCTATGTAAATAATTGATTAAACATGTTATGTAGGAAAACAAAGTTCACTGTTGAGAATTATTTGAATTCTGATCCTGAAGTTATGCATTCCTTCTTAAAGGGGTGACAGATGGAAGAGTTTGTTTTCCCCTACATTTAGGAGTCCATAAAGGCACCTCTTACCATTCTCTTTCAGTTTCCTGTACTACATTTCCATAATTTTCTGCAACATGTAATGTTTGAGATATGAAGTAACTTAGCTTGCCTCCAAGTAAAAAGGGTGAAGTGTTCCTTTGTGTTCAGCCATTTTGTTGTTTTCTGTAAGGAAAAAAAAAAAAAAAAAAAAAAGAGAGAGAGAGAAAGAACAGAAAAAATAGATACCTCAGTATTAATATTAATGTATTTCTAAGTTATACTTGTGAACGAACAGTATCTTACTACCTTCATGCTTTAGGAAATACGTCTTTAGATAAAATTCCAACTGTATGTGGAAATAGCTATTGTTGAAAAGGACAAAGGACTCTTTAATATTTAATTAACTAATAAACCAATCTGACTCCATTCACAGCCAGTAAGACTTTAGGGGGTATATGGAGATACTTCGGAGAAGGAGAGCAAATGGTGCTCCTTCTTTCTCTTTCTTTTCTTTGGATTTTCCCCTTATAGGCAGAGACTACCAAGCCCTGGAAAAATTTTAATATTTTTTATCTCTTGGAGACTGCAAAAGTCAAATTTGTTATAACTATCAAGAATTAATCAACTCACTCCAACTTCTTTACTTCAGCAAAAGTGTATAAATTGAGGACTGCTTTTATTCCTTTGCTTTGTTTGCAAGTCCTAATTATGGCTTAATACCAATTTTACACTGACTCTGAAGTTGTGTGAGACTCTTTTTTCCATAATCAGAATATTTTGGTTTTCTACATCCTTTAGTCAGGAAATAATTAAGGGGTACAAAATAGGGTGAGTGTGTTGTTTTTATGGATATGCAATTAGCTGGCTTTTTAAAGTACTCAGTCTCCTTCCCTCCCGCTTACATTCAAGCTCCTTTCCTGTTTACTGTATGTTTCTGGATAAGAAATGGAGCAAAAACCCAGGAATTTGGAAATGCTTACTTACTGCTTTAACTTAATCTCAGATGCTTCTACTGGATGCGCAAAAATGCTTGATGTAAACTTATAAACTATTTTAATTTTATATCCTGTCACTTCATGCAAAAATTCATAAACTCAGTGACACCAATTCATATAGTTTTAGATTTTTTATTGTCTCAGAATAGACGATAGTAAATTGGAATAGCAGTAGCATGGTCTGTTATTATTAATTTACTCTGCTGTGGTATGAAAATTACCAAATCAATATGGCAAATGTGGAGACAGAAACTCAGAAGTACGTTTTGCCTCTGGTCACTGTGAAATTTGACTAGAGTTTATGTAGCCCAAATTTCTGACATGAAGTAGAACAGGAGCCTGAAATTTTTCTCTCCAGAAGGACTTTCACAGGTTACTTAAGAAGGATTGATGTCCACTGTTATTATGTTAATAGCCTTAAGCACTGAGTATTTAAATAGTAAGAGTACTTTTCAGTGAGACTGATTACCTGAGAGTTATGGATCTATAGTGAAAGTGGAACACAGGGAAACCTACACTGCTCCTGCAGGATGGCAAATAAGAGAAATAACCTGCACTGCCTGATGCCAGTATTAAAATACTTCATTTGAAAATACTCAGATTATGAAGTCTGATTTTTCTCTAGTTTAATCGGAGAATTAAACCTGTAACAGAAAAACTCCTTAACTCATCAGTAGTATGCAAGAGTGTGCTAAAAAGTAATAACAAAGTTGAAGATAACCACAGTTCCATTTCCTAGATGTTTTAAAATGTAACACAGTACTTGAAATCTGAAATGGAAAAATACTTAAAATTTTCTGGCTTAAAAGTAATTCATTTATTCACATATTCTCTGGAGATATTCAAGACCTGACTGGACGCCTACCTGTGCGACGGACGTGGTGTAGGGAACCTGCTTTGGCAGGGGGGTTGGCCTCGATGATCTCTAGAGGTCCTTTCCAACCCCTACAATTCTGGTTTGCCTGACCTGAATTCCACTTCGGGATACATGGCATGGTTTTCTTGTTTAATGTTTTTTTCTGACTGCTTAGAATATGGATGAACCAGCTAAGCAGATGTAGTTGGAATGTAGACTTAGTGATCTGGACAGAAATGACAAATTCAGATGTTCAGTTTGATTAAAAATGAGTAGTTTGAATTTCTTTGAATGCTGAAGCTCCAGTAAACTTGCTTTTGTAATGTATGAAAATGTCACCTCTTCTTTTCTTGTTCCTTAGAGTATTTATCACAAAAACATAATTAGCTTTACCATTCCAAAACACTTTGTGGCTTTTGTTTATCACAGCTGGTGAAAAGCTAGAGGGTGCTTCGGTGTCCTCTGAAAACAGTCATTGAACAAAAGCTGCTATTTGTGCTTTGTGGGTACTGAGCCTGTTAAATGTAGCAGCAGCAAATTTCTGCCCTGATGTGTGTCTGTATTAGACTAAAAAACATCAGAATCATCAGACTGCTCTTGTAACATCTCAGTGATGAGATGGCACTGCTGTTTTTGTTTGATATATGGATGACATTCTGATCTCTAGAAGTCTAAATATGGGAGATACTGGACCTCCCTACAGGCATACAAACAAAGCTGAGCTTCCATTCTGGGATGCTTAAAACATAGAACATTACTGAGTTGTAAGCATCACATACCCAGTGTTATAGTTGTACATAGAGATAAAAGCATAGTATAAAATTCATTTCTTTTAAAAATTTACAATGCAAGTGCATGGTAGAACCACTATATGTGGGAATAAGGAAGTTAAGAAATGCAGACAGACACAGGAAACAGTTTCAACAAATACTTTTTGACAGTAACAGTGATAAAACTTTCAGTGGAGAAACAGTGTTGTCTAAGAACTTGTAAAGATGGCATGCAGCTGCCTTTTTTAAGACATACCTTATGCATACTATGAGGCTAGTTGGTGGGGCCTCAGTTTTTTATCTGTAAAATTAGGTTTATTGCTTTTATTCTTGGAATGGAATATTGTAAAGAATGATAGACTAAGTACTAAGATACTTCAGAGATAAAAGCACATCTATATTTATAAAGAAAACAAATAGTGTTTCTGATTCTAGTGAAATGTCTTGTAGAAGAAATGACAGGTGCAAATGTAGAAGAGACTGAGGCAAAGGATGAAAAATACACAGTCTCATGCCAAGTTAAAGTAGAAAATAGAGACAACTTGACATCTTCTGACCACAGCTACGTTGTTGCCAGCATGGCAAGCAGGTAGGTGTTATCTTATTCTGTGAGGCACTTTGGTGTGAAACAGCTCTAGCTGGAAAGCTCAGGTGCCAGTTTAGCACTGAATCCAGGCAAGCAGAGTTTGATAACATGGATTTTGGAATAGAACTAGTGAGATCTGGTTGACAGAGAGAACTTGGCTTTGGCTACAAATGATCTGTGCCTGTAGGGCAAGGATACTGGGATCTGTCATAGTCAAAAGTATTTTTGATATATCAAGATAAAAGAGCTTGTTGGAAGTGGAGGAAAGCTAATGTCGCTGTAGTTCATGCAGATGGAAAACAAAGCAGTAACTTAATTAGGCTGGCTATTCTTACCTTTACTTTTTAAAAATATTTTCCAGCATTTGATTATCCAGGATCCTCATGTAGTGAGTGAAGAGAAAATAAGGCCATCACTAGAGAAACGTTTGGAAGCTATTATCAGTGGGGCAGCTTTGCTAGCTGATTCTTCCTGCACACGTGATTTCCATCGAGAACGCATCATTGCTGAGTGCAATGCGATCCGTCAAGCTCTCCAAGACCTGCTTTCTGAATATATAAACAATGTAGGTAACCAGATTTTTCTCCTTTTTAAGAAATGTTTCTAGTGAATATAGATTACGTGGAAGTACTTTGGCATGATTATCTTGTAATTGCTTGTAGTTTAACCTGCATTTCTCATCATGATCTTCACAAGGTTGAACGGAAAACTTGTCTATATAAATTTAAACCAAAGCTGAGTACAGACCTTCAGAATGAGTAAAAATTTAATTATGTCATATGGCCTATGGAAAATGCTGTATTACAGGTATGACATATATGTTGATATAATTTTATATTTACTGTGAATGACAACTAGGACAGACTATACGTCATTCTTCTTATGCTAGGAAAAAAATTTCATCATCAATTTTAGAGTGTTCACATCACCATGTTTGATTTGTTCAAGGGCGTTGAATTACAAGGGCAGAAATGACTTAATTGCTAAATTAGAAAGCTAGAATTTTCAGTGAACCTGAAATCAGATAGTCTGGAATTCTCATAGGCCAGTTTATCTGTGAGTTTTAGAAAATTAATATAGTTTCTTAAAGTAACTATTTGATTTTTAAAGTGGACATAGCACTTCTTACTTGTTACGTGATGAAACAGTGAAGGCTCAAATATTATGAAGGGTACACATTGTTAATATTGTGCCCTTCTGCTGGAAACATTTCTTGTACGTATGCAGTTCTTATCAAAAGAGTACTTGAAGAAGATGCATCCACCACACTGAGAAGATAATTTTGATACGGATGTTTGTTTATTTTTGTTTTGATCAGTCCAAAAAAATCACTGAGGGTTTGTGGCACGGACCCTTTGGTATAATTATATTTGGAAGAAGTCAGAATACATGGTTGTAAGTCACATGGTCTGAAATTTTTTACTCTTAGAACAAAACTGTGATTATCTTTTTTTTTTTTTTTTTTTTTTTTTTATCTTAGAAACAATCATATTTCTAGAGTTACACAATGCAGGTTAAGGTAAATGAAGAATATACTGCTCAGTTCAAAGTGCAAACTTAAAGTCAGGTAGCAGCTGTTTAAATATGGCAAAAATGGAAAGTATCATAATTTGCTGAAGAACATACTGTCTGAATAAGGTTGAAAGGATGAGAAGGGAATTAGAAAGGAAGAAATACAGAAAATTTTAAGGAATGTGTTGTTACACTGTGATTAAATTGCAGGAGTGAGTTGAAATATTCTTAGTTTCTTTCAGTGCTTTTGATCTGCTTATGCAATTAATGCTGAACTCAGTGGATATACTATCACTAATGTTTGTTTATGGCTATTACTGAGACAGGATTAAGTAAATTTTTCAGTGAGGAGATTTTCTAACTCAGAAAAATTGAGAGTAAATTCAGTAGAGTGTGCTAGTTTATTGCCACTTTCTGGACTCTCGTATTAATAATTTCAATATGTTAGAAATGTGAATTGAATGAGCTGTAGATGTGTTATACAAATCATTCCTTAACACAGTACAAGTTAAGGAATAGGTGGTGAACTCTTTCCCTGTCCCTGGTTGTACTGCCATGCTCTGTAAGTCCCAGTGTCTACATAATACATTTTTGTGCGAGTCCAAGTGTATGATCTAATGGTGTATTTGTGCCCTGAGGTACAGAGGCTCTGCACCACAGCTTGAACATGAGTGGAATTTTTCCTTTCCATGTAACCACCAAGGGTATGCTTTGTTTAATAGGCCTCTTATTGCAAGGCTACTCAGCCCCGTGAGCAGGAATACAGAGATGAGATGGGAGAATAAATTCCCCACAATTCAGAAGGAGCAGTTAGAGACCTGCTGTTCTACCTGGACAGTCACAGGGTCTGGATGGTATCTACCCAAAGGTACTGAAGGTGGTGGCTAATCTGCTTTCTATCATTTATCAGCAGTCCTGGTCAACTGGAGAGGTCCCAGATGACTGGAGACTTGCTAATGTGATGCCCATCTACAGTGAAGATTAGGAGGATCTGGGATGCTACAGGCCTGTCAGCCTGATCTCAATATTGAGGAAGGTTATGGAGCAGATTGTCTTGACTGAGATCATGCAGTATATGAGAGACAACCAGGGGATCAGACTCAGCCAGCATAGGTTCATGAAAGGCAGGTACTGCTGACCAGCCTCATCTTCTTCTATGACCAGGTGCTCAGCCCACTGGTTGAGGGAAAGGCTGTGGGTGTAATCTACCTAGAATTCAGCAAAGCCTTTGTTTCTGTAAGTCTGACTATACTAAACATATGTACATGAACTTATGATTTATTTCTATTTGAAATACTATAAGGAATGTAGCCTCTGTTGTGCCTAAATTTGTTTTTTACTTATCAATATTCTAAGTCTCTAATAAGGCAGAAGAACATAAAATCAAGAGCCTCTTGGGGTCAGTGATTAAAATGTAGGGCTTTTACTGCAGGCTGGAATAAGTGTCTTTTAAACAGACATTGCCTTTTATGAAAGTGGCTACTTATCACAGGGGCTGTATCACAGTGAGGTGATATGATGGATACATAAGGAATATAGTAGAGGCCTTCTTGGTCTCCAAGAAGCTTAAGGTTTTTCTAACCACATAATAATTCAGTTGTGTTGTGTTTCTATTTCTTTTAAAAGACATTTTTTTGGGGTGTGTTTCTGGATAACTTGTGTGCTGTTGTTATCATCTCTGAATTTTGCTCAGAGATCTATATCAGTAAAGTATACATTTGCACTTCAGGACATCAAATAGCAGAAATTACTAATGTGAATTTGGATAGCTTATCTGTGGTAGAATGATACTATGGTGAGTGGATAATAATGTATTTATAGGAGCAATCATTTTGTTCTAGTAATAAGCATTTGTATTCTCCTATGGACAAGCTATTGTCATGTCTCTGTTCATACTTCAGAACTGAAAATTATCGAATGTATTGGAGTTCAGCAATTTTCACTCCATGTTTCTTGAGTTTTCCATTTTCTTTTATTCCCAGTCACAATAGGGATATGCACTCACCTGGGTGATGAAAAAGAATAATAGGGTTGTAAGTTGTGCATGTGGGTTAAAGTGGGCTGTAGTGAGCATCAATTTCGATGACAGGCACTGCTTTCTCTGCTTTCATTAGTAGGCATGGTATGTCTGAGTAATTATTCTGCACCGCCTGTGGATCTGAATAAAGATCACTAGCTAGATTATTCAGGCAAGGCAGAGAAAAGGTTGAAGGAAGGTTGGATATATTATGATAGCTGACTTCTTCAGTTAACGTTTTTTGGAATGTTGTTTCCTGAGTTTTATTAGTGTCTCTGGATTTTTCAGGGTGTTGATTGAATGTATAGCTGTATTTTGTTATTCACGCTTAGCTAGTATACTTTATAACTTTCCTCAGATACTGCAATTATTTGTTGTATATTTCAAATCACTTGTTTCTTAACTAGGTTTTTATTTTAAAATTACTTAAGATTGGGGCAAATAAGGTCTTTAAAATTACTTGCAATTTTGTTGCCATTTAAAAAAGTTTGTAATCCTGAAAAATGTATCAAATCTGAAGTAGTTATATCAGAAGATGTTTCGGAAAACAAAATTATTTTGTTCTTTTTAAAGAAACTATCCAACTTGATACAGATTGAAAAATGCATCAGTACCACAGAATCATTTTTTATGTTAAAAATATATTTCACAGAAGTGTCTCACTCACAAGTAACAGACACGTGGTGTGCAAACCATCACAGCTCTGTCAATTTGTTGGCAGTTTTGGAGGTTCCCATGATTCTTGTGCCATGGGTGGTGGTGCTTGCTGCTACTTACTGTACTGCTACTGTATTATATGTACTGAGTTTGGCAAGGACCATAGTCAAACCATTCCTTGTCCCACCAGGGGTGGTTTCAGTCTCTTACTGAGACAATGGAGAAAATGGGGGAAGTCCAATAATCAATTTTACTTTGCTAATACAGCTGCGAAACTTTATTTCTGTGGGTTCCCTGAAAGTTGTCTGAAGCTTTCTGCTTCACCACAGGTTTGTGTCCACAATTTCTCAGTGCAAGACATGTTTGTATTTGAGGCATGCTTGGATCTAAGCAAGTGGATTTTATGCAAGAATGGCACCAGGCAAGGAAGTATGTTTGATAACAGGGTGTTACCTAAGACAGGGAATGAATTGTAATCTGCTGAGCTTTCATGTTTTCTCTCTTACTCAAAGAAAACCAGCAATCAACAAAACAGTGTGTTGGACAGTCATGGCTTAACATGGATGGGGAAGGTCTGGCTGAAAGAAAGAAATGCTGGGTAGTTGTAACTTGTGCAATTGCATCTGTATAGATTTCAAACTGCAACTGCTGTTCACTTTTGGAAACCTGAACACTGGAAACATAAAAACAGAAAAAGGGTGGAATACTGGGTGTCTTTATTGCTGGCATAGTTCTGTGCCTTAATCCTGGTCTTGGGTCATGAATTTGAGTGCTATGGAGTATCAGTGCCTTGCTTTATTCATGTATAGAATAGTCTTTACTGGCAGGTTAAGGATTTCTCTTTTACTTCCCCTGAATTTATGAACACCGTGTCCAAATAGTGCTTTTGTTCAGATATTTTCCTGTAGAAATAATGGCTTCAAGCATCTTTTTTATCCTTTTTATGTTATTTTCTGAAACTGTTCTTATAGAGATGATTGGAAGTCAGGTGTAACAAAATATAAACCATGTAAATATCAGTGTATGATGTGTGGGTGGAAAGTGTCACTCAGATTTTGTCTATTGAGTGTTTTTAACGACTTTATCAAATATGATGTCTGCAGGAAAGAAAAGTAATAATTCCAGTAAAATTAGTATGTCCATATGGCATGTTATGCTGGTATTTACAGAGGAAAACATGTTCTCTTGCTAGGTATTGGCTAGGTACTTAATTAATTTGACTTTAAATACTTCTATAGTGAGGTTTTTATACCTTATATGTGTAATTTAAAATTATTATTCTACTGTTGTTTTGTCAAATGGAAAATGGATATTAAATGTTCAGGAAAAAGGTTTTAGTGTGCTTGCAAGAGAAAAGTAATCTAACAAATTCCCTGGACAAATTTACAGTTCAAAAATAAGCTGCAGTTAAATTTACCTGGCTGTATGCAGTCTTGTAGAATTCCTGGTAAACTCGGATCCATGTGAACTGGAGTTATATGATAAAAGGTTTTCCATTCTTAAGCTTTGTTTTTCATTTAACAATTCTGAACCAAGCTATTTCTCGGATTAATCTGATCTTAATTTAAGGGCTTGCACCGAAGTAATGTAGGGTATGACCAGCTCGTCCGTAGAGGATGATTCTGTACAGTAGTTTGTAATTTCAGTTTGATATACCTAACAGCAGAGGAAATATATCAGACAGAAGACTGTTTTGTATTTTTAAGCAACTTTCCAATGAAGTACAATTTCCTCTTCCCATGATGAAATAAATCCTTGATTTTGGTGATAAAAAAGCATTGGAAGAAAATATGATGAATGTTTGTTATTGGAACATCCACATAGCTGTTCTCTCTCTCTCTCTATATATATAAATGTATATTTGTGTGTATATATATATATATATATTTGTATATGTATATATCTTACAGTTTGTGTAAAATACTGTCATTATGTGAAGTTTTTCTTAACCACCTTTCTGTTTTCTCAAAAACCTTAAACTGATCATTTTTCTAACTGTTAGTACGCAGTTTCTAGAGATGCTGCTGAAGTCTGGTATTTCAGAATGCATTTCTATTGTTTATATATGGAGTAGCTGATTTTTCTACAAGCATATTTCTAAATTGTATTTGTTTTCAGATTAGAAAATATTCACTATTTTATATAAAAATTCTTATTAAAAAAAGTTTACTGATCCTTTACGGGAGGCTATAAGTTATTGATATTAAAAATTAATAACAAATCCAAATTTATATCAGACAGGATCCTTTTCCTAAGCAAATTTTAACTTCTTTTAAATTTTCAAATGTGTCTAAATTTACTCTGTTGTTAAAAGCAAATACTTCTTTGTTACTTTTTTCAGATTTAAGAAGTTTAAATACTAGCTACATGAGGTATCGTAATTCTTCACTTATACCAACAAACGTAACTTCTCTCTGATTGAAGTGGAACTATCTGCGTAATTTATATCTGACTTGTCAAGTAATTTCTTGCTTAACTTCTATCTTTTTCATGAGGAAATAACAATGGAATTCCATATGAAGTAAGTTATAATGACTTTTGATGAAATTAACACAGTATTGTAAAATGGTTGCAGAAGAATCTAATTCTTTCTTTACTGTTCAGCTGGAACTTAAAACAGTGATTTTAAAACTTCAACCAGTTAGGGACTGGACACCAGAGAATTTAAATTAAAATTTCACAATTCTATTCTTTTTTTTCTGGAAAGACAATTAAGATGTGGCTTTTAAAGTCTCTCTCCATGATCATGAACATCATTTGTTGGCACTTCCCTTTTGTTTTACCTTTCATTTCAATGTATTATTTTTCAGTAGTTCTTTATCTGATGTGCTACTTTTCCCTAATTAACTAAAAATTAAAAGGAAGTATGTATTCTCATGTCATTGTGATTGTGACCAGTATATGATCAGAAGGCTGACGAATTAAGCAGAAGGCAGGTTCTTACCATATTCATTTAAAAAGCAGCAACAGAAAAAAAAAAAAAAACCCTTTCAAGATCAGCTGAACAGAAGAACTGCCTCTTGTGGTTATTTGTAAGCTTGTGGTGCCAACTGGCACGTTTTGTTTTTGTTGTAGAGTGTGTGGAGAAAATGCATGTCTCAAATCAAACAGCTGCAAAGATTAGTAGCATACATTCAATAAAGTTAATTATTCTAATTACTTTTCTTACTGGATAATCCTTGCGATCTTAGGCTACCCTGATTTTTTTTTTTTTAATATTGTTCCATTACCAGTAGCAAGAATTAAAGAAAATTTATACAAAGATGGAACAAAAGGATAAGCCAGCTACCTAACTAGAGGCTGTATTCAGCAGTAATCTAGGATTATCTTTTCTACTCAATGTTTCTAATTTTTTCTAAACCTTAACATTCAATATGAAGAGTTATCAGTCTGTGAAAGGAAAAAAACATTGAAGGAATTCCCCCTGTTCCCTTCTTTCAGAATATATTTAGTTCTTTTGTGGAGAACTGAAGATTAACAGTCAGTTTGAATGTCACATGAACAGGAAAAAATAAGAACTTCAAGCGACAACTTAATGCTTTGCTGAGTGGTACATTGGCATAGAGCAGCAAAAAGTTTATCTTGCCTGAGAAATCCCATCTTTGTCATCCCTTAGAACCTCAAACTGTTCCTTTTCAGGATGGAGGGCAGCTCTGTGTGAGTCTGCACTTTGAGCTTGGTGCAGAATTTTAAGGGCATATGAAAGAACAGTGGGAAGTGTTTTCACAGATTTAACTTGACTCATTGCTCCTATAGCTCGTCTCCTCCACAGTGGGCCTACTATTACCTCTTTCTGACATTAGTGTTTAGTGTAATTTGCTGTTTGAGGGGGGTTGTCAGGCCCTTACAGAAGTGTTTGAAGAAATCTGATACATTTTGCTTGTGTAAGGCAACACTGTGGTCCTGCTGGGGCTGGGTGTGTTGCTCCTGGCCAAATGATGAAGGATGAGGTTAAAAACAGTGGTAGATAAGATTCCCTTGAAAGTACCTGGTAAAAGAGAGAAAGGAAAATCTTGTTGTAAGAGCATCATCTGTGTCTTGGTGGGGAGGATGTTCTGTTCTTATCCCTGATGAGGTCAGGGCTGAAATGGTTGATGCAGTTCATGCTTCTGTGTATTTGTAAACACTGACAAAAAAGTTTGATTTTACCTTTTCTGGAGAAAAAGAAATTGACAAAAAATACTTTTGTGACATTTATTTTGAGTCTCCAAATAGCTACCACAGTTTAATCAAAATGGAGAGGCTGAAGAAGTAACCAGAAGGAGGACTGATATTACAGATTTTTGTTTTGACTTGCTAATTCAGGGTAGAAACTTTAATTCTCATTTATTATTGTGGTGCTGAGCTTGTTTATATCTATGACACAGCTATATGCCAGCCCATAAATCTGGGGCCATGCATTGCTTGCAAACAGCTGGATTGTGATCCTGTCCTTTGAATTTTCTGGGACAGGTGGTGAGGTGCATCTTCAGTGACTAGAGGGAACAAATGAGAGTCTGAAAGCAGTACAGAGGGATTGCTGAGAGGTAGCTCTGTACTCAGGAGAACCTTATACCACAGTGAGCCTGTGGGAGTTTTGGACTATTGTCATCTCCTGTTTGTGAAAGTTGTGTCTTCTCCTCTGTTTTTCCCAGTCTTCATTGTGCATTTTCTCACCATAAACTGATTTTTCTTAGATGAATGTGCAGTTATAATGGTGGTTGTTTTTCATATGTGGTGGTCAAAACTGTACTGAAATTAGAAGGCAGAAATTTGGGGCTTTCAGACGGTTTTCAGGTTACCTGCAGACTAGTCTGTTCCTTCTGTGATTTTGCCAGTTCTGTTTCACTCAGTAGCTGAGGTAGGATGGATATACAAAAGCAGCTATTGATAGTATTTGTATATGTGGTAAGAGTTTCCTCATAAGCTGTTGGCGTGAAAATAGTATGACCGAGTGATTAATCTGATCATGTTAGGGAGAATCTTTTTTACCCTACCAAATTTATAACTATCTTATAAAGATTTATCTAAATTTAGTATTTCAGAATCCACTTAACAATTTATATCCCAATATCTGTTTATGAACTTGAACTTAAATACAAGAAAGAACTGATTGAAATTCTGCTGTACAAGATTAAACCAAAATATTACATTTGTGTATGTTTTCTCGTATTATTTTTCTCTGAAGAAAGCTATTAAAACTGTAAAACAAGAACAACAAAAACCAAACAGGAGTACCTTGCTAGGAGTACCTTACTAGAAATACCTTCTAGTATTTCCTCTATGACAAAAATTTGCAACAACTTAACAATATTAGTATCAAATGCAACAAATGATATTTAATGTTAAATGTCACCATTATACTCGATGTTTGATATGCATTGTTTAATAATAATCAATTATAGAAGTGTCAGTGTTGCTTTTTCTAGTGTCTTTATTGAAAAGGTAATAATACTACTCTGCTTTCTATTGACTCCAAAGAAGACTGTTATAACTGACAGTCAGCCCAATGAAAATCTGCTAACAGGCAGAGAAACAGCCAGCTTGACAGATTACATGTTGTGAAACATTATGCTCTAACTGTGTTCTGTATGCACTTAATATGCAGCTCATTCTGAAAGTAATGCCTCTCATTTTCTTCCATGGAAAGTAAAAGAAAGAAAGTGTGCGAGAATGCTATTTGATAGAACAAATCATCAGCCTCACAATACAATTTTAAACATAGTCATCACCATTAACTGATTTGCACGAATGCACTGATAGAGACAATCATCATTTTGTATTGTGACAGCTGTGCATGGCTATGCTGAATGTGGCTTGTCTTTCATGTCATTTTTTCTACTGCTAAGGCATACAATCCACTGCCTCACTGTGCTCACATTCACTGGTTGGTTTCTGAAAGCATTCAGCAAACATCAGTGAATGTCAGTGTGTGCCACTTTTTCACTTTTTAATTGACCTACCTGTTCATCTTTTCACATGAAAGATCCTTATATAGCGAATGGTTGACATTTAATAGAGAACACAGAATATGTGTATTTATTGGGTGGAAATCTTGTAAATATAAGATGTAAGAGAGCAGTTCTTCCAGAAGTTCTAATGGAGTGTTAGACACAAACTAATGTATTTATTCTAGAATAAACTGTAGTTCATTCATCTGCTCTACTTGGAACTCCTTTTTCTTTCTTGTTCCAAATTGTGTTTGGTAGATATGAAGGAAGAAGGGCTTCATTATGTATCAAGCTGGTTTTTTTTTCCTTGTGGAAAAAAGGCTTGAGAATCTAAAAACATACTATCAAATGTCACTATTTTATGTGATATATTTCACTGCTTAAAACACAGGCTTTTTCCTGAGTTGAAATTAAATTTGCCGACAGTAAGGAAATAACATGATTGATGTACTATTTACACTTGACCAGCTACTAATGAATTCTCATTCAATATCTTGTTGGCTTGTACTGAAGTAGTGCATAAAGCAACCTTGAAAATAGCCTCAAGTTCCTAAAAGTACAACAAAAAAAGAAAATTAACTTATTCTGACACTTTTGATCTATGGACTGTTATATAAGCTCTGACTTCTGTTCTGGGATTATGTGATTGATGGTATCATTTTTGCTGTTTGATTGTTTACTATTTACTGAATATTACTGAGTGTTATATTTTGGCTGTGAGGCAGGGAGAAGGGTTGCTAACTTTTGTTACTGGTCTCTGTTAGCTCTTGTTCAGATGGAGCCTTACTGGAGGAAGGGAGAATTCCCTTTCTTTGAGCACAGCTGAGCCTACTCACATGAGATCTGTGCCTGGAGTTTCTCAACTTGGAAGCTTGGGACTGTGCATCTCTTGGAAAATTTTTCAGAGAGATGAAATACATACTGGTTTTTGTTGTTGTTTTTTTTTTTTTTTTTTTTTTTTGGTCTTATGGTATTTATGTTCAATTTTCCGCATCTTAAAATCACTGAGAATACTCAGCCTGTGTACAAGTTTGGAGAAAGGATATGTTGTGAGCACAGAAGGCACTGTCTGACCAACACTTGATTTTTTGTTTTTTTTATCTAGCAGAATAGAATTTTTCCTCTTTCACAATTGTGTTGTGATACGACATACCTTCAGTGTCTGAAAGTCTTTTTACTTCTCATTAGGGGAAGGTAGGGGGGACACCTCAGTCAGTCTCAGTTCTGACTGAGAGGGACCAATCCCTGTAAGGCTTCCAATTTCAGATTTTAAATCTCTGTTTGAATGGGTTGGCTCTTTCAGTATGGGACAGAAGGAGATGTTCTTCTCAATAAATATGTTTTTAAGTAGAGGAGAAATTTCAGAACGTTGCAGGCAAGTATCTCACTGTGTGCTCAGCATTGTGTTGTGGCTATTGCTTTTCTCAAACTGTGCTAAGTAAAACTAATTCTTTGCTCTGCTGTTAATTCTCTCAACTATAGAAGGACCAAAATCCCAATTACTTTTAAATGTCAAATCTGCTGAGGCCAGTGGTAGAACTTGAACAGACATTAATAGAGCTAAAAGGTCTCTTTTCTTTTTCTTTTTTTTTCTTCTTTTTTTTTTTGGAGTGAAACTTATTTCTGTGGATATAAAAAGGAGAGCTGTATAGCATCTGGTACGTATATCTTTTTAGAGGGGTCTTTAAACTTTTTGAAGAGAATGGGTTTTTTTTGCTGAATACTTTATGTTGTGCTTTTCATTGTTGCCTATATTAATGACACCCACATGCAATACAATGCCTTATACTTTTTGTAGAAAAAATACGCTTTTTTAAAATGCTGTCAATTTTTTTTATATGTAATATGAAATTATGACCTCTTTGAAGTTTTCACTTTTCCTCTACGCAGTTTTGCTATTTTCTTTTTCTACTGACATTCATGCGAGATGGAAGAATTTCAGCAAGGCAGGAAGTATTTCATTGCTTCTGCACTCTATAGAAGAAATTCAGGCTTGACTTACTGTTTAAGCTCAGTAAACTGGTAAAAGAAGGAGTTGCATAAACTGTTATGATTCATTCTGTTTTCCTCACTTGTTATTTATCAGTGTTTTGTTGTAGGTGAATTTTCTGGCCAGGACTAGACTCTGTATGGCTCTTTTCACCTCAAACTAAGTGTAACTATTCAGTCTATGCTGCTTTTCCTTTTAAGGAGCCTTATTACCCACAGGCAAGTGGGTAATCTTTTCCTTCAACAGTCCTCCTTTCCACTCTACCCTAAAAGAAATTAGAAAAGATTCATAATATTCTTCAACCCACAGAGTCTGCCTCATCATCCCTAAATCACCTATATCTGACTGCAGAGCAATTATATGAATTCTGGGAGCAGAGTATTTTTTTTTTCTCTGGGCTTTAACAAACAGTAAAAGATGCATTAAAATAAACCACCACCACCAACAAAAAACAACAAGAACAAAAAACAAAAACAAAAAAACCCTATTGTTTTGAGACTTATTGCCTCAGAGCAAGAGCCATTTTATCAGAATAAAAACTAATGTACCTACCCTGTTTTCAGCTAGAATACTTCTTTCTTTCAAGATATCATGCCACCAGTTCATATGGCAATGTCTCTCTCTATATGTGCCTGTGTATTACTATCCTACCCTTCTGATGCAGCATAACATTCATCTTTTTTTCTGCCATGGCAGATAAAGGAGACAGTGTGTTGAATCTAGATGCCATTGTGTTAACTATTCTTCCCCCAGAGGACTGTATGTGATTAATGAAAATGATCAGTTTAATCTGTACCTTCCTATTCTCATGACTTCCAGTTTACTTGCTTTTATTAACCTTCTACCGTGCTGGCCAGTGGCATACTTTTGTCAAGTTCTTTGGAGTTATTCACAGCTGGATCTCTTTCACAGAATCTCTGAACTTTTGGGAGGGACCTCTGGAGATCTTCTAGTCCAGTCCCTGCCAAAGCAGCACCTCTACAGAGGAACTTCCTTTTATATTTACTTCTCTTACTGTTTCGTCTTCTATCTTTCCTCATTTGTGGCTATTAATCTTCCCCTACTATAGATATATATATATTTTTTCTAGTTGGATGTATTTTGCAAAGTTTGTGGTATAGCAGAAGATGGTTTCCAGTGAAATGATCCATTTTTGGACAACTTTAAAGGAGATATTGTCTTTCTGCCCAAGTAGTAGCTGTAAAGATCTCAAGAGCTGTTATTGTCAGTTAGCACTTCCCTTTTCACATTCTAAATTGCTGTTTTGCTTATTTATTTTTAATGTCTGGTAGACAGAACTGAAAACTTAGAAAAGGAGCAATCTATAAGATTTCAGCTTAGTTACAAATAAATGCTGCAATGCATAATTTAAGCACTGGCTGTTTATAACATTTGCTTCGTTTTTAAATTATTTTCAAGGTTACCATTATGAGTTAGTCTTGAAAATGTTGATTTTAATGGGAAAGTACACCATTAAGTTATATTATATATTGTTGTGGCTCCATGTACTTGGATTTTCATATAAGCAGTATTTTGTGTCTGTACCTATGAAAAACTGTTTTCCCCCTTCTAATTCTGTTTTTGATTTACTTTTCTATTTACCTTGGTTTTTCTAAACTTTTAGTCGAGCAAGGTCAATAGGAATAACAACTGATTTTTAATGAGGAAGCTCTGATATGTTTATTTGCCTCTCAGATCAGTTAGATAACAGAGATGTAGATGTTTGCATATAGTGTATCTGCTTTTTCTCTGCGATCCGTTACTGCTTCCGGTTCATGTATATAAGGCTGGCTATATCACTCTTGATGTACATTTGGACACTGTCCTATTGATTATTCAGATATACAGAAGATATTTAATAATAGAATAACAATTGAAATAAAAGGTTTTCATTAGCAGGGAAAACAAGTCTTTTTCATGATCAGAATAATTGCTTCTGTGTGTTTGGTCCAGAATTAAACTTAATCCTTCCCACCTCTTAATGCTTTAACAGCCTGTACATCCTTTTAAAACCCAACCTAAAATATCTTCAGCTTTATCTTCATGTAGTTGTTTAGAGCTTATATATTTTTTCTGCAGCATAAATTACTTGCATTCAAGATATGTTCTATACAATTTGTTCGCATCTCTCTTCAGAAGTGACATGCAATTATACTTGCATTTAAATTGCTATTTCAAGTACAAGCTGGCAATTTGGCTTCTTTATTCCAGTAAAAATTGTATTTTTGCAGTATTAAAGGTATTTCTGCATATCTTCTTCCTGTAGAATTTTTTTAAAACAAGATATGGCACAAAATTAGGCCACTAATACTTATTTCTGAAAGCAGAAAACAATTTGTTCTTTCTGTAAGAGTATATTAAAATGCAGTAAAAAAAGCATGGTGGAAATAATTTTAATAAGACTTTGCGTATAAAGTAGGGAGGATCATAGAATGTAATCTAGTGGAAATAATCTGAAATATGTTTTCAATCTCAGTGGGTGGAGCTTTTTTCTTCTGATAAAGAAATGTGGAAGCCCAAGAATTCTATAGCAAAATGGACACAAATATTGAATAAAAGAATGAACACATTCCAAGGAGTTGAGCAGCAATTTGTATTGCAGTTGATGCTTTAAGTGATGAGATAACCTTGAACAGATTGGCTGAACAGGGGTGGATCTTAGGCTGTCTTACTGGCCAGTTATCAGCAAGATTCCTAATGTTTTTTCAGAAATAAAGAAAAAAGATTCAGGTAAAAAAAAACAGTACAGAAATCTATATTTAAGCCACAGAGTAGGCAATCCTCTTGCTTAATTCTTACAAATTCTAACGTTAAAGTAATGGAAATAGGAACTAAATCAGTACTGTTTATTTTCAAACAGCATCACTGTGTTCCTATTTATCATTTTAAAGTTGTTTTTAAAAAAGATATTAGTCATTTGAAGTACACTGTATTTGAAAATTTTGCAAACTCCAGAAATAATGCCTCTTTTTTTTTCTTTCTTTTTTTTTTTTTTTCCTCCACTGAAGCCTGCATGCTACACTCACTAAAAAAGATCAACAAACACACCTGTAGCAGCAGAAGTAATGACTCACCATCACTGCTACTGAAATGTACCACCCACCACCTCACTGTGCTCCCTTTCACTGTTCAATCTCCATACGTCTCCAAAAAGGTTCAGCAAATATAAATGAATGTGAATGGATATCATTTTTTCTGCATGGGAGAATTCAGTTCCACATCTTTACTTCATATTCCCTTCTCTTTTGACAGACTGCCCCTCTGCTGCTTTCTGCAATACAGCAACAAAATACAGTGTAATCCTGTCAGAAAAGTTCCACCTCTACTACCATACCAGCAACATTCACCTCTGAGGCTGTAGTCCAACATAATAAAATAGGAAGTATTACTATTAGAGCAGCTCATGTATTTATGAAGTCCAAGTTATCTGACTTGGAAATATTAATTGATGCAAACACTTTGGAATTAGCTTGCAAATAGAGCTAGTGCAGAACTATATTCTACATAAAAGTTTGTTTCTTATGAAATAGAAAGTGAAAGGTACTCTAAGGGAACTGGAAAAACTGTTCGGAAATAGGCAAACTTTCAATGCTTTCAGTTTTCATTACAATAGCTTTTTGTCTCCTTAGGTCATTTGGTATAAAAATAATTGTGATGCTGATCCAGACAAATTCTGTATGAATGCAACATTAATACTGATTTGTAAATTACCATGATTACATGTGTCACATCTGTAGTGGTAGCATTTTGAAGTGTTCATTTTCACAATTGTATTAGATTTTTAATATAACAGGACTGCATATAATGAATACATGTTGCAGACTCCTTTCCTGTTATACAACTGGTGCTGTTTTAGTTAACCATCTAAAGAGACTATTTTAAGAATGATTTATTTGCATACAAAATTAGTGTTGATAAAGTAGGCTGTAAGCTCTATGCCATATGGGGTTTTCAGTTTTACATGCTGCACTTCAGATCCGCATAAAAATTCTCAGCAAGGTTCTAGTGGCAAAACTGTTAATTCCTTAGGTGTTCATTAAAATAACATTAATCATTAACTCTGATGTTCAAATTGATTTATTCAGAAACTTTATAATTCAAATGAATCGGGTTCTATAATTAGAGCAGAAGGATAGAATTTGGCCCTATGATATAAGAGCAATATCAATTCACTTAAAAGTTAGAATTGTTTTTTAGGCATTTAATGAGTATTTGCTTTAGATCTGGATCACATAGTCCAACCTGCATAATTCTGTGTTGAAGAATGTTTTGCAATACTTTGTGAGAAACATGGTTGGGTTTTTTGTGTGTTTGTGTTCAAACCTGTGTTGGACTTGAGAAAGATGAAAAATTATTCTGCTTTCTGGTGTGCTGAATATTGGCTTTAAGTAGTTCCCAGTGGGAAATCTGATGACTAAGTCTATAGGCTTTCAGATAATATCTATGCTTTAGATGGCTTGAAGGATGTTATTAAAACTACAAGAAAGTCATTGGTCTGTCATTACTAATTACACAATAATCCTAGTTCTTTGTTAAATATGGAAGTGAAAAATATTTCTATTACACTGTCACTCATTTGTACTAGAACAAGGAAAAAGTGAATTTTTGTCAAAATGAATTTACTTTTTGCAGGACTTATGAATGTTAAAAATTCACATGACTTCAAAGGGCACTCAGGAAATTCACAGAGCTATTAAAACACCATCTGTGGCTTTTTAAGTCTCTGTCCTACAAATGGCTGATGTCTAATGGGGCTTTCTGGGGAAATATTGCTGTGTGCATTTGTTCCTGAAAATATGAGGAGATGTTCTGGATTTTTGTGCCAAGCTACATTTAAAGATCAGTTCAGTACTTTTCAATGGGTGCTGCATTACAAAGAGAAGACATCAGTTTTCTGAAGAAGTCACAATGGTATATTGACAATAACCTCTAAAATCATACCATTAGGTCACAGTTTTTCATCAACTTTGGATTATAGTTAGCTGATACCAGTAAAATAATGAGTCACTGCTAGGATTTTGAAGATTGCCAATTAGATTCATTTCACAACACTTATGGATATTTAACTTATGGAAATATTTGATTACTAAAATATTTGGAAACTGGGCTGCTCATCAATGTTTGAAAGCTGATTGAAGTTAAAGATTTAACCTGATGTCTAAAATCTCTTCTGTTTGTTTGTTTCTTTGTTTGTTTTCCTCTCTCAATTGCTATCAGCAGAAATGCAAACTTGGGTATCACGTGCCAGTGCAATGGAAATGTAACTTCATACTTTAGAGGACCATATGATCCTGCTCCTATCTAAGCTGAGTATCTCTCACCTTCCCAAAAAATTGGCAAGCATATTAATCTTGTGCAGTCAATACTGTTCTACCACTATTTACCCTTAGAAAAGTCGTTGTGAGCATTAAACAGACTTTCCACAGACTACTGCAAAGCTGGGAGGGGTGATATACCTACCCAAATGAAAACCAAAATACTGTTCCAAAGTTTTGGGTTGCATAAGGAAGGATTTACTAATATGGTAATACAGAATTCTGTCAGAGCAGGTCATGAACTTTGTTCATATAGACAAAATTTTCTAGCTCAGGAGTGTGTGATGTGAAACAGAATAAAATGCTACCGCTGCCAGTACTGAGAGGGAGACAGGGAAACTCAGAGAAACCTTTTAATTACTTCACTTGACATCAGTTTCAGTTAAGGATTATAAATAAATAAATTCAGTTTCTCGTTAAAACATGTCACAATATCATTAGTATCACATTTGCTAGAGTTATCAATCCCATGCTCTTCCACTGAAAGCTTCTAAAATCTTTAGGAGGAAAATAGGGCTGCTGGCTTTAGTGTTCTGAGTTACATTATTGTCTGATGCTGGAACCTGCATGGCTGTCAGCAGAGCAAGGTACTACACAACTTCTGAGGCTGGTACATTTGCTGTAGTTTGTTCTATGTTGCCATTTGTGATGCATCTCGATCATTATCTAACTTTTATTTTTATGTTCCTTGGGAATAGTTTGTATTAAAAAATTATACTGTAAATTTTGTTAGCAGCTTTGAAAAAGCCTTTTGCTTATTTGTACTGATGTCATTTTGATGTTTGTAATTTTAATATACTAGCACGTATTTAGGGTGTTTTGAAATACGTGGTCATCTGTCAGATTAATCATAAATCTTTGTCTAATAACTTCTTTGTTAGGGAATTCCCCCATTCAAATACTTGTGCTCAACTTCCTAGTGGCTGTTTGAGTCCTGTAAACTACTGTATAAATACAATCCACTGATGGATGGTATGAATTCTTACTTGTTGATTTGTTTAAAATTGGCTGGCTGGCTGGCTGTTTGTTTATAGAGGTTACACTATTCATCAATTTGTGTATTTTAAGCATAATAAATTTGCCCAACTCTTTCTTGATAGAATAACTTTCCCTGGTATCATGGTATCACATAACTGAGAATGAAATTAGTATTGTTAGCTACATCTATTTCTATTTTATTAATCTAATTGAAAAGGGAAATGCTATATGAAACTGAACTGAAAAGTATTTGAATCCATGGGTTCAGCCTACTTTCTTCTTGCTGTATTATAGCACTAGGGCTTTTTTATGCTATACATTTTTTGTTCAGTTTACTATTTCCTTGTTGTCCAAGTCGGTATATAGCCAATAATAATTTTCCAGAAAGCCAATGTTCATACACCTAAAGTAGGATCTAAAGAGTAAGTAGAAGATACTTACCTGATGTTTAATGTCCTTCCGTCCTTCTGAGAATAGCAAGTTTCAGGTTGATGAAGTCCATTTAAAAAAACAACACAACAGAATTCAGTTATTCAGGGGTGCAGTGTCTGTCTGTCAGAACACTGGAAGCAAAAATGAGATCTAAGAGTAGCCTAACTGGGTTACAGAGGTACAAGTTCTACAAATGCCTGAGGAATTGATTGAGAAAATGTTATTTATGTCACCCTGTTTTTCTTCTATTTTTGCTTGATACCTTGATTTAACATAAGTCTTCCAGGAAGGATATAAGACAAATTGTTAATATATGCCTTATTATTGAGAGAAAGTAGGATAGGGAGAAACATTTGCATTATGTAAATGTGTTTGTGTATACACATTTGTTTCTTCAACCAGATTTGAGAAATATAATTTAGCACAAGAAAATTTATGGCCCTAAATTCATTAAAGTGTTTAATAATAGAAAATATTCCCATTATACAGTTCTCCATTAACTAGAAGTATTTGGAACCTTTAAACACCTGTGTATTTTGAGTAATTATATCAATGCCAGAACTGAATTCCCACGCTGTGAGGGCAGTGGGTCAAAATAAAGAATGAGGACAGAGTATGAGCAACTGGAATAATATTTCAGAAGATGGTGTTGGAGCCTAAGAACTCAGACCAACTTTGATGACCAGAATGGCTGCGCATTAAACTTTAAAGTAACTCTGAAATAAAGCAGTTCACTTCTTCCTGGAGTACAAATGTCACTCAGCTCCAGAATGATGCTTGCATTTTTTTTCTTCCATTTATATTTAGCAAAGTATTTCCAATCTGTGTGTAGTGAAATTACAGCACTGAAGACAATGATTAGAAATTCAAGAACACACACACTAAAATAAGAAACTGAAATGTTGAGTTTTAAGATGAATCTTTGAAAGACAAGTAATGTTTTGAATAGCAAATAATTTATGCAAAATATGTTACAAAATCTAAAATGCTAAATAAATAATACAGTTTTGATACTTCAAAGATAGCAAATGCAGATTAATTTTCTGACAATATTTTGAAGCTGTTCTTCCTTATAGTTACTTTATATTTTGTGAAAAGAGTTGAACTGTTATTCTAAATTTTAGTATTCTGCTTTGACTCTACAGGAAAATATGGTGGGATAAACATTCAGAAAAATATATAGCGGTTATATAATTTCTCTTTATTATAAAAAAGTTGCTTCATCGTATGAAACTTTTTTCTCTTGTATTTTGGAAGGCTCCTGTTCCCTTTTATATTTCACCCAGTCAGCATGATATAATATGAATCTAATTTCTGTAGTCTTTTATGATTACACCTTGAGGGTTGCGTTATAAAAGTTATTCTCATACAGTATTGAGAAATCTTGAAGATTCAAAACAAAACAATGGGATATAAGAATACTTCATTATAAATGGTAAACAAATAAGTAATGTAGTAATTGTTAAGACTTAATACTACATTTGTTGCATTCAAAGATTTTTTTTTCTTCTCTTGATGCAGCATGTTAAAAGATTGTTAACCTTCACCATTGGGTCCAAATAAATATATTTTTCATCCAAGAATAGGCTTCTTGAATTTGAAGTAATATTTTATATTCCAGAACTGAGGGCTTGTTTCTGTTACTGCATCTTTCAGCAACTTGTCTTTGAAGCAGATTTTGGCCCTTGTATCTTTACACTTAAATACCAATTCCTGATTTGGCAGGCCATGCTTTTAGAACAGGTTCTGTAAAGACAGCTGTCTGTTGAAGCCTCTTTTTCATTTTGTTTTGCAAAGCAGTGAGAATTTACAAAACTTCATCAGGGATGATTAACAGTTCCATATATAAACTCTGTTCTTAAAATACTGTTCATCATAACATTTTTCTGATTTTAAAAATCAGGCTGTACATACATCAGGGCTATCTGAGGAAAACTGAAATTTTGGTTGGTTTTCATTTATAAGAAAATTTGGCTACGTATTTCAAGAATTTCTTTGATGTCTGAATAGTTAAACCATCCTTTTGGTTAATGCACTACTTCTGGAAAAAGTAGATAAAATTCTACACTTTAAACATGGTAAAAATGATGCATATTCTGCAAAGGACAGAATTTTAGGCTATGTATTTCTGGGCATGAAAGCAGTAATAAAATGATCCCTACAAAAGAGAGTAACTGAATAAAAGAAGAAATAACTTTTGTTAATTTAAAACTTTAGAAACTGAAACTTGTGAGATGAAATTAAATTATGGTACTGTACATACCAGCTGTTCTTGGTAATTTAAACTTTACAATATGAAAAATACATTACAACTGTACAATTTATACAGGCAGGTAGGATGAGTTTTGAAAAAAGATTCATTTCAAGGATCATACTTTGAAGTCAAAAAATACTGCACAACTTAAGTAATTACAAATTGTAGACTTGAAACAATTAATCTTTGTGGATCTTTTAAAAATTAAACAGGGATCCTAGAATCCAGATTATTATGTCTTGTCACTGCTGTTCATAATGTTACATAGAATTTGGTTGCAGCCTCTGCTACAGGGAAAAATAAAAATCACCACTACCACCAACCCCCCATCAGTTAAGCCAGCTGCTGACTGTGTTCCTTGATTCGTGCTGCTGTTGTTATTGTGCTCAGATCCAGATCAGTTTCTAGGTGTGTTTCCACTGCTTCTTCTTGGGTGGTTGAGCTGTAGGCCTTGTGAGCAAGCAGTTCATGATGTACTCCACAGTAACTTATCGTGGGCTGATCATAGGCAAGAAATGTTGACACATTCATAGCCAGTGGTATCTGGGGGAAAAACAAAGATGAAAAACAACCAGTTGCCATGGCATAATCCAACCCTTTTTGCCTGAATCTGATGTTGAGGTAATGGTCTTTCTAAAACACTGGCTAAAGGTGAATGTAGTTCTACATGTGAAAAGATCTTTTCCATATCTTTACCCCTCTATTCCCTCCACCTCAGCCCAACCCTGGTCTTTCGTAGGGTGTTTTAAGCCTAGTAATTGTCACCTCTGACCTTGTAAGAAAGCAAATTGGCTTGAAGGTGTGAGTGATATAGGAATCATATGATTGTATGAAGAAGTAATTGTTCTCAACCTTTAGAATATAATTAACCTCTGCTAAAATCAATTTGTCAGGGAAAAATAAGAGACGTTACAAAATTTGGGCTAAATACAATGTCTGAATTGAAATTTAAATGGCCTTTCAGGTTTAAAAATTTAACTTGCTCGAGTTACATCAGTGTGTGCAGAATTTTTGGTCTCACGGGAAATACTCACAGAGCAGAGAACTTCTGTTACATGTAACAGGTAATCAGAGGTTTGAATCTAACAGCTTTCAGTAAATGAAGGACCACGAAAGATGGTAGCTTCAGCCACTTTTGTGCTATGGTATCTTAAAGCCCGTCTGCAGATTTGGCTCAAATGCTTTGGACTGAAAAGTTGTAACTTTTTGACTGCTTTCTTAGGAACTTTCCATATGCTTCAACATAGAATTATCTAACACATTCTTTATAATACACAAAGTTAGACTTTAATTTATATGTATTTCTAATTTTAGATTTGGTTTTATACGTATTAGGAGAATTGAAGGATTAAAAAGGACACTTATGTAGAATGCAAAATCTGTTCCTTTTAGGCAATTTGTGATATTCATTGCTGCTATATCATTTCCCATATTTTACTTCTGGCCTACTCCTCATCTCTTGTTGCATCTTCTTGCCCTTCTTAACTATTTACACCCTTCTGTTGTTCTTTCCTGAAATACCCAGGTTCTGACCGTTTACAGTGTTTCTGTTTTGTTTAAGAATTTGTGGAAAGAGACTTCCTGGTCACTCCAGTTCACACCGTGGCTCATTTGTAAGCATAATGAGAGGCTGCTATCAGCTGCTGGTTTTCCCTTGTCATAGTCCTGGAGGTGCTAACCCTCACGACATGGTAATTAGATAAAATCAACAAAACCCAGCCCTGTCCGTATTTCCTTTGCATTTTCCTATTGTTGTTTTCCTTCTGATATTGCTATGGGGCTCAGTAAAAGTTCTGTCTTTGTATATCTCTAATTATTTAAACTCTAAAAAACACTGAAGTAGTAGTACATTAGCACTAGCACTGATAGCTCTCACCTCTTTGACTACAGTGTTTCATTACAGGTTGTGTGTGAACTTCAGATTGTTTGGAGTTTGGGTTTAGATTAGGTAAACCTCCTAAGAGCCTAGGCTTATCTCAGATTTGCAGTTTGAAAGCTATAAGGTACTATTCAGAGAAGCATTTGTCCTGCAAGCTAAATTTCGTTGTTTAATATTACATTTCTGCACAGTATCAGGGGGGAAAATGTTCCAATAACCTTACAATCTAAAACTTCAGGTTTGTTTTAAAAGGAAAATGCAGCTAAAAGGTGTGTATACAAAACTACATAGCAAAACAGAATTTAAAAATTATTAAAAAAAATTCATTATATTCAATTCTGACAGGAATTTAGCCCAGTTTTTGGTGTGTTGAATGTTTTAGCATGTCTGCTTTAATTCTCACTGGAACTTGAAAGCAAAAGTTGCTGCAGATAAAAAAAAATAGTTTTTTTTTTTTTTTAAGAAGGAAGGAAGAAATAGAGACAGTTTGATTCTGACTTCTCTCTGGCGATTATGAAAAGCTGCAAGAAGCAGGATTTTTTTTGAGATAGCAGAAGTGTATTTCCTGCTAAACAGATGTAAACTGATAGGAGATGGGAATGCTTCTAGCAACAGATGAGTATATTGGCAGTCAACAAATATGGGTGAATTTCTAGCAAAAACATGCAGTATTTATTGAGCTGTTGGTTTCATGATGGTGTTTTTATCTGATTGCCTGACCCTGGCTTGGCTTTCATAAGAAACAGAATTGCTTTTCTTTATTTTTATTTTTATTTTTTTATTTTTAAATTGCATTTAGTGTTAGAAGAAATATTTCCAGTTTTTGATATTTTGTTAAATATGATGCATATGTGGTGTTCAAACTCCCTGGGAGTGAAATTCAAGATTCAGTTGCAGAACCCTAGAAATGAAAGCTGTGGAAACTAAATGCTTAAGGGCAGACCCACAGATCTGCAGTGGCTTAAGGATGTAACCATGGGAAAATATGATAGAGAGGAGGAATGTTATCCATAGAGATTTTAGAGAGAGGGAGCTGGAAAAAACACAGTTCATGAGCAAGAGGGAGGTTGAAAAGAACAAATGAAACCAGGCCCTACAGTGGAATATGAGAATGAAATGAGGTAAAGATGGAAACAATGGAAGTGATGGAGTTGTGATATAGAGTTCTGAAAATATACAGAATGTCATTATAATGTAGGCATGTGAGAATAATACATTAGCATATGGTCAACATATAAGAACTGAACCTTCTTATCACAGAATCATAGGTATCGAAGGCACTTCTGGAGATCATTGAGTCCAACAGCCTTCTAAAGCAGATTGCTATTGACTTCAGTACATAAGTAAATAAATAAATAAATGGAAGAAACCATGTAAAACCATGAAGGCTTTACTGGTATGAATAAAAATTAAATGCATTATTTGTGAGCATAATGAAGAATCATGTTATTTCAAATGACATTCAAGACAAACCTGGTATTTTTCCATTGTTTTGACTTTGTGATACATTTTGCATGTTATTTAAATTTATCAGCTGTTAAATTTAAAGTAGTACCATTTTTTAAATCCCTGGGCATATAAAACAGAAGAAAGGCTTTGGAGAAATAAAATACCTTGGGTGTATTCATTAGGTAATAAATTAGAATAAATTATAATGAACATATTTAAGAAACCTTAACTAAATTGGTTCTTTCATGAATCTCAACAACTTGATTTTAGAATTTGAATTTCAAAATGAAAGCCATTTCTATCTTCCTCTGAGAAATCCTTTGTAAATCCTAGTTAATTTCCTATTTCCTAAGTCTATCAACCTCACTGTTGAATGCTGTTTTAATCAAACAATTACTGAATCCTTTTTAAACGTTTGTAAAATTCAGCATTCCCTAGAAATCTCTGATTCTTCTCTAAATAACTATTTTCCACTTGTTTGTTTGCCAATAAGCCGTCACGTTGTTTTTGCTTCTTTGCACAGTTCCCTCTTAACTTTCCAGCTTGCCTGATTCAAACTTCATGAAGCCCTTTTCTTCTACATGGTTAGAAACCCTTACCTGCTCTCCTGAAGTGCTCTCTGTTCTATTTCCTCATGTTCCTCATCTACACATTTCCTATCTTGTTCTCTACTTTTTGCTTCAGTTTCTACCTTGCACAAAAGGAGGCTGGAGCAACAGTTTCTCAGATTTTCCCATCTGCTCAATTTCATTATAGTTCTCCACAAGTGCTCTTTTATTTTCATATGAAACATAGTGGGAGAAGATAATGCCTATCCCAGATTTTACCACAGAACTTTCAGAACATTTCTTCCTATGTCCTGTTTTCCTTTCCAATGGGGACTAATTTTTTAACAAATTCATTTTGTTGCCCTATTGCACTAGCATTTTACTAAGAGCAGTGTACCAACTTGGTTTTTACTTTCCCTTTTCTGTCTCTAAGAGAGAGAGAAATATGGTATAAGAATGTAATCCAAAGCATGCTCCAGTGCAGCTGGTGTATAGCAATTCTGTGAATTTTTGGTCTCATCTGCCAGAAGCTACCTCAGCTCATTCTGGTAGAAGAAAACCTGTTTGATGTGCATGTACAAATATAAGGCAGAAGCTTTGCAGATGCTTTCTTTCTCAGCTGTCCATATTAAGCGGAGTATGTCTTGGAGTATTTGAAGTACAATTAGGATCCTGGTTTATTGATAGCTACACAAGAGTTAACCACGATATTCATTCCAGCTTCTTAGCTGGCTTCTTCTTGAAGCTGTTCCTTACAAAGCATTATGCCAGGATGACTGCAAGGTTGTTTAATATCATCTCTGGCTTCTGCCCTGCACACCTACATTTAAGTTCTTTGTGATTTAGATGCATCTTGCTTGTAACAAGTCCCTTATTTCATCTCTCAAATAGCATATGCAAGGGCTTTCTGTGAAAGCCTTAGAGCTGCCTGTTATGAGTAGTTGTTAAAAAGAAGCCAATTTCTTTCACCGTCTGCTTCTTCAAGCATGAACAGCATACTTAGTGTTGTGCCATGAAACAGGGGAGAAAATTAAACTCAGACTTCTGTTGAAGTCATAGATAAACCTGTTACAGCCAACTTGTACGAATCACGGTTTCACGGTTCAGATCCTCTTAGCTCCTCTAACAAAATGCAATTCAACCATGGGGGAGGTTACCAGTAGTTACTTTTTGATGGTGGTGGTGTCTCTATATGCTGTGAGTGACCTTATTGTAAAGAAATGAATAACTCAAATTCTGAGCCCTTTGAAGAGCTGTAAATGATGGGTGCCTGCAAAACCTGCCAGTCATTTTTAAGGATCTTAGTTTTTCTTTAAATATAAATAACTTACATATTCTAAAGTGGTTGTTCTTTAGAACTTGTGACTGCATATTTGAACCTTTTAATGTCCACACCTTAATGGCCTGGAAAAGGGTAGTATGTTGTTAGATCAATTGGTCAGCACGCTGGCAGAACACACCACAAGGCACCGGCATTAATTTGCCCAATTTCACCTGTGAATGGCATGGAGGTGTTGTACAAGGGAAGGAAGTACAAAAGGATAATATTTTCAAGATTTTTCAGCTTCTTTCGAAGTAAATTCCTACTCACTACTGGCTGAAGTTAAAAACCTATAGAAAGGCATTAAACAGTTGCAGTAGTTTTCATAAAATGACAGGATTTTTCTCTTCACAGATCTTAATGCTCTCTTGGTGAGGGAGAGTTGTGTTTCCTATTCAAAATACAGTTCACTGCAAATGTTACGTGTACTTCTAATGTGATAATTTCTGTTCCTCAAAATAACTTGCTTTCGCTACTGTTTTTCTTCTCAGTAAATCTTGGAAATAAGCCAATAGTGATATGCTTCACCCGCTTTGATTGGGTATGGTAATTTTTCTATTCCAAGGTGTTAGCCTTTGGTTACCTAACTCAAGGTTCCACACTCTGAGAAATATTGCAGTGGAAACCAGAAGCTTTACTTACCATTTACCTATTTTGGACTTCATCTTCACTGTCATGCCAGATCAGATATGTGTTGCAACCATACTTCTCTTTATCAGAGATGGAGAATAATAAGGAAACAGGACATAAGAGAGGTCTGCATCATTTCTGTCCATGTTTTAAGCTTTTTAGCCATCTGTTCTGTCACACTAAACATGAGGACAAGTTGTCTCCATGGCAATGTAAGAGCCATATTATTTCAAACCTCCTACTGAAATAGCTGCTGTTTCCAGGCCTTACTTTCAGTTCCTGTGGCTGAGTGCCCTGTTTTTGCATTGATTTAAAAAAAAAAAAAAAAAAAAAAAAAAAAAGGAAAAAAAAGACAAAAGAAAAAAAAGACAAAAGAAACCCAACACTTTAGTAAGCACATGATTACAACTGGAGTCCAGTAGTCCAGTCTTATTTCCTTATCTGTCCAATCTTTAACATGGTTTTTGAGTAATTCATGATGCAGCGTATTCCCAGAGCACAAAAATTACTTTGTGAAAACAAAAGTCAGTATTCTGGAACCTTGATGTTGAATGGCAGAGGTGTACAAAGCAAGTGAATTATTTGTTTATTTATTGAGAGGTGGGAGAGAGAGAATACAGTGAGTACTTAACCACTGTAAGCCACTTCCATGAGAAAGACAGGCAATTTTTATTCTGTTAATGTGCATTTGGTATATTAAAGTAGAAGGAACTCAGAAAAATAAAAATAAAAATTGAGCAAGCTGAATAGACTGTTTTTAACAATAACCTTTTCTGGTTATTGAAATACCAAAATGAACAGTTGATAACAGCTGCTACGGAGTAAGACCCCTTTCTTTCTTTTTTAAAGCAGTAGTAGGAGATAAGGAGAAGAGCTAACAAGGTTTTATCTTTTATTCTAATTCAGTAAATGGGGGTTCAGTTTAGGGAACAATCAGTTTGTGGTTTTCTAGGTGCTGGACCTTCTGTCTTGCATGTTGTTACATTTCTCAAAATTCGAACAGTGTGACATTTGCATAATATCTTTTCTTCCCACAAAGAATGTGACATTCATGGGATTAAAACAACTTGTGACTTAATTAGCATTAATTGCTTGCTTGGCTTTGTAAGCAATAGCTATTAAATTGTGTCTTAGTTAGACGTTAATGTTAGCTACTAATATTAAAAAAGGAATGTTTTCTAAATATTAGCCAACCTAGATATGTAAATATCTGCACTGCAATTTTGAGAATTTGTTTTTTACTTTGATACAATTTATTACTAGCAGGTGCTTTTATATGCATGTATTTTAGGTAACAGGCTAACAGTTCTATTGTAGCATGTACAATTGGAGATGTAGGTTTTAGTGTGTGATTGAGTAAAAATTTCTCCTTTCACCTGATGCATAGTTTGAAATATACTTCATGGTATTTAATAATTAAGTTTTTATGGTTCTAAATTAGTTCTGAAAGTGTTACTACAATTAGATCTAACTTTCTTAAGCTCTAACAATTTTAGCCTTCTGTTTTGTTTTTCTTTTCTGCTGAAAACACTTCTTTGTTGATAAGTCTCTGCTGACTTTCTTTTTTTTGGGAAAAGATAGTTATTTTTGTATTCTTGGAAGTTGGAGAATCTGACCATCATTGTCTATTTTAGTCTTAATTCTTAAGTTAGCAATTGATAGGTAGCATTAAGTTATGAAGATTTACATGAAGAAAAAAGCACATTGAAAAAATGGCTTTAAATGTAAATAATTTATCTGTAAGAAGAGCTTAAGGGGAATTTTGTAAAACATGCTTGTGTAGATAGATGCATATATGCTGTACAGATTAGCTGGTGAGTCTTGTGAACAATAGTTAAAGAAGTTCAGTGCAGCTTCTTCTCTCTGTTTGAAGTTTTCAGAATATGAGGTTCTTTTACATGCAGAAGGAAAGGGAGCTGAACAAAAGGAACTTAAGAGCAAGTCTGAGATTCACTTTATGTTATACCTTTGCTTTAGTAGTTTTGTAAAAACAACAAAACACCAGAAGCAGCAACAAGCCAACCAAAAAACACCCTATTGTATGAAAAAGTAGAAGAAATAATGTTTTTTTTTTTAAAAGCAAGCCAATCTTAGTTAACCTTTATTGTGCCTTTAATAAACAGTTAGTTCAATTATCCTAGGGTCTGGTCACGCAGAAGGTCTTGCAGAAACCAAAGAAGAGCTCTATAGAGAATAAGGCCTGTTCTTTTCAATATATAGCTGAAAAGCAGTGATACTGAATCAGTTGCAACTCAGCCTACTTCTGTATTTGCACATTTTCATTATGTGCAATTGTTTTGGTTGATAATTGGACTTTTGGACTCAAAACAGAGCAGACCCAGTGTTTTTTCAAGCATTCAATTCCTCAAAAGTTAGTTTCATATATATATTTGATTGACTTCTGTAGAATGTGATTAATATGATCGCTTTTTAAGCTCTTCTCTAATTATTTAAATGTAATGAGCAATTTTAATATCCCTTAAGTGCCGTGATAGGCAATTGCATTACTTTTCATCAGGCTTGTTTGCTAATAAATTAAAGAGCAGCAAAAATAAATAAGACTGAAGAATACGGAAGGTGAAGTATTCGGAGTGAGGAATCAGTTGCTGGCCTTAAGAACAGGCTATTTTTCTTTCTTGTCTTTAGCTGGTTGTTCACATTTTCAGGTGAAAGCATTCAGGATATGTTTTATAGTAGCTGCATTTAACTATGAAGACTATAATCTAACCCTTCCGGAAGAACAGCTAAGATTCTTACAGCTTCAACAATGGGTTTCTTAGGAAACAGTTAGGAGGCTTGGTAATGATGAAGACATAGATGTCTTCCTTGCTCCACTTTGCTCGTTATCTCTGTAATCTCTCAGTTATTAAGCTTTCTTATTCTGTTTTATTGTTGTTCCCCTCTTTCTGTCTTTAAGAGGAAGCGTCCTTGTTAACCATATTTTGTGTAATGCCTTTGTCTTCCTGTTACAGTGTGTGATTTGCTGCAATTTGTCTATTTCATTCACCTTTGCCTTTCTTTATATTCTGCTGCCTTTCGGTACTTTTTTTTAGTGAGGTATCCTAATGCTTTTTTACCTTAAGTGTTAAAATATGGTCTCCTGACTCCAGGAAAGGAGCCAGAAAAGCAGAGTGGTGTAGAGACAAATTCAGTGTGAAACTACCAATTGCAGTTCTGTTTTTTTCAGTTTTAGCTGTTAGCCTTGATATTTAAACAGTTTCATATTGCCCTAAGTTCAGTCTTGCTGATTTGTACATAGATGCAACTTGTCTAGCAGACCAAACTGATGTGACATCTGCACTGTCAATCTAGTGTTTGCATAAATTGGAATTATGTGAGATAAGAAATATTTGCTCAAGAGGTCTTTAGTTCTGGAGGCTGGAGAGCCTGTACTAATTTCTGAGAGCAAGGACTAAACCTCATGTTTTCTCCTAGTTTGATTATTCTCTCAGCTGGTTTTCAATATTGAGGCATGAAATGGTCAGTGCTTGGATGTTAAATTTTAACCAGTTTGAGTCAAGCAGTGTTCTCTGCTGCAGTGTACTCTTAAGATAATCTGTTTACTTTCCTGGAGTATCTATTGAAAGACACAGCAGTGTGTGCTTACTCTGCAGCTGTCTTTTAGGTGATGAAAGAAGTGACTTGTACTACTTTTGATTTTGTGGGTAGGCAGATATTTGTTCTCTTCAAAACTTGTAACCTGTGGTATTAGACAGTCAGGAACTCTTCATATGTAGTGAATCTCAGTGCAGATTTAGAGGAACACACATAATGGGTCATATGCTGCACTCCTAGTAGAGGAAAAGAATGGAGGATATTTTTCAAACAAGTGAACTCTCACCATTTTCTAGTTACATTTAGGTAATATTCCATGAAAACTTCTACAGAAGTTTCAAGAGAAGCTGAGGTTTTGTTCAAATAGCTTATTTGCTGTCAGAATAAACAAGGAAAATCACTGGAAAACAAGACAAAGTTGAAGGACTTAAGAGCTAGATGCTCTAAAACAGCCTAGCTGTGTGTAAGGACAAATTAAGTAGAGGTATACTAGGTTTTCATCACTCTGCTTGGCCTAGTGTCACTGTTTACTGCCTGCCAGTAACTGCAGGAGCAAGATAAAGATAGAGAATACTCTGCTGGTCGTAAAAGAAATTACCATATGTATTTGAGAAATATGGTGATGATGTGTGAGCCATCCTTATTAAATGGGTATGTGCACATAATAAAATGATGCTATTTTTAACAGTGTTGATAAATGTACATTCTGAAGCTCATAGGCTCTACCTGTATGTAATTCCAGACAAATCATTCTGGTAGAATGTAAACTTCCACTTTGATGGAAATTCAGAAACAAGAGATGTTTAGATACACAATGAATTAGAATGAAAAATCATTTAGGATTTTTAAAGTTTTTCACAGTGTTTTCACTATGGATTAGAATTTTTTTGTTGTAACTGTTTTTGTTGCACACAGTCTTAATTAAAATATAAATACAAAAATATGATTTTTCAAAGTTGATTTTTGAAAAGTTAATTTGGGGATTAAAATGGCATTAGAGCTTTAAAATAATAATGAGTGCAATTTGGTGTAATTTTTTTTTTTTAATATTTCATAAATTGGAATTTTCTAATAGAGAAATTTACCCACATAGTTTTTGTCAGTTCTGTGTACCTTGAAATTAATTCCAAGGATTGGTTCATTTGCTAAAGCCAAGCCGTGCCCTCAGCATTATGGTGTTGGTGGCATAGTGCCATGTCTTGCCTAACATCAGATTCAGATATTAAGCGCTATATACCAACAGCAGATTGAGTTGCTACTTGCAGTGAAACAATGTTTAGTGACCCTTACTAACTAAAGGACTTAATTAAGTTGTCAAGAAAGAATGCAATCATTATGTCAGTTCTTCCTTATCATCTGTCTGCTTGAGCAAACCATTGTTTAGTACGCTACATAGGAGTGTATGGCATAGTTTCCATTTTTATGCATTTCAGTTTCTTTGTGTTTTTTTTTTTGTTCTTTCTTTTGGAGCACAGTAACAAAAAACAGTGTGGACTTCATTTTTTTTCTGTATAAAGGGCTCTGATGCTGTCTGTTCTACACAGTAATGAAAATTTCAAGGCCGAAGATGATATGAGTAACATGGCTTTATGTAAACATAAATTACAGCTTTAATACCTATTAGGCATAAACAAACCAACAAAAAGTCAATTAGCAATGTCACTTCTTTAGAGTACTAACAGAAGAATGCTAACAGCTTATTTGTATTTGCTTGGCTTTGATTCGCAGTTCAAGTAGCGTTTTGTCAATGAAGGAAGAATAGGACTTTCCTGCATTTGTTTATTTACAGCGGAGTGCTCTTGTCATTCTATGACCCCAGGTAATATAAGCTTGCTACTCAAAAACTATTTTTGAATTAGAAGGTGCTTATGTGCATTTGAACTGTTCCCTGTGAAAGTGCACAACATTCAAGGTAGCGTAATAGAACTGATTTTATAAGACACGCAGAAGTTTAAATGCCTCATCAACAGAAGGATGTTGTAGTGTATGCTAACGCACCTGAACCAGAGATGTCAACCCCAAGTCCTCTTAGGTGTTGACCTGTAGGTTCCTGATGTGCTGCACATTAGTGATACTTTTGGGCCTGGGTCTACCCAAATGTGTCTAGCAGGCAATCCATCAGCCCAATTAAGAGCAGTTTGATCTGGAAGCTTGGTGAAGCAGTGTTGAACTCCTCAGAAATGCAAGATGATTGCTTGCTCATCATACTGCTTAAATGTACAGATAGCACTGCATCTCACTCAAAAACTATGAATGGGCTTGAAGAGGGGCGTGTGTGCCTAAAAGCTGCACTTTTCTTCAAGTTTATCAAGTAGCTCTACTTCAAAAAAAAAAACAAAACAAAACAAAAAAACACAACAACAAACAACCAAACAAAAAAACAACAAAAATGAGCTTTTTTTCTATGAATCTTCCTGATATGAAGCACATCAACCATGGTGACAGAGCCAGAAGTCTGTCTGAAGGAGAAAAAGCTCCTAACTCCTAGATAAAAGCAAGCAAAAAGCAATCAGTAGAGACTACCCAGCAGTTATTCATCCATTTTTTTTCTGAAGTAGCCTTGTGACAACTTTCAGTAAATGCCTGAATGCCTTTACAAACAGCCAGTAAAGGTACGTGAAAAGCCTGTATCTTTTGTGAGATGAATGTGTGTTTCCACTGAGAATAGTCATGTCTAACTTTATCACTTAGAAACTCCCTTTAGGTTTCTCTACTTTGAAAATCTTAACATAAAGTTTGCATTGCAAGTATTTGCATGAAAGTGACCAAAACATAATTGATTTCTATAACACACTTTTTCCAAATCTGGACCAGCATACTTTAATTTTGCACACCAGATAGGCTGAAAACCTGACCAAACTTCACTATGAAATTTCACAGGTAGAATCTGTTTAAATGAACAAAATATTTTAAGTATTTGGACAGAATTTTCTAGTGAGATTTTAGAATAAAGGAGAAATGTTTTATGCAACTTCATATGACAGAGATGTTTGTCATTTAAAAAAAATACTTTATCATTTTGTTTCTTTTTGTTATGTGCTTTGTACATTAAAAATAGATGAACATAGAACTATTCAGCTGTATTAACCAAAAATGCAGATGGCTAGTACAGAAGTATTCTAGTCTCTCATATCTGTATTGGAAAATTCCTGATAAAAGACTATTTATCTGGAAGTTACTGAAGTTAACTTGAATGTGTCACATTCCTTTTTTATCAGTGCATTTTAGATTTGTACAGTCAACATTTCTTTAATCCCAGGATTGTTAGCAAAATATTTTATAAATCATGTGAGGATTCAGTTATAGTAATATTGTTTAAGTAAAGGATTTGATTCCAGGGAAGCTAATGTAGTTTTCAGTGTTCTGATGGTTCACTGCTTTGTGCACCATGTCTGTTGAGCCTGCTCTGTAGTCTGGCAGTTGGTCTTGGTTATGTAGAAGTCTTTTAGAAGTTTTTTTCACTATGGTGGCTTTGTGAACCAGCCATGTGGGCACATCCTCAGTTGTAACCTGCTTTCCACAGAGCCATCTGGGCAGCCACAGTTTCACTTTATCCACACTCTGATTCTAGGATTGATAGGAAATGGAACTAGAAAAGAGAAATTGCTACCAAGAAATGATTACTTTTTCCTAAGACTTTCTGAACTTGGTGAAGTCTTTAGTTTGGCCATCTGTTGAAAGATGACAAATTAGCTGTCATGATTTTTAGAATATATGGCTGAATTATTGATTGCTGATGTCAAGTGCTTTAATATAAGTATGATTTTTTCCAATTAGTGAAAGATGGCTTGAGAAAAAGTTACTTTATAGCAAACTGCTCTGCAGATTTATTTACTCTGTAATGATTGCCTAAGAAATTACTCTTGCTTTTTCAGCACAAGGTAGTGCTGGGTAGTTTTCCCGTCAGTTAAAATAGTACTTGGCATTTCACCTGTCTATGTTTTCACCATTTCCTAAGGTACTTGAAAACATGTCATATCTGAAGGTGGCCCCCTTGACAAAGTAGAGAAGTGCACTGATGAGACTTCTTCATATCTGGAAATAACTGAGCAGAGGTACTCTTCTCAAGGAACTAAATCTCTTAGCCTTCAGTCCAGTGAAAATGCTCTTAAAAGAGTTTCTGCAACACTGCAGTACATAGCAGCTAATTCAAATCTCAGAAATGGTAGTCAGATCATAGGGCTTTGTGTCATAGGAGTGCTGCCAACCCTTCTGCCTTTCCATAGAATCACAGAATGGTTTGTGTTGGAAAGGATCTTAAAGACCATTTTGTTCAATGCCCTGCCATTAGCAGGGACACCTCCCACTAGATCACGTTTTGTTGGTAAGCAAGCTCAGTCGTTACTAGCTTAAGTCCCTTCTCCATTGGTCCTTTGTTTTGTGTTCTACAAAGCAAGTTTACAAGTAGCATCTTGGATATCTTGTAAAACAGATTTAAAGTCATTGCTTAAAATTCACTTATATTGAAATACTAACTTGTGGTTTGAAATTAAAAATGGGAATGATAACTGTGCTGAGTGTTAATGTTATCTGGATGTTACTGAGAGGAAAGGCAGAAAAAAACACCTGTTGAAACTTAGACCAGAGATAAGAAATCAACTTCAAAAGTTCAACAAGGAAAGGAGGAATAACTGAATTTGAATTCAGGTTGTATTTGTAGATGTACTACTCAACATCCTAGATATGCAGCTTTTTCAGTAAATGCTCTTGTTCAATTTACAAAGTAAATATAAAATCTACCCTAAAACTTACAAAGCACTCTGGCAAATTAATTTTCTGAAAAGTAGCCTTTCCTTTGAATGAATGACACATAAATTATTTGTTTAGAGAGGAAAATCCAAACAAGCAAAATATAAAAGAATCACATAAGAGAAGCTGTTTTTTTTTTTGTTTGTTTGTTTGTTGTTTTTTTGGGGGGGCTGATAGATTGTGTTAAATTGTTAATATGTTCATGTCTTCTTTGAGACACGGGCTGTTTTAATATGCACAGCCCAATAAGAATTTTTTGTTTTCGTTTTGTTTCTGGTTTATTCAATTGTTATTGCAGCATATTCATGCAAATTTTTTAATTGAAAGAAAATGGAGATGCAAACAAAGAATATCATTAAAGCATTCAAATCCCTATTCCTTATCTGCCTACCTTTCTGTCCCTGAAGATATTTGAGCAATATACACTGCTGCTTTATAACACTTTTTTCTCCCCTGCAGCAAGCATAGTCTCTGGACTATACCATTTTTACTGCATGTGTGAAACCAGATTGCTATTCCTGTAGCATTTACAGTATAGCTTTCACTGATACTGTTCTGCTGCCCCCAAGGTTTGAATTACATTGATCTGATGCTTACAGCCTAGAAATAAAGCCAGTGAGTTCTGTACAGGTTTCCTGGCCTATAGAAGGAAACCATGAATTCTTAGAGTTAATTTTCAGATAAATAAAGGAATGTAAGGAAATTGCAACCTAGCTGAAGTATGGGAAGCATGATCTTATTGTTGGGATGGGACCTCCAAAGAAAAGCAGCACAAATGCACATGTCATAAGAAGAAGGTCTTAGAAATCTGTGGTTGTCTGAGAAGAAATGTGCAATGAAAGCAGTAGTATTTGAGAGCTGTAGAGCTGAGCTTGCAAGCTATGGGAACCTTAGCCATTGCAAGCTATATATCTTTAATTTTCTTGTTGAAAATACCCTTTTGGAGAATAATCTCAATACTCTCCATCTGCAAAACTTTTTTTCTGATAAATGTTCTATTTCTTGAAGCGTTATACGATTTTGTGATGTATCACTACAGTCTTGCTCTCCTTGGTCTGGGTCCTTTTAATCTCCCTGTTGTGCTATGATGATAATATACTGAGTTCTCTGCAATATCGTGGTAGCTATTTAGATAGTTGCTTTTTCATTTCCTTTTCTGCTCTACCTGAGCTGATACAGCACTGCAGTTTTGCTTGTTAATAAGTCTTGTCTTTCACTGGGCATCCATTTTTATGTGTAAGAAACAGCACTCCATTTATTTGTAAGAGCTCCATCAAATGGATGTGCTAATGTGAGGATTGGCAGAGCTTTTTATCTATCTTCATTTCATTTTGTAATCTGGAATGTATTTTTGCTTAATTTTGTGGAATTTCCTGCTTTCATGGGCAGAACTATAAGTTCTTTTTCAGTTTTGGGGTCTTTTTTTTTGTTGTTTTCTTTGTTTTTAAAGGTTGGACGATGATTAATACTATTCAACTGCAACTCTAAATGTTTTTCTTCAATCAGGGCCAACTCTAACTGGATGGAACAGGTGGTTGCTTAACCAGCAAATTATTTAACATGAAACCTCAGCCAGGATGTAGCTTCTTATAATTAAAATACTCACTGCTCCTGCCATCCATCCTTTCCCTTGCTCAGCATTACCCCACCACTTCAGACAAAATGGGCAACAATAAAATTTAGAGCATCTCTAATTTTAACCCTATCTTATCCAAGTCACCAAAACTTTTCAGGCACAATGTTAATGTGCCGTAAGATTGGCAGATCTGATGATCAAACATCAGAAAATGTTTTCCATATTTCAAGAGAAAATATTATTTTTTTATTTATTTTGAAGAAAATAGCATCTTCCCCCCCTCTCCCCCCACTCTTTTTTGCACTGCAGTGTCTGTTACTGAGGAACTCCAAAGCCAGGGCATCAAGTGAATGTTAGGATTATGTGCTATGGAATCAAGAGAATAGTTGCTGATGCTTGAGCAGGGAGAAGCTGGTCTTGTTTTCAGCTGGTGCCTTAAATATTGGTCCTCCTGGCACTTTTTCTGAGGCTGTGACTGTCAGAGAAGGGAAAAGGGTTATGAGCAAATATTTGAAGCATCTAGGATACTTGCTTTTGGGAAATAACTACCAAGGAAATAGTAACATAAAAAGTAGCTAGTTTTTAAGATGTTTTTAAAATACAATCCATAATTAACCATTAAGTGTCAGCATTAGTTTCCGATTAAACAGTCTCACACTGCAATTGTGTACTAGCATGATGAATTGTCTGAATATAAACACCATAACTACAATTTGATCTTTAAATCAAATGGTCTATATTCTATATTGAAATCTGTGGTTTTGGCCCTTATCATAAAGTGAAATTGCTACTTCCCGTTTTCTGTTTTGACAAATGTACTGCAAACCCAAGTATTCATGGTGACCTACTTAAGGTAGGTGCATTATTACTGTTACCATATTACTCACATAGATGTGCAAAATAGAAAATGAGAAGTCAGATTTTTTACATTGCAAAACATTATCCAACTGTATTTTGGGTTAGGTTTTATTTATTTATTTATATTCACAGACCAGTCAATAGTGTATGAAAAGAGCTTTTTATCAGATGTTTGAAAAATTTGTTCAGAACAAACTTGATATTGGTTGTCACAAAGTGGAAACCAGGCCTTCAGTATAGTTCAACCTTTGTAGTCCGAACTGGGGAACTGGTAGCGCTTGCACATAAATCTGCACTGAAGTAACAGAATTTCTGTTTATTTTACTTCCTTTTCTTTTTGAGTGAAGTCTTTGAGCAGAAAGATTTCATCATAAACTTTCCTATTCCATTTTTTCTTTCTTTTTTTCACTGGAGTTTAAGCAGTTTTTTGTGGTGTCTATAGAATCAGCAAGTAGCTAACGATCTAATACTTCAGAATGTAAATGCTGTTAAGGATGTTTCGTTTTGTTTCAGCAGTAACTGTTACTGAGTGATTATTGTCAAAAAATCTGGCATGCAGTGTAGGATGGGGATCTTCAAATGAGTTGCCAGTAAACTTTCCTTTTCTCTTTTAATTTTCAGTGTTGCATTACATTTTATTGCAGCTGTTAATGTCTGATTCAATCATGTATGTCCACATTCATAAGTGATAATATTTGAACATTGTGTCATCTTGGAATTGCATCTAATCTCTAGTGCTGTTCTTTAGAGTGTTATGGAATAGTTATTTTGATCAAATAAAATTTTCAACTGATTAATGAATTAACATAGAGAGGCTGATATACAGGCTCTCACTGACAAATACGTTTTTAGTCCTTGAATAATCCTACAAATCCCAGCTTTGCATCACAATTTGGACTTGTGTATTTAAAGGTTGAAATGACTTATTTATCAGAGTGAGAGATTTTACTAAATCAAGACTTCAGAATACTTGATTTCTGAAAGGTCACCAAACAATCTGCTAGCTATTTGTAACATCAGGGCATAATATATGCACTAAACAGAGCACCTAACTAAACAGACCATCTGTTTAGTGTATTGGAGTTTAAAAGGTGTATCACAATTGTAAACTAGCTGTATATTTAATGTCCCACGTTAAACTCTCCCATGTGTCCAAACTGCATGATTACATCTGTCTATTACTTGCAAGCTACTCCTTTTCAAATGAAGTGCACTGAGTAGCACTGTAGTTCAGTGTGCATAATAGCTTGGCTTTGAAGTGTTTGCTAATTGGTTATTATAATGTATGTTAGGTACGTAAAAGTGTTACAAAGAACATCTGCTCCTGTCATAATAGATGCCACTTTTCATCAAGACCAGTATGTTAAGTTGAATAGGTCATTAATTACTATCAGAACCGGTTCAACTGTGAAGAATTTTTCATCTCACTGCAAAGTGGTGCATTTGGCTGGCATAACAGTGCAAATGCTGATTTCTAACAAGTCCAGATGAAACGTCCATTTTCTCTAGTAATTTTTCAAGAAAATCTTCCTGCATCCAGCCCTCAGATCTCTTGGGGTATGTGACATTTTCAGGTAGGAAATGTTCAAGAAATCTGACAAATCCAGACCCTGAAGAAATGTTGCGTGATTATAATATTTCATGGCTGTTATGATTCTGCTTGTGCATACATATGCTTTCATTTTTCACTTCAGTACACGCATAAAAAATAACAGAGTTTCAGTTGCTTCAGGAACTTTAATTTCCAATTTACTTATCTTTACTTTTAGAATCAAAGTGTTTCATTAATGCCTATTTCTTCCATTAAGCTTTGAAAGGATATATTTCATCCTCAGCCTACAGCTACAACTGGTTGAAGCAATTTTCATGGTGGCTATAGACAAATGCATGCTAAGGAAATTAGCTTTTATTGTACTCACTGCTGGTTCTCTTTTATTGCATACATATTCTTGTGTGAATTCTCAAATTTATGCATATTAGAATTGGAGAGAGATGGTTTTAAAACTTTATGTGTGAGTATTTCCAAAGAGGTCACTCATGCTGCATGCACAATAAGCAGAGCTGAAATGCCTCCAGGTTACTTGCTTAGCACATTTGGCTCAGCAAGCCTAGGATGTATTGAGCAGAGGAGCAGATGTGTCCATCACAGGAAACGTAACACATCACATCCTGCACATCTGAAACACCTTTCCCTTGTGGTCAACGAAGTCATGGTGACAGTTTTCTATCTGGTAGCCACAAAATACACTGTGCAATAAATCTGTATGTTTGTTTTGCACATTATATGTATTTTAAGGGTCAGGTTTAAAAAGTAGCTTTTGGTAATTGTAGAATATGCTGTCTTTCTGGTTATTTAAACATAGCATAAAAGTCATTAATTAAAAATGTGTTAAAATCAGTAGTTCAAGCAGATCTGTTAGTGTATACAAATTTGACTGCAGTGCTATAGGAAAAATGTGCAAGTGAAGAGGTCTTGCTCAGAAATGTGAACCATAAGGTTTCTGCTGGGGATTTCATCATAAGGGTGCTGCTTGATCGAGTGGAATATTAAACTTCTAATAGGAGGTGTAGGGTATGTTGAAGGACAGAGGCAGAATTTACATTCACTGGTGCATGGGAGAGGTGGTTTGAAAAGACAGGGTGCCCCTTCTAGCCCCAGCTTCTGTGTTTGTGTGGTCATAATCAGCTGTTGCCATGGAGTCAGGGGCACCTGGGCAAGTCACATTCCAGGCGGAGAGGCATCTGTGGACTGCACAAGGCACACAAGCATTACTGTGCTATTAAAAATCAGTCTTGACATATGAGGTAAGTGTTCACTGCCAAGGCATGTACAGTAATTTAAGTATGGCCAATGCTGAGGTGTCATGTCAGGAGAGAAATACTGTCCAGAACTGAGCAGTGTTGCCAAAGAAAGGCTCAAAATAATCATGAACTATCTAAAGGAGAGTATCAGGATGCATCAGGGTCTAGAAAATAGAGTGGGATGATTTGAATTCTTTATTTGTTGTAAAGAAAAGATGTCTACTGTAGTGGTAGACGTAACAAGAAGCAGCATTCAGTAGCATTAAATTTTTCCTATTATGAGTAATTAAGTACTATAAGAGGTTGCTGGAAGAAGTTGTAAAGTGTCCTTCATAGGAAAATAGTTAGAAATCGGTTAGCCATGCTTTTGTCAAGGACAACAGCATCACGGCTGTTCTTGCCAGAGTCAAGTAATGGGTCAAGTGATCTCCCCAGATCTTTCCAGTATTGTTCCAAAAATAAAATGTCAAAGACATGCCTTTAATCAAAACAAATAAAACTGACAATTCCCCTGCTTTGCAAAGAAAGTAACCCCATTTTTGGCCAAGAAAACTTCCTAGAAAAATAAAAGCTTTTGTACTTTTCTTCAAATAGAAAACAGAGAAATACTCTTTTAAGTGAGGTTGGTCCTTGTTAGGTAGAAGAGTGGAGCCAACAAAGGTTTAAAGAGAATGTAGATCTCTGTTCTGTGTGGGATCAGGGACTTTCTTGCCAAAGTCCCACCTGTTCAGCTTTTGTTCAGGTCTGTCTTCTCACTTCCATGTTGTGTTAGTGCTCCAAATGGATACAGAATTGACTGAATGAAAGTTAAATTCTGAAGCTGTGCTGGTTGTTCTTCTAAATGCAGGAATCACAAACTGAGTTGTCACAGATAGGTCACACTGACAGTAAAATCACCTGATTCAGGAGTGTTTTCATCTGGGGGAAGCTTATGAAGCTGTTTTTAATGAGAGGGCAAATAAAGGAATAATTATGTTATTATTCCACCACCCAGGATTTCTGCAATTGGCTAAGTAATCTTTCATTCAGGACTGCCAAATCTGTCAATGTTAGTATGCATTAATTACACCTATAATGGTAACTGCTAATGGGAAAATCATGCTTCAACTGAAGTTATGTGGAAAGATGCATCCAAAAAAAGAAAAATAACTGTATCATCTGTATAAGCATATAGGTTACAGTACCATACACATGGCATGGCTCTGCCATGAGGAGATTCTGGGTAGTCTTTAGTCTTTGGACTTAGATGCTGAGTGATTGAAAGGTGGAACCTACAGCAGGCTTAAAACCACTGGATGTTCTCCGTTTGCATTTCATCACAGCGTCCTTGAGGGCTGACCCATAGAACTGAGTACTCTTTCCTGATGTTGTTTGCTAATGGCTCACTGGAGATTCAGGAGAATATTTGCTCTTGAAGAGAGGCACTCCTAGAACAGATTATTTCTATCTTATCTTGAATTGTTTCTGCTGGGGTAGTACTTCTGCTCAAAATAGATGGTTGACATTTCTATTTCCTACACAAATTTGTACAGCGTTTATCTTTCCTTCTATCATAAAGAGACCTTGGTGAAAGTGATAGGAGGAATTTGAAGAGACAGTCCCGTGGGATGGAACAGCACAGAGGGCCACCATGCCTGAACTGCAAAAGATCTGGGGCAGGCAGGATATTTTTCCCCTCAGTGGGCCACTCTGGCTGGCTAGGAATCTATGATAGCTTATTTGTATGTTCATGTAGATGCAAAAAAAAAAAAAAAAAAAAAAAAAGAAGAGGGTAATCTCCTGATACATTTCATTGAAGCTTAATAAACTCAGCATACTTGTCAAAATAACTCTTGGGTGATTTGCAAAATTAGTTGTATATATTCTGTGCTATACAACTTTTGTTTGGAAGCTAGGCATCTGTTCTGCTAATGCTTTTGTTTCAGATACTGTAACTACTGTAACAGATTCTGGCCTGGCTCTGTTTTTTATTACACATGGTTGTGAGATGTGTATGCTCCAACTCTGTAGCAGAATGAATGTGGAAACAGCACAGAGTTGGCATAGGGTATTTGCTTAAGGACAAATTCATAAAAAATTAAAAAGTTCTCATTGCTGTATCTGTTTGCAAAGAAAATCATCCAGTTACTAGGAGAATATATGTCATTGTATGTAAACAGAGGAGGAGATCTGTAGTTGCCTTCTTTTCTATATACTTACTCCTGAGAGCACGGGTCCAAACAACTGCTGATAATTAGCTCCATATTTAAGAGTTGTGAACTGGCCTCCAGATTTGTCTTCATCTTTCTACAACTGTACTGCCCAAGCTCTTAAAGAGCTAAGATAATAGCAAAACTGGTAAGAATCTATTTTGGTATTTTGTTATCTTTATTTGATATTTGGGGGAAGACCTGCTGGAGAGGAGCTCTGCTGAGAGGGACCTGGGCGTCCTGGTGGATGACAGATTGGCCATGAGCCAGCAGTGTGCCCTTGTAGCCAAAAAGGCCAATGGCATCCTGGGGTGTATTAAAAAGAATGTGTCCAGCAGGTCGAGGAAGGTGATCCTCCCCTTCTACTCTGCCCTGGTGGGGCCTAATCTGGAATATTGTGTCCGGTTCTGGGCTCCCCAGTACAAAAAAGACAGGGATCTCTTGGAAAGAGTCCAGCAGAGGGCCACAAAGATGGTGAAGGGCCTGGAGCATGGAGCATCTCCCCTATGAGGAGAGATTTAGGGAACTGGGTCTGTTTAGCCTTGAGAAAAGAAGGCTGAGAGGAGACTTGATCCAGGTTTATAAATACCTGAGGTGTGGGGGCCATAGTGTTGAGGCTGGTCTCTTTTCAGTGGTGCGTGGGGACAGGAATAGGGGTAATGGGATGAAACTACAGCATAGGAAGTTCCGCACGAATGTGCGGAAGAACTTCTTTACAGTGAGGGTGACGGAGCACTGGAACAGGCTGCACAGGGAGGTGGTGGAGTCTCCTCTGGAGATATTCAAGACCCGCCTGGACACCTACCTGTGCGACGTGGTGTAGTGAGCCTGCTTTGGCAGGGGGGTTGGACTCGATGATCTCTAGAGGTCCCTTCCAAACCCTACAATTCTGTGATTCTGTGATATTTTATAATTCAGGTAATTAAATAAACTACTTGCAAAGTTTTGGCCTTATCAGTTCAAATAAACAACATGATGTGGTCTGCAAGACAGTCGATATGTTGGTAGAAGCTATGTGCAGTGAAGTCTGTGGTATGGGGCCTGATGATTTGCATCCCCAGGTCCCAAATGAACTGGCTGCTGTGGTTGCCAAGCCACCTGCTGTCATATTCAAAAAGTCATGGCTGTCAGATGAAGTATCCAGTGACTGGAAAAAGGAAAACTTCATGGGAGCTGGAATAGGTTGCCCAGAGAATCTGTGAATTTCCCATCCATGGAGGTGTTCAAGGCACTAGGCAACCTTGCTGGTGACAGGGAACTGGAACCTTATGATGAACCTTACAGTCCCTTCCATTCTATGATACCTTTATTTTTTTCATATTGGCCTATGGTAGAAACAACTTGTTTTTTTGTAATTGAGTTACAAATATGTCAGAATACAAAACAGTTTTTTTCTTGGGCACTATATAAAGTTGGAAAAGTTCTTTTCCACTGAGCTGAATGTATTCATGTTATGATGTACATGCAGCATCAGTATCATCAACAGAATCTGAGTTTAGTTTCTTTAGTTATACTCTGGTATTCAGTGCAGGTACTGTGTCTGCTTTTAGACTTATCTAAATGATTGCAGTCTGGTGATGGTTGTTGTTCTGGTTTTTTGTTTTGTTTTGTTTTTTGTAGCAGGTAGTTTTCTTACAAAATTGACTGCCTACGCATCTCTATCATGTAACAAGTTATAATACGCAATTTAATTTTTAAAGTATATGATTTTCCTACAAAATCTGAGATGCATTTCCCATTTTCCGTATGAAATCACCCTGAAAATGATGGAGTTATTTCAGGTTTTGGAATCATCTTTACTGGGGCATAAACTACGGAAAGCCTTCTGAACAAATAATTTACCAACTTCAGTCTGTAACATTTTTAGAGAATCTGATTGCATTTGACAAGGCAAATAGGATTCCATAGGGTGTTATATGAAATTATGACATAAATGGAAATATATTTTCTTGTGAGTAGGAGAGAGAACAACTTCTCCATAATTGAGTTACTGATAAAATTGAATTTAAAGGGGCCAGCAAGCTCTTTTGATGTTCAAAGGCTCTAGTGTGTAAATTTGGCCTGCCTGGAGTTACTGCATCTTAACGCATATAGCTCGATCAAAAGAAAAGTAGAAATAGAGAAGTTCCAGAAATCCAGTCTGATTAAGTTAATCTTTCTACCTAGTGATGGAACTTAGTAAAATATTATTTGGCCTTCTCTAATATATTGTCCTCTTTGCTCAAAGGATTTATCTTCCAGCCTTTCTATAGTATTACTCAATGAAACAAAATAAACAACTATAGTGAAAAATCTTTCTGATCAATTCAAGTTAGCAGTTTTTGGGGCTGTTGTCCTGAAATACAAGCTACGATAATGCTAGAAGTCTGTGAATATGTTCTCCGTAAGAATGCAAATTTACCTCTATGACACACTTGAAGACAGACAGAAATAGTGTGATCTGTGCTGGTGTACTTGTATTGTGTTTTGCTCTTTTGTTTCTGTGAAATGCAAGTACTGCTACTTTAAGAGCTTCTGGACGGTCCTACCAGCAGTGATCTGAAGGAGGGGGAGAAGTCAGTAGCAATGCAAAATGTTTGCAGCAAATGGTCCAAGTATCTGAATATATACAGTGAGTGTGGGCTCTTCAGGAGATCTGTATTCCTGTTAGTAGGGAATTGTACTTTTTATGTATATAAAGCCAGGTAGACTGAAACTTGGAATGGTGACAAATGTCTTGCTACCATTCTTGGCGTATCTATCGTTTGGGAGTCTTAATTCAAGGAAGCAGGACTTGAAAATACAATTTATACCCTTAGATAGAACAGAGTGGATGAAGATTGCTGAGAACAGAGGGAATCCTTAGCTTTGTAACCTTTCATATAGCAAATATTCCCTAGAATATTAATTAAAATTTACAAATCTTTTAACATTTAATAAAAACTAACTTAAGTAAAACACTTAGAAAAGTTTTTGCATGCAGAAGACATAGAGACCAACACAATTTTAAAATGCCCTGTTGTATTAATCCACTAGACACAAGATCATTTTGAAACTCAACTGGCTAAACTAGGTCTCTGCACAGACTTGTTAATCTACAAGTGTGAAGCTAGTTGGAGTATTAGAATCTACCATATTTTATACATATCAAGCGTTTTACTTTCTACTGTGGTGATATCCGTATCATTTCAGTATCTCATAAATATCCTTTGATATTTTTAAAGTAGGCCAAAGAAAATATATTCAGGTGAAGTCGTTTTAGCATAATGAGAAATTTCTCTTCCTTTACCAGCAAGTTTTTGTGCAGTTCTAAAGCAGTTTAAGAGCCAATGAAGAAATTGACTTTTATGGAATGTGGAAAGCGCGTTGTAGCTCATTTTAAGTGTGAATCTAATATTGCTACATGTTTAAAATTTAGCCTCCATTCATGGTGGCACAACTCTCTAATTCTATTAGACTGTTAAAAATTATATAAATCTATTCAGTTACTGACAGCAGTCTTTTAAAAATTCTGCAGTGATTTGGGATTGTGAGAGTTGTGGGGAAAGGTGACCTTGCTGCAGGTTTAAGTTCAGCAGTTCTTGACACAATGTAATAGAGAACAGCACTGGTGCTAACTTAATTATGTCGTTAAATGCAGTAGGGGAGAATTACGTAAAACAAAATAAAGAACTGACAATCACATTTCATAAACCGCTTTTAATATTTGTATAATGTGTTCATGATAGTTACAGCAGTACAGTAAATGAAATGTGAATAAAAGACTTACTAGTATCTCTATAGAGAGATGGTTTTGATTTGAGCTAAAATAGAAAATATTATACTTCAAATATTGTTCAGGAAGAGGATTGAAGTTCACGTGTTTAGTACAAAATATAATTTTTCAGTTTTTAATATTTAGTAGTCTGCTATTCAGTCTGAATCACTGAGAAAGAAATGAGCCTGATTAATGTGTCTTGGATTAAAATTATCCTAAATAAGTATAACAACCTTTACATTGATTATATTATCACTTGCGCTTATAATCTCCACAAAATTCTATTTAGCACATCTAAACTTTTTTTTTCATCCCTTGTAGGATTTCAGCTTCTCACTGCTGTTAGTTAGAAAATCTGTAGACTTAGAAAAAGATGTAACTGTAGTAAAAAAACCAAACAAAACTGTTAGTGCTTTTACTGCAGTGTTAGGTTTTTTTTACTGCAGACTGCTTGTCTCCTGCAAACCCAGCTCCTTCAACCTTTCATCATAAGAGAAGAGGGCTCCAGCCCCTCTGATCATCTTCATGGACCTCCTCTGGACCTCTTCCAGTAGCTTCACATCTTTCCTGATACCACATATTTCCTGTATCAGGGATGCCAGATCTAGACAAAATAATTCAGATGGGCCTTCGCAAGGGCAGATTATGAAGGGGATAGGACCTCCCTTGATCTAATAGCCACCTCTCTTTTCATTTAGGACACTGAAGTCATTCCCTGTTGGGCTGCTCTCAATGAGCAGTCTGCCAGCCCATATGCATATCTGGGATTGCTCTGAACCAGGTGCAACACCTTGCTCTTGGACTTGTTGAATCTTATTAGGTTTACATTGGGCCCACTTTTCGAGTCTGTCCAGGTCCCTCTAGGTGGCATCACTCACTTCTGTTGTGTCAACTGCACCACTCAGCTTGATGTCATTAGGGAACTTGCTGAGGGTGCACATGCACTCAGTCCCACTGTGTATGTCACTGATAAAGATGTTGAAGAGCATCAGCCCCAAGACAGACCCCTGGGGTGCACCGACCTCTAACTGGATATAGAGCTGTTGACCACAGCCCTCTGGCTATGATCATCCAGCCAATTCTTTACAGATCTAATATTCCACCCTTCATATCTGTATTTCTCCAGAAATAAGGATGTGGTACAGGACTATGTCAAAGGCCTTGAACAAGTCTAGGTAGATGACAATAGTTGTCCTTACTTTTATGTAATTATTGCTTCATTTTACTATGACACTTTTCATTAAGAATACATTTATTCAGGGAATAGCTTACCTAGTAATAGTAGTCTCAATTCAAGAATTTGCTGTTATGCTTTTCTAATATTATTCTTATTCTGAAATTGTGTCATTTAGGCACAACAAAGTTTTCATTTTAAGTTGTGTGGTATTTTATTCTGTTGTTTAATGTACATTTCTTGGAGAATGTGCAGAATGTATTTGATTTAAAAGCACAGATATTAGGATTGAAATGATTGTAACAACAATAACAAAAAAAAAAAAATGGCACAGATGTCATTTGGATGTCATGGACACCAATAATTTCTGTGTCTGCACAATGGTAACTCAACTGCAGTTTTTACTGCAGCAGATTGAAGAGAATTAATTCAGTAATGTAGCAGTTCTGCATGGCAGTGTCTCATCCTCCATCGAAGAGGAAGCTGACAATTGTGTGGCATCAGCACTCTGTCAGGAGGAGTTGTTTTTCCTTCTCTGTTTGCATTTTGCTGTGCTGGTTGCTCAGGGAAAGGCTTTGCCCCATCTTCTGCTCTTGCTTATCTGATCAGACCTACCAGAGGAGCCCTTCTGCCCATTGTAGCCTCTTATGTGCAGACTGTAATGCTTTTGGATCTGACCTCATGTCTGTATTGGTAGATAGTCATATGAGGCAGAAGCTTTTTTCTGTGCCACTTGGAGGTAAACACACCTACTGTGACAGTATGCTTACATACATGAAATAATCATTCTTTGCATTTTAAAAGACAGTCTTTATGATTTTGTGGTCTTCTCTTATGTTTCAAAACTTTTGTTCCTTCATCTAATAAAGCTATCATTTTTTGTTGCAAATTTTTCATTAGACTAGAACTGTAAAGCAATTACTGTAGATTTATGTGTGTGTGCGTGCACAAACAGAGAACACTGTGGCATTTGTATTTCCCTTTTTCAAAGCAGGAAAGAACCAAATGTGTGAAGTCTAATGCAAAATTAAAATAGTGTTAAGGTCTGGAATCCTATAGAAAAAAAATAGATGTTTTAAAATAATTAACAAATGAATTCTTCTGAGGGAAATGGGATATGACTTTTGAGGAGAAATTGAGTTTGAAAGGCACAGCAATGTGATTTATCATGTGCTTCTGGATAACGAACCACACCAAAATCCTATTTATCTACCCTATTGCTGTTGGCAGTTAATCTCAAACAAGGATATGAAACGTACTGGCAAAGATGAAATGAGAAAACAGAAAAGTGTCCATACCTCCTGTGGCATCTTCTTTAATACCTTTATAATTCAAAGTATCAGCTAAACAGAGGTCAGGAGAAGATTTCTCCTCTTCCCACTTTATCCATTTGTATAATTTCTTTGGCTCCTGCAGATCATCTTGGTAGTAACATTTCCCTTAACTTCACAAGTATTCACGACGTTTACCTCATATTGCTATCATCAGAAAGGCTGGAGGACAGAACGAGCCATTGTGTAGACAAGGGCAAGGGAAATCTTGTCTTGAAGAGCTTTCTATTAGTTAATAGTATTTAATAGCATTATATGGTAGGTAAATATGGTTACTTGATTGAGGGTTCTTTTGTTTCCCCCCTGGAATGGTTACTTGGAGAAAAGGATTTGTGGTTGCTATAATATTATATCATATTGTAATGCTTGTTAGAAGGAAGAACTGAGGAACTTGTCTCCTGAAACTGTTCATTCAGGAAATTTGAATGATTTATTTAAGAACAGAACTAGACCTGAACTGAGAGATTTTCATCCACATCTAAATATCTTATGGCTCAGATTTCTGGGGATATGATTTATGTTGTAGCATTTCAAAAACATTGATTGGATCCACATGTGAGCTCAGAATTTAAATGTCCACAAAATAAGTATACTTTTGGTTGTGCCTGTTAGTAATTATAATGGATGGAGAATTTGTTTGTTACAGGAGTCTCTCACAGCAGCTGCAAACCAAATAATTTGTTACTTTCCCCTTCTCCTCATACCTCATCTCCTGTGAAAGTCACTGTTTTAGATATTATGGCACTGATGAGTAAGTGCTGCTGAGTCAATGCTTGATTAGTTTCCAGCTTGTCCTGTGAGAATATTCCATTTAGATGCCAAACAATGAAATTAAATTTTCAGAGTATCATGGACTTAATAGAACTGCAATGAAACTATTCTGTTGTTATGTTGCCATCCCCAAAGATTCTATGGCCAGTGACTAGTGTAATGTCATCCCCTAGGAGTGGCCATGTCATTCTGCCACAGTGCAGCAGGCTATCTGTCTTTGTTTTCATTACTTTTTGTAACAGTATGATGTTTTAGCCATACCATCACTAACTCCCATTAGTACCTACCTGAAACTATTTTGAGGAGAAACATTGTATAAAAATGGGATGGTCAAGAGAGATTTTTTTTGTTAAGAAAACACAAAAGGTTTTCTGTAACAGTACGGGTAATGTTTTGCAAAGAAAATTACCAGTCATGTAATTAATTTTGTAAAAAAAACAACAACAACAACAACAAAAAAAAACCAACAACCAACCAAACAAAAAAAACCAACAAAGCAAAACAAAAATAAAATACTAGTGTATGTTCTATGCATTTATATTACCTAATAGATGCATATTGATTTCATTATTTAAAAAAACATCTGAATTATTTGTGACTTGAAACAGAACAGCTTTCCTTAGTTTGCCAAATGAATGTTTTAGAAAGTATGATTAGGTGACTTCTATGAATGCTTGCTGATGAAAAAGACCCAATCATTTAATTTAATTGATTCAGTGTCTTTTTTTTTTTTTTTTTTTTTTAAATTTGATATAAGCTCTTCACAGCTTCTTCTATTTGTGGGAGATGTGCTCGAAATCTGCATATAACTTTTATAAAATATCTAAATACCTGCACAATATTTTGCGAGTTTAGGCCTGATTCATGGGTCGAGTGGTTCCTGGTTATTGGGTCTCATTACCTGGGGAGAATACAACTTCATTTTCTTTCCTATTATTTAATCTTATTCTCTGTGTTTTACTAATGAAAAGGCATGGCTAATTATTGACTTCATGGAGCTCCAGCTGTTGCTGAAAGAACTGTTAGGGCTAAGGGCCCTAACTTTCATTAGAGGAGCTTTGAGAGAAAACACAAGCTGCGTCTATATTAGTGAGTGCAACTGGAGCAGATGTGTAGAGGGAAACAGTTGGTGAGGAGGACCTCGAGTCTGCATTGTGCATATTTTCTTTCAGATCATGTCTGATCTTGCGGAAGGAGCACTAGCAGCATTGGAAGTATTCCTGGAGCACATCCTCTGATTTAGTTTCATGCAAAAGGAGAGTAGTTTCTTTGCTTTCAGACCACTATACAGTGCCAGCCAAAAATGTGATGAGTTTGGCTCCTGAAGCGCTTGTCTCATCAGTCTAAGATGCTAGCGTAGACAAACTGAGAGTTGTGTATGTTAGATGGATAAGGTGGAAACTCCCTGCCATTTAAACTGTGGCATTTGTCAGATGTACTGAAATTATTTTTCCTCAGCCAGTACTGTAATTTACAGATACAAGTAAATAAAAACAAGGATGACAACCTCAGTGTAAGTATAAAGTGAGCACAGATAAAAGGAACAACAGATAATGCAAATGAGCTGTGTTGCTGGTGGTGGATAAGCACTACAATTCACATTCCTGCCAGTCTATGATTGTTTTCAAACAGGAGCATCGTACTTGTCTTAAATATTTGCTATAATCTGCCTGAAAGCTACAAAATTTTCTGTAAACAAAAGAGATTAAAATTCACTGGGAAAGTCATGTTCCCTGCATCCAGACTTTAATATAATCCTAAAATTCTCTGAGGAAGTGTTACAGGGTGTGATATTTGACATCTGCTTTTCCTCAGGAATATTTTAATGATTAAGGCTTGTTATTCATCTCCTAAAATGCCTGAGAATAGAAATGCATTTTATACTAATAATATTTCTGGAAAAATGGTCAGAAAGAAGCTGGGGCACATTTCACCTTTATTGAGGACTTTGGTAAATGAATAGAATAGTACCATAAAAATCTTTCCTAACTCTTTTTGGAATAGAGGATTCGCCATAGAAACCATACTGTGACCTTAAGCGTTCTGTGCCCAAAAGGGGAATGTATAACAAGTGTGTGTCAAAGGTAGTCTCTCACAGGAGGTCTCTGACAAGATTACAGGACTGCTAAGTTATCTAGTAGCAGTTCTACTCCTTAAATTAGAATTTTGCTGTTAGAATGAGATCTTCTAGGGGCAAAGAAAAGGTTTGTGTATCTACCTATAGGTATTTGGTCAAATTTTGTGATGACCAAAATCTCTGCTTCCAGAATCCCAGGACATATGCATTAAAAATAGCTCTGTAAGCATCTATAGTATTTATTAAAATTAAATCTTCTATGGCATCTGTTGGAGTATAGAGGTTTCCCATTATTGAAAGTATATAACCAGAGGTGCTTTTTTGTATGTGCATTAGTTAGTCAAGCAAACTTGAGGAAGATGTAGTCTAAATGCAAAGGTGATCGCTGTGAGATAGTATCAAATGTAACCTAGGGAAGATGATCCCCCAACTAAGGACAAAATCTTGTGGAGTGATGCTTTGCTGAATCCAGCTTATGAATTCTATACAAAAGGCTCTAGTACTGGTTTCTACCAGCACAGGTATAGATCTAATTTTTTCTTTTTTTTCCTTAATTTTTGTATGTTATAAAAATCAAAGCTGGAGATTTCTTTTTGTTCTTTCCAGGGATTACCATACAAATTATTCTCTACAACAGAAATTGGCTTTGAATCACTTCCTTAAGTATGACTCAGAAGAATTAGATATTATCCAAGATATCTGCTGCCCGGAGAGGTTGTCAGGCTGCCTAGGGTGGCTGTGGATGTTCAAGGCCAGGCTGGGTGGGGTCCTGAGCAACCTGATCTAGTGGTTGATCTAGTGATTGACAACCCTGCCTGCAGCAGGGTGGGGGCTGGATCTTTGAGGTCCCTTCCAACCCAAGCCATTCTATGATTCTATAATAAGTTATTACCCATGTCTGTTATAGTGAAGTTTAAACCCCTTTTTCTTCATGGAAAGTTGACTGAATTGACATGTTTAGAATCAGATTTACTATTTTTACAGCCATACTGCTTTATGGCTTCATATTAAGGTTGAAATTGATGAATACACTCAAATGGTTTTTTCCTGCTGTTATTTTCTTAACAGAAAAAAATAATAATTCATTTCTTTATGCATGACCTTGTATTTCCATCAATTTTAGTCTTTATCCTAGTTGCTGCAGTCTTCACTGACATCTCACTTTCAGTATAAACTCCCATCCGCTGCTATTGATGATGATTCATGAATTTGTCAGCAAATTTCATTAGCATAGTTTTACTTTACTGTAAATGAAAATGGAGATAAAATATATTCTCTTACAAGCCCTTGTGTTCTTTTCAGATGTTGATATTTTGCTTTTCTTTTAACTAGTTTCTAATCAGTCGCAGAATTCTCATAGCTAAGCTTTTTGTCTTGATCAAAGCTAATAGCTGTTTTGAGCAGTATAGCAGATGCTGTATCAAAGTCCAAATTAGAGCTTTGGCTCAGAATAGTAGTATCTTTCAAGGGAAGTTACAGAGATGATATATAGAATTAGTGAGAACAAGCCTTAAACATCCTTGTTGGTCAGTAAAGGGATGCACGAGATTATGGTCACATTATGAGTGAGTTCACACAATCTGGCATAGGTAAATGCCAGAGGATAAGTAAAAGGAGAAAGAAAGCTAGCAAAAGGCTGTTGAAATTTGTGGAACTTTAGAGTTTTGAAAGTTTGCAAAAAATCCAGCTGCTTAAGAGCCTGTTTTAAATCCTATGGGTGCGATTCATTTTGTTAGAGCCAAGTCTAAGCAATCTAACATCAAACACCTGTTTTTAGAATGTTTTGAATCATTATTTCTTTGATTCTTGTCTTCAGAAACATGTGGCTGTACTGGTACAAAAGGCTTCCTCCACCTGAAGCAAATGTCAAAGTTGCTAGGGACTCCCAGAGTTGCTTTGCAGTTTTAAGTCTATTCCTACTTGCAGTGAACTGTAAATAGCACCTAAAGTTACACTTCCAGCTGGAAGCTTTCATGCAGTCTCCCTTCTCTGAGTTGTAAAATCACTCCAGTAGGCACCACTGTGCCAATTTGCATCTGAAAATCTAATGGGCATGAGTTTCTTTCACTGATCTGGAGGTGATTTCTACAAAGGAAGAGAAAGCAGCAGAGACATTTTCAGCAGGCTTCTCCTGTGATGAGGGACTTAGTGGACATTTGATGAGCATGAGTGCAAGTAAACTTAAGTGGAAGAATTCTGGTAGAATTTGTGTTTAAAATGCTGCTACTATGTCATCTTGATCAGGATGAATTTTTTTAAACATAGAAACTTTTAACAGATTCTTACTGTTTTACCTTGCTGTTGACATAACTATGATGGAACTTTATGTTCCTGAAGTTAGCTCAATCTGGTAGCAGGCATGAATTATACCTTCTTTTTATCTTCTAATCCTTACAGAGTTTGTAGGAAACCCTTCTATGCAAAGTTTGACCTTCCTTTACAACACTCATTATGAAAATGAGTGAATAAAGATATGCATCTGATTACATTTACCTAATAGTACTTCAGATGTTTAATAGATTCTGAAAGAAAGGTAGAAATATAATCTATCCTATTAGACATCCAATTTAATTGAATGTTTGTGGGAACATGAGCAAGTTTTCAAACATTTTGACATACAGCACAACTGTTCTTCTCATACTCTAGCAATGAAATATTAGAGAGTAATGTGACATAAGGTTAATCTTTTGGCACAGACATATTGTTAATATATCCTGTTGTTGCTAGCTCTAGTTCTTTCCTTTTTTCCCTGTTTGCTGTGTCCACTACAGGAAGTATTACTTCTGACAGTAGGAGGAGATGGCAGCATTCTGAGAACAAATGAAGGGGATTAGTTAGTTTTCCAGTACTCAATTTCTTGGCTTCCACCTACTTCCATTAGGCAGAAACATGATGAACTCCAATTTATGCCTGCAAAAAAAATGATGAAATATGTCTGCTGATAAATTATTAAATCCATAGGGCCATGTTTTATGCCAGTGTAAACATTTCATTAACGACATTCACATCTCTGAAAGATTTTGGCTATTTTTGCTAGTTCCTTAGGTTCTCACTTCTTATATCATCATGATATTCAGGAGGCTGTGGCATCTGATTATCACAGTCATGGAATCATAGGGGTTGGAAGGGACCTCTAAAAACTGAGTACAACTCCCTGCTAGAGCAGGTTCCCTACAGAGGGCCAGACAGGTTGGTGTTCGGGTGGATCTTGAATATTTCCAAAGAAGGTGGCTCTGCAACTTCTCTGGGCAACGTGTACCAGTGCTCCATCACCCTTACTGTAAAGAATTTCTTCTCTATATTTGTGTGGAACTTCGTATGTTCCAGTTTTTTATTATTGCTCTTTGTCCTAACTAATCAAAGCTAGTAATTGTTGCTGTGAGAGAGGCCTGTACTATGTAAGCTGTCAGAGGAGTGACAGTCCAGTTGTTCATCTGAAATAAGTAGTGCTCATCAAGAATTTCAGTGTCTTCTAAGCCATTATCAGACCAGGATGAGCAAAGAATAAGCAGTAAGATAAGAGGTGACATAAAGTACTGATGGACTGCCATTCTCAATAAGACAGCCTCCTATAGATTTGAAATAGCACAGTGCTAAAAATTGTGGAATGCTTAATAAAATTGAGGATGTTAGTAATTCTGCATACAGGTTAGAAAGTAATGTTTTACAAAGTACTTTCTGTAGGCATCTGAGGCATTTGTCTTCATGAATTTCCAATATTTCTGCCTGATTTTGAGTTTGATTATGTTATAATTAGACTGAAATGCATTCATTGCTGTTGGTGAAGTTATGTTGTCCTTGTTTTTCAGTGGCTGAGAAAATAATAAAGCTAAATGCTGGTAAATGGTTTGGAATAAAATAAAGAGCATTACAGAAACTGTATTTTTATGATGATTGTTAATTGTAGAGGTTGCTCCAGTGGCTTGCTTGGCACTGGCTGGAAGTTGTTTACTAGCAGGCAAGATTATAGAATTGTCTGTATGATACAGACTGCAACATCTATTTAATTTGTCTGATTTTTGAACGCATTAGTCAAACATCTCTTAAAACTATGATTCACAGCAAGACAGTGATTTTACTGCAAAGGCATATATTGAGCAATAAGGCCATTGATTTTTTTTAATTTTTTTTTCCCCCTCAATGAGGCTGCTAGTATAATGGAAGATTAAGCTAATGGAAAATTGTCAAATTCATGGGCTGTTTGTGAGGGGGAAAAAAAGCATTTTTTCCAGCTTGTGCCATTTTTCAAAAAATGGGCAGGAAGGATATTTCAGAAGTCCAAAGACTTGGTACCTCAACAGCAGCAGTGAACTGGATCCTGTAGTTTATAATAGATATTTATCCACATTTCATTTATTTTTCATACAAGATATGTATAATACATATTATATATATATATATAATATATAGAGAGAGTCATAATTTTACTGTGAACTACCCAACTCAAAACATTCACCCACCCCCGTTCTTCTCCATATATTTGGCACTGAAGATTTAAGTTATGGGACTCGCAGAATTTTGGATGCATGACAGGTCAAGCAATCTCTGCAGTCTTTTATGGACATAGATTAAATGGGGCTTTTAAATGGAAAAGGGACAGTGCTAAACTATGATACTTGCCATCTGAAGTACACCTGACTTCGTGTTGGTAAAGGTTGGGCAAGTTGTGTGAATTTTCTGTTAGAGCTGAACTGGAATTGTCTGTGTAGGGGGAAGAGCCTGACAGCAATGTGAGACTGTAAATGTCTTTCAGTGTTTTCACTGGATAAATGCGTGAAGACCAAATTTATATGAATTGTACTTTGGAATCCCCTCAAGATTTTTTTCTGTTTTTTTTCCTCTCCTGATAGAAATTATGTTTCTTTGTGATAACTTGTATTTTCAGAATTGCTAGTTGGCTTGAAACATGTTAGATGGTGTTACTTGTGGAAACATAACTAAAGAGAAAACCTTACTGGGAATATCTTTGCATCTGTTGTTATAGAGTGTTAGGTAAAATGAAGAGAAAAGCTTTCTTAACCTCATAATGTTTTGAGTCTTTAGCTTCTACTGGCACATTCTATGTGTCTTCTAATGACTTGCATTACTTTTTTTCATATTTCAACTTAATATTATCAAGTTAAAATCGATGTTAAAGTGTTCAGAAGCATTCGAAAGTCATCAACATGACCGACTAAAATTCTAATATCAACTTTGGGACAAAATAGATTAGGAGTTCATCTGTTTTTAAGGTTTTTTAAACTAATTTGTCTCTTTTGTTTTGGGCTTTTGACTTACTTTCACTCTTTTCATTTAATTAAGATTTTAGTAACATGTAATTCACTCTTTTTGCCAATGTATGTTGGCAAAATCTTTGGAGGTGGGAGAATCATATTTTTACAAAGGTAGCAGGTATATTTGAAACAACACTCCTTCTTTTGGGGTGCTGTTGAGTTGCAAGGAGGAGGTTTATTGTACTGGTTTGGCACAAACTGAAGAAGTAGAAATTGTGATGCTTAGAAAATACCTATGAAGAAAGAAAGAGCTGGGTATTCTAAGTCTAGAAAAGAACTTAGATATGGGTGGAACAGTTCTTCTATCTATAAAGCACTGTTGGACTTAATACAGAGGAAGGTATGTTGTAGACATTAAAATCCTTCCTGTGAAATGAAAAAAAAATAAAATCACATATTTGTTTCAATTTTTGCATGCTGATTCTGAAATTCATCTGACTACATCTGGAGGTTGTGTTCAAGAACTTTTTTTATCCAAAGGTCATTATTCTTAGAGTGGAAGCTTGATTGTTTTAGAATTCAGCTGGAGGCAATAGCTGAGAATTCAGATGAACATAGTTGGTGTCAAGATGGCCTGAGTATTCTCATTTAGTTTTCTAATCTCTTCAATGCATATACTGTCACAACTACGTACAACATAGCTCACTATTATTTCATTTATGCAAGATTAAAACCAGACAGATCCTTGTATCATAGCTGTCGTATAATTAACAGAGTGAAATTACTTAGTGCAAAGCCCAGTGGATGCAAACCATCAGAAGACAAAGTTATGAGGAATGGAAATTCAATGGCGATACAGTTTCAAATACCTCAAGCATTACTTTAGTTATTTCTAAGAATTTAAATAACCTTTCATCCCCTGTTAAGCAGCAGAGCTCCACTAATATCTAGGAAGCTATCTTAATTTAAACTTGCTGAGGTTATGCCTGTGAATCTTTTGAAAGTAACAGAAGTAGTTAGTCTTTTCTCTTTCGATTAAATGTTTCTTGTCTGTGTGCAATGCAGCTCCTTATCTCTTATGTATTTGATTGTCCTGAAATGTAAGTTGTGTTTCTTGGGTTCTTTTTCACAAGGGAAGTTGCTGGGGGAAATGTAACAGAGAGACGTATGCAGCATAAATCTAACAGGGCTGAATTAGGGTTTAGGTCCAGCTCTATTGCATGTATAAACCAGTAGAGCTTCTCCTGTGTTGTGTGATCTGAAGTACCGGTTTTGAAATTGGGATATTGAAATAGAACCATCTTTTCCACCACTGGGTTCTGTGGTTGTATGTGCTAGTTACAGTCTTCAGTAACAATGTCTCTCTTACAAACAACTCTGTATTATGCTTCTAACATTGTGTTAGAGTAAATACAGTCACACTGAGTAAAGAACTAATACTTTAAGTGTTGGTGACTCATCCATAGTAATTTAGCAGGTGGCTGCCTACAATTTCCAGGTGCCATCAATCTCCTAGGTAGGATAATTTCCTGCCTTCATATGTATGGAGGAGGAAATTATACACTGTGAATTTCTGATGATGGGGATGATATGTAGCCTTTGTATCATGTTCTTTTACCTTCAGGGCAGTTTACAAGTACAACTTAATTTTCAGCATCCACTTCAAAGTTGGTAAGTATTAATATCCCTATTTTATAGTGGGGGAAATTGAAGTGAAGGAGTTAGCACACCTTCCCAAGACTTTGGAAGGAATCATGGGAGTAATTGTCAATAATTTGCCTTGATTTTATGTCACTTTTCATCACTTGTTTGTCTATTTATCCCACCATTTCCTGGTGTGAGTATTGAAGAATGTGTGATGTCACAGAGTGTGTTGACAATAGGTAAACAATTGCACTGGAATATGTGTTAAAAATTCATAAGCTAAGAATTTTAAAACTTCTGACTGATGAGTCAGTATGAGGTAAAGACATTCACATTATGTTTTACATGCTAGCACAGCTGTGGAGAAGGGCTGTAAATCAAATATACAACCTTGGCTGTCCACAGATAAGAGAGAAAGGATAAATGGATAGCCAAAAAAGACAAACTGAAGAGGCTTTTTTTTTTTTTTTTTTTTTTAAATCTGAAATGATTCATTTCTTTGTAATTTATTTTGTTTGTTTGTTTGTTTGTTTAAATTTTGTTTTAATTCCTGAACTCTTTTAGAACTAAAATAAAAATTAAGACTTGATCTAGTAACTTCTTAAATTTATTCTTACATCAATATTGAAGTTTGGTTGTTGTGGAGCTAAATGTAATTTAGTTTTCTTTTTTTTTTCACTTTAAATATAATATCTATTGTATACATATATATATATATAATATGTAATTTAAATATAATGTCATTATTTTTGGTGGGTAATTCTTTAGATGGACCACTCTATCAGTTCTTGCGTCAGTACTCACCAAAAGCTTAAAAATCTAGAAAAGTTGATAAGATTTGTTTGTCATGAAAAGTGAATGAATTCATTATTCAAAGCCCGAATCTTTCTGAGACATGTTAAGTAATAACCTTACCAACAAAAGTGCATTTCACTAACAAGTGATTTACAAGGGTACTGTAGTGAATAATGATCACCAAGTATTTGTTTTTAGTTTTAAATGTGATTGGTGTATCACAGCAAACTGAGGCATAACATGCTAAAGTGATGAGTACAAAGTTCAGCTTCGTTACCCAGCAGACAGCACTCATTTTTCAGTACAAGTGAAATCTATCTTTACAGTAATGAGCATCCAAATGTGTACTTTCAAGACAATTAGCACTCATTCCTTTTGCAAACGTAGCAACTACTGCTAAGGTCTTTGTGGAAAGCACAGCATTACCAGTTGTTGTGGAGCTGAGGAAGATTTTTCTGCCTTGGAGGGACATGTTACTTCAATTCAGTTGCATCTCAAATAGCGAACTGTGTCTTTCCTCCAATATGAATATTTATACAGTTTCTCTCACGTATTCTGTTCCCTATGATCTCAGTATTTGTAAGAACTATTTTTAAGACTTCTTTCCTCTACAAAATTAAACCAAAATTGGTCAACTTGTTAAAAAGCAGCAAGAAAAGAAAGCGAATGACATAGGCACAGATATAAGCATTCAAATCCATTGTGATTTCCTAAGGAAAAAATGCTTAAAAGACAGGCTAAACGTACCAGAAACTTTCAGCTCAAACACCTCTGCTTCTCTAAATATTATTCCTTTCTCCCAGCATTTTTGAGAGCATTACAGAAGATGTGATAAGACAACTTTAATACAGCTGTTTACTAAAGCTCTCGGGAAAAGTCTAGCAAAATATGCTTTCATAAATAAAACAGAGTTAATTAAGAACCACTTGAAAAGCTAGCACAGGGGAAAGTTGGGAGAAAATTACCATGTAATGTGAATGGTGGTTAGCAGAAGCATAATTCTAGCTGAAATTAGCCAGATATCTTACTGGGAGCTTGATTCACCCTCATGTTGGTTAGCATCTTATTAAACAAATGATGCCATTGTAATTGATGGAACTGCTTGGCAATAATAATGGCAGCAGAATAAAGCTTTCTCTATGCAAGTCACAGCTAGAAACACTATAAATGCCTGATTAAAGAGAAGGATACCATATGAATGCAAGAAAAGACAAACCTTGATAATTCTGTGATTCTGTGAATATACAAGTTTATTTTTCACAAGTCAGAAACAAGTAATCTTATATGAAACGTGAAGGGACAGCGGTAATCTGTAATAGAGTAAGCAAATATAGTGCATTTCCTAAATAAGAAAATCTGATCCTTGCGAATAGGGTGCCAAAATGTGGTCCCTTAGTCAGTGCTGAAGGACAAATAATGGCAACCCTTAAGGACGTTATCAACTATTGGTGACTGCTGTTAGTAAGCAGTTTGCTTTGGATCTATTTCCAAGTGGTCAGATGCTGAACTGCATGATTCCTATGAAGTGGTTTGAGAATTGGTTTTGTTTTTCCCAAGTGGACTGGTGGCTGAATGATGATGCCATGGATACCAAGAAGTCTCTGGATAAATAGGTCGGTAATGAGAATGAGGTACTTTTGATAAACTTTTAAATTACACTGGGGAAATGGAGGACATATTTGGAAGGTTTAGAGAGGCTTTTAGGTTTTTCATGGTTGTCATTTCTAACAGAACAGTTCTCTCAGTGTCTTGTAGTGCCTCCTGGTTGGTTTTTTGCATATGTTTCATGCATGAGGAATGTGTCTGGCTAATATTTTCTGTATATATTAGCTTTACGTTTTAGAATGTAAAATATGTAGACATTTTCTGGTCAGACCTCCTCACAAACTGGCTAATTCTGCCTCAGTGCTGCAGTTCTTGACACAGCTGGAGGTTACTCTTTAGAAAGTAAAAATAAAGTAATAGCCCTATTTGCCTGGTTGTCCAGGGAAAGACTGTTAGGGCACTGTCATGCGTGTCTGCATGTTCTGCAATTAGAGCTGTTCTCCTCGGAGCATTTCTAAAGGCTTTCAGCTGTGGAAGAGCTGTGTGGGGCACTATGTAAACACCTGAAAATTGTCAAATTCAAGTTCCTGATGTGTTTATTTAATTCAGATAAATGCCACCTGTTATCCTTTCATTTAATCAAATACACTTGTATATAAAACAAATACACATCTTTATTTTGAAAATCTATCTGTAATGCCTGTCACCATACTGTTTTTCCTGAACACATTTTATGCCCATATTCCACTGTCTTCCTGCTCCAGAGTGGTGGAAAGTTCCATGATTTCACTGAGACCCCTAAGTGGCATTTCAAGTCAGCTTTTAAGAAAATTGCATGCAGCACAAGTACATAAATTCCTCCCAGCTGAAAGTATTTAGACATATTAGTAGAACATAGTCATCACTAAACTACATTTCATGCTTAAAGCACTTGCTGCTACATTCATTCCTTCCTACTAAATTCCATGCTGTATGAGCAGCCTCCTCATTGAGCTGCCTGTGCCCTACGTTGGCACATACTAAGCGTTCAGGACAATGTCATACCATTATTTTTTTTCCAGTACTGCTTGCCACACAAAGCAGGTATTTGGTTGGGAAGGACCAGTGGATGAGATGTCTTCATATAACTTTCACATGCGATAGACTTGCTCTTTGGGGGGGCATAATTTCTCAACTATGCAAACTGTAATGAGATCATTTGAAGCATAGCTTTTATTCAAACAAAACATTTGAATTTAACTTAGGATTTTACAAAGGCCTTTTCAACCTTTGCCACTGGGGTTTTTTCCTGCCTTTTTTATTTTTCAGTACTAAAGTTAGAATTAATAAAAAATATAGTAGTGATGGTGTAGGTTATAATTCTGTGAGGCCTCAATTCAGAACTGTTTGGGACTTCTTGTATAGAAGACTGCTTTGGGGCTCTCTGTAAGACAGACACCATGCTAGTTGTATAAAGGCTGTATTTTAAAGCTTTAATGCTAATAAATTGTTGATTTTTTTTTTTTAATTAAAATTTTTATTTATTTATTTATTTTGCACAGGGTTATATATTTTTAATCTACTTGTAATTTACTAGCATTAACTCGTGGTTTCAAGACTGGGAAATAAATCTTGAAATATACTACTTAATGTTGCCATTTCTAAAGCTAAGGATGTGCCTTGAAGAAATGAATTTATACCTGACATAAATGAGATGTGGGAAAGTAAGAAATTGTTATCCCTTTATCATGTTTCTTGGTACTCTGCTTAAAGAACAGTCTGTGGTGTAGTTGGCGCATAAGCTTAATTTATCCTGGAAGGTGGAATGAGTTTGGACCCTTATAATTAGTGTAGGTGGATTTTAAATGAGCTTGATGACATCATAGCTGGCTACTTCTGCTTCTCTATATTTCTGAGGCATTTTTATTACTCATTGTGCTGAATACATCATTTGCAGTTTGTTGGCACTGTTTCCATGCTTAGTGGTTTAGGTTTTCTTTATTGGAATACATGGTGATTTTATTCGTGGATCCAGGGGAAGAAAGCTTTTCTTCTTTGGTCTTGGATCTACATGCTTTGGCTCTCTATAGCCTGTAGACAGCCACCCACCTGTCTCTGTCTCACACACTTGCCTGTTTGCTTTGTCATGCACAAATTTCTTGTTTTCCACATTTTTTTTTTTTTAACAGTGATGAATGCACAGTCCATTACATTATTTTATCCCAATATTGATTACCAGTTCTGATAAGTTAAAATAGGAAGTACTGAAAGTTGCTTAACCTCAGATAAACTGTGGTCTTTATGTATGTTTTCTAAGAAACTTACGTATTCCTTGAAAGCGTCTAGCAACTCATAACCACAGATGAAACTGAATGTAAGTTGCACTTAGATATGACTTATGTTTGCCTCAGTGCCTGCCAGTGATTTCCCTCAGAAAGTCTTTCTGTTTCTGCACCTAAATGTTCACTACAAGTTACTGATTTTTTTTCTCAGTTGCTATTGATAATGTTGATCATCAGTCCTTTTGCTACTTTTTTAATCAAGTAGGGAATTGTTCTCTTGTTTCCTTCAATATTTTTCAATTATCCAATTTCACTAATCATAACTAATGTTAACAATATTCCTTCTGAATTTCATTTTCTCGAGTGTATTTTGCCTTTTATTAAATTTTATTTAAAATGCTTTATCTGCAACTGCATGCAGTGTATCAGCTCAGGCCTACTGGAGTAAACTCACAGCCTTTCCTTGGTCCATTTGAAATCACAAAGAGGACAAATGGTCTCTGACGCTGAAATAAAGCACAGGCACAATCCAATTCCCTTGAATTAGGTCCTAGCAAGTCTTTCATCAGCTTCCACAAGAGTTATTTCAGAGTGAGACCAGTTTTTTATCTATTAAACAGCAAAAGGATTATTTCTGAAGACTTGAACTGTATTTAGGTGTGATTTTTTTCTTTATCTTCCCTCCCACCCATATCAAAGGTACTGAAGTAAATTAAATTTACTGTTGTTTTATTGTGGGATTGTGATTTTTTTGTTTGTTTGTTTGACAAGTTCTGTATTATCAATAAGCAACATCTTAATGCTATCCTATTTTATAAAACTTACAATCAGTAATACTTAAAATCTTTCTTGCATTATAAATTCAAAAATTTCCAAACATACTTGAGGTTCATTTTGCTCCTCTTCCTCTTGTGTGGTTACAAGCACTGTGTGTGTATGAACTTTGGGAAGCAGAATGCACCTGTCCCTAAGCTTAAGTAGTAAAGGATACCACTCTTTTTCTTTCATTTTTAAATAGGGAAGATCATGTTGTGAACTTATTTACTGACTACTAATTGAGGAAATATGACAACATTGAATTTTATAGCATGATGAAGGAACAGACATGGTCATAGTCACATTTGTTTGTTTATTAAGCCACTGTCCGCAGCATAATCAATTGCAGCCTCCCTGGAGGGACATTTGGTCTGCTAAGAGCTCCACTGGGAAATATGGTGTTTCGCATCCAGTCTAGATTTATTTTCTCATTCATCCTTTCTAGAAACTGCTTTTCTTTGAAGCTGAAGCTTTGTAGGAATACTACTTAAGCTTATTTTGACGGAGGTTAATGGAATTAACTGTCTTGCATTGTTTTTTAAATCAGGCCTCTACACCTGTTTATGGACAAAGCAATTCTCTCTCACAAAGTTGTTTCCCTGTGTAGTAGAATTTCCATTGAAGAAAAGTATCTTTGTCCTCAGGGAGAAGGAACAAATGAATTGTTCGCTCATCTCATTCCAATTATCTCTTTAAACTCAGTAATATTTTAAAAGCTGTGTTTTCTATAGATGTACTAGAAAGATATTCCACAGTGCGTGCTAATGTGGGCAATGATATGTTGATGGAAATGTCTGTTAACTACAGTTGTATTACAAGAAAAAAAAAAAAGGCACTTTAACAAATTGAGTTTCATAATAAAAAGGTAGAAAGTTCTTAACTCATAATCACATCAAATGAAGATCAGTCAGCTCTTTAGTGTTAACTAGTTTTGAGCAGAAATTGCTGTAAATCACATCTGTCTGTGCTGTCTGGCACGCATTTTTAGACTTCACAATGTGCACAGAGCACTAGAAAATTCTACAGTAGCTTACAAAACTTTTCCACTTACTTCTTCCAAACATGTTTCAAGGATTCAGTGGTATCAGCCATCATCTCAGACCTATGGAGGTCAATATTTACAGCATTAGTTTTCATTGAGTCACTACATCAACTTGAATTTTAATATGAAGCAAAAAGGGAAAAAAAATAGTTCATGTTTAAGAGTGGTGGGAAAATGTTACTTATTTCACATCCCAGTAAATAAGCTATGCTAGGGACTGTATTTTATCTCTCATAAACGATTCCAGTAAATTATCTGTCATGACTTTCTTGTTCTCAGTGAAGTCAAAGAAGCCAATTTTTATAAGATTTATGCTACACTTAATTTTGTTGATCAACATGCAGTACCAAGTTCTCCCAGAATTCAGAGTAAAGACGAATCTTTTATTAAAATGAATTTTCTGAGGTCTATGTGCTCCTAAATCTTTCCAAGGATGAGCTCTCAGTGTTTATCAGCATGTATACAACACTTTTAGTGTTTGTATAGGTTGACAGTGAACGTGCTGAGTTTCATGATTAACTTCAACAAGGAGTATCATAAAAACTGTTAAAATTAAAGGCAGATAGATCTGTTTTAAGGACAGATCTATCACAGATTTTTGTCAGTTGCTGCACACTCAGTCCTAACTTTTATGAGTCTTACTTTGTCTAAGTAGTACTGTTCCTCTCAGATATCATTAGTATTTCTAATGCACATTAGTGGGAGAATTTAGCAGCTAGACCCAAATGCTGAGTGCTAGCTTTAATTAAAAACATTTCATGCTATTTTTTTTTTTTGCAATAATGTCTTTGTCTCTGGATTTGTCCTTGATTTGTATTTACATCTTCAGACTCTCTTCCAATCTCTCATCTTTCTTTTCCTCCTCCTCCTCATCTCTCTGTCTCCCAGATACGAGATGAACTGATTCTGAGAAGTTCCTTAAGCTGAATTGTATGCAACTAAAGCCAGGTTGTATCAGCAGGACCCTTAAATTAAATGCAGTCTTGGTACCTCTTACCTCTTCACATATTAGAAGACTGCCAAAACCTCTCAGTATGAGTCTTGCATTTGCCAGATGGGATTTAATTGTGATCATGCTATAGGTCATGCTGCACTTAAGTAACTGTTTGTTCATAGCAGTTTTTTTAGCATTACCTTTGTAAAACAAAGGTCTTGATATTCAGAAATACTGAGATATTAAAAAAAAACAAAAACAAAACAAAAACAAACAAACAAACAAAAAAAAACAATAAAATTTGTCAGGTATGGAGCTAGAGAGAAGCCAGAAAGTGGGAGTGCCAAAACACTGTCCTTTAATCTAAGTGTTTTTGGGAAACATCAAAGAGAAGTTTTAAAGATGGCTTCTGTGAGCAAGTTCTCAAAAGAAAAAAATTGATTTTTTACAAACGAATAAAAATGTAAATTCTGCTTATAAAGAGAATTTAATATATTAATGTTTGGGAACATTTACAGCTTGATTTGCTGAACTGGAGCTTCTACTTGATTCGTCTTGTAGTTTGTGTCACCAGTTAAGTTCTGTCCAGTTGTACCTGTGAAGCATGAGGTCTTTCAGCCAAAGCCCACAAAGAAATCAGCATTAAAAGTCAAGAGGTATGAAGCTAGTTTACTTGAAGTAATGAGATAACTAGAAATAAAAGAGATTTCTAGAATTTGAACATCTTTTTGCAAGTTGGCTACTTAAGGAAAATTCTTAGCCAAATGCTCTTCCCCTAGGGCCTCACTGAAGAATGTCACATTGTAGGAAGAGTAAAATCTGTCTCTACTTCACACTGCATACATTGTAGCTGTTTGTTTGCAGTCTCTTAGGCATGGAGAGGATTTCTGTTCGGTAGCCTACAGCTTTGAACAAAAAAGCTCAGCAATTTGAGCTGAATGGAAATGTTTTAAAGTAGAGGACAGGATTTGCTCAGAATCATGGGGAGTTGCTATAAGAGCAGGTATTTGCTGTCTTTCTCAATAGAGCAGATGCCTTCCCCACTTGTGGATTCAGGACTCCTTGAATCTAGGTGTGGTTGTGAGGCACTGAGATAGATGGGAAATAGCCCAGCCTGCAGGGAACCTGACAAGACTTTAAAACAGAAAAAAAAGTTTCCAGCTGAATTGATGCCTTGTAAAACACTAAATTCTCAGTGTGCGCAGTACCAGCTCTAACACTGACACAAGGAAAGAAGAGAAAATCCAGGCTTTGTTTCCTATACTCTTCAGTAACAGTGAGTAATTAGGTCAATTTAAAGCAACTGTGAAGCTGCAGCCTGGGGAGGAAAGAATCAGCAGATTCTCCTTGATAAGGGTTTTTCTCTTGTTACCTAGTCTGTTAGTTTTCCCACAGGCCTTGCAGAGAATGCTCAGACTTTCAATTGCCCTGTGTCAGCAACAGGGTCTAGCTTGAGAGGCAAAATCACTCTTGAGGGGTCAATCTTCTGTCCCTTGTTCCTGCTTGTGGCACCCTGGTGATTCTCTCACGTGCTTTGAGCATCACTGGTGCTGCTCATCAGCACGCCATCATTGCTTCCTGGCTCCTAACAGCAACTTCTGTTCCTGGAGTCTTAGTTCTGTATCTTACTGCTAGGATAGTTTGTAGCTGGAAGTACTTCTGTAGTCAGGAAGTTTGGAGAGTAGTTTGGCATCTGCAGTTGCTTTTGGAAGCAACTATAGTTAGCAATGAACAAGGAAACAAACAACAAAAACAACAAAAAAGCAGAGAATTGTCGGCCTTTTTTTCACCCTGAAATATACAACAATTTATCAGCTGGGTGAGTTGAATTGAACAAATGATTTAAGAGTGGTAGCTGGGTAGTTTAGATACTGATTTGGAGAGTGTTGTGATAGTTTAAATCCCAGTTCTGGCTAATTTAAAAGCAGCAGATATAATAAAACTTAAGAACCGCACCCCCCAGATCTGCCTCTGTGTACTGGTCTATCTCAGGCAAACCTCAGGGCTTAAGAGTTAATTTTCTACCAAATATTTGGTACAATGTTCCGTCCAGCCATGGAGGAAAAAAAATAAAATAATACATACATATATATATATATATATATATACACACAAACACACACACACACATATATACATATATATATATATATGTATGTATGTATGTATGTATGTATGTATGTATGTATGTATATAAGAATGGTTGGTTTTCATCCCTACCTGGAGCAAAAATGGTGTCAAAGGCCCTTGACATTTTCTTGTAGTTTTAATTATTAATGGGGTGGAACCTGGATAAAAGGAATCACTGGCTTCACTTACAGGTAAATACTGTGAAGTTTGTTACTTACTAAAGGGAGTAATTTTATAGTTTCCTTTAACTGTAAATCTTTTTGGGTTTATAGCATTTCAATGCAGTAGCCTACTGGATAATGAGCATTGAATCTCTGGTATGAAATATTGTTTGTCTTGGTTTTGCAGGAGTTTTGCCATCTTTAAGTCTTATTTTCTATGTTTTCAGAGCTAGCTAGGTAGTGATCTCCTTAACTCATGTGGAGACATGTTACATGAGTTAATGAAATCTCCACTGATTAGCATTAGACAGTATTGGGCCACAGTCTTGCCCTTAAGTTTTGGTTTTGATTGCTTTTCTTCATAACTATTTATAACACATTAAAGAGAGACATTAGCCATGACAAATTCTAGACCTGCACAATTCCTTTGCAACAGATTATTTGCTATAGATTGTTTTTGCTGATCTTCAAATATTGGGGTGCATATTCTAATGTCATATTTATAAAATTTGAATATATTATATTCAGTTATATTGATCCAAAGTATGCTTTTTTTCCTTGACATTTAATTTCAAATACAAAACCATGAGGTATGTTGTTTTATTAATATCAGATGGAGGAGTTGTGTGAGATAACACTTGTTTCCAGATGGCTGGAGTAGGCAGATGTTTTTGGCTTGCATACAGGTATAAAATGATATCAAAGAATAGTTTTGGAACTCAGGTCAGGAAAACATAATAGCTCGCAAATAAATGGAAAGTAGACACAGTAAATGTTGTTGGTCTGATAATAAGGAATTAATTTTAAAAGATATCTGGAATATCTGCACAATTTGGACAGTCCTAGTTTTATGGTACAATAAATAATACAAACAATTGTATCTATCTATGGGCAGCACTGCCATGCAGCAGACTTCTTTAAGGGTGACTGCAAGCAGGATAATTTCCTATTGTATCAGAGACAGAGCATGCATATGTTGAGCTAGTTATTAAACTATTCAACTTCTTGAAGTGATGCTAGTGCAGTGATGCTTGCAAATCCCATGAGAACACCTTTCTGAGCAGATTTCCCTCACACATTTACTTGATTGTTTGGTTTGCTCAGACCCCCTGAATGTGGTGACCCTTTTTATAAGGAAATTGGCAGGAGCTGAAATACTGTCTTTTTCTTTCAAAGGGGACACTGCATTATTCCTTTTTAGATGTTGAAACTGCAAATTGTTTTTGACAAACAGATGATTTAGAAAGATTCATCCCAGTGTTTTGAAAGACACTTGTTTTGTAATAAGAACTGTTTGATGTACTGCCCTTCCTTCTATGAACAGTAGTGCTGAGTCACTGAGGACTCTATGTTATTTCAAAGACCATATGCTTCTGATTAATGTGAAGAGTAATGTATTAGAGCTTTCTTGAAGTTGAAGTTTGGGTCTGCTTCTGTTTTAATTCAGTGAAGCTGACTGGAGAGTATAGCCCCACCAAGGACCAGCTGATCTTGCAACTACAAATGTGTAGAGTGCTCGGTATGGGAGAGATTATGGCTGTGTGTTAATGCAAATACATTGTCTGTTGAAGAAGTTGGCAGAATTCTTATATTGTTAAATGAAATCCAAATTAAGGTTTAATTGCCAAATCCATATCTCTTGTGTACAAGTATTATAAAGCTTTTCTTTTTCTTATAATATTCTTAGAACTAGTTGTATAGCATATTAATTTAGTAGTTCTTTTAGAAATCACAATGGAGCCGTTTAAGTAGAGCTGTTTAAAAAATATCTTGTAGAAGTCAATAGAAAAATATTTAAAAGCTTTGTAGCAGAGGGTTTTATTATGAGCTTTCTAACATGCCTGAGCAGGATGTTAATACCCTTCATTTCCTTCAGTGTCCTGAGTAGCCTCACAACAGAGGATTATTTCTTCTAGCACTGTGTTTAAGGCTGAGGAGTGGGCAGGCATGACTGGGAAAAGGTCCCCATTGCATCTGTACCCGAGGCAGTGGGTGGCACAGCTAAGGCAGCCTGCCAGGGATCATGCTTTCCACCACATATTTGCAGGAAGTGATGCAGGCCACAGCAGAAAATGCTCATGCAGAGAGAGAGCAGTCTGGAGTAGTTGGTACAACAAATAGGTGAAATTGTTCCAAATCTGAGCATGGTGCACAACTTCTAGGGTGTAACTTATTAAACTAGTCTAAAATAAGTTTATTTCATTCTTCCTAAGGCTCTGTTCAAAGAAACTGTGATTAAAGTGATGGTGGCATTTGTGAATGGACGGTTTGGGAAAGAATGACTTGTTTTCCTCATGCTTGTTCTTAGAACAGATATAAAGACCCATTTATATATTTTTTTTCCTCTGAAGAGTGTTTGTGACAGGCTATGTGCAACTTTGGTTTAGATTTATAAAACTGCAGTGCTTTAGTGAATCTCTAAGGCTTTTGTGCCTTATCTTGATTAACGCAATGCCCTTCCAAAGAGGGAACTGCTACAAGGTAGAAGTAAATAACAGGCACCATATCTGTGTTTCAGTACTGGGGTGTGTTTGAACAGAGCTGGTTGCTCCCCTTGCAACTCTGAGCTTTGGCTGTCCTTCCCTGTTCCGTCAGCAATTCCTTCAGTCTCTTTGGGAGCAAGCACCAACAAGCAGCCCTTCCTTTGCTTATGAAAAGAGTTCATAGTCTTAACAGACTGAAAACTGGCTATCTTTCTGGTAAAAAAAATTTAGAAGTATATTTTGGTTAGGTTTCTGCCATTCTGACAGCTACTAACTATCTGCTGGAGTGAGAAGAATAAAGACTTAAGAGAATTTTCAACCTAAGGGTGAAGTGAGGGTGAAAGAAAAACAATGTATCAATTTTAAAGTTGTCCAGTGACTTGGGATTTGTATAATCATGGTGTTCAATCAGGAAAATAACACTGCTCCAGGAACTAATTTTACCTTGAAATAACTGAAGTAACTTGTAGGGCGTTGTTGGTAGGATGACTGAAACTAACTTTGTCACACAGCCTTGTCAAAAAATGTTGGATACCAGTATTTAAAGAAGTTCCCTCTGGGAGCCCAATTCAGTTAACCTTTGAAAATCTCATCTGAGAGAGCTGGGATTGAGAGCCTAGAAAGCAGGATTTTATTGTGTGACAATCTTGATTTTATATCTTACAAGTGATTGATCCTGTCCAGACTGAAAACAATTTTTAATATAATCTTTAATATATTTCTGGGGTTTTAATTAAGAAATAACAGTAAAGCTCTTGCAGCTGTTTCTGGAGTCCTGTGTAAAGCAGCAATAATTTTATGAGGTATGACTTTGTGAAAGTCTCACTAATGCTTTGTCAGTACATGGTGATTGTCCATTCCCTGTTACTTGGAGGTGTTTTTTTCTCCTAACGCTTAAATCTAGATATTTGTTTTGTGTACCAATCCCCAGTAAATTAGGTCTGAGGTTTCTTGGTAAGAACCAACATCAGGCATACTGCCTTCTGTTCTGCTGCTGAAGCAGTTTCAAAGCATTATATGTGATGCCACAATGATTAGTTTTCTTATCCTTGAATTTGTTTGTAATTCTGGGGTGGGTTCTGGCTGGCTCTGGTGAGTTTTTACAACTTACTTTTTCTTTCAGGTTCGCAACCTCTTCTACTGTTATGGCATTTTCAGTCAGTTTTGCAATTGCACCATCTAAGGATGAATCTATAGAAACCTCAGAGATTTTCTGCATTTTCAGAGGTGTTTTGTTGTTGTTTTTTCTGCAATTGCCATGGCTCCTGTGTCGAGTTAACCTTGTTGATCCTTCAGTTAATACTGGTTTGCGTATCGTCACAATAGTTTTTGACAAGGCTATTTCTAATACCCTCTCCTAACGTGTTGTATAAACACAGAGGCATCTTGTTGTGGCTATTTCAATAGCTTTTATTCAGGTGTGCTCTGAGACCTTTCACTATACTGTATTAGCATAACCTTTGTGCTACTACCAGTACTTCCACGTATTTTGTTTACTTTCAAGAAGTTTATATCTTCATTTAGCTCAGCATTTTAAAGTCAAGAGCTAATAAGGAGAATTAGGGTTGTTTGTTTTTTTTTTAATCTCTGCAGTAGGCACATTGCATCTAAATATATCAACATCCCTCTTGCAGACTGTCCTCTCGATAGCAATGCTCTCGATGAGATCCTTGTCTTGGGTTTTCTGACCATGCTGTAAGTTGTTTTTCATTAAGTAGGTTTCGTGTCTGGCTAATCCATGAAATACAATCTTAAGATTAGGTTTGGCACCACAGCATGACTGAGATAACAAAACTCTCCCATTATTGCTGTTTTTTCTTTACTGGCAATTATTTTAATTTCTCTGGGGGTGACATGTTTGCTTTTACCAACTTGTCCTCAATAAGGCAGGGTTTTTTTCCCCTGTGTAATTTCTGTTTCGTTTGCTTTTCTTTCTCCTGAGCCTTTTCTGGGAAATGTTCTCACTGTTTTGTGTTTGGCTTCTGCTGATGTCTTTCATGCCCTTTTTCCTGCGGATGGGCCACAGAAAGGAGTCATGAAGCTTTGCCATGAATACATCTTTCCTTGGGGATCCTCTGCTTCTTTAACAAAGTGTCTGTAGTCAGATGAATTTTGCAGGTAAACTGATGAGTGTACATGCTCTGTTATGGATTTGCATGTATGGGGGTGGGTGACTCACGTTAATAAAATTTCAGCCAGCTGCTTAAATCTATTTCTGAGTCAACTTCAAATAAAAACATTTGCCATGATCAATTATAAGTGTATTGAAGATGCTGAGGCTGAACACTTGCCCTGAAATCTCTAGAAGGCCATGTGACACTGTGAAGCTTGCTACATGGTGACTGTGTTAGATGTGTTTTTTATACTATTCCTGTTTCACTTTAGAATTACAGGACAAGCAATACAAGGGTAAGTGGGAGCTGAGTTATTTTTAGTGATAGAAGAGAAGGTTTGTCATTGTGCAGACTAGTTAGAGAAGAGTAAACTCACAAGCAATTAAGCTTAAATGCTTTTCCATATGGCTTTTCTCTAGAAACTTGACTGAATAATTTCCTAAAACAATCTTAAAATTGCTGGTAATAATGCACCCTGGTAAGATTAATGCATGAAAATCTTCAGACTTATTTCTGCACTAGGATACATAAAACTGTGTAATCAAATGAGATATTGAGCAGCAGCAAATTTTGGACTCTGACAGCAATCACATTCCTTCCTCTCACTAACAAATGCTCTTTTACAAGCAAGTAACCTTTCACTTGCAAGTGGAGAACAGCTGATTTATTACAGATATGAGGGAATATTTAAACTTCCAGGAGTCTGTAAGGACGTTTGCACAAATATATCTAAGCTTTGGCCTGATAATAACAGGCAGATGAGCTAACAATATTCTATATTACATGGAGATTTCTGTAACCTAGTTGCAAATTAGATGTTTGCTGTTGTTGTTGTTTTTTAATTTGCATGGATTTATTACGGAAGGAAAAAGAAACCATTCTTTCTTGGCATCCGCAAGACACATATGCCTCTGGGTTTTTGTAAATAAGAAATTGCATTTCATTGACTGAAAATTGCAGTACTTCTACTTTTGCACAAGACAGCTAGTTTTCTGAAGCTTCTTTCTCAATAGGTCTATTCAAATGCCCTTATATATTAAAAAGCAGTGCTTTTCCTAAATGTATATTTATGAGTATTTGAGCTATATTAAGAATGAACACCATACAGATCTTGGAAGGGAAAAGTAAATACAGACAATGTTCAAACCAGGGCTCAACTTTTAAATCTCTGTTCTAGATACCGGAAAAGAAACTGATGACCTGAATCTTAAATAAAAAAAATAAAAGTCCAACAATTACAACAAAAAGAACCACCACTTCAACTTATTAAAATGGTTATTCAAATGTGACTTTAGAAGGATTATACCATGTCTAATTTAGATGGCAAGATAAGATTCATAATTACAGATCAAGTTTACTTCTGTGAAGTTAGGTGATGTGCTTGCCTGTCCTCCCCACACAGCTCACACCTGTACAGTATCTTCAGAACAGAAGTTAAGGTACTTGTGTTTAGATTTGATAGCTTAGCTTTAAACATGTAGGTTTTATCTTTTTATGTGAATATGCATCCAAAATTGCATTCTGCTTGGATTATAGGGCCATGAAGTTACCTGGAAATATCATTTTATGGTATTTAATTCTTGTAGTTAATAGGCACTGACTGCTGTTTTTGTGTATGCAAGGTGTGTATATGGAATGCTTGTCAGTCTATGAGGTATCTGTGGTATAAACAGGGCAAATAAACTTTTTTGAGTGAAAAATAACTCAGATGACAATATTAAATTTCATAAGATGGTAACTTAATTGGATAGCAAAAAATGTGACTGATCCCAAACAAGTGATTCATAAACAAAATGCGCATGTAACGTTATTTTTTCCATTTCATTCCTCTATTATAAAGCATTGATGATCGGGTTGTTAGAATGACAGCTGTTACTTGAACAAAATATGCTTTTCTCTGAATACTGGCCATGTTTGTATATGTATAGCAAACAATTTTCATCTAGCGTTATATGTGCTTCTTTTTGCCAACTGTAAGTAGATTTTAATTTGTCATTTACATGCTTTTGCATTGTTTATCAATAAGACAAATCAAACTTAATTCTACACCCATTGCTTCAATTATAGTTTTTAACATAGTAAGTCTTGATTTTCCTATTCATCTCACTGGTTTTCAAAGAGAAAATGAAAGATACATTCACTGAATTTCCCCTGCAGAATGATAGTTCTGTAATAAAATTTTCTAGTTTCATTCCAGTGCATATGTATGAAGATAACAGCTGTATCTTTCCACTGTTAAGCCTTAGTGCTTTGTAGTGTGTCTAGCCTAATATGAACATTCTTTTTGAACCTAGTGTTAAGCATAATTAAATCAGAAAACAAACAGTGTTTTATTAACCTCCTTCAACCTGCTGTCCAGACTCTTTTTAATGCACCCCAGGGTATCCTTGGCCTTCTTGGCAACAGGAGCATGCTGCTGGCTCATGGCCAACCTGTTGTCCACCAGGACACTCAGGTCCTTATCCAGAGAGCACACTTCTAGGTCAGCCCCTAACCTGTACTGATGTGTGCAGTTATGCTTCTCCAGGTGATAGGGATAACAGAGAATGATAATAAAATTCAGAACCACTCCTAGACTGTACTTCATCTGTGTTTCCTGGGAGGATGCTGCTGCAGATATTTGAAATATTGCCCATAACTGCTTTTTATTGGTCTCCTAATTATTCTATCTAGTCAATGCGGTAGGTGGGGAACAACTACACTTGTCTTAAATGCTTAAAAGTATTACCCAGAAACCTGTATTTTCTAGAATTGCTTTATTAAAATAGATAATAGGTGTTTTTTGATGGAGTAATGTGGGTAAAAAACAGTACATTCACAGAATTTATTTGGTCTCTCAGAAAGCATTAGCTAGAAAGTCTATTTAGAAAAGTGAATTATGCAGTGGTGAAAGGGAAAGTAGACTTCCAGAATGGGACCTGGCTGGAGGCAGGCAAGAAGAAAAGGAATAAAGAGTCCATGTGCAGCTAGAGGTTAACAGAAGGGAGCTCTCAATTATTTAAATCTGTCTTCAGGCAGTATGTTTTGAAGTTTTCCATGAAAGGATGACAAAATTTGCAGATAGGATACATTTATTTAGATCTGTCGAATTTAGGAAGGGCTACTAGGAGCTTCTAGGACTCAATAAAGCTAGATGAATAAGTAGTACCAAACCAAGTAATGTAAATTGTTGAGAAGTGTAAAGTATTGCCTGTTGGCAATAGTAGAAATATTTGAACATCTGTTGCTAGGGCTTAAGTAAATTATCAGCAGTGAGGAAAAACTATGTGATGCCTTCTGGATATTTTGTTCAAAAGGCTTGTTCAGAGTATAGTGATGGCATGAGCAGGGGTTAGACATGGATGTGATAGACTAGAAATGTACTGAAGATAATAACTGCTTCTCTGTAAGTAGTTAACCTATTCTCATGAGTCTATCTTCAATTGTAATTATGTAGTAGGTGTAATAACAAGAAAGTAGAAACAAATGATTTAGAGCTTGCTGAACAAAACATTTAGAAGGACTTGTTTCAAGTGATATGTTACTGTTTTTATAATAACTTCTTAGAATCTTTTGATTCACAATTCATCTGTAGAACTTGCTGCCAGGATTAGTGATGATCTGGTGGAATTTCTATTTACAATGATTTCATTTCTAACTGTATAGTGAAAGCACCTGTAAATATGTTATTTAAGGTTAGAAGTATGATATGGGATCAACATGCATGAAGGTCTAATAGATAAAACTTAAAAAAATATTTATTCATCCTTAATTTAACTGTTTTACTGTATCTTGTGTTTTACTGTAAATGTGTACTTCTATCTGTTCTTGGTCATCTCCACTATGAGACTTTCTTATGTGAATACAATGTCTTTTTCTCAGGAGAAAGCCCAAATAGTAAAATGCCCTGCATATAAATTTGTTTAGTTTATGATAGAGGTATCATAATGGTCAGTGCTCCTACTGATGCATCCCTGAATTTAAGTAGATTATTGTATTCCATATCATTATGATCTGGGCTTTTTAAATAGAGAGCCACAGTGTTAATCTCATGAAAGTAATTTCTGTGTTGATAACTTGTTCCAGTGTGATTTAGGGTTTCTCATCATTATTCCAGACTCTTTGTTACACTAAAATGTTAAGCAGATTGAAACAGAATTTTTGACTTCTAAAACACCACTTGCACCCACTTTTTTATGTGCCATCATATTTTGCAGTGAGGGGGGGAGAACAGCAGCATTTGGCACTTTATGGCTGGACCTTTTTTTAAGGAATGCAGGATTACACTCCTGAAAGGATACAGTTTCTTTGCACAGAGGAAGGGGCAGTACATTCCCTAGTGTAGTCTGATTCCTGATTCCTTCTTTATCACCACTTCTCCTTTTTGTGCGGACAAGCCCAGCCTTGTGTGCTGAAAATGTACCACAATTCATTCCTGTATATACAAAGGTTTTCTGAAAGTAATGCCCTCTGTTTATGATGTTGACCCATGATAACAGAGGCAGATGTTGATGGTATGGCAGTAGAGGTTGAATGTTTCCACCAGCATTCCATTGCATTTTGTTGCTGTATGACAGATGGTAGCAGAGGTAGAGCGTCTGACAAAATAGTGTCTGACATGTAAGTGACATGAAGCAAATTCAGTTCTTCCATGTGAAGAAAATGGCAACCACTGACATTCATCAGTTCTAGCTGAATGTTTATGGAGACCAAACAGTGGATGTGAGTACAGAGAGACAAGGGGTGCTGCAGCAGTGGTGACAGCAGATCACCTCCACTGGTGCAGATATTTACAAACATGGCATGCAGACTCTTGTTCATCACTTGCAAAAATGCATAGCTAGTTGTGGTGAATATGTTGAAAAATAGTGCTTGGTAGCTGATAGTTTACTTTCTCAAATAACATTTTTTGATCAAATTTATGTTCTTGTGCTCTTTGTATCAGTTGTAGTTTCTCTGGAAATAAATAGTAGGCATTACTTTTGGAGTGTCATATGTAGTAGTAATACTGAAGTATAATACTGACTTGTAATTTCTTGTCCTTATTTTAGCTGGTATTCATTCATTAGACAGGTTTGTTTCAATGCTATTTGCTAGCAGTAGCATAAATACTAGTACAAAAGTGGGTTACTTTCTGAAGCGTAGACTTCAGTTTTTTTGCAAATAACCACAATATCAGCATGCTTTTTTTTAAGTCACGTTGGATAGGAAAATAACAGAAATCTAAATGTGAGAATTAACAGACAATGAATATGAACTTTGTGTGGCACTGTTAGCATGAAGTTAGTATTATTTCAGCTGCAGTTCATGTTTATTTATATTAGATGTTAAATACAAAATCTGAATTTAGCTATTTTTCTCAGTTTTCAGAAAATATTCACCTGGATAAACATTCACAGTAATAATTTTACAGTGATCTGACTGAACTCAAATCTCTAAGCAATCATGTATTCACGTCAGATCATGAGTCACTTTAGAATGAACAGACATAACTGACAAAGTGGAATGCCTTTTAAAACAAATTGAAAACTTGAACTCTGGATTTATTATGGTGGTTGTTAACTCCTGGAATGTGTATTGAGAAACTTTCTATTTATTTTAATGCAAAATATAGTATGCTTTCCAGTGCAGTGGTGTTCTGCTTTCATGCAGTAAAGCATTAAGTTTCCTTGAAGTTCTGCAGACAACTATCAATTATATTTGACAATGTAAGAGGAAAATCAACCAAATCAGAACAGGTGTACATTATTGTGGTGGTGATTATAAACTCTTAGTAATTTCATTTTATGTGTTGACAGGCTGTAGAACTTCAAGCAACACCTCTGAAAGATTTTATAGGATTAAGGTTATATTTTAGTTCAACATAGTCTGCATTTTCAAATTCAGATGATAGTGCCTAGAGCTGCTCCCTTGCTGCTGCCTAATCGTTCACTCGCTTTTTCTGATTCATGTTCATTCTGCCCACTCTTTGTGGGTTCTCTCTCTACTTCCTGTAAGAAAAAGAAAATGATACAAATGCCTAAACGTTAACTATTTATTTAAAGGGGATAAGGATATACACCTTTTTTAGCTGTATAAATTGTGATGATGTTGATCTGACATTCAAAAATGTGATCAGTGCTGCTGCTGAAGTAGACAGTAAACCATAGCTAAGATGAAGGTTTTTACATGTATGCAGGGTGAAAGCAGTTTCCATTAGGATTTCCTGAACTGCAGCCATGGGTTATATTGTCTGGGGAAGTCACTGGCACATTTAAGGCCATTCAGTACAGATTGAGAACTGTGGCATATCTGGCTTTGGGACAAGTGGTACCCAGACACTTGTTCTTCTCATTCATCTCAAATGGAGTGAACCATTTGAAAAAGTTCTTAAAATGAAATTAGTAATGAAAGGAGTAGTCATTTTCCTACCTACTGATTATGTGCAATATTTACATGAGTATTAGTTTTAGAGTATAGACAGGAATGGAAATGCATTCTGGCTTGATTAAAGAAATTCCTCTGAGATATGTGGAACAGGCAGTCACAAAGATCTAGAGGCCAGAGCTGGAGAGAGGCAGCAGAAGATTGAGCATCTGCTCCCAGTCTGTCATAGTCTGTATGGAAACCAGCTGAGGTGTCTTCGCTGTATAAATGGCATTAATAACACTCTCCTGATCTTGTGAAGTGTTTCAAGACTCTAAAGAAAAATGCGTCAATATTTTTGTTGTTAGAATTACTTAAAGGAATGATGTTTATTTCTAATTACAAATAATTAATTGTATTATGAAGCAGTTGGGAAGGAAGGTTATAATTGTTAATTAATATCTGACTCGATCTGTTTACTTTCTAATAGAAATTTGTAGAAAATTAAGTGATTGTTTTTGTTTCAAGCTAAAATTCTGAGTAAGAAAAGCAATTACATACCAGATTGATGAGTTATTTCTATGTGCATAGAACAAAGGAACAAAACAGAGATGTTATCCTGTTCTATTTTCTTCCTGTTGTGAGCATAATTTCAAGGAAATGTGTGTCTTTGTCTATGTCTACTGTCTTTCCCAAACACAAACTATTGTGAAAGTTAGCAGAGAAAAACCACAAGAGATCTTTTGCTCACTAGGGGGACTGACCTGACTTGGAAATTTGAAAATCCATTGTTTTGTGGCCGCTTTTTTTTTTTTTTTTTTTTTTTTTTGGGTGTGGTTTGGGAGGAATTGGATGCAGGTGGGCACACGTGGCAGCATATCAGATCATTGCCTGTGACCTTCCCACCTGAAGTACTAAATACAAGAAAGACAATTATATAAAGTTATATACAGTCTATTGCTGAAAGCTGTCAGCCTGCAGGAATCAGAAACAGTAAACAATATCATTTGCAGTGTGAGTAGCACTAGATTTTTCTCCCTGAAAAGAATCTGTGTGAAGGATAGTTGTAGGTGTTTTTCACCTACAGGTCAAAACAGCTGGAACAACCTGATCCTTATTTCCAGGAGACATGAGGAGTCAGTGATACCATTATCCTCTTCCTTGAGCATATTGACCTGCCTGCCTCTTGCTACAGTTTCTGTGAGGAACAGGAGCTAATGAATGTAATTTAGTTAATCAAATAGTTTGAAAGATAGAATGCAACAAAAGGTCCTCTTGGCAAAATTATCCTTTCTTTGTAGTGCTGTCTTCCCTCATACCCTGTATATAACACAGTCATGATGAATTTTATAAATGCTAGAATCACCAGTTCTTTTAGATCGATAAAGAATTGTAATTTCAATATGACTGTTATATGTCACCTTAGTGTAAAGCGTGTCTGTGGAGATCTGTGTGAAGTGCAGGCCATTCATGGTTTCTGTCCCTACTCCACAGCAACAGTGCCATTATGTTTCAGATTTTCCATCCTGATCCTCATGCTGCATGCAAACAGGTGGATGTCATCAAAGGGGCACACATTGTGTTGAGAGGGGAAGCTGGCAAGCCAAGCTGCTTTTCCCCCACTCTTTCCTTCTTTTAGTGGCTGAAAAGCTGATACTGACAAAACTGGATTTGTTGCAGCCATCACAAGTCATGCTTATTTAGTGAGGAAATTGTTAAATGCTAAGGCCTCCTGTCAGCATAATATCAGTGTCCTACTTTCATACTGCTGATGTACAAGCTGCAGCATATGGTAGGCTTCTGTAAAATTTAGCTAACCTTTTGGAACGCTTTGATGTATAAATTAGTTACGAAGGTTAAACTTTCTGAAACACCCTTGTGGCTTTTATGGTAACACAGTCAGAGTCCTTGTGCTACTGCCTTATAAGCTCCTCTTCCTTTGAATTTTGTAGGACACTTAGCCTTTGGAAAAATCTTATGTTCCAATTGAGTAATCTGAATCAAACAAAATGGAGGGAATGAGAAAAAGAGTGTTTTCTTGTTCCTAGTATCAGTAGGATTTGCTGTATTCATATTGAAGGCAAAGATGAAGAAGAAATGAGTACTAGTGGGTGCTCCTGCCCTGTTTGGTCCAGTCCACTGATATGGAATTACGGATTTAAAAGATAAGTGCTGTCCACTCAACAGGACTTCTCAGGGAGGCATGGGGACGTACTGAACAGGCCACTGTTAAAACAGGAGGTTTTAATTTGTTAACAAAATCAGTTGGCATCTGTGGTGCAAAGACAGTGGAAATTTCACAAGACTGTTACTGAAGATCTGAAATTCTCTCCATCACATCTATTTGAAAATAATCTCTCCAAAATTTACACCAAGTAGGAAAAAAAGAATGTCAAATGCCTTGAAATAATTCTTTGTTTTTTGTTTTGCTTGGACTGGGGAAAGACAACCAGGGCGTTTTGGAAAAGTTGTTTTAAATGTGTCACACTTGTATTTCTGTATTTTACTTCAACCTCAACACTGCAGCTTATAGGCTGCAAGCCTGAATGTAAACTTCTAAAGGTATAAAATCTTGAAACAAGAGGAAGGCTAATAGTCACTGGCTTCTTTCCCACAGGCTCTGAAAGCTTTGATTTCTGGCACATTAATAGAATAGGCAAGCACAGAGCAATCACTATTATGTGTTCATCTTATAATCACTATTACTACTGTCAAGCAGAACAGCACTTACTTTAGAAAAAAAAAAAAAAGTAAAAAGAAAAAAAAGTGCACTTGAGCTGATGGTTAACCTGAGAAAATTAATGCTGCTGTTGGGTCACCAGGACCAAAACAGTGCACTGTTTTGTTCATTAAGCAAACTCTTAAGTAGATAAAAGGCAGGGAAAGAACAATATACAGTGATTCTTCAGTTGATTCATGTTGCTTTACTAGCCTAAAAAAAATGTAAAGGTAATTGTTAAGATAATCTAACAGTCTTGAACCATTCAGTATGATTTTGCCAGTAAGGGGCCCTTTTACAGACTGTACCATGGAAGTCTTATGTGAATTCCTCCATTAGCAAAGAAGATATGACCTAGAGAGAAGTTCCTTTTCAGTCACTTTTGGTAGGCTTATTGGGCAGCTGAATTTATTTAAAGTTGTGCTGATCTAGGTGTGGGATCGCTAGACTTTTCATTGGTCACATAGTTTAACTCTTGTAAGTGAGTTGGTGAATCATCACCATGGGAAAACAACAACAACAACAAAACAACAACAACAAAAAAAACAACAACAACAACAAAAACCACACAAATTATCTGATTCAAAGATACAGTCCTTCTCTGATGGATACAGAAGCTCCTAGGGTCACTGAAAACTTCAAGTTCTCTTTGGAGGACTCATACGCCAACCCAGTCAAGGTATTTCTCTATAGAACTTGAGCTAGAGGTTTGATTTAGAGTATTCAGAGGTTTCATTTTAGAGTACTGTCATGAACCATAGAATCATAGGATGGCTTGGATTGGAAGGAACTTGTAAAGATTATCTTGTCTTGGTGGTCAATATTTGAGTGAATGAGCAGCTGGTGCAACATGTGAAGGTACTGACACAGATGCAGCCAAAACTGAAATGGAACTGTTTCATTTTCAGGTATCTATGTTTTATTATTATTGACTAAACGAGCCTCATAATTATAGCAGCAATTTCTTCAATTTATATAAACTAAAAAACAGGGAAGGCTGTGTTTTCAGGTGTCTGCTGCTTTTGGGTGGTTGACTTTGAGGCATTCTTTTATTTCAGGCTGTTTTCCAAACAGTTTAATCCCCTTACGTTTTCAAAGTTAACATTCCTTTGCAAATCTTTCACTTTCTTATACAAGCATGCAACACCGCTACAGTGTGTTAGCTAAACTACGTAGCAGGTGGATTTCCATTTTCAATCCTGTTACATCCACTGCCTGGCACAGGTTTTATTGCAGTTCTGCCAGCTACCCTCCCCCTTCAAAGCTGTTAATGCATTCTCCTGAATTCATTCAACAAAATTGGACTTGGAGATTGATGCTGGAAATATACCGCGTGATGGTGTTTGTTTTTCCTTTCTGTTGAGGATACAAAGAAGTAGAATAGAGTATTAAACTGTGTTAAACAAGCATTAAATTGAATAAATGCACAGATAAGAGACATGGGCTACAGATATTGAGAAGGGAAGTCTAGGAAAATGCTTTATTTGAAACCTTTTAAAAAGGGGAAGATTCCCTTTTCTGGAGTATATATCAGAATTTTTTTTTATTAAACACTCCAGAATGAGCCCTACTAAATAGCTGTAAAATGTTTGTTATCACTCAGGAAAAAGGGATAATGGGTTATTTAGATGCATTTGTAATTGAGCCTATTATAACCATGCATTTTAACTAACCAGATCAGTTGAAGAAGTGTTGTCTATGTGCTGCAGCATAGCTGGCCACCTTGGAAACTATCCTATCTGTAAATAGTGTACCCCTATATGCAGAGTTCTTTTCAAGAACATCAAAACTGTATTTGGTATAGATTAATTAAGAATTCAGCTAATGTGAAATTAACCTTACACAATTCAGCTTCCTCTTCACAGCTTAAGGATATGTCCTGTCTGGTCTATCCAAATAGTGCCCAAGTAAAACATCGATACAAAAAAAAAAAATTATCTGTAACTAAAAGCTGCTACAACAAGGCACATAATTTGAGATAACTTTTGTTTTCTCATGTGTAACAGTGTTTTAACATTATGTTAATTCCACTTAAAATTGATAGTATAGGTTCCTGCAGAAGGGATAAGCATTCAAAACACTGTTTTATTTTTTATGTATTTCCTGAGTTTTTGAACATGATTTTTTACCCTATCGTTTTGTTTCTTGACCAGTGCGACTTCTTTACTGGCAGAAGTAATGTAAAACTATTGAGAAATTTTCTCTAATGTTTCTTTGTTCTAGTGTTACTGTTGGAGCTGACTAAAAATAAGGCCTTGCAGAGCTCTGCAGAACATGGTAGACTGGAAATTAAGGGCATCTCATATGTTTTTGTTCTTGGATGCTCCTAGATTCTCTTCATCTGAGGAAACGGTCAATCAAAAGAAGGGGAATGTGAGCTAGAGGAAATAAAGGGTTTGTGAAAGAGAAATCCAAAAATGAAATCAGAATATTGATACTTTTCCTTTCTATGAGAAGTAAGCCTGCACTTTGAATATCTTGCAGCTGGGAAATTCCAATAATAGCCTTCCTTGAGGTTGAAAGCACATATAGAAAGTTCTGCAGTCTACAACTAGGATGAAAATTCATGAACCCTGAAGCTGCTGAATTGAAATGAGATAAGATTTTGAGGAGTGTTTTTTTCTTCACATCAGAGACCAAAGTCCTGTAGTTGAACGATCGTTCACTTGTGGCTTTGTAAACCTCTTTCCACTGCTTTTCTCATCTCATTTAAATAAAAACTGTCCAAAATAATCATAAAATTTTATGAGCCTGGGCATGCTTTATGGTCTGCTGTTAGTGTTTTTTATTTTTACTTGAAAAATCAAAGTCCTGAACAGCTTAAAGTGCCATTTTGATAGTTTCCTCTGTTCTGCATAAGGCCTCATCACTCACACAGCTTAAAGGACAAACCCTTCTATATTTGTTTCTGAGGCAAAACTTCTGTACCTGCCAGGTAAACTTTATTATTCAGGTAGCCATGCTGCTGAATGTCTAAGGAAAGATTTAGAAATATTTTTTTCAAATAGTCTGCTGGAAGTCTGCATGAAGTTATCAAATAGCAAGAGCAAGCTTTGACCAAAGTTGTCTTAAGGTTCAAATCAACCACAGATTGCAGCAGGAGGTTAATGTGTCACACTAGATATTCTGGGAGCTCTCTACGTTATGGGAAAAAAAGCATCCTTTTCTCTCTCTCTCTGTCTATTTCTCTCTCTCTCTCTCTCTCTATTTCTCTCTCTCTCTCTCTTCTCCCTCAGAAATGGCTGTTGTGCCCCAAACATGCACATTCACAAACATGAATATTTTGGTATCTTTCTCTGTTGATATTTGAAGCACTGACATAAATGTGGGACAGCTTCTTAAGTATATGAGCTTAGGCGGAATTAATGAGTACTGGTAATAAATTCTCACTATAGTCTCTGTACGTAGGAGCCTTTTCTTTTCATCATCTCATTAATGAGTTTGAGCCATTAACAGCTTGAAGTGCTGAATAAGGTTTTACATTTAATTGAAGTCCTCTGTTCTTAGCTGACAAGATGTATTTTATATACTTGATGGATGTGATTAGTGTGTGATGAGGCTTTTTTGAGAAATTGTCTTTGTTAAATTTAGAATTTGCCATGTTAGTTTATACATGAAGCCAAAGCATTCTTATCGGTAGCTCTGTGGATTTTTTTTAAATGCATTTTATTACTATATTGCTATAACTGAATTACTATAATTACTATTAAGAAAATTTAAGATACTGTTAAAGCCTAAGTGCAGTATGATTTTAGATTTGAGAGTGCAATCTATTGTGATATGATTGCAAATTAATTTACCCTGCGACAAAATACATTTACTTCTATGTCTGAACATATGCTTTAGCTACAGACAAGTCTATATTCTTCTGGATGGTAAGAAATTGTGTATATTCTTTTAAGTTACTCTGTTTATTAAGCTTTAAAGAAAAGCAAACCTCCGTGTTGCTGGACTTCAGTACGTGCAAATTAATATCAGATTCATAGAACTCACAGTCAGCTTTCCTTGTTTTCTTCTGCTCAGCCTGTTTTACAATTGCTTATAGCTTTAATATTTCAAAATTTGTCCTAAAAATGTTATAAGCAATATATATATAATATATATATATATATTTGTATATATAAAATCCAGGAGTGTTGAGAGGCTTTGGCTGGTTTCCTTAAGCTGTAAAACAAATACGAGCTCTAAGTTCAAACTCTCAATTAAAAGAGCTCAGTTACTAGCAATTGTATGCAGACCATGTTGCAGTGTTTATTGTTTCCCTTGGGGTAAACTGTTTATTTTCTACATATGTTTTTTAAATTGGAAGATATAAGATTTAATGTACAGAATTCTGACTTAGAATGTTAGTTCCCTTCTTCCCCCTCCCTCCGTATTCTCTGCCATTGTAACTTACGTATTGCCAGTGTCATTACAGACGATGAGAAATATGTTGTCCAGCATTATTTATGCTTGAAGGAAAACTGTTCTTTAATGAAGACAAGTTACTGCCTAGTAATTAGAAGTGGTAAGCAGCTCTTGAGTTCATATAACAGTGTTGCTCACTTTGCTTCCGTCCACATTTATATCAACAGTGTAGTTTGGAAACTTGTTGTTAAGGATTATTAAAATTAGGGAAGGTTTAACGTTGAGTCCTAAAAGTACAAACTGGTTTGGAATAGGTACAAGTTGCCTTAGGAAAGGTTCCCACTGAAGGGTTTCTGCCAGTGTTGTGATACTTTCTTGGAAGGTGGATAATAAGTCTATTACACTCTGGGTCACAGGTGTGACGTGAAGTGAAATTCATTTTTAAATTGAAAGTTATTTTTATGTGTAATGTATATGTGTTCTGGGTAGTACTGTGTGTTTCAGGAGAATCTGGCTGGTATGAAGCAACGCAGAGTGAAGCCTGCACTGTTTTGAGGATGTGACTCACATTATAGATGGCTGGAAGGCTAATACAGTGATATGGCAGTGTTATATTACAAAGCATAGTGTACTGCTAAAAAAGCTCTGATGTGCTGGAATTATCATTTGATGTTACTATTTTTTGAAGAGGAAAAGATTATACTTTTCTCAAACTTCAGCTAAATATTTTTATACAAGGTTATTCTGATGGTCATTAGCAAGATATATGGGAATAACCTCACCTGATTAAAAATAGACTCTTAAATCTATAGCAGGTTTTAAACTGAACCATAAATGATCACTTTTCTAAAGTCAGTTGATTTTATCTGTGTGGCAGAAATTTGCGGCAGTCCCTCTTGTAGTAGTTCAGTAGACAGTTTCCAAGCACATACCACACAATCTTAAAAAGATGTATCTGCTACCATCTGCACGATTGAGGTACGACTGTTTACTTGGATTCCCAAGAAAACTTGCACTTGTGTCCTGCAAAGTGATATTTAACACCAGCTTCATGAAGCTGGTCAGAGCATATTGAATAACAAGTTTTGTTTAAATTTCACTCTAGGGGGAAAGGGAGAAGACTAGCACTCTATCAAATGTTTGTGTCCAACTATTGCAAGAAGTGAATGTCATCCTTGTGCTTAAATTCCCATTGGCAGATTTTGAAAACCTTCCCTGTTTTAAAGTAAACAAGTTAATCTGCAGGAAACTGAAAAATGAATAAACAATCATTATTTAAGGTGCTGAAGTCTAAAGCATTTTTCTGCATGACTCTAGTTTGTATTTTGTAAACTGCATTCCCCTCTATTCCCTGTGGCATTTGCACAGTTCATTGCAAACCAAAAGCATTTCTGCATAACCGGAAAAACAAAAAATATGCAAAAAGAGATAATGTGGAAGCTGGAATACGCATTATAAAATCTGTATTTTTGAATAAGGAATCCAATTACGATGGTTGTGTTTTCAGTAGCACAGAGATTGTACAACTAATGCATTATTGCTTATTATCAATGCTGTAGCAAAAAGCACGTTCAGGCTTTAGGTTTCCTGTATCCAAAACCACTTGTAATGACATGGACAATGGAATGAAGAATTACAAAGGCAATTAGGGTGCCCAGCTTCCATTGGAGATTTTGTTTCTTCCTTTGAACATATTGAGCATGTTTTCTCTCCTGAGTTACAGCTGAGCTGGCAGAAGAGAATGGCAATCTCACTGCATTATTTTGATGTTGTTTTGCGTGCTTTGTAGTCTTTAAGAAATTGGTAAATACGGTGCTGAATTTAAAATAAGATACATGTTTTCTGCAGCACCAATAACTACAGAGTTACAGTAAAAGAAGCATTATTCCAACATGCACAAAGGGCACATTAGACCCATTGACAATACCCATGTTTTGCCATGAAGCACAGGAAAAAAATGTCAGTGGACTAGGCTCAACTAGAGTAATCCATGTGATCAACAAGTACTATTATATCATTGCCAGAGATGTTGAAAGTAATCATACAACAGACAACAGTACAGTAAGATGAAAAGTATTTTGGTTACTTCTATGTAAACTCAGTCCCACTGCTTCAGAGAAGGCACGTTACATCAGAGGAAGTCAATTTCTCCATTTGATTAAATTAGCTTTGAAATAGAAGTTGCCGAGAAGCTTTTTTGTTTGGTATTTCAAAATGCCCAGAATCAAGTAGTAGCAATTAAAAAACAAACAAAAAGAAACAACAGAAATACTTTAAGAACTGTATAAACACTATTATTTTAACACTGCAATTGTAGCTTAGAATTATTTTGTATCTTCTAAAATTGTTTACTTCTGGAAAATTTCACTGATGTTTCTCAACCTTTTACAGGTACTGCTTTTCCTGACTCCTTTTCCTGAGTCTTTTCTGTTTTCCACCTCTCAGTAAATTTGCACATAAAGAGTAGTGCCCATAAAAATGCAAAAATTTCATATGATTCATATATCACATTAAGGGATACAGCACAGCTATAATATATGATATCCAGTAGTACCTCCTATAGTTGTCAAGTGAGGATAACTGTAATAACGACTGACTTCATGATTACAACTCTTGCAGACAGCTGCTCATTCGTTTGTTTTCTAGCAGTAAGCAATGAAGAGACCGAGCTACTTATCTAATCAGTTATTCTGAATAAGAAAAGGATTTGCATGCAGACTGGGCAGGTGATTTTTGCAGTGGTGTAGTGAAGCAATAAACCTCATAGCATATTTATGACTTTGCTTAGAGTGCAAGTAAATAAGCAATTAGGATGTATCAGTTTCCTTTAACCTTATATTAATAAAGTCTGATTGCGCTTTGGTGAAATATTTTGGTACTTTCAAGATTGAACTGTAATTATGAAGTCCAACATAATCTTAACTCTACCACCAATGTTGAAGTAATAGAAACATAACACTTAGTCAAGAGCACAAGGTGTGACATATGGTCAATGTACTAGTCACACAGTAACATAGGAAGAGACTATTTTAGGGATTAAAATGACATATAATGAGGGATCTCTGTTTTTGAGATTAGATCTCTAGTTTGTTCAATACAAGCTAAAGAGCTTGTGAGGAACAGTAAGAAATTGTAAGAAAGAAAGATTCTGTTTTGCTAAAAAGTTTGCTTGATTTCTTAAAAAGATTTTTTAAATTGTAGTTTTCACATGGATGTAAAACATTTCCGGTAAGAACTACTGTAAATTCCATCCATGTGTTTAGAAAGGAAAGCCTAATAATGGAGTAGGTGTCTTTCATCCCTTTCATCTCCTCTTAGTAAATAGTGCTCAGTCTTACATTTGAATACTAGTGTTATAGCCATGACAGCCTAATGTCATGAGCAGGACTAGAATTTTAGGGACATGTGATCTTTATAATGGGTAGGTCAAATAAAACATACTGTCTTTCCGTGCAGGTTTTTAATCATGATTGCCTTTACAAGGCTTGTGTTAGTTCTAACTTTAATGTAATTTTTCTGGTAGGTAAAACATTGGCCATCAAATCCCAGCTATCTATCATGAACTGTCTTGAATATACTACTTTTTATTAATTTTTAGCCTTCTTGCTAGTCAGTTCATAGCTCTTGTATGCTGTCACTTTTTGCTTTTATTGCATCCAATTTTGTTCCACTCACCATTATGCCAAGAGATACTTTGGATGTAGCCCTGAGGATCACATCAAAGTTTTGTGTTGTGCTGCTGTCATGGCACCAGTTCTAGAAAGCTAGCTAGGAACTATGACTGTACTTCATTCATTGTGGAGTAAAGTGAGTTCTTGTGCATCTTATTTGGGAAACTTGATTTGACTGTATGTATTTGACTACAGTGGCTTTAATCCTGATTTCATTGTCTTATATCCTTCATTGTCTTTTTAAATATTGTTGGTATTGATGTACCCCCAGGCCTAAAGCACTTGCAACAGAACATACCAGAAAGTGGCTACAAATAACCTTCTCCCAAGCAAATATGCTGTGTACTCACATCATTGGTAATTTTCCATTATTTATACCTTTAACTTGTTGAAATGGAGTGTGTCCCCTTTCCTTTGACATTGGTTGCCTTTCTTACTCTTATTAAGCTGTTTTTAAAAATCTTATACTTTTTAAGGAAGTTGAAGTAGTTGTTTGTAGTCTAAATTTTTACATTATCTTAATGTCAATTAGTTGTGTTTTATAGGTAGTAAGTTCTAAAAAAAATTGTTACAGCTTCTATCCTTATTGCTCAGTGTTTCTTGCCTTTTGATGACAGTGTATCTTTACACACTGGATAGACCATTTCTTGCTAGCATACATTTGTTCTTTTCTCCATCATTCACTGTGTTCAGGTTATGACTCTCATAGAGATGAAATTAAAATACAATTGAGTGCTTAGTTTGATAAAAGGATTAGATGCTGTCACCATGTTAAGCAGAAGAATATAAAGTAAAAAGGCAAACAAATCTGTATGCAATAGAGACCTGTGATTAAGCTTACTACCCACTGGATGTCACTATTGTTCCATGAAAATTCGTCTAAGAGAATATTTATCTAGAGTTGAGTGGCTGGTGGAAAAGACTTTTCCTTTGCAGTAAATTGAGAATTTTTAATTATGTTTACAGAAATATTGTAAATTTATGTTCATTTTTGCAATTGAATTTTATATCAAGGTTTGCTAGTTCATATAAAATTTAAAAAAGCTAACAGTAATCTATGATGACTGTGTAAATGCAGATAGTGAGTAATAAAAGCCTACCAGCCAGCAGAGATGCTTGCATTCATTATATTCAAGCCACTTGGTCTCATTATTATTATTCTACTCTGCAATTGCTGGAGGTAATCTCAGCACAGTGAATGAACATTACCAGTCTGCTTGAATTTGCTTAATACATTAGTTATTTTCTTTTCAAAAAGTGTGCATTCTGTATTATCTAGTATTCTAAAATATCAGACGAGTATTTTAAGAGCTAGTGAATAGCGTCTCAGTCTTTTAACTCAAAAGCTCGAAAGCTAACAAGTCCACTGGCTAAGAGAGAGGAAGTCTTTGGAGAAAGGGACTGGATTTGCCTTCCCAGAATTCAGTTGGTGCGTGATCTAATCTCTGTTATCTCTTGCCATCTTCCCAATACATCTCATATAAGCTTTTAACGTGAGAGATTGTTGCAAGATCTTTGTAGAATGGCTAGCAATGGATGTGCTGACAACTTTCCAGATTGTTGGGGTGCTGCTGTAAGATGAAACAGCCTTGTTTGGTGATCCCACCTGACATTTCTATTTTCATTGTTTAAATAACTGTTGCTAAACCAATGAAAATGAAGGGGTTCTACTTTTTTTTTTTTTTTTTTTTTTTTTTTCTATCTTGAAATGCTTTGGTCTTCAAATGGTAGTTCCAAAACACTATGTAACACTAGATAAGTCTCAGGGAAAGGAATAGACGTTGATGTGAACCAAACATACAAACAAGAAAACTTATAAATGCAGTCTTGCTCTCCTCAACTTGGAATATATGGACAGCATCAAAGCCATTAAAGGGCAAGCAAGTTATAAGAGGCATCTTGCCACATCTCCTTGTATCTCCTTCCGCAAATTGGTACTTGAAATACTTAAAGGAGGAGTAGGGCTTTAAAAGCCATCATAGCTATTGCACACCCTCTGAAGATCTCTTGGCATCAACCCAGGAAGGCTTGAAGAGTTCTGTGAGAGACTGGCATCAAAAATTCCAAAAGCTAAGGTAAAGCAGGAAAAGAACTCTATAGGTCCTGATTACAGAGAAACAGGCAAGAACTTTCTTCTCTGAAATCTCTGAGGCTTTATCATTTCATTTGTATTTAGGAAAAGGACAACCCCTCAAAGGAACTGAAAGTTGCTCAGTTAAGTTGATGCTGTTTCCTACAAGATGACTAAAAGTTGTGACTCTGGTGGTCTAGTCACCCAAAACAAGTCAATTCTATAGTGTTTAATTCTATAATGGTGGAATTAAGGCCAGTTTATTTTATGTTCTCTTTGTGGAGCTTAAAGCATGGGCTTTGTACATTTTAATGTGCTACAAAGCTGGTTAAAAAATGTTTTCTAAGCCATAGACACTAGGGTGGGATTTAACAACTCAATTCTCAGGCCTCAGGCAGTGCAAGAAGGTTCAATTAGTTATACTGGGCATTTTATTTTGTGTAATAAGACAGCAGCAATAGCAGCAATTACGAGTTCATCTGCGTTTGGTACATAGTCAGCAACACATGAAGTCTGTCTGTTGTTTCTCAGGCAACAAATAACACAGTTGACCCGAGCATGTTTACTTGAATAGAAATGTGCTGAATTTTTGTTATTTTTGTCATCTATGATTAATGACATACTGGCCTTAGCTGCTTTTTCAGTCCCATAGTTAAATATTTTTCAAAGGGAGTTAGTGATAACTTTACAGGAATTGCTTTCTGCAGGGGGATATGGGATTGGGTTTATTTCTAGGTATTGAGGGATAATAAGGCATTGAGGTTGCTTTGTAAGTCAAACTCAGCTACTCACAACTCATTCACAGTTACAATATATTAAGAAATTTTATAACATGTATTGATCATATGAAATTATTTTTTTAATGTAGTCGGCACTTCCCAAAGTCAGGAATAGCAGAACTTTCTTATATGTGTGCATGTGTGTGTATACACATATTTCTGTGTATGAACATGTGTATGTTTGGGGCCAAATCCCTTTTGTTTTAGCAGTACATAGTATTAGTCACCACTGCAGACACCAAAGACTACAGAAGTACAGCCATAGTTCTTATCAATACGTTTACAGCAAATTTGTAATCCTTCAGCACAGAGACTACCAAGACTTGCTGGTGGAAAACTGAATCCCATAATAGCTAAAATAATTCAATTTATGTTGACTTTCAGTGGCAACTTTTAAGCTACAATTCAGCTTAAAAATTATAGTCTGCTCAGTGTTGCTAAAACATCTTCAGCACTTCCATTATTAAGTGTTCAGGATCCTCTTTATGTTTAATAAAATGAGGTCTCAGTGTTGCAGCGTTCAGTATAGTCTCAAGCTTCTACTCATAGTTATTTCCTTGCTACAGTCCTTGAAAATGAGACTGGTTTTATTATATGATATAATCAACAACAACAACGCTACCACCACAAAACCCAAATACCCCCCAAGTCTATTAGTTCCTTTAAAGAAATGATTCATAGCTTTGTTTTCATTGTAAGTAATGCATTTCAAGGTGATTGGCTGTGATTATTATTTTTCTAGTAAGAATTCAATAGACCATCCTGCTAAGGCTTTGCTTCCTCTAATCTGCTGCAGTGAAACTGCTTTGTAGAAACATTCCCTTCCGAGTGATTGAAGATGTGCAGTTTACTAAGCCAAATCAAGTTATAAAATAATTACATTACAAACTCTACTTCTATATGGGCACTGATGTATTATTTAAAGAATGAAAGAAAACATCTGTGTTCAGAAAACCGTCAAAATACTTAGAATATATGATAATTTTTCCAAATACAGAGGATGTTGTATTCTAAGCAATTGGAAGAAAAAAAAATAAAAAGCTTCTGTAGAGAGGGGGAAGGGAGGAGCCAGGTTACAAATCTGTATTTTGTCCAAAACAACCGATGAATGACTTCAGGTTTAAACTGAGTATCTGAATTCTTGTAATGTCAAAGGGTTTTGGTAAGAGAGAAATAATTTGTCAGTGACTTGTTTAAGGATTTTTGGATGCAGTGTTCTTAGATCACTGAGGGACAGATTTTCACTGAAAGCTTTTGCAGTTGCTGTTTTTCTAAAATGTGCACTGTTTGGCTTTGACTGCAATGAAGCCTTATTTAGTTATTAGAGAGACAGTGTACAATACACATCACAAACCCTAACAAGCCCAGAAAATAGAAAGAAATAGAAGAAAATGGCAGATTTAATTGTTTCCTCAGCTACATTAATGTCTTTGACAGTCTTGAAAAGAGAATTTCTAATGAGCACTTGTACAAATGTGTGCAGGAAGTGGTGTCGCTGTTGCTACTGCACATTTCAGTTCCTCTAATTGCATCAATAAGGAATTTCTGCTCCTCACTTAATGAATGCCTTTTGACTACTTTCTGAAAGGCAACTGGGTGTAAGGGATAAACACTGGCACCTTTTGTATGAAGTCACATAAACAGGTTTCTGATTTACTAGTTATCAGTCATAGAAAAACTGCTATAATGCAGTAGGATAAACACCATTCTACAGTTTTTATTTTAAAATTTATATTAAGCCTATTCTACTTTTGGGTTGATGACTCAAGCCTGAAACTGTTCTTTTTATTATGTCGTGTTGGGCAGAAATGGGGCTGTTTTTCAGAGCTGCTCCTGCACCATCTCAGAAAAATCAGAATGCCTATCATGCTACAGTACCTTAGCTCAAAAAGCGAGTTTCAGAGCATGGGCTGGGAAGGGAGCTGGGTTTATTTATTTTTCTTCATTGTTGTGATTTTTCTCCCTAAACAGAAGCACACTCACTGCAGGTGCAGTGGATTAGTTATGAAAGAAGTTTTCTATTTAAAAACAAGCAAGACTTTAATGAAATCAGTAGAGGATTTGTACAATAGGTATTGTATTAAACCAGAGCTCAGACTTCACATTGATTGCGGTATTTAAATTTCAATGAGTTGATTATGTATGAGAGCAAAATGACCAGTATTATGAATGTACAAAATAAGTGACATGGAAGAGCTGTGCCAGAAAAGTGAGAAAAACGTTCCCTTTATAGTCCCTAGAGTTCAATAAAGCACCACTATTTCCCAGCTTTTAAAAGCTCTTTTATCACAATGGTTCATACCTCGCATTCCCTGGAGCCTGATTTGTTATACGTGCAGGGTCCTGCTCCATTCAGCAGCATCTCACTGGTCTCAGTATTGGTAGGTTTGTAATCTACGTAAAATTCCTGTGTGCTTGGAGTCATTTGCTTCAGTGACTGTCTTTTCTTTTTCCTGTGCCTTCGCATGAGAGAGCGCTGCTGCAGCTGCTTCATACTGGCTGGGTAACGCTTCCATGACACATAGATTACCAGCAGGATCACAAGCACAGACAAGAAAAGGGCCACGCTCCCTGCTATGATTTTATGGAAGGAGATGTGTTCTGTGTCGTGCTCGGGTTCAGAGCTCGATTCAGTGGCTCCAATAGTTGGGGGCAGAGGGGGCTTGCTGTCATGTTTAGGCCTTGTGAGTTTTGGTTTAAACGTTGGCTTTGGGAGAGCTCGTGCTAATTCAAACCTTTCGGTGGTACTTTTGCCACAGATGCTGTAGTTTTTCACTGCATCGACAACATTCACCCCCTGCAGCTCTTTCGGGCTGGCACAAATTATTGTGTTTTCCCTCAGCCCTCTAAAACTTTTAAGCCAGTTTACCAGAGAGCAAATGTTTCTGCTGCATTCCCATATATTCCCAGCAAGGCTGATGTCATTAAGGGATATCCAAGAGTCCAAAATTTCTTGACCAATAAATGTGAGCTTGTTTGAATCCAGGTTGAGGCGCTGTAAATTGGGCACACACTGAAAAACACTAGGTCCACTGAAAGCTTCTATTTCATTGCCAGATAAATCAAGCCTTTGTAATGAGCTCCAGGTCCAGGACATAGTTTGTCCTATCACACTGATTTTATTCCACTGTAAATAAAGGTTTTGAAGGCTGACTAGCCTTGGAAAAAGTGCCAGGTTGAGCTTAGAAAATTGATTGTGCTCCAGATGAAGCTCTTTCAGTCTGATCATGCCTGCAAAGACATTTCTTGCTAAACTTCGGATGCGATTATAACCCAGGTCCAACAGTTCAAGGTTTCTACAGTCTTGAAATATTCGAACAGGGATGGTTCTTAGGGAATTGGACCGCAAATGTAAACTCAGCAGCTTCCTTAAGCCCCTGAACTGTTCAGATCCCAGAGACTGCAGCTGATTGTATGACAGATCCAAATTCCGGAGATTTGTCACAGGTCTGAAGGTATTATTAAGAAAATAGGAGATTCTGTTGGAACTCAAGATCAACTCTTTTAGTCTGCGTATTCCATTGAAAGCATTTTCGTCAATATTGCTGATGTGGTTATGGTCTAAATAGAGCCAGGTGAGTTGATTAAGACCTTTAAATTGATTGTATTTTAGTTTTTGGAGGCTGTTATATCGAAGGGACAAACCTAAACAACCAGCAGATATACTTGAGGGAATCTCCTGCAATTTCTGAGATTCACAATATACCATTTTGCCTTCACACCTACAGCCCTTAGGGCATCCTCGTTCAGCAGAAGAAAGCATTGTCAGTAATACAGTAGGGGCTATTACCAGAGCTACAGCTGATCCGCTCAGTAGCCTAATTACATTGAAACCTGGAAATAAAAACAACTTAGAAAAGTTATCCCCCCACACATCAGTCATTTCTTTCAATCATGCTAAAATCTTTATTTCAACAATCATTTAAAAATCCCTAGTCTCAACTACTTTTCACATTGTTTTCTTTACTCAGATTTTTTTAAAGAATGCCTTTATAAATACTGAAAAAACAATTGGGTAAAAGGTGTAACCCCTAAACAATTTAACTGTAATCACAAATCACATAAAGGTAAGTCTATGGAGTAATTAAAGCAGAGGCTATGCAGTGGCTATGAATTGTATATTAAAAAAATAACATGAAAAACATACCCATCCTTTGTGTTGTTCAAAGGTCGTCCTTAGGTCTTTTGTTTTTTGCTTAGTGTGCCACAAGCATGGCAGCCCCTGTCAGCTGCACTGTAGTGAGTCAGGGCTCGCTGACACCCAGGAAGAAAAATTGGACCCCTTGGGAGATGGACCGATTTTGGAACATTATTCTTTGCCAGCCATGCAGAACACTCCAAGAATAAATCAATCCCAACACAGCATTCGCAGCAAAATGTCAAATTCTTCCTAGGTAATAGGATCTTCATGGATGTTACGTTTTTGCATCTTTATAGTTAGGAACCTGGCTCTTAAAATTTCTCAAAATAAGAAAGCATTTTAGATTCTTCCGAGCACCGTTTAGCTATCTGTATTCACACATCTGTATTCCATAGCACAGCAGTTCCCTCACTTAGTACCCGATCCGGCTAGGAAGCTGCTTTGTAGCATAGAAGGTAGAATAAGCCCGTACAACGAACACGCTCTGCTCACTTCTGCGTACTGTCATTCTGAAAGCTCCGTCCGACTGTTGCTTTGGTTTCGGCGATGCAGTCTTATGTAAAGCTGCCCCCAGTGGTGAAGAATATTATGGGCATGTGCAGAAATGTCTTCCTTTTATCTTGCAAATGAGTAAGCTCTGCTGGGAAAAGAGTGATTGTTCTGAGTGAGTAATAGGAGCAGACTGGTCAGCTTCAATGTAAATTAGTGAGGTATGCTGAAATATCCAAATCCTCTTAGCCTCTTTTACTGTTTCTGAAAGCTGTTTTGCATCCTTGAAGTTAATAGCTGAGACTTTTGTCTGGGAGGATAACGTGACATTTGTAGGACACGGATACAAATTTCCAGTCCTAATGGTTATTTTTTTTTTTCTATTTTTTTTCCCCTTCATTGCATTAGACGTGCTCACAAGACATTTTTGCAATAACTCACAATTTATTCTTTTATTTTTTAAATTTTTTTAGTGAAGGATCAGCCCCTCACTGTGTCACTTATCAAGCATTTCAGTGGGGAACACTACACTTTACAATGTGAAAAATGTTTTGGAGCTGACAATTTGCCTTTTTGCTTTTTTCTCATCTGTTAAAAGGCGTAATGCCAGGAGGTTAGAAGAGAGTATTGTGCTCATTTATTTCCGAACTTGTTGTCACTTTGTTCCACAGCACAAACATTTCAAACACACTCTTTCATAATCCTTACAATATGGGGACAAGCTAAGCGGCTTGATGTGTTACCTCTATCAGGTGAATTGTTTTTACTGTAGGTTATGTCGTGGGTAGAATTTTATGTGAAGGTAAAGCATGCAGAATTCTTTTAGACGTGTGACTCTGAATTGTTACAAAGAGCCTTTTTCTCTTTCCTTTTACTTTATTTGCTGTATGCTGTAGAGAAAGGACACATCCTGTTAACTGGGCAGAGTGATGGTAAGATGGCATTATAGCATTATAGCAAACACACCATGTTAGCATTCTTCCTTCATCAAGAAATCTGTGATCAGAGATGATGGAGACTTATCAGGTCAAAGCTCTGTGTGATGGTAGATCATGCAAAAGCCTGAAGTGTGCTACTTGTTAAAAGAGGAGTACAGTTGATAGTCCTTCAAATGCAATGAGACAGCTGTAAGAATTGCTGTTCCCCTCTGAGGAACCTTACTCCTTGGAAAAATGTGCTTTGGATTTTGAGCAGTGAAGAATTTAAAACAAGGTAAAACCTAAAATTTTCCATGTTTTAAAATGCCAGCACTGGCTAGTACTTATTCTGTGAATGACTTCAGGCTTAAAGCAATTGCGACAGAGAATTAATGCACCTACCTGTAGTGCCTAAATTAGGAGCACAGTTGCCCCTGGCTAATAGCAATTGGTGAATGTTTATCATGTTGTCAGTCAAAACTACTTATCTGCATCAAGCCCCACCACAAAAAAATTTCTGCACTGTGACTCAGTTTTGTGGAGAAGTAAAGGGTTAATTCTAAATTTATCATGATCTCCCATTCCCAACACAGCATCTCTTTAGCTGTTAAATCTGATCTGTAGGCCTGGGAGGCTGGTGAAAAAATTCAGGATGTCCTGGGCACTGTGATAGTCTGGGGAGCTGTTTGGCTGGCAGGAGTATCACGTGCCTGCCCTGATGTGCTTATTGTAGGTTTTCCATCACTGCCTTGAGGTCTGTGTGTACTTGATGGAGAAGGACTGGCATCTTTGGAAGACAATTCAGACCTTCAGTAAGCCAGTTTGTCTCCTGGAACTGCCACTCTCTTCCTCTGCTGACAGAAGAGGATGCCTGTGACAAGTGAGCTCTTTGTTGAAACAGCTCAGACATTTAAAGTCAGGTGGGGTGAAATTAAGTCTGAATCTTCATCTGCTTCAAACATAGTATGTAGTATGTAGGGCTTCAGATTCCTTCCAAATTCTTTCTCAGTAAGAGCTGGTATTACTTTCTCTACTAGCTCAGTCTGATCCTTCTTCTCAGACTTTGATAGTTCTCTGGCTTTTCTTCCTTTGTCTTCTTTCTGTATCTTCATTATGGAATTAACAAGTAATTTCTCTGCCACCATGAGTCAGCAGAGCTTCAGTAGCTTTTCCAGGGTTTTAATAATTGCCAGTACAGTGGACAAATGTGAGGGAACAGCCACTCTTTTACCATTAGTTATTTTCATTTTTCTGAAAGGGGTGAGACATCAAGAGATGAACAGAGAGAGCATCAAATCTGTATTAATGGATTGCCAAATTCAATTTTCTTTACTGAGATCCTTTTTGAATTACACAAGCAGGAAAAGTGCCAGTGTCTGATAAACAGTTTCTTTAAATTACATTTCTGTATCTTCATACAGTTGAATGATTTCTTTTCAAATTGCTGAAATAAAGCTGCTCCCAGTATGAACCATTTCAAGCAGAATTTCAGCATGGTCTGATAGTCGTATGATAAACGATGAAAAATAGGGAATTAAGTTAAAGCTGCATTTTAGATAGGAAGATACCTTTTGTAAGGGATTTAACCTTTGCCTTGTATCAAATACAGTTTATATATCTTTGCAACCCCACTGCATTACCTTCTAAATCATGCCACTAGGAAAAAAGAACTCTAGGCCAAACTGGTTAATGTGTCTTATGGATAAGCTTGTTTTAATTTCACAACTCCTAGGAGGAGTTACAGCATTGGTTTGAATTTAACTTAGACCACATGTGAGTTTGTGTCTTTTAGCTGCTGTAGCCACAGAAGTTTTAAGTTCAGTGCTCTGTGCCTGCACTAGGCAGACCTGCATGCTGTACTGAAGTAGCAGTTCGAAGTCAGGAACAAGAGGTACAAGATGAAAATAATAGAAGTCAGTGCCTTTGCACTGACTGCGTGTGAGCACTGATTAGTGCTGAGAATCAATGTTATTCCTTCTCTTCTCTCTACAAAGACAGAATTTTTTACTATTCTGAAAAGAAAATACTCTTAGGACAATTATTTGTGTACTCTCTTACACAGTCTCTGTTTCAGCCTTAGGTATAAATTGAGATTCCATGTACCTTATTGGTTTTGAGTTGTTTGCTTCCATGATTTGTTTTCTTGGGCTTTCTCTGAGGGTAAAAATGACATACACTAAAAAAAAAAATAAAAATTTGACAGATATGTTGTTAAGCATGTCTTAATGTTAATACAGGTGACAAGGCAGTGTTGGATGGAGCCTATGATTTTCTTGATCAGTGTGACCAACAAATTAAACTCAAAGATGTTTCAGAATGGTACAGTATCCCAAGGTAGAGATGGTTCCGATTTTTTTCTTGGTAATAAACTTTCAGTAGACTATCTGTCTGAACTGTATGAATTTGCTCACTGCCAGCCTTTGGAGTAATTTGCTTTAATTTAATTTCATGTTTGGTTTTGCTTATTTAGTTAAATTTGAATATATTTTCTTTTTACATTCATTCTGGCTGTGGTCTTTGTTCCCTGCCACAACTCGCCTCTGAAAAGCTAATTACTTCCTAACCTGAATTGCAGCCAGAATAGCAAAGCTTCAAACAAAAGATCACATTCACTGTGAAAGCTAGTATCTCTACAGAACTGGTGTGGAATCGAACATGGTTACAAAAGAGCAGGTGAAAGAGCAATTCTTGATTCCTTATGACCCTGACAAATGCACCTGCAGGGACCACATATGTGTATTTGCTGTGGTCATTTGGGATGACAGAATTGCCAGGCTCCAGTAGGCTGAGGAATGAGGGGTGCAGAGAAGAAATGTAGGCTTCCCAAAGTGCAAGAAAACAGCAGTTAGCTGTGGTTAGTGGTATTCTATGTGTATCAGCTGTCAGAAGCCTTTCCCTGCTTGGTCACTTGTTTTCCATTGTTTTCCTTCTTTCATGCTCATTATTTAAAATACGTCTCTTGTGCAATAATTGTTGTAACTGAGTGGTTTTTGTTTTGTTTTTAAGAAATGTTTCTATTTTGTTACTTCCATAAGAAATTCATTTGGAAAACCAATATGATCCTTTTTAGCCACAATGTGTTATGTTCTTAATGCACAGAGAGTAGGCTTCTGGATACAGTGTTTTTCTGTTTATAGATAGAACTCCTGGGTCTAGGAGTGCCTTTTTGTGTGTAACCACATGTTCCTTCGGGGAACTGCAGATAAAAAGTGCTGCACTGTGTTCTTTTTGGGTTTATGAAGGGCTTGGGTTTATGTTTTTCCCTCAACTTTATTTCACTATAGAGAAACCAGGAATCAGCTGGGTTAGCAATTGTAGCTTGTTCTAAAGGGTACTTTGGTGTGCTATCACTGTATCATTTAGAGTAGATAAATCTAATAAAATGTCTACAATTTTTGAGCCAGTGATTAAATGAACCTGATGTTCTGTGAGGATTAGATTAGAGCTGGAAGGGTGTAACTCCCAGGGAAGTATTGAAGCATGGGAAACTTGGAAGGATGCAGGATTTGCCAAAGGTGAACATAGCAAAAAGGAAGTGTGGGAAAGGGAAATTCAGGGAACATGCAGTGCAGAGGGACTGAGGTAACACATTACTTTAAAGAAACAAGGAAGAGCACTGAGAGGAGGATCAGACTTTACCCGGAAGTTTGTTGATACTGACCTAAGGACCACAGTGGTAGATGGAAGATGTAGATAAATGGAAACATCTCCTTGTTCTTCAGCTAGGAACAATTAGCTTTGAAAGGTGAAAGGACTGCATTTTACAAATTCTGTGTTAAGGTGGGGGAAGATCTGAAACTCAGTCAGAGACCTGCCTCCTTTCTAGGAGTCAAAAACATATCTATAACATCTGATTGCTTATAGAAAACATCAGGAACGCACCTGTCAGTTTTTGTATGCCAGGAGAAACTCCTCAGTGATGCGGTTTGCAGGGCGACACATGCTATCACTTTCCTCAGGCACAGTTACATACTGTTGAATAGTAAACATTTTCAACTCTATAATTCTGTTAAAAGGTAGGCATTTTGGATACGTCACAGAGACTTCTGACTGTGAAGAATATGGAGATGATGGAGCAAGTTGAGAGGAGGGCCGTGAAGATGATCAGGGAGCTGGAGCATCTCCCCTATGATGAGACTGAGAGAGACCCCATTGCAGCCTTCCAGTACTGAAGGGAGCTTACAAGTAGGTGGGCTGCAAAGTGATGGAACTAGGGGGAATGAAGAATCTCTCCTCCAAGAGAGGAGAGATATAAGCTAGGTGTTAGGAAGAGGCACTGTTAATAAAGTACTGTAACAGACTGTCCAGCATTGTAGATTACCCTTTTCTGGAGGCTTTTCCTGGTTTTGTTTTGTCTGTTGGTCTAGCCTGAGTGGTCTGTTATCACCCACAAATGGGTCTTTCACACCCAGCGCCTGTTGTAGGGAGGCGCCTGGGGCAGCGGAGCAGGCAAGGAGGGTTTTAATTTGTAGCTTCAAGCACAGATTTGCCTTCATTCTCTCCTTTCCTTTGTTTTCTTGCCTCCCACATTGCAAGTTTTTTCCTCAACCTTATGTGATACAGACTACCTTGGATTATGTGGTTTTTTTTCCTTTGAAGTAACTTGTCTGTGCATGGGTGAATGGCTTTTCCTGCTCCTTATTTTTGTCTCCATGACACTTTTTAGTCTATCTATTTCATCCTGTAGCCTTGCAATGAGGGAGAGCAGATTATCTACCTGCTCACACCTCACGCAGCTGCTCTGACTGCTGCCTCATGATGCCAAGGAAAGGCTCATGTACACTACACAACCAGAGGTCTGGACGGTGACATGGTGGCCTCTGAATTCAGTCAGGGTTGCAACATCCTTCCCGTCAGGGGTAGGTACCCTTGTTCTCCTTTGGGTGGATGCCATGACTAAGTCTCACTCTTTTGGTGGGTATTGTGACTGCTCCCCTCCATCCTGGTGAATGATAAATGCCTTAGAGAGGTGCAAGCGCAAAACATAAAATGTTCTCAGTGGCCTCTGTTTGCAATTCTGCCTGTAGTCTTTTATGAAGATTCCAGGCAGGTTAAAATAAACCCACACCCTCTGCAGTTGCTTCCTACTCTATTGGGATCTAATAGGCCATTACCAGAAGGCAGTCTACTGTTTTACTATCCCAGCAGCACCCACATGTAATGTAGTTTAAAGCATTCAGAATATGTTATGTGTCATCATGAGATTGGTTTGCCTGTGAGCTATAATTTGTTCTCCTAGGTATATCTGACTTCTATCTTGTTATAACAATCACTGCACAGTTAGAGAATTTATTTTCAGAGGAGCCAAATTAACAAAGGAATTTTGTTGTAAAGTTTCATTTTCACAGATTTCCAGTAATGGTTGGGACATGGATGGAGTTGATAGCATCATGTAACTGACTTCAAGCAGATTTGCAGTCTTGTCCCACAGATGTGACATTGCTGGAGCAGCTTGGTGCTGTCCTGTGAAGAGTCAGGTGTGCACAATATGGCTGTGTGGGGATCTTTAGACTCTGTTTGATGTCACATACTGATCCAGGCTCTCATCAGCTGAAAAGTATATGACTTTGCAATGATGGTTGTGGTTGGTAAGCAGCAAGGAGTTTTATTCTCCAGGAAGCCCTAGACCTTTTCAGTCTTTAGTTATTGATGTGTAGGTAAAAAGCTCAAGATTAACCTTTCTTCTTCATGCCTTTCCCATAGCCATTCCTCCTTAATTCCTACACTACATATGCTTATTCAAGAAATGGATATCTTCTAGTTGCTCAGCACAGAGTGTATAGATAAAGTACGCTTAGGCATTTTGGAATGTCAGATGTGTTCCTTATTACACATTTAACTAGCTGCTCCTTGGTACTCCAAATGAAACTGCCTTGGTATCTCATTGTATACTGAAGCTGAGAAATTACTGATGCTATCAGGTCAACACCTGTTGACTGCTGTGGCTCTTCGACTTCTAGAATAAGGTAGCTGAAAATAACTTTGATTACAGGAAAGCCAAGATCACACCTTCTCAAAAATCTCAAAAAAAGATAATAAAATCTTATAACTTGCTTCCCAAACTGCATCTTAAACCCTAATTTTCCTTATTCCTCTGTATCTCCATTGTTGAGAAGCCCAGTAGCATTTCCTTATTCTGGAAATTGATCAGTTTTGTAAATTCCTACCATCACTTTTTTTTTTTTTTTTTATCTTACAATATTTATTTTCAAACATTTTCAGTTAGGCTACCTATCCATTTTAGGACTTCCATTTCTTTTGTCATTTTTATTACTTGCTTTGGGTAAGATTTATTCTAATGGCAAAATTTCTTTTGAGGACAAACTAGGTTGATAAGGGCTGTCACCTTCTGTTCATGGTAGGACTTTTTAGATGTCACAAGAATTTCATTTTGAAAACAGTCAGAACTACTAAACAATACATTTAATTTTGCATATGTAAGTTGTGAATGATTGCTAACATATTTCAATTGGTTGAAATGAAAAGAGAATATAATTTCTTAGGATCAGTCCTAGATTAGTAAATGAGACAATTATTCTTACTAGGTAGAGCTACTTTCTAGTTTTTAGTTATGTTACTGCTCTTCACTGCAAAGAAGTGTACAGGTATAAACAGTTAAGAGTACAGGATATCTTGATTTCACTTGACCTGTTGAAATACTTGGAAACAACTTCCAGTTTCTCTTTTCTCTTGCTTACGTGAAAAACTGGACAAAGAAACATCCCAGCTTATCCCTGTGAGTACACTTGTTCTTGCACTCAGTTGTGGTATTCTGAGGTTTTGTTTTTCAGATCCAAAGATGACCAGAATTCTGTGTTTTTGTGCAGCATTAGTAACATTTTGAAAACTAAACATGACAGTAGAACAGATTTGCAACTGAAAGAGAAAAACGCGAACAAAGTTAAGAAGCATATAATTATGTTCATACACAGTGTGACTAGCATAAAAATGATTTATTCCAAATGGTTACAGTTGCTTGCTTAGTCACTTCCTTCCCTGGCTTCAGCCTAATTTTGTTTTCTGCTCTTTTCCTGCAAAAAAATATTTCTTCTCTGTCTCATCAAAAGTTGTAGATTTCTGTAATCTTAATAATTCAATCAAGTCCTTTTCAATTAAGTAAGCTACAGCAGATTACAAATATTCCAGCTGTGGTTTCTGGTGCTTCTGAGAAAGATCAAGAATCTTAATTACACTGACAGACATGTTTAGTTGATTAGCCCTCAATCTGCTTCAAGTTAGTCTTAGAGGTTACTCTTCTGTGCCCAGTAAGGATGAACTAGAACTTTCTGCTTCAAAAAATAAAGAGGTGAGTTGTTTTGACTAGCTGTTCCATTCTGTATTTGCCTTTCTTATTTTTTCCCAGTAGTAAGTCTGGCAAACGGCTTTACAGAAAACGGATGTGATTTACGTGACTTCATGTTCATCTTTTCTGGACCATGTCTACTCAATAAAACTGTATTAAATGAAATGTGATAAAATAAAAAACAAAAACCAATATTTTTTTTTTACAGAAAAAGCAATAGGCTCCCATATAATTGTTCAAAACAAGAAGTCTTACTATAGATTTTTTTTTTCTTGTGACAGTGTACTCCATTGCTTCTTAAAACTCAGTGTCTTTTTTATCCAGTGGACAGGCCAACAAATAAATTACATGATAAAATCAGAGGAATTCAAACACTATGCACGATGTTTTTCTAATGCATCACAGTGTAAAGTAGTAAATATCGGCAGTGTTAATTTCTGCTTGACCAGAGATTTGAAAGGTGCTGCAGACACAGGGAAGAAGAGAGGAAGCTGACATGGATAGGAGAATTAGCTTTTACCCTTTCTCTTCTTTCTTGCAAGAGTAGTGAGATAGGCACATTGTACTTTTTGCGTACTGTAGCTTTTCCAATTTGTAAATCCTTCAATCCAGTCTACTATATCTCCTAAGTAGCTAAGAAGCTTAAAAAACACACCTTTATCTCCAACAGCTTAGTTGCATATGGAAAAGTTTAGAGAGCAAGCAATGCTGACAGTCAGTAACTAAGTAGAAGTTCCAAACAGCCCACATAATGGAGACGCTGATGCTGAATCTGAGTGAGTCACTAGCTCTGTTTCTGCATCCCAGGTGACCCTGAATGGGAAAAGGAATCAGGACAAAATACAAAGGGCGTGTAAACATGAGCTTAGTTTCAAAATCAAGTATATTGTCTTCAGGCATAAAGGATATAAGGATATCTCCATCCATTTCCTACTGGGTAAATCTTTTGGCATAAATAGATGTCAGATAAATCTCTATGTATTACAAAAATCCCACTTTACTGATTTGATCCTAAAGCATATGTTTGTCATCATTTCTCATTTGACCAAACTGAGGTCCAGATCATAAACAGATGTTTATGTATAAAGATGTATCATTAACACAGCAAAAAGTATGTGTGAGCTTTTTGAGCTTGTCTTGAACCCTTTCCTATGTTCCTTTATAAGACTGTGAGCTCCTAGAATAGTAATGTACTTATTTTTTTTTTCTCTCAATATATGACTAAAAGAGGCCCTAATCTTAATTTACCAGTATAAACATTACCAGTCTGATATACAGAACAGTCGTGAATAGAATTATGACAATACGTTTTATCTGAAATTGGTAGGAAAGTTAGAAAAGAAGAACCATTCAGGGGAAGCTAAATATCCTTTTGTTTTTTTCTTTCTTCATCAAAATACATCTTTTCAGCTGCATTGTTGGGTTTATGCTATCTCTGTGGGATCCCTTCTGCAGTGATGCTCTTTGGTGCTTTTTGCTTGCATAGGTAATTGACACAGGGTAGGAAAAAGAAAGAGTAGAACTAATGGATGCTAGGAAAAAAATATACTGTAAGGCTATGTTATTCAATAAGAACTGCCTCCTATGAAGATCTTTGCAGTTTCATCTGAAATACCTAATAGTTGCCACACTGAGATAGAATCTTGGAACATATCTTATCTGGCATAGCAAATTCAGTGTTCTTCTCTATGTGATTTAAAGTCAAGTGGAAATATACTGTTAGAAAAGTGATCTATAAATGAATAGAAGTCTTGAAGAAAGCCACTGTATCCAAGAGTCTCCAGAAAGAAAACTGTAAGTATCTGTGAATATATTTTCTCCTTACGTAAGTGCCATCGTACCTATATAAGATAGCTGTTGATCGAATGAATAATGTTTTAAAGAATCTGGTAATTCATATGTTCATGTAAAGACCAGTGTTTAACATTCTAACCCATTGTGCAGAAAGATATATGAGAGAAACACTAGTCAAAAGTCAAAGTCTTATCCAAAGCCAGATTTAGAATATGTTTCCAGCATTAGTTACTACTCTGGTCATTTGTATTTGTGCACCAATTCCAGATGTGGTTATGAAGATTTTTGTACTGTTAGTGAGAACAGTGCTTTTGTATTGCCCATTACTGATACTGTGGGAATGAACTTAGTGTTGCTAAATTTCTGACTAGGATTCACTTTAAAAAGTTAATGTAAATTAGAGTAGGGATGCTGAGAAAGAGAAAATTCCTGCTCTTAGTAGCATGCTTTTTTCATAGTCAAATGTCTTAAGTGATGGCAGTATTAATTATTGTCAAATGAAAGTGTCTAATTTGCAGAATTTAAGTGGGAGAAGTTTCTCTATTGGCACATTTCTCTCTTTTTTTCAAACATTTAATCCTATATCTTATCATAAATTAATAATACAACAGGCATCCAAAAAATTAAAGGGACAGTTGCTGATCCTGTAACTCTCACAAACTTAGCCTCTCAAATGTTTAGCATATCAAGTAATAAATCTGCCAGATGACCTTCTTTCTGTTCTATTTTGACAGCTGCTTTAAGTATTTGATGGCTATTAGATATCCTTTTATTTTTAAATATTTAACTACAGCATTTGTGTTCTTTGCTATGATACCCTACATTGCTACTTGGTATTATTTGCTTCAGGCTACTTGTAGCAAAAATGTATGTAAACAGTAGAAATCCTGTATGCCCCACTGAGCTTAGAATGTGTGTAGGCCACTCCAATAGTAATGCCACATGTTTGTTTCTATGAAAACTAGAACAGATACAAAGAGCACAATAACACTGTTTGATAGAGCAAATTCTCATCTACAAAGCACTATTTTTCAGCACAGGCACCACTGTCAGCTATGAATTTTCACCAATGATGAGAAAAGCTGCATGCTGCACTCATAAAAGTCTGCATGGCCATCTGGAATGTGGCTTGTCTTTCACACTGCTGTCACCACTGCTGAAATGTGCCACCCACTGCTTCACTGTGCTCACATCCACTGCCTGGTCTTTGTAAACGTTCAGTGATTGTTGATTAATGTCACTAGGTGCAATTTTTTTCTGCATGAAAAAATTCAGTTACACACCTTTGCTTCATATGCACTTCATGTCAGATACCATTTTGTCAGAGTGCTGCCCTCAGTTACATGGCAACAACATTCAGTGGAAGGTTAAGACTCTGCTGCCATGACACCAACATCCATCTCTGATGTTGTAAGCTGACAATAAAATAGGAGGCATTACATTTGGAGCAGTCTTTATATTTCAGTAAGTGTGCTTTGTATGTTCACAGCCTTTGTCACCCTTTGCTGGTGTTGGTCTTTGTGCACAATTTGTGTACAGCCATGCATTATTTCCTTGTCAGAGGCTGGTTGAGAGAGTTATGTGTGTCAGTACTTATTTTCCACAGTTCAATACAACATCAGTCTGCAGCAGAAAAGAAATCTGCTTTGTTTCCATCCCCATTATCTCCATTGTTGCTATCCAAGAAAGTTAGAATATATGTATGAAACAATTTAGGAAATCATTAGGGTGCTACCCATGTTCATGCATAAAAATGGCAATAAAAACTATGGATAGTTAAACTCATCACTTTAGGGAACGGTATACTATTTAAACATTTCTGAGACTGACAGTCAATAGATGTATCTTTGAGGCTGATAAGGATTTGTATATGAGAACAATGCTATCCTTGAGCACACAGTTTCAGAATTTCTTTCAGAGGCCATTATAAGGATCTTAATGATGAGTTTCACAATTTGACAATTGCTGGTTGTATGTTTTGCTGGTTGTGTTTCCTGTGAAATTAATTGCTGCCCCCATTTGCATATAATTTGAGTTCTACAACTAGAATAAAAGACAGAGGTAACTTTTTTATGTCTCATCACCATTTGGGTGGTTTCATTCCTGATATTCAAAACAAACCATCTATAATAATTTATACTAAGATTCCATGTATGCACTTTCAATTTACACATTCATAACTGGCAGACATTGAGAGTATCTGTTAGACGTGCTTGTGTGGGCTTCAGATAATGCTTTTGGAAGATTTCTAAAATCCAAAATTGAAGCAATTTGTTAACTCTGGCTTCCCAGATAATCTATAGGAATTATTGCTGCTTTTGAAACAACCTGTTTATCACACAACAACACTTTCAGTGACAGAAATGTTGGGAGCTCACAAAAAAAGTGCTGCTGCTCCTCCTGAGCTTTGCCATTATCTAGTGGATTAGGTTTTGGCATTCATCAGCCAGCCATACTGTTGTCTTTAACTTCCCAAGAAAAGGAATAATTTTATGTAAAGAAATTGCTGCATAAATGTCTCTGTTAAAGGAGGACTACCTTCATAAGATGAGTGTCATGTAAATGATGCATAGCTGAAATTTGTTTGGCTCTGGTTGCCACAAGAGGTATACACTGTTCAGTCTAAGTATGAATTTTCATGGCATGAAAAATGTTTTTCTGTTCTGAGTAGCTGTCCCTCATACCAATGCGTCTCTTCATTTAGGGGAAGGGAACTACACTGTAATATTGTCTTCCATTTGCATCTTAATTAACTTTGAACTGAAGTAGATAACTTATTTGACATTCTAAAAGGGAGCTTTTGTGTCCAGTTACTCATGATTAGTATTCCATAGGGAAAGAGGCTGAGATAATGAGATTTTCACCACCTTGTGAAGAGTCCCTCAGGTAATGATTAAAAGTCTTGCTTGCAAAGTTCATTTCTGCTAAGAAGCGGCCCAATCTAGTAACTCTGCCCATGACAGGGGGGGTTGGATCTAGATCGTCTTTAAGGTCCTGTCCAGCCCAAGCCATTCTGTGATTCTATGAATGCGGGATATAATATTTCACCATTCTCAGCTCCTTCTTTGATCTGCAATTAAAGATCACACTGAAGTAGGTAGTTTATGTGAGTCTGTATGTTTGAATAGTATGTGCACTGGTACCAAATTGTAAAGTGTCAGCCTTTAGGTTTGGAACAGCTTGGTAACAGTGGCATACTGCTCTGATCTGAGGAGTTTCCTTTCTACTGTTCCTTTTAGTCCATACAGAAATCCAAGTTGAATCACTTTCTAATGCATAAAGAAGTGAAATAGACATCAATTTGACATTTATTGGGATTTTTTTTTATAGCAGACAAGGAAAGTGTTTTGTTTTTCCTGGAGATGGTTGCAGGATGATAGCATGCTGGACAAAGCGTACAAAGAAAATGCGATAATCCTGTTATCAAAATTCATGTAATTCTCGAGTAATCACAGCTAAAACAATAACAGAGGCTTCTGAAGATGATCTGTCTGTGCTCACAGTGTTATTCCAGCTGGCTCTAACTCGGTGTAGGTAAGCAATTTTGTGCAACTTCCCAATAAGTTTCAGTGGTATTCCTGAGTTGTTCAGAAGCTGAAAGCTCCCATGCTGGAAAGAAACTGAAGCTATTAGAGGAACAAGCACCATGGCTGGAAAAATGAATGTAGAGTTTATCAAGATAATATAACATTCATGAAAATCCAGTGCACTTTTCTCTATAATGCATTTCCAGTGACTCAGACCACTTGTTTCACTTGAGCCAAACAAGGATTGTTACATGAGAAGAAGCAAAGCAATATATTTACTGCTGTATTGGTTTTATCTCAATCTATGGTATAAAAGTATTCTTGCTAGTTTAATAGAATACCTAAGAAGAAGTTTATAGGTGTTTGCTAAGCAAATTTCTAATTGTAATGTCTAACTTTTAACCTGTTAACAGATTAGAACAAAAAGAAAAATAATTGCTTAAAGCATATTCATAGGCATTCCTGAAATCTCTTCAGGATCCATTCCTCATTCAGGAAACACAAATGAAAACAAAAACATGTATGAAGCAGATGCTTCGTAAATAGATAAGAATATATCCATTTTATTAATTCAAACCTAGTCTAACTGTAAGGAATTCTTCTGTTCTTGTGTCTTTGACTGAAGACCAATAAATAAAACCGAACAAGAACAAACAAACAAACAACAGCAACAACAGAAAACCCTGGTTGTTTAGATAGCTGCTGACCATGCCTGCTTCCATCCTATGGGATGAAGGTTTCTTTTCTTTTTTTTTTTCTTTTTTTTTTTTTCTTTTTTTTTTTTTCTTTCCGTAGGACAATATCTTATTTAGCTGTTCAGCTGGTCAATACTGTATATCAGCCAACCTTACTCTTACCACCTTTGAACTGGAATAGCTCCTCTAAGCCTATAAAATAGCTTTATTTCCTACTCACTTTGGACAGCCAGTGCATTTTACTTATTTTAAATGATTAGAATTTCCCTGTGTATGTAATTCTTTCCCAGTATCTGGAAATCTGTCCTAAGAGTATCATACTTAGTAAGTAAATAGAACACTGTGTTTCCAGTCCTTTCAGTCTGGGTTTTCCCCTCCTTCTACTTCAGACTGTCTCTGAACTAACAGAAGTTATATAGCATCTCCTCAGTGCTTGTTTTAGCAGCTGAAGTGGGAGCCACTGAAATTTGAAATTCAGAATTCTTTTCTGAATCTGGACTTCCTGCTGTCCCAAAGCTGTGTCACTGTCTCTCTGCATTATCTATAAGGCTGAGATGCTATCTTACCCAGAAAGTCTGTGGAACAAGTAAAACAACACAAATTCAGGAGAAATGATTGGGTTATCAACAAGAAACACTTCTCTCAGAAGAATTTTATTCCTTACATTGATTTAAGTTTTGTTCCCTATCTTGTTTTTTCTTTTGAGCTTTTCATCCAGAGGAACACGAGCTGTGACTCTACATACTTCTGGACTGCTCAGAGGTTCGTTTGTTAATATAGGAATTCCTGTCTTTTTCATAGGAGCTGTTGTTTTAGTAATTTTTTTTAATTATTATTATTTGTATGTTGAAAATTGACAGGGGAAGTTCATGTGGTTTTCAAGGGTTTTTCTGTTTTTTTTTTTCCCCTCCAAAAACATTGGCAGAAATTAAGTTTTGTTTAGAGATGTGATGATTTCCAAGCAAGTATAAAATAGTTTCTTCTTATTCGGAATATATAAATAACTTGGAAATGTTTAAATAGATATGAATGGAGGGAAATGGGAACCAGACTGTCTGAATTTGAAAGTGTTTTCATTTTCACCAAATGATTTAATTTTTGGTTTCTTGCAACAAGATTTAAACCTTTAAGCATATTTTATGAATGAAAAACATAGACCGATACATTCTCAGAAGTTATTTCAGACTCGGTTAATTAGCATTTTAGTAAAAGGATGATTAATTAAACAGTTAATATATTAATTAAATGATGTAGAGTGCATTTATGTAGAACTTAGAAGCTCAATACATAATGCTGATTTGAAAAGAAGTCTCTAGGCAGAGGAGAGCAAAAAAACCTAGTTTTCATAGATAATATTACGGTCCCTTTTTAGGTGCATTATCTGGTTAGACATTTATTGCAATTTATTATTTATCTCAAGCTTCCAGAAAGTTGAATATATTTCTTTTTGCTGGTAATTTTTCAAATTAGGTATTCTCTTTACACTTACTAAAAAATGTACAAGACATTCTTGAAACTGTAGGGACTGGAAAGTAAAATCAGAAATCGCTCTCCTCAAAATAGGTTCACAGCTCTAGTTGTATTTGGGCATATGTCTGGGTTGGTATCCCTTCTGACATGAGAGGCAGTCAAATGTTGTAGTACTGCTGATAGCATTGCTTAGGAGGGAGGAAAAGTGTTGGGGCCAGAGCTTATCCTCTTTGTTAACACTGTTTTCTTTGAACAGAGCAAGAATCAAATAGTAGTCTGTAGTAGTAGTAGTTAAACCTTGTTGGTACTGTTTCAAGACTCTTTCAGTAGGACTGAGCCCTCTTGTGGTTTCACCTGGCAGGTGGTGCGGCACCACATTCTCTCACCACACCCCTTCCCAGTGAGACTGGGGAGAGATGTGGAACTTGTGGATTGAGATAAAACTATTTACTAAGACAGAGAAAAGAAAAAGGATATTATATATATATAATATATATATATATAATATAACTATAACTATATGCACATATGTAAATATATATTGCAAGTGACCTGGGTTGAAAAAAACCTCAAAGATCATAGAATCATAGTGGCTTGGGTTGGAAGGGACCTCAAGCATGATCTAGTTTCACAATAGATATAGCTTCAGCCTGCAACATCTGCTGTGAACAGTGTTGCCTGTCACTAGACCAGGCTGCCCAGAGCCACATCCAGCCTTGCCTTGAGGGCCTTCAGGAATGGGGCATCCACAGTCTCCTTGAGCAACCTGTTCAATTGTGTCACTACCCTCTGAGTGAAAAACTTCCTCCTAATATCTAACCTAAATCTCCCTTGTCCTATCACTATTAACCCATGTAAATAGTCAACTACTAAAGAAGAGTTTCACTGTTTATGGAGATCTCATATATGGAAGTAGCTGGGGTTAGAATCAGAAAAGATTATAAATGTCTGTGGATGTATAGGCATAAACAGTACTGGCAGAGTAGGGATTAGGCAAGTGGATTTGTTTTTATGGGAAAAATTAAATATTTCCTGAGGTCCCATCCAACGAAAAGTTTGTCTTACCTTTGCCAGTATTGATTTATCTTCATATTGAATTTGAGCGTCTACAGCCAAAGAATTTTTGTGTAATTGCCATAGTTTTATTAAGAAAGGCAATATCAACTCAGAAGTGATGTATTTATTATCTGCCTGTTTTCCTATGCTGGAATTTCCAGAACATTCTAATCACAAAAACATGTTTTGAAGGGGAAAAAATTAGAGAACAGCTTTGGTTTAGGGCATGGAGCGGTTAATACTCCTTTCTTTATTTTTTATCTTCCAAATAAAACTCCCACCACTTCACTGTTGCCATGCAGTAAATTTTATTTTGTGTGGGTTTTTTTCTCCTTTTACTGGTGAATCATTGAGATTAAGAATTTCTTAAACTGCACTTTTTAGATTTCTGTTGCTTTATATTTTGCAGTTGTTATTCTGAGGGGTGCTTGAAGCAGTCTAAATTTTTCCACTTCAGTAACTTGGACTGAGTGCTACTCAGATTTTCTAGACCGAATTTAATTTAACAAAATGTAAGTTTAAAACATCTTGCAAAGTGACTTCCTCTTCCTCCTTCCCCCCTGCCTCCAACTCAAGGCCGAGCAAATGGATGCATTTGCTGTTGAGCTTGGATGAATACTGGGGAAAATTGCCATGCAATATTTCTCTCCTCCACCCAGCTTTAAAACAATTTTGTTGTCCCTATATCTCACCAGGGAATATTTATATTTATATTTAAATTACAGTCTGGGATGAAGATTTTGAAAGTTGTTCCTTTGTTCCTATTCTTCCCCATACAGAATCATAGAATCTTAGAGGAATCATTTAGGTTGGGAAAGAAAATGTCAAGATCGTCAAGTCCAACCATCTAGCCAATCAAGAAGTTAAACAGTGTTTTGCATCTTTATCGGTACCTATATAGGGTAATGATTTAGGTCTGATTTATATCTTCATCTAAATCTCTCTCTCTCACAACACTGTTAGTAAATCATAAGCAAGTTAGTAAACTTTTGGAGAATATTTTCTATATAGAAAGGAACAGAGCATCTTGAATTGGAAGGGACAAGTGTCACGGAGTCTGACTTCTGACTGAATTTTTGATTATTAGAACAGGAAAACAAGAATTTATGGGAACTTAAATTGGATTTGGAATGAGGAATAGATTGCAGAAAATACAGTCTTCTCATTTTTAACTAAGAATTTTGGGTAGTGGCACTAATAGACAGCTGCTTGTACCCTTAATTAAAGGCTCACAGGACTCCATAATCTTCTTTCTATTTTGCACATGCCCACAGGATCTCTGGTATTTTAATACAAGGACTATACCAGTGCATTTTTTAAAAAATGAAAGTCCCATTTCCTTTTCCATCCTCTCTTTTTTACTTAATGATGCCTTCTAAAGATGTTACATTTTTTCCTCTACTGAGTAGGGAATGCATGTCTCCATAAGGCCCTCTGTATCATCATACCCAACATCATACTTTTTTGATTCCTCATTAGTTAGGTTTGTGCCAAAAGATATCTGCGTAGCCAGGATGGCATAGCAAATATTTCTGCACCGAGCAATCAACTATAACAACAAGAGGAAGAGAATAAATAGACTTCGGCAATAACTTTGTCTGGGTGGAGTGTAACATAGGTTGAAGGTCTTTGGCACTGTGTGAAAGGAGCAAAACTTCAGACCTCAGTCTTTAAAATTCAGTTTGTGCTGCAAAAAAAAAGACCTCTTACTTTCTTTAAGGGAAGCTTCAATTCGATGGGAATAGAATTTTTATGGCAAAAAGTTGTTCCTTGAGAAGAAAGGAATTACTGGAAGGCAGAGCATTGCTTGCCAGTCTGGTTGCAGTGGAAATGACACCCTGTTAAACAAAATTTGTTCATTCCTTATTGTGTTTGAAAGTGATTTCTTTGGATGCTTGTGCTGAGGTAACTCTCAGATTTCAAGCAAATTGTCTCCAACACTGGGAGCTACTTGAAATGAAATAATTAGAAGTATTCTGTTAGAAATATGTTACTCAGAGTTTTGCTAATGCAGCAAACGGTAATTAATTCCTCAGAACTGTAGAAAGGTATTTCCATTAAAAGCAGTACACAAATTGGATTTAACTAAAATGTAATTGAAGAAAAAAGAATTAGTAAAAACTCATACAGAATAGTCTTAATTTGTTGTACTCGTTGTAGTAGCACTTTGATGTTGCACTGAATTTTAAAATGGATGTTTGACTGCATATATTCCCTAAGATTGCAAGAAGCTTAACATTATGGCAAAATATGAACTGATAACAATAAAAGGAGTTTTATATCTATACATTTTTTAGGTTCTACACATTTTTTGAATTTAACAATGAATTCCTTATCTGCACAAATGCAGCTCAGTTAATGACAGCCAAGTTGTTTGATACTGAAATGAGGGTACTTCAGAAAAGGCACTTTATCAAGAAGTTTATTTTTCTTTCAGAGATGATGCTATAAATCATATTGATGATTTTTTTTATTTGGTGATTGATTATACTGATGATATAACAAATTATATCTTCAAGTGACACCAATCCTAGAAAATTTTTTAAGGTTGGCTGACCTGAATGTAATTTGCAGCCATCACCTCTGGTGCACCTGTGGCTCCTGCTGAAGTGACGCGCTGAAAGCAGTGATGAGGTACAGCTTCTAATCCACAGTGTGTCTGTGGGGCTGCACAAATGGTCTTTCCCTGAAGGTATGCTTCATTTTCAAAGTATTTAAGAGCTAATTGGGGGAAGGATATTTGCTTTCATGGTTTAAAAATAAAAATCTCAAGTCTTCTATAACTGATAAATATCAGATTAGGCAAAATTTTATCCATTCATGTTTATCAGGCTTCTCTGTTAAATTAATACTTGGCATATGCCTTTGCCTTTAGATAGGCTGTAAATGAATGTAAAGTAGTTATGTTTTTCTGCATTTGATAGAAATGCGTTTTACTTTACTGGTCTGTCTAATTAACATTGATTAAATAACTAACCTGTAAGATTTATACTGAAAGCGAGAGTAATAGAACTTGGTATTTTATAGAAAATCTTTAATATAAGCTCAGATGATTGTAGAAATCCGTGTCACTTCAGTGAGCTTCTTTTCTCAAATCCTCAGTGGGCCAGAGGGCATTAATTACAATCCTTTGCTTTGCCATCCTAGAGTAGCTCTCAAATTCTGATTCCACACCCAGGGCCAACTATCATTTTTAGTAGAAATAGCTGCAGTACTTCAAATTGTAGAAGAGTCTGAACAGGCTTGGGGTGCCAGATTTTAAGTCTCCATTTTTTCAGTCATTTTCACAGATATTTTAACAGTATTAAGATCTATCATTGTGTTGCCTGAAACTTTAACAAAGCAATAATGTTTTCAGTGCCTGATTCTCACCTTAGTGGGGGCAAATGAAATGACACATGCACGAGCCATCTCTAACAATTGAAGTACATGTTTTATAGAAGTGAACTTGTAATTGCAGTATGTAAAGAATGGAAGTATTAGCTTCAGTGTTTAGCACTATGTTTGATGGGCAAATAAAAATATAAATATTTAAACTCTATAAAATTGTCATGTCAGAGTCAAAAACTGAAATGTAAATTAGAGGACTATGTTACTACTAGCTTAAGTTGAGATATTAAAGTTCAGAAATATGCTTTAGAAGTATAAAAAGCACAAAAATCACAACTAATCCAAGATACATTTTTTTTCCCTGCCAGACTGGACCCTCACAAAGCAGCATGAGGGGCTCTAAGCCACATGAGTGCTTACAAAGGAAATCTCTTTTTGGAAGAGTTGTATTCTATGTTTAAAAGAGGGATAACTGTTGACTTCACAGAAATCTGTGGTTAAATCGGAGATCTAGATAAATACAGAAAGTATAGAGCCATGCTGAGTCTAATCTCCAATGCACAGAGTTCCCTTATGCATGCAGAATGAATCTGTAAGCGGTGGTGAGTGAGTGACTGACTGACTGCAGGAGGATGAATCTGTGTGCACTCAGGAAGGAGAGATCTGAGTTATAGCTCCATGTCACTGACTTTTTTGGCTTTTCAACTCAGTCTGATGGAACAGTTCTGAAAACGTGAAGTGTGTGCTCAAACTGTCAGTCTGAGTTGTAACGTATATCTAAACTCTGAATTGAGAAGGGAAATAAGATAGAATTCTGTGTTTGTTACTTCCTACTGGCTATCTTAGTAGCTGTTCTTTTTGGCCACCGTGTTTCTGAATTGCCTCTGGGAAATAGCAGTCTCCTCCTGTAGATTATATCTGGCATGTAGAGTGCCATTGCTAAGTAGCATCTAAACACTGCACATTGACATTACTTTGAGAAATTCTTCCAGCACTCTGTTTTTCTTTCAGATAGTAGCCTTGAGACATAATAATATCAAGAGATACATAATAACAGCTCCAAAAATAATGCCTCCTATTTTATTAATTTTGCCACTCATTATTTACCTCCTTCATGAGGAATAGTGAGACAAAGGAAGGAATCAGAACAATGGAATAGAATTCAGGCAAATTTGAAGTCCCCATCCTTCAGTCATTGCCACTGTACCCTGTTGGGTCCTGGAGTGGTGAAGAAAGACTTCTAACAATGCACATTTTACTGAGTGTAGCCAAAGAGTTGGCCAAACTCTATCACAAAATAAACATGTGGGAAATGTAGCATTTGTTTTGTCTGTGAATCGTTTGTGATTAGGCATTCTTTTTCACTTACATATTATTCACAAATGTTGAAACACTGTGTGAACACATGTTAGTCCATGAACATAAACTGTTCAAGATATGTATTTGGCTGTCTAGGTCATAGAGTATTGTTTCTCCTTGTAGATTCAGTGAATAGATAGCACTGAAATATTTATAGCTAGCAGAAGGACAGTTTTATTCACTGTAGATATAGATTTGTACCTAGAGGCAGATACCACCCTCTGGCTCAAGACATCACCTCCACTATACATTGCCAAGAGATAAGAGCAGGTAACTTAGAAAGTATCAGTGGGTATTTTTTTCTGTCCTGAGGTCTTTTACTAACTGTTCCTTTTAGAACATTGTCAGAGATAATGAGTTTTACTTCTCAGAAAGGGTAGTCAGGCACTGGAATACACTGCCCAGGGAGGTGGTGGAGTCACCGACAATGAGAGTATTCAAGAAACGTTTGGATGTTGTGTTGAAGGATATGATTTAGCTGGGAAGTATTGGTGATGGTTGGACTGGATGATCTTCTAGGTCTTTTCCAACCTTGATAGTTCTGTGATATCATACATGGCAGGCGGTATCATTAACAAAATACTGGCTGCTAATACTGAGCAATGTAAAACCATATTTTACTGGTAATAAATCCCTCTCAAAAACAATTTCTCCCAGTCCCAGAACTTTGTTCTTGCTTGAAATGAAAAATATACAGATTTAGATTTGAATGTGAATGCTAAACCAATACTGTACATGTTGTTTTGGTTGTAAGGAATGTTAAATTCTTTCTAAAACCAAACAAAAATGTCTGTTATCAGAGCAGGATCTAACATGGGCTTAAATTAAACCAGTACCGGTTTCACATACGAGTGGGAGAAGTTGCAACCAGTGAGGGCAGTCATACCTTTTGGTCTTCAAAGTTTTACTGAACTCCAAAAACCTCTGCTATGCTACTGCTTATTTGGTAGGGCTTTATCATACTTAAAACTGGAAAATCATTTTAAATGTTTTCCCAACTTAAGAAAAAGCTTGGGGCTTTTATAAAATTTGACTATTCAGCTTGGTATTGTTGGTAAATAAAGTTTTGAGTGATCACACTACCTAATGTGGGTATTCCCTAGATAAATTTTGGACTGATTTCAGCCTCTGAATGTTGAAGTCACTATGATGAAGATTTAAAAAAATTCAGTTCTTGGTTGGAGGGGAGAGGTCCAGATTAAAGCTTCCAGTGAATGGTAAAGTAATTATGATCCATTAGTAGTAATGGGTGTTTATCAGCCTGTGAACTGGTCAGCCTAGTTGCATGGGTTAACCGGAACATATGTAACAGCAGGCTTCCCACATACTGCATGAGTTCAATGAATAAGAAGTAGGAGGAGGAACTGACAGATGGAACAGGGTGTTCGGCATATAATAGAAATACACAGGAAATCACACTCGGATGTTTTCATTTTTTAAAGCTTCTTTAGCCTTACTTGTCCTAAGAAGGGCCAAGATGACACATCCTAAATATGAATTGGTTTTCCTCTTACTACATTTTGAATTTCACATCAAATTATGTTGTCTTCCCTGTAATTCATGTCTTATTCTGTAAGGTGCTGAATATAATAAGAACAAAATTATATATATATATATATATACACATACATATATATATTTGTAAGAAATGTTAACATAATGATCAGTATACTAGTTGGCATTAACACAGGATTTATAAACGAGTCTCAAGGACATTCTTGGGACCTTGCAAAAGCCATTTACCCTTCAAGGTACTCAGCATTGCATTTGTAATGATGAATTGGTTTGCTTTCAGTGAACAAGAAAACCTTGTACATTAACTGCAGCAATGTCAATATGTTCTTAGCACACCAGCTAGCTACAGTATACTCTCTAAGGTAAGAATACTGATGTAAGAGCACACTTAACCTGCAGGAGTGTGCTACTTTCTCATATTATGTATCTTCTTACGTTACCTTTCTAGAGGAAGTGAAGTGAACAATAAGCATCACACACCTCTATCCAGTAACTGAAAAATACTTCTGTGAGGTTGGCATGTGCCTTCCACTGCTGAAGAAGTTCTATGATGAAAGGCACAGGTTTTTGCTTTAAGTGAGCATGTGTGCTCAGTATTTAGTATGCTGAGATCCCAAAGACTTAGAGTATTCCTCACAGTGAGGTTCTAAAACCAGATATTTTACTTTTCAACAATAACAGCACTGTGGAAATATAGCTGAGATACTTTGCGGTACACAAAAATGACAACATTGCTTCCGGAATGACTTCAATAGGACAGAGTTCATCAGATGCCTTCAAGAGGCATCAAGTGGCTGGAAACTTCTGCTTGTTTCTCCTTGAAGTCACTCAACAGGATCTCGAGACTTGGAGAGATCATTTGGCATCTCTAAAGAGGATTTGTAGAGACTGAGGCTACTGTCCTGGTCACTGTATGTCTCCCAGATGAGGTTTGAAAGCAGCATTGTAACCTTGGTCTTTATTCACGTGCAGCTATCTCAAAAACGGTGGGATGGCCCCAAAGTAGGTGCACTGAGATTTTTTTTCAGCAGCCTCTGTGATGGGATGATGGCAGGTTCTTTTGCATAGGGGAAATCCTTACATAAAAGACCTACAGCGTGGGCTCTGGCTTTAAAAAGATATGCAAACCAGATAGGGAATTGGGAATCAGAGGAATTAATGGACAAAGAAAGCTTGAGAATGAAGTGAAAACAAAGAATTGTGATTTCATAGCAGACAAAATAAAGGTAGCAAGAGAGAGGCCATGCTAAATGTAATCAGGCATGATTCCCTATGGGCAATGACAGAATAGGCAATACTGCTGGGACTTCCTGCCAGTTACATCTGTAGCCAAACTATGCATTCAGCTGTTGTTTTGTGATAGCATTTCTCTGTAATGTGACATTTTGTTTTATTCCTGTGACTGGTGAAGCAATAGCTCATTTATGTGAAACCTATCAACATAAAATATATTACAAAACAAACCATGTTATACTTCTCCCCATTTTTATAGTCCCTCTGCATAAATATGTACACCCTCCTTCGTATTGTTCAGTTGAGGGCTTGTAGACGTGTGCTTCATAGAGTACACCTGGCACTTGCTCTGAATAGTAAGCAAAATTAACTTAATTGTGTAGAAAAATGCTGTTTTTTTACACTGGCTTGGAATGAATTAACTCAAGTCTTCAGGGAAAATACACTGTTGCATTCTGTTGGATACAGTCAGCTGCGTATCTGCTGAGGATTGGCCAGTGCTATTTTCTGACAAGTGCTCAAGCACTGAGCTACCAACAAGCGCCCTCAGTTCAGCTCCAAGGACAGGGATTTTAGCCCCCGTTTTCCCATGGCTGTTCTGGGAGGTGCAGTTTGGGGTGTCCACCCTGAGAAGTTTACTCCATTGCTGGGAGTCAACTGCTGCTGTGCTGGGACTTCATTCTGAAACAGCTGAGAAGCCTCACATAGCACAGGCAATAAACAATTTTAAAACAGGAACTTCATCTCTGAAAATGAGAATGTAACACCATGTTGTTTCAGAGGAGTAGGGTAATTAACTAACTAGCTTTCCATAAATTCATCACGCATTTTCACCCCACATTTTTAATTATAAATAACATCCAAGCTCTTTAGTATAGAGTCTGGTGGGGAGAAAAGTAGTGAAAGGAATAAAGGAAATGAAATAGATGAAAATATCATGTGCATACAGACACACCTTTTCTGTCATTCATCCCTTTGGCTCAGCTACCTCTCACTCTCTGGGCCACCTGTTGTACCCTCATTAAGCTCCGCTAATTGTGGTTGTGGCTACAGACAATACTTAAAGATATATTGCTGACGATTTAGCCACGGCAACAAATGAACACCTTGCATAAACAGTTTATACCAGCTAAGGTGAATATTAAATTAATTATTTGAATTGAATTATACCACCGCTCGCCCTCAGTATTTTTGCAGTTACCACAATGAAAATCTGTGGGCATTTGCAAAATAAACGTATTGTTAAATTACCGTTTCTATGTTGTATCTGCGACCCGCGGCCATTCCCAGCTCAGGGCTGGCCCGGAGCCGATCAGGAGAGCTTTAAAGCAAATGAACTTCGGATACAAAGTAAAACTAGTCCTGGGAGCAGAATTTAAGAGGTAAACAAACTATCAGCCCCTGTGCATCGTTGATTTTCTGTCTGCTTTGCTACTTGCTTTCCACCTCCCGGCTGCAGGGCTGGAGGCGTCCCCGCTCGGGTACGTGCGGCGCCTCCTCCCGCAGCTGAGCTTGCTCGCACCTGCGGCCGAGAGGCTTCAGCTGTGCTCGGGGGCGGGCACCAGAACCGCCCGGAACCTTCTGGAACGAGCGTTGTGTGCTCATAACCGGCTGTGTTCTGTGCCCCTCCGGTAGTGCTGCTGGAGTCTGGGAGAGAAAGGGTGCTTCAAGGTAAGAATACTTTGGCTTAAATTAGAGAAAAATGATTTTTTTTTTCTTTCTTTCCGTAACATTTATGGTCAGAATAGACGACTTTTAACTTTTTGAGGCAAAAGCTGGTTTTGCTTTGCCTAAACGAGTAGTTAGGCTGTAGTAAGGCACGTGAAGGGAGGAGGTGGCGGCTCGGTGCGGTTGCTGGTAGTGCTGGGATGAGAGCATAGCACTTCTTCGTGTATGTGTGTCCAGCGGGGCTCTCAGTCCTTACAGTGTATTGAAATATAACCATGGGGTTTGAACTACTGGAACAGAGAGATACAGGTATGATTTTTGCGTATGGAAAATGGTGATTTTCTTCCTGTACCCTTTCTGTAGTATGCTAGTTCTTGTTGGAAAATACTCCAAGCAAGAAATTAAGTTTTTTTAATTTCTTTTCTTGATGATATTTGCAATAAAGGAACTCTAAAAGAAATACCTTTGAAATCCTTTCCCTCCCTTCTACACGTGGTCACTCACCCAGGTTTGCTGATTGCTGAATACGTTCAGGTGTTTTAATTATCTTCCCAACAAAGGCAGAATGCACGTGCTTGACCCAGGGGACGAGGCTGGATGTTCCTTGGGTTTCCCTTTGCAAATGTGAAGTATGGAAAATACTGAAAACTGTGGTACAGCTACTGAAATACATAAATTTTTATAATGATATCAGCAAATTCATTTAAAAATAGATACCTGTTTTTTGGTGTGGGTTTGTTTACTTATTTTGCATGCTGAAAATGGAACTTGTTCTGTTTTATTTTCAGCGTAGTGCTGTGGGTCTGACCGAGCTGTTGAGGTTCCTATCTCAGTGTTTGGGGACTCAGTCACTAGTCTGTGCAGCCTGCAGGGATTTATCTGACCAAATGCAAGTGCTGGATTTAAGCTGTGCTCAGTTCCATTGCCTGTGCTGTTTCAAATATCCACTGGCACATTACTCATTCAGGCACAGATATCAATACCTAGATACCAAAAGCTGGGTGGTTTCAACTGAGTAAGAAACATGATGGGGTTTTTCTGTACTGCAGCATGAAAGTTATCCTGTTGCTCTCTTTCCAAGTACTGATGAACCAATAGGCCCAGATATTGAAAACTGATGATTTCAAATTTAAAATAACAAACACGAAGATATACTGTGGTCTTTCAAATGGCAAATTAGATGATATCTACAAAACAGATCTGTTCTTTTAAATTTAATATGTTAATTTATACCATTAAAGATCAGTGAACACCAGAAAAATATTGAAGATTGGAGAAGAATTTGGAAGATATCTAACCTTTAAAATCAGATGCTTACACTTTTGTATAGATATTCCTTTCTTCCCCACAACTGATTTTCAAATGCTACTCTTTGTAAATGGGATGAGAACAGTAAATTCTGAGATCGCAAGTAGATATAAATTGAGAATATACTAAACGAGATATGTTCTTTTAGAGATGTGAGTTTGTGGTTTCAGGTGTGGCACTAGATACCCAGACAGCATTTATTCCACTTTTATTTTACCTTCTATGCAGCTTGTAAGACAATCGAAGAGAAGTGATCTATGAGTACACCAGTCAGCTAGAAAACAAATTTAAGTTTTGCAGTGGCCAAGTGCAAAATCATGAAATCTGTTTTTCTATTTATTTTTTATTTTTTTTCCCTTCATTTAAGTTGGAATGACTGGGAAGCCAGTCAAAATGCTCTGTGGAGGAAAATGAATATCCAGTTCAAAACAGAAGAAATATAGGAAATAAATAACCACTTTTTAGAGCTGTAAGATTTGTAGCCTAAAGGCTAAGTAAATTAAAGGAAATTTGGCTGCAATAAAGGTACTGTATTACAGTGAAGTATAATGTTAAGTCCGTTTGGTAGAAACAATAAAAAGACCTTAAAAAGGATTTTTTTTTTTTTAAAGAAAAAAACAAAAGCAAAACATCTCATGGAATGTTGCAAGTAAAGAAAATCATGCCTTACAATAGCTTCCTTTAAGCAAATCTATTTGACATTTACACAAGTAAATTCCCATTAGATGTATATCAGTACTAAATTAGACTCTGTATTTCCTGGCAGTCTAAAAGGTTGGAAGTTGCCTGTGTTTATATTTTATTTGTATAGCTATTGCTTCTTAAGGAATTGATTCTAGGTTTCTGAGATATTTTTTTTTCTTTATTTATTTCTTTCCATTGTTGAAACCAGTCAAAATCCGATCCAGAGATGCTTTTCTGTTATTAGCAAGTAATGGCAATAAATAGCATTTCAAATGTATGTCTCAGAACCACAAAGGCAGAGTATGAATAGCATCAATACTCTGCCTATCGTATTATATGAGGCACTTTATTGCTCCTGCTGGGTTATTAACTAATGACTGGCTAATAATAAACATTTCACGACTGCAAATACACTTTGCAAACTTGATAAAGCTAGCTGGATTTTAGTCTGCAATTTTATCAGCACTAAATGCACTAGCCTAAAGCATAACTACTGCTGGAAGGATTTGTATTAGTTAATGTACAGAATTGATCATAATCTAAGTAGACCTTTATTGTAGTCGGTCAAGAGTTGGGTGTGAGTCCTTGCCTTCCTATTCCTGGGCTGTATGCTGCTGGCTTTTCCATTCTCATCTTTTGGGCTTCCATGGGATGAGCTTCACGATAGAGATTGTCCACAGCCCTTTGAAAGTGCTGGAAAGGCAGTACTTGAGAATGAGAAAGAGGTTATGGGGCTGAGTTGTGCCTTCAGAGAAACTGGGAGGAATGCTGAAACTTTAAAACATGAAGTTGTGTTTTGCTCATTGAAGAAGGGTGTATCAATGGCTTTTGTAAAGATGGTGATTACTTTTGTTGACTGATGTCACTGTTTATTATCTTTAAACAATTTTAAAGACTGTGAATGTTTAAAATGAATTAATTTCATTCTGAGAGTTATTTCCCAACTTGAGAAAAACACAGATTGTAAATGATAGCTTACAGTGCTCTGACCTTTCTTTGTACTATAGTTTTGTATCTGAAGAAAGAACTGTCACTTTGGATATATTAAATAAGATTTATCCATCCCCAAAACCATGGAACAAAATACTCGAGTGATTTTTTTTCATTTTTTTTTTCCTCACTACACCTTGTTTAATGATGAACAGAACGGGATGGCACTGCTCATAAAGTTATGTGATATACAACATTCTGAAGTCACTGAAACAACTAGCAGGGACCGATCCATCTTGGAACGGATAAATTTAAGCCTTAGCTATAGTGTTTAATTTGTGGCTTGGTTTGTGATGTGCAGCAAAACTCGAGCCAGCTCTGGTTCTTTTTATAGCCCCAACACCACAACATTTGCAAAATACATTTCTGGAATTTATAGGGGTCAGCTCAGGAAAATATATCTGATTTGTGGGTGCTTGTTAGAATGAGGAATGGAACAATTATTCATTCTTCTAGTGCCACACAAAGTATTAGGTTAAGCAGAATAAATATGTTTTAATTTTTCTTTTTGTGTGACTTGCGAAATACACTGTTTTCCAACAGTGAATTAATTCCTCCCACAGTTGTGCAGTTTACTTTTTTGTTGTCTGGTATCCATAAGCTATTGAGAGATGTCTATAATTATTTGAGATTGGAATTCACTTCTTGCTTATGTCTCTTGAGCTCGTGGAAGATGTTTTCAATTTACTTTAGCAAATCAGGCTAGCAAAAGTAGAAGGTGGATTCTTCTGCTTTTATGAAGTGGGAATGATTGTTCTAAGAGTAAAACTTGGCTGCATAATCGTGAGTGGAGGGGGGTTCAGAGATAACGTGTTTGGGTACTTTAAAAAGACATAATGATTCTGCTTTTGTTACCTTAATGTTGTCTATTGAGTTTTATGTGCTTGCCTCTTTAGTTTGTCAAAATTGTTGGTTGGGTAATGGCAAACTTATATTTGACACTGAAGATCTGATTGCGTTCCATTTTCTTAAGGGGGGCTAGTTACAGTAATCACTGGTGTTGGCCTGAATGTGATGGCCAAGTAACTTCCCACTTTAATAGCTCAGGTTTCTTATCTGAAGATATGAATGCTCAGTGTAAGAGCTGATTATTTCTACTATATTTTATAGTTCTTCCTCTTCTGTAGTGGTGCTTAGCACAGTATAAATAATATACTGCATTAGACTAATTATATGTATAAACATTGCTGAGTCATCTTGTTTCCCTCAAGCCACAGAAGATCTTTTTGAAGTAGATCTGATTATTGTGCCGAATGAGTAAAATAATGCATTTTAGCATTATCTGTGACAGAGCTGCAAGTACTTGTTCCCCGGGAGCATTCCGTATGCAGTTTATGAAGCATGGAATGGTAGCTTCAGTTCTTGGTTCACTAAGTCTGGGACTCTGATTATTAGCTTTGCCTTATGACAGGTGCCTGAAATTTTCTCATTTTTGAGCTTATAAGCATCAGAAGATGTGGTTGAAGATGAGTTGCTTTGGATTTCATGCTGCTGAGTGTCTGCTTACTGGGACTTTGCTTAAGCTATTTGCATTGGAGGCCATGAGAGAAGTAGAAGGAAGGCTCATAAAGTCTACATAAAGATTTAAAATAGTATTAACTGCTGAGTATAAACAGCAGTGTTAAAAGTGCGTATCCCTCCAATATTTCTGAGTTGGTTTGTACAGCTAATTTAACTCTCCTAATTGTAAACTTTATAGGTCAAGTGGTCTGCCTTTCGATTAGATCAGACTGCCTTTGCTTTTTCAGTTCGCTTGTGTATTACAGCTGGGACTGTTACATAGCAGCTTGTATCTATATTTTTTGTTATCTCAGTACAAGCTTATGTATATGAAAGAGAGACTTCTCTTTGAGTAATAACACGGCACTTACCACCCTTAAATTGTTTTCTCCTTGTGAGGAATTGCCTTTTCAGAACAAGACAGTTCATAGAATTGCTTCAGAACATCAAAGTACTTGGGATTCTGGCTTTTTGCCTTCTAAAATATCTTTTAGGCTAATGATGCAAAACTTCCTTTTGGGAAAAATACTCTTAAGAAATCACTGGAATCTTGAAATTAGATTAGCAATTGCTTTAGTCATTTTATATTGTCTGAACAGATTCAGGTTTCAGTTAGTTTTCTAGAATACTTTTTTCTTCTTTAATTTCTTAACATCAAGGTTACATGTCACTGTGTTCTGAAGTTTTAAAGAACAAGAACCGAAAAGCAGTGTCACACAACTTCCTTCTTTTGTTGTAATTATCTACCTGTTTAAATTCTCTTTTAAAAAAGTTCAAGTTAAATCATGATACACTGAAGAAAGAAGCAAAGGTGGAAGTGGGCAAAGTGACTTAGATATACATTAACGTTGTGGGAGGAGATTGTCGGTATTCTGATAACCATGATAGTTTTTGCTCTTATGACGTTGCTGCCTGTGTCAAAATTTGTTTCTTATCCCTGGCAGGACACTGTCACAGACTTCAGAATTTTTTTCTGAATGCTAATTGAAAGTATTGACCAAAGGTCTAAACAAGGTGACCTTTAAATTGTTTATATGACCACTGCATGTTCTAATGGGATCACAGGAAGGTAGTGAAGGGTCGGTGATAGTAAATACCTATGTATTCAGTTTTATCTGCATGATTAAACTGATCTCATTAAGCAGATACATTGTTAAGTGGTCAGCTCCTTATGTTTCAGGGAATTTAATTATAAAGGCATTTATATTAAAGTCAAAGTGTGAATCCATCTTTATAGCTAACAAACAGCCAGTAGGAGGCAAAGGCGGAGTGCCCATGTGAGTCTGTACAAATTTACAGAAATATTTCACTTCTGTGTGACTGAAATCGGCTTTGGTTAAGACTTCAGTCTAACATCTCTGTGGTTGTCTTTGTATCTATGGAGGAATGGGTCAAAATCTTCTTTCTGTTGCAAAAATAGCATGTACTACAGAAATATTCCACCAGCTGAGACTCTGACTGTGAGATACAACAGATGCACCAAATGATAAATGACGGGGAGCAGAAATTGAATTAGTCCTTAACACCCTACACGAGCAACCCTACAGATTTCAGTGGTTTGCTTTAACACCGTGAACTTAGCAGGTCTTTGTAGAAGCACTACAGTATGATTGAATACTGAGAATGCTTATGGAGAACTGGTGTATTTCTTGAATATCTGTCCACATCTCTTTGGTTGGCTGTTCAGCTTCTTTGTTATTTATCCTTCTCTCAGCTATTTTTTTAGGTGTAAAATGAGGAAACTCCTTGATTACTCCTGAAGGGCATACTAAACTTACTTGAAAATGTTCCCTTATAAGAACTTGTTTTAAATCTACATCTGTTGAAAAGATTTGCAGAAGCAAGAAAAGTAAAAACATGATATGCTTCTGCTTGATTTGGAACAAAGGTTATAAAGTAGAAATGAGAAAGAAACTAAAAAGAGCAATTAAGAATGAAGTTTTCAAACAACGGGCTGTTTGAACTTAATGTGTTTGAGGCCCAGAATGAATATCCTGACCAGAAAAGACTTGTGAGATGGTAGCGGGAAGAAAAGGTGTTAGAACAATAATGTAAATGCAAACAAAATAATGTCATAGAGACTTTAACAAAGAGCATGCAGAAAAAGCTGCAAGAATTATCTGAAGAGAACCCTTTTTAACATAGGTTGGGTCCAAGAAGCCTCAACAGTGTTAGATGAGCCAGCAGAAATCAATGAAATGTTGTGAGAATGCTTAAGGAGTATGAGTTCATCCTTGTTTCCTATGAGAATGGTTGGTATCGTTCTTTCTCGTACGCATACAGCAGTCATCAGAGGTCTTCCTTATGAACCTCTGGTAACAAACATCATAGAAAATAGAAAGTAAATCTCTAAAACCCTGTATTACTTCTCAAGTCAGCCTGACTACTGGCTGCAGTGTGCAACCACAGTAAAAACTGTCTCAGTGCCAGGCTGCTGATACTGCTCTCCCTGTTACAAAATGTTTCATAGAACTAGGGCCACGTAGCATCAAGGCAATAGAGATGTTTATTTGGGAGTCCTGGTGAGACTCTGTTGTTAAACACAGATGTAAGGCATAGATGAGCTAAATCTGCTCTGGAGGAAGAACTGCATTACATTTTAAGTGCTGAGGCAGTTTGACTTCTTTTGTGTAGTATGTTTTCAAGTCAAATCCCTGTCTTCTCTGGCCCTTGGAGACTCCTGCATTGTCAAAATGTGGATACAAATTCTATCAATGCATTTATAGTTGTATCACTTCATCCACTGTCATAAGAAATAATAATAATTATTTTTAATTGTTGCAATTTCTTTCTGTGTTCAGCATTCTGTCCCACTGATTTTTGGCAGCCTGTCTGCTGAAGTCCATTATTACCCAGTGTTCAAAAAATCTAAAAGAGTCTGCTGAGTAAAACTTGGCTATATAAATGCACTTTCCTACCAGTTAGCATAAAACACTTGTAAAGTGTCCTGTGAAAACATTTTAATATGCAGCTATAAAGAACTACCACAGCTGTAATGTTGAGACATAAATACGTCTGAGGAAACCTAGTACTTAGGGTACAGTTGTGTTCATGATAGTGAGTGTTATAAGGTGTTTGGTATATCAGTTAAGAAATTACTTTCAAGGATACAGCAAAATTGTAGATGCACCATTTTCTTGCTTACTCTTCCTTACTTTCATATAAGTATTAACTCATATGTTACACCAGCCTGAAAACAAACATTTCATGAAAGTCTTGCAGTATTAGCTACTTGCCCTTTTCTGTATCTCAAAATACTCCCTGTTAATACTTATTGCTGAACAGGTATTACAGAGCATACTTGAATTTTTTATTTTTGGTCAAATGATTAAGTTGGAAATGTGCTCCCCTGCTTTAGAACAGTGCAGTGCACTTTAGTTATCTCCGTATCCTTTTAGAACAGAAATAGTGTTGAAATCTAACAAGAAACAGCGGAAGTAGTTACTGTGAAGGAGACAATTTTCTCTCTCTCTCTTTTTTTTTTTTTTTTTTTGTCTGTAATTTCTCAGTTCAGTCTAAACTTAAGATTGTACAAGAGCTTCTTGTCACTCAGAGGTTGTCCAGGCTGCAGGTTAAATGTGTGAGAGGCATGGAGGCCTCTGGCTGGTTTTGTGCACTGACCCTCTTATTGCCATTCTCTAAGGAGATCTAAATGGATAAATGGTGTGCTCATCTGGTTGTAATGCTTAGCTCGGCAGAAGAGACATGCTCTAAAATAATGTAATGGCCTGTATTTCCCTCACCCTGTATTACCTGTGGCTTCTCCATATAAATATAATCCGTACAATTGATTTCCCTCCCTCCCTGTTCTTATGCTCTTAAATGTCTTTCTCCCTGATTTCAGATAATGAGTGGATTTTATCATATAATGAAAGTGTTGATAGATTAAGTGTTGCTAATTCAGGTTCAGGCTGTTTATTTGCTTTGCAGCCATTACGTTATGCTATGAGCTTTTGCTGTTTTCAGCTTTTTTTTTTTCTTTTTTTTTTTCTTTTCCCCTTAATGAGCACTGGGGGAAAAGGAAATGCCTGTTGTTGAACTCACTCTTTTTGTATTGACTTATTTCACTGTGGAGCACAGAGAAATCAGGAAGTAAAAACATTTAAAACTAAATAATGGGAGAGTTGAAGTGAACAAAGCACAGATGAGTATGTGCATGTTCTCTTTATCCCTCTGTTGTAGCTTTTCTGTCTCTAAATAGAAATATTGGGTGATATGTGCAAAAAAGACAAGATTTCAGTTACCTAAAAGTCCTGCATAGAAGCTACCACATGGAAGTTCTGTAAATCCATGAGTGAATAGGGCAAAGGGTAGACAGGCAGTAATAGCCATGTACTATCAATCAGAGAAAAGCTGGGTTTGGAGGAAACAAATACAGAATCTTTGGCTTTTATGAGGGGTAAAAAGGAACCAAAGTCAGAGTGTGTGTGGAAGCTGTAGGGAAGATGACCAAGCAGGACCATCCTGAAGCAAATGTAATTCAGAAAAGGATTTGATTCCTCTATAGGAGGTGAACAAAACTCAAAGCAAGTTACAGCATTCCAAGTAAGGGCTGTAGAGGGGCTGCCTTCTGCTTTATGGAAAATACTGGTGCTTGTAATTTATTTTCATGTTGTTTTTCTTCGCTGAGATTATTTCTTTCTCCCTTTTCTCTTATTGATGCATTTTGCATGCTTTAAATTCCCCTTCCTCTGCACCAACTGCTTCTTTGTTCATTCTGTGATCTTCCTTTTGCTCCTTGTCTGGCATTGATATCCTGCCCATGTGTGACCCTCTTCATAACATGGTCTTTGTTTAATGATTATGGTAATTAAAAAAGACTGATCCTTACTTGGTAGCTCCTAAAAGTAGATTAATATTGCACAGAGATACAGAGAAAGATTTTCCTTTTTTTTGCTGTGCTGTTTCGGAGGTCAGATCAGAGGCACTTAAATTGGGATTCAGGTCCTTAGGTGGAAGTAGGCTAGCATTTCAAAGCTAGAATTCTGACCGGGTGTAACAATGTGACTCAGACCTATTTGGAAAGATGCTCCTGGTAAAATTGCTTGTAGAGATTTTGCAGATATGTGTATATGCACTGAGTGTTGCCTTCGCAACGCCTCAATAAATAAATAAATAAAATGCCTTGGCATTTTTGGTCTGTCTGCAGTCTTGTTGAGAAAAATGAGAAGTATCTGTTAGCAGAGATAAGCTTTGAACTTCATCTCCCATATCAGTGATCACTAGGGGTAGCTGTTCTTCGGTATTATCTTTATTGAGAAAGTTACCTTAATCTCTTTGTGAATCTGGCAATAAATTCTTAGCTAACACAAAACGAGTGACACAGATAATGAGCATCAGTGTACTCCTAAGGCTATGTCATGAGATACATATATTAGTGAGATTGAGTAATTACTTAATGACAAGATATAGTTTTCAAAAGCTTTTGAGCTACCTAAGTTTTATCTAAGGTACAAAAAATAAGAGGGGCTGAATCTGAATCATGTAGTGGAGCTGCAAGGTGTTTACGGCCTTTATGTTGTTAAGCTAAAATAGCCTACTTTGTCTAACATTTTGCTGACAGGAAATATATTTTACAAAACTTACTGATCTTGATATGCAAGTTAATGAATTTCTCATTGAGCCTTTGGTGAATGAGTTTCTGCGGTTTTCAAAATTAGAGTAAGAAAGGCTTCAGTTTTCTAGCATGCATCCAAGAACTGAAGAGATGTTTGAAGTGTGATTTTTACGTCTGCGGTGAATTGTCCGAAAACTGACACAAGTTAAATTCTTCATGAGATAACAGATGGCACCTACTGTCCTTGGTATGAACCATCAGCTTTTAGATTCTGCATGAATCTTCTGTGCTGGCTCCTGTTATTTTGCTGTACATTTGCTTACAAAGGGGATTCATTTAAAATTTTCTTTCTATGTTTCAACTTTTTTTTAATATTCATTGAAGTTTGAATTCCAAGAGTGGTACCGAAGTTATCTGTGCTCAAAATGTGGGTTGCACATACATAAAATTGATGTCATTTGCTGACTTAATTGAATCAGAGTTTCGTCTCATTTATATATAGAATAGAAATTAGATCTTTTTTTGTCAGTTCAACCATTGTAACAATATATAACACTATGTTGCCAGGAATAGGATCCATGTTTTATGGAACACCAGGGGCTAATTGAACTGGTTCAGCTGTAGTAAAGATATCTTTGGTTTTGATCCACAAAATTATATTTCTCTTTAAAAACATGGATAAAGCCCTGCTTTGCATTGCAACATTGCTGCCTATGTCAACAGTAAACCTGTTGGAAGTTAGAGGGTCCTATTCATAGACTTCCCTGTGCTAGCCTTCCCTGGATAACATTTTGTCTCCTGGCTCATCTGCATTCAGCTTCCCTTCTTCTGTTACCAGGCTTATTCCCTAACTGGGAAGCTGCTTATGTTTTGTGTCAGTCTCCAGAGTCAGGCAGTGCCATTGTTTACCTGCAGTGTCTGTGCATATTGTGCTTGAAGTGGATGAGATGCTGGCCTCTAAGTGGTGTTTTTTTTAATTTGAATTAGAATTTTCTAATTTCTGGGATGCCAGTGACACGTGCAGCTTTAGAAATAGAGAGCTAACAAGAATTGGCAATTCATGTCATTCTCTGCCCTGTGTTGAACATTCTGTAGAGCTGATGCTGGATTTGGGTTGCTTCCTTTATCCTCTTGTTTCCATCATGTATCATTTATGGTCTCTGAGTATGCTACTCTTTGGTATTTCAATTATATATGAAAATGATGGCAAAGCACTTCTTGTACATCTTAGCAACTTGTTCTTATTTCTTTTCTTAGTTTTATCAACAAAGTTATTCTGGTATAGGTAGGATTACTAAAAGCACTGAATATGTAGGTTTTGTTATCTTGTTTTTATTTAAACTCAGGTTCCAAGTGGAACTTAAGCTGTATTTATTTTTCAGTGTACAGTTAAATGTCATTAGGTAGAACAATTTTTTTAATGGCTCTTTAATTAAAACCTTAGTACTTGCTTGTATGTTGAACATTTGATCATACTGTGATGGCCTGCATAGTGTACTCTTTAACCAAAAAGAGTAACATTTTCACTAAGTACCACAACTAAAAGAGTGATGAGGTAAGATGTTTTGCAGATCCTGAGATCATTATCTCTTTATTGTATGCAAAATAAATTATTATTTGCTGTGTTTCATTTCGTCTTTTTGACCTACCCTGTGTATGTTTTCTGTTGTCACTTGAGTGATGATGTCTCCTTGTTGCTAAAGCAGTAATAAAGCTAACATGGCTACAAGCATTTTTTTGAGCTTTTGTACTTAAGGAATCTTTGCAAAAACAATATTTATAACCTTTCTCCCTCTCAAAACTTTTTATGAAACTTGGATGAAACATATCCAGAGAGTGCAAAGGATGTAGAACTCAGGTCATTTTAGGAACTTTCCAGAGCACGCTCCTGCTGTTCTGCTTGTGGTGAATCTAACAGACATCATGTCAAAGCTCTGCTTTTTCACCACTCCCTGTAGACTTTGTGTACCTGTTGCTCTGTTCTTCAGATGTGAGCTATTCAAAAACTGCTGTTTTTAAGATGTGTTAAATAATACGATAATTATGATTTAATGAAATTAACATTGGCCATTTTGCAGGTTTGTTGTTTGAACTTGGTTAGTTTGGAATTTATGAAGTAGTCCTGTAACACAATCTTAATTCTGTGCTTTTCTGAGAATGGCTTTGAATGGTCTCCTTGGAGTTATGAGAATCAGATGCAGCTGCTGTGGCTTTTGTCTTAGTCTTCTGTTGTCATCCTCACTTGATCAGGCAGTGAGCGCAAGTAGTTTACCTAAGAACTTAACTGGCTTCCCACAAAGCTGGCCAATTTTTATTTGGCCTTTGCTCTACTATCATGGAGGAAGAGTTCTTAGGCAGAGCGCAGGTGTGTGTATGTGGACGGCAGAGTGTAGTCTTTCCATCATCTGCCTTCAGGTAGTGGCATGATTCTCTTTGGTTTTCTGTAAATGCCATAATTGCTTCAGATAGCTCTTCAGAATTCAGTTTTGTGTTTTGTTTTGCTTTTTTTTTTTAAACTTAGTTTAGCAGAACAGTAGTCTGGAAGTATCTTAGCTGTTTCCACCCAAGTTGCTGTATTCGCCATAGTTTAGTGAAGCACTGCAATGAAATCTTTTGTAAGAGCCTTCAGTTTTGTCACTTTTATGTTTGGTTTGTGCCCTCTCAATACCCTCCAGTTGTTAACCTGTCAGTATAAGCTTCTGTTAGTAGTTAAGTCTGTGCATTAGTTCCCATTTGAGGCTTCTTGTGTGTGTAGCATGATTATGCTGAATATTGGCATTTAGATTACTGAATAAAATCTTGATGGGCTTAAGCAGGCAAAACCAAGCCTCAGTTTTGCAGACTTGTTTCAGTTGCTTGTAATTCTCTTATTCTCTCCTTATGTGTAGGAAACAATTCTTCCATAATTTATGATTTGATCTCGCTTTTGTAATTACATAACTAACATTTCCTGGAAGATTTGCTTTGGCTTTTCTGCTTGGTTTTCCCATTCTCTTTTTAAATGATTTTTGATTTCTCTCTTAACGTTCTTCTCAGACACTGTCACATCAAATTTGTTCTTTGTTATATGATTTAGTACAGCATCAATTTTCTCTTATGCTATTAGCACAATCTGACATAAAGCCTTTTCATGTAAAGTTGTTCTGATATTTTGTTGGATCCCATTAATGCAGTTTTGTATAATTATTGTTTTAGATGTTTTTAATATGTAATGCTGCCGTGTGATTTTAGAGGTATTTTGCCTACATGGGAACATGTACGCTAGTTAAAAATGAACAACTGCAGCCTTTAATTTCCCTGCCTTTGAATAATACACCTGTGCATACCAACAAATATGCGTAGATACATAGTGAACAGCAGCAAAACCTGAAGCAGTAGACGAACGGTGGAATTAAGATTCTTCTTCACATCTTCTGTGTCCTTTCAGCAGTGTTCACACCAGCACAGTCTTAAAATGTGCGCTTGCGTATTAGGTTTTCTCCATATTTTATTTACCATTAGGAGTCCATAAACAGTCCCTTTCTAAGCTTTTCCTTTTATTGATTCTTACTATTGGAAGATCTGCATCCAGATGTTTCTGAGGAGACTATCTGTTTCTGGACCTGCAAGAACTCTTCTTAAATAAGGCATCTTATAGTGGTGCATCAGTGTACACGCTTACAGAATACACAAACAGAATACTGATTGATTTTAATAACCAGAGTATCTACCTATGAATTTACAAGTGCACTACAACTCATAAGTAGTGTTTACAGTGGTCCTACTTTTTTAATCTTAGGACTTTTATGTATTTTTAACTTTTTTTTAAACTTTCTATATAATTCAGTAATATCTGTAAACACATTTACAGAAATAAAAGATTACTCCCTAGATTTCAGCCATGTATTTAATTGAAAGTGAAAGAATGAATATAAATCTTAAAGGAGAAAATATTCTTCTGAGCTCTGTAATAACTACTACATTGGTGGGGGGGAAAAAAAGTTACTACATTTTCTGACCTTTTTATATTAAGCTTCTTTTCTCGTCATCATTTTTGTATTGTGTGGTGGCAGTAAGCAAACATATCTCTTACCATGCTGGCAAAAACGCATCAAGATGTCTTTAAGAAGCATTTGTCTACCTCAAGTACAACCTTTGCTGGATCCTATTTTCTTTCTGTTAACCTCTCTTGATGAGATCTGAGTCATGTACTTTAGAGAATGTCTTCCAGTAGAACCCAATCTGAATCTGTAAGTTTTTTTGTTTTCTTTGCTGATGACGCTTAATGTACATTCAGTAGGAATAGTCCATGAAATCAGTGTGCGCCACTTGGTATTCAGATACCTTTTAATTGATTCTGCTTTTACTGATAACTCATGTTGTTACAAAATGCTGTCATCAGATTACTGGGCATTAATTTCACTGTAGCAGAGAAATTATTATTCACTTCTGCATTAAATATAGTTACCAGGAAGTATGAATAATGTCAGTAAAATCACCAAGATGACCTGACAAGATGTTGTCTTCGTGACCTCCAGACTTACTCAAAGCATGATTCTGACCTTCTATTATCGCATACCTTTATCTTTTGCCTGTCAGAGCAATTCTGCTTGAGCTTTCTGCTAATATCAGGGCTTTTCATTACCTTGTATTTAGTCTTTGCTGCCTTTCAGTTGAAAGCTAACTTTGTACAGTCAATGATGCATCAGCTCCAGATTTTAATTTATTCATATCTCTCTTAAACCTCTCACGATTCTTTTCTCTTTCTCCTCCTATCTTTATTCATCACAGTACCTACTTAGTTTCCTGAGTCTGCTCTGGTTGTGTTTTCTTTTACCAAAACTTGGAGTTTCCTGATTTAGGAGAACAGTCTCTGAAATGTTAAATTTACAAGTCCTGCAGAAAAATACTTGCAGCTTAAAATATGATCACTTCATTAAAATGTCCACAGTGTTGCAGTGTTTGAATTATTCCATGGGGCACTTTTTTTTTTTTTTTTTTTTAAAATGCGAAGATAAGTAGGGAAAAAGGCAGAGATTTCCATCACAGACTCACGGAGCAGTATGCCCTGAAAGACTTTACTGATCTCATGTATTATTTTGCAGATCCCTGCCCTCTGAAGATTGCAATTTTCAGCAGTCTTCCCTGCATGCCATCACATGCAGCCTCCCTTGCCCTCCTAGCTGCAACACTTATCAGTTTGCTTTTTTTCTTTTTCCTTTGGTATTGCGGAAATCCTGGATCTCAGTGTGCTTCTTTCACTGAGAGTATTATCCAGCCACCACAGTAACACTCAAGTTTCTCACTGTCCAAATCAATCTGCTAAATAAATGACTGTGCAGTGGCCTCTTTCCTTGCAGTTGTCAGTGTAAAAGGATCATTCAAGCGCTCTTTTATCAATCTCTTTCATGTTCTTTGCTCTGTAAGTGCTAGCAGCAGAGACTATCTTCAGTGGAATAGATTTTCTCTATTTAAGTTGTGACTTTTTAAATAACATTTGTGTGTTGAAAGCATTTAGTCTCAGGCTTCAGGGAATAGTAACTCAGAGTCATTTCATTGTGCTGAAAAAAATGATGTTTTATTCAGAAGTGACTGGTAGTGCTGAATACTGGTGAAGTGATTGCATCGACTATTGTTTGCTCTTACAATCCCTAAAACGTCTTTGTATATACATACGTATATATGTAACATCTTGTTGTCCTCCATGTAGGCAAAGCATATAAAGGAATTCATACAACCTGGATTTATTGCATGCAGAGGAATCTGATGAGTGTTTAGTTAAAGAATTTGTAGGTTTAAGAGCTAAATGTTTATGCCAGTTGCCTTGTTCTTTTACCCACAAGCTGTTTATTTCATTCACTGAGCATTCTGAAGTTTCTTCCAACCTCCTTGATTCAAAAATCACATTACTTTAGTTTCTCTGGATTACAGAGGGGTTAACTAATACATTTTGTACCTAACTACATAGAACTACACCTACTGAACTTCCTGAAAGGAGGTTCTGGTGAAGTGGTGTTCAGCCTCTTGTCCCAGGTAACTAGCAACAGAATGGAAGGGAATGGCTACAAGCTGAGCCAGGGGAGATTCAGGTTGGATATTAAAAAAAAAATAAAAAAATTATTTTCCTCAAGAGCGTTCAGGTGCTGGAATGGGCTGTCAGGGAAGGTGGTTGAGTCATCATCTTGGGAGGTGTTCAAGAAGCATCTAGATGTTGTACTAAGGGATGTGGTTTAATGGAGAAGTACTGGTGGTACGTAGACAGTGGGACTAGACGATCTTGGAGGTCTTTTCCAAGCTTGGTGATTCTATAATTCTGTAGTCTTTGTTTGGGATTTCATAGAATCATAGAATATTCTGAGTTGGAAGGAACTAAAAGTTATCTAGTGCAATTCCCCTTCAATAAACTGCAAGTCTTGCAGCTAGATCTGGTTGTTCAGAGCTTGGTCAAACCTGAGCTTGAATGTCTCCAAGGAGGGAATTTCTACCTTTGGGCAACTTCCTCCAGTGCCTCACTACCCTTATTGTAAATAAATAAACAAATTCTATCTGATATCCAAACTAGATCTTTTGGTTTGAAACTGTCTCTCTCCATGCCCTATCACAGCTGACTCTGCTGAAGAGTCTATCCTTTTCTTTCTTACAGCCCCCCTTTAGAATACTGAGAAGCTGCTAGGAATTGGAATGAGAAGGACTGTCTTAACAACTATACTGTATTTTATTTCAAATTCTCCTCCCCCTTCCTCCCCTTCTTCCCTTTCATAAGTTTATAATCACCATGGAATTTATATGATAGTTCATCATAGGAACTGTATATAACTGTATATTGCTGCTGTAGGAAGAACTCTTCTCCAACTAATTTTCAATTTCTCTGCTGTGAAGCTGCCAGAACAGTTGGATAGATATTAGATTAAAAACTTTTGTATCAGGGACTTCAAAAAATTGCTCCTTAATGAAAAGCAGATGAACCTTCAGTATGTGTCATGTTATCAGTTTGATGGTACTAATATTACCTTATTTCTGATTATATTTGCATCATCAGAATAAGACAATATCTGATCAAAATAAATAGAAGAAATTTATTTCCTTGTTATTTCTCCAAGTAGTTTAAAGCTGAAGTACAACCCAAAGGAAAGGACTGTTAGCCTGCATGACTTTTTTATGAAGCATTTGTTGCATTTGAAATGCAAAGTATGCGTGTGTTTTGATTTTGCATTGGAAATAGTAAGCAATCATTTTAATTGCTTTGCAACAGACCAGCTGCAATGCATTCAGTTTCTGTGAGTGTATCGAAGATGTGTATTAGGAAAACATGGGATATTTTATGACCACCTTGGAATCAGACTGAATTTTTCCTGCTATTTCAATGTGAAAAAACATGTGAGGAACTGATATAATGAGATACTGACCTTATGTATCAGAAACAATAAAAACTCGGAACTACATAGGTTTTCCCTCCCACCTGTGGCTTGCTCACATTCCTCTTTTGAAAGGATTGATGACCTCATGCTCATAGCAAAAACCAGGGATCCATCTTTGTCCTTGGAAGTGCATCAACTGCTCTTCCTGTCTTCAGGTGTCTCATGCCAGTGTTTCAGGGAGTCCATACTAAGATGCAATGTGATGCATGTTCCGACAACAACGTTATTTTTAAGAAAATAGGATTGTGATCTTTACAATACTTCATTATTATTATTTATTTAAAGGGTCATAAATTCTGTTTTTTTTTTTTGTTTTTTTTTTTTCCCTTAGGCTGTATTATCCATGCTCACATAGAATTAAATTTGTTTTTCGGTATTAAGAACTAGTTAAGAGTGAATAGCAAAATGAAATTATGCAGAGGGCTTTAAATTCAGGAATTTTCTTGTGAACTGGTGAAAAAAGGATAACTCACACAGTGAGGAGAGCCTCCTATGCTCTAGCTGATATTGATAGAGGCTGAGGTGATTCATTTCTTACAGAGCACTTTGTGTCTCGCACCATTAGATCTGTAGTGAGCTTTCCTTTACAACTGGAGAGAGAAAAAAATCATGTATTGAACATGCTGAAGTGGGTATCTGTAGTGAAAATTTCATATAAAAGATTCCTTATTTGCTCAGTTATGTGTGATCTTTCATGCCCTTGTCAATTAAAGCAGTTATTATTTTGTTAATGCAGTACCTTGTTTTCACAGAAGCTAGCTTCATTAAGTTGGGTGCATGTAAGAAAAAGTAGCCTAGATTTTATTAATAGGAGTGTGTAGGCAATCTGTTATCAAATAAAGATAGTGTTTTCAACTTAAAATACTTTGTGTGTATATGTGTATGTTGCCTGTATTAACAAAAAGAATAATTATTGATATAGGAAGTCAGATGTGCAAAGAGGTTTGATAGGAAGACAGCTGAAACTTGATTTCCATGTTCTGGTAGTAGTAAATTCATTATACCCTATGAAACAGTGGTGTAAAGGACCTTATGCCTTGAGCGTAAGAGTGTGGGAAGTGTCTGTCTCTTGGCAGTTCAAATGCCCCTCTGGCACTGGCAATGCCGGGAGCAAGGGTAAGGAAGGAGACTTGAAGAACAGACTAGTAGCAAGCAATCTTACAGGAAGACTGCTGGTGGGAGTGGGGTTTGTATTACTCAGTTTCTGTTGCTTGTTCATCTAGTGGAGGTTGTCAGGGACAGAGGCAATCCTGAAAGATCTGCCTGCAGACATCCCTTTAACAGTAACTGTTAAGAAAAGGTTATTCAAACACTGATTTGAACCTTCTGTGCTGTGTTAGATTGTTCCCGTTGTGGGAATGTTTCTGCAGTCCTGTTGTCCTTCTGATGTGGCTGTCCCAGACTTGACTTCTCTAAGGGGTGGTTCACTGCCAGGCACTAACTTCTGCTTCTTCTCAGATCTCTTAACTCTGCACTTGACCTTCAGGCGACAAGTTCTTTGTCTTACTCCAGCAAAGAAAGTCAGTAGTGATATTAGTTTTGTTTACATATTGATTGCTGAAGCTCTGCCACTAATTTTGCCAAGCATAAGCCCATTAATCAAGGGGATGAACCTCTTAGCCCTTCTCTGTTAGTTCATATGTTTTTAATATAAATGAAGACTGCAATAGGATTTACTTGGATCCTTCCTTGCAAAGGTTGTGTGTATGTTTGTTTTAAGATAGATGCTTGAAATATTCCTGGCTTTGTTGTATTCAGAAAAGTATTTGAACCAACAGCATGTCCATGAGATGAATATGAAAGAAAATCTTTTTCATGGACTTGTGCAGACCCACTAATGCAACTTTCAACAGTAATTAAAACATTTTTTGAATATACAGTGAAGTGTGAAACTATTTTGCTAGATACATTTTCTCATCACTGTTGTGCTTTTCTGTAGATTTCACAGTGACCTTTTAATTCAAAAGGCAAAACATTTATAAGCACCATATACCCTAATATCTACTATGTGTCCGAGGCCCCATCTGGCCTGACCTTTGATACCTCCAGGAATCTCTAGCTGTGTCTGTCCAAGCCGTGTCTTGTTCACTGAATTGTCTACTTACATGTTTATAAACTTATTATGGTATTGGTTGCTGTTTACTTTTATGTTGACGCTTTTATGGAAAACTGATTTCAAAAAATCTCTAACTCTCTTATAAAATAAAATAGTCTTTTGGACTTGGAAGTAAATCAAAGGATGTTTATTGCTGAGTCGTGGTACAGCTGCTGTAACAATACCGTTTATTAGCTTGCTGAAAAACAGTGAAAATAATTACTAAGTTTTTATAGCTGTTTAGTGTTTTCCTCGTTGTATAACCATTTAGGGATGCATACTAGGTAACAGAGCATAAGTTCAGTTTTTGGATATAGTTTATTAAGAGCATTTGGGTGCTGAATAGATTAATGCTATAAACTTAAGTCAGCCAAACTAGGTCTTTCGCCAGCCTCTATGGTGCCTGAAGTGGGGATCAGGCCATTTGCAAGTAATCTGAAGTGATTCTTTTCTCACTTTGGTGATTACAAGGAGACTTCAAGGAATACACCCTTGCAGGATTTAAGTTAATACTTGTGAAAACTTTAGCACCAGTGCATACTGAAGTAAACAGGCTCTATTTCACACAGATGGCTCTCATTTATTTTTGTCCAGACAGTATTTCAGTTCTCTGTTGTAACGGAATTCTTGGTTATGACTGGAAGAAATGTTTTTCTTGAAGTCACATAGTGAATACTAACACTACTAACTATTTTAATACCTGTGAGTGGCTGTATCCTTGTTATAAATCTCACTCAGACCTATCAGCTTGAAGACTTTAGATACTTCATGAGTTTCTGAATAATCCTCTGTTGAGTGCTCAGACTGGAAACAGTACAATTATTAGGTGTACACTTGTAGCGCTACATAAGTATAGGGAAAATGAAATTGGAAACTTTATCAGAATAATGATATTCCTTTGTTTAGAGTCTCTCTGGAAATCAACAGAGTATGAAATCTGAAGAGCTATTTTTTTTTTATTTGCTAATACTCTAAAATGTTGACGTGTACCTACTGAAGATGACATTGATGACATATTCCTGAGTCCTTCAGGGTGAGTCCTTCAGGGTTATATGTGAAAGATGAGTGTATTCTTTTTAATCTGTGTATCTTGTGAGGAGGGACCTATAGTATCATGACGTCATGACCACCTGCTGTTATAAAATAGAACACTAGAGACTCTTGACAGCTGAGCATCTCCATTTAGATTTGTGCTATGTTAGGTGAAAATCTGACAGGAATGTATTTACAATGTATAATTTTTAATTCAGCTGAAGTTGTTTGCAAGCATATGAAAAGTTAGTCCTGTATTGTCTGCAATACTCAGTGTTTATCTTCAGGTTATGCAGTGTTAATTAAAATGTTTGTTTTCGTTTATGGAAATGTTGATAATGTGATTCTGTGCTTGTAAAATGTGTATTGAGTTAAAAACGCATTGAAATAGGACCTGTATATTGCTTGTAATATCTACACGAGGGAGCCATATAGTCATTATGACGTATATCTTACAAATTAAAACTGTAGCTGTGCACAGGAAAACTGAGATAAAGGGGTTAGTTCAGTTGCATGATTTTCATAACCTAGAGCCTAGAATTATGTGCATCATTTCCATAACCCTTTCCTCTATTCACTCACTCTTAGAGGAATGAGCTGCTGCAGAAAGGACTTGTTTATTTTTAAATACTGCAGTCTTTGAAGAACACTGACAAGCAGATGCAGAATATTTCCAGTATAGGCATTTTGGCTGTATTACTTAGTAATTTATAGTGGTACATAATGTGGACATGTTTGCTTTCAATATGCCTTTCTTTGTAACGCATACTTTTAAAATAGTGAATATGTTGATTTAAAAAAACAAAAATGTGGTCTGCAAGTATAGAACTTGAATCTCTGCTGTCATGTAGGTATCTGAAAGTCTGCTGAGCTTAGTAAACTTAACTGAAAGAAGTAATTCCATCTACAAAGACACTTGGGCCTGATGGGTGAGAATTTGCAGAATGTGGACAATGCTACACAGGGCCATTGACCTTTGAAGTGTACTCTCTCAGCAGACTTTGTAGTCAGATGTCCCTCTCACAGGATGTATGCGATTCTGAAATATTTAAATCTTTGTAAGAATGATTTACCTGAACAGTAATGTCTTTTGAAGCTTCATATTTCTATAAGGAAGAAAGACTGTATGAAGCTATGAAGACCACATTCTTGGTCTGTCCATGTTTCATGTTTGGAAACTATATTTTACAGTATATTTAGATTTTGTTGCTTGTTAAGTAATTTCCTATTAGCTGCCTCAGTAACTTAAATTTGCCTAGAGCTGATTGTATTATCAGTCGCCTCCTCTGAAGTTTCAGATTACTAGGGGAACTTGCAAAAATACTGTGATATTTTACATGGATTATGTCCTCATTGATAAAAAGACTACAAATACAAAACTTTCAAAGAATGTACCCACACAGAGCTGTGAATTCTATCATGTGAAAAATGTATAGGTAGATGTTGAACTGACTTATGTCTGCAGTAATTTTATTGGGCCTGTTTTCCTAGCAATTGCTTTGGTTCCTAGGCAAGTGCTGGATTGAGAAAGTCACATTACTATAATGATCTCTCTCTCCAAAATGTATATTTGACTGTCTGCCTATGAAGATTATAAGCAATTTCAGAAACTGAAAATGATAGGAAAGCATCCAAACATTAATAAGGAATCTTAATTTTTTAACGTTGTTGTTCCCTTTGCTGGTAGAAAATATATCAATCATTTAAAGGCATTTATGATGTTACACATTTAATGTAAATGCTCCTGGTTGTTTCTAGTCTGTTTTAATGCTAAGCATATTGCTCTGTTTGCTGATATTAAAAAAAAAAACAAACAAACAAAAAACCCCCACACCAATATATGCTACATGGGAAAAAGACTACTTAAGACAACTACTGTGGCAGCATCATATATGAAAAATACTGGGCTGTAGAACAAAAATGCTAGCTGTGCTTTTGAAATAGCTAACAGTGATATAAGCGCTTTACTTATAGCCAGAAATAAAAAGTAAAGATTGTTTGGAAGGTATATGGCTGATTCCCTAAAGACCTCTGAAATATTTCAGTAGCTCTGTCTTTTATTGATGCTGAGAATGAATGTGCTGATAAATGGAAAGATTGCCTATTTTCATTGGCTGTGTTTATTGCCTTTGCATTGCAATGTTGTGGACATCTTGAAACTCACCCATTCTGCTCTATGGGAGTAAAATAATGATTTCAGATTAAAGCATTATCAAACAGCTTGTGGACATCTGAATTTATGAATTGCTTGTAGAGTGGAAAAAGTGATTTTTCACAATATGGTGATAATGGCTTGACATCAATAATAATATTAATGTTATTTCATTAGTAATCCTGAGCTATAAGTTACTATATGACAGCAGTTCAGAAGATAAAGTTGTTCAGTTTCTTTCCTACGCACAGTTAGTAGAACTTGTTTTGACTCACTGGATTTTGTTCAGCATCACATATCAGCTTTTTGTGGGGTTTTTCAGAAACTAGGGATGCTCGCATTGAAATTAGGGGGAAAAAAAAACCCTTAAGCATATCATATGATTTACCAAATGCTTTAATAATCGGAGAACACAAATAAAAGATACTGAATAAATATTGTTTTATTTTCTGCAATGCTTATTACAGACTGACAGGAAGGAAAGAAGTGATGCTTTGAGTACTGCAATAGACAGTATGTGCAAGAAGACGAGAGATCTTCGCAGACAGGTATTTTTCCTGGGGAACCGGTACTTGGAAAAGTAGACTTAAGAACTTACCTAAACTGCAGTTTTCAGATTTTATGGCACTACATTTTGTAAATAAACTTTTATGTTAGAGAAGTTCTGAAGATAATTACAGCAGTCTGCAGAACATATATGTCCAGATTTTCAAAACTGTGCAGAAAAAACCCTACCATTTTTAGATGTTGGCAGTATATATGTGTATACGTAGACAAAACTCTGCACATGTACGTGTCCAAGTGTGTGTATATATATGCATTTTCTAGAAGAATATATTGGTAATATATGGAAAACAATATTAGTTTTACTCTAAATATACTTGAATTATTCACTTAACTTTTGGTCTTGAAATTGATAACTTGAAGGGACCACTGAGTCTATGTTTAGTCCTTCCTTGTTCTGGAAGATTAAGGGACAGAGAAGGATACTGGGAATACGTGATTCAGAGTCAAACCTCATGTCTTGTGTCACGTTATCCTAAGACTAATGTAAGACATGGACCAAAATCTGCAGCTTTGGTGTATTGCAGAAGATGAGCATTGGACAGTCAACTCTGTATACATTGTTGCAGCTGCAGAAAGCATCTTTGAGAAAATTGTTTATGATGCTGAAGTGTAGGAAGTTCCAGCTTAGAAAGGAGAGTTGAAAAGCTTGTAGTACTTTCAGCCAGGCCTTTCCTGACCAGCCATATGAAAATTTATGGCCATGCAGAATGTGAACACACATGGCTTTTATCCTATCTGGCACTGGCTGTTTGTCAGTTCTCTGGTGGAGGAGAATCCGTATCATCTTTGTATACAGTCTTACAACCCAACTCCTATGTTTTATGATGATGAATAAAATTTTTTCTGTCTCCTGTGGTCATACAGGAGTAGCTATGAAAGATGAGAAGACTGCAATATGGTGTTTGTAGCTAACTACCTATCCCACTTCCTTTCACGTTTCATCAAAATATATTCAGTGCAGACACCCCTGTGATGCACTTTAATCATGTGCTCTGTTAATTCTTCCACTGTGTTATACTGTCTCTTCCACAACTGAAGTAGGCTCCATCTTTTCACTGACTGAAGAAATGTCTCTTTTGCAGCTTTTAAAATTTATATTAAAAAATCATGTTTTTAAAGGAGCCTTTGTAAAATGTTTGGGTTGAATGCAGTCATGCTTAATTAATTGACAGCTTAGAACCAGTATCATCAACCAGAGTAGTTCTCTGGCTTTGTGATATTTACCTAGAAGGTTTGTATTAAGAAATACTTCCTGTACTCCCTCCAAGTTATGCATCATCCCCCTCCTGACTGCATCTCTTTCACTTACAAGTAGGAGATGAATTTTAATGACAGCTCAATACCTTCCCTGATAGCACCTGCTGGAGCTACTGTTGCTATTCTTCTTTGTTTATTTGTCTTTCTATGTTTTGAATTAATTCTTAGCACTTCCCTCTGCAGCTGGTCAGTGCCAAAAACTGACATATGGAGTAGTGGAAAAAATTATTGTTAGGATTAGGCTGAAGAGAATTTAATACTGCTTCAGGCAGTTCCTTTTCCTTTCCTTGTTTTACGTTTCTTCATTCTTTATTAGAACACAGGCCAAATTTGAAAATCTCAGCTTTGGGTGTTTATTAGTATAGTTTAAGTAGAAACACATTTCAAACTTGTTTGCATTCAGCAAAGACATGGCACTATCATTTTCTTTTTTAAAAAGATTTCATTTTCTGAACTGCAGGACAGAGGATTTCTTAGAACAAAATAATACTGATAATTTATATGTGAAAGATTAATTAATCCTACCACACCATAAAAAGTGACAGCAAATAATTATTTGATGAGAGAGAAGATTAGGCTTCTATTTTAAGACTGAATGCCTCAAATTCACCATGAATGTTACTGAGGTCAGTGGTCCTAAAATAATATAGTAAGACTGCAAAATTACAATAGCCTGGGTTATGTCTCCAAACCCAAACATGTCTCTTGGAGATGATGAATCAGAAGCCATTGATATGGTTCCGCAGTGTTTTGTTGTTATCGTAAATCAAGATCTGAATAGTTTACGCTGTGATACCTCAAGGTTGCACTTATTTTTAATGCACATGATACATGTCGAGGAAAGTGTAGCAGTTTCCTTCAGTTGGACACAAATGTTAAAAGATAATTCAACAGGACTGGAGGTTCTTTGATTCTGGTGTCTTTTTCATTTTTAAAACAGCAGAATTAGTATGGATGTGACTCGAAGGAAAAAAAAAAAAAAGTTATCCAGTTTTATGTTGGGATCTCATAACTTCTGCCTTTTAATAAATAACTTTTAAGAGCATACAATTCAGATTGAGTTTTCTAAAGCAATATGTTACAGTAAGTCAGAAGACAAAAGCATTAAACGTTTTAAACTATGTTTTTGAAGGTTTCTATGTCTTAAGTAGCTTTTCCAGCTGTATGAGTCTTTACTTTTACAGAGTTTTCATGTAAATACATTAAGGCTGAATGCTAAATGGAAAAGCATTTCCTTTAGCAATGAAACTGCCAGCATGTAAGAGCTTAAAAGAATTTTGTTTCCTAATTTTCTGTTCCAATCAATGTCTTCTATACTTATTATAAAAAATATTTTTTTACAGTAGGAAAGTCAGTAAACTTGATAATTCAAATTTATTTCATGGGTAGTTTTGAGCATCGTATTTCATGCCGTATTCTCTGATTAAAATGAATAATTGGCATGTGTTGGTTTATAACATGGAAATTAACCTCTCAATCAAGTAACGTCCCAATCATCAGCAGTAAGATTACATAAAATCTAATTTAAGAAAGCTAGTTTGTCTCAGAATGTGACATTTCTTCAAGAATTTAGTGAAGAAGTTCAAGAGCAATTATTTGAAAAAGGGAAAACTTCAGACTTGAGTGTAATTCTCTTTGCTCTTTTAATCTGTTGTCAGGTGGCATAATTTGTAATCTCATGGAGATAACTACTGTGATGGGCACTGTATAGCTAATCAGAGTGTATTATTGGGTTTTTCAGCAAGGTAGAAAAATATTTGGGTAATTTTATAATTAGGAAATGGTGATACAGAGCATTTTGTGAGTAAAACATAATTAAATGAATACTTTTTTTTTTTTTTTGTAAAATGAAAACTATAGTTTTAGTCATGTAACTCTGCCCTTAACGCAGGAAAGCAGTGTGTACAGGTTCATGTTATACTAATATAGAATTACAGAGAACTTTATTCATGAACTCAGTTTATTAATACATAACACAATGAATGTGTAGTAGAATTTGGTAAATAGCTGGTATTAATATAATGCTTTATTTTGCAGCTTCGTAAAGCCATTATAGATCACATCTCAGACTCCTTCTTAGATACCACTGTTCCACTTCTAGTTCTCATTGAGGCTGCTAAAAATGGAAGAGAAAAAGAAATAAAAGAATATGCTGCTATATTTCGAGAACACACCAGCAGACTTGTGGAGGTATGTTTGATGGTCTTGCACTTTTTTTTTTTTAACTGCCTGGTGTAAGTTAATTGCCTCTGCAGTATTCCCTTTGCTGCCAAATACCATGAAAGAATAAAGGTGGTATTTCTGGTAAGAATGCATTATTGCATAGTAAACACACTCTTCTTTTGTACATTATGTACATGATTTACGTTATGTAATGGTATGCTATAAGGTAATGGGTATTGACAATTCTATACTCTTCGATTGAATAGAAATTTGATGGAGAGGAATTCTGCTTTGATAAATTATTGTATGCATTTCCATAGGTATATTGTTTGAGATCTTGATGAAATCTGTGATTTTTTTTTTAAGTCTCAAACTGTAAGCGTTCTAAGATGTAGTAGGCTGATCTTAGTGTATATGCAAATACACTGTGTGTGTGTGTTTACGTTGTAACTTCATATAGTGCCTACAGTGCACAATACATACTTAATGAAATGTTTCAAGTCGCTGCTGTTCACAGAGACTGCGCAGTGTCATGTGCTGTTGTGTGACTAGTTGTTCTAACTTGTCTCTTTACTGGTGTTTACATCATACATAGCTATTCAGAATGAATGTACATTTGAAGTTATCTTCTGGGTATCTACCAGAACAGAAATAATGAATTTGAAAATTCTTATATTGGTTTAGAGTTCTTTATTTCTCAGGAGCTTGTTTGATATTCAGCGGCTTTTTGTTAAACTGTGCTGGTAAGCTCACCAGCATGTTAGATAGTAGTTGCACTGCATCCATCAGCTGCTAGCCTATCTGTAAAGAAGTAAAACAAAAAATGAAGAAGTGTTAATGGCTAAGCAGATGTTCACTAAGAGACCTTGTACCTACAAGCAGACTTACTGATTCCAAATGGAAAATTGGTCATTTTCAACAGTGTCAGCAAAGAAAGAAGAATAAGGCAGCTGTCCTGTGGAAAGTGGCATCACAATTCAATTAATATAAATCAAGGAGCATTGGAGTAAATTAAAGCAGTGAATTGCAAGCATATTTTGGTTTGTAGCATTTCAAAAGGTGTTAATTGGAAAATACTTCTTTTTCTAAATGAAAGTTATGTTGCACTGTACTGTTGCTTTAATTTGCTGAGTAACATGATAGGTAGATTAGAATTAAATCTCAGTAATCTTAGTTATCTGCAGCTTGTTTTCCAGCTGAATGTGGTTCCGTGGGTAACTGATAGCCTGCAGAGATCAGATATAGGTAAAAGAGTTATCAGGAAGCTTGATCATGTGAGAAAGACAAGACTAATGGAAAGGAAATGAATGGCTTTTGAATCTTTGGTACTTGTATTATCCATTTTATTTATTTCTTCCCTTATTTTTGTGTGGTGAAACTTTTGATTATGTGTATCGTTTTCCCTTTTTGGGATGGCTGCCATGCCTTTTGCTAGGTATATATTTCATAATGTGGTGCTGTTTGTGCAATTTTGAGTTGGATGTCATGTAATTGAAGATCTAACTCTGTACAATGCTTCCAGATTCCATGAAGTTTTCATGCATCATTGCATTTGATCAGAGTTCTTAAATAGCAGATATTATTTCCTTGTTTTGCAGAGGGTACTCACTCGCCCGTCCTCTCTGCCCCAAACAAACCCCTCCCCCTGCCCCTCTGACTTTTATTCTTTTATTGTTTATTTCCTTCATTGTTAAAAAATATATAGATATTTGAAAAGAATCAACCAAGACTCCTACAGTTCTAAGGTTATGAAATACAAAGCTGGAATACTACTTATGTACACCATTGCAGAATTGAACTTTCAGTTTCCCTGTTATTGAGAATAATGGAAGTGACTTACTAAAGTACATGACTGTGGGCAGCATGTCCTCAGTGGGGTTTTTGGCTTACTGCTGCTTAGGTTTTTACCAAGGCCATGCGTTTCCTCCTCATCCTGTTGTTGGAGGAGTTGAATATGTAGTAGAGTTAATGGTCGAGCTCTTTTGTGGCAACCTCATGGAGGCTGTGTTTCAGTTGCTGAGTGTATGTCAACAGATCTGTACATTACTGCTTGATATTAGAATTGCTCGTGTAAAATATAGTTATGACATTAAAAAAAAAAAAAGGAAATGGAAAGTTTTTTTTTACCACAAAAAGGTAAATTTTGCAATTCAAGTTGTGTTGTAAAACTGTATACACTGTCAGCTGAAATTCTGTCCAAACAAAAACATCATCTAGAGATTAGTTTCTGTAAATCATTTCGTTAAAAATAATACTGTTCCAGCAGATTGTGTTCCATTTAACATTGTTTAGCTGAAGTGATGATGCTAATGTTCCACTAATGAGTAATTAGATTATATCAATTCAAAACAGAGACAGGAAAGCATAATATAACACAGCATTCATAATGTATTTTCAAAATCATCAGTGAGCCAACATTAGAATCAACACAGTTTTCTTCGTCTAATTATCACTTTGTAGAAGTTAGTACACATTATCACTTTCTATGATTCTGTCAGTTTTAAATATTACTGCTGTTGCTGAATTGATTTTTACCTTTAGCATTTTCATTTGAATCCAGACCAGCAAGACCCAGGTATTTGTATCTCCAGCTCTCCACTTGCTCTGAAATTGATTTTAATACTGCTGCCAGTGATAGATAACGTAGTGATTTTATGTTGTAGCACTGAGGTGTAAGTCCATTTTAAATAAAACAAACCACTGGTATTTGTGCTATTTTTAGTGTAAGCCTTCACTTCTCAATTCAGATTAAAATAAATGATAAGAATCCTTTCTCTGTATTAGTAACCACCAGTATGGCTTTATTCATTTGGTTTGGTCTGTCCTTTTTCTAAGTAGAAAAAGTCAGGTATTCCAAGATTGATTGTGTTAGTCTTTTTTCAATATAAAACCTTATCTACCCCAACTTACTCTTAACCCAAGATAATGATTTCCCAAAGATGGTTTATCTCTGTAAGTGCCTGTCCTTCTTTAGTCTAAATTACTAGTTTCAGCTTCTATTTTCTAGATACCTAAAGTGGGGTGGGATGAATTGTACCTTGAGAGGTGTTGGTTTTTTTTTTTTCTAGACAAGCGTTATGTTGCATTTTCTTGTGCTCCATATGGCAGTTTGGAATTTGTAATCTCTGTTGTCTTTTCACAACTATTTCTGAAAGATCAAGAATATTTGAATAGTAGGTTATGAGAGAGTTTTCTGGATAAATAGGATAGACCAAGTTAGAGGTTGTAGGTTCATTTTCTTGCAAAGGTTTCCCTAGCGGGGAGTTTGATATGGAAATTAGAAGTACTTAATTTAATATTGAGAGATGCTTTGTTGTTTCTATTTTAATCAGCAGATCAAAACTTCTCAAGATATGTTCTTCCTTGTTTTCTTTTGTTATCTGTCTCCTGATTTTTATTAACTGTTCTTTGGCCTAGAGGCTCTAGCTTTTGTTAAAATGTGCTAGGAGGCTTGTGATGTTATGTAGGTTGCTCCAAAAGTAATGCCTTCTATTTATTTATGTGGAAACTACAACAAAGAACATGATCATACTGTTTGACAGAGAGAATTCTTAGCTAGAAAATGCTATCTTTCAACATAGTCACCACTTGGCATTTTGACCAGCAGTGAACAAAAGCCTATGTGACATGCCCATAAGTATCTGCACCAGCAGAGGTGACACATTGTCGATGTCACCACTACTGAAATGCACCACCGCATTGCCTTGCTGTGCTGACATCTACTGTTCAATCTCTGAAATTGTTTAGTAAGCATCAGTGAATGTCAGTGGGTACCATTTTTTCTGCATGAAAGAATTCAGTGTCAAGCCTTTGCTTCATCTGCATTTCCATATCAGACACCATTCTGTTTGACTGCCCCTCTACTGTCATCTGTCACATAGCAACAAGATCTAAGAGGATATTAGAGGGAAGGTTCAACCTCTACTGCTATCCCACTGACATCAGCCTCTGATGTTGTGGACCAACAATACAAAACAAGAGGCATTACTTTTGGAGCACCCTTCTTAATTACACCTACCAGGAATATTAGCTGGTGGTTCATGAACGTGGCTGGTGTTTTGCAGTGGCAAAGTATCTGGGACACCTGGGCTTACGTCTTTGCACTGCTTGCACCATAATTCCTCAAAACTGAATGTAAAATAAGGCCTTCAGATGTATAGAGGAAACAAAGTAATCTGAATTACATGGATTAAAAAACAAAAATAACAAAACAACTACCAAACAAGTAAAGCACAAAAAAACCAAACCCAACCAGCCAAAACAAGTCCCACCTCCCTAGTACACTGAACACTTTCCATATGTGAAATGGATACTGGATGTGAAGGATCAGCAGCTGAAGTATTTTCATGAGTATCAAAGGTTGCATTATACAATCTTCAAATGGAGTTTATTCTGGCTTATCTACCTTAATCCTGCGTGTATTTTATCAAATGTTTATCTGAGTAATAAATAATAATAAACTCAAAGTTGTGCTGTAGAAATAATAAAAAGGAAAGCAACCATAATTGGTATAGGGTTCTGTCACTATCTTTGTGAATCTTCCTTGAAATAAAATAAATTCCCCAAAGTATATTTTGGTTAGTTTTTTATTTTAGTAGTAATTCCATAATGTAATGCATTAATTTTAGTACAGATATTTCAGAAAAATGAAAGTTAAACGCATGAAATCTCAAACCTGTTAGGTTTTGGTTTGAAATGCCTTTTCACTTAAAATGTTAAGATGAAATTGCACATCTCAAGGTGGTTTTTGATTATATGGAAACACTTTTCAATGTTTTTGACTTTTAGGAATTTTTAAAACTTGCTCTGTAAGGAATCAGAGAGAAAGCACTAGTTGTACTATCAAAATGAGCATGAAAAGCTTTAGGGGACTTGGTTGTACTTTCCATATCATGCCTTGCAAGACGTGCCTGCTTTTTAGTGAAGATTGTATTCTAGCTTGTGTTTTACTTCTGTTGGAAATGAAAACAGTTTATGATGTGATCAAACATGTGATAATGAATTATGATCAAAAATATGTGATAGAGAACAAAAGATAGGTAAAATGGAAGACTGAAATTTCCTGTCTACACAAGTTGAAAAACAGATATTCTATAACTGGAGATTTCTTGTTAGGAAAGCTGACAGGCTGTTCTCCTGGGCTGCTCTATCAAAGAGAAGTAATGATTTCTGAGAGGTGGAGTGATAGGCTGGGTGAGCTTGAGATTAAGAAAGGAATTTGATGGGAGCAGGAAGGAATCCTCTGATTATCTTTTCTTTTGGCACAGATGCAAATTTTCTGCTGCTGTGGTTAAAGGTCAGCTTTACCAAGCTGAGGCATAGGGTTTTAATAGAAGTGGAGGCAATGATGAAGTGAACTTTGTGTTCTTCATCTCTTTTTGCTCAGTACACTAATGTATCGTATTCTTTGTAGCATGATCTAGTAATATGCAAGTTAGATGTTGTACTCTGATACATAAACTTCAGAGTTTTGCCTACTGCCAAATTCTTGACTTTTTATTTTTTTATGTTTTTATTTTTCAGTCTTGACTGTGTTCCATTGTTTCTGTTAGGCAAGAAATTCTGATTTCCACAAACTAGGATTTCTAAGGTGAATTCTGTTACTGATAATTGACAGTAAGTAGCACATACATGTAAGTGCGTAGTGAAATAAAACTTGATAATATGGAAAAAAAAAGACAAAAACAAGTTACTGGCTCTTCTTACTTTAGCTTCTTCTAAAATTACCTTTTGAGAAAGAGATTGGTATCTAAAATGTGCTGTGAGAACTTTGCTTATAGTTTTGGTCTGGGCACCTGTTGCTTAGTTAGGTCTGTGACCCCTTACCTGGATTCCCGGTCCTGGGGAAAAAAGAAGTTCACATAGAAGAAGGGAGGAAAAATGGGTCTGTCACTTGGATCAGTGATAGAGAGTGGAATAAAGATAAACTCATTTGTCTAACTGGAAATCAACATTCAACTTGGTTAAGAGTGTCCATGCAAGGCTTATACAAATTAATTGCCTCTGGGTAAAGACCTGCAAATTGGTGCAATTTCTGTGGGGAAAAAAAAAGAGTTGCTTATTTATTTGTAAGCCTCTTTATGTATATGCATATTCACAATCAAAACGTTTGCAAAACCCAGCTTGTTGAAATCACGGTATTTGATAAAAGAAATCTATTGACAGTAAATTAAAAACGTTATGATGTGACAGCACTTCCTTTCTCTCAGGCAAAGAATGGGACAACTACTTCTTGAAAAAGCTTTCTACATCTGCCACTAGATTCTGCAAAGACATTGAGTATTACTCTTCAAATACAATGGGGAAAGATGTCTCTCAGTTGTTGCTCTATCTAAACTGTTTGTAATTTTTAACTCTGTTGTATGGCAAATTTTAACTATACTGGCCCAGAAAATTGGATGCAGAGGGCAGCTCATCATAGTAAATGCAGTTGGCAAAATAAAATCATCTAATTCTTCTTTTCTGAGTGGAGCATAGAACAAACCTTCAAGAAGCTTTGTGATAGGTTTTTTTTTGTTGTTGTTGTTGTTTTTGTTTGCTTTTTTTTTTTTTTTTTTCCTCTAAGCATTTGGTAGGAAAGGACTATGTTCTTTGATGTTTGTTTTCTTCTACTCAGAGCTAACAGTCATGGGGGAAAAAAATGACTATAATTCTGAAAAATGAAAACCCAACAGCAACTACAAAATGCCATCCGAAGTAACATGTAATTCTGTGGCAGATAGCTTAAGTTTAAGTGGGCTTTATTAATCCACACCTATTGATGGATTTTTGCTTTACATATTGAAGTACTGACAACTGCAAGATATGTATTTCCATCCCTTTCAGAGACAGTAAGAATTAAATATTCTCAGTGCTAGGGATCATTTCTATGGCTGAACGTTCCAGGCTGTTCAGCACTAAATAAAGATAATATTTTTATGTTTAATTACATGTTCTTTAGCATTGATTTTACTTAGATATTGAAATACAAAAATACTTGTGTTAATTGCAAAACTCTACAACTGCACTTCTACATCTGTAAAAGTCAAACTATTGGAGCATCTTTGTTAACATTGAGAATACAAAATAAAGAGCAGAATCTTTTATTGCTCTTCAGAGCATAATCAGAAGACAAGAAAAATGACTGCTGTTGAAGTGGATGCAGGATTATGTTGTAGAGTGTAATCTGCAGACATAACTGGAGTGTGGGTTTTTTTCCCTTTTCTTTGTTTGTTTTTTGTAAATGAGACAAGTACTTCTAGGCAAGATTCTTATTTATGGATGGGAAGCAGATTTACATTACCACGCTATTATCTAGGATCAGTCTATCCATGGTAAATTAACTTTTTTTCTTTTTGATATCTCATTCTTTCTTGATGTTTTTCAGAATCTTACTTAGCTAGTTAACACAGTTATTTGCTTTTGAGATGAGAACTACCTTCTGTCTGCTAATTTACATTCAATCTCAGCTCTGTGAATCAGAATGTCTGTTCAGTAGTCCCTTGCTTTTGTCCCACTTGCTCAGTTCTAGGAGACCAGTGCATAGCCTGCTTGTTCAGGCCAGAGTTAGTTAATGACATATCAGTGATAATAGGATAGCTGAGTTTTCCTTTCTTGTAAGTTTTTCATTGCCTTTTTATCTCTTCTATTTTAGCAATTCAGCTACTAAATGTATGTTAATTTTATGTAAATCTGTGGCTACGTGCCGCACAATGCATCTACAAAAAAAAATGGAAAAAAAAAAAAAAAGCCCACAAACATATGAACCGAAAAACTTTCTCTTCTTTATTTACAGGTAACTTTTTCTGCAGGTTGTCTAGAAATGAAATTTAACACCTAAACTACGAAGTTAATGCTAAGAGTATCAAGAGTTAGGCCTGAACCTTTGCTTTCCTATGTAAGCTGAAATTTATTACTGTGTGGAATTGAGTCCTCTAACAAACTGACCTGGTTTAAAGGCTTATGTGATGGCCATCAATTAAAAGAGCATAGTCATCCTTACTATTGTACTGACAAGCTTTTAGTATTTTTGGGTGTTGCTCCGGTTGGTTGTTTGCAAAAAGCATGCAAAAGGATATTGTAAAGATGGAAGTAGTAATTGTAGGGATGTGGGAGCTATTTCAGAAGTAACGGGCAGCACAGGATAAATGCACAAATGCTTTAAATGCAAAAACATTTACAGTTTTGATGGAAGGAAGCTATCAATGTTAATTGGATGGTAATAGAAAAGATGGAAGGAGGCCTTCAAAAATTAGTAACTTGTTCTTAATATGTTGAAGTTAGCTTAATTGAGAGGTAATGTGCTCTTAGTGGTGAATGGAGAAAATTGTGTAGAAAATTTAATTATCTTAAAGTAAAGCCTGTGTTTTTAACCATATGAGAATTTTAGGGCTTTGAACCTTGGTATTTTGGGCCTTACAGATTTCCAGCACCTCGCAGCGTATCCTGAATTCATAATATGAAAATTTTTGCACGTTTATGTAATTGATGAAATAAGGCTCAAGTTTCCTGTTATAGGTTGAGCTTCAGGTAATAAATGGTGACATTTTCATTAATCCTCTTAATCACAATTTTTTATTGCATAAGTGTGAAGCAAGGAAAGAAAAGGTAAGCATCCAGAAGACCAAAGTTCTGTGTCTGAGCGGTATATTCATCATACTATGTGGCTGACACTTCTAGCTGTTGAGGTGAGGTGTACTATAAGTTATGCAAGCTCCCAAGGGAGAGTAGTTTTGTTCAACAGGAATTCCAGCTCATCATACCTGGTTTTTACTTTTTGCTAATTGCATAGAGACAGCTGATGTAGAAGTGTACTGGCAGTTATTTGTTTCTTGGATTACTTCAGAAACCAGAAGTTTCTCAAATTGTTAGAAATAGGGATAACTGTCATTGCATGGCATGTCCCCAGAAGTCTCAGTTTTGACAGAACTCTTTTGTATTGCCTGTTGCCCATAAAAGAATTGTTCTGAAGGTGCAAATGCAGGAGAAATCATTTCACAGTGAAGACCTAACCGTGTACATAAAATTAAGCACAGTAGCTGAACTTGTTTCCAAAAAGAAGAAAACAAGGAAATTAGGAAGAAGAATAGGATGTCATGGACTAGAATTTCTCATCATAAGAAAGACAAGTGATAGTTGTTCAGAGATGTTGGATGTTTTTGTTTTTGACAACTTGACTAAGACAAAAGACACCTACTGTTAGATGGTTTTTTTCTTTTTTTTCTTTCAGCATGTTGTTCCTCTGGAAGAGCTCTTTAAAAGAAACCAAACTGATGCAGTATGCAATAACATGAACTGTCATTTTGCATTGCTCAATTTTTAATATCATAACATTAAATTTCTTTTCAATAAGTGCTAAAATAGTATTGAAAATACTGGGCACCAGTAGAAAGAGTGATGCCAGCATCTTCTCCCTGGTCATTGATGATGGGATGCGTGGGGACAGCACAAAGGTGCACAACAGGAGGTTCAGACTGGATGTTAGGAAAAATTCCTTTCCTGTCAGGATGTTTGAACATTGGAATGGGCTTCCTAGTGAGGTGGTTGATGCCCATGTCTATCACTGCTCAAGAAATACTTGGATTATACCCTTGTTAATCTACTTAAGTTTTGGTTATCCCTGATATGGTCAGGCAGTTGGACTTAGATGATCTTTGAAGGTACCTTCTAGCTGAATTGTTCAATTCATGTCAAACTTCTGAAATGTTATCATTCTGAAAAACATAGGCAGCTGTTACCAGACCCCAAGAGCCTTCTTCCCAGACTCAGGACAGAATTACATCATCTAATCATGTTCTCTTAATGAACTGCTGTCAGTCAAACAGTATCAGTTGCTTCTACTCAGCCAGTCTGGTAAGGGGGTGGATGAGCAATATCCTGTGTGTTTTTGTGATGGGAAGTTCACGGTGCCATTTCAAGTTTTACCTTAATTAACACGTACCCCATCAGCCTTCTTTATGAATCATGCATAGGATACAATCCTAGGCTTCCTTGCTCAGAAATTTGTTTCCTTTGAACCTTAGTAGTAGCCTGTAAACACTCGAATTATGAGTGAATTATGGTAGTACTTTATAACCACTGTAAATGTAATTGTTCTATTTTATAAAAAGCTTCCTATTCATGTTCTCAGCTTTAAAATTCAGTTTAAAATTTTGACTCAATTTAGTATGCAAACTTTTTTGAACAGAATTAGCATACACCCAAACTTCAAGATTTTCATGCCTGTGCGGCAGAACTGATTGTTGTTCAGTGGGGAAAACAAAAAGAGATAAAAGAATACAAATCAGGGGCAGGATTGTTTGTGATATTGCCAAAAACTAAATGCAAGAGACATAGGTGAATTCACCTTTTCCTCCCACTGTTTCCAGCAGTCCACAAAGTGCCTTCGTAGCCATTATTTTGTGGCAGCACTCTATGATGTTGTCTTGGCACTCCCTTCCTTGTGTAAGGTTCGCTGGTGTGCTGAGTTCATGGCACAATGGGGTGCTTGACAGTGACTGGCTGACTTCTTGTCCAGCAAAATGAGATAGATGTGTATTTTTGTTGCGTGTTTTCTGGTTGAGCTTTTAGAATAGATTACAAAACAAGGGTTTATGTGTTTTGGAAGTTGAATTTCCTCATCCTTGTTTTTTTAAACTTGTCAATGTTAAGAGCTGGTGCTTAACCTTTTGTGAACACTAAGCTTAATGGCCTTGCCTTTTAAGACCTAGTTTTTTTGAGCTAGAAAACCCAAAATTTCAGCCTAAAAAAATCAGCTCATAAGGCAGTGTTATAAAGCAATATGAGATGCACCTTCTTTTTCTAGGTTGCTAAATGATTAGTTTCAGTTCAAGTTCAAAATGATTTATTTTTTGAATTAAGTTCTTTACGTGAACAATATTGAGCTTTTAGGAGCACATGTGAATGGCTTGTCACCGGTGAAAATGTGAGATACACACCCTGGAGTAGAGCAGTGTTTTAGTCAGTATTGGTGCTTAATCATTTGTTGCTACCACTTGCCCTTAAAGCTGCTCTCTAAAAGAATGGTATATGTATATACCTTCTCTGGATGTGTATATTTTTTCAATACCTGCTCAGAAGAATCAGAAAAGAATAAAGATCTTTAAATAATGCTGAAAATATTAACTTGTATCATTTCCTTTGAATCTGTAAAAAATAATTGCATTTTTAGTTTACGGTAGAAAGAGTTGATACACCTACATTCTGTGATCGATTCCTGCCTTAATCAAGGGTGTATGAAAGACTTCATCACTGCTTTCTGATAATCATTAAGGTACTTTTCTGTACAAAGGTTTCTCTGAATTATTCTCCTTTCAGTTCCAGGAAACAGCAGTTGTCAGCATTGCAATTGTTGGAAAGCTTAGTGGAAAAAAAAAAAAAAAAAGAGTCATCCAGGTAATTGTAAAATGCAGAAATGAAAAGTTACCCAAATGTAAGGGGCTTTTTTTGTTTGTTTGTTTTGTTTTTCTCCTACTTTTAAATGTGCTGTGAGGATGCCACACCACTTAACACTGACTTGGCGTTGTGTTGCAATGCTTGGAGAAAAACAGCAAAGATGTTTAATACAGGAATACTGTGTAGCAGCTGGCCAAAGGTGCTGCAGTGGCTGAACTTTAATGGCCTCTTTATTAATCTATTCATTCATGGAACCAGCCTTTTGCTACAAAAGGTTATTCCCGGTTGTCTGTGGCTTTGGTACATGCATCAGTTTTGCTGTGCTGTAACAGTTATGTACTTGTCAGAAACAGATTTATGGAAACTGTCTGAAATGGAATTGCAAAGATAAGTCAGTTGTTTTGATAGAATGTTTGGAAAAGGTAGCTTTAAATAAAAACATTCCAAGAGTATTAAAAGAGTTAACTTATGTGATGTTCTGAAATGTTATTTTCTAATTATTGAAAGAGATGTTTGAAAAGAATTACTCAAATTCATCTGATGTTTCTGTATGTATGAGGTAGAAGGAGTTTTTGGTTTGGGAGCTGCATAAGGTGCCTTAGGCACTCATTTGTTTATTCTCTTCAGTAAATTTTGTCCTTTTTAAGATGGGATGTGCCTTCCCAGTGCAAGGGAAAGGTTCCGAGTTGCTAGAATTCAGACATCGCCACAAGCTGAATCTAGTAAAAGTTTGTACAACTTCTTTGGACTTGGTTTCTGGAGGACAGGAGAACCTCTGACTACAGATCTGTGTACATATCAGTGAAAGGTCTTCTGTTATAAAATGTTTTGTTTTCATTTAAAGGGAGAAAGCTTTTCAAGACTGATGATAATGCCTGTGGTTTCAGGTAACATCCTACCCGTCACGCAGTATGAACTGTTTCCATTTTCTTTCTCATACATTATTGCAATCCATGTTTTAATTTGAATCTCAATTATAGGAACCGATTTGTACAATCAATTAAGGCAAACACCTCCTTCACTGACACTATTGTTTACCAGCTTACTAACCACATATGTTGATATACAGGGTTAAATAGTTCTGTGTATTTATTTTGCAGCACTGCAAAATAAAGGCGGTTAATTAAAAAAGTAGGGAGGAAAGTAGGTTGATTCTAGGAAGTCATTAAACCTATTGGTGAGACCTGGAGCAAGCTCAGTGGGAAATTACAATCTTATCCCATTAGTTGGGATGTTACAGTAGTCCTTTGGCTATTTCTAGGGTCTGTGAACTTCTACTGACTAGTTTGTAGAATTCCAGGGATGTGAACTAGTGGTTTTGCTCTGAGCTATTAGATTTTTCCTTTTTGTTGACATATTCTTTTTAACAAAAATGTGTGCTTGTGTTTGATACATGAGAACTGGGCAAATTGTTGTTGGATGGGACATAACTGACCAGGTAAGACAGGAGTATACCAGGAAGTAAGCTGGCAGGACTGATCAGGAGAGATTTTTAAACTAGATTTGATGGAGAAGGGGAAGGACTTCTAGGTGACAGAGAAGGGACAAATAAAGCTATCATTCTAGGAAGCAACAAGGAAGAACCTCAGATTTGATGAAATTTGTCTCTAAGGAATTTCAGGAGCTTCTTGAAGAAGCTAACACCACTGATAGCCTCACCGAAGATCCTCTACACCAATGCACACAGTGTGGGAAATAATTAGGAGGAGCTAGAAGCCATGGCATAATTAGAAATCTATGATCTGATTGCTATCACACAACTGTGGTGGGATGAGTCATACAACTAGAGACTGAAACAAATTGACTGAGAGCTAGAAGCATTTCAGAAGAGATAGAAAGGAAAGAATCATGGAATTGCCAAGGTCGGAAAAGTCCTCTAAAATCATCCAGTCCAACCATCCACCTATCTTCCATATTACCCACTATACCATGTCCCACATTAGAACATCTAAATGTTTCATGAACACCTCCACAGATGGTGATTACCTGGAGTTGTGGCCAAAGTGCAAGACCCAGCACTTGGCCTGGAAAAAAATACAGGAATGCCTTTTGGGCATGCAGAGATGAGAACAAGAAAAGCAAGGTGGAGATGGAACTGGACTTAGTGAGGGATGTGAAAAGTAGCAGGAAAGGATTCTACTGGTATGTTGCTCAGAATAGATAGACCAAGGAGAATATAACCCCTGTGATAAATGAGAAGGAAGAACAGGTTTCAGCAGACACAGAGTAGGCTGAGGTACTCAACAAGTTCTTTGCCTTGGTCATTGCTGGCAGTCATGCTTCCTCCACCTCTCTGGAGAGATCTGAAATGGAGGCTGTTTTGATCCAAGGCACTACAGATATTTGTAGATGGAATAGCTGTTTAGGGAGAGGACAGTTTCTTATACTGGAATGTATCTACTTTGTGTAACTGATTGTGATGAGGACAGATGTATTGAGTCTGAGTTTTCCACAAAGGTGTGAAATGCTTTATTTCTAAATAAATACAAAGTGGAGCATTCCAGCAGGCAAATAGATGCAGGTCAACGCTGTCAAGATTTGCAGCTTCACTAACCAGTTACCCTCTAAAGCATTGGATGATAGTTTAGCGATGTCTGTGGCCCTGCATGTGCATCCACCAAATGTTTTTGGTCTTGTGCATTCTGCACAGATTCAGTAATTGTAAAGTATAAATCTGTTTTATGATGATAAATTTCAGAACAGTGTAGGCCAAATCTGTTTGTCAACTGCTGTCAGTTACAGTTAAAGCCATATTAATTTCCTATGAATTTTCTACTTGTAACCTCTTCAGTGTCTTCATCATGCTTTAATACTGGCCACTAGTTTTTGATAGAATTTTGGGCTAATATTGTTGAAGCTGGATAATATTGCAGTCAGCTGACCAGTCCACATGGAGTTACAGGTCTCATAACTATAAAAGTATGTAGCAATGTTCTGAGATATATAATGCTGCTAATGTTTAGATTTATTAAAATAATACTATAAAATAGTTCTGCATGCTGGAGAGGGAATCTTTAACCTAGTTCTTCAACTGTCTTTAGTTTTACCAAAAGCAGCAAGAGAAAGCTAAATGGGGTTCTGGGTTGTCTGACACTTAGATAAAAGTAAGTTATTTCTGAAATGTTTATTGTGTAGAGTTCTCACTTTCACATGTCATCTTTGCTTCAACAGGCTGTGTTTTTAATTTTATATTTTTGTGTGTGACCCAGTTTATCAAAGCAGTTTTCTAAATGACCTTGTACAAGATGAAACTTACCTGAGCATGTAGAACTTGTAATAAACAGACTGCTGGTTTATGTTAGTTGAAAATAGGCAGCAATCTAGTCCATTGGTATTCAAATACCCTTTTATAAATGAATTACTGAAATAAAATCTCTAACACGCCTGATAAATAATGTCAGAGGAAGCACTTTGTTACATAATGCTCAGAAGAGTATTTTCAGGTTAACAAGGTAGTTGGTTACAGTTGAACAGGGGAAGTGGTTAGACTCCAGTGTACAGTGTAGACCTAATTTTGTTAAATCAGTAGTGATTATGGCATTAATGGTGTAATGCAAGGAAAGACATGGAGGCATATAAAAGAGAAGTGCAGAAGGAACCAGAAGGTAGATAAACAGACCTCTTGATGCACAACATGTCAGAATAGTTAAAATAGCAGTGTCAGGAATGTTTCTGGAAGACTGGGAGGTAAAAAGTGAAAAGAGGCAGGAATAGCAACAAAATGCATGTTAAATCTGTATTAAGTATAGATTCCACAAAAGTAACAACTAAAAATAAAGTAATAAAAAAAATAGTAGTGTTACTTCTAAATGGAGGTATCCTGAAGCATTTTATAAGGAATGCACACGTTAAGTAGAAACTCTGCCAGCAGATGATAAACTGCTTAGTATGTAGGTCGCTTGGAAAGTAAAACCTTCTGTTTATTTCAGTAGAAACCACAACAGATACGAAGAGCCCAGTAGCACTGTTTGGCAGAGAAAATTCTCAGCTACAAAACACTTATTTTTCAACATTGTCATCATTTGGCATTTTGGCCAGCAATGAACAAGAGTCTGAGTGCTGCACTTATAAATATCTGCACTAGTGGAGGTGACGCGCTGTCAATGTCACCACGGCTGAAACGCACCACCCACTGCCTCAATGTGCTCACACCCACTGTTTTTTCTCTATAAATTTTAAGCAAGCGTCAATGAATGTCAGCGGTGATATTTTTTTTTCTGCGTGGAGGAATTAATTTATACACTTTTGTTCCGTTTGCATTTCTGTATTGGACACCATTTTGTCAGATTGCCCCCTCTGCTGCCATCTGTCAGACTGCAACTACATGTGGTGAAATAGGAAGGCTCAACTTCTACTACTGCAAATAGTACAGTAAAAGTAACAGTAATATCTGCTTCTAACATAATGGGCCAACGTGACAAAATAGGAAGCATTAATTTTAGAGCAGCCCTTTTATAATGAATCAACTTGATTTTATGTTTTAGTTTGTAAAGAGATCTCTGAAGGACATAGCGAGGGAGTTAAGAGTTAGTGTACTTATGTTTGAGACCATGCTAATTATTTACTGTTATCTGGATTGTCTTTTAGGTGGAATAGCTGTTAATCAGCTACTGAAGATGACAGAGTACTCTGTTACTTACACATAAAGTATACTTGGGGGCTGCTCTGAAAGCAGTGCTTCCTGTTTTATAATGTTGGTTGATGACATCATAGATAGATGAAAATTCTATCTGATTATATTAATGCCACTGAAAGATTCCCTAATGTCAAGTAAAATGAAAGACAAGGAGGTAAATTCACTGTCGGAATGGCAATATGATATTTATTCCTAAAACCAAGCTGAAATGTTGTAACGCAGATATGAAGTGACTGACTACTACTTTTTTTAAAAACTGTTTTGAATTTTTTAAAAGACTTCCAGTATAAACAACATAGTCTTATGTTTGTTTTATTCATAAAATGGTTCACTGTAAGCTCCTAATACTTGTATCTTTTGTTTGCTGTCTGTGCTTTTGGAATATTGGGTTAGACCATTGCCAAGGAATACATAAAACTGAGATTCATGAGGAGAAGATTGAAAATAGGGAACAGTTTTTCTCAAACATTGTATTGTGTTTAAAAGTATTAATGCAGTTTAAGAGTACAGCTTCATTGCAACTATGAAAACTGAATTTCTTCAATCCTCAAACTTTTTATATTGCTCAGGTGGGGAGCCAATGAATTGTTGGAATAACAGGGAAAGGTTCATAAATTATTTATAAGACACAGCTGTGCATGGAAGGCCAGGCATTCTATCCCTTATTCTCTTCAGATTTTTGGAAAGGAAGAGTAATTTACTTGTCCTTGGACTAACAAATTCTTTGTAATTATTTATATCAATTAAATAAATAGAAAATTCTGATAACAGAACACTATTAAATTATTCTTTGTTGGAAAGTCTATTAAAATGTTGATAAATGAAGATTTGTTTTTATTGTTTGGCACCTGGGCTATGCTGTTCATTTCATGACCTGTGAATAATTACAGATTAAGTATGCCTATTTATTTTGTTCTGTGCTGTTAGCTGCTGCACTACAGAGGACTGTTTCTCAAGCAGTTCTTGAACTACATTAATGTAAGACTGATGCAGTGTAAATACAGCTATTTTAGTAAAGGATTGTCAAAGCTAGCAAGTGTAATTTATGTAAGGGTCTCACAAGGCTTCGGCACAAAGAAAAGATCTATAGGGCCTTGGTGTCCCAAAGGCACTCAGGCAGCCCATTACAAAAGGTTGATATTGAGCTGCAGTTAAGTGAAGTGTGTTTGTTTTTCTTCATTTTTGCAAACTTCCTGAGTTGTGTAACCTTGTAGGAAGGCTTTTTTTTTTGTTTGTTTAAAGAAACTGTATCTCCACTGCATATAGTAAAATGGAGAATAAACCCGAACTTGCATATATTTCATGTTTCTTTATACTTTCTCAATATAAATTGTACTGACATTACTATTTCATTAGATAATTCTACAGCTAATTAATGATCTGTGTATGACACAGGGCGTAAATCACTCTGTATTTCATTGTATCAAATCATGGCAAATCTTACTGGATCTTGAGGATGCAAAAATAAGTAACTTAAAAAAAGTCTGCATATGTGATTTGAAAGGCTCTGAGAAGTAACAAAACAACCACAAGGGATTTAAGAAGCCATAGGATCTTAATCGGAAATTTCCTGTATTTAGGTGAATTCTATACTGTAGGTATTATACTGTGAACTTGAACTGGTGAGAGATCATGAGATTCCTTGTTAACGTCATCCCCTTTCCACAGCTCCTTCTCTCTCTTTTTTTTTTTCTTTTTTTTTTTTTTCTCCCCTCTCCTGAGTTCTCTTGTTCAGATCATGTTCTTGGACAAATTAATTTCCCCAAGTAATGAAGTCTTCCTTGCAGAGATGATGTTGCTAAGTTTGATAGCATGGGAATGAATACCTACTTACAAAACTGTTTGTTTTTATTTAAGGTTGCAAATCTTGCTTGTTCGCTGTCAACAAATGAAGATGGAATGAAAATTGTCCAAATGGCAGCTAATCACATAGAGACTTTGTGCCCACAGGTATGACTTTTTCAATTAATACCCATTACAATGCACTGGGCATGCACAGTGTTTTTTTACACAACGTAGATGTTTAGTTATGCTTTTTCAGTCTAACATTCACATTCAGTTCTCAGAGTGGTTAGTGTAGTTAAATGAAAACCGAATAACAAATGAAGGGCATGTACTTAGTTAATCCTTTTGTTATTTCTTAGTGGTTAACACAGGAATTGTGAACAGCCTATTGATTGGGAGTCTTAAGGAGTTGTAGGAATTGCAATTTAAGAAACATGCTGTTTTGTTTCAGAAATTAAACCTGATGGAATGAATAGCCTACCATGATAGGCAAATTGGGAGTGTCTTTACTTTTATTAAGCACGGTACATATTTTGACTGAACCTGAAATGTTATTACAGCTTGCTTTATTTTGTGTGTATGCAGACATTCCAGTATTCTGATTATCACCGAACTTGAGCTTTTGTCTAAAGTAGATGAATAAGAATTAACACAGCTGCAGATACTTTATTGGTACTTAACTTAGAGAAAGTGAATTCCTTCTATGTTTCTCATGTTCAGAATTACAGACATGTAGAACAGCTACATAATTCTGTTTAGAGCAGAGATGATTTGTGTGAATCTGACACGAGTTGTTTCATCCTTGAGGTAACATAATTTCAAGATCATTAGTTCTTTGGAAAACACTACAGTTCACACAGTGGCTGAAATGTTCTTATCCTTTCTTGTGCTTGAATGCTAAATATAGTTGTAATAGAAGGTAAAAAACAAATATTAGCAGTATGCTCAATTACAAGCTTGAGGAGTCCATTTTATATCCACTGAGTAAAGGACGGGACATGAGAAAAAGATATGTATGTTAGTGTGATACTCTGAAAGTGCTTTGTCTTATCATCAAATCATAGAAAGGTTTGGGTTTGAAGGAACCTTAAGGACCATTCATTTCCAACCGCACATGCTATGTACAGGGATACCTGACACTAGATGAGGTTGCCCAAAGTCCCATCCAGCCTGGCCTTAAACACTCCAGGGATGGGGCTTCCACAGCTCCTCTGAGCAACCGGTTCCAGTGTCTCACTGTTCTCATTGTATAGAATTGCTTACTTAGGTCTCATCTAAATTTACCTTCTTTAAGGTACCTCTTACCCTAACACTACACTCCCTGAAAGGAATCATTATAACTTTGTAGCACGTTGGTGTTTTTATACATATCACTGTATAAAATGGCTTTAATATGTTACTGTTCTTGTAGGATTATTAGCTTGTAAGAAGAATTTGTTAACAGCTTCTTCCAGCTGCTTTATTTCTGCAAGGGTACAAGTGGACCTTTACACTGTGTTATCATGCATCCAGTTGTAGCATTTTTTTTTTTAAACTTGAGATTATCAGTATCACATGTGATAGCAGAAACTCTTAAAGGCTAATATTGACTAAAGGATTACTTTTTTCTTGTGGCCATTTAAATTGCTAGGATTTAATTTTCTGTAGTAAAATTGAAATTGTTTTTGTTTTGCGTAATTTTCCCTTTGGTGTGGTATATTTTTTCATTTATTTATGTATTGTCTTTTTTTTTTTTTTTACCTTTTTGAAACCTTTTAAATTCATTTCAGAGATGAATTAGTTGATGATTGTAAGTTTATCTAAATGGAGAATGCTGTATGCATGTTAAAAGATCTTATTACTATTAATGGTGTGTTCATTGTGCAGCATTTGCTGCTTTCTCAGATAAGGATCATTCCCTGGGAATGCAATTGGTATTTTACCCAAGTAAGAACAGCAGAGTAAGACTTCTGCATTTTTACAGTAAATCATATTATGCTTTATCTTGAAAAAATTCTCCACAGGAAAATAATTATTTCTTAAGATCCTTGCAGAGCATATCAATTAGAGTTTGAAATGGGAGAAATTAGCATGCAGAAACCCTCAGTATTCCTAAATCTGTAGAGTAAAAAAATAAAATTTAGGCTTTTTGGTCAGAAAAATATATTGCCATAACAGAGACAAGTTGTTTGGATTTAAGTGTACAAACACTGAGTGAAAACCAAAATAAACCCTCCCCCCCCCCACACCAAATAATACCATGGGACCTTTGGATTTCAGCATCAAAATTTCCCATGTTGCCACAGCACTGGTAAAAAGGTAGATAGAAAATAGGCAAGCACTGGAGGAAAGCCTTGTAATTGTTATAATTAGTAGAAGTACATGTGTTCTCTTAATTATACTGTACTGTATTTAAAAGTTGAGAGTTGATTCTGAACTCAGGCTTTTTAAAATTTAAATGAGATTATTAGTAAATATTTACCTGTTCAATAAATTAAATAAGCTAAGAAAGTGTTAGAGCAGATATGAAACAATTTCTGTTCATGAAATTGCTTGAGGATTGTATTTTAAAAAAATATTTAATTTTATATCAATAATAATAGATAACAATAGAATGCAGAGAGAGTGCTGCTATCATATGTTTTAGTGAAGGAAATATAATTCCTGTTCATGACAATAGCTTCTGCTGGGAGATGTTTCTCGAGTGTTGTCAAATAGGCAAAATCTAAAATGTTGCTGTTGTTCTGTATGGGAATCCATGTTGCCTTCCTGGTACTCAAGCAAATCTGTCATTTCCTTAAATCTGTTAGAAAGAAAAGGAAAAGAATCCACAGAAGCAAGCAAACAATTGTATTTTTTTTAACAGAAAGGGTACAAAATGATAGTTTTTTTTCTCATCTGGGATTTGGGTTTGTTCCCCTCTTGTTTCATTGAAGAGATGTATTGGAGGAGGCCTGTTGATCCTCTGCCTCATGGTAGAGGCCAAAATAGGCAACAGATGGTAAACCTGTTGGATATGGACGTGGAAGAATTTCCTAAATATAGGACATTAGAAATGAGTAGACAAGGGTTCCAGTTTCTCTTTCTAAAATGCCATAGATTTTTACATTTACATAAGATTCAGTCTGATCAGCTTTCATGTGGCTCAACAAGTAAGTCCAGCAAGCTAGGCTAACAAAAGGAGCAGCTAAGGGTAAGAAGACTTTGTTTTGAGTCTGTAAAGATGATTTGGCCTGTCTGGGCTATAGTGTAATTATTAGGCCCCTTTTTTCTTATTTCTTTAAGGCAGTCTTCAGGCATTGTTTGCTTTATTCAGTATGCCAGTTTTTAAAGAACAGGTACTGGGAGTAAATGGAGCAAGCAAGCTAGATTGATTTCCTTTTTAGTTATTTCTGTTCTGTAATGCTGAGCACAGGTACAGACTGGGAGATGAGTGGGTGGAGAGCAGCCTTATGAAGAGCAGTTAGGTGGTGTTGGTTGACAGCAGGCTCAACATGACTCATCAACAGGCACTGACAGCCTAGAGGGCAAGCTGTGTTTTGAGGTACTGTAGCCACAGCACAGCATAGCCAGCTGGTCAAAAGAGAGGATTTTTCCACTATAGTTAGTACTGATGTGTCCTCACCTTGAAAAATGTGTGTAGCTCTGGATCTTAAAGGAGCTTAGGGACTTTGAAATTATCCAGAAGGTTGCAAAAAGGAAATCTGGTAAGAGTGCTGTTATATGAGGAAATACTGAGAGCATTTGTGTTGTTTATGCTGCAGAAGAGGCTGAGAGGTGATGTCTTTGCTCTTTACATCTTCCTGTGGAAGAGAAGCAAAGATGACATGCAGTCTCTCTTCCTGGGAACTGATGGCAGTATGTTTAGGAATGACACGAGGTTGCACCAGAGGCGACTCAGACTGGACATTAGGAAAAATTATTTACAGTGATAATGGTCAAACACTGGAACATGCTTCCTAGAGAGGTGGCTGATGCCAGTGTTCGAGAGTCAATTAGATAATACCCTTGATAATGTGCTTGAAGTTTTGGTTAGCTCTGAAGTGATCAGGCAGTTGGACTGGATTATCTCTGAATCATAGAACATCCCAAGTTGGAAGGGACCCTTAAAGATCATCAAATGCAACTCTTGGCTCAACTTAGGGTTGCCCCAAAATCAGATCATACGTTTGAAAGCACTGTCTGGATGCTTGTGAACTCTGGCAAGCTCCATGCTGTGAAGGTTTCCTTTACCCATCCGCCCTTGGGTGAAGAACCTTTTCCTGATATCCAGCCTCTGTTGCAGCTCCATGCCATTCCCTTGGGTTCTATCTCTGGTTGCTTGAGTGAGCAGATCAGCATCTGTCCTTCCACTTCCTCTTGAGAGGATGCCATAGGCCACAGTGAGGTCTACCCTCAGTCTAATCCACTTTGGGCTGAACAAACCAAGGGACTTCAGCTGCTCCTTGTACATATTCAAGTGGTCTGCACAGCTCTCTGATTTGAAGGTCTTCTGGCTGAAGTATTCTATTATGTTAAGCAAGATACTGACCTGATTAGTGGAATGTATTTTGTGTCTCAGGTTTCTAAGCCATTCACATACAGATCTGATATTATCATCTTCAGCGTTGTAGATTTGTTTATCCCAGTGTGATGAATCTGTTTTTTCAACATTAGCTGGACTGTCTGGATCTCATTTGCAGTATTCAGGGATAACAGAGCTGCTTCTTTATTAACTTATGTATCTGCAGTGTGGAGAATGTTAAAAAACAAAAACAACAACAACAAACAGCAAAAGACCCTCCAAGTTTCTTAGGAGAAGCCAGACATTGCAGCCCTTTTCTCTTTGAGTTTCAGTAATTTCAGCACAGCTGTGGTGCTTTCTTTCCTGTCTCTGAAACAGGCAGCCATCAACCTCTTACATGTATCTGGGATCATTTGAAATTTTATTTATCCATTTCAGAAGCACTGTGGCATCAAGAGTTTACTAAGGTTTTCGTTGAGTCTGTGGCTGATGGGCTAGATGTCTTTGTTGCTTCCCGATCTGGCGACAAATCAAGGCTGCTGTGTGCAAGTACCGTGCCTCTGCGCATGGGGAACAGACGGGACTCACACACAATGTGTAATGCTGAAAGTACAAGTTTAATGCCTTGAAACAAACCCTATATAGTGGTACAGGTGGCTGCCCCGGGCAGACACTCATGACCTCCCTGACTCCACCCCAGATGCATGCAGGCACGACCTACACAATACCCAATAGTCTTCTACAGACATTTGTGTTGTCATCTTCACTGATTACTCTGTGGTTCTGTGCAAAGTAGCATGGAAGCTTTGAACAGCCTCACAGTTGCAGCAGTGTGTCTTGTGGTCAGATATACAACTAAAACTTTAAAGTCCAAGAAGGACCTACCTGGTCTCTGTATCTTTTCATAATATTATGATCATATCTTTATTTTTTTTTGCTATGTTTTGCTTAAGCTCTTAATGTGAGTGCCCTGTAAATATTTTCTCAAAACCAAATGTTTTATCAGTGTATTTTTTACAAAAATCAATGGGGGATTTTATTTTTCCTTTTGAGTTATATTTTGATTTATACTTAAATTGTTCAGCTCTTCGGGGTTGATACAGATTGGTGGATATTATTTACTTATAAATTATTTTCTGAAAAGTCTGTACTTCATTGAACAAACCTGAAGATTTTCCTTGGTAGAAATGAAACTTCAGAGCTAATGAAGGGCAGCGTTCTTTTGATGTGTGTTTTGGTTTTTTTTTTACTTCTTCAGATACTGTAGTTTAGTTTTGATGCTATGGAGTTTTGCAACTGGCAGTCTATGTTTCCTATATATTTGCTTTTTCATCAGAGAAAATCAATCATCCACTTTGTTCTTTGCTCACGACATGGTGGGGGATAATGAAGAAGCTTTTTATTAGTGTCATAAAAACAGTTTGCCAGTATCACTTTCATAACTACAGTTGTTTCATCATCTTGTTTGAACAGGTTCTGATGCATTTCCTTTTTATCTGTCTTAACTCCTTTTTATACACACACAGCAGTCTTGTGCAAGGGCAGAAGTAATGGGGGAATTGCAGTCATAGAATGGCTTGGGTTGGAAGGGAACTCAAAGATCATCTAGTTCCATGCATCTGCCGTGGGCAGGATTGCCAACCACTAGATCAGGAACATGATAAATCAGTGTGTTGTCTACCATCTGCTTTAAAAGAGATAAAGCAGATGTTAGTATCTCTAACAGTGTCAGGCATCTTTGTATGTACCTTCTTCAGTCTTTTGAATCAAGAGATTAATTAAAAGTACACATCATGGCTTAATATTTCTGAATCCAAAGGACGGACGTTTTGGTGAAGTAATGCATTTTGCATGTGGCTTTTCCCTGTGTTATCCAAATCCACGCACAGTGCTGCTAAAGTTAATGAAAAAGTTCTTGTTAATCATTTGGAGAGTGGTTAGGCCCTGGAACAGGCTGCCCAGGGAGGTTGTGGATGCCTTGTCCTTGGAGGTGTTCAAGACCAGGTTGGACAGGACTCTGTCCAACCTGATCTAGTAAAGGTGTATGTTTGGTGGCCCTGCCAGGCAGGGGGGCTGGAACTACATGATCCTTGAGGTCCCTTCCAACCCAGGTTATTCTGTGATTCTGTGAAAGCAGTCTCCCTAACTCTACTGTGATAGTCTGCTTGAATGTTCCTGTATTTAGTTCCTTCTTTTACACCTTTGCTTCACAAGCAATTTAATCCGGTATACATCTCCTGTGCTGCTAGAGATTCGGTCTCCCTTCCTTCATTCACATTGTGATTTCTACTTTCTTCCCTTGTGACTAAAGTAGAATACCTGTAACTATTCAGCTGTATGCAACATGTCACTGAGAATTAATTTTGGAGGGGGGCAGGAAGGTTGGTTTTCACTCAAGTCAGTTGTATGATACAGTTTGCTCTATGGGTATATGAACCTTTCTCATTTCCTCTGGCATGGTCATCCTAATCCTAATGCTGTGGGCCAGCAAAATGTATTAGAAGGCCTAATGCTTTATGCTGTAATGCAAATAAGCTTAGCTGAATATTTACTTTGGCTTGAGCTTTACCCATAATCAGTTTGAAAGAAAATAAAAATTAAACTATGACTCTCAGATTCCATTGAAAAATCTCACATTGCCTAATTGGCTATTTTATGATAATACATTGAGAATGTTTTATTGCAAAATGCCCTGAGGTTTTCTGTTTTAATTTTCATCTTCCAGTTTCTGTTATGTAAGAAGAGAATCTTCAACAATTTCTCAGATTGTAGTATAAATGAAAATACCAACTACACATACTGAGTGGCCTCATCTTCTTTAGCACTGCGGAAGTTGCTCTGTTTTATCCTCTTATGCTTGCTCCACCTGTGATTGCTGAAGTTATTGGGAAGCCACAGGGATGAGGCAGTTTTTTAAAGTTGTTGGAGGGTATATGTTCTAGATCCATGCTACACAAAAATGCTATAAACATTCTGTAAAGAAATTATTTTTCCCTGAACCTTTAAAACTTGAAAGCTTTTTTCTTGGAAAAGTAGTCCTTTCTTTCTTCAACATCATCATTTATTGTGATTTACTAAGTTCTCCTAAGATGCCATGTTTTGTTGCTGACAGTATTGCAGCAGAACGGTAGGGAAGAGAAGAAAGGCAGTAAAACTCCATTGTTAGAGACCTGAAATAAAATACTTAATCTGGGAAGGGGAGTGGTACAGTAGGAAAGCATAGAGTAGTACATGACGGCATAATAATACCTCTCTTAAGAGATTCATTTTCACATGGTTTTTGGAAGAGAGGGGAAGACAGCAATAAAGAGCCGAGAATGTGTATAGATGTAAAATGCAGTAATAGAGAAGTATAAATAGCAGATATAAGAATGTTTTAATCATGTTGAAACAAGAAGCTGAAACCACACTGATCATGTATGATTCCATCTGCAGTTTTTTTTCTTGGTATTGAGCACAGCATTGCTATCTGCTGCTTCCCCAGTTTTGGGATGCTTTCCAGCTGCGGTACTGCATACATGATGGGGATCCTCATGGGTGCTTCAGCACCTTTGAGGCAGCTGACAGCATTGTTTGCAGGGAACAATAGATGGATGCTCCAAATCTGGCAATAACCAGTTCTGTTGCAGCAGTAAAGAAATGTGTCAGTGTTGAGGTGATATTGCAGCTGCCTCTGAGGAAACCTAGCTTAATATTCGTGGTAGCTTTTTTGTTGTTGTTCATTGTATTGTTAATAGCAATTTATTTTTTATTTTTAAAGTTTCTCTCTTCTGTTAATACTACAGTAGGAAGTGAATGAGTATATCTGTAGCATGGCCAGGGTTAGGACTATATGGTCTACATTCTTGTTTGTGCACGTATGACCTGTAACTTGCAGCTAAGGCCCAAACTTTTGGCAATTTGTAGTGTTTTCTGTACAGGTTTTCAAAGCAAAGTAGACAGATAAATTTTCCTTTCTTCACACCCACCTTCCCCTTCCATCACCTGTACAGGGGTGAACTTCAGTGAGTTTTGGGAATAATAGCATGTTTTTCAGATGTCTAATCTAGATACGTGTAGAGAGGTGAATCTCACAAATTTGGCTAAATCATGTTTCTGATGAGCTTCAGGTCTTTTAAATTATAGGTTTAAATGGTTTCCATAGAAGTAATATCAACTTCAAGATAGCAAATGACTACCAGTCTGTGTTTAAATAATTTGTTCCTGGAAGCCAAAATGCTAAAATCTCATTGAAAAAGGCAAAGGGAGGTTACATGGTCTGCGAGTGGCTTTTATACATTATATTTGAGGAATGATATGCACAAAGTCTAAGCTACATGGTCTAAGAAAAGGCATTCCAAAAAAACACAGAGCACACACCCAAACATGGGTGATGAATACTTACCTGCTTTTTCAGTTCTTTTGCACTTTTCTAATATTTCAAACTGAAATAATGAGAATGCCTCTTCAGTTTTCATTTTTACTTATCTCAGTGTTATATTAGGATCTCTGTTCAATAACCTAAGTTCAGTGCCACCTTGTTCCTCATTTTACTAGTCTGTTTTGAACCCAGCCTTAATCTTTTCAGTAACTGAAATTGGTTTCTTAGAAGTGCAGATACTTCACTAAGGTTAAAGAAAGGAAGCATTCAGTGAGCATTTAAAGATCATATAGTCCACATTTCCTTTTCTTCTTTCTTCAACTATTGCATGTTCTAGAGGGTTAAAATTCTCCTGATGACTGTTCATCTTACCCTTGTCTTAAAATACCTTGAGTGACAGAGAGTTTGCAGCCTGCCTACACAGTCTGTCTTTGTGCATAGTAACTATTTTTTCTGTTAGTTGTTGTATTTAAAAATAAATAATAAAAAAATTAAACTTTTTCCCCCCATTCAGTACTTCTGTGTTTCTGGTAGAAGAAATCATGGTTTTATTTCTTCTGATCACTTGCTTATTTTTTGTGAAGATGAAAACTGTCAATTCCATTCTCTTTCCTTCTTCAGTTACATGTGTATTTAAACTAATGTATGTGATAGACCTATCTATCACGGTCCTTGTAACAACTCTGTGACATTAAGGATTTCTAGTAATAGGCTGATGAAAATACCAAAGGTAGCATTCTCATTGGTAGTGTATTAATACGTGCAGGTATATTACAGTACTTGGCAATGTTCCTTTCTGGCTTTTTCTATGACCCATGTGCAGTCTGAACTGTTTTCTTCCCTTCCTAATTGGCAGAAAATAACTTGACATTCTCTGCTGAGGGCGTTGGCTGTGATTTTGTGTTGGCTGCTCCTTCTCTGCTTTTTCATTCTCTCATTTACTCCCATATGCCGTCACTATCCTGTAGTCACGTTGAAGATTTTCTGGCTAAAATTTTTGGATAGTCGTAAGTATCCTGTGTTAAGAAATTTGCCTACTTTATATATTCTTGGTTTGGCAGGTGGTGAGCATTTGCTTGTGCATAACTTGCTATATGCATGCGCACACACGTGCTCACAGTCATTAGTATTATTCTTTTATTTATCCCAGTAAAAAGTTTAATCTTAACTCATGAGTTCTACATGTGTGTTTTGTTGTTGTTGTGTTATCTCTTCCCCCATCTCACAGGGAAGGGAGTGAATGAACAGGTTTGGTCATTGTGTTTTCTCTCTTGCTTTCTGTCTTGATTTTTCATGTCAGGACATTGAAACCAGGCATTGAGAAGAATACCGTATGCCTCTTTTCTGCACTGGGTAGAATGGTGGTTAGGAACTGAAATTACTCACTTTTGATATAGGGAGAAAAAGAGTATTTCAGTGCAGGTCCTTTGCTTCTTTAGTTTGTGTATTTGTTTGTACATGTATAGGTTTTTTTCATTACTGTCTTATCCAAGTGTAAACATCACAGGGCACAATTTCTTACAGGTTGGAAATGAAGTCAAACTTTTATTATATTTTATCACCTCTATTTGAATAGAAATCATAAGTGGTTAACTCCATCAATACAGGTACTGAGAGATGTGGTTACAACATAACTGAAAAGCTGTTCTGAAGCAGAGTTAAATAACTTTGTGGTTGTATGTTTTTCATTTGAAGTGTTTATTTTAGTAAACAAACAAAGTAATTTAAATTACTGGAAAAGCTATATGTCAGTTGAGGATGGCTTTATCATAATGTGTTACTGCCTACTTTGAAGTATTTATTTAAAGTACATTGTTTAGTGTCAAAGGTTATATGCAGAGGAATAATATCAGAAAAATGGTAAATACGTATGCTTGTAAAAATGGGTATTAATAACGTTTTAAGTTCCCAGCTTTAACTCTTTGCAAAAAAGCGTTTTCCAGAGCCTGCAGTAGAAGCAATATATGTATATGGAAATGAAAGCCTTCAGCACTTTGAGAAGTCTGTTGACTTGAGAAGCCAGAAGGAATTGGCTATCAGAGCATAAATACACATCTGCAGGGAAAGACCTTATATTCCCAAAGAAATAGTGCTGCAAATGAATAGTGCATATGGGAATGCATGCAGAGGGGCCGCAATGATAGTTTGCTTATCCCTAGAATATGGGCACCTTTGCTATTGTCTTCGAATTGGCTTTTCAAGGTCTCTGGTGACTCACTTATAATAATGTATGCATTCTGATGGAGTAGAAATGACCAACTTTTTTATTCATATCATCATTGCTGTGCTATTGTTATGTTTCAAATATCTTTTTTTCCCCCCATTTTTTTTTTTTTCTTCCAAACGTTAGTAATAAAATGATCCATGACTTTTCAGTGATCCAAACTGTACTTGGCATTCATTTTGGGAGGGCTTCTCATCTCCCTGGGATTTACCATATTTCTTCTTAGATTTTATTGGAGGAGAGAAATTTGTATAGAAACTCAAATAAATGTTACCTTCCAAACATTATGTATGTAAGCAGAGTATGTTTCCTGATAACTGCATCTAAAAAGTGTAATTGAGCAGGAAATTGGATGATGGTTTTCACGAGTGCACCTGCTTTTAGGTATGGGATCGTACCACTGGGGCAGGTCTGCTGCCAGATGATACAGCTGCTAAATGATGTTTCTGCAGGTTTTGCAGATCTGGAATATGGATAAAATAAGATTATGTAATGCATGGCAAGGGGAATAGGTTGAAGAGGTGTCTGAAAATGAGGGGGACAATGGCATGTTTAGCATAAACTACATTTTAGTTAGAAATGGAAAAAGAGTCATCAGTTGAAGTCCCTTTCTGGATTTGGCTAGAGCAGTGCTTTGTGGAACACTTGTTCACAGGCTTGTCATATCTATTATTTTAAAAATCACAGGCTTTGTTTTAAGCACATTGTGTCAGTCTTCAATGAAACTTGTCTTTAAATGTATGTTGTGTGGTTCGTGAGCTGCATTTCTTTTTTTTTTTTTTTTTCCTTCTTCTGTTTTGTAAGCAAACAGCTTAACCTGTAGCTAGTGATTTTGGATTTTGAGATGCCTCTGATTTGTTTTAAGTGCATTCTATCAAATCATAGATGCACAGCAAGTGATGCTTTTCATCAGGTATTTGAAAATCAGGTTCTGCTGCTTTGAAAAGAAGAGTAAGGAGAACCACTATTTTCAGATTCTAATTGCTCAACTGCTGAGTGCTTTTCTCCTAGCATTTACTTTTTGCTTTTAATCAGTATTAACTCGATATTTTCTTTCCTGAATTTTTTGTGGAAATCTTAATAGTGTGTGATTTAAGACTATCTGCATGATTCAATTATATAAATAAGACAAAATTAATTGTCGAAAGAGTTGAAAGTCTAATTTAAATAATTTAGTTATTTTAATCTAGAAAATGAGCATGACAGATTGAGCTTTATTCAGTGTATTGCATAGATTTAAGCATAAGATTGCATATACTTTGTTTTCCAAATGAGAAGATAATTTGGTGCAAGTTGCAGCTATTTGGTAATAATTCAAAGTGGTAAGTGTCCTCCTTGTGTTTAGAAGACAACCAAACAGTGTTTAAATTAAACAATATTTAAGTGTATTTGTTACGTGATTAATAATTAAGTAGCATCTTTGTGATGATTAAATTCCTGTTTTATGAAAATACACAGTAAATCATTTTAGTATGTTGGTATACTACACCACATTGGTGCGATTTCATATGCAGCAGTTTAAATGTTAATTATACAGTCTTCCTTAGAAAAATACTTAATGTACTTGTTATTTTAATCTAAAACAAGTAAAATGAGGATCTTTTTGGCAGCTCAATGTGGATAGTGTTTGGTTCACTTGACTTTTTTGCTGTTGCGAGGGGTTCTTTATATGTTTGTCTTTTTTAGTGCTTGCTTTTTTTCCCCTCCCCAGAATTTGATTTTCATTTAATTTCCACAGCTGCTCTCTGTCTTCAGCTTCTCTTCAAAACTGACTTCTTTTTACAACTTCTCTCACAGATTTGTGGTTTTTTTTTTTTTAGTCTATGGTAATGATAATTGATGCTGTTCTCTCTTGAATGGCACAGAAATGATTTGTAATTTTTTAGACGTATGGTGCTCCAAAATGGATGATATTGCACTTAAAAGAATAATACTTCAAAAGTAGAGCAAGAAACTTGCCCTCATAATTTTTCAGATACTGTTTCTGCTTGTTCTTCTCAAATTGTTGCTTTCGCTAACAGTATTTTCTACTTTGTAGTCAGTTAGTATGATAGACTTGCTTCTATTGGCTTATGTAATGTAAATTTGACTGTTTTTTTCTTCATTGTAGTTGCATACCTTCTTCCTTCTCCAGCTACCTGGTAAAGTAATAATAAGATGGTCTATTCTTCTCTACCAGAGCTGTTAGTAAAAGACTCAATCCCAACAGTTTTATTCTGAAAGCATATATATATTCTTCTGTTATAAGAGCGTGAATATTACTAAAATTTCTAATTAATTAAATTTCACCAATCGTGTAATAGGTTAAATAAAAACAAAAGTAAAACAGATTACTTGTTCAGTTTATAATCTCAAGCAGAGTCAGAAGGATTGGTAGTAGTATAAAGCACCATTTAAATTTAGGGTCAGATATTTCCTAGTTCGTATTCTTTGGTATAATGGAGTTGTTACTGTGGCATGATACTTGAACTGTTTCATGAATATCTACCATCAACACTGGGGATTAGTGTGGCATGTTGTTTTGATTCTTTTTATTCTTTGCTTTAAATAGTATTTCAACCACTTCCCTTAATAAATAATACAGTTTGAGTTATGTAATGTTTTTGGATGTAACGTCAATAAAAAGCCATATTAAAGAAAGCCCTATGGCTAATGAACTGATTTAAGTGGTGTCTAATGAAGTAGTAATTTTACCATCTAATATTTTATCTAACATTAGTCCCTTCTAGGAGGGATGTAATTTACCCTCTTAATTGTGGACATATCTACTACTTTTAGGCCTAACTGATTTAGAAATACCAGAATGATGCTACTTTTTATCTAGTTTTTTCTACATGTTATTTCCTTGCCATTAGTTATGTATCTGTTGTTCTGGTAACATGCTTTTACATGATAAAATCTGATAATATCTCTTTCAGTGAAAATACTCCATAATAGGGGCTCTTCTTTCTTTATGAAGCTAAAAAAGAAGTTAACTTTGGCAGTGCCTAACATATAATAGTTTTACAGTGAGTGAAACAAAAGTTGGAATAACGTAAATGCTGCTCTGCAGTATTAAGCTTTGAGTGAAACTTTGTTTCAAAATACATAATTATTTTGTTGTGTTGTGTGTTTGTTTTGCACAGGTTATTAATGCAGCTTTAGCTCTTTCTGCGAGACCAAAAAGTCAAGTTGTAAAAAACAACATGGAGATGTATAGGAGCATATGGGAGAATCACATCCATGTTCTTACTGAAGCTGTGGATGACATAACAAGTATTGATGATTTCCTTGCTGTATCAGGTATGATAGCTATTTTAGAATCAGATTATTCCTACGTGTGCTTCAAAAACGTTTCATACGAGAGTTACTTTTCATTTGGAAATGAGCAAGATCAGTTTGTTTAAGGCTTTGTGAAGCCTACTGTATGTTTTAAATGTCCCAGCATGGTAAGTGTTTCTAGTCTGTACAGTGTAGAAGTCATTTGAACAAACTGTAGGTGTGTGAAGCAGAATTTCTTTCTTACAATGGATACATTTATCCAATCCTTATGGTTTCATCTGCTTCTAACTTTTAAAATCCTTTGTGCTGTGTGAAGTCATTTTCTGTGAGAGGAAGTATGTATTGGTGTGTATATACCTAGAAGATTGTCTGGGTGTTTCCCTTCCCTCCCACTGTAATATTATGAAAAATTGTGTAATTTAGTATTCAATAGATCCAGAGCCTTCATAACTGTTATTTACAAAGATAATACCAACAGAAGCTTTTCCTGGGACACTTAATTAATTGATAGATGATTTTTAAGTTCAGGAGGGAAAAGAAAGTGGTACTAAGTCAGTTTTGATAGTTTGGTTTTTCTTAAGCAGTGCAGGTACCAAGCTTCTGGTCATCCAGAGTTTTTCTGGATGTGCTTATGAATTTATGTAAGTAAAATTTGGTTCTACAGTAATTTCTGTAATAGACATAGAAGTTAGAAATCACAGGGCTACTTTTTCATGTTGATACCTTTAAAAACACCTTATTAACAAAACAGATGCATTGTGGTATTCCCAGAAAAGTTATTTCTGTGTAGTTGGGAAGAGGATACTTCAAAATTTATTCAGTGGAGGGACCTTTTAATGATAGTATTTTCTTAAGCATTGTGTCTTCAGCATAGAAACAGGAGCTACTAACCACCTGTTCTACTTCCTGCTCTTCAGAGAACAAATGTATGCTTTTGACTTAAAGTAATATAGGCAGAAAAAAAACCAAAAATCGTCATCTTCTCAAAATGTGGTTTAAATTTTTGTTTTTCCTTATGGCTGCTGTGTCATTTGTCTGCCCTTTTTTTCTGCATGAATACATAGAGCTGAATTCCATTTGTTAGGATTGTGTAGTTCATACAACAGTGTGGAATATGTAGTAACTATTCCAGGTGATGTCTGAACAAAGTTTATTTTCTGAAGTCATTACTTGTTCATTAAAAGACTTCTGTCCAAAATCAACAACAAAAACAAAAAACCCCGAACAAATCTTTGTAAATTGATCAATCTGACATAAACCTGTGTATTCCTGTATATTTTCAAAAATTCAATTTTTACTATGGTAACTGGAAACTGCTGGACTGGAGTAGCAAGTGGTATTCCTCTTGTGATCTGAAACATTGTTTTTGAGACAGTGCAAAAACCATAAGCAAGGATGGCTCTTATGACTCTTTTTGAGTTTGCCTGTTGCTGGATACAGATCTTCTCTTAGCTTCATGCTTCATACCTAACCAAGTGACCTAGGTTTGAATGTAGAATTTCCTGAGAAACAGTATGAATTGTTTGGAGTTCCTGTCCTAAATGTTATCTAAGCATCGTAGTATGGAAAAACATAACCTGAGACTGTATTTAATAGATGCTGTTTGCAAACCCTTCTTTTGCTTACAAGGTTTGGGAGGTTGCAAGTTTGAAATTTTCCTAAGTGATACCAGAACCATTACTAAAGTGAAGAAATGGGTCAATTTTCTCAATTAATAATAAATCAAATCCTAAAATTTTTACCTACTATCAAATATCCTGTTTTAAAATTCTGCATTCAAATTCATTGAACTAAACATTTCTTTTTGACTACACAACTGTGATCCCTTTAAATACCAAAGTTCAGATACTTTTTATGATTTCCTTGGTTTGAAGAATAATGTTAGAAAGTATATTAGTACATGGAAAAAGAAATATCCATTAGTGGGCAATTACTTGTTTCAGAGTAAATCCATAAATTTTTTATCTGTTCTACATTGCTTGAGTATAATGGAGTGATTCAGTGTTTCACAGTTCACAAAAGCAGAAGCTGTAACTTAAGTAGCAGTGGTGTGCAGGCCTCTGTATCATGAGGTCCAAAGAACTGAGCATCTTAAAGTTATAACGTAGCGCCTATTAAAGGCATTGCTAAAAAATTGTGCAGAGCTCAGCACTCACTGTTTCATTGATTTAATAGGTTGTTTTGTTGTCTTAAAAAATAAATGGAATTAGGAGTAATATAGCTAAAAGGATAGAGAATAATTGAGCTCTGCAAAAAAAAGGTCTCCTTGTTAATCTTCATGAGCCAGTTGTGGGGTTGCTGAAACAAAACGTATGGAAAACCTCTTTCACTCTTCTGCTGTGGTATGTGTCTGTTTCTAATGTAGCACAAGGAAGAGACAGTAACCTGTTGTGGATGAAAAGGCTGAGGGAATTGTGAGCATTTGAAAATGGAGGGGAAAAGAAAGGTACTAAAAATTAACAGTTATTGTATGTACTAATTATGCTTTTCATATTTTTCTAAGTAAATTGGTGTCTTATTTTCTGATTCATGAATCCTCATGAAATTGTTTTTTTGTTTATCTGTTTCAGTTTTGTTCTATTCATTTATGTGATAACTCAGGTTAAAGGAAAATCAATACTTCAGAGACAGATTAAATTAGTTCTCTTATAAGGTAGGAAGAGGTCTAATTGCAAATAGCCTGTTTAAATGAATGCTTATTCATTTAAAGGAAAACAAGAGCTAATGAACTGTGTAAAAAGGTGTCATTTCAAATATGAAACATGACAAATAATGATACCATTATTGGTAGATGCTCCTAGGAACAGAGAATCACTGTCTGCCTATCAGTTTTGGATAGTTTATTAAAGTAAGAAAAAAAGTGGATATTAATCTTTATGACATACTGTTACAAAGTTTAAGTGGTCTTATGGCCCAAACAAGAATATGAACTAAGTGAACACGCCTTTTTTGCTACCATAATGTAGTTTTTATTTGGTGTCATTAAGTCTTCTTGAGCTTGACAGTAGCAGAAACAAACAGGGGAAAAAAATTCCCTTGTCTTTTTGCAAAGGCTTGGGTTTAAAGATATAATTTCTGTGAAAACACAGGTAAATTTGCTGCTTCATTTCTTTACTAACACTGTCTTTTAAAGTCTGAAGTCTGTGCTGTTAACCGCAGTTTTTACAACCAGTAGCAGTCTTTAATAGTTAATTAGGAATCAGGATGTGCTGTATGAAATTTATTAACCGGAATTGCAACAGGTACAAAATTGCAAAACAGAAAAGTAGAATGAAAGAATAAAAGATACTTGAAGAAAATTCTTGATTATGTAATCAAACATCTTGCACAGGGCAGGACAAACTTCAAATTAGATCAGGTTACTTGGGTATTGTTGAGAGAAAGCTTAAAGATCTCCAGGAGCAGAAATTCCCTGGCTGCCCTATGCAAGCTGGAAAATTGTTTGTTTTGTCTGATTTTCCTTTTTGCATCTAATTGTAGAATTGTTTGTGTTGAAATAAACCATAAATACTATGTAGTTTCAAACACTCTGCTGTGGATGGATAGGGGTTGAATACTTCCACACATGATGCTTCCACAACATCTCTGGGCAGCCTGTTCCAGCACCTCACCATTCTCTGGGTAAAGCATTGGTTCCTTATACCTAATCTAAATCTTCCTTCTTTTAGTTTAAAGCCATTAACCATTGTCCCGTTTCTACATTCTCCGTTAAAGAGTCTGTCCTGGCTTTCCTGTAGACACCCTTTAAGTTCTGAAAGACCATAATTAGGTTTTTCTGGAGCCTTTTCTTCTCCAGCCTGAACAAGCCCAACCCTCTCAGCCTTTTTTCATAGGAGAGTTGCTCCAGCCCTCTGGTTGTAGAGTCTTAGAATGGTTTTGGTTGGAAGCGTCCTTTAAGATCATCCAGTTCTAATCCCCTGCTATAGGCAGGGACACCTCTCAATAGACCAGGTTGCTCAAAGTCCCATCCAGCTTGGCCCTGGGCAACTTGATCCAGTGTCTCACCACCCTCATAGTAAAGAAATTCTTCTTAATATCTAGACTGAATTTACCCTTTTCCAGTTTAAAACTATTTTCCCTTGTCCTGTCACTGCATGCCCTTCTAAAGTCCCTCCTCAGTTTTCCTGTAGGCCCCTTTCAGATACTGGAAGGCTGCTGCAGTGCCCCCTCAGAGCTTTCTCTAGGCTGAAGAGCCGCAGTGTTCTCAACCTGTTCTCATAGGGGAAGTGCTCCAGCCTTCAGATCATCTTCGTGGCCCTCCTCTGGATCCACTCCAAGAACTCCATGTCCTTGTGTTGGAAGCTGCAGAACTGGACACAGTACTCCAGCCGAGGTCTCGTGAAAGCAGAGTAGAGGGGCAGAATCACCCCCCTTGACCTACTGGTCACACATCTTTTGATGCAACCTAGGATATGGTTGGGCTTCTGGGCTAAAAAGGGCACCTTGTCAGCTCATATTGAGTCTTTCAACTGATACTCCCAAATCCTTTTCCTCAGGGCTGCTCTCAAGCTGTTACTTTGACTAACACGTGTCTGTGCTTGGTATTGCCTGACCCAGTACAGGGCCTTGCACTTGGCTTTGTTTAGCTTGCTGAGTCTGGCTTGGGCCCATCTCTCAAACCTGTCCAGGTCCCTCTGGATAGCATCACTTCTTTCTAGTTTGACAGCTGCTCCGCTCAGCTTGGTGCCATCTGCAATCTTGCTGAGGGTGTACTTGATCCACTATCCATGTCGCCTACCCGGGCAGCAGATGTTGAATAACACCAGTCTTAGCACAAATCCTTGAGGAACGCCTCTCGTCATCAGTCCCCACTTGGACACTGAACCATTGACTGCAACTCTCTGAGTATGAACTACAATTGGAGTCTGTTAAAATATTGTAAGCAGTACCCAGTGCAATCTCTTCATTTGCAGAGCCAGTCTTGTAATCATTGCATTTTTTCAGGAATGATAGACAGCTGAGCTTGTGGTAATTTGTGCTTTGTTAAAGTCATGAGTATTTAGATATGAACCATACTTAGACTTGTGGTCTAGTAGCAGCTGCTGCTTTCTTTTTCAGTGGTCTAAACTTTCTTTCAAAATTATTTTTAAATTTTTATTACATAAATATATATGTCAAACTCATCTTTCACAGAGCTGTGCTTTCCTGTACTTGCACAGACACATCCAGCTTGGAGATTTATGAGATTTCAGGAGCTTTGTTTGGAATACGTGTGAGGTGAAGGAAGTCGATGGTTGCTGGGTAGGTGGTTTCTCTTTTCACAGTGGTCATTTTCTTCCAATGTCTGTAGATGCTATGCCAACTTGAATCCTTCCTAACTCCCTGCAGGAGTGTAGGTCTTCCCAGTTGGGTTGGGAGGATCCCCTGTGCTCATAGAAATTACTCTGTTACAGATTGCTGAAACAAGCACGTTACATTTTGTTTAGATTTCAAGGTGAGTTGGACAAATAAAATTCCAATGTTCAGCACTTCCTCCCTGTCAACTCCCAGCACAATTACTTTTATTTATGTTTCTGTCATTGCTATTTTAATTGTTCTAACTATGTAGGTTGCTCCAAAAGTAACGCCTCCTCCTCATTTCCATGGAAACTACAACTGATACTAAGAGTATAATAATGCTATTTGATAGAAAAAATTGTCAGTAAATTACCAGCTGCTTTTCAACAGTCATTACCATCAGCTCTGTATTTTGGCCTGCAATGAGCAAGGATCTGCATGCCATGCTTGTAAAAATCTGCACCAGCACAGGTGACCCGCTCTTGCTGTTATCCCTGCTGAAACACAGTACCCACAACATCATTCTGGTGACACGCACTGGTTGGTATCCACAGATTAAAATTGCATTTATTTCTATTTCTTTTTGTTCAGTGCCAGTCTATTGCCAGTTTTTTTAAATATTTCTTGAATAAAACCATGCTGTCATGTCTCTGATGTTGAATCAGCATTCAACATTATTCACTGTCACACTGTTTGAAGGAATTCTCAAGAAATGTTTTCTTTATACTTCCTCAAAAAAAAAAAAAGAAAAAAAAGAAAAAAGCTTTATTTATTTATTTGGTATAAAGAAATCCTTTTTTTTTGTTTTTTTGTTTCTTTGAAACAAAATCAACAGTCTTCCAGGTGAATATAACTTGTGATCTACCTCAGGTCAATTCATGACATTTAGAGAATGAAAGATGCAAAGCATCAGAAGTAATTAGCATAATTCACCCTGCCCTTCTCTGCTCATTCTGTCTGCTAACCAGAGGTCACAATTCTTTTAGGATCTGTGCTTTGTCTCACAGCAGTCTTCATAGTTCATCAATGAAATGAGTATGCAAATGTAAGATTTCATTTTTTTCCAGCTTCATGTACTCTTCTGGCTTTGGATTGTTGGGTGAAGGAAAAGGGGCTGTTAAAACATACATTGATCTTTGCCTTGGAGTCATGTTGTGCTTATATCATTCAAGGTTTTGAATAATTTCTTCATTTTTGCATACATATATCAACTATTACAGGAGTTCTTATATAATTGAGGTCTATTAATAAAGTTGGTCATGAAGTAGAGAAACAGTGCGTGATATGTGTAGTCATCTGCAAGCTGTTCAATTGTCTTATGTTTATTTCTGTCTGGAGTAATTTAATCATGTTGGTTTGAGCTTATGTAATAACTGATTGTATTTACTGCTGGTTAATTGGCAGAGCATTTGAATGGTAGAACCACATGGGTTTGTGAATTCAGTGGACATCCTGGACAAGGCAAGATTGGAAGGAGAATGGCAATTAGATACGATAAGTTTTTTTTCGTTCTTTGTTTATCAATTGCTCTTATCAAAATAGAAATTCTAGTTTTCATGGCATCCTTTGTCCTTCACTCCACTAAATCAGCATCTGAGAAGGCAGGAATTTCGTGCTAATTGTGCTGTAACTGGGAAATGCATCATGCGCATTAGATCTGGTTTTATTTCTGTTGTCTGCAAAATCTTGCTGTGTTTTCATGGTGTTTGTGGCTTTTTTTAATCCAAGTAATTGGCACTACAAGTAGCCTAAATGTGACAAGAGGTCTTTGTACAGGTTGGTTGCTGTAAATATGTGAACAGAGGCAGGTGATAGAAGGTTTGGAATTGCTGAAACTGACATGGAAGTTTATTGAGAGAGAATCCCTGCACTGTCTAGAAGTTTTTTTGAATAATATTACTTCAGTTGTGTAAAATCCTGTTCTTCCTTATTTTCTTTCTTATTCCACTGGAGGTTTTAGATACAGTGGGAAGCTTTATATATTTATATATTATTGAAACTCAATAAAAATTGTAGGTTTTTCTGTTCAATGTTGTAATGTTTGAAAATTTAGAAAGCAATTTATATTTGATTTTATCTAATATTATTTCTAAATTCCAGTGCATTTTCATTGAAAATCTCCCCTTTCTTTCCCTTGCCACTCTCAAATCTTTTCTTTCCTTTGGCATTTACCTGCTAGAATTTCTAGAAGCTCTGTCCTCCCCATACTTCATTATCCTTCTTTTGTGGGTTTATGATTTTTGTTCTTTGTATTCTACATCACAGTATTGTGTAATGTGCTGAAAGTTAATGCTTCAGTTCCGTGGATTGTCAGTAGTTTCTGGATACCTTTCTCAGGAGGGAAGAACTATGAGTCCCAGAAGACTTCACTGTTCCATTTCTGTTTTCTGTTCAGAGGGAAAGATAAAACTGCTCATGAGCCACTAGACTGCCCTTTCTTTTTACTGCTTATCTCTGCAGTGTGTGCTCCCCAGCCCTCTTGCCTTCAGCATTAAAATAAGGCCTTCAGTTTTGGATACTCTCTCATTTTATTTGATTTATGAGCTTCAATTCCTATTATATTGTGTTATCTCGCATTCTGCTATCATGTTTGGTATATTAGTTCTTTTCTCCCTTATTGCTGCTGTTTTGTATTAGGCCCATCTACCTACTTTCTCCCTACCTTTTCCCTACCACCTTTGTGGTAGGGTCTGAGTCAGGGTATGGGTCTGTGTGTTCCCCCCACCCCATTAGTCATGGAACCCAGACTGAACCAGCCCAGAACCTTAGACACCTTTTAAAAGAAATTTTACCTTTTGGCCTTGGGGTTATGTCTTTGTCTTAGACAAATTTTAAAAATGAAAGACTGTACTGTGGGCACTGGTTATTGCCTTAAAAAAGGAAATGTAATGAATGAAGTCTTCCATTGCAGTATAGATTACATAGAGTCTGCTCAATAGGTTTTAAGAAGCATCACTGAATAAGCTACTTGCAGCCTGACCTGTACTTACTAGCAGATGGACATACTGTAGGGAGAGTGAGGTCTGTTGAAACACCTTAAACTTTGCTGCTTCAGATATTTGCAGTAACTTCAGTCTTACAGTGTAACAAAGTAGAATGAGCAAGTCAGATCTATGGGTAATATCTTTAAGGCTGTTCACTTCAAGTCATGCACTACTGCAGTTACAGATAGAGAAGCATATCTGTGCATTTGTTTGTGTATGATTGAATTATTGTCGGTAAAGCTCTTTCCTGTCAAATTAATGTCAACTTACAGTCACTGTATTTTATCTATGGCTATTGTAATTGAGCAGATGGGTATTTTATGAGTGCAGATGATGCTCATCAACATTGGTGTGATTGATTCTATTAATTGTGGATTGAAAGCATTGAAGTATGAACCATAGAAAGCATGTAGTATGTTTGTGCCATAGCAAATAAATTATGTGAATATGTTTTAGTTCAAACTGACAAGCTGTGACTTGGTACAGGGAAGTCCTTACGTAGGCATGGTGTTGTACCATCAGAGGCCTTTCTGTTTTGGGTATGTTCAGGATTGACATAAACTTTCTTTCACCACAGGCTACAGGTACACTCTTGGAACTTGTATGCATCCCTTCAATGTTGTGTGTCGGATTTTTAAGAAAAACTTGTTTAACTAGTCATAATATTTAAATGCCGCATAACTAAACAAGGTGTCTTTGTGTAGTTTTTAGAATTGCATTAATAAGAATATGATGTAGAATTATAGGTCTGTGGTTTTGTTTATGTGGAAAATATTCCTTGTTCATGACTATTCCTGTTGCTGGAGAATGTGGAAAGCATTTAAGCCTTTGTAGAAGGGCCTTTTCCTGGATTAGTTCTGCATTAGTGGTACATTGTAACTTCAGGGTTTAGTGCCCACTTTGTGGGTAAGCATAGGAATTTACTGTGCAGTACCTTCTGTATGCTTTTTTTATTTCTATGATTTAGATCATAGTGGCTTGGCTTTTTTTTTTTTTTTCTTTATTTGTCTGGTAAAAGGAGAAACCCTTGTTTTTGTTACTGTTGTGTAAACTGTAATCATGCTACCTTTTGTGATATCAAGGAACTGAGAAGGTTCTTAAGAAATTGACTATTTTGATAAAGGAGAGAAGAGAATGTTCTTTTTATTATTTGCAAAGCAAATACTGCCTGTTTTTTGGTTTCTGAAGAGTTCTTGTTCAATCAAGGCTATAGATTAAGAGATTTAATGTGTCTGTTACTTTGTTGTGAAACTTGTAATTACTTTTCTTTTAACCCTGTGATGCTATTATAACTTTTTTAATGTTAAAAGCAAACACTGGCTTTAATAGTGCTCAAGTGCAATGAATTGCAAGGCCAATATTCCAACCTGTGAGTACTCATAGCATTGAATTTTAGATCTTGATCAGGCTCACATTTCATATTGCTTTTGGTAGTTAGTCATTAAGATAACAAGCGAGACAGTTGAAGCCATTGAAACTGCAAAAACATGGCAAATGCTTGGACGGGGAGTAATGAAATAATTAATCAGATTTCTGGCTTGCTTATCTCTCTTTATATAATTAGTTTCCCGTCAGCAGTTCAGAGCTCTGGTTCAATGTATTACTATGTTGCAAGTTCATAGATGAATGCATTGCAAAAATTGCTAATTATAGATTTACTGACAGCATGTCAATGGAGATAAAAAATTTAAAAAAAAAAAAAAAAAGCTGTTCAGATAGTTGGGACTAAACATAATGTTTTCATGGTGACTTCTAAGCATTTTCATGCTGTCGTCTTGGCATCTGCCCTAGCTAAATACAATGCCATGCCATGAAAGAGCAAGTCTGTAAGAAATCTATGTAGAGATGTATGCTCTTACAACAGTGCTGAAACAGAAGGTAGGGTGTACAACTTGTTTCAATTCCATTTATCTCTGGTTTATTTGGTGTGATTATGAAGTGCTTCAAGACAGATAAGAATTACCTATGCTAAAGCATACACGCTCCCTATTCATGGCACCAGTCTGCCCAAACAAGGCATACAAAGGTTTCTTTTTCCCCTGCTCCCTACCAAAGACTTTAAAAAGATGGTGTTATCAGTGTTGATAGAAATTAATACTCTAACTTGTATTTCAAGACTTTGTATTTAAATTTCCTTTAGAAATCTTGGATTAATATGTTGTTCCTGGTAGCTTGTTGCTACTTATTGTATCCATTTTGTTTTAATTGAAAATTTAGTGTTACTTTCTACTTCCCTTTGGTGTACAAAGCTCACTCTGAAAGTAATGCCTCCTATTTATTTCCATAGAAACTACAACAGATACAAGGAGTACCGTAACACTGATATAAAAGTTTCTCAGTTTTAAAACTGTTTTCAGCATAGTCACCACCATTAGCTATGCATTTTTTTTGCCAGTGGTGAACAGGAGCCTGCATGCCATGCTCATAAAAATCTGCACCAGTTGAACTGATCCATTGTTGGTGTCATCACTGCTCAAATACACCACCCACGGGTGGTGCTCTGTTGTCCCATCCACTGCTTGATCTCCATAATCATTCATCCAGCATTGGTGAATGTCAGTGGATGCCATTTTTTTTCTGCATGGAGGAATTCAGTTCCACACCTTTGATTTATATGTGCTTCCATGTCAGGTGCCATTTTTCAGATTGCTCCTCTGCTGCTGTCACATAGCAACAAAGTATAACAGAACATTGGTAGGAAAGTTCATCTTCTGCCACACCACCAACATTCACCTCTGGTGTCATTGACCAACATAATAAAATAGGAGGCATTACTTTTGGAGCAGTTCTCATTCATTTCCTTGCCACAAAAGTAGGATCCAGTTCCTAATACACCAACATAATTGAAAATTACTCTTGTTACACTGATTGCTTAGATTCAAATGCAAACAATGTAATGATGTGGCATATTTTAGGTAACATGTATCAGTAGGGATTACATATTTAAACATTCCATAACCTATGCACCAAGTAGAATTGCATCCTGATTTTTGGAGAACTTTTCTGGCAAGTGTTGCACTATGGAAGCCTGACACGTATACGTTTTCTAATTCAAAATTTTCTGTATCTGTTGCTAATGTTATATGGATGTCCGAGACATGAACTTCTTGTAGCTCTTCAGAGGGCAAGAGTAAATGAGAAGATATGCAAAATTACCCAGGAAGTAGGCAGGACTGAGTGGCAAGGTAGTGCAGTTCTGCATTGAACTCAGTTGTTTGGATTATTTAATCCAGAAACTGAAATTCCACATTCAGTTCCCACTCACATTTTAATGAATTTCACTGAGTTTGTGCTGAGACCTATAGGTATCTGCAAGATTCATTTCTTACCACAACCTCTTTTATCTAAGAGATAGCAGATCTCAGTGCATAGTAGTGTTATAGTTCTGAAACTTACAAGCTGTGCCTTTGCTACTGAAAGGCAGCCAAGCTTGTGTGTAGCATATCAAACCTCTGGTTGTTTTTTTCTTGTTGTTTTTCAAAAAGAAACTTTACAAAACGCATACAGAAGTGCACAAGATAGAAGAAACTGATTGCTCAATACGATGCACTTTGTTAAGTCTCCTTTTAATAATGAGCAGTAAGATACTAATGAGTTATTCTCTGTTGACTAAAAAGGAGCCTTGGTATGTCCAGCAACTGGATAGGACATGCTCAAATGGACAGGACATTTCCTTGAAGCTGGGAAGCCTCAGCATGTCATGGGGAAAAAAAAAAACAAGCACAAAACAACACTGAGTGCAAAATAGACAGAAGATCTCCAGCTGAATTTGTAGATTGCATGAAGCCTGACTTGTGTGTCCAAACTTCTGTTGTTGATGAGTGTAAAAGATGTTTTTAATTTAGTTCCAGCCATGTGATAGATGGTATCATAAAAACAGACCAAAAACCCAACTTCTCCCTCTGCCTAAAACAAATAAACAAACAAAAACAACAGAAATCACAAAACAAAAGCTAGGGAAAAACAACAAACAATGTGTCTCACTTTTATGTACAATGTATTAAAAGTGATTACATAATATTGGAACCCTACTGCAATAGTGAGATTGAGTGTTTTTCCTCAGTGTGCTGACGTTTCTGCATTTTCTCTAGAATAATAATGCAGTAACAGAAAAACTTGTTTTACAGTTTTCTTGGCCTTATTTCTGACTGCAGTCTTACTGTAAGTGTAGAAATTGTGCATTTGAATAGTAGGAGTGCCATGATAAATTTTTAATGTATACATACATGTGTGCACGTAATAATGCTTACGTTTGACACAGATGACACTGTGTGCATGTCTTTGAGCAACAGCCTTCATGATTTCTTGTGTGTTGTGCTTCCAAAATTATGGCCTTTTCTAGATGTAAAATTCTTTTTTGTTCAGTTCTCTTTTTTTTTTTTTTTTTTTTTAATATACATTGTACATCATGCTCCCCTACCGTGATAAGGAAAGAAAACAGAAGAAAAATGAGAAACCCAAAACAATACTATTGAGAACAGGTGTCATGGTTATACACTGGATGTGGTGGGATGTTAGTCCCCCTAGGAAATGTTAGTAATTACAAAAGAAATGGCCAGGTCAGGATTCATATGAGATGCACTGGAAAAATATAAGCACTCAGTATTACACAGTATAAATATTTCAACACAATAGAAAATTCATATACGGAAGGTAGTATATGAAACTCAGAGTAATTTAACTAGATGGTCCAGGTTTCTTTGGAGTGACAAGTCAAGTGTTAAGCACATCTTGAGTACTTACGATGTTGGAGAAAGGAAAACTGTGCTATAGTAACTGTATTGTGTGGTAGATGGTCCTTAAGCTTGCATTTCAGGGGACTAGCGGATTTAGTGAGAAGCTAGCTTTCCCCTTTGCAGGTTTGGTACTTGGAAAGTTAGTAACTAATGGACAAGGCTACAATCAGAAAATGAATGCGTGTTAATGCTGTCATCAGGAAAAAGTACTAATTTGAGAAAGCTTAGAATTAATCATTTCTGCAGGGAGATTTAGGACTTTTGTACCCCAGATCATACCTCACCAAGTAATTACTTTGCATCTGTTAAAATGTATTCTGTGTGTTGGCTGTTATGTAAAACAAATGAGTACATGCTTGTCTGGTGTTCAGTATAGCAGGAAAAAAAGCTGTTACAGAAGATTATTATTGTAAAGTCAGTCTTTCCACCTGAATCAATTACCAAAAATTGACAGGTGGCCATTACCATTTGAAAATATTTATTGGCGTAACTGAAATAGTTACCATTTAACATACCATGGTCTGCTATGTTATGCACATTGTAAAGCAGTCAGTACCAAAGTCTCCTGGCAGAATAAAATGAGTGATATATTTTCACATTAGATTTTTTTTTTTTGTCACACAGTGGAAATTTATTCTTTCTGATGGTGATAAATTGACCAAATCTTCCAGCTGATTCAAAGACTAACTTTGAGTATTCTCTAACAAATGCAGATTTCTTTTAAAGCACTTGGTCCAAGCTAAAAAGATTAACAATTGTTTATTCTGTGGCATCTGCACTGAAATTAGTAACTAGGGTATTGGCTGTGCATCGATTTGTAGCAGCTTTGAATGTTTTCCTTGCAATCTACCTAGTTGACTGTTCAAAAGACTTAATGGTATCTGTATGAATGGAGCTGGATGGAAAACTGTGTAATTCCTGGCACAAATTAATTCCTTTACATAACCCAATATTCATTGCTTTTGGCATTTTTTATGAATTTTTTGATTTATTAAAAACTTGCTTCTTTTAAGGAAGGTTTTCATGGAGTTATATTTTAGATATATTTGGATTTTAGATGTGGAAGTTAGAAAGAAAACAATAAATATTCTGTTTCCTAGCTATAGAAGGGCAGAAAACAGGTTTATTTATGTCCTGTTTAGGGCCAAGTCATTTTTCAGCTAAGGAAATAAAACTGCAGACTTCAGCTCTTCTCTTTTGGCAAAGCAAGGAAAATTGAATCTCTACTTCCCTAGCATTGCGATTATTATTTTTTTCTTGGTAGTTTCTATCAGCTTTAATTCATCAACTTTCTAACCAACTTTGTCTTCAGAAGGGGCAAATGGATTACAAGAGGCTGAGCAAAGGCTTGTGTGGATTGTATTGTGTGATGTTCTCTCTTGCGGAAGGAGAATCCTCTCTTGTATTTAGGAGCTCTTACCAGACAGTTTTTACCAACTGTTGGAAAATGAGTAAGAATGAACAGTGGGGAAAACAACAAACCATGTAATTGTCCTCACCCCATGAAAGAGAAAGCGGATGTGGAGAAGTCTCAATTTTCCCCTTTTGTAGCTCATTTGTTGGAAAAAGAAGCCTCCCTGAATTTTAGCCTGAGGAATGTAAAGATGGCGAAAAGGGAAGCTGTTGTACAATTTTTGAGAAGGAAATGTTATGAGGAAAGTAGTAAAGGCTTTGGATGTTCACTGCCATTTAAGTAAAGAGATCAGACCCAGAATGAAGATAAAGAAAATGGTTGTCATGTGTATTTCATGCAAGGGATGATACATACTGAGTAAAATAAAAGTTGATTTTGGAAGGCAAGTAATTCTTCATTATGCAATATTTAAAGAAAAGCGTGAAAAGTAGTAATTAAGTTTAAGATAACTGGGAAGAAAAAAAAAAATCAAGCTAACAGGTGGTAGCAAATGTTCTGATGAATTTTATGACCAAATCTGTAAAAAGGACTTGATGATACTGATAAGTCTGTTTCAGAAATTTATAGAGCCGAGATATGTCATCTTTAGCCCTTGCCTTTTTTGGGTGAAAGTTCCTCCTGTATTTTCTCTGTATCACAGTATCAAAGTGATTCATGGTGGGGTGGAACACAAGGGTCTAGTTCACCCTCCCACTTATTTCTGGGCTTTAAGGGCAGAGATTTCACAGCCTCTCTGAGCATCTGTTGGTTATTCTTGTGGACCTTGTTATCTTCACAGTTTTGTTGGTCTTTTTTTTCGTTTTCTGATCCTTTCCTCTTTTTGTTCCTGCTATTATGTCATTCATTAGCCTCACATCTCAGTAAAGAAGGGAAAGACCGTAGTCAGTTAATCTATTAATGCCAAATTTCTTTCCTGAGTAGAATTTCTAGTGGCATAGGAGATGAGGCATATATGCTTATTTAATAATCTTTTCTTGGATCTGTCTGGAAATGTTGTATTAGGTATAAATGTACTTAAGTGATGCTGGTACTATTTGGGGTAGTTTAATAAACTGGTTCTGCAGTAGAAGTCATCTAAAGTGCTGTTTGCTATGGAGTAGGAAGTGGGGGACATTCATCAGTCACACCATATTTGTGACCAGGTAAAAGAAAGATAAATATACCATAAGAATTCTGTTGTAAATATAATAACATTAGCAGAAAGGTCCTTCTACAGTGACTTGAGACAAAAAGGAAGAAAAAGATGTTATAGTTCAGTACTACGTAATATAGACGAGAGGCCCTTAAAGTCAGTGTTTTCAGCACATGCTATGATTTAGAAATAAAGACTGAAGGAGTTTATTCTATTGATCTGTTAGAAGTTAGAGTATTTGATGATGCTTTTCTTAGGAAGGAAAATTACAGCTTTGGTAAATTTTTACTGAATGTTGGTTATGGTTATTTTGGTGAAAAGAAAACCATTTTAAGAAAGATAGGTTATTAATATTGTTATCCAGGTTCATAGTCTGAATAAAAGAGGCTATTTACTTGCTTGAGTGCTAGATTTCTTTTACTGCCTCACTGCTTGTGCTTTCATGTCCTTCTACCGTTTTCAATTCATTTTTCTGTCTTGTCCTAGAAAATCAGCATCATATTGCAGTTTACTAACACATGAAAAATGTTCTCTTGCCTGCTGCATTGTCATGAATAATTGGAGTATGAAACATTTCCTTTAAGTTTTAGAATCAAAATTGATCTAAGTACTTTCAGTCACTTTTATAGCTAAAGGAGTGAAAAGAGTGCTTCTGAGACCTATTTTAACTGAACACGTTTATAAAAAAAAGATGAGGTGAATTGCCCCTTGAATATATCTTTTCTCTCAGATGACCTATGAATGGTGTATTTTAGATGAGAAGGCCAAATGATGATGTGGGGGAAGAGTTATACTGAGTTCATTTCACCAGTGCAGGTTTCTTCAGGGAAGCTTTCTTGATCTTGTAGACCTAGGGAAAAGAGGAATGTGTGGTTAGAGAATTGACCCCTACCCTGCTGTGAATGCTTTCATTTTGGGAGGGTTTCTTTTTTTTTTTGTTTGTTTTTTGCCTCTCTTTATTTCTTGCCCATCCAGATGTCCATGCTTTTTATCTACTTTTCATCAACCTTTATTGATTTTTTTTTTTTTTTTTCCCCCTCTATGCATAAAGATAGCTGGATGTGTTTGCGGTGTACTTCTTGGCTTCAGAGACCCTGGAGTCTGACTCATGAAAGGCTGTGGGAAGGCAGGAGTAGCTATCTGCTGAGATTTTGACAGCTATTCCTTCATTTCTGGGATATTTTGGAATACATCAGGATGCTGTATGGGAAACTAACAATCCAGGAATTTATCTGTAGGCTGAATTTTGTGCCCCAAGAGGTGACAATGAAGACTGAAATAAAATCTGTCAGCATCTTAAACCATCCACACCTTACTGAGATGATGTTAAAATGAAAGATGTAAAGAAAGAAAAATCTGGAAAGCTTTAATGTTGTTATAAGTTTCTTATTCACGCAGAGACAGAGAATTTTTCAGTAATATGAAACCTGCTTTAGTCAATCAAGCTGATGATTTTGGGATGCCAGCTATTTAATTGGTAGACAGTCTTTAAGAAATATTTTTATTTTCAAGGATTTTCTTCTGATAGTACTCTGGGTTTTTTGCTGTTTTGTTTGTTTGATTTTGTTTATTTTGTTTTTAGTTATCCAGAGTCTATAAGCTAATGATTTGGAATCATTTATGCATATGTGAATGTAAGCAAACTTCAAAGAGAGGCTGCCAACTCAATCAATTGTTTGTTCATCTTAAGGCGAGATCTGGAAAAAGAAAAGCAAACTTAAATTAGTATTTCCTCTGCACAAAAATGAAGATAATGCATCATACCACCAGATGAAGTATCTGAAAATGTATGAAGTAAAAGGACTCATTGTAAAATTATTACTCTCTCCCTTCAAAGGTCATCTGCAGTGACTCATGCGGATAATGATAGATCCTGGTGAACTTACAATACTTTTCTTAGGGGGAGCCATCCACTCTTTTTGTCTGTCCACATTCATCTTCATGTTCCATTACTGAGTTTAGCCAGTCTGGACATGGTCAAATTGCCCTTCATAAGTCAATACTATTTGTTCCTAATCATCTTCTGTCCTTCACTGGCCTGGAAATGCCTTGCATTAGGTTTTTTTCCTTTGTTTTTCCCAGCAATTGAGGTGGATTCCTCAGGAAACGGTAGATCTCTCTTCTCACTTTTGTTTTTTTGTTTTTAAGGTTTGTGTAACAATTTGAATTTATTTACATTTGATGTTTCACTTGTATGTGTCTAGAAGTGAGGACTCTGGCTGTGCTGTGCATTTATTTGATGAGTATATTGGACTTGTGTGGCATGTTTCTCTGAACAATTCTTGGTCTGAGGCAGAATGACAGTGTTGACAGCTAGATTGATGAGAAATAATATTAAAAATTATCATGTAGTTACTTAAATTTTAGCAGACAGTATTTATTTAGTTACTACAGTCAGAGGAGAAAGTATGTTTATTTTCCTTTTTTCTGAGTAATTTTTCTACACATCCTTATTTGTTTTAAATTCCTTCACTGAAGTTGGCAGGGACTTGCAACATTATGTGGTGACCAGAGATCTCATTTGAACAGTGACTAATACACTCTCCTTGTAGAATGCAGTCACTCTGTTAAAACTTTTAAGAGAAATCGAAGTGCCAAGGAAATCTGTTCAATAAGATTGCTGATGAGGTCATAGTGTTTTCTCTGGATGTCTTGTGTGTAGGTGGGGAATTAAAAGAAACAGATTTGTTTTTTATCCAAATACAGGAAGAATAGAAGTGCCCTGAACTGAATTACACTTTTTGTTTGAAGTTTCTTTGTTTGCTCTTTTCTCGTGGCAGTAATTGGTTAAAGATAGGGATCTTTTTGTTAGGGTTTAATTGTTACTTACTAGCTTGTACCTTCAATTTTATGGTATAGGCCTTGCAGCCAAATATGCATTTTTTCCCATCTTTTCTTCAGGAGACCAAACTGAGTCATTAACAATACGCACAGACAGAACAAGCAGGACTGACATAGTCACTGCTGTTAAACTTTCCTTCTTCTACTGGTCTTAAAGAATGGGGAGACGTTTCTGCATGGATTTGGACAGTTTCATATTCACAGAAGCATTCTGTGATGCAGCAGTTTCATAAACTGAGCCAGAGTTTGTGATTTTGTTAGGGACAGAATCCCAAGATACACATGCCAAATGCAGTTTGTAATTCAGTTACCTGTTGGTGCATTTTTACCCTTTATTCTGTAAGTTTAATTTTACATTTATATTACTTTGTCCTTACCCTAAAAATAGAATGCCTTTACTGGAATTGTAGCATACTACATACCCATTCTTTCTGTAACTCATGCTTCTCGGTGTTCTCTAGCTTCATCAGAATTCCTCCTCAGGCCTGTTACCCTTTGGTTTTATAACCCATTTTTCTTATTTTAATGCCTATTTTCCCACATCATCTGTGGTCCTTACTGCTGATGTTCTTTCCCCTCCTCCGCCATTACTTTATATTAATTTATCAGAAACTGATTTGTTGATCAGAAATGCAACTTTACTATTGCCACTGGAAAAGTTGATATTCAGAAAGATAGAAACATAATCTCTTCCAGAAAAGGAGTTTTATAACTTTTCAAATATAAACAACATTGTTTGCTTGGCACTCTTCTGAATTAATCCGTGCTTTTGTTTCTAGCTGTGTGAACCCACTAGTTGCGTCTATCAGTTTTTAAGCAGCTATTTCCTAGTTCTGCTTCCCCTGGCCAAGTTTTTGTTCATTTTCAAGTGCTCACATTATGCATGGGTAATGTGGAAATGCTAGTATTTCATGCTCGTGTTGTACTTACATGCATTCTAACAATTTTTCTGGCTGATATATATTGACATCAAACTCCCTTCTGTCAGATCATTATATCATATGGAACTGAGTAAAATAGCAAAGACAAGTTCAGGATAGTTGTCCTTATTGAGCATTCTACAGTTCTCAAAGTGAAAGTGTGTCAAAAAAGCTTGATTTTTCTCTTAGCATATGGCAACTAAATCCATTAAAAAAAAAAAAAAAAGTCAAAAAGAACACAGTGAAAACAGCTTTGCAGTTCCAAAATGTCTCTGTAGGATGTGATTGCCAGATGGAAATGTTTGATCTCTAAGGAAGATGAAATCAGCTTGCTTCAATCCTTATCCATAGCAATGACACTGCTGGATACCAATTTGGATAACTAAGTAACTAATACTTCTTCAGCTCCCATTTGCAAGTTTGTAATAACCGAATGTTGATGAAGTTTGTAAACATTAAATATTCAGTATACTCAGGAGATAGTAATTGCTGTGATATATATTGTTTTCTTATAGTCTTATGGAAAAATAGTGATGTTTTATTGCATCTTTAATCCCTTTTGTAGGGTTATTTTGAGGATGTTGATTTTTTTTCTGTAAGCTTTTGACTAGGAACATCATCTTTAACTGCTCTAGTGTCTCATGCAGGAACTGGTATCTAATGGATTTCATGACTTTCTGAAGTTCCATGTCATGCATATATTTCACATAGGCTAACATATCCCTGTCCTTAAAAAATCATGTTTAGTTTTCTATTGGGAGTTCAGTATTTTGAATGTATAGTTATTTGCACAGGAGGTAAGGACTGTAACATGTATATATTCTAATTATTAAGGTAAAAATTAATAGCTCATAGCTATGCTGTGTCATTTAGTCCAAGTTGGCAATAAACAAGTTGCCACTATGTACAGAAGATGAAGAAAAGTAAATTTCTTCATTTTTTAAATGTAGCCTTATGTTTGTGAGGTGATGATTAATTTTAATGAGGGAAATTCTAATAAGAGAAAGAATTCTGTAGGAGTGAAAGCTTAATAGAAAAGAGAAATTCTGTCATCAGGGGAATGAAGGAGTTGGCTGAAGAGAGGATATTGTGAGGGCAAAGGTCTTAATGAAATAATGTAGTTGTAGAAGCATGACAGTGATGCTATCTGTTGATAACTGGTTAATTAAGAAGCATATTTGTACACTAATATTATATAAAATATTCATAGTAACACAGTAAATATCATAAGAAGTATTGGCATAAAAATGTGCTACTACCTATTACAGCAAATAACCAGTGTGCATTTTATAATAATGTAGTGCATTGCACTAATCCAACATACAATTTTAATACTAGCTAAACATATTTCTCTGTTAACATTAGATTTATCATAAAGATCCTGACTTGCCAGTTTAAAGTAACTTAGTTGTTGGGGTAATTATTTTTTGTCAGAGATTAATCTTTTTCTAGAACCTTTTCTCACCATATTTTTGTGGGAGTCAGTAATAAGCGATGATGGTAATCCCTTCAAATTTTAATTTGTACTACAAATATTAATGACTAATGTAAGATTTTATGGGCTTGATGAATTCTAACATTTCACAACTGATTATTTTATTATTGTTGTCCCTAAGATAGCATGAGAGTACCTTCAATTTCCATTAATCATTAAATTGTTTAAGGATTTCACAGAGAGTTCAGTTTAGATGTCATGTTTTAAGTCTGTTATCCAAGCCTGTCTAGGCCAATGTATTTCAACTAGAAGAAAAATAAAATACAGTTCAATGTCTAGAATGTGTCTGATGGTGTAAAAGACATGCAATCTAAAAATAAATGTTGTTTCATTTGCAGAAAGCCATATTCTTGAGGATGTAAACAAGTGTATCATTGCATTGAGAGAGCAAAATGCTGATGATTTAGATCGTGCAGCAGGTGCGATCCGAGGGCGTGCTTCAAGAGTAGCTCATATTGTTTCGGGTGAGATGGACAATTATGAACCAGGGGCTTACACTGAAAGAGTGATGAAGAATGTTCAGTATTTAACCAAGAGTGGTAAGTCTCATTTCTGAACTATGTTTCCAATTATTTAAGTAATATAAACATTCTTTTATATGCTACATTTAAAAGAAACTCTGTGATTCTCTAATCTAAGTATTAATTATGCACTTATGGCTTCATTGTGTGGTGTGTTATTTCCATAACTGTGTCCAGTTATGATGATGCCGTACAGCTTGAAAGTGTTTTTTAAAAATAGTGTTTTGTTTTTTTGTTTTTGTTAGTTAGTTTGTTTGTTTTTTTCCTAATATGAGGATTTCAATGTTCAGAAGATCTTCACTAGAGATTCATCAACACAATTAGCAATGACTGGAAACTTTTAACTGATGAGGCAGCAGCTTTCCACTGTGTTTTATTGGCCTCCCTGCTTCTATTGTAGGTAGATGAAAGGCAAGCTTACAGGGAAGGAGAGTTTTTGTATTTGTGTAAACCTACCACTTTAAGGATTATTAAATAGTGATTAAACATAATCAGATATTTTCAGATTTGCTATGCAGATGTGGAACTTTGTGAAATGTTTAGTAGAGTCAATTTCCTTTTCTATTATATTTAAATGAGAGCATTCTATATTGGAATATCTCCATATTGGAGGCAGTACTGTAAGTGTCTCAGTCTGTAAATGATTTCTGGTGTTCATATAAACAGTCTAAGACTTAATATGATACAGAGGCTGGAAAAAGATCAGGAGAGATGGGATATATATCAGTTTTGACTGTGTATGTGCTGCTGTTTGTGAAAGACCGTCTAGCCAGTCTGAAATGTAATTTCTCTCAAGGAGAAAATAAGAGGAACTGTCAGCCATTTCTAATTAATGGTTTTTCTACTTGGCCTTCAAAGGGCCATTTCAAAGCCATGAGACTATGTGGGGTGTAAATGGGATTGGTATTAATACTATTTGTGTATTTGAACACTAAATCTTTGGCCTTCTGCAGTGTGTATACTCAGTCAAAAAAATCTACTGTTTGAGTCCCAGTTTTCTTCAGTTGGAAGTCTTGGCAGTGGGGCCATTATTGCCATTAAAATTCCCTTAAGTTTTCTGGAGAGTATGTACATCTCTAGAATATGGGAATTTGCTTCATGAACTCAGAGATCTAAATTCTGTCAGTCTAAACAGGTTTAGTGTGTTATGTTTGATAATTATTTTACCTCAACATCTTTCATGATGAGTTCAAATAGGTCTGGGGCAGTTGATTTGAAACAAGTGAACTGACACACCAAATATGATACAAAAGCCACAGAATAGTGAAAATATTTTGGAATAGGCTTGCCTTGTTTCATCTCCTTTTTTTGACTACTTGATAAGAGAATCTGAAACTGGGCATGATGTTCTGCTTTTATAACTCTTGAAAGTATTGTAACACAGAATAAGAGAAACTACAATTACGCGAAAGCATAGTTTTGATTCTCGTGTAAAACCTGAGCACATCTTTTCTAACTCAGTATTCAAACATATTAGGAGTTGACACTGGCTTCTATTCTGTTGCATTGCTGTGACAGTACTATGTAATATGCCATAACCCACATGTCTAGAGGAGACGACATAAAACTGGTTTTGATTGGAATGTCTGGCTGTGTCAAGGGATGTCAAGCATGCTGTCATTTGCAGAAATGTCTTCAAAGCTAAAAATCTAATATTAGATTGCTCAGTGGAAGTTGTAAAAAGGAATATGTTTTTTTCATCCTTATGCTTACTTATATGATCTGCTGTGAAAAACATCAAATAATATGAAGATTTTGAGTTGGTTTTATTTATGTACATTTTAAAAATATATGGAAAATGCAATTGAACTGCAGCCCTCAAGTTTAACTGTGTCATTGCCAGGTCTTTCAGGAATTTGCTATTAGCAAGGTAAGATTTCACTAAGAGAACTTTTTTTTTTTCCTGCCATCATCTCTTTAGTTAGCTTACGTAAGCAACCCATTGCAGTGAAGTACATCCTATGGATAATGAAAAGCTATTTTGCTATTAAAGAGAAATTATGGGAGTATACAGTTAGTGAATATAGAATTACAGGATAATAGTGCACTACTTAGAAATCAGAAATGTACAAAAATGCACATGAAAGTACAAGAATCTGAATGAATCTGTCTCATCTCTTGGGACACACTGCATGTATTTGAGATGGCAAAGCTATCTGTTCCCCTATTCTATTGTTCTATTATAATAGCTGAACAATGAGTGTTAAAAGTTGGTGTCTGTGTTCCCAGCTCAACTTATATAATCCTGTTCAGATACCAATTGTTTTTACCAGCTAAATAGACCTTAAAGCACCATATATTGGAGTGTCTGCTTTTTTAAGTTCATTTTATGCCTCTTATCTGTTCTGTCCCTTCTCATTCAAACAACAAGAAGAAAAGCCAATCAACTGCACAACAAAGCCCTGTAAAACACTAGTTGTAGAGCTCACTACTATAACTTTAGTAATACCAAAATCTAAGTCGTCTTTGCACACTTTGCATGCATTATAGCGCTATATTTACATAGTCATAAACAGCTGTTTAGAACACGACTACTTAAGTTCATCAGATGGATTTTTTTCACATATATATCATGGTCACATTTTGAAGGGAACCATTGTCCATTGGATCAACTTAAAAAGTAATGGGGCAGAAGAATGCAGGAAGATGATTCAGTAACTTAATGGTGAGGACAGTTCATTTGTACTGCCCTTTCTGTACAGAGTCCTTATGTGATGTTGTAAGTTTTCATGGCTACAGCTAAATTTAGGGCTCAGGACTGAGTAGTTTGAGCAAGTATTCTGACTACACCCTAGTTTTACATTGATGTGAGACAGACTATCCTATTTTGTTCTCTGGTTTCAGTGGTAAGGACATGAACAGAACATTTCAACAGCCCGCACTCCAGAGGCTGGAAATCAGCATTTAGTATTGTGCCCTGCAAATGCATGCTCTAGTGTATATATTAAACTTTCACTGCCTGCTGGAGGAAAGAGAGGTCAGCTGTGCTTCTACATATGCAATCCAGGCAGTAATTCAGGCAAGCATTGTTTATCTTAATTTTACAAATGCAAAAGTGATAGAGACGCAAGCTGGATTCTGACTTGTTTAACACTGAAAGTGTTATTATTGTTATTATCTTCATCACTCCTAATCACTGGCATAGTGAACTAGATTGAAATATGCAGATCCTTTCATTTTCAGAGGTTTTGTGTACTGTTGCTTGAAAGCAAAATGAAACTTTTAAGAAAGAATGATTATAAAAACATAGGTTATTTCCATTTCAGAGCTAGAATAATATCATTGTTTAAAATATTTAGTGTATTTCTTTTACTACCTTCTCAGATAGTAATTAATAATAAAAAATAATGTATCTTATGGCATATATCTGATCATATATTTAAAACTCTTTTTATATATGTATGTCTGTATTCATACATTTATAAAGTATTCTAGTTATTTAGATCTAAGTTTCATGTTAAAAAAGGGAAAAGAGTAAAGAGAAATACTTTAACAAGGAACTACTAGTGGAAGTATCATACTCTGGATCACTGGAGCTTTGAGTCCACTTGTTTTTTGTGCCGGTAGTGCTGAGGGCTGCCTGTTTTCCACAGCTTGTTACAGACAGAATTATGAAATACCTTGTGCAATTCACTTATGGATAGGGTTTAACTTTATGTTTAGGAATACTTGTGAAAGTACTTCTGAAATGAAAAAAAAATCTCACAGTTCTCACATAGTAGGTCAGCTGTAGGCATTGTCCTGAAACATCCATTGTTTATTTTAGCACTCAAAAAACACCATTTCATGTGCTGAGACACAAAATACTGACCTGTTCCATCTGAAGTGTGACTGTTTATGAATTAAGACAATTTAATATGCAAGACAGAACAGTAATGGATGCCAAATGTAAAGCTATACATGGATTTGAAGATTTCTTTCTTTACAAAAGCAAGGCCTCCTATTTATTTCCAGTGAAACTACAATGGGTTCAAAGAACAAAGTAACACAGTTTGATAGATAAAATTCACATCTATAAAATGCTGCTTTTTTTTTTTTTTTTTAAGCACAAATACCACCATTAGCTGTGTGTTTTTATGTTTTTACCACAGATTTCTCGTAAGTGGTTCATCATCTGGTTAAGTGCAAGTTTTTAGATATTTCATAATCAGGGAAGACCTCATATCTTGCAGTTCCATGACATACAAGGCTTAAGGAGCTTTCAGTTGAGTGTTACATATTCACAGTTATTTAAGATAACACTTTGGTAATAAGGAAATTATTGGTCCCATTGTATCCTATGTAGGAGCGTTACTTCTTTTAAAAGACCACCTCAAATTCCCAGCATTCACACATGGTCAGTTTGTATGCTTTGTTCATATGTTGGTGTGAATAGCTCCACCTAGTTTAAAAAAATACATGGCTGCAGTGAGCCAAACACATTTACCTTTGAGTCTTGTTTTGGAGACTTTTAATTTGTGTTTGAAATCCTTTAAAAGTCATATTATCTTTTTTTTGAAGCATTTTTTCTATAATTTTATTCTGAAATTCATTCAGTTCTTCCTGACCCAGTTTCTCTGCTCTATTGGCAGTATTTTCAAATCATGTTGTTTGCCAGCATCAGTAAAGAATGTATTTATATTTTACATCTTGGCCCCAAGGTAAATGTTTTGGCTACCTTGTGGAGTCTCCTCTTTATTTGTGAGTGACCAGTACAGCCTCTGTACTTACAATGATGTATTCCACCTGAAACAGGTCTTTCTTGGTATGGCTCTATATTTACTATATTAAATGGTTCTGCTTGGTGGGTTTAATTACTGCATTGCTTTTCTCCAGGACAAGATCATTTATATTAGCAAGAAAAGGTATCAATGTTATTGATCAAATCTTCCTGCATCTGCCTCCTTGTCTTGCATACTTGTGTGCAACAGCAAGTAACAATGTCTTTTTGTAGATGCTTCACTTTATTTTTTTTCCAATATGACTTCTAGGCTTGTAGCAACAGCTTACTCTATGTAACTGGCAGTTCTCTTTGTCCACTGTCAGAATTGTTTGCAGTAGGGATGCTGTATTTTATCTGGTTAAAAAATGTTACTCTCCCTTAACTGAAAGTCAAGGAGGAAGCATATGGAGGCTTTGTGGTGGGTTTTGTCTTATCAATAGATTATTTTATTCTTTTTGGCACACCACCTAAGCCAAAATGGAGTGAGAAGCATCTCCAGAGACTTCACTGAGTTGCTTAAAAACACATCAACAGATTACATAAGATGAATGAGTTCTTCTGAAGGTCTATATCTCTTGTAGCATAAAAGGTACCAATATGACTGATCTTATTCTGGGTGACATACTTTGAGATTGCTACAATTAGTCGGATGAACCTCTCTCATTTTATATAATTTAATTTCCATTTAAGCTGTAATTTAAAAAGATAAAGAAGTATTTTAAGATAAAAAACATTTTTCACTGCTTATTCACTACCCTCAGAATGAGATTTAAAGATAATATTGTGCTTTGTTATTCAACTCCGTTAGTATTCAAAGGTTTTTGCCCTGGCTTGTGAAGCTCAGACTGCTAAGTTAGACTGAGTTCTCTCTTTGGAAATGATTGAGAAGAAAGAAAATTGGCTAAAGACAAAAAGAACAAAACCCTCCAAAACCTGGAGTGAGGCTTCAGAATGCAAGCTTATGGAATTTGTGAACTTCTGGAGGTGGTGGAAAACTTTGACAAGAAACAAAATACAAGAAACTGTATTCAATACAGAATTAGTATAAAATGTAGTAGAATAGCTGTAAGAGTTAAGAAAAGTGTGGAAGGGAAGCATTCCCCCCTTCTATGTTTTAGATGTTTAGGATTTTTCATGACAACAGAAAATATTTCATTTATATATATGACTGTGGGATGTTTCTAAGACTAAGTAAGGCAGTGATCCTTCATTTTTATATCCATTGCACTGCTGTAATCAACAACTTCCATTCATTTAAATTTGCAGCAATTTATTTTATTCTTTATTCTACTTTACACTTTATCCTAATCCTTCTGAATCTGTTAAAAATGCTGGCTGTAGGAACTGTCAGATTTCTTTGTCAGATTTGTTAATAATACTCTGAAAAGAATGAAATACCATCACTATTTTGTGTGTGGTACAGGTAATCAGTGACTCTGAACATAGTGCCATGTTTTATTGATAGTCTTATCCTCATTTCTGGTAGCTTAAAAGTATATTTTCTTCATTTCACTAACAATATATACATGTACATTGATTGTAAACAGTCCGTAGAAGTTGAGATGCTCGTAACTACTCATTTGCTGTCAAAAAATGCTCTTGTACTTAGTGTCTCATCCAGTTTACTGAAAAGAAATGAGTATGCCATACACTTTCAATCTGATTCTAAAGAAGAGAGCACTTGTATTTTTTACACTTGGCTTTTTTATTAAATTTCCACTAGTCTGTAGTAAATTCTGTTTTCCCCTGCAGGGGAAATAAAGTTGTTAGTAAAAAATGTATACTAAGTGCTCTCCCCTCTTACAATTAGTATAATAAATTTGCATCCAAATGTGATGCATGGTACAATTTTTGTGGTTCCCCCACTCCTCTCCATAGAATTGCCTTTATATGTTCAGTACATGCAATATGATAAATTTTTCACTGCTTCTCTTTGCTTGAGGATAGCTGAAGAAATGGGTTGTCATTTTCCAATGTGTAAATAGACTTCATCTATGCCTTTCAGTGTATTTTCTCTTTTAGATCTTAAGAATCACCGTCCTAATACTTCTTGGTAGAATCCATTTGTAGTGGGCTTAAGCTGATAACAAGATCAGGGAACTGCTGCTGAGCTTTCTACTGGGTGTTTTTTAACTTAGAATGTCTCCTGAGCTTTAACTTGGACGGTGTTTATCTGTCTATATCAAAGGTAATTTTTTTCACTTCAGCCACGGCTTTAATACACAGAATGTGTATTACATTCTTTTGCTTTTTAACGCTGAGGACCTTTTATTTGCAGTTGTGTAGTCTGCCTTTCTCTTGCATCTCTGTAACATTTTGCATAGTTAGCTATAAATAACTCATCAAAAAGGGGCTGGAAATAGAATTCCTTTAAGGTTCCTTCCATCCCAAGCCTTTCTGTTATTCTATGATAAACAGGGTTTCTTTGTAGGGAACAGATTCTGTATCTCTATCCACATTCCACTGCTGCCTCTACAATACAAAGTCTGATCTACCATGAGCTTTGTTTTGGCTTGCAGTTGATGAGAGTGGGTCTCCCTCAGTTTTACCATGCTTTGTTGAACTCTAGTGAATTGTTTCAGAAATATTCTAAAGGTGAAATTTTATATAGCAGATAAAGCCAAATAATATATCCATCACTTTTTGTGGGTTTGGCATGTAGTTTGTACAGAAATACACAACTATCCGTAACTCATACTTCGTTAAGATTGCTGTCGGAACTAAAATTTAAAAGGTAGACAGCTTTAGTTGGAAGATTAGAAGATCTGGGCATTGTTGCAAAGTATTCATGATTGAAACCTTCTGGTACTGTTCCAAAGTGCTATGAAGCAGAAGTCATGCTTCTCACGAGGCATAGCCAGAGCTTAACAGCTGGGTTAGGTGGTGAGCAGTTTGGCTCCCTTCCTAAGCAACATAGATGCTTTGGAGAAGCAATGTCTTTCAAGAGCTTGTTCTTTTCACATGAAGAAAATTCATAACTTTTTTTTTTTTCTGAGCTTAAGTTGAAAACTAGTGTTTTTTATATCAAGCTGTTGGTGTTTTTCTAAGTACTTTATTCTTACATGGAGTGCATGTGGCATCTGAAACAAGTCACAGAAATCTGCATTAGCTTTTATTAACTTTTCTGTATTACTTCCACATATTGTGGGAAAGGACTTTGCAATATGGAAGAAGGCAACTGAGAAATGAGATACTGTCAGAGCAGCTGGCTGGTTGCATGCTCCTTCCTATGTCAGTTTGCCAAGCAGAGCCCTTATAGCTTAAATTACCCGTGAAAGTTACTGAGTGTGCTGAGTGGACCATTGGAAGCCCTATTCTCATTTAGTCTCTGCTGCTCAGATAACAGGTGTCTGTCAATTGCTTTTCATGACCACTCGGTTGTTAAATGCAGTGAAAGGGATGATAACTGGATGAGTCTGGGGATGACTGATGCCAACTTTGATTTTATAATTCTGGGATTTTGATATTTTCCAACTTTGATTTTATAATTCTGGGATTTCTATGATTCTATTTTTTTTTCCCCCAGTAACTGAGTGGTACATGTAGTGTATTGTTGAAGGTATTTATCTGCCCCAGGGGCCTGTTAGGATAGGTACTCTAGAGTGTATACATTTACTTTTTAAAGCTTCTGTGTAGACAAATTTATTCTTGTGAAGTCTGGTAAAATACAGTTGCTACTCTTAAAACGTTATTTATTAAACCAGTGTTTTACAATTTTAGCCATTGCAGTGTTTCAAAATTATGTGAGTTGTATGAAATAAAGGTAGAAATAAAAGTCAGATTTCTGGGTAGAGGGCTTGGCTTACTTTTTCCTATTTTATCTTTATGAATTGCATGAAGCATGGTTTTAGAAAATAAGTGTGTTTCTTTTTCTCCCTTAGATATAAAAGAAATAACAGTCTCTTTTAGAACATGCAGAGAAAAGTAACTGGATAATGAAAAATATTAAGTGGGGCTAATGCTACAGTACAGAGTAAGGGTTCCTTTGCCAATTTGTGACCAGGACTTGTTCCCCTTAAAATAAAACGTTTTGTTTGTTTGTAGAAAACTACAGAACAGCAGGATTGCATTGGCAGTTCTGTGTTGCAAGGGAAACTGAAATAAGATGTGAAAGATAATGATATGAACCACCAGTCAAAATACTGCATATTTGGTTTATTGTTTTACTGAAAGCTTATGTGCCAGTCTTTTATCTATTACAGGCTTAAATAACATCTTACTCATGTTAGACACAGAGGGTCCTTCTGGTAGTGAGGCAGGATTACATCATTTCTTCCTATTTTTCTTTCTTACTCTTGCAGTTTAGAGATTTTTGTGAACAGAAGTGCCCAGTTCCCTGCTGTATAGTAGAGCTTGAAAAGTGTCAGTAATTTCATCCCAAAGAGAATACAGTGAGATGGAGAAAATTAGGCAGAAGCTGTTATCAGTCAGCATTAGGTTGGTTGGTGTAATCAACCTCACAGCTTCTGAAAGTGATGTGCTCCTTGAATGCAATAATTAACAAAGGCCACCCTGAGATGCAGGGTTCTTGAACAAAAATCCTGATGCTTCTGAGTTGATTAGAAGTTTAACTGACTTCAGTCAGAAAGTCTAGAGAAAGCTGATGTGCACATCAGATATGGTTTGTTTGTTTTGTTTGTTTATCTGGAATAGTGCAATTTGGTTTAAATTCTGCCTGCAGATTTATAACAAAAGTAGAATTTCTTTGCCACTTAAGTGACAAAAGCTGTTCTGTTTTGAAGATGATGACTGTTACCAGAACTTCCATTCCATTAACACTGCTCAATACAGAATGAAAAGTTTGGCCCAAGGCACAAAAAATTAGATGCTTCTCTGTTTTTTTCTTTTTGTTCCTGTTCAGGTCTTTGTTTTTATTTCTGTCATTAAGAGCCTTTTCTGAAGCATTTCATGCTCTATTGCTATTTTGTGGAATGGTAGGGAACTATTTTGAAAAATGTATTATTACTGTTGCAGTATGTCTGAGTAAGGTATCAAATGCTAAATTCCATTCTGCACTGTCTTTATGCACCTATAGCAGCTCAGCATCTTGGGACCTTTTGGGAACAGTTGAGCAAAGGCAGTACATAGCAGGCAGCATGTCCCATACAGTTCTTGTTGAGTCCAATATAAGGGCCTGCTCCCTTTCCCATCTTTGTACTTATCTGTTCGAAGGCTGTTAGAATTTGAAAAAGGTTTAATTACTTAGATTAACACCAGTACTGACTTTCCCTCTTTATAAATGTGTCTGCATTAGCAACAGTCATAATTTAAAATGACATGAATCTTACTGTATGTGCTAGCAGAGAGATGTGGTGTTGTCCACTGATCTAAGGGGAATGAAGGATGCCAACACCTTATCATACTTGGATAACTCTTAAAGATGTGTGAACATGAAAGCACCTGTGAATAGCAGTCTTTGCCCCTGCTGATCTGTTGGGACACTGAATGCTTAACTACCTGCTGCTCAGAGCAGTAGCCTTTCACTTTGTATTTCTTTCCCACCACTTTCAGATTTTGAACTATGGGAAACCTCTACCCTCACCCTGTGTTTGGTTATTTCTTCTCTAGTTTCTTGAATTTGTTACCCTTACAGTATCTCTTGCAAAGTAGTGCTGCAGATTCAAGACATCCTGCTCCACAAGCTAAGGAATTCAGACATCGTAGGGCTAGATCTATCCATACACTACCCATGTAAATTCAGTGAGGATCTCTACATATATTCCCAGACACACTAACCCATATATATATATATTTTTTTGCTCCCAGCCATACAAAGTGAAATTCCATTGTGTGTTTTTCTTGGGTCTTTGTAAAATTCACATATCTGTCATTCATAAATAATCTTCTTACCACTAACTTCTTCACATAATATCTTTCCCAGGATTAATTACCATGTATCCATTCACATCAATGAATGTAACGTAATTTCATACATGTCCTTGAGATTTACAATTACCTGAAGACCTATTTTAATTGTTTTTCCCCCATTAATCACTGTAGTTTGCAAAACTGTGATTATAAAAGCAATTGCCAGCTCATTTTATTTATGTAAGTTCATTTTTGTTTATATTTTTCCAAATAATTCATATAATAAAACTTAAGCTATGTTTGGAAAAGATTAAGGAAGAGAATACAACTGTGCATTTAAAAACAATGTTGCTTTCCTGTGATTTTAAATTAAGCTGAGCTTAGAGATACTTAGAGAGATTTAGTGACAGCTACTTAGCGTTTGTTCATTGATTTTATTGTTCAAGCTAGACTTCCCCAATACTTCTGTGTGCTTAAATTCAATTAACCATCTTCTGTATTGTTGAAATAAAAACAGTAACTTTCCACATCTGACCCACTATAAAAGCTTTTAATTGGAAAAGAAATTAAATCCCAGGTATTAAAAATCAGAGTCTGCTTTACTATGACAAAAGTAGAGAAAAACCAGTGAGAGCAGTCTTCTGTCATACTGCTAATGGGAACAAGTGCTTGAAACAGATTGGTTGGAGTTCTTTGCATCTCTGCAGATTATTTTCTTTATTATGGGCGGCTAATTCTCTTTATACTGCTTTAGAATAGAGTTTTATTATTATTATTTTTTTTCCAACTTGAAAGCAATAAGAGGAAGAGATTGTGCTACTTCTCAAATCTCTTTATCTCTCGTCTTCCATGTATACAGGGGTATGTTTGTGTACATACAATGTTTATGCAGTTTAATAGAGAGGTGTGAAGTTATACAGGAAGCCTTACTGTTGTACTCAAGAAAATAAATGATGCTGGTCTTTGAAGACTCAAAAATTGTGAACTATCAGGCAAAAGGTGAAATAATTCTGCACAGCTTTTAACTTTGTTTAAAATTATGGATTTTATACAGCAGTCTCAGGGAAAGTGGCTAGAATGCTACAATAGATACTGTTCAGAACAAATCCACCATAACCTGGGAGCAGGCTGTTTTGTTTTGTGGAATTTGCTTTTTTACTTGTCAGGGCCTGAATGTTGTGTGGGATTTTCTGAAGAGAAGGTGCTCTAAAGAGATACAAGCTCAGGGCATGGTAGGCCAGGGTAATGCCAGCCATTATTTCCTGAGGAAATAAATGTGCTGAATGTCAGTCTCAGCATGTATAAGTCTTTGTAGTCTCAGTATTTGTAAACAAGAATGTGAGCAAACCAATTCTTTATTCATAGCAATATTAATGCATAAAACTTCAAGCAAAACTTAGGGATATATTACATATTCCAGGGTGACTGTTTCTCAGATTCATGTGTTCTAGTGTAATGGTGAATTCACTGTGTGAATTCTGTCTTTTTTCCAGTACTCTTAACCAGATAAGCTTTTGTTGTTGAGCTGATGCATGGCAGAGAAGACCTTAATGAGTTTCTTCAGCTCCATTTGCTTAAATACAAGTATTGCTTTTGCTCAAGAAGGTAATTCTTTTTGAATGCTTTCAAATTTTTACATATCTTCCATGTGACCTTAAAACATCATCCTTTTGAAGACAAAAATAATCCTACTTACCTTAAAACATTTACCTTTACATAGAATCATAGAATTACCCAGGTTGGAAAAGACCTCAAAGATCATCAAGTCCAACCACAGCCTAACCATAGAACCATAACTCTAACAACCCTCTGCTAAATCATATCTCTGAGCACTACATCCAAACGATTCTAAAACACATCCAGGGATGGCGATTCAACTACCTCCCTGGGGAGCCTATTCCAGCATTTAACTACCCTTTCTGTAGAGAAGCATTTCCTAACATCCAACCTAGACTTACCTTGGCACAACTTGAGGCGGTTTCCCCTCGTCCTGTCACTTGTCACCAGTGAGATTTGCCCTGCTCTCACTGTAAGCACCCTTCAGATATTGGAAGAGGTCAATAAGGTTCCCCCTCAGCCTCCTTTTCCACAGACTAAACAGCCTCAGCTTCCTCAGCCTCTCCTCATATGTTTAATGTTCCAGGCCCTTCACTAGCCTTGTTGCCTTTCTCTGGACCTGTTCCAGTACCTCCATGTCTTTTATGGTCACCTCAGTACAAAATTGAACACAAGACTTGAGGCAAGTCCTCACCAATGTCAGGTACAGGGGCAGGATGATTTTCCTAGTCCTGCTTACCACACCATTTTTGATACAAGCCAGGATGCCATTGGCCTTCTTGGCCACCTGGGCACACTGCTGGCTCATATTCAGCTGACTGTCCATATACTTCCCTTTATACATATACTTCCCCTTAAGTGTTTTCTAATAATTTCAAAGTTAACAGAGATTATTATATTAAATGTATAATAATGAACAGCATGTTATAATATGCCTAGAGGTCTGACAGATTTAAGAGTTGTTTTCTTAGTTAACGTCAGTCTGTGGCTTAAGCAATATAAAGCATAATGCTTATTTACTGAGCGTTCCATTGAGATTTAAGACATCAAGATTTCTTTTCCCCTCCTAAATAAAGGAAAAGCTGTTATATGTTAAGATAACTTTTCTAAAATATGATAAAGGGACTTCTCCATATAGTTTCTTCATTTTCTCTTAGTGATTTGTCCTGCTTGGTACATTTGTACAGTCCCAATTTGGCAGTATTTCTTCAGCCTTTCAAATTTGCCTGACATGTTAGTAGGCTCCCTGCTGACAGAGTTTTGATCTTGGATGTGAAAAAGCCAGTGAAGAAAAACTTCATTGGAAATCAACGGTAACAACTGTAGTCATAGAAATATAGGCTTTAATTCACAGTCATTTCAAACAGTGCTTAGCACAGCTTTTGTTGATAACAGTTGTGCCTGGTACCTTCATGTGCCTTCTCCTACTGCCTTGGTCATACCAGTGCTAGCTTGTCGCCTGTCTTGCATGGTAGCATGTTGAACTAGAGCACTGAACCAGCTCCAAACTAGTGTGACAACCAAAAAAACTTTTCCATGTGCATCAGCTCACTGAACTTCCTCATGCTGCTGCATGACAGCTAGCTTCAAGGCAAGGACATGCATGTAGAGATTTCATGGTAGTTCATAATTGGATTGCATTAAACAGAAACCCCTATGTGTCCCACAAAATAAACTTAGGAATTATGTATACAGACATAGGGTGCATTTATATATATACACATATATATATATATATAATGTATACATACACACACACACATATACAAAATATACAATGTATTGTCTAAAAGTGTTTTCAATTCAGATTCAGTGCACTGACTACTTTTTTAGAATTTCTCTATTTCTTTAGGATTTCTCTATAATCTCTATCAGTTTATAAAACAGTTTCATAGAATCCTTAGAGTCTTCCCATTTCCACTGTGATATTTTTATGCTTCTTCATCCTTTCTACAGAACACCAAAGGGAGTGATCTCATCTGCTGTCTACCTAATTCATTTCATTTTTAGGAGCTCTATTTTAAAGATGTAATTCTAGTGTACTTATCTCTGGGTTAAACAGAAGCAAGTACTAACTATATCATGCTTATTATGCAGCAGCTTCTGTGCAATAGACTTCTGTTTTGGGTACTTCTTATTGCAGTACACTTTCAGCATACAAAAATTTCAGTATGAAATACTGAAGTAACACTACAGTCGTTGTTCTTTGTGCTCTAAATAATTGGGCCAGGGGTGAGAATATGACAATGGGCTGTGATTCAGAGATCTCTTATCCAGTATGTTGGCCTAGGATTGAAGGTAATAGGGGAACGTGGATTAAATATTTAATGTCTTCACAAGTTCAGAAAAAGTATTAATAACCCTTTCCAGTGTGTAAACTATAAGCTTGTTACAAAAAACAAAAAGCTTGAAATGTGAACAGTATTTGAAAGAGCAAAAGGGAAATATGAAAAGCACATTCACAAAACTCTCATGCTCTCTTTATACATGTGTATACATATCTCTGCAAGTCTTTTGGCACGCTGTTAACAATAAAATGTTAAATGTCACCAATTTGGCATTCATATCAGGGAAATATTAGCAGCCTTGAAACTAACTGCCTGTACAGTAATTGTATGAAATTTAGAAAAAGCTTAATCTAGTTCCTATTAGCATTGTATTGTGTAGATTTGTAACAAAACCTTAGATGACTGGAGTTTCAAAAGACGATGTCATTCAGTTCAACCCTTTAGAGTGAGTGCACTTTAATGTGTTTTTGAGCACACACAATGAAGGTGTCTTTGCCATTCATCGAAGTTTATTCCATTCTAAATAACGTAGTTTTGGTGCTATAACTCAAGCTTATGTCATAGTAAGCCCATGTATTTCAAATGATGTGCTTTGGCCAGCACTGCTGCGTTAGCTCAGATGGATTTTATTTGATTATTTATTTTAATAGTCCTCCGCATACCACTGTAGATTAAAATGACATTAAGCGTAGTCATAATACACAGCATTCAAATTGAGTTACAAGGCTATCCAGGTCTGTTCTTACGAACTGAAATTCTTAGGTACCACTCCAGAAGAAATTGCAGGAGCTTATTTTTAAATCACAAGCAGTGAGAAATATTATTTGGTCTCAAAGAGTGAGATGAAATAAAAAAGTACTGAATAAAGACTATATTGTTGGGTTACTAGATTTTTAAATTCATTTTGTATAGCTGTATTGTCCTACATTGAAGCAGTTGCTGTTTCTAATCCATTTGGCCACACTTCACTTACGCTTCTGATGTCCATTATGCCTTTTGAATTCAGGTGAATTCCTGCAATTGGGAAACCATTAAAATCCTCTGAGAGCAAATTGTCTATACACAACACAGTGACTTTCATGGTAGATGAACAGATTATGGGGCATAATAAAAAATTCAAGTTACACACCGTTTGCCACAACTCTTGTGATTATTCTGCCACAGGAGTACTCACCTTAACTTCTTGCTGAAGATGAAGGGCATTTTTAAAGCAAAAATTTTCAGTCCTGGTTGTAAATTTCATTCTTGCTAATAAAAGTGAAGCAGCGTGGAGGCTTGTTCAGTTTAGCATAGGGTTTCTTGAAGCCTAAATATCATACTGAGAAGAATCCTTATGATGGTGGAGTTGAAGTTCCTTTGCTTTGTGACTTTCTCAGTGTTAATCAAAGGTAGGCGAACCTGATCAAATTTACACTCAGGCTATATTGAGAGGCACTGAGCAAATTTAAAAGGCAGAAAGAGAAGCATTTATAAACTATGCTACTGTGTGGACTTTTTTTTTTTTTTACTTTGCTAGAAGTGTGATTGTTGCTTTGCTGATTTACTTTTTCATTTTGTTTAGGCTTCTTAAATTTTTTACTTTAACATTCCTTTTTTTGAACATTAACCTAAGGTGTGGAAGATATGCTTATGCCTTTGCTACTTGACTGGCAGCACTTAATGTGGTTGGGATTTAAATGTACGCTATAATACCTTTCTTTGTATAACCTTCTTACATTAAATAGGGACATGAGGAAGCTACTGAAAATGAATCATTTACTATATTTTAAAACATTACTGCCCAATTTTTGGGCTTGCCTGGGATATATTGAGTGAAGTGGAATTGTCTTGGGGCACATGTAAAAATTTCAAGTATATAAGTAGAAAAAACTTCTTTATTTTTTTAATACTTGTTACTAAAATATTAGAAGAAAGCTTCAAAGACTTAAAACTAGCAGTTTGGAAATTTATATGTTAAAGGGATCAGTGTTTTTGTTTTTTATTTCTCTTAATCAGCATCTCCTTACAGTTTTTACATACAGAAATCAGAGGAATCAACAGTATATTTTTTGGAAATTGAAATAATAAATTTTTACTGTTAAAACACAAGCAGAACTTCATGTATACTTGATGGGCCATGTCATTCCTGTATTTGAGAAAACACGACAGTTAATGTATTATACATGGTCTAATAAATAACCCTAATGCATCCTGCTGTATTCTCAGAACTACTGAAATCAAAGCAAGAGCCCCAAGTGGTATAAGCAGATTTTAGATTAGGTTCTTGAAGTTCAGATGTTTCAGCAGAGGTTAGTGAAATAGGGAACTCAGTTTTTTTGGAATATTCCATAAGGAGAAAAAAAACAGTTTTATAAAGATTCTGCCTCCTGCTATTCTGCTATTCTTTTACCTTTAGTTTTCCTCATAATGAAAAAAGTACTTTCGTGAAAGTAATTGATGAGCCAAGAATGTGATTAAATGCTAAGAGGATGTTAGGAAATTGGATCTGCAGTAACTATTTTTTATACAAAACTGATGTATATTTTATCATTAGATATGCTCTTACTAATAGAGATTATAATATAGTACGTATATTTTTAAAATAGGATTAGTGTCAAGGATCAGTGGATTTTTTTAAATGGACCGTGAAAAGTTCATGTCTATATGTGTTCCAGATTGATTTGCTAAGGCATTTTTTAAGATGAATTCTGCATATGTGTTGTTTTTTTTAAATGTTTTTATTTTTTTAACTATAGAGACTGTTGCTTTTTCAATATTGAGCCATCTTGATTGCTGATGGAATGATCTTAATCATTTAATACAAGTATGTTGAAAAATGCTGGTAGAATGATTCATGTTTTCATAGAATCATAGAATCTTTTGAGTTGGACGAGACCATTAAGGATCAGGTCCTACTCCTGCAATGAACAGGGACACCTACTGCTAGATCAGGTTGCTCAGAGCCTGGTCCAGCCTAATCATGAATGTTGCCAGGGATGGGACAACCACCACATCTCTGGGCAACATGTTCCAGTGCTTCACCAGCCTTCTTATAAAGTATTTCTTCCTTATATCCAATCTAAATCTCCTCTTTTTTGGTTTGAAGCCATTTCCCCTTGTCCTATCATGAGACCCCACTTAAGAGTCTATTCCCTTATTTCTTACATCCCTCCTTTAGATACTGGAAGACTCCTCTCAGGTCTCTCCAGAGCCTTTTCTTCTCCAGGGTTAACAGCCCTACCTTTCTCATCATTACTCTCTGTCATCATAGGGGAGGCGTTCCATCCCTCGGATTATTTTTGTGGCTTTCCTCCTAATGGACTTCAACAGGCCCACATCTATATCAAAGGCCTTACTGAAGTCCAGATAACTGACATTAGTGACTCTTTCCTTTATCCATTGATGTGACCCGCGTTACCAATTCCATTACAAATAGGGGAATGAAAGGATTAAGAGCAGCCCTACTGAAAAAGGCCAGGGTGTTCTAGTAGATGGAAAACTGGACATGAGCCAGCAGTGTGCCCTCACAACCCAGAAAGCCAACCATATCTGGGCTGTATTAAAAGAATTGTGGCCAGCAGGGTGAGTGAGGTGATGCTGCACTGGTGAGGCACATCTTGAGGAGGACCACAGAAATGGTGCATGGAATGGAACACCTCTTCTATGAGACCTAGCAGAAAGAGCTGGGGCTGTTCAGCCTGGAGAAGGCTGCAAGGTGACCTGAGAGCAGCCTTTTGGTATTTAAAGGAGAGCTACAGGAAAGAAGGGTACAGCCTCTGTAGCAGGGTCTGCGATAAAGCAAGGGGAAATGGCTTCATGCTTAAAGAAGGTAGACATAATTGTGGACATAAGAAAAAAAGTCTGTCACAGTGAGAATGGTGAAACACAGAGGCAGGTTGCCTAGAGATGCTAATGCCTCAAAGTGAGGTTGGATGAAGCCTCGGGCAACCCGATCTTACTGTGCGTGTTCATCACAAGGGGGTTGACTACGTGACCTTTAAAGGCTCCTTCCAACTCTGAGGATTCTATGATTCTATTTACTTATGCCATCATAGAAGACTACTAGGTAGGACTTGCTTTTGGTGAAGTTGTACTTGTCCTGTATCACTTCCCTCTTTTCCATGTGCCTTAGCGTAGCTTCCAGGAGGACCTGCTCCATGATTTTCTCCAGCACAGAAGTGAGACTGACAGGTTGTTAGTTTCCTTGGTCATCCTTTCTATCCTTGAAAAATGGGTGTGGTGTTGCTTTTTTTCATTCAAAAAAAGTGTCTTCACCTTACAACCAAGACTCTTCAAATGCTATCTAGAGTGTCTCGGCGACTTCATTAGCCAATTCCCTCATGTTTCACGAATACATCTCTGGGCATACATCTATGAATTTTCAGGTTCCTCAGGTGGTTGTGAACTTGTTCTTCACTTAGAGTAGGTGAGACGCTGTTCCCCCAGGCTCCATCTTCCAAATAACCTGCTTGAGTAATGTGTGAAGAGCATTTGCTGGTGAAGACTGAGGTAAAATAGTTGTTGAGTACTTCAGCTTTCTCCTCATCTCTTGTTGCCAGTCTGCCACTATTACTACCGGGGGCGGGGGAATAATGTGGACTCTACTTCTCTGGTTCTTCTATTCATGGAAGCCTTTCTCTGTAAAACCAGTTGTCCTGATTTTGTTACTTAAAATAGCAGGCACAGTGCTGAGAATGGGAATAAATTAATTAGTAACATTTACTGTTCTGGGTTACCTTTTGTGATTGTGGAATACCGGTGTGTTAGCTTCTGAATTAAGAGTTTGGTCATGGCTTCTATTAAAACATAATTAGTATTCTTAGTTATTTTTTATTGGAGATGGCAAGGTCCAGGAGGAAAGGACCACAATAAAAGGCCCAGATAATTGTTTATGCAAACAAAAGAAGACTTAGCAAAATAAAATTAAAAGTGCAGTTTCAAGAAGTGTGCAGGTGCCATGAAGTCTATAATTTAATCTGGGGGCATTTAGAATTGCTGGTGAACCATACTAGTATTCCTTGAATCATTTTCTTCCTAAGTCGTCTGCCTTAGGAAAGGTGGGATTACAGGCATTTTCCTATATTTTTTGTTGAGAAAAAAAGAAAAATAATAGCAAAATCTAAATAAAATATATGATGTGCTCTGTGAATGTTGCTGTGAAAGCAATATCTCTTATTTATTTCCATGGAAACTACAAAAAGTTCAAAGAGCACAATGACACTGTTCAATAGAGAAAATTCTCAGCTGCAATACATTATTTTCAATTTAGTCACCAGCTTTAGGTATGCATTTTTGCCAGACATGAACAAGAGCCTGCTGGTCAAAAATGTGCACCAGTGGAGGTGACCACTGTCACTGTTGCCACTGCAGAAATGCACCACCCACTGCCTTGCTGTGCTCATATTCACTGTTTGACATCTGTAACTGTTTAGCAAGTGGTGAATGTCAGTGGGTGCCATTTTTTTCTACATAGAGGAATTCACTTCCACACCTTTGCTTCATCTGCATTTCCATGTCTGACACCATTGTGTCAGACTGCCCCTCTACTGTCACACAGCAACAAAATGCAAGGGAATACTGTCAGGAAGGTTCAACCTCTACTTCTGTACCAACACCAACCACCTGTGACATTGTCAGCCAACCTCATAAAATAGGAGGCTTTGCTTTCACAGCAGCACTCATAAAGAATACCTAAGTATTCTTTAAATGTTAAGATCACATTTAAAAACATTTAAATTTTAAAATCACAAAAACATTATTTCTCAAGTTTATGATACTTGAAATTTTTAAGGTTGCTTACAGTTTTTTCCTTTTCATTCTGAACAATCGGAAAAATAAATTTGGTTCAACCCGTTTTTATCCTGTGTTTCCTTTACATGCCTTTTTAGGTTGCTTAGAATACTTAATCAGAGTATATGAAATATGCTCTTTATTAATGTAGTTCTAGTCCACATAATGTAGAGTATGTTTCAGAGAGGTGCCTAACCTATTTAGGGATGTATGATGTAAATGATTTTTGATGGCTCTGGACCATGATTAAGTCATGGGTCCAACAGAACTGGTTTTTTTTGTTTGTTTTTTTTTTTAAATATAGTCTTTTGCTTCAGAACTCTAGAACCAACAAGGCTGGAATCATGGATCTGAGGGAATTAACTAGTCAGATACAGGAAAAATGTCAAAGTAATTGTTTGATAACTTTCTGGCAGTGTAAGTGAAATACCAGTGTAAGTGAAATGTGATTATGCTTTACTAGATCTATACATTTTAGAATTTGAATTATGTCTTTTTGTATTTTTAATGTGTGCAATTGATGGCAGTGTTAAGCACCTGTCTTAAAAATGGGTACCTGTTTCTTCTGGAATGGAGCCTTCTGATGTCTTATGTCTATAATAAACTTTATCCCTGAATTTGCTTGTAGTTGTGAATGAAAGGATAGAAAGCATGATGTTATTCTTAGTAGAAACCAACGCAGAGGTTCTGTTTCACGAGGAAACATCTCTATTGAATATTCCTGTATTTCTATGTTCATATATTAATATATTCCTATTGAATGCTATGTAAGTTAATACCTATCCCTTCCCTTCCAGTTTCTTCTGTGTTGCCAGCCTCTAAGTGATGGGAAGAAGTATTTGAACTTTTGTTGCAAATGAGTATGAACTATATTTGTTTGAGGAGCTGTGTATGATGGATTTTCTGGCTGCGCTCTCTCTTTACTCATTGTATTTGTGTTTGGTATCTTTTGTTTTGTTTAAAGGGTGAAGGGAGATGCAGCATTACCAGTGTGTTAAACAAAGTAATGCCAACTAACTAGAAATTTTTGTTTTCTGTTTGGTTTGATAAAACAAGGGTCAGCTTCCATGGTATGTCCAAGTGACATACTTGTTATTTTGTATGTTAAAGATCTTTAAGTAGTTTTGTTTCAGTTCAGATGGAAACAATCTGCAAACAGATTGTGAAATAGGTGAATAGGAGTTTCAACTTTGAGTGAGGTCCTTGGGGGATACCACTGTTGAAATCAGTGGCAAAATTTTATGTGCATTGCCATCTACACCTTTTTAAGGCTCTCTTGCTCTTAAGTATAACTACCAACAGCTTACGTGCACGCCAAGTGCATTTTTATCACTCTGATGTGCTCCTGCTTATAGCCAACCATGTTACTATGATGATGCTTTTATAAATAGCATTTTAATAAATGTGACTGTCTGCTTGCCAGAAACAAAATTTAGAGGTTTTATCCTTTTTGTGCTCACTGAATTTTGTTTTTATCTGTTGTTTTCTTATTTTGTTTGTATGTTTGTTTTTTAATAGTGATTCCGGAGTTCATTAGTCAAGTAAATATTGCATTGGAGAGCTTAAGCAAGAATACATTACATCTGTTTGATGATAACCAATTTGTGGATGTTTCTAAGAAGGTTTATGATACAATTCATAACATCAGATGCTCAGTCATGATGATTCGGGTAAGTTTTTGATTTGTTCATTTAAAATTCATCCATAAGATAATTGAGGACATAAGCACATTTTGTGAGGTGAGGACTATGTATGATATCTGCTAAGTCCTACAAATCATATTCAGATTTAACCAATTTGGAGATTTTGTGCTGTGAAGGGGCATGATTGTGACTCAGGGAGATGGAATCCTCTTGTGTGGAAAACAAGGTTGCCAAATCAGAATGTTGTGGGAAACTGTGTTGGTTTTTTTCTCCTTTAAAAGTATTTGTGTATATTGAGTTGATGAAAGCATCAACTCAGTTTGCTGCTTCTCTAAACTGTGGGTGTTTTGATATTAGTTCAAGCAGGAAATGTTTCTGTTCCAAAGGACGTTTTTGGTGATGTGTTTTCACAATCAGTTACTTTAAAGGATGAAATTTATCTGCTAATTGGGGAATTAAAAACCTTTCTTCAGGAAAAGATGTTTACAACAGGTACTTTCAGAATCAAGCAGGAAAGATGAACATCTGTCAGGTCATGTTTAGGCAATGAGAACCACTGGTATTACAGTATGCTTCACTGGTAGAGTTTTGAATGTTTTCATCTTCCCTGTAAGGGAGCAGTCAGTCTTTGGAAATGAAAGAGCAGGTTCAACTCACTGAAGAGCTGATGTTTGCCTCCTTCACACTTCAGGTATTCTGGTAGGTGGTCTCAGCTACTTCTTGTGGTCAGACTATGAATGGTATCAGTATGCAGGTGTTACTTGTTGGCTTTAATTCTAGTCCACTCAGGACTTGGATTGATTTTAGGGTGAAGCTCTGTGCCTCAGACACGTGAAAGTTAGTGGCATATCCTTTCCTTGCAAACTAAACAGCAATGCAATGTCTGGGACAACAGGATGGTTGTTGTATTCTTTCTCCTGGCCTCCTTTAATTCTGTGAGTCCTACTCAGGGAAAACTGAATGCTGGCATATGTGATACAAAAAGTTCTTATTGGTGAAGTTTAATGAGTCTTCCCTTCCTTATTTGTTGGTGGAGATCTCTGTGCTTATCTCAAGCTCAGGGTGGCCAGCTCACAGGCTTGTACTCATTCACAGTGTTCCTGCACTTTATAGAAGGTTCTTGCTCATAGCAGTAGTTCATGTGGGATGGATTTATTTGACAAAACAAATCAGAGAAATGGATACTCCATAAGATGGGACAATCTGTTCCTGTTTCAGTGGCCATAGCCAGAGAAACTTTGTTGTAATGTGACTCTTTTTTAGATCAGTTAAGCTTTGTTTAATACCCACGTTGTTCATGCCATCAAACTGTATGACTTGGACTGTTGTTTCATTTTAAAATTTTATTTTATTTTCAATGTGATATTTTTTTTCTCTGTTTTTGTTTGTTTGTTTGTTTTTTGTAAGATCTGAATCTTCCATATGTCCAATCTTCTTGAGTTTGAGCTCCTTATAATCTGATTATGACTAAGTCCTCCTTTACAGAGATTTTCATTTGGGGTAAATGATCTAAGGTTTGTGACAAACTTCCACAGCTCCTGTGAAGACACAGACACTCCTCTGTAGGTTACTCTGAGTGTATATTCTCACAATCCTCTATGATGTGTATATCTATTTGAACAGTCACTCAAAAAAGAGAAAGCTGTTATGTCCCCTCATTTTCTGGGCATTAGGGGAAAATAACTTGCTCTGAGGAGACTGTACGTATGCATACTACATAAAAAGCATGTGGGAGTGTGCTTTGTAGGTGCATACTAAATCTATAAAATCATAAATAATTGCACAGCACCTAAATGGGCAGTAGTAGTATGAAGATTTCTTACCAGGTCTGTCCTCCACTTCTGCTTTGCAATGGTAATTTGACAAGGCAAAAAAATTCCAAAGTATCAGAAATTATGTTGTTGGCTGAAATTGGAGCTATGGGTAGCAAAGAGCAGATACTTCTCCTGTGTGAGACAGTTATGGCCAGTTGGGATAGCAACAGGCATTCACCTTTATTGAAATCCCCGTTATCCTAAATGATAGATGTGTATGGGCGTATGAAAGCAATGTGGCTTCAAGTGTATTCAACTGTATTTGGATGGATTCAGCGTCAACAGTTGCAAAGTCATGACAAAAGCTCATGAGATGAAAATAAAAGGAGTTTAATTCATTAAAAAGGACATGTGCAGCTTTCTACTTAATGAGTGCCATTTTTCAGAAACTGTCAGGAGAGGGTTTTTTGAGGTTTAGTGAAATGATAGTCAGCTACGCCTACATCCCTTGGAGATACTGACTGCCAGCATGGAAAGAGAGCTGAGATAACCCTGGCATTTATTTATTTATTTATTTTGAGCACAGATATATTTGCATTCCTTATTAGAAACGTTCCAGGCAATGTCAGCTTCATTTCAGCCTGGTTGTAAGAAGCTTTAGTAAATCTGATGGTTATTCAGACCTACACTGCATGCGCAGCAGCCAAGGTGGGGAAATAAAAGCATTCTGTGGCCAAATTTTATAGGGCCTCACTGATACTGTGCCAAAGAACAATGCTTGGCTGATCACAGGGGATTTCAAGACTAAATCAAGGAAAGAAATTGTTGATCAAAATATAATTTGGAAATGTAAATTAACGAGGATGCTGATTCGCAGGGGGAGATTTTTCAGCATCAAAGTAAAAGCAGAAACTCACCAGATCAGATCCTCAGGAAGCATTTTGAACATGTAATTACACAGATTGAATGTTTTTTATAATATTATTCCTAACTGTCAAATGTTGCCAAATACTGTTATTACTGCAAATTATCAGATATGCTTTTCAAGGTCCAAGCCTAACCATAGATACATAAAATATTAATTCCTGTCCTACAGGTATAATGTGCAGAACACTTGAGAGCAAATAAATACTTGATGGTGTGCTGCACAGATGAGTTCTAATAGATATGCCTCTGGAACTGCAGAATACATCCTTTAAGATGCCTTCCATTGTTTCTCTTGCAAGGATGATGAATTCCTCCATTGGTAGCTGTTAATTTGAAATTATCAGCTATTTGATCCAGGGTGCATAGCTGCATGTGCTTATTAGTATCCCGCATGCCTTGTGTTTTTTTTCCTTGATTCTTTAAGTGTTGGATTTTTGTTGAATTGTAAAGGCACTCGTAGCTTGATTTTTGCACACTAACTTCTAGATAGTGTATTAATCAGTATATTGCTTCTATGGCAGTAGATTGGGGCAAATAAGAGAATTTAGCCATGTGAAATATATGTTTGAAAGGCAAAAGAAACAGGTTGATAGTCTTTGAGATAGTAAGTATGAAATGTTGCGTAATGTTAAATATGTTGCTTGTTTAAAAAAACAAAACAACAAAACAATGAGCTTCTATGTGAAAATGTAGTTTGTTGAACAATACAAGACAGATGGACTAAGTAGCACCTTTATATCCCATTAGGATATTGAGTGCAATAGAGAGGTAGTAACGTACAAATATATAATAAGTGCAAGTAGTTGAAGTGGTGATGAAGTCATCCTAACACAAATAGATAAACAGGAGTGGAAAAGAATTCTCCAAGTTTTGAATTTCATGGAATTCTTTGGTTTTATCAGAAGATGACTGCTGGGAGTTTTACAGATAGAAAAAGGAAGGCAAAATGTTCATGCACACTATGTTTGCTTTTAATAATCGCTGTTCATGGACACCGTGAATGAGTGAACTCATATTACTGGATTTTATGAGAGGGTAGGACATTTTTTTTTGAGATTGCAGTTCTTGTCTAATACAGTATTTCCCTCATTTTAACACATTTCTTATATTTTCTGCTGAATGTGTACTGAATGTGCTATTTCCTTCGGAATTCCAGTATAGTGGTTAGAGATTCCTTCAGAGTTTGAGTGTTTCTTTTGCAGACTGTACCTTCATTACAATTGATCAGCTATTCTCTGTGCCATGTTCATCATTATTGTCCCTCCCACCCTAAGAACAGGCATTTTGGTTTTGTGTCGTACCTACATAATTCTGTTTCAAATAGATCTCACTATTCCCACCTCTCATCTTTCTGTTTCTTTGGCTAATCAGTCTTTCACTGGAGATTTTAATGTCATTTGTAAAATCAAATTTATTCTGGTATTTACCTTTTTTAATGGTAAATATTCAGGTATTGTCTTTTTTAATGTTTTGGCTCCATCAGAATACCCTTGAGATGAACTCCATTTTTCTTCTTCCTTTGATTGCAAGTACTGGGTAGTATTTCACTCCTTTTTAAATAAATGTAAGAGAGTTCACTGATAACAGAGGTTGTGAACTCTTTAGTCCAGTTGCTCTCTCTCATCATGGCAGAATTTGGTTTTATGTATCCAGCAGAGCTGCGAGAATATTCAGAACATAGACCTTTTGGAAAGGAAAATGGCAGATGATGAAAATCTCTTTCAGACATTTAATGTCTCTATTAAATTGTACCCTTGCTTTTATTAATGACAGGATTATCCTCCACATGCAGGATTTTCTTCCCTTTTTTTACTTCCGTAGTTGGAATGAATTAGATCCTGCCATGTGCATGCAATAGCACATATGAATTGAACCTCTATTTAAAAGGTAGAGAAAATAAAGTAGGGAAACTAATTAGAAAAACATGTTTACTGCAGTCCTACTGCTGTTTGTTTTTCAAAGAGAGCTGAGAGACCTCATAGGGAGGAAAGACAAATAAGAGCTTATATAAACCAAATAAACTTCATTATTATTTGTCTGAAATTTATGAATCATGCTGACTCATTACTAAGAAATATTGGGAAACTTGTTGAATGCTTATTTCTTAATTTTTTTTTCTGTCTTACACCAGCTGCAGAAGAGGAAGAATTTGTACAGTAGCAATTAGCAAGGCAGGTAGGCCTGCAGCTCTCATCACCTTCTGTCATTCCTGACCTAATTAGGTTGGAGCTGACCTTTCTTTCCCTCAGCTCCTTGTCAGCTTTCCCAGCTGAGAGAGATTTTCTTGTATATTTTTGCTTGTGCTCCCTTACACATTAGGCTTCTGATATAGATGTAGTCAGTACGTCAGTACTTGTTGCCTTTTTTTTTTTTTTTTTTTTCCTATAACTGTACCAGGAAAGGATTTTCTACACTTGTTATTTAAGAAAAGATGTACTTTGCATTGGTTGTTACCAAGCAGATGTTTTATTACCCTACTTTCTTCAAAATGGTGTTTTTCTTGCTTATTCTATCAGTGCTGTTATCCAAAGATTGGTGTATCTTGATGCACTGTGACTGAAGAAGGATGTAATATCTGGTGTCATTTAAAAATGATCCCAGAAATGTCAGTTGTCTGATAATGACTGTTAATACAGACACTTCAGTCTAGCAGAGGGCCTCCTCAGTTTTCTTCTGCTTTAAGGCTTGATCAGTTTGTTGAGCTTGCTAGTGGGATTATTAAGATTAGTGAAGGAAGTATTTGTGAACATGCTTGGAGTCATTCCCCTTCCTTTCCACATACAATTATGTGCAGAGCTACCAAAAATGGGCTGTCAAAATTGTAGCACATCCACTGCTCTTTCCAACATATCTTCTGTCAAAAATAGCACACGTCTCTTAACCAGACTGTAAGTCTTACTGTGCTCCACCTAGAGCAGCTAGGAAACTACCTGTATCAAAGCAAAGAGTGGCACTGACAATGTGAACTTGCATAAGATGTATCTGTGTGTGATCTATAAGTCAGTCTTTCATTCCAGGAATCAATAATAGGCATGTTTCAGTATGTGTTTCAATAATTTTGTTGCTGTAGAGTTTTGAGTTGAAAGCACGTAGTGTTGAACAGAAAATAAATTCAACCTAAGAAGTCTAATTAACCTGTCCCATACATACTGATTTTTTCCATTGTATAGTAGTAATGAATCATTACTATTTCTGATGGAGTGGAATTGAGGCAGAACTGTGACAATTCCACTTTTTATACCTTATATCTTGAGAGTGTCTGAAGATGACATGCCCACTGTTGTCAAAGGTACTATTATAGAAAATTTTCTAATTGCAGTGCACTGTAAGCACACATACCAGGAGGGAATGAGACATACATAGCACATCTTAAGAATAAGATACAGATCTACATCAGGGGTGAATTGTGACCTTGCTTGTTTGTTAGCTTGTTTGTTTTCATTCCATGTGTAAGCAGTCTGTGAGTTTACCCGAAGAGACATCTCTTCTGTTACTGATTTAACTATTTTAGTTCCACACTTCTGTCTGTTGGGAGGCAGAATAGATTCATGGCTGGCAGATTATGACAAAATTGTGTACTAGATGATGTAATGATTAATTTCTCGGGCAAATGGTTTTTATATTTTTGGATGGTTTTTTAGCTTTTTTGTGTCCTGTTTATGTTAAACTTTTTTGGGTGCTTTTTTTTTTTCTACACAGTAGAAACCATGTTGTTATTATGGATTCAGCTAATCTAACACTTTCAGAGCAGAAAGTTCCCATCTGATATGTCTAAGAACTAATCTTACAGAAAGAGTTGCTGAAGTCTTCATTTAACTTTCTGGTATTTAGCATCCTTATCCTTTGTTTTTTATTATTTGTTTTTTAATATAATTTCAAGCTTTTCTTTCCATACGGAAAAAGCAAAGAAGTAATGTCTTATTTTCATCTGCAGATCACTCCATATTTGTTTAATTACCCCCTATTTTGTTTACTGTGTTTAATCTGCTTGCCTACTTATGTATCTAAAAGCAAAGTGTCTAGCGTTGTTATGCTTAGAGCATTGTTCTTCAGGATTCACAAAACATGCAGCAATATGTAGTTACAAGACTCTCTGTAAGGTAGAGTGGATTGGCTAAAGCCTGGTAATTGGTAGATTGACTTAAGGCTATGTGGACACCTGCTCTGTTCTGGGAATTGTATCCTGAGTAGTTTGTGTTACTTGGGAATGTTCCATTTCTGTTTAGAAACCTTGTTTATTTGGTTTCATTATCAGGAAAATGAGGTGAGTTTAAACCTCTTACAGCTAGATCAAATATGCATGCTGTTAAGTAAAACATTCTTGCAGCTTCCTTTCCCATCCCCATGATTTGATTTGCTGGCATCTCTAGACAGGATCCCCAACATGGAAATAACCATCATGGGGAAAATTAAATCCAAACTCTGTCCCATATAGGTTTCATTTTGTATGTTAAATTTTCTACATATGCATTTTCAAGAAATGTATGTTATTTACCCCAGAATATACTTGGGAGTCATCTCATATAAGAAATACTTCCTTGTTTATATTATACATGTTTATTAGCACCATAAACTCAGTCATAGTTATTATGACTTTACCTTGCATATATCCTATGAGAATGCTCTGTACTACAAGTTTGGAACATAGTCTCATGCATTTCAATTTAACATGCTGTCATTCTATTAAATGCTAATCTCCATTTAGTACCAGGTCAGTCTGTATTTCCAAATAAATAAGGCTGATTTGTATTTTCTGGAAAGCTACTATAAACAGCATTTTGCCTGTATTTCAGGTTTATGTACCACATAAAATACACTCAAGGGTCTTATTTTCTGCCACCTTCATTAGTTTAAAGCCTTTAATATCTTCCACAAATCAAGTGACCATTACGGTTCTCTATGCAGTAGTATTGGTGTTCTTGATGCGTAATAGAGCAAAAAGCTGCACAGCAGCAAATCTGTGAATAAATCCCTCTCTCTGTCTTATCTTGAAAGTTTCATCTCATTGTCTTCAACTTGTGAGCAAGCTGTTCCCCTGGGAAAATGTCTGCAATTTGGAGTTGTTTCAAATTGCCATGGATATCTGTTCTTTGGAGTTAGTGTGATTTCACAATTATTTTCAAAACTTTGTTTGTTAGTAGAAGAAAAAACAAAACACCACAACAGATTAAATTATTGATTTTAGAAACAGGTGGTGTGTTTTTATCCCGGATAAGAGGAAGGAGGTATAAGAAGAAAAAGTGGATGCTCAGCCTTTTAATCTCAAATGTGTTAGAATGGAAGCCAAAGCACAAATACCTTTTTCTTTCACTCAACGCAGGAAGGTTCTTCTCTCTGCATTTTTTGGTCCCTTTTGCTTAAACCATTGACTTAGAGTGAGCAGTATTGTTAAGGTTTTATTGATTTTTTTGAACAAATAAATTGAATAGAAACTGTCTGGCATCTGTTCTTCTATATTCCTGCACTTTCGAACTACTGAATTGTAACCTTTCAGCTTGTTGTACATCCTTCAGCTGCTGCCCCTGCACCTACATTCCAGCCATTTGCATAGTTTTGCTGCCTTCTGATTTCAAAAAGGTCATTGTTATTTGAAGAATTAGAATATGTCATGACTTATAGGTAAAATAATAGAAAAAATATTAATCCAGTTTTTCAGTTAAAAAAATAATAAAATCAACAACTAGAATAGGAATGATGCTCATTTTCAGTATTTTCTACATTGGGTCATCTCTCTCAATTCCTTTATTTTGTAGGGAATTTTCTGATTTTAGATTTTGGTTCTTTTAAGTATAAAATGAGTAGTAGATAAATGGTAGAAAAATCATCCCATCACCCCTGTATGTTCAATTCCTACATTTTTCCAGTTACATTCATATACTACATTATTTGCACAGACGTAAGTTATCTTGTGTATAAGAATGTCAAAATCAGATGTACCCTTCTGAGCAAGAACATGAATAATTTTCATTGTGTTTTCTGTACATGTTGTCTTATGTCTCAGGAATGACCTCTTTGTCTACCTGAGTGTATTAGTGTATGGTATGAAAGCATATGATATTGTCATGCTCTGTCATGCCAGTGGTATCCATATGGGTCTGACTGAGGGGTTTTTTTTCCCCAGGAAAGTAGCATGTTACGTACATGTGCCATTCTGCTGTCTCTAGCTTTGATTAAGTAGAAGGAAGTAATTAAAAGGAGAACTGGAAACACACCACTTTGATATTTACCGCATTTCTGCCATTAGTTATCATCTGATAACATGGATTACTTTTTCTTCATTGTTCAGAATTCCATTTTGCAGTTGAAATACTAAGTCACTGCTTGAACCAGGTGACTGAGCACCTTGTGGGAAGGCAGGGCCAACCCAGGGGAGCTCAGGTGCAAGCAGTGGACCTGAGGGGACTGGAAGGAGGTAGAGCCAGGATCCAGCCCTTCCAAGGCCTCATCGAAGGGTTGGCAGTGGAGGCAAGGGTATCTCACTGGAGATCCCTGCCTACCTGGGGCCTTCCAAAGGTAAACAGTTTTTCTTCATTTATTTCTGCATTCACACCTGCTGCGTATGAGCATGTTCTCATTTGCTGTACCAAAGACTTTACCACCCTGCTGTTACTGCTGTACTTTCCTTCACATCATAGTGTTACACATATTATCACAGAGTCACGGTATCATAGGAGTTGGAAAGGTACTGGGGGATCATCTAGTGCACTCCACCTGGTAAAGAAGATTCCGTACAGTAGGTTGCACAAGAAACTGTCCAGGCATCTTTTGAATATCTCCAGAGAAGGAGACTCTACAACCTCTCTGGGTAGCCTGTTCCAGTGCTTTGTCACCTCACTGTACTGTTCTTCCTCATTTGTGTATGAAATTTCCTGTGTTCCAGTTTTTGCACATTGCCCTTTGTCCTGTCACTGCATATCACAGAAAAGAGCCTGGCCTCATCTATGTGACTCCCACACTTTTGATATTTATAAACCCAGATCTCGCAGCCTTTCCCTGTACAGGAGATGCTCCAGGCTCCTAATCATCTTTATGGCCCTTCAAACGATGCCATCTAGAAGATCACTGTCTTTCTTGAACTGAGGAGCTCAGAACCAGATGCAGTGTTCCAGATGTGGTCTGACCAGGGCAGAGTAGGAGAATTATGTCCCCCAAAGCGTTGACTGTGCTCTTTTTAATGCATCCTGGGATACCATTGGCCTTCTTGGCTGTATGAGCACAGTGCTGGATCACAGCCAGAAGTTATTACTCAGTTACTCATTAGGTCCTCGCTGATCTGCCTCTCAACTGAACTAGTGCCATTCTTTCAACTTGTCTTCATGTGTATAGTTCTCTAGTCCTCTCACTATCAGGCAGTCCTCTGCTGGACGCTGCTTTTTTAATGTCTGTCTTGTACTGAGGGGCTGCAAAAGGGAGAAAAAAAAATATTCCAGGTGTGTCTTTACAAGTGATGAGTAGAGTGGTGTGATCACATCCATTGACCTGCCAGTTTTTTTTTCTTGTTGATGGAGCAAAAGATAAGGCTGAATGAATGTAGTATTAGTCCTTTTTTCAGCTCGCTTTTAGTGTTTTGCTACCATTTGTTCCCGCCAAGTGGTCAGAAAGCAGTGTTTCTTTTTAAGTGCCAAAACTGGTAATTCTTGGACTTTTTACTCAAATATTAGGAAGTGCTTTTGGAATGAAATGACAGAATCTCAGAGACTCATCTCCATTATATACTTTTCCCTCTTCCTGTCACTTCCCCATTCTTGCCTGTTTGTTAACACTGTTTCCTCCTTCTGCTCTGTTCTTTCTCTTTGGAATTTTTTTAATCTGTTCTTCTCAGTTTCCTCTTTTTTTAAATTTTTAAATTTTTTTTTTTTTTTAAATTTTTTTTTACTCTCCCCATTGGATGGAATCCTCCTTTACCCTTTAAGGGTATTTCAGGTGAAGCTCCCTTTATCACACCTTCACTAATATGATAAATGTTGCATCTTTTTTCTCTAGTTGTATACTTTCCAGATGGAATTCCTTTCTTTGCTTGCCTTGGTAGATTCACGAACATCATCCAGCTCTTTATTCTGCTGAAAATTCTCAGACCTTTTAGTTACTTCTCTCTGGGCTTTGCCCTGGTCTATTATCTATGATAAACTTTTATCCATTATCTGTGATAATCTAGCCATTTTCAGCACATTTGCTTCTGAAATGCTCTTTTGACTTGAATTAATCTCCACGATATGTGGGTTAGCTGTTCTAGGGAAGAGGTTAGTCAACACCTATTCTGGCTTTCTTTGGCTGTTGTGTGGGGAATATGCTCCTTATTGCTGAATATTTGTATCTAATATCTACTTGATATTGTTTAACAGACCTGCTCTTCAACTGCTTAATATTATCTATAAACATCCCCACATTTACTGTATCTTCATTAACCTTTCACCTCTAAACAATCTTCTCTCAATTTTATCATATTCCATGGCTTGCTTTGTTACAGAGTTTCCAGTTCTCTGAAAGGCTTTCAGTGTCTTTTATGTATTTTGGGCCTCCCTAGAGAGCCAATGTTTCAGCATATGGAGAACAAAACCTAATGTAAAAAGCTGCTTTCATAAAATGCCAAGAAATTACATCAATTTCAGCGACTTGAAACTAGTTGAACTAGTTGATCTAGTAGGCTTAGTTGGAACAGAGTGACTTCTCTTATTTAGCTCTTATTTATAAAAGTAAGCTACTTGCTACATTGCATACAGCTCCTAGAGTTTTACACTTTGTTATTGTTTGCTGTGTTTATACCTGATTGTTTGCAGTCAGCAAATGACCCATCTACTATTTTATATTTAGTATATAGTATATATTTTATATATACTATTTTTTTTCAGTTAAAAATATTACTTTTTCAAATCTAACTTAGGTTTCCAGTTTTTAAAGCATCAGCTAATAGGAAAGATGTGCTGTTAGCACATTAGGGTATTTTTTGAAAACTTAGTGAATTATTTCAGAAATGCTGATAAAGGACTGAAAGTCTCAGCTTCATACTGTATACATTACAATATAAATTTGCAATTATATGTCCTGGCAAATCTGCATTGTCTTCTGCCTGAGATCTACAGCCTGTGAATTTAGAGTTTTTCAGCAGCAGATTGCTATATGACTTACCATCAAGTTTCTTAGTACTGGGTTTACTGTTTTCAGACTGTGAAGCCAGTAAGTTTTGTACAGGAATAGATGGCGTAAGCAATTTTTAGTTGCATACTGTTTTAAACTTCAAGTTTTCCCTGTTTTAAGGGCTTGAATTCTATTGCAAGTATGTCACATGTATTTATGTATTTAATTGTTCAAAATAATATCCCTCTCCTTCAAGAAAATAGGGCTTTGCAGAATGGGTTTAGTAGCTCTAGTTTAGTGGCTGATTGAAAACTTATGTGTAATGCAATGTATTTTCTGGAACATGAAAGTCTTTGCTAAGGGCTTTTTTGTAACAAAGAAAAGTAGTGTGTATTCCTTCCTTGCTGTTTGGTGCCCACTGTCTAATGTAAGTAAATGTATGTGTACATATATAAATATATATTCTGCAAAGCCTTTGGCATTGTCCCTCACCACATCCATTTCTCTAGATTGAAGAGTGGTGGATTTGAAGGATGGACTGTTTGATGGATTAGAAATTGGTTGGCTGGATGAAGCCAAGGGGTTGTGATCACTGGCTCTGTGTTACTGTGGAGGCTAGTCACAGGCAGTGTCCTTCAGAGGTAGATCTTAGGACCGGTGCTCCTCCTCAGCATCTTTATTAGTGACACGATGGCATCAAGTGCACCCTCAGCAAACTTGCAGTTGACACCAATCTGAGTGGTGCGGTCAATATGTTGGAAGGAATGAAAGCCATCCAGAGGGACCTGGACAGGCAGATTTTATATCATAAGAAGGGAGAAGCAGTGCTGTAATCTGCTCTAACATTGAGGTAACAAAGTGTAATGCCTAGTCTTGTTGTCAGCATATCTTTGTTGATGCAGCTATGTGAGAGTGAAAAGGATTTGAAAAGAATTTCTTTCTTTCTTTCTACTACTGATAATTCTTTTACTGTACTTTCTTTCACAGGTATATTTCAGTTCATTTTTCTTTCTGTTAATGATACATTCCTGATGTTTATTTTTTTCTTTTCTCCAATTTGCATCACAGGATTTTTTTCTTGAATGCATGATCTCAAAGCCAGAATGCAGAGTTATTGAGCGCAAACAGGGCATACTAAGGAAGGAGGTGTGGTAATAACGGGGAGGCTGACTCAGGAAAAAAAAAACACCAGGAACTGTGGAAGGAAATTATTCTGAGAATTAAAAATAATAATCCACTATTGAGCTGGATAAGTTGAAGGTTGGTTACGTGAAAAAATTCTGTAGAGGCTGACAAACCAGATATGGCCTAAGTGTCTGAGAACCTCAGGGACTTTTCTAAAGAAGGAAGAACAGAGATGCTCCTTTACATTCAGTACCAACAAAGTCAGTAAATATTGACACTGAAGTGAGGTGTATTGCAGAAAGGGAGTACTGTGCATCATCTAGCAAATGGATTATGTTGAAATTGCATCTTTAGAGCACCGTTCTTCCAGTGAAAATAAGCTATTAGTTTTTGAGGCTCTCTTGCTGTTCCCTATAGCAAGTACTTTAGTTATTAGGAAAGCAGAGCAGTAACATTAACAGAAAATCAGTTTCTTAGTCCATGTACTCCATTATCTGGGTTTCCTTGAGACAGTCCACACAAAAATTGTTATGGAAAATAGAAGAAAATCTAATTCATTTAGTTGGATTGATTATTTCATTAATGTTTTTCAGTTTGAGAAATTACTATCTGTGCCATTCCTCAGGAAATATCCTGGAATTTGATACATGTTAAATTTACCTACAGAAATAATGACTACTTTCATGTTAGGATAGACCAAAGCATATCCACATAGAATACTGAGAATAAAGAGCTGCACTTAATTGTCCAGAGTGATGTTTTGGCAGCCTGGGGATGCACAGAGTTACACTTATCCCTAGGAGTGACAGATGACTGTGTTAGTGAGCACCCTTGCACTCCTGACAGCTACATGGACTTTGTTCCTGGAGAAGCTCTTCTCCTTGCTACAGCGGAATCAGGTTTTCCTCCATTGGGATAAAGACCACTATGGTTAAAATAATGCCATTCATTCGTTTTCATGCTTGTAGTCTTAAAAGCACAACCGCTTGCTGATTGGTACTGACAATCAGTGTCAGAGTTGGGTAACTGACATCTATTGTTCTTCTACATGTATTCAGTGTATTAAGCAGGCCATTTCCTGTTCTGGATGGATTACCTTCTTTCTAATTGGTTTGTAATTTGCTTATTGAGGAAATGGGTTAAGCAGATGTGAGAACTCTACATTCTTAAATCTTAACAGATTTAAAGTGGGGCTAGGCAGAACAGCAGCAAATTGTGGCTTCACTTGCCTGTGTTGATGTTTGGACTTCTGGACAATAGATTAACGCTGATTTCTGAAATTGAATCAATCTCCAGTGGAGAAGATTGTGTCTGCTTAAAACTTAAGCTATCCTCTTCTGTTCTTTTATATTAGTATAGTCTTAAAATTCATGCCTTACAGCTTCCATCTTCTCAGGCTTGACTGCTTGATTTAGTTTTATTGCTTATATGAAACCTACCGATCACAAAGCAGATGACTCACCCTATGTGCCCTTTAACTGCAAAAAAAGATTTGAAAGAGTTAGTTTTTCCTGGATGAAAAGACCTTCCTGGCAGCATTGCAGCTGTTTGTTTGCTTGTTTGTAAATTATTATGTAATCTGCTCATTTGGGTTTTTTTGTGCATATGAAATTGACCCATTCGTTTGTAGAACATACTAGCTATATAATTCATAAAACTGTTTTCTGCCCTTTAAGTTAACATTTCCCAGCTGGTAGAAGTAAACCTAGATTAAATTTTAGTCTGTGTTTAGTTTATCAGTTAGCACCATCATTTTCTCCTGATATTTTCCATTCCAGAAAACTCAATAGCAAATATTAACTGCAGTTTGGATAATAAGAGAAGGAATGATTCACTCTTTACAGTTTGTAGGATTGCCAAATAGCTCATAGGTTTGGCAAGCAGCTGCTCCTAACATAATTGGCTTTTAGGCTGCAATATATCGTATGCTTCCTTTTTGTTTATTCTTAGATAAATTGATGAACTCAAATATTTATCTATGGTATAGGGGAAAAAAAGTAAGAGCATAATTAGTTGCAGGAAAATAGCATCATTCACGGAGGGAAAATTATTGTTTTTTTAAATAAAAACATATTAGGGGCCACTCAACAACTTACATGAATATGCTGCCATAAAGACAGGGTAGTATTCCTGGAATGGAGGTGGGTCATCACAGGCACAGTTTTGTGTTGCCCTGCCTCACATTAGTATTGTTTGTTTCTATTCTTTTCTTTCCCTTCCTCTTCCTATTAATTTTTTCTTTAATTCCTTTTTCATTTCTCACCTATAATCTTTCTTATATTTTGTCTCACTTATATGCAGATTTACTTCTAATCTTGGGCACTAAAATAGCATAAGAACTGTTTATTGTAAAATATGAATGCTGGAATTCTCACAGGATTCCAGTCTCTTTAGAAAATGGTAACTAATGCATGAATTCTGATTTCCAACTTGGATAAAATAACTAATGAAGTCAAGTATGATATTTAAATATAATAACGTGTATTAAAAGACATGAAAAAGATCTCTAGTAATCCAATTCAGAAAGACTTACTAAAAGTGGAAACAAACAGCAATAACTAGGTTAGAAGATGGATGTAAATAGCAGTGGATGTAAGTTAGAAGACGAATGCTTAAATACAAAGCTTAAAGGCCTGGTACCTGCATTCATGTGCCTTGAAGTCCATCTCAGTCCATGTTCTTAACGGATTTTACACACCAGAGAATTTGTTTGAGCTGAACAACAAACAAGCAAACAAAAGACAAAAACAAATGAAACAATGACTGTTATCAGTCTATTTTCCAATTCACAACTCTCTGCCATGCCTTCCCACATAAGATGAGGGAGTTGTTGGGCAAAGCAGGATGGAATCCACAGCTGCCATCGTGCTCTCTGAGAATGTAAGTTAAAACACTTGGCAATTTAGTGAAAATAGCGTCATTATGATAAGTAGTTTTCATGTTAGTTTTGGCCAGGTGACTTTGCTAAAGGCTTGAAGATTAAAGGCAATTCTGTAACCCTGGACTTCTGTTATTAAGAAATGAACCTTTGTATCGCCTTTCTAAATACTGAAACATGGTTGCTTTTTCTAGAAACCAAAAGAATAAACCCATCAAAATCAGTGCAAGTACCATAAAGTGGTTGATGGAAAGCATTGTTTTGTTGTAACCTGAAGCATGGGTGTTGTGGCATTTCTACTTAATTTTCTGATTGAACATATTGCAGTAGAGAAAATAGTATAGAAACAGTCATGTGTATACCTTATTTTGGAAACCACTGTACTTGAGGATGAACTCACTTGAGCTTAAGCTGTGTTTATGTGGGTGAAAAAGGCAAGACTGCACATCAGCCACTTGAGCTTTCTCTAGAGAGGGAAGGAATTGTAGCTAGGGCTCTGAAGATTTGCTCACATCCTTGAACAATCACTAGAATTCATACTTTCCTTCTGCTCAAATAACTGTTATGGTCACAGACATAAACCCTTCCTGGATTGGCAAACGTTGTATTCATTTTGACACATTTGCCCTGTTTGTCAGATGTGTTTCTTTTGTGCATCCTGTTCTTTAGGAACGCAGCCTTAAGGTAAAATGTGAGCTATGAGGAAATTCCTGAATGGGTTAGTCTTAGTTAACCTAGTGAACACAGAAAAAGTAGGAGAGAGAGAAGATACAGTAGCCATTTTAAAATATGTAAAATTTTTTTGCATAATTAAGCATAAAATGTGTTTTCATGTGTTCATAATGAATAGGAGGAAAAAGATTAAGCTTAGACAGCATGGGGTAAGATTCAATTTAGCCACAGTTCATATATGAGACAGATTTTGTGAAACTGTCGTGATTATTAAGGATTCCATATCTTTCTTCATAGTTGCTCATTTTTATCTGTTTATTTTATGTCTGTGTTTGTTAATATCTCTCATTCAATTTTCATTGGGCAAAAGAGACTGTTTAAGATGTCTGCCATGCTGTATTGTGAAAAAATATGAAGAGGGGAAATATTAATAAGTTTCTTACTTGGTGTATTGAAGGTGGAGGTTCCTTGCTGCCTTTTTTTCATAATAGTTTGTTATAGAACCTTCCCAATTTAGAAAATCACTAGATATACAAAACTGAGTATTTTCCATGTAGTACTAAATGTGTTAGTGATGGGAGTACATGTAACCTTAAGTAATTGTAACCAAATGATCTAGTAAATATTATTGTGCAGGAATAACAAGGACTGAAATAGCTAATGTTTTGGATGGTTTTGGTTTGTTTTTAATTCCACTTTACTTGGAGAATCCCCTTAGTAATAGCTTCTTAAATGGGAGTCAGATTGCTGATTTGTGACATGAAAACTGATTTACAGAATGATCTACTTACTGCGTAATTTAGTTCCTCCTCAGCCGATACAGCTCACTCAGTTGAACAGTTATGGATTACTGAATGACTAAATGTGGTTGGATGCACATTACAGGCATCAGAACACTCTCGATAATTAAAAGCAGGAATGAAACTAAATTAAAGAAAAAAAACTATGGATAGAGTGGTAGTGTTTTTCCCTCATTGTCTAGGTTGAGAATATACTCAATTGGAAGAAATTACAGGTGGGACTTTTTGGAAAGGATGTTAGTGAGTTGTAGTTGTGTGTTCAGTATTGGGCTATGCATTAGAGTCTGCATTGTTATAGTTGTGCACAAGGTTTGACTGACAGGTCTGTTCCATGCACCTTTGTTTAAAATGACACATTTTACTTGCATGTCTGATGCTTGAGAAGGTCAATTGACACTCAAGAGACTCTAGGAAGTCTTCAGGTCCTAGATAATAATTTCATTTGCTCCAGTATAAGAAAAGCATTTCTTATGGGAAACCTTTTATTAAAGGATGCATCTATCTATCCAAGGGATTTTTTTAATTACTTCTTTAGAATGATCACTTAGCTGAGGCTTTTATCATCTGATAAATTTGTTGTACAATTTTGAGCCATGTATTTTCTTTCTTCTTGTAGTACTTAAATAATGAATAGTCAAGCTTCACTGTATTCTTCTTTACTTTTAAAACACTGGTGTATTTTGTGGGGCTTTTTTTTTTTTTTTGAAAGCAGTTATAGTTTTCTTACCTACATTTTATTTGACAGTCTGCCTGGAAACATATTTTTAGTTTTGAATTTGGGAATGGGGCTTCTGCATGATAAATGGAATGTTCCTAACAGGAAAAGGAGTTTCTGCGGGAAGGCAGGCTGTATTACATGTTTATGAAGGTCAAAGTGTGATTTCAAATCTCTTTTCATAGAGGTAGATTTATCTTCTGTATCTCACTAGTCCCCATCATAAGGAAAAAGCACTGTATCTTTGAAGCTAGCTACACGGATCTTTGTGAAAATCATCTCCTGTGCTCAGGGGATTCACCTGCCTTCCATGAGACTCCTCAGTGCAAACTCACAGTGCCAATCAGGTGTGTCTTGGAAACCTCAGAAGACAGAAGTTATATGATCCCTCAGGGCAGCCTGCTTCACTGCTGGGCCGTCCTCATGAGGGAAAAAGGTTTTCCTTATTCCTGACCTGAACCTCTCATTTTCAAGTTAATTCCTGTTATCCTTCATCTTCCTTGCATGCTTTTTTATAGAGTCTAGCACCATTTTCTTGATGACTTCCTCATAGGTCTGCGGGGCTGCAGGACTGCTGCTGTTACATGCCCTGAAGCCACTTCTTCAGGCAGATATAAGCTAAGAGGGAGCCAGAACTGGACGCAGTATTTTACAGAATTTCTAGTAAGAGCTAGGTAAGAGGAGATTTATAACTTCCTTTGATCTGTTTTTTGCACTGTGATTCATGCAGTCCAATGTTCTCCTGATGTTCCCCACTGCCAGGGCACACTGCAGGTTTACATGCAGCTTGCATTCTACCAGGATCCCTGGGTCCTTTTCAGCTGATAAGGCAGACAGTCCACAGCTTTTTATGTTTGTAGCTAAGGGTTCTTCTTTCACAGCTGCCAGACTTTGCTGTTTTCTTTTTGAATATTTTTGAAGTTCCTGTCACCCCATTCCTAGAAACTTATAATTGTCTCTGGATGGCACACCTACTCTTAATAGTGCTGACTGGTCCTCTAATCTGGTGTCATCTGTAAACTCACTGAGTGCACTCCATTGTCTCCTCCAGACATAGTAAGGATGTCATATTTAACTGGTCTTGGGATAGACCCTCTGTGGTACTTTTTGTGCTTCCAGCCACCAGGCTGAACAAACCTATGAACTCTGTGAGCCCTGGTTATCTGGGCAGTTCTTAACCATGTAGTTGTTCACCATTCAAAATTTAATAATAGAGCTTGATTACAAAACCTGGGAGATGACCAAAAAAGCCTTTCTAAAGGACATCCATTGTTTTTCTCTTACCCAGAAACATGGTCAGTTTGTTGTACAGGGCATTCAAGTTGTTGAGGCTGTTCACAGTCACCACTTTGTCCTTCATGTGCCCGGAAGAGTGTTTTAAGAGGAGTCATTCCATCATTTTCCCTGAGACTGGAATGGCAATGAGTGTACAGTATTTTCCCAATTTGCTTTTCTGACCTTTTTTTGAAAATGGAAACCATTATGATGTTCTGAAGACTACAATGCAAAGCATCTCCTTTGTCACCTTGGGAGTTTGCAAGTCCTACAGTAGCAGTGTTTTAGAGTACTTTTTAAGATGTGCTGGTGTGATAGAGAAAACAAGTTCTATTCTCATTTTCAATTGTTGGAATAATGTTTGTAAGTATTCTGTTTCAAATATAACTATAAAATTTCTAGGTCATGTAGGATTTAAAAGGTTTTACGGCAAAAATGAGAGGAACTGCAAAATCAGCTTTTCACTGCCTTAAGAATTATTTCCAATAGAAATTATTATAAGGTATTTCTATTGTAAATTAAATGTCATAATTAGCTTCCCACTAGATGGAGCAGCTGTATGTCAACCAAGTAGAGGAAACAGAATATATTTTCAGAAAGCAAAACAACATATACCTTCTATTAAAAATTAATATTCTTTGTTTGTTGTTGAGTTTAAAATGGAAACATATGCAATGTGGTGAAGTTTCTACTTAATAAATACAAATAGGGATATTCCTTTACTTGAGCCATGTTATAACTGTGCTTGATTATATCTTCTGTTACTATTTGGGATATTACATTGTTTTGTAAAATGCTGTAGAAAACATGCTTCATTGAAAACTTTCAGTCTCTCCATGAAAGTTCTGGAATTAGGCTTCCAAGTTCATAAGTGAGCCCCCAGAAACCTGTTGAAGAATTTATTCTACTGAAAAATCAGCTTCTTTGCTTGTCACAGTGTTTTGTTTGTTCAAAGTGGCTGCCTTTTCTATAAATGTTATTTTCCATGTATCATTTGACCCTAATGTGTGCAATGCCATTCCTAGTTTTGATGTCCGTTCATTTCTTACATGAGACATTGAAAATTACTTTACTTTATATACACATACAGTGTGCATAATAAATTGGCTGTGTGAATATTGAAGGAGGTCAGTTTCCCCTAATGTCTTAGACTTCAAAAATGTTTGTATGCTATTACAGTAGCATAACTAACTCAGCATTATCAGGAGTAAAGCTTGTTTCAAACTCTTCTAGGTGTTATATGAGAGTGGCATTCTTATTCCAAGAGATACAACCAAACTCAGGGAAGGAAAGAACAAAACCACAGCTGAAATGTAGGTTTTCAGCAAAGGAGGTGTAACTTTGGATTGAAAATAGGTGCTGAATCTCTATGTGCCAACTTCTTAAGCAGTGGCAACTTCCCAGTTTCTACTTAGAAGGGATTTTTGGAAAGCACTTAACAGAAATTCACTTTAAACCTTTCAGTTACATCCCTATGCTCACATCCTTCCTGTCTCTCAGACTTCTAACTGAGATAACTGTTATCTTAGAATCACAGAGTCACCACATTAGGGTACTATGGTTAGGTTAGGCTGTGGTTGGACTTGATCTTCAAGGTCTTTTCCAACCTGGGTAATTCTATGGTTCAAGTCTGGAAAAGTCCTCTAAGATCATCCAGTCCAGCTGTCCACCTGTCATCAATATTTCCTACAAAAGCATGTTCCTCAGTACAACATCTAAATGGTTTTTGAACTCTTCCACAGATGGTTACTCCACCATCTCTCTGGGCAGCCTGTTCCAGCAGCTTGCCACTCTCTTGGAGAAGAATTATTTCCCAGCATACAACCTGAATCTTTGCTGGTACAACATGAGGCCATTTTCTCCTGTCCTATGCTAGTTCCATGGGAGAAGAGGCCAGCCCACATCTCACCACAGCCTCCCTTTGGTAGTTGTAGAGAGTTATAAGGTCTCCCCTGAGCTTCCTCTTCTCCAGTCTGAACAATCCCAGCTCTCTCTACTGCTCCTCATAAGGCCTTCTCACAAGGCTCCAGACCCCTCCCAGTTTTGTTGCCCTTCTTTGAACATGCTTCAGGGCCTCAGTGTCTTTCTTGTAGTGAGGAACCCAAAACTGAACATAGTACTTGAGGTACAACCTCAACAGAGCTGAGAACAGGGGTATGATCACTTCCCTTCTCCTGTTGGTAATGCTGTTTCTGACACAAGCCAGGATGTCATTGGCCTTCTTGGCTACCTGGGCACACTGCTGGCTCATGTTCAGCTGACCAATACCCCTGCGTCCACTTCCTCTACACAGTCTTCCAGCCACTCTGCCCTAAGCCTCTACCGTTGCCTGGGTTTGCTGTGGCCAAAGTGCAGGACCTGCCACTTGGTCTTGTTGAACCTCACCCCATTGGCCTCAGCCCAGCAGTCCAGCCTGTCCAGACCCCTCTGTAGGATCGACTCTTCCTCCCAACTTGGTGTCATCTGCAAACTTACTGAAGGTGCACTCAATGCTCTCATTCAGGTCATCAGTAAAGATATTGAACAGGACAGGCAAAATCTTAATGTACTGCCAGCAAGAACTAAAAGCACAAGGATTGTCACCTACTCAGGCTCCTGATCTGTCTAGTGATTTGTAAAGGTGATTAATCACACCATTTTTGTACTAATCTCTTGGAGTGGAATGTTGTAAACAAAGTTAATGTTCACTGAAGAAAAAAATCCAACAATTAACAACAAATACCTGGCATCCAGTAGTGAAAAGGTATCTTATATTCCATTCTTCATTATTTTGAAAACCTCAGCTCTTTACTATATAACATGATTGAGTTGGTAATTCTTCTGTTGAAAAGACTTTCATCTTTCTGTTTTGAAGATCATCTTTTATTCATATCATTAATAAATTCCTCAACTGTTTGGTCTTAGATGAAGGTTCTGTTCTCACCACTAATCTTAATGGAAATTGTAGCTTAAGCCTGTAAAAATTATTTGCACAGTTAGTCACAAGAACAGTTTATCACCTGCATTTGAAGATTAACTATCTGTGATGTGTACAGGATGTTGCAGGATGATATTTTTACTGTTACTTGATGACAAATTCCTTGCCAACAGGTTGCTAACACTGCTATCAAAGACAAAGTCATAGTCCTTGATTGTGTCACCTTAAGTAATACAAGAAAGAAACTTTTAAGGGAGGTTTCAAGAACAGATTCCAAATACAGCTGTATGATCATGTTTAATGACACACAGGACAATTTAATAATATTGACAGTATAAGAATATTGTGTTTTAATTTGCCGTGAAATGCTGTTTTTTATTATTATTTTCTTTTTTTCCGAAGTAACACTCAAAGTAATCTCTTTTAGCAAAAATCTGAAAAGTGCTTTTAGTGAATTAGAAATGAACTTCAACAATTACGAAGTTATTAATAAACTGATTAGGAACAATAAATTAAGCTAGCAGTTTATTCTTTTCCCTCAAGAGTCTCAAAACTCTGGCAGCCTGTCATCTGGCAGTATTAAGTATGTAACAATAGCGGTAATGTGAATAACATGAGAAACACTATGCACTAGATAAATATTTGTGAAGGGCCCATTAGTGAAATGTTTGCCATATGTTCTTACCCTGAATGACGTGATTCCTCACATGATGAAATTTTCCAATATGGGCATTAGTCACATTTTTGATTAGAGCAGATAATCTCTTTAAACCCATTCTGTTCTCAGTGCACAATATAATGGACTAAATTCTGACCCTTGTAGAGTGTGTATAAAGCATTTCTTTTTGCTGTTCTAGAATTTACAGACCACGAATAGCTCGGTGTTTGCACAGACATAATAAAAGGAGACACTTTATTTGCAGGATTGATGAGTTTATGTGACCTTTAAAAGTAAATTGTCTGCATAGAGTTGTTTGGATAATCATCTGAGAGGAGGGTATGCATATACAAATGTGTACTGAAGATAATTCCATGAAAAGGAGTCAGATGTGTTGTTCTATAAAGCACGGATTGAAAAGCAAGTAAACCCAAGAGCACACCTGCACACAGTTTGAAGGACTGGCAGAAATCTAAAGCTTGAGGTCAGCCCTCAGTGTTATTATTTTCTATAACGCTGTACTAGTAAAGCAAATGTAAAAGTTTTTTCATCAGAGGTGTGGTAATTTTTTTTGTTGTTGTTGTATTGACTTTGTATCATAACAGTTTAAAAGTCATCAATACTACACAACTATAATTTAGAGTGAGAATGCAGATTTATTCAAATCATAAATATGGAAAGGAATACACACTTACTGTCTGTTTAACATGTCACCAGCAAACAACGTGATTATAATCTTTAGCATGTAGGGTTGTATTTGAATGTATTTTTGTGGGGGTCAAAAAAAGGCTTTTTGCAAACAACCAGAATTTCTTAGAATTACAGGCCAGTAACATTTGGATTGTGTGGAATTCTCACTTGGTCTAATATCAAGATAAATCCAAAATATTTTGTGATGCTCATAACCTTTGCCTGAAAATAAAATGTTCCTTTTTCCCTCTTTACCATTAAAGTGTGTACAGGTAAATGAGTTGGGTTCATCCCCAAAAGTGACTGCCTGCCTGTTTTCTTAAGGATATTTAGGCAGTACTTTTCACCACCAGGATTATGTTTCTGTCAGGCTGGGCAACAGTTTTAAGTTGTTTATTTCTTGCAATATTAGCTCAATTAAATTACTGTTATTTTGCTTAGTGAGTAAAATCCTCTCCTGTGCTTTGAAATACTAGAGTGCTACTAGTATCGTTAAGCTTGCTTTGAATGTTTTGTTGGGTGTCCCTTAGCCATGTTCATTGTGCTTTATTTTACTAAGTTATTTATGATAAAATCCAGAACTCCTGCAGTTTTTTGTTGTTGTTGTTTTGGTTTGGTTTGGTTTTTTTCATGATATATTGGTAAATGGGAATGTAGAAAATAAATTCCAAGATTTGACTCATACAGAAAATATAAGGAAAACAGCATTTTTCATTAATTTGCTCAGGGCAAATGTTTTGAAGATATGGGCATCAAAGAATATTAGTAGTTCAGGTTCTTCTGATTGTGTGTACAGTACAGTATGTACATTGCAATAATGTCAGAGATATACTCCAAACAGGAGCAGTTTGGGTCTTTCACATGTTATTGTGTTACAGTGAGTGTGTTACTGTTTCAATACAGGGAAGAGAATGTAGAACACACATACACTTTCTGGTCACATATGTTTGTTTCTGGATGCCTTTGCTGTCAGCAGTAACATGAGATATAAAAATAAAAACTAAATTAGAAGCACTAACTTTAAGAGTCAGCTTTAATGTTATCATGGCTATTTTGATCTAGTTCAAAGCTGTCTGACAGAATGTGGTTTTAATTAGCATTTACTAGACAGTGCTGTTCTACAACAAGACTTTTTTTTTTTGTTTGTCAGACATTCTCTTAGAACAAGTTATAATATTTGACATTAATACCAAATTTAATAACCACAAGAAAATAACACTTCATCATCTTTTTCCTAGACGCCTGAAGAGCTTGAAGATGTATCTGACCTTGAAGAAGACCATGATGCACGTAGTCGCACAAGTATTCAGACAGAAGGGAAGACTGACAGGGTATGTATTACATCAATTTTTTTAAAAAGCAGTTTGATGAGGTAAAAAATGCTATTGTATTGCTTAAGTGAAGCCACTCAAACTCATACAATGAATTATTAAAATCTTGTTAGGCTCATAATAGGTGCCTGAAAATCTGTAGAGGACGTATGACTGATATGTATGACCCGAGAGAGAAAAACACTGTAATTTATAAAAACACAGTCAAGATGTAAATTAGAAAAAATTTTATGCTTCTGTATGAAGCTTTAGTAGATTATAGTCTTGTCATTGTATCTTGAACTACTAGAAGTTAGGATATTTGTAATTTTTATGTCTGTGTCTTTCTGAAGTCTTCAATGCACATTAACCAAACGTAGCCTCTATGTGGGAGAAACTGCACCTGCGCAGAGAAAGGGATATATCTGCATTCTTAGCCACTGCTGTGCATGAGTTACAGACTTACAATTCTGAGAGTCTGTGTAAATCAGTTCTATAGATTTCTATAGAAAATTCTGTATTACCCATGAAATGTAAAACTTAACATAGCATTTGACAATTAGGTTAAATATTTCTGGAAGTTCTGAGCGATGTTTTGCTGTTCATGTCATTATTTAATCTGGGAACATCACTATATTACTGAGTATTGTTTACATTCAGACATTTTTAAAGAGCCTCTGAACATTTTGGAGTACCACAAAAGTTTTTGGTGTAAAACTGATGTATTTAGCAAGCATTATTTTTATCTACATTTCCATCTTAAATACTGTTTTAGCACACTTTTACTTGACTTTAAGTTGAAGGACTTTCATTAGCTGTTTTTAGACTATCTAAAAGCAATAACAGTTTTCTTACATTTGGTTTTGTCTGCTTTACTGCAATAATAGACATTATAAGAAATAGAGCTAGTTGTAAAATGGCAAACTTTTAATACAAAATAGATGTCAATAAAGCATCATTTTTCATAGACCAACTTGGGTTGGGAAAGACCTTGAATATCAGCTCATTCCACTTCTTGTCATGGGCAGGATTGCTGCCCACCAGATAAGGCTGCACAAGGCCCCATCCAACCTGGCCTCCAGGGATGGAATATCCACAAACTGGGGAACCTGTGGCACTGCTTCACTCATTTCTGAGTCAAGATTTTCCTCCCAATATCCAATCTAAATCTTCCCACATGGGGGAATGATTTTAAACTAAAAGAGGGGAGATTTAGTTTAGGTCTTTATTTTTGAGGAAATTCTGTACTTAGAGTGTGGTGAGGTGCTGGCGCAGGCTGCCCAGGGGGATGGATGCCCCATCCCTGGAGGTGTTAAAGTCCAGGTTGGATGGGTCCCTGGGCAGCCTAGTCTGGTGGCTGGCAGCCCTGCCCAAGACAGGGAGGTTGGAAATGGTTGTGCTTATGTTGCTTTACAGCCTGAGTAGTCATTGTGTGATTTATGATCTTTTATAAGTGTTTATAAAGCACTATGAGTGAAATGAAAGAAAAATTGTCAGAAATGTGGTTTCCTTTGCGCCTTTGTTTGGATAATGTGTCTCATTCCAGCTGAAAGTCATTGACATATAATAGGGATACTTTGTCAGATTTCCCTCATTAAAATGCCATCTTTCTTGTGCTTTGTATATCAAGGCATGTGTTCTTCAACTCAAAACAGCATGAAAAGGGGTACTTCAGTTCTTTTGAATCTGTAGCCCAGATCTTTATTTTTGTCTGTTTCATATCTTTCATAGGAAGTTCTTCCTATAACCATGAGGTGACCATGTTTTGATTTTATGTGGTTTGGTTTACGTCTTTTTTTCTCTCTCTCTTTTTAAAAAACAAAACAAAACAAGAAAAGTATTCATTTAATTACTCAGTTACACTTTATAATTTAGTGATTGCAATTACAACATACTTTGGGAGGCCTTTAATCTCCAGTAATTGATATAAACGGGAAAATTAACCTTGTGACACAGCAATTCAAGCATAAATAAAGCCTCTTAAATGGCATGGCTTGAAAACCATATGCATTGCATATAAAGCTGATTACCTGTTATACAGATTATAACTGGTAATTCAGTCACTGCTGTATCTTCCAATTTTAAGTTTGGAAGATGATGTTTTATACAGCAAAATATTTGCAATGTAATTACAGTGTCTTAATAGTTGCTTTATAAAAAGAGGTGGACCACTTCATAGAGAAAGTGATAGATATAAAACACCGTAGCGAACAGAACAAAAGATCTTGGTCCCCCCAGCCTGGTGGGACATATGGTTTCTGCACAGAATACCAATGCAGTCAATTTCAAGTATCTATGTGCTGTTTTTTATTTGCTTTTCTGTAGAAATGCATTTAATCATTTACATAATTATACCCCAAAGATGAATGTTTCTTAAATTATAGTAAAACTTGAGGCAGTTGGGATTCTGCTGAGAAAAGGCTTTATTGGGAGGAAGAGGAAAAATGAATAAATGTATATAGAAAAGCCAGTGAGAGCAGAAAGCCTCCAGTCATCCTGGCATTACTCCATATATAATTGATGTCCATGGGGTTGTTCTTCAGCCCCTCTGAGAGACCTTCTAGTAGCCAGGATCACACACATATAGAAATTAGTGGTCAGAGTCAGGAGAGGGGGCATGAGAGGAAGTGTTGTGTCACAAGTTCATTGCCTGTAGTCAGTTACTCATGCTGAGTTGTTTAGTGCTCCTGTACCAAAGCCAGTATGACCCAGATGACCATTTCTAGCAGCAAAAAATGAAAGAAAACCCAGGTTGTAAACATTCAAATACTGATTTTTCTATTTGAGTTCCAGATACAAATCTGAAAGAATGAATTAGATGAGATTGAGAATGACTATGAGATTTGCATTTAACGTTTCACAGCTGTTTGCATAACACACTTTTCTGTGTCCTTCTAATAAAGATAATAAAGGAAAGCCTGTATTTAACCAAAAATTGAATGCACAAAGCACTCTTTAAAATGTCAGAAGAAATATATGAGATTATTCATTAAATACGTAAGGTATTTTGAATTAATAGAACTGCCTTTTCTTAATCTTGATGTGGTTGTCATGCTTTCATATCCAGTACTCTGTATCCTGTGATTGGAATATTTTCCTACTTGTGGGTATGATGATTTCTATGTGACTTATTGGATTCAGCCTATGAACTCTAACGTTGTTTAAGAATCATTAGGATAGTAAGCAAAGACTTGATGTAAGTCTGCTTTTCCTTTTCTAGGGAGATTTCATTTTTTTCTTTTACTGACTTCTAGCAATTATTTCCTTAATGGTTTTGTTATAGTGAGTCAACTGAGAAACCTGAGCTTTGTTTCAAATCACCTCTTGGGACTTTTAAGTTTTGGGAAGAGATACCAAAGAGAATACACCCTTAGAACATAGTTCTTACTGTTTGATTACAAGTGATTTAGAAGCAGGCAAGCTCTGTTCTGGAGAGGCAGTCCTACAGGAACTGCCACTTAGGAATTTAAGCTTCTGAATCAGTATCTGCAGAGCTAAGGAAGAACACGAACTTCCTGAAAGTCCTCATGCAGGGAAGCTGTTTTGCATTAAATTAGATTTGGCTGATGCTGGTTAGAAGACTGGCAATGGGAACTTTTGGTTTTAGCTAAATTAATGCTGCAATTTAAAATCATTTCCCCCACATAACTACACATTTTAGTTTACTGTGAGCTGAACCATAGCTGCACTTCTGTTTGAATCCACCTGAAATAAGAAATTAGACTTATTTAAATTATTTCATGTATGTGAACTTAAACTTCCAGATGGAAATAAAATTCATAGTAATTAAAAACAAAACAAACAAACCAGCAGTAACACAGTCCCAAGCAGTGACTGGTTTCATTGCAGACTGTAGTTTTTTTGTATTTCTGCTCTTACACAATTTATCAGATCAGTAATATAAAAACAGCTTGTTCTGTGTTGTAGGAGAAGCTCTGAATTTTTTCCTGTCAAATCCTCATGCATCAGATGCCTTTTTGCCTTATCTGTATTGTTTCTGGTTATGCCTGGTTTGTTTTTATGGAGTTCCTGGCCTGTTTCTGTTGAAAGAAGTGTATCTGTCCCTTGTCTGGAGCAAACTGATGGTCTTGCTCATAAATAAGAGTACTATGGAAAGTATTTCTCTTCTCACCATGCTGCATTTCAGCAGTTATGTCAGTCTTGATGTATTACACTTATATTAACACTTACAAACAACAAGAAAAGGCATAATGCTTAGATATAGAAAGAATACATGCTTACAGTGTAGAGTAAATGTTCTGATTCCATACTGTAAATGCACACGGAATGTAGTATCTCTGTAGCTATACTAAACCTTTACTTGAAACAGTTTTATCTTGTGGAATATGTGCAAACAGTTCAGTCCAGAACTGCAGCCAAGTATAAAGCTGTGTGCCACCTGAACCCAGTTTGGCTGTGGCTTCATTTGAATATTGGTTATTTCCTGTTAGCATTCAAGGTAATTATTTGATAACTTTAGTCACGTACTGATTTTCTAGGGCTTTAATCTACATTTTCCTCGAAGATGGAAAATGCAGGTCTGAAATCTTTCCCAGTTCTTAAAATTATCCTGAGGAGCCTTCTCAGCAGAGAGGAAAAGCACATCTGAACATTTTAGAGCAACTAGATCTTCTTCTTTAATCTTGTCTACCTGAAAGATTATTGCAGTTTGTAACCTGCATCTAATATCACAGTTAACAAAACCTAGACTCCTTCATTTGAAGAAAAAAGGAAAATATGTCAGTTGTATTTTATACAGGCTGTTTGGAAGAATTTTCTTTTTCTTACTACATTAGTAGTAATAGTTTCACGGACAGTGCTGTTCGCATTATGCCAACCTAACTTATTTAGCTCAACCCACTGATTGTGTACTGATGCTGAAATTAGGAAGTGCTCAGGCTGCTCTATATTTAAGTTATGTATTTACTAATATCCAGTTGAAAAAACCCAACAATCAAAAGAAAACAAATACCCAAAATTACAACAAAAATCCCCTCTCTGACACAGACAGGTAACATTATTTAACGTAAGCAAGTACCATTTTTTTGTGTGCAGCCCTGCCTACAGCATGGTCTTAGAGGTCCCTTCCAAGCCAAGTCATTCAATGATTCTATTTTATGTTTCAGGCCAAGATGACTCAACTGCCAGAGGCTGAAAAGGAAAAGATAGCTGAGCAAGTGGCTGACTTCAAAAAAGTCAAGAGTAAGCTTGATGCAGAGATTGAAATATGGGATGATACCAGCAATGACATCATTGTTTTGGCCAAAAGGATGTGTGTAATTATGATGGAGATGACTGACTTTACAAGGTAACAATGCAAAAAAAACCAAAAAAAACAAAAAAAAGCTTTTCAATCTTTATAAATGTTGGAGGCTATTGTCATATCATTATGACAGGAAATAGTGATTTTTTTTTTTATTATTTTTTTTAATGTCCAGTGGCAATGTCTTCACAAAGTTGAGTGGCTAAGCTAATGTAATTAGCTTGACAAACTTAGCTAGTAGCACTGAAATGTTGGATGGAGGTTTTAAGTTTTGAACTTCATTTGTCCTTCTCCATTCAGTGAAAGAAAAAAAAGAAGATCATCTTGATTCTGAGTTGTAGCTCTGTCTCATCTGTTACTCCTTCTGCTTGTACCATACCATACTGTCAAGCATGTACTATATTTTAGTTGCGCATAAAACCTACTGTAAAGAACATATGTCTGGCAGTATACATTCAGTTATGCATATTTTATGTAGCATTACCTGCCTTTCCTTCCATTAAAGTTGTATTGTGCTGCTATGGGTAGTTTTGAAGAACAAAATGTTCTATGGTAGATAGCCTTCAAAGCCAGTATTTCTTTTTGCTGACAGTATATGCTCTGCAATAACTATACATATGAAACAGTCTTGGACAAGAGAAGACTGAGAGAAGGTCTTAGAAATGCTTAAAAATGCCTAAAGTGTGGGTGCTGAGAGGATGGGGCCAGACTCTTCTCAGAGATACCTAGTGACAGGACAAAGGACAATGGGTGCTAACTGCAACACAGGAACTTCCATATGAACGAGTGGAAGAACTTTTTCACTGTGAGGGTGGCAGAGCTCAGGAACAGGCAGAGAGAGGCTGTGGCTGTGGAGTCTATCTCTGGAATCATCAGATGAATTGCACCAGAGGCAGATACTGGTTTGATTTCTTTCTTGTATGTGTGGTTGTGCTTTTTCTTCTTCACTTTGTTATTAATAAAATAGTTGTTGATACATAAGGCCTTAAAATGCAACCATTCTTGCAAGATGCTTCATATCTCATAAATAAGTTATTTCATAAAAGATAGGGAAAAAAAACCCTCAGTCTCTTGGACAGATTCTTCAGAGGTGTGAAGGAACAGGGTTGCATAGGGCTTGAAACAGCTACTAAAACTGAGATCTGGTGAAGGCCTGTTCAGGGGAAGACATTTACAGAATTTAATTGTGCTATACATTTTCAAATTCCCCTTCATGTGAAAGAGACTTAAAGAATTGTGTGTTGAACTCTGTAATTCTTGTATTCCTTTAAGGTCATAAAATCTGTGTCAAGAACTTTGTAAAAGAAAATATTCTGCCACAAGTTCAAACTTTCCATTTGACATAGTCTCTCTCATTCATTAATTCTTTAAATTATTAGCTTCAGATTAAGTGAGGTTAAAAGGACCAGTTCATGCTCTTAGTTTTTTGTCTGTAGCTTGAAAACAGCTTAACTGACAGTGCTGAGTGCAAGACCAGCTTCTATTCAGCTGACTGTCAGGGAATCCACTGGGACCTGTGCAGAGTCTCTGGTAGAAAAACTTATGGAAAAAATTAAAATCTTTTGGGAAGAGAGAGTGGAAACCTTACTGTTTATTTCAGTTTACAGTAGGGAACTCTGTGATACTTTAACATGGATTTTGATGGTTCTCTTCCTAATTTTAGTAAGTACATGAATCATTTTCATACATGTTTAGACAGTAGTTTGAGATAACCAGGTTTATATAAAACTCTCCTGTACCGTATGCTTGATGCTCTTGGTGGTAAAAATATCCTGTCAAGATTTCTGTTAATTTTCAAGGGCTGTTAGTAAGAGGAAATAAGGCATCCTTACTATGTAGTGTACACAGTTCTGTTTTAAGTAACATTGGTGGTGTTGCAGTAGAGGTCGAAACTTTTAGCCAGTATTCTGTTACATGCTGTTGCAGTGTGATGGCAGCAGAAGGGCAGCCTGAGAAGTGGCATCTGACATGGAAGTGAGTACAAAGCAAAGGTGTGTTGCATCTACTGATGTTCAGTACTGTTGCTCAGTGAACATTTATGGAGGCCAACCAGTGGATGCGAGCACAGTGAGGCAGTGAGTGGTGCATTTCAGCAGTGGTGACAGCGGGTCAACTCCACTGGTGCAGATTTTGATGAGCAGAACATGCAGACTCTTGCTCATCACTGGTGAAAATGCATAGCTCATGGTAGTGACTATGTTGAAAAAGAGCAAAGAATTTGCTCTATCAAATAGTGTTGTGTTCTTTGGGTCTTCTGTAGTTTACATGGAAATAAATAGGAGGGATTACTTTCTGAGCTATTTATTTACATTTGTCCTTCACATAACACCTTTAGAATGCTCTATGTGAGTATGTCCTTGGATGTTTTGAAATCATTTCTCCTATTGTTTATTCTTTAATGATGCCAGGCAGTGTTATAAAGTGAAGGCTTTTATGTAGCCAAAGAACAGGTGAATTGGTGTTGATCTTCTCCTCTAATTACTGAGTGAAAGGTGGCTGATGACACCAAGGAGCACAGCTGACTTTCTTACCTCTTTGAAAATCCAGGAATGAGGGCTGCTGAGGCCACAGAAAGCAGTAGAGTGTCTTAGGGACTGAGCACTCCAAGCTGTAATTTCAAGGTCTTAGGCACAGAAGACATAAAAGATTATGACGTTTTGTTTTTATTACATCAGAATTTACTCTGGTAGGTAGTGACTTTCAGTGTTTGTGTCAAATATTACCTAAAATGGATTTCTGTTTTCCTTCAAATGCATTCATTTTTAATTTGTGTCTAATGAGTGCAGTCCGTGCTTCAGTTTTTGTAAGGATTCTGTTTCCTGGGTGAGTTATAATGAATTCTTTTGTTCATAGTTTTTCCTGTTGGCCATCTTAGATGATTTCATGATTAGCATTTAGGGTTTCTTTTTCTAGATCCCCTTTTGAATTCTCTTGGTGTACAGAGTCTGCTACTATCTTACAGTGCAGTGTGTGATGTAACAATGGCTGATGACTTGGTTAAATTCCACAATTTTCATTTAGTTTCACCTAAGCCCTTTTGTGTTCTTAGGTCTGGGATATCTGAAATGCCATAGCTGCATAAGGGCCATTAACATGAGAACATCCCAGAGCATGTGGATACCAGTTAGAAAGCAGGAGTCATTTGTTCTGGTTGTGAGCTTCCACTTTTTCAGTGGAGACAGCTGTGTGGGAATATATTGTTTTAAAGGAATAGCTTCTTTCTCTACAGTGAATGAGTTTTCTTTCATTGGATTAAAAATAGCTCAGGGATAAAGCTTTTAAGCAAACATGGAAGGGTACACAATTCCTGGAAAGCTTCTATATAAACAAATAAATGCACCACTTAGACTTCAGAATACATGACATTGTTTCATTATATTGACAAGTCTTATCTAAATGAAAGGGAATAGACTGGAACTGGCACCTGAAGAGGCAGACTTTAAAGGGAGGTTGGGATGTGGGATCTATCTGGGAAGAGTCTGTGCAGTGCTTTCCGTTAAAATCTTGGCCTGTGAATCAGTTGTTTTACCTCAGACAAAGGAGAACTTATGAGGAAGTGACATTAAAGAAAATGCAATTTAATGGAAGAAAATTCTAAAGAGCTTACTTGACATGGAGTTGTCTTAAAAAAGGCTTGTAAAAGCTTACTAAGCAGTTGATTCAAAGATATCATAAGATCTTTCAAGTTACTATTTTTCAAAGCTGTATTTTATAGAAACAGAATGTACTGCTAATAAATAGGCTTAGATCCAGAGTCTAAAATACACCTTTTTCTCTCAGTATAAGTAAACCGAGTGACTTGTAAACAGAAGGCAAGGGTGAAAAGACAAATGCTGACCTATATCAACATCTTTGTGTACATGTGTAATGGGCATTTTTTTTTCCTTGTGTCCTTTCACATTACATTTTCCTTCAAATTCATGTAAAAAAAGCATGAACATTCACAGATGAAAAGAATCTGAGCTTGAAAAGAAGTTATAGCTTTAAATTTGGTGGGGAAAATGTATTGAATCACATAGGTCCATTGCACTGTACTGTCAATATGACTCTACTGTCCTTTCATTGTGCCTTTTGTAAAGATGAATAGCCAGAAATTGCCTTATCTTCTGTAATAGTTTTAATTGTATTTGGGTGAAAATAATTCAATTTCTGTTCAACTTGGCTAAAAAAGTACAAGCAAAAATCGCTGCTGCTGCTAGGAGTATTCATTATCAAGCTTTGCTGATGGGGAAAATAGAACTGGGTGATAAGTTTTGCATGTATAAGACAGAGATTGCCACCATGCCCAAGATTTTTTTTTATGGGTGCATTGAGAGAAACTGTCACTGGTAAAGGGCTTCTGTCTAGGCTATTAGCCAGCGTGTAATAAGGGCTTGGGATGGACTACCTGGTCAATTCAGGATTTATACTGCCTGCATAAAGTCTGTCTCACAGTCTGGTTTTTTTTTGTTTGTTTGTTTTTGGGTTTTTTTTTTTATATATATTTAGTAAGCAATAGTCTGCAGTTTTACCCCTATATGTTTTGTAGGTCTGCTGAGACTCAAAGTGCACAGTATGAAGAATCCTTATTTTATTTTAAGTGCAGCTCTCAGCTTTTCAGAAAACGTTTCATTTACTCTTGGCACTTGATGCTCATTTTAAAAAATGACGCCAATATCAACGTTAGTGTTAGAAAAATAGTAAAAATAGCAAAACACAGGAAATGAATGTATCTTGGAAAAATAAATCCAGCAAAATCATCCAGTTCTCTTAATACGGGTAGTACTCACAGGCTGCAACATACCCTGACGTTTTCTCTTGGTAGTAGTCTTCGTTTAGGCACCAAGTGCAGCTGTGAAATCTAGTGAATCTCTGTATCTGATAACAACCACAGTCCTGAGCCTTAGTTCAGCTGATTTCTCTGCTCATCTTTGATTGGGAAAGAAGAAGAGGGGATATAAGAAGAGGGCAAAATGCCAGTTCTGAACCTAATGGGGGTTGAAGAGACCATGTGTCTACAGAAAAAGCATTACATTCCTATTCTCCCTGGTTCACCACCCAGTCACTGCCATAAAATGTGGCATTATATATTTATTATCATTAATATTTTACTAATATCATAATAATACCTATATTCCTGAAAGCCCTGAACAAACTGAATGCTGTTACATGTGCAGTTCAGTTTTGTGATGTATAAAAAATTCTCCCCCTCTCCCTCCATTGCTCGTATCAGAATATTTGTAGCATTTTGGGATGCTTTTAAAAGTCCACACACTCAACATTTGCACTGTAAGAAGATAAAACAACAAACTTTTATTTTAAACATAGTCATTTAAACAAAAATTAGCTAAAGTTGGAAGGATTTTTTTTTTTTTTTTCTCAGAATAAATTTTGTCCCAGCAGGATATTATGATGTTACTTTGTCTAATCCATCTATGTGGAAAAGTTGGTGAATATCTCTGCTTCCTATCTTGAAGTTAACTGACTAGACCTAGTTACATAAAAATATGTTTTAAGACAAATTAATTTTTAAGGCAAGAATAATTTAGATGTGTGTACATTCTTGCATCTGGTTTATCATATTTGTTTCGATGAACAGAATCGCTAGGATTTACTTGGTACAACATAGTGTATAAAACACATAATGTTTTACTGTTAGAACTAGTTACTATTTAAGCTACTCCAGTTTGTGCAATTGTATTGCTAAGATTTTGCAGTACATGCAGGATTAACTGACTGTCCTGCCAGAACTGCATGTATACTAAGGAGTAGCCTCAGGCAGTTGTTCCCCTCCAGTAGAAACATGGTCCTTCAGATATGTGATGAAGTGTCAAGATGTGTCAAGTTAAATTATACCACATAATGCAGAATCAGCTGGTATTGCTCATTCCTCCTGAATGTGAGAGCATCTAAAACGTATTTAAATCCAGCTTTCACAACTAACAGAGCATTTTGAAGGCAAAAATCCTGTATCTGTCATCCTTCTCCATCTCAAAAGATTTTGACTGAGCAAATTCTGTGCATGGTATTGTGACTTCATTCATATGATATTTATCTAGAGTGTGATAACTCACGTGATACTTCTTTCAGTGGTCTTGCAGATCAGTTAATTGTAAAGAGTTTCGGTTTTTCCTGAGGATGTATGCTAGCAAGTATTCAATTAAAAATAGCAGTGGCCTCGTTTTTTTGTTTTTTTTTTTTGAAGGCCTAATATAATTCTTAAAGGTACTGATTTTTTGAAGAACTAGACACTCATCTTCTGACAGTAACATTTTTGATAGAATTCCTGAGGAAAACGTCTAATTTTTTTGTTTTGTTTTACACAACTTCACTTTAGTTTGACTATCAGCTTGTGGAATGAAGTTGTTTGGGTTCATGTTTTTTTCTTTAAGCATACAGTTTTGCTGCATTATTGTCATAGAGGTATTACTCACTTCAGTTTTAGGAGTGTAGCAGTGATACATGTCAGGGACATTACCAGAAGACTTTCTGGCCTCATTCACCCCTCTGATTATTACCCTTTACTGATGGTTCCTTCTGGCAGTGATAAAGTTGCTGAGAGAAGCCTTGGGGCTATCAAATGGAGCTTCAGTGTATTGGGGTGTTTAGTGCATGGTGAAAGAGTAGAGGTGGTGTTCTCCTGTGTTCAGTGTCAGGGAGAGATACTGAGAGGAGGAGGAAGATCCATTTGATAAATACATGGCTGAGAGGCTGGTGCCATTGCAGGAATTTTGTTGTTTAGGGGTTTTCACAAGGTTCAGAGTAGTCTCCCTTGCTTTCTAACTTCCTTGAACCAAGGAGGCAAGGAGTCGAGGTGTAACTGAACCCACTGCTAGTCCCTTACTTGGTCAGTGGGTTATATCTAATAGGTTATATGTGCACAATTAAAGCCGTAATCTTAGAAAAGCTTACAAAGCTTAGTCTCTTACCAAATATCTGTAGTGGCAAGTAATCTCTTGACATCAAAATGCCTGGGATCTCTACAGGAGGTGTAATCTCAATGTTGTCCCTACTTGAGAGGAGATTGTATTGTGCAGTAGAGCTCAAGCGGCTGTTTGTCTCCACATTTTATCCTTATGTACTCGGTAAGGTAATTCATTCAGTCATGTCTGCTTACAGACTGCAGTTGTCCGTTTCATCCAAATTAGGCTCAAGTATAACACTGACCATCACTGTGGTTAGGTGGCCACACAGCCAAAGTTACCCTTTAGGCTACTGTGTTATCATGCTCTTCCAAATCCACTTTGAGCTTAATGTTATCATGACGGGACCATGACCTTGACGCTGCTCCTTGTCTGCTTATGTCAGACAAAGCCATGATGGCCACCTCTGGTACTGATTGCTTGAGCACGGATATGGGAAATTAGGGTCAGGCTGAGAGGATGGGAAAGCACACAATCACGGTCTGTAGTCAAAATGTTTCGATATCCAAGTTTCCTCCAAGTTGAACAGATTTATTTTTTCAGTAGCATGCATTATTAACATCAATAGTAGAGGTATTAGATAAACATGGGAAAGTATTGAGATATAATCTATTTTTATATACTGTTAGAAATTATAGTCAGAATTTGCTTTCAAACTGTGAAACAAGCAAGTGCCAAATAGAGTATGCAGCTAACGAGGAGGTTAGATGAGAATGCCAAATGTAATCTTCGCTGTTTTTCAGACTAACAAAGCATGTTAAACACTTAAACCAATACAGTGAAAAGCTAATGACCAAAATAATGAATTCAGCACTGCTTGCTTTCCTCTGCAATGTTATCATGATAATGCTGCAGCTAAACCACATGTAATTGTCTTCAGGAAACAATTTACCATTGCTCACACTTGGACCAGAGATGGTAAAGGAAATGGACAAACCAAAGCCCTATGTCAACATCAAAGTAGGAAATAGAGTAGTTCACATATACATGTTTGTGTGCATGTTGGCTTTGTTTTAAGTCTAAATTTTATGTTTCTGCTTCTTTTGCAGTCTCCTTCCTGTCTCATGTTATCTCATTGTTCCTTTAAGCACAACCTCCTGACACAGTTTCATTCTCACCTCTGCTGCAAAAAGCCACCTGCCTTCATTGTCAAAACCTTTTCTGCCATCTCTCCTACTGCTTCTGTTTCCAGTCAGCTCATAACATTCATAATACTGGCATATTCCTTTGCCACCTGCTAGATTTCTTTTTTAACAGGTTCTTTCTATACTCTACTGAAAAGCTCCTTATTCACCCTCATACCCTTCATGGAAACAGTCCATGTCATTGAGAGGTGGACAGTGGCAAGTATGTTAATTACCTGGGCTTCCTTCCTATTGAGCAGCCCAATCTTAACCTATTGTGCATTTGTTCCTACCAACTGATAGAAAAAACAGGGTCAGAAGGAAATTGTGGTAGCCATTCAGTCCAGCCCCTTCATAACAAACTATTAGATCAGCTTGCTCAGAGTAATGTCCAGTCAAGGCTGAAAATTCCTGAGACTGGAGATTCCATATTTTTCAGCCTCTCAGGGCAACACTGCAATATTTCACTGTTTAGTGTAAATAACTTCCCCCTTCATCTGATCTTAGATCTATAAAACTTGGTGTTTCTATGTAGTACAAATCTACAGTTTTTGCTGGCATGTTAAGGTTATACCTCCTGTATAAGTAAACAAATAGCAAGCACAGGACGAAGCAAAATTCTAATAGTAAATCTCTGAGTATCTCCAAGTATAACATAGCAAAATGTAACATAAAATAATGAGTAAGGCAGATATATTTGTCTGTGTACTCATCTTTGTAAAATCCACCCAGAACTAGAATAAGATGAACAATAAAGACAGAATACATAACAGCGTAATACAGCTTCAGCTTTAAGAACTGCTAGACTCAAATAGCAAAGTGAGTTCAGGACTGCTGAGTGTTAGGTCCTGCCAGCAGAGGCATAAGTCCAAAGCTACAGTGGTTTAGACAGTAATTTAACACCCTCCAAGCTAGTTTTCTTACTGAGGAAGCCTGTGGCAGGACAGATCTCTCTGTGGGTCACAGACCAAAGGACTACATCTGTATGAGCAGCATTAATCCAAGCACAAGGCTGAATGTAGTGCTCCCTCACACTCTGTGGGCATTCACCGTTTAGCAGGGATGGATAGAGGCAGCATTAGCTCTCTAACAAGGGGGAGTAGAGCACCCCAAATGTGCCAGGCACCCAGCATATCAAGCTTTATAGCTATCTGCTGTAACAGGCTTCATTGGATTTAGCCAGCAATCTGACTGGTTCTGCTCATTTTCCAGCAATGGTCATCTTCTACCTTCTACTTGAGGCAGCAAGGATTATATCCTGAAGTTATTAGGACACAGGCCAGACAGCCATCTGCTTCCTAAGAAAAGCCTGGACCTGAGGTTAGTGCCAGCAACTGCAGAGCTTCCACTGATCCACAGCATAGTCATACAGCATCTGAAAGTAGCAGGCAGCACAGGGTGCTCCTAGCATGATCCATCAGTGATCCTAGTCAAGTAGTGAGGCAGGTTTAAGGTCCATCTAAGAACTAAAGAAGTGGTCAGAGCACAACAAGAAGACAGGCTACTAGCAAGGTAGGTCCAACATCTCTCTGGGTTTAAAACTGGAAATACTGCTGGAGATCAGTAACTCAGATCAAGTCAGGGACAAAGGTGATAGATAGGAGTGTAAGCCAGAGCTTTAATAGAGCTTCTGAGCCAGTAGGTTATGGAGGAGGCCCCAGCTGAAACTGTGCAATCAGAACCATGACACTGCAGTTGAGAAGTGCTTTTTCTCCCCTTTTCCTTTTCTGTGTCCAAACTGTTGGATCAGGCAGTATCCAAACTGGAAATGATGTCATGATCACTGACACATTAGTTTGTTGTTCTTATTGTAATGTTCAGGGCTGTGACGGTTTTTGTGTAACATTATCCAGTTGGCACATCATCAAGCTTGTCTTTTGTACTTCCATGGCATGATGCAAGACTTGCTTGTCTGTTTATTTTGCTCAAGCTGTTGTTTGATAAAAATGCCAGGCAAAATCTCTTTGAGAAATACAGTAGTAGTCATTAAAAAAGACAGAGCATCTCTCCTAACTTTTCTCCTATACAATGTAGACCTATTTTTATGGAACTTATTTGCTATATTTTGCACGTGCTGTATATATTTCTTGCTATAACACCATATGTTCAGGTTCTTTCTGAATTAATCAGCAGAAATTAGAAGCTACACTTTTGGAAGGTTTCCAAGAAATAAAGAAAAACTTCTGCTATTACCAACCCCATCACTGGAAGCATAAGCACATCACTGAATTAATGTCGACCGCAAAGTTGACATAAAATATTACTTTCTCATTTTTGCTATACTCATTGCTGATTCAATGGAAAGTTCTGCCCACTCCTACAAGAGATCAGTCTTATCCAGAGTATGATGTATACCTGCATTTCCTTTGTCTGCTTATTGTCCAAGGATGAAAAGGGATGATTTATGCAGTTACTGTACTGTTGATCTGTCTGCTGTTGATGAAATACAAGCATAGAGTTTAAGTGTCAAAGCAGAGTTGGTGAAATTGACAGTACAGATATTACCCTCTGTGGGTAGATAAAAACCAACACTGGCTGTTCAAACTAAGAGGATCAATAGTAGTTGCACATTGTTCAGTGGAAAACAAACAGATTGGTGAGATGTTATTTGATAAAGTAAAAGGGAATGCTGTTGAAACTGTATAGACTTCGCAATGCCAGCCATGTTTCACAGGTTTACTTGTTGTTTAACAGGAAGTGATAAATCTAGACAACTCTAGACAGCTGCTTTGATTTTAGTGAGGTGGCAATCATGCAAATATTCAGGTGTTCATATTTTGATTAAAGACAGTGTCAGGTAGAAAGGACTTGAACTTTTAAAATGTTTTTCAGGGTATCTCTATAAGAGTTTTAAACATCTTTGAAGGAACAAGTCACATTTTCCAATGTGCTTACCCTAAAAAGCAAATTTTATAGGAGTACCCAGCTCTGTAACCAAATCAGATAGAGCTTCTCCAAATTGTGTGCCTGGATTTGGTTGTATATTGTCTTAGAAATAATTTGTAGGGTGAAGGGAGAAAATATGGTTAGAACATTCAATATCTGAACCTCGCCTTTCCCAACAATTGTTTTACTATTATTTTTCCCTCTTCCCCGAAATGGGTTACAGACTGTTTGTTGGACAGCACTAAAGTCACACTCATTGGTGTGCAGATGAAACCTTCCTTATTTCAGTGAGATAAAGCCTTCAGCTTCATAAAACCAATTCAGCTATATAATCTGTCCTCTTCACTGTACCAAAAGTTTACTTTCTTCTGCACAATCAGTCCATGACAAACAGCTGATTTTTTTAATGGTGAAGAATCAAACCCAGGATGAGGGTTTAGCCATCAGTAAAATACACTTCTTTCCAGAAACTGAGGACGACACCCATCCTTACTGTATTTTCTGTATGCTTCATTTTATCTTAGTACTGTTGTAGTTTATTTTCTTTTTTAATGTGTGTACTTGTGAGAAACGCTATTCAGAAATGCTCACCTTGGGAGCAAGCTGAACAGCAGAAACAGTATTCAATTGCTGTGTTTTTCTTCTAAAAATAGGACTGGATTCTGTCACAACTTTCTTTCAGTTAAACCAGGACCTTTGAGGTTAACACATATTCCTAGCCTAGTGGTAGTTTTGACACTTTTTTTCTTCAACAGCATTCAGCATGTTTAAATACATTCTCTGTTCAGTGCCTTCAGAGGATGCTGTTTTGGTACCCTTGGGGTTACAATTTTTTGTCTTTAAAATGATCCTGATAGTGGCATTTGTTTTCATAGTATATTTCGATTCTTATGTACTGCAGCTATTTGTGAAGGGCAGTGGATTGCTATGCTTCTGCGTCCCACTGAACTCTTGGCACTTCACACTTCAGGGCTGAAGGTATGTCCATGCCAAGCTGCTAGCCCACGCTCCTGACTGCTCTGATGCTTGCTGAGAGAAGGTTTCAGCTCTTAGTGTAAAGGTGGCATTTTTGTTGTCATGTCCTGTGTTTTGTGTAGGGACATACCATCCAGTTTGCTTGAAAGAAGGTTAAATGAGAAATGATGATTGCTTTCGAATGGACTGGATTGTAGTGCTAGAGTTTTTGTGAACTAGATGGCCACCAGTTGGTGTTCCACTGAGGCTGTGTTTACAGTATTATGTGAGCCAGTTGACTGCTTGAAGGTCAGTATCTGGAGATAAAGAGGATATGTGACTTCAGACTGAGTAAATATTTTAACAAGCATTTGGGATTATCCAAGTCATGTAACTGTAGTCTCATTTAAGCAGACACCCAACAAGAACAATGTCATTAATTCTTTACTGACAGATTGTATCTGGGTTGTTTACCTAGGTGTGTAGAAGATATGGAAGGTAGAAAACTCTACATCTGGGATCTCCATCATTGATTACAAGCTTAAGTTGAACGTATTTTTGGATATTTGTCTCAATTCTGAATTGTTAGGATCATCTGAGTTCCGCCCCCCCCTTAATATCAACCAATAGTAGAGCAAACACATCCAGTAGTTCTTTGTCACCTAAAATGGCAGAGGGAACACATAACATAGGTATAATCTGCACAGGTAAGAATTAGTGGAAGGCATCTCAAAGCTCAGGGGAACATCTTCCTTCCATGGTAAGATAATTGAAAAGCTGTTGTTTGAAGGTACCTGTCCTAGTTATATTTATTTTGTTATTATTGAGATCATCCCTACAACTGCGCCTGATTTACTCCCTTAAATGAAGCTAAGGTTGTCATTGAGGTTGTCATTAGATTAATGGAAGGTTCACATGTATTCAGCATACTGAGGAGCAAAATAAATATAGCAAAAACCTGTAAAATGGGATCCTTGGATAACTTCCTGAGTGTCACAATTTGATGATTATTTGGGGAAGGAGAAATTCAATTCCATGAGATGAGGAAATATGAGGAAATCTTACAGATGGCTGTGAAGAGCAGCAGATGGTTTATGAAGTCTGACCAATGTAGAGTATAGCTACCTATTTTAAACAATTTGTTCTGTATTGATTTTTTCCTTTTTATGTACATCACTGGCAGTGAAACAGACTGAACAGTGAGAGTGTATCAAAAGGAAATGTATTCAAGATACAGAGCAATGAAATAGGACTTAGAAGTAACTGCCTGCCCTAAAAAGAATGCTTTCCATGGGGCAATTGGATAGGGGCTGACGACTCGCGTTAGGGGTAAGGAGTTGTATCCCATGCTGTGATTAAAAGGCAGTTTAAATAGCTCCAGTATATCTTAGCTGTGCATTATCAGCTACAGCCAATTGAAAGGGAGGCCATGTTAGGTTTTGTTGCACTCAGTGTCTCAAAGTTGTAAAGAAAGATGCCCTTTCTGTAAAGAACAAAGATGGAACAAAGTCTAATACTCCTCCTTTAAGGGAGCTAAACACATTTTCATCTTCACATTCTCTGCAGTAAATGTTTCTTATGCAGCTCGAACTTCACTGCCTGATTAGGTTTTGTAGGTGGGAGGAAAATCATTCTTAAATCATAAGGATTGGTGACTTACTATTGTTCACTGTTGCAAGGACACAGACTGCATGTCCTTCTTCCTACGTGAGTGGTAAATAATAGGGCTTATACCCTGGTTTATTAGTTTTTCTGAGGGGAAGGTGACATTGTGAGTACACTGTCATGGGTGCTTACCACCCAGTGCATGGTATTCTGGGTTACTTGCACATAGATCAGTGCTGTGTCAGAGGAAGCAGAGGAACGTAGTCCTTGCTTTTCACCATTCAGAACAGCATCCCACATCCACCTTGATGACTTTGTCACCAGTTTTCTTGCTGTCCAGAAATGGGTCTGTCTCACCATCTTTACCTAAGGCTAAAGGGAAGCTGTATAAGCTAGTATCAAAAGTAAGAAAGTAGTTGACCTTTTATACTGATGCCTTGGGTTTCTGTTTAGCATTCAGCAGTAGTTCATTATCAGGTCTGTTCACGGGTTTTACCAGCTGTATTTTTCCATTGGCTGCATCACCTATGCAAAACTGCAGCATAGCTGCATCGCAGTAAGGGTGGAGAAGCCTCCTCTAATAGTATATGGGCCTGTGGTAATTACTAGACAAATGGTAATCCTTTGCTCAAAATAACTTTTCTTATTAGTTATTTTAATTAATTAATAATTGATAAAATTAATAATAATTGTATATATATATTTTATAAAGAGTTAAAAACAGGTCATATTTTGGACTTAATGTAGTCCTTTGAGGTTTTTATAGTGGAATAGCACCAGTGACAGATTCTTGCCAGTGACCAACTAGTGTCTTTCTCTCATCCTGCCACTTATCTCTCACTTCCATGTGGGTTCAAGAGAGCTTTCTCACTGATGTTTGATAAGTAGCATAGGGTTTAAGGCCTTCTGCTGTCTTCTTAGGCTCCAATAGCCAGTGCTGACAACTCACAATTTTACTAGAAATCTTTTGATGTATTTTATTTAATATCTTGGCACTTGTGTTATGTTATTGTAGGTGAAATTCTCCTCCAGTCATTTTAAAATAGGTTTCATGGCCATTGAGCAAATCCTGAAAATGTGACCCTGAAGGCTTAGAAACCATAAAGCAAACATAAAGAACTGTGGATTTATTATTTTAAATATCTTGATCTTTATTCCAGTTCTATTGTATTTTGGATCTTGTCTCCTGATACTGGAGTGCTTCAAGCAGACAGCAGAAAGATTTTATTTACACAGGTAGTATGCTACATTGTTAGCACAAGTATTTCTGAGCAATGAGGAGGGCTCATCTCAAAAGCAAGAGACTTGGGAGGATGGGAACATCCCAAACCTTTTCCTTCAGTGCTGTAGTCTTTTATGAATATGAAAGTCATCAACAGTACAAATGAGAGTTTGTTTGCTGACATATCTTTACAAGCAGGAAAAGTGTGAGTATCAAATTTATAGAGGAAGAGTACATAAAAAATAGTCTGTTTCTGAAGCTTTTTATTCATTGTGCATTTATTCTGAAAATCTGAGATTACTTTACATGGTGCTTTGAAGCTGGGTGCTTTTTCAATGGAATTCTAGTGTAGTCCTCAAGTTGCACGTAGCAAGGCATACAAAGGTCAGTTTTGCTAGAGCATGAGGAAGTGATATTTAGGAATTGGTCTTCCTGAGGACAACTGAAAGAACTGAGCTCAGTTATCTGTTCAGTGGTCACCAGCCTTACCACAGAACATATTCGCTCAAGAGATCACTCCCATAACAGAACACATTTTTATCTTTTAGAAGTTGTTTGTTCAAGTCTTTTCATACAGCATGCATATAAACAGCACTCCTTGTAGGAATTGCTGTGATGGAACTTGACATTCATTTTGATACAAAACTGAAAATTAATAGTGCATTTCTGAGGCTGTGGAGATGCGCAGATTATATGGAAATATTTTGGTAATTGGTTCAACATATAATCAAAAACTTGGACAGTATTTAGAAGATGAATTACTGAACCATTAGCAATCAAGGAATATGATTGAAGATCCATATTAATAAACATCTGTCACAGCGACACAGCAGATGTGCTAGGTGCATTTATAGCACAAAACATAAATTTTTGATGAGTACATTATTTTTTACTGCAAAGTGTGTTACTTTTATCTCCTGCTGTTTGTTTGATTTTGCAACAATGAAAGCATTAGTAAAAAAAAAAACCCCAAACAATGCAAGAACAGTATTAATTTAAATTCTAGAATATGATTCTACTAATTGAGCTACTTCTGAAAGATGAATTTTATTTTCTTCAATTGCTGTTCTGCAGCCTATCATGGCTGGTTTATTTGTCAGCATTTTGATATTGATAATTCTGATTTTGCTACTTCTCCAGGCTTAGTAACTGATGTTGATTTTATAATGTGCATTGTGGATACTATACCACTTCATGCCTGTCTTTTCTAAATGTCAATGTCAGAATCAGATATACAGAAGACAGCTGTAAATTGCCAGCAGGATCTGCTCCTGCAGATGCAGAAATGGTGACTTAGGACAGTCTTTGTACCTCGTACAGAGGATGCATGTAGTTTGGCTAATTAATAGTAGTGGATTATGCAGAGTAGTTGTGCAGGACCACAGACAAGCCAAGAGAGAGAGAACTGCCTTCTAACCATGCTGCGGAAATGGCGGTACCGCTGGAAGTAAGGTCATAGGTATGTCACCTCCTTTACTCCTGGAAACCATGTGGGAAGAAGTGCAGCTTCCCAGCAGCCATCTCAGCTCTGACAGTTTAGCGTGATGTTATGACATGGAATACCTTTGGAAAACAATAACATGTTTCTTTCAACACCCTGCCTGTGGGCTTCTATACAATCAAAAGATAAGGTCTGTGCTTAATTTTATTTATTTCTTTAAAAGTACAGAGTTGAACAAGGGAAATAAATGTACTTACCAACTTACAGCATTGTAGACGTAAAACAGCCATTTTAAATTCTCTGATTGACTTTTTAACCTCTACCTCCTGAGATTAACTTGGATTTTATTGGTATAACCTTCCTGCAAGACACATAAGGAAATAGTCTGGAAGAGAAAGGTTAAGAGAAAACAGACGTAGGTTACAACATTATTTTCAAAATGATTAATTTGTTTTCTCCACCAGAGAACTAGAAAGATAAACTTTGAAGAATCAAATGAATGTGTATTTCCATTTTTAAAAGTTGCAGCATAGCAAGGTGATTTTAGTAGACAGAATTGACTTATTTAAGTGGCAGCGTTACATGTCGGCACTAGAGTAATGCTTACATTCATATTTTCATTCATTAATAACCTTCAGATGCCTTTTTTTTCTGCTTCTGGGCTATAACACTTGCTTTTCCTCAACCATGTTACAGCTCTTCTTGAAAATTCAACACATGGCTTATGAGAGTGGGAAGCAGATGGGCCACTCTGCAGTGGGAGCCCTCAGAGAGAACTCTGACTGACTCAGCCATAATTCACCTCTGTGCTTTCAGATGCTACAGACCTAGAATGGTAGCACTGTTATGTCTGAAGCACACTCCATGTAGCCAAACACCTCCATGTTTACTCTTTCAGCTCACACAGGAGACAACCTGAAGTACCTCTTATGCAGACAAGTTCTTGGTACCCACAGGAGTGTCATGGGCCCTCCTGTAAAGGATGAGATTTAAAATCTCATTTTGCATTGCACAGTACAGGTCAGACTGCAAACTATGTTTATTAAAATGTATATTTACATATTTAAATGTTATCTGTTCAAAATCAAGCAGTTTCCACTTAAAGAAAGGCTTGGATTTAAATAAAATGACTAAAGCACAGAACCATCCTGTTGGATAGCTTCTTATGGTAACATTATGCACGTTAAAACCTCTGGATAATTTCTGTTTGTGACAGGGAAAATAGGAGAGTGATGAAGCAAATAGCCAACCTTTTGTGTAGTCAGAATTGTTAATGGGTGATTAAAAAGATATGCATCCAAATTAAAGCCCATGACTATTAATAAGATCTGCTGATCTTAGAAACTCAAAACCAAAAAGGTAGTGAGAGGAAGAAAGCATTCTTACCTATCTTAAGCATGCTTGCTTAAGATACCAGAATTCATGTGTGGTGGGGCAATAGTACCTTACATTGTACTGGTAATATCTGTGTGTATGGATGTGATAATCAGGGAGGCATATGCAGATATTTCTCATAGCACAAGGAAAAGGTGACTGTTGGATAGCTAACTGAGGGAACTCGCTTCAACACGTATAAAAATTTTCAGCTATAACTAAACAAAGTACAGTTAATTGAGCTCCATGGATGACATCCACTCAGTAATGACATCTTCATATTTATTCAGATCAGCTACATACACCATGCAACCCACTAATTTGTTACATTCTTATCTATTTTTAATAAATTACTATAGAAAGACAGTTGTGATCAAAGATGAAAATGACTTCATAGTGCTTCTCAAACCTAGTTGTTGCTATATTATTATTTTATTGGGGGATTTTAAAGAGTACTTAAATGTATTCTATATATCTGTATATATATTTCATATTTTTTAATATATACAAATTACACACACACGCATATATACAGGGTGACTGCATGGTATAGCTCCTCTGAAAAAATGTTAAGGTATCAATAAAATACTCCCTCTGTATTTTAATATTACCAGAATTTTGTCACCACAGTAATACAAGTGCATGGGTTTTTTTTGTTATGCAGTGACACAGTATGCCAGGGTCAGAACTGGCATGAAGAGGTGAGGTACACACTCTCTGGGGTGTGACTATTGGCTCTTCCAGGTGCTATCCAGGCATGATGCCACTTCAAAGTGGCCAAAGAGAAGGGAGAGGCAGGGTGATGGTCATCTGCCATCACAAAGCCTCAGTGTCTCTGGTGGCCCACTGACCAGAATCTTTGTTGCACAGCCATGGCACCCAAGGTCTAGAATACACCAGAGAGTTTTCATGATGTTCCGTGAAATTATCACAAGACTCAGTTTTGCTTTTTTTTTTCAGACCCAAATGTATGATTCTGTTATTGGTCTCAAATGGCAAAACAAAGAAAGAGCAACAAAAAGAAAGAAATGAATGGGTGCTTCTCAGAGTGAAGCATGCTAAATAATAGTTTTATTTATTTTGTAATGTTGCTAAAAGCAGAAGGGGCTTGGACTGAAAAAGATGACCTAGATAAGGAAATCACAATAGGAGATCAAGAGTGTAGCTCTTTGTAGAAGCATTGACTGGAGTGTAGTGCAGACAGAAGAATCTGCCTTTCCCAGTGCAGAGCAAAGAAAGAAATTGCAGGACTGACATAAAGGTGCATTGATAGGTAAGTTGCTGCAAATACAGTACTTTTCAATTCCCATTCTACTACCATGCTGGAATAAAGGATTTAATTACTACTGTGTCTTCTTATGCCAGCATTTATTTTCAGTGTTATTTTAGCCACAGTTGCATTATTGTTCTGCATAAGTCTGGGAAAGTAGAGAAGTACCAGTTGGCCTTCTGTTTAACTTGCAGGAAATGAACGGTTGGACTGGATGATCTTTTAGGTCTTTTCCAACCTTGGTGATTCTATGATTCTATGAAATGTCTGGATTCTTGAGCTGTTCTGTGTTCAAGGTCTTCTGCTTCATTGGTCGTAAATATTTCTTAAGCATTAGTGGTGTTGAATCCAGAGGGCTCATCTACCTCAGGTTCATCCAGAAAATGTAAGTCATTAGTTGCACTCCCTGAAACAGGAGGTAGTTGCTTTGATGGAACAGATGTCATTGACAGATATGCATGTTGTATTCAACGTCACCGTTTACTGATGGACCATGTAACCATATAATGCTGTTGTGCCATATAATCCACTGACTGCAATTGAAGGTTTTTAAAGGTTTTTCACAGAGCCTTACTTCACTGTAAAAATACATTTTAGGAAAGAAACCCAAAACTAATCTACTAGTTTGGTCTTTGCTAAGTTAAGTCATTCCTAGAATGTTGTGTTCTTTGTCAGACTTACCTACAGATAACTCATTACCGTACAAAGGAAAGTGTTGCCTTTCTTCTGTGCATATCATTTTGCCATTGCTTTATCTTCTGCAGCATTCTAGTGCCAATTCTTGATGCTTTTGTGATCAGCTAGAACTAAAAATTGTTTCTATTGTAACACTGCATAGGGACTGACACCTCACTTTTGTATCTGTTCATTTAATTATCCTATGTGAATGGACAGGCTCTCCTTTTGATAATTATAGCTATATTTTCTTCCACACTTCTTGAGATAATTGCAAGTCTGGCCTCCCAACCTATTTATATCCCCTTCCATATTACTGTCAAGTGCATTTACTGAGGTGAGTACAGTGAGCAGCAAGCCATTCAGCTTTGCTGGGAGGCAGAAGACTGTGATGGTGGAGCCTTTGAATATGAAGTTAGAGTGCAAGTTAAAGCTAAGGATTAAAGGAATATTTTTGATAATTGCTTTCCAGAGTGAAATTGCAGTGTAAAAGAAAAAAGAAAATAATGCCTGATCGTGATGCATGTTAGTCCTTGGGGTTAGTTTAGACAGTGCACAGGCATAGATGAAGTGACTGCAGACATACTGTTTATCGTGGCTTGGGGCAAGAAAGATTAGATTGTGTGACTTAGGTCTTTCTATCACTGTTTTCCTTGGTGTTACAGCAGTTAACAGATTCTAAGCTTGTTCTTTTGTTTATACTTTTCGAGAGACGTTTCTGTGAAGCTTTTTCTCTTCCATGACTTTGTTGAGATGCTCTCAACTCATTCCATTTGTACAGACACCAATTAAACTCCTAGTTAGACACAGCTAGACTTCACACTCTAATTATTTATGGGCTACTCCCAGTCTCCTCATTGGATAGAACAATTGATTTAAGTGATATAATAACAATCCATCACTACCTTGGGGGCATATAATTGCTCATAAATACAGTAATTTGTGTCTCAACTTTGTTTTCATAGCCCTAAATGTCTTATAAACTTAGCTAATACAGCTTTAGTGCTTGTAAATAGTAACATGTGAGGAAATAAATAGATCTTCCATGCAATAAATCAAATAATGGCATTTATAGTCTAGTATAAGTTCTGAATCCAAATGAAAAAAAAAAAAAAAAAAAGGGAGACAGGCCAATTTACAAATAAAAAATAATGAGCACCACAACCAAGAAATTAGAATTTCTCTCATAGAAGAGAGAAAAAAGATGAAAAACTTTGTAAAGGACAAAATTTATACTGCCATTGACCTGCAGATGGTTTATGATGTTGTCTTACTGCAACACCCTTGGGAGGTATGTTTTTTTTCATTTTCTCATTGCAATGCTTGGAACAGCCACAGGATCCATAGCAGGAACAACCACAGGGCTCATCATGAGGGCTGGAGAGCCATCAGGGTCTCTCATATTGCTTGGAGCAGCTGCAGAGCCTGTTGCAGGAACTGGAGCAGCTACAGGACCTACTGATGAAGTAGGAGGGTCTTTTGCATTGCCATCAGATCCAGAGGTACTTTTCTTCTCCTTGAGGATGCTTATTAGTGTTTAATAGTGCTTGGTAGGAACAGGTCAAGCCCCAGCATGCTGCAGTGATTTGTGCCCCTTTAGGAATGCCAGGCGATAGCGGACCTTTTGCAAATATTCTACTAGATCTTCAGGATTCTGCAGTTGTTCAGAGGTAAAGTTCCAAAGCACTTTGGGTGCCCGCTGCTCCAGCCACCTGCCCATGCCAACCCACACTCCCTGTCATTCAGAACTGTCCTACCTTGGGGCAGATCTCTGGGTGATATTCTTAAATAATTGTTAAATATTAAACATAACCTGAAAAACATTAATAACGTATAGCAATAGGAGCATGCTAGTTTGAACAATCCACAGATAGTAAGAATTCTCAAGAGCTATTGTAACTAGCTCTTGAGCTCTAGGGAAAGAAATAAAAGTGAAAGAGAAGCTGGAAGGTGTCCACCCCCATATTCTCCATAGCCATATTTGCCAAGAAGACAAATCAAAGAGTGTAATTAGTAAAAGTATCGATAATACAGTTTCCATAATCTAAAGGTGACTGCAATGCTGAATACACAATAAAAATCACTTTTCTCAGCTGCCAGGTTTACCATCATATAAGTAAAGGCCAAACAGCGTAGCAAAATAAAAACCTTAATACAACCCCTAGAGAGGACAAACAACACAGCAGGGAAAACAATCAGCAAGCAAGATGACTCTATGAGAGCTCCATAAAAAGGGAAAAAATTTACATTGTGACCAGCAATTATCAAACTACGTCAACACTAATATGGTCTGGTTATATCTACTATTATCTCTATCCCCCAAGCCCTGTGTTGGGTGCCAAATTACACGTTGTGGTTTAAGGCAGCAGGTAGCTGAGCACCACACAGTCATTCACTTACTTCCCCTTTCCCAACTAGCCCTCCCAAGCAGCGGAAGAAAGAGCAATGAACTCCCACCCCCTTCAAAAGTCCTTCCACGTGATGTCATATAGAGTATCCCTTTGGCCGGTTTAACTCAGCTGTCCTATTTTCCCTCTCAGCCTCTCACTGAGAATGGCTTTGTCTCTGTACAGCACTGCTTAGCAATATCTACCAAAATACAGCATCATACTACTCTAAAGAAAATCATTCCATCCAGCTGAAACTAAGACAGTTATGTGGGGAAGATTTTTTTATTTTTATTTTTCTCTAAGCATCTACTGTGGATGAATGTGCTAATGTTCTTATGCTTCTGCGTGGAGGTCTATACTGTCTATACTAACTTAGTTTTAGGTACTAGACTAGAACAATAATACTCTCACAGATTAGGCAGGGATAGTTCTGCATCTGGTGGACGGTGGTCTTGAACTACATCTGTAGAAGGTAAAGGACATTGATACAGTGGCTCAAGTGGGAACCAAGTGAAGTATTGGCAGAATACTAGAACGTTATATGGATGATGATGAAAGTGACTCCCAAAGCAAAGGTGTATTTGAATACTTCAAGCTTGACATACAGAAATGAAATGCAAGGAAATCTAAAACTAGAAAGAAGCTGTCTACAGACTAGGAATGAAAAAAATGAAGTGCTTTCATAGATTTTTTTGCATCTCTTCAGCATCTGGACCAAGGTAGTTAATCTGAGCAAAAACAAAATCAGTTGCTGCTGTTACTTACTTAGCACTCTCCCTGGTTCTTCAGCTGTACATTATAGTCACTTCTTGCAGTTTCACTGTTAACACTGGATTTTAACTTTACAGGATGGGTTCTAAACCACTAGTTTGTTTTCTTTGTATAGGTTCAGTATGCAATGTAAGTATTCCTTTGTACTACTAAGGATTAAAAGGTAGAAACAACTGTGAAAATTGCCTCAATAGGTTTTCCATGTGAAGAAAATATCTTTCTGTAGCAAAATAATACGCAACATATCTAGATCTGGGTTTTTCTAATTTTTTTTTCTAGGTGTAGACTTCAACAATTGAGAATAAGGAATTATAATTTGTAAAGCATGTTGTTTGTTTGTTTTTTATTTCCCAGAAGAGCAATGAATAGCTCTTTGCAAAACACGGGATTTAATTAAGAGTTTAACCATTACTAGCCACGATGGGTTGCCATCATTGTCTTTTTTTTTACTCAATGTGTAACCATATACAATAATGTTTTAGAGTAAATATGTTTGTTTTTGTTTTTTTTTTTTTACTACAAATCTTTCACAAAAGCTGAAATGCAGAGCTGAATTTAGCATGGGTGCGTACTTGATAAGTGCAAGGTAAACTAAATATTGCTTCTTTAGCTTAAGTATTTGGAAGTTAAGAAGGCTGAAGGCTTCTTGACAAATTATTCAGAGGAACTTGATGCTGAATTGTTCTGAAAACTATGTAGCATCTTCAGATACAGCATATCCAAGTTTTGAGTGGTATTTGTTAGTTTTCATAGCATTCCTGTTCATAAATCATTTGTGCTTGCATACACCAATTTCATAAAACAACCTGAGTTTCCTGACCAAACATCCACAGAAAGTCTCTGAATTCATCACTCTGATAAACTGTCTTATTTGTATCTACTAGAAAATACTTTAGTAGGTACTAGAAAATTCTTTAGTAGGTAATACCTAACAGGAAACTGCTGGAAGGGAAAGGAACACAAACATTGTATAACTGTAGGATAATTACAGTAAGCAGCAGAAGCGGTCTCTGTACTAAACCTTCACCATTCCCTCAGAATTATCTATTTGTGACATATTGGAACTGGGCTTAAAAATCCATGTTCTTAGGATTTAGCATGGATTGCACTTGAGGGATGAAAATAATGTGTGACATTTTTCTGGTACTTCTGTATCCACCTGATGCCAAGCAGTGCAAATCTGTGGAACATGAAAACAAAACACTTGGAAGTGGGGATTTAATTAATGTTGCTTCTGTATAGGCCAATGTTTGGTTGTTTTTTTTCTAATTCAATTGAGTTCTTCTGTGCATAATCTGCATGGCTATGATTTATTCTCAGTTTTGAATAATGTAATAAAGTCTGTGTTTCATTTGAAGGGGTAGAGGACCATTGAAGAACACATCTGATGTAATTAATGCAGCAAAAATGATTTCAGAGTCAGGATCAAGGATGGATGTTCTAGCACGGCTGATTGCCAATCAGGTAGGTTATTTATGTAGCAATGCATTAACCTTTGTCACAACTTAACCTGTGCACAGAAGTTCCAACACCTGTGAAGGTCACCTACAGAAACACAGGAAGAGTTAGGACATTTTTAGACCTGATTTTCTTTTTTTCCCCCCTTCCCAATTTCTGGAAATGATGGATATGTCGATCATGTCTTGTGTAGGTGGATTCTCTTCCTCATACTATTTAAATACCTGTCTATATACATTTAGGAACATGTGCAAATATATATGCACATATACGTATTTATATACTTGTAAATTTAGGAGTATGTTGAAATTCTGCTTTAAGCTGTGAGTGCAACATTGTAGTTCCTCCTTCACTTCCTCAGTTAAATTACTCAGAAAAACAATGAGGCAAATCACCTTAGATGTGGAAACTCATCAGCAGCATAGTTTTTCCAAGCAGTGTTACCAGGTGCGAGGTCTCAGCACAGTGCTTAGGTTACTTTTCTTCTTTGACTTCAAATTACTTGTTTTACAGCACTTTATGTGTATTTTCCAGAATGTTTGCTTTCAGCTATATCTAAGTTCTCCTTCTGACATCTTTTCCCCCTCAGTACAGGCCTTTTATTTGCGTTTCTTATGTCAAATTGCTTTCAATCTAAATACTCTTCTTGATAGATAGAATACTGCCATCTGCATACCTGAAGTCTTGAAATGATTTCTTACCACTGAAAAGAAATATTTATCATCATAAAATGAATAGCTTTACAGATATGAGTTACTTTATTTCCAGTTAATTCAAAAAGCTTCTACTGGCTAAATAAGCTAAATAACAAAAACAAACAACAAAAAACTACAATAAATGAATAAATAAACCCAAACCCACTCCTCCAGCCAAAAACCAAAACAGGATCCACGTAAATGTACAGGCATGGTCATCTTCCTGGCAAGCACGACAGCACTGTAGCTTAGTATATTCATTCAAGCAACTTGTCTCATGTAGGTAAGGTCAGCAGGGCCTTACAGAACCAGGCCAGAGAAGAACTATCCAGTGAAATTTTAGTCTGCGAGTATTAAAGCCATTTACTTTTCTAGCCTTTTTGGTCCAGAGATGCAGGGTATATTTGCTTTTTTCCACATCCTCATATACTTTCTCTCTACCCCCCACTTCTGATTTTTACTTGCTTAATATCTATGAAGCAGCAACAATCTCTGTGGTTTTTTTTCTTTTTTCTTTCTTTTTTTTTTTTTTTTTTCACGCCTCTCTGAGATGGCGATGCCATAGAATTTTGATGACTGGTCTATACAGTTGTGATTTGTGGAGAAAAAAGCGAGGTAAAACATCCCCGTTTCTGATCTTGACAATTGTTCTTCCACCATGTCTCTTTTTAAATGAACTGGATCCTTCATCCTTCATCAATTTCTTTCATCAATTAAAAATTAAAATTCAAAACTGTAATCATTACTGACGTATTGCAGAAAATTACGTAGTATCAAAATGTAGAGATGAGTGTCATAAACTTTTACTCCTTTTTGAACAAAAATTCAGTCTTCCTGAATATTCATTCCCTAACGTTTTCTTTCTGTATTGTTACAGTAACTCCAGACTAGAAATGTGAACAAATCGGTGAGGGCAAATTGGACATGAATTATCAGTGCCAATAACCGGTGTGCTGATAGTGCAGATAAGCATTAGTGCTGATAACCAGTGTGTTTCCTCAGTTGCTGGGAAATATGACTCCATTTTAGTAAACTCTTTTACTAAATCCACTCAGGTAGTTTCTATTTGTCCTAAGTAAGAGCCAGCACATAGCTGATAAGCCTTGATTCACCTTACTCATCTGACATGTACCTAAAATACACTAGTCAGTTTCTATGTAATTTCATGTCATAAGCATTTGAAGCAAATAAGCTTCTAATAAGTATACAGTAAAATAACAGATTAGTGGAAAACATGCTTCAAAGACATAGGACTGAGTCAGATGTCTTCATCAGCAAGTTCAGTAACTCTGCAGTGAATATAACTACAGTCACAGCTAGATAGGCATCTGACTAAGTAAAAGGGGGAATCTTGCTCTTACTCCTACCCTCAGATGAATAATGTGGTCCTCTCATTCCTCTGGTGACTAGAAATCTTTTAATCTTTATTCCCAAGCAAAATCACCCGTTGCCGTACAAAGTATTTTGTCACTGTATTTTTCTTCAGTCTGCGTGGTATTTGTGAAGACTAACAGTTGTTATCTTACCATGTTTCCTCTGCTCTGCTCTCTTGAAGAAATTTTTCATTCTGTTAACCACCTAATATCTGTTCAATGAATTTGGTTCAAACTGAAGGAACCTTCAAGAATTTGGTGTCCATTCTGGAACATGAATTCTGATAAGGTTTTGTGAACGCTCTTCTCAGTGGCATAAACCATTTTTTTCAGTAAATATTTCATGCGTTCTCTTTCAGTAAAAAGTAAATTATATGTGTAACTTAGAATTGCATGTAAAAATGGATTTCTATTATTTACTTCAAAAGAGAAAACCAATGGTTGTACATCATACTGTCAGGTAGGTGTTTTAAGGTAAAAGTCCATGCATTCTTTATGTATGTGATTTTCTTCACCACTTCTGCAATTGAGCTTACCCTGCATCAATTCAATTATTCATTATCATTTCTAATATTGTCATTTAGTTGGGCCACAGTAGTTTTGTCTTTACAGTCATCCCAGGCCAAAGTAATATATGATGAGCATTTTCAGTATTCAAAGAGACATGTGAAGAAGAAAAGCAAAAATTCCTCTTTTTCCTCTAGATGGAAATCTGAGAAAAAACCTGAAAAAGCCATCACTGCATAATGAGGAATTGTTGTATCTCTTCGATATGACGTGACATAAAACATTTCCAAATGAATGACTTTTGTTCATTCTCCTTGTAGTTTCAGAGAATCAAAACTGAGAACTGTGGAATTACATATCTTGTAAAGCTTTTGTGTGAGAAAAAAAATGAACACGAAAGAACTGAAACTCTATTTGCGGTATTTTATGATCACTCACAACAGCATCTCTGTTATGTTGTGCTTCAATTTTAATTTTTGTAACATCTCCATGTACTGGAAAGAAAGCGAGTCTACGTGGTAGAATCAAGAGGATTCCGTCCATATTCACAGCACTTAAAGATGACTTGAAGTTAACAACTGCAAACATAGTCACATTCAGCATCAACTTAGGCAATCAGAAGTGTATTGCTGATAAATTTAAATAAGATTATTTCATATTCATTGGCAAATTTGTGACGTGAAATCCCAAAGAACATTAAGGTAGTACATCCTGTTTTTAGTGGCATGTTGTGTAGATTAAGGTCTTTACTACAAGACTGCTCAATAATAATTGTTTCAGCAGAAGGAGACACTGGTCCATTATGATCCTGGTAAGATAGGCATGGACTGTGAGGTAAAAATGCTGTTCATCAGAGTTACTGTTAGGAATAAATAGTAAAAGCAACTGTATGTCCCTTCAGATGGTAGGAACCCAATGTGGTGTAGCATCAAATAGACCTATCTATGCAATAGGCAATAGGCATTATAGCAATATATAATGCAATAGGCATTATATATATATATATATATATATATATATATATATATATATATATTATTTATATAATAGATATAATGAACAATGGATATATATTATGTGGGCCAACATAATAAAATGAAGGCATTTCTTTTGGAGCACCCTTGTATATCAAAAAGAAGCCCTCAGAATTTGCCAGGAATTCTAAGAACTTGTTTCTCTGTGCTAGGCATTGAAATGGTAACCATCGATGGGCTGTGGAATGATTAATCTCAGTGTTTTTTAATTATTTTTGGTTGTAGCTGAGTGTTTTGTCTCACTAGTAAGCACGTGTTGCTTGTACCAGATGTTTCTGAGGATTCCTTATGGAATACCCTCTTCACAGAGTACAATTCTTTCTAACATCTTTTTAGGGTTGATTGGGATACGCTATAAGGTATGAGACTTTAATTTTCTTCATTGTACTTTTATCTTACCTAAGGTAACATAAAATGTTACCTTTATTCCTAGAAATTCCTCATATCTCTAAGTTTTATGGATAAAGTACATGAAAATGGGCATAGTGTGTCAGACCAAAGTTTTCTTTAGGTCAACAGTGAACATGCACAGGACTTGGTAAGATGACAGCATTGTATTTCATGATACTTCCTTACCTTCACCAGGTAAAGTAAAGCTTTGCTTTAATAAAGCTATATTTCAGTAAAGCTGTGTTTTTCCCACAGGTTTATGAAATGTATTTATGCCTTTTTCCAGCAGTGCCTTACACTTGCTTTTCTAAATGCTGCTGAGCCCTAGACCAGTGTTTTGATAGAACTGGTTTAACCTCAGGGTCTCTGGGGAGGTTATGTTTTCCCTATCTTTGGTGCATACCATCTTCAGCATTCCTAAAACGTTATGCATTTCTTCCTTAAGTGTTTGCAAGGAAGATAGATAGTAAATGTCATGAACTTGCAAATGTTATATAAGAGTATTATGTAAGAAATTAAAATAGCGTTGTCTCAGTTTCTATAATTGATGCTGTCACAACTTGAAGTGGATGAGATGCTGTATTAGCAGTCTGTCTTTCTATCTGCTGAGGTTTTCCAGTGGGGAAAAGTAAATCACAGAGAAATAGAAAAACAAGCACCTTATTCTAGGAAATAGACTTCTAGTGTAGTTGTGATGCTCAAGGAGGTTACAGCTGCACTTGGACAAGAAGGGCAGATACTTTTTTAAGCATTAGTGTAACAAGTAAGCAAGTATTCAAGTTTTCTCAGCAGTCACTGAGATTTGAATACTGGTAACACTTCAAAAGTGGTGCATGTTGAGAGGATGTTGAGAAACTCTGTTCTGTTTTTCTTTTAAACTATGGTGAATTACAGAGAACACTTTAGTAATGGATCTACCTGAATACAATGGAGGACCGATATTTCATTCATTTTAACTATTTTTCAGTTTCATTTGCTACATTATTTGCTGCCTCTTCTGAAAGTCCAAAACAAAATTTTTAGTTTACTACTGCAGAGCCATGAAGAATACAGAATCATCACACTTGAAATAAACACATCCCATTTTAAACAACTATTAGGTTTCTTCAGTAAAGCCAGTTGTTTATGCGAAGTATTTCTTAAATTAAGTACAATTATTGCTTTTTCAGGCTTTTAACCCATTATAGATTTATTTAAACCAGTACTTCCCCTTCAAGTATTGTGGGAGCTCACAGAAGCGAAGGTAGAAAGATGTTAGTTTTTAAGTATTGAAATCAGTGAATTAGCCACAAGCTGTTCTTATTTTCCTGTTCCCACTGAAACAGCACATCTGACAGAAAATGGATAAAACCTTGTTTTTTTGTTTTTTTTTTAAAAATAAAAGCAGACCAATATTAGGAGATAAAGCGTAACTTTTATAAATGTTAACATTCTTCTTGCATTTGTGCTTACATTTGCCATTTAACTATTACTTCTAGATACCTTAGAAATAAAGCCTCTTAGGAACTGAATGAAGAGCAGTCATTCCATATGTTAAATAACTTGGTTAGTAGTGTTGCTAAAGCAGGCCCTGCAGCATAAAAGAAAAACTGAGTACAAGGACGTTTGTCTGAGTGATTTGAATACTCCTCAGTTATGTATTTAATATGATGTCTGAGATGAAATGTATGTGCTTTACTGTTCTTTTCTTAATCCTCAGTGTCCAGACCAGTCATGTAAACAGGATTTGTTGGCTTACCTAGAACAGATCAAGCTGTACTCCCATCAGCTCAAAATCTGCAGTCAAGTTAGAGCAGAAATCCAGAACCTCGGTGGAGAGCTTATAATGTCTGCTGTAAGTAGAATATCTTCAGTTTAAACTGTCCTTTCCTGTGCTTGTGATATGTTCTAGTATAGGCCTGAATTTCTTCTCTTTTTTTTCCCTTGTTTCTTTTTTTGTCACTTACTTTAGGAAGAGACTGTAAGAAAGTGAAGCATGAATTGCAATCACTTGTAGATCTATTTTTCTTTATAGATTCTTAAAAAGGTATTACTTTATTGCTGTTATTCTGGATTAATTAGTTTTTAAGAAACAATAGTCTTTTAATGTATATAAAGTATGCACAACTGTATGGATGTACAACTGACCCTCATAGTTGCACTTCCAGTTGAGAACAAAACACTGAAGGCCAATCTTTTAAAGTCCATATGAGGGCTCGCTTCGTAGTTTGACCATGAGTTAGCTGCTTGCATTGGAAAAAATAAGATTAAAAAGTCATTTGTGTATGGAAGCACAGAAGCTGTCCATGTGTGTCTGTCCATCTCTCTCATGGAGAAAAAGATCTGGGAGCCTATAAGTAAGTAAGACGCTGTAGAAAATCTGCAGACAGAACATCTGTACTTGATCTACAGATCATCTGTTGGACAGCTGCATTTCAGCCTTCTGTCTAGTTTTTTATTGGCATATGCAACACTGCATAATCTTGAGATTCTGTTCACATAAAAACAGTAGCAAATATTTTATTATTATTATTACTATTTTAATGTAGTCTGAAATGTAGCTGAGTAGAATTGTATTCTCCCCAGTATTGATCTTTTCTCATCTGGTTATGTTATTAAAAAGCAACGAGATGTCAGGCATGATTAAGCAAGAAGAGGACATGCTCTTGCAGGTTAAAAAAAAAACAACAAAGCACATAATTGTCTATGAAGTACTGAAATGATGACTCTTGAAATATATGTATATGAAACTGTATCCTTCTGGATGATGAAGATCTGGTACAGGAAAACTGCTAGCATAGTACTGTTCAGAACTTATTTCTGTGCCAAAAAACAGGATGATATGCAAATGAAGAAGTATATTGTAATCCACAAACACAGCTCTCAGTTGTTCATTCTCTACATCATATGAACTTCTTTTACCTGTTTTTCATCAGTGCCCCATCACCTTGTCCTTGTCTGTAACTTCTGTGACAATGTCCTCTGGAATGTGTCTCATCAGATATTAATACCCTCCTACCTCATTACTGTAGGCTGAAGAGGCTGACTGTCCTGGGGCAGTTAGAATGCTTGGGGCTGCCCTGCTGACAGTCCTCCTAACTGCCCTCCTGGGTGTTTTTTTTGACTTCAGTCCATAAAAACTTACTGTACCTTACCACTTTCAGTTCTGTAGACAGCAGCCTCTCCAGGACATTCACACCCAACAGCGGCTCAGTAGATGGTCGAAGTCCTGCAGGCAAGGAGTACATACACAAAAATTGAAGAGCTGTTCATTCAGTTCTGCTTTTTTATCCATTAAACATTCCTGGGTTGTGTTTGGTCTTTCATGCTCACATAAAATACTTTTGAGTATTTTTTTAATAAATCTATCAGGGTGTCAGTTTGTATACTCCACAAGTGAAGATGGTAAGGATTCTCTTAAGTTTTCACAAGGTGTGATTAAGCAGGAAATAAATATACAATACTTTCTGTTAATTAAATTCAAATTTATGTCTCTTCAGGCACAAAATAATGGGGCAACATTTGTGGTACGTACATGGACAGTAATTGCATTTGTATAAATAATCTGATACTTTTTTTTAACAAGCACTGTGCATTGATAGGCCCAGAATGCTGAGAGCATACTCATTTCAACAGCGAGTTAAAAAAAGAAAAGAACTGTGTATCACACCATTAAATTAACTTACGTGATCATCTCCCTCTGTGACTCCCAACAAGCACATAAGTGTTTTTTGTGTTACTTACAATCAGTATCTACTTGTGTTTCATCTTGAAATGCTGTGTTTGGCAAGAGAAAGTCTCTTTTGACCCTAACAAGAAGCAAAAACAAATCTCAGCGGTGCATTATCACACAATTTGCAAAGTAGCAAAGAAAGAATTTCTCTTGTATTAGCCAGCCATACCTGTACATTGGAGGCTGCTTCGCTGATTTTTCTGCAAACATCTTCTTTATCTTTGAATTTTTTTCTTGTCCTCTCAAAAACGTGACTGACTAACTTAACCACTTACGTAAGTCTACTTCTGTGTCAAATGCAGATGCTTTAATGTTTCTGACTTCTAGCTTATAAGTTCAGTTTAATTTAAATGTGTCTCCCTCACTGAGTTACCATGCCAGTTACATCAGAAATTGCACGCAAGATATTTCTATGAACATTTCAGCTTTGATGGTAATAATGCAATGAGTTAGAATCATACGCTAGCATGTTGCAAAGTAGAAGGGGTATCCTTGGACAACTATGCGCCAGGAAAGTCGCATCCATTAAGGCTCCAGGTCTATGGCAAATGGCAGGTTGCTCAATACCTTTCTTACAGTTGGAGGTTTTCTGTTGCTGCAAGAGAGAAGCTATACAGCAAGAACTGCTTCTTTGGCAGAGGAAGAGATGAGTAGCAATGCATTGCAGTTGCTCTTAGGGCTTTTGTGTGGTTTGTTTCTTTCTCCTAAAAATAAAGAACTTAAGATGGGCAGAATGTATCCCTGCGGGAATTAAGAATGGGTGCAGAGGGCTTAGCAACAAGTTGGCAGTCTCCTGAGATACTGGCTAGTGAAATAGTGCACTTCATTTATTGTGGGTGGGCAGCTTGTTCCACTGACTATGGTAATGCTGTCCTGCATGTACTGCTGAGTGACCTTCGGTAAGTCCAAGGCTGTGTTCTGACAAAACAGCTCCTTATTGAGCCAGTTTGCTTCTCTTTACTATTACTTTTTTCCACATCATGGGGAACTGATACTTCAGTTTGTTTAACCAACTCATGGTGGAGAGCTACTTGCAGTACCTTAGCCCATGCATAATATTGTCACTTAGCATTTGGAATCTAACAGTAAAAAAACACTAATTTTATTTCACTGAGAGCTGCCAAAAAAGTCTTTTTTTTTTTTTTTTTTTAAATAAATGACACTATATCCTCCACTGCATGTGCTTAATATATACTTGCAACTAAGTGTGTACATGAAACTCCCCTGGCCTTTGGAGTCATGGAAGAGGATATGCTTTTCAATTATCTAGGGATAGCTCCATTACTGCTGCTACCTAAAAATGCATCCAACTAAGTAGAAGCATGTTTTGTTTTGTTTTATTCCAAAGTAAGGATGTAGCAGTATGTTACATATTGCTAATGTACACCACAGAACAGGTAGCTTTTTTAAATATCACAACTGGCAAAATCAAGGGATTCAGCTCACTGCCCCCAAGCTTATGTTCTGTTACAGCCTTTAAGGGAAACAGTCTTCCAGTACTTACGTAAGTAAATTATCATGTACATTGGACACAGGATCTGGTCTAATTATGGGACGTGAGTCCAGTTTGAAGCAAATTCAAGTAATAAAAGTGCTTTTCTTGATTGGAGTCTATTTCCCCGCCTAAAAAATGGGTAAAAAGCAGAACAAACTCCAGATATACCTGAGGGACTGCTGTTAATGATAGACAGATAGACACAGATAACCAATGGAATAAACACATTTTTTAAAAGAAATTTCAGCTCACAGATAAATAAACAGCCCTGGTTTAGCCACCCACCCACACCATGAAGCAGATTTCCTCAACCGAGTTGCACGAATCTGGATGAAATTTTTGCTGTTCCAAGGGGACAGCACAGTAAAGGAAAGTTGAGCAGAAAACAGGCTTATTAAGGCAGAGAAAATCATTCTTATTAAAGGGAAAGAAAATTCACAATGGAAAGTCTCTGGCTTATTTTATATTAATGTGTCGTGTATGAGGTCTTGACTCCATGATAGATTTATAAGTCATTTAGCAGCTACATGAAGAAAAATGGTAATTAATCAAGTATGTCCAATCTTTGAACTTTACCTGTGCTTTCTCAAACACCAACTTCTTCTTGTGTAACTGTTACACCAAGATCTTATTGTTTCTAGTAAGAAAGATGAACTTATCACTATTTTGTGTGTAGAAAAGCCGAGAATGTAAATATCCTCAGTTCAGAAAACAAGGTAACTGCTGTTAAACCTGGAACCTGACAAAGAGAAATTCCAGTCTTCAGTGGTCAGGGTTTCATTCTTAACAGACTACTTATTCTGATTGAGGTATTTACACTAAGACTGATTAACCTGCTACTTTTAAGAGACTGTATCTTGCAATTCAAAAGCCTCATAAATAAAAAGGATAAAAATTAGAAGCACAGCATAAGCATTCTTACCTTACATGCTTAGCAAGTCATCTTTCTGCAATAAAATACAGACTTTTCGCTCTTCTTAGAAGAAGTCAAAAAAAGTCTGTTATTCTTTGATTAGTATTACTGTAACAAAAACTTTGCTTCTCAGTGTGTATTTACACATTTAAACACAGCAGTTTTAATGCAGATACATTTTTAATAGCTGAACTTGTTTCCAAAATATTTTTATATTCAGAAATCCAACACTGAGTTCTATGTTCAATACTCCATTCTAAGTATTCATTTTCACCTGCATTAAAAATGGAAGTCTAGATAGGACTTGGAAGTAGATAGGACTTGGGAGATTGCGAGCAGCCGATATGTAAATCTGTGCTCAAAATCTAAAACTTAAATTCCAAAAATATATATTTATATCTATCTATATATTTATTTATACATATTTGTATATATTTATGTATATATATCTATGTATACACACAGTTTAGAGGAGATCAATCAGTTGTATCCCTACCTGACATTCATGCATGTTATGAAGAAATGTTTTGTGTTGTTTTCCACTGGCTGCCACTTCCTTATGTCAGTGAGACAGGATCTGCAAATCTACACAGGGAATACGAAAAGAGTGACTTATTTAGATGCTTTAAGAAGAAAGAAATTCTGTATTTATGTAATTAACTGCAACAGAAATAACTCTTACTGACACATGACAAGGCAAGCATCTCTTTCTTAGTAAACAGAAGATACGTACAAGAGAAAGTCTGTATAAATTCTCAGTCATTAGTCTCTTCTGCACTGTCAAACAATGAAAATGATTAAGTGTATCAGTTATTACAATACACTTCTTAATGGATTACTACTACTCCCAAGACATTATTATAGAAAACGTGTGTAAACATTTTTTAAAGAGAAGCTTCAAATTCAATTTTTTTTTTTCTCCTCAACTCCATTATTTTTGGCTTTGTTACTTAATGGAGAGTTTACCTACTTGAATTCTGGCTATTGGATGTGCTTGCATGCCATGCCACTATTGTGGGAAAAGGTGGGAAAACTTGGGAACAGTTGGGAAGAATTTTAAAAGGCTGGGAAAACTTGGGAATGGTTGGGCAAGGACTTTCGTTTATTTATATATGAGGAGTTACCGGTTGAAGAATCATTCCATATTTTCATTGTCACTGGACAGTGTTCATAGAAGAGATGGGATATTTGGATGAGAGAGGATATGATAGAGGATTTCAGGAACTCCTGTTTTGACTGACACAGTCTAATCTCCAAAATACAGTGAAGTACAGAAAAAGAGAAAGCGAGAGTCAGGCAAAAGAGCCTTTGTTTTGCAGCTAATTCTTATATTCCACTTCCTACAGACTGAAGAATTTACAGCGACATGTCTCTAAATAAAATGAACTTGTCTTAAATGCTCAATGAGTGTTTTTTTTAAAATCAGTCTTTCATATATGCCAGGTTTCATTTCATCCATCTTAGATAGGTGACCTTGAAGAACCTACTGAATATTTATTTGAGCTAAAAGTATCCAAGTGAAGATAATCCTCAACTACATCAGGTTTATAAAAGACCAGTAGATTTACACTAAACTTTATGATATTACTGTCATTAGAGTATAAAAACAGCTGCTCTCTAAAGAGAAAAAAAAAGATACCACCTGATTGTTATCATCTGTAGCTCCAGGAACAGCTCCTGTTAAAGCTTCTCTGAAATCCTGAGTGTGGTTAAGAAATAACTGTATGTTTTTGCTTTGCAGTGTCAGCATTTTTCATTTGTAAGACCAGCATAAGATTCATCCAGAAAACTTATGGGGAACAGGTAGATAGATAGATTCTAAGACAGTGCAAATAAATAAATAAGTAACATGGATACTGGTGGTATTAAGTGAGCAGGTTTTTCCTGTATTTCACTGCCTATCCAGGGACACAAAGAGCATCATAAAATAAATGGAGATTTGCGCCCATGCTGATGTACCACAAACTCCATCCCAGCCACACGTGCTACAGGAAGTGCTGCACAGAAACAAATGCAAACATCCTTATTGGTATTCAATTTATTATTATTATTATTATATTTTAACCATGTTGGTGCATCAGACCTGATTTTTCTAATTTTATTTTGCATATCTGCTTCTACAAGCCTACTTGCATCACAGGATAGGCAGCCTGGTCCCTTAAAATCTACAAATGATGGCCCCCAAATAGACATCTTATTGGTTTAAAGTGCTGTCATGCAAAGATTACATAACCATTATAAACTGGAAATTCTTTCTAAAAAACACGTTTGCTGTAGCAAAGAATGAACTTCCATGTTCATTCAAGGCCATGCTAAATTTTATGTGTTTTCATGGATTATATGCATTTTGTCCTCCAAATTTAACCACCAGTTAAACATCTAACAGGGCATTGGCTTTTTTCCTAGCACTTCAGGAGGAATGTTCAGTGGAGATCTTTCAGCTCATATTTGATTCCAAAAATGCAAATCCAATCACTTCCAATATATCTATTACTGTCTTTTGCCTTACATACATTCCTGTGTTTAAAGTGTTACAAAAGCAGCAACTATACAGACAGTAATGCATTCTCCTCACCTCAACAATTAATTCACAAATTCATTTGTCTTGGTTCAGGGGAGGCCACCATTGCTAACACATCATCGTTATATACACAAGTGCAAATATAGCTAAACAACATGCTTTGTGCGTTGTACATGAAGTACTTCTGTACATACCTTTACACATACAAATGCATGTGCAAGAAATTGTGCAAGCACAACATTTCTCCTTTGAGAGATGCAAACTGATGCAAATTTTACCTGATTTTTATTAATGCTCTTCCTTACTTTGGCAAGACCATCAAAGGTGGATGTTGGTGGTATGGAAGTAGAAAGTTGAACCTTCTCAGCAGTATTCCCTTGCATTTTGTTGCCATGTGGCATATGGCAGCAGAGGGGCAGTCTGACACAATGGCATCTGCAGCAAAGGTGCATCATTAAATTCCTGCATGGGGAAGAAATGGTGTCCATTAATATTCATTCACATTGAAAGTTTAGAGACCAACCAAGGGATGCAAGCACGGTGCGGCATTGGGTACTGTCTTCCAGCAGTGGTGATGACAGCAGTGTGAAAGACAAGTCACACTCTGAACAGCCATGTACAGCTGTCAGACATCACAAAATGCTGAGTGACTTGATCAGCTCATCTGCTCCAGTCAGCTACTGGTGGTGACTATGTTGAAAAGCGGCGTTTTGTACCTGAGAATCTGGTCTATCAAATAGCTTTATTGTGCTATTTGCATTTCTTATAGTTTCCCTGAAAATGACTAAGAGGCATTACCTTTCAACCAACCTCTATATTTACAACACATATAAGTAATAAATGCTAATTAATACAGATTTAAATAAATAATAATCTATTTCTAAAGGACTTTCTTCAACCTATTCAGAATAGAGATGCCTTCACAACTGACACTGTCAGCCTTATAATTAAATACAGCCTGGTGTCTTTGAATAAAAAACTATTAGCCAACATGTTCTTTTATACCATATATATGTTCCTCTAGCATTTCCAGGGAACACTATCAAAACACAAGTAGAACTGTAAAGCAAAGGGGGAAGACAGCATTCATTACAAAGAAATTGTAAACAAATGCGAGCCCTGTGCTTAATTTGAACTATAGTATCATTTAGCTATGATCCACACATGTCAAATAACAAAAAAAAAACAAAAACAAAAACAAACCCCAACACCTTCCCAAAGAAAAAAAAATCTAAACATAGCTTACTTCCTGTTTGAGTACCATGGATGTGTGTATACCTTCTCAGTGCTCAAGGGTGGCATGCAGTGGCCTAACATCAGACATAGCTGTAAGAAAAAGACAAAACAATCCTCTGCAGCTGGATTTTGAGACCAGGAGACATAGTTGGACACCCTGCACACATCAGTTCCTCTCCCTCTGTGATCTTAGCCCTATTCTAAAAGCCTGTATTCAAGGAACTTGCAAAATGACAAGGTGACCTCATTTTCAAATGTTTTAAGTAACACTGATGGCCAATTACACAATCAATTCTTTTGCCAGTGTTGGCCTATATAAAATCCTTGCTCTTTACTCTTAGCTTTTATTAAGACACAGCCTGCAACTTAGGCTCTTCCCAGCATAGCAGTAACTCTTCTGCATACAGCCTGCTAGACATCACCATCTAAAGTGTGTCAGACCAGAATTATGCCTCTGACTGTTGTGGTTTAACCCAGCAGGGGGCTGAGCACCACACAGTCATTTGCTCATTTCCCCCTATTCCCAGCAGGACATGGGAAAGAATAAAAAAACAAAACAAAACAAACAAAACAAAAAAACAAACAAACAAAGTAGAACTCACGGGTTGAGATATTTACCAAGACAGAGAAAAGGAAAATAATTATGACTAGAGACATATATAGGAAATGATGCACAAGTAATTGCTTACCAGCCCTGACTGATGCTTAGCTACTACCCCAAGCAGTGAGAGAGATGAACTTCCACCCCCTTCCAAACCTCTTCTGCTTGATGTTCTATGGTACAGAATATCCCTTTGGCCGGTTTATGTCAGCTGTCCACATTCTGTTCCTTCCTAGCTCCTTGTGCCCATCACTGAGAATGACCTTGGCTCTGTACAGCTCTGCTTAGCAGCAGCTAAAAACATCAGTGTATTATCAGCATTGTTTTTCCCCTAGAACCAAAACACAGCATCTTACCAGACACTCTGAAGAAAACAATTTCATCCAGCTGAAACTAAGACACAAGAGTTTGAGAATCACTATATCAGAATAAAATGCCTTTACTCAGCACATGCCACAGGTCTGTGTTGGCCTTTCACACAACTTTACTGTGCAACATTGATAAATCAGTCTCTGTCCAGGCTGCCAAAGCCACTGGGACTAAGGAGAGAACTAAGAAAGTAAAGTGGCCCCAGCACTGTCTGCTTTCAGTCCCTACACGCCATGCAAGCCTTAGGTGAGAAGGGAACAGTATATTGAGGTTTTGTATTCCACTACAGAGCAGCACAACAAAGATAACAGTAGTTAAAACTGTATTTTTTTTTCCCCTACTCAAGTCAGCCAATTTTCAGTTGGAATCAATATATACTACTTTCTATTTCCTGAAATATCTTTAAAAAATACCTTTACTTTAACACTTGCTTGGCTGCACAGCATGCTGTTAAATACAGTACTATGTGACAAAGAGGTTTGTTTTGCATTCTGCCTCTCAAGGTTCTTATTCCTGACAGGAAAAAAAAAAAAAAAAAAAGAAAGAAAAAAACCCAAGGCCACACAGTCACTGCAGTTTGTGTGCAACAGCCCACACTTATTAGCTTTAAAAATTCTGGTCATTGAGACTACATTCAGCAGCTTCTAATTCAGCCACTTCACAGTATCCCTGCAATGCTCAGAAGCACATGAGAAAGCCTGGAATGTGATGGGAGCAGCTGGAGAATTTGCCTATTGCTGATGCTAAGAAAATAATGGGTAACATTTTTATAGCTCTTTTTTCAGGTGGTTTTATTACCAGTCAGTAGTAATCGCAGTGATGCCCTGCAGACAAGAATCATGAGTTCACACTTAAACAAAGGCAAGCAACAAACATCTCAATAAGACATTATACTTCACCAGTACAGATTCCTGTGTATCTCTTTAATACTGACCAGTGGAACAAGAATATAACCATCGAGCACACCAAGAGAAAGCAAACAAATTAACGCTTTCCTATTCTAGTCTTAGGTTTTAATTATTGTTTAATCCTGAGCATATCGTGATTAAAAGTGGACTGCTTGCCAAGACTAATGTTTCTGTTTCCTATTACAGTTGGATAGTGTCACCTCACTAATTCAGGCTGCCAAAAATTTAATGAACGCTGTGGTACAGACAGTGAAGATGTCGTACATTGCATCCACAAAGATTATCAAGATTCAGAGTCCTACTGGCCCACGACATCCTGTTGTGATGTGGAGGATGAAAGCTCCAGAGAAGAAGCCTCTAATTAAAAGAGAGAAGCCAGAAGAAATCTACGCTGCTGTCAGAAAAGGGTCTGCAAAGAAGAGAATCCATCCTGTTCAAGTCATGAGTGAATTCAGAGGCAGGGAAATAGTCTAATATTCTGTCACTTTTTATGTTCCTTTCTTAAAATTCTGATGATTTTTCACTTTCCCCCCTACTTACTCAATAACTGTACATTAGCATTTTGCTTTTCTACAAATCTATAAGTTTGCATTTGCTTAAATCACTTGAAAATGATGTTGGATTATTTAACTGCACACAGATGAAAAGTACTCCTTTTGCAGTGTCAAACTATTGTGCCTTCATACTGGCAGGTTTCAACAGGGCACTTCTGAGCATTATGCCATGGCACTGTGTCAGTACGGCATGGCACTGTATCACAGCCAGTGAAAAGCGGAATGCAGGGTGCCAATCTGTGCCCCAAGTCCTTCTGCATTTCCTAGTCAGGTATTGCTTCACCACTAATACTAAACTGAATGTAGTTTAGGACATACAGAATTTTTAAGTGCTGTGTTTGTTGGGACAGATACTTAATCAGGATCATTACACTGTGATTGTGATCCAGCTAGTCCAACTGGCCGGACTGATGATAGTTGAGGGTCTGGGCCTTTAGCTTTAATCTAGATTGAAAGAACAACCTCCTCCAAGAGGCCTATCAAAATAGGGGTGGATATGAAAGCTTAAAATTTTTTGATGAAACAGTGTTATAGCAACAGGGATTTAAGAATCTAATAAAAAAGCAATGACTGCAACATAGCAATAATAGCTCTTTAAAAGGTTTTAATTTATTAATAGGTGTTCTGCCTCCTAGTGAATTCACAAGCCCTTCCTAGTCATTCACAAGCCCTACTGCATCAAACTGATAGACTATTCAAATAACAACAGAAACTTTTCTAATCACAGCACGAAAGAACAAGTATGGAATATATCATTATACTGATATTAGTGTGTAAAAGAAGTACACCATACATCTTGAATCTGAACAACGTAATAACTGCTTATGACAGTTTAGTCTCAAATGCAGGACTGTTCTGTCTAGCAGCTTGTTAAATCACTACATTATGTTTCAACATATGTAACAAAGTGCTATTAGTCGGCGATTACCACGAGGCCTTGGTACAGTACCTTTGGAAAGAACGGTTTTTCTACATCTGTTTCAATCCTGAATCCACTTGGATTGATTTTTTAAAAGACACAGACTTGTCTTACCTGCCCTGTTTGTTTTCCCAGACTTCACTCCTTACTTATCTTTGGTTTGCAAGTAGATCCTTTTTTGCTACGACTTCTATATTTGCTCAGGTGAAAGGGCTCCCTCAAATGCCACAGCATTCAGGTTGACAAATGTCAACCATTCAGGACAGTACAACAGTATAATTTCTATATTGTTGATAAACAAATCCCAACAAAACCTGCACTGATCATTCATTAGAGATTTTACACATCAGGATTCCACGTTCACCAAAATGACATTTTGTCAAATGGAACAAAATTAAGGAAGGGTTTGGAAAAAATATACTTATTTTCCAACACAAATCACCTCCAGTACGGTTGCATTAAGATCTTAGTCACATATATAGGTTTTTGTTAGTTCCCTAAGAACATGGAGTGGGAAGCACCTAACAGTTAAGCGCAGCAGGTAGAGGCAATACGTAGCCAGTTGTTCCATCTACTTTCAGTAGGTCTGCTAGCAGACTAGGAAGAGCTGAGAGAAAGATTTTGTGTGGTATATTGCACAGAAGAGTATACAGTTCTGTTGCATCTTAAAGCCAATATCTCCAACTATTATCTTAGGTTCTTGCTGACTCCCTAAGTGTACATGATACTCCAGCAATGCTGAGGTTCAAAATGCAACAGTGAGGTAACAAGTTCTGTTCTCTTAGGAGTGTTACTCTTAAGAATCCTCATCTCTGTGGAATTCCTTTGGTATCAGTCACACATCTGATGTTTGCAACAAATGTCTTGTTTTCACATTATTAATAAAAAAGCATGCACACCACTGAGGAGGCTTGTCTTTTAGTATTGGAGGTTTTGTTTGGATATGTCTCTCCTTACTAGTCTGGCCATACCCTGGTAAAAAGCCTGCCAAGGCTTTCTCATTCCAATAAGCAGGGAGTACCTGCTTGTCCAGCACACTGTATGTGCTCTTATTAGCCTGCTTTAGATTAGAACTTTTCTTAGCATTCTTATCACTAAAGCACAGTTTATTGCTTAATGCAGTGTACTTTACTGCAATAGTGGTCACTGTTCTCATAGCCTGGCCATTCTCAATAACCAATTTAATCTCAGCTTCTGATACCATTCCTATTACATGGAACTTCATTAACGGAGGAAAAAAAGAAAACAAAACAAAAAACAACCCATCTCTCAGAAAGAAAATCAGAAAGAAATCAAAAGCCCCAGCTGCCTTTCAAGAAGAGCCATAAGAATGATGGGTTAGTTATATCTGGACTTAAACTTCTTGGCTTAAGTTCAAACGCAATGGAAAGGTAACAAGGTAAAGTTTATTCCTAGCTAAGGTGGTAGAGGAAGAAGAAACAAGTCCTGGAGTTGTACAGTGTTCATTGTATTAGCTCGTTACCTCTCTCAGCAGACCTGCAAAGCAAGGAACCACCACTGCGCTGCCACTGTTGATAATGCTGATGGGTGATGAGCTGCTAAATACGTTTTACTCAGTCTGTCCCAATTGCTCTGTTATCACTTGGAGTTAGTGAGCCATTCCTGCTAAGTAATACAAGCCCTCTAGTACCTCAGCTCCTCAGAAAAATGGAAAAACTTGCATCTCTGTCCATCCGTAAAGTCTTGCCTTTCTGTAGAAAAAACAAACACCAAACTCTTCTGAAACTACTAATTGACTTTGGTTTTGGAAGGGAAAGGATGGGGGAGAAGTGGGAGACGTGATAACCCACTTCCAGGGTTTGCTGCACTTAGGCCATTAACCTGGAATCACAAGGGAAGATCTATAGCTTTATCTTCAGCAAAGATGACAAAGCATGGTGACATCACACAGGTCTAGTGTTCCAGATGGTTTCAAAAGGTTTTGGATCTTTTGAAGGCAGATTGTGTCACTTTCTATAAATCTGCAATTGAAGCATTTATGAAAAAAAATGGCATCCTACAGCAGGTTTAAAAACACTTAGAAGCTTCAGTTTTGAAGAAAACATTTCCAAGTTTTCACCGGTAATAGACAGTAAAATTCTATGTGGTCATACCTGTTACTTGTGCTTCCAACTAATTCTTATCCCTTACGTACCATTCTTGGTTAAACATGGGGGATGTTTAGCCTGTATATTTTTCTCACTAAGTACATAAACAAAAGCCCACACCCTTCAGTTAGAAAGAATTAGCTGCATACAGATTGTTTGCTGTGCACTGAAAGTGCCGCTGCTGAAATGACAAATAACCACCTCTCAATTAATAAACCTTAGTTCATAGGAAAATTTCCTAAAATAAAAAAGAAACAAAATGTATCTGAAGCAGAAATGGCTTAACAGTGATGGAAAACTAAACAGAAATAATGCTTCTAAACCCATCGACCATCAGAAGAAGAAGAAAAAAAAAAAGCTGAAGGGCTCACTTTTGACTCCAGCATATAAGACATGTTTAAGATATAAGTCAGCACTGCAAGATATGGATCTAGCAATTTTAAGTAGCTCTTTATAGATAGGCAGCATCCTTTCTACTTCCTGATGTTAAAAATAGCTGCTTTTAAGCAGGCTAGAGACTAGAGATGCCTGGTCATGCAGGATCATGTTTCTTCTGGACTATCCATCTTTTATGAGTTGGGCTATTTTAGAGCTATTGGCTTTGTATTGTACTTCTGAATTATTTTTATACAAGACAGCAAATGATTTAAAAGCAGCTGAAAATAGTCATGCAGCTCATTAGCTATGGGGCAGATTGTGCCTTCTGGCACTTAGCACTTCCATAGAAGCAGGGGACATTGCACAGGACATTAAAGGAGCTGGTGCAAACCGCTCCAGCCAGCCTGCTGGTAGGCATTTTGTCTGCTTAGTTACTGAGTTCCATACTGGGTAGAAACATGACAGGAAATAATTGCTTCCACAATCTGAAAACATGAACAGAGCACCATGGCCTGTTTGCCCAACTATTCAGCATGGCTGATGTTAAAGGAGACAGAGAGAAAACTAACTTTTATTTTTAAAGCTTCTTTGGTCAAGAAAACCATCTTTCAAAGAAAGGATTTCTCCAAGAAAGCAGAATATTCCTGGAGTTAAGGCCTTACAAAGATCAAGGAGGTAACAGCAAAAAACTACATAGCTGTAACTACATCATCATCAAACAAGATGGGGAAAGGCATATCCACAGCTTACTGCATTTCGTCCTTTGCAGGAAAGGACTTGCTTGGACTACCACCTTGTAGTACTATCTGACACATCATCATCACAACCAGCAGCCTCTGTGCTGCAGAGGATCCACAATTCATCTGAAGTTCAAGAATTTGATTAGGATTGGGTCCTCTATGGCTCTCCAGGGAGACTTAGCATGTTTATTTGTAAGGTTGGCCAGAACAAGGAAAGGAATCACTGAATCCCCCTTTTCACAGCTTCCTAGCATTATCTGCAGGCAGCAACCAAGTAACCCACCTGCCTTTTCTGATCCACCCTTTGATATCCATATATCATATATTCCTCTAATCTTTATATTTGTACTCTCTCTTCAGCATTAGCTTCCTGTCTTATGTTCTGCGCTTTCCACCTTCAAGCAAAAAGACAGCTTCCAACACCCTCACCCCACTTCCCAAGGTCTTGTTTCACCTTATCATGTTCTCAAAACTTTACCGCAAGAACAACAAAATGAACATATTAACCTGGGTATGTGGTGAGCTCAGCAGCCAGTCTAGATCAGCACAGTTATTCTGAGTCCAGTGGTAAAATATCCCCTTGACAGCAGTTACTGCCATCCTTCCTCTATAGCAGCCCTCTAAAAATGTTATCCCCCACCACGGCTGGCTAAGACTGATAAGTCACCTTCAAGTTTGCTTTTGAGTGGGTAAAAAGCATGCCACCAGTAAAGAGATATGCTCCCCAAAAGAAAATACGTCTTCCTTGCCCTTTCCTCCTGGTGCATTTCAAGTAACTTATCTTTATTTAGGTGTGTTGAAGCCAACAGTAAAATACCACAATACAAAATATTAAGGTTATTAATTCAGCAATCCAAAGGGTGAAGAGCTTATTGGTAGTATGAGCTATCGAGTCTCGTGGGTGGTGATGGCACATCCTTGAGCACTCTATTATCTTAACGCCTGAGCTGAAGACTCCATTAATTTTCTGCATCTTCAAAAGCTGAGGACCAAAGCTGACAGCCAATAACACATAAGTCCAGTGCAAGCAAAATGCATGTACAAATAAACCTTCTCAACACTTAAAATATAAAAGCAGAATAGGACAGGTCAGAAAATAAATGGTAAAAGAAAGAATACAAAGAAATCTGTTCCTAAGTAAAAGAGCCCTTACAGTACTGGTTTTCAGAAACACATTCAGCTCCCAAGCATCCCCATATTTATTTTTTCTCAAAGTGAATTCTGACGTCTCAAGCATGCTAAAATTAAATCTTGATTTTTCAAGGTATGAAAGAAGAGAAGAGCCACTCTTCCTATATTTTTGCTCAACGTATCCATTGGATGGAATTCCTCCGCCACCAACTTATGCAGTAAGAAATAGGTGTCACTCCAGGAAGAGACTTCAGTGAATTAATTTTGTTTGTTCTACGCTTCAGATAGAACACTATCCTTTTTTTCTTAACAAAAGCACATTCAGCCTCATCTCACATGAACAAATGAGTTATTTTTTTTTTTGTTTTTAAACAAGCCCTTTCTTCTGGACCAATCTTACTTCCTTTTCAAGAAACTTTGTGTATTACTACTGCAATCTTCTTTTCCTTAACTGAGGTATCAACTCAGAATCATACTCTGGCACAAAAACAGCAGCTAAGTGCTTGACTCTTGTTACTATGTGTATCAGACTTAACCAAAACTTGAGCATACAATATGCTACTTAAACAATGGGCACAGACTCACTCGAACCAGGCATAATGCCAAGCCATTTGATAACATATGCTAGACTTCTCACTTGTTTTCTGGTTTGTTATTTTTGACAGATTTATGTACTTAGTTCATATAGTAATGAAAAATAGAACTACTCACTTCAGATGTTGTATACTCTATAATATGCAAATGTGGACAAAACACTGAGTATGTGTAGGGGGAAACATTGGCTGAAATACTTTTGGTTTAAACACAGTAATGAAAACTTCAGTGTAGCCACTGAACACCGACCATTATTTGGTCAGACTAGAGCAATGCTTTACCTTCTGACCCTTACTGCTAGAATAACCTCACCACATTCCATCGTGGTGGGCGTAAACAGTGACTTATAGTATAACGAATTCTCATGGAATGCCAACACTGCAACCAGTATAGCTGAAAACATGCCTAAATGATCTCTTCAGTGGATCTGGTACTCAGACTGCAGGTATGTGCTTTGCAAAAGCAATGCCATACTGCTGGTGCATTTAGGTAACAACTCCATTATCACCAAAATATGATCACTTAAAGAAACATTTCTTACCCAAAATCTACATAGATTGTTACAGAAGGTATAAATGTGAAAACACAGTAGCTTTTGCCTGACGTTTTATTCCTTGCAAACTCTTGCCATATTTTACCCTTCAGGAAAGCTCCACTCCTTTTCATATGGAGTGCATGCATGCCACAAATGTCATGAAGAAATACAGCAAAAACAAACGTAACAAAGCTACACACATCCTCCACAAACTATTTGCCCCTAATCTGACTGTCCTAACACGTAGCTGATTTGTGCCATAGCCTGACATGAAAGTAACTCTGCCTGCTTTCATCAAACTAGAACTGTTAGAATTTACAGCCAGTGTAACTAGAAGCACACAAAGGTTCAGCATTAGTGAGGTCCATCATTTCCATATTTAGCTTTGTCTTTCATTTTGAAGAAATCACACTGACAAAATCTATCAGCTGTATCTCATGGTAAAAGTATAGCAATTGCATCAAGACAGTTGGAAAGCAAATTGGAGCCTAAAATCTTGATTAAAAATTGAGCACTGAATACATCTGCCCACAGACCTTTGGAAAACAGGGTATTTGTGTTTGATAAAGTAAAACAAACAACCAATAAAAAAGCACTTCAGCTTTTGGAGTAACAATGATCTCTATTTCCACCAAACTCTTAGTCTAGTTGCAAGAAGAAGCCAAGATAATTTCAACTGTGTGAGATCATTTTGCCTTGCCTCCTAATCCCACACGACTTTCCTCACAGAATAACATGTTCTCAGGGCTGGTTAAAGGAATGTAGCACGTACAAATATACTAACATTTCTAACATTGCAGCAAGTGTATCCACCTGAGAAATCTCACCTGAAACAGTTACTGCAAATTAAACCCATCTTCTCGACTAAAAATAGTACTCACTGCGTAGGCAACCCTACAATTCAAATGAAATTCAGGACTCAGAACTGCAGAACTATTGTGTATTCATCCCTCCTGACCTAGCCTCTACTGTATTCTATTTTGCTGAAGCTATTTTCCAGCTTGTATGTAAGACACTGCCTGCTACTGGGTACTACAAGATAGAGGTTGCATAAGGTAATGCTTTCAACTGTGACCATTTTTTGTAAATGTGGTCAAAAACCAGACTATGTTACAACATCCTGGAGACAGGTGTCTAACAAACGCAAGCTTCAAGCTAAGAGCCTCATCTTCCCCTCAAGCACCTCCAATAATGCCAACTGATTCCTCAGCCAGGCCCATTGTCACAGTCGCTGCTTTGTTCACAACAGTCTCTGAAGTTCCACTGCTGGTCACACCGCCTCCTCTCAGGTGCTTCCTTGTCTCTGGAAATGGGCCTTTTTCCCTCTTGTTGTCCATACAATCCTACCCTACTCGCATTCTCCTGCTCCTCTATCCTAGCAGATGGTAATGGATATAAAACCACGATGCTCTCCACAGCCACCATGCTATCTCCTCCCACCCCAAATTATTATTTTTCTCTTATTGACTGTAATTACCTACTGTAATATGCAAAGATTCTGATGTCTGAAAGGAAATAAAGGAGGAACTAGTAGTAAAATACTAAACAATTAACACAGCACGTACAGAAGAGGCTTCAAAAAACACTAAACTGCACACATCACAGCTTATACTTGTGAAGTCAACAAACTTACTGCAGTGCCTAGAGGCTTTTCCTTTTCATTTCACTAAAACCAGTGCGATTTCTCAACAGCAATACGATTTCCCACTTTAGAAAAAGGTTACTTTCCTTTTTTAAAACTCCCATTTTTAAGCTTGTTCTATAAGATCTATAAACAGATGGAAAACCATATGTCATAGAACAAATTAGAATTTCAGGGGAGAAAAAAGAAGAGAGGGAGCAGGGGTGTGTTTCTCCTTTACATTCCACATTAGACTCCTGAAGTCACTGCACTGCAATTCCTTGTTGCATAAGCTTGTTATTGCACACCCCAAAGTAACTTCATCACACAGGAACATAATAATTGAATGGGAATTGGACAGCTGCAGACACTTCATTGCAGGAAACTAAAATACAGATCACAACGAGGACTCATACTAAAGGCATGGCAACAAAACAAAGCTGGTTTCTCTGTACTCTGTTTTATAGCTAAAACAATTTTGTTTCATATTTTCTGGGGCCATCCAAGCAGCAGATCACATCTTGCTTCCTGAGCAGTACGGTAGGAGTGCATCAGTCAAACAGAGAAACTGATGAGGAACAGCTAGATTGAAAGTATATGACATCAGTAAAAGCTCCTGCACACATTTCAATTATTGTGTTCTGGTAGTGATGACTAGTTCAGCATGAATTTCTACTACATCCTAAAAACTACTTCTTGTCTGTAGAAGTCTTTAGCATGTAAGAATTTATGCACACTGACTCTATGATCTTCCATAATTTAGTTATATTTTATTGAAGAAAACTGAAACATGTGAAGACTCAGATAAATTAATTATTAAACCCACGTGAGCATTCTTCTTCCAATTACTGGCCATACTGAGAGTGTATTTTTGTAATAGAATTGGATGCAATGAAATTTGCAAAATGAGGAACTGAAATGAACTTAAAGAATTGATTTTGCTTCCAACAATGCATTTTCTCCTGACATTGTTCTTATTTTCCCCACTGTCTCTAGCGGATCACTAAGTGCCAAATCAAACAGCACCAGGCATGAGCAAAGAGATTGATTTTTATACTAGTGAGGCAGTGGTAACAAAACTTCCATTTTTATTCATCCTGTTTTATATAATACAGTTAGAAGAAGATGATACTTGAATGAGTGATGCTGACTGGTCAGAAGCGGTGTTCTCAGGGGTCAGTACTATGGTCCATCCCGTCTAATACCTTTATTGATCTAGATGACGGCATTGAATACACCCTCAGCAATCTGCTCCAAACGGGAAGTGTCCATCTGCCTGGGGTGTAGAAAGGTTCTACAGAGGGATCTGGACAGGCTGGAACAGTGGGCTGAGAACAACAGGCTGAAGTTCAAGAAGACCAAGTGCTGGGTCCTGAACCTTGACTAAAACATCATGCACTGCTACAGGCTTGGGGCAGAATGGCTGAAAGACTGAGGAAGTAAAGGACCTGGGGATGTTGGTCAATGCTTGGCTGAACACAAGCCAGAAATGTGCCCAGGTAGCCAAGGTGGCCAATGGCATCCTGGCTTTTAGCAGAAATAGTGCAGCCAGCAGGAGCAGAAGGTGATCATTTCTCTGTACTCAGCTCTGATAAGGCCAGATCTAGAGGACTGCATTCAGTTTCGGGCCTCTCACTACAAGGAAGACACTGAGTGTGTCCAGAGAAATGCAACTAAGCTGGTGAGGGGTGTGGAGCACAAGTCTTAGGAGGAGTAGTTTAATATGGAGAAGAGAAAGCTCAGGGGAGACAGATAGCTGGACTAGATAGTCTTGGAGATCATTTCCAACCTTGGTGAGCATACCTGTGTTTTGTCCACATGCATATCTTTTCACGTTAATACAGCTATATGAAGAATAACTAGGCCTATGGCAGATGTTATGCATAATTTTTACTGTACGCTCATTTCAGACATTTCACTCTGTACTAAGGCCTTGCACTGAAGCCCTTTATTTTATGTCCAGAATAAAATAGGTAATTTGAGAATCTTTTCTCAGTATGACTGAAGGAAAGTCACTTGGCCTGAGCAATATTATAAAGTAACACTAATGATATAGTTATAAAATGAATGTAATTAACTCCTGTAAAGCAATTCAAATAAAATGTCTTCCACAAACATTGACACTACAGTAGTGAAAGCATGCACAGTCTTCCTCAGTATGAAGTACAGGAATAAGTACATGATTTATCTAAGTAATCTACAAATGCCCACAGCTCCACATCACCTGACAATGGCTGTAACAGACTGCACTGTCATCATAAACATAAGCACGTTAGGCCAGGCAACACCTTAAAGAATCACGCAGACACGAGGACTATGATTGCACACAGAGGACACACAGCAACACTAAAGGCATTCACACTGTTCCAATTTTAGGCATTTAAATTAGCAGACCATGCAAAATAACCAGGTCTGCACTTGAAATTTAAACTCCTCCTATGAGCAATTAAGAACACACTTCAAACTGTCTTGGGGCAGTGCTATCGCATCTTTCTACTGATTTCTACTGATTACTAGCTAGAAGAGAAACCAAACTGGAAAGGTCTGCTCTCCTTGTATACAGCACACATGCTGCTGAGAAGAGAACTGCTGCTGACTGACAGGCTTGGCCTCTATCTTGCCCTAACATTGTCCTTGGCTGCATCTGGTACCCCGCCTGCAACAGTGTACATCTGGACAAATGGCACAGAAGACCGTGCTATGCTTGATATGAATGCAAGCTGATCCAAAGCCACTTAATGCTGAGCATGAAGCAAAAATTGATCATAGCAAACTGAAAATCTGTTAACAGAACTAGCACACCTTAGATACTTGAAAGAATGCTCCTGACACTTCAAACCTATTAATTTACTCAAACTCTAAGGAGAAAGAAGTCGTTACTGAAAATAATTACAGATTATTGTCACAGAAAAATTTGAAAGTTGGGGGGAAAAAAAGACCCTTGTTTTTCATTAGCAGCTATGTTCCAAAAACAATGCTTGCACTGTAAACAACAAAAAGTGAGCTGAAAGTTCTCATGAGGGTGCTCTGCTATTCAGTTAGACACAGAAATCTAAGTACCGAAACAGAAATCCCAGAGGTCAGAACAGCAGTTAGACCTATGTTTATCTAAGAAGAAAGAAAAGGGGGGAAAGGAATGGTTCAACTTCTGTGTTTTCCTCTCTTTGACTGACCTCAGGGTGATTAAGGAGCTGTTTTTCCTTTATGAGCGAAAGGAAAATTAAAAAGCTGCATCACCTATAGTCAGTAAGGAGAGGAGCTGAATGACACTGTATGGACTGTACAAAATAGATAATGCTTCATCTGCAGGGACAATACTTGTCACTGGCCTTTGTCTGTATTGTGCTGCTGCTTTTTTTTAATTAAGTGTGACAGAGCCATTTTCTTCTCCCAGTCACTCCCCAAACTGCAATGAGCTTCTGCCTGGGCTGTCTCCATTTGTACAGCTATGATGCCACACTGTCTGTACTGCTCTCTCGTCCATTTTAATGTATTAAGCCATCTGCCAAAAACAGAACACGAATAATAATCCATTTCTAATATGAGTGTAGCGTTCTCCCGTGCCATTTCCACTCACTTGATTAGCTTTCCTTCCATTACAGTTCAGGATAGTAAAAAAGGCTGTTTTTCCTTTCCTACTTTCTGCCAATACAAACACATTACAAAATTCTGTCTAATCTAGGAGCAGCCCGTTTTATTTACTTCAGCCAGTAAGACACATGAAAGGCTGTGTCACCTACAAAAAAGCAAAGTGGGACATATTTTTCTTAACTGGAAGTTACAAGTAGCTGTATACCCTTTACTGGGCTCCTGTACTAAGCGCACCTTGAAAGCCCACATTCCAGGGCCTGACTATTGCCTGTTATTCCCACCTAAACTACAGGAAGAGCTGAACAATGATCACCACAATAAATATATTGCATGACTGAGCTGGTTTACAGTACAGTTACAGAGAGGAACCCAGGAAAGACAATTCCATGCAAACATCACCAGCCACCCGTTATTTTACCCTGTTTTAATAAACAATCGCTAATCTGCTTATACAGGTTTAGGAGCTACAAAAGTACTAATAGCATCTCTAAGGAAATGCTAGAGGTGACACTTCCAGACACAGCAGAAATTCCAGTCCAAGGGACTAGGTACTTCTGGCAAGAAGACTTTGCAAGCTGCTGTCCTGGAAATTCCTTGCAAGTGAAGACAGCTGTTCATGAACTACAGTAATTACACACTTTTGGCCGTTTCCTCCATTTTCAGCTTTTCCTAAACCATCTGTGCATGTAATATCCAGGACCAGTATCTGACATGATTTTATTTTACTATCTCAAGTATCTCGAACATTTCTTTGTTCTTACTTGAAGATTCATACGCCTTGCTGAAAAATCTGAATCCTCTTTACACTTTGGACAGTGGAAAGAGAATGAATTACAACTTAGTTCATGGAATAGCTCTTTGGACTCTCAGAGCACCTTACAGGTATCTTAGTATGAGCAAGAACCTGTGAAGACATTTCTGTTATAAATTATACTGAAAAATCTGCTTTCTGCTGTCCTAACTCCTTCTACACATTTTCACATACTCTGTTCCTTGTATGTCAGGACTGTCTAGAGTGAATATGAGACATACATAGGATTCTTCACAGTAAGGAAAACTTAATTTTCTGCTTCAGAAAACAGAACTATTGGTTCAAAAGGTCATCAAACGCTAATCTCCTCTATAGGGAGAAAATACTGGAAGATAGACTTGTAAAGGAAAAGTCTCATATAGATCTGAATTTTTGGTGATATGTATGAGAAGATGGAGAAAACACAGGAGCTAGATATGTAACACCATAGAAGGACTAGTGTTGTTGGGTGGTTTTTGTTGTTGTTTTTTGTAAATACTTACGTATTTCCTCTGTCCTGCCTTGATGCAGTAGTTGCAGCTGAGAATCCTTCCCTGACACTGCAAGATTGATTGTGAGAAATATTTAATATGATTATTTATATATGTTAAAGTGAAAGCAAAAGACACTGTACTCCATTATCAACAGCCTAAGCAATTTAGCGTCCAGACTAACAACATAATAAAACCACAGTATTTCATCAGAATCGTACGCACACAGTGCTGGCCATTATTCTGGCTTCCTGATAAAAGATCCCAATTAAATATTTTGCTCGTACTAAAACTGTTGCTTAATTGCTCAGAAATTAAGTTACATTAACACTACCATTAGCTTCTGTAAATTGGCACAAACACCATCAACAGATGAAGCACCCTTTAAATTAAATGCTTGTTTTTGTTTCCCCTACCAGTGCACAGGAAATGGGTACATCCATTTTAAAAGATAGTAAATATTTTTTTTACCACCACAGGAGGGATTCACTGTAATACAGAATATGCACTGTAGTTATTTTTAGGCAAATGCATGTGAAAGAAATTAGACGGAACGTGTAATTGTTAATTATATTGAGGGTTGTTCTTTTGCTTTTTGTTGTTGTTGTTGTTTCCTTCTTATTCAATTATGTTAATTATTATTTTTAAATAACCTCTTCAGAGGGAAAACTAAAATTTATTCTTAAAACTGGTTTCTTGAGACTTTTTCCTGCAGGGAGACCATAGCTCCTCAGTGCTCTCTTCCAGGCTTATAGAACATCAAGACGCTCTGAAAGAGCTAAAGGCAAACTTGCAAGGAGACAGGTATGATTATAGCTTGCCTCCCAAGGTTCTGGACACACCAAGCTATACAAAAGAACAATAGTGGGTTTGGTTTTGAGTTTGTTTTTCTTTAAGTTAAAATGAAACACTAAGCAAATAAATATGAATCATCCAAACAGAGACAATTTAAGTAATACTAGCACACTGTAATGAGCAAAAATATAATTAAAGATTAAAATAAAAATCAAATAAGGGTCCAAATAATACATCAACAGGTTAGCCTCAGTGTTGGTTGAATTAAATCAATTAGAACAAATTACTACTAATAAAAGTAATCAATCTTTATAATAGAGTTAATAAGGTCCCACAGGTCTGGTTATAAACCCAACTGATTTTTTTCATCTGTGCTGGTCGTTAACTAAGATACTTAGTAATTTTCTACAATTGAAGGTGAAAGGAAAACATAAGTCACAAAATCAAATGCAGTTGCTCTGATGCAACTAGTTCTTTTCCCTCTAGCCCTGGAGTGTGTGAAAAGGACGAAACAACAGAACAGCACCTGGAGCATCAAACAAAACTTGTGTGCTTTAGCATAAATGTCCAACTCACCTAGTTTTATGTTTTTCTTGCCTTCTCCTTTATGTTCAAATAAAAAAATATTTTAAAATAAACAAATTCTAGTTACCCATATATATTAACTATATTATATATTTTATATGTGGCTGAATACACACTCAGTGGAGCAAAACCACAGCTTCCTTCCTCTGAGTACAATGTGTCAGAATGATAAATTTGAATGCTCTTGTCAAAAGTTGATCATTTAATGGCTGCATTTAAAGTAAACATGCAAATAAAAAATAAACAAATATGAACAACTTATAATCAAGATATTTTACAATAACCTATTTTAGAAAGGGGCAAGATTCAAAACAATCCATCACTGGAAATGTTTTCTGCAGCAATAAAACTCCACAATAGAAAATACAAGATGGCAGAAACAGTAACTAAAGGAATCATAAAGAATTATATACAGATAGGATTTTGTAGGAACAAAAGGTCATTTACTGGGTGACCTGATGTATTTGCAGCTGCCTTCTGGAGCCTTGCTATTTCCTAAGAAGCAGGTTCCACTTTGCACACCTTTTTATTTTAGTTTTTGTCGCCACCACAGAATAGTCTTTTCAAAAACATTGGACTACTTTCACGCAATGTTCTGAACAACCAAAAACTATGATATTGTGGTCGTTGTCTACTAAGGACACATAACAAATAGATTTTATTAAGCTAGACACCATCATTAGCTTATTTTTCTTAGCACACTTGCTGACCACTGCTAAAAAGCATTGTCAAGTAGTGTTAGCAACATCGCTTCAACTCACTTCTTCACCAAGTTTCCTTGGAGGGTCTAGAAGACTTGACTAATTCCTGACTTCAGATATTTCCCTTAACTCTGCCTTTTTCCATTCTCCTTTCTGTCTACAGCCTTACCCTTCTCCTTACTTAAGAGAGAAGGAAGGAGTGAGGAGGAAGACAATGTAGTAATACAAGTCACCATTTAAACACACATCAAATGAACCAGAATTGGTTCATGATCTCTCTTACCATGTTGACTGTTGATTACACAAAATACAGAAACATACACTAATTTTTTGGTGGATTACAGCACCTCAAGGCTGCTAGAAGAGAGAATGAAGCTGAGCCATTGGTGTTTTCTGTATTAGCTCAATATTCTCTCAACAGATTAATGATTGTTATTAAAAAATGCAAGTATGAAAAAGTACACTTAAAAACACAAACCTCTTCCTTCTAGTTGTTCTACACTAAGCTTTCCCTCAAGCTATCCAAATTTCACTGCTGTTTTATCAAAGACACATAATGTATTTATAAAATAGGAAATTATTTGTTTTTATCAGTCTGACAATGTGATCTAGATTGAACTTTCAACAAAATATGCCAAAAGACATTCAGACCACATGGGAGCCTTCCAACAAACTGGTTTTGTATAATATAGTTACAGTAATGCCTCCTAATTTATTTTGCTGGCCTGGAACATCAGAGGGGGATGTTGGAGGTATGACAGTGGAGATGCCAGTATTTAGCTACATTTTTTTATGTGACAGATGGAAGTAGAGAGGCGTTCTAACAAAACAATGTCAGACATAGAAAGGTATGGAAATGAATTCCTCCACATGGAAAAAAATTGTACCCATTGACAATGTTTGCTAAATATCTATGGAGACCAAACAGCGGATATAAGCATAGGGTGGGGCAGGTGGGGCATTTCAGCAGTGGCAATGGCAATACTAAAGAGAAGCTATGCACAACTATCACGTTGAAAAATGACAAGCATCTCAACCAGCTCACGTGCACAAATCAGCAAACAGTGGCAACTATGTTGAGAAGTTGTATTTTGGAGCTGAGAATTTGCTCTATCAGACATTGGCACTGTGCTCATTGGACTCATTTTTATGGAAATAAATAGGAGGCATTATTTTTAGAACAAGCTACATACATCTGCTGGCTTCCACATGTTAATTGCTCTAATTTTACTTAGGTCTCCTCGTCACACAAAATTAGTGTAAGCAAACAGTACAATGAGTATATGTAATATCACCTGGCATACCTCCAAACATGAAAAAAAAAACAACAAACCAGAAAGCCAGAACATTGCTTTTCTTCTTCACTAAGTATGCCCTCACTGCAAGAACTGGCTTCCTTATTTTCTTTTTAGGTATGTAGCGTCTAATTCCATACAATTCTTTTACAACCAATTTAAAATCTTCTAGGTATTTTACTGCTGAAGGATAAGGCCAAAAATGTGTTTTGTTAGTTAAGACAGATTTCAGAACGGCTCCTAGGAACGTGTTAATATTCCTAATTAATGTACTGTAATGTCCAAGTTCCTAGTGAACCAATAATGCAAGATACAATCAAAGTACGATTAAAACATGGTAGAGAAAAAAATATTAAAAATGTTCTTTTCTGGAATTCAGTGGAAGAGGAGCGGATTAGATCCCTATTGAGACAGGGATTCAACACGTTGGCTTGCACAAGTCAAGACATGAGAGAATGTAACTGCTTCAAAGATCAGAACTTAGGCAATAAGACACTTGACATGCACGGGCTGAAGCTGTGCTTCAGTGGAGGATTAAACTTAGCTTCTCAGTTTCTGCTGCAAACCTCTTCCTTATCCACCCTGAAAACTACCTGTGGGGATCAGGCCAGAGCTCAGGATGGGACTATACTAGTTATTTCATAACTTCAGGCATCAGTATTAACTGTGAATAGTTAAATTTATGCCATCATTGCTATTTCTGACTAGTTTTTGCATTCCTTCTAATGTCTTAGTTTGAGATATTACTGTATAACTGAGTCTAAAGCTCAAGCTTTGCAGGAGGCAGACATTAAATGGTTTAAGCTATGCTGGTCAGCACAAAGCACTGTGCTTTTCCAAAAATTTTCCAAAACTACAACAAAAATAACCAATAAGCACTGACTGCTTCTTAAAATCACTTCTTATAAATGTGTTTCAGTACCCAAAACTGAACAGAACAATACAGTTTATGAGATGCTTCACCCTCTTCAATAAGCAAACCACCAGTTCCGAGCTGTAACTCATTCATGTAGCTTACTCTCTAAACAATATATTTTCATCAGTTTTACCAGACAATATGACTGGCTATGCAAAAACCTGAGAGTGGTCTTGGAAATAAAGAGTTAAAAGTTATACTATGAGTTCTTATAGGAGCTGGTCACATATATAAGGAAATACAGACATTTTGGAAGTGGATTAAGTTCATGTCATGGACAATGGAAAAGACGAGACTCAGAATCAGAAATGAAACTGGATTATCCAGAAATACCTGTTTGTTTTTTGGTTTTTTTTTTCCTATGAAGAGGATGATCGAGGTGCAGTTGTAAGCATCCTACAAATTGAGACAAACTGATCTCTCTTTTGAACAAAGTGATCACAGACAAAAGCTGCTACAACCAAACATCAGCTTTCACATAAAAACGTTCTTCAGTCAGAATTATTCCCTATTGTTTCTTACAAGAATGCAGAAAACCTCTAAAGTCCTCGTTCCTTTAGCACCAAATCTCCTCTTTTGCTGTTCTCACAAGAGAAGTCTCTAACTTCTCTCTCTAACAAGAAGAGAGAAGGCAAAACAGCAGTGGGAAGGAGGGGTGACAACAGAATATTCTGAATAAAATGGTGAAGAATTTATGGTCTATGGTGTACAAAATCTATTTTTCTTCTGTTAGGAACTTTAGTCTGTCAAATTCAGTAAAAAATTAGCAGCCCATTTCTGGAAATGTATGTGTTTGTAAATAGCAGCAAATGGAAAAAAGCATCATTTTTTAAACTGCACAATAGACCTGCAAGTATTAACACAGCAATGAGGAAGCCTAAGTCTGAAGGTCAAATAGATAAATCACAGAGCTATACATTTCTCTTCAGAGAGCATAGGTAAAACGTACTTCTAGAGAGCACATGATTTTCTTTTACAATGACACAGTTCTTGGAACTACTGACAGAGGTTACTATCAGAACTGGACAAGGCATTATGAATCTATGAACCTAAGGCCTAGAAATGAAAGTAATAAAACCCACTAATATCGGCACCTGTAAGCACAGAAAGATTACTTTAAAACAGTAGAAGTCAAAAGCAAAATCCAGCATTAGACTCAACCCCAGTGAGCAAATAAAGCTCTACTTCAGACAGAAGTTGAGATAAATGTGTGATGTTTACTGCCTGTTTAATGACCAAACACAGAACAGGCTTGGAAAGCTGTGCATCATGATGAAGTTAAAAAAAAAATTCTGCAACCAATAGCTCTTGCATAGGTGCTCCTACAGTGTGATGTATTCACAAACAAGAACTTGAGAGAGAATTTATGAAAACACTCAGAGTGATGGTGAGATGCCTCCAGGTGCAGCCCTCAGCTGACTGAATGAAAACAGGCCTTTCCCTGTAGACCACAATGCTGCTACAGAACTGACGATACATTCCCTCTCTACCGCTGAACTTAATTTAGTCTAGACTTTAAAAGTTGATATGAACCCCATGCAAATTTAACTGTCGTAAGAGAAGCAGAACCATACAGTAGATAAAAAGCATCAGGCAATGATATTTCAACATTCAATGAGTAAAAAATGGCATTTCTTGATCTTTCTAACCAAATATGTACTCAAGCAGGCTTAGGAAATCAGAAGTTGAAGTAAAGCTTCAAACTTCAAAACCCTTCATGGTAAATTCTATATGGAGCCAGTGATCTACATGTAGATGTAGATGTACATGTCTGAATCCATGGCCATTCTTAATTTTATTTTTTTTTTTTAAGAAATTTTCCTTCTTTCAGGTAGCTGCTGCTAACAGCCTTGTCAGCTTAATGCTCTCAAGAAAGAGAGAATAGAGTGTAGAGAAGATATCAGGTATATCACAGCTTTCCAAAATCCATGTTACCCACTTACATACATCATCAACACCAGTCCCTAGTCCTAGCAGAGGAAAAAATAACAAGCCACATTTCAGAGTGGCAGCATTTTCTCTAGCAGATGGTATACATCCTGATGGGTAGTTAATGATTTCAGCAATGATCGTGGGGTTTCCTGGAGAATTCCTCTCCTGCCACCTTCACTAGGGAATTTACTTATTGGTGAGTTCAAGTAATACAGACTTCTGTCTTTAGATTCGGCTCCATTATTATTATTATTTTTTCTATCTGTGGTTCAGTTCAACTCCTGTGTTGTAAATACAATTTAAAATTTAAACATTATGCTGGAATAAATGATTTAATAGTTATTGCTTTCTCAGCTTTATAGAAAGACTGCTGCATGAAAATAAATAAATAAATAAAGGCAACGTTCAAATACAGACAGCATCCGAACACTGCATTGATATAAAGGCACAAACATTGTCTTATTTGACACTTCAAGGATATTCCCAACATTTGTAATAACAGTAAACCAGGTGGAACAAATCTCTGAAGAGTATAAAATAGAATATCCAATCTTTTCTAATTACTTTACAAAATCTTTATGTCTACTTCACATCTGCCTCCTCCATACTTGCTGTATTTCCCCCCAAGTAAACCTTGAAACAGTTGTTATATTCACAGGATAAAAAGAAATGCGACATCTGGATCCAAAGTCAGCCAGATGGCAGCTATGCAAAGAGGACATACAATTTCACTTTTCGTTTGACCTGATGTAATCCACAGTGTTAACCCAGTGATATGCAATGCCCTGCTTCTCTGCATTATTTCAGTTCTCTTCCTTTCTGCCCCTTATGCAACTGGAAAAGTTAAATCACACACTGGTTTGCTGCTTCTCACATGCCTCCATTTCTCTGAAGGCTAAATAAACTTTAGTGTAGAATAGTGCTAAGTAAAAAAATAAATAAATAGAACCTATGAAAATAAGACTGGATTTGTTGGTATTTAAGACCTCTCACCCACCCCCATTCAGAGGATAAATACAGTCATGATTTCTCTCTGAATGTATTTAAATTGCCAGATGACATCTAGAGAAAAAGAAAAAAAAAAAAAAAAAAAGTCAGTCTACATACACTTATCTCATTCAAATATTAATTCCAGCTAAGCTATCGATATGGCTTTAAAATATTTTCTATTATGTCTCCTGTATTAACACGGTCTGAAAGTATTTTTATAATGTGACTCTTCCACACATATATCCCCAAACAAAATGCTTTGAGATTTCGTTCAGGTACTTTTTTTTTTAGCTGAGATATTAGAGCATATTTTTAGCTTCCATATGCTTAGGGCACAATTTTGTTGTCATTGCTACTATTAAAAGCAACTGTTCAAATTGTTATATATCCTTCACAGGGAATGTCCTGACATTAAATAAAGTAGGAACTAGAAAATATTTAAAAAATATCAAGCTGAACATATGTAGTAACTTTTGCTGAGGCTATTAACTTGACTGATTATATCATGGACAGAATTTGACACTCAGTATTTACTTAATATGAACACAAGAACTAAGTGAGTTACATTTTTGAAACGAGAGACTCATTTATTGTGACCAAATGTCTAAGTTGTGGGGTGGGAGAGAGGCAAGAATAAAACAAAAGGAAAAGAAAGGACGAGCAGATAGCTAAATCCTGCACTGACACCCTGTCCTCACTAAGAACTTCCTCATTAGAAATAAATCATGCATGACCTCACATTGCCAAATATCTGGTCAGGAAATCAGGACAACTGCACACAAATAGTCTGAACACCAACATATCAAAAGAAGAGAATTTACTCTGGCACAGTCTGTGATTGATTAGCTGTACTGGAAAGCTATAAACTGAAAGGAAGAGAAGGCCTTGAATTGCTGAACTTTGATTCTGCATAGATAATGCAACAATATATACTGCAGATACCAAAATCTGTTTTTAAGCACCGAAAGAAGAGCACGATCCAAAAATAAAGGGAATACATTTTAGTAAAACAAAAACAGGAGAGCACAGTACTAACAAAAGAGAGGGTTATTAGATCAGCACTAAAGGGAGAAAAATAGACCAATTTAACAATTGAAAAAAATGCAATAAGGAGATCTGATTATATACAAACAAACAAACAACAACAAAAAAAACCCAAAAAACCAAAACAACCCAAAGATGGCATAATAGCTGACTAAAGATGTTTGTAGCACAGTCACTAGAGTGTGGGTTAAAAGCTCACATTAACAGGTACTCAGTGAAAGCTGCCAGGGAAGCCAGGTAGAAGCAAAGCTCGGAAATGTAGACAGAAAAAAATGCCATCAGAAACTATGTAAAGGTAAGGAACAGACGAATAATCTTTATGGCTCACGTTAAGCAGAACTACCACCACTATAATCTAAAGCAAGAAACACTATTAAAAGGGTGAAGAATGGAAAAGTTAAAGACAGAATGATGCGTCAATAAAGAACCTCATAGAGCAGCAGTAGAAATGTTGCTTTCCATATATTTGAAGCTATTGCCAACTGGAAGGCAGTCAGATTCCTAGACAAGATCAATGTACATTCCAGTACCCAAGAAACAGTACTGGAAGAAACACATAGCTACAAACCAATCTCACTCATATCACGTGGAAGCAAGGTCAAAGATTCAAAGATTAAAAAACAAACAGTACCAAAGTGGATTGGTATGGTGTACATCAAGATGTACACAAGGGATCTAGAGGCACAAGGGATATACCTCAGGATGACAATCAGTCAGTTTCAGCTATGATAGTTACCATCACTCCTTTTTGTTGACTTCACTAAAGAATTTGATTCAGCGAGAAATGATCTGCTATGGCTAATGATGCTTGAAATGTGTTTTCCAATACACTTAGCCAAGGTACTGTATTCAACTTATCATGTTTGCTCTAATAATGGTGAAAATAACTTAAGAGTGGCTCTGAAAAGGTAAAGGTGCACAGGAAAAAGTTAGTTGTATCCTCCTGTCCAGCATTCTAATACAGATGACAGAAGAAAGCATTAAAAAACTTGAATGAAGGTCTGAGGATTTTCACATTGCTTGGCAGACAGTATGAAGATTTAAAGAAAATTCTCAGTGAAGCATACACAGTTGGAGTACATATTCTTTAAGAATCTATCTAAAATTAAACCAAAACACTCAAGAAAAGATTCTGTCTTTCTAGTGGAGGAGAAAGGATATCAGTGGATTGAAGAATTTATATATATAGCCTCAGCCACTGATCAAATCAATTCCTATGCAAATCATATTTGAAGGAAATGGAGTAATACTGAATCAAAAGACTGTGTTTAACCATGTCAGAGTACAGGTTATGAGAAAAAAAAAACCACCTGCATTGCATGGGTTTAGTTTCAAAGACACTGCGCAAAGTAGGTATATCTTTGACTGTGGATACATCCCATATAAAAGTATTAATGCAAATATGTATATGCATTCTTATATTTTTAATTCCTACAACATTTACATAATTTTATGAATGTATAGTGCTAAATCTTTCTCCATAACTCACAATTACCCACTGAAGTATTAAATGACTTAAATTAAATAAATAGTATTTTAATAGTGCCATCATGTGAAAAGAGTGGAGAAGTTTGGCAGAAAATAAAACCTCTTGCATTCCAGCTCATTTTCAGATATCAGAAGGGCTGGGGGTGGCTGAGCTTAGATTGAGTGATTTGGTGCTCTACATTCAGTTGCATTCAATATGCAATTTACCACAGTTAGATTCATATATAGCACATTGTGTAATTCATCTAAATGAATTCAAAGGGGCTCTCACAACCACTCATAAGGAGTTTGGGCACACCAGTGAGAACTGCCTCAGCTAAGTTAGTGACTAGTGCAGTTTAATAAAGCAACATTCTACTGGAATGCTGGTGATAGACAGTGTGTGCAAAACGTATGAGTTTAATCAATTACATGAACAATACAGCAATCTACAATAATGTTAAACGACGGAACAGCTTTATACAAATTTCTAAGTTTCCCAGGGAAGTACTCAGTGTAACTGAGTGTGCAGATCTTACCCAGCAGATGTCCCTAGAGGGGACAGATGTCCCCAGCAAAAGGCAGAGTAAATGTGGGGAAAGGGAGAAAGGAGACACAGTTTGACTGATCTCAGCTTGTCTGCAATGGTATCTTCTAGCCACCCCCAATTTTTTTCCTCTCTTAAGCCATATACTACTTTTCCCTACTTTGAGGCAGAGCTTTAGTAATTCTTGTAAAACACACCCCTGGTCTTGCAAGGTTTACTTGAAAACATGTTTTTGACAGAGAGGTTGAAAACTGCTGGCTCAGGAAAACAAGATAGCTTATCATTTCCAATAGCATCATCAAGTCCCTGTCCCTAAAGGATGATCATGGAATTTGGCCATGGGAATTCCACTCTGCTCTACACTCTGGTGTATTCTGGTGTATACCAAATTCCACTTTGGTATTCTCTTACAAGTTAGCATACCAGGTCCCCCTGGTGTTTACTCAACAAATCCCGCTGCTTAGAGAACTATCACTGACAGGATTATTCCATGCACTCCACCTAGGAGGCTTTGCCTTCCCTCAAGAGGAAGACATTCCAAAAATTCACCTCCAGCAAATGTTCCACAAGAGGTAAGTGGGTCTAAAGCAGTCTGCATTTCCTCCATTACATGTAGTACTTCCAAGACTGCTTTTCCTTCATTACATTCAGATTTGTGTGAAGTAATTACAGCAAACCCAGTCTCAAGTGTAATATGGACATATTGTAAGAATTCATGCTAATTTTTGTATAGACAACCTTCTATTAGAGCACTAATTTGTCTGAATGCTCTCTGTTATTTACACTTCGCAAGACTACACAAATTATTTATAACTGGGCAAATAAGTTCTAACCTAATTTCCATCAACATCTGGAATGGCTCCAGTGAAGTAAAATCAGGTAGTCTCTTGTTAATCCATTGCGTAATAAAATCATATTTTATGCCAGATATTTGCCCATAAACTATACCAAAGTTAATCAACTCTTAGCATTACCGTTTGTAGTGAATTATACATGTATATCATGAAAATTTATTTCAGCATATCTTCAACAACACATTTGAAAGGAATCATGTCAGAAGATCATATATACAGGAAGAGTCTCAGGTAGACATCTAAGGAACAAACATCAAATGCTATCATGGCCACAGGTGTCAAGAAGAAAATACAGGTTAACAACTTCTTAACAACCTATTAGTATAGTATTTTTATTTTGTTAGCTCTATGTTTAGAAACGTATTTCAGCAATTACCTACATTTAGCTATGTTAATAACCTCCTTGCATTTCACGAGCCTCTTCTTACACCAGTCATTTCAAATATATACTAGATTTGAGGACAGAGATATGTGAGAAAGTCAGGGTAAATTATGGATGTGCAACATTTTAAAAATACCCTTATCTCTTGAAGCAAGACATTCAACGAGGTTAGCAAATCAAATGAGATGAGTGAGTTTCTAGTGGGTCCTGGTTATTTTCTAGGAAGAACAGCGCTATCAAAGTAGTAACACAAGAAATATCTGAAGTAATATACAGGCAAAGTTTTCATACTGCATGCATTTTATACATACTATAGTAAGATTTCTTTTTCCCTCACACAGAAACAAATGCCATCTGATATTTATTTCACAAGAAAAAACACTTTATTTAACTATCCTACAGCAAGCTCGTTAATTAATCTGACAATGTAGTGGGCACTGAGAAGAGATTTTTCATCTTCTAAGATTAAAATGAGGACATGTGACAAGGCAGGTGTTAGACAAAAAGAAAAAAAAAAAAAAAAAAAGGAAGCACCAGGATGAAAAACACTTTGTAAGTGAAAAGCAGGTAAAGAGGATTATTACATTTTTTGGAATGAAATAAACAGGATAATAAAAAGCTGTATAAACATTTCTTAAAAACAAAAACACAACTGTTCTTCTAAAGCAGATTTTTTTTTGTCTCCTTTACTGCAAAATTCTGCTTCTGAGAGTTCAGAATTTTTATACATTTAAAAAAAATATATTCTGATGTGTACAACAATCCTCACCTTCATATTTATACAGTTCTACAAAACATCCCACAAGGATACTACAGTCAGGTAGGTATAAGCGACAGCTGTTAGAATAAAAGTAAAAATGCCAACTATCAGTTTTATAGAAATAATAAAAAAAGAAAATTAAAGAGATTCTTTGGGAAGCATTTATGTTTATCACAGCGCAGGAGGAGTAACACACACTCAAAGCCAGGAACATTTCTACCCTAGCAGTGTCTGAGTGGAGCTCAACCTGATTGTGTCCTTGCAGAACAGAAAGGTAGCAGGACTATAGAAACACGTGTAGTTTTAGGACTCCTCAATAATGTCCAGGTAAGGCACAACAACCTCTTTTTTTCCTCCAAACAATGATTGTTCGCATGCAAATATACATGAATATTACTAGCACACACCTAAAATGCCTGGATTACGAAGATGAAGATTTTACAGGAGAGCAGCAACTGGAAAAATTATCTTTCAGGGAGCAGTACCATTGCTAGTATTTTCCACATAGCAGAGGTCTTAGGAAAGGTGTGTATAAAACATCAAATGGATTTTGAGAATAGACAAATTTATCTGAGATGCTCTGATGTTGCCTATATTTTCCCAAAGGATGTTCAGGTCACTGATGCAGTTCGACCTTTGTAGACCCTCTATTCAGTGTGATAGTCTGAGTCTAGTTAAATTATGGGTCTAGCACCATGGAAACAAATAAGTTAAGCTTCTCCCAAAATGGTTTTATCTTCTACATCTGGAAAAAGAAAGCACTCCTTAACATATTATGTGAATTGATTGACTGAGTTATTTATTTATTTATTTATTAAGTCAGAATACTTATGGTTTAGAGAAACAGTGAGCAGAAGAGTTCTTACTCTTGAATACAATTCAGTGATAATTTGAGAAATGTACTGGTGATACGTCCAAAGAAAAAGAAAAAAAAAGGAGGCACATTTTGCTTGAGTCTATAGCTCACCTAGTAAAGTCAATAGCCAACAAGAAGCCAACTTCATCTCAACATCAAGGAAAAAGAAGGTGACCATGTCTCAACAACTTCCTCACTAGAGACTTCTGCACCAGGCTGTAATTCCATTAGGACTAAAATGTTCTATTGAATACTGAAAGAGGTGCAGCTGTTGACTGAACAGCACAGAAAACCAGTAAACATGTCTTCCCAGAAGTTTCATCTTACATTTCTTATCAACTTTCCAGACATGAGCAAAAATACAAATCTCGCCTACAAAAACATTTGTGTTTATCATTCTGCCTTAGGCAAAAATGAGATTTCTAATGGCTCAGGCTTCTCATTTTCTCTCAGTAATTGTTTAGAACACCTCAACAAAATTGTTTATTTGCTATCCAGAGGGACCTCGACAAACTCGAAAGTTGGGCCTGAGTGAACCTAATGAAGCTCAACATAGCAAAGTGCAACATTTTGCATTTGGGTCAAAGTAATACCAGATACATATACAGACTGGGAGAAGATCTCCTTGAGTGTAGCCACGCAGTGATGAACCTGGAGTTCCTGGTGGATGAAAAACTGGAAGTGAGACAGCAATGTGCTTTTGCAACTTGGAAGGCCAATGGTACGCTGGGCTCCATCAGAAGAGGGGCGGTCAGCAGGGACAGAGGAGCAATTGTCCCTCTCTACTCTGCCCTTGTGAGACCCCACCTACAGTACCACATCCAGGTCTGGGGCCCACAATACAGGAAAGAGGAAAGATATGGAGCTGTTGGAGATGGTCCAGAGGAGGACCACAAAGATGATCAGAGGGCTGGAGCACTTCCCCTATGAAGATGGGCTGAAGGAGATGGGCTTGAACAGCCTGGAGAAGCAACACCAATGAAGAGATTTCATTGCAGCCTTCCAGTATTTAAAAAGTGATTATAAACAGGAGGAGAATCAACTTTTTACTAGGGTAGACAGTGACAGGACAAGGGGGAATGTTTTTAAGCTCAAGGAGGAAAAGGTTAGACTGAATGTCAGGAGGAAGTTCTCTACAGAGTGATGAGGTGCTAGAACAGGCTGTGGATGCTCTGTCCATGGAGATGTTCAAGATCAAGTTGGGTGGGGTCTGGGCAACCTGGTCTAGTATCAGATCTGGAGGTTGGTGGCCCTGCCTGTGGCAGCGTGGTTGGAGCTTGATGATCCTTAAGAAATAGCTTCCAACCCAAGTTATTCTATGATTATATGTTGTTACAGTCTAATTACTACTTAGGTGCTCAAAACCTGAATTTTAAATCCCTAGTCCTCACAAGTTTGCATTGGCACAGCTTTTCCAGGTAACAAACCTCCACTGCATACTTGGCCTGGAATAAGACAGTATATTCTTTGTTTTCCCCCCTCCCGTCCCCCAGTCATATAATGATATTTTTCAAGATTGGGATGAATTCCTATATAAATTTATCTATATATGCACAGGCACTTTTTAGTGTTGTGAACAACAAAATCATGAACATTTGACTTTCAAAGGCTGGACTTTTGCTACTCTGCTGATTTAAGTACTATGAAAAGCTATAGATAGCTAATTTTTTTGCATAGGAGATTACAATCTGAACACTTACAGACAGCAGACGTCATTCCTGTGCTCCACACACTGAGGCTCTATAAGCCAGAGTGTGGAGTATGCACAGGATGAATCTGTATGTTCTTGCTGGTTTCCATGGGAACCAAAAATAGAAGAATGTCTATAACTCAGTGAGGAAAACAACCTATATCTATCCATTTATCTGTGCACAGATACACAGCCATAAATATGCATACTTAGCATGTATTTACAGATTGTAGTCATGGTGAAGTTGCGATTTCCTGTCCTCTCTCTTCCTACATACACATTTTCAGACATTAAACCAAAGACTGATTCAGTCTTTGTTATGCATATAAATAACCCAGTGTGTAGTTACCTGTTAAGAGGCACAAAACTTCTGTAAATAGTCTGATACAGATTGGTCCTAAAGTTAAATATTGTTCTTCAAATGAAAGGATAGGGAGAAGCTAGAGCTTAGACTATTTGTTAGGACAATGATTCGAACTTTAAAGGGCCTCAAGCCTTTCAGTGCCCTCTATCTAAAAAGTTCAGTGCTCGTAAACTATAGTGAGTAGGAAACATCAATGTTTTCTTTTTCGTAGCATTATCACAAAAACATCAATGTACAATCTGTTCAGCACTGAGAATGATGCACCATAGTTGTCTTGGGAAACAAATAATATAGATCTCTCACAGAATTAATGCACAACTTTGTGTAAGCTGTTTACCTGTATGTCCTCAAATTCAGAGCTTTAAATAGTTAATGGTTACTCTCAGATGTGTTGAGAGAAAGACTTCATTAACCTTCATGTAAAGCGCTCCGACATCCTGTATAAATAAGCTATACTCTTGAATACATACACAACCCTCAATAGAAAAGCAGAAAACGTGCAGTATAGACACAAGACAAATCTATATTCTGGTTATTTGTTCTCTGAAGTAATCGCGCACTAGGAAAGTGCACTCCACTGAGCATCAAAGCCTTCCAAATTCTAAAGCTAGTTTTTATTACCAAAAGAAGGTGACTATTTAGAAAACGCAACTCAGATCCTCTGGCTATCACAGCATATATGAATAACATGCTGACCTCAAATTGCTTATTTTACTCTCATAAAACAAAACAACAACAGCAAAGAGAAGGGGAAGGAAGATAAAAGCAATGAAAGCAATATGGTGCAAATATGCTATAACTTCTAGAATTGCTGGCAAAATACTCCAAGTTCATAGAGTTTGACAGAAAATCAGTATGTATTTTAGCAGGTCAGTGAAGTGGGTGAGGCTGCAAGGTGCCAACAGTTCAGGGTTAGAAAACATCAGAATACACATGTTCTAAAAAAAATATCATAGTGAGATCCCTCCTGTTTCTTGAGCAAGTACATATTTCATGCCCTGGGCCCCTCAGGGGCCTGCTTCCTTAATAGATCTTATAAAAGCTGAGCCACGGAGGTGACCCAAGCTCCTCTGACACTACCAACTGCGAACTGAAAATAAGATTTTAACAGGAGAAAAGCAATGATATGTCAGACAAAGGTCACAAGAATGAGTAGTCTTCCTCCAAAAGTGGCAGTGTACACTCAAGTTAAAATTCTAACCCTTCTAAAGTGAAACCGTTCTACCTCCCAGCTAATTTTGGCCTAGGGACTTCCTGACTTCGATGAGGTTCCGATAAATTTAGCAATTCTTGGCAGAGACAGCTTTCTTTAACTCATTTTTCAACTAATCTACGTTTACAGCATTTGTACCACCTTCTAATTGAGCACAGCTCAACTACCTTTTGCACAGGGAACCCTGCTTTCCTCTTTGTTTTCAAACTGGTTCTTATTACAATCGATTAATTCACTTCATTCTTGAATGGAAATAGCGTGAAGAACTCATCTCTGCCTCCGCTCTATCCAACCATTTCTATATTTATTTTTACCTATAAACAATAGAGAAGTACTAGTTTCATGGAAGTGAATGTTTTGATGATGATACCATGAATTTATATCCCCATTCCCTCTCCCACATAGAATTAATTAGTGTGAAGAAGCAGGAACACGAAAGGAAAAAATGTGAAGCCAACAGCAAAGTAACAGTTTATTCCAGCTGATGACCTGGCTTCTGCTAAATAAACAAAGGTAGATGAATTGTTTTTTATCTCCTTGAAATACTAAACATTCCAGACATAGCTTGTGAAAAAAAGAGAGCATGTCAAGGTCTGGTGTACCAAGAGTGACTATGCAATTCTCAGTAAAGACAGAAGCAGGGATGTAAGCCAAAGGACTACTGGATTTCAGTAGAATGGGCATTATCCAAGTGCTAGCAGAGAAGAGAGCAAGCCATTTGTAATTGGCAAGTAGAAGTAGCCTACTGAGCAACAGATCTGTAAAACACATTTGAAAGGAAGAAAAACCAGGATCCAGTGTTAGTGAAGAAGAGCAGAAAGGTGTAATTGCATTCAAAGAATTCTCGAGTATCCCTGGAAAAAGGAAACAGATAAGAATTCTCTTGAAGCCTTTGAGTAATTAATTAATTAATTAATTGAACAAATAAATGGTTTTACAAGAAACATCTTGCAGGCAGCAGAGTGTGTTGGTCCCAAGGATACAAAACTTTTCTCTTGAACTGAAGAAATCTCCCAGTGAGAGCTGAAGAGCAAAGGGAAATGAGAACTTCTTAAAACTTTTTTCCTTAACCTGAACAGATCAGGACACCATTTTCTCACCTATCCTAACAACTGGATCTCAGGGCCTGGCATACAAAAACACTCAGGTTCTTCTCCATGTGACAGCTGGGAATGAACATCACGTTGCCATCTCAGTTTGTGAGCCCTTTTCCACCTTCACTGTAATTCAGCATTCCTATTAGACGTCCCTTGCCACCTTGTGTACAATTCTTGACTGCCTCTGCTCATCACTCCAGATGTTACAATTTTCGAGTCCTCTACCTTTTTGGCAGAAACAATGGTAACAAGCCATCATCTACAATTTTCTCAGTCAGGAACTATTAGAAATCCCTAAATTTGGCAGATTAAAACAAACTACACTGAAAACACTTCCTCTACGTCATTAACGCTCTCAAGTGCTTTTGAAGTTCAGCTTTAATCAACTGGATTTCATGAAAGCATTCAAATATGGATAAGAACAGGAAAACTTGGGAAGAAAACTTAAGGACAGTAAATTGACTGGTAGGTAAATGCTGTTCTAATAGAGTAGATATTTCTGGAGAGAGACTAAATGCTATTGCATTACCAGCAATTAACTTGCAAAAGATAGAAATCTCTGGTTATCCTCTTAAACACAAAAGAAAGTAGAGGAAGAACTGAAATGCAGAATACTGTGACACTCAGCACTATCATTTCAAGTGATCACTTCTTCAACCTAAATATTGAAATAGCTGTAAATCACTTACATATTTCATTCTTCAAGATAACATATCTGGAAGTTTACAATAACCGTACTAGTCATTTAGAAATTCTAACTTTGACAGGATATAAACTTTCTCACTACGTTTATATCAAGTTGGGTGGAATATGTCTATGAAGGCAAATAATGAGACAGAAGTTTCTAGAAAAAATAAATTGTGTAAGCAAATACATATTTCCTCTGCCATAAAAGGAAAATCTCATATTTTTGCCAATTTTACAAATAGTGAAATTAACTAGTGTGCTGAAACAGGACAAGCCCTTCACATATCTCTTACAGATTTTGAAAAAGAGGATAAGAGTATCATAAAGAAATTACAAAACACTGTTTCTGACAAGAAGCCTTGCTTTGATCTCATAATAACAACTGAAGCTATGAAAGAAGTTTGCATAAACTATTAACGTACTGATTCTAAGTTTTTAAGACAATTTTTTCCCCCTCTAGTCATGTCTGGGACGAGCCTTTTCCTTATCTCTGTAGAGTTAATTTTCGGTTCTCCATTTTACTGCTTTACTTTCATCAAGAAAAATATGAAAATGTTTCAGGCTACCACGGAAAGGTTCCCTTGAAATAAATGAAGCAGTACTTTCTCCTTATCAGTCTCACTTTCAACACAGTAAAGCATCACCCCTCCTGATCACTTTACTCTCCCTCATTCTTAGTGCCCACATTACTATGTATCATCTTGGGAAAATTTTAGAAGTTATTATAGGTAACAGAACAATATAAATCATAATAAATGCCTATCTTAAGAATGGTTTGCTTTATCTTTATTTGATTATGTAATTAAAACCCAATACAAACAACGAGTTTGTATTCTTGCACTTCAGTAGAGTGCCAACAATCTGTAACAAGGGTGTGCATTGTGCCAACAGATACCACTCAGAGACACATTTTTAATGATGAAAGCTGTATTCTTGTAAGTACCAATCTTTCTCCAATAGACTGGAGCTAAATTAGGACATTTTAAGTGGATATTTTCTGCAGAGCTGTACAGAAGTAACTAATGCTACACCAATATTAGGCACACTTACAGGACAGACTTTCTTTCAAATTAAAAATGTATGGTTCTAGCCCCAAACTCAGAAAACAGAAGAAACCACATTGAAGAAAACTACAGTCATATCCATTTGTTTCTACGTACAGATGTCCTACGTAGACATGCAACATTCCAAGCTCCCTTCTGAATGGTGTTTGTGCTCAGTGCATTAGTAAGAGAGTTGCACATAAACTCACAATATGCTTAAAGTAGATGGCAAAGTTCTTTGCTATCCCTTGCCAGGTGGTGGCAATTACTAAAGCTAGAGCTATGGGTTTCTGCAAGCCCCTTTGGTCAGGTGCATAACAAGGAATCATATACCTGATATAGAAGTATGGGCAAACATCCTTACAGTAAAAAGTTTCAGCAACAAAACTATTTTTACTGCTCTGACTACATTCTCTCTAATCAGGAATAACCCTAACAGGAAATGTTCTCATGTATTTCACTAATTGTTCAAAGATATCCTCAGAAAAGTTCAAACCATTTTCAAGCTACTCCACATCCTTACAGCATCAGTATTTATGTCATTTTATTTCTGGTTCTCTTACCTCATTTCCCATAGGCTCACACTTGCATTTCCAGGTCGTTGTACAGAATACCTGTACTTGCAACAGAGGTAGATATTCCTTCCTTTTATTGCAGTGAGTGACTTCTTCCACAGTCAGTCCAAGCATCACTTACTGTATTGTGCTCACAGCTTTCCATCCTGCTCTGTACTGGCCTCTGTTGCACTAGGAGAACACCTATAGTTGAAGGACTTGTAAAATGCGGAGCACAACCCACAGTATTTGATGGAGGACTGGATTCTTCCATGAAGAAATCAGGAATAGTACAAAGACCAAAATCTGGGGAAGCAGTATCATAAAGCCTGAATAGATCCATAGGCTCAGATTCTGGAGGCAGTATAGACATCCCTCAGAAGAATAGCATTAAGTCTCTAACCTTCAAAGATGAGCTTTTCCTGACTCTCTTCCTCCTCTCTGAATCAAGCATGATTTGTTCATGCTTCTTTTATCACAGTTTCTGTAGAAGTTCTCCTGGACAGACCCTCTCCCCACTACTTGGTAAGGCTGAGTGTGTTACACAGCTGGTTCTCTTGGCTCTCAGACACAGGTGAGTAATAATAAGGCCACATTAGACTTTGGGAGGGAGATTACCTGTTCTTTCCCAGGTGCTTTCAAGCTTGGCTGCTACTTACAGCAGTAAATGTAGCAGCTACTCTGCACTACAAAGAAAATTATAATTTCAAACACTACTATGCATCAGCTGTAAGCTACTGGCTTTCTAAATGTCAGTATTTAAAAAACAACACAACTGCAATACCAGGTTGTTGTGATTTGGTTCCTAAACTAATTTATAACGCATAAAAATTTGATATAAAACAATGGCAAAACAAGTTATTTGTTTCTGTTTATAGCTCAAACAAAGGGACTTCTGTTTACCACAGGTAGGCAGGTCTGAAGGGAACTGCTTTCCTTGCTTCTCAGTCTAGCTTGCCTACTAGAAACAGGCAGGTACTTGCTGGGATAATCTGGAGCAGCTTCAGTGGAGCCTGCCTATTTTTACAGGTAGAAGATACGTCTCACAGGATCCTCTGAAAAAAACTTCAATTGTCTCTTCAGTTCATCTACCGATATCTCCTTGAAAGAATACCCTGTCATGTACTACAACTCTCCTATTGTAGAGTTACAAATGAATACTGAAAAAACTATGACTTATTCACTGAGAAACTGCAGTGCAACAGCTTTTACTGGGGAAAAAGGAAAATGCCAGCCAGAATAAAAAATGCCATGTAACGATATGTTCTTACTACAGCTTTGTTTTTATACATTATGACATCAAATTGCATAGATCTCACATAATACCAAGACTGTAGGACTGTAGGTATAGCAGCTTCCGAAGCATCACAGTATGATCTACTCTAGCTACAGCAAATGAATAACCATTTCAATTTCACAGCAGATTATATGCTGTGTATCTACTAAAACAACTTGTCATTTTATTGTTGCCTATAATAAGTCAATAAAAAACCTGCACATTTTGTGATTAAGATGCTCTATTTCAGTGAGAAAGCTCTGTGATTCTCAGTCCCAAACCATACCGTATCAATACAGTTTTTACAGCTTACTGAAATTTTACTGAGTATGATCCAACTCATATTCAAGCCTTCAAATAGTATGTAGAGTTTCAAACATGAAATCTTAATGCCAAAAAATGGATTGCCAGACATTTAGCTTGGCCTCCCTCGCAAGTAATCTACACAATTTCACTTTATTCCTGCATCAAAACTGTAATTCCCAGGTGAGTTCTCTGTCACTACAGACAAACTCTCCACTCTCTATGGAGGGTAAGTCATTTGGAGGGCCTGAAAGGGTCTTCTGCAAAAGCCATCTTAATCACCAAAGACTCAAGATTTTTGCTAATTCCTGTTCAGCCCACACGTTTCCAACCTTTGAAATCCAAACTGCTCACATTATTTATTCTACTCTCCAACTGCTCATCATCTGTTCTGTCGATTCATTATTATATATATAAAACATCTACACTATTACAGTTACGAGTATTATCTGGATAAATTTCACATATACACTAGCACGCTCTGGTTCCAGTCTTGTTAGTTCTCCCAAATGCTTGCAAAGAGCATTTTAGATGTGAAATATTTCTGTGATATATCTCAACACAAAAACATCACCAATTCTAGACAGAATGGGAGCATTAAACAAACTAGCTAGCTCTCATCCAGCTAAACTTATCTTGCAGTCAGTGTTTGTCTGAGTAGGGTCATTGCAAAGGTTCTGATGAGGTCTCTATTGTTCAAGAATGAAGCAACATGTAAACTTGCAATTCTTTCATATATTGTTTTCTTTTGTAAGGAGTAATTTTATGTTGTACTGACACTGTCACTGGAGATGAGCTAGCAGCACTCCAAAATGAAATGGACAAGCAGGTCACAGCTCTTCAAGCTGTTGTTCCAGATTTAGAATTCTCTGTCTCATCCACAGTTTCTTCAAGTCTCTTTCTAACCCAAAGCCATGAAGAATTTACTTTGAAAAAGCAAATCAAAACTGAGCATATGTCTGCAGCGCAGAAAGTTCAGGCTAGTACTGAACAGAACAGTAGTAACATGTTGGCAATGTACTGCATCTCTGCTCACAGGTCCTGCATCTCATGAGGGCTTACTAACTATAGTGCAACACTAGCTTGAAGTATTCTGCAGCATGTATCCCAGGGATCTTGAATACCAGCACAATCAGATCAAATCCCCGTTTGCCACAAAGTCAAATTTGTAAGTTTGCTATCATCACCTTTTCTAAAATAGTTCTTTATGAAAGAGAAGTACCTACATGAAATTTGTTTGCCACACTGGGGGGATTCACTCATTATGGGAGGGTCACAGTACATCATAGAAAAAACTACCTTAAAATTGAGTACCTGTTGTTTTTTTTCAAGCCAAATATGCATGATCTGACCAACACCAAAGAAGAATAACAAGAATTCACACAATAACTACAATAACAGCAGGCATGCAAGGCAAGAATAAAAGTTTCCTGAAATATGTAGATATTTCATGTTATCCTTCCCTGATGAATGTTCTGATCTAATGAAGTTTGGATGAAATTGTCCTATTTATCAAAGTAATTATGAATGACCTTAAATATGCAGCATTAACAATGATTTCCTCATCACCCCCCTGATCAAAATAGTTTTTTATTGCTAATTAACACTTGAGACAAAGTTGGATTTTACCTCTTACTTTTGCATTCTCTATTAAGTCACTTTCCTCACAGAATGATTTCTGGTGTGAGTCTAACCAAAACTAAGTTTAAGGTACTCATCTATCTGGTATGTTCCGCAACTGCTTTAAACCAATCATTCTATGTGTTGTCCAACAGTATCTGTGGATAATTCAGGCTAATCTACTTGTGCTACAGTGATACATACCTAAGCCAAGACATTCTTACTTACAGCAGAAAACTTTTAAGGACTTGTATCTCCACTTCTGAGACTTAAAAGCATATTATACAACTGAAGACTCATGCAAACAGTGAGAATTTACCCAAGGAGTTACCTAGATGGTAAGGGAGATTATGCACGGCTGCTGCAATGCCCATGGGGTTCTCTCTACACTTTCACTTACACAAAATTCTTATGTAAATATTCTACATGGAATTTGCCTTCTTTGAGGATGTTAGCAATTACACCATACTGCATCATACTAGTCATCTCCTGAGTACCATCTCCTGCAAATCTTTCCCCAGTACTGCCTGTAGCAATAGATGATAGGATAAGACTACCCTTAGGCAAAATGTAGTACGAAAATCACGCAGGTCCTTGAACACAGATTATCCCCACAGCACTCAAACTCCACTGGGATTAAAGGAGAGCTCTTAAATATATTTGTCTCTCATGAAATACACACCCTTCTCTGTATCCTCTACTTTGAAATCTCCATCTGCCAGCCACACACCCTCACACGCTAAATCCTCAGAGATAGCTTGGAAAACGGAACACTGAGTGACATATGGAAGTGTGTTTTTAGTACAACATCTGTGTAGGAGCACATTCCCATATACCTCACCAGCATCCAATCCAGCTTTGGCAGGGCCTATATATTACCACTGTACCAAACATTTTTTCTGCTGTGGAGAACTATACAAAATTAAGTTCTTCTTCTACAAGTCTTACCAACAGCATCCTTCTGTATAAATTTATGTTACACAGTAATGGAAAATTTACACTAAAAGTGTGGCATCTTTACCACTCTTACAAAGTTAACACTATGACCCTGCATTTTCAGCTCGCCTTTCAGGCTGTTGTCTTTTTTCCTGCATAAATAGAATTTGAATAAATTATCATATTAAAAATAATGTACTGACTTAATCTTCAGATTACTTTCACAAAACATTAAGTTGCTTATGTCTACCTCTCTCTAGCCTGAGGTGTAAATCTTTCTCATAGTATTTTCTGCACTAACAAGATGTTCAGTCTGTTAGTCAATACTAAGATCCTTTTGTAAATTAATTGAGAGACATGTGCTTTCTCACCTTGACTGCCACAGAAACATCTTCATCTATGTTGAGCAGAGCCTTGTAACTCCTCTGCAAGACTTTTCCTTTTTGTTCCTGGTTACTAAATAATGCTGAAGTTTATTTCTATTTGATCAAACAAAGTTCTGAGTGCCTTGATTCCATGTCTTTTTCCCTGTGTAAACAGCTTCTAATTGACTGCTGTTTTATTCTGAAGACCCAGAAAGACTCAAGTCTTCAGAGGAATGGGTGATCTAAAATGGCAGTTTTCTGAAAGGCTACTGAGAATATCAAAGGTTTCTTCAAAGTTTAATGAAAGAGTTAAGTAACCACTTAGCATAGAGATTTTTTTTTTCGTTTTTTCCCCACCACTAACAGCATCTGATTACAGTAACAACAGTAAACAAGATCTAAAGATCCTAAGATTCCATATTGTAAATCTATGGAATAAAGTTTTGTGTAATAAATGTTGTACAGACAGAAATGAGAGAAAGAGAGGGAGAAAAAGAGAAAACAAAAAGTCTTAGATAAATGGTACATGGTGGAAGGGACCTTAAGGATCATCTAGTTCCAACAGTCCTGCCATAGGCAGGAACACCTTGCAATAGACCAGGTTACGAAAAGTCTCATCCAGCCTGGTTTCATACACTTCCAGGAATGACGCATTCACAGCTACTCTGGGCAACCTGTTCCAGCACCTCAGCATTCTTTGAGCAAAAAATGTTATGGGTAAAATTTCATAACAGTGATGAATTTCACACATTGTGCAACATTCTTTAACAGGTTAATCAAGACTTATTTGCTTTAAAAATTCAGAAATGACCTTGACTAACAGATTCTTTAATATCATTTGTGAAATTAAGTGGGATTCTGCGCCTTACTGAACAGTGTAGATAAAAAGAGCAGTGGGAATTTGGATTCATGCATTTTGTAGCTCACAGTTGGATCCCGCTCAGGCTACTGAGGAGAATTCACATGAGAGAAATTGTTTCCCCAGATATGAATAGCAAATACAGAAATATTTCGGAACATTCAACACTAATTAGTTTAAAAACCTGAAATGAATATTCACAGAAATAAATTAAATTACTTGCTTGAGACTTTGTTACGTAAGACTTTTCACACAGTTACTTCTAACTAATGTTTCTATGTTTGGCAGAAGAAAATCAGTGCTTTCCTGCTAGGGCTGATGCCAGCATGGGAGGCTATATCAGATGTTTCCAAATTATACAGCTTCTAGGGACATAATCTTGATTGAAAGACCTTTCTTTTTAAATTGCCAGTGCAAAGTATCTTAGCAGCAGGTTTTGAAGGTTTTTGAAAGAGCAGAGACTGACTTACAGATCCCAAACTTAAGACATAAAACCATACTTTAATCAAAACTCATTTGGTTATAATCAGAGTGGTAATAGAAATGGGAACCCTCTACACCACTTCAAAGATGATGTTTTAGCAGAGACAAGCTTAATGGCTTTCTGCATCACAAGAAACTTGTTGGGGGTACTGGTACAAAGTACCTTACAATGAGGAAAATGAGTATACAGATGGTTTAAGATTTGGTGTCAACGTTGTAATAGCAAGCAATTAGGCAGAACACTACTGGATGGCAGTGAATAAACTTACAGAAAAGTTTTTATTTATAGTTTCTCTCCTGGGTTCTCTCTTTATATAGAAAAAGGTCAAAAGACCAACTTACAGTAAAGATTGGGATCAGGGTTAGAACTAGAGTTAAATTTTGGATTTAGAGAAAAGCCAAGAGCTCCATTTGCAACAAAGCTGGAAAGAAGCTGCCTAAAGAAAGGGTAGATTGCAAAGAAAACTTAGCTTCTTGAGCTAAGGGTGGGATTTGTTTTAAGCTCAGATGTTGTTTGGATCAGGGTTACAACTGAGGGGAAAAAAAAGATTGCTTTTTTCCTGTTGTGTTCCATTTTTGTAATGAAAGTCATCATGACAAATACAACATCACACTTTCAGTCATTTTACAATGTAAATGTTATTAATATTCAACAGGTTTAGGAGAATTACACATGGATTAAAGAGAGTAAATGCTAGAAGTTGCAACTGAATGGTTCTCTGGCAACACTGCTAGAAAAAAATAAAAGTTTTGTTTAAAAAAAAAAAAGTATTTTAAATAACAGCAAAAATAGGCTTCTAAATTCATAAAATGAAAGTTCTATACTCTCTTTTTTCACTAAATAAAGGACATCTATTTTTCCCCACCATGTAGGAGTTACAAAGGATCATACATACATAGTAATCAGTGCAACAGGGTGAGAGGAACCTTATGCAATTCAGGAAGAACATATGCCAAGTCCTGAAACTGGGAAGAAGAACCTCCAATGATGATACAGGCTGGGTGCTGCCTGGCTAGGATGCAGCACTACTGACAAGAACCCAGGGATCTTGGCATACAGCTAGCTGGGCAGTAGCCTGCAGTATGTCCTGGCAGCAGATCAGGCCAGAAGTTGCCTGTCCTGTATAAATCATCGCAGAGCCAGCAGACAGAGGGAAGAGATTATTCATCTTCCTTTATTTGGCACTCATTGTACATCTAAATACTGTGTCCAGTTGTGAGCTCCACAGTAAATTAAGTCTCAGATCAGCTGCTTCAAGACCAGTGGATGCCAACCAAGATGGTCAGGGACTTCAGGGCCTTGTGAGGACATGCTGAGGGAACTGGGTTACTCTGCCTGAAGATGACCTCAGGGACCTAACAGCAGCATCCCATTTCCAACAGAGAAGGTTTTCAAGAAAACCGAGACAAACTTTGTACAAGGTGTCTTACTTCAAAAGCAGTATTTCTGAGATTTCAGCTGGGAGAGAAGAAGGAAAATAAAAGACACTCTCGGTAGATAATGCCTGGAATTCTACACTGTTGAAGGCATAATCCAGGGCACATGCACAAAATAAGAGTGTTCTGTCAGTAAATCAATTGTGGTTGCTAGTATGCATCTCCTCTTTTTCCATCTAGAATATGTATATTGAATTCTACTTCCCTGTAAATCCAAACATTTCAAATAATTCTTGGTGGTAAATTACCTGAAGAATTTTGGGAAGGCTTGGAAATGACACTAAGATGTGAATACCTCCACAAATTACAGATAAATATATTTCTAGAATACTTATCCAGAGGCCTAATGATCTTAAATTCACCTAGCATTATAACAACTAAGCTCATTACAATGATTTGTATAATGAAATACATAAAGAAGTTTTCTACATAACTGATATCCAAGATGTGTCACCCAAAAGCACTATCTTTATAAATGGCTACTGAAAAAAATGAAAAGCAGGGTTTTGAATGTATTGACATGGAATTTTGCCTGCTAAGAACTAATGATACTTTTCAATACACTGATCTGATGCAGAAGCACATACGTGTGATGATTTCCTTCTACTTGCAACAGCACAATCACTGCCCATAGAGGAGCCTTTCCAAATGAGAAGCTTTTGATTTACAAAAACACAACAAAGCCCCATGTTTTAAACCCTTCAGTCCTATTTTAACTCATTTGTTCACAAGTGTATGTACAGAGAATCAATTTTATAGCTCCTGGATAAAACAGTAACAGGACTTCAAAGACACCAAGGATGGTATCTTTGAATGGGGATGGGGTAGAAAGAGTAGATCAGAGTATTTTCAAGAATTAGAAAGCTTGGCCATACGCTAGGTTACATAAAGCCCATCCTGCAGGATTTATAGACTGCTGCTGGGATTTAAATCTGTCAGTTCATCCTTGAAGAGACATTTGACTGGAATTATAGGTGGTGGGTCTATGTATAAGGTTAACATCTTTCAGCTCTCTGACAGAAATATCTCATTGCTGAGATATTTGATCCTGGGCTTAATCAGAAGAGGGGTGGCCAGCAGTTACAAGGAGGTGATTGCCCCTTTCTACATTGCCCTTGTGAGGCCCCATCCAAAGTACTGCAATCCAGGTTTGGGGCCCACAATACAGGAAAGATGTGGTGCTGTTGGAGATGGTCCAGAGGAGGGCCATGAAGATGATCAGAGGGCTGGAGCACCTCCCCTACAAAGACAGGCTGGGCTTGTTCAGCCTGGAGAAGAGAAAGCTGTGGGGTGACCCTATTGTAGCAATCCATTACCTAAAAGGAGCCTACAAACAAGAAGGGAGCCAGCTCTTTACAAAGGTAAACAATGGAGGGACAAGAGGAAATGGCTTTAAGTTGAAGGAGGAAAGATTTAGGTTAGATGTCAGATGTCATTCTTTCCTATAAGAGTGGTAAGGTGCTGAAACAGGCTGCCCAGAGAGGTTGTAAATGCCCTGGAGCTGCTCAAGGCCAGACTGGATGGAGCCCTGAGCAGCCTGGTCTAGTATTAAATGCAGAAGTTGGCTGCACTGCCTCTGGCAGGGGGGGTTGGAACTTGATGATCCTTGAGATTGTTTCCAAGTCAAGCCATTCTATGAAGAACTGATGACAACCGACTTTATTTACACCTGGAAAACATCTGCAGTGAATGCAAAAAAGGGGCTAGGGTAGATAAATAGAATTTTTCATAAGAAAGCAAAGCTGTAAGCGGTACTTTTGAATGTCTTGGAATAGTTCTAAGGGCTCAACACAAGTACAGGAAGCTCTGCACAGTGCAGTGCCTCATGTGCTTGGAAACAAAATGGATAATTCCAGAGGGGCAGTAATCCACCCTAAAACAGGCCTGAAATTTGAAGGTGCAGGTATTCTCTTGAAGCATGAGCTGTGAATCATGCTGTGATTTCAGAGCCAGAAGAATAAACATACAGTTCTGTCTGTGAAGCATCTACACCTATGGGTCTTTCTTATTATAGCTAGAATGAAGACTGAAAGCATCCCTAGTAGTTAGAACAGTTAGTGACAAACATGAACATTTTAATGGTGAAAAAAGGAAAGTGGCAGGAGAGAATAAAAAGTTTTAATCATTAGGTAAGAACGTAAGGTCTGTACTGCTTGACTTCCTCCTGTGACAAAAGCTGCAGCTAATAAAGTTAGGATCGCAGTAGAAGAAAAACTGTATCCCTCAGAGGTCACGTCTCCAACAAAAATTTAACAGGCAAAGCCAAAAGATACCATGTTTTATTGGACCAGGCAAGCTGGCACAGTCTGTTCATTAAAAAGTGAAATAATTTCAGATGGATACCCTCTGAGCTTGGTTGTCTTTATGACAGTTACAAGAAAGATTTTCCAACAACACTTTCCAGCAGCTGAGATAGCACGTGGTCTGTCAGTCCCAAAGGAAGGAAGTATGAAGGAGGGTTCTTCTAACAGTCATAGATTTATGAGTAGAAAGAAGATGAAGGAAAAGATGGCAGTGGTTTGAAACCATAAGTAGTCTCAGATATATTTGTTTTCTGCCCTGATTTGGGAGCTACACATCAAGAATGCATTGCATTGCTATTTTCAACAAGCAGATACTAAAAGAAACTCATAGATTTGGTGAGGAGAATTTTTGGCTGCATGCTTCCTCTGATTACTCATTCTAGCTCCCATCCTTTCTTTCTCAGAAAGCTTCAATCTTCAGGCTCTAAACCTTCTCTCAAAGGGATTTCATCCTAGCTTTTGGCCACAACATATCTGTGCATCTCACACTACTGACTGCAAATCTGGAATCCTGTATTGCCATTTGTAGTTACCTACTTAGCTCTTAAAAGCAGCCACTCAAAAACGCTCCTTTTATTCCAGATGTTGCTGTCAGCTCTGTGTTGATTTGAAAGCAGCACCAGGGGCAACAACTGAATCTGCCGCAGTTAATCAGGAAGAGGAACAAAACAAAAGACACAGTTTCCAAAATGCAAGGAGATATGAAGACAGAGGTTTTAGTTTTCAGATATGTAACCATAATCCCATTTTCTCCTTCTTTTCATCGACCTTTATTGCCTGTTGTCCTGATTTCTTGGAAACTGACTTGACCTGGTTTTTGGTAACATCAGACATCAGTGATGTCATTCTGACTTCAGAGATCCTGTACATGCCACCATTACCTTCCCAGTTCTGTAGCACCTAACTACTGCAGACATGCTTAAGATTGTAATATATAACATCATCACAATCCACAACTGCAAAGGAAAAAAAAAAAAAAAAAAAAAGATTGCCCCTGGACATATGACATTTTACAAGTTTCTTGCTCTAAGTGTAAAATAGAGCAAAGGCAGATACAAGCAAAAGCAGCTTGATGAAACTCACTTGAAATACAATTGGACAAATCTCCTTCCTATACAAGACTCCATAGATGCATGTATCCAGATTTAACTTAAACATCCAATAAAAACAAACCCTTTGTTAATAAAAGTGCAAACACTACCAATTATCCATGCCAGGTAACTACACTTTGGAATCCACTGCATTATAAGTATGACATAGAAAAGGCACATATCCATATATCCCAAATGCTTGCCTAGATAGCTATCTTTGGATTCAAAAAATTATACTTTTCTTCAAACCCCCCCCCCCCCCCCCCCCACTCCCCCACTTAAATAAGTGACTTTATAGAGACAGCCTTAGTGCCACAGCTGAAGTACAAATAAAAATTATTACTACAAATATTATATTCTCAATATTTTCAGATTAAAACAATGTATTTGATGTTAGCTTGCTTTAACAAGATACCCTGAGTTGCATAAAATAGCTTTTAAGGCTCAAATTATTTTCTCCACTGTAGCACATACATGAATGGCTACCTACATAACTGACAGCAAAATGGGAGTCAGATTGTCTTGATATAAAACATTTATCCTCCATTAAGCTTCTGGAATAAATTCTGATCGATATTTTTCAGTTATTATTAATACCATCTTCTGAATTTTGTTTTAATACCATGTGTGCCACATTTCCTGGATGCATGATAAATGTTTCTCAGTTATTTGTTTACAGCATCCACCGATATGCTCCATTCCTCTACAAAGAGTAAAAACTGAAACAGGAGTGTTGTGCAGGGAGCATACTGGATAGACTGTGCAAACTTGCAATAAAATGAAATTAATATAAAATAAACATTGGTCTCCCTTTAACTGTCACCCTTTGGTCTTTTCCATTCTGTTTTATTAAAATTTGTCTTTCATTTCTATTCATATTACTCAAGAGTATCTTACAGAGCTTAAAGTTGAATGAATTAATTCTCTCTGGTATATTGGAACAGCTAGATGTTCCTCTCAAGGTGTATTATTTACCAAGGTGTATTAAGCGCAGGCACTCCCACTCCATTCTTTTTCTCAGATTTGTTTGTATTGACTTTCCTCGCTTGGTTACTGTAAACTCCAGATCCTTCTCCATCCCCAAATCAGTCCACCTCCACAGGTGTTGGCTGATAGAGTGAAGCAACTAATCACAATGAGTGGATTCTTTACTGCTTCATTCCTCCATTCCCTGTATACACATCCTGTTGTATATTCTCAAGTGCTAAATAACTGTGAGAATAAAGCGAGACATAAGCAGGTTGATTTTACTTAATGATTTCTCAATAACGCTTAAAAAATACTAAATTTTGGTACTAGATTCTTATGAATACACAAACATTTGAGAAACATTTTTAATTGCAAAGAAGTAATTGCAGTTAAACTGCAACAGTGATGCTGTAAGTCATAAAGACTTTGAAGAGCAGAGCTTCACTGGCACTGAAGTAACGCTCTCTCACACAGCCTTCCTGAGCACACAGTCCATCATGCTGTTACTACACTACTTTGAACACTGCAGCTTGCTGAAAACAATTCTATTAGTTAACTCAGGTGTTGTGAGTGAAAATACAGTAAGAGACATCCTGTACTTTTTACTTCAGTGTGAATTTTACAGGATTGCAGCAATTACTGGGATATCACATGCAGTTTCAAAGAGTGAAACTTCGTCTTGTCTTTGAACGAACTGAAGAGAGGAAAAGCTCTTTTGTCTTGTTCTCCCATAAGCAGTTTCTCACAGTGAGAAACCACAGAGGAAACTCCTGCTATCTACTAGCACCTGAGCAACTCTTATTTAATGGTATGGAAGATGAGGCAAGCTGTATTTAGGAAGCCAGGAAATTCTTTGCTCTCCTTACTGAACAGCTACTTATCACTTACTGTAAATTTCATATCATTTAATAGAAATGAAACAGCAGGAGTCTTACACTGTACAGCAATTAAAGCAAGCATTATATTCCTTCTACTCTTCAAAATGTAGCGAAGTTAATAAACACTGACATCTTCTACCTTATAAAAATGTAAGTTCTATGGGAATGCTTGATTATATACTTAATTACATTTAATTGAAGTTTAATGAAATGAAGAAAGAAGGAGAAAGAAAATAAAACAGTGCTGCATTTGACAAATTCATTGCCTAAAAGGGATATGTTACTAATTTTAAAACAAATAAACAATTGATTGGCAACTTAATTTTGGAAAGAAGCTGTAATTGAATAGCAAATATCTACAGTTAAATTCTCTATTAAAGAATCTTTATCATATTGTTTTTAGTCTGGAGAGTTTGCATGTTGTTTTCTTTGTATAAACAACAAGAATTAGTCAGCCCTAACCAAGACTGAATCTGGAATAAATTCACTTTGGTCATACCAGTGTGCCCCGGTGGCGCAAGTGGTAGGAATGCCGCATTGCAACACTGGAGGCCCTGGGTTCGAATCCCCCTGTGGCGCAAGTGGTAGAAGTGCCACTCTGCTACACAGGAGGCTCGAATCCTGGGGGGTTGGACTCGATCTCTAAGGTCCCTTCCAACCCGCACATGACTTTGATACTATGATACATACTTGGAAGCCCTTTGCTCTAAGCCAGATATTAACAGCTCATTAAAAGTTTCTTTGTTTAAAACATTTCTAATCTCATTCCACTCTCCTGCTTGCAAGATATCAGGTCCAGAAGACACTTGTATTCCCTTAGAGCACAGAAATCCTCAAATTCTGCTCTCTCCATGTTTTGCCATGAGTTTGTACAATTTCACAGTTTCTCTAGCATCCATCTGTAAGCTATTTTACAAGAGCTTGAGAAAATTCTCTATGGACAACAAAGCAAGAAAGACCTTTGCAGGTTTCACATAGAGATGGGTCCCACGCATCCCAAACTCTGCTCCAGTAGAAAGGTACATTATGTCTACAAAAATGAAGTTTTGAGATCTTTTCTAGAATAACTCATTCTAGAATGAGCATTAGAATGGGGCAAGTCCAACGATCTCCCCAGCGCGGGATCAGCCCAGGACAGTGTTTTGCCCACAGATTTCACAGCCTCTCTGGAAATCAGTCCGAAGAGCTTGACAGAAGTAGCATATTTAGCTGTACTCGCATGAGGGCAACTATCAGCACAGTTACGAGAAATTTATTCTTTTTCTCACAACACCAAGTGGCAACACCTATTTAGGATATAATGAAGATTTCATACTTGTGCTGCTTCTTGAAAATGGGACAAAATATTTGAAGATACCTGTGTCCCACAGACTACCATTTGGCTTCTTCTCATGGTTATTCATTAACATACTAACTCCCCTAGAGCTAGACAGCACCCCTGAGCACCACAAACTGCAGCAGGCACAGCAACCTGTCCTAGAATACAGAGCTTCAGTACAAGTCAGCTAATCATGACAAACACTTGCTGTCTCCAGCTTGCTTAGAAGCATAAAGTTCAAGATACACCTCTGCAATCTAAACACGATGCCACAACACAAGAAATAAATCTTACTCTGTATCACATGCAGGTACATGGTCTAGCAAATCACCTTGATTCCAACAGTTTCTCCTCTTTGGTTCAAATAAAAATTCAGAAGAAATAAAAATCTTACTTTCCCTTTCATATCCTTTTGTAATAAAACAATGAAATTAGAACTAAAGATTTCCAGTGTACTGTTGTGATCTTCTGTACTACCATTTAGCTTCCAGTTATGACTATTAGCATAAGCAGCCCTTAATATGCCTGCAAATTCTCAAAATTACCAAAGCGATGACATTTAACTGCAAAACTATTAGCTTTACAAATTAGACCAAGTACGATAAAGCTATAAAATAAATTACACACCTGGACAAATACGTACATGAACACATACGAATACAAAGAGGGAAAAGAAGAGGGAGTATGTAATCAAGAGTGAATGAAAAGGATCTGTGCATGTTGATTTGCTATTCTCCAATTAATCTTTTAACATGCTTTTTTTTCCCCGCAGTAAGTAAACTGCATCTGTTGGAACTTCTGAATTCAATATTACAAAAAAAAAAAAAAAAAGAAAGAAAGAAATTCCAGAGAATCATCAGATCTATTATCAGCTCTATTATTAGATCTATTCTATAATGGATATTCTTTAATCTATACACCTTTGTTTAAAAATAGTACTATAAAATCATTATTAATGTAAGTACTGGTGATCTACATTCCATTAGTCTGTAAAACTTAATAAACTTTCAATAGTTCAACTGTCATCAGCATTTTCTTGACTGTTTTATTGATACAAATAGATTGAATAGGCTGAGCTTTAATTCTGGTTTTGCAATAAAGCTCCTAGAAAACGTGATCTGGCTTTCAAATCCCTACAGCAAAGCAGTTGAAAAAATTAAAACATTTTACTGTGAAAGAGCATAAACAAATCATCTTCATTTCACATAACCAGCATTTGTTTTACATTTTATGTAGATACTCTATCTTTAAATATTTCACTGCTAGATATCATGGATAAGCAGTAAGTCAGAAATTACTATGTGTATTTGAACTTTGATAATTGAGCATGCAAGGACTGTACGCATGCTAATGAAAAAGCTATCTTTGTACAGTCTTTATAAGAGCAGCAAGCATCTCTCATTTCACTGTTCTGAAAATTACCACCATTAAATATTCCCCAGAGAACGTGTCACACTTGTCAGTGCACAAACATGCTCCTCTTTCTATTTTGGGGGAGGGGAAAAGGTTAGAATAACTTAGGAGAAAATGAACCTAGGTGAGTAATGGCAGCCTGATTTATGTGACGAATTACCATCTCTTGTCAGCTTCAACTAAAATAAAAAATAGGTATAGAAAACAGATTTTCAGAATATACAGAACAGTACATAGCTCTGTAGGTCAGTACAAAAGTACTTTTGTTTCTTCTACACTCTATTCAGCAAAATATTATTAAACATTTCATAAATTTTTATTATAGATTCATAGTTCATTGGAGGCACTTAAGATGTACCTTTCTACTGGAGCAGATTATATAACTAATAACTTAAAACGCGTGAATACTGTACATGCATTAAGCTTTTGACAACAGACACCATATTATAAAAAAAAATTACAATTCCAATTCGTGCTTTCCATCCCTTCTCACTTGTATCTGTACATCTAATTCCATGATCTTAATTAATGTTTGTACTCACTAGTTTTTGTAATAAATTATTATTGACATAATGACTGAAATAATTATAAACTACACCACCAAGCTGCAACGAAAACAAGCAATCATTACACTGATAGCTGCTTTACTGAACTCTGTATTTTAATCATTAGCACTCACATGCAAGATCTTCAGATTTGCACAACCCCAAGAACAGTACTTTCACTCTGAAAGTTTATTCTCGTTCTGCAGTTTCAGTTCTTGTGACTCCAGCACTCTACTTTCTTACTAGATGGTTAACAGCACTTCAGAGGTACTAAGCTGAGTTCTAGTATAAATCACGCTCTAGCTCTCCCCTTTGATCTCAATCCAGACAAACAAACAAACAAAAAAATCTAACAAATGCACTTCCCATTACCATAACAACAAAATAAACTCTGAGGAGATACGTGTTATCCAATCCACATTCTTGGATTCTAATGTGTGTGTCTCCTTTGCTCCTCTTAAGATAATTAACAGCAGATTTATTTCTTATTTTTCCTACTAGGTCTTTCTTTGTTAGTGAGATGACAAAGCTATCAATGGTATGATTTTGCTGCAGCATTATTGTACAGTTAACATGAAAGCAGCTTGAGGGCCTGAAGGACTTCCTAGAAAACAAAGTACCTGCAGAAAAAAAATGATAGTTCCACAGAGCCAGTGTGGTGTGAAATAGAGGCTGTCCTCAAAGACAGGTTGTTAAGATGAACTTGACACAATCTTGCCAAGGAAGTTTGTGAGACCTCTCAGAAACACTTCAGATAACCTGGGGACCAATCTTGTAAGCTGAGAAATTTCCCCTCTCTTTACTGAAGGTCATAGAGATTCTCTTTACAGAAAATAAAATGGAGTAACAAAACTGGAAGCACAAGAGTTAATCCTAGAAAAATTAAGAGCATAAAAAGTATCTGAAAGACTATTTCCCAAACAGGTCCCAGAACTACATCAGACACTCACCATCATTCCTTCACTAAAATTCAACTGCTTGGACCAGTTTTCCTCAGGCAATCTTCCAGGTGCAGAATTTACCTTTCTCAATTTTTACCAAAGCTATGAATATGAAGAACATTTTATGGAAAGTGCTATCTGAAATTCCTTCATTGGCACACACGTCATTTGGCTCCAGGAGGTCACTTCCATTCCATGTTTATCCAAAGGCATTACACAAAATAAGCAGCTTTCTATAGTGAGGGTCACACAATTTGTTTGCAAATCTATCAGAAAGTACTAAAAGTAAAACTGCTTTACAAGAGAGCAGCATCAGATCAGTGCTACACCTTTCACCGTGATAATCTTCCTGGGCAAGAAAAGTAGTTCATAACTTCCACCTCCATGTATTACAAATTTACAAGGTTGGCTGTACTTGCAATAGTCTACCTCTTCTGGCAAATATTTCACCAACACTTTCAGTACTACCTACAGCTACTACAACTATTAATGCCCTGGAAATTTATATAATGAATAAGCTGTTAATAACATTTGGGAAAAAAATATAGTAGATATTCCAAACTACCATCTCAGCCAGTATTCCTCCTTCCCACTCTCTCAGCAACCATTCATTTTCAGGTGCTAAATTTGAACGTATATTGGTTGCAAGTAATTTGTTTTCCCTTCTCTTCACGAAACTAATAGTTTTAATATCACTGGCCACTGCTAATTAAAACTTAGTTGTATACTCTAAGGACATAGCTACATCAAAATAATGGAATATAAAGTAACGTCTGGTTACAAATTTATTGTCTACAGTGAATCAAATCACGCTGTAGAGCTGGGATAAGAAGAGTCCACACAATCCCCTAGTATGATAAAGTAAGTCCAAGAGCAGAAATAGCCAACTCCTATGAGTTCTTGCTGACATCAAAGAAATCTGAAACCAACAATGTTTAAGTCTGACTGAGGGAAATTGAACTTTGAAGAATCTCTCTCTGTAAAACAGCAGACAGATATGAGAAAACTTTTAAGTTACCTCAACCTTAAGATAAGAGGAGGTCTGATTTTTGACCAGATGTAAATGTTCCTAGGCATTAAATGGCATAGTAACTCAATTTATGGATGACCCTGACCTTGGGAAGGATGACTGTGATCTATCATTTACAATTCTGGAAGTCAAATTCCCTAAGACTTTCTTTTTGTGTGCATTTTATCTGCCCAGATACTTTAAAAAAAAACCAAAAAACAAAAAACAAAAAAAAAAAACAAAACAAACAAACAAAAAACTGTCTGATACTTTACATAAAAATTCTCTTTCATGTTTAATGAAAAACTCCACAGTTGATGATTTCAAGTATTTAATAACAATGTAAGAATATGTTTGCACAAGATCAAAGTTCTGTTTAATGTGCTTTCTTTTCAGGATCAGCTATTATGCCTGGAACAATAGTCTTAGCTCTGCCACTTGTATCTTTGCAAACATGTTTTTCTTGCACATCAGCTGTAGCTATCTTTCATTACTTGATCACAACTATTTCTTACAAAAACCTCAAGTCTTAGTTGCTGGTCAGGTGATCACCCAGTAACTATTGCTTTGTTTAATGCTTATCATTCTTAATAAGGTGGGTGTAACATGTCTGAATATTTATTGCATACTATTCAAGCCTTATTTTAAAAGCAGAATTATGAATTTAGAATGAAGAATTTAGAATGAACTTCTCAATGCCTCTCCACACTCTATTATGTCATCACTTCACAAAAGAATTTAAGGGATTAATCCACAACACACAATATAAAACGATGCTCTCTTACTATCTCTAATATAAGACAGAAAATCATCTTAGCAATGTAAAGATAAGTGACTTAACTCTTAACCTAAACTTCTGAAAATCATATTTCAAATTTGGTGGAGAAAAAAAACCACCTTGATGTATGCACCATCAGTCAGGAATGCCTCCTGTTCCCTAGTGCAAATGATTTAACTGGAAGAACTCAGAAGCTCTACTGAACGGACAGTGATAAAAAACAGTTGTGTAGGGCAACCTCTCAGATCTACATCTTGCTCATCATCTTCCTCATTTACCCTCTTTGATTAACTATAAAATTTACAGTATCTGCAACAATAGGACACGTACTACAACAAACACCTTATAGTACACAGCCCTCATCTGCAGCTTTAATCAGGCCCACCTTCATCAAACATAAGGAAAAATAGCATGCAAATGTGCCATACAATAATATGCCACCTTGCATACACTCAGAAGAGGAAATAAAAAAATAAATGTATATTGAAGTCTATAGTCACCAAACTTACATCAACAACTCCTGTCAACAATACACATGGCCTTGTATAGTTGAACTAATATATATTTTAAACAGAACTAAGCCCCAAATACCTGTTCAATAGAGAAAGGATGCAAAGCCAGTTTTATATCCAAATGATGGACAAATGACAATAGTATTTGCTTTCACATGTTTTTAGACATCTTCTCCTATGTGTGCATTTTGATTTTTCTAGAAAATTAAATACCTAACTTGTAATTTAAAAAGGATTCTATGACAACGTTCTTCACTGAGAAGGTGAGTAGAAATTGAAGGAAACATGACTCGGGCAAATGGAGTCAAATTTATGGCTGTTAATTGAGAAATCTTTCTCAGGAACCGCCTTGATACTGAGAGAAGATACCACAAATTTATACTTAAAACCAGACAAACCCACTAACATCAGAAGAAATAGTTTTGGCAAAGATGTCAGGTTAGGATAAATATAGATGAGAAGTAGCCTGCTCCATTTATGTGAGAATTAATGCAATTAACTGCTACTAGGAACAAAGTGAGTAAAAGCCTTTACTTAATAAGCACCAATGTCAGTTCTAAGTAACAGATTGTGCTTATTTGGTGTATAACAGTGTCATATTATACAGATTAAAAGTATTTTGTCAATTTTGATGCCTCCAGATCATGCCCATGAAATAACTAAAAACATGGCTTTAAGCCCTAAATATAAACATATATAAAACTCTTGGAGGAACCTTCCCTGAGGAGCTGGCATTGATATGCTCAGATTTTTCTGAGACATCAAAATAAGTTTACTTCGGCAAAAATAAAGCAAAATAAAACACAACAGTCCTTCTGAATCTAGTGCATTTGTTTTTGATTTATGTCTGTTGACTGGCTGTGGACATCCAGATGGTTTTGTATTTCAGTAGGGACATTAGAAAATGAAATCTCTAGGTATACATGGCTTTTCTTTCTTTTCCCCTCTAATTTTTTGTCATTTTTTTTTCTCCCACTTGTACTGACAGTACTGACTCTTAAACAGGAGCCATGCCTTTCCAAATACAAATTTCTTAACAGGAAAATGAACACCTGACAAATTATCTTGAAATGTTTTCAAACTTTAAATTACCATTGCAAAACAACAGTTGAGTATTGTGACTTTCATCTTTGCTTTCTCACATATATTCTTTCTATTAAAGTATTATTAGCGAAACTTAATTATAACTGATCCCTTATCTGCTACTGTCTGCTTTATCACTGTTTCAGGAAAATATTAATTATTATTAAAATAATTATAATTATTAAATAATTGTTAAATAATAATAAATAATTATAAAAATCTCAAAACGAGGTGAATCTCCTGGTAATCCTTTGATTTTGGCAGTATCTTATCTCTTATCAGAGTATGACACTTATTTTTGTATTTTGCTAAAAAGCATCCAACATCTGGCAAATAATTGATGGCAAGACAGCAGACTCATTGATCATTTCAGCTTACAGTGGATGTCTGGTTAGACTGAATGTTTGATTTATCCAATTCAGTATTCAGACATTCCATGTTTTATTTGGCTTTGCAAACAAAAGCATTTTTTAAAAGAGAAAGAAAAAAGCCCAATCCCAGCACTACAAAATGAAAGAAAAGTTCAAGTGGCATTTGGTCTTCCACTGGAATAATGAAGAAAAGTCCAGTTGTACAAAGTCTCCTATTATGTCAGGAAATGGATGTCAAAATAATACATTATGATAGAAAAATTTTCTGAAGATCTGCAATGTTTTTCTTTTCTTTCAGCTAAATTGTTTAGTTCTTTCCCAGCTCATGAAAAGAGTAATCCAAACTACTGGTCTACATAAAACAGCCTTCACAACTATCATATACCAGTCATATTCCAATAAACTAAGTTTCAAAACACTCTCAACGCCCTCTCATCTTGCTGCCAACTCCACTGTTACTTTATTAATATAACAGCTACATGTAGCATCTCTGGCCACATAACCACAATAGTAACCAACTATTGTGATAATGAATTTACAATACTTGATGTGTGCAAACATGTATGCATTCTACATATGGAGCAGAAGGCAATTAGCAGAAAACACTACACAAGCAGAATACATCACTACACAAGTTAACCCTGTTCCATAAAAAATAATCTCAGTCAGTACACAGATAAAAAAATACTTACAAACCCTCTTCCTTCCCACTTATTTCACTGTTTGTTAGACTCAACATACTGCACAAATACCACTCAGTTCTAAACAGTCCAAAGGAAAGAAAACCTGGGGCTGGTGAGCATTCACGGAAATGAAAACTGCAAGGAAAGCCTGAAATCCAACAAAACCCAACAAAATTTTTGTTTCAATACATTTTCAGTTTCTCAGATTCAAGCAATATTACCATATCTGACACCTTTACAAAGCATAGTTTTCAGTTCCTGCAATCATGCATTTGGATCTAGGAAAGGACTGTCCAAAAGCGAATTGTGCTTTACACTTTTAGTAGGAAAGCATCACAGTACTGCTTTCTCCCCAGCAGTCTCCGCCTCTGTCATTTAGTCAAGCATGTTTTGCAGGCACACAACCAATGCATCATCTCTGCACATGATGAGAAAGCAGCTGCTCATAAGAAGGCGATAACGTTTTACAAGCAAACACCAAAACACATTAAGCACAAATCTACTCACTCACTTCCAATCCCCTTGCTACATTTTCAAAAACTCATTTCACAGTCCCTCCAGAAGTGATCTCTGAAAACTCAAGGTGAGAAAAAAATCATAAATCTTTCAAAGTCTAAGAATTTTGTGGCATTTAAAAGCTGTTACTTTTTGTTTGATACTTTTGTGTGAGCTTTTCTCAGCAGAAAGCAGATTGTCCTTCTGTTATTTTCTAGCTATAAATGGGTGATTCGTAAGATCTATGATAATGTGTTTTCTATTAAAAATATATATACCAGAAAACAGCACACAACGAATTGTATAGTACTGGTAATTATACAGACTTTCTATTGTTATATTTCACAGTTCACCCATGGTACACTTAGTGTATAAATCACTCACAACATTTTTGTGCATTTAACTTGAATTCTTCAGTATGCAGTATCCTTTATTTACTAGGATTGGATCCTATCACAGAATGGCCTGGTTTGAAAAAAAAACCACAAAGATCATCCAGTTTCAACACCCACCACCCCACTATGTGCAGGATCAACCACCCAGCCCAGGCTGCCCAGCGTCACACACAGCTTGGCCTTGAATGCCTCCAGGGATGGCGCATCCACAACCTTCTTGGGCAACCTGTTCAGTGCGTCACCACCCTTTGAGCATATCCTATTGTATCCCTTCATTTTGCTTTCCTCCTCCCTTACAAGAATAAAATAAATTAAGAAATATTTACTGTATAGATAAAGATGGAGTTCTGCTTAAATTTCGTATTTGGTTCATGATTGTCTCTTAGCAGCAACACAAACCTCTACTTTGCAAAAGTCCTATACTTTCTTTGAGATCCTTTGTTCAATTTTAACACAAAAAACAAACAAACATGCAATTAATCTCAGTTGGGTTCTGGTAGGGCAACTAAGACTACTTTATGGTTTTAATCATAACCATGATTGTAGTAAGACTCATCCATGCGACCTTCAGGAAATAGCACAAGAAAAGGTTTATCCCTATCCAGATGCTCTTAAGTTCACCTTCTCTTACAGCTTCCACTGCAAGTTACACTGTATACACACAGTTTGGAAATCATAAGGACTAACTTTGGTAACTAATGACAGAATAGTTGAAGTCTGTACTTTTATCCAACCTTCTGCTCCAACAGAGCCACCTACAGCAACTTGCCCAAAACCAAGTCTAAGTGGCTTCTGATTATCTCCAAAGAGGGAGACTTCACAGCCTCTCTGGGAGACTGTGCCAATGCTCCATCACCGGCACAGTAAAGACTGCTTCCTGATGTTTAGACAAAACGTTTGGCATTGCAGTTTGTGCCCACCACTTCTTGCCATGGCACCCACTCAGTACCCTGGGTACATCCAACCAGAGCCGAACAGAGGGGGCAGAATCAGATGGCTAGTTGATATTAAACAGATGCAGTATGCAAGGGGCCTTCTACAGCCCTAAAAATCACAGACACCTGCAGGAGAAGATTTCTTTCTACTACCTGAATGTTCTGTATTTAAACATAAGGTGACATATATCCAGCATTAATACACATTCATGCTAGACTCTAAGAAAACCCTTATCAAATATCTGAGTTGTCAACTTTATCTTTCACAGGATTAGTGTTAAACTATTTTACCACATGCAAAATGACAATGATACACTGTTATTATTATTTCCATCTCCCCTTCCAGTACCAAGTCTAGAAACAGAGAAAACACTTGACACATTAGAAGGAAAAGAAGACACTAAGTTTTACAGAGTGGTCTGGATCATTGTATTAACAATAATAAAGCTGTAACACACAACATTTTAAATGTATTAAACCTGCGGGATTTAAAGCTGGAAAGCTAACAGGGCAATATCTGTAAAAAAGCCACGATGAACATGAGGTAAAAAGAAAGAGAGTCAAAGCCAGAAAATACGTCATGCAGGGCAGATAAGAAAAAATTGCCCTCAGGATAGTTTGTTTAGACCAGAGAGCATAAAAAGAAAATCAAAGGAGATCAAAGAGCAAAAAAAAGTCTTGGTAAGAGAGAGTACACTCTCTACAAGATCTAGAGGAGAAAAGGAAGCATAAAATAAGCCAATTGTTTGGTGAGATCTGAACATCTATATCCGGATCTAAAGAGAAACTCCAGAAGATTGCTACCAAACAAGCAAGCAGATTACAGAGCAGATCAGCACACAGAGATAGAGGATGGAGAATATAAGTTACACAGAAAATAAAGTGAGAAGAAACAGTTCAAGATGGCTCACACAAGCACAGGGAAATCTGAAAGCTGCAGAAAGATAGCATAAGCTGTAAAGCTCTTGCTAGATTATGTCAATCTAATCTGAAGAATGCATGAGACAATGGTGAGCAATTTGGTGCCTGCACTTTAACATACTCTCATGAAGTTCCTGCATTCAAAGAACTACTCCTCCACACTTAAAAAAGAAAACACAAAAACCAAAAGCTAAGATAACAAAGTCTTAAATAAAAATACAGAAGTTCTTCAGATGCAAATAAGGCCTCATATTCTGAAAAACATGCCTTTTTTTTCAGCCACATTTGTTGGTTCAATACAAGATATTACCACACATAAACTTGAAATTTAAAGTTGACTTAAATTTTCTGCTTTAAAAAACATTGAGCCAACATCCCAAATCCTTAAGCCTAAATGTATTTTAAGCTGCAGTAATCAAAGCCATCATAGGCCTACTAGAAAATTCTATTTCTTACACTACTTTCTACTGCAGCTATTTGTTGTAAAGAACTGGACCATGCTAGTAAAATGGCAACATGAAAAGTAGTACTCCCTCAACTGGCTAGCAATGCTGTGCTCAATGTATTCCAGGATATGGTTGGTCTTCTTGTCTGCCTGGGCACACTACTAACTCATGTTCAATTTGCAGTCAACCAAGACCCCCAAATCCCTTTCACTAGGGCTGCTATCCAGTGTCTCATCTCACAGTCTATGTATAGCCAGGGTTTTCCCTCCCCAGACAACATCAGTAACAAAACAAAGCATAAAAAAGGAACTTTTCAGTATTCTGTTAGCATTACTTAAGCGTCTATTTGTAGAGTTTCACTAAAGAAGCACGGATTTAAATTCCACTGAAGTCTATCATCCATGGTCTATGGTCCATCACCATGTGCAGTGTATTTCATGCTCCAGTGTTTCAGTCATTTTGTCTTGCATTATATCTATGGGCTTACAGACTTCTTGTTGAACCACTAAATGAAAAGGCCAAAACATCCCTGTTATTACAAACTAAATAATATTTTTATGGTAAAGATGATGGGTTTGTTTTGTTTTCATACAATATCTTTCCTGAGCTTTTGTCATTTCTTGATGATTCTATATTGCAGCTCACTTGAATTCTATTGAAAGAAAAAGCTCTACTCAAAACTCGCATGACTATGGCTGTAAAACAAGAGTCTCCTTGTCTATGACAGCCTCTCTACTGCTATGTTTCCACAGAGTAAGCATGACTATATAACAAAATGAACTGTTCTCATAAAACACTTCATCTACATGATTTGTAAAGCCCAGCAAGATAGTTTCCTTACATCTTCGTCATATTAAAAAAAAAAAAAAAAGAGGAAAAAAAAGAAAAAAAACTCATTTGCTACATGTATATACACCTTGTTCCATCCTTTTGGAAAGCCTATCAAATGCCTCTCTTGTCCATTTCCCTTTACCTTACTCACGCTTCAAGACTTAAACACAATACAGCCAGAAATTTAGTTGTATCTCCTGAGCTGTGATATGCCTTGAATGCTTAAGTCTTTGTCAGCAATCTGTTGCCACTGGAAGACTCCTTGATCCTCTTGCCTCCGAGTTGAGCGTTCTGATAAAGTCTTCCATCACCAACATTTGCTATCAGTAGGGAGAGTTTCTTCTGATTTGCTCTTTTTTTCCCTCAGAAGTTGTATTCTATACAACACTAGCTGCTATCCCAGGTGCTTACAGAGGTCTGAGTAGCTTCAAACAAACAAACAAAAAAAAAAAAACCAAAAACCCCAAACCTTTGTGTTTTTCAGAACTTCAGAAAAACAAAGACAGTCCAAATTCCTTTTCAGGTAAGTATGAAAATCTTACTTTACTGCATTCTACACAGTATGGAACTACAGTTGTATATGGTAATGCACAGAGCTGCCACTTTTAAAATCATTGGAAAGGCACTGATAATAAAAATAAATTTGTTTCTTATATGGCATTGTTTCTGTATATGGTATTCAGTCTAGAAGATGACACATGGGAAGACAAGCACTCATTCACACAAACTTATAGGAAGAAAGAACTGTCATTACTTTAAACAGAGCAATTGTTTTTCCTATGTGAAGTTTTATGCAAAGTATTAACAATGAAGCTAAAATTATGCATCTATATGAAGCATTAGACAAAAGAAGGAACAGTATGAAAGTGCAATCCAGAACATGCAATACCAAAGAAAGTGTACAACACGAAAACAATTGCCAAAGCTTGCAGCAAGTTAAAAACAGAATTATCTCTCAAAAGCAGTTTATGGTAGGATTTGAATGGGAACAGAGGAAATAAGCCAGTGGAATACTGAAAGGGAAGTTAAGCTAAGAAATCAATGTAAGATCTCTGCAAAAGACTGTTTAGAAAGCAGGAATCAGATGAAAGTTGTTAAAGCAGAAATCACCATAATAGAAGCAGAAACATTCAACCTCACAACATCTTTCTTCTCTGGACTCCAGTTAACACAGTTCTCCATAACTGACCTGATTTTAACTTAGCATCAATTGAAAATATATCTTTAAGGAAAAAGTTACAACTTTTGTTTTAAACAATATATGTATATATAAAGATTAAAGATACCTATATATATATATATATATCTTTATATATATATATAAAGAAGCTATTTCTATTCCCTATATCACATTTAGTCTACACAGTTTAGATTATTGGGAATAGGTCAGATTAAGAAATTAGCAGCGCAAGAAAAAAATAAAAATCAGTTGATCAATAGAATACTTGTTCTTGGATGCCCTTTAAAAAAAGAGGAGGCTTAAAAGTCAATGAAAAGACGCAATGATAAACAAGCTACATGGAGAACAAACACCACAGTCCCATTGTTAGTTTGCAGAGCAGTAGGGTAAATTAAGTCTTCTGCAAGCAGAACAAAACAAAAGCTTTAAGGCCAATATCTAAAATATCAAGCACAGGGAAGTATTCTAAGTAAGGCTGATGTTTTGGCTAAAAATATGAGTGATGATTACAAATATGAGTGGTGATTACAAATGAAATACTTTTCAAAAGTCAGTTCTGAAGACATGAAAAGTGAGATCTACTAAGGTTATCTAGTAGAACTCTTCAGAGTTGTGTGACACTGATCTAGCACAACAGCTTATGCAGAAATTCCTGTAATACCTCTTTAGTCAGAGAACGTTGCTAAAGTAAATCATTCCACTTCACATCAAAGAAAATAGAAAGTCTACTTTCTGTTACATCTTCATATTTGCATTTTTCTAGCAGCACCACACTTGCACACTTACATTCAATATAGCATTGCTAAGATCCTGCTTCTCTAGCAGTGTTTTTCAGTCAGCATTTTCACAGTTTGTTTTTTGTTGTTGGCTTTTAAACTGCAAACCTCTTAGTATTCATCTTGATTACATTTTACACTGTTAACATCTGCCTCTTTGTTAACTGCTTTACTTCCATTAGCTTTTTACATGGAACTTCCCAAATGTTAGAAGCCCTCCTAGATTAATTTTGTCAGCAAACACAGTTGGTACAATCTTCACTTGCTTCATTCACTCATGACAACTTTTTTACTTCATTTTAAACCACTGCACAGTTTCAGTACCTCAATAAGTAACGTAACTTATTAAAACCATAGCTGTTAGAGGTCTGAATTTACCACACAAAAACATTCTGTTAACTGAGGGTGCACAAAAGCAGAATTTTACACTCAGGGTAAAGCCGCGTACTCAGAGATGTGAATGCTACTTATTGCTTGCTCCATTATTACATGCTTTTCAGTTAGTTTACAAGGTCTATTTCCTCCTCTTCCCCCCCCCCCCCAACTTGTAAAATGGAAATTCTTATTTACAACTTTTTTCTATGATCTACCCAATTGTAACCACAGTTTTTCATCTATGCAACTAAAGAACACATTGGTCAATTGGACAGCCCCTCTACCATTACTCCTTAACTCCAAGGTTCTTAAAGAGTACTCCGAAGTTGAGACCTCAAAATTCTGAAACTTCTTTTGCCAGTTCTTTATGAATTTTGCTATCTGTCACTGCTGCTGTTACATACGGAAATTACAAAAGGCACTGAAGCAACAAAGCCATACTTGTTAAATGCAAGCCAATGAAAATCCAGGCTCACTCCTCCATCCCTGCACATTTCAGAATGAAATCGCAGGTACAGAGATAGATTACTGAGCAGAAGGGTCTTCCATTAGAGAAAGAAAAAAACCCCAATCTTGAATGTTATGAAACTTCAGAACTTTTACTTCCAAAGGTTTAGGCAACACTTTGGGAAAGGTGCTTACCTAAGGCCAGAGGCCTCTTTTTCAAATTGACTCCAAACATTGCACTCATGCAGGCAATTTTTATAATAACTTTTAAAAAGCAATAGATATTACATAGATATCCCCATCAGCCTGTAGGCTTCTAGAGGAAAAAAAGTTCCTATCCACATGTAGGAGAGAATTTCTGGAATTCAGAAAAGAGTAATTTGTTAGCTTTACTATGCTATCAGTTTATATGTAGAAATTTACCCCATGCCAGAAAAAAAAAATAAAAAAATGCTATAGTAAAATAAAGTTATTTACGTTAAACATTGAATTTAAGCTTCAGAACTTTTATTGCCTTGTATCTCTGTAATGAAATGTACTTTGCTCTTTCCATAATAACATGGAGAAGAACTTCTTTATGGTAAAGGTGAGAGAACACTGGCACAGGTTGCCCAGAGAGGTTGTGGAGTCTCCTTCTGTGGAGATATTCAAGACCTGTCTGGACACCAAGCACAACCTATTGTAGAGTACCTGCTCCAGCACAGGGGTTTAACTTGATGATCTCTTAAGATCCCTTCCAACCACCGTGATTCTGTTATATGCTCTAAACAGAGCAGAATTTTTCATCTGTAACCCATGACAAAGATTAATAATAAACATTTGTTGAAGCTAACAAAGAATTGCTTCACAAATGATGGTCACATTAGACATGGGGAGCCCAGGAGTTGATGTTTAAATCTGGTTTCAAATTAATGTTCATGTTTAGAATGCTGAGTTTAGCGAAATAAATTCCCAAAGCCATTCATATTCATATACAAATTCAAATACAATGTAAGGTTGAGCAATTTTACAGCATTTCTAGAGCTTTAAGAATTGATAATCTTGTCATGCTAAGTGTTCTTATGAAATCGTATCTACATAGATCAGAAAAAAAAAGTCTTCACTACTGGAATGCAATCCACTGAGGTTTGCTTCTAATCCAACTATAATTATATTTTAGCAAAGTTGCTTCTCAAGATCTCATGGTTCACTCTCTTAGAAGTTGCTAAGCCAGCATCTTTGTTTGATCCTTTCAGCTGAATATTAATACTCCACTGATAACTGATGGAATGTCTTACCTTACATTTACTTTATCAATATGATGGAGTATGAGAAATCTTAGAACCTATCTTGTCATAAAGAAAAATAGGAAAATATTTGAAATAAGCTATGAAGAATCGATAGATTTCTACAGGAGTGTTCTATCAATGGAACAGAACCTAATTAATATCTAATTTTCAGGCCAATGATCTGCAGAATGTAAAGCTATAAGGAGTGATTAGCTTCTCACTGAATTAGCTAGGCCAGAGGAAAAAGTATAAATTAGACAGTACTGAATTGTAAAGTGTAAACTGAAGACATGAAATTTGTTTGAAAAGAAACAAGCAAATAAAACTAGCCTATCAAACATGAAGAGGACAAAAAAAAAAACCAAACAAACCTCCAACAGTTTATGGCACACTAGTTTCAATGATAAAAGTAATCACAGCCTTCACTCTACAAACATTGATGGATTTTCTCTTGCAAAAGATTTCCAAAGCAGCCACAAGCATCAGGAAAATGTTACACCCCCCCCTTCCTACTGCTACACATTAAATATTCTTGCTTAATAATAACATCTAAGAAATCTTATTTACATCATTTTCCCTATTGTCTCTGATGAGAAAAATCATGGAATAATGCTTACAGGTTGAACAAATAACTTGATGCATAACTGTCTGCTTGGTTATAACATATACAAACAAAAAGCAAAGATGCTTTGCCCTCAAAAAAAACTTTCAGATTTCTCTCCTTACATTACTGCAACATGCAAAAGTAATGTTGAACTAATTTGTTTTTCCACTTAAATACTATTCCTCCTCAAATTTAAGGTCCAGCAAAAAGTACCAGAGACTACTATATAGAGGTCTGAGTTAGATAGAAAAACATAAGTGTGTTTTGTTTATTGTTGCTGCTGTTTTACTCAGGTGATGCTCTTCCACTTCTTGCCATACTCAGCTGTTGATAGCATACTTCAAAATTCTCAAATTTCAAGTTCTCTTATCTCCCAAAGTAGCAAATATAAGATGCCATAAGCGTCATTTTACTATAAGAGCACAGTATTTTACCTGCATACATTAGCATTACTTGTGATTTTATGACACCCACAATCAAATGCATTCATGACTGATCACGCTTGGGGCTGTGTAAAGACTCTGAGCAAGTGCATCTGGAGGTTTCCTATATTCTAGATGCTGATCAGAAAATGAAACTGTAGTGTTTATTGAGATAAGAAAGATGGTTTAAAATCAGAACTAGTGAAGGAAGGCCACAGTGATGAAGATGGCTACTCTGCTTCTATATGCAATATTAATTTAGTAGGTAAACAAGTCAGAACCTTAGGTGAGCTCTCCTTGGACTTTATTCTTCCCCAGTCATATAAGTTTAAGTATTAGCTGCTGAAGTGTAAGTCATGAACGAGCCACTAAAGCATCTGTGTATTAATTATCCTATTCAGTGTTTTCCACTGTAGAATAATTCTCTTTCACAAACTTTTGATTGCAAAGAGATTCAAAAAGACTCACACTTTTTTTCTTTCTTGAGAGACTACTGTGAAATGAAAGAACTATTGCTGCTAGACAGACTTTTATGCTACTTAGCCATCTGCAGCTCGTTAATAGAGGTACAGCCACACATATAAAGCTGAAAATTCCATCTTTGTCCCTGCAAGTAGTAACTGACTTGAGCTTTCAACCAAACTAAGTTATCATCAGAAGAAGCAACCTTCAGGTTAACAATTACTCAAATGTTGTTCACACATTTGAGTGCTGTATTTACATATACAAAACCTTACAGATTAAGTTGTGTGAATAATTTAATTAGATCGAGCATCTTTGTCATTTGAAATGGCTGCCTCTGAATAAACTGATTTCCCCTCATTTTCGTTCTTGTTATACAGTCAAAACTAAGAGTAAACCAATTTATAAATAGGATATAAGGTGAACAAGAACAGCATGATTCTAATAATAATTATCTAACTATTTCAAAATAAAGAAAAGGCAAATTATGTGAGCTTTTATGAAGTTTCACAAAAGCAAAAGCATACGTAGACTTTGTGTGTCATCAAATGCTACAGAAAGGTCCTATCTGATACACTGTGCAATCCTTCTTAGTACCCTTTCCTATCATCCAGTTTATAATGAATTCCTTCTTGATATGAAAAACAATCTCTCACCACTGAGAAAGCATTGGTCATCTTTTCAGAGATGATTCTTGAGGCCTGAAAAAGCAGTTTGGTCATAACATGGCCACTAATATTAATGCCTGTGATTTAAACAGTCACTCTGTCAAGCATGAGTGGTGCAGTGAATAGATGCTGGACAAATTAGCATGTAAGATCATGCACATAATGAATAATAAGAAGCCTTTTAGGGCCTGAGGCACTGGCTGCACAACTGTACAAGCATTCCCCACATCAAAGGAATAGCTTCAGGCAATTTAAGCACAGCAAAATTTAACATCTTTTCTGAAGTTCAACAGGTGTGCCTGATCCTCAATCTTCTGAGTTCCAATATAGTTCATACTACTTCTTCCATTAATTGTGACAGATAAAATTGTTGTTCTATACAGTACCTCCTCGTAGAAACAAAAAAGCCAACACTCAAAGCACAAAGATAGTCATGTTCTACATTTCCAAGGGACGTGAGACTCCTATTAACACAACTAACACTTATATGTGAATCATCAAACCTGAAATCCTTGTAATTTAATTTGCAGAACTAAATGTAAACTTTACAACTCAATGTATCCAATTTTAGCCACAGAAATTTTTCTATTTTACTATTACAAACACGTAATAGAGCTAGGAATGCTAGAAAGCAGTGGCTTGTTTAGATCTAGAAAGGAAAACATATAGATGCATCCAAATAATAATCCTCTTATCAGAAGGAAAAATAAATAATACGAAGAATAAAAAAATTATGTAATACTAAGAATAAAATAATTATGTGTGTCTCAAAAATATATAAACAATGAATCCTTGAAATGATCCTCTGATTGGGCTATGGCATTTACCAAGGGCATTTCAAAGCAGGCAAAGTACAGATTTAGAGTGTCTGAATTAGCTTTCTTTTAATTTGTGACACAAATTTCCTATGAACAGGCTATATACTTTATAACACAGAGGTAGAACTGATTTGTCTTGCTTTGACAATATATATTTTGACTATATATATATATAATTCACTGGGAATTCATTCACAGGATGACAGTAGACAAACAAAAAAAAGCAGCAACTGAATCAAGCCTTCAGATTTGCTCTTGAACTGCTCTAACAGCTTCAAGTGCTAGTGTCCTATGAAGAAATGCCTACTCCAAAAGTTAACAGAAAATAATCAGGTTAAACATCTCACTAGAAATCAGTGAAAGTTTGCAACACCATTTAATTCTCCCTGATACAATCCATATGTGGGAATACCATCAGGTCACATCAAGACTCATTTCAAAGTTGTATGAGGCGAAAGCAGAAAAGAATCTGTGTTCCCACAGTTTTGATGCTAAACAAGCAGTTTATCAGGTTTACAAAGCTAACGCAGACACTCTGCTTTATTGATATTATCCTAACACTCCATTCATATAGATTTGTGCAAAACTATCTCCTCCCTTAGCTTCCATGAAATTAAGCTGGATATTCCATGCATCTCCTTCCTCTACAGCCAAGCTCCTTTTTTGTCCTGCTTTCCTCTACAGTATTTCTCCTGTCTCCAAGACTGTCTTGTTTGCTCTAGTTATTCCTCTAAATTCTTTCCAAAGTGATCTATACAATTCTTGTACATCTTTGAGTTCTAAAAAGTAACCTGAGGAAATGCCAGAATAGCAAGCTCAAAAGCAACTAAAAAACATGTGGCGAGGTTTGTACTAAGGTAAGTCTGTTCCAGACAAAGAGAGACGAAGGATCATCATGGACTATGTGTGCTAGCAGCCATTTTTTTTTTAGAATAACACTTCTGAATGAATTGCAGCGTAGTTCACAATGCAACGGAAGTTTAAAGATAAGAGGAAGAGAACTATTCTAATAGCAATTTGCCTTCATGGAAGCAGGTATACAAAAAGATTTATGTTACAAAAAGATAATTAGAAGAAAATGAGAACTCTAATAAAAGAAAATAGAGTTTAAAAAAAAAATAAAAATTAAACCCTCTTCCAGTAGTAGAAAATATTCTCCTGTATTTTAAGCCTTTTTTTTTTTTTTTTGCTTTTTTTTTTTTTTTTAACATATTGTGTCACTTAGGATTTAGGAAATTGACATCCTTCGATTACTGACCACAACATCACTTAGTCCACCGCTCTCAGCTCAGAAACCACCATTCCTCCACTGGCACCATCACTGGGCTGAAGAGATTCTCACTTCTACTTTGGGAAGTAGGTTGCAGCTGACTGCGGACAGCTACCAGAAGAGCTGGTCAGGGGCATCACTTTCCAGCTGTAATGCCCAACTTGTTTGAACTGTGGGAAGGGCGTACCTTACAGCAGGCAGGACTGCTCCTGGTCTGAAGTGGTGGAAAAGTGGGATTATGCAAATAGTATATAGGAAAACACAGGAAGAGGCTGTCCTCTGTCTTTCATCTTAAATTTTGTTGGTGCTTTCTTACAGGGAGCTTTTGTTTTTGTTTTTCCCCTCTTCTGGTTATTCACTGCACAAAACACATCATTCAACATGCACTACATTTTAATGTAATCCTTAAAACTTTGCTCTTGAGACTAGGAAGAAAAAAAAAAAAAAAGCTAATTGCTGAGAAGTAGCACATGCAATCCCATCGATATATAATTTTTTGGCAAAAAAGTGATATGAATTTGGCTCACCCGCAATGCTAATAAATGCCACCACACAGTTAGACTATGAATTAGTTTGAAAGAGGCTTCTCCCAATTTGTCCTGTTAGAGCTGTTTCTCTATGTAAGCTGAATATTGACTGCAGCAAGAATTTGAACAATTTTTTTGCAGGTAAGTTCCAAAACACTACTCCTTCTCAACAAATGAAATTATGTAATCCATAACATCCTTCTTTAATGCTAAAGTATAAATGAGTCAGAATCAGTTAAGCTACTGTTTCTGGTCAGCTCTGGTACAATTTATGTTTCTCTAAGGATCTGAAATATCCAGTAGCACTTTTTTTATTGTAATGATTAATGCGACTTCAAAGTATGACTAAAGAAGTCAGAAAATTACACGATTGACTTTTTTGTTGTTTGCAGACAACATTTCAAAGAGCAACCACACAACAATACTATTTAAACAAGTAAATTGATTTCCACTAATTATAAGTTAAATCTCTCAGGAAGAATTGTGTAAGAATGTATTATTTTTTAATGGAGAAATGCATATATTATTTAGGAAAATAAGAAATTTGGCAGAAGACTTAGGAACCCATCAGCACATAAAGAATAGTTTAAAATGTTTCAAAAACTTGTCCTTTTCTTAAGAACTTCGATATATTTTCAGTAGAAAGTACTATTTGACTGTAGAGAATATACAAAATGAAAAACAGTTGTTACAGTTGGCTTTTATTTTCCCTCTACATAGATTTTAACCTCCAGTTACTTCTCCAGGTGATTAGAAATGTTCGTTACATCTAAATACTTAATTTAAAAAATAAATTAAAATATATCCTCATGTTAATCATAATTAATTGTATTTAATATAAATACAATATTATATATGTACATTAGATCTAAACATCCCCAGATACTTAGAGACATTAGTTAAGCGCACTAGACAATGACTCAAGTACTTATAGCTAAGACCAAGTCCCGCTTCCTGAAAAAGCAAAAGTGCTAAAACATTTGGTCTCTGTGTATGTACAGTTGGAAGACGTAGAGTCAACAAGCATACAGTTAGAAGAGTAGCACAGTTAGGATGGTACCTTACAGATGTTATAGTTTAAAAGATTATTGTGGTCAAAAAGAGACTATCAAGAAAGAAATGCTCACCCATATCCAAGTATTTAGGCTCATAGCGGAAAACTCCAAAAAGGAGGGATCTCCAAAAAGAGATCCTTCCCCAGTGGCAGCAAGCTCCTAAATGGGGTCTAGGAGGGGCAGAGCCTGGCACACAGTTGTCACACAGCTGAACTACCTTCACCTGTGCTCCCACAACTGACCCAATCCTTGCCTCTGGTGATCAATCAGTGGTTCAGGCCTGACTCAACAGTTCCCACACAGTGTCTTTCAGAAAGACAAGACAAAAACCAAAGCCATAAAGTTCTGCAATTAGACATTTGCTATGAGTTTTCTGACATTCTTACAATATTGAAGTTTGCTAGATCTTAATGCACACTTAAGGATCTCTTTCCCTTGTCATCTTCAGCATAGAGCATACAACAGTTCTTTACAGAAGGGCAAGGTTTATCTTTCCAAGTGAAAAAGGAATTTGATCATATTCTGTGTCACAATTAGTTCTTCTGCAAACAAACACTTCATTGCCATAACAAAAACCAACCAAACACACTCCAGTGCAAGAGGGGTACTGGAGTTAGGCTGGGCAATTATTGTACCTGAATGAGTTGATCATTTCAACCGAAGTAGGAGTCTCTGGTTTCCTTCCTTTTCTTTAGACAATTAATACTTACTCTTCCTACCATTATGTGCAATGTTTAATAAACTTCAGAAAGACAGAATACATATAAGCAAGTACTGTAGATTATCCATATTATCACTTTTCTTTCCTGTTGTCTTAAGTCAGACACATGACAGTTTCAATATTCAAGCTCCGTCAGAAATTTTCCAGCAGTCCCATATATTCTCAGATCTGAGCTGCTGTATCTCAAAACTATTCTTACACCAAATTCCCCAAACTCAGATCTCACTGGTGTTTAGATGCAAGCTATTACTGTCAGCCAAAAACTCTGATGCATATTAAAAATTTAAGGAAGCATAAACAAAGCTGAATGTAGTAACAAAACAGGTTACATAAGGATATTCTGATTGCATCTTCATAATTTAGGTCAATAAAAATCCCTCTGCTTTCATTCCTACATTAATTTGCTGTACTGTTCTTTTTTTCCTGCTTTTGCAATGTCATGAAGGTCAGTTAGTCTTAAATCTACTTACTACAAAGAATGTGGGTCCAGGAAATCATCATTTTCTGGTATGAGTTTTAACCTCCTGCTTATATGAATACATCATTAAGGATAAAGAATTCCAAGTTTCTATTTAGGACAGAAAACAAACAGCAAGCAACGAACTTAAAAAGACATAGATTCCACACAGTCAGGGAAAGAAAGAATAGATGAAATTTAACTTCTATCATGCTAGAAAAATACTCAACAGCCCAGCACTCACAAATAATACTTAAAATAATTTTTAAAATGAATAGATCTTAAAACAAACAAACAAAAAAATTCCAATAAAAATGCTTTCTTAAAATTTTACCAAGCTTCTGTAGGTTTAGCCTGCGTGGCTGAGAAGAGGAAGAAAAGTACACGGTGTAACCAATGACTTCTCTCCAAAGGCTTCCATTTTATCATACATTTCACCAATGGAGGTTAAATACAACACATTTATTCTTTAAACTGTTGAGCTGTTTATGGTGCTTACCTAAGCTCTGCTGCATTCTCTTGATTCACAGATACTGAACATGGGGCAGATGCTTAGATGCTACTTTTAACATATGTTAACTGCTTTCACTGAACAAGAGTTTTCTTCCTCAGATAGATTAAAATCAAAGTGATATCCAACATTAATTTTCATATATATATGCCACAGCTACATAAACAAATAACGTTAGCTACTTCACCTATGGAAGAATAGATGTGCACTAGTAATAGTCCAAAATAGCACCTTTTCTGGCATTTTCTGTAATTCTCTCTGACCTTAGCTTTTCTTAGATTTTCTGTACCGAAATTCAAAATAGCTTTTCAATTCCATCTGCATACGAAGATTCTGGGCTAAGATTATTTCTTCTTATTAGTATCACCATGTTTGTTTGAGAGTGTCGGTAGGAATGCCTCAAGTACTGCTCAGTGCAGCTGTCATGCTTCCATACAGAAGATCTTAGAGGCAACAACTCTCACATACGAAACTTGTGTAGTTTAATATTTCAAAACATCCTATGTCTTTTTTTTTTTTTTTTTTAGCAAAAAATGCTTGAGAGTGTGAAACTATGTGGAATCAAGTGATCGTACTTTCTCCTTTCTTGAGAAAATAGTTCTTTGCATTATTAGTTCCTCTGATAAAATAAAATGTAACTGTGTCTATGTGTAAGAATATTCTTTATACTACAGAAGAGAACCACAACATCAAAATTCGCTTCATACTTAAAAGATGCATGTTCAAAATCCCCATTAGGTTCCTTGAGACAGACCTCCCTTTACTCTTGTTTTCCAAACAGGCTGTTTTGTAGTCATATGGTGTCATATAGCTTTTTGTGAACAGCTACTCATGTGTTACACAACAGACTGTTAGACTTTACTATGCCCTATTCCGCTGTCCTTCGTCCTCTTTGTCCAGACTCTAAAACTAAAAAGTGCAAAGCATATGACTCACATTGTGTTCTGAAATCAATTATGTATTACACTATGTGCTCACATTCATTGGACACATCCTCTCTGACTGGTTTTGTAGAGAAAACGTGGACGTCATCAGCCAAGTAATAAATGGAGATAAGAAATTTTGATTCCAGTGTAGGTGACAGTGTATTAATAAGCACTGAAGTACACAGAGCAAGCCACGCCTGAACTCCAGCATGCCAACCCCAAAGCTTGTTACATGGATTTCAGAAGGAAAACGGCAAAATCTCAGGGAATATGTGCCATTAGGGGAGGAGAAAACTGCAAAGATGAGTATGCAAAAAAAAAACAAAAACAAGCAAACAAAAAGAAACGAAAAAAATGGAAATTGAGCAGACAGAGATTATGTATGTAGCAACTAAAGACTCAGTCTAGTCTAAACCTATGCCAAGTAACAGGCTAACAGGCTGCCTGGTGTGCAAACACAGTTAGCTATCATTTCCTGTGAACCAGTGCCTACATCTGACAAAGCATAAACCCTACATACAGACGAAAGCCTGTTAACAAAACACCACCAAGATGATTTTACTAACAAGTGAAGAGCTACAAACAAGCCTATCATTTTTCAAAACATCTATAAAGCAAAGTTCTATGGGATTCTTAGCATGCTGCGTATTGAAGATTGTATCTCAGAGAAAGGGAAGGTTGTAAAGCTTTGTTGTTGTTTTTCCAGCATTAAGACACACTGTATCACTTCCAGAAATGCAGTCCTAGAGCATGTGATGAAAGTGATGAATTCCATCAACAGAAACATTGAGCATACAAACATAAGGAAAAAACTACAAACTGTTAGTAAATAATTTCAAAGATGAAGTTTGTCCTTATTAAGCAAGATAAAATTCTAAAACTCAAAATCCGTTGTTAAATGGTTTGCAACAAATTAAAGTGTGAAACCAGTGCAGCAGATGCTTTGCAATGTAGTGTTTGCCTGCACATATAGGAAAACCACCTTCCCTCCGTTCTGCTCAAAAGTTACTCCAAAACAGCCTTCGGAAGTAATAATGTTGATCCTTCTGATTCTCAGAACTTCCTTTGAAAACTCCTTATTTTATTTGCTTCTTACTGAGTACACATTTGTATTCCATTAGCAAAATATCTACCTTTCTGATCTGGCAGAGCACTTCCCACAAAGGAATTAAAAGAAAGGATATTGCACACAGGTTTGTGTTAGCCTCTCTGCACAACGATAGCAACACATTCCTGTACTGTCAGTTCACACAAATCGTGCAGGGACTATACAGCCATGTGTTTATTAACACCATACAACTGCATTCCATAAACTGGATTGTCATCCATAAATATGATGCCCAGGAAATCTTAACAAACTGTCAATAGCTGAATTGGGCAGGCCTTCTTATTATCTTTTGTTATGATTTTTATTAGTTTAAAATATATTATTCAATTTGGTGCACTAATAGTATAAACACATACTGCCTATTGATTGAACAGGATAGATAGCATATTGGTAGGCCTAAAAATCTCAAGAATACTATTCCTGTGACATGCCACATTTGCAATGGCTTTTTGATTCATTTATGTGTGCTGCATGCTGTTGAAAAGCAGATTCTTGGACGATGGTGGGTGGAAATCTACGCAAAAATTGTAATATTCCTACTCTTTATTCAGAGGAGATCTTTTAAACAAAAGAGGCTATGGATGTGTACAGAAGACAGTGCATTGTGCTTTTAAGAAGCCACCTGAAACACAGCTACCATCTGTTACAAGTGTACAATTGTTCAGCACTACAAAAGTAAGTGCAGAACGTGATCTAATAGAACAATGATTTACTGTGTTTTGTTTTACTTCATTTGTTTTACTTGAGTAGCAAGAGCAATTAGCTTTTTAGTATAGGATGACCAGCTGTCCTGTCAGTCTGAAAGGATGAAAATTCACCTGTGGTAAAAACAGGAAAAGTACTGTTCGAACTTATTTAATTACATGAAATCATTCCATGATTCATGGGTATAACATCCAAGCTTCATTAGAGTCAAGTCACTCAAATACATTCATCTCTTGATCTCAAATATATAGATGATCCAACACCTAGTTGTTCCCAAAGATACCTGTGAAGTATTTCAGATCACTTTTAAAGTTAAATGTTTGGAAAAACAATAAAATATTGTGAAATGCGAATGATAAGGGTGGTAAGTAACCAAGTGGTTTTCATACAATCTACTTTTACTTCAAACTGGGAATATGGCTTCATCTAAGCAGTTTGAAGGAAGATTGTGTATATGTTACTTGTCTTAAAATACTACTGCTTATATCACATAGTAATGCAGTTAACTTGTTTAAAAAGCATGGTATTTTTGACTCCTCTTCAGCTTGAGAGGCTCAACTATCAGATCCTCCTCAAAATATTCCTAGTTGATTTTGCCTGTACCTTTTCCTTTGTGTACATTCTTGATAAAATCCTATTACAGTGTACATTGCTCCTGACTGTACTCCTTGACTTTTAGACTACTTATTCCATTTGCCATTACTGTTTTTAATTACAAACATGCGCTTCAGACTTTCCTCCTGTTCCTACCAGACACATGTTTATGTCAATAAAACATTTTCTACCCCTGTATTCTAATAAAGGTACAAAAATCCTTCCTCTTACCCATAACTATTTTCTAATAAAACAAATTTAAGATTTCTAGACCTCATTCTTCTTCCTAGACCACTGTCCAGCTTCCCAACAGACAATGTGAGAGAAGGTCTAAGGGGTAGTCCTCTTAGCACTTTATTAAACATCCTTCAGATCTGTCTAACACTTATATATGTGTTCTAATATAACACAATCTTGCTAGTGCTTAAATTTATGAGGATTAGATTACCCACCATAATGCAGCCTTAGAGCAGAGTGTTGCAATTGTGAACTCACAGAAAATAATAAGCTTTTGTTACTGCTTCTTAATCAGACTAATTACTTTCCATTTCAAGCTCCAAACTGAATATTACTTTGCCTGCCTTCAGACAGTCCTAGAACCAGTTTCACTCCTGTTTTCATCCTGTGCGAATCAAAAGAATTTGCTCTTTTCTCAGGTGTTCTTATCATACAATAATCTCAGCACTGATCTTTGACCAAGTGTCCAGACTGAAAGAAAAACCTTCAACAACTCCATAAGAAAAGCAGAGAGAGATGATAAAAAAAAAATAAAATAAAAACCATAGCAAACCTCCATCAAAGAATGGAGTTGATCAATGAATGGATCAAGCAAAATTCCACAGGAAAGAAGAGTTCCAGAACCAACCAATGAAATGAATTCAAGCTGCAGCTGGATATGGTGTTAGAAAACTAACTACTCCACTTCTTCACAAAGCACTGTGCTCCATAGAAGGTGGGGAGGAAAAAAAACAAACAAACAAAACAACAACAACAATAAATAAAACTACAGGATGCTCTTACTGGTTGCACTAAATTCCACAACTATTGTACAATCAAGACTCTTGAAACAGATAAATGCTGACACCCCACTAGTCTCTAGAAAGTGAAGAAAAACTGTCAAGTGAATGCATTTAACTGTTATGTACGTGGATTTGAGCCACTCTAAGAAAAAAAGTGCATTCATACGGAACCAAGACTTTATATTCTTACTTAATAGTTTTACTGACACCACTTTTGATTTATACCTGGTATAGCCATTAAATAACTTGAAATTGATGACAAAGAGCTGTTTCAGAATAAGAAACATCCAATTCATTAAAAAAAAAAGTTTACTAAAGCATAACTTGGTGCTGCCCTCTTTCATCTTTGTCTATATGGATACATAAATAGAGGAAAAAAAGGCAATTGGAAAGTCTATTTCATAACACAATGTTTCATTATTAAGTGATGAAGAAGCATCAACCTCCAAACAAGCTAAACTCTTAGACCCCAAATAGACAAAGCCACCTTTCTTGTGTGTGTAACACTCAAGCTTTTCTTCAAAGTAGATTTCAGGTATAGAAATTAAATCTTTATGCTAGAAATTCTTTTTTTCAGTCAAGAGATGTTGTTTAATCCATGTACAGACTAGTTAACTCAGCTTCTAAAGCCATCAAGTTCTCCTTCTACACAAAACACATATGATAATTTATTTGAAATGTAAGATACTGAACTCGATCTCTTGTCTCTGCAAAATACTGGCCACACTATCAATTTGGAAAAGTAGAAGACCTGCTGATAACATTCTCAGCAAGAACACTCTTTAATCAAATTGTGTGCATGGGAAATTACAGTAAAATCACTGAACATGCAACACTCCATCACTCCTTGCTCTTTTTAAAATTAAATACTTCAAACTAGTGAACATCACAGAATGCATACTTCTGAATATTGCTTAAGAACGTTCTGTGTTTCAGCAAACTTTTTTGGGACCCCAATCTCTTTTGATAGCACCTCTGTTTTTTTTTCTAAATATGTTAAATTGAAGGTGAGAAAAAATAGAAACAGTCCTTTGACAATAATAAGTAACAACCCCAAATGCAGCTGTGATACTGAAAGAGACCCCTCACCTCTGCCTTCCATCCTTTCTCACTATCAACAAATCCCATAACACAATGAGAGATACCACACCACTAACTGTTTTCAGAAGGAATTCCATAGAGCTTTACACACCTATGCTATAGATTTCAATTAGCAGGTTTCCGTTTGAAACCCATGAGAACTGTTTGGTTTTTATTAATCTCCAATAACTACTCATTATTGCACCACATGCATGTTTTTATGGGTTTACAGCATTCCCCAGTAATATTGTGCAAGCAGCCTCTTGAAATCTGACTTCTAAATCAACTTATAATCATTAAGAAATAATTACTCACTTGAAAAATTCAGAAATAATTTGAAAACAATTGTTTTTTTGTTTTTTTGCCACTTTATAGAAATAAGAATGGATAAATTAGTAAAATGGCCTTATTGCAAAGTCATCCTGCTGGGAAGTATTGAGTGCATGTATTCAAAATCTGTATCCCAAAAGAGCAGTGAAATTTTGGAGCAGCAGCCTGGCAGTTTGTCATTCATCTGCAGACTCGTGAATCATTAATCTGAATTTCTGAAAAATCCTCCATTAGAAATGCCTGTCCCTCAGAGACTGAGGAATTCAGAGAAAGTGAGTTCAGGTTAGGAGTAACAGAATGAAGACAGACTGGAAGAACATAGTAAGGTAAAAAAAAAAAAAAATTAAAAATAATTTAAAAAAAAGGCAGAGAAAGACACACTAAAAAGAAAAAAATAAATAAAAAGGAGGGGGAAAAAAAATAAAGACTACTATTGGAACTAAGAACTCAACAGGATGATAAACACTGAATAGGACAAAACTAGTTAGCTTGTCAATGGAAGAAGAAACCAACCTTAGCATAAATAATGTAGTCCTTCCAACAGCTCTTAACACTGATTGTATGGAAACATTGTTTCATTGTGAGGAACCCTTCTAGATACTGAGATAATGAAAGATGAAAAATTAAAACACCGTGTTAGCCTCAGTCAGGCCATGCGTTAACATTTAACTCAACGATTAATGTAAATGCAGCTTTGGAACGTTCCCTGGATGTGTTTAAGAGCCGTTTGGATGTGGTGCTCAGATATATGACTTAGCAGAAGGTTGTTAGAGTTAGGATACTATGGTTAGGCTGTGGTTAGACTTGATCTTTGAGATCTTTTCCAACCTGCGTAATTCTATGATAAGTATGCTAATAAAAAAGGATAGGCTAACACAGTGCATGACTCTCCTCAAGAACTCCCCTTCTATTACCTCTTGTTCTCCCCGAAGGAAAATTCTTCATTTCAGCTATGTTTCTTACAGTTTACCACACTCTTTCCAGTAAAAAATATCCCTCAGAGAAAAACAGCACTATTGATTCCAAATGACTAATTTCTTAATGACTAAATACTATTACTTCAGCAACTGTTGTTTCATTTATGGTACCTGCTACCACAAACATCTTTTACTTCATAGAAGTACCTCAAATTCAAGCTTTCTGAATTAGAACATTAAATAAAAAAAATGCAAGTTTCTGAAAATCCTATGCTCCCACAAATATAAGGAAAGACTATTAAAAAAAAAAAAAAGGGGGGGGGGGGGGGGGGGGATAAAAAGCAAAGATTTAAAGGACACTTTTCTCAGTAAGAGAAGAAAACATTAACTGTTAGTTAGCATTAGTGTAACTTCTGAGCCACAATCCTACACCCTGGTTAAACCCAAAGAGGTGGCTGTGTAAAGATCTGAGAGAACAACTTTCATTTTAAATCAATTTGTTTCTATTAATAATTATTAGGGACTGGGCAGTAACAAAGACAACAGCTGTTTGTGTGTGCTGTTACTAAGACTCAAATTTGCGAGTATCATTTTGATAACAAAAAAAGTAGCAGCTTCTTTTTTACTTCATGTTTTTCAAAGCTATAATTATTCAGATATGAAATTTCTTCTATATCGCTTATATTTCCCCAGCTCAGATCATCCTTGATTTCAGACACTGGAACACAATTTAATTATTATTAAGGGTGTTTTCAAACATTCTTCCTTCTTGATCCAAAATAATCAGATACGGTCATTTCCTTCTAAGTAACCTGTAATGGATTCTGATGTGTGCTTCTGACAGCCTGCAATCTGAAATTATATTTTTCCTTCCATCTAATTAGACAGGAATTTTGGAGCTCTGATCCCTATTGCTGAAATCTCTAAAAATATGATATTCAAATATAATCATTTCCATCCTGATTTGCAGGTAAGCATCTAATAACTGGGATTTTGCCTACCAAACCTTAACCAGGCTATGGGTTACCAAACAAACATCAGATATCAAGCAGTGTAAATTATCAGGGAACTTCATAAAAAAAAAAAAAAGTTCAGAATGATAACCTCTTTCCTACTTTCCAGATATCATTCACTTTTTCTAAATAGTCATTACAGCCACTTTTTACTATGTATATTTTTATTTATTTTTAATTTCATCCCAATATTCCCAAGAATCATAACACATGACTGCAGATCACCCAATAAATTTCTGAGTAGTATTTCATCCTCTGTGCAACCTTCCCTTCTGTGATTTAAAAATGAATATCATTTGCAATAATTGTCCAAACTCTAAACTACATTGTATTTATGGAACTTGAATTCAGTTTACCATTATATGATTAGGGTTTGTTGTCACTAATTGCCCTTAAGAAAACAATCAATCATTTTCTTAAAGAAAGGCCAATTCACCAGACATCATATTGACTTGCTTGTTTGATTTTAGTTCCACATTTATATTTCTAACAACTGCTGTTTCCTCTGATAATGTCAACCATTGACTTGGGAGGCACCATGGTTACCTTTTGATGCCTTCTTCAAAAACAATATCCTCTGACTTCAGCTGATACAATTTTTGTCCAAATCTATGGGTGTTTTTTTTCGTTTTTTTTTTTTTTTTAGAAAGCATATTGACAGAACCCATTTTCAGACTTTATTGTCTCATAATTCACAAATACTGACTTATGAATGTTGTTTAATGGAAATATCTTCCAGCACAGTGGTCTCAAAGATTAATATTTCTAAACCACAAAAAAACTTAGAAAATGAATGCTTTTCTTTCTTTAGTGGGTATTTTTTCCTTTACCAGATTTTACTACTATGACCAAAGTAACCACTACAATCCTTCTTTCCTACAATTTTCTTTCCACACATTTTGCAGCAATTCTAAAGATATTTGTCACCAATATAAAACATATATCTTTGTCATCAATAGAAAATATTCACAACTCTACATTTAATCAGGTCTAAATAGCCTTCATTTTAACACCAATTGATTAGCCATGCTGTTCTAATATTTTAACTTCCTTTCTTAAGATTTTCTGTCTCAACTACAAGCTAAGGCATTGTTGTAAGTACTCAATTTGAGGATCAAGAGGTATTCAAAACAACTCAAACCTAGAGACTGGGTTAAAAAGCATGCCTTCAAATCAATGCATTACGTCTCATAGATACTTATTCACTATATCAATCACACTACCGAATAGGATTTGTACCAAAATCCTTTGAAAACAGATTTTGCTTATTGATTTTTTTTAAACTCCTTTCACAGTACTTAAGTGGTAAAGCAGCACTACACTAATTCCCAGTTTTACTACTGCTAACATTCCATTCAGTATTCACCACAACACTACAAACTTTAAGTTTCAGCAAATCTAGCTCTTCCCATGCTTTCATATTACTGCCTCCTGACAATGTCGTCTTAAAATTATAGCTCTCTACCACTTGTCAGCCTCTTCTGCACTATAGCTAGGGAGCCAGAATGAGGAATGTTATCTTCTCTACTACTGCATACAACTATGCAGTATGTCTCCAAGACTTTTTTAAAAGAAACATAAGCTGCAAACACTGCTGTGTAGGTGGTTGAGGGCATCTTTTGGACTACATAAACTCTGAGTACTAAAAAGCTGACTCACACATACCCTTGGGCTCAATTTCTAACTACACCATGGCACTCTACGGACATTCCACAAGCAGCTAAGGTAACTATCTTGGAGGTCACCTTGAAATGGACCATTCACAGTGTCTTTAATGAGATTATGATAATCTGATACATATAAAGGTTTCTAAAGCTTTTAAATAGAAAGGTCTCACAGTATATAATGAAAAATCCTCACTTCTAGTCTTGAATTTTAGAGTTTTCTGTCCTCTAGTTGATTTCATTACTTCAAACTCACTGAATAACTGACTACAAATTTTATAGATTGGCTCCCAGACTGTACCCTTTGCACGGAGTATATATATACTCTGATCATAGCAGGTCCTCTCTTCTTTTTGTTCACATTTTTAACAGAGCCCTGCCAAAACACTTTATTTCATTTTACATACTTCCTAATTCATGGTGATAACATTTCAGAACTCATTACAACTCTATTTTCCTTAAAAGACAATGTCAGTTACTAAGAAATCCCTCCCAGTATCATCACATAGATGAGAACTCCAGAATGACAGTGCAGAAAGCAAAATAATATATTTCCAACTCAAACAAAGGAGACAAGGTTAAAAATGAAAAGAAAAGAAAAAAAAAGTAAAAAAGTAAATATGCTATGATCCATCAGAATTGGCTGTAGGGATTACTGGGAAATTAAATAAATACTAAGTAATTAAAATCTGTAATATTTCCTTCACAGCACATGCTATCTTACATACTAAGAATAAAAGGCAATATTGTATATTTACAAGTCAAATTTATTTAAAGTGACAGAGACAAGAAACTAATCCTTCCACTAGGAAATTTACAAAAAGAAATGTTCAGGTATAGAAGATGAATGCGCAATGAAAATTAGTATTCTTTCACCACATTTTTTGATTGTATGTGTAGCTGAGGGAGACAGAGATGAGAAACAGAATGAGAAAGCACATGCATGTTTGTGACAGTGAGCAAAAGCACACGTGCATGAGACAAACTCACCTCATAGCATGGAAAGGATAGGAGGGCATTATTAAACACCGTCTACAATAAATTTTATCTCACAGGTGTGTGAATCAGGTAGGTTGATCACAGTGACAAAAAGACTATCTTGCTTTAGCACTAATTTACATTCTAGTCGTCAGTCAGTTAAAGCAGCCAGGAAAAGAAAGCCATGGTACACGAGCCCAATTTAAAACAAACAAGTCACCATAAGAGCTAAATCCTACATCACTTACAAGGACTTCTGTTAAAGGAAAATAAAAATACATGAAAGACTACACCAGAACCATTTACCCTTCAAAGAGAAAACTTATTCAGTAGTTCACCAACAAAACTTGCAGTCTGCAGTAAGGTTTTAGAAGCCAGCTATTCTTACTCTTCACTGTCCTCCCTGCTTCAGTATTAAATATGGCTGCCACAGCACCTTCTCCTCTCTTTCAAAGCAAAAAATGCAGTTTATACAGTAATTACAGATGACTCAAATGAGAACAAGTTTTCTATAATTTTGCATCTATTTTTTCTCCAGTTATTAAAAAAAGCAGGCATTCTTAACCCCATTAAATACAACATTTCACAAAGTACATGAAGAACTAGCTACCAACCAAGCAATTTACTACACAGAGGTTGTAATTCACTGTGCAGTGTAGAGTGGGACAATCACTTCTCTAAACTGGCTAGCAATGCCATGCTTCACGCACCCCAGGATACAGCTGGCCTTCCTGGCTGGAAGGCATCTTTAAAGACCATCTAGTCCAACTTCTCTGCAATGGAAAAGGATGATGGCCTCTAGATCAGGATGCTAAGAGTTCTGTGTCAGACAGGACAGGACATCTCCAACACTGGGGTATCCACCACCTGTTTGGGAAACCTTTTCCAGTGTTTCACTACATTTACTGTAAAAGGTTTTTTCTTTGAATCCAATCTAAACCTCCCCTCTTTTAGTCTGAAACCGTATCTCCTTGTCCTTTCATAGCATATCCTGCTAAAGAGTGTCCTTTCCTTCCTTTCACGCCAACTATACCTATGATGGTACTCACCCCATGTGCCTAGAAGGATTTAACAGCCAGCCAGTTCACTACTGCTACTCTTGTTAAAAGAATGCTCCAAATTAGACCAAAGTATCTGTTTTCTATACCTCACATTTAGTCTGTTATAATTCACCCTTCTTACTTTCACATGTTGTACAAGAACAAAATTACGCAAAACAATTTAAACACAGCCAGGCAGATCCAATCAGATTTTTCCCCATCTGAAGTCCACGATAATCAAGGATGCAGAGCTAGAACCTCAGGGTACAAAAGCAAATTACCTATAGATATATGCATGAGCTGCTCCACTCTGAGGAGCTGAAGTGACATTATTTAAAAATCTTTTTGGCAAGGTGAAAAAAAAAAAAAAAAAAGAATGGATGAGGTCCTTGGGACATAACCTGAAACACATTTGAAATATAAGATTTTATAATGTCATTATTACAGTTTCTAGCAAGATTCTTAACTGATCTCATCTGATGTCTTCTGTTTCTCTCTCAACAAAATCTGATTCCCACAGCCCTTTGAAAAGTTAACTGCTTTTCTTGATAGGTGATTCTTTTTTACCATTTAGCAAGGCAGGAAACAATAGCTATTTATCTGCATTAGTATTGCATACCAGTATGAACATGCAAGGTAGCAACTGCAACATAGGAAAAAGCTGACATGCTCTTTCCCCCCAGTTGCTGTAATCTCCTTTAGAATGAACGGCAGTGGTCACCACAAGACAACACACCCAACATCATCACTTTTTCAGATTTAAGAAAAACGTCTTGTGAGGTACTCTATTACAGAAACTACCTGGAAAGTTCTGAATTTATTTATTATTCCAAAATTATATACATACAACAATTTAACTACAAAATGTTGTATATACTTCAACTGTATAGTAAAATTATAGAGCATGCCTATAAAAGAGAATTCTATTAAATCATAAAAATATATAGGAATCAAATGATGAGCACAGCTCAATTTGCATGTAACCAGTTTCTAACATTTGAAAACCTCAGTGTAAGTAAAAACAATTTCCCTCCTACATAAGGAAGTTTTCGTATGCTTTATTTTTTGAAATTCCACACTTCTACAATTTAATTCCAACACGGAATGGATAGCTAATACGGCATTCATAAATGTATCCTCTGCTGAGGAGTTCCAAATAATTTTCTTTCTTAGACCAGCACAAAGCCAGCAGGAAAGGTTCCTGTCAAAGGCATACAATCGTATCACAGATAGAAGCTGACGGATTGATAGGCACCTCATGCAATGCCTCCTTAATTTTTACTACCTCCATAAAATGTTGCAAACTTCTGTGTTCATTTTAAGAGCACTAAGCAAAATGATTTATACCTCATATTCCTGTACAGAAGGAGAAAGTCATATTTATGTCATTAAGAAAAGTAGAAACGGTATGTAGTTTTCATTACTAGCAATAGCGTTTGCCTTGAAATCACTGTAATTCCAGGCTTATCTGAAGAAATTAAACATTAGCAAAGAAGTGTTCACTAGCATCTAGTCTGATGGAGCACCTCCACTATGAGGACAGGCTGAGAGAGCTGGAGCTCTTCATCTTGGAGTAAAGCAGGCTGCTAGGAGGACTTTGTAGTGGCCTTCCAGTACCCAAAAGGGGTCTACAGGAAAGGTGGGGAGGGACTTTTTATAAGAGTATGAAGAAACAGGATGAGGGGTTCTAAACTGGAAGATTTAGACTAGATATTAAGATGAAATTCCTTATTGTGAGGGCAGCAAGACACTGGAACAGACTGCCTAGAGAGGCTGTGGATGCCCCCATTCTAGAAGCATTAAAGTCAAGCCACAGCAACCTGGGGTAGAGGAAGATGTCCCTGCCTATAGCAGTGGGGTTGCTACTAGATGATCTTAAAGGTCCATTCCAACCCAAACCATTCTGTGATTCTATGATCTGGGCAGACCATATACTACTTGCTTCAAAATATCTCTTCCAGCAGAGTAAGAGACCTGTCTATCCTAGCAACACAAAGAATAAACAAATAGTCTTTGTAATTTTACCAAAGCTGAGACGGTATCTACACTATGTAAGTATTATGAGATAACTGCAGCATGTGTGCCTGTGTGCATACATGTAAACACACACACACAGGCAACTTTTAATTTCCCTATTACAATTCCCCTTTTGACAGTAATAATACTCAACTCTGATTGCTTTCACAGAAATTTCTGTTACATACTGAGATGCTGGATGACAGAATATAAAAATTTAAGACATCTTTTACCTCTCTTCAGACCAGCTACCCATGCCCTCAGGTCTCCAGCAGAACTACCACAGTCACCTGGAGTCCCCAGGTTTCTTCCAAGAACAAGCTTTCAATAGATACAGATGATGAAGTCAGATGGTGACCCTCCAACCAGGAAATTGTGCTTCAATTTCTTCATTTCCTTCCACTCACTCTTAAAATTTATCAGAGCCTGTTCTGCAAAGTGCTCATTTCTCCAGTTTATTAGGATACTGATACACAAAGTTAGATCATTAGAGCTGTTCATAAAAAGACTAACAGAAAAAAAGGGAGACAATGCACAATTTTCTCCCTCTGAAGCAGCACAGAATGTCTGTCTTAAAACAATACTTTCATGAACTCCACTAACCTTTTGGAGCATACAGGACCATTTAATACAAAACATGAATTCAAGTAATATCACATAAATTTAACTATCAGCTAGAAATGCAGCCTCTGTTAACACATATATCAGCATTTAACTGCATTATCAGAGGTGCCTCAGATTTACCATTAATGTCAACTACTGCAAGGAGGAAGCTCCCACTCCTGCAAGAATCAGAAGTTTCCACACATTAAGTAATCCTCTGCTATTACTGTGAAACTAATCTGGGGCCAGCTCAGTGATCTATACCCCTTTGACCATTAATAAAGCATATACTCCATTATTATTCCAGCAGCTCAAGTTACAAAAAACTGTGAACTTGTTGAATTAGACAGGTCGTGACACTATTAAAGAAAAAGAGCATAACAGGAACAAAGAGTTACAGCATGCATTGCAGAAATTTTCACCTGTACACTTTCTTTACACTTTCTTGCCTAGAGCAGAAAGTAAAACATGGTGGTCATAATGTTCAAAAGTTCAAAAAGCAGACAAAATTAGACCTGACTTCATTTCACCATTCAAAGAATCCCTCTGATTGCCAGAGACTGGAAAAGAGTACAGATTCAACTGCTTGTTTGGTAGGCCATTTGTTCTGAATGAGAAGATGATCCACAGCTCAACAAGAATGAATATTAAAGGAAATCTTATGCTTCCCTCTAATGCTTAGGGACAAACTTGAAAGATTAGCCTGCTGGCATGGGAATTTGGGCTAGGAAATACTTCTCTATATTGAGTCAAAAATAAAAATAAATAAAAGACATTTCCATAGATATGAGAACCTGCATAAGAACTTGCAACCTAGTGTTTCTGTGTTAGTGGCTCTGATCACTGTTCAGACCTTTTGAGTGATGAATCTTCACCTGATATATGTGAGGAGGAAGAATATTGTTTTTATTCATTACTAAAATATTTCTGCAGGTAACATGCATGTGCTCTTAGGAGTATTACTTCAGAACACAGAATCCAGGTCCCCTCACAGTACTAAAGGTACCATATAAACGCAAGGCAAAAGAAATCCATGTTCCTTTCACTTTAATGCACTTAACATCCTAGCTATTTCCAGCATTGATTAAGTTTTAATTTCTAATTGCACCATAGCTACAGCAACAGGTCCTTCTACTGAACAGATCGTGCATGCAAAATCATTTTTTTCTGTTGGTATGGCTAGCAGAAGGTCCTAATTTCCCAGCTACCATAAACTAAGCCAGCAAAAGCACTAGTCAGCACAGCTGCATCTAAAGTAGGAATCTGCTGATGCTGTACAGTTTATTCATAATTCCTCAGTGATGTTGCTATGGGAACTTCTGTAGTGGGAGTTGCTTATATATGATCCAAGTTTCAGAAGAAGAACAAATTAAAGAAACCAAGAATAACCTGAAACCATACCAACACATTGTGCCTCATTTGCCGTCCCTCCTGGAGAATCCCAGTGGAGGTGATGCACCAGTTCTTATCATCAGTAACCAGGCAAGATGAGCATCATAGCACTGATTCATAACATGCTTACTGTTCTTAACTGTGGAACTTTCCTTGAGGTTTTAATGTTTAAAACCAAGCAGATCCTACCCAGCTACATATATAAGTCTTCCTGTAAATATCCTTTTCACCTCCTTCACCGATTGCCTGTGGACAATCTGCAAGTTCGATCAGACAAGTACCTACACCTTGTGGTATTATTCATCACACTTCTAAAAAACAGCCAAATCACAGAATCACTGATGTGGGAAAGGTCCTCTAGAGACTGTCTAGACCAACTTCCTCACTCAAAGCAGGTTCAGCTAGATCTGACCGCTCAGGGCCGTGTCCAATTAGTATCTTCCAAGGATTTGTGGAAGTGAACCTTCCTGCTGGAGCCTGCAATCAGGAAGGCACTGGCAACCTCAGCCTCTTCCATATGATATATCATCAGATCCCCTGTCCTATTCAGCAGAGGCCTCACATCCTCCTTAGTCTTCCCTGTTGCTTCTAGTATACTCGTAGAAACTCTTTTGGTTGCCCTTCATGTCTTTTATCAGATTCACTCAAATCTCTGGCTTTCTTAACCTTATCCTTGTGTGTTCAAACAGTGCCTTTGTATTTCCCCTGGGTGGTATATCACTGCTTCATCCTCCCACGCTTCCTCTGCTCATGCTTAAACTTTCACAGAAACATCTTATCCATTCAGATAGGCCTTTCTCCACTTTTTTTCAATACCTTAAATGTTAGCATGGTTTATTCGTGAGGTTGGAGAAGGCGATTCTTTTTAAAGAACAGCTTTCCCAGAACTCTCTTCTTTCCAAGAAAGTCTCCCATGGGATTGTTCCAAGCAGACCTCTCGATAGACCAGACCCTGCTCTCTTGAGATCCAGGGTTGCGATCCTGCTATTTGTCTTGCTCCCTCCTCTGAAAATTCTTAAATCCACCACCTTTTCATGTTTTTTGCAGTGAACATAACATCTCCTAACACTCAAATCAGTTCTTACTTATTTGTAAGAATAAGGACCAGAAAAGCTCCACCCCCTGCCAGATGTTTAACTGCTTGTGTTAGGAGCTTATCAAGAACGCACTCTAGAAAACAGCAGTATATGTCTTGGGTTATCATGCTCTTCCAGAAGATGGCAAGAGGGCTGACATTCCATGCAAGGACCACCAGCTTCTTCCAGCTAAGGAGAACTTCAGATCCTACATTTTCTCAGCCAAGCGGTTAAGTGTAAACACCCATCATGACATCAGTCACACTGGTTTATCCTATAATCCTCATCCATTAACTCTCAATTGAGGGAGTGCTTCATATATTCCAGCCACCATTCTCCCACCATGAGATCAACATCCCCTGCTCACCTTCCTGATCCACCCTTTCCAGAATAGGCTGTATCTTCATACTGTGGCACTCCAGCCACATGGGCAACTATATCCCAACTACGCAATTTAACTGCACACAGATTTCTAATTCCTTATGTTTAATCTCAGTGCTGACTGTGCAAACACTTCAGAGGTACTTTGTTGGAGGAAACAGGCCAAGAAGAGGTAGCAGGAAAGTGATAAATGACAATGTGATTATCAAAATGATTACAAATGCTTCTGAAATGCAACTGAAATGTACATTTTAGTATTGCTCTAAAATCACTGAAATAAGAGCAAAACAAAAGGTACGCATTTGGTACAACAGCCCATGGCCCTAGTCCCAGAAAACAAGAACTGCTGGAATGCTACCAGAAATACCAAATTGCACAGAAACAGTAACGCAGGTCTGCTTACACCACAAAGAAAGCCAGACAGATTAAGAAACTATGTAATATGCATATTGAGTGCCCCTGCACCACACAGTCCGCATTGGCTGTAGCATATGCTTCAAATTATCCCACAGACATTGTAGTAAAATGGTATCTAGGAAAAAACTCCATTCTGGAGTCTTCCCTTCCTGAACTACCTTGAGTAGGAAGTACATGAGTACAGCTATATGCTAATCACTGCTTGTTTCAGGGAAACCAAATGGCACATGAAGGAACCTTTTTATGAAAAGTCAAACATACTTATGTATGAGAAGCTGTAGTCAGTAAGCATTTATGCTTTACCTTCCTGTTATTAATGCTGGCAAAGAACAGTGCTCAGCCTCTGCTCTTCTCCAGTGTATTTCTGTTTCAATATACATATCAATATTAATTTCTCCTGCTGAGTTACTGTCATATCTAATGAGCAAACACATGATATGTGACATGTCTTTTTATGCTCCTGATTTTTTACATTATCTCTAATTAATTCAGATCACTAATAATAGATTTTAAAGTGGTCACAAAAAGTCATATGCTTTAATACTGCACAGAACTTATTCTATGCACAAAACCGCATACCTTATCTCATTCCCTGTCACAAACGATAGTTGCCCAATTGTTAATCTTTTCACTTAGAAATCCCACCAATAACTAATGGAGCTGAACATGATATATATATATGTATCATGTCCTGAAGACTTATAAAATGAAACAAAGCACAGAATTTCACAACCACATGACATCTGTTATACAGATTTATTTCAAATCAGCCTATCATCCCATGGTCTGAATACTCATTTGAGTTTCTGTGCATCAGCATACTTCTGAGATGTGTCCACCAATTCTATCTAGTACAAAAGGAACTCAATCTACATCTTATTTTATAATGTGAACCAAAGCACACTAAAGTGTTGCAATCAAATGTGATTCGAAGGTATGCTCCTGATTCAAAGCAAAGCACAAAGGGAGATGCACCCGATAAAGTCACTGAGAGCCCTGTCATTCCCTTCAGCGAGAAACAACTTGGTTCATTTCCCTGTCACTCTGATTTTATTTCCCTCTCATCTTTCAGCCTAGCTTTAGTAATACATGAAGAGGAGAATCAATAAATGCAACCGAAGAGCAGTTTACTAAATACAGGAAAACTATGCCAATGTGATTTTTTAATTATTATTATTCACATTTACTCAGATTTTCTTAGAATTAAAGCAATGGGATACAGTTGGTATAGAAATAGATGTGTGTTCATAAATGCGTTTCACGGGCAGAATGTCAAGCCCCAGCAGACACGAAAGCAATATGGTTCTGCAATGACTGAACAGTTTTTCCACATTCACTAAGTTGTATATCAGAGCTTTAAAGAGCACATCAGTGATGGCAAGGTGACATATATACATCAGATCTTTAATGTCCTTTTGTCCAAAGTACTTTCCTCAAACATACTTCTCCTCACTCTTGCTGGTACATAGGGGAACGAAACACAAGGCAGTATAGTGCAGTCCATAAACTGAACATGGAAAGTTACTGCAGAAATGGCTGTTTAACAACCTTATACCCAGAAATTATAAAATATTCCTTTTGTATTATCTAATCCATAATCTTGTGTGGGAGGAGAAACTCCTTTACACAATACATACATTTCATTCTTCTAAAAAGCATTTATCTTGTCACTTATTCACATAAAAAATGATTAGGTGTTTTTGTATACTTACTCTGCTGCATGGAGCTGACGTGAAATTCAGACATACGTTGCAAAGATGGTATTTATAACATTAAATTAAGCCACTTAATAGCACTTAATAATGTCATAAAACATGTCATAAACCCTGTTCAGATTACATAGATAAAACAAATCTTCTAACATGGTCAATCCTCATACACTTTAAGTCACACCTTTTCTATAGAAGAGCCTAGATATCACCTCTAATACTGTGTGCTGAAGCCATAGGAAATGCTAATGCTTCTGCCAAACCAAAGGATGCATCCAGCCTACTTACCCTTTCAGAAAGCATACTTGTCATTTGCAGCCTTCAGCAGGTTTGGGAGAACAGGTTAAAATGAAAAGCCTTCTTTTTGTTCCAGTTTTTAATAGATGTATCACCAACTTATGCTGTGAAAATCTTCCTGTCATTCTTGCTTTCTATGACACCAGAACCATAGCCTCTTTAACTGATTAGAATATACACAAGACCTTTTTTGTTTCTCAAGAAAGGGGGACTTCCAAGGGTAACAACCATGCACAACAAAGCTTTACAAAACTGTAAAGTTTATAGGGAAAAAGAGACTACAGCAAACGTGCACCATAGGCTTCCTATTTTCTATGGTTAGCATACAGACTGCAATATCACTAGTACCTTCTCCCCAACTCTCCTACAAGATGCAGAGATCTGTGTAGCTCATCAGGTTAACCGCTTATTTAGCCTCCACCCTGCAGTTTTCCTAATACATACATTTGTCTGAGTTACACTGTCTGACAGACATTCTCGGAATCACATACCTTTAAGATGCTCTTCTCAGTATGCTCCGCAGAGACTTTGCATCACCGAGAAAGGATAAGGCTTCAAGCACAACAGAATCCTTGTGTTGAAAACTGCTACAGTTAGCATAGATGTCACTTGATTTCCTGTCTTCCTTTCTAGAGGTGGTAGGCCTAAAAGATAGGGTAAAAAATTGTAGTGACTAAAAACACAATTCAAACAGCAGAGGGACCACATGCACAGCACACCTCTGCAAGCCCCAGCCACAGGAATCCTTGGCCCATTAGCTCTGTAGCAACCTCATCATATTCCCTAGGACAGAGGAGAAATGAACCTTTAATTATAGACCCCCATTCACGTTCAGTAATTGAGGAGCACTTCTTCCTGCCTTTGCTGTTTGCCCACACTGCTCCTGCCACTACTGAATGGCTATTTTTGTCTTTTTGAAGCTCTCTCACCTATATCACACAACTGCTGCCCACACTGTCTCTCACAGCAGCTGTTTCTAACTGGCTGCTTAGTCACAGCTGGAAGAAATAATTAGGTCCCACATTAAGCTAATTCAGCTGCTGCTGAACATAAAGCATACATTTTATCACTTTCATCCTGCAAGAATTATTGGTAGATCTTATGCAAAACACATGGAGGATCTGTGAAATACCTAGCCAAATTCTGCTAAGGTATTCTGCAGTTTTTCATTAGTAGAAAATGAGAAGAAATTTTGGTCTCGTTCCTACAGTAGTCTGGAATTAGACTGAGTTTTCTCTTTCAAATCCTTGCATACATCACACTTAGAAAACCATGTCTTTAGGTGCATGTAGGTGTCTTGAATTTTCCCTGCAAGAATGAATGCACATACAGTTCCCCTGATGCACCTACATGGATTTCTAGTAGTGACTACAAAAACAAAACATGGCCAACAACAAAACCGATCATGTAACACGCAAGTGTGCCCAAGAATGCCTGGGAAAAAAACTAAAAGAGATTAATTTCTACAAACAGCTGAAGTCTACATTGTGTATTTAAGCAAAGTTGTAGCATTTAACCACAGCATAACTATGAGAACCTCTTTTAAGAAAATGGCTTAGGGATGCTAAAAGGTTTTTTTTGTTGTTTTTTTGGGGGTTTTTTTTGGTTTTTTTTCCACAACTTCAGGCAGAAGCTGCACTCTATTTCCTTAAAAATCACAAGATGAATTTGCATTCTTCCAGTGCTCAGCCAAGGAAAATTTCATTAAGAATGCAGAACTGTAAGAATGCAAATCATGCACTGCAGTGGTTTTGCTGAGATCTTCCTATTTATAATTATGATGAATGCCTTCTTAAAATTATTCTGATATATGTATGTACGTCATTATGGATGGTTGCTTTTGTAAATAGTTATTGAAACGCCATATCCAGTTTAACATTCAACCTGCCAGGACTCATCTCTAAGAATAGATGATACGTTACAGAAACAACTGAACAAACCTAATCCAGATTACACACCTGCTTTCAGGCAGCATGTGCTTCTGCCAGCCTCTTCTAGAGCTGCTGGGGCAGCTGGGATCGTTTTTGCCAGTGCTCACAAAGTAGAAGACTTTGCAGTGTTTTGAAGACTATCAGAGACAAACATGTTTTCAACAGTGCCCTGGAAGGAAAAGGTTGAATAATAATGTTTTCACTTTCTTTGTCACTAACAGCAATATTGATTTAGAAGTGAACTTCAGAACTTGCAGAATGTATCCACATTATCAGAACTGCCCTAGCAGTCTAAGGGCTCCCTGCAGAAGGTATTATGAGCAGCAAATTACACAATACTGCATAATACTGACATTTTAATCCAAGTATGACTCTTAAAGGACAGACAGATGGACTATAGGATATGTTGATTCATATCTGCCTCTAATTTACTCAACAAGCAATTCTTAATATGGTGGGCCAAGACTTAAGAGGACACCACAAACCTCTGCTGTTTTTTTCCCCTCCAGCCCAAGAGGACTTCTCCCTGTTAACTAAGTTGTTGAGGCCAATCCAAAATACTCTTGAAATCACAGTGCAACAAGACTAAAACCAGACATAAAAAACCCTATATGCAATCCTGCTCAGTTGTGCTGGAAATAACAGTGCATGAGTTGAAAATCTTATTTTTTAATATTAAAGCAAGTACATATTTGTAGAACTGCAGGATAACAAATGTAACCAGATCTTCCAGAAAGAGAGAATAAGAATTAAAAAAGCAGTTATTTATTTATAAAGAAAACATTGTACTACAAACCACAGTTGTCAGAAAAGAAAAAAGCAAGTTCCTATGAACTTCTGACATAGAGAATCATCTGCTGAAATCTGGATGTTTTTAATCTGACATAATTTTTGCATGAAAGAATTACATTTTTTTCTGATTCAGAATAGCTGAATAAACCAAGATCACCATTTGCAAACAACAATAGGTATTCGTCAGAACCTGAAACCAAAACACTACAAATAATTAACAGAAATGACCTGAAATAGAAAACACCCAAAAATCCTTTGAAGACACTGTCAGAAATCCTTCAGACAATACCTCTGGATTAGAGTACAGATAATTCTACTGAGAAAAGCACCCAGGACATTACGTATTTATTTTGGTGCTTTTAGAAAAACTTAAAAGAAGTTGAGGATAACAAAGTGATGTTACACAAAAACGTATGGTTATTAAAACCCTCTTTCTATCCTCATCTCAGAGGAACTTTCCAAATCACACTGTCAAAGGTACGATGATTTTCTGCACCCATAGGAAGAGAAAGCATCTTTTTCATGAGCGACATTCAGCATGAAAAAGCACATAAAAGAACTCTAGAGATGAAAGATGTTGTGCTGCTATTTTCTTCACTATAACGAAGTACAAGGAATTTGTAACAGTAGCCAAATGAACCACAGTACCACAAACTAGCACAAAGAAGCCACTGGAAGGAAAACATTCAACGATATCACCTACCTTGAAGACTACAATTAGTACTTCAGGCTGGTCAAAACCCTACACTTTTTCAAACAACACCCCCTGTTAAATGCCAAATTCCTTGTCAAGGGCTTTCCAATGATAACAATCTACTAAAAAAGAAAAAAAAAAAAAAAAGAAAAAGAAAAAACAAAACAAAGAAAAAAAACCTATCAGAGGTGCTGTATAGTTGGAATAATGCAAGAGTACACTGTAACTACAGAGTAAATAGCCAAAGGATACCTAAGAAAAGACTCACCAGTGCTGAGGCTTTCAGTGGAGATGGATGCTCACCAACATTGAGGCTCATCACAAAAAAATCCACAAAGGAGCAATCTCCAGAAAGAGATGCTACCTTAATGGTGGTCAGCTATTAAATGAGAGGTGGAGAGGTGGAGTCAAGCTCTACCCCTTCAGGAGCACAGCTCAATTACCTTCACCTGTGCTCCCACAGCTGACTCATCACTTGCCTCAGATGATCAATCAAAGGCTGTAATCAACTGTTTCCCTTACAGGTGCCCACATATGCTCAAATACACATTGAGCATACTGAGTAACTTATCTCCTGGATGAGATCAAAAACACTCATGTAAAATACTTCATACTATCTTCAGTGACTGTAAATTCATAAAGAAGTTAGAAGCTCTAAACCATCATCATCAACAGGGCAGCTGTTACATACAGCCAATTAACTTGTAACTACCGCCTAATTGTAGTTTCACTCATTTCCTCCCAGATAAGATGTGGATTTATTCAACACAGTATCAGAAGAACTGTACCAACATGTTCAAAAAGCATCAAAAGCAAATTTGAAATTAAGCAATAGAAATAACTCATCTACTGCTGTCTAGGTGATAGTGAAAGCTTACATGTTGAAGACAGAGTCTTACTAATGACAGTTGAAATAATGAAATATCTTCTTATAAATAAATACTCTTTTTGTTTTAAAATACTTTTCAATACAATCTTAAGAATTATTTCTGCTTACTAGTGTAAAGCAACACACTAAAGAAAGTATGAAGAAATGAGTATGAGAGGTATTATTTTATTGTACTTGCCAAAGGCAATATAAATCATCTTTATTAAAGTCCTGGATTCAGCAGATACAGCAGCTGTATTATACTTTCTGAAATAGAATCTAATATTGTACAGCAAAGAGCCAATCATTGTGCTTACCAAGTAGCTTTTACGTAAAGGAAAGAAAAATAATTGGTAGCAGAACACTTCCCAAAAAACAAAAAAAGGATCTTTGTGGTACAGACATCCTGTGGTTAATTAGAAACTCTATGTATGATTTCTTTTTTTTTCTCCCCCTCAGCTCCAACCTGCTGCTTCAAAGGCATCTGAACAGATTTGAGACAATGATGAACTCAACACAGGAAAAGAAAAAATAAGAGAATAATTCCCATACTGCAAGAAAAATAATACAGAATACACAACAGAGAATAAAATCAGATTAATCAGCATCACTTCTAATCATACCAATAGCAGTCCCATTAAATCAAACCTCGAATAGGACTGCTAATGCTCTGAAACACTGCTAACACCATAGCTACTGTTGCAACAAACTCTTCATCTCACAACATTGAGGTGTTTTTCTGTCTGAGAACATAATCTTACCACCATTAGTTATGAAATATGGTTTAGAGGCTTGTGGTAGCTACAGTAAAGGAAGGACAGTTGGACTAGATGATCTTGTAGGTCCTTTCCAACCTTGTGATTCAATGATTAAAACATACTTAATGCTAGGAACTCATGACCTGTGCTATTCCCAATCACTTATAATTGCAATTATCCCCAAAACTATAGAAAAATGCTTTTTTGGAAATCTCTTGCATTTCAGTCCTTCTTGTCCTCATATATACACTTAGTTTCTGATAACGAGCAGCTGTGGAAAGAAATTACCAGACTGGTAGGATAACAGCAATGAAAGGAGTAATATGACCTTAGGTAATTAAGAGCAAGAACCAAACACCTGGTTTGAGAGCAGAGGACTACAATGAGATATCCAGGTGTACAAATAGGACCAGATTATGCAGCACTTATTTTTCCTACTTTAAAAACAACAACAAAAAAGACAAGTCTCCCAAAAAACACATGAAAGCACTTCTGCCTAATAGCTGCAAAATCATATTTCCCAGAAACAGCCTTTCTCCACACATTTACAATTCAAAGCACTGTAATACAATGATTGCATAATGTAAGACCCAATATAAACAATCCAATCCTATTTGTTTTAAAGTAACAGCTTACAGCCCTGAAACAGGAAAGCTTTCAAATAAGCTTTTCAATACTCAGCTGGTACGCAGCCAGCTTTTAAGGTGGGGGAAAACAAGAGGAATGCATGTAAATCTTAAGCAGTACATGGCAAAAGGAAAGCTATCAATCAAATTCAACATCAAAACACATCTTCTGTTTCACCATGTGATGCAATCCAATTCCAGCAGTTTCCTTTGTTCACTTTAAAATTATATCATACACAGTATCTTCTCATTTAACACATCTTTGAGCAACCTGGTCTAGAGGGAGGTGTCCCTGTCTATAGCAGGGGGTGGAACTACATGATCTTAAAGGTCCCTTCCAACCAAAACCATTCTATGACTCTATGATTCCATAACATTAACATTAAAAGCAGTTTATAAATGGGCTCTCGCATTTGGGGAACTACACTACACTGGCAGCCCTGCTACATCACACCTAAGGGTGAGAAACAACTGCAAAGTTGCCTGAAGGAGATGTAACAGCCATCAAAAACAACTTCTGAAGACTTTTAAGAGCACTATTTCTTACGTTAACGTGTAATGCGTAAAAGTTTGAAAGTATTTTTCAATGCCCCGACGCAATCCCATTCCACTGGAGAAGCAGTGTTCCCTCAGTGCCCCCGAGCAGCACCCATTCCTACTTTGCACACCTCCTCACCCTCCCCGCACTTACAAAAGCAGCTCTGCGCACCCAGCGACACCAGGTAACATCAGCCCCGCTTCGGAAGCGACCATGCGGCGCGCCACCCCCTGCAACACCAGCGGGGTTTTCTCTCCGATCCTTTCCAAATGAGTGGAAGAAAACATTAAAGCAAGGAGGCAGCTTGCCCTTCAGCCACGCCGGGGACGACGGTGCCGGCACGCGGGTACCCCGGCATCACGAGCAGCTGCAGCAACGAGCGGGCGGACACGTGGCAACCACCGTGCAAACAGCTCGAGCTTTACAGGAGAGCGTGCAGCAACGCAGGCCGGGGCTGATCGCCCAGAACGCAGCTTTGCTTCCACGTGGTTTTGTCTCGGCCACGCACAGCTGACAAAAAGCACAGAAAGTAAGTTTTAACATCCTGTGTCTTGTTATTTTTAAGCACATTAATAGTATTAGATGAGAAAGACTTCCGTCACCTGTAGAAAAATGATCCCTGAGGAAAGGTGTAGCACCAACACATCATTAATAAAGCATAAGAAAGATTCATAGTGCTCACTGTTAGGTATAAATAATACAACGTTCAGACATTAACATGTTGTTAAGCATAAATTATTGATGTGTGTTCACATTTGCAAAGCATCCCAACAAGCTAAGAGCTGGAAGAAGAAAACACAGTGCATACTGGGGGTACTAGGACCCAAAAAGAGGCATAATGCCTCTTTTCAGTAAGGGTGATGACCAGGCAGTAGCCGGGTCTGACAGACTTAGGATCTGTTTGACCCCAAAGTGTATTTTGTCAAATCAAGCTACTTAAGTCATTTTAGGATCTCCGTGAAGACAGAAGAAAGAGCATCTCATTACATTAAGATGGTAAGGTATTTTGTGAACAAATACTGAATGATACACTCGTAAGAAAGATGTGGATTTTTAATGACTCCTAATTTTTGAGTACAAATATCTAAAGAACAAAGGAAGAAAAAGGCTGAAAAATTTTACTGTAACTTATGTTAATTCTTCTATCCAGAAACAAGAAAATCCCTAAACTCCTGAAATAATGGAGGCAAACTATGGGAGACCTAAATTACCCCACCAACCTAAACATGCAGTGAAATTCCAGCTGTGCTAAATTTACTGCCCAAGCATTTGCCAAGTTCAGCCATCCAGGGCTTCCCTTGGGAGATGCTGGAAGCTCTCAAATCCTGTCTGTAATGTTGGACAATAATAAACAGTAAGGAGTACACCCTGAATGAAGCATTTTTACATCATGGGTCTTTAGTTATGAGTTGACAGCTAGAGACAAAACTGCAGATATTTATAGTGTTGATATATGGATAGCCAGCTAGCTAGCCAGTGGTTGCATCACCCCTGTGATTTAATTCCTCTCCCAGCAGCTATTCATTTTACTCCTGCTCCACACAATAAGCAGCACAGGTAATTGCAGCACAACTCCTGGAATCATAACGCAGACTATCATGTTATTTATAGACTCTTTATGACACCACCATATCCAATTTCCTTTCAGTATTCCGTGGCCATCAAGCACATAATGAAACTAAATGAGAATGGACCAGATCCCTAAAAGGATTTAGGAAGGATTTAGGGGCTACAGAACTTCCTTTGATCCAATGGGGAAATCCCTGCTTCCCCCACAATGAATCCAAGTGAGTGACTTCAGGATGGCTACATCAGATATAGCTCTCATAAAGAGATGTACAAGTACTTTGTACACACACTAAAAGCTCACTGGCCAGATCTGCTACCACCCATCTTCAGGTGCGAAGACCTGTTTGTGAGACGTGAGCTATGGCACCTAACTGGGAGGGCTAAAACCACCCCAAGCCTTAGTCAGCACTTCTGTACTGGCAAGTCCCAGAGCAAGAGACAGGGTTAGAAATTTAGCTGGAAAAAAAATCAAGAACTTTTAACAGAACTACATATAATTACATCTGTTGAGACTACTGTTACCCTTTTCTCACCTTTTCCCAGTATTTCATAAACTTTCACATGTTGAAGCTTTTTTTAAATTATCTGTTCTAAATGTTCCTGCTTTGAAAACATACAGGAACCATATCCACTTGGTGCCCAGTTCCTCACAAAGCTGGCAGCTCACGCCTTGGCAGCCATAAATCAGAGCTCGCTGACATTCAGTATTTTCATAACCACATCTGGGTGCTTTATCAAGGCTAACCAAGAGTGGACAAATCATCCTGACCGACCAGAATAAACTTGCAATAAAGGGCATATGATACTGGTCAAGTAAGAAGTGGCAAGGTGGCAGTGATCTAGAAAACAGAGGGAAGAAGGGATGTTAACAGTTCTGCCATGAACTCCAACAGAACATTTACCCTGTTGCTTTTTCTTCTCTACTTTGAACTTCACTTAAAGGAATTTAAATGGTCACTATGACTATGAAGTAAGTATGCTAACCACCAGGCTAAAAACCCTACTGCTGCATCCCAGTCCCAATGCACATGATTCTCACTGCCTCAGGAGTCTATTGTATTTCAATTAACTTCTTTCCTTTGCTATTACTTACATCCCACCCCCTCAAATTGCTTTCTTTAATGGCTCCTGTCAGCTTAATGCTGATGCTTCTAAAATACCTGCAGACCTCATGTTGATGCAACTTTAACTGCCCTCCTACTTAAAACATCTCCCTCTAGATTTAAGTCATCATTTCTCCAATACACAGGATATGGATGTTTGACAAGTTTCATCATTTCTGGCTACATGCTGATGTGCTGATGCTCAGGATAAGTTTCCTCTGAAGCCTGACAGGAGCTTTTCCTTGATAAGAAATTCTTAACCAGATCATTCATAAATTAAAACTGCCAGTAGTATACCTTTTAGATGCCCACTTACAATTCCTCACTGCTACTAGTCCAGCTGAAATCAGTATGATAACAACCAATTTCAGCAGCATTTAAGTCAAAACTGTGTTTCATTCACCTGTGGTAAAAAGAGAAGATGGAAAAAAACTGTCCTTTGGATACATTACACTTCTTTCCATCAAAACGCTCCACAGCTGAATTCTGACCACCAGCTATGTGATATGCAGATATGTAGAGAAAGCCACTGCAGACTGCAGGCTCATTTGGCCTCACTTGGTAGTCAAGTCATTCCTGCTACCTCCACACCAGACAAAAATTTTGCCTAATGCACAAAGAAAATTACGTCTTAACGTTTACATGGATCTACAGGCCAAAGACCCAACCACATTGTTCTGTGACACTGCCTCCAGAAGTCCTTCAGTGACAATATGCCAAAGGGAGATACAGAGCAGAGATGGAAAGTTCCCTTCTAGATTGTCCATGAAGTTCTCAGGGCATAATGGTCCCGACAAACATGCTCTTGAACAAACACTTTCACTATTGTCATAGTGGGCTCCAACAAATGGATGCAGTTGTATTCTCTAAGGATTTATTTTCAAACTCTGACATGAAATACTGATAATCCTATCAGTAGAACATCAGAATGGGTACCCCCAAGACTGCTGCAGCCAGAGGAAATGTAATTAGTACACTCCAAGAACTATATTTTTCAGTTATATAGTAGTTTCTTTAGCATACAGTCTGGTCTGGAAAATGTTTCAGTTCTAACAATGGAGAAACTAACTACAAGACTGATTTATACTTGATAGCAGTTGTCTTTAGAAAACTCATACTAAATAAGTCTCATACTAATTGGTTTGAGGCACAAGTATTGATAAACGGCAACATTTCCATTTCAATTAATATTCATTAGATACACTAATCTCACTTAACACCTGCAGCTCCCATCTTTAGAACTGAAATAACATTCTCACAGTTATTTATAACACACATTTTGGGGGCAAAAACACACACAGTTCCAAGAAAGACAACGAGGTAAAAGAATTGTTATTATGATGAAGTAAGTAACCTACATTTACAGTTAGTTTATAGTCCTTGTGTATGTGTGTTTTTAATGAGCTTGAATCTCAGTACTTTTGGAATGTAGCTTCTACACTTTATGGTTTTTTGAAGTATTTTCAGAAAGTAGGTGGTGGGGTTTGACTGAGCGCAGTCTGTGAATCTCAGTGGCCCTGTGACTCTGCCAAGCAAAGGAAATCATGGTTTACTTGCTTTTGAAATATTTAATCTTACACAACTCTATATGAGAATAGGACAAGTTCTTCTGCCACTGAGCTACTGAGCAGTCCTAAACCTTTGGGGTTTATCTGCCAAAAGAAGTTATGCACTTGAATCTACACAGTATTTGAATAGGAAATGGATGCTTATATTCCCTAAGGCTTTTCTGAAATTCTCAGATGTAAAAAGGTATGTCTTAAACAACTCCATTTGTTTCGATCTTCCTCCAGTTTTTAAAATTCTGGGGTCAGGAACTCTTAATTTCAGCACATGGTACATGGTTATAGGACAGAAAACAGAAATACAGGGCCTAACCTCAGAGGAGGTCCACCAGCCACCCCAGTTCCTTCTTAACAAATTAATTACCTTTTGAAGAAGATAATAGCAGAAAAGAAAACCCATAGTGTAATGCTACTTTTTCTTTCCCTGTAGTCAAAGAAGTTATATTAGCCAGTTCTAAAATAGTTCTGGGCACTGAGATTTTCTGTGGAGTTTAACAGATTTAAGTAAGTTCAAAGTGGATTTTTCTTAACAATAAGAAAAACCCACATTTAATTAACATTTGTCTATTTATCTCCCTTCTAGTTCATTACTGAGACTCAATTTAATCTGCAAATGTATAATACTGAGGAATCAGCTCAATGAAAATCTCCATGGAGCTGCACAGAAATTTCTCATCACATTTTGTGCAAAGTCTTTGCCTGTATTTCCACATGTGAAACTAAAAAATATTACATGTGCTATCATTTTACTTCTTTAGTGCCTTCATAGCTTCCACTGAAAATAATAACAATAATAATACTAAAGGGTGAGGGAGGAGAGAGGAGTGATTAATTCTATCCCTTAGCCAGGTGCCTGTATTGAATTCTTTCTGACACATCTGTGTCTAATGTATTCCTTAAATAACACCAGTACTAGACACTGTACTGCTTTTTCTGGCAATCTTTTTTCATGCTTTCTGATACATATGGGATCTAATTAAGAGTTTGGATTATTTTTTTTTTTTTTTTCCTGAAAAGTCTGTACCTATAAAGCTTCCTTTTTTGCTACTGCTCATAGCTCAGTCTTTTTGGCAAGGAAGACTTTTTTGTTGTTTGTTTGTTTTGTTTTAATTTCTAATCATCTATTTCTTTACTTGGATTCCTGACAAAACAGCAGTGACTGACAAAACAGATGTGGCTGGATGGGAGCCAGATGGAAGGATAACATACCACCACTAGAGACTGCTTTCCATCATGCTGTGCAGGGCAGCAGGTATCCCTGCTTTGGCACAGTGCTGTGGCTCTTTCCCATCACATTCCTTGATACATTACACATACCTACCAGCACGTGACAGGCTGACTGCATGTCACACACTGGAAATAAAGATATTACTAAGGACTGCAGTAGTACAGTACATTTTATCTGGGCAAATAAAAATATGTCTCACAAGAAATCCTGCTACATCACAAAAACAAGTTTTACATTCAAATAATTGCATAATTAATGTTAATTCTAGAATAATGAACACTAAACAAATTAAGCAATGAGTTATAAAAGGTGATGAAAACAAAGATGAGAGTACTGAGATTTAATTTTGGCTCCTACAAAAGCACTGTGAGCAAGGGCATGCTGCAACACAGTCTAATGCTCTTCTATTTTTACATTAATTAGACTACATTTATCCAGCATTTCTTTAAAAAAAAAACAACAAGGGTTTTGCATAAAGCCTTTTGAAGTGATAGTTCTGTCCCAGACTGCCTTACACAAATCAGCCCAAATTATGCGTTTATAACACAGCTGAGGAAAATGACGGTTGCCTCCACATCCACATCCCAAAGATTAACCACAAAAAGTTGACTTTAATTAAAAAGGTTTTCCATTCTTACCTTTAAAAAACTCTAGAAAGAAAAACTCTAGAAAGAAGCTTGTCCTTTCTGCCACAGTCGTCATTTTTTCCACCCGCTTCAACAGGACTGAGTTGACATACCTCTGTTACAACAGAAAAAAGGAGAAAATATACAGTGAAGAAAAAGCCCTGAAAAGTGTCTGAGGGCTACTGTTTAAAAGGTGGGAAGAATAGAAAAAAAAACCTTAGCATTCATTAAAAAACCTTAGCAGGGCTGGCTTGAATATTTCTCTTCCAGAAAAAGGGACTGGTATGAGAAGCCTGGCAGAAAGGATTCATTGTGGGGCAGGATGCAGAGATGGTGCAGAAGGAATCTAAAGCTTGAAGGACACAGGCAGAGCATTCTCCAGTCATTGGACGAATTCCCACCACAGCTTGTAATTGAACTCAACTTCTACAGTCTGTGCCAGAGATTATCTGTGAAACCTTAGAGTATAGGGTCCTGTCCTTCTGGAGCTGCTACAATTGTGGCCAAATCCCCACTGCAGCACCTCAGTGCTTTAAGTAACTGTTTCAAATTATTCATTCAAGCTTTACAGATCAGTGTTTACTTGCTGACCTCCGTTACCCAGCAAATATGTGCCATGTCTGCTGCACAGAAAGGGAAAGTACAAAGTGTTTTTATTGCAATATACATTATTATTATTCCTGTATTTGAATTTTACAGGAGGCTTGGCAGAAAGATTTGGAGGCAAAGTATTCTGCAGTCAAAACATATTCCTCTAAATATCAGTGATCCCTTAAACCATACACGTACAATTTTCCAAACCCACATAATCACTTAATCCCCACCTCTGTTCTGGTTTAGCACATGCTGTCTGATACAGTCTTGTTGTTGGCAGAAAGTAATATGAATAAAGAACAACAGCTATATCCATTACTTTTGGCTTGTATGGTAAAGATTTATATACAAGCAGCACAAGTACAAAGTTCTATTATTCCAGTCTTGAAACTGAAATAAATCATAAGCTTCAACATGAGGAAGTGAACATAATTCAGCCTACTAGTTGTGTTATAGGAATAATGTTTCAGAGTTAGATTAGAATCCACAAAAGATTTGTTCTGCCCTGATTCACGTGGAATGCTAAACAACATATTTATTCTCTATTCTAAGTGATTCAAATCAAGACAGTAAGTTTCTGTTCCATTTTGCTTTTAGTATCATCAAAAACAAATGTTTTGAAATCAATTCCTAGAGAATATCAGTTTATCAAAACTAGCAAAATATGTAAGATAAGTCCCTGGCTATGCAGTTAGGAACAATTTTTTTAAAGACATGAAAAGCCAGAATCCACATTGCTTTGATAAATGCACATCCAACAGTTTCACCTACATAGGTGGCCATTGATTTGGAGAATTAATGTTGCCTGTGCTCGTAGAACTGCAATATCCCTCCCAGTGAGCTGCCAAAACAGTGATAACAGAATTACAGAATGGCCTGGGTTGAAAAGGACCACAAAGATCATCCAGTTCCAACCAGCCTGCCATGTGCAGGGTCACCAAACACCAGACCAGGCTGCCCAGAGCCACATCCAGCCTGGCCTTGAATGCCTCCAGGGATGGGACATCCACAACCTCCTTGGACAGGAGTTCCAGCGTGTCACCACCCTCTGGGTGAAAAAATTCCTCAGAGTATCTAACCTAAACCTCCCCTATATCAGTGTAAAACCATTCCCCTTGTCCTGTCTATATCCAACCTTGTCAACAGCCATTCCCCCTCCTGTTTATATGCTCCCTACAATTACTTGAAGGCCACAGTGAGATCTCCCTGCAGCTTTCTCTTCACCAAGCTAAACAAGCACGGTTCCCTCAACCTTTCTTCATAGCAGAGGTGCACCAGTTTGCATCAGTTATGCAGTGACTTACAGTATTTAAAGCAGAAAGGAATGAAAAGAGAAAACTGTAACTCAAGTATTCAAATTTGTTGAAAAAAAAAACAATCCAAAGAGTTCTCACTAAGAGAATCAGAAAAACATCAGGAAAGCGTGAAATTCTGCTTTGGAAAAAGGAGGAAAAGAGAAGGGTATTTTTTGTGGAAGCAGTCTTTACTGACAAAGAACTGGAGCAAACATCAGATGATGAAAGAGGATCTTGTCTACTTCTGACTTCTTTACTACTATGTTACATAACACAATACTGCTGACTACGTTTCTTCCCATCTCCAGAACAGGACGCTTGTGCAACTTCAGCTTCTGCCATCTGCCTTTATAAATGCTACCACTGGTTTTCAGTGCATTAATTGATTTATATTCTTGGATGCATAGTAAATGCATTAAACAGGTGTTTAGAAGAATTTCATTTTTGAGCAACAGGTATTCTGACTTAAGAGCCATGATTTCATGTCAATTTTCTATTAGATCTACTGTCACTTATCTCTTATGAGCAATTATTAATATCGCATTCTATTTTCATCACGTCTATTGAGCTCTGGATGTCTCAAGGCCTTGTTAAATTAAGCAGCAGAATGATATAGTGGAAAGACAGCATTCACTATGCTAATTTAATACAGAAAATAATGAAGTTTTGCTTATATAATGCTGTATACTGAGCTCAGCAACTCCCTCCCAATAAATAAATAATTAAGCAGAGTTTATAAATTAGAAAAGCTAAAAATTAAACAGTGCACAAATACATTTTGAAGAATTCACACATAGGGAGATTTGTTGGGTATAGTAAGAACTAAGAAGGCAAGTTTCTGTGATCAAGAGCAGATGACGCAGAAAACAATGAATAATTTATATCAGACAGCAAGACAGCAAGGTGCTTCTTGTTAGCAACAGAAATTTTCCTTTGGTGATCATAACTTCCTTACAAGAACAGAAATATGGAAACGTATACATGCATAAATTAGTATTTTACAGAACAGGTGGAAAAAATATCATTATAAAGCCCACTTTATTTTTATTTCTCTCAGCTAGACATGTAATGTCTGTACCTGCAATGCATATACAAGAAAAAATACACAAGCAAATGCTAACCACAACTCAACAGTAGGGAAGTTACAAAGAACTAGCAATAACTTTTAAAAAATAAATAAATAAAAGAATGTAATTTAGTCATGTTTCCTGTCACCAAGGAAGCAGAAACAAAAAATCTTATTTAGTTTTCGAAAACTAAATTGTTTAGAGCAGACCCTTAGATAACCTTGGAAAGGAAAAGGAAGCAAAAAAGAAAACCAAATGATTCTGAAGTAAAGGGAAAGAATCAAAAGAGAAGAACATGAGATTGGTAGGGACTAGGCTAGAGAGGCTCGGACGCGACAGTGCACTTCCAGCCACACAAGGAACTGACACTGAGCTACAGGATGTAGGATCCAGAGCTGAAACTGTGGAAAACTGCCCATCAAGCTGCCACTGCTCTTGCTGTCAAACTGGGGCCAGTAAGAAGGTGAGGAAAAAGGCTCAGGGCTGGATAGACTCATGTATGCTATGTACTCCTGCAACTGCAGAACACCTAATGCATATGTGGTGAATGAACATCTGCCAAGGTATTCACTGCTAATAAACCATGTAACACAGCATGTCTCTGGGGAGTCTTGCTCTACCTCTTGCAAGGACTGGTGATGGGTGCAGCTGGGATTTACACTTTGGAGATGCAGGAGGGAACAGCTGAAGTTTGAAGTCTCTCCTTTTAAATCTCCATTGCTGACCTTGGAATATCTATACTATATTAAGGATTAATATTGACTACAGTTTGAACCTAGGTTTGGCAGGGCTGCTTTACTGCAGCCTCACTCACTGCAGTCTCTCAAACTGTTTCCTTTTTTTTTTTTTTTTTTGACAATGTTTTTTTTCACTACTTCAGAAATCTCCCAGTATTGTAGTACACAGTACTCACTCCAGCGAGGTAAACGAGGCTGAGCCATCACAGTACTGGATATTACCTGGCATCCATGAAACAGGACTTTAGTCAGACGAATCCATTTCAACTTAATGGTCCAAATTTCTTGGCTAAATGATAAATGTAACTGGGGAAAACAAACAAACAAACAACAACAAAATCAGGATGTCTATATTTAGCAGTCAACAGAAAGCAAGAACTTTCTTCCACCCTGTATGTCAGTTAGCTCTGTACATCAGTGAAGTGACTGGCAGAGTGCTCAATGCTCCTTAGATTGTTACAGCCCCTCACTTTTGTTATTAAAATACCAGCATCAGACTTTAAGCACCTCAAATACATTTCACTCAGTTAAGAGGCTGGTGATTTAGATGATGTTTTAAAGATCGTTAAATGTTCCTAGCTCTTTTCCTTTACTGCTTCAGTCTCACAGATATAGAGTGACTTAAATATGAGTAAGCACTCACGGGTGCTTCAAGAAAGCAATACTTATTAAAATACATCTAACAGAACTACCTTAGGTTTGGCTTTTAAGCAGGTCCTTTTCTGACCATGTCATAAATCTGGCCTAAAAGCATGCTGAACACACAAAGCTCAGCCTGATCATAATTGAATCAACGACCAGGCTTCTTACTGAGAGAGGGCTAAATGAATCTGAGATTTTTCATTCCCAGTTTTTCTCTCAGCATTATCTTTAAATTCATTTTGTATTTCTAAAGCTCTAGCATTCTTTCTGAAGGATAAGGACAAAGTTTTTGTAGAATTTAAGACAACTGGTCAAGAGTTCAATAAACCTTTACCAACAGTATTTTTCCATTTTTTAAAATTCTGTCTGTAATGAACTTGGTTGTCTTGTTAGTGGCAGAAAGGTTTGGACTCAGAATTGTTAAGTTCAGTAGGGAAAACTGGAGGTAATTTCTGCACAGTATATGTGTGCAGAGGGACCCAAATGAAAACTTAGCTCACTATATGCCATGAAAGGTGGATGGCTCTTCAGTGGTGATGGTTTGTGCAGGTGTTAAAAGCTCTAGAAGCAGTGTCAGCCAGGATTTTCTTCTCAAATGTATTGTGCCCCTCTTCATGCATACCAGGACAGGTGCAAAAATAATAGAATCATGGAATCATAATATCACTGAGGTTGGATAAGACCTCTAAGATCATCCAGTCCAACCATCCTCCTATCACTAATATTACCCATTAAACGATGTCCCTCAATGCAATGCCTAAAAGTTGCTTGAACACCTCTAGAGAAGGTGACTCCACCACCTCTCTGGAAAGCCTGTTCCAGTGCCTGACCACTCTCTCAGGGAAGACGTATTTCCTAACATCCAACCTGAATCTCTACTGGTGCAACCTCTAGTTACATGGGAGAAGAGGCTGACACCCACCTCACCACAGCCTCCCTTCAGGCAGTTGTAGAGAGTGACGAGGTCTCCTCTGAGACTCTTCTCCAGAGTGAACAAACAATCCAGTTCCCTCAGCCACTCCTTATAAGAATTGTGTTCCAGAACCCTCACAGCTCTGTTGCCCCTCTTCTGAACATGCTTCAGGGCCTCAGTGTCCTTCCTGTAGTGAGGAACCCAAAACTCAACACAGCACTCGAGGTATGGCATCAACAGAGCCAGAGGGATGGTCATTACCCTGCTCCTACTGGCTATACTATTTCTGATACAAGCCAGGATGCCTCTGGCCTTCTAAGCCACCTGGGCACACTGCTGGCTCATACTCAGCTGTTCATCAACCAGTATACTCAGGTCTGTTTCCTCTATATAGTCTTCCAGCCACTCTGCTCCAAGCCCATAGTGTTGCCTGTAGTTGCTTTGGTCAAAGTGTAGGACCTAGCACTTGGTCTTCTTCAGGCATTCCTATTATTTTTCTTTCCTTGTCTAAATGTCATTAGAAATACAGTTTTCCTTCTCATTGTATATATAGTTACAAGACATAATTTAAGCAATGCATTAGTACATAAAGCTGAAAACTCCTGGAAAACATTAGAGCTCTGAACTTCTACTTAATGTGTGTGTAATATTCACACACAGAAGTTGACTCAATATACTTAAGAACAGAATGAAACATCTGATATTTACCATTTAACTTAAATCCCATCAAAAACTAACATAGTATATACAGTTTTCCATAAAGTACCTCTTCCACTAATCCAGCAGTATAATACCGTCTGTTGAGGTCTTTATTGCTGTCACAGAATACATGCAGAAAGAGCAAAAGCACATAACTTTTATGTCATACCGTGTATGGAAACTGTTGGGCCATTAAATCAAACCAAAAATTCATAACAGAACTATAATACAACTGAAATTTCTTTCATGGAATAGCACTCATAAAATCACTGAAGAAAAAGAACCTAAAGGCAGATGCATGTGCATAGATGACTTCAATGCATGCACTACTTTTTAATGTGCAATTTTTCAATGGAATTTATTATCTACACATGGGAAGTAACAGCAATCTTCACAATTTTAAATGAATCTTGCTGCTGATTCAAAGAACAGTCCACCTGCCACTCTTCTATGGAAAATTTCTTAGATTCAAATGCTTTTCTAGTAAGCAAAGTTATTGCAGAACACTATTTTGTAAATTACCACATTTTCTCTATTTCATTTTACTCTTTGCATTTTTACATCTCATGTTAACAATAATGAAAGAAAACCACCTTTCCCCTTAGCCGAGGATACCTTATTCTGAAGCACTTTCACTTCAACAACAAAAAAATAAATTGACATCTGAGATAAATCAAGCTTTACTGTTTCAAACACTATCGAGCTATTCTTCAAGGAATAAACGCTTGCTTTGTCTGGCTGTAGAGAAACATAATTGTATGTATAAACACATGAGACAACCCTGGAGACACTCAAGGTCAACCTGGATGGGGCTCTGATGTAGCTGTAGGCATTCCTGTTCAATGCAGGGAAGTTGGATGAGATGACCTCTAAGGGTCCCCACCAACTAAACTGATTCTATGATTCTTCATACGTGTGTGTACGTACGCATTCCTGGCCTCTGAAAGCAGGCAGAAGTATAATAAACACTTTATTATAAATAAATCTTTTTCAAAGTCTAAGTACTTTGCTATTTCCACTTACAATTTTTCCCTTGTAATTTCAGCAGGTACACCCACTCATTTCCACTACCTGCCTTCCACTTACCATACAGAAGTGTAATAATTTCCCCTAATAGTTCTTGACTATATTTTATAATAAGATAATGATAACATAAGGAATATAGCACTCTTTAATAACAATTTTCATTAATTACAGTTTTAGGTACTAAAAAAAACTAAAGCACACACTTTCTTCTCATGGAAATGAAAGACACTCAAACATAAACATTTTCTGAAACAATGACTGATTTAAGACACACATGAAAATATTCCTGAAATGGAGCATGCTGCAGTTCATACTGTGTGCTTCACCTCATGGCCAGTTCACAAAACACATTTAATAGTTCAGGAACACAGCTTAATGTCAGACCTGCCAAGCTGAGCCATAGTGTTCAAGTCTTAATACAGCTCTGCTAGTTCAGGAATGTGTCAGTGCTCACCACATACTTCAGCCCAACAGGAACCCCATTATCACTCCTGTTTCTCTGAAGTTTCTCCTGCAGGGAAACATGCACCTAGTATTTTGCATGTACATTAAACATGTTTCATATTTATTTCCCAAAAGGACTATTTCTTCCCTGTTAGGAGACACTGCCATGTTTACAGATAATACAGATTTTGAATACTTCATGTAGATTCTTGCATCTTTTATAAACAGTATCTATGATTGTGACACTATACCTTCCGGAATAACAACACAGCTAGCAATAATTCAACCTTTAGGGAAAAAAAAGCCAAGATATTGTTTTCCATACCAAAACATACTGGATAGACTTGAGAAAAGTAGTTAAATAGTATTGCCAAGTACTTGCAAATAGTCGTTTCCTAGTTTGATGTTGTTTCTGTTGTCACTGTTTGTACAAAAAGAAAAAATACAAGAGAAGACTAGAGAATACCGAAGAATGTGTGGTTTTACCTAGGAGGTCTAATTTGTCAGTACCACACCATGTGCTACGAAGGCAGCACAGAGCAGAAAGCTTATCTAGCACTCCCATCAGATATCAAAAACAAACAAACAAATGGAAACAGAAATAGTTCCTGAACGTTCCACTCAAGGAACAACAGTAATTAGCGGTAAAAACCTACACCATCTGTTCTTATATAACGAGCTTCTCTGTTTTAACAGACTAGAGTCAAGGGTGACCATTTTTACAGGAAGTTCTATTCAACATTAATAGAACTTGCCAACCTTCCAAGTAGGTACCCCATGAAACGTGAACTGTTATGGTCATAAAAATACCATTCCTGCATGTTAAAATTCTGGAAGGGTTGAGTGGTTTTGCAAACTGTCAGACTGAAGAGAGATTCCTGTAAGATGTAGGAAGTACAGAGAAACTCAATGCCTCTGCTTCCAAACTAACCCAAGTATGGCTCAAACACAATTTATGTTTTGGGAGCTCATTACCTTCCATAAAAGAATGCATCCATTAATGCATTACTGTTCATTAAAGGTATATAGGTGTGAAATGGAGGAAAAATTACCTTCAGATAATATGTAAATTAATATGCTGCCTGGCATACATATGGAAAAGCTGGCAGATGCCTTCTGAGTCCTGCGTGCTCATTTGAATATCGAATCCAGCTTAGTAAATGGCTTTTTAGCAGTATCTACCCTCTTAGGTTGATCTGCTCTTAGAGCAGATGCTACCCAGCCTCCTTTTTAAGACATCTTTCTTATAGGTTAGCAAGGGAATTAAGGTATAGCCATGCCTATGAGTTTTGACTATCTCTGGTTCATGAGATCATTTTTAACTAGTTCCTTACTGCTGGCAGCTCCTGTAAAGCTTCCTATATTTCTTTGCCAATGAGGCCTAGAGCAGTATCCCTCCTTGATGTCAAAGTGCTGGGTTACAATGCCCTCTCCACATTACCTCTTGTTTTGGCTGCTTCAGCAGTTGGTCCCATTGGCAGTGTGCTGTCTGCTGCAGGAGCAGCATCTCTGTTCTCTTCTCACCTGCACAGACCTCAGTCCTACAGTCAGCACATGCAATGGGAAAACAGTGGCCAAAGAGCCAAAGCAGTTTAAGCTCAAACTCCAAGCAAGATATGTCTGCCCAGGATTTAAGGCTACTGTCCCCACAATACATATTCATGTTTTATAGAACTCCAGGTCTGGTTCTGATTCAATCAGCACTTTGGAAGTTTTTTAGTCAAATTAACAAACGAACTTCTCATTAGCCTACAGATCAAGCTCTCCTTGCTGCCTGCTGACAGTTGCTACCTCTGTTTCCACTGAACTCCTCTGGTACAGTGTTTTGGCTCTACTTCAACTCCACACTCCCTAGTTGTTATTAGTTTTTGGTGGGAACACCTTGAGCTCACCCTGCCATCACCACTGCTCCTTACACCTCATTTTTTTCTCTTGCCTGAGACAGCTGCTGTACCAGTCTTCTAGCCTGTGGCATAGTTTTCTATCATGGGACTACCAGTCATTCAATTTCTCATAGTAGGAGACTCATAAAACATCTTCTCTGCCTTTCTGTCCTTTTTAGCAGCCTTGCCATATGCTTTTGAACCCCCAAAACATCCTCCAGATTATCCATATAGTATGAGAAACTCCGAAAGAATGGCATTGGCCTCAGACAGAGTACATATGTCCTCTTCCAGTCCTTTTTTAAAATTATTTCTAAGGAGGGACTGTGTGCCAGTATGCTTTCTAATTCCAGTTCAGTTTTGCGTCCTCGATAAATTAATTAACCCATAAATATAATAAGCATTAAAGTGACAGATACACTCATTAGCATGGTTGAATGCATGCCTACAGATTAAGGTAAAGAAAAGTAAGAAATAGGAGAGAGTTGGGCTCTTTCTGTAGAATATCTGGAGACTTACTGTTACAACACCTCACGTAATCCCAGCTCCATTGCTAGTGAGATTCCTTCTTTGAAGGTTCTTTTCAGTTTGTAATTAAATAACTATGCTTATCCAATTTCCTTTTCTGCAACTTCAGTCATGTTAGGATTCAGAACAGACCCTCACATTCAGATCTCACTCCCTGTGAGCCTAAAGACCCTGTCATTATTGCTCAACACTTGATCCTCAAACATTCCAGAATCCTTCTTGCAGATAATTACTCCATATTTTACTTCTGCATGTTATGTATGTGAACTGACGCCAATGGAAGACTACTGGTATCTGGAGCTTTAGATTTCTGAAAGAATGGGCCGATAGAACATATGGATATCCTGGATATTAATTTAATGGCTTTGTGTATCAGTTGATCAGCTAAGTAAAAAGAATACATATTTTGTTGAGTATGTTAGTTTTGTGTTGTTTTTCAAACCCTTGTAATGACTTTCCAGCTAACATATAATCCTCCCATGATCTGTGAAAGCTACACAAAATGAACTACATGAAACTACTGGAGTGCCTTACTTTGTTATCTTGTTACCTCATAGCTGGAAAATCAATTTTAAAAGGCTGCTGATTACACCCGGAAACATTATCTTCTGCACATCAAGAAACATCACTGTACCCTACTGACATTTTCCCATACTAATCTGCTGCTTGCAAAGAATGAACAAGATGGCAATGTTTTCCTAATATCTGCAAAAATCCCCTATTATTATTAGCAAGACAATGAGACAGTAAAAGCCATCTGATAACCTTTAATAGATATCTTGGCCACCAGTAGGCTTTCAAGCTAATAACCACTTACTTATTTTGAAAGTATTTCTGAAAACTCCTACCACTTTTTCAATCAATTACCACAGTGATTGATGCAGCACTATGTAGCTAATTATCTTCTATATGCATCTCTTTAAGATTAAGCTTTTAAAAACACAATTTGCTAGACTGATTATATAATAAACATATTAATAATGCTAAAACGAACATTTATCCACAGTAATTCTACCATGTAAAATAAATAAGAAAGAAAAATCCCACACTATTCTAAGTAGAAAGAAACACTCATTAACACCAATTCATTAATTTGATTGCAAACATTTCCTTCAGTGATTAGCAACATCCTTATCTTATCAGACAGTAAGGCATGTCTAAAAGAGAACACCTGCCCAAATGCAATAGTTAGCACTAGAAATGTAAAACTGCATGAACTGCTACTAAAGGACAGCTACTAATGGTGTGACTGAGGTATCACAACTTTTCCTCCTGGCTGGAAGACAGGTTCTCCTGACTTTATTCACATTAAATGACACCCTGACTCATGGAAGTGAGTACTGTTTTCTCCCCACTGAACAGAGGCAACAAGCTTGCTTCTAGACAAAGAATGTGAAAGCTGCAAGATTCAGCTTTGACTTTGCCATGCTTTTCCTGCTTAAGATCTCTCTGACAAGATCAATATATGAAAACCAAAAAAATAGCAATAGTAAGCAGACAAATCAAGATTAATTTGTCCTGTTTGTGGAAAGAAAATTCTAACGTAATTCTAACATAGCCAAGAGAGCTTTACAAAAGCGTAGTCCTGATTCTTTGCTATAAGAAGAAATACTGGAAGTATATTTGAAGAAGTTCTGAGAAAGAAAAAACAGAAGTTAATGAAATAAGCCTGGTCTTTATCAACAAGGAGAGAATTAAAAAAACAAAAACAAAACAAAAAACAACCAAGCTATATATGAATGCAGCATACATATTATGCTGCAAATGAAACTATAAACTGTGACTGCCAGACATCATGCAGGACGAGATATGTATTACTAATAACAGCTTTATAGTTTTACTTCAACAGTTTGGAAGTGAGCATTCAGTTCCACTTTAGTTTTTATTTAGCTATAGTAAATAAAATAAAATAAATAAAATAAAATAAAATAAAGCCTTTAAGAAGTTACAGGGAGAAAAGAGGAGTGAGAACAAGATGGAAAAAAAAAAAATAGTGATTTTTTTGGGCTGGAGGCAATACCAAAAATTTCTTCACGTTTGTGTTATGGATCATAAAAGTGAGGTTGTGTGAAGCAAATTATTATGTGCTAATGATGAAAAAATAGATACCCCAGAGTTAAAACGGCATTCATTTATTTTATGGGGCAGGAAGAAAACTCTGTACCCTTGGCAAACTTCAATTCTCAGGCCATTGTCACTGATACAATAGACATTCCCTTCAAGCACTGGAAGGCCTCAATGAAGTGTCCCTCGTTGTGGCCCCATTGTGTTATCCCTGAATATTTAAGGATGTGTTGACAGTGCCTGTACTACTAAAGGTCTGGCTTGAAACACTTCATATTCCATCTTTATTGAAATGATTTACTGGCAGAAGAAAAAAATTGCAGTCCCAGTCTGGAGTTGAGGTCTAATAATTCTTTCACATTGAAAATGTAATGTCTCTTTGCTCATCTCCAGTGTGGTTCCTCAGATACATTCAAGATGATTTATGGTCATAGCACACATCAATATGTACAATGTGTTGCTTTAAATTAATTTCTTATGAAACAATATCCTCTTCTAAATATTTTAATTTGGGGAACATTTTAGTTGGTTCTATTTAAGTCAAGACATGATTTAAACAGTGGTCTACACATTTCTCAAGTGGACACTGCTGCACTGATTTATCTTGAAATTCTGAACGCCCACTATAACCTGGATTATTGCAGTAGTTTTTCTAACACTCTCAGTATCAAACAATTGTTGATGAGCTGTATCTGAATAGCTCTTGCTGCATTACTTTAATATGATTCAACTATCAATTTGTAGACTGTCAAAGAGTTAAGCTTTATTGCACATTGTTAAAAAGATCCTCCTCCTGCAACAATTTTCATCCGTCTCCGACTTTTATACATTCTCACATTAATCTGCCAGTGGGGTAATGCTGTTTCCACTATTTTTCTTGTTGTAATTAAAAATATTTTAAAATAATGTTGACTTCAAAAGCTGTCAGAAAAAAATTAGTGACTCCACAGCAGGTCAGAATATAGATTGCTTTTCTAATGTGATGGGTACTACATTACTTGATGAAATGCAAATAGAAACAGCAAAATAGGCAGCCAAGGCTTTCCTATTTCATGTTGATTTTTTTTCCAGTCTTGCAAAAATCAACAACGCTATTCCTACTAATATTGATTTCACTAGTACAAAGATTTTTCTTCAGGGAAGTGAGTCTAATGAATACTTGGGTATCTTACAGACATCTTTTTCTCACTTTACGTTTTATATGGCATGAAACTTCATTAAAGAAACATCCATCCTTCCAGCAATAAAGAACTAGGTAAAATAACCTTTGAAGTTCATTCCTCCTAATAACACCTCTGTGATTGTGAAGAAGGGTAGGGCCTGCAAGATGTGATTGGATTCAGTATTCAGAAAGGACTACAGCAGCAAAAAGGATAAAGCCACTGCTCCACCTTCTGAGGGGAAACGGCCTTCCAGGGAAATAATATGACTCTGCTTGGAAGCATCTGAGATGCTGTCATAGGTAGTAGGAGAAAAAGGCCAGGCTTGTTTGCTGTAAAGGAATTGCAGCAGAAGCATTTTTGCATAAAAAGGTGTGCAGTAAGGAACAAGATATGCAAAACATTAATTTATTCCAAAAACTGACAGGTGTTGAGAAGGAACATCATTGGTGTAGGTCATGCAGAAGGAAGCTTGCAGGTTTCTGGGGCTTGTAAGCCTCCTTCTGCTGCATCTGATTAGAGACATGACATAACCTGTCAATGCTTTAGGATGCTGTAAAGAGAATCACAGCACATGGAAGAAATAAGCCAAGCCATTGTGTAAAATTCAAAGCATGAAACTGAACTATTTAAAGAATAATCAATCATGTTTGAGTTTGGCCTTGAAGTCTGTCAGAAGATGAAGTTGCCCCAAACATTACCATGCAGATTAGTACTTTTTTTCTTTTAAGAAAACTTTTTCATTTCTTATCTCCTGTATAACCTTCCCCTCGTGAATCCCCACTCCTCAACTGGAACACCTGTAATTAATGTATGACTCTTCAGGTAAAGTATTTTGGGGTATGAGTGTATTAAATTATATACTTAAACATGTATTAATAAATCTAAATAAAAATACCTTAGCTTCTAAAGGAGCTGAAAATATGTATCTGCTGTTCTCTTTATTTTGTTATTTACAAGCTTTTTAGACATGTACTTATGACCTAGAAACCTGTATTTAGTACTGAGAAGGCCTAATTTTACTGACCACAACTTTCTCCAGTTGTGAGTGAATATGAAACCAGAACTTACACATAAAATAATCATCTTGTTGCACAAAAGAATAGGTTAATTTGCAAAGATATTCTTCTTTTCTGCTCAAATCACAAGCATGTAGTTTTTAGAAAAGTAGGAGCATATAGGAGCATGAAAACCTTTCTTGCTGCAGGCAAAATGATTTCATTTTTTGGCAGTTTTACAGGAAAGCAAGTCAGTTACATTTTCACCTCAGGTGGTTTGTGGAATCAAAAAGGCAGTTTCTGCAGATGGAAAACTGTCATTACAAGCGGACAAGCTGTTTGCTGGGGGGAAATGCAAATATTTTGCTCTTGTGAATATTGGAGAGAAAATCTGTCCACATATATGAATTCTCAACAGAAGTTGATACTTAATAGAGTTCTACTCGAGTGAAAATGGGGCACCCAGCCTGGTCACTAGCCAATCATGCTTCAGTTATTACACAAAGTTACCATAAATTTCAGTGAGAGGTTGCATATACAAAAATCCCGCAGTACTGACCTAAAATAGAGATTCTATCAGATGGCCTCAAACAGATCTGATGAGGTGACCAGCAGTGCCTCTGGAAATCAACAGTCAACAAGTGAAGTTCGAACACCACATCTCCTAGAGGAAAAGCACCAACTCCCTACACAGCATACTCTGGAATACTTAATTCTTGCTGAGAACTGTCCATTAATTGTGACTACTGAGTTAGAATGAACTATAGAGGGCACATAGACAGGTGGAGAGATGCTGAAACAACCCAGGTTTCCATCTGAATGCAAAGCCAAAGCTTGGAAATACTACAATCTTTCATCGCTGTGCCTTACAGTGTTACACATCTGTTTTATCAGTTAGACTGAATTCACAGAAGGTGGAAAGTAGTAGAAGCAGAAAATCTTCAGTGTTGTAAATGCATTATTTGAGAAATTTTCAAGAGATTCAGTGCTTCTGCCTAATAACGGATGGTGAGAACACCACTCATTTTTGCTTGCTCTTCATTTTAATATGCAGACAAGGTTTAGCATAACACTCAATCTAACAAGTATTTTGTCATATAATATGGAGTCTAACACAAACATATTTGGAAACTACCTGTTGAAATGGACTGAGTAAAACAATTTCCAGATCAGCAATTGTCTAGACTGAGTCACTATTTCCCCTTTATTCAAGAAACCACATTAATTTCCTGCCATTATGAGATTTAACTGCCTTTTTTCCCACCACCATTAAAATTTCATTTCACAATCAACTCCCCAAGCACTGTTCTCCCTCTAGAAATTTCAAATCCCATTACACATTACTCAAAGGTTTCTATATGAAGGCCCAGATCTGTAAAGCTTTAGAGGAACTGGGCTCCAGTTTGGTTTAGGTTCTTATCTGATATCTGAATAAATGCTTCTGAGGAAAAACCAGTTCCTGAAGTTTGCTCATTTAAGAGACTCAGCTATGGAGTTTGAGCTATGGAGTTTGCTTTCTTCCAAATGTCAGATCGCTTTACTCCAAATCTCATATTTTATCAACTACAGATTTCTCACATTCTAAATTTTCTTTTATAGCTACAACTACATAACACTTCTTAAACATGTATTCTACCACAATAAATACCTGTGTCTGAATAAAAGACATCTTCCTTTTCCTAATTGCTCCACTGCAATTTTCACTCTGCCACAGGGCACTCCCAGTAGACTGTTACAGGCACTTTTCATGATCTGCTGGCAGTGCTCTAGAGCTCTTTATCACAAAATCACAGCCGTTTTCATCATCTTTTGGGCAATTTGTAAAATTCTGCAAGCTTACTGTGTGACAATTTAAAATAATGTTTCACAAGATTGATCTATAAAAAGTGAAGAAAGTACAGTATGAGCCCTGAAAAGGTCAAAGAGAAGCTTTCCATTAAGCAAATCAATATGGTCACAAACAGATCTTGAAGTCCTATTACCATTTTAATTGGCTAGCATAGCCTTCTCACAATTTCATCTTGATGGTGACATTAATTACAACTGTGAGAATACAAGACTGTGCTAACACAAACTGGAAAATAATTATTACACATTTACTGGCTATCTCCTGCTACCACACAAACATTTCAAAGGTGTTATGTTAAACATCTAATATAATTTCCCACTCAACAAATCCATCTCTTTCTAGGACTTATTTTGATTTTCTGTTCTTCAGAGCATGGTATCAGAAACATCAAATGAAAGTCCTCCCAGCTTGAGTGAAGAAACAAACAAGCAAACAAAGAAAAACATAAAATAACTAAAGTATCAAGAAGCATTAAGACTGGCTGGCTCAATAGTGATGAACTTCTTGGCCTCCTCCTAGAGAGATTTCAGTCCAGCTGCCCAACAGGTGAGCTGCAGATACTGCTGAGAGGAAGGCTGCCTGTCCCCATGCTTCCTAAAAAGCATCAGCCTCATGTCTCCCTTTCTGGCTTCTCTTCCATGTATATCTGTTTGTTTTCTTTGGTAAATTTATGTAACAGTCACTCTCTAAAGTTCCTATCAGCTTACATCTATTTAATTTAACCTTTAGACTTTACACATTCTTAATGAAGTTCCCTCTCTGTATGTTCCTACTACGTGTCACCAGCTCCCAGTTTTTGACATAAACCATGGCCTCACTGCTTATTCCATCCCAAAGTCCTTGAATGCACCAGAAACTCTGCTTCCTTGCCTGACACTCCTATAACCTTAGTTCAAAGTCCCATACATGGCAAATTAGTTGCTGTTTCTTCTCTCTTCTGCTTGATGACACTAGAACTGAGGAGTTACCCCACATATTCTTAGTCCTTGCTTTGGCTCCAGGCCATTCTACATTCAAATCAGACTTGCCATGTTCAGATCCACTCAGCTTGATCACCAGCACGAGTGTTGCTGACAGTATATAAGACATACTCAAGAGCAGCTGGGGAGAGCAATTACAAGATGAGCTTGATTTACTCCATGGGGGTGGCATCTGTGCCATCTAGTCAGGCCCTGGAGGAAGGAGAAGGCAGAACGTGCAGAGTGGGTTTGTGCTTAAATGCACACAGATTGGCACTGCAAACGCCAGGGGCACAGCCTGAGCAGCAAAGCAGGGCCTTTGGAGCTTTCAGTCTGCACCGACACATATGTTAAACTCTGCTTTTTGTAATTGCTTACCATATTGAGGCAGATATTTTCATTAATATGGCATACACCTTTTTAAAAAAATTTTCCTAAAAGCACTAAAAAAAATGTTAAAGCTTCCTAAATCATCTTGAAATTATGTTAACTGCTATTTATTTTTTTTTCTAAGGGAGGAATCTTCCTTCATCTACCTTATAAAAACCAGCTGAAACTGTCTGAAATATTTTAGAGAAACAAAAATAGTCTGTAGGAGGATAAGAAAGTACAATGAAAATTCTACCTCACCATGTCAATTTGCACAGTTAGGAGAAGTTTAAAAGGTTCTGAATATACTCCAACAAGAAGCGTGTTCATATATTCACACACACACACACACACACATATGTGTAGCTACATACACAATCTGGTCTTTACCTTAAAATTGAAATAATCATTATCTCTATAGTCTACTTTTACAGCTACAGTATTTGCTTCTGAAATCAAACAGTTTAACAACGCTTCAAAAACACTACATTTAGTAATGAAACATGGTGCATTCTTAAACCTGTGTGATGCCTGTAATTGCTACTGGACACTATGAAAACCAACAGATTAAAACCTTGGATCTGTATTCCCTGTGCTGGAGATGGTAAACTATAAATAAACAGAGGAATTAGAAATTAAAATACAATTTAGAAAAAGAACTGATGACCTGTAGCTGACATTTGAGATTGAAAAAAGTACACAAGATAAAATTATTAAAGAATAACTTTGAAACATGATAAAATGTGCCCAGGTGACACAAACTTCTAGGAACAAGGTGACAGAAAATGCCGCTGGCCTATAACATTGAGAAAGTAATTTTTGTTTATACTCAGAGCTTTGAACCACAAGAACTGAAATAAAGGTTCTACGGTGTTGGAGTATCTCCAGCACGTACCAAATGCAGACTTACCCATAGACAGCAGATATTTTCTATGAGGTGATATCTTAAAAATGTTTAGAAAACAAATACTTTTCTGACAGAATCTGTACTTCTTTCCCCCCCTCCACAAGGCGTTGAAGTAAGCCTATCTGTGCTTGCCTAAGGCTCTGTGCCATCCTGCTACAACCAGCAGTGATTTGTTTTGTTGTAAGCAGTGAAAATAGATGCTTGTTTGCACTTGGGAATTGACTGAACTTCCTCTATTGTCAGAGAAGCACTGGCCAATCAGCAGACAAATCTGCTGTTCCAAACCAGGCCAAGCATGGGCACCACCAAAACACTTTTGGAAAAAAGCAAAAGGTATTTCTCTAGTTAAGATGTACAAAAAGTAAAAGCAGTGTATCTTCTTCCTAACACACAGAATTCTATCTAGACAGAAATCCAGGAGAAGTCAAATTAGTCCCAGTTTTGCTTTGTGAAATATGTCACTATCACGCTTAATTTATTTCTGGTTTGGATAGTTTCTGAGACTATTCTCTTATAAACATGGCTACTGGATCATCAATAGTCTGCTCTGGTGAAGCATTTTCTACTTAAGCATTGCTTTATTATTTGAAACAAAACCCACTTAAGCAGATATACTGGTCTGTGGAGTCAATATTTTCAACACAGAACAGGCTAAAAAGGATTTAACTTCACCACCACCCATTTCTATTGCAATGCCATTTTCTAATAAGTACAAGTAGTTTATAGCTAAAACCAAAATCATTTGAGTGAATTAGTCACCAGAGATAGCAGCAAGAACACAGAAGCATACGTTGGCAAAAAGCTAACTAGTTCATTAAAATCCAAAACGCATTCAGAAACCTTTGAAATATTTCATGCATTGCTGAATGCACCTAATACATCGTGACATTAAAGCTAAAAAAAAAAAAAAAAAAAAAAAAAGGTCATTACAAAGAAAGGAAAAGTAGAAAGAGAGAAAGAGAAATACCCAGAATAGAATGGCAAAACAAAAAGAGGTACGTGCCGGTCTTAAAATCAGTGATCTGATCTAACTTTGGCCAGTTAGGTAAGTCTCTATGTATAAACATTTTTTCTGTGAATCTTGACAAAAGGACTAGTGCCTGCATGAGAAAACTGAGCTTGACAGACTAACAGTTTGCATTATGTTACGTGTTTATCATCTTCAGGCCACCCCTACCAATTTATTTATGTCTTCAGAAGTCTTTCAAAAGTCTTTTTTTCTTCTACTACATTTACTTGATCATGCTAAGCTGGTTTAACATTCATGGTTAAATTCATTTTCATGCAGAAGTTAATCTTAGAACACTTAATCTGATACAGGCAACAGGGTGATCTTGCTACATCACCTGCACAACCTTTGGGAGCTTTGCTGTATATAAACACTGCAAAACTTCATTGGTGAGATTTGGTGCATAGGATCAAACCACTGACCATGATACACAGGAAGACTCACAAAAAAATATAAGGTGTCATTTAGATTTCTCCTATGCAATACAGAGGAACTGAGATGAGATTAGATGAATGATCACTGGGATGACATGAAAAACTGAGCCTGCCTTATAAGACATACAGAAGGATAATAAACTATAATATGAATAAGCATGATGGGGCTTAGCCCCGAGGAGAAGGAACAGCCATTTACATTGATGGACCACCCATTTCTTATAGGGAACATTTTGTTCATCCATCCTATGAGCACATGAAAGGCTGAATCAATCAAGCCTAAGCAGAGCTGTATTATTGATCAAACCTCGCTTATGTGCAGAACTCAGCCTGAAGAAATCTGCATGCTTAATGAAGTCTTGCCATAATCCTCCCTCAACAATATTAAAGCCTTATTCTCCTTATTTTTTAATTGAGTGGTACATATGAAATAATCACAAATGCAGCCTGATGCTCCCCTTGTAACAAATTGTACAACTCTAGGCATCTACTTGAGCTGGTACTCTACTATTTCAAATCCAAACAGGGAAATGTTCTGCAAGATTCATTAACAGCTATGTAATCACTGAATTATTGCTGGAGGGGAAAAAAAATGTGACTAATTGTTCTGCAAGACTTCAGATGACTTCCTCTCTCCAAGCCACCTCAGTCTGAAATTAACCGAGCAGCTATTCTACCATTACACCCTATTTCGCATAATGCTGTAACATTTCTGCAAATTATTAGGTGAGCAGATACCTAAAATACAGTAATGGATTTGTTTTCTCTGTGATAGCAAAGCCATGTAATCTAAGGACACTTACTATGTCCTGACTCAGCACAGCTCGTCTTCAAAGTAGCATTAATTTTAGTAGCATTGCAAGTGTGAAACATTTTATAAATGAATTTAAAAAGACTCATTTCTCAATTAGTTTGTGGAAGGTATCTAAATTGCCTGTCTCTGACCAAAAGGAACTGAGCTTGGTATTTCTTTCAGTTTGGTATTTCTATGAGTTATGCATTTCAGCAGCAGTACATACACAGTCATTTCCTGTAATTACTTCATCTGAAACTGATACTAATCCAATTGAAGTCAATGGAATTATTTCCATTGACTCCTGCTGATATTCGTCTTTAATAACCAGAGATGAACTTTTTCTGTAGCACTCAATGAATAAATTCAAAGAGTAAAATAATCTGCTTTCAGTATGTATTATATTAACAATTTGGCTATGGCTTTCCTCAATGGATTAAAAGCAAACCACTAAATTGCCATAAGACCTAAGAATACTATGTCATGAAGAACCCAAAACAGGATGCAATTTAAGAGACTTCTTCCCCTATAACATTTAGCAAGACTTTTTCTAAGCTCAGGCATTCACATACAACCAGTGTGGCTCCTACAGATAACTGGCGGGGGTGGGGAGGAGGCCATCCTGAAAGGGTAACAAAGGAAGGGCAAGAATTACTGGTAGGAGAGTGTGTTAAAAGTTAACAGAATTAGTGGGTGTCAATCAAGTGTTCATGTTGGAAGAAAACATTACAGTCTTGCAACAAAACACAGAAAACAAATAAGCGTATGGGGAATTAAGATCAGAGCTGTGGATATTGGGAACAGCCCTAGTGTTTAATAGCAGATGAGAAAGCCTGGCTTCTCACATCCCAGGAACTTGTTCCCAAAAGGGTTGTAAGTACAGAGAAAGAGGAACGATGGGTAATAACATATCTGATGGAGAAGACATAAGACAAAATGAAGATCATCTCCTTCCTACACTTATAGAACTCACTGCTCTATCAACCTTACTGGCAAAAGTTACTTAAAATGCAAATGCCTTCCTCCCAACCTTCCCAGCTCAGAAGATTCAAATAAAAATTCATCCAGCCCCAGAGCTGAAAAATGAGCCCATCAGATAAAAGAGCTGCATGTGCACAGTCATGAACAATCATTGTGAAAGAAAGCATCACTGTATAATTTCTCACAGAAGATTTTGTTGCTTTGTATAAAAGAGTAATATGTTAGTAATGTGGGGCAAGAAAAGGTTATCCTAAAGAAAGCATTATTTTCTTACTTACTCAGATTCTGCAAGGAAAAGATGTAAGAGATGGAAAACAAAAGAAAACCCATATCATCAGAAGAACAGAGATGTCGCTGGACTTCTAAAGCACGCTGCTAGAACCCAGAGAGACAGAGGCACAGAGGAGGCAGATAATCATCATATCCACAGTCCTGAAGTGAGAGGGCTTTTATCACCACTTTCTGCATAAAACAATGATGAGAGAAAGCTGAAATGCTCCTACACCCAGGACAAAAATGTACACTGTCTGGATTTTCACATAATCTGACTTGCAAATTGCCCAGAAAAAAATACAAGCTGGATATTCAATTCCTAAGTTAAATCCAACAAAATGGGTATCTGGGATTGGTTTGTTTTTCTCATTTGCATTCAGTTCTACTCCCATAATGAAGTCGAATAGATAAAACAATAATGCAAGGAACAAAAATTGTTTTCTGCAGCAATTCTGCAGAGTATTTTCTTTTCTGTTCCCTCCTGGAATAACATAACACATGTGGCATATGAAGAATCCTTGCAGAGGCACTTTGGTCTGAATAAATTTGGCTTTTGTAGGAAGGGGAACATCAACACCAGTGAAAAGTAGCAGGATCTACTAAAACACAGAGTAACTCTGCCACCTCAATGGAAAAAGACTGTACCCCAAAAAAACAATGTTCACAATTACAAAGTAAAAATTTTGTCTTTTAGAAAATTACACACTATTTTCTGATTGTTGTAAAGGACAGGATGGCACAAGTAAGCAAAGAGCCAGACTGAATTCTTTATACCCCTACCTACATTGGCAAATAATTCCTGGTTCGTGGACTGCATGTCAACCGTTCATTATTCAGAAGCATCTGGGGTTCAAATGCAAGCCTTTTCTAAATATTTCCAAACTCAAGAATCACAGTCTGCTTCTGGATTTTCATTTGCAGGGTAACATCTCTGCATCAGATTCCTTGTATAAATAATTGTGCTTATTAATTAAAATTCTTTTATAATAATTTTGTTTGAATGTTTGCTGAACTTATGTTTCCATGGACATCCATTGGTACTGACCAAATACTGATTGAAAACATTTATGAAGAGCTATTGCAGAAACAAGTCGGTGAATTCAAAAGCAATACCATAGTGCAGTTCAAGTGAATATTCATGGGAAAAAGCTTAGCAGGATTGGCTATTTCATTTAAAGCCTCGATCCTGCAAGATTAAAGGTAATGGGATCTTTGTCATTGACTTTCAATGAACAATGGAATGAGCCCCAAGGTAGCACCTATCAGAAAGGGCAGCTGCTTAAAAATTTTATAGCACTTCTACTTGAGAGCAATAAGAACAAAACACAAGTTCCAGACATAGACACACAGAGATGCAGATGTACGTGTATGCACTCATAGCTTTAATTTTCTCAGACTTCTGTAGCTTCTGCTATCTATAGATTCAACCACTTGTTTGGGAAGCACACCTAGAATTCTCAACTAGTAAACTGTCAACCTCAAGAAGTGCTGCTTTGGTGCTAGGGATGCCCAAGACACAAAGAGCACAGTAACCCTATTTGATAGAGCAAATTCTCAGCCATAAAACTCTTTTTATCAACATAGTCACCATCATTAGCTATATATTTTCACCATTCATGAAAAGAGCATACGTGCCATGCTCACATGGAGGTGACCAAGTGCTGATGTCACCACTGCTGAAACATACAACCCATTGCTTCACCATGCTCACATCCATTGGTTGGTCACCCTCAGTGTTCAATAGGCATCAATTAATGTCAATAGGTGCCATTATTTTGTTTTATTTTTTACACAGAAGAGCTCAGTTTCATACCTTTGCTTCATACACACCTCCATGTCAGACACCATCTGTCAGACTGCCCCTCTTCTGCCATCTGTTGCATGGCAACAAAACATAATGGAATACTGGCAGGAAGATTCAACCCCTACTGCCCTACCACCAACATCTACCTGTGATGCCACAGGCCAACATAATAAAATCAGAGTTGATACTTTTGGAGCAGTCCTCATACAGTCCTACTTTGGCAGTGTCACAGGGAAGGCAACTTGCTTTGCACTTGTGCAAGAGAGAAGCATGTGGTATTTATGCAGTGAAACTTTTAAAAGCCTAATTCAAGCAGTATTTGTGTAAGTATGTAGATGAGGAAAAATGCAGAAAAGTAAGTCACTGTAAAACTTCCAGCCCCTCTACAAAACTGATTTTTCTGAGATTGGTTTTACTGTGACAGAACATGCATTGAGCACAAGGTGCCTCATAGCAAAGAGGCTACTTAATTCTGATACGACTACAGAGTTAAATTGAGCTGAAATGCACAGAATGAGGCATTTCAGCCACCATTCTCAGCACATGTGACCATCAGTTCACCTAACACATCTCTAAAAATATATCAGTGTACACCTGTGACACATCAAGAGTGGAAAAATATTGGCTGTAGTTTACTTGAATATTATTCAGTATAATTTAGGATTTGTAACAGCACAAGTCAATTTAACAAGGTCAGCAGATTTGGAGAATTCCCTTGAAGACGACACAAACCAGTCCTTCAACTTTCAGGAATGTGTTAGCCTCATTCTTCCTCAGATTTAACTGATAAATGTACCCTTACATTTAGTGCTTTCCTAAGAAGGTACAGAAAAAAATGTACAAACCTTTGAACACTGGTGGCTTCTTAACAGAGTACAGTATCTCCTCTAAAAAGTTACATCCACTGTTTTATAAAAAGGATCTTGAAATATTAAGACATTTGTCACCATCCACTACTGTATTGACGAGTTAAGTCTGGAACAGATAAAGATGTCACCCAATAAATCTTGATGAAGTTTGTAATTCCTGAATAACTGCTACAGCCTATGCACCAAATCATATTAGAACTGCTAGAATTATTTCAGAGACTAATCTGTAATGTCTAAACTAATTGGTGTACTTTCATTGATACTTTAGGGCTTTAGTTACTGATAAAGTAGAATGGCAGCAGTAAATACTCAGCGAGTTAACTCATCACTCCCATTGGACTGACTCATCCTAGAAAGTAACCAGGTAAGATTTTATGTTTTCTGCTTTATAAGTGAAAAAAGTAAACAAGGATGGTCTTTGTCAGCAGTAAGAACTCTTTAAGCATTGTCCTCTAAAGTTATTAACCTCTATTCCTATCCTTTTCCAGCTTCCTAGCAAACAATTCCACATGATGAGTCTACCAGTCTTCCACATTCTGTTTTAAAGGCGTCAACATGTATGTCACACAGTTTTTCTCAAGTTTCAGGTTTATAGTGCTTAACTGTATCTCAGTGTCCTCTCCAATTCTAATCAGGGACCTCCCTCCCTCATGCAGTCTTTGCCCCACAAAGCATATGGTTTCATGATGTTACCACAAATAAAGTCTTAAAGAGAACGATGAAAGATATACCTGCATTTTGCAAAATATCTGCTAATTGCATCTCAGCTGGGAATTCCTCAGTACCAGAGAGTCTTCTGACTGACACACATGGAGGAATAAGCTCTACAGCTATTCTACAGATACAACTTCAGGCAAAGCTGGGAAGCAGATCTGTGTATAGTAAGAACAAAATGGTGAATATTTCACTAAAACAGGTAAAAGTACAAATATGTGTGTATGTGTACGTACCAAATAAGATATCTGTTCCTATCTCTAGAAAATGACAAGGCTTCTGAGCAGGGTAGCATGGACTGCTCAGAACAAGAATTAATCCGATAACGACATTATCTGTATAATAACATAATTTGTATATTCCATGCCTACACAACAGTAATTCACAGTAAGAGTTATATATCAAGATTTTTATATTATACTCATGGTTTCATTTTTATAGTGAGACCACATTATTGCAAAATATTAATTTTAGGTTATTGATAGTATGCAATCTGTACAGTTTGATCAAGATAGGGAATTGCAACAGTAATCTCTGCTAGAACAGTCAAAACACGGCATCCATTATTAAACAAGCAGGAACTTGCGATAAATAAAATTGGAAATACCTTCTGAGTTTTAACATTAAAAAACAACAACAACAAAAATCACCACCATTAAAAGTGGTGGTGTAAAAGCTAGTTACTAAAAGCAATTGACCCGAAGATGGAAAAAATAATTCATAACATACATCAATAAATAATTAAAATCAGGAATTATAATAGAAAGAAAAAATATACTGTGTCATACTTCAGACGGCTTTACAGTGGTTGGGGATTTCACTAGTTCTTATTTCATAACATATTTTGAAATTCATTTTATGTTCTTTATAATGAATTTTTAAATGAGCAATACTTTTTCCATAATTTAGCCCACAGACATCTGAATCACAGACTTCCACTAATATATTTGCATATAAACAGTTCTCTTAAAATTCATATGCTTTAATTACTTCTTTCTTACCTGAAGTCATAAAGTTCCATATGGGATGTATAAACCTTTCTACTGCCCAAGGACATGTTATAAGGGGCACAGGTACATGTTCTTGCTCTGCCCAAGAGATTCAGCTGTGGAATGGGTACGGAAAAAGCTGCAAGAGAAAAACAGGAGTTAGCATTAGTATCTGAAGGAAATGAAGAAAAAAAATGGATGTAAAAAATAGCACATATGTGTTGTTAGGGAAGGACAGAAATGGGTAAGAAGAAGGAGAAACAAGAGTTTTGGAATAATTAAGTTTCAAGTTGAGGCCATTTTCTCCAAAATCACTGGATGATAACCTCTAATAGCATTTGCAATTGTGGACAATTCTTTAAGTGAAGAAAACTGATTGTAAGTATCAATACATTGACTTATTAAAAGAAGTTTTTAATTCAGCCAGTAATCAAAAAAGAAGTATCCAACAGTATAATAATTTTTATTTATATATTTAACATGTAATGTATTTACATGTTGTAACAATGTTCTGCCTTCTGCAACTTTTTCCAGTACAGGGAATAGCTCTTTATGTTTTTTCATTAACTTTTTTCTACACGATTGTTTCATTCCTTTTATTAGACTGGCACTAGACTGTCATAGTTCTAATATATTCAGAATTTAGATCATTTAAGCTGAATTTATCATATAATGTCATATGGTCTATGACTTACTTTAAGTTTACAAACCTTCAAATAATAATAGTATTCTGGCCTAAACCACACACTCCTACAGTCTGCTAAAGAAAAAGCATATTACTGTAAGTTCTGCTCATCCTCTTACACATTATTTACTCTCCGGTCAGTAAACAAAGGTATCTTTTGAATCAATGATTGTCTCATTATTTTCAGAGTTTTATATCAGCATAAAGAACTTTTTCAGAACACTGTCAATACTTCAGAATATTTTAAAGTATCCACCTATATGACTGGAGCTATGTGCTGTAAATCAAGACAACATGAATTCAACAAGGCAGCTTGTATGAACCTCATTTTCCATACCAATAATTCCATTAAAAAGCTTGGTTCAGCTTCTATTACTGTCAGTGACATAGCATATGAAATGTTTGTGACTTCTATATTTAGTGTCTTTGATTTAGTCTCAAGTTTCCAATCACCAATGTTATGACAGCATTCTGATCTATACCCACTGCCATGCAAAACTGAAGAAAAATTGTTTTCTCACAGCACTGTATGTATACAACAGGATCTTACAAAACCAATGATGAATGGGCAAGGCTACTCAGAACAAAGACAAATGCTGGAGTAGAGAACAGAAAATAGAGAGATAATTATAATGACCTCATACAAATCAAAAGCATTCTTTCAAGAACACTAAAGCTAAAGCAGCAGGGGTCCAAGAGGAAGACAATGAGCACTGCTAGGGAATTGGAGATTTTCATAAGAACAAAAATTAAGTAGACTGAAGTTCACATCGATGATTAACTAATTTAGGATATGCCAGAAGAGCCCAAGATAATAAAGTATATAGGGAGGGTAGATCAAGTGTGCTCTCATGATATCAAGAAGAACATACTGTTAATGAACTCACAAAGGCTACATTTAAGTACATTAAAAATTAATTTACAGGGTATTTTAATACAACAAAAAATTATCCGGAACAATTCATCACAGGAGAAGAGTTAAGAAATTAATTTGACTAAGACTGGATTATACATTCCAGTGATTGCACTCACATTCATAAAACTTGTGTGATTTTGAGATTGAAACAGAAGTCAGACACTGCTTAACAAAAATGGGGATTCTTTTGCCTTCCAAGCTATTCACTCTTAGTGAATATTCACTCAGTGAGCACTAAGACCTAGAACAGTCCTTGTGACAGGGAAAACTCCGGAAAACTGGCCAGCTTACTGTGCTGCAATCATTACTCTGTGGCAAGTGTGTTGTAGTAATTGTCTATGTCTGCTTGGAGTCCACATCAAATCTCAAGCAGTTAGAGTTGGCTTAGCTGCTATTTCACAAAGAATGGTGAAAACAACAACTAAGTACCAACTAAACACAACAGTTAAAACTGACTTTGGTGTCATAAGCCAGCTCTGCTTGGCTGATGCATGGTAACTTAGTAACAGAGTGTTCAGAGACAAGCTCAGGAAGTATTTATGTCACTGGAACGGCTCCATAAAATTGCAAGAACTGTGAAAGGAAAATTACCTGATTGAGGTTTAAGTAAAATCTGAGACATATGTTGTGGGCAATGGATTTGCCTGCTCCATGCAGTCTGAGAAGGATTAACTCTTATGCAATGCAAATAAGAGCACAAATAAATGACAAAATGACAAATACATGACCCCGAAATTTCTAGGTTCCATTCGTAGGTGACTGGTCACAGCTCAAAGGCCTTTTTCTTTGCTTTTTCAAGATCTTCAACAGCTCCAGCAGGCTTTAAGAGGGACCTTCCTGGAATTAGTGAAGGGTCAGTTTACAGAGTTAATCAAGCCTTTATGAGTAGTTGCTTGTTACAGCAAGAGAATTCCAATACGCTGTCTTGACCCTGGTTTTTGCCCTTCTGATAGAAGTAAAAGACAAGAGTGTTTACTACTGCTATTGCTCCAGGATCTGATCCTTCCTGTCTTTTTAAGGTAAAGCTAATGTGACAGAAGCAGCAGCTAATACCAGCTGGTAAATCCATGTTCAGGCTTTAAGCCAAGAAACTCCAGAGAACAGTCCTACAAGCCCTGGTATGTAGGCCTCTACAGAAGAATAACATAATGTCAGCCCCAGGCAGATAACACATGAGGAAACTTTGATATCAATCATAAAATAAATATATTTCCCTTGGCAAAACTGGGAGATACCTATGTCAGAACAGATATAAGATCAAAACGATAGCATTCCCAATGGAGTTTTGAAGGTAAGAAATGTACAGAGCCACTTCTCTTCAGATGGAGATGACGTACACAAAGGTTAGAAGCAGCTTTTTCACACTGAACCTGGATTTTCTCAAATGCCTCTCAAAGTTCAGCTGAAAGGCATCCAAGTCAAGAGGAAATGCCTGGCTTTAACAAGGCTAAGGTTTGATCCTTCTAATCTTACAGATTTTATAAAACTAGTATCAGGACACAAGCACCTTACCTTATTCCAGCCACCCTGGCTCACAGCTGTAATCTGGCCAAGAGTAGAACACAGCCCATATTATTGAACTCTGTGACTCCAGTGACACTCACAAAGCCTTAGCCCACTAACACTGGCTAGAGTATTCAAGGAATAAAAAGTAAAACTCACTGTATGGACTTTCGAAATAAAAGTTGTACTCATGTATGTATTTCTTATCCTCACTCAATATTGTGAATAGAAATGTTAATTAGGAATCTGAAGACCTTTTTCTTCAAATTGTGATTGCCATAAGCAATGGAAACCATCTTCAGTCTACACTGATTTCTTCTATCTCACAGGAAACAGAACAAAGGCAAGATCACTGGGGCATAGCACAAAATATTTATGTCTTACAACATAGACAATCTAGAAATGCGGAAAACAAAATGGCTGTCATCTCACAGGAATCTGAAAACATGAAAGATGTCCTTCCCAGAACAATCACTCAGAGGAATCATGTTTCATCTTTATCTGTTCCACAATAAACCTGAGTACTTTTTGTTTCAAAAAGTATTTAATTATTTAAGCTAAATGACTTACTCTGTAATCTTCTGTATTTTCCTAACTCTGAGTAATCCACAAAATTCCTCTTTTGATTTTACTTCTCCCAGACCAGACAACAATGTCACTGATAGCACTGTTTATGACACGGAGTGTCAACTTTATGGATACCGGTTTTCATCTTTCTCCAGCAGAATGCATCCTTTTGGAAACAGATCTGTCTTCTCTCTCTCTCTGCATGAAACTAGTCACTGTCACAGTTCTTCTACAGGCACTTCTGAGTCGGCATTCCTAAATCTTTACTATTTCACTTTGAGGCACTTGATATCACCTGACCTTTTCCCCAGGATCCCATCACAGTATGGGATTATTGCAGCCCCAAATCAGCAAACAGCAAAACATTATTTATCCCTCAGAAAGATATAGATCAAATGAAAGGAAAAAACAAAACAAAACAAAAAAAAAACCAAACAAAAAAAACCAACCAAAAACAACATTGTAGAGGAGGACAGGGGTATGCAAATACCACTCAATCTTTCCTTGGTGGTTTCAGCCCATTCAACCTACAAGCCTGTTAGTCTGATCTCAAAGGTCTGCAGAGCTTTTACACGAGTTTTGATGAAAACCTGATTGAAAAATTTTGGGGAAAAAAATAAAAAATAAACTTTGACATGAAATACACAGCTAAATAGTGCAACATTAATCTTGTATTTTGCTTTGGCTTCAAAATAGCAATAGATACAAGCTACTCTGGTAGGCTCCTGGGAGACCTCAGAGTGGCCTTTCAGTTTCTAAAGGGAGACTGTAAGAAAGAAAGGGACAGATTGTCCCCTTACTGTCAGCAAGTGCTTCCATGGCTTTTTTGAACTTGGACTTAGTTATTACCAGTAAATGTGGGCATCTCACCTGGGAATATTAGTCTTGCCATAAGAAAAGACAGTGCCATCTAACAGCCTCCTCACTGCTTTTGCTAAATAGGGAATTTTGTGTCCTGTGCCCATGGGTCTCCAGCCACTGCTTGCTCTTACTGTGCACTTGCAGCCTTTTCTGAGGTAATGCTGTCCAGGCAGGTCATACAAACATACAGAATTCAGTACTAACAAAAGTAAGACACCTTCTCTCCTCTCCACAATACAGATTCTGCTTTAATATGGATGTTTGTGTTGTTTCAAAGTAGTTCTATTCTGTCTGTGTTAATTTTAAATTTGAAAAAGCATCTCATGCTCAAGGACCTTGAAGCACTGGACTTCTGCCAGAACAATGACATACTTCTTACTTGTGGTGTTGCCCAAAAAGTATTAATTTTCTACCCAGTCAAGCATGCTCTTAGGGCAAACATCTGAATATCTTAAGTAAATCTAAAACTCTAATACAAAACATACAATGTACCAAAGAAAGACTGGCTTCTCCATTTTAATTAAAGCATTTATTCATTGTGCTCAGATGTTGAGACTTTGCCTTATTACACTGGCGAGGATAAATCCTCCTCGTTCTGTAATTTACAATAGAATGCATTCAGTAATCAATAGGGGCCAATATTTAGTTTTGGTAATTAACTCTAATAATGCAGCTGCTTTTAGTAATATATCTATAATTTCATTTAATGTTCATATAAATTTCCTCTATTTTATTGATGGATTTGAACTTCAGTTCTACATTTTATAATAGTCATATCAGCACATACACTTTTCTCTTGTTCTATTTGCTGTTCTTGTTAAATATGGAGCTTTATGAATTTGAGATCAAAAGATTTAGCCCTCTTGGCTATTGAAATATTTCTTAGAGTTAATGTTAATAATAGAAAAGAGACCAAAGAGCTTGAAATTAGGCCAATACTCTCATATTTCTGAACTGACTTTATCTGTAGTTGTTACTCAATTTATCATGTTTCCCTCTGTTTCATACTACTGTGTGATGTAAATCTGGGAGCTTTTAGAACGTTATAAAGGGAAACTCAGCAACGAGTTTTGAGTTAATATAGCAAAGGGTGAAAGTGGTGGGAGTCCTCAAAAGAAACTACTGTAAATAAACTCTTCAGGACCTCAGATTCTCACCATTTCAATAACCATCCTTTCCTTCTATACAAGTGAGCCAAAGCTTTCTTTTGTCCTAAATTAGATACAAGTTATACTGCTATTTAAACGGTTGCTAGAGAATGCAAACTATGTTATACACAGAAATGAAAAAGAGGTTACTTTGCACCTCTCTGCTGCTCTCCAATTTTCTGTTTGGGGAATGAAAAGTCATAAACAGTTTGATTCACTTCAGAAATACAACAGCTATGGGTAATTTTGACCTTGTTGTTATGAGAAGAGGAAGGCAACATCTGCTTCACGATTCACCTGTGCAAGTATTATACTACAAGTAGTAAAAGTTGCCTAAGTTTCATTAGCTACTCTACCTCATGTACACACTCATTTCAAACAGACCTTGGTCAGCCAAAAATGGGAACATAAAATGAAAATTGTTGCGAAGTAATTTCAGAAAATCAAACCAGCACAATTTCTTAAAGAAGCTCTCAACCATTTCAATAATAGCCACGCAGAGAAAATAAGCAACTTTTTATATCGAGTTTTCCTCGGGACATAAGTAAAAGATGCCTGTCAACTGTATCACAAATAATTAAAAATATCTTGTCCACTTCACTGGATGGGACAATGAATAGAAATATCCCAGCCTTACAGGAAAAGTGGGACTGAAGTATGCTAACCAGAACGGTACAGTCTGCAAGCAAAACAAATACTTTCCAATTAATTGCTCTGTGAGCTTTTCCCAAGATAAAGAACTTGAGAGCTACTGAAACTGTTGGAAACCTTGCCACAGATCCTTTCTGTACTACTCTGCTTGCTCTATGGCCTCTTCACTAGTGATGAAGACTTTTGGGACTGTCTGAAAGATCATTCTCAAATAGATGATAAAGTCTAAATCCCACATTACAACCCTCATTACAATCCCACATTACAACCACATTACAATCATCATTCTCAAATAGATGATAAAGTCTAAATCCCACATTACAACCCTTAATTTGATGAAAAAGAAGAAACCACCCCAACCCAGTGGAATTTTATATGTCAGGCAAAAATTCTCTATAAACTCAAAATTAGGGTGCATGCCTTCCCTCTGCTTATTCTGTAGCAGAATATTTCCACATATATGTTGCATTCTGCTTAATAAATCAGAGCAACTTAAATCTACAGTACAATATTATCTCCCTGTATCAATGTGCATACAAAAAAATAGGATTTTAGTTATGGGCTGAACATACAGTTTTAGGGGTTGAAGGTATTGTTACGTTTATTATCAGCTTTAACTTCAAGATAAAGAGGTGTAAGCAATTGCAAGGCCCTGTGTAAACAGGAGGAAATTCTTAGCAGGCAGATGAGATCAGCACTCAGATATTATATTAAATCTTTCAAGCATTTTTTTCTGCAGGTTGTGTAGATCTCTTCTTACATCTTTCACTAACACAGTCATTTGATGGTTGAGATTGCACGTGTATTGTTCATTACCACTGCTGACAACTGTAAATGAAGACAATAAGAGCAGGCCCTGGGTTCACAACCTTCCTTATCTGCATGAAAAAGCATTATTTGATAACTCTACCATTAGAAGTTTCTCTCTTGCAGTTTAATCCCATATAAGTACTGAAAAGCAAAAATCTCATATAGCTGTCAGTTCATTATCAAAGCACTGATGAATTACAGTAAATGTAGAAAAAAGTACATTTAAACAGAAATTTATGTCCTATATACATGTATATTTATGTCCTACCACTTTTAACATTTCCAGGTGTTCTTTATCCTGCCAAGAAATATTATCAGACTTCAAGCCAGGATAACAGTCATCTGAAAAGGTTTGAGATCCTGAATAATAATTCTTTTAAATGAATTCAGCTGAGTTCCTTCACCAGGTATCTAGTCAACAAACAGAATGTTTAAAACATTCTTGTCTGGAAAGCTGTCTCTCATTCCAAAGGGCTCATGCCCTCTCAAAAACAGTTTCTTGAAAAACAGTTCTCAATATGTGGGATTAATCATAGCCCAAAGCTTGCTTCTGACATATGATTAGCTATTTCTACCTGACTTAAAGGACACAGGAAAAAGCATTTCAGTATTTCTGCTCTTAACTCGAGCATTGTGCCTAAAAATCTTCAGTGTGCAGAAGAAGTAAATCATTTATACCATATTTTAAGAAGAAAAAAAAAAAAGATTGTTGTTTCATTTGAGAACCAACAATCAAATTTCCCTGTGTTTTTCACCTCTTAAGAATGCACTGATTTATGCAATGTATCAGTTGCTATGACAAGGTTTCTCAAATCATAAACACCAATTACAATGCACGTCATGCGTGATATACATCACTAACAATTTTACTTGATGAAAACTATCTTCATGCCTTTTAGCATTGAAGCGTGTTAATGAGTTCCCCCAAAAGATTAGTGAGAAGCCTAATAGACCAAAAAACTATTTAAACAATCATTTTACACTCTTTCAGTGAGGAACTGCATCTACGTGACCCTTCCCTTAATAACCCAGGAACAAACACATCCTCAAATACCGCTAGGGTATTTTAACAAATTTATCAATTTATATTCCTACAAAGAATTTTAATAAGAGGGGAATTGTCCATAAAAAATGTGTATATATACACACACACACACACACATATATATATACACACACACATACCTTGTGAGAAAGATGTTTGCTCTTCAGCCCTTTGCACTCAATGGCTTTGACCTTCATCCTCCCAACACAGAGGTAGAAATCAGATACTGATGTAAATAAATAAATAAATAGATAGATAGATAATGTATTACTATTTCTGGTGAGAAATATCTTGAACCACTGAAATTAACTTTTCTTTCATTCTTGACATTATTCTAGAATGGAATACTCAATATCAGTTGAAACATTTGATTAATCAAGAGAATTTTCTTTGAGTGTATTACTTGGATTTCGCTATACACATCATATTTTCCAGGGAATGGACAGGTTTCACTTGGTTCTACTTAGCAGTAAATGCTCCTATCCCTGCTTTGCTAGAAGTCCTTTCATCAGCCGTTAAAAAGAAAAATGTGCAGGCAGAAAAAGACATCATTACCCTACAAAAAATCATTCACCTGCTCCACGTGAGAAAGGAAGCTGGTTGCAGGGACACTGTTCTGCCTGCCCAGACTCCTGACCTGCAGTACTGCATGAAGCCACTCGCACTCCTTTGCTTCTGTTTTTAGCCTAGGGAACTCCTTAATAATGAGCTGTGCTTTCTAAGGTCAGTTTCTGTGTTCAGTAACTTTCTTCTCATGCCTGAACATATTAAAAAATATTCACATGAAGGGGAAAAAAAAAAAAAAAAAAAAAAAAGGAAAACAACCCCCAAAAAAACCCAGGAAGTTAAATGAGATTTAATAATATTTAATATTTATATTTAATTTAATTAATTTATATTTAATTTATATTTAATGTATTTTATTTTATTTTAATTTATATTTAATTTATTTAATTAATATTTATATTTAATAATACTACCACTAATAATAAACCTGAACCTAGTGCATAAGCTATTTCTGTTCTCCCTCCCAGGAACTTCATCTGCTTTTTCTAATATCCGAATTGCTTTCTTATGAATACACTATTCACCATAAGAGTTCTTCTGCCCTTGTCTGTACTGCTGTCAAACTATTTCAGTCTTCACACTTCCTTTCCCCTGTAATAATCTTTCAAGTGCTTCAGTATGCTTGCATTCTGCTTTAGAGATCAAATTACAAATTAGTTTTATCATACAAAATGAGCTACTACCACAAAACCAACATTATGTTTCCTTCCCCAGTTACATTTCTAATTCTTTAGTCATGTAACTTCCCTAAACTATTATCTTGTATTGGCATAGTTGGCGAGCTGTACAATGCAAAAAAAAACAAAAAAACAAAAAAACAAAAAAAAAAACCCACCACAGGTTTTATTACTGCATGATTTCCAATATACAAGCTTTGCTTCCTTCATTTTTACACAGTTTGCTTGAGCAAGGTCACACCAACATTTTCATATATTTCTTACATCAGTGGGTGTGACTAAATAGAAAATACAAATCACTGCATTGTTGAGTCTTAACTATAAAGACACTAATAGGCCATTTTCTATTAATTTTCCCCACATGCAGTAGGGCTTTCTGCCCACAATCAGATCTGAAAAATATTGTAGAGTTTAGATGATGCTGAAGGATTTTTCTTGCTGACTCACTTGTATTTTATTCCTAGATGAAAATAATCTAGAAGGAGCTTATATCCAAAGAGTACTTTATGATCAGCCTTAAAACTATTCAGTGGAAGAAGCCCTTGCAACCCTCCTGCTGTGTGCTGCTTCTGGAGGTCACTACAGAATTTAAGTGCCTTATCACAGAGAGGAATTGCAGTGGTGTTTTGTCATCACTGCAACCCATTCATGCAATTTTAGATGCGATTACTGTCATGGAAATATGAAAGGGAAGATTTCCAGTCCATCCTGACAAAATAATAACTAACAAAGTGGTAAAAGAAATCAAAGAGAAACCACTATTTCTACAAGTAGCTGTAGAGATAAGAAAAAAGTGCCTGCACTTTATTCTACACTATATATTGTACACTTTATGTCTACTCTATATTATGCTAAGGTGTGATCTAAAACCTGGGAAATTTTAAGGATGTGGGCTACAGGGCAACCTGCAGACTGGTCTCAAGGTACTGGTGTTGCAGTGAACCTCCCTTTCAAATGCAATGCAGCTGCAGTGGGGGCAGCTTGCCCAATACTGGCAGGGCAAGACTTCACGTATTTGTACAAATAATTCCTTTGTTGAACATTATGGCAGTCTTGTTAACCCATTTCTCCTGCAGAATGATGGTACATCCACTCCGCCCAGTTTTTCACTATCTGCAGCTTGTCAGTGGGTCACTGTCTTACCACCCATGTCATTAATGAAAATATATTATAGTACTGTTCCCAGTATCTGAAGTCATATAAAACAATTGTGACACACCATATGCAGTCACAAAATTTAAAAGAATGCTACCTTCAGGACAGCATTTCAGAGGGGCACTTATATCTCATTAAATGGTTAAGGAAGAAAAGTTGCTTCCAGATCTAGGCCCTGGGCAACTTGATTTGGTGCCTTGTTTAGTTGCTAGCAAACCTGCCCAGGGCAGGTGCTGGAAAGAGGTGATTTTTAAGACATTCCCAAGACATTCCATGATTCATACTGAAAAAGTGACCATGCAGCTAATGAATTACTACTAAAAAGGGAATGTGAACCAGTCTTCTTTCTTAGCTGGAACACTCGTTCATTCTCAAATATTTACACCAGATACAAACTAGTTGTACGTTCTTTCCTCCAACGCCACTTGTTTGACTGATTTTCACATGGTACGTACTTGGACTTAAGGTCTAAAGGTTACTGATCTCCCACAGTAGTTTAAAAGGTAAAACACTCCTTCATGTAAGATCAATCCCTTTCCAGCTATGTAGCCCTGCCTGTGAAATATCACAAAGTTTCTCAGACAGCAGCCATATGAAAATAATGTTTTGTTATTCAGATTTTTGTATGAGGAAAGGCTGAGAGGATGATGATGAAAGCCACTGAAGAAAATAGTGCTGCTCTTTAAATCTAGTCCAGAAAGGATTACATAGTTGTTTCTGCTTGAAGACCCAGCACTCTCAGTGGTGAGTTAAATTGACACTGATTTTTCTTACATTTCCCTTGTTCCCTTCAATCAAATTATGGCAGAAACATCTGTCAGATTAAAGGATGAAAAGAGAATCTGATATTATTCAACCATCAGTTAAAAATGACCTCTGCTATAATGGACATGCATACATGAATAATGCCACAGAAACATATGCAGAGACCACAGAAATACTCTGATCATTACTGTAATCTAAATATGAAGAGAAATTAATAACATGAGCAAATTCTTCTCAGGTTTTTTTCAGATTTTATGCCTCTGGAAATGTGGTCTGCAAAGAAGAACCAATAAAGGCAGCCTTTTCAAGCAAAGATGTGAGCAGAGATCATGTTTATGTCATGGAGTGATGTAAATAACTATGTTTGGCAGTTAAAATTGTGCTGAATGTGCCCAAACTAAATTGATTCTTGTATGATCTGACATTTCCTGCTTCTTGTGAGACCAAATAAAATATATTTATGAATCAGACAGATGTATTCAACGTTTCAGTCATGTCTCTCTGTAACTAAATATTTCATATTATAATACATATTTTGTTCAGAGGGTTATCATTTGTGTTACACTCCGAAGGAGCAAAAGAACGGTCATTTAAAGTGTAATGGTGGCAACAGAATAGTCATCTTATTAATCACAATTTGAACAGTACTGACTTTTGATAAAACTGGATCAAAATTGGTAGCAAATCACTGCATCTTGTTTCTGTTTCTTTTGGAAAAGTCTTGACCAAAGAGATTGCATGTATTGCTTCAATGGGACCAAATCATCAACATTAATAGCTGCCAGGTTAATCAAGTTATTTTGTCATGTAATATCATTTTACCATTTACCATTCATTAATTATAAGTTTGAATGGCTGTTTAATTTTAAGTTCTCTGTAGGCTGTTAAAACACTAAAAGGATTAGGCTCTGAAGCAACAATTTAATCTTTACTTCACCAATGCTATTTTCCCTAAAAGAAAAATAAAAAATACATCCCCAAAAACAATGTCTCTGTTCACTTGCAGAGATCTCCAATGAGATCTAATGCAGATTCTTGTCTAATAGATGAGAAACTTATATATGGAATGCAACATAGAATGGAAATTATGCTCTAGCTTTCCTGGTACTAACAGATTTGATTACAGATACAATAACTATTTATTTTTTTCCCTCATGCAACTTGTACCTGTAAAATAATACTGTAAAATGATGAAAACAAAGAAACCTGTTGAACTATAGGTTTATCTGATATGAACTGACATTGATTCAATTACTAAAGTTTATAGCAAATATTTTTGCATATGTCATGGTTTTGTGATGTTGCTGTCAATATTCCACATCATAACATCATGTGCAGCATGGATCATTGGAACATATCCCAGAGGACTTAGCAGAGGTCCACAAAACCATGACAGCATATTGCCTAGCAATTACTGAAGTTCACAGAAAAGGAAAAAAAAAAAAAAAAAAGACCGAATACAGGCTAAACTAATGATACTGTGTAACACAGTTGTGACAACAAGCAGCAGTTGTCCCATTACACAAACAAATACTGACTCAGGCTCCTGATGCAGCTGTGACTCTGACTGATGTACCCAGCAAACAGGAGTTTTGCACAAAGGGTTAGTGGATGAAGTTCAAAGATGTCTTATGGGGATATGTCAGCTTGGAAAACAGGAAGGAATGAAAATGATTTTGACTCCTTTATATTCTAGAGTATTCTTTCAGCCTTCCAATACAGAGGAAATATTTGCAAGCATTAGTTCATTAATCAGATCTGGACTGAAAGTCAGATGCTCTTAGAAAGCTTCAATCAACTTTCTGGCAACATGTGAACTGCTTTGGTTCAGTTCACTTGAGTACACAGCATTAGTTATGCATTTGTCTTGGTTGTCAATTTGTTGTTCATTTTATCCCTATGGCCACGTTATATAACTTTCAGAAACTTCTGAATATCTCAGACAAATACTAATTTAAAAGAATTATAATAGACAAAGATTTCAAAAGAAATTAAATTTTCATAGGTCATGTCTGTTTTCTATTTACAGGAGAATATTCATTAAATGCCTGTGTTTCTTAATCCTCTCTTTAATACTGGACCAGCTTTAATTTATTTTCCTTTTGTTTTTCTCCCTTTAAAGATTGTTGTTTACAGGTTTGTTTAATGTATCTTTCTTTACTATTCCACTAAATCCCTGAAAGCTGCAGTCTTGATAATGAATACTACGTGGATATTAATACCAACTGATATCAAAGCCAGTAGGTCAAATGAATGCTTACTTAAGATAGCAGTGTTTGTCACCAAGACAAAATGCCTTGTTAATACTATGCATAAAATCAATTGATTTTAATTTTCTGGCATCTGTTTCAGTTCTCATCACTTATTAGTGACTCACATTCATGGCTCTAAGGGAGAATTGCTAAGAAAAAGATTTGCTTCATCTCCAGCTAAAGGTGAGCAACTGGTGATATTTTCAGAAGTGCAATGGTTGTTTAAAAAAAAAAAAAATAAAAAAAAATCAAACTGATAAGACAAATCTAGGAATGGCTCTGGAAACCTCTATGACATGGGAATTATACAGTTTAAAGAATCTCATATTCTAAAAACATGCAGTATAAAGAACCAGTGCTATTAATAATGCCTAGAAATATTAATAATGCCTTACACTTACTAATTTTCCCCTGTACCCAAAAAACTGCAGTAGATGTTGTCCTGGTGAACTTGCTGCAATGGCAGCATTTCAGTGACAGAGTTGGCATCAAGCACAGAGACCATCCCACACAGACCTGCAACATCCAAGCTTCATTTGAACAACTGTGCTCTGCCAGAACCAGCCGGTATGCAAACCATGCTGAATGAGCTGATGCTGATATGAAATATTCTGAGACACAAAATGATCAGGCTGTATTTTCAAGTAATGTAAAAACTGACAACTGTATGAGACTGATGATGGAGAGAATATCACATAAGGTAAAATAGATGACGTACAAAGTACAAATGCCAGCTACACTGATAGTTCAAACAAAATCTACAGTCACAGGCTAACCGGATTCTTTCTAGAAGTCTTTTATATTTTATTAGCAGTACTCTTAAATAAATATCTTTCCATCTAATACTAAATAATAAAAACACATAACTAAATCTACACAAGCAGGATACGTGGAAGACAAATCACACTAGAAGAACATTGACAAAATAATTGTTAGTTTCAAGCTAAAAGGCAGACACAGTCGATCAGCAAGTACTCATTCTGCCACGGAAGTCAGATGCCAGAAAAACAAAAAGGAAAAACATGAAGAAAAAAAAAAATCACCTAGATGACAAACTGATAAAGCATTATTTACAATAGACAAACAGTACAAAAATAGATGGCAAAGTTCAGAGGCAATACATACAACGGCCTAAGTTGAAAGGGACCACAATGATCATCTAGTTTCATAACCCCTGCAGTGTGCAGGGTCACCAGCCACCAGACCAGGCTGCCCAGAGCCATATCCAGCCTGGCCTTGAATGCCTCCAGGAATGAGGCATCCGCAACTTCTCCAGGCAACCTGTTCCAGTGTGACACCACCCTCTGACAGAAGTTAAAGTAACTATGCTGACCACAACTATATGAAAAGAATCTGAATAAACCATTAATATTTGGACCTTTGTACACTGTGAGTAGGCAATATGCATATTGCCTCCAATATACCTTTAAGTTTTCCCCTGGACTTGGAAACAGATTGCTCTCTTTAATAACACCACACACAAATTCAAAGTTAGAAGAATAAACCAAAGAGAATGGCAAAGTCTACAATGAATGATGGAAAGAAAGGGGTAGTTCCAAGTGACTGAAGTAATAAATAATAAATGGATTTTTTTTTTTTCCAGGAGCAAATTACTTTTGTATTTTCAGGTTTCAACTGATGTTGAGATGTACAGAGACTGTAAAAGTTAAAATGATTTAGAGAATAAATACATACAGAATGTACAGAAATGAGAACACAATTGGTTATTGAGTTATGCCTTATAAAGACTGCTGTGAAGTCATCACTTTCCCATTAGGAGAGGACTGTGAAATTCACTGTATTAAACTACTTGTTCCAAAGACACACATAGAGCAGCCAGGTATAGTTTGCTCAGGGGAGTTACTAGCTGTGCTTTCCATGCAGTGAGCCAGAAATAACAGATCTAAAGGATAAGAATAGGAGAGGACTTAAAAACATCCTTCCTGTAAAAGGATGAACAGGATCACTGACAGCTGAAAAGACACCTGATGGTTCCAGCAGTGTCGTGGATAAACTATAGTTAGAGATCAAACAAAACTCAGTTAACCAGTGCTTGGTAAGAAGAATCCTAGTGTTTGATGTGCTCCATAACAGAAAGCACAACTGGGAGAAGGAGTAAATGTTCTTATTTACATACAACTCATCATTTATTTATTTATTTAAGTATTACACTACCTCTTACACTCTTATTTTGTAGTAAAACCACTGCTCTTATTGTCTACTGCTTCTTTAGAAATTTTATGCAAGACAAAATTGCATCAATAGATCTAATACATTTTAGAGCCACACAGAATTACATTTTTCCAGATGCAACTGAAATCTGTATCTCTGATGATTTAATTATTAATATATCAGTGATAAATGAATACGATCATTCTTCTAAATTGTCATTTAAAATAAAAACACATACCCAGGCAGGGGCAAAGTTGATCCATTCCATCAGTCATTATCCACACAAACAAAAGAAAAAAGAATTACAGGAACAGACCTGAGATTAGACCAGATCACACTATTCCAATACATTTCTATTACAGTTTCATCAGCAGTTTACACAATTCAGTATCTTATTAAAGTCAGCTATTTGAAAGCTGTTGATTCCCTGCTTCAGCAATTCAGAGAATCCTGAGAGAACAGTTTTGTAACAGTGTCTGCTGTGTGAAGGGCACACAGTTGTTTACCAAACCAAACCTCAAGTAATGGAAAAGCTTTTTATTTTTCAAAACCTGATTTTTTCTCTTAAATTATTGCTTTTTCAAGCAGAAATATCACTGTAAATTTCTTTTTTTCTTTTTAGTCTGATACCTCCTTCTATATACAAAAGTTTATTACTTCTTTCTCAGCCACGCTGTTTCCCCTGTAATTTTTCCCCCCATGGTGTAAATCACCTCAGATACCAGTTTAAAATTGCCCTTCACAACCCAGTGTATTAGCTTCAGAGCAGAAAAGCTATAAGCACTGCACTGACTTGCTGTCTTCAGATAGGGAAGATGTCACTCCACTAAGTCATTACCTCATTATGTTGTAGAAAAATTTGATTTTTGACTCCTACTCTAGATTCCTGTTATTCTGTGTAATCATAGAATCACCAAGGTTGGAAAGATCACCATGACTGTCCAGTCCAACTGTCCAGCTATTAACAATAGCTCCCACTAAATCATGTGCCTCATTACAACACCTAAACATCACTTGAACATCCCCAGTGTTGCTAACTCCACCACCTCCCTGGGCCCATTCCAGCCACTCTGCATCATCTGTAGCATTGCCTGGAGCTGTTGTGGTTGAAGTGCAGCACCCAGCATTTGGTCTTGTTGAGCTCCATCCCATTGGCCTCAGCCCAGCAATCCAGCCTATCCAGATCCCTCTACAGGGCCTTTGTACCTCCAAGTGGATCGACTCTTCCTCCCAACTTGGTGTCATCTGCAAACTTACTGAGGGTGCAGTCAATTCCATCATCCAGTTCATCAGTAAAGATACTGAACAGGACAGGAACAAAACCAACCCCTGAGGAACACTATTCATGACCAGTTGCCAGCTGGATTTAACTTCATTCACCACCACACTCCAGGCCCAGACATCCAACCAGATCTTTACCAGCAAAGAGTGTGTATGTCCAAGCCATGAGCTGCCAGCTTCTCCAATAGAATACTGTGGGAGACAGTGTTGAAGGCTTTGCTGAAGTCTAGGTAGACTATGCCAGCAGCCTTAAGTAAAATAGTAAACATGGAATTCAAATGAAGATGAGAAGAGCTACACAGTATTTTTCACCTGTTGTATCCAAAGTTTTGGACATAATCATTGGTTTGATAAATTATTGGGAATTACATAATTCCTATGAAAGAAATCTCTGAAGAGATTTCTCTCTGAAGACTGCTGAATTTCTACACAAAATGCCAGATTTGCCAAGAGCTTGTGCAAGCAGGGGAAATGCAGGTATACATGTTGCACAAATGAAGCAGACGCTCTCTCGAAACAATAATTCTTAGGACCAATACCAGGGAGCATGGAAGAACATATGAAGCAAAGGAGTGGAACTGAATTCTTTCAGTGCAGAAAAAAATAGCACCTATTATCATTAAATTATGCTTGCTGAATGTTTATGGTGACTAAACAGTGGATATGAGCACAGTGAGGCAGTGGGTGGGGTGCCTCAGCAGTGATGACATCAACAATGGTTTACCTCCTCCAGTGCAGATTTTGATGAGTGTGGTATGCAGTTCTTGTTCATGGCTGATGAAATTGCATCACTAATGGTGATTACTATGTTGAAAAATAGTGTTCTGTATATTAGAATTTACTCTGTCAAATAGTGTTATTGTGCTATTTGTATCTGTTGCAATTTCCATGGAAATAAAGAGGCAGCATTATTTTCAGAGCGAGCTGCATAATACCTATGTGTATTAACATCCACGTCAGACCTGAAACCCTTCCCATCCTATAAAAAACAGAACTTAGAAAGCCTTTAAACCTTAACTATAAAGCTAGTTTATAATAAACACAACAGAATTTAACATGGATCTATGAAGGAAGAACCTCACTCAGACTCTTCAGTTCTGCAAATTTTTATCCTCAAAATTAATACTGATTGAATAAAAGTAATATTCTAGAGTAAAAGTACTGTCTTCATGTGCATTTTCCTGCAAAAATGTCTCTCTTGAAAAGAGAACAAGAAAAACTACTTCAAAAACTGCATCAAGAAAAAGAAAAAAGCAGTAGATGGTCTGCAGTCAACGTACTCATCCATATGTAATTTGAATGATTTTATTGACAGAACTCTCTGATCCCTCTCACTAAAATATCAACTTAATTATCTTTGTCCTTCCCAGGTTTCTTATTTCTCAGATTAAGTGAACCTTAGACACCCTGTATCTGTAAGCGGCTTCATGGAATGCAGAAGAAAGAAAACACTTGTGACATTGAATATACTCGTAATTCAGAAAAACAGTTGCCTAGACAATAATTAAAAGTTAAAGAAGTGATTTGCAATGACTATCAGAGGAGATTTGTTTAAAATAAATCTTAGCAATCAATGTGCAAAAGAGTCCCTTAGAAGCAATAGCTTAAGTTGGTAATACAAACAAATGCTCTGGGCTGCAACAGGCATTAATTTAGGACCAAACTCCACCATGCTTATTCATACCAGTTATTGCACTTTCTGGTAGGTCCCACTGGAACGTCTGAGTCTCTGCAACAAAATGTCTGCACCTCCCTGGAAATCAGGCTGAGGATGATACAATTAAAACTTGCCTCATTTGCAGAAATTTAATTGCAACTAAGCAACTGTAACTGATAAGATGTAACTAAGAGGTATTCAGAGCCTTAACAAAAGCAAGAAAAACTGCCTCTAAAGCTCTAGGAAATATTTGTTTGTAAAAAGCCAACAAATATTTGTTTCTGATAAACGATCTGTTCTATGATGCCATCTCTTCTCTAAGCTCTTGTCATTTCCTGCTCTTCTGCACTGTATTTGATAACTTCACAGTTTTCTCCATACTTGACATTCTACGTTCAACGAGCCTTTAGTTCACAGTTCATACATTTATGCAGAAAAAAATATATACATCTGCAGTTGGTAAAGGCTCACTCCCTGAATAAATGACTGTTTCTTCTAATAAGAATGGTCCTTTTAATTCAGGAGCCAGCGGGTGTCACTTTGCTACCAGTCACACCAATGCTGATCACATTCAAAGAGTGTAAAGAAGAAAGTCTGTCTCAATACTTACATAATTGTGACTAGTCTGAGAAAAGTATTATCCCTAAAAATGAAACTTTCCATTTGATTATTCTTCTACTGTGAATGAAGCCAAAAGCAACAGAAAAAAAGAAACTAACAAAATAAATAAATAAATAAATAAATAAACCAACCAACCAACCCAAAAAAAAACTAGCAAGGAACGTAAGATACTCCAAGCTGTTAGCACATTTCTAACTGGTGAAGTTAACTCACAACGTGTGGTGGGAGCAGAATTTCTCCATGCGAACATTACTTTTCTTTTTCCCTTGGTCTCAGAAAGATGAAAACACAGGATTGCCTACGGAAAATGTTCTGACTTACTGTCAGTGACTAAGAATACCAAATAGCCTTGATGTATGCTATTCAGTATAATCAGTGTTCTGGCAAAGAGTAGTGTAATTTTCAAAACCTGTTCTAGTTGGCATCTTAAGAAAAAAAAGTACTCACCTGCCCAGATGTCCAACCTGAAAATAGCCAATCTTAATACAAGCTTTCAAAAATATTGTTATTGATGTACATATGGGTCAGAAAATTGAAGGCAAATGGGAACCCAAGGAAGATTGCTATGAATTCTCGCAATGCAGTCACATTCCAGCAAAGGAAGAATCCCAGTATCTCAAAAGCAGATGACTTAAGGTGACTTGAAGGCATTTAACAAAGGTAAAACAGCGTGTTTAACCTTAACAGAATTTCCAGGATAAGAAATTATTTCACTGTTTTCCATCATAGCTTCTCACAGTCATGAAAAATTAAACTTGACCATGACATTTACAAGTCCCAAGTGCATTTTCATTGCTCCTTACATGCATAAAGGTCACAGAGGAGCATTAAGTGAGGGTAATTATCAGGACATAAACACCGCTCTGCTGGAATACAGTTTATGAAGGAATACATTTATTAACAAATACACTTAGAGATTATAAATTGATGGCCACAAGATTAGACACTGTGGTGTTTTTTTTAATAAAATACTTGCTCAAGATATGTCACAAACCACTGACTGGGTGCAGATTGTGTGAACAGCTGCATGTCTCATGGTAGAAGATAATGATATATATGAAAGAACATTAATTTAATATTAAGCTGATATAACTTGACTTCCTGATGTTCAACACAGTATTTTTAGTCTAAGAAATACCTTTGCTTAGTTACTGAAGCAGTAAAGCTTCCATCTCTACTTAAGCACTCCAACTTCAGCAGTATTATGTTGTGTTCCTTTCAGCTTTGGCTCTTAAGTTATGCTAACGGTCTGAACTGCAATAGAGAGCACTTAACGCTGAAATTGTTCATCTATCAATTTTCTACTAAGTTATTTGAGGCGCTACTAGAAGCACCATGCTTCCACAGAAGACAACAGTTATAATCTCACAAAGATTATCACATAGCCAGCAAAGCAATGAACCAGATCTTTAGATGGCAGTATGGAAAGATACAACTTTACGAGCAGAGGTCTCAAAGTTGGAAGAATGTCACCTTCTGAACCTAGAAGAGCTGAAGCTACAAATGGAAAAATGCCATGTTTATTTCATATTTGAGGCAACGCCCAGAATGATGAGAAGGCTTTTCCCCACTCCAATCAGCCTTTTGGAAAAGACATTATTAAGATTGGTTCACAGCTGAGAATGATGAATCTGGATCTTGATTACTTACTTCAGCTCACAGTCACCCTGTGTTGGTGACAAACTGCCACGGCTCTGTCTGTTTGTGCTGCCAAAAGCTCTCAGCAAGGAAAATTAGTAGCAGAGATACCACAGTCTTTCCCACAGTAGCAGGAAGGAAGCTTTCCTATCATTCCACTGTTTTTCTCCAGCCCTGCTATGTCTGCTCTGATTTGGGTTTGAGAGTCACAAGCACATTTGGTGCAGTCTTTTCCTGAGGCATCTTCTTGCCAAACTATCCCAAACATCAAACAAATACCACATTAATTAGACTTCAGTCCTGCCTTGACTGAATTTAAAATTATACTACTCAAATGCATGTTTTAGAAATATAAGAAGTGCAAAGATATTGTGTGAATACTTAATTACCTTTTCAAACTTGCTAAGATTACCCCCAGTGTTTGGGGTACATTGAAAAAAAGAAAGCAGCTAACTTTGAACAACAGACTTCAGTAACAACCTTAGCCGTCACTTTAATTTTCTCTTCCTACAGCCAAGCTCTTTAGCCAAGATCTATGCAGCATACCACCTCATTTATTTATTTTTTTAAGTAGCATGTTATTACTCTCTAACTCAATTTATCAGTGAGCTGCCTACCATTCAGTTAAGGATCAGCATCTCCTCCTCCCAGAATTGTACTCAAATCCAAGTATTGCATCTTCCTAGGAGTCCCCATCTCCCAGGTACTGCTCAAGCCACTGAAGCATCCAGTTCTCCTGCTAGCAGTATTTTGGGATAAAAATCAATTATTTCATTCCCTTAACACTTTGTTGAAGTAGCTGTGAATTCCCAAAGAAACAGGTTACCTCATAGATTATGTCAAACTACTCAAAATTTCATTCCCTGGACTTCTGTTTAAGTCCTTCTCCTGCTAAAAATCTTGCTCTCCCTGAAGAGCAAACTCAGCTGCCCTTGGCCAAGATTGGAGACATCCCTTTCAACCCAAGCCATTCCATGATTCTTTTCCTTCAGCATCTACTTTTCTCTCTTGCACAGATTTACTGTATGAGCCCTGAACTTCCATCTCTTCCATCAGCAGAAACAGCTGAAGCAGACATGACTCTCACCAGCCAATTCCCCTGAAGATTACATGTAGCCCTGTAGCCACATGTAAAAAATGCTTCAATTCAACAGAGAACATGGCTTCTTCTTTAGGTGAAATCTGAGGTTAATGCTGAATCTAATACGAACAGAAACTACAGCTGAAATACCCTGGCCAAAACTCACGTGTGGAAAGGAATCCTGACACATCCCTAATCTGTTAATTACAATTCTAATTAGTGGTTTTAGCAACTTCTGTTTCGTTGCTGTTGCATGTTCCAGAGAGACCACTGGGAACAAGAAATCTGCAGTTGGAAATGGATGCTGAGGCAGTCGATTGTTCCACTAATTCACACAGATCATATGGGGAAGAAATTAAACACAGTCTGGCACTTTGTTCACTTCGCTGCTTTGCATGCCATACTGTAGAACCCCCTCCAAAATCACTAAAAAGTCCTCTAGAAAGTCCTAGCAATGTGTTTGCACCACCAGCTGTCATATATATATAGTAATATATTTACCACTTGTTTGTTTGCTTTTTTTAGTGGTGGGTTGTTTTTTTGTTTGTTTGTTGAATGGATGGGATGTTTGTTATTTATTTATTAAATATGATACCATAATCCAGTGTTACAGAACCCTTCCAGCTCCAGTACATCTCAACATTCACTTCCAAAAGCAGTAATCTCTGGGAAGGGCAATGAAAGAAATTTCCCTCAACCCAGAAAAGCCTCATATCTACCTCAATTACCTACTACAACAGCAATAGGTCAATAACATTCAGAATTGTATGGTGTCACCCACAAACCTTGCACAGTTGATTTTGCATTTGTAACATCAATATTCAGCCAGAGAATCGGTCTACCCCACTTACACCAACATCTCCTTTTAGTCCTTCCTTCAGACTGACAGAACAACAGTTCAGAGCAAAACAATTCACAGTAAATACAGGTATTCAGGAAGGTAAAACAAAATCAAATTGTACTGAAAGAACTGGTAATAAAAAACCAAGAGGTATTAAATACAGATTTTCTTACTAGAACAGACATGTGAATGAGCTTAAACATAATATTTTACCTTCAAAACTGTTTCTTGTAAGGGAAGTAACCTAGAGCCTATGGAAGCCTTGAGAAAAATAAATCTGAACATCTACCATATGGAAGGGTTCTGAAACTGTATTCCTGACTGACAGAGCTGTGAAAGAAAGCAGGCATAAGCGTAACAAAACCTTGTCTTTCTGCTGAAAAACAAAAGCTGCCTTTGTGCTTGCTGGCAACCATTTTTTCATCTGTGTTCCTTTAAGGTGACACTGAGATACCCCTACTCAAAATGAGATAGGTGTTGTTCTCAAGAACAGTAACGTGGCAGATAAGACAAAATTCTTTCTCCCTGGTAGGTGATTTTAATTTTTAAAGCCCAAGGTGTACTTCGTACCTCCAAATTTAGAGGGGTAATGCCGAGTCCATTCACCAGTTTGACAGATTCCAGAGAAAAACTAGGTATACATGTGTACAGTAAACATAAGAAGCTTTGCGGTTTTACAGCAAATGAGGACTCGACCTAGAGGGAGTTAAATGACTTGGGTGCAGATACAAAATGAGTCAGCAGCAGACATACAGATCTTGATTGCTGCCTGGCTCGGCCTACGTTGTTCCCTTGTAACTTCCTTGGAGCACACTGACAGAGATCTGCTATTCAGTAAAACCCTCTATTTCTGCAGTTAATTTTCTTTCATTTCCCCCTTGCCTTAAATGAGAAAGCAGCATTCAACCCTACATGGCAGAAAGCCATATATGTTGCTCTTAAAGTTCAGTCACAGACATGAGTATTTGGAAATAAAAGCATGAAATAGCTGAAATGCTGTAATGCTGAAGTCAAAGGTGCAAGAAAAAGCAAGAGAGAGTGAACCACCTGTGATCTCATTGTGACTACCACAAATGTTAGTTAAACCTGCTGCTTGTTAGTCCTGGTTGAACCTTTATACATGACAATCCCTCCTGCTCCTGTTGCAAAGGAAGTCTGGCAGAATGAACAAGCAACGATGATAGGAACTCAGCATGCTAATGAAAGGACCAGATGTTTTGAGTAAATTTCTGCTAGCCTGAAATAATTCTTTCTGCAGCTATGGATATGCACTTTGATGTTTGGCCAGTCCCTAAGAGTTTGATTTCAGTAACATTTTTCATGAATAATGAGAACATCCTCAGGATTTACTTCCTGACTTTTTTTAGAAGAAATCTGTTAACTCCCTACAGATTCAATCTGCCATGAGTATGCTTCAGCATTAAGCTGCAAGACCTGATGGTTGCTGCCTCACTGTGGGAAACTCCACTGCCCCAGTACCTCACACACCCCAGCCTGAGGCTGCCTGTGGTCTCACTGCTGCTGGGGATGCTGGGGTTCAGGTGTAGAGAGGTAGAGCCATACAGATGCTTCCTGGTGGTGCAGAGAAAACAGAGTTCTCCTGCTCCAAGTATGAGAAGCAGAACAAGAACACAACGGAGGGCAGATGGAGCAGGAGAAAATGGCAGCCCTGGAAAAGAATCTGCTGCTGGTGGGAGGGGACAAGAGAAGTAGTGACTGCTGCAGGAAAGAGTCAGCTCCTTCACCGCACTCCTGATTCCCTCCCATCAACTGCAGAAGTTGTCACTCTGCTTCAAAAACGTTGGAATTTAGCAAAGCCTTTATCAGGAGGCTTACTTAATTGCTGCTTCTAGGATTCTCCTGCCGGAGGGAGCTTTGTTGTTTTCAGCTAGTCAGCCCCTGGAGGAAGTGTGGCTCCAGTCCTGAATAGGTAAAAACCAGGTATCAATTATTTTTCACAGCATACTGGCACTGAACTGCATGGCAAATTAGAGAAATGCTGAAGGCAAATCATTTGCGAATTGACAGGAAAATCATGTAGCACCTCCACAGAAAAGAAGCTTCTATTTTCAGCAGTGGCTGGAAGGCCATGCCTTTAAGACCTCTTTAATAACAATCAGATTTTTCCACACTGCCACAAGGAAGCTCTGCTTGAAACTCTCTGGACACAGAAAGTCCATCAACTAACCACTCTGGTACTACTCTGGCAGTAGTACAGGTGGTGTTCTCCTCCATCCCTAGGGTGGCAGGGAAAGATACAGAGATGATCATAAAACTCATCTGATAAATACATGGCTGAAAGCCTGGTGCCATTGCAGGGATTTTGGTTTTTTCAACCCTGGGGCAGTGTACTCAGCACATGGCCTGCTGGCTGTGGATGAGTCTCGCCTGCCTCAAAAGGGGAAAGGATTTTACTAGCCCAGCAGCTGGCAGAGCTCCTTGAGAGAGCTTTGAAGTAGGTATAAAGGGGGAAGGGGATAAAACAAAGGCTCACTAGAGATGAACTGTGGGGGTTAATGCTGGGGTTAGGATGGTGAGGCCAATAGCTCAGCTGAAGTGCATCTACACCAACGCACAAAGCATGGGCAACAAGCAGAAGAAACAGGAAGCCACTGTGTGGCAGGCAAGCTGTGATTCGGTTGCCATTACTGAAATGTGGTGGGATGAATCCCACAGCTCGAGTGCTGCAATGAAGCAGCTTTCTGTTTACTTAAAGCCAAGATGATGTGTACTAAGAATCCTAAACGTATTAACAACCTACTTGTCATGGTTTAATAATTTTGTAATTTTTGCTATCAGTATTCCACATCATAACATCATATAAAGCATGAATAATTTTACTGAATCTGCAACTTATCAGAAGAAGACTACATCTCCCAGGGAACAACACGATGGGTCACGGGACCTGGACTCTATATTAACTCTGTCGCAGAACAGACTGACGTCTTTCGAGTTCTGGCGTTCAGGGGAGTGTGTGGGAGCCTTCAGCCGTTCGCCTAGATTTACAGTAGGCCTCTCGGTTACGGGACTCATTCTCTCTCCTATTTTGCTTGATTCGTTAGCTCAATTTTCAATTATATTTTATTATATTGTGTTATCCTGTATTTCGATATAGTATTTAGTAAATAAGTGTGCCTCCTTAGATCGTTGCCGCTGTTTTCTTTTCCTAATTAACTTTTTCTTTTCGGCCTAGGGCCCCACCGGGGCCCACGGCCCCTGTCACGGACGCAGGTGGATTTTTAGTTCAAACCGTGACAGATTTTGGTGGAGAATGCGGGCAAATTGAGTTGCTGTTTTTCTGTGTTTTCTTCTGTTGCTCTTTTAGCTTTTAACAGAGCTACGAGTTTTTTTTTCCCTGTTAAGGAGCTATCTCGTGTTTGCGATTCTGCACCTGCGAGCTTGACCTTGAAAGTCCAGGCGGACTGCCAATACTCCGGTATATTTTATAAACACTGCTGAGTTTTGTTTTCTTTTACTTTTTCTCTCTATTGGAGGAAAAAAGATGTTTTCTCTACTAAATTTGTTTTACCAGGGACTGTGTGCCATTGGTTCCTTTTTTGAGACGCTCCGAACATATTGGGCCATGTTTAAGCTAGCCACTTTTTCTTATGGAGCTATACAATTGTATAATGAATTGAAAGCATGGTTAGCAATGCTCACTTCGTATCTGTATACAGCTCCAGAGGGAGCAACTAATGCAACTAATTATACAGAAATGGTGATTTTTAAGCGTGCTCCTCTTTCTTTCTATGAATCCTTTATGCAGTTCTTGAATGATCAGTGGGTCACACTCTTAATCTCCCTGAACTTACTGTTGATTATTGTAATAATCTCACTCAGTATCTGGATTTATAACATCCGGAGGAAGTCTTCCCTAGAACCAGAGAATACTGAGTGGCAGGGAATTGAAGAGATTCTCAAAGGACAGACATCTTCAGTGTTATGGAGCTTCACTCCTGAACACTTGAAGAATCCTGAGAGTTTGATTGCATATTTGAGGCAGGAATGTTGTGGCTCAGGCAGATCTCAGGAGGCACAAATGATTTTGGGCCTAGCTAATGCTTATTGGGCCTTAGTCAATACCATTCCTGAGAGAGAGAGTCTTAGAGCTGAGGCAGAAAAACTTTGGACTGAGAAGGTAGAGAGAGAAAAAGCTTTTGAAGCTGAGAGAAAAGATCTCCTGTACCAACGAGACTCAATCTGGTACGAGAAAGAGAGTCTTAGAGCTGACGCAGCAAAACTTTGGGATGAGAAGGTAGAGAGAGAAAAAGCTTTTGAAGCTGAGAGAAAAGATCTCCTGTACCAACGAGACTCAATCTGGTACGAGAAAGAGAGTCTTAGAGCTGACGCAGCAAAACTTTGGGATGAGAAGGTAGAGAGAGAAAAAGCTTTTGAAGCTGAGAGAAAAGATCTCCTGTACCAACGAGACTCAATCTGGTACGAGAAAGAGAGTCTTAGAGCTGACGCAGAAAAACTTTGGGATGAGAAAAGCTCCCTGCAATCCCAACTCAACACTCTCCAGTCCGAGTACAGCGCCCTCCGGTCCGAGCACGACGCTCTCCAGTCCGAGCACGGCGCCCTCCGGTCCGAGCACGACGCTCTCCAGTCCGAGCACGGCGCCCTCCGGTCCGAGCATGACACTCTCCAGACTGAGCGCGATGCCCTCCGGTCCGAGCATGACACTCTCCAGACTGAGCATGATGCCTTCCAATCCAACTGCGACACCCTCCAGTCCGAGCACAACACTCTTCAGTCTGTGCATAATGCCCTCCAGTCCGAGCATAACGCTCTTCAGACTGAGCACAATGCCCTCCAGACCGAGCACAACACTCTTCAGTCCGAGCATAATGCCCTCCGGTCCGAGCATAACGCTCTTCAGACCGAGCACAATGCCCTCCAGACCAAGCTCAACACTCTCCAGACTGAGCGCGATGCCCTCCGGTCCGAGCATGACACTCTCCAGACTGAGCGCGATGCCCTCCGGTCCGAGCACGACACTCTCCAGTCCGAGCACAGCGCCCTCCTGTGTAAGTGCGTCGATCTCCAGGTCAAACATGACTCTATTGACTCGTTGTACACTGACCTCAAGGCCGACTACAACGCCCTCAAAGCCAGTCGCAGCACCCTCCGGTCTGTGTACGACGAGCTCCTGTCTGACTACGACGCTCTCCAGTCTGAGCACGACGCCCTCCAGTCTAGTTATAACGTCCTCAGGGCGGAATGCGACACCCTCAAGTCTGAACCGTATGTACTCCAACTTAACCAACCACCGGGGGCACCAGATACAATGTTGGTTGCCCCTGTAAGAGGGCGAAAAACAAAACGAGTTTCAACTCAGATAGAGAAAATGCAGAAGGAGTTAGAAGAGCGGAGGGAGTTAGGAGAGCAGGACTCAGGAGAGCAGGGGGACTCAGGAGAGCAGGGGGACTCAGGAGGTCAGGGGGACTCAGGAGAGCAGGAGGAGTCAGAAGACCAGAGGAAGTCGGCGGAGCAGAGGTTGTTAGAGCAGTATAAGAAGATGTTAGAGGAGGAGAAGAAGTCAGAGGAGCAGAGGAAGTTAGGAGAGAGAAAGTTAAGAGAGAGGAAGAAGGAGGAAGGTCGCCTGGAGGAAATAACACAAGCGTCAGAGTCAGGGTCAGAGTCAGACGAGGAGCCAAAAGCTAAATTTTCTTTACGAGAATTTCTCGAGTCCAAACTTATAGATGGGGCAGCCTCATCAACACAGCTGCCAACATTAACACCTGGGACTCCTGATAGAGCAAAAGGTGAGCAAAGTATTACGACCATTATTGATCGATCTTTTAAACTGAGTGAAATTCGAGATCTGAGAAAGGATTTCACACGTCAGCCAAAAGAAAATATGGTCACTTGGTTACTTCGCTGCTGGGACAATGGTGCCAACAGTGCGTGGCTCGATGGCAGTGAAGCTCGCCAACTGGGTAGCATTTCCAGGGACTCACGTGTGGACAGAGGTATAGGCACATGCCAAAATCAGTCCTACACCCTCTGGAAGCGGATGTTGATAGCGGTAAGAGATAGATTCCCCTTTAAACGGGACTTGGAGCCTGAGAAAAAGAAATGGACTGATATGGAGAAAGGTATCCAATTTTTGAGAGAAAGGGCTCTGGTGGAAATGCTCTACAGCCCCCAGTTCAATCGTAACAATCCAAACCAATTACATGATCCTGAAGCAGTCCACGTTCCACGACAAATGTGGCGTGACTTTACAAAGGCAGCTCCAGAAAAGCATGCCAGTGCACTTGCATTGGTATATGGCAAAGGGGAAAGAAAGCCCCTTGTAAATGAGCTAATTAGCAGACTTCAGGAGCTTGAGTTATTTATAAGCGCTACAGAAGTTAAGCTTTATACTTCAGCCATTGTCCAAATGGGAAAAAAAATAGTAGAAAGGTTAGACAAAGTGGAGGAAACACAAAGTGATATTATTGACAAATTGGCTAGTGTGCCTGATGTAGATGAATCCACGGTGGTACCAGATGATGGAAACCAGGATTTCCACGATCGCCTATTGAGAGAGCTAAACAACATGAGTTCCTCTCGACCTGTATCATCGAAAATCTCAACCATAAAAAAGAGACGTCCTCGTATTCAAGCAAATGACAACGATAAGACACCTCGTATTCAAGCAAACGACAATGATAAGACCATACGTTTTGCTTTGTTGTATTTCTTGAGTAATCATGGGGAGGATATAAAGAAGTGGTATGACTCATCCACTTCTGCACTTCAGGCACGAGTGAAAGAATTACAATCCAAAACAACCACCAAGGTGAACTCTTCCAAACGGGGGAAAGTTCCAGTTGCTGCAAGCCGCCGAGGTAAACAATAGAGGGGCCCTGCCCCCAGCCAGGGGGGGGAAAGGGACAACAGAGTATACTGGACTGTGTGGATTAAGTGGCCTGGCACATCTCAACCACAGAAATATAAAGCCTTGGTGGACACTGGTGCACAATGCACCCTAATGCCCTCAAGTCACCAAGGGACACAACCAATTTATATCCATGGAGTGACTGGGGGTTCCCAAGAATTGACTATGTTGGAGGCCGAAATAAGCCTCACTGGTAAAAACTGGCGAATGCACCCTATTGTGACTGGTCCAGAGGCTCCATGTATACTGGGAATCGATTACCTTAGGATGGGATATTTCAAGGATCCCAAGGGGTATCGATGGGCCTTTGGGATAGCTGCTGTAAACACAAATGGTGTTAAGCAGCTGTCAACTTTACCTGGTCTGTCAGATGATCCTTCTGCTGTGGGGTTGCTCCAGGTAAAAGACCAAGAGGTACCAATTGCCACCAAAGTGGTTCACAGACGGCAGTACCGCACCAATAGGGACTCATTGCTCCCCATTCAAAAGCTAATTCGCCAATTAGAAAATCAGGGAGTGATTAGCAAAACGCACTCGCCTTTTAACAGCCCCATATGGCCAGTGCGTAAAACCAGTGGGGAATGGAGGCTGACGGTAGATTACCGTGGCCTGAATGAAGTTACACCTCCATTAAGTGCTGCTGTACCAGACATGCTAGAACTCCAGTATGAATTGGAGTCAAAAGAAGCTAGGTGGTATGCCACCATTGATATTGCTAATGCCTTCTTTTCCATCCCATTGGCTGCAAAATGTAGGCCACAGTTTGCTTTTACCTGGAGAGGTATTCAGTATACCTGGAACCGTTTACCCCAGGGGTGGAAGCACAGCCCAACAATTTGCCATGGATTGATCCAAGCTGTTTTGGAACAGGGTAATGCTCCTGAGCACTTGCAGTATATTGATGACATTGTGGTGTGGGGCCATACAGCAGCAGAGGTTTCCAAGAAAGGGAAACAGATAATCCAAATTCTTTTGAAAGCTGGTTTTGCCATTAAGCGCAGCAAGGTGAAGGGGCCTGCCCAGGAAATCCAGTTCTTAGGCATAAAATGGCAAGATGGACGTCGTCACATCCCAGCAGATGTGATTGACAAAATCACTGCTATGTCTCCGCCCACAAATAAAACAGAGACCCAATCTTTTCTGGGAGTAGTGGGCTTTTGGAGAATGCATGTCCCAAACTACAGCCACATAGTGAGCCCTCTCTATCAGGTAACACGGAAGAAGAATAATTTCTCATGGGGTCCTGAGCAGCAGCAGGCTTTTGAGCAGATAAAACAAGAAATAGCCCGTGCCGTGGCCTTGGGGCCAGTACGGACGGGACAGGATGTGAAGAACATCCTCTACACTGCTGCTGGAGAGAAAGGTCCCACCTGGAGTTTGTGGCAAAGAGCCTCAGGAGAGACCCGAGGCCGACCCCTAGGATTTTGGAGTCGAGCATATAAAGGGTCTGAGGAGCGCTACACTCCAACTGAGAAGGAGATCTTAGCCGTGTATGAGGGGGTTCGGGCTGCTTCTGAAGTAGTTGGGACAGAGGTTCAGCTTCTTCTAGCACCTCGCTTGCCAGTAATAAACTGGATGTTTAAAGGACAGGTTCCCTCCACCCATCATGCTACTGATGCCACTTGGAGTAAGTGGATTTCATTAATTACTCAACGAGCTCGAATGGGAAAACTCAGCCGTCCTGGAATTCTAGAAGTGATCATGGACTGGCCTGAGAGTAAAAAAATTGAAACACCACCTACAGAAGAGGTATCACGTGCTAAAGAGGCACCACCATACAATGAGCTACCAGAAAACGAAAAGAAATTTGCCCTATTCACAGACGGATCATGTCGTATTGTAGGGAAGCATCGCAGATGGAAAGCTGCTGTATGGAGCCCCACACGACAAGTTGCAGAGGCCACCGAAGGTAAAGGAGAATCAAGTCAATTCGCAGAGGTAAAGGCTGTTCAGCTGGCTTTAGATGTGGCTGAACGGGAGAGGTGGCCAATGCTTCATCTTTATACTGATTCATGGATGGTGGCAAATGCCTTATGGGGGTGGTTGCAACAGTGGGAAAATGATAATTGGCAACGAAAGGGTAAACCTGTTTGGGCTGCTGAACTGTGGAAAGACATTGCTGCCCGAATAAGGAACATTGCTGTAAAGGTGCGCCATGTAGATGCTCATGTACCTAAAAGCAAGGCTACTGAAGAACATAAAAATAACCATCAGGTTGATCGAGCTGCCAAAATTGAGGTGGCTCAAATAGACTTGGACTGGCAGAACAAGGGTGAATTATTCCTAGCTCGGTGGGCCCATGAGACTTCAGGTCATCAAGGAAGGGATGCAACATATAAGTGGGCCAGAGACCGAGGGGTGGACTTAACTATGGACGCTATTGCTCAAGTTATTCATGATTGTGAAACATGCGCCATAATTAAACAAGCCAAGAGGATGAAACCTATTTGGGGGGAAGGGCGATGGCAAAAGTATAAATATGGAGAGGCATGGCAGGTTGATTATATCACCTTGCCACGATCTCGCAATGGTAAGCGTTATGTACTCACCATGGTGGAGGCAACCACTGGGTGGCTCGAAACATACGCAGTACCCCATGCTACCGCCCGAAACACCATATTAGGGTTGGAAAAGCAAATCCTGTGGCGGCATGGCACTCCGGAAAGAATTGAATCAGATAATGGGACCCATTTTAAAAATTCCCTTGTAACCACTTGGGCCAAAAATCATGGCATTGAGTGGATTTACCATATTCCCTATCATGCACCAGCTTCTGGTAAGATTGAACGATTCAATGGGTTATTGAAAACTATGTTGAAAGCAATGGGTGGCGGAACGTATAAAAATTGGGAGAACCATTTAGCAGAAGCCACCTGGTTGGTCAACACTCGAGGATCTAGTAATCGTAATGGTCCTAACCAATCCAGCTCCCTACGTACCGTGGAGGGAGATAAGGTTCCTGTAGTACACATAAAGAGTGTGTTGGGAAAAACAGTTTGGGTCCTTCCAGCGTCTGGAAAGGGCAAACCTCTCCGGGGTACTGTCTTTGCCCAGGGACCTGGGTGCACATGGTGGGTGATGGACAAAAATGGGAATGTTCAATGTGTACCACAAGGGAATTTGATGTTGGGGGAGTGCAGCCAATGATTTTCTTGTAGATATATAGGTAGAGGCTCAGAAAATATTTCAATTAGGTACAGAATAGTTCAATTAGGTATAGGACTTAAGATAGAGTGGATCAATGTTAAGGAAACACTTTTCTCTATATACCTTAATTAGGCATTCTGTAAGCAAGTTTTCCATCTGGACTCTATATCCTGCACTGGCCATGCATGTGTAGAGCACACATGGAAAGAAGTATAAATCAAAAGGAAAATCTGCTGTGGTGGCTGGGAAAGGATGAGTGCACCTTGATGTGGGGGACGCCCTACCAGCGCTGCCTTTCCCCTCTACCGCTGACATGTTTTCCTTTTTCTGGCAGTTTTGCCATTTTCTCAAAATTAATAAATAGTAAATTAGGTTATAGAGTTTTGTTCTCAACTTAGGGATTTGTATGGAATAAATATAGATTGTTGAGAAAAAATAAGGTTGCTGATTATTCACAATTATACATATGAGTGTGTATGTATGTATAAATATAATGTAATGATGTAGAATAAGGGGTGGAATGTCATGGTTTAATAATTTTGTAATTTTTGCTATCAGTATTCCACATCATAACATCATATAAAGCATGAATAATTTTACTGAATCTGCAACTTATCAGAAGAAGACTACATCTCCCAGGGAACAACACGATGGGTCACGGGACCTGGACTCTATATTAACTCTGTCGCAGAACAGACTGACGTCTTTCGAGTTCTGGCGTTCAGGGGAGTGTGTGGGAGCCTTCAGCCGTTCGCCTAGATTTACAGTAGGCCTCTCGGTTACGGGACTCATTCTCTCTCCTATTTTGCTTGATTCGTTAGCTCAATTTTCAATTATATTTTATTATATTGTGTTATCCTGTATTTCGATATAGTATTTAGTAAATAAGTGTGCCTCCTTAGATCGTTGCCGCTGTTTTCTTTTCCTAATTAACTTTTTCTTTTCGGCCTAGGGCCCCACCGGGGCCCACGGCCCCTGTCACGGACGCAGGTGGATTTTTAGTTCAAACCGTGACACTACTGCAGACATCTCACGTAGAATTGCATGCTACAGGTAAGGCTTGGCCTTCTGATGAACTGCAAACTACAAACTATGGCTTAGCTGAGGATTTTCCTGGAAAGGACAAGCATTTAACTGAGCTGAGTGAAGATAAGTATATTAAAAACAAACTAAACGGCCCCAAACCATTAAAATATGCAACCTCAACCAGGAGGTGTGATCAGACCTTTTCAGTTTATATTTTAAGGCAAGCTACAACAAAACATGCACATTGCACAGATTTGTGACTAGGGTTCATTTATGCTTTCCAGTTCACTACATGGTTTCTATGGCAAGCACCTCTTGCTTTGAACAGCTCATCACTAACACCCCCCCACTTTTTATTTCAAAGTGAGACAGGATCCAAAGGCCTATCAGTTCAACCCAGACCTAGGTTTGTTAGGGTCAGATTTAGGTGAGCTCTGCTACAAGTGCCCATATTACTGAACACAACTGATCATAAACACAGCAATGGTTATTGACAAAACTTGGGTTTGGGACTTGCAGATGTGGTAAATACATTAAAGTATTAATGTGCGGTGGAAGACAGAATAGATAGGAAAATAAATCCAGTGACAGAAGAGGAAGCTAGCTAGCGTGTATTGCTTTCCCAACCTTGCCAGACTTACTAGGTTAAGAAAGTGTTATTGACAATATGTACATTAGATAAACATGAGGACAAAGCACAGGAACAGAGAACAAATAATTCTAATGACAAAAATGTTTTAAATGATCATGTATGCATCAAGACTGCTGGAGAGAATAACATTTCAGCTATTCCACCATTGGAGTCTTGGGGCACATTTTCTATATGCTTAGATCTGTGTAGACAAAAATTCAGACTGTATTGTACTGTCACGATGGAGCAGAGAACTGTAATTAATGACAGGTTAGTATTTTCCAATCCCCTTTTCTTATTTTGTCCTATGATGAAAGAGGAATTTATTTATATTGTATACATGAAGAATTGTGTGACTAAAAAGGACATGAACGTGAAGGACCTCACAACAAAGCAAAGATGATGGTAACCTCCATTTCCACCACCATAGTCAGCAGTCAGAATATCAAACAAACACAATCTTCAAAGCTAATCCTTTGCTGCATCAACAGCAATATAATACAGTTTCAAAAACTTATTAAAATTGCCTAGATGGTAGAACATTTTGAACTAGAGACTTGGCCCCAATAACCTTCCAGATAATTTGAAATGGCAAAGGAATGAAAGCAAAGCATCAGTAAGAAGATTTCCCTTTATCATCCTGAGTATTTGTTACACACCAGCATACTGATTATCTGCATGGTTAAGACTTCTTAAAGTTGTTGGTGCCCCTGTGTCAAATTAGAACTGGAAAGGAGGTGGTGAGATGTGGAACATATTTTTTTTGCTAATACACAGCATTTGAGTTTCACTTGGTGTTACATCCTGCATTATTTGTTTTGTTTGTTTAAGCTGGAGCATGATTTTCCTGATGAAATTACTACAGCTTCCAATAAATGAGATTTTAGAATGTTTATCATTATATATAAAGTAAAAACATGTAATTTTATACTCAGAATTTTTTGTACAAGGACATACTTTGATACGTAAGCCTAAAAAGCGGCTTATTCAGAACCACTTGCCTTTTACTTTCATTCATCTAGCTAACAAGTGATACATTGAATATTTCTATTTTCAGGATGTTTGAAAGACAGAAGATTAATTAAAACAATATTCAAAAAGTAAAATCCTGAATAAAGATAATATCTAAAAATCAGGCACAGTTTCAGGCAGCACAACAAATATTCACAGACTTGAGAGCATTTCCTAGGACAGCTTTTAGTCCCTGAACAGTGGCATATTTTTCACATTTTTATGACTGCAAACATTTTGCCATTGAAATTTTATTGCTTCACTTGTGAGCTGTAAAGATTTATAGTTGGTCTCAGAAGTATGACTAACAGGGGGGTATTTTTCTCAAAGTCACTGAGAAGTCGTAGATTAGAAAAACATTTGCAGTGACCATTTTTGTGATTTTTAGCCTTTGCTAAAATGTTGAATAGAATTTGTCTTCATAACTAGCCCTTTAGATGAAATACATTAGGATCTTTTGTGTTGAATGATAAACTCCATCCAGCTGAGATACACTAAAAGAGATGTATAATAATTAAACATAACACTCTAATTCTTCAAAGAGATTAGTCTTTTATTTTGTACCTGTCATTTATTTAAGAGGCCTCACTTTCAGTACCAATACTATGATTTCCATGGAGATCATTAGTAACACTACACACTTCAAAATACCAGCCACTCCTTCGCACTGTAGCATTCCAAGAAATTTCCCTTAATTAGAATGACAAAAACTCTGGTGCAGCTGCTTTTCAACTGCAAAGAAGCTTTAAGTCACAATAGGATTTCTAACTGGAATGCTGTGGGGACTTCTTCAGCTCTGGCTCATGAAAGTGCATGGGAGCTCGGTTCACCACATCCCTCACCATCCCATGAAGTTTAAAAATCCTATCTGCCATCCCTAAGGGAAGCTTCTTACCTGGCAAGTGATATTCTGGAGACGACCAGGGGACAGCCATACCAACTTCTCTTGGAGCACTGTGAACTAAAGATAAGAGGCAAGGGTCACAAATACATCATTTAATAAGGAGACAAGCTCTGCAGCCTTTGCCGTATTAGCCTTCTGGAGCTGTCAAGCTGCTGCAAGGCAAAATTTTGAATATAAATGAATGCTGCATGTGGTCGTCCCAGATTAACTATGGTTTCTCTTCAACTTCCATTTACCTCCTCTCCAAATTGACAAGGACAAAAGACAAAATCTAAATACGGGGGAAAATGAAGAGATTTCAGCTGCTCATAGTTTCCACAACACCAGAGCTCTACTGCTACCAACACCTGAGATAACAACACATCAGGGAAATCCCCCTTGGTAATGCAGCCAGGCAATACAGATAATATTTAGGTATTAAAAAACTGCTAGCTGCTCTGAGCAACTGGTGGTGAAAGAGTAACTTTTTTGTCTCAATTTGATGTGATTCTTACAGAAGAGTGATATTTTATACTGTCATTATTTTTACTGCTGATTTTTACCAATAAATGTCCAAGATTAGGAACACGGCCAAGAGCCAAATTTCACATGCTAAGGATTAGGAAAAACTCTGTAACATTTGATTTTCCTCATCACTGCTTCTTTTTTATCCAAATAATCAATTTCTGGGACAGATTCTAATATCAGGCACAGTGTGGGCATCCCATGGTACTTAAGTAAAATCTGTTACTGTGCAACATGCATGACAGTCGAGTCTGGCCCTTCTATTGAAGATGGAACATTTGCATCAAGTTCTTTCCATGGCTTTTGATAATGACTATACTTTCTAATATATATATATATTATTTTATTTATTTATTTTAGCCTAAATTGCTTTTCATTCCACAGATGGCAATTACAAAAAGCCCTACCATATTGAACTTACAAAAATAAACTTGTCTAAGGTTACATACAAATGCACCACAAAACAGAGCACTATCGCAGTCCCTATTCTGAAGACTTGGGCCCTGCCTTCCTTGCTGTCCCAGCAATGAAGAGAACCAGTGATGTCAGAATCTTGGTCAGACCCAGGAGCAGCGGCCCTGTGACACTTTTCCTTAACTCCATGCAGCCTGCTGTCATGCCAGCTCTTGGCTTGCACAGAGCAGAGCCACCGGGATGAGGCCAGTAGGTAAAAACAGCCTGAGTGTTTGCTCTTGACCAGTGCTGTTTCTTTAAATATCTTCAAAGCAACTTTTAGCATCTTCACAAAGACATAATCAACTGTTTGCTAAAGTCTTCTCTTAAAGACCTCGATTAACTCAATTTGTCTCAAACTCCAATTGCTTTGTTTTCAAAGGGCCCCTCGGAAAAACTAACCTCTGTATGTACATAGTTTTTTATTAAATCCAGAGGTAAAGCACCACGTCCTCTTATTTTATATCACCAGCACTTCCCTTAGACACAATTTTACTTTAATGTAGCCTTCCAGTCAAAACAATATTTTGCTCATAGCTAAGGAATCCCTAGAAATACAGCATTTCCTTTTTTTCTTTCCATGCACCTAAGATAAATGTAACTTCCTGTTTTATTCAATGGCATTCAGTTTCAAATTGTTAAGTGCTGGATAAATGTAGGTTGTTTTGTCTCACTTGAATGTTCACAGCACTTTCATTTTGACTTTTCCCCTGCTACTTACTAGAATGTCATCCTACACAGCCTTTAAGATTTACACCTATATTTATGTAATGGTTTTAGTGTTTCAGATCCAGCTCTAGGATCTATTTATTTCATCTTTAATTTTAAATTCTTCTTTTGATTGTTTCTCTGAGGAGTCGGTTTTGGCTTCTTGGTTTACTTACAAGTGGTCATTATTTATTTTCTTTTCTTTATTTGTTGCATTTTTTCCAGATTTTCTCTGAAAGCTAAAATAATATATGTTATTATTATTACAAAGGTATTAGTAATCTGGTTCTTGAACTCTTGCCTTTCAATTCAGTTGTCTGATTTAAGTAATACTTATCTGAGAAAAATATATATTAAAAAAGCTGACTCCAAAAGCTGCACTGGTATAAATCTGCAGAACTTCCCTGCAAGCAGCAGCACTCTGCCAGTCTCTGTTAAATCTACAGCAGGTCATTATTTGGCCTAAAGGTATTAACCCTTCTACTTGCCTATGGCACACAGCGCATTAAAAAGAAAAAAAAAAAAAAGGTGAAGTCTTTCCTAGACACTTTATTCTCCCAAATAACCACCAGAAAATTACAATTACCTTGTTTCTGGCTACTGCTCTCATGATTCTTTTGTTTCCTAGCAGCATTAAGAATGCCTCATTTACCCTTATCTGGCCACAGGTAAAGGCACTCACCACAAGTTTGCTGTCCTGCAGCATTTCTGTTCTACTTCCTCAACATCCCCTTGCACCTTTAAACCACCTCCACCCCCACTGGAGGCTACCAGCTTCTGATATTCTACTACTGTTCTCATCAAGTACAAGAGTATTCAAATCTCTAAGCCAACTACATTTGTTTCAATAAATCAGGAGATAATAATACTCAGTCTAACTTACATCAATGAAATCCTACACTTTAAGTGCACAGTACACAAAACAGCAAACAGCAATTTGCTATTTGTTTGCCATTACCCTTTCAACTTCTTTCCACACATCACAATAGCTTTAATGCTACTGAAAAACTAACAGCTTTGTTTGCCATCCTGTCCTCTCAAGCTGTTCAATATCAAAGCTATCACAACAGCTGCTTTGATTCCTGTACACCTAAGCCACTTTGCTCTCAACACTTTATTAAGATAACAATAATTAAGAGTAGTTTGATTTTCAAGTAAACATAAAATTCAACACAACAAACTTGAACTGAAAGAGCCATTAAGCTGTATCCACCCATCTCAAAGAAAACCATCATTATATGGAAGAAGTTCCAATAAGGCAGGCAGTCCTATTTTGCAAATGAGTACCAAAATATTTCTTCCAATGGCTGTGTTACGTATCAGCATGAATTAACCATAAGACAGTGCTTATAGTTTGAATGGCATTTATTCTACTAGCTAAGTTTTCCATGCACCCAGGTGGCAGTTCTCAGTTTGCATAACCTGGGGAGAATTTAAATTGGAGGCCTCTGAAGACATATCTATGCACGGTGGCAGTAGCCCAAGGCTGTATAGTGAAATGTGCACATTATAACATTATCATGACGAACATTTTAAAAGAGACTGTAAACATTCATGGGTAGGGGCCATGTTTTACTTTGCTCCTACATGAACAGTGAGGAACAGCAGAAATTTGGTAGTGCCTTGACTCTCCAGGCGCGTAGTGCAAATAACATTGTTAGATGTTGTTATACTGTTTTAAATAAATGTCTTCAGGAAGTGTGAAGACCTCCCATCTAGATGAAAATTCAGTGGTTTTTTGTTTGTTTGTTTTTGTTTCTGTCTGGACAAAAAACAATTCAAATGGTAATGAAGATTACAGAAAGGAGGAGAGGTGAAAAAAGCAAAAAGGCAAAGAGGGGGAACAGGTTTAACTCTCTGTTGAGTCTGAAATAGAAAAATAAATGCTTGCTAGACACATTGGTAGTATCAGAAGCACAGTAAGATCAGACGCTGACACCCATATTTGAGCTGATAACTACCTGCATATTTAAGCCAAAATCACACTGTCCTCTGGAACATCCAAGCCTTCCTGTAACCACCGAAAAGATTTTTCTGTACAAATCACTGAAGGTTAAAAGGTCATCAACCCATTTATTCAATAGTGCTTATTTCAATCAGCTATTACAAGTGAGATTACATTAATATTAATTTTCTTAATGACTGATAAATTAAATGGATTTCTTGTTAAATGACCTGCTATTGTTTCAGCAATACTGTTAGTGATTACACCTCCACAACTTCCTTTATCAGTGCAACAGCAAGGGTCTGACTGGTAGGATGCTTCTGAAGTTATTCATATCATGGGCAGTTCTAGTAAGATTCCTCACCAGGTTTTTACGGCTGCAGTAGTTCCTAGTACAATTCTGTCATCACACATTTATGAGTTCAGTTTCACAGTACAGGCACTACCCTAATTCTTCCATAAGAATGTGGGCTGCACATGCAGCTTGCTGCTTAATCTGAAAGTGAAGTGCATAGTTTTACTGCACAACATAGTTTAAACAAGGTCAGGGTGTCAGCTTTCTACAGGATGCTGTGGTGAAATGGACTGTAAAATCCTCTTGCTATGTCAGAGAGGGAAGAAAAGAATATTCTGTCATGGTTTAATAATTTTATAATTTTACTATCAGTATTCCACATCATAACATCATATAAAGCATGAATAATTTTACCGAATCTGCAACTTACAGAAGAAGACTACATCTCCCAAAGAACAACACGGTAAGAGATGGGTCACGGGACCTGGACACTATATTATCTCTGTTGCAGGCTAGACTGATGTCTTTCGAGTTCTGGCGTTCAGGGGAGTGTGTGGGAGCCTTCACCGTTTCGCCTAGATTCACAGTAGGCCTCTCGGTTTCGGGACTCATTCTCTCTCCTATTTTGCTTGATTCGTTAGCTCAATTTTCAATTATATTGTATTATATTGTGTTATCCTGTATTTCGATATAGTATTTAGTAAATAAGCGTGCCTTCTTAGATCGTTGCCGCTGTTTTCTTTTCCTAATTAACTTTTTCCTTTTGGCCTAGGGTCCCTGTGGGGCCCACAGCCCCCTGTCACGGACGTAGGTGGATTTTCATTTAAACCGTGACAGATTTTGGTGGAGAATGCGGGCAATTTGAGTTGCTGTTTTCTGTTAATTTTTTCTTCTGTTGCTCTTTTAGCTTTTAACAGAGCTACGGGGGTTGTTTTTTTTTTACACTCAACAGAATGTAGAACCAGAATTTTGAACACACAATGATGATTTCACCTCTCCCTTGGAATTCAGCATAACTGTTAATACATGAGGAAGATCAATTACTAAAGCTTTATTTTCCTGTCCTGTACAGAGTAAATAGTTTCAGGGTTTCTTCCTTAAGTCTCAAGCTTATTTCTAGCTACTCAATGTCCAAATGGGAAAATACGTACCAAAAAAATCCACTCATCATTTCAATAGCTGCACTATGAACCACTTGCCCATACTAAGCCATCTCTTTACAAGTTCTAGACTCAATGCCAATGGATTAATACCAAGGAATTGAAGCTACAGTTGACCAAAGGATATATTATTATTATATTACTATATATATATATTAAAATAAGCATATGACAATAAAAGAGTCAGAACAACTTAGAGAAGCACCTCTTTCTCTTGCCATCTACACCACCAACTATTCCAGCCACATGAAAGGCTGAAGTACATACACAATTCATTTTTCATGCTACACGCACTTGTAGAGTTGTTTTTTTTCCAGTTATCACTGTGACATACTAATGTTTTTACTAATGTCATGATACTACTGGCCTTCATCAAAGCAAAGGACTATTCAAAACAGAACAGTATCTCTGACAATCTCTATCTTAATATAAAAATATAGCAAGCCTTCCCTGTGAGTTCCCTAGTAAATCTTCCAAACTACCAGAACCAGATGCTCAATATTTAAATTTTACAGCCTCTTATAGAACTTACACGATGGACCCACTTTTATAATACCGTGTTGAAACCAGTCTATTTATTTATTTATATTTTTACTGATAATCTTCTGCAGCAGCATTCCACAACTTATCAAAGTTGGGAAAAAATACTGTTTCTTTCTAGCTTTAAGTCTACCTCCAAATATTCTCCCTTTCTGGCAGAAACGTTTAATAATCCCTTCCTACTCCATTGCATGTTTCCTACTCATTATTTTACAGATTCCCTTCTTCGCATCCTTTCAGTTATCTCTTCTCCAGCACAAAGACTTCTTGTCTCCTTTATCACTCCTTGGTCCAAACAGTTTGAAAAATGTGATAAGCCTTGTTCATCTCCTCATGTAGTTTTTCAAGTTCTGCCTTAACTTTTCTGCATGGGTCACAATGGCAGCAGAATTCCATCTCACAATTAAGATGCAGACACCAAGCAAACTGACCCATTATCAGAATTGCCTGAAAATGCTTAGAAGTGGCAACAACTTTTCTGCACCCTTCACATCACAAGTACAGATCAGGACTGGTTTTTCCATCAACACTAGGTTACATATACACAAGGTAGATTAAAAAATAGAAAAAAACCTACTTCATTAGCCACCTTACAGAAAACACAACTATAACATTAAAAATAACCCGCAGTTCACCTCAGAAACATTACAGGTTGCAAATTTTTTTCCATAGAGCGTGATTAAGTTTAGTGCAATGAATATTTACCTATATTGTCAACTGAGATCTGGTGGGATGCTTGTACAGGGAATAATTTATTTCCTTGAAAGACTGTAAATAAATCCTCCCCCAGAATCAGCTTTTTCCTTTATTCTTTCCCCTCAGTCCCAATAAATACCCTTTAAAACCTCTCACAACAGGAGAGGCCACAATGCAGAATTTAAATGGTAGTCACAGCTTCTAGGAACTCTCCAAGCAATAACTATTGTTTTGGTTTTTTTTGCAAGGAATGAACGCTACACAAAAGTACTGAAAAACGTGAGAAAAATATCCTCGAGCTCTCTTGAAAAACAAAGTGTTTTCTACTTAAAAAAAAAAAGAAAACAAACTACATGCAGCCTTATAAGAAAGGAAAGAAGGGGAAAAAAAGCAACCTGAAGGGGTAAAACACAGAAGGCCCAACAACGCTCCAATGAACCAGGTATAGGCAACAATAAAAGATGGAAATGCTATCTAAAATGCCCTCGTGGTCAATAGGAACCACTTTCTAGACACAGATAAGAGAGCTGGGGTATTAACTGCGGCAACAGTGCCCTGCATGCTATGCCAACGGAATAACAAAAAAGGAAATACTGTCTGATTGAACCACTCATGACTTTCTATGAGATATCAACTTTATTAATTGCAAAAACTTAAATGGATTCTCTGAAACTTTACTTTGCAGCTAGCTGGTGTTTTATTTTTTCATCACTTTAGAGCTGCAGTGTGAGGATGGAAATAGAATTTACAGCCTTGCTTTATTCTAGTTTGTGTTTCAGAGACTGTGGTACTGGGGTACAATGCAGGGTATTGCTATCAAATTTGTGAAAGCCTCATGCAATAATTGACGTTTGACTTTAAATTATGTAAATGCTGAAAAAAAACCCACCCCGAATTTATTTGGAGTTTTTAACTTCAGAATACATTCTGAATGTAATATTTCAGAATGTTGCTCCAAAAGTAATGTATCCTGTTTGATTTTGTCGCACCACTATGCTAGAGATGCCTGTTGGAGGTATGGCAGTAGAGGATGAACCTTGCCACCGATATTTCACTAAATATGGTTGCCATGTGACAGATGGTAGCAGAAGGGCAGTCTAACAAATGGTGTCTGACACAGAAGTGTGTAGCAAGAGAGTGTCATTGAATTCCTCCATCCAGAAAAATTTGCACCACCCACATTCATTGATTCACTGCTGAATGTTTGGCTGGAATTGGCTGGATGGTCACACTCAGATTTGTTGTCAGCATCTCAGTGTCTAAAAGGTGACCAGAGGCAAGCGGCATTTCTCAAGCATTGCTGAAGGGACTGGTGCTATTTAACATCTTTGTAGGCAACGTGAATAGTGGGATTGAACGCACCCTCAGCAAGCTTGCAGAAAGTACCAGGCTGAGCAGTGCAGTTGACACACTAGAGAAAATGGATGGCATTCAGAGGGACCTAAACAGTCTTGAGGGGTGGGCCCATACCAAGATGACCTCCATCTGATCAGGCAGATGAAAGATGAACTTCACAGGCAACATTTTCCCAACAACAACTTTGTCATAGCAGCTGTGAAACAGTGGGTCAATCTGTACTGGTAAACATTGGATAAGTGTGGCATGCAGACTCTTGCTTATCACTGGCAAAAATGCATAGCTAATGGTGGTGACTACAATGAAGAGTACTGACTTCTATACAGTAATCCTACACGGAAGGTAGACATTATTGAGCTGGGCTATAGATGAGTCAACAGCCAGAGCTCCATAACACGGTGAAGGTCCATATTCCTGTATCATAAGTGTTATCCCCAGGTGTTCCTTGGAATTATAGGGCAACAGTCCTAAAACAACAAAGCAGCAGTTGCTCTGATACTAGTTGCCAAGGCTATGAAAGCCAATAAGCAATTCCTTCTAAAATATACAGAATCCCAGACAGCTGTTACCAGTGCTACTATAAGGCAATACAATATATGCATTTATCCAGCTATCAGCCAAGATTACTAAGTGAGATGGCAGATCGTGACACATTTTTTGCCATTAAAATGCTGGGAAGCTACTTAAATATCAATGCACTCATTATGAAAACATCTTTTTGGCATTTGCTTCCAATTATGGCTTCTGCTTTAGCATGACCAGTTTTCTTCACTGTATTCAAATGTAATGGCTATCTGAATGACTGAACATGATTATGGAAATGCTGGCTCACATCTCCCAAAAATGGGTATTTGTGAAGAGGCTGTCAATTGGAAATATTTATAAACCTATCAGGAGTTCAAGCACATTTTAAAAGGACATCTGTGTACAAGAAGCAGTCAAAATAAACAGTACTATCATGCAGGCTCATTGGATAATGCAGCAGAGGAGCAGTTGGCGAGCGTTATGTTGCTTTAACAATATATGGTTCAGTTGTATAATGCCACTGCCAGTCCAAACTGTATCATTTGTGTGCCCCGGTGGCACAGTGGTAGGAATGCCGCGTTGCAACGCTGGGGCCTGGGTGTTCGAATCCCCCTGTGGCGCAAGTGGTAGAAGTGCCACTCTGCAGCACAGAGGCTCGAATCCCGGGGGTTGGACTCGATGATCTCTAAGGTCCCTTCCAACCCACACGAGACTATTACCTATTATATGGTTCTATGAAATATGAACTTATTAAAATAGGCATTAATTTCTTTTCAGAAACCAAAAAGCTGGACCCAAGATCTATTATCAAAGAATTTTTGCAGTATGATAACAAAAGCTTCCTTGGCACAGACACAATAGAAATCATAATCACATCTATCATCCAAATGGTTTCTTTTAGAAATGAATTTCATAAATTTTGAAACAGTTGTGCAGAATTTAACTTCACAGAACTATTAACAAAAAATAAAGCATTAACACCTACTATTCTGGCTTTTTTTTTTTAAGCTGTTTGCTGGTTTTATTCTAATTGCTGCACTTTAATTTTATTTCGAGGGAATCATGTTCATTAAACAGGTGTATTACAAATATTTCATTGCAAAAGGACAGAAGGCTTCCAAATATATTTTAGGCAGCACTCATCACTGATAATCACTGGCATCATTTAAATTGCAATCCCAGCTAATTTACACATGCTGAATCAAACACTGTAACTAGAGGTTCTGTAGCAGTGAAAGTTTATTTGCCTGGAGTATCTCTCTGATGCATCCAGTATATAGGGTAGAGATATCCTATCTGATTCCCAGCAGCATGAAGGATATCTCCTCCTCTTCTGTTGTAAAACTGTGATTTTCCCCCATATACAGCTGCTGACTACAGTGAAAGCTCCATGCTATTAAGCTACAGTAAGTTAAACTACATAATTAAGTAACACTACATAAATCACCAGACCTGAGAGTGTACATTTTTCTGCTATGATTTGTGCTGTGCTCAGCCCATGACAGAATAGAAAACGTTGGCTTGTAAAGTTGTGAACTATGGGGGGGGTGGGGGGGGAAACACAAAAAACAACCACATAGTAAAAAGCAAACCCATTCTCAGACAACACCAAATTCCCTCCCAAACCTATCTGTCTATATACAATACTAGACATTGTTACCTGGCAAAAATACTTGGAATCTGAATCTAAATCTTTCAAGATTCACGACTATCAGGAAAGAGAGACAATGAAATCAAATCACCAAAATTCTAAACCCATTTCTGCAATATTGAAAAATGCAACTGTTTTTGTTATCAGTTTAAACAAGAAATCTTGGAATTCACAAGTGCATTGTTCATGTAGTCAAAAGCACAGCTAAAAGCTAGGTCTATTAGACCATGTTCCAGAGTTGTGCTAATTCTGTACACAAAAAGTTAATACTTTTCATTATTTCTCCTAAGACAAGAATTCTACATTCACCATTTGGTTGGTAAATGATAAAGTCTGTGAGATTATATTTTTCTCATAAAGCCTAAATAATTCAAGAGAATTAGAAAACCAAACTGATTTGTATAGACAGCCAAAGAATGAGACTTTGAGTATTAGAGGCCAACAGAAGTATTACTTCCAGATGCTCAACTATCATGTACTATTTTAGAAATGCACATAAAACTGAATGTGCATTAATGGCTCAGTGTTTGGAAGAATAAAAATTAAAATCATACGCTTTTTCATAGAAAAAGTATTTCCCAGTCCTTGGCAGATCAGTAGAAATTAGAAAGGACAACAGTAAAAAACACAGACCGTGTTTGCGATAACTAATTAGTACCAAATTAAAATGTGAAACCTGTCTGCATTTGTTTCAGCTACCAACAAAAGAGAGGCACTAGCACTGAATTACATTTTGTGCAAATCATGCTGTTTTCCTTTTAAACACAAGATGATACTGAATTAACCACTGGATGTTTCTGGCTGACTGGGGATCAAGTTGCCCTCTTTTTAATGGCAGCGTAACAGAGTAAGAGAGGTAGGTGTTCAAGCTCCAACACTGAAACAGGAGTGCCCACAAGCCGCGCTTCCCTACATATTTCTATGAACAATCCACTTAGGCAAACAAGAGGGCACCCGGGTGGTAAACACAACCACTGATCCCAAGCTAAAGTTTATGCTAATAAACTAAACAAACTATGTTACACTGGATTTCTTTACTTCTCATCAGAACCAATGTAGAGAAGTGACTTCTTCCATCTGATTGCTGCATGCTTCTTATGGACAATGCCTTTGGCACTCTATGGAATGAATTCCTGTTCCATAGTTTGTTTCCTTCAAGTAGAGCAACCCCTAATGTACTGAATAGCAACTAACAACTGTCCAGAACATCTAGCTCCTGTTCCATCACCTCACATGGTTTTATTCAGAACCACACAGGTTCTGCCACCAAGAGAGTTTCAGAATTAAGTTATTCAGCCCCACAGCATGGGTAGAAACAGGAGCGTCTCGCTCCAGGTGCCTTTCTAGCTAAGAGCGACACTACCAGACATAATGTGGTATAGGGAACCTGCTTTGGCAGGGGGGTTAGACTCGATGATCTCTAGAGGTCCCTTCCAACCCCTACAATTCTGAGATTCTGTGATACCCAGAGTGACTATCAAAGGCAAGAATTCACCAAACACGTTAAAGTTTGCAGAGAGTTCTGCCTGGGATTCTTTCATCCAGGTTCTGCAATGAGAATAAGCGATAGTTTATGGAAACTCAGTCTACAGGATTCATGATTTTAAGCTGCAAATCAGCTGACTGAGGTACTCTGCTACCATGGTCAGCCTGAGTTACAGTAAGGAAACAATGGGCAGCTGGGAAGCTGAAAAATCAGAAGGTGCATGGAATACATTGTGCTGAATAACACATACAGTCATTAGCAGCTCCCTGGGGGGGGGATGTGTCATGGCACTGTGACATGAAGCATGATGTAGTGACACGTCAACACAATGAAAAACCTTCCTAGAATTAAACAAAAGCTAAAAAACCCCTGTCTCATAGAAAGAGAGACATGAACCCAAGCTGGAAATGATCACCAAGAGAAATCTTACTCCCAGGAGGTAAATATACCATTAGGGTCACGAACCTTAGCTACAAGTTTCTGGCTACAGTGTTTGGTAATTTACCTCCCAGGAACACGGCCAGGTTTCTGACTCAGGGCAAGAGCACGCAAATGTATTTCATAATGGTACACTCAAAACTGCACACAGAACAAGGCAGAAAGACAAGTCTTGATGTGCAGCTGAATAACTGATTTAAAGAGGATACAAGATTTATCTGAAAAGGTGGCAATTGTAAATACAGGGCTCCCCCACTGGAAGCAACAGGCATCATCCGAACATAAGAGGAATGAGTCTGCTAACATTGAACATGTGACCAGAAAAAAAAACAAAAATGGAAAGTAAAAGGACACTGATGGATGAAGAAAAGCTCTACTCCGAGGGAAGAGAACCAAGAAATAAAGTATATAGTGGAAGTTAGAAATAATGAAAAAGGAAATGGTTAAGAACAGCAACTTCTACATTAAGAGTACACAGTAGTGAAAACAATGTTTATGTGGGGTTTTTTTGCATTTACAATGGGAAACTGACTCTGAATGTGACAAGACCAGCTACACATTTAACGGGCAATATCAAATATGAACATAGTAATCATGGAGGAAGTCTAGTGGAAAGAAAGCATTCAGAAAGGCACAGAATAATAACAAAGGTCAAGGCATATGTGAAAAATGGATTAAAGTTCTAAGGAGGATCATGTGTTAAAGAGCAGCTTTAAACTAATTAGCAGAGAACTCTAGACAAGTCAGTAAGGTGTGGTGAAGGGAACTGACATTCTGGGAAAAAAAAAAAAAAAAAAAGAAGAAGAAATACATTACTAGCACAATATTACCAACTATGCAACAACAATGGTGACAGTAATTAATAACATGCTCACAGTCTTTAGAGTGAATAAATGATGAAGTTATAAAGAAAGTGCCTAGAGAAGTTATAGACAAAGCAAACAAAACGGAACAAAAAAGCCATTTATTGCATGTGTTTTTGGTAGAGAAGACTAGAAAGATTCCAGTGCTGGAATCCACCTCTATGATGGTGAATGAGAGACCCTATCTCAAATCAAAATTCATTATAGAAGATACTGAAAAAGGCTTTCCATGAGCAAATAAGCGTTAACAATTACAGATCAGTGAGACAGGCATATTGGTGGATACCATTTTTAAATACAGAACGAGTAGACAAAAAGAAAAATGGATTTATTGGCAAAGAGAGAAACAAATTTTATCAAGGAAGTTGTATCTAATTATCTAGCAAAATATTTTCTAAAGGCACCATCACTGTGTCTAGTGACAAGAGAAATCCAGGTAATACTTATAAATACAAAGGCATTCAACAAATCCTTAGCCAAAACATCTGAAAGAAACAGCAGACAGAACACAAATAGACAAAGAATTGTTGGAAAGCAGTGAAGAGAAATATGTTTTCCTAGCAGAAGCAGGTGAACAAGGTGACAGGTAAGATTTAATAGGCAAAACAGATCAGCAGGGGAACAGAGAGAGAGAGGTGACACGGTTTGCTTTTATCATCTTCAGGGTCACAGGCAGACTGACCTCTGTACTGAGCCATCCAATGCCCAGTTTAGTAGGGCACATTGTCAAGAGTAAAGAAATATATCCATACAGACAGCAACCCCCTTTCATCTCCAAAGGCAGCCTATGTACATATGCTTGAATTTATGTTTCATTAAAAAAAATAATATAATAAAATAATAATAATAATGACAATAAAAGATTTAAATAACTGATGACCAATGATAAAAAAAAAAAAATACAGTCACTGGGAAATATATTTTTCAGCTACAAAGATTGGTTTAGTACCTTCTGTTCGAAAGATCTGGTTTGATGAATCCGAAATACTAAAGGAATTGATTTCATGTTTTAGTTCAACTAGTATCTTAATTTTATCACATGCATTTTAATTAAAATGACAAAGGTCATCTCTCCAACCACAAGATGATGCTCTGTATTTAAGCCTTAGCAACCTTTCAGATCATCCACAGCTAATATTTGCACAAGACTTGGAAAAATCTAGCTTTGGAGGAGAAAACCAAACCTTTTCGATTTTTCTTTCTCTGCTTACCTATTCCTTCTCCATTCTAATTAGCATTTCCTTAATTATCAAATCTGTTCTTCATTTATCCCCAGATCTCAGACACCCTCGCAGCTGCTGTGTTGAGACTTATCTGTCTTCAATCCTGTGACAGTGCTCAGAGCAAAAGTTGAGTAGGTGCAGGAGAAGGTTGAGGACACAGATGCTGCCAAATTTGATAGCCTTTACTGCCCACACACTGCAATCAGGTTGGGCCAAATAGCAGAGGAGTGACTGGTGTCAGTGCATAGGTTATCTTCTGCCATAAAACTAACATTTAACTGGCAGCACTGGAAGAAATGAAGTTATATTTCCCTCTATCCTTGAAATGGCAAAATTCAATTAAAACTCTATTGCTGAAAAGACTCAAGTTTTCACTTATGAAAAAAAATAATTGATTGATATCAGATCAAATGTAGTGCATCTTAAAAGGAGAGTGGTGCATCCTAGTTATAACTCCATAAAACCAGCAACTGCTCCTTTGTTCTCCTGCAGACCAGTGGTACACTAGCTCAAGTAGGTATCCCATTGAACAGTAAAATACCAAGCAGAAGTGCTTATAAACTTACATACAGGAATCTGCATTTCAAGTGTGATGGTGTGCTTCTCCTTCTTGCCTGTCTCCCCTGACTTCTTCCCTCAACTCCCTTCTTCAGCCTGGCCCTCCTCACAAAGCCCTACACAGGAAGACAATGAACAACAGTACTGATCGTACTCTGGCTAAAACAGGTTTACAGACATAAATCTGCCTCCAGCTAGAGGCTGAAAGAACTAGTAGCTGACCTCCAGTTCAACGGCTGAGGACTAATGGAGCATATGCCTAAAAGGAGACCTATGACGATGAGACAAGGGGACCCAAGAGCCTCCTTTAATCTCTCCTGCACAGTAGTGGGTTGCTCGATGGTATCCCCCCTTTAGCAGTGATGCCTGCACAGATTCCTTACACCTTGATGTCTAGATGCTTTGCTGATATAGATTCTTGATAAGCAACTAATGGTTTGGTTCATACTTTGTTAGTCTCACTAAGATCACACCTTTGATTGTAAGCTTGACTAGCTTCACTAAGGTTATATCTTAGATTGACTGCGTACACACAATCCCTTAGACACAAACCACTGACCAAGACCGGGACAAAGAGACAGAGAGGATTCAGCTGCACCTAGGCTCCTTATGGCCACAGTTAAAGGAGTTTAGAAAGCAAGAGGATCCATGCTGAACCTCAGGACTCAATGGGAGGGCCTCCTGTATGTGCATGTTTAACCCAGTTAAACTATGTTAAACTTTACTATGAAGTAAATAATCGAGTGTAACCAGCTACCTCAAATCTTGCTGAATGCCTGCCTTAGTTACAATTTAAGCTTTGTTAAATCACTATATTGTATCCACATTATGTCAGTAAATATATTCTAGCTTCTCTCCCACCAGTTCAATAGAGTGCAGTTCTTTTCCACCCATGACACTAAGACAGCCCAGAAAATATTGAGGAATAATAAATTTATCCACTCTGTCCATAACAAGGGTGCTGGAAGTAGATGACCTATAAGGTACCTTCCAGCCCAAGCTATTCTATGGTTCTAAAACAAATTGTATCATACATATTACGTATACTAACTTCAAAGAGGTTTTCATTCAGTTCTCAGTGCAAATCAACTCTGTAACCAACAGAAACTACTACAAAGTTTAAAAAAAAAAAAAAAAATCAACAAGAAATTTTATAGTAATATAAAGGAAATCTCTAGTCCACAAACCAAAACAATTTAAAAGTACACATTTTTTCAAATAAAAACTTAAAGGTTATAAATACTTGTTTTGCATAAGCAAAATAGATGTAACACTTACATTTTTAAAATAGCATTAAGGCATGCATTTGTTCCTTCTTCCTATTCATCTGACACCTGTCTTTATTGTGCAATGTGGTAAATATTATTTTAATGTGACAGTGGCTGAAAAGATGCTTAGGGATCCTATCAATGTGCTTCATAACATAAAAAATAAGAAGCAGTGTTAGAAAAGATACACAGATTAACACAGTAGTCCAAGCTACAACATTTCTTTCAGATGTTAACACAGCAAACTTAATGATGAAAATCACTACAACAAAGTAATTAATTAATCCTAGATGCTATAGAAAGATTTTAGCTAATTTCAGTGGTGCTGTTAGTAGGCGTTAACTATAATGTCAATTTGTGTCCAGTTGTATTATTTGAGTAACAAATAAAGTCAGAAAAATGCCTACGAGATATTTATTGGGTACGTAAATCAATACTTCTCACTGCTAGAAAGCTAGCAGTACATTGGCAGTAAACCAGCAAATTCAAGGCATCCCAAATACAATGGTATGGGAGAAGTTGCTTTGTTTTCACATGCTATAATAACTCCTAAGTTATATACTTACTACTTTCATGGGAATTATTGATGGGCACAGGGAAGATAAAGCATGCCTGTATGTAGCTACCAGGAAGAAATAAAGAATTCTCTAATTTTGGTAGATGGCAATGAGAAAGTGCAGAGGAAGTAGATGTTCCCGTGGAAAGAAAGGAACCAGGACTTTCACTCACTTAATGGACTGCAACAGCTGGCTATCCAAAATTAAGAGTGATTTCTGAGAATCATAGATTTCAGCTCTAAGAACATGTGATATGAAGAAGCTGTACTCATGTCCTCACCTTTTTTAAAGCTCAAACTCGGCATCACTTTTGTGTCAACACTGATTTTAGAACTGTTTCTATTTTCAAATAAGGAAATATGAAGTATTTCTGTGACATCCCTTTAAATACTCAACAGTTTTGAATCAAGTTTGTCCTCCTGTGAGATCTCATCAGTCTTCTATAAGTCTGCATAATTCACAGCTTGCCACAGCTTTAATTCAAATGCAACTTTTACATAGTGTAAACTCTCCAATCAGACAAAACCATTCAAAACATTCTCATAGTTATACCATCACAGGATGACAGCACTACCATTCAACTAATCCCCACACCCTTGGAGACTGCTCCTTCTGCTCTATTAGTTTACACAGCTACACAATATACTTTCTTCAATATATTCTTTTAATAGGTACCTGAAATAACACTTCTCTAGCTATGCATCAATTCTTGAGAAGCCTGACTGCTATAATCCCTTGAACTATGTTTTATCATGGGGAAACAAGCCTTTTCATACAATATAACATCTGCAGCACTACTTAAACTGACAGCAATAGACTTGTAAGGACAAACTTTGCTCACTTCCATATTGTACCTCATTTCATCAAAAGTATTTAAGACGACTGGAGAGCACAAATGCAATTAAGCTATTTACATAAATCTTTAATCTGAGCCCCTATTGTGGGACATTAAGTTCATCTCCTAAGCTTGTTCAAATCTAGAGCATCTAAACAAAGCACGTGTGCTTTCAAAGAGTTTAGAGAACAAATTGCCAACTTATTTTGCCACTCTATGTGATACATGTTAATGGTTATCTCACTGAAAACAAAGATACCTATGTTAAATGTTAAGGTTGATGCTTCTATTTCTCCTTTTCTTTTTTCTTTTTCTTTTTTTTCTCTATTTTTTTCCTTTTCCTACTCTTTTTTTTTTTTTTTTTTTTTTAACTAATTAAAAGGAGGCAGTACTTTGTACTTTGAAGAAAGTAATTTCAAGATACTTCCTAGTCCCTACAGTCTGAATAAGCTTAATTCACACAACTATCCAATGTGTCCACCACTACTGGCATTAACAAAGAAAAATGTATCACTGCAGCTAGAAATGTCACTTGGGAGCTCTCTGCTGTGAAAGTTTCAGTCTAGTAAAACTGAAATGCTGATCTCAGAGGCCCTAAAAGAAATAGAGATACACTCCAGAGGATGTTGTGACTTAATAATGTTTCTGACAGGTTTGATGAGATTATCTGAAATACCAGAATTTTCATCAAATATTTCTCTGTTGCTAACCAGACCCTATTGGATGAATATTACTAAAGATTACGAATTTCTCTAAAGCATTAGCAAGACATAACAATAACTGAGACAGCAATGCAGAGTTTATCTAAGATTTATCTAAGATGAAAATATTAAGTGCAAGGAAATACACTGTCACATTATGCTATAAAAAAAGTGGAAAAGAACAATCAATCCATAGATATTTAAAAAACCAGTAATGGCCAGAAGTAATCACTAACACATATATGAAGAACAAGGAAAGAGAATGATTTCTTCCTATGCTTACTTGCTCCCAATAATTATTCATAGAGGTTTGCCAATCTGCACATACAGTGTAAATTTCATTCTTTTAGCTGAAATAAGAACAGCAACAAGCACAGCAGTAGTACATACAGCTTTTCTTACAGTTCAAAGAAGTTCAGAGGGTATGATAACTGATCTCCTTTCTATAAATCTGAGTTGCATTTAAGGAAGAGATAGGTTAGATTTCTATCATAGATTACTGTAGATAAACAGAAAATACGGAGGTAGTTAGATTCTAAAATACAAACATGTTAGTGTTCTGAGAAGTTGCAAAAAAACATATACACCTAAGTAAAAAACAGGTCAATACATTAATAAATCAATTCTTACAGCAGCACAAATAAGAAGAAGCATATGGGCAAAGTAGGTGTGCTTATATTTAAGCAATAAGAGAAAGAATTTATAGCTACGCAAATCAAAGCACAGCACAACTGTATTACAGCATCACAGATAACACCACAAGCAGTTCCCACACAGAAATAATTTCATTACCCAGAATTCTTAGCATCCATAATTTCCACTTTGCAGGTAGAAAGAACAGAGAAATGATTTATCTGTTATGTTATGAGCCAGGAACCGATTACACTGAACTCACTTTCCTAACACCATTTAATATACATCCACCTCAGCTAACAGCCTTGCAGGGTCAGGATGCAGCAGAGCTGAACTTGAAAGGACTGCACCATTTCTTGATAGAAAGTAAATGATGTATTCTCCTCTACTGCCTTTGCAGGTCATGTCTGGAAAATGAGCATGTGTTCACAAGCAGAGAATCTGGCACACAGATACCACCACACTGTTGCAGAGCAATTTCAACCACCTTTTCAGTTTTCAGCTTTTTCCAGAATTATTTAGTCCACTTCAATGCAGGCCTTGTACTGTATGCAACAAAGTATTGCAAGGGATGAAAGGCAGCACATGGTGGAACCTTAGATTCTCTGAGAGAACAAAGCAATGCTACAGCTATCTGGATAGTTTTCACTTTGCTAACCTTGTGAATGTTTGATAGGACAGCTTGTGGATGTACTAAGTTACCCTTTTCTGCTGTTTCTAATACTTACAGTTCCATGACTATGCACAATATATGCACATATAGTCTGCACAATCTTTAAAACCTATTTAAAGCAGACACAATTCATCATTAAGTGCTTCACACTTTGAGCCTAGTATTTAGATGACATTTTTTATTTATTTATTTATTTTTTGCTTTAATTAATTTCCCTTGCTCTCACTTACTAGCACTGTGTTTCACCACATAAGTGAAAGATGAAGTTCTAGAATAGAACAGTTCAGTCTGAAGGAACCTTGAGAAGCCATCCAGTCCAACTGCCTGAGCACTTCAGAGCTTACTGAAAGTTAAAGTGTGTTACCAAGGGCATTAGCTAAATGCCTTCTCAGCACAGACAAGTTTGGTGCAGCAACCACCCCTGTAGGAAGCCTCTTCCAGTGCTTGACCACCCTCACAGCAAAATGAGTTTGCCTAAAGCCCAGTCTGACCTTACCCCCGACACAGCTGAGATAAGGAATACACAGTGGTCTTGATTATCCCAGAGAAACATGCTTTATCAATGTTGAGCACAAATAGTTGCTACTGTTTTAAAAGGCATTGTCATTCGCATGCAGTGAATAAGGTATAGAATACATGTCTAAGTGCCACAGAAAGTAGTTTCAGCAAAGCTCCTTACAAATTCTTTTGGAGCCTAAAAAAGGTGGTTGAATGCTAAGTGGTAGATGTGGCAGCTGGTACGTCTTAAGGTCACTGTAGGATATCTTGGAGTAAATAGTTTATTTGTCTCACAAAACTTCACTAAGACATTTTTTTAAATCCAGAATTCATCATCCTGTCAGCATATTTTCCTGGGTGACATTAAGTGGTGTTTAGATAACATTCAACAATATAGTGCTTCATTGGCAAATGTGTTCCTTTTATGTGCAATGAAAAACAACAAAAAACAACCATCTTGCTTAATCTCAGACTTTCCAGCACAAAATGTTGGATGAATACTCTAAGTATAGGGAACGCAAACTGAAAAGGACTGAACAATTACTAGACAAACTCTAATCATATAAATAAGGCTAATTATACAGAAAGAAAATCTTTTCAATTGAGTAAAATTATTGAGATGTTAAAACATTCCTCCTATTCAATGAAGAAAACCTTCATACCATGCAAATAAACAAGTGCATGGATACCAATGATCTAATCAAGCTGATTTTTCTATAAATAACTCCCTTTCCCTGTCAAAGAAGAGAAAATGTTAATTCCGTTTCTGTATATTTGAGACCCACACAGATGCTGTTACAGCTTGGGCCTATGCCTTGTAATGAAGTGCACAGGAGAAGAATAAGAGAGAAATTACAGACTGAAACTGTACTCTAGGTGTAGCCTGTTAAGCAGCAAGCAGAGGCAGCAAATACAATTGGTAGGCTACATTTAAAGCCATAGTTGCTGCACAGAACTAAGTATATCAGCAAGGCTGGGAGCAAACCTGTTCTCCAAATTACTTCTAGCAAAGGTCCCAAAACAAGAGTTTATGTTCCTTTATATGGAGGACGTGTGTCACAGACACAATTCAGGCCCTCCACACTCTAACAGCTGACCATCCTCCATAAATAATTCCCCACAGCACATCATCACCAAGCAGCAGGCTTTTTACACTGTCAGATTTTTTTGTTCATCTATTGCAGCATACATAAAAATGACTGTTTCTTGTGATAATTTGTTTGGCTGTGGGACCCTAGCGGCATTAGTTGAAAACAGCTACTGGGTAATCGGGTGAAATTTGACTGGTAAGATTATTATTCCAATGGTACGTTTAGATATTACAAATTCCATAAGGAAATGCCTGCTAATATTATTTGAAATCTCTTTCTCATAATATTTGCACTGTAAGTGAAAAGCCTTTCCAGCATTCCTATCTGTTACGTAGCTTCTATTACAATAAGCTAGAAATGCTGATCAGGAAGGCAGTCAGCGTAATTTATGAGATTTGAATGCTTATTACAATTCTAGCATTTGTATTTAAGAAGAAGAGAGAAATCTACACTCACAAAAGAAAATCTTAAGATGGGGAACATAGTAGCTTTGAGAATCCAACTCCTGTCTACGCATTTTAAGGCTCCCCCCCACCCTGCCCAAAAAAAAATTGGCAGTTATCGAAGCACTATAAAACCATGTAAACCACACTAGATTCCTAGAGCCATTTCTGTCAGCTATTGGAGTTACTTGAGAGCTGTCACTGACTTGCGACATGGTTGCTGTCACAGCAGGAGGGTAGGTAAAGGTGCACTGGAAGTCAGTCTGCGCAACATGGAAAACAGAATGAGGTTTCATAAAGTAAGACACATGCATAGCCTAATCACTGGTAACAGAAAAAAGTTGTTTTCATCAGGTTGTCAAATGAGTAGAGCATACAATACATTCACCTCCCAAACTTCCTAAATTTTGGCAGCCTACTGCCCCAACCGCTCATACCAAATGTTCCTATGGATTCAATACTTCCTAAGAAAGAATGAAATAAGCAACAGCTGAAACACACACTGTCAGTAATGCTATATCCTTGCTTACAGCCTAAGTAAAACACCAGATAAATACTATAGGATGTGGCAAACCTCAAAAATTGCTCTGAAAATGGGCATTTATTCCTAGATAGCTAATAAGATGAATGCACATATAAAGCAACGTTACTGGCAGCACAAGAGTCTCTGAGAGCAAGAACCACTGCGGAAGTACACATTTTTTTGGTGACCACTGTGGAGAGCTCCTGCTCTCTGTGTTACCTTCTGACCACAACTGGTGCAACAGGAGGGAAGAAGAAGTAAATTTGTCTGCTCTGGTTCGTCCTGATATATTTTTCCTTCCTTAAACAAGCACAGGACAAAAATTAGAACCCTCATATCAGGCTTCAGTGAAATCCTGGAAACTAACAACAGAGAAAAAGGAATTGCTTGTAGACATACAATATTTTTGGATATCAGGAAAAACTTCTTTACAGAACTTCACTCTGTACTGAGTCTGACAGAAATCACTGCCTTAGCCAGATCCAGATTCCAGGGATTCCATGTGGAATCAGTATGAGCAAATGTGACCAAAGAGTTATTTCTGTCTCAGCAGGGACTCATCTGATTGCTTATGGGGCTGAAAAGATTAATGATATGGGGTTATCCAGCACCGAAGAGTCGAGGCTAATTCAAAAGATTTTCCACTTGACATAGCAGTGCTTTTTCAATCTACTTTCTCTAAGCAATGATTCTAAACTATAAAATGAACTGCTTTAGAGCTCCTAACAGGTGAAAAACATGCAATATATTGCAGAAGTCAAAATACTTAACCAGTATAAATTTATGTTGAGGTTGTGTGGAATTTCTGTTGGTTTTTTTTTGTTTGTTTGAAGACTTTGCTTCCAACCATGGAATTTCTCTTAGCAAATCAGTGCCTCATTTAACCTTCCTGCTGCATCATCATGCTTGACTTGGTGACACTGATCTACAGTTCGCAAATGAATTTAAAACTGCTTTAGACACTGATTAGAGCACTGTGGGTGACACCAAAGATTTTTACCACTGTACTGCATGTCAGACCAGACTGTAGCATTATGCTGTAGGTACACTGATATAGCATGGTAATAATGGAAGCACAGGGTGCTTTCAACACCTCTTACAGCATTGTCTTGACACATGGAAGAGATGGTTGCTTTCAAATTGCAGACACGTCTACTCATTATGTACAGAGCCTTGAACCTGGCTGTATGCTAGATCACAGAGCTGACAGAAACAGCTTTGCTTAAGCATGCTAACAATTTACCAGGGATATTGCAGAGATGACTAACGATTTCCTCCAACTTGCTGATGCTTCCTTAGCCACACAATTAGCTCACCCAGCTGCTTCTATAGAAAACGACAGGATTTTGCTGGGCACTAGCAAGGAGCTGGCAGAACGTCTGTTCTATTATGTACTGTTCTTGAGTAGTTTAATTTATGGGGCTGTTTTAGGTCAGTGCCACTTAGAGACACAAAGGAAACTGTCAGCAGCTTTTACCTGTGCTTTTGTAAAAATCGGTTTTCACTTACAAGATTTGTCTTGTATTGGTTATAATAATATTCGCTCCCACCCTCTCATCCCAGCATCCATCTACTACTTTTTTATTATGATAAATATCACAAACCTAGGAATATGAGGTGACTGATTTTTTAACTAGATTGCAACCAGCATAAAGTATGATCCTATGTGCAAGTTTCTGCTGGCACATCTGAATACCCATATTTTAACTGGAATTTAAATTCCTCTTTGATGACTAGGAAATGTAAAGACCACAGGGAAGTATACAATAGATCATGTCCAAAAAGAAAAAAAAGAAACCTGAAAATACTGGCACAATCATAAGCTTCCACAGATGGAGTTTAATGGAAACTTTTTAAAAGGTTAACTGTCACCTCAGACCGTATATAACATAAATAAAAATAGATGTTCATGTAGCAAACACCTGATAGGTTTACAGCAAGTAAATGGCTACACCCAGCTGGAATTATCTTCCTTCCTTTTACTAACTCAGTAAAACACCATTTCAAGGGTTTTTTGTTTGTTTTTTTTTTCATGAAATGGAGATCCAAAAATATTTTTTAAAAAGGCATAGTCCATAGAATCAGCTGGTCTAATAGCTAATAGGGCACCAGTGCTGAACATGAGAGGATGGCACATTAGAAATTCCTCTCCTTTCCACTACAGAATATTGTAGCCTCTAGGGTGAGCCAACAGATACATGCTTTAAACTGCACATATGAAGACTTGTAATCATAGAAACACGTAAGTTGGAAAAGACCCTTAAAGGTCACCCAGTCCAACTCCCCACAGTCTCCACTGTAGACAATGTATGGCCACTCTTCAGTCTCCCCATAGCCTTCTCTTCTCCAGGCTGAACATCCCCAGCTCCCAGCCTGTCCTCCTAGGGGAAGTTTTCCATCCCTTGGGTGATTTATGTGGACCTCTTCTGGATGTGCTCCAACAGGTTCACATCTCTCCTGTACTGAGGACTCCACATCTAGACTCAGTATTCCAGGTAAGTTCTTACAGCACAGAGCAAAAGGGCAGAATCACATCCCTCACCCTGCTGGCCACTCTGCTTTTGATATAACCCAGGATACAGTTGGTTTTCTGAGCTATATGGGCACATTGCTGGCTCACATCCAGCTTGGCATATCCATTTGTACCCCCAAATCCCTTTAATAGGACTGCACTCTATCCCGACATTACCTCAGCTTTTACCAATAGTGGGGGCTGCCACGGCCCAGGTACAAGACCTTGCACTTAAGATTTGCTGAACGAAGAAAAATTCATGATGTTCCACTCCTCAAGCCTGTCTAAGTTACTGAATGGCATCCCACCCTTCAGGCATGTAGACCACACCACACAGCTTGGTGTCACCCACAAACACGCTGAGGATGCACTTGATCCTAGCATTAATGTCACTAATGAAGATGTTAAAGAGCTCTGGTCCCAGTACACCCTATGAGGGGTACCACTTGTCACTGATCTCCATCCAGACACTGAGCCATTACATGACTTTGTTTAGCAGCATAGATCAATACTGTACTAGACTGTAGAACAAACTTCTAAAACCCAAATCTAGTTATGTCACACTGTTGGTATCAGAAAGAGAATGCCACTCAAAAGACAGAACACCATGCTAATAAGCTTCACACAAAGAAGGGGGGAAAAAAAACAAAAAGAAGGTTCTAGGCAGTTTTTGCAAGAGCTATTTATAGAGTATAATTCTGAGCTGTGGTGATGATCAGAGACAGTTACATTCCATCTCTTATTAATATCCACATAGAAAAGAAATACTAATCCAATAAGCAATCTTATACAATTACTTATTTACTTGTACCTGTTGCTTTTAGTTCCAATCATTTATCTGAAGACAGAGCATAAACAGGTTCCTTCACTGACACTGCCTGAAAACAACATTGTGCCCCAGAGAAGAGAAGAACACATGCATGCATTAAATGAAATTGGTTTCCTTTCATTTCTACAGTCATTATGTCCTTGTGTTCCCTTCATAACATTGCACAAACACACCCCCCCCCCTTTTTTTTTTTAATCTCCAAAAAGTTTGCTAACACACTGATAATGAAGCACACCATCAATCTGGTATTCCTAGATAAAATGAAGATTCAGGGCTCTTTTGCAATGAAAGAAAGAAAAATGTTAGCAGTATGCTAGGATTGCATTCCCAGCAAACTGCTGCTTTTAACGCTTTCTTGTCAATGTTTACCAGCTGCATCAGTACCAAGCATTTCATTGCAAATATATATATTTTTGTAAGGTAACCAGGAAGGCAAATCACCACAGAATTTATCCTGGCTACAGACCTCAGGAAGAAAGATGACAAAAGTGATGCGCTAATAGCCCTTTCTGCATTCTTCATTCCTCAGAAATGAATGCCTCACAAGCTGAATCCCACCACATTAACATTAGCAGGAGATGCTTTATCTGTCTCATGCAGTCCAGAAAAGAAGGAGAGGAATTAATCTCTGTATCCAAATTACTGGGTCAGGTACTTCAGGCAGAAAATGACCACTCAGTGCCCAGACCGCTATGAATATCCCCAGCACTAATATGATTGAAATGAGAATGGTGTAAAAAAGAAAAGCGTTCTACAGCATAGAACTGAATAAATACCAGCCATCTGTTTGTACTGAAGATTTCCTACCAGTTTAGAGACAGCTACTCGCTGGCAATATGTTCAACAATTTGGGAAGCTCCATAAGTGTTCTCTCCTTTATTCTTTATGATTTCACTGAAAAGAGCCAAGTAGTGCCATTTCTACTTTTGGAAGAAGCAAAGGGTGCTGGGATGCTGGCAACTAAACTTTTTAGGATGCTGTAAAAGCTTTGTTTTTTTTCCAATGTGAGCAACAGGTAAAGTTTCACTGGGGGCTTCATGTATAGTCCCTATGAGCTGTAACTTAACTCTTTTGTCACAGAACAACAGCATTTCATCTAGCACAACACTTGTTAATGTTTCTTAGTTGATCTAAAATTGTTTCAGCTTTCTCAGAGTCTTCCAAGTCTTGTGGTTCTTGATCTTTTGCTAAGGAACAGTGGTGAAATGAGAAAAGAAAGTAGTTCTGTGCATTCTCTAGTCAACACAGTAGAGCACCGATGCCTTCTGAGAATGCATATTTGTAAATTATACTAATAACTTGTCTGCAGTTTGACTTAAGTTCTATTTAGACTACAAGAAACGCTGCACTTCTGTTTCAAAAAATTGTTACATATTTTGCATGGAACTCCTACAGTCACTGGGTCTAAAACCTCACTGCTCCAGATCTGTACAGCACTTAGAAGAGCAATTTCCTCACTCACCTAAACAGTAATAAAAAAACATAATCATCTCTGCTCTAATACTGGATATGCGAGTGCTAACCACAAAATGAACTTCCATACTGACTTGTTCAATTGCTTCCCCCCCATTTAATCAAAGAGAGAATAAAGCCATCCAGATTTCAGGCCAACCTGAATACTGTGATCAAAGATGGTGCAGGAGAGAGTATAGTTACGGTTCTCCTCCTTCACTGAAGGTGAACAGAAAATGCTGACTTAAACTTTACAGCTGCAATTCATCCAACTACTACAATTTCTTCTTGTGTATCAATTTCTGAGGTAGAAATGAGTTGTTAAAAAGGTCAGGGAAAGCATCCGTTTTTCACTAGGGGGGAAAAAAAAAAAAAAGAAAAAAAAAAAGGAAAATAGAGTAAAAAGCCACAGTGAAGACTACCAGTTTTCATATCTGATGTTGCTTTAAGAAGACTCTTTTCTTTGCCCTGTAGACAAGCAGTGACAAATTTTCCAGAATATCCAAGATCCCACTCTTTCATGCAGCTTGTGACACCATATTTGAAGAGCAGACAAGTGTTTATGCATTGTACTGGATTGGTATCGTAAACGTTGCTGTCACATTATTTGGTCAGAAGTTCTTTGGGGAGTTACACTTCCTGTCGTGTCCCTACTACAAGATCCAGTAGAGATCCCTGCAATGGCTCAGGGAATAAAAAACTCTCATTTCAGTCACTGTTTTCTGACATTTTCCCTTAGCTCAGATCTTCCTCATTTTGTACGTATACCCTCCTTTCAGCATTCCTCTCAATTTTACTTCCAGAAGTCACAATCTCTGAACCTCCTACCTTATTTGCAAGATAACCTTTTACATCATTAAAAAGAGTGCTATCCCAAAAGTAACATCTATTTAATTACACTGGCCCACAACATCAGAAGCAGATGTTGGTGGTATGGCAGTAGGGGTTGAGCCTTCTCACCAATATGCCATTATATTTTGTCGCTACGTGACAGATGGAGCAGAGGGGCAGTCTGACACAATGGCATTTAATGTAGAAATATGTATGAAGCAAAGGAGTAGAACTGAACTCCTCCACACAGAAAAAAAGGGCACTGACATTCAGTGATGCTTACCAAATGTCTGTGGAAACCAAACAATGAATACGAATAGAGTGAAAGTTGGACTGCAAGGGCAATATTTTCACAGTACCAACATTATCAGAGCAGCTGTGAAGCCATGGCTCAACCTCCACTGGTGCACATTTTTAGGAGCACAGCACACAGGCCTCTTGTTCATTGCTGGTGAAAATGCGCTACTAATGGCAATGAATACTTCACAAAAAAATGGTTTGTAGCTGATACCTTGGCACTATCAAATAGTGTTGCTGTAACCTTTGATGCAGTTTCCATGGAAATAAGTAGGAAGAATTACATTCAGAGTAACCTACATCTTGCAATAGAATGATAAATATTAAAATATAAATGCCAACTTCAAATTTCTTTTAAGAGAAAGGTGTTATTAATGTTACACTAATACCCTGAATTAGTTGCCCTTATTCAAAACAAAACAAGAAAAAGCTTTATGGATGATTACCACTAAACACAAACCAATATCAAATAGGAATAAAGATCTTAATGTACTCAGAAGGTATATATGGCAGTAGATGTGTACTCAATGTTTTATGATTTCTAATTCTTAAATCTATTAAATTATAGAATTTGGTATTGCACTTCTACAATTAACTGGAACACTGCTGTGACTTCACTGAATTAAGCAAAGGCTTCAGGAAGAAAAGTTCCTGTTTGGGAGCTTTAAACCATAGGCGGCACTCTGGAATATTCTCATTTTTAACCAACTATAAAAAGTTGATCACAGCTCATGTCCACAGTAACAACTCTTGTGGCTGGTGTGTTTTTAAATAGGTGTAGAAGTCTCCTTATCATCCATTTTCAACATTTACAGGTTTCTGATTTAACTTTTGTATTACCACTTGAGCATACAAAACCCAGAAAACATTGGCTAGCAAAGTTGCTCGACCAACTAGAAATATTATTTTAGTTGGTTTATTTTGGTTTATAGTGAGTTGTTTTTGCGGGGAGTTTTTTTGGTTATCTATTTTGGTAGCTTTTTATTTTGCCAATGTTTACTAACCCCCGGAATAAATAAATAAGAACCACATCCACCGAGAAAGTATGCTAAAATCTTAAACATAAAGTAAAATACAAAATCTGCACAATATTTCCCTGTACTTCTAATTTGTACCTGACATCCCTAGCAAACTGGACTATTTACTGCTCACTTCACTGTCTATAACATGTCAAACCACTACATCTAACGTATACTACCCTTTGAGTAACTATGACAAGAGAACTGAGTTCCATTCTCTGCTCCTATCCCAGATTCCACCACATTCCAATTCTCAGTTGCATGCTCAAGTTCCTCTATGTTTTTCCTGAGTCTTTTCCATAGATTATAGGCTGGTGCCAAGTTTCCATAGAGATTGGAAATAAAATCTATACTGATATGGAGGGAACCACTTGCACAAGGATTCCCCGAAAATAAGCTTTGTGGGCCAAGAGAGCCCAGAATCATCTCACTGTGCAGGCAAACACAGGCTGATAAAGTCTTTCAGACTCCATCCTATGCCTCATTTGCTAGTCCTCAGCTGCTCTAGAGAGCTGTCTGTTTATATCCACAGGAGAGAGATGCTACCACCTTCCAGAAATGAAGGAAAAACAGAAACATTAATGTATTAAAGCATAGAAGATGTATTCAGTGGCTCAATGTCCAGGTGGTAACCAGTGACAAGCAGTGTTCCTTGGGGGGCTGCACCAGGACCAGCACTAAGTAATGTTGACATTGACAGTGGAATTCAGGGCACCTTCAGCAAGCTTGCTGATGACATCTGAGTGGTACAAGCAACACATTATCCATTGAGACCCTGACAGGATTCAGAGCCACCTCTGAATACAACTCTTTGAGTGTGATGTATTCCAGTGTTACATTCTGAAATCTGAAAATGAAAAATGGCCAGCATAAAGACATGGACCTCCTGGTGCACGTTCACAGGAGTCCATGATGATGACAAGAGGGTTGCAGCACCTCTCCTACAAAGACAGGCTGAGAGAACCAGACCTGTTAAGCCTGGAGAAGACAGTGGTAATAGGACAACAGATAATGACTATAAAATGAGATCTATAATAGATATTAGGAGTAAATTCTTTACTCGGAGCATGGTGAGGCTGCCCAGAGAAGCTGTGGGTGCCTTGTCTCTGGATGTATTCAAGGCAAGGTAGGATGGGGCTCTGTGCAAACTGGTCTAGAATGGAAGGTGACCTTGCCCATGACAGGGGGGCTGGAACTGGGCAGTCTTTCAACCCAAACTATCTGATGATTTTGGGATTCTACAAAAAAAGAAACGTGCAGAGGTTTCGGCATTCTACTTCATGGAATATTTTCAAGTTCGTGGCTGACACAGAGAGATGCAGTGTTAAATAACAACACGAAAAGCCCCTTGGACAAGAGTGCATTGTCCTCACAACAAATCAAATATCCACGTAGACAGATGCTGAAGAAAAGGTGAAGTGTAAGAGTCTTAGTCATCATATGGGTCATTTTCCCTGTCAAATTAAGTATACTTCCAGATTCTCAATCCAAGAGCACTCACTAGAAAGCATAGAAGCTTGTTTGTTTATAAAGAATAACTTTCTACTGCAAACAACTCTACTTCTTACAGTAAGTTCAGATTCATTCCTGCATTAAGACTTACAAAGGAAAACGTTGCCTCCATTAAGCTTTTGGGTATCTCAGACAATTTGCCTGTTAATTAAACTGCCAGGCTACATTTCTCTGTGTAGCACAAAGGCCCTTCAAAAACTGACTCCACTCCTCTTGTAATCATCAGAAATATACATAAAGAGGCTGCAAATCAAATCATAGCCTGAACATCTGAAGAGCAGTGTGTCTACAAGGAGGCAGAAATGCTACAATTCCTAATGGCACTGGAATGAAATGGATCAAAAGGAAGTCATTTAAATTTAATTTACATAAAAGGTGGAAATGAACTGAGGGAAAATACTACAACAAAGCATGTGGGACAGCAAATGGACAACCTCAGCTATGCAAGCTTTACATAACATTATAATAACAGAAAATTAGGAAAGAAATTGTTTTTTTTCATGCTCACGTGTGGAACATGAGTAAACCATGTGTATATATACACACATTTATGAGTACATAGGCTCCAAGAGAAAAAAGAGCACATTAGACACAAGTGAGCAAAGAAGCTACCATTTCTGTAAGATGATTAAATGAAAAACAATGTGGGGGGAAAAAAAACAACACTAGAGACTCTCTTTGAGACACTGTGCTTTTTCTAATCTCAAAGCTGAGTTACAAAAATACACAACTAGCTGTGGCAGCACTGATGTTTTAGCAGTCCATCTCAACACCAGAATTACCATTAAAAAAAAAGAAAAAGAAAAAAAAAAGATTTAGAGTAAAAATACCTCAAGGTCCAGCTTTATTGTTCAGTGTCTTCCTATCAAAACAGTGAGCACTGTACAGAATTATGAAGAAATATGGACTTTGGTCTCAGCAGGGGGAAAGATTTATAGGAACTTAAGGTCAGATTCATACTCAAGTCAAATAAATTTACAGTATCTCAAAGTTGTTCAGGTGTAGCCAGATAAGCATATAGTACAGATACACAATACTCCTGCAGCCTTGCTGAGTGATGTTATCAGTCATGAACTTAAGCCTGATAATCAAGTGAAAATCCACTTTGCTTCAGTGACAGTTACGCACAGTGAGGCTAAAGAATGAATGCTAGTTTTAGAACAGATCTTTACACTTACTAAATATTCTAAATAGCCTGGATAGTAGACATGGAAGCAAGATGAGTAAAATATATATATATATATATATATATATATATATATATATATATATCTTCTGCCAATCCAGCTACCAAATCTTTATCTTTGCTCCCACAACCATAGAAGATCATTAAGATCATCTAGTTCCAACTCCCTACTATAGTGCAGGGCCACCTCCCTCTAGACCAGGTTGCAAATACAAAGACCTGTTCCACCACAGAAGCTGGAAGTGTGGGAGCAACCATAAATATTCTGAATGCAGTAATGAAAAGCCCGGGCCTGAAGTAATACACTGAAGAGTGCCTGTGTTAATAACAAATTAAAGACAGACTTTTTCACTTAAACTGTACAGCTGCATGCTATTTGTTCTGTTGTGGATTTCAGTAATTGTAATTAATCTTTTTACAAATTAGCTACGGTACTATTCCCATTAACAACTCACTACATTTACTAGAGAGCTACAGAGCTCAAACCTTCTTCCTTAGCAAGGAAATATCAAAAATAGTACTTCCAGCTCCAAAATATCCCAGGCACTAAGAAGCATATAAAAGCAACTATCACTTAATGATGAAAAAAGCATAAGAAAGCATAATAACCAAAAACAATCACAACTAAAGATCAACTGCAAAAATGGTTGCCAGTAGATCCGTGCTTCCAGAAAGCAGCAGGATGGCACATCTCTCCTCCCTGCAGCTACACAGCCTCCTCTGTACTCAAAATTTAAAACATGCCTCTGACTATGGGATGCAATAGCATCCACAGTTTAAACTTATACATAAGGAGAAACACACAACAGCAGCCTGTTGTCCAATGGCTGTTGAAAAAATCAACAGCCTAATTACTACTATAAGCCCAGGAACCCAGCAGATCTTTCTCAAGTACATGTAGTTCCCCCCTCTCCAGGAGACGTGCTTAAAAAACTACAGGCAAAATGTAGTCTTACTGTTCCTCAAACACAGAAGTCTGCATATATAGGAAGTATGAATAGATTGTTACAGTACTTCAGCTCAAAAACAAATTAACTGCTCTGCACCCTTGGTTTTCTGTCTCCAAGGTTACCAGTTGTGTTTTTTATGAATGCTCGTGTTTACTTCTTGCATTTCATTCTTGTTTACTTGTTTTGCATATATTAGAAGAGAGAAACTGAAAAAATATGCATTACAGATAGTTGCCATTTATAAAAGGGGACAGAAGGTTACGTGCTACAGACAAATTTGCCAAGTACTTTCCTTCTCAGCACAATCTGTGACAAAAGCTCAGAAATCTACATGGCACGTAACAGCTGATGCTCATGACTAATTAAAGCCCTGGATCACAACGCCCTGCCAATGCCAGTTTTCCCACACAGAACCTGGAGGAACAAAAGGTGGCAAGAAATACTTGGGGAAAGCAAAAAGGTGGGAAGATTCTTTCAATTAGAAAAATATTAAATGCACAAATAAAGCAGTGCCACAGGGTTTGGCATGAAGTGAGAGGCAGGGTAGCCTGATCATTTTTCAATGGACATGTCTGTCCACCTTTGTGAGAAATGAACTTGCAAGAAAGACTTGAGACTTACAACTGAAACTACTTGGGGCCATCACACAGATGTTTCTCTATGAATTCATAGCATGAGGAAAAAGTTTAAATACGCACTGATAATACCTTAAGCTTTTCAAACTGTTATCAACCTTCTGCCTGGGAAAAAAGAAGAAGAAGAAGAAGAAAAAAAAACCCAATATAGTAACTTTTAAAAAGCGTTAAGAGCCACAGAGATCTTTTGTAGTAATAGCTTTTGTGTCTTTGGACTAGACAGACAAGCAAGCATACACTCTGCCCATGTTTTGGGCCAGTGCTACAACTAAAGATGGCTGCAATTCCATGGATTTCAACTCCAGGGTTTTAGGGTTGTTTTTCTTTTTTTTTTTTTTTTCTTCATTTATTTCTTTGAAATAGCTGCTGAAGGTCTAGCCACTTGGCAAAACAAATAATGACAGGTTTATAAACCTCAAGATACGCCCAGCCATTTAAGACAGCATCCCATAGGACAACACGAGCTTTTGAAACAGTAAATGCTAGGGTTCAAAGGTGGTTTGCAAATAAAAAAAGCAAAAACAAACAAAAAACAACTCTTCTATCTGCATTAATAATTTATTATCAGCCAAATTTATCTAGCAGAGCAACTGAATGAACATAAGGCTATGATTGTTCCCCACGTTTCCTGAAAAACATTAGAGGTAACTAAAGAGTAATTTCTCATTAAACACAACTTGATTTACTCTTCTATTTCCTCAAATATTTTCAACTTGAGACTTAAAATCTAACCTTCACCTTTGGTGGATCCCATCTGTTTTCAGATTTGGGAGTGCTTTCAAGTGACTCTGAGGAGCCTCAAAGTAAACATTTAAATAACCCAACAAAAAATGATGCACACACATTACTCGGCTATGTGCCACCACAGGCAGGGTCCCAATTCTTGGGAGCCTGGATGTCTTACCCACTGAACTGAATCCATAGGAGAGCTGATGCTGGCACACACCAGGACTCCAGATGAGTTGTGTCCTAGGGATAAGGCAGAGTCCTAAGGAGGAGGGGAAGCCAGCCAAGGAACAGCTTGACCCTGTTCATGACTAAGCTATTATACCCTGTAGTGGCAGTGTCTCAGCTCCTTAACTGATCTTGTGAAAGAAAGAGGGTGTAACCAAGCTGAACGTTCATAATGATCACAATGCTCACTCTGACGCTTACCACACAGATGTTGCAGAATTTTTTCTTATACCTACTGCAGAATAATTTTCAGTATCCAATGCCATAAATAACAAACTTTGTAATTTATCCATTATATCAAGCACCGGACAAAAAGCTTTGCAGAAAGGCTCTGGAAAGCAGAAATCTGGTATAGTTATCCAGAAAGAAAAATGACAAAGATGGATAATTTAGGGAAAAAGATGAATAAGGAATTCCATTTCTCTACAAGTACACAGAAGCCTCTGGATATAGTACCTTTCTTACTCCACGCAAAAATTAATCCTTCAGGCATATGCAGAAAACATTACAACCACTATATACTGAAAACAGATATACAACAATAGCACTAAGGCTTCATCTTCATCTAGTCCGTTCAAGTTGATCCAATATATATAAGCTAAGTGGTTTGTTTTTTTCCCCCTCAAAGTCTGGTTTTTTTTATTCCTGTCATGTACAGTAGCTATCGCAGATACTTGTTACCATAGTAATAAACCAGGCTGTGGAAATATAAGCAAGAAGCTGTAAAACATTACTGTAACTAAAAAAGAAAACTCAGTTAGCTATTTTTTGCTGAATATTTATCAAGTTTTATGTTTTCTTTTTCTGTGTGTGTGATTTAACTTATGTTATTCACAAGAATATCTGCAAAACAAAGGGCTTTCAAAATCAACATATATCAAACCAAATGTAATTGCATGATCATTTTTGGAATAGTTGAGGCTGTCTCAGAAAGTCAACAGAGCGTGTACATAACTCAAAGCATGTCCAACTGGCTTCGATTAATTTAAGTATGCTGGAGAAACACACATACTCGCACACTTCACTAACTAGAAATCAGGACTTACTTTGATATCAAAGAAAGGCACGAGCATGTTCTCTTTTCAATATGGTTAAAAAAGATCTAACATTTTAAGTTTAGAGTACAAAGCTTTTTTTTTTTTTTTTTTTTTTTTTAAATTACTTTGTGGTTCTATGTTGAATATCACAAGTTACCTGTTTATCCTGGAATGCATCTTAATTTTTCTTCAATTTTGTATCCATAGTAACTGTGTTTTGTTCTAAGCTTCACAGTTTCTTTTCTGCCATTTCTGGTCTTGGATGCTACAGTGTAGTTACCTAGGGCTAATAACGTACTCAACAATACCTAAAGAGAACGTGACTGCAGCTAAGTATAACAGACACCATATAAAATACCTTCACTTGATAAGGATCTGGCACAACGAAAATTTCAATTAATGAAATCTTAATGAAGAACAGAAAAAGATCAAATATCCAACTATAATCCCTGAAAGCTATCTAACATCTTACACATTGATTTTATCACAGCTTGTCAACCATGTGTGCTTTGTGATTCTAAGATATTCACAAAATATTTGTCACTGAGAGATCACAAAACAGAACTAGGATGGTCTACATCATTCTAGAGAGTGGAGTTGTCACAAACCTTTGATAAAACTCTTTAGCATGGAAATGTATACATAAGAAGTTCAAACATCTTAAAAAATAAGTAACTACAGTTTTGTCTGACTGATCCCCAAGGTTCAAAAAAGTGATGCATTGAGCTGCTTCAGATTCAGAACTGCTTCTCACCCACACTGTGGGTTTCAGCTTTAACCATAACTCTCCCCTCACGGATTTCTCCTCCAAGAGCAAACTCAATAAACCATGGCTGATTTTCAAGAATCCACAAGTTCACTGCAATGTTGTATTCCTATGCTAGACTTTACCAAAAGCTGACAAAGAAAAGCCCTAATATACCATACAGCATAGTAGAATCTGTATTTTATGATGTTGGCATGTTTAGACCGCAACAAGATGCATACCTTTTCTTATGTTTACCCACATCCTGAATAAATGTCATGTAGAATGCAGTTTCAATTTCTCATCAATTGGGATTCACTTAACACTGCTCTATTTGAACTACATAAGGTTAAGAAAAAATGAAATGAACAGGATAGGTTCGTTGTCTTTTTTTTTTCCAGTACCCATGACTTTCTTCCAATATTACACACACACACAAGTCTCTGAATAATCTTTGTTCAACAATACATGGAAGTATCACACACACACACACACGCACACACACCATCACAGTCTTGTGCGGGTTGGAAGGGACCTTAGAGATCATCGAGTCCAACCCCCGGGATTCGAGCCTCTGTGTAGCAGAGCGGCACTTCTACCACTTGCGCCACAGGGGGGATTCGAACCCCGGGCCCCGGTGTTGCAAGGCGGCATTCCTACCACTGTGCCACCGGGGCACACTGTAGACTCTGAAAAAACAGTATAGACACAGTTGTTCATTCTCTTGTTGAAAACCAATTTCAGATGGGGAAAAAAAACAATCAAGAGAACAAAGAATCCCAAAAAGTAAAATCCCTCCCTACATAAAGTAATGTTACTTCATCACAAGGTTCTTCTTACATAACCAGACACACTCATTGTGCTTTGTGATGATTCTCTCAGAAATGTGACTTTAGCAAGGCAGGTTCACACATGAATTAGTTCCGTAACTGACTGATCTTCGAATAACTTTAATACCTTATGCGGTGGAAGGAAAAGCCTTTAAATAGGGATTTTTGCGGGTGCTGAAAAAAACAGAATCTTGCATTTTTATCTGACAGGAGAGCTACTAGCATCTCTTTGCTACTGCCCACATGAAAGGGGAAAGAAAATAGACAGCCACATCTAATAGGCGTCCTTGAAAAGTATTGCATACAGCAATCAACAGGATTTTAAAGTAACCTGAGAGCGATCTAAAATCCTTCAATATTTCCCACATTTTCAATTACTAAAATGTGATATAAGCTTAATTTTCTTCTCTAATGTTTATATCCACTTTTCCTAACATTTATGACTGAGTTGAAAATGTTACAAAATGCAAAATATGCTATTTTTGTTAAAAATTCATCATTGGTTTGTATAAATTTATAGTTTAAATAAAAATCAGGAAATTGCTAAAAGCAACCACAAACTCATGGCCCACAATAACTATGCATAATAAATTTATGGAATAATAAATTTAAGGAATCAAGTTAAATTGCTTCTAAAAAATCATGTTCATTTATGTTCAAAAGGAGTGTGAGAACTAAAATTCAAGCAATTTTAAAAGAGAGAAATTGAAGGCAACACAAACACTTTATGCCAACAACAGACAAACTATAACTCCAGATTTCTGTTCCACTTCAAACAGCCAGCCAAGAATAAAACCAGTGGTCTGAAACATCTTTAGAAACAAAGCATTTAAATATTTAACATATTTGACTATAATTGGAGTCTTCTGATTCCATTATCACCATTTACAGTTTTATCATTATCTGAAGGGCCGCCTACAGGGTTATGACAGCATTTTCATCCTGAAGGCTGACTAAGGCTTCAGGGATTCTGGCTCTCAGTAGCAATGGAGTGTCCCTGCTGTGACAGCTTTGTGTTCACACAGACAGCCAGCGGTCCTTATTTCAGTTTTCTTCCGCCTTCACAAAGATCACGTAAAAATTTGTGATTACTAGGTCACATCTGGGGTTTGTGCATTGTTTTTATTTTTTAATTTATTACATAGACTTAGCAGAAGAACAATTATTTTGTCTAATGTTTCAGATTTTTTAATTCAAATTTTGGAGCTATTTTACGTATATGAAGTGTACCTTCTTCTGACTTGAAATATTTCTTGAATCAGCGTTAGCAAGATAAACAGCAACAAAGTATCATGGATTAATTTGCCTTATAGGTCATCAATCAGCAAAAAGTTTAAGAAAATACTTAACATCTTTTAAGAATGCACTTAACCTTTACTTTAGGGCAACAACAAAAAACTGTTTATTACTGCATCAGTATTTGTGAATTTAAACCAGGCTGATCCTAAGAATTCTATGCCAACTTTTCACTAATATCTTTTAAGCATATTTCTCAGATATTGAGCCTAATTGTTAAAGATGTGCAGCGTTAGCATCTCTGATATTATTTTTCTCTGTAGTAAATGCAAAATTAATCAGAAAAACTAACAATACAAGTAAGTTTCATGGGTGATCAAACAGCATAAGAAGTTAATGATAAACATAGACATACTTACTCCAAAAAGTAAAGACTAACCTAGATAGTACTGAGAGTGGGGTCAGCCTATAATGTAATTTTCTTTCACTTGAAATTGCCTTGTTGGAATACTACATCAAGAAGAAACTACGAATGCCATAAAAAGACAAAGGAGTAGGTAACTACAGGGTTTCTAGTAAACCACAGAACAGAGACTGGAGGAACTGTATTGGAACTGTTTTGATCCAAGAAAGACATGAAACACAGCAAGATCTGTTGTGAAACAGGATGTCATGAAAGGTTCACTACTGTGCCTCACTTCTGCATATTATCATATTTTCGGGGGGAAAAAAAGTATGCGAATATTTGAATACTGTGCAGAAAATAACCATTAACCAAGTTATATGAACTTTTATAATTTAAACACAATCTCAAATTAGTAAAATTTTTCCTGCACCCTGACTGACAGATTTTTATCAAGTATATGAATCATCTTCTATTACTTCCAAAAAAACCCTACGTGCTATTTGGAAAAAGACCAAGGAAATGATCCTGCTGCAATACAAAATCCCAACCATCTTATCATTAAAATAAATCAGTCTCTTCCTCTCCCTTTTTGCTACTTGAAGTTCCTATTTTGACACGTTATACATCTGCGTTATTGAACCAGTTGGAATAAAGAATGAGAATTACATAAGGGAAAACCAAAGCTTCTCCAAGGTTGAATGTAACTTACCTGATGGGCAAAAAACAGGCAGACACAGGCTAATCATGCAATTATTAAAGCCATCACCAGTCAGAGACTGCACTGTCCAATAAAGTCTGTAACGCTATTGATTACTTCTGGGACTGAAGTCTCTCATCGGTGCTGTTCACTGTAAAAATATTTTGCCTAGGGCTAAATATCCACTGAACTGTTTAAGATGGTAAGAAATTCCCTACTTGCTCAGATCCGTGGTACATTTATATTTCAGATTTCATCAAAATATTAGCAGCTAATGAACACATTTGTCTTTCTACATTGATTCAGATATGCCTACTTACTTCTTACAAGCAAGTTATTTCATCAGTCATCTTCTAAAAGAATTACTCCCATTCGGAGTCTCTTATAGACACAAAGAAAAGAAGAAAAAAAAAAAAAGAAAAAAAAAACAAAAAAACATGAAACCCTTCAGGAAAGAGTTCAAACTCTAAGACAATTCAGGAAAGCTAATGCAGAACTTGTACTTTCAAGGGAGCAAGATGTTATCATCAAAAGCAAGGAAGGACTGCTCTAACCATCAGCTACAGAAGACGACGACTATTCAAAATCCACACGAACACCTAGTGAAATGATAATTTCCAACTGACAAGGATTCTGAATCTGGTGTTTAATATACAAGTTTGCTGAAGTAGTGAGAAAATGGAGATCTTGCCACATAAATTCAGATTTCAGAGCCAACAGCATTTAGTATTGGGAACAGACAAACCGGTCAACTTAGCATGGCATAAATACCAGCAAGATGTCAATTCCTAATAATATTAGGGTTCATCAATTTTGGAGTTGCCAATACGGAGAAGCCTTAATATTCTTAGAACATGTGCAGAATTGCAGAACTCAGGCAGATAAACAGATGATTTCGGGCCCTCTGTGGCAGTGAAAGCCTGGCTGCTGTCCATCAGTAGCAGTACAGAAATTTATCTCTATCTATGGTACCTAAGCAACTACTCGTGCTTTTCTCAATTGCCATTTAGTGGGATCACACCCTCCTCTAGAGGAACCAACACTCCCTGGTGGCAGTGATGGCTGCCTTCCTGACTCAGTACCTTAGGCTCAGGTTAGCTCTCTAGCTACCAGCTGGTTTTGGCATCCACCATGGAATCCTTCAATTTGCATTTAGTCCACACAAAAATTAACACTGAGATCATGACTTGCTAAGCATGGTGCAGCAGCACCACAGAATACACTTTTAAATATTCGTGTACACCTCAGGGCGAAAGACACTTTTAATGACTCCTGTGAACACATTCCCTACTCACAGATGTGAGCTAAAATGCATCTTAACTCCTTGCATTAATTCACTCTTCCCTATTAAAGCTACGTTTCCAGTAACCTTTGTGAAACTTCGCCTCACGCACTTGAATGAGCTCTGTATTTTTACTCACAGAAATATAACTGAGAAAACATCACACCTTTAAATACTATGCTGTTTTGTTGTTGTTGGCTTGGTGCGTTTTTTTTTTCTAACTTTAGAATGATAACTTAGTAAAGACCTAAATAAACTAGTGAAGGTGATAATTAGTCTTAACTGCTCTGAAAATACTTTTACTTTCTTGCATGTTCTCTTTGTCCAGGCTTAAGTTACATCATCACATGTGATTTACCACTGACACCCTTCTCTACACCTAGAATGACAGAAGAGTCAGCTCTGAAGTCATCTTCAAGCCCCCAAAATGGCCAACCAACTTCATTTTCATCCTTCCAGAGAGGATTCAAAGCTCAATCAATATTCAATTGATAGAAAACCAAATCCACTCTTTCCATCTTCTCTCTCCTCACTCCACAACCTCAGATTCTCTTTGCAATGCATATTTTTCTACCTCCAATGCCCCTTCAATCAAGGACAGCTAATGCTACTGGCATTTTCCGAACTCTTGAAAGAAGTTTAACAAGGTTTACCAGGGGGAATAAGGCCAGTTCAATGTAAACACCACCAAAAGGCAAGAAATAATGATTGGCTTTGATATAGTTACTCTAATAATAACTTGGCAAAGAATTCCATTTCATGCCTTCCAGATGGCATTTTTATGGTCAGAAAAAAAGCTACAGTCTGTCCAGTGGCAGATGCCTTTCTTATACAAAGACATACATGGCAAGAAACAAACACTCCTGATCCAGAAAACTTCCCAGTGTGAGTACATTGCAGTTCCATGTGCTGCCAGTATCTGCTATTAGAACTTTTGAGCTTACAGCTTGTTCTGAGGTCTGTGCTTACTGTAAGTCATACTGCCTGATACAATCTTTTATGCTGCCTGGAAGGCCACTTTTCCTTCCCTAAAGTCTTTTCAAATTTATTCTTTAGGACAACATAGTACTCATTTAAGCGTTTCCCTTGTTACTCATTTACCTAATTACCCCTTTAACAAGTCACATTTAGCTAAGCATGGTAAGAAAAAAAAAAGAACAAAAGAAAACAAAAACTAGGAAAACACCTAGGAAAGCGCTGTCAGTTATCAGGTACAGTTCCAGGCAATTAGAAGTTGCTGAACTTACACCATACTAATACCATTACAACAGCATTCTCATTAGCATGTTTCACTGTAGCAGTGGATGCTATGCAAGCAGACTGATGCATCCTTTAAAACCCAGTCCTAGCTCAAGGAAGCTGAGAAGGCACAAGGTAGCAAGGAGAAATACACAGCTAGATGTTCAACAGTGCCCCAGAGCTTTAGTAGCTTCATGGTCATCACAATTTTACACTCATGGCTATGAGTCACCACAGAGGAAAGCAGCAGAAACTCCTCCTGATAGTGAGGACCAGCAGCGTCAGAGGGACAAAGGTACAGCTCTCAAACACAACAGAGAGACAGGGGCAGGCATGAGGTTTACCTCCTTTTGGAATCAACATTTTGCATCTGAGAGATCAGTCTTATCAAAATGATACCAGAAGTGTAACTCTAACACCAACACCAATGGAACCAATACATTCATTGTGACAGAAAACCGAGCTAAGCAGCAGCATCCTACCTGGGAACTGGATATTACAGACTTAAAGGCAGCCTAAGAAGCCTTACACAGTAGAGGGAACTCAGTTATTACAACTTTGCATCTGTGTACACAGCTATCCCTCCTACGTCCTCAAACCATGTTTTGGTTCAAGAACAAATCATGACTAACAGGTGATACTCCTGCTCCCTCTCTGCGAAGGAATACCAAACTGACAGATTCCACACACCCCAGCAGCGGCCACTTTATGCACTCAAACACCATGAAAATTACTTAATGCACTCCAAGGTACAGGAAGGTCATTGCTGGTTTTAAATGAGAGGAGAAGGCAGGCATTCAGGGTTATTACGCAAGAAAAATAAGCTTCATGTCAAGAATTAAAAAATACTAGTTTCCCAACTCCACTACAGCTTTAGTAGGCACAGGAAACTACAGCTCAGGACTTTATTTAGCCTTACTGGTACTGTATTGAATCTTTCTTTCCACTAAGGTGGCAAGTAGCAGAATCGGGCACACTGATGCTCATGCTCCAGGAAGAAAACCTGCCTCTCTCCCCTACACGGATTTCAAAGCAAGATCAATTTTGCAAGAATATCATGGAATGTAATCAGAGGTACTCCTGGGAGAACAGATGAGCCTTTGCTTGTGGAAATCAAATTTAACATATCTTCAGAACCCTCTAACTAATTATAATTCCTAAAACTGTTTATTTTGAAAAGAACATGCACAGCTGCCCCAGGCTGCCACTCCTCTAACCCCATACTGCCATCCGGCACCCTGCTGCACTCACCTGCAGTGGCATAAGGAAACAAAGGACCAGCTCTGAGAATCCAAGGCAAATTGACTTCATCTTTCATTCTTTTCTAAAGATGAGCAGATTTTGCAAACGCTCCAAGCATACAGATGCAGTATGCCTTCTGCTGATCATTTCCAACAAGGTAAAAAATGGGCTGTGGGTATCTAGAGACATTTGTCATTCACCCAATCACTCTTATCACTGTTACTCTGCCACTTCCCACTTCTTGTATTTCTCAGCCTCCCCTCAGCCTGTAACACTGCCAAATGCTGCCCTAGACAAGATATTGAGCAGGGTATTACTCCTTTTCCATCCCTCTGGCTCTATGCATACATACACCATTTGAATAGGTTCAGATTTGTGGACTACTAGCTGACATGACCTCATTAAAAAAAAACAAAACAACAACAACAAAAAAAACTTTCAGAACAAATATTGCTCTGATCTGCTCTGGAGACAAAAGAGAAACCAAAAAATTAAACATACTTTCTCTGCCTTAAGCAGTAAAAAAATCCACACACCTTAATTATTTTCTGCTACTTTCAACTTATTTTCTTTTGTCTGCTACACTATACTTGTATTTTTAATAACTGGGAAAAATGCAAAGCTTCACATTGAAAGGGATGACTGTAGGCCATAGGACGTCTTTGGTTGGAAGGGACCTTGAAGCCCATTTAGATCCAACCTTCTGCCATGAGCAGGGTTGTTGCCCACCGCTCCATCCAGCCTGGCCTTGAGTGCTTGCAGATTTGGGGCATTCACAGATTCTCTAAGCAACCTGTGCCTCACCAACCTCTGAGTAAATAATTTCCTCCTAACATTTGTTCTAAATGGTGGCATCATTACTTTTCATTACGTTCATCCGTGACCTCTGAGAGCTGCAGTCAATGGCTCAGTGTTCAAGTGGAGACTGGTGACCAGTGGCATTCCTCACAGATCAGTGATATTTAACATCTACAGGGCAAAGGGAAATGGCTTTGAACGGGAATAGGGCAGGTTTATACTTGATATTAGTTAGAAATTATTTACTGTGAGAGTGTGTTTCACTGCTGCTTGACTTCTGCATGACCATAGCTGACATCTCATGTGATTTCATTTTCTGTGTGTCACAAGCTATTATTTTTTTTTCCACCAGATCCTCCAACAAATTTCTTGGAGATGCCCTTTAGGATTAATTCATGCATTCATACGTTGATCATTAGCTCATTTCTATAAAAAACCCTGTACAAAACATTCCAAAACGTATTTTGTAATCATTCAGTGCTTCACACACATTCAGTTGAATAACCTGACTAAATTGCTTGAGTGCAAATATCCAATTTATGTTTTCATTATATAGAAATGAGCTCCTAAATTATTAATAAAAAAGCTCCTATTCACATATCCCATATCTGCCAAACTCTGCAGAAACCTGAAATGCTGCACTTTTGTCTGCAATCACATGGGATACTGACAGACTTGATGGAACATTCCAGACTAATGGGCTACTACAGTAATCAATAACTTCAGTAATTGAGCTGCTCTGTCCATTCTATACATAGGAGGAATAAAATCCCCTGGAAACATGTTTTTGTGAAATAATACTTAGGTGCTTGAATCCCTCTCTGCCTCTAAATTGTACAGAAACAGTAAGAATTGCTTTCAGTATGCTACACCAGTGTAAAATTAGCAGCCTTAATCCCAGCAGAGTAATATATTGTTTTTAGCAATGTTCCTTCTCGTATAAAAGCAAGAAGCTTGTCTCTGCCACACTGCACCATGATGGGAAGCAGTGTCATGTCACATCTCAGCACACACAAGACACTCTTCGACCAAGTCCCACTACCAGGGAAATGTCAGGGCAGCAGCTGCTGCCAGAACCTCTAAAAGGAGAGGACAGGAACACAGTGCCAGCCTTCACCGTTCAGAGATTGCCTAGTGAGAATCACTATTTCTCATCCTGGAAGATAAGAGCTACAGCATAACCTACTTTTTCTAAAACATCCAGAGACTGCAGTGCAACATCTGCATTTACAGCTTATTTCCATCTAAGCAAATTCTGTTTTCTGAATCACGTTTCAGTGGAACATGGCATTAGCAGGCAACAGAAGATTTTCCTAAGCACTACTAACCTAACATGGACCCGGTAAACAGACAGAGAAAAACAACCACCTCAGTGTCCCTTCTACAGCACTTCCACGCCCAAGTGTGAGCCAAAGCATAATGACCCTGAAAACCACCTGGTGGCTTGAGATTCCCCAGGACCTGGATGGGGTAGGAGTATCACAGCATTTCTAACACAGTCTAGGTTCAAGTAGAATTGTTTTGTCCTTAGAGACACAGTGTTTTTCTTGTTAGCACTCAATCACAATGTTATTTGGCTTCCCTTCTCTCCTCTGGTGGCATGTAAATTACACATCAGAATAACATTCTGCATTAAGCTCTCTGACCAACTCTTAAAAGGCTACTTTATTTATAAAAAAGGGTGGTCCACAAAGCTGACACCTTTCTTTGTCAAGAATTTATGAACTACCTTTAAGCACCATTGAGCCTGATACATGGGTCACTTGCAAATCAGTTTTTCTTGCTGAATTATTACGCTATTAACTCCAGAGCTTTCTCAGCTTTACAAAGTGCACTTTCACAATGTGTGTAGAGGATGAATAGCCTCAGTAAATTCCATTAGACAAAGGAACAATGATAGCATATTGCTGACTTCAGGATAACGAAAGCAACACTGGATTTCAGGCTGTTTTGACGTGACTAGCATTGTGTTCTCATCTGTTGAGATGAATGGTTTTCAAGCTCTCATCTTCTAGAAGCATATATGAAAAATGGATTCCAGGAGATGAGACAAGATTTTATTATTATTTATTACAGTAGCATCCATTTGTTCTATCATATAAAGTCTCATCATGCCTGATGTTTGATAAGCACAGAACACTCCCTGGCTCTGACAGCTTACTTTACAAAAGCACTCACAAGACAGGCAGAAGGAAGCATCAGAGCCCCATTTAGCACACTGGGAGCTGCATCACAGGTTGCATCTTTACCAAACTTTAATCACTTGCCCAAGAGTTGTGGTAGGTCCAAAATAAACACCTTTAGCCATATTCTTCTAAGGCAGTCTCTTTTAGATAACAAGCACCCATCTCAGACCCACGTCTCATTAGCAGTACCTGCCATTCTAGCTGTTTGAGAAGTCAACACTTAAATTTCAGGTTTGGGATTTCACACTGCAGCACACACATTGTAAAGTTGCTGCTATCAGGTAAAACAAGCTTAAATATGGAGATTTTCATTTTCTCTAGGTACCTATTTTAGTTCTCATTGTGCCAAGAGCTGCTACACAAACCTGGTAGCATGCCTTAGTACCCTGCTGAAAATAAAAAGCTAACAGAAAATCAACAGTTTCAGATCCAGCAGAAATCATAATCAGAGAGATTTCAGCCAAACTTTTTCATGCTTCAGGATCTGCTCACGAAGTTCATTAAACTACATTAATAGCAGCCTTCCAATAGGTGTAAGCTGTTCCTACACATTAATCAACACAGCTGAGATCCTTCAATGCAACAATCCCCAGTAATCATCTCAAACAAGTGCCCTAAACAACATAAAGAAAAATACCACAGAAATTAAGCAAGCTTCTTTTTTTTTCCTTTTTCCCTCTCCTCCTGCTTCAAGCTTAAAATTAAAACACCAAGAACGCAGCATTTGAAAAAACCTTGAAAGCCATAGCGTCCCACTCACAAAGAAACAAAATTGCTTCTGATAGGTTCTTGGTAACAGCAGATAGAGTACTTACAGGGAGCCTAAGTGCCATATACAAAAAGAAGAGACAAACTCACCCAAGCAGCAAAGGGGCACCCCGACTATAAAGCACCTCTTTTCTGGAAGCAGCACAGAACAAAGAGACAATCTTACTTCACTGGTCTGCCCTTATATGACCACATGGTGCCTCCACTCTGGGGATACTCCTTCTGATCACCTGGGGAGCACAGGCGCAATCAATTTGCCTGTACTCCTTGGGCCAGCCACACCCCTTCACCAGGTGCCCAATCACCAGTTCAAGCCATTACCTAACAGTTCCTCTACACATGTGGAAGGCAAAGGAGACAAGAAAAGTTGTCTTCAAGGCAAAATACCCAAAGTATAATGGGTATTTTCCTTGTAAACCTTGTTTCTCAAGATGTGCCCAACAGCTAGTTGGCCATAATAATTATATAAGCACCTAAATTAAGTAAGGAGAAAAAGACATATTTGCTTATAATAAATCTTAACCTTTACAATAAAATACTATCCTAATGTCTAACAGAAAAACATTTAAAAAACCAGTATCTTGCTCACAATGTTAACAATAGCAACATGTTGGAAGATGAATGCTTAAAGCCAGGTTGTGTTTCTGTAATTCTTTCCTCTGCTCTCCTTCCCACTGTTGTATCTTTTTCTCTGTTCAGCATGTGGAGCAAAAAGTGTAGAGTGCCATGCATTAAAGCCATTTCAAGAAAAGAATCAGTGCATTGGCCTTTTAGACTGGTCTGCTTTCTGCAGTGCCACAACTACCACAGTTCAGCTCTTCAACTGCTTTGTGCCATGGACAATACACACACACCGCAGGGGTGTACCCACCTGAGCCAGTGTTGGAGCTGCAGGCCAGCAGCCAGAAGCAGGGAGGTTCCCATGTGCCCTGCTCCCATACACGCACTCTCTTGTTACATCCCAGCATTTTAGCGATGCTTCCTGAAGCCTGCAATGGGCAAATTCAGCTTGCTAAGTTCACAAAAATCTATTCACTTTTCTTCTTGACAGGTTCAAGTAGCAAAGTGAAGGAATCAAGTAAAATCTGGAGCCAGCACAAAGGGTGAAGTAAGGAACATGCAGCCAGCACTCCCAGAGGATATGGTTGAGGTGTGACCACGTGTATGGGAGGAGGAAGCAGGGAAGTTTTTGAAGGAGGAAATGGTTTTTTTTTTCCTTATAAATGGAAATGAGGGAGAAAATTTAATGAATGAGACCCAGAGAATGCAAATAATACCAAAATGTGTAAATACTATTTACAAAACTCACTGCAAAACAGAATGATATATCAAGACAAACGCACGTTAAATGCCTGAAAAGTAAAATTTGCCTGTTTTGAAATTTAATAATTCTATGGCATTTATTTAACAATTGTAATGACAGGCAAACTTGTTCTAAAATCTCTGGGACTTCTGCTTCAGCACAGACCTGATCACTCTGCTTCACACAGCTGTGACTCCAAATGCTCTAAGTACATGCCAACACATCCCTACTGAATTAAGGCCCCACCAATGGAGGCTGCAACATTTTCTCAGTCAATAGGAGTTGAAGCATAAAATCTTTCTCAAATTTTGTGAGAGGAAATGCCTATTGCCCTCATCCAGGATCCTTCAAAGAACCTTCTGGAAACCTCAGAGCAAGGCCTGGAGAGGATGTGCTGTGGATAAAGCAGCTCTAGCACAGAGAGCTGAGCAGCTCTGCAGCCATCTGGCAAAGAACAGATCCTGGCATAACCTGCAGCTTGTCTGGAATGGGTTCATTATACTATCACAACTCACTAGGCAAAAGCTTTCATTCTGAAATAAAATAATCTCTTGCTTATTTCCAGAGTGATTTACAGTAAACAGGAAAGAAAAGGCTTTTATATTGTTCTCCTGGAAATTACAAAGAGATGATTTTATCAGTACGCTAATGCAGGCTAATTGTCCTGCAAACAAAAGCACAGAGACAAATTCCAGCTTTTCAGTTCACCTGGACCAAAGAGCTGGAGCTTGTTAAGATACAAAGAGAACTTAGTTATTTGAGGTCTCTTCTGCCGAGGGCTACTCATGTCTGTTCTGCCTGCTCAGAGATACAAAAATCATAATTACTTCCACAATTATCCAATATTCTCATAAACTGGGGAAGAAAAAAACAAAAAAGTGCCTCTGATCTCCATACTTACAGATTAATGGCATGAAAAAGCTCTTGGCGTGCCCACACTGCCACCCTGCAGGGGCTTTCAAAGTATAGAATGTATTTTCCTCTGCTGCAAACTGATGTACACAGCAGCCACTGCAAGCATGAGAAGGCACTGGCACTGAGAAGACATGCATCCAAGTTCTCACTAAGTGAGAACTCCAGAAAAGGCACTTGCAAAGTGATTCATTTTCCTTACCTATTTATTAAAATACTCCTTTCTTTTACCAAATGTATATTAAGGACTCTGGGGGCTAGAGAAGGTGAAAGAGGAATGGGATCAAATCCTCTCCTTTATTCAGTTAACAGTTGTATGTCATACCACCAATCTAGTTTCAGGTACTGTGAAATATCAATTAATTTCAGATATCCTACTGTGAAAATAATCAACTCAAATATTCTAACTATCTTATTTTCTAGGGGAACAATTCAGTGTGCCTATAATGGTTCACTCAGAATTACCTGAGCGAAGTACCAACCTCGTAATTTGCAAGCAACTTTCTCTATGGCAACTGCAATGAAATCTTACACCATCTCCTGCACCACGCTCCTTGCAGGAAGGCAGTTCTCAGTGGAGCAGGCAGCTATTTCCTCAAGCATTACCATTGGCTGGGTGCAGGGAGCTACTGTTTGGTACGATTCCTTGCACAAGGAGAGCTCAGACATCAGCACATTTGGGTAGAATATGCTTCGCTCTGTATTTTGCACAGTGCTTAGCACCAAAGGGAAGCAATCTCAGCTGGGGATTCTAGATGTTACTGTAACATCGATAAAGAATTATAATGATGTTTATAAAAGCAATGAGGCTTTTAAATGAAATGCACCACATCAATGCAATCTATTATGAGAAATTAGGTCTTTTCTATGGGAAAATTTCTAAGCCTTCACTTTGAAAGTCTGAAAAATGATGCAGCTACTGCAGTTGGAAATGTGACTTCCTTATCACACTAGCATCCCATTATTTACAAATGTTGATAAACAAATGATGATTGGAGAATCATTTCTCATAACTAAGATCTTTAATCCATTTGTCATTTGAATAGAAAATAGAATTAATTTTGGAATACTGATGATAATCCCTGAAGCATGCATAAATAGCAAAGAAATAATTCTTAAGAAAACAGAATTAAGAGAAGGCAGCAAAATGCTTACTAAAATATGCAGTTAAATATTTTATGCAACATCATCACAGCTGTACATGGCATACAACTCCAAAACAATTGAATCTAGTAAAAGAGGTTGTAACATCACACAGCTGTGCATTTTTGTAATGCAGGTCTTTTTTTCCCCAAATATCCTGTGGCTGATTAAATAAACAAACTAATATTTATTTAGTCCCCTTTGAAGTTCAGCAAAAGCACCATATGAAGAAATTTAACCCGCCTTTCATCCCTATTTCCTGCAGAACACCAATACTCACTATGAGCTGACCTAGATGAGAATCACTGTGCACAGCTCTAACCAAAGGTTTTGTAATTTCAGCCTCCTGTAACATTTTCATGAGAAACTACACCCAGGGAAAGGGGCTGGTGTACAGAAGTGACCAATAAAACACTGACCCGTGAGCAGATTCCTATACTGACTAGGAAGCAGTATGAGTGGACATTTATGATTCTTTTTAAAAGTACACTGGGACTACTGAAACAGCTGTACATAAGGATTTTTTTTCCCTATATACTCATAATTGACATTTAAATACTTTATCTTTTATTCTATTTGAGTTTAATTATCCACACTATAATTTGAGCTACATAGAATGTAATGGACAAAAGCTTTTTGTTTTCTGAATTCTAAGCTAGTAAATAAAACATGCTGCAGGAAAACGTGAAATATTATCTTCTAATTTCAATTAAAAAAAAAAAACAAAAAACAGTAATAATCAGAAATTTTATTGGGAATAAACTCTATTTCCTGTTATATTCCTATCACACAAAATGTTCATTACATTACCTTTGGGAGAAGTAAACAAGCAGTATTACAAAAGCATGCTTTAGGAATTTCAAACCAGCACATCTCAGTGTAGTTTAAAATGCAAAAATGCAAAACAAAGAACAAAGTAAGCTTATGGAAAAAAAAAAAAAAAAAAAAAGAAAGAAAGAAAAAAAAAACAAACCAACAAAACAACCCAGCAGCAAGCTCTTTTCCTCTTACTAATATTCTTAGGTATGACAAAAACTGGGAAATATTTTCTCTTTGAAAAAGAATAGATGTTAAAAGTACCATATATTTTAAGTACAGTTTTCAAGATGGAAACAGATGGAGAACAAATAGAATAGATTTTAAGTAATATTTTTGTGGAGACAAGCTCTCCTTTTCTTTTTTCTTTTCAATGAATGGGCTATTGACAGAATTGGATACTTGAGTTCAGATATTAGTCAAAACAAGGTTCAAGTCATCAGATTTAAATAGCAAAGACAACAAAATTATGGACCTTGAAAGTCTATAAAGATATTTAAATCAATCATCTGCTCCATAGGCAGCCAACAGTAGGAATTTAGGTTGTGCATAATGGACCCTTTTCAAAATCCACTAATATCAACTGAATGACTCCTACTGACAGAAGTGCTCAAATCAGCAAGCAATCATGCTACTTCACTCTGGTTAAGAAGTAATGATGAAGTAGCCCAACTGAGAGAAACCCGTAACAACCAAAAATTCAATTTTGAGTAAAATCCAAAATATTGAGGCACCAAACAAAAAGGCATAGTAAAAAATCAGTTCTAATATTTGCAACCTCATTAAATGCATCAAAATTAATCCTGTCCATTCAATTAAGGAATATACACAGCGCTTCTATCAAACAAGATGACTTTGCATGAGGAGGTAAAGGATTGAGTTAGGTAAGTTAGTAAAAGTTGAGCAGAACCAGCAAATCAATGGTGATTCTTATATCCTTATTACAGCCTAAATTTAAGGCTCTCATTGTCAAACTGGAGGAGTGCATCAAACTGAAGGGGCACAGAACACCTGCAAAGAACATCCCAGGTTTCTCACTGCCACCAGGTAGGCAAATCATTCAGCATAGACAGCAAGAGCTCACATACATCCTGCAACAGCTGTACAGTCAAGAAGTGCTCGCTTATCTTTGCCTTTTTACAGAAAAGACAGTAACTTTAGTACAAAGCAAGAGGTCAGACAGACAGACAAAGGAGTACGTAACAGATCACAGTGAAATCCACTGATGCCTCTGCACCAGCCAAGTAACTTCTCTCTAGATTTGAGTACATATCATGCTGGAGGAGCATTGTCACAAATGACATATAGAAAAAAACAGAGGGAAGTTTTAAAGTCAATTTTTGGAACTCTACCTGGTTGCACTGGTATTAGCAATGTTGGCAAAAAAAACAAAGACATTCTGAAACACTACTAAGTGGGAGGACAAGATGTCATGATAAGCAGTTAAGCAGTAGGCATAACACCTGTAGGGGATAAGATATGACAGAAGGTGTCATGGCAGACTGTGAAAGACTGAATAACAAAGTGGGGCAATTCAGAAAAGGCATTAAGTGGAAAGACTGGGGATAAAAATTGACAAGCTGCAGTTAAGGATATTTGTCTTGGTATCAGACATGATGACAATCCAGTCAGAAGTCTTACAGATACCTGAGAAGGTTATCTTTTAAGTACTACATAGATGTAACCAAAATATTTATATTCTTAGAGAGGAAATTACTATTTGTTGTAAAATTGAGCAGAATTCTCCCAGCTGTTTCTTATTAGAAGTTTCTCCACCATAAAACAAGTCTACAGCTGTTTCACTATTCACCAAGTAGCAGATATTTCGTGCTGAGAGACTGTTAACTGCTAAGCACAAATATCATTATGCACTCTGAAGTACATAGCAGTCTCACATTTTAGCTCCTACCAAGTTCACCACAGAAAGAAAGAGCTCATCTGGGAGATCATCTGTAGGACTGGTGCTGACACCAGGCTGCCAGACACCCAACGCCACCCTGTAGTGGGATTGCATGCTTATAAATTCACTGACGTTGTCACTTATTATATCACCTATACAGTCCCTTAGTGAAATTCCTGTATAACACACTAGAATAGCAGCAGGCATAGTATACTAATAGCATTACTTTTACCTATTTCCTGCTTGCTATGACTGATTTTGACAAGGAAAATCTCCGAATTTCATCCACTCGCTGGCAGCAGAATTCAGCAGAACCACATTAATTATAATGCATTTCACCTTTTGCAGACGGAAGTGAGGTCTTTGTGCAACAGCTGGAAATGAGGCAAAATTCTGCTGCAGGGCTCAGACCACACTACTATTCCCTGCTTCTCAGCAGCTTTTAGGAACTACAGCATAAAACATGATCCTGGATGATGACTGCTCACAACCATCTGCTTGTAACTAACTTCTTCAGTAACAGGGGTGGAAGCGGCAGAGTTGAAAAGTGAGCTGAGATGCCTTTCTTGCCAGCTCTTCACCTTTCATACACCCTGACTTGGCTTTGCTGTCCCTATTTCCTATGCCCTTGCCAGTCAAGGCACTTTTTTCCCTTAGTGCCTCTTTGCTGCTGCTATGAAGCAACCCTGTTAGAGATGTAGAGAACATCTTGTGCTGTGACCCAAGGGCAGCTGGCAGAACCACCTCAGGCAACTTCCAAATAACTGATTTTTCCCTCCTAGAGCTGTTCTCCTGTAACTCAGGTAGTTTAAGCACAGACATTTCCTTCCAGCCTTTAACACAGACCTGCAGCTGATCTTACTTTTCACATTTTGTTTCATTCACATCTATTCAGTTGCAATAAGCCCCAAACCCTCCCTCAGGTCATCTACAGTTTTTCACTTCTGAATTTTTCACAGAAAGTCTCAGAAACTGTAACTGCATAGCAAAAACTATGATGGGAACCTTTGTAAAGACCTGTGCTGGTTACATTCGGATTTGAGCTATTTTTCATGAACACAAGTGAAAAGAGGTATATCATTCTGCACTGGTGTGGGAACAAGAGCAGAAAAACATTAAATCTAGAGCCAATGCAACCTTATTTCAACTACGTAATTCCAACACGCTTCTACATGGTTACTGTACATTTGTGCGCAGGACTCTCCGAAAGTAATGCCCTCTATTTACTTCTATGAACCCTACAACAGTTATAAAGAGCACAATAACACTATTGACTATTTGACTGAGGAAATTCTCAGCTACAAAACACTATCTTTCAACATAATCACCACTGTCAGCTATGCATTTTTGCCAGCAATGAAGAAAAGCCTGCAAGCCACACTTAAGAAATTGCATGGCCACCCAGAACATGGCTTATCTTTCATGCTGCTGTTGCTGCTGCTGAAATGCACCACCCTCCACCTGCTCACATCCACTCTTCAGTCTCCATAAACATTCAACAATTGTTGATAAATGCCAGTGGGTGCCATTGTTTCTGCACAGATAAAGTCAATGACAAACCTTTACTTCATCCGCACTTCCATGTCAGATGCCATTGTGTCACACTGCCCCCTCTGCTGCCATCTGTCACACAGAAAGAAAATGCAAGTGAATATTGGTGGGAAAGTTCAGCTCCTACTGCTGTACCACCAACATTCGCCTCTGATGTCAATTGGCAGAAAAAAAAACAAAATAGGAGGCACTGCATTTGGAGAAGCCTTTCTATGTAGTTATATATAAAATGAAGCCTTGCTTTATTTTTTTATTTTTTAAAAAATTTATTGACAATTCCTGGAATAGAAAAATAACTTCTAAAGCAGAGAATTCAGTTTCACATCAGACAGATGAGAACAGGCTCAGAAAGCAGGAACTGCGAAATGTGCTTTAAATGCTAAACCAGCAGTAACCTGTGACAAACAAGAGAAGTACAGAGTGTCTTGCTCCTGGTCAGTGACTGAGCAGATGGCAAAGTTGAAAACATAAATCTGATCCCAAAATCTTAAATCTACACACATTTGCTTTGTATTGTGAAGTATACATCTAACACACACATTTTTTTAACTCTTTGCAGGTGTAATTTTGAAGAGTTAAGCACCTAAGTATGTTGTTTTGAAGCATTGTCAGCTACCTCACCATGTCAGTGTATTGCCCAAGAAGCTGAATTGGAACACCATTTATGGCTTAGTTTACTGTCATGAATGAATGCCACCAAGGCCAAACCCTACTCATTTATTTTTTTCTGCGTTAGACATAAAAACGGAATTAAAGAACAGATAGCTCCAACAGAAATCATCATTCTTTACAAAACATAGTATCTATGAAAGCGATGGTGACGTCCAGGGTTTTGCGCTAATGCTGTGTACTGTGGATAAAATCTACACTAGATGACAGCTCCATTTTTGTAAGTAACTATCTGACTGCAGCAAAGCACAAGGTTAACTAAGTATATTACTCTTGCTTAATACTTTTCTATGGCAAAACAAAACAAAAAACCGAAACAAACAAACAAAAAAACTCAATCATTCACAGTTCATAAAAGTGTCCCCGAGAACAAAGTTACTTTTTCAACAGTTTGTCCACTGTGATTTACAGCTGCTTTATGACCTGCTCTTCTAGAATCCTTCCTGCCTTCATGAAAATGAAGCCATGTGATTCAGCCCCACTACACTTTTCTTTGACCTTCAATTTACCTGCTATGTTGGGACACAATTTGCAGTTCTGATAGATATAAATGGAGTTCAGAAAGAAAAAGATGGAGTTTTTAACAAAAACTGCTAAGCTAATTTTTGCCTGCAGCGACTGTCATAAATCTACTGTAGGCAAGGCTTAACTCCTTCACCTGCAAAACTAAGCAAGAAAAGAATTGTTTTGCAAAGCCACATTCAATAAAAATGAATTGTGATTTTCAGTTTCTCAGAAACTGAATCTATGAAAATTAATCCCTGCAATTGCAAACAAAATATGTGTAACTTTTAATACAGATATGCCCAAAGTAACATGCTTATGCCCAACTTATTTTTAACATTTATATCCAACAAAGAGTAATTTAAAATGGAAAGTAACCACCAATTACTCATTTATTCACTATAATAAAAATGATATTTTTAGTAACAAGCAAAAATAATTAGAAACTTTCATTTTCATCCCACATCTAAAAGACACAGCCTTTTTTCTAAACCTCGTTGACCCCTAAAATCTGTTGTTCTATTCTTCTTTCAGCTAATATGGAATAGGACAAAATTAACACCCTTTCTAAAATCATATCAGCATGTCTTTTTATCATGTTATCTACGATCTTGCTTTTTTGAGAGAAGCCCAGTTTCCATTCTTAGCTCAAACAGTAAGTGGGGAATTATACACAAGTATCTATTTGGAGGTACTGTCAGGCTTTACCCTTAGAGAAGACTGAGAACTGACTTGCACAGGCTTGGCATAACCTGTACAATGGACTCCATGCCTTTGATAAGCAGCTGATATTTCAGTGATGTTCCAATTTAATAAGGTAACACTTCTAAAGCACACATTTTCTTCAAATCTGAAATTCTGAGAAAGCAACAAGGCTGTTAGATGAAGTGTGGATGATGGAACTTCAGGCGCCCTGAAAGGAAGTCACTGCATCCTTATTAAGTCTTTGTCACGGTACACACAACAGACAGGATTTTACAAAGTTTCTCCTCACATCTTGGAGAAGTAAAGTAGTTTCAGAAGAATAAGAATCTGACTGCAGATTTTCAACCCTGGACCCACTTAATTGCCTCCATCATCCAAAGGAGAAAGAAAATGACAGCAACAATGATTTGATCTGAGCTAACAGCTTCACAGCTGATCTTGTACATGTACATATATAAAAATACTTTTGTTAATACAATGAGAGTGGGTATTTACTCTTAGCAAGTTTGCAGATGACACCAAGCTAAGTAATGCACTTGCTATAGCAGAAGTAAGGGATGTTATCCAAAAGGACATGTAAGGTAGGCCCATGAGAATCAAATGAGGTTCAAGAAAGCCAAGTGCAAGGAGTTGCACTGCGGTCAGGGCAGTCCCAGATATGCATAAAGACTGGGAGAAGAACTCCTTGACAGTACCCTTGCAGAAAATGACCTAGTGGTCCTGATAGATGAAAAACTTAACATGAGTCAGTAGTGTGTGACTACAGCCCAGAAGACCAAAAGTAACCTAGACTCCATCAGCAGTGGGGTGGCCAACAGAGTGAGGGAGGGGATTGTCCCCCGTGTCCTTGTAAGGCTATCTGGAGTACTGTATCCACTGATCTGGGGTTCCCAGAACAGGAGGGATGAGGAGCTGTTGGAGTGGGTCCAGAGGAGGGCCATGAAGATGATCAGAGGTCTGGAACACCGCTCCTATGAGGACAGCATGAAGGAGCTTAGCTTGTCTGAAAAGAGAAGGCTCTTGGGAAAACCTCATTATGGCCTTCCAGTTAAAGGGAGACCATAAACGGGATGGAAATCAAGAATTTATGTGATTAGATAGTTATAGAAAGGAACAAGAGAGAATGGTTTTAAAGTAACAGAGGGGAAATTTAGATCAGATTTCAGAGAAAGTTTTTCATGGAGATTGTGGTAAGGTACAGTAACAGGCTGCCCGGAGGTTGTGGATGACACATTCCTGGTGCTCAAGACTTAGAAAAAGCCTCATGGCTTTTTTTTGTTTGTTTGTTTGTTTTGTAAGAGTCTTAGACAATTTCAAGTTAGAGCTTTGTATTTGTTTTTATCTTCTGGGAGGATGGAATGATTCTATTAACGCATTTTAAACCAAAAGACAAACTCTTCTTCTTGAGACCCCAAGGCAACCTGGATACCAGCCTTTATTCCCTTTCTACATTATTCTTTCCAAGTGGGAAGCAATTTTAAAAACTTGAGCAGTGTGGTTTTCCTCAAGGAGAAGTACATTGTGTAATCAATGATAAATCAGATGCTGATACAGCTTCTTTGATCTTAAGGATCAAGCAGGCAAAAACCACACTTGCCTGAAGCATTGCTGCACTGGAAAGACAGCACAGTACTACTTTGTGTAACACTTACTGTGCGATAACGTACACATCAAGATAGGCAGATTCTGTCAGACATTACCCATGCATCAGTGGACTACCTCTGATTTGCCCGGCCTCTGAAAGCAAATAAACTTAGCTTCATCAGTTCCCTTGGCATTGAGATGTTTTGTCAGGGAAGGAAAATTTCTGGTACACAAACACAAAATCCCAGAAAAACATAAACCCACTGTCTGAAGAATGGGAACAAAATACATCTTATCAGGGTTTGCAGATCGAGTGGCTTGTAAGATTTTGATCTCTAGCTGAATTTTATTTAATTTCATTGTCTACTTCCAAGCCATACAGTTAGTATAATTTTCAGATTGGCTGGTTAACATGAACTGCAAATGGTGAACGCAGAAATATTTTAATCTATTCTACTTCCAATCAAATTTTCATAATACAAATGAAGTCTGTGCAAACAATTTGCACCTACAGCTAGCTTTGGTGCCCAAAGGCCAGATGTTCTGAAGTAAGGAACTTACTGAATTCTATTAATATCAAACAGAAGACACTTGTTAATCTTCATGTGGTTTCATCAGCACCTGAAACAACATGAACTGGGCAATGCTTCCCTTTTTCATTTAGTCTGTATCAAGCTTCTCAAAAACTTCATCTTTTAAAAAAAAAAAAAAAAAAAAAAAGACAAAGCTGAAGGATGTAACAGTTTATCCAGAACATTTAAACCACGCTTAGCCAGCTATACCTTCGAAATCACCCTTTGCAATGATTAGAGGTAGCGTCAAATATTAGCCACTGAAGAGATGTCATTGAAGTCAATTTCTATCTAGCTACCAAATTCAGGATTCTGCACAAATAGCTTGTAGGCATTTCTCTTCTTTTATTGAAGCAAATTTGTACTGACATCTAAGGAAAGCCTACCATCTGCTGGGAGCCAGTGAACCCTTATTATTCCTTACCTGAGATGAATGAGTATTTAAAGGTCATTTTTTCCTGAATGTTCTTCAGGTTCTTATCATTAGATCGCAAAGCAAAGCCCATGTCAGCAAGAAGGTTAAGAACAGTGAAGTGAATACTCTTAATATTAGCAGAATAATTTAACCTAGAATATGATAAAAGAGTCTGTCATCATGAAAAAAAAAAAAAAAAAAAAGGGAAGAGAAGGCCAAAAAAAGTTCTTTTTTTAAAAAAAAAAAAAAAAAAAAAAAAAAAACACCAGTAAAATGAGTCTCAAAAGTGTGAAAAAAAAAATGAAGAATGAAGTAACTAAGTACAGCTGTCACATTTTTATCCACTGCAGAGAAGCAAATCATTTAGCTTAGGCTTCAGTCCTCCGAATGAGCCCCAAAACACCCACACTCATGAGAATAATCTAAATGATTATTCTCACAAATATTCTTGAGTTGGGTTGGTTTTTTGTTTCCTAACAATCTCTCCCTTTAACTAAACTTTGACTGCTCTGGTTTAGGCTGTGTCAGTTAAGAAAGCTTTCATAGCACCAGCATACAATAAAGTTGCTATAATATGTATTGTTCCAGTCCTTGTTTCTTTGTTCTGAATATCCTGTTTCCCTCAGTAATGAAGTTTCATCTGTTTTCAGCTGCTCTACTCTTTACTTAAGAGGGTGTCATTATTACTGTCTTATACAAACTGTAACCTAGCTTGTCATCAATATGAAATATTTAAATATTATTTAAAATGCTCATCATACACCCTGAACATCATACACCATGAACATCTTCCAGATTACACCAACCTACACAGCACATGTGTAAGTGAGTAGGTGACACAGACTATCACATAAGCTTTATTTTCTTGCAATAGCAGGGACAAAGAAATACATTTTTCTCAGTAGTAAGCAATAAATCCTCAGGGAGGTGGGTGGACTGTAAGAGCTGTCTTTTGTCTACATTTGGGAAGCAACAAGACAGAGAACCTTTCCTATATGTTGCATTAAGTAACTGTATCAGTGTGTTTTTGTAAAGGGTTTGTTCCCTTCTGAGGTCATTATTGAAAGCTAAGATGAAAAGTGCATTTTTAGGGATTTAAGATATTTGGGCTGCTGAGAACTTCCTTTAGCAATTACATACTCTGGCCAATGTGAAAAAAATGCATAGAAAATTCTTCCTACACCTGGAAAGTACTTAATATATTTCTCATGTTCTGCAAATGGAGGCAATGTTTCCTAACAATTCCCTCAATCTGAAAAAAATCAGATTTCATTCTTTTTATGAAAATTTCACTAATACACGTGAGTAAAGAAAGTTAATGCTAATTAATCTAGACTTGAAGTAATCTGTTACCAAACACTTTTAATTCACTTTGAGATGCAGTTTCTAACTTAATACGTATTATTGACGTACATTCTGTGAATAGACTAAGCTCAACAATGGGGATGCTCAGGTATTAGCTGGGAGTAATCACTGAATTACGTTGTTCTGAACTGTATTTGTTTTGACTTATCTGTTAGTCTCAGTGGTTTGTAATTCTCTCTAGCACTTTGTTTAACATGTAGGTAGAAAAAAAAAAAATCAATCTATCTTCTGCACATAAATGCTTGCAGTGATGTACATCTCCACCACATTCCAGTGAAACAATAAGTACTGTTTCCTATTGCAGCTGAACTACACCCGAACAGTTATTAGGCATATCAGCCAGCACAGCTGAGCTTGATTATCAAGTGAGAATTTGACCTAGCCAGACACACTTGAGCATTCTATATTCAGACAGTGTTGTAGTGCAGTGTAAATCACTGCCAGCTTATTTTCATAAAAATACTTCTTAATTTTCATTTTGATTATGTAAGCTACACCTCAAACACAAGTGAGAGAACACTCCATTTTCATGACCCATTGTGAACACACTGCCATTGATTTTCACAAGGCTTTGATGAGGTTCTACTGAAGGGAAAGAGTTTGCTTTTTCCATCAATGACATACCAGAAAGAAATGAAATCAGATTATACGAAAGGATAAAGGAACCCTATGGATTTTCACAAGTTTCCTTTTCCTGCAATACTGATCATGTTATACAAGTTAAACTTCTTATTAAAACAAGAGCTTTTAACACTCCCTTTTCAAGACATGCATATCATTCTGGACATATTGAGGAACACTATAACTGACTCTGAGACTGCTATAAGGCATAAAGCATGCTATGCCATGCTCATCCACCCCTGAGTAGTTTCCTAGGAACTGTCTGAAGAAGGACTGCAACAAGAGCAAACTTACAGCAGAGCAAACTTGTGTTTCACCAGGGACAGGCATTCTGTTCTTACCTGAAGATCTTACCTGAAGGTCTTATCAGGTGTATAGTTTCACATATTAGTTTTATTTCCCTGACCTATAAATTATTAGAGGTACTTTAAATCAAAAGTACTTAATTTTCAGATATTTTGTGTACTGTACAGCAATTATTTCTCATAACACAGACTTACCGAAACAAAAGGGAATATATTTTCATAGACTGAACTCTAAATAATGAAACCTCCCCCCCTTCCTTCTGCCAAGCAGGAATCTATTTCATTTTCTAAGCAGGCTGCTGCACTCAAAACATTTCAAATGAGGCAAGAAAAATGTCCGTACCATTCTAAAGCCCTCCAAACCCTGCTGGGCAGCTGGCTGTACTGGCCATAGATCACACTACCAGGTGCTGACCACTCTCTGCCAGCTTCTACAGTTGTCTCTAGTCCTGCCATGTGTTGCCTTAGAGTGAATCCTCATTCGATTTCCTGCCTAATTGCTCAATTCAGCATTCATTTGCTAATGGTGCCTCTTTTGCCAGTCTACCATGTGTTTTTTCATCATTTTGCTTCATTGCTAGAACTGGTTGAATAAACAACAATTCATAATTCAGTCACATTCCCACATCGAAAACACCAAGTTTGGTCCTCTGTCATATATAAAAATCCTAATTGTTTGCAAATATTTTTGTTACAAATTGGTAGAAATATACCGACTCTGAATTTTCTGCAAATTCAAAGAAATTGAAAATCACTATTAAAAATATACTGGTCATTATCTGCTATTCATTTGAAATATTCCATTCTGTTTACCCCACAAGAGTGCAGATAGGTTAAAAAAACAAACAAACAAAAACAAACAAACAAACAAACAAAACATTAGGGCAAGCATACAAATGCAAACAGTGCCATTTGAAATTGCTTTTCAAAGGACTGCTAAATACAGATAAATATCCAATCTTCTCCCACATATTCTTTAAGAATGCCTTTAATTATCACTGTTAAGTGCTCTCCATGGTTTCTGTCCACACCAAATATGCAACAGTGGGCACTGAAAGTTGAATTTGAGGCTTCTTTGATTTCAAATGTAAATGCACACTTTTATTGAGAAAGAGACGCTCAATTCAACAAGTTTGAGCCTTTAAACTTGAAATTAGATAATTCACAAAAGGAACCTAGTAAATACTGAAAAGCAGCTTTGTGTGCAGAGTAATCTTCTCCAGCTAATATGCTGAGATCTAGCAGCTCCAGGATGGATCAGAAGAAAAAAAATAAACAGTGATTATTTTCTAGAAACCAAAACCTGATGCCACAGATGGAAGTGATCTACAACTGAGACTGCAAACCTGACCTTCCCGCATTCCACATCCTGAGGACTGGCTGAAGAGCTACACCCTAAGGGCTGTGCACAGACAGGCAAGTCACTAGAGGAGTAAGGCAGTGTGTGGTATTGGGACCAATACAGTTCAACATCTTCACTAATGCCCTGAATGATGGGTCAAAATGCTAAGTCAGCAAGCTTGCAGATGCTAAAGAACTGCACGGAAATGCTGATGTACCAGTTGGTTTTGCTGCCATGCAGACACCTGAGCAAAAAGAGAAAAACAGGGCAACAAACATCATGAAGTTAAAACTGAAAGACCAAGCCGTGCACTTGGGGAGCAGTAACCCAAACACCAGAACAGACATGCCAGAAAGCAATTTCATAAAAACATGGGCATACTAGAAATAGTCCAGGAAAGGGTCATGCGGGTGATTAAGGATTTGAAACACTGATTGTATGTAATCAGGAAGTAAGAGAGATGGTATTTTCCAGTCTTGAAAAGAGGCTCCAGAGGGATGCTATACATGTATATAAATAAATACCTGATGGGGAGAGAAAGAAGATGGATTCACTTCAGAGGCACGTAACAAAAGATCAAGAAGTACTTTCCATTTAGATTTTCATCTAAACATAGGAAAAAGCTGTTTAATTACAAGGTTGATTGAACACGAGAACAGGTTGCCCAGAGAGAGCTGTAGAGTCTCTAAGATACATACAAAACAAAAACAGCCCTGTGTACAGCTGACACTGATTCGAGCAGAGTGGATGGACCGAATCTCCAGAAGTCATTTTCCAACCTCAATGATTCTGTGAAAAACAGCACAGCCAGGTGGTCTGTTCAGCTTTGTCCACTCAGAGAATGACTGGTAAAAGACTGACCTGAATACACCAAAAGCAAAGTGATGTACAAAACAACATTTGTTCTGGCTGACGTAGCATGTCTGGCATAGCTACATCACTGTCTGACAGTACAAATACCAGACAAACCTTCCTCTGCTTCTGGCTGTTCTGACAAAAGCAGAAAAGTTTCCATCACACTTAAAACACATCAACAATCTGAAAATCCTCACTTCCAAATAAGGAAAGTAGTAAGACTAGGAGGTGCCAACTCAGTATTTTATCTTTATCAAAATTTTCCATTACATTTCAGTGAAATCCCCAAATAGGAAATTTCAAAACAATTGCATTTTTTGTTGCCAGTACTTCAGGTATCTTAAACTGTAGAAATTTAGCCTCTGGCACAAAATGTTCCAGTGTGCCTTCATATTTATTTCACAAGTATTCAAAGTCTGACACCACATTTCAACTTTTACAGCTAGAAAAGTGTAAAATCTGTTTTTAGCGAATCATACTAAGTCTTCGGCTTCTCCTTAATTCTCTGAACACCTGCTTATTTAAAATTAATACACCCACCTCCCTACAGTACTGCCACAAGTTAGCTCCAGAGTAGCAGGTGGATCGGTACCTCATAATGCACTAACAAAACGGTAACTTGCAGCCCTAACAGGTGTGCTAAAGGAGGGAAATGATTTAAACGTGGTTTGGAAATCTATCAAATATTAGAACTTTTAAAAATTAGAAGTACAGTCACAGTAAATTACATCAAATGTTCAAACAGTCTCACAGAGATAAATTATTTTGTCGGCTTAGAAGAAAAATCCAAATGTCTTCAGATTCAGATTATCTAGTACATCAGCTAGAAGCTTGCCAGAAGAGTTAGGAGACAGAAAGAGTAAACCAAGGAGCACAGAAAGAATTCACTAAAATGTCTGAAGATATTTTCCTTAAAACTTGTATGAAATTTACAATTTAATATGCTTGTTAGTTTGTTGTTTGGTTTTTGGTGTTTGTTTGTTTTAATTCAGAGGTTTTCAAGTACCAGCATGTTCTTCTATGTGATATTAAAATAGAAAAATTTCAAGGTTTTTACTTGTATTTACACATTTCACCAAAAAACATACTGAGAGTAGTAGATGTTCATAAGTACAGTGAATTTTCCAATAGGAAAAGTCTGCTTGATGGTAGTGGTAGGGTTAAAATGAGAAAGCAATTACCTCTTTTTGGTGAAATCAGTACACATGTGGCATGTCATTATATGACTGTTCTGGGAGATTTCTCTAAAACATCAGTCACATAAATTGGGACCATTCCACAACCATTGTTATTGTCCTAAATCCCACTGGAAGTTTTCAAAATTATTTTATCATCTTGCTTATTTTGCTCACATGTACAGAACTACAGAAATACATAAAGCTAATTATATACAAAAATATTCTTAAATATTACACTACCTGAAAGCATTTTAAAACAGCTAAACTAGATGTAAGCATGGTATAAAATTCTTGGTCTTCCAGTCCCACAGACTTGTACCCATTCAGTTTCATGAAGTGGTCTTGGACTGGGAGGGATTTCGCCAACATGAACCCTGCTTAGAAGTTCAGAGGCACGAGAAGCCTGGGTAGCCCTGAAGATTGAGGCAAATAATTGGTTTGGGTGAACCAGGCAATATATAACAAAACAGACATCTTTACAGAAACTCATAGGAATCAGTTAAATTAACATCTACCTTTCAGTTAACACTGGCCAGCATTTGAATGCCTACCTGGTAGGCCTACCTGCATGTGGAGATTAACTCCAAAAGGTGAATGTAAATTACAGAACTGTATTTGACAATTAGTGGTATCTTGGGGTGTATGTAATGATATATTTGGAGAAAACAAGTAGACATAACCATATGTGATGGCTGACTACAGCATGGGAAAGCATTCAACACAAATTTAGAGAGGTTTTCAGAGATCAATGGGGTTATGCAGCATCACAAACTAAAGGCTTGCTGGATGAAAACAGCGTGTTCTAAGATCATATGTTTGATCCAGAGAGGACTCTGAAGTAGCGTTTCAGTGACTGTTTTATACCCTACTCATTTCTAGTTATTTTTGTGAAAAGAGGCACTGCTCATCCACAGATGGTTGATTTCCACATACTGTCAGCGCTCCATTAATTGGTGGTATGAACAAAATGAGCTTAAACAGCATAGCCCAGAATGATACATCATTGCCAAAGTACAGAGCACTAACAAGTCTGGGTAGGGAGTGCCCTCGGTAAAGAGCAGATATGATTCATCCAAAAATGTACAGAAACCCTGTACTATTTCTGCATGTTTACATCAGATTTTCCATCATCATCAGTGTGTCCTCACCCATGCATGCAACATCTCTAAAACACAGAGGACAATATGACACAGCACCAGCGCACATGTAGCTCCTAAAATTCTCACGGCATCAATGCTAAGCTAGACCTAAAAAGCAAGCATGGACTCCATTTAATGTAGCATACATGTTAAACTAATCAGGTATAGTTTTTCATGCTTCCAGTGCCTGGAATGAGACACTGGCTAGCTCTGCAAAAATTTACTTAATTCTAACAGGCTTACAATATAAGCACAGGCTGCAATACATGCAAAGTCAATCACTCTTATACACTAGACAGGCAGAGTGTAAGGTAGCTGTTTCTCTATGGCAGTACATCTGACCTGCCACATGTAACTTGCCTAGTCCAGTTATGTGACTTCTGAACCTGTATCATGGAAAGTTCGAAGCCCAGGTGTCTGCTCATGGATAACTTAATGCTTATTACTCTGTAAGAACACAGCATATTACCTTGATGAATATATGGAGAATTCTATGACAACCCACATAAAACACCATATGGCAATTTCCTGTAACATCAGTTCTACTCAGAACACAATTTTACTGTCACTCCTGCATACAGTAAAGCAGTGTCATGTTCCAGCAAAGAAATACTATCTCTCCAAGGGCTGTTGTCTTCCTTCCATTAACAGTGATCTTAGCAAGGAAAAATTAGAAATATTTCTGTAAATTACATTTAGGAGATAATTTTCTAAGTGCAAACAGGCATGTATTACAAGCCAACAATTACACAAACATAAGAAATGTCTGTATATATATATATATATATATATAGTATATATATATATATATATATATATATCAGAACACTCCATCCAGCCTTTGAAAAAATAGATTATTCTATGACTCTATAATAAAAAGAAAATAAGTTGGATGTCCTGAATCAGACAATTGAGATAACTGGGGCTAATTCAATCAGAGCACTGGTTTGAGACACTCAGAGAGCACTAGAATTGATCCTAGAATGCAACAACCTGCATAAATACCATTTCATTGCTTTGGTTCATTTCCAGATGGCTAATATTGGTTCTATGCTAGAAATCCATTTGCAATGAAGTAGGCAAGTCAGCAAGAACAGCCTAACTGGCTTGGAAAACACTGACATCTATTTTCTCTCCCCAGATGACATCAGCTTGTAAAATACGCCCTGCTGAATGTTCATAAACCCATGTTTTTAACCAGCTTTCATGAGCCCTGAAAGACGCACTTTAAGCAAGAAAATTTTAGTAGGACTTTTACTGACTACATACCCATTATCACCACCTTTATTAGTTTTTTCTAGATAACAGCTTATTGCCACTGGCAAGATGGCAGCCCAGTTCACATTGTTATGCTACTTTATAGTTACCTGTTGGAAGAACACAAAGTTTCAGAGTAAACTACACTATAACTCTTTCAGCAGAAAATCGATACTGTGGGTAGGGGCCCTTTTTCATGACAGTTTATTAAGTTATCTATATAAAGTTTATTTTAGACTAAAAGCTTGTCTTTTTTGCTATTGTAATTGCACATCAATGTTCATCACAAACACAAAAATCAATAAGTGCTCTGATTAGAGTATTATTTCTGTAAATCATAGTACATCACATAAATAGGGGCTATTAATCTATAAAGTCATTTCAATGTCAATATTATTTTTAAAAACCGATCTAACCAAAGTTACAGTAAAAGTTATAGTAATAGTATAAATAAGCTAGGGAAAATAAGTGATGGAACAACCATGAAACCAACATCTGGAATATCTTGAAACACATAAGAATTGTACAATCTTATTTGCCATAGGAGATTTAAAATGTACTGTTTCTATAAAAGCTTTATTAAAAATTAAGAAAACAGTGTCAAGCTTTCATTGCTGCAGTATTCTCTAAAAATGAAAATAAGTCAACGATAACGGTGATATTTTCTGAAGGTACTATAATTAAGGACTACACTTCATTGTATATTTAATGCTAAAATATTTGTGAGCTTTTTATTCAAATATTCTGTGACACTCCTGTACAATTATACAGCCAACCACTGCTATAATATTTTAGTACCCAGTCTCCTTTTCTCTCTCCATCCTAAGTCCACTCCCCTTACTCAGTTTAAAGACAATGCAAGCTGTGTGATTAGGACTCATGCAAACAACACCCCTGAAGGATTTTTACTTCTGATTCCCTAACTCTGAGTTCCCCAAGCTTGCATGGTCCCTTCCCTAACTGCTTATGTTCAGTTACACCATTCTAAACCCAATGTAAATAGAAGACTTTCTGCCCTACTGGTCGCCCCTTTCAAGTACAAGCATTTAACAAACTTTCAGTGTATGGAGAGTAATTCCAATGCAATTCTGTAATCTTTGCACAGAATCTTCAGTGCTAAGTACTATTACGTTAGAGGCACTGAACTGAACACTGAAAACAGCAACAGATGTGATTAAGCAACCTTTAGGCCTGCCTTTATTTCTCTTTATGGGCAGCCTCGTCATGTATTGAATGTGGAAGCTGGTAGCCCTGCCTGTGGTGGGGGTGTTGGAGCTTGATGTTCCTCAAGGTCCCTTCCAATCCAAGCCATTCTATGATACGATATGATAAGTACCTCAAGATTATAAAATGGCCTCACTGTAGCCCTCTGGTCAAACTGGCTGAACTCCAACCACTTCAATTAACTGTAAAACTGAAAGAAGAGTAATGTTGTATTCAGGGAAGACCCTGAAAAAAAAAAATAGAGCCAAGGAGTTGTCATTTTGTTCAGAAACCCCAAAGAATTGCAAAAGGCACAATATTGTTTACAGCAGTCAAAAGCCAATTCTGATTTTTCAGAATTTGTTCATTAGATACCCTATGTAGCACTAATATCTTTTTCAAATGTTTTTACACTGCACTACACTAACCGACTAGCGACTCAAAGATAACTCAGATACAGTAACTTATTCACCATCCTTCTCAAAGTGTAAACACACTTACATTTCCCATGTAAATCATTATCAGAGAGGTTCTATTCTTCCACATCGCAAGCGGTAATCTCAAAACTTACGTACTCTTGAATTATTACTCTCTTTGGGATTTAAAATACACTACAGTTCTATAAATGAAATGCAAACTTTGAAGACACTACAACTGATAATATGGCTAAGGGAAAACAGTCAACAGAAAGATTGCCAAGAGTCAAATTGTGAGTCACAAAGAAACATTTACAAGTTGAGATCTCTTTCCAACCCCTTGCTCAAAAGAATTCTTTCAAGTGCTGGGAAATTATATTTGCACTACCACAACCATGAGTTTATGCTAACTACAGCATTTGTAATGACCACTCATGAGAACACTTTCAAATGCATGATGTGTAACACAGCATGTTGAGTGAAACATCAAAATATTTAGTGGAATAAATTCAAGTTTTCTACAAAATTGTAGGGAACCCGAATCACAGCATATATAGTAACATGCCAAACAGAGGTAGTCTTTTGCATCATGGAGTGAACCATGCACTCATTCTCATCATGCTTTACTTAAATGAAAACATTAGGCTTTAGGACAAAAAATAAGAAATAAAATCAACATCTAAATTTTGTTGCTTTGCAATTACACAGGGGCAGAAGTATGGCTTTGATTTCCCTACAATCACCATTCAAGCATTTGATCAAAAAGATACCACCATGAAAACCTTGCTCTATTGACAACACTGTGCCTTTCAGAACCAAAGTCCCAATCCACTCTGTCACTTAAGCTTGTTCTGAAGAACTCCAGTGAATTAAGTATATCGTTTTTTGTTTTTTGGTTTTTTTTTTAATTTATTTACTAATTAATGATTTAATTTATACACTTCTCAAAGAAGTGTACTGGGTTAAGTCTGGATGTGGCAGTCCTCACAGACTCAACATTTTTAGCACTCTAGCTGATCTATTCTAAAAAACAATCCACTACATATTGAATAAGATTCTAAATAGGGTAAATTACTGTGTGGCCCAACAAAATGAATTTTCTTTTTCTTTACAGCTGGCCCGAGTCAAGCCATATTCTGAAAAGCAAATAAAGCAGTGACACAGTGCCTGTTACAGGGGACCAGAGAAAGTGCATTCACCACACAGATATGTCTCATGTAAAACCATTTGAATCTTGCCTAGTGAACCAGCTTTGTACCAGAAAAGCCTTCAAATTTTGATTTGCTAGCATGTATTGATTTTCACTATCAAGATTGCTCTTGGTCAACAAAGAAGTAATTACTTTAAAGATTGTTCCAGTAATTACTCAGGTAGTCAACCAAGAGGGAAGTAATTACTAAATTAATTCTACCATCACCAAAGAAATGAAGAACATACATAGGTTGGAACAAAAACACAAAACACTTCTATGTCATATGCTTATTTAAATTTCAAATAATTAAAAGTACTTTAAGTTCAGCCAAGTTCTATATAGAACAACCAGTCTAAACAAAGTAGTACTAAATTCAAGAAAATTTACACACAACTTTCTGTGTCCCCAGATTATTTGATTGCCAATGTGTTCAAAATTTCCTTTCCCTCCATATTTCCTTTTTGGGTGTAATCACTTTGATCTCTTAACCTTATTGAATACAAGTTAGCCTTAAAAAAAAGAATCAAAACCAGCATCAATTCACAATGGTGTTCCACATGAAACTAGTGTAACAACTCGCAATACTTTAAGGTTTGAGTGTTTTATTGCCAAAGTAACATTAGTAGTCTGTAAACAGGGAGCATATGTATTTTAGGTAAAGCAGATACATTTCAAGACACTCAGTAACTGAATGTAACCACACTGAGTTTCTGAAATACTGTATTAGTAAAATACACATAAGGCTGACCTATTTATTAGCATATTTTCTTCACTTCATGCAGAAGGCCACAAAGCTCTGTGGAGCTGGCTGGGGTTGCTGGGCATCAGTAGGCAGGTGGTGAGACATTGTACTGCATGAGTTGTTGGATATATAGAGATATACATATATATACACATATCATTATATACATAATATATATGTATATATACAAGTTCTACTTCATTTCCAGTTCTCTCCCTCATTCCACCTCGGGGGATGAGTGAACGTCTGTGCCGTGCTGTGCTACTTGCCATATTAAACTACAACCTTGCTCTAAGATTTATTTTTTGAACTTAAAAAATAAATAAATCCTTAAGGAGTGTATATTGACTTAAAATGTACCTTCACCATCTGCAGAGTCTTAAATCCTTTCTTCATTATAACATACCTATAGATAAAAACTTCAAAACCAAACATCTGCTTTCTTCCAAGCACATCTATCAAGAAAACCAGAGTTGCCTTTTCAGGGCTTATATCTTTATATCTAATGGCCTAGTTCATGCACCCACAACGTTTGCTTTTGATTGGGCTTTCATAAAGCAATCTCACACCAGAAACATTAGCCTCTGCAAAATGTAAATCAGTCCTTGAGCATGTCAGAAAATCTTGTAGATATAATGGTGTATGATTAACAGCCAAGAACTTCATCCGCTTCTAAGGAATACATGAGCAGGGGGAAAGAAAGGGAACATTGGTAAAAACTTGGTAGAGGGCTCCTGCAGATCATTTCTGTGTCCTCTTTGAATTCATTTCATTGACTACTAAAATTCTGAAGCCCAGAATTATGATAGCCTGGAAGTTTCAAAAAGCTCCATCCAGACTGAAGCTCTACTATATCTACTAAAAGGCAGCACAGGCTCTCTCCTCTAACATGATATGATGACAAATCACATGCTAGGACAGGGAAATTTGACACTGGCTCTTGTCCATATACAGTACAACTAAGAAAGATCACATAGTAATTGTAGTTTGGGTAACCTGTGAAAATCAACCAACAAAGCCTTTCTGCCCTCATCAATTCAAGGTCGCAGCAGACATAAAGTAATGAGGTCTCTTCCTCCTTAGAGAACTCCATAATTTCTTTGTAGACACAGGACAATCCTCTTAGCCTCTCTTTCATTGCATCTACCATGTAATATAATTAAAACAAGAAACACTGACTTTTCGTTTTACATCTTATTTGCTCCTTTTTGTAACTTGCTATGTACTGTTTTCTATTTGTTTGTGTGAAAGTATTTTCCTTCATAGCTTGCTTTTAAGGGGACTGATTACTAACCATAGCCCTTTAGGAATCACTTCAGGATTTCTCCACATCCACTTGGAAAGGGAAAAGGGATAAGTAAATTTACCCAAGGCTACCACTATTAATGTCTAGAAAAAAGCTGACAAAAAAAATAAATAAATAAAAAATCAGGAATATGGACAAATACTATTCAGAGAACTGCTCTGAATGACAGAAGTCTTTTTAAAGATCTCCCTTTCCTCCTCTTGACTTTCCTCTTTATTTTTAAAATATTAGGTTAAACATAACCTCATCAGAGCAACCTGTAGTGATCATATGCTCTTCTTACTGTCAGGTCTTTGACAAATTTCTTCGCTGCTGAGAAATGTTTTTCAAGTGGCAACCTGGTCACCTGGCTAAGATTTTCACCTGCAAGTTTCTCAAAAATCACAGCCTGATTGATTTCCTTTGTGATGTACTCAAGGGCATTGGCATGTAAGTCTGAAATGCTTTGAAGGCATTAGAATCCATGAAGAGAGAATGCTGACTAAAGGCATAGTTTACTTTGCAACTAGCTGCAAAGTAAGAAGAAAGAAAGAAAAGCCACTAAACATAGTGTTCCATCTACCTCTCTTCCATCTAACTTTTAGGTGCTGAATTCAATCTCTGGTTACATATCTAAATCAATCAATCAACAGAGATTACAGAAGTGATAAGCAACTACAACCAGGCTCCTTATCATTGTTAACTTCTGTCTCATAGTAACAGTACAAAAGAAGTAACACTTCTATACATCTTCTTGAGAGGCTGTACAACTACTACACAAATTATGACCTTCTATGAAGGTGAAGGAAGGCCCGAGACAAAGGAATCTGGAAAGGCTGGATCAGTGGGCTGAAGCTAATGGGAAGAAGTTCTACAAGACCAAAAGCTGGGTCCTGAACTTTGGTCACAACAACCCCAGGCAACGCTAAAGGCTTGGGACAGAGTGGCTGGAAGACTGTGTAGAAGAAATGAACCTGGCATACTGGTTAACGCTCAGCTAAACATGAGCCAGCAGTGTGCCCATGTAGCCAAGGAGGGCAATGGCAGCAAAGCTCGTATTAGAAATCGTGTTGCCAGAAGAAGCAGGGAGGTGATCATCCCTGTGTATTCAGCTCTGGTGAGGTTGCACCTCAAGTACTGCACTATGTTTTGGGCTCCACACTACCAGAAAGACATTAAGAACCCAGAAACTGTCCAGACAAGGCCAACAAAGGTGGTAAGGGATCTGGAGCACGCGTCTTAAGAAGAACAGCTGAGGGAACAGGGACTCTTCAGTCTTGAGAAGAGGAGGCTCAAGGAGACCTTACTGCCTTCTACAAGTACCTGAAAGGATGCTGTGGTGTGGTGGCAGCAGGTCTCTCAGGCAGCAGTGACAGAACAAGTATGTATTGGCATGTATTTGAGATCTGCTTGAGAACATGTGGATGGCCAGATTTTGTCCAAAGTGGGTAAAACACAGCTCTGTCTCTCCCTGATCAAGGCTGTTCTACTATTTCTTTAACATGTCTGAAATCATGATCTGCTTTCCTGTCATTCCAGTGGCAAAAGCTCTATTAGGTTATGTAACAACAAATACAAACACTATTGCAGAAATGTCACTGTTATTCCCCAACAAATAAAGCTTTTCAACATTAACAAGGAGGTTTCTATGTTACATGTAGATATAAGCATTATTCTTGAAGGCAGTCATCTATTTTTATCTTCTGTTTCCTACTACAGCAGTTTTAGACTATCTAGCATTTCAGCAACCCTATCAGTTCACAGAAGTGCTTGATTCATTAATGGGTTCATCTCAATCTTAAAATTCTAGGGCAATTAAATAGGAATTGGTGTTTCTCCAGAGAGGCTTCTCCATCTAAAAATAAAATAGAAGTTAGACAGTGACTGGCATTATTTATTACAACAGTTCTACTGGAATGATAATACAGCAGCTTTCACATGCAAATATACATACATTTAAATGATTTAGTAAGGATTAAAGTAAGGCGCTTAATACATTTCTTTGCTTGTGCTCAATCTTTTCATTCACTTAAGAATCTTATTAAAAATGCCTCTCAAAGTAATTCTTCTGGACTGTGAAAAAATGTCAGTACACCACAAGGAGAATATTTTTGTCTCTGAAAGAAGAGATGCCACATAGGAAAAAAATAGCAAGCCAAAGATATTTAAGTAGCTCCTTATAAGTCAAGATTCAACAATACACTTACACTATCTAAAGAGGTAACAAATAGGTATGTTTAAAAATATACGTGTCACTGAAATACTAAAACATTCAACAGGAAATAGGATCACAGCTGTAAGATTTATCATGTTAACGTTCACCTCAGATTTTAATAACTATATCTTTCAGCACCCTTAAAACAAAGATCCAGTAGAACAGGCAGGAATCAACTCCGGCTTGTCTTTGCAGATGCAATAATAATTGCTCCTTCAAACAAAAATAAGATCATGTATGGAAACTTACATTTCTGTTTTCAATGCACTGTTATCTCACAGTCACGAGTTTACGCTGTTTAGTAACAGCAGCACAAAGCTGCACAGTAAATCTGAACTGCAGATGTTGTTTCACCCTGTTACAATGTGGAAAGGAAAAAACATTCCAATGAAGACCAACCAGCTCTGCATGAAACTGTTAATTGAGGAGTGGTTCCTCAAAATCCCACTGTGCTGTTTAATAGTCAGGGCTGCTTATCTGCTGCAATAGCACATTTACTTCAAAAACATGAAGCTGATATGATCCACTATAACAAACAGAGAATATGCAAAGTAGTAGAAAAAAGGTTCTCCTTACCCCTAAAAATGTTATAAAGAACAATAGATGGAGCAGCTACATAATTAACTAATATATCATACTTTAACTCTTATGTACCAGGACACAACAACCAACAGATATTACTAACTCAGCATTCCACCACTTTGGCCTCTTTGGAAAAATAAGTATTATCTCTTGACCCTCAAATGTGTTTAATTTGAAAATGTGGAGGCAAAAGTCATAGTCCATATCTATTCCCTGAAAGGCAACATTAGAATGAGGGAATTCAGTGTGTGTCATTTTTGTATGAAAAATATTAGTGCTATACAATAGATATATTAGCCTCAGCCCTTCCCAATTTCTCTCTGTTCACTCTACAAAAAAAAAAAATAAAAAAAAAATTCTAGGTTAGAATTCCCTCTTCTTGCTGTATCTTCTGCAGATCCTGAAACCTGTTACAATTAAGCATTAGGTTATTTAAGGCACAATAGTCAGTATCCTAACTACATAGATTACTCTACAAGTAATGCCTCCTATACACTTCCATGAAAACAGGTACAAAGAGCATAACAGCACTATTTGACAGTGGAAGTTCATTACAAGACACTACTTCTCCACAAAGTCACCACTATGCATTTTCACCTGTGATCAACAAGAGCCTACATGCTGCAACCGTAAAAATCTGCAAAACAACAGTAGTGACTACACATTTCACAGATGCTGTGATGGCAACATCGCTGAAGCACACCAGCCACCACCTCATTGTGGCAATATCCACTGGTTGGTCTCCATAAGCATCCACCAAGTGTCTATTAATATCAATGGGTGCCATTTTTTCTATACAGAGAAGTTCAATTTTACAATTTTGCTTCATACACAAATTTATATCAGAATGTCCCTTTGCTGCAACCTGTTGCATTGCCAAAAAAAAAAAAAAAAAAAAGTAATTGCATATCAGTGGGAAAGTTCAACCTCTAACGCAACCTTTACTGGTGTGCATGATCAATTATAGTTTCCATGGAAATAAATAGGAGCCATTACTTTTGGAGTGGCCTCTGTGTACATGGCCCAAGACATTCCTGTTCACTCAGTGCAACTCAGGCAAACCAGAAGGTCAGAAGCCTGTGGGCTAGGTGATCCAAATGCACCGGACGCTTGAAACCCCAGAACAAAGAGTTGAAACACACTTCACAAAGGTCTGAACTGCAAGGAAATTTTCCTTCAGAAATCTCTCTAGCAATAGCCTGACTATACTATTACCAGCAGATTACAGAGATTTTATTTATGGTTTGCATTAAAACAGAGCATCATGGGTTTGCTGCTCTGCTGACAATCAAGAGACATGCTCTAAACTGATTCCAAGTGTCTATCAATACCAAGTCATGTAGAACAGCATGTTGGCGTGCCTCTACACCAGAAGTCATAAGCCATTGTTCTTTCTTATTATTCAGAGTATATATTATTTCACATCCATCCGTCCATCAAAATTAACAACCTCATGCAGAGCTGTGGGCAAGTGAAAGCATGGCTGGAAGGCTGCCCAGCAGCAAAAGATCTGGGGAAGCAATTGTCCCTCTGTACTCTGCACTGATGAGTCTGCACCTCATACAGTGTGTTCAGTTCGAGTCCCTCAAAACAAGAACGATATTGAGTTGCTAGAATGCATTCAAAGAAGAGTAATGAAACAGAGTGAAGGGACAAGACCTGTGAGAAACAACCGAGGAAACTGAGGTTGTTTAGTCTGGAGAAAAAGCTGAATGAAGACCTCATCAATCCCTACAGCTAACTGTAGGAAGGTTGCAGCAAGGAGGTGTTGGTCTCTTTTCTCAGGTGACAACTGATAAAATGGAAGTAAATGGTCTCAAGATGTGCCGGGTGGCCTTAGATTCTCAGGAAGAATCTCTTCATGGAGAGGGTGGTTTAGGCATTAGAATACATTTCCCAGGGAAGTTATGGAGTCACTATCCCAGGAGCTATTTATGGATGGATGTGGCATTAAGGGACACAGTTTCGTAATGGGACTGGCAAATCAGATGGGCAGTTGGACTTGGTGACCTCAGAGGCCTTCCCCAGTGTAGATAATTCTATGATTTTACTATTTGTACAAAAATGAAAACATAGTGTATCAGAAGTAAGAAAAAAAACTCAGGATTTTGGATGTCAGCATTTAAATAAGAGCCAATTTCATTTATTTTAAGAGCATCTTATTTGGGTGCTATGAAATTTAAATAAGCTCAACAGGTTTTTAAGAGCACAAGCAAAGACTTCATGCACCTTATATAATTTTAAATAATTTTCAGTGGGTGTAACTGAGTTATTTTATCAGTTATAGTCATAGACACCATCCTCTATACCTACAAAGACTACTTTTACAGTCACGTTCAGTATTATTTTCCCTTTCCTTCAGAGAAACTTCCTAGTATGAAAAGCTGATGATATCCAATTAATTTTGAAATATAATTGTAACATCTTAGAATCACACATGATGACAACCTGTCAGAATATAAAGACACAAAAGTATTGCATGATGATGCAATGACTTGACAGAAAAACAAATGTTTTCATGCATCGCAATTTATCTGCTTTAGCCTTAAGGACAAAAAAGGACTTTGGGATCCCCTGTTTCCCTTTTCTGGAGGCATGGATTTTGCAAAAGACCTCTGCCCCACTAGTCACAGAACCAGGCCGAACCAGCCTATAAACTGTTGACAGTCCCAATACAAATAGTTGATATAACTTACAGAATCCTTATGTCATGTTTCTGGGGGGAGGGAGTCAACCATTTCTGTAACAGTTGACTTTAAAGAGGAGCTTCACTTCCCCCACATGCATAATAGAAAGCCGCCCAACCAAGGGATGCAGAAGAGATGAGACTGAAGGCTAAGTGTTGCGTTGCCTGCATGTAAGGGATGTAGTCAAATGCATGGAACTGGAAAAATAGGTGAGTAATAAAATCCACTTCTTAACAATGTGCATTAAATTCAAAACCTGTTTTCAACTTTTCTCAAAGGAGGACAGTGGTTGCTTAGTACTCATTTACCGCACAAGCAATATTAAAATGAGTAGTAAGTGCGTTTGTTGGGTTTTTTGTTGCTTTTTTTCTTCCAAATAATCTGTTTTAAATATAAAAAATACTATTGAATATGAAGTGTTTCCAATCTGGAGTATAGTGCAGTCAATATTCACTCTGAGTTTTTAGGATTTCTTTTTTTTTTTTTTTTTTTTTTTTTTTTTTTTTTACTGTAGCTTGATCATAAAACCTAAAAAACAATTACTTAGACACAAGATCTCAGTTCTAACATGACAGAGAAAGTTATTCCATATGCCAAGTGCTAACATACGCATGGAGCTAAGGAGTAAGCAGCAGCAGAGCTTGAGGCAGCACAGTTAGGCTGGCACCTTGGTGTGCAAATACAGACAATCTTCACACTACATCTCAATGGTCTTAGCAACTTGTGTCAGCACTAGCCAGAGAAATCCTGCATGCCAGCTCTCTGCTCAGCCTAGATTCAGCCAGTTCATCACCTCACGTTCACATTTAATTATGTTTACCCAGACTAACTCTTCAAACTAAATGCCTCTCCCAATTACAAAACCATTACCTCTACCAGCAGCGTCCTCAGCATGGGATTTGTGTACATTCACTTTTTTCCTGCAGTATTTCCTGAATTATTCTTCAAGTACATCTACTTGTAGAATGCATCTGAAATGTACTCACAGTTAATCTACAAATCTTCCCCTAACAAAACTGAGCTTTGAAGAGGATCCCCTTTCCCTACTGAGGTAATGATATAAAGTTCCCACTCTATTTACACAGAACAGACTTCCCAAGCTGGCTTTAACTTTATTTTCCAGAATGGCAATGAAAAAGGCAAGAATTTATAATACAAAATTTTGAATCCCCATACTATTACATATTTGCATTTTAAGGAAAAAATAATCAGTAACCAAGGATAAAAAAAACAAAAGCATATTCCAACTTGAGGGACATCGGGTTTGTGTACCACATGAATCTTGAGAAGGCAAAGTTAACACTTAATTGGAAACCTGAAAAGCATGCCAGAATTTCTTTCTAGCTACAGTCCATCCTCAACCTAATCAACTTTTTTTTTATTAGTTATATCAAAAATAGCTAATCCATGACAAAATGCATCCTTTCCAAAACTATTTTTAAAACAAAAATTGCCAGAAAATTGGCCACCAACTCTACATAATTAAATAGACCTTTCCACTAGAAAAGATGAAAATGTTGCAAGTTCTTAAATATTTCACATTTTGTACTTGAATTAACTTAGAAATTTGATTTCCTTTTTCCTATTTCCATTTGGCTACAAACATGAATATGTAAGTAATCAAATATTTTATTGCATAAGTTTTGCCTGTTTTCTTTTCCAGACAAGAAAACAAACAAACAAACAAAAACATTATTTTGAACAACTGTTTATGTTAGAAAAACTCAGGAGACATAAGTGAAGAGATTAAACAGATAAAATTCATAGGTCCTTTTCAGACCAAATCATTTCGTTCAACATGAAAACTCTTCTGAACAACCTATTCCACAAGCAAGTACATATTTTCTATCATGTAGTCCAAATCCATGTATTGACTTATAAACTGAAATATGTTCTCATTTTAAATTCTAGTAAATAAACACAGAAGTCACAGAACTGTTTGAGTTGGAAGAGACCTCTAGAGATTACCTTGTCCAATCCTCCTGCAAAAGCAGGGTCCTTACAGCAGGTTGCACAAGTAGGTATGCATGCAGAACTTGAATACCTGCAGAGGAGACTCAATAGCCTCCTTAGGCAGCCTGTTCCAGTGCTCTGTCATCTGATAGTGAAGAAGATATTCCTTGTATTAAAACTTCTGTGTTCTAGTTTCTACCTATTGTCCCTTGTTCTATTGTTGCTTACTACCAAAAACAGTCTACACTCACCAATTTGACTCCTGCACTTTAAATGTTTAAAAACAGTCACAAAATCCTCTCTCAGCCTTCTCCAGGCTGAATAGGACCATGTCACTCAGCCTTTCCTCATACAGCAAATACTCTACATAACACAAGTAAATAAGCACTTCCAAGTACTCCTTAAGTGTATTTCAGAGGAAGTTCAGAATGTCTAAAGATCTTTTTAGCTACTCAAAACAACGGTGACAGGAAGAACCTTCCCCCCCCTTCCTTCCCCCAAGGGCTGTGATTCATCTCATTTTGGTCAAATACACAGCCCTCAGAAAATGCCTTCATTGATGAGACTTAGTTCAAAACTGATAATTAGCTCACATCTGCAGACAGATCTGAGACTACTAGAAAGCTCAAGAAATTCACGTAGGCTCTCTGAAAATTTGTAAAGAAGTCTCAGCAACACAAAAATCATTGAGTTAGTCTTGAATATTCTATTGTACTGCAAAAGCATTTATAGGGAATTGATTATATTAGCTTTGTAATGCTTCCTCAAGTAAGGTTATAAATACAATATTGTTAAAAGTACTAATATGCCTAGCACAGCACTAGCTCTGAAATTTATTACAGGTAAGTTTCTTATAGCTTGCATAAATTACTTTACTTTCAGTATATACAACATTCCCTGCAAGAGGAAGCTGATTCATTAAAACAAGATTCAATACCGACGTGCAAGCAGTTAGGAACTTTTCCAACCAAAGAACTGAGTTAACCATATGGGATTTTTTAATTGGAAACAGACAGCAATATCTTTTCTGTTGGGTTAGGGATTCTTTCTTTTGCGTATTTGATCAATAAAGTTTCTCCTTAAAGCAAAAAGCTATTTCAAAGCTAAATTCCACTTCAATACTTGAAATATGAAAGAAGGCTCAGCAGGAACTTCAGCAAAGTAGAAAAAAAATCCCTTCAAAATAAATTTTTTAAAACATTTACGGACTAGAATATATGCAATTTCCATCACAAATGCCCAGTATTAACATTTTGGGGCAGCTAACTGGCTGAGTAGCTGAACTGCTTCTACAATAAACCAGAAACATCACCTCAAGCCTAAGAAATAATAAGAGGGACTCATAGAAGAGACTGCATTTACTTGTACCACAAGCAATGACCACCCAAGCAACTTCCTACATTTGTTAACAGCCAGACACTACTAGTACTGCCAGCTGAAACTTGATGAACAGTACTACATAGCAAAGTTTGAGAACTTATGCTTCAAAACTATAATTTAGCCATGTTAAGCAAGCCTGCCTGTTTCCATAAGAAAATATACTCTACAAAATACCACGTTAAACATCAGTTGAAAGATAGAAAGGTAGTATATAATTAAAGCTTAACAGATACTGAAATGCTTCTTTGAAAGAGTCTGAATAATCTGCATCGTATGTAACAACAAATTTTATTTCTGAACTTGAAATTTACACGGGTTTCATCTGAGAGAGAGAAGTGGGACCAGTTACTTTCTCTGCTGAATAACAATGAACTGTTATGTCTTGGACATGCAAAGTATTAGTAAGCAGTGAGTTACTAGGCTATGTCTTAACCAGCCCAGCACAGTTTACCAAAGCTTTTTGAAAGAACTAAGACACGTATGCCATGCCACAGGGCTACAAAAATAGCTATGCACTCCTCTCTCCACTAACATTAAGGTTTAGCTGAGAAGAGTCTAACAGACAGGTTCCTTGGAACAAAGCTTATTGATGTCCTCTGACAAAATGATGGCTCTCTTCCACCCTGCCAGAGGAAAAAGCTTTAAGTGATTACATTATAAATAAGCTATTTCCTTTAGAAACAACTTAAATGAGAAATCTAACAGCTGTTCTGTTTGCTGCTTCATTCCAAGGATCAATGAGCACTGGATGTGTCAGTTAGTGAGACACAATCCATCAAGAACAAGTGAGATGATGTTACTGAAGACTGCAGCTTTTATGTTGTGTTTATAACACTGGCCACATCTGCTATACCAAAATATAATATTTAATTCAAACAGCATCAGAAACATAAACAAAAATATTTACAATGACAATTATTAGAATGAATACACATAAACAGTAATTTCTTAAGGGCCAACTATATCCTGAAAAGCAAAATACATCAATATATAAAACGTATAAAACTCCAGCTCCAGAGGAAGGTAAACAGTAACTCTTTTTGCAGTGATTATGTGCATACATGCAAATGTACATACCCATATATGTACACATGCCCGATAACTCTGGATGACTGTCAAACATTCCTTGCAGTTTCCACCAGGAACACTCTAGAAAGACCCTAATCCAGTTCATTTCAAAGTTTTGGAAGCATGTTTATTCATTATGTGATTGATCTGAGCACTCAGAAAAGTGCAAGACCCATAAACCAGCATCTTGAAAGTACAACTATCAACATACATGCTGTTTGTCCTTTGTGAAGTCAACTGTATGCTTCTGCAATCATTAAAAGATGCAAGTGAGAAGTCATTGACAGCTGCTTCTGTTGAAACCCCTTGTGAATGATATTTTTATTTTATAGTTTAAACTGTCAGCTGAGAACCCAGGGAAGGGAATGAGAGATCTTCCTACAATCGGAGATTAACATTGAAATGTTTAACCACTCCATCACATCATTAGGGGAAATAATTAGGCACTTCACACAGACACGGCAAGCTAAATTACAAAAGGCAGTTTATGAACTACTTTTAACATATTTTTCTTGAATGAAAAGAATGCACCAGCAGACAGACAGTAATCACAGTTAATTTCCATCCTCAAGAGAAGTTTCAAAGGACTGAAGTTAGGCTTCATTAGGGGGCCTACTCCATTTTCAAGAAAGGATTTATCACTGCTTAATCCAGTAAAAATCCATTAAATTTCACAGGCAAATGGTGTTCTGGAAAGGCCACAGGTTTCAACCAGTCACCATAATTTACTGCTTTGGAAGTAGATTATTTTTCAGCTACACAAATTTGTTCTGAAGTCAAGGACTGTTCACAGAAAGATAAAATCTAACAAAGCAAGGAATGAACAGAGAGAACAGAGATCATCGCATTAAAAAACTTTGTGTAGAAGTGGTTTTGAAGAAGATCAAGTCAAAATTTTGACATTCCCGACTGTAGCATGAGATGGCATGTGATCTTGCTAAATACATTGGGGCTATATTGAAGACAACAGTCTCCTCTTCCCATGCTTGAACTTTAAATACACCCAATTTGCAAGTCCTGCATGTAAAACTAGGAATGAAACATCCTGAACAGAATACCACAGATAGGAAAGTCACAAAATAAGCAACAGCAAAATCTGACAGCATTTTTTTCCATATATGTACACCAAAAGAGTTGGACAAATGTTTACATACAATATAAAGCAGTGGCATACTTCAGAAACGAATTCTACAGATCCAATTCTAAATAAAGGCTTCTTTTTCAGGGAATTGGTAGCACTTAGGACTTAGGACTTACCTGCCCACAAGAACAAAGGAAACACATTAGAACAATCTGAAGCTTGCAACATTTAAATATTTTTCTCAGTATTTATAAGCAGTAGAAAGAGAACCACAGTACAATAAACCCTTTCTAGATACTCATCTGGTCACCTTGTAATCCTTCTCTTCTTTATTTTTAATTGTGCACACCAAAATCTTTTATCTTAGCTTCTAATAATGTAGTAGAGTCATAATTCTATATTGCCACACGACCAGCAACATCAAAAAAAATAAAGCTGCTTATACAAAGTCATTCATTTTTATCCCTGAAATAATATTTTGCTGTCATCTGAAAAAAAATCTGTGCAACATTAAAGACAACACAGTATCACATTAATAAGGAAATTACTTTTCTTCTTAATGCCTCATTACTGATATTGCTAGTATTGCATCTGTGCATCTGATACAAAAGGTATCTCAAGGGTAGTTTTAGGAACATAAATGATAAAGACTTCTGCCCTCATTCCCATAAACAAAAGCACACACGTTTTAGTGTTTATAAGCCTCTAGAAGTATTCCCATATGCTATCATATTAGGTCGCCTTGTGATAAGTCCTAATTTTACAGATGTCCAGATCATTTCATTAATTTTATAAATATCCCGATCATTTCATTATCAACAGCAGGTCAAGGTCTGTGAAAGGTGGATGATGTAACATATTTCATTAAATGCATTAAATGCTGCCTCTATTTAATACTTCCTAAAATAATAAGGGAAATACATACTTGGAAGCTACACTGTAGTAGAAGCACTTCAGTAACGGGAAGATTGAGATTTAATCTTTATTTTCATACCACACCTTCTTAGTTTAAGAATAAGTTCTGATTCTCCTACTATGTACACTATGTATCATCTTATCACAAAACCTTTAGGAGGGGAAAGAACTAGATACTCTCACTTTGTTCTGCTCCCTTCATGTCCTGTGCCACTGAATGCTCAAAGACAACAGACATTTCACTTCGCTGTAACAGCATAGCTGTGCCTGCATGGTAACACTGCGTAGACACTGCGCTGTGCAATGCTCTGGCAATGTAAAGATGACAACACTTATCCATCCCCTATACACCACCTTATGGCTCCTAGCTGATCTCTTGCAAAGCAGCCTAATTTGGAACTCCATTAACAACAATAAAAATACTTCCTGAAAGACGAAAAAAATCACTGAATAAAGTTTAAAAAGATAAAAGATTTATGTAGCAATTGCACAGATCAGTACAGTAGGAAAGGTGTTACAACAGAGGCATGATGACAGAAGGACTAGCACAATAGAAAGATACTATAAAGGAAGGTAAGATTGCTCACCCATATCAGAAGATTCCAGATTCACAGCTTCTGTTCAAGAGTTTTGGGGTTTGTTATGCTTTGTTTTGGAGGTAGAATGGGGCCTATTAAGACCTAAACCAAGTTCAAGTCACAACAGCATAAATTCTTTGAAATAGTGAATTCACAAGTTTGAGTTTTTTCACATGTTTGAGTTTTTAACTGTAGCACAGAATCTGGACAGTTCTTAAACCTGTCTCTGTATTACTTTTTCTGCTCCTGTATCATTATGTCATTAGGTGACAATCATCTAAGAAGGCACAAACTTTCTGCACCCAAAAAGGCACAGGAGACCAGAACAGAAGAACTATGATTAGTATTTCTTCTTATAACATACATGCAGTTTATAGAGGTGTTTTATTATTATTGACTCGTCAGGTATTCAGAAGCACAGTATTATTAAAGTGCTGGTGCTTTTCATTCAGTCTGTAAGGAAGACATTCAAAGAAATATTGTCATATTCCCTTTATTCTGAAAAAGGTAGGAAAGTAATATTAGGCAGCTAAAGTGAGGATACGAGCAATATCTTCAAATCTAGGCATGCCAAAAAATACTTGTTCCACTTTAATGTGTTTTCTTGCCCTTTTTTTTTACCAGACCAGCAAGACCCTATCATGAGTTATAGGGGTATTTTTAGATAATTTGAACCTTAAACACTATACAATAACAACAAATATTTCAATACACTTGAAACAAATTGCTTAATTTTGTCCTTTTTTGATATATGTTACTACTGTCTTCCTCCCCGTTCCTTAGATGAACATACAGGACGTCACAGAAGTCAAGCTACTAATATATTCCATACTTCAATAGCTGTTCTTCAACACATTTAAGTTGTGTGCATTTTACTTCTAGATAATCTATTTATAATCTATTTATAATCACCTCCAAATGTTGTTTGATGCACTTGAAATCTAAACCTTGTAAAAGCAGGAGAAAAGTCTTTCATATAAAAGGAAGAAAAAGGACTATTTTCATGATTCTATGACTGGGGAAACACACTAATGCTGTATGGTGCATGAACTGTGATCTCGCTATGCTTCTGAAGATCTATTCCTTGGAAAAACCACAATGCAAGACCCTGTGCATGCTGGATACATAAAACTCTAACCAGTCATCAGCTTCAATCCTTTTCACATCTTCCTTGCACTGAGTACTGATGGCTGCATACAGAGACTATGCAATAGGACCATCTACTGTAAACCTTTATCCTGATGTCATGCTACTCTCCCTCAGAAGGTGCAGCACAACAACACATGGGTAGACAGTGAGCTACAGCTAAAGCTCAGGGAAATTGGGAATTTTTAGAATGAGACTTGTGTTAAAAGATCAACTGATCTGCTTCCTTGTACAAAAAGAGGCAGCATCAGCTTTACAGTGTTATTTATTTCCATCAACAAAGCTATAAACACCTCCATGAAACACATTCTGTCGAACTGGCTTCCTCTGAAGTAATCACCATTCTGAAAACACTGCATTGGGATCCACCAGTGTGGAACTGCAGAGTGGTACTGAAGTGCGTTTTATGCCTGAGTGTTGATGTACATTATGGAACCATCTGGCTGTCTTTGGAGAGCATGAAAAGAAATAGGTTAAGTGATTGGACAGAAGCGTCAATGCAATATGCTGGAATGCTTTGCAGCTAGAAGCATTTGGTAACGTAACCATTTGATATTCAAGAGATGGAGCTTGCATACAGAAGGAATGCAGATGAACAAATGAATCAAGCTGTTAGCTTTGAATTTGTTTCCTTTTAAGGTAGAACAGCACCAAATCTCTCCAATAGCAAATACAAATGTTTATCCTAAGCTATGATATTTTATATTCAAATTCCTTATATTTTTAAGCATTTTAACCATTACATTCTATTGAAGCCACGCAACTCCATTTCCAGCAATAATTAAATCATATGGCCATGTGCTACCACAGGCCTGAACTCAGAAATAGATGTCTAAGAATCTAGAATGCTCAATTCTCATGACTGTTAGCAACTTAAAACAAGTTTTTAAATTAGTTTAGCTTGATTGGCTTTGCATTTAATTTTTGCTGTTGTTCACACGCAACTCCATTGCAGCTACAGTATTGGCTCTTACTGCAAACTAAATTTTGGTCAGCCAAAACACCACAGAAAGCTGGTTCACAAAATCATGCATAAGGGAGAAGATGGAAGCCTAATCAGAACAGCTTGAAAACCCTTTGCTCTATGCGCCTAAGATACTAAAATGACTTCTAATATACTTGCAGTACATTTTCAAATGTACTATTCAAAGCATTTTAAAATCCTGAATAACAACTAATTGCTATCTTCCATTCCTCTAAATACCATCATTTTCATCAGTTGAGAATTACTCACTGAGATTGTTGGCTAATTGTTTGAGTATTGATCAACTTAGACGGTTACCAGAAGCAAAACGATTTTCACAGAAATACTGATGTGAAAGTCTGGTTGAAGGTAGTAAACTCAAAGGTTTATGATGTTACAACAAACACAGGGGACACACTCACTTTTTAATCTTGAAGCTCCCTCCCCACCTCTTACCCAGGATTTTTCAAAACAAAACAAGCAAACAAAAAGCCACATGAAGATGAGAACACATCAACAACAAAACCAGATGTGATATGAAACAACACAAAGAGCTATGTCCTGATGTTTTTTACTGTTTATAAATCCTTCCTGCAATTTTTCTATTGAAAACCTTTGCAAAGATTAAAGATAGAGTACTCTGCAAGACAACACATGCCTGAAGATGAGCAGATATAAAACTTTTACCCATGCTTTCTGTGTTCATGTGCACAGTTTCCACAGCAACTGTTCCCTTACCCATCAGAGAAAATCAGGTAGGAAGAAATATTACCTGTGTAGGTGGAGTAATAGATTTAAGCTAGCTTATTTTCTGACCTCCATGTAACTACTTTATGACTAGGCTCATCTTTGCTGCCACAAGGGTATAATTTCCCAAAACTATGGACCACCAGACTCCATGTGCTTTTACTCAGTAGATTCAGCTAAATCTTCTCCCTACTGTCATGTAACATCCTGCAACCAGGCAACTTTGTCAAAAATCTACATAACATGTTTTGTAGCATGAGCAAAGCATTCTCACCTACACATAGATTGACTTTTTTTTTTTTTCCTCCCCAAGGTAAAGTATTGACTGCAGTTGTCTCTTTTCCTCAGGATGCCAGAGAAATGTCAGAAGACCACAGAGACTGTCACAAGCCTGTCAAGTTGCTGCATGGCCTTTTCTCACGCTGGCATTACCAACATTGCTCAAATACTTCCTCGACAGCAGCTCACACTGAACTACACAATTTCCTCTATCCTATATTGTACTTAACTGCCAAATAATAAAGCAAATATTCATGCAGTAAGCTACTGCATGTGAGTGCCAAAATTTCTTGATCATGAAAATAGCTCCATGCGTATTTTGAGATCTTCTACTGAGCAGGGCATACAATAAAAGCATATGCTTACAGGGATACTTTAGTTTGGATAAAAGGAAAAAGTCTTTTACAGTGAGAGTGGTGAAGCACTGAACAGGTTTCCCAGAGACATGGTTGATGCCCTGTCCATGGAGACTTTCAAGGTGAGGCTGGAACAGGCCCTGGGCAACATGATCTAGCTGTGGTGTCCATGTTCATTGCAGGGGAGTTGGACTAGATGACCTTTAAAGGTCCCTTCTGACTCTAAGGATTATATGATTCTATGATTTATTGACAGAAGTATAAGTGCTCAGTACAATAGTATTACCCAAGGGTAACTGTACTGTGTGAGAGAAATAAGCCTCAAACATTCACATGACAAATACACTAAGACATCTCCAATAACCTGTGTGCTGGTCGATTTTAATATTGAACATGTCAAGGACTACTACCACTACCACTTGTGACACCAAATTAATTCTCTATGGAAACTGGAATCTTAGAGGAAAAAGAGATGTTCAGCTAATAAAAATTCCACAAACAAGCAACAGAAATATCACAGTCACAATTCTTTTTCAACTTGGACCAAGCAGAGGATGAGCTTTTATTTCTCCTGTATGAATCATTTATACATGTGTACATCACAGGACTACAAAGGTAGCGGGTAATAGCTGGCATGTGTAATGTGCTTCCTGACTCAATGGTCATTTTCTCCACATTGCTCACTGTCCTAAAAAAATTATTACACACTGTCAGAGGTGGCTGGTAAACTGTTATTTTACCCATATGATATCAGACCTGTAGATACTGGAGAAAAATAAAATCATTCCTGCCAGTGCTATTAGTGATCAATGGAAAGGGGCATCAGAGGACAGCTGTGAGAAAGCAAGAAGATGTAGGTTACTGTCCCAGAAGAAGGAAATCCCCAAAACATCCAAGCCAGTTCCTAACTATGTTGTCCTTGCAGTGTTGTTCACAATAAGGCAAACTGTTCAGGTTTGGATTTCTGTGTATCTCCACTGATCAATTTAAACACTGTTGACAGTTGAAAAGTAGTGTTTTGCTTGCAGCAAGACCACTTGTCCTTAACCACTCAGGGCTTAACGTAAGCATTCTGAACTGGTTGTTTTCCCACTTCACTGACCAAGAATCCTTTTTATTTTGTCCCCTAAACATTTGCAATATGTTCCTGTAATCAGAAAGTAAGGGATATCACAAAAGAGGAGGAAAATGATACCAACTACTAATCAAAAGGTAAAGCTGGAGCTGTGGGTAAAAATAAAACTTCCTGTTTCATTTTTAAATTTTTTGATATAATTGAAAAAAAAATCCTTCTTTTTCAGATGAGAAATATCCAATTTATATTGTTGATTCTTAAAACAACAGCACTTGAACTGGCATTTACACTCAAGTGAATCATTGATACTTAGCTACACACTGACATTATCATTTCCAGTGATGTTTTCAAATACTCACAAAAAGGTTCTGTTTGCTTAGATATGAATAGGATGGCAAATATATGAAGATGCATCCAAGTCCTAACAAGGATAATTTAATCCTGGGGAGCTCTGAAGAGAGCAAGTCTGGAGGCTGCAAATCCTGGTTGAAGGCAGCAGAATGTATTTACCCTGTGTGCTAGTAGCTTCCTTCTGCTGGAAGAAACACCATGAACTGCTAAAACAATATCTGAATCCAGTTTTTAGATTTGATTCCACGAACCATCAAGAGTCTTGATCACAGCCTGCACTGACTGGAGCCTGCAAGATACCCCAGAGCCTAGCATGTCTCCATTCCCTGCCTGGCAATGATCTGCCCCTTCCAGCTGTGACTGATGGATGTCCTTGCTACGTGCAGTCAGAAAAGAGAAAGGAGTCAGGAGACTCCCACAAGATAAACAGGGACACTCACCAAGTGTGCGTTTCAGAGGTATGCAACTGTGTCTTCAGGAAATTTTTCTTTCTTCTATGCTGACTAGTAAGTGCATTCCAAACCCTCTTCATTTCAGTTGATGTGGTGGTTCTCAACTAAAAAATTTTAAGATGGTACAGGTATGTTTGCTGAGCTTCATTTGCTAGCAGCAGAGCTGCCACAAGACGCCTGAGGACTGCAAGGACAGGAAACAAACGCACCATGACATGCAGGTGAACTACTCACTGTTTTAGTGTCAGTTATATCAGCCACATGTAAATAAATCTGAAGGTCACATCACTAAGCTGTACAAGAGTATATATTTAATAAGCTGTACTAGAGATTATGTCTTGTGTATTAAGAGAGTGTTTTATTAATCCAAAGCAGTAACAGCATTAATTTGGAAAGTCTCTATGCTTCCAAGCGATAATGGTCATTATGTTTCCAATTCAGTCTGCCACATTTTAATTAAATTATCTCCTGGTAAATATCCTAAAACCTCCATTATTTGATGGTGTTTCATTTTTAGCTTTCAGCTTCTCAGACTCACTCATGAAAGACTGAAAGGTAAGCTTGGAAAACAGTGCCATCTAATGCTAAAGAGTTGAAAAATTGGAGATTGAAACATTACAAGTTATTACAGTAAAGTCTACATCATTTTTCCACAAAATACCACGATATAAGGAAACAGCTTAAATAAAGTTTAAAATACATCTGTCAAACGACATAGACTTGGAAAATCACATTACTAGTTCAAAAAATATTTTATAGAGATAAAAACATCTAGTTTTCATGACCAAGAAATGCTTGTATTTGAACAGCAAATTCCCATGCTACTAGGATACCTTCATGTTGTTAGAGAGCACTAGGGAAGAACATCAAGATCTTTTCCCAATCAGACATTTTCCTAACCAGTAAATAAAAGATGACAATTAAGACAACTTGCAAATCACCAGACTGAATGGTTCTAAAGAAGATGTAAAATAATGTTCCAATATACCGCTATTTACAAAGAAGACAATTTACAATAATAGCATGAAGATAATTTCATAGTGATTCTCAGTCAGGTTTTCAGAGTATGTGCTTCAAGTGTTCTTTTGCCATGAAATGAGCAGAACGAGCAAGATCCTAGCCAGAGTGGAACAGAAAAAACATGTACTTGCTAGGAGAACTCTGAACATCTATCAGCCTCACACTCTCTGAAGTGCTTTTTTCTCTTAATAGCCTCTTGAAATTTCTTCTTACAAAGCAATGATGTATGGACAGTTTGTTTTCCACCATCTATAGAATGATTTATGTATTATGAACTCATATATAAATCTTATACTAAATGAAGGTATATATGGATCTCCAGCAAGTGATGCGCTTCTCTCACTGCCAACCCTTCAACAAAGGTTATGGGTCAACCCCTTCTGGTCACACACGTTCACTACATGCACCTCTGATCTCCCCTTGGTTGGCTCAGCCTTCCCCCCCAGGTGCTCAATCACTAGTTCAGGCTGTGACTTTGCATTTCTGCTACAAGAGGAGGAGCTTTCATCCAAGTATTTCACATACTAAATCCAGCTGAAAGTATTACAGAAATTCAGTGAATTGGATTAATGTAATTAAATTAACTTGGTAAAGTATTAATTCAAATTACATGGACAATGAAACACTTGTATGAAATTTCAGCAATTGAACTTTTATCTCATTCCATTTCAGACAGTGAAAAACAACTAGCAAAAAAACAAGCACTTCATAAATATGCTTTGCCATCAAAACAAAACAAGTGTGAGAAAGAAACAAAGCTCAGACATGGTTAAATAGTAGCAAAAAAAAAGTGCAAAGATGTTCTTCAGAAAGCTGTTGGTTTCACCACAGAAAATAGGAAGGATTGTTAAGTTCTGGAAGGCTACATAAAGGAACACAAGACAAAGACAAAGGACAAAAAAAAAAAAAACAGCACTTCTAGGAACAACTTGCAAGACTCATAAAAACTAATAATATATTTCTTTCTGATATATCAAGAACTGATTACCTATCTGTCGATATGTAAAAGCCATTACTCTTCAATTTATAAAGGGAATGCTCAGAGAAGATTATTGCACAAAAAGACCTAATTTATTTATTATTTATTTTACACAATAGAGCAACTTCTGGTAAAATTCCCTAACTGAATCTTCTAAAAGTAAGTTGTGTATCAGGAGATTTTTCACTAGTGTAGATGGATGATACTATAATTAGAAAAACCAACAAAAAAAAACTACATACACTAAGCAAGTCAACACAGGTGACACATTCATCCATCAGCTCCAGAAGAAATCAACAGTGAAAGTGCTGAGCAGTTACCTGTGTTGTGTAACCTCTTGCTTAGAAGTGTCTGACCACAAAGAGTCTAAAAAAGGTCACACAGCTGATATAATTTTTGAAGAACAAGTTTCTGGAAATGGAAGAACATAATATCTGCTATCAGTAATCAAGTGGTAGAAAGTGATATGATCTGTAAGTAGTAGAAAATATAATAAAGGTAATTTGTGAATAAATATGCATATGATATACAGGGAAAGGGTCAGCATGGCCATTACAAAGGGAAGTCACTCCTTAAATAACATACAGGATTTCTCTGTCTTCTTCACATGATGTTACAAGAAAATAAGCAGCCACGGAAGAAGGGAAAACCAGAAGTGTTTACTCAGCTAAAAAATGCCTGTTTGATGGATAAAGAAATGTCAATCTTTGACTTGGCAGAACGCACCCAGTTTTTACCTTGAAAGATAATGAAATGATCACAGGACAGGGAACTTCAGCAAATAATGTTACCACAGTGAACTTCTCCACAGAAGAGAGGGAAGAAGGAAACCTTTCATTTCTCTTAAGTATTCTTTGTTGGAATGACTTTAATTAATAATAATAAAAAAATTAATAATGGTATTAATCAAAATCTGATTATTATCCAAACAGAAAATAACACTAGACATAATGTCTGGTTTAGTTCATGTGCAATATTACCTGAGATGAAATATTTTTAATAAGTCTGCAGCAAAGGCAGCTTTATAGTGCTCACTGCCGGCACAACATGGTCTTAACTATACATACTCCACAATGTAAAATGTACATAAAGTTCTCTTTAGCAGAAAATGTTCACATATCTGCCCTTCTCTACATAGAACAAAGACTAGCATATATATTCTAGGAGACAATTTAAACTCCAGAAATTAGGAAGAAGGGGTAAGGTGGAAAAGAATGGAATTTCAGCCTCTGCTCTGTTGTTATCCCACTTAAAGAGAATAAAACCCTTGAATTTTACTGCAGTGTAATTTTATTTCAAGAGAATTTCTCACTCTGGTAAATATTCAAATAAAAAGTGCTCTGCATAAGTGTAATTCATATCACTCTCTACAGTCAAAAGCAAGACTGCTCATCAGAACACACAGCTCTGTAAATTACTTGAGCACCACAATTCAGCTCTAACAATGTCATGTGACGTGGTCACTTCAGGATATTCATTCATTTGTACTGAATGAGGCCTTTGCTGAACCATTTGTGAGTCTCCTCTGAGAGGATACGATGCTTGTTTCGGCCAGAGATGACTGTCCCACACCAGCTCCAGATTCAGAGGAAATTTTTGTTTTTATGTGCGTCACATTATCATCCCTGTTGGCTTTTAAGCATCAAAAAGATGCTTTACGTTTTTATAAGAGAAACTCCCCAACTATACTGCTAATACCATTAACGTGACAAAGTAAGATCAAATTCAGATTAAAAGTGAGAGGCAGAAGAGATTAGGATCATTACCCCAATCTCCCACTGCCCCTCAGCAGTAACTCATGTAGTCCCAAAGACAGTTCTCCTCCAGTTTCAATGGATAGGATGCAGATGTTAGACTCGCACACCTGGTCCCAGAGCAGAGAAGCTGAAGCAGCGTCTGCAGCTGAGAAATGTGCACCTTAATACCACAGAGCTACAGATCTGCCTCATCAGCCTCACATCAGCCTCCATGAGTGCAGATGAAGGGATTTGGCTAGGCATCCTCCACCCCTTTATGTCACAGCAGTCCCTATCTCTGACTATTTCTCAAAGCCATCACATTCATTTTGACAATTACATGAACAAAAGCAGCACTAAAATCCTTCATGAGTCACATTTTACTTCACAGTGAATGTGCTCATCCTGCATGCAAGCAGGTAGGTCTGAGCAGCCAACTGAGGCACAAATACTGACACACCCCAAACCAGGGAGCATTGAAGAGATTCTTTTTTATTTAACGTGTCAAAATTATGTTATTATACAAGGGTAACACACGACTGACTTCTAAATGCGTAAATACATTTTTCATCACTATCTGATGCTATTATTAGCAAAAGCTCAAAAATAGTTACTGTCAGTTAGTCACAGAGAAGCTAACCACACAGAAATTGACGTCTTACTGATTTCATGCCCACAGTACACTGCTTTCTCAGAGGCTAGTTCTATTTTCAGTCTTGACAAGATTACTTTGTCCTAAAGAACTGTAATGAAAAGCAGTTCTTATACTGTTTCTTTGTGATCAGAAGCAGTTAGAGAACAGTGCAGCTGAAACAAAACCACACCTTTTACTTTCAGTCTACACAGAAAAGTACTTATGACTATGTAGTACATCAAACATCTAAGGAGGAGAAACAAAAAAGCAGTAAGAATAGACAGATGACAGTATACAACCCAGGGATAACAGTGCCTGCTATTTTACTGCAGAAAAACCGGCTCCATATCATCTTTTTCTCTTTCATTTCAAGTGAACCGAACAGAGAATAATACATTGCAGAAATGCACAGGGACTCACAGAAAGCCCCATAACAACAGACACTAATGCTAAGCTAACACCGAATTGCTTTACTTTTTCATTTTAATTACAACCACTAATCCAGAATCCTGTTATCCAGGCTGTACTCTGAGTGTTTACCATCTCTCCTGTTCTAAGCTCACCACTTTCTTATAGGTGTTTTGCCCTTCTCTGTAAGAAATTTCTAGTGCATTTAATAAGCCTCATATCCTCAATCAAGGCAGTCATCACTTTATGCACATTTTCACAGCAAATGATTTCTAGAATCAACATGTGATCTTAATATAACTACAGAGCAGAAAATAAAATGTAAGAAAATAAAATGTATTCTTGGTAGTTTTACAGACTGCAGAAGCAATCAGGTTACAACAGTGATGATTCAGTTCCAGTCAAAAGCAGTAAATTCAGCTTTGTGGTAACAGTGAAAAGTTTAAATCGGTCTCAAACTTTTCATGCTTTCAGTCGCACATTTGTGTCTCAGAATTTAAGGCTTGATAGGCATCACACAGAAATACAGTCCGCCTTATGTGATCATCCTTCTCATTAAAAGATTAGTTAGAATCCATATATGGGATTTGAACTGTGAATTAGACTTGTTTCATGACAGCAGATCAATAAATAACTTTAAATAAAACTTTGAATTTTATATTAGTGCTCTTTCCACCACAATCCCAAGAGAATATACCACTCATTTTGGGCATGACAACTACCAGCATCAGTTCCTTTTTCAAAAGAAGCACTTATTTCTCCAATGCATTGCAATCAAAATTCATCAGACAGACTGTTAGCTATTTGAAGATAAGAACTGCACTCAGCCACAGTTTTATCTTGTCATCCTTCTTTCAGAGTTTTTCTGTTTTTTAGATTCCTTATAGATCTCCATGCTCTAGCAGAGCTTCTTACATCTCTTTACTGAATGAAAAGACCATTCACAGTTACTGTTCTTCACCACTGTCATCTACAGAATAAACTCACCACAGCGCAATTCTTTCCTACTTTTGAACTGACACAGGGTATCACAGAATCATAGGATGTCCTGCATTGGAAGGGATCTCAAGGACCATCAAGCTCCAACCCCCCTGCCTCATGCAGGGCTGCCAACCTCCACATTTAATACTAGACCAGGCTGTTCACAGCCCCATCCATTCTGACCTTGAACACCTCCAGGAACAGGCCATTCACAACCTCTTTAGGCAACACAGGATACTGCTATCATTCTCCAGGCACATACACAAGTTTATGTGAACTTTCACAAGCAAGGGAAGATAACTAACAAACTAACAGAAAAAACATTTCACCAGCCTTCTATTTCATCACAGTAAGAACAAACTTCTACTCAGTTTAATTGTCCAGTTCCGCAGACTGGGGTGCCATCCTTGCCATTTTCAAGGCACGTCTTACAAGAAACCATTATTTATTCAACAGAACCCCACATTCAGGTGAGTCTCAGAAACAATGGGTTAAGCTACCCCGTAGAAGCACAGCGAGGAGATGGGGGTGACAAGCAGCAGGTAACAACACTGAAACATTCTTTCAGTTAGAACAGCTGGCAATAAAACATACCTTAGATCTATCCTTGTGCTACTAGAGTTTCATAAGTGCAGCTGGTTCCACTGATTCAGGAACTCCAGTGAGAAGAGGCAAAAATGAATCTACATTTCTGGCTAATACAGGTGGCACATTCTTGGCATCTAAAGTCCTCTTAAACAATGAGCTTACATACCTGCTTTTGGGATGCAGGAATGTGGGGGACTGCAGCTTATGGTGGACAATCTAGAGTTAAATGCAGACTGGAAATACTGCCTTATTCCTTATTAATTTTCTCCTCAATTCCCCTTACCTAGACCTTCAAATCTGAAATAATAAAACATCAGACACTTTTTGGAATATGAGAAGTCAAGCTTAATTTTACAGCCAGCTCATAGATACTGATGGGACTGTGACAACTGGGAAAGAAAGACCCTTATATAACACTAGCTTGAGACACATTATTCTCTTCATTTCAGTAATAATGATTTACTGAACCTCCCAATCTTCCAAAACACTGTTAGCCTTAGGCTAAAAATCACATTTGTTGTCTCTTCTGCTTTTGCTGCATACAACCCCACACAGCTAAGCTAGCTAATTAAGGTTAAGGATACGTAACAAAGTCGAACCCTGCTGTTACTCTGGAAATACCCACTACAGAAGTAATTTCCTATATTTCTTTAAAAGATACAGCCTGCTTTACTTCAGGGACATAAAGAGCCACAGTGTCAAACAGATATGAAGAAATAGACCTGAAAATGATGTCAGGAAATTTTCACTGGGTCAAGGTGGTGCTCAATAGATGAGCATGGCTCAAAAAATGTTTCATCAATGGAACCACTAAAAATAACACAGATTCGTTCTGCATCCTTGAATGGGATTCAAGCAATCCCGTTGCAGAAGATTTTTAGTTTTACTGAAGGACTGCTAACCAATTGCGTGGCTGGTTTGTAAAGTGATTCTAACAGCAACAGCACCAAAAATTTTACCATTTGTGCAGTATGTCTTAGCAAAGATGTGGAAGAGGAAAGGCAGGCAAAGAGTCTTCTGTAGTATTTCTTTCACTTGACCAACTGCTACACCTGCCAAAGTCCCTTCTTCATAGAAGATATAAAAAGTATGTTTAAATATGAATTTAGAAGAAGAATATAAATGAGTTTAGATCAGAGATTACATATGTCTCAAGTAGACCATCTTTTAAAGAAAGGGAGATTTTTTTTAAAACCTAGCAGGAGTATTACTTAGAAACTTGGAAAATTTAAGTCTGATAACATATAATATTTCTTAAAAAGAAAAATAAAACCAAAACCTGAGCCAATTCAGATATAGCAAACAACCAGCTTACCTTAGTCAATACAAAATGTAAGAAGAAAAATTTGTTCTCGATACTGAACATGTTACTTTCCTTTTGTCCTGGGAAATTCAGTATAAGCAAAACCCTTTCAAAATTCTGCATAAATACTGTCCTTGCAAATCATCGTGGCTACAGCTAATATGCACCCAATTCTAATTTGGCAAAAATGGAATTTACATTTTCATCTACTTCACAAAGAGAAATGTACCAGTATCTTATTTTACCACTACAACATTGATGGTTAGTGAGTTGTACCTCAAAGGATATACTGTGTCTCCAATTCTTTCTTTTTCTTCTCATCTACATAAACTGTAAGCAACCTATGGCACTTTGAAACAAATTAATATCATTTTACAAAGGAATCAGTGAGTTTGATAGACTGAGAAATCCACACACTGAATGTTAGTATCCGCTAGTTTATTTGAGGATACCTTAACAAAGCAAATTAAGGTATAGGCGGATTTTTATTCCATTCTGTAACAATGAGGAAGGCTCCTCTTAAAACAGTTTGGATGCAATAGATATCTATCAATACCTTTTTATTCAGTCTTCTACTGCTTTAATGATATTGCAGAGTCAGATGAAGTTAATGGCATTAACCAATTTAGGCAGCAAATTAATTAACACTCCTCAGTCTTGCAAACCAAAGAAAACCTTTATGGAAGCTGAGCTGCTGCATCATCATCTCTGCTCTCCAGTGTGTGCTTCTCCTTGAGTACCATGGTATAGAGAGACATGCAACATGGCAGCCACAGTTCTGCAGTGTCTTCTCTGGCTACATACCACAATATGATGTGAAGCATCACTGCCTCTGTGTAAATATAAATCCACCAATCTGGACACAATGACACACAGAACAAATGCTGTATGCATACTGCTTTTGGCTGATTTATATTTTTGTATATTTTAGCAAGAGAAAGTTGAGCTGTTCAGAGAGACAACAGAACAGCAGAGTGAATTCAGAAAGTCAAAACGAGTAGAAATCTTACAAGACTGAGAAGCTGCACCATCTGATCAGTCTCCATAATGACAGCTTTTAACAGAGACATTTCCAATGAATTTTCAAGTCTAACTTTCATTACCAAATCCTTACAATCCAGGATGATCTGCAATAAGGTGAGTTCTCACTTCAACCTCCACTTTTTTTCCCTGGTGGGCACTGCAATGAAATATATTCTGATTGCCCTAGTAATAAGGTACATATTTGACTTCAAACTATAACAGGCAATACTTTTTTTGCTGTTGTTACTTTTAGTAACACAAATCAGGCCAGCTGGAAATGTTATTTCTACCCTGGAGTGTCTTGTGCTACATTTTAAATTGTAAAAGGAAATAAGTAATTCTAGCCTTTATGATAACACAATTCATAGTGACTTCTCCTGGTATTATATGTCTGGGAATTGCTGAACATTGCAGACTAACGTAAACTTCTATGAGCATCTTGAGGAAAACATGCATTTAAAAGTTTATTTAGGCAAGGTAGAAGATTACTTTGAGAAAAAGATATTAGCATATGCTAAGGAGAATAGAGTCAGATTTCCACCTTGGCTTTGTTTTTCTCAGGTTTACATGAGGCTAACTGTAAAATGCCAAATTTCAAATGAATGCACTTTTAATCTTTGTATTCCTATCAGGTTCAACACACTGGAATACATGCCACATCAAAGTGAATGCAGACATTCTTTCATTCCCATGGGTTCCATTTGGTAGGTCCTTATCAACACGCCTCTTAGTGCTGTTAGAAAATACTTATGAGAAAATTCACCTTATTGTTCCATTCTCCAAAATTTCTTAACCTGAGCTTCCTGAACTAGTTATGTGATCAAGTTGGAAAAAAAATGAATTAGAGAAAATATCTTGGTCACAGTGCTTAAATGTGTCTGGTGAGCAATTTCCCAGCACTGAACAGATTAATCATGAACAAGTGTACCACCACAGTGCTCAAAGTACTGGAAATACCACTGCAGCATGATATAGCACTTCGGCAGGAGCATTTTCAGTTGGGTCTGTTACACCACACCATCCACAAGCATACTGGAGATTTCACTGTTCCACACTCCAACAAAATGCTTACGAATACAAAACCTCAAGTTTTCATACATCAGAAACACAAGTAGTTTCACACCTTGAACATTCTCCATTCCAAAATCCCACTTCTTCATGTGTGAAAACTGCATTTAACTTAGCCCAGAACACAGCTTACATGCTGCTGCCCCAGGATTTGAGCACAAAGAGGGAGAAAATTAACAGAATTTTTCCAGAACTTTCAGGAATTTATCAGTGAAAGTGATGAATGGTAATTTACAAATAAGTGTGTTGTGGGTGTCTAACTCTTACAACAGTATCAAATTCGTTGGTAAGAGTTTCTGTATGTTACACACAAACTTTACTTAGCCTGAATCTGAACTTCTATCAGGAAGTTGCAATCTGGCAAACGTATATTTCAGAATAACTAACTGCTCAATAAGTAAAGACAGTTCTTCCTGAGCAACAAGACTGACAGCTTGAAAGACAACTTCAACTACTATTTATTAAAAAATTATAAATAAAGTTCAATAATATTCAGCCTGGGGAAAAAAAAACAAACCTTCAAGTGAAAAGGAGTATGTGTTACAAGGACTTTTATGTCTTCATTCAATATTAGTTTGTTTTAGTTACTGTAATAGATGCTATAAATGTAGGATAAGCAACTAAATCTGACAAGCCTGAAGGAATACTGCATTATTCTTGTATTTCACACAATGATTTTTCATTTGGAATAGACTCTGTAACACCAGTAGTCTCATTCCAATTTAAGTGAGAACTCTTCTCTCACCTCCACACTTTCTGTTTGCAGGAGTTACCAAACGTAGTTCACTTCCACACAGATCTGGAAATAACCACCCCGCCACTCTGATATAGTCGAGTTTCTAAAGGAGACAAATTTCCTTCCTGTCATTACACTTCAAAAACATTCTGTAAATGGTATCACAGAAGGGAATATTCCACAGGTAGAAAGAGTTCAGTTCAAATGTTTTTTTGACAATACATTACATTTCTAACAGGTTCTAATACTCTTTTAATCCTACCATAAAGACAGTTAAGTTAAAAAGCATAATTTGAATAAACATCCTAAAAGAAATGAAATTTATCTTTAGTTGCATCTCATAATAGAAGTTACACAAATTTCTCTTTTTCCATTAACTCTTCTATTCCTCACTTATATTTTCCAAAAATTGTAAATAATGTGATGGCAGCACAGACAGACTGTTAGAAATCTCTCTTCCAACTCAGCTTGCAGGAAGCAACTGAGTAAGAGTTCATCTTGTAAGAATTGGCATCCAGGGCATATGAAGGAATTGCATCAGTAAGCTTTCTTCACACAAAAAGCACAGTCCTAGTAGTTCTGCAGAAATGGTAGGGAACTGGTGTGTAATAAACTATGTCCTCCAATGGATACGAAAGAGCAGTGGAACACTGCACTGTAGAATCTTAAACGTATCCCTGTATTCAGTTTGAACATTATAACTTCAAACATTAATTACTTAGAAGCTAGACTTTCAACTTTGTATGATCCTGTCTCCACAGAAATATGAATCACTCTTACAAGAGTTAAGCTGACTGCTTGACTGAAAATGACATTATTTTTCTTAAAACCTCCCTCCTCATCCAAACATACTATTCGAGTTTGCTGCTACTAAGTCCACTTCTAAGAAAACCATGTCTTCATCCACAGAATAAATCATTACTTCAAGATAGAGACAATATCTTTTACCTCACATAAAGTTTGGAATAAGCAATTATTAGGTTTTGTATACGAACACTTTTGCAAGATTTTAAGCATCAATGGCAACATCTGAGTAAAGAACAAAAGCACTAGGTATGCTCTGTCACTGTTCAAAGAGAAGTGGAAAAAGAGCCTAAACACTAAGGTGCTTGTAGTTTTTACACAAAGAATAGAGGTTAAAATACCACACAGCAGGCAGACAAGGTAGGGGATCTATATTTGTGTTCTTTAAAAAAAAAAAAAAAAAAAAAAAAAGTATATCATACAAATTGTGATAATTATTTGCTTCTTAACAACTCTCTGAAAAAGTCCCTATTTTGAAAGAGCACCACAAATTTTAAGAGCTTTCACTGAGCAGAAGCCTAAACTTGTAAATTCCAAAAACTTTACTCCCACGTGTTTAACAGCCGCATTCCTGTCAGATATTGGATAATGAACAAGCTGACAGATTAGTTTAGGAGAATAATTCTATGCAGTGCATTAGGCAGGGAAGAAGCAAACATCTCTGTGTGGGAGGTGGACAAGCTCAAATTATTACTGTGACAAATATGATATGCAAGGCTAAGATTTAAAGAAAAGGAGATGGCAGAAAGGATGGTGCAAACCCGGTCAGCAGAAGCTTGGAAACAGTAACCTCTCATCACTTTGTTCTGTCTCTCTGTAGTTGAATTTCTTAATTTATTCTAACCCGACACTTTAGCAACTTCAGTCTTCGAGAAGCAATCAAGTCTATGGCTCAGGATGAGGATCAAACTGATTGTTAGAGCTAAATGGTGGTTTGTCAGACTGCCAGAATGACTCCTTAAAAGACATATATTATTACAATTTTAGCAAGTCCATTAATGTCACAGTTTAAAGCAAGTACAACGGGCATTAATTTTCCTGTGTCATTCTAGCGATACGCACTCCCAGGATAAGCGATAAGCTACCAATGCAACTGCTTTATTTTACTTTTTTCCATCTTACAAATCTTCCTCCCACAGATACACACAAATTGCGCTGGTTCTCCATGTTTTGCAGTAATACACAGTAGCCTCATCTGAGATTAGGGCCCCAGCGTGCTGCACGTGAACAGCATGATACAATCCTTGCTTCAAGCAGCTCACAGGTTAAGGAGCCAAGAGAAGCATCTGATAAGAGAAATAATGGAGAAAGCTGGTGATTAAGTTACTTGCCCAAGGTCACAGAGCAGGTTAGGAACAGAGGCTCCTCTCCCCTTCCTGATCAGCCACATGTCCTCTCACCTTTGGCTGAACTTTTATCTCTATCTCTTCTCAGTCAGTTCTGAATAATTCATGGAAATGAATTATTAGCTCTAAGGTGAAAATTGCTGTTCACATGTAATAGCCTTAAGCAGATAAGAAAACTTATGGTATCATACTAAAAATACTAAGAAGCATGCAAGATGAAAACCAAAACATAGTACTGTGTTTTCTTTCTCCAAATACAACTGGAATATTCTTAAGTTTTAATGACAACGGTGTAATTTATTTTGTCTCTCTTGCTCATTGCATGCTCTATGCATTTTTGTAATTCATAACACAAGATGAGAATAAATTCTGTTTTCAGATTAGCTGTAACATCTCCTTTGTCCCAAAAGTATTTTGAATCTGTAGATTTTGCTGCAAACAAGTAGAAGATGTATTGGCATAGCAGAGAATTGTGAATTCACACTGCTAACCGATGAATTTAGCATTTCTTCAGCACTTCCACATACAAGACCAGACTACTCATCAAAAATTTTTGAAGACTGAAAGATTCTAAATGAACAAGTGATTTGCACTGCATAAAAAAAAAAAAGAAAAGAAAAGAAAAGAAAGAAAAAGAAAAAAAACTGTTGTCTTGACACAAATTAGCCTAAATTACTGCACTGAATAAAGTCCAGTGACCTGATTTCTGGAAGCAATTGATACTGCTGCTATTGACCCAAACCACATTCATAAATTGACATTTTTAGCTAAAGTTGTCTGCTGCTCAATTGCCTTAAATCAGTTAGTCAAAGAGTGCTCTCTGGCTACCTCCTATTAATTACATTATAACATCCAGCTGTAAATAACGTGCTTTAAGCCCTTAATAGGAACAACGAACACTCTCTCAACTTCCAGTGTGAAATCTGTGCTTTTCTTAGTTAAAGGGATACAGTACATATACTGCGTAGGACACTGCTATAAGCTTTTAAACCCATCCATTAAGAAAGGAGACTGCAATAATTGCTACAGAAATTAGAAAGGTACATAAAGTATAGCAAACAAATCAGTATCAAGAGGAAATTTCTTTCAGTAGTTCAAATTGCTGGTGCACATCTCTCACAGTAGAACTGTACTCTTTGAACTAAAGAGAAAAGGTGCCTCTTCAACCTAGTCATCAGTGGCCAGCATTCAGCTCCCCTCAAAGGCAGTACATATGGTCTGAATAAAGCAGGTAATATGCAACTAACGTTTGTTTAGCCCTTTGCACATAAATTACAGGACCTAAGTACTCTTTGGTACATCTTGGAGTATACCATTTCAAGCATTTTCCAGTAGCATACTATATATCATAACATTTGGATGCAGCATAAAATTACAGACTAGTAAAGAACAGATAAACAGCTACAGAAAGCGCATAAAAGAGCTCCAACTGAACCTAAAATGAAGGGAGCATACTGTACATCAGGGACACCTCTCAGTGACAATTTTGAATGTGGAGGGCTCTTCGCAATTCCCTAACCTAGCCAAGACTCATCCATCAACTTTAGGACTCCAGAAGCGATGAAAGAACAGACAAACAAAATATAGCACAAGGGTACCCTGTTTAGTACAGCAGATGAGACAGCACAACTCAATCAGTCTCTTATTAAGTATTGTGAGCTGGTCATTAAACTCATTACTTCCCGTGTCTAAATTCTAATTACTCTTCCCAAGTGATCTTACTTGCAACAAAGTCACTGTCTAAAAGCAAAAAGAAACACAAAACCAAACAGGGCCACTAAATCACAGTCTTTAAAGGTGAATGGTGACTTCACTGGGCAACATGTTCTAAGCTTGCTTCCATCTGCATGCTGAGATAAACACAAGGGCTTCTAGAGATCCTTTACATCTTTCCACTGTTCTACCTGAGCTGTGAAAAACCTACCCTGCCCTCATGAAGGATCACATAAATCTTTTCTTGAACAGAAAAGAAATGGGAAAGGATTTTAAAGGCAGAAAGGTTGCACAGCTTAATCAGGTTTAAATAGAATGAATTTTAGAATAAGAAATAGAAATAGTTTTGTAATTAGAAAAAAGAGAAAACAATCTATATCAGTAGGAAAAATCCTGCTACCTCTTCTGGAATACTTCAGAAAGTGGTAGAAACTCTCCCCAGCAAACACATATCTCACCAAGATACTAGTATTAAAAGCACTGAAGAGAAGGCAATCTTACACTGGAGGGAGCAGAGAAATATTAAGTTAATTAATGCTAATACATACTGCAGTTTTGGAGTTTAAAAAAGTCCACAAAGAGTTAATTACTGAATCTTACTCTAAAAGCCCCTCACATACTACGATTTCCACCTAATTCAAAATGTTTTTATTTTTGCAATAGTTTTCCTTGCTTCTTTGTCTCACTGTCTTCTGAAATCCAATCACAGAGCAGTAAGTCCACAGTAATTACAAAGACAGGCTGAAACATGGGCTAGCAATTATATCAAAATGTAGAATCATATTAAAATAATACAATTATTTCAGCTGTATAAAACTATATATAACTGAACTGTTACAACCAGTTTAAGCATCCTCACGTGCCTCATGTTAACACATCAGGAATTAGACAGTAAAGAACAGGTGCTACATGTGGCTTTTAATCTCTAGGCAAATAAAAGTAGGGTAAAAACTTCCCCCTAAGATGCAATTCAGTGTTATGTGCTGCACTGCATCTTCTCCCTCAGCATTTTTAGCACAGTGCTACAATAGGATGTGTGGCAGGATGAACAGGAGCACTTTGCTGCAAGCTATTTTTCAGTCTTCAGTGATGTTTAACAGAAATATCCTAAGTGAAACAGATCCTCTCCAGCCAGAGGGAAAGGAGGTATTTCAGAATAGAAGCACTAGCACGAGTAGTCAAACATTTCAGAAAAATTCAAAAAATACATTTCTTCCATGTGTTGCAAAGGGAAAGGAGGAAAAAAAAAAAAAAAAGCCAAAACACTGGAGGGGGGGGGGGGGGGAAAGCATCCACAAGAAGCACTGTAGAAATATGACCAAAGTCTACAGCTCCTACTGAAAGCGAGATGTCCACATTGCTTTTCTGGCAAAGTGATATTCATGCAACAACAATGAACATGATTCACTTCCTATTTTAGTTAATGTGAATGTTCAGTAATCTGATATCTAACTTACCTTTTAGGAGTATACTAATGTTTGACTTAGGAACCTTCAAAACAAAACACTTCCTGAAGGCATATTAAAAAAGCATCCAGACTCTCCATTAATTTCATATATAAGAGCCAAGAGAACAAGACTTTAGTTGCCTAAATATCTTCAAAATCTGCACACTGCTTTAAGTATTCAATTACTTCCTTTCTGCTGGCTTTCAAATTAGTTTTTCATCCAAGAAGTGCTTATACTAAAAAAAAAATCACTATAGTTTTGACATATGCTTCATGTGAAAAGTTATGTTTTGATACCATAGATATACATAAAATAATTTCTTACTTGTTTCATGACACATAGGTCTCAAACAGACTTTTCTCTACGGGGAAAAAAAAAAAAAAAAAAAAAAAAAAACCAACACAGAAACTATTCCTAAGTTTTGATTTGAATTCATTCAGTGCTACAAACAAGGATTAATTCCAAGGAATGAAGTTTATCCAGTTCAAAGTTCCTGTCAAAGAACTCCATATAATAGATAAAAGACTCTTGAGCTAGCATTACTATCATTAAACCATGCATCTCTTGTTGCCATAACAAACATTTTGTGTCCAGAGTAACAAAACAGAAAAGATAAGCCTCTCACCCTCAGAGCTCGTGGCACTTCTGGTCGTAGCCTCCAACTTCTGTGAACACCTTTCTACAACCTGTAAGAAATACAAAGAGCTCAGCTGAGGCAGGAAGAGACATTTTCCACCAATTAGTAAGTACATGCCTATTGCCAATCCTACTCAAAACTAAGCATTCCATTCAAAGCAAAGAAGTACTAGTAGTGTTTAAAAACATTACAGCATCTGACATGAATCAAATGTCCAAAAGAAACAAACAAACAAAAATGATTTGAATCATTCTGAAACCAGACTGAAAGACCATCTCCAGAGAGGGATTTTTTTATTTTATTTTATTTTTTTTAATGTTTCTCCAGTCTGTGTAGTCATTTAAACAAATTATAATCCAGTTATATTTTCATAAACAAAGAATTAAAGGATAGTAATGTAATTAATGCCAGCCTGGGTATGTTTATAGAAAATGCATCTTCACTAACTTGATGAGATTAAAAGTTTGTCTCAGAAAGATAACAGCTTGATGAATTTAGAATTTTAATTGTAATTAAACCTGGTACTTCCTGATATGTTGACTGAGAACCTGGAACAAAACAAAGTCAATATGTCATGTATTAATCAAATGAAAAGCTGATTAACTGACAAATCCCAGCTGAAAGTCTAAACAAAAATTTCACATCAGGAGAGCAGTTTTTAATAGGATCCCACAGGCTCTATAGGCTTTAACATATTTATTTTTTTTAACAATTAGGCACCTGAGGGGAGAAAATAACTTGTGAAATCTGAAGATGAGGAGACGTGTTATGAGGGAAACAAGATGCAAAAAGTCAAATACCAGTGGAACCCAATGTAAGGTCTACTTTACCAGCACTAAATCTAAACAAAGACAAACACTTTGGCACACTGAATGCAGGGTACAAAATTCATGGTGCTTCCTGGGGGAAGAGCAGGAGACCTGAGGTTTGTCACTTGTTTGCTGTATTATGCTCACAGAAAATCAGCCTCAACTCTTCAGTGCACTTCATTTTAAATGCTTCCCATACAGGTGTGTGCCAATATGCACATATAAATAAAAATAGAAAAGGATGTTTTTTCTGTGGATCAGTGACATCCCACAATCCCCCCATTTCATCAACTACATTTCTGGGAGCTAGAAAAGTACATTTGTGGAAAGACACAACAGTCATCTCTCAAAGATAAGTAAAAATCATACTCTACAATTGGTTGCTTTAATTCTCAAGACAGCACTGTAATTCTAGCATTACTATTCTGACTTGCTACTCCACTTGCCTATAAAGTATCTAGTCCGAAAAAGACCACAGTCAACATTCTGGACACCTCCAAAACAAAGTTCATACTTACAAAGTAAATGTAACAGCTCACAAAACTGTCTAACAAGCAAAAATATTGCTTACATGCTACACAGTCTAACTTCCAATGTAATGATGAGAATGAATAAGAAACTATGAATTGAACATACATTGCTTTGCCTCATCAGGCTCAGAAATAACTAAGACATTTTTCACTTAATTTTGTTCTCATACCCTTTTCTGAATTTAAATTCATATCATTGTAGGTTAGAAAACGTTTGCTACTAGAGAATGCACTGTATTTGTAGAACTAGAAATGTTTGCTTATGACAGCCAATAGTCCTGAAATACAGACTTTCCTGAAAGACAATGATCATTCTTCATTGCGCCAGGACAATTTCATAACTAACAAACCCCATTAACACAATCTTAGAACACAATCTTTACTTGCTTTTACAAGCACAGTTCCCAGAAATAAGTTTCATTCAATTCATGGGAGAAAACAATAAATAAAATAAATATAATAAAATTAATCTTTATCTTCATGTAAGGAAAGCCTGGTATTTTTGAGATATATTTTCAAAAATACCTTTTGATATATCACCATGCCTTACATCAGAAGCTTTAAGAATCCCGAGTCACTGCTTCTTTATTTAGAAAGTATCAGGTGGTGCTTCTGAAAGCTGTATTCTTGACAGGAATTGCAAGCTTACTTAAATCATGTATCAAAAGCCAACAGATTACATACTTTTTTTTTATTCTAGACATCACAAAATTAAGATAAACATGACAGATTTCAATAATTTCAAATAATCCTCCTTCTATCTGGTGATGAGGTTTCATTTCCATAATTGTTAGGTATTTTTAAAACAACTTGTTTTTTAGCTGCCAAGAAACATACATCAGAGTAAGAACAGGCAACGCTAACGCTCTTCAGTTAACAAAAAGGGAAAAAGGTGAAGGTGGAGAAGTCCGTCCAGCTCTTATCATGTATTGCAAGACACTCGAAAATTTTTTCTGTCTCATTTGCCAGTCACATTTAAATTGGATTTCAACAAAATCCAAGTCTAATTTTCAGTGGAAAAAAGACCTGGAACTCAGAGCAGTTAGATAAAACATTTTCATGAGCTCACACTAAGTTTGTAGGCAAAGATCACCCAAGAGTAAAAGCTTTCACCTTGTCCACAGTTTGTTTCTACTATGTGTACCATGCTGAAGGGAAGTGGTGGATCTCAGATATGATCAGGTAATGCAAGTTAATTTTAAGAAATGAAATAATTTTCAGTTTTGTGTTGGATATAGCCTTTGCCAAGTGCTGTCAAAAGCAGCCTCCTGTTCTTCTCCTGTCTTACCCAGCCCTCCCCTTGCCTCGGATCAAGTGAGCACTGATCCAACACAAATGTAAAACCAAGTATCAGAAACACCTCCTTATTATCCTTCTGTTTTAAGGGCACACCATAGTTGTTTTTCTAAACCCAGGGACCCAGAAATATCCAGTTAGAGAAATGGAATATTTACTAACCAAATGGAATATTTCTCTAACTACTCTTCCAAATCCAATCACAGAATTGTGCAGAATCACAAGGTTGGAAAGGACATACAAGATCATCTAGTCCAACTATTCCCCTATCGCCATTACTACCCACTAAGCTACTAACTAAATCTCATAGCACCTCACCCAGATGACTCTTGAACATTGCCAGGGACAGCGACTCCATCACCTCCCCAGACAGGACATTCCAGTGCCTGACCACTCTTTGAATCATAAGGGTTGTAAGTGACCTCTGAGGATAATTCTTCCAATCCCCTGCTAAAGCAGGTGCCCAAGAGTAGGGATCACAGGAAAGTGGCTAGGCAGGTTCCCTCATAAGTGCCCCTACCTGTGGTCCTCCATTGGACTTCCTCCAGCAGTTCCCTGCTCTTGTGAACTGAGAAGACCAGAAATGGACACAGTATTCTAAAATGTGGCATTACCAGGGCAGGACAGAGGGGAAGGATCACATCTGTTAACCTGCTGGCCACAGGTCAATGGATTTTTAATACTTCCCAGGATACCACTGGCCTTATGGGCCAACTAGGGCACACTGCTAGCTCATGGCCAAGCTGTTGTCCACCAGCACACCCTAGGCCACCTCTGCAGAGGTCCTCTCCAGAAGGTCAGCCCCTAATCTGTACTGATGCAAAGAGTTATTTCTCCCTAGGTGCCTTTGCCCTTGCTGAATCTCATTGGGTTCCTCTCTGCCCAACTATCCAGCTAAGGATCAAACAAACGATGAGATTCAAATATGCCTTTAATATGAATACAGCTGTAGTACAGCAGCTCCTGTGGTAAATTATTCCCTCAGAGTAACTGAGAAGTAATTATTACAAAGTTATTGGGTTATCAAACTTCTAATGATGTTATAATTGCTTTCGTTACATAATTGATTTGTCACAAATGCTCTTATTACAATTATTATTGACCTCCTGCCACTGCTAAAATGTAATTAAAGGTTCAGTTCTGTTTAACACACTGCCCTTACGGACTGTTGAAGAATCAGAGAAGCTACAAAAGCATACAGTCTCACTTTTTGGTTTCACAATAGGAGACCTAGGGCAGTTATTTTTCCACCTCTTCTCTAAAAACTTACTTTCTTTGTATTTTGTTTTAGTGTTTTAATGCCCCACTCTGTGTATTTAGCAAAGCCTTATTTACCCAATAACAACATGTTTCTTTCCAAGTACAAAACATTTTGTTGTCGCTCCGCAGTTTTGTCTTGTATGCACTCTACATTTGTGCCAAACCAAAATCAGTTTCTCCTCTTCTTTGCTTGGTATTTTTCTTCCTGATGTAATAACAGTACAACCACTTCCAAATTTATTTTAACAGCTTGTGCTTAACTATCTTTCCTATTTGTTCCTCTGGAGACTTTGCCAAATCCAATAATTCAGAATAAAAGAATAACAGGAAGAGCAATTGTACCACTGGTCCTAACTCAGCAGCCTTTCAAACCAAGCTTAAGCTAGGTAGACTTCATACAGGGTTATATTCAACAAGTTGTCACTTTCAAATGGCATTCCAGATTTGCAAGAAAACTTCTGAAAATCTAAAATCTTGCATTTTTGATATGTTTATTCATCATCACTGGTACTTCCATGTAAATCTACTTAAAACCCATATTCTTCCCTCCCCTCATCTCAGATTGCTCTGGAACTTAACTGATGGAAGTTAAAGTGCTTGCTAGCAACAGGAGGCTAATGCAGTTTAACAGCTTCAGAGAATTCCAGAAGTCAAAGATGTAAACTATTCCTCTGCCTACAATCATGCTGTGTGTACAGAGAGGACCACAGTTTAGGAGCTTTATACAATTAAAAACACAGAATGGGGAATTTTTGTTTGTTGTTTGTTTTCATATTGTTCTGTCCTTTACGATTAACCCAACATGATTAAGCACTAGGAAAAAGCAATGAAGTTAAGGATGTAAAAATACTTTAAAAAGAAATATTTCTGCAGTGCAGTAGTTTATGCATACATTTAATAAAAAATGAATATAATAACAGTAAGAAATAATGCTGAAAAAATAGAAAATAACTTTTTTCATCAAAAATTAACAGTAAGTAATTATTTCTGAGTTTGGGACATTCAAATTAGTGCATTAATAAACAGGGAGGGAGGAAAAAACAAATTTATATAAAATAAGAATATACTGAAGAAGGGCTAAATGAATCATGTGATCTAAGAAACAAAAACCCCAAGGAGTCTTCTAAGTTGCCTTTATACCTCAACATAACTCTTACCTGTGAAGGCATCTGGCATAACACAAGCAGAATGTATGTGATACTGAGAAAAGATTCCAAGAAAAGTGTAACAGAACCTGACCTGTATTGCTGTTACACTGATGTAGATCAGCAGTGACTTCAGTGAAGTCAAGGGAAGAAGGAGGAGTCCAGCCCACCACTCAGCAGCCATATTCATACATAGTCCATTAGCTGACAGACAACAAGATGAAGTTGTAATATGCAGATGAACTTCGAAAGGCAGATTTAAGAATTCAAATTGACCTCTAATAGCTTGCACCTTATCTCACCATTTAAATTCTTTCAAGGATCTCCATTAAATAATATTACATTCAGAACAAACCACTAGCTATTTGGCAGTTTAAATCATTAGAGGAGATTTGAAAACAGGCGAATCAGCTTTCTCATTTATCCTGCAGACTGCTGTCACTTAGGTGACAAAAACAACAGACAAACAGAAGGAGCACTCTCCTGTGAAGCAGGAATTACAGTTTTAACTGAAGAACTCAATGAGTTAAGATAACTGCATCACGTAAAATAGTGTCAATTGGCTTAGGAGAATGCAGGCCAGAAGTCAGATAGCCTCTTCAAGCTCTACCAACTTGGAGAGCACTTTATAAAGCACAAGGCTTTTGTTTAATACTTTTAAAATAGGGCTATGTTCTATGTAAAAATCAGTGGAACAAAATTCACAGAATTACAGAAAGACCTGGGTTAGAATAGACCTCCCACATTCATGTATCAACTTACCACACACAATACTTGTTCAACTCAGTTAGACACAAGTAAACTATTCACACCTCCTCTTGTATTAATTCTCTACAAGCTTAGTGAGCTGAATCAATTCCTTACAAGATCAGATGAAAAGAACTGAAGCCACACAGGCAGAAACGTAGAAGGATGCTGTATCTTTTCGGTGCCAAAAGCTCTTAGGTCATTTTAGTGTATCTAACTTCAATCACAAGTAAGAGTGTCTGGAAATTCAATTTCATTTTTCATTCTTAGAAAAACCTGTTTTTGTTACAGTAGTGTAGCAGAAAGATAATAGGGCTAGGCTCCCAATGTTTAAGAGCTCTTCAATGGAAATTCACTACACAGAAGAATGTTCACACTCTTCAGAAGAAGCGATCTCCAGCAGGCTGGTGTTGCTGGCAGAGAGGTGGAAGAGTTCACTTAGAGCTGAAGAAAGCCAGCAAGGATTTTTTTTCTTCCCAATTTGGAAGCAGAATTTTAACAAAAGAACCTTCTTCTTTCCAAAAGCTCCCTGGTATTTGAGTGCTCTGCTCAGGACTGTACAAATAAATTTAAGTACCATTTCTTAGATATTAAATCTCTCTCCAGTGCACTCTGTTTGAAAGCACTTTAGGAACACTAGGTTGAAATAAGATGCCAAAAGAAAATTCAAACAGCAGGGCTGAAAATAATCAGATCTTATGTAAAAATATTCAGGGAAAGCTTCTCTCAAGGGCTTTATCTTACAATGAGGCACAGTCTGACAACACAAACATCCATTGCTATTACTCTGATAAAACATAAAGCACAATACCTATTAAAATTATGTTATTAATTATCATTCTTAGAATCCTGAAATAGTTTTTCTAGCTGTAGAAAGACAGATGAAATTTGATTAGTTTCCTCCTCTGCCTCCCAAAGAAGACTGAAGCTAAGTATCATTAAAATATATCTTCCTCTATGAATTATTAGTAAAAAAATCTGTTAGATGCCTGATGATCCATTCTATTTCAAGAAAGAGCAAAAATACAGATCATTACAGTACCGACGTTATTTTCTTGCTGTTCTGAGCTTAAACTTAGCGAATTTATTCCAGGAATATGGCTCTTTTTTGGAGCATGACACAGTTAACCGTTTTCAACAGCATGCTTAAGTAATTGTTAGTTACAGGATCCTATCACACACCTACATTTTTAAACCACATTTACACATCCTTTCCTATTCCCACATATAATAGTATAAAATATTGTGGGCTATGTAGATTAATAACTCCAATAAGAATGTATATAGAAACTGGCAAAGGATTATTGATTCCTATCAGATGTAATTAATCACTCTGCCAAGTACTTTTCCTTACTCCTGTGCTAAATTCAAATTCAATTGGCGATCATCAGTCTTGACAAGGCTGACATCGAACCCTTTGCATGTGCCAATGGGTCATCTATCACAAGAGGTACCACCAGATGTATTACAGATTTTGTTTAAATTTGTCTCTTACAAAAACCTCTCCTAATATATGTAAAAAGCAATGAAGTTAACTGCAATAATGACAGCAGAAATTGCCACCTACTGAGTGTGCAGGTGACTTCCCGTGACACCTTACAACACATTCCATGAAGTACAAAGGCTCACAATCACTGTTAGCTGTCTAATGAGACTGTGTATGGAGATACTACCAACAGAGTCCAAGAACCAAAGACAGCCTTAAACCTCAGCAAAGCCCATAGTCATACCTATTACGTTTCTCCCCATCAAGAAGAGCAACAAAGTTCCTGTATTGCAACAGTGGCAAACGCAAGACACTTGCAGGAAGAAGCATGCGACTGGTTAGTATCAAGAATACAGACTTGATGGGAACTGAGCAGACAGCAGACACCTTAAGGCACGTAACAGAGAGGTCGACATGTTTCAGCAAGAAAATTGTTAGTGGCCATTTAGGAAAACATTTTACATTCTATTTTCCCCTCTTTCATGTGAATGAACTACGTTAAGGCACACCAAAGCTCCAGTCCACCAATGGAAAATAAATAAATAAATGAATTCCATGAAATCAGTCACTTGCAGCTCTTGACAGAGTGGCAATATGCTGGCAGAGAAGGCACAGTCTCTAAGGTTTGCAATACTAAATAGTTTTTTATCTAGATGCAAGCTCTATTATTTTTTACCTCCCAATATTTGACAGCATGACTTTAAAAAAAAATTAAAAGTAACTTATAAAGCATGATATATTAGCAGCATTGTAATATACAACCAAAAGGCACAGCAGGAATTCTCAATACCCAGAAGGCAACCAAGCCTGAACATTCTAAAGGTGAAATATGGAAGCAGGGAAATACTACCACTGGCTCAGTTAAACAGCTCAAATCCAGCCCTCATACCTGAGGAAGTTCCTATTGAAACTGCATCAGTCAAGGTGACCCCAAAGCAGTTTCCCTGGGCACTCATACTGCAGAACCCATCCTAATTATACTGCACAGAAGTATAATTAGCTCCAGGTAGAGAAACACTTCAAGGCCCAAACAGGGCTTCACAGCCTTTAAAAATGTGTAGAAATTAGCTAAAGATAATTGAGTTTTGTTGTCAAAGATTTTTGTATATTGGTTTGTTTCTGTATACAACAATGAAAGCATTCACCAAAACAGCCAGCTTTTAACACACTGTTTTCAAATTCAAAGCTTAAAAGCACAGAAGTGCTGGCAAAAGAGAAACAAGTTCACAGACCTGGGTTTTACATGCTACATTTCAAGTGGACCTGAAAATAAATCTAAGAATAATGCAGTGCATAAAATGGGGGAAAAAATGTTTTTTGAAAGACTGCTGACCTGTAAAACGTGCACTCCATATTCCTCCCATCCCCAAATGCACTCCTACGCACTCCTATCTGAGCAAAGTCTGTTCCATGTCTCCCCTTTACCCCACATAATATTCAGGAAAAAAAGCTCTCACTATAGCACATTGCAAGCACCAAGGAAGCTCTGCCCATCTAGTTAAAGGATAGGAAGGAACAGGAAATATAATTTCAATAAAACCATGCACTAGCCTGCTATCTTGAAATATTTTGTTTGATCTCAAATACAGAAAAAACAGAGATTTCTGTACATGGTTTTATTTTATAATATCTTCTGTCTTCAAAAGAATGTTTCATTGTAAAGCAGTCTGAGATAAAAAATGGTATCTAGTTTGTTCACGACAAACACATTTATGGGGGTGTACCACACCAAAAACACATTCCTCATATAAGATTTTCACTTGGAATTCCAAATACTTCCAGAGATAAAAGCATGAGGAAATCTACCAATGCACTTCAGAAAAACTGAGATTTTCACTCCGTTTTCATGTTTTGTAGGTGCATTTCTCTTTGTAAGCCCTGGGAAAGGACCCCACAACTCATTACACGGAGCCCTCCTGCAACTGGAAAGGACTTTCTCACACCAGCCAGGATTAAGCCTCCCCAAACACAATGAAGAAACACACAATGCTGCCTTTGCACTTCATAATAGTGGCTTTGCCCAGACTACAGCATTAGCTCAAGATAATTTAAAAAGACAATTTAAGTGTTTTCTACTGCTTAGTACACCACCAAAAAATAATAAAAAAACAACAAACAAACAAACAAACAAAACAACAAACCCCATAATTTCCTGATGATGTAATTCATTTTTGGCAGCCTTCCTCCCAAAAAATCCAAACTATCAAAAAATATGAAACCCACATTAGCCCAGGCACAGAACAGTGCTGGCAAGTCACCTGTACCCTGCAGAACTCAGCAGTCAATGGAGACTGACAAGGACTACCAATCTCACCCCACTCGATGTACAACATCTGTTACTATGGTAAAACTTCAAAATTGCAATACCATAAGGCAGCAGGAAACAGGAAGAAAAAAAGTAAATCCTAAAACCATTCTGGAAAGAAAATAAAGCAAGCCGGAATAAATACGTATGCATTTTGATGCATTTATTGTCAATGCAATTAATTTTACTCTTTCTATTTAGAAATAGAATATAGCAGAAGAGAAACAGCTTTAGAGGAGGATTTCCACTACTAGACATAGAATTACACCAACTCCAATCGCTCTTCAAAATACATATTCTAACTGTCCAGATTTCATGTTTTTAATATATATTTTTAATTACATGTAAATACATGCAGCATAACACATTCTATAATAATGCTGACAGCAAAACACAGATAGTGGATCTGGGCTTGGCATTTTACCAAAGCCAGTTCACCACAAAGAACATCACCTCACACCTCTTTTTGATTTTATGGCTTTCTATTAAAGTTGTAATCTTGGATGTTATAACACCATGTCAACACACAATGAATAAACTTTTGCCAGAATGATCAACTGATGTGTGTGTGGTAGTTGTGCTTAATGGTACGCATACAAGAGTTTCTGTAAAGTTTTATAATTGAATATGTAAAGCATGTACAAATATGATGGATATCCTGAGTACCTTTAAAGCAGCAAGTGTGAACAATGGACAGCAGTACATAATTCCTTCGTGTGAGTAATGCACCTTGTAATTAACGGACTGTAAATGCCTCACAGTCTTAAAGGAGGTTCCACCCCCACATCCTGCATAGTGCTTCCCAGATTAGTAATAACTTGGAGCTATTACTTCAATATACAAATAATCTCTGATTATTGTACTTGATCAGGATTTATTTCTACAAAACTGTACTTTGAAATGTGTTTTTTAAAAATTCTGCTGTGAGAATCAACACATGATCTAAAATGTGATTTTAAATTTAGAAAGTTTACAACCATTAGAAATTACTCTGACATTGACACAAGGTCAGTAGAAGCTATTGGCACCTGTTTTAGATGCAGCAAATCATCATATCTCACCTGAGAGCTTCAGATACTTCAAAGTGAATGGTAATTTAATTATTAAATTGACAGCAGTTTAATAAATACTTCATGCTTAATATTACTCAACAAAACAATAAACTAGGAACTAATGTAACATGGTAGAAAGCATGGGTCCACAACTTCTATGTATGACATACCTCTCAACCAAACTGACATGGTGCTAAAGCTACTGAGTTTCTTCATGTCTATAAAGAAAAAAAAAAAAAAAACTGTAAGCCTAAGAAACACTTAGGTCCCCAGTTTCTTGAAATTCTGAACCTAATGCCCAATAATGGTACTGTATTCATTTTTGGTTACACTGAAAGTCAGCACGTCCTCCTTTCCTAAGGAGGACCATTTGGTTTATCAGTGTGTGTTTACATTGAGTTAAACAATGAAAGATTGACTAAAATATATTTAAAGCTAATATCCAGGGAGAAATGATATCCTACCAAGAAGGCTTTCCTATTGCTAAATGAATCTTTGAAGTATTTAAATATTTATGACATCATGAGCATATAAGAAAGCAGCCTGAAGAATGCCTACAAGAATGAGACTCATTCTAGTTTGTCCATGCACTTGAAACATCCTGACCCTTGCACTGACTTTTAGGAAAGCTTCTTTTAGGAAGCTATCAGTTTCTGCTGAAGTGAATGTGTGGTTTTCCCTGACAACCTCATGGTGACGTTTCAGAAATAAACTCAGTGAAAGACAATTATGATCTCTGGTTTTTATCTAATCTCATCAGTATTCAAGGAATTATCCATTTTTCATACAGTGGATTGCAGATTTAAAAAAAAAAAAAAAATAGTGTCTGGTTGACTGCCTCCTTTGATGCTGGAACAGACTGATTGTTACAACCTATCACAGGATTCAAGTGGAAAAAACTAAATTCATTTCATTTCCAAATGACATCTCTGGGCTGAAGGCAATGAAGAGGGACAGAAGTAAAATATTTGTGACAGAAAAACATTTTAAGAGGAAGACAAAATATAAAACTAACACTTCCAAACATTTCAAACTGAAGTTTGAGCTATAAACTCATGGCAGTATGAAACTTAAATTGCTAGACTGAAGGAGAATGAAGTGCTGTGCTGTTCAGTATGTAATTCAATGTGATGCAATGCAGTTCTCAAAACACTTAGTAAAGAAGACAGGCTGTTTAGTCCCATAGAAGAGTTCTGTAAGAAGTACTGCTGGCCTGAATGCCAGGTTAGAACTCTGTAACACTACAACCTCCCAATTCCATACACAAGAACTTACACTAAACAGTTATATTTAGTGAGTTAAAAACAGCTAAAATATTGCTGGCACAGAAGATAGCCCCCTATATGTGCAGATGTATTTTGGTAAGAAGTGTTTTGATGAAGAAAGCAATAGGTTAATGAGATCATTAATGAGAAATGAACAGTACAACGATTCACACTTTGCTTTTGCAAGGAGTTCTATCAGCACCATAAGCAAACATGAATATCTCACTAGTCACCATTTATATGAAACCTGTTTCATGCAGTGCTATTGCTTCTAAGCACCCACCAAACTGCTGAGAGATGTCCAGTGGCAACTGGTGGTTTGCTGAGTTTTAATAAATGCACTCATTTTGTTTCTTTCTGCTTTTTTTCCCCTATTGAGCTTTTTTCCTTTCTATTTACTTAAAAGAATTCCATCAATTATTGCTTCCAGAAGGACTATATGCACTAGGTCGCAAAATAAAACACAAAAGCATTACTTGTCATTATAAGATAGCTTGTTTTATATATTTTTTTTTTTTGCTTGCCAACCTGTAAGACCAACTACTACTTAATGAAATTCATTGATGTGTAGCTACGTTAAAAGAATAATACACTTCTAAAATCAACATTCAAAGCTGATTGTCATGCTCATTTTGCAATAACCAAAGCTCTTAATTCATCTATTAAAACATTAAAGAGGGAATACTTGCTTTGCCTGATCAATTGATCAAAAGAAAGCTGTATGCTTATGACCTAAAGCCAATGAAAGGGAAATGGGAATCTTTCTACCCAAATATTCTCAAATTAATCACATCCTTTTCTGCATAGATCACTGAAATAAATATACAGGAAACTCAATGAAAAAGGCAACAAGAAATTGTTTTGAAGCCATATTGGAATGGCTTCAAAAGCCCATGGAGAAGCTCCTTCAAAAGACAAAACGGCTTCTCCCTCTACATAGAAGCAGAATATCTTGGCAGTAAATGCTGGAAGATGGGAGCTATTCTATTTCAAGCCCAGGTCACAAGGAGGTGAAGCAGCTACAAAACAGTAACTCCAAGGCCTCTACCTTACACCAATTTTTTCATTGAAACATAATTGAGCTACACATCATTACAGTTAGCATTCTTTACTCAGTTGAATTTCATGCCAACAAAGACACAGTATTTGTATGATATGCAAACACATTCTGCCTGTGACCTGCAATGGGTGGAAGGCAAGAGAGAGGTGTTCTGAGTACTTCATGCTGCAGTCCCAGTATACAAGATAACTAAAGTAAACTGTACCAGAATGCACAAACTACACTCTCTCACTAATGGAACCATTAAATTACATGTAATTACAATGCTAAGTTCTGCATAGAAAAGGAGAGCATACAACTGCTGAATGATTTTACTGACATGCTGTTATAGGTGTGAAGTTCAATACACAGAAAAAAAAAAAAAGAAAAAAAAAAAAAAGCCTTCTAAAAGAAATGTACCCATTGCACAATTATTTGAAAACAAACAAAAACCCTGTAATTATTGTTTTTCACAGTAGCTCTTTGAAACCAATGCAGCTGGCCTCAAATTATTATAGTTTCACAAAGCACTTCCACAATCCTGCAGTGAATGGCTTCGCTCTGACCAGGGCAAAAAGTGAAAGGGCGAAGGGTTCCAAAGACTCTGACTGAACAGAAGTTTGATGAGTAATCACAGATGAGTTGCTTGCATGCACAGATTTTGTGCCTACTTCTCAACTCTTTCCCTTGAAGTGGTGGCAGAATGCTGAGAAGAGGATTCTGCAGATTTGTGACTGGTGAGGTAGGTCGGATTTAATACCCCTTAATAGCTTCCCATCACTCACTGCTGGGAAAACAAAACAAAAAAAAGCCTTTTGCACTGACCATTCAAAAGTCATCATCTAAGGCATAATAAACTGATACTCAAACATGCTCCCTTTGAAACCAGGTTTACTGATGTTGGCTGCAAAACTTTAATGCTAAAATCCATTCCATCTAAGACCACACCCTGTCAACAATAAAACAGTGAGGAAATCAAAATATTTATCAATTAGAACCATTTTCTCTGACACAATTGAAGCAATTTAATCTCTTATGTAAGACCAGAGAACACTATTAGTAACAACACTGAGTCAATAGTACGTACTCCAATTAAAGTAAGCTGGAAAAGTAACATGGGAAGTTCTCTCTATATCTGTCATGAACATTTTCTGTGATGACAGATGGAAGAAAAAACACAAAAGAAGTCAGTCTGTCCACTAACTTTAAGCCTCATCAGGTAAACAAGTCTCAGAAGTCCATCAAGCAGAATCTAATCTGAATGGAAAGGCAATTTCACCAGACCACCTATTCTCTTAACAGCCCCACCACCTCTAAGACTCAGTCTTTCCTAATGCATCAGCCATAATCAGTGAGAAGGATGCTGCACAGATGTGAGCACTCCATCTCCATTATGAAAATTGGAATCATATCTATCTGATATTAGCACAAAACCAAATGTCTCGCTACTACCCAGAACGTCTCCAGCACAAAAAGGAGCAAAATCTAGAGGAGAGAAAAAGATGGGATAGAATCTCAGCCTCTTCAGAGGGAAATGCATGGGCAATCTATCCACCACAGAAGCCCCTGATTTTTCTAGTGAATCAGTTGCTTTTTCTCCCAGGTGAAGAGTAAGTGTTAAGAACACTGCTAACAGTGTGGAAGATTGTCACTACCGGAGGCTGACAACAGGCAAGGATGGTATATCCTACCAATTCTGCAAGTGATGAGAAACATGCAAGGGCTGCTCTCAAACCTGTTGCACAAGAGACTGCAGTGTCCGTAGGGAATGGTGCTTTGCATTGCTGCTGTTTCAATACGCGTGGTGGAGAAACATTTGTGAGGATGAATGACTGAAGAGTTGCAATGGCAGGGAACAGTTCCAATGCCAGCAATGGAATGCAGCCAGTACTATCCTTGATGCCTGTAAATGGTTCCGGCAATAACGACAAAAGCCAGCTGATGCTGCTCAGCCACATGGAAAATCAAATTTGCAGTGTTTGCTGACAGCAATCCACAGCCAGAGATGACTGCTTTGGCAATGTCACCTGACAATACCCCTTGGTGACCCCAGATACAATGAGAACTTGATAACGAGATACAGCATAGTTTGGAGAAAACTAAAGGGACACTGCTTTTATCATTTGATACCAAAATAGTTGCACTACAAATTTCTAGGGCTGCTGAAAATAATAAGATCAATCAGTTAAAAGTGGGCACATATAACAACCTTGAAGTAACAGTTTTCTTCTCTCATGGCCAGGACATTACAAAACCGATGACAGTACAACCACCCCAAGCACACAATCAGAAGGAAGACTTGGGCCAAGATAGCGAGCAAGCACAAAGCAATCTGTTTACTGCTGGAGAAGAGCACATGAAGCCAAATGCTGTTTCAGATGATAAAAGGAATTGAAATGGCATCATCCAAATTTTAGTTATACTTTCACTAGGGAGAAAGAAGGAACAAACCACACACGGGAAAAACAGAAAAAAGACTTCATAGTCTCAAGTAATTGGCACAAATACACTCATCTTTAGAATGAGCATGTGACACAAAGAAAAATCCTGTTCTTTAGAACAGCATACAGGCAACATAAAAAGGATTCACCACTCCAAAGGAATAATACTACAGCCCCCTGGTTAACGGATGTGGGCTGCTGCTGAGACGCATCATTTGGGAGCTGTGCTACCTTGGGTGGTTAATTGGGTAGTGCTATGGTATAATTGCACACAACTGTTCAGTTTAAGTCCTCAGTTACTGGAATGGGAAAGCGTAGAAAAATTAAGAAAAACTCCAATAATTGCTTTGAAATATATCAAGAAGTTACTTCTGCTCTCTCTCCACTGAGCAGACTTGCCTTCTATAAATTTGGGCTATTCAGCACATCAGCTTTATGTATGTGACAGCCAGTCTAAACTGAAAAAAAAAATAAATACTACAATCCTCACATTGTTATACACAAGATCAGATTCTGGCTGCTCAAGTCTCAAAGAATTTTAGCTGTTTAAAGTCAGTAACTGTTTCACACATTTATTTTTAATGGCTTACAACTACCTACGCAGTTTCAACTTGTGAACTATTTCTGAACTTTAAACGAGTCCAGCAGCTGGTTCCATTCTTGGGAGGGATGGATCCACTGCACAGACACCTTACAAGAACAACATGTTCTAAACACACACGTAGGGGTACTCAATTGCTGAAGCAGAACTAACACTACAGGAAGCTTGTACGTGTTGTTAAGATTGTAAAGAAGAAAGAGCAGACAATTATTTGCCAGAGGACCACATTTAACCAGTTGTTCTTAGCTAGCCAACCGCATGGGTATCACAACCAGGCAGCAGCACTGCAGTTCCACCACCCCACTGCCTGGTTCTGTGCTCTCCCCTGTTCTGAACTGTTTGAACTGTTTCAGAAAGTCAAATACTCAGAGAGCTACGGAAGGTGAAAAAAATCGGAGAACCTGTTCACTGTGGTAGCTATGCGACACACAATCTCTTTGCTACTCAGCACAGCACCTCCAACTATTAAGTTTCTTGCTATTGATATCTCCTGTGTGGACAATCAGAGACTAAATCACCACATCTGTTAACTGGAGTCAACCCTGCCCCACTTACCCATTTTAAGGTTTTCAGGTCACAGCTAAACTACACGTAACAGTACCAAGAAAGCAACTTCTGATGTGCATACAATTATTCAACATGAACAGTAAACAAAATGGTGCTTTCTGTGACAACACATTCACTCCTTTGTGCCTGCTCAGTAGGAACAAAGTTCTCACCCTCAGAACCTCCTCACTGCACTGAACCTCAACGGGCACATTTGTGCACTTTTTATAATTCTAATGCATTACACAACCACTTTATCCACTTCTTTCAACTGGAAATGATGACAGATCACCACCTGATACTACAACAGACATCAAAACACAATGCATCTGGAAAGGCAAGAGATGAGCATACATACAGGCAAAAGAACAAGAAAAAAGGCTGATTAATTTGTACAGATTACAGGGTAATTTCAAAAATGACTGTTTTCAGAACTGCGTTCTCACTGATTCTGGGCTGCATTTTGTTTTTTTCTTATTTTCTGGGAATTTAATTCCTGCTGAGGTAACATATGCACTACAAATAAGAAGACACCATGAGATTGTCCCATGTGATGCTGGTACCCAAGCAGAAAGCATTGCAGCATACACAGCCCTGTATTTGTGCCACAGTTCTTTCTGTTTCCTAGCAGCTGGAATTAAATGCAAAGATACACTCATGATTTTTGGTTAAAAAAAAAAAACAACAACACAGTGCATCATCTAAGTTTACACTGCAATAGCAAGTGGCTACTTCTGTAATTAAAGCAAGTAAGATATGGGTGTTGTTACATCTAATGCAGAAATTCTGCACAGTTCCCACAGCACAGGTATAACTAAATTATACCCAGCTCAGAGCTAGTTTATTATGCAATTAATTCTCCACATACATTCAGAGATGATCCATCACAAACGAGATAACCTGCACTTAAAAACACGAAAGTAAACCCGATTATCTCAGATTTAATTGAGTGGCAATAAAAACACGGCTAGGAGTGACGCCGAGCCTACTGGCCAGCTGCAGCACAGCACCAACACTGAAATCAGGCTTAGAATCGTAATTCAAGAGAAATCCTTCTCACCTGTGATGCATGGCCACATGGATTGCTCAAGCTTACACATTTTCCATCAGACAGACGTTTTGCTTGAGGAAAAAGGGAAGAATTTAACCGAGCACGCTTTGCTATATCAAGCAGCGTTCCCCAGCCCTTCAGCCCGACTGTGAGGGCAGAGCTAAGGCAGCAGCACGAGCGCGCCCGTGGCGCCCTCTGGGGGCCACCCCAGGCACGCCCTCCCTGCAGGGCCCGGAGCTCTGGAACCTTCCAGCACTTCGAAGGCTTCCCGCACACACATATATATGTATAAAACGCAATTTACCTTTTGGCATAAATTTACATTAAATTGGAACTTCATTAAATTTACACATACAAAGTAAATTTATATGACCATGACCAATTTTAATGCATGAAGCAGGAATCTTTGAAAACAGATTTTTCTCCCTTAAGATTTTCCCTCTAAGATAAAGTACCAGTAATGTCAGCTGAAAAGCATGCAGGAGAATTTCTCGGTGGGCTTTCTTGACCCGATTATTTGTAATGGTTAATCACGTTGCTAACATAATCAATAGATATGGCAGAACTTCTGGTACACTGTATCACTGGCAATTCAAAATAGCATGATGTGAATAAAACCTCCTTCAGTTTTACTAAGAACTTAGTGTGCCATTTCTGTTGTGCTTGTTTGTGCTGTTCCTATATACTGGAACAGGTTGCCCAAGGAGGTTGTGGATGCTCCATCCCCGGAGGCATTCAAGGCCAGGCTGGATGTGGCTCTGGGCAGCCTGGGCTGGTGGTTGGAGACCCTGCACATAGCAAAGGTTTGGAACTGGATGATCATTGCGGTCCTTTTCAACCCAGGCCATTCTATGTTTCTATGATTCTATTTTTCAGAAACTAAGCAAAAATGTTTGTTTGATGTGTTAAGCAAAGCAATGCAAATCACTTCCATCCATCAAATGATATTTGAAACCCATGTTAAATCTCACTTTGTTATCCCATATCTTCAGAAACTCTTGGAAGCCAAACATTGAAGATTCAATAAAAAATAACAGTGAAAACAAGCAAGGTCGTAAGTGGGAACAGAGCTCTTGTCTCCGCTAGCAATTAGATCTCCTGGATTCTTTTATGCTTTGCCTTAGTAAATTGCAGGTCATTTCCATCTCTTTCATTTGCTTTTTATTTTTCAGAAAAAACATTTCTTTCTGCCTATTTGCAAACAGTAATTCCCATAGTTACAGTTTTCTGTACACATAATAGGTAAAAATCAATACCCACTACAGTTCTTTTGAAGTGCATGATAAAGCTCAATGCAATGAAAACTAGTTAAGGTTCCCTAGTTCCAAAAGCTCAAACACAGGAACAAATCTACACAAATGAATAATTATTTGGGGGTCAAAGCAATTTGATTATGAATGAAACAAAGTTGTTTTTTTTTCCCTGTGAGAATTAACAGTTACATGTATTTGTTACTTTTTTTCCCTACCTTTTTAAGTTACATATGTTAACTTTTACACCGTTTACTAGGCTCATAATATCCACTTCTCACACCCACCACTATCCTGAAGAATGACTTATATAAAATATATAGTGCTATTCATTCGAAACCCATGCTAACACTGGAATGCTCTCTCTCTAGATTTACTAAGGAGCCTCCAGAGTCCCATTACATTGTAGGAATGCAATATACATATGTTACCTGAAAGCAAAATATTAAGCTAAATAAAATAATCATATTTACCCCTAAATCTGTATTTTCAAAAAATTGCCTAGCTGCTGCTTACCACCAGTGAATGGAAAGCAGAAGACACTTATTTCTGCAGTGCAAATTCCAAAGGTTTTCTAAGCTGGCATTATTCTTTTTGGCTTCAAAGAAAATCTTCCTAAAATACTCTACAGAATCTCTGAGGAAAGCAAACAGCCAGCATATGCTAACAAATAGCTTGTGTCTATTACAGATACACTGACCAGCTTCAGAATGGAGTTGGCAGCTCTAATCAAGTGCTGCTCTGCAGCCCAGGAGGCCTCAGAGAAACTGGAGAACTGTGTCAGCCATCTCTCCACAAAACACCAAGCAGTTCTACTCAATGAGTCTGTGCATGCCACCCTTTTTACCTGGTGATATTTTCTATTTGCATAACAGCCAATTAAATTATGGTTTTGTGGGAGATCTAAAACGACAGCACAGTTTTCATAGCAATGCTACAGACTTTCAAAATCAGTGGAAGCCCTACACCAAACTTTGTGTATCCTACAGCTGGCTAAAAACTGACTTCTTAAAGAACCTCTTTAAAGCAGTGAAGTTGCTGTAACCAGTTTTGTACGACATCCTTTTTCATAGTTTCAACTCACAGGCAGATGTCAAGGTGTGCTTTTTATGCTCAATAAAATAAATTGATTTTAAACACTTTCTCATACCCTGAGTTTATAGCTACTGCATTTAATCTCATGTTTTACTCTCTATTCCTTTTCTTTCATGATTCACTAGGACAAATGAAGTGGGAAACATTGCACATTACTCCTATTAAGTATATGGCATATTTAATCATCCTCATTTCCCCTTGTTGTCCAAGATAAAATACAATTTATCACCTGAAGATGCTTGTAGCTCCAGTTCAAAGTTCAGGTGGATGATTAAAACTATCAGACCTTTGTAAGATTCCACAAAAGAAGAGATTTCATCTGGAAGAGGAAAACATCCAAAGTTACAGGGTTTTTTTTCTATTATCTATCTGTGGAAAAGATATAAACTCTCACATTCGAGGTTGTAAGGCAGCCTCAGTTCAACTGGAGTCAAGATGAAAGCTCTCCTCTGCAAGGGTTTTCCATCATTCTCCATTTCATGACTGTTCCTTTCCCTCTGAAGGTGAACTCTCCCCACAGAACAAATCAAACCTCCAGTCCACTGGTCCAAGTTCTGGCAGCCACACAACATTCAGCTTTTAGCAAACAAGAAAAGAATAAACAGACCAACTGTCAGGTGGGATTGTTTTTCTTCCCCCTCCAGCATGGCAGTGCTAATTAAGTTTTCCCTAACTAGAGTGACTTGATGTGAAGACAGCTTACATAACCTAATGGAAATTATGTGCCAAAAAAAAAGCCATATAAATGACTGAACAGGACTCTTGAGTAAAGGGAGTAAGTATTGTATGAAGGCTGAGTAAATAAAGTACTTCACAAAATCTTGATCCTTTCTTACCGCTTTTTCGTTGTATATAATCAATATACCACTATCACAGGATGAAAAATGTGACTGTAAATGTTTTACTGCTGTCATATACCATCCTGCAAGCGCATTTATAGACCTCAATTTTTACAGTGCCTTGCTATATTGTTAGAAAGTTATTCCTCATTAAGCATATTGAAGAATATAATATACGAAGAGCTTTAAAGTTAATGTTTCTCAACTAAGAATAAAAAAAAATACAAAAAAGCAATGATAGGGCCAAGTTTCTTTGTTGTTTTTTTTTGTTTGTTTTTTGTTGTTGTTGTTTGTTTTTTAAAAAGCAGCACATATTTAATAATCATGACCCTATATCTTTTAATTAGACTTGCACTCTAAATAACTTGCCATTTCTGAAAAGAGAGCTCAGGACTGTAATTGTCATAATGAGAACTCAACCAGCTGACAAACCAACTTATTTTTACTGCCAGGAGCAACTTTATACTGCCCCACTCAGCATTGTGTGAAGGTCTGAAAGATGCTCTAAATTTTACCAAAAGGCAGGTGTTTCTTCTTTGCCATGGTAAAGAGCAAGCCAAAATATCCTTCCCTCTCCCCTCCCCCCCTCCTTTAGTATTTTATGAAGTCTACTTATGTAAGAGCAACTATTACGGAAACATCAATAAAGAAATGGCATATGTTACCAAGAAAGCACATAGACAGTGCCTAATGCTCAGTTCTACATTGATTGCTGCTGTAATATCTCAGAAGCCATTACAAATACCAAAAGGTTTACTCTTACTATCACGAAAGTAAAAAATCTCTTTTTACAGATGATTGAAAGGAGTAACAGAGAGAAAGAATGAACTTAAGACAAAACTGAAGATTAGCTTATAGTATGATATATAGGGATTGTCACTGGCTATAACTCATCCATTGCTTTATGCTGTGGCATTTTACCTTATATCCATTTGAAAGTACTCAAAGTCAGCCTGGTTTTTGTCTGCAAACTATTTCTTATAATAATCTATTTTACTTTCCATTTTCCTAGATGCAATCCAAGGTGATTTAGAAAATCAACAGAAGACATCACTTGTAATTAAGTAATTTCCTTATATTTAACTGTATGTTCTGACATCTGGTCAGAAAGAGCAAACTACGAAATTTACAGTTTCTAAATTATGCATTCTCTTACAGAAACCAGCTCCCCAACATACATGTCAGTTTTTTCTATCAAAAAATACTGTTCTTGCTTTGTCTTCTATCAGATGCCTATTCTACAGTCCAACGGAATGATTGAGTATTCTGTTAAGTCTCTGTGCATGTGCAAAAGCCTGAAGGCTACAGATTAACGGGTCCCCATCAGAACTCCTGCACAGGAACAGCCATGGCTCTTCTGTAAAGAGCACCTAGTCTTCCACCCTCCTCCTCAGTCACTTTGCTCTGTGTACTGGATGAGATTACAGGAGAAGCATAAGGCCATCAGCTTCCCATTGTACAACACAAGGCTAATGAAAGCAGAATGTTTAAGCAGCTTGCCTGGGTTTGAACGTGCAGTCAGCTTCAGAAAGCTGAAGTGATTTTGGCTGTGGAGTTGTAACCATATGACAACATATCCTTAATTTCTCACATCTCTTCCTGAAGCTGAAGTCAATTATGTCTAATAATGTTCAGTTTTCTAGTCCGTCAATGCTGCCATGACAGAGATACTAAAAATAAAACAGTGAAATGTTCAAGAGATATACTTAGCAGTATTATAGTCCAATGACTTAAATAGTGCCATTAAAAGAGACATAAAACAATCTTTCTTTTTGATACCATGTTTGTGAGGGAGTTTAGAATATAACCTTTAAGTTCTGCATACATACCTGTAAGCACAGTGCATTAGGTGACAGTGCAAGACATTTCACACTTGGATAGGTTGACTGTGTGACATTATGCAAAAGCTAGAGATAAACATGCTTAATGATACTGAATGTGTTCAAAGCAACTCTGTTAATGCAGTGATGTCAGCTTCAAACACATCAGAGAGATGTCAGACTGACTCAAGCTGCTACAATCCAGAAAAGCAGAGATAACATTTGTAAAGCTAAAACTAAATTTTAGTCCAGAATTTTTTTAAAAAGTTAAATAATTTGGAAGAGTGATGTAAATACACTGGCACAACATTGGACCTTAATGAAATAAAGAAGAAATAAAGAAGCTTCAAGAACTTTCCAAGTTTGACTCTCTTTTCAGGTAGACTTTCTTCAGTGAAGTGGATTCAGTTTTGTAGATTTAAAGTAATTGCTGTATTTTTTCATTGTTTTTCACATGCATCAGTGAGTAGCTTTGCTTACAGGACTGGACATTATTAACCACGTATTCTCCTTGGCACAAAAGCACAGCAGTTCATTATGCACTAAATCATTTCAAGAGCTTTATGCTAGCTTTGATGAATCAGCAATCTTTTAACCCTCAAACCTCAAATTTATAGCTACAGTTCACACTTCTGGAAGCTACAAGGTTTTGGTTCTACTTCCATCTCGCAGAAAAACCTCTCATATGTTTTCACTGAAGAAGTGGAATACAAGTATGATCCCCTCAGTACAAAGTAGCTGAGAACATTAATAAGCAATAAGAATGTAGCACTCATAATCTCTGGGCAACTGAGTTGTCTCAACAGCAGCAACTCATTTTGAATGTAGTCCTACTCTGAAATCTGGGCTGCATTAACCAATATGTGAAAAGGCTATGATACATAAAGGTTTACATGACACTCACAACTAAGTACCTCTTTAGTGAATCGCTTCTGTTCAATCATTTTGCTTTTATACTACTTCCATCATGTTTAAATCTCACTCAGCTGGTTTTGAAAGCAGTTGTGTATAGCTTGCAGCAGAAATTAATACAGGTATTTTCATAAAGATACGTTACTTGATTTTCAGAGTAGGAGATGCCATAAAAGAAAACAATAAAGTTTGAAAGAAAAAAAAAAGCAAGCTATGGGAGTTCACATTTGCAGGCTAGACCAGATGAAAAATGAAACCTCTTATCCTCATTTCCTCCCCTTTAATAAAGGCATAAGACCATCCAAGAAATTGACCGCAGGTATCACGGAGAAAACTGGAAAGTAAAATGCACACCATTTTAAGAGTATGAAAAATACACTGACATTTCATTTAAAGCTCTGTCAAAAATCCTTCTGAAAGCACCGACTATATGGGGCATATGAACAAAATGCAAGACTTTCACTTGCAAGGCTCCACACGGGAGCTTTGTAGTAAGCCTGGAGTAACATCTATTTGAATATACAACAAGGGTGAAGTTAGACAGCCCTACATCAAGGTCCTGCCCTGTTTGTCTTTCTCTCTTCTCACCTACCTTCTCTAAATGCTTCATGTGCAAAAATGTTTGGAGGAAAACAAGTTGCCCCTACCAGCTTCATGTTATAAAAGCTGCCACATGAAAATTCATATGGCAGTGGTCACTACGTAGCAAAATACATCTTTATGTTACACTTTTGTTCTTCTAATACAATTCCTTAATTTTCTTCTGGAAACTTACATTTTTATTAATACTGACTATACTGAAGCATCTGTTATCAACATTCCATTTCCCTGTAAATAGAAGCAATCTTCCTGCTTTGTTCAAGGCTATAATCAAGCCAGACTGCAATTTCATATTTCTGCTGCAAGATATTCACATGTCCAGATATATTCCTGCAATACAAATCTAATAAGGAAATGACACATGTGGTAATCTATAATAGCATCCTCAGATTTGCTAACAGGAGTCAACTAACATTTTTGGTTCTGGAATGGAATTCCAGGCTTGCAAAATAGTCACAAAAAAAACAGTGAAACTTGCACTGCTTTAAGACATTTCTTAAAATTTCTCTTTCACACACTATTAAAACAACAGCGAGTATCCCTGCAATATCTAAATTGCCTTTGATATCCAGTCCAAATATGCACTTTTACTGGATTTCAAACCTGTTTTGGTTATTTATGTTGTCTCAGAATGATATTGAAATGCTAGCAAATGTATATAGAGCAACAGAAGATGCAGCCACACCCTTTCTCACACATTTAACAAATCAAAATTAGGATATACAGCAGGAAACACCTGTTTACTTCCTTGCTGTCTTAGATTTGGCTTTTCTAATGATGAATGAGTTTCTGCTGTAAATCATAAATTTCCGGTGGTGAGTAACAGAAAGTTTTCATCCTTATCCTCCTCAAGCTGCTTTGCAGTGCACAGCAATGATACAAAGAGATAATTTTGGTCACATTCTGTTTGCAAGAAAGAAACATTGCTGTATTCCAAGCAAACATTTTACCACATTTCTGCAACTGTATCTGCCAATGTAATCACAGCATCTTCCTACTGTCCTGTTCTTGTCAGAGTACAGTACATTGTAACAGTGGAAGTGGGTTGAGCTGTTGAAGTAAAAGTGGATTAATGCATTATCTCTTCAGAAATCATAGCATTTCTGGAGAACAAGACATCTTCCTGTCCTAACAGGCAAGTCATCATCAGGTTACTAGCAACTGGCCCAGGTCCACTTGGAAACTGAAGAGCACTTCTTTCCATCCTCCCTGTAAGATGCTGCTTGAGAGCCTGTAGTTATTCCTTGAAAAAGTTTGGAAAGTTCACAAATTCTCAGTATAAAAGCACACAGCCTTGGCTTGCCCTGCACCAAGAGTGGTCAGGCACTGGAATGGACTGCCAAAGGAGCTGGTGATGTCACTATCCAACGGGGTTATCAAGAAACATGTAGATGTGCTATTAAGGAATGTGGTTTAGTGGGTGATATTGGTGGATGGTATACAGCTGGACTAGATGGTCTTAGAAGTCTTTTACAACCTTAATGTCTCTATCAGCCTATAAATCAGATGACCTATAGACTGCTGTCTCACAAAGGTGCTGAACTTCACTGAAAACCAGTGCCTGCAGTTTCTGCATCACTCAGTTAAACACTCTGGCAGCAAAGAACCAGGACACAACCCTTTGTCCTTACAATTTTACACCAGTGACCAGCCAGTCTTGTCACCTTGTAATCAGCCTCCAAAACCAAATTCTCACTGAGTCCAGAGCAGAACCCAATACCAGAAACACTTAAAGAAAAGCCTCATACATCAGTGAGGACAGAACAGGCATACATCTTTGGCATTAAAATGAACTATTCTTTTGCCATAAATGTCCTTTGATGATGTTTCAGTCTCTTATCCTAAGCATCTAATGAGATAAGGTGGATTCTCAAGGGTCTACAAATGAAATGTAGCATATGTATACACTGTTGATCCCTCCAGGGAAAATAGGGACAGGAAAAAAAAAAACATCACCTAGCACACAATTTTTTGCCTGCCAAAGAAAACCAACACTCATTCTGAATGGCTAAGCAGCCCTTATGCCACTCAATACATATCCTCTGTCTCCCTTAGATACTATAAGCAACACAATCCCATCCTAAAAAATTCAATATTCAAATAGTAAACCTCTAACCATTCTCTTTATTTAGTGTATTAGTGATGCCTGATTTTGTTACACTATTTCTTTTTTTCCCCTCTAAAATAGAAAAGCATAAATTCTCCAGCAAATTAAAACAATTAAAAATTTAAGTGAGCATTAAGTCAACAACTTGGTGATACAATTATATATTTTCAATTAGATATTCATAGTGTGCAAGTGAATTTATTTAAGCCAGTGTGTATCAGCATCATCAACAAAAATATTCATCATCATTATCACTTTCATCTGGTAGAAATTAGTAGCAGATGTTATGGAACTTTTCCATGTTTATATTCATAAATGCTTGACATTCGTCGATTCAGTTCAAAACAAGAAAACACAAGGAATAATAATCCCACATTCACAGAGCACTATTTTGAACCATAATCTGAGCTTAGTTTCAAGTCACATCTGAAACTGCAGTAGCCACTGTTTTTTAGACTCAGGCTTCAACAAGACAACTTAGTCTGTATAAAGCATGTGAAACAATGAAATGGAATACCGGCTTGCAATTCAGTTCTTGCCCAGTCATGATCAGTATTCCTTGAAAAGTCTATCTGCACCAACAATATACATTTCATAGCACACTATTACATGCCAGTCCTTTTACTCTGCAGACTACTGGTAGCCTACAGCACAAGATTTACTCACACACTACGAGAGATCTTTAAATTATGTATTACAGCAAGCCTTTCTTAAGAAGATTCTTTTCTTAATCCAACCACATCTCTAATTACAAATATTGATTCAGTAATGATAAAAATCATAAAATGAACCAAAACCACCGAGGCAGTTTCAAAACCCAGTACACAATAACCATGATCCCATTGGCAATTAGAGTCAAATAATGCCTGTTCTTTCTCCTAGTTTCTAATCACATCGCACACGTTAGTGATAAAGTCTGGGAAGAGCACAGAGGCATGGGAAATGGGGAAATAAGGTGGTTTCAACAATCAGATTCAGATATGAAACACACTTCTCCAGAACATCAGGTCACAAGTGTGCTTATATTATGTTAAAACACAGGTACAAAGAGGAAACGTTAGCATTTTCCATTTCAATACATCTTAATTTAGACTTCTTCACACATCAACAAGCTCCTTTTGCTTTCATATGGTCACACTACAGATCAGAAAATAAGTCCACTGAACATTACCACTCTTTTCTTCCAGAAGCTTCTTTAATAAATCTATTTCTGGCATGGGAACAAGAAAATGAGTGCCAATACAAAGGGAATAGCAGGGACTCCCACCAAGGAGCACAGGCAACTGCATTTGCTGTAGACCCCATTCATTTATCAGGCTAAAGTAATTACTGCCCTGCCTCCTGGGAAACAAGGAACAAAAAAGAAAAGGACCTACACCACTGAAACATAACAGGAAAGGACAGAATTATTTCCACATTTTTAGTACACCTTGCTCTTCCAGCAGACCCTAATTCCACAAGTTTATGTTATGTCTTCCTAGTATGCTATCTTGCAGTCTGCTTCAGCCCAGCTGTGCACCCTGGTCACCGTGAGAACCTCCAGCACACCCATAGAAGACACAGTATATGTTATGATTTTGAATTAATGGTGAAGAAGAACATCTTTTTAAATTAATGTAAACTATTCCATACGCATGCAGTTATTCAACCATCCTTCAAATCTAAGAGTAAATTTAACAATGAGGTGAAAAAAATTGCAGTATGGTTTAAAGATATTGCAGTAGCTTTGAACACACCAGCTGGTTACTGTTGACAGTGTGAACTGCAACAGCACCAAAATGAACTTGAATTACCTTCCCAGCCATCATTTCTATAACTGCACTGTGGTACATTCTAATTTTCTTTACTCTGTATAATAAAATAGTTCATGCCAACACCACAGTTCACAGGACAGCCTCACTCCAGTATTTCCTGGTCCAGATTTATTGATTTTTTTTTTTAAACACATCTATAGAAAAACACAGCATTTTCTGCAACAAAAGGCTGAGAAAAAGCAAGGAGACACTGATCAGTTGCTGTAAGAACATTGAATATTACCAGATTTTTAGCAGATATGTTCTTTTTGAAACATAGACATTTAATGCAGTAATAGAATCTGATTACCTCTAATCTGATTACCTCTCATCTGTTTGATTTTTGGTTGTTGTGTGGGGAGAAGAATATTTGTCATGTACCCACTGGGATTTGAGCTTCAGTGTTTGTACAATATTCCTATTTTTTCCTCTCCCAAACAGAATTAGAAGCTCCTCATGTCTAGCAGCAGCAGTATCCATAGAATACCTCTGCTCCTCTTGAGCTCATTTCTGATTCACAAGGCAAAAATCTCTTCATTCCTCAGCTATGTGATATTATACCTATACTGTTCTTGACATTTTCAAACCCCTTAAGCTGACCACAGACAAACAAACCCTGCAGAATGCAGGAAGATCACAAGTCTTAAATAAAAGTCTACTTCTTAAATAATCCCCTTACCAGCCCCTTTCCCCCTTACCCTACCCCCACACACACACACACTTTTTTTTTTCTTTTTCGGTTTTCTGTTTGTTTATTTCTGGTTGGTTGGCTTTGTAGTCAAGTATCCTTTCTTCCTGGCAAGAGAAACTTTGGCTAAGCAGAGATCATTTACGTAGTGCCTCACACTTCAGACTAACACTGTTAGTCACACATTCTCACATATTTAAAAAGAGATTGCGTGTAGATTAAATATGAAATGCAAAGTTAAGCAAAGTCTGTTCTACTCAGTATTGTAGAGACCTTTCCCCACCAAGAACAGGGCAAATTGTCTAGTTTAGAAATATCAGCAGAATGTACATTAATCCCACAGATGAGTTATCTTTAATTAAGCAGCACAGAACTAACTGTGATGAGCTGGTTGACAAACCACAGAGTAAATAACAACTGCATCAGTAGAACACTTTAAAACTGTTGAATGTGATCAGCATTAAGAGACAGAGGAGAACGTTTTGCACATGGAAGATGAAAAAGAATTACTCATTTTTGCAACCCTTTAAGAACATTGTAAAAATGAGCAGAACATAAGATTAAAGCTCTGAGGAAGATTCCACAGCCAACAAGCCTGGAAAGCAGCTTTAGTATGGCCATGCAAATTAACATTCTGACTCCAAATCAGACTGAGCCACTGAAAATGAACTATGCTGAACATTCACATGGCAGGTGAGACGATCTAAAACTTGAGTTGCTTACAAAAACAGTGCACAAACATTCAAACATTCAGCAGACCTGGAGTGAGTCATTTATGTGACTTTAGTAAACAACATTACATTTTAGACTGCTTTACTTTTTAAACGTACTAAGAATTTAGTACAATTTTGATCATCTGGAGATGATCTTCAGTTTGAAACTCCTACACAAGTGATTCAAACATTTTTATTTTCAAAAGGAACAGCTGCAAGTACAGAAGAGTTCGGTTTAAGATGCAACTTTGTCATCATAATTTATATCTACAGTGAAAAACAATCAGTTTTTCACCAGTCTGAGGTGGACATCTAAGGCTTTTGCCTATAAAAATTGCTGTAGCTGGATTCAGAATCAGGGAGCATTATATGCCTGGCATTAATATAAAAATGAACTTGTTTTGTATAGCATGATTTAAATTATTTTAAATAAAACATTAGCAGAACACAGAAGGAAATGGACACATGGTGAAAAGGAATACACAGAGACTACTAAGAGACTAGTTATTCCTTTCTTCTGAAGGAAGAGGATGAAGAGCTCACACTGCTTTTAATGCAGAAACCAAATGTCACCACAGAGCTACTATCAGCCCTGTTCCTAATAGTTACCTACTTGTTTAAATCAATACAAAGATGCTGATTTATAGGAGCCGATGACCTGCCATTGACCTTGTAACAGAAAAGCACAAACAAGACAGGACCTATTGTGATCCCCACATGAGGTTTATAATTACTCAGTTTCCTTAAGACACTGACATGAATACACAGAAAGTGTATTCAAGCTAATGTTTAAATAAGAACATTTTCACTTGATGCTTTTTACTTTGCTGGAAGTTAAATACATCTTTGTGATTGCAGACATAAGCACACTTGCTCCAGATCAGATAAATGGTATGGTGGTTCTCCAAATCAACTGGGACAAGTCAGGTGACAAATGATTTCCATTAGCTTCAGCAGAATAGAAACAAAACAGATCAATACAAATGATTTGCAGCAAGTTCGGATCATAAATTTCCCTCTCCCCACTACCATCATTTTAAAATAGAAGCATTTTCTCCCCACACAATATGAAAAAAGGCAGTAGCTATCCAGGGATTTGATACAGTTAGGATAAGCTGCTCATGATTTCAACTTGGATTACTTTTTAATCAAGCATTAATTTTATTCAGACATTTAATATTATTTGAAAAGACAGCAAACAAACAAACAAAAAACATCAGATTTTTGGAAATCAATTTGATTCTACTGCTATCTAAAAGTCCCAGCAGTTCTAAATTCTTTTATCATACTAAAATTAAGAGTTAATTTTCCATTCCTCATATTTCAGAGTTTCTAAACTCTGATGTAAAGGATATTTTGGAGTCATCGGTGATTACAAATTAGAGATTTTAAAAAACCCACAACAACAGCTTCTGAGCTTGCACTGCAAGAAATGGCTTGCTCATACTTGTTCTCCTTTCAACAGAATTAACTTCTACTTAACAAACTACAGGCCAAAGCAGAATAATCTACTGAGTAGGGACATGCAGAAATTTATGAATCTGCTCTAATGACGATGTCATCTGTACTAATTGAAGAAGATGTTCATAAGCAAATGAAATGGAAAACCATGAATTCCTTCAGAGAAGAATCAGGGCACCTACTTTAGGGGGTACATAATATGTTTCCACATGAGCACATTTTGGTGAAATTCTTTTGTAACATTACTTAATGTACTAGTAAACTAATATGCTGAAATACTAAGATACAGTTGTTTGACCTTTGCAGTTCCTTCTCTCCATAAATACATATTTATCAGCACTAATGATGCCTTCTTCACTGGCTCTGATTCTCCTTTCATTATTACGTAGTCACTACCCTCACTGGTTAACATTTAACATTAAAGGAAAAAAGAAAGATTCCTATAGGTTTCGGTTTCTGTGCCTTTTCTCTTTCTCTCATCACTAAAAAAGAAACAACAAGAAAGAACAAATCTACTTTCTCTCTTCCTTATTAGTAAGTTTATAGTATCTCTTCAAAAACATATCTCCTCACAACATATAGGAAGGTGTAGGCTGTGAATTTCCCTCAGTACTGGTAGAGGACACCTGCATAAAGGCATTCCCTTGTCTACTTGGGATCCTACTTGTTTCTGCCTTCCCCAGTTGTTCAGTATACACAAAAACAGATCAGTGGCACAAAGCACACCTCTCCCCAGTACATAACAGCCCTACCTTTTTATTTTTGTGCTTGAATAAAACAAGTGCTACACATCACAAAATAATTCAGTAAGGTGTTGGGACCCTATTTCTAGAAACAAGGTTTCAGAAAAACACTGAGTCAAATCAAAACAGCATTACGGATTGCATAGTCTATTTGTATATATCAAATTTTCTCTAGAGAAATAAGTAACTTCATTTATGAAGAAAAAAAATATCACCAAAACATGGTTTTAGTGTTTGCTTAAATAAAACAGAGCTGTCTGAGAGTTAATTAGGATGAAATTGGAAAATTCCAGCTCTTTTGGAAAGCTGGAATAAAAAGCCTTAAGGAAATACATGATCTATTTCACTCAAGATAGGACAGAAATTCACTAACACTGCAGGATGATCAGTGCTTCAAATTACTTGAAGTACTGAGCAGCATTTTCTCCATGAACACCAAAAAACAAAATTCACATATACAGTACCTGATAAATATTAAGCAGCTGTTGTTCTTATAAAATGGTGTGAGATGCATTAGCATAATTTAATTTGGAGAAAGTAGAGTACAATCTGATTTAATTCTTCGTGTAATTATGAGATTTATCATTAAACTCGGATTTTACCTCTCTCCAGCATATGTACATACACACATGTGCACATGATTTCCCTTCACAGAGGTTTTTTTTCCAGTCTGAGCTTTTTTTGCATATAGATAGCTTTTCCAACAGAAGCACCAAACACAAATGCAAACTCTGTAACCCATATGCTCAGAAGCAAGCTGAAATGAATACACACATACATACCAGACAAGTCTGGAAAATTTAAAATCAAATTTCAGAATTTTTATGCACAGATCCCTGCCACAGCCTGCCAAACTGTCACAGTCATGTCACTGACTCTGTGTCTTCATTATTGTGGTGATAAACTCTGTAACAGCTCTGAGCTGCACTGCAGGACATCTTAAGGTCATTTGCTGAGAGGCTCTACATAGCACACAACGTTGTAAGTACCACCCATCCAACATCTGCAAACACAATGCAATGCAGCCAGATAGATATAAGTTCAGTAAAAACTGAAAACAATCTGCCAGAAAACATGAACTACACATGGAGGGTTGGAAGCCATTCTCTGTTGTCCATCAGTATTATTTTCGTAATTCCTTTCCCAAATTCATCCCCCAGAGCATTACTTAATTCAGCTCATTTTACACCACTGTTTCAGATGCTGGCATAGGCTGCCCAGAGAGGCTGTGAATGCCCCATCCTTGGGGGTGCTCAAGACCAGGCAGGACAGGACTCTGGGCAACCTGCTCTACCACCAGATCTGGATGTTGGTAGCCCTGCCTGTGGCAGTGGGATTGGAGCTTGATGATCCTTGGGACCCATTCCAACCCCAGCCATTCTACAATTCTACTTGAAGTCAAAAGCATTTTCATATCTCTGTGGAAATAAATGCAATATATGTACCAGCATGGAGTTAGTTATGAAGTTTCACAATGGAACAGCAGTATTTCTCTGCTTAAAAACAAACAAACATACAAACAAAAACCTTCACTGACAAATCTGTCAATAGAAAAGACTATGTATTGCTGTTTGTCAGCTTTTCTAAAAGCCTCTATTAGGTTTATGACTTTTCAGGTGGAAAATGAGAGGAAAAATAGGAAGAGATGCAGCCTCTAAAATGGCGAGCAAATGGACACTTTAGGGATACAGCTGCTTCCTCCAGCCAGAGGCAGGGACATGCAGCCACAAGAGTATGTGGCAGAGATATTCAAAGTGGAGACAAATACCTAACATACACTCTATGGTGTTAGGTTTCCCCTCAAACAAATTCTATTCCCAGATGGCCTGTAAGATATTAAACTATTGCTTATGTCGCCATTCCAGCTGGATACTGTATATAAACAAAACCACTTCAGTAAGCCTCTTTACAGCTCAGTGGAATATTTTCACTTACTTTAAAATAAATCCCTTTAAAAAGATATAGGTAGATACTAGGTAAATGTGAAATATATAGAATTTCAAGATTAACTTATCTCCATACTGAGGAGTTACTAAAAAGCAAGAATTTTTCTCGATCAAGAAGAACTTCTCCTCATCCAGCCTACTAAATAGAGAAATCAAGCATTGGGCACTAACTGCTCTTTTTGTCTTAGAGCCTCTTCTAAACATTAATGGAAGACTGAAAGCAGGAGCAAAGATTCAATGAGCCCAGGAAATCTGTCAGTTTGGAGCAATTTATGAAATACTTTGTTGTTGTTTTTGTCATTTAATGTTTATTCAAGCAGTTACACCTTAAAAAAAAATAATCAAAATAAATCTCGTAAAAGTAATTCCTGGATATTATATATATATATATATATATATATATATTTGTAATTGCTGGGATCCCAATTATGCTTCCATGTAAGTATATAAGGAATAAAGTGCTGCTGAAAAACAAAACTGAGAGAACAGACATAGGACAGACTAGATGGAGAGCGGATGGATGGAGAGCCAAATGCTTTTAAGGAAATAAAGACAAAAGAATGCTAAAAACAACTCTAGGCTTTGGCATGCCGAGTGAAATAAAATTTAAAATATAGACCAAAAAAAAAAAAGAAGAGAATTAGCTCTCACTGCTGACAATGCTTTCCTGTTAGCAGCATCTGATAGCTGTCCACTTTGTGGGGAGCACAATAGTGCAAAAGCAGCACAGACTGTGGAAATGAAGGTCCTTGTAGGAATTATCAGTGTCCAACAGCCCGTTTATGAAGTAATATTTAGAATGAGTTGACATAAGGGTTGAGCTTTCTTACTTTAAATTTTGCTTCTTGTTCCTATGAATTTCACTGTGTGTAAAAATTGTTGCACATTATGTTATATTGGTGTGGATTTCTAAACTGGTGCACACATCCACAGGTACTTTTGGACAACTTTCAATTTACATTTTACATGCAGACAAACCATTTGTTAAATGATAGTAGCAGTGCCTATACTTCAAAATGTATTTCCCCAAGGTTTCATCAGCTCAACCTCCTTTTCCTCTAAGTAGCTGAGTCCCTCATCAGCAAGCAAGCATATCTGTAATGCGTAATCAAAAATCAGCCAAACTTGATAGTGGCTTTGCGTAGGGTTGAGACCTATCAACAACAGAAGAAGGAAGATCCTTCCAACTGTTATGGAAAGTCAGTCCTGTTAAGCATGATCTTGCTCCCTATACCCTGGAGAGTCATAAACTTTGAACTGCTTAACCTAGACTTCTCAGAGAAAATGATTAACATTTCTACATTGCAAACTTTGAAGTCCTTTTCCTTCTGAACCTGCTCTTACTTTCTAACTTTCTGTGTTGTGATGGTCTTCTGCCAGTGCCCTGCCACCTTCCCTCATTTCTCCTCAGAGCTCTCTTCCCTATAAATTAATTCAAGGCAGGAAATTTCAAACACACAATACATCTGTGCTCACTTATTTGCTGACAGAAGTTCAAAGCCTAGTCTGGAATTTTTGTCCTTGTACGTTGACAATAATGAAAAGATGGTAGTAAATATCCAAAAGGTTATTTAGAGGAAAAACTCACTCATATGGAAGCCTTCAGTCTGCTGGGAAACGCTGAGGCAATCTCCACCAAGAAGCAACCTCCAAGAGATGCTGCCTTAGTGGTGGTCAGCCCTTAAATAAGGTCTAGAGGAGGTGGAGTCAAGCTCCACCCCTTCCAGGAGCACAGCTAAATTACTCTCACCTGTGCTCCCACAGCTGACCTGACACTTGCCTCAGCTGATTAATCAGAGGTTCAGGCTGTGATTACCAATTTCCCATACAGTCCTATTTAATAATTAATATGTGCTCAAATGAGATGATGTACAAGGAAAGCCATGCAGCTTCTATGCTAGCTATGAGACGCATCCTTCTATCATTGTGATCTTAGGTGAACAGACAAAGGGAGTCATCAGCAAGGGAAGAAATTCACTGCTATGTTAAATTATTCCTCTCTTTCCTCACAGCCCTTTTAGTTACTTCTTCACTCTCTCCATCCCTTTTTATTTTATTTATACTGCTGTAAGATGGGAATAACAGCACATTTGTAAAACAAATTGCTATAGCCAGGGTAAATGGATAGCAAAGCTTGACTTATACTTGCTGATGAGGGACTCAACTACTTCAGAGGAATTTTGATAAAACCTTGGGCAAATGCATTTTGAACTATAGACATTCATACTATCATTTAACAGATGGCTTGTCTGCACATAAAATTGGAACTATCCTACAGGTTTAATTTCTTTAAGAACACAACATCTCCCTACTCCGCCCCCACAAACAAAAAGCAAACGTTCCCACTATCCTTTTAACACAAGGATGTGCAACACTTGGCTGAAGCAATAGCATTTTGTTTTATTAACAACACAAACATTTCAGTTTAAGCTGTCTAGAGCTTTTGGAGGAAACTCAGGTAGCTACAATTAAGTTACAAATCACTCCTATTTGATTAGCCCCACAGCTGATTTTAAAGGGCAGCTCTATTTTGAGGCTGAAAGTGGCAGAATTAGCAGCTGATGATTTGCCAAAGTAAAAACGTCATAGGTAATATCCTCCTGATCACAAATAGAGATGGAAAAGTCAAGTGGCTCTATTGATCTGTGTGACATCTTACTGCCAGGAGAGCACTGCAGTCACCCCACACTGAATCCTTAAATACACCAAGCAGATACTACTTCAGTTAATGTCAGGTGTTTCAACACCGCAGGCTAAAATTAGTCCCCATAATATACATACCAATGTCCAAAAACAAAAGGAATCAAACAATGTTTTCACCTCTCAGTGAATCTGGGGTTTGGGTTAATAGTACTTGTTATTAAGATCACATCACATGATTACTCTCAAAGCAGACCTCGTATATCTAATTATATCTAACAAAATTCTTTAATACCAAGATGAGAGAGCAGAATTTTTTTATTTTTTTTTATTTTTTTATTTTTTTGGGGGGGGCAATTTAATGCGAACAGCTTCCTTGGAGCATTAGCCGTGCCTTTAAAGCCAGGACTACCAGTATTATTCCTAGAATAAAAGGCAGTCAGCTTGATCACTGAGCACATATTGGTTGTTTTGAAAAATATGAAGTAGCAAAGTTGGGTACTAAAGAATTCTCATCTGCAGAGAATATTAACTGAGCATAACTGCCATAAAATCTTTGGCCATAGATACAGGCTACAGGAAAATACAGCAAGCCTACAGTACACTGCCTCCCAGAGGGGAATTTTTTCCCAGGGAGAAACACACATCTCCGCTTCCCTTGGTTCACAGTGTCCCAGCAGATCCCTGCCTAAGAGACAGAGATATTTTACTTATTTTACTTATGATGCTGCTCTGATTTTAGAGGAGGCATTGCTAAGCTTTTATACCACATGATGAAGGTGTTTCTGCTGCATATGACATACTGTCATTCATGATGCACAAAATCCATGCACTGTCTTTTCTCTCTTTTCCATCCATACACCAGCAGCTGGAAAGGTCATAGGAATATAGAGTCATAGAATCATAGAATCCTTAGAGTTGAAAGGGATCTTTGAAGGTCATCTTGTCCAATTTCCCTGAAAGGAGCAGGAATACCACACCTAGATCAGGTTGCTCAGAGCCTTATTCAGCCTGGTCTTGAAAGTCTCCAGAAGCGGGTCATTAACCACTTTAGGTGGCAACCTGTGCCAGTGCCTTACCACAATCACTGTAAAAGATTTTTTCCTTATATCTAACCTAAATCTACCCTCTTCAAGCCTGAAATCATTTCCCCTTGTTCTATTTTCACAGATTCTCCTAAAGAGTGTTTCCCCTTCTTTTCTGTAGCTCCCCTTCATATACTGAAAGGCTGCTATCAGGTTGCCTTGAAGCTTTCTCTTCTCCAGGTTGAAGAGCAACAGCTCTCTCAGACTGCCCTTGTAGGAGATGTATTCCATTCCATGCATCATGTTTATGGCCCTTCTCTGGATGTGCTCCAACAGCTCTATCTTGTACTGAGTACTATACATCTGGCCATGGTAGTCCAGGTGAGGCCTTGCCAGCACAGAGTAGAGGGGCAGGATCACTTTCTTCAGCATGCTGGTCATGCATCTTTGGATGCAGCCCAAGATATGGTTGGCTTTCCTGGAACCTTGAGACCCATAGGCTTGTGGATGTTCAGGTTCCTCAGGTGGTCATGAACCTGATCTTTGCTTACAGTGGGAGGGATGTTGCTTCCCTGATCCACTCCTTCTGTTTGTTTCCTAAGCTGCATGCACTGGAGGAGAGGCACTTCAGCTGGACAGCTGGTCTTATCACTCCCTTAAAGAATACCTCCCTCCTTAGTTCCTTCCAGGTATTTCACTTGAATTTCCCCATTGCTTTCTCCTGTTGCCCCAGCAAACACTGCCTCATCATCATAGAGTTGATCCAATCTACTGTTAATAAAGCCATGCTACACAGTGGCTGGCTGTTTCATTTCCACACATCCCATTCCATAAACAGCAACATAAACACTCAGCTTTCATGGCTAGAAGTCCAGTCACAGAAGCTGCACTGCTAACCAGAGATGCTACCTTTTATTCTAAAAACTCACAGTATCCTGTGAGTATTAATATTAAGTGAGTATTAATGCTCGAGGATTTGATTCTCCTCTCACTGGTATTGTGAATGGGGCATAAATTGGCACATTCCAGATGAGTTACAAGCAACAACAAAAAATACATAACTAGATGTCAGTTAGAAATAAGTTAAAAGCACCCATGAAAATAGCAATGGAGAGATTGAACCACTTTCAGTCATGCAAAAGTCTCCATCCTGCCACAAATATTGTAAACAGAAATGCTCATGAAGAGTTCTCAAAGTTTAAGCTGATACTATCTTTTTGTTTAAGCTGATAATATCTTTTATTTCACGTTTGCCCTCGTGAAATCACAAAGCCTTCTTAGAATGATGACAATAGAATTATCTTTGTTATTTTTTATCTTTGTCTACTGACAGTAGAGCAAATAATACATGCAAACAAAACTAAATATGTACTCACTTATTATAAATGGATTCGAAGTTCAAGTGCAAAAGAAAACAATTATATTCCCTTAACTTGGTAAATTCCTACCAAGCCCTAAACCTTGGTGAATGATGACCAAAATACATCCATGTTGATTTACCAGGTAAACACTACAAACATCTTTTCACTGATGCTTCATCAGTGGAAAAACTGAAGCTCAGTCCTTGGCCGCTACCAGACCTCAGTCCTTTGTCATCCTCAGTCAGAGCCAACCTGCAGCACAACACATCTCACTATACATGAAAATGTCATTTGAAACCCCACACACTCTCACTCACTACTTTGACTGATATTTTTAAGACATTCACCTGCAAATTATGCTCAAGCACACCAACATTTTCCAGAGCACTAGAAGACCAAATACAAGCCCTAGGGCTTCTGTTTACAACAAGGATGTGCCTGACAGCCCTCAGCTACCTTTTGTATTTCACATTAAATATGCATCACTCAAGTTTGTTGCACTTAAACATAAAAAATGGTTCTTATCTTTACCCACTACATTCATATTTTGAACTATACAACATTACAGATGAACAATTACAATACATTAGAACTGCTTTAAGGACATAAATTCTTTTCATGTTTTAACAACACCTTATCTGCAGATGAGAAACCACTCTATTTTTAAATAGTTTCTTAATTATTGTTTTTCATCTGATAATCCCGAGACAGAAGTTAGATTCTCATTTTATAGACAGAAAAATACCAAAGACATCAGATTAAGTTCTACTGAATCCACTGTGTCAGGTTGATATTAAACAAACCAAGTGCCTATCTCCACTGGATCCAATTGTTTCCTCTGAAGACTATAAAGGCATAATAAAACATGAATTATATCTGCACAGATTGGCATTTCTTTGTCATGCCAGGTAAAGTAGTTTTCTAGATTCACCCTGGAGAACAGAAGGCGAGAGCTATGTGCAAATCAATGTGTATGTGATGCCGTCCTTGAAAATAGTTTTTCCAAATAGAACAGACAGAAGCCTTTGAGCAACCCAGCACTGATAATGGAGGCACAGTCTGAACAGAGCACCTGTGCAGCCACAATCATGACCCAGAGCAGGAGGCCATTAATGACATGATAGCAAAAGCCATTATTCTGAAACTTTTCTCAATAAAAAAGCAACACTAGCTGAGGGACAGTTTCCATTCATACTGTACCAAAATCAAGAATGCTTGGATTCCCTCATCTGTCCCCAACCACAAGTGCCAGTACTTTTCTACCATCCTTCAGAATATCTGGTCTCCTTCAAAGTAATGATCACAAACACTGAGATAAGCAGATATTACACCCATCATACAAGGACATAGTTAAAGAAAGAAAAGTCATTAGTACTCATAGAATCAAAATACAGTTCACAACATATATGTTCAAGTTCAGCTTCATAGATTGCAAAACTTGACTTTTAATTTGAGAAACAGCAGAATTCTTGTCAAATTGCTACAGATCCTTGATGGTTAAATTAATGGAATTCTAATTTGCAGATTTTAGCATGTAACTGCCACTAGATTGCTGCAGAAGTCTGATAAGGTTCTTATCTTCCAAACCAACCACACTACAAGATGTGCAAATCATAAGTTGTTCTTTCGTGCTGCTTCCTCTGGGAGAAAGGCCAGAGTGACTGCGTTCAATAGGGATGAGGGCAGTACAAGATGTTAGCACCATTTTAAATTCCAGCTGCAGTAGATTTAGCATTTAATATGGTGAAATGAAAGTTCTGAGTGGGATTTGTTCCTCTTCACCTTTTTTCCTTTTTAAGGGCACTTTCTTCTATAGTGGACAAACCACCAATTTTTATTTATAGATATATAAATAAAACATATATTATATATATCTATATCAGAAAACTAGAAAGAGTGCAAAACTGAACCCACCTACTCGTCCCCCTGCCAGTGACCTGCCCGCTGTAACTTAGGAAGAAGATCCCAGAGCAGAAACTTCATGTCAACTTTCAAGTCACTTAAATTTGTTTATTTGCTGTCAGAAGATTCAGCTGCAAGACCCTCCCCACACACACAGATGCACATGCTCATATTTTGCTGGGCACATTTTAGATACATAAGCTGAGGTACTACACAGCTGCTCTTATTTACAGCAATTGTGCATTTTAAAGAGAGACCGCTTAAATTCATCAATTACTCCTCTCAGCTGACTGTTAGCATTTAGGCAGTTGAATTTGACTCTTGCATAAGATTTACTATTTTCATCTCATACCTTTAATACTACCTAGTGCATTCACTATCCTGTTACAGCATAACAGACTAGAAACCATTCCCTCTACTGTCAGTGCTCCAAATCTTCATTCATTTGTACTGAAGAATAAATCAAACACCAATACATCATAACTAGAATATTTTGCATTGTCTGTACTGAAATAAATGACTAAACATGCAGAACAAGAGAGATGCAGCTATAAATGTGCTTAGCTCACTTTTTTTTTTTTTAAATTTTTTAAAGCACAACTGCTTTAGTACACTATAAACAGAAGAAAGGAAATTGTTAGCCACCAAAACAAAGTACTGTACATAAATGTAAAGATACTCAAATTGCAATGATACAATCTGATACTCTACAGTAGTTCTAGTGACCTATGTATGGAAAACCATCTCCCTCCCTTTGGCTGCCTCTGCAGATTTATCTGGGTCGTGACCTGCACCCATAATACGACTATTCTCCAATACATGAGTTCTTTCCCTTTTCCATTTGGGTACATTTCAGTAATGGATACACTATATCCTGCTTGCTTAACAATGGATCTTCTAAGAGTCACAACAACAAATGCAGGTATAAAGTAAATATATTCTACTTTATTAAAAATATATGTATAGATTTATATATATATATGCGCACAGAGAAAATTCGCAAATATGTTTTCTGTGTTGTCTTTAGGTATTCCTTTTATCCTTGCTTTACACGACTAACAGGCCTTCATGTTTAAAATAAAACCACAAGGGAGTTATTATATTCCAGATACTGAGATGATGATATTGTCCATGTTGCCATACAGATGGCCTCTCTCCCCATGCCCTATGTCTTCACATTATGGAAGCATCTACTCCTTCCTCTTTCTTGTGAATTTTACCATTCTCAAATGTTTTCACATTCAGCGCTTCCTATCTTTATCCCTTTGCTTTAAGTACATGAAACTTACAAACCAAACCCAGAATTCACAGTGGGGATCCCATGAGAGTGCAATCAAACGATCACACATCACAATGCATGAACTCTATGTCAATCATGAAATCAGCAAAGCAGCTTCAACCCAGTCTTGTGCCAAAGCTACCATGCTCAGTTTTGCCAGGTGGACTGGATTAGCCCAAGAGCACTAATAAAGGGACAGTATTATGATGCTCTTTACTCTGCAGTGAGGTTGGTGTCTGCCAGTTTCATGGCACAGCCAGTACACCAATACATAGTAAAAACACACATTCATTTACTTAAATTTTACCACTCATGCTAAATCTCAACTCTTAAAATCATGTGAAAGTCATGAAGTAGAGTGGTTGAGAGAGTGCTTGAAAGAAGTCATGTTCTTTTTCTCATACAGGCCTACCACCAAAACCTCAGTATTTTGTCCTGCAGCTTAGCATCATCCTTTTTCTTCTCACTGCCAGTGACACTGCACTTATAAAAGCACTTCATCATGTTTTGGTTGAAGAGTTTTTTTCCCATGAAAAATCTGAGTCCAACAGAATATTCCATCATGAGGCACATGGCATATAGCCAGGACTCTGAAAGGGAATTTGATGATAGATAAAGGTAATTATAGTGTAACATTTGCCATACAACAATTTAAGACTATGTCAGCAGTTTCCTTGCTTTAAGAGGCTTATAACTCTTTGAGAGCCTCTGGCCTGAAACTTGATAAATACATTCACAGAAAAAATAATCTCAAATGTGAAGTCAATGAGATGCCCGGAATTTACAAGTAGTAATACCAGAAGTAGTCTTAGAGTGATAGTGAATGAAAGACGAGATATGGGTTGCAAACAGATCTGATAGAACCAAGTACTAAAAATAAATATCTTTTCTACTGACGTGTTTTGAAGAACTGTTAGTGGATAAGATGTTCAGAACATATACTCTGCAGTTCTTGGTAAAATTAAGGTAAAGTTTAAAATAAAAAGTAAAAAGAGGAGATGGTAAGACTTTATACATGTTTGAGAGCTCATCAATTGCTGAGATAAAGTTTTACCAATTCTACAAAATATTTTCCTTCTGTAGAGCAACTTTATTATTTCCTCTTTGTGCCACCCCCCTCCCAAGATTTTAAGTAATTGCACAATTCTCAGTTTCCATGAAGAATCTGCATATAAGACCCCACATCAGGACTGCACGTTATGGACAACACTCAAAGCATGCCTTTCCACTTGGGTACAGACTACATCCATAGAGACCCAAGCTCCTCTGGCCCTGCTCGTGGCACCAGTGCCAAGCCAGCTCTGGTCCAGGAGCTCTGCAGACATTGGTTGAGTGATAGACACCTGAGCCACTATTTCACTACTGAAAATCTCTGAAAAACCATTAGGATGAGTCACACTGATCCGCAGTTTTTGCAACAAAAGGATGGCTTGGCTTACTCAAGGCAGCTTAATTATAAGTGAAGAAGAAGGAAAATGAAGTATCTCTACTTAGGAAAGAGAAATATCTCTATTTAATTTGGCTGCATCTTTTGTATGCACACCACTACAGACAACTCAAAATAGCTGAAAGTATGCATCCTAAACTAGTGTTATTCTGGCTCAAGTTCATTCAAAAAAGCAGCTCCTACATCTACATACTACGAAGATGCTGACATGCACCAGTTTCCATTAAAAAAGTGTAATTACAAGCATTAATCAGAATTTTTAAAAGACCCAAATCATAAGGAAGTCTCAACAGTAACATTACAGATCTTTTCAATTCATGGCTTGCAAAGATGCGACAATTTGCTGCATAATGTTTTCCAAAATACCCCATCCATCCATTGTACCATCAAGCCTCTTCCATTCTACTGCACACCATGGAGCAGGGCAGAAGATAGCAGCCATGGCAGCCTTCCTTCCTCCCAGGCTTTGATTTCTGTACTGTGCCTTTTACAAGAACAGCACAAAATTTCACTGTCTGTGTTTTCAATGTAAATAAAAGAAGAATTTCATGTAGTCATAAAACAGTCTTTGACTGGGATCTGTCCTTTTCAGTTACCAAACAGCATATCCTCCCCTTTTCAGAGGGGAAAAACACCACTCACGTCAGTAAAGTTACACTACTATTTAAAAAACTGGAGAATTATATAGCTCTTAGCGTTTCTTTAAAAAGTCATCACAGATAGCAGGAACAACATAATGTACCTACTTGCTCTGTAAAACAAAGTAAAAAGTCATATTCTGATAAATCCCATCACCACTTCACAACCATAAATTCTTAAAGAGGCCGCAATCTCCATTACTAAGCACACAACGTAAAAATGCAACCTGGAATTGGCCTGATAAAAATCTAATCAGTAGCTAAAATCTCTTGGGTGGAAAGCTCTAGGAAACAGAGTAGATAACTCCTGGTTGCCCCTCTTGCAGAAATTTCTGGGGAATAGCCACCTCACAATAGATCTGATTCCGAGCGTGCAGAAAGGAAAGAGTAAGCATACCCTTGGCTACCAATTCACAGATGATAAAAACCTACGTGTGGCAAGCATGGAGCTTGGGACCTCCAGCAGAACAGGTGAAGTAGTCCTACAGAAGATTTATATGATGCTGAGGGTCTCCTATTAACACCCACATGCTGTCAAGCAGATGTAACTGCACGACCAAGAGAATCTGGGAAAAACACACAGCAATTCACAAATTAAATTATATTATACTTGAGAGACTGTGATTGTGAAGGGGAAACTTAGCAATGATCCCACTGAGACTTCTGTATAAATATATTTAAAAAGGTTTATTTGGCCTTGCATATTCATAGATTACAAAGCCAAGAGGACATGAGAATGATTTTAAGATAATTTAAGAAGAGTTGTTTGATATAAGTAAGCCAAAAAGGTAACCTTAAATTAACTCATTTTGATCATTACAGTTTGTAATCACCAAGTAAAAGAAATGTAAATGAAAGTGAGGAATGTAAATGAAAGTGAGAAAAGCAAAGACCGGTTCTTTACAAGGAAATATGGACTTTTTTTTTATTATTATCTCCATATTCCATATAGTACATGGTGATTTTATTAACCTGCTGCACACCTGAGAATTATGTTGTAAAGTAAAGTGACACCAACTATGTACAAGGCAGGGAAAAAAACTGCAGGAAAACTTGGTTAGACTGGAACCAAGGGCAATGCAAGAAGATAAAATGGCAGTAAAAAGAGAAATATATTAACCAAGCTTAAATAGGAAACCAAAGTGGTGGAAAAATTATTTTAAATGAGATTATATGGCCATCGTTAAAATCAAATTCCTCCTTGATTCCCTTCTATCCACTGTAAGATAGCCCACAAGTGGTTCCAATGGGACTGGATGGTGAAAAAGTCACAAGCTGCCAAAAGGTCTTGTATTTTACTCTTGGAGGGTTAAAAGCAGACAGCACTCAGCTAGTACTAAAAGGTGGTGCAATTAAAATTCACAGAGTTATTGATCTTAGCCCTGCTCCAGTGGGCCCTCCTTCAGCTCTAGCACATAAACAAGATGACACAGAAAGGAACTATTGATTTTCACATGATATCTTTTCAGATGCATTTTCCTAGAATTTCAAAATTGCATCAGATATTCTTAAAACAAATGGACCTCGTGTGGTCACTTCTGGCAGACAGCATAACCCATCTGCTAACTGTTATAGAAGGTAAGGGGAAACAGAGTAGACAGGTTCAACTTTACACAAACAAGCTTCCCCTCTGAAAAAGAAAAATTAATTGCCTGGATCTGAGTGAAAGTTCTACAATGAGGAAATGTAAGAAGTAGGCACAGACAGAATAAATGTGAACAAACTGGAAACCAGTAAGTGATACTTCTGCATAGATAAGACTCTCAAACCCTTCCTGCATTTTCCAGAGCCGTTGCCCTATGTGCCACCCCCTCCTCCAAACCATAACACCTTTTCTTCACACCTAGTTCAGTATTTGCTGCCAGCAGGAGACATCCAAAGCCCAAGTGGGGCTCCACCTTGTCCACACAGACAGAAATTCCTGACCTGATGTGACTGATTTACCACATAAAGCAGTTAAAGTATGCACACACGTCACACTTAGCAAGATCACTGCTCTTGTGCCAAACACCCTCAGAGTTACATCAAGTCTGAAAAGAATAAACAAAGCCAAAAATCCACTGGCATATGCAATAAAGGATAAATTTTATTCTACTCACTTCCAAGAGAGCCTGTTATGATTAGTTAAGGACGCTCTGGCACGGCAAGAGCAGTCTCAGGTACCTCTTAGCTTTGTCCTGACTGCAAGTGTCAAGTTGATAGAGAATCTCTCTGCCACAGAGGAGCTCAGCTGACCCAGCTGGTGGCAGCTCCTAGAACAGAGGATCTGCTGGACAGCCAGAAAGAGGCACAGGAAGGAAGGGCACTGCCACTGAAGGCTGCTTTACTGAAGGTTGGAAGGGAGTACTGTGTTGGAGGAGGAGGTTGTCATTTGTTATTTAAAATGTTGCTCTTCTCTTCCTATCCTTTCAAAATGATAGTGATTTCTGTCCTTTTATGGTTATATATTATGCTAAATCTCCCTTTTAAGTCTTGCACTTACTGCTACTCTTTTCCTTACCAGCACCTTTGTCTCTTCCCACTTCTGGTAAAAAGCATTTCTAGTAAAACATATGCAAATAAAACAAAAAACAACAACTAAAACACAACATCCTGAAACTGAACTTACCTTCCTACCAACTATCTAACTTTTTCTTTTCATTGAGAAGATACCAAATTGCTATTAAATTTGTATCTTACAGTTAAAATTTCCACACTCGATTTCTTCTTTCTCTTTCCTCGGTGTTATTTCTGCCCTTGCGTGACATTTAAGCAATTCCTACTGAAGTGCGCAACCTCTTCCTCTCCTTTGTTGACAATCTCTTCATCCTCCTTGATTGTACTCCTCTTGAGATCTGGATGAAGTCATCTACTAGCCACAAGAAGATCATTTCCACATTACCCAAGGGAGGCAATGCAGCAAAGGAGAAGAGATGAAACAGCTATGGCTACTAATCTATGTTCCTGTTATATCTGCCCATTGAAAGATTTTCATTACAGGAAGTGACTTCCAGCGCAGTAAACATCTCATATTTTACAGTACGTTCCCAGTGATCCAAACACCTTTCTATTGGTTGGAACACTGAGATGTTGCTCAGCTACCACTGCCGTGTTAGACAACAAATAGCAGTTAGATCATTTCTGCCTGATTCACTGCATGCACTTACTCTCGTAATTAATTAAATGAGAAATTAGGAGTACCACGCCAGCACATCACACCTATTGTGTGAAGTATATTCCAAATGCACTTTGTGCCTATGCATGCACTAAATCTTTCTGGTGATTGCTCCCTTGTGGTTTCTTCTGGTGGAAGCATTATAAAACTTGGAAAAGTAGAAAATATTTTAAGGAATGACAACTCTGGGTTCCGTCTTGCTGTTGTATGATCAGGTTGCTCCAGGCAGATTTTCCTTCTGTCAGAATGATTTAATAAGGCAAAATTAAGAGGTTCCCACATTCTATGAAGAATGAAATTAGTAGCTCTATATGTATTCTTGCAAAACAACAGCAACAACCAAACAAAATCCCATGCAAGTTCCCTGTTTTCATTTATGCTCGCTTTGTTCACTACACACTGCACTCCCCACAAGAGCAATAATAAGACGCAATAGCTGTGCATTTAATGACCAATCAAGATGGAAGGCAGTAAGATTCCTAATCTTAACTACCACAAAACTCCAATTATACCAGTTCTTTAACTGATATCTTTAACCTTTAAGTTCCTATCACATAATCACCTTAGGAGGACAGTACTTCTCTGCAGCAAAAAAGTTAATCCTCAACAATTCCAAACAGTTCAAAACAACACTAGTACTATTGATGTTGCAGGCACTGCTATCTATCTGTCAGGGCCTCAGCTTGTTTACAAGACATATAACATTGCAAACACAAGAGTGACTATTTTTTCCTATAAACTGCTAACAGCTGAGGTCATATTAACGGACCAAAGGAGAAAAATTGTAAGAATACGGTAAAAGTGAAAAAACAATTTTTCAAATGCTTGATGAAGGCCTGACTCTACAGAATGCCAGGTGCTGCGAACAAAGCAGTTGATGTACGTATAATAGCTGCTATTAGAGTCTGTCAGCAGAAAAGTACGCCCTGCTTAAGCAGACATCCTGTGATTTCACACTGAAATTTCCAGGCTCCATTTTGATCCGTAATCTATACTTTCTTCAAATTGCAACTTTGGAATGTATTCAGATGCCACAGAAATCACCTATCTGCTGCCAGCGCACACTCTACAGCAAGCCTTCCAACATGACAATGACATACTCAAAAGGCATTTCAGTTTAGTTTTTTCTTGGTTTCTCTTGCAATCAATAGGCATGCAAAAATTAAGTCTTATGGGACAAGAAGTATTATTCTCCTATATTCAGACTAGAAAAACAAGTAGCTTCACATAAAGGCAAAATCTCAACCCAGAAATACAGTGATAGTTCTCCACAAGTGTCGGATAAAGGGACAAAGGTATGTTATAAAACTGAATTACAACACTGTAGATGTTACAGAACAAATCTAGACTGAGTCTTGATTTGGTAGGAAGACTAATTCCCCACAGGTAGGGGAAGACAGACTGCAAGCTACATGCAAGCTGTTTTCCTCTCTCCCAATCTCCTCTCCTCCTTGGAGAAGGAAAACTTCATATCTATCCAAGACCACAGGCAATATACAGAAAGGAAAAAGAATAGGAAGACACACACACATGCATATATGCATATAATGCTCTACTTTAGCCATTGCCCTTGGTCATGGATGTAACTGCTGCTTTTCTTTCCCCCATCATCAAGTGATAGACAGTTTTGTGTTCTGCTTTTCCAGCTAAAGCTAGTCAATTTAATCTTTTCCCCACTACTGACAGTTAGAGAATATATTACAGTGTAAAGACCACGATTACTTTAAAACATTCACTCTCACCTTATTCTTCACTTAACACATTTATAAGAAACAAATCCTGAAGCTATGCTCAAATGAAGCTCTAGAAGGCAGCTAACTTCACCTAAATGTGAATACCCAAATGTCTCCAATTCACCTTGCTTTGCTCTGTCATCAGGATTTGCTGCCTGAAGACTCGATCTTCAGAAACATACCTTAGGGGTTCAGAGCCCACTTCCTTTTGTAGAAGGATACTTAGTCTGCACACACTGTGCTCTGACTCTTTTCAAGTGCCTTTGTATTTCCCAGCAGAAAGGTTTGCTGTGCAGATTATGGGGCAGGCTGGATGGTCAGCTAACTTTACATTCTCTAGTTTTCCCTAGAACTGTTTAAGGCATATGTTGCAGCCTAAGGACTCCAGCAGGTCACACTGAGAGATAACTCATTCTTAGAAAATCATACTAAAGGATTTAGACTTTTTTTTTTTTTGACTTTGTTGTTCATAATCACTGCTCTACCCAACACTGGCCTTTATGTATTTTCTCACTTCACACCCATCATCTTAAGATCTGAAAGCACTCTCTGTTCCCTGGCACAGTAGGGTGCCCAGATAGGAGAAAAGTACATCACGGACTGCAGGAATAATCTCCAGGGGGCAAGAAGCACATTTTTCTGTCTTAAACATTTCTCTGACAAAGCACTTCAGATGGATTTCAAGCCTGACCCTCTTTCAAATACAGATTTCACCACCCATTCTTCCTTAAAGCAATAAAGAAATTGTAACATTTTTAATGATAACATGGAAATACTAAAGTGAAAGCTTTGAGAATATAAAGCAAATAACAACATAAAGTTACCAAAACTGGCACAGCTCAGCTGGCATCCAAACTACTCCACATTTCAAACAGAAATGTAATGAAATGTAACGGCAGGATACAAATACAGAAAGTAAAGGTGTCAGTGATGCTCAGATATTGCCCATGCTTATCCTTCCTGCTCCCTTAGAAATATATCTCAGTTTGACCTCAAAGTACTTGCTAACAATAAGCGTGCAAATGTGTAATCTTGCACATCCCAACTATGCAGCTCGGGGAAAAAAAAAAAAATATATATATATATATATATATATATATATATATATATATATATGATGGTATGAGTTGTAGCTCACATGAAACTTCTTATGTTTCACTGCATGACTCAGAATTACTAGAAGTGAAAGACTAGTGCCACCATCTGGTGCCTTCCAAATCCTGGACCTTTCTTACTAGTCAGAAAAAAAAAATAAATATATATATATATATATATATCTCCATAGTTAGTCTAATTCAACACATAAAGGGGACAAAGAGAGAGAAAGATAAGCAGTTGTGACAAGTAAGCAAGAGGCTTTGAAAATCTTCAGTTCAGCCACTGAAGAAGGAATCCACTACAAAGAAAAAAAAAACTGGAGAGCGAAACACAAATACTGGAAGCTGAGAGGGATTAAGAAACTGAAATAAACATGTAAGGTCTCAGAGAAAAAAAAAAAAAAAAAAGGATAAATATAAGAAAGAAAAAAAAAAAACACAGACCATGATTCAAAGCCATATCTGAAACCTCAGTCTCCACCAGTTATTAATCTGTAAAAATACTTTTCATGCAGTACACAGAAAGAAGCTGGGAATCATTCGAGCAAAACATTAACCATTTCCATGAACTTTAACATACACCAAAAAAAAAATGCATTTCAAATTCTTATTTTTCATTCTTCATTACTCTATAGAAATGAACTTAGGCCCATTCTTTCCAATAATCAGATAACAAACTCTATTTTAAATCAGATTTGTCTATGCTTTCATTGATTTTACATCAGACTTGGGGACATGTGGGAAAACTGGAACAATCCTGCCTGCCTTGTTGTTGGGAGGGAAAACGATGGCAATATTCATTCATATTGTCTCACTTTATAGTTTCATAGTTTCACAGTTTCGTGCGGGTCGGCTTCTTAGAGTGGGTTCTTGAAATCAGAGCTACTTCATTTCTGTGCTTTTATGGAGGTCAGGTTAGCATCATTAACCTTGTACAGTCAAAGTGTATTGCAGTCCTGCCTATGGGACACAACAGCACTGGCAGAAAATCCTGCAGCAACTCCGCTGATGTAACCAAAGCAAAAAAGCCTTCAACCTATATGTTCACAAGGCTAAGAAACAGCTGGTGATAAAGGGGAGAGCAAAAAGCAGAATTAAGAGGTAGACAGCAACTCTGTGTGCTGAGTAGCCAAGGCAGGGCCCAGTGTGAAGATCTTGCAAGCAAGTGAGTGCAAAGGGAGGACACTCAGGACTCAGTCCCAAACTCTGCTTGAACAAGGCCTGATACAATGCTCCAAAACTCATTACTTTTTTATTAAAGTGAGAATCTGACATGTACCACATGGACATAACAAATGCAGCAATAAAAGCAGAGGCAAACTCTCCATGAGAGTGCTGCTGAATGGGAGCACACCACTGTCTGTCTGTGAGCAGCCATGACCCTAGCTTGGCAGCAACAAGTATAGCCACACTAATTCTGCAGCAGAGCTCTCAACCAGCATGGCTCAGGTTGCTTCCACTCCTCCTGGTCAGGCTGACTACACTGCCCAGAGCAGACCGGCCTCAAGACTCTTAGCCAGAAATTATGCAGAGATCTAATTCCATTCTAGAAAGCTGCTCCATTTCGTTCCATCATGCCCTTCCCTTCCCATCCCTGCCTCCAGTGGCTCATCCTGCTAAGGAACATGATGCCCAGAACAGCTGTAAAGGACAAAGTCTGAGGCTTTGCTCAGTTAAAAACTGTAATACAGTCCAATTCTTAGCAAGCAATTAATGGAATGATGAACCGAAACAGTAGGTATTAATCATGTAGCAAGAGAAGCAGACCTGTGGAGATGCACATGCACAGCCACTTGGGCACTTGTTAGAATCGAATTTCAGGCACTTCAGCATTCAAGGCACAGACATTTACTTTTCCATCTTCCCCTGAATTGACAGTTGCTCAAGTTGCTGCTGTCAGAGCCCTCAGCATGACACATCTCCTCCTATACAAAAACACCTCCAGCTTCCACAGATACACCCCCATCCAATTAACCAATAGTTTGTTTGCAAAGCCATCAATCCATGGGACCTCCTCCCAGTTGTGGTTTGTGTCATTCTGCTTCTCCTCTCCAAAACCTCCTAGAGGCAGGCTGAAACGGTCTGTCACTGAAGCAGTGACGATGAATTACTGGAGGGAAGTTGCCAATATAGCTTTGCATTAATTATATCATAATTACAGCAAAATATTTCCCATAATCATAGCATACTAAATTAATAACTTAGGCACACATTAGTCTGAAGATTATGATTCACATAGCCACCCACATACTGTAGCATTTAATCACTCCTCAGAAGTTAAGACACCTGTCCTAAGAAGATCACAAGAGTAACATCTAAACTTCAACAAGTTTATTGCTAAGTGGTGCAATTAATCAGTATTCTCATCAGAATGGTTTGATTTATCTTTGTCATCTCTGCTTAGAAGCATCATTTAGTTGCTTTCCACAACTAGTATTTCATTGGTTCAGCTTCATCAAAAGAATGGTTTAGGTAAGCAACTTTCCAAAATAGTTTTTCTTTTAACAAAAGCTTAAGACAGATAATAATAAATAAGAATCACATATATCAAACATGCTGTGAGTTCTGTCTCAGAGTAATGATACACAATTTTTATCCCAGAGAATAATATTAGTATTTAGATTTAAAAGATGGACAGAAGTAGTATTTATTTAAATCATTTGGTATTGGGAATCAATATTCTCAAATTTACTTTTTAAATCCTATGCAATCAAAAGTCCAGCAAACCCTCCAAGATCACCATTCATCTACCTGAGGCCTTTGCTTCCTACCAGGTTACTTCTGCCTGGACCGCAACCCACTGTAAGATCAGAACACAAACCAGTTGTGATTTTAATTTGCCAGCATTACAAGCAAAGATGAAAGATGAATGGATTCTGAAAAATCTGGTGGCTGTGTGGATCATGCTCTTACACCTCCTTCTGTTGAAATGCTCAATCTGCCATGCCAGAAGATTTCTCTTGTGTCCTTCTGTAAGTTGTCCAGTTCATTTGGAATTCTGTTCCCTAACTGTTTGGCATTATGTGCAAATTTAATGAGTATGCTCTCAACTCTTTCATTCAAGACACTCACTAACAAATAAAAACAGAAAACCCACCGAGCAGTACCAGAATAGACTGCTGAGGAACTCCAGTCACTACATCTTTCTTCTTTCACAGCTGGCTGCTTGTAACTATCCTCCAAGAACAGTTTTCCAGCCAGTTACACACCACTAGAAGCTGTTCTTATTAACAAAGTCCCCTCACAAAAACTGAACTGCAGCAGGAAGCCCCTGATTAGATCTCATGTACAATGGCAGATCCGCCAGAGCTGCCTCTATTACTGCCAGGTTGAGTCTGTGCCAATAGCCTGTTGTGCGTTTACCTTCAAAACACAGAGGAGTGGAAGCTATGCAGCAGGCTGGTAAGAGCACACTCTGTCCTTACCAGACAGAACACTTGTACAGCTTCAGTAATTGATTATCTTTGCAACAATCATGCCCCGCCAGCTTCATTTTTCAGGAAAAAAACATCAGATTGGAGCAGAAGGGAGCAGATCAAAACAGACTGCACAGAGCAGCCACAGCCCAACAGTGAACTGGGAATACTGAGCAAATATAAGAACCATGTGAACATCATGTCTGAACTGGAAACTGAGCTCTTTCATAGCAATTTTGAAGTGCTGGTATAAATGACCGTGTATCTGTGCTGACAGCTATTAACTATGACCTACCCAATAGCCTTATTCATTGCATGAAAGTTACCATTAAGTTTAGGACTCCAGACCTGTACAAAGAGAAGCTGCACAGAGATGAGTTCCCATTTGCTCATAGAAAGCAAGGAAATGCCCACGACAAGGGTCTCATGCTCCAGCAGCCCACAGTTCATCTCCCAGGGGTGCTGGCATCAGGGCCCTGGGTGTGAAACAGTAAGCGATGCTCAGCAATTAGACCATTCAGGCCCTAAACGTCCTCTGATCAACATGGAAAGAATATTCTAATCGGGAGTAGCTGATACACAAAGTGGTTTTGATAAGGAAAAAAAAATCATTTTTAATGAAGCTTTCTACAAATATCAAAATATTTTCTGTGACAGAGAGGCAAAAAAAGGAATAAGATTAAAGCTTTCAGGTAGCCAGTCCACCTGTTTGTTTCCACTCTTTCTACTGCATACAGTTAGTTGCTGCCCATACGCTTTTTGCTTTGTATTTCTAAGGAGCCATGGAAACAAATTCCATCTTAACTCTTCATTTTTTGGTTTAATTATATTTATGGAGTGTTGCTGTGAGAACAGCAATGCATCAATCAAGTTTTCTTGCATTTTCACTCTGAATGGTCTTATTAAGGTTTAAGGTTGCTTGGGGGTTTTTTGCACTCTTGTAGCACTGACATTTCCTTTAGTGATTAAATGCAATCAATCAATCTTTTTTTTTATACATAGCAGGCTAAATATATATATTTTTTTTTCATTTTTAATTTCATACATTTAAAACAAGTGAATAATATATATACTTTTTTTTTTTAAATTTTTTGTTACAAAATATGAGCTGTAGCATTTGAACCCATCCTTTTACAACACAAAATGAATTAACAATCTGCTACTTCAATGCTAGAAATGAAAGATTTACTAGAAATGATCTATTTCTTTGGGGGAGGTGGAGGGGAGCCGATGCAATCCGCTGAAGGGGGGAGAGATGATTATAATGTCAGGTTATCACTGATTGTTCCAAGCAGAATTAATTACTGCTTTGTGAATGATAAATACCTGCAGGAAGAGTTATATTTTCAAACAAGCGCTATGCTGCATAGTCAGAAGATGCATGCAGAAAGCAGATCATATTTACAAAAGCCTTCCCCTCCTCCCTGTCTCTGTGCTCTTTCCCAGCTGAGCAGTTCAGGCATTTAAGCAACTCCCATGCACATGCCTAAAGGAGGGGAGACTCCCTTCAGTCCTTCCCCATAGGTTTCTCATTCTCTTGTCAAGCCAGCATACAAAATCCTGCATGTAGCATTTCACTATGGAAGGACACTCAAAATCTAATGGGATTTTTACTGTTCTACCTGTTTTTTGATACATTTCATTGCACTATGAGTGTCTTTGCCAAGTCTACAATATAGCTTGTTGATAGAAAACTTTCGACTACATTAAGCTTCGCTGAACTGGCTTTCCTCATGCTACTGCTGTCCCTGTTCTCATTTTTGTGTCATGCCTTCTGTCACCATGATAACTTAGCAGGAACTAAAAGGTGCATTAAATCTCATGGGGAAATGCTGACCCTTACAGAACACCAAATAGATATTCTTGGTCCCTGTGTGTACATCAAGGTTTCTTCTTCTACTCTGATTATTTATTTGGACCTACCGGATTTATATAAAACTCTGCCAGGGAAAGAAGCCTGATGCACTACTAGTGCTCTGACACAGTACTCATCTTGCAATAAGCAGACAAAATCCCTGAGATGACAGAATTCACAAATTCCTACAGGTGCCATTTTTCACAACAAGGACAGAGACCACCAAGAGAGATGGCACCACTTCATGTAAGCTCTTACACCACCCTCCCTTGCCACCAAAGAGGCAGATGGGAACCCAGGGTGTCTCAGGCAAGCATCTTTAGGTTTCCAGCCCTGGATTCCTTCCAGGGATGCCTGTCTCAACTTTGGCCCGGAGATTTCCCTACCTGCAGGTATTTCAGCTGCACATCCATCCAGGACAGCACAGTGCAGCTGCAGTCAGCTCTGTTCTCCAGCTCAGAGCTGCAGAAACTGTGCTCATGCAGCAGAGCCAAGAGGCTGTGTTCTGCAAGCACTGCTTACCTCTCAGCTACTTCTGCCTTTGATGAGGAGAGCTCTCATCCAATATGTAAAATAAAGCCCCAGAACATTGTTTTGTTTTTTTTCCAGGGCATGTTATTAAAAAGAGCACAGCAATACCTCAGACCGAATGTTTGAATCCAAACATCTTCAAAGAAGTAGGATAACAGCACTTATTTAATTTTTTTTTTTTCATTTAAATTGAACAAAATGGCTTGCTGCATACATGCTGCTCACTTCAAAAGGCCATTCTTAATCCATTAATAAATAGCAGCCTACAAGGAATCATACACAAGTAAATTTTTAATGTGTTAGCCAAAACAGCAACCAGCAGATGGGCATAACTGAATTAAGTGTGTAAACTTTTCCTCACTTGTATCTTTGCGAACCATGAAATTAACAGTAGAAAGACGTACTACTGGAAAGCAAGACATTCAGGTTACTGGTGAGGGGTTGGGGATTTTATTTGTTTGTTTATTTATTTGATAAGAAATGAAATCTTGTTCAGTGAACTCTTGGTTTGGTTTTGTAAAATGAGAAATTTCTTTAAAAAAACACATTGTGTCTGCACAATTGTAGCCATCAGTTACATCAAAAGGGTGATGATGAAATCTAAAGCATGACATAAAGACAGAAAATTAGTCTTCATATAGTATCTCTGATTTTGGTGACTATTTCTGGCAGATTTGAATTAGACTATTTTGAGCATCATACTCATCATAACAACAGCTGAAGTAGAACAGTTGCATGACCACAGGATTAGCTCATTCATAAACTGAAAATTACCTGGAAACATTGTTTCCCCTTCTGATAAAAATCCTCCCAAGTCATTGTGGGCTCTGGCAGCTTATTACTTTGCCTCCATCTTTTCAAATTACCCAGGCAACAGACATCTGCAACCTGTAACAACAGAACATTCCTTGTAATAAAGACAACTGCCTTCAGGAAAGTTTCATCCTTTAGCGTATTTACTTACAAGAAGCTCATTAGCTTTCTAGAACAGATCAGCTTCCATTCTAATCACACACTCAAATCTACTTTGGTAGAATCGAGCTGTAGTTGCTGTCTGAATCATAATTTCAACAGTTTTGGAAGTACTCATTTTTTCCAAAGTAGTGACTTTCCAGAATGGAAACGGAACAAATACTGATGAAGAAGATAACATCACATCTACAAACTTTCATCTTGAAAGACAGCAATTTTGCAGTTTTACCTTTTACCCTCTGATGAGGTCTGCCCTGAGCTTCAGCAAGTTTATTTTTGCTGTAAATCCCAAACACAACTCCATTAGCCAAACTTTTGTTACAAAAGCATAACGCATCCGTAATTCTCTATTCTTCATACTCCAGTTTAATGCAAAGAGTTGTCTAACTGGGTGCATAAGCAACACAAAAGCTTGCAATCTCACTTCAGTTTTCACTCTTGTTAAAAATAATGATTAAAAAAAAAAAAAAAAAAAAGTGCTGCTTTTGCTGGAATCAGAATAGAAAACAAAACAGACCAGCATGTCACCACTCACTTCAATCCTCCTCTCAACCACTGTGCATATAAAACTGTATAATTAGGAAAGTATCAAGGTAGAGTGGGCCATGTCTTGAGCAAGGAAAAATTTGGCACGTTAAGGCTACCTCAGACAAAGCCTTTGCTGCACTCCCACTTCTCTCTTGCTCATTCTCTGGCACGTGCTGACTCAGAAATCTCACCTCCGTGATTCTACTTATGCCCAAACCTGAACCTAAGCACCCCTGGTCTCGCACCATGCCCGCAGCACCTGCCTGTAACAGGATAAAGCTGCCAGCACGCCCCCAAGAGGCTGCAGAAGCCCCTTTTCATTGCTTTCCTGCGTGAGACTCAGCTTTGCTCCAGGCAGGCAGCTTCATCCCATATATTTGCTTCTGAACAGAATAATTGAAGTGTTAATCTAGTCAGAAACCTTACTGTACGTACAGAAGCTGTTTGACTGTCTCTGATTGTATTTATTTTTCCTCCAACCCAATAAGCAAGTACTTACCCTTTGTTCTTTTTGATCATTATTTGAATCACATTCAGTTTCAATATAGCTTGAATTTAATTTAGATTTTGCTTAACTGGTCTTTATTCTATTATCTTTTGTTCTCTGGACAAGCACATATTTAATCTTGAGAGTAAAATTGTTACAATGAAATCTGTGTATTTAAAGGTAATATAAATTAGAGGGTAGAGAGGAAATAATATGTAGTAGATTGTATGAAATTATATAGATGGAATAATAACTCACTTGTATGAGCCATGCACCAGGACACATTAGTTGTTACAAAAAAAAAAAAAAAAAGATATTTATTATTCTGATTTTAGCACCTACTGTTTACATGATTCTTAAATGTGTTACAAAAGCCTCCACAAAAATACAGGGTTGTTACAGGCTCTCTCTGAAACAGCCAAAATGATGAAACATGCAGTTTTAAGCAGTTGTGTCCTAGCCTAAATCCCCAAGATGATGGCTAAGATGACACCCATCATGTGGCAACAGAGAAAATCCTTTAGCCAATGTTCACATTTCCATGACATGCAAATAAGATTAGCAAAACAGAAAGTTCAGAGAAGGAGGACAGACAACTCAATGAAATTATCATGACGCCAGAATTCCTACATCTCTTTCATTTTGGGGTACCAGGTCTTGATTGGCTAAGTGTGCCCTGGACCTCAAGGGGCTACACTTTTCGCATTGAAAAGCCATACCTAGTTATCTCCAAGGTTCGATACATGAAGATCTTGACAAAATAACATGAACAAATGCTCAAAAGATTTGCTTTCCCTCCTTAATATGAATGATGTTTGCGTTTCCAATTCCATTTTGTATTCTTAACAAGCCAATGAGTACGAGTCAAGAGCATTGGGACCTTGGAGTATGATGACAAGCAATTCAGCTTCTAAAAGACTTAAATCTCAGTGCATTCACATATGTTTTTCTGTATATAGCATATGTGTATTCAATGTGATTTGTATATCTCACAAGTTAAATTACGTCCCTAATTGGTACTTCATAATAAAGTGCCTGAAGGAGACCAGGCTGTTCTGATATGCAAGCAATTTTAGATTTAAATTAAGTTATGGATTGATTTCCATTTCAAAAGTGGTTTTGAAATTTCACAAATGAAACACACAGTTGTTTTCAAAAAGGGACACCAAAGACAGAAATGCAAACTGAACTGAGATTCACACAGATATCCTGCAGACATGAAAATACCTTTCTTTCCTGTAACCAAGGGTAATATTTTCCTCCATGTTTCCTACACATTTAAGACAACAGTAGATGGACATTTTAAACAATTCTGGGGGTATCAGGGCCTCACCCACAAAAAGAAAATTGGCCTATAAAAAGAAGTGCTGTTTTTATTTGAAACTACTAATACTCCTTCTTCCCCCTCTCCCCCAGGACAGTGGAATAAGTCCCCAAGTTGTTTTTCTTCAAGCAGTCTTTGCAATGCCTGTTTCTGCTATCTCCTTGGTATTTTCAGCTGCTAGGTGGAGTTCGATTTTCTGCATTTTTATTTAGCTCTGATATTTATTTTATAACCCAAAGTTGTATTCTAATTTATACCCTTTTCCTTTTATATTTACAAGATAAAGTACATAAGGTGATTTTACAGCTGCCTCATTGAACATATAGTAATAACCAAGAGACTGAAAAATATTATTCCAGATTTAAATGGAAGACTGCTTTCCTTTGAGTGCCATCATCATTAGACAGTGCAGTCTCCCTTTAAACAATTTATACTTGTATAAATTCTATAGCACAATTGCTCCGTTCATACATAAAGAATATTTTAGACCTACAAAGTGCATGAAAATATAACCCACTTTCTTTCATTCCCAAGTGGAAGCAGCTCTTAAAACAATGAAGAAATTTTAAGGCATCTTATGTCTGATGCTGCTGAGAACAAAGAGGCTTAAAAAGGGGAAGAGCGAAATCAGCAACAGTAACTTTTTGGAAAAGAAAATAAATGTTTTATTGATAATGAAACCTCCTGCCTATGGACTCGCCTGCCACAGGGAGGTTGCAGTGGCCACTGCTTCCAAGGCCCTTTCCAGCACAGAGGTTTACAGTTACTGACCTTTTCTGGCCCCTTCATTCTTTTCAGGAAGACTCAATTTCTTTTTATTTATATGACTTTGCCCTGAGCGGCCAGTGCCTCCATCGCTATCTCTAACCTAAGCCCAAGAATTTTCCACTCTGTAACGCATCTCTGATGAAAGCTGCAAGAAGGCACGAGTGTGTTCACTGGGGAAATACCACAAAGTCAAGGATGTCTGATCACAGCTTACAATAGCTGTATAAGAGCAATACCTCTCAGCCCACAGACATCTGGATTAAAAAGATAGGGCAGCAAGGTGATAGGGAGGAAGGACGGACCTGCCTAGGATAAGATGAACAGAGACTGAAGGATATGTGGTATAGTCCAAAGCAAACAAATTCAATTTAATAAAACATCCCATATACAAGGTATCACCCAGAGCTTTACAGAGAGGTAAAAGACCAAGATAAAGCTGCAGAGGACTGGATACTGTGAATCCTAACAGTGAAAAGGGAAAATACAAATACAGTTGAAGTAGCTCAGATAAAAGAGAACTGCTGATTTTAAAAGTATAGTGTATGTTTTTATAGAACTGGCTATATCCAGTGATATATAATAAATAAATAAAAAGTCAAAGGCTTAAAGGTTCATATAAGCATCTGAAACTCCAGTGTTTATCAATCAGCCTATCTTAGGCTGATAGAAAATCATTTTAACCTGATGGATTTGGAGCTGCAGAAAAAAATCATCTATTTCATTGTATCTTCCTCCTCACCCCACACCCACACTCTGCATCACACAGAAGATTCCAGAGAGATCACAATAGCTGGGGAAACCTTTGAATCAAATTGTTTTTGGATTAGATCTCTTCTTATTTAGATACAATTTTGTCAATTCTTTATTAAAATAAGGGAGAACAGAAAATAGCACGAATCAGAAAAATGAACAACATAAGAGATCTGAGGGCAGGAACAAAGTTATGAGTTTGAGCTGCATGGAAGTAATCCATCTACCATGCAAAATTTAATTTCCAAGTTGTAACCATGCCACAGTTCTTGTAAGTTCCAGTTAAGAAGAACCAAATTAGCAGAGGGGGTGGGGAGCAGCTCGAGAATGGTGTTTGGGAGTCAGCACATTGCAGACTTGTGAACACAGCGCAGCCAAGCACCTCATGCAGCAAAGCCACAGCACTGCCCAGCATGGATGAGTGTATTGTTATAGAATAACAAAAGTGGGTGGGTTAGAGAGGAATCTGAAGGCACCGGAACCAGGAATCACAGATGTGCCAGCAGAAAGCAGCTGCAGAATGTGTTTGCGTGCTGCTGGGAAGCAGAGACAGTCACTGCTTTGGAGCAGGGATATGTTAGTGAAAAAGGCAGCAACCCCTACTGCCTGTGCTTGTGTGCTTGCTGCCAGTGACAGTGAAGAGTTGTAAAGGGGGAACAGCAGCAGGGTTGAAATAGAAGGAGAGTGATTGAGTTTTTCCAAGTGGAAGATTTTATCCTGGAACCAACATACTAGGAAGTCACAGAGCCAGCAGATGCTGGATGGACACATCAGTAAGTACAAGGTTGTTAAAGCAGTGACTGATGGCAGCAGTGAGGTGCCACCTGAACAAACCCTATTAAACCCTTAGTTTCAAAACTAAATCTGTGAAAGATGGTGGGAGAGACATTGTCAAGAAGAGCACAGCAGCCCTAGAAAGTTAGCTCCATACCAGGGTTCCCAAGAGGTGAGTGGGGCTGCTGTAATGCCCAAGTAAGGATGCTCACCACCCTGCCCTTCCATGGGGCAGAAAGCTGCGCAGGCCCCACTTCTGAGTTATGCCATTCACAGAGCTGCCAGAGTCTAGGTCATCTTTGCCTTGCACAAGGTTTCTCATTCATCCCTTTTCTCTCCCTACGGTACACATTTAAAAAATTAAATACAAAAAAAGAAATACAAAAAAGAAAAAGAAACCCCAAAACCATCCCCACTGTTCTTTCCTTACCCAAGAGCCCCTCGGCTTGGTTGTCTTGAAGCAACAGGTGGTGCAGCTGCAGCTGGATGAAGCACAGATCTCAAACAATCTATTGCTGTTTGTTTTTAAAGCACTGCAAACAAGGAGTTCATTTCAAGGATCTTTTCAGGGTCCTCTTCCACAGGAACAATTCATTTGAACATTTGCCTTATGAACTGAAGGTCAGCACACATTACACGCCCCAGCAAGTAACACTATTCTCATCAGAAGGAAAACTACATGAAAATTAACATGTTTTAGTCCTTACAGAACTCACACAGAACAGAATCTTCTAGAAACACTTTCAGGAATATTTTTGTTACTGAATTTTAAAAATAAAACAAACCTTTGGAGTTTATGTATGCATTGGATCTGTTTTCCTTCCAAGTGGGACAAAAATTGCTAATCCTTTACAAGTTCAGCAGCTTCATTGAAAGAAGCATTTTGTACCAGCTCAAGCTGTTCTGCAAATGAAAATGATCAGCATTTAGAGCATCTGAAATTTTTTCCACAGCTAGATACTGTAATACTGTATGGTTTTCTTAAGGCTTAAAACCATTTCTTGCTTCTTATTTATTTTAAAAGTTACAGATCATCCATATAAAGTATGTTAAACATACCAGGTTATTTATTTTCTGTCATTTTCATTTCTAAAGTACACACAATATTCCAGACATGCTAAAAGTCACATCTACAATTAATTGGAAGAGTTGAACAGGAGATTCCCTGAGACACCGCACAATGGGAATTTCAAATGTTTGACAAAGTAGACTGTTAATCTGGTATCCCATGAACAACTGTAAGTTCACAGAACCTACTTCTAGCTGCAAAGTAACTTTCTCTGACTAGAAGAGATAGCCAGTAATCTACAAATACATAGAAAAGCAGTAAGAGAGGAAACCCAGCAGGGGAAACAGTGGGAACTCTTAACATGAAAGAAAATGATAAAATCTTTTGTGAAAGGAGATAAAAAGAAGAAGGGTGAACATTTCTAAGAGCTACAAAACTAGGAAAATGTATGATTTAACTTTGAAATCACAACAGGTTAGTCAAATTCAGAAAGAAAAACGCAACTGGTACACAACGGATTAGAACAGGTAGCTGTTATAATGCTTCCGCATCAAAGCTGAACTCCTTGCTTCGATGAGATGGAAAGTTTTCTAGGATAGTTATTAACTGAGGTAGAAAAGTAATTCTGAAGTGAAGAAACTGTTGTAATTTCTTGTAAAAAAACAACAAAAACAAAACAACCAAAACAGATTCCATTTCAATTATGAAATAGCAAAATAGCTTCATCAAAATAATGCCTTTTCCTGAAATTTTCTATTATATTTCTAGTTTGTATTGAGTGCGCTTTTAGCTTTATATGTGTGCATATACAAAATATTACATACTAATGTTAGCACTGAAATCTGTGCCTGAAGGTGTGGCACAGCTCTCCCAAAACCACATGATGAGATTTGCGCCCCAGAATACTCCCAGCACTGAAAGAGGAGGTGCAAAAACTCTTATTACAAGAGCGAGAGGAGTTAGAGGTAATTAGGGACTGCTGAACAACTTCCTGATGTGTTGTAACAGCTCTTATAAGCCTATTACTTTCAGTGCAAGGTTTAACAGCACTTCCATTAACCTACTTCAGCTATTAGAGTTTTATTCCATTCATTCTCAGTTACTGATGTTGTCCTGATTACTGACTGAAAATAATCTTGCAAAGCAGGAGCTGTGCTGCACCACTCACTTTTCCAACCATAAGATAAATTGTTATACAAATTTTGTATATGGAGCAAAAGGTAATCAGTCAATACTCAAGAATGGACTGCTTAAAGACCTTCAAAATTAAATTACATTGCAGTTCTATGCAATTTAAAATGCCAAAGAAATCAGAAGCTGTCGCAGACTTTAATTAAAGCAATCAGCCCTTTTCCCCCACCCCGCTGGTACTTATTATTTTATATTTATTCACTGCTCTGCATAAAACAATAAAAATAACTGCAGTTGCTCCTGTTTGTTATTTATAGTAGTACAGTTTTTACGTGAGACAACATTCCCCATCCTAAACAAATGACTGTCTTACACAAGGAAAACTGAGAACCTTGGCTCTGACCGTACAGTAATTTCATGGATAAATAGTCATAGAAATAATGAGCTCAAAGACATGCAAAATTTCAGTCACAGAATACAAAGGAGTCTGATATCCTTAACCAGTCTTAGGAGGCCAAAAAAAAAAAAAACCCAACAAAAAATAGATACCACAGATAAAAGCTGGGCAAGACAGGCTACCCCTGCCCACCTCCATGCCCCACAGGTTAAGTGTGATTGCTCTTACAAGTCCTCAGCCAGTTTAAGTCAGTGGTGTCAGACTGTGTGCTGAAGGAACCTAAGAACTGTATCGCAAGACAATACCAAAGCTTCTAATTATTTGATTTTTTTCTTCTATTTCTCTTAATTATTTTTATTTTCTAACTTGTTCTGACTCCCCAAGTGACTACAGCAACCTTTCTCACATTTCTTTCTACAGTCTGCAAATATATCAAAACATACATCTTAACAGCTACTCAAGAGCAATTGGTGCAAGGAATTTTGTCACCAAAACACTTACAGATGCCAAATTTAACACAGAGTTGACAAAATTCTAGTAAATTGAATTAGGAGTTAAATACTGCAAAACATTGTATCATATGGATAACAGTGTCACTAACACACATTTTGAAATAGCCCTGTTGCATTGCTTTCCTAGGAAAAGAGTTCTTAGGTTTCTGCTACAGAGCATTTATCTTTCTTATATCTCCCACCACACTCTCAGTCCACTTAAATACAAAGTAATCTTTTATTTTTCTCTCACTTTGGGAAATTCTGCTGACTAATGTGGGTTGAATGATGTTTGTGACAAAGTAAAAAAAAATAAAAATAAATAAAAAATAATTAAAAAAGCAGCTTTCAGTTTCTGTCTGAGGTAATATAACTAATTAGGAGTTACCACATGTCAGAGCTCTTATTAACACTCTTGTCATTATAATTTAAAAAATATATACATACCTCCTTTTCCCATAGAATAATACAAGGGGAAAAAAACAGATGCAAGGGGAAAAAAACAGATGCAAGACTGCATTGCAGTGCTCTCCTGTTTTCACCTAGCACATTATGAGCAAGAGAATCACTCAGTGTTGTTCTAACAAAAAAACCTGTTACTGGCATTATTTAGCCTTGAGCAGGAAACATCACAGCCTTTAATCATAACTACCTCCATAAAATCTGATTATTTCTACTTCCATTCTGGATGACCCCAGTCATAAGAGGAAGGCATAAGCTCTTCCCCATTCACGAATGCCTTTTTTGTTCTTTTAGCGCTGTAGGAAGTCTATTAGAAATAGGAGTTCCTATTCCTTTTGACATAGAGAGCTCGCTCATCTCTACAGCAATGCTTCTGCATCAGAAAGAGCTAGCAGACAGTAAAGGCCTCTGACAGCAGCTCAATACCCCTTCACACACAGTCTCACTGCTATGAAATATACCAAGTTGAGCTTACCAAACTGAAAAACCTAGAAAGCAACCCCTGAAGAAGCAAGTTCTGAGACATTCTAATATCTGATGTATCCCACTGCAGTAAACAACTGAAACAGCCTTGTGAGTGAGGACCAAACAAACATTTTCAACTCCTTGCTGATCTGTTGTTTCTCTTCCTCAATCATCATTTAGGGTTTGTTTGTTTTTTTGTCAGTGCAATGGCAACAACTTCTTTCTGACAAGGTGTTATGAATATTATAAACATAAGAAAGGCATTCATATACTTACAATAGTAATTTGAAGAAAAGCAAAGAAAAGCACCTGAATCCTCACAAGTAGTTACATACCTGGCACATTGCTCCCAAGTTTCAGATGTATCTGTTCTAATCTAATCCTGTCCTGAAACACATCAGGTGATGTTTTCTGCTATTACCAGCCTTAAGATGATCTGTCTTTATTTAAACAGTGGATAAATCAGATATGTACAAGACAGAAAATTTTATGCCAGTATTGAATTTCTTAGTAGTAATAATTCACCCCGGTAGCAGCAGTAACCATGCTTTGAGAACCAGTTCCATAACAACATTTTACCATTTCAGAGCACTTTCTGCAATGAAAGACATCAACACCACAGTAACATCTGACTTAAGAACACTGCAGGGATACTTTGACCAGAAAGATTCTCCTTCACTCATGCAGAAAGAAAAATTACACAGTTGCAAGGTGGAATGATACAAAGATGGCAACAGATATTCAAAAGGCTATTTACAAGGAAAATCTCACCGATATGGATGCCTTTGCTGGGAAATGCTGAGGCAATCCCCACCAGGGAGCAATCTCCAAGAGATGCTGCTTTAGTGGTGGTCAGCCCTTAAATGAGGTCTAGAGGAGGTGGCATCACGCTCCACCCCTTCCAGGAGCACAGCTAAATTACTCTCACCTGTGCTCCCACAGCTGACCCAACACTTGCCTCAGCTGATTAATCAGAGGTTCAGGATGTGATTACCAATTTCCCATACATACAGTTTAAATGAAAATGAGTGAAACTGCTTCAAGGATCCCTCTAGATCAATGTACGAGGCCATGGCTCAAGTGAGAAAATAGTTTGTGTGGATTTCTGAACAATACAGCTGGCTTCTTCATATACCACTGTGAAGAAAAGAGCATTTAAGTAATTAAAAGGTTTGAACTAGCTTATCTTCAAGCATGAGGGCTTTACGAGGGCTGGAGCACCTCCCCTGCAAAGACAGGCAACCAACAGCTCCACGTCCTTCATGTGCTGGGAGCCCCAGTTCTGGATGTAGTACTCCAGATGGGGGTTCCACAAGGGCAGAGCAGAGGGGGACAATCACTTCCCTCTCCCTACTGTCCCCTCCTCTTTTCATGCTGCTAAGGATACTGTTGGCCGTAGAGCCGCAGGAGCACAGTGTTGGCTCACATCAAGTTTTTTGTCTGCCAAAACCCCTAAGTCCATTTCCACAAGACTGCTTTCAATGTGTTCTTCACCCAGTCTGGACTGTGTAGTATTTCATAGAATTCTTTTAATATATTAGCTGAGCAGCAGACTTTAACATATTTCACTTTATTAATAGATATAATAAGTAGTAACCAACTGCTGGCCAAGGAAATAACTAATCTGTAAACATATACTTCTAAATCAGCAAAACTGAAAGTCCAGTGGGCTAAGGACAATATAGCGTACAGAGTTACACTTGTTACGCCATACACAGTGGTAATGAGCCTTAAAAAGAGTCCAGCAACCAAAACAAAGACTTAAAAATTGTGAAAATCAAAACTGCAATAATTTATTAGTTGAACTGTCACTCATCCCCATCAAGTAGAATAACAGTACTCTCTAAACAATCCATAAAATAATGAGACTTCTATCAAAAGCTTTGATTTGAAAAATTCTAGAAGTCTAAGTTTGGTTAGCACATGGTGGTATGTTGAAACAGTATGCATCCTCTATAAAATACAGAGATTTAAATTGACAAAAACTCACATTCTTCAAAGATACTTTGTCTGAAGAACCTCAGCAATGTATGGAAGACCTTTCAGAAATAGCTAACACCATTCTTAGTCACGTGTTTATTAAAGGCATACACTGTACGTGTAAAGTTCTTAATGAGAACTGCATCTTAATTCTCACAGTTGTTTAGTTTATAAAGAGAATGAGCAGCTCAGTGTATCCTGTTTACTTCGATCAGAAATCAGTGGCCATGTTGAACAAAAAGAATTCTGTAAAGTTGCACTTTACACTTTACACTCTGTGCACTTCTCCCATCAAACAGACAGTACTGCAACCTCACAGTAGAAGTGCAAACACATGTATTAATCCAAATTATTTATTTTCAGAAGTTGTTTGTTTACATTTCAGCAGTGAAGACATGAAATAAAACCACAGAGGTGAGAAAACAAGACTGGCATTGAAAATAGTATAGCTGTGGATGAAGGGAACATGAGCTGCAAGGAATACATGCAGCACAGCTTGTCTGTTAGTGAAGGAGTGGGAAAAATGGAATGACAGAAAGAATAAAATGGAAAATAAAGACAAAAAAAATGGGGAATGGAGATTAAAAAATTGAGGTTCATAGTGCTGATCTGGATATTGCTAACATTAATAAACCCATTTTAAGTAAAACATATGACCAAGTGGTTTAATACTAATTTAAAATAAATAAAGCAGATGGAATAAATAGATGAATGTGACCAGAAAAGTCAAAAGGGAAAATAATAAAAACTTGTATCTGGTAGTGTCACATGCTAAAACTTGCTTAGTTTTGATTTGTTTGTTTGTTTTAGATACCTGACATTACACAAAGTCAAATCAAGAGAACTTGCTGGCAAAAGCAAGCTGATAATGGAGAGTCTGGCTTGGAACTGCACTGTCAACGCATCATAAAGTGCTTTACCTAACTGTTATAAGTATCCCCAGTTCAAACATTAGAAGCTGGATTTGGGCTCATACTGAAGAGAAACCCACAGATACTAAAAGTTGAAATGCATAGTTAGGACACATTCATATCCTTAATTATGGCACATGGTGGCACAATCAAGAGTGAGATTGTATTATCATCCAAGATGTACCCATTTCTTTTTCTCTAGTGTGCAAACAAAAATGTGAAGATGCCCAAATTAGAGCCATATAGCTAGTGTACAGAGTCACTGTAGGGTACTGTTAGTGCAGTTTGAGTGCCCAAGCTATGCTTGTTCAGATGTTTTTGAATTACATAGAATAGTTAACAGATAATAGTAATTAACTTTAAAAATACTGGTTGAAAAGATCATTGGATTTGAGATAATGATAACACACACACTTGGACTGTGTATAACCACATAATATAAGCATACCAACTCCATATTAACACAGACACACATCCACAGATTAGTTCTGATTTGGTTACCCCCACAAGAATAGGTAGTTTTGGAAAGAAGCCCAGGAAAAAGCAGCTTTAAGTTAAATTACCAATTCAAGCCCACATCACTGTGCCACAGTGACATATGGAGATAGTGAGTAGTGGCACACGGGGTCTTGTAAAGAAGAATCAAAAGCCTACAAACGGGGTTGAAAGCAGTACAATATATTCCAAACCAAAACAGAAAACTGGGGGAGGGGTTCACTGGACAGACAAAGCACAAAAACATTGGATTTCTGCTGCAGCACAGATGAAAATAGCTGAGAGGTAGCAGAACTTCATTTCTCATATGACATTTCATTGGAAATTAAAAATAAAAAATAAAAATAAAAAAGGTAGTTCAAATGTACTGAATTCTGCTTATGTATTACCTCATCACCTGGCCCACCAGAAGAAGAAAGATGTTTATTTAGCTTGGCAGTAATGAGTACAACAGATAACTTAACAGGGTGCTAAACTGAATGTAGGAAAGACTGTTCGTTATAAAGCAAAACTTAATAATATAATATATAGAATAACTGTGGGTCTAGTGAATGATCGACAAATAAAACCTGAAAATATATTGCTTTTTAACTATTAACCTATTGGTCATCTTGCCTCTTTCAACCTTTCCCTGTCTCACTGATCATATCCATAATGATGATATTACTGAGACAAACACTCCCCCCTCTCTGTTGCTGAGACCTCCTTCAAGTCAACAAGATACGATCATCTATATCACTGGAGGAGGTAGCATGGGGCATATAAATTAGATAACTCCCTTGAATTCCTTGTTAACTGTAAACATCAGTAGTTGCTTAACAGAGATTTGGGATGTAGACTGAGGGCAAAACTAACTATTCATTCAGAATAGAATAGAATAGCACAGCATAGCATAGAATCAAATAGCATAGAATAGAATAAAATACAATAGAATAACATAGAATAGAATAAAATAGAATGGGATAACTAGAATAGAATGGAATAGAATAATGTAGAATAGAATAAAATAGAATAAACTAAACTAAACTAAACTAAAATAAAATAAAGCAGCAGCTTTATCACTGAAAAAAAGACGAAACTGTTTCTTTACAGAATCAAAATGTTCCTAGAGGCCCAAGTAGTATCACAAGCAAAGAATGATGTAATCTTGTTCCTCGGTCCACCACCTAGGATGTGAAAGTGTGGGGATAATGCCACACACAGTAAAATGTCTTGCTGCTAGTTATTATCCATTCAACAATAAAAAGGTTTTTTTTCCCCCTATATTTCTTCATTTAAAAATCTAAGAGTATTATCTTTGTGCGTTTACTAAAAGACACTACAATAAATCAAACACACTGCTGTATCTTCAGTGCTCCACTGCTATCAAGAACTGTCTGTTATTTCTATCATTGTCCTTGTATTTATTTCCCTTGCGTATTTCAGATATATCTCTCATTACCAAGAGGGAGTAAAAAGCTGAGAATGGAGACAGCAAACTAATGGAAAGGCTTCCTACCCTATGGCTACCTGTAGACTGGTGTGCTGCTCCTGCTGTTACTGCAACTGCTTTCCAGCCAGCATACTGAAGAACTCATTTCTGCTTTTATCCTTTTTTCTAAATCAGAGAACTGAAACCATATCCAAATATTTTGCTCAGGAGCATTTTTCCCAGTTTTAAACTATTCTGTGATCCCTATATATAGATTTTGCAGACCTAAAAGGTCTAGTTAACAGACTTTAGAATAGGAAATGTAGTGATTGTTGTTATCACTGATGAAGTGAATATACATTTACATTCCTACTTCTTATTCAGAAATGAGTCATGACGCAAATGGCACTGGAAATACAGTAGGAGAGAAGAGGTGTGGAAGAAACAGAGAACTGTCTTTAATAAAGATATCTAATATCTTGATTAGATTAACATTGTTGCTCCAGATCTGGACTCTCTCTTGCAAACCATTTGTCATTACCAGTGCTATAAGAAGCTGCACATGCACCAACTCAGATCAAAACTCCTCATTTCAGTAAAGCATCTTCTCTCCAGCAATAGCCACGAGCAGTTTCCCAGAAAAAAAGTAAAAGATGTGGCACAAGCTAAGGTGACGATTCCTCCATCACCCCCAAACCTCTGTCTGACTTCAGGAGACTGTAAGCCCAGATCCCTCTGGGCTGAGAAAAGATGTCTCTCTTTAAACAGTCACTGATGGATTTTTCTTCCATGAATTTCTTCTGGTTTCTTTTTTATAGTTTTCTGTCTATTTTCATCTAAAAGCATAAAACTGCGCTATTTATTCTGGCAAATTGCCAGTCATTGACTGATGAAGCAATAATAAATGAGAGTATTGTATGGGAAGTGAAAAAAATAATATAGTTCTACCACTACTAATTCCTAAATAAAACACTTGCTTATAGTTGTTCACATTTAGAAACACAGTGTTTCTAAAACCTGATCCAAATTTCAAGTATATGCATAGCAAAAATTACAGATCTGATTTAATTCTTCATTAATTGAACATCCATGCAGCAAAAAATGTTTCTTGTATATAGAGATTCTCCCTACATATGACCAATTTCTAAATAGTACTTATTCTGTATGCATAAAATAAATATCCAGGACAAAAAATATTTTGAAATTAAACTCAGAAACAATGTTGAAGTAGTTTTAAATATTTTCAAGTTATTTTCATTCATGTTTCTCAGTATCAGTTGCTGCTTTAACTAATAAAAAACTTCAGCCTCAGTAGAAAAGTTCTTATTAGCGCAAGTATTTGAGAACATCGCACCTTAAAAGAACACAAAAACTGACCCTAGAAGGAAAAGGATAGCCAGGGCTTTGATTCTTTAATGTTATTCCTGTTCTGCATGTTGAAAGAAGTTGAGCTACATTAGTTATTTTTTATTCAGAATATGTGCCTCAGGAATCATTAAACCAGTAGTCTTTCCCAAATACACAATCAGTGACAAAAGTACTTCATAAAAACTTAGTGATGCAATTTAAGACTGCTGACTGACAAATCTACTTAGCTCATTAATTGATGGGAGGCAATATGAAATGATAAGTTTATTTACTAGACTTCAAGGAAAAGGTAAAACTGATAAATTCCAGCTATAGCAGAGCTTGATGCTAACATTTTTTCCTTCAATCTCTTTATTTCATTATGGTGATGTGTGTGTATGCAACGTGCTACAGAGACAGCCCATTTGTATATTGTAATTGTTCCAGAAACTAATGGGCTTTTCCCAAATCTAAGGTCACATCTGGCAAACACAGACCAGTAGACACGATCTGGATCACAGTCCACCTGTTACGGTTCAAAGAGCCCTGATCATTATCCCAGAAGGAATCCCAAAAATCATCATTTGTCACAGGAAAGCAGCAGGAAACCTGCAGTGTCCTGGTGACATCTACATTCTTGGGAATATGAGGTAACAGGCAAACAATGTTCTTGTGTGTATGCAGTGAACTCTCCACTGGGCTATGCAGATGAATGTCCCTGTCTCCGGCAGACTCTTAGAGAAAAAACCAAAAACAAAAGAAAAATTAAATCTTACAAGATTTTTATAAACATTAAAAATGCCACTAGCTACGATTACCATCAGACACTCAGAATCACAGCTAAGTCTCCATCCAGGCACGGGTACTCAGGTGTTTTACTTATTGATGAATTTAAATACATAATATTTCTGAAAACTTAAACAAAACGTAGATAACTTGGAGTGCAGTGTTCTGCTTCTATGGCATTGAAAGGCTGCTTTCATACTTCTTGAGGGCATACACCAGGTAGTAAATGAACTTCACTTGTGACTTCAGTAGCACTCTAATGTAAAATTTTCCTGCTTGAGAAATGGAGTTGACCAGATCATTTCCAGAGGTTCCTTCAAACCTTAAGCATTATGTGTAAGCTAAAAAGAGATCTGTCCTGCTGTCTGTATGTAAGCAAAATATCCAGGGCATGGAAACAGCGTGGAAAACACAAGCCAAAATTATGGAGTAGAGCAGGAACTGCCCTGGCTTGGGGAAGAATGCACAGAGACAGCCTGATGTTCTGGCATGATTCACCTAGCCCAGCCAGCCCACTGGGGCCAACTTCAGGCTCACACACCTCCCCAGATAAAATAATGCTATGTGGTAGCAAGCTGAAAAGGGAAGCTGCATAATTAATTTGGTAGAAGAATAAGTGCCATGCAGTACGTCAGATGCATTTCAGGAAAGCAGAGAGATTTATGGAGATAGAAACACAAATGCTGTCAAAACAAATGTTTGCTCTTATCATCTGTACCTTAAGAGAATATGCCAGCTCATACTGCATTGCCTGGTTCTACACATGACAAAACTCTCTAGACTGGCAAGTTCACATATTCATGTTAACAACGTACAGACCAGATACTACTCCCCACATCATCTTCAAATGTGATGTCATTGTTCCAGTAGAAGTTCAAGATGTACTCCTTCCCACTTTATAATATTTGTACTGCCTGCATAACAGATAAATTCTTTATCATGTAACTATTTTGCTATTAAAGCACTTAATTATCAGCAACACATCATCTTAATAATGTAATGGCTTAAATATCACCTTATCATCCAAACAGTGTGAAGAATTGACAAAGTTGTCCTAGACTTCTCTATTTCAAAACCTTCATGCTTTTTGTTAATTTTACACAAGTATTTGTCTTCTGCCTTATCTGCATGCAGCACCTTGGTTTTAGCAATTTCAGTGAACTAGCCACACTACTGTGGTTCACTAAAATATTCACTTACCCAAAGCTGAGACCAAGAGCCAGTAGCTGATTGTTGAAATGTCTGTGCTTTCCCTTCTGGAAGCAGAAAGCTTTCTGGCAGTCATGAATTTTCTAGCAGCTCCATTCAGTGACAACAGATACATTCATTTAACCTCTGTTCTCATTGAATCATTCCGCCCTACCCTTTGCTCTGTAAATTGCAGATCTTTGGTTACTGACACCTGAAAACAATGGGGAAAACAAGTGAAAAAAATTATGAGAAGCATAGGCAGTACTTCTGTGTACTTATCTTTAGTCTTCTCATGCTGGAGGCGTAAAATGCCCTTGTTGGGTAACTGACCTCATATTAATCACATTTTTAAAAAAATCTATTTTCTAGATATACAGAAAGTACTTATTGCCTCTTTGTGTAACAGATTGAACCTACAAAAACTGTGGTCTCTTCCAGAGATTAAAGCTGATCTACCTCATTGCCAGGCTAGTAAGTCTTAGGATCTGAAATAAGTCAGCAAGCACAATATCTTTTAGTAACAATACTTCAGATTTCACAGCTAAATCAGCTTTTACAACTAGTCTGTTTAACATAACATCCATTTTCCAGCAGAAATCTTCCAGGTGAGTTATTTGTTCAGGTTGTTATTAGAGTGGTTTTGTAAATACAGAGCTATCAGTATTTAATAGTATAATACATAACTATTTCCCTTGGATCAGGTCTATGGATTTGACATTACAGGACTTTTGGCAAGAGTTTAGATTTGCTTGATGTCTGTAGGAATATTTACTTGGATTAGTCAGGAGACAAGGTAACATCTAAGAAAGTTTCTATTTCTTGGTAACCTACAATACTTCATGAAGAGAACTGTATCATTAAAAGAATAAATACTTAAAAATGCACAAAATATAACTTAAGCATACAAAAAAAAGTTCAAGTACTTCATATAGGATTGTTTCTCAATTAACTCTATGAACATTAGTAAAGAATTAACTTTCTCCCTACACAGACATGGGTAAGATTCAAACTTCCTAATCCCAGTGAACTGGTAAAAGAAAACAGAAGCACACATTCATATTGCTGTTCTGCATTGCCGAGCAATATAAGATGGATAAGTACTCTGTCTAAAATCCAAACACCGTGCAGATTCTTCACTGCAAACAGGAGAACATAATGAAAATGGCTGATAGGTAAATTTTCTCAGTCTCACTACTCTTCTCATTTCATTTTCTTGGAAGTCTGGGAAAATAAGTGATTGACTGTTCTGATTTCAAAACAAACTGGAGAGACATGAGGAAAAAAAAAAAAAAAAAAAAAGGCAGGTTTTGATTCAACAAATGAATGACTAAAAAGTATCGTATCCTTGGCAGGTGTTGCAACCAGATCATGAGAGGAGAATTCTGCCCTAATCAGATTTTCACTGGAACATATTCTTCAAGACAAGACAAAGAATGATAGTGAATCACACTGATTGTGATGTCTGCTTCTATTCCAGAAAGAAAATAGCAGATGACAGACTTAGTTTAGGGTTCAAATAGCACAGGCAAACCCCCAGGAGACTGTAGGAATTCTTCTAATCTCACAAAGATACACTTCTTACAGTTCACAGGTGAATTCAGTTCTATCTTTCATGCCTACAAAATTCTTCAAAAAAAGAAGTTGTGTTGCTTCAAAAGAAGCATTGAGCTTTAATACCAATACATGGATTATCATGGAGGGTGGGAAAAAAAAAAGCTAACTTCAGCAGTTACTTCTTACATGTTCACACAACCAGCATTTAAGTGGATTATGTCATGGTTATAATGTTAGCTGACAAAATGGTATCTGTTTTTCTGCTGGAAAGATCAAAAAGCATGTAGATGTGAAAAAAGATTTTCATGATTCTACATAGATTGTACAAAAAGTGAGGTCTCCTATTCATTTCCATGGAAACTACAGCAGATGCAAAGAGCACAATAACACTACTTGATAGAGCAAATTCTCAGCTGAAAAACACTATTTTTCAGCACTGGCACTACCATTAGCTCTGCATTTTTACCAGAGGTGAACAAAAGCCTGCCTGCTGTGTTCAGAATAGTCTATACTGGCAGAGGTGACTCACTGTCACCACTGCTGAAATGCACCACCCCTCCGACTCACTGTGCTCACATCCAGTGGTTAGTGTCTACAAATATTCAGTAGGTGTTTATAAATGTCAATGGGCGCCATTTTTTTCTGCATGGAGGAATTCAGTTTCAAACCTTTGCTTCATCTTCACTTTGATGTCAGATGCCAATTCTGTCACACAGCATCAATATGTAATGAAATACTGGCAGGAAGGTTCAGCCTCTACTGCCAAACCACCAGCATTCACTTCCAATGTCATGGGCTAACAGAATAAAACAGGAGGCTTTACTTTTGGATAGGTACCTTGTACATATCTTATTTGTACCCCTCCTTTGACAGCCTCAGTGTCAACAACCTCAAGGGTATTCCTATGTATTTCTAATTCACATTTTTTGTCAAAGTCTCTTAAGTCTGCAACTCAGGTTTTCTTTTTGCAAGGAAAATATCACTCTAAAGCATGCTGTAAATCTCATGCCCTGTAACTGAACCTTCGTGCAACTACAAGTTGAAGTCTGGCCCTTGCTGACTGGCTATTTCAGCAATCCACGTACATGTCCTAACTCTAAGGGTCTTCAATATTTCATTACAGTTATCCATTAACATAGAGTTCAGACTGTAAGAACTGCCAAGGAAAATGAACACCCACAATTCATGTTTTCAGGGCGCTCGAAATCTTCCTGGTAGCTTTGAAAGCCTTGGCCTTTGTAGTTACAATTTCTCTGTACTTACCAAAAGCAAGAGATGAAATCTTGTTCCAAGTAAAAGCTGATAGAAGTTTTGCTATTGATTTCAAGTTTTCAATCAAGAAATTCAACCAATGACTTTAATGAAGTACTGCCTTTGACCATCAGTGTCTAAGTGATGTACCATGAACTAGGCAAGGCAAGAGTGCCTCTGCCAGGGGGTATTCACTGAACTCTGCTGAGACAATTGCCCTTGTCCAATTGTTTGTGTCATGTTCATGTCCATCCTTGAACTTCTTTCCATACAGTAGCCTGAACTGACTATCACACACAGATAGAGATAGCTCCCATAGATGTAAAAACTAATTAATATGCTGCACAGCCTGTCCATTGCCTAACTCTGGATTACTTGGTTTTCAGTGTTTCTTGTTCTTAACCACCTCTGTACATTTCCTTCTCTCTTCATAATCCGTGACATGCATACACAACAGTCTGAACTCCATTCCAGTTTGACTTTTTTTTTCCAAAAATACCTAACAGGTATTTATGCTCTAAACAAAAAATTGCAACATACATCATCTTGATGCAAATGCTTTTAAGAGATGCAGAAATACAAATACTTCCGATGTTAAAATAACTCAGTACACTTTCTAATGCTTTCCATGTATGTAGATGTTCTTTGCAACAAAGAGTGTGCCTCAAAACATTTGACAGAATCCTTTTCATTCATCTGGACTTGAAAAAGTAACAAGCTGAGAGCTTTAGAAATGATGAGAAATGACTGAATCAGTTTAAGCAAAATAAGCACACCCTTGAGATAGTCCAGCTGAAACTTTCCATTAAAATGTCTGGGAGTGCTCAGTACCTGGCAATTTCCAGCCAAATTGCCAGAACAAATTAGCAGCTGTGCTTTCACTGTGAATCTCAAACACATAAAATCCATACAAAAACAGGTATTATGACAATGGGTAAAAAAAAAAAAAAAAAAAAAAAAAAAGAATTGCACAAGGAAAAAAAATCACTTAGAGGAAAGGGTTTCTATTTTGAGCAGTATTCAGAAAATGAGGGGTTTTAACAAACTAAACTTGATACACAGGAAAAAATAATTCATTTGAGTAATATAGGGAAAGCGTTTAGTGCTATTCTTTGTTCATTTTCTGCCTCTCTCCATGAGAAAGACAAGAATGAGGAGAGAGGGCTTCAGAAGACGATACATCAACCATCTGGAGATAAAAGATGCACAGGAAGATGTTTTAGGCCAATCTATCAGAAATACCTTGCACGATCTCTAAAATGGGAAGGCAATCATTTCTTGTGGCAGATGTATCAGAGCCAAACAAGTATCAGCACCAAAGTTCATTGTCTAGGATAAATACAGCAATGAGTTTAGCAAGGGTTGAATCTGTGTCACAAATATCCCATCTTGAACAAAATTCCTACTTAGGGGCTAGAGCAGATGTGAAAACGGACTCTACTTTCAGCATTCAAAAAGTTTAATTCCCTCATAGTTCTCTGTTTCAAAAAGTGCCCATCCTTGTCTTGGCATTAACTTAAGAGATTTATATTCTGTCACGCCGATCTTACTCCAATTGCTGCTTTCTTTAATCTTGTGCATCCAGATCACCACACACAATTGCACAGGCTTGTTTTTGTTTTTACTGATTTTAGTATTGGTTTATATGGCCTAGTTGACATTTCACAGTCAAATTCAATTTAAAATGTATGAAGATGTCGTTATTCATCAAAATTTATTTAGCCTTTAAATTAAAGAAGAGGCTGAGTAAACTACAATATATAATCTGGGACAAATCCAGTTCACCGCTTTTACCCTTCTGAATTGCCTCACATATTCTGAAATGCATTTTACAGCAAGGGGAAAATTTCACTGACACTAATATACTTAAATATTTATTCAGGTCACACATCATTCTGCCATTCACTGAACAGTAAGCTTTAGTAAAAAACACCATTTCCATTATTCATTAGACATAGAAAAGGGAGGGCAGCTCATGTAACATACCGGCTAGTAGGGAGTTACCAAGCTACTCGCAGTTAGGCAGTGTTTTCAGCTAACAGGTGGTTGAGTTATGAGAGTTTCTGTTAAAAAAGTCATTCCTGAGTGCACAGAAACATCCTCAGTGAGATTCTCGGTTTTCATTGGAAGTATTCTAGGCTTCCACAAACTCACAGCATGGCTTAATACTTTCTTCTCAGTGTTGGGACTATAAAGAAACTTCATCAAAATTTACAAGACCATTCACCTATCCTCCATTCTGTCACCCAGCCCCAGGACTGTTCTGCACTCTGAAAACATGGGCCATTCTGAAATACATTTGATTAATAACATTTGTTGGCATTTTGACAGTTAAAAATAGAACTTAAGCAAGCACGAGCCATTTGTCTTCTTCCTTTTTTTTTAATCTTTGTAGAGATAAAAGAAGTTCAAACTTCCATCATATATTTCTACATTAGCATCCCAGCTTCTCCCATGAAATACTGATAATAAATTATGGTACTTAACGCTTTTAGTGGATGAAATGAAAAGTAAATTGTAATGCATCATTTGTCTTTTTTAGAGAATCTTCTTACAGAGGCAGAACAATAAATCTACAAGACCAGCTTTGGTAAAGTCCCACCTTGCAAAAGTATCTGTTGTCCTGGGCTAGTACAGTGCATTGGAGAGTGAATTCATCTCCTTGTGCCATCTTTTAAAAATATTCCCAGTCAAAGCTTCCCATGCTGCAGGGTGCTGAATTCTCTACTAGCTAGGGAGGGGAAAAACACACAGGTCTTACACTGATCTCCAAACAAAATAAAAACTAAGGTCACTGCTGAATACAAGGGGGCTAGCAAATGTCAATACTCTGCTTGGGATTAGATTTCTGCTCTCATTCTTCCTACACTGCAGAAAATAATTTTGGTCCACAATGATCCTACAGAAGGCAAAAAAGCCTTGACAGCAAGGTACAAATCAACAAAAGCAAAAGAACATAAATTGGATCCAGCGCTATACATAAACTGTTATCAAAGTTTTCTACAGAGCTTTGGTAGATGATTTTGTCTAACTTTTCTTAGCTTAGTCAAAGAAGAGATAAATTAATTATCTACATAACTCTTCATACATAGCAGACATGTTATTTGAGTTAACCTGACAAAAGACACCATCTGTTCTGGAGAAATGTATATATTTTTTTTCCCATCAGAGACATTCAGAGAAGAGTTGAGAGCAAATCCTAATTAATACAGAAGACAAGTCCATTTTAATAACCACTTCTCATGACTGTATCAGATATTAATTTAAAGTCAGGACAGCACATTTGTTGCACCTGCTCAAATATCAATAAACCACAATGCTTTTCCAAATCAAGTGTTAAACAGAAGTGCTATTAACTAAAGTTTAAGTTTTATTAAAATGTTCAGATATAATTATTTCCTTTGGGATTTTAACATCATCTAATAGGAGATGAAAAAAGAAACCTATCCTAATGTGCTGTCTTTTATGTTACCTTTGTTACAGATGAATAATATTCTTTGTTTCAGGTTGAAAGACGTATTCAGTATTTGGAAAGTGGGTATCAGTGGAGAACTTCTCCACAAGAAGGTCTCGACTCCACAGGTGGAAAACCATCTTAACTTTGAGAATTTTCTCTTGATTTTATTTCATGACTACACAAACACCTAATCACTAACACAGGTACTGAGGTAAAAGAAAATGTACACAATTTAACCTATGGCAAATTGATGACTGGACAAGACATTTTAAAGCCTGCACTTTGTGCTTAACACACAGCAAAAATTGATTGGCCTGCCACAGTAAATGCTGCTCATTCTACAGCATAGTGCCTTAAGAAGAGGTGAACGGTGATGCTGTTTGGGATATGCCTGAAACAAAGCTTTGAGGGGAAAAAAGGTACCATAGTACAATTGGTCAGTCATCACAACTGGCCATTACACCATTACAGAATCACTGAATCATAGAGGTTGGAAGGGATCACCTGGTCCAGCCCCCACCTAAAACAGGTTCCCTACAGTAGGTTACAAAGGAAAGCATCCAGGTGGGTTTTGAATATCTCCAGAGAAGGGCGTTCCACAACCTCTCTAGTCAGCCTGTGCCAGTGCTCTGTCATTCCTAAAGTAAGGAAGTTATTCCTCATGTTTGTATAGAACTTCCTATGTTCCTGTTTGTGTTCATTGCCCCTGGTCCTGTCACTGGGCACCACTGAAAAGAGTATGGCCTCATCCAGTTGACACCTGACTTTTAGATATTTATAAGCCTCAGTAAGATCCCTTGTCAGTCTTTTCAAGACTAACAGTCCCAGGTATCTCAGCCTTTCTTCACAAGGAAGATGATCCAGGATCCTAACCATCTTTGTAGTCCTTTGTGGCCGACTCTTTTGAAGTCCCCTGTCTTTCTTGAACTGAGAAACTCAGAACCGAACACAGTGCTCCAGATAGGGCCTTACCAGTGAAGAACAGAGGTGGGGGGATCACCAATCTGGCAGTCTCTTCTGCCAGCTCCCTCAGCATTTGTACATGCATCCAATTGAGGACTGTAGATTTGCCTAGACAATGTTTAAGTAGATCTGGAGAAGCTTTCCTTTCTCCTGACTGCCTCTCTAATCTTCAGGGGCTAGGATTCCAATGGGACAGTCTTAGCAGTAAAGACTGAAGCAAACAAAGCATTCAGTAACTCTGCCTTCTCTGTGTCCTCCATCACCAGCACACCTACCTCATTCAGCAATGGGTCCACACTTTCCCTTGCCTTCCTTTTGCTGCTGACATACTTGAAGAAGCCTTTCTTGTTGACCTTGACCTCCTTCACCAGATTTAGCTCCAAGTGGGCTGTAGCCATTCTCATTGTGTCTCTGCATGCTCTGACAGTGTCCTTATATTCCTCCCAAGTGGCCAGAACCTTCATTCATATTCCACAGACCTTCTTCCATTTGAGCTTTTCCATGCATGCTCATCCGTGTAGGTATCCTGCCACCTTTGCCTGATTTCTTATTTATAGGGGTGCACTGATCTTAATCTTGGAAGAAGTTGTACTTGAATGCCAATCTCTTGAACCTCCTTCATTTCCAATGCTCTAAACCATGGAACAACTCCAAGTGCAAGAGGTCAAAGTTTGCTCCCCTGAAGTCCAGGGTTACAATCCTACTTATTGCTTTGCTTCTTCCATATGAGATTCTGAACTCCACTACTGTATGATCACTGCAACTTGCTGTCCCCAGTCTGCACATTCCCATGCAGTTCTTTCTTTCAATCTGCACATTGCAGGAACACCACCTGGAGTATGGATCCTGATAGTGTTGCTTTTCCAGAAATATCAGGGTGGCTAAAGCTTCCCATGAAAACCAGAGTCTGTGATCATGAGGCTACTTTCTGCTTTCAACTTCCTCCTTCTCATCAAGTGATCTCAGGGGGACTCCACTCACACCTAGCAGGTATGGGGTTGTCCAGGCTGCTCAGAGAAAGCTCTTACTGTTCTCCACAATCAAATCAGTACCGCAAAATTCCTTAGTAAACACCTAGTTTGCAGCTTGTAAGTTTTTTGAAAGCTTGTTTTATTAAGAAGTAGCAAAAAAAATAAATAAAAAAAAAATCAAGAAGTACTAAATGAACAGCAACATCACATTTCCACAACATATGGAAGAGTGAATGGTTTGGGTAATTTTAATGAACACAGCATTCCTCCTGCCATTTCTTAAACAATCTCTGGTAAAACTATTGCTTGACTCTCATTTTTGTCTTCTGTTATTCACTATTTTTTAAAGCATGATATTTTTATATAATTTTGCTTTCCTCTCTCAGTGGTTTTATTAGACTAGTCACATATCATATAGATTATCTAGTACTGCATGCTAACACAATTTTTTCAAAAAACCATATCTGTCATTTCTTTCAGCAGACTTTCTTATTATTGTCAATCTGGCATTCATATGCCTTCCTGCTGCAATATTCTGCTATTTTAAATAAGATTTTAATTTTATTTTGGGGGTCCATCTTAAGAAGACAAAATCTTTTGCAAGCTTTCACTGTCAAATGGTATGAAACTTAGTTTCAATTTCTTGTTACAGGCTTTTATGTCACAGGCATTTATTCTACAGTTCACACTGAACCTTTTTCCCCTCAGAGAAATCTGATTTTAATAGTATATATTAGTCATATCCATGTCACATTATTTCAGAATTTCTCGCTTCCGAAGAGGCTTGTCCCTTTGAGAAACAAGTGAGCTTTACTTACAACACGAAACATTTCAACTAAGTTCAGTCTAAAGAAAGTAAAATGGGAAGGTAAAACTGACTGAGTCCTTATAAGAAAATGTTTTAGTTGGCTGAAATGTCATTTTAAGCAACTTCTAATTTTACTTCTCCTTGCCTTCAGCAGATGCAACTTTAACCTACTTAATAATTTGTGACTACTTCACAGGAACACAGAGCAAGAGACAGCCTGCTTGGAACACCTGTTCTTTGCTAGCCAGTGCATCACTAGGATTTTTGTAGGATTTCCTAAACTTTGTGTGATAGCCCCCCAGTTCTTACGAATAAGAAATATAATACAGTAACCCAAAGATCCTCTTGCCAGCTTCTTAGCTGCCTGAAGCCATTTTATCCATCTACATTTTACAGGCTTGTTGTTGTATTATTGTAGTTAATGTCTATTAATAAAAACACGCAAGACCTGCTCTGGAACATCTCCAAAATACATTCTGAGCTAAAAAGTTTTTAAATAATTTCTTCCTTTGCTTTAAGGAGTATTTCAATAGAAAGACTCAAGGGAGACAAAAATCATACTAGTGAAAAGCATGCATAGGGACTTAGAGACTAATGCCTAGTTCTTCCTGGAAATATGTCTTTCTTCTAGAACACCCATAAAGGAGAGAAGTACCAGTACCCCTAATGAGATGCCAACTGGACACTGAAAGTCATTCAGAACTGCAATTCCCTATAGACAAAATAATGTTCTGCAATAAGTTACTGTCACGATGTAACATATGTAAGTACTATCCTTCCTATTTCTATAAAAGACAAATTTCAGGAGTTGATGTGAAAATACACTTCCTTCCCACTTTTCTTTGGAGGAGGTGATTCTTAGCATAACATTATCTCACTGGAATAACGTTATCAACTAATAGTCAGCTGGTGATAGAACATAGTTATCTTTCAGAGATGTAAAGAATGGGTATTCCTGCCGCCTTTGAAAATTTCCCTTGGCATCTCTGTGATTTTCTGTCTCTGCTGTGTATGGTAACAGTATCTGTTTTTTTTTTCCCTTCTTCCATTTGAAAGAAATGCAGGTCATGAATCAGTGTAAGAGAAGCAAACAAAATAAAAGGATGAGTTACTTAGACATGTGCTCAGAATACTTGAGGTTTGGGGCCATTGTTGTCGTATGTAAAGGGGAAGTGAAGGTAGTGTAATGCCAGAAAAATATACATTTTGTTTTAGCTTCAATTTGTGCTTTGAAAATGGAAATCACAAAAGTGCTCTACTTTAAGCATTATTCATGCTGTAACCCTCCTACTGACATCCTTGTGGAGATGCTGAGAAATTTCATGCTTGAAAGTGATGTAATTAGTAACAATGATTAACAATTATAGAGTAACTTGTACTTAAGAAAAATAGTTGCTTTTGAGAGCTTTCAGTTAAAAAAAAAAAATAATCAGGAGAAGATAAATAAAAAATGATCCAAATCAGTAGTACAATTTTTTGGAATATAAACTGGACCTGCTTTCATGTATTGGTAAGAGCCAGGCTCTAGCCATAATTACTGGCTGAGAATACAGGATTCAAATGTAGGAAAAGCACTGGAGAGTATTCTGAGTCAAGAGATAAATAAGCAAGTATCAACTGATAAACAGCTTTTTAAGGAGGAAGCATCTGTATAGAATTTGGAAATAAGATACAATATATTGGTAGCTCTAACAAAACCAATTAACCATGCAAGGTTATTCCAGTGAAATAATATCATACTCTTAAGACACCATCTCCTGGCAATCTGCTTCCAGCCTCTGAATCTTCATGTCTAAAAGCTTCACTTGCTTGTTTGACTTCTACCTGTACACAGCAGTAGACAATACTATTCTTTGGCTCACCAAAGTGAATGCTCACTAAACCTAATGTCCAGCAGAGAGCAAAAGTGTAAGTCCAAAATCAGAGAACAGGAAGGGAATCCATCGTTAGCCCTGCAAGGGGTGTGAATCCATCCTGTTTAATTTTACAGCCATATTGTGAAAGCACAAATCACTGAGCCCACTGGTTTTCACTTTGCTGTCTCCACACGCTCTTTTATTTGCATAGTCTTCTTGCCAGTTAATGCACTTCACAGACAAATCCCCATATGATCACCTGAGTGACACACACAGCACTGTCTGGCACTTCCAAAATTCACAAGTTGTCAAGAGTTTGGGGCACTTCATGTCTGAAGTGATTTCTGGAGTGAGTATTTGACAACTTAGGCTGGATCTCTTTCATAAAACAGCCCTGCGTATTCATATAATTAATCCTAATGTCACTTCCAGAAGGTTTCCAAGTCAGAGAGACTGATTTTATGGCAGGTTCTCATGCAGTGTTCCCAACCTCATTCTCTCTTGTTCAGAAATGTTCATACCTGTCCAGGAACTTATTGCTTGCTTTTAACCTAAGTGCATTTTTCTTCTTTACCACTTTCTAAGTCTGTAAATCTGGTCATTACTTTATACAATCTATTGCCCTCCCTGCATACTGCATTGTTTAGCTCTCAGTACTACTGCTGGTTTCAGACCTTATTTTAACACTTCACCTGCTCTCGTCCTCCGGATCATTGTACCCAAAACAAAAACTCCCTCTTCATCCATGAGGTACCACTCCATGCTTCATTCACCTTCACTGGTTCAGAGATGATACTCTCAGCCCCTAACAAACTACTGACTTTCACAGCTGAAAAGAGGCCTGCAGCACAGAGCACCTCAGGCTCAATTTAAGGAGATTCACATTTTCCAGCTTTTAATTCCTACTCAAAAGAAAAACAAAAACCCCTTCATCTTAAATCCAGTGTCATACACCTTCAACTGCAGGCACAGATTATCTACAAAAATAAGAGTATTTGTTTTATTTTCTCTCTGAAAAGTTGCTGCATGTTCCAGGAGGTGAGTTGCACTTTGCCTCAAAAGCTGCCACCTGCACTTTCTACTTCTTCTGAAGCTCTGATTGTTCTACATATAAAAGACTCTCTGCTCATCAGCGACAATCAGAAAGAGTTTTTCTTGTATTTAGGTTTAGACTGATGCAACTAACAGAATGGGGTGTGTTAACAGTATCTATGCATAAATACCAGATCAAAAACTATTTACCCAATTCCCTGTTCAGCTTCTTTCTTATATATTACTGTTTGATGTGGGGAGTGAGGTGGAGGTAGACAACAAAAGGAAGTACTGGTCAGATTCACAAAATCTGTTAGGCCTACTGCAACAACTAAAGTTATTTCAGCCACCTGAGGGCAAAGCTCTGAACAATTAAACAGTAATTGGTCTGTCCTTATATTCATCAGCTGAGAATGTTGACCTTAATCTTGTTGATGCAGACTTCAGGGACTATGAAGATTGCAGAACTTCACTTAGCTGCATGCCTTAGCATTGGAATTTCTCCCTCTATGTGCTCTCAGTTACTTCCCCCTCAGTCACCATCCACTATCAGGAATGTAGCAGCACAGTTCCTGTCTCAGATATGCAAAGTGCCCTGTGCAGGACATACACACAGACTGCTTCTGAGCAGCAAAGAAGGGCTTCGTGGCATATACACAACGTAGAAGGAGCTGCTCAAAAGAATAGCTGTGAAATGTAGGTCTTTGTCCTGCAAAGCTGTGCAGAACAGTACTCATGGCACAGGAGGGTCAGACAGGCTCCAACAAGTGGGGCCTTGAGCATCAGCTGAGCGAGGGGAAGGTTATAGTTAAGTGTTCCCCTGCTAGTTCATATGTTCAGTTGATTGATACAAACCTACCTTTACTAGTGGCAGTGTGAAATCAATTTCATATAAATTGGAACATACACACAGAAATCTTATCACTGCCTGCAGATATATTGCCCTTAGTATGCTTTCTGTTTTCTTCAATCAGCTTTATATTTATGGGGTGACTGAAAAAGAATGTTATACATTATTAATTAACATTGATCTTAAGCAAGTCATTCAATTTATAATCACAAATTATCTAAGAAAATTGTGTTTATCTTACTTTTTCTCCTTAAAGAAAATAAAGTGTTTAATAATTAATGGAATTTTACTGTTGACTTCAGTAAACAAGTCCTCAAAAATAACAGAGGGTCATACAGATAACTAGCCATGCTACAATCACATAATGTCACCAATAATTCCAGTGTTTATTGCATTTCTTAATTTAAGGAAACACTGGTGCTGATTTAGAAAGAAAGCTGCATCTAAGTACAAAAATAGTGCTCTGTTCCAGTATTTTCTGAATTTACATTTGAAAAAGACTCATTTTTACCAGGGGCCTTTAATCTTCTATCTAGACCAGTTCTTCTATGCTGACCTCTCATTACTGTAACAGGTTGCAATGAAAAATTCCTTGGAGGATGTGGTTCAATTACTCTATGACATTCACTTACAGATATTGATTAGACCATGCATTGTTTGACTTCCCCTTTGATACTTTCTGTCACAAGCAAATGGTTACACCCTTTCTGAGAGGGCAGAGGAAGATGGAATTCTTGAAAATGAAATGACTTGGAGGTTTATAAAGCTTCGATTTCACTTGAATGGAAAATGGCCAATTAAATACTTAGACAGCAAATCCCAATAAAAGAGCACAGGTTCAGATTTTTGCTCTAACCATGCAAGCAGATGATTTTGAACAGCATCATACAATGACCAAACTAATAGCACCTGGAAATGCAAATCTGCTCAAGTACTAGTTTCCATGTAGTTTCAGATAATACCTTCTTCATTCAATCTCTTAACAGATTTGCATGCTTCCAATTTCAGTTTCCTGAGTTTCTGACTACCTTCATCCTGTTTCATTTGCTATCTTCTGATGATAGGCCTGTTATACTGCAAGAATATACATGGCTGTTCAGCTAATACATTTTTCTGTTGTTTTATCAATCTTTAAAATGTCAGTTTTTTCATTACTGCAATGTTTTTTATTCCATTAGAAATCTTAAAAGTAACTATTATTTTTTTATGGCTTATCAGTTACAATCCATTTATATCCAGTCAAAGTGCAACAGTTCATAAAATTGCATTGTGTGATATGTGGCTGATGAGATGCTGTAACTTATTAAGCAAAATATTTCCCTTAGTTTGCTCTTCTGAAATTATTCTTACAGCTCAGAAAGTCTTATGGTCAGGCCAAAGCCTAACTGCCTACGTCTGCTTTCCTGCTTGTTTTTATTGCTCTGGCTAATGAAGTGATCAACAAAGAAATGCAGCCTGCCAGAAACAGCATATCTCATAGCCTTAGTACTCCTGCTGACTTCCCAAGCCAAGGCAACTATAGGAGCACACAAGGACTGGTGGCTATTGTAAGCCCTCCAGGTGACCCACATGCAGTTTCTCTTGTGTTGCACATTGCCAGTGAGCAAACACTGCTGAAGCCAAGAAGAGATTTTAGTACCAGACCTACTTCTGCTGTGTTGTCCACCTTTAAGCTTCTTTCATGTGCCTGGAAATTCATTTTCCAGCAGGCAATTTCTGCATCCAAACTTACTCAGGTAACACAAAAACTATCATCACCATAGTTACCTGCTGAGGTCTACCCCAGCTTGTTTCCTGTGCTGCCTATTTTTATGCCACATTTCTTGAGTCTCAAGCCCTACTCAACAGACCCCTCTACCAGTACCAACACCCACTTTGCACAAATGCCCCTGATGTCTCCCAGCTTTGCACAAACACCCTCCATGACCTGCATCTTCACAGTGATACTTTTCTTCCCCCTCTACCTCTCAAGACAATGGCATCATGCACTGCTAGTACCACTCCCCTGTTGTCATTGAGAAATCCCTCACAATATCTGAGAAGCCACGCAGAAGGCAACACCAGCAACTTCAAGACATTTCTCATCACCTCCCTGCACTTCCTTCCTCCTCATTCTTTGCCTTAGCAAGGAGACAATAGCTTCACATCAGCTGTAAAATTAGAAGATTCTAGATCAGATATCAAAAAACTGCATCTCAGTAAACTAAATGCATTAAGAGCCAGTCCTCAGCTTATTCTTTACAGCTGTTTCACTACAATGTGTATCTGGTGAGACTAGCAACACAGGGATCAGAGAGTATCAGTGGAAAAGGGGTGTTCTCATCTGTTTAGAACTGGCAGGACCAACTCAATGCTGATTAATTCCCCTTGAAAAAAGAGAGATGTGTGAATTTTATTATGGACTATACACAGTCACAACTAAATTCCAAAGGCAGACATGAATATGGGGTGGGGAGTGTGGGGGGGAAGAAAGCCAAGCCGAGCCGAGCCGAGCCGAGCCGAGCCGAGCCGAGCCGAGCCGAGCCGAGCCAAGCCAAGCCAAGCCAAGCCAAGCCAAGCAAAGAAAAAGAAGGGATTACTTTGAAGTTTCTAATCTGCTGCTCTGGAGTTTCTTTTTCACGTTAAGGGTGTTTCTTAAAGGACAGTGTAGGTCTGATTGTTTAGTGTAAGGAGCACCAAGGTAGAATAGGATGCACACACATGCTGGCATTAATCCAGCAGCTGAATAAATCAATAAACTCACCAATCTGTTTAGAAGTGGTCAAAAACCACTGCAGGCTGGCTGGTGCCTGCTCTGCCTTTTCCAATCCATTCAGCATTTCTGGCACATCTGCGTCTTCACGGGGTTGAGAAAGGTTGATTTTTGATAATACAGTTTGGGATCCACAAAGATATCTCTCTCTCTCAGGGATTTAGAGCATTTAGGTAGAGAAGCCTGTCACTGATGCCTGTGTAAAAGAAATGAAAAAGACAAAGAATGAGCTTCCATATATTTGCATCAATAATAAAATACCTGAATCATGTTTTTCTCTATTAGCATTCTGTGAACTACCATGCTTTGTCATTGCTTCTGAAAGCTACTACTTTGCAAATATACCAAAATCGTTCTTAAGAGAAAAAAGTGAACAGAGGTAGTAAATCCATTTAATTCCCACTAAGATTCACTGATCGATACTGTCCATTTCTCAGGATTCTGTTCCTCTCATAAGTGCCTTTTATACCTGACTTGGAGGGTATATTTTAGAAAGCTTGTAGGCTTAGAAAATGGCAGTCTGTCCAGGTTATTTTTTCTAACTTATCAATAATTCTCTTTTTTTCTCATGCAGAAGATTAAAAAGAAAAAAGAAAAAAAAGAAAAAAAAAGAAAAGAAATAAGAAATACAGTAGGTGTGTCTCTGAACTTGGGAAGTAACAGCCTATAGATTTGGGTAAGGTTTAATTTGCAGTGACTACACTCTCTTAAATCCAAGCAAGTGATTTGCAGTCCACTCACACCTCCTGCTGGTCTGGACAGCATGTACCACAGATCTTGTGGCATATAATATCTTGAATATCTTAATCGGTCTCTTCTTTTCCATCCTCCTTTCCACCCAGAGCACAAAGCACACTGCCTAACTAACAGCATCAGTGAGTGCTGCCCTCCCACTGCCACACACGTAGTTGTGCCCTGCCCTTGTTGGAGGAATAGCTCTCCCCACCAGAGCAATACTTGTGCCTTCACCTTTGCAAGCATCTCTTCTGCCCCTCTGTCCCCCACCTGTATTATCACGTCCCACAAAGGGAGGCACTCCATGACACTTTCCAGACTTGCTAATATCTACCAGGAAGAAACTCAGTCTCCATGTCCTCCCTCAGCCCCACAGCATCTCCCTGAGCAAGTAGCCTGCATCCCTTCCAAGCTCTCTGAGCCCTGCATGCCCCACACTGCAACTGAGTTCAGATGCTACTAGAAAAATCAGATAACCCCAAAGGGAGATAAATTCGCATCTTACTTTCCCTTCTATTTGCACAGTAAATTTGCACTGAGGTACAGGCATCTTGATTAGAGGCGTGAAATGCATTTTAACGTGACCATTAATTAGTTTTCCATAATTTCAGTTTCTGCATAACTTTAGAGCACTGATGTTCTTTTACAGCTAAATACAGAGATGTGTGCAAGTATTTTTGCATCACACACGGAAAGATTTATCTAATAGCACTACTGATGAGTTACAACCTACTTGAAATACCACAAAAAATTATTTTATAAAACAGAATACAGAAGTTGCACCAAGTCTTGCAGTGTCTCATGAGAATGCTTAAAAGGAGAAATAAGTACAATATTCGTGCTTGGTATTCAGAGCCTGTTCATTACACATTTTTAGAAACATATCCCTCCCTTTCCCCCCCCCCATATTTAATTAAAAAGAAAGCAGAAAGAGTAGGAGGAACAAAAATGTTCTCAACTTCAATGACACTATTGGAAAATAATTATTTCCAAACTGCTTATCTGTTAAAAAGCTGGCAAACCACCAGGATCTTGATTGCTGTAAGCAATTTTATAACTGCTCTACACAGATAAATTTAACAAAGAGAAATTAATTTCAGTCTCGTAATAAGTCTCATCTCATTACCAAAATGACGTCTGTGCAGCTACAGCCTTGTGCTAAGGACTGCAGGTAGAGGATTGGAGTGCAGCATTTAATAACTGCCTCAAAAAACTCAACCACAAAACTCTCAATTTCATTAATGCTTCTCCTTTCTAGATATCATTTTTCCTATATGTATAAAGCAAAATGCATCCCAGTTTGATATGTTGCCAATTGTGTTTGAGGAAGCCAGCTGACTGCCTGGAGCCCTCCTTTATTCTCAGCCTCTGAGGAACGTGCCCCTGGGAGCAGTAATAAGAATATCACTCCTTCGAAGAACCATATCAGCTATGCTAACATCTACATGCACTTTTTCTTTCTTCCTTTTCTTCTTTTTTAAACATTTCAGGTCACATAATAACACGTTCATTATCTGTTAGGTTTACCTGCCCACTGATACAGTAACAATACAAGTGAAGAATGAAGATATTCTATGGGGAAATAGCATTCTCCCTTCTTTATGCCTCCATACCCTTTCCTAGAAGCAAGCTTCCCACAGAACAGTTCCATTACATCCCTACACCCTTCAAAACATCTTTGAAAATGCTTCAGAACACAGCATGACCAAGTTCCAAAATACAAACTCAACGTCATATTCAGCAATAACTATGCTCTGCAAAAGAAAAAGCACAAAACAATCAGAGTGTGTAGTGGGCCATAAATCCTGCCACACTAGAACTTGTTCTTGCAGCTCTCAGATGGCAATACTTGAGCAGAGGCATTATGAATAGCCTGCCTTTCTCCTGCTACCACTTACTGGTGATCTTGCTACAGCACATCAGCCAAGGTTTAAAGAAAGGAACACGTGATATATCCTGCTGGAACTTCTAATGCGGATTTCATCTTTGCCAACACATAATATCACTATACGGCATCACATCCTTGGGAGCTACAGTAACATTTTCTGCTACTAGACACACCATTCAACAAACTGCAGAGAGCAGATGCACCAGTACAGACAACATTTTTTCACAAGGCACTCCTTGCACATTTGCTGATGTACTTGGCCACGCAAATCAATACCTCTTTGCAGAGCACACGCTGTGAGCAGCAAGAAAACAAACCATTTTCTTCAATCCTTGCTGTGGTATCCTTGCTACCACAGCTACTTCTATTTTCTTCATTACTTCTTCCCAATTAAAGAATTATTTTGCTCATCAGTTTTGCTTCATTGGCATAAAGCCATTTACACATTTATAGAAAATGCATACATTTAACAAAACAGATGCTTGTATTTAATCTTGAACTTTTCCACAGAAGGAAAAAAAAAAACAAAGATAAGAATATGCCCCTAAGTTCCTTTGGTTGTAATTAACACAGCAGATTTTCAACCTAAGTTTCTTGAACTATCACCTCAAAGATGTTTTTAACTGTTGCTTTTCTTGTTTCCACAGCAACCTTTCCACGATCTCATTATTTTTTTCCTCTTTTCTCTTAATTCTCCAAGGAAATAATGGCTGTTCAATAGTAATTTTGTTCTTCCTGCTTTTTTAAAAAACAAACAAATTCAGAAATATTTATGTGTGCGTGTTAAAGCAAAACAATAATTCTGGGGAAATTGTCCTTGTTCAGATGACTTTGAAAAAACTCATTTCAATCACAGTGCTGTTGTTAAGTATATCACCTTGACAGGCTTCACAATACCACAAGCTACTCGCCCTCTAAGGTAGGGATAAATCATCTCTGGACCCTTCTCAAATGCTTCATACTGGAGCATCGGTCAACAGCACAAAGCAAGTCATCTTTTCTGCTTCAAATTTTTGAAGAACTGCTAAACAGAGCTAATGAAATCCTCCAGCAATTAATGCCAGCCAGTCTGTACCTAGGGAGAAACACTGAGGAACTCGGTTCAAAATTTTGATGGTGATCCATATGAAGATCACCCACCTATATCCACATTCTTTGAGATGCCATGTTAAAGGGAACAAAAGAGACTAAAGCAATAATCTATGTTACTTCGTATTGCTACTGCCATCTATTTCTTCCTTGCTTTTGCTTTCAGCATACTTTATAAAAGGTTCTGGAGTCAGCGTTAAATACTTAAAGTCAAGTATCATAAATTCATAGAGTGGTTTAGGTTGGGAGGGACCTTAAAGCTCATCTAGTTCCAGTGCCCTGCCATAGGCAGGACACCCCTCCAAATCAAGTAACAAAAGATATTAGCCTTACAAGTAGATAAATGTTCCAGTTCATATAAATGAGTATTAAAAGGCAGACGCTTTGTGACCCAGTTGTTTCTGCATTTTGCTTATACTTGTCTTCAACCCCAGTAATAGATTTTGAGTGGAAAAAGGAACGTTCTGAGCACTGTGTTCCACACACTGTGACTGCTGGCTTCTGTAGCTCAGCTGAGTAGGAAAATGCAGCTGAGAGGATTACATTCCAGTTCCAGCCCAGATCTTTGTTAATAATAGTTTTTCTTTCCCTCACCATAAGCAAATACAAAGTTCAATTTTTGCCTTTGAAAACATATGCCTGAACACTTTCTAAAAGCCTCACTTTACCGACTGTTTTTTTCAGAACAGGCTGTTAACAGCACCTGCGTGGGGTTCTCCCACTGGGTCTGCAACACCTCAAAGTAAGGTAAGTTTTCAGTTTCCAGACCTCCTCAGGTTTTATGCTGCTTGCATCAAGGGGTACATTCACTATAGCAGCTGTTCCATCCGTATTTAATGGATTTTGAGCTTCTAAAATAGCTACCTGTAAAATGTGAAGAAACCTTAAGGTGCAACAGTCAAAGGACTATTAATTTCACCAGCTTGGAATATAAAAATGCTTATCTTGAAAAAAACACCCTCCTACGCTGTATGGAACAGAAGTAGAGCTGAACAAGAACTTTTCTAGAAGATTTTTCTTGGGAATGCACCAATTTCACAAAATATTTTTCTACTGAGACGTGACCTTTAAGGAAAGTTAGCAATTTTAATAAAAACTTTCACTGTCAAGTATTTCTCAGCTCCAAACTAAGCTTTCATTCCAAACCAGATAAAATAGTCAACCGCGCCCATTGAGAGTGCAGTCTGGCTCTCTGCTATTTAAGCAGACCAGAAAAGTGAGAGGTACATCTTACCCCCAGAGTGATTGGGTCTCTGACTGAATGGTGCTTTAGAACTGATTTCTTTATCAGGATGTGTTTTTGCTTCACAGTTTTAACAGCTCTGCCTTCTGGCTTGCAGCAAACTGTATGATTTTTTTCTGCGCTCCTTAGGAAGTTTGCTTCTTTAGCACCTGGGAAGTTTGGCTGGGTCTACTCCCTTCTTGCCTTTGCAGCTCTCTCTGCAGGACCTGCAGATTCTCAGAAGATTGCTGCAAGTCTCTTCTGTCATAAACCTCAGTGCACATGAAAACCTTCCCTTTAGGTTGGCAACCTAAAACTTCTCCAAAGGCAGAACAACATTTACTTGAAGGAAAAGAGAAATGAATGAGACTCTGTGATTTTCAGCCCTAAACACACAAGTAATGCTGTAAGACCTGGTAGCAAAGCACAGGAAATGAAATCTGGCAGCTTATCCTCTGCAGAGCCTACGACGCACCTACTGGAGACACGCTCACCAAAGAGATAAAAATACTAAGATACGGTAAGTCGGCTTTACATCAGCAGATTTAGACTACCACTGGATATGATTCTACTAATTAATGAACTGCAGAATTTGCCATTTGTTGCAGGCATTCTTCACCTTAGCATTTTGCCCATACGTTTTTATTCTGTTCAGTTACCATGTTACAGCAGGCCCTTAGCAAGACAAGTGTGTACACTTCAAAACCGAATCTACAGCCAGTGCTGTAGGACTTTGTGTGAGTAGGTTTTGGTAGGGTGCTCCTCTCAAACCAACTCTGTTTACTTCAAATCATTTCTTGTCAAAGCCTGGGAGTCCTTGTTTACAACATCTACCTAAGTCAGTTTCCACAGTACTGCAAGAAGCTTGGTTATAAACAGCACAGTTCATCCAAGCCAGTGCCATTCCATGAGCTGAGCCTCCAAAAACCTGACTGAGATGAGGTTTTTCTCCAATTTCAGTAGGGTCAGCAGGTTTATAATTGTGCTCTTTCAGTGTCTTTTGGAAGATGCTCCAGGCAAAGACATTTTTGAAAGATGTTACATGCAAGGGGCGACATTATAAGGCAGACCACGATGTGTGCAAAAATATACACGTACAGCTGAAAACTGACTACAAATGGCCGCGCATTAAGTCAAATACTTATTTAATTACCACATTTACATGAAAATGCTCCTTTTATAATATCTATATTTTCAGACCAAGTCCAACTCTTTGCTCCAACTGGTTTGTTAAAGCATTTTTAAGTAAAAATTACCTTCTTCCTACACTGTTTTCAAGATCACTCAATCATCTGCACATAGAGAACTTCCACAAGTCTAACACAAAGCATATCTATCTTATACTTTAAACTTTTATTTCCTACTTTAACATCAGCTCTAGAAATAAGCTTAAGGCTACAAAAATGAGTTTTAAAACCATTATTGTCCTTCACTGGTGCCAGATCACATCAGTTCAAGGCATTTAATTTGCTCTGGCTTTTTTATTTAAATCAATCATTCCAGAAAGTTCATATGTATTATTCTTGTAACTTCTTTTTCAGTTAATAATTAAAGACACAATGACAATTACATCTAAGATAAAAATGCTTAAATATTCTAAAGCCATCTGGTTTCATTATGCAAATTAGATAACATGTTAATAACAACTTCTGTAGCTTCAATAATATGACTTGACTATGTACGCACACATTTCATTAATTATGCGGAAGGTGGAAAAGGAAATGTAGGTCATAGGCAGGTAGCACATATATGCAAGTACACCATAAGATATACCTGTGATAACAGCATTAAAATAAAATTTTAAATGTATGTGTTAGTAGCCCTCAACATTTTCAGCATGGTGTGAAGGACAAACAGCACTTTAGAGTCTTTATTTCCATACAGTGCATTTCATTTTTTTAAACTGCCCATTCTTTCTCCATACTCCCTGCTGAAACACACAAGCTCTTGCATGAAAGAGCTGCTCCCTCCTACCAGCAAGGAGACACACAGCCCTCCCATCCTGCTGCCAGCTTTCCTCCATGTCCTGCATCAGCAGAAAGGCTGATTTCTTGCTAGGTATGTACACTCCATACCAGAAGCATCTGTGGGCTGCCCAGGACTTGACAATGAGACAAACCAGGCCAGAGATCCATGATCAGAAACCCTGACTAACCCACAACCACCAGACTGTTGCTCATTCAAGAGGCTGCTGGCAAGCAGCTGAATAGCATGTTCAGCTCCTATGCTTTTATCCTTCTCTGCAATGCCTCACATTTGCTCAATGTCCTACCTAGATATTACAGCACAGGGAGAGAACGCAAATTGCTAAGTATATATATAAAGAATGATAAATGTGGTTCATAAGCAACTGTGCCACTGACATCTTGAACTTCTAAGATGACTTTTCAAGGGTTTGCTATGCACATTTTTGGAAGAAAATACCTCAGCCCATTGTTCTGGTTTATATCCCAAATATCTGTGGGTGACACAAGGCTTGGAGAATGAGTAAATGATGTTATGCTGAAAAAATGCATTCTAATTAATCATGTATTTGGTCTCTTGCTTAGCAGCTAGGCTTTAATGGGTGCTGATTTTATAGCTTAATCATGTACCAATGTGTAGGTAAAAGATACATTATATGTGTTCTAAAAGAGAAGGACTGTGTCACTACAAAATGTAAAGTAAATTAAGAGCCTGGTATAGTTTTATATTTCTCCATAGCACGGGCTGCTTGATGGAATAATCAGCAGTTCGGATGAAAGGGAGCTGACCAGTGAGTGTTGGAAAACAGGACAGACAAAGTGAAGAATCTCAAAGTTTGTGGAAGAAATGAGATATGCTGTCCTTCCAGAGGCAGACTGCTATTGTGAGGTTAAGGATAGGGCACTAGCAATGCACAAACATTTCTGCTTAGCTATCTTTCTCAGCTTGAGATAGGGTAACTCAGTTAGGGAAATTAAAATCATATGGATATGGTTTCCTGAAGACTCAGCAAGTAATTGTAGAGGGGACAATTGAAAAATCTCAAAAACAAACAAAAAACCGATAAAAACGTTCTAACTTATTTTGTTTTCATTATAATGTCTCAGACAAATTTTTACCTGTAAACAAAACAAGTTATCTGATGCACGTTTTCTAATGTCTGCCTTGAAAGAAGAACATTCCTGAATGAGAAAGGAAAATGTTCCGTTTGTAATAAGGAAGTATGTCCATTTGCATGTGTTTATACAAAACCAAAAAGACGCATTCAGATCAAATAAGCATTTGAATTCTGACTTAAATAAGCTGCAAGGGCTGATACTGCAAAGTGTCAATCATTTTTGCAGAATTGTGATAACTTTTTGGTTGAAATGCAATAATCTCTTACTCTACAGGAAAATATTTTCACTACCAATAAAAGATCAAATTGAAAAAACATGGCAATAAGTTTGCTTCTTCACTAGACACGTGTAGGCTTTCTGAAGACAGCACAGATGCAAATTGCCTGAATGTTATCTTTGATTTCTATTTTCAGGTAAGATTTTTCTCATGTTCTGAAATACAAAAAGCAATGAAGAAAACCATGTGCTGAACCCTGCATCCAACATAAATATAGTTAAAACTGAGAGACAGTCAGTGGCTTAGATGATCAAATACTGTGCACATTGATTCTGTAACTTCTCAGTAAGCACCAACAATTATAACTACAATTCCCACTCTATTCTGTATTTGCATCTTGTTAAGTATATGCACTGTGTGCATGAGTACACAGAATTCAGTTCCCCACAAGCTTCTACTCATTGTGCTGTGGCTGCAACTTGTTGTACCAACGATGGATTATTTTATTACTTCATTACTTTTCAGAATTTTGCCATCATAAGGACTTCTACTCCTAAAGAAGCTGGATCCTTCAGTGAGCTGCTGTTTGTCCAGAGACGCATCCCAAACAACAGCAGCTTTATCCAGCAGCATCCAACAGGTTTATGCACTGGCCTTACAAGCCTTACAATTTTTTTGACCTTTTTGAGAAGGTGCTGTTGTGACAGCAGCTACTTGAAGGATATGGGAATGAACTAAGTCAATGCCATAATAGTGATAGCTAATCTCTAACAGCAGTACTCAAACTGTGCTCAAGTATGGCACCCCATCCAGGATAATACATCTTCTTTAAATCATATAGAGTGAGTGCTCTCCCACAGCAATCCCCCTAAGTGGCTGTCTGGAGCTGTCTCACAGAACCTTGGGCAACAAAGAAGTTGGTTATTCGCCCCATCAGACCTGGCCACTGGATAACCTATAAGCACAGTGAGGTGATGATCTGTCAACAGGTCTCTACTTAGCTGCCTTACAGATGCTGCTGGTCAGCAGAAACACCTGTTTTCCACAGCAGTGCAATAGCAGCACTATTAGTTTACAGCTCTTTGAATGAGGCTGGGAAATCACTCTGGACTGACAGCAGCAGTGTATCACAGAGTTAACCTGTCCAAAGTGAAGTTATAACATTTTCTTGAGGCCTTTGGGGATGCACAAAATGGTGAGGCCCCAAGTCAAGCAGTAGGTACCCTTGCATTCCCCACTTGACCATCATCTCCATAGGAGGATGTGGCTGCACTGATAATGGACATATCGACGCTGGAGTCCCCATCTCTGGGGCGCCTTTTTCACAAGCAGATTTCAGTTTATTCTCCAACACAGTAAGCTAGTAAACTGGGGTTCCTCCCTCTCTGGGGAGCCAAAGAGACCACATCTCCCACAAGAGGAGATAAAAAGTCCACATCTCCCATAGCACAGTTTCATTTTGTTCTGAACAAAGAGCCAGGGCGTGCAGCTTCAAAGACCCAGAAGGCTTCACTTTGCTTAGAGCTATAAAAGCCTCCAGTTAGTCCTGAAAATGATGCTGTAGCTAGCAGTTAGAAGCTGATTGTTCACACACAACAGCTGCTTCTGGGACCTTAATAACTCATTTGTTATGCTGCACCTTTTATGAGTGCAATTAAAAAGTTATGTCAACTTACAACGCAAAATGTGTTTCAATATTCAACAGCCTTATTTGTCCTTTCAAAATATTCTTATTACTACAACAATTTTGATATTACCTCAGGAGGTTTCTGATTCACTTCCCATCTTCTTTAGCATTTACACTTTTGTGGAATCTAAAAGTCATAGTCAGGATTAGACTACACTCTATGGAACACCACATATGCTAATCCTTTCTAAAGCTAGTTGTTACTCAGCTTCTGTGGGAGACAGCCCTTGCCAAGCTTTTCAAGGACAAAGTAATTCCAATACAGAATTCAGAACAGTGACATAAATATTTCTTTTTAACATTTTAAGAACTGTGTGTTGTATAGGATGCATATATTCATTATGCATTCAGTCTTCATAAAATAGTTTCTCCTTTTTGGCACTGATTACAGATTTGTTCTATGAGCCAAGACTGAACAGGTTCAGCTGCGTCCAGTATAAACATCTGGGCCTGAATTTGCCCATCATTAGTAGCCTGACAATTAAGGTAGGCAATAATTTATGGAGGACAGTACCTGCTCCATTTCCAAGTACACATAATGTGAATAAAGCAAGAACTCCTTTCCAAGAAAAGATAAATACCAATATCACTGAGCAGTGGTTACAGTAAGAGCAGTGAACAGGGCAGCAGTTGTGCAGGAACAAGCCGTGGGATGCTGTCACACAGAGAAGCATGATAAAGAAATCAAGAGCAGTCTTCACTTTGCATTTACAAGCACATCCTGTTTACCAAGCAACATCCTAGATTTTGCTTTTCCTGAATTATTTCACTGTTAGTCACATCTTAGGGGAAAATATCAAAACGTCACATTGAGTGATACAAAGCCAACTTGATTTTTCAGTATGAAGATAAATAGCATCATACACTAAGGAGAAAGCTGAGCAAACAAGAATCACAGACACCAAAGACTACAGTCAGAGCATGACAATGAATGCAGCTGTTGTGTTATGACATAAATATTGCTCAGTGTGACCAAAATAATTGCATAAAGATATAGATCTGATAATCATAACTCAGACAACATTAAGAGGATATATTTCAATATGTTTTTATTGTACAATAAAAATTCTTCCTCTCTGCCAGTATCTAAGCTTACCTTCTAATGCAATTGTGAATGTTCTAAGTGAACCTGACTTAGCATCTTCACAAATGTGCTTACAAATAAAAACATCTTAAATACTGTTATAAAGACCTACTTGGCAACTTTTATGTGTCCCAGAGAAGATCATCTCTTGACTACACATTTTCAGTAACATCTTCCATGAGCTTGTGTAATTTCTTAGTGTGACAGATCTGCAAACAAAAAGTGCTATGAAACTGAGTAAGTATCCACAAACTTCTCTGCTACCAGATGGTTTAAGTCATGCCTCTTGAAATTCTCCATAATCCTTTTCTCATTTAACCTGTATCCCAGAGCCTGAGCTAACATTATTAATTTCCCCCAAAGCCAAAGAAACAGGGAATATATACTTAGCATTAAGAGGATCCAAAGATAACATACTTAAAAGCTTTGGTATTTTAAGCAGGCAGTGAAAATTGGTTTAGGCCACTTTGAGTGCTTTAAAGTTTCTGCACAAGTCATATATCTTTTAAGTCAATGGCTATTTTGCAGTTACTACTTGTGTAAGCAACATCCATTCTGCTTTATGTTGTCTGTGCTATCAAGGCATGAGAGTTTTATTTCAACAAATATTTCTTTGAGCCAGTAAAATCAACAGCCAAAGGGACAGAAGAGAACAATTACAAATAAACTATCAAATGATCAAAAAGTAATCTTCAGGTAGTTCTACCAATAGCTGGCAAATTTTATATGGTTTGAAAACATGAGAAGATTTACAATCCTTCATTTAAAGGAATGTGCATAACTCATTTATGGCCTCAAGCCCTGTTGACCCTTCCCAAATCCTACTCAGCAACAAGAGTAATAATACCATGTACATGTAAATATAACAAATACAAAAAGAATGCATGCCAGCAACATCTATTTCTATACTCTATGACCATGTTCCCAAATCAGCATCTGGGGTGCAAAAAGAGTTGATTTCCACTGTGGTTTTGGTTTAGTACAATCCCCTTTCTCCCATCTCTTTGGATGATTTCCTGTTTCTGGTTTGGTTCCCTTGCTGCTCAGTGTTGTGTGTTAGTGCCACACATCACAAATTTGTTAGAATTCCTTTTGATGATTTGAAGTCTGTAAGCTCCAGCAATAGCTCAGGGAAACTTCACTAGCATCTCCCTTTTGGGAAAAAGGTCTCAGCTTCAGCAGGGAGGAATTCCTCCTGCTAACAGGTGATCCTGATAGAGCCCCATAAGCACACAGGTTTTTCTGTATGTGAACTGCAATCAAACTGACAATTATGTGTTTGCTCATGTCCTTGATAAAAGCTCATTCAGAAAGAACATTACGCCGATTTTTTTTTCCTACTGTCTTTTTTCATATAGCTTTTACTTACATGCAAAGGCAATTTTCTTCCAAACTATATAAAATAACCAGGTTTCAGATCTCCTGGTAAGTCTCGTGCATTTGTCATAACATCAGCTCTCAGAGGGGATCTACTCATTATCTCCTACACCTAGTGAAGGCTAGAAGCCAGGGAGGATAATGGAAGGGATGATTATTATGCTATGCCACATATATCTGCAGTATAGCTGGTTTCAGTAAAGGAAAGCACTGAAACCACTTATAGCATCAATCTTTAGCACAAGTGAAGCATCACTGCCCATTGACAGCAGGTGACATTCACCCAGCAGCAGGCTCCATGATGGCAGCACATGCGCACTGACAAGACTGCTTTGTCCAGCTGCCCTGAGCATGGCTTAGCCCTGCACACATCCAAAAAGCCTCTCCCACACACTGGTCCTGTCACATGCTGCAAGATTACCTGCTGGGACTGGCACTGAACATAGACATTATTGTAAGAAAGAGTGTATTGGGAAGTTTTCTGGGTTTCAGCTTTCTTCCTGGGCTTCCAAACTATTTTGCTGTAGGATTGTCAGCCTGTTTGTAGCTAAACCTCCTAAGGGGAAACCTGCTGTACAGGACTGAATTCCCCAACTTACTGTCCTGAGCTGCTGCTACCATGTCTTCCTTCCTCTTTCATTTCCCCTGTGTTTCTGAAGAGCTTCTACCCTCCCCCTTCTGGGAATCCTCACCTTTCTATTCCTTCTGCACTGTCTTCAAACACTAAAAACCCACAATCACCTCCTTTTCCTTTCTACACTCCTGCCGCCCCCTCAGCCTCTGCTGTCATTTACAGCTGCTGAGGAGGAGATGCTCGAATGAGTCTCTGGCTGTGCCACATAAAATTTATTCAGTGTAGAGAGAAGAACAGACTGCTTAAAGTACACCATAAAAACATCCAGGGTAAATATCATTTTTAAGATGCTAAATCATCATTAAAAACAAAGCATGTATTTTTTTGTATTGGGATCTTACAGTAACAGTAAGTAAAGATTTTGGAAAAGAAAACATTATAAACCCCTGTCCTGGGTGCATTACACGCTAGACTCACAACAAAATAAATTTAAGAAAGTGTGTAAGGAAAAAAACCCTCAAATCTTAGATTTCACATACAGGCAGCATTCAGCACCAAGACTTATTGTTCAAATCTGCTGGTTCACTGCTCCTCCTGCCTCTTTTTGCCACACCAGCAAACCAGAAGTAATTATTAGCAAAGTATGAAACTTTACAGTGGAAGAACAACACAGACACATGAGGTATGCCTGCCTTTCCAGTGAACCCTGTGTATCTACACTACACCTCAAACACAGCTAAGAACAACATGCAGGCAATGCCCTCTTCAGAAAACCTTTGCCAAAACAGCAAAATGAAAAGGATCCAACCACAAACTACTAGCAACAGAACTCTCACAAATGTACCAAAATCAAAACATTGCCACCAAAGATTAGCAAGTGAGTTCACATGTCTAGAAGGGAGAAGGGACATGAGCCAAAAAGCATAAAAAATGCCTCTTGCTAGTTATGTCCAACATAAGGAGTGCAGCAGCTCCTCAATCCTCTTCTCCATCTTTCTTGCTCTAGCGGGAGCTTCACTGCACTCTGGTTATTCATCATTCATGCCCTCACCTGTCCTACCTACTCAGAAAGTCACAGTAAATCTCACTTCTAGTCCTCAGTGCTCACCAAAAAAACTATCACTTCTTGTTTATGAAATGGCTTAAAATAAGACAGAAGTTTTTATCTTCGCAAATTATTTTCTCTGTGAATTTTACTTGGCTGAAGTCAAACATGCACAGGCCGTGTAACAATTGTGTAGACATAGGGGGCTAAAAACTACAGTTCAGGGTAAAGGCACTGCAGGTGTGCAGTCTAATGAATTCTTAATTGAATAGCGTGTGAGCATAAAAAGGAAATGCAGAGGGTGATTATGGGGTTCTTTCAGCAAAGGGAGCAGTGCAAGCACTGAACTCTATAATCAAGAATAAAGAAAAGTGAGTTCACCTCTAATTTTCTCTGTACTACAGCCTTTGTTATTCATGAGCAGAATGCAAGATTAGAATTTCTACTCAAAAAAGTCTCTCTACCATCACATTAACTGACAGGATTAACCTTCTCAGAGATATCCTTGTTTTAGGGCTAAGACTGAAAAAATGCAAGGAAGTATATTAAAACTAACCTGTACCTGAAGAAGGTGTTGCCTCCACTCCTGTTTTGCTAAACAGTTAGATTTCTCTCCTGCTTCCCACATCTCTGTGCACAAGTGAAATATTCAGAGTAAAAAAAATGGGAGACACTCCATGGAAAGAAAAAGGTGGCTGGGTTTACCATACCGCCCCCTGTTCTCTTCTTCATCTCTCCAAAAAATATGAGGCCCAAATCCTCTTTCCTACTCAAGGAAGCCCTTCTGCAAGACCCACAGCAGATCACTGCTTAGGTTGGCACTTCAGGAAAGCACTAAAAGAAGGGGACAGTGGGAAGGCTCATAAGCGTGCCAAGGAGATTTTTTATATGTTAAGGAGACAATTTCATATATGCTAAGCTTTTTATAAATGCTAAAAAGAATTTATAGACCACAACTGCAGGCAGTTGAGATCTCCTAGACATCCACTTTTCCACCACACATAAATGTGACAACAGATCAGAGCAGCCTCAGCCTTCAGTGGGACAGAAGACAGTCATAGATAACACAGCTCAGGACTACCTGGAACAACTCCAGACTTCAGTCACTTGGACCACCAGATTATTATTATTATTTTTTATAGAAGAGAGAAGCAAAAGGTGGCATCATTCCAAGCAGTTCCACACAGTTAAATTATTACCTGAAATTTCTTTTTTATCCTTTAAATTTAATATTATAAACTACAAAATTCATACTTTATACATATATATATAAGCACAAATTACTTTACATCCAGCTTTAAGATTTTAAAGTGCTTTTGTAGTTATTGTTGGTGGTGGTCTTTCTCCCATAAATATTACTTTAACTGTGTCATTTCAAAAAAGTCACAGCAGATTAGTATTCACCAAATTGCCAATTGCCACCAACTTTGGGTTGCAAAGTAACTGATATTTGTCCCAGTTTTGTGGTCTCTCTCACCACCACTTTCTGACTCAGAGAGGTGACAGAGGGAAGAAAGATGATGAGATTAATAACCACTGAGGCCCTCTGGGACCATTATCATCTTCTATTCCAATTTCCCCTATAACTTACATTACAGAATATCGCCCATTACTTCCTCCTTCAGGCTCATAATGCTTAATTCAAATATCATTTCAAGAATCCAGTGCATTCATCTCCAAGATTCAGGAAATATAGCTGTTTAATGACATGAAGCCTGATCTAGAGCCCACATATGTCAAATGGGAGTCTTTAAGCAGACTAATAGTCTTTGCTTAAGGGTCATCAGCTCCAATAAATCAGGAGGCAATTTTAGCTCTGATCAGAGAGAACTTCAGAAATTCATGTAAACATACACACCAAGTTCCATCAGCCATCCCAAAAAATCAGCAGCAGAGATGCTCATCCTCTCAGCACTCACCAAATAACTTCTCAGCAGCTCTGGCACATGCAACACGAGTCCTTTTCACACTACCACGAGCAAACAAGTGTTTTTGTCCAGAAGGTACAGACATTTGCATTAGTGCCCTACTAGCTTCTGAAATTACTTCCACTTTATGAATATCATTGCTTTTTTTCTAAACTGGTTCTTTAATCTAGCATCTATTGTCACTAGTAATTATATTGCTTGTGAAGTAAAAAATAATTTGCTGATGTTAAAATCTATAAGACGTAGTAGTAAATGGAAATGTGAAGCTGGCTCTCCAAACAGTAAGAAATCCTCATTCAAATCCTCATTTACACCTAGATGAGGACTGATTTGAACAGTATGTAGCAGTGGAAGAAAACATCGATGATTTGATAATGGCTCTCTGAGGAACTATTTGCTTTATTTTTAAGTATTCTATTCCAAATGCAGCAACAAACTCAGGCATTTCCACCCCATTTCAAACTTTGCAAATGTCAGTACTCCTCAAACTGCACATACACATTTCTCAGGAACAGTTATTAAAATGTTTAAACTTAAGACACTGTTACATTTTTCAATGCAATAATAGCTACTAACTTCCACTGCTTCAATGGATACTTTGAAAATCAACTATTCAAAGATCTCCTTTCCATTAAGCAAAAAGCATTTTTCATAGGATTGTGATAAAACCATTTTCTACAGCAGCTGCTGTACAAAGCTAAGCTTTTAGGATCATACACATTGCGGTAGTAACAAAAAAGTCCTTACATATTCTAGGGCAGAGCTACGCTATTTCTTGTATACAGCATACATTCTTTAAAGACGTTCAGTGCAATAAGTAAAATAAAGATAAGAAATACTCCAATAGTCTTTGACAGAAGGAGGCTGAACTTAAAATCCCAAGCTCATCGTCTTTGTAAGGAAGACAAAGTTGTTCCACAGAAGTAAAGTTACTCTCCAAGAAATACCCTTATAAATCCCAAAGTTACAAATAATAATAATAATAATAATAATAATAATAATAATAATAATAATAATAATAATAATAATAATAATAATAATAATAATAATAATGTTTTTTAAATCATATTTGCCACTAATCATAAGTCTAACAGTTTCAAACACTTTCCTCAATGGAGGAGTTTTACTACTTCTTTCTGAGCATACAAGTAAAAGTATATGGCTTTCAAACCTTGTTTGCTATTTATTTTACCCAGTAGTTCTACTTAAGAAGCCAACACTAACAGAGTCAGCTCAGAGAGCAAATTAGTGTAATAAAACCCATCCAGCCAAAACTTATCCAAGACAAAGAAATTTGCAGTGATGTTTCAGAAGGTGAAGGAAACACATGAGGGTATTCCATGCTAATTGCGCTGTCTGGTTTTCTTAATTCTTGGCAATTGCTTCAGCACCAGATCCAACAAGTGCATTTTGATATCCTGGAAACGCTGCCACAACTGCTTGCCCAAATGGCCAGCAGGGGAAGTTTCTAAGGTTCTGCTTCCCTAAAGTTACTTTCTTGTGCGAGTCCTGCTGCTTCCCTGTTCAATCTCTGATGCTTGTTAAATAAGACCTACATGACAAAAACTGTGCAGTCTTTAAAATACGGTCTTCTAGTTCACTGAGATGAAGATTAAATTGAGCATGCTCAATGTTCTCTTATTCAGCTCACTTCAAATTAATAAAATGTAAACTCAAGGATCTTTCAGTTCTGGGGTCGAAGTAGTAAAAATAGACTTGATTTCTACAGTTTATGGAACACTGGTTTAAAAAAAAAAAAATCATCCTGCTTTTCCTTTCAGCTAAGGAAGTACCCTTAATCTGAGTACCTCCAAACCCAGCTCTTGACCCTCTTTTCAAATTGCTGATCCACTCTTTTGATTCCAAAATGCACAGGTGACATTTTCTAAAAATTATGTTCTGCTGGAAATTTGTAACATTTAAAAGCTACAAATGAAACACATTCTGAAGAAAAGAGAGTGAAACAAGTTGTAGCATTTAAAAGTGATAATAGCCCAAGGCTAGGGAAGGTTTAGGAATAAGGACAACTTGCTGTGAAAGTAATTACAGGTAAGTGGCCAAGCTTTAGGATGGACCACTCACATAGAGATTTTGGTTCCACACCACTGAATAAAAGGTATACGCTGCCATAATGTGACCTGTTATTACCGTTATTAAACAGAAACCAAAAGAGCAACAAAAAAAGAAAGTTGCACCACTTAAACATACACCACCATTTAACAGAAGGTCACCACAGGTATTGCTTCTGTTAAACATTCCTAAGTGAATTTTAGACTTCAAACTAAACTAGTAGTATGCCCTCAAAACTAAACAAAACATCTGAATTACTGAATTTGCAGGAAGGAATCTGTAGAAACTTCAGCATAATTATGAATCCTGATTTAAAAAAATAAATAAATAAAAATCACTGGATTCACACTTTAACATGAAATCAGCTGCATATTTGGAAAGTGAGTTATTACTTAGTGAATCCATCACAATTTTAGAGTAAAACATGGCCTACAAATTCTTATCATAGACTGGTAAGCAAGCCTTTCTTTCAGAGAGCAGCAAAACTTAGCCTGCTGTAAATCCATCCTGAGCAGCAGAAGCATTTGATATATGTCTCTTGTGTGTACAAATATGCCTTGTGCTGCACTCCAAAATACATGTTAATGCGTCTCTTTTACTGGACCATGTTTAGGGTTTCCTAAATTTGTTTGGGCACTTTGTACCATGCAGCTGTCTCAAATGCAACTACATGGATATGCATACATATTTGTACCTGCTAATACAGACCAGGAAGGGCTTTGGGTCTTCTGCAGCCAACAGAGGCTCAGAGGACATAATGGGGTAGGCAAGGGCTACTGGTCAGCACCTTCCCAGTGCTCCAGAAGCCAGCTCTGTCAATCAGGCAATGGGCACTCTCATGGATATTCAGAAGAGCTGACCTGTAGGAGTACTACCATTCAAACAGCCAATGCAAAAATAACTACCATTGCCCAAATTTCCATGTCATTCAACTGGCAAATCCACTCATTCTAAATTAAATTTTAAAAGTGCTGGGTTTTTTTTCCTATTAACTCTAGTTTGTAAAAAGGCTACTTTACATATAATTTTGTACAGTTATAACACAACGTTTTCATCTATTTTCTAAAGGCATGTTAATGGATTTTATCCTTAGACAGTGCTGACACTTAAAACCTCATATCACTTGGGTAGATACCTATTTTTCCACTATCGTATCCACATGAGAAATATTGACAAAACCCACAAAAATTTTAGAATGATAAAGGTTGTCAGGGTAACAAATTATGCACACAGGCAAAAGGGTAAAATATAATTATGTAAATGACAAAATAAAAGAAGGTAATTTACAACTGATGCAGAAAATTGCTGGCACAATGAGCACATCCCATAAATCAATTAGTTAACAACCTAATTTATAACTTTCTGAAAAACATCAAATATAAAATAGAGACCTAGAAAGGAATTTAAGTGCCCTGCATCCTTTATTTCAATAATGCACCTACTAAGGGCAACATTAATAGACCAGTAGCACGTTAAATAATTGATGCTATATTATTATCTTCCTCCCCACTGCACTAATGAGCAATTACTTCTTGTGATGACTGACTCTTTCCAGCAGGGAAAATTGTTAAGTTTCTACAGAAGAGAAATGGCAACAGCTCTCAGATCTGAGACTACCAACTGGAACGCCCATTTGTTCTCACACACGGAAGCAGTCGCTGCGCGGTTTGGGATGAGAGAGGCACTTGGGTATGTTTGTAGGAATCCACTGGGAAGCGCAGTAAGAACTGAGAGCTGCCTTCAACCCAGAGAACAACATGCAAATCTGAGGATGTTTTTTGAAAAGCTATGCACGAAAAGCTAAGTACCCTCTTTACACTCACCTTTTTTGTTTTCCTAATAATAATGAGCCATTTTGGGAATAATAACTCCAACAGTTGCATAGCTCTGAAGGAACAATCAAGGTTACAGTGGTTTACAGGCCCTTAACTCTCTCAGTTGCTTCAGCAGAACATAAAAACTAAGCTTCTCTACAAGTCTTATTGACTCAGGCACATATATAAATGATTTCCTGTATCAAGAGGGCAGCAAGTGTGACATTCTTTGAAAGAGGAAGAGTACAGCCACTAAATGAGAAAGCAGCCACAAGAATACATAGCACTTGCCAAAGAGACATGCTGGCAAGGTGTTAACAGCAGATTTTTAAGTTTTCAAGAAAATAAGTGATCGTCTATGTGGCACAGTAATGATACCTAACTAGAAGATAGGTATAGTACAGAGGTAACTTTCTGAGGCAAAACCTACCAGCCCTTTACAGCAGCTAGGCACTTTGGTAAGCACCAGTGTGGCTAGCCTGGTAATGCTGCAGCATTTGCTTCAAGGAGAGAAGTAGCAGCTTTACAAGTTTGTATTAAGAAACAGTTGTCACTTCAGAAACAGTCCTAGCAGAAATGAATAATAGGTAAATGCTAGGTCATCTCATTTGTGACATTAACTCATTAAGCTGATTACTTGTCCATCTGCTCTGCTTTGCAAGTTGGTATTCTGTGTTCATCAGCAATCATAAAGCTCTATATATAATGACACAGGCTAGGAAATACATGTACGAACAGTCATGAGCACGGACCTGAGAGCACTGCAGGAACTCAGCTACATAAATGCTAATTAATGACTTTGAATCATACAATTAGCCTACTGGAAGTAAACACCTTTATAGTCCACAGCAAGTGGACTACAAGGCAAGATTACATTAAGAAAAATGATCTTTCCCTATAATATGCATAATAGCAAAGTAACTTTAATCTAGCAGAACAGAGAGGGCTGCCAAGGAGAGAACTGGGAGCAGTAACAGCCACCACAAGCACCTCATTTTCTTTCTACTTGCCCAGTGTATTTCCCTAAAGTGTTCTCTAAAGGGACACTGGGCATTTGGTTCTCTTTCTCCATCCTTCACTGGATGCTCATACCAAACACGCTCACACCCTACCCTAAACATAGGAGTTTCTCAGCTGCTCTCTCTCCCCAAACCACGCTACACTGAACTCATTTCACCTCTGTTTAGACACACACACAAACTTCTGCACTATGCTGGCATCAGACCAGCAAACCAAATCAATTCCTGATCTCATTATGGAATGAATACAATGCAGACATTTAAGATCAGATTAAATACAATGTTATGTAACTAGAACTCTTCTGGCATTTTGAGAAAAGACATCTTCCCAATTGCTGTTTTATGATTTGTATGTTATGATAGCAAATGGATCAATTATACAGAGTGAGCTCTTGCACTGCAATGTATTTTTGTTAGCTATATATTCATGCCAAGGAAAGTGAAAATAGTATAGTCCTAATGGATACATTTCCATTCACACATTCCACATTTTCCTCATTCTGCCCTAGGACTATCATTATATATGGTAAGGAAGGAAATTAAAATCATTCCTGTAGCCTCTCTTCTTTGTTAGTCTTTAACAATTCTTAATTTTCACATTTTGATCCATCCTCTCATGAAAAGGATAAAGATATAATATTCGAATGGCCTTTTGCCTTTTTTTTTTCAGCCATACCTTATTACAACAAAGTCTTCAAAAACCACACAGGAACTTTGTTTCTGGAACATGCCTTCCTTTTCTGACAGCATTTGAAGAAGCAGCTAAGGGCTTGAACCTGCATTCATCACCAGTATAAGGTGAGCACAGAGCACATTGGCAGATATTTCTCTTTAAGCATACAATTAACTTGATCCTTGTTCAACAAAGGATTTAAGCAAAAGTTATTTTCTGTTATCAGTCCCCAATGTCACAACTTTTTTTTTTTTTTTTTAAATTAAGTGATTGATAACAGCAGAAATGAGACTAATAAAGGTCAACTATATATTGCCTACTGTTGATTTAGGGGAGAGCCCAAGATGGAGGAGCCTTTCTTTGTAAAGGGCCAGGATAATGGGCAGGCCAGCTGTAGGGTGGAAGCCCAAGACCTGCAGCTGGCTTCAGAAGGAGGATAAGAGCATGGGAGCAAAACCCAGGTGGAATAAATGCTTCTGCCCCAGACACCACTGCCTCCTGCAGTCACTGCTGAGCACCTGAAGCAAACCTCTAACTCAGCCTATCTTCACACCTGCTGTCACAGTTCTTACAGTCAAATGCCTGTTAATAAACCAACCCTACATATCCAGGTACAACACCACCACCCATTCACATGGAAGTCTTTGGGGCCAGGACAAGCATCTGACTTGTTATTTCAGATCCACACTGAAACTAAAACAATTGAAAAGATACAACACTTCCCAGCATCTCAGCTTAGAAGCTTAGTCTTGAGCATACATGGCCCTAAAATCTTTCTAATTCCAGCATTTCATGTGCACAGCACTTCCTATTAACACTTGGCATAATACAATTTCTCCAGTCTTTGGAGTTTTTTTGTTGTTGTTTTCATATTTCAAAAATTTAGCATCAGAGCATCAAGGCATAATTTTGGAAAGATCCTCTTCCAGAGGCAAATGAGCAAAGTACCCATAGCCTGGATCCAGGAGCTGTGGAGTGTGAGGACGGGTCCCCTTTGGAGCCCAGATCTGAGTGTGCAGGGGAAGGACATATCAGCTTCCAACTTCAAAGAAGGAAGTACCGGCATAACAGAGGCAGTTCTCCACAGGCAGATTAACTGCCTCCAGCAGAGCACTGTCAGGACATTAGCAGAAATTTAGATGTTCTGATTCATCCATCTTTCCCACTGGAACTGTTCCCTGCATAAACACCCACATGTTTGTTTATACCCTTATCTGCACAGAAAGAGAAATAGCCAGCAGGCTCTGTCTGTTTTCTGAAACAGAGGCAAGCAGATTCAAGTCCTCACTCTGAGAAACAGCAGGATATTTGTCCAGCTATGTCTTGCTCCCCACAGATCACAAACTGGAGTACTGGCTGTTCTACTGCTGTGAAGGGTCACTTTCTTTGAACAGAAAAGCTATGGAAAACTTCAAGTTCAATTAACTAGCTTTCATTCCACATATTTATCTTGAATTTAAAAAAAAAAAAAAAAAAAAAACACATTAAAAAACTGTGACCCAGTTATTTCACACATAAAAGAAGCCTTTGTAGCAGGTGTAATATTCCTAAGAGGTGGTTAATGAGAAATACACATCAGAGCTTAACTGAAAAGATTCTTTGATGTTGGTTAGCTTACCTGTTGTGACACTAAAGAAGATCACAAGGGAGAGAGTGAACGTACATTGCATCTCTACTGGGGGCCATTACAACTGGTTAAACTATGGTCTCCCAGCTGCTACACTCAGTTCATGCTCTAGCTTAGCTGTCTGAATGCCATGCAGCCCCATACCAGGACACCGCAGCCCAAGAAGTCAAATTCCCTGAGCACTGCCCACAAAGGACGCAGCTCCACTTGATGGCAGTGGCTTTGATTTCAGCAGGTTTATTTCAGCTTGAACCCCATCAGATCACACAGCTCTAAAAATAATCTAAACGACATTTACAGCTGAGATGGAAAAAAAAAATACATTAAAATATGATGTCTTAAAAAAAAAAAAAAAAAAAAAAAAGAGTAGGTTATGGTTTTTTTTCCCCAGCACATTGAACTCAACTGAATCAAGCAGAAGTAAATTTCTAACAAATGTAACTTATTCAGAGGATTCACTTTGATTAGACAGACATTAAAAATGCATAGTAGCAGAGGAGGGTTGTGTGTGAATGCCATTTGATGATGGTTAAGCACAGCTCTATTGAGCCAGAACTTCAGTTAAGTAGAGATCTGAGAAAAACTTGACTGACACCGTGAGAGCTCTCCCTCCCATTTCAATTATTGTAGCCACAGGAAAGGAGGTACCTGTGAGTTCCTGCATCTTCGTGCACAAGGCTGTAATCATAGCAGGAACTTCATCTCCATAATAAAAGCTTTCCAAATCCAAAATATAAAATGGCCACAAAATTTACATATAACATGCATGACTGAAAATTCTTAATAAACAGGAAACAGTACACCCTTTATTCATTTCTACATATCCACTGTATACTGGTTGAAGAGGTTATAAAAAACTCTAAAACACAGTTTCACATCACTTTATCAGAATAACTATTTTTTAAAAGCATCAGAAAGGCTGAAAGGATTTTCTTGTTACTGGCTTAAAAGTGATTTTCATACTCGAATACATTACTATTGTTTAACAAGCAAACAAATGCACATCACTGAGTGAATATCTAATTCCCTGTGTGACAGCAAGTAAAAGTGAAGGAAGCTATTGGCCCCCAGGAGACCTGCTAGTCTTGCCACACTCAGAGAGTTCTTGAATATTCCCTGTAAATCACCAACACTCACGCCATGCCTTAATGCATTCTGCAAAATGAGGGAAATCTGTGCATTTTACTTGTTTGTACTTGAACTTGGCTTAAATTTAGCTCACCTTGGAGAGTTTGCGCTTGCTTAAAATATGAGTAAAATTTGATTGAACATTATTAATACCTGCAAGAGGGGTGGTATTTAAGTTTATGAATAACAACAGAAGAGCGGGGCTGAGAGGAAGGCAAGGAAGATGAAAGGAATAAAGAACAGCACAAAGAAAAAAAATTGTAACACCTACAAGACCCCTGCCAAAACTCAGTTTAGGATCTTCACACACAGCTATCCCTTTACCACTGCACCGGGGCTGAGATCTCAAGCTGTGCTGTCTACTGAGTGCTTGCAAAATGTGCATTTTTGCAATTAAATGAGAACATGCTCTGATCTGTATTACAATGCATTCAAATGAGTGTGGCATTCCAGTGGTGGAATATCAGTTCAAAACAGAGAATAACAGTGACAAAACTTTGTTTTGTCTCCAGGGAAGCCAGCAGTTTTGCTGGCTTTCAGCACAGTTGAGACCCAATCTAGACCCCATTTCTCTGAAAAAGCAGGGAACGCCTATTCTGCTTTAAACACTGACCCTCCTGCTGGATTTGCTTGCAGGAGTTGTCTACTGCTTGCCTGCTTTTACAGATATTTGTGAACTCCAATGGTTTGTCCTTTGTAAGCTGCAAAATTTTCCAAAGGCACCTGGCAGGTGGAGGCCAAGACACTGGAAAAGCATGATGCTTTATTCCCAGGGGTCTCATAAGAAATAGGGGCTCAAAGAATTTTCATTCTTGGCCAGATCCACATTTGAAATCATATCCATGGTTAAGGATAGATAAAGAGGTAAAAGATAACTTGCTCTCCACACTGGCTATAGATGAGATTTGTTTAAGACTGAAAAGCATGAAATTTTAATGCTCCTTTAATAAAAACTGATAACTTTTTGATGTAGGTTATTCACTGCTTTAAAAAGAATGTAAAGGTACAAAGCAAAACACTAGGAAATACCAATATCCAGCTTATGGAGATAACACTGATTTGATCCTCTTACACGGTTCATTTGTAACAGACTTGCAGACAGTTCTGCTATCCTAATTTTCATGAAATTTCACTTCAACCTTTATATAGGTTAAAATAACAATCACCAAGTCATTTTTTTTTCTGTTTAATTTTTTTAATAATACTATATAATTTAAATTCTGCTCTAGAAGTAGAAATCATAATTTCTTCCAGGTGCTCTTCACAATATTATTATAGACAACTTTTCATCATACATTCTGCAGAAAGTCCTCTTTTAGTGCTAGTACTCTTCACTAGCTTCAATACAAAGTCATCCAGCTTAATTTTCAGCTGTTTAACCTGAAGGCTGTTTAATTTGACCTATCTGACGTTGCACTGAAGCAGAAAAGAACACTGCATGGTCCGTTCTGCTAGGATGAGAAGACATGACTTTCAGCATAAAGAAATAAGAAGCTGATGAGGAAATGACAGGAAGGCAGTAGCTTACCAGCTCAACTGTTTCAAACCTGCAAGAATGCCATTTTCAAGCTTTCTATTCAAATTGATCTTCAAAGTTTTCTCTACTTTCTCAGCAGCCACATCAAGAATGGAGATAACCAGTGACACATAGGTCACTACCCCTGCCTCTCTCCATAGTATCTGTTGTTAAAAACATTGTATTTTTAAAACAATTTGGCCCTGATATACACCACAACTACAAGCACATGAAAAGTGAGCCTGGTTTACCAAAATGCTTACTACAACCCTGAGTTAAATGATTGAACTTACCATTTCAGAAGAACTCAGTGGCAAAGGTCAGGCAAGGAACAGCTTCTCTGTGCGGTAGCCAGCTGACTCAGTGCTCACATACACATCCTCCTGAACCTCCTTGCTCCATATCCACCTTTCCTGTTCTGTAATAAACAAGAGAGGCAGTGAGCAGAAATTATCTAGAGGAGCAAGCTACATCAACAAATACAAAACTGTGTTTTTGACCAGTAATTATGTGATGTAAATTTTTGCTTTTAAGACCATTTCAGTTGCAAAGTCAAGAAGGCCTTAGCCCTTCTACACCATTCATCTGATAATCAAGACCAATCTACTCCTGGACCTCATCTGCACTTAGAGGCATGTTAGCAGAGCTAAGTGAAGCATACCGATGAGTGGAGTACTGATGAGATTAGTCAGTTCACAATACTGTCCAGGGGCAGTACCTGATCCAAGCAAAGACTTACTATGATTAGAAACTGTAAAGTCAAAACAAAGATCACCCTAAAGCTAATTGTTTTCTTGTTTGACAGACTGTCCAGGCACCAAGGAGACTTCTCCATTGTATCAGTTTCCTGGTTCCATGGAGTCAGATGTGCAGCCAAGGATAACATCTGCTTATCAGCAGAAGAACAAGAAGCAAGTGGATTTCTCTGCTGCAACCTTCTTCTGCAACTTAAAGCTTCTAAGTGAGCCCTTCCACCACAATGCATTTCCACAAAGCTGCTGTAATAATTCTAGGATGAAATCTAAGCCACTGATGAGCAGAGCAGTGAGCTAAGCATGAATATCACTGACCAGCTTCAAAGACAGTTGTGGTTCCTATTAGAAAAAAAATGAAGCTGTAGTTGAAGAGACCTTCATTTGCTAAAGACAAGTGGGTATCCAAGAATTAAGATCATTTTTTCCTAGCTGTAAGGAAACACACTTAATTTCATTTCAGCTTCTATTAAAGAGTACCACATGGCCGGAGGAAAAAGAGGAAGGAGTCTCAACAATTTAACAGAACAGAAACATTTTACGAGGAAAATCAAGCCACCACATTTCCAAGACAGTACCAGTCCATTTAAACCTGCCCATTCGACAGAGTTATCTAGGAGCCTAGACATTTGTCTGAGGCAGTAATTTGCCTGCCTGCTCCAGGAACATTGTAGGAGTTTTTAAAGCTTTTTACAGGGATCTTAGATCTTTCCAGCCCTCAAAAACATATTAATCACTTTTCCTACTCTGCTCTTCAGCTGAAACCTCAGATTTGCAGAGGTCTTTAAGTGCTTTGAAGGTCTACCTGAATAACACCAGCCACTTCCAGATCAGCCTTCCTTCTCCACCTGGTGACAGCCAAGGGGAAACAGACATTTACACAGACTTCATAGGGGAAGGAAGGTCTTAATCCAAAATACAAATAGCTCAAGGATAAATGTGGGAGACTTGGAAACAGGGGAATCATTTTTTCTTCACAGACAATTATTGGCAATGAATCATTTACAAGGAGGATAATGAGACACTGGAGAGACTGCTACTGAATTAAAAACCATGGTCCTGATCTTTATCCTTTTCCATTTTTTCCCTTAATAAAATTGCATGGGATTTTCCTATACACGAGAAACTCTTTTGGTAATTAAATTTTTAAGCTTTTGCAGATAAGACTAAAATACGGAGAAGTAACACACAGCTGGGTTGGATGAGAAGAAAAGGCAGGAGAAAAACAAGCCTGAATCAAGATGGTGTTATTTAATTTCATTGAAAATAATTAAAAAATAAAAATAAAATTGATTGCTAGCTGAAAAACACATCTTCAGAGCAATAGTAGTTTTGCCAACTCTTGTAGGGGTGACATTAAGAAACTTCATTCAGTTAGGTGGTGTACTGCCATTACCCATGAGCTGCAGGCTGAAATGGCCATGTTATCTTTTCTCATCTGCAAGACAAGCGCCTGAGTAAACTGCAACACCTTTTTCCTCTTTTATTTCTTGCCCTCACAGTAAGTTTTCTCATGGCCTGGATGTTTCTGAAGTTGAACTGAAAGTTCATGCCATGTTTTTGGGTTTTTTTTCCCCTCTTGCTGAGCCGTGAACCTGTATCACAGGAGATGGATTCACCTGAAAAGCAGCAATCGAGTCCATCCTTATTGCAGTTACCAGAGCCAGAAAGTACACAGAAGTAGCTTTTCATACGTTTGTAAGCAAAGCTAATAAAGTAAATACTTGAACTTTCCCAAAATCAAGCTTTTTGTTTCAGCTATTTGATCAGATTTAGGAGAAAGAAAAAAGGTTGAAATATCCAAGTTTATTGTGGATTAGAAATTCTGGCTTTTGTTCAGTTCTGTGCTTTACAAAAAAAAAAAAAAAAAAAAAAAAGAGGTTTAAATTACAAAACCAGGCAGACAGTTTATCCCATACGTTAACCTGCTGTTTGTTATCTTAGGAGTCTTGCTTGTTGCAATCCAGCATGTTCCATTTGCTTAATGGTGAATTAAAACTGAATAATAATTTTTTTTATCTGCTTTTTAATACTTTTTGAGCACAAGGAGACGTAGATCTGTTCTACCTATCATCAGGAGGATAAGTCTAACAAAAATGTTTTTCATACCTTTAGTTTGCCAATCTTTTTGCCATTTGGCTTTTCAGGAACCTTTCTCAGAGGCCAGGGTGAAAACAAATGCCTGCTACAGTCCCTTCCCTAAGTATTTTACCTCCAGTAAGTGACCACTTACTGGGGTCAGCGCAGAGGTTAAGAAAACCAGGGAAGCCTCTTTCACCAGCATCACATCCAGCTTTTTTTTACATACCTGCCTACCCACAGGTAATTAATGAGATTCCCACTATTAAAAGTAAAAACAGACACTAGGAAAACATAAACCATTCCACTTAGAGGAAGGAACATCTTTTCACCTGAAGTATATTGTGCTCTCAATCATTTGTTTTCACAGAGATAGCAGTAAATACGGGTACTACACACATGCTTTGATGCATAGCTCACAAAAGGCATGCGTATGAATAAGGAGTAGTCTTGAGCCAGGGGATGAGGTAAGTATGCAATGGATAAATCAGCTGATTTTGCTGTCAGTAAGTATGACGACATGCAGCTCAAACCATAAAAACTTAATTCTTTCTTCTACAATAACTTTAAAGGAGGTTACCCCCCAAACACACATTTCATAAAACTCCCAGTATGCTGAGATATTATAATGTGTGCAACAAGTTCCACCTCAATAGGATTTTTTTTATACCTGGTTGTTAAAGCTCAGAAAATATGGGCTTACTGCAGAAATGCTGACACAATCATAAATACAATGGAGAGAAGAGCACTGATCTATTTCTGATACAATCCTATTCAAACAGCTAATGTTTAAAGACTGCACCATGAATTTGGCTTTTATTTTTCCATTCACCTCTTCTAGGTAAATTTTTCTTAGTGTTCTGAGCAGTTTTGTGTCACTCACCTGGTTTTGTTAAACGAGCCTATGAAACCTCTCCTTACTGATGATGTGCTGCTAACTGCAGATGACAATATATTGAGTATTCTGTGCTGCAGTCAACTAATGCAGAAGCTAAAATCCTTGGATAACAGTTATTCCAGGGACAGCCTCACACACATGCTGAGTTTAAATTAAAAAGTGAATTTATTTGAACTTGAAAGAAATCTCAAGTGAGAAAAGATGAAGGAGATTCTGTCTCTTTTATACAGGCATTAAAATTTAACTTGAAGCTAATGAACAAAAACCATTTCCAGAATTTCCTTTTGCAGAAGCCCTAAACAGCATAAAATACTTCTTTAAAACATGCAACAGCAGGTTCCTAGTATGACATCGTCCGTTTTCCTAAATGCGTCAAGAAGGGTCTAACAGCAGGAGCTCAGGGGCTGGGAAAGTTATTCAGTCCCCCTTTTCTTCCCCCCCCCCAGAGATGGCTATGCTGCTGGGCCACCCGCAGCAAAGATCCATCTGTAGCAGAGGTGAACCTCGGCCCAACACACCAAGGTAGACAACGATTGTAGAAAGGAGTTGGTTACCAAACCACTGACAATCTACTGTTTCCTGGGCAAGGTAGCAAGACACCATTTTGGATACTGCCCTAGAACAAGGCAGAGCCACTATGCCTAGTCCTTGGAGGCACAGAGATGTGGTAACATGAACTCAGAAATTCAGCCTGATCTGAACTGCAGTGTTCTAAAGCCAGCTAAAACATATCTGAAAATGCCCATTTCCTTATCATCAGCTCTTAAACCAGTGCAGTTGTTCTCCAGATCGCTCACAGCACATGAGATGGTCTCCTGAATTTGCCTGCCACTTGTGGAAGTTGTAAACCAGATATAAAATGAGCCAGTAATGTGAAGGAGATGAGCCACCACTGGGAATATTACCAGTGGCCAGATAGAGTTGTGTCTGCACACACTGCTACCCTGCTCAGGTGTGAGAGAAACATGTCTGGGGCTGTTCCTTTTCCATCACGTAACTCCTACCCCACCCCCACGTGCTAGAGAGGAGACCACACAATCACTAGCAGCACCCCAAACTTTTCATTACAAAAGCATCCAGCCACTCAGGAGTGGGCTACAATCAGAGGTTTACTTCAGATAAGAGAACTACAGCAGAGCTGGATTAGAATAGATATCACTTAATAATGGCTATGCTGTATTACAGATTTCTTACTCAAGATATAGCAGTTTAATTCTGTGTATTTCAAAGCAAATGGAATTATTTGACTAAAGCAGACAGAAATGAGACAGATAATAAACAGACTGCACACACAGCCAAAAGAGGAGGCCAGGTTTATCGAGTACGTTTTCTGTTCAGCTGTGTCATCTTTAAGTGAAGGATTACCTACATCACAATGCCAATTTTCTTAGGAAATGATGCCCTTTGTGGCTCTTATCCATTCAGGTTACTATCAGTTATAGCCACAGTTGTAACTGTTCCAGACGTTCCTGTCTTTAGCTTTAAATCCTGCAAGCACATTCCTTCCCTAAACATCATAACCTTCTTTGAAAGGGAGCAGTTAAAGAAAAAATGCAGTTTCCAGTTATGTCCAACTACTGTCACAAGCCAATTCTATTACAATGACAGTTTATTGCTTTTTTCACTGTTTTCCACTATTTACTGTAGCAAAAAAAAATCCCCTTATTGTCATTTTGATGCAGTAACCAGAATCATTATAAATTGCTGGCAATTATTTTTTCAGGACAAAGTTCAGCTAACAGCAAGGGAAACCAAAGCAGAGGGTCAATGCGGTACTTCTCTGAGTACAAAGCTCAGCACCTGCAGGTCCCAGGGGAGCCTGGGGTGAGATGTCCACTGCCAAGAGCTCCAAAATGCTCTTTTTCCTAGGTTGGATGACAACAGTTTCTTTCCAAACCTCTTGTTTTGCAGAAACTTGTTTTTCCAAAACACAGACAGCACCAGTTTCACCAAGGACAGCAAGGACCTGTGGAAACACTTTATTTGGAAACAGTGGGTTTCATCATTTCTACAATGCTTGTTTCTTCTGTCCCTCCACCCCTACTTCATTAGCACTACATCACCACACACCCCTCAAAAAAGAAGTTGAGGAAATTTTTGGTACTGTTCCAGTTACAAAGAAGCAAACCATACTTTTATGCACATGAATGCATGTCCTTCTCAAATTAACACCAATTTATATACCATGTTTTCTTCATAAGCAGTAAATTTACTCATCCTTTACCCACTGTCAGTAACTACCTGGAAGAAATGAAGCACAGTGTCACTTGACCCTAAGCACCATGTCTGGAAGAAGCTGCTGGTAGTAGTCACATACACTCTCTTGCCAGTGCTGAATTATGGCCTGAGAACAAAGCTGTGCCATTCCCACATACTTGCACAGGACTTACCTGCACTGAAACAGTTCCTACACTACACCAGCAGTGAGGGTGAAGGGAAGAAAGAGACAAAACAATCCGAGTTTTCCTTCTTCTTAGACTTGCAAACAAAAACAAACAAGTCTCCTGTAATACTCCTCTAGTATTTCAATTAGCATTAGCTCCTCTTCCTTTGCTTTGCTTCATTTTGAATTCACGTTTGTCTGATTTTATATTTGCACCAGACATCAGGGCAAATCACATCAGTTTATTTACTGTATGAGATTAATACACGCTCTGTAAACAGGAGTCCTTTGAACTCAGGTGAATTTTTGATGCTTTTCTCTCTTCATCTTCCTGTTCTTATATCAGTCTTAAGTTATCATTTAGAAGCCCTGATTCTGACTTAGAAATACTCCATGGTATTCAGCTCATGATTTCCCCTTACACTCAGTGATCTATTTTATTTTGTTCGTTTCTTATTATTATTCACAGAGGAAACCTTTTCCATTTTGACTGAACCCTGCAGATGAGTGACTACCCGGTCTGTTGCTTTGGCAAAACAGGTTCAGTTTCTACCCTTTTACAGAACAGTGGAACACCAGGCCAAATTATTCCATTTCTTTTTAACATTAGTTTTCAGCCATCAGAAGAATCTCTACCATATCCTAGGAAGACATTTTGAACTTAAGAACTTGAGCTCTTAATGACTCCTATTGTAGCTTTCATGTGTATGGAGAGTCCAAGATTTCCACACACAGCAAGTTTTGCCACCAGGGCAATTCCTCAGTATTTTCTGTCTTGTTTTTGTACCTGTGAGGTATGGAGTCATTCATTCTGACTTCTCTTTGGTGTAAACTTCCTGTGTGAATATAGCTCATTGCTGCTGCATTGCTTTCTCTCTTCATCCTTCAGGGATTTCTAAGTGATAGAGTAATGCGAACATGTCTCTCCTTATATCAGTTCTAGTTGGTTTCCCTTATCAAGGTGACATCACTCGCAAGTTGTGTGGAGCACAAATAAACTGAGAAGAACTATGCCATGTCATTAAAGTATAAAGGATTCTGACAAAGACAAGAGAAGGCATTCTGGGCTTACCTTAATCTTGTACAGGTACTAAAATGACAGTACCAAGGATTGCTTTTTTATTTCAGTATTTCACTTTTGCTCAGAGAGTGCCAACAACAATGCTTTGCCAACACTGTCCCTCTTCAGCTCAACCGCTCACTGAAGCATGTGGAACTGAGGCACTACCCTCCCCTCCCAGCTTTAACGCTCCATGTTTTTCCATGAAGTCTGCTCCAACTCAAAGTCTGCCCTTAGCTTCATCTCCATGTGAAATTTGTGCACCTTTCTGTAAGGTGTTCTTCTTTAGATTTCAGCTGGTTCTGGAGGACTGAGATGTAGCTGAGTAATTCAGCCCATAGCAGAGACTTTTGGTACTGAAGGGATCCCTTCGCAGGGCTGCTGTCATGATTGCTCACATCCCTGGCAACAGCTACAGGTGTGACTGCCAGGTTTTGTTGCCACTTCATCAAGCTGGTCCCTGCAGAGTCCACAAATCCCTTCACACTTGGCAAAGATAATGTTCTCTATCTCTGCTGATGTGCCACTTTTAAGAACACCTACCATTTCTGTGTTGTTGAATTTTTCCCCCAAGTATAGGCATATTTTGTTCTCACTTTTTCTAACTCACTTGCTGGTCTGCTGCTCACCATTTCCATCAGACTCCCATGATACTCCTGCTAACTCTCTTCCATGCAGGTATCATTACAACATAATCACAATATATGTGCATGCACACACACACTCAAACATATCCCACCCTCAGTAAAAGACATCCAGACCCAGCCATTCCTTCTCTAGAAATAACCCCCAGCATGAAGGGACCATACACAGGCAGCCACTCTGGACATTCTCCCTTTCCTTCCTGATAGGTCTGTGAAATTTATTATGACCCCATATAGCTCTACAGAGGCAATCATTTAAAAGCACGATGCAACACAATTGAGGCTGCAAGGCTTCCCTTGTTGGCCTGCCTATGGAAAAAAGCATGCTATATGCTCACCCTCAAAGTCACTAATTCTGTTCTGTCTTTCAGGAGTTACAAACGGATCATTATTGCAGAATAACACATATCAAATTGCAGCTAATATTTACCTGATAATAGATTATAACAGAAAGGACAAACAAAAATATGTTGAGCACACCTGAAAAGAGGAATTACCCTTAACTATGATAGTGTTTATAAGGTAGTAAAAGCTTCTGCAAATACATAATTTCATGCCAAGTGCTTCTGCCTCAGCTCAAGACTTCCAGTTTTTGCTCTGTCTCCTTTTACTTCTCTCCATATATGAGGTTTGGCAGTGCCAATGCAATAATTTTGAACAAATAACTGGTTAGGTTTGTAAGTTTTTTCTGGGTTTTGACTACCATTTAGTTATCAACTAAACCTGCAGTTTGTTTAAATATAACAGGAGATGAAATAGAGAACAAAAAGGTGGAAAATGGGACAGACAGCTCCTAATAGCTGTTAGCCCTAAATACCAAAGCTATTGGTATTGGATGAGAATAACAGAGGATATAAAGAAATCTTCTGTTCATCAGTTCTCTTTGAAGAGGCTGGCAGAGATCTGAGGAAAACCATCACCCCGTGGCTTACTTTTTGGAACGCCAAGTGGTCACCATTTGCTGCTGCAGACTGCAGCCCACCAGGCTTCTCATCAGGGAGTGAGCCCCACAAGGACTGTGGGGATGGTGGCAGCCAGGGGACAGCCAGAGGCAGCACACGTGGCTTTATGGCCTCCATCTCTGGCCAACGAGAGCCTCACCAAGCATGATGAAAGCAGTTATGCATTGTGGCATCCTCAGCTAACTTTTTTTTCTTTAATCGTCCAATTAAAGTTTTCCTTTACTGTTGGTCACTTATTGTAAAGCTTAAATAAACAGAGGGAAAAAAATAATGTAAGATAAGTATTCCAGACAGTAAAGTTCTGTTGCACAACTGACCGCACTGCATGTAAACCTAGCTGACATTTCAACATGTTTCCTTATCACAGCTGTGCAGATGGTTTACCGAAGGCAACTTTAATTTCAAATACAGATCCATAAATTTCCACCATATTTATGAGAAGCATTCTCGTGAAAATGCATCTCTCCATCTACAGTTAGCCCACACAAACTGTAGAAAATCATTTAAAAAAAAAATAAATCTGTTTTAAATCTGATCTCTGCAATGAAAATAGTTCTTTAAAAAGCAGAAGGAAGGTAGATGTCTTCAATATTCTCTGCCCTCCTATTTTTAGCTCTTTAAGAGGTTTTCTTGTGGGGTTACGTCTGGAAAGATGTGGGTACAACTCCAATAGTAGATATTCAGCGGTTGAAAAAAAAAATAATAAATAAAATAAAAAAATCAGACAAAGGAAATTAGTGAATTTATATAATGAAAAAAAAATCTACTAAGTAGCACTTCTATATTGAAATGCTTTAGTTATGTTGACCAATGTTACTGTAACTAAGATTTCAGAGATTGTTTCTACCTCGCTTTATTTATGTGAAGACTGGCTGAGTGGCGTTACATCCAGATAAACCTCAGGCTAACGGCCACAAGTGGATTAACTTTCATATTTACCAATTTTTCTTTCAGCTCAATTCTCATTCTAACACCAAACAATCTTCCTAATTCACTTAATATGGCCTTTAAATGTCAAATCATGGAGAAAAAAAAAAAAAATTAAAAAAGGCAATAGATAATTCTGAACACTCGTCATAAAAAAAAAAAAAAATGGTCAGAAAGAGAAGGACCAGCAAATTGACCCCTATGTCCTCTCCACTGTAGGCAGAAAGCCATACGGACCCAACTTCTAGAGGTATATTTTTTCAGATAATCCAACACAGGAGATACACATCAACATGGCTGCTCAAAATGAAAGTAAAGGAGCTGTAGTCCCTTAAGCTGCTGAAATGGGTTACTGCTTCTCTGCAGCCTTATCGCTCTGCCCCAGCTACATGCAAGCTCATGGCAGAGGAGGTGAAGGGTCCTAGGCACACAACTCTCCCAATTAGGAGACTCTTGAGCTCCAAGGTAGCCCTGTCCTGCTTGTGAAGGACAGATGGCTCCTAACAATGCTTTTCTCATAGTAATTCTTCTAAAACAAGTAGCTTTCATATGAATAATTAGGTATTCTAGCCATGACATGTATGATGATTAGGATTAATCACTTGGTTGATTAATTGGGCCAAGCAAGAACTTGTCTGATAGCAAAGCTACGTGCAAGTGCTAACTATATTCCTGGTCACCTTTTCTGCCATTATCCAGAAGTAATTAAGATGTCACACACACTCTTTGAGCTAGGGATTACAAGGAAAGTTCACGCTGTTTGACAGTAGCGAGTTGGATGAAAGAATGATAAGACTCTCCATCACCATATGGGTAGTAACAAGGACCCTTAATTATCACAGCCATTAGTTTGCAAAGCTGGAGGGCACCACTTGTACCTGAGCACAGCTGCGCAGACTGGAATCATCTAAGCAGCCAAAAATGATCAGCATGAGAAATACTTTCCTTTTCGTTTAGATTTGCTTACAGCCCAGTCATCATGCAGAGAAGGAATGCTTTGATGGGCTATACAAGGGTGCTCCACAGACAGAAATGCTCCTCAAGTTTTATTATATGTGAACAGAACTGATACCTTCAAGAATAGGAAAGTGGTCTATCTTACTCTTCTAAATTAATCTATATCAACTGTAGTAGAAGTAATTAAAAAGAAAAAAACTCAAAGCAAATAAATAAATAAATAAATTTTAAAAAGAAAACAACAACAACAAAAAACAGCCAAACAAAAGCACCCAAATTAATTTACTTTCACTATATTCAACATGTAATACCATTTTCCCTTAACAGTTAACAAATACAGAGCACACTTCTATAGCCCAAAAAACTTAGCAAATGAAGCGAATACCAGGCATTCTGAAAGGCTGCACTGACCATCCACCAGCATAACCAAACATCATTGTCCTAAATCACTACATTCCCTGTAGAAAGTGTTCTTTCTCTCTAGAGATACTAATGATCTATTGTTTCTCACTTATTTGAGAACAGCTATTTCCACTTTTTCCTTCTGTTTTTTGTTCTGTTTGTTGTTTTTGTGGTGTTTTTTTTTAATGAGAAAGAAGTAATTGGTGCTTTCTGAAACTACAAGGTCATTTTGATGGTTTGTGTTTTCTTTAAATTTGCAAGGAGAAATGAAAAAATTGAAAAGAACATCTCATCTGAGTAAGACAAAGTTGCTACATACAAACTTAACTTGAACAGAGCTTCCTTTAGAAAGGAACAAACAAAAAGAACAGCAGATCTAGTCCATAGGGAACAAAATCAGTTGCAGTCATTCTTCCCAGCAGGCAGAGGCTATCAGACCAGATTAAAACCAAGATTGTTGAGGTTGTGTGGGTAGCAAGGTACAATGGGCAGTTGCCCAGTTCACATTTCAGTAGTCAATGTATTTATATACATACATATATATATATACATACATATATATATATATATATATATATATATATATATATGAAAGCATACTCTCTGACAGTATGCATCATTATTCACACAGCCACAGCTGTCCTGCTGTCCTCTAGCTAGCCAGCCTCTTTGCTGACAGGATAGAAGGAGCAGTAAGTCACTGCAATAAAACTGCCCATTGGTCACATGCAGAGAAATGTTTTGCACAGTTTCTGCCCATACTGGTAACACGACAGCACCAAGTCTGTGCCTGCCTTGGCTTTCTCAGCAAGCTCCCACAAGGAGAGGCAGGAACTGCACAGCAGCCCCCACCCCTCCTGACAAGCCCCCAGGTAAGACAGTCTGGGCTGCTCTCTGTGGTTGGATGAACTGAGGCCCCCAGACAGCAGGAGGTAAATAAGAATGCAAAGAATCACTAACCAGAGAGGTTAAAAGACAGAAAATTACTGCTTAGAGCCAGTAAGATATTAGGCCCAGGCTCAATTTATTTTTGAAATTATATTTCTCAAATCCTACAAGGCTGTATTTTGGCCAGCTCTTATACTTTCCATTTCTCTTTTCACTTGCACACTGTCTTACATGCCAGCCAAGAAAAGCAGCAGGCAACAACGCTGCTTCTTCCATTTATAAGGACCATACTCTCCAGTAACTCATATATTGAAGTGGTGAACGTTTGTCTACCCTTGAAAAGGGAGGACAACACAGAAATCCTCACAGAATGACTGATGAAATAATACAGTCATCTAGCTAAAGCTATAGGAACTGTGAATATTTACATGCAGCTACAAGATGAATGTACCCTTCTTTAGGAGACTCTTTTAGCTCAGCTGTAACACTGCAACCCTGTGAATCCCAAGTTTGATAAATTAACATCCAGATCACAATCCACAACAAAAAGGATTTCAAACAGCAGCAAGGGGCCAGGTGCTGAACATAAATCAGCCCAGCTTCCAGGGCTTCAGAAGCCAATATGAACCAGGCAGAAACTTTGCCATTAGTAAATGACTTGAACCAAATATAGCATGCTACCTTGCCTACCACCCAAAGTGCTTTTGACCTGTTTAGGTAAACCATTGGTTCCATTCGGAGACATTTTACAGGTACCACACATGTATGAAATTATAAAAGTCATTTAACAGGTAAAGAACAAAAAGATTTACAGATTACAGATTTATCTTTTAGAATGGACAAAGCATTCCAGGAATATTTTTCCTCACTGGCGGAAGAACAATCCAATTCTGCACAGAGAACATACAGACAAGAGGGGCTCCAATGTCTCCTTTCTTCAAAAGCAGCACATGAGCCTGGTGCAGAGCAGGGCAGCACTGCCTCTGCCTCCCACTGCCATGGCTTCATTACATCTGCTGAATCTCTTACAGGAGCCCTGATTTCAAATTTATCTCATAAAAATGTGCAACAGAAAGGAGCCAAACTCTCAGAAACTCTGAGGCAATTTTCTTCTTTTTTATCTCCAACATGTCAGTCTGCAATAAACTTTAATAAGAGCACATACTTCCCTACTTTCACATATCCCTCTAGTCTGATTCACCATAATCAAGTTCCTTGGATAAAGTTCTATATATAACTACTCACAGTGTGATATCAGCTAATATGAGTAATGTGACAGACTTTGTTGCCCAGTGGTGGCATTTGACAAGGTTTTCTCTTTTCTCAGCCACCCATGCTGTCTGTAAATACTGCTGGGGTTAAGTCACTATACTGCACCAATGCTTAGATTTCAAGGCATTCTGCATTTCCCCAGTGATGAAGGTTTGGTTGGTGTTTTGTTATTGTTTTTGTCTGAAACCTGTCAGGAACCTCTGAATGTATGTTATATGTTCAAGGACTACTACAGAATTACAAACTTATGTGAACACATCACAGCTGAACAAGGCTTTCCCCTTTACAAATGAAATGTTTTCATTATATGTACTTTGGTGGCTCATAGGGATCTTATGAATTTGCTTGGGCCCTCTTTTTTTTTTTTTCTTTAATCTTTTACCACGTCAGGCAGAACTACCTACAAGGGCTTGACATTTCTGCAAAGGGATGGTGGAATTTCACTTTAAAATAATCAGCCTTTGTCCCATCTGCTGCTTATGCAATGCAGAATTGCATTCAATAGACACAGCTTCACCTCGTTGAATGTTATCTGTAATTGTACATTTTGCTACCTCAGCATCTCCAGTAAAAACACGCTCCCTAAATCATATTTATATATACAAGTGACAGTGCAATGAAGGAAGTGTCTGTACTTTGAAAATTATCTTTAGAACTTTGTTGGAAAGGATACCCAGAGTGTAACATTCCTATATACCTCTATGATTCAGTAATGTAGCCGGGTCATAAATTAATTCTTAATGGTATTTTGCTAAATTGAAAAAAAGACAGTTCCATTACTATAGCCCATAACCTAAATCTCTTGATACAAAATGATTTCACATTCAGTTGTAAAGAGCTGAAAGACAACAGTTAAGCTTTAAAATGGGAATATATTTGGAAGCTGACCCATTAAAATAGTAGCATTGATAATACTGAAGGGAGTCAGCTTGACAAACCTTTCTGCACACAACTGGCAGGACTTACATATTCAGTCTTGAGAATTTCATTTATGACAACTACCATTACCTTTTGCAATTTCAAATTTATTTGAACCAATATATGAAGCACTGCTGCAGCTAGATTGGCTAAGACAGCTGCTACATACATATCCTTTATGGGAATTAAAAGGCAGCAGATATGATATATGGAACTGTTTATTTGAGGTTTTGTTAAATTATCACCACCATTAATCTGCTTCTTTGCACCTTTTGACAACAGACAAAGGCACACGTCTTGAGAAAAACAAGGCAGGGTGAGGGATTAAACTACACAGACAGCAGTTGCATACATTTGCACGTCTTGCCTCTCCTCCTATGAATAGTGCACTGACTGCTGAGAGCTGGCTATTAATAGGTAATACTACCTTTTAACTGCTGCTAATTTCAACATGTTCATGGATTTTAAATCCAAGCTAGGAATACCTTTGGTCTAGTCAAAGGTTTTGGACTTCCTACAATCAACTGTATTAATTAATGTATTGATCATCTCAGCAAGTAACACTGAGTCCATGTGCCCTGAAAAGTCTTGCCTAAAGAACAGCAGTATAACATTGGGTCTATGCTACTTTCCAGCTGAACAGCACAGATACACCAACTGTGCTGTGCCAGGAGAGACTTGAAAGGGCATGAAACAAGAGGGCCTCAGTCACTGTCACAGACATCCCAGTATGACAGGATGCAGAGAAGACATTTACTCAGGTGCTGTCAGTAACAGCAAAGCAACTTGCTGGGAGCTCACTAAGCAAAGAACGAGTCCCTCCTTGTTCCTAGGTAGGTCCAGGTTGATCAGAACTGCACAATTAGAAAGCATGTCCGCGGAAACGACCACAATGTGGCTAAGCCTATTCACTACAGAAGTAACCAAAAATGAGCTTAAAAAGATAACCCAACTCAGCTTCCAGAAGGCAAATTACCCCAAAGTTAAAGCATATTAAAAAAACATTGGGAATAACATTTAGGTGATTTGAAAGCTGAGATGCAGTGGTGATGGCCATTGAAAGGCAGCATACTGCAGTCACTGACCAGTGCAGAGGTCATGCCCACTGAGAGGAGCTGAGAACAGGCAGAAGGAAGCCAGAGTAGCTGAACAGCATAGTAAGGATTTATTAGAAGCAGGATGACAGGCTTTAAAAGCCTATGCTCAAATGAAGAAAATATGAAGAATTCTAAACTCTAATACATTAAAAGCAAAGACACAGTGAGAAAGACAATAATTCTGAGAACTGGCTAAGCCAAAAAGAACCATAACTACTAAATCCTTCTTCATCAGAAGCATCCAAAATCCCTTAAGGGTAAAAAAATGACCAGGACACAAAAGAGCACTCAAAGGACAGAGGTGCCACTGGAATGGAAACAATTGGACAATATTTTGTATTAATGCTCATTGTGGAGAAAAAAAAAAACAGTTTCACACAGAGCTGGAGTGACTGCAGGATTAGACGTAAAGTAAGGAGGTGAAATGACCAACAAAATCCCTTGCACTAGAGGATATTTTCCACTCACCCCACATGAAGTCAAAACTACATGAGCTGATTTGCTAAGTAGTCTACCTGCTAAAACCACCTTGGTTTGTACCAAAAGGTGACAGGCTAATATCAAATACAAAAATAGGATCCAGTATGGAATAAAAGGAATTACGGACCTAATATTTCAACCAAGAAAACCGTAACAACTGTGGTACAGGTTAAAACTAACAAACACCTGAATATGTTACCAACATCTTTGTCAAGGAAAGCTCTCCTGAGAGGTCAACAGGCACATGAAAAGGGTGAATGACTTGATATAGTCTGCCTTGATCAAACACATGTACAGAGGGACTAGCTTTGCACACAACAGGTAAAAATAGTCATAGAACTCCCTAAGGAAATAGCTGGTAGATGCTAAAAGCTTACAAATACTCAAGTTTACAGAAAATGCACTCACTGAGAATTGGTAGGTAGACCAAAACCATGTCCCGGTTAGGAATAACCAGAGGATCAAGAAAACGAAGGATGGAGATCCTGGGCAGCCTGTTCCAGGACCTAAAAAAAAAAAAAAAAAAAAATGCCCAGGGAGGTTGTGGATGCCCCGTCCTTGGAGGTGTTCAAGACCAGGTTGGACAGGGCTCTGGGCAACCTGATCTAGTAAAGGTGTATGTTTGGGGTTGGAACTACATGATCCTTGAGGTCCCTTCCAACCTGGGTCATTCTGTGATTCTGTGTGATTCTGTGAGATATGTATTTACTTAACCTGTTTTCAATCTTTCTTGCACATCTGCTTATAGCCACTGTTGCTAATGTGACACCAAACAAACCAAATCCTGTTTTGAGAAGGGACTTGTCCCTTAGGGACAAGGGTGTCCTGTGGCCTTAAAAGAGCTGAGAAAGCAGTGAGACGTACGTATCAAATCCAGAAAGCACAGTATGCACTCAGAGCTTCTTTAGGTGGTATTTAATGCTGGGGTCTCAGTGATGTGCACTCACCTGGTCAGTGTGCCACAGAAACAACAGCTGGCCATCATTGGGGCATCATCTGTAAGTCATGTGGGTCAAAGTTTAAACTGCAAATGCATAAAATAACACAGGCATGACATGCACACATAAATGAAGCTCCAAGTTCATTTCCTGCTTTTGCCTTCTGAAAGAAGACCTGTTAGAAATATTTCGCAAGTCCTTTAGAGAAATGGTCTCCTAACCCCAGTATACTGGATCACATGTTGAAAAAGAAATTTAGGAGCAAACCTTCATTTAAACTGTAGAGGAGAAAGCTTGATAAAATGTAATTTGAATGAAAACATGTAAAGGTGAGGAGTTCCTTAAAGCAGTATTCATAATCAGAGTAGGAAAGTTATCATAATTCCAAATAAAATACAAAGATCATGAACACAAACCCAATCTTTACATTATCACCCTTTTATAGTTATTTAGAAAGAGTTTATTAATAAAAATGAAAGTAAGTAACCATCAAGCATGGAACTGATCTCAAAGGGTAGAAACAAACTGAATGGTAAATAAATCAGCTCACTGTTTCTGGGGCAGCAATGAAAATACAGTTTCCCTCTGCCTTCTGAGAGGCTGGGGCTTACAGTGCCTGCACAGATTTTCAGTATGTTGTATTTTTTACTGTGGGGGTGAGCAGGAGAGTTTGCAACTAAGCCTTTCCACTTTCACATGTCAACATTAGGAAATCAGCAAGAGGTAGAAATGGTCAAAGTGATTGCTTGTGTCCCAGACCTTCAATCAGAACCAGGCCACAGTGAAAAATCAAGGAAAAAAACCATATCCCATCTCATGGAAAGTTTTTACCTCCTTCAGAGAGACACTAACAGCTATGGTTGCTCTGAGTGGTTCCCATCACTTCACATCCCATCACACTCCTGCACAAATGAAAAGAGGAAGAATTACCTCTTCATTAATAAAGATCTATGCTCCACTTGTGCCTATATAGTTTTCTTCGAGGTCACATACACCATAGCATCAAAACAGAAAGGTTACTTCACACCAGATAGTTAACCTACAGATAGTAGTGGACAATACAATGACAAAGGTTTTTCTTCTTTAATTACAAGCCAAATGTCAAAATTAATGTTTCCTCATGAGCAAAATACTTTGAGTTAGACCAGTTACCTGTCTTTACTTTTCAACTAAGGCAGGCAGTGTAGTTTCACCTTGGAAGTAACAAATGCAAAGATTACACAAAATGTTGCACCCAAAGGTGAAGACAGTTACATGGTATTTAATGACAGCTAAATTTTTACATGGTATTTAACGACAGCTAAATTTTTACATGGTATTTAATGACAGTTAAATTTTAAAACAAGAGGCAAAAAACAGTGAAATAAAGACCTCATTACTGGTGGGTAACAGTTACCAGGATTGTTTATGAAGTGGTAAGTAACAAAAACAAAGCAAACAAAAACCCCTACCAATGAGTTAGCTCCACCAGTCAGCTCAGTTGATACTTTAAACCATAAACATGTATATATACACATACACACACACTCATAGGTATATAATTGTATTTATAAAGCAATCTAGGATTATCTGAATGGAACTGCTCGACCAAACTAATATATATAGTACATCATGCCAGACAACAGGAGTCCAGTGCCACATATCTCAGTATCAAAGAATGGGCAAAAATATTTCTTTCAGTTCGAAGACTTGTTAAGAAAATACAAATTGCAACTAAAAATAGATCTTTGAAATTTATTTTCTAGAAGCATCGACAGTGAACCTCCTGCAGTGCTGTAGGGTGCATCCTGGCATCTCCAGGTACTTCATAAAAATGTGCAATTTATTAATCCCCTTGATATAGTCAGTAAAGCAAACTCTCATTTATTAGGTAAGGGAACCGGCACAGAGAAAGACATGGGTCAGACTTGGTGCCTGAGCACCTAGGAGACTTCCCATGCTATTAACTCCTGTGACTCACAGCACAGCCAGCAGCAGCAGGTTGGCACCTTCATGGAGTTCAGGTGTGCTGAGGCTGGTGCCGGTGTGCTCACATGGGAGGCTGTGATTTAAGTGACCTCTTCAAGGTTACATAAATCTATGTCCCAGACCTGCTTTAGGCACAGGTCCCATCTTGCTACACTCTCCAGAATATAAATGAAATACGTGTCAAATATCCTAATGGTTTTACTGGCTGTCTTGCCAAATGCATTTCAATGGTCAAAAAGTCCCTAGGGTGGACTGTATAAAGGGGATGAATAAAATCTGGACTTTCTTTTAGGAGTTCTTTTAACAAAGAAACTGATGGATGGGTCCCATGCAAAAGAAGCTCTTAGTAGTGGTTAATAATGTAGGAATAAAGCAGTTAAGCAAATATTTTGTGGAAAAAAAAAATAAATCTAGAAACAGCAAATCCAACTCAAGACACATCATTATCTACTGGGAACCGTGCTAAGCAGCTCTGGTTATTGATTCCATAAAAAAGGATAAGAGCATTCAGTTTTGGTTTCCTGAGGCAGTAAATCCAAAGCTGTTCTACCAAAAGCAACAGATGATTCAACCAACATTTACTGTTTTTTGATTCTCAGCTTCCTATTCACAAAAGTGATTTTTAATGTAGCCCGATATAAACAAAAATGAACTCTACATTAACACCACTGGCTTTTAAAAATGCTTTAGAGATTATTTTGGTGAACTGCTTTGTCACTGCTAGAAGAAGTGTCAAAATTGAAACATGTTACTTGTTTTATTTTTCCGGTAGATAGAACACTTAGTTCTAGAAACATCATTTTAAAGACTACTTGTACTCTGAGCGACCTTGTCTTTGAGGATCTACAGGCAGATAATTTCATGCCACCTAAGTCTTATTATGTAGTAATTATGCTGTCATGCAGGACCTCAACTGATACTAATGAAATACTGTTAACTCAGGACAAGAGCAGATGTGGGACCAGTAGAATTCTCCCTGTGAGCATTTGTTTTTACTATTAACCCTTATCACATAAACTCCTATATCAGGCATCTAAATAAACACATAAAATCAAGGAGATTAGGTTCAGTACACAAATGTTTGTATCAAACAATGTCTCAGTTTCACATTTTTCACTTGAAAGCTCTGTAGTCAAGAAAGAAATTGATAAAAACTGATGGAAATGTTAAAAATAGAGAAGACAAATTAGGAAGAAGAAGAAAAACACAGTTCTGTGTTTCTGATCGGTTTCAGGCAAACAGGAAGAAAAAAATTACCCAAATACAAAGCAGCTCTTCCTTTAGACCTACACAAATAAAAGCTGTAAAACAATTATCTATAGAAACCTACCAAATACTGATAACCTGATTTGATCACTAACAAGAGGAAGATGCGAGAACTACAAAACAGGAACGACCTTTTCAGGTCTTGGATCCTGTGTCAGGGCAGCCATCAGAGGATGGCTATTACCTCAACTCCCTTAACTCATCATAAAGAGCCGCACCAGGTCTCCTTCAGTGGGAAGCACCTTCTGTTATCTTCCTATAGTGATTGAATGTAAAACTATGTGAATAACCAGACAAGTAAAAGCCACAAAAACCTCCCACAGAAACAAAACGGGCAACAAAATTTTTACTGTGTACACAAATAGCTTAGAGTAAAGGGAAGAGTACTGGCATTTCCATCACACTGCACAGCTAGATTCAGTTAAACCTCATTAAACACATCCACTCGTAAGAGATAAAGAATAGTTACAAAAAGCTCAAACCACAGTTGGTCAAGACAAACTCACTAAGCACTAACACAAGACGCTACCCATTTGGAACTGTGTAGCAGGAGGGCACATCACATACAGCTCTTATTGATCATACAGAGTTTTAACATCTCAGTTCCTCAGACTCCAAAAGACAGATGAGCAGAGAATATATAATCAAATTCACACCGTGCTGTAGATGTGGCTGAGAAATTCTTTACAGGCAGGTAAGTGACCCCATCTCTCCCAGCAGGTACAGCATGCTGCTTCATCATATTATGCAATGGAGAAAGTCAGCAGCCTCTCCCAGTCACACCAGGATTTCATCTGGGATAATGATAACAACAAATGCAGAAGAAAAGGCAGAAAATCCAGTACAGCCTCACAGGGACTAAGTAGCTGGTAAATCCAAGACTTTCAAGCTGTTTTCCTTTGTGTTATTATATTCAGCTAGGTGATAATGAAAATAATTTTCTCTAAGTGCACAACTTGAAAATGACCTGAAAAGTGGCCAGCCTAAAAACACTTCCTAAAGTAACTGCTTTTAAATGGTATTTTGCAGAAATGTTAATAAAAGTTTTAGCGAACAAGTATGAAAATTTTAATGGTTCCTTACAGAGTTTCTAAATCTTGAGATTAAATTCAAGTCTCTGAAGAGTGGAATGCAGGAGATGTAAATTGTGCTTAAGTACACTAAAGCTTCATAGCATCTTCACCAAGAGAGACACAAACAGCCAGAGTGGTTCTACCTTCCTGAAGACAAATGTAGTAGCCCCTGTAGAGGAAAAAAATCATTAAGACTAGCACAAATGACCTCTCAAGTTCACCATCCTCCTTCTGCTACAGACTGTGCACACCTTAAACTGTCAAGTTGTACCACGTAATAATATCAGATTTTTACTCCAAACAGATCTCTGATTTTTATAAATTATGCTCTACACATATCTGTCCCTGATGCAACTATTAACTGAACCAGATTCAGTTTGACCGGTTATATTAGGCCAATTTAATAGCTGCCTACATAGAAACATAATGTTAAACTTAACGCTAACTGAATCAATGCCGTCAGTGCATAAGACCCGTTTGAAGTCAGGGGACCACCTCTTGCCATGTGTCAGGCCTCACAGCGTGCTTGGCAGGCAGTTTGTTTGAGCCTAAGACAGGAACACAATTCTTAGGCTTCATGTCACAGACTGAGTTAATAAGCATACATCAAAACAATGTACATAATGTAACACAGGAATTGTAGAGGAAATGTAGAAAAAGTGTTGTGGAATAAGCAAATAATGAATGTATCAGTATCTGGAATTCCTAGTGGGCAGTCATCTATCTAGGTATAAAATTCTGCATATTTTCCAGTGAGGCTGCATACAAGATTTTTAAAAAAATATTTCAGTCCATTCCAATTCCAAACCTAAAGTAAATGTAAGGTAATTCAAAACATTCACATATGATTTTTAGTATAATGAACCAGTTTGGGCTTCATCTTATACGTGTTCTGGACTGTTTTCCTTGTTTCATGATTAATTTTTTATTTCCTCTTGGAAGTCAGGTATTTACCAAGAAATCTTTATTTAAAAAATACAACAGTAATAAAGGGTTTTTTAAAAAGCTTGAAATACAATAAAGTTGGAAAATAGAAAAAAAAAAAAGAAAAAAAAAGAAAAAAAGCATTAAAGCAAAGACTTCGTATGGATTTATTCAAGAAATTTCTTTCCACGTTTCATCAATGTTTCAACATACAAATGGAGCTGTGTTTAATTTCCAGATGCAGACCTAACTCAGCTTGGCATTAATTCAAAGTCTTTATCTGAATTTTGCAGCTAAGCTCAATTGCTCTGGGAAGTAGGGAAAAGGACAACCAACAAGAGACTCACACCCGCATTTTGTAGCCCTCTTCTGGTTGAAATTATTCCATCACTCAAGGGAAAACAAAAAACACACCACTTCTTCAAATAGCTTAATTTTGCAAGTATAATTGCTTTCAGTTGTTGATACTAATTACCCCTTTTCAATTTCTATGGTAATTCCTTTTCCTCATAAATTACAATAGTAGAGACTACATAAAAGCAGTAGAAGGGGCACATAGTTTACCAACCAAAAAAAGCCATACATAGCAAGACTACTCACAGCAGCATTACTACTGCGCTGTCATACTAACAGGACAGTGAGTATCTTTAATATGCACCAGACCATCTTATTCAGTTTTGCAAAATTCAAAGACAGTTAAGTAATTCTGTCAGACCAACTATTTTTAATCCAAAAGATATACTCCATCAGTTTGTGCTGGATTTCTGTACTCCTAATTACTTTGAGAAAGTCAACAGCCTGACCTGAGACTCACCTTTCCTCTCAATAGATAATGAAAAGAAATGATGAGTCCTTTCTCTTTCACTTATAAGTAGCTGCAGCTAATAAGTGAGTCATTGGTTCAACACCATTATGTCAAACAAATGACATCCGTCCAGATTGCACCGTTACCATATTAACTCTGGAACTTTCGCTCAAGATACTGTTGACTTACTTAAAGGAGATAAATATATTCAACTCTATTACAGGGCAATGCTGAATTATTTCAAAGAGCAAAACTTCCCCACTTATGCTCAGTACTGTCCATGATCCCACTAAGTGACAACAAACAACAAGCAAAGCAGTGTTTTCCATTCCCACTACCACAATAAAGCGACCAGTCTGTAATATATACTTAGAAACAGAAAATGAATATCATAAAGCAATAGATGACTTGACTACCAGCCAGCACAGGGAAAGGACAATTACTAGAAAAGCTACACTTAAAATGGAAATCTGAGTGATTGTGATATACGTGTGCCATTCTCACTTGCTGGCAAGAAAAATGAACTAGAGTAACTACAGAACATGGGAAGACACTTTTCTTACAATAAATTTAAGCTAAAAGTGTAGGACAGTATTAGCTTCAGGACTTCAGCAGCAAGTAAAATAAATGATGTCTAAGTAGAAACTTTGACTTAGGTCAAATTACATCTACAGAACACACTCACCATTTCCTTCTACCCATGAAAATGAACAGAGAAGCAGGGAGCTACACACACACACACAACCCTGCTACATGACCACTTGGGTTTTACATTTACATTTGCAGAACATCTGCACTGTTTAACAGGCACAGAGCAATATAACCGCATTCATTAATTCTGTCTAAAATCTCACTTGGATTGAGCTTGGTGTCCCTCTGGGAAGTGCACCAACAAGAATGAGAGACTGGAAAAAAATAAAGGACTGATAGAGAGCCAAAACCATCCTTCACAATCCAACCTCTTCTGTGTTTATAATAGCAGTAAACAACCTGCAACCCAAAGTCCGCCTTACAGGACAGGTGGAAAACAGCAGGAATTTTGAGCTCTGATGTATGGAATAAACAGATTTTTTCCTGCATTTATCTCTACAGTTTCCCCCAACTTCTAAGGACATGTAGTTATTCCACTTTGGGTGGGCTGGCTTCAGAAACTTTGTCACAAAAACTATTATAGACTGCTATTTGATTGTATTTAAATCCCTGTGAATTGAGTTAGGAAAATCTCCATAAAATTACAGCATTAAATTTTTATACTTCATATTCCCCACCAAAAAATAATAAAACAAAGACAGCAGGTCCTAAGATCACTTGACTGTGACAAATTGTCTCTTTCTACTCACTTGAAATTGGCCTGTGAGACTTATCAAATCCCCAGCTTTGTTACTGCTGGAAGAATTGATTTAAAAGTGCACACTGTCATTATATACTTACTGAGAGGTATATTTTAGGATTATGCAAGTGCTTGATATATAATTGGTTCTGTCTTTTTGCTGCATCTCAAGTTTTCTGACTACAGAAAACAAAAAATTAAACAGCACAAAAGAAAATCTGAGCCACCTTCATAAAGCAATGGCAGAAGGGCTGAGCACGATTCCTAATTACACTAATTTGTAAACTTCTTGAAACTGTCAGTCAAAATTAATTCCCTTTGAAATAAAATACAAATAGTTCTTTGAAATGTCAGTGGTGTCTATGTGTGTGCAGGCACCAAGGCACAGCACTGTGAGTTACAGGGACCTCTGCTAGTAAATAAATAAATCTCAAATTTTGGGACATTGCAGAAAGTAGCCACTTTCTGTTAGTGAACAAATGCAAAATGACAAGACAAGCAAAAGGATTCAGCAAGGTGCTGCTTCACTTAGGGCCCAAGGCGAGGCAAATAAGCTGTCCCACTGAAAGCTGCCTGGGCAGTGACAAGACTCCTGCATTTTCAGTCCCACAGCAGGGGTGCCTACCTCAGATCCAGCACCAGCAATGTGTCTCTACATAAAGCATCAGATCAAACTCCACGTGACACTGGCATAGCATGCCAGATGAACTCCCCACCTGCCTGCCTAGTAAAAACAGAACTCACACACACTTTCAAGTCAACCCCGAAGACCTTGCCTGGAACACAAGCCTCTGATAAAGAAGTTCACTTCTTCTGTAGATCTACAAAAGTATTTGGTCAAAGAATTTGCAACACAACAAGTTTTTAATCAAGAAGTGTCATCTGATCCTCTCCTACTTGTCATTTCCCCCACGTAGGTCACTGCTGTGCCAATACCTCCACAGAATGCTGCTCTATGGGGGTATGGAGGTACATTAAACCACTTCTCTGTAACAGCTGATGTGTCCCTGCTGGTTTTATTCAAGCGTGCTATTTATGTACAGCTTTATTCAGAGATGGGAGAAATTCTCACCCAAGCTGAAGATTCCAGTCCTACACAGACACAAACATTCTGATTTTCTACTCAGCTTCCTCCAAAATATTTCAATTTATAGTTTTGATTCATCTTAAAAACATTGGGCAAGAAGGCAAAACTGTTCTCAGAAAAAAAAAGATCACATTCTTCAGAAACAAGATATGATCTGGATAAAATGTAAAGCACACTTGTCTGAAGAATATATTTGTCCAACAAAAATTGTAAACAAGTACATAAGTTATTTATCAAAATAACTACTTCTAACTGCACACAAGGAAAAATCTGGCAGATGTTTCATAAGACTGTGAAAACACTCTTGCTTCAAGAAATAGTACCAGGGATAAAACGAAGTCCTGAAGAATTGATTCTGCTCCACAGAATCTATGAGTATGATCTAACAGATACGTAGTTGGATGCAGAATACTGTTGAAACTGATACTTGCAGTCAAATGTTTATTGAGAGTATAACGCATCTGAACTTTGAGAAGCAGTAACTAAGATTAAAAAAAGAAATTCTGGCACATTGGATGTATTTTCTTTTGCACTTTACACTTATATTATAGCTGTGTTCCAAAGACAACTTTAAAAAAGGGTTGTGCATTGTGAAATCAGTGATAAAACTGTTTGCTCGCTACCCTGATTATTCTCATAGAAGCTTTCCAAACTTTTAAATGCAGGAATAACCATCATATCCCCCCACGGCCCTCTCTGGGGCCTGGAAGGAAGGTGTGGCAAGAAGTAACCAGGGCAGAGATGGCTCCTTCTCCCAAGAGGGCCATAAGCTTTAGAAGCCAAGCTGCAAGCTGATAGAAAAGGTACAGTAATCTTAGCAGCACTGAGCTTTCAAAGTTGAACACTGAACCATACAATTAATATCTGTACTTAATTATAATATTGCTTCCCAGAAATGTTTAAATAACTAACTGATATCATTAAAACCTTATTAAATATTTTGTTCTTGACTTTAACCACCATCAACACACAGAATAAAATGACAACTGTATCTCTCTCTTCAGAGATTAAAGGGAAGCAGCACTTAATAGCATAGGAAAACTGGTCTTTATTTCTTTTTTCCACTCTGCCTTTTGACAGACGACAGTGTAAGTAATCATTTGCCATGGCACTTCCATCGCAATAGCAATCTAGACAAAACATTAGAATGATATAACCCTCAATATGCCAGAGCAGAGTGAAAACAAGAAACTAATCAGTCTATTAATATCTTTCAGTACATGGTGTGCTTTCTCAGTATACTAACGAAGACTTTTCACTAGTCCAGTGTGTGCTACCTCACAGAAATCTTTCTGCACAGTGAAGCTTAATGAAAGCACAGTGTTGAGAAGTTTTTGTAAGAAAGATACCCAGGAACAAAGAGCCAGTGACATCCGCTGGAGCAAAGACACTGATGTGTACTTCCCTGCTTTCCTTCCTGAGAAATGCCAAGCTTTTATAACAAGCTTCTGAGATAATACTTAACAGTACACAGCAAGTTATTACATGCTTTAAAAAGTACTATTAGGGTTAAGCACAACACAGGCATATTTACTCCTGTCAGCGCATCCCCAGACATTCTCAAAGCTGGTTCTGTTCAGCTATACGCTGATAGGCCTTACTGATGTGCTTTTTTAGGTGCTATACAACTGCCAGTCTCCTGCATTTATTCCTTTCAGACTCTGCACTTTGTATCACCCCCACAGCACCCTTTCCAAGTTTCTGAACATACTTCAAGATGTCATGCAGTTTCATATCCCTTCATGAAATCTAAATACAGTTTGTGAGCAATGAATGTTGAATGAAGGAACCCCACTGGCTACAGTTGTGCAAGTCAGATCAGAATTTCAAAATCACCAATTGAAAGAGGCGGGTTTTTTTGTTGTTGGTGGCTTTTTGTTGTTTTGAAATTAACATATACATCTTTTCCCAGTAGAAACAGCTGGATTCTCATCAGTTGCCAAGTAATACTGCTCAGCTGCTATTGTGAATGCAAAACAGCAGCACCTGCTCCATCTTTTTGCTATCTTGCTGTCAAACACAGACCTTACCTAGTTAGTTATAGACAACATTTGTTTTGCTGTTACATTCATTTGTATTTTGGAAAGATGCTTCACATGCTACTTCGATTACACCAAATGTAATGCCTTCTATTTTATGCCACAGAAACTGCAACAGATGCAATGAAAAAAAATGATGCTACTTTTAAAAGCAAATTCTCTGCTACAAAATATTGTCCTTCAACACGGTCACCAGCATCAGCTCTGCATTTTACCAGTGATGAACAAGAGCCTACATGCTGCACTTGTAAAAAACTGCACCAGCAGAGGCAACCTGCTGTTTCATAGCTACTACGATGGTGCTGTTACTAGGAAAATACTGCTCATGCATTCTATCATTCATCAGTCCATATAAATGGAAGCCAGAAGGCAGACTATACAGTGGGTGTGGTAGGACAGTCCAGCCAAGACTGGCATTGTGCTACACAGACTTCAAAAGCCTGCATGTCACGCTTGTAAATGTCTGCACCAGCAAAGCTGATCTACTGTCACTGTTGCCACTGCTGAAACACATTACCTACCACTGCAATGCACCCACATCCACTCTTCATTCTCCATAAACATTCGCTAGTGTCGATGAAGGTCAAAGGATGCCATTTTTCCACACCTTTGCTTCGTCTGCAAACGTCAGATGCTATTGCATCAGACTGTCCCTCTGCTGCCATCTGTCACGCTGCAACAACATGTAATGGAATACTGGTGGGAAGGTTCAACCCCTTCTGTACCACCAACATACACCTCGGAGTTCTACACCAACAGAATAAAACAGGTGGCATTGCTTTTGGAGCAGCCCTCACACACATCAGTGACAGCTTATTAAGAGTAAGACCGTATAAAATTACCACTGCTAGCTTTTGAAGGGTTTCAGTCACCTCCACCTTTATACATTTTCAGAAGCAGTTGAAAATTCTTCCCCTAACATTAAGATCTCTCTTACATTCAGTTAAGCAAAGGGGTAAGCAGAAATAAGCAATTTCTTAACTTAACTGCAAGCTCAGTATTGTTACTTTCAATTTTACAGAGCCCTATATTTCTGACCCATTGTAATGTAAGAGATTATAATTTTCATTATGGTTCCCAGACAGTTTTATTTAGCACAACTCCTTATTTGAAACTATGTTATTTTACTTTGTCTTGTTTTTAAAAATGCTTCAATTCCTCATTTCTATTTCTCCCCCAATTCATAAGAAAACTGTACCTGAGGTCTTCATAGAGGATTAACCTCTGTCAGGCAGTTTCAAACACAATGCATAGCTACAAAAAAACAAACAAAAAAAAAGTTAATGACTCAAAGAGAAAATACTGTAACTCAAACAAAAAGCCATTTGTTCAAGAGAATGTATTAAAGAAATTATTAAAGAAATTCTCATGGAGGCAGGTTGCGTCAAGCAAACAGGAGATGTGCCTCAGAGTTAACTGTTTTTGTTACTCTTCAACAAGGTTTCCAAAAACTAGCATTCACTAAGCGGATGTATTCTCTTTAAAAATTCTGTGCCAAATGCTCTAAATTAGCATAAGTGATAATCCTGTTGCGACAAACAGTGAATGGAACAAGAACAAAGGAGAGCCCACACAGTACACATCTCAATTCTAACTCCATTTTCTCATGGACTCATAACATGCTCCCACAGCAATTAATTCAACAGATGAATGAATCTGGAGACAAGATGGGAGCCTACAGCAATAAAAGAGTAGGGCCATCATGGCCAGTAGTATGAAGTTGCGGTGAGTTGAAGTCAGTCTGCATTGTGAAATACCTTCTGCACAATGGACATGAGGTGCTGGCACAGCAGAGACTACACAGTTTGGGTCTGAATACAGTCGGAGGATGCTCAGGCAGCTAGAAGTTACTCAGTACAGATAGAGCCCTTCCCCCAGCTCAATTATGCCTCTACCTCAAAAACCAGCCTTCTAACACAGAACAAGCTGTTAACTCACTGCTACTAGCTGTGTACTACTACTAGCAGGCTCAGCAGGCCTGTAGAAGATAAAATCTTGTAGGTGTACTGTAATACAAAAACAACTAGTATATTTCATGCATGCAGTTCTGGAAAGCTAGAACAACAAAAGGGAACAACAATCACCAATGAAAGCCCCATACTTCCAGGTAGCATTGCTTGTAGCTGCATTAGTTACAGTGTAACAATATATATATGTTTTTTCTTGATAATTATATATATATATTCAGAGAACTCTGGGCTGAAATTCTTCCACATGTGCAAAAGGGAAATGCTTTCCCCACAGCATACAGGTAGTGCAGACAGGTAGGTCTCAGAACATAACCTTGGTATCTTCCGGTAGACCGTGAAGAGGAAGACTATGTCAGACTAAAGTTACATCTAAACCTAAATAGAATGTGATTTTTAGCTGGAGGAATTTTCTGTGTGCTTAGACATGGGGAATCATCTCAAAGTTATGATAATAAAAGGGGGGTGGGGAAGGGGTGTCTATTTCTGCATGGATTCAGCCATGAAAGTTAAATATATTACAAGTACATTTGTTATGGGGAGAGAATGGATGAGTTCATCAGCTGCAGTGAAATAAGATACTGCAGCAAAAAAGGTTCTCTACAAAAGATGAAAAAAGGAGAGAAAAATGTCTCAGTGTAGTATAATGAACTTATCAATCAACACAGAAAAGATTAGCAGCAAGAGAGGGGGAAAAAAAAGAAAGAAAAATGAAATTAGAAACTCCAGTGGGAATAAAAATGTCTGAAAAGACAAATATTTCTGATGCTTATTTTCCCTATTATTCTTGTATTTGCGTGGTTGGCAGAGTGCCATGCAAGAAAAGCTCATTCAGCACCAAGATGTATATATGGGGGAAGAGGTGTGGAAGGTTTGGGAAAGACACAGCTAAGATGCCATTGGAGACAAAAGAAGTGTTGGCAGGCAGAAATCATAAAGCATCCTTGAGGAAAGCAAAAGTAAACCTTCACCATACACACAAAAATCCAAACTGTGTAATTGCCATTGAAACTATAACATTTCAATCATTCTCAGAGGGAACCTGAATATCAGACTAATGCTGAACTGTAGGCAGCCTTCAGAATTCGACAATATCTGTGTGGGGAACTATTAGAGTGATGTCATTGTGCATCATGTGAGCTGTACGTCCTCATTCTTCATTAAAAAAAAAAAAATAGGGATGTTATTGATAGCAAACATGAATGATCATTAACTGAAGCTATTTGGAGTTTCCAGCCAGAGTTCTCAGTATATTTGCTAGAAACTGGTGAACAGCTTTAAATGGGCAGCGGGTGTAACTAACCTAGCTTCTGTGATGGGCAACTGTGCAGCAGTCACAGTTTTCTGACCGTATCCATCCCAAGAACAATAACATTTCTTAACAAGATTTACTCAGCTGACTTTGCAGTTGCACTTCATGCAAGCCAAGGAAAGTATCAGACCCAGACATTTTAAGTGTCAAAGCAGCAGATCCAGAAAAAAAAAAAAAGCTTCTCTCTGAACTGTACCGCAACTTAAAAAGGCTTTATAAAAGCCTTCACAAAAAAGTAGCAAATATGAACGCAGATAAACTGAATTCAGTTTCTTTTAACATCTTATGAATACCCTTAGGTATGATTTACCCACCTATTGCTTAGCAATATGAGAAAACAACATGGAAATTCCTCAAACTCAACATAGTCATTGATGTTGCTCAGGTGATGTTCAGATATGTCAACTTAAAGCTTGTTGCATCTCATGAAGCAAACCAAAAACTTAACCGTCACTGTGTGAATAAATTAGACATGACAGCATGGGTTTACTGCAAGAAAAACAAACAAAAAAAAATATATATATATATATACACACACATATACATAAATAATAAACTAAATAATTTTGTTCCATTTAAAAAAAAAAAAAGAGCATCCTGTTTTGACCAATTTCCAGCTTAACGAACCAGCTCCTAGCAGAGGAAATGCAGCATTAATGAGGAAGGCTACTTGCTTTTTCTTTTGCCCTGACAAGTTTTTGTTTTGTTCCCAAGATGGCTTGAGTTGAGTTGATTCAATTCTGGTCATTGAGTGCCTTCTGAGCAGTGGAGGGTGCTGCCAGGAGTACCTGGGTGGTTGCAGTCTTTTCCCCAAAAGAAAAGGGAAAGCAAATAATTCAGTTACCTTACAGCCAATAATGCTATAAGACAAAGAGCTATGTAAGTACTAGTCCTACAGAACAGCAGAGTCAAGGGGGTAAATAACAGAGTATCTGTAAAGAAATGCAAACAGGAAAGGTATATACTTTAAGTATATCTGCATCATAGCTAAATGGCAGCTTCTCTTTCATAGCTTCTTCTGGTGAAGGAAATGCTACAGAAACTCTGCTCATGACTCTACCAAGATCTATTTTTCCTTTATACAGAAATCTCACAGCTTGATTTACCCTGAGCCATGATCAAGGGAAGCAGTGTGACAGCTTTGGAGCAACTCAAGCAGCTCAACTTCTTTTGATACAGCCTGGGTTTTTTCACAAGTCCTATGGGGAAACATGCTTGGAACATCAATAAGAGCTACAGTAAACTTACTGTGTTTGAATTTTGTTTTCCATTTGAATATGAGCATACCAGTGCAGCCAGATACCTCCATCTAGGTACCCTATTACTGGGTACTGAATGGTACCTGCACTACCTCTAATAAAGACAGCCTGGAAAATAAAGATCAAGCTATACAAACAAGGTGTTATCTCTGCCAGTACCACAAGCTTAATTAAAGTAAGTACCAAATAGGATCCATTTTTGCAAAGAAATCCATAGGAATGATATTCACAATACACAGTACATAATGACACACAGGGATATGGCTTCTACCGGGGATGTCTCAGACATCAGGTGGCTTGCTTGATCAAAAGACCTTAAAATTAATATGTGCATTCAAGAGAGTTCTTTGTCTTAAAAAGAACTCCTCAATTTATTCAAGTTGAAGTAATTGTAACAAGAAAGGAGAGCTCTCTAATTTATTGAAGTGAAAACTCACAGAAGACTAACTTTCTCCTCTTGAGAGCACTTTAAAAAAGATGTTTAATTATTACTGAAACTCAAGAGAAATACTTGCAATCTGATGAAAATGCTACTGTGCAAACCCTTCACACCTTCCTTCAACTTCACAGCAGTGGCAGAGTCAATAACTGTGAATTTAATATTTAAATGTATTGCTGCCTTAAATTCCATAGCAGTTTTATGCAACAAAGACTTAGGGCTACAGCCCAGATAAATTACCGCAGTATTTCATTTAATTTTCCCTCCCAAGATCAAGGTAGAAATAAATGCCTTTTTGGTAGTGTCACTTGAGCAGGTATGTTGCAGTGATACAGACAAAAACACAAAAGACACACTATTAAAAATAATGGTGTCCTGTTACATGTGGATACAGCATAGATGAACCACAACCCCAGATCCACAAAACAGATGCCTGGGAGTCCTTGGTGATGTGCTGCTTTCCAATGCAATTACCAGTACATGAAAGAGTAAAAGGAAAACATGGTGAAAAAAAATCTCTTGCTGGATATTAGTACTAGCCACTGTCTTCTGGCTTATTTCCTCTTGATAACGCAAATGTCACAGAACCTTCAAGCATTAAGTACCTTTTGTGACACAAGTGCTCTCCAAGCTCTGCACAACCCACTACAGTAAGTGCACACGCATCTGAATGAAACATCACTAAAAACCACAGATGTATTATTGTTCAGTAGCCTCTCTACACTTCAAGATACTGAGATATATAGCAATAGAATAGAACAATGTGATGCAGAAGGCAGTACAACAAAGGTGTGATGATGAAAAGACCAGCAAGATAGAAAGGTGCTATAAAGGAAAAGGAGAAGATTGCTCACCTGTATCAGAAGATTCTAAGTTTGAAGGGGAAAGTCTCACCAAGGAGGGATCTCCAGAAAGTGATTCTCCCCCAGTGGCTATCAGTCCTTAAATGGCTCCAACCCTTCCAATTACACAACTGAATTGCCTTCACCTGTGCTCCTGGGGCTGACCAGGTCCTTTCCCCAAGTGCTCAATTGGTGCTTCAGACCATAACTCAACAGTTACCATACAAGCTACTTATTGAATTATACATCTATAACTGGAGGAATGCAAGAATTGAATGCAGACAATGTATCCTATATAGGAACCTGTTCAATTTTAGATTGTTGTCCCTCTCTCACAAAATAAATAAATATTACAAGCTTTGTTTTCTTCCCCTGCACAACAGGTAACAGGTTACAGCTGCAGACTATAGGTGGGGTGGGTAAATATGTAGACAGTAAGGACAGAAAGACAAGGTAAATGATTTCATTTTCTTACGTCTGAGCAGCACTGTAAATACTCTACATGACTTGTCTCAAGAGTACAGCTACTAATTTCTCTCACAAGAGGAAGAAATAAGCATTCAGCTCTGAATCCATCCACACACCTGTATTCTCTTGAAAATCCTGAAGGGAATTATCTGGAATCGACAGAATTAATGGCTTTCTTCCAAGTCCTGCCTTGTTCCACCAAGTGCTGGGAACAAAGCACAAGGCCACTTTAATCCGAACTCATCCTCTAGATCCTTTGGTTCTCATTTCATGGCTGAGTAAACAATTTAAAATACTGATCAGCCTTCACAAAGATTTGTGTGATTTTATATATATATATATATATCTTTTTAATCTTATTTTATATATTTTTATATATTTTATCTTATTTTTTACTTCTACATTAAAACTTCATACTTTCTGCTGTGCCATCAATGAATTATACTCACTCCCTGTGGGGAGAAAACATTATCACTAATAGAGAGAGTTCCAGCAATGAGTGCTACCATGGTTGTAAGCTGCTATGGAATTGGTGCTGCAAAGAGAAATGCATCGAGGTATTGGAATCCAAATAACTGTTGTTTTGGGTAAGCATGCAATGTCTGGTAGCCTCAGCGCCCCCCCCTCCCCCCCTCCCCCAACCCCCCTCCATCCTGTTCTCCAGGATAATTGTATTAACTTGTTAACCAGCACTCGTTCCAGTTTGGTGCTTCTGAAATTATGTTTAGAGGTTACCAGAATCCTACTGGGAATATAGACAACTCTTCTGGTTTGTATAAAACTCCTTCCCTGTTTAAGGTGTTTATTCAGGGGAGTTCCCTTCAGAATACAACAAACACATGTTTCTGCGGAATGAAATTATCTAATGATTTCATCATCCAAACTGCTACACCCAAATAAGTGGTTATATGTATTCTGAATTCAGATAGATTTCTATTTATAGAGCATTTATTTGTCTGAGATGCATTTGAATATAAATTGCAGTACCTAACTCTACATTTTATAACATGCTATTCACAATCCATTAAGTATTTTACTACATGTTGTACAAGAGAGAAACTCACATTCCTCATTTATAGCATTAATAAGAAATGAGAAAACTAAACTAAAGACAGATTGCTTTTTGGTTTATGTGGAGGTATACCACATATATGGAGGCTTCAAGCTTAGTTACACTCCTATTTTAATGTTTTATCATAATAAAAGACATGATCTAAGTGCTGTAACATACATAAAAATTAAGAAAAACACTACTAAATCTATATAGATTTTCATATTGAGGTGGGAACACAGACTTAATATACTCTCAGCTGTTTTCTAAATGGAAATAAATATTTTCTCATTTAGAAGCATTTGCCAGGTGCCTCATCACAGTGTTTCAAACAAATACTTCACCTTGTTTGAAAATCGGGGCAGAAGGAAGGAAGAAACACAACATAATTTGTTCCCAACATCCTTTTAAAACTTTCTAGGTCATCCCTCAGCTAAGGTGCTTCTTTTCCCACACTTGCTGACTGTCAATGCTTAGAATCAGCAGGGAAATCCAGACTTGCTTCTTTTTCTTAACTTCCTTCTCACAATTTCATTTCCTATTACTGACAAGAAAAAGATCAGATAAATGGGAAAAACATTTTCTGAAGTTCTGTTGTTACTGACCTCAAGAGGTGCCACCTCCATACTTGTTCAATTCTCATGCTTGCCAAGCAAGCAGAGAGAGAAAGACAATCTAGTTTGTGTATACATGGTGGGAAAAGGTGATTGGTTTTAAAAAATATAATTAAATTCAAAAGCATCCAGAGCTAATTAACACTTTCCAGAAAGTACAGCCAAAACCTGGGTGAGAGGAGATGAGAGAGAATATTTTTTGATTGTCTGTAGTTTCAATCTGAATCATTACTATTCTCCTGCCACATAGTTCTAGCTTCCGTGGTCTGTGTCCAGCCCTTTCTGAAGGCTTCCAAATTCACCAGCCTTCAGTCAATCCCCACTTGAGTGTTGTTATTTCAAATACCACATACCTGATTAAAATCCCAAGCTTATTTCAGCAAGCCTTTGTAAAAGTCTCTGATGCTACATTGCCTCATGTTTAATAACTGGTTGCTTATGTGTAGAAAATGGGAAATAAACTTTTTACAGTACCTATTGGTCTTCCCATTTTCTGTCCCTGTAATATTTAACATCTCTCAACAACAAAGGTGGCTAGAAGGCAGCATACCTAAGAAAAACAAAATTGTTTCACTCTGTATCACAAACAGGTGAAGAAGATGCTTGAAGTAAACACGAATGCTGTGACAAACCAGTAAGGAAATGCCCATCTCTGGAGCAGCAGTTTATAACTAATGCACAGAAAGCTATGATTATTTACTTAAGAGATAAAAGTGTAAAACACCCTGAAAGATCATGAGGCATAAAACATAAAACTTCAAAAGTATTCTGATTGTAAGAATCTTTGAATTCATAAAGCAATTTTCCTGAAGAAAACTATTTCAAGATCAATTTCCAATTAAAATAGGAGTTCAAGAAATAGAAATACTGTGAGTGAGAATACACACCCAATAATTTCTTGCTGTTTTTTTAAAGCATGACTTCTTTTTCTAACATAAAAGGGGTGTAAACGAAAGCATGGGGAGGCTAAGAAAGCTGGTGCTTTACAGTAAAATCAGTAAAACAACAGAAAAAAAACCAAAATCCCAGGTCATAGACATACACACCAAGAGCCTATCCTCTAGCCTTCCTCCATCTTACATACCAGCTTTATTTGGAGTGGTGTATACTAGTGATATTAATGCTTTTTCAACCTTGCAGATAATTTCAGGAGGTAGAAAACTTTGTCAAGATCATTTTCTCTTTCAACTTGTCATATACATCCTATATTTATGTAGTAAGAGACAGTATTCATTTTAAGACAAGAAATATTGCTTACAAAGAGTTTGTTATATGGAAATACATCAATGCCTTTTGTAGTGGTGTTATTATGATAGCTATTTCAGTTCACTCCATTAATCTCACTTTCTCTACAGTCATCTGTAGTCTCATACTTCTGGCCAATCTCACCAAACCCCATTTGTTACCCCTGATTTCTTATTTGCTCTGGGCAGGTATTCTAGATTCCTTAGTCCATTCTGCTTCCTCTCTGTCACAAGACACCCTGGAAATCTTCCAATTTATTACATCTGTTCTAAGCTCCTGAAAAACACTACAAATCCAAGCTATCCAGCCACCTGCTCACACTAATCTTTCATGAGAGAGAGCTGAAAAACAAATGAATCCTTATCTGGCACGCATCTAACCAGTAGGGTGCTTTCTAAGTGATTTAGCATACAAGAAAAAAAGAAAAAGCAATTTAAAAAGCAGAAGAATATTTATAAAAAATAATAATTTGCAAATATATTTTAAAAAGTGTGGAAGGAAGCAGCTTTCCTCTCTAGGTTCAGGCAAGGTGCATCATGCTCTGGCAGTGATATGTTCTCTCCTCTTCCTTCTCCTCTGGCAGTGAATATGGTCTGCACAGTAAAGATTGCACTAGCTGCATTATCCCAACAGCTGCAGTCTTGTTTGTGCTTGAGGACACTACATATAATCACAAAGGCTTAATTAATCAGCAACCCTGTGCACTCCAGAAAATTTATAAAATATCATGGACTACTCCCTGTTGTTCTGGTTAAGCAGTGGTTGGAAAAGGTAGTATACAGCAAACTCACATTTACCTTGCTGATCTTGCAGTACTATACTATTAATCTTGGTCAAGCTCTCTGTCAATCTCCAGGAATGAAAGGGCCAAAAGCTTCTTTCTTCTTCCAGAGAACAACCAAAGGAGTCAGTGGCAGACTGTTCTAGGGGCAATGTTTTTATCCTCTCATAGGCAAAAATCGCCAGAAGGTTAATTACTAAAATTCACAGTGCAACTTCCACTTCATGAAGCCAATTTATTTACTATACCCTGAACACATCGTTTCAAGTACAGAAAATAAAATGGAACCAAAGATGAAACCCACAGTGGCAATCCCACTCAAGCGAGAGCTCAGGGAAGAGCCAGACAGGAATGACTTCACACCAAGTGGGCAGTAAACTTGTGCTGCAGCAACAGCTCTTAAAGATCGTTCAGATATCAGAACAAACAGCATCCAGTCAGAAGCATCTTTCTCCAACAGGCCATGGTCACGTTCAGCTCTTTTTCTAACTTAAATGACAGAGAAGAAACAGTGTTATCAGGAATATCTGGGACATGCAGAAGAGGCTATGAGGTATGATAAAGCTGGAGGACTACTGTTTGCTTCTGCTCTTTCAAGCTGGGTCACAGGAGGCTGCAACCACAAAATTAGAAAACATTGATTTTTAGTTTTATTTTTTTTAAATACAATCCGGGAATTTCCCATGGGAAGTTGTTGAAGGGATCAAGACATTGCCACACCCTCACAGAGGACCTTAGCTTGAGCAGAGTTACTGACATTGCACAGAATAAAACAAGAGTTGGGCCAAAAAGTTTGTTCCCTTTTTATTACTGGTGTCAGCAAAGGAGGAAATTCAGCACAGATAATAAGCCCACTTATGTTACAAGACTCAGTCTGGCATTGCATGGCATTCTTCATATTTTTCAACTCTAAATGGAAAAAACAGTCATTCATTCACTTGGATCTGTCATAGTACAAATGAATCTATTCATTCTTTCCACGAACCAAAATTCTTTAATTCTAACTAAGAATTCTTCTTCAGAAAGTACACTTCTGAAGGCCTTCAGGAGCACAAATAAATAGTAGTGGGGATCACAGAGAGTCTCCTGGGAATATCCTTCATAGAATACCAATCAATCTTGCTGATACAAGAAGAAAGTTTGTATAAGGGATAGCACGGGGAAAAGGAAAAAGTGGAGAAATTGCTGGTGTGTGTAATTTTCTGCCTTGGTGAGCCCTGGAAAACCAAGCATAAGTAACTGCAGAAGGCAGTCTAGTCAGCATTCGGATGCAACATATTTAGAGCTTCGACCGTAATCCCACAGGTTTTTGCATGTGACAAGTCTCATTTACATGATTAGAAATTCATACCTAGGCACTGGTCCTACCCCACAGGAATAAAAATTTGCAGGATTACTGTTCAGACAGCTGGACACACAAGATAGCAGATGTATTAACATTCTTAATTTATTATTCATTATTAAAAAGACTCCTGACATACACCAACAGAAGTGGTAATAAAAGCCTAACCTGGATCTTCAGAGCACATCCAACACGAGTAGCACAATGGGAGTCCCACCCTCCCTTTTGGGTCATAGCAGGAAAGAGTCATGAGCCAAAAGCTGACTAGATATTCTACACTGTAGTAGAGACTCCTATTTGAAATCTTCTCCTGCATCATTTCATTTCCACTTCTTTTGAGGCTGTGTTAATAAGACCCTTTTCTGAACACCTGCACCTCTCTCAGAGCGCAGGGATCTGTCCTATCCTTTACAGATTCTCTTCTGCAAGTCATTACCCTTAGAGGTACATATTTCATATTCATCTGTATATTACAGATGTATATTCATATATATCTGTATATTGAATATACAGATTTCTTTTACTTGTAAGAGGCTTACTTGTTACCTTGAGAGCAACTGATTTAAATCTTGATTTAAAAACCACCCAAACACTTACCATCTAAACATCACAGCATCTCCTGGGAGGCAATCACTTACTCCCAGGCTGGACTTTCATTTTCCTCCCAATTTATCAGATAACAGGGAAGTACATATCAAGTGAGCCACCCCAAAGTTAGCTTGCGATTTATTGTTCACATCGTTTTTAGTACTCAACATTTCTTGTCTGCTGTAAGCTTCTTCATTTGTAGACTGTAAAATACACAAGCACTTAAACCCTCATCCCCAGCCCCTCAGTACTGTCAACAAAGCTCCTGCAGCTTCTTCATGGAGCTGAACACTGGTGGAAAGTTTTCATTGATACCCAAAAGTTCTCATGTATTTGCAGTCTATGAGAAAAGATCATGTCATGACTAAAGGCTCTAAGAAAACCTTATTCTGTTGGAGCAAATCTCATTCCCATTCTTGTAAATTCCACCTCCCACCATTGCTGCTATTCTTGGCTTACTCATGGGGCCAGGGATCACAATTCAAAATCATCAGTCAACATACACCCTGCTTTGCCAGGTGCCACTAAAAACATTTCAAACAGAAACTCTAATTGTCTCTCAGCAAGGATATTAATAAGGCTTCTCTCTTTCAACCAGCTAGTGACTCTGTATGTGTCCTACAGAGACCTGACACCTTTAGAGACTTCATTCCTGCTGCAGGCTCAAAAAAGTGACTGACCAAGACATTTATCACTTATTCAAAAAGGAATAGAGAAATCACATAAGCCTAAGTCCCTTAGAAAAAGGCATTAAATACTCAAAGGGGAAAAAGGAAGACAAAGAACATTAATTGAAATGCTAGAAGTGTTGATTTCTAAACAAAGCTACATAGAAACACTGGAAGTCCTTAAAATAAATGCTAAGTTCCCCAAACCAGGTTTCAGCTTTTTGCCTTGCAGCGACTACTTTCTATTCTGGTTATTCTGCCTTTATTGATGAGAACTGCACAGTCAACTACTGAAAAATTACTACCCAAATTATATTACTATTGTCTACTCAAATACAGTTCAGAGCTTTCTTATCTCCTCCTGGCTTTGTTTCTTTCTGGATGCATGTTTAAGCTTGTCCCAGAGTCAAGCTACTGACACTGGTGTTATCTGTGCTTTCTGAGGAGCTGTTGTAATATCTGCCCAGACTGCACTGATTTGGGGTTGTCTGTTCTTGAACATGATTACATTAGAGCAGATAATGATCTTAATGAGGAACAAATTTCATTGCACAGGACATTTCTTGCCCTTTTTTCTTTTTTTTTTTAATCTCCTTACTTAAAAGGCAGGATGTCCATTTCCTTTACTTTTACCAAAAATGAACAAATTTATTTTTAAATTGAAATATGGCATAAACATATAGAAAGGTGGCAAAGGTTAAAAAGACATTTGCTAGACTAATCTACATTTCTAGTAGCTGATAGCCAGTATGCATATAGGTAATGGAGTTGTAATCTGCCTCCTCAGAAAAACAAACAAAAATCACGTAAGAATGTAAGTAAATATAAACATGATCAAAATCCTAACCTTTTGTTAAAAAGGTTTAGGAATCCATGGTGCTCATATTTAGGTAGTAGACAACAACAACATCACTGTTTTTAGGATAGTATCTGAAAAAAATAACATTTAACAACCCATTAGCAAATTTCTTCTTTAATCTGCTAGTATACTTATTACCCGCAAATCTTCATTTGCATATGCAAATGTTTAAGCTCAGAGACAGGAAGAAGTACATCATCTTGATCCAAAACTGGGTGAAATTATTCACTGACTGTTGAAGAGAAAGCATAGAAGAGAAAGAAAGTAATGTGCAACTGGGCCCCAAGTTACACAAAGGAAATCCCAAACCAATTGTGATTTGATGAGATTCAGGCATTTGGCTCATTTATGCAATTTTAGGGAAAACACGAGCTTTATGCTCTCATTCTTTCCATTTAAGATCAGCTGTGTATGTGCATACAGAATAGTTTTTCTGGAAGCAGGCACTGATCAGGTTCATAACTGTATGAATGGAAATATTCTTCTAGTGCTTCCACTTTGCAAAAATTAGAAAACGTACTATTTCAACTTCATGTCCCATATAGGAAAAGAAATATACTTTTGCTTTCAGACACAAGTGTAATTAATTCTTTACCAACAATAGGCTGAACTTGATGTGTTATACAAACAAGTATAACAATACCCACAGCTGAAACAGGTCAAACAGTGGGAGAAAAATTGCTCTTTTGTAGAAACTGAACCAGTATTGTATATTCATTTGAACCATGCTTTGCCACAGACAAATATTCCAAATAGTTTTAACAGCACTTCACTTGTCTAAGAAACTGTCAAGCTACTCAGTTGCTGTTCACACGTTGCTATTTTTATACATCTTTTGTTTCCACGTGTTGACTTATTTTTTTCTTTTTAAAGGACTCTATTGGAGACCATCTGAAAGGAAATTTGGCTTAAAAGCACTGTTTGAAAGACACAGGAGAATTTTTATGTTTCCCACTTAGAGAGCAAAACGATAAATGACCACTGACTATTTCCTAAACCTCTGTTTGCAGACATCCCTGTGTAGTTCCTGCTGTACATAATGACTTGCTAAATTTGAAGAAAAGACTGAGGTCAGATGGGGTTAATCTGATACATTACATGCCATTGTGCTACACAGATACTTGAAATCTCTGGCTTGGAAGCAGGGATGTGTGTCTGACAAGTGAACAGCTTCTCGAGTAACACAATTACCCAATACTTATTTTCTTTAAATTCTTGGACATTTACTCATGCCAACTTTTTGCCATTTAAGGTACAATGAAGTCTGCTTAGGTTACAGAGTGACTTGGGTTTCTCCTGAAAATATGTACTTCTCACCTCACGAGGCCAAGGGAACCAGCTGTAAGCAGACAGTGGCTGCAGTGAGGGTGGAGAAGGACCAGCCCCACCAACACCCTGCAGCACAAAGTTAACTCCAGTGCTGGCAAGGCCATCAACCTATCAGCATGTAGAGGTGCTGGGAAAGCTCAACAGAGACCATAGGAGGGAGAGGGCAGCAGCAAAAATTAAAAACATACAAACAAACAAAAGCAAAACAGCAGCAGCTGCAGTTCCAGGACATTGCCCAAATAGGGGCCCTCTTGCCATCATGTTTCCACTCCACCAAAAGGGCAGGCAGAGACTGTGCTCTCCTGGTGCAAGCAGAAACTAAGTGGCCACCTCAGCCAGAAAGGCTGGGCACCACTGCTACGTTGTATAAACAGAGCTGTCCCAGAGCACTACTGCAGTTATCTGTGCCAGCAGATCTTTGAATGCCCTTTGCAGTTTATTGTGCACTAATAGGAAATCTTTCAAACAGATAATGAAAACAGAATCTAATTAAAACAGATTTTTAAGGTTCCTGTGGTATCTGTCTTTTTCAGATGGTTTACAATCTCATCTCCATTACTACTCAGGGCTTTTTGTTTTGTTTTGTTTTTTTAAGGCCAGATAAGCAAAAATCAACAAAAACAAATTGAAAAAAAAATGCTTTGAGTTTTGTTTTCTTCTTATAAATAATGAAATATACAGAACCTCTAACTGTTAGGGCTTCCAGCTAGCATCTACAAACACAGCGTCTCTCTGGAGGTAGGAAAATCAGACTTGTGACTGGCACAAGGGTCTTGGTAACAAGCAGAGGGATAGTCTAGAAGGGAAAAACATCAGCTGCAGCTCCAGGGGCCACATAGGCCACCCAACAGATCAAAGCTTGCCTTCCACCAAAACTTCCCAGAAACAAAGGAGCAGGCTTCTCAGTCAGCAGCCTCTGTCACCTTCAGCATGGCTACACTGATGCTGAGAGTGCAGCCAGTCACAGCGGAATTAACTAAAAATGAACTAGAGCAGATAATAAATTACAGCATTTTCCATGAATATGTTACAATTTGCTGAACATTCTCTTGTTCCAAGCAGTCATAAAGACAGTTGCAGATTGCAGCCAAGCTTAGGCTTCCTCTCCAGTCCTCAGGCCATTTGAAAGTCTGGCTGCCACAGTGTTGTACTACTGTACTGTACTCATCCAGCACATGGACCTGAAGCTGTGCAGAGTACTGGCTGTACAGTACAATCTTTGCACCTGTTTCTTTTGAGATCCATTCTATCCTATTTCTATGAGCATATTCTCTGAAAGGTGATGTTTTTCCTCCTATAATAGCATTTTAAACAAAGAAATAGAGCCTTCTAAAGAATGCAATGAAAAACATCCAAAATTCAAGGTGATACTTCCACTAACCCTTGATTTATATTACCTAATCCCTTTCAGCAAGAAGCATAAATTGCAATGGAAGTCAAGCTTCAGTTATCTCAAGGGCCAGTTGTTTAAGATCATTAGAACAATAAGCCTATAAATATACACTCCATGAAGGTAAATATCATCAAGAAAGACGGACAAGGGTTTTTCTCTAAGACTTAGCTCTTGTCCAAATGCACAAATCAGTATTTGCTTTTCAAATTCCAAGGCAAATGTATTTTTGGATGCAGTATTTTATTTTCAAAAAGAAAGCTTTAACAAAAAGATTACATGCTGCAGAGTAAATAATTTCCTGCCACTTACTCTTCTGCTAATCCCAGGCTACTTAAGTACTCAGGTTTTCACAAGAAGAAGCAGATTTTGAGTTCTTTCGGTTAAAGGAAATAACTAAAAGCAACCAGATCTCAGGTCACACCAACTGTTAATCACTGTCTGCTACAGCAACAAACCAAAGAGACTCAGCATGACAAACCAGTAATGCACAGCAAGGCAGTGTGGAGCAGGGCTCCATAGTGCTGGCAGCTGCTCACTGCCTCCATCCTCACACAGCCACCTTAATTCAAATCTCTTGCCTCCATGATTTAGGCTGTTGAGTTTACTCAGACTGTTTACTTCTTCTACCAACTGAAGACTTTCTCAGGGTTATCACCCTGAGGAAAAACTCCTTGCAACCTTCCATGTTTTCACTTGAGAAGCTGCTCACTGAGAATGATTCAAAGCAGTATAATAAAACAACATGTACAAGAGCACATAGCTGGAGACTGGTATTGACACAAACCAGGTTAGCACATTGAAATTAAAGAAGAAGCTCGTAGGTTTGAAGTTTTGCTGTCTCTTCCCCAGAAGAAGGAAGCATTTGAGACTGGTGCAAGGGGTAGGAGAGACTGGGGGTTGAAACCATTTGAACTTTTGAGATCCTTTTCAACCCAAGCTATTCTATGATTCTATGAGACACAGAACTTGCATTTCCAGCTTTAAAACAAAACAAAACTTCTACGTGCACTTTCAAGGAAGGCAAGGGGAGCTTTAGTGCACTCACTAATTACTTTCTTTTCCTGTCCCTGAAAGCACACATACTTGTGCTTTGCAGAACTCAAGATCACATAAATTAGTATGTTGCACTCACTTTTTCCTGTCAGTTCTTTCATGCCTGAGGTAGCTCCCTTGCTTCCCTCATTCTCACCAAGCAGTGAATATTCACCTGCAGTTGAATCCTTAAACAATTCCCACTTGCAGTGCAGTCTCACCATTTCAGAAGGCATTACAGCTGAACAACACAACTGAGGAGCACTCATACACAGCCAGGCCAGGGAGCTCCTGCATGTGCAGGCACTTGGCCTTCAAACTCCTAATGAAATTCCCAGTTTAGTGATCCTTGACAGCTGCAGCAAACTAAACCTGGACCATTATCTGTAACTAGATGAATTAATTATTAGACTATTAAAGTATCAATAAATTCTTGACTTCACACATCAGGTTACTCTTTTACAGCCACCATAAAGATGATGGATGCTTTCTTTGCATGCTAAACAAACAGTAGCATCCAGACACTTTCTGAACTCTGGCAGGTTTGTGCCATGAGCAATGCCCTGGGAACTCTGTCCACCCTCTCAGGGAAGAACCTTTTCCTGATATCTAACCTGACCTTCCCCTATCATGGTTCCGTGCCTTTCCCGCAATCCCTCTCACTGTCACCAAAGAGCGGAGCTCAGCGCTGCCCCTGTGCTCCCTCTGAGGAGCTGCAGCCACCTTGAAGCCTCTGCTCTGGGCTGAGTACACTGAGGGATTCAGCTGCTCCTCATGCATCTTCCCCTCTAGACTCTTCACCATCTCTGTAGCCTTCCTTTGGGTGCTCTGCAGTAGTTTTATGTCCTTTTTGTATGGTGCTGCCCAAAACTGTGCACAATACTCAAGGTGAGGTTGCACCAGTGCAGAGTAAAGCAGAACAATCACTTCCCTTGACTGGCTAGCAATGCTGCATTCAGTGAACCCCAGAATATGGTTACCAAGAGATGTTGTGCACCATCCCAAAGCTCACAAGCAGATCACCAGAAAATATGGCCTACTCACCAAATCAAAGTGACATCTTCACTATTCTACTACTCCAGCAGAATGCGTCCCATGAACCTACCAGAGTGCCTGTTTCCCCCGTAGCCAGAGAGCCCTTCTCTGGCATTCACAGACTGCAGGAGCTAACTCCACGCTCTAGTGTGCGATTCAGATCATAATTTTAGCAGAACCACAAGAACACTTGTAGAACAAAAAGGCAACAGCAGACTTACAACCTCAGGCTTCGCAGCCATTACATTTTACAAGTAGCAGTAATACAGTGGGATATTTTTTTCTACTATGCTACAGGCAAATTTAAACATCTATCACCGGAATAATTACAAGGAGCTTCTAAAAATTAATTAGATCTGTATCCATCAGCATATTTATGCCAACACTGTAACTATGTGGTATCGAAGTATCCTACAGAATTTATGACCAGAAGAGAGCATTAGTATCATCTTCCTTGGCTTGCTGAATAATACAGGTCATAAAATCTTATGCTATAATTTCCACATCAAGCTCGGTACAGTGAGAGCCTTGTCTCCCTATTAAAAAAAATATAACAATTTAATACCGAGCAAATAACAACTCAACATATCCTTAAAAATTGGTTCTGGCTTCACCAGGAAAATGTATTCCTTAGTACAAGCAGATTTCAGTACCCAACTGATGGATTGTCACCACCACCACAGTCCAAAAACTCAGCACTAAGTGCTGTGTTTATTCACACAATTGAAGATTCAAGTTGACAAGCAAACTGGACAGAATAGCTGTACTGCACAGTAAACAACTTAACCTCAAGACAGTTTCTGCTCTTCAGAAGAAACAAGACCTTTTTTACCAAGTTTTAGCATAAGAGGTATGTGTGAAAATCTGCTCTTCCCATAGCAGGTGAGAAGGATAAAACAACTGAGGCACTGAACAGCATGACCCCACAGCAAAAACAGTAGATGAACTGTAAGAAGCCATCAATTTTTCTGGCTTTTAGTGTTGCGCTGGAGTGCCCATAATGCTCAAGTGCCCCTAGAACTTGTACCGCATGCAGGGACACCTGGCATCTTATCAGAAAACACATCTCAAAAGAGATACACCAAACTGAACAAGAGAATAACACTTACTACAGCTTTTGGCTAGGAATCCAAAATCAAAAGTGGGATTTGTCAGTGTGAAGTGATACATGCCAATGTGTTATAAAACCCAAACACAGCTGTTATTTGTCTGGACTGCTTTTTATACTGCCAAGTAAAGCTCTACTGTGCTATAATCAGAGAGCAGACATCACAGAGTTCATTGGGCTTATAAGTAACAGTATAAATTGAAAAAAAGTTCCATTAAAGATATGACTTACTGTATTTGTTAAAATAGGGAAGGGAAAATACTACAGTTACCAGCCTGGAAAAGCAGAATTATGAGCTCTTAAAGTGCTGACTGGCATGAGAAAGCTGGAAATATTTACACTGCCTGTTCATATTCTGGGCCTGCATTTTCCCCTCCTTCCATGTCTAACATTTCTCATGAATGAGGCAGTTGACTGAACACAAACCGACTTATCACAGTTCCTTGTCCCCTCCCTTCCATAAAGAATATCAAGACCTATGGGTTGTCTCTCTGTGGGAGGGCTGCAACACTTAGTACAGACCTGATTTTTGTCTGAACAGAATACATAATACCTGGGGCTCTTCCATAAAGCTAGAAGGGCATTGGTGAGCTAGGAGGCAGCAATTCATAAATTCATGGATGACACAGATATCATCCATGTGAAGTTCAGTGACTTCCCTGCCTTACTTTCACATCACCATGCCAAGATCATAAATTTGACCTCCTAATATTCTAAAATGGTTGATTTTAAAGATACCTTTTGAAGACATCAATTTCTGTAGTCTTTAGAGTAACTTCTGCTGCATACAAGCTTCTGTAACATTATGTTATTGATCACCTCTTTCTACTCACTGATTCATATTGTAAAGAATTATTCAGCCCAGTTACTGATATTCTGAAAATAGGAAACTAAAAATAAAGTTATATTTTTAAATAAACCATTTTCCAAAAAGAATAAGTAGTTGTACTGAAAAATAATATTAAAGCACTAAAAAGTAATAATATTTCAAATATCCAGAAGCGAAAGCAGCATTTCATAAGCTGTGGGGATAGTCTCCAAACTCGTGTTTGCTTGTTTGCTTGCTCATGACACATGCTGGAACACATACCGGGTGATGAAAGCAAGCTGCATCAGTGCCACTAATTTTGCTAGAAAAAATTATATTTTTCCCCTTCAGCTGTGGTGCACTTAGAGGCAAAAAGACAGCCCATGTGTTCCTACAGCTCTGGTGTAAATTTGGTAAAGTTTCAGATTGTAGATTTCCTAGCATTCCCCAGTTGAAAAAAAAATATGGAAACCTGTTGACAATATTCCTCATGTAATTAAATCCTATTTGTTTAACTGGGCAAAAAATAGAGTTCTAATCTGAAGACAAAGTACAAGAATGTTTTTACATTTAGCAGCAATCGTTATTGGTTTACTTTACCATTTGGCGCACATAGAAAATACAGAATAATAGATGTGCTTCCTTACATGGTAATCTGAGATGCTTTACTTTTCTAAAGAGGCGCCAAAGGGAAATGCATCACATAACATATTGTACAGAAATCTAGTCATTCTGCTTATTTAGCTTGTTTTCAGTATTTCACTCTCATCTTGTGCTAAGAACTGATGAGGTCCAATTTGTTGCCAGATAACGTTCACTGTCACTGCTGGAACCTGCGACTCGCAGCTGCATTTTTAATGTGAATGCTTTTGTTGAATACTTCCATTGTATCTCAGTATGCTTTACTGAAATCCAACAAATGCAATCACATCATCAATTCTAGGGACTTCTGAATGCCCATGAAGCACTGTACCTTTGATATCATGAGCCCTTCAAACATTTTGCTGACATTATTCATTTTGGAAAATATACATTTAATTTACTATACAGACAGGTTTTTCAATGGCATTAGAGGTGCTCAGTCTGTGCACACATTCTTCCCTATCTAAAAGATCCTGTTCACATAATTATTGCCAGTGACCTATGAAGCCAGTATGCTGCCACCTAAACAAGCATAGAAACATGAGTAATTCAAACTTCAGAAGATTCAGACACAAATCTTCTCACTTAGAACACATAATCAATGGGTTACAACTCTAAGTGTTACCTAGATCAGCAGTCATATTGCTGTTTCAAGTGCTGCCAAAAAGAATGTGAATACAGTTCCATTGGTTCAGTCTCAAATTACTGTTGGTTTAAACTAGAAACGATGCATCAAATACAAAAGAAAAACAAAACAAATAAAAAAACAGAATATTAGTTTGAAGTTTTTATAACAAAAAGGGCAGAACATTAGTAATTGAGAAGTGAGAAAATTCAAGTCAATGAACTCAGCCTACCCATTATGTAACATGAACTGCCCAAGGCCCTCCACCCTCAATCGTTAAAAGCTTTTATAGCAGGGAAACAATAAAAGTGACATTTCTGTGTTGGATGCATACGTCAGTTGGAAAAATCCATCCCTCTGAATAGACTGTCATATAATAAATTAGAACTTGAATAGACTATGCTAATAAGATAGCTTGGCAAATTCTGCTGCCTTGAATGACAGCAGCTAACTCAGTAGCTCATGGACAGCTTTCAATAGAAAGGTTTGCAATTGATGGAGGCAAACTATGGAAAAGTTCTTCCACCTTGTAGTGTGGGCAAAGCCCACTCATCTTCCCATGATTATTCACTGTTAAATTTAGGTGATCAGGGATGGAGGACAGGGCATAAAGATACAACATAAAGATGGAGAACAATATTAGTACTGTAAAACAAAATGAAGGAATACCAAAATCCTGAGCTGAAATAGCCACACTTCAGGATCTTTCAATAAACATACACCAACAAAAACAACTTTTTACAGTGGCTTTTTATGATGGCATAACTGTGTCAGTGGACTAGGGAAGAGCCATTGATGCCTTCTATATGGACTTCAGTAAAGCCTTTGACATGGTCTCCCATAATACCGTTCTCTGCAGATTGGAATGATATAGATTTGAGGGGCGGAATGTCTGATGAATAAGGAACTTCTTCCAAGTTTGTACCAAGAGAGCAGTGGTCAGTGGGTTAATGTCTGTTAGTAAGTTAAGGAAAATAAGAAAAAAAATTAAAAAAAGAATGTCAATGTCTGCTTCCCTGGAAGATGCTTCAGAACCTTGTAAAAAAAAATAAAAAAAATTAAAAAAAATTTTTAAAAAAGCTATTATTTTGTTCTGTAAAAATGCACAGATCTAAAGATATAAAAACACAGGTTACTTGTTTTATACAGCCAGCATTCTCCAACAGAATCATCAAGCTATTACATTACATGATGGGAATGGGGTAATGGAAAAGGCAAATGGTATGCATCTCAGGATCAGCAGGGCAGGCTGATCACCAGCCTGGGTTTGGCAGGGACAGCTGAGAGTAGAGCTCATCAGATCTGCCAGTGCCAAGCAGACTCCTGCAGAGCTATTTCCCGTCTCTGCATCCAGTTTCCTTGCATGCCATGTAAAAAGGGCATAGAGCTGGACCTAGGCTGCTTGTGTGTGCTGGTGCCAAAGAAAACATGCCCTCTTGGTGCAGCCAGGGCAGGAAGAAGTGTCTTTGGCCACAGAGATAAATGGTTTGTGCACTATCCAGTACCTTTAAAAGAGAGCTCCAAATTCCCATCTACCAGCACTCCTCCTGTAAGGATGGGTACAGGAGCAACCACATCATTTTCTGCCAGGTGAAAAAAGCTGCTTTTTCCCTGTCTGAGAGACACCTACCACAGCCAGCCTCTACAAGTGCCTCAGAGAGCTGCCAGCCATTAACCCTTGATGAACACAAGTTCATACAGGCAGTGAGCATACTAAGAGGGTATCAGATCACTATGGCCTATTCACAGCTGCAAAATGCTACCTCCCCATTATGGGAGGCTGTTGTTTAAAGAAAAACAGTCCTGAATTATCCAAAAAAATTAATATTTGAAGTCAGGTTTTCTTTTATTCAAATATGGGGACAAAGAGACTCATGTTGCATCTTGTATTCTTTTTGCTGTATTTCTAGAAAATTACACATCTCAAAAATGTTAAAGGGAAAGAATATAAAAAACTTTTTTTTAAATTCGAATTCAGAATCTTTCATGGATTGATTTAATGCAAAGGGTTTTTCCAAACTCAAATCTGCACTTCTTTTTCAGAAATCTGATTTGTTTTCCTTAAACCTAGTTTTCATTTCATCTACAGTTTCACACTTGAAATTGAACTTTGACAAATCTAGACTCCTTTAAATAAAAGTTTTCATCCCAGATCTTAAAATTCCCAGAAACTGTAAAATAAAGTAACTTTAACAAATACCAAGTGAAAAATATGATTGTCAGAACCAACTACTCCTAACTGGAGAATGTGGAGGCAAGATAAAGCTTTCTGCCTCTTCCAGAAGCTTTGGAAAGAAAATAAAAAGGCAATATCAAGAAAATATGTATTGTTGCAGTTTTGCTTTTTTTACTATTTTTTTTTCCCCGAGGCCCATAGGAAAGGAAAATAAAAGTGGTATTATGATAAAAAAATTATATGCTCACAACTTGCACTCTAGAAGAAAGTTAAGATTGGTCATCCTGCGCTACTTCATATTTACTTCAAATTCTTCCTTTGTTTACCACTGGAAACAAAGAAGGTGAAACAGAAGGACTGGCCAAATCCAGCTGTTTAAGCTGCAAACGTGGTAACTACAGCTCAAAAATGAGCAAGTGAATCTCAAGAAATGTAAAAAGTTCATCTTGCACTGTAAATTCTCTAATATCAAACATTACAGAGGTCTATCATAGCATGTATTGTACTGCCATGGAGAAGTTCTCAATAGAATCAGCAAAATAAACGGGAGTTCTTTATGATCACAAGAACTGGTTTCTTAAATATTCTTCTTTTCCTATATGTACAACTTCATTTTTTACACAAGAATTTGTCTGAAGATGTGATATTGAAGGGAACTGATAATTATGAAACCATTTTATAAATTTTCACCTTCTCATTGACCTCACCTTCTTACTCTTCAAGAAATTACTTGGATTTTACAGAAGAAAAATCCACAGAAAAAAAGATTCAAAGATGCCAACCTTTGGCTCAAACAGGTCCAAAGCCACAGCTCCAGGAGCTCAGGGTGTGTTCCAAGGAACATGCTGCCTGCCTTGTTCTCTTACAAATAGCTAGTTAGAACAGGTAATGTCTGTTTGGGAGATAAAATATTCTTTTTTTTCCTTCCAAACATGCATTTCCATTAAGTGGGTAGTTTTTCTTTATAAAAGGAACAACAGTTTGGCTGTGATCCACGTACTCGTACTGAGTATCATTTTGATTAAGGGTCATAAAAATTAGATAAAAGTGAGCCAAGAGCCTGCAGCTGAATCCACCATATCGTACCTACTACAGCCTGGCTTCAGACCAGGCTCCAGGCAGACACCACTATAGCAGCACTAACAGATGGTCTCCTAATCTCAACAGATGATAAGCAGACACTGCTCTCACCCTTTCACATCTCTCTGAACCTTTTGACACTGTTAATCAAGATATACTGCGGCCCACTCTAATAAGTTCACAGGAGCCAGGAGTGATTTGCTAGAATGGCTCTAATTCCATCTATGAGAAATGCTCTGTATGACCATACACTAGCAAGACATGGAATTACAGCTGAAATTAATTCTCATAAAATTATTACAATTAAAAAAAACAACATAGTCAGTGCTGCTTGATGCAACTGGAAGCACCCTCTTAGAAAACAACAAATTGGCCTTAGCTATGATCTTTTAGTTTCCTTCACTTGCAAATGAATTATTTATAGTAAGCATTATTCAGTCATTCAAAAACTACAAAAGAAACAAAATGTTCCTGCTCTCTACTATGGCTTTCTGCAGAACATTGGAGTAAACTTCATGTTTTTCATTCAGCTACCTGACTTTTGGCTTAAAATATCTTAGAAATGAGCTCCAGAAGCTTGGGCAGTCTTCAGAGTATGAACAGTGTCTATCCTGGGCACAGTTAGATGACCATCCCAAACTGCAATAAGACAACCAGGAAAATAAGAAGCAATATATATTTAAAAAACTAAAAACTGACACAACAGAAATTACTCACAGTGAAATTGCTTAGTCATACAATTTGGTACAAAACATACAGGAATTAAGTGTGCTGTGACAAAAGCAGGGAAAGAAAATGTATGAAGTATCCTTTAAAAGAGATGGCATTTCTTGCCATCTCAGAACCTTCCTGTTTGCTGTGCATATCCCTGCCTCATATTGGAAGCATTCATTGTAAGATATTGTAAGGAACACGGCAGATAGCAAAGGTATTAAACAGGAAGTGAAACTTGGACTGTCAAAGTTATGATCTCAAATGGTATGATTCATGGGGGTCTATAGATCTGCCTCAAATTTTATTTCTTTCCACTCATCGCTGTCTCAAAAGCATACACACAAAATTTTCAGGGTTCAACTCTCAAATACACCACAAAAGAAAATATGCTCACTAATCCACACTGAAAATCACCGTGTTCCTTGTTTACCCTCTATAAAACCTGTGCATTAATTCAGGAGATCATATCTTAATGGGTTTTTTTTTCCATGTCAGCCACTTTTATGTCACCTTTTATTGGCTGCTCTTGGAACTGATCAGCAGTAAATAACTTCTGCTTACCTTTAGACTTGCAGTTTATCTTTTCACTGGTTACTACTGACTCCGGTCTCACTTGTGTAGACAGTTATTTTGCCATTAATTAGGCACTTTGAGCATTCTGAGTTCAGTTAACTGTCTCACAAAGATCAAGAGAAGGAGCAGTTAATGATACAAACATACTAAAGCGGATAGCAAAACAGTACAAGACAAAAACATCTCTAACTTCAGTTTCTCTGGAATGTAAAGCAGAAGAAATGGGATTAGCAAAAGGATCAGCACGAAGTAAGCATAGAGGGACAAAGAGGGAAGATTCTGACAGTCTTCAAGTGATGCACACCAATGGCAATAGCGGGAAACATAGATTTTAAAAGATTCTAATATTCTTGAGTTAATGGCTTATATTTGTGATAATGTTGCAGCCTTTTGGGGAAGCATCCCAGTGAATCCACAAAAATATAAGATGTGCCTTCTAGCAAGCATTGAGATCTCAAAGTCTTCCTGTGCTAGGTGGTTCCCCCAGCTACCACAAATGCTCCCCTGCTCAGCTGAGCATCCCACACAGTAACCATTTTTGCATGCACACAGGCACAGCTCTCTGGGTGGAGAGCTGACACTGGCACAGATGTGTTCCTGTCAGCTGGCTGAAATGCTTCAAGCTGACAATAAGGGAAATGACTACGCACCCAGGCTGTTCTCCTGAGCAAAATCTTCTACACTTCCACTTGCCCCGTTTTTCACCCATAAAATTCTTTACAACTTGTACAGCTTGGTCTCCCAAGAAATCTGTGTCCTGCAGGAAAGAAAATCGGGAAGCTTTTATTTCATTTTAGTTGATTACAAATGCCAAAATTCAAGCAATATTTGTTAACAAATTTTGCCTGGCAAAAATGTTCAGTGTTAAAAGAAAACCAAGCTCCACTAACACTGCTTTACAATCAAGCTTCTTGCAGGCTTTCACCTTACTAGACCTTAGGTAAGTGCTTTAAACACCTTTGCAGGATCCTGAAAGGAAGCACAACGCAGGGACTCCTGCACAATGACAACATGCTCAGAGGGCAGCACACAGCCTCTGTACTACTGCAGAGCTTCAGAGCACCTGCCCCTGGGGAGGGCCCTGATGTTTACTTTGCTTCATACAGAAGTGATGTGCTGGTGAGATGGACATGACAAATTTGTTTTCTCATAGTACCTCCCAGAGTCTGCTCTTTCTTTGCAGGTTTTTCTTATTGTTACAGTACACTTCTAACCCATGCACATATTGCTGTGTGTGAACCCAAGCATGTGCTGATGGGTCAACAGAGAATACAAGTAGGAAGAATATGACAACAGAAAGCACAGGAGAGGGAGAACGGGGCGGTGTAGAGATCTGGGGCTGTAATACAAAGGAAGATTCAAGACAGAATAATTCTGTTCTTCCACAAGACCTTTCTCCCATTTCTGCTTTTACCTGGAGATATCAGACAGCAAGCTAAAGGAGAAAGATCCAGGGCATGCTGGATTCAGATTTAGACACTAAAACTATAATCAAAAGAAAGGATTGTTCTTCCTTCAGGCTGTGAATTAATTCCCCTCTTTCTGTCACTTAAATCTACATGTTTTGGTTTGCTTTTTTTTTTTTTTTTTTTTTTTAAGCACATGAACATTATCTATAAATAAATAAGGACTGCCTTTAAAGGCAGGAAATCTGTCATTTTCACATGAAATAATTCTGGTTGCCAGTGGCACAAACATAAAATATACAGGTTGATATTATGAGAAAAAGTACAAGCTACCTTGAACTTGAAGGAAGAAATGGTTTACTTTTCCACATCAGACACTTTGACGTGAGCTCTGCAGAAATCTTGTGAGATTGCCTCGTCTAAGTTCCAGACTGGAAACTGGAATAGTGGCTGACTGTTCTTATTGGAAATTCCTAAGTCCATTCCTGCAGCCAGTTTTAAAATTAAGCCACACTTCTATAAGTACATGCACATGGATGTATATGCACACAATGTGCATTTTACCTGAATAGCTTCTTTTAAAATGTTACTGATACATTAGACTATAATAGCTTTGCTTGGATTAATTGTCAAATGAATCAACTATTATACCTCTCGATAACAAACTTTCCTGGAGTTGGAAAACATTATAATAAGCTGAAGTACATCACATCAAAAGCCTACGCAGTATTAAATTAACATAATGTGATAAGATACAATGTGACATAACATCTTCATAAACTTAAGCATGTCAGAAAATAAGATATCTTTCTATCGGCTTATTCTGAATCTAATCCATATTTAATCAGCCAAATAACTAGCCAGCAACTTTTAAAGTTTATTTAATAACACCACCACCAATTGTCTATGGTGACCCAGTTAGAACTATACAAACAAAGTTAACAGAATACCAGGACAGAGAACATTTAAGCCTTCATGAGCTCTGCATGAGTGAACTGAAACCTCATTTTCAGAGTTTGGCATTATTTTATCTGAAATGAAAAGAAAGCTTCCCCCCCACCCTATCCACCCCCTCCCCCCACCCTTCTTTTAATAGCATGCCATCTTTTTCTTCTGTAAGTGGTGCGTAAATGATAATGCATCATATACAATCAGCATGGTGGAATTTGCTAAAAATCAGATATATGATGATTCCCTAGCAGAAGGATCAGGATTCTGTTGAATAATAAAAGATTTGAAGCTTTTCTGAACTCTGAACACCCAGAGCAAGGCAAGGATTTTCATCATCTTAGTTTGAAAAAAATATTTCTGTGACTGTGAATGTACTTCTTGTCCAGTTACAAATATTTTGGCTGGAATAAGACTTTACATGGTATCTTAGCAACTATAATTTTATCCAGTCAAATGCTACGTAGCAGAAAAGCATGAGTATGACTTTCCCTCAAAAATATTGAAAGGGGAATCTCAAGAATAAACACAGGTTTAATTCACATTTCAGGGGAAAGAGAACAGGCATTCCTCCTACTACCCATATAAGCTACAGTGCCAGCTGCTAGCTGTAACAGCTGGAAGGAACATGCACTGCTAATGGACATAAGGCTCTGCTTGTCCTACAAATTCTTGTACTTCCTGTGCAATAGACTTCAGGGGACAATTTGAAGAAGTAATAAATTACATCTATTTTTAATAGCTGACAGGTATGGAGGAGCCTATAACTCTGGTAGTTGTCTCTACTTACATCAGTTGTCTATGCTAATCTAAATATGGTTTCAGCTTTCAGAGCAGAACTGAAGAAAACAAATATAAGGATGAAAAGCACACCATTCCTAGAATCACAGTCTCTTTTGTTATGGTCTGGATTCATTCAAATTCAATCAGAAACATTAAGTCTCTGGTACTACCTGATATTTACCTGACTGCAGGTTCTCTGAAATACAGTAAATAGACTTGATACATCTTTTGAGTACCCGCAGCCTTCATAAAAAAGAAGGCTCTGCTTGCATATGTGACAGGTGGGACTGGAATTACCTTTTATGTTTTACTAGTCCCCAACATAAGTATAAAAATTCCATAAAGTCCCTCTTCATGTGTGAACTCAGTTTTCCCAGTAGGTAAGTTTGGTACCTTCCAGAAGGTCTATGGTTTATAGCTGAGAATTTGCTCTATCAAATAGTATTCTTGTGCTCTTTGTATCTGTTTTTAACTTCCATGGAAATAAACAAGAGACATTACTTAGAGCAACTTAGATGCAAGCGCATTCAGGCAGTTTTTGCTTCCAATTAAAAATTTGTTTAAGCAGAAGAAGAAACGACTTCTCTGAGCTTTCACGCATCCTTTTTCTGAAGCAACAGTAAGCCCCAGCTCCATTCAACAACACTGCTCCAGCATACACAGCCAACTACAACACAGTCAGCTCAGATTCTTGTCAGAACGGACATCTCAAGCCTATTTCAGTGTCAATAAAAATCTTACATAAATTGTCATGCATTGAGAGCAGCCCAGAAGGGTGCTGTTTTATCATTTGGGAGCACACAAACCATCAGTATGGTTTCTAATGCCAAGGAACATTCAAGTATTATAAATTAGCAGAGGTATTTTCTTGTATCTTAATGACTGCTCGCCAGCAATTTTAATAGAGTTTTCCTAACTGAAATGGAATATTTTTAAAGAGCACAGTTCAAAGAGTAGTAACATCACTAAAACAAGAGTTCTGAAATCCAGCCATAGTCTTGTCCTTGTTACTTAACCAGTGTTTGATCACTAGAGCAATATATTTCTAATTTAAAGATGAAACTTAAGTAAGGGGTAAAAATTGGTCACAGCTCTGAGGTCTAATTTATGATGAAGCTTGCCATAAACTTGCTTGCAAACTACATAATACAGTTTGAAGCAGAGAAGTTCCAACAGTATTCTTTATTCTGTTAGTATCGCCAGATGAGCAGAGCCTGGCTAAAAAGTCTGTCGTTACCTAAAGCAGAAAATAAATCTTGTTTAAATTCAGAAATACTAAGATTCACTCAACTTTAACAGATATACCTCAGGAAGGCTAATGAGGGTGAAGAGGAACAGGACAATTTGAGACTTCAAGTAAGAAAATATTGCTCTTTTCAAAATTCAAAGTGAAATGTGGTATCAACTCTTCCTAGCAAAGAAAAAAGGATCCATATAAGGCAACTGTGGTTGATGGCACTATTTAGAATCACTTCTCAATGAAAAAGTATTGAATAAAATCAAATTAAGCATTGCACAGGTGTTTCATCCAGAACATTTAAGACCCAAAAGCATCTACTCTTCCAGGCACAGACATGATGCTCACATGCCTGTAGTTTCCCAGGTCTTTCTTTCTCCTTTTCTTACAAATGGGAGTGATGTCTCCTTTTTTCCAGTTACTGAGGATTTTGCCTGACAGCCATTTATTTATTTATTGCTGCATGCCAAATCCTTTATGGTCAGTGCTATTATACTGCAGGAGGAGCCACAGAATTGTCATATTCCTTTAAAAACTATTGCTTAAAAACTGAGAAGATGCATTACATAACAGAAACCTCTTGTGCTTCTGTTGTCTAAGATGATGGTCACTTCTATTTCTATCTCACCTGCAAAAAGCAAAATATACAGTCCCTTTTCATGCCTCCTCAAGTTGGACTTGCATGTCCTTTCTTAAGAAAGGTTAGCTCCCTTTTTTCCTGTAACACTCATAGTACTGGCAATAAAACCACGTGTCTTCTTCCTCTCCTCAAGTATCATTTCTGTTTTATACCTTAGCATGTCTCTGACCTCCTGTCACTCTTCTGTTACAGCCTCCTGGAGCCTTTTAAGACCTTTAACAAGTACTGCATTCTAGAAATAATAAATGCTCTCTGTCTTCCTAATGCTGCTACTCCTTCCCTGAGCACCAGAAAAGCTGACAACTGCATTAGCTGAAATCCTTTCCTTTAGCAGCAACTGCAGCAATAACAAGTAGACATTTGCTAATCCTCCATTAGTTCAGGTCTGTCATTTGAACACACACCATACACAAACCATTTCTGGGCAGGTTTTGATGAAACTCAGCAAGGAATCCTGCAGCAGTTATTTCCAGGTTCTGTGCCTATCCACAGATTGACTCCTGCCCCATTACAATTGTAGGTACTTTTTTTTAAAAGCATCCTCCAACCTCTTACAAGATAAAAGACCTTAGAATCACTACATGCCATCTTCTGAGATTGTTAGTAACAGATATTTCCAAAATAATTATTACCAGGCATTGCCTGTTGAAGAAAGTGTTTTTCTGTTGGAGAGTACTAGTTGGTTCTGTCAGAAACACTCTATAGAAACACTCCACTGTCAGCTAAGCTGTTTGGAACAGGGCCTGTCAAGGTGATCCTTCTGTCGAGTCAGGGAAAGACTCTGCAGAGTTCAAAACTCCATCCTGAGCACAGATGATCTGGGCACAGCATAGTTCATGTCTGACAAGTTTCTTGACAAGAGGTATTTGCCAATCCATATTTAAGTCCTCTCTTTGCTGATGTCAACCAGTTTTAAATTAGGGAAGTCAAGAAATTTTTCAAATTTTGTTGAACTTTTATGTCTTATGGTGCAGAATCCAGTTAGAGCATATGAGGATTAGAAGGAGAAAAAAATAAAAGAATAAAAAAACAAAAAACCCACCCAGCTAGCTATATGTACAACTATTTTAAAATAAATGCAGCTACAAATACTGTATATTTTTTGTTTTCTTATATATAGAGGAATTGGAAGAGAACATACAGAACCTGAGGTGGAATTTTAACACACAAAACCGAGTACATAGAAATTATTAGTATTTAGTTGTAAATAAAGTATGTTTCCTTAAGTCCGATACATCTTTTTAAGATTAAATAACATGATGACTACCTACTATGCCACTATCTATTCAAAAGGGTAAGAGCAGTATGCAATAATATCCTTTTGATCTTGAGACATTCTAATACCACACTGCCACTTGTCCCAGCCAAGCTCATGAACTCGCTTCTTTTCACATACAGTAGATCTGCAAATAATTTGCCAGTCACAAAGCCCACTGATAAAGCAGGCCATTGTCTAATGCTCACAAAAACTTTAAACCATGTTAGAAAGAACATTGCTGTCCTGAGTCCATCAGTGTTTTCTGTAATGAGTAGCATGAAAGTATTCCCAAAACTACTCTGCAATACCTGCTTCCCCAGCCTCTTTTAGATAAATCTCAGGATTTATGTTTACATCCATACAAAAGTAGGCTGTGTTAAACACAACAATATTCTACTACATCCTTACAGACAATTGGTGCCTTGCAGACAGCTGAACCCTTACTGTGTCTTGAGCAGAAGAATATAATAGCAGTGAGTTGCACATGTCCCTGGTTACCCCAGTCATATTGTTCATATGCTTGGTCTATTAAGAATGAACGAGATTCTGTTTACCACCAAAGGCTATGGGAGCTGATGGCCTCTACATGTTTCAGTTAAAGGACATGAGTCAGCAAGCACAAGGCTAATATGGGCAATCTGGGAAGCTAAAGCTCTGACAAACCTCTGGGAATTGAACTAGGGCAAGGTAGACAGAGCAGTTTTCCTACACAGATTTGACTTCTGAGAGTAACTTGCATACAAACGTGAAATGACAGACATTCCCATTCAGTGCTGATGACATTCCATTCTGTGCGAACATAAAAAGAAGCACCAGGATCACAGTTCTGATCCAAACTAAAGAAAGAAGAGAGTTCAGCTTCAATCATTCCATTTCCAAGTGAGTTACACACTGGGGCAAGCATGTAAACTGCATTCTGACAGCTGAGTGTGGATTACACTGCTTGCACACATCAGCCAGGTGAAAGTGAGCTTGTCAGCAGTTTAGCAGCAGGTGAGGATAGACTAGGATACACCTCACTAACTTGGTGAGGTTTCTTTTTCCTTGTCTTACTGTGCAATTAGCCTCTCTGTGGGACAAAGAGGACAAAAATCGGGGTGGTAAGCAGTCAAGTGCTTTTTGTACACCACTGAATTTTTTAAGCAGATTATTCTACAGGCATGCCTGAAAAACACAGTAGCAGAAGTTGTGTGAAGATTGTCCATTAAAGTTTCTGGCGTTCAAAACAAAAGCAACAAATACTGCTTTGAAACTGACAATGCATAAGATTCCCTTATGCACTTTATCTAAGGTCCCCAAGCCCAAGGCCGCCAAAGGACACCAAAGCCAAGGAGCCCATTGCCAGCTAAAGTGGTTACCTCAGACCACTTCATTGCTGCCTTAAATGTCCAAATGACAGTTCTCTTCAGCTGGTTTTCTTTTACCTACCATCTTCCAGATAGAGAAGAAATGACACACAACATTCTCCTATTTCTTTCTGCCTCCCACTAACATGGTTTATTTTTTCCTAAAGTCAGGAAACAAAACAATGTCTTAAAACGTTTCCAGGTCAGTAAATACAAAGTTTCCCTAAAAATACCTAAAAATCATGGAGGAAGGCAGGCAGGAAATACACCCAGAAAACTCGGAACTTACTTTAAAAATTCTCAGTTTCCTCAGGTGAAAATTAGATTTTGAGATTTGGAGGTTTAAGTTTGCACCTAAATATATATATATATATATATATATATGTGTGTGTGTGTCTATAAACTCCATTTAAATTTTTTTTTCAAAGTATATTGATGTTCTTGCACCACTTACAAAACATACACACTGACAACCTCCAGCTATGTTACATCATTCTATTTTTTCTTGTAATAACAGAAATTCCACATCCCTGATCCTAACATTCTACACTCTTGTGCTGCAGTGGGAATTTTGACTACATAATGACAACTTGGAGAACATCCAAAGCACGGCAGAGTTGATAGCAATGTGGATTCTGAATGCAGAAGTTGTACTGCTTCTGGGATTACATTTTTGTTTGTCCTCCCTAAGCTATCTCTGTACCAGAAATCACACCCCCATGAGACTCAAACAAAAACCTAGTCTCGTAAGTATGGCTTTCACATTCACTATCAAACACTATGAGGATAAAGCTAGTTTCCAGTGAAAATTTTGTCATCATGTACACAGTTCTTACTTCAGTGTGGATGAGGTCATTGCTTGTATTTTCTACATGAGATTTCTCTCAGGAAGAGCTCCTTCACTTCCACTATGATCTAATACAGGCTAGATATTTTACAGACAGTTGTCATTAACTCCTTCTAGAGATAAACACCAAATACCTTTAGAACCTGGTGGCTAAGCTCACAGCACCTCTCCAGAAAGGGGCTGCACACTGGAGCTGCAGGGAGAATGGAGCACTCTTGTTCCCTTAAAAGATGACACATCCAGTGCAGAATTCACTGTTGTAAGCACATATTTTGAATAAGGGGACTACATACAGTTGTGTGACCACTGGAGATAAAAGCAACATGGGAGTCAGTGAAAGTCAGCCATGCTCTTATCCTGAAGGGAAGATGATGCTTCTCTGAGTCAGACACACTGCAAAGATAGGGCCAGACTGAGAATTTAGATTCTTACTGTTTTTTATACTCTCTACTTCTTCCACTGCAGCCAAGGAAGATTTCATGGGAAAAAAAAAAAAACCTAACACGATACATATCACTTGCCCACACTCTGAATACTGGGTCATCACTAAGATCAGAGTTTTGTTGGTTTGTTTTTACCTGCTTCATCTTAATTCACTTTGATCAATAAGAACTTATAGAAGCACTTCTGTTAGCAAAGACATCTACACAAGTTTAAGGACACTGGGAAGTTCCACTGAATTATCACTTAAACAGCCCACTGGCTTCAACCTAGTCTGTGAACTGTTCCAGACAGCACTGAATTTAACCAAATGCCAGAGCAATTTGATGAAGTAGGTTTTATGATTCCCTCATAGATTAAATGTCGCATACACTTGCCAGCTCTCCAGACCAGCACTGGATTAGCACTTTAGATACAGCCCAGGGTCTCAGTGAAAGACTCCAGGACAGTATCCATAGAGCTTCACTATGGGGATGCCAACACAATCCAAATCTCAGTATGTTAAATGGCCGCCGCACAGTTTTCACTCATTTATTCATACGTATAATCAAGAAGAAACACTAGTACTTCACCATTTTGTGAAAAGCATAAGAAGTTAATGGTCAGATTAAAAAGAGAACAATTACACCACTGTATCTGAGATTCCTTCATTTTAAGTGGTGTGTGTGATAGTATTTCATATGATGTGCAAATTATGACTCAAAACCCTGAACACTAACTTAATTTACAGTGTCTAGATGGAAAATTCAACTGACAAGTGTCATTCATCCCAGCCAAATATTTTCTGCATTGTTAAGCAAATGACAAGATAGTAAAGCAAAATGGAATTTAAACAGTGTTTTTCCTTCCTATTCCAGTGAAGCACAAAATATGAATCCCACTTCTGCTCTCTGAACAATCTCTGCTAATATACCATTAATGAGGCACTCCAAAGAAGTTTTCATTAGTTTAAAGCAATACATTCATTCACATTTCTTCTTCTTGGCTACCGTTCATTTGTTCTTCAATATACTATACGATATAAAACTGTCAGGATATTACTTAACGTATATGCCACAAAGAGAGGTGTGACAGAAAAAGAGAGCTTTTTGCAACTGAGCTGTTCACAGAAGCAAGCTGACTGCAGGCACCTCGGATAGGAAAGGAGAAAGACTTCTGAAGGATTTTAAGAGGTTAAGCCCACGTTTTAGCTTTCAGCATGGCAGGCCTCCCCTCAGTGGATACAAATCTCCATAGCTCTCTTTCAATCAACGCAGTCAGTTCTGAAATCAGCCTTTTGCTCTCCCTCCAGATCCCCTGCTTCACATTCAGCCTTAAGAGAAAGCTCAGGCAATCTGTTTAAATGCAACTCAAACTCCAGGTATTTTAGTGGATTTGTGTTTGCTTACAGAACCCCAATCTTTTAAAGCTGTGTGTCTGAGGGGAAAGCAAAGCTTCTTTTATAAATACTTCCAATTTCAAAGGAATATGCTCAAATTCTTGGTACATTAATAACAGTTTTCCACACAAGCTGCTTCCAAGATAGCAGAACACCCTTTTTCATACAATCGTGAGGTGATGCCACAGCTACCAGCTGCAGCACAGACTTGTCCCACACGAGGCTCGCACTGCAGGCAGCCCCACTTTTACCTGCTTTGCTCACTGTTGCTTGCACACCGCTCACCGGGCAGGGAGGCACCCAGACGTTTCTCGTCTCCCGTAAATCACCACCACATCCGGCCTTTCCCAGCCCTGCTATTACACGGAGGGAAAAATAAATAAAATAAAATAAATCTTATTCTGCCGTTTTCTGGAGAGGCGCTCCCAGAGGCTGAGCTGCGTATCTCTCCTGGCAGCAAAGCCCTCCCGTCTCACGTGCGGGGTAGCACCGCTTCCCGCTCTGTGGGGGATAGCGGAGAAAAGCCCGCTCCAATCCCAAACGCTTTGCAGCGCCTCGCCTGCAGCTCGAGCAAACTCCCGTCGGTGCAGCAGCAGCGGCTGTCCGCATGCCGGGAGCAGGCACGCGGCCAGCAGGGTCAGCCTGTGCTGCTAAGAAAACCCTTCTGCCTCACCTGCCTCACTCCCACCAGCTCAGCCCCCTCCAGCCCTTATGCATTCCTAGTCCTCCATAGCTACAAACGTTAAGGTTTTTTCAGAGAGTATTTCTGTTTCTGGCTCGCGCCACCGTGAGCAATGCCGATGTCTGTTCACCGCGGCTGAGCTCGCCATTCCATTGCTCCTATGTAAAGAGGCTGAAAGAACAGCAGTAACGTATCGTCTGTATGGGTCTGCAAGACCCGATTCTGCCTGCGGGTGTAACCTCTTGGGAACATTAGCAAAGGAGTTGCATTTCAACTGGCCGTGAGTCTACAACCTTCTCTCAGCGTAACAGTGACTTTTCCATTAAGCGTGGAAGTGAGGGGAGTCACCCAGGGAAGAAAAAAAACTTAGAAGACCACAGTCTTGATTGCAATTATGGAGTTAGGACACTCCAGTTCACAGTTCAATAGAGATTAAGAATCAGCCAAGGTCAGCAGTAAGGTGGAGAATGTCACTTCTCCAGGCACAGAACTGGTGCAAAGCTGGTTTTGAAAGGATCATTGACACTGACAGGGAAAAGTAAAACCATCTCTGAACTCTCCGTAAAAGCACAGTTTGGCTTTTCCTTTGTTCTGTCCCCCATCACTTGCTGGTCTGGGCTCCTGATGCTCCCACATTAAGGCTGGATGTTTTCAGCAGCAGTGAGCAATTTGGAAACAGGACAGAACTGTGCTCTTTGGTGACTGGAAAGCACTCAACCCAAGGAAAAGAAGATTTAAAGTAAGCAGCTTTGGTACATCAAGAAGACACTGATGATAATGACTAAAGAACAGATATAGTTGGGTGGCTTTAGTGACAGCTAAGGACTTGAGGAGGATGTGAGGGTACTAATGGAGTGGTAAACTTCATTTTAAAAAAAATGAGAAGTAGGAGTGCTCACATCTCTTTGAATCTCTCTTATTTAGAATGAGAACGGCTGGGTTTATTGTGTACTCCTCCAGCCCTGTCAGTCACAGCTCTGCATGTGGCCAAGATACGACTGATACATCCTGACACAATGTATCAAAATGCAAAAAAAAAAAAAATTAATTAAAAAAATTGAAATATGGGTCTAAATATGTAACAAGATCGTGTTATTTGGAACTATTGTGACATTGGGAGGTGGGGGGAAAGAAAAAGCAAAACAAAAAAAGCATGATATTCAAGAAAAAAAAAATTTTACCTATTTGCCAATAATTATAAACACAGCCCATGAAAAATCACCATAATAAGAATGTAAAGCCTTACAGAATTCACACTTAATCATACCTCAGAGGATTGCAGGGTAGTTGGGCTAAGTGACCTTTACAGGTCCCTTCCAACTAAATGATTCAATGATTCTGCAAATAGAATAAAATAAAGTAGGGAATCTGGAGGGGTACTGAAGACCAGGACAGTGGGATTCCTGGGAAAGAAAAAGCTCTAGCAGAGTTCAAGAAAGAAAACCTACTTGAAAACATCTAGGTCATTGCTTCAAAATCATAAGAATACTCAAGGTTTCCTAGAAGGTTAATTCACCAGCATGCAACCTGGGAGTCCAGATTTGTATGAGCTAATTAACAAGATATTCTTAAATACATCAACAAGTTCAGTCTAACAAATGCTCTGAAAGTGAAAATGAGTTAGCAACAACATACACATTCAAATTTATTACACATACCAAGATATCAGGCTTCTAGGTTGAACACACTTCCTGTAATTTTGTTTCTATAGTGGGTGTATAGTTGGAATAATACAAGTACAGTTGTAATTACAGAGTAAATGAATAGCCAAAGGCTATCTGAGAAAAGACTCACCAGTGCTGAGGCTTTCAGTTGAGATGGATGCTCACCAATGTTGAGACTCACCTCAAAAAATCCACAAAGGAGCAAACTCCAAAAAAGAGAGGCTACTTTAGTGGTGGTCAGCCCTTAAATGGGATCTAGGAGAGGTGGAATCAAGCTCCACCCCTTGTGAGCACAGCTGAATTACCTTCACCTGTGCTCCCACAGCTGAGTTGTTGCTTGCCAGTTAATCAGAGGTTCAGGCTGTGATTGATTCCCTTACAGTGGGCAATTCAACCTCTGACATTTACAACTCTAATTTTTATATTATTTGTATCTGAAAATTAACAAATAAGCTCCCTCTGAGAGAAGAGGAAAACAAACACATCAAAAGCCTGAAAACATGTGGCTGCAAAAGTCTGCAAGTAACTTTCAGCACATTCTCCTGATGGCCTGGCCCTGGGTGTGTTGAATTAACACACAGCTCCAGAGGACACATTCACACTGTGTTCTTTGGTGAACCTCAGCATACAATCACACTATGGGTCACCTTCAGTGCTCACAGGCAGGTGACACCCTTAGAAAATGTGTATACACGATGTGTGGAACATCTTCCACCAGCAATAAGAATCTAACTTAAGAGCCAGAAACCTATTTCTCCTGCCCACAGTAATTCTTCCCTGCAGAATCTTGTGCTGTAAAAAATGACTTTACAATTCTCTGCTTCTATTTACTTTCCTACAAATACAACATCCTTACTTTCGCAATACATGATTCCCTGCAAGGGAACAGCCAGAATCACCAGAATATTACTTCTGTATTTTCACCAGCACAACTGTGTGAAATGAAAGCCACACAGTACTTTTCACTAGTCACAATGGAGCACTGATGTGGAGAGATGAGCTCAGGACCTGCACTAAGTTTCTTCTGTTAGTTGTGTTCTTGCTCTGACACCATGCCAGGGGTCTTCTTGTCTCTGCACCACAGCTTGAGAGCAGCCTCAATACATCCACACCGGCAGTAGTGACCATCTGGTTAGATGGCTGGGACAAAACTGTGCTTTTTCACACCAGGGAGGGCAGTGAAGTGGCTGGGCTTAGCACAGGCAGAGCTGTCTGCCTGCACTCTTCTGCCAGCTGAAGAGAAGAGCTCTCTTAGGCTGATTTAATCAAGGTTCTTTATTTTCCCAAGTGAGGGGAGGGCACCAATTAATCTTTTTGCAGCTTTAAAAACTGGCAAATATAATTTGTACTTATGTATTGTAATGCTATACAAGCCTGGGAAGCTGACAAGTTTCTATCTAGAGATTCCTAGGGAACCCAAGTTAACTAAACATCCATTTGCAACTACTTTTCAGTCAGATTTAGATACCTAATTCCTTTAGTTCTGTTGAAAGTCCCAGCCCAAAACCTAATATAATGCAACAACAAGCAGCATCATAAACAGTGAAAGTGAATTGAGATCAGTTCAGTCTTAGCTATAAAATATCTAAAGTTTGCATTAATAAAAATACAGTTAAATCAACATGACAGTATGCCTTCAGTCTTGCATTTATTCTGTTTCTAAAATAAAACACTATAGCTGTGGTTTAAAGTGAGTGTGTAAGGCTCATCAATTACACTCAGCCAACCTTTCCAGTCACTTGGTATGCTAGGCTTACTCATATTAAACAAAAAAAATATTCTTTCAGCTGTCTTTTATAACTTGTCAAATGTTCTGCTTTGTAATTGGTCTTCTTTTATGGGCATTATTTTAAAGCCTAGAGTCAAGGTACAGTGATATTCTGAGATTCTGCTGTAGTGCGCAGCGATTACATCTCACTGCAATAGTTATAAAGTTTACGATCCCTGCTTTACATCATCCTCTTCAAAATCTTTCAACATAAATTATGCGCAGGGTCAGAAATTAGGATTGCTGAGAGAGAAAAAAGGCGGAATTCTATAATCACCTAAACTAATCTCTTTCTGAATTATTACTGTTGTGTTGAAATACCTCAGCAGAGAATTTGATCTAGTTATTTTCTTAATAGAACAGGTACTAACCACACTCAGGATACCAGTCAAAACATAATTTTTCTAGCCATTGGGCTTGGACTTGCTACATAATGTCCAAAGATCTCTCTCATACTCTTCTCATTATTTCTACTGATAGTATCCACAGCGTGGATTCTGGTAGGAAGAATGAACAGGCAATTTTGCTAATGGTGCATGAAGTAAAATATATTGTCATTTTCTATAACTGCAGCATATTTCTCTTCAGAATGCTTACTGTGGTGAAAAAATATTTTTTACAGCGAGTTTCAAATTATTTTTATGTTTTCAGGCTTTCTTCACAGAAAAACACACAACATGAAACAAAATATTTATCACTGCTTTTCTACTAAAAAGCTGTGCTATATATTGGTAATTCCACAGCAACTACATGATCAAGTTTACTGTGACAAATTTGCCATAATGTTGCCAAGTCCCAGCAGAAAGGTACCTTTCACACATGCAGTCCACATAATTACAGTGACCATCTGCAGTGGTTATGTGCACTTTGTAAAAAGATTCAACCTAGGATATTAGAATATGTGTCCTACAAGAATAAAAGGGGCTGTACCACCCAGAAGGACTTAGAGAGGCTTGAGCAGTGGGCCCAAATGAACCTCATGAGGTTCAACAAATCCAAGTGCAATATCTTGCACCTGGGTCAAGGCAACTTTCACAACCAATACAAACAGGTTTCCCTGTTTGTACATACAATTGTCATACAATTGCAATGTCATACAATTGATGCCCTGTCCCTGGAGACTTTCAAGGTGAGACTGGATAGACCTGATCTAGCTGTGGTGTGCCTGTTCACTGCAGGGGAGTTGGACTAGATGATTCTCAGAAATCCCTTCCAAATCTAAGGATTCTAATGATTTTATTCTTTAATCCTCATTTTTATCTAATAAGGTGAAATACTTCAGTATGAATGTATTATTTTTAAAAGTACCCTTAAAGCATGAAAAATATTAAGCTGAGATACTTGAGAACAATGTGATAAAGTCTTCTGAATTCTGCATAAGAAAAATAGGTATTAAAGAAATGGAGAAGAGTGGAGAGACAGGAAGTTGTGGGCCAGATTTTCTTCTCAGCTAAATATTCCTCAATTCCCTGAGGTCAGAGTGGCCATACTGTTAGAAACTAGTCAGAATCACTGGAGTAGAAAACAAAAATATATAAGAACAAGCATTTAGTGTGGATGATATCATTCTGTGCCAGCTTTCAGTAAAATGCAAGATAAGGAATACACAATTATATGAGCTTTGTATTTAGAAAAAGCACAGCAATCAAAATGATGTTCAACTTGAAAAACAGTTATGGGAAAAAAATGGAATCTAACATTAAGAAATCATTTCTGTAAGGCTTATGTTCATCTGACTTAAAAGCAAAAAATAATTTCTCAGTTAGGAAAGCAACACTATTTTCATAAAACATTCAACTAAAGAACCGGAGCTAAATTCACAAAACATCTTGCTTGTTCAAATACTGAGCACTGCTATGGTTCACTTCTAACTATTGGGTTTGCCAGTGGAAATTCCAGCTGTGAGTTAGGCTCGCAGTGCGTCAGTGAGAGAGACTAACAACAGGACTCAAAGAACAGACTTAAAAAAAAAACATATGCTGACAGGGAGCCACAATTTCCTGGAGCTATTCACCTGCAAAAGTTCTTCCACTCAAAAGCAGCTGAGAAAGTCATGACACCACTAGATAAAAAGCCTGATGAGGGAAAGGACAGCAGCTTAGTGAGATGGAGGGGATCAGACACTGCTACGCAGTGAACAAGGCCAACACTTTCCTGGCAGACCGAGAGCTCCTTAGGTGGGCAGGTACCTTGCAGTGCAGTGGGAACATCAGTGTTCAACAGCCTGTTTCTATTATCATTTTGTGATAATTGAGGCAAATATTATGTAGTCCGGAACTTTAAAAACGAATACAGCTTTGTATCTTCAAATTCAGCAAACAATTTTCAAATATAACCAACATTAAGATTAGAGCAAAAAAGTGAAATTACAAAGATGTTATTCCATTGCTTTATCATATTTGCTTTAAGCATCTTATAATGTGTAATTTAAATGTTATAAGAGCAGGAATGCCCTGAAGGGCAGTAGAAGCCTAAACATTTCTCATATATGCTACTTTCCTTAGATGGACTCTTCCCACTTTCAAAAGCATTGTAATTAATTCCACTAAAGTGAGATCTTAGCTGGACAAACATAGGATGGTCTATGCAACACAATTTATTTCTGTCTTAAATTGTAACTTACTGTAGCCAAATTTGTTTGCTACCATGCAGCCACACTGCAACAACTTCCTTAATTGGAATTTTGTTATTTCTTTTATACACACTGTATCTTTATATTCCTTTGCGATGTTCCCTAGGTGTTCTAAAAACTTCTCTGAAGGAAAGCACTATTTCCTCATGACCTGAAAAATTATTTGGTGTTAAAGAAAATAAGCTAGTAATGGTTCCATCTCTGACATTACTTAAGTTGCCCTTTTTCTATGCAGACACCTCAAAGTCTGCAAGGTGTACATTTCTTTCTCAGAACAGGCTAGGTCAAGCAATGTTTTCCAAGTTTCCTTCCTTTCTTTAGAATCATCTTAAATTTACCTTTCTGTATTTTCTCATAAAATGTTTCTAAGCCTGTTTTCCACTCTGAGACATTTTCTTTCAGGTTTTGTGTAGTGAGCTAGTGAAACTTGTCAATAACTACAAGTCTTATTTTCTTGGTCTTCTTCAGCTACTCAGTTGGACAGCATAGAAAGCTATTTACAAACTCTGCTACAGGTATTTCATTTAAAGTCCTGAATTACCATCTGAAAATACCAAAATCTTTTTGTTGATGACATTTATAGCCAAAGGATCCAATTTTCTGAGATCTGAGTCTCAGCTAAATTACCTGCTTCAAGTGCACAACATGAATTCTCCCTTTAGACACTAGTGAAAAAGCGAAGCATAACACCAGTGTCTGTGAAGTTCTTATTATTTGCTGCTTCTGTTTTATGCTCGTTGGAATATATACTTCTAAGATCTGCCTGCAGTCCAGCACTGTATTGTCACAGATCAGCTGTGGATTGAGAAAAATGTGTGGTTTAACAGGTTGAATAGGGCATCTATTCATCTAACAGATATGTCCAGGTTCCAGGTTGGGTGACCTGTAGTCTTACTCCACTCTTCTATAAGCGTCCTTCTCCTTTCATGCATCTACTTTGACTGATATTACTTTTATCCATATCTTATGCCAGATTTACTTCCTGTCTTGGAAATGCAACGTTTCCTTACATAACTAGTCCTGAAACCTTGCTGAATGTACATAGAGAAAAGGCTCCGTTCTCCTGCAATTTGTCACACATCTTATATTCAAAAGGGCATTTTGGAAACTCAAGTCCAGTTTTTAGCACAGATAAAGCTAACTGAAGATTGCTTATAGCATGTGAACTAGTTCCTAGAAACTTTCTCATGCTATAATCAATTCTTCTCTAAAATAAAATGCATAAGGAATTCCAACTAACAAAATCTTGTTTCCTACTTAGATGTGTGTTATAGCTGATTGAGTATAAGTTGGTGTGTATGTTCTTCCTGAAGTTTATGCAAGGTTTGCTCATTTCATTCCAGTGTGGACTCTCCACGTAACATAATATGTGTTTGTGTTGCACATTCCCCCAGCTTCCAAATAGGAAGAGATTTCATTCCTGCTAATGGAGTCTATAGGGATCATGGCTCTACAGAATTTGATTTAAAATGCCCAACTAGTTCAGCGAGTTGCATACGGAGGAGGCATTTGTGTAGTGAGTGTGGAAAAGTATGCTGATTGAGGTAAAACAGGATAACAAATCCGTAGAAGTGTCCGGAAGAAAAATTTTCCTCAGGTATCTTACATGTTTCTCTCTTTAGATAATCTTTTTCCCCCTCTATAAAAAAAAAACAAAAACAAAAAAAAACAAAAAAAAAAAAAAACAAAACAAAACAAAACAAAAAAAAACAAAAAAAAAAAACCACAATGCTATTTCATACTTCTTCTTCTTTTCTGCTTCTGCTCTTTTCTCCTCTCTGTCTGTTCTTTCTCTGTTCACCTCCACTCCATATTTCTTTTCTAGGATGAAGGACAATAGAGCATTACTAGTTTGTGGACCTACAGGCATACATCACATTGTGGCAAACAAAACAAAAAAACAAGCTCTACAGCTAATCCTGAGGAACAAATGCTGGAATGAGCACCCAGTGGACAGTTGCCATAATTCTTGAAAGAACACTGTCTCACTGAAGATGCTGACAACTTGTCAAGTGGAGTGCTTGCTAAAATACACGTGGCACAAAGGCAACACAGATTTTGCTAGTCTGAACTATCACTCTGAAAAAGTCAAGAAATTAGCTTAAATCTTCTGTTCTAGCCTTTATAAAGTTTATTTTTGTCTCTTAGGGAAAACTGAATACTTCAAAAAATCAGTTTCAGTTTTCAAAGGAGGAATACTCTTATACTTGTTTAAAATTCCATTTAAAAATTCTTTCTTGTAAGTCATTTCAAAATTATCATCAGCCCAAACAATTTACTTGTTGTCCTAAAGCAAACTTGGAGTGAATTCAGCCTCTTACATTTGGAACATACTTCCCACCACTTTGTTTTCAGAGAGGCAGAGCTAGCAGCTTAAATTCTCAAATACAGACTCGTTTCTATGTTATATTCCATAACACTTAAAAATCTACAACACTCTCAATAAATTCACCTAATGAAGTAAAAAAAAAAAATAAAAAATTATGCCAGGTATAAAACTGTGTATAATCTGTCTCCTTGTTCTCATTATGGAGTGCTCCATCAGATTGAGAAGTTGCTGTCTAGTTTTGACAAGAACACTTGGATAGTACTGCATATGTAGCATTCCTTTTAAGATGACTAGACTTCAATAACCTTTATTATTCACTTTAATTAACAAAAACTACACAGGAAGCTATAGAGTGTCCTCAAAGACGAGCTTATAAATCAGTTCAAATCGTTAGCTGAAAATAGATGCTTTCCTGTAACTCAAATTTGTACCAGAGCTTGCCACAAAGAACAACTTTGGAAGGAGAGATAGGACCAGAAGGACAAAATTCAATAATTTTCAGCATCACAGAACTGTTCATATTGAAAGGGTGCCTCTGTTGACTGGCAAGTCCAGCTGCCCTGCTCAGAGCCACATCTGTCGAGTTTTGATCATCTTAGTTTGCTAAGCAAGGGGTGGCTTCAGGGTAAGCTCAGTGACTCATATTCTAAAGCCTTGTTTTACAACTTTTAAAAGTTGACATGTCTCATAGAAGTCTACTTTCTGAAGTTTATGACTGACGGGTGACATTCAAAGCTTAAGTGAACATCTACAGCATCAGTTACCGATTCTTTTCAGTATAAATAAACAAACAGCATATTTTATCTTCAGTTTAAAAGAATGATTATTTTTGGAGGAGCAATTGTTCTGATGAGCAGAGTCTAATAAAAGGAGTACTGATAATAAGCCTTTTCAGATCTGTGCAATGATCAATGGACATACAATATTTAAAGTTACCATTAAAAGCTGGATGTGTACCTTGAATTATGATTTTATTTACAGAGATGCAGCTAGGCTTTTTCCTCCATTTTTCTTTTTTAAACAGAGCTACAGCAAACCAACACTATTTAGAGATTTGCCTTTCTCTAAGGCACAGTGCATTCTGTATGTTTTGTTTGCACTCATGGAACAAACAAATTGTGTAACTAGAGCTTGCAAACCAAATGTGAAGTATGCTACACTGATCTGATTTCATATTCGATAAAGGACTGACATTAATTAACCAGACCATATTAACTGGTATTCTTAGTCTCTTAAAATCCATTGAACTTATCCCTGAATGAGTTTGATTCACCTACCCAAAAAGAAACAACCACCAGACAGAAGTTTCTACTAAGCATTTGCAACCTCCCAAACTGCAAACATACACGCGAGATCAAATTAAACTTGTTGTTTGTTGCTTAAATAAACTTCGAAAAAATCTTCAAGCGTGCTTCCTGAAAATTCATCTGCCAGAATTAAAACGCAAATTACCACCAAGGAGATCTTAAAAATACCTGGAGAGATTAAGCATTCAACCTTCAGAACATGGCAAGTATTACCAAGATTCAGGGGCATTTAAAATTCTCCAATTAAAAAGCCCAGGATATTAGGACAAGGCATGCCCATGTATGTGCGTGCAAAAATTGTACTTCACACTACAGTTTATTAGCAAAATACTTCACTACTTCTGTCAGCTTTATTCTACACAGGAGAGGCCTATACTAAATCTGTGCCTTAACTGTAGACTGGGCATGTGTCTGATGTTGCAATGTACACTAATTCAATATCTCAATATTGAATACAGGATTTACACAGCTGAATCCACGTTCCTAGTGAAGTTAAATAAGATTACTTCTTATATTAGAACAATAAAATAAGGTATAGAAATTCAATACCATTCTCCTAGGTTTTTTAAAGCATTAATACCGTTCTATGATTCAAACACGGCATTGTTCAATGCCTTGGTATTATTCACATTGTTTTCCTGTCTGGTAATCAGAGGAAGGCCTTGTCCACCCAGGAGTCCACCCAGCTGGAAGATTTACAGCAGGTTTAAAATGTCTTTTAAAGAATTTCAGATATAGTTCTCCAGTATATTGAGTTTTACTTCTTATTTGCTGGTTCTAAACATTACAGCACATTCCTAGCTTTCTCCCAGAATGGTTTCCTTTCACTAACAATCCTTGTAGTCTACTAAGTCAGAAGTCCTAGGGCAATGCAATGAAAGAAGATATTCCAAACATTTCTTTCCTCTTCCCTAAGAGCAGGTAACTGATCCAGCATATGTTAGTTTTCATTTCAGTGTAGTTAGAGTAGTTGGCAGGAGGCTTTTCAAATGAAATATGCACTTTTTCTACTTGAGATGCTTTATCTGATTAGTCCAAAGTGAGTTTATTTCATCCCTATGGATTTAACAATTCCACCTTCTTCTACCCTAGTAATGTTTTTTTTTTAACATGCTTTTCTACCACTGAGTGATAGGTAGTCTGAACACCCTTTCTTAAAGAAGAAATTTCAGCTGCAGAAGCTCTGGTATTTCGGGAGTTTAAGAACCAGATGGTCTCTGTTGCACTGAGGTGCATTTTTCTGTTCTGAGAGAAATTGTTTCCCTTTACTTTTCCTCAATCCTGAAAATGACTACAAAACCTACAGCCTTTATACTTCTTTTTTTTTTTTTTTTTTTTTACAGTAAGGGTCTGTTTCATCTCCAAGAACATTTGCCTGCTTCTCCCAGTCTACAGGGTCTTCATGTTCGATCAAAATGAGTCAGATTTACCTCACATGAATCCATGCAATATTATACAGACTGATGAGATGGCCTATAGTCTAAAAAGGTCTTACATTTACATTTACTTTGAGTGGAAGAGCCTTCTAAAATGATTTCCATTTAAGCTTTCACCACAGAGAAGCTCTTCATCCTTTTTTTTTCTTTCTCTTTTTTTCTTCTCTCTCTCTCTCTCTCTTTTTTTTTTTTTTTTTTTTAATATATATATCAATTTAGTGACATTTTTCTTCTATCCTCTTAACTGTATTAATTAGCAGTAAGCAGCATTGGATGTATGATGAAGTATTCTTTGTCGCAGAAAACTGAGGCCATCCCAATGCCCTCCTCCCCCAGTTTCATCATACCTCAAATTTTAATTCTTCCCATGGACAGTGTTCACATCCAGTGTGATAGGAGTGATGGAAACACAAAGAGAGAAATAGAGAGTGATTTTGCAATTCAAAGACAAAATTCTTTATCTCTGAATAACTTTCCTGGGTCACTAACTCTATCTTGCGCATTCCTAATCTTTGCCTATGATTAAATAAGGAAAAGAGTGGGAGGAAAAAAAATGATCAAGAAAATCAAGTTGCTTCTGAGAAAAAATATTCTCAGTTCTTTTTTTAAATCCTGTTCTGCTCCACTGTTACCCTCAGCATTAATTTCCTCAATAAACTTCAGCAAGTGAGGACTATTTATGAACCATGACCACCATGAAAACTTAATTTTAGAAATTATTATTAAATTACAGAACAACTAAGTTTGGAAGGAGACTCGGGAGGGCTCCAGAACAACCTTCAGCTCAAAGAAGAGTCAGCTATGGGGTCAGATCAAATTGCTGTCACATCCTGGAAATTTTCAAGGGTGGAGGTAGCTCAGCCTTTGTGGGCAACTTGCTTTAGTACTGGACAGATTATCTGGAGAAAAAGGTCATCCTATAGCCAAGCCTGAATCTCTCTCACTGTAACTAATGCCAATTACCTCTTGTACTCCCACTATGCACTGAAGTGAAGAAGTTGAAGAGCAGCAGTCTGTCCCAAGACAAATCTCTAGGGGATATAACTCATCACTGTCCTTCACCTGGACATAGAACTGTTGATCATAGCCTTCTGGCTTTGACCATCCACCCAATTCTTTATCCACCAAATATTCCAGCCTTCAAAACCATAGTTCTCCAACTTAGAGATAAGTATGTGGGGTGGGACCATGCCAAAGGCCTTTCAGAAGTCCAGGTATATGACATCAGTTGCTGTTCATTGTCCACCAATGCTACCACTCTGTTAGAGAAGGCCACCAGATTGGTCAGGCATGATCCACCCTTGCAAAGCTGTCTTCTTCATAACCACCTCCTATGTAGCAGTGGATTGCCATTAAGTACCACCAAATTGTTCCCATCCTCAGGCAGAACAAGATCCATTTTCTTAGCATCTCCTAACAAATCAAGTGCTCCAAGACAACACCACCTTGGTGGCCCTCTTTTGAACTTGTTGCAGTTTATTAGCAGCTTGCCTGTTTTTGAGGACCTAAAATTACATGCTGTCCAGATGTAGCCTCTTGAGTGATGAGCAAAGCAGGATAATCACTTCCCTCAGCCTGCTGGCTCTGCCATGGTTCATGTGGTCCCAGATGCTGCTGGCTGTCTTTGCTGCCAGGACATCCTGCAGGCTCCTGACCAGTTCACTGCCAAGACCTCAAGTCCTTGTCAGCAGAGCTGCTCCCCAGACAGGCAGCCCTCAGCCTGTATCATTGCTGGGGGTTCTTCTTCCATAGCTGCAGGACTTTACATTTGCATTCATTTTCATGTGCCTGTTTTTCATTTGCAAATCTAATGAGCCTGCACTTCACTGCCTCCTTCAGGCCACTAACAAAGAAGCTGAAAATGATAGGTTCAGGCAGAGACCCCTACCTGGGCTCACTGGCCTGTGTAGAGTGTGTCTAAATTAACCGCTGAAGCTGACTCTCCCATTAGCTTTTGTCTACACAACTGTTCATTCATCCAGACTGCAACATCCCAGGTTGGACACAGGAATACACTGGAAGGGCGTTGGCTATTATCTTCAGAAAAGTATTGTATTTAGCAAATAATGCCTTCGGAAAAACACAGCATGGAGAAAACTTTTTAAAGTTTCACTCACAGAAAGACATACTTTTGGCTCCAATATTTGCAATACTGCCTTTAATGGTTTTGATGAACTGCAGGCCTAATTTGGGTATCAGACCAGATCTTCATTGACATACCACAACTAAAGTTCTACATCAGTGTAAGCGTTAGCAGTGCCAAGCTCTAACCCCCCTCCCTGTTAGGTAACTCAGGGCAGCAATGGTTATCATTGTGTTTTTCCAGCCATTTTGACAGGACTGTACAACATTTTATTTGTGGTGAAATTAAAATACTCTGATGAGATTTGGAGCTGGGTGTATGTGTGTTTCTTTGAATAAAGCATTTTGAGCAGGACATTAGAATGTTCTTGATATGACATGTGCTAATCAGAACAGATGACAGTTCTGATTTCTGAGCAGTCCTAAGGCACTTGCCTTGTTTTAGTTTCTCTGTTTCCATATTGCTGGTGTAGTCAAACACAATTGTTACAATTAAACCTTTAGAGAAAAGGCACGTCAGTGTCTTGCATAAATACAGTGATCCCTACAGCAATATGTAAAATGTCTCTTTTCACATCTCACAGCTTCTATGTTGGCTTCTACAGTATTGTAATTAAGTCTAATTGAGTAGACTTATGAAGTTACACTAATGGTTATGTATAAGTACATGTCCCCCATAGCTATTTGTTCAAGGCATCTTTCATATCATTTAACTTGCTTCAATTATGCATATTATAATTTGCCTAGTGATGTTTTTGAATGATAATTTAATAAAAGTAAATGTGACCTACAGGATTTTCAATATCATTAACTTAAGATCTGAAGAGATTTGACATACAGCTCAGTTTCTTTCCACTATTTTTAAATCAGCTGCTATTTAAATTACTCCCTGCACTTAAAAACTTTTTTTCACTTGTACTACAATTATCCCAGAGTAGAAACAAAATAATGAGAAAACGGATTAACTTTAAATAACTTTTCTTCTATACTTAATATAACTAATTTAAAAGTTTTGAAAATGAAAGTCTTAGAATGATCAGTATATATATATATAGAAGGAAGCTCATTATTTGGGACCACAATCAAAACAAAAACATTGAAGTGTATTTCTTACCTTATTCACACAAACTATATTTTGAAGAAAAAGAGATACATCAAATTGCAAGTATTCTTTGGGAACTCCGCCTGTACAGTATAAAACTGTTCAAGAAATGTAAAATTGCTTAGCAAAACTTGAAAGAGATAGCCTGAAGATAAGTTTATCTTCCTTTCCAACTCACTTTAAACAATACATGATTTTGCCTACAAAAATTAATCCAGAATTCAGTTCCAACATGTAAGAAAGTCCTGAAAATACAAAAAGCACCACCCAAAACGATGCACGCATGTGCACAGATAAATTCTCTATTTACAGATGCACTATAGTGTTAGGAGTATCTCATTTCTTTTGGATCAGGATTCAGCAAACCAGTAAAAACAACTCAGATAAATATGATAAATAAATGCCTGTTACTTAGTGCAATCCTAGACTTGGCATTTTTTGTGGATGCAAAATCCATAAGGCATCTTTAGGCTGAGGAGAATTATCTCTAATACCTTGCTGTGCTCTGAAGTTCCCACAGCATTTGCTGTGAGGAAGTTCTGCTACACAATTTAATGTGTAACATAAGACAAAATATGTGAACAGCACAAAATTTTAACAAATCTGTGGTGTGTCTGAAAGCAATTAGAATGTAAATAACTTAGGAGAGAGATCCAAGTCAAAATCTAGCAGCTCACAGTCTGAAGTGTTTCCAGAAAGGAAGATACAGAAGATGGCCCAGAGAATGCTCACACAGCAGCAACACAGGGGAAATTTGCTGGGGTAGTAATGTGACTAAAGTCTTTATCTGGGGTGAAAAACACAAAGAGAAGCGTGGCACATCTGAACAAACACTTATATGGAAGTAGACTACCATAATAAACACTGGAGTGGACAGAGGTGCAGTAATAGAAGTGCTCTGAGGAGTCCTGAGGATGCCTTTGCATAAAAGACTGCAAGAATTTTAAATGCAAAAAAAAACCCCATAATTTTGTCTGAACAAAAAATGAAATGTTTCCTATAAAACTGAGAAAATTCAAAGCAACTGGAACAGAGAGGGAATCTAGGATTTATACAGAACTCACATGTCTGTCTTTGCTTCTTATCAACTCAATACCTTCCCTAACAGCAGCAAACTCTTGTCACCACATCTCTTAATTCCTGAAAAGGTCTGTCCAGCCACTCAGTGCCTCTCCTGGCAGCTCTGCAGTCTTTACATGAGACATAACTGCACTTAGCTCCCTATTGCAATTTCCTTGCTTACCTAACCTTGCTGTTCATCAAGCCTGTTCTCTCAGGGATGCTCAGTGGCTCTCCTAACCTCATCATCTCCTCTGCCCTAGCAGATCCAACCTTGCTCCATCTTATAAGAAGAGCATAGCTTACTTAGTAAAGAAGAATACATAGCTAAAACAAATATAAACTGTAAAATGCAGCTGGCTCTTTTTTCTTTTTCTTCTTCAGTTGCTGCTGAGATGAGTAATTTAATCAGTCCCAAGGAGCCAAAACATGACATTTTACTGGGAGAAGGAAAGGACCATGACATTGTGCAACTTAGAAACTGACTCAACATGGCACTGGTCTCTTAGAACCTACTCTATCCATATCACTGAGAATGAGACCAAGGAGATTTGTGTTACACAGATACAGATGCCCTGGAGTTCCTTCTTCAAATAAGGAACCAAATACTCATTAAAAACATTCTGTCCTAAATGCTGAGTATATACATCAACAACTAACCTATATAAAGGAAAGAATTTAAACTGAATTGAAATTAAGAAGCAGTTGCATGAAGAAATTGAAACAAGCTGGTATTAAAAAATGAAATAAAAGGCAGTAGAGGAAAAGACAGCTAGTAAGAAAAACCAGAAAACAAACCTACAATTTCCCAAATCACCACTTAAATACCTGTAGTCTATCAAGTACACACCTGTTCTCCACAAACTCCTGCTGAGCACATAAAAAAGGAACCAAACAATTTAAAGAAATGTTAGCAAATGTAAAGATCACAGCCCTATTCATCACAACTACCGGAACTGAAGAAAAACAAACTGATAAGCCTTTGTTTTTCTACAACTGCATGACGACTGCATATAACAGAGCCTCCCCATCTTCTGCCACTGTTAGCTGTGTTCTGAGTTTCACCCAAGGAATAAAAGCAGTAGCATTTAAGCTACTCACTACCTAAGACACAAACTCAAGCCATACTATAGGACGAGGATAGATGCCCCGTTTGTTAACAACTGATGGAATGATGAGTATTAGTTTTAATTTTTCTAACCAACATGATAGGCGGCTCCTCCTCCAGGGAGTCAGGTCTCAGGAGATGCTGGATGCATTGGCCTTATTACTGAACTTTTACTACAAGCCAAAGCTTAATAATATATCTCTTAAAACATATCTAAACAGATTGCTACTTCAGGATTCCAAGCTAGAGCAAGAAGTAATGGTTTGAAACATGGTGATTGTATGTTGAGAGTCATATATTCTATGATTCTATGATTCTATTAACAAAAGGATGCTCAAAAGAATCAAATCACAAATGTGTAATTAACCTTTTGTACAACTTATGTCTGAAACTGGGAGCCCAGCATAGAAACTCAAAATAAAGTAGAAGGACTGTGATGCCTTTAACTGAGCATTTCATAGTTACAAAACTAGGCTGCACTGTTTTGGACAAGGAAACCTAATCATCAAGATCAAAGAATCAATTTGAAGACCAAAATATTTTAAAATGGAGGCACAAATAAACTATACGAAAATTTATTTCAAGTGTTATTCTTCCAGATATTCAGGTGGCTGGATTTAGATTTCAGAGGTAAAAATCTATGCCATCAAAACATACAAAGGAACAGCAGGTTTGTTATCTTATAGGATTATCAAGTACTTCTTACAGAAGCATTAAGAAACACCTCTTTGCTAAACTTATTTGTCAGATACTTGAGTGTACAACTCTAGATGACAGTTATGTAACTTCCCAAGGTTTATGTACAGCCAACAGTTTTCAAAGGATGCAAATAAGTAAGCCTTCCAGATTAACTCAATCCTGGGTGTCAATCATTTAAGAAATGATTCCGTGCCTTAAGGGGAACAAACATTAAAAAACTTTCACCCCTGGTGCATTCTACTTCATTTTTGTTTTGTTTACCACTAATGGTGCTGTAAAGATGTTATTGTTCATTTTGGTATTTTTAAATCACTCTTTTTAAAAGCTGGCATGTGACTGCCCTGCAGTGAATAAGAGTAAGAAGCTGTCAGTTTGATAGGACTGCTTAGAGATTGCTCTTTCTCTGTGCTGTCACTGTATGTGAGATGCACACACAAGAAAGCTACTGAAAAAAAAATTCCTTAGGAATGAAACAACTCCCTCCATGCCATTGTTACTGTTGTTTTTTATTGTGTTACTGTGAAGCTCCATTGTATTAAATGCTCTGGAAACAAAAAACAAAAGTTTGCCCCTGCTACCGAGCCCATACAGCATAAGTCATTAAAATTAGTTTCGCATCATGGATCCCAGACGCATAGGAAATAAATCAGGACCTGTAGGAGAAAGCTGAAAAGTCTGCTTTGCTACTCAGTACTAGCTGCATGTCACGCAAAGTTCATGCTTTTTACTGAAAAAATGACAGGTCAGGGGGGTGTCTGTATAGCAAGGCAGCACCACCCTTCTCTAGGTGACCAAGGGATCTCACCCAGTGAGCAGTCAACAAAAAGCTGAATTCAAGACAACTTGTACAGAGCTGTACAAGGTTATATTGGTACATAAATCCCAAAAACATGCATTTGTCCATTTTTTTTCATGGACAGAATAGATCTGGTCTTTCCCATCCATCTGTAGCTTAAAATACTACAGACAGTACTGCTGGAATAACCTGAGATGGACTCCTGAGGTCATCTTCCTGACAAAAGGCAGGATCATCTACACTTGATGCAGTGATGCTGCAGCATACCAGCAGCAACTCTCTAACATCTCCCAAACCCCAGTTACCTACTCGTCTTCTAATAACAGATCTTACCTGCTAAGCCTATAAAGTTTTAAGCCATAAACAGGGGAGATGGAGACTCAGTTCCTCTTTACAGCAGCGGCACAGGCAGATGAAATATAATTTGTCTGCTCTCAGATTTATTCTTCTCTAGCTAAAATTCTTCAACTCTCTACTATAACCTACAGTTCATGTTTTTGATGTCTTTAATCATTCTTACACCTGCCTTCTAGGATCTCTCAAAATTGGTTTGTAGCTTTTTTAAAATACATGCCCACAGCTGGACTCAGAACACTGTTTGGGGTCTTGGCAACATGAAATAAGGCAGATGGATGCCTTATCTTTGTTTTGCAGGCTCTTTTGCTTGTGCACTCATTGGGGTGCTTGCCTTTTTCTTGCCCATATGACATTGTTGACTGACCCTCTGTTTGTGAGCCATTAACATATTTAGATCATTGCAGTAATGATCAGTTCTGCAATTCATTACTCCTAAGTCCTGAACCTTGCTTGCATGTAACCCATTATGCTGCATCTTGTCTTTTTCACCTACTTTACAGTTTCTCATTTTTTCTTCACATGCTTTCTCCAATCTTTTTTATTTCCTACCATCACATCACATTTTTGTGTAGGTATTGAAGAAGTTCATTCCTTCAGTGTTAGCATTCAAATCCTTCATAACAAGGCTTTTAATTCACACTAATCAGAGAGAGAAGCGTATACAAGGGGCACTGCCATACAGTCATTAGGTCTCCACCCCTGCTTTACCCAGCAGACTTCACTAGTGAATACCTATTCTGAAGCAGCAGCAGTACTACTGAACCTATCCTACCAACATAATAGGAATGATACAGACAGTGAGTCATAGTGATTTTAACACTGTGAGAAGATATTTACAATACAAATTGGGGTAGAAACTTCAAGGTCTCTAGTGCAATCATTTACAATTCTGACAAGAGATTCAAAGGACAAACTCCCAACAGAAATTCATTAAAAACTCAGCACCTTGTCTTTGGCATGGAAGTCAGTGAGAAACACACCTGATCATTTATAATTTATAATTATAACGAATTGATAATTATGTAGAAACACAAAATGGCCTGGGTTGAAAGGTACCACAGTGATCATCTAGTTTAAACCCCCCTGCAATGTGTAGGTCTGTCAACCACTAGACCAGGCTGCCCAGAGCCATATCCAGACTGGCCTTGAATGCCTTCAGGCACAAAAGTGTCCTGCAGGCTAGGCTGACTCTCTTGATATTCAGTTCCCATATGGACTTCAGGCCTTTCTAAAAGGATCTTTTTACTATGAGAAACTAATTCAAATACCAGAAATATTAGCACATCTACTGCTGCTCTTTGTTGTATAATAGCCACTTTGTGACTTAGGAAAATGAGTCTTACAGGAGTTCTACAGAGCTGGGAAGTTGAAAAGGTCAAGTTGCATTGCTGTGAACATATCCCTTTCACACTTTGCCATTGAAACACTACTACTTTCAGTACAGATCTAGTTCTGTGTAAAAAAACCCACACAGCTAAGAACACCAAATCATTCCTCTAGGATTAATTAATTTGCCAGAAATCAACGAAGATGTTTTAGAAATAGCTGCAGGCAAATGTTAATAGGAGATTAATCTTTCATGCCTTTGGGAACTTCTCAGACAAAATGAAGATACATTCAACTTCCCTTTCAGTTCAAGTTCCCTTTCAGGGAAGAAGATCAGCTAGTTTAAATGCAAACTTTTGTGATAAGTGGCACATTTATCAGAATAGAAACAACTTTTGCCCAGAGCAAAAAGATTATACCTCCTCATTAAGTCAGTTAACACTAGCAGCAAGACAAGTTTCAGCAACAAAGCCTATAATAGTTTTGCCTTTTAGGTGGACACAAAGAGAACAGCTCAGACCTGTTTCATTATGTGACCTGCTTTGGACCCTCTGAAGCTGGCAGGAGAACCTTTGCAAGTAAAGGTAGCCATTTTTAATTCCTTCGTGGCATGCAGCTGTCATGAAGTTCAGTAATTAAACACTTAATTCCAGAAACTGAAGAAAGAAGCTACTTCCTGGAATGCTGACAGCTTAATGTGGAAGGGTGAGAAGAAGTACTAGTGACTGGTAACAACAGCTGTGACAGCACTGGCCCCACTAGCTTGGTATTTCACTCCAGCGCACATCTAGTCCCTTGGGAGCTGCCCGGAAAGGAGCATGGCCTGACCTGGGCAAGGGGGGCCCTTTCTCCCTTCTCCCAGTGCTTTTGCTACCTCTATCTGAACCTGAGCCTCATTCCCTGGCCAATTTATTCAAGAAAAGACTTCTGTACTGAAACACTGTCTTTTCCAATCAATAAGGAGTAGTCTTTCCTAACTTGGAAAGCGTAGGCAAGCTATAAAGTACACATGGTTCATAAGATGACACAATATGAAATCCATCTGATACACAGAGAATTCCTCTTTTCACTGCATCAGAGCACAGAAATCCTGCTACCAGTTCTTGAACCCTAACTTAAACAACAGTGCTCTGGTGTTCCATGGAATCCCTGAAATTTCAGTGCCTGTCACCCAACAACTGAGTGTAGAGTGTAAAGATGGTGGCTAAGTTGTCAAGCAAAAAGGCTGGCTTTGCATTATGACAGTCTTACATGTGTATATGAGACTATGAACAACATGCATTTTGAACAGTATTGCACCCTAAGAAGAGCAATCACTCTTCTCCTTACCTCTCTTTACAAGATTCATCCTTTTGAAGAAAATTAAAGTTATACTCTCTCTCCAGAAACGAGATGCCATAAGTACCAGGATGATGCAAGTGATTAAAATGCTAAGATATTATGTAAAAAAAATGTTTAAAAGACCTATTCATCAGAAGCAATAAGTAGTTCAAGCCTATGAATACAGCTCACATGTTACTGCTTTTCAGAAGTTCCTGTTCTGTGATTAATTGTTTACATGCTGTTCAGTGTTAGGCACTAGATAACACATTATTCTTAGTGTTATGACAATATTCCCTGTTGACATCTTCTAGCTGTCTACACTTCTTGCAGGCAGACTTGGCAAACATTTCTTGAATATATAATGTTTGCTCACTCCTGAGTACAGTGTTAAAAATTTACTTGGGAGAGATTTTAGAATCCATTTTGTGGCATGCTTGCTAGTCCTCTTGCACTGTTCTACATTATTAATTTCAGATTAATTTCACCCTCTGGCTGTACATGGTTAGTGGAACTCCCTGTACAAATACTCCATGCAAAATGCTGTATTTACAGTACTTTCCAGGCACATATATCTATATTGATAAAAACCAGAACACTACCGTTAAAATCTATGCATTTCATAGACAAGACTGGAGCAACTTTATAGACTGTATTTCTGTGACACACCTTCATATTCAATGAATACAAACAATTAGGATTCTTCATCTACAGCAGGACTGGATTGTCTGTCTGAAGCACAGTAACAAAGCAAGTACTTTTCCACTGTTTCCTATGTAATTTTCAGAGTGCAGTATCCAAGCACAGTAGAACTAATACCACACTCATAGCAAAACTGTGAATCTTTCTTATGCCTCACACTTTTTTTCCCCTATCTGACTGCTTTACACCAGAGAGAAGAGGAAAAACAGGCTGTCTATGCAGCCGTTTACAAATTCACTGAACACACCACTGGCTCACAAACCCGCTTTAGATAAAAGATGGTTATTCTTTTCTTCAAATGAAAATAAGGCAGCCCAAGAAACTGTCTTGTTATCATTTACTCTGTAATAACACAGCGAATGCCAAGGCACAGCCATTAAAAACTGGGGTCCATGTGTATAGCTGATGTAAACAGAGATGAGAAATACTTTGATAAATTACAGCCAAGGAGCAACCTTCCAGCTCTTTTTTCAAAAAGGCCAACTATTTTTTTTTTCAGGTTATCTATTTGACAGGAAAAGAATACCTGCCATCTCCTAACGTGCTACCTACATCAATCAGGTACTCAGATGTAATGGCAAAGAAGGGCAGGAACCAAACAGGCATGCCTGAGGGCCTTTACTAATAGTATGTGCTAAAAAGCAGGCCTGTGAAGTTAGAAAAAAGAAAAAGTCAAGAGAGAAGCTATCCAGGACTGACTTTTTCTCCATACCAACAAACAGGCACAAATCTTCAATATGTCAGAGCAGAATACTGTAGAAGTAAAGACAACAACCAGTGAGGAGCGACTAGAAAACAGGCAGAATATATAAATATATAAAAATACAGTATTTTTCTGGCTTCACAGTGCTGGTTTTACATGCCTGTAGCCATTGTGAGTGCTATGTGGTCTACACAAAAGTAACAGCAAAAGAAGGGTGGTACCACTGTCACCTTCATCACTGCTACAAATCAGGCCAAGTTTCTTACAAATGAAAGCAAGGGAATATTTGGAAGGAAATTAGGAGGAAAAAACAACAACAACAACAAACGGATGTAGTGATTGGGTCTGAGACGGAAAAAAATAATGAGGACAGCACAGAAAGTAATGTTTTAAACTGATCTGTTTCCTTATTCACGTTTCCTCAGAGACATAGGCAGTACAGTAATGCACTGAAAACAGCTGCCTTGTGACATGTTAACATTAATTAAACAATCACCTAGTTAAGTATTTAAAGAAATAAGGTAAAATGTATACTTAATAAAATTATCTGGCAGAAGATGATAAAGTTCCCATACCTGGCTTAACTGGACAATGTTTCTTATTTCATATAAAGGAATATACCTTTCAACTCAAGAAGCTACTTAGTGCTGCTGGAGTCTGTGTACAAAGCAATACACTATTGTGATGTATTAACTAGACAGGCTGAAAATGTTTTCCTCTGGCTTCCTAGTATTTGGTTGAAGAAGAAATCAGAGCCTGTTGCTTATCAGAAACAACCAACAGCCTACTCAGGTAATGGTGAATTCAAAAAAAAAAAAAAAAAAAGAAAGAAAAAAAGGACACACAGAATTATTTCCTCCATCCACATACACTGAGTATTCACTGAGCCTCAGCATATCCCTGTGCATCTCCTGAAGATATTCTTTTGAGCAGGGAGTCACATCTATAAAAGGAGATCATCTCAGTTACTATCTTATCATAAAGAATGTGGACAACAGGCTAAAACTAAGCATTGGTAGGCAAAGAAATAAAAATGAGACCGTGACCATCTAATTCAGGGAAGGCACCAAGAATTCCACCAGCTGAAAAACAGAAGAGAATTTCCCACATTCTCTTTCTCAGTTAATGAGGAAAGTAGCTGCAACATTCTTACTTGGTGATGTAATTCTGGGTATAAATAATATGCCAACTTATCCAATTTCTTAACATTAAATAATAACAGAATGATTCAACAATAGGAAGTCAGTTTATAGAAATCAACAATTAGTTCCCGGACAGCCTTTTTTTTGGGAAAAAAAGAGTTCTCCAACCCACACAAAGCTTATACTGACAAAGTCAGGAGACAATGGAGAAAACATGTAGGTCCCATTCATACAAACCACAGGTTCTGAGCTCTATCCTGCTGTTCTCAGGTAGGTACATTAAAACAAGTATTGTAGTATTATCCACAGGATTAGCAGATTCTCTTCGTAGCTCTGACACACAGTTTCTAAATTTCTGCCAATTTTTGGATAAAATATGAAAACCAGAGAAAAGCAGCTTGAATAACAAAAGCCCAAAGCTAATATTTTACGTAATATTTCAAGAAATTACTTTCCATCTTGAACCAAGATTAGCATTCAGGGCAAAGAAAATTATGTGGACTTAGAAAACTAGCTGGATATTTCTCCTCTTTCTATCTGGCTAGAAGAGTATGAGGGAGCCCGAGACCACAGCCATATGGCCAGTAATGACAGTCTGCTTGGTGTCACCTCCTACATTATTCTGAAATATGAAGGTTTTTATAACAAATTATTACCTGAACATTGACAGATAAATAATATACATACTGCACACGCAAGAGGAAAAATCAACATCCTTCATATATTTTTTTCCTCCTCTTTAGAATATTACAAGGTTCAATACATAAATATAACTTCATGGTTACTATTCTTTTCTGACAGTGAAATATGAAAGGATATATTTTCCTCCTTACGGATGCAGATTTCAAGGGCAGTGAATTTCATGCTTTTCTTTGCCAGAAAATTGTTGTGATCTGAATACACTTTAAAAAAATTACCATGCTAGCAAGCGATTAAGAAAAAAAAACATCATGTATTGGCTGAGACTAAATGAAAAGCAAATAATAAAGATGGGTAGAAAAGCAGCTGAAAGAAGAATTCTAATCCCTTTCTAAATTAAATCATTTTTTAAAAGTAAATGCCTAGAACAAAAAAATTGTGAAATATAGCTTGTCCCAGCCACTGTCTACCACTCATGTCATAATTGAATTTACTGACTTGAAGTTACTCCTGACTTACTGCAAACAAAATCACAATGAGTCTGAGCATCTGCCTCAGGGTGACCTCTTGGTTGCTGAAAGATTAAGGACCAAAGTGGCTGCAATCCTGTGTGCTCTCTGTAGCACAGCACTGACCAAAGCAGTCACAAGTATATCATAACTTACGAGTTTGGATGGCTTGTGTTTGTTTTGCATCACCAGAGCTTTTGAATGGAACCATGATACACGCTGGTCACTGCATCTCTACACACAACAATAGAAGTTGCAAAGACCAAAGAGCTGTAACACATCAGCACCCCCCAGCATTTTAGAAGGGGGGGGGGAGGAAGAGAAATGAGGAACATCACTGCTAATACCCCTCCATAGCTGAATAACGTTTAGCACATCACATTTATATTTGTGCCAAACAGAGAAGGGTTTGAACCAAAGAGCTGAGATCATGCTGACAGATAAAATTTTTTGTGTCACAAAAAATTCCTTGATTCCATTCTTCCTTCCTGGAAGGAAGTAAATCTTTCTAACAACTGCATTTTTTAGAGAGTCAAAACATTTTTTCAAAGACAATTTTTCTGCACAGATGCATCAATTTCTACATGTTGTACCACATCTAAAGGATAGTGACTACAATCAGGTGACAAGTGATCCGTGAGGCTGGAGGTGCAGACAATTCTCTGCTCCAACAGACCAGGCTGCAGAGCTAAGGTCAGCCTTAAAAACTGAGGCATCACTGTGGCTGCCAGCTGCTGAAATTCACACTGGAGTCCAGTTTTGAACAGAACTAGATGCAAGATATTTTCATTTGCATACATCTTTACATGGTGGGTTTTTATGTGCTCACACATATTTGGGAGCGCATGTGTACACCCACCTACACACGTATCTGTGAAGGACACACAGAGACAGGCTTGTTACACAGCCAGCAATTTCATTCTGATTCGAAATGGTATCTCTCAGCAGCACCACCACTCTGTATGCATCCCGACTGGAATGCTAATAGCCACTGTGCTTGGTCTAGTTTATAATCGGTGTAGCACAATCAAATTTATCATGATCGCAAAAAATGAGATGGGTCCTTTTACAGGTGATTTCTCTTCAACCTGCATCTGTAACTACAAAAATTGTGCTACCTTGCTGTGCTACTATTTTTCCAAAACAATTATTCTAGACACGTAATCAAAATAACAGTCAATCATCATCGCTGCTCCCTCTCACAATTTCTTTATGCATTGTTTTAGCAATGAAGAAATACAGCAATAATTCTGAAGGAAAACATTTTTAACTCATCAGTCACCAAGTTACACCTGAATCCACACCAAAATTGTGAGGTGAACTTGCCCAATCTTGAGACGTAGCAGTCTACGTATGACATAGTATACAAGATATTCATGAAACAAGTTCACAAGATCACTGCAGAGACACACACAAAGAGAGGGAGCCTTCTGTGCAGTGTGCTGCGCTGGTATCAATAGGGTTTACAAAATACAAGAGAACATTTGGACAAGGCAGAGCTGAACCTCTTTGGAGAGGATTCACCTGGGCTTTATCACCGCAGTGTCCCCGAATCTGAACAACTTGGCAGCCATATGAAAAGGAGGTGTTTGTGAAGCTGAGGACAAGAGGTGTAGAACACATTCAAGAACCAAAAATTCATTTATTGAAGCATGTGTTCTAAGGTGGATAGCAGAAGCACTCCTTAGAGAGGACTTTGGCAGTTTGCAGCTGCTGAGCATTTGTTCAGCATTCGAACATGATGCTCTCACAAGTGCAGAGAGAGGGCAAGATCCATTTCCTTCACACTGGCTGGGGAATGTTGTATGAGGAGATTCCAGTGGGGTCTTTTTCAACCATCTGTCTGTTTTCTCTCTAATTTAGAGTTAACTATTGTCCTGCACAATCCCAATAATAAGTGATCAGACATCAACTGGGTAAGTCCTGGCTAGAGACCTCAGGCTTCAGCAGGAAACACCCTCAGAGAATGTCCCAAGGATTATACTTCCACACTTCCACTTAAAGGCCTCCTGCACTGACAGAACCCTGCCAGGTATGAAGTTTTGATCACACACATCCAACTCAAGAAATAAATTCATTTCCATCTACAAATACCGTGTCCCCCTTTGTCACAGGTAGTGCCAAAAACTGATCTTGAGGGAAAAGTACCCGTTAATGTCAATGGATTTGCTCTTGGCATTCAGCTATTTGTTTCCTACTGATTGAATATTTGCCTAAGGAAGGACATGATCAAGCACCTGCATAACAGCTTTCTTTAATTCAAGAATTATAGGATGTTTGTAAACATATTGTACAGCACAAAAAGATCACAAAGTCCTCTGGATCACATAGTTCTCCTCTCCTTTATTAGTAAGAACTGGAAATTCTTTTCTTCAGGAGACTTCTAATAAAGAAAATTATTTTTAATACTAATTATGAAAACATAAAATATTGAGCAGAATGGAAATACGTTAATCTTGGTCCCTAAACAGAGAGACAAAGGGTATTTTAAGAGGTAGGGAAGGAGACAGCAAGCAAACCAGATAGACTGGAGTTTGCTAGCTATGTTTGCAGACTGCAGGAAGCTTGAAATACCCACAGGACACTGGAAAGCATGGCGCTGCTAATGGGGATCTCAGACAGTAGGCTGAACTTCCAGGCTGCTGTCTGGAAAGAGCCTCATTAGGCAAATCTGTTTGTCACTTATGCTGAATCTGGTGTCAATAGGATTCACCAGATTCAACAGACAAATCACAGTTTTCCACCATGAATGAAAAATTTTCATTTATTTCTATCAGAGCTTCTTATCTGCTTAGAACTGCTAGCAGTCCATGGAAGTTGGTTCCCAAAATTTGTTTGGGAAACGAGTGTCTCCTTTTTCTTACTAAAATGTAATTTCTGAGAATCCAGTTTAGTATTTCAGATTCAAATGCTCTCAGTCCAGGTACATGTAAGTGTGAGCTCCTCTAAACTTGACTTTAAAATGACTTTCTACTCAATTTTCTTCCCAATATTCAAAGCAATGAGCTTATTTCAATAGAGTATCTTGTTTAACAGCCCTGGTCAGAAATAACATTAAGTTGATATAATGGTGAAATACTAGATGATAACCCACCCTAAGTAAACTACTGTGAGTCATTTAAACTACCCAGTGTTTCACTTTTTAATTAATTCATTTAATACTCCTTTTATAGCACTAAGTTTTCATTGCAAGTAAAAACTACATTATACAAAAACAAGATTGTGCTTAATAATCAGAGAGCTAGGGCTAAAACCTGCAGTTCTCGCTAAGGCAAAAATCAGTTTTTACAACCCATAAGCATTACCATTAAAATAACCCATAACCCATCCATTACAATAAATAAATAAATGAAATACTGGTTTGGGCTGAAACTGATTTTGTTCTTTTGTGCTTGTTTTTGTTTTTATATAGTTTAACTATAAGTTAACACAGGTACAGTTTTCACCTATCTAGTAATAAACATTAATTTTGGCAACAGAGAATCATGCGCTCAGAAAGGGTTGATGTTATTTTTAAAACACGTCATCTATTTTCACCTCTAGAGCTGCAGTTGAAACCTAAACATCCAGTTTCCTTCTTCACAGACAGGAACAAATACCTTCCTAGAAAGTAGACGGAGTCTTGTCAGAGCACACACTTAACAGTGATAAAGCAAGTTAAGATCTAGGTTCTTTCGCTAAGGACTTGGCCGTGACACAAGTCAGAAGTTAACTTGGACCACCTTGTTTCCAACTCAGTGGAGTCCGGGAAATGAATAATTAAGATCCTAATGAGAAAGCTCCTTTTCTACAGTGCACTTCCAGGGCTCAAAATTACACTTACACTGACTTTAAAAACTTCATTACAAAACAGGGTGTGAAAACAATGGCTGAAAGGTAGTGTGGGTATTTTCTAATCTGTACTCAATAGAAAACTGGGGAATATTAAAAAAAGACATGTTTCAGTGTCTGATGTAAGGAGCCATTGGTACCTGCATGTGTTCATGGCTGGGAGCTCACATACTGGAAGAGAACAATGTTCCACATGGATCAGAAGTCTACAGACACCTATTCTTTTGCTACTGGATAAAAGGGTACTGAAAGGTTAGTGGTTGGGAGCTCTCCGTGTAAAAAGAAAAAGTGTATTCTAAGAAATGGAACTAAGTACTGTTCAAGACATTGAGCAGCAATTCAAAAGATAACTGGGAGAAATAAAGTCTGTACTAAGTTGTACTACTGCAACCTTTGTCTTACTAATGATAAATAACCTTTAGGCATATTTATTCTTCCCCAATTCTATTCTGTCAATATACAAATGGAACATTATTCTCAATTTTTAACAGCATAATCTGCTACACATTATTACCTCTAGATTGCAAGTAGGAGCTACATCCTCCACTTTGGTTGCAGCACCTGGACTGAAAGGATGGTAATGTGAATAATGCTACTTTATTTACTAACGTGTATCATCAATTGTCCATTCAGTGGCAACAGATATCCTACCATCTCCAGCTCAGCACTACGATCAAGCAAGTATATGACTGATACTATCTCATACAGAGTTGCTCTGGGCTTTGCTACGTGTTCAACATAGACCCACGTGTTTCTGTTAATTCTAAATACTAGCTACAAAATTTGAAAGAGAAAACAGATCTGGCTGCTGAATTAAAAGTCATTTACCATCAATTCCTGCTTCTTCCACCCTCTTCAATAAGTTTACTTCTTATACTCAAGCATTCTGGCCTCAGTAGAGCAGAAGATTTAATCAAGGATATAAAGTTCACTACACATTAATGTTATTTTCTCCCCCAGATACATATCTTCCACATGTTCATTTCTATTTTCATAGTTATTTCCTCAATAGATGATTTACAGACCAGTAGAAATAAAAGTTCAAATGTATCTGTAGTGAGGCTGCAGATAGTAATTAGGAGCTCTGCTTTGAAAGCCAGTGGGATTTAAGATGGACTGTAAGGGCAGTATCCCTTCTGTATTTTTCATGTATCACAAAATAAATTAACCTTACATGGAACCATAAGAGCTCACATACATATTCAGCTAAAAATGAACCTGGGGAGTCTTCTAAAATATAGCCCAGAAAATCTTTTAATGGCTAAAAATTCCTCAGCTAGCTTTCTGATGTATAAAACAGACAGTTAGAATGCAAGCTATTACATAAAAACAACTACTCAACACAATCCCAAAGCAAATTTTAAATCTCCTAAATGCTTTCATACTATTAGTGTGTGTACTTAAAAAAAAAAAAAAAAAAAAAAAAAAAAAAAAAAGATCTTTTAAGAGAATTTTCAAAATTTAGTTATCTCATGAATTTCAAACTTCACTGGGATGGCAGCCCTCATCTCATGACCAAAGTTTTCAAAAACACAAATAAATACCTAAATTAAATGTCCAAAGTGTCGCAGTACTTTATTGGGTATTCAAAAAAGTAGTCTGAAGAGCATTATTTCTATCAATTGCTTTTGTTTTTGTTTTTTTTTCCATTAGTCATCTGTTGATCTGATATTAAGGAAATATCAAAGTTGTGCTACCGAGGTAGTACATGACAAAGAGTTTGCCTAAAAACTGTCCCTCCATCTTTCCATGTGAAGCTGAAAAACATTTCAGCTCATACACATTGTGAGAATCAATGGCAATGTGATCAAGAATTGTCTTTTTGAAGCATTTTTTACTAGCTGAGAAAACAACTTATTAAAAGAAGACAAATTCTTTTCCCCTGGAGATGTGGTGGTGGTAGTGAGAATCTGTTAAAGGAAAATAAAAGTAAAAATCAAGCTCTTCAAGTAAATAAAGGCCAGATGCAACAAGTGCATTGCTTGGAGGGAATGGTTTTCTCATCCTTCACAAGGCAAGCAGGAGTTTGGCTCCTTCAGATGTGCTGAGTACCAGCATAAGAAACATCAAAACTCAAAAAAAGATTGCTACCACCAGGCGTTCGTCCAAAGCTTTAGACTAGGAAGCAATGCTGGTATTTACTCCTCACTAGGAGATTTCCTAAAGTAAATTCTGAGAGCCTTCACTGACCTAGTACATAACATACTCATCAGACTTTAAAGCCATTGCTGATTCATTTTTATATGCAAATAACTCTAATTCAACACCTGAAGTTGTACCAGGAAGAAGTTATGTCTATCTATTCATTTCCAACACACATCTGTTCCCCCGTAGCAGAGCACTATATATGCAGAATATGCAAGACAGCAAGCACAAATTCAGTGGCATATTTGGACTATTTCACATTACAGGAACTTTCTTTTACACTCATACATTCCACAAAAACAACTTTGCATAATGAGTATTTCATTCAAAAGAATGAGTGCAACAAACTATACATGCAAAATGATTGGGGGTCATAACCACTATATTAATAAACATCAGGCAGTAATTTCCAGCATTATGCCATAATTTTGACATTTTGGCAAAACTGTTTATTCACCATCTGTTTTTAAATGATCCTCACAGGTGGTTGGCTTACTGACAGACACCTCTTGCATTCTGTAATATGTATTATACTTCAGTTGTTATAAAAAAATAATTAAGTAGACGATGGCAGCTACCCCTAGAAAGAGGTTGACAAGTTCATCAGCCATTATTCAGCAATCTCATAACAAAGTGTCAAAATTGGCTACAGCTAATGTTTAGCACCAATACTAACTACATACAAGAGAAACTTCAAACATCTTTTAACTTGTGATATATTGAGGCCTGGATACACAAATTGACAGCTCTTAGACATCTTTATAATTTATGACAGCCTGCTAAATAATCCATAAAGCGATGGGGGGCTGCAGTCCAACAAAAAAACCCGTTTTGTTGCTGTTTGTGCAAGAGGTGGGGGTTTTGAGCACTCATTAACAAGTGCAGGGTATATTTTAGACTCAGCATGCATGCAAGAGTACTTATATCTGAGTCTTTCTGAATATGGGAGGTTATGGGAAAATAAACCTTTAAAACTGGAATTAAAGTATCTCATGCCTGGCTACACCAACTGGCTAGATTTGCAAGTTTCTTACTTGCAAAGTCTGCTTTGTGTCTGTTAAAAGGAAGGAGTCTCTAGTGGTATAAAGTGTGTTAGTCTACAAGAGTAAGAGATGCAGGATCAGAAGCACTATAATGACTGAAGGTGACTAATGCAGTTGCTGATTACCCTGAGTAAAGCAATAAGAAAAAATACAGAAGTCCAATCTTCAGAGTCTTTCAGCTCCATCAGTTACCAAAATATTCATCATAAAACTCATTTGTAGAGGTGTGCCTCCGGGAAGAATCTATTTCTTATATTTAAGATTACTCTCATTTACTTAATACTAGGAAAAAGAATTTCAATAAGGAATCTATTTTCTATTTTTATCTTCAGCAAGACCAGCACAGCCCAGTAAATTTTCAGGTGGGCACAGGACACCTGCTCCAGCTCTCCAAAGAGGAGTCAGTAGTTCTTGGGCTTGGGTACATTCAGTCCAGCAGCCACCAACAGGATCATCTTCATGTATGGGTGCAGTGCTGGGAGGTTGGCCTGGAGGGAAGAGTTATAGGCCAGATTGGCCAGCTGGCTATTCCCTGAATTTCATGTAGAAGGATGAGCAGCTTTCTCTCTGCACATGATTTAATGTTGCTTGAAAAATGAAGAAAGTAGCAAAAAAGATAATGACAAAAATAAGAGGAGAAAATTCATCTGTTTGTGTGAAAAGTAACACAGGAAGGCCTCCACTGTTGAAGCAGCTGTACTGATACAGAATTGAATGACAGGTCCTGTACTCCAAAGATCTTGCAAAAGCCCTGAGGTATTACAAGTAGTCATTAATAATTTTTCCAGGATGTTGTGTGTTCACAGATGGAAGATGTGCAAGACAGAGTGATGAAAAGAAGGATCTCAGAAGGTTCCATTCAGAATGCATGAATCTGAGGCACTGTGCTCCCCATACTGTCATGTGTATGTTGTGTTACCAGCGCAGCTCTTTTGTTTTGCACTATGTCTAAACAATTCCAGGGGAATTTCCTTGACTCTAGAATATTTCTCATACAGTTTTGTAATCACAAAGGTAGATACAGAAGGATGAGAGGTGCTGGAAAGAAGCAAGAGGAAGAAATACTGCAAATACTTTCTAATCCATCAAAATTTATAATGATCCCTTTTTTTTCCCCAAGGATTCCAAATGGCATAATTGTCAGACTTTAGAAAATGTTATTCTAGATGGTTATCTGATAATTGCACTGCCATCGGAAATTCCACATCAGAGCCTGCAAATCCTAACCAACATCTCAGAACATTACAAGGGCCACACAGGCCACACTTTCCTTTTTGGGAGGAAAAGACAACAGCAACCACCACTGTGCAAAACAAGACAAAATAAAAACCCTTACCCATTTTCCTCCTGCTTTTTCCATACTGAAAACCATACTACATTTTCCACCAGGAAGCCTTTGGGAAAAGATTAGGGAAAGCAGTGCCCAATTCAAACAGAAGAAGACACCTACAATGATCTGACGGAGTGTTTCAGTCACAACATTCTGCAGCAGCCAGCGGAAAAAATCCTCACCAGTTTCTTAGGGGGCAATATTAAGAAGCAGTCGGTTTGTCTCTCACCAAATAATAATAATAATTCTGTATGGCTTTGATAGCCTGTAATATACTAATTACAGAAAATAGTGCATGTCTGAAGATGAAAGAAATACATTTAGTTATCTCTGCAAATGTGACAAAACAGCATTTCTCTCCCTCATATATATTGCAATATTTTGTCTAGTCTTTTAAATTCCCAAAGACTGGCACTTCAATAGTTTTCAGATAGTTTCCTACAGTACCTTTCGTTGGCTGAGATTGCCACATGACATTCAGATTAAATGTTCATTTTTCTCGATCTCAGTCATTTTGTGCTACAGCTCATGACCAAAAAACGAAAACAAAAACAAAAAACAAAACACCTATATTTCAGCCCAATATCACTGACATCAGAGGTGTTTGAAGTAGTGTAGTGAATGGATTGAAGTATCCTAGATACTCATGCATTCTTGTTGCAAGTACCCATATTTTGAGAGGGAGCCTCTCTTCCACAGAGAGGGCAGGTTCCTGAGGGAGCCCTCTGCTCCTCAGGGACACACCAGTGACTTTTTGATACTGAAAGCAGTATGCTAAGGAAACACTGAGAGGTAAATCTGGCAGACCTCAAGTAATTGCTTCTTCCCATAAATTACTCAAGACATAAGTCTGCATTACAGAGCCCTGGAGATGAAGTCCCATACAAGACAGCAGGGTTCCTACATTTAGCACAGAAGCAGAATAAAGAAAAACACAACAAGCATGATCCATGAATAGCAGCAGCTGCCTTCTTATGCCTAAAGGCTTAATTATGGCTCTTTTTTTCTTTTTTGATTCAGTAACTCGTGTATTAATTTTGATTTACCTAATTCTTTTAGTATTTCTGTTGCTTGAAAAATTACCAGCGACAAATAGCATACAAACACCACTAGCTTACACAGTACCTTATAAAGAGTTTTCAGGACTATGAAGAATGATTCCTGCTTTGAGTTCCATCCAATTCAAGGACAAGTAGCATGATTTTATTTTAGTAACCATCTTTACCTGGCCTGAACTCAAAACACACACTGAGGTTCACTCTAGCTCTGCAATCAAATAAGACGTACTAGCTTAATCAATTAACCTTGTACTTGGCATTTTGTTTCTGATGCCCAAGACAAATATGCCACCAGAAAACAACAGGAAACAGTCTTCTACTCTAGCTAAAACCTGTATGTCACAGATAGGAGTAGTGACAGTTCAAAATCAAGAACTTTCCTACGTAGGCAATGTATTGTTAACACATAGCATTAGAATCAGTGCTCATTTTATCATATGCCCACTTGGTGTTTAGCTGAAGCAGTTTGTTGGGGTTTTTTTGTGGTGGCTGTCTGTGCACCAGCTTTCCTTCCATCCTACAGGGCAGGTACAAGAAGGAGCTGGTCTTGATGGAACCTTCAGTCAGGCTGTTTCAACACACTAAGTGTTGCTTCATACATACAAAGCCTTTCTCAGAAAGCCTCAAAAGTTTTTGTTCATACCAATGATAAGTAAGTAGCCAAAAGTCAATATGCAAGAAAGCTGCTGTATTAGTACTGAATTCTCTGTTGTATTTCCATTTTAAATTCAAGTCAAAAGAGGAGCACTGATCCATGCTTTTCTTTCCATTTGACTAAATTGTTCTGATGCATTACACTGCTAAACCTACTGAACTCTCAGGTACAGTTGCATTTAAAGGCTACAGAAAATTCACACATTGATAAGAATGCTTGCAGTGCCCTGCTGTTCTCTGAAGGTGTGAGAAATCTGATATTTCTCGCAGCCATTAGAAGCTCTTTGCAATTTATTCTTTACTTTTCTGCACAAGCCTCACAAGGCTTTTTTTTTTTTTTTTTTTTTAACCTCTTGTCCACCACACAATTACTTTGAATGTCTGAGCTGCCACCAGCTAGGTACTACCTCTTACTGATTTCAGGCACAGCTATCATTGTCTTATTCAGCCAGATGAAACAGCCTTCCTAGTACCCCAGAGAAGGCAATGGGACAGGGCTCTACCAATGAAGGATTTAGTACAGTCCTGATGAAAAGAGTGTCTCAAGCTGGCAGGTAGTATGCGGGGGGAAAAACCAGATATGGGCAGTTCTGGAGGTAATCCCTGGTCAACACAAAGCCAAGCAGTGCTGCAGCATCAGTGCTTACAGCCCTGAGGTTACTGCAGTGATCCCTACATGGTTTTCCTTCTGCAAAACACCTTTCTGTTCAGGGACTTGCAGACTTCGTCATAGTCACAACAGTTTTGGGAGTCCCAGATGAACAAAGGAGAGCTATGCTCCGTGTAGGAAAGGAAGAAGATTCTTAACATGCACAATTGCCTACAGTTCAAAGTATGAGTAAGAGATATCTCTATTATTTGCTAGACAGAAAGCTGCGACTATATTATCTTTATATGCCTGACACATGTTTCACTTCTGACCTCCAAGGTACACAGAAATTGCACACAATAAGAAGTAAAAAGCAAAGCATATGCATGTCTTGATAGCTTGATATTACCTTTTGCCTAAAGCAATTTGATATAATTAGCCATCTCACAAGTAAAACCTTTTTATTTTATTCTTTCATCCATTTAAAATAAAAACTGTACAGTGGCATGGATAGCTTGTCATTTTAATACTCTTTGATGTTTGCAAGCTTTGAAATATCATGTTCAAATTTGTATGCAAATTTGTGTTTCCAATTACATACTCATTAGTTCTTCTGGAACTTCATCTTAATATTCAGAAAATGTTTATGGCTTTCTCTGTTGTTTTTCAGAATTGCTTTAGAATGACACCCAGTGTATAATAAACAAATGAAGAAATCCATTAACACTCTGTAACTTTCTTAAACATCACATTTAATTCCTAAGGATGTTAATTCCTCACTTCAGAAAGTTCAATTATCTGTGCACACTCCATCTGATGGCATATTAAAAATCATAAGCAAATAGTTTTGTATCTATAGCATTTTCATCCTCCAAAAATGGCCACCTCCATTCACTTCTCACTTTTAAGTCTGGCGTATTTTTCACTATCTTTAATGAATGTTTTGATAGACAGGAAATACTGGTTCACATTCCTAGACACAGTAAAATAGCTACTACTGCCTAGACGTCACTGGAACTAAGCAAATTTATAGCGATTATGAATACACTTTTTTTTCTAGTTATCCACCTCCATTAAAAGCATGAATAACATTTTAAACTCCAGAGTGAAGTAAAAGTCTTATCATTAAAAAAATGCAGTAATCTCCACTGCCAGAAAGATCAACTTCTGGACGACACCGGGAGCTCACTAGTGAGCAAAATGCAGAATATATAGAATGACAGGAAGGAAGGAAGGAAGGGCTGAGAGGGAGCATGAGGGCAACTGGTGTGTAGCACCATTCTACCCAGCAACGATGGGGAAGCAATGTACCCAGGCAGATGCTAGTCTAACCTGGTGCCACAGATCTCCCTCCTCCTGGAGATCTGGCAAGTCCCCCAGCTACTTACCACTATCAGATTTCTCCTAATCCTAGAATCACTGAAGGTGGAAAGGACCTTTGAATGTTACCTAGTTCAGCTCCCTTGCAATGAACACAGGAACAATTACAGCTTGATCAGGTTGCTCAAAGTCTGGTTCAGCCTGATTTTAAGTGTCTCCTGGGATGGGACACCAACTCCCTCAACCTATCTTAACAGGATAGTTGCTCCTGCCCACCAATCATTTTCACAGTCCTCCTCTAGACCTGCTCCAACAGCTCCACAACCCTCCTCTACTATCCCCCCCCCCGGGTCTGGATGCAGTACTGCAGATGGGGCCTTACAAGGGTAGAGCAGAGGGGAACAATTGACTCCTTCTCCCTGTTGCCACCCCTCTTTCATGCAGCCCAGAATACTGGGCTGTCCCATTCCTGAATGCAATCAAGGCCAGGCTGGATGGGGCCCTGGGACAGCCTGGTCTGGTGGGAGGAACTGAAACTAGACAATCTTTACAGTACCTTCCAGCATAAGCCATTCCATTTAAAGTGATCATTCTAATCACAGGTTTAGAGTCAGGAAAACCATAGATGGGTTGGAGGTTAATTTGCTGAAATATTTTATGTTTCCTCTGGTTTTATGGCCTGGAGACATCAGGCATCTACGCTTTTGGGTGATCCTGTGTGGAGCCAGGTGCAGGACTCCATCCATTTCTCTACATAATGTGTCAGAGCAAAAAAATATTAAATATAATAACTGATAATGTGGCAGTGTCCTATTTAAGAGGTTGCAGTTTGGAAGACAGTAACTGGAAATAATATGAACAATTAAGACTAAAACTTACTGTACCTGTATATGCAATAGAAACTACGCAATATCAAGAGAAGACAGTTTATTCCTTTCCTTGCCCTTAAAGTGGATACAGCTCCACAGGGCTCCAATAAAGAATGTTTTTCTCAGTCTATCATTGTATCCTTCCAGTTTAGTTAAAAATTGTAGTGCACAGATCAACACAGAAATGGCAAAGATAGAGGCTAATTTCATGAAAATAAAAGCACATCAGCTTTCACAGCTATTCCAAGTTTTTGCTGTCAGCAAAAAGTGTGGAAAGCAAGCATTACATTGGCTCACACGCATCACCACTCATGCTAGCAGGCCTAAAAAGAACATGCTTCTAAGCAATAATAAATCTACAACAATGCGTTAAGAGTTTTTTAATGACTTTAAATTAACACTGATCTTCTTAATTAAACTTTTTTTAATTAAGGAGTAAATCTGTGCATGAACAGATCAATTTATTCTAGCATGCCACCAGCATACAAGATGGATACTACAGAAACACTAGCAAAGCAGACCTGAGTCTTGCTCCAACAGAAGCCGCTCTCTTCCTACAGGCAGACAGCAGTAATTGCAGTTCAGAGTCAAATAAAGAGTCAAAGTCAGATAAAATATGTAGCATTGCATCACAGTCTGACATTTGAAATGTGAAATGCTCAGCAGAAATCACCTAATTTTGGGAATCTTTGAAAATAATGTTGGAAATTTCTCCCTTGCTATGAAAAACATATCTTAAGGTAAGCAATTATTGAGAAGAGTGGAAACTCAGTGAGAGTACATGGAACAACTCTTTAAAGTCAGAAACAAATATTTATCAGCAGTAACTTTAAAAAATTTATTTAAAAATAATAATAATTAAAAGTCTTCCTGGATCTATTTTCTGTTTTTCTATTATTTTAGGTATGGTGAGAGCAACTACATGCATGAATTATCAGTACTTGGAACAGGATATAGAGGGAATAGAAATGCTTTTGACATTATTATCATGTACTACCCAAACCCATTATTTCAGAAGTACATGTGATTCCATAAACCAGATAGGGGTGTGGGCACCACCTGAGAGGTACTTGCTCTCAGGGTTGTTTTCCATCTGCTGACATCAAAGTGGAAATGAACATTGCTCATAAATTCCCACAAGGATGAGGCCAGGCCACCAGGACCAGGCCTGAAAACTTCACCCTATGGCCCAGCACCTGCCAGCACATCTGCAGCATTCCTGGAGGGAAGGCAAGGAGTCCCTAGAATACATAAGCCAAGCAGTTCTAAGGGCTTGATAACTGCAGGGTTGTTTCTTTTCACCTTTGACATATTTTAGGGCTGGGAGATGAGGGCATCTTCCTGGCTCTTCACCCTAGAGTCAGCTCTCAAGGGAGCAGTTTCTTTGGACTGACAACAGGAATAAGCTCTGAGCTCACTGTAAATACAGATAAATGCCTGCACTGTACCGCATTATGGGAAATGATTAGAAGTCACCCACTTCTCCTAGACTAGATCGTAGGATAAGACATTTGAGAACAGAGGTTGCAGTTCAGTTTGTACTACGGGATTCTTATGTTTGTTCTAGCCAGAATTTCTCACCAACTCAAGCTGATTCTAGAGAAGAATATCAGTAGCTTTTCATGCCAAAGATGTTTTTGTATTCAAAGCTACAATGAGTAATTCTGAAATAAGAATAATATTCATGTAATCCCTTCCTTCATAAATATTAAGTGATATAAAGTGTTTTGGGTTTTATTAGCAACATGTTTGTTACTATATAGTCTGCTCCCCTTACTGGAAATAAAAGCTAGAAGATCACACAGCATTCAGCTCGTGTCAAAAGCATTCTATAGTGCCACTTTCTTAAAAACTGAATTTGGAATTGTAGTTCAACAATCAGGAGGGACATGCAAGAGCTTAGAGTGCTCCCACACGTCTCCTCATCAGCCCTCGAAAAACACTGCTGGATAATGTCCATCCACTAAGGTAGGGCACAGAATCTCCTCTGCTATAGGTTTGAGCTCACATAATCCAGAACTTTCCAATTTTCTTACCATGATGATACGCATTAGCTTTCTATTTACTCTGCTAAATAAAGCCAAGAAAACTTCATATATTAATTACTGATTAATGCAGAGAAAATCCAAAGGGTTATTCATACAGTATTATCTGACACGTACGTGGTTTAAATGAGAATTCATGTTAGGAATGCAGCATAGCTATTTCTTTTCTACTGATGTAGGATTGGTCAGTAGAGTTAAAATCATATCAGGTTGCATAAGGTGACCCAGTGAACAGAGGATTATTCAGAATCTTCTGCCATATCTTTTCATTCTGAACACAGTTAAGGCATCTGGAAAAAGTGGTCTGGCTCTAGTACAAGGGGATGTTCAGAACTGAGGTGTGAGTGACGTTTCCCACAAAAAACTCAGCACACCCTCATTGCTCTTTAATGTTCCTGTTCTCACTCATGCATAACTATTATATCATCATAACCTTCTGGAAGATTGATTTACCTGTCCAACTGGAAGTTGCTTACTTGTCAGGATATTGGCAGATAATCTGCCACTAACCTTGTCTGAGAAGTTATTCTGTCATTCACATACAGTGACAACTTTTGCACTGAAAAAAAGAAAAAAATGTGAAGAGGTGCATCCTCTCTACTGCAGGTATTAGTTAAGGATGGTGCACTTACTCCTAAAATTGAGCAAAACAATTCCAAAGAAGGAATAATTTTGTCAATGTTTTGCTGAAACCTCAACACCAACGTCAAAAATACTCCGATAATTGTCTAACAAAATTTTTATGATCTTTCTTCTGTGCCTATAACTGGTTCACTCTTCACAGGGATTCTAAACATCTTGATGTCAGCAGACTCTCCCAGTTATGTTTTACACTCCTTTGAGCATTTCCTTCTGCTCATGCTATTGGAGCATTGTCACTATAAAGTAACGAGTGAGTGAATCCTAGAGCAATGCAAGCATACTAGAGCCATTTCCCTATACTTGATTGGTCTTTTCTTTCAGTTCCATTTAGGACATTTCTCTTTCTTTTTAAATTATCTGTCAGGACTGCAGCCTCTTCTGGATCATGACAGACATTCAGAACCACTCCTGTTTTTGGTAGCACTGATTTATTTATGAAGCTCTTATTGGGATAGACTTAATCTATCACAGGAATTGTTTTTTCCTCTCAGAACTCAGTATAGCAGATGTGATAAAGCACCTGTATAATAGGCTTTCTATGCTGCCGTTGCCCAAAGATGTGGTTTACCACACTCTTTGTGAATTATAGCTTCATTCCAGGCTTAAGTAAGCCTGGGTAGGGTGAATGAATTACAAAAGTGGATTGTGGAGATGATAAACACATGGAGCACAGTGGCTCAAGCTCTCACTGAAAGGAACAAATTGGTTTTTGACGTCAGACAGCAGAAGATGCTGCTCGTGTAAAGATTACTGAATGCAAATAATTGAGTGCAGTAAAACACTGGAGATGACAAAAAGATAATACTGTATTGTTTTTTCCTTTCCTACTCAGTCAGGCAGGACTAGGACTAGTCACCTCTGGGTTTGTCCAGCTGTATATCTTTATACTTTTATTCTCCAAGCCATCTTGCTCATTAGAAATTTATCAAAATTTGTTACATGAGAACCCAAGTGAAAAAATTGACCTGACACTGAATTATTTGGCCAAAGATAGAACATGTGCCACCTACCATGTTTAAATAGTCCAAGAATCAACAGTAGATCAATTTGTTCGTTTGCTTTTTTCCAAGACTGAATACACAGTTGTAACATCAACAGTGCATACCTTGTTCTCCATCAATTTGCCTCCAATCCATGCTATTTATAAGCAGAGTGCTTATTTCAGGAAGGTGTACATCTTCATCTTATGTAGAAACACAGACACAGGAAGATTTAATTTTTCGGTAGTTCACCAGATGAGTTAGATTGAAATATTCAGTCATTAAGGTGTGATCTGCCTGTTGATATAAAGAGATGTTTTTAGTACAGAAGAGGAGTCTCAGTACTATTTTTAACTCTAATACATTAAGTATCATAATTCACTGTTTGTGTTTTCAATTATACCATTTACCAATAAGATGCTACTTTATGACAGATTAATTTGTACATCTTCCCCCAGAGAATTTTTTTCAAAACATGTAAAGCATACACTAGGGAATGAGAACTGCTCTGCTCCCTATAAAGAGGATTACCATGAAGATCTGTGATCTCCTGTAATTAAGGCAGGATTACTGCAAGTTTGACAGCTTTCAATCAGCCACAAGGAACAGAAAAGAACTAACAGTTTGAAATGTATCTAAAATGAGTAATGTGAAAAAATGCAGACAACTTCAGCTGAAACGTCACATCAAATAACCAGTTTAGACTTTGTAGGGGAAAACAGAAATTTTGCATTTATTATCTTTCTCACACACCCTTGGCCTTGTGTCAGCCAAAGCAATAGCGACAACTGTGGTTCATTAAAAAGCTAGCATATGTGTCAACTGCCTTCTATATAGTTTAAAAGCCTTCATCCATTCAATTTCACACTCAGAATGAGACCCAGCAGATGGAGGGGAGAAAGGAAATATAACCTGAAAAGGGCATTTTTTGCAATTTCATACAATTTATTGAGTTTCCTCATCGGTAATGATTACACTGAAAACTCAAAAGAATCCCAAAGATCAGCTATTTATTACAATACTCAAGATTAAATCCTCAAGATACAAGGTTATATAAACTGATACAAAATTATGTAATCTTTTTTTCGGTGGCATGAAGGACATAAAAACATAATAACCGTAATAAGTAAACACAATATATTCGGTATGTTCTAGAGAAACAACCAAAATAAAGTGGAACTGGTAGCTAAAAGCCTGGGGCAAAGTCAGATCTGTTAATAGTTTCAGTTCATTTGTTTGGGAAGTACATAATTGTCTTGAATGAAATTCAAACGTATCAGATCTTTTCCCCAATTAAAAAAAAAATGGAGAGAGAGAGAGAGAGAGAGAGAGAGAGAAATGAAAATAATTAGAATCACAGAATCATTAACTTTGGAGAAGATCTCTAAGACCACCTTGTTCTACCATATAACTTCCAGCAATACTGCTCACTAAACTACGTTCCTCAGTACCCCATCTACACATTTCTTGAACACCTGCAGAGGGCAGTGCCAACTGCCAGATCATCGATAAAGATGTTAAACAGGATAGGCCCTAATAGCAACCCTTGGGTAGCACCACTGGATTTAACTCCAGAATCTCAGCCTTTTATTTATCCTCAGTGATTACTTTCCCTTCCTCATCCTGTAAAGCATGGAGATTCTCCTTAGACCCCCTCTTACAGTCAATATACTTGCAAAAAACATTTCTCTTTTTTCACTACAGTGGCTGGGTTGATTTCAACCTGGGCTTTTTTCTTTTTAATTTTCTCTCTGCACACCCTAGCAATTTCCTTGTACTCTCCTCTGAGTTGCCCATCCCTTTTTCCACTGGATGTGGACGCTTTTTTCCTGGAATCTCAGCAGAATTCTGTGATTCTGTGAAGTTCTCTGTACATGCACACCAGTCTTCTTCCCATCCAGTTATGGCAGAAGAGGACAGCCTGCTCCTTTTCCTTTAAGACTTCCACCCAGCCTTCCCTGGCCCTTTACCTTTAAGAACAGGGGATTCTCACTACAGGGTCTTGAATAGTTCAAATTCCACCCTCCAGAAGACCAAGGTAGTAGTTTATCTGACAATTGGTAACTCATATACGGTTTTGTGGCTAATCAGACTTAAGCCTAAAACCTCATCTTGGCTAAATGGTTATCCAAATTCAGGAATTATATTTAAGAAACTACTACTAATTTAACTGTTTTTATAATTAGCTTTCCGAAGAACCCAAGGGGGCTTATAAACAGGACATCACTGATGCTGGATGATTTTCTGGTTTTATTTTACCCTGAACTTTATTCAGTGTGTTCTCATTTCACAGTGGCACAGTGTTTTGGTGTCACTGAGCACAGGATGCATAGCAATTATGTATGTCCTAGCTGATTCTTTCTTGAGGTAGAACTGTTGTTTACCTCCAACGACAGATCTTAATATCAATACAGGACTTTTCCACTGAGACAGAAGATAAAGCACCTGGAAATCTTGCCGAACTGTACAAGCTTATGAAAAGACATACAGATTGCCAGCAAGAAAAGAGGAGAAGAAAGCAACACACAGGCACACACACCAGAAAACTTCCTTTGTATTTTAATCTGTTTGTGTGAGGATCATGGGAAATGCCCATTATACTTCTTGAGTAGAATCTCTATCTTTCATTTGGTCATGATATTTTTTCCCATAGAGCCTGGAAAAACCTCAGTCTTTCCACAGAACAAATGGCAATGCCTTCGGAAGTTAAAATAAATAAATAAATACATAGAAATACCTTTGAAGTCTTACCTCTTCTAAAGGTATTCAAAGCCCTTGGCAGTGGAGAGGAGCATTTCTTTGTAGGAAGCTCTCTGTATCCTGGTAATACACAAGACATCAGACTAGATGAAAATCTGACCACTGAAACAAAGAAGGAAGAGTTTAGTTCAGTGAAGAAACAAAGTGAAAGCTCACTCAGCCAGAAGCAAAGGCATTTGAAATCAGTTAGGCTTCACTGAGCTAAGAGGGCAAAACAAAGTCCAGAGCTTAGGTGAAGGTAAGCCTACAGGTCCTTCTAGGACTCTTCTCTACATGCTACCTATTACAATGTTTTGAAGATGCCATTTGACAACAGATACATAGCTTGACTGGATGTAGCTACTAGAGTAAAATCTTCTGTAGGACATCAGACTGATTGAGTACCCTCCCTGATACATAGGGAAGGGCTGAATAGAGATGATGTAGCTAAATATGCTGCTATAAGATTACATGGAAGTTTTCCTTTCCGTGTTACTTAATTCTGATCTAGAAAGCAAAGGAAAAACTGCATAGCAAACATATGCTTGATTAGGTTTCGCAGATCACCCTCAGAATCCACAGAAACAACACAATATCCCATATGAGAAAGTCATTTTATATATACTTTACCTCTGCATGTAAAAGCTATGTGAGCTTCTGGACTAAGTACCATAGAGCATTTTGGACTCTGTCCTTCACATCACTGTTTTGGCTTTTCACTATACACAAAACCAAGGAAGCCACCAATCTAAACTCAGTTGTTCACTGACATTTTCAACAGAAAAGTGGCCAGTCAACCTCCTCAAATCACTTCCTTAATTTTTGCATGGATGCAAAATGGATGACTGAGATCTTTATCAGAAGTTGATCACAATTATCTAAATATCTGAATTATCTATGAATAGGAACAGCATTTTGCAAGTTTATGGCTTCAGTTTCTAATATTCCCACATTTTTTGTATTTGTTTTTCTTTCGTATTCTGGAAGCTCCCTAAGATTTGAAAGCATTTAAAAAGAAAAGGCTTCCAGGAAACAAGCAGCTTTGTTTTCCATAAGGGATTTCTGAAACATCTTACTTCTGAAATGATCAAGCACTGTGATTACAGATTCTCTACATTCACTGCTTTGCTTTGCTTTATACTTTCTGAGATATACTGTAGCAGTGATGCTCCTTGCAAAGATTTGAATAAAAACATCAAAAGCACACAGTGATCTACATATCACTGCTTCATTTAAATGCTTCACCATTAAAGGCTCCATTGTATCTGCTAATATTAATGCTTTCTCTGCTGTTGTAGATTTAAGGCAGGCTGAGCTTTCTTTTCCCATCACGTATACTTTCCTATTTATTTTTATTTTTTACCCATCCACAAACAGTTTTAAAGTTCTCAAAATACACTGCCAACCAAGAGCTTGTGATAACAGCATGCTTCTCAACATATTTTATCTAGCCCTGTCTTATTATCTGAAATAGCCATTTCGTCTGCAAGGAATGTCTTCACGCCACTTAAAAATAAATAGTAGTCTCAGATCATATTCTTTACTCCTTCCATAAGCAGACAGAATTCAGCTAAAGATAAATGTATACATGCACTTTTTTTAAACCTTCCAAACAACTCAATTTCTCTTTAAAGTGCTTAGAAGTGCAGCCTGGAATATGTCTAATACATCATCCAGGAATGGAAAATCCTTTTTTTTTTTTTTGTTTCTCAAATCCACAAGTACAGGTACATCAACCTCAGAAATAAATGATTCAGTAGATTCAGTAAGAGTTTCAGACACCTTTGCGCTAAGCATTTTCTACCCTTCAGAAGAGCCCCCTAAGTAAATACAGGGAAATAGCCTTTATTCCTTGGCTAGGTTGATTCCTTAGCATTTGTGGTTAGGTTTGAATTGTACCATAGAAATATGCCTTCAAATATTTTGTAGTTTTTGTTCTCTTATGAATTATGTTTTTACCTCTACTTAAGCACTTCAAATGACTTTTGCAGATTATGTCTGATGAATTTTCAGTCAGACTGTTTTTTTTTAATAGATAATCTATTCTATTTCTCATAAGGTGATATTAACCCAGACAAAATAAACAAGTCAAAGATTTTACTGCTATAGAAGCGTTACTATCATAAAAGAGGCAATTTAGTTTGGTGTGGTTTCTCAGTGAATTTCACATTTTATTTAATAGAAGTTATGGACATCATAATTTAAGAGAGTATTACCATGGTCTGAATTGTTACTGAAAGTCAGCCTCATCAAACTCTTTGGCAGGCCAACATCAAGATCAATTTAAGATTTAACTGGTTGTTTTTATTGAGACTCTTACAAAGTTTATCAAATGAAATACCTGTTTGACAATTCACTCTCAGTATACATCACAATAACTTCTCAGACCAAAAACTTTTATAAAGACCTTTAGAAATGCTTCAGTTTATCTTCTAGGTGGCTTAACATGACTTAAATGGCCTAATTGTACAGCATACCCCTCAGTAGCTATCTTTTTTTGCAGAATGCAGAGTATAAGCATTATATCAAATAAACAAACCTCAAGAAAGTCTCATGCATCCTCAAACAATCTGGCACTCTCATAGCAATGCTTGGAAGAAACATAACTATACATACTATAATCAATTACAAATACTATTCAGATCTGGCCTGAGATCCAGCACCTGGAAATACCTGGTGTCATTTGTATGTAAGTGAAGCTGAGCACGTGATTGACCTTGTGTGAACACTGCAACTCCTAAAAGTTCTTGTCTTGACTGGCACATCCAGAGATGCTTTATTGATTAAGGTTAAAAAAAAATAAATCCACAGATGTAGCCTCAGCACGCCATACATTAAGAGAATTCATCTTCAAATACTGGAGACAGTTCTCCGGATGTTTTTTTAAATTCTGTTTCTGCACGTTTCCATAAAAACAGCAAGCAGCAGCACTGGTTCAGTAGTCATACTACATTACAGAAGTCTGATTTAGCTATTAAATAAGGCAGTGTGCTCTGAATTTCTTCTGCTGCTTACCTTATTTAAATATATCAACAAAACTGTTTCTCATCTGTATTTACAGAGCAACAGAAAGTAATGGTGTAGATCTTCGACTGAGTAGACTAAATAATTGCAGAGATATAAATATAGATCACTGATGAATTAGACTGGGTGCACCCCTTCATTCTAATTGAATGCTCACATGATGATTCATATCACTTCTTTCCAAGGAAAAACCCATGGTGAGATTACAACAGATGAGAAGTCTGTATAAACACAGAGATTGTTCTTGGCAGACATTTCTCCCCACTGCCCTCTCTCTGGAATGGAGATGAAACAGTTGTGGACTTTAAATGCTTTAAAAACCTGTAGTTTGAAAATTCTTCTTAAGAGCTGATATAAATCACCTTTGCTCCAACCTAAAGTAGTCGTTGCTTGCTTTACCCACATAACATACAGAGAACAAATCACTAACTTCCATTATTCTGCAGTTCTGGTGTACCCCTCCTGTTCCTTCTTCCTCTTTTCATCCTCCTGTTTCTCTCTCAAACCCATACTTTTTTACATAATTTGGCCTAATTAAACATAGGTTAAGTAACCCTCCAATTCAATTGTATTATTTTCATATATCATTATTCTTTGGTTATAAAAATAGTCATTCAAATTGGCAGATTTTACCAAATGTCAATAACTGATCTGGAGAACCTATATCAATCACCAAGTTTGTATTGATTTCAATTGTACAGTTTTGTTGAAGCTATAGTTCTTGGGAGGACTAACCACAGCCTTAAAGGGAAGTGTCATTTGCTTGAATATTTACGTATCTTGTTGGTTCAGACCTATTTGATGCTCTGTTTAAAATACTTATCTCCAGATTGGTACTCTGCTAACATCTGCATTAAAACAGAAAATGACAAACAGCTCACACACAGGAATTTGCTGGGACATTTTCTCTTCTGAATTATCCCCAGTTAAACTAAGTGTATGCCATAACAAGTTCCTATATTCTAGAATCAATTTTGGCATTCACCTTGTTTAAGATCATCCTGTATAACAGAACTGAACAACGGAATGAAGAAAAAAAAACGTGAATCATTAATATATGAGAGCATCTCCCTGTTCTAAAATCATGGCTGTGTTATAACCTAAACAGAAAGAAGGGTATGAATCCTGACATCCTCTAAGAATATCTTTGATTATGCAGGTTTCTTGTTCTGCCTTATTGCTGTATTTTTCAGTTTGCACTAAAGAAATAATATCATCAACTTGTCACTATGCTTCCTGTTGCTGTGAGAACCAGCTGTATGATAAACAGGACATCAGTCCCTTCTGTTTGCCGTTTATTCCAGGCAGTTGGAGCAAAGCATCTATGTGAAAAATGTAACTCTAGATTCAAACCCTGAGTGGAGTCATTTCATAAAGGCACATTTTCTACTATTTAACAGCATCAACACTTCCAGAGAGCTGTGATCTAGCCTGGAATACCTGAGGGGTAGCCTGAGCCTCATCACCTACCACAGCAGGACTGCTGAGAAGGACCACTCCTAGGCTGGTGTTTGACAGCCTGAGCAGGAAGCCATGCTGCTAAGCAAGCTGAACAGCTTAAGGTATTCTTAAGTAGACCTCTTTGGCCACGTAGGTTTCATCATGTGCCAAAGACTGGAGAGGATACAGAATTGGCTTGTAGTTACCATAATTATGCCATACTCGTCTTTCCTCTCTCCAATGGAGAGTCTGGGCTGCATACCAAATAATTACTGGGCTTTAGATATACATATAAAATCAATATGTTTAAATTGATGTCATTAATCCCTTCTTCAGCTTCAAGGAGTATGGAGTTATATGCTTACGTTTACATTGCTAGCAAGACACAACTTCTCAAAGTTAATCCTCACTCTGTCTGTGGGAGGAATAAGGCAACAGCCGAGCATTCTGTTTTGTACTCTGCAATCAGGTCACTTAATAATAATACAGCTGTGGTGCATTTCCTCCACATGTCTTATAAGTACATACCTTTTTATCTTTAGAAAGAAAAAAGATGTAAAAATAGAAAGAAAAATGTTTGAAAAAAGTTATCTGCGTCAGGGCCGTCTCATTCTCATGATCATAATCATATTTTCTTTCACAAATACAAAATGTCAACACCTCTCAAAATAAAAATCAAAACATCAGGATTAATAATCACTGCAACTACCCTTAAAATACACACATACAAAGTACAACATGTTACACACTCTTTTACACGTTGAATTGCACAATGCAGGTTAAAAAAAAAAAAAAAAAAATGTTTGGGCTTCTTTATGAAACTAAGCATTGCTGACATATAATCTTCCCTTTAACTGAGACAATAAGTCCTTCCATTCCCTCTCATATTACTGATATCTATTCACAGCTCGTTTGTTTTTCTAAGACCTTTTGAACAAAACCTCAGATGGCTTTTGCATGCAGTTCTATCTACCACTGAAAATCCAGTTCACTTATCAGAGTTATCCAAATCCCCCAATCTTCTCATCCTTTCAATCATTTTTTTTCCTTTTGCTTTTTCTACCACAAAATTCCATTATCGTATCAAAGAGATGTGAAAACAGCTCTCACAGTTTCTCTCATACTTATACAGTAGAAGTGCAGATGGCTCTAATTCAGCCCCTGCTAAAATAAAAACAAGGTAAATTGCAGTACACACAGAATTCCACATGAACAGGAAATGGCAGTTATTTGACTCATCTGCAAACTGATGATACAGTTTCATATGCATACAGATAATTAGGTAAGTCCTTTTGTTTTAAACCTTTCACAGCATTTGTTTCACCATTTACACTAAAGACAGTTGAAAATTCCATCAGAGAAAGCCGGGTGTTTTTTTCTTTCTGTTCAACAGGCTTGTTAAGATATGCTGTTAATCATACAGAAGGTCTATGTAAGCTAGAAATAGCAGCAATATCTTTCTCTTGCAGATAGTGAAGCATTAAACATTAAAGTTGATTTACTAAAAGACTTAATATACATAACAGTTCAAATTAGCTAAGAGAATAAAAATAAATTGGATTATACTGTTAGCAAAGAGAGCCAACAGAGGCAAAAACATTTTAACATGATAGTTCTTAACAAAAAATTAGATTTTAAAAAAGAGGTTTGGTCAATTAATCTCTGTAGCATTCAGAGTACTGATCCAGCAGTGATGCAGACATAAAGGGGAAGTAGTGAAGGACAGAATAAAGGCAAAATCCAAATGGAACACGTATGTAGTTCATATAGATCAAAAGCAGAATTCCACTTCCAAACTACTAACAATGCCATTTTTCAAATGCTTTATTCCCAATTCAATGTCAGATGTGTGGTGTGAGCTGGCATTTGCAGAAGGCTGTCAGTGCATATGGCAGTGAGACCATTTGCAGTTATGTTAAACCACTTCAACAAGAGGAAGAGAGATTCTAAGGAATAGATGTGCTCCTGGCTTCAAAACCTATTTCAGTTATGGGGTTAAGAATAGTTTTCCAAAGCTACAGTAATTTTCTTCCTTTGAAGGGTCTGAGCACTTCAGGGACAAGACTGGTACATCTATATCAGCCCCTTTACTAGGAATGGTAAGAGAGGTGGCTGCACTGAAACTGCTAAGGAAGAAGGCAGAACATAACCATTACAAGCAGCTTTATACAAGTAAAAGCCGAGGAGCCCCTCTAGTTAAGAAGACTTCAGTCAGACTGTGGTTATAGGTCCAAATAAGCTTTCCTCACCTTTTAATTTAAAACACTGACCCTCAGCATGGGAGTAAAATGAGGTGGCAATGGAGTTCCTCATTTGAACCTGCAAAAGTAGGTTGTAATTATGAACACCAGACACAGGTGATAGAATCGGGGCCGTATGTCTTTTGTACCTGTTTCTAGCTTGTAACCCTATTGAGAACTCTTGTGCAACTTTTCTATTTCAGCAGAGAGAATACCAGTTCTTTCAAAATTTTCTTTCATTTTATCAATCACACTATTACTCCAGGCCAGAGTCTTCTAATATGGATACTTCAAAAGCTTTGAATTAGAGTTGCATAGAAGAATATAATCCTGCTTATGAAATTTGAATATACCTAGGGATTCTGCGTATTTGTTTTGTTCCCTGCTGCTGCATCATTAATAAAAGACTCTTTCTGTTATTTTCTCCCATGAGATTTCAATACATCATATTTGCAAACATCGTTTTTCTCTACTTGTTCCAGAAAAAATAAATGCATCATTATTATTTTCACCCAGCATTCTCTTTCCTATTGTCCACTTATCATGTTAAAATGTCTCTGTTAGAAAAATGTTATTCTTGCCAGTGTCTCCAGAGTTTCAGGCTCTGGAGATGTAAGGGAGGAACCACAACAAAAACAGACATATTGCAAAAAGCTTGCTATACAAAACTCAGCACTATCAGGAACACAATATGAAACTCTTCTGGCACAAAACTAGTATGGCATCCCTACTTCATTCCCTATCCCTTCCAGATCTCTGGGCATAAGCAGCAAGTTGCTTGAGAAGACAATTTATATTTCAGCTATACCAGCCTCCAGCTCATAATGCACTTCATGAACAAATTCCTCTATTTCAAGAAGCTACAGAACTGCGGGGGTAGGAAATGCCAGCTCATATTTTTTTCTTGATAGTCTGCCACCATGGAAACCTGTAGCATCCTAGAGCTACTAAGTAATCAGCTATCTGTTACGTAAATTTCAAGCACATATAATAGCAAAAAAAAATGTGTGTTTTACTTTCCAGTTCAGCTTCTTTTGTTGTTTAGCTAAACACTATGGTATACCTTTTCTCTTTTCCTCTTTTGCAGAGTGCATAGAATCATTCTGAGGCATCACAATTTAAAAAAAAAAAACAAAAACAACAGCCAGGAGTGGTCACATTATCAGACATATGCTCAACTCCTGTCTTCTTGCATATGTAAATTCAGTACAAATTATAGATTCATCAGGTTTATCATGTAAAGAAACACAGTTGTTACTCAGAACATCAACAGCACCGTCTCACAGTATGCAGGGCACTCTAATGAGTGCTTGGTGCTGGTCTCCCTAAGAATCTCTAAGTTCTCCTCTGGCTGGTGCCAAGGACTCAAGTATAAGGATCCAGAACAAAGAGCAGACACAAGAAGGGAAGATCACACACAAGTAGTGTTTTTATAAATTATTAGCATGAAACTTTGCTGGGATACCTTCTTTCAACATTATGTGTGACAGGACTTTACCAGCTGTACGCCATATCTGGGGCTTTATGTAGTTTGTAAGAAGCATATGAGCTCCTTACATTCTTGTGTCAGTTAGGAATCATTCACTCAGCATGAAGGAAAGAAAAGGTGGGAAGTGTGTCTGAGATTCCATCTTCAGTATCTGTTTTGCTACAGAGCATCTTTTCATCATTTTCCAGAAAAGAAGTTTGGAATAATTTTGTTCTGACAAACATTCCCTGAGAAATAACTTCTTTGCTACAACAAGTTCACCACAAATACAGACACTGAAGCTGGCAAAATAGATTTTGTTGAAAGAGTCTAAAGCACTCCTTCCAGAGCATCACTATTTCTTATTTATTTGCACATATGAAATCCAACTTTTCTATGCCGCCCACAAGAAGAGTTTGGCTATGCTTCATGTTCACCCTAATGAGAGTGCCTAACCCCTAAATCCCAGCTAACCCAGCATCTCATTCCTCCAGCCTGCCCTGACCCTTTGCAAGCATTAATAAAAGTGTTCTGTGTTCAGTTACTCAAAAGTTAAGGGAATGGAGGGAGGGGAGAAAGGGCACTAAGCTGGCGCCACTGAGGAGGAGAGCAGCACGGAGGGAAGTAGATGAAATATTATGTCTCTGATTTTCAAATGGCCAGAGCCCTGTCTGGCACTGCCTGGAAAAGCTCTCTTCTTGCACACAGAGGGAAAAAGTTTAAGTGGATTATTTTACCTCAGAAATTGATCCAGTTTTCAGCAATAGGATTCCAGGCAGTCTTTTGTCCTTCCATGAAAGCTAAGTAATTGTAGCTATCTCTTCAGGAGGACAGGGACCTCATCTGTCATAGCTGTCTTTAAATTCTGAAACATTTTGTAACAGCTGTGCCATAGGATAAATTTATATGTACAAATGCGTGAACTGTGCGTAGGCAGAGAAACACGTAAGCATCTGAGGTTCATCTCATAAAACTGCTATACAATGCCAGATACATTTCTTAGCTGTACCACGTAATGAGAAAAGGAAAGAGCATCTGGTGGGAGGGAGCCAAGAGAACAGAAGAAAAACTGCGCCTTGCTGATCTGAAACTCCAATGACACAGCGCCAGGCTCTGGTGGCTCATAGCCCAGGACTGCTTGAGAACAGATGGAATATAGCATGTTCCCTTCAGAAATTAAGGCAAATAAGAGAAACAGAAAATAAAAGGAAACGCAGCTCAGATTAGTACTTCCTAATCTGCACTTCGAACACCATACTTGATCCAAAGCTCTTTGAAATCTACAGAAAGTGCCCCACTGATTTCAAATAGATTTCATTCAGAGCCTAAAGAAGGAGTTTAAAACATGGCACAGCAGAAAGCTCCCTGGCATCATGGCTCTGTGGGGAGATACAGAGCTCAGCCTGGAGCCATATGTGTTTATCAAATGCTCCTCTTCCTTGGATAGCCCTTGAGACATGTTCCATCCAGTAAAATCCAGTGAAAAGATTTAAAATACCATTTCATTTGCATATATTTGACAGAAAAGCTAAGCATTCTTCCAGAAGATTTGTGATTCAAATAATACTTCTCCTGATATCTGAAATAAGAAAATATTTTTTCCTTCTCCTGGCAAAAAACTTCCCACAAAAGAAGTAAATTCATTCTGCATATTGCTTGACATTTTGGTGTGGTTTTTTGTTTTTTTTGGTTTTTTTTACTCAACACTGTTATTACAATCTACATTGCTTTGGTCTTTCAATACTACTCCTGATTCCTAACAGCCATTCTCAGTATCCCCACAGATGCTCATTCATTCCAGTTTTCTATAGCTGGCAAGCATTTCATTTTTCTCTATAATAGTAATTTACTTTGATGAATTAAGAACGTCCATCAAAATCTCTGCAACCACAGTCATTACATAACACCCCAATATTTATGTGGCTTTGTACCAAAAGGAAAACTCTCACCACCACCACCCCTCCAAAAAAAATCTATAATTCAACCTGCCTTTTAGTCAAGTTTAAGCATATCAGAGGGTTAAAATAGCCCTTTGGAACTTTGTACATCGTTCTGTCTGGAAACAAATCAAACAGTACTCCTTTTCATCTCTCCTCCAAAATATCTACACAATCTTCACAAAATATTTTTAAATAATAAATAATATGTATAACCCACTGTGCCTTCAATTATTTCATCTTCTGTGAGCAAGGTAGCAAGTGTAACACTGCAAACATTCAGCTCTATGGTACTTCAAGAAGACTCCATGCTGCCTGCTCCACATATCACTAATTACAAAGTCAAGGACAAGAAAAGATTAACACTATTTAGATGTAGGACATATACAAACATCCACCACAACAACTGTGATAAGATGTTAAAGTTTATGTACCCCTGTTTGACAGAACAATAAGTTTTCAGTGTCCAGTTGCCAGAAAATGCTCTGCTGCCTAACCAGAATGCAATGTAAGAAATAAAATGAGCAGCAGAAGCATATTCAAGTGACATATTCGATGGAACAAGAGCTGAGCAGAGAGCACAGCTCACTCAGAGTTACTACACACATGCACATTTAAAATGGCAGATGGACAGGCAGCAAGGGCTTTGGAAGGAGCTCAACAGGCTAAAGAAGAAATTAAAATGCCATAATTTAAAATGTGACAAAAAAGCTTGATCAAATCTGCTACTGTGGCCTGCTTACAGATGAAGTTTGGGCAAGGGGAAATAGAATGCCTCCAAGGCTACCAGTGAAGCAAAAAATTACATTAGCTTTACAGCCTGAAGCATATTTGTTAATATTTAACAAATTATGTGCTTCATTTAAATACTGTTGCTGGTAGCCAAATAAATTAAAATCACCTCATTAGGCTTTACATCAGTGAAGTTAAAAAATTAAAGGAGGTGTGTTGTGTCTTTTTTTTAACCTTCTGTCTTTCCACTTGCACAGTCAGTGCCAGTAGGGATCTATGTCACACAAGTTTTTTCCATATAATTTGTCTCTAGGCATCCTGAACCTAGATAGCTGTAATGAAAGCCAAGACACACATGATTTGAAAGTATGGTTGTTGTGCCACCATCAAAAAATACATTCACTGTAATATCCTAAATGTAACTATCTGAATAATTTATAGCTCAGAAGGCCCATATGGTGCCCTCTGGTAAAGGCAGACTGTATTTTTTGTCAGCATGTCACATGAAATGTAGGTATAATCCTATGTGGGGAAGGCTGGAGCAACCAATTACTACTTTTCTCCTTCCCCTGCACAGAGCATGACTTTTAACAAGTTGATTTGTTATATGTGTCTTAGGTACTCTGTGACATGAAGATAAAGACACTGTAATCAGACTCTAATCTTTCTGGTCACCAGACAACTAACACAGCTTAACCAAGGGCAGGTCATGCCTGACCAGGCTGGTGGCCTATGATGGAGTGACTGCACTGGTAGACAAAGGAAGGGTGATTGATGTCATCTAACTGGACTTTTGCAAGGTCTTTGACATGGTTCTGTACCACAGTGGATAAAGTTGGAAAAAAACACTAAGATTAAGTCCAACCATCTACCCACCCTTTTACATTCCCACTAAACCATGGCCCTAGGTGTCTCATCTAATGGTTTCTTGTATGCCTCCAGAGGCAGTGAGTCTGTTACTTCCCTGTGCATCCTGTTCCAATACTTGACCACTCTCCTGAAGAATAAATTTTTCCAAATATCCAACCTGAACCTTCCTTTGTGCAGCTAGAGGCCATTCCTACTCATCCTAACACTCGTTACCTGGAAGAAGAGACCAACAACCATCTACTACAAACTCCTTCCAGGTAGTTGTACAGAGCTATAAGGCATCCCCTGAGCCTCCTCTTCTCCAGACTGAAAAATCCCTGTTCCACCAGCTGCTCCTCACAAGACTTGTGCTCCAGACCTCTCACCAGCTTTGCTGCCTTTCTCTGGATGTGCACTTCTGTGTCTTGTAGTGAAGGGCCCAAAACTGAACACAGTACTTAAGTTGCAGCTTTACTAATGCCAGGCACAAATGAACCATCACTTCCCTGCTCCTGCTGGCTACGCTATTACTGATTTAAGCCAGGATGCCATTGGCCCTCTTGGCCACACTGCTGTCCAGTCTTCTTCCACATCAGCTTGTCTCATGGCATACAGGATCATTCTGTTCCTCCAAATTCTATCTTGAAGAATGCCCAGCTTTCCTGGAGCTATCCTTAACTCTGAATCAGAGAGATATGCATTTGAAGGCCAGACTATCCAGTGGATAAAGAACTGGTCAGTAAGTCAGAGCCAGAAGGTTGTGGTGAAGGGCTCTATGTCCAGGTGGAGGTAAGTGATGAGTGCTGTCTCCAGAGATCTGTCTTGGGACTGATGTTCTTCAACATACATATCAATGACATAGACAGTGGAATTGAGCATACCTGCAGCAAGTTTGATGATGACACCAAGTTCAGTGGTGCAACTGTTACAACTGAAGGAAGGGATGCCATCCAGAGGGACCTGGACAATCTTGTGAAGTGGCCCCATGTGAACCTAATGAGGTTCAAACAAGGACAGGTTCAAAGTGTTGCATTTGAGTCAAGGTAATCCCATGTATGTGTACAGACTGGGATGAAAACTCACTGGGAGTAGCCCTGTGGGAAAGGACCTCTAGCACAAGAGGCAGAGCTATTAGAACAGGCCTTGAGTAGGGACACAAAGATGACAAGAGGACCAAAGCAAATATGCTGCAAAGAAATGTTGCGGTAGCTGTTCTTGTTCAGCCTGGGGGAACAGAAGGTTCTCTGTGGAGAAACCATTCAAATCTTCCAGCACTTAAAAGGAGCTTATTATCAGTAGAATGCCTGACTTTTTACAAGGGCATACAGCAGTAGAACAAGGCAGAATGAATTTAACTTTAGAGGGGAGGTTCAGATTAGAGGTTTTAGGGTATTTTTTTTACTCAGAGGGTGGTGAGGTACTGGCACAGGTTGCCCACAGGAACTGTGGATATCACATCCATGGATGTGTTTAAGGCCAGATTGAACAGAGATCTGGATAGTCTGATGCTTTTCAAAGCAAGACATTATATGATCATTTCTGTGGCCAGACAGTAGGAAACATTAAGTACAAAAATGGAGGTAGAAATTAGGCTAAATTTAAACCCTTAGCCTTCTTCAAACTGTCTTCAACTTATGGAAAGGAAAAAAGGCAGCATGAGTCACATACTCCAAGTATGTATGACTGAATGTCAGTCTTGTACAACCTACTTATAAAAAAAAAACAAAAAAAAAACACCTGTTTATATCGTGAGGGGTAGGAAAGAGACTTTATGTGTAACTTCCTAAGTATCTGCAAAATATGGCAAACTCTGAAAGATATCCTGATAGAAGGAAAGAATTACTACTTTCCTTTAAATAGCTCATTTGCTCTGGAATGCTGTTTGAGGAAACCAAAATCTGTGGAAATATGCATTGTGTGCAACAGGCATGCCAAGAATATGTATTTTGACATTTTCCAAGTTAAGCACTTTGATTTTTAATTTGAAGTGTAATTTGGGGACCCAGTGCAGCACATTCCATTATTTCTTTTTAATATTTAGTATCGAATAAGATGTTTTATTTGATCAAAACATCTTTCTTTTCTCTTTCCCGACAACCTCTGTTTTGCCATGGAACAACAAACATTTGTTTCAGATGACTCAAGAAATATTCAAAAACTTATAGGATATTTCCCCAGCTGCGCTATAGAATGAAATAGAGACTGCACAAGTGATCAGATATAACTAGTACCAATTTGGCTCAATGCTTAACCAAGTATTTAGGATTTGTTACTCCTAAATGCCAATATCCTGTTGAACACAGAAAAAAAATTAAATATTTCTCATAAAAACATCTTCCTAAAAGTTTTCCCTTTGGGAGACAAGGGGGTATGGCCAACCTCTTTTCAGTGGTCTGTGAGGACAGGACAAGGGGAAATGGTCATAAAGTGGAGTATAGGAATTTCCACACCATTATGCAATAACTTCACCGTGAGGGTGACAGAGCACTGGAACAGGCTGCCCTGAGAACTTGTAGAGTCTCCTTCTCTGGAGATATTCAAGCAATATTGATGGCTACCTGTGCAACCTGGCATAGAAAGCCTGCTTTAGCAGAAGGGTTGGACTCCATGATCTCTGGAGGTTCTTTCCAACCCCTACAGTTCTAAGATTCTGTCAAAGTTTTGCCAAGTCCAGGTACATGAAGTAAATGATAATGAGAGAATAGCTTAATGGTTATCATACAGTTCTTTGACTAAATTACATGCATGAGCCCTTTCACCAGTTATCTTTTGGCACTGAAGTCTTTACTTGGAAAATTCCTTTTCTTTAGAAATACTAATTTGACTTGTGACGACTGACTGATACCTGCAATTCTTGCATTTTGGTATTCCTTTACAGTGGTAATAACTATTTACAAAGTCCTAACCAGTATTACAAGCCATCTAATGATAAGCTAATAGTTAAAGGTAAGGAACATTAGACTTCCATCCGCCTACAACAAAAGCAAAGTTAGGTAACACTACATTTTAAGCGTATATGCAGCAGCAGCAAATACCTGTAGGAATAAATTACTTGACTATACTGTCAGCAGCTAAAACAAGTTAAGGCAACAATATTATTCCCTTGCTAGTTTACTGGCTCAAAAGGAGTTACTTCTCGTCTGCATAAGAGCCAGCTTCTGGTTAGGGTGTCTGTGTTTTTGATGCTATGCTCTGCTTGTTCTACAGAAGAAACCAGATATATTTGGAAGCCCTCTATTTATGAAAAACTTTTCATTTCACTGTAGTGTAGGATTAAGCTCATTATGATTTGAATTAGGTGCATCAAATTCATTTCACCTAATCTGATCAGACTCACCATATGCTGCCTAGGTCAAGAAACACAATTTATGAAATGCAGTACTAGAGATTCCAGTAACATGTTAATCTCTCCTTTCCATTTTATTTCAGACTTACAAAGTATAGTAGAGGTGTTGAAACAGCCACATTTCTACCAAACATAATTTCTCCCACGGCATATTTAAATTTCATTTGCAGTTCTCTACCTCATGCTCTATTTGGTGATTCTAAGCTGTTCAGACCCAAAGCACCTACATAACGAGCACCATTTTAGCAGAATTTCACTGGTATGTTATACAAATATTGATTTATGATATAGGATGTTAGTTTTTCAAAATATCATATTGAGAACAGTGTATGAAAACATATGCATACTGTCAGTGTGTGCTGTGAAATTGTACTCAAATGAAGGCAAAAACTACAGCTCAATCAGTAAATCTGCTAAAACTCTTTATAAGGGAAGGTGACAAAATCACAGAAGAAGCATTTCAGACAGGAGGGAGGAATTAACTCATCCCCACACTCTTCAAGAGTGACAGTAAGGCTGTCCTCCAAAGATTACAATCCCATTACATTTCTCTAAACTGCAGATTGCACTATATGGCTTTCTCCCCTGCCATTCATACATCCACATACTCTTTGGTCAGCAGAGCTTAGCAGTCACAAGTCCTGCCATCTCTGACCTCCCCCTCTTGCCAAGCTGATGTGCAAATAACATCATGGATTCCAGTCTCTGCTTTGTTCCTGGGATGCAACATTTAAGCCACATAAATAGAAATGAATAAATCAGAGCTGTTCCTTCTGCGTTTACATCCTCAGCTCCTACTTCCCACCTTGCAGGGAAATGTATACTGTCTCACTTCCTACCACAGCTTGGAGCAGGGCTGGGATCACAGGAGTGCTGGAAACTGAAGGGGGTGTTATAAGGCAGCCTTTTAATTCGTGGTTCCTCATCAAGAAATAAATACAGTTAAATAGATGTTTTATTTCCTTATAGCAGTATCACTTCTCCCTAAACTTGCTTTCTCACTTTCCTGCAGTAGCTTTTTCTTTGGTGAGAACTTCCCACTCCATATACAGCTGCAAAATGTGACCCCATAGCTAACTACCATGTGACAGCAGGTAGCTTTTTTCCTTCTGAATCAACATCTGCCCATGTTTAGCTTTACACACACAAATACACAATGTGATCCAAAACCAATACTGCTGGCTAATTGTAACTGAAGCATTTGTAAACTTTGCTATAGGTCTTACGTAGGGGAAGCTGACCTGCATTGTTCCTGCTACACTCAGGACCAAACCAGAAAAATCACTAGGCCTACAGCTAAGAGCAGAGCCTTGAGCTAGGGACTGCAGGGTAACTTCAGCCAGGCTGCCACTCCACAACACTCGGCAGAACCTGGCAGAACTCAGGCTGCTTTCTGTTCCTTCACTCACGGGTAATTGTGCTTCTCATAAGCTGCAAATGTGCCTGTATGCTGAAGGGCTTTCCACTGTCTCCACAACAGGCTACCCAGCCCTGCCTGGCTGAAGTCCTTGCACAATTTACCAACTTACCAGAAAAAAAAAAAAAAAAAAAAAAAAAAAAAGATGAGGAAAAAAAATAAGGAAAAACAGGAAAAAAAATAAGTAAAAGGATAAAAATTAGAGGAAAAAAAAAAACAGACAGAAAAGGAAAATTAGAAAGCATAAGAGGAAAGCAGTAAAATGAAAGGTCAGCATCCTTTTAAAAACATGAAACCAGATGTTAACTGTGGCAATCAGAAGAGAGGACCAGAATGGATACCAAATTAAAATTCTATTTATTCATACGGGCATAGCCAAAGCAGAAATGGTTTTCTATATGCTCCTAAAAAGTTAGATGAACCCATGAACCCATTCTAGGTCTTCCATGAGCAAAAGAATGGAAACTGTATCACTAGGGTACTACAGCCATTAGCATTTTTTGCCAACTGATGAGAAAGCATTTCATAACAAAATGTGTATGGTCAGCAGAATGTCAGCATTATTGCCTACCTGATTTTCATCTTTCATTCCAGGGTTCTGAATTATTTATCTCCTTCTAGTCATTAATTTAACCTTTTCTCCTTTCTCTTTTCCTTCTCCATAGCCTTTATAATATGTCTGAAGAAGTTCAGGACTCTGAAGCAGTAGTGTGGGTTAGACATCCTTTGTAGGGCAACTTGGAGCTCAAGACAACAAGCTTCTACCAAATGAAATCATTTGGCCCCATCACAACACAGCTGCAGATGCATTCCTGCAGGAAGTCATACAAGACAGGTACTTTAGATACTGTGTTAAGGTATTTGCTTTAGTGAGTAGGCAATGGTTGGGAAAAGAGGAAGCTTAACCTGTACTCAGAATGTCCGTGTTGCCACAATACTTCAACATCTGGGAAAAGAAAGTTTACTTACATCACTGTTTTAAAGGTCTGAAAGTCCCCACTGCTGAACGGGATTAGCTGTTTTTTTTCTCTCTCTCTTTCAAGGGTTAGCACAAGCCAAAATAAATATGTGCATTTCATTCCAGAGGGGAAAAAATGTCATAAGCCTGAGGAAAAACAAAACAAAACAAACAAGCATGTTGGTCTTAACTCTACAATTTGAAAGAGCAAACTCAAGCAGAGTGATTAAAAGCATGTGAAACAAGAAGTGTGTCCCTTAAATACCAACTTCTAATTGAAGTGATGTGAATACATAAATCTAATTATGCTCATTTATGGTATTTTATTAAAACTGCCTTGATATAAATTGCACAATCAATTCTTTTATTAAGAGCGATCAATTTTCATTCTGGTATTTATTAATAATAACTGACAAAATATCAGGGACTTACCATTTCTATAAGTACAGCAGTGATGGCTTTACAGCACAGCTAAATTTATTAACCTAATGCTCAGTTCCAGCTTATTTGTGATATTATATTAATGCAGTCTGTGACAGGACTAAAAAGGGGCTTAAATTTAGCCATACAGAGTAAGGTTTCTTAGAGTCTCAAATGACAAAGTATAATCCAATTAGAAGAGATTTTCCACAATTTTACCCTTCTTTCTTAGCTGGTGCACACATCTCTATTGCATCTTTCCAGCTGACCAAGACAGAACCTACCATTGCCAAGCAATGAGAGCACCCCTGTTTCTGGCTGAGATGCAGTCCCACCCAACAAGCAGATTACAGCACACTCAGTTGCTTCTGAGCCTGGAGTACAAAACTTGCACAGATGTCATGCAGACACTTTACACAGAGCTCACTGCTACACTTTGTTTCAAAGAAAGACAGACAGTTAAGCCTCACTGGATGGAGTGACCACCTCTCTAGCCGCAGGTCTGCCCCAGAGCATAGACCAGTTTTGCTGTTGTAAATATAATCTACCATACTCACTTAATTCCTTATTTGAACTTGAATTTGGCATCCAGTCAGTAATCCTTTTTGCAACATTATCCATCAGAAGAAATCACTTTTTAATGCTTATCATTTCCTGCTACAAAGAGTGTGATGAGTAGATATTGGATCACTGCTCCACATTTTCAATACAGCCCCAACACGTCTCTTTTGGCAAGGTATTATCTACAGACCCCAAATTATTTATGTCTCTCACTTTTCAGTGTTCTGCTTAAAACATGGGAATCCAAGAGTTGTAGTCTTTCCCTGGCCTGTTGCTGGCTCCACACATCCTGGTATCACAGAGTATCCAAATTTGGAGAAAAAGACAAACTGAAAATTTAAAATATGTATATATTTAAAAAAAAATAAAAGAAATTTAAAAAAAAGAAAGAAAAAAGAAAAAAAGCTTTTATAGAAACTTGCATGTTTAGAGGTGTTTGGAGGAAAGTTCAAGCAGTGGAAAGTAGGCATCTTAGCCACACAGTTACAGGAAAACATTTATTACTTTCCCTTACAGAGAAGCCTAAAGTGTCTGAATCAAAAATCTACCCATCACTCGTATATCACACACAAGCGATAGGGAAGAATCAAATAGTTTCTTCCCTACCACTTAGCACAGTGTCTCATTTCCTTCATCTGGGAACTGTAAATAGACTCTTTATCACTTCCCACAGTTTCTTCTTATCGCTTTAAAGAACAAGACATACTGCAGTTCACACTAACAAGAACATACTTTCCACAGGTGCTTAGATCAACATAGCCAGGACATTTTGTGAACTATTGCTGTCATTGTAAATTCCTGTGATTTAAAGACTATTAAATACAATTAAATGGGAAAGCCTCGGTACAAGAGTTAAGGGACTGCAAAGGATTTTTGCTACTATTAAAACAGAGATATTGTGCATGCCAGAAGAAACACATCCTAAAGTATAACAAAGTGACAGAACACAAAGTTTATATTATTGTGGTTGAAATTTCACCTTGTAGGCCCTGTTACGCTACGGCTCAGGAATAGTTTTTGATTTCTGAATATTTTCTCCTAGGCAATACTACATAAAGGTAATTTACTCAAACTGTAGAAATATCTCACAGGAGATGAAGACTAGTGTGCATAGTACATTGAAGAGTCTACACAGTGTTTCTTTTGTATTCGAAGGAAAAAAAAATCAGGTACATATTAATTTAATCAAAATCATTTTACTTGTCTCAAATGCAAGGCTTAGGGGTAACCTTTTTAAAAATTAAAAGAAAGCAAATTCACAGACAGTTAAGCTTCAGCTTCTCAACTTCTTTTCCAGAACACTAACTAGTAATACCGAAATTCTCCACTTTCTCTACCAGTTCATTAATTACCAGTCATATTTCAAGCTCCCATGCATGGTACTTTAAATCAAAGATGTTCAATATAGTTCTACAACCATTTTTATGAACAATTTATCTTTCACAGTCCAGTTGAATTTTATACAGACATTCATTCCTACTCTGTTATTTAACAATTGGGGCCCACACAAAATAAGTAGATGAAAACTGGAAGAATTCTTACTGTTGACTGTCTTGAGACCTAAAGATGCAGTTACTACTCACCATACAGAGGGCAGAAACTGGCTTTGAATAAATTATTGTAACAACAAAGAAGTAGGTTCGTGTTGATAGCAATAGTGTCTAGACAAGTGAGAACACTGTTTAGCCCACTAAGCTTGCAGCCTATGCTTTACACAGACTCATGGCTGCTGGAAGGTCTGCCCCGGCCTGCACTTGCTCCCATAATCTCTATGTAAGATGGGCTGTTGGAAGCCAGGTGGCAGAGCAGAATGTTTCTTCTCTGTTCTCCTTGTTCCTGTAGACAATACTCAGACCTACTGAACACAAAGTAACTCCTTATCAGCAGCTGACTGGTTACTGGCAAGATCTGAACCTTAAAATATATTTATGGGTACACTAACAACATCAATTACAACAAAGAGGGTTAGGAGGAGAGAAACCTAGAGGGCACTTTCATCCCATGCAGAACTATACAAGTTTCAGCACAAGACCCCAGAGCCCAGTGTAGACCCAGGCAGTGCCAGCCCTTCCTCAGCCCAGGGCCAATACAGTCCAGGAGCATCCAGCTTCCTGCTCCCCAGTCCCTGCCTTCTCCCTGACCTTCACTGGTGCATGACCACCACTTTGATATATCTCTAATTTCAATTTCTACCCAAACTGATTATGATATTCTCACTTGGCCGCCCTTGAATACGGCTGAATTAAGACACCAGGGTAACAAATAGACCGACACATTAATAGTGATAGATCTCCCCATTCCCCATCAGACTAATTTTCATGTGGAAGTCATACTGTCACTAGACATCACTGCCATTAGGAATCAGTTAAATATTAATTAATGGGCATTTAAACTTTTAGTAGATGTTTAGTGAAAAAATCTCCACTGGCAGAATAGTAATTGGCTTTCTAAATTTCACAAATCCCTTAAAAATGATCTTCTCCAACTCTATGCCCCATTGCTCCTCCATTTTAATGCACAGTTCATTTGGTAATCGTGTACCTCTGTACAGACAGACAACTAATCTATTTCTTCTGACACTTCATTTTATAATCCCATTTAATACGATCAGTTCCTAACAGAAATAAGAATTTAGCAGAAGCAAAAATGTAAATGGAAGCATTTATCAGCTTAAAAAGAAACAAAAGACTTAATTTTCAGAGACTTGCTAATGTTCCAACAGAAATAGTCATTTCCAAGCACCCACTCCAGAAGTGTGAACTTAATGGAAAATTTCAAGTTGGCTGTTCCCTGCTTCATGCTACTGTATCTCCTTATTTTAAGAAGTCAAAACAGGCTATTAGTCATTTCACCCCACATCCAGAGACTGTGAATGCCTCAAAGGGTAAGCTGTAACAGGCTGAGGAGAAAAAGCAACAACAACAAAAAAAAAAAAAAAACAGAAGAGGAGAGAGTGAGGAAGAAAAATCATTATATAAACACACCACAATTAGGAGACAGACATTTCAAACTGATGATTAAATTATATACTGTCTCACCTTCGTTTCTTACAGATCTCAGCCTCTTCACTTGGTTGATATACACAGCCACCAACAGGGATAATTATTTCCCTAACCTCACTGACTGGCCTGGGAGCAAAAAAAAAAAAGACAGAATTTCATTCAGTGATCTAGAGATCATTCCTGTTCTTTTTAATCACCCTTTTCCTCCCTGTAGCTTTTTTACACGGGAAGTGAAAGTCAAGAGAACCGTTAAGCACTGAATAAAAGCCAGCTTTCTTTAGCCTCCTTGCCAGCTTCTTTCTCCAGGGTCACTCACTCAGGATACCCATTTTGGCAACTGCATGCATGCACTTATTCACCTCAGCTGCATGCAGGGCTGACAAGAAGAGGCTGAGCAGCTTCACAACCCATGAGGAGAAATGTCATTCTGCACCACACCGAAGCACTGCTACCTCAGTTTCTGCCAAATCCACCTGAGTCAAACACAAGTTGTGTCACACAGTGCGTGCCCACAGCAGACTTGAGCAGATCCCAGGGATCTGCTCTTCTAGAAGAAGCCTTACGATAACTGGATTTCTAGATGCTAATTCTCTCTAATTTTCAGCACAAAACCTACTTAATACCAATGGGTAAGGAAAAGCCCATTCCACTTAAAGGACATCTTACAGATTCAGAGATATCATGACCTCACCGCAGCAGCATCTTTAATTTAATGCTGCCTTTACTTCTCATGTAATACCAGCAAATTAAAGCCTTCACATTTTAAACAATTATTGATTTGCCTGATTTATGAATAGAAAGAAAGCTAAGTAGTTGAAATGTTATTTGGGCTGAATGAATTTGGGCTCTAGCTGGAAATGCTTCTTTCTAATGTAGGGCAAGCCTGCCCTCTAGAGCATTGCTGTTCCTTGTTGAGAGAAACCCATCTGCATTAACCAACTTACATGTATGTACTTAGTGAACCTGTGGGACTGCTTCAGTTCTCTCTCAGAGAGAGTTCTCAGAGTTCTTTTCTCACTGGAAGCAACAGATTCTTGAGTTAGAAGTGTTTGTACCTCTCAGCAGGATAAAAGTTTGAGGGTTCAAGGTTAAATCACAACAAATTCATAACTGCATCAGGAGTGACAGAGGCCAAACACAGCACAGGAACCAGAATGTGATGCTTTTCTACCACCAGAGACTCCTCCACAGAAGAACAAAAAGAACAGTAAAGCCCACATCAAGCTGCTGTCCTCCCTCCAGCAAGCAGATGTATCAAAAGAAGATGCAAAGTCTCACAAAAATAAATAAATAAATAAAAATAAAAGAATTATACATTCTCAGCTGTCAGAATCTCAGTGACAATGCAATACATATGTGCATTACAACTCTTGTTACTGTGCTGACTTCATAAGGCAGTAGTGATTCCCACTTGGTGCTGCTAGCTGGACTGAAAAAGCATTTTCCCTACTATTTCAGAGTAAGCATGTAGTGCAGCCCCTGTACCCAAGCAAATCTGACAGAGGGTGCATGGAGGGGCAGAGAGATAGGAACAAAGGGATCCTTTGCTACATTCTTCCACCACAGCACCTAACTTTGTCAGAGTAGCAAATACAGTTACATCCGTGCTAGCAGGCACAGAAGCAAAAAGAGCAACTCCCTCAGCCCTTATATATACAGTGATACATACTGTGCCAGCATGCACAGGCCGCAGTCTGACCAGAAAGCACATCAGAAAATAGTTGCACACAGATCAAAGTCCTTGCCTAAAACCTCTTTTTCACATGTCCTGGTTTTGGCTCATGTAGAATTAATCTTCCTAGTACCTGGTATGGTTGCACAGTTTAGACTTAGGAGAAAAACAATGTTGGTAACGCATGGATGCATTAGCAGTTGCTGAGCAGTTTCAGCTTCTCATTCTGCTCAGCCACTAAGGACATGGTGCTCAAGGAGCTGGAAGGCGGCACAGGTAGGATAGCTAACCCAGAATGGCCAAAGGGACAACCAATATTGTATGACATCGCACAGAACAATTAAAATGGAGGAAGTTTGCTGGGTAGAGAAACCACTGCTTGGGGACTGGCTCAGTATTGGTCAGTGGTTGGTGAAAACTGCATTGTGTATCACTTGCTTTGATTATCCTTTTTGTTATTGTTGTGATAGTGGTTGTTGTTGTTTTCTTCTTTTTTTCCCCATCTCTTCTTTCTTATTAAATTACCCTCTTAACCCACAAGAGGGTTGAGAGCACTTTTCATTTTTCTCCCCCACTCCACTGTGAGGAAGAGTGAGCTCAGTTAAACCGCAAACACAGACCAGGTTCTCAGGTTGCTTAAGAAAAAAACTTATTAAATTTGCCAACACAAATCCCCTGGTCATGGCTCAGCCCATCTGGATCTTTCCTGCACTGGTTCACTTTTAAGGTTTTCTAGACTTCTCTAACAGTCAGAAGAGGTTTCTCAAGGGACACATATTAGCCCCCCATAAAATTGTATCACACCATCATGAAGAGGCTGCAAAAATCATAAGGTGTCTGCATACAACTACTTGAAAACTTCAGCTTTGATCTGAGACAGCCCACCCCAGTGGTGACTTAGCTTAGGCTAAGTTCTGCTCTGCCTGGATTTGATTCTTTAATTATCACCTGGCCAGTTTGCAGAGAGGGAATTAAGCTTTAGACTGGTGTGAGAGAGAGCAATGGTTTGGGGCTTCCTTATGGATAGCCAGTTTGTATTGATCTAGCAGAACATGGAAAAAGCAAGTATTGTAAGCATTTGGCAGTGGGGACCAGAAAAATGCAGGTTCAGGGCTGAGCAGACAGATGGAAAACTTACATCAGTGAGAAGCAGCAGACAATGAGAGCACCTTAGTGGCATACTTAATTTCTGTTCCTTCAGGCAACAACCTGAGCAGCTGCATTTCATGCAGAAACACCTCTAAGGATCCTCTCATATGTGGAAAACACTGAAATCACAGATGAAATACATCTGTTTCCCTGGTGCACAACAGTAGTCTTTTTACTAGGCACAGAACACAATGCAACAAACTCAGAGAAGAAATCAACAAAAAGGAAAAAAAAAAAAAAGAAAGAAAAAAAAAAGCAGCTTAATTTTGTTCCTTTCAGCCTGCTAGGGAAGATTAACTAATTACTGTTATTTTAAAAGTATAGTTAAACCACTTGGGGTGGACAGAGTCCTTATCTGACTGGAAGGGCACAGCAGCAGTGTGGTATGGGAAAAACGTTTGTAGACAAAGCTGTTAAGCAAAGTTCATTTTTTCCCTGTCTGCTTTTCTCTACAGGTGAATATAGTCTTGTAACTTGCCCCAGACTTCATCAGCACTTTCTGCTAAAACTCTTCTAACAATCAAAGGAAGTAAAAACCTCACTCTTGCTTTCCATTGGTTGGACAAGCACCAGCATCGCTGACAGAATATCCCCTTCCTGTCACTGTTAGAACCACAGCAGCTAAAGCACATCACCAAGAGCCAGCAGGTTCTGCTCAGATGCATCTTGCACAGCACAGTTGATAAAACACAGACAGAACACAGAGCCAGGCAATACAGATGCAGACTGCTTGCCTTTTTACCACACTTCTACAGACAGTAATATTAGCTATTCTAGGTTTATTCCTTGTAACAGGTTATTTTTTCTGTCTGTTTTCAAATCTGGAACATTTCAACTGCATTAGTATGCTTCATCTCCAATCTCATCAGAAAACATTTGTGTTGCTTGGATAGAATATAAATCATGGTAATGCACAGACTAAGCTTCTACCTATACATAATAATGTGAGATGCATAAAATGCCAACAATCTGAAATGCATGTTTAAGCATAGGTAAAAGGGAATGGCAAATACAAAGCATCTGTCTTCGCTGAAGTGCTTTTGCACTTCCTACAAGCCTACCTGATATCACTTGATCACACTTCCCTTGCTGCTGAAAAGGCCACTGCATAAGCAACAATGGTGCTGTGTTATAAAGAGCTGAAGTATAAGGCAGTGACATGGATACAGAAACACACTCCTCGCACCTCCCAACCTACTTTGATTTGAAAATGGAGCACTTAATGGCAGACAGAGGCCCCTCAGCTCAGCAGAAGCAAATTTGTGTTCAGTTTAATGGTACACTGGGCAAGGTCCCTCCTGAGGGTCCAAGGACCTCCCAGTTCTTCCTCATAGTTGGAGGGGATTTTCCTTCATGAAGAACTTGAGTATCTGTGAAGGCTTCCACTAATAGCTAATATTTCTACAGTGTTTCCAAGAATGATCACAATGTGAAATAGTAAGATAGAGTGATTTGAAACCCGAGAACATTCTTACTAGATAACTTTAGATGAACTATCGCTTCTACAGTAGTTGCTGAATGTTTTTAATGCCATTGCACTATTGTCAAGTGCTAAATAATTATAAGACCAAGATGAAACTCAAAAGCAAAATGCCACAGTTAAGCTTTTCCTCAGTGTTTTAAGTGAACAGACATTTGCAATAAAGAGAAATTTCAAAAATCAGCTTCTGAAGTTTTATTTCTCACACAGATTTTTTCCATTCAAAATTCCCATGGAAATACTCTATGAGCTGCTTTTCCTTATTCTGATTTGTATTTAGAAAACAGCTTCATAGAACAGCTGACTCACACTAATTAAGATACCATGTCCAGCAGGACAGGCAGCAACAGATTTGGATCTAAAACTTCCCTGAACTATGTCTAACTTGTCTTATTCTGGGAAAATAAGCTGTTTTACTCTGGAACCCAGAAAGGCAAAGTAGATACAGACATCTTCCATGCAGTATACTTGCAGCTGCGGCCAAAAGTCACTAACAGTATTAATAACTTCATGATAAGCAAACACAAAGCCACTCAAAGACAATGAACCAACATGTCTCTTTCTGGCTCTGCACAGTAAATAATAGAGGGTCAAATGATCAAAGGGAAGTCTCAGATTGGATATGCAACAACTAAAAGGTTAAGAGCTTCTTAAAGTAGTACTACATATGCTAACTTAAATTTTTGAAAAATATCTTCAGTGAAATATTCCTTGCAGAGTTTGAATTTTAAAAGTTCCCAATTTTGGCAGGAGTATTTCCTCAAGCTTAATCTACTGTATGAAATGGTAATAGCAAAATGAGGTCCTCAGAGTCTGGAAACAGACAACTATGCTGTTCAGACAATGACTCTTCTATGCAAATCTACAAAAAAAAAAAAAAAAAAAAAAAAAAACCTCAGTAACCTTCCCTGCTGACACTGAGCTTAAACTCCTTCATTAAATTCACTTTATTAAACTGATTTTTCACTTAAATTATAAATGCATAAGGTGATTTGTAGTGGAAGAATTGTGAGCTCCATAAATCTTAGAAGCACAGGTCTGTAGAAAGCCAGTAGCGGTGGATGCTGACTAGAAGAGTATCTTTCAAAATCAGTGTCATTCTGTGTTTACAGTCAGCCATAATAATTCTCCCACTGTTGCCTAACTTGCAGGTTGCACCCTATCAAAAATCCATATTCTTTTTGTTTCTAATTTGAGCAAAAATTCTCCTTGTGATACAGCACAGATACAGACCTGGCCACTTAAGTTCTGTCTTTGTTTCATACCTTTCGGGTAAATCCAGGCTTAAGCCAAAAGAAAAAAACAATGCTAGTAGCAGGTGAATATTTGACAATATTAAAATACATTCAGCTATTTTTCTGAAGGAAAATTTGTTATCCTACAAATACCAGAAATGAAGACTTCCGGGACACTTTATAATAAATATTTTGCTCAAAAGACATATTTCAGAATACAACATGATACAAACCACACCACCTGTTGTTCTTCAGCATCATAAGAAGCCTTAAATGTCAAGGTGCAAACACAGCCAAAACCTTTCCTGTCACCAAATATGGGAAGGCAGAAGGAAAGCTAGCATGTTGGTCAGCAGCTCTTCCAGCTCAGAACTCATCCCCACAGGACTGTCTTAATGACTAGCACCTTGGAGCTGCTGGTAAGAGGAGAGAAGATAGCACAAAGGAAAGGACACAGTGCACAAATCCTCATGGTGTTTCCTCTGCACATGCGGTAAATAGAAGGAAATGCACATGGAAACACTGCCACTACCCAAATCTATCCTTAGCAAAACCAGGTCAACTAGTGCACCTGTAGACTGGTTATGAATAATCGTACACAGCTGCAAGAATCCAGTCCCAGGTTTCACAGCTGAAAGGTAGATCTGAGCTTGGAGGCACTGGCCACATGATCAGGCTGTACCCAAGTCAGTGGTACCTACCCAAGGCAAGGCACTCATAACAAAACATAATTGCAACAGACCGGTAGCTTTTCAAACAGCAAAGCTGATTCAGGTTTTGACAGCAAAACACAGCTCATGTATTCTTCGGCTATAACAGATAGCACAGGTGGCATTTCACCCTTTCTGTTGCGATAACAGTAGCATAATAGGAATTCATTCTTAACAGAATCCTTCCTGCAGAAATACAAAGATATGTTAATTTTACAGTTGGATTGGATTTGAATTCTATCTAACCTAAATTATATTTTAGGTCTAATTCAAGTTCTGCTCACATAAAAAGAGAAGACAGTCTTTTGAAGGCACTGTAATTGCATCAGGTCAAATTGATACAAAAAGAAAATAAAGCTATTATGACTTGAGGCTGGAGCCTGGGTAGAAGCTTAGCAAGCACAGACCAAAGCAGATCCACTGCCAGCTGTATTTACAAAACAACTGCAGAGATTATTTTGTTGAACTGGACTGAAGCTGATTCAGGATAATGTAGTTAGGACAACATATGCTATGCTGGTGCCATCATCTAGTGGATAAAACTGTAATTTTTAAATTTAATTTTCCTCATTTAAACCTTTAAGATCGGAAGCACAAAGTCAAAAATAAACTATCACCATACATACCATATATGACATTTCTCTGTGACTATGCTAACAAACATACAGTTTTTATCTTCTAGGAAAAGAGAATCCATAAACATGCTGTAGCACATAGAAAAACAAAGAGTATCACTGAAATGTGTTAGAGCTTCCTTTCCGTACAAATTTCTGAACCTAGAGATCTTCCATATTTTACAGATTTCAGTTTGATTCTTCTCTGTCTGAAAGAGACTTTACATGATAGGAATAATGTAACAGAGTTACTACTCTCAAGTGAACCACTTGGATACTTAGTAAATCCTACCACATTCTCTGATCCTATCACAGAGTTCTGAAGTGGAAATAGGGACACTTTGTTTCCCTTCCCTGCTGCGAGTGCAAGTGTTCATTCTCAGTGCTTGAGCCCATGCACCTCAGCCCAAAAGTAACATTTCTTAGGCTCCTAGAAGTCTGCTTTAAAAGCAGTTCACTACGATGGCACTCTTACAGCTAAACCTTCCGTGATTTCAGTGGCTTAAGGTTTTGTTTGTTTAAGTACGCTTCAGTGAAGAAAGAAAAGCACCTTTTGTTCTTCCTCTCACCTTTTTCTCAGAACAGGTTTGGTCAGTCCACAGGGATTCAAAACACGCAGCATCCAGACAGATGCTTTTTAAGGAAAGAACAGACGAGCAAACAAAAAGTAAACTGTCACGTTCAATACCAGAGATGGTTCAAAGCTGAAAGTACTCTCTTCTGACAGTCCAACTCCTAAAGCCAGAAGGCACAAACTTCATCATACAAGTTGTATTTGATAAAGGAGAGGGAGAATAGAGCTGACTGAGGAACTTTCCTACCCAAATTGCTATTCATCTGGTACTCCACCTGTGAAGTTACTGTTCCAGCAAGCCAAGGACAGTGGCACAAGACCAGCCTCATATAAAATTGATTCTGCAGGCCAAACGTACTGCATGGACAACAGTTCCCAGTAGATTTTCTCATAAAGATAGCCTCCAGATCTAAAAATACCCACAAAAATGCACAAACGCAAAAGAGAAAGCAACTGATAGGGAGTCTTTGCATTTGATTTTTTAAAAAATGCATTGTTAAAACTGTAAGTGACATTTTGTCAGGAAGCCAGGCTTTCAATTCCTTTTATTTCATTTTAGTGACAAAATCCAGCAGTGCGTCTTTCAAAGTTCTCCCTTATTTATTAATTCCATGAATAAAAGATATTTCTGGTGACTAATTCACCCTGACTTTTTGGCCACCAATTCTGCCCTTTTTATTCCTTTAGGGAATGGATTTCCTTCCAAATTCAAATGGCAAGACTAAAAAACACTTTAATAATTGCATGGTACACAGGTGGTACCAAACATCACTGAGGAGTTGAATTAACTGCCTCAGGAAAAAATACTTTAAGGAATTTAAATCACCCATAAAAAGAAAAAGGAAAAAGTCAGATGTAGTCATCCATTTCCTTAGATAATACAAATAGGCAAAAAATAATACCAATTTTTATACTAGTTAGCACTGAAGATGAGAAGAATCACCAGTGAAAACAAAGAAGGATCAAGCTCCATAACATTATTTCTGTTTTAAGAGAAAAAAAGGAAAATGATCCTTTCCACTTGCCTTTTATTTTCATCCTAAGAACTCATATCTTTTTCTTTCCATTCCCCCCCCCCCCCCCCCCACCAGGAATTTAGATGCCCACTCCTAATAAACATTATCCAAAAGTTCCATTCTTAGTTTGAAATAATAAAAATCCACTTAGTATCACCCTATGACAGGAACAGCCATCTCTCTATAACACTCCAATTTACTTTAATTACATCAAACTTTGTTTTTCATTTTAACAACACGAATAAGCCAAATAACCTTGGGTAAAATGGAGAAATCATGACCCAGTGAAGTTAATGGCAAGCTACACATTCATTTCAAAGGACCCAAGATTTCGCCTGAAGTTTATTATTCTAAAGTGGATAATCAACTTTTCACCTACAATTTCCCATGGAAAATCCAAAACACTTAAAGTCAAGAGCAGATAGTGTCCTTCAGATCGATGCACAACACTACAACAGGCTGTAATAGACCAGCCTGATCATGGGAAACTAATTTTAAAATCCAACAGTTTCATAAGTATTAAATAAGTTCTAGAATGAGTTATTACCTTTTCTTTAAAGCCACAGGAACTGGTGCCAGAAAATTCAAGCATAAAACACCTTTCTCTCCAATAAAATAGAAATAAGGGAAGCATTAATCATCTTCAGTCTCAACTGAAAGTCCAAGAACTCACAGACTCTTGTTTAAAAACACATCCCCTTCATGTTGTGTTCGAGTAAAAGAATAGATCTTTTGCATTTGAACCCCCGATCTACTAACACACCCCTATAAACTCACTGTCCAGAGGGATTTCTGAAAGCAAAAATGCATGCAGCTAACTAATTATTTCACACAGCATCTCAGCTCAGGTTTTTCCTTTTTTCTTTCTTCAAAGGCTGAGGTTAGCACTCCAACCTCGGCTATGGGTAGGGCAGAGAAAAGAGAGAACTAAAAGGCTGAGTTGTAGGACCAACTTTTAATAGAACTATTGTGTTCATTTTGTGTATTTACATTTAAACCATGAGAACAAGCTAAAAACAGAGTCCATGAAATCACTCTTGCCCTGAAGCAAAAGCCACATCCATTAGAGAAATCAACATCTAGAAAAAAAGAGAACAGTTTTAACAGGAACTGTTAGACTGTATTAAGGGATGGGAAGACTGAAATGGAACCACATTTTTCATCACAGGTTTCTCTATGAGACATGCAAGTGAGCTTACAGCCTGTCTCCAAGTGGTCAAAAAATGACAGTTTTGTTTTTTATTTCTTTCATATTACTAATTCAGATGAGAGTATTTTTAAATATGACCCTGTGGAGCAACAGTGTTATAGAGATTATGTGCTTTGCAAACCAACGCAAAAATCATTTTAGACTTTTCAGCCCTGACATTTTCAATTTACACTTTGCACTATGGAGTAATAAATGGGTATTTTAACAGCAACAGGTGCTACACAAGTCATTCTCCATAACTTCTGCTGGTGCACAGTGGAAGACACAGGTATATCACCTGAAAAAGACAACTAATGATTTAGAAAGCATTAATTCCAGACTGAGATTCAGTTCAGGACACAGTGATCTACAGAACATTCAAGTAGTTTCTCTTCTTGAGGGTACCCAGACGCAGTCACCCCAAAACAGCACACGTTGAAAAAGAACAAGAAATTAAGGAATATGGCCAAGAAGGTTACATTATTTCAGGCTACATTCATGCCTTCTTATCTCTTCGCATCTTAAAGCCATATACCTGTGACCCCACATACTCATAAAGAAGCAATGGATGTGGTGAAATTCAGGATTTGATTATCAGCATTAATTGCAGGCTCACTTGTCTCTAATGTGATGATATCTGTGAACTTCTGACCAGTCCTTTTGCAGGGTTATCTGATCAGTTTTCACTTAGGAGAAATTATGCACTGTACAAGAATACACGTCTACTTTTGTTGCACTAGCTATATAGTTGGTATTTTAACTAAAAGGGTCTGAGAGACGTGGTGTCTCATTTGCCATGTCCTGGTTTTACATGTGCTACTACAGGTACCTTTGCTACTAGCAAACAGGCCAAAATAAAGAGAATATGTGATAAACATTATTGAGAGAACAACTAACAGGTTTTCATGGAGATTAAGTCAGGAAATTAGAAAAACAGAGCATGAGAATATATATTATTAATAATTGCACTACTCTCAGTTTATGAAGAGCATAGAACTGAAATTGGTTGAGAATTTTCTAGATACTACTACCATCATGTAAATAAAATAAAAAATAATTGTAAATACTGTCCAATTGTTTCAGTTAATTACAGTAAAGACAACTTTACCTTGAGGCTTTCATTTTAGTTTACCTATTGTTTAATACAGAGGTGGAAAGACTGTTATTAAATTATACCCCATAAACACTATCTGATGATATATCAACATACTTGAAAGGATAAGAATTGAAAATTAAAGCTTAGTTTTCTATTACAAAGCCCTGATATTTTCAGAGAACTAAATGTCATGGGGTAAAATCTGAAACCCTATTTATTAAGTATAATTCAACAGACTCAAGCATAAAGCTGCACCCTGTAGCAAGGATTGAACTCTCACTCCATTAAAGTCAAAGGCACACTGATTTTTTTCCTTCATGCTCCTAAAATACAGTCCGGAATGAGACCAAGGTATAAAGTATTACTGCAATTGGTCTTGCATCAGGAGTTATTTTTTTCTAGATTTATGGAGTAACAAAACAATAAAAAATAAAGGCGTCCAACCTAGCATGATTTCAGAAATTCTCCAATAATCTTCACATCATGTGCAAATAGAAGTCATCTGATATTTGCAGTCTGTATTCATCCACTCTCATCCTACACTAACACCACTTATTCCAAATTCCAATACATTTCCAGACATAAATGACAGCTGATAGAGCACATTTTAAACAGCGAGTAAGCATGAAAGAAACAAGTGTTTGCTAAAGGAAGTTACAGAACTGTTTTCAGACAGAAGCTGCACACTTGCATGATTCTGAAAAATCTCACCTAGCATCTGACTGGAGCATTACATTCTTGAACTTCTGAAAATGAACCACACAGCCAGATATTACGCAACTCCTGTAACGTACTTACCACAGATTTAAGTTGCAGCAGAACAAACAAGAATCTATCAATGTATTACTGATTCAAAAATTTCACTGAACTATGAGCCCAGGGCAAAGCTGCAAAGGTAACATATACAAAATGCTGGTATAATTTTCATCTCAGCAATGGAACTCGGCAAAAATTAACTGAAGACAGAGCAGAGACTCTGCTTAATTAACTGAAGACTTAAAAATATCACCATGTTGTACATAACTCATGCCTCAACTTCAGATTAGAACTCAGTGTTCAGCTCTTCCTGTTTCTCAGTCCATCTCATACATTGTTTTTTAATTAGAAACATCATAAAAGTGACCTTTTGCTTTCAGCCTGGATTAACATGTCTGGGTTTTTTGTTTGTTTTCTTTTAAGCAACTGAAGATTGTATTTCAGAAGCACTGCATTTGATGTAAGGAGAAAGGGGTCAGGTTGATATTATTAAGAAAAGTATATAGTAAACTAACTCTTAAGAAACCTTAAGTCTTTTTATATCTCTTTTATGTGGTTTTGACAGTCTCAATCATCTTTAAAGCAATTCAGTTCTATTAGGCAACAGAACAAGACATCATTGAGATCTACTTTCTTCCTAGCTAAACATCATTCAGCAGCAAATACAACAATAACTTTAGCACACCTAAGAGTAATTTGTAACTCCAATTTACAAATGTACGGATTTATCTGTGCAGTTCTCCAAACATATTTTCAAAAAATACATACCCGTCTTAACACACAGTATCTTCATCTCCATCAGGAACTGGGCCATATTAGAAAATCAAAGCACTTGCAAGCCACAAATGTGTTTATAGACCTATGTGACATAAGCACCTCTAAGATCCACACAGTGAAAGAAACTAAAAACTACAAAAGAAGGAGAGTTTCTGAGGTCAAGGCAGCTTAGGAAAGCTCTAGTACACAGTACAAGCAATGTACATGCATTTCTCAGCACTCAGCTTGTACACCTCAGTCCAGCATCAAAGCAGTGCAGGTTCTTGTATGGAATTCTGGCATATCATCTGAGCTGCCTCCTCCTTGATACAGGCTAACAGTTCCTGAAAGATGCACTGCTCCACCTGGTCCAGGCAATCTCTGCAACACTCAGAGGTGACTTTAAGACACACACATACACATTTTGTCCTAAAATACAATAAAATACCAAATCTTTTAGGAAAGCAGAGATCAGCACCCACAGAAGAGTCTCAGTTTTCTTGAGTGCCTTCAAGGGAAAATGAAATGGCATATTACCTTTTTTTGCACAAGCTCCAGACAGTTTTCAGTAGAATCAGTAGAGCTTTCAACTCTCTAAGCAAGAGAGAACTTTAACATCTGGGACATGAGAACGATGCCAGGATTTTGCCCATGATGAATGACTTCATGCTGTAATACTTCTGCATTACAACTAGAGTTAAATAACTTTTGGAAAATTAATTGAAGAATTATCCAAGCAAAAAGATGTGAAAAGCTTCAGGGCTGCATCCTGCACTTCTAAATGTACATAAATATTTGCCTCAGTGTCCCATTTGAGCTCATAATCTCTGGAGCTGTGACATATAGACAGAAAAGAAGAAAAAAAATTAAAAATAAAAATAAAATAAAACCACACATTTGAGAAGACGGATAACAGAGGAAATGACAAATCTGACCTGGTAAAAAGAAAAAGCAAAACTACAGAATTGATTGAACCTTTGAATACAAGAGACCAAAGGTCTCATTTCATCTACTGCATGTCATGGTTCTGCCTCCTGGTTATTAAGAAAGGTTTCTATTTAAGAGGCTGTTTCCTTCAGATAGATTCAACATTCTTACTCAGTTTGAGCTGATGAGCACTATTCAAACAAGTTTTGTGATCAAAGATCATTAAATTCACACATTGGTGAACTTTTATGTCAACAACTCTTCCAGCTCACACTTAATTCATTGAGTAAAACATTTTGAAGTAAAATATTCTGAAAGCGTATGTCCTTGAAAACAAGGCAAACAGAAGAAAATTCTCAGCTAAAGAAGAGAAAAACTCAAGGAAAAAAATCACTATTTACACTCACCCACATTTCATAGGATGAAAAGGAATACATTCAAGCTGTAAGTATAGCAGATGCTAATACAGCCTTCAGAACCATAGCTTATCCATAACCATCCCATTTAATGAAAATCTGGGAGTTGCTCGTCTCTGACCCCTGATTTACTATCAACAGTGGACATCAATGCATGGCATGACCTAAGACTGAATACATCAGGATAATTATCTCCTATTTAACTTTTTTACCATCAAAATTTTGTTTCTATGAATCCCAGTCAAAATCTGTGAGAGGAATAGAAGAGGAATAAAGCCTGAGGAGCGAAGTGTTTCCTTTCCTTCAGAGAACATTTAATTTTGACACAACCACATACTAACTGCTGAAGAAAAGGCATAGCAAACTTCAATGTAAGTACAATCAGGTAGGCAGGGAAGGAGTTTAATTTAGCTAATAAAGAAAAGCTACAAGTGCTATCTCCTCCTGCATTCAGGAAGCCAACAGCCATTTCAGTTGCTGTTAAGCAAGGAAATAAGATTAGCAAGTACAGTGCTTGCTTGAGGAGAACCTATGCTAAAATGTGTTACCGCTTAACACTCAGTGACAGAGCAGTGCAGGCAGACCTGGGAGCCTCAGCTGAACCAGTTAGGATGATCCCAGTGGAAGTTGTGAGAATTATCAGAGGGTTGGAGAACCTCTCCTATGAAGACAGGCTGTGAACTGGGCTGGTTAAGCATAAAGAAGAGAACGTTCTGGGGGGCCTAATGCAACCTTCCAATACCTAAAGGGAGCCTATAGAAAAAGCTAGAGAGTGTCTTTTTATAAGAGCACGTAGTAATAAGACAAGGGAGAACAGCTTTAAACTAAAACATAGTAGGATTACGTTAGATAATAGGAAGGAGTTCTTTACTCAGGGGGTAGCGAGGCTCTTATCTAGGCCGCCCAGAGAAGCTGTGGGTGCCACATCCCTGGAGGCATTCAAGGCCAGGATAGATGGGGCCCAGTACAACCTGCTCTGGTGGCTGGAAACCCACCCACAGGAGAGGGGCTTGTACTGGATGATCTTAAAGGTCTCTTCCAACCCAAGCCATTCTTTGATTCTAATGACAGCCAAAAGAACTGGGAACAGAAGCAGAAAACTGTAATTCACCTGTCAGCAAAAGCCACACCAGAGCAACTCTGTAGATTGTTATTTGAAGAGGTTTTAAATCGGGTTTTGAGAAATTGCAGCAGAAATTAACCATTCTTCTTCATCTTTGCACTCAGACTACAACTAAACATTACAAATTCTTCCTGTGGAGCATCCCTAAATAACAACCTGCAAGATCAGATAGTCAAATGCCTCATGCATTCAGTATTCATCACTGTACTGAAGACATCCTCCTCCTTGTTTGATACATGTAAAGATTTTCTCTCACCTGTCTCTGCCTCACGTTTTTCCCCTACTCGCTCCCACTTCTCTAGCACCAATGTATGCTACTTAGTTTCACTTCCTAGGCCTTCACAGTGCTGTCCTTTCCCTTGCCATCAAGCTCTTATACAAACATCTCATGTTGCAACTATTTCTTCAAGTGCAGATTGCTGCAGATGCACAGAAGCTCCAAGAAGCAAACACCTTGCTCCAACAGAGAAAAGCCTGGCTGCCTCTCCAGCCACCAGTGCTGACTACATCAGCTCTTTTTAATACCCCTGAAGGTCACACACTGGACACATCTGGCACAGCAAGGGAGAAGAAATCACCTCTAGCTTTGCAGTTTTTTATTGAGGCCATTTATGCCCAAGACAGGAACTCTGCTGTGCAGGATCTCTGGTAAAATCCCTTTCAACTTGCCTGTAATATTCCTCCTATTTTTTTGCCCTAATACACACAAAAATCTGATTAATATTTCTCCATGGATAAAGTGATGATTGCCATGGCATTCTTTCCAAGAGCTGACCTTGTTTCTTTGAGTTTCTAGAAACTGATTATACAGCAAATTCAGCTCTTGATCTTCCCTGTAGCATCAAGGTTACTTATTACTATGCAACTGTTAACTAACAACTCAAGTGACAAAAATGCATTCAGCAATGCTGTATTTCAGTTCTGAGGAGAAACACATCAAGAGGTATAGCAGGGCACCTTCTAAACATAAATATTAGTATTTAAAGTAACATTCAGAAGTCAGGTTTTGATTCTGCAAGGACTCATAATAAGCTTGAAATACTGTTCCATGCAACAAAGCATAGCAGCACTTTGTAGCAATCTGCAACAGTCAGATAAGTCAAATCCCAGCTCATGACAGCAGACACAAGCACCCAGCACAGGGATCCTGGGCATCCTTCTCTCCCTTCCCAGACTGCATCCCATCTGCTGTGAGCAGGCCACCCACCAGCAGTAGCCACTCCAAAGCCACCAGAACCAAACGCCTACAAATATCAGGTTTTGTTTCCAGCAGCTTCCTTCTTTCTATTAAAGTTGTTCAGATTTCAGCCAGGAAAGCCGTAGTCAAATGTTGACAAGGGAGCCCTTAAGCAGATTACTGAAATACCTGGATGACTCAAAGATGTCAATTTGTGCAGAAATGTAGAACATGACTGTTGGATTTCGCTGTAATATAATCACTTGTAAAAATAAAACAAATTTTAAAAACCACTCCTATGGCTAAATTAGAGTTTTTGTTAGTATTTGCTGTAACAACACAAAGAAGCAACTGGTCAAAATGGATTTTTTCCTCAAGTCTGGCAGACAGGCATTCCTAGACAGGAAGCCAGTCTTGACCTAATTAAATCCAGGAGTTTTACTGTCATCACTGATTTAAAAGCAATGGGACTGCACACATCTGGCAAAGAGCTAAGGAAATGAACACAAAAGCCTTAATTTTCAAATTTGCACAGTTACCCTAAGGAGCATCCTCATTTTCAAACTCATACATTAAATATATATTCTTCTATAACATTGATCTATAGAACTTTCAAACATTTGCTTAAAGTTAATAAGGATCTCTAGCATTACTCATTTGGAAAAGTAATTCAAATATTTTCAAATCTCTCCTTCCTTCAAGAGAAAGTTTAGAAGGCTCATCAAAAGCAAAAACTGAAGAAGTGATTTCCTAATAGTCCTTCTACCTACTATGGCCCATGCAGTTTGACCCCAATCTAGAATCTGCCAACATCTCTGTAGCAATTTTGTAAGAGCAGTTACTTACAGGGAAGAATGAGAACTATTATAAGTAGCCAAATTTCTGTTTCAATATAGAAAACATACATAGGGGGCACAAGTGAAGGGTAATTGCCTCACTTGGTGCAGACATGCAGGTTTTGCTTTGGTGTTTCTGTAGTTTAGCATGTGTTTCTGCAGCTTCCACAGGGTGCTGAAATAACAGCACAGATTTCTAGTAGCCCCAACACACATACCAGTCATTCTAATCACAGCTGTCTGATATAAACAGTATTTTTGAAACAAACCCTCTTATCTAATGTTAATTTCCCTTACTCCAAGAAACAAAAGTTGGATTAACCACTGTTGCTTTTTTTTTTGTTTTTTTAAACAACGAAAAGCAGAACTACGTAATAATTTACATTAAGTTCCCAGTGTAGAAGCTGCTGCAGTAAAACTTAATGGTTGGAAAAGGGTTCTGCAAGACTCAGTGAGAGGTAATGATTCTCTTTGCAGTAGCTGGATAAATTCATCTTTATATTTCATAGCAACATAAAAAACGAGGAACAAAGCACATTTGCCTCTGCGTTTCCCAGTATAGTGAACGTCTGAGTGAGCAGTGGTATACTACAAATCTCAAAGCAAGATGTCTCACCACCACATATCTGCATGGATACTACAGCAGGCAAGACATTATCTCAACTGTATTTAAATCACAGTTTCCACGGATAACCCATTCATTCAACAATGAGCTGCAGACAGTCAAATCTTCTGACAACTATTTCCTTCTCTCGCCTCACTGTGCAACAACTACAGAATGCAGTTCAGAGACACTTACATTGCATTCCTGCTAATCTGAGAAGAGTCTAGAAGGGAACAAGTTATGCTGCTTGACAGGAGGAGCAGGAATCTCTGATTTGACTCCAAGAAAAGCTAAGAGATGACAGTTGTCGTTTTGAAGAGAAAAGAACTGAAGTATTTCTGTGGCATAAGACTTTCTGGAGCTGTTCCTGTAAAAAGCTTCAGTGACAGAAAAAATGTGAAGTTGCTTTGGACCTAGCAGTTGTGCCTGAAAGCGATACAACGGCCTAATTAACCATATTTAAAATAGAGCCAGTCTAGGGGTTTGAATAGTCAAATCTCTCAGGATCAGAAGGAAGACTGAGTTCACTGGAAAACATTCAAGTTTTTCACCTAGTAACACACATCTACACCAGTTCCACCTCTCTTCCACAGCTTGTCTGCACAAGAGTAGATTTTATCTCACTTTACAGGACAGTCACTGCAGTCTCGGCATTGCTTACAGTGAACTTGTATCTTGACCACATCAACAGTAAGGAGACAGACAGGAGCTGGGAGCAGCTATGGGTATTAGCGCTGATAGCAGCACCACTCTGATTCTTACCGCTCATTTTGCCTCCATGTCACATGGGATGCTGTAGGCAGACAGCTGGAATCTCTGTACATGTATTACATTGAAAAGCAGTTGCATTAACCTTCACTTTTTGTTGCTTGGTTGAATTCAGTGACTAGCAAACAGAACAGAGATGTCTGCATGTTCTGTCTTATTAGAAAACTTTGTCTAATCTGAGCAATGTTACATGTAAAATTTATGTGGGTAGACCAGAATGAACAGCTTAAAATCTGCGGTCTTTCTGCCTAACAAGAACAACCACCACATCAGGTGGGACTAAAGTAGCAATGCAATTAAGGTGAAAGAAAAAAAGTGTGGGGGTAACAGATTTACTTGGCAGAGAACTCTGAATTCAGTGCTATTACTTGCTAGAGAAGATTCTCCTTCTGTCCCTCAAATCCTGCTGTTTTATAGCACTACATTTTTTGCAATGCTTACAGCACTTGTTAGACACCTTAATACCATGGAGCAGGGCAGCAGAATGTAAAATATCTATAATGCAGATCTAGCTTTCTACCCCACTCCCCCATTATTTCTCACTCTGCTGGAAAATGTGCCACAGTGGAGTTTAACATTGATGTGAGATTGAAATTTGCTTTACTACAGTCTGTTTTGCCACATGTTGCTCTTTCAGACTCCAGTGACACCAGCAATGCCTACAGCAAATAAAGCAGCAAGCTGTGCCACACTAAACAGGGAGACAGATGCTATCAAGTTTATCCCCAGATTACACTACTAAGGCACCTGACTCAGGACTTGTGTGGACTTCCCTGAGCTTTTTCCTTCTGCCCTATCAGCACCACAAAGTAATTTCCAACTTGGTTCAGCTTTTTCATTCCTCTTAAGAAAAATGCAGGATAGAAGCATGCAGGCTTTTACAAATGGAATACAAATACTACTGATCACTTCTGTGATTCTAGATGGTTCCAGTACATACTTATTAAAACTCTTGGCATTCCTATATGCTGCATTAAAAAGCCACAAGGAACTTAAATTACATCTCAAAGGGAGCATTATCAGGATCAGCTTGTACAAAATGCTATGTGCTGAACAACAAAGAAACATAACTTTATATGCTGTGTTTTTTGTGGTAGGTGATTATCCATCAGACTTGAAAACTATATTTATACCTAAGACAAGATTGACATTTGTTCCAAGGCTTCCAGCATTTTCAGTTAGAACTACTTGTATGTATGAACATTTGCAGGATTCCACTGTGTACTATGCAGTCAATTGCAGGGAAATACCTTCTGTTCTATCTTTTCAAAACCTGCTTTCTGTTCCACTAATACATAAAAGATCAGCAAAAGTTTAAATTTATCAAGAGAAGTTTTGTTTTGTCAGCTGTTTTTCAATGAGAAAATTACAGACTGTTTCCATTGTCTCAACCTCCAACTAAAATTTACAGAAATAGAAATTACAACAAAAAACTCATTCAGGGAGAAAAAAAAACTCACCAATCCACCCATCTGGCTTTGCAAAGTGCTTGGTTGCTTGTTATGTAGTACACCATTAGTCAAGGCTTTAATGATTCATTCTCACCTTCAAACTGAATCAAAGTTTTAAAGATGCAGAGTGGATCAACAGGCTTCTTTAATTTCTCTAATGTTTAGAAATAAACATTTGTCTGCTCATAGCAGAAATAAGCGGGATATGTAAGAGTTTAGAACTTCAAGGTGAAAAGCACATCTTTCAATATTAGATACTTCTATATTTTGTACTAGAGCTATCTGATGTTTCTCTTTTCTGTCTATCATGGATTATTAAAAGCGTTTTGAGCCATGAGTAAAAAGGTAAACCTAAAAGTAAGGTTAGTGCAAGTGCTGCCAAGTGTGTCTCCTTACTACCTAAACAACAAATTAAGGAGAAAAGGATGTCTGTCTATATCCCACAGCTAAAACTTCAGTAAAATATTGTGAAACCATTTTAAAAGTCTCAATTATTTCCATCATTTTGAAAGTCTTCCTAAAAATTTTCTCCTAGAGCATGCATAATTGAAACAAGTATTCCTATGGTGAAGTGTAGAGTAAGGGAGATATGAATCATCAATAGTTCGAATTTGAGTCACCTTTCTCTGAGATGTAATTTCATTGGTTTCAACTAAACCAATTCTGATTGTGCTACTGTAAGAAAAAATAGAGAGAGAGAGAGAAACAGAATTTAAGAGCTTTCATCTTGGTTTTGGATTGGAGAACTCAATATCAGTTAAGACTGCAGTGAATGCCAGATTCGACTCAGAGTCTTAAGAAGATCTACTAAATCCTATTGCAGCTCCCTTGGAGCAAAGACCCAGCTGACCCGCTTTTGCTGAGACATATTTGCTGTCCATTGTTTGAGCTGAAAGCATTATTAACTAAGTTCAATTCTCAAAAAGAAAATTAATTATGTCAGAAATCTCTCCCACTGTCCACAAGCAGAGTGAAAGGAATGATGTGTTTCTTTTACCAGGCACTCAAAAGGCAAAGTATGGGACTCAATCCAGCAAATACCACATGGTAGGTTTCCTTTAATCACCTAATAGGACTAATTACATGAGCGAGAGCAGCATGACTAAGCATCACTGTTGAATACCAGAATCCGTATTGTGGAAAGAGTGAGAAGCAGAGGCTTCCAGTGGCAGAGATAGAACCAACCATTAAGGTTGCTCTCAAAGGTTAACCATGGCTGGAACCTTAACCTTAATTTTTATTTTGCTGTGTATGATCAGAATGTTCGATCTTGAAGTCTTTAGCATGTATGAATAACAATTTGTCTTCTAAAAAAAATTGATAATCAAAGAAAAAGCAGTATACAGAATAATCATTAGAAAAATTGAAGGACTCAATCTAGTCTGTTTTCTGGATTCTTAATAATTTGATATGACTAATGGTCTTTGCTTTCACCTCATGCTGTTTATTTCCAAAGCTATATTTAATCTCCAAGAAAACTATTGAATTTTGATCACTATTGCTTAATTACTTGGAAAAATAGACAGATAGTTAATATTAATTTGTTTACAACAGATCACATAGGTTATTTTCAATTCTCAGTACATATTACAGCTGTCATTTCATGCCAGATAACAATTCCTACAATTATTAATTTAAACAAGGCTTTTTATTTGTACTAGTGAGATAGAAAAATCCTTATTTGAGCTCACACTCATATTTTACAACCCAACTCCTATTGTATCTTGTTTACCATACGTGAGCCCCCAAGGTAAAGCAATTGCAAGTTTTACCTTGACATTTCTATGTAAATTGCTTCAAGTTATGTGTGAAAATCTCGTAAGACAGGTTCTGTTTTTCAGGTAAGTGGGATAATGTTCTGAAGACTAAAAGGACAAATTTTCAACAAAAGTCATGAGAATAAAAGTGGACTTAGATATTTAAGTCAGAAAAGCCAAACACAGAACTTTTAATGCCTTGACATTAAGTTTAAAATATCTTGTCTTGGAAGTCACAGATAGCTCCTCAGAAATCCTGTTTCTACTAGCTTTCAGGGCACAACTAGGCCAGAGTACCCAATTTTTGGATCAGAAAACATGTTCACAACTTTTCACAGCTAGTGATGGTAAATTTTGTTTGGTTGTGGATCCTGTATATGGTTGTCTTTTGTTCCTTCACCAGTTTGGAAGGAGAAGAGATGAGGCTCAAAATACTAAAAACTTCTGCCAATTTAAGGAGTTCTCTCACATCCGAGAGCACTAGAGGATTAAGGAGGGAGTAAACATCAACTTTGGCCCTAATTTAGATAAATCTATTCTACAAAATTAGTAAAATTCTCATTAGAAGCAGCCATGGGGTCTGAATAAAAAATGGAGAAAGAGAAGGAAAGCATTAAAATTGCAGCCTCCCAAAAAATCAGATTTGTGTTTCACAATACTCAGACTCTTCAGATGCCAAACAATCTAAATCATGAAAACATGGACTCCAAATGAATTCTTGAGACTCCATCACTAATACAGGAGGCAAATAAGTCTATATCATCAGGTGCTCATTTGACATGCTCCTAAAAATCCATAAGAGCTTATACAGCTTTCCAAGATACCATTATCCTTTGAAGTTTACCAATGAAGTTAGGCATTTTGCCCATTTCATAACTGAAAACAATTAAATAGCATCACAAGTTCAGCCCATTGTATCTTAGCCTGGCAGAAATACAGTATTTAGTATTTCATGTCCAGCAGCTGCTTACGTAACAAATCCAGGCCCTTAAACCCACTTCACAAACCAATCCTCTTTAGTGGAAATAGGCTACCCAGAGAAGTTGTGGAGTCCCCATCTCTGGAAATACTCAAAACCCACCTGGATGCCCACCTGAGCAACGAGCTCTAGGGAACCTTCTTTGTCAGGAGGTTGGACTAGATCATCACCCAAGGTCCATTCCAACCCCTATGATTCTGTACGATTCTTCCTTTACTGAAAACATTCCTTTTTTTTTTTCCCCTACGAGTTTCTTTGAGTGGGGAGAAACTGCTTTTCCCTGTGATTGCTTTCTGTTGTCATGCAACATGAATTTCTTCTCTGTCATTATCAAAAAGCACATTCAGTTATTTTTTTCACTTTAAGCTCCTTCAGAAGATGAAAGACAACAGCAGTTTGGGTCCATCTAGCAAAGAGAGTGAATACTACATCATACTGTAACTCAGCTGATTTAATTCAGCTCAGTTAATATAGGAGATCTGAAGTGAACACATACTCATGACACAGAAGTAATGAAAAGTCAACAATATGAAATAGAATTCTTTTGCCATTACAAACAAGCCTGACAAGTTTTAGACCAGATTCTCTGATCTAGAATGACTCTTACAGGCAGAATCCTAAATCCTCATCGCTGACATAGTGTACACCCCATCTTCAGCCAACCTCCTTATCAGAAGCAAACAACATGGCATTCCTCAGCAGTATATCTAAGCCCAAGCCCACTTACTGTTTTTCTAACTGTATAATCTCTAGGTTAATGCATTGCAACAGATTTCAAGATTTAGACGTTTGCATAGCATCACAATTTATTATAGTACCACGCAGGGCAAGTAACTACTACTTAGGTTAAAATATACAAAGGTCCCTGAGGAAAAAACAGAAGTGTATTTTTTTTTACTAATATTGATGTATCAGTATATCAGGAAGAGGAGGGGGAAGAGAAAGGAGAGAGATCTCCCTCTTTCCTTTAAGCTTATTCCTTTATCATTCCAAAACAACCAGCATTAAAACCACTTTTGTTCTGATGACAGAAAATAAGACTAAATTCACACTTCAAATCATCAGTGAATTAATATTTTATAATCCTCCTTCATAATACCAAGGGCTGGCTTTCCCTTTTTTCCTTTATCACATTATCTTACCCCTCCCAGTTCTAAACCTAATCACAAAATACTTCATGTTTTTCAGGCATCTTTTATTTTTACAGTGATGAGTCTGACCAAGTACAGTGTTTCTATTGCCTGAATTGCCTTTTTCTGTTTTTGTTTTTCTCCTTTCTCTTATGCCATTCTTATCTCTTCATCTCACCTGGCCAAGTCTCTTTTCACTTTTACTTCTAATAACTAGGAGCCAGAGCACAAAGAGGTTAAAACTCATCACAGAATACTTTACTCTGTGAAGCACTGAAGGAGAGTCAGTACATGAAGAGCTGACAGGTACTGAAGGCTTGGTACTGCAAATAGATAGGCATGCAAGCAGATCTAAGTACAGAATCAAGCTTCTGCTTAAGCACCAGCAATACTAGGGTATTTCAGCTACACAAACTTCAACAAAAAAAACACAAATCCAAGTTCAAAGCACTAAAAGTTAGCATGGTAATATAGCATCTCTTAGAAATATTTTCTGGCACATCTACATTGTTACCTACAAAGCACTAACTTAAATTAAACCTTTAGGACACCTCAGCAGCCAAGAGTAACTTTATACCATACTATATCACTCACATTGTTCATGCTACGTCTTTTTTGGTTGGGGTAGGAGAAGCTTGGGGGGGTTGGTGTTAAGGCCTGCTTCTAGATGTGCAAAGTGTTTACATCAGCAGCACTGATTATTAAACCATGTGCCATGGTTCAGGATTTATTTTTTTTTTAGTTTCCACAACTCATCACTCCATAGAGGAATGTTATTATCAGTTCATAAGGCTGTGATTTATAAAGAAGAGTACAACTCTCAAATGGTTCTAGTTCTTTCCCCAAGTTAAAACCACCTACTATCTAATAACTATGCTCTGTCATACAGTGACAAGTGACTGTGAGCAGAGTTTAGAAAACAAAGAAGATTAAATCAGATGGAGGGAGATAACCTAGTTTTAAACTCACCACTGTTACACAATGATGCTTATAGGTGTGGACTGCAATGCCAAGGGCTTCTGTCCCTCTGCTCTGCAGCATTCCATCCATCCCTGTTTGGCAGAGGGGGACACTACTCCCAGTATGTGGCTGCAGTGGAAAGCATGTCATTTTAAACACCCAACAACATATATTCCTGCAAACAGCTACTCAAGTGCTATATACATATTTCAAAAGCTTCAACAGACCTGAACATCACCTGCCTTCCATTTGTTTCTGTTCCAAGTTTACCTCACTGCAGCATTTGTATCATGCTGCTGCTAAGAATATGTTTCAGTTTTCTCACTGTTTGCACATAGTCAAGTACAAGGACAGAACGAATGCTCTCCATCAGGTCAAGAAGACATAACTGTGTCCTAATGTTCCTCAGGGTTCTGTCCCTTCACGGATCTTCAGTTATGCACAGATCCTAATGTAATGTTTCTGGAAACAGTACATGTTTGTTTTCCAGGCAAAAGATGCCTGGACAGAACAAAATAGGCTTCTAAAATTACTTTATCAGAAATAAAGCAGCTGATCAGTAAAAATACCAACAAAAACTGAAAATAGCATTTATTATTATTAAAAGAAAACCAAAGGGCTTCAAGCACAGAATTAACTGCTATGTTTCTGGAGGCAGATAGCAAAAAGCAAGCAAATTAAGGATTTGTCCCATTCAGCTCACACAACTGCTTCCCTCCATGACAACCACAGGAAAAACTGAAAAAAAAAACTGAAAAAAGGAAATAAATCCTGACTTATCCTTCAATTTACCCTGCCATTTCCTTGCTGAAACAGGCTGTAGTTTTCCTGATCTTTCCAAGGGTTGGTATGTGAAGCACAACAAGTGTTTTCGTTTATTCTAGCAATGCATAGACAATATGCATCAGTCATCACAATGACTGATTCTAGCAGAATCAGTCAGATGGTTTAGATCCCCGGCAGACTTAGAGCACAGTAAGTGGTAAAAGCATTGTGACAAAATTCAGCTCTTTTTACCCACTTTGCACTACCCTGGACAAACTCAGGAGGATTTCTTCTGTATCCTTTCTTTGTTGCAAGCAATAGAGCACAATGCAAGAGGAAAGAGTGGAAGCATTTGGAAGCAGGGTACAAAGGGAAAAGAAAAAAAAAAACAAAAACCAACAACCAAGCAACTCACACCTACGTGTGTTTGAAGCAAGGTCAGCCTGAGCCCACACAGACTTAACAGTGTTTGCTGTGTTCTCAATGAACAACAGGCTCGTAACAACTGCCCTCCATAGCAAAGCCTTAGGTAACAACACATTCACCCACCCTGAAGTTTCTTCTTCTATTTGCTATTCCTAATTGGAATATATTACACAACTACTTCATAGAACGTTAAATGTCATCCTCCAAAAAGATGCTGGAAGTAATAGATTTCTTTAGTTCCCTCTTGCACTGAAAAATTTGCTTTCAGAATTGAAGAAATGAGAAAATACAGAACTTCCAAAATGAGTTTTTGACATTTTGGGGGGAATTCTTTTCATGGGGCTGGTTACAACACAGAGCAAAAGTATATGTTCAATTTTTATCCTAACAACATAAAACCCATTATACTAAATCATTTCCCCACAGAAAGATTTCAATACATATGAAACCGTCAAAAAACTCCATTATACACAGAGCATTATACAAAGAGCACTATGTTATATACAAAAAAAGTAAAATAAAACCTAAAGAGGAATGGGAGGGATAAATGAACATCTACCACAGAGGCTGGGCAATTGCTAAATGGTGAAGGGTCAGAAAAAAAATCTTCAGGTTATATTGTGAAGCACTTCTATTATCTCCATTACTGAATAGAGCACAGGGACTGTTATCAATAAACGTCCATACATGTTTTATTTTTTGGCTCACACTACAGCCTATTTCAGTTTTTACTGACTTGAAGAAAAAAAAAAAAAAGAAAAAAAAACAACAAAGCAGTCTTACCAGCTATTTGGGAAAACACTGCTAAAAGAACTATTCTGTCCTTTGGCTTCAAAAAGACTGAATTTAAATCTCCTGAAATGTCTATCCACAGAATTACCAATATCTTCCTTCATAAGCTAATAAAGAAACCCAAAGGAAACAAACCACATGCTAAATTAAGCACATGCTGAGACGTTAGTCGCGTCTTTGTTTCTCTTCTTAAAATTGCTTTAAAATATTTCTGTCAGATAATCATAAATCATCCTGAATTCAACAGAAGTTGAAAGGAAAAACAACTGATTCTTAAGACGAAATTTCCCATTTTCAAATACAAGCCTGAAGCCACAGGGGTCTGAATTCTTTTGCTATCTCCAGTGGTCTTTGGCTAATGTATCTATATTAACTGAGATAGTTATCTGAACAAGCACTGATTGAAGACAGCTCACAGTATGTTCTGATCTTTTTTCTCCTTTTCCTCCAGTTTATTCCATCTGACCTGAAATAATATGTGCTTATTACAGGGGCCAAAGAAGCCTCTGAACTTCTAATTCAAGATCTTTTCCAAATTTCAGCCCCTAACACCTTATAAACTTTCTGAAGTCCCTTACATAAAGCAAGGATCACTTACACTTATTAGTCTCTTTTTACTGATAAGAATCAGCATTATAGAACACTGAGACTGTAATCTATGAAACAGATATGACGTGCACTGAAAACCAATCTGAAGTCCATTCTGACAATCTCAAGGTAATTCTGTGGTTTCAACCTCAAAATATATTCTTGCTTTGTTCCATAAGAACATTTGCCAAACTCAATGGTGCACTATTAAAAGATGGTTGATTCAGTATCTCCAAATTTTCTTCATGCACACATCTTGTCAGATGCAGTTCTTTAGTAATCCATCCTACCTGCAGCTTTGTGGAGCCCTGCTAAGTGCAGTGCTTCATTGGAGTCCAGACAGATGTGGTCAGGTGGGTGCAAATGGTTTCAGTTAAACTCATTCCAGCTATGTGACAGAAGAGTCATATACTCTCCAATGCAAAAATAAAGGCAGCGTCTAAGATGATAACCTGACTTAGAATTCCTCCTTTTAGTCTCAGATTTACAACTGTCATTCTTTGTTGCACTGGGTTTATTTTTCCAGCATCTCAGACTCTGAAACGGGAAGGTCAGTCCTTGCTTCATCCTTATCCACTACTGTCTTCACAGGGCTTGCCTGGCCACCAGATCTCATGTGGCTACATTAACCAGACATTGTTTCATGCCATATTTTGCCATCCTGAGATATCGTTAAATCATTAGACACACCAGCAGTCTGCCACCCAGCACATTTAGACAACTGATAGTCCTCTCACATCTAGTAAAATAACACACCTACAATTGTTAGAACATCAGCACTGAAAGGAAGATAGGGTTTGGCTAGAGAGTGTGAATGATACTTCATCTTGCAGTGTCACACAGTCACTAAAACACAGTTGCATCCAGACTAGAATGCATTGAGAAAAGCAGTGGTTGCAAGCAGATATTAGTGTACAGACTAATAACTTTCCTTTCTGCCTGGAAAGTTAGTGTAACAGTATATGGGGGAAAGCATTACCTTTTTTCTAGAAGGAAAATAATCTTTTCAGTTTTAATCCTGGAGTCCCACGACAGATTATCAAAGCCTACACTACAATAGCTAAATTTAAAAAAGAAAAAGCAGAGAATGAGACAAAGACTTGATCCTGCATAGTTACAAACATTCTATCCTTGAACTAATGAAGTACATCTGTCATTTCTCTAAGCTCGTGAATATTCCTCACGGATCTCAACAAAACTCCATAATTGCTTAAAGTATGTGTTTAAGTGCTGGGTAGGAAATACAGATCTCAAGGCTGTGCAGAATCAAGAACGGCATTTAGAGACCTAGCATAGAGCAAGAAACAGAATTTAAATAGGAGCTATTTCACATGTTGCTTATTTGGTGATAAAGTAAATTCCAGAGTTCACTTAAATGTCTTTCTCTTTTCTTGTTCATTTCTGGCAAAACAGAAGTGCATACAAACATATGTAAGACTAAATATTTGCTCTTATGTATCACAGAGCCTTCATGCTAAAGGAGAAAGGCTTCTCTAGGGCGTGGGAGTGATTTTTCTTGACCTTATTTTTAGTATTATAAACAGATTTTTTTTTTACCACTCAACCTCTGTATGAATAGATTTCTAAAAGAAAATTTTTATTCGCTCTTTATAAAAGTTATTCCATTTCTAGACACTAGAGATGATCAGCTTGCATGCCAATTCTTTTCCCACTTAAAATTTTGAGTAGACTTACATGAACCTAATGACATTCAACAAGGTCAACAGCAAGGTGATGCATTTGGGACAGGGCAATCACAAATACATGCACAAACTGGAAGAAGAACACTTTTAGAGCAGTCCTGTGGAGAACTTTAGGGTTCTGATGGATGAAAAGCAGGACATGAACAAGCAGTGTACTCCTATAGCCAACCGTATCCTGAGTTGCATCAAAAGTGGGGTGGCCAGCAGAGAGAGAGAGACTGTCTGCCTCTACTCAGTTCTTCTGATGTCTCATCTGAAGTACTGTGTCTAGGACTGGGGCTCTCAGCACAAGACAGGCATGGAGATGTTGGACTAAGTTCAGAAAAAGGCTGTGAAGATGATCAGGGAGCTGGAGCCTCTCCTCTACACAGAAAGGTTGAAGTAAACAGACTCATTTAGCCTGCAGAGAAGGCTTCAGGGAGACCTAATTTCAGACCTGCAGTTCTAAAAGGAAGTTTATTAACATGAGGGAGATCAACCTTTTATGTAGTCTGAAAGTGATAGGACAGGGGGAAAGGATTTTAAACTAAAAGAGGGAAGATTTAGATTAGATACTAGGAGGAAATTCTTTACTCAGTGGCAGTGTGGCACTGGCATAGACTGCCCAGAGAATGTGTGGATGCCCCATCCCTAGAGGCGCTCAAGGCTTGGTTGGATGGGTCCCAGGGTAGCTTCATCCGGTGGGTGGTTAGAACTAGATGATCTTTACAGTCCCTTCCACCCTACACCATTCTATGATCATCACTTTGTGTTTCATTATACTCATTCTGAAGCTTCAGACTGCTCAGGAGAAACCTGATTTCAGTGTAATTTCACCACGTCCTGGTAAAAATGGAAAAAGACATTGCAGTATCTGATTTCCACTACACAATGAGGATAGCATCATATGCCCCTTTGATAGACAACCGAAGTACACTTTCATCTTAGGAGAAAAACATTCCATGTGCAACAAAATAACCAATAGTAGCATTATAGCTACTTACCACTGCACATAGAAAAATAAGCCACGGAAAAGGAATGAAACAAAAACAATTTATAAATTAGTAAATTACACAAAGATATGCAAAAGAGAGTGAAATAGCTGCTACTCACTTTTCACACACACAGTAATTTTATTTTGAAGCCTACATCTCTAATTTCTAGGTGCACAAGAAAGACAATAGACTTGAAGAGAATTCATATTATTCTAACCTCCATATCAAATAGATATGCAGACATGAGAAAAGCTACCTTATGACTGTGTTTTCAGCCTCCAAATTGCTCTTATTACTTTGTGCTGCAGAATGTAGGAAGAAAAACTTCACACTTTCTTTCTTATATACAAATACATACATACACACACACATATATATATAATTATATATGCTATGGATTTTAACAAACCTGCAACTAGCTAACTTATTTTATAAGAGGTTCTCCTGTTTTTCCAACACCTACAAAGGAAAGATTTAAGAGAGTGCCAAAAAAATGAGAAACTAAAATGCAATTTCAGGTCCTTCAACTATTTAACAGAAGGAAAAAAAAAAAAAAAAAAGTGAAGGTGTACAGCAAGAGAAGCTGATGTCAGTGCCTTCTAAGGAGATACAAGCACTATGAAATGATAGCAGATAATAAAGAAGAAAAATAGGCTCACTCCTTCCAAAGACCAGAGATGGCTTGAAAGGAGAATGATTTCTATCCAGAGCAACAGTGCACCCTAGGCTGCTAATCCTTAAGTGAGTGTGAGGAGGGGTGAATCCTGACTCCAACCCTTCCAGTTACTCAAGTACATTACTTGAACCTGAGCTCCCTGGGTAATCTATGCCATCCTCTCTGGGTGCTCCACTATCAGTTCAAGCCACGATCTGGCAATTCCACTGCAGAAGGAAAACAAATTTAGTCAGTGTTCAAATCTTTCAGCATCACAAGTTGTGAAAGAGTGATGCAATAAAACAGTATCTATTTCATAAAAATATAAGCTTCTCACATTTTGTATGGGCAGTGTTTTACTGGAAACAAGTTATGCCGATGCCACATATACACTCTTATCCCCAGGGTCTGAACAAAAAAAATTGACCAAAAGGCCTTGACTTGTGAAGCTAGGAAAAATGTAATGCAGCGTTCTTTAAACTCTTTAAAGATTCTTTGAATGTTACAAATAGAAAAGATGCCAACAGTAACCTGCACAGATACCTGAAAACATTGAAGTACTAAAGGCACACTTTGTTTCAAGACTCTTTTACTTACATTGCTCTTCATTATTTTAATTCTCAGGCTGTTCAAAATGTCTTTTTAGCCTATTCTACACAAGCAGTTCCTGCAGAGTCAAAGTAGCCTCATTCTTCGATGGGATTACACGTTTGGTTGATAAAGGCAAGGCCAGAAATTCTCAGAATTCTGTGAGGCTTTTAAAGCCCTAAAGTATACGACTGATGGATTAAAAACTCACCAAATGATGTTGAGTGCTGAAAATTCAAAGGGAATACTTATATTTGCAAAACGAGTCTTACCAGACAAGGATAAGAATTACACAGTGTCCAAACAGATCAGTTATTTTTTTTAACATTGCTCACTATAGTAAATACAGCTGAAGAGCACAGGCTGAATCACAGATACCTGTATGGCATACTCTCCATACAAGCGATGCAGAATAACTGGTAGCTAATCACCATCATGTTTTGCAACAATTTAGAAGAAGTCTTCAATACCAGTCCCGCATACAGGTAAAGCTGGACTAGTTGAGTAAGAAGAGGAAAATTATCTCAATCCTAGATTACAGAGACAAGTACTGCAACAAATCAATTATAAATGTTGTGCTGAGCAAAGAAGTGAAGATAGGCAGGCAATTATAATTGCATTTTGGGGAGCACCCCCATTCAACTCTCCCACCCACCACAAGGCAGTCTGACTCACCTGTAACATGGCTATGCTCAGCACCATTCCTAACCTAACCTTTTACTTCAGTGATTTCCTGTTAGATAGTAGCTTTTCCTCTTATACTGCTATCCATTCTCAACTACTTGTTGATTAACTTGCCTTCTGGACATGTGCCTTTACTCCTTCTCCCTCTGTTGTCTTATTTAGTGAAGCCTCTTAATTTATTCTCTCTGCTCTCCTCAGTGATCTCTTCCCTCTTTGTGCATTCAAAGGGTTTTAACACTGCCTGGTCCAAGGTTTTTAAAAGATCAAAAAATGAGGCCACATAGATATAACTTCTTTCTGCAGGTGATTGAAATCTAAGCATAATTGATAAGCAATTGATAACCATGAAATCTAAGCATAATAATAAGCAATTGATAACCATGTCTCTATCCAACAGAATCCTTGTTTATCTTCAGATACCAAGAAATACATGATTTAGATGTAAAAAATCAGTGCTTCCAAAATTAATTTCAGTGCTTACTCTTGAACTGTGTTTAACTATATGTCTTGTATTCTAAATCACTTTACCTTTCTTCTTGGTAATGATTTTACTATTATGAGGTAGTCCTCAATTCTTTCTCACATTGGAAATTATCCTGAATCAAGTCTAACTTGTCAAATTAAGTACAAGCCTGATGGAAAAACAAAAAATTGCTTCAGATCAGTTCATTTCCTTCCATTAAATAAAAATAAAAGAAACATCAGTTTGACATTTCTTATACTTTCTGGGTGCCTGGCTACATCATACCCTGAAATAAAAGGTATGCTTTGGAGGGATCTCCTATTGTTTTTCTCTCTGCCAGACAGACTGCCATATACTCCAGCTGCCTCTTCAGCCTTCATCTTCTTTATATTGCATGCCTTCTCAGTAGTTCAACAGAGGCATGATAGTCTAGGGAACTGTTATCAGTGCAAGAATACCTGGTTTTCGCCTGGACACCTTGGACAAATGGTCACCTCAGATAACTGGCTGCCACACACTGAAAGCCTGAGCAAAAAGACCACCACACAGGAGAAATAAGCAGCCACCCCATGCACCTCAGTTGCATGCACACCCATTTGTGCCCAGGTGCCCTACTGTATCACAGGTTGCAGAACACAATTAAATCAGCCAGACCAAAAGAGGGAGGTTTCCTCTCATATCTGTAAGGCAAGACTTTGCCACCAGGTCAGGACCAGGCTCACTCCACAAGTGATCTCTCTGCTGCAGTTGTCAGAACCAAAATTTGCCTGAGGCAAAAGGGCATGAGGGCTTCTCTGATAGGCTCCTGGTTTTAACAGCAACTCTGCCTTCCCAATTGCCCTGAGGCCTACGTTATCAGCAAGCCTGAAGCAAGCCACCCCGTCCATGCAAACCCACACTGTCAAACTGAAAACTGAGAAATAGATTGTGGAGGTAAACTTTGCTCCCAGAGGCTGAACCCACAGACAGAGTGACCGGAGAGATACAAAACCCATATTCAAAAGGAGGAGAGCCAACAGCACTGCGTACTTCCACAGCTGCTCAACATAACTTTAAACAAGAAGCACCAGCTCCAAGGATGGGGGAATAAGTTGTTTCTCAGGACATTTTAGTTAATACCTGTTGTGACTGCAAGTTGGTTCATAAAAACAAATCTCAGCATAAAATATTAAAGCCTTCCCAGGGAAATCTTTACCTTCCCTACTGCACTCAATCTTTTTTGTTCTTTCCATCAGTACTTTTTAAATAATTTACAGCAGGTAAAAATTATCTTCTGCACTAATACAATTCCTAGCACACAAAAAAGAGCAGCTCCACCACTTAGGACCAAGTCATGCACTGTACTGCTTTACCCTTTAAATGTAAAGTTGCAGCTAAAGGGTAGTTGCTTTCCCCAAGTAAAATCGAAGTTTTTCACCCAAGAGATATCAAGAGACTCACCACTCCCAGGACCGGCTCCTGAGGAGATATGGGCTGGTACCTCCTCTTGCTGCCTCTCCCAGGCATTTTCTGTCCTTCACCTTGCATTCAACCTTGCTTTTTTGCACTGGCAGATCCCACAACCCTGTTGCCATGGGAATCCCTAATTACACACCTTGGACTCTCAAGCCCCAGGAACTACAGCCCCTGAGAACTCCTTTCTTCTAGGAACAGCCTCTCTTCAGTCATGTGCACAGATGGTCCTGGCTCCCACGAAGGGGCATCTTGCAGGCTGCTCCACAGAGTAACCCTCTCAGCTTAAACTGGTTCTCAATTGGTCCCAGTGCTGCTGCAAGGCAAAACCCACAGCATGAGCACACCACATATCACCACCATACACCATGGCAAATTCCTCATAATTTATGTCTACAGAAGGCTGAAAAGTTAAAAGTTTTGGATACATCAATGGAAAAATTGCTCAATTTCTCCAGGTTGCCAGTGTTCAGTAAATATTCAGAGTGCTTGCTTAATATAACAACTACAAATTAAGTTGAAATAGGTCATTCTACCACAATAAACTACAGAAGATCTCCAAACAAAAAAGAACATGCTAATTGAGATTTGCCATTGAAAATCTCCTCAATAGATCTGTGTCTTAGATTTGTACATACGTAATTTTGCCGTTGGTGAATTCTGTTCAAAGCTTTTCTGTTTAAATTAGATTAAACAAGTTAATAAGAAAGAATAAACTTATTTTTTCTGCTTTAATACAAAAATCATTTTTTCATCACTTGACTAAAATGTCACAGAATGGAAGAAAATGATACATTTAAGACAAACAGTGCTAATGCTTTTCTACTAGAATAACACCTAATGCAACAGAAAACATAACTGGTTAGTATGCAACCATCCCAATTCATCAGCAGGTTTTGTTGTTGTTTTTTAAACCAGGATATTTTCCAATGGACGCAATAACTGGACTGTGATCCAAAAGCTATTTTCACTTCCAACACACTTCACAGTGATACATTTGCAAATTATGTACCATGCTTCATCTGTTTTCATAGGCCTCCTCTCTGATGCCACAGGATGGAAATGACCTTAGGGACATTTTCTCCTCTACATCACAGACAATACAGACTTAACTATGTGAACTCTAAGATACAGAGATTGTTGGTCTTAGTACATAAACATTTAGCAGCTATTGAGGCATAACTAAGTATTTACTTTCCTAGCAATGTCATTTCCTACTCAGTGATTGGTGATGCTACCACATTTTATAAGGTTAACATACAATTATTTAACATAGCTTAATTTGCAAAACCCCGTGCAACAATGGCTAATAATAACAACTGACTTTTTGCTAAGCAAATTTTCTTAATAATGGAGGCATTATCATTTTTCTTAATTACTGTGCAGGTAAATACAAATCTTTTTAACCTCTGTGAGAACTTAAGAACTTACTTTAGAAGACCACCTAATTTGCCAGTTATAGAAGCATATTAGTTTTTCTTTCTTTTGCAGAGAAACACAAATTTCCAAGGTGACATAATAATCTAATAGCCATGGAAGTGTGAGACACTGTCAAGAGGAAATAGCTTTTTAAATCCTGAGAGCAAGTGCCACTGAAAGGTAATGTTACATTCAGTTAGGCAAAGAGCAATGTGCAGGAAAACATGGTACACTTTCTTGTATCTAAAATCATGCATTTCAGTCATACAAATGAATACAAGTTTGTCAAGCTATTTCATTCAAAACAGAAAAAGAGGAAGAAAAGGGAATACAGAATTTAAAAATAATAATGATGATGATTTCAGAAACTAATTTCTAAAGTATATTTCTAGTTTTGTTTTACATTAGCTTTTCATTTGGCTGTGTTTTTGTAAACATTGCTTAACTGAAGTTAGAAGTGTTTTAACCAAAAATTGTATATTTTCTCCATTTTTATTCTGGTGGGGAAAAAAAACACAAAATAAGCTACTCAGACTGAATTCTTTGGACTGAAACAGTCTTATTCATGAACTGTATTTAAAAGACAGATGTTTTCATCTTTGAAGAAAACCCAAATACACCATCTTTTTTTTTTTTTTTTTTTTAATGTGACAGCCCTTTTAGGGGACAGACAGAGCTCAGGAGTTTTACACGCCTATCTACTATCCAGAAATAATTAGGTAATTACTGTGACCCAGTAGTTTCCTGGGAAACAGGAATTGGTTTGCAAGCCCCAGCTATGAAAGCACAGAAAACAGTGTGGCTGTTTACAACCCTATCTCTTCCAGGATTGGTATTTATGTTCAGTAAAACAAACAACCCTTGCACACCAAACTTACTCATTCTCCCTTCTCTGAAAAACTAAGTTCAAAATTTCAAAGGTCTGTACAGGTGTGTGGTGTAGCAGAAAGGAGAGACTGTTTACAAATCGCACCAGATGTGGCACAAGAACAGTTTGACATATGTGAGTACACTTAATCTCTGCTTTCAAGAGAAAAGGAGAACCGAGAAAGTCAATAAAGCATCATCTCTCTGACTTCAGAGGGAGCAGGACTGTGTCCTGCCTCTCATAATCAGGTTCTGGGGATCAAAAATGAATTTATTTATTCCTATCGGCAACCACAGTGTAGGTGTTGGGGAATGAGTTAACAGGCACAAAGTTTCCCTGCTTAAAAATCAACATGCTACCAGTGAGAAATACTGTCTCTACACCTTGGCATGGGTGTCTGTCATTTGATACAATGAAGTTATAAGCAAGTCAAGATGAAGGATAGCAGAAAACTGTGCTCTGCTCTAAAATAGCCCTTCAGCTGGTGTTTGGTTAACATTCCACAGAAGGTTATCAAACAGGTCAGGAGATTTTCATGGACAAACTGTCTGCATAGTGATAAGCAGCGTGATGGAAATAGTGACAGAAAAAATTAATCTGCTTGTCACCCTGGATAATGCTAGAGACATCCTTGTGTAGTTTTACTGTCATGGGATGAGAGATAAATTAAGTATATGGCACAACATCATGCTGATTTTTGGGAGGGCATGGTGAAGGTGAAATGTATACCTTCTGCTCATGAATGTCAATCTAGCTGAAGCATTGGAAGCATATATTGCTGTCAGGCTGCTAAGAAACAAAAAGGACAGAAAACAAGTTGTCTGGGTGCATACCTTGAGTGAGAACTGAACAAAGTTACCTGTTCAGAAAATAAAACAATATGAGTGCCCCAAAACATTTTAGGGGATAACATAACAGAGGTAATGTAAGTAATTTAAAAGCTTTCCTTCAAGGCTGAGGCACACCAAATTCTCTAAACACCAGAAAAAAGAAATCACTTGTTAGAACCTGATAGCAAATCAAAAGGTTAAGAGCCATCAATTAAAGAGTAGACTGTTCGATTTGTTTTTGCAAATGCATTACTGGGATACTCCATTTTTTTTCCTAGATTTTTACACTCTGAGGACTTGATGCATTTCCTTAAATCAGCCCAGTATTCTATTTCACTCTCACTTGTGGATCGTATTTTGTACCATATTGGAATACCAGAATATAACAAAAGCTTCTGCAATTTTTTAAATATAAATAATTAGCACACGACAGAAAACAAAGCAAACATAAGCAACTATGTGAAGGATTACTTCAGATTTATCTTCTAACATACAGATATAGAGATGCACACACACACATTTTTCCCTCAAACATCACTAAGTATGTCCTTGGATTATGTTCTAGTTCCGTGATCATTTCCTCATATGCTAATAATTGTCACTTTATAACAAACTTGTTTTTTGGCCTTGCCAAAATTATTAAGCAACTTCACGGTTTCTTGGCTGAGGGGAAAACTAATTTCATCACGCAGAAGCTGCCAACAGGTCACATGAATTCTGGTGTTGATAACTCCTTACGGAACACATGAGAATAACAAGTACTACATTACCCAGTAGAATATAAAGGTACTGTTTTTCATTGCCTGTGATTGGCAGCTGCTAGACAAGTGTGAAAGTCAGCTCTAAATGACTCTAAGTTGAATATGGCAGTTTGAGAGGTTACTGACCATATGGGAATCATATATAGAGGTTTCTAACTTAATATCCACAATGCAAATTGAAAACAGACATTCAAGTGCTGAAGATAAAAGAAATATATTATTCATAAAATGATCCAAGACAGAGATTTAGAATATTATAGAATTACAGCTCTAGAAAATTTCTAAAATATGCTTGGGTTTGAGCTTATTTTTATCTTTCAGAGCTAATAGGTGCTGATGGCATCATTTCATACTATATTCTGTGCAGTTGAACATTTAATTGTCATACATACAAAGCCAAATATCCTTTAAGAATTTCATCTGACATATGCCACTCCTATGAAAGAATTTCATGAAGGAACCACATATCAAGATGTACAAACAGACTAGCAAATGCATTATCATTGGTAAAAGGTCAGGTTTTCCTGCTTTGTATTCCCTACACTAGATCTGGAAGAGCAGAGCAACTACTAATGTCAGGACATATTTGGCCTCCAGGTGTTACTACCAGAAGAAATACATTTGATGACTTTTATATTTTGCTACAATTAAAAATCCCTCGCTCAGAAGATGCCACAGTGCAATGAAAATATCTGAATGGCTCTGTGGTCCTTCTAACTAAACAGCAGTTCTAAAACTGCCTTCTCAAAACTTGTTTGTGTTTGATTCTCTCATGCAATACACAAAGAAAGACATGGCTAGTATTAAAAAAAAAAGAAATCCAACATCTGATTGCTCACTGAAGAGCAACAAAGATATTATCATTTATGGTAGAGGAAAAGGCATAGGTTGACATTACAGACTGACCTGCTCACAAAAAAGCCATTGTAAAAAAATTAGTAGAAATGGAATTGCAAATGTAACTGAAAAAGCATGCTTTTAACTGTGTTCTTGAAGAATACATTCCAGTGTGTAAAAGCGATGAGTGAAATCTTTCTTCTCCTCCAATTATAAGAATATTATGTCCCTTTTCAAAAAAGGGGAAAAAAAAAATAAATTTGCACTCCTCCATTACTGCACTTTGCAAGACTGAAACTATTTCAGTTTTCTAATTCTTTGTTGGTTGGAAATGTAAGTGAAATACAAGAACTATACAGACCCTCAAGTGAAATATTACATCCGTGTTCTGTCTTACTTGTATCAGGTCACATAAATTGAAAAAGGGTAATGGAATGCTCATTTGTTTGGAACCCAACATGCCTCTAGTTTCTGCTCCTTAGAATACTTTAGTATTATGATGGTACCTTGCTGCTTTTCTCAAACGCTATTTCAGTACAGTCCCTCCCTTCTTGATTGTGGTATGTTAACATTAAAACAAAGATCCTTTGTACTGCATAACTGAAGTCTTTCCTTCTGGGTGAAGTCTGCTGGGGTTTTCTACCATTCACTCTACAAAGCAGTTTACATGGTAGAGTTGCTCCATCTGGCTTTATCGAGGTGTAGCCTACCACTTCAGTAAAGAACTGTGATGAGTATATATGGGATTGAACAGTTCAAATTGTCTCCCTGAGTATGTTTTCAGTGTTGTAGCCAGAACAGCCATCCCACAGATGAAAGAACTCAAGCAAAGAAAAACTATTAAAGCACCAAAAGAATAACTGTCCTGGAAAGGAAGACACTAATACAGACTTAACAAATCAATATAGGGAGTTCAGACTGCAAAGTGATCCTATACAAAAGATTTTAAAAGAAAAAAAAAAGTCTGTTTTCCTAATAGGGTGGGGGGAGAAATCAAACACAGAAAAATTGTTTTGAATCTGTAGTATCAAGGCATTACTTTTCAGACTCGTGTACTAACAGATGGGTTAGGTGCATCTCAACTCCCATTTCTAACAAATATTTGGCCAGCCTTCTCATAAACAACCCCAGAAAAGAGAAGCTTCCTTTTCCGATAATTTGTTACAAGATTTTTCTATCTTTCAACCCTGCTTTTTCTTCCACAAAGTGATGTTTTATTATTCTGCCCCAAGTTTAAAGAACAATTTGCTGTCACCCTCTACATAAAAGGTGCTGCAAATAGGGGTACCATTATGCTATTTTTTCTTTTATATTAAGCTTAAATAATTTTTTTAACTTTATATTCTGTGTTTTGTAAACTCTTATCTCCCTTGTCATTCTTTCCCTGATTTCCTCCAACTTAGCCCATTCTTATTACATGACTAAATGTGTGGTTTTGTAAGAATACCACATTGTTGACCTATATTCAGTTGCTGTCCACTCTGAATTCTTGAGTTAATGTTCACAGTGCACAAGCAGTTATTGCTCTCCATTTTTCACTCCAGCTCATCCTCTTTCCCTCCCTAGTTATAGAGCTTTGAAAAGCTGTACTTATTCTTGTTGATTTAGGACTTATTTTCAAAGTAACATGGCTTTTGTGAATTCCAGTTTTGTCTTCTCCCCACAGCATAACAACCTTCTCTGCATTTCAGCAATTCAACCTCTCTCTCATTATCCAATTCCTCAATGCAAATACTGAACAGAAGTGGAGGTTTGGCCTCACCTTAAATCCCCTTTCACTCTGTCACTAAACTGCGACACGTGAGTAGGTTTTAATTCACTGTGTGTAGCATTTTCATGCTGGATATGCTTTCCTGAGTTGTATATAAAGATGAGAAAAAAAATGTCAAAAGCTTGACAAAAGTCAATTTACACGTATATGTACATCATCTATTATCCTGTACAAAAATGAAATCACAATTGTAGAATGGCTTGGGTTGGAAGGGACCTTTAAGACCATGTACTTCCAGCCCCCTGCTACGGGCAAGGACATCTCCCACTAGACCAGGTTGCTCACAGCCCCATCAAGACTGATTTTGAATGCCTCCAGAGAAGGGGCATCCATACCCTCTCTAGGCAATCTGTTCCAGTGTCTTGCCACCCTCAAAGTAAAGAATTTCTAACATCTAGTCCAGATCAGGTTAGTTCGGTACAATTTGTTCTTCACAGTTCTATAAAGTGTTGGTTTTGTGGCTCAGTGTTTTGTTGTTTGGGGCTTTTTAAAATCACTTTGTTATCTTCTGCAGCTGATTACCTGACTGATAAATAATTTTTCCCAGAACATTTCCTGGGGCTGAAGTTAACCACTCCAAAATTTCTCCAGATAAGTCAATTTCCTTTCTTCATTCACACTTTAAAATTTTAAGCAGTAACTTCATGAAACTTGAGCTAGTAATAGAAGCTATTCTCCTAAAAGATAAACGTGACTAAAGTCCCAGAAAGTGATCTGTATATAAGGTACCATTTATCTGAACAATCCCAGGAGACTCGTAAAGGACCATGGCTCATCTAGTGAAATTGCCAGGAAAAAAAAAAAAAAAAGGAAAAAAAAAAACCAAAAACAGGGATTGCTCATTTTAGTCTGAATACAAATTAGAAGGGACATGCTGGAAATATACAAATGAGTGCATAGCATAAAGAAGTTAAGCCAACTGCTCCAGTTAATCCTCCTGTGATGTAAAACAAGCAAGTGAGCATTTAAACTGAGAAACACACTTCTTAATGATTAAAAAGTAAAAATTCTCCTAACTTAAAAGGACTGTATGGACTCTTGTGAAGTGTTGCTAACAGTCAATAGTGAGGGAAAATGCCTAGGAGAAAGGAGTAGACATTTCTGCAGCTAAGAACCAGAAGCAAATACTAACCCCTCCACAACAGATAAGCACAAGATCATTTTGGCTTCTTGAATCCAAACCCAGGTCACTTCCACAGGAAACTGTAGTTAACTCAGGCTTGCTAGACACCTGTGGCTGCTGGCTGTGCTTATCTTCCTCTCTCATTCTTCCTAGTAGTTTTGCTGTGTTTTGCTTTTGCTTTCTGTTCTCAATCTTTTGAAGCTTCTAGAGCATCTGATCAGCTTTTACCACTCTGGAATAAATCCTTCCTCCAAGATCAGCATGTCAGTTACATGACTGAGCAGCAGAGCAGTGTTTAAAAGCTGCCAAATCTTTATTTTTCTCACAGCTTCCATGTCTACTCTGCTGTTCTTATTTCCATACACTCGCTTCTACAACCCACTGGGCCCTTTTTCTCTTCTACAAAGTTAATCTCTTAACTGACAAACTGAGGTAGGATCCATTTAGTCTGGGACCATACATCAAAGTACAACTTGCTCCCCTCTTTCTCTGTTGCAGTCCACTTTTTTTTATTTAACTAAATCTAAACAGCCTTACACTCTTTGTTTTAATATCATTGCAATGTCTGTTTCAGTCCAACTTCTGTTTATGTTCTCACTGTACCCATCCTCCTTGCCCACCAAGCCATTATTTACTGCACACTGCTCAAAGTTTGCTCTCAAGAAAGAATTATTAATTTCCTCAGGGTCTTCTATAGCACCTGTCAGGATGTTATTAGTACTTCATAAATATTAGAGGTGCTGTGAAATAAATGCCATTTTCTCAAGGAGGGATTACTTCCCTCACTACAGTTAATTCTAGGCCAAGAACTGGGGCTAGGGGAAAATTGTGCCAGTACTGCATGGAATTGTGTGTATCCAAACAGGGTATCTCACACTTAGCTTACTGAAACAGCTATTGCAACCTTGTTGTTACCTGTTCAAAGAACCTCTACTACTGATCTGATACACAGCTACAATTCAGCACTCCTGCATCAAACCAAACCCCAGGGTCCATAATAACGAATCACAGAAAGATTACAGAAGCAACCACAAGAAAAGGACTTAGTTCACAAGACCTACCTCCAGAAGAATATGCTGACAAAGGCCCTGTGCAAAGCAACTCTCCAGTTCATCATTCAGGTGAGCAGTGAGACATCTCCTTGGTCTGCAGTCTTGGGCTATGTACACCACCTAGGCCGCTAGTCCACTTGACATACGTGTTTTTTGCTTTTGACTGAACATTTATTCCTTGGTTTTCCAATATCTGTTCAAGAAACAGCTTGCACCCATGCCTATCCTTTGTTCTTTCCACTCTGCTGCTTCCCTCTGGCCTGTGGTTATGTAATTAAGAGCCCTCTCTCAAAACCATGCACACAGGCTATATTACGATTGCTCAATTATGTTGAGGGTTCAACTTTGCAACTAAAAACATCTTCTGAAAAAATCTGTGATCACATATACCTACAACAGCAGAAGTAATATATATACTAATGCTTCACACATTTTTACTTAGTGCCTTGTAAGAGTCACAGCAAGAACTGAAAGAGCCGCAGGGCTCTACCCAGTAGGTGCTGTTTACACACTAATTTTCTACCTCAGTACTCAGCCCAGTAGCAGGTACTCAGAACCAGCTGGGACAGCTAAACCAGTCAAGTAGAAGCACTCTTAGAACAACAATTCACTGCCACAGTTGAACGTTTGGGAATGAGCTTTTCTGAAGGACCCCCATCTTTTGCCTGCAAACAGTCACACTATCATTGTGTGCCCCGCTACAGCTGGGCAGTTAATTCAGTCTTCCCCAGAGCAGAGCTAACTAAGCATTTAACCCCAAAGTTTCTTTCTCCACTGAATTTTTCATACTACCATTTTCCTCCAACCCTATGCTGCAGGATCTCAAATGTACTACAGAGTAGAGAGACCAAAGAAAAATCAACTAGAAAATAAAGTACGACTCAGGTGATGCCATTACATACATGCCATGATACCTATACAGAAAAGACTCTTCACAGTCACTAAAAGAAAAGGGGGGGGGGGGGGGAAGAAAGAAGGAGAAAAAAAAAAATAGGAGAAGAAACTGAACACGAGTTACATTTAGTTAAATTTGTGTAGGTAGCAATATATACCAGAGCTTTTAGAGGAAATGAAACACTGCGTCAAGGGCAAAGAGTCATTATTAAAACTGTGTATCACTGGGACCTTTGTGGGGTAAACGAAAGAGGCGGTTTGGGCTTCAGCTGGAGTTAAACACACACCATCATTGATTTTGAAAATTAATCAGCCACTGGTATCTGCTGAAAAGGGGACATTGCAGTTTGTATTTGTTGTACTTTCAATACATTGACCCAGTGTCAATGTATTGCAACGAGTTAATGTATTTAGAGATTTGCAGACTGATAAGATCTCATCTTTTTAGAGTCACAATTCTATCTATAAATACATGTGTGGGAGCAACTGGCTTTTTCAAAAAGCCCGGTGGATTTTGTTATCAAGGTTTAAGTACAGGTTTTATTTATTTGAAATGGATTTATTTTGCTAGAGGAAAGGGGGATTTCTCTGCTTGGCTTCCAATAGAGTGTGTGCCCTTGAAAGATTAATGTTTGCCTGAGGACTTTTTATGTTCCTCAGCTTGAGGCTTTGCTGCTTTTCTGAAGTTCACTTGCTATGGGATGCAGCAGGGCTTGCAGCAATCCTCTTCTCCCTTTTCCCCTGCTGCTGCCAATTTGAGTTCCTCAGGGAGACACTGAGGCAAGCTGGAGTGTTCCCCTCATCCCCAGGGATAACTTCAACTCCACTGCACCAGGAAGAAGCTTGACCAGGCCAGAACAGTGAGAAGTTGGGCTCTCCTTTCCAGCTGGAATGCATTAGGGATCAGGGCCCAAGGAGTAGCTGCTCAGGGAATCGTACAGTTGGACAGCCTCAGGCAGCTACCAGAGATAAGTCAAGACTGCTTGTTTAATCTACAACCCTAACTGTTCAAACCTTACTCAAAACAATCAAAACAAAGGATTTCAGAATGCAGTTAATCTCCCATGATGATCAACATTTGTTAAAAGTGACCAGTCATCCTCCAAACACCTTTACTGCTACATTTGCTGTCCATCTCCCCCACTTTAATCCTACCTTAATCTACAAATCACAGTTTTAACGTTAAGGTTTTCCAGGCAACAGCAGCATGGCTGTCCCCACACAGATGGTCCAGACCCTTAGGCATAGAGAGAGAGTGGATGTCTTGTGGTACACCAAACTCCCAGTACCTGCACAGAATCCAGTCCTCCATCAATGCAGTGCATACCCAGCCACTGCTGGGCAATGCAATCTGTCTGGGAGCTGTGGGTGTGCTAAAGCCCTGCAATACTCTCTGGTATAAGGGGTTTCTGATGGAAATCAGAAAGTGTTAGAATTTCCGTGTTCTGAACTGATTACACTTCAATAAATTAATTGTGCATTGCTTCTCAAGATGAAATGCCAGTGACTGTAAAAGTAAACTTATACCTGAATAGCACCATTCCTAAAACACTCATTATGAGTATTGGTTACTTTGAGAAAATTAGGGGGGGGGGGAAACAAACACATTTACTACAGGAAAAACTACTAGCACTGCCTGCCAAGCTCTTGCCATTAGGCCAATAATTACAAAATTAAGGGTTTGTAGGAAAGCAGAAACCTATTTTAGTGAGCAAGTGGAGAGATCACCCTATCAATACAACAGTAACTAGCAAGTTCCTAAAAATTCACTTACATGAGTAATGACCCCTCACACAGTGATCTTCAGTTCTTTACGAACCATCTGCTTTGAATGAAGAAATCAAGGCACCTGAGCTAGGCAAACTACCCAGAGTCACACAGTAATTGCTACAAAGTAAGTCTGTAAGCACATCTTCTCTACATTTTGTTCTTTGTGAACATAGTATTTAGTTAGCAAAAGTGTATTTTCTACTTACCAGAAGGATATGTGATTACTCAGCAACTTGCATCATGATGTGTTTTTGTTTTTACTGTTCATTTTAGTTGCACAAGTTGTAAAAGCCATTGCTTTTGGTAAGCCAATAAAAAAACTTCCATAATTCACAGGTTCAGCCTCCATGTTTGTCAAATCTGTTAGAAGAAAGATTCTGTCATTTACAGCACTTTTCATTTTGCTTAGCTCTAAGCATCAGGAACTGGATTGAGACCCTTTTCAGAGTTCACAAGGGACTTTTACTGCTGTCAGACGTAAGCAAGACTTGAAAATCATTTCTCAAAGCAAGATTTATTGGAGGGCTGGCATCCAATGACAGATGTTGAAGGAATAACAAAATCTTTTGTATAGTGGGGTTTCTTGACCTGCCCATTTATTTATGCTCATCTTTCTTCGTAACTCAGAGGCACAGCTCTGTGTTTTGATGCACCATTATGGAAACAAATAAAATGGTGTTGATGCTTCTGCTTATCCACATAAGAAAAATTAACTCATGAAAAAGGCCAATAACTAAACTGCAGTGCTTTATCTATTCAGACTTAACAATGAATCCTTACCAGCTCTGCAGTGCAAAAAAAAAAAGTTATGTCTTCCAGCAGTGTAAAGATGACACATCTTGTGCGTACATCAGCCAGTATTTGAAAGCTCTGGCTTGTCTGTCACAGAGAACAACCACACAAAGTTCATAACTACTGTCATTTCAGTGCAAGTTCTAAATCAGAGGGAACCTGATGTGCCAAACGTGCTTAAGCTTACTGTTGCTAGCAACAGTGCTTTTCGCTAACATTTTCTAGCTCCACTGAAAGAAAAACTGCAAGTGGCTTTACCCAGGCAGAATTCCCAATGTGCTTCAGAGTTTTGTGTAGGGCAACATATTTGTAGTCCAAAACATAGCCAAAATCCAACCTCTTCCATATATGTCTGTCTCCTTTCTATGCATTCAGATAACTGCATCCAGTGTTCTGTGCGTATGGACCACAGCCACCTGTGACACTCACAGTGAGGAGGCAGAGCACAGCCTGGGAGCAGCCCTTTTCTTGACATACACTGTAGCCAACAGGGCTGCTTGCTTTCACACCATGGCCTGAGCAGTAATTTACACTCTTCTAGACTCCACTGATTAAATTAGAAGACAAAGCTAAATCACACCTTCACAAACCAGCTAATTCATTCTGTTGTACCTCATCATTCTTGGAATTCCTCTTGTTCTGTGAATATCTTACTGGAAATAATTCATCAGAATAATACCACAGATTCAATCAGTTAATCCCTTTGTATAATACAGGCACACAGTGAAAGCTTCCATTGCCTCTGTGCCCTTACATCAGTACCAGCTGAAACTGTTCTGCTGCAGCACTAGCTCACTGCTACCTCTGACTGCTGATTGGTTGCAATACTGCTGCTTCCTAGATTTCCAGTTTGTAGTAGAAATATTTGTGTTGATGCATTAGCTACAACAAATATTGCAATATAGCAATCACCTTCACAGACTCCATGTTTCTGTGTTTCTAGAGGATATCATAGTATTAAAACAAAAACAATCAAAACTGTCCAGAACCTCCACCTTTTGTTTGTGGTTAACAACAACACTCTAGCACTTCCATGAACATCTCCCATATTAATTTATTGGCTGAAGCATTCTCAGAAGCATTGAATTCTAAGTAAAGGGAAATAGAACCTATACTGCAAACAGAACCTGATGCAATGGAATAATATTATTCACAGCCAGCAACCAAAAAGAACAGATCAATAAAATCAGCACAAACTGATTCTGAGAGCACTGCTACACGTTATTTTCAGGCAACCTGTTCTACTAATACTTGCAGATACACCTAATTAATGCCCTGAAATTTATCACTGTTTCCAAAAAGATATTGCAACACAAGACCTCCCTCTTGGGCAAGTATTTCACAGGTAGTTTGCAGTGAACTTGGTGCAAAACTTAATGCTGGTACAAGTTCCACAATACCAGCTCCTCACATTAGGAAATCAGATGTGTGATTTGAGGCAGCAGCGTTATACGCATTGGTCTCTGGATGTGCTTTCACAAAATCCAGTATAATGAGTTCCCAGCCTGGGTCTTTGTGAGACACTTGCAGATACGAACTCAGAAAGAACACTAAAATGATTGCTCGATTATATAGTGGCAAAAGCAAGTCTTCCTGGAATGCTTATAAATCTCTAGAAATAAAGGGGTTTAATTATTTGTTAATTATCTGTAGTAATTATTGAGTAATTCCTTATGAGCTGGCAAAGATAATTCTTAAAAAATAAAATAAACAAAAAACTCATTGGTTACAACCAGGGAATTTGTCAACATGAGGAAACAAACCTATGAAAAAACTATTCCATATGAATCATTTGAGCAGCACTGGTAAATATACAACCTCTTCCCAATTTCATTAGCTGCTGCCCAGCTCACACACAAAATGCCAGCGACTGCATGTGCAATAAATATTAATGGTTCATAAATTAAAGAGCATTATTCTTCTTGACATAACACCACTTTGCAAGGCCCCACGGAAAAATTACAGACAGTTTGTTGAGCAAGCTCTAATAGAAGAAAAAATACGCCTTTGTTTTCACTTTTAAATGCATTTTGTCAGGATTTATAGGGTATATCCAGAAGGCATTTAAGGAGACATTTTACAGAAAGCTACCATATGCCCTCAAATAACAAAGAGCAATAAAAGAAAAGTGAGATCTGAAGACGATTTTATTTATAGATTTACATTTATAAAATGTGGACACTTACAGTCTAAACAACTTGCATGGGAGGAGCTTGTGCACACAGATATCACAGACTCTCCCCAGGAAGCAGGTTGCATTACCTGTATTGTAGAACTGTGTTGCTACCAAGGCTTCATTTTTAGTTGGCAAGAGCAAGGTGGGCCATATCCCTTCAAATACCACTGGCTGCAAAATGGCAGCACTGAGGCATATGCACAAACCCAAACAAGTCAGTAGGCTGTGGTCTCTGCTATCAGACTTCACACTGGCATTACTGCTAAGGGTACCCCTTCAGGGAACCCCAAGAGGAAATCCAAGACCTGTCCTCATACAGTTACCCCTGACACACAACACAAGGTCAGACAGGAAGGTTGGGAATACTGGCAACATTGTCAGGGTAGAAACAGGAGTTAACAGCTTCCTAGCCTCACAGGGCTGGCCTAGAAGAGTCCTATTGAGTGAAGAATTACAGCATGTAGAAGAAAAAAAAAAATAAAAAGTAAGCCTGTGGAGAAATACAGGGTGATAAAATGCTTAAATTAAGAATGCTGGAAATTAATCTTTGTAGGAGTCATTTAAACACGTACAAATGTGAGTGTTCTCCTTGGTAATTCAAAACAGAAGGTAAAGAAATATAAGAACTTGTGTTGTACAGACATGAAGACACGGCACAGAATGAAACAGAGTATAGACCTCCCGGAAAAGGATGTGAGAACAACAAGCATGCCAAAATAACTCTTACATCACAGTTTAAGCCAAAGCTTACTGGAGAATACCAACAATACAATACAGAAAGCAGTTCATTCAGCTTTAGGATGAAAAAGAAGTCACAGAGACAGGGAAAAAATGATTGAAGAATGGTTAGATTGTTTTAAGGTGTGAGGCATTACAGAAATATCAAATTTTATAAGATGATGACTGCAAAATGATGCTGGCTGAGAAAAAGGAAGAAACTGCAAGCTGAGAAGCCTGGCAAACTCTGGGAGGCCATATAGCATGTCCTGAAATCAGGTTTCAGTCACTGCTTTCAGTCACTCTAAAGGGAAGCTTAGAGTTGCTAAGAGGACAGAGATTGCTAAAGGTACAGATAGATGAACTCAGCAGCTCAGTCAAGGGAAATGCCGAGTTCTCCCTGTCAATACCTGCAGCTCAGTTTGCTGTCAGGGTGGATCAAATTGGGTCCCTGTAGAAGGACCCAGTCACAAGCAAATACATCTGATGCAGCAGGTTTTTAAGCTGTACATTCCTCATTTTAGGTGGGACTTGAACCAACTGGAAAGGACATGATTTGAGTTAATATAGAGTAATACAGACATGAAAAATATTGCTTCTTTATGTTTAGTACAAACAATATAGGATGGCATTTGCTTTGTCTCTCTCAAATATTGATTCACTGCAGGCAAGCTGAAGTGGGGATCAGAGCACTTGGGAATGTGTAAAGAAAAAAATCATTTCTCGCCTTGGGGAAATAGACAGGGGTATTAGGTGTAGAAAGCATACAATGACAGAGAACACTTAGAGGTACAGAGCCAAAAGACACCTTACAAGCACAGGCTCAGCACCTGCATTCACTGTGGAGGACACAACACATTTTTCCTGTGTTTAAATGACTTCTGGCTGTGCAAATCAGTGAAGTTCAAAGCCTTACTGGTTCCTAGTAGGCTAAAAGAAGGGCCTCAGATGAGAAAAACATTCCTAAGAAAACACTAAGGAGCATAAATCTTAGCAGTGCAAAACCGAAGGATATTCACATTTTCTGTTTGCATATAGCAAAGCTGTTTCTTCTGCTCACTTAATGGAAGTTCAGAAATGTCTTATAGCAAAAAGAAGATACCACCTTAAAGGGAAATAGAAACATTAGGTAGCATTAAGTTATTTGGACTTTGTTTAGCTCCATGCATTCAAAAGTAAATGACAGAACTCTCAAGGGCTCTGTTTCTGCAGTTTTACAATGACCTCAGACTGGGCTTCAGTGTTGCTACTTCAGCAATTAATGTCTTTATGAGTACAACATTTGCATTCACCATCTGGGTCAGAAGAGTCACACATTCAGCATCCAAACAATCCCATGTGTCCATCATTCTTTTAAGATTAGAAAAAAAATATCGTCTCTCCATTGAAAGCAAAGAGTACAAAAGTGCAGAACACCTGCTTGCTACAACTGCAACTACTGCCTGCCTCTGAACTGATGAAACGTGACAATGTGAAGTAATTTATAGAGGAACAAAAAAAAAACAGTAGGAGATGGCACTTCGATGACCAACAAACCAATAAAAACAAAAACGACAGTCGAGGACAGGGAATGTGATTTGAGGTACTCAGACTGAGAGGTACATAGATATTTATCCTTCCTGCAGTAAATAAAACATGCCATGTCAGCTGGAGAAAAAGCACTCCAGTAATGCTGTCCTCCTTAAAAGAAATACAGCAGTGAAGGAAGGTCATCTGCAGCATGTTTAATGTGGCTTTAGTTCTTAACAATGGGCTGCTACCAGGACAGGCAGGGTCTGGTTAGCCACAGAAGCTACTCTCCAACAACAGCCTTGCCAGGAGCTCAAGGACAGAGCTTGAGGCTGGACTTGAGAAAAACCAGATTCAACCCATGTTTTAGAAAATTACAAGATTTTGCTTCCCTATGTACAGTACCCTGTTTCTAGACCCTGGACTGAAAAAGACAAGAATTAACGTTTCGTAACATATCTGTGCTGCCCTGTTCATTACAATGTCTTTTCCTAAACACATGCCCTGCAGTTAAAAGCATTTTTTCCCCTCACATTAAGCTTTGTTGTTATGTGTCTAGAAATATTTTCCACCCCACAGCCCAGACAGAAGTCTATTGACTTTACGGGCTTTCACCAGTTCACATGTTCAACTACAAGTCACTTTCAGTTTTGTTTGAGGAAAGATTTTAAGAACAGCGCATACAATTTCAGCATAATGAAAACAGATTGATACAGCCAATACCTTCTGATTTCTTCCAGACAACCAGAACTGTAGAACTCTTCCAGAAGAGATACTTTGCCACTTGGTCTGTTCCATCACATCAACCAGGAAGGTAGCTATTTTTCACAGCCAAGGAGTAACAAAGTAAGAGAGCTACAAACAGCCACTTGAAGATGCCCAGCCTTTGCTATAGCCAGGACCTTCCACTGTTAAATTATCTAAGGGCTCACCAGGCTAATCTTGCCTCTTATCTAGCCAATGATTCAAAACCAGTGGAAAACAAGTGAACAAATCACGAAATCACAGATTTCATGAAGCTATGAGAAAAGTAAGTATTATTTGCACAATAATTACCCTGGTTCAATTACACTCAGAGTAGTCTCAAAATGAAAACAAGTCTCCTTCCTTTGAGGATGAAAATGAATAAGAAACTATGATTATTTTCCCTACTCATTTCTACTAGAGTTGAAGTATTTCCTGTAGAGGATGAAAAGCAGTATTCAACATGAAAATAATACATCTACTTTCAATAGACTGGTAAGTTCCACACACAGTACTGCTAAAAATTGTTTGTTGTCCCTAGCATTCAATAATTATTATCCAGAAGTAGTACTGCTACTTAGACTATCAGCAGTTCTCCAGTCACAATATTACACCTAAAGCACATTAATAAAAACCTACAGTAAATCTGATGAGGCCCATATTCAGTAAGTGGTCTTTATTATTTTTCCATACTATCTTAGTTTTGTTTCATAGATAACATTTCCACTCAAGATTAAATCCACAAGATCATTACACCATGCATTCTGAAACCTGCAGATGACTTTCCCCAAGAAATGGTACAAATAAATCACCTGAAAGCAACAACAGCATAGGAGAATTCTACAGCTCTAGACAACATGCAATCAGCTGGCACACATTGTGTATATTTCTTTGGCTTTACCATGACTGACAAGTACAGGGCTTGAAAATGACTCAGAGATGGTCTGTTCGTCAGCAACAGAGCAGAATTTACAGAAAAACCTCTCTGCACTCCATCTGAACGTCTGATCTCTGTGGCAGCTCCAGACCAGTAAAAATTTGTTTTCTATTTTCTAGCAAAGAAACATTTTCTTATAAGAATATTGAAAGAACTTTCAGAAATGAATGTAAATGCTTAAGTTACAGTACTTCTAGTAAGAAGTACAACTAAGAGAAGGATAAGCACTGATGAGAGTCAGGATATAGCAAAGTAAACAGAAGTGCCTTTAAGCACTAAGTCACTGCATTAGACATGGATGGCTAACTATTGCTGCTCAGACAGCCCAGTTCCTGATTTAGAGGAAACACACATTTTATGCACTCTGGTGTACAACCAGGAAAATGCCAACTAAATCAGTGAAAGAAGTGTCCAGCTTTTCATTCAATCTATTCATTTAGCATAAACCCACCACTTTCACTATCCCACTGGAAATTCAGCCTTTTAGCTAAGAGGCCAGGTGCTACTTTCACAATCATTGCAGTGGAGTCTCCCAAGAGTCATCTGTACACTGCAGAAAAACTCAGAGCCCTAACATGCATTGTAGGTATTGGCTTTTCCAGTGGGTGATGTCACTTCTCAAGGATATAAGAAGGAGGTCTGTCCTGTGTCTGCATGCAAATACCACCATGGTGCAAGGTCCCCCAAGGTCTCAGCCTTTCAGGTGGATTTCACAACTGCAAAGCAGCAAAAGGTCTTGTCAGGCAAGGAATGTACAGCTCAAAGCAGCCAGAGAAGTGGAAAGCTGTGGAAAACTCTCTCTTGGAAGGAAGCACAGCACCCAAGCTACTTCTCTATGGGCTCTCCAGGGTGCAGTTAATATGTATTAAACATTTGGGAACACAAAGGGCATTTGTCCCTTTGCCAGAAGTGACAAACTTCAAGATGTGGTGAAAGGGTCTTCACCTCAGCTAGCTTAGAATCACAGAACCTTTCTGCAGCAAGTCCTTTCTTTGCTGTCCTGATCAAGAGGCTTATGGGCAGCAAGCTCAGATTAATTAGATTTGAAATGGAAATCTGAGAGTATATATACGCCGTGCATCAAGTCCTGAGAAGTCATCACACCACAAGTGGTTCAGATAAACACAGCAGCCTGCTGATGAAGGACATGACACAGTGGGTGAGCCAAAGGGCCTTCCGAGGAGATTCAATCCCAACCTATTTGCAGACATCCTGCAGGCAAGGTCAGATGGCATTTACAGGCGATGTGGAAGAATAGCCTCCGCAGCTGCTCTATCAGAGGGAAGGAACCACCCCAGGGGACATGGCCTGCCCCCACCACATCTGCCACCATGGCCTCTTAAAACTATCTTTTTGGCTATGACACTGACAGATGGAAAAGCAAGAAATTATAGGCCTCAGGATAGGAGCTCAAACTGATCCATGAAAAACACCCACAGAAAATCACCTTAAAATTCAGCAACTGGAATCGATAACTTGTCAGCACTACAGAGAAGAAGGGAAAAAAATCCCAGCTCTCTTGGGCCTGGTGGTGCTGCTTATTAACTAGAACTATTTGAGATTTTTGCAAACCACCATACTGGTAATTCATGCGTGAGTATAACATGGGTTGCTGTTAGTGGAAGATGAGGGGAGGAAACAGAACAAAAAGTATCTGGACAGTATTTAATTTGGAAAGAATCTGGAGCATCTTCACCACATCATTCATTTTGTTTCTCTGTAGCAGCCCAGGGAAAAAAAAAAAAAAAAAAGCAGCTTATGTCACAAGGTCACTGTGAATTGTTCTCCCAAGAAGAAAAAGAAGTGTTGTTACTGTCACTGTTAAATGAAGAGCTAGAAAAATTCCAAGTCCTGCCTCTTTTTCTTGCAATTGCTGTAACTTCCCATGTGTCATTTGATTTTTGTAAGTATTATGCTGCATCTGCATTAAGAAGAATTTATCTGGCATGCTTCAAAAGCATAAAGCTCATAGAGAATTGTTTTCTAAAGAAGCAAATAGGGTCTGAAAATTGTTTCATTCATAGTCAAAAGGCAAAACAAACACCTTATCAGCATTCAAAACACATGCAATTTAATACACCAGTGTCAAGTTAAAAACTAATACTTCCATGCTTAAAGTAGATAACTCTCATTTTACTTTATCTTGAGGGTCATTTATGTTGCATTTACTGAGATGAGAAGAGAGCATAATACACATTTGCATGGAAGAAAAAAAAATTATTTTTATAATACCATCCAGTTTTCATATTGTCATGTATACAAATTGGTTCAGTTTTCCTGAGCCATGTTTCATTATGCTGGGGGAGTAAGATATGTATCTACTTCTCCGAACTGTGGAAAAGTGGACTCAGAGAAAAGGAGGGGGGAAAAAAAAAGAAAAAAGAAAAAATTCTGCAGAGCATCCTACACTGAAGTTGTGAGTGGGATACAGGATATTTTGGTAGATGCTTACACAGTGTTCTGCTGCAACGTGCAAGAAAGGAGACTACACAGCTTGTCCTGAGAATACTGCACACCCTCATGGGAAGCACATGCCACATTCTGTCTGCGGCACTCATCATGATGGAGTCTACAATGAGTGAATCTGGGGCGAGCTATTCTGTCCCCAGCCCTGCAGGATGGGGGACAGAACTCCCTGGCTTTGCCAAGCATAACCCTGACTGCAGCATAGGAAAGCACCACCCTTAGAATGATCAAATAATTACAGTTGAAAAAAGAACACAGATCATCAGGAACAGCCATCAACCCATCACCACCATGCCCACTAAACCACATCCTTAATTGGCACATCTGCACAATCCCTGAAAACCCTCCAGGGATGGTGACTCCACCACTTCCCTGGGCAGCCTATTCCAGTGCCTTACTATTATTTCTGAGAATTTTTTTTCTAATATCCAACCTGAACTTCCCCTGGCACAAAATAAGGTCTTTACCTCTCATTCTATCATTAGTTACCTGGCAGAAAAGAGAGAGCCCCCCAGCTCACCACAACCTCCTCTGGGAACTTCCTCTTGGTGCAAACACAGTATAGACTCATCTCCTCATCTGACACAAATACTCCTAGAGATGTCCAAAATCTATTCCAACCCAGACATGAATACAAAATCTCTTGCACACATTCTTACTAATCTTCTGCTGAGAACAAGGGAGCACACATTGCAACACATGAAGTAAAAGAAACCAAATTTCTCCAACAGCGAAAAAATGCTGCCCACCATCATTTAAGATAGCCTAAAGGAAAGCAGTGTCACAGCATTAGATTGCGTTTCAATGACGAGATGCATTTGTTGCCCTTGAAATGCATGTCACCTGCAGTTACCTTCATTCCGCATTGGTGTCTGGCCCTTTTACATCGTGTCACAGCAACTTTAACCAATTGCAAATACTGGCTTCTGTGAAGAGCCAAGAAGCAAGAGGTACGTGACAAGAAAGCAGCAACTTTGGTATTAGAAATACATCAGTGATACACAAAGAAGTCTCATTTTCTAACATTCAAGCAGTTTAAAACCTCCAATGTTTTTAATGTCTCCACAGCCATGTAGAAACATAAGTAAGGAAGTACTTCAGAAATGGAAAAGTGAGTCACAGGATTACTGTTAACTCATTGCATCTATGTGTATCTTATTGCCAAGAAAATTCTTTTCAGATATGGCCCCGCTTTATACCATTATGCTGGGCATGAACTGTTGCTGCCGTCTTTTCTCAGACCTTGCCTCTTCTTTCCTCCATGAACCTATAGGGAAGGGATCATGTTTTAAGGCAAAGTAAACCTCCCAACACTCATTCAACATAAGGGCTGCCACTCACTTGAACATGGCTACTTCACACGAATTTATCCATTTATCCATTCTAAAATCATAACATTTTAGAAAAAAAAAATATGAACAACAAAACTAAAATAGAAACCCACCTCCCAGTCTGAAAAACAGATCAGAGAACCAAATCAGAGCCTGGGGGGGGAGGGAGCTGGGGGGGCAGAGGCAGAGCATCTCAGCCACAGGTCTCACCATGCATCTGTGGCAGCCTTCAGCAAGTATTGAACAGGACCCCGGTACTCAGTATATTTGGCCTTCAGTTCACCTTCTATAAAATGATGATAAAAAGCAGTTCTTTCATCATAGGAATTTTTCAGCTGCATCAAGCCTACAAAATATTTGCACAAAAAAACAAGCCACTACATATTCAATAAGAGTATTGCATCCCATCATGTGTGAGAGGGGTGCCAGAAGGGGAACAGAAAAGGTTATCTGTGTTTGGCTGCAGATTTCTCTCTGTTCTGAGCATCCCACCACATAGAGCATTTGCATAAATACATCACACACAGCAACACAGTGGGCTGGGTTGTTTGATACAGCTTAATAGTTGGCCATGAAAATAAACGAAGTACTGTACTGGAGGAGTGTCTGTTTGTCAACTTAATTCTTATGATACAGTCAGATCAGTCAACTGCAAACAGTTACAGATCTCTGTAATAAAATATTAACAGTTCTGGCATACTGCTTCCAAAAGGTAATGTAGTAAAAATGAATGTAACTCAAACATATCCATGTTTTCTCTTCTATTACTTCTGAAAGCTTACCTTTCAGAAAAACTGTTTGCTGCAGCATTATTTCTTTTTTCTCTTCTTTCCAGTGGGTATTTTTCCTTTACAACTCAGAGAACAATTGAAATTCCTTGCACAGGACAATAGTAAGCAATAGGGTCTGCATTTGAAATGCAGCATATTAATGGCACTTTTGGACTCTGCAATAAATCATTTTTTATTTAATGTAAGCAGCAGAGTAAACGTAGAAAATCTCTAAAATACACACATCCCCATGTATAACTTCCATACCTTCACTCTAATTTTGCCTTTTCACATCTGACATATCCTGACACTTTGGTAATAGAGATATAACATTAGATTTTTTTTATTTTTTTTATTTTTAAATACACTTCAACAATCTAATAAACTTATTAACTGCAACTATGGCAGGAAGGTAGCAGCCTGCTGATACCCACCAAACCAGTTCAGCCTTCACCAAGGCCAGCTGACAGTGACAGACAGGCAGCCAAACATATATTTGCTCTGGTTCACTTTCGCATTCCTTTTTATAGTTTCCATTTAGCACCAAACTGACAGGAGAGAACTGTTTTAACATTCAATTTGAGGACCACTTATTTAAATATGCTGGAGCTGCTTTGTTTTTGTATCTAACCTTTAGGTGATCTCGTCTCTCCCACAGGTTTTTGACATTTATATTTGTTCTGAGTACTTGCAGTTTACCCTGCTGCAAATGGTAAGATCACGACTGGATATTCCATTACCTCGAAATACGTGGTTCTTTCTCAGCTTGCTTTTGTTCTTCCTTCTGCATATAAAATAACACCAGCACAAAGCATTCCTGTGATTTAGTCTCCCCTGTGCTATATCACAAGGTATCTATTGCAACAACTACAAATCTTGTTTCCTGGTTTTGGACAAATCCAGTTCTCCTGATTCAGCTTTGAGTTCAGGTAAATCCCAACCTTCTATTAAACCATGGGAGAGCGAAATGGCCAGGTTCATGCTATGCCTGATAAAAGTCCTGTCCTAGTTTGAATGAAATCCTGCTGGTTTGCCACCTCTGAGATTTCTTAATGTTTCCTTCCCCTAGGAAGTCCTTTGGCTAAACAAGAAAAATGCATTTGTTTTCCAGTTTTCAACACTAGCAAAAAAAAATAAAAAATAAAATAAAAAAAAATTATAAAAGATATTCTGAACACAGAATTCAGGTGTTGGTTTCCATATAACAGCATAGATAAAATAGAACCTTTTTCTTCAAACAAATATTCTCCCAAATCCTTTAAGTTCAGTTTTCTGTGGTACTTCCCAGATAAGTATTCAGTACTTCCAGGTTTTAGCTCATGCAACCAATATAAGTAGCAACACTGTTACATTCCAAATGCTAATGACACTTCAGCAGCTTAAGGTTCCAGAAAGTGCTCCTTGCATGGGTTACTGTTTGGGCCTTCACAAGGATAAATTCTTTACCACAGACTCATGCTACTTTACAGTCTTTACTGCTGACTTGCATATTCATGTGGGCAGTGGAAAGCCTGTGACCTCAGAGCCAGCCTTCAGAAAACCTGAGATTGTTTACAACAGGATAAGCTAAGCAGGCCAACTGACTCTCACTTTTGTATTTGTGGGAAGGCTCCTTTTCTGCACCAAGAGCATCACCAGCATCACAGCCCAAGGGCAGGAGCAGGCCTTGGTGGAGCCAGCATTATTGTTGGCTCAACTTCCTAAAGCTAGAGCCAAGTAGATTTCAAAGCTAGATCACAGCTGGAAGCAGTGACATTTGGTTGGAAATACTGATGGAAGTTGCCAAAAAGACAGCTAAAAGCTGCTGAAATTCTCCTCTATTGGGAACTTGGAAGTTCTACTTACAGAAAAGAAAGCTTGGAAGGGAGTCCAGAAATCCAGAATCTGAAGATTTTGACAACACAATTGCTGAGTTTTGATTGTAACAAGTGTATATGAGGCCACAGTTACCTCAAGTACTCTGGGCACAGCTGGTCAGGAGGAAGGTGACTTGGTGTCACTCCTGAAACTAATAGTTCTCCATAAGCTCCTGAAACAAAAACAAAAGACACCTCCAGATTTCATCAGCCACCCACAACTTCCCTAATTTGTGTTCCACACCGATGCATCTTCCAGCTACAGCACATTTTTACAACTAGAATCCATTTAACTACAAAATACAAGTTCAAGTCACTTCCATTTTTTTTCCACAGCTTTTCTTCCAACAACATACCCACATCAGAAGGATCAGAAAAGACAGGAATGAAGAAAAACAAGCCAAAAGAGTCTCTTTTCAAAAAAGCAAATGCCTGTATTTCTTCCAGACATTTCAAACATTGCACTCTCTTTTTGCTAGACATCCTGCTCACCTCCTCCTCCATGCAAGGGTACAGGTCTCAGAGGTGTTGCACATAGCACCACTTTTACAGTCATCATTCCTGATTAAAAACTGCATGTGTATCCCACTTGAGCAAAGCTGGATTGCTCTCCAGGACTGCCATCAGTACACAAGGCCACTACAGGAAATACACACACACACACACACACAAAAAAAAAAAAAAGAAAGAGAGAGAGAGAGAGAGAGAGAGAAGCACTGCAGTACTTTGTGTTCATCTGGTTCATCACTAAACCTAAATATAAAATGTTTATCGTCACTTAAGGTGAGCTCTGGATCCCAAACCAGCAAGTTGGCATCCTCCAAAGCTAGTCAAAAATTTGCAGCTATTGCCATCCAACAATTTGCGTTGTTATAAACAAGATTTCATAGTCACACTATTACCTGGTTTAAGCCTCTCTGCTAGTATGAATATTAATCACTAGGAGAGGCAGAGAAACATCTGTACAAAACTGCTTAGGAAAAGAAAGATTCAAATGAACAATGTTCTAACAAAATGTTTAGAAGAATCAATTGCACTTGTTCTGTTTCTCTGTAGAGGCTTGCACGGTGCAATATTTTGACTTATTTATTTTTATGAAAATAGTGATGATAACACACCAGTGATTTTAGTTGTTGCAAATCGGTGCTTGCACAGAGTAAAGGACTCTTCTTGCTTCTGCCATGCCCATGAGGAGCTGGGTGCACACAAGGAGCTGGGAGGGGACACAGCCAGAACACCAACCCGGACTGGCTATAGGGACATCCTATACTGTAGTATAGCTATATGGCACCATGCTCAGCAAGAAAAGCTGGGGTAAGGGAGGTGGAGGGGGGAGATGTTCAGAGCAGTAGCACTTGTCTTCCCAGTGAACTATTACACATGACAAGCCTTGCTTTCTTGAAAGTGGCTGAAAACTTGTCTGCCAGAGGGAGGCAGTGAATAAATCTTTGGCTTTATTTGCACATGCAGCTTTTTCTTTACCTTTTAGACTGTCTTTATTTCAACCCATGAATTCTTGCACTTTTAAATTTACATTTCTCTCACCAGGGGAGAGTGAGGGAGCAGCTGCATAGTGCTGGGCTGCTTGGCCACTTATACCACAACAGGAACTCAACATAACCAAAAGCTTTCTCAAAACTTATGAAGTTTTATTTTGAATTCAAATGACACCACTGTGGGCAGCATTCAACGCTGTCTGATCATCCACTTTATATCATGCAATTTAAACTCTGTCAGAATCTCTAACTATACTGTAATTATCCACCATTTTTCTATTTTCTTTTGCTGTAACTTCTTGGGTAGAAATACCCAGCTCTGTTGTTTCCTCTTTAGCTCACCCCTGTATTTTTGCTGCAGCCATCTCTAGGGAGCTCTTTGGAAGCAGAAGTAATTTCCAGTCATAAAAATCAAGACCATGGCTCCCAGTCAAGGGATGATGTAAGGGCAACAGGCTGCCATTGTTCTTTCCCACCAGGTAAGGAAGAAAAGCCAAAGCAGAGTTACTATTTGGGTCCCTCCTGAAGATGGGGATTGAGGTCAAGAGTGTGCAAAGGGAACTTTGCAAGGGCCTAATACACCAGGGGTTGTCAGTCCTCTGATGTGAGCCCTCAGCACAAACATCCTTCATTGCAATGGGCAGAGGAGGGAACAGTCACCACAGTGAGGCACATCTCCTTTATTCACTTGCAAGTGCACCCCTCTGTGGATCCTTTAGCTGTCCAGCTGATCTCTCCAACTGCTAATCAGGATTTCTACAACCACTGTGTATTCCCATCTGGGCCTACCCCTGGCTGAGCATCCAGCTCTCACAGAAAGCACCATGGGACTTGCTGCTGCTTTCCAAAGCAATAATAGCCATAAATTGCAACAGATCCCAGCGGTACAGAAAGAAAATAAAATTCCCTACATGACCAAAAGAAAAAAACATAATCCTTCAAACCATCAAGCTTTTTTCTGCCTCTCTTATTCAGTTTCCCCAACATAATCATGAGAAGGAAAAAAAGAGAGAAAAAAAAAAAGGAAAAAAAAGTGAATAAAGATCCTTACATTCAGCCTCCAGTAAACAAGGACAGGAAACAAATTATGGGATGGCAGATCTTTCACAGACAGCACACGCCTGCTGTCTGTTCTCATTGTACTGCACAGCACACACTTGCTGCTCCTGGCCAGGCAGAAGTTGCTGCTGAGCCATTACCTGTCACCAGGGAAGGGTGGCAGACTCCTGTGGGACCAAAGGACTGACATGTAATAACAGTCATTCCCCTTCTCAGTTACTAATTGAAGCTGGTACTGCAGTTTTCCTCTCTGACCTTTGGTGTATCAAAACCCATGTATTACTGTAGAGATTTTGTACCTCTACTGTCTGACTTTGCAGGAAAGAAGAGCTCCTAATCCACTCCCAGTGACAGTCCTCCAGGTGCAGCAACTGCCAGAGAGCAGATCCTCCCCAAAGTCAGCAGAGAAGAAAGGGAGCGGATCAGCCTGGGTTGGTGCTAAGTGCTGGGACCACCAAGGTTCCCAGATGCTGTGACACTTTCTCTCAGGTAATATGTGACAGCAAACCCCTTAACTGCAAGCTAACTTTGTATCCTGTGAGATTTCTCATGCTTTGCTATGTGAGAGCTGCTGCAACAGTGTAGCTCCTCCACAACTCCAAGTGTCGCCTAGTACTCAGAATTAAGTTCAGAGATACTACATAGCAACACTAGTGACCTCAAAATAGATGATTTTCATGGGGCTTCACTCAGCTTCAACTTCCATAAGTAGTTAACAGCAACAGCAGGAAAAAATCTGACACCAGGCAAATCAACCAAAACAGCAGCGGGTTCCTTCTTGGCAAGTCACAATAAAAGCAAAGGCAGCAGGTGTGTTCTCCTACTCCCAAACCTATTTGCACAGCGCCTCCCCCAGCAGGGAAGACATTATAGTGAATCTACCAAATTGAATTAGCAAGTTTGACAGGAGTTGGCTTGAGGTAGCTAAAATTTCTGAATTCCTACACAACCAAATCAAGTGCTGCACAGTCAACCTGGTCCTGAAAACAGAAAGCCCAAAGGTGTTCAGTCAACCATCATAGTCAGAAAAGGAAGTTCTCATGCAATTCCCAACAGCCCAACATGACAGAAACAGTCTGAATATGGCCCAAGGAGCCTCCATTTACACAAGTGTCACCAGCCACAAAGAGGCATAGACATCATCTTCAGTCTTTCCAAGACAGCGGAAACAAACCCAACCAGTGAGATGAGGGGAGAACTTTCAGTTTCTCTGGTGTGCCAGTAACACCTAAAATTAAACCACATCCATCACACTTTAACAATCACCCATGAAGAAAAATTGTATTTACTTAAGGCCTTCCCAGCACTAATACTTCCAAAAATATTTCAGAAATTTGAGTTAAAAATAGATAGAACTCCACTTTTTCTTCTGAAATAAGTCCAGTCAAAACTATTGTTAATGATGTGCCACTGCCAGGTAGATGCCCACAAGACACCTATTACCATCAGCTTATGTTCAACTAAAAACGAGCTGCAACAGCATTTTAAGCTGCGTACAATTATTTCAGCTGGAAAAAAAAAGAAAAGAAAAAAAAAAAGGCAGTGTGAATGAAAAGCAAATATTCATTTTGTTAGCTTATCTCTCAGTTGCTTTCTCCATCTCATGCATAAAGGTATGAATAGGTTGCAAGGTGATCCTAAATTCCTACAGTCTTCTCAGAGCTTAAACCTCACGTTAACAAGAAAAGATAAATTTGAGCTACCCAGCACTGCAAGATGCAGAGGTAATATGGCATCTGCAGCCATGGCATTTTAATCAACGATGTTCCTATTCACTGAAGCAGGTTTCTGATCTTCAGCCAAATCATGCAAAAGAAAATTGCATTCATACTCCCTGGCACTGCTACCCCCTCAGTAACCCATTATTGCAGTGAAGCAGCTCAAAAACCCTTTCTCATAGGCATTTCTTCTATCAGATCTTCAGAAGAAGGGCAGAAGAGGCAAACTGCAGCTCACCACCAGCCCCACAGTCCCACCAAGGCTCCTTTTCTCCCAACTGCTGACTCTCACAGGCCTCAGGACATCAGGAGAACAGTGCAACAAGACACCCTGCTGGCAGAAAAGCTTTCTTGCCTCCCCCCAAAATACAAAGAGATGCCAGACCCGGGAAAAAAAGAAGAAGAAAAAAAAAAAAAAAAAAAAAAAACCAACACACAACCATCATGTTCTGCAAAGCCCTGAGCATCATTCTCTGCAGAGGCAGACACTAGTCTAGCCACCCACACAGCTACATACAGGGTTTTGCATTCCAGAAAGGAGCACCAGAGCCCCCTCCTCCACCTGCTCTTGATACGCAGCACAGTGCTGGAACACTGAAATGCCAGGCAATGCCTTACAGTCTGAATTCTCTCTGATTATCAGTGAGTAGCTTTACCTGCATTCCAAGACAGTAAGCAGCTGCCTCCTGCAGCATCCAGGCATTCTCTTGGAAGCAAGAAGTTTCAGCATCCGGAGTGCATTTACTTCTTATTCAAATACCTAATTTACTACCAGCAAGTATATTTAAGTGATGTTAGACCCAGGCAGGTAAACAGCAAGTACCTTTGGAAGAAAAGAAATCCACAATTTGAATGAAATACAGCATGGCATCACCTGAATTTTTGTGTACTTTATACTTACTACGCTATTGTCAACCTACGAGTACTATTTTGAGTGACTGGATTTCTTATCACAGCTCTACCTGAGAAAACAGTATCTTCTGGAAGTTGGTTTTTCTGTCAGTGGACAATTAAAGAAGTATTTTTGGCAGGACACGTTCCTCTGTATACACACATACACAGTCTTATTTCCAGCTTTTGTACTCCCCTGTATTCGCACTGTGCTTAATCAACACCAAAGCCCAGACACCACATATTTGCCATCTTGGCAAGTTTTCTGGGTTCTGACAAAAAACTCCGTCTCTTGCCTTACAGCAGGATTGTAACCTTCTGCATCTCTAAGGGAACTCTAACCTCAAAAGTCAATGTTATATACACATCAGCTGAACAGCACTCCACTGCAGGAAATACATACGAATCCTATACCACACTAAAGAGGAAAAGACCTGAGAGTAACTGGCCAGATGCTGAGGACAGGTTAAGGGTTACACATCAGTAACTGCATCCAAATAAAAAATCTCCACCAAAAAAAATAATCTTGGACTTACCTGCAGGTGTGTCACCAAAACAAAGTTCTCAAACCCAACCCCCAAACATTAAAAACGTTTTGGAGAAACTTGTACTTCTCCATTTCTGAATGTTGCTTCCTTAAGCTCGCAGCTGTGCCCAAACTTTCTGTCTCCTCTTTACCACAGATAAGCTTGAGAGATACTGATACTCTAACACTCAGTTTGCTCCTGGATACACAGCATTAACACCAAATAGCACAAAGCAGTCAAGTCATGAGAGTCAGCAGCACCACTAAGCAGTGGAGATTCCTTCAATTTCCCATCCCCCGCACTCTGAACTCCCTTTCCACACAGAGAACACAGCGGGATCACTGAAGGAACTATCACATTTTCTCCTAAAAATAGCAGCTGTAGGAGAATGATGCTTTCTGGATGTGTTTCCAAGTCTCACAAATTCACTGCAGTTCTATACAGATCCATTCATTTTAAATTCATGTTTCTTAGGCCAGATGCATTAAAGACAGTCTCAGCCTCATTTCAAACTAGATACATCTCCAGAACCTCTGATCAACACAGAAAGAGCTCATAAACACTGGAAATATGCACTTAATTTTTAAGACTTACACTGAATGATGCATCCCCGAAAAACCAGGTATAACCAGTACAAAACCCCATACAGTTATGTTGTTTTAAAAGAATAAATATTAAGTAAAGGTTGCTAGGCCAAAGTACCATACAGAATACTTCAGTTTCATTCTAAAGTAGCAGATTTGTATAAAGGAAGGAAGAAAAAACAAAAACTCTGCATTTACTGAATGTGCTGGCAGAAAACTTTGTTCCTGACATGAAATCAATTTCTATATCCTACCTCTAAAGTTGATTCCTTTACAGGCAGCCCTTGGAATTAAAGTCCCAACTTAAACCTGTTCTCACAGCTTTTGCTTCCAAGGTGTCCCAGCTAAGCTTGCCCTAAGCACTGCTCCATACTAACATAAGCTGTTGCCTGAAATCCATCATGCCCAATGGACATGTCCCACATAAGGGACCCACACACACACTTACAGCAAGGAGACTGTCTCAGACCCAACCATGCTCATTGAATTTGACAGTTACATCCGCAGCCCTAAATATGAGCTCCTTGGGGCCAATAATCCCAGCAAGAAGAGTTCCTTGGAATGTCTTTTGGAGAAAAGCTTTGGGTTTCATCTCCCTTTTTTCAAATGCTGATGCCATTTGCTTAAAGCTATTCTTTTTACAATTGTGTTGTTCATCACCCAAATCCTGATCCCGCAGCTCAGGATTACTGGGATGAATCTGGTGCTGGGAGCAGCCCTGCCAATGCCAGACTCCACCAGGGCCCATCTGCTCATCCAGGACACACTAGCCAGGCCTATGCAGGCACAGAATGCATGTACAAACAATCTTTTCCACTCTGTTGCTTTCTTCTCAATTTGACGTAAATTTGAACAGCTGTAAGACACTTTTAGTCATCAAATAAGAGACTGTGAGCTCCTTGCTAGCATCCACAGCAAGAGCCATGCCCTGCTACTTGAAGTCAAATTTCTGTCTCCAGCAGGAGGTCCCCAACTTGTTCTGCTCTGCTGCCTCTGTACCAAATTACTGTAAATCCACATTATTGTAAGACACTTAAAGCTTTAAAATAGCAACAATGAGCTCTGCTTCTGACATTTGCTCCAAAAGGCAAGTAAGGCAGCTTATTGCTAGTCTTCACAAGCTCATTTTGCTCAGCTGCCATAATGAAGTCAGGAAGCACCAGTGCTAACTTCTTTGTGATTACAAGAGCCCACATAGCATTTACCATCAGAAACTGCAAGGGCATGACTGCCTGCTTTACTACTTTTATACCAAAGGAAGATACGACTGAAGAGTAGTGTTTGTCCTTATTCATGCTTAAAGCAAGGTTGTTACGTGACTAACCAAATACAGTGGCTGACTTTGCAAACTCTCAGCCCTACCCAGTAGGGATGACAATACAGATTTCACTGAAATAGAACCTAGGCCATGAACTGGCTTTGAAATGACTTAAAACTTGCGCCTGATCAAATCTAATCTGGACAGACAGAAGTTTCTGCTTCATTCAAGTATCTCACTTTGCTTAAAACCCTGTCATGATGCCAGTACTGAGCACACACGTCACAGAACATGGGCAGGCCAGCCACACTCAGGCTATTTAGCCCTCAGCACAGACACAGACTGAGGAAGCATGCTATCAAGAGTCTATTAGTGCAGTTTTAGCAAGCCTGATTTTGACTTAGTGATGATTATCCTGTTTTTCCTTATGAGACACCTTGCTTTAACTCTGAACAGCCTACAAAATCCCAAACATTTCCCCTAGCAGCCTTCTTTTAACATTTCTTAATTTTTAGAATGAGTTTGCAGTACTGGAACAGGTTTAAACATATTTGAATGCATCATACATAAATATAAGTCATGCATAAATCAGACCACTTTATTCCTCAGTGATTTATGTAAAGAAGAAGGGTTGATCTGCTTTTGAAAAAGAGCATTAACATTGTTCTATTATGCTGTAAGAAAATTGAATAAATACACATTACTTCTAATTTTTACCTTACCTGACTGCCTGCTTCTGTATGGCTCATAAAGTAACAGAGAAGCAGGAATGGAGGAAAGATGAGAGTAGGATGAGAGAGTGTGCCAGAAGACCTTACATTTATTGTACCATTTGGTGATTTTTCATTTAAACACTCTTGTTGCTGTTACATTTCAGTTCTAGTTTGTCACTTTTTTCTTTTGGCTTTCACAAGCAACCATGAAAGTTTCATTGCCTGGTCCCACTGTTGTACCACCACCCAAAAAGCTACACTGGACCCAGCACCAGAGTGGAAGAAGCTCAGTTTCAACAGCAAAACACTGCAGAAGCTTTGCTTTATGCATTTGTAGATCTGAAGGCCTCATTCTCTGTGCTACAGCCACCAGAGAGCTGGGCAGCAGTAGATGATGATACTCCCTCTGTGCTTTCTCAGCCATGACAACTAAGTGGATCGTTAGGATGTAGAAGCAGTTCCTTTCTGGCCTCATATCTGGTTCAGCCTGCTGGAGGGACATCACAAAGTTCCCCCAGTCTGCTGTCTGGAAAGCCTGATGCAGCAGGAAGCTGGCAGCACAGACAGAAGCAGATTGTATAGAAGCTTGCTGATTTTCTTCCCTTCAGCTTCATCCCCTGTGGTGCAGCTGCCATCTGCAGGTGCCTGAGCTCCTCTTTAGGGAACAGCGTCTCATGGGTATGCAAACAGGAATGTGTCTGGCAGAAAAGCCTTTCCTTCCCTTCCACCTTGCTCACTGCTTTTCTTCCTCCCATCTGTTCATCCTTTCCCACTTCCCAGCCTCTCTGCTCTCCATATGCTTGCACCACCAACATCTATATTATTCCTCACCTCCACATATGCCCATCTCTCCAACGTGACAGAACTGAAGCCTAAGTATTTAACTACCACCAAGCATCAGTAAAACATAATTCCTCATCTTCCTTCAGCTTTTACCTATCTTCAGAGGCACTGTGGAAATCAAATACCATTGCTGCCCCACTTGGTGCTCCTCCATAGCACAAGTATCAACACACACACACAAAAAAAAAAAAACCTGCCTAAATCAACAGGCAATTCCCTCTCTGTCCTCAGCACTAGGAACCCCCTCCAAGCCAGCTTCCCCCTGCCCCTCCCAGTCTGTGACTGCTCCCCAATCACAGCCAAGAGCAGAAACTTCAGGGAGCAGCATCACCAGCCCCCAGGACTGTCCCGTGCCTAATGCCTGGATATCTGGTTCTTACATCCTGCCTGCTGCCTCCACCACTCTTTGATTGAAGATTAATTCCTCTCAAGTATTGGCACATTAATGGTACATAGCTCTCTCCTCTCGTTGCCTTTTTCAAACAGAGTATTTTTGAAATTATTTACCTATTTGTGGAAGCAAAGTGCCTATTTAACAAGGTACACACACCACGCTACCTTTTATCATCTTGTCAGCAAGCCGAGATTGAGAACCACTAAACATGATTCTATTACAGGGAAGAGCTCATTGTCACAAAATGTATTCCGTTACCTTGCCTCCCTTCTGCAAAACTCAGTTACTAGCACATGCAGATGCCAAAGGGAAAAGCAGACCATCAGCATACCATAAAAGCAAACAAGCAAGTACTGGCCCTGTTTTTCACTTTTAATACCTTCCTTCACAACCAGAAATATTTACTTCCATTTGCTACGCACCCAAATTCTCCCTCCCTCAGTGAGCACCGCATACACACTTGCTCTACAAACCTGCAGCGTATTCTCATTTTCTGCCTCTCCACCTTACCATGCTCCTCATGTAAAGCTTTTCTCATAATAAACAACTCAGAAGTATAGTATATGGCTGTTTACTCAGCTATCTCAGCCTATTAATCCAGTTATCCCAGCCTATGGATGGAAATGCTTACACTCATCTTCGAGTATCAAAAACCTTTGAATTAAGAATTGCCAGAGAATGAAATTTGTTTAAATGCTTGTTCTGTCAGACACACCCAAGATATTACACCTTGACTCATTTTCAGCTCCTCTATCCATAGCCTAGAAACCAACATGCTGGAGGAGATAACAGAACTATGTGATATTTGTAACAGTGCCTAAGGTCTAGCCCTCAGTTTGTTCAGCCAATCAAGAAAATATTTTAACTATTAACAAGCAAAGTTATGCCATCTTTGATTACCATGAATATTCAACTGCAACAACGTAAAACCACACTCAGCAGTAGCACTGCTGCTTATACCTTACTCTTTGCATAATTCAAGACTCTCTTTTGATAGCAAATTAAGGCACTGTGTGGGCACTGAGATAAACATGAGATAGCCTGTGAGCTGGAAATTCATTACCTAATCTAGCACAACAGCAGGCAGTATTCCTCTTCCTCCTCCATTATCATAGCTACACAAGAAAAGGGAGCCACACTGAACAGGCAAAGGTGGGATCTGAAGAAATGTGCCCTCCCTGCTGCATCTCCCAGAGAATCTCAGGGTGAGCACTTCTGCTCGTCCATGTGAGGATCCAACAGAATGTAAAAGGGAAAAGGACAAAAATAAAAGAGATCCCAAAAGTGAGCTCACACGGCTTCAGAACCATCCTGAGTACCAGAAACAACACCTGCCACACTAGCTGCATCCCAGCAAGTCAATGAGAAATAAGAGTCCCACCCTTTACTTCCCGCCCACCTGTTGCTGAGCAGGGCACAGCACACTCCAAGCACTGCATCTTCCCTCAGCTCAGAATCAAATCCCTCATCAAGGGGTGGAGACAGCCCGTGCTGGGAAAAAGGAATGAAAAAGGAAAAAAAGAAAAACAAAAAATCTGCTCCCTTAAGCCTTGTCACATGTAGCTTTTACCCCCCTGCCTTTCAGTAAAAAACTGAAAATGTACTATTTTGAAAGGATTAAGAAAAACAGCATATGAAAGCATATCCAGTTTAGAAAATGGATGCAGCTTTTTCAGTCATCACAACATTTGTGCACCTGTATCTGAATCTTCAGAATGCATCATGGCTCTCCAGCTACAGCTCACAAACCACAGGGAAGCCCTTCAGGAAGGGAGCTGACTCCCTCCCCCTGAGAAAGTACCCCCCCATTGGGGTATTTCAAACCTGGGTTTCAGCACAAGCTCATTAAGTCCAGCAGAACCAAAGGGCCTTTCCAAAGAAACACTCTGCCTGAACACTGGCTTGTCTGAGAGCAAGGTACCTCTCCATTCAGAGTCCTCAGCCACAGCTGCCAGGAAAACACTAGAGACAAGTGTCTTCCTACAGCCACATCACGCAAGCCAGGCAGAGCTTGAATTGCTCCTGAAGAGCTTTAAATAACAGCACTGCACAAAACGTCCTCTCCTAGACCCAGCTGCACTGAGTTGTCACCCAGAAACGTTAGTTCTGGCTCAGCAACCAGGTGCTGGGGCCCAGAGGCAGCTCCCAAGAGGTGGAGGGAGGCTCAGGGCAGACCCCATCCCACACAACATAACCCTCACTGCTGCAGCACCCACGCATGGCAGCTCACTCGCTGTCTGTCTCCAGTGCTCTGACAGGTTTATTGCAGTTTAATATTAAAGCCTGGAGGACTATTTGCATAATTAAACATTGATCTGCTCTCCTTCTCTGCATGTGCCTCTCATTCCTGTGAAATATATTAATTCTGCCTTTGCTCCAAGACAGAGGTCCTGTTGGTGTGACGTGGTGCCTGTCCCCTGTGGAAAATTATTTTTAAAATGACCCAAAATGCTTAAAAAGCAAATAAAACTATTAGGACACAAAGCCAAGGTGACAGGCCAGGAATGACATCCTTTCTATCAGGGGACAAGGGAAGGAAAACAAAGGACCACTGGGATTTTTCTGCAGGCTGGTACAGAAAAAGGGATGGAACTGAGTTTTGCTACCCACTGCACAGCACCTTCAGCTGGGAGAGTTCAAACAGATGAGCCTGCCCTGAATAAGCAACTACAAAAAAACTCCAAGCCAGAGGAACATTACAGAGCTGCTTCTCAATACACACCATAACCATGAGCCATAGCTCATGGCTAGTGACAACCAGCACTAAGAAATCTTTGGCCAAACAGCATTCCAGGAACCGGAAAGCAATCCAGAAATAATATTTAAATCTATGTAGCAGAGGCAATATTTTGATTTTTGTCACGTTGTTACTAAAACACATCAAATGGTGACACAAATACACAAGATATGAGCTGTGACAACTGCAACTGATGGATGCAAATTGATACGATCTCTCTCATACATATAAATGTTCAGGGGAGACAAGACCAAACAAATCTGCACAACTGAATCACCCAACACAAACAAAGCTGGAGGCGCTGCTCATGGCATCAGTAGCATTCTGGCAATTTTTTCCACTTGTGAAGAGCAATCCCAAGCTGCACAAGCTCACAAATTCCCACACTCAGTTGGGCACAGACACCCCAGTGCAGCAGTGCCAGGCATCAGCTGCACACAGAAGCTCTAGCAGTTTTCAGATGCCTGAATTGCCCAAGTTCCACACTCACTCGTGGCAAAGTACAGCATTTCTGAGGCACTCACTGATCCAAATGGGAACAGAAAAGGCTGGGGTACCATATAGTTGGAATAATACAAGTGTATAGTTGTAATTACAGGTAACAGATAGCCACAGGGCATCTAAGAAAAAACTCACCAGTGCTGAGACTTTCAGTAGAAATGGATGCTCACCAGTGTTGAGGCCCACCACAAAAAATCCACACAGGAACAATCTCCAGAAAGATGCTACCTTAGTGGTGGTCAGCCCTTAAATAGGATCTAGGAGAAGTGGAGTCAAGTTCTACCCCTTCAGGAGCACAGCTCAATTACCTTCACCTGTGCTCCCACAGCTGACTCATCACTTGCCCCAGATGGTTAATCAGAGGTTCAGGCTGTGATCAATATTTTCCCTTACAGGTACCTATAGAAATCACACCCACCTGCTTCACTTACAGTTTGAACAACTGCAATAAGAGAGGATTTCTGGATGCACTGGGAAGGGCTGTGAATGCAAGCTTCACATGGAGCACTTCACCAGCCAACACCAGCAGCGCCACTACGGGCAAATGTCTTCAGCGTTTGAGATGTAATTTTAAAATGAGTAATTTCTCTACATAAATTGCATAAAAGCATCCAACAGAATGCATGAAAATACCTGAGTACTCAAATTGATTACATGCACAAGAGGCAACCAGTAGATAAATAACCAACATTAATATTCTGAGTTCCAATTTGTATCTTGTGCTACCATAAATTATTTTCACATTCAAATATCAAACTTATACTTAAGCTAATCTGAGCTTAACGGTAGAGTCACAATTGAAAAATACCAGGAGAATCTCATTTTGTTGCTAGCACTCATTCTGTATTTTCAACCCCCCTCTTGCTGTTATGGAAGAAAATTACCTTAAAAAAAATTATACTAAAATCACTTTGTCTTAATTTTTAACTGAGACCCATCAGCACATTTTTGCTCATGTCACAGAATTGTAGGATAGCTTAGGTTGGAAGGGACCTTAAAGATTACCTAGTTCCTACCTCCTGCCATGGGTTGCCTCATGTGCTGAGACCCTGGCACATAAATGAAGGGTTTGTTTTGCCTAACATTTGGGAAACACGTTCTGCCTGTCATACGGTCCCTTTCTTAAAGGCCGGCAATATCACACCTAATTGGACTTGTAATTATTCTAGTAAGCATGGCTGAATAGATAAATGCCAATGCATTTACATATAGAACATTAAATGGAATCTTCTGATTCCTAATGTGCCAGGTAACAGTATCAGCAAAAGTCTGTGTGCCTTCCAGCAGGTTGGAAAGGCCTTTTTATCTCTGCAAAACACTCTGGTTACTCCTCCCTGCTGCTCCTCATGAGCTGCAAGTGGAGAGAACCAAACAGCTGTTCTGCACAAGCAAATAATGTAAGGTGCAGAAGGTCCGCTCATAACCCAGCACACCTGGCATACCAGCTTCAAGGGCCCACTGGAATTTCAGTAGCTGTACCCTATGCTGACCAGGTCGCCAGGTGACAAGATATGCAGGGAAACACTTCAGAAGCATCCAGACAAAGCAGCAAAGGCACCAGCATCACATCCAGCCAGAGAGCGTGGTGCAGCCGAAGGACAAGATCACTGTTCCCCTGCAGTTAGCAATGATACATTCATAAGTGTATCTTACTGGATTAGAGTAAACAACAAAGGAGAAACAGTAGCTCTGCTTGCTGAGCTCATGGAGGCTGCTGGGGCTTTTCCCCAGTACCAGTGTGTGGCTGCACAAGGGTTGAGACCCGTGAAGGGAAAAATCACAGGGAGCACCAGTTCGCAGCCCATTGGACCACTAAGAACCCTCTGAACTCTGCCCGTAAGGAAAGCAACCCCAGCAAGCACCACCACAACAGCCCTCCTCACCCAGTTCAGGCACAGCGCTGCCTGTCCAGCCGCTTCTGCCTGCTGGGGATCAGAGCCATATCTGTGCTCCTCCACATCCAGCTCACTCACAGTCAGTTTTTCCCCCCATCAGCCCCAAAATCTCAGTAACCTTGGGGCCCCAACCCCCTGTTGCTACGGACAGAGCCAGAGCATGAAGCCCAGCATGTGGGGCTGCTGGGGGTACTCCTTATCATAGCTTCTGTGCATCACTGTTATGGCAGAAATGCACTGAAGTGTGGCTGTCGCACAAGAGCACATCAAGCAAAGAGCAGACAAATCTAGCTTCATTTGCAATGCTTCCTCACTGTCTTTGTAATCAAAATATTATTTTTTTCTGCAGCATTTGCATTTCTCTTTTGAGAAGGGAGCATAAGAGCAATTCAAAGCCTTAACAACGGGAACCACAGGTTTCTGTGTAAAAGCTAAATGGCTCTCCTCCAACTAAACCCCACAGCTACTGCAAATCACTTGATAAAATATTTAATACAAATACCAGATCCCAGACCCTTACTGAGTCAGGATTAAGAACCTGTTTTAAAATAAAATAAATATTTACTACCCCATGTATCAGTATTAGCTGAAATGAAATAACAGGAGGAAATCATAATTTCTAATCCGTAAGTCTTGTCAGAGCCCATACTAAGAAAACCATCAGCCATTATTTGACTAACACTCGTTAATTTTATTGAGCCCACTGAGGACTGTGGTAAAAGTGATAATATCCATTCCACTGCCACATGCTGGGATAGAAACAACTAAATCAGATCAGGACTGGCATGCTGTAAGCAGTGAAAGCCCTCTGTAAATCCAGCTAAGAACACAGTGCCTTTCCCATGAATACATCACATACACGGAAGAGTTGCAGCAGGGCAGGAGGGGCACTAACTTAAAGCATCAGATTGGCACAAATTCACCACTCTCACTGCCACAGCTGCATTAGCTCAGCACAGATGTGAACCCTGATGGTCTGCAATGTGCCCAAGATACAGCAAAGTCTCTCAGAACATACTATGGCCAGTCCGTGGCATCTGCCAAAGACCTACACCTGCTACAAAGCCACCAGAATTCAGGTTCACCATTTCCTCTATCACTCTTTAAAAGACTGCAGCTCCCAAAGAAGCCTCTGAGTGGGCTGCTGAGCCCAGGAGCAACTAGAACCTGCACTGACTCACCCACCTCCCCTCACCTGCAGCACCAGCTGCAAGTACAGCTCACAGGGATGACATCTCTCCCATCTGCATCCCTTGTTGAATGGCATAGTTTGGGGATGCTTCACAAACACAGACACATTTTGCATTTAACTTACTCTAAGCAAGACAGTTTGCCAAAAGGCAGAGTGTTTCCAGCATGACTTCACAAACAGTATCATGTGGGTTTCTCCACTGCAGTTTTAATCCTAGGTAAATAAGTGTTAGCCCATGTACCAAAACTGGAATTGTGCAATTTCCTATCTGATCTCCAAGCTAAAAGTGTATCTGTTTCCTCATAAGCATCATTCAAACACATCTGCATAGCCTCTGTTCAGCTACAGGTGCACAACATCTAATATTTTAAGAATGCACATCCAAAATGTGATATTTACTCATTATTTAAGTTTTTACATATCCCTGAGAGCTGAACAAATTAATACTTTGGTTAAGTTAGCCATTTGCTCGTGTGTGATTATTTTCTAAAATTAATGTATTATTTAAATTTATTCAATAAAATAGCTTCTGGGGTGTTTCTTCTCCGGGTTGATTATGAGTTGTGAAGATCAAACATTCCTAATTTGAGCTGTGTAGCTTTGATTATAATTGTTAAGGTAAATCAGAGGGCACCACAGCTCTGCCAGCATTGGAGGAGTGCAGGCACAGCCGTGCTCCCACACACACGAACCAAACACAGCACTCGGGCAGGCAACACAGCCGTGACATTTGCATTAATCAAACATTCAGCCAAATAAATCTAGACAAATGTTTGTGATAAGGAAATAGGAGGGGTCAAGAGGTGCAGCTTAAGCTAGTTCACTTTAAACTGTTATTGAGCGTGTGCACAGACATCTCACTCCTTCCCTCCCAAGTCCTATCTCCAAGGCACGTCCCCAGCAGCAGCACACTGCTAGTCAAATCCCACATGTGCACTACTCAGGAATAGTTATTACAGTGCATCTTGTTCTTTGTTTAATTTATAACATGCTCTCTCTCCTACATGCTCTGAATAGTTGTGTTCTGATAGGTAATACAGCTCTACATCACACTGCGTGTCAGCATTGCCTGTGGGGAGGTTGGGACTCACTCACTGACAGCACTGGCTCTGAACAGCACCTTGGTCGTGCTCTCATTCCAACCAGCACACGTGGACACACAGCTCCTCACCTGCACTTGGCACACAGCAGGGAGCACAGATGGGAACACAGCACCCAAGTACTTTGTTCCAGCCACAGCCTTTAAAAAATGGGTGACTCCTTCACAGTTCTTTACAAATAAGTCAGGACTATCAGTTGCTATTCTGTTACTGCACATCTGAAAAGATACCAACAAAAACAATTAGCTCTGGAGAAGTATTTAATTCCCAACAATACATCTGAGTACTCTGCTATTGTTTTTTAATTGGAAAATGCACTACCATGAACTTTTACTGCAGATTCCAAACTGACCCTGCCAGAAACAGAATGAAACCTTCTGGGGGTTGCATCAGCTATTACTATAGTACAGCTGAATCAGTAACAACAGTCAGTATTTTCTAAAACAGGTTCCTCTGGACATTGCCCCCCCTTTCTTTAAAAAAGAAAAAACATACTGGCTAACTCCATCATATATGTGTATTATCACACACCTTCTAAATGAAAGTTTTCTCAGTGACTAGAAACCAAATGGAGACTGCTGAGTCCCTTGCACGTAAGTTCACCAGATGCTTGAGGCTTTTCTATAACAGTCATGGTACCGAAGTTCTGCAGCTAACGTGCAGCCATTCACCAGTCTCTTAAATCAAAATGGATCTGATCTTCATTGTGCTAAATGCAAGTAATAGACAGGCTGCTTAAGTACCTTCCCCTGTAGGAACACAGAAAATTAATGCAGAACTCAATTAACATCTTTAGGATGATTCCAGCACTACAAAACAGAAACCCACTCTGAGGGAAAGCAGTGAGGGCATCTCAGAAGGAATGTGAAACGTCATAGAGCTTCTGAAAATATTCGACCTAAAAGGAGCTGAGAAGTCCTTAAAACCACGGGCTGTGGGCTGTAAGGGAAGGCTGCTTACAGAAGCTCAGATTTTTACCACATGCAGAGCTACAGAGAAAGGAAGTATAATGCGTTTTGTTCGGTATAACTTAATCCCTACTGCCACCTGCAGGTCCCACGCAGTGCTCACAGCCAGTCTGCTGCCTGCAAGCAGAGCTACAAAACCAGGGGGCAGTGTCCAGCATCACCCTTACCCAGCTAACAGGGGGCTGCTCTGTGTGTGCTGTACAGGGGGGGCTGGCACCCACCTCCCCAGCCCAAGCCCAGCACCAGGCCGCCAGGCAGCAGAGGCAGCCTCTGGGCGTGCCATGTTACATCTGTGTGTGACCCATGGTGTGTGATTGCTGTGCAAACATGCAAATGGCAGAGGGGGAACACATCTGGGTTTTGCTCCTGGCCTTACCTGACTGTGGTTTTGTAGTAGGGCTGCTGGCTCTCCCTCAACCCTGCACTCCGCACAGCTCCAGCCAGTGGGGAGACCACAGCTGAGTGCAGACAGAGCGCGCTCTCAGCTCAAGGGAAAATTATTTCTTGCTATTTTCGATAGATTTGGGTGATGGGAAATTAAAACACCTTCTCCATACTCAGCCTCCCTCCTCCTCTCCTCAGGGCTCACAGCCTCGTGCAGCTTCCCGCCCTTTCTCCAGCCGGGATCCCTCGGGCTGTACCACAGTGTGGCAGGGTAGGACTTCCAGAAGCTTCTGGAATCTTCCGGAAACACCTTCCCCTCAAAGCACCTCCCAGTGCACTGCTGCAGCATGCACACACAGTCACCATTTCACCCTACTTTACCTCAGCACAAAGAAGTTGGGCAGTAATAACTGAATGCAAGCTGTCTCAAGGTTGCATTTGTTAACTTGCACTCGAAGCAGAAAGCAATGCTTCATAAACCTGCTCTTGCTTAAACACCCATTTTATGCCCATTTACTTTGTGTTCCCAAGTAATTCTTTTTCCATCTTTTACTTAGGCCTGTCATTAAGTGGCTCCACCACAGCTTCAAAATTATTTTCATGCATTGTATTGTGCTTTTCTTACACCGATTTAAGCAAACATGAGCTCCTGCTCACCTCAGCACTGAGCAGGGGCCAGAAACCCAGATCCCAAAGGCAGAAATACATGCAAAGGAGCACAGAACCAACCTGCCAAGGGGGTTTAACTAAAGGAATTTATTATCTGTAACCACAGAAGACAACGAATCACCCACCTAAAGGTGTGCATTTATGAAGGTTTTAGCACAGGAAAAGACCTCCAAACAAAAGGCTGCCCCTTGGGGTTCAGCTTTCTCCCTGCCCAGCTGCTCTGTGCTCTGAAGGTCAGCAGGACTTCTACATCCCTTCTCGACTTTCAAGATCAAAGTTCCACCAACAGGTTTCTTAGATCACAGGAATTCAATTTGTTCTCCTTCAGTTTCATTAGAAGTCTATGCATTTTTACATTCTTCAGCAAAGCCTCCAAATTATAGATCTGTTTTATTATTACGAGAAGAAAACCCACTTTTCTTTTTGGCTTTACTGTTGTTCTTACTCCAAACTCATTCAAATTACCTATTTTACACCGTATCCAAAGATTGAGATGCGAGCACCATTAAACAGTAGCTTCCTGCTGCATGAACACATTTGCTAATGGGGCTTTTTGCAAGCTGCAGTGGTTAATTAAATAGACAGAAAACACCGCTGGAGTGACAGTGCTGCATCCCACCTTAATCCCACCAAAGCACAGGCAAACAGGCTGATCATGGTTTGCTCCCAGCCCTGCCACCCTCTATAAGCCAGAAAAGCTGGCTGGATTTTCCCCCGTCCTCTCTGAACTGCAGAGCTAACATTGTTTAGAGCACAAGTGGATTGATTAACTTTCAAGAGCACTTAAATAAATACCAGACACTTAGTCAATGTTATTTTGCTCCTTTAGCCTTCTTGTCAAAGGGAAGTATAAAACTGCCTAAAAGGAGCAATATAAATTTATTTTCAACCTCTTCTCATTGTCTTTTCATTAGCAACAAGTAACAAAACTTGGGGGAGGGGGGAGGGAAATTAACCTTTTTAACATCATTTCAGATCTCCATGGCTAACACAGCCACAAGCAGAGGGAGGCAATGTTCAGCTGCCCACAGGCAGGAGCACGTCAGCAAGTGCCAGTGCACCCCCCTGCTTCGTGCACACCACAACCCCACAGGCACCCACCACAGCTCATGCGGGCATCCCAGGCAGCCATGCACAAATGCAAATAAATGTCTGTCTTAACCATGCTGACAAAGCTGGCTGACATTCACTGGAGCTTCAGGTTGCTCACCAGCCTGAAGTGGAACCCATCCACAGTGCACTGCAGGGAAACCTCAATAAGGCAGCTTTCCCCTGGCTGTTAATTTTTTGTTTGGGTTTTTAACTCATGACAATACGAAGATACTGGATGAACTCTAACCACCACCTTTCCTGTTTTCCCATTCTCTGGTCTCCACCCTCAGCAGCAATGATTCAGGAGTGGTATAATGTCACGATCCCCATCCCAATGCTTTAGCATCCCAGCCAGTGCCATCTGAATTAGTTTCTTCCAGCAACTATTTGTCTCCTTGAATTATTTAAACAAAATATATTTTCCTAGCAATCAGCAAGGAAACAGACAAGCCCAAGATGGCCAGTGGACAAAAGCAAACCCTGCTCTACGCAAGAGATAGGCCTGGACCATCCAAAGTGGGAGGTCTTTCTCCTCAAAGAAGAGGCCTTAGCAGGCTGGACATTCACCTGGCAAGGCCATACAGTTGCTCAATGCTCTGCTTGAGAGCCCAGGTGACTATTCTGAGCTAAAAGCAGGAAAATTAAGGCAAACTCACTTCACAGTGCTCTACTGGCTCCGGAAGACCCTGGGCATTTATAAATCTGTGTGGCTTTACTCATTCCAATATATTCTACCAGAAATGCATGTCAACACAACAGTAACTTACAATTAGGGGAGAAAAACATCTCCCTTTCTGGGATATTCTTGCACAGATAAAGAAAACACCTCTGTCAGAACAAAACAGATTTATTACTAATTGGTTAGGCTAATCCTCACTGATGATAAGGGAAAAAAGGGCACTGTTTCTAACCTGAGATGGTTGATGTTTCTGTAGAATTCCAATTGCACAGTTGTGTAACTGCATACAGTTAAGGAAGACATGACCGTACCCACATAGAAATACAGTGGAGTAACTAATGACACCAGCAAAATGCCCTCTGCTAAGCAAATGTTATAGTGCCATGAACACCCAGTAGCACACAAGAATGAGCTCAAAGTTCTCTAAATAAATAAATAAAATAAAAATCGTTCACTGCAAGTCTTATACAGATCCTGATGAGTTATCTAGGTAACATTCACCCAAATACTCAAAATCAAAATCTGATATAACTACAGTCAGTCCTAAGGAATGATAAGCATTGCTGCTTGTGAGATTAAGGCTCTCAGGGATGAGTTGCCCATTCAGAACTCATCCTCCTCCCCCTCCCTGCCACCTGGTGCTGTCTCAGCTGTGAGAGGACAGCTGATATGCCTGCATTCCCACCAGCTATGGCCTGTACATCGATGGCAAAGAGGTGCCTGCTTCTCAATATTCTGAGAGTAAGACATTGCAACCCTATCCCTGCACTAAAGTCTCTTTTCATTGCTCCTTTTAATTCACTGTTCAAATTAAATTGGGTCTTGATACAAATCAGATCAGACACTAAAATGTATCATATTACAAGTGAAGTACTTTTCCTGCGAAAGTATTATTCGTAATCAAACAATGTGTGTCCACAGAGTTTTCATACATGAGAAAAATATCAGGTTCTAACCCAAAGGATAATAATAACCTGCGGACAAAACAAAGCCCAGCACCAACAATTTAATTCATGTCATATTTTTCATGCTGCAGGCTTGAGGATAACATAACTGTTTATACTATCCCATGACAAACACCCAGCAAAAGAAAGCAGGTGTTACAGTTGAAGGACCAGCAAGAAACTGCAGATTTAACCACCCTTTCCTTACTCTCTCCTCTTAGCACCGCACATCCAAGCTGACCTTTGCCAGAGGTTAAGTTTATGCCCACACTGACCCCTGTGTTTTACAGCAGCTGCCATGAGGGGCTGAGCCATTGTTTCAGATTTAATCACTGTTCATTACAGACAACATCCCAGCAAGAGCTTGGGCTGCAGAGAAGGATGTCTGGGTGACCTCTTTTTCCCCACAACAACAATAGGAGTTTCTCCTCCTTCATGCGAGGCTCACTTTATTCCAGTTCAGAAACTGTAACTTTCCAGCAGACTGCCCACTCTCACATTAAATCAGAACTGGAAGTGGTAGAGCTCTAAGAAGAGTTTGTTTTTGCCTCTTTCCTCTCTGTCTCAGTGAGCATAAATGAGCAAGCAATCACGCACTGATCAGTTCATTCAGCAACTCACTACAGCTTCTGCAAAGGAGGCTTTTGGTCTAAAAGCACAGCAAAGTGCTTTACCTATAGATTAACGTACACGTGTGAGGTAGCCATGGGAAGTTGCTTTTCAGAAATTGCACATATCCTGCATAAAGAGCACCAGCAACCCACTACAAATGTAATTACATATAATTAGTTGTTTGTAAGCCGTGCAGTTTAATCATGTTAAATTAACCACATTGTAATTGGAACCTTTAATAGTTAAATGTTTTCTTGTTAACTGAAGAACACCTGGAACACATCATTAGTTCCACCACCAATAAATTAACTTAAACTAAAAATCTGCCATTAATAATTATTTTCCTTCCTTCCTGGTGGTCTGCTAGGGTTAAAGGTAATAAATAGCCAATTCAGGTCCATAGCAAATTGCTAAGACCATGACCACAGGAGTCCTCCTGCTGCCAGTTTTACTTCTTTGTGATACATTCATCAGAAGAGCTGACCACCTCCTCCATAAGTTACTGTTTTTCCTTGCATTTAATTTTCACTTCCAAAAATTCATTTTTATCCACATAGAACTGTGTTTATAGTTTCATTGTTGTTGTTTAATGTTGTTTGTTTTCTCTGTTTTTTAAAGGACTGCTAAGTCAAATGTAAAAGGTGCCTCTAGGTGAAGAGGGATAAACGATCACTGAGATGCAGACTGAGATGTAGGTTACAAGGCTTCTTTCAAGCTGGCCCTGCACATACCTGCATCCTAACAGTCCCTGAGGCAGAGAGGTGTGAGGCACACACACATTGCTCCAGCAAAAATAATCCTGTTTTTACACTCAGAGGACTCTGACGGATGGGATAAACTCTGCACACCACAGCTAGAGTAACCTTCTCCAGAGCTAAATACCAGGAAATTGCTCTGTAAAAGAACATCCCCCAGGAAAACACAGCAACTCCACACAGCAGAGCAAAACAGCTACAATAAAAAAATGCCTTTTGGGCACTGCCACACCAGGGGAGCAGGGTAATTGCAAAGGTAACAAGAACCTGAGCTGGCTTTGAGCTCTCACCTCAATAAGCTCAGCCACAGTTCCAGAATCAATCATGAAAACTGGAGGAATTCCTTTCAAATCCCAAGCAGCCCAAGCATTCAGCAATGGAGTTCCTGCCATTTATTTATTAATGCAAAGGTGAGCAATACTTCTTCAGATGTAGCCAGGGATGAGCTTCTGTGCATCAGAGTGGTCACTGTGACTCCTTACAGAGGCTGCAGCTGTTGTGTTATCAGCAGATCTTCACATGCGTAAATCTGAGCACATGCTTGGAGAGTTTCTTTATACAAGTACTTCAAACCCTGTGCTTACCAATTTCAAGCAGCACAGAAAGGCAGATATACAAGTGAGAGGCCCTGGAAGGGCATCCATTCACAGAAATAACTGGAACATTTTCAAAAGAAGAGAAACCAGACAATACAACATACATAACCTTAAATCGCAGGGTATATCTTTAGGTCAAACATTCCTATTTGCTGTTATTATTCTCATTCACTGATATCTCCAATGTAACTGAGGCTGCAAATCTAAAATGATAAAAGAAAACAAATGTAATGGTAACAGACTGTTGAACTGAACATCATAGCTTAGCCCTTGAAATGAAGAGTTCAAGCCTTTTAAAAGGATTGGACATTTCTATGAACAGCAGAATAAACTACTGTAAGGGTTTGAAAGAGATGAAATGCCCTGGGAGCTGTGGCAGATACCTGGTGTAGGGAGCTCAATGTAACCATTCAAACAGCTGCCGTTCAGCACTGCCATCAACCACAGACAGACCTGACCAGCCATGAGATAGGACACAGTGGAAAGAGAGAGGAATTCCTTTCAACCTGAACACATCTAGATTAACTTCATTCTCCATACTCAGATTCTACTCTTCCCTTCAGTGTGTTAGCAATATACTGTAGTCTCTCTCTATTCATTCTCATAAATTCCATTGGGTCTTTGATTGTTGTATTGAATGTAAATAAATAAATAAAAACCAAGTAGAAAGTGATGTGAACAAGGCTGTGATAAACAAGAAATAAGGTGCCGTGGATACAGGATATCTTGGAGTTCAAAAACATGCCATCTGTTTTTACCTTTTATCCCATTTCAAGACAATGGTGACCATACTGAGAACTGGCAGCCAGAACCCTGGTATAGAGAACTTCAGCCCGAGTGACTGGGTTGCTGAAGAAGTAACTCGTCAGCCAGTGTACTTAGTCTTACCTGTCATGAACTCATAAAAAGCTTACCAAAACTTCGGTGTGGTTGCTATTACAGGGGAAGATGTCACTTCAGCTGTTTCTCACTCCCTCCTTCCTCAAGAGAACTGCAATAAAAAGCCATCAGCCTTCACAGCATCACATATATTTGGACTGCTGTTGGAACCCACACTGTCAGACATGTCCAGATAAAAAAGATGTACTGTACTTTTATAAGCTACCAAAATTGCTTCAGCATTTGTTTTTTGATTTATTCATCCTAACACCAGCTTGTTTTCTAAACCAGGAGACTACGCAGAGGAGCAGAAGTGCACCTGGTATAGAAAGTACTGTAAATATTTAACATGAAGCTAAAACAGGTCTGATGTAATAATTCAGGATGGCACTCCAAGTGTGCTGGAGTTAGAAACAAATAATTCTCAGTCCTTATCATCTCCTTCTCAGCCTCATTTTCCCTTTCCCTCATCACCCTCAGGTGGGCACAATCTTCACAGATTTTGAAGTCTTGGTAGAAAGAAACTGTGCCACCACAGGAAAATCCCAGATGTACAGTTTGCCTGCAGCCGTACTGCTGCCCCATTCTCACAAATTTAACTCCAATGGAAGGACTTCATCTATCAAAAGCCAACCACAGGAAATCTTACATCTTCCATAGCAAGTGATGCAAAGAAAGATGACCTTTGCAATGAACTGCCACTAATTCACTGCATGGAGAAAAAAAATTGGATCTCTTGCATGCTGTAAGACGTGATACAATTGTTTGCCTCGAGCAAACTAAAATTGAATGGCGGAACCAGCTGGTTACAGACGGTAGCGTGAAAAGTTCACCTCCTCCTTTCTCTGCTGCTTAGCTGCAAGAGTATTAGTCAACAAAGCAAAGGATTATTTGTACTTCACTCTGCTCAGATTAAAAAGGATAAATTCTAAAAATGAATCCATAGCCTTCACTTCAAGAACTAACATACAGTGCTCCAACAAAGGAGGAAACAGCTTTGATGAAACATCAAATGAGATTAATAAAAAGATCACCGAGATGAGCTTAGAAATGAATACTGTGCTAAGTTTACTTTTTGGAAAATTGAACACAAGCTCTGTCTTTATACCTGACCTGATTTTAAACATGGTGGGAGAAGGGAGAGGAGGATGCTCAGATGAATTCTTTCTGACCAGAAAGTAAAGCAGAGGATATTGGCCAGCCAGAGCAATGCTATTCCACGGAAAAATGGTCATGGGTAGGGCTTTGGAATGACAAAAGGTGGTGTGAACTGCTAAAGCAATGGGAAAATACTTGGATATATTTCCAACTGATATTCTCCCTCTGACAAGGGGGGAAACGGGACCTACCCAAACCTGATCAAGACATAATTAAAGGATAACAACTGCACAATGACAGGGAAAGGGCATTTAATCATAAGTAGTTTAAATGAATGTTCAAGCTCTGCCCATGCTCTCAGCATTCTTAGCACCTAATAGAAAAAGTAGTGCTCTTCAAGAAAAAAAATAAAAAAATAAAAAAATAAAAAAATAAAAAAATAAAAAAATAAAAAAATAAAAAAATAAAAAAATAAAAAAATAAAAAAATAAAAAAATAAAAAAATAAAAAAATAAAAAAATAAAAAAATAAGGTGAAACCCAGAAAGGGGTGAAAAAATGCCAAAATCAGACTTCCTTTCCAGACAGACTGCTGGTATCACAGACATTGTTCAGGACAGGACACACAGCCAATTCTTCCAGCACCCCTCCCCCAGGTTTGAGGCTTGCAGCTGAAGCTCGGCAACAGAATAAAGCAGCGGTTTTTTTCCAAGTGATTAAGTAAAAAAAGACTTTCAATCAGTTGAAAGACATAGAAAGCAAGAAGGGCAATTTCACAACTAGTGCTAAAACACTAAAAATATTGTTCTAACACAGAAACAGATGAACAGCACAGATGCAGTGTTATACTCAAATTTCTGCACACAAATAAAGCACAGAGAAAGACCTGAAAGTGGTACTTAAAGATGGGGTTTGTGACCTAATGAGTGCAATTCAGCCACTTAAATTAACTCAGCTCCCTTTATTCTTCTTACAGAGAAACACAAAGCAGTGGATTACAGTCCCATACCGAGTAAAGGATTTATTAGGGCATTCCTCCCCAAATCTGCTTTGTCTTCATTAGAAATAATGGGAAAAAAAGTTGTTGTAAATGAAGAACTTGTTTCTACAAGGCAAGAAGCTTCAAGCAGAAATATATACTAAAAAACCCAAATGGTTATTTGACAAAAAAAGGCTGCCTTTCCTGATGTGCTCTGACATACACAGTAATTATAAGGAACAGTTGATTTTTTTAGTTCCCTATAAGACATAATGCACTAACCATGTTAGTCCAACTGAAACTCCATTTAACAAACTTATACAAACACTTCTCTTCTCCTAGACATGCACATGGAAAAAACACTCCACAATATCCTCCATGCCAACAGCATCTTTTTATCCAGCAATAGCAAAATGTGGTGAAGATATATAAAGTAAACCAGCTGTTTAAATTGAACTGATAAGAAGCAAAAATGGGAAATGATGTTTCCCTTCATATGCTCTTTCCAATGTTAGAGACAAAGAACCACCCAGCTGCCTATGCACAAGAACTGCAGGTATCACACGCAAGTGAGACCATGCCACAGCTGCTGGAAAGATCATTAACTTCTTTTTGAGACCCACAGCTTTCTGGTCACCAAGCCACCACATTCACACAAGTTACCTTGAGCAAAAAGATCTTTAATTCTGGGTCAAATAAAGCAGAAATAAGCATGTTTAAAATGCAAACCATCATAATTGCCTGGTTGTTGGTGGGGTTTTGTTTTCTTTTCTTTTTATACAGGATGCAAAAGAAATGACAAGAAAAAAATGCTCTGGTATAGGCTGATCCATTTAATATGGCAAAGGTGGGGGGAGGAATGATTCCTACCACATGATCCTTCACGATCCTCCTGTTCCAGTCTCTTTTCAGCCTTGGGAATACAACTTGATATTGTTCTATTTCATAATAAATTTTATTTATTGTAATTAAAAAAGCAGTAACAGAAGCTGTTTTTTGTTGTTTTTTTTTTTACCATATCCCTGCTGTACCAATTATCCTTTGAAGAAGTATAATTAGTTGCTATGGTTATAGATGCTACTGCAACAGAAGGCATTAATATTATTTGGAACAATTTTCACAAACTCAGTTCTGATCCTCACATCACAAAAACGTTGATTAAGTCAATCAGAAGATACAGGTTTGCAGCCCACTCTGTAGGTTGTTTACCATCCAGTTTCAGCCCCAGAAGATAAATGCACGTACAATCTGCCTTTACGTGAGCATCATGTGAGTGCTGGAAGAACATCCAGTCCATATGGGAAATTTATTGGAATACACATATTATGCACTTTATGATGCATTCATGACAATTCGACATGTACAGCTAAACCAAATAACCTTCGACTAAAAGGCACTTATCCTCTCCTTTAGATGTACCTTTTCTTCCTCTTGAAGGTTTGATATTGCTTTTCCCATGCAGCATTATTGTAACTTCAAGTGTCTTTTCACACTCAAATGTATCAAAAAATTCTTCCCACAAGGAAATTAATTTACTCTCTTATTCAAGCTGGACATACCAAAGCCAACAACACATGAAAATCCTTGGTCTCTTCACACTGTGAAGTATTCAGTAAGTTAAAGGCAAATAAATCTGTAGAGAAAATTAGCATATACAGGGCACATGTACTTTCCACAAATGCAGCTTGGGTGAATATGTAAGGCCATCTAACTTGGACATCACATACACTGACTCAGCTCAATTGCAGCATTACAGCTTAATCTGAAGCTAGCGATTATATTCTGTAACAGGAATTAATCGAATACTTCATTTTTAGAAGTCACATAGAAGTCCAAACATCCAAAACATGGTTTTGTCACATCTTTACATTAACACACAGATTTGTCACCTCTTCCCTCACAAGCTTTGATCGGCTTTTTCCATCTTCTCAGCTGGCCTCCATGTAGAACTGTTCGGTGTGCTACAAACAGTGTTATACATGACTGCTCCAACACTCCCGCTCAGATACAAACAACCAGACTCTGTCCTTCAAGCTGTTGCAGCACCTTCTCAATGGAGGCTTCATTTTTCACAACAGAGAGAACTTGTGAATCTCAGGTGCTTTCTTCTAGCTGGTTTGCCTGTCAGAGGAAAAATAATTATTAAAAATCAGCACATGCATCTTATTTCTCTTGTTCAATTTTATATGCTGTCATTAAATGTGAAAAACTGAATCTGTTTATTTAAAAAACCTATGAGGCAGCAAAATGATATTCACAAATAATAGAAATTCATATTTCTTTCCCATTTCAACTGAAATACTATGTATTAGGCTACAGTAAGCTTAAGATGTAGGTAGTCAGATTGAACTGATTAAATACAATAATAACCGGGTAATTAACAAGCTAGCACAAAGAAAAAACAAATTAAAACATGGATTATGTCCTGGCTGCGTTAAGCCATTAAGCTGCTTAGATCCAAGTTAACAATGTCTTTGTTATAGGAAAACTCTTCTTTTTTTTTTTAATTCTTGCAAAAAAAGCAGAATTCTTCCACGCAGCTTTTCTCAAACACAGTAGATACCCTTCACATTTTCTATTCTGTAGTTACAGAATATTGAACCAAAAAGCTCATTTGCCTTAAGTTTCATTACTTAGTTTGCATCTACAGCAGGAAAGCACTTAAAATTGCTCTAACTCATGAGACCAATAAAGGATTAAACATTTCCTCAAATATCTGCTAATTTTACATTCTGTCCCGCTATAAAACATAATAGAGAAAAAGGATCAATCCCACCATGTTAAAAGAATATTCCTCTCTGTTCTGCTGAGAAAGTGCAGGCATGGTACTGAAAGTCATGCCCCAATTACATTAGATTGCCTTCCTAAGATTTGTTTTCTTTAAGCAAGCAGAATATTGATTTATATAAAATTTAATACACAGCTGAAAGCATCAAGTCTTTGTCTCTAGGAGTGAAGCACAGAGAATGAATTTGATCTCCGCTTAATGCGAGAGAAGGATGGCTTTAAGTTCATGCACACATGCAGCCATGCACAACCCAAGCAACACACACTACATCATGGCTTGCAAAACAAAAAGGGACAATAATGAAAAGCAACAAAAAAAGAATGATTACTCTGCCTTCTCGTTTTTAAGCACTCCATATTTGGGACTCTGGAGCTCCTCAACGCTCTCTGCAATTGGCTTATTTAGTGTTTCTGGGAGGAGGAGGGTCAGGAATCCTGCAGACAGCCCGCTGATTCCAAACACCACGAACGGTACAGAAGGACTGAGAGACTTCTGAAATGACAAATCCATAGCAAAAAGTAACACTGCTGCTTTTAAAACACTTGAACTTCAGACAAAGCCAAGAGGCTACAGATCCTTATTTGAGAAATTTAATTGCTTACGTGCTATAAGTAGTCAGATAAAGAGTGCGCCTTTGTAATGTACTCCATGATAACCATTTCACTACCACAGAGCACAACACAGAACTCCAGACTGTTTCCCAAAAGGATCATAAGCACTAAAATGATGATTATTATTAAAAATCAAGTATCATAATCTCTAAAATGCCTGTCAGAGACATTTATATATCTGTTATTTAAAAAGTAAAAAAATACACTGCTCTTACCATAGTTGGCACAAATGGAGCCAAAATGCCCCCAAATCTGCAGGACATGGAACAGACCCCCAGGCCAGCATTTCTGTTTCAAACAAAGGGAGAAAAATACGAAGTTTCAGAATATACAACTGCAATAATAGCTATAACTATGTATATATACACATACATACATACATTTATGTATGTATTTAACAAGTGACATACAAGCAATTGCTCACCACTCCATAACCAACTCCCAGCTAGTGCCCCCAAGCAGTAGAAGAGAGTGATTAACTCCCACCCCCTTCAGATCTCCTTCCGCTTGATGTTCTATGGTATGGAATATCCCTTTGGCCACTTTAAGTCAGCTGTCCTAATCATGTCTCCTCCCAGCACATGGGCCCATTGCTAAGAAAGCCCTTGGCTCTGTACAGCACTGCTTAGCAGCAGCTGTAAACACCAATGCATTACAGCATTGTCCTCCTAGAACCAAAACACAGCATACGAGATGCTCTGAAGAAAGCAATTCCATCCAGCTGAAGCGAAGACACTGCCATGTAGGGCAACAAAACTGGATATCCCTGTGCTGGATGGGGAACAATTTCACAACTTGGTTTGATCTTCAAAGAGAACAAACCAAATGGTGTCTCCTGTCCCTTCTGCTGTCTCACATTACACAGATGAAAAGTCAGCTGCTTTCTGCTTGGAGATCAGCACTATCTGCTAGCACAAGGCTTGGAAGCTTCTGGCCAGATGAGGCATCAGGCACTGCTGAATTCTCTACAGCCTTCAGTTTTCAGACAGGTTTAAATCAACCTCACCTAACCAGAACAGTAAACAAAGCAGGGTTAGAGCAGCAGGACCCTCTTCAAAGAAAGGTACTAAAATCCCCATTGGCTTTCATTTCCTGATCAAAACTCTTCCCATCCCCATATGACACCTACAAATGCTATCAGTCCCTTCAGAGACAAACACTGGCACTGCTCACAAGCTGGGCAGCAAGAACCGCCTCACAGCTGCTCTCCTTCCTACATCTCCAGCTTCCTCCTCTCATTCATCATCACCCTCAGATACTCAGCAGAGCTGCTCCCCCTCAGCCCGCTTCCCTTCTCCAAACACAGGAAGGCAGTGACAGGATAAAAGAGGACAAGCTGTGGGGTTACACGGGTCACTGGTATGCCAGAACCACCCACATTCACCTCCCTTCCTCATGGCCCTTTGCAGGGGTTAAGGGAAACAGATGATGGAAGGAGCTGATGAGAAGCCAGTGACTTTGGTGTAAAAATAAACAGACAAAGCAGCCTATTCTTTCACACATCCTCCTGGGAAAAGGAAAACAGCAGCCCGTACTTCCTCTCTTTAAAGCAACATCGATCCAAACCCCGTAAGAGAAGGCCAATCACCTCCCCTCTGTCACAGTCCCTCAAGAGATGAGAGATGCCTGTTTGTACATGAACCATTCATTTAGAGGCATCCTGACCACAAACCCTACGCCTGTCAACAGTGATCGTAAACACAAAACATTTCAATCCCAATGCAAAAGGAAAGCAGTTGCTAGCACGCTTCAGAATATAATTAATTCAGAATTCAGTATAGCGTGGGTTGATGCAGGAGAACATTTGTGTAGCCAGGAGGAGAGAGGCACTGCTGCTCAGGAGCTGAGGAAGCACCCAAGATGTGCTTACTCAAACGTTTGCTCCCCAAAACATATTTTAAAGATACATTAAGAAGGGGGAAAAAAAAGCAGATAGCTTGCATACACTGCAGTAGGCAGCACTTCATTTCTAGCATGAGCTGTGTTTCTCATTCCTCCATGTACTCATTTTCATGAAAAAAATGAATGTGTTTCACACAGTGCTCATGCTCAGGGTGATACGTAGGTTCAAATAAGGAGAAGCACCACCGAAAACATTTAACAGCTCTGCAGAGCATGCAATTGGAAAAAAACCCCACACAATAAACCCAACAGATTATCCTGCCTTCCCTCTGCTGCCTTTGAAGGGGGACACTTCTCATTGCAGGGAAAGCTCCTGCTGGATGGAAGTCAGGATCACTACGGAGCTGAACAAAGACCACCAGATGGTGCTGATGCTTTGCTTTAAAATTAACCATTTTCCCATCACTGCTTTTCTTGCATAAACTCTAATATTTGCAGCTAATTAAAATATCAGCCATCAAAAACTCATTTAAAAATGTACCAACTGTCACATATGTGGAATTTTCATCTAATCTAATGTAACAGCCTCAAATTACTAAGCACGATCTACTAAAGAAAGCTGATGATTTTTGAACTCCTTTCTCCTGCATTTTCTCCACTAACATTCCATACCCTTGACACACAGTTACTACTGAGCCAGAGTATCAGTGCAGATTCTCAAATGAAACAGTGCTTCAACTAAAAACAAAGAACAACAACAGACAAACAAAAAAAGCAACAACAACAACATTAAGAAAAAAAAAAACAACACTTTCCTAATGACAAACATGTATTTTCAAACATGTTGAGACACTGCTGTATTTCCTGCTGTCACGGACTTGTCACTGAACACCAGTGGGGCTTTGGAAGATATGAACATAAATCATGAGAATGCAGTGAAAAAGTCAAACAGGACCATTAAAACATTGTCAGATTTGATTCTCTTGATTCTCAACTCCAGAAAAGCAGAGGGGACAGGGAACCAAAAGACAAGAACCGTGCAACCAAGACAGAGACCTTGAAGGACAAAGAAGTTTGGATCACATCACCAAATCCCATTTCAGGCAGCATGCTTGTCACTTGGATGTCAATCCCCAACCCTTGCCAAGGACAAACTTGGTAGCTACAAACAGCCAATCCACCTCCACCCTCACAAGTTCTACTGCAAAGAACCGCGTTCACAGCCTGGCTTTTGTGCCTCCGTAACATATGGGAAATTGTGAGCCTCAAAAGAAACAAAATACCAATCTAAGGAGTGCCCCACTCTTCTGTTCTGCTCTGCAGAGCCCTTCCTTTCCTGGATTCAAGTGATCCATAGAAATACTTCTCAAATACTGTATCCCACGAGCCAGGACACCTTCCTACTCCCCTTGATAGTTTTGGTTCTGTTTTGAGAGCAAAGGAACATTCAGCTTCTGAAATGTGAATGTGAGCAGTTAGTGCAACATGTCTCCAATTCCAGGCACGTACTCTGGGTACAACTCAAAAAACCACGTGGGGCTGATGGGAGGTGAGAAGAGCAGCATGAGGAGCTATCTGTTCTCCCGTTCCAGGACAGAAGGAGAGAGCTCAGCCTCAAGGAGTTGGTGAGGGCCATGAAAACACAAATAAGGCTTCAGCCCACTCGCTTGTGAATTAAATGCTGTAAAACATATCATTGCCATGCAGGAACCAGTAAAATGAGTTGCATTATGAATGTTTAATTAAAGAAGAAATACATAAACGCATTTATTTTTCAAGCAGTAAACAAACATCATTATATTGGAGGTTAAAGTCTACAGAAGCACAGTAAATAGTCCTTACTGCATACTCTACATTTGTAATTAACTTACCATACACTTCAATCACATGACTACGTTCAGTCTTGCAACCTGTAATTTGACTCCCCAAATCAGTACTATAAATGGGAAAGGTGGCACCTAGCATTGCAGTGCATCAAAGTCTTTTTGTATATTAGTATTTTGACTCAGTCCTGGTGGAAACTGCCACAAACTGCCCTGCAAAGAGCACGGACTGCCAGGAGCAGCCCCTCTCATGGCAACCAGCTTCAATTTGAGAAAACTCGCGCTGATATCTCAGGTAACAATAATTACACCAGCAACTGGGCTCACTGTGCATGAGAGCTGACCCACAAGCCCCGTTAGATTACCTCAGCACTGTTGGGTACAGTTCAGATGTATAGATGTAAGCAATGTTGAAAGCAGCACTGACCATCATTTTTCCACACAAAGCCAACAAGGTGGGACTTAGGAGCAAACCTTTCAAGAAAAAAAAATAAATAAACAGTAAGCATAAACAGTCTGTTACCTTATTACACAATATTGAAAGCACCCTATCCTTTTTTCAAGAGACTTTGACACAAAAATGAAGTTTCATCTGTTTCTTCAACTACGCACACAAATAAAAACACCTTGTTGCTTCCCAGCTAAAAGCTAGAACAAAAAATGAATACATAAAATCATGCTTAAGACCAAGACGATCTCCTCAATTTTTTGGGAGTGGACGCTAAAACTATTACAGCTCCAGCACAAATCCACAAATCTTCCAGCTCTGCAGTTAGAAAACCTTGCCAGGTAATTGCATCTATTGACAAGCACAAACAGACAACAAACGTTCCCTGACTAATTTATTAAATTAATACCATACAACTTGATTCATCTCAAAAGCTTATTTGCTCCCCAGTGACACCCTGCTGGAACTTCAGATTCAGCATCTCTGTAATTGTGAGGAATGGATGCTAATGAGGCCTGGTTTACTTGTACCTAACCTTCAATTGACTAAACTGGGGTGTGGATCTTTTCAAGTCCCATTTACTTTAACTTTGGACATGGTTATGTACCATCCCTTCTAATAAGCAGGGAATTTATTTATTACTATTAAATGTGAAAAAGTATAAATTCTCCAAAGAAGTGCATTTCACCTAAGTAATGTGAAAGTCGCATTGTTTCTCAATTGCTTCTCTGTAATTTTGCCTTTCATTTCTATTCCCTTTTCTCCAGATGAACTGCATTATGATATACAGTGACCAGATGCAAAGTGTGAGCCTGGTCTTGAGAACCCTGCCAAGTGCCACCAGTAAGTGGTATATCTCTTCCTACATCAACCAAACAAGGAGCAATCAAGAGCAGTCTTGCAAATGTGCTTTAAAACTTACTGCTTCTCTCCCAGAGCAGGCTGAGACTGAATGCTGTATATCCATATGTATTAGAAGAGCATTAGTGCACTTGGGAAGTTCTAGTCTTACTATCAAAACAGAAGAGTCTGTCTAGACAGAGAAATTGGCACTCAGAAGCTCAGGAGTGAATTTAAAGTGCACTTTCTTCTCCACACTCACTCCCCAAGGGAAGGCTGCTGGCTGTCTGCTGGGGAATTACTACAGGATTAGAAGCTCACTGGAAACATGCTGCACATCAGCTTCGTGGTGTCAGTAAGTTCAGACACAGCCATTGTTCCTCCTCAGTCAGGGAGCGTACATTTAGCAACATGCCAATATTCTGTCTTCATACATAACAGCATAAAGCAGGAATGCATTTGCTCAAGTAGGGATTCTGGTGACCATTTAAAAGCAATTTGCTAGGCCCAGTCAAGTGTTTCAGTGCAGCTTCTTTAACAGTTACATTTTTACTATTACATTTCATCTAATATCCTTTCACTTGAACATCCAGCAACAATAGCACGCACACACCATTTTGCCTGTGCTAATACAGCTACAACAACCATTTTGAACTTTAATAAAAGATTTCATGTCCTTACTAAATTCAAGCATTTGCATTTCTTGTTGAGGTACAATCTCACATATAATCTTGCATTAATTGACTTATGGAACTTAGGACAGCAAAATGGGGGAAAATGGCAAGAACAGTGCTGATATTTCTGGAGTTAGGCAGTGATTAGCTCTGATGCCATCAATGTCATTAAGAGCCTAATTTGCAGTGCCATTATGTAGATTCGCCTTCTGGCTGTCACCTTCATGAGAAAAATGTTCATTTAACCAGTACGTAAGGAATTAAAGAAACCTTTAAATTTACTGCAGGAAAAAATACCCACCAAGAAAGGGTAGTCCTCAGCACAAAGGGAACTATCCAACAGCAACAAAAGCTGAGAGAAAATTAGTTTAAAGAGCTGGAAATTCTTCCTTCAGTGGAAAGCTATTAATGAAAATCACAAAAGGTAACAACTGTACATTCAGTACAGTCAGGTAAATCCATGTTACCCATGGGCAAGGAATTTACTTTGTTTACTTCACTATAAAACAGACACAAAACAAAAGAGCCTTCCTGTTTTATAACAACTTCTGAAAGAAAGTGGTATTGCGGGCCAATTCCCCTCACCACCTTCCAGTCTGATGTTTGTTTCTGTTGAAACTTCACTGCGTGCACAGAAATGCCTCATTGTCATCACTCCCAGAGCTGACTGCCTTTCTCCTTGAGTAACACAGAGCACTCTGGGCCAAGAACTAGCTTTACCATAAAGGAAAGTAAGATGCTGTAATGGCATTCATGTAGACTCCCCTAAAAAAAAGGAGATTTCCCAAAACTTAGCAACTCTTCAAGAATTACTGCCCTATCCTGATTAGCGATGACCGCTCAATACAAGAAACAATAAAGTGTGTGAGAATGTGAATCAACACAAACGTGGGAAACAGCATTATAGTATTTTCTCTCTCACTGCTTTTCTTTTGTAGACTCTTCTGAAATCAATTTGAAATGGATGCTGTCATGGTTTTGTAATTTTGTAATTTTGCTATCAGTATTCCACATCATAACATCATGTAAAGTATGGATACTTCTATTGAATGTGCAGTCCACAGAAGAAGACTACATATCCCAGAGAACAACAGGGTTAATGATAAGTCACGGGACCAGGACTCTATATAATCTCGTTTCCAGGCTGGAGTGCCCTGCTTCTTCTCTCGAACTTCTCGGAGAGTGGGAAGCGTTCCAGCCGTGTCGCCTAGAGTTCACAGTAGGCCTCTCGGTTTTCAGGGACTCTCTCTCTCTGTTTCGTTCGATTTGTTAGCCTCAATTATATTATATTGTGTTATCTTGTATTTCGGTATCATATTTAGTAAAATAAGTTTTTCCTCCTTAGATTGTCGCTGTTTTATCCCTCTCCCTTTTTTCCCCTCCTTTCCGGGCCCCGGGGGGGGGGCCCACGGGGTGGCTTCCCCTGTCACGGGCATAGGTAAATCTAAGTAATCCGTGACAGATTTTTTGGTGGAGAATGCAGTCATAGAGCTTTTTAGCTTTTAGAACGACTCTCTCTTTACTCTTAAAGAGCTTCGTTAGGGGAGTGTTATCTTTTCGTAGCTGCTCACTGAGAACGTGACCTTGAAATACCATGACAGATGCCTAACAGCATTCATATCTGCTAAGGATAAACGTAACCTACAGATGCACACTTTATCATTACGTCAATGCTGCCCTTGGTTTGAAATACAACCACAACAAAAGCAAGAAAAACAGATGCTGAGTAAGCACTTCTCTTTGTTAAATGTCATTTTAGACCTACATTTTCAGCAATGTAAATTTCAGTAAATACTGATATATAAAGAAAAACTGCACTTGAAATGGAAAATGAAATTATTGGTTTCTTTAATGAAGAGCTCGACTTTTAATACAGGAAAATCTCAGTTCCTATTTCTTAAAACATTGTATGACATCAGAACAAACATTAGTTATGCTTTGTGTCTCCCACTGTCAATATCTAACTAAAATTACAGCCCTGCATTTCTGTCATTACAAGTGGCACTTTAGGAAAAATTGATTAATAGTGATGAATGAAAGCAGTGATATTATTTGAAACAGAACTTGACAGCTCAGATCTGACCATCTGAAAGACAAGAACCTGGAAGTCAGAAAAACTTGGTCATAAAACAGGTTCTGGTAAGGGACAAATTGCATCTGCAAGAGGTTAGAAGCAATACAGATGGTCCCTGGGTTCCTGATGAGCCTTGGAAGCAAAAAAGACAGAAGGAGAGGGAGGTATAAACTGACAGACACTGGTAACTGTGGGCAAGAAATACACATTACCCAATAAAAGCTACAAAACAACTTAAAGAGACAACATACCTTGGCAGCACTTCATACGTACCAGAATTTTTTTGCAAGAACATGGTAAATATACAGGCAAATCCTGCAAATACCAGAAACCACATCATAGTTTTACGCCTTCCAGACCTAGAAGGAAAGGAGTTCCAAGATAAAGTCCTTTATTATTTTTTGACGCTCTCAGCAAAATACCAGCTGAAGTATACAGCAACAATATTAACAGTTACGCTCCTATTTTACCACAGTTAAGTGCTTCAGATCTTACACTTTTCCTAGTTCTGTGCACCAAGAGCCTCCTATAAATGCTCCCTATTTCACAAACAAATACATATATATACACATATATACGTACATATGTATTTTTAAGCTATTGGGTTTGTAGCCTTGAAAAGAACCCATCTACTTCAGCAAGAACTCAGGCTATATTTTGCCTTCCCTGCAGCGAGTGAGGCAATGGGCTCTGTCACTAAAAGGGCATCACAGAGCACACACACACACACAAACACTACAGTAATACAGGTTAAAAAAATATTTAGGGCTAACACTTCTTAATCTCCACTTCTCTTATAGAACTAGGCATAAATACAAGAAGTCAAAACACAGTAGAACTTCTTGGTATGTTTTCCATCTAACAGTAGGCATACTGAAAAAAGTAAAGGTTATTTCAACTGCCTCGTGTTTTAAAGCAAAAGAGAAGCAGCCAGGATAGAAAAGGACCAACCCAAACTAACAATGCTTGAAAGTGTTTTTCAGTTGCAGTTGGTAGGCAGTACAAAATCAAAGTCACTCTGAATAAAATGTGAGAGACATACGTACAAGCTGTAGGTCCATTCTGTAACTGGATACCTGTCATTTTTTCCTCAGGACTATCAAACCTCCCAGTTTTTAGTCACATTAATCACTGGGAATCTCACACCTTGAATTATTCAGAAGTCAAACAGAACCATAATAGGAAATAGTAGAAAACTCTCAGTCCCATTTCTGTACCAACTGTAGAAAAGCCTGCAGCTGACCAAACCCCTGACAAACCCACTGCTTTAGAAGAACCACAAAGTACCTTCCCAAGAAAAACGTTAACATTCTTTTAGGCTGTCTACAAATACATGCAGAATAGTAGGAAATAAGTTTTTCTTACCAAGATTTCTCAATAAAGAACATGCAGAGTGGAAAGGCCGGAACTTCCACAAGACCATAAAGAGCAACATTTAAATAAAGATTTCCTCCTAATTCACCAGCATTTAAAGTTAGCCCATAGTACACAAAGCTGCAGACATACCTACAAATAACCACAGAAGTCACATAATGAACATATCCAGTCTTCAAGGTTAAGAATTAAAATGTGAATTATACCAAACTTTGGGTTAGCTATATTAAGTTAGTATGTTAAGAAGAGAACTCCTATTTTGCCCGAGTGAGAAAAAACGCAGAGCGAATAGTTTCTATTTAAGTCAGCTGGATGGAAGGACAAAATAATCGCTCATGTTGTCAGTTTGGTTTCTGGTGTTTATGCCCTAGAATAGCCACCTGATGCTTACCTGCTTTGGGGGCTGATTTTACAGCACCTAATGTAACTCTGCAAGCATAGACCTACAAGATGTACTTTAGGGCTCTTACTCTCATTTCTTACACGTACTCCAGTTCTTACTCCAAATCTATATGACAGCCTTGTCCACTGGCTCAAGTACACATCCTCTCAACTTCCGCTTCAGCTTCTCCTCCCACTCAAAGTAATCACTATGTTTTCAGCAGATTTCTTACTACTAAATCTTGAAGGAGTATCTAAATAACACATTAAAAATAAAATCCAACAGCAATGATAATGAAATGGCAGCTTCACAACATACCACACTTATTGTTTACAGTTCTTAACTGACAGATTTATGATTACTTTGGGGCAGTATCTCTTAAGAGAAAAGAGTAACCATTGTAATAGTTTCCTCATGCCTGACTCACTCACAGCATCTCAGTGTCTCATTACTACATACCAGATGTACATGAGTACGACGGTTCGCCACCGCAGCACTGGGTGTTTTATTAAGTGTAGGATACCAGGGGGCGATTCATCCTTCCGCAAAGCTCCCGCACTTGGTTTTAATTTCAGATTAAGTCTTTCTTTCCCATTACCAAGGGCAATATATTGCATCACATCTTCAGCTTCTGCAGTTTTCCCTTGGGAGTACAGCCATCGTGGTGACTCTGGAAGCATACTAACAGGAAAGGAAAAGAAAAATCACTGGTGATAAGTTCGTTCCTCAGTAAAATCATTTCCACTGTTCTGCAAATCAGGCATTGAAACAACAAAAACATGGTTTATCAATGCAAAATTCACAGAAAAGCATTTTTTCTGTGCTGTTATGCACATTAAATTTGGTGTACTCTAATAATAATATGCAGTCAATCTCATAGAAGGATGGTTGGAAATGTCTGTCAAACACTTCAAGATTACAGCTACATTGTGACTTACTGTGACTTGTACCAAACTAACTTCCTTGGGAACACTGCACTAGCATTAACCATGGAGCATCTCAAAAACTGGTGTTCACTGACTTTTATTTCAAACTTTGCAACATGGGGAAGGCTCCAAGTTGAAGCAGACAGAAAAAAACTTCACACCAGACTTCCTGCCAAACTTCAGGCCCTATCACTGCTACCTGCTGAACTTGTAAATCACGTTCATAGAATTATAGAACGGCTTGAGTTGGAAGGGACCTCAAGGATCACCAAGCTCCATGCTGTCGCAGGCATGGCAGCCAACTTCCATATTTAATATTAGATACTGATATTGAATACTAGACAAATTCCCAAATGCAATGACAATATCCTGGTTTACCACAACTGTAGTTCATAATTCCTGCTTTATTCAGCTTGCAGAACATGCTACTGCTTTGGTAAGAGCCATAGTGCAAAGAATGAACTATTTTATTTTGGACCCCAGGCAGAGACATATGGCCTTCAGCACCAGGACTGATTATTTCAAAGGATCACAGGGGTTGTTTTGTTGTCTTTTGTACCTGGGGAAAAATGATTCTATATCCACCAGAAACACAATATCATGAACAAAAACATGGCATAGAGCACCTCTCCCCACCCAGAAGCTTTGTTTTCCTAGTCTAAAAGAAAAATGCTTTTTGTGCATTCTTAGACAGAATTTCTTTCAAGAGCAGATTTATCTAAAAAAATAAAAAAGGTTTTCTTCTATCTATGCAGTATGCCAAGAGTTCCATGTATCACTTTGGATACAACCTATCACACTAATAATTCTTTCATTTCTTCTACAGCTCTAACAGGTGATCAGAAATATATACAGAATATCCATCCATTTGATACTGTTACAAGCACATTTTGTAACAAGAAGCACATTTGGTAACAAGACAAACAACCCTAACACTTTCAGATCTGTAAATCCTGCAGTATTTCGTAACTGGTTTTATAATAATGCCTATGCAGTAATTCTAAATAGGCAGGAGCATTCAAATACAATAATGATACCAGCAGAACCCAAACAGACCTGAAAAACACACAGATCAAAAGCGTATCAAACAAGAAAGGCAGCTCCAAGTGCTCTCAGTTATCTCCCTTTGCACGCACGCACGTCTCAAAAAGCAATCCCCAAAACCCTCTAAGAGCACTTCCAGAACTTCCCAAGCATTGTAACCGTCCTTTGGCAGCAGGCCATGTTCCTGGCTGACGTTCCTCTGTGCATGGCCTCTGGCAGCCCTCCCTGCAATCAGGCTTTATGAGGCAGCTGGCATGCAGCTGCTCTGCACAGCGCTGGCTGCCACAGCTGCACAGCGGTGCAGGCTTTGCTTTGGGGTAACCCTGACCTTCTGCGCCACCTAAAACTGCTTCTTTCTTCACTATGATTTTCTTTTGCTTGGTTCACAGAAATATCACCCTTATTATTCATGCTGCTCTGGAATTATGACAAGAAAAGCTGTCAGATAAATGCGTATTTTTATTTCCTACTATAAGACATGTGGGTCACTTACAAAGAAAGGAGGAAGAAAATGACTCCCAGAGTATTGGATACCAATGCCAGGTAGCGCCACTCTCTTACATAGTAACCCAGTAAAGCAAACACAGCTATGCCAACTGCAAACGTCATATTAGTTAACGAACCTGGAAACACAAGAACAAAAAGGTGACTACAGACACCACTAGCAAAGAAAAAAAATAATTCAGTAGAAATTTTACATTCCAACCCTATGATAAATCTAAATAAAACAAGCAATAAAACCTTAACATTGGAAGTAACTTTACAGCATTTAAGCTGGCTCCAGTATTTGTGCAGTCTTAATGAAGGCCTTTGTACAACTGGGGCAAGGGAGAATGAGCAGGGCTGGTCACCCCTCAAAAACAAAGGATGGTACACAGGACAGACCAAGAAATGAACAGAAATCCACAGACCAAAGAGAAAACTTAGGGATAGGAAGGGGAAGCATTGCAAACTATTTCAGATTATTAAGGTAATCTTGAATAAAGGTGGAGGGCAGTAACAGACATTGTAAGAAAGCTACGAAAGCACAAGGATGAAGTTCAGCATGTAAAGAGCTGCAGCCCAGAGGTACACTTCAGCAAGCTTCTGATGAACAGGTGTAGATAAAAATGGTGAAATATGGGGTCAACTTCCATTCCAGGAGCCTACCAACAAACCTCTGCAGGCTAACACAGGAGGTCCCACACTAACCCACAAGCTCCCAGCAACTGCATATGCAGCCTACCCACAGCCAACACCTAGCAGAGCTCCTTGAACACTGCCAGGCAGCTTCCAGCAGCCTCCTCTCCTGCAGCCCCTGACCAGTTGTTCAGCACCTCTTTACCAACAGCTGAGCAGGTCTAGAACAAAGCACCTAAAGTGAGAAGCAGCAGGAAACAGGCATCCCGGTGGTCACGTCAAGGCTGGCCCTGCAGGGATAGAGGCTGGGAAGTGCAGAGACAGATACAGGGAAGGAGGGGTGGGAGAGAAACCATGTGAGTCAAACAAGCAAACCCAGGAAAGAAAACTGAGCTCTTAAAAAAGCACAACTGAAGTGGAAAGCTATAACCCAAACCACCACGACCTCCTACACCCCCAAGTCCCAAGGAGAAATAAGAAAAAAGAAGAAGGAGGTACTTGAGAACAGAGAGAAATACGCTCGCAGCCACAGCAAGTGAGCAGTTAGACTCAGTTTTTCCCTGTTGCATTGGCCAAAAGGGCTTTTTGGTCTGAGCTACTCCCATTATTACAACAGTACAACATGCAAGTGTTACATTTATCTTAAGCCTTGGCAGCAGCATACAAAAAAAGGATGTTTAGAAATACTGGATGGCCAGTACATCCAACTGAGACAAAAACCCTGCATCTCTGTGTGGGGCACGGAGAAATGCTTCGAAAAATCACTTCCCAAGATACCACTGAATACCACTGAGAAGTTGGTAGAATCTGTCAAAACCCATATTCATTGTTTTCCACTATGTATTGCAGAGCACAAATTGGGTTGGCTTTTTGTTTTTTTTGTTTGTTTGTTTGTTTCAACCAGTATATTTATTTAAAAGCCCCAATTTTGCTATTTATCCAACAAACCCAATCCTGTATTTCTCTTTTTAGGCAGCACCCCCACAAAACTCAGATCTCGGATGAATCACACTGTGTTCACTTGGCAAGCCACATGCTAACTTCATACTGTCAATGCCTACACCTGCACTAAGCAAGGCACTGCTAGTCAGAACAGCACTTGGCACAAAAATCGCAATTAAATATTCCCAAATCCCACCTGTAAATGACCAAAATGATTTTCCTACATATTCTTGTGTCAGGACAAAAGACACAAGAGCCATTCCACCATTCACAATTCCAACAAGAAAACGTGAAACTGCAAATATGCCATAATTTGGAGCTAATGCTGTGACATACCCAAAAATGATATCAAAAAATAGACCTGCAAAGAGAGAAGAACATATAATTAGTACTTATGCTATGCAGCTCAACCTCAGAAGAAAGGCAGGGAGCACAGCAAGTTACTGACTATATATCACTATAATGAATAGCATACATAGCATTCCCACTCTTATTTGGCTTTCTGAAACTACACCATTCTAACATTATAGTTATCTCCACATCCACTCCCCAAAAGTTAGGCAATACTTGCAGCACTATCCTCAAATAGCAAGTCATAGCAAAACCAGGTTATTTTATATCATTCCAGTGACCACTGTGCTGCTTAGCACACTCACAGGAGCCCATTTCAGTGCTGCTTTAGTCTGGGTGAAATGCTGGCATTGATCACTGACTCCACACCATTGGTGGCCCACACATAGGGCAGAAATGGAGATGTTGCTATCCAGTAGAACACTCAAGGAGAACATTTAAAGCCTTACCTGAGATATATACTGGTTTCCTGCCCAGTTTATCTGACAAAGGGCCAAATGTAATATTTCCAATAAGCAATCCAACAAAAAACAGGGATGATGCAAGGCTCACTTTGTAGGCTTCTTGTTCAATTAGATACCACTGTTAAAAAAATAAAAATTAAATCACCTTATCATCATAAGTATTAATGACAAACGACCAGCTTTCTCAAAAACAAAGACATCTACTAAACCTTTCCTGGTGCTATTTCCCATGGCTTGCTTTATATCCAATTACACATTTGTCCCAAGTTTGATGAGTGAGCCAACCCCTTTACTCTCTCTCCTTGAGAAATATCATTATAATCTCAGCTTCTGATTTGTTAAGTTTAATGCAGTATCAAGATTTGACAGAATAACTCACCTGTAAACTTACAGAAGTTTGAATTTTTAACAGCTTGGCCACATTGATACCAAACAAGCTGTTATTTCAGTGAACAGATTATAAAACTCATTAACAAGAATTAAGTGTGTTTATTGCTAAAATACTGAGACGGCTGCTGCTGTGCAGCCACAATTCCTGGAGCTGTTGCCCCTCAGGGTACACACACAGAAGTGTTGCAGAGAAGCAGGAATTGTTATGGAAAGATATCCAGTCGAAGACTTGTTTTATACCAGCTTTAAGAAATACTTACTGACTGCTCAGTAACGTTTTAAGTATTTTACTCCATGTACGTGTTTATGATCAAACAGAAGTCAGACACAAATGATGCTTTTCTTTATAAACTGTACTTCGGATCTCATGCAAAAGCCCACCTGAGGCAGCATAAGTAAAAATTACGCTTGTGCTGAAAGGAAGAAAAAACTGGAGCGTGCTGGAAATAGAAAGCACCAAGCATTTCCTGACAGGAGGAGGCGGGCAGCCAGCCCACTGAGACGTGCGGTCACAGCAGCACTGCTGGGATTACAGACATTGCTCACACCGTGGTTGGGAAAGAAGAATGATCAGAACAGCCCAAGTGATTTTCCAATGAACGGTAACTAATTCAACACAAAGTTCTACACTAAGAAATTATTGGAAATGTGCAAGGAAGTTTAGTCTAGTAGTACCAGAATCTTATGCTGCATACCATCGCATCAGACTCGAATTCAAACTGATCCCCACAGACTACTAGGAATTTGTAAGATCTTTTTATTACAGTGCTCTGAAACAACCTCTGCTCTCAGACACTAAGTCCTAACCCACACAGGGCAGCATGCAGGGGAGACAGGACTCCATCCACCGCTGCCCACCAGCCCCTGCAGGATGGCAGGAGCAGGATCTCGCTGCTTTCACAGAGCACCACTTCAGTCACACGTGCTCATCTTCAGACAATCAAGGGAGCTGTGCGTACTCTGGGATGGTAACACTCAGCAGGGCAGTCTCTGCAGTTACCTTCTACTACCACACTCTGCTGGGCAGCAGATTCCACCCTATTTTGTCAGGTCTGCTTGTGTCTGCTCAGAAAGAGAAAAAAAAAAAAAAAGTAAGTTTGGGGAGCTACAAAACATTCCTGGGCACAAATCCTCAGGAAACTTTATTTGGAAAGCAAATAGCACAGCACACCCTCTCCAAGGCACAGAGCGCTGCTGGAATAAGGCCTCCACGCCAGCACTGCGCAGCACACAAACTGCCAACTCCTGGTTCTCATCTGCAGTTCTCCAGGCTGATCTGAGACACAGCACAACCTTTCAGGCCCCAGGTATGATTGTAAAACTCAAGTTCTCAAAACCAAAAAGCCACTTTATCTTTTCCTATAGTTATCTTCTGACCCGCTCTCCTCACACTGTACAAACACAGAGTACAGGAACCAAAACATGTGAATGATACCCATCTATCTCTGCATCTGACATGCAAATAACATGGAAAAGAGTAGGGCAAAAGACAGCTTTTGCAAGTTGCTACTTGTGCTACTTACTGTGCCACTAGAATCGGCCCTGCTTTACCAAGTCTGACAGTCATCAGTGAAGTAACTGCAGTTTCAAAGAGCACATCCATCTTCTTTATTTGCATAAAAGGAACTGGCTGACTGCAGCTTGCCAACAGAAACATTGCCCACACTGCCATCACCATAACAGACATCCTCTGGCTCCTTACATCCGTGCAGGTGGAATTACTTCCAGCCCCCCAGCACTACATCACACATCCTGCTGGCACTCGGAAGCTGAAAGGTGACCTTGGAAGTCACACTCATCAAAAACCCTGTTTCTGACAGGAGACATGAGCCGATATTGGGTCCAACCAGCTCCTTCTTACATGCAGTCACTTCATTTATCCAAGCTAAGATAAACATTACACAGTCATCATTCTCATAAGAACATACGAAGAAAACTGAAAATAAAAGAAAGTTTAATTCAAACTAGTGTTGGTTTTATACTAGGAAAGCCAAGCCAATCATTTCATGGTGCATTTTCAGGTTGGAACATAAGAATAAATTAACCGAGCCGGATGGGCGGCTTCTGCTGACGCTTAATAGCGCAGCAAAGTTTCGTACTGGCAGCAAAAAGCCCCGAGGCAATAGAAAGCAGAGCTGCCGTTACTCACCTCGGTCACGATGGAGGTGAAGTTGCTCAGGAATCGGACCCGCTGAGCCCCGCCGGCTGCAGCCGCTGCTCGCTCCACGCGGTACTGGGGCACCGCGCCAACCAGCACGATGAGCACGGACTGACACGCCACGTACACCTGGCAACGAGACGCGGCCACTCAGCCAAACAGTTCCCGTTCCACCGAGCCCCACAAACGACAGCAATTTCCGCTTGCTTTGCACCGCAGCGTGCCGTGCGGTTGGCACGGGGTGCGCACCCCCAAGCGCAGGACACGCAGCCCCGGGCGCAGCACCCCGTGCCCTCCTCCCTGCGCCCTGCTCCGCCGCTCGCTAAGCAGGAGATACGAACAACTTCAGCCTCCCGACCAGGAAGGAACAGCCATCAAAAAGTGGAAGCCGTACGCATGCAAATAAGGAAACAGAAAGCGAATAAATTCCGCTAAATGGAAGCCGCGCCGAGACCCGTGAAAGCGGCCGGCAGCGACACGGCCCCCCGGGGGAACGTAGCGCCAAGGAAGGGGCGGCCCGACCCGCGGGCTCCTGACCTGCAGCAGCACCAGCAGGGCGGTGAGACGCCGCTGAGCGCCGCCGAACTCCCCCGCCGCACCGAAGGCCTCCTCCAGCCCCGCCGCCATGGCCCGCCCGCCGCGCCGCGATCAACTGCGGCCGCCCCGCCCCAAAGCCCCGCGATCCCCGCCCTCCTCACCTGCGTCCCCGGCACGGCGAGCCGGGCGCTGCTCCGCGAGGTGCTGAGCGGGCCTGCAGTCGAGAGCGGCTCTAAGGAAGTCTCACTGTGAGCTGCTTTCCTCCTCCCTTGAGCTCGGCTTCAGGACAAGCGGCGCGCTTCGCCGGCGGTCCGCCCAGCATACACGCGGGCTGCCCGCCGCACCTCCCCCGGGGCCACGTGCGGCCGGGAGAGCTGACATCTGCGGGAAGAGCCGAGCAGCACGACGAGAAAACCTCCCCGAGGAACCCGTACTCCTTTGGGAAATGTTTTCTTGTTTGACTTTACCCGAGTAGAACACCTCATGAAAATAGGTAGCTTCTGTATTTGCCCGTTACCTCGAGCAGTGCACACTGAATCTGACTCTAAACCAACATGAGGCTCCATGGCAAAACCTCGAGGGCAGTTTTGTCATCAAGCAGTTTCAAAAGGCTCTTCAGCATCCACACGTTGCTGCAGCACAGGAATCGTAACAATAAAATGTAACGTAACATGGATTACACAGGTCTACCCTCATTACATCACATGCAGGTAATAAAACAGCCACTGCATCCCGCTCAAAGCAGCGTTTATTCAAGGTAGCATCAAGGTAAGTCAATGCATAATGAAACCTTCCCTACTACAAACATGTAAACAAATTGACAACAAAGTTATTATTACAATATAAAAAGTAAAGCTTACATTGCATTTTTTAAAGCTACTAACTTCAGTCTCGATGTCTGACAGTCTCTGGTCTGTAGCATTTAAAAATACGAATTCTTGAAAAATATCAAAGTATTGCCTTTGTGCATATATGTTTTTGTACAAAAATACTTTAAAACACCAACTTCCCATTAATAAAAGTAACACCAAAATAAAACTTCTTGTTGTTGTTATGAACAGCATTAAATGCATCTAGCATTTGCTCCACCATTCTGCTTAACCACATTACCTTGTATTCATTTTAAAATTCACTATAGCCTGCAAAAAGCATTTTGGATAACGTTCAGTTACTCCGACACAGCCAAGCAATTAGCCTTCGTTAGCAAATATTGGCAATTACCACCTGGTAATCACAGTCCAGAGAGCGTGTTTGCAACTGAGGCTGTCAGGTGAACCCTTGTCTTAAGCAGTGTATTTGAATACATACAGCACACTCTCACTGAAAAGCCCGACTTAGCTTGGATATAAAGTTTTGGAGCATCTCCAGAACACATAATTTAACAGGAAATACATATTCTGTCCTAAACTACCTTTGACCTCTACGTAACCTTTTCTTGACCTGTTTTAGCAGTTGTGTTGGTAGCAGTCAGTCAGTCTCAGGAAATGTTTTGTTTGTAAGAACTATAATTGTTTACCTTCCAAAATGAAAAAGAATATTTAACTCTCTTCCTGGAATTTGACTGTAAGAGCTCAGCGTGTGACCTCTGTGGTTACTAAGGCAAAAGAGAAAGAAGGTTGAAAATCCACAAAGATAAAGGGGATACCCTCAAACCAATCTCAACTAAATTCAACAAGAAGAGAGAATTATGTATATCATCTGGATGGAAGCTAATCAGGCCATTGAGCCCAGTGAAGGATCAGCTGACAACAAACAGGAAGGAAAAACAACTTGAAGATATCAGGAAGTGGTTTGAGGATGAATGCAAAGAAAAGAATCAAGCTGCTGGGGGGCATTAGACCAAAGGAACAGCTGGGAAAACACTGGGTGTTTTATCACTTAAGATGATGTCTGAGAGAACATATTTATATGGAAACAGCAATGAACATGAATAATATTGCTGGCATTCCCAGTCCCGTGCATATTTCAGGAGCAGGAGGGACTGTGCAGCCTGTTGCTACCTAACTAGCAAGCTGCATTTGTCAAGGTTACAGAGGTTGTAATCTAAGAACGCAACAATGCATAAAGCAACTTACTGACCTCCAGCATGCTAAAGCCTAACCTTCTACTCCAATGACCTCTATCCTTGGAACCAGCAAAAGAATATAAGCCCAGAAACAGGACTACATGAAACCATAACATGAACTAGAATTCTGACAGAAGGGCTTCCTCAGCTCGCTCTTTCACGCAGGATTGTAAAACGGTGACAACTTTGTTGCCACGCTTACCAATTAAAATTAGGAGCTAATGCAAGATGTAGCATCAAGAGCTCAACTGGAGAATAAGATCTGGACATTCTACTCAATGCCCAGGTCATTCTAATGGCCAAGGAGAGGTGAGGTGCAAGTTCAAAAGCCTCTGTTCCTCCTAACAACATACACGCCTGAACACATAAGCAGCCCTTCCCTTCTTAGGTGATTTCTACATTCAAGGAAGTAGATGAGAACTGCAAACACTTCCAGGACATGAGCTACAAGCCCCACCCTAGGATGTTGCCTTGCTAATCACTTCTCATTTGAAGCAACATTCTTGAAAAAAGTAGGAAAAAAAAGAAAGCTTTGGCCTTTTGATCACATATGGAATGTTGCAGCTTCTTGCTAAAGGCATTCAACTTCCTTAGAGGACACTAAAAGCACCGTGCCAAAGATATTGTTACATCTGTCCAAGGCTTTGCACTTGGCTTATAAAGGACAATGATAGTAAGTGAAATAATACAATGCCAATACAGACCAGCTGCATTTTCATCTGTAGAACTCAAACCCTGGCCCAAAGAAGTCTCCAGAAGACAAAAGCCAGTCTGTATTAACAGGTGTCCACCAGCAGCAAGACTGCTATGGCTGTAACAATATGAAGAACTGCAGCAGGTGTTTAAAAGCATTGCAGCAAACTTGCAGATGACTGTCAAATCTGGGGGAAAGTCTAAGGACGGGACTTTGAGCATCAAGGGTAGGAGGGATAACGCATCATTTTCCCTTAAAGAAGATTAATCCTTGGTCTACCCATGCCACGTAATAAAAAAATACTATCTACAAAAGAGGATTTGTCCTCCCCATATTCACACTAGAAAGAGTCACATAGAAAACTAAAATCAGCCTGCTCCTCAGAATTACAGAAAACAGCATCAAAGGGAATGTTGAGAGGTCAATTTGACAAGTATGGCATTCTGAAATTAATCTCTGTGCAAAGAGTTATACCATGGACATCAGGTTATGACAAGGCTGATTTGATGAGCTAGATTTTAAAAAAGCTATTTGTAAGTCAGTATTTTAGTAATAATTTTATCGATAAAAAACTACATAGCCAATTCTAGAATCTACACACCAGGAGAAATATACACATATACATGTTCTAAATATATATATATTCCTATAGGAACACAGAGCAAAACCAAACCAGGGACTGAATAATCTATCATACATGCTGCCACTTCAGCATGACTTATCCTATGCAGTTGATGGGCTGCTCAGATCCCTGAGGTCTGTCACCAGAACTGCTACAAGTTTAACTTACCACAATTCTAACCAAAAACTGAGTTAATTCCTGTTATATCTCTAGCTGAAGGGGGAAGGGAAAAAAAAAACACAACCAAGTAAAACAAACAAAAAACAGATAATACTACAGCCCTGTAAGACACAGAAAGGCACCTGATAATATTGTTAAGTGTTATCTGTGATTATCTACAGCATCCTAAGCTTGCCTAAGCAATCAAGGTGAGTTATAAAAAGCCTATAGCATAAGTCTAACCTGCCTAAGAATTAACTAAAATTACATATGCAGCTGTAAATCAGTACGTGTGCAAAACTCTACAGTTTTGCATAAAGTGCTAAATGTACCCCCATTTTGCACCTATTACTATTATACAAGTTTGTTAAGCTTGGAAATATATGGTAAAAAGATGATCTTAAGGATACAGGATATCTTTACTTTTCCTTCCTTGCTATCACCCACTGTTCCTTAAACTGTACATTTTTAAATTACATGAAGGCCTTGTCAGGAACTGCAATTCAGAAAAATATTTCAAGTATACCTATTTTTTTTTCCATGTAAACTAGAGGATACTACAGGTTTGACATTCACAAGCTCCAAACACTTACAGCTTCTGCAGATTAGTTTGAGCTTGTAATTATTTCATTCTGTTCAATACCTCTGGAAAAGTCAGGCTGTTTCCTGTAACTCATTTAATCCTTATTTACAAAGCGCTGAAATTTATCCTATAGCTTCTCCAGATTTAAGTCTAACAATAAGCGATTACAGAAAAGCAGAGTAATTCATTACCCACTCATTTAGGCTCATAAACCCAAGTCCTACCGCATCTATTCATATATATTCATTATATGAATCATACACAGATCTTTAACACTTGAAGTCTCGAATTCAAGTTGTTATAATACAGCAGTTTGTCTCACAGGCATTGTGCAATAAAGTTAGAAGTACACATTGGGTCTCTTCTTTACTCTGTATTTCAGTGATCCGTATCGTATCTGAAGGAGGGGGAAAAAAAAAAGTAGAACTTAAAAGAGGCAACATTACATCAGGCAGAAATATTTACCTCTCCACTGCTCCTAATATCTTTACTCCTAATATCTTTAAGTGTCTTTTAGGCACTCTGCAGATTCAGAAAGATCCTTTGCCTACGTCTGAACAACACAGACCTTCAACAAAACTGGGCAACAAGTCTCAGCTGTTTTCCCAGAATTACCCAAAAGATTCAATTATATTCCATAAGCATTTATTCTGAAGCATCTTTAGATTTGTAACACTTGCAAATACAAAGCACTCTGAATTTTGCATACAATCTTCCCTGCAGGTTTTACAAGTCACATCAGGCGATGTGTTTATGGAAGCTAAAAAAACTGAATTATCTTAAATCTATTAAACAGCAGATGCATAATCACAGTCAGTGAAGACACTCCAAAGCAGGTGACAACACCATTATTTACAAGACATCCAAACCAAGCCGTTTCTGGAATTTGGGATTGGCCTGCCTTAATATTTCAAGCATAGAGTCCATTTCATCTCCTCATTCCTTTACCTACATGTAGTTAATTTTACCAACATAATTTCATTAAGCATCCCAAAATACAAAATTCCAAGCCTAGGTATGACCCATTCGTTCATTCATAGTTATTGTTGATATCCCCTCTAAGAAAAAAGAAAAAAATAATTCAGTTCCTACATTATGAAAAACACCAAGCTATATTGTTAAAAGTATACTCGAGTAAAATTATCCTTGCCTCTTTACGTCCTTTAATAGTTTTCACAGATTTCATGCTTTGAGTTCTTCGAAGGCCTCTCTGAGCAAACATTTCATCCTCTGAATGTGTTCCTTCCATCTCTTCATCTGTTCTATCATCTCCAGGATTTTTTTCCAGTGGAAAACCTTCAAAATATGGTTATATAAAAACTTAAATGGAAAGTAACTGTAACTTCCACATATCTAAGAAAGCTGCGTGTTTCACGTTTAACATACATCCTTCATGCATCTAAAAGATGTCATTCTTCCATCTGTTTCAAAAACAAGACAGCTAGCATCCTCCCAGGAGCAGCACATCCTGCTATTTGCAAATAACGAGCCATTTAGTTCCATAGGCATGTAATGCAGCAGTCCATTAAATGTCAAACGACCACTTTGCTTCCATATTCTTCTTTAAAATGAACTACAAAAACATTATTCCTCATTCAGAAGTATTTAAAGGCTTTTTGCAACACTGCTGATTGAATGTTCTTCTAGGGAAACAAACAGACATGGAAACAGACGAAAACCCCTACTTTGATTCCCAGCCTCTATTTTATTTCATATATATCCTATAGTTCTCCAGTCACTAATAATGTGAGTAACACTGATGCCAAGACTGAGTACCCAGAAAAGAATAACCCCTTTGTATTCTTGCAATTTACAACATATTATGCTAAAAGATACCCACTTTAAAAGCTACTAAATGGGGTACCTACTATCCACCATTCGTATTATAAACTAAGGAATTACTCTGTACTTAAGCAAAATTAAGCATCAAAAAACATCAAGTGAACTCAGAAGAGATAAACCACTTTATACATTTTGTAATCAACATTGGATTTTACTTGGTTACTCCTTCCTTCACTGTTTGTTTTACTCTCTCACAGCAAAGAACAAGCCAGAAGGTTTCCAGCTGCTCAAGTTTACTTTTCTCCTCCCTCCTCACTGCCACTCCCATTAGAAGTTTATATTGTTTCTCCATTTGCAGAGAACTCCCTGCAAGCAAATGGATTTGCTGACATTTCTTAGCAGAAGACATGAAGTTTCATGTTTCTTTAAAAGAATTTTTAGCTACTGCAATTTGGGATTAATGTAAAAGATTCAACTCAAAACAAATTCAAAGCAGTCATCAAAACGAGGAAATAATTCTGAGCTTCATGTTAATTTCTCACTTCGGAAGCACTGTGTAACTATGCTTCTTGATGATGTTTTTAGTGACATGTCTTTAATGTCAGAAGAGACATCAAGATGAAACATAAGAAATGGCAAGTCTAAAATGAAGAGTAAGAGCATTACATTCCTCATTCTCAACTCTGCATAAACTTTATCAATACGAAATAGTTTTGCTTCTTCCCTCGGCCTTCTTGTTCCTCCTGCTTGCTCCCAAGAAACAAATCCTATGTTTTGGATTCCATTTCTCCAATTTACTGCCAAGAGTTCAGTTCACACTTTCTAGAAATTAGTATCTAAAACTAGTTCTAGATTAAGACACAGGGATAAAGAAAAAAGTGTATCTATGCATCTTTAACACCTAAATTCATTTCAGACAGCAGAATGTCAAAGTATTAAGGCTTACTAAAGTTAGCTACAAAGGGTTGTTTAAATCCTGCAAAACTAAGACCAAGGTTATTAATAAGCATTATCACTAGAGGGAGCAAACTGCTTAAAAACATGTCTGGAAAGATCCTTGGAGTCTAAAAGCCCAGACACTTCACCACTGACATGTCCTAAAGGTGCCAAGCGTCACCTGGACCCCGGCACACTCTCCTTTTAGAAGGCCGTTCTATAAGCTACGAGATGGAACACTTAGAGACATCTTTTAGACTCCAAACCATGCTTTATTCATAACCAGTACATGTTTCATCTTAATATTCATCATCTTCATATTTTCTTAAGCCAAAGTAGATCACTTTCTTTTGGCCGTTACATTTTTTCCTGAAATTAGAATTGATCTTACCTAACTGCACAGCTAAGCAAGGCATACCTGCAGCTTCTGCAGTAATAGAGGCAGACCTGTCACTGCATCCAATGGAGTTTCATATCTTAAGCATGGAAAAACTGAATAATGTCTGTTACTAACCAAAGATGCTTGTAGTGACATGAATGCTTCCTTATCTCTATTTGTAACGCCTCTTCTGATGAATCAAAATTATATTTGCCTTCTTAACAACAACTGAACTGGCAGCTCAGCTATCATATACTCAAGGCCCTTCTACATCTGGGTCTAATTGGTTTGTACAGGAACTCCCAGAGCAAATCACAAAAAAATAACATTCTGCTACATAGCATTTTTTCTTTGTTTGTATAAAACCCTCATGTTGAAAATGCATCAAAGTGAACTGGAAAGATTCGCACCATATTTGGGCTCAGGAGCACAAACAGTTAAACTAGCTCTAAGAAAACATTTTCCACATGTGATACTGAATCTCACAATCTGATTATTTACACAGCATAACCTGTGGGCAAAATTGAATTTTCAGCATTTTCAAGCTGCTTCGGGGAAATAACTAATGGTCTGTTCCCGAGGAACAGCTCCTGCACAACAGCTGCAGTGACATCACCCCTAACAAAACTCCTGATGAATTCATGGGCTTTTTCCCTGGCCAGCACTTTACACCGACTATCACAGGATACCTTCTGGGTTCAATTAGCAATTCAGCTCAGGGCCATTCACTCCTCAGAAATGCTGTGAGCTACCATGTGATTCCTGGAATGCTTTGCAGCCCACAACCACCACCTCTTCAGAACAGAGAGGTGAAGAGACAGACTTAAGGGAAAAGAAAAAAAAAAATAACAGACCAGAGCTGTTTCTTTTGTGAGAAATGTCCAGCGTTTTCCATTGTAGCCTCTCCAGTAAAAGAAAATAGCGGACAGTCTCTAGGAAGACTTTCATCAAGCAGCATAGACTCAGGAATACAGTGCATCAATAATAAAGGACCTCTGCAAAACTATTTCAGTCACTGCACACCATCTTCTGAATGCTGATATGCACCACTACGTGGACTATTTAATGCCTTTGTAATTCCTACCACCACACGACTTTACATTTTGACCAGAACTATCATTGCAGTCCTACTGAATTCAGTGCAATTTATTTTCTTTTCCTATTTACCAAGCTTCCATAAATTTTCACATTTAATTTTTAGTACATCATCACAGAAACACTACTTAAGCTTTAATCTGGCATATAATTATTGTTGTTAACTAACAGAGAGAGGAGAAATGAGTATGGTGTGACTACACTGTTAGCAGCTCTGAGAAAATCTCTGCTGGGGGGCACCACTCGTTAATGCTGCAATAAACCTTGCTCACAACAATTCTGTTCTAATGTTTAGGAAAACCTTCTGATTCCTTCCATTTCTGAATGGGGTAAATATACAGCTGTTCTTCCCCATTTTTGCCTGCGTTGCTTTTTACTTGTAAAACAAAGGTCCTTTATTTTAGATAGGAACTTACCTGCAGATTCATTTGCAGCAGCTCTGGTTTTCTTTTTTGCTTCTGGCAGTGTCTGATAGGGTCTCTGGCCTACTGGTTCATCTCCTTGTATAGCAGTCAAATCATGCATACTGAAACTTCTCAGTTTCTCAGTTATTGCACCCTGACTCTGAAAAACAAGAACAGCATATTTGAAAACAAATCAGTTTTTATTAGTCTTGCTGTTAAAGCTGGCTTAAGATGGTTAAGCCCATGCTTCCTTGTATCACAAAATTCACTGAGCATAAACATGCAGTAGATCTACATTTGCTTTAAGCATTACTTTTACTCGGTTTAAATGTATGTTAATCTTAAAGGAAAAGGTTGCAGATAAGCTACTGGCTTCATTACAAGTGTCTCATTTTACTCTATTTCAGGGAATAAAGTCTTTTTGAGTGTGGGCAAGTACCTAAAAGAACAAAATCCATCAGAATTGCTCAACTGACTTCAAACAGGACATTTCTCCAGCAGCGTTTGGTATCTCAATGGTGGATTTAAGGCTTCCATTTTTAGAAGTGTGGTTGAGGGTAGTTTAACACATCTGAGTGTTAGTATTTCTTCTCTAATTGATTTTGCCTACATCTTTCCTTTTACATAGGAGATTCAGAAAGATCCTCCCTGGTAAGATTATCAAGCAGCAATTTTATCTTACATCAGATGATCCCAAAGCATTGAAGATGACTTTCTAAGCAGCTAAAAGGACAAGCACATTACTTGACCATGTTAGAATAACATTTAATTCTCAGGCATACAAAGCAAGGAAAAACAAGTAGCACAGTTTCAGAGGATGGTTGACCAGCTTACACGAGTCCCATCCTGAAGAAGAGATTAAGATTGTTTAGTCCTGCAGATCAAGCCATAGAATTACTCAGTTGAGCAGTAGCAAGTATCTGGGTACAATTTCACAGTCTTCTCAGCAACAACATAAAGCAAAAGGCAGTTCCTGTACCAATAGCCCCAGCCATTTGTTCCCATTCTCATGCCAACAACTGTTTGAAGGCCAGCACACTAGACTGTTTCATGTTAAAAATAACCACTTAAAGTGAAGAGACAGAGAAGCAATACTCCTTAAGCTGGCAAGGCCTCCAAAGCAAGGGATAGCATGCAGTTGAAACCTAGTACTCATTTTGTAACAGCTCATCACCAGGGCAAAGTGCAAAACAAACCGTCCTACACAGGCAAGAATAACTGATTTAATTCTTACAACACCACTCATGCACCACAACTAAACAATACAAAGGTATCGCACGAGGGAAATAGAACCTTTGCTTTTCTAGCTTGTCCTACTGACAGTTCTCAAGCAGACGACTACAGCTTGCTTTCAAGTTAAAACTTACTACTGATGCTGTAGAGTCTGTGTATGAGCTATGTTATGTGTTCTGAAGTTATTTTCATTTCCTAAAATAGCAGGTCTGTCACTTCAACAGGAATCCTGCCCTTCTACTACTCCAGTTCTTTCACCAAGAAGTATTTACACAGTGAACTGGATCACAAACCTGCTATGCATGGTCAGCTACAAGGACACAAGAAATGAAGAGACAGGACTGTTTCTTCTGACAGCAACAACAGCTTACAGAACCAGCTGCAACACACATGCAGCTCATCAGAGCGCCTACTGCCCAAAGCATATGTCCAGCCTCAGTAAATTGATATGAAATGGACCCAGACAGTTCCCAGCAGAATCTGCACAACTCCTTTCAAATGTGGACAGAATCTACTGTGACAGCAACAAATTCCTGATTTGGCCCTAAACAAAAATACAGGAAGAGACACACCTGCTTAAAAGCTGCAGTGTGAGTCCACTCATCATGCGACACAGTACAAGACAATAACCATTTGGAAAGTACGTAGGATTACACAATTAAGATTATAATAATTAACATGCTAAGAATTCAAATCACAAGCCCTTATTTTCTCATGGAAGGTAGACAGGAATAGATCCCAGCTGGGAAAATCCAACCTTATTTTTCAGTGCAGATTTGGACACAAGTGTTTTGATTTTTAAGGGGGGGGGGTGGGGGGGGGGAAGAAAAAATTAAACAATATACCCTAAAATAACTTACTGCCCTAAACCAAACAGAAGACTTAATAAGCCCAGAGCTGCTAGTGAAACACAGCCTCTCTGAATCAGGATGCAACGGATTCATACATTAGGTCCTTCATTGCAACAGCACTTAGCAAGATGCACAGTTTCACTCCAGAGATGTACAGCAAACATTAAGAACTGTAGAAAGACAATTAGGACAGCACATGTGCCTGAGTCACAGCAGGAACAGGGCTGCTGCTGTGCTGCACAGTCATGGTCACACACCAAACCAGCCTGTACTTCCTACTGTCCTACCAGTCTCCTGCTGCCTGGAAGCAATCCCCATCCACCCTAGACAATACAGTCCAGCCAGCTGAAGATCACCACCTACACCATAGCAGTGCACAGTGAAAAGGGTGTGTGCATTGTTGTTCTGTGGCTGTTTTTGTTTTATGGGGGCGATTGTGTGTTTTTTTAGTTTGTTTGGGTTTGGGGTGATTTAGTCTTTCCCTCCCGCACCCCCCCTTGTACTTTTGTACTGTGTTATTTATTAAAGTGCTCATATGGCACTTAAGTTTCAGGAAGATTCTTCAACCTCAAAAGAAACAGATAATTGCTTTCTTGCAGAAAGTAGGTGGTATAAGAGGACCTGTATTATTTCCAGCTAAGAAGCAATATCTGCCTGAAAAATATTAAATATCTTCTTGTATGAGAAATGTGAGAGCAGCACTGACATTTGAATTTTTAACACATTAGAAGCTCTGAAAGCAAGGCCTTTGTCCACAGAACAGACAACAGGGCAGTCCATCTGCAGGCAAGGCTGGAGGGAGATCTCCTACACGCATACTCACAGCACAGGCAGCAGCAAGCACTTCTGCCCGGCCATGCCCTCAGTGTTGCTGCTACAAAGAAGAGTTGCTGCCACCCCTACCTCTAGGTCAGGCTCTTTGTTGGAGTCACTGCCCCATTATTTCACAGAATTGTAGGGGTTGGAATGAACCCCTAGAGATCATCGAGTCCAACCCCAGAATTTCAAGGGTTCCTGCTGGGAAGGAGGAAACACTGTAGGCTGCATCCAGCCCAGCTATTGCCAACTAGACCACATCACAATGGGAGACTGACACACATGCAGCATAGGCAGAAGCACACAGAAAACCTTCAATTTTTATGTAAGTGAATGTTAAACGGAGGTTAATCGCAAAGTTTGTGCAGCCTTAAAAAGCAGGACTTTGGAGAACATGTCTGCTTATTTATTTAACAATATTTCCTAAAACATATTAAACCGTTTTCAGAGACTACATTCATTAGCAGGAACCAATCTCAAGCATTAACTTGTAACTAAATCTAATTTTTGCTAAAGATTTCCCACTTCAGGGGCTGCTTTTTGAGACTACTCAGACTGTAGTGAGCTATTAATGTACAGCTTCATCAGCTGACTTTCATATATGAAATTCCCTTCTCCATTTTGCCACTGAGCATCTATCTCAGTGGAGTTTATACACTTAACCCAGAAAAGCTGCTGTAAACAGACACCACGCTGTATTATCTGCCTCAGGACTTTTGTTCTTGTTTAAATTGGACTTGCACGCCATCAGTGGTAACCATCTCTGAACAAAGTTGCTTGGCTTCATTGGACGAGTTCTCAGCAGACTGTGCATTTAGAGCTGCTTGGAGCTTTAGACTGCAAAGCCGTGGTGTGCAGCACCCACATTCCCAGCTGTTCTCTCCTAGATCTGACCCGGGCTGATGGAGAACAACTTCTGTTCCCTCTCAACCTGCATAGGGGACTGCTGTCCTGTGAATGACCTCTGCATTGTGCCAGGGAGTAGCAGCAGGGAGGAGGGATGAAAGCAGTCAGTGCTGGTGAGCTGAGCTGCTAATAGTGATACTGGCTGCGTGCCACGACTGACTGCAGGATACCTTCCTGCATCATGCCCTAGGCAGGAAGAAGAGGAAGCTTAAGCAAGGCCAAGAGCAAACAGAAAAGAGGTAGCAGATTCAGGATGACTACAAGGCGTGCTGAAATACAGCCCACAAAATAAAAGTTATCACTTTTCTAAAACAAATGAACAATATTTGTTCGACTTTATTAATATATTTCACAGCTTAGTATCCATCCTGCTGGTGGTGGCAGAGAAGCCTAGACGTCTAGAGTGTTCTTCATCTTTAAGTATCTCAAAATCAGGATTTTTCAAACATGTATTCTTAAATTAATAGGACAGTATCAATACACTTTTCTAAGATACGCCATTTAGGAGATTTTGAAACACTGCATTGCAACTGGTGTAGATCAACAAATACAGTTAGGGCAGGTAAACTAAATAAACACACTTCCTTATCAACTGCTTAAGAGAAGCAGCAGCTTTACAATCAGATTGTGTTGTCTGGACATGAACTTCATGTAGACAGTGGCTAACAAGTACCAGCTAAAAATATCAGTATAGGAATCTAAACTGTAAGCCACAACTCCTGCCAACTGCAGTTTAACTTTACAGCTCAGCAGGCTTAAATCTAGGTCACAGTTCAGTAGACTGACCTGTCTGCTTCAGCTTCTCTTTTACAGCTAATCGGGCACTTAATATTAAATCCATTCATCTTTGACAGCCCTTGGAGAAACTGCTCTTTCCCACTTTTGCTCTTGAAAACATTCTGAAGAGGTACTAAACAATTTTACTCAAGTCCAGAGAAAGCAGAGATCCCAGCATCATTTACCTGAACACTTTACTAAGCAGCTTCCTTCAGACCTCCTCTGGCCTTTAAACTCCTACCTTCTCTGCTCCTAACTGGAGAACCAACATTGAGATCCAACATGTCAGAATAAGCACGCCTGCTCCATTAAAAATAAAGGGGGGGGATGAAAGTCCATCTCCAACAAAACTGATCCCACTAATACTCTGCAGAATTCCATTCCTGAAATCCTATAGCATGCTCCACCAGCTCATGCTGAAGGGATAATCTTTCCACCTGCTGGAGGCAGCAGTCAGCTCTTCAAAAATAGGGAACAAAATCAAGAACACATGCATTGTCTCCATTTGTCTGCACGGAGCAATCACGCTCAGCTTTCTGGAATGACAAACTGCACAGAGGTTTAGCATGCCAAAATAAAGATTTTCAGAGGGTCTCTTCTTTCATGCTGCTTAAATCATATCTATTTTAGGTCTTGGGTATTGTAGTTGTTTTACCCAAACATCTCATCTGCACTGAAATAATTCTGTACAAGTACTGTGAGCATGTTGAATAAGTTTTAACAAATGGAGCAGGCATCCTGCCAGTTACAGCTGAATAGCAACAAAATCCAAACACGGATGACATTTAGACAGAAGTTACTCATATTTCAGAAGAAACTGGGAGCAGATACTTGTGTCATTTATCTCATAGTATCTCCGTAGCACCATAAGGATCAACAAGGAAATATTCAGTCTTAGGCATACATACATGGGGGAAAACACACAGAGCATAAGCATCACTATAAGTGCACGTTATGTTAAGTTTGGTTGCTGTTTGGCAAATAATTTGCATTTTTAGCATTTTAAATAGCATAGTTCTTAGAACTTTGTCCCAGCAGAGTATTTCCAAGTTAGATTTTTTGTTGTTTTTTGGTTGGTTGGGTTTGTTTTAAATAACCTACTTTCATTCTGGAAACATTCATTCTAGAAGTGTACTCCATTTCACTGTACATTGTGCCTCGAGGCATTACTAAGAATTTCAGTCCCCAAAAAAGAATCAGTGGTCAAACTGAATCACACTTTGAGCACGTGAGGTTCATTGTGTCTATACTGTAGAGCAGTGTTATTTTTAAGCTGCCACCCACATACATATTTAAAAAGAGAAAGGAAACAAACAAGGTACGCATGGTTGTTTTTCCAGTCCTTTTTGAGAAGCGGTTCAAAAATGCAGTTCTCAAAAATGTCTCAGATTTTAAAAAGTTCACATAAAAGCATGGAAATTAAATGCTAGCTGTACCTCCTTAACTGTGACTGTCCAGGACCACTATAGTACTTTGTTATCTACTAACAGCTTTCAGTCCCATTGTGATGAACACAGCAGTTCCAGCAGTCCCAGAGGAAATTAATCCTGATAGCCCCAAAACTATAATTTAATGAGAATGTACACATCTTTCTTACAACACTTCTTTGTGTTTTACTTTAAATGGATACACATAGTAAAGAAGTCAGCTTGCTTGTAAGTTCTACTCCCTTTTGGTGGCCCTTCTTGTTGCTCAGCTTACTTAAAAGCTTGCATTTTATTTTGCTAGACCCAGAATCCTTTAAAATTCACCCAAGGGCCATGAGTTTTGTAGGAACTTGGATCCAGAACAACCACAGATTGCTTACTTCACAATTTAACAAAAATTAAATAAAGTAAAACAATGGTAAGCAGCAATATGCAAGCTTATGCTTAGTGCATTAATTCAATAATTCAATCAACTAGTTGCAAACAAGTTAATTGTGTCAAGAAATTTATCTGTGGTAGTAATCTTTCATGCCTTACTTCAAATATGCAATTACCTCAAGTTGATTGGAGAAAAACAGCAGAAAGAAGCCAGAAATCCTTTAAATAGTTTGTTTATCAACAAGAAAGCACAACAGAGACAGAAAAGAAACAACGGTCATGTTTACCAAAAGCCTGTATAGAAAAATGCATGGTATCTTCTGAATTACAGTAATTGGATCCCCATCATTCGAAAAAATAACTTAAATAAACATAGTATGAGGCCTGGCATTGTATTCCAGGCTCTCTAAACATTTGCAGAGTCAAAACTTCTTATGTAGGAATGGCTAAGCCTGAATATCACATCATGCCATTCAACAAGTATATCAAGAACAAAAGCAATCAGTGTAAGCAGGTTACCTTCACAGCTGCTGTCACTGCAGCGGTTGCTGCCAAATTCAACCCCTGTCTTCCAAAATTCACCATGGTCTCATAGCCTCTTTCTTTGGCTTGTATGATGTACTCATCAATCTCCTAAAGCAAAGCATATTTCAGTATTAAAAGGGCGTGCATATGAGAATCACATTACCCCACAGTGTTACTTTTATTCAAAAAAAAAGATGACAAAAGAAATCTTGAAGGAAATACTTAATGGAACAATTACTCTTAGCTTCGTATACTAATCTTCCATTCACTTAATACTCTCTCATTTAAAAACGGATCAAGGCTGGTCAAACAAGAAGATAAAACAGAAGACTTTTATCCCACTCAGAAACCTCGCAGCTACAAAAGCCTCTTGTATAAAACAAGCTTAAATTGCCAGACAAATGTTATACAAGGTAAACAACACGCTCAAGATGAAATTAATTCCTTAGAAAAGTAGAACCAGAGCACAAAGAACTTCAGAGACCAGGGCTCTGACACAGGTAAGTATCAAGGACAGTGAAGCCAGGACACTTATTTCCAGCTGTGGTAAATGGCTACAGTTGGAGGTAAAGCCTTCAAGGTTATCCACAGTAAATAGCAGACTAGGCAAAAAATCCCTTTAGCTTATGAAGTTAAAGTGTTTGTAGTTCAACCTTCCTAAGGCCAAGATGACATCATTCAAATCATGTTAGTGACCTGTTTTGCCTAGTAAAAGGCCAAACCCTGTACTGACCTATGGCACTTAATGCTTACACTCTACACAATGAGATCTAGCAGCAGTAGTCTTCACAAATTTACTAATTGCTCTTTCCACAAATCCAAATACAGTACTAAAAAATAAATAAAGCAGATCTGGGGCCTTTTACTTTGGACAAAGCTAAGCATCCTTTCAACTTTGTTCCCTAATAATTCAGTAGAAAATCTATTTTCGTATCCTTTTCACTTTGCAAACCAGAAAAGTCACCAACATCATTCATCCTGAGAAGTTCTATTAGTAGGATACGCTAGAAAAAATGACAATACAAAGAGCTGTTGCTAAAACTGTACTTTTGCTTCTGTATGTACTCTTCCAGCAGAACAATTTGACTGCATCACTTCCAGTCAACTGGGCTCCCCAAGGTACACTAGGTAGACCAGAGAACACTATGCTAATTCATGTCAATACAAAGTCACAGACAGTAAATTAAATGAAAGCAAGCATATGGACAGTCGTGCACTTTTCTAGTCCAAGTTCATGCTGCTTGATGAGCCAGTAACACACTGATCTGCTTTTATGACTTGTTTAGCAATGGTTAGTATTTCAGCATATGGTATTTCCATATTAGGCATTAAAAATGAGAAGTTATTTCTTACCCTTTCTTTAGAAGAAAGAAGAGGGTGGAGAAGTTTCCTGTACATTAAACTCGCCCCTCTAGTATATGGAGAAAGGAGCCAAATAACGAAAGCAATCTTCAGCTCATAATACAGTGGAAACCTAAAAACAAATTGAAAGTAGCATGAAATTAACAACAGGAATAAGGAAACAAGCACTAATTAAATCAAGATCTCTCCGAACAACAACTATATGTTAACATTTAATGTTCTATACATGCAATAAGTCATGCTACACAAAAATTAAACAAGTTATAGACCTATAGATTTATTTTCTGAAATGAACATATCATCGTATGCAAAAAAAAAATGGAAACAAGTAACACAGTTGCTTTGCATTACACAATCCTAAACAAAGAGATCAGCCTACACTTTTGAGCATTTAATTCTGCTATTCAGCTTCCACAGCAAAGGGAAAAGTTCTGTAGTCTCCACCTTGAGCAGCACTGTACAGCAAGCTTGGAAACACATTATCCTTCACACACACTGAAATCTACCAGGGTAAAGAGAACTATACTCTACTCTCTACAAGCACAGCCTCTCTTATAAAGGTACATCACTGCTAATCAAAGTAGATGAGAAACAAATATTGTTGCATCCATTGTTCATAGAAAGCATGCTCTTACCAAGAGATTGTTAGATCAGTTATTGTTTCAGTAACTGTATAGAGAGCAAATACAATCCAATACATCATCCAGCGAACCTGAAAATTAAAACACCATCATCAGTAAGAACTTATTTTTCTTTCCTTTACATAGAATACACAATACATCTAACAACCCATCAGTTCAAATCTGTCAAAACAACAGCATCTCAGTCTGGTTTCAATTGAAATTATAGAAAGTCCCTGAAGGTTTTCTGTCTGTAAGAACTGGTAGCAGCAGCCATGAGCTAGGTGAAATGCCTGGGTCACTGGGGTCACAACCTCACTTAGACTGCCTTCATGGACTTGATTCTGCCTCTAATAAGCTTTAATGATGAGGAAAAAGAAAAAACAACACTGTAAGGAGTCAGCAGGTTATTGTAAGTATGAAGCGCAACTCCCAGTACATCACTAAGGAATACTCCACTCATCTTTGTGTTTCTAGCAGTCAAAATTTCCAGCATTAATAAGTCAACAGCCCTTACTTTCACTTCACAACATACATTATTCAACTTTATTTTGCATTTAGGTTCTCCATATGTACTTGGCATTACAGTACTGACGTTGGAGCAAGGCAGCACAAAAGCATTTTCACAGAATTTGAATGCTGTTCACATGTCAAGAACCACAACATTCTTGCTAACAAAAGAGCTGACATCTGTGCACCTTAATGCTTCAGAGTCTATTTGTATTTGTGAACGTGGAGGTTTTGTTGGCTTGGCTTGAAGGAAGGGGGGGGTTGTTTTGGGTTTTGGTTTTCTGTTGTTGCTTTAAAATTTCCACCATACATTGCTCCTTTGGAATCAGACGATGCTTTTACAAGAAACCCTCAAACCTGCATTTTAGTAGTTAATTACATCTCTAATTTCCTTGAACATCTGTTCAGACTTTCTTTCCTAGACAGATTACATCTTTCAGAACAAATACTACCGGAGTAGATCCATGCATGTCTTCTCTAAATCATCAGTGGCCAAGCATAACATATTTCCAAAATAGGTCAGTGCTAATCAGAAACAACTGAATAAGCAGTGCTTAACTGAACACCCACGGGTTTTAAACTCTAATGCCATCTATGCTTTAAAAAAAAATAATAAATAATAATTAGCAACTGCTGCAACCAGATGCAGTAAATTCAAGTCTAAAATTCATGTTAGTCTCTTTCAAAAGCAGTTGCATCCAGTTTCCCACAGAGCATGTGGCTCAGATTTGATCTATACATGTTTTTGAAGTGGACTTCAGTAAGTACTCAAAACCCCATGCGACACTGCTGCCTTTTCCATAGCTGTGCATTAAGCTTTGAAGCTACTTCCTTTGTCATGAGACCTATTTATCTTAAATACTTTCCTGCATTTCAATTTGAAAAGAAGCTCAGTCATGTGATGACACTTCATTGCAGTCTGTCAGAGGATTTAGATATTTCAGGCTTGACTAAGCTAAGACAAACGTACACAACAGCTGAAGTCATCTCTGACAGGCCATGTGACATTTAGACTGGTGACCCTTCCATGAACCGGAGTCAACACCTGCATAAAGTGAACAGCCACCCTTTCTCCAACTTCACATGTTTAAAATGCCACGCAATACTGTTTTTTCCCCCACGTATTTTTCCCAGGCTATTCACTATTTAATCAACACCTATTTATCCAGTTGGGAACACTAGAAGGTGAGTTTGTCTCTGGATGCTGTGAAGAGAAGCAGGCGCTCTGCAAAAGGGCGCGTGATGTCTGCCAGGAGTCCTGCTGCTGCCAGGGCAAAGATTCTCAAGAACACTGGTCAAATTGTATCCTTACTGAACTAAAGCATCCCTGACAGTGAAGCCACGCAAGCAGTGGTTTCCATACCAGAAACAGGAAAAACAAAAGGTGATATTCAATATTTTGATGCCGCCCTACAGACCATTACCAACTCAACACTCCAAGATAAAAGCTTCAGAGACTTTGATTAGGTTTTGCTTTTAATGTTAAAAGGGTAACTGCAGATTTATTTTGTCAGGCTTTTATTTCTGCTGAGTGTTAAACTCATCTTTGCTGGCTTCAGCTGAAGTACACATAGTCTTTCAAGTCAGGATTTTGAAGCCAAGTTGAGAAGTCTGGTTTTTCAGACTTCTAAACTATGTTTCTGATGATTGTTGCGGGCACTTTGGTGCAATACACTGAAAAAACTCCTCAAAGATCTTCAGTTATTCCATTAAACCAGGGTAATTAAAAGAACAAATAATTCTCCTCAAAGGAAAAGATCTTAATTTCTAGAACTTTAAGTCCACGCATGCCTTACATTATGAAGAACAGAAGCAAAAACCTCTCACTTCTTCACAAGTTATCTGTGTACATTTTGCAGCACCGTGACCTACACAGTATGTCACAATACCATGAAAAAAAACAGCAGAACAAAACCAAAAGCCTGGCAAAAGCAGCAGCTACGTCCAAAATGTCACTGGTATAAAGCCCCTGAAATCCTGTAAACAGAAACAGATGGTCCTGAGCCACACACAGCCCTGGTAAGGGAGCTGGACTTGGGCCATAGCATGACTGGCAGCAGAGCTGTGCCATTTGGAACACTGCAGTAACCTACACTGAAGAAAATGACCCAGATGGGAAGATGAAACATGGATCATTCCCAAGATGTTTCTGGACATTTATCCCAACTGGCAACATTGTGGTAGCTCACTGAGGTTCATTGTCATTCCCTGGCTGTGAAAAAGTCTTAGAGCTGCGCTGAAAAATTAAAGAAGGCTTAGAAACAATGCAATGTTTCTTATTCATCTCAGCCCAGAGAACATTGAGGATGCAACTGCACATGCAGAGACTGGTCAAAGACCACAGCTGATTGAAAAATGGTGCTTTCAAATTGAATGCAATTTGAAACAATTGGAAAACTACAGTTCAAAGCTCTATTAAAGGTCTGGTGTGACATGCATCTCCAAAAAGGGAAGTCACTGCTAACTGGACAGTCAAGTCAGAATTTTAGCTTTTTTTTTTTTTTAATCATCATCTCTTAGAAAACATACTGTTAATCACTTCTTAAGATGATTTCTTGCATAAGAACTAGCAACTGCCATCCTCTGCTAATGTTATAGAAGCTTTTTGAGAGAGCAAGGAAGAAAACTGGATTTATATTCTTTGCATTATACACTTCCCTGACAGAGTAAAATAAGAATGATTCAGAGCAAGTTCTCTTACTTTTAACATTTTTTCCTCCTAGAAGCTTACCTCTGTCAGGCATTAGCTCTATATGCACAAATAAGGAGTAGCTTCTGCGTACAATCTGATTAAAAGTATGAACATGAGGTCCACTTTGAAGCCTTGATGACACAACCAAGCTAAATGCAAGACATACAAGAGGAGGAACAACAGCTTCTGCATTTTGATGCTGCAGCAAAGTACAGAGCAGCACCATTAAACACCCAGACAGCAGTATTAACTCACAGATACGACTGCCAAATTAAAATTCCAATGGCACTGACTATTGTAAGTCCGGGAGCCAAGTCGAAGTGCAATAGGTTAGTTGCCAAAATGAAGTTTGGCTGTCTCTTAAAATAGGCAAGTAACTCAGTGACCAAAGCTTCTCACAAAAGCATGTCATTTTTGCAAAAGTCATCACTGTTCACTTTGAAACATAAACGGATTCTTAACCACTTAAATGTCTTTCACCATGGAATCATAGAATGGTTTGGGTTATGTTGGTTTGCTTCGCTCTTCCCCAGCATCTTAATCAGATCTTCTCCCTCCCTGGTTACATTTGTCCTCATCTTTGAAGAGCAGTGGTTACCCAGTGCTACCCCTTTTCTCATGTTGATCTCCTGTTGATCTCCATACAACAACAGTTAAACCATTGCTACTACTGACATGGTCACCAAGAAGCAAATATGTTGCAGCTTACCCACAGGCACTGGCAGAATTTGGAAACTTCCTCCCCTCCCCCCTGCCCAGAATTGCATTATTTCATGTACTTAACCGAAATGCAGCTAACATAAGATTTATGTTTTAAAACCCTCCTGTTCTTCAGACAGCACAGTATGTTGGATACATTCCAATAAGAAGAGTTTGAGAATTGATCATTCAAAAGAAAAAACGCAGCACTGCCACTACATTCACACAGGTTTTGTATCTACTGCCAAGACGATCAAACCAAACTTCCATATAATTTATTTCACTACATAATGAAAATGTCTCTGTTTTATCTCAGCAGAGGCATCTAATTAATTAAGCAATTAAAAGCAACGTGACTTACATATTCCTTCACATTTTTTGTCTTCACAGCTTTGTATGAATAATAGGCAGGATACAGCATCCCAAACACGAGCCTATCAGGAAATAAGAAGAGTTTTCAGAATTAGTTTTATAATATACAGCAAAGCAGTAACAATACACCATTAGAGCAACCCAACTATTTTACTAACAAAAACACCATTCTCTGGTTTGAAACAAAAATCAGTGTTACAGGTCACTTGGAGGGAGTCCTGCAATATGTAAGAATAAAGCAATATCAACAGAAAAGTGCTTGCCTGAAGACAGCAGTTTTGTGAGACCTGCCCTAGGAGATAAGCCAGAGTTAGTGCTTCTGCCTGTTATCAGATGACCAGGAGTTTCTCCAAAAGCACTTCTAACAAAATAAGTTCTGCTGTTTGAGTTTCTTTTGCTAGAACTTCTCAAAACCAACACGTGGACATCCAAGCAAGTGGGAACTCCTGCAGAGGAAAGCTCTTCCTCTCTTCTTTGTCCCTGTGGAATACCCAAATCCAGCAACCCATCAGCTCTAATGGTGCTCACCTTTCCTGTTCCTTCAGGCAAAAACTAGAACCATTAAGCACCAGAGATAAAGGAAAGCCTCATTAATCTAATAATGTAACAGAGACTTTATAAGCATGGAAATTTCTTTGAATAGTAAGGACACAAAAGAGGTTCATGAACGCCATAACCACTGCTAACTAACTGTCAGGTGGCTTCATAATTACATGCCAGTGGTTACCGGTCATCTAAACACCTCACAATTGTCTAAAACAGTCCAAAGTTATTTATACAGCTGTTTGCAGACTGCACATGCCAGTTTCTTCCTGTGAAGCACACAAAAGAGAAACAAACAGACTCCATCTTTTACTGAATAGATCTCTAGTGTGCAGTTTTCCACTCAATCTACTGTCAGGTAACACTGCTATTATTTTAAAAGCTAAGTTTTAATTTCAAATTCCAACAGCAATTTATTCCATTCGTAACATCCTTGAAAGTTTGCTAGATCATCTGATGTAATGGGATCTCTTTTGGAGAGCACTGCTTTGGGAACAACTGCTCCTGAAGTAGCAGTAAGGAGATCACAAAGCTCAGCTACAGAACACCTCAAGTGAGAAACAGAACAGCTCCCAACACAACACAGACGTGACAAAGGCTTTTCCCCAGCTGGCAGATCTGTATTCCAGCAAATTCAGTTTTGCCCTCAATCTATAAATCACAGATTAGTGCAGAGCTAACAGTAAGGTTGCTCACTGCAGCTGACTGAAGGCAGCAACCTGCAGCACGGCAGCAGGGAGCCTGGGTGCAATCCACACTACTGACAAAGCTACAACAGCAGAGCATTGTCTGTTCACACCAATACCCCCAGCATCTCCAGGTTGTTAGCAGTACCTACTGTCACACATTACAAGCACATTCTTCTGCTGCTATTTTTACAGTAAGCACACAATGCATTTGAAGGATGTACCCACTAGCCCAAAGCTTTTCAAACATAAAAGCTTGAGTGTTATTTTTAAAGCCTACTTTATACTTCACAGCGTACATTAGCACGCTGCACTAATGTAGCAGACAAGAATAAAGCCAGCTTCCACAGATGGAAACAGATTTCAACCGAGCGTGATATCATTTGCTTTATTTCTCCAGTAGATCTAGAGGTATAATCCTGCTTACCAGTGTGATTTCTCTGCCAGCCATACACCAAGCTATTGCTGTTTCCCAGCTGCACTCAACAGCTCGTGCAGCACTCCTTCGGTACAGCCACCTCCTCCATGGACACTGTGCTCACTCCAAGAGAAGTGTTTCTTATGAAACCACAGAACAGTGCATTTGTGTATCGATATAGCTATTAAAACACACATTATCTGTGTTATCACATAATCAACAGTCCTACACTTCAAATAATGTTATCACACACAACTATTAGAAACAGTAACCTCTGAAGTGAAGCAGCAGAGCTCACATCCGACCAATTAATGAGATGTTGGCCACAGAACACATTCAGACAGGTAAACAACACTCATGTTTTCAAGTTTATACATAATATAAATAACTATTTTAGACATACTCTCTATTTAAAGACTTTCATAGTGTCGTATAAGTTTCTCAGAAGTACAGCTTGTGTCAACACTCCCAAAACACGAAGCCATTAAACCAACAGCATATTTACAACCTCAGTCTGCTGGCATTGCCAAAGGATTGCCAGAAGCGCTGGAGGGTGTCTGGAATTTTATTCTTTTGTTTCTCTGAGATGCAGAGACAAGGGCCACAAGTATTCCCTGATAGTACAAGCTGTTCAGGACACTCAGTCAATCTAAGATACTTTGGGGACAATGTCATTTACTATGCTTGCCCTAACAAGTTTGATAACAGATGAGGGTGATTTCCCCACCCACTGACAGGCTGACAGTCTTGGCACAGACTGACAGGGAACCAAACATTCGTTAATGTGTCCATTTACATTACTAATATGCACCAACATCCTGAGGAATCACTGACAGCATTTGACAGGTTGGAGAACAAAGAAACAAATCTACCCTGTCTGCACAAAATCATGGGAGTGAATATGAATACCTGACACCCTCCCTTACTTTGCTGACCCCATCCAGTTTCCCTTCCCAACAGGGGTCTTTCACTATGATTTATGACAGGAGCATCTTCCATTCCCTTCACAGACATGCTTAGCAAGAGCAGGTAATACATGGAAATATGTGCTAGAGGTAACAGATGACTCCTGGGTAGGTGGGTGTGTGTTATCAAAGCCTCAACTACACTGCAACATCTGTGCATAAACTTGTATATAGTATGTGCTACGTACAATTACAGTTCAAGGCCTTGTTTAGACAGTTTAGCTTAAGCAAGATGCCTTCTGAAAGAGCAGCTTGCTAGTGGAATCTAAACAGAATGAAATTTATTCTGAAGAATGGTACTGGAGTTGGCTGGCTGGTCTTGGACTTAAAAAGAAATATATGGTCATACCCACTAACAAATATCTCCAGGGTTTTGATCAGCACACATTGGAAAAGCAGTAACTCACTTGCTCAGAATACACGCTATTCGTAAAAAGGACTCCTTTTTGGGGGGAGGAGGGGGCTGTGATGCATAAAATATGATAAACTATGAAATAAGTTTTAACTGTTAAACATCTGTATGGTATACTTGCAATCAACATAAAGCATAGTGAGTACTTGTAAGAACCCTATTAAGGGGGAAAAAAGCTACAATTAAAAAGAAAGTCCGAGTCATGCCTCGCTGGCACCCCCCACCTTGAGGATTACAGCTTGGTACCAAGTCCCACACTAAGCCAGCTGCAACCTTTGCTTTTTATGTGCTCACACAAACAAAAGCTCAGCCCAACATTTTCATCCTGAGTGCTTTTGAAAGGCACTACACTAAACCAAGACCTTCTCTCTCTCAACACACTTTGAGAGCCACACTTTGCTACCAGTTAATATTCAGATACGCAACACTAAGCATAACAAACTATATTTAAAGAACTTGCATCCAAGTAATTACAAAAAACAGCATTAGACAAAAATGAAGAGGAGAGCATAAAGATAAACTGAACTTCCTACCAAGTTGTGTCCTACTTTTGCTGTTTTTCCCCCAACCTCCTCCCTGTCCTCATGCAAGTATACGCCTATGTATAATAATCATTGCAAGAAGCCTAAAAGGAGACAAAGTATAAATATATATTAGAAAAAAATCATCTCCCATAAAGGATGTTCTGTACTGGAGTTTTACTCATGGCCAAGATACAGCAGTAAGATCGATTGCCTATCTGCATAAGCTTGCCAGGTTTCTCTCAGAGCAAACAAGACTTACATGCCAATAAAGCACTGTTATTTTTAATTAACCTGCTTGTTATGCAGTGAAACATCTTCTCAAGTCTGGAATGAAGACTTGCCCTTCTATGCCACCATTAAATATCATTCTAATACATTCCTTTAAGAACTCCCATAGCTGAAAGCACTAGAGACCCTCAAAGTATTTTCTAGGTTGCCTTAGGTTGTTACTTATTTTATTTGCTACTACAAAGCTCCAGATAAAAATATATGATCAGAAGTCTTAATCAACAGTTAACTCAATACCCACATGTTAGATAAGCTACGCCCTTCAGGGTGAATCAACTTTGAATTTCCAGCTCAGCCTACATACAGCTTGCAGCCTACTGGGCCTGTTCAGCCAGCCAGCAACGCACCCTGAGTCCCACTCTCAGAAAGAAACATGCTGTATATTCATTGTATCAGCCTTCTCTTCAGGCCCTTGGGAGGTATGAACACTGTACTAACTCCCAAAGCAAAGCTACACTCTTTTACCATCATGTCATGTTTTACCTTTTGTCATCATGGACACTGTAACACGAAGAAGCTGCATCACCACAGGTACAACACAACTCTCAAGATTTCTCTTTTCTAAGGGCGCTACCTGTATGTAAACCCTACAAAGCAACTCACCTCCTGTCACAGGTATAAGCCTGGAGAAACCATCACTATTGAAAAGAAACTCCTCAAATGTTCTTTAAAACAGTGAAAAAGCCCACTAAACCCGGCAGTATGGAACATTCTAACAAGCTAGTACTGGAAAACACACAAAAAATACATTAGGAATAGAAATTGTTACCTAAGTCTTAGCCACCTCTCTGCATGCCTACTTATTAGTGGATGCAACACGTGCCTGACTTCTACTATTATAATGTCCTGAGTGTCCCTGCACTGCTTCCTGTTTACATACTAAAGTCAGCCAAGTATACACAACAGTCAGCAGGTGATCTCATAGCTTCCAAGCAACCGAAACAAGATTCTTCTAACACTGCCACATGATTCAGCTCTAGCATCTCCACAAGAGAAAGATAAAAAACTGAAGGCCTTCAACACAAAGTAATCTTTATCAATTTAGATCTTTCACCTAACTCTCCATTCAAGAGCAGAATTTTATCCCTGCTGGAAAAGTACCAATTCCCAAAGCTGTTCACACTTACTCAAGCTTCAGATAAGCTATCTTCCCTCATATCTACCTTAATTCTCTCTGAACTCTCTCATTTCTATGACTGTTTGCCACTGCAAGTCAAGTATTCATGGTCTCTGAGCAGCCACCTATGGCATCATTCAGGAACAGGACTGAACATTGAGAACTAACCAACAATGATCAATGGTTACACCTACTTCTCATTCAACCCTTGAGAACCCAGAATGACTTTGGTCAAAATAGAAGACGTCCTTCAACCAAACTGTGCTTTTCTTTTCATGATCAGCAAGGGCTGATGGCTGGATTGAAGGTGTCAATTAGAAGAGACTGGCTGACCTGCTTCAGTTTTGTTGGGTTTTCTTGTTGTTTGTTTTTTTATGAGAAAAAAGAAAAACTCAAACTCACTCAAGTTTTCAACAACTATTTTCTACATTCACCACATGCATCAATAAGCTTATTCCACAGAGCGAGCAAGAAAACAACTGAGATTATAAATATTTTGAGGTTCAGTGAGGAAAGCTGATGCCTATACAGATGTACAAAGAAACAGCCATGCAGCTTAAGATCTTACCTAGAAGGGTATATTTTAAAAGAGTTTATATCATCATGACAAAGTTGACAAACAAACAAGTTAACAAGCTCACTCGCTTCTGAAACAGCTCTTCACAATTACTACCATTGGAGGATCACACTGTTTTCATGAGCTACGTGATCCTGTCAATTTGGGATACTTCTCAGAAGCCCCTAAAACATCACTGCTTTCATGCAGATAAAGTGTTGAACAAAAGCAGCACAAATACCACAAATTCTAGGATGAGGCATTCAATTTTAATTGAGAAATTTTAAATTATATATGCTTTTAACACTTAACTTGTTGGCTCTGTTAGTCTGAAGCCAAGAACAACTGCCTGACTCTCCCATACACCTTCTTGCTAATATTAGCTTTACTCAGTGCCTTCAAAATATTATTCAAGGCTTCTACAATTTGAGTAGGACTTAATTTATGTGTAGCAACATTAAGTCCATTATATTAAGGCCAGACCTTGCAAACACCTTCCACTTCAATTTTATTTGCACACTGAAAAATTGTTCATTATAATAACTTGAACCAACTCACATCAAGTCAGTGGCCATTTCTTTTCAGAGGTTTCATGCTACAGAAGTTTCTGAAACATGCACAAACAGTGGAGAGGCAGAGCAAGTGTCAAGAATAAAACAAACACTATCACCTCAGCACTGCCAACTGCAGGTTTTTAAACACATTTGATGCTCTTAAATTTCAGATCTTAGAGATCTCAGAGATCCTCATGCTGGCAAAACGATCGGATAACATTCAGGTTTGCATAATGAAGATGTTCTTCCAGCCAGTACAAAACGGTAAGTGACACAGTGAGACACTGCAGCTGAACAGAGCAATGCTAAGGCAAGGAACAAAGATCTGCAGTTGACAGAAACAAAAAGCAAATGCTGTGAAAAAACACAAACACCAGAAAACTTGAGAAGAACAAAACAAAGTAATTAAATAAAAAAACAAACAATATTATCATTACAGCAACTCTATTGGACATTTAAAGCAGCCTCACCCTATAACATATTTCAGATCCAAAGCAAGATAATTCACTATTCTGTGGCAGTAATCCTTCCTGAGTGCTGGGAGAAAGGAATTTTTTGCCATCTGGAGTTGTTTTTAAAGCTTTAACTTGGGCCTATTTCCCCCACGCTATGCTATCTTCAGGATCAAGCTGTGGAAGTCATCACAGAATCCTGTGCAATATCACATAGTGTGTGCGTTCACGTCTCAGCTGCACAAGATGAGCAGAAATTCTTTGTACCAAAGCGTTCAAGTGTGTTTTATCCATCACCTCAGGAGCTGCATAAGAAAAAACGTAACATCCAACATGAACTATGGAAGTCCAGCAACCTAGTAGCTCTACTATTGCTGATACTAGAGGAAAAACATTCAATATCTTCCTGGAGTCATGTTCATTATCACCATCTGAGGAATCTAAAGCTTTCTTCAGCTTTGTAAAGTGGCTTTAAAGTCACCCATCACACTGGAGTTTTGCCCTCCTGGCCTCTGCCTCAACATCATCTACAGTGTAGGCACAACCCCTCCAACACCACTGAATGACACAGAGATAAAAACAACAACAAAACAACTTTGCTTTCCACTTGATGTTGGTCAGCTAGAAACTTTGGAGTATCTCACTGCTTTTGGAATTGCACCGTCAGCCACAGCTGGTGCAGCAGAATGCCGCAGTGGAATGTCTTCTCTCAGCATTTTTGGAGCACAACCAACATCGGAATTACCAGTTATAGGAAGCTAACATTTACAATAGGAGTGGTCCCAACTAAGAATTCCTTCTGCTTTTTCCAAGATAAACCACATTTCATTCTTAAGCCATATAGAAATCAAAGACAAACCGCACAGCCATGTTGCCATACTGAGTCTGCTTGCTTGGCTTTAAATAGGAAAGCACAGTTCATAACCCAAAGGCTCAGAAAGCTCCAATTTAATCATTGTACATCTTATAACCTAGGGGGGCTGATTCAGAACAGCCTCAAGGTCAAGCTTCTACAAAGAAAACCCTAAAAAAAAGACAAATGTATTTTAGCAAAGAAAAGTGACACAGCCACACAACACCAGCTGAAATACAACAAGCCTTATTTCTTCCTCACGCGACTGTTGTTCGCTTTTGATCATCACAAGCTATTTACATCTCAATTTCTGCCTAAAGGTTTCTGATTTCCAAACAGCTCTGCTAATGATAAAGAGCCAAAATGGCATTTCTAAAGCCTCTTAGAGCATTTATAAAACCAAAACATTTTCCATTGTACATAGGAAAATGGCTTCTTCATGAAATTTGTATTTGGCAGATACCACTGGGATAACATCTGGGCTTGTCATTCCACAGTACACACATTTCCTCAATTACAGCTTGTGCTAAGAAAAACTCTGGGTGCAGTGCTAGACACCAAGTCAAGAACTGACAACATGCCGAATCTCTAACAAACTGCAGCCCCATTAGTAACTTAACATCAGAAATGCCATGCTGAGAAACAACTTCCCTCCCTTCTGAATCTCATTCTCCAGAGGTTCATTCAATAAAGCAGGAGAGGACAGAGAGGGTGGAAGAGGCTGCTGCCCAACCACACGTGCACACACATGAACACAAGGTGCTTCTGGGGCAAGTCCCAGATCTTCAAGGCTATTATTATTATTATTGAGAAACAGCTTCCAGTGATAATTCTAATGTTGAATTGCGAAACCAGCACTATTTAAACTGCATCTACAGCAAGCTAGTGACAGCTAAAGCAGACACTAAAAAGAATACGTGTGATGTTTCTGTGGACATTCTGTATTCTACATGAACCTTCAGCTGTTCACCGCTGAAAGATGTGAATAGATCAGCTCCATCCACGGCTTCTAAAGCAACTTACTGGTAAATATGCTTAATCTGAGTAGCACTAAGCGTGCTTTTAGACATAAGGGAAACCACATGTTCCAGAACAGAGCCCTAGTATGGAGAGAGAACGTTAGCAGATAAAGGTGAGTAATAGCAGCATAATAACAAATAACTCTTTTTTTCTTTTACAATTAGAGCTAAAGGGAATTTGATATTACCAAAACCAATCAAGATCTCCCTAAGCAAGAGAGTACTTTCCTTGTTCCCCTTTCCGTGCTTTTGATCAATGCATTAAGAAGGGAGTCAGGAAGAGGAAATAACAAAACCAGACTGCAGCTGCAAGGCACAAGGACAGACTGTTTTCCAGTGTTCCCCTTCCAGCAGTGTAAGTCCCAACAGCTTTATTAGCAAAAGAAAGCAAAACACTGTCAGACTTCTCACTTCAGGAAATGTTTTTTTGGATCCTTGCTTTTTTACACCGAGTTAAAGGCTTCTGAAAGAGGCTGCACTGTGTTGGTTTGGAACATCAGATACAAGTTCCACCAGTTTGGGACACTGAACAATATTATCAAGATGATAACACAGGGAAAACATTCTTTTAAGTAAACCTACCTGCACGTCAGTGTTTGCAGAGTGGCCACAGAGCACCCAGGAAACTAAGTCACACCCCATTATTCTGTCAGTAACAAACTACAGCAGGAACTATCTGCAGGGGCTCAGGATGCAGCTGACCTCTACGGGGAGTTACAACTGTTGTGTTAAAGCATCTCAGCACATTGGCTACCATGTTTAAAGCCACACTGGTCAGTAAAAGAACAACAGTCAATCTTTCCTACCCTACATCCCTGTATAACTCACCTCATTTTCCTGCAGTCAATTACTACAGTCTAACCAGCATGCCTTTAAGGTGTGAGAGATCCAGAACGCAGAGATCATATATTCTTCTTTTTGTTCTCTAAGTACCTAGATGGGCTACAGAAGGTACTCCCATGCAATAGTGGATGTTTTGAAGGTTCAAAACCAGAAAAAAAAGGACCAATAATCCCAGAAAAAGTTGATTTGCACATTAAAGACCAGGAGAGAGATTTCTGCAAGTCATGGTTTTTACTTCCCCCCCTTCCCCTCCACCCCCCAAAAGATTTTCTCACAAAGGTTAAAAGCACCAAGTCAAAGCAGTTTTTACTTTATTTAGATACCAGGATTCCAGACTGCACTTCCCCCAGAGATGTCCTTATAGGCACCTATCAGGACAGGGCTCTACATACAAAATAACCAATGACTGGTTACAGTACAAAGTCACATCCACTCTGAACCTTGAGACGCTGAGATATGCTCTGACAAAGCAGAAGCTGGTTTGCAGAACATGCGAGAGTAGAGGTTGTTTGTTTAATTAGCAATGTCCTCCTGTGCCAGAGCACGCAGTTCTTGGCATTCCTTTATCTACAATGCATAGAACACAGATGTGGATTTCAGCACGTTTTGTAACGCAGTGCACACCAAGACAATTAAGTCAGAATGTCAGACCCTGCAGTACGCCTCTGGTTGTGCTCCATCTGTTCCAGGGAGCTTCAGTTCACCAGGCCGCCCTGGGCTATGAGCGCTGATCACGCATGCTCTGCATCTGCAGAATGCCATAAACACGGGCAAGAAAAGAGCAGCTGGACTGCATAGCAAACATTGACACAAGGAAAGGTGTGTCAGGCAGGCAGTGGGCATGCTCATTTCATTTCTAACTCTGTCAGAACCAGTCACATCCTACACTGTAGGAGCTCACAGAATAAGTGTTGCAAGTCAAGCTTAGCAAGCAGATGCTTTTGACTGTACATATGGATTACCTAACTGCAAAGCTGAACCATGGATGGAAGTATTTTAATGATTTCATTGCTCAATTATGTAAATGACTTTAAGCCTTCAATAGACAGGACAACGTACTTAGTCCCTTGATGTATATATAGTTGCAGACTTCCAATTACAAAATTTAAGAGCCTTTAAAAATCAGGAGGCCTTGTTTAATGAGAACAGCTGCACCACCACTGCTGTAACTAGACTCATCACTAGAACCAATAAGCAGCAACATGCAAGTGAAGGATGTGAATACAGAGCATGCTTTAACTCGACTGACAATATGCTGACAACAAAACCAGTGTTGTTTTCTTCCTACAACTTTTAATTCTCAACATGGCACTTACATAGCACATGGCAACTGAGCAAAGATGGCCCTCTCTAAAGGATCTCTACAGAAAGCACGCTTCAGCAGACAAAACAACCTCAACCATCCTGTGGCCACACAGATTGGGGCCTCTCTGGGAAGCAGAGGATGGGGGAAGGGTGAAAGGATGGCCCTTCCTGGCAAGAAGCTGGTTAGAGTTTAAGGATAGCATCAAGTGTCAAGGATAACTGACACATGATGATTGATTGACTCTTTTCACTCACCGTGACAGCAAATCCTTCTCCTCTCCCCCACAGGTGCAGCTGGGATTTATGGGTCTTTACAATGGAAGCACATTCTGGGTCCGGCAGCATTCAACATTCTTCAGGCTTCATCTGGAAGCATCCAGCCACAACAAGAGAAGGCTACAGATGAAGGAACTCTCCCACAAAGGGCCATTCTGACTGGAAGGTCGGGCTGCACATAGCTATTACTTCCACAAACCATGCCGGCAGTATCGTTACACTCAGTTCTATCTCATGAACAATGGCTGTTTCAAGCAAGACGCTTGACAGTGTTTTTATTAGCAAACAAGAACAAAAAGATTTTGTTTTTTGTACTTGTTTTTAATAAAAACCTTTATAATTCAAGAGCAAGACATAATCCAGGCTTACAAAGTATACACACTCACATGGAAACTGCAAGGAAACAAACAGTTCTAATGCATAAAGCAGCAAAAGCTGAAAGAGTAACGCTACTCCCCATCTCCAGGTCAGCTCCCATGTGCCCCAGTCTTTGTCCAGCTTCACATAGCTGCAGCTATAGCCTAATTCCACAGCTGTGGAACACTTGCTGAAGTGTTATTCATACACCCGTGCTCTTTGTAAGGCTCTAAAGTGGAAGTGGGGAATAGGCAGAAAAAAAAGCAGCTACAAATACCTCAGAAAAACACCTCCTCCTGCAGTCCGCTACAGCTCACCATTCCAGCAGCTGAGACTTTCAAACAACTTCACTGGAAGGAAAACATGCTTAAATACAGGGGTAGAGCGAGCATTGCAAAGCAACGCAGATGGGGCAACTTCCATTTTTATATGAGGAGGGGGGAAAAATTAACAGATTACAGCAGACAGTCTGCTTTAACAGATTGCAAGAACAAAATGGCCATCTCCTTTTTTATTTAGGATGCATAACATCTTTGCTTGGCACAAGAGAATAGTCTGATCTCATCCATACCAGGCTGTGACTGACACGTACTCAGTGTGTTTACTACTAAATACACTGTCTCAGCAACTGATGTGTACACAATTGCTCAGACCCTAAAACGAGAAGAACTAGCAATCAAAGCAGATCAGTCAGACAGGGCTACAAGATAACAAGACAGCCAGCCACAAAGTTAAGAATTCCCACCATTAGAAACTGAGTACTTGACAAGCTGTAACACTTCCAGAAATTCCCTGAGACTCCAAACAAATCACTACTTTTCTCTTGGCTTTTTGGAAGCGCAAAGATGGAAAAATATTGCAGTAATCTTTCTTAAAACTGTTGCAATAGCCAGAGTGGAACAACTAACAACCTATACTTACTCTTAACAGCACCCTATAAACCTTAAAATGAAAAGGCATTCTAATTATGTGCTTCGAGTCTTCCACTTCTCCACTGAAAGGAAGATACACAACTAGTGCAATGTATTTCACAAGCCTGCATGCTGAAGTATTTAAAGCAAGAAAGCAGAACTCTTCATTAAAGCAAAGTTTTGCCAAAGAACACAAAGCAGTGAGTTTTAACCACTCCCTGCTGATGACTCTTCTAGACAATTCACATGCAATTAAGAATTCTAATTCCCTACTACCTCCATTCCCTGGTTCCTTCAAGCTTTAACCAAATTATTTCTAGCTGATGAATTCCAAATTGCAAGTTCTCAGACTGAACCAGAAGCTGGTTTGCTTAGGAGGTGCACGTCAGGACAAGTCCTCAGTATGGAAAACTCAGAGGGCACTGTGACACACCTACAGATGCATACTTTGCTGGCTTTTTTCTTTTTTACTTTGACAAAGAGAAGGTCTGCCAGTAAAGGAGGACTTGCACTGCAGCTAGAGCAACTGCTGCCCCTTCCAACCACTCATGAAGACAACAGATCATCCTGAAAGAGGACAAGAGAGCTTTTTGGACTTGTTATGGGCAGCATGAAATCTGTACGGCTCTCATATACAAAAGAAAGACACCAAACAAAAATGACAATGAATAGCAGAAAACCTCAGGTCTCAGCATCTACATGCTGGTTAGAAGTATTTTCATCTTCGTTGCAGGCTTTACTGAAGAGATAGCACACTTCTAACCAACTGATGATGCACAAGTCAGAGAAATAGCCACTGGAACAGCCTGGAAAGATATCAGGAAGCAAAACAGACCACGAAGAGGAAGCCAGTATAACGAATATTGAGAAAAAGAGAGCAAGGAAGACAGTTTGAAGACTACTTGATTAAAAACATCTTATGTCACACCACCTCTATCTCCATGATACCTCTCGCCTGTCCTACCTGTGCAAATTTTACTTTATTAAGCAAAGTTAAATAAGTTTCCAAGCTATACAAATGCTCATCTGGATGCACTAAACTTCCTACCCAGGAAGCTAAGCACTGGCAAGGTTTAAGTCCCACAGCTGGGAAACCAGGGCACGAGAAGGTGAAGAGGATTTATAAATAGTATCAAATACTCTCTTTTTAGCAAAAATAATGAGCACGCAGAAGTGAGTCAGTAACAGCAAGCAGAAAACCAGTCTGAGTAATGTGCTGTCCTTCATTGCAATAGAACCGTGCACTGGAGCAGCTATCACCTTAAATGCCTGTGATACTGGTCAGACCCACAAAGGACTTAATCCTCAAAAATGCAAGTACGCTGCTTGGTAGCTAATTTCAAAGGGGAGGGGAGAGGGAGCCACTACAAGCAACTTAACAAGAACCTCCCTGTTGGAAACAGAGGTGCCCAGCGCTGCTGTTATTTCCTTTACAGCCAGCGCAGTTTAAAACACTGTTAAAGGCAAAATCCTCTGGTTGGTGTTTCCATATAACCAAGCAGAAACAGGTTCAGCAGCTAGTTTGACTTACAGAAAGTATGGGCATGGATCTTCCCACTACTGCCCATGGGAAGACCATGCTGACAGAATGGCAGCAATTCTTCCCACAGCCAACATCGTTCCTTACCAGCCCTGAGACACACGGCTCTTTTTAGCCATTTCAGCCATCTGACGGGTCTCATAAAGGGCAGAAGGACAGAGGACAGATGAGAGACTGTTACTTGTGTAGTGCTGAGACCACAGCAACAAACGTACTTTGCACGAAAAGACATCCTGACAGCAAATCAAGGCTTGATCCGAAATGACACCAGGCGGCTTCAGAGAGATGCTTGTCACCAACAAAACGAGGAAATCCTGTTTATTGCCCCCTGTACCGGGTTACACACTCCTGCTGCTCTTGGCACTCACTCAGGCACTCGCAGGACTGCTCTGTGCACAGGATCACCTCGTTAGCTTGGCAAGAAGTCACACGCAGCATAATCTCAACTCGAGCAACGCAGCAAGAACCGGGCCGGCACAGACAGAGCCGCCACACGCTGCTGACAGTTACCGACCTGCCTTTACAGCTTCATTAGCACTCATTTACTAGCAGCGCTCACCGCGACAGCCGACCGCTCCCGGCCCGAGGGGGCGGCCCGCACCTCACTCCGCGCAGGGCCGCGGGCAGGAGCAGCGCTCCGCGTTGCGTTATGCAGAGGGGATCGGCGCAGCCCTCCCGAGCCGGCGGAACACGCGGATCCGCGGTTGCCCCGCACGGCCCCGCCACACCTGCGCCCACAGCGCCGGGGCCGCGCTCGGCGGCCGCCCCCGCTCGGGGGCCCAACGGCAGCGCCCGGGGGCCGACGAAGCCCGCCTCCCTCCCACCGCCCCCCTCCGTGGGAAGCCCCGGAACGAGCGGGATGTACGCGGCGCCGCCCGCTCCCGGCACTCACACGACGGCCCGCGAGATCATCCACGACACCATCGCGGCGGCCGCGGCGGCGGCGCGTCCCCTCGGCGAGCCGGGCCCGAATGGCCGCGCGCCGCCCCGCCCTGCGCGACACTCCCCGCCCGCCGCCACAGCCCGGCGGCGCCGCGCATGCGCACTGTGACGGCTGAGCGCTGAGGTGTTTCCCGCAGCCCGAGCTCGGCCCCAGGGTCGCGCTGAGGGGAAACGTGACGGCTCCTGCCCGGCCTCATGCCCGGCCTCATGCCCGGCCTGCCGCTGCCCTCCAGCCCCCTGTAGGAGCCGGGCTGTCCCCCTGCCCACAGCCCCCGAGCTTGGTGCGGTAACGTCCTGTCCCTGCCTGATGCGCCTGGATTAGTCACCCGCCCTGTGAACACGGCCGTGAAGTGCCGCCTATCTTTAGACCGAAAAACGAAGACACCCTGTGCCCAACAGTCGTCACGCTGATGCACGAGGAGATAGAAGCAGGTACCATTTAGTTTGATCAGGGAGGAGTGTAACACGGCCCCTTTCTGCACTTCACATCTCTTCCTTGAAGCGCAGGGACCGCTTGGTACAAGGCAGGCTGAGCTGCCCACCTGTATCCACACTTTCCTTCATGTTCCCTCGCTGTGGCCCAGATCAGGGCACAGCTCCTCAGGCCTGGCCTCTGCAGAGCAGCTGTGGACACAGGGACACTGCTGTGTGTGCCAGCACATGGCTGAGCCACATCATGAGCCTGCCAGCTTCCATGGTTATCAATATCAGCATAGAAATAACCAGTTCCAAGGGCTGTGTAAGGACATGTACTTATGTGGGGCGCACAGACTGCTGCCTGCACCTGATCCAAAGCTACAGGTGACTGGGAGGGCACATCTGGGAAGTACTGGTGTCTGTGCGCCCAGTTCTTTCCCTTGTCACTGTGAGGCAGGATGACCCAGCCCAGACACCTTGCTGAGATTGAGGGCTGGCAGGTCTCACCTGACAGGGACATGTGGGTGAAGCTGGGCACTTCATGGTACAGCAGCTCTATATCTGCAGAGATAATACAGTTTTCCTACCATACATGGAGTAGGAATGGCTTACACTCCATACACTGTTGGCTTATTCAGATCAGAGGTTCCATGTCTGCACAAGACGCTTTCAGTTCCATGGGCACGTGCTGGAATTCCTCAAGTGCTCGCACCAGTGAAGTCCAAACAAAGGCATTTTCACTCCTCTGCAGCCTTCAAACACAATTCACGTGGTCAAATGGCTGAAAGTGATTTATGAAAGGAAGAAGTGGGGAAATACGTGAAATGGTTCAACAATTACGGTCTTTGAAAACTTCTGCTGTAGTTGTAGACTGTGACATTGTAACAACAACATAAAAACAAATTTTACTCTTTCTGTGCAGGTATTGAGGTCTTGAAAATAATGATGTTGGCCACCTGGGTTGTCTCCTTAATTGACCTCTACAGAGGGTGCAGAAAATGGTAGAGAGGAATTTGTGGTAAAATTAGAGTATTCTGCTCAATATCCTTATTCTAAAAACAGGCTTACCCTGAACGTATTCTTTATTGCATTCAGTGAAAGCAGAAATCTGAACCGCTATATTTCCCTTGAATAAAGTCCTCTCTAGCGTTGGGCTGAATAAAGCAACCTTGAACAGCAAAGGATTTGAAATATGAATTAGCTCAGAGAGATTACATTTTAGACTCCAGTTCTGTAAACTCTTCTGCAGAGGCGGATCCTGCTGCCTGCATAACACTGCACTGGAGTCTGTAGCATTCCAAACCATCTAGAGCAAACTGTGAGATGAGAGCTCTACTTTGGATCCTATTAAAGAACCATATAGTAGATTTCTATAAGCAATTATGTGTTCAGTCATCTCAGAGAGCCCTTCTAGGAAGAGAGTGATACTCTTTCTTATGGTCCAAGAGAACTGTATGCATCAAATCCATAGCTGCGTATTCTATTTTGTATAAGGTATGTTTGAGAGAAAACCACTCTTTATTTTGAGCGAAGACATTTATTTTTCTTGTGTTTGTTGCCATGGCAATACTGTCTCTGGTGAAAAGCTGCATTTACATTTAAAGAGGCAATTTTTTTAATTTATTTTTTCAAAGATAAAGGCAGATGGATCCTAACAGGAATTCATCTTCCTAAGGAGGTTGCTTTGTTTCACAGAACATTTTGAGACTGAATTCAGTGCAATAAACCCAACAAATGTTGGCCTGATCCCCAGGAGACAGACATCAGGATGCCACATGGACTTCCTTGTTTTGTAGCTTGTATGGAATGAGAATCCATTGCCCTGAACTGCAGAAACACAGGGAGTGGCACAGCAATTAAATCCATACCATGTACTTATTCAGACCTGGGATATGTCTTACCCATACGTCTATTTTTATGTAAGGAAGACTTACAGCTACCTATAGGATATTTTTAAGTCCTGCACAAAAGCCACGTAATGTATCTAGAAGTCACTTTAAATAGTTTTAACAGGATTTAGAAAATCTCTGGTGAAGATCAACAGCCCTCCATTTTCTTCAAACTACTTTTGTGTAATAGAACGTAGGCATACAAACATTAATGTTTAACTTTTACCTCCTTTAGAGGCAAATAAACATTCTTTTTCTATGTGGCAGCTGTGAAAACAGGAATTGAGCAATGTTTAGGAAGACACAAATTGGTTTTTGGACTATAGAGTTTTTGGGTTCTGTCCCCTTGCTGTGAGGATGAACTCCCTGCAGAGAGCACGGCTTCCACCGCTGCTCCCAAAACATTCATATGTTAATTGCCTTGCTGTTTTTTACTTGTGTTGTTTGACGGGAGCAAATTCTAAATACATATCAGATACAGGACAAGTTGAGGTTTTCAGTTGGGGCCCCAACAAGCAAACAAACCCAACAAGCCATTGCCCCAGTTATTGAATCATAGCAGAGATGTCTGCTGTTTTGGAGCCAGAATACGGATCAGATGATACAACAAAATACAGAATGGATGTACAGATGATTTTTTCTTACATTACCCTAAGTTGATATTGCTTTTAAAACTTACTAATAATGAAAACACTGTTAAAATTTGTGGTTTATGCTTCTCAGATATTTAACTAGTCATGCATTTTCCCATGTATGAGACTAATAGTAAAGGTTAGCTAACTTTCACTATCTGATATTCCTTTTACTTGCTTCTATATTCATTAATAAGATTCTCCTCCTGAATTCTGCAGATGCACCTGCAAATACAAAACTTGAAAGTTCAAATAACAAGATTGTAAGATGGAATGATACAAAGAACAGGATGAGAGATTTATGTGCCCCCCAGGACTACAGAGGGATGTCTAACACCCTTCATTGACCAAAACAGCCCTTCAGTCAATGAAAAGCCAAAGCATTTCCATCATTTCAGCACAATGTTCTGCTTTGATTGCAGAACAATAGAACATCATCTGGCATTTCAGTTAGAATATTATCTGATTAAAAGTGCAAATATTAGATTTTCTATGCTTACGTTTCATTTGCACTAACAATTTACTGTGCTGCTGAAAGGTCTGTTGTACAACTGCTGATTAATTGTATCAGTTTTTGAAGACTAATTGCTAAGGAGGTTGCAATGAATTAAATGCCTCCGGTTCCTTGTTTTGTAGCAGAAACAGAAGAGCAGGAAAGCACCCCTTAGAATCTCTCTTTTTTTTTTTTCTTTAGGGAAATGTGATCTGAAAAGGAAGGGGAAAGTTCAGAACAGTTCCTTTAGAGATTTGTATTTCTGGCAGCAGTCATTTGTCCGTTTTACCTTATTGCTTCCATTTGGAGTTTGAAACATATGAGATGCAGCCCTGGAAGGGCAAGGAGAGGCAACAGGGAGGAGCTAATTTCCAAACTGTTGAGAGTATCTGAGAGAGACTCTTTACAAATCAAAGAGTGCTGCTATACCTATCAATCCCCGTCTCCGGTATTAATCAGCTACAGTTAGAATGGGTTTTGACGTGTATTGCACACAGACCTGCAAGCATTACCAGTTCGGTAAGTGTAACCACACTCCAGAGTTATGCTTAAGTGCATCTCAATAGGGAGTCCACAAGACAGATTCGTATAAACTATTTTCCCTGTTTCAATGTAGAGTGACATTAAAGATGCTAAACTGTTCAAAAGCTGCAGCTGAATGTTGCAGTAAATATATGCCTCTCTCATGAAAACAAATCCATTCCCAATAAAGAGACACACACGCCGGTATCTGATGATCCACCCTCTCTGTGTATTGAGACATAAACAGGAAGGCAGAATGTAGCTTTGGTCTAGGTAGTATCATTTCAGCTATATCCCATTGCTCATTGTGATGCATCAAATGTAATGATTATAGCAATCTGGTGGAGATTTTTAAAAAATACACTTTCTGCATTTGATGTTTCTGATCACAACAGAAAACTTACGCTATTTTATAGTCTGCTGACTAAGCTCATCTGCGCACCAGCTGCATTTTATCAAGGCACAACGTTTGCCTTTTGAACTTGCTGCTATATTTTACTTTAAATGAAGATGAGATATACATTCTTTGGCAACATTTAGAACCTTGTTCAGCACAATATCCATTTGCAGAAAGTCGTAGCCTCCAGCTAAATGGAACATCAACCCATGGCCATCAGCCCAAAAGAGGTAGGGGCGAAAAAATCCTAGAAACAGAAAAGACACCAAGTTTGTCTGATGAAGAACCATGTCATTTGGTCAGATGTTTGGCCTACCTGAAATCGTGCAATTTTTCTAGGCTATTTTTACTACTCATTGTCCTGCTAGGAAGGTTTTTCTAGTATCAAATTTAAGCTGAGTCAATGGGCAGTCAGAACTTTTTATCCTGTCTCCCCTGAGCACGGAAGGAAGATTGTTATTTTCCTTTTGCAGCAACTTTAAAACTGAAACCAGTACTTAAATGATTGTAGCTTTCCTGGAAGGAAAAAATAGGAACCCCAATTCTCATGGCACATTTTCTAGACTTCCATTAGATTTCATTCTTTTTCAAGGAGCACAGCCCAAAACCACACTCATAACCCCAGAATAGAGCTGAAGGACATACAGCAAGTCAAAAAGCTGCCAGCAAAAGGCACTGAGCTGTTGTGAAAAGGAAAAGAAAACCCCTCTTGCACTGCGAAACAGTATGATTATCTAGAAGAGTTATCCAGATAGACCACAACTATGAGCCATAATAGCAATTCCTATGTACAACCTAAAGCTACTCTTAAAAGTTATTTATTTATTTAATGTCTGCACCGTTTATTTATTTTTTTTTTCTGAAACAAATCAAGTCAGAAACTACTGACCACCAAATGCATTTCAGGAAGCTGCTTTATGATGCCAGCTTTTTGGTATCCCAAATTTTGTTGGAGCGGTGCTTTGTTTTTTCATTCCTTGGGTTTTTTTGCCCTAAGAACTTTCCTCTGCATTCTCTCTCGATATGGGGAAAGAGGTATTTTGTTGCATTGTTTTTAAACAGATGTTAAAACTCTGTATATCAAATCATTTCACCAGATTTAAGTTCAAAACACAGAACTCCTTTATTTATATTTTGAGCCAGATCACCTTTGTTTTCCAGGAGAAGCACTGCATGTAGAGGACATTGACTTGAAGCCATCAGAACAGTGAGATATTCTTATCAGTAAATAATTTTCCTCCCTAGAGGAAACTAAGCACATGCTTTTAAACTTTGAATTTGTATTTAGTTTGCAGACAGTGGTTCTTGGTAGCTCTAACTGATACATTGAAGAGCTCTTTTGCATCTGTTACAATCATTTTAGATCCTCCACAACAATTTATGCACTCTTAAGTCAATTTTCTGACAAAGTTCATTCCTACCTTGCAGGAAACAAGTGTTTTCTTTTTATATAGAATGTAGCTGAGCCCAATAATACAGAAAACAAGCAAACAAAGCTTATATAGAAATATACTTTATGTGTTTTCTTGTTTAGTATTGCTTCAACTGGCAGATACACATAGCAAAATATATCTTCTTCTCTCACAGGTCCAGTACTTGAAATAGAAACCATTTATTTCTACCTTAACATCCCTTGTGGCAAAGAAAACAATTTTTAGTCTTTTTCTCATTATTTTAGTGTGACATTACCAGCTAACGTGATAAGTTTGAGTATAATCTTGTATATTTAGAGCACAACTGCACAAACTGTTTTAGACATTAGCAGTAATTATCGAAGGTCTGAAGCCTGTCTGGGGAGCAGGGGGAAGCTCACACAGGAATTTCATGCACTGCTGGAAATCCCTACCAGAATGTGTTGTTTGTTTCAGAAAGCAGCTAAAAGATGTGCCTTGTACTAGGAACTTTGCCACTGCCCTTTTCCAAGCAGTCTTTTAGTTCTTAGGAAAGTTGACTGCAGTTCCTCTGTGAAAAACGGAGCACAGACAGTCTCTCAGCCTGTCTAGACATTCTGGATACTGAGTGTTTAATGTCCTGGTATAACATAGCTGGACTATAGCAGTGGAAAGTGATGAAGGCAGGAAAGACAGCAGGCAGAAATTCTGGTTTAGCAGGCAGAAATACACGACTGCTTTAGCTGCTCCGTACTGGTAGCCTGCAAGAGGCTTGGGAACAATTGCCTAGATTATGTCAAGGAAGCTTTGTCTAGACAAATCACAACTTCTTACCACAGAGCTACACCCTTTTTTGGATGCCTATTTGCTCCAAGAAGTAGTTGGAAAGTACTATTAACTATCAAAAAAATCAACACTAAAAGTCACAGTCCAACAAGTCCAAAATGGGAAACAGGAGCTGGCTTGTTATGTTTTGCTTTTAGCCATATTCCTACATGGATTCCTTTCTTTCGCATGCTCTTTTTCATTTTTGTCGTTCTTAAACACAGTTTTAAGGAACAATTCACCAAGATCCAAAAACTAGAAATAATACACAGGAAAATGTACCTCAGAGGGCAACCCAAAAGTGAGGAACCTCAATAATTGATCTCTGAAGTGTTCAGGAGCTGCACAAATGATTGATGTACAACATTTAAGCACATTAATTAGCTGAATGAAGAAACATGAAATAGCCGTTATGCCTTTAAGTGGCTGTAGAATTCAATTAAGTGGTTGACCCGCTTGGTTCTCAGGTACAAATCAAGCACTATGTTCCATGAACATTATCACCAAGGAAGTTTTGAGCTATTGCAAAAATTGGAAGATATTTTAACTTATTGCATTTTCCTGCAGATGATTTGCATCACAACTGTAAACACCACTAAAATCTCTTGTATTAATGAGTTCAGTCTTCAATTGGATTACCGGCTACCACAAGGTGTGTGCTTTCAGCCTCATTTTATGTAACAAAGATCACTTAAACAACATGAAACATGAAGTGTTGCATTGCTAGGACGCAGCTTATACACAGGCTTCAAAGCAGACTAAAACATGAGAAAACTGGAGATACTGTGAGACTTCAAATCCAACACAAGGCGTTTATTATAACCATTTCCTTGAACTATCATTCTGTCCTTCTGTTGTCACTAATTCTAGAAGGAAAAAGGCAACGGATTTGCATTAGGTCAGGGCAGATGGATGTGCCAAATTACAGATTTAATAAGAGCAGTTTAAGGCTTCTTCCTACTAAGGGACTGTCACTCCTGAGTCCGGAACATTGGTGTAGCCACAGCAGCTGGCTCACTACCTTCCTTTACTGCCTTTCTGAATCATCTCAAGTAAAGCTCATGTCAATTCTGATTCAGGAAAATAGCTTCACCTGAATTACAAAGCCAGCAGAACCAATTTCCCGGCATTTCCTGAAGTCCAAGTTACCTACTGAGGTTTTAGATACAGGCCAACTTATGCCAGGGAAGTTTTTGCCTGTTTTGTTCTCTCACTATAGCAAAGATTACTCAAATGCTTTATAATTTGGAGTCAAATGTGGTTGAAAGAGAAAGAAATATGAGAGGAGATATTTGTTACCAGAGCCCACTAGTATTTTGGCCTATTACTCTTGAAGCATGATCGATATCTAAATACAGGTGTAGATGTGAATCATTAGTACAGTAGTTTGGCACCCACTGAGTTCCTGGATTTAGGATTTGATACTAAGAGCAAGGCTACCTTCAGATCATTCAAGGGAGGGAGGTGAGTCTCCTGAAGAGCCCTTGGGCAATTGTGTCCTGCATGTCCTACCTGTTGTAGGTATGTCAGAATAAAACCAACATCCAAAGAATTTCAACCTAAAGCTGCTATCAGAAAAAGCCCTTACCTCCAGAAACATCAAAGCCCCAGCAACTCGCAAGTAAACTGAAGAAATTCAGTAGGAAGGAAGTTACCTGCATGAGAACAATGACACAGTCCTTAATGCTGATCTCGTTTTTTTGGAGTGCATGAGAGGCTTTATTTGAGGTTTGAGTATTAATCAAGCTTTAATGATTTTGCCTCCTGAGTCAGGGTTGCTGAAGGTGCTCACAACACTTCAAGCATTCAGTTGAGACAGAAGGTTTTAGTCCCTCTTTTCCCCGTGTTCCCTTTATTAGTCAGGGTCTCATATAATACATTAGTTACTCCCAGTGAGGATAAATATCTTGGTCCAGCTCCTAATGCAAAGAGAATGGATACATTTATTTTAGTGGTAATTATAAAGTGATTAATTAGGCATCATTAATTCATCACACAATGAGATTCTACAAAGAGTCTGAGTGACTAATACATACTAACCTGGGGTGGATCCTTCACATACAGAAGTAAGAATTGTTTTCACAAGTGCTTTTCTTTTTCTTACTATTGTCCATCTGCTGGTTTTCAAAGCCTCATCACAGTAAAAAGACAACAGCATTGTTGTGTTATATAACAAGAAATAAAATAACCCATAAAGTTGGTGCTTTAGGAGTTTGTGTGGAACAAGTATATCTACAGTTATACTGCTACCTGACGCACTGTCAGCAGCAATGAAACACCGGCCTTAGATAGCTTAGTTCTGAGTAGGCAGATAGAGTGGTTAATGCCTTAAGAAGTCAACACGTTTTTGAGGGGATGCACAGAAAGCTATATTTAAGCTGAAGGTGTCCATTCACGAGAAGTGTTCAGTATCAGGTTGGACAAGGCTTAGATCAAATGAAAGATGTCTCTGGTCTCAGCAGGGCATTTGGACTGGATGATCTCTAGGGTCTCTTCCAAACCACTCTGTGATTCTCTAGTTTATTCCACTTAGTCATCCATCTTTCGGTTATTCCTCGTGTTACAAACAGAAAGACTAATGTGGTGGAAGGGCAATACAAGAATGAAACAGCAAAGGGACCAGCACAAATGGGATGGTACTTCAAAGGAACACAAAGGTGCTCACCTGTCTCTAAAGATCACGAGGGATCTCCAACCAGAGATCAGTGGCAGTCAGCCCTTAAATGGGGTCTAAGACAGATGCAGACAGACTCCACCTCTTCTGCTCACACAGCTGGACTGCCTTCACAGTGCTCCCAGGGCTGACTCCTTTCCCCAGGTGCTCAATCAGTGGTTCAGGCTGTGACTCAGCAGATACCACACACCTCATTAACTGAAAGAGAAAGAAATGCTAGAGTCAGAGCATGTTTTGTTTTCATCTCAGTTGCAAATTCACTCTAAAAAAACCCCGCAGCATTCCATATCGTTGTCAGCACTGATAGAGCGGCACCATGTGAACTGCAATGTTTTCTCGTACAGATGTGGTTGGAGCGATTTGCAAATACAATAAGCTGAAATCTTCCTCCTTTGTGTGCTGTAGCCACAGCTAGGATGACATTGAGGAAGTCCTGCAGGCAATACCTGGGTGTGGAGAGCGGTGGTGTATTTACCTGCAGTGTAAACATTGCAGTACATTTGCAGCCCTTTTAGAAGTAAGAAGTCTGATGCACAGGAAAGGATCAGGATTGGTCAACCAACAGCTCTGAATGCAGCTGCAGCTGTAGACAATCAGAGATAAGCAGTAGTGAGTCACTGTATGGGATGTTAGTGGGAGAGCTGGGGATGTAATCCTACAAGACCCATCTCTTCTGCGGTGCATCTTTGTGCTTTTTGCATTTCCCTCTGCACCTGCATTGAATAGATACCTTAAAGGTTGTGTCTGTAATGTCGTTTTCCTTTCCTTGGTGAATTTTTGTTGCTGTGGAGTGGAAATAGCCATTTCTAAATGAAGTGTTCATCTGTATGCAGAAGGTGCAATTACTGCCAATACAGGCTGTGTTGTGCTTCAACTTGAAAGTTAGAAATAGCTCCTTGTAAAGATCTTAATTTTGCAGCTGACCTATGGATATAATATCAGGGATGGAGGACTGAAAATATGTGGGTATAAATAAGTAATTTAGCAGTCTGTGACACTTCAAGGATGCCATTAGTAACGTTCCATGTATGACAGCTTTTTAGGTGATAGAATGCCCAGCTGAAGTGGGGTAAATAGCCATAGAAGATATTTGTTGGAGATAGAAACAGCACTATTAATGTCTTTTCAATTCCAGCAAAAGATGGAAGATGCTGTGATTTCAAACTCATGGAAACAGCTTTTCTCATTGCTTGAAAGAATAGAAGAAAACTGATTTTTTTTTTGTATCCCTCACTTTCCTATTCCTATCCCTTTATGGCAGGACAGAGTTGCTTCCCTCAGGTGAGCTCAGGTGTTAAATGTTGGTTATATTTGGGTGAGAAAGGATTGAGCCAGCAAGCCGTGTCTGGCATCAGTGTCATTTTTGGGATGGATGACTTTTTTTTACCTTGCCTTCTAATTTTGGTATCTGAGTCACTCAGTTGTGGCACTTAGTACTGAAGTTGTACTAGTGCTGGATGTATGTGTAACAGGAGAGTTTCCTTTAAGAACAGCCCCCTGCCCTGGGGCTCAACTTCAAGCACTTCAGACACAGGATGCTGAGGTGGGAGGTGGGCTGAGAGGGGGAGAAGCACCCACGGAGCAAGAGGAAATAGTTCTTGATGTCTGAGATGTGGCAGGGACTGCACAGAAATGGCAAGAGCTGGACTGAGTTTGAGTTGGGTTGTGCAGAGAGAGGGGGTATGGCTGAGCCTGTTGGGTTTGTGGGTCTGATGCTTGGCTCAGAGTCCCCACAGCTCTGGAAATCTGGGGGAAGAAAGAGTATCTTCCCAAACAAATGGTGATTTATTTATTTAGTAGGGAGGAGCTGTAGAGGCAGTGAAGTGCAGTAATGGGATTCCTCCTGATCTCTGGATTTTGAGACATTTCACTTGGATTTTGTTTAGTATTCTCCAAGCTTGACAACTTTGGCTCTGTTTTGGTGTTACCGGTCTCTGAGTGCTGCTGATATTTAAAGTCTTCAGTACAAGTATTTACATGAATAGTGGTCAAGGATTTAAAGGAGGTAATGCTTTGAAAGGGGGTGATTATTGATCGGTCTGACTCCTGCAAAGGCTTCTGAGGCAGGAAGAAATCCTAGTGTAGTGTGATATAATAGAGCACAGAGTATTTACAAGCTGGTCTCTGCATCTTTAAGGCTTAGGCCCCAGCACAGCACCATTGCTTTAAGTTCTGCTGCAGATGGAGGCTGAGCTGATTCATCTGCATGCTGAGCACTCAGTGCTCTTGCTGTTTCCAGCTCTATGAGGAGATGGATGGTAAAAAGAAGGAAGCAAAGAAGGTGTTGGGAGGTGCGCTGCAGAGCTGGGCAGAGGGCTGGATGGCTTTGCTTGGCACCTGGAGTTAATGACATTAGTTCTGAACTATGCTGGAACTTTATTCTGGTGTCATTGCTTTGAGAGGTGATGACACCAGATTTATTTGGAACAAATAAAACAGTACTTGATTCTTAATACTCTGAAGTATTCTCGTTTTCATAGCACTCTATGATAAATTCCCCAGCTTAGCCAGTTGCAATCACGTAACTCAGCTTTTTTGGCATATTTTATGGTTTGTTGCACATTAATGTAATCTACTTAAGTGTATAATTCAGTAATAATCTCAAATTACTCTTTGGCTAAACAAGAGGGAATCTAATAAAACTATAAAGACTTTTGATATGAGTAATACTTATTTGGTTGCCCTCGTAGCTGCTTTTAATACTTGTTATTCATAAAGTGTTCCACACTCATCTAAGTGTCATTTTGCTCATTCTGCAGGTTTTTGCTCAGTGGTTTCATTACCTTCAAATGAAGGGCTCATTTTGCTCAAACATGATGTGTTTTAATTCTGCAGGTTCCATAGGATGTATCTGTGCATCCTCAGTCCGGTGCTGCCGGGCAGCTCTGGGTTCTTACCTTGTGTTATATCTTGTGAGATATTCTGATACTCCTTGTTGTTCTCTTTCTTTAATTAACTTCTCTTGGACCAGAAGTTATTTGTTCAACTGAAAAATAGGGGCATGTGCTGGGCTGGCACTTGTGAATGATTGCTCTCACCTCACAATCTATTTTTCAGTAAGTGCACTATTCAAATTTGCTTTCCAGCATTAGATGAGAGATCATTAACCTGCCCTATTGAAAGCAGGCATTCCAGCAGAGAGCAGGAGTTCAAAAGAGCTGCTTTGCTTGATATCAAGCTGGAAAATACCTTAAATTTCAGTCTCAGTGTTACTGCACAGGCCAAGTAGAACAACAACGAATTGAGATGAACCAGTGTGTAATGAGGCTGTGCGTTGTGGCAGGGTCTGAGCGCTGAGTGGAGGCACGCTGTGCTCAGTGCCTGACGGTGGTACTGGGTGCTGTGGGACGAGGCGATCTGAGTGCTGGGTGCTGTGGAGCTCGTGCGTTTACCAGCTTGTGAGGGATAAACGTTCCCGTACAGCTCTGTGCTGGCAGTAAGGAAAGATGGATGCTTGGCCGCTTAGATAACACACATCTAAACTGGAGGGAAGAAGAGGCAGTGCAGCTTGTAGATCCAGTCTCGAACTGGAAGCCGTGATTCGGCTGTGCCAACGGCACCTGGGCTCCCGGTGCTCGGCTCCCAGAACGCCGTACCCGAGCCCGGTGTCTGAGCTCCCCGGCACCGCTCCTCCATAGGAAGAGAGCGAGGCGCGGGCAGAACCTCAGCAAGGGGCCGTGCCCGCGGCCCTTTTGCGGGGCCGGTCCCACGGTCCGCCCGGAGACCGGCCCTGCGGCGCCACCGCGTCCCCGCTCCGCCGCTCGGGGGGACGGCGCAGGGCCCGGGACGGGACGGGCCGGGTGGCCGCACCGCCCGCCTCTCCCCGCCGTGCAGGTGCCGGCTGTCCGGGCCGTGCGGGGCGCCGAGCTGCCCCCGGGAGCCGTGAACCCCGCAGGGTCGGTGCGCGTGGGCCGAGCCCCGCCGGACTCTTTGCCGCGCGGCGGCCGTTCGCCCCCTCCCCGCGCGCTGCCTGGCGGAGGGAGACGGCGCGTGGCGCCGGTCGCCATGGCAGTGGGCTGCGTGGGCGGAGTGGTCGGGGCCGCAGCGCGGCGGTGAGCGAGCGCGGGAGGGAGGGAGGGAGCGCGCGCCCCCGGCCCTCCCCCGCCCCGCGGTGTTTGCGTCGCGCTGCAGCGGCGGAGCGGCCCGGAGCGGCCCCCGGCGCGGCCCGGCCGAGGGGCGCGGACCCACCGCGCCGAGGGAAGAGCCCCGCGCTGCCCCCGCCGCGCGCCATGGGCGGCCCGTAGGGCGGCGGAGCGGGCTCGGCGGCGGCGGCGCTGCGCGGCGGCCATGGCGGTGGCGGTGGAGACGCGGCCGGAGCTGGTGGGGAAGCGGTTCCTGTGCGTCGGCGGCGGCGAGGAGCCGGCGGAGAGCGGGCGCTGGCGGGCCGGGGTGATCCGCGCCGTCTCGCAGCGGGACTCGCACAGCCCCGACCTGGCGGTAAGCGGGGCCGGGGCGGGGGGGCGGCCGGGCCGGGCCCGGCGTGACACGGCCCCGCGGCGGGAGGGCGGGTGGCGCCGGGCCCCGGCGGGCGCTCGGGGAACGGGGCCGAGCGCGGGGAGTTCCGCACGGGGCTCGGCCGGGCCGAGGGGACGCGGCGGCGAGGAGGGACGAGGGAATGTCATTGTTCCGCTCCTTTTATGTCCGCTGTCACCGCGCGCTCCGAGGCGCGAGTACGGGAGCGGGGGGCACGGCCGCCTTTCCCGGGGGCAGCCGCGGAACGCGCGGTCGGTGAGGCGGCGCCGTGCCGTGCCGTGTTGTGCTGTGCTGTGCCGTGTTGTGCCGTGCCGTGTTGTGCTGTGCGGGCTGCGGCGTCTCGTTCCCCGCTTTTGTGTCGCTCGGCGCTTCTGGAAGCGCGGTCGCACGCACCGCTGCGGACGAGATCGGGGCGCTGCGTGTGCCGGGGGCGCTGCTGTTGGTGTGGGGCCGTCGGGCGAATGGCCCCGGGGGTTCCGGGCCGCCGCTCCGTGTGCCGGGCAGGGCTCGTCGCGCTCCCTGGGGCTCCGGCTTCCGCACGGCCCGGGCTCTGGGCTTTGTTTGGAACGCAGAATGTGTGCAGCACCTGAAACGCTGCTGCTTTCCTGGGCTATGCTGTGGTTGTTGGTTGTTTCCTCGCTCTCCAGATGTAACTCACGTTGCCCGTGGCCATCAGTGCGGTGCCCTGTGTCTCAGCTTTGGCTCTTTTGAGTGTGGCCCTCAATACTTTGTGGAGCCTGCTCTGGTGTTCTCACAGGGCAGGATTCCCCACGGCCCATATACAATAATGGAAGAGCTTCATAGTGGGCAGGGAGTTATTTGCTGGTATTTGTAAGGCAGAGCCGTAATTTGTGAACTCTACGGGTAGAGGTGCTGTAAGGAGGGCTAAAGGGAAGGGCACTCAACCAGAGCGTTTTGGGACTGTGCCTCCAGCTCAGCAGGTACCAGGTACCGCACTGCTGCCCACTGTGTGTGTGTGCTGCTCTTGCAAACTTTGGTGGCCCAGTGTTCTCCTCCAGCACTCTTCCCTTACAGGCTGGTACCAGGCTTCTGGAGCATCGCAGGGCACAACGTGTGGCTCTCTTGTTGGCCTGTTCTCTGTCCCCAAGGCAGAAGCAGGTACAAATCATAAAGGGGGGAGGAAGCTGTGATGAGGCTTCTGTTGACAACAGGTAGTTTCCTGGGTCAGGCTGTCCTTCTGCACTAGTAATTAATCTCTCTCTAGTTGATATTTGTCAATGTGAGCAGCCTCTTCCCCTGCTCCCCTGTGAAGAACAGTGGCATTTTCCTGTCAGGCCTGGTTCTATGTGTAATGTCTGTGAGAGCTGCTCCAAGGCATCCATGGCTTCTGTTTTTAGGTGGCCATCCCTGTGAGCAGCTCCAGACCCTTCTGCTCCTCATTACTGGAGTGAAGTGGTAATTCCTGCTGGCAGTTTCACTGCAGCCCAGGGGCTTTATATCAGAGTGCCAATAGGCTTCTGGTCCCTCTGAGATGGATGGCCTTGATGGAATTACAGACAGTGCCCACCTCTACAAGGAGGGCATTTCTGAGGCGGTTCCAAAGCATCTGGTACTGAATTACCTCTTCATTGTGGCTTCATGAGCACTGCCTTTTGGTTAGCCCTGTGTGGGTATGGAGAGGTGATGGGAAATGGGGTGGGTGGTGCATAAAGGTGGGGTTGGGGGTGAGAGAAACAGCTGAGAGCTAACAGAAGCACGGGTTGAAGTGTCAGCGTTTGGAAATGGGTATATATGGACTAACAGTTCTGTGAATGTGAAGAATCTTAGGGATGTGTGGGCAAACTTGGAAGCAAGTGAGGTACTTAATAATGGTAAACAGCCACTGGGCTTCATAGAAGCGCATCTGCAGGAAACCAAGCCTTGTTGGTTGTGCTGGAGCAACCCATTGCATCTGGAGCTCCAGATCTGAATGCTGGACCACCCGCTCTGTGGGGCAGCAGGCACATGGAGGCTCCAGTTGTGATATACTAAGTGTCAGGGCTGTATTTTGATAAATACTGGAATATTTTCATAGTTGAAATTACTGTCCTGGTAGGAAGATGAAGTCAGTTACTTGTTTTTGTCTTCCTAAGATGGCTTTCTTATTCTCTGCAAGCATGTTAAGCAGTTGTTCCCTTGCAATGTAACTTGTATGTTGTCTTTGGCTTTAAAAACAAAACAAAACGACCTTTTACAAAGACAGGAAAATGCTACTTTGTCTCTTCTCTTGTTTTATGGAAATGTCGGTTTACCTGTTGGACACTCCTATGGGGAACATGGTGTGCACATGAGTGCTTTTGGTTCTCCTGGAGATGAGTGCTCTTGCTCCTAAATGCTGGAGCCCTTCTTGCTTGGGTTTGGAATCCACGCCTCCTTCTTAGTCATCCAGTAGTGTGTGCCGATCTTTTAAAACACATACTTGCTATGCAGGTGCAATATGCATAATTGAACCTGGTGGTTTTGTTGATGATTTTCATGGTCTGAATTGCATTGTGTTAGCTGGGCCTCTTGACCTTCATTCCTGGTGCATGAAGAGTATTTATTTAAAAGCACACAAATAAAAAACCACAGGCCAATAAAGTTTTATTTAAATACACATCTCTGTATGTCAGTAGCTACTGAAATATATATATATATTTCATATATATACTGATATATGAATATATATATGATATATATATCACATATATACATATACTGATATATATACACATATATATCATAATACAATATATATAATATAATATATTTTATATATATATATATATATATATATATATATACACAGAAATATATATATTTCAGTAGCTACTGACAGAATTCAAAGTACTTTTCTGCTTAAGTAACAGCAAATGTTAGTGGAGGTAGCCAAGAATTGTATTTCTCCTTACTGCTAAGTGCCTGGAAAAGGCTGCGTGTTGCTGTGATGGCAGCGATAAGCCAGAGCAGAGAAAGAGCCGGCCAGGATGAAGGAGGAGGGGCGCTGCCATACGATCCCCTGCTCTCTGCTGTCCTGTAGCAGTTCCTTTCTAGGGCACAGGTTGGAAAATGCCTATTGAGTCACTTCTGCCAAGATTTGACGTGGTCATGGCTGAGAGAATTTCCAGTATTGCACTTAAAAAGTGTTAGTTTAGTGGAGTATGTGTGTATATATACTTACATTTTAAATCCATTTAATTATTTTACTTTTTGGAACTACTTCAGAGTTCTGTTACCATTCATGGTTTGCAGCTGCATATTGAATATACTCACATATCCTGCCCCTTTTGGAGTTTTTTTGCTAGCCTAGGACATGGGTGAGAACTTTCATTTTTCAGTTATCCCTTTCCGCTGTGATAATCTTTCTGGTTATGGGATCTGGAAAATAGCAGCCTAACCACACCTCTCTGTGTATTTGTTGATTATACAAAGGGCAGCTCTCAACTGAAGTTTGGTGATTGCAGTGTGGCCTTGTCACACAGTCACACGACTGTGCTTCTGCGTTATGCTTCTTTCCTGCCATACGTTGATTTTAGGGCACTGTTTTGTGTGTTCCCCACTTTCCTTTCACTAAGCTACTATTTAAGGAGAAGCTGAATGTATTATTATTATTTTAATGTGTTTGAATTATTCTGTTTCAAGACAAAATGTTTTTCTTGTTCCCTATTTTAGAATTACATGCTTAGCAGCTCTTACTTGTTAACCTTGTAACATACTGAAGGATGCAGGAACGTCTTCCAAAAATATTCCACAGAGTAAATAAAGAAGTATGCTTTAATGTAGTTGTGTGTAGCTTGGTGGTGGTTAGGGGGGTTTAAAAATACTGCATGCTTCTCTGCTAGCATCTGGGGTAAAGATGAAGAGCAAGTTGTTGGTGAGGATCCTGTCACGTTATTTACTCCAGCTCTGGGAGATGATGCTAAAAACATGCCAGGGTTTGTCACATCACTGCTGCCTCTGGATCCAGACAGGGGATGTTGTTGCAGGATGTGTGTTGCGTGAGTCCTGACTTTGGTTTTGAATGAGACTGAAAAAGCAAAAAGTAACAGCAGGGATTTAGATGATTTTCAGTTGTTTCTACTATTCTGGATGAGCGCAGAAGCCAAGCAGAGCTTTGTGCGTTATGGTGCGTATCAGCTGGGCAATCTTTTCTTGGCTCAGCAGTAAAGAAAACTTCCTGTTTCCTCTCTGTGTTTCCAATAAGATTGAGTTTGTCATCCTGTGTCTGTGAATGTCACCTCATCTGTCTCCCAGAGTTAGTGCGGTTGGTATCCAGTTTCCTGGTAACCTCACAAAAAGATCAAATGCGGGAGCACTCCTGTGAAGCCAGCTGTGGGGCTCAGTGCTTTGTGCTGCCTGTGCCTCTCCTGCTCTTTGCTTTTGTACTCGTTGGCTTTGGGACATGGAAATCAACAGATAAAGAAACTGCTGCTGGTGGATTTTGAGGGTTTCTTTGAATGTCAAGATTGCAAACGGAGTTTAGGTACCATAATTTAGAGAACAGTTTAATTAATTGGTTTGTTTATTAATTTAGTTTCTCAGTAAGTGGTGGTGGATGAAATATGGAAAAAGGAATTTGTTCCTGTACTGAAATCTTCCAAGAGACATTCAGAGAGATGCATTGGGTGCGTTGTTCATCCAGAAAGCGGTCATCTTACAAATAATGTATTATTCCTCATTCACATTACGGACTTTAACTCCTGAACTTCATGGGAGCCTTTAGATGCCTGTTAGAAGGGCTGGTGCACAGCCATCTTAGGGCTTTTACAAGTGAGTAGTCACTTGGTAAGGAGCCATTCGTTCTGTGCAGATGCCGAGATCTCAAAACCTGCTAGAGAGCAGCAGGACTTAGATGGCAACTTAAGTGATGGGAAAGTAGCACTTGTAAAGTCTGTGCAAAAGTAAGCTCAGCTGCTTTGCAGCCCTGCTGTTGGTGAGCTGCAGACATGCTGAATTCTCACAGCAGTCCTGGAGCTCTGCTGGGGTCAGAATTGAGCTTCCATTTCAGTAGGACTTTTGCTTCTTCTGGAAGAAGATCATTGCTGATGGCCTAATAAGTTTGCCTGAAGTTGACAGCAAGGAGGCTGTCTTGGAAGAGATTTTTATTGCCTAGTTTCATGCCGCGAATGCTGCAGCTGTGATTTCCATCCTAGCTTCAGTAGGAGCAAAGGCATGTGTGTCATCCATCTGATCCTTCTGGAAATTACTGTGTTCATGGCTGAACTAAAGCCACCTTACTTCACTGTAGTGACTTGTTCAGAAAGTTGCTGTCCTTAATTGATGTCTTATTCTCATATACCATTTATTTTCACTTCGTATGATGGAATAAGAGCTGGGGAACAAGAAGAACCTCAGATCTTGCTGTATTTTGCTTTATGGCCTTATTTGGAATATATATATATATATATATATATATATATAAGTGAATGCATATAATATATGCATATATTTCTGTCATGGTTTAATAATTTTGTAATTTTTGCTATCAGTATTCCACATCATAACATCATATAAAGCATGAATAATTTTACTGAATCTGCAACTTATCAGAAGAAGACTACATCTCCCAGGGAACAACACGATAGGTCACGGGACCTGGACTCTATATTAACTCTGTCGCAGAACAGACTGACGTCTTTCGAGTTCTGGCGTTCAGGGGAGTGTGTGGGAGCCTTCAGCCGTTCGCCTAGATTCACAGTAGGCCTCTCGGTTACGGGACTCATTCTCTCTCCTATTTTGCTTGATTCGTTAGCTCAATTTCAATTATATTGTATTATATTGTGTTATCCTGTATTTCGATATAGTATTTAGTAAATAAGTGTGCCTCCTTAGATCGTTGCCGCTGTTTTCTTTTCCTAATTAATTTTTTTCCTTTCGGCCTAGGGCCCCTCCGGGGCCTACGGCCCCCTGTCACGGACGCAGGTGGATTTTTAGTTCAAACCGTGACAGATTTTGGTGGAGAATGCGGGCAAATTGAGTTGCTGTTTTTCTGTGTTTTCTTCTGTTGCTCTTTTAGCTTTTAACAGAGCTACGAGTTTTTTTCCCTGTTAAGGAGCTATCTCGTGTTTGCGATTCTGCACCTGCGAGCTTGACCTTGAAAGTCCAGGCGGACTGCCAATACTCCGGTATATTTTATAAACACTGCTGAGCTTTGTTTTCTTTTACTTTTTTCTCTCTATTGGAGGAAAAAAAAATGTTTTCTCTACTAAATTTGTTTTACCAGGGACTGTGTGCCATTGGTTCCTTTTTTGAGACGCTCCGAACATATTGGGCCATGTTTAAGCTAGCCACTTTTTCTTATGGAGCTATACAATTGTATAATGGATTGAAAGCATGGTTAGCAATGCTCACTTCGTATCTGTATACAGCTCCAGAGGGAGCAACTAATGCAACTAATTATACAGAAATGGTGATTTTTAAGCGTGCTCCTCTTTCTTTCTATGAATCCTTTATGCAGTTTTTGAATGATCAGTGGGTCACACTCTTAATCTCCCTGATCTTACTGTTGATTATTGTAATAATCTCACTCAGTATCTGGATTTATAACATCCGGAGGAAGTCTTCCCTAGAACCAGAGAATACTGAGTGGCAGGGAGTGTGGAGAGGCTTTGAAGAGATTCTCAAAGGACAGACATCTTCAGTGTTATGGAGCTTCACTCCTGAACACTTGAAGAATCCTGAGAGTTTGATTGCATATTTGAGGCAGGAATGTTGTGGCTCAGGCAGATCTCAGGAGGCACAAATGATTTTGGGCCTAGCTAATGCTTATCGGGCCTTAGTCAATACCATTCCTGAGAGGGAAGTTTTAGAAGCTGAGAGAGAGAGTCTCAGGGCCGAGAAGGAGAGTCTTAGAGCTGAGGCAGAAAAACTTTGGACTGAGAAGGTAGAGAGAGAAAAAGCTTTTGAAGCTGAGAGAAAAGATCTCCTGTACCAACGAGACTCAATCTGGTACGAGAAAGAGAGTCTTAGAGCTGACGCAGAAAAACTTTGGGATGAGAAGGTAGAGAGAGAAAAAGTTTTTGAAGCTGAGAGAAAAGATCTCCTGTACCAACGAGACTCAATCTGGTACGAGAAAGAGAATCTTAGAGCTGACGCAGGAAAACTTTGGGATGAGAAAAGGTCCCTGCAATCCCAACTCAACACTCTCCAGTCCGAGCACAGCGCCCTCCGGTCCGAGCACGACACTCTCCAGTCCGAGCACGGCGCCCTCCAGTCCGAGCACGACACTCTCCAGTCCGAGCACGGCGCCCTCCAGTCCGAGCATGACACTCTCCAGACTGAGCGCGATGCCCTCCAGTCCGAGCATGACACTCTCCAGACTGAGCGCGATGCCCTCCGGTCCGAGCACGACACTCTCCAGTCCGAGCACAGCGCCCTCCGGTCCGAGCACGACACTCTCCAGTCCGAGCACGGTGCCCTCCGGTCCGAGTACAGCACTCTCCAGACTGAGCGCGATGCCCTCCGGACCGAGCACAATGCCCTCCAGACCGAGCACAACACTCTCCAGTCCAAGTATGACGCCGTCCAGTCTGAGTGCGGCACCCTTCAGGCCAAGCATGATGCCTTCCAATCCAACTGTGATGCCCTCCAGTCCGAGCACAACACTCTTCAGTCTGTGCATAATGCCCTCCGGTCCGAGCATAACGCTCTTCAGACTGAGCACAATGCCCTTCGGACCGAGCACAACACTCTTCAGTCCGAGCATAACACTCTTCAGACCGAGCACAATGCCCTCCAGACCAAGCTCAACACTCTCCAGACTGAGCGCGATGCCCTCCGGTCCGAGCATGACACTCTCCAGACTGAGCGCGATGCCCTCCGGTCCGAGCACGACACTCTCCAGTCTGAACACAAAGACCTCCAGTCCAGGTACGACAATCTCCGGGCAGCGCGCAGCGCCCTCCTGTGTAAGCACAACGCTCTCCAGTCTGAGCACGACGCCCTCCAGTCTAGTTATAACGTCCTCAGGGCAGAATGCGACACCCTCAAGTCTGAACCGTATGTACTCCAACTTAACCAACCACCGGGGGCACCAGATACAATGTTGGTTGCCCCTGTAAGAGGGCGAAAAACAAAACGAGTTTCAACTCAGATAGAGAAAATGCAGAAGGAGTTAGAAGAGCGGAGGGAGTTAGGAGAGCAGGACTCAGGAGAGCAGGGGGACTCAGGAGAGCAGGGGGACTCGGGAGGTCAGGGGGACTCAGGAGAGCAGGAGGAGTCAGAAGACCAGAGGAAGTCGGCGGAGCAGAGGTTGTTAGAGCAGTATAAGAAGATGTTAGAGGAGGAGAAGAAGTCAGAGGAGCAGAGAAAGTTAGGAGAGAGAAAGTTAGGAGAGAGGAAAAAGGAGGAAGGTCGCCTGGAGGAAATAACACAAGCGTCAGAGTCAGGGTCAGAGTCAGACGAGGAGCCAAAAGCTAGATTTTCTTTACGAGAATTTCTCGAGTCCAAACTTATAGATGGGGCAGCCTCATCAACACAGCTGCCAACATTAACACCTGGGACTCTTGATAGAGCAAAAGGTGAGCAAAGTATTACGACCATTATTGATCGATCTTTTAAACTGAGTGAAATTCGAGATCTGAGAAAGGATTTCACACGTCAGCCAAAAGAAAATATGGTCACTTGGTTACTTCGCTGCTGGGACAATGGTGCCAACAGTGCGTGGCTCGATGGCAGTGAAGCTCGCCAACTGGGTAGCATTTCCAGGGACTCACGTGTGGACAGAGGTATAGGCACATGCCAAAATCGGTCCTACACCCTCTGGAAGCGGATGTTGATAGCGGTAAGAGATAGATTCCCCTTTAAACGGGACTTGGAGCCTGAGAAAAAGAAATGGACTGATATGGAGAAAGGTATCCAATTTTTGAGAGAAAGGGCTCTGGTGGAAATGCTCTACAGCCCCCAGTTCAATCGTAACAATCCAAACCAATTACATGATCCTGAAGCAGTCCACGTTCCACGACAAATGTGGCGTGACTTTACAAAGGCAGCTCCAGAAAAGCATGCCAGTGCACTTGCATTGGTATATGGCAAAGGGGAAAGAAAGCCCCCTGTAAATGAGCTAATTAGCAGACTTCAGGAGCTTGAATTATTTATAAGCGCTACAGAAGTTAAGCTTTATACTTCAGCCATTGTCCAAATGGGAAAAAAAATAGTGGAAAGGTTAGACAAAGTGGAGGAAACACAAAGTGATATTATTGACAAATTGGCTAATGTGCCTGATGTAGATGAATCCACGGTGATACCAGATGATGGAAACCAGGATTTCCACGATCGCCTATTGAGAGAGCTAAACAACATGAGTTCCTCTCGACCTGTATCATCGAAAATCTCAACCATAAAAAAGAGACGTCCTCGTATTCAAGCAAATGACAACGATAAGACACCTCGTATTCAAGCAAACGACAATGATAAGACCATACGTTTTGCTTTGTTGTATTTCTTGAGTAATCATGGGGAGGATATAAAGAAGTGGTATAACTCATCCACTTCTGCACTTCAGGCACGAGTGAAAGAATTACAATCCAAAACAACCACCAAGGTGAACTCTTCCAAACGGGGGAAAGTTCCAGTTGCTGCAAGCCGCCGAGGTAAACAATAGAGGGGCCCTGCCCCCAGCCAGGGGGGGGAAAGGGACAATAGAGTATACTGGACTGTGTGGATTAAGTGGCCTGGCACATCTCGACCACAGAAATATAAAGCCTTGGTGGACACTGGTGCACAATGCACCCTAATGCCCTCAAGTCACCAAGGGACACAACCAATATATATCCATGGAGTGACTGGGGGTTCCCAAGAATTGACTATGTTGGAGGCCGAAATAAGCCTCACTGGTAAAAACTGGCAGAGACACCCTATTGTGACTGGTCCAGAGGCTCCATGTATACTGGGAATCGATTACCTTAGGATGGGATATTTCAAGGATCCCAAGGGGTATCGATGGGCCTTTGGGATAGCTGCTGTAAACACAAATGGTGTTAAGCAGCTGTCAACTTTACCTGGTCTGTCAGATGATCCTTCTGTTGTGGGGTTGCTCCAGGTAAAAGACCAAGAGGTACCAATTGCCACCAAAGTGGTTCACAGACGGCAGTACCGCACCAATAGGGACTCATTGCTCCCCATTCACAAGCTAATTCGCCAATTAGAAAATCAGGGAGTGATTAGCAAAACGCACTCGCCTTTTAACAGCCCCATATGGCCAGTGCGTAAAACCAGTGGGGAATGGAGGCTGACGGTAGATTACCGTGGCCTGAATGAAGTTACACCTCCATTAAGTGCTGCTGTACCAGACATGCTAGAACTCCAGTATGAACTGGAGTCAAAAGAAGCTAGGTGGTATGCCACCATTGATATTGCTAATGCCTTCTTTTCCATCCCATTGGCTGCAAAATGTAGGCCACAGTTTGCTTTTACCTGGAGAGGTATTCAGTATACCTGGAACCGTTTACCCCAGGGGTGGAAGCACAGCCCAACAATTTGCCATGGATTGATCCAAGCTGTTTTGGAACAGGGTAATGCTCCTGAGCACTTGCAGTATATTGATGACATTGTGGTGTGGGGCCATACAGCAGCAGAGGTTTCCAAGAAAGGGAAACAGATAATCCAAATTCTTTTGAAAGCTGGTTTTGCCATTAAGCGCAGCAAGGTGAAGGGGCCTGCCCAGGAAATCCAGTTCTTAGGCATAAAATGGCAAGATGGACGTCGTCACATCCCAGCAGATGTGATTGACAAAATCACTGCTATGTCTCCGCCCACAAATAAAACAGAGACCCAATCTTTTCTGGGAGTAGTGGGCTTTTGGAGAATGCATGTCCCAAACTACAGCCACATAGTGAGCCCTCTCTATCAGGTAACACGGAAGAAGAATAATTTCTCATGGGGTCCTGAGCAGCAGCAGGCTTTTGAGCAGATAAAACAAGAAATAGCCCGTGCCGTGGCCTTGGGGCCAGTACGGACGGGACAGGATGTGAAGAACATCCTCTACACTGCTGCTGGAGAGAAAGGTCCCACCTGGAGTTTGTGGCAAAGAGCCTCAGGAGAGACCCGAGGCCGACCCCTAGGATTTTGGAGTCGAGCATATAAAGGGTCTGAGGAGCGCTACACTCCAACTGAGAAGGAGATCTTAGCCGTGTATGAGGGGGTTCGGGCTGCTTCTGAAGTAGTTGGGACAGAGGTTCAGCTTCTTCTAGCACCTCGCTTGCCAGTAATAAACTGGATGTTTAAAGGACAGGTTCCCTCCACCCATCATGCTACTGATGCCACTTGGAGTAAGTGGATTTCATTAATTACTCAACGAGCTCGAATGGGAAAACTCAGCCGTCCTGGAATTCTAGAAGTGATCATGGACTGGCCTGAGAGTAAAAAAATTGAAACACCACCTACAGAAGAGGTATCACGTGCTAAAGAGGCACCACCATACAATGAGCTACCAGAAAACGAAAAGAAATTTGCCCTATTCACAGACGGATCATGTCGTATTGTAGGGAAGCATCGCAGATGGAAAGCTGCTGTATGGAGCCCCACACGACAAGTTGCAGAGGCCACTGAAGGTAAAGGAGAATCAAGTCAATTCGCAGAGGTAAAGGCTGTTCAGCTGGCTTTAGATGTGGCTGAACGGGAGAGGTGGCCAATGCTTCATCTTTATACTGATTCATGGATGGTGGCAAATGCCTTATGGGGGTGGTTGCAACAGTGGGAAGATGATAATTGGCAACGAAAGGGTAAACCTGTTTGGGCTGCTGAACTGTGGAAAGACATTGCTGCCCGAATAAGGAACATTGTTGTAAAGGTGCGCCATGTAGATGCTCATGTGCCTAAAAGTAAGGCTACTGAAGAACATAAAAATAACCATCAGGTTGATCGAGCTGCCAAAATTGAGGTGGCTCAAATAGACTTGGACTGGCAGAACAAGGGTGAATTATTCCTAGCTCGGTGGGCCCATGAGACTTCAGGTCATCAAGGAAGGGATGCAACATATAAGTGGGCCAGAGACCGAGGGGTGGACTTAACTATGGACGCTATTGCTCAAGTTATTCATGATTGTGAAACATGCGCCATAATTAAACAAGCCAAGAGGATGAAACCTATTTGGGGGGAAGGGCGATGGCAAAAGTATAAATATGGAGAGGCATGGCAGGTTGATTATATCACCTTGCCACGATCTCGCAATGGTAAGCGTTATGTACTCACCATGGTGGAGGCAACCACTGGGTGGCTCGAAACATACGCAGTACCCCATACTACCGCCCGAAACACCATATTAGGGTTGGAAAAGCAAATCCTGTGGCGGCATGGCACTCCGGAAAGAATTGAATCAGATAATGGGACCCATTTTAAAAATTCCCTTGTAACCACTTGGGCCAAAAATCATGGCATCGAGTGGATTTACCATATTCCCTATCATGCACCAGCTTCTGGTAAGATTGAACGATTCAATGGGTTATTGAAAACTATGTTGAAAGCAATGGGTGGCGGAACGTATAAAAATTGGGAGAACCATTTAGCAGAAGCCACCTGGTTGGTCAACACTCGAGGATCTAGTAATCGTAATGGTCCTAACCAATCCAGCTCCCTACGTACCGTGGAGGGAGATAAGGTTCCTGTAGTACACATAAAGAGTGTGTTGGGAAAAACAGTTTGGGTCCTTCCAGCGTCTGGAAAGGGCAAACCTCTCCGGGGTACTGTCTTTGCCCAGGGACCTGGGTGCACATGGTGGGTGATGGACAAAAATGGGAATGTTCAATGTGTACCACAAGGGAATTTGATGTTGGGGGAGTGCAGTCAATGATTTTCCTGTAAATATATAGGTAGAGTCTCAGAAAATATTTCAATTAGGTACAGAATAGTTCAATTACGTATAGGACTTAAGATAGAGTGGATTAATGTTAAGGAAACACTTTTTCTCTATATACCTTAATTAGGCATTCTGTAAGCAAGTTTTCCATCTGGACTCTATATCCTGCACTGGCCATGCATGTGTAGAGCACACATGGAAAGAAGTATAAGTCAAAAGGAAATCTGCTGTGGTGGCTGGGAAAGGATGAGTGCACCTTGATGTGGGGGACGCCCTACTAGCGCTGCCTTTCCCCTCTACCGCTGACATGTTTTCCTTTTTCTGGCAGTTTTGCCATTTTCTCAAAATTAATAAATAGTAGGTTAGGTTATAGAGTTTTGTTCTCAACTTAGGGATTTGTATGGAATAAATATAAATTGTTGAGAAAAATAAGGTTGCTGATTATTCACAATTATACATATGAGTGTGTATGTATGTATAAACATAATGTAATGATGTAGAATAAGGGGTGGAATGTCATGGTTTAATAATTTTGTAATTTTTGCTATCAGTATTCCACATCATAACATCATATAAAGCATGAATAATTTTACTGAATCTGCAACTTATCAGAAGAAGACTACATCTCCCAGGGAACAACACGATAGGTCACGGGACCTGGACTCTATATTAACTCTGTCGCAGAACAGACTGACGTCTTTCGAGTTCTGGCGTTCAGGGGAGTGTGTGGGAGCCTTCAGCCGTTCGCCTAGATTCACAGTAGGCCTCTCGGTTACGGGACTCATTCTCTCTCCTATTTTGCTTGATTCGTTAGCTCAATTTCAATTATATTGTATTATATTGTGTTATCCTGTATTTCGATATAGTATTTAGTAAATAAGTGTGCCTCCTTAGATCGTTGCCGCTGTTTTCTTTTCCTAATTAATTTTTTTCCTTTCGGCCTAGGGCCCCTCCGGGGCCTACGGCCCCCTGTCACGGACGCAGGTGGATTTTTAGTTCAAACCGTGACAATTTCTTACTGCTTTTCAGAATGAAGTGGAATGGAGGAACCTGCCTACTTATTTGGGAGCTGCCTGTGTGCATATAGAAACTGATGTTGGTCTGCATGGTGCTTCCTGGGCACAAGAGCTGCAGGATAAACACGAAGGCCTCTAGCTGTACCCTACCATAGCAACATTTTTAGGCATTTTGGAGACTGTGGTTCCACAGACATTTCTCTTGGTGGCACTGCTGGCTTAATTTTTAACCCTGCACAGTTTCCTGGTCGGTTCACCATATGGTGTGCCAGGCGGTGTTGCTGAGGCTGAGGAGGTGGTATGGGATCACCTGGAGGCTGAGGGCGGATACAGCTGAAGCTGGCTGTGTTTCCAAGAGAAGGGTTGTTGGACCCATGGCTTAATGAGGTGGTTGAAAGCTGGCTTAAATCCCTTTGTGAGCATTGTGGTAGCTACTAGATGTCCTAACCATCTCAGCTTGTGCAGGGGTTTTGTGCTGCAGATAGAGGAATGATATTTATTCATACCAAATAAATAATTATTTTGTCTTAATAAGGAAGTATATGTTCAAAATAGCCTGCAACATGATCATCCACTGTCTATTGATGCTATATGTGCTTGCAAAGGCAAGTTCTGGAAAAAGAAATGTGAAATAGAGTCTGCAGAAGAGAAACATAAGCCATCCATATGTTAAAATGCTCACACCTCTGATGCCTCAAGTACAACGTTGTGTATAATGTTTCTGAGTAAATGTGATCGTTGTGCACGTTCTGATCAGCAGTGTATTTACTGTAGATGTTGCAATGCCTGCTGCTAGGCTTTGCTGCCAGGGATGTTGCTGTGTGTGACAGCTCGTGTAGATGCTGCTGGTGGAGGAGTTCAGTTGGCTCACCAGGTTTCTCTTGCTAACTGAACAAGGCTGTTTAATACAATGATCCTTTAAAATCCAGGGATGCTCTGCGAAAGAGAGACAGCTTGCTGAGTCGTTGCCAGGTGGCCCAAGACAAATCTCCTTAGTCCTGCACGTCTGGTGAGGAAGGAAGAGAAAGCTGTATGTTAGAGGAACGTTGGCAAGAGGGGGTTTACTTTGAAGCAGTCCTCCAGTGTATTTCCTTCCTCCTTGTTGTTATTGGCTTCTCTTTCCTGAAATACAGAACTTAAACTTACTACACTCTGCAAATAAAGAAAACAACCCCAGTGCTGATATAAAACAGACAAATGAGTCGTCACAATATTAGGAAATGCATAATGTTGAACTTAGTTCCTCTAGACAGTCTTGTGGGGTTGTTTGCCTGGAGTTTGTCATTGATCTGCAATTCTTTCTGAGGCAGAATTGGAAGGTTTTCATGGTGCAGCCTTGGTCAGCCTTGGCAGCTTCATCATCAGAGGCAAGAGGGAGTGGATGATTGGGGCATGTGGTTCATGGGGAAGAGCTCTATGACTGCTGGGCTTCCAGCTCACAGCGATCAGCAAAGAATTAGAAGGTGATGGGGATGTGCTACCAGTACTTCAGTCAAATACAGGAGCTGATGTGATGGAGGGCTGCATTAGAACCACATCACATGATCCCATGGACTGCCACTGTGACACTTAGCTCTCCTGTCTGTACAACTCTGTTACATCCTGGCTGTTATAGTTGTAGTGATGGGCAGCTTCATCCAGCAGGGCCTTTGGTTTTTATAGCCCTTGCTGGATTTTTCCTGAATGGGTTTGTAGGAATCTGTTTTTCAGTCTTGGTGAACTTTGCATCATCCTGTGGTAAAGATGGGTCAGGCTTTAACTGCACTTTGTTTGCAGTATCAGTTGCTGCAGTTTCATATGTGTTCTAGCTCCTGCGTTGGGTGTACAAGTGAACAGTCATCCCTTATTTGCCTTTTGCACACCAGGGATGATTCTATTAGCTCTGCTCTGCTCTTCCATGCTCCCTTCCTGGTGTGTGTCAGTGTGGCAGCTTTCCATTACTGTTTTTTAACCCAGGAAACCAGGAGATATCCATTCAGCGTGTCAGTCCCTACCAGCCCTCAGTGCCTGCCTGAACCAGATTATTCCAAAGTGCAGTTTGTTTGCATATCTTAAATGGCTGTCTGCAATGAGATGTGCAACTGGGTGTTATTTCCTTCCTGCTGGTTCTTTGGGTAGATTTAATTTCATACTGTCAGGTTGAATTTAAATGTTTTCAGGAAATAAAGTAACATTTCAAATGAGTTTTGAGTCATAAACATTTTCTCCCCTGTAGTATGTTGATGATTTTAATTTCGGTTAAGGCAACCGAGCTGCTGTGGGTTCATTTGTATTGTAATATACCAGGTATTGGTCGAACCTGGATGGTGGTGATCTGTTTAATGACAGTTAAGCAGTGAGTAAAGATTAAAAAATGGGAGGGGAAGGATAACAAAATATTTATGGTTTGCTGCCTGTTAATCTGGGTGGTCTGGCCTAAATATATCTGATCCTCTCGTATACTGTCGTATTTTAACATTGGTATATGGGTCAGAATGTGACATGAATCTTTTTAGACAGTGTCACAAGCAGTTCTCAATCTGCTGGTTAACTTTTCCGTGTAATGAGTTACTTATCAACTTCTGCACGGTGGATTTGAAAAGATAATCAGTTTTGGCTAATGGAAAGAAATGTCACTATCTTTACATGAATGGAAAATGGTTCAGGTGATTTGCTGCTTCATACTGTATTTTTCCTTCAGGTATTTGTAGCCTATATTAATTTCTTCCTTTTGTTTTCTATACGTTTTGACAAAATTTCCTTCTAGTGACAGTCAGGCCCCACACGAGACCAGTCAGGTCTCACATCTCGATAACGTGGCGGCACCAGCTCACCCACCAATGGGTCTCAGATGTGGTGTGTGGAATAGAAGTTGAGCCCATGTGTTACTTTTCTGATAAAATAATGAGCAATAAAAAGCAAAGTGCAGCGGTTTGTATCTTAACGTCATGGAATTCTGCAGCTGTTGCTGTTGTTTTGGATGTAGTTGATACCTCTAGAGAGTTCTTGGGTTGGTTGGCTGGGGGAGAAGAGCAGCAGTCCGTGACTTTTTGGAAGTTGTGCTTCACATTAAAGCAGACTGGCTGCTTCCAGGTGCCTTGAACTGGTGAGGTCAGGAATGTTCAGTGATACATTTGCAGAAGTTTGGTACTTGCATGGAAATAAGCACGAGTTCTATCTGTGTTCTTCCTTCCGTTCTTACAGAAGAGGTCTGTTCAGCATGCCTGCTTTTAAGAAGTGTGCCTTCAGCTGAGCAGAGGGCAATGCACAAGGGTGCAGAATGCGGATTGAAGACTGATTTGGGCAACATTTGGAGAGATGGGGAAGAAAGAATCGGAATTGTTACTATTTTTGCAGAGAACCTTTTGTTAGACATTGGCTGCTCATGCGGTAGGTGCGGACTAAGAAGCAGCTGTGTGTGTGTCTGTGCACACGCAGCCCACTCTGAGTTTGTGCTTCTTGCTGATTGCCCTCGCTGCTGATTTTTAACTAAGGTTGCAGTTGAATTGTGTTAGTAATGAGAGCTACAACAGGCAGGTAGCCTTGATGAGGATTAGTTTATCAGATGTCTGGTAAAGTGCAAACTGACTGCAGCTTTATCCACCCTCTGGCTATTCAGAATCTTTAGAATCTCTAGAGGGTGAGCTTATTGTCTGAACCCATAGACCAACAGAATTAACATTTTCTTTCTTTTTTTCTTCTCTGAGCTTAGAAGAGAATGGCTTCTAACTTAAATATGCAAGTGCGGTACTGAAAGCTGCTTTTAATTAATACTAAGTGCTTTCTTCATCACGTTGCTGCCAACATCGCCTGCAGCTCATACCTTTCTTCTGTAGCCTGCCAGTGGAGCAATGGGCAGCGCAGATTTTGGAGCCCCAGGCATCCTGCAACAGGAGCGGCCTCCTTACCACCAACACAGCATATATCTGCACGTGGTCAAGTCTGAGTGTCTTGCTACAGAACTTGACAGAACCTGTGCATTAGAGTGCGCAGGATTTCACCTGTGTTGTGTTTTGCTGTTATTGTTGGCTGGGAGAAGAGAGCTGGGGTTGTGGGTTCTGTGGTTATGGCATTATAGTGGTGAAGGATGGGTAGCCACTGGGGCTGGCTTCAACTGTGTCTGTAACTTACAGCATTTTGGGAGGTGGGTTCCTGAGGGGAAAAAGCATACAGCAAAAAATGTTCTAAATGTTGCTATAAAAACAAATGACAAAGAAATCTTCAAACTTTCTCATAGAGTGGTTAATAGAATTCCACTTCCAACTCGAAGGCATAGTGAAGGTGCTTAAAGTGAGTGCTGTAAAATAGCATCCATGTGCGCCTTGCTGTGGTCTGTGTTTTTCTTACCTTCTAATGTTAAAAATAGCAAACCTCCAAGATAGTTAACATAAGAACATTGGCAACAGCAAGTGTTAAACAGGGAAAAAAATGTCTTACTGTCATGTAAGCATAAACATGAGATGATTAGGCTGCTTTCCATCTGGATGCTCAGGACAAAATTATTGATATTACTTTTGATCTTTTATCATCCTGTGCAAAGCTCTCCATCTGATGTTGTCCTAGGCCTGTTCAGCATTTTCTGTTCCCTCTATACCCCACTGATGAGCAGTGTTGTAATTCCTTTGTAGCTCAGATCTCTTCACTGCATCTTTCTATGGTCAAAACATTTCAGGTTTCTCGGGCACATCCCTCCCAGTGGAAGGCCCCCAGGAAACCTCCCTTCTCTCAGGCTGTAAGGTGTTATTTACGACTTGTTACTTCCATTTTTAATGTGAAGGTAAAGCTACTGAAGCTGTTGGTCGTTTGTCTTAGCAAAGACATGAAGGGTACTGCAGTTAGCAGTAGGTGATTGCGCTGCTCTGCTGGCTCTTGGGCTCTGGCTGTACTAAATAGAGCAAAGATTTAGTGGGGGGCTGTGATTTTTTGTTTTCGGTGATCTGAAAGATTGGAGATGGTTAACTTAAACGGCTTTGTGTGTGTGTGATTTTGTTAGTCTGAAGGTAAAACGGAGATGTTCTAGGGTAAACAGGCTGTGAATCACATGATAAACCTTTGCCAAGTCACTGTGCTGGAACTGCTGAGATTACCATTTCAGTGTGTTTCTGTGTCCATGCAACTGTTTGCTTTGCAGGACTCTTTGACCAAGACCACGCTGTGGTAGGTGCTGTGTAAACACAGAACTAAAATGATCTCAGCCTCAGAGTTTACGATCCAGGAGGAGAGGGAGCTGGAATGAGGACATGGCTGTGTGTTATTTGTGTACTGCCGCCGAGCCCTTGGGAAACCTTGTGACAGAGGAGATGTGAAAGAGCTTTTTGAAAGTGACTGGAGGACTCTGCTTCTTGCTTAAGAGTATCAGCAATTAAACTCTTACGGTGTTTCTTTTTTTTAAAGCAACCAATGACAGATTTTGATCCAAGGTGGATCAAAAGCAGAACTTGGCACTTTGAAAGTTACGCTGATAGAGAAAGAAGGCAAAATGATGCATGTAAGACCAATGGCTATTACTGCAATAGGGTATGTAATACAGAGTTGTGTAGCAGCATTTGTGAACAGATGTGTGTTGAGCTGGATTCTATGAAGCCCAAAGGGAAAAAATGTTGTAGCAAGAGAGGTATGAACCTCAGTAAGGCTGAAATACAAGTCAGAGTGTAAGGACCATGGAGGAGTTGATAGAAACAATACTGGAACACTGAAAGCTCTTTTCTTACCACGTCTTTCTTGAGGGTGTGAACTGTGCGAGTTAGTGTCAGTGAGTGAGTTCAGCTGGTTTCTGTGACCCTAACCGTGGGGTTGTGCTAAATAGTCTGATTCAGCTCCTACTTTAAGGACGGTTTAGATTTCTTTTTTTCTCCCTGCGCAGGGAAAGTATTTTTGTCTCCATGCATTTTCTGTTTCTGGTCTATGAATCTGGGAAGTCATTTTGAAATGGATTGCACTGGTGATTTTCAGCTTTGTGTGCAGACCATTTGTGGTTTAGGAAACTGAGGTAAGTGGGACCAAGGTACCTTCCTAGTATTTCTATTAGAAACTTAAATTATTACTCATCTCAGAAAGCTTCACTGCGCACAATGACTCTGTAAGCCAGCAGTCACTGGTGTTTTGATGGCAAGGATTGGTGGCAACTTGAGCTATCAGTAGGCTTGTTTGTATACTAGTTGGGTTATACATAGTGTGTTATGTTCTAGATATGGCTAATGACCTCTTGATTTTTCTCTTTGTCTTAGAGGTTTAAATAATTGGGAGTGGCTCAAGAGTTGAGTAATAGTCAAACAAATGTATATTGTCTAAACGCATAATAATAGTTGAGTTCCTTTTGCTGTGAGGAGCTGACTAATTTGTCAAGATGTCAAATTGGTCACAAGCCAAGCTCATCACTTCTGTGGTTGCGTCAAGAAAGACAGAAGAAATGCTCCATATGTTCTGATTGGTATTCGTTCAGTTTTGCCTAACAAAATTTTAGGTGTTAAGTAGGGTTTGTGACACCTTCTTGTTTCAACATCTCCAACCTGCTGATGAAATCTGGACCACCCTGTCGTCAGATACCATCGTGATTTACTTGGTACTTCTACAGGTGGATGACTCTACAAAGTTGCCAGGGGAGTTAAAACAACCAGTGTGTGTGTAATGCTCTGAGGCATTGTGCCTCTAGAATTAAGAGCTGAGGATGATCCTCATTTCGTAGATTTGGAGCTCCTGTGAATATTTTATATTGACCAAGTTGTTGGAACACTGAGCTGTGTGAACATATTGGTTTTGTTTAACAGGGAAAGAGGAGGTGGAGGTGTCTGGGGAAAATAGGCAGGAACAGAAAGAATTTTGACTTGGCAGTGAATGTGAGTGCTGTTAAGCTGTCCTCCCTTGGTGTTTTCTTTGTTTTGTTTTCCTTTGCTTTATTCTTTTTTCCCTTTGGCTTCTTTGTTTTTAAGCCTACAGGACTGGTGGTGTTGAGAAGAACCAAAGCTGGGTACACGAAAGAAGAGTATTTTTTCCATTTTCAACACCTACTCACAAGAGTGGGCAGTAATAAGTTAAGGATCCAGACTGAGATGTAGGAGCCCTGAAAATGGGTGTGTCTGAAAAATCAAGGTAGCCTTAGGTATCATGATGAGATGGTAAAGTAGGCATTCACTAGAATTACTTGATCTCTGCTGAAGGAGAAATAGGAAATCAGTTTGTTCACAGGTTTCTAAAAAGATTATCTGAGCTATCAAATATGGTAATCGAGGCGGCCCTGCTGGATGAAGGACAGTAGTGCAGCATGGCACGGAGGTCTGTCAAGGAGCATGATGGAGGGGCTGCATGGATGAGCAGGTTCTGTAGCAGTGCTGGGTCCTCGGGGGTGTGTGTGCTGATCCGTGAGTGGGAGAGGAAGCCAACTGCAGCTCAACACAAATTCTGTCTTCTTTGGTTCGTTGCTCAGATAATCTATGAGATTTTTCTACCTTTACCCATCTCTGATGAGAGGAAACATGTCTTTGTTAGGGAAACACTTCTATTGGATGAATTGAGTTTAGCTTTCCTTCCCTCTGCTTATGGTGTAGGCTGTCTGATAAAAGGATGAATAAGAAGTGAGATCTAAATAAGTGTGAAGAAAAAACAGTGCTCCTTGAAAGACAGACGTTATTTTGTCATCTTATTATTTTGTCATCTTATTAGAGTGCAGACAAGCCTTGTTTCAAAGGTAGAGAAACTGTTAATAGGTGGTTTGGTGTAGCTGAATGCTGAAAAGCCTGTTCAGTCTTTGCCCTCAAGTCCTTTGTATGTGAAAGGGAAGTAATAGTTGTGAGGGAGTGGAAGAAGTGCCAAAGGAAGCTTATCTTCCGGGAAAAGAAAATTAACGTAGTTTTACTTCTGGAACACAAGGAGGTGAATGGAAGGGAGTGAAATAATTGGGGTTGTGGCACTTTACATCTACAGAGACCATGTTTTTTTGGTATCCGGTGCAGTTAGTCCCTGACTCTCATTCTTGGAATACATTTTTTAGGTTTCCCCTGTGGATCAGGGCAAAGAGAGCAGAGATGATTATTTTCTGAGCGATGTCCTGCTCTGGCAGCTGGATATTTCTGTCTTCACAAATGTCACCTTAATGAGCTCTGCTATTACAGCGGCTGCTTAGCTTCCACAGGGATGAGGGATGCTGCAATCTGGATGGTGCAGGTGTGAGATCCCAGGGTTCTGGTGTCTGTGTTGCGGAATGTGTTTACTGCGGTGGCATTGGATGTGTTGACAAGTCATTGTCTGGTGCTAATGTGTCTGCTAAGTGCTGGGACGGGAGCCAGCTTCCTATTTTGGGCAAAAGAGAGCCTTCCGAAGCAGCACTAACAGCATCAACTGATTTGTGAGCTTAGTGCTAAGTAGTCCTTTCTTTATTCGCTAGCCGTTCTGCTCCCAATTAAAGCAGTTGTCACACGTTGACTGAAAATTTTGATAAACTAAGTCATAGGAACTCGCAGATTTGAATCGTCAGGTGCTGCTTTTCTTTTTGTTTGCAGATCAGTGCGTCCAGTTTCTCTGTAATGTTTTCTTAGCCGGTCTGTTCCTACCTTTCTTCTAGGCCTGGTTTTGCTAATGTGACACTCTGGCCTAATAAATCTGTTGCCAGGTAGGAGCCCGAAGTCTTTGGTCAGATAAACGAGCTGCTGTGCTGCAGACACAAGGCAGCTGCAGGACCCACGTAACTGACACTTGCTGGTATGGTCTGCTCTGGTTTATTGGTGAAACCAGTATCCAATTTTCAGTACAGCGCACAACACAGTGGAGTCCTGAACCATAATTAGTGTTCAGCACTGTTGGCAAAAGTTATCAATGTTCTGTTAATAAGGACCTATTGAACAGATGAGATGATGAAGTTTTTCTCTAGGTTGTATTTTTGGATTTTCAGAATACATTTAATGCAAGCATATTTTCCACAAAAGGCATTCAGGCTGGATTTGAAGGAATCCATCTTTGTTAGTGATTAATCCCTGGAGTTAAAATAGCTTTCTATTTCCTATGGAGAGGCACAACAGGATGAATTTCAGGCCCTGTGATCCCCTCTCACCATTCTGCTCTATGTTTACCAAGTCTCTGTCTATCCTGAATGTGAGTCTTGATTTTCTATGTGAGCTAAAACTTTCTGCTTTATGGTTGGGAAAATCCATGAGTTTTTGGAAAGCTCCTTGTGCTGCCCGTAGATATGCTCTGAGCAACAAAGAAATGTAGCTGGACTCGAAGAAGAACAACCTTTTGTTAAAGCGTGGGTCTTTTTAGAGGAACCAAGGTCTTGGTGGTCATTGCTTTGTGTGTCTGAGAACGAACAGCTTTGTGGCCTGTCAGAATCTCAGTTCATCTGGCACCGTCTTCCTCACACTGAAGCTCATACATTGGTGAAACATCTTGATGAAAATGGAATGGACGTGTTTGCCGTGAGATTTGCTGTTGCACCGAGAGTCTTGATAATTAATTACTGGAGGATATCAATTTATTAGCTTCCTCTAATGAAAAGCTGTCTAATGTAGCGTTAACATTTGCCATGCAAAGATGCTTTTTAGAAGAAGCCTCTGATCCTGGTGGCTCAGACAGCATTTTCTCTTGTAGTCTCAGCAGCTGATTTATTTGGATCATGTAAATGCACCTTGCCTTCACAAACAGCAAAAAGAGATGAGTCATATCCATTTTCTATGAAATGTACGTAAATAGACATATAAAACCTGAGGTTGACTGACTAGGCAGACATTTGAATGATAACAAGAAACAAAGCCTCTTCCTGGCTCTATGCAGAGAATATAGATTTTTTGTTTTTCCAAAGCAGAAGCGATTTATTGGCTCTCAACATCAAGTCCTTCCATTTTGTCTTTTTCTGTATTAATATCTTACACTATAAATAAACCCCTTCTGGGCAGTGTTTGGCTGCATGGCTGCACATCTCCACCAGGTATGTCAGAATTCAGGATATCTGTGAACACGAGAACCAAAACCTTTGGTTTGACCCTACAAGGAGGAGTTTGCCGGTGCAAACATTGGCTTATATGTGGCAATTGTAGCTTTAGTGAAGATTGCCTCAGGTCCTGATGTGCACGGAGCCTCCTCTCATGATGTCTGGTCACCCACTGCTACCAGCCACCATTGCAGAGCACTGCCTCTACTCTCAGCCCAATTCCAGGCCTGCTGAGCACAAAGAGGAATAGGTATCTTCTGTCTGGCTAAGGCAAGATGCTGTAAATCAGTGCTGTCTTCTAATGTTTCATGGCTGTGGTAGTGAGACTGCTGGCTCCTGACATGTTCCAAGCTTGGTGGGAATGGGAAGGCTGGGGGAAAAATGTTACCAGCCATGCTTAAATTCAAGTGTAAGGGAAAAAATAATACCCTCCCCAAAGCTTTGAGAGTCTGCCAGCTTCTGTTCTAGAAAAAGAAATGGAACACTGAGCTGTGCTGCTTTCTCATGCCTGAGGAAGAAAGTTCTTTTTTTTTCCCCACAGTTTATTAACATTTAATATTTTTCCAGAGTTTTTACTTTTACTCCCAGAGGTAGTGGATTGCTCCATTCAAATCCCATCATAAAATAAAAGAGGCAAGTTAACACTTAATTCTCATGCAGGGCTTTTCCTGCTGTGGTCATGACTCCAGTTGTGTCATCTTCCTAGCTGCACTACTGTTGCAGTAGGCAGACCTCCCTCCTGCTGCCTGTGGCTCTTGTGCTGCTGTCCTGCATGAGCTTGCTGCCCTTTCATCATGAGGCTGTTGCCACTTCTACAGTTCTTATGAGTTATTCCAGTATATCCAACATGGTTTCAACGTCATCTGTACAACCGTATTAACTTTAAAAAAGAAACAACAGGAGAGCATGGGAATGGTAAGGCCAGCAGCGGGGCTGCTCCCAGCTGATGCTCATCCCCTGTGTTACACACAGCTCTGAACCACCTGACACTGCCAATCTTTGGTTCTGATGGCAGCACAGTGGAACCCAGGCCTTCTCTCCTCTCTCCCACATTTGCTTTAGGCCCTATGTCCTGTCCTTCTGGAAAACAGTAGTTATTCTGTATCTCACCGAGGGAAACTGCACCCAAAGGGGCGGATCAGCACGCTTTGAAGTGTCTGCCCATGGAATGGGGAAGGAAAACACAATCAGCCATCCTTCACATGGGCTACAAAGACAACAACAAAAATGGTTTGAAAGTAAGCAGAAGGCTGTGCCGTGCCTTGCTTATTAATACAGCATTCACTATTATTATCTATTGGTAAGATTTCCAGTTTGCTAAAATGAGGTGGAGGAAAGCTGGAATGATGGCCTTGACATACAGGCTGGCTTTTAAAGGTCTCTTTTGGAAGGAATTTGGTTAGAGGTGCATGACCAGCATTTTTTATCTGATGCTGGTGCAACCTGAGATGTGCTTCAGCAAATACTGTCTGTAAATTGCTTAGCACAAAGTATCCTGGTTCAGAAGAACCTACTTTTTAACTGAAATTCTATCTGTAAGAATTTTACTAATTCTTTCCAAAGGGTTCTCTTGCAAATTGCTGCTGTGTGGCCTTCAGATAAACACAAATTTCCTATTTAAAGCAAGGTTTCAAGGTAAGGATGCTGAACTGTGGAGCCGCTGTCAGTGTGCGGTATTACAATGGTCTCGTGCAGTTGTGATTTAGTAAGCTGTACCAGATTTCGAGCCGTCTGCATTGCAGCCTTTTTGTTATTAATAGTTAATGATACCCTTCCCTGGCTGTAAGCAGATCCACGTCTGCAGCCCAGCACCCAGCACAGGAGGTAGGTACATGGGGGGTCCCTGCTGTGCAGCACAGCAGGCTTTGCTGAGAGTGCTGTGTGTGGCTCCTGGGGTCAGAGCACCCCTGGATTAGCTCAGCATCAGCTTGCTGCTCCTGCTGCTCCTGCTGCATGGGTACACTCAGCAGCAGCCTGCTGCTCCTCCTGCGCAGGCCTTGGCCTGATGTGCAGTCGGGTTATGGTCTCATTCATAGTATGTCTGCAGCCAGTGCAAGGTTCCAATTAGATTTGCCTTCAGGCGGTTCTCAAGAGACAGAGGGGGAGGAGAAGGAAGGAAAGCAGAAAAATCATTTGTGCAACTCAGAAGTCTTTGGAAAAGCTGCTGATGGGAGGAGATCTGAATTTCCAGGGCATCTCAAACTTGGAAGCCACAAATGTGGATATTGCAATGTTGGAAACTACCTTTTATTTCTTGATTGGTTTTTTTTTTTTTTTGTTACAAAAAGAGCACTGCCGACTTGATTTGCCCTTGGCTTATGCACAGTTTAAGCATACACCCTAAAAAAACAACAGCTTTACTCTTACACTCCAGAAACAATAAAGCAGCTCAGCCCCAAACGGGGGCAGTGACAAACACCATCTCACTGTAGGTTTTTCTCTTTTGCTGATGGGATGATGTCACCAAAACTGCTTGGCCAGTGCATTCCTTACCTCCTGCCTGCTGTTATCTCTGCAGTTTCGAGTCCCTCCGGCTCTGTCCTGCTCTGTACATACGGGCAGGTGGTCTTTCTCAGGGCCTGAGGGCAGGAAGGGCTGGAGCTCTTCACGCAGAGAATGGGGGATATTGTCATGCCGAGTGAAAGACAACATAAACTATAGTTGAGCCATCAGTAAGGCTTTGGAAGGGACCATTTGTAGTTTGTACTGCAGGCAGAAATGGAAGAAAACCAGCATTATGTTTGCAGCTGCAGTAGCAGTCCTACAAGTTTAATTTCAGATGGAAAATTTTCCTAATAAATACAGTAAAATCAACATGCGAAGAGAAGGACTTTGAAGCCTGTGTTTGGAACGGTTGGCCATAAGTGTTTTCCTCTATTTAACATTCATATTAGTGCTAAGACTGTTGGTGTAGTTTTGTATTTGCATTTTGAGAAATTAATTCAAGTGGAAAGAGTTTTCATACATGAAGCAGTTTCTTTTTCTTCCAAAATTCCTCAATTCCTAAACCTTGAAGCAGTGAAAAAATGAGACTTTTGAAAAGTGACGTGTCTGTCCTTGCTGTTACTGAATGAACCACGCAGTGAGTCTGTAAGTCAAGAGTCACTCTTGGCAGACGGGCTCTGCATAGGGGGTTTGGCAAGTCTTGGGTTGTCCATAAAGGATTGAATACGGGCTCTCCCTCCATGCTTCGGTGCTGCTCACAAGGGCATGAAGGGCATTTAGACCTGTCAGAGTGTTACTGTGCTTGGGCAGAGTGTTGCAATGAACTTGGTGTCCCTTGTGCCAGGAGGTTTGTTCCTGGTAGCTGCTTTGCTCTGCACGTTGTTTCTTTGTGTGGCTTTATGTAGATATCACTCTGCTCAGTGGTAGCACACTCCCTTACGTTAGAACTGAGGTCTGTGTGTCATGGGTGATTCCCAAGAAGGCAACAAGATGCATGCGGAACTATAGTGCTTCTCCATTTTGAATAAGGTGCTCTGTGGAAGAAACACTGACTGCTGTCAGTGGTACAGAATGTTTGTGAGACACTTAAAATACATAGGGCACAGCCAGCTTTACAGGCTGTTCCTCTTATGGAGCTGGACTCTGTTTTAGGACACTCGAAGCCTAGATGTAGATTTCTAAGTTTGGAGAAGAATCTGTGTAGAAGGCAGAGAAGTCTTAGGTAGGGCTGCAGGGAGTGAAAATGGAAGAAGTGAGATGCAGTCGCAGAAAGTCTGTTTGTCCCATAACAAGCCCTTCCAGCAGGGTGGCTTTCAGAAGCCTGTGATGGTGTGTGGAAGGCTTCTGAGAACAGTTGTTTCATGGCTTTAATAGGTGCCATTCATAATCGGTGATTGCTTTGAGGAGACAGAAGTCATCTTCAACGTTATGAATTTTGTGCTGAGAACAAAAGAAGAAAAGACCTATTAATTGCAAGCTGTGCCTTGCGTTGGCTAAGGTGATGAAAACCCGATCCTCTCATGAGTGCTGGCATGTGCTTTGATGTTTCAGACACCAATATTACAATCCCCCTGTATTTACGATTGCCAGCAAGAGTGTTTGCTTCCTACTTGTAATGCGTTAACTTGTGACATGCCCTAATCTAAAACAACTTTGTTCAGCAGCAAGACAAGCAGCTGCTCTTTACTTTGAGCAGCTGTAATCAGTACCAGAGCTCTCATTATTTAGAGGTGTGGCAAAAATTCTTGTCTGATGCCGTTTTTTGGCTTTTCCTTTACCTGTAGTAGTGCTTTAGTTGGCCCTCTGGCGTGGCAGTGTGAGTGAGGCTGGTTGTGTTTGCTGGGCAGTGGAAAGTCTGGGAAAATGAATGTTAGTGCATTTTTGGGTGTAAAAGGGCTAAGATGAGAAAGAAGCCTTCTGTATTTGCACTGAAGTCATTAGTAAAAGGAAAACTGAGGATGAAGTTGCTAACTTCCAAAGGCGCAGTGCTGTACCTCAATGTGATGCTCAAGGTTTATGGAGCTGAGCGACCCTACTCAGAACATCTTTTGCTTGAGGTCTTTCTCATTCCTGGCTGTCTCAGGAGAGGAGGATGTGTAATTCCCTGCCATTCTTGTGTGTCTTAAACCAGATCTCTGGCTACCAAAGTTGTTTTTTATGATTTCCTTGAAGTTGGCTGGTAAACCAAGACTTTATTCCTTCTGTTGGCTGTGATTTCAATGAGACAAATGATATGAGTGAGGTGAAGCAGCTGATCCATTTTCATTAAAGTTTTTCTTAATCCTTTCTTCAGTGGAATCTCAGTGTGGTGGTGATCCCTGTGCTAACTAACTTTTAAATATAGGACTTTCAAGAAAGGATGCACTTCTCCCATGCATTTGGGCTGATACCAACTGTTCCTCTTAGTACTTCTCAGACAGCTGCCTAGAATAGCCTGCTTTCACCATGAAGGAGGGTAGTTTAAAGCTTGCCAAAGGTCTGTGAGCTGCATTATTTTCTGTTTCCACAATATCACACCATGCCAACCACATAAAGTGGATGACTTCCAATGATATTGAGTATCTTTACAGTATTTTTGAAACTCTTTCTAGCAGTCGTGGCAATTAGGAGTAGAAACGGTGCATGAAAGAAATTTAATCTTACAGGTAGATGGATACGTGAGGGGTTTTTTTCCCCACTTTTTCCTTATTTTTCTAAGTAGGGTGGTTGATTGTTAAGCTGTGCTGTCAAAATTCAATGAGAAACAAACCCAGAGGAAGCCTGATAGCAAACTACCAGTCAGTCCTGGGTAATGGTTAATTGTTGGGGATCACCTCAGTCTCTTGATGTAGAAGATATTGGTGTTACTACAAACACAGAGTCCTGATTAGCAATATTTTGGTATTCTTAAGGGGAAGTTAAGTGATAACATGGTAACTCAGCTTTGAACAAACTTGCTGAGTGCAAAAGTAGGTAAAACTTTTGTCTGGTTTTCTCATTGCAGCTCCAAGGATAAGCAGGTAGACAAAAACGTGTGTGTTATCTGGTAGCAAAGTCTGCAGGTATAGTTATCCATTGACACAGAGATGCCTGAATCATCTTGTCAGAAAACAGAATCATTTGTGATTTGTTCTCCCTAGAGACCAGCAGGTCAGTGTTAAAAGGTCAAATCTGGCTGCTGCGGTCTGTGTCATCTTCTGCAGTGGATTTTGGATTCCAGAGTGTGGAAGATATCCATCAAGGCACATTGCCAATGCAAAATGATTTGTTACCGAGCTTACAAGCCACACACAGCAGCAATAAATGGGTGTCATTCTGTGCATTAAAAATGTATACCTGCTTGATGGTGCTTACAAGGGTTACAGTGGTCAGTCAGCTACTTTATTTAATTAAAAAAAACCCAACCAAACCTATAAAAACCCACCTGCAAGGCCTGTTTTCAGCATTGAACCACTGATGAAAAAGTTCGTCTTGGAACGGTATTTGTTCTTTAGCTGCCAGCCAGTCATTTGATCAATGATTAATAGATTTCACAGCAGCTCTTTGAAACAGTCGCAAACGTGCAAACCTCTCCTTCTGATTCAGTGTGGAAGTAGAGGTGGTGAAGAGCAGCTGGGCAGGTTGGTGGTATGTGAGTGGGGAGGCAAGTAGCTGGTGTGAGGCAGCCCAGGCACGGGCCGATGGGCTGTAAATGGGAAACATTACACAGCCCTGCAGAGATCAACAAATTAGCAGACCTTCTGTGCAGCAAAACCTCTGGTTCATTAAATAGTCTCTAAAACAGTCTGTTCTGACCAGAGTGCCCCTCAAATGAGTAATGCCTCAGGGAGATCTGTTCCTGCTGCAGAGGTCGGTATCCTGGCAGGAGGACAGGCTCCGTGCTGCTTGTGGGTAATGGCTGAGCTGATGTATTGCTTCTCCTGCAGGACTGGGAAAGGGCCAGGTAATCTCACCAGTTCTGGAATGGCCTCGCCAGTTCTGTTTATCTGATCTTGTACAGCAGGATTTATTTATGTGGATCCTCCAGTCAGGGGAATTCAGAGTTTACCTCCGTTCAGATGTTAGTGGCACTAAATTCATGGACGCGCACTGACATCTGCTTTGTTTGTTCCTGGCCAACAAGGGGGGGCTTGTAGTGACTGCTGTGTGGGACTGGGAGGTTCCCCTTCCATTTGTTGTGCAGCAATAGCTCCATACAGCACCTAGCATGGTACGGGGTCGCTCTGAAACCTGGTGCTTCTTCCTTTCTGTTACACCTCCGTCTCTATCAGGCTGCATTTACTGAAGGTGCAGCTGTACGATGCATTCATTCTGCAGGCTGGTGCACTGAAACATTGCTGACCAGCGGCTTAATTTCTATATAGGATCAGCTTACTGATGGTGCTCTTCTGTAATCAGTAGAGCTGCTGCAAGAAGAGCAAACCATAGCTACCTCTGGGTGAAATGTCACGTTGAACTGTTCCCTGCCTTCCATGGCTTTTCTTCTGACAGAGCAACAATTAAACTTAAGACTTATTTCTCAAACTGCCAGAGAATCATTTTGATCTATCTGTAATGCCCGCCTCTTACTGCAGCCAGAAACAAAACCATGCATTCTGGTTATGTGAAATGCTGTGTTTGTATACAACAGGACTTGCGTAATACCCAGATTATTGTGTTTCCTTTGACTGTGGGAAGAGCAATTTTTGTCTCGGAGTACTAAATTGGATTACAAATTGAGGCATAACAACAAATGATATCAACAAACGCTCGACTGTGTTGGAACTCGTTCACTAACATCTCAGAATGTCCTCCATGCATGTTGCAGGGTGGTCCTTGCAGCGGGGGCTTGGAGAGAGGCTACGTGGTGTGTGTGTGTGCAGAAGGCCAGCAATGTGCTGATGGAAGCCTTGAGAACAGATGCAGCAAGAGCTAACTCCGATCCATCGGCTGAATTTCTATCTTCTATCCCCTGCACCACCAGGCAGGCTGTTAAGTGAGAGTCACATGCACGGATACTTGAGCAAAAAGCTGTTACTTAATATAATTATTGTGCTTAGAAGTGTTCAGTACTTGCCAACCTGCAGTCTGCCCTGCGCTCACGCAGCTCAGGCTCGTTTGCACTGCAGCCACATGGGTTGCCTTGACCCTTGTGCTGGGGCTGGAACCAGGGCACAAGGAGCGTGACCCTGAGCCCAGCTGCTGTGCAGAGCTCTGCTCACGTGCAGTGTGTGTGCAGCTCTGAGCTAAACGGAGCAGGAATTGCTGCCTTAGAACTGCGGTCGTTATGCTGTAATGTGTAAATGCTTTTGGCAGAAGTGAAGCAGATTTACTGAAACTCTGCAATCTTTGTTGTTGCGCTTTGATGTGGTTTCACTTTTGTTTTTTGTTTTATTTTTAAATGCAATCCTAGCGTGTGAATTAAATAGGAGTGCTCTGGAAGTAGCCCTTTGCAACTGCAGTTCTTTACTCCAATGGAATTATTTTGCTTCTTTTAGGTCATGTTATTTAAGAGGCTGAAGCTCACATTGACAAGGAAATACGGTCAGATCCCTGGGGGTTATTTGGTAGATGCGGTAGGCTGTTCTGTTTACAATTTAGTGTAGCACTCACAAATTTATACTGGCAGGGAACTAAAAACCCAAACCAACCTTACATTATAATTGCTTTCTTAATTGCTATCCGCTTCCAGATTATTATTTTCCCAGCTTCTTAATTTTAATAGGCCTTTTCAAAAGAAAGTGGTTTTGCTGTGTCAGAGTCCTTTTATTGCTGAGGTGTACATTATCCAGTTCTTTTCGGTTGTGTTTGGATATCTGGTTTTACAGAAAAACATCTTTCTAGTATAATGGGGTGTATTACAGCGCTGAGGCACAGAAAGGCCATGGATGCCCCATTCCTGGTTGTGTTCGAAGCCAGGTTGGCTGGGGCCCTGATCTGGTGGGTGGCAGCCCTGCCCTTGCTGTGATTGGAACTGGGTGATCTTTCAGGTTGCTTCCAACCCAGACCGTTCTGTGATGATAGATCTAACATTTCACTGATTTCAAATGATTCTTCACTTTCACTCGCAACACTTGCACATGTTTGTAGATTGCTTGCTCTGTCTTGCTTTGGTCTATCCAAAAAACATATAATTCTTTCCACCTAGAAGGAGAATTCATAGGTATTTTCCCAGTCACATAGGGTATATGTTTTCTTCCTGTTGACTGCAGTTGCATGCCTGTGTTGTTATCTGGCTGCAGGAAAATCAACCCATCAGGAAGCTTGGTTTTATAGACTTCTGCTTTCAGCTCTTAAATAAGGCAGTGGGCAGAATAAAGCAGTGAAGTGTCTAGTTTGAAAATGTTGAGCTTTATATAATAAGTTGCATTTCTTATCCAGAAAGCAGCGGCCTTATGATTATTTTTGTCCTCTGGAAGAAAGTTGATCGGTAGTTTCTGTCTGACCCGTTCAGCAGTTGGAAGCAATCTGAAGCCTGGCTGCTGCCATTTGGCAGCTTCACAGAAGGGGTAAATTACCCTGCGAGTCATGGCTTGCTGGATGTATGACATTATCTCTCTGCAGATAAATCAGCAGCTCTGCAGTGCTTAGGGTCTAGTACTGCTGGGCAGGTACAGCGTTCCTAGATAAGGACTCCATAGCCCTTTCAGAAGGAAACTTTCTAGACTGTTATAAGAATTGCAGCTCTTCCTCCTCAGGAGTTTCTGGATTTCTCAGACTGTGTCCTATTCCTAATCTATTGCAAGCCTTTCCAGGCTGCTGTGTTTGAAGGGGTAAGTGACATGGGGAGGTTGCTTGTGTGTGAATTAAGTGTTTAAATCATTGTGTTCCTCATCCTCTTCTTTGTATTTTACTTTTTTGAGGGGGGAGAAGGGGGCAGTGTGTCAGGACAACTTGCCTGATGGCTTCCATAACTCCAGGGCCCTCTGCCCGATGGGTCAGTGCTGGTGCAGTCCACAGAAGCTGTGGATTCCAGCTGACCCTCAGCTGCTGTCAGCTCAGTGTGCTGTCCTGGCACTGAAATGTGGCACATGTGCTTTGGTGTTGGCTGACGGCCCTTCACCTGTTTGGAAGGTCATTCTCGACTTTTAGTGGTTACTTGAGGCTGTGAGAGATGGGTAAAGATGCTCTGAGTAGTACTTATGTGTATATCTTTGTGTATAAAACAGTTTTGGTGTTTTACAGTGGTTTGAGTACGTCTTGAAGAGTATCTGAGATGAGCTGGTGCCTTTTCTGCCAAGTACACTCATCCAACCAGCAGCTTCTGGTGCTGTTTTTCTGCTTTATTCTCATATGTTGCTGCTTGCCCCAAAATGGATAGTTACACAAACCACATCTACACCCGCCGTAAGAAGAGGAGGGATTGTCCTGTCCCAAGTTTCCCATCTTCCCAACTGTCAGGAACTTAATTTTAAAGGTCTGCTCTCTACGTGTATTTGAGTGCCCAGCCAAGAGTTTGTCAAGAGCGTAGAAACTGTTCTTTCCTGTTCAGTAAATGTTAGTGTAGTGGGAGGCAGTTACTAGGTAGCAGATGCACGGTCCTGGAAAATGGTTTTAGAGTAAAAGAGATTTAGACCTGTAATACTGAGCTTTTTGCCTCCTCCTTTTTCTTCATTTTTACAACTATTTCAATTTGTAATATAAAGGTTTGAAACAAAAATTGTGTGGTGTAATAGAGACTAGTTCTCTAAAAGTACTTAATCTGTCACTGCTTGAAGTCAATTTAAACTTTATAACTGCAACAACCCTTCCACCTCTCCATGATTAATGTAGAAACCAGGGGAAGTTTCTAGACTTTATTGGAAAGAAAAAATAGATCTGTATGTAAAGAATCTTACTTAATTTGCACACGTGTTTTCCTCTTTTCTTTTTAGGTTATCATGTGACAGTGAGTAGATTGTGAGAAGTGAGCCTTACTGCTGAGGCTTATTTTCCCTGCCCTTTCTCTTCCAGCTCTGTTGATTTCTCTTACTGGCAGGTTTGGAGGTCTGTACGATTTGGGCACGTCTTCCTGTGTCCTTTGCTGGCAAAGCTGTCCAGGAATTTGTCTCACTGCGTTTATGTGGCACAGGAGGGAATGAGCTGAGGCTTCAGGATGTTCTGAGAGGTTGGGGGGCTTGGAGGCAGGGAACTCCAGGTACTGGAATAAAAACACGCGGCTCTGAGAAGGATTGTAGAGTAATGATGTGATGAGAGTGTATGTTGGAACATGAAAAAACACGCTTCTTATTCTGGGACAGAAGTTAATTCTGGAAAAAGGACAGTCATAATAAAGCAGTGAATGGTATGGAAGGTTTGTCCTGTATAAGCTGCTGTTAATCAGTAGAAGCAATGAAGCAAGACAGAATGTTTAAAGCAGTCTGTGTGTGTGATGTGGAGTAGGTCACTGAGACTTTTTTACTACCTATTCCCATGTAAGAGAGTTCTGAATTGGGCTGCTACAAGTTGTCTCCGTGCAGGCACAGGGACATCACAGAAAACCAAGTTTTACTGTTGAAATGGCATAGGAGAGATCAGAATATGTGACAACAAGTCCAGTTTGGAGATTCGGGGAAAGCTGTTCATCCTTTGTGAAGTCTCAGCTGTTAGGTGGGAATCAAATTGCCTTTCAAATGATAGCACCATGAACTGAAATCAGAGACTAAACCGTTGTTAAATGAGCACGTTCTGTTTTTAAACCTTTGATTTCTGTTTCAGGTGAAGGAAAATTTCCAGTCTGTCACTGGATTTCTGAGAGACTTAATGGCTTGGGATGTGTTCGTGTTGCTTGCTGGGCTTGAGCTATGCACAAACACGAGCGGACAGACCTGTTAAGGTAGCATTCCTTGTCACTGGTACACCTCATCATTTGTATTTATGGCTTCAGTAGCAGTAAGCTATGGATGCCAACAATCTGCGGAGACAGACTTTGAAACACCAGAGTAGAGCTCTGAAAAAAGCATTGAAGTGCTGCTTTTGGGGTCTGTTTCCTTGCTGTTGTTTTCCCTCCACGCTCAGATTTAGCTGACCGTGTGATGGTGCTTTGTCTCAGCTCATTTCTTCTGTGAAATTGGGCTGGCAGGCCGGCTGGTAGATGAATTAAATGAGAAGCTGATGATAGCAGTTGGTAGGTTGTTTACGCAATGCTACTGTGGGAGATAATTGAATACCGCCTGGGTATTTAATGAAATATGGAAGGATGCTAATTCTGGGAGGTAAGAATGAAGTGAGCGTTCTTGTCAGATCTGGTAATTGCGGTACTCCTGTCTATCAAGTGATCCCGAATGTTTGCATTTCCGGAATGAATGAATGTCACAGCAGTAGAGGTGGGCAGATCCTGAGCAGATAGAGGTGAACAGCAACAAGTCGAGAACTTTTACCTGTTTAAAAAAAGCAGAGCATTGTGGGGCTGCTCGACTGTTCTCCTTGTCGTTTCGTGGTGTGGTGCTACAGTGGGAGAACCTCTATGGTTGTACGTTAGTAGCTGTTGCCATCTGCAAGTTGGCTTCATTAGATTGCAAGAGCCTGATACTGACAAGTCCCTTCAGCTGCTGGGCTGCACGGGGTAGGTCTGGTTCCTGGGGTTGATTACTAATAGCTTGTGAGTATAATTGGGTATAATGAGTGTAACAATTATATTCATTAGAGAAATGTCTTAAAGATATTCATGTTCTCCAGTCCTACTGTAGCCACTGCTGGGGTGTGTCAGCTGCGTTTAACCTATGAGATGTTGGTAACTGTCACCTGTGTGAGATTTCATTAATTGGCCCCACGGGGTCTGCTAATTGGAACGGGCTCGCTCCGAGTGCTAATGTGTGAATTACGGGTCAGGTAATGATGCCAGAGCAGTGATGAGATCTGGCGTTTGCAAGCTTGGGCAAGATGAAACTTTTTTCTGCCCGTGTCTTGGGTTTAGTACACTCGGGTGCTTGCAGCATGAACGGAACATCCTTTGTGCTGCATGAGCCGTACAAAGTGGTAATTGATTTGGGTGATGTGTAATGAGCAGGTGTTATATCAGTGCCACTGTTGCCTCCTCTCAAGTAAGAGGCACCACGTGTGTGGTGGCAGCTGAGGCCGTACTGCTGTGTTAGCAGCACATGGGGCACGTGCTGCTCTCTGGTTTGCCCTGCTGATGGGTGCACACTGCTGACTTTCTGCTTGGTCTATGGCAGGACGGGGACTTTGGGTGGCTTTTCTTCATTCCACTTAGGCATTTTGTAATCCTGGGACAAAGATAATGGTGTAATTGTTATGTTGTGTGGTATGCTTGATTAACTTCACAGACTGCCTTCTTTGCTTACAGTTAACTCAAAATTGAGCTACTGTGTGTTCGTGGATTATGTATAATTATGCTTTCTAAATTGATTTCATTTTTGATGCTTTGATTAAACCTTCTTACCCCTGACTATTCACATCCTTGCAAGAGCAGGGGAAGTATCACAAGCGCTGTGTGCAGGGATATACAACAACAAGACTGAAGGAACAAAACCAATTGGTTTAGCTGGCTGTCTAGTATGGTTTTGAAAATGTTGGAAAAAAAATATAAAACCGAAGGGCAAAAAAATCTGCAGGCATCATCGAGATAAAAGCATCTCGGCAGCTCTAGTTAATGGCATCGTTTATGCCATTTCATATTGTCTGGTATTCCTTGTTATTCCAGTTCAAAACTTAATTAAAGATACAGGTTGCAAAATGAAGCACTGAGATGTCGGGGATGGTGATGCTGTCAGCCCTGCTGGGTGCTCCCACCTGCTGTGCTTTGTAGCTTCAGTGCACTGCAACTAAATAAAAAGAACTATCAAGGTAGAGAAACTTGATCAGTAACTGAGGAGGGGGGAAGCATGTAGTCATCATCCCAACACCTGGGGCAGCAAAACCAAAGGGTAAAAGCAGAGTTTGTTGTTTGGTTGGTTGCTTTTTGAGAAATTGAAGGAGGATGGAGTTAGGTGTTCTGTTTGTGAAAGCCTGCGATTACCTGCTTCACCATGATATGCGTAATTACTAATGACATATTTTAAACTTAGGGGGTTTTTTGGTAAGTCTTGAGCTCATCTTCCCCATGTAAAGTGCTTCCTTTGATTCTAAGGGAGTGATGTGACTCAGTCTGTGTGTCATTCTCTTCTGGCAGTCTCTGTACAGAGCAGGTGACCCCAGCCAAGCATGCGGAGCACTGGGTGTGCACTGCAGAGCAGCACTGCTGCTCTTGGGGTGGGTGGGAGCTGTCGTAGACACGTCACACGGAGTTCAAAGCAGTGCTTTGGCACTCGGCCTGGACTCATAAAACTGGTCTTTGCAGGTCCTCCAGCTCACTTCTAACATCTCTTCCTTGTTTGCTGGCTGCGGCCCAAGCTGTGCACTCAGTGACTCTGGGCCAGGTGCACTGTGTGCTGACTGCAGTTACCAGGCGGCACAGAGACTGGGTGTCCCAACTCACAGCTGTGTGGGGTTACTGTGATTTCATCCAGAATCATCTGAAAACAGGCATGCACGGCTTAAAGCCTCTCATAAAGATATAGTTGTGTGTGCACTGGAGATGTTAACTCTGTTTGGTATCCTTCCCAGCTGTGGTTTCTGCTGACCCTTCACCACAGCGTTTGGTTTCAGCGCTGGAGCTGTGGGGGGTTACGTGTGCCTCCATCCTGCCCTCTGCTTCAGTGTGTGCTCTGAAATTACAAACGGAATTTCTTTTCCTTTTTTCCCAGCCTGAAATGATCACGAAGATCACTTAGCAGCATGCACAAGAATTAAAAAACAACAAACAAATGTTGAATTCCATCGGTGTTATGTAGTTGGCCCTCCTATCCAGTGTGTGGAAGGCTTTCCTTGTAAATCGGTGCCAGATTATCCGCGTAAAATAATACTTTATCTGTAAAAATAGAACAAGCTCAGCTTTTCAGCAGTGCTGGAATCGATCATTTATTTCTTATGCATATGCTCTCACTAAAGCGCTGTTCTTATGGCATGCGATAAGCTGCTGAAATACAGAGCATGCTGTTTTTAGCAGGAGCCAACAATTCCCTAATCTGTTAGGATGCTGGGATTATATTTCTGAGGTTGCTTAGCAAGGATTTTAGGGCAGAGTGTGATGATCTCGGGCTGCTTTTTAACCCTGGGATCTTGCTTTGGAATTGCACCGTGGAGGGTTTTGCATTTTTGAAGTGATGGGGCTGAAACAAAGGCACAGAGTGTGGGAGCATTCAGCTTTCCGAAACTGTTTACATGATGATTAACATTTAAATACATTACAGCCCCCTTAGTTTGAGTGTGTAGTTCTTCGTTTCTTCAGTAACATTTCTTCTGGGCATTACTTACCAATGCAGGAAAAGCTGGGTAAGCACGAAGTCACTTGTCTGCTGTTAAAAAGCACAACTAGACAAATTATGCAGACATTGCCATGTAGGTGAGTGCTGTGTGACAACAGAAGAGCAGGCTTTGCAAGCAGCACATTTCGGAGATTTCAGGCTGAGTTTCTTTGCTGATGTGAAACAGTGGTCTTTGTTTGGCTCTTCCAATGGCACTGGGAGCGCTGTGTAGCCTCATTGATTGGTTCCATGCAGTGGAAATCTGACCTTTAGCAGATGTTTGAGAAGCTGCCAGCATTCAGAGTGATGGGCAGGCGAGACAGCTTGTTCCTTGTTGAGTCGATGAGAACTTCCACTAGATTGGTAACATGCGTGACAACGCCAGGCTTCTAAATGGTCAGCAAACGTTGTGAAGCGAGGCTGATTTCCCTGAGCTGCAACTAAGAACTTATTTTCTTGATATGTAGCTTTGATAATCGGTTAGCTGAGAAAAATATTTTGAGAACTGAAGTGTATTTTAATTCTTTTTATCATTACTATTATTATTACTTTTAATTTAGATTTTAAGTAAGTTTTGACTTGCATGTATTTGGCTTAAAGGTCAGTTTTAGCATTCAGTTAGAGCATCAGCTGGGGATAAATGCTTTCAAAGAAAAAAAGGACGAGCCCAAATGGGCTGGGGAGGGAGAGGCAGCAGTGAAACATATCCCATCTGGAGCCCTTGGCTCAGAACAGGATGTTGCATGACTCCATGCGAAGTCTGCTCTCACGAACTGCATTCTAAGCAGTGTAGGAGATTCAGCTGCTCGGTGGTGGGAGTTCGGCATGAAACGAGGTCTGTTTTCTCAAACTCCAGCAGTTAGAAGTACAGGAAAGAGGTGGGACCTCATAGGAGATTTATGTGATGAATAACTCAACAACACCAGCAGTTGCCAGATTAAACCCTTTCCTGCAGGTGCTGGCTTTCCTCAGAGCTTTAGAATTGTTTTTCAGTATGTTACATGTGGGAAGAGAAATTATTTAAAGGATTAGGGGTTTAATGTGAAAAAAAATATAAGGAGCGGTTTGTCTGTTTGTATGTTTAAGTTGTAGAATCAATTGCAGAAGGATTTCTCTTATCTTGGCACTGGGTAATTTATGTACTTGTGTGCTTTTTGGGGTGGGGGCTTAACCAGCTTGGCCATTGCAGATTTCCATGGGCACAGTGTACCCCACCGTACAAGGCAGTGAATCAGGGACGTGCTGGTGAGAGAAGCCACACAAGTTAGGAAACCTGGAAATCTCTGCCCTTTGCTCGCAGTGCTCAGGAACACCTAATTTTTCCAGCGTTACAGAACTCGTCGGGTATGTTTTGTAATGATTCCCATGAATTTGTGCCAGAGTTCTTTGGCAGCTCATTTTGTTATCTAATAATCTGTGTACCAAACCATATTAAGGATTTTTGGATATGTGTGGTGTTCTTATCGCTTCTTCAGAGCATAATGAGAGAAATTCCCCTTCCTTGTCTTTACACCACGCAGCATTACTTGTGAGTCTTGTTTGTTCAGCCCCCATCTCCACTGATCAGGAGGCAGCAGCTGTGGTAGTTCCCTGAAAGGGTTACTGTTGGTGTCTGTTGTCTGTTCATCCTGACCTCCTCCTTCCCACCCTTAGGGGGATTTAGGAATGGGTTTTAGCAGGCATTCCCTCCTCCCCCCTTTCTTCCCATTGCAGTGACTGGGAGTGGGGCAGCTCGTGCTTACTGGCTCTGTGGGAAGTGAAATGCAGGGGAGGAAGACTTTCTTTTCTTCTGTCTTTTTTTTTTTTTTTTTTTTTTTTTTTTAAAAAAGCCATTAGTTTTCATACATCACTGAATAAAAATACTGGTGCCTGTAGTTGATTGTGAGTGATTGCAGACATTGACAATTCTCCATGCTCTGATATGTGAGGTATCGGTGCCACAGTGAGACAAGGCTATCCAAAGCCACGAGAAAAACAATAATGTTACTTAAAAATTGTTATCATGTTTTAATTTAATACTGCATTAATATGTTTGATAGTAGAAGAAAGATAACTGACTGCCCTTATTTGTCTTGGATGCTGAGATGAAATTTTGTGAATCGGAATCATTCCTTTCTCATCCATTGCAGGTCAGCTGGAACACGAGGTGTGTTATATGTGCAGTTTGAAGGAGGTGAAGGCTAATTTTAGAAGTAACGTTCAGTTTTTAAGTGGTTTATGGAGTGAAGCAGAAGGTGTTTGTAGAGCACGGGAGATACCTCAGGGGCGGTTCTCTGATGTGTTTTTGAAAACAGATTCATGTCTTTGTTACTATCAGTAAATACTTGTGTTATCTCACACCACTAAGAACTCTATAGCTGGCGACTCCTTGAGTCAAAGGTATCTTCTTACAGTGTGTTGGTTTTCCTGGAGGGGAAGTTCTTTAATCATTTAGAAAACTGAAGCAGCTCTGAGGTGTGTTAATACTGAGGCAGACAAGAACTTGCTGCTGCTGATACCTTTCTGAAAGATTCTCATTGAAATCCAACTTTTAAACGTGATGCTGATTTGCAGGGAAGCTTCTGGAGGAAAAATAAATTCTGCAGATGCAGAATGAGTGCTCAGTACTAAGGGGAGGCTGGTCTTCATGTAAAGCAAAGCTTGAGCCAAGGGATGCATGAAACTAAACCTTAAGCCAGTAAGATCTTAGTGGGGAGTTAAGTGAGGAAGGGGAGAGATGAGAAGTACCAGTCTGCACGTTCATACTTCTGGCTTCACATTTTACTTGGCCTGTTCTTTAAAGGGTTTAAGTAACTTCCGTATACGTCAGTCAGTGCAGTAGGTAATCTGTTGTATGTGTTATATCTAGCGTTTAGAAGCTGCCTTGGACAAAAAGAAAGGCTATTTTGCTTTCCTAGAAGCTTGCACGTATGGTGAGCAAGTTACCTGTGGTTCAGTGTTAATGCTTTTTTATTCTCTTTAGGATGCCCCCTGAGTTGCAGGAGAACTGTTTTTGAAGTTGCAGGCACAGCACTTACAGTTACAGCCTGTAGCACCAATGTGTAGGAACAAATGTCCTTTTCATTTAGCATCACCATCTTTAAAATGCCATTTACTTGAAAATACTTTCCTTGCTGTTATTACTGGGAGTGCCAGTTTGAGCTTTGCAGAGTCAAAAAGCTAGAGATAGCTAATACAGTAATTAAGGTTACATGATTAATTAAGCAGCTTTTCATGTATACTCATTGCAAGTGTTTTGTTCTTCTATCTTTACACGTGGGCTTAAGCAATATGAGTTTTTGGAGCTATCTATTGGATCTATTATTCTCTTGATATTATCGATGGGTCTATTATTTTGCCTTAGAAAGTTCTTTGCAAGCAATTGCCAGGAGAGCAGAATATCCCTCATGTTACATTTTCTGTGCTTTTTTTGTTCTCTGTTGAGCTGTGATACATTTCACATTTCTTAGGCAGTTTCTCATTATGGACTAAGGTGTGTTATGAGATTTATTTTTTTCATGCAGTTAAGGTTAGTTTGGAGGTTTGTGGAACTGAGATTGGTTAGTACTTCATCATTGGGATAAAAAGCATTTATTTAGGATTGTGAAATGAAAAGAGGATTGCCTCAGTGCCTGACAGTGCTGCTGTTCCTTGGTACTTTACACACTATCTGCAGAACTGTAATGCTTGCTCAAGTATCTGATCAAATATCAGATCAAATTACAGATGTCTGTAACTGAGCAGCGGTCACCGAGGTTGAACGAGTGAAACTGGACACTGCAGGAAATGGACCAAGCTGTGGTTTTGCTCCCAGAATTGTGCTGAATTTCAGCAGTATGTTTGCTCACGTGTGCTGCCAGCACACTGAAGATACTCAGTTCAGAGCTAGGATGAACCTTGGTCTCACTTTGTAAACCTGCATGCAATGATGTAACAGGAACTGTAGTGACTCAGTTCCCTGTGGAAGGTCTTGCCCTGGAATTCACTGTCAAACATGAAAATAAAAGAAAAAAACACATCTGAGAAATCTTAATCTTTTGAAGCTTCAGCCTGTTAGCATGGATTTTATTTTCTTTATGCTAATGCATAACTTGTGCAAGTTTTCGTTATGGATCCCTTGCTAGCAGGTGTCTTATAGCTTTTAGACACGACAGAAGGATATACGAGCATTTATTTTTGAATGACTGATGTCTGGTATAAATGAGTAGGCAGAGATGAACACTATGAGACAGAGGTGTGGTTCTGAAGGATGACATAGAGGGGATGAAACCCAGAGGCCTGGAGCAGTGTCTCAGTGAGGCAGCCAAGGAGGGGCTCTGCAGGTGGGGTAGCACACAATGCCAGCACTAAGCTGAAGGGAGGCTGCAAAAAGGGTGTGATTCACATCTGCAGAACAAAGAAACACAATGGCAATAAAATACGTCTGGATCCTGGCTAGAAAGAACACAGAAACTACTTGTGGTCTTTATCATGCAGCTTAGACCCGATTTAGGCAGGACTAGGAGAAGCAGGTTGCGGACTGGGGTTATAAATAGCATTTCACACAGAAGAAGGGAGATAGCAAGCTACTGTCAAGACAGAGTAGGTATTACTTCTCAGATAAAAGATTAGGCTTTAATTAATAGAGTACATTAGCTTCATATTCAAATATTTCTGGTTCTTTTATGAAGGAATACACTTCTGGGAAATACCTTCCAACGTTTTAGTGGATAATAATCAATGAAGCAGATAAATATTTAACCAAGTTTCTTTTACCTTTCATGATTCTTCTCTTGTATCCTTGGCAGATTTTACATGGAAAAGGAAAACTATCCAATGAGAATCACTTTGTTGGCTTGTTGTTTAAGGTCATTGTTCTTGGGCATAAAGGCAAATGCTTTGTTGCCATCAGAAGACAGAGAAGTGTGCCTCAGTAGTTGGAAATCATATATATATATATGATTATATACATACACACTTAAATATATACATACACACACACACACACACACACACACACACACACATATATATATATGATTTCCAACTACCGAGGCACATTTCTCTGTGTGTGTGTGTGTGTGTGTGTGTGTGTATATATATATATATGTATAGGTACCACCACAGCACTGCCAAAATCACCTGACGGCTATTAATATTTATCAGTTACCATCAGTGCTCAAAATGGCCTTATCTCCATCCAGTCGTCTGTCAGATCTGCAAATAAGATATTGCAGGTTTTTAAACTATACACCTTACAAAGAAATAACTGTTTGAGGCTTCACAACAATAGTTTTTAGACATTACATCTAAATTATGGTTAGATATGGTAAGAAAAGTGTCCTGCGTTGCCTGATGACAAAGAATTTGAAAGGCTTCCTTTCCAAGTCTGCAGGACCAGGAAATTATTGTGTAACGGGTATATTTTAACCAGGTGCTGCTATGATTTAGTAGTTAATACATTCTTGGAATTTCAATATTGCTTTTACTTTTCATTTCAGATGAGAAATTCACTGTATTTTTTGGCATCTGAAGCATTTTGAAAGCGGTAATACTTGGCATAGGTGTGCTTGAAAGTCCCAGCATGGCCATAACTTAATTTTTGGTCCATGTGTCACTTGGCTTTGCCATCTGAATGTGGAGAAAAGGTTTGCAAAGTATGTCAAGTATTTTAAGTACCGCCAGTGGTTCAGACACCTTTTATATAAAATGTAGCATTCCTGCGGACTCTCTTTGAGAGACAAATCTTTTTGAGAAACTCATTTAAAACTCTGAATGGCATAAAATATAAACGCAGTTTCCTTCAGTTCAATGTAGTTCATGTTTTCTCTTTCTCAGCTTTCCGTATGGAATATGTGTTTTAAAACGATGCGTGGAAGACGCATCTGCTTTGTGAAATGTACGCCTTTATTTTCCAGAGATGGTTTTGAGGCATCCTGGTAGGATGCTTTTTTTTCCCACTCGCCGTCCTTGTGATCTTATTGATACTCCACACAGTGTGCTGGTTGCTTAGCAATCCAGGCTACAGGCAGCAGCAGCACCTTGTTACGATATACTGGCAGTTCTCTTCTCTTCTGCAGCCATTTTTATCTGCATCCTTTCTCCTGAAGTTCCTTGTTGTCAGTGTTCAGGCATGAATTCCAGGGGGTGCAAAATGAGCGTTTCAAAATGAAGCCTGTTGTATATGTTGTTCATTTCTGTGCTTACTGTTTCCCTGTCGTGCATCTTGAGACTACTATTTGTTTGAAATGAATGTGTTTATTTAAATAACTGCTTTGATGCTGTAAGATATAAGGGAGCTACCTTGAAAATTCACGTTTACTGAAGCATGTGTTCTTTGCTCCATCTGGTCCCGTTTCCTCCTGCATATGGCATATGTTTGATGTGTCTTTCAGCAGGCGTGCATCTCCAGCTTATTTAGAGGCCAGTACAGGAGATCAGGGTTGTCTTCCTTGTTCATCAGTGTATGGAGTGTACTGAGCTGTCTTGGCAGTGGAAGTCTCTGATTATTATAAGTCTCTTATTTCAGATTATTACCCTTTACTGATGGTTCATTCTGGCAGTGATGAAGTCACTGAGAGAAGCCTTGGGGCTATCCAAAGGGACTTGAGGGGGTTGGGGCCGTTAGTGGATGGTGCAGGAGTTCAGGTAGTGTTCTCCATCCATTCAGTGACAGCAAGGGATGATGAGAGGACTAGAAAACCCATCTGATAAATACATGGCTGAGGGGCTGGTGCCATTGCAGGAATTTTTCAACCCTGAGGCAGTGTACTCAGCACCTGGCCTGATGGCTGTGGATGGGTCTCACCTGTCTCAAAGGGGGAAAGGGATTCTAGCCCAGCAGCTGACTAACTTTATTGAGAATTCTTCCAGCTCTCCTAAAGGCTTGCTGTGATGCTGGGCATGTCTGCTCACTCCAGCTGAAAATACACATTTTAGTGTTGCTTTGTGTGCTGAAAGTAAAGACTGTCTGGTCTACAAGTGCAAGTGAAGAAATTGTGTTTAAGAAAGAATATTTTCCAGATTGGTGGAAAACCATAAAACTGTAACATTTTCAGGAATGCATAGAGGCAATAAGACTCATAATACTGAAGGATTTGGTAGTTTGAAACCAACCCGATGCTGTTATTCCAACATTTGTTTAGGGTTTCCTTAGGCGATGTGGACTGATGCCAATATCTTTTCAAATACCCATCTCTTTCACTATACTGTTTTACTTGTATGGTCTGTAAAATGCAGCTGTACAGCACTTTAATGTGTAAAGTAAAGGAGTATGATGATACTGAAGGTTTTTTAATGTGGACTGGCTATGAAAATTGTAATGTGAATGGGAAGGATAGGGAATATTTTGTAAGTGTACGACCATATTGCAAGCTCCTTACTAAAGAGAAACCCTTCTGCTATCTTCAGTTGCTTTTTCATCGCTTTTCCATGCGGAAATGGGTAGCACTTGTATAACAGTGTAATAATTTTACTGCGTTAAGCTGTTTTGCTTTATAGTAAATTGTGCTTTGATTGCATTTGATTAGTTAAAGATATATTTAGAACGGCTTGGCTGCTGGGTAATGCCATTTCCACCAAAGAAACAATCTGTACAAACCTGAGGATGCAGAGATATTGGGAACAGGATGGGGAGATTAAGTTTTATAAAAACACTCTTCCTGGCCCCGTTCCCTGTGTATGTACAAGTAGCTTTAGTTTATACCAGCCAGGTACTTGGCAATTGCCTCCATTTCAATATGTAAACGGAGAAGTTTCTCAGAGCCTGAGGTACCATGGTTTTAATTTGTAGCTCTGCAGAATGCTAAAAGAAGCTGCTGTGGCCCAGCAGAGCACCGAGGCTGTGTGGAGCTCGTGCTCTGGCTGTCTTCCTCTCTGCCCACAGGGCTGTGCTCACTGCTCACCTAGGGATGCCTGGCTCCATGGCAGCCTGCCTGGGGCTCTGGGCCTTCCTCTGAGGTACATGTGCCCCAGCAATGGAACTCAGCAGCCTCCTCGCTGAGCCAGAAGTGAGCCAATGCCAAATGTCTCATTGCAGATACGTGCAGTTAAAGCCTGCAGCTTACAGCTGAGACTGGAGGAAGTGCTGTTACCGGCTTGCCTTTTCATTTGCCAGTGTGGGCATCTTGTCCGACATCTTACTGTTTTCTCATTCTCTTCGTTGCTCTGTGCTTGTTGGAGGCTTCCAATGGATATCTGCTTTTCCTCTGGATGGTACTAAGTGTAAAAACTTCTTGTAAGAGATTTTATTTATTGCCATTGAAATGTGGCTATTTTAAACATAGTAGGTTTCAAAGTAAATCTCTGTTAAATTGTATCAAGGCCTACATTTTTGTGCTGGAGGTGCTGGAGAGCAGGCGGTCTGGCAACTAGTTGTTGTCTGGATTACATGCCAGGCTTTTTAATCATAGGACAAGGGGGAATGGCTTTAAGCTAGAAGAGAGATTTGGGTTGGATGCTGGGGCAAAACATATTACTCAGAGGATGGTGAAACAGTGGCACAGGCTGCCCAGAAAAGCTGTGGTGCCCCATCCCTGCAGGCCTCGAAGGCCAGGTTGGGTGGGATGGGGCTGTGGGCAGCAACCAGCTCATGGCAGGGGTTGGAGCTGGCTGGTGTGCAGTCACCTCCAACACAAGTCATTCCATCATCTTTCAGGCTGTATAAGACTTCTGAATTTCAAGATAACTTCTAGCACGTGAGGTTTTGAGTTCTCTCTCTCTCTCTCCCTTACTTTCATGCAGCACACTTGTATATTATGTAATATTCTTTGTTTTAATTTAGAAATATTAAGGATAAAGCTTAATGGGTCCTGGGACTCACCTTGAAGCCAGCAGTCCAATTTGTGTTGATGAAAGAATATTCAGCGTGGCACAAATGAAGTGTTTTTTTCTTTGCATTATTAAATGCATATTTTAAGAGATGTTCAATTGCACTAGACATAAATACTTCAGTAAAAGTCCTTAGGTGAGAAACAGGGAACTCTACATCACGATTCTTAGTGTACATGCTTTGGTATAGCGCTGGAAGCATGGTGACTGGTGCATCTGCCATCACTTAGGAGAGAAATGACCTGTATTTCTGAAGAACCAGCCGGCTAAAGTGAGTCTGGATCATGGTGCTGCACATTTAAAGTTTCTCCATGGTTGTTGTGTTTTGGCTTTGGAACGGCAGCATTTTGTTGCAGTTGTTTGGCTGACTCTGCTGAACGTTAATTTGTTGCCTTGCTTTACTTGGAAAAACACGCTATGGGCTGATGCTGTTTCCTGTTGGAAAATAGCGAGTTACAAAATTAGCGCATTAATGCCAATTATAACTAGAATATCATCCCGGAGGGAATTCTCCCTTTCTGCGCAAGTGTGTACGTGGTGAGAGGCCTTGAGCAGCTCTGGCAAAGCAAAGTGCTGTATAGCTGACTAGGCAAGGAAGCACGATTTGGCTGAAAAATCTCAAAATCAACATACAGTCCTGAGGAGGCAGATGTTGGAGGGGCTTTTGCTGTGCTCAGTTCCGCCAGTGAAGCAAGAAGATGGAGTGTTTTCAGGCTCCTTGGCGGGGCTGGAGTTGGCTGCACATTTTGCTTTCTGGCACAGGCTGCTGGATCGCTTTTGTTCTTCTCTCCCCTTTTTACTCCCTTTCATATTCTCGTGCTGCTCCTCTCTGTGGGGCAGTGCAGTGTCCAGGGAGAGGGGAACCCTGTTTGCTTCAGAGCCTTTACTCTTGCCTCGCAAAAATGTGCAGCATGTTTTCCTGTTTTGAGCACGTATTTGCTAACAAAGAATGGGTGAAAGGTTGTGCTCCACATTTTCCCTGTGCTGCTGCTGCCTTTCAGAAATGAACTCTGGAAAGCCGGGGGTAGCTAATAGACTTGGCACTGACACAGCAGTGCGGTGAGGCTGGCAGCGCGGCTCCCTGTGGGGCTGTGGGTGGGAGGGATGCGGTGCCCCGGGCAGTGCAGCTGGCCTTGTGCCACGCTCCCTGCCCGCTTCCCTGGAGCTGCTCCTTTGCAGACCTGGCTGCTCAGTGCCAGGAGGCCTGCAGACAGCTTGCAGGAGCTCCTGCTGCCATTGCACTGGTTTTTGGGTTGTTTGGGGTGCAGATCTTGCACACTAAACACTAGATTGCATTGCAGTTATCCACGAGTTCTGGCAGGGGTCCAGCAGGCACAGCATGTTGTAGTGCGGCTGTTTCTCAACTGCTGAATCGAGTTTAGGCTTATCTGTGTTTTTTCAAAAGCATTTGCTCACTTGGTTCCCATTGCCTCTTGTTTTTCAACTCTCAGCTGTGCTCAGCCTTGTGCTCGGCCCCCTGCCCCATCACAGGCTGCCCAGGTATTACAGATGCACGCTTTGCCCAGCCCAGGGTCACTGAGTGGGCTGAGCAGGAATGATTGTGACTGTGCTGTCAATGACAGGTGTCTTCACAATGGAGCAAATGACAACATTTCATCATAATTTTCCCTTTAGAAGGGTTCAATGAAGCTGCAGGTACCAGGTAGTGCTGCTGAGATGATTTGGGATGTGACATTCTTCTGCCAACACTTTATCGCTTTACTGTATTTATTATTCAATCTGTTTTGGTTGTTAAACTACTATTCCCTAAGTTCATAATGCATTCCATGGCTTCATTGCTTTAAGTCTGTTTCATAGAATTGTGCCCTTTAATGAAAGGTGGCTGTTGGCAGTTTTTAGTTTGAGGCTTTGCCACTGCTTTCCACTCACTTGCTAGAATAACAGATGACAGTTTAATAATGAGCAGCTGAGGCAAGAAGGTCCTTTCTGTATGAACTATCCCAGTAGAGCTGATAGAAATGCTGCAGTAGGAGAGGAGCTGTGGAGTGAGGGTGGCAGGGCAGGAGGAGCAGAACCAGCTCTGCTGTGTCTCTGTAGCTGTGCAGATTTTAAGTGGAGACGTGACTGTAGGCTGCCACAGAAGAGAGTAACTGCAGTTATTACTGTAATCAGACTCGTGCTTTCAGAGGGAGAGTGTAAGAACGGGGTGGAAGTCATGTGGGTTTTAAAAAAAAGCATCTGTGAGGGGGGAGAACTGGGAAGATGAATTTTGGTATGGGCTCAGTGTAATTTTAAGTTGTGTACACCAAAGGGAGAGGGATGAGATGAGCAGGAGCGCTGTGCAGCACGCGTCTCACAAGTGTGAGACAGGCAGTCTAGACAAGGAAGTATGTTGCAGGCCTAAAATTAACTGAAGCTAGACAAGAATGTTTCAGTGAGAGCAATGTGAGTTCTCAGAAGGAGATGGAGGAAGAATCTCCAGTTTCAGAAGTTGCCGTGGGTGCAACAGAGAGCAGAAATTCAGGAGAGCAAAGCATCTTTCCCGTCCTCCTCCAGGCTGTAACAAGCAGTGTTGTTTTGTATAGGAAGGGGTGTTTCTTCTAAGCAGTGTTGTAAAATGCATTATAAAAGCAGAAAAAAAAATAGTTTAAAAAAAAGTAATCTTGTAATGTGACGCCTTTACAAAGTTCTCGCTTCCTAATGTGGATAATATTTGTATAACTTTTTGGCTGTGTGTTCCCTCCTCCCTTTACCAGAGGAGATAAATCACTTGGCACGGTCAGCTTGGTAAGTGCAGCTAAGGGAGGGTCTGGTTGTTCTCCAGCTGTGCTTCGGGGAGAGCCCTGTAACATGTAGGACAACAGTGACATGAGATCATATGGATGTGAACTGGCTCCGTGGTGATTTAGCTGGAAATGAGAAGTGTGGTGTTGTGAATGTTGGATTTATTGATTTATTAAGCCAAGAGGAGTGGATCCCATAAGGATACAAACAGCAAGGTACTGAGTGGCTTCTGCAGGTGGAGCTGGGAGTTCAAAGCTGTGTGTTGGAGGCATACAGAGCACCAGAGGGCTTATGGTGTTCTTTCTGGTTCTCTTCCAAATAACTGCTTTTTGTTTTTGTTTTTTTTCTTAATCCTTGAAGCAGTGTTTTTTTGTTTGGTTGATTAGTTTGCATTAATTTAAGTATGATAAATATTTGAACAGATAACAGAAATCGTTCTCAAAGCTTCCTGAAATATATTAGTATTTAGTGTCAGACTTCTCAATCACGGGATAAGACACCCAGCATTAACAGCTATGTTTTGGCAGATGAACTCTTCATCTCTTCAGTACATGTGCTCTGCTGAATAAAGTATTTCTTCTGTGGTGCAGGAACTGAATGACTTGTCACTTCAATACCTTAGCAGTAAAAGGGATAATGCTAAGCTCTCATGTGATGCATGTAGATTCTCCTGTACTCTGTACAGGTAATAATGTATCTCTTCCTGTTTTTATATTTCTCCAGGTATACGTGGAATTTGATGACCTTGAATGGGAAAAGCGAGAATGGGTTAAAGTTTATGAAGATTTTGCAACCTTCCTGGTGGAGTACCAGCTGGTCTGGGCGAAAAGAAAGGACCCAAGCCAGACTCAGGGATCAAAGATCAAACAAATTCAATGGCCTGCATTGGTAAGATGCTTCAGCAATCTTGTTTATTGAACTATTTTAATGTCTCTAATGCTATGCTCCATAGGAAACCAGCTAGTTTATTTTGGTGGTAGTGTTTGTGGAGTGTGGTAAGAGAGAATGGTAAAAAAAAAAAGGACAAGAAAATACTAATAAATCATGTTTGTGATGAGAGGATGGGCACGATATGGTAACTCAGACTCATTTTTAAGTCAGCTTAAAGCACTGCAAAACTAGTCTGAGTGATGGGGTAGAAATAATGGCTCTTTACATGGTCAGAGCATCTAATAAATATGAACTTAATAGAAACGCCTCTTTTGCTCTGTGGAGGATTGAAACTAGATAGAAAAAAAGCCTGTAAGCTTATAGCACCTTCTTTATGAGAGTTGAGCATATGTAATATTTGGATCAAAGGTCAGAAAGATGAGAAAAGTGAAGTATCAGTGAAATGACAATTGCTTTCCTGGCTTATGGGGTGATAGTTGTGGTGCTTCCTCTCTGGATTGATGGCCAAGCATAGAGTTGCAGGGAATTGTTTGGACACTGTGTTTGTTGTTGATGCATCTTTAGGTAGATCTGATGAAATAATCCTATGAGGAGTAAACATTTACTTTTTTCTCCTCCTTGTCTCTCCTCCTCCCACCCCCCAAACCCCCAATAACACTTTCAGTGCTGTAAAAATTATAGAATTATAGAATCCTTAGAGTTGGAAGAGACCTCTGCCAAATTTCTCAGGATGGTGAGAAAGGAGGCATTTTAGGTATGATTAATAATGTTAAGCTTGGTATCTGCAACTTCAGTTCTGGCTTCGCTACGGGATGAGGTGGTTTAGGATGGAACTTGCCTCTGTGTACTATTCCTTCTTGACTTACCTTGAGTGATTGTGTTATTGTGTAAAGCGTGGTAAAATTCTGCATGTGTCGGCTCTCTGAGATACTTTCTTGCACAACCAAATTTTCAGTTTCATCTTAGCATACCCTTGAGAGAGAATTTTTAGTTTTGCAGAGTAATGTCACTTGCTCTTTGATACCACCTGTGTCTCCCTGGTTGAGATGAGTGTTTTAAAATCCGTTAGTGAGTTGGAATGCAGTATCTGTGTACTTCGGTTATTTTATATGCCTTTAGAGTCACCCTTTAGGGTATGGACATTCTTCTTGGGCTTCAAAGAGGTGTCTTTCTAGGAGGTTTTCTAGTTTAGTTGGTGATCCTGTCACCAAGGTGAAAGCATGTCTTTACTGGTATGTGAACATGTTTCAGTTGCACCTTCTCACTACAGACTTATCCAAACTTCATCTGATCCAGCTAAAGGCAGAAACTTCTTCCACCCCTGTTTTATCAACTGTGTTTTAAATTCTTGCTTTAATGTTGAAGTTTCTGAGGTACAGACCTTCCTTCCCAGTCCCATCAGCTACAAGGTCAGCCTCCTGCTTTTATGTTTAATAAATAAATAAAATTCAATCTTATAGCCCAGCACAGGGCTTGATAGCTTGTTAGGGCACAGTTTCCAGATGGTAAGATGACAAGTTCTCAGCATTTGTGCTTGGCTGGATTGCAAATGTTCTAACCATTGTTTTCTGTGTCAGGCTCTCTATTCATCATCCATCCCCATTCCAGAAAATACTGAGATAGAGAATATTAACTCAGATTAGAGCAGATGCCTTCCATGGAGTCCTCCCAAAGTTCTGCTCCTTATCAAGAGCTGCACTGAGCCCACCAGGACACAGTGAACATGGAGAGTGCTCAAATTGCCATCCTAAGTATGTTCTTTATTTCCAACCTGTCTGAACACTCTGATGTAGTGTATGACATCTGTGAAAGGGCATTTTTAAGTTAAAACTAGACTTCTTAAAAATGGAGAAGCAATGGAAAAGCTGGTACAAATACTGGTTGCACAGCACTTTAGGGGAATATCTGCACTTTGGTGTTAAGTCCTTGTTGCTGATGTGATTTAGAAGAATTGTCTTGCCATAGTTACTAAATGAGAAGTCTCAAATGTTTCCCAGTGATGCAAGTATACTGAAAAATTATTCATGTACTGTCTTGTCTTCTTATTTAATATCGAAATAAGACTTACCGGTACAATTTATTTGGGGTACCTAATATATATGTAGCAAAGCAATAGTTAAGTATGTTCACATAGTACATGCTACATGATCTTGGACTCTAACCATAATGGAAAGTGCTTGTTGATTTAGATCCTGATCACCTTTTGTTGTTGTCTTCTTTGATCAACTTACTCTTTATTTACTGGGTGGTATTCCAACTCGATCAGAACGCAAGGTCTATAATTTCTGTGGGCTTTTCTGTGGGGAGCCACCACTGCATACTTCACAGTTACCAGTTTCTCTTATTATTCAATTGTGAGTTGCATCATAATCTCCACTTCACATGTGAAATTGCTGGAGTTCAACCTGGTCACCACATGTGCTAATTTGAATGCCTGTGGTGTGTCGGTTAGTGAAAGCATTGCTGCTGCAGGCCTTGTCAATCTGTGCTCTAAGGCCGTATGCTTCTGGATCAGGTGCTAAGAGGGTGAGAAAATAAGAATTGCTGCCTATTTCTCCTTGTGTGGAGATGGATTCCCCCTGAATTCAGTGATTTGGTTATTCTTTCTGATCCTACCTCATTTACTTCTGGTAATTTTTCAACAGCTGAGCCTGAAGCCTTGGTGGCAGCGTGCTTTGTTGTATTAGGATGGCTGCTGCTGATGGCTAACTACCTCTGAAAACCTGCTGTAAAATAAGGGAAGTGTAGTGCCCACTCATGCTGTGTTCAGATGCTTTTCCTTCTTGTGAGGTTGTTTTCCTGTGTAGAGTGTAGGAGAAGCCCTGGTCACCGTAGCTGGGAGCTGCCTCTAGAGCACAAGGGAAGCTGCAATGGCACTGCCTCATAAATAGCTTTACAAGAATGCAGGCAGCATTAGCCATAGCATTTCTGAATTCAAGAGTTCTCAGCTGTGCTAGGTGCTGTACAAGCACAGAAGAAAATACTATATCTTTGAGAGCTTACAGGCAGTATAACAAGTCAAAGTCAGAGCAGGTAAGGAGAGAAGCATAAAGAAAACAGTGACAAGTGATGTCAAGAATAAATGTAGCCTAGTTGTTAGGGAAGAGTGTTTGTAAGCAACTAATGGAGATGTTTTATGGATGTCAGTGCAGAAGAAGCCTTCTCAGCTGTTGGAGCAGCATGAAGAAGTAGCATGGATTTTGAAAACATAACAGGTGGGTAGTAGAAGCTGATATGTATTTCAACAGTGAATGATTAAGTAGCTTGTATAAAGTGTTGTAACTGAAGTTATCGGTTTAGTTTGGCAAATGCTGGGGCTACAAATAGTACAAAAACAGAGTGACAGGCTCAAGGTGTTGGACTATAGGAATTACCAGTAGCTGGGAAATGAGGCAAAATTGCTTTTGAATTCCTCTGAAAACAGTGTTGAAGAAATTGAGATGAGGGATAATTCTTCAGTCTGTGGGCGGAAAAGAACAGTTGTATTTAAGGGGGAATAAATCATTGTCTCTGATTTAGAAATAGTCTGGGTATTGGGGTGCTTCAGATCGGAGATACAGTCACACCTATTGTACAGTTAAGCCTGGAGGCTTAAGGCTGTGATGGTATCTTCTTAGCAGCCAGAAAGGGAGGTGGATGTGAGTGTGTGGGCAGGGTGACAGAGGGGAGCCAAGATACTCATATGGACAAAACAAGATGCTTCTGTGAGCTGTCAATTTGAATTTAATTATTCTCCCTCTAACCAACCATAAAAATACCTAAAAATAAAGCATAGAGAGAGAAAAAGAGTGAACTGAGGACAGAATCCATTAGGGATACTGAGAGAATGGTAAAATGATGTGGAAGAAAGTCAAAGGTGATAGACTAAGAAAGCACACTATGGTGGAAAACTAAATTGTGGGGTTTCTTTAGTAGCACCAACTAAGGAAGAGGAAGCTTTGCTATGGAAAAGCGATGGAAATGTTAATAACACGATGAAATGAAAGTTTATCATTGAAGGTCTATGGATAGAAATAAATTTTAGACAGCCATTTTAAGGGATTTTTCCATCATCTTGGAAAGAAAATAAGGGAAGAAGGATAATTGAAAAAGCAATTAAGATTAAATGAGTTTAAGATGGATAGATTGTGGCAAGCTTGTATGTTGAGGAAAAGGAGCCAAGAGTGGATAGGGAAGGATTGAAACTGGAGATAAGGGAAAGCAAACGCGCCTTGAATGGGAGAACACTTGAGAAACTTCTGCACATGCAAACAGAAAGGAAGAGAGTATTGTAGAACAGGGGAAGGAAAAGTATTCTTTATTTTGGCAGTTTTCCTTTTGGAAGAAACTGGCAGCGTTCTGTGGGGTAGAAGCCAGGAGAGGGAATGATTTGACTGAATCAAATATGATGAAAAGGAGGGGAATGGTTCTGTTAGATGGAAGGGCAGCGCTGGGTACCTGGGAAAGCTGTGTACAGGCAGAGGTGATTGGTTAAGGGTTCTGTGTGCTCTCCTGGGTGTTTGGTGAAGTGCGTGCTGCCTATCCTTGTATCTATAAATAAAACAGTGCTGTCTCCACTGTTTGATTTTGAATTCAGTATAAATTCATGTATAATAAATCAGAAGAATCCATACTAATTCTCTAATGGTTTGAATGCGGAGGCTGTGCTTCACTAGCTTTGCACTGCTTACCTTGTCAAACCAAGGTATTTGCCCTATGATCTCAGCTAATATAAAGTTCTACAGTAACTATATCACTGCCAGTTTCAAGGCTGACATATGGCAAGAACTCGTTCTACTCCAGTGGTACGTTTCTGAAGAGTATATTTGAATTTTAATGTAAGCTAAAATGTGCTTAATGAGGAGTTCCAGAATATGCTCATTGCCGGGGGGAGGATGGCTGCAGGAGCAACTCAATTCCCCAGCCCACTAAAAAAAAGTATGTCTGTTTGCCTGACTTTTTCTTGGAACAAGTGAAGTCATTGCTAAACCAGTGGCTTGAGAACAATCTTTCCTGGGACTCTGTCCAGAGCTCTGCAAGAATACAGGGCCCCAGCCAGGCTTATAACAAAGCCAGGAACAAAGAGTGGGTCTTCGCATGTGCTCAATAACTCTTCTGCACTGTGAGAATGTGCAGTTGGTTTACAGTAGACGGTGCTAGTGGCACCTGCGGGACCTAGGCTGTCAGTCTGAGCCTCGTGATGATGAGGAGGTGGCCTTGCAGAAGAAGGAGATTTGTCAGGTGGGAGACTCTGCATTTGTTCTAGTGAGGTGTATCAGACCTGTGTGTTCATGCGCCGACTGTGTGCTGCGTTACTTGGTGGTAAAACTGAGAAGTAGGAGTGTTTGTGGGCATGTGGAGGACAGACTCGTGCTCTGACCTCATGCAGCCTTCCCCCCTCCATGCCTCAGCTGCCTGTTGCAGAATCCTTCTGCTTGAGTGCAGTCTGCTTCAGCTGGCTCGACTGTGTTGGATTATGAAGCAGATGCTTATTTAGTGCCAGCTTAATGGCATTTGTGTCACCACTCAAGAGTAAAAAGTACAGCTTGAACAGCCACCTTCTATAGAGCTGCTGGATATTCTGGAGACAAATATAATTCTTTATTTTTGGCATGATGATGGAAAGTAGAACAGGTCCCTTGTTCATTCTTTTTTACACTGTGATGCACTACGACCTTCTCAGTCTCTCAAGAATTTGTTTTCTTTCTTGTCTCGATGGTCTAATTCTAATGTTTTTAGCCAGTTTCTCTTCTACGTGGTGTTGCCATGAATCAGATTGGTCTCCTTCAAGGTAAGGAGTTCCTATAGATGCAGCTGACTTGTCCCCTGCATTTTCATACATTTCACAGCAGCTTCTTCTGCCACTGAACAAGGCAAATATAGAAGTATATACTGGTAGATACCACAGTTAAGTCATCATCAGGCATTCCAAGTATTCTGTGGTGAGAAAGAATAAGTTCACAAAGGAGGTAGCTGCGTAGATGGAAAATAAGGCAGAGCGAAGTCTTGTTCTCCAGAGGCGTAGGAATTCATGAAGGAGTTTTTTCAGCTTCTCTGTTCTTTGCACCCAAAATCTGGTGCTTATATACCTGCTAGTGTGGGGTTGTGAGGGGCTGCACGCAGCAGAGGAGAACATCGTTAGAAACTGTCAGCTTCGTAGGAGAGATTTAAGACACTTTAGAGCTTGAGGAAGAGAAAATTTAAGCAACTGACTCAGCACAGCAACAGTGACCTGATTTTTTTGCTGCATTGTGAAAGACGGCAACGCACAGAAACAGATCTTGGAGATGGTTCAGAGATTATTTTGTTGGAGAGTGTGTTACTGTAATATTCCCACAGAACGTAAATGTCTCAAGCAGTACCACATCCCGCCTGTGTACTTTGGCACTGGCTTTTTTAAACCGCTGCTTACTGGTAGCTGTTGTTCTCCATGCAGGCTGCTAAGCGGAAGCCATTACCTTCCCAGGACGTGCCCCAGATGAACAGCTGTAGACTGAGATCTGTCTCCCCAGACGCCTCATTGTGAAATATGGGTGTTGTCCTGCAGCCTCCCACTGTGGGAGAGAGTGATAGAGTGGAAAAACATGCTGCAGGGGAAGGTTTGTCTGTGGCCCTTGTACTTCTTGTTCGTTTCACCCTACTGCATACGATTCCTTGTCCCAAAGATGTTGTCTTAAGGTATTGCCAATGGCAAGCTTGTACTTTTTGTTTGTTTGTTTTTCTTTATTCATGTTAATTCTAAGTGATGGAGAAGAGTTTTTGAGAGGATTTAGCTTTGTAAAGCATACTTCCATATGTTAAATAGGTAGACTGCTTTTTGTCATTGAGTTCAGTACAGAGAATTGTTTTGAATGTTAAATTGCAGAATTGCCAGAATCCCAAATAAAATAAGGTTTAGAAGCTTGCCCTGAGGTAACAGCACCACTAGTCTTTTTTGTCATACAGGCCTGAGGGCTGCCATTTGGGCAGATCCTCCAGAGAGAGCTTCTTTACTGTGTCACAGCATCCTGGAAGCCTCTGTGCTTCAGGTTGCTTCCTGCTGGTAAAGCATTTCCTCTTGCTCTCCAAGGATTACCCAAAATAAATTGCAGTGTACTGCTTAGCATCTCTCAGCTGTAGCATTAGGGGGCACTCCCAGCTGACCATGCCTCTGTCATTTCCATGTGTTCAAGAGGCAGCAGTGAAATGCTGGTCGTAGTTTGTATGAGTTTCTATAGAAGACACAAATCAAGTTTTGTGAGGTCCCATCTTCAAGCAGGGCAGTTTAGGCAGCATCTGTGCAGGGAGCTTGATGCAGGATATCTGCATGCACATTGGTTCTGTAAGGGGTGATGAGAAGGGTGCTGTGGTTATGCTCCTGTTGCAATCCCTACCAGCTTGCTCAAAGCTGATTAGGTGTATCTGAACTGCATTCTTCACATGTACAGCCTCAGTGTTGCTTCCACAGCTTCATCAAACCAAAAAGCAAAAAGCCACACTGTGTCTTCTGGGACTGACTGGGTCATCTCAGTCTTTGATTTTTGATAGTGCTTGTGAGAACAAATATTCCATTAGCGCTGAAGAAAATTAATGGCTTTGTAGCTCTCTAGATCCATCTCAACTGCCTTGAACTAGAAGAATCAGCCTGACTTTGGAGGTGCTGAGATGACATAGGCAAGTAGATGCTGTTGGCGGTTTCAGCAGTGTTTTGGAAAGGCAGCTTCCAAAGTGTGGGATCTGGGAGGTTGGACTAGAGGATCTCTAGAGGTCCTTCCCAACTCCTGTGATTCTGTGGTTTGGAGGAAAGGCAGAATGCTTACAGTGCCTTCTGTACATCTCCATCGCTCTGGTCACTCATAGCCTGTTTGTTGCTGCATATGTAAGTGATAATATTATAGAAATATGGGTTTTATATATGTATTTATACATACAAAAACATTTATGTATAAGAATGATACTAGCGTCTATTGACCCATGCCCGATGAGAAGCTGTACAGTGAGAGAGGGATGTCAGCGCAGTACTTGTCCTCCATCCGAGTGGTGGCTGCCCAGGATGAGCAGAGCTGTGCCAGAGGACTTCCATCTACAAGCAACAGCTCGGTGTTTTTCTTATGATAGCAGGGAGGAGCAGCTGGGTTTTACACCTGTCAAATCCACTTGGCAGCTAATTTTGAAAGCCACCCACTGCTAAAATCTCCACTGCTGGTTCTGTGCATTAAATGACATGTCAGCTGTGCAGTACTGAAGCACTGCTCTCTCCGTGCTGACTTGAGTAAGATGACTTACTGAAGGCATAATTAGAGTTTTATGAGTTTCTCTTCCTCTTTTCCCAGAATTCCAGCAGCTTATGCCGGGTGTTGTTGTGAAACCCGTGATGTTCTGTCTTAATGCAATACCTTCAACATACAGCAGCGTGGAGAACCCACCCACAATGCAAAGCATTCTCTGAAAAATCATTTCCATCACTTGTATGTTACTGCTTGGATACGTACAGCCCTGTGCCCTACACAGCATAAAGGCAACCGTTTCCTCTAAGGTCATCTTTTCTATGGGAAGTTTCGAGATGCAAGAACTAAGTTGAGGGATTTTAAAAATAAATAAATTAAAAAAAATATAAAATATTATATATATAATAAAATTTAAATAGGAAAAATTGGTATTGGTACCACAGGAAAAGAATTGATAACGCAGACTGTGGAAGACTTCAGTTCTTTGAGCCCTGCTGGTGTGGAAGAAGATGTTAGCATGAGGGGTAACGAGAAAATTGTGTTGAAGTAAATGATAGCACTTCAAATCGTGGACTGTGGGGTCAGTGTGTTACCTGCATTGCTGGAATGCTGACAGTGGGGAAATGCTGTTGACTTTGTGTGATTTGACAGAGCTTGGGAAAAAAAACCTGATTTTGCAGCTGAGGATTGGAGCTCAGTAGTGTAATGGCAGTAATTTTTAAAGTGCTTCTGCTCCATAAAAGGGTCAAACCAACAAAAAAGCTGACAGGCTTCTAGCTCCATCAGTTACTGATGTGGTTTCACAGCAAGTCTAGCCAATCTCTCACTGCTTTTGGAGTGGACGGTGCTATTACCTCCCCTTTGCAGTTCTTTTGCTTGCTCCCTATCTCCCCCCAAATTTCAGCAAGATCAGCAGTCTCTGTCCCTTGGGTTGCATGCACACACTCACACTCCTACCACATGATATAAAAACATACTGTGTAGGTGATTAAGTGCTTGTGAACGGATCTGTCATTTATTACTGTTATGTGTCTGTACCTAAATAGAATCGATCATTTCTGGTTTATTATATTTTGATTTCAGTGTGCTGTTCTGTGCTCTTAGTGCTCAGCATTTGAAAAAAGGTTTTAAAGAAGAGAGCTCAGTAGTTGGCTATCATTAACAGAAAGTTATTTTGCTGGCAGCTGTTGCAGGCTTTCAGCTGCACTAAAGCAGACTAATTTGAGCGCTTGTAGCAAAAGACTGCCTTTCTTCTTTGTCATAGATGCTAAAACACTATAAATGACTTCTCCACAATGCATTTAAGTCTGTTTTCTTCATCATATAACGGGTTTTTGTGAGCCACAAAAAGATAAAGTCTCCACAGCAGCTTCCAGTACTGCCTAGGTTGTTCCAGCTGTGACTTGACAATGTTCATCTGGGATTTCTAATTTATGTTAGCTTGTGGAAAAAGAGGAAGATGGGAATGCAGTTGAGGAGCTGGCTGCCTGCTCCAGGTACTCAGCCTGAACGGGAATGCTCACTGGGAGGCAATCTGTGTTTCATATCCTCAGTATCCGTTGTCTGTGGTTACTTCATTTTTTATAGGCACCTGTCAGGGGTTCAGGGTACATCCCCTCTGAGTGTGGTAGGGCTGTGGGAGCATGTTGTTTCACTGCTTCCCTTCTCTTGCCTTCCCAGTGGTATCCTCCTGGCCCTCGACTGCCAGGAGTGGAGTTAAGACCTTGATGTGCCAAAATGAGCTGCTGGTGACTTCAAAAGAGAGAAAGCAAAAGCTTCAGCTGAAAATGTTTGCTTTTATTGTTTGCAGTGTGCATCCTGCAGGGAGGATGCCCGTCTGAAGCAAATTATGAATGACACTGAAGCTATTTTAAAATAAGTCATTAAGTATTGAAAAGCAACTATGTTGTTATATGTGTGCACTTTGCTTTCTGCTGCATGGAATGTGCATGTGAATGGGAAAAGGACACAGCAGCACGTGGATATTTTTTGTCATAACCATTCTTCCTTGAAGTGAAGCATGGGGGGGGGGGGGGATTCCATCAACAGTGGCTAGTGGTAATTCTTTAAGATAATTTATCTTCAAGTTTCTAGCACACACTGCTAAGTAGAAACAACATTTTTAATACCAGAAAGTGAGTCAACGTAATGCTAACAAGTGTCAGTTCAGAGCTGTGTGAAGTCTTCAGGAACCACACAGAATCACAGAATGGTCTGGGTTGGAAGGGACCTCAACGATCGTGAATCTCCAACCCCTGTGCCACAGGCAAGGCCACCAGCCTCCACATGTAATACTAGACCAGGCTGCTCAGGGCCTCGTCCAGCCTGACCTTGATCACCTCCAGGGATGGGGCATCCACAGCCTCTCTAGGCAGCCTGTGCCTGCACCTCACCATTCTCATAGTAAAGAATTTCCCCCAGTATCCAACCTAACTCTTTGCTCCTTCAACTTAAAACCATTTCCCCTTATCCTGCTGTTATACACCCTTTCAAAGTGTTGACTCCCCTTCTATTTATAGGCATCCTTTAGGTATTGAAAGGCTGCAATGAGGTCACCCCACAGCCTTCTTTTCTCCAGGCTGAACAAGTTTGTCTCCCTCAGCCTGTCTTTGTGGGGAGGTGCTCCAGCTCTCTGATTGTCTTTGTGGCCCTGTTCTGGACCTTCTCCAACAGCTCTCTTGTACTGGGGGCTCCAGACCTGCTCACAAGGGCGGAGTAGAGGGGGACAATCACCTTCAAACCATTCTGGAAAAGTTCATTAGACTGACTTTGTAAGCAGTGGAAATAATCCATTAATATCAGTTCAGGTGCTTTTATTCCATTGATTAGGGAATGGGTCTTTGTTTGAAAATAATATCCTCTAGAAGTAATTAATATTTTACTAAAGGAACATGGCTGACCTCAACTGACCCTGAGTAAGTCTGACTTCTTGTTTACAGATGGGTGAATTATTAACACAAATAAAGATATAGAGTTTATTTTTTGTCTACTGACTGTCATAGGATCTACACCAGTCATGGGCAGAAAGAAGTATTTTATTAAGCTTTTTGATCTTTTATTAGCTGCTTTTGTGTTCCGTTTTTATTGCTTTATGAAAAGGATTTGGTCCGTTAGTTAAACAAATGTCAGAAATTTACATGAAAGTTCCCAATATTCAATTTTTGAACAGAATTGTTCCAAAATAAAACAAAACTGAACTGTTGTTATGTGTAATGCGTCATTCTGAGGAAATCTTGAGTATTTCAATTTGAAATTTCTCATCAGTTCTCAGACTCACTGGGTAAGTACCTCGTTTCTTTTAATGATGCACGATTGTATTTGTATTTATGGCTTTGGTTTTGGATGTTTGGGGATTTTTTTTTTGTATTTCATTAAAGGGCCTCACTGGGACTTTTAGTGCCTATACTGCATTGCTACAGATTGTACCAGTGCCATCACAGGAAGAATAAAATACTGTGTTTTAGGGCTGGCTGAACAGATGCCTGTGAAACACTTTGCTGAATCCTGAGATGAGCCAAATAGCACTTATTATAGTTGGTTGAATTTGGCTATCTTGAAAATATAACAACAAAGCCATATATTCATACGAGTACAACCAAAATCTACTGATGCGCTGTATAGATATATTTATTTGCATTCGTTTTGCATTTAGGAGATTATCTACGTTTTTAGAGAACAACATTTGCGTGCAGTTTGGTATATTCGCCTGGAATAGCCCAGGGAGGTGGTGGAGTCACTGTCCCTGGATGTGATCAAGGAAAGGATGGATGTCAACACTGAGTGACATCGTCTAGGGCAGAATCATAGGATGGAATGGGAAAGGACCTCAAAGATCATCTATTTCCAGCCCCCTAAGCTCATGGTGCAATTTGTAAATGGAGAATTAATAATATTTGGGGCAATTCACCCAAGATTGCAGGGGAACTGTATCGTCAAGGACATCTTTAGGAACCTTATTGTACTGGAAATAAGCTAACAGTTAAATGGAATCACTGTGTGCATTTATTTATTGAGTACTGAGAACATAATTGATATTTGCCTACTTCCTGGTAAGATAGAAGCTTCCATTCCTGTGGAAAAAGCAGGAGTTGAGATTGCATCAGAACTGGTAGCAAACAGTAACTTGTCGGGCATCACCTGCAAAGAATTGCACAGAGCTCGGCTGGACGCAGCCAAGTGTGCTGGTGGGGCAGGCAGCAGCGGTGTGATGGGGCAGGGCTGATTCAGCCTTAGCAGAGTAGTGTTTGACTTGGTTTGGCAGCAAAGGCATTGCATCTGGTTGTTGTACGTCTGACCGGTACGTGCGGTATGGAGAGAACCTGCTGTGAATTTTTCTTTGCCTCTTTTCATCCCTTTCCAAATGTGGTCAGGTAGAAATGCAGATCAGCTGTCTGTCTGAATATGCAGCGATTCATGCTTCCTTCAGACGTGCATCATCTCAGATGAACTTTTCATAAGAAAGAAAACAATTGTATGCATTTTTCCAAATGCTCTCTTATTGACAGTTCTAATCTTCTGTCTGTTTTGTATACATGCTCCATCTTGGCAGCTGTTCTGGGTATATAAGCTCTGCAGTATTCCTAATAGTAGAGGATTATGCTGATGGTGGTGCTTGATGGCATCCCTAATTGATCATACGGTTCTTCTACGATGAGCTGTTTTCCTTTGTTACTGTCAAAACACCCAGCGAACTGCGATTAATCATATTTTGGCACATGACTGTGAAATTACTGCCGCTGCCTTAGAATGTCGATTTCAACATCTTTGGCTGCTGCAATTGCACAATTGTTAACGATAGACGTACTTGGAGTTCCTTCAGTACAAATGACATTATTGGCACATGTAGCGTTGTGTACTAGATTATTTATTAGAAAAACCACGGTACCTTTTACTGGGTTTTTAAACCCTCCTCTGAATATCTGAAACAAGCTTGCTTTTGAAGTGGCAAAGTGACCAGTGTCATCCCTTTAAACTTGATGAATGCATGCACAAAATAGAAGTGAAAGCAAGAAGGACAACTGTTACAAATGCCCAGACAGAGAAGGTTAACTCTGCTGGATGTCATTTCACTGGTGCTGTCTGTCTGCCCTTAGCTACAAAGAGAATTAGCAGGACTAGAAGGGATCACAGGTTCTGCCATCTCCTTCTGCACTTGGCATAACCCCTCCATGGGGCCTTTGTTAATGTTGTTTGGAGCAAATTCTGGATAACAGAAGAGACAGAGTGACTTTTTCCCCCCTCTGCCAATTTTTATAGGATTCAAATTTCTTTTTATATATTCATGGCACTTTAGTGCATGCTTTAGGTAACGTATTTACAATGTGGCACTGATCTCTTTTGTTTTTTGTAATTATTTAAAGAAAGTACAGCTCTGTTAATTAGCAGTGGATGCTTCTGGCACAGTGAGGCTATGAAAGGCAGGCACTAGTTACTTTCCATTAGGAAATGGTTTTCTTTAATGTACATTAACATTTTTCATCTGTTCTAGCTAGAGTCTCAGTCTATACTTTGCGACTCTCAATCTATTGCAACAGCTTCCTTTCCTAATATGGTTCCAGTAAGGTACAATAGTCCAGATTTTCACTATTTGCCTTATGAGATTCTTTGAAATGAACTAAAAGACCTGTTTATTTTCATAAGGGAGAGACCAAGATGGGAGATAACAGGAAAGTCATTGCAAGATTTGTATGTTGGCTAGCAATAGCATTTTGACTTTAAAAAGTGAGTAAGTGGAGAAGAACCAGCGAATGTTTATATCATATTACTTATGGAAAATAAATCATTAGGCCAAAGCAGATATTTGTTTCTTGCTTGAAATCCTGTTTTTAGCCACGATAAAAAGCTGTGAGTAGCTGAAGAATATTGGTAAACAAACATGCAGGCAACAGCCATTTTAATTTATCAGAAACCAGTGCTTATTCTTCCATTTGTAAAACTAGTTATGAGTACTACCCACAAATTAATTGTAATTAGTAGGGCTAATCAGTATTGCTGGTATTTTTAAGGCTATAATATCTTCAGGTAACCTTCTCATCAGAGCAGAAGAGATAAGAAAGAAAATCCATGTGTAAGATGATTTTCAATCCTGTATGTTTTCAACAGTTGTAATTCTTGACCACTGGCTTTATCAGTGTGCTCATCCAAGCCATCTGTTGTGCACAGTTCCTACCTTCTGCAGCATGTTGGGTGTCATTGCCTGTAGCTTGGATCCACCTTCACTCCCCTTCTCCCTCAGTGGCTCTGATGAGTTCTCCAGCACATATTTCTGTCTCTCCTGCCTTGCAGACAAAATGTGTGTTATGTTCCTTATGTTTGATTGCTTATAGGTTAGCCGTCTCTGAGGGACTAGCTTACAACAAGTGGGAGCTGTTGTGGAGTAGGGAAAATAACACAGTTCCAGACTGCAACTAAATGATCAAATCCCTTAGTAAAAAAGTAAATAAAATCCATCTTTCTGCTGTATGTGGAGAAGTGCCAGACTTTTCACCACATGAACGTGGACTGGGTTGTACTCTGCTCTGAGATTAACAGGGCACTGTACGGACCTGAGTCATTTCTCCTGACTCACGCAAGCGATGATTTGCAGCCTGGCAATAGTGTTAGGCTCAGCTTGCAACCGCAAAGGCTGGAAACATAACTATTGCTGAGAAACATAACTATTGCTGAGAAATCATTCTCTTGAGCAGTTTTGTGGCAAGATGTGAGATGATTTGTCAGTGCTTAGGATCCTTGGGCATGGGAATAGGAAAGACTTTTTCCTCCTTATCTTGGTCAGTTTCCCATTTTGATAAGATTTCAGCAGTTGGCCAAGAATTTTGACTCTGTTAATCTGTAACTGCTGTTCTGTCTGCTGGGATTGCTGCTGAGCTGGGAGGGGAGGATTCAGTCACTTCTGCCTTCACCTCCGGGATGTGCTGCTTGTCCTGATGTGAGGTTGTATTTCTGTCTGAAAGGAGATGGTGTCAGTAACAGGTAGGTGTGAAAGAGGTGGGGGTGTCTGCTTCAACTGCTTGTGTTTGGCACTGAGGTATGGCTGGTGCCTGGGTTAATTCTCTGCTGCTGTTTGATAGCAGTGTCAGAACGTCTCAAGCTGCCTGAGGGGCAGGCATTGGGGTAGATATTGCTGGCAGGAAAGCAGAAGCTGGGAATTCAGCAAAGAAGTGAAAAGCTTAAGTGTGAGGGGTACTGGGAATGGAATGTAAACATCACAGCATAGTTGTGCCGGTTACCTCCTTTTCTGGTTGCTTTGATTGTTTCTTTATCATTTCAGCATCAGCTTTTGTTTGCCTTGATAGAATCAGTTACCACGCAAGGCTCAGTCTCTAGCAGGCGCTGCACGCTTTCTTTTCCTACCCATAGCCAGGATGAGGTATGTGCTGTGCTGAAGCACAGCTTTCTCAAGCAAGTGACTGCCAGGATATAAGGTCATCCTCCACATTCAGAGAGCTGATGCAGAAGCTCCCTGGTGCTGGAAGAGGGAGTCTTTGTTCTCACATCAGCAAAGAGAGGCTGAAGGTGGGTTGAATGATTCTGTGCTGTCACTGAAGCACGTAGCTCCTTCCTACTGAGTTAAGTGCTGCTGGTGGTAGCTCTTGTCCTCATCTTACCTTTGAAAGGAAAATTATTGCTGCCATGGAAAACTGCTGATCAGAAGAGAATAGAATTCAGGGGATTTTTTTTTTTTTTTTCTCCATCATAGCAGTGTTTTTGTGCTGTTATTTTTAGTAGAAATGATGGGGAGGGTCCCTTGCACCGATCCTGGGTGGGGTGTTGAGTCAAGCACTGGCTATCCAAAGGAGGATGTGTGGTTGTGTGCTTAGAATCCCAAGTGAGGGGCTCTACATGCACAGCTTTCATTGGAGCTTTTGGAAGGAAATCTGGAAGCAGGACACTGACCCCTTCACTGCTTCTGCATGGCCAGGGCTGAGCTGGGTGGTGGTCAGAGCAGCAGTGTTCCACAAGTTCTTCACAGAGTCTTGGATTGAGGGATCACTGATCCCTTTTTTTGTGAATTGCACTTCAGACAAACGTGGTGTTGAGGGGTTACATCATTCTGCTTTTTTCGCTTCTTTCTCTCTTTACCTCATGTTTCACAAGACTGATATCTGAGATGACCTCCCTGCAGTCAGATTATAGATATTCTTTGTGTAAGACACAGAAAGCTTTTCACTTCCAGGATGTCCTAAACCTGTAGGAACAGAGCAGTGGCTGCACTGCCTGTTATTGTGTTTTAGAAGAGGTTAAGCAGATTTCCGAGGACGTTCAGAGAAGCCATTTAGAAGTGGCTTTCTTCCTGTGTTGTAGCAGGTCCTGCAGACATCCCTTTTGAACCCTGTGCCTGCAGCGTGGCATGCCAGGGCAGCATGTGGAACATGATCTTTGAGATCAGGTCTTAAAACCAGTGCTTCTTGACACCTCCAGTACCTTAAGGGCTACTCATTAGCTTCACATCTCTCTTCTCAGAGCATTCTCCTTATGGGAACTCTGGTTTCATGTCTGCTAAAAATTCAGCCTTGGTAACCGTAATTCTGCAAGGAAACTTGAAACCATAGTAGTCTAGACTAAAAAAAAAAAAAAAAAAAAGCAGACATTACAAATGTAGACGCAACATGTCAGCATGCCATTTGTTCCTCCTCTCTTTCCCTTACAGTTCTGAGAGCCATTTGGCATTCACTCAGTGCCCTGATCCTCCTTTCCTCCCTGTGCTGTGAGGGGCCATGTCATGGTGCTGATATGTGCCTCATGCACAGGGTGCCTTTCTGCACTCACTGCTCTGCTTGGGATCCAGCCCGAGGGCAGTGGCACTGCAACTTGGCATTTCTGTGTAGTACAGCAGTGTTTGCAATGAATGGCTCCTCCAAGCAATCCTTGGTATCTTCCGAGGATTTTTCATGCACTCAGTTCCGCTCCACGGTTCCGCTTTTGGAGGTGACTGCTGTGTGCTAGTATTGCTGTGCATAGTGAGTTTAACCAGTTCACAGGATGCACAGCCTGCAACTGCTCACAGACACGTCACTGGGTCAAAGCTGGTGTTCCCATGTGACAGCTCACATAGTAATTCACCTGACAGGGTGCCATCTCAGGGCCAGGATGCTGGCTGTGCCCATGACTCCAGCTGAGAGCACGGCCATGCAGGCTGCAGTGAGCTGAGGGAATGTGGCTGTGAGAAAAGCTCCCTGACCTGGGCCCAGCCCTGGGTACAGAGTGCCTGGCAGGGCACCCACCTCTGTGAGCTGTGACCTGGCTGTGCTGCCATGCTCTTGGGCATCCCAGAGCGGAGCTGATGCCCCACAGAATGGTGCCGGGGTTTGTTGATGCTTCAATCTCCAAAGTACTGTGCTGTGCCACCCAACAGGAATGAGTTACTGCTCTGGGAGGAGCATCGCTGCCACATATAGGGGTAAATCTAGGGGCCTGTCACTGCTGCGTGATGCTGCGTGTGGTATTTAAGCCTCGTGTTCATCTTCAGTTGGCAGAGGGAGGGCAGAGCAGTGCGTTACTCAGTGAGCACAAGCTGCTCTGGGAAACACGTTACACAGTTAACAGATTGATTTGGGAGGTGTTTTTCATACATATCGACTATTTCTCTGTGTTTTTCACATTAAAAAAAAAACATGATAAATTATCAATATAGAATAAAGGTAGTCTTAATTTTATAATAATTGTTGTAAAAGCAGGAAGAAAAGGCTCTGTAAGCTAAGTGCCAACAGAGCATAGTGACATTTTTCATGACGTGTTTCCAGCACTGTTAATGGAGTCGCTGCAGCTCTTTATGGTCGGACTGCATCCTGCCATAGAGAGCTGGCAGGACTGTTAGCCAGGCCGGTGTGTGCCTTGCTGTTAGCACTGGAGCTGCGTCGTGCCTCACATTCAGACAGCACTGCTCACAAGCTCTTTGTCACACGTTTTCCTTTCCCCCCCTTTCTGAGCAATGCATTGGCTCGCTTTGTGAGAGGTCCGAAGGAATGCTGGATTGCATGAAATGTGAGGGTGTTGTTTGGCTGTGGGGTGACCCTTTGATGTCAGGACCCCCACCGCAGCCTGCTGGGAGGGGGTAGCTGATGGAAAGCTTCGGTGTCAGGCGCCTCTTATGTTTCTCTGGGATGCTTACATGGCCAAAACATCGAAGGTGGTAAATTTGTAACGTGCTTACTGAGGCGGAAAGGCCAGTTGTTATACGCAGAGTTACACTGGAGGGTGTTTGCATGTAAGAGTCAGAGAGCAGACTTAGTATTCGCCGTTTGCTCGCGTTGATCTGTTCTTTTGGTTTTGGCACTGCGCTGTGTGTGAATCACAGGCAGCGGCCCCGGGAACGCAGCCGCCCGCGCAGCAGCATCTGCCTGAGTCAGCAGCGGCCTGCGGCACTCGGTGAGTCACGACGCTGCTCCTGCGGGCACTGCGGCTCAGGGCAGCGGGGCACGGTGTGAAGTGAGAGTGAGGAGCTGTGCTGTGCTCACCGCTAAAGGAAGAGGTCGTACCATAAGGGGTGTGGGGAGGAGAACCCTCTAATATGATGTAAGGATGTCATATGTTGGGGTCGTCAGGGACTGCTTTGCAGGTGAAAGATTTCTTTAACATGCGCAGGGTCTAGCTGCTCCATTTCTGTGAGGCCCGAGCGTTCCTCATATTAGCCAGATTTGCTTTAACGTGTCTCCTGTACCATGTGCACTCTTATCATCTGAGCCAAGCAGATAGTTCTTCAAATGTCACTCGGTTATTTTGCAGGAAGTATAAAATTAATTATGCATTAATTCTGGCTGCAGCACCTCTCATACGTGCGGTTGTATAGGAATAACAGTATGAGTATGAAGTCACCTCCATATCGTGTAACTGTTACAGGGAAGCCTTCAAGAAGTGCTGTCATTTCTTTGCCTGAAGTGGTAAGAGCACTCAAAGCACAAGGGCTGGCTGGGACTGGCCAGGCAGAGGGTTACATCGCTAAAAAGGCATGCTTCCTATCGGAGCTAAAAATAAAACCTGCGAGTCCTGAGCACCAGAACTTGCCTACCAGCTAATTACGGGACTCATTTACATAGGCTTTCATCTCCTTCTAGGGACTGGTCTGAACAGCCTTCTGTTTAAATACTGTTCCAGCTCATGTGTCTGCCTTGCAGCACAGGTTTTTAGGCTCCTTAGCTCAAAAGGCAGCTGATGAGGGAGGTTGGTTTTGAGCAAGGTCTTCTGGATTTGCATTCTGTGGCAGCCTGCCAGGGCCTCTGGTTCCTCAGCTATTGGAGGAACTGAGCTGCTTGGCTTGTGAGCAGCCACACGCTTGGTATTCAGTTTTGGAAGCACAAGGAGATCCTAATCTTAAACTATCATTTTCTTTCAGGGGAGAGGATTGTTTTAGAGTGAGAGAAAACATGTAGTTCTAGTTAGGGGCCCCCACAGCTTCCGCGCCTTGCATGTGCTTCACTTGGTCGGTAAGTGGAATATTAAAGCTCAAATGAGACTGCTGGTATCTCCGTGAGGTCGGTATACTTCCTCATGGTTGAGTTTCTGTAATACTGGTTTCCATTTTGAGTTTTGGAGATCACAGAAAAAAAGCAACTCTCGCTTTTAAAGCCATTACTGAGGTTGCAAAGTCAGCCACTGAAAAATTAATACAAACAGTATTTTTGTTGAACTGAGTGTATGGTATCCCGGTGTGTGGTATATTAAATGTTAATCAAGAATTCAGTTGTTCCGTTCCATTGCTGATGCTGTAAAAAATAGAGATGATCAGGTGTCTTTAATTAACTAAGCATTTTTTAATGTTTACTTTAGGTCAAGGACTGTCTAGGGCTTATTTCTAGCATTCAGACATAGTTTCTGCTCAGCTTTCTAACATATGGAATAGTTTTCTTATCAAGAAGTATCAATTACGAAGACATACTTTGTTTTCCTCCTTTATTAAAGTTCTTAGTGATGCTTTGTGCTCAAATGAAGTCAAATTGTCTTTAAGCTGGTGTAGCACAGAATTGACTTTTCATTTCTGTGATTAGATAGATAGATAGATAGATAGATAGATAGATAGATAGATAGATAGATAGATAGATAGATAGATACATACAACCTTTGGAGAGTAATCTGCAGCATGTTTCCTTTTTGTTTAAGAGGATGTGTTGGTGGATGCCTTATTGGTTGTTGCCACCATTAAGTGTGCTCTCTCTTAGTATCTACAACCTTATGAAGGTTCTAGACTTCAAACTTTCAAGAAACACGTATTTTTTTCTCGTTTTATGTTGAAGTGTGAAGGGGCCTTTTGTATGATCTTGAAAATAATATCCATACATCTTTCTTCGGTTCCATGTGTGTATTTGCTCACTGCTTTGTTGGCAAACTACTTTTTGAACGGCCAGACTTAGGAAATGTTTCAATGTAAAGTTCACCCAAATTAATGATTCAAAATGCTCTTTTGGTGTTGGCGCAGAACACTGTGTCAGGATGAGCATCATAGAGAAGTATTTGTGAACTAATGAAAGAGGGAAAAGTCTTGGCTTTTTCCTCTGAGACTTGTGGTGGTCTGAAGATATTGTGTGCTTGCACATCTCCTTGCTACCCAGCATCAATTTGTCTGCTGTCTTCTTATAGTAGTATTCTTGGATACCATCTCTTTACGTCAGACTTGTCTTGCTAAGGTTTCCTTCTGATATCTCATCTGTAAGATCATGAAAAGAATTTAATTACAATGCTTTTCTGTGAGTTTTTGTTGGAAACTTACATAAATAAGTGAAATAAATACATAAAAGTGTTCATCTGAGCAACTTTTCTAAGTAAGGACAATAACAATCAAGTTGATGTAGATCTTTACAAATGCAAACTTATTTCAGGTTTGTAGAGAAATAGTGCGATCTTAAAAAATACTGAAGATACTACCATGTTGCCCTTCCTGCTCAATGCTGTGCTGTGGTGGTAACAAAAACACCAAAGAAACAAGCACATGGACACAGCAGGCAGTTACACTGACTCACAGAGGAGAGGATGAAATAGGATGTGGGCTCTGCTCAGGAAGTCAGTCCGTAAACCGCTACTTGCCAGCACTGCTGGGTCACTGTGTGTCCCCCTCCTGCCTCCGTGGGGTAACCGAGGCCGTGGGGAGGGCTGGGAGCAGGAAGGACCTTGGCTGAGCTGCTTGTGGCCTTGTGAAGGAAGGGGGAATTGGGGAGAAACCAGTTTCTTCTGCTGTTCCGTACCACTCGGACAAGATTGTGTCAGCTAGTTTCTGTAGAAAGAGTGCTTTTTTGATGCCTTTTCAGCTTTCTGATGTTTTTTTGCTCTTAACATCCTTTCATGTGGCTCAGAGAGCTGTACGTGTGGTCAGAGAGGGAATTAGGCTGTTCCATTTTGACATGCCTCTTCAGTTCTTTTTCTGCCCTCCTAGAAGTTTCTCTTTGTCCTCTTATGCCCCTGCATTGAACTGAAAAGCTCTCTGTAGTGATTTCATCCTCCTCCACGAAGACAAGATAGGATAAATGATCTCAGCAGCACAAGGAAATGAAGCTGTCAAGCCAGATTTCTGGGCCCGGCTGTTTTCTTCCCTTCCCCTTGGCTAGCAGCAGTGCTGATGCCCAGCTCTGCCCCAGCCCCTCATGACTGCTGTGCATGGCCCTGGCTTTGTCAGCCTGACATCACCCAGTGCTTCAAGGTGCCTGGAGTAGCCGTTCCATCAAAATCTTCTGTGACTGCTTTGAAGTATGCTTTACCAGGAAAAAAATTAATGCAGCAAGACAAAATACGCCATCATTTTCAGCTTGTGGGCTTCGTGACTTTGGTGGGAAATCCACATAATCCCTAAGTTTGTATATGGTTTTGTTTTGAGCTTTGGAAATGCAAGATAGCAAAACCCAGTAAGGCCGTTGCTGAGGTCGAGCTTCACAGTGATCCCGTCTGGCCTGTGTTGAGGGCTACCACTGACATGTCTGTGGGGCTCAGAGATAAAAGGCAGCACTTCACTGCTTCCTCAGCCCGGCCCTTGGGCTCTCCATGTGAGGGTCATTGGTTTGAATGCAGTTATCACTGTGGCTGCATGCTGTAAGGAAAAGAGCGGAGCTGCTTGAAGACAGTTTCCCGCCAGCAGTGTCTGATAACAGGGCAATGCAGTCAGCTGCTCTGAAACCATCACAGAAGGAGATGAGTTGGAGGGGTTGCTAGGTGTGGGACCAGCTTAGCTGATCACTGCATTAGTGGCAACTCTCTTGTCAGAGAGGGCTTGACATCTCAGGAGCTGAGCAAATTGATATGGGGAAGCCTGTTTGGTTTTGTTTTCTTTAATACTTTTTATCTCAGAAGTAAAAGTCCAAGGTAGTACAGTAATGTGACACTGCCACAAATGTTCCTTGGGAAAGCCTTTTGTGGGTAAGCTGCTTTCAAGGGATGGTTGTCCTCTGTGCAAATGGTGGCAGCACTGCAGCGTTCTGCACACATGAACAGATGCATGTATGGATTTAAGTTGTGCTGTAGGTCAGTATTTTGAAGTCTTAAGATACGAAGTGAGATTTGATGCGCAGTTATACTTCCATGCTTCGGAAGTACCCAAACACATGAGCATCCCTTGTAGAGGAATGCACTTAGAAGTATAACTCAGCACCTGATTCACCCCTTCAGCTAGATGAAAATGTTTGCAAATGTACCATGTTTGCACTGTTGTTTTTTTTTTTAACATGTGTTGTTGTGAAATAAGCACATCTTGATCTTCTCGGGTGGGCACAGTGTGCAAATGTGGAGATGTTTTGGTAGAGCTTCAGGTGGGCTGCACGCTGTGCCTGTGGCCAGGAGGAGCCACGTGGTCCCAGTGCTGGGTGCACCATGCCAGGCAGTGAGCATCTCACACATACAGTGAGCCGACGTGCCAGCTGGCATCCCTTGTGCTTTGTGATAGTGGTGTGAATGTTTTGATAGCAGCTCTGCACGTTGAGACCTGTGATGAGAAGCTGCTTTTTTACAGCCCCTCCCTGGGCTGCTCTGTCAGCCAGTGTTCCTCATGTTTGAGGTTTTTCAGCCGGGGTGGTTATCTTCGAGAGGCTGGAAGAGGTTTCTTTGAGCTCAGAGGAACATGGAGTGGGTACAGGTCGTGCTTTGGTCTGCTGTCCCACACCTATAGGGTTTTTTCTTTATTTTTTTGAACAGATGCAGGGATGTGCTTGATGCTTCAGAGAAGCAGAGGCAGTGGATTGGGAAGTTATAAGAGGAACCACACACTGCAGGGTAGAGGTGCTGCAACACATGACTTGCTGGGGAGCCTGGCCAGCTCAGCCTGACAGAAGGCCTCTTGTAGGGGAGGGAGGCGTGCACTACCAGCCCAGCCAGGGACTTCCTGGCCTTTGTGCTAAGGTTAAGCTTTCCTCACATCAAACATGTGCTAGAAAAAGGATGTGGATTTTTGCTACTTGAAACAGAGGAAGCCTGTTAATGCGGCTGCTCCTCCAGCTCAGCTCCAGATAGATGTCTGTGCAGTGGCTGCATCTGTCACCTGCTGCTTCTGTGGGGAGGTGAATGTTGTGGGCTGAATTCCACTGGTGAACCACTGTTATTTTAAATTGCTTCAACTGAGAGTAAGAAAGGGGGTAATCTGCAGTTCAGGAAAATAATCCGAAGCAGAAGAGGGTTTTCTTTCTGATTTCTTTCATGGATATATTTACATAGGCTCTAGTAAGCTTTTGTAAACAGTACATGCAAAAAAATTTATTATGGTCACTCTGCCCTACATCTCTATTAGTTCAGTTGTTAATGGAGGAACTGATCTTTTCTTACGTGTGCTTTTCTGAGCAGCGCCTCATATTATCTAATATTTTTCCTTAATCCATTAGGAAAAAGTCATTTTCTTACACAATTTTCCAGCTAAATTGACGCCATCACACAGCAAGCCTTTCCTATTTGTTTGGTAGGCCCAAGGATCTCCTGCATAATTTAAGACTAATGCTTTCAGGAGCTTGGTAGGTTTTGATCGGTCCCATTTCAAGCCCTTTATTTGTAAATACGGAAATAGGAGCATTTAATTAACAAACACTGATACTTCCCTGGGCGACCTGGCCTAGTACCAGCTCTGGAGGTGTTGGTGGCCCTGCCTGTGGCAGGGGAGATGGAACTCTTTGATCCCTGGGGTCCCTTCCAACCCAAGCCATTCTATGATTTCATGGTACTTCTTGGTATAAAATGTCTCTTCTTTGCCCTTCACCAAAGACTTCACAGACTAAATATTAGACAGTTGACACCCTCTAAAATCCAGTCATTTCTGGTATGGAGCACAGTATTCATTCTACTAGGCAAAGCACATGTTTGTTGGTTTTTGGGTTTTTTTTGGGTTTTTTTTTGCCCTATCAGATTTAATTGCATGGTAGAGGTGCAGAGAACTTAAGTTTCCAGCAGAGAAGTTCATGTAAACTAGCAAACCAAGGTGGATTAGACCAGTAGCCATTGGTAGATGGCTGAATTGCCACCAAAATAGATGTTGGCTAAACAGCCCGCTGCTCTGAGCTGCAGGGAGGTCTCATGGCAGCCTTCCAGGGAGGCTGTTGGCCCTGGCAGTCCCTGCCCAGCCAGCAGTGTCAGGTTCCTGGGCAAGGGGGGGAAGGAAATCTTTCTTCTGAATCAGGCTGTAAAAAGATCTTGAAACTGGGCTTCCCTTTTTGGATGTCAGCGTTTCATTGCCCCACTGCCCTGTTGTGCAAGAGGTGGAGTGGCTAACGAGTGTTTCAGTGAATGAAGAGGCCTGAGATGTTGCCACGTAGCAGTGCTGCTTAGGAGTTCTGTGTGGCATGGTAGCAGATGGGCTTTGTGAAGACAGTGGACCTGAAGGAATTCAGACTCTGTAAATGTGCATTACAAGTTAGTGATCTTTTTCTATTAAACCGTTCCTTCTCAGTCTAAATGAAAAATTACCTGTGTTCTAAGAGTTGTCAGGTGTTGCTTTTGTCTCAAGGGAGAAGCTTCTTCTCTGTTGTGTCTTCTAAAATGAGCAAAGGCGATGTCACCAGTAACAGGAAATCTGTGCAGTCTCTGCGTAGCCTCCTTTGTTCACTTGTGCTTTTCGTCTCTACGTTTTCCCAACAAACTTCACTGAAAGAAAGAAGTGGGGGGCATTTCAACTGTCAGCACCATCTGCCCCAGGAATAGGAGGGAAGCTCTGGTGCATGTGTGTCCAACCTTCTGATTTGCCTGGGTTGCTCTGAGTGAAGAGAAATCATCTTGGGCCATATATAAGATGTATACAGGTGGCACCCTGGCCATGCCCTGCATTCTGCTGCAGGCTGCCTTTTGTGGCATGAGGCCTCCCCAGCAGAGAGCTGCTGTGAATAGCTTTCTTTCTCTTTCCCACCCTCATCAGACTACTTTGGCCCTTGGAGCATAGTTTTAAGCTTTATTTTAGAGTTCTTTGTTTGGAAAAGACAGCTTGTGCAGCAGAATGCTGACTCCAATAAGGTATATGTTTCATACTGTTAAAGCAGTTATGATGCTCAGCAAGATGTGTCCCTGCATCACAGAGAAAGTGCTTTTGTCCTTTAGAAAGAGACAAAACCCTAAGTGCTAACATGTGAGAGGCAGAGCTGCGAGGTGTTACTGGAGTGGAGAACAAAAAGAATGGGTTTCATCTTTTCTCTAAAGGAATCATGGCTGACAGAATGAAGGCTGAAATGCAATTTGGCAGGAGAGTTTTGCAGGGAGCCAGAGAAGTATTCCAGTGACTTGCCAATGTGCTGCTAAATGTTTAAACACCTAGGTAACAGCTCAGTTCTGACTATGTGGTCAGCTGTTAGCATTACATGCATGCTATGTACTGTTGGGAATTACCTTTGGGGGGCAGCTCAGTATTTTTTTATATTACTTTTTGCCCTCCTACCACATATGTGCAAGTCGAAGTAGTCTGTAATACAAGGCCCATCACGCTTGGCATAGTGCAGTTTTTTAAATTCAAGTTGTGTTTTTTTCTACTTTTCTGGCCTCGAGTTTGTGATGTCTGGTTAGGACTGAAATGAAAATATATTGGACGTATTTGGAATGGAACATCTGGAGTTGCTGTAAGTTGTGTACACTAAATAAATGAGTTGGGGTCACCTTGACTATTTTTAATAACTGCAGACTGGGAGCGTTTCTGTGACAAAGAGAATGAGACCAATTGAAAGGCAGAAGTGAAGGGGGAGCAATTTTCACTCATAGGATTTACTTGAAATGGCTGTTTCAGTTTTCTGAAGTCTGTGTCAAAGGAGTAACTGAGGGCTGTGGAAAAAATAAATGTGCGACGGAAGAAAAACCCTTAACATTTTTATGAAATAATAGGTGGAGTAAGGCGTGTGGATGAGGTAGTGTGTCGTACTGGATTGACAGATGGAGAAGAAATTAAACCACTGAGCTTTAATAATGTAATTTTTTCTTCTGTTCTGAAATAGAGGTGTCAATTGTCACACACAGACTTAATAAGTACAGCACCTCCACTGGAACAGATATCTGGTGTCACCGTAATGCTTTAATTCATTTCTGTTTGACAGGTCATAAATAAAAAGTTCATAATGGAATGAATAGCTTTGTCCTTTTAATTTCTTCAAAGATCTGGAACTTAACTAAGTTAATCTTCACTTTCAATTTTCATGTGCCTCCCATCTCCTACAAGATCCGTTTTAATTTTGGTGTTATAATTACATGTGACAATTACAGTCATTACGTATGAATTTATTTCACTTTACTCCTTTACCACTCGCGCTCGTGTGCAGGAGCTCTTGCACCAACTTCTTACATATTCTCTTGCCCTTCATCTCGAGCAGATTGCTATCCTCAAAAGAAAGGTGGTGTTTCTAAATACAGAAACCTAATTTAGAGTGTGCTGTGACAACTAGCCACTTCTTGGTTATGTCCATATTCATTTCTCAAGTCCATTGGTATATTCCTGAACTCTTTTTTCTTTGCCTTCAAGCTAAACTTGCTGATGACAGCGGAGGGTGCAATTTTTGCTAATGTATTTGAGCTTGAAAGGTCTTCCAAAGCTAGAGAGATTCTGTTCCACCTCTGTACACCAGGCATGTATGTTGCTCTTCATTAAAGCTACAGCTACTTAATACAAAGTTGCTTCTGCTGAAATAAACTCACATCTGTTAATGTATGTCTTTAACCGTTTTCTTTTGCTTCTGATTAGCAGACCCAGCAATATTTACAGAGAAATGCACCCAATCCAGAGGTTGGCAACCCTGCCCATTGCAGGGGGATTGGAACTAGATGATCTTTAAAGTCCCTTCCAACCTAAGCCATTCTGTGGTTTTTAACTCAGGAGTTTCCTTCAGAGACTGAATGATGCCTGGAAGAGAGAAATTAAACATCTCTATGGAGGTACCCCCAGACTGTGGGGTTTTTCTTTTTTGTTTTTCATAAGGGAAAAGAGTCCTAAAAGTCTTTGTGCTTATTCCTCAGTACTTTCCTATTTTTGCTATTCACTGGAAAAGAGCTGTACTTTTTATTATTATTTAATAGGCTTAATAGTTGTAATTCACAGCTGATTTTTGACCAGAATTAGGTCATTCATTTTGTAGATTCTCCTGTAATGATTTACAGTACAGTGTTACAGAGAACGTGTACAATGAAATGGAAAGAAAAAAGTGTGCTAGAGATGTAGTGCTTGCTCTGCTGTCCAGCTCTATTTGTGTGGGTCTTGCTTTGAAAAAGGTCTTTTTTAGAGAAAAATAAGGACCTGTCAGAGAGCGCTGTTAACTCTTGTTCCTTCAATTCTGATCTCCTGGAAAACTTTGTCTTGTCATTTTGGGTGTGGGGAGGGAGTAAAATCTTAAAAATTATTTTATCAAAATGAGAATATAAAAGGAGGCTTCATTTGTTAGTCTTCCACCCACTGCTTCCTTCATATCTTGACTTCGTGGAGCTTGGAAATAGCTTAAATGGTTGAAACAAAACATGAGAACTTTGGAATGCTCCCAACTTTCACACCAGCATCTGTTTTTTGATTGTTTCTATCACCTCTGCATGTCTTGCTAGGCCAAACCAGAAGAACGTAATTTAAAAAACTGTTAATACACAACTTCCTCTTGTCACTGTTTATTCTTTCTCACCCTTTTTGTGGTTCTTTTCCTGTCCCCTGTGCTTTCTTCCAAGCTTGCTTCTTCCTTCTGGTTTTGTGCTCGGTGCAGCAGTGGCTGACACTTGTGGCCCTGCTGGTCAGGAGCAGTGGCTGCAGGGAGGGTCCTTTGCCAGCCTTTCCCACTTAAACTGACATTGCAGGAGGTGTTTTAGGGACCTCTATCTGCAAAATTTGGATGGGCTTCCATGGGAATAGTGAAAACATCTCTGACATAGTAGATGGTTGTAAAGCACTGAGGTTTTAGTAAGGGTCAACAAAAGGCAGCATAGGTCCACTGCTCAGGGGAAGGAATTAAAGAACAAACAAATGAAAAAGCAAACCCACCTCCAAGATATGTTTCTTGAAGATCAGTGAGTGAGTGCGTCTTCTGACTGCTGTTTGATTTGGATAAAATTATGGACAGCATTTGAACTCAAATGTGAAGTTGATTCTGGCTGTGCTGCTAATCCCAGCTAAACTAATCGAAGGGCTGGAGCTGCTTCAGACAGAAGGTTTCCAAAGCTGAGCTGCTGATAAGTAGTTGCTGTGTGGTGAGTGCATCAAGGGAGTTCGGTGTGTGTCCTTCTGGAAGGCAAGGACATGAAAGAGATGAGTTATAATCAAGGGAGCAGCAGAGGAAACCTGAAGAACGGCAGATTTAATAAAGATGACTAAATATAGTATGCATGAAATCACTGTTAGGGCTTAACAGTGAAAGGAAGAAAAGAAGCAGGGGGAAGCTCCAGATGCAGCTGGAGACGGTGCTGGCACTTAAACTGCATCCAAGAATTAAGAGAATGCTTATGTGGCTGAGGAGTTGCAGGCAGCTTGGAGGGACTTTTGAAGTTGCTGAATGTGAAGATAAGGGAGAATGAGAAAGCTGAGAAAAGTCCTGAAGGGATTTGAGTGGGAGTGGGAAGGGAAGACTCCATCATTAGCGTTTGAGATAGCATAAATGACAGCAGATTTTCTGCCATGGTGGGTTGCAGATGTGCAAACCATATTGGAAGACATAAAGTAGATATTCTGGTGCTCTTAAGTGGAATTACAGTCCCTGGAGGGGAGGAGAGCCCCGAGGAAATCACTCTTACAGGCAGGATCTGCCCCCAACTATGCAGAAGAATTGCCTTAGAGAAGAAGGCTAGTGCGCTGGATGGGAACCTCGCTGTAAGGAAAAAGCTTTTCCCAACCTATACAACTTCCATTCAGACTTCAGCTCTCAGCAGGGAGGTGCTGGGTAAACACTTATTTCTGTCTCAGCATATGGAGAAGTGCCAGCGGGTGGAAGACCGGTACTAATTGAGAAAGGAAAGAGTTCCAAGGTTAAGGAAAATTGTAATCGGGCAGTGCAGCTAGGGAAAGATTTAGACTGGATAATAGGATGTTACTAAGAAACAACTGAGATGTTTTGTACACATATTGAGACCCTGGGCAACAAAATGGAGAAATTTGAGCTTCTCACAGCATTGGGGATAAAATACCAAGTAGCAGAAGCATGGTAGAATACTATTAGTAATTAGACTTTATGCTGCAGAAGTTGTGCAGTAGTAATTATATAGTAGACCAGAAAAAATATCATGGTGTGAAGAGAACAGACCAAAATCTGTTTGGCTTAAAATGACTTTTGGAGAAAGATGACAGAAGGAGCAAAGAATCTGTTAGTAGCTCCAGGGTTAGACTTGAATAGGGATAAAGATCTGTGTAGTGTTGTTGGATAAATACTGCTTGTTATGAGGTGGCTTACTTTCCCAGGTAGAGATTAGAGAAGGAATGGTAGGGCCAGGATATTCCTGGATGTGATCACTGGCAAGTTTCTTTGTTAAACTAGTCATTCTAACCAGCAGGAACTCACCAGTGCTTCAGACGTCATTTTGAAAAGCAGCAATGATATACTAGAAAAGCATTTTGGATTGAAGAGGCAGTTTCAGTTTTTGCTTAATCAGCTGCGGAAAGGGCTGGCTCCATTGTTCCTGCCCCTGCCTAGCTGATCCCAGCAGTCGTGTGGCCAAGATGAGGGTTGTATCAGCAAGGTGACTGTGAGCAAATGAGTCAGTCAGGCGACAGGGTGAGCTGTGCTGGACTGGGCTGCAGGGAGGGAGCATGAGAGGCTGGGGCTGCTCAAGGCATCAGCGCCTTCCCATTCAGTTCTCTGGCAGTCAGATTAAGCACAGTTGAGCATTGCACACTGAGCAGTCATGAGATGACTTGGTTTAAAGTGCAAGGAAGAAATAGACAAAGGTAGGTTGGTTTGGAATTCAAGTTTTAATTCTTAGTAGTAAATTCAGATAAGTAAAAACTGACCGTAAACATAAGTAGCCCAAGGACTGAAGGTTGTGAAGTCAGAGATTCAGTTTCCAAACAAATCTTAACTAAGTTCTCCTGGTGTGCAGACCGTAAAGAAGGAAGATGTCCAGTAAGGCTAATACAGGAAGCCCATGAGCATAGAAGGAAGGAGAGGATGGCTTTGCTTCTCAAAGCAAAGTCTGATCTTGCAAACTAGGTGAAAACAAAACAAAATAAAAAAAGCTTTTGTATGATAAGAAGGGTAGAAAATAATGATAACATGCATCCAAAACAGTAAATATAAAGCATTACATTTTTGGCTGAATTTCAAGAGAGGATGATAATAGCTATGAAGGAAAAGGCAGGATGTATAATAAGAGAGTGTTAATTACTACAACCAGAAGGAATAACTTAAGATCTTAAAATGCTCAGAGACAGGGAAATTTCCATCTCAGAATTAGGAAAGAATTAGTGCTGATTGTAACTATTTTAGCTAATCTTTCCTTCAGGGTGGTACCAGTGATTGGAGAAAGCGGTGCATACATGAGGAGGGGGAAGGGAAAAGAATTATGCAAGCAATTAAAAGACTGTCAGTCTGCCCTCTGTGTAAATATGGAAAGCTTTGCAAGGCGTTTTTGAAAGTTAGAATAATCAAGACTTGAGAGATTAAAGAAAATGGAGTAAAATACAATACAGCTATTTCAAAGAGATGATTAGTGATTCAATACCTTTCTTTTAAAATAATTAATTTCCTAAATAAATAAGTCAAGCCTGTGGCCTTGGTGCCTTGGTGCCAAGCTGCCAGTGCTTTTCCCAGCCAGCGAGTAAATCTCATTGTGCTCTGTTGGTGGGAGTCCAAAGATGGGATTAATACAGAGAGAATCAGACAACCACAGAATATCCTGAGTTGGAAGGGACCCACTGGGATCATCAAGTCCCCCACACTGGACCATTTAAAAACTGAACCCTCTCTCAGAGTGGTGTCTGAATGTTTCCTGAGCTCTTGCAGCTCAGTGCTGTAACCAGTGCCCTGGGGGTCCTATTCCAGTGCCAGACTACCGTCTGGTGAAGAACTTTTTCCTATTATCCAACCTGATCTTACCCTGACTCAGCTGCATGCGGTCCCCTCGGCTCCTGTCACTATCACCACAGAGCTTAGTGCTGCCCCTCTGCTCCCTGTGGGAGCTGCAGCTGCCGTGAGGCCTCCCTTCAGCCTGCTCTGCTGTGTGCTGAGTACACCCAGGGACTCAGGTGCCCCTCATACATCTTCCCCTCTAGACCCTTCACTATCTTTGTAGACCTCGTTTAGATGCTCTCTATCAGCTTTCTGCTCCTCTTACATTGTGGTGCCCAAACCTGCACCCAGTGCTTAAGGTGAGGCCACAGCAGTGCAGGGTGGAGAAGCTGGCACCTCCAAGCACATGGAAGTGCTCTAGTATTTCTGGCAGGGAGAAGGGTATTCAAGGTGCTTCCTTCTGCCCTGCAGCCCCCTAAATACTACCAGTCTGTGGCTGCTGAGAGAAGCTGGGCCAAGGGGAGATGGCCTAATGAAAGCAGACTTAAACATAGCATTAATTTGGGGATGTGTTTGTAAGTGCTGTTTTCTTTGGGAAACATAAGTGACCCTGCAGAGATGCTTTGGAATCATAAGACTGAAAAAGACCTTGAGATCATCTAATCTAAATGGAGGCTGTTAAAGTTTATTACGCCTGCTATAGAGGCTATTACTCCTTGCAGCATCCTGTTTTCCTGTGTGAAGACACACCCTGCTCTGATTCCCCTCCCCAGTCCCTTCCATCAGCAGTGTTCTCCAAAGCACTGCTCGTTGTGTTGCTCTCCTTGGAGCACGTACCTGTCTTTGAAGAGCAGTGTCCAGAACTCTTCTCGTTGTGTAGTTCTCCAGCTGAGGCCTTATGGATGCAGAACACGGGCTGTGTTAGCATTCACATATTCCAGTACTGTGTGTGCTTCTGCAGCATGATTCTGCCAGCTTGTAGCAGTTGCAAAATTGAATGTGACCATTTCTTTTTCATATGCAACTACTTTGCTGCTCCGTGTTTCTGCAGTTGACTGCTCCTGCCTATGTGTGATGCTTTGCATTTTCCTTTTTTTCCCCTCAGACCATGTTTCCACTTTGTCTTTTTGTCCTCCAATGTAATTTGCAGTCCTACCAAGCTGGTTGGTTGTCAATTTAATAAATGCAGTCTGTGTTCTATCATCTGGGTCACTAATGAAAGTAGCAAATAAGAGCAGGCCCAGTGTAGGTGACTTTGGGAACTCCATTCTAGATACGCATTTTGACAGTGAACTAGTGATGTTTTCTAATTATTTTTTTTTCTTGATGTCTGTCTGTATTACATTGGATTCGTTTGGATTTAATCTCTTTAGTTTGCATACATGAACGTCTCAGGAGGTGGTGTCAAAAACCTTAATAAAGTCAAGATATAGATCTGCTTCTTAACTCTGCTCTTCTGTTTGAAAAGGATATTTGCTTGACATAATTTATTCTTTTGGAATTCATACTGGCTTTTACTCATCCCTTTGACTTATTTTAAGTGTTTACAAATAGACTGATTGTGTCTGCTTTGTGTTTGCTTCACTTCCCTTAATCATGGGCTGGTCTTGTCATCAGCACCTTGAAAAGCTGCATGGTGGACCCACTTGAACCGAATGGCTGGTCGGCTTTGTGCCAAGGCAAGAAAATGCGACCAATATCATTCATGGTGACTTCTGTAATGCATTCCACAACACGTCAAGCAATGAGCAATCAGAGGAAGGTGGGGATTATTAGTGTGACCATAAATTAGATAGGAATTAGCTTATAAGACATTAGCTATGTAGTGTTGAAATGGGTGGAGCTGTGTAGTGGTGAAGTAAGTCTGGGAGCCAGTAGTTCTTCACACATTTTGGGAATGACGTGCGTAGTATTTTCTCTGAAATGTTTGGGCTAATTGATTACATTTGATTCAGTGTGCAGATGGTACAAAATAGGAGGAGTCCTTAACACGGAGGATGAGGGGTTTTTTAATGCAGCTAAAATTGAATGTCCTTGAGAAATGAAGTAATAGAGGTGGAACAGAATGTTACTATATAAAACAAAGTCGTGGATTTAGGAGCAGATGGCAAATGTAGATGAGAGCTTATCCACTGGAAGCACTGGCACAGAGCAGGTCTGGCCCTTCTGGTCGGGCAGAGGAGGTCTGTGAACCTGCTGTGTGACGTTCAGAAGATCCCAGGCAGGGCTCTGGCATGCACGGGAGGTGTTCCTGGAATAGAGGAGTCTGGTGTTTCTGTACAGCTAACAGCCACGAGCCTGGTTTTAAAATAACATACCTAATTCTAGTGGACCGTGCTGGAGAAGGATCAGCTCAGACTCGATGGGACACATGGGAGGACTGTGAGGATAACCAGGGTGTGGAACTCTCTAACAAGAGAGATAGGTGGGAGTAGTTAGTGTGGGATGGTGACATCGTCATGCATGCTGTTATGGGAGGAATGAGGGAATGTAACGAGTGCTATGAATAGAACTCGGAGGTGAGTGCTGTCTGATGCAGTACACAAACAGATCCCGAAGATCCTGAATTTGCAACACAGGCCTGAGAAACAAATTTGAACAAAACAAAACACAAAACCAAAACCCAAACACAACAGTGTTCTAGAGCTTCCTTCCAATAACCACCAGTATGCTTGAGGTTGGAAAAGGAATGCATTTCGTGCTTAGTGGGGAACTTCAGTGAGACACATTGTGACCTTTCAGAGGCCCCAGAGAAAGGAGATGAGCAAGATCTGGATCGTTTCAGTTTTATCTTTAAACTCGCAGCTGTCACAGTTTGGAGATGAGTGAATTTATAAAAAACTGAAAACTTGTTATCTGAGAGAGAGATAGTTTCAACACCATCTGTCCTGTGTTTTCCTGAAAGGAAAGAAGTGCCCGCCGAGGTTGCTGCTGGACAAGCGTGTAGGAGGACAGATGTGAGAGCCTAAAAATAACACTGCCTGGGGGAGGGGGTAGTGCTGTGTGATATCTAGGTTAGGTTCTGATTTTTTTTTAACTAGGTGATGCTGGTGTTGTTTCAATATAGTTTGGTGTTGTCCTGATGCAGGGGTGCACTGACTGAAACGCTGCCAGCTCCATCTTTTATTACTACTCCACTTTTTATTATCAAGTGTAAACTTTTACCTCAACGTCATGGTGGTTTATGGCTATAGTTTGTCCTGCAAGGAATAAATTGTCTTTGAGAAGTTCTCCCGAGTTTGTTATATGACAGAGTCAGGAATAAAAGCAGTGTATATTAACAACTGTGTAGGAAGTCTGACGCAGTCACAATACAATTATAATACGGACATAGTAGTAAAAAATACTGCTCAGAAAGGTTATAAGATGTTTCCGATTATAGCATGAAACTAGATTGTATCTCTCCTTGGTTACATGACATATGAAGGTGAGATGAATGGTGTTGTTATTTGAGCATTATAGACCAGGATGTTGTCTTGCTAAGGTGGGACATTGTACAAAGTTAATTGAAACACACTGTATCAATGTAGCCTAATACTTAAATCCTAGTGTTTAAAAATAGGCAAATATTGCTGTCAAGGTGTTCTGTTATACCTACTGTGTATGTGTTTAGAATATAAAAAAAGATGTATTTCAAAACAGATGGCCAAGCGTGACCTCACCCCCAGCAAGCTGGAACTAAAAGAGTGCAGAGGCACCAGGTCCAGAACAACGCCATCCCTCCTGCCCTGCTGGGCTGGTCCCCATTAAGGAGATCCCCAGGTCGCCAGATAGGAAGTGCAGAGCTGGCAAGTGTAACCTCTGGCTGTTTGCAGACAGTGGGTGTAGGGAAGGAAGAAGGACTTGTCACCTCACACCAGTGCTCGTGGAAAAAAAAGCCTTTTCTGAATGTATTGTAAATTTATTATATTTGGAAGTGCATTTATTCTGCAGCTGTTATGCTTCCTAACAAACAGTGAAATACACTGCTGTCAGCAAAAGGGAGCAAACACAAAAACTGGAGGGATGGTCTTGTTGAGGAGTCCTGGACTTCTCAGAAAATGAATCTTGGTTTCTCTTCAATGCATTCATTCACATAAGTGGATATTTTCCTTTTCTAGCTTCTGTGGGACGTGTTCTGAAACCCTGCTCTCTGTTCTTGAGCTTTATGAAAGATTCTTGCTCTTCGTGTTTCACAGGCTTTTGAGGCTTTTGTTGTCTGAGATACTTCCAAACACGAACTCTTGTTTAAGGCACCTTCTTCTTCCTCCCAGCTGTTTTAGAAGACAATCTCACTCCCTGCAGAGCTTTTTTTGGTTGACTGAGTCATTACAGATGGCTGAGGTGACCCTTAAGCATGATGTCAGGAGCACGTTGTGTGTCCTGGGTGTGGTGGCAGGCACATGGGGAGCATTTGCTGCTACAGGAGTTGCTTGGATACTGCTGTAGGGCTGTGGAAATGGAAAATGTCAGCGCAGGTTCTTAGCTCTGCAGTAACAGGAAGCAGTGCTGGGAGCAAGGCCCCTCTGACCTATGCCCTGCCCTGGAGCACCTTCAGATGGAGCCAGCAGGCTGTGTGCTGCACTGCGGGGCAGCTCTGGGTCTGCATGGTGAGGATACACCAAGAGCTCCATGGGAGAAGAGCAAAACCAAAAATTGTAACATGAAATGCAGCCTGCTTAAGAGAGAAGACTCAGATGCAGCAGGTGGAGAGTATGGCTTAGACAAAGGGAAGAGTTGTAGGGCAGGGGAACTGAAAAAAAGACAGCAGAATTAGGAAGCATCCTGCTCTGAAGATTGAAGTTAAAGGTATAGGGGGTGAGGTGGAAAAAGGTGAGGCAGGTAGTTGACCTCCAGCAAGGAAGAACAGAAAGGATGCCTATGACTGTAGGTACTGGTGGCTCTTGGGAAGGGAGTTGTGCTCCTAAGAAGCACGTGGAATGAAGCATGAGTGGAGGCAGGAAGCAGTGGGAGGGCAAAAGGTGGAGCCCGATGGGCTGCAGTTAGTGGGATGTAGGAGACGTGCTGCCGGATGCTGAATCAAAGAGCAGCAATGCAGTGGATGCTAGAATCCCAAACCTGGTGTTCTAGGTTGGGTTGTTATGCTGAAGGTGAGGCTGGAAGGAGGGCGGATAAATGGATCCAGTAAGTTCAAGGGGAGAAGGATGCAAGAATGTTGTGAATGTTGGCAGTAGGGATGGAAGAAGAGAATAAAGCCAAGAAATGAACTGGAGGAGCTTGGCACTGATGTGAGGGAAGCAAGGAGGCTGAAGGAGCGTGAATACTGAAAAACATGGATGGCACCCAAGTTAGAAAGGGTTTGATGAATATTGCAGAAGGAGTGTGGGTAAGAACATTATGATCCTGCAAGTGTTGTGCTTGCTTTGTGGAAAGCAGAATCAAGTCCCAAGGTTAATTACTGTTGTGGCATGTTACCATGGCACTGGGAAACCCATGTGAAAGACCAGGATTTCATTGTGCAGTCAGCTGTAGAACGAATGTGGGATGAGAAAGATCCTTTTCTCCCTGAGGACGTAAAATCTGAGAGCATGTCAAAAGCAGAAGACGTGTATGTACACAGGCAGGTATTCCTTATGAGAGAGTAAGATAAGGCTTCCCTACAGTAGTGGCCAAGGCGTTGTCAGGGGATTAGAGGTCATTACAGCAGGGAAGCTGTTGAGAGAGAAAAGTGAAAGATGTTAATGCATCAGTTTTGTGAGCACTGCCAGCAAGGTGTTCCTAAAATTGATAAATGAGCAATAGTCGGATCAGGAGACATTGTTTCTGAAAATGCAGCGTGATGTGATGCTGAGAGCAGCAGGGCCAATAGTGGGCTGTGGGCTGGAGGTGTCTGAGACGGCTCTATGAGTGGATCTGAGCTGGGCACGTATGCATTAAATTAAGCCTTGAGTAATCAGAATGCAAATAAGTGTGGGCTGGTACTCTTAACTATGGAAGGAGCAGAAAAACTTGTGTTTCAGTGTTTGTGTTGCAAGGGTTTCATGTAATCCAGACCCAGCACCGGGAGTGGGAAGGTCACGCTTAAAGATGACACTGATGTGATTGGACTCGGTGAGTGGCAGAGGTCACGGCAGTGGTGCTCAGCTGACAGAGAGGGCGTAGAGGGAAGTGGAGACTGTTAGAGCAGCAGCAGGCATGAGCTGGCAATGCACAGAGGGATGTGCGAGAGATTGCTCAGTATTTTGTCTTTGTACGTGAGTTATAAATCTGGCCTTTGAGCACGGCTCTGTGTTTCCAGTGTAAGGGCTGATGTCTGTGAATGGCATAATGCAGAGGAGAGGCAGAGAAAGTGCAGCTGACAGGCTGCTAATGGAAAGTGAACAGTGGAAGGTGTAAATGGGCTGGGAAGAAATGAAACCACAGAGAACAGTTGTAAAGTGCAATTTAGGTAGCTTGGACCTGGAAAAGCAATCCTTGTGCACAGGATTGGGGTTTGGAGTGGGAGAAATGAAAACAACTGTCTGAAATTATTTGTGAACATGAAAGTACACAGTTTCTGAAGCTTGTTGATTATCTAAGCCCTGCTTTTTTTGTGAAATAAGAAAGGCTGTGCAGTACTGTTGCCTTCAGTGATTGTTTTTTAATGCCATGCTTCTGGCCTTTCTTTTACTGAGGCTGTTTGTAACAGGGACACCAGTTCAACCACAGAAGTAGGGAAAGTTTGCTAACAGAGCTCATTGCCAGAGCTGCAATTACAGTGCTGGTGTCAGATGAAGCAGTGGGGGAAAATTGCATAGTCATGTTGGTGCACGCAGCGCTGAGAGCATTCCATGATGGCTGCTGGTGGAAGGGCACGAGAGATTATAGAAGCTGACTGAAAATGCTGCAAAGGTAGAAACCGTGTTTGAAATCAGATCGGTTTGAAATGACTGCAGAATTGGTTAGCGCAGATGTCTTGGTGTGCTGATGGTGGTGCTGCTCCTGTTTCTCCGCACCCACCTTCGTCTTCTGCTTCCCAGTCCTGAGCAATTGCTGAAGATGGCCTGCTGAAGTTCTGCCGTGCGTGGCCGTCTCCAGGCAGTGTCTGCACATCACCCAGGAGGAGGCAAGGTTGCACAAGGACTGGCACCGCAGTGACTCTATTACGTGATTGCAGCCCTAGCAGTAGTGGCTGTTTCGTGCACACGAATTCTCCTTTGGACTTTGGCTCCTGCACTGAAACGCACCATTTGCACTCAGCTGGTGTGCGCGGCGACGTCAGCAGAGCAGCCGTGCAGCTCCGCTCGCATGCTGCGCTATTTCTGCAGGATTGTCCCTAGGAAACCATCTGCCTCGCTCAGGAAATGTGGGGCATGCACAGGAAGGAGATGAGTAGAAAAAAGGCTAATTTCAGTTACGGAGATGGATTTAAATCCCTTTGATTTGTTTGTTTTAAAGGTTAAATATTTATTCACGTGTTCTTTCCTAGCCGGCAGCGTCATATGCACGTGCTCTCTGGGTTCCATGCGTTTGGGGGATTAATCCCTTTGGGTACCCAAAGTGGGGTTCAGCAGAACCCCAGCCCTGTGCACGTGTCGGTGTCCCCTTGCTGTGTCCCCAGCCATGATGTGCTGCTGGCCATGCAGGAAGCCAACCTGGCCGGTGCTGGTGAGCAGCCAGCAGGCAGCTAGAGGCCGGGCTGGCCCCACAGCCGCGTGTGAGAGCAGAGCTGGGCAGCATTATGGGCTGCTGGGAGCAGAGGGGGGAAGGGGAAAAAAGACATTGCTTTGTGCTAATACAAGCCGTGTGCTTTCCACCTCCGAACAATCGGAAAACAAACCAAAGTGGTATATCACTTTGTGTAGCCCCTGAACACACGCAGCCCCTGCTGCTGCTGTGAGCCCAAGGAGTGTATTCACCCTATTCACCCCACTCCATCGATCCTAACGATTATCTGTAGTGGTAGCGATTATCTGCAAAGTAGGGCAGGCGGTGTGAGCAGCAGTACATGCATCCTGTGGCAGCCAGCCAGGGCAGTAATTGAAGGTCACGGCGTGTTTGCTGAGTGCAGGGCTGCGCGCTGCCTGTTGGTGGGGGCTGGCAGTGCCCGGAACAAAGGCGCTCTGTTCTGCGGGCGGCAGTGGGAGCCGTGCTACTGTCCTGTGCCTATTAACTGAGCTGTGCCCAGGTGTGCTGCTGGGCAAATGCAACTGTCACGGTGAAATTATTTTCCATGGGCTTCAGGATGTTTAAAATTGTTGCTTAAAAGTCAGCATTAGTGCTTTTACGTGGCCAGTCGGCGGGTGCATGCAATGATATGGCTGTGCATATTGCTCTGTGTGGTCAGCAGTAAGGACATGAGCCCAGCGTTATGTTGCCGTGACACAATTAGCACAGGCAGTCACACCGGCGGCAGCTCCGTGGCGTCTGTGCCCTCCGAAGGCATTTCCCTAAAGCAGCCCCAGCTGGGGCAGCTGCTGGGTGGGTCATTGCTCCTCCCAGAGCTACTTCCCCTGGGTTCTTCTGGCCTGTTCCTGCCGTGGTACTGAATGGGTTCCACCGCCCTGGTATTAATGTGTTAATATTCCTTGTTACCTATTCACAGCCTATTGATACGTGTCGCCGGCCCGTCCCCCGGGCAGCGTGTGAGCTCTAAGCCTGCAGTGCCCGCGATGCGGTGCCGCTGCGAACATTCCGGGACAGGCCCCGGTGCCAACACCAGCCCTGGGGGCACTGCAGCACAGTGCACACGGACCCGAGGTTTGCTGCTGCGTCAGAGCCCGGGCTGCCATCACTGGAAGGGCTCGGGATGAGCACACGGAGATCCTCGGATCCATTTCCCGTTATTCTCATACTCGCTTGGCAAGGCGCGCGTTTGGTGTGTTTTCCGTGAACTAAGCGGCACGCAGTTGCGCTCGTTTAAAGGGCTCGGAGGAAACGACGCCTGTCTCCCCGCCTCCCCCGTGATTCCGCTGTTTCTCTCGGTGCCGCGTTCTGGAGCCGAGCCCCGTGGCCTCGTTCCGGCCGTGCCGCCCATGTCCCGCACCGGGCGCTGCCCCGTGCCCCGCCGTTCCCGTTCTGCGGGGTTACCCCGCCGCCCCCACGTGTCCGCGCTCCGCCCCGCGGGACGTGGCCGCCTCGCTCCGCCCCCCGGCCCGGCTCCGCCCCGCGCCGTCCCAGAGCGGCGCAGCGCCATGCAACAGCGCCGGGGACGCGCCGGGGCCTCCGCGGCGGCGCCAGCTGCGCGCTAAGCCCACAAAGGCGGCGGCCTCCTTCCTCCTCCTCCTCCTTCCTCCTCCTCCCGGCTCTCCCCTCCCGCCGACCCGCCTCCGCCGCGGCCGCCCGGCCCGGCCCGACCCGGAAGCGGCGCGGCGCTCTCCATTTTGCTCGCTGTTCAAAGGCGGCCACGGGTGCGGAGGTCCCGCGGGCCGGGCCGGGCGCGCCGCGGGGCGCGGAGCCAGGTGCGTGTGTGCGGGGGGGGCGGCGCGGTGCGGGGCGGCGGGGACCCTGCTCTCCTCCCTCTCTCCCTCTCTTCCTTCCGCGGGGCCCCGCGCTCCTTTGTTCGCGGGGGGCGGCCGGGCCGGGCTTTGTGCGGCGGGCACGGCCACGCGGCGCGGAGCCGGGCGTTGGAGCCGGGCGTTGGAGCCGCCTTCCGGGGCCGTCGGCCGGGCCGGGCGCCAACGATTGGGGCGCGTCGTCGGGAACGGCTCCGGCGGGGGCCCGGCTCGCGGCGCTGCGGGACGGGATCGGCCTCGTGGCGGCCCCGGCCGCACAACGGCCACGTCGCTCCGGGACCGCGGGGACCGTCCCGTAACGGCCGCGCCGCAGCCCGCTGTGCCGGGAGCGGATAGCTGGGGTGGGGAGACCGGCCCCGCAGCCCCGCGTTCTTCTCGGCGCACGTTTGGCCGCAGCCGGCTCGGGAGGAGGAGCGGCCATCCCGGATTGTCATCACGAGAGGAGCCGGTACCGGCCGAGCAGCTCCGCGCCGCGTGGAAAAGTTTTCCTAATGGCACCTGCGTTGAGGTGCGCGGGGCTGGTGTGCGCGGCCCGGGGGCGGGGACGAGAGCCAGGCTGGGGCTGCCGGGGTGGGCAGAGGGGACCCTGCGGGCAGGGATCCGCGTGGCAGAGCGGGCGGTCTGAGCTGGTGAGATAAAGCACAGGGACTTTGGGGGTCTTTATTTCAAAGCAGCGGTTCAGAGGAACGCTGAAGTCAGACGTCACTTAAAATTGACCCCGCGCTCTTAATCGCGGCCTTCAGGGAGCAGAGTTAACGCGGATGTCAAAGAAGGCTCGGTGCCAGCACGAAGGGGAGACTTGTGCGGTGTTGAGTTTGTGCTGGTTCCAGCCTCCCCGGGCTCGTCCTCTGCTCGGGAATGGAAAAGGGAGCGCCTTTCTCTGCAGGGAGCTCCTCAGCCCGCGGTCGTGTCGCTGCACGTCCTGCATGCTTGCCTCCAGCAGCTGCCTGCTGCCTGTGGAGCACCCGGCCCGGCTGCCTTTGTGCGCACACGGTGTGAGGTTGGGTCACGTCTGTCCCTGCTCGAGTGCCCCGGTGCCCTGCCCTGCCCTGAGCCCCAGGCGGGCAGACTTGGCCGTCCCCAGGAGGCAGCTTGTAAGGGTGGGGTTTGGTGGTGCTTTGGCACTGTGGAGGTTCTCCAGGGCCTGACAGATGGCAGCTTATGTGCGGCAGAGCAGCCGTCTCTGTAGGAGGATGTGTGTGACATGGCATAGTTTTGCTTTATTTATTTACATATTTTTCCTCTGTGCTTGTGGGATGGCCCGCTTCCTTCACATGTGTATTTAGGGGGCGTTGGCCTGTCTGGAGGCTTAGATCTGTGAAAGCAAATGAGGAGGCATTACGTTTCTCTCCTTGGCGTAATCACGCTCGCAGATCTATATTTGGAACTGGTTCTTTTAATACCGGCGGTAAGATAAACTGGTGGCTCACCCGCACCTTAATCTGTCGTCTTTTCTGAATCCCGAGGGATAACTGCAGCCGCATTCCACACAGTCTCCTTTCAGCAAACCATGTGGTGTGTCCTGTTTGCGCTCAGAAATGACCCGAATAATGGGACGGAAGGGAAGGGGAATGGTGTGAAAAAGTCGGGCGGCGTCTGCTTGGACCCGGGGGTAAATGAAAAACCCAAAGGCTGCGGCACTGACGTTTGGAAGGAAAGTTTATCCACTTGTGGGTTTGTACACTCATGCTTTGCAATGCGGTGGTGTGAGCTCCACCCTCCTAACTCAAACCATTAGCGCTGCAAGAGCCGGTCTGGAACAGTGGGGCGAGAGCAAAGGGCCTTTCCGAGCCATTAGAGGTTAAATAACTATTTGCCATGCAGGCTGCAGTTAGAATATTATCGTGCTCCCCTGCCCTTTTCGCCCTTTCATCCAGTTACCGTGTCACCGAGATGGCTGGCTGCCCAACGGGGTGGTGTTTTTTCCCCTTGCTTGCACAAGAAATGGTAACAACTGAGGTGAAACCTTAAATAACAACAGAACGGAGGATGTCGCCTGCTTAATCTGCACGTTTGTAGCGTGGGGTGTGTTTATTAGAAAGTGAGATGCGGCCCCAACTAAAGGCACCGCTTTGCTTAGTGAGGGCACGGCTTCAGCTCCCTGTGTGCAGTGCTGGGAAGGCAGCGCAGAGCACTGCAGAGCAGAGCAGCACCCCGAGCTCGGTCCTGGCTGCGGGTGACACGTGGAGGCCGTGGGCAGCTCAGTGCCCTGCGGTGCCCCGGGGCCTTGTGCTGCCTCATGTAACACCGCGGCCTCAGCCTGTGTGACGGGCTGGCACAGTTGGGGTGACCTGCGAGGCACGGCGGCCTTTGCAGTGCTGTGTGTGGCTGTGCTGGGCTTTGTTTCTCCTCTTGGTTTTCTCCTGAATTCTGGTTCTAGTCGGGTCCCGCAGGGCAGCTTTCCATTGTTGCTTTCCCTCAGCCCCATTTTCGGTTCTTTCCCTGTTTTCAGTTCCTCCGCGTTTCCTCTCACATCCCGCTCGTTCTGCTGTTCATTAGTGCCTTCCTCTTGCCGCTCGCCGTCTGCCTTCAGAGCCAGCCGCATTCTCTCCCCTCCATCCGCTGGGATTTCCTTTCCACCTGACTCATCTCCTTTCGGCACAGCCGCGCTGGGTTTCAGGGCAGGCTGCCAGCACGCAGGGACTGCTCGGCCCCTCTCCGGGAGAGCTCTTTCCGTCAGCGTTCCCTCCGCCCGCCTGCGCAGAGCCGGCTGCGGGGGGGCGGTGTGGGGGTGCCGGGGGCCGCTTTGTGCGGCTCTGCGGCCAGATGGCACCGCGGCCCGCGGGCTGCCCTGCAGGCGGAGCGCGGCCAGGCCTCCTGGCACGGGGCTGTGCGGAGCAGCTGGCTGCTGCAGGGCGGAGCGGCTGCGGGGGAGGCGGGCGGCCGCCGAGGAGCTGCAGAGGCTCGGGGAAACGAGAGGGTTGACTTGAGGCAAGGTGAACGATTTCAGAACAGGAAGGGGAGCGTTCTGGTGTCTGCAGTTGTTTCCACTTGAGTGTCCTCGTCGTAATTGCCGCTGCGCTAGCTGGTCCTGCAGGCAGAGAGAGGATCTGCGTGCTAAGCTGTATGTTTAAGATGTAATCGTGCTCCTGCACTTTGAGCTTCTGTGGTAAACACTCTTGCTCAAGAACAATGAGGGAAAGGAAGAATGTATGTTGCAGTTCCCTTTTCTTGCTGGTTTTTCCACCAACGGTGCAAAGGAAAGGCGACAAACACAAACCTCTCCTTTCTTGTCTAATTAGCAATTGTTACTCTGTTTCAACTTGCTTTGATGGAAGAAGTTCTGCGTCAGTCCTGGGGGTTTGATGTGCTGAGCTTTGTTTAATTTGTTTGTTTTCTTCCTTTTTTTCAATAGACGTTCAAACCCTTGGTTGGAAAAAGTGTATACGATTCGATTACTGCAGTAGAATTCCTTGTGGACAAACAGCTGGATTTTATAACTGAAGATAGTGCCTTTCAGCCCTATCAGGTAAGCAGCATGGCCAGCATATTCATACTGCACATTAACAGAGTTAAAATCCTTGTGGTTGTTATATGGAGGGCGTGAGAAGCCCTTCCCACAGCCAGGTTCTGTGCTGCAGGAGCCATTTCCTATTGATTATTGGCAGTGAGTGCTCCTCATTTTGTCAAAGATTACGTCTGGTGTGGGGAATTTGATGACTCTTAGGAGTAGCTCGCAACTAATGTCATTGAACCACCTCTTAAATGAAACATCTGATCTCTTTAAAGGTTAATCACTGCAGTTAATTGTAGAGCAGAAAAAAGACAGTATCTGTCCTCCTGAAACTGGGCTTTGGTTTCTAGGCCCTTGCAGTAGGACAGTGGTGCTCGACTTACTGTTTGTTTGAGAATGATTAGCAGAAAAACTGTTTTTCTTGTTTTAAAAATAAACTGTTTGTGCTGTTGTTTCTAAGCCTACTAAAAGTTCCAGTAGCTTTGATTTTAATGCCTTCTTCATTAATTAGTAATGCGTTCGTCTGTTAATGTGCATATCTTTAATGGAGAAATAATGACTTCTGTTCCCCTCCCTGAAAGAAGGTCTAAAAATCTTTTATGACAAATAGAAAAACATTTGATACTTGAGCTTGCATGGGACTGATTGCAATTAGAATAGCCATAAATTCCTTCCTATGGCTGTGATGGTACACTGCAGTGATACAGAAATAGTACTTTGAGTCTTGGAATAACAGATGGCCCTGAATAAATGCTATGTAATTTTGTCCTGACACCCCTTGTTCCCTCCTCCCCCACCAAGACGTTTTTTCCCAATACCAAATATAGAGCTAGAAAAAGAGAAGCGACTTAGAGAGAGAATGCTGGGGAAAGGAGAGGGAGGTTCAGCTGGTGGCAGGGCTGCTGCTCAGCGCGTCTGCAGTGGGGAGGCTCTCCGCCTCTCCTCAGGGTGAAGTGAGGTGCTGCGGCTCGAGCTGCTCTGACAGCTTGACTTTGGTGAGAAGGACGCTTCCCACTGTCAGAAACCCACGCTAGCTAGGTCAGCCCTGCCTTTCAGAAAGGGGGGTGGTGCTAGCGATCTGAGCTGGATTAGCAGAGGGTGCAGCGAGCACTGCAGCCTGCTGGGTGAGGGGGGGCAGGGATGACGCAACACAGTGGGATATCCTCCTTTGGCAGCGGCAGCCTCTTAAATCAGCTGAGCCATGAAGTGTAAATTCACCCTCAGAGCCCAACCGCAATCTCACAGATTCATTTTACAAAGCAAATTCTTGCGCTAGCGTCTGTCCTTTGCGTGAAATCTGTCAAGATCGTGTCTTTGATAACGTTCATTCCAGTAACAGTAATCAATCTCCGCTTGGCAGTGGATCATTTCTCACAAGATGAGCTGAATAAACAAGTTGAATCTCAGGGAAGGACTGCCTTTTGTAAAACAGCCTCGTTGCCAAGCCTGGCTGGCAGCATCACAGCAGTGCTGCACAGATTTTAGGTCTTTCTTCAGGGAGTATTTACTGATGGTCTTAGTATGTCCTTACTAACTGCTTCCATTTGGGAAGGTGCGTACAAATTGAAGATGTCGTTTTTGAAAACATGCTTTGTGAACAGCTGACTCGATACCATCTTGAAGAACAGTACTGTGATTAACAGCATTAGCAAGTTCAGTTTCAAAAGTTCTTCACCAGAAACCAGTAGGACACAGTAGCTTGTAGAAAAATAGTTCCAGGTACAATCTTCATCTTCCTAAATCCTGACCTTTCATGGCACGTAGAGGGCAACTGCTGTGTGAAAGGTGAGGTTGTTCCACCCTTCTTGAAGCAGATGGCTACCTGATAATGCCGAGGTGGGGGCTGCTGATCCGCATGCTTTGTGAGTAGCCTGGAGACAGCAGACATCTAAATGCTTTCATCAGTTTATCATCGTTGCTGGTGGAGATTCCTTGTGAGTAAAAAGGCATCAAATATTCGTATCTTAACTGGCTGTTGTTCAGATTTTGGAAAAAAACACAAATGAGCATCAAGCTCACTGATCAATACTGCAAAGATTTTTTTTTTAAAAATTTTTTGTTTTTAATGATTATGAGAAGTTTTGGAAACTGCATAAGGGGTATATATATATTCATAGGGGTATAAAGCCAAGTGTTACAGTGTAGTGGTACAGGTGAGAACTAAGTTGATTGATTGTGTTTTTAAGAGAACAGAAACCATTTCAAAGCGTTAACCAAATCAAGTAGTGGCAGTGCACTAGGCAGATAATAATTTTATCATCATGTAGCTGTTTTCTCGTGAAATATGCCTAAAGAGGAAGATAGTTACTATTTGTTCATTCTATTTGCTATTTTCTGTTAATTTTGGAAATCAGGCTGCAGATTTTTAGCCCCATCTCACCAAACAGAAGGTGGCTTTAACTTGCCCCCTCTCCTCCCCACCCCCATATTTTATTGGAGGGCCTTCATTCTCTTTGACATGAGAACGAGATCCAAGATAAATCCCATATAAACTTCCTGTGAGAATCTGCTTTTCTCAGAAGCACAAAAAATGGCCTTTTTCTCCTTGTTTGGTTTGGAACACTGCTGACTTGTTTTTGAGCAGAGGACAAAACCAAGGAACCATTCTTTGCAGAGATAACTATAAGTCTTTCTAAATGTATTCAGTTTTCGGTTTAAGCTCTCATGGCTGTGCGTTTTCAATATGAAGTCCTCCAGAGACCGTGGTGATCTGAACGCCTTTTTATTGCATTTTGCTGCTAGTGCCTAAAATTCCAGTACCTTTCTGCCAAAGCAAACAAAGTTTGGATCTGTGTGGGAAGACTCCATTTCACTTCAGATACAATTCGTAACTACTGAGTAATTTTTCCCATCGTTGCGTGCACTTGTAATATTGTAATGGGCAGCAGAGGAGGGTTTGGTATGAGTTCTGCTCAGACCAGTTCTCATCAAAACACAGGGCTGTTTAACATAACTATTGGGCTAAAGAGCTTCATGAATAAGGTGGTGCTGTCCGGTTTGAAGGTGACAACTGCTCAAGGCAAAGAAAACAGCGCACTTGGCACACTCTTAGCCTTGGCAGGAAAAACAAAGTTGGAGAAGGCAAAGAACTAAATTACTCTCGTTACCAGAAGTGGTTCTTCCAGAATCAGAGTAAAGACAGTTTGGCAGGACTTGCTGGGGAATCATGAACCGCAGATTCCCATGCCATGCCTGCTCTTTGCATAAATAAGCTTATTTCAATTGTTACGAGATTCAGCGACCTTGGTAGAAGCTCTGTGAATATCATTACTGTAAGTAGGGTGTGCAGCTTTGCTGTACTAGTCTTTTCCCATTTTGTTCCCCCATTTCCACTGTGTTTTATTTACCAAGTGTTTGTTCTTTTTATCCAAGCGTTCTGTGATGTTTCTTTTATCCCATACACGGTACTGCTTTGAATCCTACCCTTCTCCATAAAAATGCCTTGGATTCTGCACGTGTGGTGCCTTATACACCAACCCACAACTTGTTTCCGGCAGCTTTTCTCTGGGTTGCTTCATAGAGGATACAAGCGGTATTATTGTCTACATGAAACTTGTGTGTGACTGAGAATGACTCATTCATTAATCTGGGCTGGTCAGACCGTGTAGTCATGTCGTTCTTTTTATGGCAGTGGCAAGAGGATCCTGAGGAGAAAGCAGATGCAAATGTGTTAGCTGTGGTGATTTGCGTAGCAATGACATGAAAATTATATTCCTTTGCAGGAAATGATGGACAGAATATTTACAGCACGCATTTTTGTATGTGTGTGTCAAACCAGTATCTGTAAGGAATGGACTTGCATATCGCATTTGAAGACCACATGTTCCTAATATTTTTCTGCTCAGCAGTCGCAGTGTATCGTGTGTACTTCGTGATGCTCACCAAGTCAAAACCCGCCATTGGTGGGCTTTACGGTGGCTTTTGCTATAGACTAAGAACAAGCATATGCTTTCATGTGCATTTGTTGTTAAAAGAAGTGAAACTACAGTAAGCCTACACAAGTAATGAAAAGCAAAGCTTTTTTACTTCACAGTACCATTTTGTGGCCATTGATGTGTCTGTTAGTTGTATTACGTGCAGTAAGTGAAGCAGCAGATGATGCCTTACTTTGCTTCAGTGCTGCAGTTTTCTTTAGGGGCTGTAGATGGATAAGAAGAATTAAAGCTCAGTGTGCGGTGTGTGCGATCTCATCTGCCTGGTGTTGCTGTCTGGGTGGTGGTTGGCAGTACCAGGCACCGCTGGGCTGGAGCTGGTGCTTCTGCTCTCTGAGCTGAAAAGCTGAGCTCCAGCTCTACAGCTGGGCTGAGTTGTCTTACACTGCAGAGGAGCAAATGAAAAACAACACACACCATGTTACGATCTGCTTTTCCATACCAAAGCACCTGTGTGGAAAAACAGGAAAAAGTATGCTTTGTCCAGGGCTCAGTGCTCTCTAGCTCTGCCTGGGTTGGGCAGAGCAGGAGTGTGCTCGCAGATAGTGCTGGGGTTCTGCTGGCTGCCTGCCCTCCCAGCACAGCTGCTCCATGGTGTGACTTAAAGCACTGCCTCATGGTAGGGGCTTTTGTGTGTGTGTGCATGTTATAGCTAGATAGTTTCCAGAGGATTTGTGAGCGAGCAGCACTGGAACAAATGTGCACAGTTGAGGCAGTGCAGAGAATTCAAATTAAGTTCCTTCATAATCATTAAACTTCCTGTGAGAGGGTATTTCACCACTCAAGGAAGGAAGTGGAAGGGTGTGCACACAGTCTTCAGAAAGTCCCCTGTGTGATGGGTTTAAAAAAAAAAAGGAAAAAGTAAAAACAAAATGAGTCAAGCAAGAGAATGAATCAGGAGCACAGGAGCACAGTTCAGTTCCCTGTGCTGGAATTTTCTGCAGTCCAACCTACTGGTTCACGTTTTCCTGAAGGAGTATTTCTTTATTGGTAGTTTTTCTTTAGAGATAAGGCTGATTGCTTTGGTATTTCAAAATGGTAAGGTCAGCCTGTCTACCTCTGTACTGAAGGTTCTAGATGTAAAGATATGGCACCAAGAAATCCCCTGTGGGAGATATGACATGCAAAATGATAGGTGTGTGCACTTTGCTCCTCTCCTGAATGTGCACTGCATGCTTGAGAGTTGACAGGTCAAATGTCTAACACACCTTAATGACTGTTCTAGTAATAATAATACCAATAATCTTGCCTACTAACCATGAAATAGAATCTCAGACTGAGGATCTAAGTACTATTAGATATATTACAGATTCAGGTTCTATATGCCATGAGGTAAGGCATGAGAAGGGCAGGTTGTACAACTCCAGCACTCTCCTTTTCTAGTTACTACAGACAGATACTGGGTATTTCAGGCTTGGATGCTTTTGGGTTTAATTACCCTGCTCATACAGACAAGCCAGTGATGTAGCAGGGCTTGTGTAGTAACAACATGCACTATTTAAGAAAAAAAAAAAAAAAAAAGCTGAACATGTTGAAACAGGGAGTAAAATAAGGTATTTTTCTGTATGTAATTTAAGCAGCCCATAATCATACAGTACAGACTTCTTTCAGATTTCTACTTTGGGCTTGAGGCTTAAAAATAGCTTCTGCAGCTACAATTGCTTTTCCCATAAACTTGCACTTGCACTGACCAGGCAGGCAGGAGGTTTGGGGTTTGTCCCACCCTTTGAGGTTGGCAGAAGCAGCCCAGCAGCTCCAGGTGCTGACCAGCTGGCAGCTGTGACCATCTTGTGTTCGGCTTTGTTTCCTCCACGAGTGGCAGAAGCACACCTCTTTCTGCATCTTTAACTCTTCTCGGTGTTGTCTTTAAAAGCTACCTCCTTTCCTTACTGTGTCTCTGGTTTCTGGACGCCCATCGTTAGTCCAGCCAGCCTCTCTGACAGCATCATAAGGAGCGATGAGCTAAACACCTTGTTAGTGACACATCTATGTTTAAGCGTAAGTTCCCAATGTGAAGGAAAGCAAAAGGCTGCATCAGGCTAGAAGTGGGTCAGATGACTCATGCCAGCCTTCACCGCCTGCTACAAGTGTGGTACAGAAGAGTTGCATCTGAGTAGACGTAAGGAGAGAGGAGTGAGGCAGGGAGTCACGTCCTCCATTTGCAGAATGCTAAGAAGTGTGCATTGATTCCTTGGCCTGTCCTTGCATCTGCCTTCAAATAAGGGTTGCGTTTCCAAGGACTTGAGCTGTCTTTATTCTCAAAGTGTAATAGAGTTGTACCTATTTTGCCTTAATTCCTTAAGGAAAAGAAAGCTTTTTTAGTCACGCTCTCTCCTATTGTCCCAGATGTCAGTGATGTTTGACCCAGGAGCGGAGTTGCTGTGTGTTTGATGGACCTTGGGGAAAAGAGTGATGTGGGGGAGACTGGCAGGCAGCACACCCCACAAGCAGGGCTGCAGCCTCGGGGCTGAGGCAGTGCTGGCTGGAGGGCATCGGGCCTCAGGAGGTGCCTGGGCCCCACTGGGGAGCTGCAGCAGAGCTGGAACTCTCCTGGGGCTGCAGGGGCTGCTGGTGGAAGGGGCATTCCTAGGCCTGCAGCTTTCCTTGTGACAGCAGAGCAAAACCTGTTAGGCCCGTCCCACAGTCTTTCCAGATTTGCAGTAACTTACATGGTTTGACTCATGAATTCTATACCAGTAGGTAGGATTGAAATAAATACGGTGAAAATTGGGAATTTGAAACAGAATGTATGGAACAAATCTTCTTTTTCCCCCCAAAAAGTTAAGGTCAAAGCCTTTCATGGAAACACTTCTGAAAAGCAGTCTCGATGTTAGTGGATTTATACATCTGCCCAGTTTTTCTGGGTAGGGAACATCCTGTTTGATCACAAATGGTTATTTTTTTTTCACCAGTAAATGCCTGTGGAAAATACTGCTCAGGCCTAAGAGAGGCTCCTTGTCCTCAGTTCTCTAACCTTGAGCATTGCCAGTCTGCACATTTGATTTATTAAAAATGATCTTTTTTTCCTGAGTGTTTTTCTTACATGACATTATGACCAACACTATTTCCATACTGCAGATACAAAGTCAGCTCCTAGAGAAGCTGGTTTCACTTTTTATAACCAACTGGCACTTTCCCAAATAGTTGCTGTCTGCTGGGACTGGGAATTCCTGGCGCCCTGGGGAGCTCTGCAGCTTGGATGAGGCAAATCCTGCAGCCCTTGAGAAGGAGTGCTTAAATGCAGGAGGGAGGAGCAGTTTTTCCTGCATTTTAGTTTGGGAAGGAGGAAACTTCAAATTTCAGCGGCGTGGAAAAGATCAATCGTGTTCCTCCCCCCAAGTTTCACAGTTTGGAAATTGGAGGTAAGGAATGGTGATTGACCAGATGAAATCCTCATTTATGCAGAGATCCATGAATGAGATGCATGAATTTTACTTTAAAGGAAAAGTCAGGTTTATGACTTTCTTGGACTTGTGTGGATTTAAATCACTGGCGTTACAAGGTCTGTGAGGTAGTGTGTTCAGGAGGCCCCGCAGAGGCACAAAGGAAGGGGAAGTAGAGTACCCTGACTAATTGTAATCCTTACGTGGCTGGTACCGTGTAACATTTTCTTCTAAGATACATGTTTGGAATTACCTCTACCATAAGGACTCATTTGGGGTCCAGAATCTGTGCTCCATGAGAACTGTTCTCTGCAGCCTTCAGCAAGTGGCAGTTAAAGTTGAGTGCTGTAGTAGTTTTAATGCCGAAGTGACTTCCTCAAGTTTACCCCAAGGACTTTATTTCAGCAGCAACCGAAACATCCATGTTTTCTTGTTAACAATTCAGTCTTTCCTCTTTACAAGACCATTATTCATCTGTTCTATAAAAAGACATAGCTACTGCTTTCTCTGGTGCTGCACAGTGTTGCAGTGTTGATCCAAATATGATATGCATCCCAGCTGGTCAGGCTTCTGTTATTTATAGGGAAATACCTAAAATGGCTCCGGTAGGTCAGATCAGAGCTATTAGCATGAAGAAGTGCGTGATGGTGGCTGCATCTCCATGTTCACACAGCGCTCTGCTAGCTGTTTTGTATCCAGCCTCTGTGCATCTGTCCCCAGTACCCGGAGAGTGCAGCTTTCTGAAGGAAGTTGTGCAAGAAAATGGCCAGATTGTTTTCTCAGCCCGCATACATTGCTTCTGTGCAGCTTTGCCTTCAGTCCTACTGGAAATTAACCTTGAAAAGCTCATTCTTAGTATAGTAGTGGTCATTTACAGCATGAGAGAAATGATCTTTAGTCTCCACTACTTTCTTATTAGTGGCATGTTGGCCAGTGCTACTTAATAGCAGTATCCTAAGAAATACAATTTCAAACAAACCTCCAAAAGCTGCTTTAACATAAAACATTAATGTAATAGTAATTAAATGGGCCAGAGTCCTCTGAAACCCATGAAGCATGTTGTAGCTGGCTTTGAAGGATTTTTGAAGGTACCAGATACGTTCTTTCCTTTTGACAGAAAAGCAGTTAAGATCTTTTTATTCCTGGGACAGTTTTGTATTCTGCCCATAATCCTCATGAGTCACTGAGAGTTCAGAAGCCTCGTGATCCCAGAACTCCTGGAGAGCTGGGGGTTGGCTTAAAAAATGAATAAAAACTGAGCACATTTGCAGAATGGCTGCTGATACTCTGAGTTAATGGTAGGCCACTATGAGCTGAGAATCGCTCACAGGAGTGATATACTCAGATGGACGTGTTGAGAGGCATTGTTGGGGGCTGTTGTCCATCTGCTGTATACTGGATAGTTTTATGGTTTTCTTCTGCAGATTGAACTGAGAAGCCTTTGCTTTTTAATATGCTAGACCTGTAGTTATCAGTAGTTTTGTCAAAGGATACTGTGTTGCTGAGCAGTGCAACTGATAAAAGATACTGCTGGCAGATAGATCACCTGTAGACAAGAGGTGTGATATCTGCTCTGTTGTTAACTATGCTGGCAGTGCACTGCATTCCACCTCAGCCAGTTGAAGCTGCTGCAGGTGATTTCTGGTAGCCCTTATGCCTGGGTGTGTTTCCTGAAAATATCTGTCCCAGATCACAAACTAAACTAGCTTGACTTCTGGAGATGTTGAGCTGCCTTTTGAGCAGACTGCCGATGGTCATAGGAGGACACTTTCTTTTTGCCTGGAGACACGTCCATCCGTACAGCTTGTCCTTTAGGTGATACTATTTGGAGAGTAGTTAGATAGCTTCTGAAAGCTGTTTGTGATTCACAAGGTGTCGGAGCCTGTGTTTAAATTTTAATACAAATATAGAAAAGATTTTTCTTCAGTCTGCTCAGTTAGCAGCTCTCCTTGTTAGCATTAACTTGCCTCTGCTAGTTGTTTGCTTCAGGGAAATGTCTGCACTTTGAGGTTTCTTTTCCCATAGATAACTACAGTAGTGGCATTGAGTTGCTTAGTAAGTGACTCAAAGGCTTGGTCTGATGTCCCCACATGACTTCAGAGTTGCTGGCTGTGGGGTTGGTCTGATATTCCCTGTCTCTCTTCAGGAGTTGAGAAAATGCATAATTGGGAGTAATCTGAGTATTACTGAGATGATGGTGATAGATGTGTGGAGCCTGCGGTGATGGGCAAGAAGCATTATTCCATGGAAAACAAAAGAGAAGCAAGTGTATGGCTGTGATGGAGGAAAAAGGCATGAAGGAGCGCTGATCAGTTGGGCTTTCATTTATTTGTAGGTAGAGGAGAACGTAAGCAGTAGGAGTGGTTACCATGGCTTTGTAAATGCAAGCTGACAGGCCGTCAGCTCGGGAGGTAGGAGCTGCTTATTTGGGGAAGTCTTTAAATCGGGTGTGAAAAGAGACATTACATCAGGAGATTCTGCTTTCTCTGTCCCACGCAGTTGAACCAAACAGTTCTTCTGTTCCTTCCTAATCTGCAAATCAGATCAGGACTCAGATTGGGATTACGATGACAGCATTTATCCCAGATGCTCAGAGAGGGTGACATAACCGGGAGTGTAAGGGTCATCTTTTTTTAATCTCTGTTTTTCAAAGAAGAAACTGCTGTAGCAGTTACTAGAGCAGTTTTTAAGTTGTTTGTGACAGCATCTGTCTGGCTGAGCATTGCTTTTGCTTCTGTATTGACGGCTGCTTGCTTCCCTGCTGCATGCTTGTTCCACGTGCTGCTCTCATCTTCCTTCCATCTCTCTGCACTGGATTTTCACCTACAGGTATGGAATAACGAGCTGACTTGTAAGATGCAAGGTGTTCCATGGGCGCGTTCCACCTGAGACATTGGTAGTCCTTCAGCAAGGCAAATGCCTCAGCTTGTTTTTGTACTCGTGAGCTAAAATCAGAGAAAGTACTTGATTGTAAGTGGTTTTTTTTTTCCTGCAATTATTTATATTTCTAACTCTAGTATATTTTTCGTAGCATAACCTTTTGTATTTTTGCTGGAAGTTGGTTGATATTCTTAGTGGTGTGAATTATTCTCTCACAGCTGAACAAATCAGCACAACAATACTTTGTCTAGCTTGAAATCATGACTTAGAGAAATAGGAGAAATGTGCACAGCCCTCCTCCTTCTGGTTTTCAGACCTGGTAATTATAACTCAGAATCACTGTCAACTCTTAAGTATTGTGCAAATGAAATGAGGAAGGAAGGAAGAGTGTGTGGGGAGAAGTGTCAGGCGTAAGGAAGAGCAAGGAGCAGAAAGTTGTTGATAGTTTTTCCTGACAGATGTTAACTGACAGTTGAAAAGTGACTAAATTTTTATCCTTTATCTCTTTTCCTGTAGCACTGACTTTCTATTTAGAAGTAGCGCTATTACACACCGCAAAAGTCCTGTAACCTTAAACATGTGAGGTCCAGAGGATCTGTAAGTCTCTGTCCCTCTGCTAAGAGTGCATTCAGAGCCTCTCATAGGATGAGGACGTGTTTCTGTCCTCTTGGTGTGCCCCGCAAGCTACACTCAGCACAGTCTGTGCCTGGACTAGGGGTCAGGGCTGTGCCCTCCAGCCTGGAGAAACTGGTTCATGAGTAGCCAGCAGCAGCTGGGTTTGCATGAGGCAAGTGGTGACCGTGCACTCGGGAGCACCAGAAAATAGGTCAAGTGTGGGTTGGGTTTACGTACAGAGCACCAGCATCGTCTGCAAGCCTGAGCCTCTGCTATTTGTGCAGACAAAGCCGTTTAAGGTAAACCGGGAAGTTATGGTCTCCCCCAAAGTGGTTGGTGAGCCTCCTGTAGCCTGTTGGTGTCCAGCAGCCTCAGAGGAGCGGCACAGCCTGCTGCTGGCTGCTCCCAGCATGGTGGCGTGGCAGCCCGCTGGCCTTTGGAAGAGACTCAGAAAACAGCTGCTTAGAAGAATGTGCCAAGGGGATACACATGGGTGTAGGAAGAGATGTGGAACAACAGAAGATCTGTTAATTTTAATCTTAGTTAAAGATGAGTTTTGCTTTGAAAGAATCTGGTGTGGTCCACTTGGCCTTGACAGTGGCTGCTGTGGCTGATGCTGCCTGGGGGACCAGTCGCTGCAGCTTTCTCTGTGTTTTAGTTGGATTCTCATGTTTTGCTGCTGGAGAAAAGTCTTGTAGCTTTGCAGAGGAGGGTTACCAGTTCGCAGGTCATGTCCTGTGAAGATCTCTGATAACTTGCCTGTCCAGACTTATTTTTTCATTTTTAAACTCGTTGTCAGGCAGAACACTGTTGAGGTGTAAGGTTTGTTAAAAATGAAAGATAGTAATGACTGGAAGGTGATTACACGTCAGTGATAAAACTATGTCTACGTCAAGTGATGCAATAAGTGGAAAAGAGGGGGGAAAAAGGCGCCTAGTTACCAATAATGGAAGCAAGGAGACAGTTCTGCACACGTTTCAGAGGAGAGTGCATGGATGTGGGTGTGTTTGAAGCCAGCTCTTCACTTGGCTTTTTTTTTTTTAAATGGGAGAAATTTTTCTTCTGAAAAGAGGGCATTAATGGGCTGCTGTAAATGTTCAGCAGGCTGGGTCTGACCAATGCTTTTTGCTGTATCTGCTCTCTGAAGGGCGCTGTGACAGTCTTAGGCTCTCAGAATATCTCCAAATCGAATCTCCCTGCAGTTGAAGTTCATGCAATTTTTCAAGTATTTGATGCAAAAGAGGAAGAAAAAGAATCTTATTTATGGAAACCATCTCAAGATGTTCACCGATGAGATGAGAAGAAGCAAGATTTTGCAGCTTGGGGGAGAGATACATCCATCTCATGAATATAGATTTTGGATATCTTTGTGGTGAAATGACTCTGAGGCAACTTGGGCTTTGTTTTGAAGCAGCGCAGGTATGGGTGAAGTGAAGGAGTAATACTGCACAGACTCACAAATAAGTTAACGTGTTTCTTAAGATGCAGTAGGTGCAAAAGCAGTGTTGGTAAGTGGTGCGGTCAGAAATACAGGGAAATCTGAATATTAGACAGCTGAGCGGGGTAAACTGTGCATGATTGGGAAATGGAAGGTGAAAGCTTCTGACTCTTTGGGCTCTGGATTTTTCTTTTGCAATGTTTGAATTCAAATAAGTCCTTCTACCACTAAAGCTCTAATGAAATGCCTATTCTTATGTGCAGCTTGGTCTGTGTAAACATTGTAAGCATGACTCTCAGGTTGGTTATGTACTATTTTTCATTTAATTCGTGTCCTAAATCATCAGAAAACCTCTAAGCAGCCAGAGGAAGCTATAGTTAATTAAGTCACAGATGGTGAGTACTAATGTGGTGTTGACCTCTGCGAGGACTGCAAAATCTACTTAGTTGTTCTCTGTAAAACACTAGCTGAAATGAGTTCCTACTGATGCTGAAGAGATGACCTTTATGCTTTGAAGCTGAATGTGGATTCTCCTAAGGAAGGAGATCTCCCAAATAAACTCTTGCTGTTCTGTAATGTACAACATGAGTTGAGACTTGGTCTTTGAGGCACCAATTTGTTTTTTTTCTAGCAAAATACACAGCTTTCCGCAGCTGATTTTCCTGAAATAAACGTCATCAGTTCTCCTCCTTTTCACTGAAAAGAAGGCATTGAAAGCTGGTGGGGGACTTAGCGTCATTTCTCAATTCAATGAATTTGTTCCTGTCCCTCAAATTGATGAGGGATGACTTTAACATGCATTTCAAAATGCTGAGGAGACGTGTTGGTTTGATAGCACAGAGCTTGGTGGAAAGATAGAGAGCTGCGGGAGTGTTCACACCACAGACATATACTGCTAACCAAAAGGAAAAGGAACTTGCAGTCATTGGAACCTTTCAGAAGGCACTTGGGATGGCTTTTTGGGCATCATGCATATTCTGTTCATCTGAGGATGCCTGTCAGTGTGGGAAGCAGTATTTTGTTTGTGGGTAGGGCTTGAGGTAGAGCTATGTATGTGTTTGGATTTTATCTTCTTTTTCTGTGGATGCTCACTTGGAAGTTCCTGTTTGATTCATGACTGACAGGAATTCAGAAGCATTGTAAGTGATCTGTCTGCACTTTTTCACCTGGGGCTGTGAATTATAACCTTCTTGTGTCTGAATTAAGCTCTCTGAAGATGCTTCTCTGAACAAAGATGGCTGCTTCCTGGGAAGAAGCGGAGGTGAGATGGGCCTGGCTGGAGCGGTGTGGCCTGGAGTTTCCACACACCAGAAGAAAGAATAGGAATACTCAGAAAACTGGATCATTTCCTCATCAAGTTTGTTCTTGATGCTCCTTAGGATTGATAGAAGTTTAGTGCATGAGAATGACCATCTTAGGAGTCACAGATCAGAGTCAAGTACTGTTTGGATAATAAAGCAGAGTCCATTCCACTAGGGGTGAATTCATCTGTTGGTCTGGCAGGAAGGAAAAATAGCAGCAAAGACCTGTAAAACCTGGCACAGGTTGGCACACTTGTGGTAGTCACATTACTTCATGTGCCTGGCTCCCAGGAGGGCAGGAAGGATTACTCCTGTGATATCTTTGTGGTCCATAAGCACTTTGCCTTATTCCTGCTATTGCATGTAGTTGTTCTTGAAACAGGGGCCGCTGCTGTATGACGTATATAAAGAGCATCCTACAGTAGGTTTAAAAAAGGAAAATTGCAGTCCCATTTATTCGATTTGCATTTCATAAGGGTTTCAAACCAGGATTAGCATCCTCCTGGAGGATGTATTCCAAGACTTGTGGAAAAACTGGTTTAAGAGAGGGACTATATTTATTTTTGTGAGTAAAACTCCTTCCAAATGAGGAACATTCTAGAGGAAAACCCTGTGGGGCAGTTAATTCTTTTGTGGGTTATTCTGTCAATCCTTCCAGTTTAGCCAAGAAGGAAAGGAAAACTTGAAGGCCTTAATTGCCAGCATTCATATCAGTTGAGTAGAGGTGTTTTTTCTTGAATAAAATGCATACAGCTTCAGGAAAGAGACTGGGTGCTGCAGTCATCTGCTCATCCTCAGTGCCAGGACAGGGAAGAGACTGCAGATGTCAGCCTTCTTTTCATCGCCCTGTCTTTGTGATAAACCAGTTTGGTTAAGGCCATCACTATCCACTTTAAATGTATTATGCAGTTAATTTCCTGACTTCTAGATACTCAGATTTAGGACTAATGATGGAAAAAACATCAATCGCAGCATGCATATTTTTGTACATAAGTAGGTGATAATTTTTTGAGATGTCAGGAACCATTTTTTAAGTGTCCTGACATGGAGCTTCACTTGTCAGTTACAATTTTGCTTTGCCATTCTAATTTACACTGACCAGCATATATATAGCATGTGCACATCTGGAAGCAGAATACTTTCTTTCACAGTGACTGATGATGTGTTAAATGTGTATTTATAAACCTCAGGTTCTCTTTGGTATCCTCTATGTAATCCCAATCTTACCTGCGTGCTGTTTGCGTAATGGGTATTTGATCTTTCTTGTGCTTTTTTTAAGCTCATTTTTGACATGAGCTCACTCCAAGAGTGAGGAAAGAAACACAATCTCAGTCTCCTTTTCTAGGTGTCCAGACAAAGCAATCAGTCAGAGTAGCAGTCACTGATGCCAGTACATTGTGTGTCACATGAGGAGATGGAACAAAAAAGGTTCAGGTGTGCTGTCAGTGGGTTCACTGTTATCTTCAGTGTTTTAAGTTCAAAAAAAGCAAAGATGGGTAGGAAGGATGTGAAGAGATGTAAGAGAAAAGCAGAATCATGTATTGCCTTCAGAAACAGGACTAATCAAACATTGTATGTTTCAAGAAAAAGATCAGAAACTTTGCAGAAGGAACAGATGGGATTAAAATAACGTTAGCATTAACGTGTCCAGGTGTGGAGCCCTCAGTACAAAAAAGATATGGAGATTTTGGAAAGGGTCCAGAGGAGGGCCACAAAGATGATCAGGGGGCTGGAGCACCTCCCCTATGAGGACAGGCTGAGGGAGTTGGGTTTGTTCAGCCTGGAGAAGAGAAGGTTGCGGGGTGACCTCATTGCAGCCTTTCAGTACCTGAAGGGAACTTACTCCCAGGAGGGGAGTAAACTCTTCGAAAGGGCTGATAATAGCAGGACACGGGGAAATGGTTTTAAGTTGAAGGAGGGAAGATTTAGGTTGGATGTTAGGGGTAAGTTCTTTACTAGAAGGGTGGTTAGGTCCTGGAACAGGCTGCCCAGTGAGGTTGTGGATGCCCCGTCCTTGGAGGTGTTCAAGACCAGGTTGGACGGGGCCCTGGGCAACCTGATCTAGTAAATGTGTATGTTTGGTGGCCCTGCTAGGCAGGGGGGTTGGAACTACATGATCCTTGAGGTCCCTTCCAACCCGGGTAATTCTGTGATTCTGTGATTCTGTGATTAAAAGTCCAATTTCTTGATGCCTAACTAATATGTATGGTCTTGAAATGAGGGTAGTGGTGCCCTAAAGGGGATCAAAGGAGCTAAATGTACCAGATCTGAGTTAGCTACATTTTTTAAAGTCCTCCAGACTTCATTGTTGCACTGCCTCAGTTGATTGCGTAAGTCTGTGGATCTGCATGGAGAAACATGGTACTAAGGAGCACAGTTTGCTGAGCAGCATTTGTGGTAGGTGGATGGTTGGGTTAGACAGATGATCTTAGAGGTCTTTTCCAGCCGTAATGATTCTATGAAGTTGTGGGGATGGGTGTCTCCTGCAGCTGCTGTGAGTGTGCCTGGCAGCAGGGCAGGGGGTCACTGTATGGCTGCAGCTGCAGTGTCGGTGGGGCTCCCTGCCAAATCACATGCTCCTTTCAGAGCTGTTACCTCTGGGTAGGGGATCAATCCAAAGATGGGTTTGCAAATGAAAGTAGAGCAGCTCATATCCATTTTGATTGCCTCGGGAGAGGAAGCATTTTGCTGCTCTGCTGTTCCTGAATAAATTCTATCATGGCCCACCCTGTTCCTATGATAATGTCAGTAACGCATCTGTCTGCTTTGTGATTTTAACCTGATGGCCAAGGTCATGTTAGCTTCCTTTCTGCTCTTCATTCCACATCATGTGTTATAAAGATCACCTTGACCGTTCCTTTTGGATCCGTGGCTGTATCCTTTTCAAAAGCACAAGGAGAGACTGAAATAATTTTCTCTAATAGCCGAAGTGTCGCTGTGCTCTCCATTACAGAGCATGGCACCTCTTCATGTGTCAGAAAGTGAGTGTTGAATTTGAAATAGACATCCTGTGATCAGTGAGTTAGCAGGAATAATCTCGTTCAGATGAATAGAGAGAAATTGCTCGTGTCACTCGAGGGCCTGGCAGCAGAGCGTGATTCTCTGAGTGTTGCTTGTATCTTCGTACACTGCGGATGGAGCTCTTCATAATGAATTGCAAAACATCAAGGAACTCGTTGGAGATCAAGGAAAGAAATTACTTGATCTGAGCAGCAGCACTGATAAAGCATTTTACGTTTTGTATGTTGAAAAGCACTCTGATGATTTTAGCTGTCTGAAGTTCTCTCAGCACAAATGAGCGTTCCTGCAGCTCATGGATTTCCAGGGCCGCCTTTGCAGGAGGAGGCACCAAGCTGCACCACAGCCTCAAAGGCAGAAATAGCAGATTTGCTCTGAAATACAGGGAAATAGCCATTCAAAGGGCCCAGAGATGAGCGATGGTTTAAGCTGTGCTTTCAGGGATGTGAAATGGATGTGGGTCTTTTTTTTCTTGATACACTGACTGTAATGCCATATAGGACTTAATTGCCAGAGTTTGCCCACTCTCAAATAGTGGGAAAGAATCTGTTCCAGAAGAGACATGGAAATTAAAGTATGCCCTGTTTGAAATTGTTTAATTAACAAAGGCTTATCTAATGGAGGAACAGTAACGGCGTTTCTTTCTCTTGCTATACAGTTGTCTCTTGCATATTATCTTTGGGTTTCTGTCTGTGTTTATGCTCAATATGTCTGCTTTAAATTTGACAAATATGCAAAAACAAGGGAAATTTTTTGGTTCATTTTCATTTAATCACAGCTTAATTCTTTCCGCATACCTGTAAACACTCAAGTCTTTGTAGGCTAATTTTAGCTTGTAGTAAGACAGTATTTATGAAAGTGTGATCCTATTAATAGCTTACAAGTCTGGCCACATGCAGGCCCTGCCATACTGTGTTCATGTGAAATCACTTCTAACACTGTGTTGCACTTCAGAGTTGGGTTTTTTATTCTAAAGGTATCACAGAGATTTGCAGGGAATTGGTAAAATTAGTGTCAAGCTACTTAATATTGTGCCCTAAGATATATTTAGGAAAATAAACAGAAATGTTGCAAGTAAACATAACATATGGTTCTTTTTCTAATCTCTGCTTTAGGACGACGTAGACAGTCTAAACCCAGTTCTCAGGGATAACCCGCAGTTACATGAGGAAGTAAAAGCCTGGGTAAAGGAACAAAAGGTTCAGGAGATTTTTATGCAAGGTAATTATTTGGGAAATTGTGTTGTTTTTTTTTTTATTCTGTGCTAGCTAGCTTAAGGCCATTAGTCTTGTGGGGCTCTTCCCATAGCATTTGTGGTATAATGGAGGGCATGTTTCTAACAAGCCTGTGTAAGAAGTTGTGCATGATTTCTTCGGACTGTTCATAACTTGTTCAATGTCTTAGCATTTACAGCAAAGGCTGAATATCATCAGTCTGAAATGGAGATGTTTTATGACATTGGTTATGAAGTATGTGACGGGGAACCACCCCCCTCTTTAGTCTGTCTAAAACTGATGTGCACTGTTAGTGTTACTGTTCTGTGTGAGAACTTGGCAGATAGCGGTTTGTGCCTGGTTCTTCACAGCTCTGTCACAGATGAACACTTTCAAATTGACCTGGCCCCAATTGGAAAGCATCTTTCAAATCAATTACAATCACAGATACGGGTTATATGGAAATGGGTATGAATTGGAATAAATTATTTTCGTTTAGTCTTGCTAATGCTTTAAATACTATATGTGTTTGCAGTGTATTCGTTAACTTTCTGCAGATCTGGCAGCCTGGTAGCTCTATGGGGGCATTTCTAGCAGTGGGAAGCAGAAGCATCTCTGTGGGTCTTGGCTAAAATCCCTGTCTCTCAGCAAAGCAGCTTTGGGGCAGAAGTGCTTAAGTGGTTGTTTTATAAATGAAGACTGGAAAGAGAGCAGTAAATAATCTGGTATTTTGAGAATGGGACTGAGATTTCTTTGCTGTCAGGTTTCTTTGGTAAACTGAGAAATGTGGTAAGTATAATACAGATGCTAAAAAACAAAAAAACAAGTGAACAAACCCAGCCCCACAACTTTGTCTTTCCTTTTGTATAGTTTTTATTTTGCTTAGGTAGGTCTATTGTCATGGGCCACAGAAGAGATGCTGAAGAAGCAATACACAGAATTGTAGATAGTAAATTGGTAGGCTAGTATTAGGCATTTTGCATTTTTTCTTACTATCAGCAGATACAGCATGAACTAATAGTCTGCTGGTGAATTCCATCCAAAACTGGACTAGGAGGTGATGTGGAGTCACATTAGGGTTCTATAGAAAGGAAACTGTAATTGAGCTTGTTAATTATGTTTCATGAGAGTAAAGAAATAGTAATGACAGCACGTTTATTAAAGCCTCTGTGTACGCAGGTACAGAAGCAGTACTTGAGCAAAGCAGTCCAATATCAGGATAGTCTTGTAGTTGAAACTGCCAGTGCTTCATGCACAAAGCTTGCTTAGGTCCATCCCATCATTCCAGGTGCTGTCTTTGTGTCATTCACAGATATATATTACAGAAATAAACTATTTACATGTGTATATTTATATAAAATCCATAATTCATCAAATGGATGCTTGGATGCATTAGGGGGCACCAGATAAGGAGTGTTTTAAATGAAGAGCTGGGGCCAACAGAGGCATCCCTGCAGACCAGCCTCCCCTGTCTGCACACACGTCAGTGACTCAGTGAGAGCTCCCTGGCAGTGCTGGCTGCAGTCAGCTAGTCACGTAATCCTTCCTTTCTCCTCTCCTCCATTCGATTTTTCTTTACCCTCTCTGTATCACTTTTTTCCTGTTCCCTGCAGCTTGAGCAACGTTTTCTCTCCTGCTCTGTCCAAACCCATCTGTCAAGGTTGCTGCCATCCTCTACACCATTTTTAGGATTCAGGCTTTTCCTCATTCTCTCGTGCTGAAGTCATTGTCTCATATCCATCGCTGTCAGAACTTCTTTCTCTGGGAAAACAGGAGGGTTGGAGGAGAGCATTAAAATCTGGTTCTGAATGCCTGGGAGGAAGCGTGCCAGTTTGAGGAAGGGTCATTCAGTCAGAACTGCTCCGGTTACAAGAAGTGAGACAAGGAAAAAGCTGTCCCAGGTGACCTGCTCTTTGGGTGGCAGTCAGAGCAGCGTGTTTCATAGCTTTGGACGGAAAGTAGGTTTGTTCCTTGTTTAAAGCAAACAACTGCCAAACTTGGCCGCTTTAAAAGCTGTTGGGAAACATAAAACCAGTTCACGGAACTTATTCAGTGAGGTGACTTTGATTTTTAACAATTAAAATCTCAGCTCTGTTTTTTTCCATATCAGGTTTATTATTTCTGCAATCTCTGAGGCAGAATATATGGGAATTCTCTTGAAATACAGAGAGTGCTTCAGCGCTGGAGATACTTCCTGACAGCACTGCACATGCTGTTTGAACAGTGTGTAGCCGAGCATGATTCAGGCGGGGGCTGCAGACAAAGGCAGCCTTTCCTGTAATGGCTGCTTGGGGCTGGGCCGGGCTGGAGCCGGGCTGTCCGGTGTCATGTAACCACAGCTTCATCTTTCTCCTTCCTGGCACCCAGCAACACAGAATAAACTACGCTGTTTTTATAGGTGGAGAAAGTCTGTTTTGCAAGTAGATAGGATAAAGGCTGGATGAATGACAGACACAGATGAGAGCAAGACGTGTGAGGGAAGAAATTGGCACTGGGTCAGCGCAGAAGAATACGAGAGGAGCTGGAAGTTGATGGAGAAGGGTGGATAGAGCTTGTAAACTGAGAAGACTGGGAAAGGATTTGGAAGCCAGCAATCGGGAATTGTAAATGCTAAAATGAGGCAAGAAGCTGGGGAGAGAGGAGAGGCTGGATCTGGTTAAGCAAGACTGAGACTGGAAATCTTTGTGCAGTTAGCGGCAGGATGGAAAAGAGGGAGAGCTGGAGTGGGGGAGTGGGAGTGGAGCATTGCACAAAAAGACACTGGCAGAGCTGTGGGACAGCTGGGAAGGGCTTGTGACATGGAGAATGTGGTTGGTGCAGGCAGAAGTGTGGGAGCTGGGCTTAAGGCATTTGGCAGGAGCATTTGGAGTAGGGATTGGAGAGAAGCCACAGGGAAATATGTCCCCATGGGAAGCCGGTCTGGTCTGAGACCGGGAATGTGGGACATCACTTTTTAGATTTTTGCTTTTTTTCTGCCCCTGTGTGTCTGTGCCAGGCAGTGACTGCCCTGGTGCTGCTGTGACCCTGGCTGTGCAGCTGGCAACATGCACTGGGGATAAGCTAACTCCAGTGGCTTAGTGGGACTCGAGTTTGCAATGGTGCAGTGAGTGATGTGGATATGGGCAAAAGAAGGGTGCTCCTGTTTTCTCAGCTGTTTGGAAACACAGATAAGGTTCTAAGGTTCCAAGATTAAGCCCCCAGACCACTTGGAAATGTCTGCATTTATATTGTTTTGTACTTCTATTCATCTCTTAAATGTTAGCGTTAAGGTGGCTTTGTGATCACAATGTTTCTTGTGCAGAGGGTATATTGGACCCAGAAGTGTGAATATGGGTTTTTTAGTTGAGAAGGCTGTTGCCATTCCTGTTTGTTGCAGACGCTGAAGCTTGCTTAATATACTGGGCAGGGGCTAGAAAGACAGGGCAGTCCTGTCCTCACCTGTGCTGCTGAACAACCAGGCACTCTTAAGTGAATCATTTAAGTTAGGCTTTTCCCAGCTTGACAGTGACTGGTTTTACTTCAGTTCCTGTCTGCCTGACTTGGGGTTTGGTTGTGGAAGTAGCGAAAACCACAGCAAACTGAGCTCAGTGACGGCGCTACTTGATCACGTGAAGTGCTCTATAAAGGCTGAGTGCCACGGAACTTAGAGTCCTGATGGTCAGATGAGACACTGAGCATAGATAAAACTGTTGAACCTCAGTTTCTGAGTCTTGAAATGAGCTATAAGCTAAATACTGTATTATGCCATTTTCCTCCTTCCCTCCCATAGGCTTTTGGAGATGAATTAAACTCATCTTTCCAGAAGGTTGGTGTGTGGAGTTTCTTTGTAGTTGATGTCTCTTAAAAGAGGAGCAAAGTCATCCTAGTGTGTGTATTTCTGAATGTTTTGTAGGGCTGTAGTTGGGCTTGGATCACTCAGCTGCCTTTTGACTGTTGTAATAGAGAGAGACTCTGTGGTCACTTATGGGAAAGACTTGGCAGATACAGAACCTGAACACCAAAATCTGAATCATTTTGCCAGCAAAGCATCTGGGCATGTGACCAGCCTATTAAGTAGCTTCTGTATAACCTGCTGCTGCCACTTTCTAGCCTTTCAGGTTACCTTTCTGTGGTTGCTATTTGTAGACAGGAATTTTCCCATCATTTGTCATTAAGATTGCAGAGGGATTTAGTTAGATAACAAAGTTGTATGTTGAAAATGTTGGCATTAAAATGTACCATTTGCGTTTCAAAATGTCTTCCTGAATAAAAGTAAAATCCACAGACAGTGCTGTGCTGGAGTTGCTGGTAGCTTGCTGTCTGTGCCATTCACATCATAATTTTGCAATGAAGCTTAAAAAACAAGACAAACCTATTAATGTTATCTATTTATTTTTTGCTGATTTCCCTAATGGCTTTCTTATTTCTTCCCTTTCTGAAGGTCCATACTCCTTAAATGGTTATAGGGTGAGAGTGTACAGACAGGATTCTGCCACCCAGTGGTTTACTGGGATCATTACTCACCATGATCTCTTCACCCGCACTATGGTTGTTATGAATGACCAGGTGAGTTTGTGTTGCTGGAAAACAATCTCTGAATAAGTGATGCGTTCTGAGCTTTTCCATTTGCTGTGGTACTCTGAAAAGCACTGTGCAGTTCACCCCTATCAGGACAAGTCTGTTACTTCCTCTGCTGAAAATTCAGCCTGACTCTGCATTGGACTGGCCATTCATGCCATCCTCCAGCCAAATGCTTGCGCAAGATATGATTAATTCCACCCCTGCAGTTGTGCTTTTCTTTCATTGTGGCTGTTTGACTAAGCCCAGTCCCTGAAGTGAAGTGATCCAGTTCTAAGAACTGGTCTTCCCTGTCAGCTCTGTTGAGGATTTCTTCTCTATACACTGAAATCTTCTGGTGCTCCAGTAACAATTAGTTCTTTTACGCTATTGAAATATCCACTTTCCACAATTTATTGAATAAAGGCTTTGCTGCAGCCTAATTTACATTTACTGTGGTGGGTTTTAGTTGTGTTCCTGAAGCTGACATTACAAAAAGAATTAATGGTGGTGCTTTTAGTGGCAGTAATGAATTGTGTTTAAGGAGACCAGAGCAATGATTCAACATTAATATGGCAAATGACCCATCTGCCTTGAAATGACTGACTAAATCATGTGTGACAATATGAATTTAAGACTAGTCTAATGCTCAAGTCTGTGCTTTCCCTTCATGTGCTCTAATAATTTTCCCCAAACGTTCATCTTTTCACTTTGCAGCACTTTGGTTAAAGATCTGTTGAGCATTTCTTTCGCTTTGAAATACTCTCTCACTAGCAAAAGTTCTTCCCTCCAGTTGTTCTGCTTCGTTTCCTTCAGAAGTTACACTTCTGCTGGAAGCAGTATTGCAGTGTGTGTCTGCAGGAAGCACCACAAAATATTTGATCATTTTAAGCGCTACTTAAAGATTACTCCCATGAAGATCTCAGTATCTTTTAATTTAAAATGTGAAGGTATTTGTAAAGGAAGGAGCAGTAAAGTGGTGGCATTAAAAAAAGAAGATGGGGGGAAAAAGTTACCTTTAAAATACAATTAGAGGATATATTTGCTTTGTTTGTACTCCATTCCCAGCCTTTGAGAATGACTCTGTACATCAGTTGTACGGGTCTGAGTTTAGTAGGCCTTTCTCTAGTTTACCTTTAGCACACAGTGTAAACTGTTGAACACTGGTACAGGAATGTGGATCGGACAGTGTCCGAGCATCTGCTGATTGTTTATTTTCCCTTTCTTTTTCTCTCGATAACTAGGTATTAGAACCTCAGAATGTTGATCCTTCTATGGTTCAGATGACTTTTCTAGATGACGTTGTTCACTCTTTGTTGAAAGGTGAAAATATTGGCATCACTTCACGCCGGCGGTCTCGTTCCAACCAGAACAGCAACACAGTTCACGTAGATACTTTTATCTTTTTACCTCAATGTTCTTATATACAGTGAATATTAAAAATGTATGTTTAGAGTTGCTAATTAAAATTGCGCTTAAGTCTGTTAACCACAAAATTATTTTTAGGGTCATTATACACGTGCACAAGCAAATAGTCCCAGACCAGCAATGAATTCCCAAACTGCACCAAAACAGAACTCTCACCAGCAGCAGCAGCAGAGGAATACTAGGCCAAATAAGCGGAAAGGTTCTGATAGCAGCATGCCTGATGAAGAGAAGGTGAAGGAGGAAAGATTTGACTATATAGGTCGAGGAGGTAAGAAATGTAATGGAGGAGTGAGGGAGAGCTTCTTTAAAAGCTGCTAGACTGAAACTGACAAATATGCATGTGTCTGTTTTTTTTTTTTAAACAGAAAACCCCAAAAACAAAAATAAACACTTCCTTAGTAAAAGAAGAAAACCTGAGGAGGATGAAAAGAAATTAAATATGAAGAGACTGCGGACAGACAATATCTCAGATTACTCTGAGAGCAGTGACTCAGAAATCTCAAATAAAAGATTAACTGATTCATCCTCAGAGCAGAACTCAGAGAATGAGTTAAAAAGCAAGAACACTTCAAAGATAAACGGGGAAGAAGGAAAGTCTCAAACTGCTGAGAGAGTAGAACAGACACTAACAGATAGGCGGTCTCCGTGGGATGAAGTACAGGAGGATAAAAAACATGAAGAGCCAGAAAGGCTGAAGTCATCGCTCTTAGATCAGCAGGAAAAGCCCTCGCTCCATGCAGCAGAGCAGCCAACACCTTACGAGCAGAATTCCAAGGATCCACATGTTCAAGAGTGCAATGCAGAAAAACATCACGCTGTGGAATTAAAAAGCGAGCAGTTTGTACCCAAACCTCCCACTCCAAAAAGCATTGTTGATAAAACTAACAAAAACAACTCTGAAAAGGAGAGCCAGGATAATGCTGCAAGTACCTTTGGATTGCAAACGGTTCAGAAAATAGAATCTCACAGCAGTGATTTAAAACAGCAGTTTGCAAATGCAAATTTCCTTGAAGCACGAAAGCAGGAAGCTGATCAAAGTTGGGTTAGCTGTGTTGTAAACAAGATGGATTTGATACAACCTGGTGTTGTGAAAGCATTACCAGTAAATGAACATTTAAATCCTGAAAAAGAAAAAGTGCAGTATGGCTCGTTTATGTCTTCGTTAAATGTAGCTTCTGTAGCAGAAGACAGTAAACTGCGTAAACAAAGTCCAGTCCCTGATTCTGTGAAGTCAAAACCTAGTGCTTCAGTTGATCATCCTAAAACAAAGTCACCTGATGTTAAGCCTAAATTCACCCCATCTTCTGATACTGTGAAGTCTAAGGTTAGTTCCCAAAACAGCCATGCTCCTGGATTAACAAGGTCAGCCAATAAAACAGATCATGATTTGCCTAGGTCTAGTTTTCATCCAGTTCCAGCTAGAGTTAGCGCTCTAGAAGCTACTAAAAGTCCTCTTATCATTGACAAGAACGAACATTTCACAGTGTACAGGGACCCCACTCTGATTGGACAAGAAACAGGAACTAATCACATTTCACCTTTTTTGCATCAGCATAATTATCCTCTGCATTCCTCATCCCACCGAACCTGTTTAAATCCAAATGCTCATCATCCTGCATTAACTGGTTCATCCCATCTGCTGCCTGGGTCTTCAACTCAGACCCCTTTGTCTGCTATTAACACTCACCCCCTTAGTACCGCTCCTCACCATTCCGTTCATCACCCTCATCTACTTCCTGCAGTGTTGCCCGGAGTGCCTGCTGCCTCCTTGCTGGGTGGCCACCCGCGACTAGAGACTGCTCATGCTAGCAGCCTAAGCCATTTGGCATTAGCGCACCAGCAGCAGCAACAGATGTTACAACACCAGTCTCCACATCTTCTCGGACAAGCTCATCCTTCTGCTTCCTATAATCAGCTAGGGCTTTATCCAATTATTTGGCAGTATCCAAATGGAACACATGCTTACTCAGGACTCGGCCTGCCCTCCTCGAAATGGGTCCACCCAGAAACTCCTGTTAACGCAGAGGCTTCCTTGAGAAGGGTAAGTCGTGCTGATTTCCTAAGTACGTGCTTAGCTGAGGCTGGTGTCTTCCAGTAGTGGTCTCCTAGGTGCAGGCACGATAGTTTGAGTCACGCCAAGTGTGTCACTGAATGTGCAGCGAGGGCGGTGTTCCTGTGTTGACGTAGAATTAGAAATGGAAATCCAGTGGTAACTGTTGTTTCACGATGGATGTGAGTAAGGAGTTCTTCCAGACCTTGATTTCCTCAACACTGTAAAGTAAGGTGAAATGTTTGGTTTTAGTTAATCACCAAGTGAGACTGGCCAGTGAATTTGGGACCGCAGATCCACAAGTCAAATGTTTTCTAACCTAAACCATGGAAACCATTAGATGAGACACATGCTAGAAGCAGTTATGGCAGTTGTCTGTGCAGTGAAATGCTGAGTGTGCATGCTGGAAAATGGAGAATGTCTGGGACTGAAGGAGTACAAATCTGATGGGAAGGTCTGAAGGGAAATAGTGTGTAGCATGTGTAAATCTGAAACTGAACATTCATTCCTCTTGTGCTTGACACCTGTTTGTGTGCCTTTCACTGGCACCTCCTTTTCACCCCCCTCCCACGTTCCTGTTTGCCTTCTCAGCTGCTTGCTTCTCCTCTGTGCTCAAGTCATGGGGATTCCTCTGTCCCTGCACAAAGTGTATCCACTGAAGCCTCAGGAAAATCAGCTATTTTCAGCCCAGTGCTGTGGTGTTGGTTGCTAGGCAGACACTGCAATTACAGGAAAAGTTTTCTCAGTTCCTACAGGCTTTGGATACAGCATGCTCCTTGCAGGCACCATATAGGAGCAGCATAAGATGAAGCATGTGTAGCACAGACAAGCTTGGGAGAGCTTTACTGCCAACTACACTCAAAATGAGCATGTGCGTACTGAGTTTAGAGGCTTCCAACTTGGCCTAATTTGGGCAGGTTTTCTCAGGGACCACAAAAGGCATGTCACTGACAGTGGTCCTCCTGCCAAATTGTAAGCCTTTGCGTCAAAGCTTGGAGTTTCTGAATGGTTATAAGGATTGTTTTCCTTTTCATCACGGGGAAGGCTATTCTTCCCCATCCTCATTCCTGAGTAAAGCCAAACCATTGTGGCTGAGTCTTTCCCAAACATTCAGTTTGAGTTGGCCTTGTAATACAAAGTCAGTTTGATCTAAACTGTGATAAAGTTAAATGCAGCAGCTTTAAGCGAAAGCTAAAGGTGGATTTATCTCCTCATGTTGCTACTTGCTCCACCCTGTACTGAAGTCCATTTTGACGAATGTATGATAGACTGTTTTCACTTTGGCTGCCTGAAGTATGCAGCCATGCATACTGAGGCACGTAGCTTTTTAATTATGTTGATATGTGGCAATTGTCTTGTGGTGACTTGTCTTCTGGCTCTGGCACCAGAGGCCTTCTTTAAATATGTCTTAGAACCCCAGAATGGGCGTTTCCACAAAGAGTTTGCATGGATGCCATGAAGGAAGAAAGGGATCTGTATTGCAGCTGGAGCAATAGCAGCAGCCACCCTTGGTGCAGGAGGAGCTGTGCTGCTGAAGGAAGGCCACAGGTCCTCGGGCTGGGCCGCAGCTGGTTGCAGGTGGAGTTGTGAGGCTGTTTGGGCAATGCTTGGTGCTCATGCAGTTGTTCCCCAACTCTTCTAGGTGGAAGGTGATGGGTCTCTTTGCATAACACTGTGATACAGCTTACAGGCTATTCGTGGGAACTCCTGGCCCAACAAATGTGTGCACTCAGACTTAGTGCAAAACCCAAGCGGTTGCATTAAATATTCAGAAGTCTAGAAACAAGAACTTCAAAGCTGTAGCACCTGCAGATCTATTTTGTACTCTGCCCGTGTGCATCATGAGAGCTTTGCTGCCCTTTACTGCAGTGTTTCCCTTCTGGTAGTCAGCAAGGCTGGGGAGGAGAGGGATGTACTGGTGGGGCGCAAAGAAGGGAGATGTGCCTGGGCAGTTCCAGTAGTGAGGGGTGGAACAGCACTGAGAGACTTTAGGGTGTGTATGATGTGTGAGCTCTGCTTTCTGTCCCTGTCCCTTCTTCCAGGCCTGTCCCTAACACTTGACAAGCATTCCCAAGCAAAGCGCCTTCCCTTTCTGCCCAGGCTGTGAGTCAGCATGTAGAGGCCTTGAATTGGGAGAGGGGAAAGGAACCTGAGAGCTGCTCATGGTCCATTCTGCAGAGCTGTTCCACAACTTTCAGAAAAGATGCACAAGTAGAAGCTGATTGGCATTGCCAGGTCCTTAAATATTTAGGTGTACAGTGGAAAATTGTGCATTCTCTGCAATTGCCATACTGCAAAGTCTGGCAGATGTATATGTTTGTGATTTTAATAGTATGCTGATTATGAAACATATATATATGTGTGTGTGTATATATATATATATATGCTGTATAGAAATATGTGGCAACATAAAGCAGATTAATTGAGATGACCATACTTAATCATCTGGAGGGGGAGAAGGAGAGGAATCAACCAGAAAAGAAATGCTTGTTTTGTTTATATTGAGACTTGTTATATGGTTGAAGTTGTTTTCCAGAAGTACTAAATCTTGTTTGTCCTTTGGTAGTATTACTTCTTACAAGATACTGAGTGCCTCATGCTTGTCTTAATAGCAACTGAAGTTGGGTGCTATCAGGCTGTCATTGGCTTGGTGATATTGAGGAAGGAACTTGAGATGCTATTCTGTAAATTAACAATTCCTGCTGAATATTTAAATAGTAAACTGCTTTAAGAATGCTTCCAATATACATAGATTGTTTTGTATGCTGGAAGTCTAGGAGGAAATACAATCAGATGTTCCACTTGATCAGAAAGTGATTTAAAATGTTAGATTTTATTTACTGAATTTGATTTGATGCTGAAATAAAATATTTCACTGTGCTCATTGCTACACTGATACAGTTCCTCTTGTGGTACTGTGCTGAAGATCCCATGATTTCCTTGAAATCTGACTTTTTCTGTGTTGTTCTTAACAGAATACTCCCAGCCCATGGTTACACCAGCCCACCCCTGTGACCTCAGCTGACAGCCTTGGATTGCTGAGTCACATTCCTGTGCGACCATCCAGTGCAGAACCCCTGCGGCCTCTCAAACTGGCAGCACATTCTAGCCCGCCGTTGTCCAAAAGCATAGTAGAGCATCACAAAGAGTAAGTTCACTGTTGTTCTAACTCCCAGTATCACAGCATGCCTGAGGGTGATGGGACCCTCTGGCTCTGGGTCCAGCAGGGGCACCCAGAGCAGCGTGCCCAGGACCACGTCCAGGTGATTTCCAAAGGTCTTCAGGGAGGAGATTCCACAGCCTCTCCAGGCAGCTTGTGCAAGTGCTCTGACACCTGCATAGCACAGAAGCGCTTTCTGGTGTTCAGAGGGAACCTCCTGTGCTCCATTTTTTGCTCACTGCCTCTTGTCACCCCTTGGAATAAAATCACCATGGTTGGCAATGACCTCTGAGATCATTCGGTCCAGCTATCCATCCAGATCACCACTGTTTTCCACTAAACCACATCCCTCACTACAACATCTAAAAGTTTCTTGAACACTTCCAAGGATGGTGACTCAGCCTCCTCCCTGGGCAGCCCATTTCAGCACCTGACCAATCTTTTGGAGAAGAAATTTTTCCTAATGTCCAACCTGAACTCCCCTGGTGACACTTGAGGCCATTCCCTCTAGTCCTTTCATTAGTTACATGAGAGAAGAGGCCAACCCCCAATTCTTCGCAGTCTCTTGCCACAAGTCACCACTGAAAAGTGCCATGCTCCATTGTCTTGCCCTCAGCTATTTTATAGACATTGAAAAGATCCCCCTGGAGCCTCCTCTTTTCCAAGCTGTACAGTCCCTGCTCTGTGTATGGTGTAAGCAGAGTGCAGGACAGGAGGGTACATTTCAGCAGCTGATGTTGTCTTCTAGCTTTGTTTTAGTTTGTTTGCAAAAGTGGATGCCTGTGATAGGGAAAAGTTTGTCAGCATGCTGCAAAATAGACTCTGCCCTGTTGACTTTTAATGGTACTTGAGTTCCTGAGTCATCTGATGACTTTTGAAAACTGTGCCTAATATAAAGGAAAGTTTATTTTGTGTTAATGGATAACTTTGTTCAGAGCATGGGAAGAAAAGTCTTCTGTTTAGCTTGTTGTGATACTTTCAGACTAAACTGTGTCTGTATGACCTTTTTCAAACAGAGAGCTGGAGAGGAAGGCGTTTATTGAACCTTTACGTTCTGCTACGGCTGCACCAATAAAGACAGAGCTGGAGCAGAGCAGGACGCAAGCAGCGAAGGAGAGCCATATGCACAGACATTTTGCAGATCCAATGTTGAACCAGCTGCCAAGGCCGCCACAGGAGACGGGGGAGCGACTGAGCAAATACAAAGAAGAACACAGGCGAATACTTCAAGAAAGTATTGAAGTTGCTCCTTTTACAGCTAAAATAAAGGCACTGGAGGGAGAGAGAGAGAACTATCCCAGGGTAACGTCCTTATCTTCGAGTCCCAAAAGCCATTCAGTAAAGTACGACAAGGATGCTGAACGCTCTGTGTCAGAACTGTACAAAATGAAGCATTCGGTCCCACAGAGTTTGCCACAGAGCAACTATTTCACCACCTTGTCTAATAGTGTGGTGAATGAACCACCAAGATCTTACCCGTCCAAGGAAGCTTCAAGTGCATACGTTGATAAGCAGACTAATTGTCCTTCAACAGCAGCAAGTCCCCAGTCTCTTCCTTCTTACATTTCTTCTCTCTCAAAGCCTCCTCCTTTAATTAAGCACCAACCTGAGAGCGAAGGCTCTGTGAGCAAAGTACCTGAGCAGCTTTCACAGTCGGTGCAGTCTCATTCGGTTGGTTCTTTTAGAAGTGACAGCAGGAGCCCTACTCAGTTGTCAGTCTCATCTTCAAATACACTCCGAAGCATGCCTGCCTTGCACAGAGCGCCCGTGTTTCACCCCCCTGTGCACCAGAACCTGGAGAAGAAGGAAAGCAGCTACAGCAGCCTTTCACCTCCCACTCTGACCCCTGTTCAACCTGTTAATGCTGGTGGTGGTAAGATACAGGAACTGCAGAAACCACCAACCTTAGTACCTGAACCTAAGGAAGCTCAGGCTGTTTACAAAGGCTCTTCTGAACAGAATTTATCAGAAGCGTGGAAGTCCAACAATGCTGCTGCTAATGAAAAAGTGGACTGGCACGTTGAGAGAGCGAGTGGAAAGTCACAGTCTGCCACAGCATCTGTTATTGTGCGTCCTCCTTCGAGCACGAAATACGAGAGTGTAGCAGCGGTGCAGCCAGCTTCCAAAGATCGAGTCAGTGAGAGATCTTCAGCTGTGGCAAATCAAGCGGATTGCCTGAAAACAGCGGAAGCCAGGGAGACTGGAAGAGTCATTCTGCCAAATATGAACTCAGACAGTGCTCGCACACAGTATGAAAAGAAATTTCCAGCTGTCTCACAAGGCACCGTTGCTCGTTCTGTCACCCCTACCACAGCTATGGTCTGCAGTACCAAAATGGACGTGACCACATCGGCGGCCACAACTACCAGTGTGTTGAGCTGGGGCAGCTCAGAAGTGACTTATTCCTTGTCAAGCACAGCCCTGGCCTGCACGCCACTGGAGAGTGCTGCCCTGAGAGCCGCAGGTCAGGCGGCAGCACCGGCCCAGGAGTGCAAGGGCAGCACTCCAGCACCAGCTGCAGCCGCCCCTAGCAAGGCAGGCAGCGCTGTGCAGCCCGGCCCGGGGTTCTCCACCTCTGCCGACTTCGTCCATTTGAAAAAGCACAAGGCAGCACTGGCCGCAGCTCAGTTTAGAAGTTGTAACCCCAGCGAGACCGAGTCCAACTCTGTGAAAAATCAGACATTTTCAACCTCTCTCTCCCTAGACAGTGCTATCGTCTGTAATACCATAAACAAAGCAAACTCTGTAGGCAGTGGGCAAACTTCCCAGGCGAGTCAGCCAAACTACCACACTAAACTGAAAAAGGCTTGGCTGACAAGGCATTCAGAGGAGGATAAAAACACTAATAAAAAAGAGAATTCAGGGAACAGCGTTTCAGAAATTATTAAGCCATGTACTGTCAATTTAATAGCTTCTACATCAAATGATTTGCAAAATAACATAGATAGTAAAATCTTGGCAGATAAGTTTGTGAAGGAAGATAAGCACCCTAGGAGGAAAGCAAAACGAACTTACGAGTCTGGCTCTGAAAGTGGAGACTCTGATGAAAGCGAGAGCAAGTCAGAGCAAAGGACTAAGCGGCAGCCCAAGCCAACTTACAAAAAGAAACAGAACGATTTGCAGAGGAAAAAGGGTGATGCGGAGGAAGAAGTAAAACCAAATGGTGTTCTTAGCAGGAGTGCCAAAGAGAAAAGCAAGCTGAAGTTGCAGAGCGGCAGTAACAGCAGTGAGTATATTGATCTGATCTGGAAAAGACAAACTCGTGTCAACTGCGGCAGTGTTAATGCTGGTGTGTGGAACGGGCAGTATCTGGGGGAAAAGCGTTAACGAGAGCTCTTGAAAAAGCACCGATTGGGCTTATCGGGCTTGGGGCCCCCTGAAGTATCCTGGATTAAGAAGTTCAGTGTTTTATGCATATGTGTACAAACTGGTTCTTGGCCTAAAAATAAGCAGTAAACAAACTGGTTTATGCTGTCTGCCGTACTGGAGCAGACTGATGCATATAGCTAGCTGTGCATCTGATTTTTTCGTGTGTGCAAAAGCTATGGTGTGTTTATTTTTAGAGCACTACTGGAGGTGGAGATTCTCCATTGTTGAACTTTAATTTGTCCTTTGATCAGAAAGCCGGAGGCAGTTCCTTGAGAGCCTGATGCCACTCTGCTGTGATTTGGTTAATCTAATGAAAGCTTTGAGGGAGAGTCACTTCACGCTCCTGACAAGAACGTGTATTGATTGCGTTGTGCTAACATTCCTCTTGGTTAAGGAAATGTAGGGAAATGGGAATTTCAATTTATAGGTAATGGTGTTTCGCATACCAGATTGTAACCAGACTGATCTCAGAAAGAGAAACTGGTCTGCCAGCAGGCAGGATTTTATTCAAGAACTTAACCTTTTTTTTCATCCTAATTTATTCTCCTCTAAGGAGTATTCTTTCCTCTTTGTTCTGGTTGAGCATGAGAAAGTCTACAGCTAAATTACTTTTTGCAAGGATTTTGAAGTACAGTTAGTAAGAAAATGAGCACTGCTCCATGTCATTACATTCTTTGGCTTTTCACTGCCTGGTATGTAAAGTTCTTATATCTAAGAACACTTGCTGCCTAAGTTGTACGGTGTCCTGGCACTGTTGCAATCTGTCTGAGGTATTTTGGCTTGGATCCAGCAATAGTTTTTAGTGCATCTCTTGTTCTTGTTTTTTCTTCCAACTAAAGGGATGATAAGAGAACACGCCTTGTAATGTACGTGTCTCTAAGTCAGTCCTGGCTTCCCCCTTTTTTTTTTTGTTTAAAGTGAACTGCAGGCACACATGTGGCATGTTAGGTCTTGGTGACCTTTGTATTGTTGCAAAAGGGTTTTTTAATGGTTTGTTGTAGTAAGGTTCATTAGATAATTTAAGGGAAAGCAGTGTCTTCTTGTCCCAACCAGTGTTTGGTGTTTGCAACTACTAAAGCGATGTATGGTGGTATGTTATGGAGCTGTTTCCTGGAATTCAGGTCCAGAAATGGGCAGGAGCTTTGGGTGTGCTGCTGTGCAGTCAGTAGTACAGGCTATGCACTGTACCTTAGCATTGTGGCTCTGTCCTGTGATAGCAGCTTTGCAGGCTTATCTTCTTTTCTTGGTATCTGGATGAACTCACAGTCCTTAACGTGATGTTAAATCAATCAACGTTTCTGATAGTTCTGCCAGGTATCTTGGGTCAGCAGCATTACAGTTTGAGAGGTACAGTCAGAGCTTTCCCCAAAGATTCATCCCAAAGCATACTGGGCTCGGCGCCTTCAGGAAGGGGAAGGCCCTGGGAGGCGACTGCCTGGGCCCCTGCAGGTGGCTGAAGATAACTGCTGCAGTGCGTGGGCTCGGTGGCAGTCACCACGTGGGTGGTATCTGGATGCTGCCAGGGCTGAAAGCTGCTTTGTCCCAGTGCCATTGCTGAAAGCTGCGGGAGCTGCGTGCTAGCCAGAGTGCTGGGAGCAGCGGGCTGCAAGGCTCCCTCCTGCAAAGCAGGAATGCTGCAGTCCTGTGAGTGCTGGGGGTCCTCCAAGTGCCTGCCCACAGAGCCTGGGGTCTGGCAGCTGACAGATGATTCCAGCATCTCTTGATCCAATGCAGTAAACTTTTTTCGTGGACTAGCAAACTGTACTTTAGCCTTTTACTCTCAAGTTTTAGTCCAGTTGCCTTTGTGACTCACTCCTCGCGTGAGTCAGTCAGTGTATTCTGTAGGCAATGAACTGAGGCACAGAGTCTGTCACTTGCACTGTTTGTACACGAAGTCTGTGGCAAAATACTGATATGAACCCAGGTACCAAGTCCAAAGTTAGCACCCTCACCTCTGCCATCCTGCATCAGGTCTGTGTTCACAGGATGTGAACTTTAAAGAGCAGTGGTAGATTAAAGGACAGATAGTGCTATCTGTCTGCAGGTGGAAACTGGCGCTGCTTAGAAAAGTCATTAAATCGAAAGCCTGGTTAAATAACAACAGGGTTCAGTTTCAAAATGCTTATGTGAAAACTACACGTATTACTCAACTGAGAGTGTTAGCTCAGCTGATCTGTTCAATCAAATGTAGGGTGTTACTTCTTGGTTTTCCACAGCCAGCCTATTTGAGAGAGAGCGAAGGGATTCTGCGCTTCCTGACGCTTGGTGCTTTGCACTGAGCTCAGGTGAGCTACGTGGGCGGGTTTAGAACCACTCTTCTGGAATTCTCAGCACAACAAATTACAGTTTTTAATGTACATTTTTGTTACATTTTTTAATGCTTTCATTCATTGAATTGTTGCCTTGCACGCATTTTCTCTTGAAACAAAATGTAAACCTTTCTTTCTTGAAGTACTGTATTACCATGTGCATTTTGCAGATGGCTTTAGTGGAATCCTTTGTGAATGGCACGCTTAATGTAGAAGAAGGTAGCGTGTTTAAGGTTTTAGTCTTTGGTGCTGACAGGAGAGAAAATGGCCGTGATGGTGAAGTATGTTTGGGGTCTCATAGGTGCACACGTAGTAGCACAGAATGCTGACTGATCTGAGTGTGCCTTGAGTACAAGGGCTGCTGGTGCCTCATCTGAAACCCCTCTCACTTTTGCAGCTGGAATACCTCGCTCAGTGTTAAAAGATTGGCGCAAAGTGAAGAAGCTGAAGCAAACAGGAGAGTCCTTCTTGCAGGATGATTCGTGCTCCGAAATTGGACCAAATTTGCAAAAATGCAGAGAATGTAGGTTAATAAGAAGTAAGAAGGGCGAAGAACCAACTCACTCACCGGTGTTCTGTAGGTTTTATTACTTTCGACGGTAAGTGCAGCTGTTTCCTGATCTCTGGTGTTATTAACTTTAAAATTGATAATGACCAAAGGCTTGTGTGCTTGAAAGCATCTGATTCTTCTGGCTCACCTTGCCTGATAAAAGACGTGGTATTTACATGTGTATTTTTTGCTTCTTTTCTGGATTGACTTCACTTCTATTAGAAGCTTTTATAGCAGTCATGAGAACGGCTGCCTGGTTTACCTTAGGCAGGCAGAGGATAGAACGCATCAGCATCACACAGGTGTCTGACATTTGAAGTGGCATTTTCAAAAGGCAGCCTTCGATTGCTCTGGACAAGTTGTACAACCGCAGAGTTGTGCTCATTCATAATTGCTCTTGTGCCTGTAGGTGGTGGGAGCCATGCTTATGGTTTGATGGGAGTTTTCTGAGGACTGAGGAGTTGTGCTCTCCCTTCTCCCAGTTCTGGCAAACCAGGGAGGCTCGCAGATCAGGAGGAATGGAGCATAGCATGCATGGCACAGCAGCACAACTGTCAGCATGGATCTGAACAGCATTAATTCGGATGCGGGCTCTGTGGGTGATACAGATCCAACATGTGTTGGAAAGGAGGTTGCTGTTCCCTGGATGGAGTTCAGTTTTTTGGAACAAAGTTTGAGTTAGGAAAGTCAGTAGTACTAAAAGGATTTGCTTTAAGGTTGGACTCAGAATATATTGGCATAAGAATATTTGCTTCCTGGTGTGGCAGGGATCGATTGTGAGCTGCTCCTCCTGAGTGAAAGAGACAACATCAGGAATAAGTCTTTGCCAACATTTTCAAACACTGTCATGTTTGAATTTAAAGTACAACTGTTTTGAATTTAATGTGGTATATTTTACAGCTTTTTAATTATCTTCATTGTTTAGATAGTAGGAATTGAATTGTAAATGAGGCTTCCTCTGCTGTTGGTAATGATTATTGTAACTGAAAACTCATCTTTTCTTCTGTGCACATCTGAATATCATGGTTTTTATACTTGTGAATGTGGGACTGTTTTACTGGCATTGCTGTGCTATTCCTTAAGTATTATAATAATCATATAAGTTTGGTGGATTATGCTTAAAATAGGCTACATATAGGCATGGCTGGTCAAGTGGTGTCAAATGGGATCACATCACAGGAAAACCTTCAGCTATTTTAATGGTGGGCTGTTAGCTGATACTAAAATGTCATCTCATATTGGTGATTTATTCTGCCTAGATAGACTTCAATGTAGTGTTCTGACTCCTGTTTCTGAGGCTGAGAGCAGTAGGCCTGGAAGAGCTGTAAAATAGGAGCTGTAAAATAGAGTCACTGAGTGATGGCTGTCACGGATGCTGAGAAAATTAAAGGCAAGGAGTAGGTGGACCCAAACTTTAGCCAAACAGAAAAGACAAGTTTTCCGTCTGCCATTTTCAAGCAGTAATAAATGCTAGAGAGAGAGAATGAATAGTAAACTGAATCCAGTATGTGGTCTGCCTAAAAGGTTTCGTATCTCCCTGCTGTTTGTTTTAAAACCATTTTTTAAAGTGGGAAATGTGACAGGATGGTAAAACGGTTAGAAAACATTTACTTGTTTTAAGACATAAGCAGCAAGGTAAAGTAACAAGTAAAGTAATCCACAGAATGTAATGACGCAAACAGTGAAACTTTGTTTTCATTTGTAGGTTATCTTTTAGTAAAAATGGAGTGGTTAGGATAGATGGTTTCTCCTCTCCTGATCAGTATGATGATGAGGCACTGAGCTTATGGACGCATGAAAACTATGAAGATGATGAACTGGACCTGGAAACTTGTAAATATATTTTAGATATCATCGGGGACAAGTTTTGTCAGCTGGTAACATCCGAGAAGACAGCCATGTCCTGGGTGAAAAAAGACGGTAAGGAGCTCGCAGATTCTTCTCTGTGTTCTGTAGTTTTATTGAAACATTTGTACTTGCTCTGACCTGCTGCCTCCGTCTGAGCACTTGCTTTGTATGGGGGTATGTGGGGAAGGGCCAGGAGCCTTCTTCAGCGGGCTGTGGGGCTGCAGGGAGTTCCCCCCTGATGCCCAGGGCAGGCAGCTCCCTTCAGCATCCACCTTGTCAGCTCAGCTGTCTTGAGATTAAATGTGTCCTGCAGGCAGCAATGTGAAAACCCAACTTTCGTTTCTTGGGAGTATGTTTTAAAGAAGGCCTTCATCGTACTTGTAACGCACATATGTTGAGTGGGAATATTCCTTCTGTATTATTTCAGTCTGTAGTTTTGAATGCTTTAATCTCTCTGCAGTGTATTGACACAAGCACTGATGGGGATGCCATGTGATGCAGCTCAGGGAATAAATGTTGGTGGCCTGTTTATGAAGGATCACTTTCCTTCTCCACGCCTAGTTGTATCTGAGGGGAAAATCACAAATGCTTCATTTATCGAGTCCGTTCATTCTGTGCTTTGCATTTAAATTTCCGTCCTTTTATTCTGCTTATTTTGTATTTCAGCCAAAATTGCATGGAAGAGAGCAGTGAGGGGAGTCCGTGAGATGTGTGATGCATGTGAAGCCACATTATTTAACATTCACTGGGTCTGCCAAAAATGTGGATTTGTGGTCTGCCTGGATTGTTACAAGGCGAAGGAAAGAAAAAGTTCCAGAGGTCAGTTCTTTGTGAACCAGAGTATTGTATATGCTGTTTGTTCTCATGTGTTACGAAGCTGTTGATCCATTAAGTGTAACTGACTTTCTGTAAGGCATTAAGTTAGTACTTTGGTGTTTTGGTGTCTATTAGTTTTGCCTTTTTTTTCTTTTTTGGTCAGTAAACGTAGAATCGTTCAGAAGGCAACTGCTGAAGGGCTGCTGTAGGTCTTTATCCGCTTTCCCTTTGTCTTGAGAGCATTGCCTTGGATTGCTTTTGCCTGCCCCTCAAGGGTGCATCTTGTTCTCCTGCTGCAAGACTGACTCTCTACCTCCCTGTTCTGTGACAGCTCCCTGCTGCTAGGGTTTGGTGTCAGTGCTTTCTGAAGTTTTCTCTTCAGGAATACATGCATTGTCATACTGACTTAGCCTACTTTCTTGTTACTGAAACACAGGTAACACAGGAAAAAAAAAAAAAGTTCACTGGGTATTTAAAATGAGTATTAATGGAGGTTTTAAAATTCAGCAGCCTGTACACATACTCAGTTCAATCTCATTCCCGTGCTTTAATGGAAGCGTCCACCTTAGTGCATAGTGAGGTATAACAGGACAGACCGATTCCTGAGCGACCCAGCCTGGTTGCATCTGAGGAAGGGCTTGGAAGATGGGTCTGGCCATCAGCTCTCTGCCGTGATGTGGCTGCTCAGGCTGGTTGTTTGAAAGGGCTGCCTTCCCTGGGTGGCAGGCATTGTGCTCTGGCATGGTCCTGTGGTGAGACACTGTGCCAGGGAAAGATTGAAGTATAATGCTGTTTTGAAAAGCATTTCCATGTTTGTCATAGCAACATAATGTCACATATGTGAAATGTTAGTAAAATAATGTGCAAGTATTAGATGGCAAATCTTCAGTAAATTGAGAGATTCTCATCCACTTTGTCCTTGGCTGTCAGCGAGGAGCCTCCAACGCTGTGGTTATAAGATATTCTCTGAGATTCTCATCGAAGTTTCTGGGGAACCGAGCGCTGGTGTTTTCCAACACTGAGAACAGTCGTTAATGCTTTAAGTATGGGAGGCTGCTCCAGCAGCTCTTAACTTGCTTAAGGCTGCGTGTGCACATGTGTGTGCATTTGTCTGGTGTGGCTTGGGATATACTCTGAATATTATTTACCCTAGTGGGAACATGCAATCAGAGGCTTTTTATAGCGTGTGTTATCCAGCCAGGAAAATGTTAGTAAAACATCTTCAAAGTTTAAAAAAACAGGGTACAGAAGCAGGCTTCAGTCTTTCAGCAGGGAAGCGTTTCTCTTTGCTGTTCATCACAGCGTTACACGCAGAAGCAGAAGTATGTCTTCCCTCTCTGCAGCTTTACTTCTCATGATACAGCAGGGTTCGTGCAGATCTTTACTTTGGCAGCCTTACAAAGTTGAGAACCACCCACCCTTCTCTGTATAATACCACTTTATATTACACCATTTTTCCTGGAACTGGTAGTTGTTTTTACAGTTGCTAAATGTAATGGAGAATACGCTGGTTTCCCACTGCTTCAGCAGGAATGTTAGAGGTTCAAGCGTTCAATATTTAGGGATTTATCAATGACTTTTCTTATTACTTTAGAACATGAATGATTGTGTGGCTGTTTTCACCTTCATATGGTTCCTGGCACCATCCAGTGGAGTGCCACGTTATGGCATTTCAGTGGTAAAAGACATTAGCTGGGTACACGCGGATGTGGTTTTGATTTATGTTCATGCTCAGTTTTATATTGCAATGTGTTACAAGTTGCAGAAATGACAAAATAACTCACAGGTTGAATGTTTGTGTGCAAGGGGCATCTGGTAGGCTCTGTACATTGCAGTGCAAAAAGTAATGCTCTAAGTGTGCTAAATGCATCTTCTGGTGTATTCCAGCTTGTGTTGCTAACTATAAAAAGCAGGGCAAACTGGTGAAAAGTTCTGAAGGGTCTCTGAAAAGTAGCGGTCCAGTGGGTTGGGATGTAAGGCTGGCAGTTGAGAGAGAAACTGTGTTCCCCTTGTGGCCCAAAATCCCATAGCAGATTGGTGACTGGCTGCTTGGCCGGACATTTCTCACTCTCATTCTTTCTCTCTTGTCTTTACACCTTTTTTTCTGGCCGGGACTGAGTTTTTTTTCCTCTCATCAGCTCATCCCTTCCTGCTGCCCCAGATGATTTTCAACCAGCACATATAGGATGTGGTTTCATGGTTGCTTTAATCTGACAGAAACCTGTGATGCAACTTCCCTCTCCTTTGTGCCACCAGTAGCTTTGATGTGGCAGTGTGTTAGCCCGAATCTGAATTCACTCACCTGTCAGTTGATCCTTATGGCCTGGTTGGCCCTCTCGGAGTTGCTGCCTTATAGTTGGCTGCTCCCTGAATATAAAGTAGATGTACTTTGAAGTGCTGAGGTTGCTGATGAAGGTCTGTGTTAACAACGCTGCTACTTCAGATTTCAGTACTATTAAAACTGCTTATTCTTTCCTTTATTTTAAGATGTTGAATGCAAATATCTGTCACACAGAAAACCAGTGCAAAAGGCTTTTACAGTATGTGTAGAATTGTGTTTCTAGCTGAAAACAAACAGAATACATAATCTCTGTGTATCATTCAAGTAAAGTAAAACAATTGGGATTGCTTTACAGATAAGGAACTGTACGCCTGGATGAAGTGTGTGAAGGGCCAGCCTCATGATCACAAGCACCTGATGCCAACACAGATTATCCCAGGCTCTGGTAAGGCCACCTGTAAACAATAAGGATGGTGGGTTTGTTTTTTTTTTTTCTCAGATCCTTCTGTGAAGAGAGACCAGAGTAGTTTCTTGAAACTTCTCATTTTCCACTTAGAAACCTGCCAACTGTGTCAAATCTTTGCAGGAAGGCAAGCAATTCTGGGCTGCTGAATGTGGTGGTGACAGGAGGAGGTGTGGGCTGACAGGTGTCTGAGAGGGATTGGGGGACGGGCACTGAGGGCACTCAGAGTGTTTGCTGAGACTGGTTGGTACCTTTCCAAAGCAGAATAAAGCGGCCAGAATGTGCTAATAAATCTTAACTTCAATGTGAAAAGAAAGTTTTAGTACAGAAGAGCATTATGTGGCAGTAATTCTTCAGAGATTTGTTTCTCAGTTTTCGTTTATCTCAGTACTGTGCAGTTTGTTTTCTGTCTCTCCTTTCTCCTGAATAAAAAAGAAAAGATTTGCAGTTCTGGCTGGATGTCTGCTTGAGCATCATAAGGCAGAAAGCAGTGAGGGAGCTCGTGATTAATGAAAAACTGGCAGTAATCCTAAAATAGAGTTTTGGTTATATCCAAACGAGTTTGATGCAGGAGTGTGGTTAGATGTGGTTGCTGCACAACTGTCTCTGTGATCTTCAGAAGCACTGATACAGAGCAAGGAGATGAAAACCCAAATGTACCTTTAAGTGTGTGAAATAAACTGCCAAGCTGCCTTGAGCTGGAAATACAGACACAGTTGGTTTTTTTAATGATTTGTTGCATGTTAGTTCAGGTAGAAATAAAGGTTGTTTGGATTCCAGAATGTCTTCAAATTGTGACATTGCCCAGAACAGGTTCTGTTCTGAAACTGGCTTTAATTTTAAACTGTGAATGATCCACTCATCTGGAGGTGGCACAGTGAAGCCCGCCTGCATGCCCTCCGCTTTTTCATTCTGTGCAGATCCGTAACCAAACAGGCTTAAATTACAGGATCACAGTAATTCCTTTTGTCCAGACACAGCTCACTTCAGTCTGTAGTTGGGCAGTTTTATTAAGTGAAGCAGTGATGAACCTGCTGAGCAACGCTGTGTGACCGACTGGCCTGCTCTGTGCCATGCGATGGGAATACGGAGTGGAGTTCTAAATAGTCAAGAGAGTAGAATGCGCTTATTTAGTTAAAGGTCTCACCTCTTTCAGTGTGACTTTTACAGCAGATTGGACAGTCCTTACACGGAACTTTTGAGTGTTAAGCTGTTAAAAAAAAACCACCAAATGTAAGTTTTTAAGAGATTCCCAGGTAGCATTTTCACTCTGCAGTGTGTGCAGCAAAACGACCAACAAGAAGAAACGCTGATCATTTTCTTCTCAATTGTCTTCTAGTTTTGACAGATCTTCTGGATGCTATGCACAATATTAGGGACAAGTTTGAAATAAAATCGCACTGTCAGTGTACCAGCAAGCAAAACATGCAAGCTGGCAAGCTCCCAGCAATGAACGGCGTGTCTCAGGTGAGTCTAAAATGTGTGTGCGTACACGGCGGTCTGTCTGCTGCTACACGTGGATTTTTACATTTGAGCAGTCAGTGAGATTTTAATTTACATATTCAGTGTTTAAGTGCTATCATCGTCTTCTATATACATTAAAGCAAAGCTTAAATTTGTCCTTTACAGGTTTTGCAGAACGTCCTTAATCACAGTAATAAAATTTCTCTGTGCATGCCTGAGTCTGAGCAGCAGAATACTCCTCCCAAGTCTGAGGCAAACGGCAATGCGAGTCCGAGGAGTGATGTCAGCACAGACAGCAAGCTAACGCCACCCGAATCGCAGTCACCACTGCATTGGTTGGCTGATCTTGCGGAGCAGAAAGCCAGAGAGGAAAAGAAAGGTACAGGTTCCATATTGTCATACCACAGGTGTGATTTTGGGGCACCAGTACTAAGTAATTCTGTTCACTAGGAATAGTCCTCTCTGTTTCTTGATTAGTGAGAAGATGACACTGTTTTTGCCCATAATTTTAATGTAGAAACCTTTATGCTTTCTTCCACTGGCATCAAAATCAGTTGCCAGAAAAAACACTAATAGAATGCACGTGTAACGGGGCGGTACTTCCAGCTAGAGCATCTCTCCTTTGTGATAGATACTCAGCTGTGTGTCTGAGGTGCTGAAGAAGGTGTTCTCATGGTCACAGTGTTTGTGCTTTGAAGGATCAAATTGATCCTCTGATGTGCTACCTGGTGCTCTAATGCTACAGTATATGAACCACGGGATAAAATGCTGTCTAACAGCATTGCTGTGTCTGTATGCAACAGTGTGAACTCCCAGTGTTTATTTTTGTTTTAGAAAACAAAGAGTGTCCTTCTGGAAAACTTTCAAAGGAGGAGAAAGACCAGGATAATTTGGAGTCCCAAAACTGTAAAAGCTCCCCTACTGCATCCCAGAACAATGAGCAGGGCTCAACCTTACGAGATCTGTTAACAACAACAGCAGGCAAACTGCGTCTGGGTTCTACAGATGCTGGTATTGCTTTTGCTCCGGTTTACTCTACGGGAACAGCGGTAAGTGCATGGGTTTTCCTTTGGGGTTTGCACCATTTGTTGTGGTATATTGTAATTCAAGCAGTCTGATAGGTGTATTGCTTTAGATAGTAATTAGTAATCAAAATCGCAGTGCAGATTTCCTGAGCAAATTGACATTTATACGTATATAAAAGTGTGCACACATATTTACATGTATGCTACGTGTGTGTATATGTAGATGCAACTGGTACATATTATGAAGAAAGTGCTTATGAAGTTAGATAAAACATTTGCTTGGCAAAATCAAGGAAGATTGTGACATTTTGAGTTTTGTTTTAGCTGTGTAGTTCTAACTTGTTCCAGGTGAGAATGCGTGTGACTTCCTACAGAGGAAGTAGGTAACTGTAGGCTTCTAAAGGATAATGAAATGTTGTCATTCTGCAGGAGGGGAGGGATCACAATTTTGTCTTCACATTTTTAAAACACACTTCTGTTTGTTTCCTAATAGAGTGGCAAGAGTGGCAGGACTATGCCAAACATTCTTGATGATATCATTGCTTCAGTGGTAGAAAACAAGATTCCACCCAATAGGGCACCAAAGATTAATGTAAAATCTGAAGTAAAAGATGAGCCAAAGGAAGACAGAAAATGTATTCAGGATGATGGCAACAAGTTGTACAGTGATATTCAGTATTCTTGGATCTGTGATAAACATGTTTTGTGGCTCAGAGACCATAAAAACAGCAACAACTGGAAACTCTTCAAAGAATGCTGGAAACAAGGGAGGGTAAGTATTGAGCAGTTGTGTATGTGAGGTGACCTCAGCATGAAGGCTGGTGGAGGAGTTACGTTACAGGGCAGTTTGCCTGTCTCTGTGTTTGAGAGTGTGGTGTTATCGTGTTTTATTACAGCAGGCAAAAGTTAGTCAGATATGGTGCCAGGTATGAACCTTGTGTAGTTCAATCTGAAATAAACTGCCAGTAATGAAGAAAGAAATGCTATTACAGAGCATTAAAAACCTTCAAAAATCTGTATGATTCCTTGGGTGTGGCTGCTGCTGGAAGTTTTGATGGCAGCTCAGTACAACCAGAGCCTTCAGCGCATCTTGCAGAAGCGGTTGTACTACAGTTTAATTGAAGGATATATTTTCTCCAGAAAGGATAAGTACTTTTTTTCTCCTTTTTTTCTCTACACAGCCTGTTCTTGTGTCCGGAATGCATAAGAAAATGAACTTCAGCCTGTGGAAAGCTGAGTCCATTAGTCTTGATTTTGGAAACCAGCAAGCTGATATCTTGAATTGCAAAGACAGTATTATTTCAAACACCAACGTCAAAGAGTTCTGGGACGGTTTTGAAGACGTTTCAAGTATGTTATTTTCCATACATAGATTCTAAACACAGTGAGCATTAGAAACAACAGTTAATAATCTGCCTTATTGATTTGGAGTCTTTGAAGGAATTTAGTTTATAAAGAAAGCTCCAGCTAATCTATTTAAGAGAGTACAAAGAAAACTTGTATTTTGTACCTTTGCTGAATTTGAGATACTCTATCACACAATTTCCTGGGTTGGGAAACAACATAACTGGGTCCTTACCTGGTGGAGTTTTTGTGTTTTTCTTGAATCTCTGACTTAATAACCTTATGTCTTAATAACCTTATGGTCTTATGCATGAAGTCTTGTATGGGCTGGTTAATGTTACAAGCACTTGTTTTCATTGAATAAAGTGAAACACATGCAGTGTACTCATAAAGTGAAACACGTGCAGTGCGCTCATTCTTGGTGATTTCTACATTGTTTGCAGAACGGCAGAAAGTAAAAAATGGAGAAACAGCACTACTGAAATTGAAAGATTGGCCTTCTGGTGAAGATTTCAAAGCTATGATGCCAGCAAGGTATTTCAGTTTAATATTTAGGTGTTCTAACATCAGTCTCTGTTGATTTTTATCTCTATATGTAAATGAAACAAATGGTTATTTTTTTTTCCCCTTTCTTCAGATATGAGGACTTACTGAAAAGTTTACCCTTGCCTGAATATTGTAGTCCAGAAGGGAAATTAAATCTGGCATCTCATCTGCCAGGATTTTTTGTCCGTCCAGATTTAGGACCCAGACTATGCAGTGCATATGGTGAGTGTGCCCTGGGAGTGCAGCAGTTAGCTCTTCCCTTGAAATTACAGATTGTTATATATTGTGGTATGTAGATGTTGTGCTTGATAAGAATCTGAGCGTGATTAGAGGATAGTTGCTGTTTTGAATGTCGAAGAAATCCTTTACTGACTTGCTTATTAACAGTACACGTACCTCAGAAACAGAGTTTCTGTTCTTCTGCCTTTCTTTTGATCTTCCCTCGTGCTGTTGCAGTCTCCTAAAGCATATAAATGGTTAATTAACACAGAGGTCTCATCTTCAGCAATTCCATATGAGGAAATATTTCATGAAGTATTAGCGTTTATAATTCCAGTCATAAAGAAATGGCAGAACTTTTCTCGTAATTGTTATCTGCATTGTATACTGTGCAAAGATCTGTTCAGAAAATATTGTTTCCCTCAGACCTTCACCAGCTGCTCTTTCTTTCACAAACAGACTTGTTCAGTTCTGTCCTACAAATCGTTTTAACAGCACCAGAAAATAGTTGTGATTTATGAGGACTGTGATATTGAAAATCCATATATCCTTTAAGATAGCAATCAAGGGGTGGAGCTGAAGAACTGAACTTTGATAGTGATATGTAACACATACATATATTTATCTCTTAGAACTGAAATGCACTTATTTTTCTTTTGAGGGGGTTTCTTAGGAAGTTGGTTTGTAGCCATACATTTAAATATATGTATGTACATATATATGTATGTATATTCTTTCCTTTGTATTGATCTTAATTTTATCTCAAATTTTTATCTTGTGACATAGGTGTGGCTGCTACTAAAGATCATGATATAGGAACTACAAATCTCCATATAGAAGTTTCAGATGTAGTGAACATCCTCGTTTATGTTGGCATAGCGAAAGGAAATGGAGTACTTTCCAAGTCAGGTAAAGGCAGCTCGTTGTAAGAGGTGTAAATAGATTGAATGATGAGTTGCTTTTTAAATTGACAGTGCTTTTTTAAAGTGCCTGAAGTACTTGCTTTAATGCGAGAGATTATTTGTCTCAGGGAAGATTGTCCACAAATTAATTTTATCTAAAATACATCGCCATTTATGAATTATGGAATTGTATTTGAAGGGCTTCAATCTTGTCTTATTGTTACTACTGTTACTACCCGTAAGTGCTGTGCCATTCCTGAGCTGGGGCTGTCAGGCCTAATGGAAGTGCAAAGTAAAGGGCATTCTCGGAAACTGCTACATCTAACATTTATGTCAGGGTGATGTATTTGCCAAATCCTCAGAAGTCTTGTTTCTTGACCAGCTGTGCTGCTGAATGGTATTGAAGAAACGGCCAATAACTGGAAAAAAAAACAAACGCCTTTTATCTTCTATTTTTCTGGTCCAAGCCACACTTGTTTACTTCAGGAAGGAGAATGTTTTAAGTAGGCAGATGCGTTATATCCAATTCAAGAGAGGTAAAAAAGAGTTTAAAGATTAAATGTAGCATTAAGGATAGTTACAGCACGTGTGGTCTGCTAACTTCCTAAGTACAAAAAGGAAGAGAAGGGTCATCTGGGTGCTTCTGTTGTATTTACCAAACTTTTGTCCGCGTGGTCTGACATGAGAAGTTGGAAAAGCTGTTTTGTCTCAGTTCTGCCACTCCTCAAAAAATGTGTGTCAAATCTTAGGAGTACTGAAGAAGTTTGAAGAAGAAGATTTGGATGACCTCTTAAGGAAGCGGTTAAAAGATTCAAGTGAATTGCCTGGTGCTTTATGGCATATTTATGCTGGCAAAGATGCTGACAAGATCCGAGAGTTTCTGCAGAAGGTGAGATTTACAGGAGAACGTGGAGATTATTTTTTAACTCTTCGCTAATATGCTGCTTTTTTTTTATGATTTACTTACTGGTGTTTTCATAGTAACCCTTTCCTGAAATAGTCGTGTTATGGTCCCAGTAAAAGCAAAGCAACCCCTGCAGCCCTGCAGCTTACCATTCTTCATATAAGGACTAGACTTCATCAGCTCAGACAAAGAACAACATTCCTCATCTCTTAGAGGAGAGGAAAGCAGTGGGAATAACATGCATGAAGGCAGAATTCTGCAACATGAGCTACTGTGCAGTCAGAGCCAACTTAGAACCTCTCAGATTCTGTCTTACAACGTAGGATGAATGTCTGCCACTGGGCTGCTGGCAGCAATCAGTGCCGTTACACAGAGATATCATGTTGGAGACAGTTTTCTGAGCCCTGCCTTCAGCATGTTTTGTGTTCTAGGAGGCAGTCCTGATGGGTGACCTAGAAATACCAAAATATCACTGAAGCAGTAACTGCTCACTGAAAAATCTACAAAAAAAACACACCTTCTCTCTTCCACTGTGGCAGTAGTTTGATGAGTTTTAGCTGCCTAAACTAAAGGGGTCTGTAAATGAGCTGGAGACCAGTGTCTTCGGCAAGCAGGGAACACATAAGAAATGTAGCAGGAAGATTCTCTTGGACTGTATGTCTGGGTTTCAGCTCTTTGACAAGCTGAACTGTGGGAGAAAATGAGCACTAGTGAACAAAAACACAGCTAATTCCAGGAAGGTATGAATTATACATCCAGTCTTTTCTGTTTCTTCAGAAATGTGGTGCTCATAAAGTAGATGATGGCCCTTCAGTTTGGAAAAGAGAGCTGGGGGTGGCTGTGGCGAACAAACTGGTGAATGCAATGGAATAGGTGGATAATGGATGTTATTTGGAGTTTCTCCTACCAGAGCAACTAAGGAACATAGCAAAACTCTGTAAGCAGGAGACTTAAAACAGAAGAGGCACTTCTAGTCATGATGGATGAATTGGATATGTCTTGTTTTTGTTTTTTTTTCTCTGTAGTCACTATGATTCATTAATTAGCAATTGATTAAAGGTGATGCTTGTTCCCCCATGATTAACTTAATAAGTAATGGTTGTTGCAGTACCACTGTGTCAGGAAGTATTTCTGTTTATTTTTGAGTGGTACTGTTGCTTTGTGGGTAACCTGCAAATGTTCAGCTTCTTCTAAAAGTAACCGAGATCTTTTCTGTGCTTACAGATAGCAAAAGAGCAAGGCTTAGAAGTTTTACCAGAGCACGATCCAATACGTGATCAGAGTTGGTATGTGAACAAGAAACTTCGCCAAAGACTTCTTGAGGAATATGGTGTGAAAACCTGTACGGTTATTCAGTTTCTCGGTGATGCTATTATTCTACCAGCAGGAGCTCTTCATCAGGTAAAAGACTCTTGTTTGAAGACACACAGAATTAAATAACATAAATATCATAAAATAATTCAGATTTGATTTTCTTAGTGGTGGCTGTTACGGCATAGGAACGCTCTATAGACTTTGCCAGCTTGTATAGGTAACTAGTGACTTGCAGAATCAAACTCCATGCTACTAACAAGGAATTTCAACACTTGATATATGAACTGCTTGATTGTTCTTTCAAAATGAAAAAACATTGAGATTATTCATAACCCCCTTTTCCTCCTGGCATTCCATTTGCAGGTTTTGTAAATAAACTGATGCTAGTTCTGACAACGTTAGGTTAACGTCCCTAACCTACCTTAGATTTACTCGGGCTAGGTAAACCCAAGGTTAACTTAGCCCTGGAGAGGCAGGGAAGGAACCCAAACAAAGGAATACATGGATGTCAGGTGTTTTCTTGTTTCTGGCTTCAGCCATAGGGGAATTACGGAGGAAGCTTGGGTGTAATTAGTAAGGTGGTTTTGCAGCAGAATTTGGGTGTTGGTTTTCCACTGTACAGTAAGTTCCTTTGTACACGGAAGGCACATCAGTCAGCAGCAGCTGACTGCAGTGGCTTTCCTTACCATCAGAAGCAGCAGTTTCACTTTGGCAGCAGCTAGGCTGATCCTGTTTGCAGTTCTGTAATAAGTATTACCAATAGAGCACCTCTCAAGATGGATTTGTGTAGCAAGCTTTGGTTCTCAACACATACATTTTGTTGCTTTGCTTTTTTATCACCAACGAATTTTTCATCAGATGATTCTCTTTGATTGTTCTTGCCCTGTGAATTTTGTCCTGTTAAAGCAGGAAGGGAAGCCTGCTTTCTTGCTGCCTTCCCATCTGTGAAGCACCACAGTTAGGTGGCTGACAATCAAGGAGTGAGGAGCATCCCCGTCCTGCAGTAGGGCTTGTAAACCATCTTTACTATTAAAGGTTTATCAGTGATCTGCTCTTGGGTTCAAGTGAGGTCAGGCCTTTCTGAAGGCAGTGCTGTTTGGTTTTTGATCTGCAGAGCAGCTTCCAGCCACCAGCTCTTTGGAGCATGGAAGGAGCAGTGGCTTACTATGCCAATGCAGTGGAGTTTTCTGTGTTTAAAAACTAAAAAAAAATGTCATAGCAGTGACAAAAGTCAAGCCCCCAGTCCTGTTGACCTTGGAAAGTAAAAAGTCCCTTTTCTAAACTAGTTTTCCTCTGTCATTTTTCTCTTTGGGTGGGTTTCACATGGCGGTGTGTTAACCCTGGGTGATCTGTGTGGATTTGTTTGTGCCAAAGAAGGGGAGAGAACCCACATTATCAGATGTTGGGTTGCAGATGCCTTTCCCCATGCCATGCTCCAGGGGCTGGTGCTTTTAAGCCCTTACAGAAGGGTGAAGGAATGTCTGGCTTGTTGGTATTCTTAGCTTTGTTAGGCTGTAGCAATTTGTATTCTCAGAGTCAGCAGGATTTGTATTGTCTTCTCCATTAACCTTACTCTGATCTCTTGAAACAAGGGAGATCATTCCAGATACAAGACTGAAAAGGGAACCCACAGAGAATCATAAGCATACAGAGAAAATCGTTTTATAAAGCACGAAGCCTTTATATAAGGCACACAATATAAAACATGAAGTTGTAAGACTGTTCCAGGCTTCACTGCAGACTGTAGGTTTCAGAGCCAAAAATAAGACCACTGTTATCTTTATCTCCTTGGCTTCAAACTCCAGATTGCTTTTGAAGTGGTAATGCTCTAGCTTCTGGCACCAAGGAGTTAATAACATGGTGTTTTTAAAACCTTAGTGGGTGAAGCTGAGAACCTTTTCATCTTCAGTAAGTTCCTGCGAATCTGCCACGTAGGAGGAAATGAAAGCATCGTGTTCTTTCATGTACGTATATGGTGCTCTATATAAAGATGTATAAATACTGACCTTAGGGATCAGTACCAACACTTCACACATACAAAATGCATTTAAACACATAAAAATAAGTCTGAACAAGAATATGTACCAGGTTAAGTTTACATGTTAAGCATTTCAGGTTTACATGTTAAGTGTTTTAGATTTACATGCACATAATGAATCGTTAGTAGCTAAAAGCGGGTAACAGTTGATAGTAAATTTGGTGGTAAATTAACATTTTTATTTTTATTTGCTCATCTGTAATGTTGTGGAACAGAGGAAATGAGGCCAGGACGTGGAGGGAGAGAGAGCCCATTTGCCTGTGATCACTGTGCGTGTAGTCAGATACTTTCATCCTGGAACCAGTTGGGTTTGTTGTCTCATGTTTCTGACTGCTGCCCTGGAATTTTTGTGCTCAAACATGGCAGAGGTTGCTTAGATTGGTTTTTTGTTGTTGTTGTTGTTGTATGTGTAGTTTTTCTTTCCAGCTTCTGTGGATTTGCATCTGGTTTAATTTGTTGTTGGTATTCTATGGTAGCAAAAACTGTTCCTTTTGCTTTCTTTAACAAGAGACCAAAAAGCAATAGCGTTGGACTAATCTCTGTACAGATATGTCCTTGAATATACCTTGAGTCTTGCTTGGTAGGTTTGTATCTCCTTCTTAGCTGTACCAATAGGGGATCTCTTTCTTTCTTTCTCCAGCACTTGTGACAGCCTTCAGCTCTCAGTCAGGCATTCCTAGCTGAAACAATGGCTTTGTAGTTGTTCTTTATAAAGGCGCACCCTTTCTGTGACTCCGTACTGAGTCATCCTTTGTCACAGTCCTCCTCAGGGATGCCCTCCCTGGTCTTAGTTTGGTGATACCCAAATTCACATAATACTGTAGTGATACACTGAAAGATAGCACTGCTTGACTCAGTGATGGAAATGTGTTGTTTAGACTAAATGCAAAAATTGCTCATAGTAGAACAGGTTATTATAATGTTGTGTTTTTTATAGCTGCATTATCTTGATTTAACAGCAGGATTATACATTGTAGAATAACCTGCTGAAGGTAGTGCGACATCCTGGAGATGTTCCGATAAGTGGAGATGACAGGGCCTGGGGCAGAGCATGAGCTGGGGGCTCTGCATGAGGACAGGATGGGGCCAGCTGAGAGCAGGGCAGCCCTGGCCCTGTCCTCCTGCCCTGCTGGTGCTCTGCAGTAGCCAAGGGGACGCTGCTGCTTCCCGTGGGCAGGAGGTGAAGCTGTTCTGTGAGCTCGGCAGGAACTGGCACAGCCGTGGGAGTGTTGTCATCCTCACCCTGTGGACCTCAGGGGAGTCGTTGCTAAACATACTTGTGTGTGTCATTCTCAGTCGGTATTCTAAGTGCATACAAGTAGAACTGCCTGTAGGCTGTCGGCGGGCCATTCCTGTGTTTGCAGGCAGGCAAGGTAAAATCTGCCTTCCCCCAAAATAAGACAGGCACTGCCTGGGAAGAAGGCGTAAGGCACAGCAACATGAGTGATGTGACGGCAGCAAATACTGTCAGTTCTGTGATGGAGGGAGACGGAATTGGTAACATCTTGCCTCAGTGGGGAGAAAGCGAAAGAGCTGGGTGGGATTTGCATGTGGCAAAAAGCAAAACAAGGGCGGGTATGGACTTGAAATGGGTGAGAAGCCTGCAAGGGATGGGGGCTGGAGCCAGCCGCCCACTGTGCAGTGCAGTTTCTCCTGCAGCTCTAGCAACTTCCCCGAGCACCAGTGGGTGCCCCTGGTGGCACCTCCGCAGCTCTTTCCTCGCTTGTGGCTTCTGCAAGTGGGAAGATGAGGCCGTGTGGCATCCACAGAAGGGAACAGTTCTGCTGTGCCTGTTATGAGGCTGCAGACACCTCACGTCACACTGGTGCTGAGCTACATTACTCTTGGTTACTCTTCAGGATTTTACCTTCAAGCTGCTTTACAAAGCAGGGGGTATTTTGGAAGAAGAAAATAATCTCAAAATGAAGTGCCATGTCCTCAGCTGTGCTGGTCCCAAAGGTTTGTCGGATGTCAGGCATCACAACAGAAACTTGGGACTGTATGTCAGAAACACCTTGATGCTGCTAGACATGGGCTTAAAATCCCCAAAGCTCAGTATGGAGCAGGGCTGGGACTGTGTGCTGCAGTAGCAGAGGCAGCCCACCCAGAGCTTTTAAAGTTTCTCCTTTGAAATATACTGACTTTCACTTCCTTCCCAGCAAGCACAGTGAGTTCTGCCTGACAGTTTGTGTGCAGCCCCTCACTGTGTGTGGATACTTGAGATGCTGGGCCAAGGCTCAGCATGCTGCTCTGGATGTGGCCACGCAGTGATGCTGGCAGCAGCAAAGGGGGGAATGGCACAGGGTGGTATGTAGATGCCAGAGCCAGGTGGGAAGAAGCACCAGAGCAGAGGCAAATGTGTATCATCCCAGGGTGTACCTTTCACCAGAAGCCATCTTGTCTAAGTAAATTGCTATCTACATAAACAGCATGAAGGTGCTCTTTAATCTGAGAAGCACGTGGTCATAGCATAGAATGACCCCAAAATGCTAACAGTAGCCATCCTGTTTTTATTTTGGATAGGTGCAAAACTTTCACAGCTGCGTTCAAGTAACCGAAGACTTTGTGTCTCCAGAACATCTTGTACAGTCGTTTCACCTAACACAGGAGCTGAGGCTGTCAAAGGAAGAAATCAATTACGATGATAAACTGCAGGTAGGAAATGACTCCTGCTCTGGGAGGTGAAGGCAGGGCGTGCTGGGGCTCATTGAGGTGGGGCACAGCCGTGGAGATCCCTCCTCGCTGCTGTTCACACAGAATAACAATGAGCAGCAGCAGCAGCGCCAGGGGGTGTAAATGACTCTGCCTGGAGTTGCTGCTTTTATTTATGTATTTCACATTATGTTTGAGAATGTGGAGAAAGGTGTTTCCTTTTCCTCTGACTGCGTTCTTCAGCCTGCCTGTTTTTCTTTAGAAATCCACCCAGCTTAGTCCTAGCTGCAGGTACCTGTTGGATGCGCTGAGGAGCGGGCCTTACTAAACTGTCTGATGTTCTTGCAGGTTAAAAATATCTTGTATCATGCAGTTAAAGAGATGGTGAGAGCTTTGAAGATTCATGAAAGCGAAATGGAAGATATGGAAGAAAACTGAGCTCTCGCTGGTTTTTTTGTGTTAACGGCAAAAAAAAAAAGGAGGTTATTTTTTCTAATAGCCGGACGGTATGGTATGGTATGCACACTAATTACAGCTTCACAAACCATCAGTGCCAAGAAAACATAGTCATCGTGTTGTTAATGACACTGCAACGGTAGAGCTTCATATCACAGCCACTGTGACTCTGTGTTAGACTTGCAAACAACAAAGCAGCGTTCTGCTGTCCTGTATTATAATGTACATGAAGTTTGTTAAATGTTAAAGATTTAAGATGATGTATTTATTTTTGGAAGAAAAAAAAAACAAAAACAAAACCAAACCCACAAAATTCTATGCTATATTGTTGATCAAATGTAAATGTGACTTGTACAGTTTGCTAAAATAATTCCGATATTTTTCACTACATTGAGACAGTTACTGTGAGAGTAGGACACAAACACCAGCTATTGCCTGCATTTGGGATCTTGCTGAGTCCGCACAGCAGTCATGTCATAATCTGAAAATTACTGCCAAATAATTGTAAACTTTGTAAAATATAAAGTATATAAAGTAGATATTAAATACAGACACTTCAGTATTTTATTGAAGCTATTCAGTGTACAATTAAACGTTTTCAAAAGGTGTAATTTATTTAAAAATTGTCTCATTTTGGTAAAATTTATGTGAACTTTTAAAGCTAAATATTAAACTTAATATGCTATGTAAATATATACATATATACATTCAATGATGTATTTTTTTAAACATTGGCTTGCTTTAATTTGTTAAAAGTGCAAGTGTTACACATGCTTTGTACATTGAAGTTGAAAGGGGTTTTACATTTTCCATTAAAAGGACTTTATCAGACGTCTCGTGTTCACTTTCTGTTGGTGGCATCGCTGTGACAGCCCGAGTCGTTCACTCCCAGTAACTGCCGGTGTGTCCACCATGGCGTCTTTGGCTCTAACACAGAACAGAGGCAGAACCGTGCAGCCACTGGGCGCCCTTCTGCCCTCTCTGGGTTAGAAACAAAACTGCCAAGGGAGCGCTGCAGCACGGCCCCAGGGCTGAGCCACAAAGAGCCTCTCGGAATAAAGCAACTCAGACGTTGCTTAGTTGCTTACGTTCTGTCCTCAGTAATCCTGCACGTATTTGGGGTGAAGGGGAAAAGGAATTTATAGAGGAAATTGTTTATAATAATAGCATCTTGGCTTTTTGCAGTCTAAGTAACAGAGCAAACCAGTTTGTTGTGTGATGGTTTTTTTTAGTGTGTTTTTAATTAATGATGAATTTTGTTAGACATGCACAATTTTGGTTCTTCATGTTGGTCTGAAAAGTTGGAATTGTGCATTCACTTGTATCATGATTTGAACTTGCTGATCGTTGAGGTTCCTATGTGAAATGCTGGAGGCAGCTGTGTGCCACAGCAGGGCAGTGTCCTGCTCCCAGTGCCAAGGAGTCTGACAGGACTGGGGCATTCAAAAAGAGGCATATGAATTACCTGAAGATAACTGAGATACAATATGTGGGGGTCCAGAAGTAAAGTTCCTTATTGAACTGGTTTGATCTTGTTTGAAGTTGTTAAGAGATACATTGAGGATAACATGAGTAGTCGCAGCTGATTCCCTGGTTCGCACCCAGTGAAATGCAGCACCGTACCTCGTGCTGTGTGTAGCACAGAACCAGACTGTTAGCTGCACTTCAGAGTTCAGAATGTGCAAATGAGTAAATTTTTGTTTTCTTTCCTTGTGTTTTGGTGCAGCACTTTAAACATCTGTGAGATGTGTGAAGACCACTGAAATAAGCATTGCTGCTGCAGAGCACCAGGTCGCATTCCCTCCCCCTCACTTATTTTCCCCACACAAAGAGCAGTTGTTTGGGCACGGCCTGTGGGTTGTCACCACAGCTACCCTTTGTGCTGAGGTTGAATGGAATTGCTCATTTCTCTGGTTCCTGGCAGAAGGTGTCACATCGCTGTCTGTCTGGTAAAGCCTCTGGGCTCCCTGCTCTGCTTTGAGCCGTGCCAGGTATTTCCCTGTCCCAGAGAGCTGTGCAGGGAGCACCCAGGCACTTCTGGATGTCTGAGTGCTGGCCCTGAGGGAACTGGAGGCTGCCCTCACCCTGCACAGCTCTGACAGGTGGAGATACCAGTCCTCACCTCTGCTCATGCCCAGTGAATCACTGAGCTCATTCTAAGTGTGACTGCTCAAGTTCTTTGTGACCACCTATTCCTCTTCCACTTCAGCTGATGAATCTGTAAGTATGTGAGAGCTGTTTATCCATGAGAACACATTGAAACTTGTGAGAATCAGCGAGAGTCCTCAGAGAAAGCAGGGAGATGGACAGGTTTGAAGACCAAAATCTCACTGTGGAGAGACAGAACGGATGGGATGAAGCTTCAGTGCTGAGTGAGATGCTGCACAGCCCCACCAGGGTAAGTAGGTCTTTGCTGCTTTCGTAGCAAAGATAAATTGATAAATCACAAAAGGTTCCAACTGCATAAATAAGACCTCTCTGTAGAACCACCATAGTTTATCCATTTGATTTGCTTAGGAGAGTTTGTGTGAAGTAAATTGATACAATGTTTACGCTAGAAGTACCCAGAGTTGTGGTTAATGGGTATATCTGATAGATCTGCACTGTGTAAAAACCTGATGTGTTTTGCACATCACTTGTGGTGTCCTCATAAACTGCTTGCAACAATGACAGTGTTTCTCCGTAACTAACAGCAGGGGAAGATGCCAGAAGCACTGAACAAGGGAAACAGGGCACAAACTGGGCACAACAGGGAGTGCTGTAAAGAGCTTCATACCATCAGCATAAAAAGACTGCAGGTCATGTACTGTGTGCTGTGTTAGCAGACCACAGAAAGTGTTAAAGGTTACGGCTGCTCCCAGTGTGAGAGGTACAAGAGGCCAAAATTCTGTTCTTTTAAATCGATGTACCAAATTCAGCTTTTCCGTGTCTTAAGATTTCTGGCTCCTTCACAATGAAGTTGAGCTCCTGGCTGCTATACAGGAAATGAGCGCAGGAAGCAGGGTTAGTGTTAGGCTTATGGCCAGAGCCAAGCGGGACTTTCAGAGCTGGTGTCAGGGCCTGGGGGTTGTTTTCCTATCAGTTTTTTTTTTCCTCTTGGCCATTTTTGTGTTCTATAAGACAGACAGTACTGGGCGTGTTCTCTCTTTTCTAAACTCTTTCTAGATTTCCTGGTCTCAACTATTTTAATACAGCTGAAGTATTCAGTGATAGCAGCCGCAGCTGTTTGAGTGCAGAAATGCTGCTGGAACAAGAAGTACTACTGTCTTTTACCACCTTCCCATTCAGATCAAGCTCCGTCTTGATCTACTTTACCCTCCATGACACTTTCTCTCATTTTTTGTCCTGTGAAATTCACATCTCAAACTCATTGGAACTGCATATCCTCCTCTCCACATCCACACTCCTTACCTCACCCACCCAGCTCCTCACTGCCATCCGCTGTGCAGATGCACATTAAAAGAGCATGGAACATTCTTCCTGTTGTAACTGCAGAGGTAATGGACAAGAAGTAAATGATCAGCGCAGAACAAAGCGGGCTGCCGTGAGCTGAGCTGTTTCAGCATGGGCGGATGTCTGCATACATTTCAGCTCCATCAGAAGTTATGGGGTTGCTGGAATTGCCAGCAGTGAAGCTGTTCCCTGTTACACGTCAGGCAGTACCGGGCTGTGACAATCTGATGTTAAAATCTGTTTACTCTACTCTTGCAGCTTGACGGAAATTGCTCAGATCTGTGTGAGCCAAAGCTCCATCTGATCAGCACTACGTTCTCATGCTCTCTGACCTTCTCAGTAGGTGGTAATTCTGCTCATACTCTCTCCCGTGACATCGTGTGAAGCCGTCTCTTACTCTCACAACTGACAGCGCTCATAACTGGGAATTTCCCCTCCTTCCTCGTTCCATAGCCACCGTGTCCCATTCTGCCACTTTCCTGTGCAGGATGTTTGTGTTCTCCCCCACAATCCCCCCCACACACACTGAGTTGTAGTGTGAGTCGCTTTGCAATGCCTTTCCCTCCTAAAGCCCCAGCCCTGCCTCTAAGTACATCAGCTCTCCACCGTGCTCCTGCATCCCACCCTTTGACTTGCTCTTTTTTCACAGCAGTGCAGGTCTCCTTTGGTTCCCCTTTGTGGTGTTTTTGTTCCCATGATGCGTGTGCCCCATGGGGCCACAGGGGCTGGTGTGATGCGGTATCCACAGCCACATCCCTTCTTTCCATCTCAGCAGGGCAACCAAGGAAACTCTGACTGAGGGGCAAATGATCCGTAGCATCAGACGTACACAAACTAACCTCTGTGCTTTTTCATTTGTCTTTGTAGGTTTTGAAAAGGAAGTTACAACCTATATATAGCTGGTAGGAAAATGTTGCCTCAGAGCAATGTTTTACCTGATGCATTACAGCTGCACTTTAAACACAGACCTCTCTAAAACAAAGTGGTAGACAGAAAATTTCTGTTGTTGCACATCAAAGCAAACATTCCCCAGTACCTTTCAGCCGTACCACATGTTGTATTCTCTGTTGCTCTCTCCAGTCCTGGGCCATGTGGTTTATCATAGCTCTGTGCTTCCCACTGGTATTACAGTGTAGGGTTAAGAGCTCCAAGGCAGGAAATCCTGTATTTGTACAGCTCTGAGGATTTCACATTGTTTGATCTCAATATTGCCTTAACTCACACAGCAAATGGTCCAGGGCCTGGGCAAGGTTAGGTTCCCTTGGACTGCAAAACAAAGATTGGAGGGAAAGGAGGTGGGGGAAGACAGCCATAGTGCTGGGGATTTAGGAAGCAATGCACCTTTGTATGGTTAAGCTCCATGTGTCACATTCAGGCAAAAAGGTCTTGCAAATGCTGCCTGGACTTCACGTGATTTGGGGCACCACACTGCTGCTGATGCCTTTTGGACAGCTGGACTGATTTACTTTGTTTTCTATTGTATGTTTAGTTATAATAAGCAAGGGATTTTCTTAGCTATTTTCTGGCCTGCTTTCATTTCATATTTTTAAAGAACTACCCTTCAATATGTTCTCTTAAAGCAGCTGCATCTGAGAGATGCTGTATGTGCACGGCTGAGCGCAGGGTCAGGTCTGTCACAGCAGCATCTGGTGCTGGGAGCTGGTCAGCAGGAGCTGTGGATGGCCAAAGGGGATTAGGACCAAAGATGTGCTGATGACAGAAGTGCTCTCAGAGGAAGAGTTCACCACATCCAACTTTCCTTTTATGTAAGACCAAAATGTAAAGCTCATGCTGCTGTATTTTGGGTTTAGCTGTCATTTTAAGTATCGCTTATATCTGCGGTCTGCAGAGTTCATTCCCAGGAGGTTCCACGTTGCCTCCCAGCTGCTGTTCCTTGGTTTCCTCTTTGTGGGGTACAGTCACGGACCGGGTAATTGCAGGTTCTGCAGTGCGTATGTTGGCTGCCTTCAGCAGGGATTACACTTCTGTGCTCCAAAGCAGAGCGGTTTCTGTGGTCCATGAAGGCTATGAATAGCAGTCAGTGTCTGGACGCACGCTCAAAATTGGTTCTTGGTGAGACGCTTTGACATAATGGACCACAGGGTTTTGTTACATCCCATAAAGCAATACCGATCCAATGTAAGGCCCATGGGAACCTTCCCAGTGGCCGCGCACGGCTTTGGTTACTCGTTCTGTGACCATTTGTAACTTCACACTGTGTTGCTGCTGCCGTAGTTCACGCAGTTTGTGTCCCGTACCGTGTGTGGATGCTGTGCTCGTTACCCTGCACGAGCCGGGGCAGCAGCCACAGCCCGAGCCCTGGGCGGCCGCTCAGGATGGAGCCGCGCGGCAGCGGGCGCCCAGCAGAGGGCAACGGAACGACGCGACCGCAACAGGAACGGGAGGGACGGGGGGGCAGAACGGCCCTGGGGGGCGGGACGGGCAGGTTGAACCGCTGCTGCGGGGAGAGGAACAGCCCGAGAGCTTCTGGTCGGTACACGAGCAAACTGCAAAGCAATGGCTGTTTAAAGCAGTTCTCCATGGTCGGGGTGCGAGCTGGCTGCCGGCAGGGCTGGAGGACAGTTTCCTTTCAGCTATCGCCATGCAGCTATCAGACTCTATCAGACTCGCTCTCTGGTAGCATTCCTTATGCAACATCTGTTGTTATTTAAATGGATCACGTGGCTCTTCAGCTCCGAGTACAGCCTGAACGGTCCCTTACTTAGCAAAACCACAATATTTGGGCTCATTCCGCTCACTCGGCTTTCTGCCTGGAACATACGGCACTTTTATAGGGAGAAGTCGGCTGTGAGATGTTGTCACAAACGTCCCATGCTGTCAGAAGGGAAGGCCCCATCTGCTCCCACCCCGGCTCTTTGCAGGGAAGGCAGGGAGGAGGCCTGGGCTGTCCTTCCAGCAGGGAGCACACGAGGAGCACATGAGCTGGGTGCCAGGCCACGCTCCGACCTCAGTGCTACCATCTGCTCCATGTGTAGGACGGGCCATGCGCTGTACAAGCAGCGGTTTTCCCCATGGGCCATGTCATGCTGTAATGCTGGCTGTGCTCACTGCAGTCTGGAAGCGCCTGTCCTGTTACAGAGCACGTTATGTCCAGTCTTGATACGGCAGCACTCACAGGAATAGAAAACTGTCAGTGTTAAACCGTGCTGCCCTAAGCTTGATTTCAGCAGCATTCCTGTGTACAGTGGGTGGCACACTGCAGCAATGAACAAACAGCTGAACTGCAGAAGGGAGAGAAGTGTTAACAGCGCTTCCAAAAGTAGCAGCATGGAGTTGCCCCTTCTTGGTTGTCTTCCTACAAAGCAGCAGCTTCCTTCAGATGTGCTGTTGTGTTTATGCAGCGAAAAGAAGGGACAAGTGGCCACGCTCTAACAGCAGGAGGCAGAGCAGGCCGTGACCCTGTCCCTCTGAAGAATCCCAGTCCTTCAGCAGAGGCAGCCAGGCTGCAAACTGCTTCCTACTCCCCTGTACCTGCTGTCTGCAGGCAGCCGGGATGTCTTGCCTGTAGTGAACAGCCCTGGCAGTGACATGAGATGGGTGCCTGCTTAAATAATTCATTTCCTTCCTGTGAGCAAATAGCATTTTCTTTTCTTTACACGATCAAAATCAGTGCGCTGTGCTGCCTGACGACCTTAGCAGCTGGGCCGGCAGCAGGTGACAGCAGAGACCATCTCTTGCCCTTCTCTGAGCACAGCGGGCTGGGGCTGGCCAGTACAGGTCACCTCATCACCATTGCTCTTCAGGACCATGTGCTGCAACACTTGAAACAGCAGAATAACTTCTCCCCAGCAAGATGAACCGCCTGCTATAGTTCAGTACAAGGGACCTCTTAGCTTTGCTTTTCTAGCTTTTCCTAGCTGAAGTCCTTTCAAGCAAACAACGCAACAGCCCAGGTACACAGAGGCATGGGGAGAAATGACAGCACAAAGTGTCCTGGCTGTACCTCACACCTATTGTGGAAAAACTAAAGCAGGCTTAGAAAGCAAGCTTACACTGTAACGAGAAGAAATGAAAATGAGTTTGCTTGCAACACTCTGTGCTTCTCGTTAATCAGTAACAGCTAAAGTTAACTAATGCCTCCCCTACCCATGGCTCCCTCACCTCCCTCCTGCAGGAATCCTGGGCTCAGGGCATAACCAGTACTGGCTGATGCTACGGGCAGCAGCAGTGCCCAGCTCAGACACCAGCTGCCCACATTTATTCTGCTCCCAGCAGCCTGGTGTGTGCAGATGCACAGTACTGCTTCCTCTGAGCTCTCCCCTGTCTGCCAGTGTTAGAAGCGAGCTGTCAGCCAAGTCACACTATGTACCAGCAGGGCACTCTGAGTTCACCCCTGCTCTTCAGTGTCTGCTGACATATGAACACTGAACTTCAGGTGTACACCATGTACTAACACCATCAGTATAAATTTGTTTTCATACCCCCCAACACCTGCACAGATTTAACACATGCTTGGTGTCAAAACACCTTGGTTTTTATTTCCATATCCTTTTTGAATCAGGTTAAGCTGTAAACAATTTCTTTTTCAATCAAATACTGCCAGCTAGAATTACTCCATTCACGCATCACCAAAACAAAAAGGGTATTTTTTCCTTAAGTATAGATATTTTTCTTTAACAATGTCACTTTATACAGAAACCAATAGCTAGATTCGATGCACCCTGATTAGTTATGTAAACAGATAACCCCCAAAAACTTATCAACAGAAGTAATAAGTTGGTTCCTTCATAGAATGGAAATTTCAGTCTCTCCTGACTTGAGGTTAATTTGGTCAGGAGTACAGAGTGTGGCACATAAATCCATCTAGGAGGTGTATAAATTGCACTGTATCTGAATTAACAAAGTTATGCATAATGAAATGCACGGTTTAAATTCATGCTAGAAAGCATTTTTCAATATGAAGTGGCAGCCAACTGGCAACCGTAACAGTTAGGTTCTGCACCATCATTTATGGCAATATAGATAACTATTACATATAGTATACTTTAAACCCCTGAAGGATTGTGTTACATGAAACATTCTCCGGGCAGTCATTTGGTTTGAAACATTGGGAGAAAGACTGAAGAGCTCGCCATCTTATACCAGTTATGGTACCTTTAGATTTGATGAAGTAGATTAGATATGATGTGTATTTCACAGTAACAAAGTTGCTTTAATGCCTTTTCTCCAACAGTAGGATTGTGTTAGATGTTTCTGCCCTCAGGCCATCACTGTCCTGGTGGTTTTCCCTTTTCTTGGTTTAGGTAACTATATAGAGCACTTTTTTTTCCTGTTCTTTTTTAACTATTCATCAGTCCTTTCAGTATATCTTCAGAGAGTTCCAGCAGAGGGAGTTCAGGGGATGGGATGTCCAGAGGGGGAAGGTTGGGTATTGGAATGTCCTTTGCCTTCCCAGCAGTTGTTGCAAACTCCTGCCAAGATGCAGCTGAAGAAGCAGTTTCTGAGTGTTGCTGCAGACCCCACAACTCCGACTTCTCTACAAAGTCAGCATCTACATCCAACTCCTTCTCTACTGGAGATTTTTGTAGTCTCGCTCTTTCTGCTTTTAACTGCTTGTTCTCCCTCCTCAATCTCTCATTTTCAGCTACCAGAAATTCTATGTGCCGCTTCAAATCTGCGATTTTGGTTGCCTGCTCTTCTATTATTGTTTTGTCATCTTTTGGAGCTTTACTCCCAATACATGCTTCCACTGGCTCGTTTTTTTTCTGAAGCAGAAATAACAGTGTATCCGGGTCCCTGTCAAAGACACCCTGAATATCCTGTAGATGCTTCTCTGTGGAGGGGCTGTATTTCTGAGTCACGGGAATCAACACGTTTTGATCATCAGATTCTTCAGCTGATGGCTTAAAAGAAGTCTGAAGATGTGCAGCTAATTCTTTGTCCACATTCTGTTGGGCTTTCATCTTCTCCTCTCTCTTTGCCCTTTTCCACCTCTCCTGGATGAGCAGTAACTGTTTCATGTGACTATCCCTTTGTAATTCCAGTGATAGCTGAGCCTGAATAAGAACAAGATTAAACAGTTTAATTGGTGATCCTTAATCCACCTGAATATTTACTTTAGTAAAGTTACAAGCATGTAAATATTTACATAAACAGCATCGTTGCATGCCCCAGGAAGAGAAGGAGCCTTTACTATTCAGATACTAAATTCAACAAGAAATGCTCTCTACTTTTACAATGCAATGGTTTTAGATATGTCACCCAAATCTAGCGTAACTACTGGTATTGTTAAGGAGTTAATGTTTAGTATTTTTTTGGGGTAAGACACAAGCCAGACTGTTGACAGTCCTGAGCAGATGCACAGAGAGTTCAACTGCAATAATCTGCAATAAAACACCAAGAAAGTACAGATTCATTTGGCATGATTAACATAAGCTTGCAAAAACTCTCAGTAAAGACAAGCATCTCTGCACTTCTAGAATTCCCAGTGTAGTTGCTGCACGTCTCAGAAAAAAATGCAGACTACAACAGAACTATGATCATCAAGGCACAATATAAGACATATGTACATAAGTTCTGGCATCTACTGCATGTTGCTCTCACCTGCTCTGACTGGGTCAGCTTCATAGCTTCTGTAAGGTATGCTGTGGAAGAGACAATTAATGAATTAATGCAGGGCAAGGTTATAAGGCCTGTACATTTCCTCAAAAGCTGAGAAATAGCTTCACTTTCCATATTCTGAACACTCACATAAAAGAAACAGTCAAAAGGCAAAGTATTTACCAAATTACAGTGGCTGGAAATACCCACTGTTTCTCAGAAGTCTGAAAAAATTAAGATCATATAATACATTCTACACCCTTGCCATGGCATCCTGGTTGCTCAGATTGAGACGATCTGTTTTGCAGAGGACAAGAGCTTACTATCGTGGCAACCCTTTGCAGAAAGTTGCCAAAGAAGAACTTTTTACATGAAGGGAAGAAACATGGCTAAGAAGAACTGGACTATTAACATCATGCTATTTAGCACAAATGTAGTAAGTTAAATGTAGTTAAGTAAGTGTAAGAAATATTCTCTTCCTTGATACACCTGTGTTATTAAGTCATGCTTTAGTTATGTTCTTGATGAAAGGGTACAGTCTGTTGTCCTCCACTTTTTTCATTAACTTCCCCTCCAAACCAGAAAACGTGCTGGGTTAGTGTCAGAGCAGCACTTCAGACTGCAATCGTATCTTGCTAGCATTGAAAATGACAAAAGGTAAGAAATTCTTCACCAAATTCAGGTTATAAGATAATGATGCAAAATCATCAAGTGAAGAAAAGCAAGAAACATTCAATATGTTGGGTTTTGCCAGCAGGTTTTTCATTCTATGAGGTTTCCTAGTATTTATGAATGGACAGGGAGAATGCCTGGTATCTAGGTTACAATGTTTGGGGAAGCCACTTATTTTTTCCTGCACACAAGCCCTGTCGCTGTAAATGTCCTACTCATTACATCAACTAAGACTTCCTCTTTCTTCTTCTGCCAAGCAGTTGCCACACTGTCAGGAAGCTGATGGGCTGCAACACAAATAATTAAGCATGACTATTTAAATGGACAGGTAGAGGAACAAAGAATTGCTTAGGAGAAGCTGCCAGTCACAGCACTAAGTGTGTGATGCACTCTGCTGTCCTTGAGTTCTAGGGAAGCTGACAACACTACTTGTTTTCAGTTGTCTTGACTCAAACATTAGGAATGAGAAGTAAATAAACTAGTACAAAAGTTTGTGTATTTGTTGAGCACATTACTTCAGCCACGAAAAAAACTGAAAAGGAAGTGCAAAGCAAAACCAGCGTGAAGGACCCCAGCTGTAGTTTTTGTACATGACATGAAGAGTTGCCTTTGTCTTGAATCAAGAACTGCCCCAGCAGTGACAACCACCCCCAACAACATCAACTTTGGGAAATTCTGACTTCGGCTGCTCATGTTAAAGTTTCTGAAATGTCTGTGATCTGGTCTGAAAAAAAACCACAATTCACACTTGAAGAATAAAGTGAATATCATACAAGTAACGACATAATTAGTCCCAGGAAACATGTAGTTACACAAACTGATTTTGAAGACTGGGATGTGAGAAATACTCACCAGCAGCTTTTCTGTGACAAGAAATTGCTTCTTCATATTTCCCTGCTGCCAACAAGCGGTCTGCTTTTCTGCTCTGCTGGTGAGCCTTAACATTAAAAAGAGTGTTACATCAGTGAGGGTTAACCAACAAATAGGAATGTATGTCTTAAAAGTAATGAGTACAGCAAAGAATCTTCCACTAATTCCAGTTCCCAGGCTTTTGGGCACAAATCTCCCAGTCCCTTCTGAGGTCTGCAATTTATTTAGTTTATTTTTTAATACTTTGTCACAAGAGTCTGTACTGTACAGGTATGAACTGAAGTTTGTTAATGCAGCAAAAGATGTTGTGTACATAATGTAAGATACTTGAATTATACAGCTGGAAAATATAATGGTTGGGCAGTTTCTGCTTTGCCTCTTGAAGAAAGTGGGGAAGACCTTGGAATTTTTGCTTCCACCTCACATAAATGAAGGGAATCAGCACAGCCATAGTTGAAGGTGTCAGAGTCACATCCTTGCTGTACAGCAGTTTAAGTCTATACAGCATCTGTAAGCTACTAATGTAAACTATGAGGGTAGGCTGAAGATGCTGCTGAAAGGAAGTAATTGCTGCAAGTATTTGCATACGTTTAGTGATAAGGAGTATTACATAAGCAGCACTGCAGCATTCAGGAAAGCAAATCTTGTCATTACTATAAGATACAAACTTTATGGCTCCTTCTCCAAAGCCAAGTTATGTCATATGAATGGCTCCGACCACCAGAGCAGAAGACTGACAGCAACGCACAAGATTCATGACTGCTTTACTACGTGCTGAATTTGGAGTGAACTGACATGAAGTAGCAGGCAGCGGCTTTGTGAAACACAAAGCAATGTAAGAAACTGAAGTTTTTGCCTGTTTCTTTGTGTCTTTAAAGATGACGGTTTCTAACGCAAGCCTAAAACATCTAAATTCTATTTTCTACTAGAATTTTAGCAGCTCTGAAACCATGGAAGACAACAGCTTGTACAGAAATCATCCTTTGGGAAATATCTGTTCTTAAGCAACCTCTAGGAGCTATTTAACCAAATTTAGACATTTTGCTTTCTAAAAGCTGATTTTATATGCTAATATAGTGTGCATTAAAACAAAAACAGCAACAAACCAACACTAAAACCTCCTTGATCCTTCACAACAAATACTAGCGATATTCCTCATTTTCATCCAGTCCTCACAGCACTGTGTCAGCAGTCCCTATTTGTTCTGCCCTGAGGTTAAATAATCTCAGCAAAGTGTTTTTCTATTGGAAAAGCATCTATTTTATGGCCTTTTTCTATGGACTCCTACAAATGACATGTGCCAAAAAGAGAAGCTTATTTCCCATGGGAAACAAGCGAGTATCAGTTCAAATTGAGTCAACTCCTCAATTACTGGCAGTTGGTCTATCAGTTACAAATTATCTGTGTCATGCACATAGAAACACCTGAGCTACATCTTTGCAAAACAATTTATTCAATAAGTTAGAATTGATGCAGCTGCTTCTGTAAACTGCGTAGGCAAGTCTAAAGAACAAGGCGGCTAGGGGCAAAAGATGTAAGAAAGCAATTCAACAGGCAAAGGGACTAGTTCCATCTGTTAGTTTCTACATATTAGAATTTGAAACTGACTGTTTCATACATTTTAAACTACTGGGGGATGGTCTTATTCAACTCACATGCAGAACATCTGAGGATGGTCAGCTGCTCTTTCATGGAACAATTAAACTATTTCCATTCTCAGTTTACTCCCAGTGAAGTTCAAGGGAGTGTAGAGAAGTTGGGCTAAGCCACAAATGAACAGTGCTAGCAAAAAGAGAAGTCAGTATTCTTTGACTACAAGGTCAAAATGCTTTCTCACCGTTCCACCAAAATATACAGATGACAGGACATCATACTTTGCTGTAGGGCAGCAGACTTGCCCCAGTGAACAATGGAAGGTGAGTAGAACCAGTGATCCAGCAGAGCCTGTTATTAGAAAGCTAGATGCCTTGCAACCTAGACTTAGAATTCCTCATTCTGAGTGTTTTCCTGCCAGCTTAACAAAGAAAAATTGGATGTTTATTCCACCTTCTGAATGCTTCTTCCAATTAATTAGATGACTGTGCAAGGATGTAGGAAATTCCGCCATTTACATTGTAGAATATACAAAAACCAGCGGTTTGAAGAAAGTTGTGCAACTGTTTCCTAGAAGCAAGCGAAAAATCTGTAACATAAGGACTTGAATGCTTAATATGCCATTATCATTGATAAGCATCTCCATCCAGCCTTGTTTGCTGGTTTACTCTTAGCACTCAGTCACACTTGGCCACATGGCATCCAGCAGTCTGTATCCCATTATAAAGCTGACAATGGAAGAATGTACCCCACACCATAAAGGGGAAAAAAATATGGTTTTAAGTCTGTCCCCAATCCAATCTCACGCTACACAAAGGTGTTTACACCAGCAATTCTGAAGTTGCTCTGTTGGTTCCTAACAGAATCAAACAGAACTGCTTTGACTTTGGTACTGCTGCTGTAATGACTGCAGAAACAGCTGGTGAGTAACTGCAGCAAGTTTACCTGAGTTTTCTTTCCCAGCAGCAGTATTGGAAATATCTGTAGGAAGTTGTGTAAGAATATTTACAGTTTCCTAAGAAGATGTGGAAATGGATGGGCAAAGCTGCTGGACAACTACTTCCTGATGTCCCTCTCCATCCAGAGGAGCAGGAATTCCCAGTAAGCAAATGGACAGGTGTAGCAACTTGACTGATGTCAGAGGAAGCAGGTGTGAGAGATAAATGACCAACCTAAAGAGCTTCCTCAAGTTCCTTCGATGCATTTAGTTCCTAAGGGATTAGTGTGTGCCTTACTGCAGTGCCTGAACTCTGCTGGATGAGCTGCAGAAGGTAAGCTGGACAGTTTTTCTTACTTTTCAGCTGTAGGTGAGATACTAAGGGATGATCCCTGCATTTGCACTGATATTTCAGAGAAGTGCTCCTACCTGATTGAGACCCAACTAACCCAAACCATTGTGTTTGTAATCTTTGAGCAACAGCCAAGAGAATAACCAAAACCCAACTCTAATGCGGTAATACAGGTTTTTTATTATTATTACTTTTTGCCTAAGGATTTCTTTAGTAGTCCAAAATTAATACTTAACCTTTTCTTTCCCATATAAACTAGATAATGATGCAACTGCAGGCCATGTGAAACAAAGCCCACTTGTCACACTTATTACTATTCTCCCAACTTTCAAACAAAAAACCACCAAACCATAAGGAAGTCACTGTCATCTCTTCAGAGCAGTTATTTGTAACAGTCCTCCTGTAGCTGAAATAGTCTCATGTGCATTTTGTTCTGTTCTTTACTGGACAAAGCCTTGTGTAAGACCTTAAACTTGCTTCCTTCTTCCTTAATTTTAAGGGACTCTCTAATAAGTGATATGTTGTAATGTGATTATGAATCAGAGATTACAGCGAGAGATTACAATAATGAAATTAAAAAATAAAAACAGGAAAATCCAGCCCATAAAATAAAGGGGCCTGAGGGAGCACACTGCAAAACAAGTCACGTGCAATATATGTTCATAAACATTTCAAATGCAATCAAAGTCTGCTGATAATATCCTCTACTTTATGCTATGAACTGTAGGTACTAGCTTAGCTGTTTTCTTACTGCTGAAAGCAAAGATGAAGGTATTGTATGAGGAATCTGTTAGGTGGCTTGTTTCCTTAAGGATACGGGGCTCTCATTTCTAAGACTATATGTTGGGGAAAGGAAGAAAGTGAAAATGCAGATTGTGTCACCACAGTAATGTTTATGAGTATGCACAGTGCCTTCCATGTGGATTTTTACAGCACAAAGAGGGGGTTAGGTGGTGCCTGCTTGCCTTGTCCACACACAAATGCTCTGTCAGTGCTACATATACACAAGTACCTTTTAAACCTATTGTTACCTGGAAAGAATGAACTTGGAAATGTTTGTATGTTTATGTCTGCATCTGTTCTGATAAATGGAATGAAGAGAATACTGGTGTGAAACTTGACCTGAGGGGGTCCAAGAGTAAATAACAGCCATCTATTAAATATACATGTATTTCAATGATAAAAAACACACAAAATGCTTACATTTACAGGCAGTTACAATAAACACAAATATATATATATATTTTTAAATTGTGCTGTAACTTAACACTAAACAAGGGCAATAAGTTTGCCATTAAACCTGAAGAAACTGCAATGTGCAGCTTTATAGACAGAAGCCTCCTTAAAGATACTCATTGTATGCGTTAGAGAAAGACAAAGTCAACTAAAGGAGAAACAAACAAAGGCAGGATCCATTGTGGCAACTCAAGCAATACCACTAGCCACATGCCAGTTTAATTTTGTATTTTAAAGCCTGTACTTAGCAAGACTGGCAGAACAATGACTCAACTGTAAATTACAGGTTAGTGCGACTATAGAGCAAAATAAGTATTCTCAATATTAACAGACTCTTCAGTCACTCCTTTCTGTTGAAGTTCAACTCTACTGTAAGCAACAGTATTAGAATTTAAACACATGGGCAAACAAGCAACCAAGTTATTGTCATTTTGCCAACCAACATTAATCTACTGAATAGCACTAATTGACTACGCGTGTGTTCCCAGCCTATTCCAAATTTAAAATAAAACCTTCCTCTCCATGCAAATGTGATTAAGAGATGTGGCACGAAATGAACTCAGATTCACAATGCTCAGCCTAGGTGGAGTCTGCAAAACCCCATGCAGGCACAGCAGCAGATCTTTTCTCTGATGACCTGCAAACTCATTAAGTTGCGGTATCTTCTTTACCTAGTGCATACTAAAGTTAACCTCATGCTCTTCCTTTTTGTCCATATTAAATGGACTAAATACTTTAAGCTGGTTTCCAAAGCTATTTCACATACCTACCGTTCTTGTGCTTTTTGTCTCCAAGTACACAGTTCCACAGATGGTACTACACAGGTCACAGTAACTGGAGGTTACAAGTTAAATGATTCTAAGCCTGAATGCTCCCATACGAGGAAAGGCTGAGAGACCTGAGACTCTTCAGTCTGGAGTAGAGAAGGTTGAGGGGTATCTCATCACTGTTTATAAATATCTAAAGTGCAGGAGTCAAGTTGATACAGGCTCTTTTCAGCAACATGTGGCAGTAGAATAAGGGAGAAACTGAAGCACTGGAAGCTCCACAGTAACAAGAGGAAGAACTTCTTTACTGTGAGAGTGGTTCAGCACTGGAACGGGCTTCCCAGAGAGGCGGTGGAGTAAACAGGCTAACTATGGGGCAAACATTTCAAATAAGCAGTGCAGAAAGGCTTCAGAGACTGCTTCATTTTGGTCTTTCAACCTGTACTAGGCATGCTTCCTCTGAGCCACAACACATGGCTCTATAATATGCATGTACCAGTCAGGAATGTCAGCATGACACAGCAGAAAGGTGCGGAACCAGTGAGGAAATCATGCTTCTGCAAATAATCGATTGCTTAGTTACTTTTGTGCTTGACTGGAAGCTTCTGTAAGCTGCTATATGTACTATGCATCAGAGCTTGGTGTTGTACTTTTAGTAGTAATTGTTTGACGGAATACAGTGTTATCGAGGTTTCCAAGGGGGTTATTGGTGGAGAGGCTGTTCAGCTCAATAGCCTTTGGATCACCTCAGTACCTTCAGTCACCTTTCTCAGTTATGCTGCTGCCTCTGGTGCAAACCTTAATTGTCTCCTAGCTGAAAAGAATACTCCTGTACATATGAGGTTGTTAAAGGGAAAGCCAGTGCTTTTATTACTACCGTAAAAGTAGACTTCTTTAGGTATTCCTATGAGAATCCTGCCTAAAAGCTTGTTTTCTCCAGTCTGAGTTCAGAACTGAGTGCATCTGCCTTTTTTTCTTCCCCTTTTTAGAAAGGAAGAGCAAGTACAGCAGCTTACAAATTGTGCTTTATTTAGAAAATGAAGTAAAAACTGGGGAAACCACAAACAGGATTCAGTGGGTATTTCTGTACAAGAACATGTATCCACCTTTTCCAGTCAACACAACAGAGGTGCAGGGTGGCACTGAATCTCAAACACACTGCCCTGTGTGGTTGAAATGCTTTGGTCTCTCGTAAGCTTTCGTACACGTGTTCTCTTTTTGCTCTTGCTCTCACATACCATGCACTTGCACTGCTATTTTCCCCTCCAGTGGACAGACTACTCAATTCACCTGCAAAGCAGTTGTTATGTAGACTGTTGACTGGCTTGCACTGGAATAACTGCTGCCAATGTCTTACAGCATTAGCATTTAAAAATTTTCATTACATACAATTCTTGCAGTATTTGCTTTGTTGCATTATTTTTAGACCAGCTGCCAGTCCATGCCCTCTAGTTTTCATCAAAACAGCTTTTCACGCTTCCCTTACACTTCAAGAAATATATAGAAAACAGTATTAATCAGAATTGGAATTATATCTGATATGCTTTATGAAACGCTATTATCATGTAGTAGGAATAAAAGGTAGAGGTTTCTTAGAAAGTGCCCTATAGAAAAGTAGAGAGGTATTATAAAGTTCTGGGTACTGGACTGCATTCAGTGAGCACAGCGTTTCTTTTCTAATTTCTTCTTGAGGTTGATGCTATTTGCCTCATGTATTTACTTCCAAACTTCTTGTGGTCACCTGTATGCTTCTTAAGTATGGGATCATAAATAAATCGGAGAATTGTAGAAACTGAAATATAGTTAAACTTAAGGATCTTTGTTAGCCTAAGGCCTTGATTAAAGCCAGATACTTTCATCCAAATATTTAATGTTTACATTTCAAGGGATAGAAACTTAATGTAATTGAAGTCAGCAGAATAGAAGGTATGGTATGCCATCTGTAAATAGGAAGGCTAAGCAAATAATGAAATATATAACTGAACACCGCCAATATACAAATTGAAGTGCAGCGAGTGTGCTAAATGTTGGCAGAAATGGAGACATTAGGATGCTACATCACTACTAAGGATCTCAGTTTACCTCCCCACAAAAATTAGGACTGTGTCTATACTTTCAAGTAACTAAGACTAATGGGCTTTCAAATACAATGTGAGCAACACCCAAGAAGTTCTAATGAAAAGCCTTAACTACAGGAAAAGCATTTCATTAGAATTAGCAATCACCAGCATACTGAAAGAAGTATCTTGTACTTAAAACAAGTCATTGATATCAGATAAATAAACCTAACTATGAGTGTACTCAATACCACATAGTAGCTAAGGGGTTGTTGTTGCTTTTCTTTCCCCTACTGCCCTCCTAATGGCAACTCTGGAAAACACTGTGGTTTTCCAGTTCTTGTGACCTTGACTATGTAAGAGATTTTCATGAGAAGCAGGTGAACTGCATGATCAGGAACAGCATCAATAACTTGAATGAACATTCTCCTACTGGAGGATTGGCACCTTCCCCGAATGCTGCACATCTGAAATTGATCTGCAGAATGTGACAGTGAATAGAACTCGGAAAAACTTTAGTTGACGCAGCCCGAAAAGAGTGTATTTTTATATATAAGATCATCCATAGTACAGCAGTTTGAGAAAAAGTGAGTGTTTTGGGACACTCTCTTCAATGGAGTAGGAATATACATGCTGGCAACTTCCTAACATTCAGTATAGAACTACATAAAGCAACTTTTTCCTGTATCATCCGTTATATAGAAGTATCTTGATCTTATTTTTAGTCCGGTGCTGGACAGGTGTGGTAATTGCAGTCTGCTGTTGCGGTGAAAAGCTCATCTGTTAGGGCTGAAGCCAGGCGTTAGTCAGACTTTGGTCACTCACAATCCTTATGACACAGCCTCAGTAAGAAACACTGCTAACCAGCAGTATCTGCGCTGCCAGTAAGATGCTACTTACAGTCACTTGTTAAAGATCATTCAATTAGTTTCTGTTTGCACTGGATCTACTTTGTAAAAGCATCTAGAATGTCTGCATACAGCACTAGGCTTTCCCTGCTCCATCACTAACCTGACAGTTCGTCTGACTTTGTACCCAGCAGGGCTGGCAGCAGGTTGGGGTTTGGATTGTTAAAGCTCTACTGACACAGATCTGCAAGGCCTGCACGGCTGCTCTGCATCCCACAAAGGCAGGACGGCTGTACCGCTGGGCCAAGGGTGGGCTTCAAACATGTTCAGTGCATCGCTGTGTCTAAGGTACAGTCAATATGCAACTTCCCATGGTTTTAATTGGACAATTAATAGATCTTTGCCCTGGATCTTATCTGTGGCAGCAGGCTCCTAGTTCAGGCTGTTTAAAACCCGATTAGCTTTTATGAAGCTGCAGCTCTCATACACACTAGTTAAAGCACCTCGGAGACTTATTTTTAGCAGAGTTGTTAGCGATTTAAAGATATTAAAGCACTTCATCTTGTGGGGAAAAACAACGTAGTCAAGACCCGGCCCGTAGCCTCTCAACTCCCTAGAGCTGACATCCACAACTCCCTAGAGCTGGGGGTTGGAACTACATGATCCTTGAGGTCCCTTCCAACCCGGGTCATTCTGTGACATAGGTGGGGCCTGTGTCACCTACACGCTTCCCCGCCGGGCAGCGCCCTCCCTGCCCCCAGTTCTGAGCCAGGCCTCCCCCGTTCCCTTTGGGCACAGTCCCGACCTGCTCCGGTACCGGGCGGCCCGCGGGTACCGGCACGGAGCGGAGCAGGTGCGGAGCGCGGCAGGAAGGGCGCTAAGGGCGGGGGTCACCCGAGGCTCGGGACGCGCTGCCGGGACCCACCCCCCGCGGCCGCGCGGCTCACCAGGTTGAGGGGCCCCTCCATCACTTCCATGGGCTGCGGGGGCTGCGGGCACATGGGCGCAGAAGCGGCCTCCTCGCCGCTCCCGGTGCCCCGGCCCGGCCCGGCTGCCGGCGCCGCTCCACCCCCGGCTCCGCCCCGGCGCCTTGTAAACACGGCGGCGGCTTCCGCCACGGCGCCGCCACGCATCGCGAGACAACGAGTGTCGCGAGACAGCGGCGCTCTCGCGTCCCCTCTTGGTCCCTCCAGCCAAGGAGGTCGCTCAAAATGGGGGATTTGGGGGCAAAAATGGGGGAAAAGGGCCATTTGGGGTCAAAAATGGGGATTTTGGGGTCAAAATGGGGATTTTGGAGGGATTTTGTGTTAAAAATGGGGGGTTTGGGGCAAAATTGGGGGAAAAAATGGCAATTTTGGGTCAAAAATGGGGAAATTTGGGGCAAAAATGGGGGTTTTGGGGTCAAAATGTGGATTTTGGGGTCAAAAATGGGGGATTTGGGGCAAAAATGGGGGGGGGGAAATGGCAATTTTGGGTGAAAAATGGGGAAATTTGGGGCAAAAATGGGGATTTGGGGGCAAAAATGGGGATTTGGGGGTCAAAATGTGGATTTTGGGGCGATTTTTGGTCAAAAATGTGGATTTTGGGGCAAAAATGGGGGAAAAATGGTAATTTTAGGTCAACAATGGGAGATTTGGGGTCAAAATCGGGCAAAAATGGGGATTTTGGGTCAAAAATGGGGGATTTGGGGGGAGATTTTGGGTTAAAAAGGGGGATTTTAGGTCTAAAATGGGGAATTTGGGGTCAAAAATGGGGATTTTGGTGTCAAAATGGGGGGGAAAGGGGGATATGGGGAAAAAATGGCGATTTGGGGGTCAAAATGTGGATTTTTGGGGGGATTTGGGGTCAAAAATGTGGGATTGCTTGGTCGCTCAGCTCCAGCACTGCTGGTTCCCGCCCGAGGGCGCGCGCGGCGGCCGTTAGCGCTGGGTGTGAGGGGAGCAGCGCGCACACTATGGCGGGACGGTGATGGTGGGGCCGGCCTCTGCCTTAGACATTAACGAGCGGCCGGTACGGCTCGCTGCGATACAGGGACAGGCAGCAGGGCACCGCAGGCAGCAGTGTTCAGACACACGTGGCTCTGGTTGCAGCACGTGAAAGCGTGACAGTGACAGGGTAGAACACCGCTCACCAACAGGTATGTGCTGACAGGATGCCAGCATTCCTCATCCAAATAGCATCCCCTGAGAGCGGTGACACGTTGAGCTAATGATCCAGCCGATGGGCTGCACAGCTCATTGCTGGTGAGCATCCTTTTCTGTACAGCATTACATTTTACAAAGGCTAGAGACAAAAACTGCTGTGAAGGGATTGAGTGAAACTAACACAGGTTCTAAGAATGGCCTGAGTTTGTAAAGACAGGTGTAATGGGCTGGGAGGGCAGTGAGGGGAAGAAAAGAGGAAGGAAGGTAGGGGGAAGAGGTGGGACGCCTCGGAAACAAGAAGTAAAAATCTAATGAATAGCGAGCAGAAACCCTGGATTCCCTTTGTAGATGTGATCCTCAGACGTCACGGGCGGCTGTGGTCCTACATGCCTGATGTGCTGTAGCTTGTGGCCATGTAGCTCTGAGGACTGGCTGTGCAACACAGCAGTGCTGGGGGCAGTTTGCCTTCACCTCATGTGGTTAAACAACATTGTCTCTTCGGGCACAGTACTTCTGTAAGGGACTTTACTAGTTCCTGTTCTCATTTGCAATAATTTATGTATTCCTTGGTTTGATTATGTATCACCAAGTCAGATCCTGTGTACTCCAGAGTGGTTTTGATCTGGAGCCTGCTGATTGGGTAGTAGGTTTGTGAAGTTGTCCTCTTTCAGCCGTCATAGAGGTAAATCAGCCAGGATGGAGAAGAAAGGCTACATGGTGCTTCACTGAGGGTGCTTGGACATATGGGATGATACGGTTCAATTGATTTCAAAGGCTTATGGTTCCCTTCTTCTCATTAGCTCACGTGCACATACAGACCTGCACATACATGTACATTCAGGAAGTGATAACGTTTATCTGTCACCCGTAGGAGTGCAGATCCCGTGGTGACCATCTCATTTGTTCCCTGTTCCTGTTTGTAATGACAAGCCCTTCTCTAGCCCTGTTCCTCATGCTGCCTGGCCCCTTTCTGCATCTTGCCAGCAGTGCTACAGTAGGAATAACTACTAAAAAATCTTTACACCTGAGCACACAACTTGTTTTTTCAGTTGTTAATGAAGTTGTACTGAGTCAACGTGTCACAGTTTGCTGATTTTCTTGTCTCTCTGAGATCTTACACAGAATTGTAGGGGCTGGGAAGGACCTCTGGAGGTCACCTTATCCAGTCCCCTGCTGAAGCAGGTTCCCTACAGGAGGTCACGAGGAAAGCATCCACATGGGTTCTGAGTATCTCCAGAGGGTACTCTCTGAGTGCACAGTTCCAGTGCTCTGTCACCATCACAGTAAAGAAGTTCTTCAAAAGCTTAGCTGGTTGGTCATTCTTTTTCGGTGCTGCATTAATCCAGTGGCAAATTTTGAAGATTACTAATCATGTAGGGTGAGATGTTATATACACTGGCAGTTAAGTTGCATATCGTCAAGCTGTTATTTCTCACTGCTCTATGAGCTCTTTGCTGACTAACCTGCAGATATTTTTTGTTTGTTGTTGAACTCTATTGCTGAACTGTTAGTGTGTATTTTTGAATTTTGCGTAAAAAAATTGACTCATGGCAAGAAGCTGCGTGTCTGATTTTTATTGTGCTCATCTGTTCTCCATACATCGAACCAATTTGCCAAAGTAGATCATTAGGTCAAATGCTTTCTTAGAAATAAAACAACCTAGTTCTGAGAAATGTTTGCCATTCCTCCTGCTGGTGGCACAGGAAAGACATTTTCATTTACTGGGTTTAAGAGACAGTCAATGTCTGTCTCAAGGAGCTTTACCTTCAGTGCAAAAAGGAGTAAGACCCGGCCAGTTTACCACTTGAAGAGTGGACGCTAAGGTAATGGGGAAATGTTACCCACAGAATAGAAGTTTGGGAGCCATATTGCTGAGCTGAGCCAAGATATTGCAGTGTGTGTGTCACTCGTAGCCAGGAGCTCTGTGCTTCCAGCAAGGCGGGCAGTGACTGTATTACCCTCAGGGACATGGCGAGACCCAGCTGGGCACTGTTAGCAAAGGTTTAAATTGGGTATTTCCCACAATTTCAGTGTCAAATGTTTTGTTTCTCATACATCTAGAGTGGCTTTGGAGAGATTAAATAACTCAAGGCAAATAAAAAGAATGTTGACAAGTTCCGTTTTAAAAATCTTGCGGTTTAAAAGCTGCTACTAATACGCAGTTTCCTTCAGAGTCATCATGGTGGTGTTTGCAATGCTATAGTCAAGGTAATCGCTGTCTAGTGTGATTTGTTATTTGTTTCCTGATGAATAGCTTGTGCTTTTTGACTATGGCAACGTGAAAATATCTTTGCTCCCTCATCCTTTAAGAAGTATCACGTTGCCAATTCCTGAAGCTGCTGTGGAAGGCAAGTAATGCCTCAACAATTAATTAATGTTAGTTGCAGTGTGAAATAGTTCTCATTTTTACTAATTCAAAATGCACGTTTGCATGGGAGGTCTCCTTTGCTCAAGTGATAATCTTGGGGCACGTCGTAGAATTTTATCTAAAATCCTGATGTGCTGGATACTGTATGTTCATTTACAATTGTCTCTGTCCTGGGCTGAAAATGACTTTCAGTTTTTAACAGTATCTGCAGAGTTGATCTGAAAGAGACTAAGTTGTCCTCCAGAGAAAACAACCACAGTAAATAGCTCACTCCATTATCTGAAAGCTCATCAGTGAAAACAAGATGATTATTTCTTTTCATTACCATCTTTTCTGTGTTTTGCATGTTTTGCTCCTCCCAAGGGACTGCATGGGAATATCATGCTGACTGTATAAGTGTAAATTAAATGTTTGTCTAAAAGAAGAACTATTAAAATGTAATTCTGGACAGGATGTGCCTGTCAGCAGGAAGCTTCCTAAAATACCCTGTGTTTTAAGGGTGGAATTTTAGAGTAGGAGGGAAGTGTAGAATTGCTATTTACCTGTCTGATGCTGCTTTTGACACACATGATGAGCCAGCTTCATTTGACTGTCACCTCCTTAGGAGGCAGAATTCCTCAGCCCACACTTCTCTTAGCATTGACTACTTCTTTATTTACTCTTTGTGCCTTTGCATTTTATCTGGACTGTGCGTTTTCAGTTAAGCTGCAGTTAAAGACAGGCTTCTCAGTCATGGCATTGTAGGAGGGCCCGCAGTGCCTCCCACACAGTGCCTTCCTCAAAGAGAGCTGGGGAAGTCTGTTCCTTTGAAGAAGCACTTTTGAAACAAAAGGGATTCCCCTATATCTCTGGCAATTTATTTCCCACCACACATGTACAGAGCCGCTGGACTGATGGGCTTACTTCCATTTGTCAGATATTTCAGAATAACCAGATTCAGGATCTCCACCTGGATGTGCTGTGTCCCTTTGGGTCCCCTGTGGGCAATGCCTCGGAGGGGCTGTGCAAGGCAGTGCATGGAAGAGGGCTTTGACAACTGGGCTGAAGGAACCTCTTCCAGAAAGCTGGGACAGCTCTCAAAGAATGAAAGCTTGGAGAAGGCATAAAGTGAATGAAATCCCTTTCCTGTCACCTTTCTTCCTCCTTTTGTGTCTATTCGGATTTTGACTTTTAAGATTCTCTGTGACTTTTTCCCTTATAATTAAATGTGGTCAGCAGACAGAACAGAAAGCAAACAAACAGCAACAACAGAACAAAAAACTGCATAAAAGATCAAGCCATTAAAACAGAAAACTTTTGACTAAGGTGCCTTACCATGAATTTTTTTTGTCAAAGAATTTTTGTACAGCTTAGAAAACAGCAAGCATGATTTGGCACTTTCCCTGGCTGCCAGAGCAACTGATAGAATGAGACATCTAGTCACATTTACTGGGAGGAACAAACTGGTGAGCTAAAGAGCAAGAACACAACCGAGACCATGTCTGAATAAATTTCCAGTCGTATGTACATAGGCCACTTATTGAGAAAGATAAGAAAAGAAAAACTACATTTTCATAATCCTGATTACATGCAGAGGATTGACCCAGATGCATGATTTTAGCTGTATTTATTATATTTAAATACAATGTATGCCTTCACATGTGTTTACTGAAAAGAGGAACCACAACCATTTAAATTAAATGCCTTTTTAAAAATATTACTATTTAAAAAGAAACTATTGAATTCCTGCATACTAAGAAGTAAAGTATATGACTGTGGTGTTCTAGAATTAATTAGAGTCTTATTTTAGTTTAGAATCAAGAAGATATTTTCTCATTGCTTGCAGAATAAAACAGCTAAATCCTCTGCTTAGATCTGAAAGTAGTTTTGCCCACAGCAATCAAACTAATATTTTCTTTATAGCTCGTTCTCTCTGCAAGCTTTCTACTGATTTCATTAGGCTTTAGATCAGGTTCCAAGTAACTAATTATATTTACAGTGTGATTCCTTTGCTTGGTGTAACTACTTTAGGTAAAGGATCTGGTGGGAATGGTGAAAGGCTAAGTAGTACGTACCTTTACACTGCTTTGTCCAGGAAAGTTCTGTATTCGTAACCTCTCAGTATTCAGCTGAGCAGAAACGTATCTATTTTCAGTCTACTGTGAGTATATAATGATGAAGAGCTGATACCCTAAAACTTTTCTTTGTCTCAACTGACAGCAAAAGTAGGTGTCATACGGAGTGTTTGAAAGTGGTGATAGGAATTCAAGCATGGGGTTGTGAGGATGTCCATGTATTTTGTTCATGCTCCATTGCCCTAAGCTGTCTTCCTAACATTTCATAATACATATCCCCTCCTACAGATCTGTTGTAAAGTCACCACCCTCCCTTTCATCACTTTCCCATCTTTGCTGCAAATCCGCTCTCACCTATAACACACAGGCCTGCCCCTATTTCTCCAGCACAGATCTGCAGTTCCATCTTTGGATGTGCTAACTGCCCCTTTGCTTCTGTTACTGCTTTCCTAATTGCTGCTACAGGCAGCTGGATGATGCTTCTCTCAGCTGGCCCTCTCCTCAAAAACGAAACACCCTTCAGCTCTGGCTTCTGAGGATAAAAATGTTGGACATAAGTAGGTTTGTTTAGCAGCTTTACTTTGTTAAAGGGTATTTTTTGAAATCCTTTTCAATGAGCAATGCCTATCTTGAGTTCACAGAATCTTTCTGATTTGTTTTCTTTTTCATCTCCCAGACTGAAATACAATGGAAAAGGCCCAATTCAAGTTGATTTTCTGACGAGAAATCTGGTTTTTGGCACAACCCTGTAGACTGTAAGGCTATGGGCAACATTTAAAGATGGATCTTGATGTTAGCAGAGGGTTCTAGAGGAGGCCAGCTGGTTTGGGTTTTTTGGGTGTTGTTTTGTTGTTGTTGTTTTGGGTTTTTTTGGAGGTCTGAGCCATAAAATCATGATCTGATTCTAAATTTTACCAAAGACCTTGAGTTACCTCTTTTTCCTTTTTTTTTTTTTTTTCTGGTATGTTTCAATTCCTGAGAATTGAGAGCTGCAAACCTGACTTATAATGTACTCATTCAATTAATCAAGTGAGTGTGAATCAAACCTTTCCAGGCAATTTTGTTTGAAGTGTCTGCACTCTTCTCTGCATCGTATGAGGTGCCAACACCAGTGGGAGTTTGCCTGCGGTAAGAGCTGTGGGTTTGGATGTATTCTTCCATTTTTATTAGGTCTTACACACACAGAAATTTTGTGTTATTTAATCTTTTAACTGTACAAAACTTATCTGGCTATGAAGGAAGATAACATAGTGATTTTCTTTAATTAGTCTCATAACTGTTCCTGTTGTGTTCTATGAACTAGTCACACTTAAAAAATTCCAAACTCCCTTTTTACAGCAACGAGGTGTTTAGCTGAAATCCCTGCACTATCACTGTAATCAGTATGAGCTTCCCCAATAGCTCAGCTTACCTATACCAAGATGCTCCTTCCCAACTCATCCTACTTGGTGATCTCTATTTTAGCATTCTGATTTCCTTCTTTCTCTCCATTTATTACCTAGTGTAGTGTTAAGGTATCAGTAGTGTTTGACATCTTGATATCAGAGGCTATCAAAAAGGTGGTCATATGACAAGAACACTTCCATTTTTATTCTTTAAGGTACAAACAAATGAAAGAAGAGAGCTCTTTGCTGTGGTATTAAAATTCTGTGCAAATATAATCACGGATTCTAACACTGAAAGTTTAGAAATTACCCCTAAGAACTTTGCTTTCTAAGCACTCTGCTCACTTTGGGATGTTTCTTTTCATTATAGTTTTTGCTTAAACTGTTCTGTTACAGTCATCTTTTTTTAGCTAGTTGTCCCTCCAGTATTGGTATTTAGGGTTCATCACTTTTCTTCTGAAGCATCATCTAAGTCTCATAACATGCAGATAAATTATTCTCTGGGTAAATATGTTTGTAGAATGGTTTGGGTTGGAAGGGACCCAAGGATCATCAAGCTCCAACCCCACTGCCACAGGCAGGGCCACCAACCTCCAGATCTGGTACTAGAGCAGGTTGCCCAGGGCCCCATCCAACCTGGTCTTGAGCACCTCCAGGAATGGAGCATCCACAGCCTCCCCGGGTGACCCGTGCCGGCACCTCACCACTCATTTTAAAGAAAGAATAATGCCTTGAAAACTTGAATCTCCAGTTAAAATGCTTAGAGAGAAAGAGAGATGTCCAAGGCAGGCATAGGACAACAAAAGCAAATCCCATCTGACTCTTCATTGGGACAGAAAGTTTAAGTGGATAAATACACTTGACAGCTGTTCAGTTTTGAAACACATCGGTAAAAAGCTGGTTCTGAATTTTGTTTCCTTGCTGCCGGTTAAAAGTGCGATACAGTAATCTTGCTAAATATGGGTTCCAGACTTTCAAATCAACAGATTATTTAGTGACTTAAAGCTGAGAAGAAAGCTATTGCCTGTAGCATTAGAGGCACGTTCTCTTGTTTCCCAGGATGAAACCATTTTATATTTGCACATCTAACGTAAGAGCACTAACCCACTATTTGTCTCCCTGTACATGCTCTGCAAAGCTGTAACAGCATCATTTGGGTAAAATTGAGCAGATCAACTGTATTCCACGTGTCAGACGCTCTGCTTCTTACATCACAGCAATGTTTTACATAAATCGGGATATATTTTTCCCATCTGCAGTGAAGAATAATGTTATTTTTTACTACTTAGGCCATCATCTTTTGGAAAGGGCCTTTTTGCAGATTGTATATTAAACTATGCTTTTGAAAGAGCAGGACAACTTGCAGTAGAAGGAAACAAAACATTCATATCAGTTACAGACATTGGAATACTTTTGATGGATCTCATATTCAGGCTTTGGCTGGAAGGCAATTTTAAAAGAACCGACTAGTTAAACTTGAAATACTTCTATTTCCTCATAAGATTTACTTCTCCTTAATCTGTAACTCTTCAGAGTGAGTTTCTATAACCATCAATATGACAGAACAGCAATATTGCCTCATCTGTCATGATTTACTTAATGTTTTCTGAATTTAGTAATATTTGATTAAAATTTAATGTGAACATATCATGTCATGCCACATATATTATTGCATCCATTAATCAGGTAACCATAATAATGAAATGTCGGAAGATTGGATGAAAAAAGAGCTGAAGTTTTTGATATATGTTTGGCATGGTTTTGTGAGTGATTAACGAAAAGATATCCAGTCAATTGTGTAAAGCTTCATTAATATACATTTACAATCATCTATGTACTGTATCATCAGATATTTTTAACCTTAGTTAAACTTGATTTTTTAATTTACTGAACGACACTAAATATTAATAATGCTGAAAAATACGTAGTATTCTATTAACTCTCATAATGCCAGAATGATTCATAACGTGTCTTAATGCTTTTGTAACAAAATACGTACTAAAAATATTGTCAGAGTTAATGGATCAGTTTTGTTATAGGTGGAAAAACAAATGCTTTATGCATGGCTCTATAAGCCTCAAATTGCATGATTGTATTAAAATGAATGTAAGGCAATATTTCCATCTACTTTTTTTAATATGTAAAGGTAATGTATGGCCTAATTTAGCAGAGCATCTAACCCAGCTTTGGAGATAATGTGTTGAAGAGAGTGAGACTTCAGTAAGTGCTCAAAAGTATTTTGATAAACATCTGAAGACTTTCCCATATATATATAAATCAGTATATCCTTAAGCTTCTGCACATGAAGCAATTAAGGTGAGGTCCAGGTAAATAGAGCTGTGGCACCGTTTTCCTGATCTTTGTGACCAGAAGCCCACATCCTACAGTCTGGATCTGTGTAGAAAATTCATTTTTTGTGAGCTGGATCATCTGTGGAGCTCTCTGTAGTGGCAGAAGTGCACGTGTGGATATTCAGCCATGTATGTTTAACATGCAGAATGTTCCCAGTGACTTGCAGTCTATGGTACTTTCTGTGTGCTTTGGAATCTTGTGTTGATAAGATGCAGCTTTTTTAAAGGCTATTATTTGCCTCATGCCTTCTTCTACCTTTTGTAAGAATTTCATATTTATTGAGTTTTCAATTCTTGATTGCTTTGAATGCAGAGTCCTGTTATTTTTGTGCAGCAGTTGCAGATAGATGCATACATTTTCACACTATAATAACTTCAAAAAACAGATCCCTTCAAAATATTTTCAGAACACAGATGCCACGTATTTATGGCGTTCTTTTAAGCTGACTGTGATTTTGGGCAAATAATCTAAAATTCTACAGTGTCTTTTCAACACATGGTCTATGCATTATAGTCTAAATAGTCTCAAACCACTCTTTGTAAGCTGAACTCTGTAAATATTACCATTTTGGAGGTATGCTCGGAGGTCATCATTTCCCAGTGTTAATCTGTATAAGCAAGGAGCAGTATATCAGCATCTGGTCTATAATGTTATCCTACAATGACTTGTGTCCATCTGATCTGGGAGCTTTGTTCTGAGCTCTGGGCAAAAAGCTGTTAGCAGTCATAAGCTACCTGGATGACAGCTTAGTTTGGAGCAAGGTGGATGAACGTACTCATCAGTCTACTGATAAAGGGCATTAAGAACGATCAGGCCAGGATCTATGAATCTTCTAGGCTAAATTCAGTAGAAATAAGCTCATGCAGCTCCATCTGGCACCAATTCTGTTAAGAAAGGTGAAATTATGGATAGAAAAAAAGTAAGGAGGACATTTACTGCCTATTTGCGTGTTAATACATTAGTAAACAGTCTTATTGCACACTAGCCTGTCTTCCTGTGTTTAGCTGGATTCTTTAGAGACTGATGAAGACGTAAGTAAAATTACTATTGAGGAGGAAAACCACATTGTGTTACCTATGTGTGAAGAAGTGTTAAGAAGACACTTTGCAGAATTCTTTCCTGGGCTCTAGGTGGACTTCTGAAAACGAATTTGCTTGTGAGCTCCTGTCAGTTAGAGTAGCCATAACTCATTTTCTGTGGTTGTTAATCCTGCCTGTGAGGGGGTAGGGATAGTCATTTTCTTTGTAGCTGAAGGCAGGAACAGCATCATAACAAATAATGACTTTAGGATAAGACTAAACGGATGAACTGCAATTGCAGTTGTCCTTCAAAATTAAGAACGAGAGGAGAAAAATGCAGAAAATATGATCTAAAGTAATATTATTTCCAGCTTTTGTGAGTGCTTTCTAACTTAGGACCTGAAATGGCTTGCAAATGCTAAGGCAGTGAATGTTGGAACATCTTTATTAGACAGTTGCTTGTCCATGTTTTTCTGCAGATGAACACTACGTATAAGTGTCCCTTGTACGGCTTGTACATTTTTGGGCAACGCTGTTCAGCGGTGTGAAGGTAAAATTGTTTGTAATGTAATTCCAATCCTTCTTGTAAAGCATGTTCTTCTCCTTCATATTCACAGATTTGGGCTGGATGAAAGCACTTCAGGAATTTGGTGGCTCTAAACGGTGTTTGATCTTTAGTTGTAGCTGGACAAGTGGTGTCACCAATTTGCACAGAAAGCCACAAACAGGAACTCCTAAAAGACCATAGAAAGATCCTGCTTCAGTTTGTTTCTTGATGGAAGGGGATGAGAAAAGGCCATCTTTGGAAATGGAGCAATTGCTCTGGAGTGCTTGAAGTTATTTCCTCTTGGCTGTTTTTTTTCTTCATGAGTGGAAAATGCTTGGAGTGAAGCTGCTACTGCCTGGAGCTCTAGAGTGTTAGTGAGGCAGGAGTCCAAATAGATTGATGGTTGTCAGACCCTGATTCCAGTGATTGTGATTTTAAACGCTTGGGAAAAATAAAAGATAAAAATTGCAGTCTGTTTTGGCAAGAGGGAAAGTAAACGGCTCGGAGTACGTTTCTTGTGTTCTCAGACGTGGCCTTCTGCTCAGATGGAAGGGAAGCTTCTCCACAATTTAAAGGGTTTGTTACATCTGTGTAAAATCTGTGGCCCTCCTTTGTTGTAAGAAGCTTTCTACTGCTTCTATCTGCAGTTCTGGGTAGTTGAGGGAACCCCTTTAGCAGTCAGAAGGGATTACTTTCTGGGATGAACTCTGAAGGTCAAAGTAGACAGTTCCTTGTTCTTTGATTGCTGGAATATGTACGTGTTGTTTGGGGCTGGAGGGAGAAGAGCAGTATGGATTTGCCAGTTCTGATGTTCTTGTCCTTACTGCAGCAGTCTCCTATATGATGAATGAATTCTTGCAAGTAATTTTACTTATTCCTTAATATTGTGAATGCAAAACTATAGTACGGAGGGTTGCTTCTAGCAGACTGCATCTTGCAAGTTGAGAAGGATTTGCTGATGTTCAGACTTAATTTTTATATTCAGGTTCAGTATCTCTTGGGTGGACCTATGAGAATAATGGGGAAATGCCACTTCCACTAAGTTTAGGATGTGAGGATTAACTTTATTCTCTTCCACTCCTTTCCATTTCTATAGAGTTTAATGTTATTGTTTTCAGCTGGTGTTTGAGAACCTAATGGTGCTATAAACACAGTCGGCTTTTTCACCTTACCTGTGCAACTAACTGGAAAAGAGATGCAAACAGCCCAGGCTCTTGTGTGCAGCATGGGTTGGGCGCTAGGCAGGTGTTCTCTGGCTTTAGTTTGTTCGTTTGAAAATAAGGGCACTACTTGTCTAAGTCTGGGAAACCGAGACGACAAAATGTTACTTAGCAGAAGGTGATTTATTTGGCATAACTCAGCTAATAGTTTGTGCAGCACCTTCAGAACTGTCCATTGAGAAATTTCTCTCCTGCACATCTCAGCACTGAGCTGAGTTACAGTACCTGAAATTTCGAACGAGAAAGGGATCTTGCTGTCAGACTCTCTCTGCCGCGCTGCTGATACAAAGGGCTGTGGGAGGCAAGTAGGAACACCGAAGTGTCTTCAATTGTTACCAGATAGCTGTTCACAGAAAGGTCTTCCCAGAGTTTGCTGCATAGAAAGCGCAACCCACACATCATTGTTATTCATTCGTTCAGTTTAAGAGGCTTGTTTTTCTCAGATGTGCTCTTCCTGTTTGGCATTTGTAGCTTAGGGTTGTTGAGATTTTCAGCTGATTCACTAACCCCTTTTGTTACCTACAGCATAAGAAGGAATAAGGCTAAGTGTGAAATGTAGGTTAAACTGTATTTCCACCCCAATACATTATGCTACTCTGGAAGAGTAAAAATAATGAAGTATTAATTAAGAGTTACACAAAAATTTCAGGACCGTTTTTATCTCAAGTAAAATGGGTAAAGCAATTAAAAGCCAGTGGTAATGACTACACATTAGCCTCTCTTACTCATATGGAGCCCATACAGGGAGAGATTTTAAAATAATTAACCAAAATTACATGGCAAATGAAGTAAGCGATCAGTACGTGTCAGTAGGCTTTTGTGCCAGGAAATTTGCCAGACATGCTTGGAAAAGGCGGTAAAGCTTGGGAGAAGGGTGGAAGTTAATTACATCAGAATAATCAGTCTACATAACATCAGAGCCATTCACAGATGTATAGGAAATAATTTGTGGAGCTTACTTTGAGTCTTGAAAGTTCAGATATCTAAGTTAAGGCTACAGCCAAGTAGCATGATCTCAGATAAGCAGCTGTTTATTGTTGTTCCAGGGTATAATTATCAGGTAAAGATATTTCTGCCTAAGTTTTATTCAGCATAACAAGTATCATGTCATTTCTAGCTTAAGTAAAGGCATCTAAAAAGAAAAGTAATAATACTTATTAAAATAGTTTTTAAGTTCTTTGTATGGAAGTGTAACTGAAAATAGTTCTGAATTGTCAAGTGTGGATTGACAAAGCAGCATCCTTTCGGCAAGTGGATTAAATGGGCTCCTTGACAGTCCCATTCACAGCTGTATCTAGGAGTCCTTTCCTTAGGAATTCACGTTCTTCTGAAACAACATTAAGCATGAATCTGCTTACTCTCCAGCAGGCTATCCTGGCTTAGGCCTGTTTAGATCAGTGACTTTTAATGTAGGGATATCTTTTTAATCCATACAAATTACGTTAAGAATTGATCCGCATAGAGAAAATGCTCATAACTAAAACAAAAAAGCCAAACAGCAGATTTGCTCATAGAATAAATTTTGAGGGCCATTTTGTATCGGAGTGGGAACACAGTGCATTGCCTTTGAAAATCACTTCATTAAATTAAATGTAAAATCATTATTCTGAATTATTTAATCGACTTTTCATTTTTAGTGTTCAATGTTAGTTTTGCAAGCTTCTTTTAAAACTGAATATTGAAGATCTGATTTATTCTATGTGAGCATTGTCAACACATGGGAGAGAGATATCCAAATGGGAATCAATTGTATTCGCTTCAGAAATTATTGCTGCATTAATTCCTGGTGTTCTGATATTCTTGGAGATCTTTCTTATCAGTGAAGCTGTCAGTAAGAAGCCAGCGAAATATTGGTATTCATACATTGGTTGCTCTGAAAGTAATGCCTCCTGTTTTTTCTATGGAAATGACTGCAGCTATGAAGATCACAATGACACAATTTGGTAAAGCAAATTCTCAGCTACAAAACACTGTTTTTCAACATAGTCACCATTGTGACCCATGGTGGTGATCATAACAATCTGTACCAGCAGGAATGACCTGCTGTCATAGGCACCACTGCTGAAACACGCCACTCACTGCCTCCCTGTACTCACATCCACTGTAGGTCTCCACAGACATTCAGCAAGCATTGATGAATGTCAACAGGTGTGATTTTTCTTCACATGGGGGAATTCAATACCACACCTTTCCTTCATACGCACTTCCATGTCAAACATCATGTAATGGATAATTGGTGGGAAGGTTCTGCCCCTATTGCCCTACTGCAAACATCTGCCCCTGATGTTGTAGGCCAACAGAATAAAATAGGAGGCATTACTTTTGGAGCACCCCTTGTATGATACATGTTTAGTTTGGAGGATCAGTGAAAGAGAGAGGAGAGACATCTGGACAGTGTAACTTCTGCATAGATAATACAGACACTCAGTCATGTGGTAGAATAAAGCAAGGTAACTTTTCTGATGCTCTGTTTTCTTTGTCACCATCACACAAGTCACTGTCCTCCAAGTCTCTGAAGATGACTTTTCTGCAGCTGAGATTTACAGGGTCAGAAGCTATAATCTTTCTTCCCAAATGTCCATAGTATGTGTGCAGATTTCATCCCAATGCAGTATAAGGAACCGGTACAGGCCAGGCTTACTCTCATGCCTTCAGGCAGAAAGCCAGAATGGCCGTGGGACTTATCACTCTCATTAGCAAAACATCAGAGACCTCTCTTTACATTTCTTCCGAGCAGCTTCCCAAACCTGGAGAGCAGCAGGGAGCTTCTAAGAAGCCAGTTCTCCCATCCCTTTCCAGAGTCACCTCCTTTAAGGATCCTCTCGTAATGGGAACTGATTATCTGTTTGGTCTTGGTAAACCTCGGTTTTACAGCCATACAGGTGCCTCAGGGCTACCATGGCAGCACTTATGACTGAGAGTATGTGTGCACACATGGATTTCCACGCTGTATTCGTTCTGCAGTTAAACACCTTAAGTAACCCTTGGAAATGATTCTGGCTGTATTTAAAAGTGGTAGCATAGCAACTGATTTTTTTTTTTTTTTTCCCGAACAGTGGGAGAAGTGAATGCTAATCCTCTTGAGGGTGCTGTTTATTAAAATTTCCACAATGGAAATCAAGAGTATCTTCCTCTTTGCCAAAACAACTCTAAACTAATTGTAACAGAAACATTTCATTTGGTGGAGATATAGAAAACAAAGAAAACTTTGTTGTTGTTCCAGAGAGCTAAAAAATATAGAAGTATGAGGTTTGTTAGTGCATGTATTAAATAATGGCCTTATAGAATGAGGTTAGATAGGAGAGGATATGGACTGTTTGAGTGTTCTGTGTAATGGGTTATGAACCTCTACTGGGAATTAGGGTGCCTGCAAATGAGCTGCAGTCACACGGTGAAGGCTGAACTGATGAGCGCTGTGGTGACGCACAGCTGCTGTGCTGTGGCCTCACTGGGGCTGCCTTTTCCTATGGCTGTCGAGGACTGCACTTGATGGGAAGTTTTCTGCTTCTAGCCCATGTTAACTGAGGAGAGGAACTAAATGTAGACAAACTGGTGTTTTAAATTTGACTCTTAAACACTTGTCTTAGAAAAGGGTGATTATGCAGATTTTTCTCTTCTACTGAAGGTATGAATTCTTTTTAGTTCTTTGTTAGCATAAAATGCCTTGTTGATATGAAGCATCTCTGCACAGTGTGGGCATTTTGATCTCAGTCCATTAAAGGACTTCATGTTCATCACAGTATCTTTCACCTTAAACATTCTTCTGGCTTCACAGGGAATACACAAAATCCTACAGTCAAATCTGAGTCTTTGTGAATTTCTTTGTGAGATACTTTGGTGCATCCAAATATGTAATCAGCTGTCCATACTGAAATTCGTTATTTCACACGTGAATTTATTCTATTGGATTATTTTCACCATATGTGCAAAGTATGTGGAACTGTATTCTGCTAATTATTCCTTTAATATCTGCGATATTGAACATAATATATTCTTTGTATCTCTGTCAGACTCCAGTGAAACTGGAATGTCATGATTTAATCAGTTAATATTGCTTTTAATGTCCTCCTCCTTTTCTAAAAAGTTATACTGGTGTTTCTTATTGCAGAAATTGTCAAGAAATGTTCAGTTTCCTCAGCTGGTTGTAACAGCGCTTCCTCTCCATTTTGTTGTACTGGTTGGCAGTAAGTCATTCAGAGTCTGCTTTACAAAGGGAGATATCAGAAGAAGTAGTGAGAGAAAGATGTAGCGACAATAAAAATTGAAATGCACAGTGGTCACTGTGAACCATTTAAATTGAGATGATTACACTGATCATATATACAGTAAACATATTAAATATTGGAAGTGGATTAGTTTCACAAAATTGCAATGATTATCTGTTGAAAGCTGAGCCATATCCAAACGTATAACATACTTCTTACTCTGAGAGCTTCTATTGTAAACAGTGTCCCTGGTTTTGGATAGTGCTGTCAGCAAAGGTAGAATAGGAGAAGCTGCAACCCTGAAACAGATGCTCACAGATATGCAGCTGTTACATGGGATGTTATAGCATGCACAGCCCAATAGCCAGTGCTCCCTGCAGGGCTCCTCTCCTCACTTCTTTGGCAGTGCTTCATGCTACTTACCTGGAAAAGCCTTTCCATTTGAACATTTCAATAGCCATGTGATAGATGAGAGTAAAGACTAAAGAAGAAATCTTGTTCTGCTATCTCAATAGCAAATCTGTTATATGTGTGGGTTGTCTCCGTAATACAAATAAGTGAAATGTTGTAAAGGCTTTTTGTTTTAATAATTAGAACTTTAGATGAGCAAAGGGAGGCATTTTTAATAAAGATTTTGCTTTTTAAAGCTGGAAAGGGGAAGAAAAGAATATGCCACAGGATAGATCAATGGGATTGTAATGTAAGATGTGTGAAGGATGTTCCAGCCTGCTGATTGTTTCCAAACATGGAGCAGGTGCTTGTATTAGAAGCAAACAGCATCGACTCAGTACAGGAGAATTCATCTTTAAAAAGGAAGCAATGTAGTGTAAATGTGATAGAGAACCACGTACTCCTCTGAAATGTTTGAACTTTGGGAGAATGCATTAAGCTGTATTACAAACAGTTATGGAGCAAAATGAACTCCATTACTGAAATGCATGTTTTGCTGTCTATCCCCATAATGACACGAGTCAGCATTGGATTTATCATATAAATACCGCATAAGAAAGATTTTAAAACCATGTGCAATTTAATAAAAACGTTTCATGTAAAACCACACGCTGAATATAAAAAGGATTATGTCCTTGAAGAGCTGAAAACTTTACAAATTCTGGTGTTTAACATTACTTTTTAATATCCCTGCATTAAAAATGAATGATTACTTTTTAATATTACTTGTAACCAACTATCCCCTACCGTATAGATCCATTTCTTGTATGATTTTATTATATGCTCAATAATAGTACTTATAAGCTCAGATTTCTTTTGAATATAAATGATTGGAAACAATATCTACCCCAAAGCATCTTTAATGTCATTATAGATGGGTAGGAGTAAATTAAGCGGTATTTAGCCACCAAAGTCTTTAATTTCATTGCATTTGAGTAGGAGTTAGACATTATGAGGTCCAATTAAAAAAGTCACTAATGTTTTTACATCTGAGTAGGAGTAAATTAAACAAAATCACTCCTGAGCTGCTAATATCATTTTAATTGAATGTCATTCAGTTTCTAACTGCTGTTACAACACAGTAGATAATGAGTCAATCTCAACAAATCATCTGAGCTCCAGGTACCCTGGCTACTAGGGGTGAACACGGAGTTTAGGGATGGAGAGGGAAATCGTTGGAAGTTAGGAAGCTGACAGGAGTGATAGCAGACCTGACATCTCTTGGTTGATGAGACCTATGTTCATCTAAAAATATCACCCTAACTAAGAGCTAATCTAGCAAGGCTGCAAGCCAGGTCATTATTTCTGGTGTTCAGACATTAAAAAAAAAAGAAAGGGGAAAAAAAAAGGCATTTATCCAGAAGATGCGATTTACAGAGCGAATGTGAGAAAGGCTAATTCCATTTATTCACACCTCATGAATAATTCATTGTTTGATTTAATGTTAATCTTGATGATGAGACAATGGTGAAACAATACTAGACAATATACAGACTTAAATATGTGAAAAATAAAAAATCATCCTATCATAAGCTTTATTATTTTTTGATCTATAACAGATAATATTACATTTTCCTTATACCTGGGAATCTTTTCAGTCTGGTAAATAGTAGGTTTAAGACAAGCAGTGGCACTTTGTATAGAGAATGTTAAAGAGATTAGAGTGAAAAATACCTTTTGCTGGAACTTGAATTACTATAAAACAGTAATAACAGCAGCTCAACCCATTACAGGATGTTAGGCTTATGAAGGGAAAAACTGCACGGTTTTAAACTAGTTATTAATTTGTGAGAATCATGTTTGTTCTGATGCTGTATGTGTACACACCTGACTGCTAAGAGCAAATACTCCTTTCAAATACATTTGACGTAAACTGGCAAAAAATAGGATCTTCTGAATCAAGCTCAACACCCTGTTCCAAACTCAGGGTAGGTGCTGGCCTATTTGGTTTAATGCTTTTGTTGCTTTGCAGAATATGGTAACAGCAAATACGTTGTTACAATCTGTGTATGCGCATGTACCTGGAGCTGCATCTTGCTCATGTTGTGTGTCATGTGTATCTATTTTATCATTTACTCAGAAACCATAGAGAGCTGACAGGCACAACTATCTCTTATGTATGTAATCAATATCATAGAGGGAAATTTTGCAGTCCTGACTATTTCTTATATATAGGACAACTGAGGGAAGTCCACTCTGGCAGATAGCATAGACCTGCCTTTCTTCTTTGAGGCCCTTTCAAAGAACTTGAGACATACCACATGTTCTTCCTAGGGAGAATAGAATATCAGTGCTGCTGGATGGGAGATTGGGCTGCAGAGTGGCTTTCCAGGAATTTAGCGTGCACTGTTGCAAGTGATCAGGTGGCAGGTAGCAGCAGCAGCTCCCATTTTAACAGGGCTTCGCCCCCAGCTCTTTGCTCCTGAAAACAGCACGCCAGAGAGGTGGAGTGGCAGAAGTACTCGTAGAGATATCCTTTGCTTTCCAGGATGTAACCCCCACATTAGAATAGACTAGTTCAGTTGGAAGGGACCTTCAAATACACGTAATCCAACTGCCTGACCTCTTCAGGGCTAACAAGACTAAAAGCATATTAATGGGGGTACTGTCCATACAAACTCCTCTGGATACTTTCAAGAGCCTTATCAACCTTTTTACATTGTGGAGACCAGAACAGCACACTATTAAAGGTGAAGCCATATTAATGCTAACTATAGTGGAAGAATTGCTTCTTTTGACTGGCTGGTCAGTGGAGGTAATTGAAGAATTTTAGCTGTAGAACAGGAAAATTACAATCCCTTCTTGGCAGAAAGGACAGAATTTCCCAAGGACACTGTCTTTTCCACTACTTCAAATATGATGCTTTGACAAAAATGACTATTGTCAAACTCTGCTTCTTCCTGAGTGTTTCTTATTTAATTGTGAGATTCTCCATTGACTATCAATTATAACCCACTATGTGTCAGCCTGCAATGCTGGTATCCTTTACCTGTCTCTCAGTAAATGGATGTCTGACTAGGCATTCTGCACAAGTCTTGAACAGATTTTCTGTTTTCCAGTTATCTGAGTTTCTGTCTTACTGTGTCTCACTGCCTCTACCACACCTTATTATGGGAAAGATATGAGAAGTGGTAAGAATAATATTATGCCTACATGGCATGCACAACCCCCTAAATCCTGTTGAACGCAGATTTTTTACTAGATTTACAGTAAATGTACTTCTTTCCCCTACTCTCTGCAGTATATGCTCTTTTTCATCCTTTTTATTTTTCCATATAATCTTCAGAGATGGGTGGTGATACACAGCTCTTTAGCTCCTACAAAATACGCTGTACCACTGGGTATCCAAGAAGCTTGGAAACAGTCAACACTTGATTTCCCAGACCAACATCAGCAGACTTACGTGCCAGTGCAGTGAGTTAACATTCATCCCTGAAAAGCTCATGCATCCATCTGCAAGGCTTTAGAAGCAGGTAATTTTGTACTTAAAACTTGAACTTGGAGAGAGCAGATGAAAAAGAAATGCCGGTGGATATGAAGAGGGAGGCAATCCACTAGACTTTGGAGTGCCTTCCAAAGGAAAGACTGAAGTTTGGGTCAGTTGGGGAAAGAGAATGAGAGGTAGAATTGTTCATTTGAGTAAGTCTTGCTTTTAGGACTGACTTTCAAATGAGCAAATATGAGCAGAAGTTCCTGCTCAGAATTCAAGTCTGGCTACTTTCCACATTCTCCTTCCCTGATGTGGAACACCAAGGACACCCAGTCCTGGATTTTGGCTCAGTATTCCCAGCAGGCAAGGGAGCAAGCTCTGTAACTTAAGTCTGAAGATTTTTATGCAGGGTGTGTGAAGAAAAGTTTGAGATTGAGCGTGGGCTAAACTCTCTGTGTAGATGTATTGTTACCAATATGCTCTGGGACATACCAAATTATATTGTTACTTGAGGGAACAATGATGAAATGTTTTGATGTAGCCTTTTGTCTTTTCTGTGCACTCCAACATGTTACAGCTTGTTTTAAGTAAGCTGTTACATAGGATGGTTTTGTCTCTTGTCTGTGAAGCTCCAGTGATAGCACTGCAAAAATAATTACTGAAAACCCTTATCTCATCTAGTTGGAGAACAGTAATGACTCCTGAGGAACTTAATGGCTTCTGTCATGCTCAGATTTACTAAGTAGGTAGGACTGTAGTTATTGAAATGCAAGGATACAGATCTCAGTTTGGAATACTGCTTAATGCCATGCCTGTGGCTAAGTGGCATTTTGTGAAACATTTTGTCTCTACGCATACAGTTGTTCTAGTTGGAGTTTGTATCTGTCAACAGTGGAACAACAAAGCCTCTTCAAGGGGTCTAAGAACTGCTAACCCGGTGTTAGAATATTAGACCTGGGTCTTATTGGAAAATAACCCTACTGTAGTTTTAATTACCACTGTTCTCATACTTCCATTGCATTTTCAATATCCCAGAGACTAATGGGTTTGTGCGCTTAGGAGTACTGGGGTGGGATGGGTTCCCAGATAAAGAACTTGGGTCTCATGCTGACACGAGTATTGCTAGAGTAGAACAGTGCATGGCTGATACTCCTGCTTACAGCAAACAGCTGTTTAGCTTGGTGAAGAAGAAGATACAAGTAATAAATATTTTCATTTATTCTGCACATGTTGATTCTAATTTAAGCATTTGTTTCCCTGGCCTGCTTTTAGTTAATCTGATGAAGATCCTTAGATGTCCAAGTATCTGCTCTCTTTGGTTTAGTTGTCCATTTGGAGAATTTTATCTTAAACTTGATCAGGTTGAACAAAAGTATCTTACTTTCAAATGCGCCATTTTAAAACAAAAATATGTTTCTCAAAAATGTCTTGGTCTAGATATGGTTAGGCATGTCCTGTGTGAATTTACATTTCCTTTTACTAATGAACCAGCCCTTTTCCAAGCACTTAGTTTCCTATCACAGAAATATATATCTCCATAGCTGAAAAGTCTTGCTCAGTGTATGTTAGTACAGAGCCGAGGAACTCTTTCCCCTATGACTGAAGCACGTAAGCTATTCTCAGCGTGTAACACATAGATACCTCTGAAGTGTGTGGGCACATAATCAGGTAGAAGAGCTTTTGAAAATGCATCTAGTTTTGAACAAGGAACTTTATTTTTTCTGTAACCATTAGTTATGGAATTAGTTTGATAGCAAGATTTATGTTTACAGTGTGTTCTTAGTTCTTGCTTTGATGTGTGGCAGCAAATGCAAAAATCAAACTGTCCATCGAATTAATCACCGGTGAATCCAGTTTGACCTTTTGTAAATGGCAGTACATTCAGTGCTAGCAGGAATGGTGATCTTGAGAGGGTTGTTTGTTCACAAAGCCAGAAGGAAATCACGGAACTGGCTCTTTCTGGTCCCTGCATGACCATGGCCTCCAGGAAGCTCAGTGAGGCAATGGGGACTCTGTGTCTGAGCCATCTACCCTGTAAACTGCCCTGCCAGAGTTGGTAAAGTTATACTCATTACAGCTTTTCCATTATTCTGACTGGTGAAGAAGTCAGTAAGGGTTACAATATTCACACACTCTGCTGCAAACATTCAGTTCGTATACTTTTCAGAGGACTTACAGCCGGAGATATTTTAGGCCTGCCTGAGCTTCAGCTGGGCAGTCTGTGTGCCTATGTGCTTGTGTGGTATTTACATTAGAGAGAAAGATGGATCATTAAAGATCTTTCGACCTGGAAATGTTGCCTGTGAGAGGGGGAAGTATTCACACTCTGAGGTCCTTGTAACCTGCCAGCGTGGGTGCAGGCAGCCAGGTGTGACAGTGCTACCAGAATCCATTGTCTGGGTTGAATCTCAAGGAAGAAGAGGCATTGTGGCTGTGGCTAGGCAAGCAGCTAACAGTTTTAAGTGGGACATTTTCTTTCTTTAAGGGTGCTCCGAGGGACACACCTCCTCCCACCCACATTTACTGCCAAGGTTTGAGCCAAGGCAGATCAGGCAAGTTCTGTATGTCATATTCAGCTGCAGAAGAAAGATGCCCTCAAAGCATGATATATAGTACTTAAGTCAAATGCTTAGAATTAGATACTCTCTGTGCATTTCAATAACCTTTTCTTCTTTATTTTGTGAACCAACCTGAAAACCTGGATGATAGGAATCTAATGCTTCCTGACCCTGTGGGCAAGGCTGGCTAGATGATCCACTGCATGGGTACTTGCACACAAGTGTGTTGTCTTTCATCAGGTTTGCCGGGGAACAACAGGACTGAGACTTGTCAAGTCTGCTACCCCTTCATCTCTGTGTTTCCCAGGTACACTTCTGTCAGAAGTTCTGTTTGCATAATACTGTCTTGTTCACCATCTTACAAGATGCAAAGAAATTCTGTCTGTAATTTGTTACATGACTTTTTCATCAGCGATTAGGGGTTTTTAATCAGGTTAGAAAGTTTCATATGACATAATGGTGGGTTTAGCTTTAGAGGTCCAAAAACATGAAAAAGAAATAAAAGATTTTTGTGGTTTTGTCCTGATGAGCTTTGTAAAGTTCCTTGTTTGTGCCCCTCTAGGCAAAACTGCAAAACAGCCTTTCAGACTTGGTAAGAGTATAGTGTGGAATAGTGCCTTCTGAGCACAAGCTAGATTAAAAAAAGAAAAAAGAAAAAAGTAAAGTTTAATCAAAATCAGTAGTATATCACAGATGTAAATAGAGTTGTTTAGAAAGTAGGTCACAAGTTAGAGCTTCAGATTAGCTTAACAACTTGCATAAGAAAGTGTGTGTCTATCCTCTAGTTATTTTCTCTAGTAGGATATCAGATTTTACAGTGAACGCAGCTATGTGATAACATGCATATCTGCTGTCTGCTGACAGAGGGACATAACTCCACAAATACCCTTTTATTTTCATTGAGGGATAGGTAGATTCACTCTTGTTCAGGCTGATAAAAATTGAGCTCAGATACTCAGCGTAGTTGTTAGGATGGTTTTCCAGACATACTCATGTACAATACATGAGACTTAACTGCTCTGGCAATCAGGTGGAATATGCCTGTAGTTCTCTGGTATAAACTGAGTACAACCGATTGCTTTCAACATCTCGTTCTCAGTGTCTTAGATATGTTTAGAAAATGTTGGTGCCAGCTGGCAGATTGCTGGTGAGGCTGAATGCACGAGGCTAATGTTCTTTCAGTGTCATTTCATCCCCACCATCCTTTCATCCATTCTTCTCAATTTTGTAATTTAAGATAGATAACCTGCACCTTCTTTGGCCTTGATTTTCTAAGGCTTGACTTTCTTTATCAAGCCTTACCTTTACTTCTGATTTTTGAGGTAGGATTTTTTTTAACTCACATTCAAGCAATTAGTTTCTTCTTTCTCCCAGCTAATTGCTCTTACGTTAGCTTCACTAATCCATAAGTGCCAGTAGTCTCTGAGATATTGGATCTCATTTAATTTCCAAAGAAGCAGAAGAGAGCTAAAACAAGAAAATGTCACAGCATAAACAGACAACAGAAGGGAAGAAAAAAGTAGATAAAACAGTTTCTTATCCTCCTACTTTACATTCATTCACTCAACTATATCACATGTAACATCAGAGCATTATCATCTCTTGAAATTTACTTCTCACAAGGAGAGTGATAAGGAGACAGTGTCCCCTAATTTGCACAGTTACACCAAGTCACATATTTTGAGGAGGGAGATTGTTTTCCTGCCCAGCAACTGTCATGGGATTAAAGGTTCCAATGTTTGTCAGTAAAGGTAGTCAATATTACTTCAATATTTTCCCTGAGAAAATAAGTCTGTGAAATCAAAGCTGTATTTCAGGGGGAGGGAGGAGGAGGAGGATTTTTAACGCAGTATTTGTTTAAAAAATATGGAAGAAAAGCTTTGAAACTATGGAAATGTTTCTTTGGGTTTTCTTTAAATGAAAAGTTACATTTTTAGTTCAAGTGACTTTTCACTTAGGAATTTAAATTGATGTAAAAAAAAACAACCAGTGGAATGTTTAAAAAATCTTGAAGGATTTTGATTGATTTAATCTGTGTTTTATCTGGGTCTCCATTTGTGGAAAGTTTCATCTTTTTAGTCTGATTCCATTATTTTCTAAAAATAGGGGACATATTGAGGAAACTTAAGTATTATAATACAAGCCATTGAGAGGAATAGCTAATACCTCAGACTTGAAATTATATTACCCCATTTTCTTTAACAGGTAGAAAAAGAAAAAAGAATTTTGCACAAGTTCTAGTTCATAGCAGTGAGGGTAAAATATCTGATGTATGCAGGAAGTTTAGCTGGGAAGAGAAGAGCTCAAAGAATCAGAAGACAGTTTCCTTATTCATATACAGATTGAGATAGAAGCCCCCTTTGGCCAGCACGAGCTGGAAAGTTTTCACTTTATTTTAGAGGTGCTTCCTGTAGCTTCCCAAATTAGCTCCAAATTTCAGAGCTGCTTTGGACTTGTGTTTGCTTTGAAGTGTGATAAGCCTTATTGTTTTCTACTAGTTAAATGAAAGACCGATTGACTTTATCAGTCTCAATCCTAGCTCAACCCTGAAGTTATCTGTTAGCCTAAAGAAAAATAACAGCAACAACAAAAAAAAAAACCAAACAAAAAACCCAAAAAAACCCACAAAAAAACAAAAAAAAAAAAAACCAGAACAAAGGAGAAACGAAATATTAAGCATAGCATTTAGAAAACATTGAGGATATCACTAGATCTTCAGATTTTAGGCTTTGCTTTTTCTAAATTAATGCCAAATTCCTTGCCATTAAAGAAGCTTTTGCCGAATTATTGTACAGTTGTAGAAATAACTTGATACATTTTTCTATGTCAGAGGCTTGGATGAGAAATTTTTCATTTCAATTAAAAGCAACAGGACTGTAGAGTATCCTAATGCCCTGGGATACACTTAAAGAAAGGAAATATGTCGCTGCCAAAGTCTATTGCACCCCACAGTTCAGGCAGAACTCCACTATGAAGAATTCCATTTTCAAGTTGTAGCTTGGTATGGACAGTTTTGAAATACAGTTTGTGGACTTGTGCATATATTTTTGCAGTTTATTTAGAACATTTTGGTTGTACTATGCTATTTATTTGCAGGTATCAGTATTAACCTGATGTTTACAAGCTAATTCATGAAATATTGTGTCTTCAGATGTCGTATGTACCATAATTGTCCCTCAGGGCTGGTACATGTGATATGTGCAACTTACACAATCATTTCAAAAGATCTGAATAGGTAATTAGAAGAGACAGTTACGAAGCTTTAAATCAAATATTTCCCTTTCAAAACCAAGCTAAGTGGAATGGAATCTGTGTGATAGCTTGATTTGAACACATTTTTCATTTTTAATTAATATGTTTTAGTGTTCTGGAATTAAACTAGTCCTATGGAATGAAAAACTCATCTGCGCTATTCAAAACAACAAAAAAATGTATCAGTTCCAAACCAAATATGAAGTAAAAATCTAACAATAAACTATTGGTGTTTGTAGAAATGAATGGAATATTACAAATGGTGTGATGGAAACCTTGTATTTTTTCATTCAGACAGTGTGTCAGTATTTTGGCATTTGTTGCATTTGAGACAGGAGTTTTTTAGAGGTCTTATGGAGGAAACATTTCATTCTGAGTAGGAATTATAAATGGATTAAGCGTAGCTCTATGATTTATTCTTCCCAGAAAAAGTGACCTGGATGAGTAAGAGTGAAAACTTAAAACTCAATGACAGCGTATGTGAAGACAGTTCTTTATAAAGGTATTAATCTCTGAACATTGGTGTAGTCAAGACCCTATTTGGTTCATGCCTGCCTGAGGCATACCGCATCTACTGGTGTCCTTGATATTCTGTGTGCTATTACTCCATAGAAAGATTGCATACTGAATCATTCTGCTGCCTGAGAGTCAATATTGTGTGTGTCCCAGAGAAATGACAACATCAGCTGATAGACAAAATTTTAGAGGTGGAAACGAGGGACAGTTTCTGATAAATCACAAAGGTGAACACTAGGAAGTAAGAAGAAGCATACTTTTAATTGCAGATGTTTGGAGGTGGCTACCAGACCATGGATGCATACATTGAGAGCAGTTTTTCTGCTGTATATATTCATAAAAATAGCAAATTATTTTCAATCTGTGAATGCTATACAGAACTGCTTGAAGAATCACAACTATGAGGACAATTGTTAAGTACGTAAGGGAAGGTATTTACATTTGCACACCATTGGTCTTGTGGAAAGAAGTCAGCTTCCATGCGATACTAATTATTAACATAGAGCTGCTTAATCTTCTCGTGATAGTGTATGTAACCCTGGTGGGATATACTCTGAATTTCTGCAGGTCATTGCCTGCATAGTAGTTCTGTCATGGGTGGGATTAGGCCATCACAGCCTAATTATCTGTTATCTGTGCTATCGAGGTGATGCTAAGAGGTCCTCAGCCCACAGGCTGTCACACGGCCAGCCCAGGTAATTCTCATCTTGCTGCTTTGGCTGGAAGGTCTTGTGGTCGTTTTACTATGGCTGCAAAGCTTCTGCAGCAGAGGATGAAGCAGATGAATATGGAATTAATGCCTTCAATTCTAGGAGGAAAAGGTTGCTATTCCAAGATGTTGAGTACCTCCCTTCTCACTGGGAGCAGCTCATAGTGCTTAGTACCTTGCAGGAACATTGCAGATCCCACCAGTTAGTTAAAAGTGCTAATATTCTTGAGCAGACTGGCTGAAAATTGTGATTATTTGTATATTTGTAGATGAATAACTGATAGGCTAACCGTTTTTACTGTAGAGAATGTGTTGTGGTTTAATGGTTTCTGACAAGCAATATGAACAAATGCTAAATTGAAAAAGGCAATAATATATGGAAGCTCACAAATGTGAGTGTCAGTGGCAGCAATTCGTTCTTTCTTGTTTGCTGCCCAGCCACTTCTCATTAGGTTATTCTTCATGGCTTAAAGTCGACCAGTTCCAGGAACAAATCAATACCAGGGAAATCCTTTTGTCTTTTTCTAGGGCAAAACATGTAAAGAAAGCTCAGTCAATATGTCTTTTAATAACATCTCATGGAAATGCCTGGATTTCCCTTCATGTTCTGTAATTAATTGAGATCCTTGCCACCCACAACGTATAACTGTTCCCCTCTGTAATTCTCTTTTGGCTTAATTGTCATTTATTTTTCTGTTCTATTTGTCTTTAGCTATTTCTTTTCTTTTTTTTTCCTCTTTTTTTTTCTTTCTTCCTTTTTTTTTTTATTATTTTTTATGGTGTTGGATGTGCTTTGTACTTAGTTTTATCTTTCTGTGCTTTTGCTTCTAAATGTCAGCATAATTTTTCTGCCTTATAATATTGGAGATGTTATAACCATCAATCAGTCCAATAGAAGAGCAGAAAAGATTAGATACCATTTATCTGTATTGGTTGCCCATTGTAATGACCCAGTGGACAACATGAACAGATAATCTGTTGCTTTGATGGAAACTAATTATTCTTAAGAGTGACAGCGTAGAAATAGCTTTTGTGACATTGTTTTTAAAAATGATGAGTACCTAGTCATTGCTAGTGTAAGGCTGCAGTTCCATGCTATTCCTCAATGATTTCCCTGTATAAGCAGCAGGAAACCTCAATTTTTTATTATTATTTTTTTCTCCTAAAGAAAGATCCCTATTTGCAGAGTCAAAAATATCTGACATCCCATGTAAAATGCCTATTAAATTTAATACAGAAAACACTGCACTGGCTGCTGAAAAGTAAAAGTGCGCTGCCATCTTATTTTCGTCGCGTGCAGTTGATCTTGTTGTTGTGTGAATATGAAGCCTGTTTTATTTTGACAGCTAATGGTTTTGCTCGTGTACTGTGCTGGCATTTCACCTCTTGAAAAGAAAGTTTCCTGAAGCTAAAATATATGTCTAATTGAATGATGGAATTAAAAGCAAGTGATACAGTTAAAAATAGCTGTTTCCATCCTTTCCAGGCACATGTAAATCACACAACTTTTACTTCGTGTCAATTAAAGGACTTGGAGAAGGAATGCAAAAAATTACTGTCTCTTGCAAAAACTTTCAAGAACCTCCTTAAAAATTGCCTTTCTGATGCTTTGGTAACTGGATGGGTTCTGAAACTCAGTGCACTCAAGCTGCAGTTGACAAGGGAGATGTAATGGAAGAGTAAAAGCAATTGGGTCTGGGAACTTATGCACACAGTCTGTCTGTGACCACAAATCTTTATAGTTATGGGGCTGTCCTTGCCATCTAAAGGGTGCAGAGTGCTTGCATGGCAGACACTGTGAGCCTTAGCCGGAAGGCAGTAGCTTTCTGAGTGTCCTGCTATATTTGAAGGCTGTCTAGCGGCCTCTGGGGCAAATCAGATAGATGAAGTAACCTTTGGTGATTTGCTTTCAGGGGGCACACAGTGTGTGAGCTGTGGTGGCTGAAAGCCTGGTGCTGCTTCTGCTCCCAGAGGTGCTAGATAGGTAGCTGGAAATTGCATTGTTTTCATTGCAACTGTATATACAATTATTGGTGCATCTGTGAGGGATTGGAAGCATAACCCCATCTGGCTAAACAAGGGAAGGGAGATACTAGATTGAGAAAGTTAAGCTGACTTTCATGGGTAGATGAGTGCTTTTTCGGTGCTGTAGCGATTTCTCTGGCCAATGGGCGTGGGATGTCAGGCTGGTCAAAAAATCATTTTCATAGTCATCTTTGAGGTGAATTCACCCCGTCTGGGCTGTTGTAAATCAGGGTGCCAGTTTCACCATGTTGTACTATCATGTAAATGGAATTGTGAAGCTGGATCTCTGCCCAGCATTACAAACAGATCTCTGCCAGAGGTCTGTGCTCTTCTGTGGTCTCAGTAAATCCAACAACAAACTGACATGGTTGAAAAACATTGAAAGTTTTGCAGCAATATCAAGGCTTCGTTGCTCTGCCCTTCTCTGCAACACTTTCTTGTAAGGATGGAAAGAGAGAGCTCAGAGGTTAGGAAAATTGTCTTACTAACTTGGACTGCTTGAACTGATGCATACTGTGAATACTAGCCCAGCTAACATTGGACTAAAGTTGTTCTCATGAGTGGTCTTGAGATTTTCATACTTACATACTTACATTTGTAGTTGGGAGCAAGTGGAAGATATGACTAGACTGTTAACTAACTAAAAAGCTGAATGCATAACCTAACCTTTTATATATCTAAAAATAGTAATAATACCCTATAACAAAGCTCCTAGAAATCCTTTTGCAGCATCTGAATGGAATGTCACAATAGAAAGAGTTGATGTTGCAAAAAATTTCAGGCAGTTTTGCATTGAACACAGTACCTGGAATTACATTTTTAAGAAGTGCATTTACTTTAGGGTGGTCTTTGCAGCCAGTTCTATGCTATTTGTTCCCGTCCACCTCCTCTTTATCTTTCACAGGTCTCTTGTTTTCCCTCTGTATGAGTAACATAAACCTATTTATGGACTGAGGAATTTTGCTAATTGCTAGAAACTGTTTTTTTGTAGAGATTTTCAGCAAGACATACTTTGATACTGCATATGTATTTGTAGTAGAAGTACATTCAATAGAGACATCTCTATGCACATTTCAGATATGCATGCGTGTTAATGTGGTTTTTTTTTATTAATCTCTTTGAAATTCCACCATCTCTTCCTATGATTTTCTCATTCTTAAATTGCTCTGGTGGTAGAGCCTGCTGAAATCAGCCCTTTTTAAAATACACAAAGCAATCTGTCATCTTCTACACAGCACTTTGGATCTCTCCAAAGTGTCTGTGACTGTCTTAGCATCTCTAAAAGAAAAGAAAAGAAAAAAAAAGATGTTAAGAATTGCAAAGTTAATGACTAATCAACAGTGTCTGGTCCCCATCCTCGGGACATCTTGTAGAACAATCAAGCCCTGCTCTGTCATAGTCCCAAGCAATGATTGCTTCTGCATCCTATGAGACATGAGGCACTAGGGATGAAGATGGAACACCTCAGCAGCTAATTAAACAAGGCAACTTACAACTAAAGTACATGCCTGGCTAAATAGGCTGGAGTGCAGAGTCTGTCGAACTGATCTGTCTTTAAGTGCTTTACACCCTTCACTGTACCTGGTTGAACATTAACATCCCAATTTTGCTGATTTTCACCAGTATCCTGCCTCATGCAGAGAACTAACTGAAAGAAGACTGGTATTTTTTGTAATGTAGTTTCTTGATGCATTATCCTAAAAAAGACATCAATCTTCACTGTTGCAAAGAAACAGCACAAGATGTTTTAAACATTTTGAAGGGAAAATGCACTGTCTGTACTTTCCTATTTCTCTTCTGCTACTTCCTCTCTCATTGGGGTGTATGTTTTTGTAAGAATTCAGTAAAGAAGCTTCTTTAAAAAAAAAAAAAAAGGAGAAGAAGAAGAATAGTAACAAAGTAAATTATGTGTTCTTCCTTGCTTGTTCACAATTTTTCTGGCCTTTTCTGTTGCTGAACCTTTTAAAATCCTTATCTGCACATTTCAAAGACCACCAGACATATTTCTGAAGAGCAAGTGAAGAGAACTTGGATAAATCCGAAGCAAAAAGAAACATGGATAGAGAGCTTTTCCTGAAAGCATTTTATCTTCATCTCCTGATCCTGTGTGGATCAAAAGAAATACACGTGCCCTACTTAAAGGAATATTTGCTAGCAATAGACATTGAAAAAGGGCTGTGGTTTTTTCTTTTTTTAGTTGGTGGTTTTTGTTTGTTTGTTTTTTTGTTTTTACCAAAAAATACAGATGTGGAAGTAGAAATGCATAGGAAAGAATAGCATCAAGAAGCTCCAACTAGTGTGGCTGTGAATAGTGATGATCTTTGCGAGAAGAGATCACAGAATGAAATTCCAAAAGTTGGTGGAAAAGTCTGTGCTGTAATAGAAAGATGTCAATGTAGAGATGGAGTATTTAGCACATTTGGTGTGCTTACTGTGATTACTGGTGTCTGAGCAGAAGTGAAAATGAACTTTTCTTTTCTATTGGTAAGGTTGTGCTTTTATCACTAAACAACTGCCTTAAATTATCCGTTGTCCTTCAACAAGGGAATGTGTGAAACACATGGAGTGTACAGTATTGAGGTGCAGGTCTAGACCAGCTTGATTCTTGGTGGAAGAGGAAAGACTTCTCAAGATGACTGGAGATTTTGGAAGATTTTGAAGGAGAGAAACATGAAATATCTTTCACAGCAATTGATATTGACTGTACAAATGAAACAGTCAATATCAACAAAATTTGTTGATATTGATATCATCAAAACAACAGTTTTGAGCTGTTGTTTTTTTTTTTAATGGAAGATTCTTACCATCTATTGGGTGTGATGTGATTTTTAAGGAATGAGAGCAGTTACCATGAAACATAAACATGGATGTGCAGCTATCCTGCACATAATCACTAGCTGTCAATTTGATATGGTAGAAGAATGTAGCATATATGGCAGGATGGATGAATAAAAATTGAAAATGCGCACTCATTCAGGAGCCCTTTCAGGGTATGTTTGGTAGTCCTACAATGTTGTAATTAATGACACACATTTCTGAGAGTTCATGAGTGAGCCTGGGAACTGAAGCCTGGCTTCAGAATGGCTTAGGCCACTGAAGATTCAGCAGTCTCTGAGATGAAATCAGAACATCCAGCTAATATCTGAGCAATGTGTGGACTCCAAGCCTTACTCTATGTGCTGTGATACTGTTCCATACTCACTTTCACTCTTCTCTTGCTCCATCTTGTAGCTGAAATGGGGAAGTTGGAATGTGCCATTACTGCTGAGGAGGCACTTTGAGCTGTGGAGGTGGGGGATGGAGGTGTCTTGGACAGAGCCAAATAGAGCTTTCGCCATATGGCAACAGGCAAACCTGTTGCACAGAACATGGATGCAGTTCATCTACCTCCTGTGCTGAGAATGTGTATTGTACAGAAGGAGTGGCCTCTGCACTGTTTTTTTTACTGAAGAACACTCTGAGCGAGTTCCTGCCTGAGTAAGTTGACAAGATTCTGGTTTTGTAGCATAAATGCTTCTGACCAGTCAGTTTTGTCTGCAAGAAGTTACCTGGGGTTTGTATATCTTTCAGTCCTCAAACTTCTATTTCTATTTTTCAAAGCTGAGGTATTTTAAAGCTGCATTTGACGACAAAGACCTTTTATAGAAAATGTTAGGTAAAATGAAACCTAACTAAACAATTAACCAAAGAAATAAACTATAAAAATACTGACATAGGTTAAAGTCTGGAAGTGCAGATGCATCGTTGCAGTATTTCTCATCCTAATTGTCTGTTTAACTTTTCTGTTAGATCAGTGAGAAAATGCAAATTGTTATAATTGGAATGAAATTGGAGTTAATTTATATTCTAAGTAGATGAAGTGATTTCTGAATGTTTTCTCCACTCAAAAAAATGCCTTTTGAGATGAAGAAAATGCAGCAGCTTTCAAATACACGGTGATATTCCTGCTTTTCAGTAATTCAAAATGAAAAATGCTCCAACTGACCCTGAAGCTAAAATAAAAGCACACAGGGTTCATTTGTCCTTCCCCCTCTGCCCCCCCCCCCCCCCCACCCCCCCCCAAAAAAAACCCCAAAAAACAACCCACACGACATCAATAAATATATTTTTTAGTACATATATAATTATTTACAAGTCCTCTTTTGCTCCTGCACTACTTTCTTAATATGAAACAAAATCAATAACAAAACTAGTAAGCAGAGGATCGATTCCTCCTGACTTTATTCAGATTTTGCTTCCTGTTTTGTCTGGTGCAAAACTAGCACCAGGCTGAGCCAAACAACACTTATTTGTTCAGTTGAAAGCACCTTTAAAATCAATTGATCAGCAAAGTTTTCAAAGGCAATAAGGTGTTGAATGACCATGTATCTTTAAGCAGGTGGAGATACTTGATCATTCTTCATTAGTGTAGGTTACTGCCCAAACTGCAGTGCACAGTGAATGTGTCTCTACAGCTTACTCTTACACCACTTGCATTTCAACTTTGGGGAGAGCGTGATGTAAGTAAGCGGAGAAGCAGTGATCCAGATGGACACTGGAACTCAGTTTTGGTCTGAGCACTGAATGTGCAGACTTTGGCTGATAGCAGTTAAAGTTTTCTCATTGCACTGATATTCAGTGAAACCACTAACGTAACCCTGAACTGACAGAATTAGAAGTGGAATTAGCAGAATGCTGCAAGACAATATTTCATTTCCTGCAAATGTTTTTCCTGTTAATAAATGTCTGCCAAAAAGGACTCTGTGGGGCAAGAATATCTGAAGATACGCAAAACTTGAAGAAGCACTCTTCCATGTTGCTAATGACTTGGTCAGCTGAGAGCATGAAGTACAGCTCATTTTTGTTTGTTGTTAGGCAAAACATGCTTGATTCCTAAGTGTAGAAAATATGAGTTTTTGATATCACTACTTAGTCTAATTGACTCATCTGAGTCCTTTTTGAACCCTATGATTCATCATTTTTCAAATTAGTAGGGACATAGGTAGGATAATCTGTGGATATAATCAGTAGAACATTCTCAATGCTTTCCACTGTAATGGATTATCCTGTCATTTACAGTATCTCTTATTTCTGTTATTATCTCAGCTTCACATCCCAATTAAAAGCCTCATTAGTTCATTCCTGAGGAAGCTGCCCCTCTGCGTTGCTGCTGACAGCTGAAGGAAGTGTGTCAGCTCGCTGTGTAGAGCATTATTTGCTTGAAGCTGGCAGCTCACTTTAGCATAGCCATCCTCCTGCTACACAGGAGATACTTAAGTGTCAAGTGTTTTCAGGCCATCCATCTTCTTTGGTTGTTCCACCCACCCATGCTCGAGCCACATCCACCAGTGCCGGTGCCCCTCTCTGCCTTCCCTTTGTCATTATGTCATTGTCAGTTGTTCAGTTTACTCAGTGATTAATCATCATTTGGAAGGTTCTGCTGGGAGAAAACAGAAAAGGGGGTATTACTGCAGGTGGTTTCTCTCTGATTAGTTAAAGCCACAATGGCCAGCTGCTGAGTCTTTGTTTGGGCTTCTTCTGAAGATTGCATGAGCTTTTTCCTTACCAGAATTTAACTGGGCTGCTAACTGCAGGGCTGCCTTGGGTATCCCACTGCTGGATGTTGAAAATTAGACCTGTTAAGCTCAGCAGATTCGGGCTGGTGTAATGGAGGAATCAACTCTTCTGCAAAGATTGATAGAGGTTTTTTTTTAAGGAGTCCTTGTTCTGTGCTCTCACTAACCCTGGTATGGGTTTAGCAGCAGAGCTTTACGCTGCTTGTCCAGAAGCACCTGCCTGGATGTTTTGTGCGTGAAAGACATAACATTACGCGGAAGTTCAGTATCACATTCTCCTTTCTATTTATTTGTATCAACTTTGTGATGAAGTAATAGTAATGTAGAATAACCTCTGAGAAGGAGGAATGGTAACATTCAGAACTGTGGTGAACAAGAGAACTCTTTGAAATTCTGCTTGTGTCTTCTGCACAATGACTTGAATGCAACTTTTTCAACATCTAAAGAGTTAAATGTTCCACATATTGTCTCTTCTTCTGCACTTTGTGACAAGCATTACTTACCAAAACTTATGTTCAGCTAGAAACCTGGCTGATGACAGTAACAGCTATTCCATGCTTTCAGATCTGTTAGCTTGCCTGAGTATTAAATTGCTCTTCATATTTCTCTTGCAGATTAATATTTCTTTTTATGCTACAGCAGCTTTTAATGTCATCAAAAGGAGATGAGATGAATAAGATATGTGTGGGAGGATGAAGCAGTGGTCACTCAAAGTATCCTGCTGTTTACTCTGGCTGCAGAGTTTATAGTCCCTCCCACAGGGCAGCTGGCACTGTGCTATGGTTTTAGTACTTGCATTATTTGCAATGCGCAGCTTCCAGTCATGAAATGACAAACCCTGAGCATTCAGGTAAACTTGTAGCTGTTGTATTCTGGTGGACAGATTCGTTAATATGATGGGGTAACTCTGAGCAACACAGTGAAAGGCTACTTTTTTGCATGCTTGCTTGCTGTTTGTTTTATAATATGAGTAAGAAAGGGTGGCTGGGTGATTAACTGTGGGTGGAAACAGCTTGAAGCACAGATAGATATACTGAAACCTGAAGAAGATACAGACAGGGGATTAGGTGCTTGCACATTTAGCTGAAAGCATCTCTCAGTTTTTGTGCAAAAGGCCTTTCTATTTGGTATTTTTCACCCTGCTTGGTAAGGGCGCTCCTTCACATATTCTCTACATGCAGGAAGTGAAAGGCAAGAAATCCAAGGCAAGCAAATAGTGGTGGTGAATGAGATAGCTTTAAGTAGTTTGTCAAGCAGACCTGCTATTCGAGCGCAACTGGGTATGGCCATAGTGAGCATTCCTCTGCTTGGGAATGATTTCCCGGGGGTGTTTCAAAGAATAAAAAAGTAGCCTGCATGCCCTTTATTGTCCCAAGGCCTAAGCTAGGACATTTCGGGGGAGGGAAAGAGATAAGACCGGCCAGCAATTGCATGTATGAGACTGTACACGGGCCTGTGTCCTCACTGAGAATGCAAGCATGGGTGGTAGGTAATGTGCTAACAACTGCTGTTGTAAGCTGCACCGGTATGTCTTTGATTCTGGGGAAATCAGGAGTCAGATGAAGGGGAGAGAAAAAGAAAAACAGGAGATTTGCCTAAGAATCAGAAGATTAAAAAAAAAAAAAAAAAGTTATTTGAGGGTTTAATTGCTCATGTTCTGAGCTTCTGGAAAGTGTCCATCTAACATTTCTCATAAGACAGTATTTCGAATAATGAAAACAGGGAGTTTTTCTCAACAACACATCTCTAGAGGGATGAACACCTTGAGGGTAAGTACCAAAATACATGTGGCTTCCAGTAACATCTCAAGGTCTAGTAATACCTCTAGCTGTCAGTGCAGGAGGGCTCACCTGCCCAAATGCACAGGTAGAGCCCCCTTACAATTTGTGTTCCTGCAGCAGCACACACTCTTGTATCACTGTGTACTTACACAGGTGGGGTGTCCCTATGCAAAACAGGAGATGTTTGAGTTTTTTTCAGCTCTAGGTCATTTTACAGTCCAAAATGGGAGTATGCAGAAAAAAGTGTGGCAAGAGAAAGCACTGAGAAAGTGGTCTTACCCATCAGGAAGGCTTTTCTTCCAGAAATTGCCTGGGACACACCAGGGAAGGAGCCTCCCACAACCAGGTAGTTCTGGTCTTGGCCCTTCTTTGCACTTACTCAGCATTACAAGAAAAATCTGGCTGTGAAACACTTGTCACTCACAGTATTCATGTTTTGCCAATTGATATGTGACTCATGCTATTTCGCAGCTGTTTCAGAACCTTTTGCAACTACTTGTTTATTGATGTATTAAAAAAAAAAAAAGTCGATGAAAAGGCCTAGACAGTAACTGAGCTTTTTAGAGACTTACTCACAAGAAAGTGCTATGGAAAAGAACTGGATCATGTTTTTAGGGCTCATGTGAGTGCTTCAGATAAAGTTCACAATGTTGGCTGCAATTTGTTTGTCATGAAATATAAAAAAATGGTAAAGATGGAGGCACTGAGGAGCTATCTCGAAGCCCCTTGCCCTCATGGTTCTTCCCCTTTTTTATCATCCCCCAACCAGTGCGGAGGAGCAGGACTCAGCAAACAGCAGGGGCTGGGGCTCCTAGGACACAAGGGACCTTTCCCCTTTGCAGGAGCGGGTGACCTGTTTCTCCCAACAAAGCAGAAGGCTCCAGGGGGGATACCCAAATGACATCCTAGCTGTTGGGGTCAGCATCAGCTTGTCATCAAGAGGTCAGTCTGCTTCTTCTGTCCTGCGTTTGTCAGTAGCTGCAGGGTCTTCAGCATGGAGCCATGCAGTCCCTTCAGTCTTAGGAGCTGGGAGAACCACAGAAACTGCTTACTGCTTTTGTGTTGGGTGCTCAGAGCTTTGCAACATCAAAATTTTCCCATTGTGATTATTTGTGTTCACTCAAGCTTTATTGAGTGCATCATAAAACTAGGTTAATGTGTCTTCACCACTAGGGTTATTGTTTTTTAACCAAGTTACAAAATTAAGTGGACTTTGAATGCAAGCACAGGCTAAACCTCAGAGTAGGTTAATTTTTAAAGCATAAAAATCTCCCTAAAAAGCACCTAAACTGCCAAGAATATGTTTTAAAAGTAGCATTATTCTTCTAATTGTTTTATTATGAATAATTTTTAAAAGATAGGCTTAAAAGAAAATATACTTGAAAACAAAAACAAGGCAGAACAGAGAGATCAATGAAGCAGGCTGACTGCACGCAGCAGATGCTAATTTTAAAAATGTCAAAATAATGTAACATTAAATACGCTAAAGAAACTTGTTCTATTCTGACTTATACTAGAAAATCTGTACATACTGAGATTTCAGAAGGTGATTGCTTTTGTTACTTGATTAACGCTGATAACATGTCTGGTGTTGTACCATGAGCTCTATCTACCCTGTTGTTAGTAGCACAGCTGCATCAGTTTAAAGATTATACTAAATTAATGTATGGCTGTAGGTGACACGGTGTCCAGTTTTGACATAAATGTGCATTCCAGTCCAGTGCCTTTCGAACTCTTTGATGCTTTCCACAGACCTCCTGTTCGCTGGAGCCATTTTGGGAATGGGGTGTGATGCTGTGATTAACTCTAGAGCAAGCAGCTATTTTTAGCATTTACATATTTGCTGTAGAGCAGAGCCCAAGATTTCATTCAGTTAGAGGAAATCTGAACTGATTTGGTCATGTAATCCATGTCTGAAGAACAGTGGAATATTAAAGGAGCGTCGTGCTTCAAAGTGGCAGAAAAGCCAATGATCCTACTGTCCTCTCCTTTTAATTATGATTAAACCAAATATGTGCACATAATGGAAAGATAAATTTTTGTGTTCTCTATTTCTTACCATTCTTCTACTTTGCTCTTTGGAAACAGTATCTTTCTGGAAATAGTATTTAATTGTTTTTGTCCGCTTAGACTTCATGAGGTGAAGCTGACTTATGTGGCTGTGGGTCAGCACTGCGTGCACGTTACTGTAGAGCTGAGACTTCCACTTTGTAGCTAGTGATTCAGTCCTCTCACCACTTCCTATGTGCCAAACTGCACAGTGTTAATGGCACTGAATTTTTCACAGGTGGGAACATCTTAATAAATTGAAGAATTTCATCTATTCATATTTTACTAACTAAAAAGATTTCTTTTTTTGAAGTTATTTTTATAGTTTCTAACAGTGTCTTTTAGGATTGTATAACAGTACTGTATAAATCCTCAAGTGAACTTGTTAATGCATATCAGGTTCATCAGCACACAAATAGCTTTTGCTGTGTGTAGTAGACCCACCATGTTTTGAGTGCTGGAGCAGAAAAGTAAAGTCATTTGTTTTTGTTCATTTCCACACTCTCACTACTCAATAAGTTCTGCTTCTGTGTTCTCCACTGTTGATGTAATTTTGATTCTTGGGTGATGAGTCAAAGAACAACTTTTGGCTTCTCACATAGTGAAGAAAAACAATTGGTTCACTGAACATCATTATCTTTATGATACATTAATTATTAATGAAAAGATGAATATGGACCAAAAGTACAAAGTCTTCTTAATTAAGGGTAGCTAAGAGGACAGTTTTCTGGGAACAAAAGAGCAATGAAACGTAAATGTTTTTACAAAAATATGCACCAGGAAAATATTTGTAAATGCAGTCATTGCGAAAACCAAGAATTATAATGAGCTGAGAACACGAGAGACTTTGAACTGCTTGTAGACAATTTCTGTATAAATACTTCTCCCTACACTGAGTGGCATCTCCTCTCTGTGCTAGTAAACCCAGTGAAAGCTTCTCAGCTATAACAATATCCAACTGGAAAGTGGAATTTTAAGTACATCCTTACAAAAAGGATGTAATTTTGATGGGAAAAATTCAATTTCTTCTTAGATGTAAGAGCTGAATTGTTTAAACAAAATAATCAATTACATTTCTAAGTCTCAATTTCACTTCTGTCTTTTTGTTGTTATTTGTTTTTAGTTTTTTCCTCTGTGATGAATTTCCAAGGCACCATGTTCTCAAACTGAAAACAAAACAAAACAAAACAAACAAACAAAAACAAAACAAAACAAAAAACGCCAAGAAAACAACAGGGCAGCATGAGGGAGAAAATGAAATTCTTTCTCATTCAGCAAATTGTAGCATTTGATGTGAAAATATTTTTACTTCCATATGTTTAAATGTTCAGCTGCTGGGCCAGATCCCTTCCCAGACCCAACACGCGCAGTGGTCTGCTTGCACACATAGAAGCTAGAATAAATAAAAGCCAGCAAACTTAAGAGAATTACTTAGTTATCTGAGGCTCGTTCAAGTGAATATATGTTGCAGTTTTGGGGTACTGTCCTTCAGCTGATAAAATATTTTATGGCAGTGATCATAAAACCACATGTCATTTCCTTTGTTTATATTCTTTTTGAGCTTTTAGAATATGTTCAAGAGATCTTGAATCGTGTCTCCTGAAATGACAAACCTACACAATTCAAGTGTTGTCATACGATAGGTGTGTAGAAGAGCGGAAATCTTGCAAATCCCGCTGGCACCATTGATGCCAATAGCGTTGGCTGGAGGTGCAAATGTTCCTGCCGGAGCTGTTGCAGTGGAAATGTGCACCAGATGAACAGCTGCCCTCCTCACTCAGCAGGCAGATTCAGCATGCCGAAATAGCTGCTACATAAAGCACTGAGAGAAAGGAGCAGATTAACGCTATTTCAGCTGTAAAGTACAGGAAGATGTCTTTCCCATTGTAACTATAAAAAGTATTTTAATATTTACGTAGTATTTATTTCCATCGCTATGAGTGGGGGGCTGAAATACATTGTTGCACATAAAGATTGGAAAATGGCCCGAATATTCCATTATGTTATTTATTCCTTCACAAGCATCCATTACATAGTTTATTTTCCAATTAATCCTAACTATAAAACAAATGTTATTCTCCTTCTCTATCCCCAGCAGTAACTTCCTTCTCATGAAACAGTTTTTTCTTTGTGAGAATTTGTGAGAATTAATTAGATGGTCTTGGTGATTTTCTTGTAATTGTAAGAATAACCATATAACAGCAACTGGCAACTGTGCTGTTTCAGAAAGACTGAATAAAAAGACAAAATTCAGTAGTCTTCAGAAAGATTTTTTTCATGACAAACTGTACTTGTAATGTGTGTTTCTGAATGAGGGAAAGTGGGAGATAAAGAAACTGAAGTGATTTCTTCTTCTTTCTTCACCAGTTGTGGACTATGTCGCCCCTTCCCAAAGTTTCTTTAAAAAGATGGAATGATGAAAGATGATGGAAAAACTGGAAGATGATGAAAGAACTGAAAAGAAGGAAGTTCTTCACATGCATCAACAAGCTATTAAAAGGTAAAAAAAAAAACAAGGAACAAGAATTAATGATTGAGCTGTTCAATGTAGAGGTGTCACAGGAGAGTTCCTTGGGAACCTGTGCTGGTCCTGAGCTATTTTCCATCTTTATAGATTATTGCTTGTGAAGTGGGTGATGGCAAAACAAATGTGCTCACTGATGTGATGTTATTTAGGGCAGATAAATAAAAACACCAAAACAAATAAGGACTTAAAAGATTTACGGAAGACTTTCTTGCTATAGAGTATCTAAGATTCTTCATCTCCTCTATGCAACAACCAGAAGCCAATTGAAAGAAATTTATCAGATTTCAGACTGAAAACAGGCAAAAGCTGTTACTTCTCACAGTGTGCAGTAAAACTCTGGAGGTCACCACCACAGGACGCTGCAGATTGTAACTGGCTTGTATGGTTTGAAAGTAAATTAGAAAAATCAATGGAAGAAAAATTCCTCTGTTAAATAGAAGGACTTCCTTGCTCAGGAATCTCCTGAGCTCCTAATTACTTCAGAGTGGAGAAGTGTACTGTGGACAGAGCACTATTCCTTTATCTTGTTTTACTCTCTTTTTGATAACCTGACCCTGGTTGCAGCTGATGCCTTGGTGTCCTGACTTGTGGTTGTTACTTCCAGGTGATGGCAGCCAGCAGGAAGGTAAAGTAGTAGCTTGCCTTTCCCCGAAGCTAAAATGGGTAACTTATAAGACAGCTGCTTGATGCACTTTCAGAGAGGAAGCATGTAGTGATTTTTGGAAGAAAAAATGTAGCAATAAATATTTAGATAGAGCAATATATATTAAGATGGGAAAAGCCAAGATACTTGAGTATCTCAAGAATTGCCTTGGCTGTTAGTGTTGTCTTTTGCAGGGGAGAGGTGGGTAAAATGCCATCTCACTGCTGTTTCATGGAAAATAATATTTGAGAAGGGAGCAATGTTGCTGCAAAGTGCTGATATAGGTCGTTGCCTGCCACAGTGACTATGGTATGACTTGAGAGCTAGAATTTCACCTCATGTCCTTTGAGGGTGAACCTCAGAAAGAAAATGACTTGTCAGGGCTTTCCACCGTGACAAGACTGACCTATCAAGGCCTACATCCACATGCACAGTCAGTGTGCAGTCACAACCAACTATGAAACCACATCTGAGTGGAGGTTTGCAAGATCAGATCCACAGCCAACCAGTGTCCTCTTATGTTCTTATCTGTGCACAAAAAGGTAATTCCAATTCATGATTCAGTTTTATATTTGCCTTAGGAGAAATGAGAGATCTGAATTACTCTCATGAGAAGAATTAAAATAGATGGGGAATATGTTTTGCACATGTTCTCAAGTATACAGTGGCTTAAAGGTTGAGTTCAGTTGCATAATCCAAGGTCTATATGTCTTGCTGTGCTGAAAACATACAAAGAAGTCTTTGTTTTCTGAAAATTCTCTTTTTTTTTTTTTTCCTTCTTTTTTTTTTTAAAGGAAAATTCACATTTCCTATCTCTTTTGAGCAAGGCTTTGAAGCAGAATGTAGGTCCCAAAGGTGGGTAATCTTAATGCTAATTTACTGTGCAACAATGCGCATTATTAAAAGGACATGTGAATGATTCATCCAGTGAATGAAGAAAAATTATTCCAAATGATTATTGATGAGTTAATCAAGATAGCCACGTCAACCTTCTTTGTCCATTACTGTGAGCAGTATTTCACAATCATAATAATAAGAGCCAAATGTTAATGACTGAGGTAATAAGAACCTAATGAAGAGTAGTGAAAAGTAATCTCTTTAAATAGTTTACAGTTTTCATAATCACTGAAGTGGTCAGTTGGTCCCATGATTCTTCCTATTTCTTAATGTGTGTTTACTATCAGCTTTTTTGTTTTTACTTTCTGTTTTCTTTCTTCATACAGTGACCAGATAGAGAAATTAAAGACCATAAAACTGTATAATAGCATAATAAGCAAATCCCATTTTGTAACATGAATTCTTTCTAAGAGAAAAAGATTTTTCACCTGGAGTTACAGGTAGTTATGAGCCTTCTGCTGCCTTTAATTTCTTCATTAATTCTTTCGTTAAAAATAATCCTTATACTTTTTTAAGAGCTCAGCACGGATTTAAGGTGTATTCAGATAACTAAGATTGTTGACTGCTTCGGTATATTGATTTCTGTGGAAGAACATTTTATTTGCCCTCTTTCCTGGTGTGCTTGTGATACCAAATAAAGAATTCAGGCACTGGTTTGGGTGATTGACCCAGTGAGTAGTTCTACTCAAATTCCTTTTTGTGATTAGTGCTTTTTCCTTGACTGTACACTTGATTTGTCTTTCTCTTTCTGCAGTATCTGAAGCTGTTCTTTCAAAGTATGCTTTTTTCTTCAACATAATATTTGAAAATTAAGTAAAACTCATACTGTTTTGTGTTACATTAGGCCGACAGACTTGCCACGTACTTCTCCTTCAGACTGATCCACAAAGCATCCATCCATCTTCTTCCTTCTTTTCCCGAACAATGGCACTTCCTTGCAGCCTCTAATCAAATTCAGCCCATTAGTGCAAAGGATCAAAAGCCACAAAATTATAAAGTGTCACAGGAATGTCCTGTGTGGTCCCTGCAGTGGCATCAGATAGTAATAAATGAGGTGGGGGTATGTATGTTGTATGGAGAAACAGTTTGGCTTGTACAGAAATGACTTTCTGACTCCATTGGTCTTTTCCAGTTCTCTTCCCTGGACAAAAAACTTCCATTTTACAGGTTCCTGATGTGATTGATTGATTCTGAAGGCTAGATGAAGTACGTTGAGTAGTTTGGCTTCTTACAGTTTGTTAGGTGGGAAAAACATAACATTGTTTTGCCATATGCAACCAGTTCTGATGTGAACAGGTACACAACTTTGTGACGTTGCTCCTCAGACTGCTGGGAGACATTTTTCCAGGCTGAGAAGGACTTTTCATCACCAAGACCAAGCCTAACTATCCTATGTCTTACAGCCCACTCAAGCCTCTTGCACACAGCCCACTCTAGAGGCATTCCCTGTCTCACACCAGTGTTGTCTGGACAGTTGTTGTGAGTTGAGAAGGTGCATGATAAATCCGCCTGCTGAGATGCTGCTTTTCTTGTGGCTCCCCAGAAACTTTTCTTTTGCTTCTTTATGTGACAGACCATGTTAGTGGGAACTACTGAGCCCCAGTGTACTGACTCACTTGGCAAACTCAAGACATTCTAGCATGTGCTTCAAGTGAATGACAGCTGTGGATAATGATGCATATAAAAACACCACAAATAGAATAATAGAAGGGGATTGGTGTTTCAGCAGTGGCTGAATTTGTAATGGTTCTCACTGCAAAAGGATTTGGCAATTATGTCAAATTGAAAATTAAGTTTAAAATCTGATTTCTAAACGTGAAAGTCACAGTATGAACAATTCTGATGTAAAAGGGCACTGTGCTGGCTGAGAGAAACCTTGATCAACGTTCTCCATTTCTGGCTTTTGAGGATGGAAAGAGCTTTGACTGAGTAAGGACTGGCCTGTCATAGAACAATTAAAACATCTGGACTAGTCTCTCCAGTGACGGACTGTAGCCACTCCATCTGCAGAGGCAGGACATGTCAAAGAAGCAGTGTATGGGCAGCTGGTGCCTCTGGTACAAAAATGCCAATGCAGAGTGGGCTAACTCTGGTGTAAGTTCAGTGTAGTTCTGCTGACATCATTAAGTTAATAAAATCTTCTATTCATATACAGTAGATCCAGTGCAGAGATGGCCCTGGCTATTCAGGCAGTGTTGTACTGTAAAGAAGAGTGTCTTCTTCTAAAGGTCTCCAAGATCCATAGATTCTGGATGACTGAATGAGTGTCTGCACAATATTGGGTAAATTGCATGGCACTATAAGAAAGAAGATATTGGGTGAGATAGACCCTACCCTTGAAGGAAGCTGAAACCTTCTGCTCCCACTGTCAGATGCTTGTCTGAGCCATTTGCTTGATGAACAATTAGATAGGGACACTAAATCTTCTGCTTTTTAGAATCTGCCCAGGCTGCAAGCAGACAACTGATCTTCTTTTGTGGTATAAAATACTGTATTCATTTTTTTCAGACTCAGCTCTTTGTGAATATTCTTGGAAATCTGGGAATAGCTGCATCTGCACAAGCATACTGATAATTACAGGAGAAATTTGATGTGTTACTTACCTGCTGCAATAACTTGAGATGGTAGTTGTGAATGAAAAGTGAGAAGGATGATCTGACAACTTTATTATGGTTATTGTTGATCAAGAAGTCACTGCCCACCTAATTGAGAATGTCTTGCTGTTTTCTCCTGAAGGGGAGAACATCTTGGCTTGTTAGAATTAATGGCTTCAGAGTGTACGTCAGAAGTCCACTAACATAGAAAGTAGGGGCAAAATAAAATAAAAAAAAAATTAAAATTATTTTGTGCTCCCCAGGGTATAAACTTATGTTTATGTATACTACCATGACATTAGGTCAGCTGGGTGCTGACATTTTTGCTCTTAGGGGCTTGAAAATACTAACTGCTTTTCCTAGTCCATCAGTTTCTGTTACTAAGCTGAATTTACCCCCATGTGTTTGTATGCACTTGTTAGTCCTGTCTAGAAATGGAGGGAAATGCAAGCTGACTTTTGGAAGGTGTGGCCCATCTGAGACGTTATTGTAAGAGTAACACCAGGCACTGTCACACAGAAATCAGAGGGACCAGCTTGTCCTGGCTTGGCCTTGAAGCAGCTCTTAGAGAGAAGCTTGACTGGCAAGCTAGAGAATATAGGCAGTCCCATCAGTTCAGAGTCTGTCTGAATTCTAGGGCCTGGGAGTTTTGGAAAGAGAATTTCATAACTGATTCTTATTTTATACCACAGACCAGTTTTGTCCAAACATGGCATGTGGTCTTTACCAGAGTGTGGGGAGAGTGAAAATCAGATCTGAAGCCAAGTCCTATCATTTGGAACACTTCGACTAGAAAGAAAATATTATACTTTTATATTGTTTAATATATAAGAGTATGCTCACTTATGCTATTGTAAATCAGCATAAATTGTAAATTAAATCAGTTTGTTTGGACAAACTGATTCAATGGGTATTCCCTAAATCTTAATCTTGATCCTGCTGGGCAGTTTACTCCTTTTCATTTCGTAACATGTTATTTTTCAACAGCATTACATTACCTAAGCTTCTAGTAGGACATTCTAATTATCACTTGGATGAGCTTTGGTTTCCTTTTTGTCTGTTTTCCTTTGCATTATCTGACCTTTAGAAAAGTACCATTAAAATACATTTTCTGCTGTACGTAAATGATTTTAAATGAATTGTTTACTAGATATATGACATTTGCATGCAGTGTGAGTTACTTATGCATGTAAGAAAAGAGATTAAGAGAGTTTTTCTAGATCAGGTCTACAGTATCACATTTCTGTTGGATATCCACCTGCAAATCAGTGGCCTTGTAAGACCTTTGAGTTTTTCTTTACAGGTTTGTCCATTGCTGTGATGCTTATGATTTTACTTTAAACACTTGTTACTTCTTGAGACACTTGTTTGTGAACTTAACCAGAGATAGAACTTGATGCTGAATTCTATTGTATCTGTCTCTTTGAGAGTCGTTAATTTCAACCTATTCATGTTCCCATCTGGTTCCTTCTGAGATTGCTGCCTTCAGTTGAACCAAAGCTTTGCATTTGCACAATATGTAATTACATGTAAATGTATATATTGTTCAGTTCTCATGTTCAATCTGTCTCTAGTAAAGGTATATCTTCCCCCAGGAAAGGAGGTGGGGCAGCAGTGGTGTGCTTGAAAACAACAGTTTGGGGTTGGTGATGGTTTACAGCAGTAGCCTGACGGCATAGTCCTGCTGGAAGACCAGCTCTCTGAACTGCAGGAATTAAAAGCAGGGCTTGGCATCTGAGAGCAGGTGTGATCTATGAGATGAAGTGACCCAGCATGGGATACCTTATGCTGATTCCCTGAAGCCTGGTGTTGAATCTTCATGTCTGACTCTTCCTGTTTTTGAAACAATCTCTTCTTTTTTAATATATCTACTCAAACACCACACATATGCAGTTTGCTATAACCCATCATGAGACAGAATGTGCATGTGAGAAAGATGGAGGTAAAATAAAGTAAATGAAAGCTCTCTCCAAGGATTTTGGACCACTCCAGATTCTTCCAAAGAAGCAAAGGTTGCTGTTTACAAAGTGAGACAGCAATTAGTCTCTTTCTGTCTTCAGGGCTTGCAACTGCAAGGTGCTTATAGAAAATATTTTATTTCTAAATATTTTATATCTAAATTTCTTCACTTCTTGAGTTGGCAGATGTATTTTTGTACATATTCAGACTGGTTCTATGCATCTTCTGCAGGTACCAGTATGTAGTACGTGGTCCTTTCATCCAAGTTGGTTCCCATTTACAGGTTGCATTCAGTTCTTGTCCTTCCCAAAAGGGGATTGGGCAATGACACAACCATGGTAGCCACGAAATGGTAAGCTTCATGCTTGGAGGGGTGTCTCTGTTACAAGCAAATCCTCCATCAGTTTATTTCAGCTGTAATAAAATTTTAGCTCTTTTTCTTAGGGATATATAATCTGGCAGATCATTCAGCAAATTTTCCCCCTCAAGCACACCCAGTCAGGTTCCTTCGTTTTGTTTTGTTCCTGAGACGAGAAGATGACTGTTACAATTTAGCCAGTCTGTATTTTTCCTATATTTGACCATTCCTTTTGCTGAAAGAAAACTACATGAAGTACCACTGAACATAAAAGGGCAGCTTTTGTTCTTCGTGTACTTACTTGGTGGCTGATGTTCATATGTCTTCTCTGCTTCCATTCAAACAAATACCGTGATTGAATCGGCAAATTAACATGACAATGTCAATGTCAAGACCCATTACAATAAAGAGAGAAAGATCTTATTTGCAGAGTAGTTTCTTAACAGCCTGGTTATGGAGGAGCACTTTCCCCTCTGGAACTGCATAGGTCAAGTAATCACAAGGAAAAGTCTGTGGTGATTAATTTGCTCATCTATTTTCATGCTTTTTTTCAAAAGAATTCCCGAGAAGACAACAGAAATGTCATTTATGCAGCTCCTATCACAATCCTTTAGCATATTTTTTACAGAAGTTCTTAGAAAAACTGGTTTTTATTCCTACAGTTTTGTTCAGTGACTTTAACTGAGGCAGACTGGCACAGGCAATGAACTTCAAAATTTTCTTTTCTTTTCTTTTGAGGAGGATGTGATTTGGCCATCTGAGGATCTCTCATCTGGCTTTGTCAAGCTTTCAGCTGGATCTGAAGGCCGCATCCTGTTCCAGCTGTATCTGCACAAGGTTTGTTAACGTGATTTCATTGTGCTCACCTGAGTGACAGAGTTGTTTTTTAATGCCCTCACTTAATCATAAAGATATTTAAATGTTTCTCCTCTTGATTGTGGGGGTTTATATGTTTGCTGACTCCTGTGATTTTTAATCTGGGAAATACCATTGTCAAGTCAATGGAGCAGTAGTGTCTGTACTAAAATGAAGTGATCAAAACATATTCTTCACATTTATACAGGTGACATAGCAGGACTACATGTTTAAGCTGATGTTAATTGTCTTCAGGGTACATTTGGCAACACCATGTTTTGTACTGATTGTATTTAGCTATAAAAGTTTCTTGGTATAACTGTTGCTGGAATAATGAGCAGAAGAAAGTACATTCAGGCAAAAGACCTAAAACTATCCCTTGGATCCACTCTGCTGTGTCTTGAGTTTATTTTGGGGAATATGTTCAGGGTGTTGCAGTGTCTAACCTATTTATTTCATGCAATTTTAACAAAAAACAATCAACTTCCTTTATCTTTGCAGAAAGGTATCTTCTGTTTTATCATGGCTGAAAAAACTAAAGTGAATGCTGGTGCTTTACAGTGCTGAGGCTGCTGCAGGAGGACATCAGTGGGGAAATTTGCCTGTGGATTTTCAAGAAGGCTGAAGATGAGCAGTGCTGGTAAACCTGAGCCATCGGCTGACTCCTCATCCCAGAAAAGTGTTCCAAGTTCATCATTGCTCCTCAGGAAGGTAATTGATTAATTCTAAAATTAATTATTTGAGGGTTTATGAAATTGGAATAAAAAAAATAGGCAAGATTTGAATACTTATAAAACAGATTTATTTCAGGAATATATTGTTTGAATAAATCCTCATTAATTTTCATCACTCTGTCTGGGGAAAATACCCTTCTATAAAACTAGTTTTAGTCTTCTTCACTGTCCCCTTCTTTTTGCTTCTTTTCTCTCTGACACTAAACTTTTTGTACAGTCCCACCAACACACCATAGTAGCAACATAACAGTGCTTTCCAAATACAGTTACACTGAGGATGTCTGTTTCTGATGGTTAATACTTGATTTTGTTGCTCTGTTAGCCCCTCCTCTTGAAGTCGTGTGGCTGTTCTGTCATTTTTGTAAGATGTGCATTTGTATATGTGTATATGCAGAGGGAGTCCAGCCCTTTGGTCTCTGTGTGCCACTATAATGGATGTTTGGTTGTGAATTGAATGGATACAATAAATATCACCCCTTTGATAATCAATGGCACAATGGTTTTTTAACTTTACAAAACCGAACTGTGTTTTGGTAGCAATAAAAGGTATATTTCTGGTAATAGATTTTATACTCACTGTGCTGTGATTCTACATATGCTGAATCCTATAGTGTTAGCTGGTTGGGTGTTTTTTTGTTGTTTTTAGTAAGATGTCATGGCTTTTCTGTTTAGTTGTTTAGCTCTATTTAATTGTTCAGTGTTATATTTTAAACTGCACTGAACACAACAGTTGTAAAGAAGAAGGAATTAATAAAATGGAGTATTTTTCATTAGGATTAAAAAAAAAACAGCAAAAAACAGATGACTTTTTAAAAGGCTGTATGCTGCAATCTCCAAAATGCTCAAGTTGTTGTCGTGTGAACTCATTTGTGAGCAGGAAGACAGAGGACTCGAGTGCCTCATTCCATAGTGTGAAATGAAGTTTGTGGGTGGACTTTTCACAGGCCTACATTGTGCTTTGTCTCCTTGTGACACGCTGGTTAAATGGACAGGACGAGCCTTTGTAGCTTTGCAGTGTCCCATTGTTATTGAGCACATGAGAGCAGAGCAGCGCTGGTGCAGCTGTTCATTAACTGGAGATTGGAAAACGTGGTGCAGGGCAAACCAGAAAATGCTAAATCATAGTTTTGAATCTGAATCTCAAAGATGCTTCTGGCAACGTGATACACTCCCTTTCCTTAAAAACACGATTACCTCTAATCCTCATTGTGTGACACTGCAGATGGAGACAGTACTGAACATCTATTAGCAATTCAGATATGCAGGGCTGAGACCAAAGTTTTGATCTTTTATGCTTTCTGAGGATGTCTGAAGAGTATTTTTGGCCTGGGGGTTTTACACAGACCTATTTGTGAGAAATGCTGAGCTCCCGTTTCTTTTCTTTCTTCTTTGCTGAGGGTGGGGTTCTGAAAGCCACTGCTGAAAACTTCAGTTGTAGCCTGTCTTTTTGAAGTAGTTGCATTTAAAATACTTCGTGAGCATAAAGTATTCTAATTTCCTCTGGAACAACAAGCATTTTAACAGTAGCCGAGAGGGGACCAGCTAGCGACACTTCATGCACGCTCCCCAGCTCATAATATCATACCTCAGGGTAACACACATGTTCTGTCTAGCTGTCCTGGACATTAACCATTACCCCTGTCATTAGGGAAGAAGGAGGGGGTTGACCTGGACTGCAGGCTTGGGATATTTACTGGAAGGTTAAGATGTTCTGCCACCTTGAATGAAAGGCTATCAGGTGCTTTTGTTGTTCACAGAATCCTAGAGCTGAATGGCCACTGTCATGTAGGACAAGCAAACTGAGGGGTCCAGAGGATGTCATGTGTCTGTTCTTCTGAGGCATTTCAGATGTCCTGGAAAAGCCATTAAAAACACAAGAATACCATACTTCATTCCTTGTGCAGACAGCAGAGCTGGGGAATGCTGTTTTGGGGGCATTTTAATGCTGGTCCTGTGAAGTCTAGATGTTTTTCTGGCAGGTCTGTGTTGATGGTTGGAAAATTGAGTTTTCCTGTAAACTGGAAGGTTTGTTTTGTGGATGCTCCCAGTTTTATCACGGCCATTGAAATTTTGTTAATGTGGACCAATTTGCCCTTGCTATTATTTACTCATTAAGTGCTTTATTTCAGAAGCAGCTATCATAGAACAAGGTGAAAATATCAATCGACATGTTGATCACGGAGAAAGCAATCTGTCACATACATTTCTTCTGCTGAATGCTTACAAATATGGGACTCGTGAGATGGCACTCTCTGTTGCTTTGGCTGTTGTGTGAAAGATTAAAGCTTGGAACAGTTTGTTTGATGGATTTCAGTGTAGCAGAGTCCTTTGCTAGTGTGTGACCAGCGGCACTGAGACAAAGGATGATCTTCAGAATGTGTTAATTGTTGGGGGATCCGGGGGCAGCATTCACAGAGGTGACAGGAAAGGGTCTGTCCCAGCTCAGTGGGTAAGTGATCTCCCTGCAGGAAAGAGCAATCCTGCTTTTACGTACCTGAGTTTCTTATTTGCTCATGATGTGACAGCATAAAAGGCAATCAAAATTAGTTAACATATCCAATCTTTTCTTTTTCTTGATAAGTCTTTTCAGTTACTGAAAACTATTGTGTTTTCCAACATTAAAATACTGCGCTGAGTTATCAGTATTCTAATGTACTCTTTCATGTTCAAAATGTGGAAGGGAACTCCTAGAAGATGACTTCCTGTCTCTAATTTAGTAGCTTATGCGTCCATGATACCTCTCAGAAAAAGAATCTCAGAAAAGGGTATGGTCAGTGTGCAGAGTATGAAATAGTATATCACACTGCCTTACAGTATTATTTTCCATTAATGAAAAGGTTTAAAACTCATAAAATAATTATGGAAGTATTAATCAACAATTTTACTAGAGAATGCACTCATGTCTGTATTTTCTTTTCTTCTTATGATCAGAAAACACTTCTCACAGAAACTCTGTCAGTGCTTTTATCTCTGTATAGGGTCACCTGGAATGACCTCAGAATTTCCATACGAGCAGTAAAGAACTGTGCTTTCCAGTGCCAGACTTGCTTTCTGGTCCAGCAAGTATAGGAACAAGTGCTGAGCTCTTGCTGTTGTGAATTGCATATTTATAATTTTTAAAACACCTATTTTTAGAGGCAAATTAAACTCCTTGGACAGGATTCACAAAATTACTCAGGTACTTAAAATGCACATAAACTCTAGCTGGGTTTTTTAAAATAAGCATTAGGACTCCAAAATACATAACTGCATCTTTGGGCCAAGACTGACCCTGGTTCACTTCTTGAAGATGGGATTTAGGAGCCACTGTCTCTCAGAGAGATAAAAGCAAATATTTTCTTGTATAAAGCTAGGCTTGAGAAGGCATATGTTGTAGTGTTTTATTTCATTTGGCTGACGTTTACACCATGCCTTATATTCTGCAGCATGTGTGCAGCTGACTGAATTTCAGCACCACGTTTCCTGAATCTGCGAGCTTTGTGCAAAAAAAAAAAATAAATAAATAAAATGGCAGACTTCACTCATTATCAGTGTATGAAAGTTCTTAGAAGCTGCCTGACACATCACCCAAAGTCCCTTAAGACTCAGCAGGTCACCTTGGTCTTGCCTGGGCTCTTACAGCAAGCAGCTTTAAGCTCCCTGTTGTGATGTCCCAAGCTGTCTGCAATAGCAGCTTGGGCTTGTGTGTAAAGCCTTTCCTAAGTGCTAAATACTCCTGCGATTCTCTTAATATACTTTGTAGAAAAAAATATCCCATCTTTCGACTAATCTTAAACCATCTTTGGACTTATTTTCAGTCAGGAGAAAAAGCCAACCTTCCTATGGCCAACACAGTTGGAATACAGGTTATACATAACTCATTTTTGGAGTTCCTGGCACTGCCAGGACAAAAGGTTTAGGGTTCTCAACTGCCTTAAGGTTCAGCTGTTGCAGTATCTCAGAGCAATCTGAATTATCCTGACCTGATGACTGAATTAGGAATAAGAACTAAGTTTTTCTAAGTTCCTACTACTTTGGCATAATTTGGGAATAATTTGAAGCAGAATATATTGAAGTTGTGGCTTTGCAGCCACTGTTTCATTGCAGATGTACCCATTGCATAAAGAAACGTTTGCTATGGTTAGAAAGTATGTTATATCTGCTGAAGTGACAATATGTTTCTTAGAATTAATTTTAAAAGTAAATCACCAACAGAAGCGGATGTGCAATTTGGTGAACAGAGGCTGAACTGTGCCATGATGCACGTGCAGGCAGCACCCACTGCTCAGCATCTGCCATGAACAGGTGATCAGCCTGCAGTGCTCTGATGTACAGGTGAGGACACAGTGTAGGAGAGCACCCCTGATGCTGTGCTGCAGCCAGGAGCATCTGTCGCCTGGCAGGCCGATCCTCTCCTCAATCGAAGGAGTCCTATCTGAGAGCGTGTGCTTTTAGCAGTGCAGAGATTTTATGACACACAAATGGAGAGCACATGTTCTGCTATAAAGAGTAATTGGATGAGGATCTATCTTCTGGAACTCTGAATGGAGAGTTCTGATTTGCATGCGTAAGTATGATTTGTACTCCAGTCCAGTGCATCACTTAGATGTGTGCTTAATTGCAAGTCTCTGAGCTGCTCTGAAGAAGACACTTGCAAAAGCGCTTGTGGGAGTACAGTACCAGTGAGAGTTGAGGAAGCAGCCTCATGGATGAATACATGGGAATGGTGTCTTCGTAAAGCGCACTTTCATTGAGTTCTTACTAAAACAACAGCAACCAACCTAATAAGAAGATAGAAATAAAATAAGGGAGGAAAAAAAAGAAGAAAAGATTGCCTATAGTAGAATAAAAATTATAACGGCAGAGAGGTGAACAAAAAGCCTGGCATTCTTCTGGTATTCAACAGTCTTCGTAACAATGCAGATTGTTCTATGGTGATGTCAGCCACCCAGAATATTTAGATCAGCATTGTGGAGATCCATGATGCCACAAGAAAATTTATAATCATGGCAAAAATGGAATGAAATTCAATCTCCTTCCTTTTTACGTATTTGATCTTGAGTGGCATGTTATGTGACAGGACTGCAATTAATATCTCTAGTAAAACAGAAGGCTTGTTAAATTGGTCTCATTATGGTTGTTGAGGTTGTGTGACACTGGTGAAAGGGATTCCCCCATTATCTGTGTTTGACACGTATTCCTAATCAACTGGGCCAAGTCCGCTTTATCAAAGGGCTGTCACATGAGTGGAGACAATATTTATTTTGGCTTGTACTATTAAAGTAAAAAATGAAGGTTGCATTGGCAAACACACAATCTTCTGTCACAAATGGCCACACTGAGCATTTATTGAGGTGCTCGCTTTCTGCAAATGTGATTCTAAATATAGCCCATTTCACCTTTCGGTACCAAGGATGCAGGACACTTGGTTTTCTCAAAACCACTATCTTTAAGGCATGTTTGTTAAATCAAATTTAAACCGACTGTGAGGATATTTCTCAGTGAAGAAGTGCTAAAGGGCAAGATTACAATCAATTCTGCAATTTCCTCCAAATTTAATAATGAAAAGAAAATCAGCAGCCCTGCATATCCAGCCTCAGAAACGTGTTAGCAATGCATTCTCCTTTCTTTTAAGAGATCTTAATATGTATCACAGTATTGTCTTATTTATTGAAAACATTCTGAACACTTAAATATATACATATATATATATGTGTGTGTGTGTGTGTATCTCAATACTGAGTTTGTCAGAGATACAGGCATTTCCTCTGTTTATAGAACTGTTCATAGAAAATTGAGGAGACCTTTAATGGAGGTGAGTCTTTTGGATTTAGAAACATCAATATGCAAATATGGAGCTTCGTCAACATCAGTCTTGAAGAGATCTCCATTTTTGTACTATTGCAGCATTGTGTGTTCAAAAGAAACATCTGTGGTTGTAATGCAGCTTCATGTTTGTATGAAATACTGCTTCCTTCAGTCTCCGAACTAAATGCTCTTATTTAAGTAAGAACTTTTGGATAACAGGTAAATTCGTACAATACATATATAACCTATGCAAATGCTGCAGAGCTATTTTTGATATTTCATCCTTTTCCTTATGTATGCTCTGTCTCTGTTACCCTAGGGGATGGCTCCTCATACTCCAGTAATACAAAGCGGTTTCTGATTTGTGAGAGAAGATGGGAACTGGGAAACAAGGAATTTGACAGTGCTTCTGCCAAGCTGTTGAAACGATGCTGCAACACCCCAGTCAGGACCGAATGCTGAGAGAGCAACAGAGAAACGAGGTGTGAGGGCATTATTGGCCACATGAGACTTTCTTTAGTTGTTTAAACCCTTTTTTGTTTGTTTTTTTGTTTTCAATGTCAGTGTAATTCCTTTTTTAGATTACCATGAAACTGAGAGAACAGTGATCTACATCTTGCCACAGGCTCCCTGATCCAGGAGTACTGGATATTGGCTGATAGCTGAGGCAAGGTAAGTGAATCAAGGAGAAAACAAGTATTCTTCCTCCCCAGAAAGGTGTGGAAGAATATGATTGCTACAACCCTTACCATCACAGGGGCAAGGTAAGGAGATGTGAGTGCTGAATCTGAACAAAAGCACTCACCCAGAGTGTTTGGAAGAGGTTTTGCAGGAGAGACATTATAAGCACAGCTTATAACTCCTTTTCTTCTGTCTTGAGGCTGATGACTAAAACTCTGGATGTCTGGGAAGTAAGTGATTTCCCAGTCAGCATTCTGTGCCTGGAAAAGCTGTATCTGCTAATAAGGGGCTTTATGTTTATGATTTGCTCAGCTACTCAGGCAAACTTCAGCTGGGACTATAATTCATAAGAGAACTCTTGTCTCCTTCTGCAAGAGATGATCTGACTCAGCCTCTTGATGCCACAAGACTGATGCCATGGTCCTTTATTTCTTGTTGGGAAGGGAACTTACATTTTTTCTTTCTATTTTCTTCACGTTCTAAGCTGTAAAGCTCTTTGTTGTTTCTCTCATCCCAGACAGACTGATGAAAGAATTGCTGTATCTTACAACTGAAAATCTAAAATAAGTAGTTATTTTAACAACAAATTGCATACCCTAACATTTGTGGCGTATGGTGTATTCATAGCATTTGAAGCATGAGAGATGCTAATGTGACCAAGCGGTATCTCCCGCAAGAAAAGCTACCTGTCAGTAACTTTTGAATATGATACAGAGTAGCTCTAGCTGAGGTTGCTGTCATGTTAGTGAGCATACAAGGGGAGGGTGACTCTAAACATGCAGTTTTGTATGTTTCTCTGTAAAAATATTGTCTATAATTGCCTATTGCCAGAGACAGAACACTGGAGTAGGCAGATTGCTCTTATGTACAGTGTGTGAAACATTGAAACATGGCGTAGAGGTATTATATTCTAAAACAGTCAATTACAACTTGAAAAATAAGAACACATTTTTAGCCAAAATAGGCTAAGCTATAAGTTTCTGATTGTGTCATTAATATTCTGTCTTTCACAAGCTCTTAATATTGTGTATGCTTATAACTCTGTGTAACTTGGTGCATAATTAAGTAATTTAACATAATGCCACATTTGTTTATTTATACCTACCTCAAATTTATTAGATTAAATATCCTGAAAGTCAGTATTGTGAATCAGAAAGCATGGAGCTGATCTTTTGGTGAATAATTTGTGAAGTGATGCTTTTGCAGACGTAAATTGTCAGTTAAACAAGTATGACTGCGCTCTGAAGTTTAACTAGTCCCATTCCCACAGAGTTCCTGCAGGCTTTCTGGAGCTGCTGCCTTGTACATGTGATGATCTCCTTGGCAGCTGCATAACGGCAACTGGTGGCAATTTGGGCTAGCAAGAACTCCCCAGTCATTTCTGTGCTGGCAGCAGCAAGTTACTTTGTTTGGGGCTATTGCTCCTGGTTTTGGTAGAGCCAGAGCTCCCCTTGATCATGTACAGGGCTTAGAGAAGAGTACATCCACATGTACTCTTTTGTTTGAATAGGTTATGAGAGCACAACTCTGCTTTCAAATTTTCATTCATTTTTTATTGCAAAATACTTTGTCCAAAGCACTGCAAGATGTTGGCAGAAGGTATGCTGAAATACAGGGCTGTGTTTTCTTTCCTAAGTGCATCTTTCCCTCTTTGGTGAACTGAAGACTAAAAGTGAAATTCCAACAGTCAATAAGGAAAGAGAATTACTCAGTTAACAGAGCTCAGTGGGCAAATGCTCGGGCACATTGTGCACAATGATGCAAGAAGCTGATGTACTGCAGGAACTTCTAAATAGAACTAACAACTACGGAAACAAAGTTATTTCTTCGGACTCTTCCTGGTCTGGAAGAAGGAATGTAAATAGAAATTTTGCATATACAAAGCTCAGAATTTTTCATTATCCCAAAACAGTGGAGTTGAAAATACAGCTTAAAGTGGTTTAACAAGGTTGGACCTTTAAATAGTCTTTCATTTAGAAACCTGAAACATGAGAGAAACAGAGGCGAAGTTCTCTTTTTGCACTGGGAGCTGATCTCTTCAGATCAGTGATACCAGGGTCAGCTCAGGCTAATTATGGAAGACTTTTACCTTTTTTTATTTTCTTCCTTCTTTCTCCCTTCCTTTCTTTCTTTTCCATTTATTTATTTATTTATTAAAATAACAATTATACAGACAAGTATCAACATTTTGTCAAAAGAACGTAGTGAAACCGAAGAGCAGTTTGTGATATGTCTGAAAATGTCTGAAAATACTGGAACAAAATATTTTTGTCATGACTGTAGGGGTCAGGATGGTGTTTTGCCAGAAAATATGACCTCAGAGAATTCAGTGGAAATTTCAAAAGATTATAAATTGAAGCAATGTAGTGAAATGTAGGAAATCCAGTGTTTTTGCTTGAGAAAAACACCAAGTAAGTGAATAATTGAACAGTTCAGAGAGTGGGGGAGGAAATCCTGTCCTTCCTTGAATCTTCCTTCAATCTCTTTCTGACCAGTCTTGTGTAATTATCAATACAACTGTTTTCTAACTGCACCAAGCAAAGGAGAAGATAGTTTCTTTTTACTCTGCTTAAATAATCAACATGATGTGGATTTTTAGAAATGGATGTCCTTATGCAATGTGGGCATACAATTTTCAAAGGAAATCAAGCCAGACTTCATCAGTTCAGTTCCTAAAAAAGCATGGAGATACGATGGGTTTTACATGGTGTATATATATACACATTTACATATGTATATGTACATATATATGTGTGTATATATATACACTTACCTATGTATATGTACATATATATACGCCCTCTCCTGCACTTTTTTTTTTAAGAGGACTCAAATGAGTTGGGCTGTGTAATTCAGCATCTTATCTACATATTCCCCATAGGCAGATATGCACAAAGCATACATTTTGTATTTGTAGAGCAAATAGAACAAACAATTAAGCTAGAAAACTACTCTGTTGCTGCCTGAACCTTCTCCCAGTTTCTCTTAGTTACTACAGACAGCTAGAAATGCCTCCCCTTTTTATAACTACCTAGAATGCATATCTTGCATCCACACTTTATATCCTATAGATGATACTATATTAAAACTGTGAAAGTTATAATTGCTGCGGGCTACGTGTCAAAGTTATTATAGGAACAACCCTGCTCTTAATTTTCCATTAGTAGATATTATTTTTGTAAGAATTTTTCTTTTTTTTTTTTTCTGGCAGACATTATTCATCAAAAATGATTTTTGTTTTTCTCCAAAAGGGTGGTTCAGTGCCTTTTTAATGGCTCTCAGCCTAAACTTCAGCAAGTGTGTGATCAAGTGTACCGGAACAATCCTTTGTCCATTGCTAAACCTTATGAAATTGTAGATCAAAAGAATTTTCCTATCTTACAAGGACTGTGGTACTATTCATGGGCTAAAAATGACTGTCAAAGTAATAAAACAACTACTGTTGTCAGGAAAAGATTAAAAGCAGCAGCTGGATTGTACACAGACAACTTTCAAATCTTTCTCTAGGAAGGTAGATGCTTTAGAGAATGATCTGGCTTTTCAGTTGATTTGCCATGATCGGCAGCCCCATAAAATGGTTACTGACACAGGAACTTGCAAAAGAAAGAAGGCTTTTTTTTCTCTCCATAAAGAGAATATTCTGCTTTTTGCCTTCTTCCAAATTGGACTCTGCACTTGGAAGTGAGATGTAATGCAAGTGTGATGGCAATGACAGGTCTCAGTCTTTTCCTCTGTTTCATCCAATTTATCCAAACTCTTTTTCTGAAATCATTCCTGCTGTCATTTTTCTCCAGTTGTATTTTAACTCAAATTCTTTTTACCGTTTTGGTTTTGTTCTGTGAGTTTTGAGCTTTCCATACAATTTTTCCCATGACTGTAACCACCTGGAGCAGCATGGTGTACATCTAATCACCATTCAAAACCTGTGTTTATCCCCGGTACCAAGAATTGAATATTTTCTTTATTGTCTCCAAACTTCCAGCCATCGCACTTCTCAAATCTGCATGTGTGCAACATTTGAAATTTGATTTATGAAAGGTCAATGTAATGGTTTCTTTGAATTAATTCATTTCTTTCCATTTTAGTTATCTTTCTTACTTCATCCGGACTTTACTCTCTTGAATAAGGTAGATTATTCTGTGTATTACAAGATGGGGCCATCTGCCTTACGCTTGTTGATTTTTTTTTCCTGAGTTGTCATTACCTCTGGGGTTTGCTTTTTGTGTACCTTTTTGATTTATATTTATTCTCTTAACCCATTCCCCCAAATACTTACGGCTCCATAACTTGTTACCTTGGAGGACAGGCCTTTGTTTGTTTGTCTGTTTTCACCCTGACAGTAGCATACATCGTTGGGAAGTAACTTAGTGGTTTGCCAACAGTTTTCTTCTCCCTGGCTTCTGATTTTGGCCCTTCTGGTATTTCAGATTGCAATCCTGAGTTCCACATTCCCCTGTAAATATCACTGTACATCTCACCTATGCTCAGCTGGATTAATGAATGTCAGACCTGTTATCTCTGCTGTTTTCCCCTAGGGTTCTGTGCAATGGAGTTACGAAATGGACAGCTTTGTTCCACAGTGCCCTTTTTTTTCTCCCATTCCCTGGTTTGGCTTTTGTGGGTGTAAGAATGCATGTGTTGCAGAATTTGTCACAACTTGAAACCATTAGTGGTGGCAGAATCAGGTCTATAATATGCTGAGTTCACAAGTTTGTACACTCTCTTCTTACCTGTTCAGATGCTGGGCTCAGAACATGCTGCACTGTAGTTATCAGATAACATCAGCAGTGTTCTTCATATCTATGGCAATGATGGAAAAGTTCAGCTGGCAGCCAAGAGTTTCTGTCCCTTCTGATCTTTTTTTCAGTGCTCTGCCTGAAAAACTCAAGCTCTCTTGCAGTAGCTGGTGGTTGAACTGATTCAGAAAGAGTGGTTTGTGGAAGAGCTGCTGAGTAGGAGAGGTCCTGGATACAGTCACTAGCATGATGGCAGGCAGCGTGATCCGCTCCCTCTGCTGTTACACTGCTTGCAAACTCCCTTTACCCAGATCTACGAGCACCACTGTCTGAATGCCTTCAGCTTCTTTTGGGGCTCTAATGCTTAACAGCAGCACTCACTAAACCTCACCCTTGCTGACACGGACCTTGAAAAAGAAAAGGAGAACGTCTGATTCCTTTTTTTTTCTTTTTTTTTCTTTTCTTTTTTTTTTTTTTTTCTTCCCTGATCTCTCTGAAAGAGAAGCACAGATAAAAGCAAAGCTCTTTGTGACTGATTTTTTTTTCACTATCTACTTGAAAGACAGTGGGTCAGAATTAAGGCATTTTTGCTGCAGAGGAAATGTGTGGGATGTTGGCTGAGAGCCAGAAGCCACTAACATCCCTGTTGCACTAGGAATACTTGAATGAAGTGGGTGTCAACCTCAGGAGAGCGGGCAGTGCTACCTACATCAGAGAAAAACCTCTTCATTGAAATTCAAGGAGTAAAAATATTGAATGGAGTTAAACCAGTCTGAAGGATTTTTTTAAAATTTATTTTTATTTTTTTGAGGGACAATGAATCTACAAGAATCATCATCCAATGTGGAAGAACATCCCTTAAGGTCCTGTGTCTGTCAGGTCCCATTCATTCTGCGGAAGGAGAGATCCATGCAGTCACGGATTACTTTTACAATTTGCAAGTTTCATCATTTTAGGTCTGATTTTTCAACATACAGAATGTGGAAATAACATCCAGAAACTTTTAGCCAGCATTCCTCTCTACAGCTTTATAGTAGTTTTAGTTTAGTTTTGTTTTATTTTCCCAAGAACAGGATAAACATCTGAAGTGTATCAAATGTGTATATAGAATATCGTTTATCCAAATGCTCACTGTGCTTGTGTCCAACTGAATGTCCAAAGGGGGACAGAGTCATTTCTAGAGTTCCTTTGTACCACCAAATAATGGATCTAGAGAATCAAATTGACATTTTTTCCCAGTAACATTTTTCTTGTTGTAATATGCCTTAGATAAGAGTTATGCCATCTCACTGCCTTGGTACGCATAAGTCAGCTATGAGTTCTATCCGGTCTAAATATGATCATATTTTTCTTGAATGAAGTCCATCATCAGAACAACATCCTGTGACAGAGTTTACTTTTCAGCTTCAAAAATATAAGTAAGCAGCTGATCTTCTGTCTGAAGCTACAGAGCTGTTCTCAATATACAGAAGGGAAAAAAGGTTCCCACCTGATTTGTGACATAGCAGAATTATTAGAAAGTGATATAGTTGTTTTGTCAAACAAGGAAGAAGGGTAATATTGCAAAAATGGAAGGAAGCATTTTGCCTGGGTGTTGGCACTGACTGAGGAAGTAGCTAGAGTACCACAAATGCTTGAAAAAGTCCGTATCTTCAAACAGAAATTGAAGGGATGCTGAACAAATGACTGCTGTGCAAATCTAGCTGGTTACGTGGCAATCATTGATTTTAGCTTGTGGATACAATTGTGCACGTTGACTCTAATGTCTGAGGTCAGAGAAAGCTATGGGATAAGGAACCCAAAATGACACCTAACAGGCATGAATTAAAAAATAATAATAATAATAATAAAGTGAATCTGAGCAGGATTTAGGAAAACAGGACCCTGACCTGGAGCAGGTCTACAAAAGAAGACAAGCTAATAATCAATTTTGCTTCCATTACAGATAATATATTTGTGTTGTCAATTTGCCTTTGAAATCCTGAGTTTATTATAACCTGTAACAGCACAACCTTGGTGCTAAAAAAGTGCTTATGGACAATTGGTCTTCAGTATCTTAGCTCCAGGACATGAAGCACTGAAGCAACTAAATTCTGCCAACTCCCCTTGGCTTTCCTCTCCCTGCCGTGTTCAATCTGATCTTGAAATCCAGAGCCTCAGAGTGTTGTGGTAAAGTGTCGATGGCCAACGGTCAGGAACAGTCATCATCCCAGGACCCAGCAGCGCTGGAGGCTGTGTAAGCACAGCGAGCACATGGCTGCTACTCAAGTGGGATCCATCCATGGTACTGGGGGAGCAACAAAGGTAGGCTGAGTGAAGGGCAAGGGCACAGTGGGGCAACATTGGCCAGGGTAAGGGGCAGTGGTTTTAACCCACCCTGTTCCCAGAGATGGAAAATTTCTTTACATAGACCTTCCAGCAAGTTAGTCAGCTTTGCTGTTGCTCTGGTTGAATGGATAACCTTTAAGAGATGTGAGCAATTTCTAGTTCATCTTAGTTGTTCACAAAGTGAGGAGAAAAGGAAGGATGCAGAGTAGGTTTGGATGCAGTATTGGAAGATGCTTACTTAGACTCTGCAAGAAAAGCAAGAAAAATGGTCTCAGAGGTAAAATGTTCAGGAAAATCGAAGAAAAGAATGTAACTGAAATGTTATCTTCAGCTGCCATGATAAACCTCCCTTTTTCCGAGATACCTGGGTAGCAGGCAGCAAATTAGCAAACCCTCAAAATGAATTTTGAAAGTAACCACACTTTGTGCTCTGAGAGAAAAGTTTAAAATGTCTAACGTAGTTTTTGAAAGGAAAAGGAAAATGTGCCGGAGGGCTGAGAGTTCTTAAGACCAAGTTATAAGCCTTTGAAAATAGGATTTTATAATGGAAAAGCAGAGATCATTAACTATTGTAAGCACCTCTAAGAATGACACATCTATAGTAAATTACATTCAAATTAATATAAAACTGTAAAGATTCCCTGACAGCTTTGATTATGTAAGTTGATTTTAGTAGTTAAATGTTGACTTTCTATAATGCATTCTCCAAATATTATACTGAATGCTGCATCATATATAACAATTACCATGTCACAGTGCTATTTTGTGTAAATTAAATTATTGACAGCAATATAATTTTGTATTCACTTTATTATTTTGATTCATTTTTCTGTCAAAATATACAATGACTCTTCACTAGATTTAGAAACCAAAAAAACTCTTTAGATGGTGAAGTATTATTCTCCATACATTATTTTTCCTTAGCCTGTAATGAGGTTGGGGAGGAGAGAGAGACAGAGAGAAGCAACATTTCATTCCTTCTCTGACATTATGTGTGTTTTCAGACACGTTGTCAACTTTAAGTCATGTTAGAATAAGGTGTGCTATTCAGAAGGCCTGTGAAGTCCAGTTCAGCTCTGGTCAAGCCCCTTCAGGCGCACTGCAGACTTGGTGGTTTTAGTGATGCTCCAACACAAGTGCTGAATCCAGCAGGTAACACTGTGGGGAGGGTGACTGACTTTGGGTAGAAAATTTCCCTCAATTCTGTGTAGTGGCAAAAAGGTTCAGAAAATATTAATCTTCTCAGCTGTTTCAGACCAAAGAGGTTGGGGAAAGCCTATTTTGCAAATTTTGATGGTGTTTAGTTGTGGCTTAGATACTGACAAGCTTTAGTCATGTCTGCATCTGCTCAGTATTATAAAGCTAAGGTATGTTGGGTGCTGCTGAGAATCCTGGAAGCAGCTTCCAGTACTGGGGACAGTGAGAACTGATTTGTTGGTGTCCATAGAGCTGCAGAGTAGCTCTTTCTTCAGCAGGGCTCTGTACCCCACGTAGTCCACTGTGAGCCCTAAACCTAAAGATTATTTTTCAGATGCTCTTTGTGGTTGTCTTACTCAGCTGTGCTGAACTGTGGAGCTGAAGAGGCAGAGAGGAAAGTTTGCAAGTTGGTGAGGATGAGATGAGGTGAGAAGTAACAGGGAATGGCTAAATCGCCTCTGAGTTCATGTGGATTCAGCAGCACTCTCTAAATACCTGGCAGTTCATTTGCATCTGCCAACCTGTAGGCTATATGTATACAAATATATTTGCTCTCTATGGCAGTGCAAAATTGCAAAAAAACTTACCTGATACAGATGTAACAAACCTGGTTTTTGCACTTGCATTTAATTCAGTGTGAAATGTTATATGTCTACAGCATATGCCAAATTCTCCTTGTTTAGTTTTATGGGGCAGGAGCACAGAGAGACACTCGGCAGTCTCTAGGACTGAGAGTAATGCTGAAACACAATGTCAACTCTTTAGCCTTCTTCATTTTGCTTAGATTCCATGTAGTATGGCACATTGAAGATCTCTAGGGTGGTGGCAGTAGTAGTGTGAAGCTGGAAAAGGGTCTGTTTGCTTGAAGATTACCTGTTTTTCTATTAGATGGTCTGATTAAAAAAAAATAAATAAATAAAATGTTGCAACTCTGCCAAGTTTACTCTCCTAAAATATTGTTGTGGATGCATTTTCTGTTGGCAAACTGAATGTATTAGCAGTTATTGCAGAGACAACCATGGAGTTCCATGTTAGCATGATGGCCTGTGTTAGCAGATTTATAAAATTCCAGAAAGTCCTCAATGGATGGAAGAATCATTTCCTTCTAACTTCTTGTCTTAACATTTAGCAGTCTTCCTGCCTTTGATCTTTTAACTTGCAGCTAAAGATCTTTTCCCTATGTCTTTCTGCATATAATTTAACATATCTTTCTTTGTATGAAGCAGTTTCACACATGAATGCGTGTACAGCAGAATGGCTTTACTAGAACCTGCTTCTCTTCAGAGCAGACAAATCTACTTGGGTCGTCTTCTGGCACAGGCTCAAAATGCTAAGCTATAATGCTGAATTTCTCATTTGGCCTCCTTTCTTGTTTGGTTTGCCAATGTGGGAGTTAATCATATAAACACAGAAATACAGAGTACAGGGGAAAATGCATTCTGCTTTGTCCGCTTCATATAGCTCTGGATCCTGTTGGCTGTGCTAATGTATTGCTTGCAACAGTTTAAATGACCGTGGTGATGAGGAACAGGTGGTGATGAGGAGTTAATGTGAGAGGACATGGAGAAATCACATTGCACGATAGGAAGTTGTTCCTCCCAGCATTTTTCTGTGCTCACTATTCAAAGTGAGACTCTGTAACTATATCCTGTGACTGCACTAGAACATACAACAGCATTGAGTTCAAGTGCTAAACAAGTATATATGCAAGGATATATCCTGTTTCAGCTAATTCTAGCATCTGAGATTCTAGGTGGCAGTCATTCCCCTTGGTGTGTAAGTGCCCAAACACCGTGATGAAGAGATAGGCCTTGTTAGGACCCCGTGCTGCTAAGCTGTAAAGAGAAATTTTGCACAAAAAGGATTTAAAGCTAAAACAGAGCAAACAAAAAGCCCATAGCAAGTCCAGGCATCCTGAAAGTTGGGAAAGACAAACCTGCTGGGCAGGTATTCCCTAGCAATGTAATTCTGACATTACTAGCCTGCCTTCTCCTCGATGTATCCTCTATTTGTTCAAAGAAAATCATCTGCTCCTCTCAGTTATTTCAAAGTAAAGTCACAAGAATAGCTTGTTCCCACTCTATTCCAAATATAGCTGTTGGCAGCGATTGCTGAGATAAGGGGGAAGGAAAAGGAACTACCAAGGAAGAGGAAAGACAGGAGGGGAAAGAGAGAAAAGGAGCTGAAAAGGTTGGACAATAGCAAGTAGAGAGATGGGAATGAGAGGAGAGGTGAAGGAGCACGGACAGTACATCTCAACAGAGAAAATAAATCAAAGATAGAAATAAACTCCAGCAAAAGAGGTGGGAGCAACCCAAATACAGAATAAAGACAGACCGTGCCCACCCTGAGGAGCTGTTTGAGTTTCAGCCTTGAAAAGTAACCAAACCTTAAATACAACCATGCCCAATTTTGACTTGCACTCAGATTGTAAGGGTTAGAGCATCAGAAAACTTATGCTAATTTACACCGCTTGAAGATCTGGTCCTAGAAATTTTAAAGCAAAACAAGTTGCTTATTTTAATCTCTTGTGGGGTTTTCAAAAAATTGTCTGCTCCAAAAAAAAACTTGGTTGGCAGTTTCAGACAGAAAGCCATCCACTGGGTAAATGTGCTGGCGCTGAACCGCAGTGCTCTTCTCAGAAGTCTGCAGTCAGGATGGTCTTCTGGTGAGACATGAGCATCCAGGCATGCCCTCAGGAGCAGGAAACTAATGATGATAAAAACGCAGGAAAAGTCAGAACCACCCTCAGACTGATTTACTCAGAGCAAAGAGATGAGGGGTTTCGAGGCTCACGGCAGACTGGTTTAAGACTAAGGCAACAAAGACATGAGAATAAATGGAAACAGGTTGTGAAAAACAGCGCATAGACAGGGCAAACACAAAGGAGTCCTTGGCAATCCAGAAATCCAGTGAATGGCTCTGGCTTCCCTGGAGGGTTGGGAAGTTTCTGAGAAACATTCCCCAGAGCTGCTCAGCTTCTCTTCTCAGAAGACTGGCTGGAAAACGGTGCTAGAGTTCCTTCCCTCCTGGTTTGCTGAAAAGAGATGTGATGTATGACCTTATTCTTAGCTGAGATTAAGGAGCCTTACCCAGTTCTATTTCCTACAAACTGGGTTTATCTGGAAAGCCTGGACAAGCTTTCTGAGTGCTCAAATGCAGGGTAGTAGGACCAGCAGAGCTGAAAGCATGACACTTGCTACACTTCTCTTATCTCAGAACTTTAAGGAAGAAGGCTGCTCGTGTTAAGGGATGTGCCCTATCTGTCTCTGGACTGAAGGACTGGTGCAGCTATTGAACAAGAGAGATTTACGCAAAATACGGGAGACATTAGAACAGGAAATACAAGAGTAAATGAAGCTGCTTTTGGGAGACAGGACTGGAAAGCAGAGCTTAGCAGTCAGACTATTGCTATTCAGAGACAAAGCCATCATTATTTTGGGAGTCTTGTCAAGTGGATGGTATGTTGTATTAGCTATATCTGTTCTCCCTGTTATGAGATGCGACTTCTTTTGTTGTTGTTTTCAAGGCAAGCATCATACAGAGCTGCTATTTTATCTGCTCAGCTTATACACACGTGTAGGAGTAGTCATCTTTGGGCCCAGAGCGGTGTGCAGTTTGCAGACAGCCTTCTGGGCCGGGTGGCATGGTTGGTGCCAGGCTCCTGGGTAGCGAGAGATCCTGCAGGTTGCAGTGAGCAGAGTGCCCTCCTAGATGCTGCCCTGTGCTCCCAGTCCCACGGACAGGCTGTGGAGGGCCACTGAGCTGGGATGCCCCCTCCGTGGTGTGTTCCCACTGCCTCTCTGGGGCACTTGGTGTCTGACCTTAATTCTATGGGGAGAGAGAGGTTGTAGCCTGTGGGATTGTAACTACCCGGCAGCCCTGCTGCCCTGACAGTGGGATCTGTGACCCATCCAGGCTGTGTTTTGTGTTTCCACAGACAGCGCATCCATGGTGCAAAGCTCTGGAGAGGCGTTTCACGGCGAAACACCATGAGCATTGACCTCAGACGCAGCTTTCTGCTCCGCCGAGTGCTCTGGAACTCCGGTTTGCCTGCTCCCAGGAGAGGGCAGTGGAGCCGCACACGCTCCGTGCTGCGGCCGACGGGCCGGTCTGTCCCCGCGGGGCTGCACGAGGTGAGCAGAGACAGGAGTACAGGTTTAATAAGGTATCCTTGCAAGCGTGTACAGGAAGATCCAGGAAGTGTTCTGCGTGTTTAATAACGAGAATGAGTTGTCTGTAAACAAAAATAGATTTGGGGTGACTAAGATTACGGTTGCTTTTATTTGACTGGAAGTTTTCTCTGTTACGTTACGTGTATTTGTTTATGGCCACACGCAGTTATGCTAGTAACTTGCTTATTCCACGCAAGTTTGTTTAATTTCTGTAGCCTGAATTAGAAAATGTTACTGATATTTAAATAACCATTTGGGATGCTGCTACGGCTCTCCTGTGCCAAATCCTCACAATAAAGTCATTTACTTATTTCGCATTTACAGGAATGCATCCTAAGACAACAAGGAGCCTTGGCTGAAAACAGCAGAGTGTGGTTTTAAGGTACGGTAATTAAGGGTAGACGGGGATGCCTCCTCCTCTGCTCCACAACCACCCCCTTCCCTCAGCACGCCAGCTCTCAGGCAGATAGCTGCTTTCTGTAGGCTCACGTTTCCCACAGGTTTCCCTGGCTGGGTGCTGGGCTTCAGTGACCGGCCACTATGGGCTGAGAGCCAGTATCACCTCTGTGGTAAGTGGCTTTTGACTGGGAATCCAGCAGACAGCCCTGGCAAAATAAAGCCTTAGTAAACAAGTATTTCTTCCTGTGAGGACATGCCAGACCAATCTACGCTCATTGAAAGAGGGCAAATTTGTGAAACTTTGAAATATGGCTTCAGAGACAAGAACTTCTCTTTTATGTGAAACGTTAAAAACAAACAAACAAACAAAACCAAAACAGCAAAAAAAAAAAAACACCCAGAAACAACACCACCAAAAAACAAACAAAAAGAACACCACCAAAACCAGCCTGCACCACAACAAAAGCTACACCCACAACCCCCACCCAGAATCCAGCACAAGCCTAGGACAGACTTTCCTCGCTGTCATCAGAAGACAGGGTCACTCACCTCTGATTGAGGAGCGAGACCCAGCTCCCAGCTGAGCTGAGGCCATGCTAACATCCCCTAAAGCAGCGAGGTGCACAGTGGAAGTGGCAGGATGTGTTTCCCAAGCAGACCTACTGGTATCACTGTTCTTGGCGCATGAGGTCAGATGAGTTTTGCAACAAAGGCATAGCAACCCCCTGGAGCAACACAAACGTGTGAAGTTAAACTGGTTAAATGGTGCTGCCAGTTCCTGCAGATGATGAGCTGCCTTTTCTTCCTCAGCCACTCTCAAGCTCAGGTGCAGCAACAAAGACAATGTCTCAGGTACTTGCAGTAGAGAAGTGCAGGAAAATGTACCCAGTGCAACATCGGCTAACACCTTATTAAAAGAGCGAGTACAGAAAATCTGGGGTCAGCAGGGGGGAAGTTTCAAAGAAACTGGGAATGAAGAAGTTCAGCCCTTCAGCTCTGAACTCTAGTCAGTGCTGTATCCAGTCAGACATGTCACGCAGGTACAGGGAGAAAACAGGACCACTCCATGTAAGAGTAAGCCTTCTGTCCTTTGGAAAGTCCCAAAATGGAAGGTTCCCAAACAAAATCAGTGTGCGTTTCTGTGTTCATTGCCAATTTACTGCTGAATGATCTGAAGTCAATTAGTGAAAATACCTTGACTGGCTTCAGAAGAGGGGGCTGCAAATCGAGTCGTTTTGCCTTTGGAAGCTGCAGGGTCCAGGGAGAATCCAGAGGCTTGCACGCACACGGGGCCACTGAAGTGCAGCTTCTCCCTCGGTGTGAGTGGGGCTTTGGCAATTTACACCAACAATCTGTCCGTCATATGAAACCACGTGGCTTGTAGGAACCACAGGAATCAGTTGGATTTTTTGCGTGTAAGTCTCATTGACGTCAGTGTGAGTTGGACGGCCTACCCCTGGAGTCTAGGATAATCAGCCAAATGAGGATCAAAGGCACAAAACACATGCGGAGCACTACAGCACAAGTATCTGAAAAAGGGACCAGAAACATTTGAGTTTCATCTGTCAGCATCTTCCTGAAGACCGAGCACTATGTTTCCATCTTGCCTTGCACCACCAGATCCTGCTGCCTCCAGACAAAGCTCCCACTGAGAGAAGACGAGCGACTTGGTTGTCCACGTAAAGGCTGGACATCAGACACAGTTTACTCCATCCTTAGGAAGGCTCTTAAAACTACCCACCAACATCAACTAACAGCAGTATTCCTTATTCATGTCAGTCTTTGAATCCTTGCCACAGCGGAAGAATGGTACGTTTGCCATGTTAGCCCAGAGGTGGAGCTGAGCTACGGGAAGGTTAAAGCAGGATGCAGAACCTTGGTTCTTCTTTCTCTGAGTGTCATCAGTGGGCACAGAGGATGTAACAGAGGAAAATTCTGCCTTGTATCTCTAAGACCTGCAGCTCACACCTCCGCCATGTTTTTGAGTACAGAGGATGCTCTATGTAGGGCTACGTGTTTCTCAGATTAATGTAAAGTCACCTGTCCCCCTGCACAACAGATTCCAATATTTTGTTCTTTCATAGTAGTGATGAAGCCAATTATAGCTCAGCTGTAATGGAAAGGTACAATACAATTGCTCCTACTTCTCAGTCACATTTCCCAGAACCTGTCTCTCTCTCTCTCTCTCTGTCTCTCCGTCACAATTTAACTTTTAAATTGAGATTGTGTTTTTTAAACGAAAATATCTAGAATCCTACTGAAATGGAACACGAGCTTTCTTTCAGCTAAGTCTCACGTGCCAAACTGTATTGGCTGTACGTTAAGTGCTAGAAAGAAACGGTAACAAAATCCTTGTAAATTAACATATACAATAAAAAACAACACAAAAAACACCAAGTATTATATATCTCCTAATTGCTGTGTGCAATTCCCAGATCAGGAATAGGAAAATATCTAGAGTTATGCCTGTAGTTCCTTAGAAAGCATGACAAATGGCCCTGAAATTTGACTTTTTTAGCTCCGCTCCTGTCTTGCCTGGGTTCTGCAGCGACTGGAGAAGCACCGAAACTGGAACATCACCAAAGGCACTGAGCAACTGAGCCAGCCTTTCTCAGCTGGGCACAAGGTGCTGCAGGAATGGAGCGGAGCCTGGGAGGCAGATGACAGCATTTGAGACCATCACAGAGGTAAGTCCGCGCTCCATAGAGGTACCTGAGCAGATGCTGTAATGGACTTAAACCCGCAAATACTGCGATCTGCAGTTAGAAATACAAGGCGGAAATTGGTTTAGCCTTTCAGTGTGTGCTTTGGCTTGTTGCTCTGGAGGAGGAGTGTGCTTTTGTGGCATGTTGTACGTGGCTGTGTCGTACTGCTGCTCGGGCTGTTGATGTTTTCTATTCCTGTGTGCCTCTGAGAAGGGGCCTTGCATGCTACAGATCATATGGGAGAGTTGTTTTCCTGAAAGTGGGAATAAACAGTCAGGAGATGAAATATTCCCAAGTAATGAGATTAGCGGCAAGAATGTAACATGGGATGTGGCTTTCAACAATAATTACATCTGACACCCTCATCAGCAAGGAGATGTAGGGGCTGCGAGCTCTGAGCTTGGGAACAGAGTATGAAAGACTGGCTTCTCTTGGGAAGGGAGGCACAGGGGAGGTTATTTTTAGCACTCGGGAAAAAAGCAAGAAAAAAAAAAAAAAGCAGGGATTGAAGCGCTCTTTGGTTTGATACCCTTATTATGGAAGAGGTCGTACAGAAAATAAGAAACGGGAGCGGAAACGGCGCTGGCGACGGGGCAGCGGCTGTGCTGAATGGCAGGGGCTGATTGAGGACAGAGAGGAGAGGGAGCGAGGTCCGAGCGGGAGAACCGCGCCGGGTGCCGCGGGCGGGAGCTTCTGTCGTCTCCCGCAGCCGCGGTGCCGAGGCCCGGCAGTGGCGGGGCAGGTGCGGTGCGCTCCGCCGTCGGGGCCGCGCTGCAGTTGGCTCCGGTTCCACGGCGCGGCGCTGAGCCGGGCAGGGCGGCCCGGGGGGATCCGGGAAGAGCTCGGTGCCCCCGCCGCCCCCGGCCCGGCCCCGGCGAGGAGCTCTCGTCGGCAGCCGGCGCTGCTCCGCGTTCGCGGCGGTATTTATAGATCAGACACTTTCCAAAAAGGCAGCGCCGCGCCCGGCGGCTCTTTCCATCCGTAAGTGAGAGAGAAAAAAAGCGAAAAGGAGAAGCGGGGCTCCGCGAGCGCGGCGCTTCCCCGACCCGCCGCTCTGCGGTCACGGGCGGCTAAGAAAGTGAGCGGGGTCCGGCGGGGCGGCCCCGGGACCTCCTCTGCTTTCCGAGCTTTAATTTTTCCGGAACGAGCCCTAAAAAGGGCAGCGGGGCGGGGCCGGATCTTCGCCTTTTTAGGACAAGGGCCCCGCCACCGGAATACCCCCTCGGCGGCGGCGGGCGGAGGGGCGCTGCCGGCTCGGCGGCGGCCCCCGGGGGGCAGCGCGGGGCCGGGTCGGGCCGGGGCCGCCTCCGCGGGGCGCGGGGAGTCGGGGGCCGGGGCGGGCGCGGGGCGGCGGGGCCGCACGCGGGCGCCCACGTGACCGCCGGGCCCCGTTCCTCAGTCCTTATATGGGCAGTGACGTCCCGGGCATTCAGGGGGCCCCCATAAATAGTTACCGCCAGACTTGTCCTCCAGCGCGAGCTGCGGCGGGAGCGCGGCTCTCCCGGGGCACCGCCGCGACGGGGCGGCCGCCCGCCCGCACATGCCAGCTCCGCGCCGGCTCCCCGCGATCCCCCCGCGTCGGTAGCGGGAGGCAGGGGAGAGCCCCGTCCCCGCCCCGAGCGCCCGCAGCCGCCGCCGCCGCCGCCCGGGAGCGCGGCTCCCCGGGCCGCCCGCCGCCCCCATGATGACCGCCAAGGCGGCGGACAAGCTCCCGGTGCCCCTCGGCGGGTTCCCGCACCAGCTGCCCGAGGGCATCTACCCCGCGGACGACATCTCCGCCGCGCTGCCGACTTCGGTCGCGATCTTCCCCAATGCCGACCCCGCGGGGCCGTTCGACCAGATGAGCGGCGTGGCCGCAGGTAAGCGGAGCCGCGCGGCCGCGCAGGTGCGGGGCGGCGAGGCCGGGGCGGCGGGCGGGCGGCTGCGGGGGCGGGCGGGGGGCGGCGGCGGCACCGCGGGGCTCGTCCGGCCGGGGTCTCTCGGGGCGCCGCTCGGGGGAGGAAGCCGGGGCGCGGACACGTGCGCGCCGAGGCCCCGCGCCCCCCGGGCGGCTGCCGGGGCCGGGGCCGGGGGGACTCGCGGTGCTGACCGGCGCCTCGCCTCGCCCCCCAGACGGCATGCTCGGCGTGGACATGGGCGACAAGCGGGCCCTGGAGCTCCCCTACGGCGGCGGCTTCGCGCCCGGCGCCCCGACCTCCCGCAACCAGACCTTCACCTACATGGGCAAGTTCTCCATCGACCCGCAGTACCCCGGCGCCGGCTGCTACCCCGAGGGCATCATCAACATCGTGAGCGCGGGCATCCTGCAGGGGGTCAGCGCGCCCGCCTCCGCCGCCTCCGCCGCCTCCTCCGCCGCCTCCTCCGCCTCCTCCTCGGCCACCGCCGCCTCCGCCGCCTCCCCCGGCGCGCTGCCCGGGGCGCTGGGCTGCGGCATGGCGCAGGGCCCGCCGGCCGAGCTGGAGCACCTCTACTCGCCGCCGCCGCCGCCCTACTCGGGCTGCGGGGAGCTGTACCCGCAGGACCCCTCCTCGGCCTTCCTGCCCGCCGCCGGCGGCGGGGCGCTGCCCTTCCCCCCGCCGCCCTCCTACCCCTCCCCGAAGGCGGCGGCGGCCGACGGCGGGCTCTTCACCGTCATCCCCGAGTACGGCGGCTTCTTCCCGCCGCCCCAGTGCCAGCGGGAGCTGCACGCCGGCCCCGACCGCAAGCCCTTCCCCTGCCCCCTCGACTCGCTCCGCGTCCCGCCGCCGCTCACGCCGCTCTCCACCATCCGCAACTTCACCATGGGGGCGGCCCCGGCGGGCGCCGCTCCCGGCTCTGCCCCCGGAGGAGGCGGCGGCGGCGGCGGCGGAGCTGGGGAGGGCGCAAGGCTGCCCGCGGGCGCATACAGCCCGCACCACCTGCCGCTGCGGCCCATCCTGCGGCCCCGCAAATACCCCAACCGGCCCAGCAAGACGCCGGTGCACGAGCGGCCCTACCCCTGCCCCGCCGAGGGCTGCGACCGCCGCTTCTCGCGCTCCGACGAGCTCACCCGGCACATCCGCATCCACACGGGCCACAAGCCCTTCCAGTGCCGCATCTGCATGCGCAACTTCAGCCGCAGCGACCACCTCACCACCCACATCCGCACGCACACCGGCGAGAAGCCCTTCGCCTGCGACTTCTGCGGGAGGAAGTTCGCCCGCTCCGACGAGAGGAAGCGGCACACCAAGATCCACCTGCGCCAGAAGGAGCGCAAGGGCGCGGGGGCCGCCGCCGCCCCGCAGCCCGGAGCCGGCGGCAGCGGGGCCGCCCTGGGTCCCTGCGCGGCGCGGACGCGGACGCCCTGAGCCGGGCGCGGGGCGCGGGGGCGGCGCGGAGCCCCGGGGACGCGGGGTGCCGGGCCGGGCGGGGCCGACGGCTGTACATAGTACATAGGGGCTGCGGCGGGAGGACGGATGCATGCGGGGCCGTCGTGGTGAGGTGTCCTTGGTGCCTTGTGTGGTGTGAGCCCGTACCCGGCTGCATGTGGGGGGTGCCTTACCGATCCGCTCCGACGACAGCGGCGACGCCGAGACCGGAAAGTTTGCCTTCCCTCCCTGGTTGTAGTATGGCTGTACATTTCTGCCTATTAATATTGGGATTTTTTTTTTTTTTTTTAGAGACTATATTTTTGTACGCACTGGTTGGGGTTGTTTTATTGTCTTTTCGGTGACCGAAGAGTGTTGCGTCTGCGGGGGGGGGAGGGGGTTAGGGGGGAAGGGCCCGGCCGGGACGAGCGCACCCGACGGGTCCGGCCCGATCTGCGCCGCGAGGTGCGGGCGGCGGCACGGCCGTGTGCGGCCGCGGGCGGCAGCTGCGGGACGGGGCTCCCTCCCGCCGCTCTGTACATAGCCCTCCGACGGCAGGGTTGGCGCTCACGGCGTTTATAAGCGACGACGAATAAATCTCTTAATTATGCCACGCTGACACCGTTATTTCCGTAGGTGCCTGCCGGGGGAGGGGGGCTCCCCGCCTGTCCCGGCCCCGCCGCGCCGAGCCGCGCTGCCGGCCGCGGGGATTCCCGTCGGAGGCGAGAGCCGCGCCGGCTGCGGTGCGAGCGGGCGGGCGGGGTGACTCAGCGCGGTGTTCCGCGGCCCGGGGCGGCTGCCCCGAGTGGGCTCCGGCACAGCGAGGCCGGGGTTGCTCGGGCCGCCCCCAGCTCGAGCCGGGCTTTCCCCTGCACATCGGTCTTGCCGCGACGCCGCTTTTTTTCCCTTTTTCTTTTTTTTTTTTTTCTTTTCTTTTTTTTTTTTTCCTTCCTCTTCTTTCTTTTTTCTTAATCTCTCTATTTTTATTTCTTTTATTTATTTTTTTTAACCTTCTGTAAGTTATTTTTGAGGATGCTGACCCGGCCGGGGCTGTTGGTGGTGCGGGGCTGCGCTGTGGAGCCTGGGACAGCTGCAAGCAGCCCAGCACTGCGGTGAGCGCTGGCACAGACCTGGAGCGGCTGCTCCGACTGAAGCCACCGGCAGCCCGCTGCCTGCCTCTTCCATTCAGACTCCCTGCTGCCTTCCTCCTGGGACGGGTGCTGGCTCTTAGAGCAGCTGCTCTTCAGACCTGGAAGTGAAACAGGTCTCCAAAGCTGGGCACGAAGAAGCTGAGCGGGGCTAGCACAGAGCCCCTCTACTCAGCACCCTGCCAACCTCCTCGCACAGCTGTCGTGAGATTTTGCCCCCCCTCATCTTATTGGAGGCAACTTTACCGCCTGGTCCCCACACGTCCCTGGGCTCCCTAAGGGACAGCAGCCGGCTGCCAGAGGTGGCACACAGTATGTCTCAGCTGTGGAGCGCAACCTCACAGTCGTGGTGTCCCCAGTCGGCATCATTGGGCTGCAGTGCAGGAAGGCAGACGGGCAACACTCGGCTCCTCCAGGCACTGCCGCAGCCTTGGATAACCATGGGCTGGTCACCGCCGGAGCATTGTGCACCAGCTCAAACTCTCAGCAACTCAAGTGCACAAACCAAGGCTTTGCTTGTAGCCTCCAAACTACTGAGTGCAGCCCTGCCGCAACATCAGGACCCCAGCAAAGAGCAGAACACAACACAGAAATTGTAAGTGAGCTGAATTAATTTCTCTGTCAGTACCTAGCATACAGCTGCGAGAAACTTTGCGCTGTGTACCAGTATCAGCTGCCTTAAACCTGTGCCTTTGCTTTACAGTAACAAGTGGCTTCACAAGCTGCAGTACCACAGGTGTCTGGATGTGTCTACAGGGCCACGAACTCAGATGTAGACACTGCTCGTCAAAGAACGGCTGGATGCACCATTTGGGCTGCCAGGCAAAAGAAACTCGTGTTACTGCACTTGGTTCAAAGCTGTCACACTTGTGGAGGAAAGTAATGACTGGTTGGTGGTGAGATATCCTGTATTTATTCCGTAACTCAGCAATAACAGCGACTTTGCTGTAGTGAAAACACAATAAACAGACTGCAGAGAGAAAGAACAGCATTACAGACTCAAACCTTCTGCTTACAGATATCCAGAACACGCGAAGTAAGTTTCAATCATTGAACAAGCAAGAAGTTACGCAAAGAGGCTTTTCTTTAATGCATCTCAGGTTCTCTTTGCTATATTTCCTGAAGCAATGCCTTTAATACTTCAATGCTAACACCGTCAGTTAAAAAAACAAAGTGGTTTTGTCACAACTGTTAACAGCGCTCTACAGTGTAAGGGATCACACTGTCCTCTGTGCATTGAAGTCCTATCCCATCACATACCTTCACTAGGTCTTACACATGGAGAAAAAATAAAAAGCAACAAGAGAGACCTAAGGGGAGGATAGAGAGATGAGATACAGAACCGAAATGCTCTTGGTTGCAGTTTGTTTTCCCAGTACCGCTGTTTGCATGTGGCACGCTGCCTTTGTGGGCTTCTGGAAAAGGATGACAGTCTTCATTAGTGCTGGAGTGAGTGAGAAACACAAGCCGTGCCATTCCGAGGCACTGCATTACAGTTAATGACTACGCTTGATAGTGAATTGTTGCACATTAACTAATGCTGAGCTGCAGGGGAATTCCAGGAAAAACCAGGTAAGCCCGCTGCAGAAACATCAGATGCTCCACAGTGCTGTAAGAATTAATGGAAACTGAGCAAAATAATTTCCACCAATTTTTCCCTGCAAAAGCACTCGTATGTGTATGCATAACGCTGGTGGTGTTTTACATTCATAATCTCTTCTTGCCCACCTCCCCACACCCCAATTCAAAAAGTGACGCTGTATCAGAATCACTTAAAAATTCACCCATCCAGGCAACCGTACAGGAAAAACAAGTCTGCTTTGATAAATACACCAAGAAACACGAAGGCTGGTTGTGGGACAGTTTCCGGAGCAGGCTGGTAACATCCCTTAGGAAGTGGGTTTGTGTTCAGATTCCCACACGGTGACCCAGGCTGCACCGTGTGCTCAGCCATCAGAGGCACCGGCTCATTCCCTGCAGCACAAACAGGTACGACACCTCTAGAAAAAGTTTCTCCTGTTTAGAAAGGTCGCATCCCCTGCTGAGGACACGCTGGATCTCAAGGCTGCTTACAGCACAGCAAGGCAAAATGCACCGCGTCTCTTCTATGCTATGTTTATTTAAAAGCCTTATGAAAAAGTAATCTTTATAAATAGTATAAAGGGCGAAACTACAAGGCTTCCAAAGCTCAGTGTTCACTTGTCCATATAAAAACACAGACCGCTTTAAGAGAGGAGTTATCAGGTCAAATTCTATCTGAACCTAGGGTATGCGTACAGACGGATATAGGTATCTATAGGTTATAGGCAAGTGAGTAGTGTCGCGCAGCAGCATCCATGGGACAGCAGCGGTCTTCTCTAAAGATGCCCACAGCTCGCGCTGCCCTCGGCCGCTGCTATATGAGAACTTCCAAGCACAGTTAATTAGCAGCTGCGAGTCTCCTCCCGGCTGAGGGAACATGCATAGGAACGCTCTGTAACTTCAGTTCTAATAGCTGGATCTTACACGTAACGCCGTGGAGAACTGTTAAATGGTAATTCAGGACCCGACACCGTCCCTCGGGAGGGGAACTCACTTCACTCCCCCCCTGCACACAGCGCCGTGTATCCGCTGCCCGCCCCGTGCTGGGAGTTGTGCAGTTGTGTGCACGTCCAGCAGAGCCGTCCCGAAGCCGCCGTGGGTGGCGGTGCGACGCTCCCAGCAGCGCGGGGTGGGGGTGGCGGCCCCGGGATGTTCTTATTGCGTTCGCTCTGCCGGAGCCCGACCGCCCCCCTTCACCGCAGCCCGGCGGCGCACGCAGGGCGCTGCTTTTTGGTTTGTTATTTTTCCGAACGCTCGGTCGAGTAGAAACGGCCCGCGCCGCTCCTCCATCGGCGCACGTCAGCCACAAGCAATAAATACACCGTCACTTTATTGCCCCGAGCGCTCCTCGGCGCAGCCCGTGCCGGCGGCCTTTCCCCGGCGGGAGCGACGCGATCCGAGCGGGGCCGAGCGGCGGCGCGGGGCGCTGTGTCCTTCGGCGGCGGGGCCGGGCGGGGCTCCCCGCTCCGTGTCCGCGGCGTTCCCCGCGGTGCCGAGCGCCGGCGCCGCCTCAGGGGCAGACGCGGGGCCCCGGGTAGGGCTCCCCCCCGCACCAGAAGTCGGCGGCCGGCGCGGTCTCCAGCAGCCACACCTCCCTGGGCAGCGCGGGCTCGGCGCCGGCCGGCGGCCCGTCCAGCAGGCGGTAGTAGTGGCAGTCCCGGCCGTGCTCGGGGTCGTAGGGCGGCGCCAGGATGTCGAGGAAGGCGGCGGGGCCGTCCACCGCGTCGATCTGGTGCAGGTTGTCGCTGTGCGGCGAGAGCAGGCAGGGCGGCGACGCGGGCGTGTAGTGCTGCCGGGAGCGCAGCAGGGCGCGCAGGCACGGCCCCGGGGCGGGGGGCGGCGGAGCGGCGGCGGCGGGCAGCGCGTCCATGCAGGCGATGCGCAGCGTGCCGTACAGCACCTTCAGCATGCCGTTCATCCCCGGGTGGTCGTGCAGCGGGATGCAGGCGCCGCCGCGCAGCAGGAACACGCCCATGCTGAAGCTCTCGGTCTCGCAGATGTGCATGTAGCTGACGGGCGGCGCGGCGCCGGCCCGCGAGCACCCCGTGCCCCCCGCCGCCGCCGCCGCCGGCCCCCGCGGCGCCAAGTGCAGGTCCTCGGCGCGCACCTCGTCCAGCAGCTGCTGCAGCCGGTGCAGGTTCTCGCCGAACGCCGGCCCCGCGGGGCTGCGGAACGTGATGCGCGCCTGCCGCGCCACCCGCTGGATCAGGGAGGCCATGTTGTCCCGGGGCATGGCGCCTCCCGGCCCGCTCCGGCCCCGCGCTCCCGCCCGCCCCAGCCGCTGCCGTCGCTTCCTCCCGCCGCTTCCTCCCGCGGCCGCCCCGACGCGCAGGCGCGGCCGGTCCCGCCGTGCACCACGGGGCTCGTAGTCCGACACCCGCCGCGCTCACGCTGCCGCCGCCCCGAGGACGGGTCGGGGCGGGCCTGGCACGGCGGCGGAGAGAGTGCGGGGCGGGGGGCGGCTGGGGCGGGAGGAGGAGGATGAGGATGAAGATGATGAGGATGATGGTGATGATGAGGATGATGATGACTACGGCTCCCGGCGGCGCTGGCGCGAGGGGGCGGCTCTGCCGGAGGCCGCGGGCGGCGCGTGAGGGGTCGCGGGGTTGGAAGGCGGCGTGAGGGGCGGCCGCCATGTTGGGGCGGGGGAGCGCGGGGGCTGAGGGCCGGCCCCGTGCCTTCCGTTCCCTCCGTGAGCAGCGAAGGCGGCCGGTCAGAACGGATTCAGAGTTAGAAAACTGCGGGGACGGACAGAGCTGTGCCACATCCAGCCCCGCTCCTTGAGCCGTGTCAGGCGCCCCTGGGCACAGCAAGTAGCGGTTCTGACGAGCGGCTCGATGGGCTCCGGGGGCTGCTGCCACTGAGCCCTGTAAGTTCGTTTAAAAGCAGTATGAACAGGTGTGTTTTCCCGATTACAGACAGCCCGAGTTCTTTAGATGTGCATTACGCTTAAAGATGTGTGTGGCCTTGCAGTGTTACACACCGCATTCATACAAGTACAGATACAGCAGTTTGTGATGGCCCGCTGAGGGTTGGAGTGCAGGTGCTGCTAACAAGGGTCAGTGATGTGGAGCCCTCTTCCCAAACCTATTTCCCGCTTTTTATACATAAGCGATGCACAGAATGCAAATGTAGGTCACGGTGTAATTGATTCTCCTCAGAGCGCTCAGTTGCTAGTTCTGAGTTCTGGACACCTGGGACAAGGGGGCAGAGATCTGTGCTGTGGGGTGAGCAGCAGTCAGCCTTTAGTAGCCCGTTGGCCCTGGGTATTGGAGGGAACTGCTGGGGATGGTCACAGCCTCCCTGCTGCCATGCTGGCTGATGCATGGTGTACTGACAGACATTGAGAGCTTTGCAAGTCCCACTGTTTAGTCTGCTTTTCTGTTCAGCCCGCTGCGCAGGGTCTGTCAGTTTAATCATGGAGGTATGGGCTGGAATTTTTGGCAGTTATTGGTGATAATCATATATCATCTCAGCATTGGCTTGGGTATCTATTTGTGTTCTCACTCAGAAATTACATTTTATGCTTGGAAGTGATTGCTAAAATGCTTACTTTCCAACACTGGTTCTTTTCCTGTGCAGCACAAAAATAAACTGTTTTGTGGAAGCAGAAATGCTTGGTAGTAGTAGGACTTTGCGCGCTTGCCTAACATGCCATTGCAAGGACAATCAGCATGGAAAAGCAGGACTTCGAGCTCTGCCTCTCTGCTGGATCTTAACTTGCTGGGTGACACAAGGTGAGTTACTGGACCCTTTGTGCTTATCACTCTGTAAACCATGAATCACCTGTGTGCAAAGATGTTTATTAAGATTCTAAAAGATCTTAAGAATATCTTCATGCAAATGTTCCTGGTGCCATATTACGTTGGTGACAAGCTTTATGTTTTGCATAAGCTACAATCCGCAGTGTTTTTAACTACTGCATTGGTTTGATGTGGACAAAAATATGCCTTTGGCACTTAACGTTCCAGCTAAATGTTACATCACACCCACATTTTTCAGTTCTGTGATATATAGAAAAAAAAGCAAAAAACCTGTGCAAAACAACCAACACTGAAAAGCAAGTTGTCCAGCCAACTAACAAATATATTGACCTTATTATTATTTGAAAGATAATGTTCCTAGCTAACATCTGCCATCTTGAATGCATGGGAAGGAAAAAACCAACCACTGCGTAGTTGCTTGGCTGGGCTTTGAGACTACTTTGTATGGGTGATGCAATGACCAAAGTTCAGTGCAGTGGTTTTATGATAAAACCAGTGTGAGTGAGGTCAGGCTCAGGTTACAGTTTTGGCCTCCTGCTGTGTTTGTTGGTTTTTTCCTCCCATAGAAAATGTATTCAGAACTGGTACATCTATTTTCTTTCCACCCCCTCTCCACCACTTCTGAGCTCCTCTCCCTGCTACCTGAACTCTCCTGTGAAACTAGCAGTTTTTTAGCTTTTTGCTTCTCGGTTACTGTTATGTATTATAATTTCCCCCCTCATTTGTGAATTATCCCCTACTCATTTTCACTTTCTTCTAGGAGCTGCTTCCCAGATCCTCTTGATTTGGTTTGAGGAGTTAGAATTGCCTATAATCGTTGGTAAACCAAGAGTCTCGAATGGAGAACAATGACAAGCTCCCAACCTAGAAGGTCAGTGGTTGGCTGTGAGCGTGTTGTGTCGTGGTGCTGGAGTGTTTCACAATGTGTAGAACTTGGTGAGGCAGTGCAGAAACCATCCGCTGTCATATTGCCAGTGACTGCAGAGGTGTGTTCACATAGGACAAAAGAGAAGACTGTGTCTAAGAAGCTTTCACACTGTTGGTGCCACTCGTTATGTAAGGGTATAATTGTTTGTTTTATAAAGCTACCACCAGTCAGAGAGAGAAATATTAGGCAAATATGATTATGATGAGAACAAGACTGGAAAGTGTGGAGACAAACATGTCTGTAACATTTGCTGTTTCTCCAGTAATGATGGCTTACGTAAAAGAAAGTTGGTTATCAGTTATTTATCAGAGAACCTGTAAGTCAGTAGAAGAGCAAAGGAGCACTGGATGTAATGTGCTGAAATCAGGAGGGGAGTTGGGTTCATGCAGATACCAAACTTTAAGCAGGGCTGGGTAGCGTTAGACTCTCACTCACTTCTACCACTTTACTGACTCCTATCCCGTATTTCATTTATTCTCTTAAACACACAATTCACACACTTCATTTGTTGTAGGCTGTCAGTTAAATACACTATTTCTGTATAAAATACATCATTAATGCATTTTATTGACAAGTTGCTACTGAGCAGCTTGGAGCTGTTGGAGTGACTCAGAGTAGGAAAGGCTGTGTGCTGTGCTACTCCCTGTGTATGAATCTGCGGAAATAATAAGCCTTATTCTGGTCTTCTGAGCAGAGCTCCTCTGATTTCAAGGTTTCGGATGGAGCCAATCAGTTCCATGCTGATGTCCTTGGCTACATTTAGGTTAGATTGTGATGACTGGAGGTGTGAAGTTGTGGCCTCATTTCTTCTGAACTCTCTGACTGTCTAGGACCAATCCTGCCTAGGAGGAAGGAGACATTTACAGGTGTGGTTAGAAGCTGCTTTCCCTTCTGGTGTGTCATTTGCAGGAAGAAATCTCTGCCCGGGGCCACTTGTGTAGTGGCACTCTGCCTTCCTGCAGCAGTGGAGCCGCAGGGTACTATCACCAGCTGTATGCAGTCCTGGCAATTCAAAGAGGCAGGGGAAGAGGGAGAAATGTGCTCGTGGCTGTGGGGAGTTAGCGCTGTTTGTTGTGTATCTTTAGGGTTTCAAAAGATTAACTGACTTGGGGCAAATCTGACCTACAAGTCGAACATTTAGAATAAGCGCAAAGAAGTATCTGTAACACTGAGTGTGCAGATACAGGTAGAAGATTCCTTCAGTGGTTGCTTAGATTAAAGAAGCCCACAGCTCGATTTGCAATTGTAATTCTGAGTCCAGAACTGTCATTCTTATTACTGGCATAACTTTCAGAACAAAGTATCTACAGAGGATGCACGGGTAGAAACAAATGGGAGTCACTAATTATATTGGTTAAACTTTCAATGCACAGAATGCTGTGATGTGGACTATCACTTCTCATCCTTCAACTGACAGAAACAGGCAGGAGAGACACAGTCAAAAATGTTGCATTACTTTCTTAAAACAACTTGTGAATTCTTCATTGCGTATCTTTGTATATGATTGTATTAAAATAATTTCAGTATTATTCTTACATAAATGCACTCCAAAGCAGCAAAATGTGTGAGTTATGTATCATCTTACTGCTACAATATACTATTAATTTGAGTGCTGTTTAAAACCTATTGGGAAAGTTGAAATCTGTTTCCTGTGATATCTGATGCAGGATGAAAGCCGTGCTTGGCTGTGCTCCTGATACTTTCCTAGCACGCAGGGCTCATCTCCTGTGTGGAAGATCCTGCTTTCAAGCCGGGGCTGTGCAGTGTGGGTGAAACTGCAGCAAAGTGGAGCATCGGCACCCGCTGTGTTGTGGCAGATGGGGCACAGCGTGACACCTGTTGCAGGAGCAGGGCTCTATCTGCTGTATTTGAAACCACATCCCTGTCCATTCAGTTCTTTCACCATCACTGGCTGCCAGATCCTTGAGGCTCCCCTGCCCGCTGTTACATCAATGCTCCGCTTAGTTTTTTTTTTTCTCCTTGTGACTTTTTAGGAGAATCCCGAGGGTCCCATTTTGGTTACACAGTGTGAGAGCAGAGGGTGGGAGAGAGCTTGCAAGGTCATCTCTGTTTGGAAGCGGTTCTCTTGGCCTTTAGCCCTCCCCTCAGCAGCTGACTTTCAACTGGTAGGAGAGGGCTGTGTTCATGTGATCCACGGGAAAGGCCCACACTGCACGCAGAGGCTGCAGAGGCCTCGTCATCTGGCATTGATGGGGAAAGTTGCTTTGCAAGGGAAGCCTTGTGTTCCAGTGCATGTCTGTTCCTCCCAGTATCACTACAGCACCATGTTTACTTTTGCCTGCGTTGAGATAATATGCATTATTCGAGTGCTTTAGTATTAGTATAGGGTGTGATTCTGTGCTTTTAGCCTATGAGCTGGAAGTAGATAATTTACCAGCTGTGGGGTCCCAGAGGGTGTTAAGTGTGGGTCTACCACTGCTTGTGCCACACGAGATAGTGATCACAGGACAGCTTTCCTTGGGGTTACAGCAAGGCCTTAAGTAATTCTACATCTGTGGCTTGAAGAGTTACTGCTCTGCAACTGAGTCGGTGTAACCTGTTTGGTGCTCACCCACAGCCTTCCCTCACCACCACAAAGCTTTAGCATAGACTATCTTTAAGCTAAGCCCTTTCTGTTTCACAATCATGAGTGGGGACTGTACGGTCGTCACACAGGTGATAAGCAGCAATTAACGTATGAAGCTGCAGTAACTTGATCACCCTTGGGTGTACATCTGGGCTGTAACACAGTGGTTTAAGAGTCTCTTTTCAGCGAGAGATTTTTTGTTGTTTCTTATTAAACTTGGAGATCAAATCTATCTTTGCAAAGATCTCTACAGGGTTAATTGATAGTGCTAAATTTAAGAAGGAAAGTTCTATTTGAGGAATAGCAAAGGAATATTTTTTCTATTTTAAATAAATAATTGATTTTTTTTTTTTTCATGGAAGGCTTTAGTGGAAGGAAAAGAGGTGAGTGGTAGAAATTAGTGAGTAAGATATTTAGTGGGGTGGGGAAATTTCCTTCAATATTTTCAGGTGTTGGTAGCATTTAGATTGTTCAGTCAGTTTTCCAGTTAAATCTATCTTTGTCCTGTACATAAAGAGTCCATATTTAACTCCTTGAGACCTTGGGATGGAGGAAGGAAGTTCTGTGCAAGTATTTGAACAGGGGAGAAGTGGACTGAGGCGGGCAGAGGCGAAAGGCTGGGCCCCACGGGGCTGTTAAAGCCACCCACACAGCTGTGTTGATCGCTCTTGGAGTTGTGCTGCTCAGCCAGGACTTGACTACTTGGAAGACAAAAGTCGTACTTGGAGCACGTATGTGACCACATGCTCTTATTCAGTTGCAGTAATACACTTGTCAGTAACACTGCTTCTGTACCATGCTACCCTACACCTATGTGTATCTATCTTGTATGGCTGAGGAAAAAACAAATGTTGACAGTGTATAAAGGGAAATTATTTCAGATATTTAGTATCTAGATCTTACTTCAGCATTTTACAGTGTGCTGGCAAGTGTGTGTCAGATTTTTCCTAGGAAATGAGGGTGCCTTCCAGCAGAAACTGATACAGAAACTCAGCTTTTCTCCAGAAATAGCTTCCACTGTTCCTCATAGCAAAGGGTTTGGAGTTTGCAGGATCAGGGCCTAACAACTTCACATCTTTCTTACTATTCTTTTTTTCTCTTTCTTTCTTCTCCAGGAAAAACAATACTCTGTCATGTCTCCATGTTAAAATGACTGGAAATTGAACGTAGGGGGATTTAGCATGTGATTACTTTTTTTAGATAGGATTTTCTTCACAGCTGAATTAGAGTGAGTCCTTTTTCTCCCGAGCCAGATGGTAAGTGATTCAGTACTTTTAGCGGTAGAAAAATGATTTGTTTTCATTCCCCAGTAGCTGGTGTGAATGTACTTTTCTTTATCTATTTACAGATTATGTAAACACGTTTTACCAGCATTTAGGTACATACTTTACAGGCCTAATACTGCAAAGAGTCCTGTATATGCAATGCCCAGCACGTGCAATGGGTTGCCATTGCTTACGGAGAGCTGTTTGCATGAAACTTGAAGTATTGTTGTATCTGTATTTGTATTTCTATGTGTACACTGAAGTTTATGGTGCTTCATGAAGATGCAAACTGAACCGTAAGCCCACAGAACAGCTGGGTGACTTTGTGCACTTCTTTCACCTCACAAAGTCTATGAGGATGCCCTTGATCTCTTTTGCTGCCTTTCTGCAGTAGGTTCTTGGGGCTTCTGAGTGAGAGCTGGAAGCTTTAGCCCTATTGTGGAGTGTTGGGCTGAGTCCTTCCTGGTGCACAGGGGGAATAAGGGCCTCATTCATGTGACTTTTTGGATTTGCCTTTTCCTGATGCGACTGCAGGGGCTTAGCATGGAGAATATCTCCTATCTTGCTGCTCTTGTGTGGGGGCAGAAAAGCAACACCGGGAAGGGATTCCATTCATGGTGAGAGATAGCTGAGAATTTATTAAAAATCCCCCTTTATGTGTGTAAAAGGTCACCCGCATCCGTCTGTATGTGTGTATATAAATACATAGTGTGAATACTGAATGCTGGACACAGTAGTTTCTTATTTTGTGTATATGTGTGTGTGCTAGATAAAACATGTAAAGCGTGTGTACCTCGTGTCAGTGTATGGGTGTTTGAGGCAGAACAGAAAGATCTGTAGCTACCCACTTACTACATTGTAGGGAAATAGTGTGTAGCAGCGTGAAGCCACTGATTCACTACCTGAGCAGGCACAAGTGAGGCTGCCCAAGCAGTCTGATGGCTGTCGTTTCCAAGCTGTTAAGAGCCATTTTTGTGAGTTTAATGTGCTCGTGCCTTAGCTTTGTTGGAGAATTGCAGCCTTGAGCATACTCAACATATATATACATACTGCTGCTTTACTGAGACACTAGTTCTCCATTTATACAGCCAGTTTCTTTGTGTACCAGTGTGGCTATACATGGTTAGAATACAATTATCTGAATCTCTTGGTTCTCACCCCATCTTCTCTTTCTTCAGCTGAGCATCTTCAGGTTCCCACGTAGAGAAACTGGCTCTTTACCTTCTTTTCCGGGCTTATCAGAGAGTTAAAACTCAGTTCAACTTCTCTTACTTGAAAATGATGATCATCTTCCATGAATTCCAGTAGGGGGAAAATAAGACAAATTAATTTCTATCAGAATGATGTGCTGTGACTCGTCAAGTTTCTCTCCTCAATTAAATGATCACTCAGTAGAGGGGTGGCATAAGAGGGCTCTTGGTTGGTTGGTTGTTTTGATGTGGGTCAGTAGCCAAGATGGGGTGATTTACTGTGCAATAAATTACTTTTCCTTGTATGCAAGGGGAAGCACTTGGGGAATTTTGCTTCTTGGGCAGTGTGGTTGTTGATGTTATGCAGGATGATAGAGCGCATGCATCTGCAGAAGGACACGCAGTCCTGCCGGGTGGTTCTGCATGGGGTGCTGTGTGAACCCAGCTGAGGTTAGGCTGCATGCTGGGAGGAATGTCAGCTCGTTTGGCCAGCAATACTTCGGCACTGAGAGCTGCAACTCTTGATATATCTCATCCCAGTCTTGCTCAGTCTTGTTCTTTATACCTGGGAATTGCTTTACTGTGATACCAAAAAGAAATAAAGGCACAAAATAATGGGTATGAAGCTGTAAACGTTATACCTGTAAAAGAGCAGAACGACAGCTCCTAGCCCAGCTGTCGTTAGCACACAAGGTAGTGCTATTAGGATGTCTGCTGTCAGACTGTTGCTGTGCATCTTGTGCGCACTGTAGTTCCCCTCTCACTGACAGCAGAATGCTGCTTGGTGCAGCGTGCTGCTGTGCTCTGGGACTGAGATGCCTGTCCTTTACTGCTGTGCCCTGCACACACCATGCCTGGCAGTGTGGCAGTGACCATGGTGTGTAGTAGGTGAAGGGAGCTCAGGAGAATTAAACAGAGCAATCTGGTGATGGAGGAAAGCCTGACTTCAGCACTGAGGGCTTGGAAGGAGCAGGGCCGGGGACCAGTTGTATGTGACCTTCTGTGAGCCCCTGTGAGTGCACAGTGCGGAGAAAACATGGCTCGGAGCTTTGAGGGCTAAGTAAGTGCTGGAAGCTCTGGGTTACTCGGGACAGAAGCATATGTTTATAAGCACTGGAAGTACTGAAGAATATTTCTTCTGGTTTCAGTTAATAACAGGGCACGTTGCGTACAGTTTGTTTGCTGAATTGGTTCATTTTATTGTGTGTAAATACACTGTAGAAACAATTTTGTCTTTTGTTCAGTGTTACTCAGCGTGATTTAATTCTTGTAAATCAAATGAATTGAGGGGAATAAGCAGCCTGCTCTAGTCTGTCTGTGATACAAGACCTTGGGGGGATGTGTGCAGCTCCCTTGGAGTCAGAGGGCAATGAGCAAGGAGCAGTGTGTGCTGCAGAACAGAAACCAGGACTGGTCACTGCTCATGGCACTTAGCTCAGTGAAAAGGTATCCTGGGCAAGTCCTGCTGTCCTGTGCGTGGTACAGAGCTCGGCAACGTGTTGCTCCTGGTGGAAGTGATGTGTTGTAGCAGTAGGACAAATGGGAGCTGAGCTGGTCAACTCTAATACATTTTTTGTGTTTGGGAATAAAAGCAGGACCCCAGGGGTAAAGTGGCTGTACATGCAAGTAATTGTGTGACTTCTAAAAGGCAAATCATTATTTAATTGTTAGAAATACAAACTGTTAGCACAGATCTTCTGGTTTGACTGAGCTGCATGTAACTGTGATGGAGAAAACAAAGGTGATGATAAGTCTTGGGATCCAAGAGGCCAATGTATAATGGAACTGAAGGCCGAAACAGTTCATTAGCTGCTTTGTAACGACGGGTTTTTATTCTGTGTACAAAACCATCTTTTACTTCCATTAGCTCATCGCAGTCTTTCTGAGTGAATCTGTTTTACTCCAATGGTGACATATGATTACAGTGAAAAAAAAAAAGGGCTTGATAACAAGAATTTGGTTGTTTTAGTGTGAAGATGTTGTAATGTAACCAAAAAGATAAAATGGGCTGAATCTGTATGCAGAATTTGAAAGCTTCATGAGAAGCACAAGTTGAAAATGGCTGTTGTTCTGTTGTGCTTTATGCTGTGCGTTTCCTGCAGTATTGCACCATTGGAACAAAGGCAGTCTAGATCCAAGAGCTTAAGAGACAATTGCAGTCAATTGCATTTCAGTAGCTTAGCACTCTGTCCCTCCTCAGCTGAGCTTCAGGAGCCAACTGTAGGAACTCTGCTCTCATGTCCTGTGGTGAAGTGATACCTGGTAGCTCAAGCCTTTTTGTTGGGATGTAAACGTAAGCCCAGAGTCAGTGGAGCATTTCTGAAAATACTGTCTGGAAAAAGCTGTGGTGGCTGAGAAGCAGAAGCTTGCACTCAGCTGACATCACTGGAAGATGCACACACAAAGTGAAAGTACTTTGTGGCCTTTGGGCTTCTGTTCCTGTGGTACATGAGGTTTTATTCTACACAGAAGATTGAGCCCTTCACTTTTCTTGGTAATAGAGATTAAGTGGGTATCTCTGATCGATTCCTGTCTGCTCTCTCTGGAGTATCGCTCCATGACTTAAAGGAAGCGCTGCATAGTGTGCCAATGGGACTGTTTGGATTCAAACACTGCAATACAGGAGTGATTAACTGATGGTAATTGTTAAAGAGGTGACTACAGTAGTTCCTGCTTACCTGGATCGTAGAAATAACTTGAAGAATTAGGTTCACCAAAGTGAAATTCTCTCTACCAGTGTTTGGTAGTAGGTTACTTACGCTTGTTTGCTTCCAACACAGTGTCTTTCTCTAAGCCAAGCTGGAAATAAGGGTTTCCTCTTATTTATGTGTATCAGAAGTAACCGTTAATGTTGGTAAGATTACAGTGATCTTAAGTGAATGTCACCAGTGGAAAATGAAGCCCAATGCTTTTTGTGTGTTTGGCCAGAGGAAGGGACATTTCCATTTTCCATTGCTGATTGAGTTCCCCTAAGATCTTGTCTAATGTACAGGAACGCGAAGCTGTTTCGAGAATATATTCAACCCAGTGCCCTATCACACAGGAAAGTCATGCAATCGAGTTCCCCATTTGAGTGTATTAGGAGAAGCGTATTTCCTGTCTCTTCCTTTTGTCTGCTTTGTTCTTCTAGATTTGGAGTCTCTGGGATTCAAGCTGTCTGCCACTGTGTGAGGCTGCAGGCACCTCTGTGCTGGAGAGAACCACCTCTCATAGCAGTCTGTTCTTTGGGTGCTACTTGGAGGGCTGATTTAGAAGGCTGGTGAATGGCTTGCTTTCTTGTGTAGGTGAAACTAATAACGTGGATGGGCTGTGTGAGGAGTTCTTCTTCACCCTGCCTAGACTAAGCATGACTGGATATATCAGAAATCCCACAGCTACTCAGTTTTGGGCCCTGTCTGCACGAATCCACAGCACTGGTCTCCAGGAAACTGGATTTGGCTGAGTGCAGGATATGGGTTGCATTAAAAGGCCGTTCCCTGCTGGGATATTAGGAGCAACTGCAGAATAAATATTCACAACTTGCTTTCACAGAATCACGGAATCACAGAATTATCAAGGTTGGAAAAGACCTAGATCATCTAGTCCAACCATTACCAGTACTTCCAAGCTAAATCATATTTAGCCTTTCACTTTGTAATGCACAGGACTTGATAGTCTTCATGGGTCTGTTCCATCTCAGGATATTCTGTGATTCCTTTGCAGAGGAGTTCTCTAATGCTGCTTTGTTTTTATCCCTAACCCTTGATTTCTCAGTAGCCTCTGCTGTCTGTGTAGCACTGGGTTCTCCAGCTTTCCTACTGGGAATTCAAGGAGCTTGGGAGAAATGAGTGATTCCCAAAATTGACGGCTCACTTCTCTGGCAGTTCCGTGGACTTGATCTGGCCCTGGTCTCAGGGACATATTGGCAGCAGGTTAGGGAGGAAAAAGCAGCACTGCTTTTATTGTGTTTCGTCTGCTGTAGGCTGCTGATGTTAGGTGCTGAAAGGAAAAGTGTTATGAGAAGGTTGTGGGTGAGGGAGAGTCATTGCTATCAAGTGAACTAGGGGGTAGGACACTGACATCTTGGCACACAGGACAGGCTGAAGAGAAGGAATGACTGACAGAAATAAAATCCTCTTAGTCCGGGCAATGTCAACCTGTCAGCATGAGTTCAGTAGTTATAGAGCTGCGAGCCTACTGCTGCCTGCTTTGCAAAGGGCAGATCATGAATTACAAGGCATAGCAGAGTACTTAGGGCTTTGAGGTGCTGACAAGCTGATACCACCCAGAATAACTGCGGAGAGCATGGTCGTGGCCCACATGAGATAGAGTTCTAAAAGCTGAAAAAAACAGTTAGCAAGCATGTCACCCTTGAAGACAGCATACGGCACACACACTCAAAGCTAATACTGCCTTGCTTTCTGCCTCCACAGCAGCTGCTTGCATGTGTGCAGCCCTGGCACACCTGGAAGTGGGGTAACCATGCTGGGTAGAGCAAAGGGCTGGAAAGTGATGCTACCAAGGCATATAGAACCCTCACAAGAGAGCCCATTTTGGGATGTGAAGGCAATACTGTGAGTCTGAGAGAATATGGGACTAAGGTAAGAGAATGCAGGAGCACACTAATAAGGGCTACTAAGTGGGAAGCCAGAAAGGGCTTTACTATTTGTGGCTTGAGGAATGGGGCAAGAAGTAATAGATCAGCTGGCAAAGGTACTGGAGTATCTAGTTGGGCTGGAGTAATTTTAAAATGCATCCAGAGTTTGTGGTTGAGCCTTGACCATATTGGAAACGTTCTGGTATCCTTCAGCAGTACTATAAGCATCTGACAGTCTTGGTGTGGGGCAATTGAATCAGTACCTAGAACACTGACAACATGCTCCTCTTGTTTGCCATACACACCTGCAGATGTAATATTTTTCTTCTGGAGAATATGGCACTTTCCCGTCCTGTGGAACAATGCCTCTCTTCTGCCATTCTCATGGAGATGTGTGGGGATTATATCACTTCCTAGCAAAGCACTGGTGAATCACTTTGTTGGTGTGCATGAATCACTTCTTTGCTACCATTTTCTGCACTGGTCTTAATATAATTTCCAAAAGCAAAAATCATCATTTCAGAGCCCTCTCACTTTTTGTTAAAAAGACAGTACTGAGCTTATCTCATTGCCTGACTTACCAATCCAAGTTCCCATAGTGCTGCAGCTGAAGTTATTGCCACCCATCCAGTTCATTTCCTCCATCGCAGAGTCACAGCAGAGTCGAGAGAGGGAACAGATATGTTTGTCTCAGAGGCTCAGGTGGCAACTTGGATTAAAGCTACCTCCCCTGTCCATTTAAACTGCTAGACATTTCACTGAACTGCTTGAATCTAAGGTACTTTTGCTCACTTCTATTGTTCTGCTATGGATCTGATAACCTCTGCACAGGAGCAGGAACACTCTGAATTGCCATGGATTGGGGTGCAAACATTCTTCTTCTAGACACTTAGTCAGAAGCCTCCTGTTATTGCCTGCTAGGAAGTGTAACTGGTTGCTCATATTCTCCATGAACTTTGTTGTGTAAAGTAGGCAGGAAGCTGCAGTAAGCAGCCTTGGTTTAAAGGATAATCAGGCGACAGGCTGCATGGTTGCTAGTTGTGTTGAGGTAACATCAATAGTCTTTGACACTCATCTTATGCATTGGCACAGGGCTTTTTTTTTCTGGGGGAAAAGGAGTGTGAATGGTGTGAACATGATTTCACAAGGGTAAAGGCACTTGTGGTTTATTTTTTGCAAAGCCTGAGGCTGCTTTAAGTAGTTGTTATGACACTAATCCTTTGGCAACCGTAAGTTCAGGGAGCTGCACAGGCAGCTTGGAGGTGCCTTTGCCCATTACCTTATTGGATGGGACAAGCACACCTCAGTCACAGAGATCCAGCCTGTTTCTCTGATCCAGCACAGCGTGTGTCCCGGCAACTCCACTGCTGACTTTGGAGGCTGTTTCCTGTTGTTTTGTGTTGACTGTTGTGCTTCACCGTTTCTCTGTAATACACTGCACATTGTAAGCTGGTGTGCGTAAGGTTTCCCAGTAGAAATTCAAAGTGAAAATTCTTCCTTGGAGGTCAACATGCCATGTGGGACATGGCCCATGTGTGGGCAGCATCTGACAGATTCCTGTCACTGCCACCCAACAGGCTTGTCAGAAATGACAGCACCTGCCTGTGGACTGCACTAACACAGCATTACCAGCCAAAATGAGAAGCATTAGCAGCGTTGTTTGCTCTGTGTGTTCATATTCCTGGTCCTTCCTTGCTTTGATGAACGCCTCATAAATGTCTGATGGTTGTGTTAGGATAATGGTATTGGATATGGTTCATTTCAGAGCAGCTCAGAATATTGCTTGAGAGTTTTTCAGTTATCCGTGGTTTTATGTATATGAGACAGGTAAGGAGGTTCTCATTACTGTAATGTTTTCATTCTGTAATGTTTCTCATTACAGAATTAGTGCCGAGGGTCAGATCTTTCTGACCCCATTCGTAGGGAGCTCCATTCTTGTATTTGTGGTGTGCCCATGTGCTGGAGAATTTTCAGTTTTCTTTATCATTTGTGATGGATGAAATCACTTGACATCTTTTTTTGCTTTTTTGGTTTTTTGTTTTTTTATAACCAGAAGGTTCTTTGGCTTTTTCTGCCCATCTTGCAGCTGTTAGTGTGCTTCATGTGTGTTATTTTGTGCTCAACAGGGACTGGCAAAATAGCCATTTGTTTACCCTCTCTCTAAGTTTCCCTTCAGTCCAAGCTGCTTAATTTTCTATGTGGTCTGGTGTCAGCCTTCCATTGCAGATAATCTGCTGTTGTGACCCACAGCCTGATTTTTCTTATTCTGCTCAACAGAGCTACCGACGATGGAGTTTAAGAAGACAAGGAGGTGCTGAGAGAATACCTGTGAGTATTTTGTAGCTGTGTGATTTATACTTGGTGTGTTTTGTAAGGCTCTTTGACTCCCTCCTGCCCTGCTTTCAAATACACGACGTTGGAAATCGGTTAGTTTTAATTTAACTTTTTTTCCTCATCTGCAGTCCCTGGAGAATTCTGATTGCGGTGTTGGCTTGTGGCTGTGCTGAACTAAGAAACAGCTGAGCTGAAGTTCCCAGACTGAAAGATACGATGGCTCCTAGTAACCTTGGTACCTGTCTTTTGCTTTTTCTCCAAACAATATCCAGCAATGTCTAAGTCTCACAGCATTGTGCGTGTTTAGTATTCTTGAAAAATAAGCAATTTCCTGAGTGCCTATTAGAATTTATGAAAGTAATGGGTCTTTGCCTCTAAGTGCGCATGTTTTTCTTCTTCTATATGTTTTGTATTGTAAATTGATCATTTCTTTCCATTGGCATGGGAGAACTTGGAAATGATTTACCATGTTATAGAAAAGGGAAGGAAAAACGCGACAACCATGTACTCTGCCTGAAGGACCTTTCAAAGTATGGCAAAATTAGCAAATATGAATTGTAGATCAAGAAATAAGGAGAAAAAGGGAGCAAAGATACAGAAGCTAAATTAATGTGGGATTGTCCAGAGAAGCAGGAAGAAGGATTTGGAGCTGCAGAGGATGAAGGATGCTTTGTAAGAAAGACCCAGTAATAAGGGTCAGTACTGCTGTCTGAACCTTCCCTGGCTCAACTTGAGGCCATTCCCTCTCATTCTATTGCTGTTACCTGGAAGTAGAGGCTGATCCCCACCTCACCACAGCGTCCCTTCAGGCAGTCATAGGGAGCCACAAGGTCACCCCTGAGCCTCCTCTCGTCCAGAATGAACAATCCCAGCTTCCTCAACTACTCCTCATAGGACTTGCGCTCCAGACCCCTCACAGCTTCATTGCTCTTCTCTGGACATGTTCCAGGACCCCAATGCCTTTCTTATAGGGAGGGGCCCACAACTGAACAAAGTACTCAAAGTGCAGCCTCAGCGGAGCTGAATACAGAGGAATGCTCACCTCCCTGCTCCTGCTGGTTGCACTGTTTCTGATACAAGCCTTGATCCCATTGGCTTTCTTGGCCACCTGGGCACACTGCTGGCTCATGTTCAGCTGAACATCAACCAATACCCCCAGGTCCATTTCCTCTACACAGTCTTCCAGCCCCAAGCCTATAGCATTGCCTGAGGTTGCTGTGGCCAAAGCACAGGACCAAACAGATGTATTCTCTTCCAAACCTGTCAGGAATGGCCATGCAAAGTGACTTTTGGTGGCATTTAGGAAAGCAATGCTGCATGTGCCATAGATATGACCAGTTATTATTTTTCCCCAGTCAAGTGCTGGGACTGTATCTGCAGCTCTCTATTTGATAAGATCTGGAGCAACTGAAGGGCAGGCAAGCTATGCTGGTGCTTGTGTATCTGCTAGAGAAGGTGGAGGTGTGCCTCTGCTACATGGGGAAATACTGGTGCATGCTGAAACCTCTATTAGAAAGAACACCTAATTGTCTTTAAAAGGTTATCCACTAAAGAGGAAAAACTAACAATGAACTGAACAATTACCTTGCGTTTTACTTTTCTAGATACTCTTAATGGCTGCCTTTTCCTCTACAATTAAAATTGGTCTTGAAGAAATTGAAGCATTGATTTGATATCTTTGCACTCTTCCTGGCTGATTTAAGATACTCTCCTGGAGGAACAGCATATTTCTTTAAGTTTGCTTCCCCTTGTTACTATTACTGGTCAAATTCAATTGTTATCTGTTGGAGATCACAAACTATCCACAAATCTAATCGTATTTACTTATGCATTTTCGTTAATTGAAAGATGACAATACATTGAAAAGTAAATGAACTTTGATAGCAGTTTGAGTGAGAAATCAAAACCATGTTTTCAACACATCAGTTTGCTGTTATTTTATTTAATTTTATTAAAATGTTAGTGATATGCATCAGTCTATGGGTCATATCTGCAATTCTGCATGTACTTCAGTGTTTGTTCTTGTTCCATATGTGCCTTTTCCTCTCTCTTTCCAGTCACCATTTCAAAAACATCAGAGGAACCATGGCTGAGCATTTCTCCAGCTCCCGCCTGTGCTTTGGGATGCGAAAGAATAACGTTGGCAGATAGAGGCCTCAGTTCCTCCTGGATGCATCTGGACCATTTTATTAGTTAGTTGACTGAGCCTGTGATCAGACAGAGTGCAGCTGATGATGAGCAGCGCCAAGATAAGGATACTGAGCTGCTGATCAAATAGGTGTATTTCAGGAGACTTGAAAAATTACATGTTCAGAACGTCACTCATGAGCCACAGCTTCACCATGAGGACTTTAGGAAAGCCATGGCTGTGCGGATACCTTCACCAGCAATCTTTCAGCCTCTGACAAAACTATCGTTCTTGAAGGTAACTGTGGGTGGTCCTCCTTTGTCTGATTTCTAGAAATTCGGTGCATCACTTTCTAGTTATGCAGCTGATACTCGTGTTTGTATGAATGACTATTTAAAGAAGGAAAGATCAGATGTTTGTTGTTCCGTTTCAATATAAATCAAACTTTGTATTCGCATAGCAATTCTAGCTTAGCCCCAGGAATAGCTTTAGTGTTGCTAAGTGTCTGGAGAGTATTGACTACAGAGACATGGTTATAAGCAGGCTATAATAGTTTCTACAGCTGTTAACAGTTCATAGAAGAAAGGCAGCATTATTCATCAGTGTTTAAAATGTGCATGACTTGCATTGCACAGAAGTCAGATTGGGAGAATGTCAGTTTTTTTTTCTGAGATTCTGCCAGGAAAGTCTTCAATAACTGGAGAAATTCTTTTCACTGGTGAAATCAACATGCAGCACATTGTGTTATTATAATTGCTTATAGCTCACCATGAAAGTTGTCTTTGTATGTGTGGATGTACGGCTTGTACTGTTTTGTTTTTATTTATTCTGCATTCTCTATTATAATGTTCTTTCCTTTTTTCCAGACCAGAAAGATTGTTATTGAGCTTTCCACAAAGCTGAAATAATGCTGTGTGTTAAAAAAATGTTAACAATTTGAAGAAGTTATAAAAATTTATAAGTTGACTGAATACTTTGGACATTTCTGCATATTTTAATATAAATAGGTAATGCAAATGTTTGTTCTTTGCATTTAAAGGTGGGTCTCTGTTTTCTAAAGGTCTTGTATATAAATTTGATTCTTAAAATTACATTAGAACAAAACCAGTATTTTTTCAGATTGCATAATGGGAAAAGTATATTCGCCAAAGATACAGAACATACGTGGTTATCTCCGAATGTCACATAGTCATGAAATTTTGCATAAAATAGTATCAGTTGTTTAAACGACTTAATTAAACGAAGTTAGGGGACTGCCTGTGGCGGTCAGCTGAGGTCCTTCCATTCAGTTTCTTGGGTCCTGGGTTGGCACACAACACAAAGAGAAAAAACCACGCTGCATCTGGCTGAACTAGAGGAAGTGAAATTTGTAAAGATATTCTGAAGTTCCAGATTGCTCTGATATAACTTGCATAAAAATTCACTTTCAGAAAATCAAGGAAATCGTAGAAGATGGAGGAGTTATTTCAGATGCATTTGGTGCAGCGATGTGCTCGAGTTTCATTCAAAGCTGTAGTGAGAAAAGAGAACAAGAAGATACAAAGGAGAGAAAGAAGGAGTAGAAAGTGGTGAAAGGGAAGAGGAGAGTTTCAGATTACAGTGAGGTGAGCGAGGACCTAAAAAATAACAATTTTGATGAAGATTAGTCCAAAATGTTAACAGTTCAAATGTTGTGGTTCACTGGAGATGCTATCTGAGAGGAAGGGTGTCAGACTGCTTGTTGGTTTTTGGTTTTTTTCATTGGTTATTTTGGTTTTTGCTTTCTTGGGGTTTGATGGGGTTTTTTTGGGGGGGAGGGGTGGATGGTGAGGTGCTGGGGAGCGGCGTGAGGTTTGGGTGGTGTACAGAGTAGAAGGAATTCCTTAATTTTCCCTGAACAAGGATGAATGTTTGATACTCTGATGCAGCTTCTCCACAAACACTGCAGCTGTTAGGAGTAGACCTCGAGAGCAGGAATTTCAGTGGGGTGCCCTGGACTGCATGTGGTGTGCAGCTGGTGTGCTGCCCCTGTGCTGCTGGGGGGCCTTGGGGCTGCTCTTTGATGCAAGCGCAGCACTGTATGTGGAGTGACTGAGGGGCTGTCATAAAAAACACACTCCTGCTCCCAACTAATATAGAGGTACTCTGTGAAACCTGAGGGCAGCAGTGGTGGCAGGGCAGGAGATGCTCAGAATCTACTAGTCCATGTTACAGATGCTGGCAGAACAGATAGCCCTAAGGAATACAGCGGGTGAAGAGGTCACAGTGATCTGTACTGCGCAGTAATCACTCTCAGAAGGAGAAAAGGGAGATGACTGGCTGGCTGAATGTGCTGGAAAAAAATAAAAAGATGCTGGTCCCTTAACATACATCTTAGAAGAGTTGTGGGGTGGTTTTGTCCAATGAAGCAGTGCTGTCCAGTGAGTAAGTTCACATGAGAAGGGACATAGGCAAGGTAACAGTAAGTTCTGTGGTGTCTGCCTTCTTCTCAGGGTAAGAAAATTCCCAGGGAAGTTGGCACCTGTGTTGAGGTTCTTGCAGTTTGGTATTTCAGGATGGATTCTGTCCTAGCATTTTTGGAGGGGCTATAGCTGTACTGTGTAACATCAGCAACATTAAAAAGTGTGCAAAACTAATATTCAAGAATCGCAGGTTTGGGATATGCTGGTTTTGAACGTTTTTTTCTCAAGACATCCTGGTTATGTTCTTCATGATTTGAAGGCTTCCTTGGTCACTGTGGTGAGTGCAATGAATTAACATTATTGCTAGATGGTGCTTTGCTGTGCTTATCATTCTGAAAGACTGCTTTCCAAATGGTATCATCATGGTAAATGAATCCTTCCAAGCTCAGTGAAACTGAATTCGGTTCAAGAATCTGTTGATTCTTCAGTCTCTTGTGAGTAGTTTCCATTGTTATATTCTCTGGCATCATTCATTTTGAGTGTTAAAAAGGACTGATTGGTAATGGGGAGTTATCAGAGACTCAGAGACTCATTTCCATGTTCCTTGTCAGTATGCCACTTCATACTGTGTTTATTCTCAGAACCTGTCATATAGAAGTACAGTTTTACAGAACAGAGACACAGAGGGAATGAATGATGTCTGTGTAAGGAATTATGTTGCAGAATTGATCTTGGGTTTTCTCGGCTTACGATATTTAGCCCCTGGACTGGTTCTCCTCCTGCTCTGCAGCACTGTTACTTTCCTGTCTCGTTGAAGCTGGTGGCTCCTTGAGGCCACAGATACAGTGATCAGGTGAGCCTGAATGTGACACATTTTGAACAAGTGGCTGATGTACCTAAGTATAACATGCATATGTGTGTCAGTACTTTGAAAACACTTTGTCAACAGGAGCTATTGTCTTTGCTATGAGAAATAGGCATGCACAACAGTTTGCGTTTTGAACTTTGGAAAAAAATATTTGCTAATAAGATCTTGGCTTATGAAAGACAATGAAATGCATGAGCACAACACAGAATTTTACTAGATCTTGTCAGCGGTTATGAAGGTACATTTTAGCAGTGTTAGGATTTTCCAAGCCTCTTTCAAAATGACTGTGCAGCCGTGCTAAATCTGCTGGTTGTCATATGCCTTTCTCCAAGAACAATTGGCCTTCATTGCTTCTGAGCAATATTCCCTCGGAAGCTCTAAGAAAACAAAAGGCGACCCAGGGAAATCTGAACAGATCTCTACTTTAAAGATCTCTGCTTAGAGACCAGCCACATTCAATCTGTAGAGCATGTAGAATTTTTTTTTCCTGGGGAAAGGCAGAAGATGGCAGTAGGTGCAGGCTGGGGAGGGAAGAAGCAGTGCCATGACACATCTGCAGCGTTTCTACATGTTGGGTTAAAGAACAGTTCTCCACACTTCTGAAGTGATTACAACTGAAGTAATGAAAAAGAATCATTGAATTTTGACTAAAATAAAGATGGAATCTTTATGTGGTCGTGGATTTTTGATGCTATTGTGTTCATGTTTAATTCTCTTTCAGGTTTAATGAGAGCTGATTTTTTAATTTATTCTTACTTATTTTTTTGAGGAATATGCTCTGCCTGAAATTTTGTGTTATTGCATAGGAAGTTCATACACATTTGTTTAGCTGCTAGATAAATAGATTAGTACTGATGATGATTTCAGAGGATGACAGGTTGTTAAATTAATGTGAAGGGCCTTATTCTTTTGCTTTGCTGCATGTGTTCTGATGACTGATTTTCCTGGAGTGCCCTTTTTAGGGCCTATGCTGGTGGTTCTAGTGGTTATCCATGTTATCATTGTATAGGTATTAGCTTCAGTAGAGATCTGGAGTAGCTTGCTCTGGGATTTTAAATATCAAAAGAGAGATGCTGGCCTTGGAAAGCTGCAAACTAATGAAGTCTCACACTGAAAATTAAAAGCATAAAATGTTCTTTCAAAACTTAATACATTTGTCCCAAGTGGTACATCGTATGGGTAAATAAAATACTTCTATAATAGACTTGAGACCTGTGGAAATTCAGCATTACGCCATTGGTCCCTGCATCCTTTTGCTGTTCAATGGAGAGGAAGATAGCTGTGTGCAGATTTACTTCAGAGGCTCCTTTGCACATTGACTCCTATTGTCTACTTGTTTTTTTCACACTTCTCTCCCTTATCTCCATAATTTTTTCCCTGAACTCCAGTAATTCACTGTCTACCTCTGATTCTTCTTGGGTTGCCTTAAGCTGTGGTCTGGTGTGAGCTGGTTGTGTGAGGGTATCCCTTTCGAGTATCTGTAGTTTTTAAATGGTACGGGTCATTCACAATGCAGAACATAGATGCATGAGTATACTAACAACGATGCTGTCAATTAACAAATGCTCAGATCACAAGGTGTCTGTAGGGAAGCAGGTAAATATCCTTGCTGCTGTGGTTTTGAAATCATTGACGATAGTTTGCATTGCTGAAGTTGGTGATATAAGATCAAATTAACATCCATAATTACCTGTGAAACCTCAGAATTTCATGTTTCAGAATGTGAAATGCAGCCAGTTACCTTTCCGCAGTTTGTTTTCCAGTATGTCTGGTCCAGTTTGAGTGCCTTGTCCTGGAGGGGGAAGAAAATGCTGTACCATATGTGGATGAAGTAAATCAGTTTGCAAGTATATAGTATCCCATCCATTTCCCATAAAATCCTTTGAGTCCTCATAATATTCTCTAGATGCTATAAAAAGTTTTGTTGCAAAGCGAGTATCTGTTTATTCTCAGTAAGAAAATGTATGTTTTTTCGTTCATGCTTTGTTATTTGCAAGTTATATGGCATCATATGCTTTGTTCTTCTGAAAAAAACAGAAACAAAAGGAAACTGTTCAGCAGCAAGGTATTGTTCTTAAACCTTGACAGTTTGCATGGGAACTGCTCGCTCCTTGCAGACAGCTCCTCAGAGACCTGCAGTTATGTTAGGCAAAACGAGTGATGTCATTATTTTCATGAAGCTTGAACCTTTAGCATATTCCTCCCCCCTCTGAATGTCAGGCCTTGTGTAGTCTGCATTTTCTTCCTGGACAGGGAGCGATGAAAAAGGAATTATTTCAGTTAAGTGAATAATTTGCACACAGTTATTTGTCCAAACTTGCTTGTTTGCATCATGTTGTTGATACAGTTGCTGGTATTCATGAACCTTTGAAAGTTTCTTTAAGTTGTAACAACTCTATATATCAATGCAAAACAGCGTTTTGTGAGCTACTGTTAATCACACTGGTGGCTTGATGAGCTCAGGCTGCTCTTGGGGGCAAACACTTGGTGCCAGAGCACAAAGGTTTCCAAATAAATGCTCCTGAGATAATTGTAGCCTTTCCTTGAAGGCTGCTCTGTGAAGCTCAGATGTTGGCTTTAAGTACTTTCGCTTGTACAACTTAGTTACACAAATGTTTGTGAGTTGTACAACAAAAGGGGCACACGGAATGCTTGAGGTAATGGAATGCAGGGAACAGTCTGCAGCATAGACTTTAGCTCTCATGCTGTGTTGAGCTCTTTCTGTTCGTAGAGCTGCGTGTTGTGCAGGATATTCATATACATCAGAGATAAAACTTATAGAAGTGCTGGAAGAGTCACTGTTTTGCAGTCTGCATCTCTCAGATCCCTGTCCTGTCTTGCATCTGCTAGCAAGTGCTTCCTGCTCTTCAGGCTGCTGTTACCAGCTGGAGCAGAGAAGGACAGTGTGGGATACTGTAGTGCATGTGATACCTGTTGACTGAGGCTGGTTCATTCTGCTCACACGAAAAGATGGCTTATACCTTTTTGCTTCCCTCATCAATCTTACAGCTCAGACTAGTAAGCATTAATTGAATTTCTTCTTCATGCTTTGCAAAGTCTGAGACTGCACTGAAGAGTAAGTGTTCCATGCTGTTCATGAGAAATCTGGCATCTTACTAAGTAGACTTCTTGAAAAGGATCCAGGAGGATGGAGTACTATCATTGTGTGTTAGAGTGGTACAGCCACAGGTGGGGACTCAGTATATACTGGTGACTACCTGATATAGTGAGTATCCAAGTCAGCACATCAGAACAGTACAGACAGCTGTTAAAGCAGTACGGGGTCCTAGAGGTGGTAAAGATTAGCCAAGGCATAAATGCTGTATTACACCCTCACTGCAAGGCCTGGGGAAATGGCACAGGCTTCATGTGGTGCAACCTGCTCTCTCTAGATTGTGCCAATGGCCAGATTACCCAGCCTCAGGACTATGATGAAATTGTGGCCCTACTAAATGCATCCTCTTCCTCCTGCTGAAGGCCTCAGGCCTCCCATTCAGCAGCAAGTAGAAATATCTTTCAGCCAGTACAGTGTGAGCAGTCTTGCACAGCTTCGTGGCATTTGTCTGCATAGTTTTAACCTTGTGTTTCTGAAGGAGGCTTCAAAGGACATCCAGTAGCCCAAGGATTCGGTGTCTTCCCATCTTTTGGAAATAGAGGTGGTGTGAATGGATGAGATGTGGTTAGGTTTGTTCATGGACAAAGAACTGATAGTAAACACCTTTGTACCAGAACCACTTTACCATTCCCCATGAGGGTCAGGGCAAAGTAGGTAAGGAGGATGTGGGCCTCTAGAAATAAATGGGGAGGAGAAGAGCCAGGCACCGAGATATGGAAATCTGGCATGAAGCTGGGATAGGGGCACGGGGTTTGCAGGTAGTGTCTTGAAGCGGAGGGATGCTGAGAGAGATGGTGGAAGTGGGATTTGGGAGAGAAGGAAGAAGGGTGCCATGTACTTACTGCACTATGGTATATATTATCTGGTACTCACTTGCACCTGCATTTGAGAGATTCCTATGTGGGTCTGGAGTTCTGGAAATGTCTGTTTATTCTGTCTGCCTCCATGATTAGAAGAACCAATTTAAGGCTTTTATCTACTTGGGGAAATCCCTGTAAAGTAGGCTAGGTTTTGAATTTACAGCCTACTTAAAGACCCAACAGTATACACAGTGTAAATTCACACTTCAGCTTACTTCACAGGAACTCCCCCGCAGAAACAAACCCTCAGAGTCACCTCTGTACCTCAGTCTGATGCTAAAAGTGAGTGGAATCTTCTCAAAATGTGGGCCTCCAATGCCATTTTTGTAGCTGGGTTTTTCTGTCTCTCTTTTTTTTTTAAATTTTTTTGCAGCTGCTGTAAATCTCCATAGCTTTGCTGAGGTTGGTAGAGCTGGGCCACTTCACATGGCCCAGGAGGCCACCCTTTGCCTCAAGTAACCTTTTATTATCAATTGGCTGCAGGATATTTTCCTTTTTACTGGCTTCATTATAAGCTGCTCATTCACTCCCACCCTTGCGGGTGTCTTTTTTTTTCTTCTTCTTTTTTTCTTCTCTTTTATTTTTCTTTTCTTTCCTGTGAATTTTGTGTTGTGTCTTTCCTCCCATGTAATTTCCTAATAGTGAACTAGTGACAGAGTGGGCTGCTGGTATTTTGTCTTGTGGCTGGAGAGGTCAGACTGCTTCTGATAGAGACAAACACTCCATTACAGTAAACTCACAGAAAATGTTCCTTTTCAGCCTGAAAGGAGAAGGAAGCAAACACTCCACCAATATGCTTTCAAGAAATTACTTTTGTGAGCTGGACTGTATATTGACCTGTTTGGTAATATTCTGCATAAAGAAGTTAAAAAATAATAATAGTAAGATAAAGATGTTTTTATTCTCCTTTTTTCTCTTAGGAGATTTGGCTCAAATCTTGGCTTAGATCAGATTATAGTCTTGCACTGAAAACACCGGTTGTTTATGCTGTGCATGAATGAAGAAATGGTCAGTGCTGATGTCCACCTAAAAGAGCACAGGCACTTAAACCTTCAGTTACCTATCTATCTGCTTCTGGTATTTAGGAAAACTAGATTGTTGGCAGGAAGAATTTAGTGATAAGGCAAATAAATAACACAGAGAGAAAGTACCTTGCCCATGAAGGACAACATCAGAATAAACATTCCCTGCTTTGCCTCTTCAAAGCACTTATCAAAACCTGTACGTAGTAAGGGTGAGACATGAAAAGCCTATGAAACACTTTCATTCCCTCCTCTTCTGCTCATCATTCTTCAGTGCTTGCACAAGCATCTATGGTTGCCCAGTTTGATGGTAGCAGCAGCCCTTGGCACTGACACCTCCTGGCAGATTGCTGCCCTATGATGTGGTGCCCTCTGGGGAAATTCAGTCCTGCACATGGCAGCCATGCAGCTGGCAATCTCTTTGTATTCAGCCTGCTTTGTTCACTGGATGAGTTCAGTATAAGTGCCTTTATTTTTTGTTCAAATACATGCCTGGTGAAAACCATTTTCACCAGTGAACTGCAGTAATGATTTCTCTAGAGATGCCATGCTGAATTAGTGCTGTGTTATGACTGTATTAAGATTTATGGGTTTTTTCATCTTTCTTGGAGTTCAGTTTCTTGGAGTATCACAGATGTACTGCAAAGAAACAGAATCTCACACTTTGTAGTATTCTAATACCCAATATAACCACAAAGTCCTATGGGTTCACACTGTCTATTATTCACCCTCATTTTTATGATGTGTTTGTGTTCACTGGAATAAGGTAATTTCTGTGGAGAACAATGATTTATGCAAGTAACACATATGCAAGCATCACTCTCCTAGTGTTAACACAACTCACATGTTCAATGATGCCTTTGTCTGTTCTTTCGAGCACCCCATCTTGTTTTTTATAAGCTGGTTGTCCTGATCATTCAGAAAGTTCAGTGCAATTAGATATTGAAGGTTGGGCAGTAGTACTGGGTTTTGAGCTATGTGTGGATAGTTTTCATGCTTGCTACCAACTGCATGAAAGCTGCAGCCTACTGTCTGGTAAAAAAGAACTAAAACTGACCGACCATCTTGGCAAGGTAAGGAAACATTCCTTGCAGCAGTCCAGAGCAAATGTAGAAACACTGCCCCATCTACTTTTTGTCAGTTTCATTCAGATTTATTAGACAACTCCAGGAGTTTAATCTAGTAATCTGTGGCACAATTGTATGTACCCAGTGTTGCAGTGTCACCTGTGTTTAGAATAATTTATAAATTTATAAATACAACATAACATGAAATGTGCTCCGTGCTGCTCAGTGGGCAGATAACGGTAGCAAGGTTTGTCTCACTGTTAGCTGCGTGGACTGAGCTGGGTACCCTGTTATTAGAAAGGCAAGAATAAAATTAATCTAAGTGTTGAAGGAATACAACTGTGAGATAATAAATATTTATGTCCCAAACTTGACATGGTATCATAAATCAATACATTCTGAAGAGATTTAACTCTTCTTTGTGCCTAACTACTTAATCTATGGCACTAGTTTTAGTACATTTGTTTTTCTGGTAACTTGAGTAATCCTATACATGCCCTTTCTAGAGAAAAATGTAGTTGATGTCCTCTTCAAATGCAGCCCAAACTTCCCATTTGCTAAATTAATAAACCAATGTCATGGAATGAAAGCACACATCACATTTCATTGCCCAAACTCTGTGATTTTTTGACTTGGGCGTTTGCTGTCCATTATTATAATCAATGTTTATGTTAAATAAATAATGTTTTCTTTTCCCTAGCATTCTATTACGATACTTATATAGTTTTGCATGTTAAAAAGCTGGGTTGTAGAGTAGTTAAAAGTTTAGTTAATACAATTGTGGGAGTATATTATCAACTGAAAAATTTCATTGGAAAGATAACTTTGTATTTGAAGCTGGTCTGTTATTTGAATGAACATCACAAGGTCAATTGCAGACCAAGAAAAGGAAGTCAGTTGATGTGTGTGCAAACATAGGCCACAAACATTGCATGTACTTGTTATTCTCCAAACTTTTGTGTGCTGATGTTTATTATTTATGTAATACTCATAGGGAAGAGATTGTCTTCCTGCTGCTCTTGCTCTGTGGGGTATCTATCTGTAGCACATATAGAACTTGTTCCAGGCAGCCTTGGTAATTTATGATTCTTGGAAATAGGATCCTATAAGGAGTTGTACAGGACAAACTGCTTTAAGTATTGCTCTTAAGATGTTTCTGTTGTGTAACAAGCCAATTTCAGTTTGTGGCATCTACTTTGATGTGACTGATCTTCTTTTACAAGTTGTTTGGTGAGGGATACTCTCCTTAGCATGGAGAGCCTAGTGGAGCAGTCAGTGCCTGGCACTGGCACAGTGATTCAACTCAAATGGAAATGCTTCGTCTTTCCAACTGCAACTGACGCAGGCGTTTGTTGTTCTCCCTTAGCCGCAGGGTAGGCACAAGCTCAGCCAGACTGGTATCTCACTACTGCTGCAGTCTGTATGCCAAAGCTTTGCTTAAAGATGTCCTGATAGCTCTCATCAAAATTCCTGTTTAAAAAAAGATATTTAGAATATTTTTTCAGAGGGGAACAATCAATGAATTAGTGATCAGAAGTGTTAAATGAAGAGTGACGTGTGTCTCTTGCAGTCTTCACACCTACCACCTACCATAAGCTTTTTCAGAGGCTGGCTGTGCCATATTTCATCCAGCTACCTGCTTTATGTGCTCAGAATGAAAATGCAGAAAATCCCATTCCCCCCAAGGAGGAGATAAAGGGCCATGTCACACCACACAACTGAGTGTTTCAGAGCCAGCCAAACTTGATTCAGTCTCTGAACCTGTTCCACTGGGGCTTGAACTGCCCTCGTAGGGATGGCAGAAACCCACAATGCAAAGTGGGAAAGATAGTGATCTTTCTCATTTTGCACAGGGTCCCTATGTGCAAACACTGTACCTTTGCATAATGTTACGGCTCTCTTGGTCATTTCTGCTTCCTGTCAATGCTGTTGTTGCCAAGAGAACCACCTGTACTTTTATGGTCATTAATATTAGTGCTGCTTGATTACTGCTTTCATCTTAGTTTTATATGGTTATTGTTTCAAGAAGTTACAGTTTAAGTTATTTTTTTTCATTTATCTTGGTCATTAAGACACATTCAAAAGAAGGCCATCTAGATAGGATGTATCTCATCCCACCTCAGCTCTCTCTCTCTCACTGTTCAATGAAGATAGCCAGAGTGATTCATCTGGTATGTAAGTCAGTGAATCATCTAGGGATACTGTCCTCTGTTGGTGATGAGGAGAGCTCAGATGACTAGGTTTGATTAGGTATTAACTGCAGGCTGAAAGAGATGTGTTTTTCTTGCTCAAAGTCTTTTAATGGCAGCTTTCGCCCACAAGGGAATTGATATGCTGCAGAAGCTTAAGCATGCTGTATATGCCCAGTGCTCCTCTTTGCCACATCTTCAGCGAGCATTGCTTCCACGTTGAGGCACAGAGATTCCCTTTTGCCAAGACTACAGAGGCAGCTATAACATTGGGCAGGATGTACTTAGACAGCTAGAATGGAAATATCAGTATCTAGTACAAGGTAGAACTTGGATGAACTCGGGTTCATCTGTCAGAAGCTTCACTCCCGGCTTCCTTATGCCAGCAGTGTATCTAGGTCACCTACAGGCTGGGGTTTTCCTTATTGGTGACACATTAGTGGTTTTATTGTTGGAAATAAAGGCGTACCTGTATGAAAATGCTCTGGACTGAAAGTTTGTTCTCGTTCCTGTGGGACACCCCTGTACTTTTTATATCACTGTTGCTTTGTTCACACTGGGAAAAGTGGGGCCCATATCAGAGCTAGAGGGACCGTTTATGTTCCTGGCTGGTGTGGTGCTAACAGGCATTTTGTTATAAGCAAGCACTGGAGTGTAATTACGTGTTATCTTTAGAGTTTTTGAAAGATCTCTTTTCTGTGAAAAGAAAAATAAATAAATAAAAGGAGGGCTCCTGTGAGTCCTCTTCTACCATGGTCAAGTTATTCCTAGTGCATAATGTGAAAGATAAGTCAGGCGGCTTTAGATACCATCTTCTTAAGGGAATGAACCTGAATTCGGTACAGCTGTCTACTGTAATTTAATGTGTAACGACTGCAGCACAGATATTATTTCAGTAGTCCTGTTCCTCATCTTTTTATGCATATATAAATATTGTCTTAGATTATCTGATTTATGTAACTCAGGCATGCACTGCACTATCTGTAGTGTTGTCATTCAAATCTAAGACTAATTCTAGAGATAAACTGAATCATTTCGTAATTATGAGGAATCACGCGGAGGTATCTCAGTGCTTACAGAGGAGTGTCTTGCTGTACCACACTCCAGATTTCTCAGCCAAATCTTCTTTTAGTGTGTTATAGTTTAATTAGCTCCAGATCTTGAGTTATATTCTGTTTTTCTGGGGTTGAAGCACAAAAGTAAAAAAAATCAGCATCGCCGCCACCAAAAAAACAAACATGACGTAAAATAGGAAATGTAAAGAAGTAATTGTGATCTTTGACACGTGGATTTGGTACCATCTGTTAGCATGACTTCTAAAGTCAGTATCAAATGTGTTTGTTGAGTTGGATTTTCATGCTGTTTTTCATACCATCTCGCTTCGTTGTGAAGCTGTCAGATATAGCTCCCTTGAGAAAGCCTCCCTGCCAGTCTGATACAAGTGGCAGAATCCTCTCCTGCTTAGAACTGCCATGCTTCCAGAAAGCAGCGACACTGTTTATTTACTCTAGCTAAGAGTAAATAAATCTAAATAAACTATCCCATGAAATCTTTCAACAGCAAACTGTAATTGGGCAGTGAACCAAAACATCACCCCAGTGGAGCAATTGCTATGAAAACCTTTGTCAGTGTTTCCTCAGGTGTGCTGGGGGCCTATGGTCTTCCTAAGCCACTGAGTGGAATATCTGTACTCTATTCTTTACAATATTACTTTGCCATTAACTTGATCTGTTTTTTCCTCTGTCAAAAGTGTTGATGTTTCTGAAATTTCATCCTCTTTTTTTCACTGCTTTTGTCTTCCAATAACAAAGTGTTGGAAGGGACTTGAAGAGTTTGTCTGTCCAGAGCTGGCCAGCCTGTGCCTTGGAGGTGTGGGCAGCTATTGAGAATTTCAGGGATGCCTCTCACATTTGGACAGCATCATGTACAAAGGAGTCTGTACTGACCAGGGCCTCTGGGTAGTCTGGTTCCCATCTGTGCCCCAACCATCATCTTGTGTGGAAAAAAAACACCACAAAAGGTCTGGTCAATGTCTCCTGCCTATCTGTTCTTCCTGGACTTCTCTTCAGCTTACTGAAGCAGGTGGTACGTAACTCACTGATCACAGCAGCACAAAGACTGTGTGGTTTGTTAGATGGGCTGCTATAGCACAATCTAGCTCTCTGTTCCAGTGTCACTTCTAGATCTATTCTTAAAGACCTCTACTCTGAACCTTCTGCAGTTAACCACTCCTGATGCTTCACTATCAACTTTTTGGAAGAGTTCCTTGTGAGACTGCTTTCACATGTCAGGTATTAATTGTCATGCTTTTTTTGTTTTTCCTACTCATGTGCAGAGTATACCATTGTATACCTCTCTGTCACCATCATTGTTACCCAGCAGTCACATCTCAGTCAGCTCATCCATAGAAGCTTCAGAGACTGATTTCATCAGGCTGTATATATTCTTACTGTTTAGCATTTTCCAGTCTCATTTCCTTTCTTGGTCATATTTTGATGATACAAGTACAGGAGAAGGAGAATGGTGCAATTAGATGAGGTCAAAATTAATCTCCTGAAACCTGTGCTAGGAGTAAACACTGCCCTCCTAGAACAGTAGCAGAAAATAGCAGCTTTGGTCACTTTGTATGATGATGATTGCAATAAGAATGGGAAATAGTACACTTCCCTCATGTCTTTTGCAGCCTCTAGAGTCAATGAATGATCATTTTGGTTCCTTCTCAGATTGTTGAGGAGTGAATGACTAATGTCATTGTGACTGCTGCCATCTAATTTCTGCAAAAGAATTCTCTGGTAATTCTCATGATTGGCATCATTTCCCATCATGTGCAAGCTGTTGGACAGAAGAGACCTTCTTTTGAACTGTCATGGTATGAAGAAGATATAGAAGTACTGGGTTCCTAGAGCAATCAATGTATATGAGGCGTGTATGAATCAGTATTCTGGTCTTCTTGCGCAGCAACTCATGATGACTGATCTATTTCTACAGTTGCTAATTATATTATGTTAAAAAAAATACTTGGTGTTGAAGTGACTTTTATACAAAGTTTCTGTGAAGTTGTGATTTAGGGACTCACAAGGAAGGTATAACTGAAATATTTTGCTTTGAGTCAGTATGACCCATTTCAAAACAGTCTGTTGAGCTAGATTGCCGCTTGTTGCTTAACATTAAGCCTGAATGATCTACTTGAACTGCTGCGGTGATTTTTGGGACAGGTGACTTTATATTCTGATTATCTCTTACAGCCACCCCCAGCTCGCTATTACCTAACCAACAGTGTATTGCAGTCTGTATTCTTACCTGCCATACTGGTGGATCATGGGGAAAAGCTTTGGTCAGAGAGACTCATTCTGGATGGATAAGACACACCATTTGTCAAATTGGGTCGAAACAAAATGTTCTGCTTTGGGTCAACTTATTGCAATGAAATGTTTCAATTCAGGAGTATCAGAACATTTCACTTTTCATCAAAAGCGTGGAAATAAAATCTTTTGGCACTTGTTAATGTCAGAGTTTGAAGGTGATGGTGTGAATTTCTCAGTGTTGACAGGAGAATCCTCCCTTCCACATAACAGCAGATGTTCTTACACAGGCCTTTTGGGGAGAGGTGGCATTCAAGTGATGAAGAAATAGGAGTCTGCACCATTCATCCGCATGGTGGGAAAGCAGCTCTATGCTCACTTTGGAAGAGGCCAGTGCAAAAGTTACCTAGGTAAGTAAAAATTACAAAACACTTTGAGTAAAAACATTTGAAAGTCATCAGAGAGAAAATTACAGTAGTACCTGTGGAGGGTTAAATGTGGGAAATGTGTACAGAGCTTAAGGTTGTAGCATAGAACCACATTAAATACTTAATTGGCCTGTTAGAAATTTGCAGGGGTAAATCGCAGGACTGGGCTACCAGCACAGCTCATTCTAGAAGAATGGGCTTGAAGAAATGAAGTGTTTGTAGTGTAAATGAAGAATATCCGTACTTCTTCTGAAGCTGATGAATAAATGTGACAGACCTAAGTTAGAAAAAGACCTTCTCTTTGATGGGTGGGTGTAATTTAAGCCACTTCTCTGGGAGGAGTAAAAAGAAATTCTTGAGCAGTTCTCAGTAGTTTGTAGCTTGGCTTTGTAGCCAAGCCTCGGTGGCAGTGGGCACTGGTAGGTACTGATTGGGAATGCAGCTTGGCAAATACCTCAGCGTACCGCAGTCTTGAAATACGTTGAGGGTATTATGTATCACAGTTTAGGAGTTACCAGAAAGTTCTTTTAGTCTTGAATTTTAGTAAGAAGGATGGCTTGCCTGTGTATCTAATGAGGGGAGTGTTAGTGAAGAACACAATTTGGATTCCTTGACAGACAGTGGAATATACTGTCAGATTGTCTATACAGAATTAGCTTGTAAAGTAATAACAAATCTAGTTGTCAAGAATAGCTTATATTAAAATAATATAATTTCCCAGTTTATTGGTCAGCTGGCTAAGGAAAAAAGGAAGGGTGGTAGATAACAGTAGATATAACAGTAGATATTCAATCCCATGGCTGGGGTTGAAACTAGACAATCTTTAAAGTCCCTTCCAAATCTAGCCACTCTATGATTCTATGACATTATATAGATATCCTTGTTAATCCAACTTCTATCTGTTGATCTTTGTTGTATTCTCTGACTAGATTACAGATAAAAATCTGGATAGTAAGACTGGGTAGTTTCGCCCAGTCAAAGTTGCCTGGTTGAACAAATATCCTGGTGAGGTGATGAGGTAAACAGACGAGGTTTGAGAATTAGGAAAAATTGCACAAGTAGTAAAATCATGGCACAGGTTACTTAAGGATAAAGTAGAATCTTCTTGACTGAACTTTTGTGAGAACAAGTATATCAGGTATTTTTCAGATATGGTCTAAGTTACTTATTCCACCTCAGAGCAAGGGAAGAGACTGAATAATTGCCTCACATCTCCTCTAGGGATGGATTTTTAATGATCCATTAAGTTAGTACTTTGGGAGGACTTGTAAGACCCCTGCTTCTCAGGTGGGGTAAGGGCAAAGGTAAGCACTGAACTGTGGAAATGTGCGTCAGGGCAGGTGTACATACAACCACCTGTTCTGGGTTGCACCCAAGGAAGAGAAGTATTTCTTCCTAGTCTGCAGAACTTCAGACAAGGATTCCACATGCTCCAGGTAAAAATACTACAAATCACTCCAGCATAAGCATTTTTAGAGGCTGCAACACATTATCTGTGAGTTTTTGATACTTAGTTTTATTGAAGATTTATGTTCCAATGATGAGGAATAAAGAAAGAACACGTGATGGAAGTGCGCAGTTCAGGTTGCTCTTAGGGAATGCATGGTTTTAATTGAGTAACAGATCATGAGCTATATTTGTTATACAGCAGTTTAAGAAACGAAAGCATTTAAGAAAACCATGCCCTTCTGCAGACCACTGACAAACAGAAAAAAGAGTCAGAGTTCATCAATAGATGAGTCAGTGCTTCTATATCCTTCCCTGAGATGCCCACATAAAATTCTTGCTGGCTTCAGCAAGAATCGTGGTCAGCCAGAAGAGTGTGTTCTCTTGGCTCTGCTCTGGCCTAACTTTGATCTCACAAATTCATCAGCGATTTTTGGCAAGTAAAGAGGAAAGGCTGTCCTAACTGAGAAGGTGCTTTAGCTATCCTCCTCCTTCTCCCCTCCCTTCCTTTTTCTTGCTTCTGCTTACCTTATGGCCAGGGACTTTTCTGTCCAATTTTCTAGGAGGTGACCACAAGGCCAGTCTCACTGCAAAGCCTTGGTTTATGAGTGACAGCCATTAAACTTCTTGCCTTTAGTTCTTCATCGCTGCTTTCTTACAGAGGACCTTTCCCTTGCTGCAGGGATGGCTCATTTGTTTGCAAGGTACAGTGGGATTTGCAAATTATGAAATTGCAGTAGTTTTATGTACTTTTATATTGAATTATACAAGTGCTGATTTAATTGACTGTGTGGAATTGCAACTAGCAGTTCAGCAGCTGTTTCACAAGCCATACTTGCAGTAGGGGAACCTCAGGCAGATGGATGAGATGAATGTTGAGAAGTGGGAATCAGCACAGTCATCCCAAGAGAAATCATCCCCATTTGTGAGTCAAAGCCTTCAGTCTCTTGCCCGAGATGAAGGGAATCTCCCAAGGCAGCTTATTTTGCACAATCTTATCAATTGAGATCAAATATCGTAGTATTAGTTCAATAGATGTTTCTGAAAGTACACACATACCTCACTCAAATTCACATTTAGCTCTAGCCAAAACACAACCCAGACCACGATCCAGATAGCCTCCTCCTCAGCCCACCTTCGTTGCAGTTCTGTTTCGGTGGCAGATGCAGCACAGAAAAGATTGCCTGAACGCTTAATTCAGAAATTTACTGTTTAAGGCATTACTTGTATGAACACCAGCGTAACACATAGAATACCAATGCCCTTAATTTAGTAGTTTTGTCTGAGTCATTTTCACTGTGTGGGAGGGCTGTGAAGACACTCCACCGAGTGGAGAAACTTGCTGGTGCTGTCTGTCCAATGAGATGATTTTTTACAAAAGTCAACATAACAGAACCACAGATATGTTTGTGAGTAAAATGCAGTTTTGTTGCAGACTTCAGTACAGGAAAGGGGCGGTGATGCTCTCCACCCACTTCAAAAGCTGAAGTCAGGCTTAACTGATATGTATCTGATGCTGAAATAGGTACTGAATTTTTCATGACAGCAACACGCAGACACAGGTAAACACTCTGGCTGCGTGATTTGGAGGGGCTTAATGTGGTGTAATCCCCAGATTGGTCTGTGCAATTCCATCTTATTTTCAGATCTAGCAATAGCATCTGAGTTGTTACCGACCAACAGCCAAAAGCTATTCCTGGGTTTATTCACTGCAGGGTGAAATTTTGTCCTGCTGAAGGAAAGGTAACTTTTGCCACGTAAGTTGTTCACTAGGGCTAGGAATATACACAAACTTTGTAAAGCAGATACGGGCACAAGCAATTAAGTTTGGAAGAGAAAGAGGTCTTGAGATTGCTGAGCTGGCAACATTCACCTTTCTATCAACCTGCAGTTCTCACTCAGTTAGCTTCTCTTTTTGAAAGCAGCTGATTTCAAGTTAACACAAATGTAGTATTTCCATTTTCTGGGCAAACTTTACTAGGACCCCGCTGAAAAAAAGCTGTCCCTTTTCTCAAGTCAGAACCTAAAACTGTCTGAATTTAAGAACTCATCACAATTTTTCTTTGAATAAAAGTTCCACCTCAACGTCTGCACTCTGCATTTGGAATGGACCCTTCACCAGGCAGAGAATAAGCATGTTTTTCATGTGCTGTACACTGTCTGCTGGCAGCTATGGCAAATGTGCATGCATGCTGGGCCTCAGTACTTTGGCCCTGATCCTTGTGTGCAGTGCCACTGAGTTCAGTGCACTGCTCACACTGACTGCAGAATCAGTCATAATGTGTTCGGTGCCAGTGAGATGAACTCTGTTCCTACAGAAACTCCAGTAAAATCAGAAGTTTGTTAATAGGAAAAACAAAAACAAAACAAGTAGTTAGCTGTTATCACAAATGGAGCAAAATGCCAAATATAATCCTGCTCTGCTATTTGTTCCTGTACAGACATTTAGCTGCCAGGAAGACCAGTCTTATAAACATGAAATTATATCCATGGTAACATGCAAGCCATGTTTAACTTTGCAGCATAGTAAAAGGAACATTAGGAAAAAAAATAATCTGTTTTACTGCTGAGAATAGCAATTATGACTTTTAAGGCAGTTATTTTGACTCTTGGGAATTGAGTTGTGAGGATAAGAGTCAGAGGCACAGCCCCTTCCTCAGGACACTTGACATTGCTAGACATTCTCACAAGGTATTATTGCTTAAATATAGCCTATATTTTCATTATCTGGATTCTCTTTACTAAAAAGATATGACAGGCTGTGATACTGGGCTGTAGTGAAGTTCTACTATTTAGATGGAGCAGTGCTGGGGCCGTGCAGTTATCACATAGATACCCTTTTTGATTAAGTATTGGACTCAAGGAGCCCGTTTTGTGATACAGAACCTGTTCTGGGATTGTAAGCACTCAAGTGCTTTTGTGCTGGAAATCAAATGTTGCTTACAGAGGCAGGCGAGCAGCTGGAGTAGGGACTGAACTAGGATCTAGGCAGGAAGACATATTGGGAAAAGTAACTGTTAGATCCCAACTTGGAGCAAAAACTGAAGCTGAAAACTACAGATGGTTTTCTTGTATGTATGATAATGTCAAACCCAAAAAAGGGAGTTTTCACACTCTCTTGTCTGTTTAGTGCACAGTGAAAATTATATGCGGGAAAATGGAGCCTTGTGTCTATACAATATCGTGTCAGGCTCAATGGAAATTGGGCTTGACAGCTTTTCTGTAGGCCAGGCCTCTGGAGCCTTGAGTTCTATCTGTCATGGAGAAGAGAGGGGGATAGACAGCAATAGCAATGGGATCTGTCTTTTGTGCTTTTTATCTATTAGCACCTACCTGGTAATGCCACCCTTAGTGAATTGTTGTGCTAGGAATGACTTGTAAAAACCAGGAATTTCCTCTCTAGAGGCAGCAGGAGAGTCGATGCTGGAAGTGAGAGTGGTGCTGGAGGCCACAGTTACAGCAGCTAGATCCCACAAAGCATGCTGGAAAAGAACAGGATATTCTGGTAGCTACTGTCTTGTGCGTGTCCTGAAGCAAAGGGGCTGGTAGGTGCAGTAGTCTGGGTTCCTGGCTCTGAAAAGAGGGCAACATCTTTGTAGAATATGCATGTTTTTGCTATCTTCCCTCATCTGTTCTTCAGGGTTCTGTTTCTTTTTTCTTTTTTTTTTCTTTTTCTTTCATTCTTCTTTTTTTTTTTTTTCTTCTCTTTGATCTTCACAGAGGTAAGGCAAAGATGATACAAGGTGTGCTTCATGTACTAGCTCGTACCTCTCATAATAGAAAAGTGGAGATAGTTTATCAGCACAACCTGCCCCCTTACTTGATTAAATCCATTTTTAACTAACAGTCAACACTGTTGTATCGGGGGGAGCTCAGAATTACCTGTCTCCAACAGGACAAGAATGTTTGGGTTGTGCTGTGCTTTCTCTACTTCTGTAAAGTGGACACAGACTGTGTCTTCCAGCATAGTGTCTTAGTTACTGAAGTGATTGTTTTTACTCTGGAGAATATGGAGAGAGTTTGAGGTACCTTGCTACTAAGTTCTCTTCTTCTACATTTGAAATGCTTATTTTCAGATGCATAAATTGGAGCCTGACGTACCTAAGATAATAGTCTTTCTTTATGAGAAGTTTCTTGGAAGGATCTTCAGTATTATTTTGGATAGAAATTTGGATTTTGTGATGATGGTGACCCTTGTGGGAGATGCATGAGTTCAGTCTGCAGAGAGGTCATATTTGCTATATCAGCCATGTGGGTACTTTGGCCTTTGCTCTAGATCTTAGGCCTAGTCATGCAATACTTCTTTTGCAGGTCGATAGTATCTTTAGGTCCCTTTGTTGGGTTCTTCCTGCTTTCATGCTGGAGTGGTGTGTAGGAGAAGGTGGCCAGATGTGTCACTGGTGTAGCAACCTTTCGCTCATGGAGGCTCACTGGCAGTTTGTGCTGACAACACCCTCAGCACTTGATGCATCTATTTTGGCAAAAGTGTTCCTGTCTCTGGTTACTATTTGCAGGACCTGCAGAAAAGAAACAAGACCTGAAGAAACCTAGCTTGGGTGGGGGTACAGTGTTAACCATGGGCTTTATGCCTTCATATTCTAGTGTACATAGCCATGCCTGCAGATGTCATCTGTGTTCATATAGCAAGGGTGTTGTTCTTTCCCATGTTTTCTTTCCAGGATTCCATAACTTTAGCAGACCTCAGAGAAGACCTAGAGCACATGGGTCATGATCTCAGACCAAATGCCTCTGTCAAGAGTCCTGAGAGGAACTTAATAGGATTTTCCTTGTTCCACTGATAAGTGCCTACTGGTGTCTTGCTTTATTGTACAGACAAGAGGACCCACTGAAAGGCCATTTTTCCATGAGGTTAACTTAACCTTACTGATGACAACCTTAGTGGGTGGCTATTGAACCAAGAGTGTCAAAAGCCACCATCTAAAATGACCTTTAGGCTGTTTACTCAAAGCAGTAACAGACTCGCCCCCGACTTCCTGATAGGGGCTATCACTTATCAAGAAATAAGAGCAAGTGGCTAGATATGGAAATGGCTGTGGGAGTGAGCCTAATTGAAAACATACAGTATCATACAGAAGTAAAATTAATACACCAGTAACCTTTACCTTTTCTGTGGTATATATATGTTGAAACTATGCCAGGAGAATTACCAGGAATTGGAAAAAAAGGATTAAATGTATGTATGTATGTATGTATATTCAAAACAAATAGAAAATCTTTTCTTGAACAGACAGATGTATATAATTTATCTCAAATATCTTCCTCCTAAGGCCGTGCCACATACTCTATGATCCTTTTTCCAACCTCTCTGGTAAAGTTTCAGAAATCAGAGATTTTCAACCCACTTAAATGAAACATTTAAAAAAGAGGTATATTGTAGGCTAAGTAGTTAAGCAGACAATAAAAACCCAGTAACTCGGTAGTTAGAAATACAGAAAACTAAATACTATGCAGAAGTCAGTGAGACTGGTTTCCGTCCTAATTTAGAAAGCTAACTTAGGTTCTTACTTATGATTATATAGAAACTTTTTCTTAAGATAAATATATACTTTAATACGTGCTTTAAATATATGTGGAAAAGTGCTTGGAATTTTAGTGGCTTTACCTCAGTAATCTATATTGTAGCATTTCACCATCTCAAAATAACCTTGTTTTTAGCCAGTGTTCACCTGTTGTTTTTTTTTCTTTTTTTTCCAAGTGGTTGTGGGTTTTTTTTCTTTTTTTTTTCTTTTTTTTTTTTTTTCTGTTTGTTTGAGTCAGAAAAGCAGCACCATATAATCCCATTTTTGTATTTGCTAAAATATGTCTAGACTGAGTGGCACAAGGGTAGTCATCCTGGAAGGTTTTAGTAAGGTCCCTCTCCGCTTGGTATATACGTAAGCAGTGAAACTGAAAGTTTCACATGTGGTACTGCTCCTAGTAATAAGCTGTTGCAACTGGTTTTTGATTGTTTGTTTAAGGAAAATAAATGCTATCATTAGGCCGTATTTCATATCAAGCTTCAGACAATGACCTGCCATGTAGATATGTGTCTATCTTGGCTGCAAAATGACAGGACAGAACTAAGGATTTTTACATTTACTCTTCCCATCCAGCACCCTCTGCTCCTGCCCCTTTCCCTGTGTGTCAGGTAGTTTCTAAAGACATTGATGGGACATGAAGGGAAGGGATGCGCTGACAGATAGACACATAGTGCTGACAACTAAATCTCATTTCTCTAGGAACATAGCCTGAAAATACTTACATATTTAGAATGGATCAGGAACACTTTATTTCCTAAGAAAAAAAGCAGATTTTTTTTTCAGGGGAAATAAACAAGGTAAAAGTGATTAGTTCCCACCTCTCATTTATATAATTGTTAAGTCTTCCAGGTGAAGAATCCATTATCATTCCCATAGTGTGGGTGTCTCTGCCAATGGCAGGTGACTTGGAACAAGGTGATCTCTGAGTTCCCTTCCAACCCAAACCTTTCTGTGATTCTTCCTTAAGCTCAGAGCTTTTTTTTAAATGTGAACAGTAGCTCTCTGTCTTCTTGCACATGGGAACCTCTGGCAATAATGCATGTTGGAACTGAAGACCAGTTGCAGGAATTGGTCTGCAGAATATGTAACATCCAGGGCATAACTCGAGTCACTGGAATGTTGAATTGCTTGTCAGATTCAGGAAATCTCTGTGCCATTTTCTATGCAAAGCAGGCAGTTGGGATGAAAAGGGTCATTTTGGTAGAAACCCAGCGTTTCACTAAAACCAGTTCTTTACAGCACACCATTCCAAAATCTGTTCTATTCATAGCACTCCCAAACAGCCTTGCCAAATTGTTAGAAGATTTTTAGGTAACAAATTATTCAACCTGCCTGTGACTTATGTTGGCCACACCAGTTGTGCCTGTCTTTGAAGTTCCTTGAGATAGATAAATGCGAGGACTCCTCAGATGTTGAAAAGGAAATCTTCTAGAGCCAGGGAAAATAACTACCCTGAGGGCAAGTGTGTTTCTGAAGCACCACTCATGTCCTGAGGAGAGGTACCTGTACCTACTGCTGCAGAAAGCCAGTGTGTTCCTGCACAGGGGCTGTGCTGTTTCAGAGAGGAGCATTTGTCTTTTTCTCCTATTAAAATGGATCCTCTTTTGCACATTTTGTGTTCCACTAGGAAGTGGGAGGTCACAATGGAACTATTCCTGACAAGATCCAAATCCTTATTATCTACCCCAAGTTAGTGACTAAGACATAGGAAGAGCCCTCAAAGGATTCACCTCTTCCTGCTATGTTTCCACTGGGCTAAATGTTCAAACTTTTTACTGCCAAAGCCAGAATATTTCTTGCCCAGTTTCAGTAGGATAAGAGGGGAATCCCCTGTCCAAAGCCCTGTGGTTAAAGCACCTCCTGTAGAGGTGAGAGACATAGGTTTGACATGATGATTACGTATCCTCTGCTTCCTTTCATGAGTATGCTAATCACTAGACTGTGATATGAGAAGCAGACAGTGTTATCATTATCAAATCAGTTAGTCAAACTGGGTTTTAAAAGAAAGTGACCACAGCCAAGTTTGAAAGGCCAACCAGTGGTTGGTCAGGATCTCAATGCTGCAGTGCCTCTAGCATGGGAGGTAGCCAGACTGTCTGGATCCAGGTTTCATTTGAGTGTGAGTTCAGTCAAGTTTCTGAGGCTGAGGAATATTCTGGGGGAATATGAACTCCAACAGGGCTGCTAGAGGGAACAGACATTGTAGGACCTCGTGGGGAGGCAAAGGGGAAGCCTTTTCTAGCCAAAGTTCTGAACGTAATATCCTCCAAATGCTGAAATATAAATGCAACATGCGACTATAAAAGCTTCTGAATATTTAGTAATGAGACCACTGTTGAACTGGATAGACATCATGTTCACCATCTGATGGTAAGATTTCCCCACCGTTTCTGAAAGTGACTTTAAGTGAATGGAACTTCACTCATGGTTAAAGGTTTCTTTTGCTTTGTTTTGTTTTGGGTTTTTGAATGCACTTAAGTATCTTGTTAGACTGGGATTTTTAACAGTGTTATTTTGTCTCTTCAAGTCTCCTTCAGATAAGGTTTTCTTGTATTCTGAAATGATGTGGCAGAAGGCAAAAAATAATCTTGTGACTCATTAGGAAATAAACAGAGGCATAATTGCCATCTGTGTTTCAGTCCGTTTAATCTTTTCTCTCTCCAGTCATGGAAAAAAGTTCATGAAAAAGCTGAGGTCTGGTTTTGTGATATTTTTCAGAGAAGCTGGCTTTAAAAATTACAGAAAAGAAAGGAAAAAAAAAAAAAACCAACAACCAAACACCCAACAATACTGGCTCTATACATTATGTTAGACAAAATGGATTAAATTTCTGACACCCTACTCATCAAACTCTGACCTTGATATGACCCCATTGGCTTTTTACTGTTTGATGTTCTCAAACGATTTGGTGCCACTTTTCCTTTGTAGTGCAGTTAATTTTGGGTGTTAGATAGAGATCAATAGTCATAGCTTGAAATTGGCACCTTTGGAGGAAAAATATGTTGTGTGGCAGTAACATAGATTTGATAGTACTTCAGTTAAGAAAATGGTGTACTCTTTCATTATTGTTTTCAATGACAGTATCCAGAGTGTTATTTCATTCTCCTACCAAGATTCTGACAGTCTCTTGTAATATCTTATCTATCAAAGAGTTTTCATTCTTCTCCTTTCATGCTTGGCTTCTGAAGTGGAACTTTATTTAAAAGGACCCTGAAATTAGAAAGAATGACCATGGCACTTCTGCCATCAAGTTGGTCAGTAAGAAATAAACCCCCTTACTTCTAGACTTGTGTATGGCCTCCCGTTTGCCTAGACTGGAATCTCATTTTACACGTTGGCCGTACTAGAAAAGCTCAGCTGCCAGGGGGGAAGCAGTGGGCTGTTGGATACTCTATTCTTCTCACAGGAAGCCGGGCTTTGCATAATGCATAAAAAGAATGGATGAGAATGTCATTTCTGCCTTTGTCCGCATGAAAGTGTCCCATTCCTTGCTTTTGACCCATTGCTGCACTGGGAGGAGGGCCTCCCTTTGCGCAGGATGGTTGTTCCTACCCAGCGGCAAAAATTACCTGAATGCATTTTTGATTTGTGATGATGGTAAAGCAGGGAAAGTGGAGTTGTTTCAAGACTTATTTTCCTATGCATTAATTACCAGTTAAATACTGCAGTGTTATCTGGACAGTTGTTCCTTTCATACCTGCAGCCTTATAACTGCTGCTGGGTAACAGAGACAAGCTTCCTCTCTGCTGGGAAACAGTCTCTACAGATGCAGTGATGGGATGTTCAGATTCCTGATTCAGAGGAAATCTAACCAACAAAAAACCTCATCAAAGTGACCACCAGCAGTCATGGCACGTGTAGATACTTTTCTTAATGATTCATCTAGGCTCCTTTGCCTACAGCCAGATTTAAATAGCAGTTGAGGGGAAAGTTGTCAACTAATGCTCTGTAGGAGCAAGTGCTGACTGTAGCAGTGGCTGGTCAGGGCAGACTCATGCTGTAAGCTCACTCACCCAACTGAGGCTTATGGCTGCTGACAGTATTTGTTCCAGTGTTGTTTTTGAGTCTGTAACGGCCATAATTCCACTCATTTGTGGCTATGAATGCAATTACAAAGTAAAAAAGACCACAATCGTAGAAAATGGCTTTAAACTGGAAGAGGATAGATTTAGACTAGATATTAGGAAGAAATTCTTTACTGTGAAGGTGGTGAGACACTGGAACAGGTTGCCCAAAGGAGCTCTGGGTATCCCCTCCCTGGAGGCATTCAAGGCCAGCGGGATGGGACTTGAGCAACCTGGTCTGGAGGGAGCAGTCACTGCCTATAGCAGGTAGTTGGAACAAGGTGGTCTTAAAGGTCCCTTCCAACCCAAACCATTCTATGATTCTGTGATTTGATGCAACTTATTAATATGTGCTTCTCGAGTAATCCAAGAGGATTTTGAGAGCTTTTCTTTTAGGATTGTTCAGCATATTACAGCACTTGGAAATGAAAGAGGAGTGTTATCAAGTGAGCCCTTTCTAGAGGCACAGCTCTTTCTTATCCCATTCTGCAGAAAGGAATTATCAGTTTCTGCTTTTCTCCCTCAACAGCCTCCTCAGGCTGTTTACTTGAGAACCAAGTGCCCAAGCCAGGAATCATTTTTACACCTTGGAAGCAAGCATGCCTCTTTTAATACCATCTTTGTTTATAGTGCCTCTGTTCTCCAAGTCATAATACCTAATCTTGTTGAGAAGGAGAGTGCACAATATATAGAGTAATGGCTGGGATAGTGTGCAGGATTTCTGGGTGTAAATCACTGCCACACCAAGAAATTCAACACAGCACTGTTCAGTTACAGTCACTGCCCCATGTTACTAGCAATGAAGTCTCTGGTGCAAAAGAGTACTGAGAGACACTTCCAAAATGCAAGATTGTCTTATTTTGGAAAGAAACATGCGCCATGTTGCTACCAGCTCTTTCCAGCCAGCAATCAGAAGTCACAAAACCTGACTGCTAAAATGGACTGCTGAGAAAATGAGAGGGCAGCCAGACTTCATCTCCAACTGATTCCTGCATCCTTGAGAAGATACCTCAGTAAGGAAGGCTGTGCATGGAAACAGTTGTGGCAGCTACACCATCATGTTTTTCATGAAGTGAGGAACTTTGTAATGGGGACAGACTCTGAGCGTGATACTGTTTTCATTTCTGCTTGCTTTATTATTGAGTCTTTGGGGAACACATGGGAAAGAAGTATTTCTCCATCATTTTCTGGTTCTTTAGCAGTGGAGCAATGGCTGAGCAACAGGGCAAAGGCTAATGAGAAGGGATGTTGTAGATAGCCATGCATCACGTTCTTTACATTGCTGAGGTCTGAAGATATGCAAGGGAGTCAGACCTTGTTCTGAGGAGCTTTATGCTATTGTTCTGCTTGGAAATACTTGGTATACTGCTTTCCTGACATTTATTGTCTCCTGAAGGCAGTTGCATTTAGCATGCTTTTCTGTAAGCCTGTGTTCTTCTAGCCCCAGCTTTCAAACAGGAAAGCCTGGGCTTATCAAAGCGATGTTCTTTGGGTGTGACCTGTCTTAAATCCTCAGCTGTCTGGTGAAGTTTTCCCTGAAGGGAATGCTGAGGGTGTGCTGAGATATCAGATTCTCAGATGTGTGGCTGGAGTTCACCCATCATCTCAGACAGGGGAACCCATGTCTGTACCCCACTCTGAGTGGGAGGGCTGAAAGCAAGTTCACTGCAAGGGCTTGTCTTTGTTACATTGATCATGAAATCCATGAGTTCATGGTCAAGAAATCATTCGACCAGAGACAAAGCATCAGTAGTGCTGCACACCAACAGTTGCCATTGGAATCAATGGCAGTTGCAGGTGCTGAGGATAACAGTTATATGTGGGAGTCTCTGTTTGGCCCAGACCTCACCTCCTGCCTGGAGGGGCTTAGTGCATGTTCTGCTCTGGAGCCCGATGTTCATACCTGGCAGATCCAGCTGCACTTAGACACAAGCTGTTCTTCTTGGCTGGAATTTTTTAATTAGTGAAATAAAGTTATCACACTGCTTTAAATCCAGTTTAAAAGCAGGAACAAAGGTTTAGTGAGAGCAAACCTTTCATAAAGTTTCATTTATTTTAACTACAATTCTCACCATCCCTTGAAAGTAATGTAGGTAGGCCAGCTTCTTCACATGCTCTCAGTGAGTGCCTGCAACTCATCTAGGGCACCTGAACAACTGCCTTTTTTTTCCCAAGTTTAGTTTTAGGCCTGAAATGAGGTGCCAGCCTTGCCTCCTAATAGCTATTAAGTGTCTTTTGAAAAGCAGTTCCAATGTAGCTGCTTCTGCTCCTTTTGTTTACTGTTGTTCAGACTGATAAGTTTTGGTGCATTACCTGTGATTTATTTAAGAGCAGCTCCAAAGCTGTACCAGGGAGCATTCCCAGCCCCTGGCACAAGCTATCAGAGGGATGTTTACAGCATCCTTGACTGTGCATTTAGGTGGTTCCACTGATTACCAAAGCAGTGCACACACTCACAAGGAAGCCAGTCCTTAATTTGTTCTGTACATTGCAGTGTGCGAGTGAAGGCAGGATTCAGTCACTGGGTTCAGCAGGAGCAAACAGATTGTGGAGCAGGTGAATGGGAGAGCGATCACTGGAAGAGTGATCAGTTGAAATTTGATTTCCTTGCTAAATCTGGAGAAGTGTGGATGCGTTGTTCAGGGATGGGATCTGTGAGAGATCCCTGGACTGCTGCTAGCTACATAAAAGTGCAGTGAACACTGAATTATTTTTAGAAGGGAAGCTGATATATTGTAAAAGTGTCAAATGGTGATGATATGGTAGTTAGTATTCATAACGTGTGTTTGCAGCCCAGGTAATTAGGCACTTCTAGATTTGCCAGAAATCTCAGGTACACTCTTTCTGCAACTTTTACTGCAGGCAAAATACCTGGCAGTACTTAAATAACTGAGTTTTGAACAGCAACTGCAAATTCAAAAGAAATGTCTCTTGCTTTATTACAAGGGACTACACATGTGTTGAAAGAGTTTGGCCAGTACATGAAAGCCAGATGTAAAAATGCTGCCTCCAGCTTGCGCCATCTCCTGCCAGCTGTCTGCTGTGAGTGCCTTTCCTCCCTGCCACCCAATGTACCACAAGCCCTCCCACTTCTGCTCAGCTATCAAGTGACTGCTCATCCTCTCACCTTTACAGACCCACGATATTTTGTCTGAGCTGTTTTGGTCTGGAACTGAGTATTTTTCTACACCATGGTGGTAGCAGTTTTGAAGGACATATTGCTGTAATGTCCTGTACCAATGGGATAAAGGAATGGATTGTGAGAAGCAGGGGAGATACTGGGCTTTAGTGTTTTAGGAATAATGCAACGTCTGTTCTGCAGTATGTTTAGCAATACATTGAAGCACCTGTGAGGTTGCTTAAGTGTTTTTCCGATCTTTTATTAGGATGTTAAAGGTAGAATCTTGGCTATCTTGAAGATGGTGGGAAACTGTTTTCCTCTATGGGTCAGGATTTCTTCCTTACATCTGTGTCTGTTGTATTTGGCAAATGATCAGAAGTTCCATAGCAGCTCAGTGAGGAGAACAGAGAGGAGCAGCCCATCTGTACAAAATGGAGTACCCCCAGTTGGTGCTCTGGGGCAGAGGTTGTACCTGGCCACTCAACCTCCACGCTGAGGGTCTCCTGAGAAAAGAAGTGTGAAGAACAGACTGCAGGCATGACTGCAGGCCAGCGACAGAGCTAGAAAGAGATCCTGTTGGCCTGACCACCTCTAATGGTGTGACAATCTCTTTGTGCGAGAAATCTAGTTAGTAACATGAGTGAGTAGAGTTGCACTGAGTTAAATGCATCCCAGAAGAAGGCAACTTCTGCTCCAGAATCCTGATGAACAAACAAACCAGAAAACAAACTCAATTGCCCAGAAAAGTTGCTTGTGATATGTGTTTATGCCTGGAAATAGTCCAAATTTAAGTGACAAATGTTTGGAACTGAAGTACATGAGACAGTGCCATGTCTCATTTCTGAGCAATGGAAAACTGCACCAGTTTGACCACGTACTGCTTCAGTTCTGTCATGGCTTGGAATTTCCATGCTGAGTTTTAGCCTAAGAGCAGCTACAACAGCCCCATTTAAACATCTCTCAAAGATCTTGAAAAGCTGCTACTGATCTCCAAATGATAGAGCCTCTTAGATATTAGTACTGAAACTTTCTAGAAGTGGCACAATCCAGGAGGGAGCGATTCATCCTTGGAGTAACCCCATTTACTCCAGCAGTTTGGCCCTGAGGGAGCAGGAGCACTTGATGTCTGACAGCAGCCCCAAATGTCAGTATTTCTCCCCTTGCTCATTTGCCTGTTTGCTGTGGTAGATTTCATGCCATTATAAGCTGTTTATATACAGCCTGATCAAAGTATTTAATGACAGGGTTAATTTCTACGTATAATGAGGAAGTCAAGACAGGAGACAGGTACTGTGTAATCGAATTTTTCATTTTGGAATTTATTTCTCTTCATGTAGAGCTTAGCTTTGATTTTTATTACCATTAACATCTGCATTTACTATTCTTTCTAGTCTCTCAGAGGAGCTAAAGCTACAGCAGAAATAGTGGAGGCACCAAATTGTTCCAACGGCTTCCATAAAAGTATGATGATAAAGTAAAGAGAGTCTGTAACTTCTCAACTACGAGAGCTCAAAGTGCAGTTTGGTTTTGAGGACAGTTCTTAATAAAGGCGCACTTCTTCAATAGTCTGCTGAGGCCACTTATCTTTTTATGATTCAGTAGGTATGTGCAAAGGTGTGGATGTTTGTGTGCATGTGTACGCAGCCATGGGAAGAGCCAGAGATTGTGCTAAAATCCAGAGATCTGACACTTAATGAAGTGTGTGTCTTCAGCAGGATTTTCCAGACATAAATGCTTCCTCACAGCATCCCTTTGAAAAAGCCGATTGTGAAAAAGAAGTTGGTAGTCCTCATTTCCCAAAGGGCAGAAGTGAGATACGGAGAGTTTGATCTGCATCTGTCCTGTTTGTTTTGCTTTTAGTTTTTCAATGCACTGAGCACTGTGAATATTTCTGGATGTTGAAAAATGTAGGGATACAGTGATGGAGGCCTTAGCAAATGTTGCTCTCGTTGCTGTAGCTAGCTGGAGGAATTAGGCTGGAAGCAGAGACAAAATTAAACCTGGGCATATCCAGCTCACTCTACATCCGCTGTGTTCCTCTTTTTCAAGCACTCGATAAATTTTAGAGAAAAAGGGATTTGGAACTTCATGTGATCTTAAGTTCTGTGAACCACTGTTAGGTAAGTTTCCATATAGCTGAGGTAGAAATCTTTCTTTGTGAAGAAAATGTGCACCTCTATTAGCACCACTGTGCAAGCTGTAGTTTGCAAATGTGGTGGGAGGCTTTGCTCATGCTAATTTGGGCTCAGTCATGCACCTTCTTTTCCTCTTTTACATGCAAATAGCAGCTGTGTCAGTCTCTGGGATGACTGCTTGTTCCTTCAACAGAGATTCCAGTGCATACCTTAAACCGGTGCATTTGTGCGTGGGTAGAGGTATATCATGGTGGTACAGTCGCTGACAAGGAAGGATCTGTGATGGAGGTTGGAACAAGTTAGTGAAATGGAGAAGTTTTGAAAGATACTTCTGGTGTGTTTTCATTTATCAACGTCCTGAAAACAGGGAATGGAATAGAGGACTGAATAAAATGATGATCCGTGATCCTGCCCCCATCAAAACGAGGGTTCTTGATTGCCAGAGGGATTCGTTTCTTTCTTCTTCTTCACAGGGAATCTCCCCATTTGAGTGCATCCTGGAATGCACCAAATTTGCTCCTGATTCACCAAATATTTCAAATCCATAAGGATCAAAGGGCTTGTGGGCTGCCTTGCTGCAAAGTAAGTACAGCAGAGGCATAGATCTCATCTCTTCAGCCTTATAGGGCTGCAGCACCCAAGGGATTGTGCAGCAGACCTGGGACTGGGGCAAGTCAACCTTGAAGCAGAACGTTATTTTCTCCTCTGTTTTCAGCACTTGTGGCAGCAATTCCCTCCAGCCTTTCCTCCTCTTTATGGCTTTAGCCACCTGAACCTTGCCGCTACACTGCTATGGCCTTTTCCTCTTCTGAAAGGCTATCCATGCTTTCGTGTCACAAAGGTCAATGAGAAATGAATTCAGAGAAAATCTTTTCCAAGGCATCACTTTGGATACCGCTGAACTTCCATACTGAAGAAAATGCGTTTCGGTGCCCTGTGGGCTGAGTAGTTTAAGTGTTATACAACAAGGACCAGTTTAAAAGGATGTTTGTTTGAGGATTCCAGAGTTTCCAGGAATTTGGAGAACAACATTTTCTAGGAAAGTCAGCTCAAAAAAGTAGACAGTCCCTGTAAAGTTCCCAGTTGACTCTGCAGGCTGCTTGCTACGAGGGTTCTCCAAAGGTGGCAGCTCACCTTTCAGAAAGCCCAGGCTAGTCTTTTTCTCCTTCAGAAAGAGTCAGAGTGCCACAGCAAGGCTCAGCACACAGCTGCTGCCTCGTGGGTCTCTGGCTGTCCCTGAAGGCCACAACTGTGCTTCAGCTTCCTTCTGACATGCTTTAGAATCTTAAATATATCCCCTCTGTGGTGTGCAAATGAGGGCAGAGTCAGGGGAAGAAATGTGCGTGGATGCTTTAATGATGCTGATGGAGTAAAAGTGATTTCACCTTGGTACAGTTAAGGCACATGCACCACTCTGTAACCTTTCCATGGGTCTGTGTGCAGAAATGAGGCCATGATGTGTGAAGTTTCCATTGACTTCAGATTTGGCAGTGCTAAATTAAGTGGGTAATGTGTTGTGATAAAACAGGAGGGAATCCTGCCCCAGCAATGACTGGATTTTGGTATTGATTTTGAAGGTATTTTAGGATTTCAGTTCTAGAAATTAGTGGCAATCCTCCATGCTGAAAAAATCTAGTTATTTCCTATCAAAGACAGGCTTTAAAACGACATGGATACTACAAAAAGTGCTTTTCAAATGGAACTTTTCCTATTGCAGAGGAGCATCTTGAGCTACTGACCCCACAAAGTAATGCATGCATGTAATAAATTTATTCCCTGTCTATTTAAAACTTCCTTGTAACAGTGTGGGTGGATCTGGTAATGCTGTTCTCTACCATAACAACAATTTATCCAAAGCAATTTGTTGCCTGGCCTAAATTTTGCAAAAGGATCTGGTCTTTAAAACCTCTGAGAAAGGGAGATATCTGCACCTGACACGTTTACAAGTAACTTAGATCAGGTTATTGATTGGTCCTGTGCATGTTGTTTTCCAGTGGGAGGATGAGATGGAGAAGCCAATCCGTTACTGCAGCTATCTACCAGTGGAAAGCAATAGTGCTAATGATACAGGTTTTCAATAGCTGATTTATATTATCCTGCGCTCAATAAGAACTCATGATTTTGTCACTGTATTGTTTAAAGCAATGCTCTCGAAGACTGCAGGCCCCAAATCTGACCCTCTGTAACAGATCTCCTGCGTTACAGGCAGGTGAAAACATAAAAAGCCCATTGGTGGTCAAGTACAGTCTGGACCAGCCCTTGCTCACAGAGCAGTAGGTGCTGAGAACTCTGAGCTGGTTCCAGGGAGTGATTCCTGTAAAGATGAACTACAGCTTCACTGACCGCTCCCCCACTCTGTGCCACCCAGAGGTGAAGGATGATGGAGTTCCAGTACCATCCCTGGGCAGAAATTCTACTTAAAATCTCAGTGAGTGACTGCTAATTTAGCAGTGATTAATGAGAAATGTGTGTTGGTGTTTATAAGTGAGAGGCAGTAACTGGATCTCCCTTCCGCCTCCTAGTGATGTGAGCACTCTGGGCACTGCAGAGAAGCTTCCCACTGAATGTGGCACAGCTGCTGAGGAGAGCATGGCAACAGCAACACATGGCATTCACTGAAGAAAGTGCTTGACAAGCCATGTGAGAACCAGTGTAAGCAGCCAGCGGGCACAGCCCCATCCTCTTGGGTGTATTTGAACATGAGATTCGCCACATCAGAGGGGACTGGCACAGCAGTTCGGCTTAGCCAGGCTGGCAGCTGCTCTAGGGATGCTGTGGGAAAGGGTGCAGGACCAAGTGGAGCGTAGTGCTTTCCAGGCTTGACTGTCCTGCATTCAGGAGGTTGTATGAGGAGCCCAGGGGACAGATTCAGCTTTCAGCTTGGGCTGGAAGTTATGGCTGGGTGCCACAGCAAATCGTGGGAAGGTGTGCGACGTGCAGTGGGAGGCACTGAGCTGCTCTGGGCTGTATCCCAGTCTGGCCCCTGTGCTGGACACTGAAGTGGTTCCCCACAGCATGTATACGAGGAGAAAGGATGTCTGCAAAGGAGAGTGTAGCTTTAATATGGAGGTTTGCATGTTGTGATGCGCTGACCTACTGGGACAGCTGATGTGTTCTGGACTTGCACATGCAGATTTGTAACATGCGATAGCTGCCAAGCATCTTTTACATAGTCACAGTCTAGTGACTGAAGGATCCACTAATTAAGAAGCCCTTAATTAGGCTTTTAAATGATAAACTGTAATAGCTCTAGTGCAGCTGTTGTAAACTACAGAGTAAATTATACCCAGTTGAAAGAGGCTTTAATTACGTATCTATATAACAGACTTTAAGGACTTCGAAAGATAAAAGAATTTTTAGTGTCTGCAATTAAAGAAACAAGAGAGTAACAATAGGGCTCTTAAACCAATGAAAGCAAGGAAATTCAGAATTAATCTGCAAAGTCACGCTGGTACTTTGTTTTATGCTCACAGCATTCTAATTTAGGGGGTTTGTTTTTATTCTTTTTGTTTTCATAATGTATGAGATAAAGAAGTATTGTCAGTCAGGAGCTTATGTCCCCTGCCCTCGCTTTCCTAGCCTTCATAGGTCCATGGGCAGCCCTAGTGATACTTCAGGAAACTTTCCTTGGGTTTCATTTGTGCAGAAATTCCAGCAAGAAGATTATCAACTACTTTTTCTCCTTGCATCCTGGTTTACAGAGTGGTTTGTTGTACACATGCCGTCGTGAAGTCGGCAGGAGCTCAAAAATCAGTTATGCTAACCTCGGAGACCTTGTTCCATCCAAATTTAGCCTGCACATTGTGGGGCAGTTTTGGCAGCCATTCACCATGCTGTGTGGAGTAAAAGTATGGATGTAGCTGAACTATTCAGCTGTTTGGAGGTGGTGCTGTGGGCTCCCTTTTTGCGGGGTTCAGTCCTGCTCCACTGACACTGAATAGAGTTCAGCCTTTGCTCACATTTGGGTCTGGCCCAGTCTCCATTCTACCTACCGGTTAGACATCAGCTCTGCTGCCTGTCCCACAGCTCTGCCTGACACTGCCTCTCTTGGTAACCTTATCAGCAGTCACCAAACTTGCATGTGCTCTCTTGCTTCCCTGGTTTACCCATCCCTGCTTGCCTCCCTTCCTTGCCACCTCAGATCACAAATAACATTGATGCACAGCAGTGAATAAACACTTCTTTATAGAGAAAAATAAATCTGTCTCTGAAGTGCCATCCATTGCCTGATGGGTTTGCTGATCTGTTGCCAATTCCTTTCATTTAAGATTACTGCTCCTCAGGACAAGAACTGTGTCTTTAGTGCCTGTGTGCCTCTGCCAGGTAGACGATACCTACATTAGACTGCAAGACTGTAATGTGCAGAGAGCTCAGCTCCTTTAGCTGCTCTTTGGGACTGGTCTTTACAACTGTAGGACTTAGCAGCCCAAGACAGCTAAACAGGTATTGCTTTTTGCTTATTCCAACCACATCCAAGCATTTTTATCTGTAAGTATCACAGCAAGGAAAATAAGGAATACCACTCTCACAGTTAATTTTTATGGCTGATTAATTAGCCCAAAGAGTATTAAATTGTGCTAATGTAGTTTGCCTCTTCGATGCTGTCTTTTGACTTCAATGGAACTTAATACGTGCTTAAAGTTAACTACATGCCTAAGTGCTGTGGTGAATCGGGGCCGAGGGCATTAATTAGAACTTGGCTCAGATTTACTTTCAAGGCTTTTTTCTCCTTTTTTTCTTTCCTTTTTTTTTTTTTTTTTAACTCTTCAGAGCTCAGCAGTTTAATTGGTATGCAGATGTTCCCCTTTATTGCTGGTAGAAGCCTCTGTCACTGTTCTGAAGGTAGTCAGGCATCAAGGCTGGTACAGTGGGCAGGAAGAAACCCCCCCTGAAGGCTTTCAAGCTTTGTGGGAAATAATGATGTATGAGACAGGGATTCCTTTGGAACCTGAAGGGAACATGACAGATAGAATAATATGGGAGGAAAACATTGTCTTCACAATTGAGACTGATGGTCTCATCTTGTCTCCTTGTTATTGTTACCAACCAAGACTGAGATGAGCTTTCTTACGAAGAACTTCATTTCGTGGCAGGTTCTATATGTTGGACGCACTGTGCTCAGTGGTAGCTTTCCATCCAAGGTACAGATATTGACAGGCTCTGAGGAACTCTTTGGGATGGTGCTTTAGCTTAAAACCTAAAATTCCTTCCAGCATTCAGATGCATTTTGTCAGGAGTGACAGTTGTGATTTGATAATCTCTTACCACTTTGCCTGTCTATCTCAAACAGCTAGCTGGAGGGAGAAACCCAGCGTTGTTGGGCACAGGAGTGTCAGCTTTATGAGTCAGCTTTTCTCACACTTTATTAATTTCACTTTCCAGTGGTTAGTGCATGTTTGGAAGAGACAACTGATTTGTACGGATCTGTGTAGGATGGAGCAAAGCTGGAACTAAAGGAGCACAAGTTGACAGCAGTGCAATAGCTCTAATTGACAGATACCAAAGGTACTATTTAAAGCAACTTTTCTTCTGCTGTTAAAGTTAAAAATGGCCCCCAATTTGTCCCCGGATTTCCATGTTAAAAAGAAATGTTTGCATGTATATTAATTTAAAATGGATTAGCTGGAATATTAAGTGCTCCTTTTATGTACTTGCATTTTCAAGTTAGATGATCCAAAATGCTTCTGTGCGAGGTACAGGAAGATGACTGTTTCTTAACTCCTCCAGAGTAAAAGCTGTCTTTCGGGGGATACTTTGCACATGTGAGATTTGCGCTAGTGCTTTTTGGCACTCACAATTTCATCAGAAATGCATTTCAGCAAATAGCAGGCAGAAGGATTAAAACACACACTGCATGTTGTGGGTGCAAAAATGCAAGTAGAACCCGTCATTGGAAGGTCTAGGAAAATATGCCTTCCTGGATGTGAGCAGGCCAACTTAGGAAATATCAGATTTCTTTTACAACTGGCTGTTACTCTTTACATTTCTGGAGAACTGGGATCTTGCTGTTAATCTTACAAAAATAGATGCTGTGGTGAAGCCTCAGGCATGAATAAAATTGGATGTTAATCTTAAAGCAGATTTTTTACAGCTATGCACTCAGAGCCAGTGAATCCAAATGATTCTGGAAACTCTGTTTGTTACTTGCTTTGATCAAAGCGTGCTGGGGAAAGAGGTCAGCGGCCCAGGCACATATTGTAACATTTGAGGGACCTTAAAGTTGAGCAGATAAGGGCAGCAAACATTAAACATCTCTCGCTTCACACAAATAATAGGCAAAGCTGAAAAAAGTCTGCTGACAAGAGGAGTGGGTGTTGGTGGGTGACTTGCTGCAGTTTTAGAGCTGTTAAGTGTAGGTTTTTTAGCATTTTCATTATTTAAAAGTAGAGTGGTAGTTTCTTCACTCCCTCTGAAAAGTTACTAATTTACTCTGAAATACAGGGTAACCCACAATGATTTAACAGATTTGTAATGTGCTTTAGAGTGATTTCAAGTAACAGACGCCCTCCTTCTCGCCAAGTTTCCCACTGTCTCAGCTCTGCCTCCGCTCCTTTCTCTGTGTACATCTGCACCAAAATGCAAAGCAGGGGCTGCCCCACGTGTGACTTTCATCTGCCTAGCTCCAGTGTCAACACTCTGGGCAGCTTTGACCACTCGTGCCCATGCAGGTTTGCCTTATTCCCAGTGTTCAGAAAGAAGAGAGGCAGTTGAGACATTTTCCCTGGTTGTCAAGCTGAAGGGGTCTCAGCCAGCTCTTGCTCCAGTCAGTTCATGCCTACCTATTGCTTGTGTTCAATAGCAATGCCTATGGAAGGATGCTTAAGCTAGAAGCCCCTTAGCATGATAATATTTGAATGTGATGGAACCTTGCTGAAGAGAAGTTGGCCTTGTATTTACTCTGAGCAGTCTCTGGTGGTTTGTGGTAGGGAATTGGGACCTGGGGCTGAAGCCACAACTTCCAGAACCAAACCACAGAATTTACACACTCCTGCCAATTTGCGTTCCTAGCTCAAGGTCTGTGTCACTGCTGTTTTGTATGCCTTTGTCTTTGCTGTTTGAGGGAGGAATCTATTTTATTCAATATAGCAGTACTGTCTAGCTTAGTTGAATTTCATTAGCTGCTGATAATGTGTTACTATTCAGTGCATCCAGGAGCTTGTTTAGTGTCAATAACCAAGGGCAGAAATACTTGAATGGGAGCCTAGATGGAGATGTTTTCTCTTCCTCTGTTCCTCATGAGAACCCACCTGCAGTACCACATTCAGCTCTCAGACCGCCATCACAAGAAACACAAAGGCCTTATATATGGGGTCCAGAGCAGGGCCCTAAAAATGATCAGAAGGTTGGAAAGCCTCTCCTGTGAAGAATGCCTGAGAGAGCTGGGGCTGTTCAGCCTGGAGAAGGGAAACCTTACTGCAGCTTTTCTTAAAGGAGGCTTATGAGAAAGGTAGAGATAGACTTTCTACAAGGGCATGCAGTGATAGGATGAGAGATAAAGATTTTAAACTAAAAGTAGGTATATTTAGATTAGATATAAAGAAGAAATTCTTTACTGTTGGTGGTGAGGTACTGAAACAGCTTACCCAGAGAAATTATGGATATCCCATCCCTGGAAATATTCAAGGCCAGGTTGGGTGGAGCTTTGGGCAACATGGTCTAGTGGAAGGCCTATGGTAGGGGGTTGGAAATAGATGATCTTTTAGGCCTCTTCCAACCCAAACCATTCTATGATTCTATGCTGAGGTTCTAGAGTACTCCAAGGTTTCTTTTGCCGTTCTTCCTTTCCCTGATCTAGAAGACCAGGAGAATGCTTATCCACTCATAACAGATGATTCAAGCTGCATGAGACTGGAAGGTCACTGTAAGTTTCTGTTACTCTCCTGGTGTGACTGGTATAAATCACATCTTCTAGAAAACTTTAAGGAAGTAAGCTTTTGTTACAAGGTGAGATGTTAAGTTAGTGCCACTGACATCTGTTGGGTAGATGTGAAACCATTATTGTGAAACCATTCTTGTTCTGGAGGCTCAGTCAACTGATTTTGACCTGGGAGCTTGCAGTGTAGGTAAGTTTGGTCATAAGGCTGAACAGACCTCATTCGTACATGCAACTCTCCTTGACTTGAATTAGAGAAAGGCCAGAGTTCTTCACTTGCACACTCTGTAACAGAAAAATGAATTCTAGAGAAGCAGTAATTCCTTCCATTCTTCCCAAATAGATGATGACTAAAGAAGGCCTGAGCTGAGTATAGATATACTTACATTTACTCAAAATGAATGTAGCTCATAACTCTTATTTTAGCACCAATCTGGAACACTGCTGTGAACAGATTTACAAAGTCTGCCTGTTTCTTACCTTGGCCTTCTGGTATTTATACTCACTTTTGCAATGATATATGGGAGTGTAATGAAGCAAATGCCTGAAAGGTGATTAGGTGAAAGGTTGATAGTTTTACATACAAACCTGTTCCTTTTACTCCATGATTTTCTTTCAGTTCTAAAGTATGATTTTCTGATTTACTTTTTCTGATACTAAGGAGTGAGGCACTGTTGGTTTTGGGTTTTTTGGTGGTTTTGTTGTGTTTTTTTTTTTTCTTCTTCTATCATGTGTGCCATCAGCACTCTTATTAACTTCATTCTAGTTGCAGGGTCCTTTGTTGCTGGGTCGAAAAAGCTTACTAACTTTAACCATGTGTTTTTAGACTAGACACTTAACAAAAACCTTTGCTGCATTTATAAAATGAGCAGATTTAATCTGAAAGTCATTGAGAGAAACCAATAAAGAACTTCCTTGATGTGATTTCTGGACTTACTCTGTGGAACTATATCACATGTTTTCACACACTGGATATAGGGGCACTTGAAAGGATAAAGAAGGTTAAATGTAGATGATAATGAAAATATTATCAGTATTTATAGATCAGGCAATAATGTCAGTGTATTAATGTGATATGAAATATCTCTTTGATTTCATGGACAGTGCCTTGCTGTATATAGCTCGCTGCAATAATGTGACCCTTGGTGTACACAGTTTAACTTTTAAAATGTGTTAGTAATCTATTTGCCTTGAAATGCCTTATGAAACATGTACTTATTATAGAACACATACAGTTGCTATCTGCCTAGCGCTATCTCTGTTACAGCAATCCAAGCTAAGAGAACACATTTGGGAAAAAACAAAAAACCTCTTCCAAGCAGAGAATTATTTTTTTTTATTACTGTTGCTGTTAAACTGATGCTGGAAACGTTCATCAACAGTTAGAGATGAAGTCTTTCAAACGGACTTCCTTCACTCAAACCATATGCAGACTGCAAGGTTCCTCAAGCCTGCGGTCATGTCAGGAGTAAGATATTAGCCTTTCTTTTAATCAGGAGATCTTTGGAATAGGTATCTTGCTCACTGAATTGCCTTCCTTGTCATCCGTCACCAAATAACGTCTTTGTAGAACTACATTAACTGGAAAGAAAGAAAATACTGTAAAGTATTTCTGTAATAGGAACTGGGTGTGACATATTTTCGCCTTTCTGGAAAAGAAATGCTGGTTTTGGTTCTTTGCTTTGCGATCCCATTTTTGATGCCGTTGAGTACTGGAACGAGAGAATAAAGGTGAGTACTGAGTAAACTGAATTCTTTTTGGATCAGACTTCAACAGTCTGTTCTGACACACATTTTGGTGTTACTTTTTCCTGGGGGGCTGTATTCACAAACTCTCAGAACATATTCTTCCCCTACAACTTCACACAATTCAGTAAGCATTTGAATGAATTTCATACCATCTTACTGAAGGCAGAATATGTATCTTGAGTAACCGAGCTTAAATTAAATGCTCATAATAATTCAAATCATAGATTAAAATTGGTGGCTTGCCATTCTGTTGCAGAAGCAGGTTGAATGAAAACCTCTGTCAAAAATTAGAGCTTAAACACTGAATGAAGGTACCAAATAATAGTGTGTCAGGAGTATGGCCTTCTATTCAGGACATTGTTGTTATGCACCTTGCTTGTAGAAGCTCTGGAAACATCGTTCAGCCTCAGACTGTAGAGGTGTTACCACAGTCTCTTGGTTGATGGAAATGTGTCCAGTATTTAAGGAGCTTGATAGTGTGGGAGACAGCCACAGATACTATATTAGAATACCTGAACGCTGTAGCATGGGGCAGAATATAGCTTCTGTTTCCTTTGCACCTCTGAAACTGGTGTAATATGAATTAGATTGCCATCGAGTTTAATTTGTGAAGCCCCGTAAAACAGAAATGGCTCTATATTGGTGCTAAAACTTATGCTACTTGTCTTAAATGCATGAGCAGGAATCAGAGTTTGTTAAAACAGTGCTTTCCCAGAAAAATCTATGTGAAACATCTGGGTGAAATCTGAGCAAAACTTGGATTGGTACCTGCAAAAATGATGACCTCTTCCCTTCTACATTCAGTTTTCCTCTTGACGGTACCCCTTCACCTAGATTCCTCCCAAGGCAGCTGTGGTGAATGGATCTGACCACAGAGCGAATCTGGCCCACTGAATTCCTTTTTTCTGTGCAATTGAATGAAAAGTGTGTGTCTTTTGAAGAACAGCGACTGAAAGAAATATTAATGACTGCTTGGACATCTACAGAAAGGGATAAAAAAATTAATACAGCAGGAAGATAAAGGGGCTCTGTTGACTCTTTCTTGTAGGTTGTATATATTAATAGTAACAACTAAAGTTTCGTATTTTTGCAGGGGAACACACAAGGCTTTGAATTGTATTGTTTTAATTGCAGCTTACTGAATGAATTAACTGGAAAATCACACAGTGCTCTGATTGTCTGACTCTGTATGTGAGGCTCTGGGAACAGTTTGTTATTAGAAAAGAACAGCACTAACAAGAAATCAGCCAACATATAATTGCTGGACTGAGGGACAGTTTGGGGAAAGCTGATATTTATTTATAAATTATTAAATAGAAAGCTCATAATAATGCAGGTCATTTCTCACTGCCTCCACACTTCAGATATTGCTCATCCTCCTAAGCTTCTTATAGCCACTTTAGGAGTTGAAACCACCCACACCTAGGAAAGGAGATGCCTGGACCTTTGTTACTATGGCAGGTTTGGCTACGAGATTGCACCAAAGGACATGACTTTTCAGTTCAAGGACAGGATTCTTAACCAGAGTGCTGCTTTATGTGACTAAAATACACACAAGCACTTGGGACTCTATTTAGGTAGCCTAAATACTGGTCAGTGTTTCCTATTGACAGCAGCCATCTATCCAATACCCTAAATAAAAGTGTAAGCAAGGGTTAGGAACAGTTTTGGCATTCATTTTAGTGGGATTCTCAAAAGCATTTCCTTCCCATCAGTTTGGGAAGGAATAATGCAACTTCTGGTTGTCCCTTGTGCTCTTCTCTGCCTGCTTAGTGCTATGTGACCTTAGTAGCCACTTTGGAAGATACAGAGAAGAGGAAGGTGGTGGCTGGCCTCACCAAGAGGCTGGAATGTATTTCATCCTCAATAGTTTTGGCTATCAAATACCTGTTCCTGCTTCTCGAAGCCATTTTTGCCTGAGCCAGTAGCAGCTGCTGGGCCTCCTGCAGCTCAGCCTCAGCTGTGTGCGCAGCATCTGTGCAGGAGCTGGAGTGGATCAGGTGCTGCTTTTAGCACATGGGAGTCTGAAAGTTAAACCTAACAACACGTACTACTTAGAACATCTGCTCCAGGGCTGCTTCTTCATAATGCAACCTGTGAAAAAAAGCTGGAGTATGTTTTGATATTCACTAAATCATGGGAGTTTTGTTTTGTATGTCCTACTGAGCTGATAGTAAAGGCCTATTGGCATAGCTAAGTCAGAATTAGATCAGGTGTTTTCCATGGCATGTTGAGTATCAGCAGCAAAACATTTTGCACCAACAGTACGGTTCCTTGAGATTTTGCATGTGTGGACATACAGATATCTGGGTGGAGGCCGGTCACAAGGGGTGTTCCTCAGGGGTTGGTCTTGGAACTGGTGCTTGTCAGCATCTGAGTGCACCCTCAGCAGGTTTGCAGATGACACCAGCCTGAGTGGTGCAGTCAATACATTGGAAGGAAGGGAAGCCATCCAGAGGGACCTGGATAGGCTGGATAAGTGGGCCCATGAGAACCTAGTGAGGTTCAATAGGGCCAAGTGCGGGGTGCTGCACTTGGGTTCAGGCAATCCCAGGTGTTTATGCAAAATGGGGGAAGATCTCCTTGAGAGCAGCCCTTTGGAGAAGGACTTGGTGGTCCTGGTGGACGAGAAGCTGGACATGAGCCAGCAGTGTGGATGACCCACTGTGTTCTGAGCTGCATTAAAAAAGGGGTGGCCAGCAGGGAGATGGAGGTGATTGTACCCCTCTACACAGCACTTGTGAGGCCCTATGTACAGTACTGCATCCAGGCTTGGAGACCCCAGCACAGGAAGGATGTGAAGCTTTTAGAGTGAGTCCAGAGGAGGGCCACTAAGATGATCATAGGGCTGGAGCACCTCTCTTGTGAGGAAAGGTTGAGGGAACTAGGCTTGTTTAACTTGGAGAAGAGAAGGCTCTGGGGAGACCTCGTTGTGGCCTTCCAGTACCTGAAGGGAGCATATAAATAGGAGGGGAAACAGCTGATTAAGAGGATGGATAGCGATAGAACAAGGTGAGGATGATCTTAATCTGAGACAGCAGAGGTTTAGGTTAGGTATTAGGAGGAAGTTTTTCACACAGAAGGTGGTGATGCACTGGAACAGGTTGCCCAAGGAGGCTGTGGATGCCCCATCCCTGCAGGCATTCAAGGCCAGGCTGGATGTGGCTCTGGGCAGCCTGGTCGGGTGGTTGGCAACCCTGCACATAGCAGGGGGTTGGAACTGGATGATCGTTGTGGTCCTTTCAATCCAGGCCATTCTATGATATAGGCCCTCTATTGACTTTGGTCTGACCACAGGCTGTTGGTATGGTATCTTTATTCTGCCCTTGCGCATGTGAAGATATGGGCTTGAGGATCATTAAAATGATTTGAGTTTCCCCTTTTTCTGCTCCCTTCCTCTAGTTATTAATGAAAATGTGTAAATTTGTGTTCAGTAAATGCTTATGAGTCATCTTTCTGTTTTTTCCTTTGCTTCCAGAAAGAAGATAACAGCACTCAGACTTGATACGCATGTGGTGGAAACATCTGGATTACTGAATCCACGGCAAACTCCTGGCTGTCTGGCTGCTACAGGTAGGCTCAGAGATTAAGCCTTACATTGATGATGATGTGGAAAGCATGAAGCTGAGCAGAAGCTTTCTGCTTGTGTTAACCGCTTGATGGTACTTTGAGTTCTGTGCTGTGTTCTAGTATAATCTTTTTCTTTGTCTAAGGGTTCAGCAGGTTCACTGGAGGGAACTGACTTTGTTTTGGCAGTGTGGTGAAATGGGACTTGCAGATGTGGTGGATGGGATTAGGCACATCCGCCACCCTGGAAAGTACTGGAGATGGATTGCGGTTGTAAGATTCTGGAGTCAGGATTCCAGTGTGTCTTCATTTCTCCTGTGTTTTTGGGAAGATGAGACTTTAAGTCCAGAGTCAGTTATACAAGGAGCTTGTGTAACTGTTTCCTGCTGTTTTCTGTTCTGGGGTGATGGTGATCTTCCTTCAGCCTTTGCGTTGTCTGAGAGCTCTGAGTACAAATCTGTTCCAGGGCTGAAAGTGGATATAGTTGTCAGTGTTCATGTTCAAACTATCATAGCTGGTTTTCAGGGGAAGCCTTTCTTTTAAGATGAAGCATATTCTACGTGCTTTTTGGAGCTGTTTTCTAAGACTTCCTAGAGGTTCAGGAAGGCTATATTGAATTTGCCTTGCTATACATGCTCACTTCTGTCGTGCACCTTGTGTAAGGGAAATGTTCTGCTGGCTTTTGATCATCAGGGAACACGAGGAGTATCACGCAGTCCTGGTGCTCGCTGCCTATCTGGGTCTTTCCAAAGAGTCTGCTTTTGTCAAAGAAAGAGAAATTTATTTATGAATGGGGCAAAGTCCTGATGTGGGGGTATCTCTGCAATGTCTGCTTGTGGCAGCTCTCGGGCAATAACTACACGAGTGTCTGTGCCTGTTCTCTTCCCCTCATTTAGTTTGACCTTTCTGCTATCTTGGTGGGAGGTCTCATTTTTATGTGCATTTCATGTATTTGGGAATTGAATGTAAATTATCACTTCATGGGTTTTGCAACATTCGTAAGATGACTTTCTCACTGCACTGAATTGCTTACAATGCTTTCCCATTGTATGTGAGCAATGCACGCAGTGCTGGGCTGTGTATATATTTTTCACTAGAAATACACTTTTCTGTGTATGGAGCCAAATGCAAACTCCAGCCCTCCTGGGGCTTTTGTATTTCTTCCTGTGGGCCTTCCAGTCTGTTAAACTCACATGGGCGGTAAGCTCTTACACTTGGAGCTTGTATTGTGCAGAGAGAAGTGTCAGAACAGTTGTGCTGTGGTCTTCTGGAGAGCAGTGAATGTTGGATGCACCTTCTTCTCCCCAAGTCAAGTCGCATCTCCAAATTCCTTCTCTTCAGAACCATTTGCCTCAGGTAGATCCTTAGCCATATAGCCATCATTGTGTTTATCCTATACTACTACAGGAACAATTCATGATCTTCGATGAATTTTCTTTCACTAAACTCATAATGTTTATAGAAAACCTTAGAGCAGCTAAAGAACAACAGAGCCACAGAGCAAACTGCAGGAACATTGCTTCTGTAGTGCTGGGTGTCCAGGCAGGATGCCCTAAGTGCTGCAGCTGTTTTCCCACCTTACCTTAACTCTCCAAACAAGGGTGGAGAGGAAGCAAGAAGAGCAAGACATTTCTGTGGCGATTGCAACATGCTGTGGTAGGCTGATTCCCTCTCCTTACCCTGTGACAAGCATGGTATGGGCCACTAAAGGCTGCAATCTGCATCGGGGCTTTGGGGGCTTTTTTTTTTCTTTTCTTTAAGAATTCCATCCTTGCAGTAACTTCTCCTTGCTGGTGGGAGGAGGACTGACTAACAGCTGTTCAGTAGCAGATACTGTCATGAGAATGGCTTGATAATCACCTAACTTGGAACACAGTTCTCTTAAAACTTTCTAGTGCCTGGATGATACGGGCTCTGTATGGTGCATGAGACCAGCCTACACTGTCCTGAGAAGATGAATCCCCCTGTTTGCAAATGGCTGCAGTAGATGATACCTGTAAGCATTATAGTTATCCTGCAGCAGTAGTGACTAGTGTATTAAAGGCAACAATAGCACTGACTGAGAGACTCAGCCATGGTTCTAAGTCACAGAATAAAAAGCTGAGGTTGGTAGATACCTGTTTCACTCCTCCCAGTAGGGTTATCTTGCACTCAATGTTGGTTGTTTTCTTCTCAGTCTGAAATCATGTTAACATTAGTCATGCAAAAGGCCACGGTGTTTTGAAATAAATATTTATCAACATATCCTATTGTGGTTTAGTTTTAGTCTCCTGATGTGGTTGACTGGTGTCTCATATGATCATGACTTTGTAAACAGAGCAGAGAGGGTGTGTTGTTACCCCTTATTTTAGTGTCTTCTTGGTAACTGTCAGATATGATGTTCACATGTCAGACCTTAATGTGCGATTGTAACACTGCAGATAGGAGAGCTGTAAGTTGAGTCCTTGTAGTTGCCAGCTTTTCCAATTGCTTTTAGCCCAGTTTCCATTGAGTGATTCAGGCATGGAAACGCAGTGAGACGGTGCTGTTTGAGGTGCCTGAGCTCCGGCTGGTGCTGCAGAAGAGCAGTGGTCTTGCAAATGTCCTTTGTCCTTTGCCGGTATGAGTCCAGGCAAATGCTGCAGGTGCCCTTGGGTGGTTAAACTGTGTCATAGAATCATAGAATCATCCACGTTGGAAAAGACCTTGAAGACCATCAAGTCCAACCACAGCCTAACCATAGTACCCTAACTCTAACAACCCTCCGCTAAATCATATCCCTGAGCACCACATCCAAATGGCTCTTAAACACATCCAGAGATGGCGACTCAACCACCTCCCTGGGGAGCCTATTCCAGTATCAGGTGATTTGTTCAGGCAGCTGCCCCTTGCCCTACATTTCTGCCAGCTGTTTCCCACAGGTGAAATACCTGCAGGGCACAACCATCTGCTGACACCTTGCAAGGACTCCTCGTGCATCCCCCAAAGCAGGCCCAGCTCAGTCCTCTTAGTTACACTCTAACTACTGCATCAGTCATTGCAAGCTCAGTAATTTGGAGCTCTGGAGAAATATTTTTTTTCCCTTGATACCACTTGGGAAAACTTCCTCACATGTAAGGGAAAAGCAGATCTTGCCAGCAGATAGGAAAAAACCTTAGTTAAAGCAGTATAATGAATTAGTCTTTTTGTACATAATTGAAGGTAATATATGAGAGTTATATGTGTAGATTCAAGGCTGCTGAAGCTGTCACGCATAAGGCTGGTGAGGAGCCTGGAGGTGTGTGGGTTGCCATGTGGTAGGCTGTGGTGGGCTGAAGGAGGTCGCTGTGAGACACATGAAAGCTGCTTGGGTTCCTGTGTCATGTCTCTTGTTGTTTCTGATGATGAAACACATAAAGTATCTTTTTTGTGTGTGTTATGGTACTTTCTCGGCACTGTAGTATTTTTCTCCATAGGAACTTATGTAGCCATGGTTCACAAGGAAAGTAATCTGTGATTGTGGGGAAGTTCTCCTCCGCTGGAGGTGATGTTTGAGAGTTAGCAGGCAGATTCCATGCCCAGATGGCAGGCTGAGGCACCAGTGAGGGCAACGTTCAGACATCGCTGTGCTCAGTGTGTGCAGTTCTGCCAGGCCTGCCTGGAGAGGTGAGGGGTGCGTGGTAGGGCAAGTCCTATGTGTGTGACTGCTGCCTCCTGCTTGTGCTGCTGCTCAATGCTGATGTGCCCTTATGGGCAGTGAAGGTGTATGAAACTGAGGGCCTGCTCCCATGAATGCCCAGGCATTAAGTTTGATTCACTGTGGATGGTATTTTCAAGATAAATTGCCTATCCCCGCTCATCACTCATCCCATCCCACCACCAACTGCTGCAGACCTTCTCAGCTCGTGTGAGTGCTTCTGAGGGTCACCCAAACCATGCTGTGTTAGGGTAAGTGCTGTTTGTGTCTTTCATAGTCTGATGGGCTTTGACAAAAAGCTGCAGGGAGGCTGCCGTCAGCTTAGGCTGACATGCCGATTCAAGTTCCTAGATCACTTTGGCTGTTTCAGAAAACCTCGTGGACAGAGCTACCAGTCGTACAGTCAAGAATGAATGAATAAAACAAAGAAATGAAGGAACTAGAGTCAGTCAGCTTGTTGCCTAGGAGAGAAGGATTTACAGGATGCCAGTGTTCCTGCTGCCTTGAGGAAATGCTCTAATGACAGGCTGGTGAGGCAGGAGAGAGCCGGAGGGCCTCATCATTGTGTCACACGGATGGCATGGTTCAGACCTCTGTGCCACTGAGTGGGTGGCATCTATCGCCTTTGCTTGTCAAACTCCTGGTCACCAAATAACGAGGTGATTGTTAAGACCCTTCAAAATGTTTTATAGGTCCTGCACTTGCCTGCTCTCATTTTGCATTTGCAAATCAGTGAACTTCAGATGGATTATCATGGGATAGAGTGCCTCCCTACCCCTGTGGTGATGTGTGCATGCCCACACCAGCCAGGAGGTCAGGGCTTGTTGGGCAGCCCCAGCTCTTTTGGTTTGTAGAGCATCCTGACAGACTGTCCTGCAGCCCTAGTGGAGCAGGAACCAAACCAGGCCCCCTCAGCTCCAGGCTGTGTGGGTGAAAGGATTGTGGAGGCTTGCTGCTCACCTCTCCAAATGCATGTGTGCTGCTTGTTCCTTTTCCTGCCTCTTCCAGTCATCTTTCAGGAAGAACTCCTGAGCTGCAGATCTAAAAATTGCTTTTGTATGAGTGCTAAAGGTGCTTTGTGATAGCTGGCATTCTTGATATTTAATTTATTGATAGCATCCTGAAGTGAAAAGCACATCTTGTTTTAGTGCTGCTCAGGGGCAGGACAAAATGCATGAAAACCCGCTGGACAGCTGGGAGTAGAGTATGGTGGGAGGAGCCTCACTTCCCTCACCTTAGATTTTATCCTGAGGAGTGGAGAACTCATACAGCCAGTGCCTTCCATCAGCTCTGCAAAGCTAAAGATAAATGCTAATTGCTGAAGCCTCTCTCTGTATGAATGGGTGAACATCAGTCTCTGAAAAATGTGCTTTCTATTTTAGATAGAAACAAACAAATCAATTCTTGGGCTTTTGAGGATTTAAGCTTCCTTAAGTAAGCAATATATTTTTCAGAAGGAAGAGCTTCTACTAGGAGGCAGTCCAGTAAGTCACAGTAAGAACAGGCAGGAGTCCCAGGAGGCCCAAATTCAAATCTTAGTTTTGCCAGCATATCCCAATATATTCCTAGACAAATCAACTACATCATTTGTAAGATGTGAATAATCTTCCAGTGTAGTCACAGTGTACCTTTCTGATAAACCCAGAGTGGTGACAGGTTTGTAACATCAGGAATGAAATTCACCCTGCTGATGGAGTAATGTGGTCGCTAATTAGGTAAAATGTTTTAGCGGTGTCTTTGAAGAAGAGGTAGGTGCTGTCAGTTCCCTGGCTGTCCAAAAATCTCTGAGTGCTGTATCGTGTCTTGAAAGAAGCAATAGCTGGAACGGCCCTGTAGCTTATTGGCATTGAGTGAAGGGATGGTGCTGTCCTCGTTCTTAATTTATCTGTCCTCAGCAAACTGAGAGCTGACCGAGGCACTGACTGATAAGCACTCATGTTGCACAGGGAGATCTGGGTAACTGTGGGACTTCCTCCTGCCAGGGTGGTTGGGATGCTGGAAGCAAAGCATAGGGAAGCTCCCAAAGAAGCACTTCAAAGAAACAAACAAAAGACAGAACAAACGAAACCAAAATTTGTATCATGTTGTGTGTGACAGTGAGGCAGCCTTAGTTAGCATTTGTTTCATGGAAACCTCTGCAGTTGATCAGGACAGGAGATGAGTAAGATCTTGCTCGCTTATGAAAGCACCTTCTTCCAAAGACCACTGCTTGCTCCTGATCTGCTGCTAATTAGTCTCCGCCCTGTGATACTGAGTCATTAGATTCTTTGCTCTTTTCCGTGGCTGCTTTTTGGTGTGGAAACTGAGACAAATATCGCCCCTCTGCTGGAAACCATCATCATGTCATCTTCATCGTCAGTACCTGTAAGCCCAGATGAGAAGGGAATAGATTTATTTTTAGTTTGGATAATGATCTCTAACAGAAATGCTTTGAAGATCTGCCGCGCTTTATGTTATTGTGGTGCACCGCTCGAAGCCTCTGACTTTTTTCTATAATGTCACAAATGATTTTATTTCTTAAAGCAGAAAAGCTACTAAGCAGCCTTTAAAGCTACTGTCAGGAAAAGGTGGTGAGATTCTTCACTTCTAGTTCATCGGCACTTAGTTCAACTCTGGGTGTTTGGCATGAGGTGCAATCATTGCTTTCAGCCCTACAGCTGCCTTGCATCCCTTTGTTCAGTGTACCGCTGGATTAAATGCCCTGCCCACCTGCCTTGTGTGCCAAGCTTGGCTGTGCTGTGTGTTCTCAGCAGAGCAAGAAAGTAACTTCTTACAGGGGTCACTGATGTCTTTCACTGGTATGACTCGCTCCTTTCATTTGGCAGGCATTACTCGTGCTGGGTTATTCTGGAGAATGTGAACTTCTCCTGAACTGTACTTAACCGAGGCTGGTTCAGGCTTGGTGCTGTGACTCAGATAAGCTGGAGAGAGACCCTCGGGACTTATGGAAGTAATTAGCTTAAGATGACTGAGATGGAAAGTTGCTAGCATGGTGCATTAGTGCAGCAGATGCGTGCAATCATCCCATTATGCCTTAACCCATGAAGTGGGACAGGAGCCTCCTGGCAGGGTCTACTCGGGTGGGTAGTGGCCATGCCTGGGTGATGGGACAAAACTGAAGTGAATAAAAACTTAACAAAGAGTTGGACACAGCTAGCAGTTCCTTGAGTGTCTATGTCCTGTGCTGTGTCACCTCTTCTCATGTCATTTCTGAACCCCAGTACCAGCTGTTCCTTCAGTGCAATGGGTCTAGGTGGCACTTCATCTTTCCAGAACAGCTCATCAGCTCAACTGCGTGATTTACCTCGATAGCCAGCACGTGCCTGGGGTTGGCAGCTGGGAATCTTGCTCCCAGTGCTCAGCTTTTGGTAAGGAATAAAAAAGACAGATGTGGCTGGGCCTGCGGGTTCTGGACAAGGCAGGGAGCGTAAGGGTGCTTGTCTCAGGGCTGAAAGGAGGCTGATGAGCCCTTTTGAGTTCAGTGTGCCTTGCCTCCAACAGCAAAAACATCCATTTCACCCACCTCTTTGCTGTGTTCCTGTGGGAATTAGGATGGCTGTGCCAAGTAAATCCACCCATTACATGTATATTACACTGGCAAATCTGATGTTGACTATCTGAAAAGGCCACGTAGATGGCTGCGACTCTCAGTGACTCATTTGATGGAAGGATAAGAAGATCATAGTAGAAGAATTTTTCTGTGGCACAACAGTTGTAAGAGCTGGAGTAGCCCAAGCACTCGCAGCACCCTGAGGACTGCAGGCTGCTTCTGCTTCCTCTGTGTCTTCCTCTTAGCATCTGTGGCAATAAAAATAAAGATGTAGGAAGAGGAAGAAGAGAACATCTGAAATGTTTTCAAATACAGGCAGATTTATTTATTTTTTTTTTTTAACAAAGCTTGATGAAACGGTTCCACGGTAACACCAGTAATTACAAAAGGGACAAATCCACAGCACTGAATAATTGTTCCCCTTACAGTGAGCCTTGGTAAAAACTCAAATAGCATCTGACCTTATAGTACTAGTTTACAATATCAGTAGTTTCCTGCCATGACTCAGTGGCTGGAACAGTAATATCTGTCAGTTTTTTTTTTTTCCCTCTCTCTTTCCAGATCTCTTTTGAAGCCTCTCTGAGTGGGCGGAGAGAGACGAGTGACAGATATAGTCCTGGTTCTTGCCCTTCCTCTTGCACCTTTTCTTTTTACAGATCAACCTGCTCCTGCTTTTTCTGTTCCTTTCAGCCCTTTTATCCATCAGCCTTCCCTTCCGCATACATCCCTGAGCAAATCTTACTTTCCTTTTCGTTCCTGCTGATGGTGCCTAGGCCTGCTGATAATGCCTGGGAAATACTGAGCTCATTCCCTCTGTGGCTTTTTCACTGGTACTTCTCCCTTCCTCTGCAGTTATCTTGCTGAGCCTGTGCTGCTATAATGAACACTGTTACCAGCTGAGGTTGATGGATTTCATATGGTCTTGGCTAAGTATGGTTTATAGCTGGAGTAAAAGTTGCCTGTAGGACTGGCGGCAGTCTAGCATTTGAGAGCACTTCTTTACCATTGAGTCTTCCACAACTGGAATGACAGATGACCTAGTAAGACAACAATAAATCCACTTACATGAGAGTGGTTCTAATTCTGCCCTGTGGCCTTGCTGTCACAGGTTCCCCATGGCCTGAGGCTGAGAAGCAGCAAGTGATACTTACTGCTGTCACCAAGCCCCGAGACCTTCCCAGGCGCCTGGAGTGAATCCCTTCCATTTCTGCAGCCTCTGGTGCAGCTGAAGGCCATGGTGCCTGGACCATCCCGCAGCTCAGGGTCAGGGCAGCTCCCATCAAGAAAGGTGCTACGTTCTGAGGTCCTGGCATGAGTTATAATTGTGGCTCTGCTGCTCGCATCCAAGGGGTGTGTATTGTGGAGACTGACAACAGATGAGATAATTGTAGGCCAAAATTAAGTGGAAAATGTTTTGGTCCCTTGAAGGCTTTCTTGAGCTTTATATGATCCATTATCCACCTGGCGGTAGCAGCCCTACAGGCTGGTAAGTGCACATGCTCTGCAAAGGTCAATGGTGTGTGGAGCTGCTGGTGCTGCTCTGAGGTTCCCTCCTCAGGGCACGTGGTGCTCAGGAGCAGTTCCAGATGTGCAGCTGTCTATTGCTTGCTACCAGGAGCTTCAGTTTTCTCTTGGGAGCGTGGAGTCCAAAAAGAAGATTGGGACACTTGAATCTACTGATTCAAAGCTGGTCACAACTCTTGCAGACGCTGTTTTTGGGAAGTCTCATGCTAACATAGATGATGCAGCAGCATTGTGTTTCAGGACAGATGCTGAAGATAAGGTCTGTTGATGCCCATCCCGTGCTTTTCCTGCAGGATGTGTGAACTCTATCATAGCTCTGGTTCTTCTCCAGAAATCCCTGGTCCTGATCCAGACTTAAACCAGCGATGTGTCTTGGGCAGGGGGTTGGGAGGCAGGTGAGTTTGGTTCTAGAGCTTCTGTTGTGGGCATAGAAGCCCTCATGAACCCTAATTTCTGAAGCTGGGTTATGAAGCTGGCTCTGCTCTGAACACCATGTTATCCGTGTATTTCAGGCCGACTCACTTGGAGGTCATCACAAGGCTTTGTTTAGGCTGTCGTCTAAAGATACTTCTTGGTTTAAAAATAAAACGAGAAAGCCATTGCAGGCTGCCACTGGCAGCCCTCAGCTCTGCTGTGCAGCACTTGCTGATGGGGAGACGTAGGCCTGTCTCTGTGACCTACATTCAGAACAGGCTCCAGAGCACAGTATGCATACCAGGCTTCTCTTTAGCTTGCAGGACTTACAAAATCAGCTTTTTAGTTACGTTTGAGGAAACCTGTGAGTAGTTGTTCCCGCAGAAGAGCAGAAATGCTTTTCATAGTTGTATAAAGTGGAAGCCAGTTTGAGATCAGTGTGTCACAAAAGCCACGCTTCTAGAACCCTGGCCCTGCTGTTGTGGGGTCTCTGCTTCCATCCGGGTGTGTGTGCGGGAGGTCCCGGTGCCGGGCAGGAGCTGAGCCCTGCTGAATGTGAGGTGAGCTTCTAAAGCATCCACTTGCCATGCATGGCGACTGGAGGTAAACTAACAGCAAAGCACTGCGCTTTGAGAATCACTTCTCTGTCCTTTCCTACATATCTTGGATGTGTACTAATTTTTTTTAACACTATGTGCAATTTCCTTGAAGGAGTGCCGTCCTTTGAAGGAGTGCCGTCCTTCAAAGCTCTTTGTGTATAGATGTAGTTTTTACCAAAGCAGAGCTGCTTCTCTGAGTCCCTCTTTCCCATCAGTATCACTGTTTCCGCAGCAGTCACCCTTTCCACCTGAGCGCTGTGAGCACACCTGACCCGGCTGCTCTCCGCCTGACCAAGCAAAACTCCTCGCCCCCCCCGCGCTGCTCCGGCCCGGCCGCCCCCCGGTCCCCGCCGGGGCTCGGACTCCTGCGGCCGCGGGCTGCCCCGTCCCGCCGCTCTCCCCGGGGCACCAGCGCCCTCTGTCGGCTCCCTGCGGACGGGCCGGGGCCGAGCGGCTTCCCGGAGCCCGGCCGTGAGTCGTGGAGCCCGGCCGGCACAGCGCCGTTGCTTCGGCGGGGGAAGGGGCAGAGTAAGATCGGCCGAGGGATGACAGCCGTCTCCTGCTTGTGCACACGGCAGTTCTACCTGAGAAGACTTATTGCTATTAGATCCCTATGTTTTGAGGGATCGGATGTGCTAGTAGAAGTTGTAGAAACCTCCTCAAATGTCCGGTCTCCGATAAGCTGCTCTGCACGACAGAGAGGAGCAGCTGCTGGGAAGTCAGTAGTGGGACTTCCCACATAAGTCCTTCATGTGATAATTTTTTTCCCTTTACTTCCTCAGAAGCAAGCCTTGTCCACAGAGACATTTGGTTTTGCTCATGAGGAGTTTACCAGCTCACAGAAAACCTCTCAAGTTCACGTGAAGAAGATAGATGTGTTGGGGGACGGTCCTGGAGAGCTCCCGGGGGACACCATGCTTTGAAAGGGAGGAGGTCAGGTCGAGCTGAGTAATAGCAATAACCCAGGAGCGAACCTGCTACAGGCCGCCCTTCCACTTCACCTGAAGTTTCAGTTGCTAATTTTTAATAGTATGTGGTTGGGGCTATTATTCATGTTAATTTCAGAGAATGTTTTCCTTGTACTGCTGTCTCCAAATTCAAATTTTAATGTGGATACCAGAATTTATGTGAAATTTCCTGTGCTTCCTGGCTGACAATGTGAAGCTATTCCCATCATTTCAGAGCAGTGTTTGTGATAAAAGTTGCAGCACTTTGCTCTGGCATGAAGCGCTGTGTTGAGCATATTAGGTCCATATGCTGAGGAGTTTCAGAGCATAACTCAGTCATTCCCTTTGGGTCTTATTGTTAGCATGCCATGTTCCGATGTAACTGAGCATTATGGTCAGTCAGAAGGGATGATGTTGGCTGAGGAGCAGCAGCTGATAGTGAAACTTTGCACCTCATTTAAATCCAGTGCTCTCAGGAAAGGTGGTGGGACCTTTGCTTTCTCTCATATTCTCTGTGCAGGAGAAGGAGAAAAGGAAATCTGTTAGTAAAAGTGGGTTTGTCCTGTGCACACCAAGGGGAGGGCCTGATACATTGCGTCCCTAGCAGGGATGGGATCCATAAACCATGCGGAAGCTTTCTGCTGTTATCCTAATGAGCTTTTGAGTTCAAACTGCTTAGAAAGTAAATGTCTGGCTGATAGTTGGAGTGCTGTAGCAGAGGACTGCATCGCATGGAGAATGGAGATTCTTGTCCATTAAGTGCTTCCATGCCCCCAAAAGATGCATGAAGTGCTGTGAATCATCATTTTACCAGGATGTATTAATTTCCTGACTTTCACTGTTTGTTTTTGTTTTGTTTTGTTTTGTTTGTTTTTTTTTGGGGGGTTGTTTTCTTCCCTGCAAATCCTTCAGCCCGTCCTGCTCATTAGCAGCAGGGGAAATAATTTTGGAGAAACCCTCTCTGCAGTTTTGGATGTTTTCTTAATTTTCTACAGAAACGCCTGACTGCCCAGGCAGGTTTGAGTTCTTAACCTGTTGGTCTTCAGAAGATTTCTCTCTGCTAATGGGCTCTCGAGGCCTTGTTTCCTCAGAGGAAAGCAGAGGAGTGGAGATGATGGAAGGTGGATTATTGGCACAGTTTGCTGCATAGACTGATATATCAAAATATCATCCAGTACAGTTTGTCAGGACTTGGTGTGTCACCTAGTAACAGGCTTTGCAATTAGATCTCTCTATTGCTCTTCTATGTTTAAAAAAAACATATCCTACTGGCCTCGTGAGAACTTTGCTATTTTTTTCTCTTCCAAGAGCTGCTCTGGTTGAAAGATCCTGTGTATTTTATATTGACCCCAGCTCCAAAGCCATGGAAATTTGGGTCCTGTCTCTGCCCCAAGCTGCCCCTTTGAGCATCTCTTCCTCCAGTGTTTGCCTTCTGAATGCCCCTGGAGCATCACTGCGTACTTGGCTGTGCCCAAGGGACAGCCCTTCCTTCCCCACAGTGTTCTGTGGGATCTGCTGTTTCTCTTCCCTCAGCCTGCCTGGTACTGGGTGATCCAAAAACCCGAGGGGCCTGAGAAATGCTGCTTCTGAGACTCCAGTCCCTTTGGATTGAGTGGTAGCCCAACATCTGGAGCAGTGACCTAAGTATTTGTGTGTATGTAGAGCAAGTCACCTTGGCAGAGGTGAATCATCCCAATTAATGAATTCTCTGTGTGGCTTTATGTAGCTGTTCCTTTTGTAAACAAATAGGGAAACGTGAAAAAAAGGACGGTTAAGCCAAGTGCCGCTGACAGCTGTGAGCGCATAGCGGTGCTGTGTCTGTACCGTAGGGCCCTTTGATGTCACCCGCTCTGTGGTAATGCAGTGGTGTGGTTAATGAGAAGGTGGGGTGTGCTGCCTCCTGTCATCCCCAGACAAGAGCTGCAGGCACTTGCTTGAGTCTTTAGAGCATTCTGCAGCATCAGTGGGCAGCTCCGCTGAGGCTTTCGAGTGATTTGTTTTCTATAGCATCGAAGAAGCAGCCTGGCTCAGCACAGCTTCAAAGAATGACATTTTTAATATTTTGATTGACTCAGTACAAAAAGGGATGAGACTCCAGCAGCCTGGAAAGGCACAGTTACCGTGGTAGGTGTTACCCAGTGATTAATGTCTCTTACTTTAAATCCAAACCTCTCAGCTCCTTTCATACATTTTTTGCTAGCAACAGCAGATCCTCTGCCAGTCTCTCAGGTTTGAATTTTTGAGGTGCAGATGCTGGTGCCAATTTTGGTTTCTTGGCACTGTGGGGTTTAGGAGTTCATCTCTGTGCTTTCAGATCCATGAGCAGCCTGCGTGGAAGTTGATGATTTGTTGAGATGATTTATGGAATGTATTATTCTGCTTTCCTGCAGCATTTTTACTGTATGGAAAACATTTTGTGCTGATTATCACTTGCCACATGCATTTAATCTATTTTTGGTAATTCTTCAGGGCCCATCACCATGGTATCCTAGCACCAGCGAACATAATGCCGATATCCATTCAATATGAACTGCTGATGCACAACTCTTTAATATTAACACAGCTTCATTATATTACTTACCTTTCATTTTTCAAATATGATACATTTCTGCTTAAAAAAAGAAAAGGCTTAAAGCTGGGACCACACTGTAGATGGAACAGTTTCTGTATGGACAATTGGAATTAAGGATCCCAAGGGACTGAGCCTGCCTGTTTTCTCCTAGCTGCACCTTGGGGTGGTGTTGATGCGCTTGAGATGACTTTATGAAAAAGAAAAAAACCCAAACCCCACCCTGCTTAGCTCCAGTGAGGCAGAGTGCCGTGGGTGGCTCTGTCTTGTGGCTCCAACTAAATATCCTTTCCTACATGCTGGGCAGTCCTGAGGCTGTGCAGTGCGTGAGGCTGCTGCTGTTATGAGATGTATTGGGGTACCATGCGGGAGGGAGGTGGTCAGCGAAGCCTCTTACATAGCACTAGATCCAGGTGAGCTCAGTGCTGTCAGGCTCCAGTGCCACTCACTGTCCCACTTCCAGTAGAACAGTTTGGTCATTTTTAGAAGGAAAATGAAGTGTTTAGGGGCCATAAGTGATGAGTTTGTAGAAGATAATGCTGGAAGAGATTGATTCAGCTTTCACTTTTTTCAACATAACAGAAATTGTCTAAGGTAAATGTTTCAGTGCAAGATGTGTGTAGTATGTTCAATATATTTCTTATTACCTGCATTTATCTCCTGCTAAATCATTACGCAAATAATTCTGAAATAAATCCACAGAACTAAAATATGAATGAAAACAAGGATGTATTTATTCTTTTGGCAAATATAAGTTCAGAGTTTATTTAAAATACATGAAGTGAACTACATGAGAAAAATCTTGGTACTTTTGGATATTAAAAAACCCCAGAAGTTTGTGGGCAGATTCAATAGAAAAGTAAATTCTGAGAGCTGAGTGGTTTTCTATGGGGCGAATGCTGGTGCTGGGTCTCATTCACCCTCTGCATCCTACAAAAGTGAATGGTATGGCCTAATCAAAACATGGTGTGTTGAGAGGCTGAGAAAATACCCACAGTTGTATGGTTGCATCCCCTGGGAAAGGTCATGTCTCGCCTGCTTTAGCCACAGGCATCTACATGCTGTTCATCCACTCTGCTAGGAGGAAGGAGTGGGTGCCTGAGGAGCACTGCTGTCTCTCTTGGGGTGGGACAGCCATGCTCTGCACATACAGCTGCTCTGTGACTCCAGGAGAGCTGTTGGGTTCTTAGGAGATGAGCTATTGTGATTGAAGACAAAAGCAAAACAAACCACTCCAATGTACAGTATTGAGTCTGGATTGGATGATAATTCAGGATAACAAGTGGTGAGCTGACTGTGCAGGTAAAAACCACCTTTGTCAGTAAGGGCACTATTTCTTTACCTTTTGAAATAATACCCATTTTCTGTATGATAGGTTCCTAATAATGCTAAAAGAACATCTGGTCTTTCCAGTGCATGCTGGAACTGCTGTTTGCATTGTTCCATTTCACTAATTTCTGTACTGTGTTCTACAAGGGAAGATACCATTGCAGATACCTCTTGAATTGATGAAGGCAGCTTGAGCAGCTTGTGCTGCTGTATTACTAGTAGTGATCAGTGGGCCCTGGTTAACTGCCCTGAGATGAGGTCCAGCCTGATGTGGCTCACCAGAGGCCAGAAGAAACATTTCTGTGTAGTTGTGGAGTGAAGGGTGCCCAGAAATCGGTGCTCCCTCTTGGCTTTGAAGGGTACTTGCCCAAAGTGGTCTCAGATGCTGCAAAGTTCACTGATGCTATCTGTAGCTCTCCTTTCCCATCAGCATCAAGAGGGTTTATCTCCTGTCTGAACCAGACCCTCCCTGCTGTGCAATAAGCCCACCACTTCCTATGCTTTTATATGTTATGGACATTATAAAGTAGGTTCTTCCTTTCCTCCATGCTCCAGCCTTCATGTATACAAAAACTACTTTCATGTGTTCTTTAGGCTTCTCAGCTGGAACAATCCCATCTTCTTCCCGCTCTTCCTTGCTGGTACTGTTTTCTGGTCTTTAAATTACCCTCCAGGATTCTCTCCAGTCACTTCTGTATTTCATCGGGTGCAGTGCCCAGCCCTCGAAATGGGAGTGGGGTGGGCAGGAGCAGCGTGGTGTGCCCCGGAGGGGGGACCTGAGGAGCAAAGCGGGCTCCTGGCTCAGCCTGTCTGTGTCAGTGCTGTGTTTCCCCACAGTGCCGTGAAGCCACTGACTCCAGCATTTTTAAATTTTCTCCATTGGACTGTTTTTTTTCCCCCAGCGTGTTCCTACAGGTGCCTAAAAAAAATATAAATACACAAAAACAACAAAACACAACCCAGAAAAGCTGTGAAGTCCAAACCCATCTGCCTACCTTCAATGCAATACCTGAACAGAGCCAGCTCTGCTACAGGGCCCAGTATCACACAGTGCATTCTTCCCTCTCATCCATGCACAGCAGCTGACTGCTTTCTGCCTCTTCTCTGCTCACTTTTACAGCCTTCTGTATTTCCTTTGGACCACGCTTGCATAAGCTGCTTATGACGGTGTCAAGCCAAATAATATTGATCTGTCTATCATTTATTTTGGCTAATCTAGTAATGGCTTAGAAACCATTGAGGCTCCCATCGTCCCTCAAACCTCATGAGCAGCAGGACCGAAACAGTGCATCACTGACATGTAAAATCACAGTCTCAGTAGTAGAGCACCAGCATAGTCTGAGTGACACATCAGTTGTCCCTTTCACTAATACTGAAACTAGATGTGAGTTTTGATTCAAACAGGCACTCTGAGGAAGCTGCTTTCACCACACAGGCACATGACAATGCTGAGGTTTATTCTGTTCAGTCTATTGCATGGAATTACTGCCATTTCCTTTAAAGGCTGATCACCAGCTGGTTCTTTCCTCTTCCCCTTCTCCTGGCAACCTCAGGGAAGTCTGACTTGTGCTTAAAAGGAATCCATGCTAAGCACAAAAGATGGGCTGAAAGTAGCCAGCACAGCAATCCTTGTCTGTGACACACTTGCCTGTCTCCTGTGGGCTTTGTGCTGCCTCTGCTGGGGTTTGGTGGTGAATGCCTCACTGGGAGCAGCTGCAGCTCTGATACGCAGCAGGGGTGATACAGGCTCCCAAACTGCCATGATGGTATTTCTTCCTGGTTAAACAAATACTTTTGTTGGCTTCTGTGGTTCCGCATCCTGCTATTTTGGTATAGCTGCTCCTGGGATGAACTGCTTTGCTGAGACCCGTTCTAGTTGTCCTTCCAGTTATGTTTTGGTAACGTACGTGCTACATGCTGTCTTAAGAGTTTTGTATTTCTGACTAATATCGAGCAGTGGTTGAGGCCTTGTAAAGAGGCAGGGATTGATTCAGAGAGCCAGTGGTCAAAGGCAGAGCCCAACAGGTGTAAGCTGTGCATTATGGAGCTCTCCTGTTCATTGCTCTTTCACCAGCCGTGCCCATCTGCAAGTAACTTCACCAACATCATCTGTGAAGGGGAACAAAAAATTTACGGTGAGCTTTCACCAAGTAGTGAACACCAGTGTCAATGATCTTGGTCTTTCCTTCTGCTGTGTGCAAGCTGACACCTTTTCCTGAGCACTGCCTGTACTTTACCCTCACATTCAAACTCTCTAAATTCTTGTGGTTTCTGTCTTCCCCATTGAAGCTCCAAAAATAAAGCAACCTCCTAATCATTTCTTCTGTAACTCTATGACTGGAAATGTAAGTGTGAAGGGAAATGTGAAGTCTCTTCCTGTTTCTTATTAGTCAATGTAATATAGTTTCTTGTCTCAGAGAGATTATACTAATATTTTATGCCAATTTTTTTTTCTAATCTGCTTTCTCAATTATCAGATCCCTTGGAGGAAAGCTTTTCAATTCAGTCATCAGAATACCAGAGTTGGTTTGTGTGCTGTTTCTGTTTTCATTACTTAAGCTTATATCGTGAAAAGACAAAAATAACACTTGCACGAGTGTTGGTCCTCAGCACATCAAAGAGCAGAGCAGAATGTGAGTTGCCCAGTCACCCACTCCAGGTCCAAGGCTACTGCACTGCTCACCTCCGTATTTTTATCAGTTTGTGTCGGAGGTTTTGTTCCACGTGAGAGAGGTTAGTTCTGACTGTAGCCTTAGGAGTCCAGCCACAAGAGGAAGGAAAGGCATTGAATTTCAGGGCAGACAGGTGAGCAAATGGCAGCCCGGAAAACAAATGGGATCCTGGGCTCCATCAGGAGAGGGGTGGTCAGCAGGGATAGGGAGGTGATTGTCCCTCTCTACTCTGCTCTTGTGAGGCCCCATCTGGAGTACTGTGTCCAGGTGTGGAGCCCTCAGTACAAAAAAGATACGGAGATTTTGGAAAGGGTCCAGAGGAGGGACAGGAAGATGATCAGGGGGCTGGAGCACCTCCCCTATGAGGACAGGCTGAGGGAGTTGGGTTTGTTCAGCCTGGAGAAGAGAAGGTTGCGGGGTGACCTCATTGCAGCCTTTCAGTACCTGAAGGGAACTTACTCCCAGGAGGGGAGTAAACTCTTTAAAAGGGCTGACAATAGCAGGACACAGGGAAATGGTTTTAAGTTAAAAGAGGGAAGATTTAGGTTGGATGTTAGGGGGAAGTTCTTCACTAGGAGAGTGGTTAGGCCCTGGAACAGGCTGCCCAGGGAGGTTGTGGATGCCCCGTCCTTGGAGGTGTTCAAGACCAGGTTGGACGGGGCCCTGGGCAACCTGATCTAGTAAAGGTGTATGTTTGGTGGCCCTGCCAGGCAGGGGGGTTGGAACTACATGATCCTTGAGGTCCCTTCCAACCCGGGTCATTCTGTGATTCTGTGATTCTGTGGTGAGAGCATGACTTTGCTGCCATGGTCCAATCATTCCTTCAGTGAGTGTCAAGGATTATAAATTATCAAATCCACTATTTATTCTTTTTCTCACTGAAACATTTGGTTGTGCCTATAAACTGCATGAGTCTGTAAATACGAGAAGATTCTGCTTTGGTGCCTTCTGTTATGCCAGCAGGGTTGCTGGTTTCTGTTTTCCTTCATGTTTCTGTTCCCAAACTACCTTGGTGTGTATGCGCTGTGCCAGTGTTGCTCGGAGGAGCTGGTAATTGTTTCCATGTCAGCTGAGATCCACTCATACTGAGAGAATTCACAACCTTTGTTGGCTTGCTTTATACTGCCAGAGTTGTGAAGGAGGATAAGAGTGAGTGAGCGGATGTCAGGCCTGGGTTTTAGTGGTGCTTAAATCACATAAGGCGTAGTGGTGCACAGCTTCTTTAAAGCTTACAGGTTGTAATGAGCTACAGGGGCTGTGCCTGCAGCTCTGCCCTGTGTGGAGCGGGACATAGGCTGCCTGGCTGGGGATGCAGGCTCAGAGCTGGGTGCTGGATTGGGTAGGCTCTGCATGGAGCATAGGCATCCTACCCTGGGCAGTGCGGGTATGGGAAGTGATTTGTGGGAGCAGAGATGTGGTGGGGAGGGCTGGAGAGAGACAAATCCAGTGTGGGGAATGCAACCAGGGGCTGAATTGTGGTTTGGGCACAGGAAGCAGGCTGGTATCTCACTTGGGAGGGTGAGAGCAGGGAAAGAAGAGTGTGATTAGGGGTGGGAGGACCCAGCTGTACACAGCAGGAAGACCTTTGAGACCCCTTGTTTTACACTGTTCTCTCTGGGGTGGGGCTGGTGTGTGTGTGTGGACAGAAAACCTTCACATGCAACCTGCTGCAGAGAAGACGGATGTTTCCCCCATATAAGGGAAGCTTTCAGCTAACTGATATTGCAAAGCACATCTTTTCAATTGGCTATGAATTAGCCATAATGAAATAAGTTTAGCAGCGATGTGTTTATACGGAAGCATGAATGGAAGTATCCTTCGTTACAGGGCTCTACTTAGAGGGTCAAAGATGTAATTATTTGCAGCTGTTCCAGGCTTGTTCTTACTGTCAGTGTAAATACTGGAGATGAGTGCACAAGCTGGCTAGACTTTGGGCTGACCTAGACAGCTTCTGGAAACTCAGGATATGCTATTCCTAAAAGACTTTAATTTTTCCCATCCCACCCTGATTGAAAACATTCCTTCTCCAGCCAAAATGTGGAGGAGAGAGCAAAAGTTCCAGACCAGCTCCCATTGAGAGCAGTGACAGGTCAGGGTGAGTGTAGCTGACAGTGGGTGTCAGCAGCCTGTACAGCAAATCGCTCTGATCCTGGCACATTGGAGTCCATGGTGTCCATCCAGGTCTTTGTCCTACCTGGGGTTTTTTAAAACTTGAGTCAGATTCTGGTCTGACACTGATGCAGGAGCCTGTCAATTTGGCAACAGTTTTCTCTACCTTGGGAAGTTATGCTATGTTGTGGCTGGTAAAAGATGTTCTTAGGTAAAATAGCCCACCCACAACATGATGAGAATGCATGGATTATAGGAGCACTGAAAGAGCTCGGTTCCTCCAAGGAGCACTGTAGATTGCCTTGTTAAAGACAGAAGGCAGTGTAAGAAACAGGATGAAAGGGTTTTGCTGTAAGAATATTAGTTTATGATGAGTGTGACCATTGTAGCATCTACCAGTTTACTGTTTACTTCTGTCAGTAGTCACACTGCAGCTGCAGATGGGTGGAAAAAGAAAAGCCACAGTCAGTGTAATTAATTACTATTGTGTCTGGTCAATGAACATGTTTATTTTTTACTTTCTTTACACATTGTTAAAATCTAGTCTTATTGCGCATGTAAAAATAATAGGTTCATGTCTGGTTGTCCAAAAAGTGGTTCATCCAGAAGGAAAACACATGGTCAGCCCCTGGGAGAGCTTCCCACGAGATCACTGTACTTGTCTCCGCTGACTGCAGAGGATCCTCCTGGATCTGTTGGAGCTTTTAAATGTTAAGGATTTGAAAGCCAGTGCTTCTTGGAAGGGACTCCACTAACTTCTTAAAAACAGTTTCTCTTTGTTACTGGTGTTGGGAAGGTCCCAGCTTGGCAGTGTACATCGATACTTTCTGTGACCTGGGGCTGTGAGCCATACTTTCCTGCACACACCAACAGCTCTGCACACAAGGAACCTATTGCTTCAAGCAGAAGTGACTTTGCTGGCCTTGTCCCTTGTTCTTGGGACTGAATTTGGTCTCTAGAAATCATGATGAGCTTCTTCAAGAGTAAAATCCAATAGGAAAAGCTTTCCACGGCTTTTGAACACCGTGTATTATCCACATAATACACGATGGCTATAGGACTCAACCTCAGTGAAAAGCAACCTGGTTCCCGATAGCTTTCTAAATCTGAATGCTCTTTGCTGCTCTGTACAACAGGCACAAGCAAACACAGCTGCCACTTAACACCTCTGATATTATTGTCCCACTGTGCTAATAAGGATGAGAACGTAAGATTCTGTACCTCATTTTCACCATGTGCAAGCTTTTATTCCTACAATAGGAACCTCCACTGAACAATGCACTTCCATGTGCTTCCATGCGTGCGGCTGCCCCTATGGCTGCAACTAGCAACTGCTTTGATTCGGGCACAGGCAAATTAGCACTTCTCTTTCTTTGCGAGTTCCTCCTCTCCATTTATTTGGAAATGTATTCAGTTGGCTATGCCCAAAGTAGGATTTTCAATGAAGAGGTAAATTTGTTTTCCTTACTTGATTTATGCCTTTGAGGTATGAAAGATCTTGATGTTTACTGTGAGGTACTGAATAAACTACTTGCTCGTGCTTAGGGGTGGAGTGAACCAGGCAGTGTTTGTGCCTTACTGCAGTCTGTGGCATTTGGCAGCACGCTGCTGCCCACGGACGGAGTTCTTTGCTGTTTGCAGACGATATAACCCTTAAAACAAGCAAATAAGAGAAGCAGTCAGACTGAAAACTCACTTCCCACCCTGATGTGGAATCTGTTGGTTTCTGAAACTCCCAGGTAGGATGATATGCTGTTAGTCTTTCTCCTCTGACTGCTCGCCAGTGGAAGCTCTGTGTGGATGGAAACCTTGTGCCATGGTGGCCGGGGAGCAGCAGTCGTGTAACTGTGGGGAAAGGACAGAACCTGCTTCTCTTGGGCAGCCAACATGAGAGCTTTGATGTGAGTCAGCTGAGGGAGAGGGGCAGGCAGCCGGCCTGTACCACCCTGGGCTCTCACCTGGCAAGTGGCAAAATGCACTTTTTCCCAGACCACAAACTCAAGTATTAGGAGCAGAATCAGTCCATTGATTTAGCAGATTTTCCTGAGAGGGATCTCAATAAAGAAGCGTAACATGCATCAAAAAGATGATACTGGGTGGTAGTCACTCAGGTCCCCTGCAGCAGAGCAGACAAACTGGTTGAGTGGGAGGCAGCTCTGTGAGCATCTTAAGGTTTTCTGCGTCTTGGATAGAGGTGATTTTAATGCAGAATTCCATGTCTTTGGAAATTTTATTTAAATTCTAAGCTGTTGGGAACAGGGCCATATTAAGACCACACTGCACTTTTAAAAGTTGAAAGGTAGAACTGCTTTCAATATGCCAGCTTTCCCAAAGAAGTGCTGTCTGTCATGGTGAAATTAAGAAGAATGAGAGAGGTATGGTACCGGGCTGCTTTTAATGCAATCTCTGTCACAGCTGACTTCCAGACATGTTATCAGCGCACACCTCAGGAGGTTTAATGACACAGTCGTACTCCCAAAACTCTGAATTTCTTTAAGCCAGTTTTGCTGAAAGGCCGCCTTGACAAATCTGCAGGAAGGAAAATGTTGCACAGTCAAGGAGGAATTCATTCCTTGGTTATATGCTACTTCCTTCATATTTTTCATAGAAACAGATGAAACTTAAATTCCAGAGTGTGATGCTACTGAAAGCGATAGTCTAGTCGCAAAAGGGTTTTTTCCTGACTGCCTGTCTCTCTTTCCAATCGATGTTTATTTGTATTGCTGTCTGAATTGGTTTTGGATGCTGACCTTAAGATGCTTCCCTAATTTGAGACCTCACGATGTGAAATATGATTTCCTTAAACCCATGAAGGAAACAAATCGGATGGGACTGGTTATTTAGATGACATTGTGCAACAAAACTTAAGCGAAAAGCCTTTGGAGCGATTCCAGGCCAGCTGCGGCTCGTCGGCCGTGGCTGACTCAGAGGACATCAGACGGTCGGTGCTGGACGGTGCTCTGCTTGCTGACACAGGGACTTGGGAGAGGCTCCAGGAATGGCTGACGAGAGGGGAGGGAGGTGAAAACCAGCACCCATCCAAGGCATTCCTGCATTGTTGACGGTGACCTGTGCAATGGGGCGCCCTCAGATTGAGGTGAGCGTTGGGCACACCGAGCAGCAGCATCAGCCTGTGTTGCGTCGGCCAAAGCTACGCTGCATGCTGCTCTATCGGTAGCTGGGCTGCCAGAGTCGCTCTGGGCGCTGGAAGCGGTGGGCTGTTGTGCATCCATCTGGAGCTGGCTGAGGCCATCCCTAAAAATAGCTTCCTGCCTCTGAGTCACACATCACCCATCTGAAAGGAATCGGACCAGTAGCCCTCAGCCTGGAGCACACCCCGAGCTCTCTCCCTGTGTTTGGAGGAGAGGGGCCCCTTCCTGGCCCTATATGTGGATACCTGCAGCCTCACTGAAGCAGCCGTGCCCTTGTCCCAGGCTCAGGGACTAAATAGTTCTTGTGCTGCCATTGACAGGAGAAGGCTACTGCATGGTACAAATGTGCTTGTGGTTGCCTTTGTAAGGAGTTCCAAGGACTTCACCAGAACTTTATACTGGGGCTGTGGTAGAAGCAGCCATGCTTGCCTGTGTATTGCAATGGTAAATGTCAAAGTATGGCATCTGGGATTTGCTGGAGTTGATCAGTTACTTCAGTTTGTGCATGTTAAAGACTTAAATTGCCACTTGAACAAATGTGGTGGCTGATCAGCTGTTGTGTCTTTTGTCAGCTCAGAAGTAAGTTGTTTTGTGTGAGTGTGAGCCTAAGGCCAACTAGCAGGGATCAGAGGCTGAGGAGTGGCTGCCGTCCTGTTACCAGTTCCCCACCACATTGTCCCACTGTGGTTCAGCATTGCTCCATCCCTGCATGATAGGTGCAGGAATGGGGATTTGGAGGCAAAGTCCCCACTGGTGTCTTTCAGTACCTCCTGCCTCCGTCCCCCTTCCTTCCTTTTAAGGGTGCAGCCTGAAGGCGTGGGTTTGCCATGAATGTTTCTTTGCTTAAAAAACTGTAGCTTTTGGAGAAATTCACCTCTGTGTCGTGCCAAGTCTTACGGACAGAAACAAGTGCTTTCTAAGTGCAAACAGTAAACTTCCAACCCCTTTACCTTCCAATAAATAAGAAGTATTGGTGGCAGTGTTTTCCTTCCTGCTCATGTCCTCTCCTCTGTCATCTCAGCCATGGTGTGTGGATGTGCTCATGGTGGCCATTGTACCTCCTTTCTGGCACAGTAGTCCTGGGGAGCCACATGCCTGCTGAAAGCTCGGCTGACTCACTGCTCAGCACAGCCTCAGCTTGTGCATGGGGCTTTCCAGGGCATCCCAAAGGAGACCTGCTCTCATGATTCAGACCTGGGGCTTGACAAGCTTCAGTTCATTCTGATTCCAGACACGATTTAAAATAACTCATGGCTTAGTGACTTGACTTGAGTTTTCTTTTTTTTGTTTTTGGTCTGTAAGACATTTGTCTTTATGTCCTTCCTATCAAAGCTATTGGTGCATTTCTGAAATTAGTACATTCAGGAAGTCATTTGTTTAGTTTGGATACTGCAGTACCCCGGTTTTCCCATCACTGTGATATAAGGGACTAGATAAAGTGAAATACCCGATCAAATGTAAGAACACAAATCTCTTTCCTGAAGTTGTGAGGATCTTCTCTTTGCCTTCATATGCAAAGTGACACCATAGCTGGAATTCATATTAAAGAAAATATCCAGCAGCAGTATCCATTTCACCTCCACGGCCGTATTTACCGATCTTAATAATAGCGGTTACGTATCCGTGGCTCGGTTTTGCCATTCTCCACATATGTTAAGCATACAATTTCCTGTTGTATTTTTGTTGGCAAAAATAGAACTGACATTTTTCACACAACTTGGTTTTCATTTGCTAATATCCGTATAAAACATGAGATTTATTGACAGAAAGTTTCAGAAGGACACCCTGCTTCCCTAGACTTGAAGGCTGTAAAAATTTCAAGTGCTGAGGAAAGAAATCTACATTCCTCTCCAATTCCATGACACTTCCAGCACTGTCATTAGAGCTCTGCTGTTTGCCAGGCTTTCATTTCCAGCTGGAGCAGATAGCGAGGAGCAGGGCACACCCTGATTGCACCGAGTTACCTTGGGCAGCACCCAAGAAATGACCACAACCACTTTTATCCACATTAGATCCGTCAGGCTGTCCCACCTTGCAGTCACTAGCTTGCCTTGAGACTTCCTGGGTCATTACTGCAGGTTTTGAAAGAGGACGTGGGAAGCATTGCAATGTTTTTGTCTGCTACACCCTGAGAAAGCATGTTTCTGGACTTCTGAAAGTCCAGCTGCTCTGAGAGAGCTGCAAGAGGAGGAAATGAAGTCAGGGACAGACACAAGCCTGTGGATGAGCCTCTTGAAGGAAAAGTGGGAAGGAGGTGGAGGACAGAGAGAGGAGGTGCAGCTGAAACCTCTTCCCGTCCTGTTCGCAGCATGGCCCTATTAGCTTTGCTTGCTCTGAGGTTTGGTGTTGCAAGGAAAAATTCCAGACACATTACTCATTTATGTTAGAGTCTGTTGACCTGATATTGTAAGCTGGGAAAACAGACTTGAAACAAAGAGGCCAGACATGAGTGAACAAAATTGTAATGACTTTACAGTAAATTGTCATTTTGAAGAGGTTAATAATATGCTCGTATTTTACTGAATTTATTAAAACCTTTAGTTAAATATTATATGTTACTGGAAAGGAAATAAAATTTTATTTAAGTGGGAGCATTTTAATTTTATCACATTTCCTTTGATTTCCTTGAAGTCCCTAAAATTGATTTTACAGGATTTTCTAAGTGGATGGTGTAGTTATGGTTTTGCTACGTTTGCTGCTGAAAACAAAGAAAGCAATGCTTCAGGATTAACATGATTAAGAACCAGACCCTGCCAAAATGCACACGTGTGTGCATGCAAGTAGTCTCCGTGCACTAATTCAGACTGCTCACATGAGTAAAGTTAAGAGTCTAATTGCATGCAGGTATTGTTTCCTCAAAATTAAGTAATTTGGTTTCTGGGGCTGTGAAGACCTGGTGTTATGCAGCTCCCATGACCCCTGAAATAAGAAAGCATTGTAAAGACTGCATAAAATGACTTCTTTTGTTAAAATATGACTGAGATGAATGCTCCCCTCTCTGCTCCGATCGATATAATCTGAATGTTACATCATTTCATCTAAAAGAGCTGCAGGTTTATATACTTTTTCCGTGCAGAGCCACATGAAATGAAAACTAATGAGGTTCAAAAGGTTTCTGAACATTTCAAAAAAAGTTTCATTTCAGTTTCCCATCTGGAAACTGCCAGAATCAAAGGGGGAGGGGCTCTTATTTCTTCCATGAGATCCTCTTGAGATCTTTTGTTAATGTGAATTTGCCCTTACGAACCCAGAAAGTGTCTATTCCCAGATGTTTCCCTGCCTGTTACTTTGGGGCAGGTCCTGGGTGCTCTCTCACCCCGTCGCTGTGGTTGGCCGTTCTGCACTGGGTGTCTGTGGGGTTGTGCCTCCTGATTGCTGCTGGTGGGATGGCAGAGCTCTGGGCAAGGACCCTGCTGGGCTACAGGTTCCTTGGCTGTGGTCCTTTGGGGAATAGCACTAAGGATTACTGGTCTAGGGATGGTCCCATCTTGCTTCAGGTTCATCTTCTTTGTAAAATTTCATCACTTAACCCCTTGCTGCAATTGTTACAGCTAGGACTCCATCCGTCTCATTCCAAAAAAGTGATCTTTGTTGCAAATGCATTTAGAGGCAGCCTCGTTTCACGCTTGGCATTCTTGCCTGTTCTTTAGTTCTTCCGCATCCTTTCCTGATGAAAAGTGTTTTCACAGGCACTTCGTAAGGCCTTGGCCATCCCCTGCTCATGGACTGCTGCTCTCCGATGACAGGGCTCTCCCATTTCAAACTGAATTAATTACTGTATTTAACATCTGCTAGCTCCCTGGAGCAATTAACTTTTAATAACTCTTCCCTTCTCCCCAGGATGGCTGGTTTTGTGCCACAGTCCGGCTTCTGGGAGTCTTTTGTCTTTCCATCCTGACACCCAGAGCTCTCAAAGCATTTAAATGGAGGGTGAATGTGATTTGCTTGTGACAGCTGCCCCAGTTTCAGCCAAGACCCTTGTAGGTATGGATTTGAAAGGATGATTAGTGATAGTGGGGCGGCCAGTTGTGGCCTCCATACTTGAGCTGTCTTAAAGGAGTCCTGAATTCTCAGTTTGGCATGATTTCCCCTTCTAGGCATCATGGCATGCCTTGCATGTCCCAGCTGTCTTTAGACTGAACACCTAAGCATGAATTCCTTCCAGTTATGAGACACTTAGAGTGAAGCTAAATCTACTGTAGGTGCAGGCTGCTCTAGCTATAATGTCGTATCAAAGTTCCTGAGGTATAGGTAGGCATTGTCCCAGGCAAGAAGTTTCTTCAAGACCTAAAGCGGTACTTTCCCTTCTGGCAGTGTATACACCTCCATGCAGACTGATGTGGGCAGACAGGTTGTGAGCCAGCAGCAGGAGCACTGCCAGGGAACCCCTGCACTGCCCCCAGCCCAATGGGGACACAGGGAGATGCACATCCTGCCCCTTCTTTGACAGAAAAGGCTGGTGCTGAAAAAGCATCTCTGCATTGGTACCAACAAGCTCATTTAAATGTCACGTAGCTGACGCGTAGACGCAACCCTGCTGTTTAAAACACACTCTCTGCTCTTAATCGCTTCAGGGGGAGTAAAGGCAGCTGTAGTGTGCCTGTGGGATCAGTAATTACTCTTGAGAGACTGATTGTGCCTGGATTTAAGGACTGGAAAGTATGGAGTAACGCCCAAGTTAGAAAGCTGCAGCTTTGCCAATAGCAGTGCTGTAGAGAGCTGGAGGAGCTGCAGCCTCAGGAGGTTGGCTCAGGGCACGTGGGGCAGGGGCTGTGGTGAGGGCACAGGAAACCCACATCCCGCTCCCTGAGGCCACTGCAGTCCCAGCCAGGAGCTATATGGCTGCAGAGCACTCTGCCCTGAGTCCGTGGGCATGCAGTTGCCTTGATGCTGTTCATCTCCAGCCAAGAACTGTCCTCTTGCAGCCTGTACACCCGCAGGCTGCAGCCACCTTCTTTTTCCTGCTCCTGGTATGTGAGCCTGGCTGGCACTGGCTTTGCTCCCAGTGCAGCCCACACCCCATCGTTCTGACACATCTCCAGCTTGTTAAATCCAGTATTTAAGACGTATAGCTCCAGCACTCAATACACCTCTTAGCTCCTTGTCATTTATGAATCACTGTCAAGTTCATGTATCCCACTAATAAATAGCACAGAATAAATAACGCCACTGCTGAATTGCTGAGCAGCATTCTCCTAGTGCCTGTGCTGGGGGGCTGATCTGGTACCTCTTGCTGTCCCACTTAATGACTCACTGCTGCCTGGATGGCAGCTGGTTTATGTTCGCTTTACTCCATTATAATAACTAGGCAGCAGTTCCTCTTTCTGCGAGTCACCTCTGTGGCAGAGGTTTTGTTGAAACCTGACAAATGATTGCTTTTCCACCACATAAGTCTTCAGTTTTACTATCTCTGTGCTCAGCAACTGCTAGGGCTAAAAGAGAGTGATCATTAAAGTAATAGGTCCTAAACACAGAGCTGGCATTTGCCGCACAAGTGAAAACAGCAAACAAGAGCCATAGGTGACTCACTAAGAGGCTTTGGTGTGATGTGTTTGCTGCGGCTCAGCAGCCAGTGGAGCACAGGAGACGGCTCAGCACATGACTGCAAAGAAAAGTAAATTAACGAGCAGGAAAGCCAAAGAGCGCTCCAAGCAAGATGCTGATACAATTACAGCAGAAATGAAACCCAAGCACTCTCTGAAGAGTGCAGTAACGTAACGTAAAAATCCACCTGCGTCCGTGACAGGGGGCCGTAGGCCCCGGAGGGGCCCTAGGCCGAAAGGAAAAAGTTAATTAGGAAAAGAAAACAGCGGCAACGATCTAAGGAGGCACACTTATTTACTAAATACTATATCGAAATACAGGATAACACAATATAATACAATATAATTGAAATTGAGCTAACGAATCAAGCAAAATAGGAGAGAGAATGAGTCCCGTAACCGAGAGGCCTACTGTGAATCTAGGCGAACGGCTGAAGGCTCCCACACACTCCCCTGAACGCCAGAACTCGAAAGACGTCAGTCTGTTCTGCGACAGAGTTAATATAGAGTCCAGGTCCCGTGACCCATCGTGTTGTTCCCTGGGAGATGTAGTCTTCTTCTGATAAGTTGCAGATTCAGTAAAATTATTCATGCTTTATATGATGTTATGATGTGGAATACTGATAGCAAAAATTACAAAATTATTAAACCATGACATTCCACCCCTTATTCTACATCATTACATTATATTTATACATACATACACACTCATATGTATAATTGTGAATAATCAGCAACCTTATTTTTTCTCAACAATCTATATTTATTCCATACAAATCCCTAAGTTGAGAACAAAACTCTATAACCTAATTTACTATTTATTAATTTTGAGAAAATGGCAAAACTGCCAGAAAAAGGAAAACATGTCAGCGGTAGAGGGGAAAGGCAGCGCTGGTAGGGCGTCCCCCACATCAAGGTGCACTCATCCTTTCCCAGCCACCACAGCAGATTTTCCTTTTGATTTATACTTCTTTCCATGTGTGCTCTACACATGCATGGCCAGTGCAGGATATAGAGTCCAGATGGAAAACTTGCTTACAGAATGCCTAATTAAGGTATATAGAGAAAAGTGTTTCCTTAACATTGATCCACTCTATCTTAAGTCCTATACCTAATTGAACTATTCTGTACCTAATTGAAATATTTTCTGAGCCTCTACCTATATATCTACAAGAAAATCATTGGCTGCACTCCCCCAACATCAAATTCCCTTGTGGTACACATTGAACATTCCCATTTTTGTCCATCACCCACCACGTGCACCCAGGTCCCTGGGCAAAGACAGTACCCCGGAGAGGTTTGCCCTTTCCAGACGCTGGAAGGACCCAAACTGTCTTTCCCAATACGCTCTTTATGTGTACTACAGGAACCTTATCTCCTTCCACGGTACGTAGGGAGCTGGATTGGTTAGGACCATTACGATTACTAGATCCTTGAGTGTTGACCAACCAGGTGGCTTCTGCTAAATGGTTCTCCCAGTTTTTATACGTTCCGCCACCCATTGCTTTCAACATAGTTTTCAACAACCCATTGAATCGTTCAATCTTACCAGAAGCTGGTGCATGATAGGGAATATGGTAAATCCACTCGATGCCATGATTTTTGGCCCAAGTGGTTACAAGGGAATTTTTAAAATGGGTCCCATTATCTGATTCAATTCTTTCTGGAGTGCCATGCCGCCACAGGATTTGCTTTTCCAACCCTAATATGGTGTTTCGGGCGGTAGCATGGGGTACTGCGTATGTTTCGAGCCACCCAGTGGTTGCCTCCACCATGGTGAGTACATAACGCTTACCATTGCGAGATCGTGGCAAGGTGATATAATCAACCTGCCATGCCTCTCCATATTTATACTTTTGCCATCGCCCTTCCCCCCAAAGAGGTTTCATCCTCTTGGCTTGTTTAATTATGGCGCATGTTTCACAATCATGAATAACCTGAGCAATAGCGTCCATAGTTAAGTCCACCCCTCGGTCTCTGGCCCACTTGTATGTCGCATCCCTTCCTTGATGACCTGAAGTCTCGTGGGCCCACCGAGCTAGGAATAATTCACCCTTGTTCTGCCAATCCAAGTCTATTTGAGCCACCTCAATTTTGGCAGCTCGATCAACCTGATGGTTATTTTTATGTTCTTCAGTAGCCTTACTTTTAGGTACATGAGCATCTACATGGCGCACCTTTACAACAATGTTCCTTATTCGGGCAGCAATGTCTTTCCACAGTTCAGCAGCCCAAACAGGTTTCCCCTTTCGTTGCCAATTATCATCTTCCCACTGTTGCAACCACCCCCATAAGGCATTTGCCACCATCCATGAATCAGTATAAAGATGAAGCATTGGCCACCTCTCCCGTTCAGCCACATCTAAAGCCAGCTGAACAGCCTTTACCTCTGCAAATTGACTTGATTCTCCTTTACCTTCAGTGGCCTCTGCAACTTGTCGTGTGGGGCTCCATACAGCAGCTTTCCATCTGCGATGCTTCCCTACAATACGACATGATCCGTCTGTGAATAGGGCAAATTTCTTTTCGTTTTCTGGTAGCTCATTGTATGGTGGTGCCTCTTTAGCACGTGATACCTCTTCTGTAGGTGGTGTTTCAATTTTTTTACTCTCAGGCCAGTCCATGATCACTTCTAGAATTCCAGGACGGCTGAGTTTTCCCATTCGAGCTCGTTGAGTAATTAATGAAATCCACTTACTCCAAGTGGCATCAGTAGCATGATGGGTGGAGGGAACCTGTCCTTTAAACATCCAGTTTATTACTGGCAAGCGAGGTGCTAGAAGAAGCTGAACCTCTGCCCCAACTACTTCAGAAGCAGCCCGAACCCCCTCATACACGGCTAAGATCTCCTTCTCAGTTGGAGTGTAGCGCTCCTCAGACCCTTTATATGCTCGACTCCAAAATCCTAGGGGTCGGCCTCGGGTCTCTCCTGAGGCTCTTTGCCACAAACTCCAGGTGGGACCTTTCTCTCCAGCAGCAGTGTAGAGGATGTTCTTCACATCCTGTCCCGTCCGTACTGGCCCCAAGGCCACGGCACGGGCTATTTCTTGTTTTATCTGCTCAAAAGCCTGCTGCTGCTCAGGACCCCATGAGAAATTATTCTTCTTCCGTGTTACCTGATAGAGAGGGCTCACTATGTGGCTGTAGTTTGGGACATGCATTCTCCAAAAGCCCACTACTCCCAGAAAAGATTGGGTCTCTGTTTTATTTGTGGGCGGAGACATAGCAGTGATTTTGTCAATCACATCTGCTGGGATGTGACGACGTCCATCTTGCCATTTTATACCTAAGAACTGGATTTCCTGGGCAGGCCCCTTCACCTTGCTGCGCTTAATGGCAAAACCAGCTTTCAAAAGAATTTGGATTATCTGTTTCCCTTTCTTGGAAACCTCTGCTGCTGTATGGCCCCACACCACAATGTCATCAATATACTGCAAGTGCTCAGGAGCATTACCCTGTTCCAAAACAGCTTGGATCAATCCATGGCAAATTGTTGGACTGTGCTTCCACCCCTGGGGTAAACGGTTCCAGGTATACTGAATACCTCTCCAGGTAAAAGCAAACTGTGGCCTACATTTTGCAGCCAATGGGATGGAAAAGAAGGCATTAGCAATATCAATGGTGGCATACCACCTAGCTTCTTTTGACTCCAATTCATACTGGAGTTCTAGCATGTCTGGTACAGCAGCACTTAATGGAGGTGTAACTTCATTCAGGCCACGGTAATCTACCGTCAGCCTCCATTCCCCACTGGTTTTACGCACTGGCCATATGGGGCTGTTAAAAGGCGAGTGCGTTTTGCTAATCACTCCCTGATTTTCTAATTGGCGAATTAGCTTTTGAATGGGGAGCAATGAGTCCCTATTGGTGCGGTACTGCCGTCTGTGAACCACTTTGGTGGCAATTGGTACCTCTTGGTCTTTTACCTGGAGCAACCCCACAGCAGAAGGATCATCTGACAGACCAGGTAAAGTTGACAGCTGCTTAACACCATTTGTGTTTACAGCAGCTATCCCAAAGGCCCATCGATACCCCTTGGGATCCTTGAAATATCCCATCCTAAGGTAATCGATTCCCAGTATACATGGAGCCTCTGGACCAGTCACAATAGGGTGCATTCGCCAGTTTTTACCAGTGAGGCTTATTTCGGCCTCCAACATAGTCAATTCTTGGGAACCCCCAGTCACTCCATGGATATAAATTGGTTGTGTCCCTTGGTGACTTGAGGGCATTAGGGTGCATTGTGCACCAGTGTCCACCAAGGCTTTATATTTCTGTGGTTGAGATGTGCCAGGCCACTTAATCCACACAGTCCAGTATACTCTGTTGTCCCTTTCCCCCCCCTGGCTGGGGGCAGGGCCCCTCTATTGTTTACCTCGGCGGCTTGCAGCAACTGGAACTTTCCCCCGTTTGGAAGAGTTCACCTTGGTGGTTGTTTTGGATTGTAATTCTTTCACTCGTGCCTGAAGTGCAGAAGTGGATGAGTCATACCACTTCTTTATATCCTCCCCATGATTACTCAAGAAATACAACAAAGCAAAACGTATGGTCTTATCATTGTCGTTTGCTTGAATACGAGGTGTCTTATCGTTGTCATTTGCTTGAATACGAGGACGTCTCTTTTTTATGGTTGAGATTTTCGATGATACAGGTCGAGAGGAACTCATGTTGTTTAGCTCTCTCAATAGGCGATCGTGGAAATCCTGGTTTCCATCATCTGGTACCACCGTGGATTCATCTACATCAGGCACATTAGCCAATTTGTCAATAATATCACTTTGTGTTTCCTCCACTTTGTCTAACCTTTCCACTATTTTTTTTCCCATTTGGACAATGGCTGAAGTATAAAGCTTAACTTCTGTAGCGCTTATAAATAATTCAAGCTCCTGAAGTCTGCTAATTAGCTCATTTACAAGGGGCTTTCTTTCCCCTTTGCCATATACCAATGCAAGTGCACTGGCATGCTTTTCTGGAGCTGCCTTTGTAAAGTCACGCCACATTTGTCGTGGAACGTGGACTGCTTCAGGATCATGTAATTGGTTTGGATTGTTACGATTGAACTGGGGGCTGTAGAGCATTTCCACCAGAGCCCTTTCTCTCAAAAATTGGATACCTTTCTCCATATCAGTCCATTTCTTTTTCTCAGGCTCCAAGTCCCGTTTAAAGGGGAATCTATCTCTTACCGCTATCAACATCCGCTTCCAGAGGGTGTAGGACCGATTTTGGCATGTGCCTATACCTCTGTCCACACGTGAGTCCCTGGAAATGCTACCCAGTTGGCGAGCTTCACTGCCATCGAGCCACGCACTGTTGGCACCATTGTCCCAGCAGCGAAGTAACCAAGTGACCATATTTTCTTTTGGCTGACGTGTGAAATCCTTTCTCAGATCTCGAATTTCACTCAGTTTAAAAGATCGATCAATAATGGTCGTAATACTTTGCTCACCTTTTGCTCTATCAAGAGTCCCAGGTGTTGATGTTGGCAGCTGTGTTGATGAGGCTGCCCCATCTATAAGTTTGGACTCGAGAAATTCTCGTAAAGAAAATTTAGCTTTTGGCTCCTCGTCTGACTCTGACCCTGACTCTGACGCTTGTGTTATTTCCTCCAGGCGACCTTCCTCCTTTTTCCTCTCTCCTAACTTTCTCTCTCCTAACTTTCTCTGCTCCTCTGACTTCTTCTCCTCCTCTAACATCTTCTTATACTGCTCTAACAACCTCTGCTCCGCCGACTTCCTCTGGTCTTCTGACTCCTCCTGCTCTCCTGAGTCCCCCTGACCTCCTGAGTCCCCCTGCTCTCCTGAGTCCCCCTGCTCTCCTGAGTCCTGCTCTCCTAACTCCCTCCGCTCTTCTAACTCCTTCTGCATTTTCTCTATCTGAGTTGAAACTCGTTTTGTTTTTCGCCCTCTTACAGGGGCAACCAACATTGTATCTGGTGCCCCCGGTGGTTGGTTAAGTTGGAGTACATACGGTTCAGACTTGAGGGTGTCGCATTCTGCCCTGAGGACGTTATAACTAGACTGGAGGGCGTCGTGCTCAGACTGGAGAGCGTTGTGCTTACACAGGAGGGCGCTGCGCGCTGCCCGGAGATTGTCGTACCCGGACTGGAGGTCTTTGTGTTTGGACTGGAGAGTGTCATACTTGGACCGGAGGGCGCTGTGCTCGGACTGGAGAGTGTCGTGCTCGGACCGGAGGGCATCGCGCTCAGTCTGGAGAGTGTCATGCTCGGACCGGAGGGCGCTGTACTCGGACTGGAGAGTGTCGTGCTCGGACCGGAGGGCATCGCGCTCAGTCTGGAGAGTGTCATGCTCGGACCGGAGGGTGTCGCAGTTGGATTGGAAGGCATCATACTTGGCCTGGAGGGTGCCGCACTCAGACTGGACGGCGTCATACTTGGACTGAAGAGTGTTGTGCTCGGTCTGGAGGGCATTGTGCTCGGTCCGGAGGGCATCGCGCTCAGTCTGGAGAGTGTTGTACTCGGACCGGAGGGCGCTGTGCTCGGACTGGAGAGCGTCGTGCTCGGACCGGAGGGCGCTGTACTCGGACTGGAGAGTGTTGAGTTGGGATTGCAGGGAGCTTTTCTCATCCCAAAGTTTTTCTGCGTCAGCTCTAAGACTCTCTTTCTCGTACCAGATTGAGTCTCGTTGGTACAGGAGATCTTTTCTCTCAGCTTCAAAAACTTTTTCTCTCTCTACCTTCTCATCCCAAAGTTTTGCTGCGTCAGCTCTAAGACTCTCTCTCTCGTACCAGATTGAGTCTCGTTGGTACAGGAGATCTTTTCTCTCAGCTTCAAAAGCTTTTTCTCTCTCTACCTTCTCAGTCCAAAGTTTTTCTGCCTCAGCTCTAAGACTCTCCTTCTCGGCCCTGAGACTCTCTCTCTCAGCTTCTAAAACTTCCCTCTCAGGAATGGTATTGACTAAGGCCCGATAAGCATTAGCTAGGCCCAAAATCATTTGTGCCTCCTGAGATCTGCCTGAGCCACAACATTCCTGCCTCAAATATGCAATCAAACTCTCAGGATTCTTCAAGTGTTCAGGAGTGAAGCTCCATAACACTGAAGATGTCTGTCCTTTGAGGATCTCTTCAAAGCCTCTCCACACTCCCTGCCACTCAGTATTCTCTGGTTCTAGGGAAGACTTCCTCCGGATGTTATAAATCCAGATACTGAGTGAGATTATTACAATAATCAACAGTAAGATCAGGGAGATTAAGAGTGTGACCCACTGATCATTCAAAAACTGCATAAAGGATTCATAGAAAGAAAGAGGAGCACGCTTAAAAATCACCATTTCTGTATAATTAGTTGCATTAGTTGCTCCCTCTGGAGCTGTATACAGATACGAAGTGAGCATTGCTAACCATGCTTTCAATCCATTATACAATTGTATAGCTCCATAAGAAAAAGTGGCTAGCTTAAACATGGCCCAATATGTTCGGAGCGTCTCAAAAAAGGAACCAATGGCACACAGTCCCTGGTAAAACAAATTTAGTAGAGAAAACATTTTTTTTCCTCCAATAGAGAGAAAAAAGTAAAAGAAAACAAAGCTCAGCAGTGTTTATAAAATATACCGGAGTATTGGCAGTCCGCCTGGACTTTCAAGGTCAAGCTCGCAGGTGCAGAATCCCAAACACGAGATAGCTCCTTAACAGGGAAAAAAAAACTCGTAGCTCTGTTAAAAGCTAAAAGAGCAACAGAAGAAAACACAGAAAAAACAGCAACTCAATTTGCCCGCATTCTCCACCAAAATCTGTCACGGTTTGAACTAAAAATCCACCTACGTCCGTGACAGGGGGCCGTAGGCCCCGGAGGGGCCCTAGGCCGAAAGGAAAAAGTTAATTAGGAAAAGAAAACAGCGGCAACGATCTAAGGAGGCACACTTATTTACTAAATACTATATCGAAATACAGGATAACACAATATAATACAATATAATTGAAAATTGAGCTAACGAATCAAGCAAAATAGGAGAGAGAATGAGTCCCGTAACCGAGAGGCCTACTGTGAATCTAGGCGAACGGCTGAAGGCTCCCACACACTCCCCTGAACGCCAGAACTCGAAAGACGTCAGTCTGTTCTGCGACAGAGTTAATATAGAGTCCAGGTCCCGTGACCTATCGTGTTGTTCCCTGGGAGATGTAGTCTTCTTCTGTAAGTTGCAGATTCAGTAAAATTATTCATGCTTAATATGATGTTATGATGTGGAATACTGATAGCAAAAATTACAAAATTATTAAACCATGACAATGGTAAAGCTGTTAATGTACCTGACACAATACCTTTAAAAGCAAAATCCTGCTCATTTCCCTCCGGCATGTTTCTTCCATGTGGAACAGGACACGCAGTGGGAGCTTAATACTGAAGGCAGTGCAGTATGTGCTGGTGGGCAGCCAGCTGCATCCTCCCCTCCTGGCCAGCCCGGCTCTGGGGCAGAGGCTGCAAACCAACATTGTGCCTCGTGTCCAAGTGAGTTGAGGAACCACCACATGGGGCTGCCCAGGACTGGGAGTATGGGACTGTGCATCTCTGTTGGTCATGGAGAGGGGTACTTAGCAAAGGAACCCTGGTGCGACGGAAGTGCAAGTGTAGTGGTTACATTGTGAGAAACCAGTGGCAGCATCAAGGCAGTGCTGGTGTAGCAGCGTTTAGTCTTGTTTTAAACAGGAAATTATGTGTTTCTTTGAAGCTCGCAAACCCTTTGGCTGAGTTTAGACACCATCAAACAAATACACTGGAACATTTGGAAGCTGCCCGGTTTCGTGCAGCTCTGGCTGTGAGACAGGCAGTGTTTGGCTGTGTTGTGCTGGCTGAGGCACAGGCACACGGTCAATGCCTGCCCCGAGTGTCACCCATAACAAATCTGTTGTCACTGGCCACGTTAACATCTGCTGAGCCTTGTCTGTCATTGGGCTGCAGTTTAACAGGCTGGAGTTTTATACTACAGTCTTGTTTGAGAGCGTAATTGCTTTATTGGAGTAACGAATCAGGTTGGAAAACAGAGACCAAATGATAAAGCATCCAATAAAGAAAACTGAGAAATCAGATTCCAATTTGGCTTTATGAAGTGAAGCACTGACAGTACTGAAGCATCTACTGTCACTGCTGGTGAGAAGTCAGACCACAGTTAGTGTCAGGCCAAGTATTACAGCCAGGGAAGAGAGAGTTTTTACTATAAGGGAGGTGAGGTGCTGGCACAGGTTGCTTAGAGATGTGGTGGATGCCCTGTCCCTGGAGACAGTGTCAGGCTGGACCAGGCTCTGAGCAGCCAGTCCCGGTTCATTGCAGGGGAGTTGAACCAGATGACCTCTAAGGGTCCCTTCCAACTCAAACAATTGTATCATTCTACAGTTCTGTGATCTCCAATGTTCATTTTAAATCTCTTGGGTTCATTTTTTGGCATAGGGCATTAATCAGACAAAAAGTAGTCTGATGTATGAAAGCACTCTTCCTCTTAGAAGATATACAATGTACTGATATGAAATAATACTGTGAAGGAAAGCAAATAACAGCAAATAGCATTTCTAATTGGTCCTACGTACATTTGAATATGAGTGGGAATTAAGTGCTCTGGACTATTTTTAAAGGCCGTAGAGAGAGACACTGCTGCTTTCTCATGGCTTTTTTATACTTGTTTGTAATGACTTGTTTGTCTGTTTGGTAATGCAGTTTCTAATAAGGCTGAGTCAGGCCCCTTGGTAGACACCCTACATGTTTCCTGAAAGGGAGCACGCAACGAGACTCCCAGGGACTCCCTGGCACTGTTCTTATTAGTAAACAGGCTGCAGCAGGGTGTCTTCTGAACCAGAAAACACAGGTTGAAATATAAGGTTCTTCTTGTCTCCCAGGGCCCTCCCCACTCCTCCTGGGGTCATGCTGAGCCCTCCTGGGCCTTGCAGTCATCTCTGCCCCTGCTTGTGCTTCATCTCTGAGGGTGCCCCGAGCTCTCTGGGGAAGCACAGCCCCACTGAATGGCACAGACAGCACTGCAGTGAGGCACATTGCCTGTCTGTAGTAAGAGATCGAAGCATTTGTACTGGGGACCGGTGTCGATATGTTGTAGAAACTTGAGACTGCTTGGTAGTATCTGGCTGTGCAGGGTTATTTCTTTGCAGGTTTGTTTGCATCTGTTTTGTGGCTAGGCCCGTGAAGAAGTTGCTATGGAAGGCAACAAGAACAACTCTCAGTTTTGTGAGTCACAACTCAGTCCAAGTGCCAAGACAGCCAGTTCTTTCTCTATTTTTTCTCTAAATAATTCAAAGGGGGGAAAACCCGGCATCTTTGTCTATAAAGACTTTGTTTATACTAAGGAAAGTTTACACAGCTTGTAGAGAATTAATTGGTAGGAAATTAAACCTCTGTATCTTCTCCATCTTATATACGTGGTCACCATTCCATTCCAAATCATACTGCCACTTGGATTAGGACTTCAGGGTTATCAGGAAGATTTCAGGCTTCAGAAAGAAGAGCTTTTAATTTTAGACTGGGGAAAAATGAGCAGAAAGATTGTGTGCAAAATCTTGCTTTGTATCCTCTTCAGAGGAGATGGGCTTGGTTATTATCTGGCCTAAGCAGACAGATCCTTGGAAAACATGGATGCCAGTTTGTATTGGTTCCACCAGGTGCAGCTGGGAATGCCCATGTGTGCTGGCTTTGGTCTGTCAAAGGACCAGGCGAGGCTTCTCAGCCTGCTGCAGCGTTCTGCTGAGCTTGGTAGGTAGAAGTTTTAGGAAGGCACGGCCAAATTATGGACAGTGTCACCACTGTGGGTGCAGTAACATAAGGGCTGTCAGAATGGTATAAAAGCAGGACTGAGGTGACGGCTGGGCTCTGACTCCAGCTTCCCGTTAGCCCGGAGGAGGGGTCAGGAAAAAGTTAAACCTTCCGGTCAAAGCTGAGCGGAGGGCTCACAGTGTGTGGGGTCATGTTAAGAATGTAAAGACAGACTCCTGAATGAACTTCTCATGTCTGCTGATCCTCGCCTCTGCACATCCTGCTCCCATGGGCAGTGGGAATGTCAGAATTCTGAGTTATACTTGTAATATTTTTAGCCCAGACTGCAACAAAAAGTACCGGACATCTTATGGGAGAGCACGTTTCCACAGGCCTTCAGAAACATTTGGCTGTCATCAGAGCCTCAAGCACCCGTGCGTCCATCAGCCAGCTGAAACCAGTATCCCTGTGCACGTGGAAGGTACTTGTCCTAAATGAACACAAAACCTGTAATAAAAAGGCACCAGAGGGCACTTGAAATCTGTGAGCAGTGCAAACTTCAGTAAAAGCGAGAATTTCAGGGTGCAGAGGAGGACTGAAGCACAGGGGCTAAAATTTCAGCAGCATCTGTGCAGAGTGGGTTGGGAGCATTGTGAAGGGCTTTGGGAAGCTGCCGGGATGTGCGCTGCTGCGAGGCCGAGGTGAGCCACACTGGTGGCACTGGGGCCTCCAAAAGAGGCCAGCTCGCTCTTATCCTCCAGTGCTTCCTCTGTGGTCCCAAGTGAAACTGCCCGTAGGCAGAAGCCTTCCTCACTCCTGGAAGTAAATCCCCAGCTGAGTTCATCAGATAAACAGGAAGGAAGCAGAAGTGTCATGGCAATGTTTTAAAAAGATTTCTCTTGCCTTCCTCAGAAGCTCATGTGCTCCCGCGGACTCAGCTGGCCTTTGCAGCTCTCTTGACCTTCCTTGTTTAACCTGGCACAGCCTGAAGTTTTCCATTAAACCACCGACGGACGTTCATGGTAGCATCCACCCCCTGCCATGAATGTCCAAGCTGTGGATTCCTTAAAATAATAGCAATGATAAATAAATAGTGCAATCCAGAACTCCTGTGAGAGGGGAGGATGAAGCTTTCATAGCAATTACGGATCAAAACATAAAGGGAAGACCAGACAGGAAATAATGGGAGGAAAGGATGCAGTGGGATGAAATGTGACCTGTCGTGTTGTCGGCTGATGGCAGCAGGAACCAGTAGGCTCTGTTCTGGACTGGGCTGGGTTGTGCTGATCTCGGTGCACGGCATCTGATCTCTGGGATCAGAGAGGGCTGTGATGGTGGTGAGAAGTTGTTGCTGTGCTGCCTGGCTGGCCTGAAGATGCAGCATCAGAGCGGGCAGGCCTACGTGGAGGCTGGCTGTCCTGCTGGTGTTTTGCCAGAGACTCAATCCAGCGCACCTGATGAGTGCTAAATTCACTACGGTTTTTTTTTTAAGAGGGAAAAAATTAGATTTATTTTCAACATGGCTCACAATGTCTTAAACTTCCTTTCTTCTGTGGAAATAAAGACCAGTGTGTGGAAGGAAAGACCTCTACCACACCAAATCGATATCAATTACGATGCTGTAAAAGACCAGGCTGTGCATACGCACTGCGGAACGACCAAGCCACGTCCCCTTTGTGCAGGGAGTACTTAGCTCTTTCATGGCATTTGTGGCTGTAGTGGTAGTTGAGCTATTAAAGGAACAATTGATGAGGCTAGCTGACGTCAATACTTGAAAGGAACTTCACCTGTTTTAGAAGCAAAAATAAAAACGGATGTCTGTTAAAAAATATAATTTAAGGTAATCAGAATGCCATATAATAAGAGCTCTCCTGCACATAATTGGTGTTCCTCTCTTATTTAGCATAGCGGTTTGTCTGTATTCAATTTGCTCACATGGTTTGGCTATTGCTTTTGGTTATTACTATCTATATCTAATGGTGAGTAAACTTTTTTTTTCATTCCTTTCAAAATGGCCTCATGTCATTTTGCATGTAGAGAGAAAATACATATACATGTGGCTAGACCAAAGTCCTAGTTAAGTTTAGCAGTTGCAGAACACTTTATTCAAAATTCAGAACTTGTCTGGCTCGCAGTCAGCAGCTGCGTGTGAGCGGCAGGAAAGGAGTGGGATCTCACTCATAGGTAAAGCTGTTAAGGTGCACCTGCACTCAGTGCATGGTTGTTTTCTGATCTGATTTGAGTTGCCCTGAAGTTCCCTGAATCTCCTGAACTTCTCTGCTTGCTCCGTGTCAGAGTCAGGGCAGGGCTGAGGCTGGGGGAGACCTCTGGATGTTGTCTGGCCCCATCTGGGACAGTACTTGAGACTGAAATGGCATCATTTAACATGACAGTGCAATGAGAATTCACAGAAACACAAGCAGAAGTGAAGGTTTTAGAAGCTTCTGATAAGTGGGTGAAGAGCTTCCTTAAACCCTAAATTAAGTGGCATCTTTTACCCCTATCCCCTGCACTACTCTTTTCAGCAGGAGGTTGCTTTTATCCCTTCCCTTTGCCAGAGCTCCCTCCCTGCCCAGCCCTGCTGTCCCCACATTTGCCTGCCATGTTATCAGAGTTGACCCCTTAGATGATAGGTCACTTGGTTCTCTGTCCAGAATATCTTAATTTGAAAAAGAAAATCATCAGCTTTAATAGCTTTTCTTTTCTGTGCCAGCTGCTGTAATTTCTCTTGTCACCTCTGGGGATTTTAGCTCAATAATGAGACAAAACCATGCAGAATAGGTAACAAAGTTCCTGGTTTAAAATGGGCTTTTCATGAGGAATGTTCCCCCCCAAAATAAAGGCTGGCTTCTCTCCTCAGATGTGTAGGAAGACCAGCTGACATGTGCATATCCAAGTACCATATTTTGCTGAATGTTTACTGTTATGAGATTTCTGATGAGATTAGTAGATGACCTCTTAAAGCCCTTTCCCACCCAATTATTTATGATTCTGGACTGCTCTATGTTCTCATAATGGCTCCTTTATGACTCCTTCCATAGTTTACTTGCTATTGAACTTAAATGAATTGGTTAGTAAATTCCTGGATGCCCCTTTTTATAACTCAGTTGAGTGCTGTATTTTGTTGCTCTGAAATCCTCTGGCACCTCATCTGTTCTCCATGAACTTTCAAAAATCACCGCTCAAGGTATCGCATTTGCTTCTATTAGCTCTGTTAGCAATCTCGGATGCTGCCATTTGGTCCTGTGGGTTTATAAATACTTCCCCAGGAATTCTTTTCATCTTCCTCTTTGATTTGCTTGTGGTTCAGTCAAATCATTGGTAGAATCCAAGCCCCACAATTCTTTTTTTTTTTCTTTCCCCCCCATTTGATTACAAAAAGGCAGCAGTATTGGCAAAGAGACCTCAGTTTCCCAAGGCAGGAGTAGTGGCCTTGGTTCAGGCAATCAGCTGAGCCCAGGAATACTGCTTCCTGCTGGACAGCTTCTGTGTGTGTGACTGCAACCAATGCGTTGGCCAGAGAGAATGCGGATTTTCCTTCTGTAAGGGGATGTTGGTAAAATATGAGCAAATACTTGATCTGTAGATCAAGACCAGTGTTGTTTGAATAGCTGACCATAGGTCATTAGATCCATTGTATTTCAAATTCCAGATCTGACAGCAGGTCAGAAGGGGTATAACAGAAATGGGGTTAAACAAGTGAGCACTGTAATGAGAAGAATACAAATTCAAAGGCCTCAATACCTGTAACTACCCATTGATTTTAAATGTCCTGATAGTGGCATTATTCTCATTGAATCTTGACTGAGCTGGGCTTAGTGAGAAATATGCAGGTAAATGCTCCCTTGAAAGTATGCACAATTTTTAGTAATTTGGACAAAAAAGTAATAAAATCAGTAATTATTTGGATTAATTTTCAATGACTCCCATATGTTACAAACTAACCTGTAGTAAAATCTGGGTGAACTCTAATTCACCATTATTTAAAGGTACATTTAAGCATATGAGAAATAGCTTTAGCAGCAGTTGAAACATTAGAATAAAGAACCTACAAGTAGTTATCAGAGGCCTCTTCTGCTCAGTGAATCTCACGGCAGTGAGCCCACAGTCACTGGCCCAGCCATGCCCCTGAGCAAGTGCTGCTCTCAGGCCTGCAGGAAGGCAGTGCTGGTCACTGCCCCAAACCCCTCAACTGCAATACAGTCATAGCAGTTTCAGTGCAATTGGGGGAAAAAGTGCAAAGGTCCTGAATCTGCACACATGTGGATGTTTGCACTTGTGAATTAGAGCAGGTATGCTCATGTGCAGCAGCCTCAGTGTCTGCGTTAGTGTCTGTGGGGCTGATGTGCCCATTCCTGGTGTGGATCCTTGGCACAGCCTGTTTTCCTGCCTGGTGTTCATCCTGGGCCCTGTGCAGGCCAGCCCTCCTTCCCTGCAGGCTGACTTGCCCCCACAGCAAGCTCTGCCTGTGGAGAGGTTTGCTGCAGCAGCTTCAGAAATATGTCTTTTAGAGAATGCTTTTTCCCACCTTCTGCAGTTCTCAGTCTATGTGACATTAAACCTCTTCTCATACATTGTGTCCCTTCTTTATAGGAGAGAGCAACATGGGCTGCTCTTTGTCTTCTGGATTTCTCCAGAAGTGCACACTTTTTGGGTAGCTGCTCAGTATAGTGGCCTCCCTGCACGGATGCAGGCACTGCAGAGATCAGTGTTGACTGTCTGCACTTGCAGACCTCGAGTTCTGCTCTGAAAGAGACAAGAGTGGAGAGAAGCTTTTATGGAAATAAACAGCACTTATTTAACCAAATATTGTCGTGGCTTCTGAACTCCAGTTACAAATGGCAAGGACTAAATCATTAGATTTCACCAAAGGGAGACGTTATCTTGATGAGTGGGTGTCTGTTGAAATACAGAGCTTTGGAAGAGTGTGTTGAGTTATATTTGCAAACAGCCCAAATCCACGGAATCTCTGAGCTCCGCTCCTGAAGATCACAGCACTGTGCATAACCTCTCTGATGCGTCCATTTGTTTTGTTGAGAGAATCCTATCTAGTAATAGTACTTTCCTGACACCTTCAGCAAAGCACTCTTTGTCCTTGTCACGGTTTGAACTAAAAATCTACCTGCGTCCGTGACAGGGGGCCGTGGGCCCCGGAGGGGCCCTAGGCCGAAAGAAAAAGTTAATTAGGAAAAGAAAACAGCGGCAACGATCTAAGGAGGCACACTTATTTACTAAATACTATATCGAAATACAGGATAACACAATATAATACAATATAATTGAAAATTGAGCTAACGAATCAAGCAAAATAGGAGAGAGAATGAGTCCCGTAACCGAGAGGCCTACTGTGAATCTAGGCGAACGGCTGAAGGCTCCCACACACTCCCCTGAACGCCAGAACTCGAAAGACGTCAGTCTGTTCTGCGACAGAGTTAATATAGAGTCCAGGTCCCGTGACCTATCGTGTTGTTCCCTGGGAGATGTAGTCTTCTTCTGATAAGTTGCAGATTCAGTAAAATTATTCATGCTTTATATGATGTTATGATGTGGAATACTGATAGCAAAAATTACAAAATTATTAAACCATGACATTCCACCCCTTATTCTACATCATTACATTATATTTATACATACATACACACTCATATGTATAATTGTGAATAATCAGCAACCTTATTTTTCTCAACAATCTATATTTATTCCATACAAATCCCTAAGTTGAGAACAAAACTCTATAACCTAATTTACTATTTATTAATTTTGAGAAAATGGCAAAACTGCCAGAAAAAGGAAAACATGTCAGCGGTAGAGGGGAAAGGCAGCGCTGGTAGGGCGTCCCCCACATCAAGGTGCACTCATCCTTTCCCAGCCACCACAGCAGATTTCCTTTTGACTTATACTTCTTTCCATGTGTGCTCTACACATGCATGGCCAGTGCAGGATATAGAGTCCAGATGGAAAACTTGCTTACAGAATGCCTAATTAAGGTATATAGAGAAAAGTGTTTCCTTAACATTGATCCACTCTATCTTAAGTCCTATACCTAATTGAACTATTCTGTAACCAATTGAAATATTTTCTGAGACTCTACCTATATATCTACAGGAAAATCATTGGCTGCACTCCCCCAACATCAAATTCCCTTGTGGTACACATTGAACATTCCCATTTTTGTCCATCACCCACCATGTGCACCCAGGTCCCTGGGCAAAGACAGTACCCCGGAGAGGTTTGCCCTTTCCAGACGCTGGAAGGACCCAAACTGTTTTTCCCAACACACTCTTTATGTGTACTACAGGAACCTTATCTCCCTCCACGGTACGTAGGGAGCTGGATTGGTTAGGACCATTACGATTACTAGATCCTCGAGTGTTGACCAACCAGGTGGCTTCTGCTAAATGGTTCTCCCAATTTTTATACGTTCCGCCACCCATTGCTTTCAACATAGTTTTCAATAACCCATTGAATCGTTCAATCTTACCAGAAGCTGGTGCATGATAGGGAATATGGTAAATCCACTCAATGCCATGATTTTTGGCCCAAGTGGTTACAAGGGAATTTTTAAAATGGGTCCCATTATCTGATTCAATTCTTTCCGGAGTGCCATGCCGCCACAGGATTTGCTTTTCCAACCCTAATATGGTGTTTCGGGCGGTAGCATGGGGTACTGCGTATGTTTCGAGCCACCCAGTGGTTGCCTCCACCATGGTGAGTACATAACGCTTACCATTGCGAGATCGTGGCAAGGTGATATAATCAACCTGCCATGCCTCTCCATATTTATACTTTTGCCATCGCCCTTCCCCCCAAATAGGTTTCATCCTCTTGGCTTGTTTAATTATGGCGCATGTTTCACAATCATGAATAACTTGAGCAATAGCGTCCATAGTTAAGTCCACCCCTCGGTCTCTGGCCCACTTATATGTTGCATCCCTTCCTTGATGACCTGAAGTCTCATGGGCCCACCGAGCTAGGAATAATTCACCCTTGTTCTGCCAGTCCAAGTCTATTTGAGCCACCTCAATTTTGGCAGCTCGATCAACCTGATGGTTATTTTTATGTTCTTCAGTAGCCTTACTTTTAGGCACATGAGCATCTACATGGCGCACCTTTACAACAATGTTCCTTATTCGGGCAGCAATGTCTTTCCACAGTTCAGCAGCCCAAACAGGTTTACCCTTTCGTTGCCAATTATCATTTTCCCACTGTTGCAACCACCCCCATAAGGCATTTGCCACCATCCATGAATCAGTATAAAGATGAAGCATTGGCCACCTCTCCCGTTCAGCCACATCTAAAGCCAGCTGAACAGCCTTTACCTCTGCGAATTGACTTGATTCTCCTTTACCTTCAGTGGCCTCTGCAACTTGTCGTGTGGGGCTCCATACAGCAGCTTTCCATCTGCGATGCTTCCCTACAATACGACATGATCCATCTGTGAATAGGGCAAATTTCTTTTCGTTTTCTGGTAGCTCATTGTATGGTGGTGCCTCTTTAGCACGTGATACCTCTTCTGTAGGTGGTTTTTCAATTTTTTTACTCTCAGGCCAGTCCATGATCACTTCTAGAATTCCAGGACGGCTGAGTTTTCCCATTCGAGCTCGTTGAGTAATTAATGAAATCCACTTACTCCAAGTGGCATCAGTAGCATGATGGGTGGAGGGAACCTGTCCTTTAAACATCCAGTTTATTACTGGCAAGCGAGGTGCTAGAAGAAGCTGAACCTCTGTCCCAACTACTTCAGAAGCAGCCCGAACCCCCTCATACACGGCTAAGATCTCCTTCTCAGTTGGAGTGTAGCGCTCCTCAGACCCTTTATATGCTCGACTCCAAAATCCTAGGGGTCGGCCTCGGGTCTCTCCTGAGGCTCTTTGCCACAAACTCCAGGTGGGACCTTTCTCTCCAGCAGCAGTGTAGAGGATGTTCTTCACATCCTGTCCCGTCCGTACTGGCCCCAAGGCCACGGCACGGGCTATTTCTTGTTTTATCTGCTCAAAAGCCTGCTGCTGCTCAGGACCCCATGAGAAATTATTCTTCTTCCGTGTTACCTGATAGAGAGGGCTCACTATGTGGCTGTAGTTTGGGACATGCATTCTCCAAAAGCCCACTACTCCCAGAAAAGATTGGGTCTCTGTTTTATTTGTGGGCGGAGACATAGCAGTGATTTTGTCAATCACATCTGCTGGGATGTGACGACGTCCATCTTGCCATTTTATGCCTAAGAACTGGATTTCCTGGGCAGGCCCCTTCACCTTGCTGCTCTTAATGGCAAAACCAGCTTTCAAAAGAATTTGGATTATCTGTTTCCCTTTCTTGAAAACCTCTGCTGCTGTATGGCCCCACACCACAATGTCATCAATATACTGCAAGTGTTCAGGAGCATTACCCTGTTCCAGAACAGCTTGGATTAATCCATGGCAAATTGTTGGGCTGTGCTTCCACCCCTGGGGTAAACGGTTCCAGGTATACTGAATACCTCTCCAGGTAAAAGCAAACTGTGGCCTACATTTTGCAGCCAATGGGATGGAAAAGAAGGCATTAGCAATATCAATGGTGGCATACCACCTAGCTTCTTTTGACTCCAATTCATACTGGAGTTCTAGCATGTCTGGTACAGCAGCACTTAATGGAGGTGTGACTTCATTCAGGCCACGGTAATCTACCGTCAGCCTCCATTCCCCACTGGTTTTACGCACTGGCCATATGGGGCTGTTAAAAGGCGAGTGCGTTTTGCTAATCACTCCCTGATTTTCTAATTGGCGAATTAGCTTTTGAATGGGGAGCAATGAGTCCCTATTGGTGCGGTACTGCCGTCTGTGAACCACTTTGGTGGCAATTGGTACCTCTTGGTCTTTTACCTGGAGCAACCCCACAGCAGAAGGATCATCTGACAGACCAGGTAAAGTTGACAGCTGCTTAACACCATTTGTGTTTACAGCAGCTATCCCAAAGGCCCATCGATACCCCTTGGGATCCTTGAAATATCCCATCCTAAGGTAATCGATTCCCAGTATACATGGAGCCTCTGGACCAGTCACAATAGGGTGCATTCGCCAGTTTTTACCAGTGAGGCTTATTTCGGCCTCCAACATAGTCAATTCTTGGGAACCCCCAGTCACTCCATGGATATAAATTGGTTGTGTCCCTTGGTGACTTGAGGGCATTAGGGTGCATTGTGCACCAGTGTCCACCAAGGCTTTATATTTCTGTGGTTGAGATGTGCCAGGCCACTTAATCCACACAGTCCAGTATACTCTGTTGTCCCTTTCCCCCCCCTGGCTGGGGGCAGGGCCCCTCTATTGTTTACCTCGTTGACTTGCAGCAACTGGAACTCTCCCCCGTTTGGAAGAGTTCACCTTGGTGGTTGTTTTGGATTGTAATTCTTTCACTCGTGCCTGAAGTGCAGAAGTGGATGAGTTATACCACTTCTTTATATCCTCCCCATGATTACTCAAGAAATACAACAAAGCAAAACGTATGGTCTTATCATTGTCGTTTGCTTGAATACGAGGTGTCTTATCGTTGTCATTTGCTTGAATACGAGGACGTCTCTTTTTTATGGTTGAGATTTTCGATGATACAGGTCGAGAGGAACTCATGTTGTTTAGCTCTCTCAATAGGCGATCGTGGAAATCCTGGTTTCCATCATCTGGTACCACCGTGGATTCATCTACATCAGGCACATTAGCCAATTTGTCAATAATATCACTTTGTGTTTCCTCCACTTTGTCTAACCTTTCCACTATTTTTTTTCCCATTTGGACAATGGCTGAAGTATAAAGCTTAACTTCTGTAGCGCTTATAAATAATTCAAGCTCCTGAAGTCTGCTAATTAGCTCATTTACAAGGGGCTTTCTTTCCCCTTTGCCATATACCAATGCAAGTGCACTGGCATGCTTTTCTGGAGCTGCCTTTGTAAAGTCACGCCACATTTGTCGTGGAACGTGGACTGCTTCAGGATCATGTAATTGGTTTGGATTGTTACGATTGAACTGGGGGCTGTAGAGCATTTCCACCAGAGCCCTTTCTCTCAAAAATTGGATACCTTTCTCCATATCAGTCCATTTCTTTTTCTCAGGCTCCAAGTCCCGTTTAAAGGGGAATCTATCTCTTACCGCTATCAACATCCGCTTCCAGAGGGTGTAGGACCGATTTTGGCATGTGCCTATACCTCTGTCCACACGTGAGTCCCTGGAAATGCTACCCAGTTGGCGAGCTTCACTGCCATCGAGCCACGCACTGTTGGCACCATTGTCCCAGCAGCGAAGTAACCAAGTGACCATATTTTCTTTCGGCTGACGTGTGAAATCCTTTCTCAGATCTCGAATTTCACTCAGTTTAAAAGATCGATCAATAATGGTCGTAATACTTTGCTCACCTTTTGCTCTATCAAGAGTCTCAGGTGTTAATGTTGGCAGCTGTGTTGATGAGGCTGCCCCATCTATAAGTTTGGACTCGAGAAATTCTCGTAAAGAAAATTTAGCTTTTGGCTCCTCGTCTGACTCTGACCCTGACTCTGACGCTTGTGTTATTTCCTCCAGGCGACCTTCCTCCTTCTTCCTCTCTCCTAACTTTCTCTCTCCTAACTTTCTCTGCTCCTCTGACTTCTTCTCCTCCTCTAACATCTTCTTATACTGCTCTAACAACCTCTGCTCCGCCGACTTCCTCTGGTCTTCTGACTCCTCCTGCTCTCCTGAGTCCCCCTGACCTCCTGAGTCCCCCTGCTCTCCTGAGTCCCCCTGCTCTCCTGAGTCCTGCTCTCCTAACTCCCTCCGCTCTTCTAACTCCTTCTGCATTTTCTCTATCTGAGTTGAAACTCGTTTTGTTTTTCGCCCTCTTACAGGGGCAACCAGCATTGTATCTGGTGCCCCCGGTGGTTGGTTAAGTTGGAGTACATACGGTTCAGACTTGAGGGTGTCGCATTCTGCCCGGAGGACGTTATAACTAGACTGGAGGGCGTCGTGCTCAGACTGGAGAGCGTCGTAGTCAGACAGGAGCTCGTCGTACACAGACCGGAGGGTGCTGCGACTGGCTTTGAGGGCGTTGTAGTCGGCCTTGAGGTCAGTGTACAACGAGTCAATAGAGTCATGTTTGACCTGGAGATCGACGCACTTACACAGGAGGGCGCTGTGCTCGGACTGGAGAGTGTCGTGCTCGGACCGGAGGGCATCGCGCTCAGTCTGGAGAGTGTCATGCTCGGACCGGAGGGCATCGCGCTCAGTCTGGAGAGTGTTGAGCTTGGTCTGGAGGGCATTGTGCTCGGTCTGAAGAGTGTTATGCTCGGACTGAAGAGTGTTGTGCTCGGTCCGAAGGGCATTGTGCTCAGTCTGAAGAGCGTTATGCTCGGACCGGAGGGCATTATGCTCGGACTGAAGAGTGTTGTGCTCGGTCTGGAGGGCATTGTGCTCAGTCTGAAGAGCGTTATGCTCGGACTGGAGGGCATTATGCACAGACTGAAGAGTGTTGTGCTCGGACTGGAGGGTGTCGCAGTTGGATTGGAAGGCATCATGCTCAGTCTGGAGAGTGTCATGCTCGGACCGGAGGGCATCGCGCTCAGTCTGGAGAGTGTCATGCTCGGACTGGAGAGCGTCGTGCTCGGACCGGAGGGCGCCGTGCTCGGACTGGAGAGCGTCGTGCTCGGACCGGAGGGCGCTGTACTCGGACTGGAGAGTGTTGAGTTGGGATTGCAGGGAGCTTTTCTCATCCCAAAGTTTTTCTGCGTCAGCTCTAAGACTCTCTTTCTCGTACCAGATTGAGTCTCGTTGGTACAGGAGATCTTTTCTCTCAGCTTCAAAAACTTTTTCTCTCTCTACCTTCTCATCCCAAAGTTTTGCTGCGTCAGCTCTAAGACTCTCTCTCTCGTACCAGATTGAGTCTCGTTGGTACAGGAGATCTTTTCTCTCAGCTTCAAAAGCTTTTTCTCTCTCTACCTTCTCAGTCCAAAGTTTTTCTGCCTCAGCTCTAAGACTCTCCTTCTCGGCCCTGAGACTCTCTCTCTCAGCTTCTAAAACTTCCCTCTCAGGAATGGTATTGACTAAGGCCCGATAAGCATTAGCTAGGCCCAAAATCATTTGTGCCTCCTGAGATCTGCCTGAGCCACAACATTCCTGCCTCAAATATGCAATCAAACTCTCAGGATTCTTCAAGTGTTCAGGAGTGAAGCTCCATAACACTGAAGATGTCTGTCCTTTGAGAATCTCTTCAAAACCTCTCCACACTCCCTGCCACTCAGTATTCTCTGGTTCTAGGGAAGACTTCCTCCGGATGTTATAAATCCAGATACTGAGTGAGATTATTACAATAATCAACAGTAAGATCAGGGAGATTAAGAGTGTGACCCACTGATCATTCAAAAACTGCATAAAGGATTCATAGAAAGAAAGAGGAGCACGCTTAAAAATCACCATTTCTGTATAATTAGTTGCATTAGTTGCTCCCTCTGGAGCTGTATACAGATACGAAGTGAGCATTGCTAACCATGCTTTCAATTCATTATACAATTGTATAGCTCCATAAGAAAAAGTGGCTAGCTTAAACATGGCCCAATATGTTCGGAGCGTCTCAAAAAAGGAACCAATGGCACACAGTCCCTGGTAAAACAAATTTAGTAGAGAAAACATCTTTTTTCCTCCAATAGAGAGAAAAAGTAAAAGAAAACAAAGCTCAGCAGTGTTTATAAAATATACCGGAGTATTGGCAGTCCGCCTGGACTTTCAAGGTCAAGCTCGCAGGTGCAGAATCGCAAACACGAGATAGCTCCTTAACAGGGAAAAAAAACTCGTAGCTCTGTTAAAAGCTAAAAGAGCAACAGAAGAAAACACAGAAAAACAGCAACTCAATTTGCCCGCATTCTCCACCAAAATCTGTCACGGTTTGAACTAAAAATCTACCTGCGTCCGTGACAGGGGGCCGTGGGCCCCGGAGGGGCCCTAGGCCGAAAGAAAAAGTTAATTAGGAAAAGAAAACAGCGGCAACGATCTAAGGAGGCACACTTATTTACTAAATACTATATCGAAATACAGGATAACACAATATAATACAATATAATTGAAAATTGAGCTAACGAATCAAGCAAAATAGGAGAGAGAATGAGTCCCGTAACCGAGAGGCCTACTGTGAATCTAGGCGAACGGCTGAAGGCTCCCACACACTCCCCTGAACGCCAGAACTCGAAAGACGTCAGTCTGTTCTGCGACAGAGTTAATATAGAGTCCAGGTCCCGTGACCTATCGTGTTGTTCCCTGGGAGATGTAGTCTTCTTCTGATAAGTTGCAGATTCAGTAAAATTATTCATGCTTTATATGATGTTATGATGTGGAATACTGATAGCAAAAATTACAAAATTATTAAACCATGACAGTCCTCCCTTCTTCTTCCTCCCCCACAGTTTCATTTGCTTTCATGCTTGCAAATGTCCCTTCTACAGCTGATGGCACACCTTCTGTTAAAGGAAACATAGCAGAAAACTGGCTGATAGAGCTGCCTAAGAGAGGTTTCTGGTGCTCAGACACAGCCGTGATCAGAGGCCACGCTGACTGTGTGATGCACAACTGCACCCACTGGTGCTTACAGCTGAAATGTTTCCTGTGGATGTGAACAACAAACTGTACTTTGCCTGCATCAATAAAGTCTTGTACATCAGCAGCCAGGGTCTATCCATATTCATGAACATAATTGAAGATTTTATTCAGATAACCATCTAAATGCTTATTGTAGAAATGGGCATTGCTGAAATCCAGTGCAAGTAAATGACGCAGGGTGGAAACAGACTCCTCAACATGCTTAAGCCCGTGTCATTTATATTCCTAGAAGTATCACATTTTCAAAGCTTCCTTTAAGTGTGAAGTGTATCTCTGTTTCCCACACACGTTACTCCAGAGACATCAGTCATCTGTTAAAATTGGTTCTGTAACAGTCTGAGAAATGTTGCTGTATCTCGTGTGTTTGTTTTGGCGTTGGTGCTCCAGGCAGATGCATGGGAGATGGGACAGAGGCAGGAGGGGATGACAGCTGACCGAGGGGCCTGAGACAGCTGGGAACAAGGAAGGAAACACAGGGAATTTGTGAGAAGCCAGGCAGCTCTCCCAGTACTGTCACCTCTTAGAAGCCAAGTGAATCAGCAAATCTGGGGGATAGGAATTAACGCTTCATGCGTGCACACATGCAGGCACGTTACAGACCTTTGCATTGGCACCTCTCCTAGCATCCCTGCTCACTTCCTAAAAGCTGAACAGAAGGGTTGCTTCCAAGGTGCCCAGTGGCAGCCCAGCCCCTGGGTTCGTCTGAACCAAACGCATATCCCTGTGCTAATAAGGAAATAAAAGAGCCGTGTCCCTGACAGCTTCACTAAGCAACTGCTGAAGGCAGGAGGGGATGCTGAGGGACATCCTCAGGCTGTTGATATGGTCCTGTACCACATTGTTGTCTCTGAATTGGAGTGAGATGGATCTAAGGCCGTACTTTTTGGTGGATATAATTTGGCTGTACAGCCTTAGCCAGAGGGTCGTGGTCAATGGCTCTGTGTCCAGCTGGAGGCCAGTCACCAGGTGTCCCCCAGGGGCCTGTCTTGTCACCAGCGTTCTTCATCACCTTTATCAGTGACGTAGACAGTGGGATCAAATGCACCCTCAGCAAGTTTGCTGACAGCACTAGGCTCAGTAGTGCAGTTAATACAACAGAAGGAAGAGATGCCATCCAGAGGGTCCTGGACATGCTCTAAAAGTGTGCAACTGAATGTGGATCTCCACGTAAGTGAGCTGTGAGCTGAAGTCAGCAGCACCAGCTCCTGCTGCCAGGAACACCACACACAGTTACGCCGGTGTGGCGAGCGCTGCTGTGGTTACTTGCAGACACCTCGTGCTGCAGTCAGGCAGCTGGTAAACAGATCTGAGCGATCTCTGCCAGTCAGTGTAGTGAGCTTCTTAAAAAATAGGAAATCTGGCTTCATTCTCTGTGCAGACCTATTGAATCCAAGTATGGAAGGGATGATGTTCCTGTGCAATGCAACGAATTGTAGCTCTCTTTTTCCCCCAAAGAAATGGATTTTCTGTGCATGATAGATTGTAGGCCGGGTAGGAACTGTAATAAACAGCATTCAGGCCTGTGGCTTGCAGTCGGTCTTTGTAGATAGTATGCACGCACCAGGGTACAGATCTCTGTAACATGTCCTCAGTGTTAAGAAGCATTTCCTGCAGAAATGCCTGGCTGTGCCTTGTGACAGCCCCACAAGCTGAATTCTGCAGACGTTCCATTCACAGCGTTTCATTCAGCTGTTCCTCCTAATGCAGTCTCATGCTTTGCTGTACAGTCCTGGCTTTTCTTTTAATAATTTATAAATGAATACTGGGACCAAAATTACCCAGGGAAGGAAAGCAGACTGCTTGTTTTATTTACACGTTGCATTCTTTTTAACTGCTCTTCCTTCTGTGAGCTGTTTCCCTCTCCTGCCCCTGCCTCCCCCTTCCCTCCGCACTCCTGCAGCTGGAGGTGTGTGACAGGCAGGTGAAGGACCTGGGGCAGCTCACTGTGGGTGTGGAGATCTGTAGTTGGCGGAGATTCTTCTTTCAAGTTGCATGGCTTGCGATTTGTGTTACTGGGAGTGTGGGGCTTCAAGTGCATGTCCCCGTCAGCTTGGCTGGAGGGTCACTGCAATGTTCTTTGTGACTATGAAGAGTTTACAGTGTTGTATACAATGCTGTAAAGTGGGTCAGAGTTTCACAGAGAAATTACCACTTTCACTGTTAGCCATGCAAACTGCTTTTCAGTTCTTGCTGTGCTGTTTAGTGCAGCACTCAGTAGCAATATTTGTGCCAAACCATCCAGGGTCCAGAGGGGTGGAGGTGTGGCCATCTGGCAGGCTTGTTTCAGGGGTAAGCACCATCACCAGCATGCTGCAGTCTGACAGAAAGCCCGTCAGCTTGACACGAGGCAAGAGGATGCCTGGCTCTGAGGCTGGCACTGAGGGCAGAGGTGCTGTAGGGGACATGTGTGGTGAGGAACATGGCTGGGAGCTGTGGACCCAAAGAACAGAAGGGTATGGCTGTGCTCTCAGTGCGTGGTGCGTGGTTGGAGAGTAACAGCTGCCTTTTGGTGGCCTTTCCTTCAGCCTTTTCTCCGGGTCTGAGCTGTGTTATCACCTCAGGACTTGCAGACGTGGGATCTGTGCTGGGTTACAGGTTTGGTAGTTACCCGTACAGTTACTTCTGTACATGCCAGGGCAGTGACTCAGCCCATTCACAGAAAAAGGCTCCAAGATGAAACCAAATATTTGTTTGTGAAACTGGAGGAAACAGCCTCACAGCCCTCCCCCTCCCGCTTTCATCTATCACTGTTTTTAAACCATATAAATGAGTTGTAACGCCAGTCGTTTCAGCAACACAGATGTTTGCAATAAGCATGCAGTTGGGAAGAGTAAAGTAAAGATGAATGTATCATTATTATGCGTAAGTAAACTTTTGTGGCCCATTTGTCAGATCAGGCTGAATTGCGTTCTGTCTTTCCAGATTACAAATGGCTTGCATTAAAACAACAGCTTTTTTAAGAAGGCTGGGAAAACGTCCTGCTCCTGTTGCTCATTGTAAATACTTTAGTGCGGAAACTTTGCTTGGTCTTTTCTCTCCCAGTCGTGGAAATAAAAGCTTAGGTGAAAGTGCTGTTGTTCCCAGACAGATCCCATTGTGTGCAAGGCTGCCAGATCCTTTGCTATCAAGGAGAGGTTCTCATAGCTATCAACTAGTGCATCTATGACAAGATGCTTCAATGATATATAGATGCGTTCCTCCATTTATTTTTAAGTTGCTCTTAAACACATTTTCTTGGGAGCAATGTTTCAGCCAAACAAGACAGGAAGGTAGATTTTTTATTTTGTTTTTATTTTTTATTTTTTTGCCTTTAAAATAGTGAACATTTTTAAAAGTGAGCTATGCTTCAGTGTTTTCTGGCACACAGAATCCATCTTAATGTGGAGTACATGACAAACAGTGCCATACTTTCTATAAAGATCTTAAGGAGAGTGACTGAGCCCCAGTACCACACTGTAAATTAACTATTGTCCTTTGTCAGCATCAAGTGTGCCCTGTCATGTCAAATAACCACAGTTGGCATTCTGTTTACGAGCATGGCCCATTCATTCCACCCAGCAGTGAATAATTCATATAGCAAGTTTTACCCTGGGCAAAATACACTGACATCAAGAGTCACTAAACTATAGTCATTCATTGAACAAAATAGTTATTCATGCTTTCAATGTGAACCATTAAATCTTGCCAATTAAATTTAAGAATGAATCAAATTAATTCATTTAACATCTTCTGAGCTCACAGTAACATTGTTGCACACTTGCTGCGCTGTGCTTTTCTTTTCTCCTTTTTTCCTCCAAACTGGTTATACCTGGAAATTGAAATGCTGTGCCAAGCAACTTTTAGGAAACCCTGAAAAGTGTCACAATCTACCCTTTTCTTCTGTTGTTCCCTCTGGGGCCTGCAATCTTGTCCTCTTAAGGAAGGGGACCTCTCCTATATGGTCTTCAGGGTTGATGCTGGAAAAAATAGTAGCATGGTCGAGTGGAAACATAGAAATACATCTTTGGTTGGAGAATGGTTTTGGTGTGGCAGCTCTGTGTAGTGGTGAAGCATGGCTGTGAGGGGCAGAGCCCTCCTCCCCAGCTGCCTGTCCCTCTCTTGCTGATGGGTGAGGGGGTTTGCAGGGCTGGGGCAGGGAACTGGGAAAGGATTTGTAGGTGATTTTTTAGATTGCTGTTACGGGAGGGGGGAAAAAAAAAAAAAAAAAAAAAAGGCCTCTATTGTTCTTTATTGAAAATTTATCACAGGACAGTAAACAGCGGAAGTGAATTTCTCACCTGCCATCACCGAGAGGGCCAAAGGGTGGGTGGTACTGGTCAGGACCCACCTTGTCCTGCGAAGCAGAGATTGCTTTGTTAACGCTGAGGGCTGCCAGCTCAGCCCCTTCAGAACCCCAAACACAGAGGTTGAATGGGAGTGGTGCCTAATTAGAGGGAGTTAATCATTGACTCTTTTGTGAATGAGGGACATGCTGGCAGTGTTTGTACGGCTCTCCCTGCTGTAACCCGTTGGGTGCTGATCAGGTCACAGGTATTCTAATGAACATCACATCTCCTTGATGAGAAGGGATTGATGTGGGTTCACCTGCTCCTTGGTACATCAGCGTTTCTCCCAGCCTGCAACACCTCTGTGCCCACGTGCATCCCTGGGCTGTTTCAGCTGGTGATCAGCAGCTATTTGTACTGCACAAAGTCCAGAACATTTTCTGCTTATTTGCTTAATTTTCATCCCATTTCATCCCATTCCCATTAGGAAAACAGCAAGGCAAAGACAAGTGTAGGTGGCCATATGTTGCCTGTGCATGAGACTGCAGCTCTGGTGGGGAATCACCTGGTGCAGGATGGCTGCCTTGCTGCCGTCACCCATCCTGCCCTATGGTCATTGCTGAGCCTAAAATTTGGGGTGAAATCCTCCTTGGAGACTATTTACCTTAAAGTAGGATGATTTGGCACAGAATAATTAGCTCAAAAGTATTTATCACATCCTCCTGAAAAAATAGATCATATTCCAAAACACCTTCTTCCCTCCAAGAAATCGCAGCTTCTGATCAGTGTAACTCAACACCAACAAACCCAGGCTGCTGCTTTTATGGTGATTAAGGACATGTGTGCCCGGCAGCTCCGCTGCTGCTGCTCAGTGCTGTGAGAAGCAGCAGGGGCAGCCTGGCCTGGGGAGCACAGCTGGGCCATGGCTGTGCTGGGCTGTAGGGCTTCACTGCTGCAGTGCTGTGAAGCAAAGCTGTGCCAAGCTAGCCCCAGAATTCTCCTGTCAGCATTTGACCCCATGGTGAGGTTGTCTCACAGTGGTAGATTAATTCTTACATCTGAGGCCTTGTGCCTTGGTGTGGAACAGCTACAATTGCTGTCCCAGTATAATCACAGAATCATAAAATGACTTGGGTTGGAAGGTACCTTTAAGATCATCTAGTTCCAACCGCCTGCTATAGGCAGGGACACCTCCTTCTAGACCAGGTTGCTCGAAGTCTCATCTGGCCTGCCTTTGGATGCTTACATGGAGGAGGCATCCACAGTCTCACTGGGCAGCCTGTTCCAATGTCTCACCACTCTCACAGTACAGAAATTCTTCCTAATATCTAGTCTAAATCCATCCTCTTCCAGTTTGAAGCCATTTCCACTTGTTCTGTAGCTACCTGCCCTTCTAAAAAGTCCCTCCCCAGCTTTCCCTTAGGCCCCCTTCAGGTACTGGAACTGGATGGCCGCTATAAAGTCTCCCCAGAGCCTTTTCTCCAGGCTGAAGAGCCCCTGCTATGTCAATGTGTCCCCATAGGGGAGATGCTCCAGCCCTCTAATCATCTTCATGGTCCTCCACTGAATCCACTCCAACAGCTCCATGCCCCTGTGTTGGGAGCCCCAGGTCTTGACACAGTACTCCAGGTGAGGTCTCAGGAGAGCAGAGTAGAGGCATAGAATCACTTTCCTCAACCTGCTGGTTACTCTTCTCTTGATGCAACCCAGGATACAGTTGGCCTTCTGGGCTGCAAGCACATATTGCTGGCTCATGTTTAGTCTTTCATCAGCCAACACTCCCAAATCCTTCTCCTCAGGGCTGCTCTCAAGCTGTTCTCTGCCTAACCTGTGTCTGCGCTTGGGATTGCCCCAACCCAGGTGTGGGACCTTGCACTTGGCCTTGTTGAGTTTCATGAGGTTGACATGGGCCCACCTCTAAAGCCTGTCCAGGTCCCACTGGATGGCATTCCTTCCCTCTAGTGTATCAGCTGTACCACTCAACTTGGTGTTGTCTGCAAACTGCTGAGGGTGCACTCAATCCCACTGTCCATATCACTTACAAAGATGTTAAATAGCACTGGTCCCAGTTCTGATCCCTGAGTAATGCCACTCGTCACCAGTCTCCACTTGCACACTGAGCCATTGACCACAACTTTCTGAGTGTGGCCATCCAGCCAGTTCCTTATTCAGTGATTGTTCCATCTGTCAAATCCATTTTTCTCCAATTTAGCAACCAGGATGTTATGCAGGACGGCATCAAAAGCTTTGCATAAGTCCAGGTACTCTTCTCTCACAGCAGCAGCTGGGGATGGGGCTGTGGAGCTCTGCTGGGCTGCCTTCTAGGCAGTTGTCTACACATGGACAAATGGCTTTGGTTTGCTCTCAATTTGTTTATACCTTAATCCCCTTGTAGCTTCAGGATCAAATAATTTATTTCTGATTGCTGGCGATTTTTTAACCTGGCACAAAAAGGTGCAGAACAGGCTGTGAATAAACATTAAAGCCAGACAAATTTGGGCTCAGGAAAAGGTGCACATTTTTCATGGTGGGCATAGTTAACCATCAGAGCGACTTGTGAAGGGATTCAGTGGATCTTCCATCACTTAAAGTCTTTAAATCAAGACTGCCTGTAATATAATACGCTGTAAGCAGAAGTTTCAGGCTCAGTTCCAAGTTGCCTGGGTGAAATTTTTTGGTCTGTTTTATGCAGCTGGACAGAGCAGATGGTCAGAAAAGCTATGAAAATAACTCCCAGTAAGAGATCTGTGTTTAAATAAGCAAACAAACAAACCCTTGAAAATGATACCCACACGTACAAATGGATGACAATCACACATCCTTAGCCACACTGGAAAAGGAAATGTTTCTATCTGCTGTAGCAAACTGTTCCTGCCCCTCCAGCCCTGAGTGATTTGCAGGGCAGCACCGCCTGCTGTGCTGGGGCATGGGAGGGTAGTGCCAGCAATGTGGGTGTGTGCCCTGCTCCTCCTGCCCTGCCTGGGATGGGGAACACCGGGGCCCTAAGCACGGATGGAGAGGGAGCTTTGGACTGGGCCAGGGTCACTTGGGAAGCACCTGCAGGTTTTTGTCTGTCTGTGTAACTCTCAGTGCCCGCATCTGTCTCCCCTAACAACATCAGGGGGTGGTGGCCCTCCCAGAGAGCGAACAGTTGGAGCTCTTCATTAAGAGAGAACCTAATTAGACGTTTATTATTTATGTGGTTTTGCATTAATGGCCTGGCAGCAAGATTTATTTCTCAACGTATTTGCTTCACAATGTGGTTTCTTCAACGATCAATTGATATTTGGTTAGCTTAATAACTATCTTGTTAAGATTAAATTAAATGCTATTCTGATTTAACTCTATTAAAATAAATGTTGTCGTTGTTAATGAAATGCAAATCACTATTTAAATTGTGGCAGCGCTTCACTGAGTTGCCACCATTGGGTGGCAGGGTGCTGAGGAATGTGCCCGGAAAGCAGGGGGTGCCGAGTGCCAAGGCCTTGGGTGAGTGAGAGCTTCCCCCTGCACTGTGAGGTACAGCCTAACAGAAAGGTTGTTCCCAGGCTTAGTTGGTTTCCAGCACTGTGAGTCATACAGACTCCGGCATCCTGCCTCAGCAGGTGGGGACAGGGACAGGCACCGGTTTGCTTCTTTCTGCCTCTGCTTCCCAATCAGAGCCCATTTCTCCAACAGGCTGTGAGTATGTACCTGGGGAAAGTCTTCAGTGAGTTTAGGCTGGAAATAGCAGCCAGCAGCAGGCAAGCAGCTTGTTGGCTGTGACATCTGCTGCTCCTCATGACTAGGGAGGAGGCACTGGGGCAGGCAGTGGGACCCAAATACCAGCAAAGTCGGCTTCTCCAGCACGTTGGGCCATGGGAAGGGGCAGATGTGAATCCCTCCAAAGCACTGAAGGAAAAAGCCACGTGCGTACAGAAATCAAAATGTGTCACTAAAACTGTTCATTTGAGAGAGTGCAAAGTGTAACAGGAGAACAGCAGCTGGAGTCTTCAGGAAAGTCTTGATGTGTTGCTTAAGTGCTGTGCTAAAACTAGTGATGTTAAATGTGTGGTGTGTCAGGTCAATCCAGCTCTACTTTTAGCACTGTGTCCAGAGAAGGGCAATGAAACTGGTGAGGGGTCTGGAGCACAAGTCTTATGAGGAGCAGCTGAGGGAGCTGGGATTGTTTAGCCTGGTGAAGAGGAGGCTCAGGGGAGACCTCATTGCACTCTACAACTTCCTGAAGGGAGGTTGTGATGAGGAGGGGCCTGGCCTCTTCTCCCATGCAACAAACAGGACCTAAGGAAATGGCCACAAGTTGTACCAGAGGAGATTTAAAATAGACATAAGGAAAAACTCTCTCTCAGAGTGTGGCCAGGCTCTGGAATGGCTGCCCAGAGAGGTGGTGGAGTTGTTGTCCCTGGCAGTGTTCAAGAGGTGTCTGGATGAGGAGCTATGAGATGTGCAGTAGTGGCTTGTGGCAGCTACGGTAATGGGAGGACGGTTGGACTAGATGATCTTGTAGGTACTTTCCAACCTTGTGATTCTATGATAGCACATGTGGCCATCATGGGAGCTGGGCCAGGGCTGGCCTGGGAGGGAAAAGGGAACAGAGAGCCCTACCATCCTATGTTCTGAGGGGCCTGTGCTGCTTCCAGAGCAGAGGGAAAAATGAGGACAGTGCTGTGTGAGCAGCTGTATGTCAGTCCGTGTGTGAGTGCAGATACCTTGTTTGCATATTTTCTAAGTGACCTAATTTGTATACATAAAGTCCTTGTTACTGACCTACAAGTACTGCAAGTGTGAAGTTGGAGCAATACCAACAAAGAAATCCTTTCAGTACCTGGCTGCAGCAAGGAGCTGTGAGGGGGGAGTTCCCAGCCCTCCTCTCCTGCACATCCCAGCATTTAATGTTCTCAGACTCTTAATCACTGTGCTGACACAAAGAGCAAACCCCTAACAGAACCATGCAGCCTTTTGTAATGTTTAGGTTTTTGACCTTGTGTACTACCAGCTTTGACCAAAGCGCAAGGAGGACGTGTGTGGTACAGAGAAAAGTTACACAGAGTTAATGCAGGATTGTGTCTGTGCTCCCCGTGCTATTCAGACACGACTATTTCTTGTCATGTGTGTGATTTTTCCTTTGCATTTCTAGCTATAGTGATGCGGTAGCTCTAAGCCTTGATGGGGTTTTTAGTGTAGTTGGAAGAACAGCACACGATGTCTTGTGCCATATTCATCTTCCAGTGCTTGATGCTTCGTGGGATTTTCCAGCAGCTTTCATTTATTGGATTTCCTGCTTAGATTTTTGGCGAAAAGCAGGGAAGATAATGAAACATCCCCTTTTAATTCTAACTTAATTGCATACAATTAGCTAAATACATCACTTGCTACAACTACAGCTAATGTGTTGTTAAATATTATTTTTGCAATAGTGTGCCAAATGAGATATTAATAATATTTGGTATCATTAGCGCTAGATTACAAAAATATTTGCATGCTGCATATTAGGGTGTGATACGATGCGTTTCCGCATTGGGTGACTATGTAGGTGACTAAGGATTATGAAACGGTTCTTAACACATATCCTGAATTTTAAAGCTCCCAGATTTGTTTGTTCTCACAAAAGAGTTGAAGTCGAGTTCCTGATACTGTTTTTGTGGCTCATGTTTTTGGAGTAAGTGTGCCGAGTCCAGTTCCTGAGCAGAGTGCTTTCACAGTTACACTTGGCCTATCCCAGCTCTCACAGTTTGGTATCTTGGTTCCTTTCTATTCCTACCTGCCAAGAATGATGAGGGGAAAATTGATCCTGCCTTGGGGATGAGGGCTGGACTCAATGACCTCTGCAGGGCCTTTCCGTCTCTGTTTTTTCCCCATTCTGCCTGGTCTGGAGCTGTCACGCATCCAGCCAGCTCATGGAGGAGTCTGTGAGAACAGGTGTCTGCATTTTGCACTGCTTCTGCACTGAGGAAGGCTGCATGGCACAGCTCCAGCTATCAGCCGGGCGTTTTGGTTGTGCTGATGGAATGGACAGTGGGTGTCCTGTGGGACTGGATGTCCCCTCGATGCTGCAGTGCCTGGGCGGTGCAGTGCTGGCTGGGTCCTGGGTGCCATGGTGTACACTGTGCACAGCACCCTTCATCAAGGCCCGGGACCTGCTGGAACACAGTGTGCAAACACAGCGTGCTTTGCAGTGCCTGAGGGGATGGTGGGGTTTGAGAGTGACTTGAGGCACTGGGGTGTGAACTTCATCTCTCCTAACCTCAGGCACAGCTCGCTCTGAGCCTTTGGCTTGGCCCAAGAGGGGTTGACAGGAAGCATTCACAAACTTGAAATGACATTTGACTGTTCAGGGCCACACAGTATCAGGGCTTGCCTTTTCAGGGCTCCAAGTGCTTCCCAGTGTTTGGGGCAGAGCCATGTGTGAAAACATGCTTTGGGGACCAACAGCTCCTTGCCACTCATGCAGCCTGTAATATGGGAGCAACAACAAACAGGAAACCATAAGGGTGGGTGACGGACAGAAATACAACTCCTGGAGCCTGATTGGAGGTGTCAGAAGATGACAATGAATTGAGGAGGATAGAAGTGAGAGGCTCCTTTAGCTGTGGTGAATCTCTGGATGGGGTGATGCTGGGTGTGCTGTGCAGACTGGCCACTGCCATGCAGTGCTCACACGCAGTGTTTGTGCAGCTCTTCGACAGTTGTCATTTGCTTTGAAAATAAATTGAAACGCGTTGCCCCAGAGCTGCCTTAGCTCTCCTCACGATCACCTCTGGCAGTAGGGGAGCTCTATCTGTGTTTCCCCCGTGGGACTCACACTGGGCAGCTGTGCCGCTGGGAACACCATGCATGCAGTGAGGCTGGGGAGGCAGCTTGGTGGTGAGCACAACTTCTTCAGCTTTTATTGCACCCTTCTGCTTTTTTTGTCCAGAAGTCGGACTCAAAGACACTTAGTGGAGAGTTTCTGTTTTTCCTCCCTTCCTTCTCTCCCTCTGTGCCTCAAGACAGAAGTGTTTGACAACAGTGGGGAAAGTAAGGAAGAATAAAAAGCGACCAGAGAGAGGTGAAGTGCACATGAACTCGTTTCCGCAGCCTTTGACAGCTCATCTGGTGGGAATAATGAGTAATTTATGTAGCATTCCCCGCTTCAGATTATCGAGTGGCTAGACCAAAGCTGGGAAACACTCCAGGTCCAAATCAGATACAACAAAGAGGACATTTGTAGTCCTTTGTGTATTCCTGTATTGTATTCATTTTTATTAATTTCCTGATAGTGGAAGCAATCGGGGCGGGGAACAGAAGGTCTCACGTCCTGCTCTGTCCTCATGGTGGTCGATCCTGGTGTCGGGCCCAGCACAGCTGCGGTGGGACGGCCCTGCTGCCTTCAGCCAAGGCCCCCCTCTGGAGTCCTGCAGCAAGGTGCTGGGGAGGAGTGCAAGTGCGTGAAGTGCTGCCCACAGCCACCACCCCCAGCTGCTCTGTGGGTTTTGGGGTGGCCTCACAGTGTAATGTTATAATTGTGCTGCTAAATGGAAACGTCCTTTTGTGCATTTGCCTAGAGAGAAATACTTCCCTACTGTAAAAACCAACCAACAAAATGCAAAGAAACCCCTGAGAGGCATTTTCCTATGGCAGTGACTCCAGTGTAAGGGCTTGGGAGAGCTCTGCTTACAGGGAAAAAGGGGAATTTCAGCTTGCAATATATTTTGCCTGTTTTGCTGCTAAAGCAGTCGTGTGCTACCCATAACACTTAGGGGCATATTGCTAAAGCAATATGACTGCAAACAGCCTTATTGGGTAACTATTAAGCAGACTTAACTGTATCCTGATTGCATTTATTGACAGCAGCTAAGGTTAGTCAAAGCAGTGCTACTTTTCCTCTGGAAATCTTTGTAGGCACTTTGGCATTCCCGACAGTTTCCGAACACGCATATCCTTGAAAGAAATAGACCAACAGATCCTCTGAGCCAGCTCCTCTCCCACTGCAATCCCTTTACACCATTGCATCTGTATTTTGCAGAGAGCGTTACTCCGGGTTTATACCAGCACAGCCAGAAATAGAATTAGGTCTCCCACCTCCAGCCAACATTATTCAGAGTAAATCCTATTCGGCAAAGGAAGCAGGCAGTGAGCTGCCAGCTCTTGGCAGGCCTGCAAAACCCTGGCATCGATGTCAGTTTTAGAAGTTGACAATTCACATGGGGTTTAATGGAGAGGCATTAGAAATTTCTTAAAATGAGTTAGCACATTTTAAATGTAAAGCAGCCACAAAGATGGGCCCTCCATACTCCCATGTGCATTTGGTGTCTGCTAAGGAAGAAAACTGAAAACAACTTGCCCATTTTTTCCATTCTGATGCTAATTTACTGTGTTATCATCTTGGTATCTCAGTTGGTGAGCAGTGATGGACAAGCCGGTTTGCCTGGACACTCCACCACAGGGCAGTGAGGCTTATTGGATGTCCAGCAATAGTAATTGCAGTTTTAGCAACCTCTACCAAGAGAGCTTGGTGTTGAAAGGAGAAATGGTTATTCTGGTATTGTGAGTGTGGAAAACGAAGCTGAGACTGGAGGTGCCCCATCACATCAGGCTCGTGGTGGCAGCTGAGCTCCCTGAAGCTCTATCAAGCCATGGGGCACAAAGTCAGGGCAGCTGCTGAATCATTTCCATATGTGTCATGAAGCTTGCCAAGTCTGTGGGAGCATCCCACTGTCAGAAACCCAGGCAGATCTGCTCAGAGCATTGTGAATGGGATGGACTGTGGTCTGCCAGCAGAATCAGGACTGGTTGCTTTTGTTGTTGGAAGCAGAGAAATAATCCATAGCTCTCCCCTGTAGTATTTAATTTCCATACAGTAGCTGATGTACTCTTCTTCACCCTGTTCACTTTGTATCAATATGAGTCCAAATTCTCCCTCTTAAGCAAAAGGCTACTATTTATTTCCATTCCATACAATGGACTACCCGCCGTCTGCTTAAGTGCCACTAACAAAACCTCTGTTTGCAATGAGGTGGAGGCAAGATGATGTCAAGTGACTCATGGTATATATACAAGTGTATGAAAGCCAAACTAGTCCTTGGATAGCTGTGGATAATTCTTTCCATCCCATAAAAGACTGGAAGTTCATACTGTTTTTCATATTTTATTTGCTGGGTTTTCATACCAATTATGGTATTTACTTAAAATAACAAGTTATGTGAGTCCGTCCAATTCCCAAGAACCCCACTGCCATTTTCATTGGGAGCTACAATTAGTGACACAATTACACTGTTCATGTCCACAGGCACCCTGAGCATTAGACCCGTATCCCGTGTGTAGTTTTCTCTTCTGTTACCTGGCAGTTGTCTGCTTGTATTCCCTCACTTCAGTTCATTACCAACCAGAAATTACACACTTGCAGAAGAGGCGTGCTGTTCTGCTGCAGTGACTCTATGGCTTTGCTTGCAGTCTCATTTTTGTGTGTTACTAGAAATCAGAGTTTCTCTACATACAGCATGAGTCCTGTTGCTGATTACAGCTTTGAGGTAGATTCTGAATTGAATCCTCAGAACAAGGGTGCAGGTTAACTGTGCTGACAACTTGTGGTCTTGCGGTGTGGTGTATTTCTTTGGAGCTGGAGGTGAGAGGGGTAATGGATGGCTCCATTTGCAAATGCTACAAGGAGCACGTCTTGGTAGCAGGCAGCCATGTTTGCTGCAGCTCTTTGCACAAGCGGGACAACCCACACTGGTGTGTAACAGCGCAGAGATTGCGTGGGCTGATTGGATAAGAAATACTTTGGGGTTTCAGAAACAAGATGTGTGTATCCTAGCATGGTATGCCTGCCTTTCTCAGTGCCATTTTCAGGAGCTACCCCATACATACCTGCACAGGTGGAAGGGCTCGCAGCAGAGCTCTGCAGTGCTTTGTTGGTGTACCAGCAGAAGGAAGTGGCACTGACCACACTCATAACACGGTGCTCAGAAGCTGGTTTGGAACAACATGTGCTTCCATGGAAAACCAAACTGCAGATAATCTGAACAGATTGCTTGCGGAAGGCTGTAGTCACTGTATCACTGTCAGAACCAAGGCATTCTGGCCTGAAGGTAAATCTGGAGGAAACCCTTGCTCTAAGTCCCATTTGAACATATTCTTCATTTCTAAGTTGACAAAATGGAACTAACCTGCCTCAAATTTCATAGTCAAGATTTCGTACTGAGATTATGTACAAAGTGGGTCAGCTATTCAGAGCTGGTAGTTCATTTGAATACTGGATTTGTACTGATTTCTTGTTATCTGAACTGACCACTGCTTCCTAGAAACAAAGTTCTGCCTGCGGATTGCTCTGCGAGTGGCTCTCATGTTACCACGGGGCGCTCTGCCTGTGCTACCAGCTCCTGAGTGCTGCTTGGTGGGGTGGGGAACTGCTTGGGAGAGGGGGAGTTGCTGCCTGCATGGAATGGCTCTGTCAGCCAGACTGAAGCATAGTTAGGACATCTAGCATGGTCTGGGAGAAAAACCGCCACCTTTTAAATACATATTTGCAACCTTAAAAGCTTTCTGAAGCTTTCTTGGGGCAGCAAGAGCTGTTCAGCAGGACCATAATATCACTGGTAAATGCAGTGATGGATGTAACATGTCCACAGATTCCTGTCTCTTGCTTGGGTGCAGCAGCCCCAGGCAGGGGCCACAAAGAGTTCTCCTCCTGTAGCTGCCTTCCTTTCTCCCGTGCCTTTCTTCCCTGTGGCTGAACCTGGTCCCTGGGGCCCATCCCTGCAGCTCATACCAGAGGCATCTCGTCTCTGGTCAGTGCACTCCTCGGCACAGATCAGCACACATGCCGGGCTACGAAGGAGCAGGTGGATGCTCGCTAAAAGCAAAGCACCATTTGGCATGTAGTCGTTAGCTGTCGCAGAGTGCATTAGTCCTCTTATGTCTTTCAGAAAGTCATCGTTTTAGAACAGAAAATTGCCATTTTGTTCCAAGCAGACTTAATTTCTATAATAAGAATAAAGTCTCTTAATTGGGGTCAGGAAGAAGCAGAGTGAGGCGCTCAGCAGGGGGGGCAGGAGCTGCGGGCACACAAGGGGACAGGGACAGGATGCAGGGCAGTGTGTGGGTACCCACAGCCCGTGGAGTTGGTCCCAGCGCCTGGTGCTGCTGATGCAGCGCGTCTGGGGGAGAGGAAAAGCGATTTCTCCCAGTGCCTTAAATCCTGGTGCATCGCCAACGCGCTCTGCCTCTGCCTTTGGCTGCCTGAGTGCAAAATGCTTTTTGCCAGAGGCCAATGGGTGGTGTATAAGGCTGGCTCACCCCACAGGAGAAATGTGGATTATTTGTGGAAATGTGGATTTTGCTGCTTTCACTGCACGTGACCACTAGTAACACTTCGCTCGTTGCTCTCCTCTTCAATAAGCATCTCTAGGTTTTTTAATTAAACGACACCCGCACCGATTCGGTAAGTCCCTCCGGTACCGGATACCCAGCCCGAGCCGAGTAAGCGAACCCAGCGCGGGGCAGAGCCCGGGGCGGCGTGCGGCGCCCATTCGTTGTCAGCCATCCCCACCTAGCGGCCAGGGGATCCCGCTCCGTTCGCCTGCCATCCTCGCTGACCTGTTCATGTTTTTACCCCTGAAAAGAGAATATTCAACCTAAACTCTCTGGGCTGACTCTGAACTCACACCGGCTTGTATGACAGCGGGACGGTCCCTTCCGGCAGCTGAACACACCTTTCAGGCACCTCAATTGTCCACGCAGATAAATGGGAAGGTGTCAGCGTTGGCCCAGGAGGTGGATGGGCTTTGTACACCACCCTGCTTCACAAGTAGTACAACCCTAGACGTGAGATCCAGGGAGATGTGTATCCATAATGTAGGTCTTCATCTACTTGCAACAAAAAGAACATTTTAGGTCTGTAAAATAAAAAGGTGCTTTCATGATGCACCCTGGAAAACCAGGGGTGGGAATGCTGTGTGGGTAAGGCAGGACAGACACCTCAAATTCCTTATTGGCAAAGCAGTAAAGCTGCTGAAGCCTAGTGAAAGAACAGAAGGGAGCAGAGCCTGTGTGGACACCCTGCTCCCTCCTTCTTGAGCACGTGCCACGTTAATCTGTTTTGACTGCACCACTTGTGTCTTCCTCTTCATTGTCCCCACCTACAGTCCTGGAAACATGAACTCCTGCCTGTCCTTCTGCCAGTGCTCTGCCCACCTCGCTGGGACCTGGCTTTGCCTTCTGCCTGCTGCCCTCAGCTGCCCTCCGCAGACGTGGCTCTGGTGAAATGCAGGTGATGGCTTCCAACAGATCTTTCTTTAAAGAGGGCAAGGCTGCGATAAAACCTGCTCTTAGTGGTTGTGTGGTCACCATGGCAATTAAATGAACTGACAAAGGGAGTTACAGCTCCTGCATTATAACCGGGATGGTGATTTTAATTATTTGCCTACACATGAAGCCTATAGGAGTGTGTCGGCACAGTGCTTTGCAGATGGACATGGAAGCCCCTGCCCCTTCTGTGGGTCCCTTGGCTCCCAGCACAGCTGAAGCACTTCCTTGGGCACAGGACTGGTGAGGGACGGGTACCACCCCCAGCACTGCCCTTTGAGGAGGATCCTCAGTGCCTTTCAGACCTGTTTTCAGAACGTGCTGCATGCAGCACTGTTTTTCAGCATTCCCCTGCACCTCTCATTGTCCCAGACTGTTTGCAGTGCTGGTTGGAGCCTGAGCAGCCTTGGGAAGTGAGGAGCTACAGGGGCAGGCATAGGTGTACCGGGGAGCTGCTCTGTGCAGAAGTGGGTTCAGGTCCTTTAAGCTGTGGCTTATTTGGGTTCCTTATGCTGCAGGCTGGTCCCTGCACAGGGCCCCTGGCTGGGGGTGGCCCCGCGTGGCTTGGCTCAGATGCCACTGGGCAGCCTGGCTGCAGGCAGCACTGAGGCTGGCGCGTGCTTCTGCCCAACAGGTGCCTGCACAGCACTTCTCACAGGGGACAAGGGCAGACCCTGGGCTGCTCGTGTCTTCTTGGAGAGACACTCAGCTGGTAATTCAAGAGACCGGGCTATGAAACGTGTCTGGCTATAGGGTGGCATTAGCAGCAAAACGGGAAAGGACATTTTGTTCATGTCACAACAGGATCTATTTTTAAGAGTTTGTTGCATGTTTCATGTAATAAAATCATTTCTGGGATTATTTTTTTCTAAAAAAAATAAAATAATAAATGTCCATGCCTGCTGCAGAAAGCACTAAAATAGTCCACTCCAACCACTTCAGACAGGATGTATGGAAATAATCAGCATTAGCCTGATGTAAGAACAAATAGAGGCAACTATTTGGTGACGCAGAATAAAGACAGAGAATAGTGGGACTCCACTCAAGGAGACCGAAAGAGCTGGTGGCATTGGAAGAGATTATTAGAGATGATACAAGTGCTAATTTGTTTGGCTTGGTAACTGCTCTAATTGGCCGCCATCCCGCTGAGTACAAATATCTAGCTGAATATTTCCAGTAACTCTTGAAAACAAAAGAAATGTCTTTAGATCTGCTGTGGCAGGAGAAGGCTGTTTTTACTACTGAGATGGGGGGAGAGGGAACCAATACTGTCAAGTGCTTCAAAAATGCACTCTCTTTGGCTGGCAGGGGCATCTCAGAATCATTGTGGTTTGTGCGTGAAGAGCTCTCATTAGAGGTCTGGGTTTCAATTAGTCTCTTGCTTTCCGGGCTGGTAGCATTACATGTGTTAGAACATTTTGTTTTTAGCAAAGGTCACCTGTAAGGGCCCAGCCTGCACACGTGCTGCTCTGAGCTGGCTTTAGTTATGGACAAGGTGCTCTAAAAATGTCTGGGAACTGGGCATCCAGCTCCTCCTGAATCTCCCTTTGTGTGAGGATCAGGCCAAAGTCAAAAGGGGACTATTCCTTGCTGTCTCTTTCTCCCTGTTAGATAGGCTTTTGTAGACACATTGTATTTTCACTAAGTTAAACAACACCGTAACTGAGAAATATAACTTTATTATTAGAATGTTTATACTCTAAAAACTTTTATCTGGGGTTACAGTGCAATCCAATTTCTCTTCAGTTAGCTAACCCAGCATCTGTTCAGCAAGTAACTATAAATTAGGATTTGAAAAGTTTAGGAACATGCAACTTCTTTTACTCTCTTTTTTTCTCTTCCCCCCCCAAAAAAGGACAACTTACAGTCAAGGTTTTGGCGCAATAAATAATAAAATAAATATCTAATTAGTGAACTAGTAGTTGCACTTAACTTTGGTGACAAACAGAGTAGATAGGCATGTAAAAATAATACTTTTAGTGCCAAGTGAATTAAGGAATGGAATATAAAGATCACTTTCATTATCCTCAAAAAAGGGCTTTCATGTCTGTAGGAAGTGGGAGCAGAAGAAATCAAAGGCAGTTCCTATGACGTGGTTTGCCTAAGACTGTTCTCATTACACACGACCTGACCAAAACCCATGCAACACAACTGACAAATCCTTTCCACCACAATGTTTAGCGTAAGGCCAAGCGTGGCCTTGTGACACAGTTAAATATTAAAATGTCATTGCAAACTAAATACCTGAATTTGTTTCACACTGTGACTTTCTATTCAAACAGTGTTGAGAATCTTTAAACATACATCTGATTGTTCCACAAACACCACTGAAAATGAAGGTGAGGAATAATACTCTTTCTTTACTCAGCTACTTTCCGGGAGCTCCGTGCACTGACAGATGTATGACATCTGTAGTTACCTGATCTGAGCTAACAGACTGGTCATCTGCTCTAAAAATATTGCAGCTCAGGTGCTTATTGCAGCAGTAATCATAGCGACACGCTGTCTTTTAAAACTCATTTCTGTTTACAGTCAGTTATAAAAATGAAAAACATTTGTCACAAGTCTCTAGACACGTACTGTAAAAATCACCTTCCACAAAAACAATTTACATCTGTTATATGAGCATTTAAAAATAAATTACGCGGACTTGTCCCACCTATTCTTTTTCTCGAGAAAACAAATCCCATCGGTAACATGGACAGGATGTTCCTATTTGTAAACATGGTATGAGGATTCATGTCACAAAAAAAACCTATACACATGGAAAACTCATCTTGATATATACTCTGGTGAGTAAGGATCCTTTTAATTGGCACAAACCACTGTAAACACAGGAATTCCTATCCTGCAGTCTTCCGTACTCTTGGGTTTGCAGCTGAAATTCCAGAATCTATTCTCCTTGGAAGGATTCTTCATGAAGATCTGAAGGGTTTCAGTTACGATCACAGCCGCTCCATCCCTCTCATGCCCCACAACAAGCACAGACTCACGCAGGGTGCCATGCAATGCAGTGTGCTGCTCTGCTCTGCCACTTGCTGCCCTCCAGCTGCTGCTGCTTGCTGCCAGCTGCCACCCAGGCTCAGCGCGCTCCGTGCAGGTGGGGGCTACACTGCCAGGTCTGGAGAAGCACCCAAAAGGCAGGGTAGCAATCTGCTGCTATTAACAGCCTCCAAGCAACTCAAGTAAGCTTTCTGCATCTAAGTACGCCTGTGCAGGTAGCAGTTAATCATTGATCTTATACCTGCCTGGGCTGGAAGAGTGACTATTTGAGTGCCGATTAAATGGATTCTTCTGAACTTCAGCAACAGCATAGATGGAAAATAAATCAAGCCACATGCTGCCACTAAAATAATTAAACATACAGCCACAGTATTGCTCCGCAAGATAACTGTAGTCATTTAAAATAAGCTCTATAAATAAATAAATAGATAGAAAACCCTCTGTGTAAACTGAATAAAATGTCCCTTCTCTTTTAGTGCCCAAAGAGGGAATGGCGTTACTAAGTATTATAAATATGCCATATTGTATATATTCCCTTATATTATATTTGATATGTTCTGTGTGGCCAGATGGATAGGAAAAAGTGGGATGATTAACTTCATTCAATATTGGTTCTGCCGAAGCCAAGCTCCTGTGTTACTGCTCCTATAGCTGTTTGGTCTTTTTACCCATCTTGGACTTTGCACTCAATTTCCGGGCAGAGCAAACTGGTTCACCCTTCTTTTGTGCTCTCCATATTTCTCTTGGGCAATCAACAGGTTCATAGAAGTATCTGACTGGCTGCAGGCTGGTTTTCTCTTCCTTTGCTTTTTTTAGCAAACATCTTCCTTTCTGAAAGGAATGAGGCTTTGCGTCAGGGATGTTATATGAAGTGTGTTGACTTCCTCTGCTCCTGAAATTAATAATAACAATTAACAATAATTATTACTCAATCCTTCAATGTGAGAGGTGTCCACAATATCCCAAACCCATATAATTCTGAATGCAGAAAACAGCCTTGTTTTACAGGGCCAGACTGAAAGTTAAAAACAACTGCAATATGAATTCCATTTCTCAATACTTAAAAGCATCCCTCACTACACGAGCTCCTACACGTTACCGGTGGACCCTTCATGTATCTTCACCTCGACTAGCATTCAGGATATGATTCTGCTGATACTGGAGTGCTGTCACCTTGCTCAGGTCTACATCCTCTTTAAAGGAATGTTAACATTCAAAATAACTCTCCGCAAAGAACAGCTGTCCCTGCAGTCTTTGGAAGACCATGTTGGCTCCAATGACAGCAGAAAGCAGGTGCAAGAACTGTGAGGTCTGCTAGTGGGATCTGAGGATACCTCTGTAGCTCAGGAAGCTCAACTGCTTCTTTGCTGGCCACCCAGCTTCGAACTCTTTAGATCTGCTTTAGGCTGCAGTATGAAAGGGGAGAAGAGGAAAGGAGAATAAAGAAATTGGTGTGAAGGTGGGTACAAAATTTTATAAGCCAAAGTAAGCTGAATTCTTTATTCTCTCTGTGATGATTCAGGCCCAGTAGGAGATGATGAAATTGATGAGCTCAGGCCGTTACATGTGTGGTGCTGTGCAAGCAGAGCCAAGCTTTCTGCTCTGTGATTTTATCTTTAAGCCACAGCTCAACTAAGAATATTACAGTCCCTTTTAACATCATCTCAAAATATTTTAGAAGAGGTACATGTGGTGTAACAGCATTACTATGGGTGCAGGCACTAGCTGCTACAATCAATGAGAAGAGCACATGTGCTGCCTCTTAAGAGTTCCCACAGGGATATTTTTGTTAGTTTGCTGTGTCTGGAAACCACCTATCTGCTATTAATTGTCCTGGGAGTTAAGCAATATTGCACACTGACAAAGCCAGCTTTGGAAAAAGCTGCAGCTTGTGAGTGCCACAATAACAGCCTCCCCCATAAGGATGTACAACCTCACTTTGTTCTCCCCGTGCCATTCTCCTTGATTTACAGCAATAGTCACCAATACTGAACTGTCCAACCTAACACTTTTCTGGCTGTGCCCCTTCCCCTCCTCTACACGTAATTGCACAGGGACCCTCTGTTTCAAATACAAATGTGGTACCAACACACGTGGTTCAAACTCATATGTGGTACCAACAAAATCTGTTCCTCTTCATGTGTCTTTTTCCTTCAAATCTGGCCCCATTTCAAGGCTGCTTTTTGAAAAATCAGAGTTTGCCTTCACCTACAGAACGGGCAGAGCAAAATAAAACTCCCCTGCCCCTCTGAGCATCTTCTCCTCTATGTTTCATGGGACAAGTTAAAATATCCTTAATCTGATCATTCAGAATAAAGGGGCTACCACTGAATGCTGGTTTTGGCAGTGCCTTTTGAAAGGGGAGCTTTATCAGCAGTTAAACAGAAACCTCTGAACAGTTTCACACGTGCCTTTGCGCTCTAAAATGTGCTACATTTAGACCAGAGGCTTCTCAAGTGGAAGGACTCAGCTCACCAAATCAGTAACTAACTTAACTGGTTTTATTACATTTCTATCTTCCTTGATTACCATCATATTATAGCAACTACAGGCCTGAAAAGAAAATACAAAGTCACTCGTACCTTAGGAAAACAGCCCAGATTAGTTCTGCTGCTCCCAGAACAGCTGCTTGAGTAACCTGAGATGTTGTTAGCACCAATATTTTCTGAGAACACTTGCCTGTTTACACGTGATTTTTAAGTCGACAGTGTTACTGTCAGTTAGGAAATGACAACTGTCTCTCTCCTACCTACAGAATGTTACAGATATTTTCAGCCAAATCCTGGTCTGTGTTTACCAAACAGACTCCGGAACTGTAGTGTTGCAATAGGCTAGTAGAGTTCAATGGGAAAGTCATTTATTTTACATAAAATTATTCTTTTCTCCTTTAAAAATATTTCATTTTATTATGATTTGGCAGTAATTTGGTATTCTTCTATTACGTCACATAATGATGGACCACCCTCAGGTATAGAACCTGATCAAACCCAACCTGATTCAGGCTCTGGGTTCAATTTGAAACGCAAAAGCAACAATGTAAGCACAGCAAGTTACATCTCTAGGTAAGAAAAGAATAAGAAGACATACGTACAGGCATCTGGGTTTCTTGTTTAATGAAATGTCTGTAAACTGCAAGGAAAACAGAAAGAGAAAATGTATTAATATTAAATTATCAAGTAGCTGAGATGTGGGGGTAAAATACATGTAATTTAGTCTTCAAAATCCCGTTTCTATTCACACCTCCTGTTAGCACTAAAAGAATATTCATGAAAGAAATTTAGAAAAAAACCTTCTTGCAGATTATTATTGCTCCAATTTATTTTGTTTTTAAAACTTTGTGGTTGGAATTTCTCCCCACTATTTTTATCCTAATGATAATCACAGTAAACTGCTAAGCAAGTGTGGGCTGAACAGAGATGCTTCACATAAGATTAAGCAGTACGGAACAATAAGAAGTAATTACTATGTTGAAGACAATTAACAAGGGACAGTGCTTGAATAAGCTGTATTAAATTAATTTTTTCTCAGACCCCTTAATTTTGCAGTGATAACATTTCCTTTATATGAGCAGCTAGGAAGCTTCAGCTACCAGCCCCTGGCTTTCCTGCAGCAGCACTCAAGGCTGGTGAATGAGAACAGAAGTGTTTCTTGCTCTTCCCACCCCAAATCTCAATATTAAGTAGGGACAGTGTAGTTGCAGTGTTGGCACAACTTTGCAGGGCTTTGTTTTTTACAAGAGGTTGGTTGACAGCTTGGTATCACTTTATCTAGCCCCTCTTTCACTGGGGGTCAGGAAAGGAAGCGCTTAATACCAGCTCAGCCTAACGCAGTCTGGGTACCGCCTGGCTTCTTATCATTGATCTCCTGTCAGTATCTCTACTCTGAGCCTTTGAGTATCATTTAATGAAGTCACTGAGCCAAGCAAATGTTCCCTGTGTCCCTGGTATTGTCCACACTTTGCAGATGGACTCGTGCCCAGCCTGACTTTGCTGTCATCTGTCTTGGATAGGAGTCTGGAGCCATCCCATGGTGTGCTTTTCTGTAATTACCTCCTGAAGGTCAGGCTGGTCAATATTTGGATGGGTGACCTGAAAGGAATGCTGAAGTCACTCAGAAAGCAGGTCAGCTGCCTTAAAATTCACTGCCTTCCCCAGGGAACACTGCTGAGCCAAGGATCCCGGTAAACACATCAAGAGTATGGGAGAAGATTTAATACTGAGATCCATCTTTACAGCCCCCCTCAAGAATCTCACAGACGCTGGCTGAGATGTCTTATGCAACATTTCAGCACATCTACATTTATTTGGCTCTTGCCTATAGGTCTTTGTCTTCCAAGTGGTTAGGGGAACCTTTGCTTTCCACCACTAGGTGCCTGTTTATTACAGTGCCTGATGAAATGCCTCTCATCTCACCTCCATGAGGAAGAGTGACTATTTAACACAGATAATACAGGGTATTCACTGGAATTGAAATTCACTGTGGAAGTCATGTGGATAAAACTTGCCACAAAAATATAATGCACTGTAGGGAAAACACCGAGTTTTAGCAGTAATAATGAGAATAGTTATTCTTAAAAGCAATGTTCTGCCAGAAGTGGTTTCTAGTCTGTGAAGTCTGATGTGGAATCTGCTCACTCTTCCTACAAGTCCCTGACAAGCAAGCAAGCTGAACTGCTAGCAGGCTTACATGTCTGCTGTGGGGATCCATCTCTTTCCTGAAAATCTTCACAATCTCCAAAAAACTGTCAGTATGTGATGCAAGGGAAAGTGTTTCCAGCAAAGCCAAATAGCCAAAGCTGGAAAAAAATAACAATCTGGCGAATATTTAATTACTATCTTCTCTCCCTTTCCCATCTCTAGATGCTCTCATCCTCTCTGTTCCTTTCTTTGTTCAAAGAGAAATAAAGTCTGGCTTAGGTGGAGTTAAGATAGGATGAACTATGCTTCTATGTATTGTTCCCTCAACCTTTTCCACACTGCTGCAGCCCCGAGAAGTTCATTAAATGTTCTCTGGCCAGTAAGTCTACCCATCTGGCCATCCCAAGCCAGTGCAAGACCCACCCTGCTTTTCATTCCCAGTTTACTGCTTCAAGTCTGACCTATTATTCAAAGTCCCACAGCTGGTTCTGCAGGAAACCACAGCAAGAGCAAGGATTAGGGTGTGTTTGGTCACTAACAGCACCGTGGTTTTCACATGGCACAGTGCCTTACCACCACTTCTACTTTTCCCACCCTTTGCCAGGTTAGCTGTTCTGCCAGGTTAATTTTTCTGCTGTATGACCACCAGGACCCATGAACTGCCAGTTCAGCATCAGTATCAGTAAGGAGGAAGGAAGCACCAGCCTTGTTTTGTGTGGCTTTGTGTAGCAGCAGCACTTACAGTTATCGCCATTCTTTCCATCCCTAATGTACCAGTTCCTGACTGCAGCTGTAAAGCCACAAAGCTGAAGTTTTCGTCTGCCTGCTGCCTTTGTTCTCTGTCCTATGATCAGGTTATGCGAGGTTACAAATCCAGATTGTTTTCCACACCACCATCAGATCATCAGAGCTCTAAGCAGCAAACAAAACTCACATGAGTGAGACTTTTCAGGTTTCAATACGAGGTACAGAATTGTTTGAAACTTACCTTTTATTGCCTAACACACGCTCCACGTGTGGCATGACAAATACGTGAAGTGGTGGTTAAAACATAAATAAACATAAGTCTAAAGAAATGTTGTACAAACCCAAACCTGTCTGGAGCAGCAATTAGCTTGTCTCACTGAGCCTACTCACATTCAAAGCTGAGCACTTTCCCCTGAGCGGTGGGTGACAATTAATGAAAGAACTTGCTGGCTTACCACGTGGTCACTGCCACCCGTGTGGTTGCACGCAATCTGCTGATTTTGGTAATACTCTAGCTGCCTTTCTGCCAGATCCACACGCTGCAACAGGTTCTCGATGAAGTGCTGCAGTCTGGCTTTTCCCCTCACTTCTTTTTCTGCCGCTTCTTCAAGGAAGTGGTTGAAAGTAACAACTTCTCTGTAAGACAAAAAGATTGCAGAGAGGTAACAAATAATGGGAGGGGCTCTGGTCTCGCTGCTGTCAAAGAATTATTGATGCTTCCCCCTTTCTTCATGGTGATTTGCCACGATGACTAATTACCATCCTCCTTTATTAAGGGATTTCAGCATTTTTTCAAACACTGAGTGAAGATCTGGAACTCTGAATGTTGAATTCAAGTTTATAGGCAGTGGGTTTGAGTGTTTTTGTCCCATTACTAGATCTCTTGCAAACAGTCTTGTTGGTCTGCAGGCCACTGGACAGAAATGTTGTTATCATTAAGCACCACCATTCACCTCTTGTAGTCCCTGGACGCAGCCACCTATCTGAAAACAGATCCACCTTCTCCTTTTCTATTTAGAAATGTGCCTGTCTGACCTGAATCATGAAGTGTATGGAATCTTCCAGGCTCATCGCAGTCTTACAGAAGGTTAATGTAGCTGCTGTGGTAGTTCCTAACTTAAAAGAGCTACTGTGGCCACTGAGCTCCATTCTGGTTGTAATCCTGCAAGTAGTTCCAAGAGCCGTGTTGGGATTTGGAACTAGTGGGAATATAGGAGATTAAGAGAGAATCTAGAGATGATCAGGCAAGGAGTATGTGTGTGGGAAGACCAAGTTTTAGGTCAGGAGTTCAGAAATATTTCTTGTAACACAATTGGAAGCAACAGATAGCACTGCTGACTCGGAAAGATCTCAGCTGTGCAGAAACAGAGCTCATTTGGAAGGGCTCTGCATACTGGTGATACACAGGCTGCCATTTGGGCCTCTTCTTTCAGGAGCTCTGAGTGGGAGACGTTTGGTTACAGTGAGCCACATATTATGAAAAATGGCAAATCTGGGCATGCAGGATTTCCCCAGTTAATAAAGCCTGGATAAACAGCTCCTACTCTGCCAATGAAGCCGTGCTTTTTTGCTTTGTACAGAACTTAGGGTGTGGGAGTTGGGAGAACCAATGCCTGCCAAACGAAAAAGAGCATGATTAGTTCATGTTCATTTGAAATACAGCGCCTGAGATTAAAAGCATTTTAAGCTTAAACTGGGAAATGCTTTGTAGCAGTAATAGCCTTTCAGAGCTTTGTTTGTTTATAACAAATCCAAAGCCTCTCTGCATTTCATCAAAGATTAACTCAGCATTGTTGCAGACAATTATTATCTTAAGTGTGCTGTTTTTGCCTTATGAAGTTAGGCACAAGTAGTCAGCTATGCAGATCTGCCATTTAGACTTCAAGCTGCATCAGTCTGTTCTAGACCACAGCGGAGAGCATCCATGGGTTGTACACATGGATGATCTAGTGGTAGGAATGAGCTATAAACCAGCACATATTTTTTTGGATGAGAACATTTGTGAATGTTAGTTTATATTAACTTACCCACAAAATCTGGCCTAAGAAATGGAGAGGTGCCTGCTTGTTAAGCTCTGCCAACCCTTTCTAGTTTTAGGGCTGTGACTGTGCTTGTTCAGAGTGACGTGGTAATAAAGAGCCATCAAAGAATGCATAGGAAGAAGCTAATCTAAACTCACAGAGACCATGTTTAAGACGTTATTGTCACCTCACTTACAGCACTGCAATTCCTTTCATTTCACAATTCCACTCTGGATTTATGAAGCTGATGGCACTCCAACAGGCTCCTCTTTGCAGTGGATGGGAAACTCAAAGGACAGAAATTTATTAGGGTGGAGAACTGTGCGTGGTCTGCAATGCTGCTGGCCTTCTAGCTGGGGCCCGTCACTATCAGACTGCGTAGAATGACAGTCTCCTTCCTGTTTATAAGCTCCCCAGAACTACTGGAAGGCTGCAATCAGGTTCTGAGCTCAACAAGTCCAACTCCCTCAACCTTTCTTGCTCAGGGAGGTGCTCCAGTCCTCTGATCATTTTCAGACCTGAAGCGCTGCCCTTTCTGTTTGGAAGTCTCTGCTACCTTAGGCTGACTGTTGTACATCTGCAGCACCTCTGCTATATTAAGGAAAGGTTATGCATTGCTATTAGTTCTCCTGGAACCCTTCTGTTCTCAGTGACACCTCTTTCCCACTCTGCTGTGCTCCTTCATTTTCCTCTGCTCTGTCAGCCTCCAGCCTCTTTTCATTCCACTGCATCCTAGCCTTTAAGAGCTCTGTAAGGTCTAGATCCTGCCACAGCATTTTACAAGTGGAGTACATGATGCTGCAGTTAGGACATATGTAAATTTCCTTAACAGGCAGCAGTGATTTAGTCTGTTTGCCTATAGTTTGCAAGACTTACATTAGCAAACATTGTGTAGCATAATGGTTTGTTGAAGGGCTATGACCAGGCATCAGAGAAAAGAGGCAGTTTCCTCCTTTGTCTCAGGAGCTGCAACCTCCCTCAGGCAAACTCTTTTAGGAGGGGCGAGTGCTCCTTCCCAGGGTGAGTAAAGCAAGAGGGAACAACAAACTATTGACTTATAGTTTGTGTTACCAGGGCAGTTGTTGGCACACGGACCCTGATGCTACTCTTAGTGTTTGCAGATAAACATGCAATACCCAAAGTAGATGCAGAGGCTGGGGCAGCTCCAGCTCCTTAACAACTGACAGTAAGGGATAATGGTTTCACACATTGCAACCAAACCCTCCTACAGACAGATAACACTGGTCCTGGGACTATTTACAGCAACTTTGACACCTGCAACTGCTCTGTAGGCGGACAAGCACAAGGCTCTGTGCCAACTCCGTGCCCAAGTATCAAATCCCTTTACAGAATTTGAATACTTTGAATACCTCTGCCTAAAGCGGACAGAGAAACAAATCCTTTCGTTATTGTACCCGAGGACAGCAGAGTTCCTACCAAAGCAAGTTTTCATTGTGAAAATATTTAAAGCATATACATTCATGAAGTATTAATGCCGCTGACCCGATCCATCATCCCATTGGCGTTACTGCCTAAAGGCTGGCATCTATAACTCATTAGACTGTGGTTTCACATTCCTGCACCAATATCAGCACATCTGATTTAAGAGATTCACACCTCCTCCTCTCGCTGTCCTATCAGTTGCACCCATTCACTGGGTTGTGGTCTAGATCTGAGCCCTGAACTTATTGGAGTGACGCTGTGAAGATTAAAATGCTTTAATTCACAGACCCATTCTGTGGGACACTTGAGCCAGTACAAGCAAGGGGGAGGAGGGGCAATCTCCTGAGTGGGAAGATGAAAGGAGGTGGGGAAGAGGGAGTAGGATGCCTGGAAACCAAGGGTTGAAGAACGACATCTAGCTGTGGGCATATTCTTAGAGTAAAAAGCAAAACTTCTGTTGTACAGCTGAAGCTTGTACTTAAAGGAAAACTGATATTTTAGAGAAAGCATCAGTTGCAGTGGTCTGTAAGAGCTAACTCTAAACCTCACTGTCAAGCTGTTATTTACACCAAATTTCATTAATTGCAAGTTTTCAGTGAAGGCAATGGCAGAAGTAATCACTCACCACAACAGCTATTCTGAAATAGCCCGTTTATTGCAGGCTGTACCTGAGCAGAGGCACAACCAGACAGTCTTAAAACAAGTGTATCAGACCGGTTAAACAAAGTACTGTCAGAGATGACAACTTACTGCACGTATGCCCCTATTAAGAGACCAAGTGGAATTAAGTCACTGCTGAAGGTTTTGCTGTTTTTACACGAGTTCCAGAAGCCAGCCTCTAGCTGTCATCTAGAAGAGGAATTTGTAGGTGGTTTTAGTTTGACTGGGGTGGTTTTTTTTGGTGTCTTATTCTATGCAACCTTATCCCTTTGGGGAAAACGTCCGTGTCTCAGCATTAAGATCACAGTTCTTGTGCTGATTTGCACACTCATTCATCAGATGCTGGACATCTCCTCTTGGGACACCTTTTTAAACTGAATGGTTTGTTTGCTTGTTGCTAAAGGCTTCACCCTGTAGCTATTTCAGCAGAACTGCCCAGAGTCCAGCTGAGAGCAGAACTTCTCTTTGGTAGCTGTGCCTGCTTCTCTACCAGATGTAGCTTTCATTACCACTACTGCCCTCCAGATAATTAAAAAAGGAAAAAAATAAAAGGCAGCTTTGGCCTTTCAGCATTCTAAATGTGATGAGGCTGCAGCACCTGCTGTAAGACTTTTCTGTGCTTAGAGTAATAATGCTTAAACAACGTATTGGTTTCCTTAGTGTGGTACCCACACCTGTCCTACCCCTTACCAGCTGTCAACTTTTTCCTCTAGAAAAGTCTCCAAAGAAGAAGTTATGTGACCTCATCTAAGATTTGAGCTAAAATTTCTTTCCCCTTGTGGATGAACGTATTTTATTTTACCCCCAGGCTGATTTATAGTAGCCATAGTCCAGTCTCTGAGATCTAGAAGTGCGTAATAATATGATTTATGGTTTTTGCATTTCCCTGTTCCATGGTATCTGGTAACCAGGACAATCACTGGAACCAAAGACCGCTTTCCTTCCTTAGGAAGAGCACGATACAGAAATGTTTCTGAGAGAAAGTTGTTTTCTTTTTCCTCCTCAACGAGGAAAGAAAGATAAGTTCTCAGTTATGGTGGTTCAACATCAGTACCACTTCTGAGAAAAGTTATCCATATTTACAAGGCTGCTGTAGGAAAAATAAATAAATAAAAAGTCCAAAGAAACTGATGAAAGCATTTATTTTTGAAGGTCAGCAAGTATCAGAGCAGTCCCTGAGGGCTGCCTTTGACTTTTCACAGTCTGCAGCAAGAACTCCTGCTTCTGCAATTTCCATTAAGCTGCCCTGTTTGGCTTTCTAATCATCTGGACCTCTTCCAGAAATCAAAGTTCAGATCCTCCTTTTTGAAGAAGGTCTTTTTGGCACACCGAATAATTAAACTTTTGAACACAGAAAGGAATGAATATATAGACAGGTCCCAGAAATTACTTTGTCATTCCCCTCATATCGCCCTCATTGTACCTCCATTTCCCCACTTGCTTTTTCCAGGAGGTCTCCTCTTCTGCAGCACTACCAAACACTTCCTGCTTTGTCTCAGGAAGCACGTTTTTCTTGGAGATCAGAAATGGTGCATTTTTCAGCATACCTTGCGTCTAGTTTGGGGAATGGTTCATATCATTTAACTTTGGGTATGTGAAGTTCAGTGTTCCAGCCTCATATGGCTGCTTACCTGAGGTCCCTCTCTAGTCTGCATGACCTTCATGGAGCAATTTCACACTGGGATACTTTTCTAGAACAAGTAGGGTGAATCATGCTGTGAGCCCATAGAGGGAACTTGGCTAGGTGGGAATATCAAAACTGCTTCAAACCATAAGGTATCTTCACAGCTTCCTTCTGCTTTCTTCCTCTCAAATCCCTCTCCCAACTCCCTAATCTCCACTATTATCTTTAGCTTCATCTTGAGTCCTTGAGATGTACTGTCTATGAAGATCACCTGATATTTCAGAATTCGGTAGTACTGTTGAATATCCCCTCAAGGAAGATGGGTTTGAACCCCACCACCTTTGCTGTCCATTCTCCCAAGTGATCTACAGCACAGCCTCTCCGTAATGACTCCTACAGATACAGGAGCCATCAGCACCTTTCCTTTCTAGTCCTTAGATTAAGCTGCAGGAAGGAGCGATGAAAGCCCTCCAAACTTCCCACACTGAACTCCTACACCACCTTCCTTATTTCTCCCAAGATCAGCGTCATGGCAACCAGCATCTCCCTTTGTGAGCTGGTAAACTGGTCTAGAGGCGTTCCATTACCAAGATTCTTCATTTGCAATTCTCTAAAATAAGCAGTGCCGCTCCAAAAAGCCTTAAAGGCTTCATCAAGTGCTGCATAAACTATGTAGATCACGTATAAATAATGTATCAGCTATCACTACGCTTTTCATGGCTGCATCCCAGACATGTTTTTGAGACGGACCAGGTTAGTCAGAATGACTCTGGCAGCTGGATCCTGGTCCTGCCACCGCCTGGTGTTGTAGTTTGCTGTCCAATCCAGCACTGCCTCCAGCATGGCTCTGCTGCTGCACAGCCCAGCTCCATGCATGGCACCCCTCGTGGTGCAATGGCTTCAGGGAAAAGATGCTACTTGGTTTTGCTGCCTATTTCCTACAGCACTGATCCAAGCATCTCTTCCATAGAAGATAATGGATCAGAGGTGTCAGCGTACATCAGACTATGTGCTGATGACAGCTCGTGTGCTTCAACCCCACGAAGCAGGGTCGCACAACAGGCACTAGCCAGTGTCAAAGCCGGTGGCCATGCCTCCAAGTGTGGAAGCCACCCGCTCCAGCCGTGCCTACCTGCCACGGCTTTAGAAACACCACCTTTGGCTGCTGCTGACCGCCAGGCCATTCCTACGCTTACACAGAGACCGAATCTTCCCTTGCTGCTCCCCGGGGCGGCCGGGCGCGCTTACAGGGCTCCCCACTTACTCCTCCTTGCGGTGCAGCTCCTCCTCAGACTCTGTGAGCCGCTGCTTCAAGGCCGCGATCATCTCCACCGCCACGTCCACCTGCCGGCTCAGGGCGCGCTCCCTCCGCTGCACCTCCTGCTTCTTCTGGGAGAGCTGCACGAAGGCCGCCCGCACCTCCAGCAGCTCCGCCGTTTTCTGCGCCAGCTCTTTGGTAAGCTTGTCGATCCGCTTCTCGATCGTTTTGTCCACGGCCTCCACCATCCTGCTGAACTTCTCCCTGACGTGCGCCTCGAACGAGGCCTTGGAGTCGGCGGCGGGCAGGACGGGCGAGGGGAGCCGCGAGCGTGTCGGTCCGGCGGGCCCATAGCCGGCCACGCAGCAGCCGGGGCCCCGCTCGGCCTCCAGCGCCCGCCGGCCCTCGGCGCTGCCGCTCGAGGCGTCGCAGCAGCCGGCGCAGGGCACGTACCGCGTGGCGCCGCCCGGCCCGCAGGGCTCCGGAGGCGAGGCCGGGCCCGCGCCCTTCCGCGGGGACGCGGGGCCGCCTTTGGGCGGAGCGCCCCGCTCCTCGTAGCCGTGGCCGTACTCCAGGTGCGCCCTCAGCGCCGACAGGCTCCGGAACCGGCTGCGCTCGCCGCAGCGCGGGCAGCGGAACGGGAGGCGGGGGCCGGCATCGCCGAGCGCGTCCTGCCAGGGGAAGCCGCTCTGCTCCGCGGCGTCTTGTTGCATCCCTGGCCGGTCCCCGACGGCAGGAAGCGGCCCCGGGCTCGGGGCGAACTTGCCAAACTTTCCGGCCGCCGGCTCGGAGCCGTCGGTCCCGGGGGACGCGGCCGCGGGGCCCCGTTGCCGCCGTCCCGGCCCTGCGGAGCGGCTGCGGGGCCCGGCCCCGTCCCGGCCGCGAGGTGGCCGCCGCGGCCGCGCTCAGCCGGCTCGGCGCCGGGAGCCGTTTGCGGCAGAGCCGTAAATCAGCCCAGCGCCGCCGCACGCACTCGCGGCCGGCAGCCGCCGCGGGGCGGGGAGGGGCGGAGAGCGGCGGGCGGAGACTGCGGGGATCGGGCGTAGCGGGCAGCGGCCGCGGCATCACCCGGCCCTGGGAACGGGCTGTCGGGCAGCGCCCGGCCGCGGGGAGCTGCGGGTTGCGGGCCGTGCCCGGCGCTGCGCGGAGCGGGACGAGCCGCCGTGCGGTGCGGGCTGCCCGGCCTGGGCTCCGGCTCGGTGCGATGGCGCCTGGCCTTGTAGCTGTTTCTGACCTATGTTTAGCGGGCAGAAAGACTGTTCCCGTTAAGGTGGCCCTAACTCACTCTCGGGGCTCCAGGCAGAGGACACTGGTGGTTTTCTCATTGCCAGAAGGAAGGTCTGCCTGGGCGCACTGCCCCACAGTTGGTGAATATGCTTCTCTGCCGATTTTTTATACCGCAGATGCACAGCTGGTGTTAGAAATCATAGAAAACGTGAGCAAAGCTGATGGTAAAGTCACAACCTTCTTGAGGTAGTGCTGAAATGCTCTCCTGGAACCTGGTGCCGAGGGCAGTGTGATGCAGGTTTATTGCTGTGGGAGAGAGCAGTGTGGTAACGTTTAAGTCTGTGCTAATTCATCTCTTCCTTGAATGCGGTGTGCAGGCAATCCTAAACACAGAGAAATCCACTGCATTGATAAGTGCCTTTGATGTGATTAAGACGTTCCCAGTAAATGATTCTCCAGATGGCATATCAAAGGAAGCTGCTCAAATAGCATTTCAGTGCTTCAGATAATCTCTCATGTGTGTGGGCTGGGCTGCAACTTGTTGCTCAGCTTTGTCCTGTGTCACCTTGACGGGCTGTGACTGCCCAGTTTGTCGTGTGGTACAGGAGGGATAGCTCTGAACCACACTCACCTTGGTCCTGGGGTTCCTGGCTGTTCCTTTGTTGGAGGAGAACTTCAGCAGGATCAGATGTACAGTTGTGAACCCGCTTTCTTAGCTGCTATCCCTTGTTCCATTGACTTCTCTGTTGTCTCCATCCTGCACTGCTTCTCCAGGTCAATGCTGATGCTGAGAGATGCAGATGGAAGTGAGGTTCACTCAGCCTGATGGGCTGCTGCCTGGAGCCCCATTCACTTCTAACGCTGACTGTAATGTGAGCCCTTGTGGTCCTGGGGATAGCAAATGTGGATGGCTGTGAGGGAGTCAGGTCAGCTGCAGGCTGACCTATGTGCAGCTGACCTATGTGGCCTGGATCAGTTACATCTGAAGTACCCAGTAATCCTCCATCCAAGATTTCTCAGGGTTAGCTTGTACTGTGGATGCTTGTTTTGCTGGATTGGGATTCTGTTCATCTTCTCCTGGGTGATCCCATCTGGAAGTACAGTTCAGTTGTTTTTTTCAGTAGTCATTGAGGAGCAATCTCACCTTGCTCTAACAATAAGTGTGTGTTCTACAGTGGAGAACGTACATCATAACACGTCTGAGCTTCATCCCCTGTGATTTAAAGCTGGGGTGGGTAGAGCCCAACACTATCGCTCACACAAAGCCCAGATGTACACAGCCATAATGTATGACTCACCTCTGAAATTTTGCCAGGTGCTGGGGGGCATTACCCCAGTTATTTGTATGCATCTCTTTCTTTCAAGATCTCTTTTAAACATTTTGCAGTCAGACTTCCAGAAGGGTAAGTGTTATTTCAGTGAAGCCTGCATGTCCCAGCCTGCCTGGTGCAGTGTGGAAAACCTTCACAGTGTTCAACTTTTTCAGGCAGTGATCTGTACTTGCCATTCCTGGTCCCATAGCTGCTGATTTGGGGTGGGAAACTGATGAGCAGACCTCTTCCTATGTAAATCATGCTTCAGAAGAGAAGTAATGCACGTGCTTTACTGCTGCATACAGATGAGATTTTGGGTTGGGCTCTGGCAAGTACCGCATCCCCCCTCACTGCGCTGTAAATCTGTGTGTGAAATAGGTGCACCTTTCCAGTTCCACTTGTTTGGATGCTGGAAGGTTCGGTGCTTTTCTCAGCGTTTGGGCATGAACTACACATGCACGTGTTACTTGGAGATGCTGAAACTTACCCACATTTAGTATTTATCACCTCCTCTCTTTTTTATTGAAAAGCAGGAATAAAATCTGATGAAAGACCTCAGGAAACCTGTAGGAGCTATTTCAGTGACTCTTACGGTAGTGGTGCTCAGACCAGGACTTGTGTTAGCTTTGTGAGCAGATCAATTCAAAGTGGATCAGACATACAACAAAGTTTATGTTGCTATCACAGACTCCCATGCCACCTAGCAGGAAAAAGACTCTGCAGTGCATTTATGGCAGAATAATTGAGCAGCACAGTACTTACAGCAACACTGAACCAAGAGGAAGAGGAACATACACACTGACTTTGTGTGGCTACCGAGTGCTGGCTAGCTTGTTGCTGCTCTTTAGGGGAGCCTCAGATCTGATCATTGAAAGTCAATTCAGCTTTTGATTATTTTTTTAAAGGTAAAGTCTGCATTTTCCAATGAGTTTTGCTGTCACAACAAGAAGAGGCTGCACGCTGTGTGGCTGCTCTTGCTCCTGCAGCAGTTTGTTGGGCCAAGGCTGACATCAGCTTCCAGCAGACTTTTGGATCTCTTTAGAGATCCTGTAGGCCAGCCCTGTGTGAAGCTTGAAGTTGTTCAACTTTACTCCTCTCTACCTGTACTGTTTCATGCTTTTCTGGTTAGAAAAGGAGAACGGTGTTCGTGTGGGTTGATTTGTGCTGTTCTTCCCATACCCGATGAGAGCTGTCAGGTCACGGCGGTTTGGCTGTGATGTGGTGAGATGGCTGCAGGCATATTTTCTAAAAGACAGAAGATTGAGGAGTGTCAGCTGTGGGCACGGCCTGCCTTCCAGCCATCTGAAGTTTTCCTCAAAAAAAAAAAGTTACTTTGGTTAGCTAGGAGACAAAATAAAATATAACTAACACCTCCAGAGAGAGGAAGAGCTGGAGGAACTTCTTGCAACTGTGTTGCTGTGCTGGGTTTAGTGTGCTCATTATAAAGGGGAAGAGTTGTGTGGGCTCACAGAGCTGGCAGAGCTAGGCTGGGTGCCCACTCCTGGCTGTGTTCTTGATGCAGCCCCTTTTTTTTGCAAATTATTTCTCCTTTTGAGGCTTCTCTTTCTATATAAAAACGGGGACACCCAACGTGGGCTATGTCGGACATGCTCCAGTGGGCAGTGTGAGCTGCTTTGGTAGCGGCCCCATGCTTGGACCTGCCTCTGTGCTGGATGGAGGCTGCTCTGCTGCAAGCAGAGGTCCCAGGGCACCATCACCCTGGGAGGAGGCCTTCAGGGACAGGAACATCTGAAGTTTCTGCTGCCTTTTCCTAGGGGAGTGAAAGTCTGAGCTGTAAGTTGTGAATGAGCACCAGGATGAGCGCAGCCCTGTAACACAGCTGTCTCTCTGCTCCCCAGACTGCTGTCCTTTTCAGATGCTCTGCAGGGCAGCGGCCCTTTGGCAACACCTCTGAGACCTTCAAGTCTGGTATGGGGACAGATAACGGCAGCGCAGAATCACAGCATTGCTGGTGACAGTAGGAACATGGCCACAGCAAAGTTGCCTTACTTAAACCAACTCTGTACAGCAAGGGAGGTACTTTCCAGGCACTATCTGTAGGATTAGCCAGCAGAATTATGAACTGAGTGATGAGATGATGGAACAGAGCCAAGAGGTGGGGAGTAATTGCTGTTCCCAGAGGTCTTCCAAAGTGAGATGCAGTCTGCTGCAGGAAGGGGTCCTTTCAGGATGAAGCTGTCCCACTTGGAAAAAAAAAATAATAATAATAAAAAAAAGCAGAGTGAAATACAGTAAAAAACATGCGAGGATAGCTTCTTTAAAGGAACATTTCACCCTACAGCAAAGCCTTTCCCTCATTGGGACTCGCTAAAATATAGATGTTTTCTCCAAAGGAGAGAAAGTACAAAGCACACCATCAAAGTGGAAGTTCAATCTATTTCATTCTGCTGGTGTTCTTTCTGCAATGGACACAGGATGGTAAGGAGTATCGCTTTTAAAACCTCATACCAACTGCCTTTCATGTGAAATAAGCCACACTGATTTCCTAACTGAAAAAAAGTATCCAAAAAGGCCTTAAAAAGGACTGATAATTGCCACCAATACCTAATTAGCTCGCTTGGTGACTAATCCTATGTGTTGGGATTTTTAAAGTCTTTTTCATTTTCATAAGCAAAGACATAAAAAGAACAGTGTTTAAAGACTATGGTGGCAAATTCAGTCCACTGCCATATCTAGGCCCTGTGGGAAGCAGTGGGTCTGCAGTTTGTCCTCTGCCACATCCCTGCTATCTGCTCTGGGGGCTCTTCACCTTCTGCAGCAAGGCCTGTTGTCAGGGAGGAGGGGGTCAGTCACTTTTACAGCAGTGGCATTCCCTTCTGTGTCAGCGTGGAGAGGCAGCATGGTGAGTGGCTATGTTCAGGGATGGCTTGTGCTGTGGAAGATGATATCAGGCCATTTTTATATGCATACAAACCAGAAGTAGGAAACTGTCCTGTTGGGTGCCAATGCTGTGCTGGTGCATCTGTATCAGATATAGAGAACATGCTGAGGAAGAGAAAATTCCATTTCTCCAGGAGTGTTGCAGAACTGTTTGACCTCTTTTATGGGCAAAGGATCCATTAAAGGCCGTGTGATAGCAGCTCACATCAGAATTGTCAGGAATCTGTCTTAAATCAACAGAACGTTGATTTAACAGAACAGCCTAAATCAACAGAATGTGAAAACAAAGCAGAACAAGCTGACAACGAACACTGAGTCAAACGGGCAAAGCCTCCACCTGGTCTGCTAAGATAGACATCAAATGTCACATAGAAATGCAGAAGGCAATTCAGGTCTGCATCTTTAATATAATCTGAAAATTTGTTGATTTTATTGGATGCTCAGGGACAGTTTTGTTTTGTGCTCTTTCCACCTTGATCCTCTTTCTAGGTTTTCTTGCAAACAGTTCATTTTCTAGTTCGCATTACACATGAAGGTCTGGGGTCCAGCTGCTGCCCTGGCAGATGGGCAGGTAGGCTGCAGGCTGCTGTATAAGCAAGACACTGAGTGGTGGGATTCAGCACAACTCATGTAAGCCAACGGGTTTCCTGAATGATGTAGAAAAGGTGGACATGATCTGCAGTGGAGGGGTGGGCATGGAAGGAAAATGGAAAGCTGAGAGCTCTTAGTAATGTTCTTAAGTGTGAGTGCAATGAAAGAGCATTCTCTCAGGTGTTTTGGCTTCATGGGCAGCATTCCATATACATGTCATAGCCCTTCTCAGGCTGTGAATGAGAAGAGCAACATGACTGCACAGCCAGCCTGAAGTCCTTTGCCTCTTCCACAGTAGACTGCATATGTTAATGATAGACCTCTGTTGGACACATGGGGCTAGCATAAAGGCAATGTGTCATTTGTCTCATTGCAGCCCTGCTCTCCTCTTGCTGGTATGAATCGTGGGAGTCCTGATTCACTGCAGAAACGGGCTGTTTTTTACATCCACTGATTGGTGCCAAATGGCTTATGTATAAATAAAGTCTTGTGTCATGCAAAATTAGGCATGAATTCATTGTCCTTCCAAGAACAGTTTTTTGTTAGAATGAATACTACCCTTAGTGGATCCTAAACCCACAGTGCTCTGAATAACATGAGGTGTCATCTTTAGTATTTACCACTTGAAGGCACAGAGTAGGGGCACTGGAGCAGCACTGGAGCAGGTTTAGCTGATGGCTTTATGCAGATTCTTTTCAAAAGAAGGCTCTGAGGTTATGATGTCCTCATTGATAGGGGCTGAGAAGTGCAAGGAACTTCTGAGGTCTAAAGATAAGTGCAGGTAGCAAGCAGGCAGCAGGCAGCACGGTGCTCTGGCCAATTACACAGGATAACAATCCATGGAAAAAACTGCAAAACTGCATAAATAAGAGATGCAGCTCTGGAAAATGCTGTGCTCCTGCCACTGCCACATCTGCAATGAAAACGTGAGAGCACATAATGTGAAGGATGTGACAGCTGATATAAAACAAGACAGCTGAAGACAGATGTTTTCACATAACTTCTCTTTCAAATAGTAGGTCCCAAAGACTGTGTGATTCAGTGCTTCTAGTGCAGCGTGAGACTGGGAACCGAATATATCCTGACTAAAGGAAAAGAAACAGAGCTGTGCAACATGGGGCTTTCTATCTTTTCCTCAGATTTCTTGCACCCAGGTGGCAGTTAGGTATATCCCAACAGATCCACCTGCACAGAGCAGAAACAGAACACCAACTGCTCCCATCCAAACAGGGCTTGCTTTTGTTTCCTGGGTCACTGACTAATTTGTATGTTATACTCACTTGAGCATTTCAGAACTGAGTTAGGGCACGTTCTCAGCTTCCCATTCTGTCTTGAAACCTTTAATCCTGTTTGTTGGGTTTTCTTTAAACCACGTGATTCCACTTAGTTGATAGCACACAAACACAGGATCTAGTGCTAGAAACGGCTTCCTACGACTCATACTGATTTTTAAAATAAGTAATTAAATATATGTATGTTTGCGTAGCTCATACACGCATCTAAGCATAACTAGTAGTTTTTATTCTTCTCAATTAAATTGTCTGTAAAAACATGAGGTGCTCTTTATTGTTACCATTACTTGTAATTTAAAATACTAACAATGACACAAAGTGTTGTCTCAGCTCATTTAACAGGCCATAAAATGGCTAAGAGGATTATAGAAATCTCTGACAAACCAACCTCAGGTGAAATATAGTACTCATATTTGCTATGCAACTGCTGCTTTTTCATAATTGTGAATAAATATAGGTTGTCTTGTTAGGCAAATAATGCTATTATTAGCAAGAAATGTTTCCATCTCACATTGGGAAGAGCATAGACGTAGTCCAGTTCCATTCCCTTCCTCTGGGTTGACTTCAAAGGGAGGTGAAGTAACAGAAAAAAGTATTTGGCCCATCCTACGCTGAAATCATAGCCTGAAATAGGATGAAAACATCCTGCCCTCTCTTTGAGTGTAAGGAATTAACAAGATCTCATTTGCTTTGCAGGATGTTTCTGTCCTTAGATCTCTCTACCCCAGGAAAAATATATTTTAGTCCCTCTTATGTGAAAATGGACAATTTTGATCTAACTGTTGAGTGATTCAACAAAAAATCCTCACCTGTATAAAAAGCTCTGTCTCTGATCCTAGGCTTGTCCCCCAGAAGAACCTTACGTCCCTGAATTTGGTCCCAGAATCCGCAGTGTGTGATGTGACAAATGCTTCCTATTTTGTCTCTTTTGAGGTCTCGTGGAGGTAAGTTACTTCACACTGCTGTGACAGTCTGGAAGGGAGAGGGAAACACCCTCTCCAGACTGCTCATAGGAAACTCAGAAAAACAAACAGAATGACACGCAGTCTATCCCCCCTCCATCTGGCCTCATAACTCTTCAGTACAGCTGAAGGAGAGCACTACCTTGTCTCCAAATGTTGGTGGCAGGAGAAAATACTGGCAGAGTTTGGGTTTAGGAGGAGGTTTGTGGAGATAAGGAGCTAGAAACACTTGGAATGGATTCTTTGGTTTTAACCGAGTGGTTTTCATGCTCTGAAATAGCATTTGCCTTAATCCTTCCTGTTTTGGCCCTTTGTTGGCCTGATCAGTTTGACGGATGTAACTAGTACCCAATGATGACTTAGAAAAGAGCAGAAGAAATGAGAGCTTTGTGGCAGGAAGTGTTACAGAGCTATAGATGCTTGCAGCCTTGTGTCTAACTGGGCCACTGTTGAGGTGAACCAATGGCATACTCATGAGAAACACTACTTAGGATAAAGTAAACATTTGTAGTAAACTTAGGTTCCTACCCATGTCCCTTTAAATATCCTCCCTGAGACAGGATCAAAACAACCTAGAAATGTGTGAAATGCAAAGAAATAGTGCTGATTTCTTGTGGGTTTGCTGGGCTTTCTGTATGGGCTATTGTGCCTCAGTTATTTGGGATGGCAGCCATCAGCCCAGAACGTGCCTTGCTAAGGGATAGTTTCTAGTACTGCAATATTGCAGTGCTGAGGGAACTCCAACACCTGTGGCTGCCCACCTGGTACCTGACGTTGCTCAGCCTCAACACCATGTAGCTCTGCCATTCCTCACTCCTTAGGTGCCTGTACTGTGGCACTTGAAAAAAATCAGACCAAATGGCAGATTCACTTCAAGCAGAGACCATTTGCTGTGTGTTGTGGGCTTCAGAGATTCTCTAAATTGTATTAAAAAAAAAAAATAAAATAGAAGACCATCTGCAAATACTCAGCTTGTATCTACCTTCAGACCACGGCCCTGCTATTGAGCTAGATGGAGAATCTCTCCTTTTTACTGCAAGATTATTGTCAGAAGTGGCTTACAACTGTTCTCCCAGAAATAGATGGTAGTTCTGTGGGTAACAAAGGCAAAGTGCTTTCTGTCACGATTTTCTCATATAGGAGTTTATCTTTAGATTTGCAATATTCTCAGAGCACTTATTCTCTGTTTCAGATTTGACATGACAAACTGTTTAAGTGATCCAGTGACTTTTCACTTGCACATGCAAGATGGAAAAATCATAACAAACTTGATGCTAAAAGTGGAACATCAAATGCTGTGTGAGATTCTCCTGTAGCACAAAGTGGTGACTTCAGCAGTAGGCTGCCCGGCCAATGTTTGGATGCAGCTGTCACAGAGAGGGCATTTTACACACCAAATGTCACCTGCAGTATATACATCAGAAATCAAAGCAGGGCTGTATGCCCAACAAAGAAACTTGGGTACAACATGAATATGATGGCACAGAATCTGTTAGAAAGCCTTTTAATACTGAATATCCTTCTAATATTGAGCAGTGGGAAGGACCTCTCTGAGTTTATTATGACCACAATTTGTGTGTGCACATAAAAGTCCCCATATCAGTAATGGACCCAAGTAGTCAGTGTCAAACAACTTTGAATTTGAAAGGAATTAAAAATAATGTTGGTCCTTCAAATTCTGTGAAGATAGGAAATCATATTGAGAAGAGAAACATATAAATTAGTAAAAGTAAGGAAAGGCTGATAAACTTATGTTTTATTAGACACTGCATTCATCATCTTCTCAGCTGGTGGAGGGCTTCTAGTTTGAAGCTGCCAACCACCTGTGAGGGTCCTTGTGCATCAGGGCACTTCTGAGGAACATGACTTTGCCACCTGCATGAGGACCACAGCTGAATCAAATCCAAAATCAGTGCCCTGGGTCTCCCAGGCAGAAATAGAGGAATAGCTGGGACTGGGCAACCTTGGCTAACTGTGCTTCATAACTTGTTTGCGCATGAGCATCTCGAAACTGCAGTTTGAAGTCACATGGTGTCATTCAACTTTTAACGTTCTGAGGTTTGAACTCAGAAATTGTTTTCCAAATTCACGTGGCTGTGGATTTTTTGCAGCTTGTGATTTCTGTTACAAAACATACTTGGAGAGCATTTATCCCATATACAGTGTCTTTAAGAGGCTAAAGTATATCAGTTGGGAGGCACTTTGAGGTGGGACTGACTTAAGGAATACTGGGCAGAGAGAGTTTCTGGACTCTTATCTGGAAAAAGGAAAACCAATTCCTTGTTCCTTTTCAGCCTTTTACTGTTTCTTTTGGAACTCCAATGGGAATATGAAGTTGTCATCAAGATAGTTCATTGAGGTGCCACAAGTATTACAGAAAAGCATCGCACGGAGAGGTGATCCCAGCGCCAATTGGAGCATTAGAGCAGCAGAATGAGGGCTGCAAAACGTTTACAAATGAAATTAGAACAGAAGCAGCTCTCAAGGTAAACCTAATCTGCGTAAACCTGAAATAATAAGTGGTTATGTTAAGCTACTTTGTCCTCTGTGTCTAATTGTCAGAGAAAGGTATGGGAGATGCATCCCAAATAATTGAGGCACTTGCATATTTTAGGATGGTGTGTTCACTGGCTGAGTCCATGACTGTCCTAGAGCAGATGTCTGCTTTCAGACTGCTCGGGTCAAACACAGCCTTTGAATTTTGCTTTTGTGAAACCTCAGCAGGTTTGGGTGGTAGCTTATTGCTGTTGGCTGGATGATGAATTTTCACATTACCAGTCAAAACTGAAACAGAAACTTAAGACAATAAGGTAGTAAACTTGTTTAATTTGTTTTGTAGGACTAAATGTTGGCTTTTTGTCCAGATAAATCATTGAGAAGACTTTAAGTGACCTCAGCTGGCTGAAATGAGGGAAGGAGTTAATGAGAGTAACAGCTGTGCCTTGTAGGTTAGCCCTGTCTCCAGTAGCCTGCAGGTAAATACCCTGAACTCCAGAGTGCCTGGTTTACCAGTGGTTTGCTTTTCAATTTACAACGAACTCAGTAGAAACCAGTTATTAAAAGCCTTGCAAATTCTTTTCCAGGTATCCAGTACAAATCTTCCTGTATTTCCATCCAGGTGAAACCTAAATAGGAATTGAATAGATTTCTACTGGCACACTCTGGTGGTATTCAAGGAGTAGGTGTAGCAAGCTGTGGGAATCAAGAAATTAAGACAAATATTGCAGTGCTGTCAAGAGTAGGTGTTGACATTTTGTACCTGCTGAGCTAAAATGATGAGCCTAGCGTTTAAAATAACGTAACGCTCATTTTAGGCAGACAGTGATCCATCCCGGGCCTGTTCGGATGCGGTGCTCAGGGACGGGATTTAGCAGAGGGCTGTTAGTTGGGGTGGTATGGTTTGCTTGTGGTTGGACTCGATGATCTTTAAGGTCTTTTCCAACCTGAGCGATTCTGTGATTTATTTATTTTTTTAATCGAGCATCTGACAGATGTAATGAATCATAAGGCTCGATTTTGTAAGGAGAAAAACCAATGTCTCTATTAAGCGAACACAAAGCAGGAGCAGATAGGCGCCCAGCTTAGGGGCCTGCTGGCATTAATGAGGCTGCAGCGGTGTAACTCGCAGTGCTTTCCGAAGGGATGCAGTTAGCTCGGTGTCAGCACAGCTGTGCAGGGCAGCAGTGCCGTTCTCCTCGCGCTGTTAGCACTCAGTCCCGCTCCGTGTCGCGGTTCATGAGGGCCGTCCCGCTGCAGCCGTTGCTCGGGACGCGCGGGGCGGGGCGGGGCGGCGGCCGTTGCGGAGGGCGGGAGTTTTGAATGGCGGCGCTGCCCGGGAGGATGCGGCGGAGCGGGACGGGCGCGGCCGGGATGGCGGGCGAGGAGCGGGTGAGGAACGGGCACCACAGCGGGACGGGGAGGAGGGGCGGGCTGCGGTGCGGTGCGGTGCGGTGCCGTGCCGGCTGCGGGGCGTCACGCGTGTCCCCGTCCGCGTGGTGCCGCGGGAGCCCGCCCGCCATACCCGCGGCGCCGGGAGATCGCTGTGCCTGGGGGAGACCTGTGCCATGGGTCTGCTGCGTTAGCTTAGTATGAAGGAGTGAGCCATGGTTTCCTATGGGGAGCGGCGAGGCTTGCTCAGCCTTTCTGGGCTGCGTGAAGTTGGACTCGTAATAAAAAAGCTGCTCAAATCAAAAAGTATTTGCTTCTCCTTCTGGAACGAGAACGGAGACGGGGCGGTGCTGCGATCGGTGCTATTCAGCATCTTCATCACACGCATTAGCTCTGGGATCAAGTGCGTTCCCAGCAACTTTGTGGATGACACCGAGCTGTGTGCTGTGATCCGGTCAGCCCCTGAGGGAGGGATGCCATTCAGAGAGCTAGGCAGGCTGGAGCAGTGGGCCCATGATGAGCTGCAGCAAATCCAAGTGCAAGGTCTTACACCTGGGTCGTGGCAACCCCCTGTACAAGCTGGGCAGTGTAAGGATAGAGCACAGCCCTGCTAAAGGAGCTGGGGGTACTGGTGGATGGTGGACTGGACAAGAGCCAACAATGTGCCATTGCAGCCCAGAAAGCCAGCCATGTCCTGGGCTGTATCAAAACAAGCATGGCCGGCAGGGTGAGGGTGCTGATCCTGTGCTTCTACTCTGTGCTGGTAAGGCCTCACCTGGAGTACTGTGTCCAGGTGTGGAGTCCTCAGTACAGGAGAGATGTGAACCTGTTGGAGCACATCCAGAAAAGGGCCAGAAAAATGATACGAGGGATAGAACACCTCCCATAGGAGGACAGGCTGCGAGTGCTGGGCTGTGCAGCCTGGAGAAGAGAATGCTCCAGGGAGACTTGAGAGCAACCTTTCGGTATTTAACAGGGGGCTCACTGACTTGCTGTCTTGAGATGTGGGAGAAGCAGCTGCTGTATGGCAGTAGGTGCCATTTCAATAAGAATGAAGCTGCTGTCTTTAGCAGAAGGGCTGGTAAACAGAACAAGAGGCCTAAACTGCAAAAGGTTTCTGAGGTGGCTAGAAATATAGAGCGTTACAGCTTGGGCTGTGCTGTGCTGAATGTGGCTTATGGACCAGAGCTGCTTTTCCTGTAGGGTTGGCAAATGGGGGTGGTTTGCAAAGAGAAATGTTCTGCGAGCAGATGGAAGAACAGCTGAAACATTAAGTCTCTTTAGATGATGGCATCAGGCCTTCAAAAGCAATAAAAGCCATTCCTGCAAAGACAGGAGGGAATAGCTGGTGGCTGTGCAGTGAGCTTCCACCTGCTGCTTGTGACTGCTATAAAGGGTTGCTTTCTCATGTCAAAGGCAGCTAATGACAGCGAGTCCCAATCAAGTAGAAAATCTGCCTCACCCCTTTCATGGGTTCTGGATTTCTCTGGTACTTGAGTTGTTGGGAAATTAATTCCTTTCTATTTCTGTTCTGGTTAGAGCCAATTGCCAGTACTTTTCTGTCAGCTGGAATACTGAACTTGCAAATTGAAATTATTGTACCAATTTCAGGCAATTGCTTATAGATCTGTCTGCAGAGCACTTGTTTTGACTAAAATGTATGAGCACTATACAGCTGAAAACAGATGATGCTTTCAATTCCAGAGGTAACTGGGACACTTCCTCAGTGTCAAAAAAGCCTCATCGCTGATCTGCAATGTGTTTGCAAGCCCAGTAGTTCTGGGTTTTCACAGCAGTACTGTGATAACCTGTTTTTTATGTGCCAGAAATATTGTTCTTGGTCCGGGCACATCATAAGGAAACTGTTATTGCATGGCATCTAGCACACCTTTGAAGGCAGCAAACAGCCAATGGCCCTTCACCTTCTGGGTCAGTATGGATAGAGCTGTTTGAAACGGCAAGTGAAGAATATTGCAAATTTATAAACGTTTCATGAAATGGGAAGAAGTTGATTTCCCAGATGTTCTTATAATACCTTAAAAATATTGGGTCCTTCAGAAAAACTGATGCAGTGACTGATGGACAAGTCGTACTTTGGGATGAATAATCATTGGGTGCATGACTGTGCCGTCAGGCAAGACATGGATGTAACTTCAGCATGAGACGAGCACCATCTGATTTCTACTTCGCAACCTGAAGCAGTCAAATGTTGGGATATTCTCCTTTTTTTCACATCTAGTTTGACGCCCCAATCATGTCAACCAGAAGTGAAAAATCGTGTTTTTCAACCCTTTTCAAGGTAGCCAAAGAAACAGATGTAGAATATTCCAGATATTTTGAAATAAATTATTGATATGATATTACTGCACTTGAAATCATTGGGAAAAAAAGTTACTCTGTAAGCTTTGTTCAGTTTGGCCTCACAGTGACCATAGAAGAGGAGCTTTACTATCACCCCATAAATGACACACTGAACCACATAGTTTTTTAGTAACTTTTAGATGCTGTGGTGAACTACTGTTAACAGGTGGTTTGAAATCTGCTTGTATAATGTATCAAATCAGTTTGATAATATTCTCTTTTGTGTGTGAAGAGAGAATTGTTTCGTGTTTAGTGATAACTGTAATGGCTGCATATAATTTAACCAGGGCTTTCTGTCCGAACTGTATGATAAATAGGGCTCCTTAAAAAGTCAGGGTACTTTCAGGTGGATTTATGCGTATTCTTTGTTGTTTTGCATATCTAGGAATGCAACATCCAAGAAAAGATGAACTTTGAAATCCGCATACGGGAAGGCATCTGTAAACTGCTTACAGTGAGCACACAGAAAGACCAGCTTTTGCAAGCAGTTAAAAACCTGATGGTCTGCAATGCGCGGATACGTGCGTACAGGGCAGAGCTGCAGAACCAAAGGGAAGAGCCTGTCTCATGCAGGACTGGAGGGTGGTGAGTAAAAGCTCTAATTCACATTGAACATTATGAAGAGGGCTTTTATGTGTGTCAGTTGTCTCGCACCGTGCACATACACGCTGTTGTTTTAAGTCATTGCTTTATAAGACTATTCCAATATCCTTCTTTAGAAAATCAAATACAAGTCATCTTTTTCTGGACAGATTTTATCATTGACATTAAACAAGTTCAGCTTATGAATATCAGTTAATATCACAGATGTATTTTCTTGATTACCTTTAGCATATAAAAAGGTGTCTAGCCTGTTCTTAAAGAACAAGACAAAATTATTCCAATCAAAATACACGCGTCTACGTTTTGTTCCTTCTGTTCCTGAGGTCTCTTTAATGACAGAATTATCATGGCTAATTGGTACCCTCTGCTGGCCACTTCGTTAACTACATCAAAAGAATAAAAGTACAACTTCATGAATACTAAGTCTGTTTATAACCAGTGTTATCATCTTATATTTCTTGATTAAGCTCAAGTATACGCTGTTTATTTGGATAAGGCTTTTTTTTTTTTCCCCAGTGGAATAGATTTTGGAGGCAATGTTATGAATTGTGGTGTGGAGACGCAATTGCTTTCAGGTTCTTTAATGAAATAACTGTATTGCAGCTCAGTGTAGAAGCTCTTCAAGTACATGCTTAGCTCCTGTACATTGTATCCCTAGGAATAACCTGCTATTTTTTTGCTTTCAGAAATGTATCATTACAAAGGAGAGAATTGCATTTTCTATGTCAACTATGATTATGAAAGCTGATTTTGAAAACTAGCATTTTAACTTGTGTAATTATTGCTTTTTCTTATGAAGTGATGACCTTTATAGTGATTTGGTTTTTATTTATATTTTTAATGACGGTGTGACATGAAATATGTATGTGTAAATTGGCATACAACTCTTAGTCTTTGATGTCTGTGACCACAGGATGGCACGTCTGTAACATGGCACAGATACTTAGTTTGTAAAATACCTCCAAGGTCATCCACCCTGTCCCAACTATCCACCTACCACCAATATTGCCCACTAAACCACATCCCATAGTACCACGTCTACACGGTTATACACTTCCTCTGTGGGCAGTGACTCCACCACCCCTCAGGGCACTGCTCTGGAGCTTGACTTCTCTTTCAGAGAAGAAGTTTTTCCTGTTATCTATCCCAAACCTCCCCTGGCACAGTTTGAGGCCATTCCGTCTTGTCCTGTCACTAGTTACCTGGGAGAAGAGGCTGACCCCTACTTTGCAATGACCACCTTTCAGGTAGTTGTGGATAAGGTCTCCCCTGATCCTCCTCTTCTCCAGACTAAACGATCTCAGTGGAGTTTTCTTGAAGTTGGCTGTGTTGTTAATTGACTCAGCTTAGACCCGTGTCTGTAGGGGGTCCTTTCAATCATCAGCAAAGATCATTAGAATAGATACAAGTTGTAGGGTTGTTTACCATTTAGATCTTATCTTTGATTGTACACTTGATAGTACACTTGCAGTGCTTTTGTACTTTCTGAGTAGTGGAATGTATTATGTTAAAACATAATCTAGATAAGATGATGATGTCTGAGAGAGTAAGTTCGGAAAGTGCTTTGGGATTTCAACTAATATTGTCCTTCTTACATACATTTGCGATCTGTTATTTCTGAAGAAGTCATGATACATTCTGTGATTAGAACCTTATTCGGTCAGGCCTTTTGAGCAGTGGCAGACAGAAGGATTACTGTTATCTATTATCAATAGATTATTTTGATTAAATTTAAGATTCAGGCTAAAGTTTACACTCTAGCTACTTAACAAGTGGTCTGCCTGCATGTAAGATCACAATTCTAACAACACAGTGTTTTGTAATTGGTCTCTGTTAATAGAGGAGGAAGCATTTCTCTGTAACCAATAATAGAATCAATAAATGAAGCTGCTTGTTCATTGATGTGTACAGAAGGAGAATAGTTAATAATGTATTTGATTCTGTTAGAGCCGGAAAAGGCATCAAAGATGAATTTACTTTTAATGCTCAGGTTAAATAAGCTTTGGAATAAAATCTTCTAGGGCATTAAGAAAATTGATGTGTACCTTCCTTCCATATTATCTTTGAGAATCTAATGACTCGTATCTTAAACTGGAGACCAAATCGAACTTTAAGGAGAATTCTTTGAAATGAGCTATTATATGGTACCCCATAATTATTTTATAATTATATTAATTATATAAAATATTTTAATGTTTTAAAGGTTGAGTTACAGAGACCTAAATGCACAGATCTCAGGCTTCTTTTTTTCTTTTTTCCTTATTCCTGTTTTGGCAGGTTGTCAGACACTGGGACAAAGGACCGGATGGCATGTAGGGCTAAAGTTGCTCTATCAGGTAAGTTGCTGGGTTGTTGCTTCACTGTAGCAGCCAACTGACAGGGCAGTATCTTGTATTAAAAAATTACACAAACATGATATTTTTTTAAAGCTATACTGTGATACAGGGGCCATAAATCCTCTTGTGCTTGAAGGTGTCTTATGCTTTGAAGTCACAGACTTGGTTATAAAGGTCCTACCTCACATTTCTAGTTTTCTGTCGGGGTCTTTCACAGTGGGAAGTGCTTTTTTTTCCCCCAGTCATTAAACACTGAATACATTTCAGAGCAAAGTGTAAATGAGCTGAATGTGCTCCCCAGCCCCAAATTTGTGACGACCTAATGAACTGAGGGCAAAATTGTAGCCACTATACAAATATTCTTTAGTTAATGTGTTTAACTGCTACAGTAAATGTACAGCACTGTGGCTTCAATGCAAATAAAGAACATTTACTGGTGATTTCTGGCAGGATGGTACACAGATTCCTAGCCTGTTAACAGACTTCTGTGCTATGGGTTTATCTGTGCTATATTCAACATGCCTGTAGTTACTCATTACATTTGCTCTGGTAGCTTGGCTAATAGATCTGTTCATGCTCTGTGACCTGCTGCGCTGAAGATAAAGCAGTGTAGAAGGGCTTCCTACTTCGAACTCTTTAAGTTAATTCTGCATGTTTTGACATATCTTTAGGAAAGGTAACCTCTAGTGGAAGAAGAATGATAGTCATGTGGTATAGTAACGTTTTCTGCCAACACAGCTGTTGCAGAGTGTAGATCTATCTGTCTTCCGTATGGTAGCTGGATGAAGGCATCTGTCTGCCTTTCTGTCTGTGGTTGTACCTGTCACTGGATTTGTAGAGTTATCTGCTGTGAAGGCTGTTAAGATAATACAATTCTGTTATCTTCAGAACATCAGAATTGCATAATTATTTGGAAGTGAGATATGTGGTTAGTTTTGATGGTACAAGAGGATACTTGCTGTTATCTGTGATCCTTTAATAATTTTGTTGTGTTACTAATATGATGGTTCTCAAATTGGAGATTATGATCCTGAGGAATATGGCATGGATTGTGGTGAAGAGCATCAGCTACCTTTTTCTGAGCTGGAGTCTGTGAGTCCTGGGATGCTGCCATGCCATGTCCCTCTTTACATGCCATGCACCCTGGTCAGGTACATCTTACATCAGAAAAGCCTAAGTGGTTTCTGCTTAGAGATCTATGTCTTTTAGAGATCATCTGTTAACTCCTTGGTTTCTATTCCCTGTCTGGAAAGCAGAGAACTAGGGTATGTGAGAAGTGGATGCCCCGTCCTTGGAGGTGTTCAAGACCGGGTTGGACAGGGCCCTGGGCAACCTGATCTAGTAAATGTGTATGTTTGGTGGCCCTGCTAGGCAGGGGGGTTGGAACTACATGATCCTTGAGGTCCCTTCCAACCCGGGTAATTCTGTGATTCTGTGATTCTGTGAGAAGGAAATGTGCATTTAGTGAGGGCAGGAGACTCTGGGCAAGATTTCCAGTTGGGAGATCCTGGCATGACACACACACACCTCCCTGCTCCCTCCCTGCATTGTCTTATGACCCATCGTCTTGTGTTTGGGGAGCATGACAGATCAGGTCCTGTCTGCTTCAACAGCTGCAGTGTGCTCACATCTGTAGCGTGCCATAATCCATCATGCCCTGTCTTTCCCATTATTTGGGAAAAGACTGCACTTCTCTTTTGTGTTGTGGCCCTCCATGGGTTTGCAGTTGGAGCTGCCCAGCACGTTCAGAAGGCACACATGCTTGTGTGCCTGCCTTGCTGAGAGAGCAGTTGTGAGCACAAATCGCTTGAATTGCAGGGTGTCGGGACTGAATTGGCTGGGAGAGGCTGGAGATGAGATAGTGGTAATAATGTGTCTGGACATGTAATTTGAGAATTGATGATAAAGAATAGATTTTTCTTTAGAGGAAAGTAATCCATCTGTATATTATTGTCACATGGTTAGTGTAGGTCAGAAGATTAGGCTGTTACCAAGACGAGGAATGATCATGTGGCTAACACCAAAAGTTCAGGAGCAGCTTTGCAAGAGCACTGCGGAGTGTGCTCTACAGGAAGCAGCTACCAGTATGTCAGATAGCAAGTGGGATACGTCCCCAGTAGGAACATTTTCATCCTTTTACCCCATGCCTGTGAATAAATTGTGACGTTTGTGTCTTACCTATCATTTACTTTGTCAAAAGGCAACCCATTCAACACTGATCAAAAAGCACAATCGTAATTTAAAGTTATTCCATGGAGTTCTAATGAATGTCGAAAGGAGTCATTGTCTTTAAGAGTGATTAACTGTAGTGCTTGAAAGTTATCCAATTTTAATCCACAGGGCTTTACAGCTAATTGTAGCTGAAATTAAGAAGTGTGAAAATTGATCGTTGTTTTTGATAAACTGCAGCTTTTTCAATCCAAGAATGAATTGAAAACTGATTTACAAGCATCACCTGAAACTTGTAGATGCAATTGTCTACCTACATCTGGTGATTTTTTTCCACTAAGGTGTAGATTTTTCAGTTAATATAATATTGAGTGCAGCATAAAAAAAGTAGTGTTTATTCTATTGCTCTAATTGTTCACAAGAACTATCAAGTGCCTTAAAACTGTTGTTTGAGGTTTGCTATAAACAAGGATACAAAAAGGTTTTTATTGCAGTTCTTTAGTGGCACATTTATGCCTTTTGTTTTAGGAAAGAAAAGTTCAGTACATGAACTTTTTCCGTGACGTACGTTTATATTTATTACATCTACATATATGTATGTGGAGTTTGAGAGACTTCTGCATCTGCTTTAAGGAAAGCATTTTTTATCTACTTCCCTATTCTAAAAATATTTAAAGGCTTTAAAAAATGCTTGCTATGCAAATGCGTCTTTAGAAAGGCAGTTTCAGAACAGGGTGATGCATTTTGTTGGGGTTTTGCTTTGTTTATAGGAAGTTGTGGCAGTCCAATGCTTACAAACCAACAGTTCGTTGTTGAGAAGTCATTAGATTTTGTGAACGTTTCCAAAATTAGATGAGTTTGCAAAGACTGTATTTATGCAGCTTTACGCAGGTCAACTAGTTGAGTGCATAAAATCCTGCAGGAATACCTGACAAATAATCTGTCGCCAAAATAGCACTACTGTTTTGCATACTGTACGTGGATTTTTCCATTCGCCTTCTGTGAAGATAAACACAGGAGTCAGCAAAGCTCCTGCATAACAATATTAAAGATTTTTATCGGTGGATGGCTGAGGTATTGCTGTTCACTGCTGCCATCCTGTGTCATTTAATATATTGCATGTGCCTTTATACAGCACTGTGTATTTGAGAACCAGCTTTGAATTTATTGAGCCCTCACCGCATTGATCTTTCAAGAAGGGACTGGTAAGGAACTTTATCTAAACTTGTGCTCTCAAAGCTGGAGAAGAATATAACTCAGTATTGTGCAGGAGTGGGTAGGTAAATGGGAAAGTTCATTGAAGAAGATACTTTCCTAATGTTAGAATGACAGATAACTTAAATTAATCGTTCTGTAATTGCCCCTCTACTATGGTCCTTATGTAGAAAGATATTTTTATGTAAGCAAACAAACTTCAGTCTTCCCATGTCAAATAAGACAATTCTAACAAGGAACTTGATTACTTGATTTTCTCTGTGGGTAGTAAAACGGGACTTTGGCGTCTGCAATAGAAGCATCTCAATCTTTCCATTCAAACAGGAAGTTTTTCTTGCAGTTGGATGAGTGGTTTCCAGCACCAGACGAGCAGGGTTTCAGCTTATGTCTTTGCATAATCATGGACTAAAATACCTCTCATAACTGTGCCACTCTGAAATGTTACTCTTAGGTTCTTTCAAATGAGATTTCAAAAGAAATCTTTATTCTGATACAATTTATAAAAGCAGATGACTCTTCAAATAGGACTAACTGATGAATTTGACACTGATAATAAATCTGTAATAGTTATTGTTCATTGGGTGGATGGCCCTATTGCCTCCAAACAGTGTGAAAAGGAAAAAACTTTGTATTTAGTGTTGAACTCTGTAGTACAATATTACCTATAACTTAATTTCCCTATTTTTTTCCCCATTTAGATATTCGAATACCATTAATGTGGAAAGACTCTGAGCATTTCAACAATAAGGAAAGTATGTATGATCTATTGAACTGATATGATCAGCAATTAGTTAAGCCTATAAACTGGACTTACCCATCCAGTTTTCATACTGATCTAAATCTGTTTTGTTCATCTGTTTTACTGTGCTGCATTCCGTCTTCTAACTGGAAGCTGTTGATTGTAGCAAGTTGAGAAAGTTCCCAGTCATGTGGCTGTATGTTAAAATCTTGCCTTTCCAGAGGTGAACCTCCAGAGGAAGAGTAAGGATAACATTAACTAAATAGCTGAGAAAATTCCAATTAAACGTGATGTTCTTTCTCTCATCTGCACTCAGGAGAGTAATATTGAAGGCTGTTTCTAGTGAGAAATTTAAATGAAAGTTCTCTATTGCTTTTGAATGGATTATTGGATAGTCTTCAAGTACATGCATTTTGCTATGTCATGGAGATTAACCCTAAATCTGTTCCAGCTGTCACCTGGCATTGATTTCACTTTGATTTTCAATAGGGTCAGAGGGGCTGAGGCAGGCAAAATGGTCTAATCCTATATAGACCATTCATAAAATGATATAGACGTTGGATCAATTCTCTGTTTGCCTTAAATCAATTTTATTAAACAAAATTACATTTCTACTAACATTTCTGACATTGTTAGCACAAACTGCTGCAGGTTATCTTACAAAAAAAGCCCAAAACATTGAGCGGGGGTGGGTATGTGAATGTTGAACCTATGTGCTAGCTTTGGAAGTTCAACTGTCATAAAATCCTACAATGTCAAATTTAGGGTGGGAGTAATTTGAGGGCAGCGCCTTAGAGGCTCAAATTACCAATCCTTCTATGTTGTTTACTGGGAGCATTTAGTATTGTGATGTGCAATGTGCTAATAAAGCTTTTCTTTGGCTCTCCCCAGAATCACAGCGCTATGCAGTGTTTTGTTTGTTCAGAATGGGAGCTGAGGTTTTTGATACAGAGGTGGCAATTGTGGATAAAGCAATAACAGATATCTGTTTTGAAAATGTAACCATATTGTGAGTATAACCTATTTATGTTGAATGAAGTACAAATATCCCTGTTTTCTTTTGCAAGTGGGTGTGATTATGAATACGATTGGCTGAGGTCCTCTACATTTTTCTGTGGGCAAAGGAATCTGTAGCATTTCTCTTGATTTCAGTGGTTGGTGGGTGGACCCCTCTCTCTGGAAAGCCATATTTTTTTATGCACACATTGATCATGATGGTAGATACATCATTTAGCTTCATTTCTTTCAGTTTTGTTTTGGTTTTTTTTTGCCATGCTCAAAGATTTTTCTTTAAATAAGGAGATCAACTCATAACTCAAGGACAAAATTACACCAATGCTAAAAACTGGAAGCACTATAAAAATGCCCTTCTGTAGGCATGGGTGTTCCACCCAGTGTTTTAACTATTATTCTGTAGAGCAGGCTGTGGTCTCTTTTGATGTTCCATAGAGCCACCGTTGAAATCAGACATTTATTGTCCACACCTCATGTTCTGTTACTCTCATACGAGCATATGCCGCAGCTACAACCCTCATAGTTGAAGAATACTAGACAGGAAATTATCTTTAAATAAAACCTAGAAAAGAATAGAAAGGTGTTCACATATACTTTTCTGTTGCTTTATACATTTTTAAGAGTCATGAGAGACACTTTATGATTTCTGTGAGGGTTGTGTTGGTTGGTGTGTGTGTGTGCATTGCTTTATTTTTTATATTAGCAATTTAGATTGTCTCCTGAGGAAGACTGACTGGAAATCTAGAACTACTGAAAACTTTAATTCGAGATCTTAAAAAGTGAGTAATTGAGAAAGCATGGATCGGTAAATCAGGCTTTCTTTCTTAACACTTGCTCAAGCTTAGAGGAAGGGCATGGATTTAAATCTGCTGCTTGAAAGATACATCTGTTCTTGGAGAATTTACCATAATGATTTTCTGTAAAATAATGCAGAAAAAGCTCTCAAAATTGCCTTGTGCGCCCAGAGATAAAGAAGAAATTCTTTAAAAGCCTTTGGGATAATTTCCTTATGAATATGTAGTGCAGGATTTGTACCAGAAAGATGAGGTTAGGCTTCTAGTTTGATGACTCAGCTCAAGAACGTTGAGAGCTGGTAGAACTGAAAAGAGACAACAGGGTGTGGGCAGAAGAACACAGCAGCAGATAGATATTATGAATGACAAATTTGTTGCTTGTGAGTGAAGTAGGATTTTTTTTCTACTGATACGAAGGGGGTGGGTACAACAGTTCAGTCTGATTTGGGATCATAGGCATGATAGGTTTTCAGTTGTGTTATTTCTGAGTAACAGTAGAGGGCAGATTGAAGTGTGCTTGTATGTCTTGCCTGTGTATTTCCATGAGTGGTGTGGGTTTTTTCTCCAGTTTTTAACCTAAACGTTGAATTTCCTGTTTGCAGTTGTTTATGGTTTAATTATAACATCCATCTCATGACTTCAACACTGAATTACCACTGTGTACTCTAGTCTTCAATTCTGTTTTAATGTATGTCTTTCCCTGAATCTGATGTAATTCCTTCCCTCGATTAGCAGTACATGTTATTTAATAAATATATTGTAGCAGCAGCATTCCTTGGCTAGGTGCTCGATTCACTAACAAATGCTTTGAAACTTTCTCCCTACCCCTTCCAGTGATGAAGCAGGACCAGATTTCCAGGTGAAGGTTGAAGTGTACAGTTGCTGTACAGAGGAGTCTTTATACATAGCAAACACCCCTAAGAAACTAGTAAAGAAGCTTAAAACATCCCTCAGCAAAGCTACAGGGAAGAAACTCAAAGCCACGCTGCAAGAAGATGACACTGACTCCATTTTGCTCTCTGACCCAATCATCCAGTAAGACACACATATGGGTATTCTGGTTTTATTGTACTTTTTAATAGAAATAGACCAAATATGTTGTCAATATTTGGAAAATTGCCAAGAACGTGATTATTTATGTACTTAACCAGGTGGAAAAGAATTTACATTTTAAATAGGAAATGAGGAAGTAGGTGTGAATTCCAGCTCTGTAGCTCAGCCTTGGGGCCCACTTCTGATCTTTAAACACATGAGCAGACCTTATCTTTCTTCTACACAGTTGGTAAATCCACTGTTATTTGCAAATTCAGGAATACTTCAGTTTGATCTCTGGAGAAAATCAGGCCTGTGTGATGTGTCTGTGGCACTCCATCCACCCCCTCCTCTTTCCCTTACCGCATTCACTACATGTGTCAGTTTTGCACCTAGACAACGTTGCTTTTCAGAATGGTGGCCATTTCTAAAAGGTGGGTTCTGTGAAGTAACAAACAGGTGTGTGGGCAGGGGAAGCCTCTCCCCTAATGGAGGTGATAGGGCTGTTGTGCTGTGTATGTGGGGGCTGTTCTGCTTTCTGGCTTTTCAGCAGGTCTCTGGACTGGCTGGGGCATTTTATAATTACTTGCTGCTTAACAGGAGTTTCCTTAATTGGCTTCAGCACAGAACATTTTGAAATGACTTATGATTTTCTGTGTTCGTAGTAATAAATGCTCTTCTCAGTAATTCAGTTTCCTTTTAAAAAATGATCTTAAGTCTTTCACATATTTTTAATGAAGTGAACTGCCTACTGATATTCCCCAACTACTTTAATTTCATTGTGGTTTAAGCAGTCCAAGTAACTGCATTGTACCTGCTGCACAATAGATTTTTAAGTTTTATTTTTTTAAGAAAGTAAATATTACAAGATATTGCTTTCCCTTTATTTTCTGATGGCTCAGCAGCAGAGCATCCATGTGTCATTTTTGCCACGTTCTGAGAAAAGCCTTAGTCTTGTTTTGTGTGTCTGTTTGCCTGGATTATAAAAGGAAGCATTAAATCATGGTTTATCTTTGTTGAGCTCATTTTGTTATATACTGACACTGGTGTTTCAATGAAAAATACACATCCAAGATGTCTTAGCCACAGAGCAAAGCAATTTTACTGCTAACTGTGGAGTACCTTCCACCTAATGACAGTGTTTTTTAAGGTGCATCATGTCAGGTGGCTGTGCTTCCCTCAAGCTTTGGCTGGTTGATGACCTGCTGCCATCAGGTACAGTTGGTTTCAGATATAAGCACAGGCTTACGTGCTGGCCATGCCCACTTGAATATAGATTGTCTGTCTTTTAAGGAAGAAAAATGAGTAGGCAGTCCTCACTATTGCCTCCTTGCTTGGATTTTGCTTTGGGTTTCTCAGCTGTAATTTTTGGTATTTTACTTTCTTCCATCTTTTTTTTCCATTTACCATAAGTCATCACCTCACCATGGCTGTTCTTTCCTTACCAAAACTGAATCACCAGTGATGTGTTTACTAATGGCTTTGCTAGGTGATTAAAAAAGACTATTGGGAACAAATGTCTTACTGCAGGCAGAACACAAGTTGTCTTTTTTTTTTCTTATTAAATATCTCCTCCCCTTGAGTTTTATATTATGAAGACCTTGGTAACGTAGCCCTTGGAGGTGAGGAGACTGCATCTTTCAAGTGTTCTTAAAGAATGATACCAGTCCAGTCTGTGAAATGAAACCACGACAGTAAAAAGGGAACTGGCTGTATTTTACCAACACTTTTCCTCTGTAGATTTCATTTGTATCGGCTGTTTTCCTCTCAGAGTGCACGTGGGATGAAGTTGTCCCTTTTCCAGTAATTCTGTGATCCTCCTGTGCCAAACTTCTTAGCTTAGAAGTTAGAAGGCTCCCTTTCAGCCTCGTAATTTCTCATAAAAGCTTGATGACAAACTGTTTTGAATGGTTGCTTTATTTCTTCACATCAGCTGTACTGATACTGTCTGCTCCTAATTATCTGTTTTCATTTTTTATGCAGTCTTTTGCCCACTTCATTTTTCCTGTTGTTATTATTATTGCATTGACGTTTGGTGCAGGTATAGTGCTGATCTTCAGAAGTTGTGCTTTGAAGACGTGCACATTCTGTTAGCTGGCAATACTGGCCTACATGGGGGCCTGCTGCTGGTGCCTTTCATGAACTTGCTCTCTGCTGAGCTGGAGATATGGCTTCTGTATCCTATGTTTGGAAATCCGCATTGATATTTTGCCAGAAGTACATATTCTAACCTAATGGCCTCCTTTTTATTGCTGGGTTTTTTTTAGGACCTGATGATGATTTTTGTTTTTACCTTTTATTATATAAGATACAACTGGAAGCTGAGCATATTAGGTGTTTTTGACTTGCACAGCCTCCACTCTGCATCTGGATGAGTGAAATAAGGTAGTGATTTCTAACATTAATGTTCAGGAACAGGTTCTGGAATCTGAGCTGTGTGAATCCAGTATGCATTGATAGGAGTGGTGCAATAGTTACATTTCTCCCCGGTGTCTGTGTTCCACTGTCAGTGCTTCTGCCACTTGATGGGCAACTCATCCAACTGTGAGCCCTCACCATGCTGTATGAGATGCAGTGGGCAGATTGTTCATTGCTATTCAGAGAAGCTGCCATTTAAGGCAGTCAGCTAATTCTGTCACATGTACAGGCAAAGCACACTCAATAATCCTGATTAGCTTGTTAAATATAAGATAGAGTTGCAGATAACTTTTCTGAATTATATTGAAGTTGGCTGAAAGGGATGACTGTTCTGTTTCAGGAAGAAAATATTACTGGGAAGCATATTTTAAAAGTGAAGTAGCTGTTTTCTTGGCAAGGTTGTTGTGGTAATTAGTCATGCTTTAGAAAAAATAACTAAATCAGCACAGAAGTTTTATCCGTGAGAAGAAACTGAACTGCTTTGTACCATTTAAATAGAGCGGTAATGCTTAACTGAATAGCAAAACATAATCAGCGGGGAATCTTTTGTTAGGGAATGGTCTACAGGGAATATATACAAATGTTGATGAGTTTTTGTTCAGATTCCTCTCTGAATGTTTTATAGAGGTGGTTCTTTGCCCAGAGTGCTATATCATATTTAGTTTTCTATGTACTGCTTTGAATTAGATGTGTAACAGACCTCCCTGCTAACCTTCTGTCTCCTCTCTTTCATTAGGGTCAGGGCTGGGTAGGCATCTGATTTTAAAGCTGTGTGCCCTCTCTGCTATTAGGAAAATTAACACTTGGAAAGTATGAGTATTTATTTTCTAGTGATGTCAATTCAGTGTCTTACCATCTTTTATAGCACTAAGGTATCTTACGCAGCACAGAAGGTTTTTAAAGGATTTTATGCTTGACTCTGTCAGAGAAAGCAATTAGTGACTCTTAAGTGGTTTGTTTTCGTGTGAACTTTGTTTAAACTGCCATTAGCCAGGTGGAATTCTTACTGCATTGCTAGACTGTAAATCTGTTACTTTGTCTTAAGAGTATTTGGGGAAAAAGGTTAAACATGTACCAAATTTACACCAGTTTATTCCAAGAACTGCATTCCACATGCACTGTGCTGAATTGCAAATGGGATTTTTTTTTTCAAGTTTTTTTTCCCCCCCCTAGGCAAAATCTAAACCAAAGATATAACACTGTGATACCTGTAAGCACAATAAGTGAAAGAGTCCTTTGTGCAGCTGAACTGGCTGTCCTACAGTTTCTACACAGATTTCTTTTTCATGTGCAAAGAAACAAACTATTGGGTGCTATTCCTTATAAGTGTGTGTGTGTGTATACCCAACTTTAATGAAGTCTACACAGTCAAAGCAAAAGAGCAGAGCAACCTGAAAAAGCAGTATAACGATTTTAATTTTAAAACTTGTGTTTTCAGATCAAGTTCATCATCTGTTGTTCTGTTGCCTATAGTATTTGAGTTAGGCCTAGGGTTGAAAGCTGCAAACCTATCTCAAGTTACTTGGTGTCTGAGTGGAGAAAAGAGATGCTGTTAGTGACCTTGGGCTGCAGGAGGCTTGCAAAGCACAGGCCTTATGTCTGGGTTTGCCAGTGGCTGATAGATAGCTGGAGGGACTGAGCTGATGGGGCTGCATGGTGTGGGTCTGGAAGTCATGAGGTGACAGGGAAGCGGAGGTGCTGCTCAGGGTGGAGGCAGGAGGTGAGGATGTCGGAATGGGCTGAGTGTGCTGCTGGGGCAGCTCTGTGGGAAGGGGCTGGGGGTTGCAGCCTGTGGCCACTGACAGCTGCTGCCTTGAATCTTGGCATGTCCCTGTAAGCAGATGTGTTATCTTGGGCATCCCTAGGCTCCTTCTAATTACTGCCTGCACAATATGAGCAGAAATGACTTAAAACGTGCCTTTTCTTTCACATTTAGTGGAGCAAAGTACAGTTTGCTAGCATATACCACTTTGGGGCTGGAGAGTGCCGAGGATGGTTTCAGGACCCACAACCTCACCATTACAGGAAATGGTAAGTACATATGGTACCAATTTAAGGAAATAAAAACCCAGTAACATTTTGCATTTCTCTTGTAAACTGAAGAGCTTAAAGAGATTATTTTTCTTGATACTTAATACAGAACAACTTAAATAAAATATTTAACTGTTCTAAAACAAGCATCGATACACAGCTGAATAAACTATCAGTTGAGTACAATTTCAAGTCCAGATGAAAATTTAATTCATTTGGGAGTTTCTTCTGTTATTTGCATCTTGATCTTAAGCGGGTTGTACCCATATATACAAATCATTTCCCCCTTCCTCACAACTAAGGGAGGGTACTGGAGCAAAGAACAGCTTTTTCCTCTGTAGTCAGAACAGAAGTGTATTAAAAGCAACCAAAACAAAACTTCATTTGAGCTAGACACAGAAATGCGTGTCTGCAATTTGCCTCGATCGCTGTATTCCAGCTCTGGGACAGCACAGGTTGCTGGTAGTAGCATTCGACTAGGATGCCAACTTGGGGGCTGTGATTGTGCTGCAACTGAAAGTGGTACTTCAAGAAATACAAGTGCAGTTCCTCTTACTTCATCCACTGTTTTCTATAAGTATGGTCCTTCCTGTAACCCATTTTCAATCCACCTCGTTAAATTATGAGGTGCGACTTTGTATTTTGCTCACTTCTGGTAACTGTTTTTTTACAAAGAAAATTTAATTACTTATACTTCATTATTCTGAATAAGTACAGATTTGAAGGTTTAGGGGGCATTTGTTTCTCAACAGGTTAGAATAATTCCATGTATCTCTGATACTATTTTTTTACTTCAAATTCTTGTTTTCTTTTCATTCATTTGCGTATCTCACTCTGGTGAGGAATGACATACCTGGGTATTTTAGGCCATTACAAGCATTTCTAAACCATGACTGAAGGCAGAGTGATGTCAGTGATGTCAATGGAGTGTTGCATTTCCTGCTTCTAATTACAGCAGAGCATGTTTTTTACATGGCAGAGCTGAGCAGGTTTTTGCTAATTCCTTGAATTGATGAATACTTTCCAGGAGTGCAAGACAAGATGGGTACAAATTTTAAGTCTCAAAAACCAATCTGAAGCAAATTGTCTACATGTGGGAAGTCACACTGTGATGGGAAGGGATCCAACTTGGTGGGGTAGCCAAAGTGATCAAGATCTTCCAAAGTGGTTTTAGCTGTGAAGCGAGATATTGAGGTGGTTGTTCTTTTCCTGTAAGAACAACTTGTTGTAGCAGAACGGTGTTTCTGCTTTTCCTCCAATTCTTTTAGAACTTCTGATGATTTTTAACAAAAAACTGACTGAAGACCGAGAATTGTTTTACTTTAACCCAACAGGATGAGATCTCTTCCTTTACATGTAATGAATGCTTACTCATAATCATGATCCGAAAGTAAAGAAGAGTATTAAACTGTATTTATGGGAAATATTCAGCACTGTGCTTTATTTCTTGTTAAACTTATATTTCTTTTTTCCTGTCTGGTCGTTTTCCCCAGAGGAATCTTCTTTTTGGCTCCCCCTGTATGGAAACATGTGCTGCCGTTTAGTTGCTCAGCCTTCCTGCATGGCAAGGGATATGATGGCAGGATTTCTGAATCAACAGGTAAAAAAAAGTCTTGTTTGTGTCCAGATGCTCTTCTGGCAGTAGTCACCAACAGGCCACTGTTAAAACATTGTTTTTCCTAGTGTGGTTTCTTCTTACATGTTCTGCCTAGAACGAGGGAGGAGATCTCATAGTTACTGTTTACAAGCAGTATCTCCAGTGGCTAAGAATCGATCAGTAAATGTTTTCTTGGGGCGCTTATCAATAAAACTATTTGGGCTGTTAGATACAGGTTGACTTGTTTCAGAATCTGTTTAGCCTGGTACTTAACAGCAGCAGTCCTAGTGGTCCCTTGGCTACCCTCATACACACCACTCACTGTCTCAGCATGGTGATGAACAGACTGGGGAGCAGCAGTTAAACTCACCCCTCCAAAAGCGATTACTGTGAACTCAGTTTACTTCTCTATTATGATTCATTGCACAACTAAACAAACTAGAAGGTGCGAGCAGAGGGCTGAAGGGCCTGGGGCCACCAGGCAGGAGTGCCACACTGTAGGCTCTGGTCTCATTGTGAAATTAGAATATATTTATGAGTGCTGTTCAGAAAATTATTTTGAGAATATGGAGATTTTAGACAAATATCTTTGAATGTACCACATGCTTCCAGCGTTAGATACTCCTATCATTTCTTCTGTTGTTTAATTAATGTAGCTAGTAAAGGTGGGTTTCTTCCTTATTGTGGACACCAGTTCTATGCTTTGTTCTGCATGAAGCGGCAGATTCTGCATTGTGTCATAAGACAGTGAATCTGGGAAATCTGTAAAATACCAAAAGGCATTTAAAAGGATGGGTTACGTTTTAAGAACCATTGATTCTGAAGTGTTCTGCAACAGAAGGTCTTTCTTTTAGGAATGAATTAATTCGGTGTGATAAGTTTTGATCACGCGGGCTGATTAGTGTGTACCTCACAGTGTGCTCTTAATTTGTAGTTGGTGTCTGGCAGTTTCTGACTACTTCTTCCCTTTAGCAAAAGATAGGAAATGTAACCGGCTGGAGGAGGCTGTACTGCGTACTGAGAGGTGGGAAGCTCTTCTGTTATTACTCACCAGAAGAAATCGAGGCTAAAGTGGAGCCAGCATTGACAGTTTCCATCAATAAGGTAAAAATGATCATATGCGGGATTGTTTTACTTGTTATTGTTCTTCATTATTATAATGAGGGAAGTTATTTGTGTTTTAAGACACATACATTTGGGCTCTAAGCTGTGTGTATGCAAAAAGCTCTAGGTACAGCAGCAGTGGGAAATGCTGCAGTGAAATTTCCAGTCACTGAATTTTTTTTGCAAGGGTGTAAGGTTTCTTAGCAGCAGATGTAAGATCCTTCTATTGCACTGAACTGGTGAACATATAGGTAAAAAGGATGTTTTTCTTTAGGAAAAGCGTGACTTGTACAATTGTTCCGTTCCCCGCAGTCCTTTAGCAACGTTCTGGGAGACTTTTGTCCTCAGCAAGGTGAAATTTTAACAAAAGCTTTTTGTTGTTTTATTTTATTCTGCCTCCGTCTTAATTAGGGGGAGAACTGGAAAACTGCTCAAAATACTTTAGTGTCTTAAAATAAGCTGCTTTTCTTAATACTGGTTTTGTACAGGGCACAGGAACTTTGGAAGTTCTGTTCTCTGTGATGGCATTGCTTCTGTTTTTCATAGTCATAGGCAAAGTCTGGATTTAAAACTTGACATTAAAATTCTTCTATTTGACTAAAGATGCATTAAGGATTTAATTTTAAACAACTATTTATGCGTTCAATTTATGAATGTTATTGGAAGGACCTTGTAGAATGGAGATCATTAGAGCGAACAGATGCTTTTTAAAGCTGTTTCTGCGCAGTCATCAAGAGTTAGTATCACATAAGGATGAGCAGAGGAATTTAATGTTGTTTGCAATTGGCCTAGCTGGATTCATCTTTCATAAGCAGACAGAAACATTTGGAAACTGTGTTAAGCACGGGTTGGTGTGGATTCTGGTGTTCTTCTGTGGCTGCTTGATGACAGCACTAGCTCGGAAACAAGCATTCCCCCACCCAGTCGCTTGCTCTGGCTGCTGTGCTGCTTCATGCTGGGCAGGCAGTAGGGCAGCTGAATGATGAGCTGGACTGGGAACCGAAGTGAGTTAAAATTAGCTCATCCTGGGGGGAAGGAGGAGGGCTGGCTTCAACCACGCTTCTCATTAATACAGTCTTTTATCTAGATACCTACGGACTATACGAGTGCTTGTGTGGTACAAGGAAGGAGCTAGTGCAGGACCCGTGATGGTTAGGGCCATAAAGTGCCAAAGAACTGCTTCTCACAACAGCAGTATCAGCTCTTGCTGGCTTTAAAGTTTCTGAAAAATGGCTGCATTTTCACCTTGAGTAACTCTTGTTTATAAACCAGACGTTTAAGCTGAAGATAACAACGTAACCTGCTTTTGTCTGCTAAGATTTAAATTGATTCCTTAATTAAAAGTACACTTCTTCTATCGTCTTGTATTCTAACAAAGCCACTTTTTTTCTTTCAGTTCACATATTTACTTTTACAAAAATGTTCTGACGTGATTCATACGTGAGCAGGTTTAGTTGCACACCTTCAGTCACTTTTAATTGCACCAGCTGAACTTTGCTGAAACAGCACCTTCCAGTTGTTTGCAATAGCTGTTAGGGTTAGTGGAACACGGAGTGACTGGACACAGACCTTAAAATGTGAAGGAAATCCTTTTGAAAATGCTGTCAGAATCTCTGTCTGTTCTGTCCTTAGGGGTTGCCGCTTTGGGCTGTATCCTTCTTTTGCTCTTCCTTTTCAAATAACCACGTTCTCCCAAGGGGTTTTTCTTCTCCAAGCTGCCAGCACACTTACTTTCTGAAATCCGGCTTTTAATGGGAGTCTGTCTGTATGCTGGCAGTTTATCTTTACAGGTAATGTGTGCCGTGTACACAAATCGTGTGTGACACCATTTTGCCAAAGCATCAGGCTGTTGGAAAACATGACTGTGAATCCTTCCTTAATTTAAATTAAAGCCAGAAAGAAAAAAAGCAATTTAAAACATGTTTGGATACTTTGCTACTTAAGCAGCTTCTCTTGAAAATAATATAATGGCTGTGGATTTTTTGATTCTTTTGTTGTGAAACTTGTGGTGTAAATGAAAAGGAGTGAATCATATGGGCTTATCTGCGACGTGTTGTTGCTGAAACAGCAATTTCAAAATCAAAGTTGAGATTGAAAATCAACTCTAGATGTTCTAAAATCTCTTCTGGCTGCATGTGATATTGTTACTTGTAATGTGAAGCTGATCCTCTCCATGTAATTGAAAGATACTTTCTGGAGAGTAATGAAGTCATATGGATTTATGAGGAACTCTGGAAAATAATCATACTGATAGTCTTATTTCCCTTCCCTTTGAATCGAGACTTGAAGAAGCCATTAAGACCACCAGAGTCATTACTTTAACTTCAAATGACTTCACTGCTACCACTGTTGAGCAATAATAGTTCTGCAGTCCCTATTATGCAAGTGTTACTATTATTGTTCCAGCTAAATGTGATTATAACATATTATATTGCACAACTAAGTAGAGAAATTGTATTTTCTCTAGCAAAGAAAATTAGCTGGAATCCAGCTTGAACAAGGAATGTTCCTAACGGACCAATTCCTAATTTTTTTTTGTTTCTTTGTTTGCTTTGCTTTGAAATGAATGATAAAGGCTTTGCCTATATCTGATAGTTCAGCTAATGGGTGCACATTCCAGCACTTCACACTTATTGCCCAGTATCCTGAATACATACCCTGTTGTATCCCCCTCATAAATGATAGGACTTTCTTTGTGCGTTCTATGCTGGAAGCTTCAGGAATTCTGGGAGATGGCTTCTAATTAACACAGGCCCATGATTTCCTTCCCGGCGTATTTTGCCAGCACGATCCTTGGTCTGGTGCCATGCAGTGCAGCAGGCCCAGAGCTGGCTCTGTGCTTGTACCAGCTGTGGTGGTGAGCAGGATGAGCAACAAATGTTTGCTAAGTTTGTGTTGGAACACATGTTTTGGGCCAGGGCAGGTAGAGAAATCCACTGGAGAATGTAGCAATGGCTCTGGCAGCATAACTTCATAGGGGATCATGTGCTATTGTTGGGAAACTAGGAAGTTCATCTTGGGACTGAAACAGAAGGGTACTGAATTATTGGCCATGTGAACGTCCAGGGAGCAAGCAAAAAGGATTTTTGATTTGAAGGGGAAAGATATAAAGGAAGACTCGTATTTACCTGACGCTGAAAGTCATTTCCCCGCTTTCAAACAAAATCAGTCTCTGGTAAGGATGTACAACCGGCCTCAGCCCCTCCAAAGGAGTCCTCTGAGTTTCCTCGGAGCTTCAGCTCAGTGTTTCTTGCTCCAACTGGCTGCTTGTTCTGGGCTTTACAAGAGCAGGAACGGAGCTGGTTCCACTGTCTGTGAGACTGGGGAAGGTGGAGCAGAGCTCTGCATACCGTGGTACTTTAAGGCACTTTGCTTTTTATTTTTAAGAAGAAGTGGGCTTGTGGTGTAATTCACCCAAGCTTGGTGTATTCATCAGCCCATTACTGTAATGGCATCTCGTATCACTCTTTAAATATTCAAACATCAGGTATAGATTGTTGCTTGAGGATTTATCTCCTTTGAATAATAACGCAGTTACGGGATAAAACCTGCAGCAAACATCATTAAATAAACTTGTGTGTACGGTGTGCTTGAAGTTCTTACCTGTCAAATGTTAATCTGTTTGATTTAATTTTTTGCTGGTATCTATGGTTACCTGAGTTAATGGGATATAGAGCACTTATGGATGAATTACTTCATCTCCTATTTTTAGACAGGAGAATTTAAATGAGCATATCCATCAGATATGCTACAAGCAGCTGTTAGTATTTCAAACAGTTACTTCAGTAACGCATTGAAAATCTGGGGAATATTCTTGAGAATAATCCTTGTTTTTCCAATGATTAGAACTAGGCCTATCCCCATGGGATCTCATGTGTAAACTTAATTTCTGTTGGCTTCTATTTGACATCTGTAGCGCAAGTTTGACATTGGGTTGAACAATGTAATAAGGAAGGTGGCTGATCTGTCCCCACTGTATTTTAAAGTGTGTCCTGAAACTACTTGGAGATCAGATTTGCTGCCCACCCAGCTGCTGCTCACAGTGCTGGCTGTGGCTGTCAGCTTCCTTCCGAGTGCGCGGTGCTCCATGTGCCAGGGGACATCCTTGTATGGCACAAAGGCTCTGCAGGTACTTAGCGCGTGTTAGGCTCCAGCACTGACCAGTCAGGTGCTGCTGGTTCCCATCAAGATTTGGGCTGATGCCGCTCCCCTGGATGTGCTGTTGTTGCAGTAGGTCTCTGCTTGGCCAGGTGGAAGCGTGTTTGCAGAGGTATCAGAAATACTTGTGTTTTTGTAAACGAAGCGGTGTGAGTTACCTTCATTTCCTCACCATGTTGCACACAGCAGAGCTGACCAGTATTTTCTGAAAAAAAAACCTGTTGTGTTTTGTGAGACTTGTAAAATTTTTTAGCGTCTAACACATGAAATCTGTTTTTTTTTTCTTCCATTCAATTAATGACAAGTGCTTCTTTGCATGGTAGTAAAGGCATCACAGAAACTAGACCCACTCTAATTTTCATAGTACGTAGTCTGGGTGATAAAATGAGTTGAGCGATGTCCCTGAACAGTGGGGACGGCCTTGGCTGCAGCAGTGCTGCCGCTCGGTGCTTCTGACGGCAGCTGGATGTTTGAAGTAGAGATTCATTAGTTCTCAATGATTTATGCTGTTCTTGTCATTGTTTTTAATTATTTATATTGCCCTAAATAAGGCAAAACTAAATTCTGAAATGACAAATAGGATTTGCTTGATGTTACAGCAGGACTTTTTTCATGTTGGAAACTTGAGAACTGTATGAATAGCTTCAAATGACAGAGGCCTTTTCCACCCTTAATGATCCCAAGATCATTGAGTCCAACCACGGGCCCCATCTCCACCACGTCCCCAAGTGCCACCTCCACAAATTTCTTGAACCCCCTCAGGGCTGCTGAGCCCATCCCTCTGTGCAGCCTGTGCCAATACGGCACCGCTCTTTCTGAGAAGGTTTTTTTCCTCACATCCAACATGAACCTCCCCTGGTGCAACTTACGGCCATCCTGGACTTTCTCAGCACTCCTGACAACTTCTACAAATGCTCCTTTAAATGGAGACAAGTATCTGAATAAATTTCCTGTCGCAGTTGCCTTTGCCCTGAATGTCCCGAGTCACTGAAATTCAAGTAAGACACACACGTTCAATTAAAAGGATAAAAAATTAGAAGAAATGTAGTAGGAGACCTGACCATGAACAAGTGATTGAACAGAGATGAAATCTCTGGAGAGAAGGAGGCGTGAAGAGATGTGTGAGCACAGCAGGTGACAGCACTGGGAGGGGAAACGCGGGATGTACGTTCTGCAATTCAGAACTGCAATAGTTCTGCTCCATTTTTTTTCCATATATAATTTTAATTGTTTGATAAGCAATTCCTGACCTTAGTTCCTTTTTTTTTTTTTTTTTTTCTTTTTTTTAGTTTAATTGGAGATGAATCTGAATTAGGTAAAAAGGCCAATTTATACTCCCATTATGCTGTCACTGGCCCTAGTCTTGTAAGCGTTGAGCTGCAGCAGTAACTCATTGCCACAGTTTGTCATTTGTAGGATACCAGAATTCGATCTGTGGATAAAGACTCCAAGAAAAGAACCAATAACTTCTCTGTTACCAACCCTGTGTCTGGAGAGGCTGCCACTCAACTCTTTGCTACTGACAGTAGGGAAGAGCTTCATAAGTGGATGGAGGCTTTCTGGCAGCACTTCTATGATCTGAGTAAGTAAGCAGGCAGTGCTGGCATCGTGCCCTTCCTGAAGGATGTTATGTAACATCAAAGGGATCTCTGAACAGTTTGAATTGCAATTGCCTCATAATCCTTTGTTTGCAATGATGGGAAGAAAAATGTTCTTTGGAATAATATTGGGTGGTGGTCATAGCTATTGGAAGACAAATACCCAACTAAACCAATGTCCGCATGTTTGGCCTGTGTTTTTGCAGGAACAAGAAATAGAATGCATCACAAATCCCAAGTAACTTGGCCCCTGTTAGCAGCGTTCTAGATGATTTTTAAATGATTTCCAAACTCTCACTTTCTTTTCCCGCTCTGTAGTTGAGCGGGGCTGCTTCTGCACGCACACCCTTATCAGGTTTGTTTGTTTTCTGAGGTTCTGCAAGACTGAGAGCTTTGGGCCTGGAAGCCTCATGGGAAGTAGTGAGGATGCAGGATTCATCTGGGGCCTTGGCAAGGATTCAAATTCAGCCAGTCCTTGCAAGTAGAAATGTGTATTCCTTACCTAGCAGTATTATGGAGTAATTAAGTTGCAATTTGCTGCATTAGGGATGGATTTTGCTGGCAGTTCTCAGGTTTTGGTATGGTACCCCTTGCCACGAGGGAATGTGCTCACATAGCCACAGTCCGATCCATTCATGCAATGCGCACTGTGTGCTGGAAACTGGTGGCAGCTGTAACATGATGCAAGCGAGGTACATTGATACCGTGAATTCTTTATTTTTCATGCTGAAATGTTTGAAGATGTTCCATGGTTGGTTTTCTTCTTTCCCCAGTAAGCTGTCTTGCTGACTTTGGTAACCTTTGCAACAAAGCTGTTCTTATATGAGCAGAAACTCCTTTCTTGTTCTATAACAGCAGAATGGTTTTCAGGTAGCACACTGTGGTTCTTGTTTAATACCAAATATTAACTACAGGAACTATATAGATTAATTTGTCTTCATCTTTTTCCTCTGCTTTAGTAGTTTGACTCACAGGTTTACCAGGAGCAGAGAACAGCTGCCAGCTATTATGCTGTCACTGACAAAATACAGTCAGATCCCGACAGTCATTTTCACCAGGGCAGAAAACAGAACCAGCTCAATTGATGCAATACTAGTGTTTAATCAGGGGCCACACCAAACAGATGAGTGAACTGAGCTTTATTTATGTAGGTGTTGTAGTTTGTAGTTCTGCTCCTTTTTCTCTGAGCTACAAGAAGAGGTTTTACCAATTAAAGAAACACACCAAGCACAAACTAGGGCATCTTCTTTAAATTAGCTGTGGCGTGGGGTAAAAGAGCCACTACTTATTCATTATAGATAGAATACCCATCGATCTGCTTTTTTTTTTAAAAGACGTTTTCCTTAGGTTCAGAAAAAATGGGTCACTTTGCATTTAAATGCCTTTTTTTTTTCAGTGGTTCTAAAAATCTCTTAAAATTAATGTGCTTGGAAAACTTGGAATGACTGGTATGAACAAAGTAATTTTACTGTGCCTTGTTTTCCTTAAGGTCAAAATCTATTAATAGCAGAAGAGGTTTCCTTGTCTGCTAACAGATAAAAGGCAACTTGCCCTCTATGCAGACAGAACTGTTCCGTTACTGCACGGTGTGTAACACCCAGCTTGCAGTATGTCAATGAGTTATGATTTTTTTTTTCCCAATGAATTTGTCCTGGGTTTGGGGGTTTGAAGGCAAATGATGCTGTTTAATCTTTATGGTGTAACAGCACTGCTGGGATGCTTCAATGAAGGGTGGGAGCTCATCACTTTTGTGCCAGAAGTCGTAATTAATTAAAAGTTGTAAATACTGACAATGTGTCCTGAGCGTTCCTGCAAAGCAGCAGTAGATGCTGTTGGGGCTGCTTTGGAGATGGGCTGTTAGGAAACCAAGGACTTCATTTTTTTCTCAAGCTGAAGTGCTTAAGTTCCGATCATTGTTCTCTTTTCTCTCTCAGGCCAGTGGAAACATTGTTGTGAAGAACTTATGAAAATTGAGATTATGTCACCACGGAAACCACCTTTGTTCTTGACAAAAGAAGCAACCTCTGTCTACCATGATATGAGTAAGTGGGATTTGTCTTTTCAAGTTGCAGGGTAACAGAAACAACACTGTCTGCATGGAGATGGATTCTGGTGCTGATGTTGAAACACCCAGTTTTTCAAGGGCAATTCAGACAATGAAAGAGCAACATAATTGCATACCAAGGAGTTCGTGTTGAATCTGAATTTGTAATTGCACCATTTATTTATTTATTTATCTAACCTTGAGCCAAGAAATCTGCGATCTGAACTGTAAGTAGGGAGACCAGAACGCTCCAAACAAAGCCAACACTAGAAGTGAGCTGTGCTCACTGTGAGAGCAGTATAAGCACAGGGAATATAATGGTAAAACAGTCTTGGCTAGCCAATTAAAATTATTTTTTAGCAAATTATTATTATTTTTAACTTACCTGCTATTTTTCCTTTGATAACAAAGTTAAAAAATGTGCTCCGAACATACCCAGCTGTATTTAGCACTTAGTTTTGGAGAGCAAAAGCTTTTGCAACAGGATTATTTTAGGAGTTTCATTACAGAAATATTATTTACAGACGAAAGTAGGTCACTGTTTTAATGGATCTAATGCAGTAATGGCTGAAAAACACAGTGTGACTGTAAATGCCGGACTGCTGGCTGCTGGAGCTCTGACAGTGCTCAAAATGCCGAGTGGGTCATCGAGTTCCTGAGCATCAGAGCACTGAGCAGTCAGTCCTACCGCAGCCATGAGCGTGGAGCAGGAAGGCAGTAAATCGGCTACACAGGAGTTCTGTGAAGGTAATGCTGTAGTATAATTCTGCTGATACTCAAATAGATCAGTACGGTGCAGAACACAAACTCTGCTTCAGTCCTAGCATACCAGTGCTTTTCTGTTTATTGACAGTATTCATAGGTAAAATCCTGTGTTTAAAATTGTTCTTAAAATCCTTAATGTGTGACCTGAAATAGGAAAGATATTGCTTCTGTTTTAAAGGCAAGCACTACTGCGGACTGCATAGAAAATTCAATATGAGAGATCAGAAATGGGGCAAGACGGTCTTAAAGCACATAAAGAAAAATGGTGTAGGTGAAGACGTTCAATTTTCTGCAGGCCGGAGGCAGAGGAATATTTAGTCATAGATTTTTCCATGCACCTTGTGTAAAATGAAAATCTCAAAGTGCTGTACAGCAAAATGTATCTATTATGTAGATCGTGTCTGTGTGTGTATTATGTAGATCTGTGTGTGTATATGTGTGTGTGTGTCTATATATATTTGTATTACTTTCTTTTTCAGCTTTTACTTGGAAAGAAGGATCGATTCCTACCCTGTTCTCTCAACACCAGCTGTTGTTAAAACAGTTCTCTCCTATCCCCCAGCTTTCTCTTATGAAAGCATATGTAATCTTTTCCATTTCTTCCATTAATACACTTAATAGTAGCTCAGGTTTCATGAGACGTGGTTAATACAGTTCTGTATTCTGAACAGTAATAAAATAGACAGGAGTAAAGTCATGGGTGGCATTTTAATTTGAGTTAATTGCTGTCCCTTAAAATTACAGGCATTGATTCTCCAGTGAAACATGAGGGCTTAGCTGATATCATACAAAGAAAAATTGAAGAGAGTGATGGTGAGTTCCTGCTTTGCCAGCAAAAAGAGCCCGCATCTTCCTTATGGGCTTCGCTCTTTGATGGATCTCATGAGATGGTTGTTCAGAAAAATCTGCATGCTGCAAGTGCTAATGATGGCAGAGGGAAGAAGAGGAGAGCTCCGCCTCCACCCTCTGATAAACCAGCGTACAATGCAGAAGCACGTGGGAACACAGAGGAACTGGACAAGGAGAACTGGGAGAGGCCTGACGGTACGGCTGGTAGTTCTTTTCATTCAGCGTTACCTACAGAAACACAACAGCTGCAGGCACCCAGTGCTGCTCCTCGCAAAATCTGTCCCTGTAGGAAGAACAGTCTGGCTGAGCATAGGAATCCCTTTGCTTTTGGTTACTAAGACAGAGTCTGAAACCAAACCAGTACCAACCCCTAGACAGAAATGCACCACAGAAGCGCTAGACCCTGGATAGTGGCTGCAGCCACAGAATTAATTACTGGCTTAGAAGATTCCCTGGAATTTTAAGTAAGTTCTTAAGCCTTGTACTGCAATGAGTGAAAGCTGGTGTTGGCAGGTAGTTTCTAAGTACTGAGGCTAAAGTCTCATTGGTTTGTTGGTTGGTTTGTTGTTCTGTTTCTCTGTTTTGGATCTTTCATCCAGAACACCACCACCAGCTGCATTATTAATTTACTCATTATCACTAACATCTAAATAATTACTCAAATAAAGGGGGAGGGTTTACGTCTATCTCAAATAATGATGCTATTTTGGAAACAATGTTTCAGTACTTTTTCCTTGAATAACTGGCAGTATTCAGGGTATCTCACTGTGCTGCAGGGATTTTACTGTGGCCTTCTATTAGTCCCTGTGCTGATCCCATCTGCAGCTCCTTAAATTGGGAATTTCAGATATTCAACATCAGTCTCCCAAAACTGATTTTTCTTGGGCTCCATGCTTGGCTTCATCTGAAATATTCCCATATCTCAATGTTTAAGTACTGCTGCTTACAAGATAATGTGCTGTGAACAGTTACTGCTCACCTCAGAATGGCTCTATGAGTTTCTGCAGCAGTTCTCCCAGTTTAAGGGGATCTCTGTGGTCCTTTGTGGTACATGCACACTCAGAATGGACTGTGTTTGCCTGCATATGAACAAGAATGGAATCCATCATCATTTATTTTGGACTAATACAAACATGTCAAAGCAGTATTGCCAATGAATACCCATTTGTGTTTTCCTCCCTATTGCCCTTCATTCCCTGCTTCCCTCTTCCCCCCCCTTCCCTTTTTCCCTTCCTTCCCTCCTTGCCTTCCTCCATCCCTCCTTTTCCTCCCTCTCTTATGTCCCTCCTCTTCCTCCCTTCTCTGCCTTCCTCCCTTCCATCCCCTCTTACATCCCTCCCTTCCTACCCCTCTTACGTCCCTCTTCTGCCTCCCTCTTTCGTCCCTTCTCTTCCTCCCTTCTCTGCTTCCTCCCTTCCATACCCTCTTCCTCTCTATGTCCCTCCTCCTCCTCCCTCATCTGCCTCCCTCTTTCATACCATCTTCCCCCTTCCGTCCCCTCTTCCTCCCTTCTGTCCCATCTTCTTCCCTCTCTTTTGTCCCTCCTCTTCCTCCATCCTCTGCCTTCCTCCCTTCTGTCCTCTCATCCTCTCTTCCATCCCCTCTTCTTCCCTTCTCTGCCTCCCTCTCTTCCTCCCTCCGCTTCCTCCCCTTCCTCCACTCCGTTCCATCCTTCTTCCTCCCTCTCTTCTGCCGCTCCTCTTCCTCCCTCCTTTGCCTCTCACCCTTCCATCCCCTCTTCCTCCTTCCGTCCCGTCTTCCTTTTTCCCTCTTCGTCCTCCCTCCTCTGCCCCCCTCTTCCTTCCATCCCTCCTGTTCCTCCCTCCTGTGCCTTCCTCCCTTCCTCCCCTCCTCTGCCTTCCTCCCTTCTGTCCCCTCTTCCTCCCTCTCTTCTGCCCCTCCCCTTCCTCCCTCTACTCCCTTCCTTTCCTCCTCTGCCTCCATCCCTTCCATCCCCTTTCTCCCTCCAATCCCCTCTTACGTCCCATCTCTTCCTCCCTCCCTTCCCTCCTCTTCCTCCATCTCTTCCTCCCTCCTCTGCCTTCATCCCCTCCGTCCCCTCTTCCTTCTCTCCTCTTTTTCCTCCCTTCCGTCTTTCCTCTTCCTCCCTCCTCTGCCTTCCTCCCTTCTGTCCCCTCTTCCTCCTAACGTCCCCTGTTCCTCCCTGCTCTTCCTCCCTCCCTACCGTCCCTTCTTCCTCCTCCCTTCCGTCCCTGCTCTTCATCCCTCCCTCCCCTCCTCTTCCTCCCTTCCATCCCCTCTTGCTCCCTCCTCTTCCTCCCTTCCTCTGCCTTCTTCCCTTCTGTCCCCTCTTCCTCCCTCCTCTGCCTTCATTGCTTCCATCCCCAATTCCTCCCTCCTCTGCCTCCCTCTTCCATCCCCTCTTCCCGCTTCTGTCCCCTCTTCCTCCCTCCTCTGCCCCCTTCTTCCTTCCATCCCTCCTCTTCCTCTGCTTTCCTCCCTTCCATCCCCTCTTCCTCCCTCTTATGTCCCTCCTCTTCCTCCCTCCCGTCCCCTCTTCCTTCCCTCCTCTTCTTCCCTCCTCTGCCTCCCTCTCTTCCGCCCCTCCCCTTCCTCCCTCCACTCCCTTCCTTTCCTCTGCCTCCATCCCTTCCATCCCCTTTCTCCCTACCGTCCCCTTACATCCCATCTCTTCCTCCCTCCCTTCTCTCCTCTTCCTCCATCTCTTCCTCCTTCCTCTGCCTTCCTCCCCTCTGTCCCCTCTTCCTCCTAACACCCCCTGTTCCTCCCTGCTCTTCCTCCCTCCTCTGCCTTCTTCCCTTCCATCCCCACTTCCTCCCTTCTCTTCCTCCCTCTCTTCCATCCCTCCTCTTCCTCACTTCTCTGCCTTCCTCCCTTCTGTCCCCTCATCCTCTTCTGTCCCTTCTTCTTCTCTGCCTCCCTCTCTTCCTCCCTCCACTCCCTTCCTCCCACCCTCCACTCCCTTCCTTCCCTCCTCTGTCTCCCTCCCTTCCGTCCCTCCTCTTCCTCCCTTCCATCCCCTCTTCCTCCCTCCATTCCTTCCCTCCTCTGCCTTCCTCCCTTCGGTCCCTTCTTCCTCCTCCCTCTGCCCCCTTCTTCCTTCCATCCCTCCTCTTCCTCTGCTTTCCTCCCTTCCATCCCCTCTTCCTCCCTCTTATGTCCCTCCTATTCCTCCCTCCTCTGCCTTCCTCTCTTCCGTCCCCTCTTCCTCCCCTTCCTTCCCTCCTCTTCCTCTATCCTCCACCTTACTCCCTTCTGTCCCCTCATCCTCTCTTCTGTCCCTCTTCCCTTCTCTGCCTTCCCCTCTTCCTCCCCTTCCTCCCTCCACTCCCTTCCTTCCCTCCTCTTCCAGTGCTCCTCTTCCTCCCTCCTCTGCCTTTCTCCCTTCTGTCCCCTCTTCCTCCTTCCATCCCCTCTTCTGCCCTTCTTTCCTCCTTCTGTTCCCCTTCTTTGCCTGCCTCCTTCTCTCTCTCCCCCGCTCCTTTACTGCTTTCCTCCCTCTTCTCCATCCAGTCTTCCTTCTGTCCCTACCCTCCCCTTCCTTCCTCCCTCCCCTCTCCCTCTCCTCCCTCATTCCCTTCCCTCCATAGCTTCCTCCCTCCCTCCCCTCCTTCCCATCTTCCATCCCCGCCTCCCTCCCACTTTCCATCCCTTCCCTGCCTTCCTCCCTTTCCTCTTCCCTCTCCATCCCCTCTTCCTTCCGTCTCTCCCTGCCTCCCTCCCCTGTCTCCTCCATCCCATCCTTCCCTCTCCCTTCCCTCCCTCTGCTCCATCCCTTCTTCCCTGCCTGTTTTTTTCCCTCCTCTCCCTTCTTCCCTTCCCTCCCAGCCTTCCTCCCTCCCTCCTGGCCTGCCTCCCTCCCTCTCTCCCTCCCTCTCCTCCATCCCCTCTTCCTTCCTTGCCTCCCTCCTTCTGCTCCCCTCCCCTCCCTGCCTTCCCTCCTCTCACTCCACTCCCTCCCTCTTTTCCTCCCTCCTTCCCATTCCCTCCCTTTCTTCCCTCCCCCCTCCCTTCCTACCTTTCTTTCTTACTAAAATGTGGCTCTGTAGATCCAATCCCCTTTCACAGAACTTCCAAATTGTTTTTTTTTCCCCACACTCATTTCTGAATTGAGAACTAATTGTTCGGTTGGAAATACTGTACTCTGCTGTTCTTCTATCACTGTTCCCCATGTTTATAATAATATATTAATATAATTATTACGGCTCCTGTGGCACCCACAAAACATCTCTTTCATGCAGGGAAGTTTCCTTTTCCCGGATCCCCAGCTTAAATATCCAGCCCTTTCCTTGCTTGATGCCTTTCTCTCCCAAGCTGGAACTTAGCCAGGAGCAAAGGTCTGCTTGCAGATTTTCCTCCTGAGCCTTAGTATTCAGACTTGCGTTGAGTCGTATCAGCAACTGTATACATACACTTCATTAATTTTTTTTTTTCCAAAGTACCGATGGCTTTGAGAGCTTTACCATTTCTCTGGAAGATATTGTGTGCATGGTTGGTTGGTTTGTTTATCTATTTTTTTTGTCTTCCGCTAAGCTCCTGGCTATACAGTTGTAAAGGTATCTGCTGCATTTCCTCAGTGGCTGTTTGGGATGGAATTTGATGGGCAGGTTTCATTTACAAATCCCTTTGTGGGATTAGAACCCTCTGTTTCAAAAATGTCATTGTTCGTTCTTCATTTAATCACATTCCATTTTCCCTTGGAAACAACCGTAATAATTCTTACAACAAATCATGCTGTTACTTAAGTGGATGGTTTGTGAATGGTTTATAAATAGGAGCAGAAAAACTGAAGAATAACGACATGATTATGTAAATTAGACACAGTCAACTAAGTGGACTGTGCAATTCTGAGCAAGAAACAGGAAAAATAAACAGAGAGGGGAAGGGAAGGCTGCGTATTTCCAAGGTGCAGCTGCAGATTATTTAGCTTTAAATATAGCATTAAATGTAACTCTCCTATGAAAAGAAAGAATGTCTTTTTTTGTGGTAACCCCCTTCCACTTAGCTGCTGTATTTCAAAATAGGTCTCTTAAATATATGAGGGAAGAAGGCAACATAACGAGAATTCATTTTTAAATTCAACAGGCCATTGAATTTCAATGAGCAGTTTCCCTGTTAAATTCAGGAGCTTTGTTTTGAACTGCAACATACATATTTTAGGCAGGCATTTAATATTAAATCCTTCAAGTGATGAACACTCACCCACCCCTCCCGTTGCAGTAGTTAATTACCCCAGGTACATTTTTCACTTGATTTTTCTATTTGCATTTCTAGCTCCACCTTAAGTTATTTTGGTCTTTTTATGCCTTTGATTGCTTATATTGATCTCTGTAGTATCAGCTTTTCTAATTGCTTTGTGTAGCTATAAATCACAATTATGTCCCTTTTAACCTTTTCTCTGATGAGAGGTACCGAATTCCTTAACTTTCCTATGGCAATGAATGTTATCCAAGACTAATTCATCTTCACGTTCTTCTCTGTACAACTCACATATTTAAATATTTGTGTGTGACCTCTGCATTAGATGCTATGTCTCAACAGTGATCCAGCAGGACTACACAGGAGCATCATGCCACCTCCTTACTCTGATTAATACCTCCCTACCCTATTTCTACAAGAATCGCAATATCCTTTTTACAGAAGCATTACCTTGGATGCTGACTTTTACAGGCCAGGTCCTCTTCAGTCCTTTTCCAGAATGTGGTACTTCATCCCCTTATTATTCTAACTTATTTTTTCCTGGAAGTACACACTGTATTTTACCAGCCTTAAAATGCTGCTTATGAAGTGATCCAGATTGCTGTGTGTAAGTGACCTGTCCCCATTCTTTACTACTCCAGCAGCCTGCATGTCCTTTGCAAATTTATTGCAAGTGATTTTTACAGTTTCTTCCAGATCATTGATTTTTAAAATTGAATGCAAGGCAAGGTTTGGAGGGAGAGGTGATAAGTTTTTATTAGACCGGTGACATGAATGGGGGTGGGGAAAAGCAAACAGGCCACTGAGTTCATGTCTCTTTTTTCCCAGATCCTTTAAAAACTGAATAAGATGGAAATTTGGGGCAAGCCCCTGTGCATCCTGCTGGTTCCCTGTTAATACCGCGTTCTGAAATTAGCTACCTGTTTTCAACACAGCAGTCTGTATTGGTCTTTATCTGCAATGGGTATTTTAAAGAAAATGACATGTTCATCTGGTAGTGCTGGTGGGTGCCTTAGGCTCTGAAGGGTAACACTTCAGTGCAGGTGTCTTTGTAAGCTCAGCTTACTGGATCAAAGCAATAAATGCAGCCCATTGTTTGAGACCTCTTCGACTTGAGGCTGCGCTGATTGACATTACAATCTATCCTAAAGTTAGTCTCATACCATCCATTTCACTGCGCTGCCCCGATCACCACTAAGCAAACGAGGTCATTAATTACCCTGATCATCCTCTTTCCGCACAACAATATTGTTCTTGCAGTCCTGCAAAATGTCACGACACTGCTCAGACTTGTTAAACTAATTACACGTTTAGGCTCCTACAGCTGGAAATGTTTCTGCTACCGAATGTAGTTTCTGCTATTTTAAGCAACCGCTATATAATCCCTGTTATGAAGCATCAGTTGACTTCAGGTTTTAATATTTATTGTACTGACTTAGTCTTTTTTCTTTTTTTCCCTCATGTGTTGCCTTTTATTACTGCCTTCGCATCTTCTGTTCAGCAGGCTGCTTTCACTGATTAAAAACTGCAGGCTGCCAGTGAGCGTTGATCTCAGCAATACAATAAAGTCAGTTCTAGGGAAGAGATTTGTGCTCTGCTTTTGTCTGCTCAAAAGAACATAAATAAAAGTAATAAAGCCAGCAAATTTTAGGAGTATAATTACAAGATATATCTGTGAGGGAAACTTTTTAATTTTTTTTGGCTTTTCCATGCGGTGACAAATTACAATATTTCACTAAGACATCGGTCCCCTTCTAATCATTAAAAGACTTGTTCAGAAATTAGAACTTCTCCATTGTTTTTTTCCTTCAAGTGTGCCTGACTGTAATAAGGGCACGTATTCAGCAGAGGAGCCCAACAGCCGAGTTGATTAGCATCTAGAAACAGTGCAGAAATAGGAACTAATTCACGAAGGATAAAAGGAAGTCAGGCAGGCTCCCGCTGGGCTGAAGCTGGCTAAGATAGCACGAGACCTGTGGCTTCTCCCGGCCCTTGCAGCATGGTTACCTGCCTCACAGTTGTGCAGCAACCAGAGCGCTGCTGCCTTGTGCTGGAGTCTGCAGAGAAATGGAGTTCTTGCAGAGTCGCCGCACTGCTACTGAACTGCCCCAACTGCCACCTGTTGTGCTGCAAAGATGCTGGGAGCTTTGCTCATCTTGTTCATTTGCAGCTTCTGAGCTGCGTGTGAAATGCTACTTTTGTAAAGAACACCTCAAGCTTGCTCTGAAAACTGTCCTGCTTGTTCTCTGCTGGAATTAATTCATTTCTGCTTAAAACCAATTAGGTAGTGGGAGTGCAGCCTTGAAGTACAGTGAAGACAACAGCCAACCTTTCTGTTATGAAGCACAGCTTAAGAGCCAGACCAAACTAGAATGTGAATTTCATGTAGCATGAACAACTTGTGTAGCCCTGCATACACAAAGACTCAATTTAGCTACTTTTTAGACGGTACCTTGTGTCCTGTGCTGTTCCTGCATTGCTGGGTCCTGTGATGGTAGGTGGTGCCTGCTGCAATTTTGAAGACTTTAGCTGAAATGTTTACATTCTTACCTTTGTAATTGTTCCTCTGTAGTAATGGTTGTAAGTAGTCATTTTTATGGTACATATGAAAACACTGTCCTAGTATTCAGAATTTATTTATAATTAATAAAAGGAAACTAACATACTGTGAAATATCGGAACACGGATTCTAATGTTGTGCTGTAAACGTACTGTATTTTGATTCAAATTAAAAATGTCTCTAGAGAAAAAGAGCTTCAGTGTAATTTCCTTCAATCCTAGAACTACATTAAACTTTTCTCCATGGCTGGTGGCTGACCTATGGCTAATAGCTCACATCCTACTCTGCCCGCTGAGCATGGCCTCCAATGCGGGCAGCAGCAAACAGCACCACTCCTGGTCCTGTTAACAGAAGGGAAGAAAGAGCACCTGGTAGCGGGCAATACTGGCTCCACTAGCAGTGCAGTGTACCCATGAGATCTGTGCGTGAGCTGCTGACATCAAACGCCATCCTTTTTTCCTCCCTTGTTTAGGGCAGTCTTAGCGACTCCTGTTCTTGCTGGACAGAACTCAGAGCAGTTCTACTTGCTTAAAGCAAACTGCTGCTCAAGCGAGGTATACTTGGAGCTTAATTATCATAAAAGAACTGTAATAAACATAGAGGGAGTTGTTAGATGTTTTAATTGCAGACTATTTGACTGATTTATGAATCCATGTAAAAAAACACAAAGTATGATTGATAATTGCAAGGCAAGCCAACGCAGTTGAGCGTTTTAATGAAGACTGTCACACAGCTAATGCTGCAGTTTGCTTTAAGCAATGGTAGAAAAATAAGAGATGCAGATCTTTTCACATACCAGTGTCAAACGGTCACACTGTAATCTTTCCATATGTGTATTTATAGATTCACAGAACAATCTGCTTGTGAGACATTAAAATGCTTTCCATAGTGAAAAAGCAAATTTTCAACATGTTTATATCAAGAAAGCTTCCTAAATGTTCTTAAACATACCTTACCAAAGGGAGAAAATCCGTAACTAGTGAAGCTTCTTGCACTGCACTGTGGCTCCTCTTCAGATTTCTGTAACTTCCACAGTGGTGACAAAAGAGCACCAAAAATAGAGGATTTTCTTTCCAAACTTTAAAATTTGTGTATTTTCTTTCTGAGAGGGACAGAGCCAATAAGAGCCCCTCTCCTGCGGTCGGGGTCTGTTTCATCGTTGGGTATGAAGGTTGTAGCAAACATATCATGAACTGCACATTGTATTCTTTACCCTGAAGGTAAATGGTACCAGTCTTGTCCATTTTCCTTTGGGTTATAGGTTCAATTTTCTAATTAGTGTACATTTCAGAATTCCACACCTGTTTTGTTTATTTGGTGCCCAGAGCTGAACACTGTAGCTCAGGGGTCCTGTTGGGTTACAAGAACGCCATGTTTCACTAAGTATCACCTCCACCTTAGGCTGCTCTCTCCTCCTTAGTGAAAAACAAATGTTTCCACTGATCTATGGTTGGAATCAACAGTTCTTAAATAAAGCCCTTAGGAAAGAAAAGGGTTTTCTAGCTCTGCTCTAGTGAACTTGCTTAACATCCGACTTCCAAATTTCTCAACATCCAGAAAAATGTGAATGCGAAACTGTCACAAGATGCTTTGTCCATACGACATTTGTTTTTCAGATGGCAGCAGCTGCTGAACTTCCTTTGGTTTTGCGTGATCATTATTCTTTATTCCCTCATGTCTGTACACAAGAATTGAGAGTGTTTAAAATAAACTGAGAGCAACTTACCGGACCTTCTCATGATGTGAATGTATCAGCTGGAGTCACGAGAGCTGGTGTACAGAGCTGCCAGACTCAGCCTGTTGATCTGGTTAGTAGGAAAATCTGGTGCTGGATGATGCAGCTCCTTTGATGACACCGTGGGAATGCATCTTCTCTTGGCTGCTCCAAGGAAGCATGTACTGTGGAGAAGAAAGGGATGGGAATGAGCATGATGTGAACATCTTTTCTCGCACTGATCCAAATCTAATTGCAGCAGGTTATCCAAGGGAGTCAGGAGGGACAATTCAAACAGCACTTTCACAGTCAGAGCATGGCACCCTTTGTGTGAAGAAGTCACCTTTGGGTGTTTTTCTGCTAAGGCCTTTGTTGAGTACCTGGTTACTCCTGCTGCAAATCAGTCACATCACAATGCACCTATCACTGGCTGCAGGCACACAGAGCAGTTCTTCCTGTAGCAATGCAGAAAGAGCCCCTACAGGTGCCAGCGTCGCTGTGGCTGGTGAGGAGGTGCAGCAGTTTTTTTAATTTTTATTATTTTAGAAGGAGTTTGTGCATTCAATACATGACAGTCTGCTTGTGAGCTCATGAGAAAGTGATTTTAATATCTCATTGACTCACTCTTCAATGAAAACCAGTCTGCTTTCCTCAGACTAACTCAGTTTTAGCCCAGTGCCTACCGCTGCCTATAGACCAATGCACACCTTTCTATCACAGAATCACAGAATGACCTGGGTTGGAAGGGACCTCAAGGATCATGTAGTTCCAACCCCCCTGCCTAGCAGGGCCACCAAACATACACCTTTATCTATCTATCTATATTTTCTATCTACCCATTAAAGAAACGGTGTAATTCCTTGCTAAGTAATGTAGTTTAACTTCTAAGCATTGATGCATAGCCCACTATTTACATTTTTTGGTAAGAATAAAACATGGCAGCTCAGTTTGCTGTTACTCTTACAGCTCGCAAGACTACTTAACACAAACTTCAACACCAGTTCAGTTACTTGCCTTTTTCTACATTTTCCTTAAGCAGGGCAATTATTGTCAGGCTCCATCTACCTGCCACTCAAGCACTGAACACAGCCAAAGGGTTACTCAAAAAAAAAACAAACCTTACTTGAATCAGAGTACAGAGTTACAAGGGCATACGTTCAGTTCAGGCAGTTGGCTGCATAGAGCAAGAGCAATGCAAGGCCACAACTCCTCAGATCCTCCTCCTGTAAACAGAGACAACAAGGACAGCAGCTTCCATCACACTTTTTGAGGCATTCCTTAGTGATGCCACATTTGGTGTTGGCGGGATGATGTTCTGTCACCAGGACTCAAACAGCACCACGTGCACAGACTCTCCTGAACTGGGAGTGAGCAGTGGCTGCGTAACTGAGGGGCTGGTGGGTGGACTGTCACTGTCACTGCTTGCATTTCCCTGCATTAGGAAGGCCTGGATGTAGCACAGCTGGAATGCAGCGCTCCCACTACAGCTCCTCCCCAACATTCAGGAGCTTCAACCCTCGTGGTCTGAGACATTCAGCTGCTGCTGCACTCACCTGATTCCCGCTGCTTATTTATCTCCTGGTGTCACTGGTCACACACAGATTTCCTCTCCCACTTGGACTCCTGCTGTACACTGTTTCAGCACAACCGCAGGTCCAACACGCCCATGTTTTCCACTTATTTCAAACTAAAAACAAACAAACAAACAATGTAAATTCAATCTTTCTAAATAATAAGGTAAACTCAATGTTTCTAAATAAATAAATAAATAAGGTAAATTCATTCTTTCCTAGAGAAAAATCAAGCACAAAGCAGTCCATGTTAGAGGAATACTGTAATCATGCACAGTGTGACTGCTGCTGCCACTGCTGCTCCTACATTAGGGCTACCGCCTTGCTCTGCAGCTCTGGGCTCCACTTGCACCTCAAACTTCCTCAAATTTTCTTCCCTGCTCCTCCTCAGACTCCAAAAGGGTGGAGGAAAGCTTTACAAGGAGAAATAATTGAAGTTCTCATTTCTACAGCACTTAATTGAATCAAGTATTTTTAACACAGGAACAAGGCAGTTTTGGAAAGATGACTCTATGAGTTCCAAATGACCCACAGGAACCCAATTAGGATGTTCTCAGAAAAGCCATCTGGCATTTTCACTGCCTTTCAGCCTACTGGGCAACTTCTTCAGCTTGCTGTAGTGACAGTATTCAGAGGCAATCCTGTTCCATCCTCATGCTTCTATTTTGAAGCCCCTTACAAGAAGTTTTGAGCCTCTGTGCTCTCCTTCCCTTTTGGTGTCCTGTAGGAGTCAATCCTTGCTGACAACAACATCCTGCATCCTCAGCTGGCTTCTGAAGCTTGTGATGATGCTCCTTTTGGCCATGGAGCAGTTTGGGCCTGCCTCACCTGAGACACTGCAAGAACAGCACTTATATGGGTGAACACCTTTACTGTGTCACCCCACAGGCACAGGAGCTGAAGAGAGAGCAGAGCTTCTGATCCCAGCACCTGAGTGAAACTGGGGCAGCAATCCCATTATACTTTCTGGCCATATTCCCACAGAAGTACCACTCCAGATCCAAAGCCAGAGGTGGTGCCCTGGGCGTGCAGCCAGACGCTCTCCCTCCTGCCCACCCAGAGCATCCCCGCACACCCAGACATCCCAGGCACTTGCTGTGCCTTGTGTGCCACTCCAACACAAACAGTCTGAAGTGCTCTGCAAACACCCAGCCTCACAATATCCCTGATTAATTTGTTGCATGACAGCAAAAGTAGCTTGCAGAGGTTTACATGTATCAAATAGCCTTGCATCAGCCCTTACAATGATATTAAGGCCTGATAGTGTTCATTTGCTCGCCCTTTAAACCACATCCAGCTCCTACCATCAAATGAGATATAAATTCTGGTTCTGATAAACTAAAGCAAACAAGATTTTCCACGGCTCCTTCCCTGCCCAGCCCCATGTCTCGAGGTGTGACGCTCATTTAACCCCCTGGAACACGGCTGTGGCTGACAAAGCCAGATTCCCTTCCAACGTTCCCATTCATGCATTCTGTCAAACCGCATTTTCTTTGATTTTATCAAGATCTTCTTGACTGTGATCTTCAAAGCAATTAATTCAGTGTTCCATGATTGCAGCTGCTGAATAATTGTTTGTTAGAGTATTTTCTTTCCCAGGCAAGAGATGTAAAATAGTTGCTCTCCTCAATAAACAACTTGTCAAATGTGATTAGTTAATGGACCCGTAATCACGGAATAGCACGAAGGTAAGGATTTGGTAAGTGCTATGTGAAAGTGCATATTTAAATTAAAGCTATAGGAGAAGATTTTCCCATAGGAAATCTTGCTGTCAATGCTGAAATAGACTATTTACCATTCATAACGGTTAACTATAGATCATTAATTAAAGAAAACACGAGATTAGCTATCAAGCATTTCAAACTAAAGATGCACTGATTGATCAAGTGACTTTAAAGTCAATACAGAAGATCCGGTTAGTGCGCAGGTCCCCATGCCTGAGCTGGCCTTACTGCGTAACTGATACACAGAAGTAAAAGCCCATTAGAATTAGGGTCCAGATTTACCATCCAGCCATAAGCTCCCAGAGCCTGACAGCAGCCATCAGCCCTGCTGTGCTCCGTGCTGCTCCTGGTGAGATGCACACTGAGGATGAGGCAAAGCAGAGGGCTCCCGCTCAGTGTTTAGTGGCAGAGAGAGAACCTCTCATTCTTGGCAAGTAAATGCTGAATTCAAAGCTAAATGCAGTTACAGTGAATGCATATTAAAGCTCCAAAAGTGAATTAATCTGCCTGTTCTTATCTTTAAATATTAAATCTACCTTTCCACCCATCCTTTAAAGCAAACCTCTAGAACCATACAGGGGCAGCTGCTGAGAAGCTGGAGCCCCGTGATGAGGAACCCTGCAAGGCTGGTTTTTTTTGCTCTTCCCTTCATCTGGGAAACATGCATTCAGTTCTATCAGCTATTCAAAGCAAGAGTGCTCCTGCCCAGGAAAAAAAAAAAAAGAAAAAGAGGAGGGGAAAAAAAAGCACAATGTTTTTTTTTTTTTAAAGCTGTATCTATTATAGGAATTTAATTCCCATTTGGGAATTACAGCAATAATACAATAATAATAGTTGTTGGTTACCACACACTAATTTCCAACTATTTGAGGCAGCTGCCTTCTGCTTTCTGTGCACTCTCTTAGCATTAGACTCCAATATCAAGTGAAATTACTCTAAACTGTCTGTCAGATTTGACTGTTCTTTTAGAATTATGTCACTGTTACTTACATTATGTAATAGCAACTGGGGGAATTTAATTACTAAGTCACATATGAAAAATAAGACTTCAGCTTTCAGCCTTCAACTAATTAACCCCCTACCTACCAGCAACAAGGGCACACAGCACACAGTGCTGGGCAGGGCCAGGCCTGGGCCATTCACTGCTGCACATAGGCAGAGTCTGTGGGGTTGGTGCTGCTTGTAGAGCAAACCTCACTCGTTCCTGTTTGCTTTTTGGAGGCCAGAGGGAGGCAAAGCTCAACCTGAATGCATACATGTTTTCCCTAAGGACCTGACACCCTACAGGCTACCATATACTTGCCAGTAAAGCAAGTTTCTAAGTACAACTTGTTTGCTAAGAATACACCTTTCTGCCAAGCCCAGTTCCTAACAGAGGGTTTCAAAGAGCCAGTCCTTCTGAAAGCATGCAGATAAACCAACTCATCACTTAACCATATGGATAAACATGGCTAAATACATAAAACCATATCGTCACACAACCATACACACAACATACAGTGACGGCAGAGCTCCAGCAGCTGGAGGTAGGTGATGCAGGTCACCAAACATCACAAGGCTGCAGGAACATCCCCAGAGCCAGCTCAACACCAACCAGCACCATGCCACCCCTCCAGGTAGCTGCCTACACTCAATGGGTGGATGCAGGGGTTTTCCTCTCAGGCCAATTGCTGGGGGCTGGATTGGATGGTGGTACCTGCACACTGCTCTCATGCTGGTTACCATATGCAGCTGCTGTGGTTTGGCCAAACACAGTGTTTTAATTCTCTCCCACTGGAGAGAGGAAACTTCTAAACTAGATCACAGTTAATGAAAAATAAATAATAAATAAGCAAACATCATTAAGAAGAATAACAACAAACTTCAGGGCCCATCCAGAAAGCCACAGCCAGAAAGGGCTGGGAACTGCTGGTCTCTGACTTGCTGCTTCCAGTCCTTTCATTCCCGTTTCCTACACAATGCACACCTGAGCTGAGTGGGATACGCGATCAATAGGTGCTACAGGTGAGCTGTGCAGTGGCCCTCTGCCTGAGCGTGGATAAATCATTTGACCTCCTTCTGCCTCCATCAATTCTGCTGTAAAAGTAGCTTAACACTGCGCTCAGTGAGGAACAGAAGCTCCTTCTGAGCAGAGCCATCGTGCTCAGCTACTGGGGCTAAACACATCGCGGCCAAAGGAAGCCAGCAGAAATAACACAGAGAAAGGAGCGCAGCTCTGCCCGCATTTTCTGCCCATACACAGCAAAGTGAAACCTGGATGCTCTGCATGGCGTATCTCTAGTCACTGGAAACAAAACCCTCTATCTCATTGGCATACAGAATATCTTCATGAATCAGCCACTCTGCCTTCCCACTTCTGCCACTTTATTTACTGCTATAGCTCCCTAGTACAAGTGTGAAAGGATCAGCGCTAGCAGGGGCCTTACTCGACTCAAAACCCAACACAGACTTTGACTTTTTATGTTTGATTTTGATACAAACTAGAAACGATGAGACCTATGACTTCCTTATGAAATTGATCATCTCCTTCTTGCAGCTTTCTTCTCAGCTGCAGCAGCCTTTGTAGGGCATGGGGGCACATCTGAAGTCTGAGCCAGGACTGCTGGCTGCCACAGAGTGTTAGCACACCATACTGCCCATAGCCACATCCCTCACACATGGTGATGAACAGCCCCTTAGAACCCCCCCAGAGAGAGGAAAGTACCTTTAATGAGCTGTCATCAAGTCCGCCCTTGTGGGAGCCCATCTTGGTATTAGAAATACTTGAGAGATTCTGATGACAACCTGGAAATGATGTAATTGAAGAAATTCTGATGAAAACAAACACTAATGACAGTGTCTGAAAGTTGCAGCTCAACACGAAGCAGATACTGATGGCAGAGAATAACAGACTGCAGCTGGAAATCTGGAGTCTCCCTATGACCTGAAGTTCAAGCCTAAGCACTGTGCACTGCACAGACACTGCTACAGAGTCACCCCCCAGCCCACGGCAGGGCTGAGATCGGGTATGTCCTGATGGGACACTGCTGCTCTGTTTGTAAGGGCAGACAGGAAGGACTGATGCACCACTCCATTGCAGAGATGTAAAAGGGCCTTTTCACCTCATTTCCCTAATGGCACATGCTGGGTCCTTATTATTTGAGAGGTTAACATAAATTGCCTTTTTTTGCATTATTTTGTGCTGGTCTCGCCTTCTCGTTTAGAAGATGTTTATAAAACGGTTTTTCCCATCACCCAGCTGGCGTAAGCCAAGGTGCAGGGCTCCTTTCCACGCACGCAGCACTGAGCACACACCCCCTCCTCCCTGTGTGTTAGTGCTGTATGTAAATCAATACTTTCCACTCCCTATCGATCGCTTTCTCCATCAGCAATTCAGCTCGCATCCAGCTACAGCTCCTCTAACGCTGCAGGGGTGCGGGGATGCAGCTGGGAGGGCAGCAGCGCCCAGCAGCAAAGCCAGGCTGCTGCAGGACACAGCAATGCACTGCAGCACCTGGCCACGCAAACCCCCTACGGTTGACTTTTGTACCTCTCTTGTGGGTCACCTTCAATACAAATAAATATTAATAAATATTAATAAAGCTTACTATCTGTATATCTCAAATATAACACGGTAACTCTGTAATTCAATGTCGTTACTGGCCTTCTTTAACATATAATTTAATGCCCGTATAGCTATTTTGTTTGGGTATGACTTTCAGAATTACAGCTGAAAAAAAAACCAACCCCGTGTGCTAGTTAACTACATTTTATGGAAAGTATTTCTTTCATGTTATTTTAAAACTGTGGAGCCTGGGGAAGGGTTTTACGGCCCACAGAACCTCACAAGGTAGTTAATTTCTGTTTGAGCTGGTTTCTCTGCTATTTTAAAAAGTGCCATCGAGATCAGTGCTATTTCTCTTGGTCGGGTGCCAGCTGACTGTGCTGCAGTTGCGACACATCCCCGCGCTGTTAGCAAGCAGGCAAACAGAAAACATGGGAGCTGAAAGCTGGGCTGGCTGCAGGGCCACAGAGGAGCTGGCTGGTGTCCCTGAGCTTCTGAGGGACAGGAGTGTGGGGCTGCATCCTGCTGCCCTGCACAGGAACCAGAGGATGGGGAAAGAAGATGGAATGGGCTGGTTACCACATCTCTCCTGCAGGCAGCAAGAGGGCCTCAGTCACGTGCATACAGCAGATTCAATGGAGCACGTGGGTCCTCGTTGCGTTTGCGTTAGATCAGAGACATGCGCTCTACTTTAAAAGCAGTAATTGGGTGGTTAGATGAGCCTTAGGCAAGCTCAAGCTATGCACTAAATATTCTGCCTTTTGTTTCATAATGAATTATTTTGTGTATGTAAGCAAAGCATTTTTCTTTTTTTGGGGGGGGGTCTTTCCTGTGCAGCTTGTTTCTAGCCTACTTGTGGGTGTGTGTTGAAATCTTTGCCTTTTACTTACAAGGTCAAGTGCTTTAATCAGGAGCAAAAAAAAAAAAAATACAGTGTGCTTTAGTCCTAAATTCTCTGTGTGACTGCCAAATATAATTAGAAACAAATGGCTTTATTTCTCATTTGAGAGCTCTGCAGACACTGTGGGAGAAGGGGGAGCTTGTGTTTTGGGGAGCTCACAAACACACACACTGCCATGAAAAGATTCGGTAAGAGGGAAACACGGTGCTTGGGAGCCTCGTACTGGTGGGGCCTGGCTGCCACGAGGAGCTGTAGTGTGAGCATGCAGCCACGGCAGTGGAGCCCATGGCACTGCCCTGCTGTTTTAAAGAATCGATAGATAGTTTCTGCACTATCATGGCTAAAGAGTCCCCTGCCGCTAACGTGAGAAGTTTGGCAGCACCTCCTCACAACATGGCGACACCTCACAGCGCCACCCCACCATATGGCGCCTCCACACAGCATCACCCCGCAACAAAGCATCACCAACAACATGGCGCAGCCCCACGGAGTCACCCCACAACAACACAAAATCGCCTCAGACTCACCTCACAACGCGGCATCACCTTATGGCGTCCGGCAACAACATGTCGCCGCCTCACAACACGGCGTCACCCGACAACATGGCGCCGCCTCACAACATGGCGTCACAGCGCCACCTGAAGGCCCAGCCTCAGCTCAGGACGCAGCCGGACGGTGCGGGGTGTCTTGGGCACGTCCCCTCACCGCAGCCAGGGCGCAGTCCTGAGGGCACGGCAAGGAGCACCGTGCGCCCACCTTACACCCCTTCTCTGAGGGTCATCTGAGACACCACTAAAGGGATTTTTTTTCCTAATTACATTTCAGAGCCAATTGCAGGAAAATAGCGTGTTTACCCCTTGGCCTACCTTTTTTCCCCTCCGTTGAAGACAGCTCCGTGCGCGCTGCCCCTCAGCCCGGCTCCATGCTGTGTGGGGCAGTGGCTCACCTGCAGCTGCTACACGGTGCTGAGCTCGTTACTGGCAATAACGCAGCTGTGGAGCTGCTCGGTCTCCTCCAGGAGAGCAAACAGGTTCTTTTTTGTGATCCATTGCTCAAATGAAACTTCTTTTTTCTTTAATTTTCTGCATGTGCTGAGAAACACTCTCCCAAGTCCTTCAAGTGCATTCTCACCCCAGTGCTGCTCCCACATTACAGTGCAGGTCTGCTGCTGGCACACAGCAGGAGGGATGTGGGGATGTGACTGTGTCAGTAACACTGCCCCATTACTGTCCCTAAAGAGGCTCGGGGCTGATGTCCCCACTGCACAGCACAGCCCATCCCATGGCAATTCAGGCTCACGGCTCAGGTAAGACACTAGATGGAGCGTGTCACATTTTTAATACTTTTTTTTTTTTTTTTAAATAAATTCCATAAGGGACAAATTGAAAAGCTAAATGAAGGACTTTGGAAGCTCTGGCAGCAGGTGAACCCACCAAAATGAGACTGCAGAGGTACAGGCTGCATGCTGTAGCTCCAGGAAGGTGCTTGGTATTCCTGGAAGGCCTGCAGGAATGTGCTGCCAGCCAAGCTCATCTGCCTGCTCCTCCCAGTAGCAGAAATATCATAAAAGGCTTTCCTGGAAACTAGCAGCATGGTGCTGCTGCTCTTCAGCCCAATTGGGGTGGGTTCCAACTGTGTCAGCGTGAGCTGTGCTGAGCAGAGGTGAGAAACCCAGCAGTGATTTTTCCTGCTGCAGAAATGTGACCCACCATGCAGACCAAGCTTGCTGCACCATGGCTCTCTGTATAGTTGGAATAACACAAGAGTAAATTGATAGCCAGAGGCTATCTAAGAAGACTCACCAGTGTTGAGGCCTTCAGTTGAGATGGATGCTCACCAATGTTGAGGCTCACCACAAAAAATCCACAAAGCAGCCATCTCCAGAAAGATGCTACCTTAGTGGTGGTCAGCCCTTAAATGGGATCTAGGAGAGGTAGAGTCAGGTTCTACCCCTTCAGGAGCACAGCTCAATTACCTTCACCTGTGCTCCCACAGCTGACTCGTCACTTGCCCCAGATGGTTAATCAGAGGTTCAGGCTGTGATCAACAGTTTCCCTTACAGCTCTCTCCAAAGGCTGCCATATTAAGGGGGCTGTTGGACACAGTGAGGAACAGAATGCACACTAATTTCACTCAGTGATCATTTACTGTCCTCAACAAACTGAACAGTTAGCATCTGTCTGCAAAATCTTGGTGGACCTGACGAGGCAGAGGGTGATTTTCAGCCACGTGTTTGAGCTTGCCAAAACAATGGGAAAAAAACTCTGCCCTGAGATACCAATGGAACAGACTTTCTGGAGAAGGTATGAACGTCGTCCCATCCAAAGCTGCTCCTGCAGTCAGCCTGACCGAGCCATGCTTTAATGTGAGCACACTGCGAAAATTGAGGGGCACTGAAGATCTTGTCACTTCCTCCTCTAGGAAATTGCAAACTTCCATTTCTTTAATCTAATCATTTGCAGGAGGGAATATTTTCTCTAGAAAACCAATATAAGAGGGCTGAAAGGTCAGATGGGATAATATGTAATCCATGGTGATAAGGGCTGTTTACAGAATTATTAATCAAACACAAAAGGGAACAGATAGTAACATTTTTTATTAAATATTACAGTGGATCAAAAAGTACAAAATATCTTTTGCCTGCTATGTGATTGGGAAACTATTGGCACATAATACAGTATCAAAAGCATTAATAAGTACAATTTGGAAAACATACAAAAATTGAGTGTTTATAGTTGGCTCAGCTTTATTTCTGGTAGTGTTTAAACTAACACAAAGGTTACTCAATAACCTTTATAATGGGAAACTATATAATATTACTGGGCCATTTTTATATATACAAATCATCACCTTACAGAGCATATAGGCTACATAACTTGAATCACAAAAAGTATACAATATTTACAACAAAAGAAAGTTAAAAAAGTATAAACAGCTAGTAGAGTATGCTGCCATTATTAGAACATATTTAAAACTATGGGTCTGGGGGAGGAGGGCGGGAGGAGGAAGAGAACAAGTGATGTATCGACCACATTTACAGCAAACACCACTGTTAAGTGCTCATGTTACAGTTTTCACGCTGCGGGCCTCGCACCAGGGCAGGAATTCCTGTTTCTCACTAAAATCGTGATGACTGGGTGAGCGGACAGTGTGGGAAGGAGCATCCTGGCAGCCCTGTGAGCATCGCAGTATAGGAGGCACGGCCCTCCTGGCCCACCACCACCTTGTGCTGCCAAGCCAGCTTGTCCTGAGCTACAACAGGCAACTTCCCAGGCACTGGCACACCAAGGAAGCGGCTCACACAGCCAGGCTGACTTGCAGAGTGCTCCTCACTCACTCACCTACACCCTTGCTGGGAGTGCGCTGCACTGACAGCCAGGTGCTACTGTGGATCTGCTTGGTGAAGGCAAGCCCAGCCCGCAGCCAGAAGGCACGCGAGAGCTGCGGCTGCTGGGCCGTCACCTCATCATCTCACAACCTTTAGCATCCCTAATGAATGCTGGACATAGTGCGTTCGGCTTGCAACATTTCTTGGAACTGGTTCTTGGTAAATAAGTTTATGACTCTATTGCCAATTAGATTCCACAGTTTCCTTTACAAACCTATCAATAACAATGGTTTGATTGCACAAAGAGAGGCTTGTGCAATTTCATTCAATAATAAGGCCCCTTGAACTCAAACAATGCAAACAAAGTCCCATTTAAGACATAAAAAAAGTCTTTCAGCCAATGGAGAATTCAATAGCCTTTTGAAAGACTTCCAAGATTTATCTTAAGAGTTCTTAAACAAACAACGCACCCCTTCTGCTGGGGCCTTACGCTACCATTTCTTTTCATTTGTCCCGATGTCTCACCCAGCACACACGAGCCTCCCTGCCAGGAGGGGCCTGGATGGTCTCCTCCCAGGGGAGGCAAAGCCCTCCTCCCCACACTCCCCCCCAGCCCCGCTCGGCATTAGCTCTGCTTCACAGAGGCTATGACCAAACTCCAACGTGACGTAACCAAAGGGAAAGCGGACACTGCATAAACAAATGCACAAACCCAGCACACAGATTTAACAAAACAAGGAAGAGAAATGCTTGTTTTGCCAAACACACTACTCCTATTTGTGTTTGCTGTAGTTTCTCATATTCTCCCCCTGTCCCCCAGCCCTCCCTCCTCCCCACCCATCCCCAAGCCCCTGATTCTCACAATTCAGACCTAGTGCAACTTTACTAGAGATGTCCTCGACATTATGGCCTCTGCCCAGCTGAGCCTGCGGTTCCGTTCCTGTAAGATCCGTGGATCAGCAGGATGCTCTGCAGTGGCACATCCATGTTCTAAGTTCTACTAGTCTGTTTATTGATCAATTAAATATAGTTTTACCACAGGAATATAAAGTATTGAATTGAAGAAGCTGGATCTTTAACAGTAGACAAGTATATTATTCTGGTTTCCACCTTTGGATATTAACTATGATACATTATATATTGTATTTGGCTTCATATCACGGGAAAATTTAATGACATGCCTAGCATGCAAAGTGTTTCTTAGTAGTTTCCATGTTTGTTTTCACATCAATTATGCTGTCTCTGAACAGTAAACTGAGATGGTCTGAATCGCAACCAATTTTCACATTGTAAAAAGCCTCTAAGCCACACTCCTCTATCAATGTCTAGACTCAGCTGCATGGTGGTGACGTCTTTCAGTGTGAACATGCAGCCATAGGATAGCTCTTTCATTACCAAACCCAGCCTCTCTGTGCCTGGCTCTCACTCTCTGGCAGATGCTCAGGGAGGGACGTGGTCCCCATGGAAGTGCCAGGACCATCCCAACGAGTACTCGGCTCCTCTGCCACCTCAGGGTCCAGATTCCATCCACACAAACCCAGCCCGTGGGTGCCAGCTGTGCCCAGTGGCATGGCATCCGCTGCATGACCCCCACCCATCCCACCAAGCCCTGCCCGCGGCATAGGACCTGCACACCCTCGGTTCAGACCATTAGGACTGCTGTCCTAATTGCTGAAATTCTTACCATTCTCACAAATCTCCCATCTGTGTTCTGGACATCTCTGCCATCCACCATCTTGTGTCAGTGAGGTTTAGTTTTCCAGATCTCTGGTACACAGGAGGGTTTCACAGCCTGGGTTAGCTAAGTGCGACTCTCGACAAATTCACGGACCACAATATGGGAAAGCAAAGCTCATTTTGGGAGGGAAAAGCAGCACGAGCCACCACAACAGCATCAGGAAAGTGAGAGGTGCTCAGCACCTGCGGGGTCGGGCCATAGGGAAAGGAACCTTGTTTGCACCCTTGCACCATAATATTACCTATAGTACGTTTGTATCCATTAAGATGAATGTGAACCAGTTGCTTCAGTTTGTAAACAGTAAACATTACCACAAAAACGAAACAAAAACGCTGCTCAGAAGAATGAAGAAGCTGGAAGAATTACAGACATAAAAAAATTAGGACAGCCACAGCCTTTTACAAAAGTTGAAGATAAAATGATAATGTTTAATTTAAAAAGAAAAACCAACAAAAAAACCCCAAGAAAACAAAAAAGAAAAAAAATAGAAAAAAAAAAAAACCCAAACAGAAAACAAACATAAAGAGTACAGAGTATATTGGACAAACAAAACTATATAAATTATTGTGACCAAATGTGACATTGGTAGTTTACGAGGTGGATATGTACAGTCAAATTAATCAGTGTTTACCCTTCTGTTCTAATAGTGTTAAAATGAAAAATCTATTGCCGTTTTACTATACATTGCATTGATTGAATCTTTAAAAGTCAGGAAAGTTACCCAAAACAGCACATCCACTGATCCTGGGGGTTCTCGGCCCTCTTCTCCTCGCCAAGTTCATCTCGAGTCCTCGACTCATTTACAACAACACTCGGCCTCTGGTCCCTGGCTCAATGAAAAGCAAATGCAAACGTCGCCTCTCATTTCAGTGAGCTTGGGACTGGGCCTGCATTTCCACGGCTCCCTTTGAACATTTGCTCCTACCAGACACAAGTACTTTCAGAAAACACATATGCAAAATCCAAAGAACTTTTGAGTGTGTGTGTTGTTGTTGTTTTGCCAGGGCAGGGGTGAGGGGAGAGGGGACCGGCGTGGGGCCAGAATTAAAGAAGTAGTCCTGTCTCGATCACACTCCAAAGCTTTCCGCCACGCGGGATATGACGGCATCCTGGCTTACAGCAATACAGATCTGCAAGACATCATCACAGAGGGAGGAATGTCGCTAACTGAACTGCTCTCCTCAGACCATTTTTTTGTGAGTGAGGGGATTTACAGTTTTGTGCTGGGATGTACGGAGGACAGCTGGGAAGGTGGGAATGCAGCTTGAGGGTTTATAGCAGCTAACGGATAAATGCTGTTATGCAAAAGGTCACCGTACGAGCTTCCTACAGGTGTTGCTGCGGCTAAGTGTCTATACAGTTGCTGAGAATTTGCAGGGGATGTGAGGAATTGTCTCTGCACCATGAGGGAATGGAGAGCCAAAGGCTGCATTAATGGGGAGAGCACGGTCTGGTTTTTCAAGTACTGTAAAGGATGGGAATACCCAGGTGGGAGGCGATTGTTCAGCCCTGCGCACAGGGTTCCTGGATACAAGCCTGGGAAGATTGGGGCTGAGAGGGGAAACTTGTGGCTCTCCAGCACGCTGCCTGAATGCAGCCCATGCAGCGACTTGCTGCCTTCCCCCTCCGCATCGGGTACCTTTTCTTTCACCGAGGTCTCCTTTGGTAAGTGCAGAGGAGAGACAGCTCGGACTTTTTTTTCGGAAATGACTTTGTCCAATTCCTCCAGGCCCCGCTTCAAAGGCCGAGCAGCCCCGATGTTCTGAGGGCTCATTCTGCGGCCAATGATAGGATGCACCATCCCCTCCATCTTCCTCAGGTTCTCCAGTCTCTGTGCCTGCTGCTTCCCGGACCTGTGGAGTAACTCGCTGTGTTTTTTAGGTGCTGTCATGGCCATGGGGGACACACGGCAAGCTTTGGGGTTACAGTCTAGGCTCACCGCCTGGCTGCTCGCAGACTGGAACAGGGAGATACCTTTGCCTTCTTGCTGGGCCATAGATGAGTGAGAGAGACCGGAGCCTGGAGCCTTTGCAGTCTGTTTGTGTATGCTCTTTGGAAGACTCAAATCTGTTGGCTGATCATCTGAAGAGGCTTCCACTGCCGCCTTTTTTTCTTGCTGATGCAAAGATGGGTGATAATTTAAATTTAGTTTTTCTTGGTGTTTGTGTTGAGTAAAAGTAGAAATATTTTCAGACTCTCTGAACATGTCCCGGGGGAGGTACTTTGATGTCTGTTCATTATTAAGGTGGTGCTCTGTGTGCCTATAAAGGTTGTGCAGATGAGGTGATGAATAAAAATCTGCCAGGAAAGTGGGCACACGGGAGTGCTGCAGTGCCCTTTTCTCACTCATTTTATCTTTGCAGTCCTGGATATCTGTCTTCGGTACATACGACTCAGCAAGAGAACTGAGGTGATGTTGTGAAAAATCACAGCGCTGAGGATCCGCTTTACTTAGCATGTCATGTTTAAAAACATCATTAATTGATTTCCTTTCTTCCTTGGATTTAAAACTCTGCACGTGTTGTATGACCGACGGCCTATTAATTGCTATGGGATCGGAATTAGGGACGTGGGGACCTTGTGATAGGCTTGATGACAGTTCATCTCTGCTGTTCAATTTCTTTTTGCTAATCAAAGGTGGAGGAGAACCGTAAGGATAGCTACATAAGGCTGCCCCACTGACCTGTGACAGCAGCTTTTTCTTTGCCAGGGGTGACATAATGCCCGGATTACCCTTTGAGTAGAGCAGTGGTGTGTAACCGAAAGTGGAGTCGTCACTCATGGACCCAGGCAGCTCTTTTTCCTTGAACATGTCAAAGTTCTGGACCACCAGTACTTTGGGCGTTTGCTTCAGTGCATTGTGGATATCTTCGTTTCCCAGCTGATCTACTTTCACCGTGCAGTTTGCAATGTAATCAGCCATCTCCGGCAATTTATCATCTTCCATATCACTTTGAGTGGGCAGCTGGACTGGGAAAGTCGAGAAGGGCATTTCTGGAGGTTCATTTTCTAAGCTCTCAGTAAAAGCTTTGTGTATCCTTCGTTCTGGCTTTGTGTCTTCCAGGGTATCTGCTGAGGAGTGCAGTTGTTTTGTGACAGTGGCATCCAGCACGGTATCTTCATCCAGGGGCATGGAAACACTTGAGAAAGATGATGAATGAGGAACTTCCTCCTTGGCTTTCTCACTGCTTGAGCTGTTTTCTGTCATGTCTGTCTTTTCCATAGGCAGTGCCCGAGCTGCCTCTGGCAAAAGAGGTGGAGGGCCTTGACTGGGTTGTTTCGTCTCTCCTGCTGTAGGATGCTCTGCAAATTTTTTCTGGTCTGCTGATTCTTGATCCTTCTCTTGTTCTGAAGAAACCTAATAAAATGATTCAATAGACAGTTACGAGAATGCTGTACATTTTGGCAGACTGTTCAGAAGAACATACACGGTACACTGTTTGCTACTGCTAGAGATGTACTTGTCAGTCACCATGCTGGAATGCAAGAGCTCGAATACCAGGTACTGGAGTCAAACAAAGAAAACATACCTCCTAGAAATACACCATCCCTGCCAGTGTCATAATAAGGCATTTCAAAGCAGCCTGACTAGAGGCACCAGTGGCTTCACTGCTAAACACTGAGGTTATAGTCTTAAAATTAATTAGGCAAACGCAGGAGAGCACATTTCATAACAGAAACAAAAAGGCTATAAAGATTTTCTCACTAGCCAACTTCACCTATGAGAAGTACACATGCATCCAAACATGTTTTCTTACATGAAGCTGAAAATGCAGTCTGTCCAGCATTGTTCTTAAAATTCAGTGATCACCGAGGAGATCGTTCACACCCAGTTCTGCATTAAAGTGTGAAAATGACAGAAATGGCATACTAGGAATCCCTATTGTAGGCAGCAAATCACTGCTGCAGCTTCACTAGGACAAGCATTTTTTTATTAACAGATTAAATTGAAGTTGTCAACATTCCGTAAGTGCGTGCGCATGCTATAACAAACACAGCTTTTATATGTTATCGTCAATGGGACTGCAGCTCTTTCTGCTTCACCATTAATACAGCCTGTGTGCACAAGTCACACTATTCATCCCATTATGTCGCTGGCTGAACTGTGACCCGCAGAGGTCATCAGAGCATCCCATCTGCGATCCAGCTGACTGACAGCCTTTTTCAAAACTGCTGTCATTCTCCTCTGACATGTCATGGTGGTATGAGACAGTCATAAAACAGCAGCATCGTGTGAACCCTTTATTATTACTGTTTTCCTTCGTTCTTAGTTGTAAAGATAAAACACATCATGAAAGTTATTATCTAAATGCTGCTCTATCGCAGGAGTGGGAGACTGGAGAAGGTCCTAACAAATCTAATCATCTCAGAGATTTATTTCTTCACAGCTGCTTTTAAATATTCCTGTGTGTTTGGCTGGTCTATTAGTTGCAGTGTCCATTAGCTATCGTAACTTCTTCTTTTTAAACTAATAGCTGCCTTTTGCAGTCCAAATATCATCATTAGGTTCTTTACAAAGTACTATCCCTAGTCTCTTGAGCTTATAAAATTACAGGAAAATACCAGACAGATGAGCAAAGCAAGGATGAAAAAAAAAAAAAGACAGAAATGATATTTAATAACTGCACATTCTGCTCTTAGTTTCTGTTAAGCAACATTTTGATTGAAGTTTCAGCTATTGCGGGGAAATGTGCATTCTACGGCTAATAGCATTTTGTCTGGTATCTTGTTACAGAGACAATGTCATTGCAATGGCAGGAAGAGAGGGAAGAGCACAAAGGCAAATGCAATCCTAATAAATTAAAGTTATATTCTCTCCCTGCATACTTCTTGTGCTGTGAGTTGAACGTACAATGGAGAAGACTGCTCTTTTGTAGCTTGGGTATCCTTGAGCCCACAGCTACAGCCCGCTCTGAAGCCACATGCAAGAACGGTGTAAATGGTGGCTTGGCTGGAACCATGCCTACACATCCACACGCAGCGATAAAAGCCCCCTGTGAACAACACACTACCTCTGCTGTCTGGCAAGAGGCCTGCAGCAACCACGGAATCTGTGCTGGGTGTGAGGGGGAAGGGTTTTAAACTGAGAAAGGGGAGGTTTAGGTTACAGATTAGGAGGAAGTTTTTCACCCAGAGGGTGGTGACGCACTGGAACAGGTTGACTAAGGAGGCTGTGGATGCCCCATCCCTGGAGGCATTCGAGGCCAGGCTGGATGTGGCTCTGGGCAGCCTGGTCTGGTGTTTAGTGAACCTGCCCATGGCAAGGGGGTTGAAACTGGATGATCATTGTGGTCCTTTTCAACCCAAAGATTCTGTGATGTGAGGCCTTCCACCTGGCCACAGCAGATTGGAGGCTTCTCCCATCCTGAAGGACTGGATGATGCCTTGGGCACAGAACTCCCTTTGCGAAGAAGCACTGATGAGCACCCAATCCAGGGGGGAAGCATCCACCCCTTGGGCCTCCTCGCTTCTCCGGCTTCATGCAGCCATCCATACAGTAACCCATGTGAAGGATGCAGTTTTTAAATGCCTGCCCTGATTAAACAGGAGCAGGACACCACCATCCATCCTAGAAGTGAGAGATTCATTCTTCTTTAAAAGGTACCATTGTACAGTGGGAAACTGCCATATTTGTGTATTTTTATTGTCTCGGCTCGGCTCCTTATGCTTCTGATAAGTGCAGCTCTAAGAACTCTTCCTGCAAACCACATACAAAAATAACTGCAGTTTAAGCAGCAGGAAGTTTGAGATAGGGAACAACAAAAGCAAGGAAATTCAAAGTTAAGGCTGATGCTCTGTTGCTGGCTTGTTATGCTGTGCTTAAGTGTGGCAGTACCAACAGTATGTAAGGTATCTTGCTGATCTAAGACCCCACAGTAAACAAGCGGGCACAAAGGAGTGACAGGGGAAGAGAGCACAAGCCTTAGCATTTCCTTGCTTTGGGCAATTTGTGTTGAATGTTCCACTGACTTAAGGAGGTTATATGCACTTCAGGTATTTGCAATCAGAAGCAGAGGAGTTTTCCCCCAACGGGGTTCTCTGCTTTAAAATTACAACGCAAGGGAAAATAAAAATCCCTCTCTGAAGAACATTGTTACTTTTGATACTAAAGATGCTGTCGATCAAGGCAATTTAAAACAAATTCTGTTTTGGACAAGAGATGACATTTTTCAGTGTAAGCACAACTTAAAGTGGTACTGGGACACAAAAATCAGAATATTCTGCTCTTGAAACAGCATGCAAAGTCTCAAATGCATCTGTGCTTACTGGTTCTTTGATTTTTTTAAGCAACGAGGAGGAGAGTTGTTGGTAGTTGACTCAATACCAATTTCAGACTGGTTTAGAAACAGAACTTAAGTACCTGCCAGACAGCAATGAAGGCAAGGAAGCAGCCATAGTCTGCCGGGCAAGTCATGTGTTTCAACATTCTTTAAATACTTACTTTCACTGCAACGCCTTGAAGGCTGCTGAGATCTGGCAGACTGAGACAGGAAAAGCAACATCTTGTGTATTTGGTTGTGTGCAAGGAGCTTCAATGCCTCACTTACACAAGGCGCACGGAGGACACAGTATAGAGTGGCTCAGATGGGCAAAAGACACGCTTAAGAAACGCTGGAAGAAAATGTCTATTGGTTTTATAGCACTGAGCTATGTATGAAACTTACCCTTAATCTGCAGACAAATATGAATCCCACTGATCTATCTTTTCATGGGCTGCAAACACAATATCAGAGCTGTCCTATGAGCACACATAATGTGATTCTTTGTGGATACCAGGACCTGCCCACGTGAAGCAGGTTAGCAGCATCTCAGCTGAAAACCATCTGTGGTACGTGAGACCTCAGTCTCAGTTAAAGCTTGGAAGGTGCTTTGCTCAAAATTTAACCTTTGAGTCTAAAGAGAAATTGAGTATAACATGATAAAAGTCTGAGGAGTAATATGTTTTCTGATGGTCACGTGCATACACCTGTAAGTGCACAAGGGCTTATTCCAGAGGTTACTACTATAAAAACCAGCTATACCCAGCAGTTACCACAACATTAGCAGCAATATTAGAGGTTCCCGCACCCTATACTTAAGATTAGGAAATAACTGTGGTAGTTGTGTGGTTTCCTTTTGGCAGATGCTGATCTTTTCGTGGTGACCACTGTGCAACACAACGAGCAGAAATGATACTTGTTGTATCTAGAGCTTGGTCTTCTGCCATCACTCCTAAGCAATATGGAGCTAACCGGTGGCTGTTTGCAACCCAGCAAAATCACAGCAGACACAGCACCACACCAAATGAATTTCTACTGCTGAGCAAACTCGAAGGCCAACTGTTCAGGATTCTCCAGTTTAAATTATGTATTTTATCACTGAATTTTGATTGATTAAAACTGCACATTTTTAATTGAAAAGTTGAAAAGCAGGGAAGCAACCAACCTCAGATGCATCTTGGGGTTTCTGAGCATTATCTTTCTCCTTCTTGCTCTTTTGGTTTTCATTTTTGATGCGTTTTGTTCCAGACACTTTTGTTTTCGCTTCACCCTCCTGGGAACTGTTATCCTGTTTTCGAGGTTTCACTGGAGGCAGTGGCTTATCTTCCTCTCCTTTAATAAATCTTTCATACGGCAGGATTAATCTAGGGGATTAAGGAACAAATAATTGATCAGGTTTTGCTTTTCTAGCAAAGAATAAAATGTATCTACTATGAGCAGTTCTCTTAATAAATCTATTTTCTTCCGTGGCATAAAAGCATCACTGTAAACTCTATATCTACAAATCCAAGTATGATAAATCAATTTATTTGGCAAGATTACTGTGTGGCATAAATTGAGTGGAGTTGGCGCATATCAGTTGTCAGTGAGGCTGTAGTGGTTCAGGCAGCCACACCAATTTGTACAGATGAGGATACGTACGAGCCACTGTTTTAGACTGATTTAAAAAAACCCAACACAACCATTTACCATTAAAAAAACCCACAACCATTTTTTCTCCCTATCCTTAAAAAGCATGCAGCGAACCCCAGGGAAACACCTCCAAAGCCCCAGCCAACCTGATAACAGCTATACCATTTCCAGGCTGGAGTTTCCCCGGAGTGCAAGGATAAATGCCAGAAACTGGGTGGAAGACATCCGAGTATGGAAACCTGCAACAGCGGGCACAGCACACAGCGCAGTGCAGCGCCAGCCCACCCTGACCCTTCTAAGCACCCCCACACAGGGTGCCAGGCACCACAGTCCCTGCCTTCCCAAATGAGTCTTTTCTTTTAAAGAGTTAAAAGTGAAAGAATTTTGAGCAGTGGAACCTTCCTCCATGAAGCGTACAAAATCGCTTTAAAAAAAGAAAGAAACACAAACAGAAAATATCCTCCCCCAAAAGCATCAAACACTCTGAGTTTTAATCTATCTGTTTTCCCCTTGCTATTCTTGATCTGAAAGGGAAAATAACCGATATAATTAAAAGGGATGGATTGCATTACAATCTCAGTTTCAACTTCAGTGATTAAAGTTTTTATAATGCATTTGGTATGATTAATGACTCACTGTGGGATTAATACAAGACTGAGACTTTAAAAATATGAACTTTCATACGGCAAACATAATTTGTTTTTGTTTTTTTTTTAAAGGCAAGTTGACTCTATGAAGAAAATGTACTTTGCTTATAAACAACATAAATCTGCTCAAATACCAGGAATCCTTAATTATCTTTAATCTAGGACTGCGAGGCAGAAACCTCTTTGGTTCAGATATTCGTTTGTTATCCTAGAATCAGCTCCTAAGCATGCAATTTTGATTTACATACTTAGATGTTCAAACACAGTTTGGGCTTAAGAGAGCAGAAATTAGATTGCTTGTGATCATAATATTTTACATTTTAATAAAATACAACATAAATTATGTTAAAATATAAACCTAATTTATGCTATATTAGAAACAAAATTCATTAACTGAGCATGCTCTGACATGGTATGTGCAAAGAGGCGTGAATAATACTTTCTAGCCCTGAATTTGGCAGGGCTCCAGTAATGAAGCTAAGCAGAGCCCACAGGGAATATTCATCTTCAGATCCCATTACAAACTGAGTTTAAACATGTTACAGCTGCTAAAACTGGAAACTGCTCCCTCTATGCAAACTTAGCAAAATAATACGTAGTTGCCAAATACCTGCTTCCCACTGTAATATTACAGTTAATGTTTATATAATAAAAAGCATAACTAAGCAGAATCAGAAAAAAATAATCTTGTTCATACTTGAGGCTGCTGAATTTCACTCACAAAGCACAAATATTCGTGCAAGCACCAGATACCTCCCCGTGCTGCACGCAGTGCTATGGACTTGACTTGAGGCGAGGCTGGACTCCACACAGGGCAACACTGATGTCGCTCTGCCATGTGTTAAATATTTAAACTCGCTTTTAATAAAAACACGTTTTATGACAATACTTGTTAGCGCTGCGAGGGGACTGTTTGGCTTTGTTTTGTTTCCATAGGAACACGTTGCCCGTTACAAATCCCCACCTCCCCTCAACAGGCCCTCGGCGCGTCCAAGTGCTGTGCAAGCAGGCTGCCATGGCCCTGGTGTGCCTGGCTGCAAGGAGGGCACGTGGTTGCGGCCCAATGGTGGGCCTTGCTGCAAAGATGGTACACGGGGGGCTCCAGGCACAGCTGGGCCTGGGCTGCGGCAATGGAGAGCATTCACATGCCTCCCAAAGCTCCTCCTCCTTGTGGTGCACCTCACCAGAACTCATTAGCTTTGGTGCTAATTAGCAACCGTGCCTTAAAATTTCCTTTTCTTATCCTGAGTTCACGTGGGAGTACAACATTTTCATTTTAGTTATTTTTCACTGAGCTCAGCAGTTGGCAGTATGACAGCAGTAAAAATACATTTCACATCGCCGGTCAAAGGCCTGGAGCCAGCAGCAGGAAATCTGGAATTAAATGTTTCTTGTATCTGGAAGGAGGCATGACTAAGGTAAAACGGAACCAAAACACAGGGATGGCTTGTTGGAGAAGCTCTGTGCCTCGCTCCCAGCACAGTGCTGTGGGTGCGGGGGGCACGGGGGATCCCACGCGAGGCGGCACATGGAGCCCAACCGCACCAGAACGCTCTGCGTGTTGAGACTTCCGCTGGTTACAATTTTCACTGAGCGTTTCTTCAGTTATCCTGTCACGGTACAACACAATTACCCACAGGATATGATCTTATCATTTGATTATTAGAAGTTTTTATAGCACAGGAGTAATAAAGCTAAGGCAGCTCTCAGAACGGTTAGAGCTCCGGCTCACATGCCATTACCGCTCGCTGCACAGCCAAGTTAAGGTCAATATTGCCCAACGCAGGAAGAATGCGATCTGCTATTATCCAAATAGTTTAGCAGAATGTGACATGTCTGAAACGAACGCAAGGTTTTTGTCAAATATTTGCAGCGCAGGTAAGATTTAATCAATCTTTGCATGAGGAAAGGGAAGACGGGGCTCGCAAAAATGCACCTCGACACCTCAAATGGGCTCTGCTCAGAAACAACACCCGCACTGCCAGCACTTTGAACGGGGCTGCCCTCAGCGGTGGGGGGAGTATCAAAGTACTCACAGAGGAGGAAAGGGGGGCTGTTCTGTGGCTGAAAGAATATTTACTTGTAAAGCCTGCGAGGAGACCAAATAAAAGGGTCTTTATCATGATCAAGACTCCAATATTAAGATTAATAAAATGTATTATTTATAAGTCAATTAACATAAATAGAATATGTAAGCACCAGTGTATTAAAAAATCTTTCCACAGGCAGCAGATTTTTAGCAGCATGAGGGTTTTTTTTTTTTCCCCTGGAATAATACAAGAATAACATTTTCCAGCCAAGAGCAGAAACAGTAGGGGAGTCTTTGCTATCACAGAGCTTCTTATTAAATTCAGTCACTGTGAAAAGCGAGCCTTTTTTTTTTTTTTTTTTTTTCCCCTAAATAAAGACAACTTAAAATCAATACAAGTTAGATTAACAAATCAGTACTGTACTAATCCTGATTTATTACAATCGGCGATATTAAGTTTAATCACGTATAAACTGCTACTCAACAAAAGATTTTGCTTTACTAAGTCCTGAATTAAATAACGGTGCAGAGCGTACTGAGTTTTCAGATCTGCATCATCTGATATTATGAAAAATTCAATGTACTCCTCTGCAGCAGATGTCAGAGGTCAGCAAATCTATTACAGTAATGTAAGTAATCTGGCTTTCCGCCAACGTTTTTTGTTGTTTTTTTTTTTATAAAAAAAACACTGAAGCAGATAATTTTATATTTACAAATTCTAAAATCCTCCAGGGACTGAATATCTTTCCCAACGAAAAGCAGAAACTTCACATTAGAGAAATGTATTTCACAGTATATCAAACATGTCTTCATCATTAGCATTTCATAAAAAGAAAAAAAACCTCCTTAATCTCTATTAGACGACATTCCTCCCCCCCCCCCCAGCTACAGAAATAACAATACAAGGTCTAATCTGAGCCGATAACCACTACATTTTCATGTATTGATTATAAAGAATGAATGACTCTTTTGGCCCAACTCTGCTTCACGTAACACATGAGAGCATGTCTATTTATAGGCATGATAAAAAAAAAAAAGTCGTTGCAATAATGCAAAGGATCTGACCAACCCAGAAAGAGGAAGGAAATTAAATGTTAAGGCTGCCAGTTTCCTCTCTAATTCTCCCCACTGTGTGTGGATATTACGGGGTGCTCAGGCCAGGGAGGAACCATATGCCCATGACACAGCGCTCTGTCCGTGGGCTGCACAGGGGGAAGGAGGGCAGGAGGCAGTTCAGCACAACCCCTGCAGTATTTTCATGCCGTTTGTCTCAGTGTTTATTTTTGTTTTCTTTCTGGCAGAATAAAATATTCCAACATGCCTCCCATTGACATCATCTTGCTTTCTCAAGGGCTCCAAGCCCAACACAAAACAGTGCGCAAGGGAGCCTCTCAGCCACAAGAATAATCTTGGAAGGACATGAAATACCAGAGCCCATTACTTGGGAGACGCTGCCCCTTTTCCATTCTTGGCAAGGAGGTTAAGGAAGTTGTTTGCAATGGGAATGGAAAAAGACTTAAATCTGCTCTACCGAATGAACACAACCATCGGTTAACCCATGGAACTCAATGCCAGTGGTTATCCGGGGGCCAGGGGATTAGTGAGATTATGCAAGGTTTAGATGCTAATGTAAATCATGAGAACAGTAAATCCTCAGATTCAAAAACACTGAGAAGGGACAGGCAACAAATCACCTTGCTGGTAGGAGTTTGGAAAACACTTCCCTCCTGGGCATACTAAGTCACAGGTGAGTGGGTCTTGGCTCCTTCCCTGAAGGCACTGCTGGGGACAAGATGACTGTTCCGCCAGGTTCACTAGGGGATCTCTCTGTTAGGTCCTTGAGAGCAGCAGGGCACAGCCATCGTCAGCAAGGAGCCAAGATGAGCAGCACTGAGCTGGGGCGACTCCAGCAACAGTCCTCATGCAGAGGTAGGCAGTCCCAGGGCAGAGGGGCCTCAGTCGATAACCTCAGTTGCAGAAGTCTCATTCTCTCACCACAAACTCAATGGCAAAGCATTCGGTTGTTTTAAGGGACCAGGAGCAACACCCCAGCTCTGATCCCAAAAGAAGGTCTGTCTTTTTTACACTTATGTTCTTTAAAAAGAACAAATCCTGGAGCAATGCTGTCACAGGAAACAAGTCACATTCAACAGCAATCAGCTGGTGAAGATTGGCAGGAGTGATAGGCAGCTGTCCTGAGCACCAGTGAACAGTTTCCAACAGAGAACAGGGGGGAGGAATAACCCAAACTCTAAGATCTCAGCCTGTTTTCTGAAATAGGAATATGAAACACAAGGAGGAAATCAAGCCTGATTTCCCTGTGCTGCATTGTACAATCCAGCAGTTACGAAAGCAAGCCTTGCATGCTTTTGTGCAGAATACAATAGCAACAGGATTATTTGCATATGTCTGAAGTACAAAACTGGCATGTATTTTATCAGCAAAGGCAAAATATGTTAGAGTTCGATTTTGTTTCCAAAGAACTTTCCTTCCTTAAAGAAATGGCTCTTTCATCCTTTCATCAGCAACTTTCCTCACAGCCCACTGGGAGTGCTGGTGGGTAATGAGAACAGCTCGCTGCTGAAAGGTGGGAACTGCATTGCTGTGAGAGAATTCAAAGGCACTTTGTTTTAGGTAAACTAGAAATTAGTGACATTACAAACACAGCTGCTGATTTAGCTTCACTGTCAGGCGATGCAAGCTCAGACACTCTCCATCCTATGGCTCAGCAAGGGGAAACAAGCATCCCAGATTTAGTGTACAGCGAAGGGTGCAAGACCCTGAGTGGAAGGGAAGATATGGCTGGGGAATTAGTTCCCTGCAAGGAAGAGAGACCATGAGCCTCTCTGGAAGAGAATACCCGATCATCTGGTGTGCTCACCCGATGACTCCAGTGCTCACCACTAAGTATCCTAGGCTGGAAACCCAGTGCTGAAGAAATTCTGAAAAAACAGCACGTCCTCAGATGTTCTGAATGGACAGCTAAGGATCTGTTATTTAATGGTAAACAATTACATTCCTCTGTCATCTGATACTTTTTAAATTTTGGGGAGGGGGGAGCTTTCTGAATTTTCAATAGTTCCTTTGTTAAAGCATCTGTTACTCACATAATTGAAAAGATGTTTGTTCAGTGGTATGCTTGAGAGTGCAGTTATTTAATCTTAATGATAAAGCCCCAAGGGCAGAAAATCTCAAGAAGAAACCTCTTGTTATTTATCAAAAAATAACCAAACCAAACAAACAACAACAAAAAAAAACATCTCAAAAATAACAGGAAAAGAAAAAGAGGACTACGACACCTCATCTATCTTCAGGCTTAAATTCATGCTTGATGGAAAACTACTCAGACAGTTTGAAACTTGAAAAGTTTTCTGGGAGTTTGTGACTGGCTGAAGTGGGAGGGGGGCAGGAAAGTGGGGTGAAGACAAAAATAAAACAAGTTGCTATTACAAGAAGAAACTACTGCTTGGCAAGGTTGGTTTTTTTTTTGGGTCAAACAAAGAGCTAGCTGTAGTTTACAGGATGACATAACACTTGATTAACTTTTGCCTGAGGATGTTTTCACACTTAGCAATGTAAACCAAAACCTCTGATAAATTACAACATAAATTAGAAGACTACCATAAGCATTTTCACGTATATACTCTAAAAGGCTCCTATTTTTTCTCCCCTCCTAAAAGACCAGCTGCTATTTGCTACAAAACTCCACCAAAATGCTTACACTTTACCAAAATTATCCAAACGCTTTAACAAAACCAAGCAGCATTTGTAAGAAATGCAGGACTCTCCTTGCATATTGAATTACTTCACAATATCCTTAGGGTAGAGAAACTTCACGGTTCTTAAAGGGAAACCATATAAGGGACTTATTTTGACCCGCCTTGTGTTTCTGATAATACATAATATTTATGTGTGCAATTCAGACTAAAAAATATCAGAATGGGCTCCAGGTTGCAGGCTGGATCTCACTGTTCTCAGTCTGCTGGAAGGGGACAGATGTGCAGCATGTACTGCAGGTGCCCAGGGGCCACAGACCCCAGGAGTCTGTCCCCAAAGCATGGCACAACTGCCCTGCAGGGCTGCAAAACCCCACAGCCCACTGAGGTCCCCTCAACCACATGATCCCTGCAATGTCCTGGCAGCCGTGGCTTTAGAGCAAACTGCCCATTTGGCTACCTGGATTTGCAGACAGGTGAGTCCTGCCATGGTCCCTTGCCACCTGGGTCTGACCAGGACAGCTGGGCAGCCAAGGCTCTGGTGGCTCATGAGCTGCTGGCCACAGCACCTTCCAACACAACACATTTGTCCACTGCATAGCTGAGGGGCAGCACTACACTCTGCTATACACCAGCAGCCCCAGCCCTGCACATCCGTGTGTAGCTGCTGGACAGGGCTTGCTTTGGAAGAAACTGAGATGAAAGGCAGCCAGGCTCTGAGGCGCAAAAGGCCCCAACATGCAATTGCACACGTTTTATTTGCAACTTTTTACACCTTGCGAAACAGCAAGTTGGTGGTGGTTTTTGTGTTTTGTTGCTTTTTTTTTTTTTTTTTTTTTTTTTTTTCTGAGGGGGTGGAGGTGTAATATTTATGAAAAATCCCTACCAGCAACGTCACTGGCGCTGCAGAAACACAGCCTATCTTTTACAAGGGGTAATTAAAGCTGCCGATCATGTGTTCTTTGTAAAAGCAAAAGAAACCTCAACCCCTGCATGTGAAACCCACAACTGCATTGGGGAGGGAAGGCAGCGGGGAGCAGAGCGCTTCGCAGAAGAGCAGCCGTTTCTGAGGGCTTGCTGATAACAGGGAGATGGGGCTCCAACAAGGGCTCACACTCCCCAGGAAGGCCCAGGTGAATAGAGCTGACACGGAGAGCACGGGAACCGCCTGCACAGAGCACAAACAGTAATGACCAAAACAACAACAACAACTCAGCTCTGCACGGCCTGAACCACAGACAGCAACAGCCCCACGATGGGAAAACATTAATGCTTTTTATATTGGTAATCATCTGTAACATGAGCAATTAAGTACTGTACTAATGGACTATAGCCAAGAGCCTGGTACTAATATTAAAAACTGACAGAGATGGATAGATATGGAAGGGAAACCAGGCTGACAAAAGACATTTTATGAAGTGCTGGGGCCTACCTGAAACAACCCAATTGGAGGCAGGTTCAGACCAGCCATGCCTACAGTGACAATAACACATTCACTGGCATTACATGATATCTGCTATACTTTAAATAAAAACACACATTACTTCTACTCAGCATCCTGCACTTTCATTATTACGCTCATTAATAAAACAGAAGTTGTCTAACTAGTGTACAAATAACACTTACTGAAACACTTGCAACCTCACCTCGTTTTAAAATGAAAACATTTACAGGAAACACAAACCGTACTGCTTGAAATGAATCAGTTGATAAGGCACCCAGAATCTCCCCTTAGAGGGAACAAGGCCCAGGCCGTCCCCAAGCTGCCTGCCACCCAGGGCCCAGCAGGGACAGGCACTGCAGACTCTCCTGCTGTGATGGGCACTAGAGAGCAGAGCCTGCCCTCAGCCACACCAGCACTCCTATACTTTGGCTTGGTTTTAGTGCTTGCTACCTTGGCACACTTTCTGACTCTTCTCTCTTTTCTATGAACCAGGCACAGGGTATGGAAACCCATCCTGCAGCGGGGCGCTGGGAGGAGTGGCTGGGCGGCCATGTGGGGAGTCACATGCATTACATACTTTAGTATCCTAATGCTGTCACTGGAAGGTCACTGCTATCCATGCAGCTCTGGGAGGCTCAAGCCAGTACAAACAGCTGGTAGCTTCTCCATCAACTTGAAAACTAGCTACCACAGCACCGTGCCCTTGGCATCTAGTTGTGGAGACGGATGGCAGGGCTGAGGCAAACAGCAGCACCAGTGGCACCAGGGAGCTGCCTGTCCTGCCTCCAGTAAGAAAGGAAAGGCCACTGGGATCCAGAAGGGAAAAATCATGAGGTTTATTCAACATTTACTTCCCAGCTTAATTCAATTTCCAGTTTAGCTTTACAGCTCACCTTCAAGTTAGAAAATGTATGTGCATCCTGAATCATTAATGTGTATTCCTGCGTTGCAGTTCTAGCTTTAGATTAAATGTCATCTGAGCACTTTGGCTATAAATGAACATTACATTTACAGGTGCTGTAGTTTGAATTACCAGCTGAAACAAACCATGACAATTTCATTTACTTTTTTTCTAAATCTGAGGCTCAATACAGTTTTCTCATGATAGAAGAAGAGAGTCTAACACCAGAAATCTAGAGACTGGACCAATCATTGAGGTTTTTTCTACGTAAGTTTCAGTTTTTCGGACCAGATTTGGTAAAGCAGATCTAATGCCAGCTCAGAGCTGATCTAAAAATCCTACAAGACCCTTTCTTCAGCTGCCATCTTTTGACAGCCCACCACACAGACCTGAGCAATAGGTCCTGGCTCTGGAACATGATCCCTTTGCTGTGCTCTTTGATGCCTTAAGACTCATCTCAACCATCAGCTAAAGCTATCTCCTCCCTCAGACCGGCTCCTGGCAAGCAGAATTATTTTTGGGTACCCAGAAAGCCTGTTGTACCTTGAAGGCAAGGTGAATCTGCTCAGCTTTTCTAGTGAGCACAACAAGCTGTGGTACTTTGTAGCATATCCCTAAGTAACTTCTGATTAAGTCACAGGAAGGAGTCTCTGTGCATCATGAAGAAGAAGAGCACAATTCCAGGATCTTGCATGTAAAATAATGAACCGCGAGCATGAAAGTAGAAGAAAGAGAGGAGGGTTCATTGTGTCTTTGTGAATGGCTCATTTATTTTTCCATAGCTAGTGAGGAATTGCTCTCTCAGTGAATCTTGAATCTCAGCACCAAGCCAAGGAACACTTGTTCCCTGTGTGCCCTGAACTCGCAGAACCTGAACTCTCAATGTGCCCAGGTCCCCTCTGACAAAAATAAAAACCAGGGTTCTGCAAGGTACACCTGGCCAGGGAAAGCCCAGGCTGCCAGCTTCAACCAATCCACTGGCCTGGGTTCAAAGAGGAACCCCTGAGCCTCTTGGAACTGTAATGAGGGAAGAGCTGAATTCAGATAACCTGATGAATCAATTAGAGCAATCTATAACACTTGTCAGCAACGCAATAGCAGAGAAAATGCTATCTGACATGTACAGCAACTCACACAACTTGCCCTACTGCTTGGCTCCAAACTCTGTTATAGTGCACTGGATGGAACTTCTTGGTGCACCCCGGCCCTCATGCCAGAGCTGTGAAGGATGGCAACAAGCCTTTTTCTCCACGGTGCAGGCAGCATCTCCCTCAGAGTGCCCAACACATAAAGCATGAAAAGAGGGTGAAAAAATGCCCAGCACGCACAGTTCTGTGCACAGCAAGACCAGCCTTTTCCTGAGCCCAGCACCGTAACTTGTTTACACCCAGGAACAAGAGATTGGACTTTCCTTATTTGAGCCTGAAATTGCAGATCTTGTACTAAAATTTTCTTGTCTACAGAAAAAAAAAAAAAAAAAAAGAAAAGTTTCTAAAAATCTAAGTAAACCAAAACAACATTCCAGCTCCAGTATTTTATTCAGTGCATGCTGGCTTCACAAGCCCTGGAAGTTATTATCTACATGGGAAGAATAAGAAATCAACAGTTCTGACCAGCAACAATGGCTGCAGAGAAAGAGTGTTTGGCAGCAGCTCGCAGGCAGGGAGGAGGGAAGGAATGCAGTGAAGAAGAGGAATGCAATGCTCTGCATGACCTACAACATTAACAGCACCCTGCATTGTGGGCCGCCCCATTATTTTGATCACAACCACAATTTGCTTAATTGGTATTCCTAAAAAACGACAGAAGACAAGTGTCTGCATCAATTAGCTGTCGTTTCTCATTTTTCCTTTAGTATGCTTTGCTCCATTTTTCAGCTTCTTTACCCGGAAATCTGTTGTAAAAATTAAGATATGTACCAAAGAAAAATAGATGCTTGTTTTATTTATTTAGCCACTGGAGACATTTATTCTGGTTTAAATTACAATGGATTATCTGACTAAACTGTTGGGGGAAAATTTACTACATCTTTAAGAAACCTCTCTCTCTCCCTCTCTCTCTCTTTCTCTAATTCCTTATAAAACGCTTTGAAGGTTCTCCAAATTAATTTTTTCATTATTAAACAAGCATTTCAGATTCGTTATCTTACCTTTCATAATGTCTGCGAGTACATGTAGCAGCACTTGTGCTTCCAGGGTTACCACCTAATTCATCATAAATATGTTTCCATTGTCGACGGGCTGTTATCTGTAAAAATGGCAATGGAAAATTTAATCTTGCATCTTTACAGATTCTACAGCGTTTGAGTTCACAACAACAAATGCATGTGTGACACTTCCAGAACAGCATGTACTACAAGAACAATAAAAGCCCCTACAGAATATACAGAGCACACAAAGCTCTGGGTGTTGGGTTGTGGTTTTTTTTTGGTAAGTTAACACTACGCCTATTTTCTCTCGCTCTTAAATGGAGTGATCTGACTGATTCATTATCAAGTCACAAGCAATCCAGCCTCACAAAAGAGAATCTCAATCAATATAGGGTCATTAACCATCAGAAGTTATGCAGACAAATCCCACGGTGAATTATGAAAATGAAGCCAGACCCGTACTCAGCACAAATAATGATTACGTAGTTATTTTAACTGAATTAGAGAAAATAAATCTGCTGCAAAACCCAAATCCACCACAGAATTCTGTAAATCCACAAAAGCATAGTCTGTAACTCTATAGGTTACAAGCTGTTTATTTTTATCCATTTATGTCAGTAAAATATATAGATCAAATAGTAATGAAATCTTAACATACTCCAATGTTAATATTTGAGCTATGTATTTTATTGGACTACACAGATGAAAATAAACATCTTGTAACATATTGAGTTGCATACCATGGCTCTGTTTTTCGTTCAGAAATTAGGATTATACAGAATAACAGATGGAAGACCTGGCAAAAGAATTGTTTCTGAATACCACTTCATTATTTTATATATTCCGCTATATTTAAAACAGGAAGAAAAACAGGAATAGGACAAGCACAATAGATCACCCTCCTTTGCCTGCAGCTCATAAAGAAGGCCAGTGGAAAATTGTGGGGGCAATTTTGGGAGAATTTTGTCATTTTCTGTGGAATGCTGTGGATTTTAATATATTCAGCCCCGGAGGCTTCTTTGGAGTTACCCACAGAGCAGTCAATGGCATTTACTGAGGAGCTAAAGGCAGCAATCAGAAGAAAACAAATATTACAACTCGCAATCTGAGGCCTGTAATTTTAATCTAAAGAAGAGGAGATAGCTACCATCATTAAATACTACAGGGTAAGAGGTATTTCTTTCTAGCTCTACATAAAAGGAAAATCCTTCCTTTGCTGAAATCATTCTCTGAAGCCAAAAGGCTGCCTGCAGACTTAGCATTTGGTATTGTTACAGTTCCTCCAAGTTCACTGCTTGTGTAGTTCTCAGAAAACATCTGCACCAGCTCCAACTCACTACCAGTACTTAGTAGTGCAGATAAATTCAGCACAAATGAACTACTGAAATAAAACCAAACACTCAGCTGAGGAAAAAGTTCATTCAAAATCTATTTAAGTCCTTACAGCATCTCTTCCCCAAACTACCCACACTTCGGTCTATTATTTTCACTGAAGGGGTTGAGAAACTGGAATCATAATGAGCTGTAAAGAACATCAACTCCTGGGAATATTAAAGGATGCTCCTTCTGCAGCCTGAAAGGTCAAAAACCATTGGATCACGTCCCAAGCTGTAAAGGAAAGCTTGGATGGAAAGCCACCTCAGGTCCTGCCTCTCACACCTTTGTTATGGTCATCGGGACAGGCAGAAGGCATGGCCAAAAAACCCTTGCCTTTTGATAGCTACCCAAAATCACAGGTCCCTAGTGGGCTGTTGCAAGAGGCCTTTTATCAAATGTAACATGGCAGCCTCAGAGGCTAAGGGAACAAAAATGCTCAAAGCTACATGGTGAGCTGTGCTCTCCCCTCCTAGCAGGCCTGGCCCAGCTGGCATGCAAAGCTTTGGGCCAGGACTTCATCTTTGTCTAAGTACAGTGGTGCTGTGGCAGAATCTCTGAACTTAAACAAAGGAATCGTTACAAAGAGGTCTACAGCAAGTCCCCTTTTTAAACATGCCCATGCTACTATGAAGCATGGTGTCCATTTTCAAAAAGAACATAGCAGCCTTAGAACCAAAGTCTCATTAACTATGAGCCAAATCCAAAGTTGATAGTCAAGCTGGAGCAATAGCAAACACAACCTTCCTTAAGGTGGAAAGGGAATCCCTCTGAAGTCACCGGACCCTTACTGGTGTCATCTCCTCTAGGCTCTTAAAAATAATAGTATTTACATAAACATTTGCCCAGCTTTATCCAATTCTGCCTCTGCAGAGGATCAGAACTCCTTAGCAATTAGCAGAGTTGTGCCCTCCCACGTTTAAATTTGACATTCCCTGAAATAACTGTTATTCTAACCAAGCCTGTAGATGAGTTTTCCCCTGCTCTGGAAAGTTTAGGTTTTATGCTTAATAAACTTCAAAGGACTAAAGTAAGTGATAAATTGCATCCTTAAAAAACCTGAACAAAATGCAGCGTTGTGAAAACCTCACAACTACCATGCAGGGCAGCACTGCTCCAGATGGATGCTTGCGCTGGCTACGTTCAAATTAAGGACTGCTTGCTTTTCTCATGGAAGTCTCTCCCACCCACCTTCAGTGATGATGAACTTCTTGAGGAGCCAGGAAAGGGTACTGCTTGGCAATGCTTTGCTTATGGTTACTGTTTGTACCCAAAAGGCCTGTCTTGGTTGCTTTTACACAGCGGCTTTCTACTCTGAATGGGTTCCTATGTGGTCCTTGTTAGTGACACACCCGTGACTGGGACACATGAGAAACAGAAAAGGAGGCAACAGAAAAGTGCAAAAATATGAAAATGTTTTAGTTGGCTGAGCAGGACATTTCCTATAAACGCATTCACAAGTGTCATTTTTAGGGGCATGGAGCTTTAGTAATGTAAGACAACAAACATTCTGTAAAAGCTTTAACAACTACTTCCTAAGCACTTTCATTTCATACTTCTAGTAAATTCACTTTCAGTTTCTTGACTTCAGTTGACCTGCTGTAGGAGACATCATACAGAGGACAAAGTTATTCGTTGCTCTAGTTCTCCGGTCTGTTTTCCTCTGTTCCCAACAGTATGTACATTTCTCTCAGTATCTGCCACAATCCTAAGAGCACAGGATGCTCCAGGCTCATCTACTAATCAAGGCAATTGCACAGGCCAGCCTAATCTCTGACAGCTTTCCACCCTATTGCTGGCTTCAGTTTTATAGTGGTCTTCTGGTTTGCAGACCCTTCCCACAGTTTGCTCCAAGCTACAGATCCACAGTACTAGACCACGGCCACTGGGATCCAGGGGTTTTGAAAACCTGCATGCCATCTTTCCCTATCAGCAGAATTTGGAGTTAAGCAAGAGACTGCTCAGTCCAGGGACCCAAGAGCAGATTTGGATCTTGTTCTTGTAAGCACAGTATTAGGTTGTGACTGGTACTCAAAAGCAACCAAATTAATTCAAAGATCTTATCTATTAAAGTAGAGGACTGTCTATACAAATGCTTTTAATAGCATCTTCTGATTTGAGGAATGTATGATCTTCTCCATTGCCACTCCCAGCTTCTTGCTCCAAACTGAATGGGGGATTTGCTGGTCATGGTACATGATCTTCATAAGGCTCTTCAAAACAGAGCTCTGTTGATTAGCAGTTTTGCATTCCACTAAGATATCAGTTCCTTTGGGCCTGCCCAGACACAGAACTTTTGTGTGTCAATCATTAATTTCTAAAAACTAAAGCAATTTCTTGTTGCTTCCGGAAGGCAGCAGCTAAATGGGATCTCACTGACCTTCAGGGGAACGTAAGGGTTAAGACCCACCCGATTTTCTTTTTACCTTTTATCTTCGTAAGATATCTGCAGGTTAAGCCCATTCAGCACAACAGTCTTTTACAAATATGCCAAGGCATTCCTCCTGTGTTGGCTCAGAAGGAAAGAAGCCACCTCAGGACTTGCCAAAGACAACTCTTGAAATAATTCCTGGAAGTTTCCCATCTCTGAACATCTGCATCTTTTACTCCCTTGACTTAGGGTGACTGACAAAATTCCACTCCATGGTTGTTAAACGTCACTGCAGCTGAGCCCCCCGGAATGTGACTTTTCTTCCAAGGATCTGGGGACATTTTAAACCATTCATACTGCGAAGGCTTGCTGTACAGAGTGCTTTCCAGTGCACTCTCTTACTTCAAGCAGTAAAGATGTTCATTTCATCTACTTCACTGGAGAGAAACATGATCCCACCAATTCAAAAGAGCGTTTTGTCTGTAAAGGTTAGACCAATTTGTATGGGATCCTGATTTTATTAAGGCTGTACTATGTCCAATCAGAAATACATGGAAGTGTGGTATTACACTGCTGCGGGGGACAACTAACTAGGAATTAGTAACCAAACAGATAATGGAGAAATAAGAAATGACTCTCACAAGTAGTCTAACTGGAGAACCGTTAAATAAAAACATATGACACACAATGATGACTTGACACTACTAAATATCCTGTATGTATAGCTAATAGTCTCTGCTACCGGATTCATTCCAGTACCTAAAACATGTCAGTAAGGAAAGACAGATAGCTTAAGAAAGTCATTCTCTGCACTTCAATTTAATTCACTTTTAGATCATAAAAAAATAGTGCAAATGAGACACAATCACAACTGTCTGTGCGAGTGGTAGAATCTCGCTGTGACTGAATTACAGCACTCACTTGAAATTTTAAATATGGGACTATGCAGACCTGCCTAAGAGTCTGGAACTAAGACTGAGGTCCACGTTACCCCAGTCATCTGATGCCTTGATAGAAAATGAAACCCAAATCATATACAACAGTCTCCTACTGATGCTCACCATAATAAAATAAATATATGCAGACCAATGCAGTTTGGCAAGCTCAATGGACACAAACCAGCTATAAATTTCTAAAAAAAAAAGGGTGTGCACAGGACAAAGTATTCCAACAGCTAATGGCCTAACATTCAGGGCATACAAAGCAAAGGCACGTCCATACTGAGGGTGAGATGTTAACAGAAAAGGATGACATCAAACAGCCTCCATGTACAGCCCAAGTCGTATCAGTGTGGTCCTCCCAGCTTCAGTGGCACAGAAGCCACTCACAGCTGTAGAAACAGCCCATCACTTCAGCAAAGACACTCCTAAACCAAGGCTGGGCTCCCAGGTATGTCCGACAGCTTGAGATGTTACTGCTGTTTTCATCAAAGGTGGCAAATGCCCCTAACCAACTGGGAACATCTATCACCAAGGAAAGGGCAGGAGCTCTGAGAGAAGGATGGACTGATGCTACCCTGTATGAGTTTCACGTGCGTTAACTTACCCCTCCCATCCTCTCATGTTTCTCCTCACACAGACTCCTGCTGTTGGTAAACCTGGCTCTCTGGCATCTTGTTCAGAAACTCATCCTCTTGTTCCCATTCCCTCGGACAGAAGTTCACTTAGTTCACTGTCTCTAGAACCTCCTGCCCTCTCTCACTCTGGCACTAGAACTCAGCATTCTCTAGCAAGCCCCCACTTTGGCAGCCCTTCTGTCCTCAGTCTCACCAAGCAGACCTGAAACACTGCTGCCTTCCTGAGCGCTCCAAACACCTCACTTTCCTTTCAGCGTCCTCCCTGCCTTCTCTTGGGCTCTGGATCAAGACCAGGATTTTAGCCCTTGCTTTCATTGTGCTTTACAACTCACAGCAATTATTGTTGGCTCATAATTTCTGTAACGATGCATCTATGGTAGCTATTCATGCATATATACTCCTTAGCACACCTACGCACAGTCCTGTACGTAAGCATGGTATGTGCTGGTTAATGAAAGATACAGAAATAACAGAAGCCAAATCAAGCACGTATTTTTGTTGGGAATGTCAGGTTCCGTGTTGCACAAAATCCCAGCTACACCCATGCTAATAAACTCGGGTTGTTAATTTACAGAACAATATGCTTTGTTGTAGGGAAGGAAAACAGTGAGTTCTGTATTCTGCTTTGAGTGACTTTCAGTCTCCTGATAGTGCATTTCTTCTTGTCAGTTCTCTACAGCACAGATATGTCCCAGATTACTTCGTAAACAAAGCAAAAATAATTTCTTTCATCCAACTGCGGCAGGAACTGAACAACTTAATCTGATCATTGTGTGCAAAGAAAATATTTCCAATGACGACATCTTCCTATGTCAATTGGTTTTTATTACAGATGTCATCTCTATGTGCCATATTAATGCAGCTCTTTCTTCTCTTTTCAAGATTTTAATCTAAGTTTGTTGCTCTAATATTTTATTGGTTCAAAATACACGCTGTAAAATCCATAGCCTTCAAATTTTCCTGTAAGCTAAAAATAAACCGCTCTTGTCAGATATGGTTAGCTGATAAAAAGTGTCAGAGGCTTTTCTGAATTACTTCGATAACTTCCTGTTTATGTGGTACTGACCCTTGTCTAATAAAGTTCTTTTACACTCGGAATAAGAGAAGATACTGCAGCATACAATTCCTTAATGGACAATGCTGATTACTTTTGAAAGCCTTTAATACATTTCCCATATTAGACATGAACAGATGTCAGGGATGTTGCCAAGTGAAATTTCTTTTATGCAATCTTGGCTTGTTGTACAATAATAGCCCTTTCTCAACATGGGAAAAAATTACAGACCCAACTAATTTCCTTGACAGGGAAGAGTTACATATGTTTTCCACTTGTAGCTTTTACGACAAGTTTACAATTTTGCCAAACCTGGAACTAATTGGGACTGTTTCCAAAAACGGTCCAATAAACCCGCAATGTGTACAGCCAGCCTAAAATGCAGCAAATGATTGTTTGCTTTTACAGCTTTTTTCTTTCTTTTCTTTTTTCTTTTTTTTTTTTTTCTAACAGGGAAAAGTCAGATTGCACAATTATTTCATTTAAGTTACTTAAACACTTACTGTTTCATATCCTCCCAGTTTTTGAGCAGCTTGAAACATAGTCCAAAGGTTAACTGTTAGAGGGACAATAAGTATTTAGATAAGCATTGCATTAACCAACATATTTCAAAGAAATGTAAATTAAACAGTTCTTTAAAAAGTAGAAAAAAAAAAAAAAAGCTCACAGCCCCTGAAAAAGCTCCTGTGAAACATTTTCCAAAGAGATATTTACATAATCTGAAAAGTAAATATTAGCCCATACTACATATATATATATATATATTTAATTACATATAAGAGAACAGACTTAGATTCCTTAACAGGACTGGAAAAACACACTGAGACAAAGGTAATGGGCTCATTTGAGTTTGCTGATAAGAAGCACAGTACAATGAGACTGTAACATGTTTCCATAACTTTGATAATAAAAATTATTCATTGGGAAGAATGTTGCTTTTAATTATTTGTTTAATACTGATTTCATTAGCAAGCAAGCACGAACCACATACCAGCTCACAGTGAAAGCCTATCGATTAAACAACAATATCCAATATTTACTGCAGCTCACATAATGACCTCCATAATCAATAAGCAATAAGCTGCGTTCTAATGGGTCCCGTGTAAATGAACCCGGGGGGAGCACAAATGAAAATTACCATAGTAATTAAGGTACAGGTGGTCATGCCTTGCCCCTGGCTGTGGGGTGAAAGGAACAAAGGTAAGTCCTTCAAAAGGCATGTTGGGAGATGCTTGTTGCTTCCTGTGTAATTTCTTCCCTCTCATGTGCTTCTCATGCTGGCCTTATTTTATTCTTTTTGTTTTATGCTAATTGACAGCAGAAAAACTGATGTCACAGCTTTATGTAAAGTCAGTGCACTGTTCCTGAAGGAAGCAGTGGCTCCCAAAAGACACACTGCTCGCACTTCAGGCCAGACTCAGCAATAATGCTTCAGAACACAGCGGACAGGATCTCCTTCTCCACGGGGGGATGCTCTGATGCAGTGTACACACTGCTCATTCGCACTAACCTATTTATATTGGCAGTGTTTGCACAAGTCTTGCTGGACAAATACAGAGCCCTGTCCTGCAAACACTTCTGCTCTTCTCAGTGTACTTACTCTTGGCATTTAAGTATTTACTGGATCAGGCCCCTAATTTATAATGAATGGCAGGCAACTTTCAGTGCATTTCAGCTAAATATTAGGAGGGTGTCTTACCTTGTATGGGAATTTTAGAAATAATACTTGAGCTTGTCTTTCAAGCCCACCCTGTCCCCATGTATGAGGGAGCACATAATAAAATGGGGGGAGAGAGAGGGGGGGGAATCCTCTCTTCAACACAAAACGTTCTGAAAGCCTCATTGAACCTTGTATTGCTTCAAAGCTATCAAGAGCTTTGCTTGGGCCTTGATTTAATCTGAATCAATGCATAATGCAACGAAGCTGTTCATAGTACATTAATTTTACTTCCATTTCAAGCAGCCAGTTTTCAGACAAACATTGTAATCATTCGGAGTTATATAAGTTTATAATGGCTGCTGGAGGCCTGTTGCAATCAGTGCCAATTGCTATTAGGTATGTAAATTGTTATGTAAAACACACAGGTTTGACATTCTTCATCAAAATAACACATGGGTTTAATCTGCGAGATAAATTAGAGTAAATAATATTTCAATCCATAGAGTCCTCCCTTTAAGGAAAAAAAATAAGTATCAATCAGCCTATAGATAAAGAGAAAAAAATACCCCTTCTACAGCTTTTGTTGGAAACTCTACATTGCACTGCAATATTTATGTAGAATTTAGTTACAACTGTATCTTCTCCACCTACAATTGCTTTACAGATTGTGGCACTACAAACTGTACATGCCAAAGCAATTTTAAACACTGCATTCTGTATTAAACAGATACAGCCTGGTTTTATATTCTCCAAAGTCAGTAATTTATTAACTATAAACACATTTCTGGGCTGAAAAATCTGATCCCTTTTGTGCCTTTCTCGACCACCTTTAAATGTCTTCCTTTAATATTTGTCCTTTCATAAAGAACATCTGGGCACAATAAACATACGTCATGTTATTAACTCAGAAGAAAGGCATTACAGACGCTGCAGATTTACAAAACAGAAAACTAGAGAGTTTTCAACATGCCTATTTCTAGTCATAATCAGCGGATTTAAACCTATAAATATCCGGCAGCAACTACCCCAAGAAGGAAGAGATGCAAATCTAGGCATATGACAGTAGAATTGCCTGATCTGGAAAATGCGTAGATATAAACACGGTCCCCCCCATCCATAAGGCTTTAAAACAGGCTCTGTGTGCAAATACTTTCCCCAGAGAAGCCAAACTGTTCTAAAATGTCAACAAGAAAGTGAGAAAAAGGATACTTACTTTGCTTAAAACCTAAATAGGGTATTCGTTCAATTGGTGTTTTCCTTTCTTTCATATATTTATAAAGTGCCACAAGGAAAGCCTGCTCATCAGCTCTGCATTCTTCACCTATGGCAATCTTTGATTTATCCTCACTTGAGCCTTTTTTACAGTTGCTGTTGTTACTCTTGGGTTTGGGCAAAGCTGACTTAGACTCACATTTTACCTGGGAAAAAAAAAAAAAAAAAGATGTCATATCAGATCTGGGTAACCTTTAATTTTCACTTAAGGAACAAATACCCTCTCCTAGCAGAATAGATTGCTGAAAAAAAGAAGAGGCCAAACCATGCAACTGTGTTTGAGGGGAAACAAAGGAAGCTATTTTTAGAGCTAAATGCCTTGTTCTGAATCTTAGTCACAACATTTTTAAATAGCCACATCTTTAAATCATTATAACCCATTGGTAATGCTCTCCAGATCTGCATTTTTATGACTATACATTGCTATGTCACAGACAGCTCCCATCTCTCACATACACTTGCCATTAGCAAGTCTAATAATAACCTTTGTTCCAGGACTGACACTGAGCATTGTCAACTCCCGCAGACAACCTCTGGAGTTGAGGGTGTTCGGCCCCTTCCAGGAACGCTCAGCAGCCAGCTCGGAAAAGACTCATTTTTCTCTCCTTTGGCCCACCAAAATAGACGCAGACCTTGGCAGGCCTTACCCAAGCAGAACCCTCAGTGCACACGAGCAGAGGTTCAGCTGTAGCACAGACTTAAGTCGAAAGGGCTTGAGCATCTGCTTGAAGTTAAGCACAGCCCCAGGTATTGAGCAGAAGGAAGAGACTGGTAACAGCAGCCTGTCCCACAAGGCACTCGCAGCCCCGGTGCATGTGAGTCCTACAGCCCCCACTGGCCTTCCCAGCAGATGTGCCAGTCAGGAAGACAACAAATTGCAAGCACTTTAACCTCTCATCAGTATTCAAGCCTTGGAACTGGCTTAATCTCGCAGTTTATCATGGAGATAATCCTCACATGGAATCAATCAAATTACAATTTGAGCGCTGCCATAATTTATGTGAAGCAAAACCAAAGAGTAGAACCTTGCAAACTGATCTTTCAAATCCCTCCGTGTCCAAGGTGGGACCAATGCACAACCAGTGAGAAGCTGCCTACTGCAAGGCAATGGAAGTGCTAGCAGGCGTTCACATCTGCACTGTCCTGTCACTGCCTGCAAGCACTATGAAGAGCCTTCTGCAGCTCCACACCTGAACCAAGACATGTCCTTTGTGCTCCAAGTGAGCACCAAGAACCAGCACTGGGTATCTTGGGAGGAGAGCAGAGGGAGCAGCACATCTTCCTGAAGAGCAAGAGGGGAATTATGGTCAAGCAAAATATTGACCCTCCTTCTTCCAACCTGGTGCTTTGTGGGCACTTCTTGACATTTAGGAGGTAAGTGCGATGACCAAACAGCAAACATACCATCGGAACAACCATGACATGCTTATTTAATCTCAATATAGATGCCTTGTATTCAGGCTCAAGGAAAGCAAAAATTGTTTCTTCTGCGTTGCTCCAAGATGTTAACTCCACAAAAAGCACTGGTGTAGGGTCAGCTGCCTCCGCAGTTTTCTACAGACACTGGGCAAGGCAATGCTAGAGGGGAGAAGTGGTGGCACTTTTCCAAGACGCTTGATGCCACTGAAAACTCTCCCTGTAGGACACCACACGGTACAGGCTTGGTGTGCCCAGGAAACACACCAGATATGGGAAAGTGAACTTCCTGCTGGGCTTTTCTTTATCCCTTACTCCTGAAGTATGTACTGCTCAGTATTCCCTGGTTGCATGTTACAAAGAGATATTTTCTTCCTATGGCACAAGACACCACGCTTTGCCTTTTAGTAATAGATATGCTCACTGATTGAACTTTGGTAAAGATCATGGATTTCATCCAAAACTCAATGAAGTTAAGGGGAATTCTTTTTCCTACTAACCGAACTTCAGATTTCATCACTTCACTTTTCAGTTCAGAGCTGTAATCCCTTGACTTTTTCACTTTGGCTCCTTGCAAAACTGTTTAATAGCTTCCCATAATAAAGTTTAGATTATATTGTCAGAATGTTCAGTGCTATACAAAGACTGGGTTAACACTTCCAGTGCAAACCCATTATTTCATTAAATATAGGATTTTTAATTTGAACTGCAACTATGTGCAAGGTAACACTTGGAATAAATTCACTGGACCTGACAACAGTTTCTCAAGTTTTGAAGCTCTCTTGCTTGGAGAGAAAGAAAGTCAGTCAGTCAGTCAGTCAGTCAGTCAGTCAGTTTGTCTGCCAGTCAACCTCAACTTTTATAGTCTGTTTTAATTTTTGAAACCAGGCAATTCAACTATGCTTGCAAAGACAGCCAGGGCACAAATGCTAAATCAAATGAAAGCTCACTTCTCTGAAAGCAAACTAATGGTAAGGGATGTTACTGCCAAAGAGACAAAAGGAAACAAAGAAAGTATCATATAAAAAAAGCCACTGGGAGTGAGAAATTCCATGCTACACATAATGTCCTTCCTTCCAGCACACAGAGAAGAGAGGTCAAAGGGTCTGCGTACCTCAAAGGTGCCAAAATGCAAGGAAAGGCCTCCAAGCAGTGCCAGGCTCAGAGGAGCTTTGATGAAACCGAAACGCTTCACCTGCACAAGTTGGAGGCAAAGCCTCGTTTCTGGCACTTCCCCCAGGTGACAGGAGACATGAATGAGTGCTGTGACCTCCGATTAATCAGAAACAAAAGGGCCAAGCATCGTTCTGGATAGCACCGGTGTAAATCCAGTACAAATGCATTACAGCCACAGCTCTGCTCCATTTGCACCAGGAACCAGAAACCAATTCCCTCTCTTGAAATGCAACTCTGAATCTTTCTAGAAGGCAAAGCTGTGGTACAAAACGCTGCATTTTGCCTTGCTCTCTTGTCTGGTCTAGTCAGAAAGCAGAATGAACTTGTTGTAAAGAGGGAGTTCCATTTCCAGAGGAGGTAAAGCTCTTTTGCTGCAGCTTCAGTGTGCACAACATACCCAGAACGAAGCATAGGGCTAAGGCCCTGTAAGGCAGTCCAGAGCTGCAGCAGAGGCCGGGGCATGCTGTGGTGGGCTCTGGAAACATCTGGCCACATCTGGCTCCATGCTCAGGCAGAGGTGAACGAGCCAGGATCAGGCAGTCAGTGAGCATCATGGGTGCAGCAGGAGTTTGTTTTCTCCTGCCAGAGGTCACACACACAGCAGACCACTACAGAGCAGTATTTCAGAGCTTCAATCAGATAAAATCTGAGGCTCTCTGAATAAATCTTCAGGTCTGAGAGCATGCCAGGCCACCTGTGGCCACAGGAAAAGCAAATCCTGGCAACTTTTAAACTAATTTCCCAGATCTTGCCATATAAATGAAGTGAGAGATTTACTTTAGCATTTGCACTAGGAGATGTAATGAGTAGATTCATTTGGGGACAATTTCCATGTGTAACAAGTTAATCCTTTCAGCTATTTGAAACGGCCGTGTCAGCCAGTTTTAAAAGGCCTTCCAGTGCTCTTTTACACACTTCGGAAAGGCTCATTGGGAGCACCAAGTAAGAAAGGTTTGTAGGTACATCAAGGGTCATGCGAGGGCCTGTGGGTCACACAAGCCAGTCCAGCAGTGCTGACATGGGCACTATCCCCAGGATCCCCCTGAATCGATGCAGCACCCAGACACCAGATCACAAGCAAGAGGTGGCAGGTCTGTCCTCCTATGGTTCTATTTCCACCAAGCCACCTATACTCAGTGCTCCTACACAGACAAACACTCTTCTGTGCCAAGTTAACAGCAAAAGCCTATGAAATAATCTGTCTGCTCATGTCTCAAGGTAAACATGCCTCATGAAATCTGAATGGTATGAATGTATAAAGCTTTCTAGTCAGTAGCAGCTGAGAACACAGAATGCAGCAAGTCATTACAAACGAGTGGCCTGTGTTGGTCTCAACCATCTCTGCTCCTTCCCTGCCCAAACCCTACAGTCCTGGTGTCTCCATTGGAGCTGTCTGCCCACTGTGCTCAAGTCAGGCTGCAGTCAGATGCTGGGTGCCATCAATTGAGGAAGAAAGCTGGACAACTTCTGTTCAAAAGGGATTTTAGCTGGGACAAGGCCAGGACCATCACCAATATTTTTTGGCACCTAGCACAGGTGGATTCATCCCACTTAGTCTAGCAGTTTTCAGCTCTGCTTTTTATGGACCCGCTGTCAGCATTCATCAGACGTGGCGCAAGGCTAGAGAAGAAAACGGGATGGTGAAGCTAACACAGAGCCTAAGCTGATGACTTCACAGCTCAGTGTTCCCACAAGGAGAGCACAGCAGGTGGGCCTCCATCCCTTGCCCATACACTTCCACTGCCCCAGGAACTCATTGACAGGTCTCTAAAAGTGTTGTGCATCTGCTTTGGAGGGTTTTTGATTCACTGCTCCCCTCTTACTAAAATATTTCCACAACCCTGAAACACAGATTGATGTGAAGAGCCAGAGTGAAGTCAGTGTGACTACATGCAAGGGACATTATATCACGAGCACGTCTATTATTTATAATGAAATTAAGCTGGCCAAGATAATTAATGCTATTAATATCTGCACAATGATGAGCGCAGTATGACTAGATAAATAGGTAGAATTACTTCTTATCTGAAATATCCTCTCATTTGACTGGTAGGGTGAACCCAAACATAAACAGAAAGGGTAAATAATTTGGTATGAAGTGCTGCTGTTGTTTTTAATTACCTAATACCTATACATCAGGTGCCAAAGAGCAGGGTGCTTTGACAACACAGCACATGCTGCATTTTGCTAGTAATATTTTAACAAGAGAAATAGCTGGGGGGGGGGGGGGGGGGGGGGGGATGATTAAGGCAAATTGAGACATTTTCACGCTGCAGATTTTGCACATTCTTCCACAGAGCAAAAACATTCAGACAAACTCCATAGCATCTGGCAGGACCCTGCAACTCAGCGCACCAGGCTCCATCACCTTTTACCACGCCTGTCTAACACGATAGTACAGCCTCCAACTGAGCACAATAGGGCACAAAGAGAAGAGAAACAGTGACTTAAAGGCAGAGTTTCATCATGAACTTCAGCCTCCTTTATCGTCATCAACAGAAGGCACAATTTTAACCGAACTCCTAGGGAGGAGGAGGAGGTGGAATTTAATTTGCCTTCCTATGAGAAACCCAGAGCAGAACACTTCCACTTGACCTCTTTAACCTCCTAATCTCCCAGGACATTCACTGCCTATAACAATACGATAGTAAATGGATCTATAGATTCACTGTATTTCCTAAAGAGATGGTCACAACAATGGGAGCATTTTCCAGATACACATCCATCTAATTTAGTGAAACAATGGACTCACAAGGAGTTGGTCGAAACATTCAGGCTATGCAAATATGCTTAGCAGGGGCTCAAAAGTATCACAGTGACAAAGTTCTGACAGAGATACAAATCAAGAAGTATTGCTCTAAGTAATTTTCCATCTCTGCATCTTACAGTTTCAAATTAAATCATCTTGAAAGGAGCCATTTGTGCTGCTTTTATTTTAAGAGAAAATCAAATTCCTATTTAAAACCACACATACAACAGAGAAAATAAGACGTAAATTACTCTGCAAAAACTCCATTTTTAAGTAATTTTACGTAAAAGACACAAACCCACAAATAACTAAGAGATATGCCTAGAAACACAAAGCAAGGATCCAATTTTTACTTTCAGCACGGGCTAAGCACTGCAGCAAATAAAGAATACTCTTTAAAACAGACCTCAGAATGAATATGCAGCTCAACATGAAGTAGTACGGAATCTGTACTTTTTTTTTTTCCTTTTTTTTTTTAAGCATTTGTACTGAATTTCTTCACCCCATGAACCCCCCCCCCTCCCTTTTTTAAAGTCAAGATCTTAACATCAGGGTAATCTCATTTGTGCGTGCTTCTTAGAAACCATTATTTAAGCAGCTCTGGTTTCATACTCTGTTTATCTTCGAATTTATATTTAGAAGTGCATTGTAACAGGGTGAGCTGCTCCCTGGTTTATTTTTAATTTGAAGATACTGTCACAAACTATGTTTGTGTGTCACAGAATGTGAAAACTAACAGCGGGTGCCAAGAAAGCTTAAACACTACCAGTTACCAACAAGCTGATTGCATTAGGTTGTTAGGCGACTATAGGTACTGGTAACTTCCAACACAGCTGAGATTTAAAGTAAAGAATAAAACTGTTGAAAAAAAATCACATTTATCTCCCCAAGAAAATAAATTACATTCTAATTTGGAAACAAAACGCTGGGAAACAAAGGCAGGGCCGTACCTAAAAAAGGAGAATGTACTGAAAGGAATATTATGAAGTGATTTACCTTGGCAACAGCTTTGCTTTCAGAATTATTGTTGGAATCCTTAATGCCATTTAATGAATCTCTTCTCTGTGGGCAAGGCTTCTTTTTGCGTGGTCTGCCTTTAAGATTTGGCGCTGAAAATTAATGGAGAACAATTTGAGTACACTGTCTTATACTGGATTCTTAACAGCTGAAAGCATCATAAATAATTCCACCACAATCAGTCACAGAAATGTACACATCTGTCTACAGTAAATGCTTATTATGAGATTCCCGTCCTCCACGGGTTACGTCTTGACACACTATACATTTCTATATCATATTCCCCAAGGCTAATCTATTCTACTTTCACATAACTAATTAATACAAAGTCAAACACTGGTCTCTGAAGGACTCGGAGAGAAAGCACAAATATTTCTCCACGGTACAAAAAAGAACAAAGTAGAATATTAATAGGTAACTTCGCATTAATGAGCTGCTGCATTTATTATTGTTAATCTTCAAGTAAAAGTACTGACTACTACTTCCAACTTTGGGAAACATCTGTTTTTAGAAATGTTCTGCAATATTAAAATTCCTTACAGCTCCAAGAAATGTTTATATACTGTCATTCTTGTCAAAGTTCTTCTAAAAAAGTTTAAAAAAAAAATAAAATTACCCCCGAGTCCTGAAACGGATCAAAAAACATAACTAGCTCTAGAAGTTGACAAGTACTGAAATAAGTGATTGATTGTTTCATAAGGGTTACATACCACACGTATAAATTAACATGAATCACTTTCAGTTTTGTCCAATTCTTAAGATAAAACGGCTCTGAAATAACACAGTGACTAAATCCTGGCCACGCTGTGGGAAATGGATCTTCGTAAAAAATACCAGACTCATCTTTCAATAACGATATTATGATATAAATTATGATCACATAGAGAAATAGGAGATGAAGCAGATGTTTGCTCATTATTACGTGTCCTGCCTGCTTTTGGATTTAGAAATCAGCCTCCGACTACTCTGGCAACACTGGAAATGATAAACAATCATTAACTAATGACTGTACTGAAGAAGATAATTTCCCTTAAACCTTTAATTTCTAGGTAACCATTGTTTTCATTACTTAAAGGGATGATTAGAACAATGTCAGAAATCTAAACACCACAAACCTCTTGAGTGCCTTCTAATTGTTTCTAATCTTACATTTGTCACACAGTAAGTCAGTGGTTTCAGGACATTTTACATTTTAATTAGTTTGCAAACACAATAAAGGGTGCTAATTTGATTTTATAGTTGGAATAACAGTGCCCTATTTGGTCTGCTGGAGAAAAACAGAAGCCACGGGTTTAAGACCAGATGTCCCACAGACTCATCCTCCTCCTTCCCCAGCACCAGCACAGTGAGCGCAGGTATGTGGACTTGTGCAAGTCCCCATTTGTGTATGTATAAAAACGCCTTTATCATCCTTCAGAAATATCTCCATCTATCTGCAGCCAAGCACATTCTGCTTACTGAAAAGTACCGCAGAAAGCAATTTGGAAGATGTCATCTGAGGCTAGCAAGCAGAATCAAACAAAGAGATAAAGCACTGATTACCCTTTGCGGTCGACAAACACCTGCCCCATCTCTATCTGTCCCCATGAGCACCACCACACCGGGCTGCACCCTGCCCTGGCCGTGCCATGGCTGTGCCCTGAGTCAGAGCCATGGCCTGGGGCTCAGGGTGCAGGCTGCCACATGCTGCCCACACCCGGACCACGCCAATGGTACCAGTGCTTGCTGCCCTTCCTCCATGTGCTACATGCTGGCTCACACACCTTCAGCTGGATGGGCCCCAACACAGCCCAGCCTTGGCACTGAAGCACAGAGGTGTTAAAGCACGGGCCAAATGTGCATGGACAAAGATTACCTTTTCTTTCTTCTCTTTTTTTTTAACTAAAGAAACCAGTTCAAGGCTCAGTGTTTTCCAAACACACTTGTGCTGAGTTCTGGCACTGTGCTATACCACACTATACAGCACTCCTCATGCTTTGCTGAAAGCTCTAGAAGCAGAAAGGCGTTTGTTATTGAATTCCAGGTACACTGAGTGTAGATACAAACACTGTTTGCAATGAAGCCTCCTCTGGTCCCTCAGCATCACACCGCTGGGCTCACACCCACAGCACCGGGCCTCACAGCACCAGGCCGCACCAGGACCAGAATCTGCCATGGGAGCCAGCGCCTGAAGGGGAAGCCCTTCCCTCTGCCCCATCAAAGACAACATTTGCAATAGCTCCACTCGCACTTGAAACAAATCCATTAACATTTGCTCCCTAAATCATTCTAAATAGATGCATTATTCGAAGATTATTTATATTTCAGTCAGATGCATTTTGTTCTCTTGAGCAAGGAAATATGACAAGGATTGAACGAATAATTCTCAACAAGGCACACACTTGTTTTAATTTTTTCCTATTTTTGTTTCATTTATGACATATTCATGAGCACGCTGCAGATTTCCTGAATTTCTTATTCATAATGATCTTAAAGCACCCTTATGAGCACGCTGTGGCTTAGTCCCAGCCAGCATTCCTGACAGCACTGCAGGTTCAACACGGACTGGACAGCAAAGCGAACATGTATTGGCTTCTCCTCCTTTCTTGTTGGAGGGACTTCTGGCAGGAATACCTGAGAACATCTGTAACAACTCAACTTCTTTACATGTTTGTGCATATGGCTTTCAAATTCACTTTCTGAAAGCACTTATGCCAGTGAGAACTGATAACTTGTACGTTCCCAGAAGGTGAGAACTAAAGCAATGAGAACTAATGTAAAAAAACGAATAAATAAGTATAGAAAAACGTTTGCATTTCTTTGTCACCCCTTCAGTGGAAATGCTTGGAACAGGCCTACCAGGGAGACAATACGCTCCCAGTTCCAACGCTGTACTTTTCTTCCCGCACATCTGACAACATGTTCCCTTTTGCCAATTTGTGCTTTTTATTCCTTTCTTTCTTTGTGCGATGCACCTCACAGAGGAAAAAACTCCAGAGATGATCTGAGCTCATCCCGCACTTGCCAGCCATCCCAAAGGGCAGGCTCAGGTGGAGAATGGCAGCAAGCATCAAGTTATCTCCCTCGCAAAATCTGCAGCCCAGAGAGCAATCCAGAGCACAGGATGGAAAGCCACTTCACTGCCAGCCCTGGCAAACACCCCAGGTGTGACCAGGCAAAACAGCCAAATCAGCAGAGTAGGAGAGAATACCTATAGTGTTGCAGAGCCCCCAGAGAGGCTCACTGACCACTCTGAGCACCTCCAATGCCTGCCCTGTGTCAGTAGGTTGCTCTCCTGCTCTGAGCAGCGGACCAGGCTGGTGGCACTCCACAAGCCTGCTGCAAAGGGCCCACTGCACCACTGTCCCCACAACACAAATACAAGGTTCAACAAAGAACCAGCCGTGTGGTCATTAACCAGCATGCACGTGCACTGGGCTTTGTTTTTCAGCTATTATTTGGTAAAAGACTTGTGTGCTCAATTAAGTGAAAGCGTGTGAAATGGGTATGCCATGAATATCATCAGTTACATGAGCCATGATGACAACTGTATCTTAACCACTCTTCCTGTTCTACAATACATCTTACTAACATCTCAGGGAAAAGAAAATTGTTTACAGGAACCTGCCCAGAGAAAGGAATGCTATTTCTTCTTCTGTGTCTGAAAGTGTCCTGGGTGCTGTCTGGAAGAGGTAGTGACCACAAGCCACACAAACTGCTGCTTGCCGTATGACAGGAGGGATGTGGGAAAGCCATGAAACGTTAACTGAGCAGGACATGGCAGTGGGGCAGGAAAAAAGAGGGAACAGCTTATGGCAGTGCTAGTGGAGAGGGAGGGGACCACCAGCCCTCCTCACCACGTAGTGAGAGATCTCTAGCTTCATGTTATGTTCTTTCCATGCTTGTGGCCACTGCTCTTCTGCTACTACTACCTTCAGCTCCCCAGCTCTCAATGATATTTTCTGCAGGATGCAGAAACAGGAGCACTGCCAAACCTCCACAACTAGCGCAACTCCCAGCTCTGGGTCAAACATGGGATGCCAAGCTCTAGAAAGGCAGAAAATGAGACCTGTGGCAGCTGCCAAGCTCAGCTGGGACTGAACAGCACCTAAGGTGGAAGAGCGTAAACCATGTTAAAAAGCCAGTAAATACATTAGTTTCCTTTCCACTTGCATCCTAAGGTAGATGCAGGTGAGGACACCATCTTCCCTGTCATCAAGTCAGCTCTACTTGAGCCATGTCCAAGCTGAGCACATGAAGTACTACGTGTGCATGGACATCCTGGGATGCACAAGTAAGTCAAGTGACAGTGACCACGGTCTTGGGGTAACCCAGCAGGTTAGTTCCAGTAGAGCTATCCTTTTCAGGCATCTGATTTTCGTTGGAAGTCAAATGAGTTCAGTCTTCTCCGTAAGACTCTTCTCGAGATACACATATTTTGACTGATGTTAAAGATGTGTTGTTATAGGGAGGGTGTTAAAGAAATAGTGGCCTTCACATAGCTGAGGTCAAGCTATGCTGGCACTCTGTCAAAACTGGTAGTGTAGCCAAGAGGCTTTAATGAGCTTGGAATGCATTACCTCATTTGTCATACCTGGATCACTTACTCATGCTGAGTCCAAAATAACCTTGGACCTTGCTGGCTGCTCAGCAAACCATGTAAGTAAACAGCCCTGTACTCATGCCTAAAGCATGTACCTTTTTCTTGCTCACTACACATTACTTGTGAGGACAATAACATCTATGCAGTCGTAACAGCTAGGATCAAAGTTCTCACCTTTTCCAGGTCTCTCTGACTTGAATAACTATTCCCAGATATGACTTCTGATTCTTGTTTGCTGATACTCCCACTTCTCAGAAACACTTCAGAAGTGAGAGAAAAGGGAGAGGAAAGGGTCACTGTATTTTGCTGAGGAGTTTACCAGGATAGCTGCTCAGCATTGCTAATAGCCTTAAGAGTTTACGCTGCCAACCAGATTCTGGCAGCCACTGTTTTTGTGACCACATTCCTCTCCGGTGGAAAGACAAAGGGAAGGAGCACAACTATTTTTCCCAACTGCAAGAGTATAACAGCATGAAAGAAAATGAGTTTGCAAAACTGTTCGCAGTCATCAGCAAAGTGCCAGGGAAAGATGTGGGTATGCATATATGGTGGGCTGTACAATCATCCCTATGCATGATGGATGCAGGTGCTCTGGAGAGAGACAATCACAGAGCAAAGATTATGGTAGAGCACTGGAGGGTGCAAGAAGTTGATGAACAGGGATGCACTGTGATACTGGATACAGAAGAGAAGCGTGCTCACCAGGGACTACCTGCAGTGCACATTCTAATCAATAGCCTCACTTCCTCTCCTTGTACGAGGTGCAGGACACCCAGCAGACACGGTCCTTGCAGAATCCCTTTGCACTGTGCCAGTCCTTCAAATATCTTGCAGTTCTCACTCTCTTCTCTCTTTCCCCTTTCAGCTGCAAAACCATCAGTAGATACAGAACAGACTAGGAGACTTTCCCACTCAGGCAGGTGGAAACAGCAGTGTCAGATCACAGAACTAGTTGTGATTTGAGTGCCCAACACAAGGAGGAGGTGCCATGCAGAAAAGCCTGGCCATCAAAGTCAAGGTCAGAAGAAGGGCCACCAAACTCCAGACCATCCATGAACCAATCATGTGTGCTGGCAGGTGGCAAAATGCTGGTTGAGGAGGACTTCCCCAGAACAGCTTGGCAAAAATTAGCTCTTCCCTGAAAAACATGCTTGCATGTTGTACCTTTTAAAATGAACAGAAAGTTAACAGTTGTAATGGTTTTAACACTTACCCCTCTAGGGGCTTCTGGCATTCTGCAATATCTGAAAGTTCAAAAATACATACTGCTAGATTTAAGCACAGCCTCAGAAACTGCTCCAAGGCCAGTTAATCTCCCATGCTGCTCTGGAGTCTCAGCCGATTCCTGGACTCATCTACTCTGCCACTGTTTTCTTCACCTCAAGCCCTTTTCTGCATCTTGATTTCAGAACCTCGTGTTTCATTCATTTCCCTTTCACCCCTCAAAGTTTAGGGAAAAGCTCCTGCTTCCTGGAAACTGCGTCCAAGTCAGAGGGCCTGAAGCACGCATAGCCCAGGTACTGAGAACAGCTGGTGGGAGACACAAGCTGCAAACAACCTGGTGTTGCATCAAAGAGTCAAAAATTACAGTGGCTGGAAAATAAAGTGAAGGATCAGACAGGCTAGGCCTTTGTTTAGAGAACAACACTATCAACTGAATACGGAGAAACGCCCTCCAAAGCACATCTATGGCAGCAAGAGAAGAGCACCTACCACCAGCTAACATCCTTGTCCTCTAAAGGCCCCACAAACACACACCTCTTGCCTACTCAAGCTGTCCATAAAGCAATTCGAATACTAAACCCAATGTTTCTAAGCCTTTTCTAAACATAAACACTTGTTTATTCCTTTCCACAATTGATACGCTTTGTAGATTTATCACCAAACATGTCAGACTTGACCTGGAAATGCTGGAGCAACACAGCAAACAGCCATAAGAGAAGCATGGAGTATCCACACTGCTTTCTAATCCACATGCAGAAAGGGAGGGTTTGTGGAGCCATTCCTGGAAGTTTTGTTTTGGAAATGAGATAGCCCATGCTCCATGTGGGGAAAATCAATTTGCTACCTCTCTAAAGAAAACATTCCTCATTTGGAAATAACTGAAACAGACACTTCCTTGTGTGGATTAATGTGGAGACAATCCGACGTGCTGCAGACTGTTGTTCTGACCCCGCTACTGACCAGACAATCTCTAAAAAAAAAAAAGCAACAAGGTGGTATTTTTCACGGATTAGGGGGCAGCGCAGTTATTGTTTGGAATAGAGAAGTTAGAGGCACTGCAAGTATCAGGTTGGTTAATTGTGCCCAAACTGAAATATCTTTAGTTTCCATGGAAGGCAGTGACAGGATTCAGGATGAGGCTTGGTCTTGTTTTCTTTATTGCAGCATGGCTGGAAGTTAATTAAGACTTCTGCTGTAAGGGCTTTGTTTTGTCCCGCTGATTAATTTGGGTTTAAAAAAAAACACAGAAAAGGGTGCATTTCTTTGCCAAAACTGATGCATGTATTAGCTGTTATGAAATTGAAGAGAGGAGATGAAGATTTTAGAGAAAAATCTATGCCTGACAAATATGTGAGCTGCAAGTAGTCCTCAGAGCAAATCAAAACAACAATAATTACAATAAAATCCAGGGCAGGCCTGTTACTGGCTACAGATGACAGAATTGTTATTAATGATTCAAAAAGAGGCAGAGGTGTTTGGTAAATATTTGTTCCATATTTGCAGAGAAGCCAGATGATACGCTCGCAGAAGAATATAATTAAAGCGAGTCAATTGACTCGGTTTTACATAAACCAGATCTTAAAACAACAAAAAAGAAAACAAACAAAGCACCTTATTTTATACTTTCAAACTACAGACTTGATTAGAGAAACTAGCAGCATGCAGGGAACTCACCTGCACTTTGGCAGGGCTGTTGATTTCATGTTAGATAACATACTTGATTAAAAAATAACAGCATATAATTTTACTCAAGCAAATATTAAATAGATTAGAAACTGGCTAAGTGATAGATCTAAACACGGGCATCAGTGGGGAATTTCTAACAAAGGAAAATATTCCTGGTAGGATTCCAGAAGGGTTGCAGTTAGACTTGATGATGTTCAGCATTTTCTTCAGTGAAATAAATATGAGGTCCCTGACAGTAACATTGACCATGACACCAGCCAGGCCTGGCACAACAAAACACGAGGTAATTCTCACAAGCAAGTCAGTGGGAAAACCAAGCCAAACATAACCAACTCTGCCTAGCACCACTCCACCATAAACCTGGGAGCTCAGCCCCAGCTGGCACTTCACAGGCTACCCCAAAACGCAGGCCAGCGTGCCATGGCAGGAGCTGTTAATGCACAAAGCCTGCCTCCTGGAGCTCCAGCGTTTCTCAGCTACATGACTGAGAAATGACTTCACCAGGTAACACAAGTACCTTGAAGGGGATAAAGGCAGGTACTCAGCAAGCATGAGGTGCAGTGAAGCGCACCAAGGCACTGGCATTGACATATACAAGAGCTGAAGACAGTGCACCAGGCATGCACACATTCAACTGTCAGACCTTCCAGGAAGGCTTGAGCCAGCCATGTGCTGGCGGGCACAGCAGCAGAGACCCGGGCACACAGAGGGCTGGAGCTGGGTGCCGACCCTGGCCAGGACCCAGCGCTGCTGGGACAGCTGCCTGATGCTGCGGGAGCTGAGCTGGCTGCAGGAGCCAGAGCCCAGCTGTCTGGCTGCGCTCCCCACTCCAACAGCTGCTTCTCTTCTCCTTTAGAAAAAAGATGGTGGACTGGATGAAAGCATTCACTGGTAATTTTGGCTGATGAGCCACTATTTGGTTCATACCAGATCAGATGACTCAGGGTTCTTTTGGTGAGAAACTCCCAAAATACAGGAACTAAAACAGTAGAGTACTGTGCTGTTCGGGACAAGGAGCTTGAAGCGCCACAGCCTTGATTCGGCAAAGCACAAGCCTAACTTGTAAAGACTGGGAGCATGCCAAGACCTCTGATGACCTCACAGGGGCTATTCAGGTCTCTGAGGTTGAGGTGGTGCTAAGCATTGAATTCGTGGAGCCAGCACAACTCTGTGTGATTGAGGATGAAACACTGTGCTCAGGAACCAACGTGGGGCCGGCCGTGGGTTCCTCGAGTGCTGAAGTACCTCAGAAACCTGTGGTGGTAAGGTCCCTACCCTAGAGACCACAGTGGGAGGCTGTGACTGGCATGTGGGGGACTTGGCTTCTGGAGGAGCTTCCCAACACTATGCAAGTCTGGGTTAAAAAAAAAAAAAAAGGAGGAAAAAAATAACAACAAAGAGAGGGAAGAGTTGAGAAGGCACAAGCAGACTGTGTAATAGACAAGACAAAAGCAGTACAAAAACAGTAGTGAGAAGGGAAAGTGCAAAGCAAACCCATGCAAGTCAGCCAATCTCATCACAACTCAGCAGAACACAGAGTAGACTTCCCATTAGAGCGCATTAGAAAATAAATGGCAAATAAAAGCTCACAGCAAACGTTAAGAAGGCTTCCCTAGCAATATTTCCCTTTCTCTCCTGCAAAAGCGAGCGTTTGTTAAATTGCTGTCTAGCAGAGTCAGCAGTACCCAATGGAGACGTGACCTACATACCTCGGCAATACAATGGCTGTGCAGCCGATCACGTCCATGTAGATAGGCAGATAAGATGGGTAACTGCCTGGTGGAGGGTGGGCATGGGGGTGATTCCAAACAGGCAGAAATTCAGACAGTAAGCATAAAATGGATGGTTTCCACAGAGCTTGCTTAGTGGAATGACAACAGCAAGTAGGAAGCTATGATACGCAGCGGCACAAAACATGAAAATTACAAATATAGTATTCAGATCTCTTGCATTTCTCATTTGTAGTGGCAGAGATCAATATCACTTTTTTTTTTAGAGCAAGAATCCTACAATACTTTTTTTGTTTGCACTTTGTCACCACACTGTAACAGTAACTAGTTAAACACAACCAGCTCACCTGAGGATGTTAGCAAAGTGACAAGCAGTAACTGCAGAGCACCCTCCGTCCCTGTCACCACACTCACTCCAGTGCACCATGCCTGGCTTGAGTCCCATCCTCACTCCACCCACCTCCTGGTGCTGCCGCCTCCTGTGTGAGGGCCTGGAGCTGGGGCAGGCTGGGCTGGGCTCTCCCACCATGCCGGGCTAAGGGCCAGTGGGCACCTTCCTGCAGTAAGGTGTGGCGGTGGTAACTGGTAACTGTGTGCTAACAAAAGGGGCATCCCCATGGCCACCAGGGGATGGAAGCCGGTGGTTCTAACGCCCTGCTGGTAGCACTGTTTGGCCACGTTCAATGGGCACAAACCTGCGAACTTGGTGTAAGTGCACAGAAGCGATCCCACCTCTGCTCCACGGTCCACGCCAAGCTCCAACACACAGAAAACCAGCCTTTAGGTCTAGTGACCCATCAGCACAGGGCATGGCACCGACCGGGCCCTGACCAGCAGCCGATCGCTATCAAACAGACGGGCTCTACAATACAGCCTTATTTGGGCAAAGGCAGCCTTAGCCGTACTCTCCCTCTAACAGCTCTATTTGGCCGCTTACCCGTGCGGCGGAAGCCGGCGGGTCGAGGAGCCCCTCACCGTGGCCGTGCTGGTGCCGCTGCGGCCCGAGCGCGGCCGTCATTGCCCTCTAGCGTCGCCCGGCCGCCATCCCGCCCGGCCCCGCTCGGCTCCCCGCCCGCCGCGTTCATTCATGGCTAAAAATAGGCGGGAGCCCGGCCGAGCTGCGGGCACCGGGACCCGCGTATAACCTAATATGGAAACGGAGCCGGGCTTTCAAATGCGGCGGTTTATTTGTTTCTGGAAATGGACAACATATGTCAGAGATTTACTATACGGAACCAGGTGTATATATAGCGGAGATCTTTGTATGCGCCCGTTTTCGTTCTATATAAAGGCTTTATACAGCCTGGAACTATAAATTTAATAATAGATTACTAAATTAAGTCTGCACAATCACTTCATTAAAAAAAAAAAAAAAATCATTTCAATTTAAAATACAGCTGTAGGGGCTTGGACAATTTCCTGCATAATAGAGGCCCATCCCTGCAATGTAAATAACCCGGCACTAAAACAAGTCCATCAGGCACATCAGGAATAAAAAACCTTCCCCAACACAGCAATGCGTTTTGCAGCCTATCCCGAGTCAGGATGCCAAGCCCTCATTTCATCCGAATGCTGCTTTGATAAATCACTCCTGCTTCAGCAGGCTGCGTTTTTTCCCCCCCCCCTTAATGTCCTGTTTTCCTCCCAGCAATCCAGGCCGATTAAGCCTCAGCGTTCTGACTGTACCAAACGGCCGGGGTTTTGCAATAGGAATTATTCACTGCTTTCCTGCGTACCGTCAGCATTCTTAAAATACTGTTACTATAAACTGGGCAGCACGCTCTGCAGACACGCGTGACGCTGCCCGCGCTGTTTATTTCCAGCTGCAATTGTGCAATTTGAAAATTCTCATCTTTCTCAATGCCCTTTCCCCAAACAAATACCTCCAATAGTTACAAGATTACAGAACAAGCCCGATTTGGTTCGGAGCCTCACGGACTACCTGTAATATCAGAGACTGATTGTACAGTAAAAATGAAACATTGCTTTGGTTCCTATATATCCTAAGTTAATTATCAGGCTTTCTCTTCCTAATTTGATGAGAATGAAATATTGCAAGACCTACATATGGCAATTTAAAACACAGAATCGGGGAAAAGGCAAATCAAGCCTCTAAGAAGACAAGAGTTGGGTCTGTACAGCCAGGTACAGTGACATACCACCCTTCCCACTGCCGCAGTCACAGACCTGGAAGGGCTCCATCCCCTCCATCCTGCACAGTCCCCCCACATGTTTATCAGGATTAGGCTCCTGGAAGGCTGCATGACGTTCAAAAAGCTCAAAAACTTCAGTTCACTGCCTCATGAAATACACAACGTGAATTTTATGGGCTAACCTCAGCCAGTCCTCTCCTCCCGACAGCATCTGGAGGGGCTTTCACATCACCCAGCAGTCCTCATCCCACTTCCAACAGCAGAACATCAGCCCATGCTGACTGCAGCGATCTGGGTTTTTCCTAGAAGCCTCCTGCCCAGACGTGACCCGACTTAGCTTTGTTTAGGAAACCTGACAGGGCGACACGAATGGCCAAAGCTTCTGTATATCTAATTCTAAACAGATAAAGTATCTTCAAGACAAACCAGCACCTCTCAGAGATTTCCAAGTACACCATTAAGTAGATCTGGGCTTCAGCAGAGGTGAATATGAAGATTCATTGTCCCAAGAGATAAATATTGACTAAGGAGAAGCAAAGGTCAAACTGGTCAATATTTACTCAAGAAACTAAATCTTGGTGTAGTGTAACACACACGCAAATGTCTTCATCAGCTGCCTCTGGAGATCTTCTCATTATGACTAAGGGTTTCAAAAGTGTCATTCTTTTCCCTCTAAAATCCTTGTTTTAAGAGAAGCTCCCACGGATCTCCTGCAGTCTGAAGCTCTCCGTGCCCACAGCCCCAGCAGAGGGGTCTGTTAGCAAATGCCATCTGACTCGTCTGCACACCAAAGCTCAGGGGTCATGAACAATTCGTATGGTTCATGTCTGACCTCTGCAGACATGAACAATATGAATTTTCTGACTCATCACATGAGAGTATTCCAGGCTACCATGAACAGGAATTTCTTCTTTGGTCAGGATTAATGTACTCCTTTTTCCCTCTGTCTCAAATATCTGTAACTTAAGGCAGAAATTTTATCTCAGGCTTCTATTTCACATAAGGAATTAGTTTGAGACAATGTCACTCAAGACCTTTGGGGAGTTGCAGTACTATTATTTACTGTGGCAAGTATATTAGTCCTATTATTTATCTAAGGTTTCACGTTTACTGCCTCCTTTCTTAAGTTCTTTTACCGTGCTATTTCTGTCCGAAGCCACAGCCCAACAGACTCTGCACAGAACAGCACTGCTGAAATATAAGATTCGAGGTAGTTCATAAAGCCTGGTTTTTCCGGAGATGCACCAGGAAGGCAGACACCCCAACCCAATGGCTGTTCGTGAGCCTATTCCCTGTATCCCCTGGGGACCTTCACGCTGCCTCTCAGTGGATGGGAAGGTGCCAGCCCTTTTACTTCTCTTTTCCTCCAGTCTCGTGACCTGGTGTATATGCTCCTATTTCTAACCTTTGTCTCCACAAAACAGCCGAGCACAGCGCACATTTGTTGCAATCACCATGGAGATCAGTGGGTTTCAAATTAGGCACAAACTGTTTCCTTTACTATTTTTATACTGTGTTTTGAGCCTATTATGCCCTTCCCATCCTGTCCTTTCTTTATCCTTACTAGTAGACACGACCCTCCCTCTCCACTGGGCCGAGCCGTTGGGCACAGGAGCTGAGGTGAGTGTTGCCTTCTGTCATTTGGTGGGCAGGCCTATACGGGATGGAAGAACTACACCTCTGCAAAGGATGGCTGGGTGCGTGCCCTGCTGCTGTGGCATGAATGATCCACTGAGAGCTGCTGAGGGAAATGGAGTGACATTGGTACAGACTGGGCAGAGCTGTCAGCAAAGGGGGTAAGAGGTGAAACAATAAGTGGAGATACAGGAGGATGGTAGGAAAGGGGAGCACGGGCTCCTGGGCCCTTGGGATTGCACAGAGAAAAAGAGAAGTGGCACCAGCACCAGCTGCTCCTCCTGGTGGCAATGGCCGAGCGGCCCCTTGCTGCAGCCAGGCTGCCCTGTGCCCCTCAAGTATCACACTGCTGCTACTCAGCTCCCAAAGATGCACAGTCTGTAACAGAAGCTCTTTTGGACACGCGGAAAAAGACACAAGGACTGACAGTGCTGAATGTAGGTTTCCCACAGCCCAAGTCAATTGGCTCCCTGTGCCAAAAATGCAGCAGGCTGGGAGCTGACAGCACCAAAGATGCACATGCCAAATACAAGCCTTTCCCACAGTTCTGTGACAGGTACATTCCTTCCTTTAAAACACTGCAGCGTCGCCACTAAAAAAACAACCCACCTTGGTTCTGGAATCATATGTAATCCATAACATGGAACTTAAGTTTAATTCAAAGGCCAATTAAAAAAAAAAAATCAATGAAATGCTTTTATGAAACAGGAGATTGATCTGCAGCTTAAAACTTCCAGTAATGTAATATTTTAGAACTTTAATAAATAATGCTTTTATCTTGATTGCAAAATAATACCCTGCCATGCAAACACAGAGCAGAGGTAGGAAACTGTTCAACAAGAATTAAAATGTCACACGTTGCACAGAACGGAGCATTACAATTATTGGTGAAACACATTTTTCAAACTTGTTAACACAAAATTAACAATTACATACATCACTTAATTCTATAAGTGCATATCTCTCAAAGTACCCATTAGCTAACCTTGCCTGGTTTGGTTTTAATATAGATGCAGGCTTTGCAGCACAGAGGGGATGTAACCATGTGAGTGCTGGCACAGTAAACCCTGAAATGGCAAGTGCTATTAAATTGAGATGCAATCACACTGAAAGGGAAACATTAACAAACAGCAGACAATTGAGAAGAAAATACAGGGCGCTTGTGTTCTAATACATGTGCTTCAAAACCTTATATAACTATTCATTGTCTAGTTCATCTGGCCAGGGGCCCAGTCTGCTCTATGCTATGCTATACTAATTTTATAATAATAAACTGTTACACAAGCTTTACGCAGTCATGCATATGAAGAGGTTGTGGAAGACATTACATTTGATTATCTTTCTAGCAAAGACACCATCTTGAAATTAAACACAGCCCGGCAGAAATGTACGTGAAAAAGAAAATAAAGGGAAGGAGGGAAGAGGGGAAGGGGAAAGGAGAAAGGAAGGGAAGGGTTTGTCCAGAAAAAAAGCAACAGAAACAAAATCCTTTTCAAAAGGAGACACTGGACTGTCTTCCCTCTCTGAATATCACCTGCCCCATTATGCATGACAGATGAATACCACTAATCCCATAACACAATGCAAGAATCTGCATGTTCCTGGACAATACTCATTTGAAGGCAATTTTGGGAAACATGCTTTTTTTTTTTTTTTTTTTTTCAGTAAATGCATCTTCTTTTTGCAAAAACAAGGCAAAATGGTTTACAAAGCCAAAAGGAATGCGTGAAAGAGCTGGGATTTAAAACCCTTTATGTTATTTGTTGCTTTAGCATGAACCAACACGAACCACTGAGATGCTTCAGTTAACTTTCAGCTGTACCACAAAGCATTTTTTAAGACAGCAGTTGGAAAACGTGGGCATGAGAGAGACAGGGCACAAAAGCATATACAGTACGAACCAGATGCAACCCAGGAAAGTCATTTCATATTCCACATTTGTCTATGGAATTGTCTGAGAATTTTCTGCTGAACATTACTTCCAGGTTTATCACAGCGGTTCAAAAATGGCTATATTTAGTCACTGACCAGCGCCAGAAGGCACTACCAGACTATAGGATCATGGAATATTTTAAGTTTGAAATCTCATCTGCCATCGAGGCCAGAAATAAATGCCTTTTATTATCAGAAAGAGTGAAAGCCTCAGACATCCAAGATATATAAGTGATTGTTTTTCATCTCTAAGTCACAAGATAGCAACCCCAAAAATCACATTATTCAGATTACCATTGTGCGTCTGCTACCTCCCTACCACCCCGTACATATTTTGATTTTAACATTTTAATGTCTAATCTAAAAAAGCCACTAAAACTAGTGAACCAGTGTTTTATGTGGGGCTCCTGAGGCACTTCCACATGCAAATAACAGCAATACATACCAAAAGCAAAGAGTCGGCAGCCAAGAGACACACAAGTCATGGAGTGTTGGAGAAAACACCAAAAAGCTTCAACGCCATCTTCTGATCTAAACTCCATCACCATGGAGATCACAATCTTTCTCTTAACCTCCACCTCTGAAGTTGTCATGGTCAAAAATACAATTTCTATCCAACAGGAAAATGCCAGAATTTCATTGCTTTCCTCATGAATGGGGCTGTGGAGATGGGGATGGGCACAGCATGGGCGCACACCAGCACTGCCATGGTGCTCACTTGCATCACCAGCATCCTCGCTGCTGAGAGGGGTCTCCCAAGCACAATTTCAGCTCAGCTTGATACAGTTAAGGCATCCCAGCCCCAAACCAACCATTTAATTTCAAATCTTTTTGTTGGGAAAAAAAAAAAAAGAATATCAAAATGGAAACAGTATCATGGTGGCTGTAGGGAATCAGTGGGGGAAATATTTCTATTTTCTTCAAATGGCATCTTCCAGAAGAGTGAGAAAAACTTCATGTGACATCAAAGTTACTCCAGAAGGGAAAAAGCAGGAATCAGGTGGCAGCACCAGCGATGAGCCAGAGCTAAGTGTCACACATCAGTGTGCTGCATTTAGACCTTGGCCTGGAAATCTCCACTAAGCTAAGAAGGACTCTACTGCAGCTGCAGGTGGAGCACAGTAAATATGGCAAAATTCTCCTTGGCAATGAAGCAGAGCTCATTTGTTTCCTATTATTTATTTTAACCACTTTATCCATATTGTTTTGGTGTAGGCTTCAAAAATGAAGAAAGTCCTTGCAGCAGGACTGCCATCCTTGCCCCATCTCTGCCCCTGACCAAGGTTCCAGCTGGAGCCTGCAATGCTGCTCTGGGCAGCTCCTCCCCATGGGCACAAGCAGAGCCCCAAGAGGCAGCACAGCTATGTGCCTTCTCTGGCTCACCTGCATAGGAGCCACTGAGGTTCATTCATCTCAGCTCCCTCTGCTCTCCCGAATAGTTCTGAGTGTTGCTAGGCAACTATTGTTGAATACATGCATGAGGCATTAATTGTCTGAGCGCTTTAAAGGAGGAAAATTCTTTAAAACTGAGGACATTGCCATACCAAAAATAGGATATTTCCCTTATAAAGGGCAACACTCGTGGCTGGGAATGTTGATGGCTGCAGCATGTCAGAGACGAGATGAGTCATGGTGATTACTCACAGTACAGCACAAAAGCAGCATCTTAGGAGAATTGACTTTTATAATAAAGTTTTATTTTAAATTAAGTGCTTCAGATCTAGTTTTATCTCCAGACTGCTGTCACTGGGATATCACGGTCCACATTTCCACCATGAAACTAATGGTGTTGGGTCCATCCTCTGTTACACAGCATTACAACTTCCTGAGCATATCAGTTCACTGCCTTCCAAACCCAAAGTGGCACTGGCAAGCTTTCCTCTCTGCTGCACTTCAAAGAGACGCTCCAGTCTCACTGCTGATCCTAAGTGCTCTGTGCTCCTTACCCGTAAATGTGGATTTCATTTTATAGGGTCTTTTTTTCCAAAATACATTCCAATGTCATGATCAAGTTCTGAAGACAGTAAACACATACTTCCATAAATTGACTTAAACTTCTAAACTAAACAACTGCTCGGATTTGCAGCTAGGTAATTTTTCCTTTTTTTGTTTTACAATAAACCCATCTCTATCGTAACTAAACATTCACAACGTACATATATTCAGCCTAATTACAGGGTGTCTTTCAAAACCACCAACACCAGAAAAACCCATAAAGAGCCATCTTTTTTTTTTTTTTTTTTCAAATTGGTCAAATGATTGTGGCTCATTGCAAAATCAGGATATATAAAGGAATGAGGGCAACTGTACTGCTGAATTTGTACATGGTATTCTGAGCAAATGGGTCCTAAATACCCCAGGAATAATCTTCAGCCTGACTTTCCAACTTGTGCTTTACTTCTCTGGAAGCAGGTAAAGGACACAGGACCACCTAAACAGAGTTCCAAAGTTCACCTGAGGTTTGCAAGATGATGTGATTTATTTAATGAATGAAGTGGGAAGGAGAATCAACACCTCCTGAAAGTAAAACGACAACCCATAGACTTGCTTTCAGTGGGAGGCCAGCTTCTTCTGCAGTTGCAGATCCCATTGGAAACATAGGAGGGTGGCGACAGAGATGGAGGCCGTACCACATTTCTCAGCTGGAGCAGCAGCAGTGTCTGGGAATGTCATTCATGTTAGCAGGATGATCACCATTAGCCTTTTCACATATTCTCTTACCCTTTCTGTGGGCTGAAACTGCTGATTTCAAATGAATTCCTCCTCTTCTATTACTTACTTGTTGCAAACACCTGTATTTTAATTAATGTGCTCTTTAAAGCTACTACAGAAAGAGGTAAGGTGACTGAAGACGTCTGTGAAGGACCCATCAGGGAAAACTCATGGAGTTGGTTAAGTCTGTACAAGATCTTGTAGTTGTAACAGCATATTTAAATGAGATGCTATCGAGTTACATTTTCCAGTTACACTTCAGCTGAGGAGCAAGCCCCTGGCAGCAATCGTTAAAGTGATCTACAACGGGGAGGATCCTCCCCCAGCTGGGCTCCCCACTGGAGAACAGGCAAAGCCCCCAAGACTGCAGCAAGGGTTGGTGCCCCGAGATGGGCATTGCTCACAGCATCCGGGCTTGTTCTGAGAGCAAAGGGCAAATTTTAGGAAGCTTTGGTTTACTGCGTAATAATGAATGTGCAACGGTCCAGCGCAACCTAGCCCCTGCTGACCCAGATGCTACAAGTGATTTAATATTAATACAGTGTTGGTTTTCAGTGCCAGAAGAAAACAGTAGGATATGATTGCCTTGTTTACTTTCTGCCTATACAACTTCAGAGTGACTGCTGAATGAAGACAGTATCTCTTGTTTGAGTAAGGATCATGTCGTTTGGAAAGCAGCCTTGATTTAAAAGCTTGAAGTAATAAAGAATCTATGTTACCTCAAGCAAAGCTGTTCTCCTGGGTAATTACCCCTCACTGCTAGATAATTGTGCCTTAGTTTTATCATTAATTTACCTGTTTCTTCTCTGTAGGACTGGGTCCTACTATGTGCCCATTCACCAAATTAGAGAGGCCTCTGCAGTCACAGATCTGGCTGCCCAGAGAAGCTGTGAGTGCCACATCCCCTGAGGTGCCTAAGGCCCGGCTGGATGGGGCCCTGGGCAGCCTGATCTGGAGTGTTGCAACCCTTCCCATGGAAGGCGGCTGGAACTGGGTGGGCTTTAGGGTCTCTTCCAACTCAAGCCATTCTGTGAGTCTACCATCTGCTTGCAGAGGTGGTAGCAGGCCATAAGAAGGCCCCTTTGTACCTTTTCCCTCCATGCACTGAATGGCACAACATTCTTTAGTCTTTCACTCAGAGACATCCTCGTTCCATGAGTTGCTGTTTGGCTCTTTCCTCAGCCCTATCCGGTGTTCCAATATGCAAAACATGGGCATCAGGCTCAGAAACAAAAGTGAAGGTAGGAAAAATCTGTCATAAACTCCTTCTGCTCTTTCAGGTTTCTCTGCAGCCTGTAGTTCAGAATGATGCAGTGGAGCATTAGCAGCGCAGTTATCCCATGAAACTGTATCATCCTTTTGCAGAAAGCCATAATCATTTGAATGACTAACCAAAATGTTAGCTCTTAGGGGCTCTGATAATGATTTCCTCTAGTGTTATACACAGCAGCAGTCACACCTCTCTGTTTTTTCTCACTGTTTCCCTACTTATTCAGTTGAGAAGCTGGTTTGCCCTCCTATTGTAGTCAACTGGTTATCTGCCATTGCCCTTCAGTAATTCATGGCATTAAGACCAAAAAAGAGGCCCTGAGGCACAGGAAAATGCTTGTTTGATCACTAAAAGACCAAGACACAACTACATGGATTATCCAGGTCCAAACTTAAGTTGAAATGCAAATTCTCACTGCTTCTCTGGCCTTTGCTTCATAATGGACAATAAATTCATTAATAAATAAAGGAATAGGCAACTGTTTTGTTTTGTTTTTTGAGTCAGATGCTACCATTTTTTAAACTTCTTCCTTATTCAGAAGTGATACATGAAGAAAAAGCCATCTGAACAAAGTCCCAGCATCCACTGTCTCTCCCTGGAACATGGGGGCTCACAGATCTTTTAGCAAAGAGCAGCACCTTCTCCAGAGGACTTGAGAACAGAGTGACTGCTCCAGTCCCTTCAGTTCAGCAGCTCTGAAAATATAAACTACTTCACGTATCCTCTATGATCTGTCTCATTACATTTACAAAGATGCTGACAGGTACTGAGAACTTCCCCTAACAGCACCAGTCAGTAGGACGTTAGAAAACCAAAAGACTCCTCCTGATCACAATTAATGCCCTCACTCAATTTCACAAAGAGAAAAGTGAAGCAAACTTTCTAATGCCTCAGCTTGCCTCCATTGGAGTTTCATTTAAAAACAAACAAAAATAAATTCACAAAAATGCAGCCACGTGGAACTCAGATTCCGTAGGAATCTCACCCACCTGTAATTACTACTGCAGTGTTTGAAATTTCCAGAGCAAGCAAACAAACAAACAACAAAGAAGGAAGAAAGAAAAAAACCCACTATTTTTCAATTAATTTTCTTCCTGTGATTTCCCCCCACATTGCATCATCTCCCAATTACTCTGATTTTGCTGAGTGTGCCAGTTTCTTAAAGACACAGCTATAAAATGTATGGACTAATTGTTGAGCAGAACTGAGGAGCTATTAAAACTGCAATAGTACAGCACTTCCAATGGAAGTCTATTATTTCTACATGATTGCTTTTGTACAGTCCAACTCACGCAGAGAAACTCTTAGATAAATTAACTCCTTCGTCTTGACATAAACATCAAAGGGAGAACTAGAGGAGAAGGAACGTTATTTTCTGCTGCTATTTTACACACCGTGTTTGTAACCTCCACGCACGTTCCTGGAAGTTGCAAATTGTTTAAACTGAGAAAGCCATTTGCTGTTTTATCAAGTAACACATAAAATTTGGCTGCAGAATTATCTCGTTTTCCCATTTCACGTTTCCCTGTCATTTACACGGCGGAGCGTGTTTACAGAACTTTATAACTATAATATACAATTCAGTCCTTTTTAAACAGCTCTATAAGAGTAACACTGAAATGTACACATTTTAAAGATTACTTAGTGAACACCAAACCCTTTCCCAGCTGTTTTAAATTTCAAATTTCCCAATAAACGAGTAACATACTAAAAAAGCAAACAAGATCTGACATTATTTAGTCTAAGTTTCTAAAACGGCATAACATCTGTAGCTAAAAACAATTTTGAATAACTATATTTAACTATAGCGCTATCCTATTATTCCCAGCTCATGTTCTTTACAGACCAAGGGACTTATGTGGGGTTCAAACATTTCAAACGTTTCTTCTAATTGTTCAGTCCTTCCAGCAGCCAAACTGCAGCAAAAAGGGGGGGAAAAAAAATCTCCGCTCCTATCTTTTATATATATTCATGTGACCAACCCATGATCTCAGTTAAGTGCCACAACTGTTCATTAACACACATCACAGCCCCACAGTCAGCACTGCAAGCTTTGAAACCGTGCCAGAAGCAGGGGCTCAACAAATGGCACTTTGACCTTTTCACTACTAACTTCAATCTTTATTAAAATCTCCAAGACGTCAGCTCTGTCTCCCTCTTTTACCATCTTTCATCTGCTTCAGAAATGCCTAATATTCATTCATTAAACGGGAAAGTTTGCTACATTCTTACGTAATGATAGATCCCCTTTTCACTTGGATCGGCTGCTGAAATGCCTTTGATTAAAAAAGAAAAAGAAACGCGCCCTCCCCCTGCCAAACAACTCTAAATTCAGATTGCTCACTCATTTCCAGGGAAATCAAGCATGGTGCCTAATATTAAAAAATCCTGCAGTGTCCAGGCAAATTCCGCTCCATTTTATGTCTCTTATTAAATTCCAACCCAGTAGCACACGAGATGCTCCCCCTGCTCTTTTCTTCCCGTTCTAATTTCACATTGGCACCCTCACACCATTCGCCTGCGTGTCCGTGCGGGGACAGAGACTCATTTTTTGCCCAGCAGGGTTTCCATTCCCAAGAATGAAGCCACCAAAACCAGTGGTCCCATGGAATAAAATGGGACTAGAAACAAACACAGGCTTTGATCATTTTTATGGTGCTCAAACATAGGTGAGGGTGAGAAATCATGTCTTTTTTTGTTGGTGGTTGGATTTTTATTTTGGTGTAGTAGTAATTAACTAATTAGATGCCAAAGAAAAAAAAACACAACAAAAAGTTCACACGAGTCATTCATGTGTTTTCACTCTTTGTAATATTTCTGGCACACCCCGTATGCCTCATTTCTTGCTTCAAATAAGTACTGGAAAATATGCACAGTATTTGGGACCACGGGGAATGACACACTGATTCAAAGTTTGCTTTGTCTAAGTTTGCATTTTCCAGATTTGAAACGCAACTTCAAGTTAACTTAAAACTTGCCTGCAACCTTTAATTTCTACCAGCCTTCTCCCACGGATTATCTCCGGACCTACACGCTATTCATCTGGGCAGCACCGCGCAGCATCATCATTAGGTGGCTTAGTTGCCTGGGATACTGCCCCAGCCCACACCGGAGGGCTTTTTTTTTTTTTTTGAGCAGGAGCTCAAAGGGGGAAAAGTAAACAAAGTAATGAGTAACAGTTACAGCTCCTTAAATGTGTACATTAACCTGGGGATTGGGAAACTGTTTGCTTTCTAGAGGCAGTACCCTCCGACTGAAATAATGACAAATATTTTGGAAATTCCATCCCAAGCCAAAATGAAATTACTCAAGTGCACTCCACGAGAACAAAGCTTTTTAGTATACCTTCAAATGAACTCAGGTAAGTTTACAAATGGCCTACACCTAAAAGACCATTAACTGAAATTACATTTGTTTTTATTGAAAGACAGCCTCAAGTGCTGACATGTAATATATGACATGTGATACATAATAATACTCCTAAACCAGTTCTGACATAATATCTCCCAAGGCATAATAACCACAAATGACTGTTTTAGTTAAGAACTAGCCAGAAGCAAAATAGATCCATGTAAAAGTAGCTTTAACCATAAATACCTCAACAATATTTTATGTCACTTTGTAAAAAAGTTAAAGGAGACCCATAATAATTAACAACAAAAACTTCATGTTCTTTACTATTGTATGGTGGTTGTGAAACGTTATTTCATAGTCCCGCAGCTGCCAATGCTGTAAATTATGCAGGCACCAAGAAGCATTAAGGAGAAATAATAGCAATTTAAACCGAGGCTGACGTAATTCATGATAAACAGTCGCTGGAAAATATTACAATGTTGTCTTTTTTGAGCGGGTTTAATCAGAAGAATGTGACCATATTCTGACACAAACCACTTCTCCTTCTGCTGGCAGGGCAGGGAGGTGGGCCCGTCGCTCTATACCCAGCCCCGCAGTGTAGTCCTGTGGCCCTTGGGCATACAACACTCACATGAGGACGCTCTCGGGAGTGCTTGTTCAAAATGGTGATAATGAGAAGATGGTTCCCACAATGAGACTGCACAGCTCTGACATCACGGGAGCACCACAGCTGTGTCCTCCACCACCACCCTGAGCCATGTCAGTTGGGCACAGGTGCCCAAGGCCCCATGTCAAGCCCCTGGCCATGCCTGACCCAGTTGTGCAGCAGGAGGTGGGGGCAGGAAGAAGGGGCAGCCCCTTGCCCAGCATCCCATGTCTGCTGCTTGCAGGGATGGAGCAGCACTGAGCACCCCAGCTGTGCTGCAGAAGCAGGCCTTAAAGGAGATCTGACTCTGGTTTCATGGAGTGAGAAATAGTCTATCTTAGTATTTATCCTGGTTACAGCTGTGGTTGCTGGTGAAAATGCACAAAAAAAAAAAAAAAAAAAAAAAGCAGCATTAGCAGCATTTGTTTCTATTGAAGTTCTTACAGACAGGAAGGTATTTTATCTTACTCTACCACACATTACTTATGCTCACTTAGCAGCCTGCTGTTAACGTTGGGTGAGATTCTGCCCTTGGTTAACTGGGGAAAACCTGAGTACCATTTGCTGAAGTGAAGGGAGTCATTCTGGATTTACGCCACTCTCAGTGAGACAGAATGTGACCCCTTATCGGTGCCTTTCGCTTCAAGTATACAAATATTTTATGCATTTCAATGAGGGACAGAATGCAAAACTTGCAAATATTTATTTTTAGATGTATGGGGGAAAAGCAATTAGAGCTAAAAATGTTAAGAATGAAGAAATCACTTAACAGAAGCAATTATGTTGGGCATATAAACAGCTCTGCCTTCAGACATTTTATTCAAATGCTGCGGAGCACACTAGAAAATATCAATTGTTTAAAAAAACTGCAAGTATTTTTTTCATGACTGAAAAATCAATCATTATAAACAACATCTGGGGATCATTAATATCTCACTCCACAGTTGAATTAACAAAATAAGAAAAAGGTCTGACCAGGATCCAGAACATTTCCAGATTTTCTTTTTCAGGCTAAAAGCTTATGTTTGCAGAGGTGGGGTGTGAGGGGGAGGAAATGTACATTTATCTATCTACATTGTATATAGCACTATTATGCATTAATCACTACTTCCCCTCCAGCTACGTCCTGTTTTTGTTTCGAGAGAGTTAAAATTTGAGATATTTAGCTAAGCCACACTACGCAGGGCCTACGAAAAGCTGTGCATGTTTTTCAGACTCCAGGAGATGCCACCACAAAGCTTCATCTAAAGAGGCCCCAGCAACATGCTAAAAGTCTCCATGCTCTTCCTGTCACATTTGTAAATGGCACCGAGGAAAGCGTAGAGGTAAAAAGAGGATTTTAGAGCTTTTGAGTGCATTTTAAAGGGAGAAAAAGCAAGCTTAGGTTTCCACCATTACAGTGTAGATGTCACACGGGATAAGATTCAACCGGCGCAGCACCCAACCAGCTTGAGCCTCTGCCCCGTCCCAGCTGGGCGTCCATCTGCCCGGGAGATGCAAAGGGTACGGAGACCCCTCTGTGCACAGGACATACAACATCCCAAAGATGCAAAATCAAAACAGAAAAGATAAAGAAAAGGCTCTTCCACTGTTGACCTGTTGCCTGTACAACCTCATGCTGGATGCTGATATCAAAAGGTGGGGGACTGACGGCACACTCATGGGAATCTTGTAGTTAATCACAGCTAATACCTGCTGATTAAATATCCCCATTACTTGTTAAATTACTATAAACACACGAGAGATAAAACACTTATTCTAGCCAGTTTTGGAGACTAAATGTTGAACTTGCTCTGTTCTTATGAAGAATGAAAGCCGGCTACATCAAACAGATACCAACTTTGGTTAAATTAACTTGGGACCTATTCTTGATTATTAAAATGTAGTTATGAGCTACACTGATAAAGACACTCAGCAGAGATTTGAAGCAGCAGATGGATACAGACTAAGGAAATCTTGAAGAGCAAAGAATATTAGTGTGCCTACCTTCTGGACAAGTGATCACCTAATGGGATAGGAGAAGATTAGAAGACTTGAGATTAGAAGACCCAGAATCAGAGGAAGCTCTTACTGGCCTTGCTGAGTTTCATTGATATACATAGCCTTGGAAGTAACCAAAACTGAAATAGCAGAAACGCTGACATTTTACTTCTGCTGAAAAACATAAAAAAACCCCCGAACTTTCATTCTTAAGGGTGATTATTTTGACTCACACAAATAAAGAACGTCATCAACAGTAAAACTCTGCAGTTCATTAAACTGGAAATATTCTTTCTTCTTTTTCTTTCCTTTCTTTTAAGTTTCATTCCCTGTTTTGGTTTTGTTATCTTTTACCCCATAAGCCGCGTATTTTAACTATGAGTCACAAACTCATAGTTCAGATGCATAATGAGAGCAAAGACAAAATTTCAGCAGCTCCAGGAATAAAGGTACCACACCACTCCACACCCTAAAGCCATCAGCTCCCATCCCATGTGTTGTTTGCAGCACATGACCTATCCCTAAACAGCCCTCTCTTCTTCACAGCTCCACTTCCCTGGCCCACGACAAGAAAGAAGGTAAGTGCTGAAAATATCACAGCAAACTCCAGAGGTCAGGAAAATCATTCCTCACTCCAACTCATTCCCAGCAATGAGAGGATCTGCTTTTTGTATTGCTCAATAGAGAGATCTGAGCTGGTCAAAGTACAGTTAGTTTTGCTATGTTATGTTTTGAATGTAGATGGTTTTTCCCTATGCAAGCAATACATTGTTAGTTTTTTAAGAGGAAGGGGGAGAGAAGAGTAGTGGGGACTGCAACACCTCCATGCATCATTTACATAATGAGAAGTTTCTTTCTGCATTGCTCTTCTTATGGTAAAACAGAGAAGTTTCATTCTTACAGAAGAAAAAAATGGTATTAATACCACAGCAGGATGCAGTTCTCTCACTTTTTGCTATGAAATGTTTTACAAAAAATTAGCCTCTACAGGAAAGTATAAAACTTTTAACCTTCTTTCAGGTGCCAACATGTGTTTACAGCACCTCAGGGACCAAATAGCTTTTTTAATGGCACACTGGACCCAGCTTGCTACAAAATTAAGCCATAATGATCAAAAATTTACCAAATATATTTTTTAAAAACAAGGAAGAAATAAAGTATTCAGTTTTCCTTCACACACACAATCAAACACATGCACACAAAATGGATGACAAGCTTCTGGTTCACCCATTGTGGGCAGGATTTACAATATTCATTCAGCAAAGCACTGTGACAAATCACATAGAGAAAGTGATAGAGCTGCAGAAACCTACCTTCACCTGACTCTCCTGCTCCCACAGCACCATGCAGCCCCAAGCCCATGAAGTCTGTGCCAAGGGACACAGCTGTGCATGATAGGGGCCTATGTACCTCCTGCAATGCAGCCCACAGCTGGCTGAGGAAAGAAGCCATGCTCACCAATGAGCCCTGGAAGTCTCCCCTTGTAGCAGAGCAGGTGCAGGCATAGTAGAAAATCAAGTCACCTCCTTCAAGTCAGCAAGCACTGAAAGGTTGCGTGCTGTTGTAGCAACTACTTTGCACACTGATTTCTGGCCCAGAGTCCTCAAACACATCTTCTGGACACCACGCCGGCAGCTTAGCCTCCAGATACATCTCTCTGGTCTATAATGAAAGCTATTAGGACCACTATTTTTTCATTCCTTTGGTCTTGCATCATATACAACAGAATCACAGAATCATAGAACTACTCAGGTTGGAAAAGAACTTAAAGATCATCGAGTCCAACCACAACCTAACTGTGCTACCCTAACAACCCTCCACTAAATCCCATCCCTGAGCACCACATCCAAACGGTTTTCAAACACATCCAGGGATGGTGACTCAACCACCTCCCTGGGAAGCCTATTCCAGCACTTAACAAGCCTTCCTATAAAGAAGTGTTTCCTAAAATCCAACCTAAACTTCCCCTGGCACAACTTGAGGCCATTTCCCCTCGTCCTATCACCAGAGAGAAGAGACCTGTCCTGCTTTCACTGTAAGCACCTTTCAGAGATTGGAAGAGAGCAATAAGGTCTCCTCTCAGCTTCCTTTTTCCCCAGACTAAACAGCCCCAGTTCACACAGATCACTCAGCAAATGCTAGTAAATTAAATGTATTTACAAAAGTTATTCCACAACAGCAACCCCAGGGGCTGCTAACTCAAACAATTTTGACAACTGACTGTATCAGCGACCTGGAGTTGAAGAGAAACTATGACTGCTCAAATGCTGGCAGAGGCTCCAAGCCGCCGGCCCCCTCAGCAGGTATTTGGGGTGGCAGCTCATGATGGAAGCACAGCTGGAGCTGCCTGCAGCCCTGACCCCTGGAGGAAGCTCTACAAGAGACTGCAGCCATCCATATGGGATGGCCCAGAGCAGCTGGGCCTGGAGTGCCTTACACATCTCCTCCAGCCATGTCTGAGGGGGGAGATGATGCACAGCATCTACAGACCTTTGTGATTTAAAGAGACAAAAATCTCACACTAAAAACCCAGAAGTTTCCACCTTAACTTCTGTCAACAAAACTTGATCGTTTCCTGCTTTATTTATTTTTTTGTTAACTTCAGAATGGGGAAAAAGGGTGGAGGGATGAGAAGGAATCAGAGCAGAACAAAATGTTTTTGTTAGAAAGGTGTAATTAAACCAGGGATAATACTTCCTGGAAAAACACTTCTCTCCATTAAAACTGCCTAACAAGAACAACAGCTACGTGCCATGGTGAATGGGGCTCTTTGTAGAGGTGTTTCTCGTGTCTCCTTGGTATTAGCTGTATCTTTTGCATGGTGTTCCAGTGCTCATAGGAGGTGCTGTGCTTCACACAGCAGTTTCTGAAGGAACCCTGCATCCTCATCAGAAGTTTAGGGATCTCACAAAGGTGTTTTTCATCCACACTGCCCCAAATTATGTTTGCTTTAGATTTTGGGGAATTCCAGGTGATGGGGAAATACACAGGGTCCCATCTTCATCTTTCTGCATGCTTTTTTAATTTGCAAGTTAAAAAATAGCCAAGGCCCACAAAATTAAATGGCTCTGGATCACTTTATAAGCAGCTTTTCACAATTTTAGCCACATTTCTGTAACCTGGTCTCCCCCTCAGATTCAAGTGATAAATACCAGTGCCTTAAAGTAATCAACTCATCTACTATACCACCCTGCCTCTGTTTAGATCTAGCAGTCATCACTTTCCACATGTGACATCAGCCTACAAGATATCAACATAAACTGTTTGTATAATGAATTGTACATTTTATTGTCCTGCCAGCAAAGAAAGGGATATAACGGCACATTGCCTGTTGCCGTCAACAAAGGTAGTATAATTGACACCATGCAGTCTGCAATATAGTGATGGAACCATATACAGGCTAGTTTTTCCTTCTTAGCACAGCAGGGTTTACAAATTCTACCACATCATTATTTTTGTAAAAAATATTTTTAAAGAATAGTTGATTTTTTTTTTATTTCTTAATAGGCATTTAGAAAATCTGCTTCTTAAACCAAACTATATTTTAAATACACATTATTAATTTCTATGGCAAAGATTTCTGTGGCTCTGGTTTGATAATGAGATAATTGCCTTGCAAAGGTCAAGAGAATGGCATAGTTAGCTTTCAGAGACTGAACAAAGCACTTGCTATGGTTCACTGAGCGTAGTTTCTGTATCACTCCACGTCTCTTTGATTCATCTATTACTAATATTCCATGATACACTTACATTATGGACCCAACTATTTCAACAAACCTGTAATCAAGGAATGACCCTGAATAAAATACTCTGCAGAAAACAGATGGTATGCTCATCAAACACCTTCAAGCCCAAAATAACCTTTCCTGTATGAGAAGGGTAGTTGATTAAAACCCAACTTTATATTCTAAGGTAAAGCTCAGAGTAAATAAAACTCAACATGATACTACTGTGTTATTGAAACAAACTTCCTGGATATTTCATTCCTTTTTTCCACCTCCCCATCCCCAAGAGAAACCAACATTTATAGTCGTAATTCCAAGCCTGTAATGTTTGGTGTGACTGTAAGTGGACTTGACAATTTGGACCTAATTCTGTAAAAGCTCAACACCACAAAATTAAAACTCTTCACAGTAGCAACAAGCTCCAGTGACAACAGTACAGGAGTACTCTCTCCTACCTGCCTCAAGCTGCTCAGTGCATGGTACAGCAGCAGTTCTACGCCACTGAAATGCCTCAGCTCAACCTGCTGAGCTGGTGCTCCCCTCTGCTGCCATAAGAAAGGCCTGGACTGGGCAAAAAAACAGTAACTAACATGTCAGGGTTAGGACAAAGGGGGACATTACTCTCCCATCACAGGCACTGCCGAATACCTTCCCTCTCGCTCCCATTATTATGCATTAAACACATCTAAAAACTGTATAAAAGACCACACGAGCTTCCTTGTAGAGATGTATGGAGCTCACAAGAAAGGTGCAGCCCACCGCTATGCAAGGAGATTTCACTAGCATGAATCGTGGCGCTCATCCATCTAGAGCTAAGGGTAATAAAACTTGATTCTCACAGCATAGGCACTTTGCTAAAGAAATTACACTGGACCCGTTACTAGAGCTGCCCTGTGTGTGCACAGAATATGCATTCTCACACACGTTCACCAGCACAAATTCTGTACTTGGGCTGACTCAACAACACAGTGCAAAGCAAAACAAAACCAAGTTTTAAATCACCTGACAGCTACTGGAGCTGCATCTTGCAGCACCCTCTTCCCAAACCACGAGGGACTGCAGACTCCCCTGAAGCAGCACAATATTCTCTATACCCTTTGAATTAAGAGATCACGTCTTAGAACTGCCCTTGCACATGGAAAATCAAACTCCTAGCTGAAACTCCTGCTGAAAAAGCTCATCTTTCAGGAAGGCCAGAAACACACAGTCTATAGGTGATATTTGTTCAAGGCCCTTGGAGCAGATGCACAGCTGATGAGTGCTCTGCAGCAGCAATGGGATGCACAGGGAGTTTTCCTGTTTTGCATTTATTAGCATAAAGCACCAACAATGACTTTAGCAAAACAACACACACTGTAAAGCTTCTGCAAAGACATAGGCCACAGGGTAATGGTTAAGGTAGATAAATTTCAAATCCAGACAAGGGATCCTTTCACTTATACTGAGTAACTGTGCTACATACTCTGTCCATGTAACATTATCTTTGATTGTGATAAACTCAAGCTGCAAATGTGAGATCAGTAGTAGCTTGTAGTAGCTAGAAGCCTTCAGATTCAGTAGAAAGAACACATTTGGTACTTAAAATTTCAAACAATAAATAGTATTGATTCACTTTAAAGGAATCACATTTTCCCCTTGGAAATCAGTGGACACTTAAGAAGAAAAATGTCTTTACTGTGTAAAAAGGAAAATAGCTGTTAAAACGACTTACCGAACTCATCACATATACTCTCATTTTCTATAAGGGTTGGATGATCAAATGTATCCCGACAGTAGAAGATTTGGGGGTTCTTGCTTGTTACTGCAATGCCACCCAGGGCTAAAACGAACTGGTCTGTTAGTATCGAAGAAGGCTTGTCCTGAATGCGCTTTAACATGGAACGATAGCGACAGTACTGTGGGTAGCTGAGAATTAGCAGGTTTGAATCTTCATCATCCTCACCTGGAAGAAGAAAAGAAAAAATAAAAGAGAGAATTACTCTTATTGCATCAGAAAAAATACAGAACAAGGCTGTTAATCAAACAGCTCAGAAAACCCACAGCCTGTCAAGGTCATTATCTTCTCAATATCTATCTTTTACATCATAGTGGTTTCTGAAAGAAAGGTTAAAAATAGACATATTTGAAAATATTTATTGAAACAGCTTCATCTCTGGCTTCCTGTCCAGTTCTGCCATGCCTCCCCACAAGGGACTCCACCTGGCTAAGGAAACCCCACTCTGAACAAGCTGGCCAACTGCCTGAATCAAAGTGCTCGCCACCCTTTGCCAACTTGGCTGCTTTGACAGAAATATTATCTGCCATTTTCACTCAGCTCTCTATACAGCCCCACTGAACTCATGTTGACACTACCTAATGCCTTTTAAAAATAATAACACATGAGCCCTAGAGAGCACAGCTACTAAGGCCCTTCTGAAGTGCCTGATACTGGCAACCACCAAAGGGCCCTGGACAGGAGCAGGGCTGCTCCGACCCATGCAGCGGTGTGAAGCTGCCCAACAGGTGGAGGGAGCTTCCCTCATATTAACTGCAAATGCAGCAGGACTCAATAAAACACCTACAGAGCACAATGAGCAAATGAATTTCCAAGCAGCTCATACTGTCTAAAGGTACGGTCAGAACATGAAGGAGTCCTAAGCATGCTTCTTTCCGTTCCCCTGAGCTTTACATGATATTGGGTGTAAAGGTGGCGGATGCTGAACTATCACAATCAAGTTTCATCATATGACAACCAGCAGGAAACCTAACAGCAAAAATCCAGAGATGCAAACATGAGAAATTAGTCATTTGCAGGTATGCAGCCAGTACTTAACAGCACTTCTTTTTATGCTCATTTATCTCCTCAGGTGGGGCAGCTGAACATGCCTTTCCCTGCATGCCAATGAAGACAAAGCAAGAGAGTGCGCAGCTTACATTTTCTGCTTACCCTGATTACTGAATAACTCAGCTATTTCTTCTGACGGAGACAAAAGGTCTAATATTTAATCCCATTACTAATACCGAAATCATCTTTCTTAGCCTTAAAGTAAAAATCACTTCAGATATTGAAAGAAATGTCAGATCAGCTCTTTCCAGCTAAATACAAAGGCACAGCTCGTCTTGATTTGCGTGAGGCAATGGAAATGTTGACACACAAAAGCCTACATTTTCAGAAGTCTCTGGAAGCAGACAGACCGTCCAGAATGTCACCACTGCAGACAAATGCGACGCTGCAAAAACCTCAGCACGGCAGAGGGGCTGGGGAAGCCCAGCTTCTATGGGCACAGCTCCTGAATGCAGAACTTTGCCCACAGCCCTGAGGTAGGTGGGGAGATGAAACCACTCGTGTACCAAAGTAAGAGTAACGCATCGTGGTAAACTGCATTTACATTACTTCTCTGAGAAAGTGAAATTTCTGGCCCTAACATCTCTGTTCAGCCATAAGGATGTGGCCATGCCTCGATTTCACTAAGTGTCCCACGAGCCTCCAAAACAACGTGACAACGGCTCCTGGGATTAGGTCAGTCTCTGCTTTATTAGTAAACCCTAAAATCAGATCAGGAAAACTGTTCTAGGAATTACCAAGCACATGATCCATCCTTTAGCTCCTCTGAGAGTTTCATATACGCCTGCCTGACCGTTATTACTACTTTATACCCCTGTGTAGATAGCGGTGAGCTGAATCTGTTGATCTGACAGCGCTTTTCTCAAGCCAGGATGTGGTCAGCTTTTTAAACAGGGTACATATAAACGTACGTTCCACGAGCCTTTGTAGTAAACCATTACTTTCCAGACAAACTGCTCTCAGACCCTGCAGAGAATTATACAAACTTCCTATCCCTGCAGATCAGCATCTTAACTCAAACCCACGGCATAAATTAAAATCACGCTATTTTTCACTGGATCACTTTTACCCACGCTTGTGCAACTCCACCGAGTACTTCATGATGCATTTTTTCCTCTCCTTATTCACTCACTCTATGTTCAATAGAAAGCTCTAAGAATGAATAAAGACTGAATAAACTGAAGATTTGTTTAGTGAAAGACAAACAGTGTTCCTGGAACAAAGACTTTTTTTTCTCAGCCACACCCACACAAGAAACGAGAAATCAAAGTAGACCAATCCCTAATAAAACGCCAGCCCAAAGAAGCATTTCTCTTCTAGCACAATCTAACACGTCATTTAGCAGTGGGCTTAGTGCATATTGCTGAATATTTTTGGTAAACACGATCAGAAGGAGTTTACTGTTAGGAGGATTGAAATGCTGATTGCATTTCATTAAAATCCAGAAAAACAATGTGATTTCTAAAATCATTTGGCTGAGGTCTTAGTAAACCACAATGCTGTATTTCTGTGTCTCACTCTGTAGCTTCAGTAAAGAAAACAAGGTAAAAGATAATACCTACAGTCTGCTGCTTGTAAGATCCTAGTGAAATGGCTCTAATCCTATGCTTATACCATAATTACTTGTTTTAATAACCCCCCTCCAATGTCAATTTTTCATTTACTTATATATTTCAGAGCTGAAAACAGAGCAACTGTAATTACTGCGCACGGTTCCGCCCCTGCGTTACCAGCACTGCCTATATATGCACAGATGTAATCCAACAGTTCCCTTTGTGAGGGGTAAAGAGAGCCGGGATTTGGCACAGCCTGGCATTTATGTTGGATTACATGTTCTTCAAGTTGTCTTTGTAAGTAAGAGATGCATGAAATGCCAAACACAATGAATCTATGCAAGAACTGACTTTTCAAATCAGCACAACCATTTTTAATATGTAATGCAAGACAATTAAAAGCCCCAAAAGAAAAAGAGCCTGCTAAAAGCATGCATTCCTAACAAATCCATCCAGAGCCAGAACTATTTACAGAAAGAACAGAGAAATACAGCAATGTAACTCCTTTTTGTTTGCTTGTTTCAGAAACATCAGAGTACAATGTTATTGCTAACCGCCATAATCTACTCCCAACATCAGCCAGAGGTTTTTTTTTTCTTTAAAAAGACCTTCACACCAGGATTTTATAGAGCTTGATGGAAAAACTATGCATGTTCCTTCCTGTACCTAATTACCTCAACTGCAAAATCTGCCAAGTATTTTGCCCTTTAGTTCCTTTAATCGTATTAGTGCAAATGCATTTGGATGCCAACAGAAACAAACATTTAAAGATTTTTGCTTAAAAGGCTCCAAATATGTATTGGGCTCTGTTAGGAAAGCACACGCTCTGCTCCTTCCCAGAAAGCAGAGAGTTATTTCTTCAGAAGAAATATGAATTTGTGCCTCTTGTAAGACTAAATGTCTAGTTTCAACCCAATTTAAGTAAAATAATGTCAATACGAACTGCTCTCACAATGATTTATGCTACCTTCTGTTACTTTATTACATTAGACATTCCTTTCTCGAAGCTTTATACTTTTCGCCGTGCTCCTAGCAACCACATAAAGGCTGAGCAGCAACTTTACGCGCCTGGCACGGCTCCAGGCTCGACTGTTATTGATAATTATATTGAAGTTTCAATTTAATTGCTACTCTTGTGACACGGAATATTTTTTGTAATTAGGCATTTCCCATTTTCTGTCCATTCATTTATTTTTTTTTTTGTATGTTACTGAAAACCACCTTTCTTTTCCCAGAAAAAAAAAAAAACCCCGTCAGAACAATGATGCAGATAAGAGTAGGTACATCTGTTACTATCATTACCAACAGTGCAGTGTGAAGAAAAAAATTCAGAGGAAAAAAAAAACAAACAAGAAAATTGTGAATATAATTTCTCAGAAGGTAATTTTCTTTTCAGTTTAAGTGCTCTTCTTCTTCTTCTTCTTCTTCTTCCAGTTACTCAATGATTTCCTGTTCTAATTACAAGACATTATACAGAAAGTCATTTTTAAAAAGGAAATGTACTGGAGCAGGAGACTCAACAGCGTCATTCGCTTGCTATGGTTTGAAATTCCAAACTTTTGCATCTATTTTATAAACCCTCAGCTTTACCCGGTGCGATTTATTCTGCCCCAGATCTACCATCTCTTCCAAGGCAGTTAACACCATTGTATACATCAAAGAGGAAAACACACTCGCAGTTAAACTGCAGGCAAAAGGAAAAGAAAAAAAAAAGATCTTTCTTTTTTTTCCTCCCTGACTGTAGCTGTTAAATTGGAGGCCAGCCAAGACTGAGAGTGGAAAATATTAAAAAGTAAAAAAGGAAAATAAAAAATAAAAAAAGAAAAGCTTGTGATTAAAAAGCGAGAGAAGAGATACTCAGTTCTACATAGAAATGAACAAGCCGCAAACTATTTCATAAAAACATACAGTGACGTAAATTACACATCAGCGTTGCAGTGTTGTGGTTATTTTGAGAAATGGCTTGTACTGTAAGTCAGCTGGTAAAGCCCCACCCTTAATGATTTTGTAATTCTCCATACAGCGATCAAGCGGAGCAGTCATGAAATTGCCAAGAAGGAAAACAGACTGAGCTGCAGAGAGTTTGTAATAAAAAGATAATGTACTTTTAACATAACAGAAGTAGAAGATTGGTTTTATTAACTAAAAAAACTACTTAAAAGGTCCCAGGCTTGCCATTTGTTTTGATAAATGTTAACACAGATCTTCATACGATAAGCAATGGAAGTATCAGGGGAACCAGATAAAATGGGACAATGCTTTGCTGTGTGGGTAGCAAATTGAGCAGGGGAGTTATTTGGAATACAGAGCAAAAATGAAGGCAGCAGCAGCAGCACAGTGTCCGTCAGCCTTCCTCCTGCTTGCTATATGAGCCACTCTGCCATCTTCCATTAGCTCCACTACTAAGGGGGCATCCCACAGGACGCGCAGATCACAATTAGTTTACCACAGCCTGTATGCATGGTGCAGCCATACCACTGCTATGCAGTAGGTAGGGAGGGAAGGACGGCACGTCTGGGTATGAGGAGGCACTGGGATGGCAAAGGCTAGCAGTACTCAATGACAACAGCCAGGGCTCCTGCCCACTCAGAGCAGCTCACTGCCCCCAAAGCCTGGCGTGAGGCTGGGGCTTCAGCAACAAACTGAAGCACACGTGAGGGGATGCACTTAATTCCATTTGGACATATTTTATTTCATAGTATAGTTCTAGCAAATCCCTCCACAGCCAGCCAGACCTCCCCACAACCTGTTCTTTGATAAGGCTCAGATCCTTTCACTCTCTGGAGTTACTACTGCCTTGCCATCTATGATGACTAGCTCAGTCCAGAGACTGGACCTGCAGATCGAATGGCTGACATGAATGCCACCAGTGCAGCCTGCCCTGTGCCAAAGCAGTGGTTCAAACGCACTCTAGAACATCCCCTCCCAGGAGGAACACTCGCCGCCAACGCATAAAAACACTGAGGTCATCTGTGATAGAAGACTTCTGCTCTTTTAGCACTTAAGACTGACCCAGTTCTCCTTCCCCTGCTCTGTTCCTTTGGCTATGATGTCCTGAAGGATGAGCAAGAGAACAAAGGGAGATGATGAAGATCACAGAAACATAAAATCATGCAAGTTGAAAAAGACCTCTAAGGTTATCTAGTCAAACCATCAGCCCATCACCACCATACCCATTACACTACATCTCTAAGAGCCACATCTACCCTTTTCTTGAAAGTCCCCCACCTTCCTGGGCAGCCTGATTCAGTGCATTACCACTCTCTGACAATAAATTTTTCTTCATATTCCACCTGTGCACAGCTAAATGCAACAGCAGCAGGTTGGATGGGAACATCTCAAGCATGCCTGTTCTACTAACATCCCAAAGGCCACAGCACAGCTTGCCAGCAGGCAGAACAAGCTTACTGCACAACCCAATCCCCTCAAAAAATCCAAGAGCAACAGAAATAGCACAATACTGCAAGAGTACCAAAGAAGAAACTTTGTGTTTATGACTTTAAAATCTCTAAGATAAATCTCAAAAGGGGAACACCTTTGCAGATCACCCTCCAGTCTCAAACCAGCCAAATAACCCCTATAATTACCCAGATACTGCAGCTGGCTGAGAACCAATGGCAACTCTCACCTACTTCTCTGGGCGCTCTTCTGAGTGATAGGATTGTTCCTCAATGAAACAACCTCCAGGACTGCATTATGGCAGGCTCCTTGCTTCACCCTGATGCACCTAATTTTCTGCACAGAGGCAAGGCTCAGAGCTGCAGCAGGAATCCATGCACCCTCACACCAGGATGCTGGAGCTTGGGTCACTGCACCACCACCAAAAAACCACTCCCAAGTGTTCTGGCACACTGACCCCTCTTTCCTTGGGGATCAGGAGGACTTAGGAACTGCAGCTTGTCCAAGGCACCTGCCTTTTCATTCCCACAGTCCCTGTTCACTCAGCAATGCCACTTGGTGCGCCTTGTCTGGCTAATTAGTAACAAGATCTAAAAATATTAATCTGAGAAATCATATTTCACTCACAGATCGAGACAAATACAGTAACGATTTAACCCTGTGACACGGGACTGAAAATCTGTGTTTTTAGGTTTAAAACACTTTGAGTAAATTAATGACACAACAGGGATACTGCTTTGTTAGCAGGACCCACTTGGCTTGCTTTGAGAACCCCCCTCTATTTGAATGCTAATGCAATCAAGAACAAAGGCAACGTGTTGCAGGATATGGAACACAGTGATTACATTTATGTTTACCAGATAATGATGATGTTAACAAGTTGCCTGTAATTCTTACCTGGATGTCTGCCTGCCTGATTTTGCTTTCATACTGATCAAAAGGCAAAAGCTATTTTGCCAATACACAGAATACCAGACACAGCCTTCCTCCACGTATCAGATATTTCTTCCCTTGTAAGGAGGAGCCAGAGCTAATTCTGAGAATTTTGTGCCACTTCCCCAGCTCTCTGTTTTCTGTCACAAAGCCAGAAGAGCAGCAATGGTTCAGACAATTCCTAACATTAGTGTTACATTTGAAAGAGAGGACTTACAAACCTACTGGAGATTGTAACTACTCTTCCACCCAACAGCAAAGCAGTCCCTGATAAAACAAACAAACAAACAAACAAACAAGCCAGCAACATCTCATGTGTGTGCAAAGCACATGATTGAAGAACACTGTACAGTCAGTGATGTGGACTGGATTTGCTCTAGTTCTACTCAGTGGGGACAAAACAGGGCATGTTCATCAGTGACTGACAGTAGGTCCATATCATTAAATCTTCCATAATATTTATCCCATCAAAGCACTTTGAGTTTAAACCCTACGTCTGACTTTGAAGAAGGCAAAATAAATTCAGTAAAGTGTCCAGGTGGACATTCAGTGCCCTTTTCCATACCCCGATGCAATACTCAGCTCCACATAACTGCGGCTCCTGCTCTGCTCTCCCCAAGCCCTCCTGTGCCATAGGAAGCAGGTTTATGAGGTGTTTCCAGGCTCCAAAGAAGAGTGACTGACAATCGTCATTTCCAGCTTTATAGAACCCCTCCATCCACAGCCCTCAGAGTCCTTTATGGAGATGAGTAAAAATTATTATCCCCATTACGCAGGGAGAGAAACTGAGACAGAGAGAGCTTAAAGAATTTATTCCACAACATCAAGCAACTTAGAGACCAACGGAGACAGCAAAGAGGCAGCAGAAGTCCTCGCTGGCAGGGATTTCTGGGTAAGGAGAGTTTTCCTAAGTTTCCTTGAAAGGGAAGAGACCATCCCAGCCTCCTGCCTCCACCGGAGCAGGGCAAGGACCAGGGCAAGTTCTGTGCTGGGGCATCTCTGCTGCTGCTCCCCTTGGCCCTGCATGCCCACCCCAGCCACTCCTTCAGGCCAGGAGCATCCTGTGCTGCTGCCCGGCCAGGATCACCCCTGCACAGACGTTAGTGGCATTGAGCCACTGATGACTGCAATGACAGCAGCTGGAGGAGGAGGGGAACAGGGCCAGGGACACGGCTGAGGTCAGGGCTTGGCCTTGAGAACCTCTTCCTCACCACCCAAATTTCCCTCCCTGCTTGCTCCACAGGGCACAGGAGCAGGTCAGTCCATGGCCAAACAGCCACAGATCACTATGGAGAATGGCTCTGATGGTTTTACACTGCCCTATTAGCTGTCTAAAGCAGATGGAGAAGGGGGAAGGGGGAGACTGGTAATATAAGGGAGCACATGCTGCCTGTCCTCTTGAATGTTCTGGGTCATGTGGACCCAGGTTGAATGTGCATCAGCTTTAAAACAAGTATTTATCCTGGTTGTCGTGGTTACTGATAAGCAGCTTCAATTCTGCTGATAACAAAAATAAGAAAGAATTAAAAAGGGGAGGGGAGCGCAAAACATAATTTGGTAACGTGGCGAAGCCAAGAAGAGGAATTAAATCACATTAAACAAGCCAAGTGTACTGTAAATGGTTCTGCCTTCCTATTTGCTTTTAAATCATCGAAGAATCAAATATGGCAGCTGCTTCAGTTTTAACAAACAAACAGTGAAAATCCCTTCTAATAACGAAAGGAAATAATGATATACTTTCCTTTCGCTGCATTCAAACATAATTTAATTTTCCCGAGGTGAGATTTGCACAGGGAACAATCAGATAATAAGTGTTATCATTCTCATAGACAAAACTGAACCAGCACTTTGCAATTCAAAGTGCTATTTAATGCACCGTTTTCAGCAATCTCTGAACACCATCCAACATACCACTGTACTACGCTTCAGTACTTACAGGCAGACCTGCTCCTGAAAATACTCAAGCAAGAGAGAGTACAACAAGCACAAGCATTGCACTGCTGCTATGGCTGCAGCTCCACGCTCCCTGAAGAGTTCTCATGAGCAGGTTTGCAACCAGGGACTTCTCCACCTTCTCTTTTCTATGACAGCTACAATTATGTGTCCTGGGCTCCCTCCCCCTGAAGCACAGCACTGCAGAGAACACACTGTGGACAAAAAACTCTGCACTTGCAGAGAAATGGGCAACTGGAGCCACTGGAAAAAGAGGCACCCACCGTTTTACAGGGATGATAATTAACCACTGGAACAACAAAACAAAGGCAGCAACAGGTTCCCTAAGCTAGTGCTCAAGAAAGAATGCTTTTCTCTGGTGATACTTCCCAGACTGATGGTTTCTAAACTTGCGGTCTGTTCATTGCCTTCTGTGCTGAGGAGGTGAAGAGGTCCACAGCAGATCCATCCTTGCTTGGGAAAATGTTAAGGAATGTAAAACTGAAAGACATGGGAATCCACTGAGAGTCAAGCTAAGTTCCTGGGCTTAGTATCAGATTAACAGGACTCCTGTCATCCCCTCTCTCCTTCTTGTTCATGCACCATTCACACAGAAATGAGAGAAGTGCACGACACAACCCAACTCTTATGGGACTGTTACACCAGCCTTCCCAAGGGGAGAATCCATCACCTCCATTTTCCATTGCCCCCACATGCACAGGTCAAAAGCCTTATCTCCATGTTCCACACGGCGCCTTCCACCATCATCCTCCAAACTCACAGGAGCTCTGCCCTTCTCAGAACAGCAGCGGCAGAAGCTGCCGGTCCCAGGGCCACGACACACGGTGCGGAGGGCAGAATGGGTCCGGTGATTTAAAGAGTGCAGCTCTGCTTCTGACATTTATGCCCTCTTTGAAACCCTTAATGAAGTAACAACCCCGTTAATTCTTGCCGGGTATTTGGTACACATAAAAACGGCATTATCTACTATTTACCATGTACTGCACACAAGTGGTATCTGGCTCCATATAAAAATAACAAGCTGACTGTAACCCTCCGCTCCCTAACCATACTGCTGATTTCTTTGACACATGGAGAAGTGAGAATAATTACATTTTACTGACTGCGTCTCATTACACTGATTTAAGTAAGATTTCCAAAGCTGCAAAAATGTGCTTTCCAATTTCATTTGTTTCTAGCAATTCCCTCCGAAGACGGTTAGTAAAACCCTCAGAAATCATCATCAATATGGACAAAAATTGTACCCTTCTCATGTGGACATTTGACAGAGGGATAATAGGGTCTAGAAACACCACAGTCAGACGTTTCTTTTCTATTTAATGTTTCCTTCTGTGCCAAACATAATATAACAGACAAGTGTTAGAGAGACATGCAGGGGGGAGCCTGAATAGCGAGCTTTAAAAGAGGTCTTTAATAGAGAAGCAGTATGCTTAGTCTTCGACAACATTCAATGGCAATTTATTTGCAGCCATTTTCTCATGTAACCTTTCACACTGGAGCAGGTAAGATAGAGCACAAGACAATTTGTCAACTGCCAGATATGAACAAAAGAAACCATTTTTAATAAGCTTCAGCAGCCCCTTGTATTTGTTTTGCAACATGTTAATAACTTTTTTGGAAGCCAATCAAAGGCAAGAAGAGCAAAAGAAGTCAAGCTGGGAAACAAAAAAACATAGTTAAAGAATTTTACAGATAAACTTAAGTTATCATCTGCAGTGTAATGATGCTTAAACCCAAGAGCGGCACAGAATTTGAATTAGCATGCTGCTGTTTCTTAGAAAAAGCCACGCCGTGGTTACAGAAAATGCTACCTCCACTTATTTTTTCCAAGAATTCACGGTCCTTTATCTCATCACAATGCACTATGTACCTGTCATCAGGATAACCTTACTGCCATCAGCAGTAAGGGGCAGCACGAGGGTCAGCATTGGGAAAGGCTGGTGTGGAGCTGCCCGGCTCCCAGCTGCTGACGTAGTTGCGTCCCCGTGCTGCCCAGCACCTTGCACAGCCTCACCTTCCACCTCAGAGCCCACTGAACTGGACCAAAAAGGCCTCCACAAAGCCCAGCAGCCATCATCGGACCAAACGCTCCTAAGAACTCCCAGCCCCATTTCTGAGGGGAACACCTTCTGGTGCTGAGAAGTCAGAGCACCCAAACAGGGAGCTATCGAAATCCCAACACCACAAGCTGCAAAATCTGATGAAGTGTTAAGTAATTTCATTAATGTTATTAAAACATAGAAAATTCCCTTGGAAAATTTCACACAGGTTTTCCCGTCTCCTTGCACATTACTCATGGCCTGAGAGACGTGTGAGGAGCAAACAGAGAGAAATTAAGGTTTTCTCAACTCAGCTTGGATGGAGTCCTAGTCTCACTGGCAGAAAGAGCGGGCTTGTGGGCTTCAGTGGGAAGAGGGCTGGGCCCTTTGAACTAGGTTATTAAGGCATCTGGAAGAGAGGTAGAAAAGTTTATGGTGAGACAAGATGCACCCGAGAACAAAAGGAGCTGCCAGTTGGACAAGCACCCCCCTCACTCGGTGGTGGAAAGGCTCCCAGCCATCAGCAGACACACACCTGCATGCTTTGCTGCCCTTGCCCCAAATCAGATTTTGATTTTAAGGACTTTGCATGAGATTCTGATACCTGGTAGTGGAGGGAAGAAACAGATAAAGAGAAGCATCTGCTCCTCAAGGAGGAGCGGCCTCCTGAGCAAGTAAGGCTGCCTGCGATGTGAACCTGCCAGCCCAGCCCAGCCCAGCCCAGCCCACACTCCTCCTGGGAACTAGCACTGCACCTCTCTTCCTCTCCTGCAGGTCCAGGAAGCAACTCCTAGCGAGGGAGAGAAGCCACGCTACCTGAATTATCTTAAGAGGCCTCAGGTGGAGGCAGGGTGAGAAAGGATTTCAAGACAAGTTATGCCTATGAGCTGAGTAGAACAACTAAGTATCCTCCCACTCCTTTCTCTAGGCAGACTCTTTCCAAGTTTTCGGCGAGAGCAGAAGTCTCCAGTGGATCTGCCCAGGAAGGGCCCGCACAGGGCTGCCAATGCTCCCAAAAGCACCATCGGCTCGTGCTCTGCTCCCTATGGACTCTGGTGCGACACCCAGCAGAGATGAAGGCTCTAAGTAGGAAACAGTCCCAACATACTATCTGCTAGTCTGGAGCGTGCTCTAATAATAGATAGCACTGTCTGTTTCAAAGCTCTTAATGGACGCTAATTAGTCCTCAGGGCATTCTTATGAGGCAGGTAGATAGATAAGTATTATTTCTTCTGTTTTACATATGAAATAACCTCCCTGGAGATGTTCTGACTTGCTTAAGGCCACCGAATGAGTCACAAAGCTTCAGTCTCAGCAGGCCTGGCTCCCAGACCTGGGCTCAGACCACTCACCGGATCTCCTTCACCCATGCAAGGGCAAAATCTTCACTTCAAATGTGGGCTGAGAGGGGAAGGAACATCAGAGAGAGGTGTCAGCCCTGGGAAAAACACTCTCTAGGAAAGGAGCTTCCAGAAGAACGATGAAACAGAGCCTGGTATCTACTGAGTGCCAGACATCAAATCTAGGGCAAGGCGAGATGAAAAACACTCTGATACAAAACCGTAGGAGTTTCTGCTACGTGCTCTACTCGAGCACTGGGGGCTGTTTATTGTGACTTGTGACTACCACTCATGTCAGACAAATGGTTTTAGGTTCTTCACTTCTAGCATGGCCATGAGTTAACACAGAGCTCCACAGGATGCATACAGGTAAGTCCCTGGAAAAAGGAACAGTGACAGCACCCACAGCAGCCACTCATCACTTCAGCTTAAAAAAAAACCACCTTAATTTTGGCTTCCATGGTGCTCAAGAACCAATCTCCAGCAACTATCGGCTGTGCAAAACATTACTAATTTACCAGAGGGAAAAAAATTATTTATGCGGTGCATTATCAATTTTAAATGGTGATGTTTAAGCACGAGGCTGATGAACTACATGCAGTATAACGCAGCTGCTTTGCATTTTGATTCCTTTATTTATAGACCACGGCAAATTAATAACTCAAAAATGTTGTTCCAGGCAAAGTAATGGACACACAATAAAACTATTCATTTCCTCAAAGGTCACTCTAGGAGAAGCATACATTGTTTAGAAGCCTACCAACAACGCTATTGTTCCCAAGAAAAGTGAAAATACATAATAAGCAGTTAGCGCACATATCTGCATTGGAGACCCTGGGCTAATTTAAAGTGCAATCTTAAGGCAATCAATCATACTCTAAAATTACTTCATTTTCCAAACTGTTTACACTTTTTAAGTTACAAATCCACTTTCTGCTATTTCAACTCACGATTTACAGCTCCAGATTTAGCCTGCCTTGGCTTGCAGCCAAGCGCTAGTCATGAGGGAGCTAATGATCTGAACAGATCAGTGTTTTATAATGGAGAAAAGCGCATGTAAATTTCCAGTATGTCTGCAAGTAATCAAGGCATGCTGACTATAAATGAGACGGCCTGAAATTTATTTTAGGAGAAATATCTTAAAGCCGCACTTTTTATCCGGGCCAAGAAAGAAACAAAAGAAAATCTCTTTTTAAAAGGTACTCCAAGATTATTCAAAATTATTCTAAATGAAACTGCTACACAAACAATATGTTAAAGAACAGCACAATAGCTAATTTCCTTCAATGTTTCTATCTCGGCCAGATCGTATCCTTATCACGGCAAGCTGGAACATTAAACTCTCTACTTCATGGAATCAAAACACAAGAGTGCTTCATATTACATTATAGAAAAATGAGCCGTTCCCTACAAACAAGGTCAGATTTCTGGAATGCCAAAGGTCTACATTCAAACAGAGCCGGGAGGAGGGGAGGCTTTGCCCACTCCGCTCTCTGAAAAGCAGTGGGAAACGAGACCCAGCAATCTAAATGAGTTTTAATAGCCAAAATGCTAGAAAGAGAACAAGAAGCCTCTCGGGAGACGATACTTACATTAAGCATGATCTTTATTGTTTCATTACAGCAGCATAGCCAAATAATGACTTTGTGTTACTGTACAAATAATGCCGGATCCTCATTTTCTAGCGGAAATAATTACTCTATTCTATCATATTCTGTTTACCATCAGCTACACGCACGCTCCCCCTTGTAGGCACAGCATTGTGATGGTAGCTGTGGGGCCGGACTGAGAAAAGTTTTAGGTTTTTCCCTGTCTTTAAAGGCCGTACCAAGGAGGCATATTCTGACCCAAAAGCAGCTTTAAGAATGGAGCTATAAATATTCTTGCATTGTACTTCATGAAATTCAATCCATCATGATGGATATTTCGGTTATAACATTATTACATGCCTAAACTCAATTGTATAATTGCATAGGGCCAGAAACAATAAGCTGGCATCGCTTTGTTACAGCATACTACAGCTTTAAAATACCTGTAATCATAAATCAACGTAATTATTTGAAGTACTGTCATGAAGCAGAGCAGAAGAAGAAAAATTAAAATAAACTAGCTGGTAGAGACTCTCCCTGCACTTTTCTAAAGACCAGAGGGCTTTGGTGGCCTTGGCTCTCACCACCATTCCAACCTTTCTGTCCACGCTGCCTGGACAGGCACCCAAAGCAGCTCGCTGCCCCGCAGCTCTCCCCCAGCAGCCACAGCACTGAGGCTGACTGCGCCTTGGTTCTTCAAGAGGCAAAACCCCTGGAGCCGGCTGCGGCCCTTCTTCCCTCCCAGCACCTCGCGTTACGAAAGGGTTCTCCAAATCTCATCCCCGCCCCCTGCCAGCCATGCCGAATTTCAGGCTCACTGGAGGCACCGACTGAAGTTAATATTAAAACATGGATTCCTCCCATAGCTTCACTGAAAAACAACATCAAGTTCACAGGGACGGAGATGTCCACAGTCCTTCCTGTTCTGCTCTTGCTGCTTTTAAATCTCTCGCTCCCTTTTTCTCGTGATCTCCACAGACCTCAAACAACGCACTTTGTTGCTTTTGATGCTTATGTGAAGAATGCGCAGCCTTTCACAAAGATGCTCCCTTGGCCAAGTGCTTTCTGACTAGCAGAGCTCAGCAACGCACGCCTGTTGTATATACACACCTACCCACAGCTCCATAGACAACTGCATGCGCAAGCACACACAATAAATATGACACAGTGACTGCATGGTGATTAAAAACCTCACTTTGTCAAATACTCAGCTTTCACCCTCGCATGCTGGGACATCATGAACTGGAATCACAGCTGAAAGTAGGTAAGGTCTGAACATCCACAGTAAGAGGAAGAAAACCCCATTCTCTTTAAATACATCTACAAGAAGCAAAAAAAAAAAGAGGGAACAAAAGATCTGGGGGTGGGGGAGGGAGGGAAAACAACTCATAAGCTCAGGAAAAACTTCTAAAAGAAAAACACATGTAACTAAAAAGGAGATAAATAAATAAGTGATGTGAACCACTTTTGAGAACAAAAAAACATTTGGTATCATCAGAGCCAGTATCACAGAGTGGCCATTAAGCAGCATAAACATTCATTTTCAGTCCCACTGAGTCACCCAGAAAAGCTGGCTCTCTGAAAATGAGGCCGGTGGAGTCTGAGATCCAGCCCTACTTTCCTTTACTCCAACTTGGAATCACTGTGCAGTTACGATACAGAATGTCAGAATACAGTAAACAGAACTGAAAAAGGGAAAGAAAACAATTTTTTTCCCTACAAGTCAGGTTCAGTGCTTTTGCCTATTAAAGTAACCAAATATGTTTCTTTCTGAAATCAAAGCCAAAAGGCAGCATGCCAGACACAGTTAACAGATAAATCAATGTTCCCGAAGGGCGGGCTTTTTTGTTTTGGGGGGTTTCTGCCTGACAACAATCTTGTGGCAAGCAAACAGAACACCCACTGCACAGCTTGTCAATCCACTCACATGAAACAGGAAAGGAAAAGTGAATACTTTCGAAGATCTACGCACTGTTTGGAAAAACTTCATGTTCTAACCTCTCCGGCAAAGGTCACGGTTTTCCTAACTACAAAGTCTGCAGCCATTGTGAAGCCCTCGACATATAATGTGTAATTGCAGTTAATTTATCACTAAGGTTATTGTATATTAGCCGGGGAGTTTGTAAACAAGAATGAATCACAGGTTTCATTTTTGTGTCCCTTACAAACTGGAAGACCTAATAGTTTCCTGTTCCAACATTCAAAATAGTATTGCTTCTATAAACCCACTCCGGTCTCCTTGCCAGCAGTTTCCATTTAATTAAACTGACAGCAAAACAGGGCCCTTGCTAATGTGTTCCAGACCGGTTTTCCTTCAATGTAAATTCTCAGGCATGAAATTACATCTGAAACAGACACAATAATCCCTCTATATCTTAGTCAGAAGTTTAATCTATACTAAAATAACATTTTCTTTGTCTATATTGTAGTCTGCTTTAGAATTCAGAGATCTCTTCTTCTTTTCTAAGCTGAAGTTCAGGGAATTATTTCACTTCCATGCACCTTACAGTCAATTCAGAACTTTCTTCTGGCCTGCAATTTATACATTTATTGTTGGTTTCTAGGCCATGGGCAGCAAAATGATCTCGCGTGCAAGAAACCAGACTCAGGACAGGCTTCAAACTTTCTCTTTCTGGGAGTGTGACAGGCTGGTGGCATGAGAAAACCAGTCTGCAGCTGCTTGAAGCCAGCTAACTTCTGTGAGCCAGCAACCTGATCTTTCACACAGCTCCTCGAGTCAACTAGCTGTAAAGAAGGAAACTGATGAGATTTGTATGTACTTTCAATAAAATCAAGGTGGGGTTTGTTGTTTGTTTAATGGCCCATAACGTTGTACTCGTCTTGTCAGTCTTGTCAGCGCACCACTGATGCACAGATACTCACAGCGCACAGAGAGAAGGGAGCATGCACAGGAGCAGTTGTTTATCTCCTGGGAACTACGGGGTTCGTGGTCATCAGCTCAATAAACTGCAGCACACGTTTATTCCAAACCTAAGTGAGATGGGGATCTCCGAGATACGTGGAGCATTTTGCTCCTGGCCCATGCGCTGCCTTTTTCTGCGCTGGTACCAGGACAGCCTGGGGACACCACAGCCACCAGCAATTCATAGCAGAGGGCTTTGAGAACCTGGGAGGGATGGTGTCCAAAGTAAAATCTGGAAAAGCTACAATTAGTAGAACAGCAAATAATCATTCTGTACTTGATGAAGGCAGCGCGTGTCACAGCGGGGACCTCAGTGCGACTGCCAAACCACACCTTTTCACTTGATAGGACAGAGAAGCTTTATCTCTGTCAGTTACACAGTGATTGCAAAAACACTCTCCCAGGCTTGCTGCCTGACCTTGCAGCCAAGTCCATGTTATGATACTGCAGAGAAGCTGCTCTGCCTTGCTGCTCTGTGGGCTCCTGCTACAGGACACTGAGCCAAGCCCTGCTGCCACAGGTCTCTGAGCAAAATGGGAATGGCACAGCATTCAGTCAGTAACACACAAAGCCACATCAGGACATACACACCGCGGCAGGATGGCTGAGGTTCAGATGGCCTAGCAGTGACTGTCATCTTCTTTCCTTTCCTTGAGGGTCTCTCATTCTAGAGACAACACTCACCAAGCATTCTCCAGGTAAAAAGCAGATGAACCGCTTGTTACTGCTAGGCTGACTTTGCAAGGCGACAAGGGGCAGGAGGGTCTAGCAGAGTAGCAGCTCTTCTTCATCTTGTGGATGCCATGAGATACTGATGTGTACAAACACCCTGCACGGCTGTCCAGAAATGAGGAAAAGACTTTTCGTGCCCATTTATATGGATTTGTCAATACGTGTGACCAGTTAAAAGTCTGCCAATGTGGCAGAGAAAGTACCACTACTGTTTCTGCTGCAGCAGGTGAAAAATGCTCCTACTCCATTTGTGCAAATATGCTGGACTCGTGTTATCAAACACACAAATTCCTGTCCACGCTCTCTCCTTTTCTCCTGCATTCCCCGCCGCCAAAATAGCGGGGATGAAATTGGCCTCATTTCCTGAAAATTTCATTTAGACCCGAATGTTCTTAAATATGTTGTCAGGGAATATATTTTAAGGCTGTTACGTTCACATCTGATCTCCTACCCCATGCTTTTAAGATATTAAATAGGCTTTACCCAATAAATCACATGTTGCATGCCTTGGAATTGCATGGTATCTGCAATCACCAAAGGCAGAATCCTGGGCCATTCACAGTCACTATACACAGGTCAGAGGACCCAGTTCTAAACAAACCAAGGCAAAATGGGGCGCATGACCTTCACCACGTAGCCCCAGGTGTTGCTCCCTCGGGCTCTCCATGCTGCCCCACCTCTTCCTATCCCCCATGGGGCCCGCAGCTGGAGATCACCATGGAGCACTGCCTCAGCACCAAGCTTCTCATGTGTCCCCAGCCAGCCTGAGACCTGCACAAAATGGCACTGACTGCCCCAACGCTGAGAGGGATGATGATCCCAGCAGCTCTATTCCTGTTGAGGAATATAATAGCTGGGTAGGAGAAACAAAGCAACTCTCTCTATCCCAAAAATACTCCTCAGGATACACACCATCCCGCCACTTGCACCTCTAGAAGCTTTCCTACTGAGCAACACAGCAGCAAGCCCAAGCCCAAGGTATGGCCCTGAATAATTATGCCTCAAAAAACAAGTGCTCCTTCAGCTCTTCACAGAATCATAGAATGGCCTGGGTGGAAAAGGACCACAATCACCAGGGGGGCCATGGGGAGGGTTGTCAGCCACTAGACCTGGCAGCCCAGAGCTCTTCTCCACCTGAGCAGGCACAGGGCAGGGCGGCAGCAGGGCTCTGGGAGCTGAGCATTGCAGCTTGAGCAGCCCAGCACACTGCGCCGCCAGGAGCCTGCCCAGCACAGAGCACAGGACCCCATGCTTCATGTTTTGCAATAGCAGAGACAACAAAGAAAACACATTTGAGAAACACTGTGGGAAACACGCCAGTGTTTTAACGAACGCTCCCTTTGGAAATGAAGCCTTTTTTAGCCAAACCACTATGATTTTGTTTTAGTGACTCATACGAATGGATTCTGGATAAGGTTTAAAAATGGGATATTTTCTCTTCTGCTTCTGGGTTCACCTCAAGACACGTGAATGAAAATATAGCAACAGGAATATTAGCCTGGACTGACACTCACCAACACACACTAAATAGGGATCTACTAAATTTGTAAAGCTCAGCTGAAGTTTCAAATATATAATTCTGAAAATACAATTCCTCCTGGTGTCGGGCTGGGCACGGGTCATAAAACTATAAAAAGATACTTTGTCCCTATAGACGGTGAGAAGCTAATCATTAGCCACCCACTTATAGTGTTTACCTGTTTATTTCGTTATTTTAATGTATTTCTGTTGTGAGAGCCTACTCCTTATTTCTACCATATGGGTAAAAAAAATGATCCACTGCCTCCAGGCAAAATATTTTTCAAGACAAAGACATTCGCCAGATTAAAACCAAACACAGAAACAAAGTGTACATAAATTTCTGTTTGACTACTGTTGGGCATCTGGAATGGCACACGTTTCCTTTGTAAATGTTGTCTTCCTCTTTTTGATACAAATGATGGTAAAATACCCGGCAGCAAAGCGAGGGAACTGGATTTAAAATGTATTTTCAGACCACTCTTTCAGTTTTGCTTTTTTTTGTTGTTTAAAAACCTTCTTTTTGCAGGGCGAGGGAGGAGGGGGGAGCTCGTACTGCTGTCCTGAAGTACTGTAAGTTCTTTTGCCTTTAACAGAAATATGTAAACAAGGTGTATGACTGTAGGGTAATGTTCTAGTCACAAAGCATTCAAGAGCCAGAGTGAAGCTATTTAAAGAATGGAGTATTCAATTCCTGAGGCCAGATGCTAGTATAAATACGAAACTATGTTCACACTGCAGATTAAATTATTTTTAGTTTCTCCATTTCAACTGCCAAAATTGTTGGGTTGCGTTTTACTTCGTTATTTTTTTTACACTGTATCACAGAACTTATGGGGCCACTTTTCTAAGGCTCTGAACAGGGGATTACAAACACAAGCACACAAGGACTTTTTCAGCTATTCTCACTGTGCAACCAAACTGGAAGTGTATACTGACATGTTTTGGGTCACTTAGGGAGTAAGAAAATTAAAACATGGGGCTGAACCATTTGAGATTCTTGATGTAGACTTTTATGGGACCTTATCATTTAATTTCCATCCCATAAAGCTTTTAATCTGGAAATACTCTGTGTGAAAGAAAAGTGGAAACTGTGGTTTTAAAGTAATTGAAGAGAAAAACATGCATAAAGACAGCATTACACACTGTCTACTGGGTTTGCCAAGAGAGCTCACCAAGATACTGCTAAGAATAACAAGTTGAAGTCATCAGTAATTAACTAAAATGCAAATAATCAATAATCCCGTGACCCTGCCACAGCAAGAACACGCTTGAGTCCAGGCAGAACAGACAAGGAAATGAACTGGGGGTGCTGGAAGCACATATGGGCTCCATGAGTAGCTGGGCAAGGACCTATCACCGACACATACCACAGCCTACACATCACCTTTGAGGCTGACAAGGACTCCATCCTGCTGATGACCACCACACTGTTGTCATGTTTTTGATCCTGTAATTGTCTCTGCTTTGTTTCACCAGCTGGCAAGAGTGGAAAGTCCAGGCGGCATCCCCAGGTCCTGACCCATCTGCTGCTGTCAGGGGGATTAGAGCACCAAGACACAGCATGCAGAGAAGGAACTGTGCTGAGAGACATCAGCTGAGCCCCTGCCCACTGCAAGGAGCACCACAGAGCTAGGAACGCACCTAGGAACGTCTAGACACAAGGCCAGAAGCATCAGTCTGCATAAAGGATGGGCAGAAACCATAGCTTGGTCAGTAGAGAGACCTCCTGCAACACTAAGGAATGTGGAATTACTGAGCAGACTTGCTTTGCCCTGCGTTGAACATGCATACTTTGCTGATGACTTACCAGAAGGCTGAGGCCAGCAACACAACACAGCTGGCTGGAAGAAGGCACGGGGAGGGGAAGGGTCCTGCGGAGCAGGGTTTCAGCCCATCTAATATCAGGATGTGTGAGCAGACACTAAGTACCTGTGGAGGCCCTGTCACCGCCCCTGCTCAGGAAGGCAGGGGACAGCAGGCTTCATTACAAACAGGCGACACGGAACATGCTGAAAGCTGAACATGCTCTTGGAGTACCACGTCAGGACTGGGCCCCAGGTCCTAATTAACTGCTCTTATCAGCCCCAGATCTGGCATCAGAACAGCGAAGCCTCTTTTCCGCAGATGGGCTGACAGTCCCAGCCTTCGTGGGCATTTACAACACACTTTTAAAATATATTAGTCCACACTTTAAAGAAACCTGGGACTGGAACATCTGGGCTTTGGTTGTTTCATTTCTCAGTAATAAAAAGTGGAAAAATGATGCAGATGTGTCTAAAGTGTTTGGAAACACATTGGCTACTTTGTCGTACTTTATCTATTTTCCTTCACCAGTCTCATTCACAGGACCAGAACAGGACATGAGGGACCTGGAGGAGGACGAGAGTGAATGTTTCCAACTTTTTAATTCCCAGTGTGTTATAGGATCCTTGATTGCACAGCACACGGGGATCCATTCCACTTGTGGTACACATGCGTAACTCCTCCTGGCACTGATGGGAATGGCAACCATGCTGTGAGAGAAGAATCGCCCCCTAAAACTGCAGGAGTGTGAAAGAGACTGTAAATACATCTCAAGGTTCTGGTAACATTAGAAACCAGACTAGTATCTTTCTCGTGGCTTATTATGATATCACCAAATCCCCTCCATGTATTTATAGCACCGTAATTCAAAATTATTCTAGGTCCATAAATGTTTTTGGCAACTGAATGCAGAACTGACGCTGTTATTTCACATATTATGGTACTGTCCATGAATGTTGAATTTATTTCAGCAGAGGCTCCCGGAGTTCATTCATCAGATATTTTATGCCACTGTTCTTTTAATGATTCATTTATCCTTAGTAATATTTGTATTCTGAGGAGTGGCGTCTCCAGCCGACAGCACAATGCTCCGCTGAATTATCTTCTCTCACAGCATAACAAAGTGGAGCACAGTCAAATTGAAGATGGCCTTTAGTACACTGTCAGAACAATACTGCTTACCGAGCATATCCAGACACATTTCTCAAACCGCATGTAATGCTCTGGCTGCCAACATGCTCATAAAGTCATTAACCAACATCTTAAAATGAGGGTGTGATACATATATTTAAATGTTTAGGAAAATCAAATGTGTGCTCTGCTAGGAGCTTATTTTGAAATTCAGCTTCCACATCTATCAATTATGCAGCAGTGTGCAGATGGAAAAATTCACCTTGATTTTTCACAGGCTGCTAAAATATACTCCTGCTAAAATAATACGCATTATCTATCACTAACAGAAGCTTCTTTATGGCGTTAAGTATTTGTCCTTCACAATGTAACAGAGCAAGAAAGACCCAAGCTCAAGGTTTACAGCGCTAAAGATTCGTTTTTACAAGCAAATTACGATTAGCAATAAAATTAAGGAGGAACTTATTTTGCATGGTACAGATTGTACTGAAGGAAGTAAATAAAGGTGATGCCACAGTACCTTCCCATGTAAAACCCACCCAGTTACACATTTTCTGAACGCTGGCTTTCTCTGCCACCCGTGCCCACAAACTGCACTCCTGTTAACACACACACTGGGCTTAACCCTTTCCTGCCTAGGAACCCTCAGCTATCAGTGGCCTCACCCCACACACGCTGCCATGCCAGCAAGGCAAGCATGAACCAACTTATACACAAGCACTATGCAGTCACAGTATTGACAGTCAGAGTCTTCGAACTGGATTTAAGCCGAGCAAGGACGCCAGAGCGGCTCTCTGCCCCTCACAGAACGGAGCTGAATGAAGCCTGGCTGTGCTATCTCTCCCAGCACAGCACATAGTGGTGCCCATGGAAGGGTCAGAGTATCTCAGCATGGCAGCAAGGGAAGCTGGATGGGGCGAGGACAACTTCCCTCAATGAATGGGGTGCAGAGAGTCAAGGCAAATGTGAGGCGTCACTTCCCTGGCTATGGCACAGTGGAATTACAGCCCAAAAGAAGAGCCAGGAGGGAAAAAGAGGATGCCCTCCAACCTAAGTGACCACATCAAAGCACTGTGTAGGTGTTGGGCTTACATATCTCCATGCTCGGACACTTCTGGCTGGCTGTATAAAAAGGATGCGGTGCAGGAAAAGGTATCGATGGCCTATGGGAAACCAGCAGTCTGACCAGCAGACATGGCACCAGCAGGAGAGCACTGATCACCTCCCTCCATGGCACCGGGCATGGCACGTGCAGGGACTTGAACAATGCAAACCCACAACTGGGGCCCTCTGGGATCCAGAAACAATATGGGCAGGGACGGAAATCAGAGAGAAGGCTGCACCCTCCAAAATCAAAAGTGGGAAAAAAAAAGAAAAGAAAACAGAAGGCAGACTCTGAGATATAGTCAGATGCAAAGCACGGCAGCGCTGCACAGAGAGGCACACGTTTCCAGTTACTGGAACAAAACCTCATGGTCAGTAAGAATTAAATGCAAGATCCAACAGTGACTAGAAGGGAAAAAATCCTGGAGAGCAGACACATGTGGGTTATTACACAGCCTGGCAAGGTCAATCTCGGTGCTAAAAACAGACAAAAATAAAAAAAGCCGTCAAACATTTTTAAAGGGACACTGTCCCACAATGGCTGCCTTTACACTGCCTGTAAAAGGCCTTTTATTTTTTCTCTGCTTATTCTGCAGTTGTGTAGGCCACTGCTGTTCCACGGAGAGGCTGCACCAAGTCCTTATTAATGGGGCAAAATGCTGCACCTTCAGCCTCAGCAGAACGCGGGGCAATTCCTCCAGCTTTGCAAGGCACTGAAATTTAACTCTTCCCCCACTGCTGCTCCACAGCAGCCAATTCTTCCATCCCACTTCCAAAGCAAAGTGCAGTTGCAGATGGCTGTGCTCCACACCACTGACAAACTGCCCCGTCATTCCAATACGTCACTGAAAATGCTGACACAGTAACAGCCACTATCAGCACAGCCCGTGTCAGCCTGCTCCTGCTGCAGGAATCGTGGGGTCAGGGCTGCCAGTTAGGGGCTACAAAGAGAAAAGTTACATGGGATTCTGATTTTTCTCAGCACAACTTCCGCATTTCAAAGACCAAAACACCCACCACCTCCACTCCCACCCCCCCACAGGCCCCTATCATAGGAGCTCAAAGTCAGGCCAAGATCTGAAAAGAAATCCAAATTTAATCCCATTGATAAAGCACACTTGGAGTTCAAAATACATGGCGCTAGAATTCCTTTCAAGAGCCAGAAATGGACGAGGTTCAACACAAGCCAGGGGCAAAAGCAAAGCTCCCAAAGCCAGCACCACATATTAAATGTTTATGATACCCCCATACACTTCCCCTGTAATGAAGCAGGCTGCCCCCAGAGGAGGGGAGGAATGAACTGCACTTAAATCATCCTAGTGTCTACGGCCACAGGAGGACCAGATGGCTCAGAAAGGCCCCAGGGACCCCACCAACCCCTCTGTGAGCAGCAGGGGGCTGAGGAGACAGGGAGCACATGGGGAAGGGGGGGGCAAAGGTACCACTGGGCCGTCCATAATGAAAGTGAGCTCTTATCAAGAGACTGCTGGGAGTACAGTGGGCTTCCCAACAGCAGCACCTGCCAGCATTCAGAAGGCAGCCAGCAGCCTAGCAGTTTTATCTTCATCCTACAGGTTAACAAGTTAAAAAAAAAACACTTATATCACCCTCTTTGCGCAAGGCCAAAGTTGTCTGTCTGCTCAGCACCACAGGTTATTCCTAATGCCGAATAACACTGAAGGTAAACAGCAATTAAAGGGAGGCATATGAGCAGAGGAAGGCCCCCACTCAGCAATCCCCTGCCAAGCACTCCTAGCACTGCCCATAGCCTGCGGGTGCTCTTGGTTTGCAGCAGCACTGCTGGCATGTGCCAGGCATGGTCCCTTCCCCAGGAGCCATCTTCCTCCACCCAAGCCACATGGGGCACGACATCAAGCCAAGTAACTGCCTCATCTGCAGCAAAAGAGCTCTATCAGCTGGGCTGGTGAAAATGAATGAGAGCGGTCACTCTGACCCACGAGACAAAAGCCAACATAGAGCATGTAAGGGCAGAGAGGGGAAAATGGGATAATGGGACACTTACAGGAGTTTGATCAAGATCAAATGGGATTCAGCCAGGACAAGGGGGGCAAGAAGGCAAAAGGAAGAGGCATAGAGAGTGGACAAAGAAGAAGCAGGGAAGAGAGTTATAGGTGTGACTTAGACACCAAATATCCAAAATAGCTGTACTTTGGATGGTCAGTCACCTGCTGGTCAGAAATCATTGCATCCAGTTAAGTTAGGCAAGCCTGAATTCAGCAGTACCCGACACTGAACAAGGAAATCTCCAAGAGTGTCTGAATGCAGCTCAGCTGCAGATAATCAGTGCCAATAACACTATAGATTACCTATATTATACCCTGACAGTCTTCATCCAGAGAAGACACCCCAACTACAATGGTAAGTGAAATCAGACAGTTCACTGTTCGGTTCTCCCTCACTGGACCCAAACTAACACACAAAGACTGCAAGAAATCACTTTAGTAATCACCAGAACTCGCTCATCCCAATCACTGCTGCTGCCAGTACAGGAATAGGATAGCCCACAGCGTGCTAATTTCACCCACCCACTCCAGCATCATGAAGCATCACAGAAGATGGGTAGAGAGAGGTGACAGCAGCACGAGGACCAAACCCAGAGCTCTTAGGACAGACTCGTGCCCCACAGCAATATCCAGTGCTGGCTCATGGTGACACAGCTGGGACCGTGCAGCTCCCACCTCCCCATCCCACACGGCCACCACAGCCCAGCCCAACCAAGCTGGGGCCCGCCAGCACTAAATCCAGCCATCTGCCCTCCGTCTCTACTCTCAATTTCAGCTCTGACTCCTCTGTCTTTTATTTCTTTTTCTAAAGACACATTTAGAGACGAAACCATTCATAACTGCCTATCCACAGACAGTTTGTGGCGGCATAATTGACAATGAGTCTGCAGCAAAAATGAAAATGCTGTTTTAATAACCTTGGCCTAAAATACATTCTGTTGTATGCCTCAAAGGGTTTCAATGAAAAGTCAACCTGTATAGACATATTTTCTTGGCTTAAACAACAATCCAAAGCGTATAAATGTAGTCCAACTATAATGACATATTTATAGGCCAATAAAGCTTACACTGCAGCTTTCATACTTCACTTAAAGGAAGTCTGTAAGAAGCAGCGTTATATAAAATAATTTGAATTTTTGTCAAACTATAGCCCAAGGAATACAAATATGCAACTTTGCCATATTTAACTGATAGTGTTTACATTGCTTAGTTGCTAAAAATTTTGTAAAATGAAATAATCCCTCACTTGGTTACTTCCCACTGGTTTACCAAATATGGGGATACGAGTCCATTTATTACAAAGAAAAATCCCCTAAATAATTCTCAAGACAAAAATAAATAACTAGCGACCTCAGTAGTGAATGATTTAATCAGACCAATTCTTCTGGAAAAACAGGTTCTCATGTTCATTATGAATAATACATTCCTGAGCAACTCTATTTTTATATGCTGCATTGTTATTCTTTATTTTTCCCAACATTTGAAAGAAATATTCAGAAAGCTATGAATAGACTTAAGACATAAACTGCTAGCATTCAATATTGACATATTTGTAGAAAGGGACAGAACGTGTAGCATAAATAGCTCAAAATGCAGAAATAATTCTTAAAAATAATTTCTCAGGTTGAAATGTTGAAGCTCACAAAAAAAAAAGCCATTACAGATCTGCTGTATTTAACACAGGCCCAAGGAAAAGTTCTGCATAATTCACTAGCGGTGAAAACAACAGCATCTTACAGAGAAAAACATTTATGGAAAAAAATAATAACAAAGAAAGGAGAAAGAGAGAAATAAGGAAGGAAAAGAGAAAAAAGAAGAGAAAAAGAAGAGGCAAAAAGAGGCAAGCAAAGACGGAAAGTAAAAAGATAAGAGAAGGAATTGAGACTACATAATTTGAATTAGGGTCAACTCAGAGTTACAGGGGCACAGCTTCTCTGGGTTGTGGATTAACCAGTTGTCACCTTATTTTTGTCTAAGCCAGAGCCACACAGAGCACCATACAACGTAGAAACTGCTCATATACCAAGATCCCACTTTGCTTGGCTATTGTGTAAAGCTGCCCTGCTCCCCAGTAATGTGTTTAATTAAGTACCTTCTCACAGTGCCACTCCCTTGGTTCCGTATCAGTCATGTTTTCATTTCATACAGGTTATTTCACCCTTCACCACTTCTCAGTACTACATGAAACTGATTTTGTTTCTTGTGTAAAGTTTTTTTTAAAGACTTTAATAGGGATATAATTTCCTATTACCCTCTACAGCTTGGTCCAAAAACATCTAGTAAGAAAACTTTCAGAATCAACTTACTTTTATAGGATTTTTCTGTAAATGCTATTTCATAGGGAAAAAAGGGGTCCAGCAGATCACTTTGTTTATCTACACCTTCTCAACACCTGGTTCAGCAGCTTCCTTGTCTACAGCCAGGGTTAAACATGAGTGTCACCTGCAGATCTGTGTATGGCCTGCCTGACTAGCACAAGAATGGGTCTGTTGCCTTCAGACTTTCAGACCACTTGGGCTGACTGACTTTGCTAAGGTGACTGCGCTGATGCTCACACCTGAGGGACCTTCACACAACAGCACACCACCCTCACTCACAGCTCACAGCACTGCATTCAGACAACAGCTACCCCACTGCGTTGTGCAGGAGACCTCCTGCATAACTTACTGCTAGTAAAGCTTCGATCACTGCGGCTGAGCATTGCTCCACTGGCAAGATGCTCAGTATTGGAAAAGGTCTGTGCGCACATGCCCTAACAGGCAGTAAACCTGCCATTTTGAGAGCAGAGAACATGCAACACAGGCAGATGAAATCCCCACACCCTGAATGCTGAGCATGATGTTATTGCCTTTACCCAGAGCTGGAGAGATGGGAATCCTCAGAGAGCAGAATCAATCCTACTGATCACTCAGAATGAGAAGTAAATGTTCTTCACTGGTGGGGCAACACCAGAGCTCACGGGCAGCTTTAAGGATGCAAGGCTGCTTCACAGTAAAGATCACTGTGCTGAGTTTTTCTCAGATCTGGGAAGTAAAACATTCTTAAACTCTTTTGTTTATCCAGTAGTTAAAAATATCCTCATTATTAGATTTAAGGAGTTTTTTGGATTGTGTTTCACAGGCTACATCAGTTATTTGTCAACATGCCTAACACTACAAGTCTTAGTGACCCCTTGGCTTCACCACTCCCATCTTGTGACAATGAAAACAGTGATGACAGTCCAACGTTAGCCAAAATACCCTTTTCTACTTAAAAATAAAAATAAATTAAAAAAAATAAAAATTAAGGAAAAAAAAAAGAGAGAGAGAAAAAAGGCCTTACAATATAGCCAGAGCCACTGACCAAAAATAAGCAACATCAGAAGGCGGGTTATCAAAATCATAGCATATACTTTAGATTCCATAAGCATTTAAAGTATAACCCCTACTTTCAAAGGCTTAACATGTAACTATAAGCTTTAGGCTTAAAGATAATTTTCTTTGGCTCCTAGGGTAGATAACAGCAATTTCGCAACTCACCACAAGGGTCTTCTTGTTTGTTAAAGACAAAACCTAGAAAATATTAACCCACAACAGTTCTGTCTGAGAAACATTAAGTTTCTTTTGACACAACAAACAAACACAAATAAGTGCAGTGTGTAATGAAGATTCCAGGGCAAAAAAACCACTGCATGTAATTATGAACTAGAAGAAACCACACAGAAAAGCCAAGGAAAAGAGAAAGAATTGCATAGGGCTTCTGTTTGTTGTTTTTTTCCTTCCCGGTAATGAAAAATAAGATCAACTTCCAGTTGGACTTTAATCTTCCAACCTACACATCTAATGGGGCAACGTGAGATGGACAAAATCACTTCACCATTTGGTAAGATCAGAAAAACAAGATGCAGAAGATAAATCCCCCAAGACACATTTTCAGCACAGTGTAACTTGGCTTTGGTGCCAACACAGTTGTGCTATTAAGATACTGCATCTGGCCCTGTGTCTCCTATTCATGTAGTTTCAAAAGCATTTCCTCACATGCAACAGCCCTAATTCCTAATTTCTTACCTTCCAACTCATTACATCCTAAATTTGTCTTTAAACTTGGAACATTTGTTAAAAGTTTGGTACAGCAGAGAAATGTCCCTGGGATGACAGCTATTATGCATCCAAATTCCTAACACCACAAAAAGGCAGGTTTACCAACAGGAAACCTAACTCCATTGGACCCTGGGCACCCACCACAATTTCAAAGGTCTGAGCATCACAGAGATACAAAAGCAGTCCCATGGCTGCAATCCTTTCTGCAACCATCTGAAGTATCAGAGATATCACCCCTCTCCCTAGCAACAGCCAGGAAAAGAAAACGTCTGCCAAGTGCAAACTACATCCAGAGAACAGAAGGGCACTCACAGGAGGCCTAAGCTGTATGATAATATTGAAGATTACAACAAAACACACCAGGCTCACAAGAAAACACACCAGGTTACGGCATAGTCTCCAAGGATATAGTGGACATTTCCCTACCAAACCAGACTCAAAGCTGATCCTACAGAGACATGATAAGCACTAGAAACAGGTGAGAACCCTGAGCTTCCAAAAAGGTGAGACATAAGAACTGAAAGGCCTTTGGTCTCTCCCTCCATGTGGAGGTGGCCTAGCAAAGATGTGGCACCTTCCTTTACCCATTATGCACAATTTTCAGCTGATCCCAAGGCCTGCACAGCCCCAGGGAAAACCCTCGACGATTTATTGTGCTTCCATCCTCAGGATTTGAGCCTTAGGGTTAAGCTATATTTCTATAGAGGAGACAGGTAGCACAGAGTTATGCCATGTTCATCTCCAGGAAGCCAAGATGCCGAGCGAGCAAGCCTGCAGTGTGCTCACAGCCACTCCTACCCATCCAGCTGGGACACCTTACCACTGCACCTCTGCCCAAAGTGCAGACATACCTTGGGAACTGGCAACAGTGAGGCAGGACTGGGCTCATCTGCCATTGAAACAAGCCAAACACAGCCCCCCTCCCCAAGGCAGAAAGCAAGGGACACTTACCAAGGTCAGCCTTCTCCTTCAGAATGTCTTTGAAGTTCAAGCCGCTATTGAGCGTGGATTGTCTGTATCTCATCAAGGCCTCCTTCTGTCCATTCTTTCCCACATCCATCAGCTTAACCGGCTCAGCCCGGAAACCACACTTCCACTTGGAGAAATCGGACTGGGCCCATTTTGCCAAGTCTTCAAGCTTCACAGTGACTTTCTCTGAAACAGCAATAACTTCATCCTGCAAGAAGCAGTCAAATAAGAATACATGTCATGCAAGGCTCCACAGTGGCTGATACAACTCTTAACGCCAACCACCCCCAAAAGGCTGTTGGAAAAGTCTGTCCTGTTGTTGGCAGATTGATTTTCCTGTGATGCAGAGTATCTCATACTTCATTATTCCTCCTTTCACCTAGTAGGAAATACTAGTTGTTTACGTGAAGCAAATACAACCTAAGGAGAATTTCTAAGACCAGAGCAATGATCCTAAAAGGCATTTGAAATACAGGTTGCCAAAGCACATTCTGTATAACCGAAAGCCTTGAGGGAAAGTTTGTTTTTTAGGTGCAATTAGCTGCAAATGTAAAAATTCATGGCTGGATGACTAATGGTTATAGCTAGTCCTGAAATAAATGGACTAAGTAAATCTCAGATTCTTGGAACTCTGACTCACCAGAAAATTCCTGTGTTTATGGTACATTTTCCCTTGGCTTATACACAAATATTGAATTTAACTTTTGTCCTAAAAATTAAATAAAACTGTGATGTAATCCCAAAAGAAATACTACATAAACGTTATGTGCTTCCCACCAAAAGAAACTTGCACATTCTCATGTTTCTGAAAACCCTTTTCAAGATCAGAAGAGAACTGTAATTTTTTTCCCTTCTTAAACATACATTCTAAGAAAAGCACTTAAACCTAGTTTAGCCTCCAGAACATATACTTGAATTAAACAGCTCTAATTGCTGAATTTTATCCTTCCAGGAAACAATCAACTCCTCTCAGTCGCGATGAATAAGCGGAATGTTTTATAGCTGACTGTAGTAAGCACAGGCTCCAGAAAGCCTCAAAAAAATAAACAAACATACATACATAAATATCCAGGAAGATACACTCCAGATTTTTGTAGTTAAAATAGCAGAAATAATTTATGTTGTAATGAGAGCTGGCTGCCTACCACACCTTGCACTCTGTGCATTTCTACCTCTAAGTAAGGTTACAGGTTCTCGAAATAAATAAACCAGAATCCAATTTTCCCCCAAAATAAACAGAAGTATTTGCAAAGGGGAGAGAAATTCTTTCAGTTATTAAACAAAGAGAAAAGTACAATTGATTCTCTTTGTGTGTGTGTGTTTTTTTCCCCACTGAACAAATTCTTCAGGAAATAAAATACTGTTCAATAGGAAAAAAAATAAAAAGGAAGAACAAAAAAAGCTGTATTGTGATAAGTTAGACACAACACGAAACATGAAGGATCTCTTCAAAAGGCAGACCTGATATTCCACTCTCCCTCATATAACACCAAATTGCTTCATAAGCAGGCGCCTTCATTACATTTAGTGCAATAACATGAATTTGGTCAGAAACGAAAGGCACGCTACACAAGCTTGTAATAAAATCTTTCCCTTTTATCATTGCACAGCATAAGAGCTTCCCCTGAACAACAAACAATAGCGGTGATGCTTTAAATCTCTGTTTATGACAGACGTCAATACTTTGTAAACAAGCGTTGTGTACTACAAAGTACAATTTCAATGGATGGTTTCACCCAATTTCATTACACCATTCCCTTGAAATTAAGAGGGGAAAAAAAAAAAAAAAGCTGTAGTTGCTACATATTTTATAGCTATTACATGCTGACTAGTAAATGTCAGGATGAAAAACATACATATGTATCTATCTCAGCCTGCCTGCAGACGGTCTCAGCAGCCTATGGATAAGCCCTCCTTCAGGACGCTGAGTACGGCCACCGCACAATGCCTAATGCTCAACACCAGAGGCATCTACATGGCAGCACTTTTAATAAAAACCTGACTTGGAGATCAGACATGTTTCTGGTTAAAATATTATTTTCCAAATAGCTCTCATGATCGAATGATTATGATTTCAATTACTAGTTTCTTCATATCCTTTCCAAGAACTGGTATGACTAATTCTGGCTGGCATACAAAGTAAGCTGAGCAGACAATTTATTAACCAAAAGAAAAGTACAATCAGTATTACATCATCAATGAATAAACTTGTTTTTGAGAATACAACCTTCACACACACGCACATGATGTGAACACGGGGGGCAAATAAAAAGGAGAAAAAAGAAGTCCTGCTGTACCGGTTCTGAGGGGTGTTGGGGTGGTCGCCCTTCACAAAATGGCGCTGGGTGTCTACGCGCAGCATGAAGGGCTCACAGCAAGGCAGGAGGACAGGCTGCCCCATCACCTCACAACAGCCACATCCACAAGGGTGGCAGGGCCCTGTTCCTCTGTGGCAGCTCCATCTCTAGGGCCCCAAATGGGCAGGGACAAGCAGGAGGGGCAGCTGGCCTCCAGGCCTCAGGCCTTGCGTGTTGTGTCCCACCCTCACCATCCGACACGAACCGCCATGCACCCACCTCTGCAGCCTGTCTAGAGAAACCCTTCCAATGAGATGACAAAGGCATACAGATGTTGAATAAATAAAAACCAGGTACGTGGTGACACATGACTAACAAACCTTTAGAAGATTAAAGAAACCTGCTGTATAGCCTTCATGTCATTCATAATTATATCTCTGTGTAAACATGAAAAACCACCCACGTCGCACGCACTGCATATATATATATATGTGTATATATATCTAAACACAAACCAACCCGTGTATTAGCTGTGCTCTGAAGTGATATGTTTATGAAGTTCCCATTGCCTGTAAAGTCTTTAATTGCACTTTTTTCCCCGCTACACCAAAAAGAGGTTTACTAGAGGAAACTGCAAGTGGTGATTCCATCTCTGCTCAGGAGAAGGACTTATCTCGGGTGCGCCTTACAGACACTAGGGCCAATGAGAACACTGCTCCCAGCCACATAGTTGTTTAATCATGAAATAAATACAGACCACAGAAATAGGCACTTTTCTCTCTGTTCCCATAAAATCAGGCACCTAGTCAGCCTGCCATTGCTGCATATCTCACAGGGCTCCTGAGCAAAGCACAATACTTCCACTTCTCAAGTGGAAAATGGGGTGATGGTTAAGAAATGGTGCTAATGCAAACCCTCCTCATCCTTCCCTTGTTTCTGAACAATGCAATCTGATCTTCAGAGAAGAAACACAGGGAGAAAGGGACAGTGTCTTCTTGAGAGCCGTTATGCTTAAATATTATGTCACTGTTGTCTAAGCAACCATCACGGCCTCCTGCAAGCACAGACCGCTGTATTGCCTGACTCAGCAGATGGCTGGAATACTTACATTCAATGAAAGAGGTCAGGTAGTTAGAAGAGCTTAAAGCGGATAATTATTTTTTAGAAGAAATATTAACTCTTACAAGGCAGGGAGTCACAGGGCACCGCAGGGGGGCTGCACATCTCGACCCCACACCCGCATATGCTACATCACAACTTCTCACTCACTGCCAATAGAGAGGCAAGATTTGTATTTTAGAGACGCCAAAGCAGCCTTAAAAGAATTACAGCAACTGAGATATCTCAAAATTTTGACGTGCTGAGACTGTTTTCACTCCAGCGCTTCCAGAGGTCATTTAAGGAATTCTGGAGGGCAAGAGTGATCCGAACACCTGCTTGGCTGTCTCCTAACATCAAATACATGGCCTGGAGAGAATGGGGAGACACACTGTAAAAACTCTTGCCAATAATTACAGGAGACACCGCATATCATTTATCTGATCAGTATGATTTGCTTTAGAAAACATCTTCAGCCTTTTCACAGAAACCTTTAGCACAGCAGATAGCTGGGGAAGCATATTTTACAACCCAGTACATTGCTGATGAAAACACATTCGTCCATAGGAGCAAAAACATACAGTGTGACTTACAGGCTGCATTCACTGCAGATACAGAACTGCTTATTCCATTGGGACATAAAGGCCCCTTATTATTTCATGGTGGATTTTTTTGTTGTTGTTTTTTAATTTTTTTTTTAAGTTTTCCATAATTTAGGTGAAAACATCCTTTACATAACTCACACAACACCACTGCTTGCCCCAGGGGCCTGGTACTGCGCTTTCTGCCAGGCACAAACCATTGCTCCTATTTCACAGATGGGATCACTTTGTCACAAAAAGGTGCACAGGAAGATCCCATGTGTGGCTTAGGCAGGTTAAACTTTTCTTTCCCTTTACCTGCTCCAGGTGTCCCTGGCAGTGATGTATCCCCATGCCTAGGCCAGATGGAGGTGTCCTGCGAGACGCAGTGCTGACAGCTGAGGAGGTGCTGCTGTGCAGGGACCATGGGGACCAGCATCACTCTGCACCCACAGACACCAGGGAGAGCCAGAAAAGGGAGATGTGTGACCCAGGAATCCATCTGGCACACAGCAGTATTTGGAAGGGCCAAAGCAGAACCTCTTGCCTGATAATCTTCTGCTAATTACTTTTAAAGGGCTGTAATGATCTCGTTAAACACAGGTGGCAGGTATTTCTCCAGCCTCCTGCACTGTTTCCCCTACAAGGCTGCCTGAAGATCCCACTGATGATGACTGCTGGGTCCCACCTGCTGGTGCCAGAGACCAAACAGAAGAGACCAATACAGAGGACCCAGGTGAAGCCCCACAAGCTGCAACCCCTCTGGGTTTGTGTAGTTCAGTATTTCCAAAGTGAGACCTGCAGAGTGTCCTGGGGCAGAGCAAACTGCACGGCAGTGGGATGTGCTGTGGGGTTCTGCTCCACCTGGTCCAGGAACCAGGTGGTGATGGAGTCCTCAGGGGGATGGCTGTGAGCAGCCAGACCTGGCATTTCCATTGCCTGCCTCCTTCCTCTATTTCTTTTTCTTCCCTCCCGCTGCTCCTGAGCAGAGGTTCAAATTGAATTTATATCTGTCACTGCAGATAGAAGTCCTGACCAAGGAGAGAATAGGCTTCAGTCAAAATGTTTTCCCATCAGATAGCTTGCGGACCTCGAAGAGTTGTTTCAGTTCAGGCGAGTTGACAAGCAATTCATTCCTAATTTTGCCTACTACAGTTACAGTACGAAGAGCTTTCCTCGTAGATTACATAATTATATTTTTCTTAACAGGGAGTACATTGCATTAGCAGGTTTAAATTATGCAAGCTTATTCTTTTGTCTTTTGTTATATTGTGTTCTATTGTGCTGGTAAAACAATATGTGCTTTAATTAGCAAATATCTGTAAATAATTTACTTGCTTTTCATGCAGCAGAACAATGGAGCCAATTTTCACATACATCCACTGAGCATGTCTAGTGGGTTTCTTGCCAGAATCTTCCATTGTTCCGTATCTGTATCAATCTGCCCATCATTAGCAGCTAACGCTCAACAACTCTGAAAGAAATCAAAGTTTCAACCCCCGGGAGCACTCCCCGGCCCCCGAAACTCAGGCTGCACTTTGCAAAGGAAGATTAGAATCCCTAGTAAATGAAAACAAACTATTTTATTATCTGCATAACCCTGGCACCTTCACGTAGAAACATGGACGCCTGCCAAGCGCTAAGGTCACTGGATTAATGCCATCAAATGCCGATGTTCATCTGACCTCCCGACTGCTTCTGAGCTACAAATAAAAAGCTCGACTTGGTGTGACGCCACGCATCCGCACGGGACCGGCCTCGGCAGGGTTAAATCTGGGCGTGAACCTACACACACACACACACACAAAGCAAAAAGCTCTTAAATCAAGAGTGGATGACTGTTCTGAGACTTAAGGCATTGTTATTTTGAATGCGAATGAAAGGGCCAGAACAAGCACTGCAAGAATATTTCAATTATGTATTTCCCAGAACTGCATCTCTGAGCAACTGATGCAAATATTGCTCCCATAACAGCACAACTTCTTCCTGCACAGAGGCGTAGGGTGCGTGAATCAGAGGGTACTTCTATACTGCACGCATAGTGCTGCAATGTTATTAAAAATGCAGAATGTATGTATGTGTGGCTCTCCTGAGCAATACAGTAATTATGATTAAGGGACAAGCGGCACAAAAAGAGCCGATTTATCTTACTTGTGCTTAGGAATACTATTGTGTAACTAAGCAACTAAAGACAAAATATAGTCTAATTAATTCACTCCTATGCTTATTTAAAAGACACAATTAGAACATTTTTATTTTCCAGCCTGCGCACTATCTCAGCACGCTTCGGGCTGTACCATGTGAGGCCCATTACTCTCTGAAGACGAGTTTAATGTTCAGTGCCACCGATCGGACCAGGCACAGCCACTGCAGGGAGCAGAGTTTCCACAGCCCAAACTGGGAGGGCTGGGAGGGCTCTGCCTTGAGCAGCCCATCGCACCCAACTATTGCTAATGGGGAGCAACATGTGCTCCTCCTGACACTGCTGCCCTCTTTCCCTGCCAGCACACACTGCTGGTGACAGGTAAAGATACACACAGTGGATGCGCAGTTACCAAACCCGCAGTATTCTATGACAAATACCATTTCTCCAGTGCTGCTGTGACGGTGTGCCTGATTTTTCAAAGCTGAATTAATCCAAGCAAGTGTACGGCAGGGGCTGACGCTACAAGCATGATTTGCAGGGCACCCTTTAATGGCCGTGAGCTGTGCCTGAGACGTGCCATCACTGCGGTGCTGATGGGGACGAGTGAGGGGCACAGTGTGACTGGGCAGCTCCCACCCTGCACATACAGCCCCACCGAGCCCTCAGTGCAGGGAGGGGGGCAACGATGAACCTGCAGCACCTCTGCTCCCTGGGAAATCTGTCCTGCAGTTCTAGCTGGCATTGCATGCACGGAATGACTTACGGAATGACTTCTCTCTGCTTTTTTTTTTTTTTTTTTTTCCCCAATTAGTCTGAAAATGCAAAATACTGCGAGGGAAATAATTACAGGAAACCAGCTCTCTCCTTCTCCTCCGCATGAGCAATGCTTGCTCATGTAAATTACTTGCATGAGTAAGGATTATTCGCAAGGCGAAAAGCATTGCATCAGAGCCCGGTTTGGGAGCGCAGCTGAGCCCGACACGAGCTCGTAGTAAACTCGGGCCCTGATGAATGGGCGCCGGGCGGGCTCCCGCGGGCGGCCCGGCGGGGCGGGGGCAGCGGCGGTGACGGCGCGGGGCGACGCAGAGCGTCACATGGCACCGAATGCACCGGGCCAGCGCCGATGGGGCTTTTGAGGAACCGCGCCTCGCAGCCAACGCCGCCCTGGGCTCGATATGTATTTTCAGCCCTGCCTAACCGATGCCAACAGCTTTACAACACGACAACGCCAAACGTGACAGGCGCTTCGCCCTGCAAGCGCTACCGCCGGGCTTCGGTCCCTCCGCGGCCTCGCTCAGCCCGCGGGGCGGGGGGCTGCGGGCCGGGGGGGCAGCCCCGGGGGTGGGTCCCCGGGCGGGACCCCGAACATCCCCGGGCAGCTCCCGGGCCCTAAAGCAGCGGCGAAGTTCCCAAGGCAGCAGCCGAGCACTCCGCGGGTCACCTCGGCGGCACCGCGGGCACGCAGCTCGTGCAGCCCAGTCCCGGGGCCGTGCCCGGTGCCGGCGGCGCCGGGGGCTGCGCTTAAATCTGGGCGACGAAAACAAGCCCTACGTCCACGCGTCGCCAATGGGCTGCGCCGAGCGGTGCCATCGCACGTTCCCGAGCGACAGCGGCCCCGCGACCCCCCGTAACCCCAAAGCGGCCCGTATCACCCCCCGGCCGCTCGGGGCTGTCACACGGCGGGATCCGGCCGCCCCGGTGCGCACGGTGGCGGGGCGCTCGGTTGCCCCCTCCAGGCCCGGCCCCGGCGCAGCGCAGCGCAACGCTCCGCTCACGGACGGGGCGCGGGGCCGGGACAGCGCCGCGCAAAGTTTCTGCCCCGCTCCGCGTCCGGCGCGGATCCGCCCGGTGCCGCGTCCATAGCGGGCAGCCGTCCGTCACGGGGCTGAGCCCGGCACGGGGCTGAGCCCGGCACGGGGCTGAGCGGTGCGGGGAACAGCCGCCCCAGCCCGGCGGCACCGGCGGCGTCCGCACGTACCGACACGCACAGCCGGGCGCTCCCGCAGCGCCCCGCACGGACCCGTCCCGGGGGGCTCCACCGCGGGGTGCGTGACAGCCCCGAGACCCCCCAACACACACACACACACACACACACACACATATATACACACACACACATACACACACACACACACACCTCCCGCACACTCTCAGCCCCGGGCATCGCGCCCCCCGCCGCCACCCCCCCACCTTCCCGTCCCGTCGCGTCCCGCCGCCCCGCACGCAGGTGGGCCGGGGCCGGCGCTGCGGTTCCCACCTCGCCGTGGTCGCTGGTCCGGCCCTGCGGGGTGTCCTCGGGGAGAAAGTAAAGTTTGGCGCTGGAGAGAAGTTGCCGGCTGGTGCGCTCCTCCCAGAGCAGCTGCAGCTCCGCGATGCAGGCGGGCTCCTCCGCGCGGCACCGCACGAAGAAGAAGTCGCCGAGGGAGAGGACCCGCGCCCGGCCGCCGCCGCGTCGCTGGAAGCGGAACGCCCGGTAGAAGACGTAGGGGCCGTGCGAGCCGCACGGGGCGCCGACCCACTGCGGGGAACAACAACACGGCGGCGGCATCAGCGCCGGCTCCGCTCCGCGCAGCGCCGCGCGGGGGGGGGGGCGCGCGGGGGCGGGCGCGGGGGGCGCGGGCGGGCGGGGGGCGCGCAGCGGCGCGGAGCCTCCGCGGCGGCGGCGGCGGCGGCGGCGGCGTTGGAGAGCGCGGGGCGGGGGCGGGGCGGGGCCGCGCGGGGCTGCGCGGAGGCGGCGGCGGCGGCGGCGTTGTTGTCGGGGCGGCGCGGTACCTGCAGTGCGCTGCGCTCCATCGCGGCTCCGGCGCGATTGAACTCAACATTCTCCCAAACTTGTTGGCGTGAACGGAGCCCGGCAGGTCCTGGCAGGGCGAACCCGGCCCCGCCGCCCGCCGCCCCTCGCCGCCGCCGCCCCCGCGCCGCCCCGCCGCCGCCGCCGCCCCCCGCCCCGCCGCGCGCCCCGCGCCGCCCCCCCGCCGCGCGCCCCCCGCCCCGCCGCCCCTCCGCCGCCCCGCCGCGCCCCGCCGGCGCCGCCGCCCCGCGCCGCCCGGCCCCCGCGGCACCGCTCCGAGCCGGCAAAAATGCGGGGGGGCGGCGGGCGGGCGCGGGGGGGCGGCGGAGGAACGGCGGGGCGGACGGAGGGGACACGGCGGCGTCCCCCGATTTTTGGGGGGCCGAAAGGACGGGCGGGAGCGCTGCGGATCTGACAGGACCTGCGCGTATATGTCTAATATAAAGCCCATTTCCTGCGGCGCGAGGGGCGCTGCTCGGCCCGGCGGGGCGGCCCGCTACGGGCGCGGGGTGCGGGACCGGGCTGCCAGCTCCCCATCCCAGCACCGGCTGCCGCCCTCCCACCCCCGGTGCGAGATGCTGCGGGTACCGGGAGGGCGGCGGCGGGGGCCGGTTATATAAACAGCCGCGCCGTGATGCTCCGGCCGGGAGGGGACGCGGCCAAAAAGCGGGGAACGTGGCGGGGGGTTCGGAGCCACCTCGGAACCGACGCCGCGAAACGCCGATGGGACGGGAGGGCGGCGGGGGGGGGTATATAAAATAAATAAATAAACGGGGTGAATAAATGAATGGGTAAATAAATAAATAATGCGGTGCCCCGTAATGACGGCAGCGCTGACGTCAGCACCGCGCGGGGCAGCAACAAGTGCGGGGCGGGGCGGCACCGCGGGGACACGCGGTGTGTGCGCTGCGGGACCCGCCGGCATCGCGGGCAGCGCGGGTCTCTGTCTGTTCACGGGCGCTGTCTCCGTGCCTTGGGCCGCTCCTCACAGCGCACGGCAGCGGCGCTTCCATCCCGCAAACCGAGCCCCCGCTCCTGCCCCGCACCGCGGCTCACAGCCCCTGCCCGCACGTTGCGCTGCTCCCGCCGCGGTCGCGCACTGCGGGGCGGCACCGTCCCCGTCACCGCTCTGCCATCGGCAACGCGCGAGTTCGGCCCCTCCCCGAGCTGAAATAAACTAAATCCTCGCCTCGCCTATAGCACAAATTGAAATTCCACGTATAATCACAAGTTGGATTTAGTCCCGAGGGCACTGGATAACTTCACACGCGTATTTTGTAACTTTGCGCCAGCCAGAAGCGATGTGCAAAATGCCGTCATGTTTCTGTGCTCCCCTCGGACGTACCTTGTGCCGAAGCTCCTCATAAGGGGCTGTTTGCAGTGGGGAGAGGGCAGAAGGCCCCCGGTGTGCAGGGTCAGTGAGCAGCCGTAACACTGCGCCCATGGCAGCGCATCGTGGGTTACAGAGGAAGCGGGACTGGGATCAGACAGAGCAGAATCTGGAAACGAATACATAAAAACCAAAATAAAACTGTTCCTAATCAACAAAGTCGAACCCCAAAGCATTTAAAGCATCAGTTCATTAAATAACTCCATTTTCGTGCCTTACAATTAAAAATACTTGTGGTTGAGAATGTTGGGAGACATGAAGCAATTTGAACCGATGTCTAAACCCATTTTCATACTTGGAACAGAACCCAGCCGTGATCCAATCTCAAACCTCACGTTAGCATGCACAGGGGCCGGGCAGCGGCACTTGCTGTGTTCCAGCTCTGTGTTTGCCATTGGGGCTGTGGGCTCTGTGGGCACTGGGGCTGCTCAGGGCCGGCTCTGCACAGAGCAGGGCTGGGGTGGCCGGGGCAGTGCTGCAGTGCGTGCCCGGCTGCCGGCCGAGATGCACCTCTCAGATGTCGCTAATTGAGTCTGATGAATTTGGCTCCGGAGGGACCTATTACAGCAAGAATACAAGTGACATCAGAGCCATAACTCATACAAATCAAGTCCCTGAATTACATCTGAAGGCAATATGAAAATGCACGGGGGACTGCGAACGGTGTCAGATATCTCTGTTGTACCTTTATTAATACCACCGAGCTAACAGAAACAGCCATGTTATCACCCTAATGACATTACACATGTGTAATGCACAAACACACAAGCGGGCTGCGTCCCACAGCACCATCACTCCGCAGCATGAGGAGCATGGTGACAGAGCTCTCTCAGGACTGATGGACACTGGCTTGCCTTCTGTCCATGTAATGCCACACTGCAGGCAGAGCCGGGCTGCAGAGCTCATGCATCCCATGGCTGGACACCTTGGTGCCCATCCCGGCTGCCCCTCCTCACTGTGGTCCTGCAGCAAGGCGCCAGTCCATCTGCCTGCAAAGCTGCCTTTATCCTGGGTAGCGTCTCTCTGATGGAAATGGTCCTCCGTGCAACCCAGCTGTTTATTTTTTAATCGTAAAGCTTGGAAAGGAATGCTGTGTGCGAGGGCTTCAGATGTGCTGTGCTTTATAATGCCGCACGGGTCATGCGCACACATCCCACATCCATCTCCTGTCAGATCATTTACCTCGACTGCTTTCAGTGAAAGCAGCGTACACACACACACACACACACACACACACACGTCCTCACGTGGGGGAGCTGCCATTGTAAATACTGTCCAGAGAATGCCAGCCTGTGTTTGCCCACGGCAGCCCAAGCAAGTTGTGTCTCTCAGTGTGCCAGACATACACTGATCTCAATACGTGAGCTGACCTCCTTCCACTCAGTGGACCTCAGCACAGCGTGTCTTCTGCCTTTAATGAATTGTCGTGCTGCAGAGGAGGGCAGGTGGCCACCAGTGCTGGGGGAGCTGGGCAGGGAGACCACGGTCCATCCCAGTGTGGGATACCCCAGGCTCTTCCTGCCCTCCTTCGATACTGAAGTGCCTTCCATGACATCTTTGCTTTGCCCAATGCCCAGCAGCCCCAAAGATAACGTGCTGGGTTATTCGACTGTGGCTTCCAAAGAGCTCAGCTATCTGCCATACCAGAGTCTTTACCTCACCTCCAGCTCCTCCCTTACCTGCTCAAGTGAGCCCCGCATGTGTTGTTGAAGTACAAGCATCCCTGAGGTCTAACCGTGATGGATTCAGGCCTCTGGGGATGAGATCTTTTTTTTTTTCTCCAAATCCTCTTGAGAAACAGATGCTTTGGCTCATCTTCATTATACCTACTCTGATTTATTTTAATTGCTCCGGGTATCCAGAATACTACGATTGCATAATCTCATGCATATGCCTTTAAAAGGAAGCTTGGCTGTAATACCGAGAAGGCAGTGTTACATACCAAAAAAGTACTATGCAAAATCTAATCCACTTTGGAAATCATTGGAAACACTTCCTCTGAAAATTCATGGGAAAACATAGGCCACATTTGAGCGATGATGCTGAGAGGTGCGTTATGTCGCTTTGGGATAGAAAGGGCTCTGAAAGCTGCACTCCTCCAATAACTTCTGCCCTCTATGCCCAGAATGGAAGTGATGTGTCCAATTAAGAAAAAGAAATAAGGTACTGACCAATTGGAAAAAAAGTTTGTTTTGAAGTCATGTCAGTATGCACTATCTGTTGTTAATGCAGTGCTCTTCTGGAGAGAGATCCCTATCTTAGAGCTTTCTCTTTCTGTGTGCTTTTTAAACATCTCTTTGAACAAATTAATACCTGCCATAAATACTGTCTCTGGAGCCAGTGGGAAGGAACTATGAAAGAATTAAACCAGAAAAAAAGTTGGGAAAAAGGAAACAAAGACAAAAAATACCTTTGGCATATTTATATGCTTTCCTGTCTTACAGGGAAAGGAAATGCTGTGGATTTGGTAGGCTACCTACACCGTATTCGTTATTCAAAACCACGGAGCTGAGGTTTTATCTTGCAGGAAATACATTAGATCCATCCCCAGCAGCCCTGCTGTCCAAAGAGAAATGCGTCTGTGTGACCTGCGCCTCTGGATGTACGAGAGGTACCATGGAGGGTGTTCAACTAAATGGGCTTTGCACAACACTGAGATAAGTAAGCTCAATAAATTTCACTGGTGAAGGAGGATATCCCTAATCATATCTTATCTTTTCTGGTCTTTAAGGGGAACCACGAGCACTTTTCCCTTCATTTCACTTGTATCGTTTGTGTGGGATCAAACTGGATTCCTGTTTATTGAAAAGGACAGACCCAGAACTGTAGGCAGCACTACCACGAGGACAGGTGCTTTGGCAAGGGACATGTAGGGTATCCATGCTGACATTGCTAGTTTTTCCAGAGCAGCCAAGTTTATCGATCCCCTTGCAGCAAATCCAGCGTGTGCTTAGGGGACCTGTGGCTGGGCTGCTTGGCACAGCTGGGTCATGGGGACCTTGAGGAGCCCAGGGCTGCGTGCAGCACAGAGGTCTGAACTGTGGGCTCTGACCTGTGCTCGGGATTCTGAGTCCTCGCAGTTGGACTCCTCAGAAAGCAACATGAGCAGCAATAAGATGTGCAGTGAACAGGCAGCAGCATCACCATTTAAAGGCTACACCTTTCAAACGCCCACAAATTTACTTCAGGTTTGGAAGCTGTAATGAGATTCTAGTAGGGAGAACGAGCCCACAGAGACTATCAGGAATATTAATGTTATCACAGAAGTTTATTAGTGCCTGCACGTCTAGAAGTGGGTAAGGAAGCCCTTTGGGTTTTGTTGCGCTATCAGCAATTATCATAAAATAAAATAAAAAAAAATTATATATATATATTTTTTTTTTCTGCTCCTCCCTCTGATTTGGTTTTAAAAATGAGGCTCCAAGATTTAAGTTTGTGAAGTGTTTTGGTATATCAGTGGAGCAGATGCTTTCTCTGTTGCCCTCTGTGTACCTCCATTTCTCAAACAAGAGCTGAGAGTTTCCTCTCTCTTCATGTCTCATAAGTGCACTGCTCCTAGCTCAGCTGCTCTGCATGCCTCACACTTTGGGAAGTCTGTAGGTGCTTCTGCCATTGCACAGAATTACAGCAACCCTTCAGAGGTGAGTTCATACACCAGGTTCTTTCGCTGCTTCCAAACTAGCCTGAGCCCTTTGCTTTGCTCTCCTCGTTTGTACCTGCTCTAATTTCTGCTTGTGGAAGGTATTGCCACTGCTTGATCTACAGTGGGAACGATGCGGTCCTGTTGTTTATTCAGATGCCAAGAAGAAATCAGCGATTGGCTTCATAAGGAAGAAGCCAACAAGATGTGAGCACAGGCTCAGGAAGCGTGTTCCTGACACACCAGAAATCCTTCCTGTCCCTTCTTTTTCTTTTTTATGGGTTAAGGGCTATAAAATCTTGTGCCTGTTATCTGTGCTGAGATCTAATGCCTTGATCAGTCTTTCTGAAAGCTTTGCATTTTTTTAAGCTCTTCATGTGTTTAAGGGTGGGAGGGGGAAATCACAGTCATACTGACCGGTGGGATTGGAACCTCTAAGCAAAACTCTCAGTGCTGTGTGCTGAGCTGGCGGTGCTGTAGAACTGATGGGCTCGGTGCTGGAGGCTTGGGAGGAGGAACATGCCCAGAAGGACATCCATGTCCCCTGTAAGCGTGATGCAGGAGGTCTGGCCAAAGACAAACCAGGCGTTTATGATTCTATGACCTTCTGACTTCAGAAGGAGCCCACCCATTCTTGGCTCCAATGGAGCGGCAGCATGGGTGCAAAATTTCACCCCATTGACATTTTGAAAGAAAATACTGAATGCTTGCTCACTCTCAGAATGACCCAGCCTGGGATGAGGGCTCCACAGTGGCCAGCCATGCCCAGGGGAGGAAGGCCCTGCCCTTAGGAAGCAGCAGCACTCAGTCATTCTCACAGGCAGTAGAGGTGCTCCTCTGCTGGGCAGCTCAGCCTGAGCCGTGAGCACTCTCCTCCGGCATGTTCCCTCATCACAGCGGTGCCATGAGCTTCTCCCTTGACACAAGCCTATCAGGAGACCTCTCCCAACTACAGGCAAGGCCTCAATTCGGTCTTGGTTAAACTCCTAAGCTCGGTGTGCTTTGAAAAGCAGGGCATATTGCTGATGGAGGAGCTCTTGGCTGTTACATTTAATTAAGGATTCTGCTGAAAGTTCTGCTTAAAATAACAAAGCTCGCTGTTCAGAAAAGCGTAGGTGATTCCCCCAGAGGTCTGGCCAGCATTCCTCCTCCTATTGTATAACATTATTGATTAATCAAAACTAATGCTCACAGCTGTTGCCTGATGGATAATGTCTTCGGTGTTTGCCTGCATATAATTATTTACTACTTTATTGATGTTATTTATTTCTTCATTAAGTATTGTTGGCTGTTTAATTATGTGAAACACAACGGCAAGCGTTCGCTGCTAAAAGCCATGGGAAGGACTGCCCAGAGCTGAAATCTTTCCACCATAAACCGTAAAAATAAATCTAAAGATAAAAATTCTTCAGCCAACATTTTGAATGAAGACCATCAAACCGCAAATGCGCTACATGCAATCTGGAGCCCAGTGCCAGTGTGCCATGTTCAGAGAGATTTGCAATGCTGATTTGATTGTGCATGGCAAAGGGCCTTTCAGACTTGCATGTTTTAGTACAACTCCAGAACACATCAGAAAGGTCCCTGTCTGTTATTCTTGGTAGATGAATGCAATAAATCAAGAAGAAACTCATTTCCAAGATCCTACACCTGAGGGGTGCCTAACAAAGCGCGTTCCAAAACACAAATCCTGTGCCAAGTTCTGAGGACCTCCTAGGCCACGTGCGGCCCTGCCCAGCATCTCTGGTGAAAAGCTGGGGACTCTCTCAGAACTCCCCCCATGCTTCCCCTTTTGCCCCATTGCTCTCCATGAGGGACTCAGGCCTCTGTGCCCCTGCTCCAGCATTATCCCTGCTCTCCCCTCCCTCTCTCAACAGCACCAGGCAGGTCTCTGCCCAGCCCCTCTGAATCAGGGAGCCAGCGTCTAATCCTTGGATCCATGTGAGATGAGAAGGGACGTGCTGAGGATTACTTAGCGCAACACATGAGGCCAACCTGAAACTACTTTTATTTGCCAAGACCAACCCATGGGGATGTGGGGACAAAATCAACATCTTAAATTCCCTCTGGAAACCAAGAGGCAGTCAGGAGAAAGCAGATTTAAGACACATGATGGCTTTCAGCAATTTCTGGACACCTACTGTTTTAAAAGGCAGCAAGGTGCACGACTGCAAATGTGCTATTAAAGAACAGGGATCTTCTCAGTGTGTGAACAAACAAGAGGACCCATGAATCCTGCTGTAGCTCACACACATCATTAACACACCCATAACGTATCCAAAGTCACCTCTCTATCTCCTTAACCACAAAATAAAAAATTCCAGGCAGCGCTCAGCAGGCCCTTTCCCCGGAGCAGGAGGACAAGCAGCTCTGGCAGCCCTTGGTTGGCTATCAGTATGTGTTATTTGGTACCTACTAGTCCAGATGTTTCCACGCAGACCCCTGTGCATCATTTTCTTTCTTCTCAGGTAGTGCATTAAATTAAATGAGGTCTTAAATACCACTTTATGTAAAGTACACAGGATGGCCAGTTGCCAAACCTCTAACCTCCTTGCAGCCTCCCCCTAACACACTGACCATCATTTTCTCTCTAGGAGCCCAGAAGAAGACTAGACTTATGCCTCACACCAATGCACCTCAAGCCCAGAGCATGACTCAAGTTTGCTCTGGAGATGAGATTCTGTCCATACTCTCAGTACACAGCGTACACTCACCTCTTACTTTAGACACATCTGGGAAAGACCCCATGGTCTCAGGTAGTGTTTCCAAGGAGGAAGCAGCACACCTGCAGTTTCATGTTCAAAAGTGCCAGGAGTATGGACATGCTCAGATGCTCTGTAAGGACACTGAAATCAAAGTAAAACAACAGCAGAATCAGGCAGTGTCTGTCAGCCAGTGGACATCTCTGTGGCCAGATGCTCTGGTCTCATACTGTAGGTCACTAAAGAAACCAACCGACTGTCCCAGTGAATTAGTTCCTGCTATCTTCTGCCTCTATTCCTTTTTTGTTGTTGTTGTTTTTATGGCATCACAAGTACCCCAATGGTGGTTCTAAAAGATAGCATAGGGCTTAATGTCAGAAAATGCAATAGGAAAGCAGTGAGAGCAGAAAACATGAGAAAAAGGGGAGGGAGGATAAAAAAAGAAACATGATGTGCCCAGGGAATTTGGTCTCCACTTCCCTCCTTGTTTCCTATCCAACCTCCACGTTTTCATGCATTTCCTCCTCCTAGAGCCAGTTCTTCCTCCTGTGTTTTCAAATGTCACAATTTTTCCTGTATCCCTCATGCCCACATTGCGTAGGGTACCATGGGCAGCTTTCCAGCAGAGATGCACAGAGCGATGGTGAGCACAGCTAGGATGTTCAAAGGAAACTAAGGAAATCTTTACGGAGAACTTGGTGAGAATTTGGCACTTGGCATTCTTTTCCTCCTTTGAAAGTCCCACCCTACAGGAACAATCTAAACAAATGTATGCCCCAATGCTGATAAATCCATTTGGAAAGATATCAAAGAAAAGCTTGCTAGGTTTGGAGACCTTTGAAGAAAGGGAAATATCCTGCCAATCTGATGCTGAGATCTATCTCATTCCACCATGTGTTCCAAATCATCAGAGCCCTCCATGGCTCCCCTTCTTCCTCGGGGCGCAGAGGGCAGCATGTTGCCTTGCTGAATAAAGGAATTCGGGGCCAGGAGGGCAGCATTATTTGAGGAAAATTTAAGTGAAAAATTACTTGACCATGGAAGTTGTTACTGTGCCTAAAAATATCTCAGTGACTCAGATTACGGAAAACGGCAAAGCTATAGAGCAAATCATAGCCTCTTCTCAGCAGTCAGCTGGCTTCATTCACCAGCCTGGCATCTCCTCCCCTTATGGTTTTAATATCACAGAAGAGAGTTTTTTTGCAGATTTTTTTTTTTTTTTTTTTTTAAAGTCTACAGCAAGTTAATGTTTAATGGATCGCCACGTACTGTTCTTGGTGTTTACATGTTCTCCAACTAACCAAATTTGTAGAGCAAATTAAAAGTCTATAAGACCAGGACAAGCAAATTACAGATATTTGTTGCTCAGAAACTATTGCCTCGTTCAGTCCTGCATGCCCCCCAAATAAACGGTTTCAATTACGTTTTCACCTTCCCCAGCAATATCAACATCTCTCACAGTTGCTTGCCAGGGCTGTTGCTCCTTAGTCTGCAACCGTTACGGCTTTGTGCACATATGCTTCCTGTGAATGTGCAACCTTGCAAAGTACCACAGTCCCAGTGTTTGCAGTGTAACCTATTAAACCAGGCTGGCTCAGGACCAGGAGCGCTGGAGATGCATGGGAGAAGGAAAGGTGGAGTCTACAGTGCTGTTGATGCTTTTTTTACACAAATGAGATAGGTAGGTGTGGCCCGGCCCTGTCACCAACCAAAACATAAATAGCTAATGGCCTTTGAGTGCACCATTGCACAACGAGTAACTGGCGTGGTCCCTCCAGAGGCTGTTACCGTGGGGGTCCTGGTCCATTGCTCTACAAGTGCAGGGACCCCTCCTTTGCTCCCAGCACAGGTGACGCCCCGGGCTCTTTCCCTTGCTTCCCCCATGGACCACCCCACAAACAGCTGTGAAGGAGGGCACCAAATCCTTCAAAAACCCATGGTCTTGATGGGAAAGTGCGGGAGCCTTCCCCACGCACACACTTAATGTCTAGCACTCACTTTGCCTGATGTCTTGGGCCTGTTTCTCACATGGCTGAGATGCTGGTGGTGACGAGAGCTGCGGCTGGTTTCCAGGCTGTGGGAATGCCCCACTACCACTGCACGGGGCACCTCCAACAGCAGCGGGTGCTGCAACAAGCACTGCGGGACCTGAAGAAACCAACAGAGAAAAGGAATGGTGCTCATGTTACTGATGGTAGAATTCCCACTGGCTCTGGCAAGGCCAGGCCCAGGCCCCTGTGTTTTCCCAGGCTCACGAGGAGTTTGCATTCTGGATTTCAAATGATAGTTTATTTCTGGCTGACCTGTTTGGCTTGAACTGTTCTGCGTTTTTGACTGCCGGACTTATTTTTAATCTACTGTATTAGTACACAAACGCAATCAAGAACAAAATGTTACCAATGTGGAGTTTTGTTCCTGCCCGCTCCTATGAGCTGAGCACTTTAAGTTCCCTAAACCTATAGAGATCTGCCCGCGCCATCTGACTCCTTTCAGAGCAGCACTACATTCCTCGTGCTGCAAATATACAAAGGGGAGGGAAGAGGCAAACACGATGTGCATCAGCCACAACTTTTGCTTACAAGAAACGCCATGGCACGGATTTTAACAATTAACATTCCTGCTGGGTAGGCAGCCACAGAGAAAGCTCATCGGTGTGGGGTTGTTGGCTTTTTTTTCTTGGCCAAAGCAACTTTTCACACACACATGCATTTGAGTCATTTTTTTGTCATTTGATGTCAGTGGCAGGCTGTGACATTCCTCTGTGTTATGTTTTTCCTCCCTGCTATTTGAAGAACGAGATTTTATCTTTCTTCCCATCCCCCTCCCCCCACCCCGTGCCTATTTTCCTAAAACCTGCCTTTCGGGTCAGCGTGCTGCAAGAGATTAATTTTACACTGCAAGAAACAGCGAGCAGGCTATTTCAGCCCTGACATCTGAGAAGTCTGTTATAATACTGCAGTTTCTCTAAATTAAATATTAGGAAAAATTAAACCCAATTGTGGTTCGTACTCCTATGGAAAATATTTCTGTTGAAAACAGCCCCTCCACGCTGCACGACCGAAGTAACTGCAAGCACAATAAATATGCAGCAAGTTACAAACCCAGATTATTCAGGTTTTAAGGCTTATAACTAAAAGTGGTTTAATGTTTCATGCCTAATAATAGATTGCTCCTATCACATTTCTAACCTTTATTTCTACCAGCTTTGAAGTCCAGCCATATAAAGGCTGTTTGTAGAACCACACGAAAGTTAAAGCAAATATTACTCAGAGTGATTCATACGAACAAGAATTTGCAATGAAGGCAGAGGGTTTTTTGTGTCTGTATCAAAGGAAATGAAATGTTTGCAATATTTTCCAGTTGATAAATGCATTAAAACATTTTAGTTGTGTAGTACGAACATTGCTGACATAAACAGACTTTGACCCGAACCAGATTGTATTCAGCTCCGTGGGGGAGGCAGCATTAAAAAAATAAAATAAAATAAAAAAATATCCTAGATTTCAAAATCTGCCACAAGGTCACTGCAATCCTTAATTAGCTGAATACATTAAGAGAAGGCTGGAACACAGACTCTGTAAAGAGAGCAAGTGTATGTTTAATCCTCTGTTCTTTGCTTACAGATTACCCTTTCAGAATGAGTAACCTTATTTTCTTTTTAAATATCTATTTACCTTTTTGAGCTTTGCATAGCAAAGCAGTTTTTTTTTTTCTTTCCTTCTCTGTTGCAAAAGAAATTAATTTGTAGCTAGTTGCTATGCATTGGCAGGATTTCTGCATAAAGAATGTAAGCCATCTATCTTTGTATTCAAGATATAGTTAATCTGGCAGTTAAAATACTTTGGAAACATTTTGATGACTTATCTGGAAAAGTAGCTTTGCATTTTCAAAGAAAACTCAGAACTGTATTGCGAGGGGAAGATAAAAGATATATGAAGTGTTTGTTCCAAGCGATACCATTCATTTAAAGATCAGAATGTGACCCCACCCAAGCAATTATTGTGGAAAAACAAGACAAAAATCCTCATACGGCTTTCTGACACGGTCTTTATTTGGGAAACAAAATAACTATATTACAGTTATAGCCTAATGGATTGCAAGCTGTTTTATTGGAGGCAGCTGAATCCCGTTTAGCATAAAAAAGAACTCTGTTTGCTATCAAGAACACATTTACATTAATATGACTTTGACAAAGTAAAATAAAATCGCATTAAGATGATGTAAGTAGATAAGACAATGAAATCTCTGTGAGATAGTTTTGGCACACCAATTAGAGTCAAGTCCCTACAGGAAAGGAGCATATTTTTACACCGAGTATCCATGTGCTTTTAAGTTGTGGAGCAGCCAAAATTAATTCCACGCTTAAAATATTTCCAGCAAGGGAAAAAGAGTTTATTATTATCTTTATTTTTCCCTCGAAAAGGTAAAATTTGTGATAAACTGCATTTGTGTTTGCAATAACACAAACACGTTTTGTTCTCCGCACCAGTCTGTAATCATCTTGATTATTGCGAGGGACTTTCCAATATAGAGCAGCTGAAAACAAGGTTTTAGATTACATGGTAATTTAGGAATGCATGAAAAGCCGAGCAGTCCCCATAATGGAGCGCTGCACAAACTCCATGGCTTTTACAGCAAAACATAACATATGTTTTGTGATTCATTCAGATGATTTTTCGGGTTTTTTGGGCAGGGTTCGACCAAGGCACACCGAGCGCTGTCCTGCATTTGGGTGCCCCACAGCTCTGACAGCTGCAGCCACCCCAACACTTAGAAGGCTCTCCTTCTGCATGGTCATTGAAAGCAGGGCAGTGATGGATGGCGATAATGCTGTGGGTTTATGACTAATCGGGCCTTGGCAGCCCCGACGTTTCCTTTGGAGCTGAGCTCCCATACTCCCTTCTCAAGGTACGCACGGCACTGCGTGGCCTCCGGTCCCAAAGGCACTGCACCTGGCACAGCCCCGGCCCGTGTCCCCTCGGTGCTGTACACCAGGTGTCCCCACCTCGCTGCAGTGCTGCCGCAGAGTGACCGCAACTGTCCCAGTGCTGCATGTTCCATCACCTCCAATCTGCCTGTTGCAGGGCTGCGTGTGCAGGGAGGACGTGTGTGCTCACAGCTATCCCTCAGCCGGGCTCATATTTTATGTTGTCACTCGATATGCCTCAGCCGGGCGAGGCAGGACTTTGCAGAGTTTGAAATAATCCAAATTCAATCACTTTAAAGCTGCTACAATATGCAAGTCCTGGCAGCCGCTTTAAATTAATGGAACATCAGATGTGCTCTGATCCTTTCAATTTCCTTGGGCAAGGGAAATTCGGCAGCGACAGTGGGGGAACATCAGGCTATCAGCAAAACGAATGTCAGCTTTTGTCCGCTGATAGAAAACGCACCCAGCAAAAAGAGGCACCGTATTTATTGCTCTGTAATTAAAACATATTTCTCCATGCAGAAGGGATTATCTCAGTGTTTTGGACAGGCAAACACTGTGTGGCCTGAGCCATACAGACGGGCATTGCCATCAAACCGAAACACAACGTGGCTTCTTATTTGGGGCTTTACAAACACAGGCAGATACTTTGTCTGGGTGTAGGTATTTGTTTTTTGTGCCTGCTGGCAGGTATATCAATACAAATAGTAGAATGCCGGCCGCCAAAGCCCAGTCCCAGGGCAGAGATGGGATTTTGGCAAGAGCTGGAAAAAAGAAATCTCCACGGCGAGCCCATGCAAATTGCCTTGGTTTGGGGTTTACTTTGCAAGCGCAAACATTCATCAGGTTTGTCAGAAGGGCTGCAGACCTGAGAACCTTTTGATCAAACCTTGGCTGTGTTTGGAGGAAGCCTGCGCTGGAGTGTGTTTTTCAAGATGCAGTTCAGTGGCTTTGCTTTTGAAACACAAACAAGCCCAAAAATTCAAATCAGGGCTCTCAACCTTTGCACAGGCGTTCATGGAGCACAGTTTCACTGATACATTGGGCTTATCACCAGGGCTGCGTCCTGGCTGCAAGGGCACGTGCTTCATGAAGTCTTTTTCCTTAAACTATACGATAGAAGCTGTCAGAGTTAAATTCAGGACAAGGTATCTCTTTAATTCTGATTTTTCACTTATTTGATTTATATGAGGAGAGCCTGGCTGCTTCTGTGCTGAGCGAGGCTCGTGTTGCCAGACGGTATGTTTTAAGTTATTTTTAAAACGCTGCCTTTTGAAGGCTCTTAAATCCTTTGATGTAAATGAAAATAAAATCATAGTTTGGAATCTAACAGGGACTTTTAATCTTGATCTTAAAAGCATGAATCATGCTACAGCACAGAGTAAAACTACTTTCTGTCCTTTGCATCCACCTTCTGTGAGCATGCTGATATTTTGATATTTATGGGTGGCAATTAGGGATCTCAGGTAGTCCCAGGTGCCTTGTGCCAAGCTCTGTGCTCAGCGACTGCTGACAGCCTACGGATGAGATTTACTCGAGTCTTGCTCATTTAAATATGACATTTCAAGTGAGCCTGATTAAAACCAAGCAGAAGCAAAATGTCTCAACTTCCACGCATGTAACATTATGGCAACAAAACTTGGAATGGTTACTGTCTTGGAAGAGCAGAACTAGTGGTAAAGAAGCGGTGTTGCAATAAAATTGCAGAAAAACTTCTGTAGCCACCATTGAAAATCCAACCACCATCTTCTGCCAGAGCTGAGGCCTAACCCAGAGCAGAAGCCCAACTGAGCAACTGATCCTCCAGATTAAGAGTAAGAACACCTGATAAAATTGTATTTCAGCTGATGGTTCTTCAGTAACTATTTGAAAAACAGCATCCTGACATCAGGTCTGCATCAAGCAGGGTTAGCAGCTGCTAGGATGTTCATTTGGGATAGACATTGGGCAGGAGTAGCAGACATCAAACCTCACTGGGTTTTCCAGTGGTCTCCAAAGGAATGTAAAAGCGAAACCATCTGGGGATGCTCTCCTCAGGCCAAAGAACCCCCCCGCTAGATTCTCCACCAGCCCAACTGCATGGGAGCTGCAATGGTGCAGCACAGCTGATGGCAGCGAGATACGCTGGGGGCTTTCATTCCAGTGGGCATCCCAAGAGCTGCAGGGAAGCTGTTCACAGCCCGTGAGCACCTAGCTGTGAGCATGCACATGCTGTGGTGGGAAAAGATATTCGGCCCTTGAGGTTGTGCCATGGACATTGCCAGAATGCTTTTATATTCCAGAATCCTGCCGTGGTTTTTGTCCCAGAAAAATAAACTATGACTGGCAATAAATGAATCCCAGTGCTGACACTTCTAAGTTGTACAGCCTGCTCCTGTTCAATCTGAAGAAAACTCACAATGCATTCTATAGGAATGTCTGCCAATAGACCATGACAAAAATCAAGTTCATCCTACCTGTATGAACCAAGCACGCAGCTCCACGTCTAGATCCTTCCGGATTTCAAACTCTTCACGAGTGCCAGTGGAGTTTTAAGGTGAAGAATGTCAAGATTTGTCCCTAAATAAAAAAGTGCCAAATTAATATAACAGCATAGTGGAACTCCCATTTATTGCACACAACAGTCAAGATATTCAGACTTATTGCTCTCACTACAATTGTAATTCAGCTTCCTTGCACATACATAATGTTTTTATCTATTCTGAATGGGGTTATCTTTAGTTCCTTAACAAGCCCATATAATTCAGTAGTCACAGTTTCCATAAGAACAGTAACTTGGAATTTCCTGCCTTTAATTTGGACTAACTCCTGTCAACAGCACTGCATTAATGATGTTTCCAATGTGTGGGGTGACTACGAAATCAACCATTATGCATGTTACACAGATATTTATAATGTTCAGGTACCACTTGTAGAGGTAACACCTCGAGTAATGTGAGCATCCCATCTTCACAACTCCAGCAGCTCCAGTTCAGCTGCCTCATCCCTACTGCAGGCTTTGCATCTAGGCTCTCCTGCAAAGGCAGCAGATGCAGCCAATGTGAATCTGTCCCAAGTCTCTTTCCTGACACAGGTACAGTTTCTGCTGCCAGGCTACAAGAAGACAGTGGTTCTTATGAAAGAAATACCTGCTGGTGCACACAGCAGCACCTCATCTGCCACAGAAGCATGTTAGGGGAGCATACGCAGTCAGTCCCATTGCACTGAGCTGTGCCCATTCCCAGGGATTTCTACTGTTATCTCTGTTTTGTGCAGAAACATTTAGTGGTTGAGACCTGAGGCTCCCAATTAGCGTGCTGACAGATGGCTGCTTTTACTTTTGCTTCCCTTACCCTAGGCCCATTCATTCAGGGGGCCCATTTGATTACACAGCACCACGTGCCTAAAAGCTTGCCCACATCTTTTTGGAGTGCATTGGTTGGTTTAACTGGAGAAATGATCTTTCCCTAAAACACTGCTCCAGAGTTTCATCATGTTTTGTGGTATCAAGTAAGATATTTGTTTTTGCTGTGCTCATACTTGGCTGCTGCCCTGTATTTCAGGAGAGCAACAGCTCTTCAGAGAAGAGCAGATATTTTCTCTCCCTTGCCTCAGAGTTCCTCTGTCATGTACCCACAAGGACAAGGAGGGGCATCAGCACAGAGCAGAAAGCAACAAACATTCAGGATGAGGTAATCTAGTGGGAGGTGCCCCTGCCTATAGCAGGGGATTGAAACTAGATGATCTTAAAGGTCCCTTCCAACCCAAACCATTCTATGATTCTATGAACAGAATCAGCATAGACACAAGCAGGGCAGCATCACACAAAGACCCACTAAATCTCCCTCTATAGATTTCCTCCCTCTAAAGTACAGGTGCCAAAATATATGTGTAAGCTTAACAGTCCAGTAGCAACATGTTGGTTCATTCCCCTTCCCCTGACTCCATATCATAGAATCATTAAGGTAGGAAAAGACCTCTAAGATCATCTAGTCCAACCATCAACCCATCACCACTATGCCTACTGAACCTTAGCCTTTTCTTGTGTCAAAGATCTTCTAAAATGTTGATCATTCTCAAGCTAAGCAGGTCCTAATTTGCAAGATGAGGAGAACTGGAAGTGGAAAAACTAGACTCACAGAGGGCAGAATGAGTGATTTCCAGCATGGCTCCAGGGCAAAGCTGCTCCCTTGCTGGCTGCAGGCTGTTTTCCCAGGTAAAGAGAGAGCTGGAGCCAGAGCAAGAGGCTCAGGGCTATCTGGGCAGAGCCAGCATAAAACCACCTACCATTTCAGGAAGGTTCTCAACCTGGAGCCCACCACTGTTATGCTGCTTACAGGGAATGGCTCTCACCCATTTATCTCCTGTTCACTTATGATCAATGGCCTTATGGAAAAACGGCATCAATAATGAATAAGCAGCAAATGCCGTGCTCTGTTTCTCCAGCTTTGGCTCTAACAAAGACCATCAGGTGGTACAAATTACTTCACCTTACTCATGTTGATTTTTACCAGCTGGGAATTTGGCCTAAGCTTTGTCTGGTTCAGGAGAGAAACAAAACATACAGTATTCTGGCTGAACTAAGAACGGAGGTAGACCCCAATTTCCACAAGATCTGGCTGGAGGGGAATCGCTGTCTGTGCTGACCAGCTGTACCTGGGCACAGTGAGGATGCTGCAGGCCTGGCTGGGCATCGTGTGAGCTCTGGCACAAACTCTGCATGAACCAAAGCTTCCTGAAGAGCCTGCAAGAAGGTGCAGAAGCCTGTCCAAGGCTGAGCAGTGCCAGTGACACAGCAGATGCATATGTTTCTAAGAATACTGCCTGGCAGCCTGGCACTGGTGAGTGCTGGAAGCTGCATCGCACGTGCACATACAGCCACTGCTATCATTAGAGCTTCACTGCTTTGGCACCTCTTCCTAATTTACTTAATTTCTATTTATACCATCCTGTTTCTGTTTTGAGCCTTTATCAGATGCCGATGTGTTTTCTGCAGAGACAGACTTTGGAAGGAGACCGTGGAAAGGAACTGTTAAGGAGCTTAAAGCACCTGAGTACTTGGAAGGACCATTCCCAACCTAGCAGTGTCCACTGCTCGTGGTGCAGAGGTCACTTAGCTGCTTTTCCCAGAGCTCTCCTGACTGGGAGAGGCCAGTCCCTGTGTGCTTGTGGAACACAAGGACAGTCTGTGACGGCACTCTGAGAACAACCCAGCCTTGCTGACAGTAGGCCTTGGCTTTCCACCATTGGGTCTGAGCTTCTGTTTTCCAATGAGGTTTGCAAATCAAGGAGGGCCGATAACCACAGTGTAATATTGCTCCGGCTCCATCTCAGGGGTAGTGGCAATTGTGCTTGACCAGTCAATAGTTCTGAAATAAATTGCCTCGTTAGCATCATCATACCACAAATGGGGGGTGGGGGGGAGGTAACACTTTGTTTCCTTTGCCTCCAACTGTGACCCAGTGATATGTTTGTCGTGGCTTGGCTGGAGGACATACAGAGCTCTTGGGGAACAACTTCTAGGAAAAGGCAATGTACGTTTCGCCTGAGCTGCACTGATTCAGCTGTTACAAGTCAGAGCTCAGATACAAGTAGCAGATCAGAAGAACACAGCTGTTGATGTTGACATGTTGCTGGCCTTCTGGAATGATAACAAACAGCTGGAAATGCATTTGATGAACTAGGGGATAGGGACAGAGTAAACAATTTCAGGCTCACTGGAACACTGCAAACAAAAAGGCAACCAACTAAGGATGTCAAATTCTTCCTTTGCAAATCATTTGTAGATCTTCCACTGCTTCTTACAATGCCTGCTTCATGATGACATCATCTAAAAGTGGGGGAAAAAAAGCTTCCGAAGGAAACATATAGCAAGGCTGTAAGCTTCAGAGCAGGCCAAGCCTGCACTGACCCCTTGTGAAAATCTCACCAGAGGGCAAAAATGCTTAAGGTGGATGTGCATCTTCAAGCAGGAGAAGAGAGATGAGGAACTCTTTCCCTGTTTGTGAATAACTGAAAAGATGAGGAATAGCTTCAGTAGGAAATCTTCTCGGAGGAGCTTGCTTTCCTTTCTTCCCCCCATGAATAACGACACCCTTAGTAAGTCCTCCCGCAGAGCACTCCCAAGCTCCAGAGCACTCCGCTCCCAACACCCCTCTGTTTCAAAGGCCAGGTGGGCACTGAGAGCTGCAGGACTTCCCCACAAGCCCATCCCCAGGAAGCACCAAAGCCTCATCTCAGGGTTGCCTTAAACTGGGGAGCTTATCCCAGTATATTTCAATGGCTCCTAGTGTTGTACTCTGCCATAAGGTTTAGTTGTTGCTATTCTGAAGAAAGCTTTTGTTCAATATAAATGCCTACTTCACAATGACATCATCTAAGACTGGGAAAAAAAAGCACAGCCTGGAGTAGTCAGGCATGTGATGATGTATAAATAGCTCTGACAGAACAATATTACAAACTCTATTGGTACAGCTAAGATAAAAATAGCAAGATGCTGATTCATCTGAGCTATCAGTGAGAGGGATGGCAGGAGGTTTAGCTACAGTAAACCTTCCCAGCTGAAAGCATTCTGCTTCACCATGAATCAGCTGCTCACATCTTTCATTCTGCTTGGAAAAGCACCTGTCTCTTGCTGCTCCAGTCCTCCATTACTCAACACGTGACATGTAGGGCCTGAATTTTCTTCTGCTTCCCTTTTTCTTAAGTATGCTGCAGCCAGAAAGGCTTTATAAGCAAGTAGGAAAGGCAGAAACATTTCTCAAACTGCTTGCCGGATGCTTGGTGACAGCATGTTTTGATGGTAGCAAGGTTTGATGGCACTGCTCACAGCTTTTTTTTTTACTTTGCCTTTGTTTAGAAAAACAAGCAAGGAACCATTGTTTCGATAAGCCTGGAAATGCTGAGCCATGTTTGCCACACCTCTGCATCCACATTTACTGGGTCCTTCTGTGTGTTTCAGCAAGATTCATGCAAAGTCAAGTACAGATCCACAGATGGGGTTCTTTTCAAACCTCTCAAATGAAAGAAAATGAAGCCAAGCTTAGAAATACAGGAATTCAAGAAAAAAGAGAACACAAGATCACCGATTTCCTCCTTGGAACACACCAGCAGTGATTACTTTTGTAGTATCTTTGTATGGCCAGACCTTTTGTTCTTGTTTGCCTTAACACCAGTTACGCTGATGCTCTCCAGTACCAAAAACTTCTGCATGAGAGCTTCCAGCTCAGGTGCTGGGGAGCAGAACTTTGCACTACAGCCTCTCTACTTCCAGAGCACGTGCTGCAGTGACAATAACAGCTACATGGACATGAGCACACCGGCCCCACTCACCGGTTGCTTGGTCCAAGCAGGGCGTCATATCACCTGGTAACATCTTGGTTTGCATCAAAGCAAACTTACTTGTTGAGGACCATTAAAATGAGGAAGGCTTGCACAATTATGGAGCTTTATATTAATTTTTAAAACTTGCAGATGTTGCAATCTGTACATATGGGAATAACGCCAAATGTTATAATGACAAAACAATTATATTGGCTGGCTTTTAAAGGGGAAGAATCAGAGTGAAAAATCTCATTCTACCACTACTAAGGCATTGCACGTATCTGGTTTGGTACACATCTTTTAGACAGCAGCTCTGTGTTTCTGATAGTGAGCTCATCAGCAATGAGCAAAAAGACCTATAAAATGATGGGGGGAAATAACAAAAAAAAAAAACAAAAACAAAAACAAAAAACCCAAAAAGGCCTTTATTTGCTTTTAAACTATGTTTATCTCAATAAAATCCTTCTTGCTATGCCTGGAGTAGACCTTTGCTGAACATCAGTTTCAGAGAGCAAAGCCAACAGTCCTGCACATATCTGCCACTTGTCTCAACATCCCCCTCTGGTGCACGCAGTGATGGGAAGAAACACCCTTTGGATGTCACTGCTCTGTCGTGTAGAATCTCAAAGCACTTGAGATTCTAGTGTAATTTTGTCTGAGGTTGCTGGTTGTTCAACATACTGAGGTACTCTGCAGAGAGCATTTAACTGGTGCTCTACATAAGCAACATATGTTTCGTATTACCAACATCCCCTTTGTATTTCAATTGCACTTCAGTACCGGTAGATTCTACTGATGCTAAGCCCAGCTTCAGCTTTGAAGCTCAGGAGAATAACAACATAACTTGCTATTTGTTTATGTTAGTAATAAAATCTACCGGTAATTGTGATTTGATCACAGCCACAAAAGCAAGACTAGCCAAAGGAAACCTTATCAATAAACAGGAGATGAAGGAAGTGGATGGGTTGTCTGTAGATTTTCTAAATCTAGTCCAAGAAGCTGAGGTCTGAAGTCTTAATTTGTTTTGGACCTCAGCTTTCCAAAAGATGATTCGGAGGAAAAAGAGAACACAGCACATGCCTCTTCCTAGCATAAAGGTGTTGAGAGGTGGAGCAGAGCCACCTGCTACAATTGCTGCTACAGCAGCTCTCCTTATCACCGCCTTCCCTGGGCATCTCCTGCTGCTCCTCCTGTCCTGCCTCCTGCCCCACGATCCTGTGCCTTTGGGCAGGATATATGGTGTCTATGTATTGCAGTTCTAAGCCACCTTAGAGACAACAGCTGCATGTTCATAATCACCGGACAGCTTACTGAATTGCTGTATACATATAACGTATCAGTACCACTACAACTATAGGCATGCTGCACGTGAACAGATCAAATGTATCTTTTCTATGTTATCAGCGCTGATGCATTAGCCTTCCATTGCTGAGGTAGAATAAAGCTGGGTTACAGAACACTCCTAAGCAAACAGTTTCAATTTCTGGTATCTCTTCCTCAGTATCTCTGCCATGAGTAAACACATGAAGGTAATGTTGGCTCACCACAACCTGGCTCAGTGCATTTTACAAGAGAGCATTCCGATAACACCGTAGACTTACATGTGAGTAAGACTTCTCTACAGCAGCACAATTTATTCCCATTTCCAGTTTAATGGAGCTTTTCTGATTATTTTCCCAGCATCGTGCAAGGCTTTTTCCCACTTCACAAAAGGGAAAAGCTCCTAATATGTTCCTGAAATGCCTCAAGAAGTTAATGTGACTTATTCTCTATCATCAAAAGAATGACACTGGAATGAATGAAAGTCAGTATTTTTTTCTCAAAGTCTCTTAATATTCAGTCCTCATATGGCATAAGGGAGTAAACTCTCAATTACACAAAGGCAAACACAGAGAAATCCGTCAAAGTCAATAGAGTTATTCTGGACACCTGAGTAATTTGTCCCTTGGTATGATTCAGTCTCCAAAATCCACTCTGAAAGTCTATAATGACCGTTTGCTGTTCACTGACATTTTTAGCTCTGTTACAATTCTAATTTTTTCCATGTTTCACAAATAACTGGAGTCAGTTTCTTTCAGAAGATGCTGTTTCCCCAGCTTGACTTCCCTATGAATAACCTCCACCATCACTATGCTACTTTTGCTCAAACGTTTCATTCTTAACAATAAACATCTATCCCAGATGCCTTATTTTCAGCTTCATTAGATGTTTTACTAGTTCATCTTGAGTCACGTCAATATTTACCTTGGACAGGGTTCCATATACTTTAGTTTCTAATACCAGAATTCTCCAGACAAGCTTATTGTTCCTGGCTTGACTTCTCCCAGTCACAACTTAAGACTTTTTCTTACACACTCAATAAGATGCAAATTCATCCAACTATGCGCTCCACCACATGCTGCCAGCTATGCCTATTCCAAACATCTCCAAACTGATTTACTTCAATTTCTGTGTACACACAGGCCCCAAACCTGTACTCAGTTACTCTGAGGTAATTTCAAAGTCATTTAATCACTGCAATTAGCAGAAAAGAAAGCAGAAATTAGATACCAGCCTTCTAGGTCTATTACCATTACAGCCATTTCTACTTAGCTGTATCCCAGAGAAGTGGTGTCAAGAAAACCACAAGGCATTGCCAGCTGCTGCCTCCCTTACTGGTTGTTCCATACTGTTCAAGCTCAGATGTTCTTCTGAGAGGTGGGACTGCTTTTGTTCAGTTCAGCTCTCCCCCCTGCCCCTGACAAACAGGATCGACTTGTGCCGAGTTATGGACAGCATAGAAATCATTGCGCTATTTCTACGCACTGAGAAGAAGCCTTGTAAAATAGCGAGTGGCACAGGATGCCACATTCACCAGGCAGGAGGGCAGCAGGACTGTGGATCGAAGCTCTTCAGTAACATTAACAGCGTAAGCAACAGCAAAAAGAATGGATGAAGTGGGTTTGAGGGTTGCAGTGAAGCAATACAGAGTCTGGAAGGACCAAAGGAAAGTGGAGCAGGAACTGCTCCTTGGGAGGTTGTGTAAGGGCAACCTCTGCCTTGGCAAGGAGTTGGCAAGAACTGCTGTATGGCAGCAACAGCGCGTGTAAAAGACAGTAGCCATGGGAAGGAGCAGCACAGATGACGGCAGCATAGGATTTTAGGGGAGGTAATGGAAAGTCAGTCTGTCTGTCTACCCAATGCTAGTGATACCTGAAATGGCTCAGCAAACGTATCCACAGGTAGCTCTGTGCTGCAGTCCTCACAGCCCTCTGGATCCAGGCAGCTCCTTACTCCTGTACGCACACCTGCTGGAGAGAAGTTGTTCTCAACAAGAGCAAGACAAAGGGGAACAAAAGTTTGAGAAGTAGGATTGTCTCAATAATTTTCTTGATCTTTATGCTGAGTTTACTTCAGGTCCTTTTTCAAAGCAGCAGCACAAAAAAGGCAGTGTGAGGTTTGATATATTTATATTATATATTCATGGACTGCATTGGAATAAAACATTTTGAATTTTATATTGGATATGAAAAAGCAAAGGTGTCAAGCTGGGAAAGTGCTTTGAAAATAACAAAGGACTTTATGTGAAATTGTTTGAGGTCATTTTATCTGCTGTTCTTGACAGTATTTAAATACCTCCTTTCAATTTGAAATGCCTTTGCTTGTCACTCACTGAAATCAGAGGTACAGACTGGCAGGGCAGCTGGGCACACACCATGGGGGGATACATGCAGAAGGAAGCACTTACATTTTTGGAAATCTCCAAAGCTTGTGCTATACCTCTGCCCACAGCCCCTATGTGTCAGGAGGTATCAGCACAGCCTGGAGAAGCAACAAGCCACATTCTCATGAGAGACCATTCTCAATGACCTTCAAGCCAGGCCAACTTCCCTGAGCAGGTCACTCCTCGGAGCGGGACAAGAGATGGTTTTATACCTCAGGTGTGCAATATCTCAGCAGAAATTCAGGATGTGAAGCTGAATTTACAGTGCAATAACTTCAGTGATGCTATAGATTTGTGGGACTAATTCTGAATTACTTTGCTTAGGTGCTCTAGTAACAGCAGCATAGGTAAATAGTGTATGTATTTAGTCCAGATGCCACTGCTAATGTCTGAAAAAGTTACAGTCATGCAGTGTAACAAAGCCAGTATTTCTGTGCACCCCAGAAAATGCTGCGTCCTACGAACTGCTCCCCTGTGTTTCAACCCCAAGAGTCCGTACTGTTGTCTCAGTACAGGCAGGGAGATGAGGCAGGATGAGGGACCACAAACCCCACAAACACATGGAGCCAGAAGATAAAAGGAAAGAGCTGAATACTAGATGAAATGCAAGTTACATGTAAATGATCACTTACAGGGGCCTAATAAATGATTCTGTGCAAGGCGTTGTCAGAGATTCTTCTCTGCCATTTGTTGTTGTTTTGAATTTGTATTTAGAAGCTTTTCTCCCTTGGAAGATAATGTTCAGGCTTTAAAGTTTGTATTAATCTGTCACAACATTCATCTGTCACTTTACTAAAGTGTTTTTTGTTTGTTTGTTTGTTTCTTAATAAAGCATCTTTTCTTCTTTTTAATGTGTTGACTTACCAGAACAGAGTATTTAGGATAAGCAGTGCTCCATACGATGGGATGGACAGCATGTAGGAAGGCTGCTTTCTAAATAATATGTTCTCTTCCAATCCAATCAACAAATCAGTTATGGAGCTTCTGCATTACTCTGGCTGGGGTCTGAGCAGGGTCTTTGCTGCAAATGTCTCAACTCCCAAGAATACATTTTATTTCCAGAACAAAGGAGGACTCAACTGGAGACTGCTTTACTGCTTTACTGGCAGACACCTACACATCTTTCACTGTTTTTTCTCTTCTGACTGGGTTAGGGGTACTACTCTAAAGAATTTACTAACTGCTCCCTTCTTACAGCCTCTGCTGGGTCCCCCCACCTTGCCCACTCCATCTCCTTGTCTAACACAGCTACGAGAATCCCCATGGGAGATCAGGCTGTGTGCTGACAGACACATGGCCATCATCTCTGTGCTGCTACCTCAGCTTAGATCATGGACAGGGAGGGGACAACACAGAAAGGCACTGCAAAACAAAAGTGCAGAGGATGCCTAGTGAATCCCCACATTTTCTGCTGTGGCTTCCTGGGAGAGATGCTTTCCCAGGCTCTGACTTGACACTGGGTTACTGCACCACAATCAGTTTTCAGTTCCTCTTGTTCACCCTTCGTCTATATATTTTTCATTATTCTTCCCTTCTGTTTTTTTCTTTCCATCAAAATACCTGGAAACATAACACTACATTTTTCCTGCTGCTCAGTACAAACACTTTCTTCACTAACTTCCACTCGAATCTCACTTTGAATAGAACAATGGCTTTACACATAATATTTCAAATACAGTCCATGATTTCTGTGTTGATAACAAGATAAAGATCTGGTATTCCCACCTGTTTGAGTTCTGTTTTCCTCTTAGCTCCAGTCAGAACAGGGGGAAAACTCTCTGCAAAAAGAAAGAGGATGTGAGGATGCTTCTGGATTACTATTTGAAAAAAAGTCTGAGGCTTGATTCTTGTTACCAGCCTCTCCAGTGGAAACATTGAGTGACTCCAATAAAAAGAGCTCCAACAGTACAGAAGAGACAATCAAGGCAGAGGTTTTGGAATACACTGTTCTGTTGTTGTTCTTTGTTATAGAATTCATCTCATGTTCTGCTCTGTGAGCTTTTTGAAGGTTTACACAGCAGCCAGGTTAAGCAAGAAAGTAGAGCAGAAGTTCAGATTATGAACTTTGATTGTTCATGGTTGATTCAATATTTTTAATCAAGTTTGTAAAGGTTTCCTTCCATCGGAGAAAGTTCTTTTTGATTAATCAATAGAATTTGATATTTTCTCCATGGAGCACACAAAGCAGCACACGCCATTGCCAGTTATTTACAGGCAGCTTCACAGCACACAATAGAACAATTATTTTCTAAGCAGAAGAACTGTGATCAGAAACATTAATAAACCACTTAATAGCGTAGCATCCTTTTCTTTCATTAGAAAGGAACAACAAGGAAATATCAAGCCATTTTTCATATAATCTGAATAATTTCAAAATGACACATTCAGGGAAACAGGCTTGTCCTAAATGCCCTTCTTAGCGTTTACATCTGGAGCAGCTGCAGTAGCAGCTCTGTTGGGCTTGATTTTATTCAGTGTTGCAGGATCAACATAAAATCTGGGCTGAAAATTAAAGGGAGTAAATGTACCCCTGACAGTCAAGAGAATGAATTTGGTCCAAGAGTATTTCTGGCCAGAACTCACTTTCAAAAGCAGCTTTGTCATTTGTGCCTGGCCTAGTCCCAATAAGTGCTATTATGATTTGTTACATTTTCTATAGAACCAGGAGACCATTTATTAGCCCCACGGTATTGTATCGAGCTTCAATTATGTAATAGTCATTATTCTGCTGAATATCCAAAGCTTTGTAAGAAAGTTTTCGCTCTGGAAAGAAATGTACAAGATTCTCAAATGATTTTGAGGAAGATCAAACTCCCTCTTCTTTTGCTAGTTGAAAGAGGAAAGGTCCCTTCTTGATATAAATCATGAATAATTTGAATAGACTTTTTTTTTCTAAAGAAAAACTCCTTTTTCTTTGAAAGCCATTGATAGCTTGGGTTTCAAGTGAAAGAGAATAAAAGAAGAAATAATGGCTTCTTCCTAGAAGAGAACGCGATAGGTATGCCTCCAAATTAGTGAGATTTTAATTTAATTATAACAGAGGCATGCGTGCGTGTGAGTGATTTGAGTGCTTATAAAGTGAGGAACAAGGGTCTCTCCCATTTTTAACCCAGGTGAGGAGGGGGGCAGGTCCTCAGCCAACGACAGCCCTTCTGGGGCCACTCTCAATGGAGGTTCTACAGCCAACATAAGTCACAGATGTGCCCTTCAGTCCTGTTTGCTCGTTTAGCTGCCCACTGAGCTTCTACAATGCAAACTTTTGATACCTAATCAAATTCCAAAGGCCTTCCATTGCCAGTCGGTATGAGCTATCCTCATCTTGTTGACTACCACAAAATAATAGTTACCAGGCATCATCTTCTATCATCCCTCAGTGTTTGTTTAAAAAATAAACAACCTAAATCATTGACTTTTAAAAGCACTGACATCAAAATAAAGCTGGACCATCTCCAAGCAACTGTCCCCTTCATAAACCGTGTATCTGATGAAAGCTCCAGCTTACAGTTCTCCAAGGAAGACTTGTTCATGTGTGAATGCTCCCTGCTCCCAGCTGACAGCCAGACACCGTGATCCTGTAACAACCAAACACCAGGTACAGTCAGTCCAGGTGCTGCCTCTGATTTTTTTCAGCTAATAACTAACACGGCACACACAGCTCACACACAACTTATACACGCAACAGCTGCCCTGCCTCAGAGTAGCAAAACCAATTATTCCCTGGTTTTCTCAGGAAATGGAAGGGAAACGTTCTCAATACTGACAGATTTCTGAAATGTTCTTTCTTGAACGTATGCTCAGTTTAGCTGGTATTTTAGTGAAACGACTGTAGCTTTATACCAGCTGAAGGGAAAGCAGAAAGTAAATCAACAAGCTTTCTTTCAGACAGACTTCAATATCTCAAAAATTCACAGCTAACAGAAATTTACTACCAAGGTTGCATTCCTATTACAGAAACAACCATTTCAAACACCACTGTACAACATGGCGTGACTACAGCCACCACATAGCAATGGCTCCGAGTATGTTTACCCCTCTGAGAGAGCAACCAAGAATAAAGCAGGTAGTAACACAGTTTGGCTCCAACCACATTATCCCCTGGTTATTTTTGCAGTATGAGTTATAAATGGATCAGACACATTAGCATTTCATTCACTAATTTCAATCCAAGTAGTATGTGTGTCCTTATTTTTCATACGGAAAAAGAAGTTGCAAATCTATTTTATCCAATAATAAGAAAAAAAGAGGGAGAGAAAAAAAAAAAAAAAGAAAGAAAAAAAAAGGAGAATTGGAGTAAAAGGCATTTTCAAGTTGCACATTTACTGGATCAGAGAAAATAAGGCATCAAGCCAGGATCTAATCTTGTCTGCCACTATGTAAACGATGAGTAAGTCTGCTCGGGTCAACAGAGCAACAGCAGAGTCACATGAGTCACAGCACACTTCTCTTTGAAAAGATTTCTCCATGGCTAAATATACTATTGCAATTGCTTCAAGAAAAACTCTGCGTCAAAGTCTAATAAATGCTGGCAGTGATGCTGAGCTCTGAGCAGTCATAAAGCCAAGAAGATGAACAAGAATTAACAAGTGGACTTAAAAACCTACTGAACAAAATAGAAGTTTTTCTGCCTGAGAACTGAAGTATCAGGACTCTGGAAATGAAAATCATGACCTAATTTTTCCACTACCTACATTTATTCACCTTTCACAGGGATCTGAAGGAAAAAAAAAAAAGTAGAAAGGGAAAGATTTTTTTTTCAAGATTCAAGTGCAGAAAATACACTGAAATCTCTATACCAAGTTTATATATGTTACAATTCAGCTATGCAACAACATGGAGTTTGTTCCATGATCATTGTAAGCAGCCTGTCCCTAATAAAAACCTCACTCCTCCCAGGAACAAGTGTTAAACGAGCCTCTCCTTTCTGCTACCTGTGAGCAGGAACAGCCAAACCAAGAGAAACCAATCCAGCACACCGCCCCGTCTGTGATCCAGCAAAACGGTAATTCTAATGAATACCTCCTTTATCTCCATCTGATAGACACAGTGCTGAATCTGGAAAAATGAGAGCTCACTAAACCATAAAAGAGATGCCCTTTGGTCTTTTCTTTTTCTTCAATGAGATCATAATTTAGTACTATTACAATTATAGTTTTAGGTAACCAAAATTACTTATCAAATGTGGGTTTGCATTTCCTATCAACAATGTACTGAATTAGAACTGAGTTATGAATTTCTCTTCTACCTAGCCTTTTCTTTGGGAGCCTGATTAAATGCGTATTATTTCTTCTTAAGTGGTTTTACAGGTCGTTTATCTTAGATTTATGAGTATCAACCTACTTTAGGAGGTATTAGATAGCTTTAACGTTTGACACGTATTCTCTAAATCATTTACAGTGCTCTCCATTTGCACTAGATGATCAGTAATCTTCTCAATATTAGGTTTTATTGACAGTGCACCATAGAGAGTTCTTATTATATGATAATGATTTAAGATAGGTGTAAGACAACGAACTAATAAATTCAAAAGCTTATTTTTGATTGTTGACAGAGAGCTGAGGAGTAATGTGCATCCATCTAAATCACAGTGTTTCTCAATAATGTAAAACACATACATGTCTAACCCGATAGGAGCACAGCACAAGGATCTGCAAACAGATCCACATTCCTGCTTTGAGACCGATGGCCTCATGCTCAAACTGCTGTATTTACACAGAGAAATCCCCCTGTGGATGTGAGAGTTCACCGCCATGTGGAAGCACCCGTGCCTGTCCCACACAGTGAGGGTGCAGGCAGCACCACAAAAAATTGGGGTAGAAGAAAAAAAAAAAAAAAGCAGAAGTATTTGGTGGCAAATGAGTATCACTCTGCAGAACTAAAGTCTTGTCTGCAGTCCTGTATTCCAAAGGTAGGTCTTTGAAATGTAGTCAAGAAATGTCGTCAAGTCCTGCTTTTACAGTACATCATTGGAAATGACTTCTGGGGCACTGGAGCTGCCTGAACTGGCAATTTGTTAAATTGAAATGTGACGTCTCAAAGAAGAAGAAGAAGAAGAAGAAGAAAAAAAAAAAAAAGTGGAATGATCTCAAAGTAAAAATAACACAAAAACTGAACCCTGCTTTTATACAAAGTGAAAAATTGTGCTAGTGTCAAAATTGTCACGTGGCAATTACACATGACTGTGAATGTGATGTAAGGGCGTATGGTACAGCTTGCTTTGCATTACCTTGCTCATTCAGAAAACAAACCCCAAATCCTTACTCAGACTAAAGACTTGGCAGACACGCTCAGCTGCTTACAAATGATTTAGGAGCAGTGAACACCAAGAACTCAACTCCAATCCAAATAAAAGACACAGCTCAACTCAGCACAGTACGCATCACTTTCATGTTGATTTGGTAAAACCAAGCACAGATTTACTCATAGAAGGGAAGAGGGGAAAAAACAACAACATCAAAAAGACCTCCTCAAATCCCAGTGCAGTAGGAACAGTTCTGGCCTTGAGATAAAGCAATGTCCCAGACCTCCTATTTAATAACACCTTAGTAGGTGAGTTACTAACCTACTGTGAAACATCAGAAACATCACAAGCTCTACTTCTCTTACCAGCAGAGCTAGGAGCATTCTGCAAGGCAATATCTACATTTTTGTCTGCTTGTTTCATGCACTCAGTTCCTAAATCAGCAAAATTTAGCAATCTTCAATATCTCTCTGTGATGAGTGAAATTTCTTTTACTACTGTGAAGGAGGGAGGAGGTCAATAAGGCTTGGGAAAATTTGCTAGTATGATCTGTAATGTGAATTTGGCAGAAAAGAAATTGAGAACATTTCTTTGGAAAACAATCAAAGGGCAAAATTTTCCCCTTGGAGCTGCATGGTAATTCATGACTTATATGCTCCAAGGGAACTTGTGACTTTGATGATTAGGGTAGCAACATATCCAAGGACTGCCTGACAGACCAAACACAGTGGTTTTTCCTCTCTCTGTATTTCACTGTTCAGGTAGGGCCACATGTATCTATTCACACACAGATAAAGACTGAATGACGCATCTCTGCTCAGGAAGATTATAATCTGGGTTAGGTATGGCACATGAAGATATGCAAAAAGTACCAGGGCAGAAATTTAGGCTCATCCTGGCAGAGAGCAATGCACGCTTACTCTTACCTGGATATTGGCGTCTCCTTGGATTCACAAAGCATCAGCAAATTTGTGGCTCACTTCCCTCACCACCTGCACACAGACAAGGGACAGATAAGACTGAGGAACTGGACAGCCTCTGGGACAAGTAATCTCAAGCATCCTGAGTCCATTAAGGCTCATGTGACTCAATGCAAACATTAAATTATGGAACCTGCTGCTATGGAATAGTATGGTGGCCAGGAGTACTACTGGGTTCAGAAAAAGACTAGGCAGACAAGTGGAGAAAATGTCACTTGATTCAAACCAGTTTGGACTGGATGCATGCTTTGGCTCCACAAGTTTCTGAAGCACTGATCAATAGAAGGAAATGACAGGGTCCCTCACTCTGAGGGTGCCCCATTCCCACAGCCTTCCCTACTAATCTTTCCTAAACAATGAGAAAGGAAGGAGCCTGTGAGATTTGGATCCCGCTCTCTCCAAACATGACAATTCTTAAACTATGATGAGTGGAATCATAAAAGCAGACTGTTTAGACATGAAAATTGCTTTGGCTGGAGTTTAAAAGCTCAAATTTTAAGAAAAAAGTTGTATGATACTTGTTCAGATAGGGACAGAATAGAGCTCAATTACAAATCTGATTTTTTCACATACTAATCTCAGTGGAGGGACACAAAACCTCGAGGCCTTCTGTGCAGTCACTGCAGGTACTGGCTCATCCAGAGGATTCTTCAAAGCACTTCCAGAACTTCTCACCCTGGATCATCATCTGCACCAACGTCCCCCATCGACACAACTCCAATAGCCTTTTCTTTTCCATGAGCAGAGAAGTACTACACTCATTTAAGGAGAATGACTTCAATGGACCATTCTCCCTAGTAGCCTCTATGTTCTGCCAGAACACAGGCCTCTCCTCTTGCTCCCCCATCCCACCTTGCAGAACTCTGTGCAACCAGAAAGCTCATACTTAATGCTGTCTTTGCTGTGTCAGTGACAGTACAGGCTTTAAAGCAGCAGGCTACTACTAATTCTGCTGTGTAAAAAGCCAAGCTGTTTTCACCCTGCAAATATTTTATATTCTGTTCTTTCTGCAGTATTACTAATTCCAATTTCTGTTTAATGCTCGGCATTTGAATGGGACTCCCAATTATATGAGTCACTGCAACTATCCTTTGATTCTTTCTTTTTCTTTCTTTTTTTTCCTCTCCTTGTGAACATGTAATCTGAATCCCCAACTGCTGGAGTTTGAAGCTTGCTCTGCACACTTGAAGTGCCATGACAAAGTGGGTTGAAATGTTACATACAGTTCTGAGTTGCTTCTGGCAAGCACTGCTGCCTGAGTGTTTTGTCATTGCTGTCACTTCCTTGGAAATTGTGGCAGAGAGGTGGAGGTGATCTCACCTTCAGCACAACCCCTCCCTACTCCAGCAGGCCAGAGAATGATGTGGTACCACATTGTGGCAGGGGCAGCTATAACACCATCCTAAAATAAGGGGAGAGGGTGAATTGCCCAGTTACCTGCAGTATCTTTCACTCTCAGGATAGCACATCACACTGATTAGTGCTAATGAGAGTATAAACACCCCCTTCAAACACCACTACACCTACATGCATTAACTGTGAATTCGTTATGAGTCTTAGTACACATATAAGCCATGCTGAAGCTTACCTGTCATATCCACACTGCCATAAACAGCAGCTATCAGAGGAGGAGAAGGTACAGTCCACATTCACATCCTTTCTTTTGAGCAGCTCCTTCTTTCCACACACTTCTGAACTTTCTGGATGACAGGCTGGGATCAAACCTACACTATGGAGGCTCCACACAGCAGAAGTAGCTTTAGAGCACACTCTTTCGCAGTGGCTTGTGCAAATTTCACCAGAATGAGAGTGATATTACAGGAATGGCACTGGCACAGGTTGCCCAGAAAAGCTATGGATGCCCCATCACTGGAGCTATTCAAGGCCAGGAAGGATGGGGCTCAGGGCAGCCTGGGTGGCAACCAGCCCGTGGCAGGGGGTTGGATCTAAATAAGCTTTAAGGACTCTTCCAACCCAAGCCATTCTGTGATTCTATGAATTCCTCATCGGGAGGGTCCAAACACCTTATAGGATTAAGAGGCAGAAATAGGAACTGAGAAAGGTTAGAATATATCACTGAGGGAAATGAAACAAAACAAAGCCAACAACACTGACAAAAAACACAACAAAACAAAAGCCAACAAAACCACACAATGTTAGTGTATAATACAAAGAAGTTTTGTGTTACGCAGTATAAATTGAAAACCAAATCCCTCAATGAAAATAATACACTACTCACTGAATAAATCCTTTCAAATAAGTACAATGCCCACACCTGCATAAATGCATTTTGGTGGTTAACTGAATCATGTGCTTAAAAGTCTGATTTAAATGGACAAATGCTGACTCTGCACACATTTTGTGGTCATGTTGGCAGTGTAGGTTATTGAAGAAAATGTCTTTTTCTCACTTGTGAAAAGCTGAATTTACAGCCTACGCACAATGCTTTTCTGGGAAAGCAAATTTTCTAGGAATGTCAGTTACAATTTTAGGAAGGAAACAATGTGGTAATTTTAAAATTCAAATTAGGTATTGGTGCAGAGAAAGAGAAGAAAAGCTTGAGAGCTGAGTTGTGGCAAAATACCGTGGAACAGGTGAAAAAAACACGTTTTCTCTTTTAGCCTCCTTTCACATCTCTTTTCACACCAGTCTCTTCTTTGAATAATGGCTTTCCATCTTTTTGAAACTTCCATCCTCTGCCAGTGCAATGCAGGGAAGTACTGCTGGAAAAGCTTTTCTTTTACTAGAAGATAATTACTGGTTGTTCACTATCTCATTACAAGATCCTTGCAGAGACCAAAATTTTACCATGCAGATGCTAAAAATCATCAATATTATACCTCACGTAGGAAAAACTGTAGTGTTTCTTCTACCCACTTTCCCCTGGAAAACCCCCACTAATTTGGCAGATATGGTGAAGTGTAACACACCTTTTCTACAAAATCTGCCTGATTTAATTTAAAGGCTTTGCAGGGTGGGAACCTGTTAAGAACTGTGTTAGGTATGTATATGGTAAAAAACGCTGTCACATCAACAGTGCAACAAAAATTGCAGATTATTATGCCAAAGCCTCAATTTTTGGTAGGTCCCAGAAATGACAGTATATTTATTTTTAGAGACGACTATAGCAGTAACTCAACATGACACGGGAGACTTTAAAAACAGCAAGTCTGATTTAAACCAATGGAAAAGCCAGGAATACAGACTGGAGACTGTACTTAATGCACCATATTGCATCTGAACATTTTGTTCCTACCCATCTATCCAAAGCATGACGTTTTGCATTTCATATTAACATTCTGAAGATATGAAAGGATTCTTCAAACCGATGTTCATATGCCGTGTCACAGCACGTACTCTGACTGCTGAGAGAGCTGTTATGTCCACCTTTTAATCATGTCCCCGCCTTCACCTTCGCCTTCCAACCATCCCTCCTCCTATTCCCAAAAAAAACCCCGGGGCTGTTTTTATTGGTAGCACTATTTCAGCAGGAAGAGCGCTACAAATATCATTAGCTCAGCAGGAAGAGAGCTACAAATACAGTTTGTGGGATTTGAACTCCACTTTGGATTTCTGCAGTACGTCAGCTGTTATGCATATGTACTAAGAGTGAATGCTAACAAATCACTGCAGTAATACTTGATGTTTATATACAAATTCTCATCTTCAAAGCACTTCAGAATTTCCCAGTTCTACAAAATCTGGGAGAGGGAGGAAGAGATGCCGGCAAGAGCCTTTTCTTTAGTGTTGATCTTAACACGATCATCGTTAGTCCCTTTATGCTTCACCATATAAAAAGAATTTTGCAGTCTGCAAATTTGACTGAAGTGCTAAATTGCCAACAACATTTTCAGCAAAAACTTACAAAAATAATTAATTCCCCTTCCATACAGATGGCACTTTTCAGGAACTCTGTTCTTACCTTTGAATTCAAAACCAGGGAAACCTGTGGTATGAGCATAATGCCCTGGGAAATTAATTTACATAGCAAAATAAAGGACATCTTGATTTCAGAAAATTATATATATACACATATTGCAGAGCAATAAAGGAACATAGAACATAATAATGAATCTTAGATATTTATAAAGATTTTTACAGGGTATATCAGTAATTCCTCATGAATTACTTCAGTGTTCCAATGGGAAGTGAGCTTTTGTAGCTGGAAGGAAGCCTGTATTACTGTGCTGGCCAGTGGTGGATAGGAAAATGAAGAAAAGTTGAAGCTCATTGTTACCGAGCCCGCTTCTGATCACACAGCAATAGAAGGATTTTCCTCAACGCATGAGACCAAGCACAATATTCTGCTCGCTGAACATTTCAAACAATTCCTTTACAAGAGCTCAGCGCCCACATCTGACATGTCCTCTAAGAACTATTTCCAGGCTATTGGCACCCAAATGCAGCCAGCGGGTTCTGCCCTGAGCGTTGGAGCTCCTTCTGGCGAACAACGTGCAGGCAATGCCCCCTCCTGGCTGTGCAGGGCAGGCAGCAGCAAACAAGGCCTCCAGGTACACTAGTTGAGGGTGGTTTGTTTTTCTGCCTGGGATGGATCAGGCTTGCAACCCTTTTTCATTATCATCCTAAAAATGGGCATGAAGTGGAATAAAACCTAAGGTTTGATTTAATGAGAAACAAATATAAAATTATAACTAATGCAACATTCTATTTCTCAGATATTCCATTAGACATGTGGGCCAGTCTTCCCACGTGAGAGCATGATTTGCATTCAGCATGCTTTCTGGGGCACGGAGTTTTGTAACATAACATTTTTATAGAGTCTGTGATTTTGAAACATAGACATTAAAGCAGTTCTACTTATATCATTTACGCTACAGTGAGATTCCTCTTGTGTTTAAAGCATTTCTGTGTCTGAGAAAGTCTGGAAGCATGTTAGCATACAGAGGGGTGGGAAATGCATTCTAAGATGAAAGGTTACATGCATTCCAGAAAACATTCCAAGGAAATCAAAAGGCAGCCTTTGTGGGACAACTGTAAAAATGCCAGCTCCTCTTTTACACAACTTTACTGTAGTGCAAGTAACAAAAAATAATGAAATATTAAATGAGTTTGAAAGCTTAGGAAGTAATTTAAAATGAAATTAAAAATATTGCTGATGAATAACCATAGTGGAAAGTGTTTAGTTACACGTCAATTAAATTCTCTCCTTTTTGTATCTGCAATACCTCAAATGATGTTTTCTCTGTGTGTATTCTCCTGCTAGCCAAGTATCCTGAAAAAGCAGAAACTGTTAAATATTTCACAACTGGAAGAAAGAAAGAAAATGAAACCAGTGAGATATTTTTTTTTCTCTTAAATTAAGACTTCCCTTCAGAAATAAACTGAAATTCAACATGCTTGAATCACATATTCTTCTGTTTACAGCCTCCCACTTAAGTCTAAGCTCAACAACAACACTGGCAGAACAGAGTAAATTTGAGGAACTGAAACAAACTATTTCTAGATAACAGTTAAGTGAAGCATCCTGTGCACCAAAGTGATGATGTTTGACGCATCACTCACCAAACCTCTGTTTCCGAAAAAAACATCACCTTTCTCAATTGGCTTGTTAAGATCTTTTAATTGTTCTGTCCACAAAGTTTTAGCTTCTTGCATTTGCTGCCTTTCTCTTAAGTCTGCCTGTAAAGAAAATCAGAAGAAAAAAAAAAGTGATTACGCGGGAGCTATCTTTGGCTGCACATTGTCTTTGTGGTTTTGACACAGTGCGGTGCAGTAAGACTGACATTATCCTACCCACCCTCGTGTTCTACAGACGTAACAGTGTTTCAGCCTGTACTTATGTGATAACACTTTATCGTACTACTATGTGCCACCCCAAAGTATGGTATGTGTGCCATGCACAGGAAGCGATCTGGGACAGCCATTTCTCACACACCCATGTCTTGGGAGATAGACTAATTTGCCTGCATTCTCAGACAGCCCTTACCAATAAACACCAAATCAGAAAAATTGCTTTGGGATTTGGTTGTTTCCACTGTTTTCCTTTGCTGCAGATGTTTGTTCTCTAGTGTAATACATTTTATTGAAACTGCTGGAATTAGAAAGCATTACTGAAAATGAACAATAAAAAACACATTCCGGTGTTGCTGCTTGTTTTTCTTAATTACAACACAATTATGAATGTGTATCATATTCTGGAAGTCCAGACTGCCATAGATCCTAAGTGCTTAATTTGCAGTGCAATGTTTGCGGGGGAAGGTAGAAAGGTTCTAAGACTTTTTAGGGATAAAATGATAAAGTGTAGCCGTCCTTGATTTGATAGCATTTAGAAATATGGGATTACTAGAACAAAGACCACAAGTATTGGAGTTTTATGGGGAATTTATGTGTATTTTTCAGTCTCAGTATACATCACTGCAAAGAGACAAGAGAAATGGGAGTGAAATGAGATAGTCCTTCCAAGAACTGTGAAAGTTGTTGACACAACTGGAAATGGCTCAGAGGTCCTTTAAATACTACACAGAATCTGATCCTGAGTCTAGAGATACATTCCCAATGTGTTTCATATGATTTTGATACAGTAAATGGATTTGTCCCAGAAAAGCTTGCAGTAACTTGCCACGCTAGGAATGTTTTGGCTTGCACATCCTGGAAATCTCTGCTATTACTTTTGAATGCATTTATCTAATTTCTGCAGGTATTGTAAAGAAGAAAAGCTCTTAGCAGAGATGTTAATGAAATTAAGGTCAGATGAAAATCACACATTTCGTTTGTTCTTAGGACAGGAATAATACAACACTGGCTAGGTTCTCTGTCATTTATAAAGACACACTGAAGGTGAATGTGAAATCAAGTAGGCAGATCTAATGATGGTATCGTTGTTCCTACTGATATTCCCAGTTCATATATAATCCATATAAATCCATGTAAGCACTATGTCCAGATAATATTATATTTTTAATACAGCTTATTTTTAATACAGTTCATTGTACTCTATCTAAAACTGTAAATACACATGAAGTTTAAAATCTTTAATGTCACCTGGTAGCTGAAATAAACACACATAACATTTCCATGGTCTGCCACATTCTAGTTGGTTTACTTTCAGTAATTTCATATGCTGGAGGGAGCAGTTTACAAAATAACAATGGTCTACCTCTGCTGGCTTTACAGAAGTTTCAATTTACAGGCCTCCATACAGAAAAGTAGGTTACCCTACCACAATTTAAGCCCACTGACAATAGCTTACTTGCCTTTCATGAACCCTAAAGAAGAAAGTCACAGACTCCTCAAAGTCTGCAAACCACATACTGGAACCTGATCCATTCCATTGAGACTGTTCTTCAACATGCACCAACCAACTGAGGTCTAGAATGGCAGGAGTGTGTTACTTCTTATACAGATTGCTGGATGTGTAACACAGATGCATCTAACCACTTACATATTAAGTACATATTGCATATGCTCCATCCCAGCAGCTGATCCTGAACTCTGGAAAAGGAATTTTATCATTGACATCTCCCAGAGCAGGATTTGGCCCATGTTTCTTAACACATGGTGATGCTGAAGATACATGTTGTTATATTACTGAATATTTTTTATCTTATCACATGTAAGCTGACTAAACTAGGAGCTATTTATAGAGGCTAATTCACATTCTTATGGCATATGGATGTGCTTTTTGCCAGCTTTAGCATGAATACAGTTTATATTCATTAAAGCTGAGCTAGCTAATTACCATAGAATTAGCGAAAAGCTTTTTTAGCAATAGTACCTCAAGGTTGCCAATAATTTCATTTGGGATTTGGAAGGACTGTGGGCTTCTGATCTTCGTGACTGAAACCAGCCACAGCGCCTGCCTCGAAGGACTCTGCCTTTGGGCTGGGCTCTCCAAGGAAACTTCCTGGTTCAGATCCCTAGCAATAACCAACCATAAGAAATACATGAGTTAGAACATCCTCTCATTTTCTACAGGACCAGAGTCAGCTCAAAGACATGCAACAATATACAAAACCTGCTTTTGAGAACTTTACTGACAGCCAGCATCACTATTTCACCGCCCAGGCCAGGCAGATGCTGAGGTTATGAAGCTGCATGGGGTGAGAGCCCAGAGGTGCTGACTCAAATAAACGTGCTCCTCTGCTGACTTGTTAATGTAATAAAAAGCAATTTCATTCAAGCACTTATTTTAGAAGTGAATGCATTCTGGAGAAAATAGTGCTGGGCACCAAAGGGAAGAATCGTGGTAGGAGATTCACAGAATAATAGCTGGGGGAAAAAAGAAAAAAGGGAACAAAACTCCGTACCTTACGTTCCATATCTGCTGGTAATGCTAAGAGTGATGCATAGAAATCTGAAGATACACCTTCCTCAGGTGGAGCAGGGAAGGAGGTAACTGCACGTGGGGCAAGTTCAACCATATACTGCCAGAATATATAAAAAATAAATAAACAAAAGTTTACTTATTGCTTGGCAAATTGCAAAAATAATATCTTTTTGTGTGTGTGTGTTACTCTCCAGGTGCTATGAACTGGAAAGCATACAAAAAATGATTATAGATCAACTTTAATTTCTAGCTGCATCTCAAGAGAACCTGTTTATAACACTTGGAAAGAACATATGATTTTCGTAATTTCATAACACTACAGCTTCTTACTCATATGGATAATTACATTTAGAAAACACAGTGCTTTGATAATTTGCAGCCTTCACAATGCAAATTTCACTTATGAACAGGGATCTTGTTGCTTTTTGGAATCAAAAACCCTTCTGACCTTCAGAAAAAACCCTCCAGACATTCAGTGACAAGAGTATGCTGCAGTAAAGTTGTAGTGACACTGCATCAAATATTTTAATATGTGACTGTAATTTAAGAATCACTGACGGTCCAATTTTTGTTGCTAGATCAACTTGCTCCCATTTCTCATTCCTGTGCTCAAGGGAACACCTCACTGGTATTCTGCTGCTGTGTGAACTGCTGCTCCAGGAATGCTCAGATAAGAAAAGGGCATTTTCTCTCCTGGAGTACCTGGATGCAGTACTTGTCCTTCATCCTCATTCAGGCTCTCAAGTGATGTAGAATGCTGCCTCGAGTCCTCTAAAGGGCTGAGGTTTTGTGTTTCTGTTTTTTATTTTTATTTTTTTCTTTTAATGTGTGACGTGTCAATCAGGGTGACAGAAGGCAGTTTTCAATGACTAAGAAATAGTATACTAATGGTATGCTTTGGGCCTCTGCAAAGGGAAGTGCCCACTGAGAATACCAGGCAGATGTTCCAGTTCTGAGTCAGCTATTACAAAACAGGATTTTGCTTGCATGGTGCAAGTCAGCTGCATTAATTCACATCAGGGTAATTGCAGCTCCCATAAATTAAATTTCCTCATACCTCAGAAATCACAGCTAGATTGATGTTTGGCTCATTTACAGTTACCTGCTATGGTTACACATGCTAAAATATATGAAAGATTCTGTAATTTTTATGACAAAATAAAAGAAAAAAAGAGAAGAAAAAAAAAAGAAAAAAAAAAAAAAAGAAACAGTGATGACCTCATCGGTTTAATTTATTGCCTTCAATACTTATTTCACAGTCCTAAAAGCATTTCAGAGGTGATTTTGGACACTGCCATTATCTTCAAGATTCCCTGCCATGTATCAGCTAGCCCAAAAAAGGCACAGCTATCCCAGGTTTCTAAGAACCCAGAAGGAAGGAAGAACTTAAGTGATGAAAAAGACAAGATTTTATAGAGACCAACAATCCTTTCCAGTAACACCTGTGACCTAAAATTTTACAGCACTCTGCTAGAGTCTAAATACTGACAAAGGAAATAGAAAGTTTAGGTTTTCTCATCAAAATGGAAAAACCCTTTGCTGAACTGAATGCTGTTCTTTCTAGACTGAACCAGAAGCTTTGTTTTCAAATTCCAATGCTTTTTAAAAGCAGAGCTCTTTTGGTTTAGCAATTGCAGTACTCTCTGATTTCTCACCCTGTATTTTCTCACACAAAAATATTTGCTAAATTGGAAGAGAATTCACAAGTAGTTTCTGCTCCCTTATAACTACCTCTTTTGGTCATTTAGCTAACTGTTCACCTCTACTATTTTCTCTATTTAGATCCAATCATTTTCAGTTTATTCACTTTGGTCTCAAAAAAAGCAAACAAAAAAGAAAAGAACAACTAGGTGAGGTTTTTAAAACCAGTTCCTAGCTATTCAAATACATTTTTGTAGTATGGGCAGGATTTTCAGAGATGCAGTTTTAGAACAATATTCTTACTTCAGTGCATCCCTTTGAAGAGAGCCATTCTTTACTCATCTGTTCTGTGTCTAATAATAACCCTTGGATCATTAAGAAATAACTAAATTACAGCAGAACTAGGCTCTTTAATGAGCCATAATAGTCTCAATATTCAGCCAAAAGTTTCTCAGAAGTCTCTGAAACTGCAATGCAGAATATGAAATATTCTGTTTAGTAATAAGTTTATGAGCAGTAGTACATTTTACAGCCAAAATATAGTGACCTAAAAATGCCATTCCGCATTGTTCCTCCTATACATTGTGTCCTTAACAAGTCCAGGGGAAAATCTGAACAAATGAATTGCGGTGAGAGCCTGAAGCCAACCAACGTATTTAAATGAATCCTTCTGATGCAATAGTTTCCTTTAAAAAATACAATTAAGTCTTTGTATTTCCTTTGAACAAAATCTTGTGTTTAATAGCACCAATGGCGCTGTAGTCAAATCCATTTAAAAACCAGGAGGGAGACACACTAAGTTTTACACAGTTAAAGCCAGCCCTTAAAAAAAATGTTGCTAATTTTTGAAGTCTAAGTAAATCTGTGGCAAATTACTTCCACTGACCTACATTAAAAAATTCATACTCCAATTTTTTAATTCCTGAAGATTTGTCATTATCTGAGCATTATTCACTATGACAAAGATGTATTACTCAGAGTGTCCTTTTGAATCAATATAACTATTGAATTGTGAGAAACAGTTTGGCAAGATGATAACGCCTTCAGATTAATTGGCAATATTGTCAGGCACATTGCAAGAGAACTCAGGCAGAAAGAGACAGTGAAGCAGCGCACAAATGGAGGGGACACATCGGTGGCAGCTGCAGAGAAAAGGACGCTCTGAAAGGGATCAGAGGAGCAGGAGTTAAATGCAGTATCAGGTGCACAGTACCTATATCTTGGGCGCCAGAAGGCCCTTCAAACCAGCCCAGCTAACACAGGCTGGAGGCTGCTCCGGCCTCAGAGAGGTTCATGTGGGAATCATCGCTCAGTGCTGCCCTTACTTTCCCACCCAGTCCCAGCTGAAGGCTGCAGTCTGATTTCAAACACGGCTCTGCACTTACACCCACATACTTTCCCAGAATTCTTTCTAGGAAAAGTTTGCACTAAAAAGGCCAAAGTAGCCCAGTGTTGTGCTGTGCAGTACATAAGCCTGCAGACTTTTCTCTTTGCTGAGAGCTAGCAAATTACCTTGTTACAAATGTAGGCAGAGAAACGAGTAAAATTGCATACAGGAACATTTCTGAAACAGGGTAATGGCAGGAAAGAAGATTGGTAAAGCATTCTAATAAATGAGTTCCACAGATGTGGTAGTTATTATAAAATTAGCTTTGCATAACTTACCAATATACCATTACATTTTCCCCCAGATGTTATCTGTTACTTGAATTAATTTTGCTTAAGTTACTATTATTGCAGATTTTATCCACGCTGTATTTTATTATTTAAGTTTCTGTGGCATAAAACAAGCCCTGGCTGATAGCATTACTTTTAATAATATATGTAAGAGGTTTTAGTATTATACAAATGGCTGCCGGGTATATCTTAATAGTCATAGCACAGAACGTCTGCTCTCAAAATATTATGTAGATTAAAACCAGCTATTTACTTACACTCTAATTCGAGACATTGGAAAGGTTTGCAGTATTTATGCATGTGGCACGAAGGGAACCAATCTACTCAGGGAATAAATGTCAGAGTTTGAAAATTAGCAAAGCTGAGGTCAAGGTCAGTATGGATTTGCTCACATACTTGCTGAAAATTACAATTTACAGTGTATGCTTATTTATTTCTTAAATGAGAAAAGAGATGGGGGTGGTGGCATATTTGCTTCTTTGATACAAGGCTTTTGTATCACAGAGACATTTTTAAACCACCTTTTCAGCTCGGTATAATCTGAAATTCCATACCCCTGTCCACAGAGACTTAACACAAATTCTCTGTAGCTAATCTTACCAAACATAAGAAAATAATTATTTATAAGGATTGGAAAAAATATTCCAAGTTCAGCATGGACCGTTTCTAAAGCCTTTCAATGTCCTTCGGTGGGATATGGATTTGATTTTCTTTGGATGACAGATGCATTTAAAAATGTGTTTGTGTGTTATTCTCCATATTCATATCATCTGTGTAGTTTCTGACTGGATGTCACAGGGCCTCACGCTTTCGGAGACCTGCACAGATTTTTCGTATGTGATATTTGTTATGAAACAAAATATTTAATATAGAGTTGACATTACTTTGCCATTCATGCTAAGCATGCCCAGCTGCTTACCCACCAATCTTCTGAATTTCACTTGCTGGAATAAAAGGCATTTACAAGATATGGTTTGTTAGGTGCCTGTATTTCACGTGGTTAAAATCGAATGAATAACTAATGGTCAGAGAAGCACTGCCGGATCCTTATTCAAACCAAGTTTTTTCCTCTCTTTAGCCTTCCAACATATGCAAACACACTGAATCCACTCTACAAGCCTCCTAAGGCATCGCCCAACAGTGTTCTCACTGGCAAGGTTTCTGGGAGGCTGCTGACAGCTCTTCAAATACATTTGCTGTCCTGTTTTGTAACAATACTATGTACAAGATGCAAAGGACTGAGGGATGTTATGAGGCATGCAGAAACTTAATCCAGATATATGATCCATGCAGTGTGACTAAGGTGGCAGAACTGGCTTCTGAATGCCTTCACTGCACACATTTGTATTAATGTTTAAAGCTGCGTTAAGATTAAGGAGGGACTAAACTTGGCCTCTGAAGAATGTTCCTCAGTTGCCAATGATGTACATGGAAAGTCCATGTGCATGTTCCTAGGCAGGAGTTTTCTAACCACTGTTCCTTAAGTGAAATGAAAGTTCAGTAAGTCAAAGGTATTCTTTATGCTCTTTTTCCTGTATTTCAGAATTCAAGTTAATACATTTTAAAGAAAGTTTTCCATATTTCTGAGCTGAGATGTGAATCAACTTTGCTGACAATACATCAGCAATTAATCTAGTTCAAAATAGCTATGTGAAGCAATTCGGTGCCTACATTGACAAAACAGGATCTACGCCTCCCCCCAGGAAGCTGTAAATCAGTCGGTGACATCTGGCCTCAAGGACATCAGAGCCATCTGAAATGTGGTAATTTATATTAATGAACATCAATATTAATTTTTAAATAAAAGGAATTTGCTGCTGCCATTATGTTTACATACGGAATATTATTTATAGCTTGTGTTCCTCCTTTTCTACATTTTGCCCATAAATAATTGTAAGGAAGCACACTGTCATAGTTATAAATATTTTTCATCAGAGTTGAAGCTTTTACATATCCTCTTACTGTTTTCAGTAACTGTATGAGGGCAACAACAAGGATATTCTTGCTGCTCCAAGATCTGCTGCCAACTGTAATGCTTGACTGAGTAGAAAGGGGTGCTTCGACAACAACAACCAAAGCCCCCCTCTCCCTAGAGACACCTTAATGCAGAATGCCCTTAATAACTACATTCTGTAAGAATATCCTCACGTCCCAGAAAAAACAACAACAAACACACATAAAAAACCTGATGTTACTGAGCTGGAATCATATACTTCTGCTTTCACTAAGCTTCCAATTATTACTGCCAATTTGCAGATTATTTAGAAAGACAAAATAAGAGACAAAAAAAAAAAACTTAAATCCCCCACTTGGCTTTCAGACTAAGAGCACATCTCTAAATGATTCACCTTGGAATGGTCACTCTAAATTCAGATTGTGTTTAGCGTTGCCAAATCTCCTAGAGTCAAGGGATTACAAGAGAATCTCAACTTTCATTTAAAAATAAAGTTCGTGTCTAGCTTTTACGGTTGCAGAGGAAAGATGAAAAACATAAATCTTGAAAGCTCACAAACTAGACTGTAAGCAAAAGGAAACAAAGAACAATTATTTTTAAGCAAGTCCCCTGATTTTTGGAAATCTTGCTCACCATTTTAAGTGCCTGAGGTTAACAAAGCCCTTTGAAAGCAGCGCATACAGATTTTGAGAAAGTATGGAGGATTTCCTTTAGTCCCTGAAAGAGGACTAAAGTTTGTACTTACACCAGGACTCTTCAACAGTGCCAGCCCCACCTTTCCACTTCATGAGCACCCAACAAGGAAACTGCAGCCAGCTCACAATGTGGCTGTATTGCTTTATTCAGGGGAGACCTAAAGCCTTAATAAAATAATTATATATATATATATATATATATATATATATACATGCATACACACATGTATGTATATCAAGAGCATTTTCCTCAGTAACCACAGTACAAATATCAGAAAAATAAATGTGGGGGGGGGAAGTTCTTGTTGGGTTTTGGTTTTTTTGTTTGTTTGCTTTCTAACTGGTCACACGAACACTTTAGAAAATGGTAAAAGCACATTCTTTTGAATGCAATCCACAACTAGCATACACAGGGTGTATGGTTGCCCACAACTTATTAAGCCAGAGATTCACATTTCCTTGTCACACACCCCTTTTTCCAAATCATTTAATCAGGAAAGGTCTGACTTGAATACTGAAAATGTAATAAAAACGTGAAAGCACATTTGGCCAGGTGCATTTTGATACCATGACTGTATATCTCCTTCTGGGAGGAGGTTTCAGACATTTTATAAAGACTTGCTGCAGTCTCATAATCAAAGCCTATTTGCCTTTGGCAACAAAGTGGTTTAGAGGAATTAAAACATTTAGAGAAACGGTATACCTCACACCCTCTCTAGGTTCTTTATCAACCCCCATCATCAGCACTGAGAAGACTGCATCTCCTGAAGGAAAGTCAGAGACACTAAGATAGATTAAAAGCCTAATAATTGCTTAATACACCTGCCTTGAACTGCAGCAAGGGGAGCTTGTTGCATCTCCCACTGGCAATACAGCAAAACTGGGCTCCTCACCGTTTGCCCAGAGCTGGGCAGTGTGACAGTGGCTACTTTCCTACTGAATGGAGGGCTGTAGGAACTCAGCAGGAACCAACAGCACTGCAGCTTCAGTCCTAAGTGTCTATGGCAAAAGTCAGGCAGCTGTGGGTCAGAAACTGGTCTGTTTTTTTTCTGAGTGTTATTTCCTACATGCAGCACTATCTCACCAGCTCTTACAGTTCCACTGTGCTTTCGGTCAGCTCTAAGAATGCCCCAAAATACTGATGTAGATATGCCAGCCTCCAGCATGACTGCATCTCTCTGACACACCTCCCATTGGAACTTGAAGAAACCTTAAAAGCAACAGAAAGGTTTCAGAAGTGATTGGGAGCTCCTACTGAGAAAGCCTGGCAGCAGCAGAATATTTTTCTGCTATTGATACAGCAAAGTGTAGACCAATATTGCCTCAAGTTGGACAGAGATCCAACCTCCTGCCTTTATCCACTGCTGTTCTGTACAGCCCTCTCTTCCTAAACATCCCTCTGCAAACGGCATTGGCTCCATAAAGGACATGTTTGGGACAACACAAGTGCCCCATGCTCTGCACCCTCACACCAAAGGACAAAGTCAGCTCTCCCTAACCTCCTCCCCGACATCGGGCGCGCTGCTGTGAATAGGCTCCTCTGTATCGACTGACTCTGAGCTGATCATACAGAAAAAGCTGCTCTAACATCTAAAAGGTTGTATTAAAAAAATGTTACCTAAACAATATTGATTCCAAGCTAACAGTAAAAAAAAAAAAAATTGCTTATATAATTTAAAAACTAGAATATAGATTTTAAAAAAATATATACTACATTAGAAAACTTTTTAGGACAAACAGTCACATAAAATGGAGAGGTTGTTTTGTTTATTATCAGATCTAAACCATGAAGTCTTCGCCTGAATGTGCAAGTTTCTGTTAAAACAACAATTTGTCCTGTGGACTGTAAATTCAATTACTGTTTTTATTGGAATCACATTTTGCTTTGGAAACAATCATGCAGAAAAAGAACCGGTAACTTAGACATCTTAAAAACATCTCAAAACAGGCAGGACTGTGAGAACAAATCAGTTATGGTAATTCTTCCACTGTGAACTGCAATGTTTTTCAAATCCATTTCCATATTTTTAATTAACACCTAGTTAAAAAAAAAAATCTTACTGTAGGTCATTTTAATCACAAATGGGAAAACAAATTTACTTTATCAGAAAATTGACTAGACAGTATTTTAAGGACTTATTTTTCATGTTTTTATCATCCAAATTAAGTTATTAACATACGTTTTCCAATTTGGGAGTGCAGAAGTAAGCCAATTTTTCTTTTGAATTTCAGGGTTAGGCAGCTTTCTGTTACCTCTGTGTGAAAGTAGCCTATTGTAACACCAGAATATTTCATCAGTACACACGAAAACACATCAAAGCTATCAGTGTTACAACTGCATTTCTACATAACTTGAATCTGAAGTATTCTAGCCATAGTCTTTTAGTCAAAACATATCATTACTTCCTTATACCATACTTAAATTTCATACTCCATTGTAAACAGGCTCCCTTTATTGCAGCACATTCTCATAACTCTGTTTATACTGGATCTCAGCTTGAAAGTTGGGGTTAGTTTTAACTCTATCTTATACATAATATTGTCATTCATATTAACTGAAAACGCAGCTTTGAATATGGGCAGGGTTAGCCCAGTCAACACAAGAGTTAAACAGAGCTTTTATTTCAGCATAGCTTGGCTTGGTGGGTGATATGAAAACTATTACGTTTCCCCTTGGTTAGCTGCCAAAGCCAACCACACCTTGGATAATGTGAGGTTGTTTTTGAGTAGGTAGCATCTCCTTACAATCTATCTCCTCCCACTTTGACTTGGAAAGTTTCTGAGAAAAGGAGTCATTTCTGTTGGGGCATGAAATAGTTTCTAGTGAGAAAGCATATAAATCTCATTCTGCTTTGACTTGTTAGGAAGCTCATAGCAAATCATATAATCAAATGTAGACATTTCAACATTTGTTTAAGCAAAATAATTTCTCTCCAAAGAACAAAATGCACACCACTCATATAGCTCCTTATTCCTTATAAACTCTGATTTTACTTCATCTTCTAGAAAATTACCGCAAACAAAGGTAACAAGCCCAATATAAATCAGAGATTTGCTCAAAGGGGATTTCCACAAGCATACAGAATTTTAACGCAAGCCAGGATTGCATGGAAACATTTAGAACTTTGAATTAACACTGAACTGAAATTCTTGACTCACTTACAGAGAATGTGACATTTAAATGTTTTTCAGCACTATTTGTTGACCTACATGGATTTCTAAGCAAATACAAGTCAAAGAATTTGTTACTGGCATACTTACACGCTACCTAACATTCATATCATTCCAACTACCAAATTCCAACATTTCTGTATCAGTTATATGTCAAACACTCTGAAAAGTTTAAGGTTCACCTGAGTAAGAGTGCTGCCTACAGTTATGTAAGGGGAAAAAAGGTTCATTTACACCAATCACACTTTGCTTTAGTAATATCCTTAATTACACCAGTTTAACATTGTAAATGAGCTTGAATTATCTTTCTTGTTAGCATTACCACGGTATTGAAAAAACTGCAAGAATTTCCAAGTGGGCCCATACATGAATATGAAGGGTACTGGGTTCAGCTACACTCTATGTGTTTTTCCCTCATCCCCTGTATTTACTGTGTTCTACAAGAATAGGTGCAAAAACTGTGATCGCAAAGTCTAAACACTGTGTGCCTGAGTCAAGGATGATACATCTGTGATGGTCATATTTTAATGTGGAAAAGGAAATGATGCAATGATGTCAAAGGGATTTATTTATTTATTCATCCTAGCCACACCTTTTCCCTGTCAGCTTTCCTAAGTATCACAGCAGCACTGTAAGTACTCAAAGGCAACCAACGCCAAACAGCAGCACCTTCTCCTAAGAACATACAGCTCTATCCAGATAGTTGATAGTGCCCACTCTGCAGGAGCCCTCATTTGGTCTGACCTCAGAAGGAACATCAGGAACACCACGTGCCTGGACTGCCAAGCACAAAAGTTGAAGAGGGTGGAAAAATCACTAAAAGCTGGCAAAACTCAGCTGGCAGTAGAGATAAGGGGGTATATAGAGACATGGAACTAAACTGGTCCTGTGTAAGAGAGACACACTTAATGTGCAGAAACTTATTCAGTGCACAGGGCAGGGCCAGAGTGGACAAATGGATCCACTGTTACCACTCTGGGAGCAGAATCCAATGCTGAACATTCATTATTCCAATTTTGAATTTCTTTTCATCCCCAATTGCCATGAAGCAGCTGAAAGTCCAGCATGGCCTCCACCAGTGCCTATTCTTACCTAACCAAGATTTTAACTAGCTTTTCCAAAAGAATTCGTAACCCAAAGATCACAGCAAAGATAGCACTATTGAAGGCTTCTGGATATGGTCCCTCTTCACTTCTTTATCCATATCGTACTGCTTCCCTCTGCTAATCACTTGTTCCACCTAGGCAAAATGTCATGTATCCTATCTCCTCCTTCTATATGATTATTTTTATTTTTACATTTGGCAGAATGTAACACAGCTCTCACCATTGCTCCCAGGTTAGTGGTTTTATGTTGGCCAGAAATATTTACTTACGCACCATAATACTTTCAACAGCTGACAGAATCCATCTTTGTGTGTATACATACTTGTCTGTAATCGCTAATTGTTGTTTGGAAGGGCTAGGGCGAAAGAAAGAAAAAAAAAGCGCAAAAAACATAATCACAACAAATGGCCTTTCAAGCAGGAATCATTAACATGACTTTAAGAAAAGAAACAAAGAACACAACAACAACCAAAAAAAAACCCCAACACCCTTCTTGTCCAACATTATAGACAAATTTCAGTCTTAGTCCTCTGATTCTGCACACTCTGTTTCCATATTTAAACATTGACTGGTTTAAGTGCTCTTTGCAGGTATTCATTAAATCATTCATACACCCTAATAAATCTTGCTGGATGCACAGCTCCATGTGGAAGAAATAAAGCTAAATAAAAGGAGATACTTTTAAAAAACTTGGCCCCAAAACCACAGACAGGTTATTTTTATTTGATAACAACTAGTTTTGCAGAAATATTTGTCTAAATTGTAAATTAGTCTCAAAGCAACATCCTACATCATTGAAAGACTCCACAGTGTTCTTGTAACACAAGTGACAGCCAACAGCCAATTGAAACACTTCAAGTGGATTTTTTAAGCCTTAAAATTATTAAAATTGTTGATTTAAAATAATTATATTTCAACCCGTGTTTTACCAGTTCTCTCCCCACCTCCGCTGATTTTAATTTTCTCACTTGTCAGCATCTCCTGGCAGCGAGAAGAAGAAAGACCTCAAACCTTTGCTGACTGCTTTACACACAATCTGATTTCTATAAATTAGAAGCTGCTGATGGGGAAGCAGACAGCAATACACTTTGATCAAGATACACATCTTGATCTCTTTTATCATTTATTTTTTTAAACAATAATATTACAACAAAAAAAAATCACCATACAAGCTTTTCGATCAAAGTGTGTCACTGTCTGCTTCCCAGTCAACGTACTGCCAGTGAATTGGCAAGGTGCCCAGGAAGAGCAGGCAGCAGCTGGTGGATTTGATTACCATCTGCATATCCGCTGATGTACGACATATTATGTCTCCACCTAGTGGGCAACTGCACTCAACAGGAAATTCAAAAACGGGTTGGAGTCTACTTCCGTTGAAGACAGAAGGAGCTTTGCTGGAATTCCACCAGTAGAACTGGGCTCTAAGGCTGTGTCACATTGGAAATCATCTAAAACAAGAAAAGCACCGAAGCCTTTTGATTTCTGCATTCTCCCAGCAAACTAACAAGTATTTCCTACACTCCTCAGCAGCCCAGAAGACTTACTGAGCACATTTTGAAAATGTAAAAGAGAGAAGAGGAAAAAGTTCATGAGAGCACGGATGCCATTAACATCCAGAGCTCCATAAATAAATAACAAGGAATGAGATAAAAATGCCAAGACAACATCTTTAAGAAGAACTAAACTACAGCATATTAAAGCATTACCTTGGCTCCTGGATAGCAAGACAGGCAAAATACTACATTAACTTTCTCATGCAGTTTCAGATATCACTCTCAACTTGCAAAACAGACTGAGTAGCAACAGGCAACAAAGGATAGGCAGAGCTGTTTTTCAGAAAAGTGCCATTGAAATCGTCCTTGGGAGACAGATTTTGGAATCCATGTGATTGTTTAAATAAAGGTGAAACTGAGGCGTAAGACAGTGCTGTGACAGCTCTCATCTGACAGACAGATGACTAGAACAAGTAGTTATTAAAAGACTAATTCTACCACAGTCATTATACCAACCTCCCTTCCATCGATTACCATCCTTTTTGACAACAACTCAGCTAGCAGTTTACTGACTGGACGTATTTTATGCACAGCCACCTAGAGTGAAAACTGCATTCTAATGAAGAACCATCAGTAGAGCAAAATGAAATAAAAACCAACAAGATCATACTATTGACTTTTTTTTTCCCCCCATCCACATATAGACTAAACCTAAATTCCCTTAGCTGGAGAAATCTTTTGAGATAACTCTCCAACACGGCATGATTACATTTCATTTAATGACTTCTCTGGGTGCATGATAGGTTCTAAAATAGCTCTTCTTTTTCTGAATATCTTTTAATAAAGTTGTTTTTTAAAGTGCGTTTTGATTTGACGCACCTAAACTGGTTACAGTAAAGCATTTTCTGCTCTTATCATATACTTCGTTGCATTTGAAGCAAGTTTATTACTCTATAAATAATTCATTCAAAGGAAATTCAGTTTAACAGTGCCTAATAGACACAATCACTTAAAGTAGCATGCTGGCAAATTTCAGCTTTAAATGAGAAGCTGATCTGTCTTCATATTAAAAAAAAACCTGCAACTTATCGGAAAAACAAACATCATTTGTGTGAAACTCAGGCATGAGCGCTTAAAAATGAAGTCAATACACACCAACAACTTTTGTGCCAGTTTATCATGTTGCTCATTTGTGATGGAAGAAGATGGGATTTGTTTCAATCTATTCTAATTCCCTTTATTTCAATAGAAACTACAAGAATTAGAAATGAATATTGTTCCCTCCACAATTTGCTGTGATAGAAGCTTTATTTTTCAGGTCAGCACTCTCCATTTTTGATTGCTCAATGGGAGTGCAACAATGGCTAAAAAAAGAAGGCTCTGAAATACTAGGAAATAGAAACTGCTGACTACCTGGTGAAGGAATAATGATTTATAATATATGAATAGGGGCAATAATTGGATAGCAGGCTGTACTCAAAAAAGCCTTAATTCACAGATCTTGACATCACAAAGTCATAATCCATCGATCTAGCATCAGAATGATGGATTATGACTTTTTAGGAACATGCAGGCATGTCAGCTTCATGAGCATTCCGGGAATTGTAGTCCAAATTGTTTTACTGAGGTCATTTGAACAATTTCAGTTCTTTGCAATAAAGCTGATGCAATAATATTTTGAAATGTGAAAGTTTTGTTGGATCCTTTTTTTTGTTTTCTTTTTTCTTTTTTTCCCCCTAACTCTAAAAACCCTCCAACCAAACAGTGCAGACTGCAATGACTTGTGACGGAAGAATACTTTCAAAATGACTTGAAGCCATATGCCATTTTCCTACAGAAATGAAAACAATTTTGAAAACCTAATTGGTTTTTACATCAAGAGAGTTTTGTATTTGAATTTGGAGAAGAAGAACGCAAGGTGCAAAGTAAGGAATTAATTACAATGATTCCTTTCAGGAAGGGCATTGACATTTACTATACACATTTCCCCTTGGACTACAGCAAAAGTATATTATTTTTGACCTCCAATTCCTTTATTTTTTGATCCTGAGTATCTCTTAAATTGTCACTACAAAATATAAAGTTATGATGTGAATTTAGATGTCATCTTTCATGACAGGAAATAGTAGTTTTTTGAAATGTGTGAATAAGTAGAGCTTGAAATGTATTCTTTCTTATAAATAAGCTTCTGACATATAAACTCAAAAAGGCAACTTGCTTGTTCAGTGAAATACTTTGAACTACACTTTTGTCATAAAAACAAACACAGGCTAAGGTAATTGCATTGAAAATTGAGTAAAGTTCCAGAGCTCCTTTCATTAAACATCATGTACTTATTTACAGCATAACGTAATTCATAAAATTTTATTACCAAATCTTCTTGTGGCATTTCCCCATTACAGTTCAGTAAAACCACCTACAAATTAACTACTGCTAATACAGACTTGTAGATTAATTCAATGGCTCAGACAAGAGTTCTTCAAAAATATGCTTTCTGCTCCAGACAGGTGTTGAGAATAAAAAGTAAAACCCATGTTAAAAATAAAATGACTGAATATTATCAGTATACAAACACACACACACATATATATTAGAAAAAAAAAAAGATAAAAGAAAAAAAGAAAAACAAACAAAAAACCCCACAAAAAACCTGTGACTTAATAACAGGGCTAAAGGGCAAAAGAAAGAAAAAATCAAAGCTGGATTGCTTATACCTGTATTTTATCCATAAACTCCTTTGTATCTCCATTTCTTTAGAAGCAGAGTTTCTTTCTGATTTTCCTCACTTTCTCCTTTCTTATGGGAAAACTGTTTTTAAAGAGTGCTTATTAATAAAAAGTACTTATGTCACACTTTCAAAATTTGTTCATTTTTTTTTGTGCATTCTAGGTCCAATCTCAGCCTTGATTGCAAACCAAACTACAACAACAATGACTGGGACAAAAGGAAGAGAAAAGGCAGCTGTGGAATTGCTGAACAAAATGAAAGTGAAAAATGATGCTTTTTTTACAATACAGAAGTAATTTACTTCGTTTTGACAACTAAATATGAAATGGCTAATAAAAATCACCACCATGTAACACACACTCCTTCCTCTTGACACATCTAATCTTCTTAGAGTCTTATATAAAGGGAACACATCTCTGAAAAGCAATCACTTCTTTAAAGAAGTCTCAAAGAGCAATAACTCCACACAACTGATCAAATGCAAGAGTACCTCATTTGATTAAATCTGTTGAGGAATTAACATTGGCAGGCTGCAATTACTAATTTGGAAGGCACTCAGGAGGACACCATTGCTCACAGTTTTCTGTTTTGTGCTTTATATGCTGGAGGTCAGGATATCAGTTTTGGATATTCTTTCAAAGCCTGTGGAGTAGTGCCCTAGCATCATCAAACCAGGTTAATTAGTTACTTCATTATCAAACAATTTTCTACCTGGATTTTCCTAGAATCACTCCTGACCCAGTATTAACCTAGGTCAACTCAACCAAGCTTATGAAATCAAATGAGACTTATGCTGGCACAGGCTGCTCAGAAAAACTGTGGATGGACCATCCCTGGAGGCATTCAAGGCCAGGTTGGATGGGGACCTGGGCAGACTGAGCTGGTGGGTGGCAACCAGCCCATTTCAGCGATTGGACCTAGGTGATCTTCAAGGTCCCTCCCACCCCTGAGCCAAACTATCATTTTATGAGACCACTTAAGGTGGCTAGAGCTTTTTTAAACTTTCCAGATCGAAGTATGAGTTTGGCCTTTAGGATCTCACATCAGGGAAGGAGGATGTCTGGTAATTTTTGTTTCTCCTGTTTCCTACTCTATTTTGGACCTCTGCAGTACTTCTGTACTTCTTTTCATGTTTTTAAAGTCGTTGTGCCCTCTCATTGTCTCAAATGACAAACTAATTTCATGTCCAATATGAAGGACCAATCAGAGGCTAACTTTCTGTCTTTAATGATGTGTACTTGAACCATGACCTTGAAGTGAAAGGCTGTGTAGGTCTTTAGCATTCCCTTGACACTCCTGGATCCTTTACTTGTCCATCCTATAAGCCAAACCTGTGTGCAAAAGGAACACTTACAATTTCTATTATGATCATTCTGCTGTGGCAGTACGCAGCTCTGGAAAAAATATGAATTATATAGTGCATGGGTTAGTAAAATTTAAATCAAGCAAATGTTTAATATTAAGCCATTTCATCTATTTCCAAAGTTAGGCAAATTTATTACAAAGTATTGAAATTGCACTTCAAGCCCTAAGGCTTGCAGTGTAGGAGCCTGCCTGATTAATGTAATTAAAGGAACAGCATAACTCAAAATTTATTAAAAATTAAATATATGTGGCCTTATTGTTTACCTCCAACTGACAGCATGATTTCTAGTTAAAAATTTGCATTGCTTACTATTTGACAAGCTGTTAAAGCATATCCCCTTTTCTCCTTCTGTGCATATGGCTAAAAGAACATAGGTTAAATGAAGCAATGGAAAAAATCTGGGAATTGTATTTTTGGTCACAGTGGCACTAAATTCACTGTTCTCAGTTTTACCGATAGCAGTTGATGCCAAAGAGGTGGAAAGCTCATGGCTGGAGGGCATCAAGCTGGGTAAGAAAATGCTTCCATGGACAGAATATTCTTCCCGTCCATGATCACTTCATGTCATATACTGTAGTTTTCAATCAGCCAAAACCCAGCTTGCAGGAGGCGCCGAGCTACATGTATCAGACTAAATAATGCTTAGCTTGTAATTGTAATAACGTTCATTGTTTGCAAAGCTGGTAAAGTTTACACTGCATAAAAATACTGTCTTGCACAGTGCTTGTGAGATATGCTTGAGAGCACATGGCTAACAAATGCTGGCTAGCATATGAAGGGATCTCAGAAGTCCAGGAGGTTGGCTTTAAGAGATGGAAATGTAATTTTCTTCCCTCTGGTAAAAACTTACATTTTTTTTTCCCTGCAAAAGTTGCCTGCATGACTCCATTCTCTCCTACAGTGATGCTGCATTTTATTTCAGCCAATGTACTGATCAACAGCCTCTCCCAGAATAGAAGTTTAAAGGAAATGAAAAAAATGAAAAGAAGTTGGCAAGTGTACTTATATATGCAAATTTCACATTAACACAGTTATGCTTTCAAAATTATGGCAACAGCAATAGAATTCTGCTGTTGTGATCACGGATAATCAAAGCAAGGAGGAAAAAAGCCAGCACTAAAATATTTTCAAAGGTATGAAAGTCTTTACTGTTGTGCAATTTACATTTACTTCTATTACTTGAAATTTCCTTTTGTCTGTGTGATTAGAATTTAAATGCTTCTGAAGTATATTAACAAATATAATTCCTGTTATATTGCAGAAATACTGTAGCAGTCCTCTCTTATGTTGAGAACTAAGTAAATTCCTTAATTTACTACTGAAATACTAAGCAAATTCAGTTAAAACATTTTGATTATGAACTCTTTGCTAAGGAATGAGCCATAAAGATGAACTAATACAGCACTTTTTACTCTGCTCACACATACACATACCACAAAGCCATTGCAATATTTTATACAACTGTAAAGATGGGACGCTTGCAAATTTGCAAGAACGCTTTCCCATTTAATCACCTACAGCTTGAGCACCAATTCTGCTATCAATACACACTAGGATAACATTGTGCATTTTTTGTATACCATCCCAGTAGGATCCCTGAAATCACTTGGAGTGCTGTGAATTCAAGATACACAAACGGTATTGTAAATCATAATAGCATACTCAGAATTTACAGCAGAGAGCAGTTAAAGATGCATAGGCATTAAAAACCTTCTCATAGGTGTCACATGATGAATTTATCCAAAGTTCTCCATCTCAACAATTCCTTTACTTTTCACATTCAAAATGTCTTTGCTGATTAGAAGTTACCGTTCCTTGAAGACTAAGTTCAAATCAATGTTATAATCACACTGGAGTCTCTGTACAACCTGTAATTCAATGATGTAAATTGGGTCTTAACTGGAGGCTGATTTTAAACCGTTAATGGGACCCCCAGGTAAAAATGAAGCTGCAATACCTTCACAGCACCACCACTGTTTATTGCAGCACTGGGCAAAACTTGGGTACTCTTAATGAGAACCTTTCTTTATTTCCCCAGCTATATTGATCTTCCTGGACTTGATGCATGTATAACATTCTACAAAGAAGGCCTTTTATACAACTAAACATCACAGACCAAAGTTTAGATAACATTCATGCTATCTTTTTTTAGTCTTCAGCCATTCTTCCTTAGTTAGTTTTGGCAGGAAGAGAAAGGGGAAAACAACAATTTTAAAAGCTGATCTCTATGTTTCTGTATACACTGGAGTTATTGGCACCTGATTAAGCAATTACTTTTGCATCTCAATTCGGTTGTATTCTAACAGATAAGTGCTAAGAAGGAAAGCTGGTTGTCCTTGTGATTGTTTATTCTCAACAAGACCAATCTGTGTTAGTCTGTGAAGTGCCAGCTGTATTAAACTGGCAAATCAGCACAAAAAAAATCCTAGCACCTAACGTACAGTCTTTAAACTTTCCTAATTCTTAAGTAAGCTTCCTTAACTCAGATTTTGACATTTTATTCTAATGCATACCGTTTCTTCCTTATTAGTGTTTGCAATGTTCCCTCCACTATGAGAGAAAATAATAATCCACAAGACAAGTTCTCATTTTATCTTGAACTTGTCACATATTAAGATTCTCCTACTCTGTCAGACTTGTAAGCTTGACTAATGTCTGTTGTTTGTACCCAAAATTAACAAACTCTATCCACGCTGTATGGTTTTTCAGTTGCTCTGATTTTGATTATACATAATAATTTGTAATTTAAATTAATATTTAATATTATATATATTATATTAATAATTTAAATTCACAGAAAGCGTGCCTTTGTAGCAATGTGTTTTCCTTGTCAGTTTTAAAGGCTTGGCTTTTACTGGCTGATACCAAAGCCCTGTTTTTTCAGCTCATTGCAAAGTTCCAGTAACGCCTGGACTGACCAATTACTTACAGTAATTTGATTATGCACCCTTTTTCTTTTATTATTTACCCACTTAACTGAGGACTGATCAGTTAGAGAGTCAATTAAATATGCTGCAATAAACCCAGTATGAATAAGAGCAGCAGGAACTGAAGTCAAACTAGCAACTGATAAGAAACAGGGAGATAAGGCTGAAATCTTGTTTTTAACTTCTCTTATTTTTCTTGTGCGTTGCTATGCCAGGGTTCCAAACAGAAGGATATTACTCTAACATTCAGTAATTCAGAGAGCTGAATTTGCAAGCACAGCAGGGAGGGACAAAAGATAAAAACTTTGCAGTGGCAAAGTGAGCTACATTTGCTCCTCTACTTCTATCCTGACAATTTCTTGATTTGTCAAACAACATTTGATTAAACAGAAACAAACATGACTGCACTTCATCAATAGACTCAAGGGGTCATTCCCAAAATAGACAGAAACATAAAGATTTTTTTAGAAATCCCATGGGCTTCACCACAGTGCAAAACTGGTAGGAATTAAAGAAAAGAAAAAAGAAGAAAGAAAGAAAAAGACAAGTCAGCAACCGAGCCTCTAGCTATTAGTTGCTTTTAACCTATGCCTAGAGGGATAACAATAATGCTAAAATTGATAAAAGTCTCCAGCAACAAGCTTTAAGTCAGGGTAAAATCTTTAAGCACTCATTTGAAATACAGTTGTTACAGGTAATTTAACATTTCTCCAAATCTAAGTCTTTAGCTTCATCCTAACTCCTGGAGAGCACAAAAAGCTGGCAAAGCATCTTTCTTAGAACAAAAGAAAATCATTACGAGTCCTAAATGTACAACAGATAGTGATGAAAATGATGAATGGATGCCATGAATACAAAATGAACACAAAGAAAAACTCTGAGAGGATCTTAGGCAGATATTCAAACCATAATAAATTCTATGGAACACTCCTATCATTCCTCAATTTTATTAAAACAAGAGCAATATATGTAGTTTACAGACTTGGTTGCAAGGTATCTTTATTCACATCACACAACATTCAGTGAGTCTAAAGGATATAAACCCAAATTCCTGTCTGTTAGTGTCTGAAACTTCCCCCACAGCCCTGATCATGTCAAAATTCAAGCTTTCTCAAGCACAGGATGTTTTCACAACTCTGAGACCATATTTGGAAAGCCCTGCTCTAAATGAAGCATGCAACATTCATCTTTATCACTTAGAATCTATGCCATTGCCTTAGACTGTTTTCATGAGCCAAATCTGATATATAATGTCAAAATAAACTACTGAGCAATTGCAAAGAAGATATTGCTACTTCTGTACAGAGCTACAGTAAAAGTTTTACCAAGTACATGGATTCTAACTTGAAGAAAACAGAGCATTAGCATGCAATACTTGCAAGATGCCCTCTGTACTGAAAGTAGTAACAGTATTTTCTGAAAGATGTTTTAATAGTATGGTTAGACCTTCCTATAGAAGAAATAAAAAAGATCAGAAGTGCCACTTGTTAGGAAAAAAAAAATAAAATAAGAAAACAGTAAATTCATAGAAATACCACCTTAGCATCTTAAGGCCAGCTAGAGACGCTGCCCATTTTTATAAGCAAGCAAAAGCAAAAAACAGGTACAAAACGGTTAAGCATTCCTCCTGAGCTGTTCTAAGTTAGTCAAGAGGACAGTCAAGATGACTTGGCTACTGAATTTCCAACAATGCAATGGGAAGTCAAAGCACAAAATGCTGCAGATCATACTCTTAATCGTAAAACACTCCTAAAGACTCCAGCTGCTGGCTTTCCAAGATGCCCTGAGGACATACAGTGTAGTCTACCTGTCCAATGCTGTTTTACTGAGTGCAGTATCTGGAAGTACATAATGAGGTCTTAGTTTCTTTAAGAAAACAGTGGATCAGTGGAAGACCCATAAAACATGAGGTTAAGAAAATTACAAATATCATTAAAACCTATCTCCTAAAACAGTGGAACAAGAAACAGGGAAACTCAGTGAGCTGGAGCTGGTCATCAGCCCCACTGCAGAAGAGGAACAGAAGGTCAAAACATCTCCCTCCCCCATCATTAACAACCTATCCATGAGTCCTGTTTCAGTTTCAAATGACAAAAAACAAAACCAGCAGAGGAACTTGGTCATGTCCTCTGTCTTTGCTTGTGGCCCCCTTAACTCTTCTCTGCATAGCTGCACACAGGCTACCTCTGCTCAGGCTTGTGACTATGCTCATATTTACATTTTCCCTTTAGGTCCCCAGTAGGTACAAGGAAAGAAGGACATGAGAAAGGCTCTAAGCCAAGGTATATGGCTCTCTCTCCTGAACCATCTGGCAGTTTCTTTCCATATTTTCAATGCCCTATGATGATGTTGCAGTGTATTTGGCCCTTCGTGAAAGAATCAGACATTACATTGTATAAAGTCTGTCTCTTTGCTGAATGTCTTCCCCATTTGAATCCTAATGAAAACATTCTGATTGATTACCCTGAACCTAAGCGGTGCCAGAAGTCTTCCACAAGCCTCATATGTTACAAACAACAAATAAATACATATGTTGAAGAAAACAGTTGCTTTGTTAATGTTCTATTTACACAGCTGGGATCTTGGGAATTTTATCTATCTGTATATTCAGTAGGCAAGAGAGATTAATGTAAAGTGCCAGTTGGTAAGAGGAAAAAAAAAAAAAACAAACCCTAGAAAAAGAAGGCTCCCCCTAATCTGTCTTTCTCGGCTCCATTCCCCATGCACCCGCATGCCTCCCCCGTAACCACAAAGTACGAAGTAACTGGAGAGGATTCTGCACAGACAGATGTAATTTATAACAAAGACAGGAAAAGGCAACCCTAACTCAGAGCTTGCTGCCCTTCCTATAAAGTTCACCTCCTTACCAAGAAAAAGCAGAGAATAATTTGTTTGGTTTCTGTACTCAACTCCTTTTTTTCTTTTATTGTAAGAAGTTTCCATTGTCCTTTTATGTTTTGATTATTGAGTAAGTTTAAAGACTTGCCAAATAGCCCAAGATTGTTAACAGACCACCACTATTTAACTTTGAATGCTTTAAAAAAATAAAGGCAGAGTTCACATTAATATTCTATGCCCTCATTTTATTTATTATCTTTTCTTTGATACTTAAACAATTTTCCTAGCTGAGGTTTATTAAATGTAAGCCTAAGTAGCAATATAAGTTACCTCACATATGAACCGCACAGCCAATAAAACTCAGCTTTCTAATTAGTAACACTGCGTTTTGCCGAGGGTAGCATATTTATAGGAAATTGAAGGATCATTTTATGAATTAAATATTCAAATACATTGGAACCAATGTTTAGTTAAAATTCTTCATATTGTATCTTATGACAAGTAATAAAATTAAAGGTGAAAGTAGAAGACTTCAAATGCACCAGAAAGTTTTGTATAAAAGGAACTTTAAATGTCTTTAAAACTTATCTGTTATTTAGACTGAATACATTCATCTTCTCATAAAACCAACCAAAAGGATAAAAAGTTATTAAAATGTGTATTGATTATAAATCATCTCAGTAAGGAAATGCCACACTATTTATTTATACGAATGAAGTCACAATTGTATTCATAACATAAGGTCACAAGATGTATGCATTTGATACATACAGACGCACCCATGGGGATACATTCCCATGGAATATTACGTTACTTGTCCATTCCACAGATACTTTTAAGAGCATGATTTAATCTTTAAGATGATGAAAACCTGGAGATGAAAGTAGTGGGTGCAAAAATAGTTGTGCGCTGCAATGTAACCCTATGGATTTCTACCCACCAGTTAATAGAAAGTGATACTGAAAAACTGGGAAACATGGGAAACTGCTCCAACAAACCAGTCACCAGTGTCTTCACAATGGACCATCAGGTATCCAAATGATACCTGTCTGTCCTCAGGCACTTTGCTTAAGCACTTTAAAATTTGCCCAAGTCCACATTTCAGCCAATCGCATTGCCTTACATTTACATACCTAGAAATACTGATCTATAAATATTTTTTAACATGTTATAGTCTCACAACACAGCAATTAGTATTCTGGATCTTAAAACACTCTGATAAGAAAAAAAAAACAAAAAAACCACCAAAATTCCTACTTGGCCTGCATTCCAGCAAATAAATACGCCATTATTGCTGCGATCAGAACGATGAATGTTAACATCCACATACACAGAGAAATCAAGTCACTTTCTAAATAATTTTTAAAAACTCCACACAGCACATCTGTGTATATGTAAATCCCTGCACAGTTCCAGAAATGTTTCACCACCAGCAATTTAAGGTTTTTTCCTCTCTCTCCTATTTAACATCATACAATCAAAAATGCAATGCTCCGACTACTATACAGCTGAAACAAAAATGATAAGCCTTAAATCCACATATACATATTTTCTCTGGTTTCTTCAGCTTTTCATCCTCCAGAGTGACAAGCAGTGTGACCTCAGTCAATTCCCAGTTTAACTCTACGTATATGAATAGATCCACCAAAACTAAATTTTACGAGTACTCAAAAAGAGGTATTTGTGTATCTTCAGTGCTGGTAACTGAGTACAGCAAATTCAGTCTTTGTAAAACAAGAGTTTTCTAATGTGCAAGATATGCTTAAAATATTTCAAGTAATAATGCATACAATCCCAACAGACTTCACTTTTCATTCAGTGTAATCACAAGACCTTCAAGATCCCTCTGGTTATTGCCATAGCAAAATTCAAGATCAAAGGACCGAATCTCAGTTATTTTTGTCACCAAAAACCACTGGCTCTCCAGCAGCTTATTTCAGTAATCAGGTCTCTGGTACGACCCACTTCTGTAACGGACATCAAAAATTTTCCCTCAGACATCAAAAGCCCAAGTACCAGTTCACTAGATTTAAACATTCATAATTGTAACATAATAAACCTACTCCTGGAGCTGTAGTTTTCATCTTCATTGTAGTAAAGGCTTGAGGGACAATTTTTTAAGGAAAAAATAAATAAGGACATGGAAATTAAAGAAAAATGGGATACAACATGATGTGGGTTTATAAAAGCTACGTGATGCCAGACTGATTTCAGAGTTTACTTAATATGATAATATATTTTCTAGACAAAAAGAATGTGTGAGACACGAATGCATGGGAGACAAGGAATATCATACAGATGGGACTGAATGACCTTGAAGAATATTCACTCTTGCATTTAATGAGAAATTGTGAGGTGACACTGTTGGGGCACAATTTTTAAAAATCTGCAGTGCACTGAGAGTACCTCAGCTGGAAAACACAGTGATAAAGGAAAAGCAGAATAGCAGATCTACGACAAGAGAACCACATGATACAGTTATGAAATGTGTGACTGATTCTAGGACACATGTAGATTATTCCCAAAGAGAAGAAAGCAGTATTATCATTGTACAGGGTCTTGCTTTTATCTCAGCAACAATACTATGTGCAGTTTGGTCACTTATGCTCAAACAAAACTAATTTAAAGTAGAACAATTACAGAAAATGACCAACGGGATGACTAAAGGCTGCTGTGTACATAAGAATGCATATAACAAAAAGCCCATCTTAAAAACAGAGATTAGAGAAGACTGGCTTTTCAAATTTAGCTAAATGAAGGCTGACAATAAGATTGCTGCCTCTTTATATGCTAGAAAAATAAACACTGTGAACCGTACAAGATCTAAAGGTCAATACTGGCACAAATTGGCACATGGATAAGTACATATAAGCCTGTTGTGAATACATTTAGATTGGAAATTAAAAATTTTAGAATCATTACAGCAATCAGGCTCCAGAGCAGTTTTCTAACTGGAATAGCAGAGACAAAAAAAGTTAACTTCTTAAGCTTGATTTAGAAACATTTCTGAGGAGGATTATATATGTTTGCCTATGAGAAGGCAGCAATAGATCTGAAAATCACAGAGGTCCTTTCCAGTAGTATGCTCTTATTTCCTTTGAACTAGTCTTGATATCTTTGCTATGCTAATATTTACAAAACAAAGCTACAGTAAATCAGCTCGGTGGTTTTTAAGCATTACAAATATTTGAAACCTTCGAGCTTTAAAAAGCACACACTCTATTAGCTGGGGAATGGGTCTCTCTAGTGTGAACTGATACTCACAGAAATGTTCTGGTTTCATACATCCTTGAAATAGAGTTCTCAAGAAATCACTGAGCAAATTTGTTTAAAAAAATGATTGGTTAACCAAACTAAATGTGCAACACCAAATGAGAATTATATATCAAAGCGAAGCCCCAGACTTCAGGACTTTCGCCGTGAAGAAAGCTTAATTTGCTTTCAAATAGTATATAGTTTCAAATAGCTCTTCCTATTCATGGAAGGGATTTTGGTTCAAACTTAAAACCCAGGAGGTAATAACAACAGCAACAAAAACCAATCAACAAACAAGAATTAAAAAAGAAAAATCCCAACCAATCAACCAAACAAAATAAAACCCACCCACATTTGTGTAAGGACTAGACATATTCCAAAAGCTTAATGTTTCAGAAACTAAGAGTACATGGAAAGACAGCATTAATGGAAACTGTTTTGGAGCTGTAAGTACAGGGGATGATACTTAGTGACTGCTATAATACTGAGTCTGCACTGCCATTAAACTTAATCTTCAATATTTTTATTGCAACCTGACCCACTATGACATCTCTAAAGAAAATTACATTGTACACTACTACTTCAAGAAGTCAAACTTAGCTAGTCATCTGGGCCATAAAATAGCAGATTACTCCATCAGGCTGGCTAAAGCAGCCAGGAATAAAACTAGATTTACCAACCACATTATTTTTATTAGGAAATGTTTCAAAGCAGACATAATCCCAGAAGACCTTAGACTCATTCCATCCAAAAATACACAATGGAGAGCAGCAAAAAAACATGAACTGCAGTATAAGATACAATTTGTAAATCTAGAAAAAAAAAAAGAAAAAAAAGAAAGAAAAAAGAAAAAGAAAAAAAGGGCAGCAATGCCTCACCCTATCAAAGCAAAATAAACTAGCTGGAAATAGAAAATAATAAAAACTTCTACAAAATTAATGCATTAACAATTTAAACATTTGTTAGAAGATCTGACGTGTTAATGGGTGTTGCTCCATTGAATCCCTGCACATCAAGATTTAGTCTGTACTCTGTTTTCTTTCTTTGAATTTGCAGGCTAATATAAGAGCACTAAAATCACAGCTAGAGGGCAAAACCTCCAGAAAGGATAAAAGGTAGAAACATTATTTTTAAAAATAGCATTCCTTAAGATCTGTGGTATGTTAGTCCTACATGCATTTTAATTTGGTTACAGTCACAGCCTCACTAAAGCTGTTTCTCTTCTGTTGTCCTTCTAAATGTAGGGAACCACTCATAATAGTAACAAAGCAAACAAACAAAAATAAGCACTGAATTTGCTTGGCAATCTTAACACATCTTATTATCTTCCTGTACCGTTGTATTTTCTAACTGGTATATGTGCATATGTAATATATAGGTCTTTGTAGATCTGGAGTGAATGAGAAGTAAGGGATTTGATAGCTGGAAATGCAATTTTAAATTTTAAAGACTGCCAAACTAGGTTAGATTTATGATGTGTGTTTTATCATCTAAGTAAGCCTTCATTTCTTTCAGTGTTAACCTTTTTTTTTTCCTAGGCAGTATGATCACCTCAGGCAGTTTGATTTAAAGGCTTTAGCCTATGCAGAAATATATTTAAATTAGCCAATCATTTGTTCCTTTTTTTTTTTCCTTTTTTTTTTTTTTTTTTTTTAAGATTTAAATACTGCCTGTATTTCACAAAGTTGGCTTTATTATGCTAGCTGCATCAAACTCAGAATATTAATCAGACTATGAAGCTCCACTAATTATGTTCCATATTTAAGTAACTTAGATTTTGTTAAGTGGCAAGCCCATAGATATTGTATGCATAATCTAACTCAGTTTTGAGTCATTTCCCTTTTCTTGTCTGATTTTATTCTACAGGAAACGACAGGGTCATTTGGAAATAAATGCAGTGAAAGATCAAAAAGGAAATCTGATTGAGAACACTGTATAATTGCCCACACCAGAGAAAAAATAAAATTCAATGGGCGTATAATCCATTGCTACAAGATTTATCTGGAAAACACATACCATGGCTTCTATGAAAGGATATTCATTACAACACTAAGGATTGCTTTTATTTGCTGTAGCTGAATCTCTTGTAAAGATGTAGGTCTTCATATTCGGCTAGTGGGCTTTTATTCAGTAGGTAATATGTTCAGCACACATGGAACACAAATTGCTAAAGCAAGCCATCTCAGTTGGAGCAAATCTTGTCTCCAAGTCATCACTTGCAAAATAAGAAAGTACTGATTAAGCTTTTAGAATACAATGCTGCTTCTGATTTGGGCAAATGTGGTCATTACAATTTACTGCCTCTCATTCCAAAAGAACAGCTTTTATTGCTGAAGGTAATGTTAGCAGCAGTGAGTTTAGGAGTTAGAAAACATCCAGCTGTTTGCTATGGTATGTCTACAGAGGCTTTATTTTTATTTATTTATTCTAAAATGGTGATCTACATAGCAAGACAACAGTCAACCTTTCATCACAGATTTATCATCTACTTTTAGCACACAGATTTCCCCGACAAATCTCCAGTCCCTTCTGCTTGCTGAGCACATGCACTGCAGAGCACATGACTCCAGGCGTGCTCCTGCTGTAGCCATGTGCATCAAACCACATCTGACCCTCTAACTTGTCAGGCTTTGACCTCTTCATCTAAGGGACTGGAAAACTAGAAGATAACTCTCCTTTTTCACGGATAAGTATTTCTACAGAAAGAGAGCTTTGAGTCTATGCTGGGTTCAACACTCATCACATTTTAGCATATTAAACAAGACCAGATAATTCCATAAATTTGTATAAATTTGTGTAGTTTTGAAGTGCTAAACTGTAACTAGTTGAAGAACAATATTTTATATATATATTATATAATATGAAATAAACTCTGTACATATATAAGTATTGATCATCTTGGATGTTACATGGTGGCTGGACAAATTAAAAGAGTCTCCATGATGGGACTCAAAATACAAAACAGTTTAAACCAAACTGATGTATAGGTGAAAAAAAAAAGCACAAAAGCCAGAAGAGAGCAGCAGCTAAAAATTGTCATGAAGGTTTCTGTAACAGTTTTATTTAAATTGGGCTTCTTCCTTTATGGATTACCACCAAAATCCTTCACAGAAACATATTTCTGCTGTTCCATAGTGGAAGCTCTACCCTCAGTAGAGGTGGTACTTCCAACTGGGCAGAGTAGTAATTTTCTATAGCTTCAAAACTGTACCACTGTATGCAGATCGTAAACAGTGAGAAAAGAATATCTACAACTGATACCTTGCACAGATTTACTCAAGGCATTATGTAATCAAAGCCTCATTAAAAATCTATCAATTGGAAAGCTCTAGTCAACCATCAGTCTTTTTAGCTAACAAAACTAAGCAACCTTAGCAGCACAATGTTGAAGTCCTGCTCTACTTGCTTAATGAGTTTTGCTGATGATTTCAGGAAAGCGAGAATTTTGAGCCACTTTACAAATAACCTCAGAATAAGTCACACGTAAAACAAAGCTATTTTAAAAGTGACATCGGAAGAAATTATTCTCCATTGTTTATAGATCCAATCCACTAGCTAAATGTGCAAAAAGAAAAAAACCAAAACATTTTCCAATGTGCTAACTTAACTTTGCTATGAACCAAAAGGCTAAAATATGTGCCAAAAAAGAAATTACACTACCATACCTCTCAGAGCAACCACTTGTCTCCTAAATTACGAATGTAAATTCTTTTTGATGTATGGTAACATATATCATCAAAATGCACCATCAGACTAAAGGAAGGTGCATTTGATGAACTGAACCTGTCTGTTTGATTTAAGACCACATCCTGAGTCAACACATTTTTTTGTGCATTTTTTCACTACGCAGTTATAAAATATGACAAAGTTTACAGTCAAGCCAATTCACTGTTAACACTGTTCTCAAAATGCAGGATTTCTAGCTGGCTTGTTTCTCTATACTGAGTATATTTAGCTGTTGGTGACCAATGTGGATAAATAAATATGGATAAATTGTGGATACATAAATATCAAGACTGTGGTCAGACTCACGCTTGGTACACAAACTTTTCTGATTTTGATTGCTGATTACAACATAGAGTCAGACTCATGCATTGCTAATTCAAATGACACGCACTAACTTAAATACATATCCACAAAAGTATTGCTGATTTAATACAACACTTTAACCAAGCATTGCATTTACACTTTTTTGAAATTCAAAATTAATTTTGAATTTGAGGATCAAAACATCTTACTTACATTCTTTAATCAGCCATTTTACGTTAGTAATGAAGTAATGTTGACATGAAGTTGCTTTGAGCAATACAAAACATATGCCAGAGCGCATTCATTAAATAACTCTACATAATGAATTCCATCTATATAAATGATTTACCTCATAACTTATCACATGTTCCTCTTTACGACCGTAGAAGAGATGTGCATACAATTTATAGAGTCGAAGTAAGCTGGAAAAGAAGGGAAAAAGTAACACTAGTACAGCTGTAAATTTCTAGAAGGTCAATTTTACTTAAAATTTTGTTACACTAAAAGTCACTCTCCAAAACAGTCACACTCCAAATGTTAGGAAGAGGTAAGAGGTTGGTTAACTTCAGCAAACCTTTGTTTAACTTCAGCTATAATATGCAGTGTATTTAATTTATGGGATTTACTTTTAGATTGCAGTAGGAAATACAGTACAATACATCTGCTTTCTTTTACCAAATCTAACTCTGAGAACACTAAGTTCTTAGAAAAAAAGTAATTTCTGCAACACATATTACCAGGATACTCATGCCTTTAATATCAGCGATGGTGAACAAGCAGGAAACAAAGCCAAATGACCTCACAGATTTTGGGCTGCTAGTCCAGCAATCAAGTTTGATGTTGTAAGACCAAAATGAGAAAGAGTGGAAGCATTTATTCTCTCAAGATCATATTTCAAAATCAGTGTATAATTTTCTTAAAGAAAAGCTAGAAAAACAGATTGACATACTGCAGTTTTGCATATTACACCAGAAGTAACAAAGCAGACCATCTCAGTGGCCTAAAATACTTATTTTCCTTAAAACATATATGGCTCTCCATTTCACGCTTTAAATATTACTCGTTTTCTTTCCTTGTGATCAATGATATGGTATGATTTTAATCAAAGGCTCACTTTCTCACAGTCCATCTGTTACAATTACTTTTTTCTCTTAAAATCACAATGCAGAACTTCTGGCTTCTCTCACGTCATTCTGACATATGATTTAAAACACAGCTCTACAATTTCACAGCAAGTTCAGGTTGAAGAATGATCCTAAATTTATCACACTCCTCTGATATACCCATGAAGGATATGGCAAGGTTTTCATAGAATGTCAGTCACTGGTTCCTACGCTTTGTGGCTAAGGATAGGTCACAAGCTCATTTAGGTTTTTTTTCCCCAAGAGAGTCAGTATGGCTTTTTCTAGCCAGCATGGCAATACCTCGGTGTTCAACACTTGCAAGTCCACATCTGGAACACTGAGGCATGTTTTCAATTGGGTTTTGACTAGATGGCCTCCATACGTCCTCTTCAACCTGAATATCTCTATTAGTCTGTGCAAGTAACTATTACAACATGTGCAATTACCTAAGGACACTGCTGCTAGATACTAGATACTCTTCAAAGTCATCTCTCAAAAGCAGGGCAATGCTCTGCTTCTCCAGTCCTTTGGTCCGCAAGGTAACTGCCAGTACAGAGACAGCACACACACACACTGACAGCCCCTCGTCAGAGGATGTCTACCAACATTTTTAAACCTATGCTTTTATCTGAATACTTTTAGAGAAGCTCCTCCCTGCTTTGCTGTACGTATCTTGAATAGAGTGCCAGAATAATCCTGGCTTGGTCAGGAATATATGTGGATTTCAAATTTTATTGGGAGCATAAGTATGATGTTCAAATACAATGTTTTCAAGTTTTTCAGTTCTTTTTTTCTCTTTTAAAAGATCAAAGCCAATCTCGTGATAGGTGCAGAACTTGCTAGAAAAAATATACTCTTTACAGTAAGATTTCTACAGTAAATTTACCACAATCCAAGTAGTTCTAAAAGTTATCACAAAATCCTGGTCAAGGTACTATAAGTAGAAGCACTGGAGGAAGAGCAGGTAGAAATCTCCAAGTCAACAATAAGTGTTTTGAAGCATTTGTTAACTACAAAATAGCTAAGCTTTTTTGGGGGTGAAATACTTCAGAAATATACTATTGAAAATGCACTTTCACATTGAAAATGTGTTTACAGTACCCCATCTAGCCACAAAACTAATCCTGGGCCGTTCCTCAACATGTGATGGTCCCTGAGGCTCTTACGGAACCAGCCCCTGCAGCTGCCACCCTGGCTGTCTGCCCCACACCACTGGGGCTCTTCCATCACCCTGCAGCCATGCACCCAGCACAAGTGATAGCAAGGCTGGATCAGCCTGTGCAAGCAGAGAGAGAGGCTGCTGTGCTGGGACGTGGGTGTCTGAAACCCAATCCTGGCTCTGGAAGGAAATGAGAAAACCACCTGGGGGAGTCTGTGTTCAGCACACGCCACTTTAGCTGAGGGTCGTTCCCTGAGTTACCTTTACTTACACGGTGCTGCCAGCCACTATCACAGTACCACAAAGCGCTGCAGACCAGAGATCATTTGCTCTAATGTAAGCAGTGCTGAAGAGCCAACTAAAGGACAGCAGTGGTTCTTGAAGCCATTGAGCAGCTCAGAATTCAGAGTGCATAGGTGGCATTGCCTTCCTCTCTCACATGACAGTTACACATTTTGCAGCACAGTTAGTTAAACGCATCCATGAAACTTTCAAATACATTACTTCCCAAATGGGTGCAGACATTTTTCAACATATGTACAGATGCATTTCTTAATTCTGTGTGAAGTATTATGGCAGCCTCATTGAACATTTGGCTCTCTAAGAGCCATATAAAAGTTTTATTCTCCAGTTGCATTTAATGCAGCCAATTAGCATTTCTGAAAAAACAAATTTGATCACTAACTTTAAGAAATTTGGCTACCATAAACTGCAAGTTACTTTCCCGCAACCCAAAACACACAGGTAATTAAGTTGCTATGGTATTTGCCATTTCATTTGCAGTACATATTTACTGTAGTATTTCACCCAATAATTCCTGCCATGTTTCAGTGGAAATACAAGAATTTGATTATGAATTATGTTTGTGTGGAAATGACTCTGATAAAGTAATGAAGATATGTGTATCCTTGCACTCACATGCCTATTAGTGGCAAAAATCTAATAGGGATTCTTTGAAAAAGACAAAGAAAAAAATAAATAAATTATGAATATCACAGACATACAAGAAATAAGATCCATGTATTTCAAGTCGTACTGACAGAACCTAACATTTTTAAATGAGTTCTTTTATTTATTCCAGTGCCTTGGAAAGAAGCCAGATTGAGAGCAGCTGAAAATAGTATTTTCCCTTAGACTTTCTAACTGCGTTATCATATTCTTTATGGACTGTGTTGCATGTAGAGATAATTCACACTATTTCAAAAATATAAATTTTGGCTTTTGGTGCTTCTGAATTTACTTTTATTTTTTTTAAACAACTCTGTTTTGTCCTGGCCCTCTTAATTCTATATAAATGAGAGAATTCCTCCCTTTAATGCCCTTTAAATCAAATCACATTGAATATACATCAGTATTTATTTTAAAACCATAGTGTAGTTTTCTTTTTTCTATGTTGAATTCTATAAAATGCTTTCTTTTTATTTGCATCTGTTATGAACAATGAAGAGCCTTTGCCAATATTTTCAGCAATTAAATAAAAAATATTTTACTCATGCAAAGTAAGATCCTTAAGAATAGAACTTCTTATGATGTCATACGAGAATATGAAGGTGATTAATGATGACATATTTTCCTAGCTCCAATGCTTCCTGAAAGAAAATGTCAAGAGCTATGATGATGTGTGTTTGCTGCAGGATACAAGATAAAAAGATGATAACTGTCACCTTCCACCAAACCTGAAGGTATCATTAGTGTTGCTACACAGTTTGTGCCGATGTGATTAAGCATTTGTCCCCATTTCCATTATAAATCCCATGGGTTTATAGCTCACCTGTAAAAATGTGATCTGAACTAAAACATGTCATACTATCTTGAGTAGAAGAAAGCTATAGACTTATCATTTTAAATTATAGGAAAAAAAAAGTGAAGAACAAGAAAAAAATGCTGAAGTAATACATTAATTTGAGTTCTATTACAACTCAGTCAACTGAGTTCATCAAGTTCAAAATATAATCGTATAAAAATCATGCTGATTCAGTTTCTCTTTAGAAAAAAAAAGAATTCAAATGACTCAAATAACAGATTTAAGTGGATATACACAGTACATTTCATAGTTTGTGCACATATATATGTATGTCTATATCCATAACCTTGCAACGGCATGTACTTCTGATAAATTGAGCAGTTTAAACACCGTATCACGTCTAGTAGCCAGAATACTGCTGCTGCTAAAATATTGCATCCTGATTGTATTCTTGTTGACTTAATACATCAGCAGCAGTAGGATGTAATTCTATTCCAGGATGAAATTCTTGAGCCCATGAAGGACTTATTTAGGGATAAGGTCTCTTTTAATAGATAATCTATGCAAGAGTCATAGAGATCCTATCTGGAAATAACATTTGTTTCAAATAAATATACAAAAGGCACAGACAGGAAAGGAGAAGTAGAAGAAGTTGAGTGAGACTTGGCTTAAATGCCAATTTTCCTTTTAGTTTAGGGTTCGTACTTGGCAGGACGTTGCTTTGCCTTGATATAGAAATTTGACATTTAAAAAGATGCTCTCATTTCATATGGGAAAATCCTGAAGTTCTTTTTACTCTTCATGAAAAAAACCCACCAACCTAAATGTTGCTAACAAGAACAAAAAGCCATGAACAGAGCACCACCTCTCAGCTCAGGAAATGGACTAAATGGCTATAATACAATATGATGCATAAACAAATATTACAGTGATATCTTTTCTATTTTCCATCTTTTCTTGGCTGCAGATGGTCATGGGTAATACAATAGGTTGAGGGACCATTCTGTTCACTCTGTACTGAAAATGGCAGCATATTATTATAGTCACTTACCTAACCATTGTACTTCAAAGAATAAAAGTTTATATATATTCTACATTTTTCTTTTTGGTTATACTAGAGGTAAGAGTTTATATGGAGAGATGCATGATTGACTACTCTCTAACCATTCTTTTCTTCATAATTACCACCAATGATTTCTGAATTTATATATTTTTCTGTGTCTGTTTAACAACTGACATTTGTCACGAAATCTCTTCATGTAGACAATGGACTTAGGCTAACTTTGAAATTCAATATTTTTTCTACTCATACTGATTTATCACAGCTTTAATTCCATAAAGTACGGAACTTTAAGCCAGATAACAAGTTCACTACAACTAACGAGACCACCAAAATACTGAAAGTTGTAAATGAGATCTAGGATATTATTCAGCTGGTTGGTACCCAAAATTAAACAGCTTTAAAAGCAATAATAGTCTCTATAGATTGCTCTCCCCTTTCCTTTAAATCACTCAAATCAAACCTCAGATCAAATATTTTCAGCACAATCCTGTATCAAGACATTGAGCCTAAAGTGTGAATTTTTCATTCTTTTCCACTTTTCAAGTTTTGTGTGTGCAGCATATTGGCACACGATGAAAATATTCAATTAAACAATTTTGATTTATTTTATCATCAGATTTTCCACAACATTAAATCACTTGGATAAGAAACAATATACCGTGGAGTAGTACCTGATATTCATGAAATCAATGACTGCTTTGGCTTGCTCAGTGTTGAAGGCATCCAAGTCATCACTTCTTTCTGAATTAGTTTCTCCTATTCCAGACATTGCTTTTCCAAGTTCCCTTATGTTATCTTCTAAGCTCATATGTCTGTCTGCAAAATAATTCCAAGGAACAAAAAAAAAAAAAACCAACAACCCAAGTATAAACATAATAGTATCTTTTAAATTATATTCCGAAATGCAAGCAGTTATATTATGAGCCACATGACAACTTAACAGCAGTCAAACATTTTTGTCTGTTGTTATTATTCTTATCAATAAATGAATTAAAATTCCAGCACAAAATCACTGGTGGATCCTTGTGATAGATGTTTAAGATGTAAGAGGTTGATCTTTCATGCATGCAGAGACAACCACAGACAGATGATGTAAATTCAAGATATATTTACTACAATATAGTAACATTCTTTAAAATTAACTATTCTTTTTGTACAGTACAATATTGTTCTTCTGACTATATTCCTTACTGTAGAAAACAGTAATATAGGAATAGATTATTTAAAAGGGTAGTGAATTTTTAAATACTTGCAGTCATAATTCATTAAATACGAATATGCCTAATCTTTGTGCTCCATCATTTGCACCTCTCAAAATAGATAATTACCTTACAGTTCTAACTTGAAAATCAAAACCAAATGCTAAAACAGTTAGGAACTAAAATTTATATCCTTTTGATAAAATGCCTTGGCAAAAATCTTGAAATACATCAGTGTTTGCTGATGCTTCTGTTTAAAGATTAAGGATTCATTTTTCTGATTTGTGTACAGTGTATACCATCACAATAAATAAATAAATAAATAAGTTACAATCACAATTTAACTGTTCTTTTTAGGTCTAAAACATCTAGAATAGAAGAAGGGGAAATGTCAGATTTATTTTCCTTATTGCTTTAATTCTCTACTGGTCTGCTCCCTCCTTCTTTGTACAGAAAATAGATTTAAAAACTTACAAGATTCTGTTTTTTATAGTTTTGCACTTTGGTGGTACAGCAATCAAAACCCTGAAAAATTCACCTCAGTTTTCATTAACTGAGACAGCAGAATATAACTAGGAAGAAAAACAGAGAATGCAAAGGAAATGGAAACTAATCCACTGAAAATGAGAAAAAGAACCAGAACTATCACAATTAGTAAAGCCAGATAACAAGACCACGAGATGTCACAGTATGTAAGCTCAGATCCCTTCTCCAGCTAGTCAAAGTATTTTCTTTCTTTGTACAATTGATTTTCAAGCCCAACTGCTTCTCTCAGGAAGGCTTTCACATCTGTGAAGTAAAGAACACTTTATCCTCAGTGCATGGAAGGTAGAGCAAATCACGTTAGTAGTTCATCTGGGCCCAGTTTTCAGTCCCTATCCTGTCCTTCTTTCTCCCTAAGCAACCCTTTTACATGCAGCAAAGATCCCTTGTCTCTCAAACTCTTTCTCTCCACCCAATCAACCAACACCTTAAGTTCTAGACATCAGTTTTCTTTTCTCCGTTCCCAGCCTTAAATGAGTTTCCACTACCATCCTTATCTAAATCCATTCTTTCTGTTCCATGCTATTATGTTCAAATGAGCTTAAATTTCCAGGCTGCTTGAGTACATTGTAGCAAAGGGAAAGAAAAAGGCCATTAATTTAGAATACATTAGCATTTCACTGTTAGTTGCACCAGCTGAGAGCAGTAAACTAAGGAAACTCATCTCAGCCCTGGGTGGTCTACAGTATACTTTGTAAAATAGATGATTTGAAGAAATTTTATGAGGAAAAAAATATTAGAAGCCTCTTGTAAGCACTTACAAACTGTATATTCTTTCCCTAGAACCCATGTATCTTAGCTAAATGGGAATGGATTTTCAGAGGCCAGTAAAAACCAAATTCATAACACTTCCTTGCCAAACCTTTACACTTTGAAGTGTAGTGGTATTTGAGCTGTTTAGGAAAATAAATAAATGCATACATACACAAATAACCAATCTCAAAATAATGCATTACTTTTCTGGGAAGTCTCAGCCTTGTCTTGAAGCCCACTAAACAGCTCCGAGGCAGTCACTGCCATGGAAAATTTCAGCTCAAAGACCTACAGATCTGCCAGACTAAAGATCCTGAAAAATGTCAGTTATCTTTAATAATCCATCGTGTTACCAGCCAGTCTAGTACACATGCATTGCAGTCTCATAAAACTAAATTGTGATGTGTTCCCATTAATCTCCATTGTTATATTAATATAGCTAGCACATGTTAAGATACTTTCTCATTGGAGACAGGAAGGATGACTGGAATTCCAATGATCATAAAGCATATACATATTCTGTCAAAATTCCAAGAAGAGAAGGTTCTCGAATTAAACTACAATGAAAGAGTATAACAACTATTAAGGGCTTGATATTAAGTATTCATCTTTTCTTTGAATGGATCCACTCAGTCCTTTCACTTTTCCTTTGGGATGGACTCTTCTCAACATAATCACCTTCAAAGTGAATATAAAGTAAGCGCTGTGATCTCAGAAAAAGGGATTTTGAGAGGAAGCTGCTACAATTTTTTTCTGGCTGTTTTGTTCCCACCAGACCCAAGATACAGGCTTTTTTGCAGATTTCCTCATAGCCACAAGAGCTAAAACTCCTTCCATTGTAATTTTTCAACTTCAGCAGTGATGACAGTATACTTCCCTCATCATTCTTTAGTTAACCCATACATTTTGTGCCCGAAGTGCAGAATTTGCCATATAGAAATCTGCCAGAGAGTTGACCTCCAAGGATAAAATACATATTATTCACCAGGTGTAATTCTATAGCATGTACTGATATCTCAAACAGCAGAGAAATGTGCCCAAGGCTATGGTGAGTCAGTCACTGAGAGAGCTGGAACTGGAATTTAGATGTTCCTTGCTCTCGCTCTACTGCAATTATTATTTATTTTAACAAGCCAATGATGAGGCCTTTTCAAGACCTTCCCTTTTTATAGCACAACACTGTACAAAGATTGAGAGGCATTCTGCTCAACAGACTATAGTCCTCTCAAAGTTTAATGTCTTTTTTCGGAGAATTATTATCAAGTACGAGGTACAGTATTCAAGAGGAAAACAAATCACTTTACAAATACCTGCAGTTAAAAAACACTTTATTGAAACGACTGGAAAGCATTCTACTTTTTTACCTACTACTTCAGGTGTATTTATTTTATAACTTTTAATTATACCTACCACGGAGGTTCTCCAACAGGAAGTTTAAGAGATCCATAAATTGTAACATCTGCATGACACTGAAATTCTTTTCTTTAGCCCAACAAAATCCCGCAGTATAATAATCTAGCAGAATAACTTCTATCAAAGATGTCTGTAATTCTTTTAAATTCAGATACTCCGTCAGCCTTCTGAAAGAGATATCAGAGTAAAACAGCAGAGTTTCTACTTGTAAACTTTCCAAATTTAACATATGATTACATATCTATTATGACCATATTACATGTATACATATACATATTTTCCAGGAACTCTGCTTCATCAGTTAATAGATATGAACACTGTTGACCAGAAGGAAAAAAAACACACAACTGAAATAACTAAATAAGCAACTACAGATTTCAACAGACAGTAATTAAAAGTGAAGATATGACTTATGAAATAAAAATAAAGAGATGAACAAAAACCAAAGAGATGCATGAAAAATGTACGCAAAAAGAAAAGTGTTTGTTGAGGACAGGATTTGGTGAATGAAATAGCACAATTAGTCACACACTCTTGTTTTGAGATAAGCTTATAGTATTAAAAAGATCTTGTTTCCCTTCAATCATTATTTTTTTTATGCAGATTGTGAAGAAAAAATATATTTTAGAAATAAGATAAATAATATAAAATTACTTAAAGCACCTAACATATTTAGGAACTTGTACTCCACTTTCACAATTGTCAAAGCATTTAGGATGAGCCTCATCCTATTTTTCTGGTCAACCCTGGAAGTTTTTCCACCTACTTAATAGAAGCAATGATTAGAGAAAAATGCATTCCTTTCTAGGAGAGCATGCTGCTGTTGACAAATTTATGTTGCTCTGTTCAATTGTGGAATTAACTATGTCTTTTATAGTAATTCTATGCCTTTTTCCGTATGAAGAGATTATAGAGGATCAAGGCTAGGACTTCAGTTTGCAATTCTTCCAGTGTGACTTAAGCTACATTTCAGATAGTGAAGTTCTGCATCAGAGCAGCCTTCAGTTTCTTAGCAATACCTGACAACACAGGTGCCAGCTATGATCACAGTTTTTCCTTCCATGTAAGAGTGTTTTCATTCCTACTTCTCATTCCTTCCTAATAACAACATTAATCTCAGACCTACTTATAAGGAACTTAGTTTTTCAGTGTTTTCATCAGGCCAGTAGAGATACGCTGTCAAATCAAATCACTTTTGTTGTTGTTTTTTAATTAAAGCCTGAATAGCTAAGAAAGTAAAGCACATAATCCAATCAGTTTTGTTTAAAAACATGTATTCTTTTGTTCTGCATAACAAATTTGTACGGCTGTACGCATGCAAGCTGGTTAAAAACACTTAACTATGTACAGAAATAGAAGTGGAACACGGCCAGCTGAACTTTCCAAGGTTTGAAAGAGTCCATATCCTTTCTTTCTGAAGCCCCTGCCAACTCTGTGTTTTCATAATCAGAGCTTCTCAGGGATTTAGATCTTCTGTGATGCTGCTAACAATGCCAGAACTCAGCTTTTCAACATTCTGCAAGGCATGTCACTGACAACAGTATCTATAAATGATCAGGAAATTATGGGTGACTTAAATTTCTTAGTTAAATTGATTGCTATTTCTTCCTCCATGGAAGGCTCTCAAATCCTACGGAGTACAAAATTTTGATATGTGGGAACACAAGACTTCAAAAATCTCATACTAAATCAGATAATTTCTTCCGATTTTCCAGCCTTAGCTGTGGCCTCCAAATTGCCCTTTTGTATAGAAATGATGCACTGTGATAAACTAACAAAATCTCAGTTCTAGTGTTAAAGACTATATAAAATACCCCAGAACTATTATTTTCCATTTGATGCAGCACATACTTCATGATTCACTTCTATAGTGTGTATATAAATAAATACACATCTTCACGTGATCAGCTGAGACAAAAAAAGGAACATATGATCCTTCAGTACTTTCCTTTTTAATCTTAATGAGAAGTTTTCACAATAAATTGTGTCACTAAATACATTTCAGACTCCTGTGAGTTGTACCCTTCAGCCATCTCTGAAGAAATGGGTCATCAGTCAAGAGAAAATAATAAATAAATTAAAAAATCTTATTGTTTGTAGGGAAAAATTATTTTTCCAGTTTTCTTAAAAAAAAAAAAAAAAAAAAAAGTCCCATCAGGAACAGATTTTTTTTCATTAAAACAGAGGAAGGTTATATTTTGAGAATAATATTTTAATCTCTCAAACATTCTATGAATTTGGACAGTGTGGTTCTGTTGTTTTCCTTTGTTCCTTCCCCTAAAACCCATTAAGAACATCAGCCGTTTACTTTCAATTCATTAAGAATGTGCCAGTGGAGACGAGCGTTCCTGAATTATTTGGGCACTTCTGGAAATCCCATCCTAAAAATATAAGTCTAAGGTTTCAGGCTGAACTTGGGCCTCCTAAATTTAGCTCTCAATGAGCATTACTAAGAAGAGAGAGTGTTGCTACAGTGAAGACAACGTGGGCTTACTTCAGAAGTCTTTGGCTGCCTCCTATTTCCCCAGTGCACCATAACAGCTACCTACCTCTTAACATTTCCATCCCTTTCTAAACTTTTAAAACCTGTTATTTTTCAGTAGCTCATATTAAAGCACCCTAAATGCTTTAGCAAAAGACTTAACCAAGTGAGACTTATGCTAAAGCTCAGTATTGGCCTGTGCTTATTTACATCTTAGTATTTCATTTACAGAATATTTAAAAGAATGTGAACCCACAAACCACAACAGTGTGAAGTACCTATCAATTAAAAAAAAAAAAAAAAGGTAGAAAAATCAAAAGATACGGGAAACACACTAAAACAAAGTAGATCTGAGATCAGTGACATTTCTTCCCACTTTTCATGAAACATTTAAAATCACAAATGATTTAAATTGAACAATTAATGTGATAACTATCAAAAAATAAATCTAACAATTTGTATACAGATTTTATTTCATGGAAACGTTAACGCTAGTATTGTCACAGCTGCCACTTACCTCATAATTCCTTCTATGTCTTCTTCTGACAAAGCAGTAATTTGGGAAAGAGAAAGAAAGTTATGATTAATCTTCCTTCCATCTACAGCATCCTGATCTTGGTCTTCTTCCTACACACACATACATATATATGAGTATAGCTTTGAAAGTTGTATTTAATTATGTCAGTAACTTATCTAAATAACATTTTGATTTTGAGGAAGTAGGCAAGGGATTAATTCAACAAATGCCAAAAACGTAACACAGCTATAATTATACAGTGGCAACAAAATGCCCTAAAACATTTTCACTAGGCAGATAGTGCTAGGCAGATATATGGAAAATAATATTTATATCTTAACTTCATGTGGGAATGTACTTCAATCTTGTTCTGTTCACAATATGCCACTAACTTGTAAGCGAAAACAACGGGAATGTAAAAATACAAAACTGTCCAAGAATTTAGATTTGACAGGTATAGAATCACCAAGGCTGGAAAAGACCCACAGGATCACCCAGTCCAACCATCACCCATCACCAGTAGTTCTCACTAAACCACAACCCTCAACACAACACCCAAATGTTCCTTTAACACCTCCATGGTCGGTGACTCCACCACCTCCCTGGGCAGCCCATTCCAGTGCCTTTAGTGCAGTACTTCCAGTACTTTAGTACAGTAATTAAATGTACACTCAGTTTATGCTTAAGGCATTATGGGCACGCATGCACATTACCATACTATTTGACCTTGCCCCTGTACTTCTTGATAGCACTTTGGGAATTTATTGCCCACATTTCCTCCTTCTTTAAACCAAGAAAGTCCAAATGCAACACGATGATGCACACAGAAGAATCTGAGAGTAATGTTTCAGAGAAGGTATGTGTATCCACAGAACAGGAAGCAGTTCCTTGTAGGAAATACAATGGTATGCATGTTACATAGGAAAACAAACTGACCTTGAAAAAACTATGCAGTGGTCTTCTAAATAATATTTGACCACACTTGATTTAGTGTGTGTCTCTGGCCAAAATCACTCCATCATGGGCTTTGGTAAGAAATCTATGAAATATATAAAAAACTGGAAAACATAACTCTTTTGTAACATTTAGGTAATGGAATGGGTGTCAAAACACATTATAAAATCATCATCTATAAAAATATTCAAAGCTACATTTGACATCTATCTGTTGGACAATCTCTAGGCTGTTAAAATGAGATGTTGCTGATAATGATTATCAGTAGCTATTTAAAGAAGAACCAATTATACTCAGACACAATCCTAGCAAAGCTCACAACTAAGTATAGCACCATTTTAACAACTTTAACTAAGTCCTGCTGAGATTTGAATATTATATAAAAGGAACACAATCCAAAAGTGTTCTCAAGTTTTAAGAAGGAACTGCTATGAGAAATGACTTTTCACCAAATGCTTGTATCCAAGCAGGGTTTATCATCAGTCTATATAGAAGGACAAAAAGATGAGTGAAAAATTTAGCTGCAACATAAAGCACAAGGAATAGAGGTTAATGGTTTGGAGCCTGCCTGGATGACGGTTACAAATCTGGGTAAAACCCCCAAAATTATTAACTCACTGGAAGTGCATTTTTACACCTGTGGGGCTTTACAGAGGGACAGCAAAATGAAGCCTGAACATTTCTACATCAGCTTGAAAAAGAAGTGGAAGATTTCCTTACATGAGCTGATTTTAGACTGAAAAGCATTGTTCTGGGCTAATCGTCTACTAAATCCAGCACTGGTCAAGGACAGCCCCCAAATAAAGCTACACTACTCCCCCTGCTGCTGCCGAACTGCAAAATATACCTAAAACTCCGGGACAAGCTGAATTACATCCAAGGCTGGTGAAACAAGACACAGAGCAGCCAATATGAGAGTTAGTGTACAGACTAGTTTTTCTCTCTAATTAATCACAAGTACTATCCCATGCACTTTAGCATTAAAAGTTATCATTTCTAACTGCAAAGAAGCTCGTTTCAGATAGAATGCCTCATCAGAACAACAAGAACCAAGTAAACGAAGGCTTCCTTCAGAGAGTTTGGAACATGGTGCTAGTTTGTTTTCATTAGCAATAATTTGTGCAGTATAAAAAACAACACGTTTGCAGTCAGCAATATTGATATAACTAAGTTGCATGTTCCAGCTAGGAAAGCATGAATAAGTAGCTCAACATAGTAACATACTATTATTGAAAGATGGTTTAGAATAATTAGGAAAAATAGGAATGCTGCACTGAAGTGACTGTAGGTGTTACAAATCCATTGAAAAATGGATTTTTTAGAAGCAGCGAGAGCAGAAATAAAAGAATAATTAATACTGATTCTTAGGAAATTGAATTAATACAAGTTCATCTCTTTTTCTCAGGATGTCCAATCCATAGGATACAATACTATATCTTTTTGCACCATTATATAAGCAACAAACGAACAACAAACGGGTTGGTCAGTTAAAACCTTACTGACCACAGGGTTATCATTTCACAGCAATCACCACAGACAGAAAGTATAAGATGATGCATTTGGCACTATCAAAGAAAATAAAAAGGTTAAGAAAGTTCAAGACATGCTGTTTGTGAGAGCCTCTCATCCACACCTATCAGCGAGATGTGGGCAGAGTTGACAAGGGGGACTGAGCAAAGAAAAAGACATTTCTAACCCCTGCACCCCACATCTCCAACATTCAAAGCCACATTCATAACCCAGTAGTACAGGCTCACCAGAAGTCTTTTTTTTTCCCCTCCCAGTCCTTATGTTTGTGCTCTAAGCATCAAGTTAGCAGGCAAAAAGTTGAATATTCTGAAAAGGAAAATATATGGATTTCCAGAATCCATACAAACTATTCCTCACTGATTCTTAAAAGGCATCAGCCCATATTCATCATGTCAGAAAATGCTCATCCAAAAGGTAATTTCCTCCTGTCTGCAGCTGGCTTACCATAGCATGAAGCTTTCCCACCTACACTATACCAGTAAGCTGGGCACACTTAACATGCTTTCACTAAGGCTCGTCTTTGAATTACAAACAAAAAAAGGACCTTTAGGTCTTTGCTAAAGTCTTAGCATATACTGCTGTATTGTAGCAATATATGAAGTATTTAAGATTACAAATAAACATCTTTTTAAAAACCCACATACATTATACACAGTCTTCTACGATTCCTTTCAAAACAGTGAAAGACTTCAGCCTTGGAAACACATTATTTATCCAACTAAAGTTTGTGGTTGAAACTTAAGAGAGACTCAAGATATTGTAACTCAGTATTGCAGATGAAGCTCTGTAATCTGCACATCAAAATCCATCACTTCACACGGCAAGGTGAAAGCTCACTGTACGTTTCACCACCTACTCTCTGTAACTATTCCATAGCAACAACATCCCTCATGTTCTTAATTTTCAGGGTGCATTTCTGTCACTGCTGTCCATAGGAAGCGCAGCTATCACATAATATCAGTTATAAAGGACTGATGAGGAACTGTGGGAGTGAAATCACATTATTCAGAAGAGAAATTTTTAAAATCAGAAGCATCTCTGTAATTAAAAAGAAAATTAAAATAAAAGTAGTGAAAGACCTGAAGTCACTTGAATGATCCTGCATTCATGGAAAAATTCTTTTGGGGCAGAACATCACCCCCACTTAAAGTTTATCACCATTGTGATGAAATACTGCTTTGTCTTTTGATGGCAAAATGTCTTTAACCACCACAGAAAAATCAGAGGGAAACTGTTTTTTTGTATGTTCAGTGATGCAATGATGAATTTACCTTTCCTTTGACTGTTAAAAGCTGTGATTGACTGAGACAATCCAAGGTGATTTCATTCTGATAACACTATCCTCCTGAGTTGGGGGGTGGGGAGGAAATAACCTAAAAAACCCTTTACCAAAACATACTTCCAGCAATAGACTTAACACATGTAAATATAGACTGCTACAAGAGAATTATTTGTTCCCTTTATCCTCTATTTCCCTTCAAATAATTTTTAGCTGTTCTGAATGTATAATATATTTCTAGCTGTTCAATACGTCACTCCAAGTGCTTTGGGCACCTCTTGTCAACATCATCAAATCCAAATACCACATCAGACATTTTAAAACAAAAGAACAAGATCCTCCTTGAATTCTTCAGCCAACGTTTACAACTCACTGTGAAACAGAAAGTAACAACAGCAAACAATCCCAGCGAGCTGCAAAAAGCTTTGTGTTTGGGTGGGGAAGAATTCTAAATATAACCACTCCAGCATATGTAGTTTTGGTGAGGGCCTCTCCAGGGCGGTAAGACATTGAAACACAAAAATGGAAATTAGCAATAGAGTTCCTGTACGGAAGCAGGCTTGTCCTTTGGGATGAGACCTCTGCTCTGGCTGAAGCTGTTAGTTATTTGCATCTGTTTGAAAATACAACAATGTGCTTTGCAAAATCTTGACTTTCAAAAACATATTCACAAAAGAATGCCTTGCCAGCTCTCTCAAATTATATCAGCTACCTGAAGTGTAAGGAATGAGATCCTCCTGCCCTCACCCCAGGGAAATGAAACTGGACTAAACTCTGCTGCCACAGACAGACAGTTGCCGGTACTGAGCTGGTTCATTTAAAGCTGGCTCAGCTGCCTCAGCCTGAGAGATACTGCTGACAGCAGTACAGATGTATCCTGAAACAGTGTTGTATATCAGTTACAACTTTAATCAAAATGGGGATAAAAAAAAAAAAATAGCAACACAGGCTGTTATTTGTATTATTACATGCATTTTGTTATCAAGCTGTCAAATACTTCAGCAGAAGCAGAAAATCTTGAAGCTGTCTACCTAAATGGTTAAGGCAGAAACAGAAATGCATTCACTGTTCCTATATGTTAAAAAACAACAACAAACACACACACAAACCGTCACCAACAAAACAGACAACAAAAAAACGAACCACTTGTTTGCTCCCATCATGGGAAGCTAAAATCAATAGTTCCTATTTTAGTCATAGTGTTTGTTTTGTTGTCAAACAAATGAGGAAATACACAACAGCATCACTAATTTCAATGGCATTCAAGAAGAAATGTGCAGACATACCAAATGCAAAAAATAATACCTATATGGGAGGACTATTATAAACAACAGAGGCTGATTATGTCAACAGTAGATAAATACATCTCAGAAAAGATGTGCAATCCAAGTGCCCAGGTAAGCAAGTGACCAAATTTACTACGGCATTAGACTTTACTAATGCTTTCACTGCTGCAGACTACTAAATGGAACAAAAAGCATATTTTTTTAGAAGAAAGGAGCAGCAGGAACTGCTAAGGTCAGCCTGCAGGCTTTGTAATGTGCTTTCTGCTGAAGTCTGAGATGTTATAAAAATATTTTAATTCAAAAGGACTTTTCTCAAGATTTAAGAGGCAAATATAACAACAGTGGCAAAGTAACAGGTTTGCTATGGCTTACGTACAGAACGTGCTAGCTTCAGTCAAAACTGAAAGCTATATAATAATAATAATAATGATGCACAAATCCACAGAGTTTGCAATAACAATAAGTCACAGGGGATAGCAGGAATTATCAGAGAGGATCCTTTTACAAAGCCATGAAGTAATAAAGAGGAAAATTTCAGTGCTGCTTTTCAAATCATGGAATCAAAGAACCATAGAATTGTTCAAGTTGGAAAAGACCTTAAAGATCGCAAAGTCCAACTACAACCTGACCATAGTGCCCTAACAACCCTCTGCTAAACCCTGTCCCTGAGCCTTTGGGCAGCCTGACCTTCCCCACACAGCACACCCTGAAGCCTTTTGCTCACCACAATATTTACAGGCAACACTAATAGAAAGAATACACTAAGAACCACTTGTGTTTCTCGTAAAATGTTTGAATAATGCATTCTACACAGAAGAAGATTCATTTATTTCAGGAAACCTAAATATTAAGCTTTTGTGCCAGCAGTTGCTATGGCAGCATCATGCCAACAGACACACGTGGGCCCAGGAAGGGCCCTGGCTGGTTTCACACAGGTGTCCCTCTCTCTGCTATGTCTCTTTTGTGACAGGGTAACGCAGAAACACACACACTGCCTTCCTTTATCCTCCAAAAGCATTTTAACGTTGGCCCTTTCATTTTAAGATTCCAGGAGCTTAGTGAAGACACTTAAATTCAATTAAAAGATGAAGCAGAAGCAAGACAAAGAAACAAGAGGGGCTGGGAGCTGGCGAGGTAAAACTCAAGGAGCGAGGGTACCTTCCCCGCCGTCGCCATGCTGCCCGGCTCGGCGTCCCGTCACCCAGGGAACGGGGCGGGCCCCGAAGCTCCGCCCGCACGGCCCCGGCCTCTGCTCTCGGGCCTCCGGGCGCCATCTTAGCGCCCCCACTGCACCTGCGTCACAAGAGTCTCAGACCTGCCATTGCCCACCATGACTGATATCTGACATTCAACTCCTCTTCCTGCACAACAGTGACCCGTATAACGCATACACACCAATCCTGCTTCCAAAAGGAATCCATTGGAATGTGGATCCTGCAGTGTTCTATAGAATTATTCATAGTATTTTACAGAAGCGCAGAGCCCACACTGTGAATTCCTGCAATTTGTGCCATGCTCTGTAGCTGACAACCGTACAGCTGCAGTTACTTCCCCTTTTACTGTGTATATAAATCTAACCAAATAAGAACATTATTCAGAGCTGCAAGCACCACACGCAGTAAGGTGTAAAAACTGGGGAATTAACTGTGATGTTTGGATGCAGTATAACATTGTATATGTTCATACTGATAGTCTAGTCACTAACAGGTAGAGTTTGGATTTAACCCCACATTTCTCTGACATTGAAAATATGCACTGACTTCCACAAGCATTTTTAATGTCAAAATATAGCGGCTAAAACTCCTTAAAAGGAACTACCTCCATTTCTCTTATTCAGCATTAAAAGACTTAGGTCTGGACTGTATTCTTTCGTACACAAAACCCACACTGGACAAGTTCATTGATGCTGAGCACTGATGGAAGCCCAGCACACGTTTCCAGCGTTAAGCTCCTAAACTTCCTACTTTCATTTTAAATATTTAGATAGAATTATAAAGATTAGATATAGGAATAAAAGAGACACCAACAAAAAAGAATCAAAGGTAGCATTAAGCTGTTCATTCTAATTTAAGATGACTCTTTTATGTTTATAAAACTCACATTTGTATGCAAGTGTGAGTATTTAAGGCAGCTCATTTTTGTTTCCTTCAAATTCAAGACTTGTAAGTACAACAGAAGTAGTGGTCTTGAAAGTCTGATGTGGTCCTTTTTTACCACGAGTAGTCATGATAGATTTTCAGATTGCTGATGGTCACAGACACTTCAGGTCACAGGAGAAGAAAAGCTCCTCTGTGTAGCTGTGTTATATGAAAAAGTTCTTTGAAAGTGGCTGTTCCAGCATTTATAATTTAAACAGTCCATATTGGAAAGCGTACCCTTACAAAACATTACATAGTAAGAGCTCTTCTACTTATCTGAGGAGCAACCAGAGTTCAAGTTTCTGAGATTGTTTTGCCAAGGCTAGTATCACCCAGCACAGGAGTATCCCGGGCGCACACTTTCCACCTCTTCCTTCCGTCTTTGATTAAGCCTCTTCAGCTCACAGTGCCTGGCTCTATTAAGGATAACCACATGGCCTACTTGCATTCAGCCCTGACAGCAAGTTGGTGAAGAGCTGGTTGCTCTCCTTCACTTTTGTCAGGTTATTTTGCTAATGATGCTGTGAAGCATTCTATCTTCCTAGACAGACTTTCTTGTTCAGTTTATCAGGGAGCAGACTCACCTGGATCACAAAGTTCCATATTGTAAGGGGAGGAGAGGTCACAGCTTCACACTAAATATTGCAGGGCTTTGTTGATGGTAGGCCATTTTCACCTGGGGGAAAAAAAAACAAGCCAGCAATAGCAACAGGGTTCCACAATACTCCACTAAGTCCCTCACAGTTCTAACCAAGTTGATTGTTTGATGTAATTATTTTTATTTTTTAGTAGTTTGCAGAAGTCTTTGGATTTCAGCAGAAGATGAAGTTTATGTGGAATTCAGGAAAATGAATGAATTTGCAGAATACTTATTTTAAAACATAAAGTTTTTGTAAACTCCGTGCATATTCACACATCCTCTTAGTGATGGAGGTCTTAGGAAACATTCAATTGCAAACACATTTTCACGTGCATCACTAAGCACAGTAATTACACGTAGGCAAATTCAGGATGAAAAGCAGATGGGAATTCCTATTGGAGCCTTGCTTGTTACGTTAGATGGGCATATGGCTCCCCTTGCTGCCACCTCTCATGACAACAAATTGCTTGAATTCTTGCCCTGTGAGACAAGGATTAAAAAAAAACCAAAACACAGGCATGCACGGAGATCTTGCACACAGTATTTGAGTTTGACTGCCTTGGTAACAAATGTATAATTTGTGAAAGCAGCAGTACATTAGCGTTACATGGCTCTTAATAATGAATTGTGCGTTACTGGATATAGGTGCATTAACGTGGCAATTAATCACCCTCTCCTGACTCCTTTATAACATCCATCACAGGCATTTTATCCAGGGAACAGTATTCCCTCTAGGTGATGTGCTTTTGTTTTACATACTGTATATTTTCAGAAATAAATAAATAAATAAAATTCAGGGCATGATTCTGTACTAGAAATAGAGGCACATAAATCCTTTGTCGTCTGAGAAACTTGTTTCTAAAACAAAAAAGGTAATTCTGCCCTTTCTCAGGCAATGTCTAATTAAAGGAACTGTGGTAACAACTACAAGAGGAAAACTGCTGCTGTGTATCAGCAGAAGGATGGGCAGAATTCTGAATTATTTAAGGAGAGGAACTGCTTGTACTTCACCATTCTTCATTACAGCGCATCTCAGAATTCCTCCCTCTTTGTGTAATTAATATGTGGGGATTTTTTCATGTGATTTGAAAGTGATTTTAAGAGACTTGTAAATTCAGTACTTGGCACAGCAATAAGAAAGTGCAAGTTAAATTTAGCCAATCATAATTTTTCAATTATTCAAAACAATCTGCAGAGCAGTGAGAGAAGTAAAACACATACTCTATCAATGATTCCATTATCCTTTCACTGTAAAGAAAGGTGGCTCAGTGGATAAAAGCAAGTATTACAGTGATTCTATTCTTGATCTTATCCAAAAGACTCCTATATCTAATGCCAAGAAATTGGATTTAGGTTCATAGGAATCCTAGAAATTAGAAAAGACTTAAGAGAACATGTAGTCCATCTCCAGGGGACTTGTACTTTTTCCTGCCAACAAGAACTTGAAGAAGAAATATGAATTGATTTAAGCCAGTAGGCGAAGACAGTCCCTTATCATGTATTAAATTGCAAAAGTAATGTAAATGGGCATATAACATTTCACTATACAATCAATATGAACTAAGGAAGCTTAGGATTTTCTCCAAGTACCATTTAGTTCAAGAATCTAAACAGTGAAGGCCGATGCATGAGATAAAGCATATGGATAATGTAGTGGGTAGCTGTTTCAGTCCAACTAAGTGGCTTCTCACAATCAGCATTCAGACAGGACTAATCCACTAAGAACTCCACAATTCAAGACTGAAGCAAAAGGAACAGTGCTGACCACTGTGTGACTTTAAGCCCGTTGGGACAAAAATCAACTTTCTGCATCTTACACAGCCATTCGTATACCAGTGACAAGGAACAAGCAATTTAATGCCAGCTTTAGACTTTTAAGTTTATAAAGAGTGCATAGAAAAGCATCGGTTTGCTGACTGTGAGAGCTGTGCTCTTTGGGGGCTAAAGGTGTTCAGTACAGAACATGCCAATTAATGGAGTAAGGAAAAATACCTGAAGAAATGTACCAAATTAAACAATGTGTTTTCTTAATGGTAATCAGAGATGTCAAGCAAATAGAATATTACATTCATATTATATAATATTAAATACACATAATCTATAGATTAAAGTATTGTTTTATAACATACACATACGTATTGCATATGTATATATCCTTTCTTCAGACCCATTTTTATCACAGACTCCCATTTCCTGTACATCTTTTCTATAGATATAAATTGCCACTTACTGTGACAAGTTTGCAAGAACTGGAATATTAAATTCCATGCAAAAGACCAGACATCCATCTTCACTTTTCATTTAGACAGTCAAAAATTGACTTTTCAGTTTGAACTTCTGTTTCAGGCTGTTGGTAAACTAAAGATAGAAATGCACTACCATGTAAAGAGCTCAAATTATTACTACATCTTAATAACACAGCAAGGCCTGTGAAAAAATATCAGTTCACTGATTCCATTGTTCCTGCCATTTTGCCCCCAAATAGGAACATCATTTCTGCTAAAGATTTCATATTTTACTTCTTTCATGTCATTGTTGGGTAGCTCTATTGATATTTTGCGACCTTCTCCATATGATGTTAACTACTTCTCAAAATAACAGGTAACAATCTAGGGCAGAAAGTGAAAAATGACATCCAACTGAAATTACAGGGGGATTTTCAATAGGGAGGCTATAATTACCGAAGATACAAGCTGGCTTGTATACTGGAGCTTATGAAAACACCTTTTGAAAAAATTCCCTGTGACTACTATGCCAGCTTAAGTCTATGTTTAACTTTAAGCACATCACTATTTCCACTTCAAACTGACTGTATTTTTCCTTTGTGCTTTTCTGAGTAATGTGCTTGTTAGACTACAAAAACAGCTTCCAAAGTATCTTACTATTTTTTTCCTTATTTAATATGGACTAGCAAGCCTGAACTAGAGAGATATATCTTAATGCCTAAGTGATGTCTTGGAGCAAGATCACAACTATAGCAACAATACCTGTGGAGTCTGTGTGGCAAGTTTATCACCACTTTACAGAGTGGGGTCTACTCCAGACAGAGTAAAATTTGTTACTGTGCAGTCTAGCAAAAATCCTAAGAGTCCCTTCCACCAGGGACAAGTAGTAAAATTGTGTCTTCGCACATGTGTCTTCTCTTGATGTGCGTGGAACCTCAGAGTCCAGTGAGTGGAGGAACGCACTCAAGAAGGAAGAATGTGTCCAAATAGTCTCCTTAAATATTTGAGGATAAAGGTTATTCTGTGATCACTAGGCAATATGGTTAAAATTACAGTGAAGCTGTTTGTTACTGCCCTACCCCTTTTCTTCCCTGACTCATTTGGGGTTATGGACTCCACTTGGCAGAGCACGCTAAAATAAAAGGGTATATATCTCAGTAATCATCTGTGGAAGCCCCTTCCTTCTGAGATTCCAAATTTGAAATATCTGCTGTGCAAGCAGATGTTTATAGAGAGCAGCAAGGAGAAGTTAATGCCCATATTCACATTGAAAAGATTATGTAGTTGCATGTTAAAAATGAATTTGGAGAGCTCTAGAGAGCTTAAGTACATTACTCCTTGTAAAATTGAAACTCACTGAACTGGGGACCTGAGGCCAGCCACATACGTTTGTATTTTTAACTGTGAACCAGCTCAGTTTGTGTTGTCTTGAGGAACATTCATGGGTTTGTTCTAAAACGGGGGTGAAATGCTTCCATAAGGTATTTATTAAAGTAATTTATGGATTTAGTTAAGACAGAAACCAAAATCAGGCTCTCAGAGAATCAAAGTCTAATGAATTATTCTACTCCAGTCTAAGACATTTCTTCAGAGCTCAAAAGTTCAAGACAGACAAAGATGGCACACAGCTTTTGCCAGCCGCTATTTCTCTCAACTCGAACACCCAGACATACTCAGTTGATACATGCGACACGTGTGCTATAAAGATCAATGTTGTATTTTTGTCCATGAGAAGCATAGTTACCCACATGCTTATCACAGGAAATTTAGAAGCAGAATGAAAGCCTCAGTGCAGCATTTCAGAATGCTTCTTGAACATAAGCTTATGTTTTTGTCATTTACTTGAAGAGAAATGTGAAGAAAGATGATAGAAGTTAATGGAATTTCATTACTGTAAAATACCAGAAGTGAATCATCCTCCTTGTTTTAACATCTGTTAACAGTCTTCCCCTCTTTCTCGCAACTGAAACGTGACATCCTGCTTGAGTTTTAATGCTGTTTGGCATCCATGCATATACTGCCAGGGATGTTCAGAACTATTTATATTAACAGCAAATGTTTTTACTCCAAGGAAGGGAATATATCCTTATTGATATTCAGTAAGTAGTGTATTGTTGCAACCAAGATATAATTTACTCACTTGTCTGACAGGATTACAGTACTCCATGCATTTTGTAGTTTCATCTGTGAAAAATCGAACTTTGATTCTTTTGTTGTCATTTCTCATAATTCTTTATAAACAATCTGTGGCAAGAAGAGAACAAAACAGCTCAGACAGAAACCGCTCCCGGGGATAGCATTTGAAAGGACATTATTTAGAGTTAATGAATTAGACTAAGAAGTTTGTCATATTTTTTACATGAGCTGTGAGTCAGACTTTGTGTACAAGTGTTTCTTCCATTTTTGTACTTTGTAAAGGCCGTGACTTCCTTTCTTTCCTGGGAACTCTGCAGTGAATGCATTTGTCTTCAGAAGCACAAAGCTTTTTAGGTTGTGTGACAAGTATTTCTAGTCTTCTCCCCAACCTTTCAGATTGCTTGGAGCCCAGCAACAGACCCTCCTGTTGCAATCCCCGCTTGTGGCTCTTTGAGCTCAGCCCTACAGCCACCAAAACGACAGCAACTCGTCACATTACGCCAAAACCCAGAGGAGTTCAGACTACATAAGGATGGCTGAGCTGAGCCATTAATTGCATTATTAGCAATTGGAACTCTCAAATGCAAAAAATATTAAGTCCCAAAAATGTAGAATGGGGAGGGGGGGGATGCTTTTTCAACTATGATTTCTTCCTGTGCTCCTTCAGCTATCAATTTTGAAACTGCCTTTGATGAAGAAAGCATAAGCTCCAAAAGCAGATTTGGCTTCAAAAGATGATTACAGCCTTTTCTATCCATAACTAACTTAGTTGATCTTCTGGACCCATTAAGCACAGCCTGATGTTTCTTCTACCTCTTGCTTTTGTGCTATCACATGGATCATACATTAGTTCTTAGTTACTGCCTTTTCCATGCGACCCAGGCCAACAAAGACAATACTCTTCATAAATGACTATTTAAATTTTAGCTGCCTATGCTGTTTGAAAATCTGAACTGTAACTGGATGTTTGATATACAACGAAAAAAGACTTTTTGAAAAGATGGAGAAATTGAAGGCAGTTGGATTTTTTTTTTCTTTTCCTTTTTCTTTTTTTCCTCCTTTTTTTTTTTTTTTCTTCTTAAAAGCAGAACTCAGCCCTGTAAGTTTTCAGTGCCAGCTGAGAATTTCTAATAAACCAGAGCCTGCAAATAGGGGATGATGAAGGAAGCCTTTTTCTCCCTTTTACCTACACATATTGCTGTACTCATGAATCCATTTCTACTCTGGCAATAGTTGTAAAATAATCATAATCATTTCTGCATCAGTCTCTCTATGATTTCATCTGATGTTAATAAAATATAAATCGTTGCACTAAGTCGATCATATTTGGCTGGCTGTGAAAAAAAAACAAAAACAACAAAAACCTGAAACATCTTTTTTCTCTCCACCCTATATAATTAAAAATATTCATAACCGATTCTTGGCCAAGCATTCATCAGAGTACGTATTGTTAACAGGTGTTGTGTATTTCATTTCCCTTGCACACAGTGTTGGAACGTAAAACTGTAATACTGCTCCTAGGAACAAGCAGCATAATTAAAATTCTTTGCAAGTTTGATTTCCTGGGTATTTTCTTCCTTGAGAATAACTGCATTGTAAACAAGAGCCAATTTCTTAGATTTGATCTATGGGTTGTACAGCTTATACTTCAGGTTCAAAATGGTGATTTAGATAATAATGCATAACAGCTGAATAGTTATTTATAATAGCACAGCACCTGCAGCAGACTGTCAGCTGGAAAAGCAAATCTGAATGCTTTCAAATTCTCTTGTGTATTACAATAGAAGTGGTGGTGGCCACTATAGATACAGTAGTTAGGGTGTAATGTAACTTTTATTTCCAATGGCTTGCCATTTTCTCAATTTTATCCCTTTAAGATTGAAAATGTTCATTTTTAATGCCAGTCCATACACACTGTAAAAAGCTCAGGCACAACTTAGCTTTTTACTAATTGTGGGTGTGTGTCAATGAAATTAAATATTAAATAGACAATCAAATTCTTTTCTCATAATGTCAAGATTTCCTACATTTCCTAGATTTTTTACATTAATAATAAGTAAAGCAACTTTGCATTATTTTTCATCTTGATTAATGCTGCTGATCTCTCTGGAAAAATTGGGTCTGAAATTTTACAACTATGAAGATTTTCTCACCTCAGCATGGAATGGGGTTTTCCTATGAGTGGCTCCCATTTAAAACTCTGAAATGTTGCATATGTAATTTCCTTTCTTATTTGATTAGCTCATGGATTCCAAAGAGTCCTGGTCACTTGTATGATGACGCAAGTATTCTGCAGTGATCTGAAACACATAGAAAGAAGAAATGTAACAACTTGTTGTATCAGATCCAGGACTGCATGCAAACTGTTACTGCACAGCCTGCTTAGACGTCCACAGTTCATCAAACAAAGGTCAGATTTGTACCAGAAAAAAAACCCAATGAGTATGTGAACATATAAAGGCCATCCCAACATGCAAACACTCTGAACTTGTTGGATTTTTCAAGGCATGAAATATCTTTCATTCCTCTTGTCTGTTACATACCACTAGGAGTACATGTTTACCTTCTGAGTGTTACAAGAAATAAGACAGACAGTACACCAAGATCTTCAACTGCAAGGTGACAGGCACTGCAAGTACAATGGTACACTTCTATCTGAACAAGCAAAGTCATATTAGCTTCTAATAACGCTAAAAATATAAGGAGAAGTAGAGTCATTCTCCGGATGAACAGAAAAATAGTTTTTAAGGAGCTAATTGCTTTAGAGTAGGAACAGAAAAAGAGAAAAGAAAGAATTGGTCTTTGATGGAGATAACTGTAAGGGAAGCTAGCAATCTACTTGCTCTGGAGTGATGGGATGATGTCATTGCCTATTAGCACAAGTACTTTCTTTTATAACATCCATCTATTCAGTGTACGACCTAATGTAGCGTACAGCTACAAAATCATCTTTGGAGCACTTCCCATAGAGCCAAGGGAGTTACTCCAAGAATTAGCTTGGCCAATGAAGTAGTTCATATGCAACAGAAATACTTTAAAAACTTAGTCGGAAAAAGAGTAATAGAGAGCTTTGTTCCTGCCATAAATCTTCTTGGCTCTGTGCTAATGTTATTTATCCACTTGAGATAGGGAGGACATTATATGAAGTATGTATATTGTGTAATATGGGATAGTGGCTCTGTAATGCAAACTGTCCATTAGTAACGCAAAGCAACTTATTTTCATCTACCAGATCGTTGCTGCAATTTTTTCTCCTGGGTTTTGACACGTTATAAATCTTGATGAAGTCAACATTTGTTCTTTTTATCCTTTACTTGTTTGATTCTCTCTACTTAAAATGCAGATAATCACACCGTAAGGCCACTGTGAGCTGTGTGTTTTCAGTAGCACGGCGCTTCTGCTTCTAGGAACTGGCTGATACATCTGCAAAACTCAGCCTGCCAGTCCAGCTGGGGTGGACTCAAATACTCCCCAGGTATTCCTCACTCCACCATAAGACTCAAAGGTCTTAAACAGATTGAACCACAAATTGTTTGAGTCAAGAACTGTGTCAGTGGCCATACACACCTGCTAACAGGGTGCCAGAGCAGGAGGTGTAACAGCTGCTCCAGAATCCCCTTCCCTAGCAGAAATTAGTGTCTCTCTAGAGTGACATGAGCCTTTCAAGTACTGGCAGTGATACAGGATAAAGCAGCTTTTGGCTGCTTGGAGGACAGCTGACTCAGGGTCTGACTCATATTCCACTCAACCTCCTTTCCTTCAACTGCATGAATACTTCTTGGCAGTGCTTTGTAAATGTACTGCTAGCAATAGCTTACTGTTACATTCAGCCTCTTGCCAGCTAATGACACCAAACCAAATGTGACCATTTTCACCAACTCAAACAAGCTGCCACGTGGTATGTGTGTAGACATGGGTTCACCAGGATTTATTTCCCATCGTAATAATACTTATTTCACAGACTCTCCATTTAGCCAGCAAAAAACAAAAGGTGGAATGCAAGCAGTGACAGCAGTCTAATACGCACTTTGCAATGACTTCAGGTTTGGTGACAATATTTGGGCTTATAACCCTTTGCCTATAAACCTACATAAGTACAGAAGGATGTCTTCACCAGGTACTTCTCATCAGTCAGTCTGGCTCTGCTTAGTACAACAGCATCTACATTGCTGCATCCAATTCCTTCCCTGGAAGAACAATTCTACATTTGCTTCGCATTCCAGTTTCAGGATTATAGATTATTCCAACCACTTTATAAAATAACAGCATTGAAAGAAATAAATGGTGTTGTAAAGCACCTGCCCTGTTCCATTTCCCTCTCAAGATCTGCATCACAAACAGAAAGGCCCACTGGCAGTATTTCCACACCGTGCTTTCTCTAGTTTTCTTTCTCTAGCTATTACTGTAGCCTCCACCACCAAACAATGTTCAAGCCAGATATGTGGGAGCACAAACTGTACTGTCACTATAACCAAGTTAGATAATCACAAGGTCCACTAAAGACTATGCCTGGGGTCTCATATTCATACACAGATCTTGTGGCATAATTCCACTGAATATCATAGAATCACAGAACCATTCATGTTACAAGGGACCCTTAATGGTCATTTAATCCAACTCTCCCGCAATGAACAGGACAGGTTTCTCAGAGCCTGATCCAGACTGACCTTGAGTTACCAGGGATAGGGCATCCACCATCTCTCTAGGTAACCTGTGCCAGCACCTCACCACCCTTATTGTAAAACTCTTCCTTACAGCCACTCTCAGTCTCCTTTAATATGAAACCATGTCTCCTTGCTTGGTCAAAGCAAATCTTGCTAAAGAGTCTGCCCCCTTATTATAGCACCTCTTTAGATACTGGAAAACATCAGTCCAGTTTATACACAGGTGGTTTTTATTGTTGTTAAGGCAGAATCATCTAAAAACTGAAAATGAGGACATCCATTTCCAACGTTTAATTTTGCCTCTCACTCATTTTCATGGTTTTGGTCAAGTCATTAATAATTGAAGTTTTAAGAAGTGATTTCAACATAAAACTTGCACCCAAGACTTTCAAAAACAAGGCACTAATGTGACTTAAACCTTAAACAGTTTTTAAAAATTCCTTCAAATTCTTGGTGTTATTATGTAAAAATTAGATGTTTTCTAGATATGAAAGTTCACAAGGACCTACCACGCAATTGTTTCATTCATATTTATAAGCCACAGGTAAAGCTATAAGGCTTTTTTTCCTGCAGGAAGAATTACTGTTTTAGTAATGCAGTTGTATATGTGTCTGTGTGTATCATGGGAGGTATTTACTGGATTCACTAATCTCTAATCTGCTGGAAGCCTGCAGAAATTAATATTTAGCTGGCATTTGTTTACCCAGGAAATGCCGATTAGTGAAATCTTACATAGGAAATACAGAAAAATGATGGGGTTTCATCTTCTCTTTAGGAGCGGGGTCTGGGGATCTGAATCTTTCTATTTTGAAGAGCATTTGTAGGGAATTTCAATCCAGGAATTACAAACTTCTGTTTTTCTTTCTTTGTCTCTCCTGCCCATGATCCATCTCTTACACTTGGAGTTTATTTTTAAAATGGTACTTTGGGCTTTGAACAAGTTGCAATAATATCTGAGGGCCAGTAAGATAAAATCATGTTTTGTTGTTTTTTTTTTTTTACCCAAGACGAATTCCTGAACTTTATCCCATACATAATGCTCCCAGTATCTAAATGTAGTCATTGGTAACTCAACCATCTTTCCCTCACTGCAATTAGCAAGGGTTATAAAATTTGTGCATATTCTCCACCAGCATCTGTGTGTTACAACACATTTCAAAATGAACATCATGGTTCAGCCCAGTTCTGTTCAGACATCCTTCTGGACAGGCGCAGCAGAACTGCCATATACGCAGGAGTATCAGTACATTAAGCAACAGCATACTTCTGCAGAAAGGATGCTGTCTTACTCCTTATTGTAAACACTTCTTTTTTTTTTTTTTTTTCCTACTTATTTGTACTGAACCTTTTTTTGGCAAAAGCAAGAGATAACCACAGCAAAACAGCCAGCAGCCATAACCAGTCGCCAAGCCTTCCACAGTAGCTAACATGTATGTAATTTTTGTCTTCAGGCTACAGCAGATGATATACCTGCTCCTTTGCATCTTCCCCCTCACTTTGGTAGGCAGGAAATGCCTTTCTTCTGCTACACCTATTAGGAAAGGTTTGATGAATGATGAGCCTGTACCATCTTGTATTTACATCAAATTGGCAGAATCACATGGACTTGTTAGCCCATACTGTTTGGTGGTAGTCACGGTACCACTGAGCTCTCTCTTCTTTAACTATTTTGAACTTAACAAGCTGCCTGAAAACGTAACACCAGATATTCCTAAAGCCATATTCATTCAATATAGATTAAAGTAGTATGAGCCCATAGGTTATATACGACTGTTGGAGTCAGTTTGTTAATAGTAATCCATCATATTTCAAATTCTTTGGCAACAGTCAGAGAAACTCTTAAAAGATGTAGTAATTATAAGCCTGCATAATTTTTTTATACTTCTTTGTATAGCATGTATTTTTAAGTGCCCTCTGGGAGCAAAAAGATGTTTGTAGAGATAAAGCTGTAGGGAGTAATACATTCATGCCAACACGTGTAGCTGAACCACCAATTTTGTTTTATTAATTTAGTTGCTGGATTTGTTCCTAATATCTACAGCTGTATTATCCCCTCATAGAGGTGGATGAGTGGGCGGAATGAGGTTGATTACAATTGATTTACTAACCAGAGAGTAATTTTTTCCATTGTTTGTTCTGCACATTACTAAACATGTGGCTTAATTACAGTTGTCTTGTGTTCTTTTCAGCTTGGTATTGCTTATTTTACTGAGACACTGATTTATGCAAAATATTAATTGAAATAGAAAACAGACTTACTGTGAGAGCTGACATCCATGAAAACATTACTTACTCATATTTTGCACCAAGTGTGTTGGACTTCTCAGAGGAACTGGCGTTTACAGCTTAAAGTGGAACAGCACAGGCACCCTCCTTCTAGAAACAGTGATAGTGCACGCAGTGCATGCATTGCATCCAGGAGAGCAGGTCCGACAAAATTTACTTATTCCACCAGCTGCAAAATGAAATCCTACGAGCTCCTCAAAAACGTGCTGAGGTAGCAGCTCCATTTCAGTGTGATTGCAATAATTGTACGCAACTGCCTCATTAAAAGTAATTCAACTTTATATAGCTATAAATAAGCTACTGTGCTGTTATAATGCGTTTCCATGCCGTTAAGTAATACAATAAAGATTCATTGATTCTCTCAATAGGTTAGGTAATCAAAAATAAAATAAAAATCAAGAAAATATAAGTTGAGAGATTTTGTTTCTTTTTTTAGAGTAATTTCTTCAACTAATGTCTTTGTAATGAAAAATTCACTAAATATAAGAAGAAAATAATGTTCTGTCATAGAACTAATAACTCATTATACCCAGGGGGAATGTTTTTCTCTCATTTCCTATTCAAGATTTTAATGCAATTCATTGAATTTCACTGTCTCTTTTTAAGAAACCAAATCTAATATATGTGGGTCACTCCAAAAATAATGCCTCCAGTTTATTTCCATAGAAACTATAGCAACTACATAGAGCACAATAACACTATCTGACAGAGCAAATTTTCAACTACAAGACAGTTTTTCAACACAGTCCCCATCATTATCTTTGCATGCTGCACTAGTAAAAATCTGCATGGCCATCTGGAATATGAGCTGTCCTTCACAGCCTTGTTGCCACTGCTGAAATGCACCACCCACCATCCCACTGTGCTCACATCCACTGTTGGTCTCCATAAATGTTCTGCAAGCATTGATGCAATCATTTTTTCCCCATGGAGGAATTCAGAATTCAGAATAGTTGGAATACAGAATTAAATGATTTTGCAGAGACACATACAAAACCCTTTCAAAATATTTTTAGGACAGAGTATGACAAGTTTGTAACCTTCACTATTCATTAATAGGACTCAGGTAGCCACTACAAAATGATCCAAATAGTTCCTGGGAAACTGTCTCTCTAGTTTAATATCATAAGCTTAAAAAGCAAACAAATGGAAAAACAAAGAAACGAGAAAAACCCCAAAACAACAATAGCTAGCACACGTATCTCTACTCTACTGCACATAGATGTAAAAGCTAAGGCTACATGATAAGGGAAAGTAGAAGTGAGACATGATATGAAAACTGGCAGAAATATTAGAAAAAGAGAAAAACCTACAAGGGTTTGGATTTGGAAAGCACTAGCAAGTCCCTATCGAAAGAAAGAAATGCAAAGAAAATCAAAAAGTAAATTTAAAGTCTGGAATGTGAGGAGGTTGGGTCTAGATACACAATTTCTCAGTGGTGCCATTTGGCAACCAAAATCTGTGCACACTGCAGTACTGCTCTGCAGGGGAGTAACTGTCCCCTGAATTCCACTCTACCTGGCCAGGGCTTCACTGAGAAATAGTTTTAAGCACAGAGAAAAACATACAAAAAAAAAAACTAAGAGATTTCCTCATAAGGATCAGAACTCTAAATATTGTTCTGATGCCATAAAGTGGTGCTGATATGGATGCATGTTACAACTTCTCCTTAATTTAGCCTCCAAGGATTTCCAAAGATTCAGAAAAAGAAGAGGGAGGAAACAGGAGTGAGGGCAATTGCTGAGGATTTAATGACTTTTTAACTTTGCTAACAAGAAGGATAAGATGATATCATACAGTTTTGCTGATATTATCAGCAAAAAAAGCAAACAGAGAACTTGTAAGAAAGGCAGAGGAGTGATGAAGATATGGCTGTTCTCCCTTCCACAGTTAGCTACAGCTGAACCAACCATGGTAAACAGCAGGTACTGCTGAACATGTGGTTACTTTTAAGCAACAGACACTGCACATGCTTTCTGGTTTGCTTCTGCAAAGGGAGTAGAAGGCACCAGGTCTCCAAAGGAGGCACTTCTTTCTCCTCAAGGAAGCCAAAGAGGTAAACATGAGCAATTCTCAATCAGGGCAACTCCTAATTAAGTTAATGGACAACTATCAGCACTGATACGCAGGATATGATTTTGTAAATCTTTGAGAACTGTTTTCAAAAACCCCTCAGGTGTTAAAAAATTGCCCTTGTCAATGTCCTTATGTCTTACATCCTCCACTGCTAGAAAGCAGCCTATTGGCTACAGGCTTTGCATGGTACACCCCTAAACCCTTCTTCTTCTTGGAATGAAATTGCAGTTAAGGTGAGATGTGACTCAGTGATACGACATGCATAATGACAATGTTACAGAATGCAATTACAGGAGAAAAAAAAACCAAACCCATCACAGTCACCCTCACATATTAGCCTGGAAAAAGATAAGCCAACAGAGAAAGAAGAAGAAATAAAAAACTCCAACATGAATTGTTAGTTCAGGATCACAGTCTGATCTGTACAAAATATTTGAACTGTCTTGTTTTTTTTTTCCTGTTTCTGAACCAATACTGATTGAAATGCAGCCATTATACACTACGTTGTTCTTTTTTTTAATCACAAATTCAATTTTATGCAAGTAGACTTGCATAGGAAAGTCTAGGAAATTAAAGTGAATATTTATGTCCATATAAACTTCTTAATGGCAACATTCTTGCTGTGAACACAGCAGCTGAAGAGGGTGGATTAAATTATTTTGGCCAGATCCTGTTAATATTGTTTTCATTGGCAACATTCCCACTGACTTAATGGGAGCTGGATTAGATCCTGACTTGAATAAAGTACAATTCTCAGATGCCTATATAACATAATCACTGATATTTCATATACTCTAGTTTTCACATCTGTTTGCCCTTACAGAGTTTTACTAATACTCTGAAAGCACTAATCAGGCAAACTGCATACAAGAGATTTAAGGTGTGCAGTCTCGTGTTTCCAGAATTTGGGAAAAATACTTGTGTTTTACTCATACTTGGATTCAGAAACCACAGCCCGAATAGTATCCAGCCTCCTGAGTACTGAGCTTCAAATCTTGGTATGCTTAGTTCCTCCCCCTGCAGGCTTTGCAATGCATATGAATAGCATTTATTTAAAAGGCGAGGGAATTGCAGTGTATTTGGCAGTCAGCAAATGCAGTTGGTATGAAGCTCCCTTTCTCCATTTACAATTTCCATCATTCAAAAATAATTAAGGGATCCTAGATAAGCTAGGAAACTCCTATGTTTCATTCCTTCCATCTGGAATGATGATGTAGGTACAGAAGAGAACAAGAAGACAAAGTTGCTATCCTAGCCTCCACAAATTTGAAGAGGGCATGTAGCCATAAAAAGGACACTGCTTCATCAAAGACTTTACAACAGAAATAGTAAATCTCCTGACAGCTCCCTAGGCAGTGCGCATCCATGGCTGCAGTTCTTCAGGCAGATACTATGCCAGGCTTGCTGTCAGCACGGCCAGAACACTGACCGTCACAGCAGCGCTTCCAGTTCTGACACTGACCTGGCACATACATCTGAGTTTGTTGTTCTCAGCAAACCAGTTGTTAACACTGCTAAGTGTGTGTGCTTTGATGTCTGCATTACCAGACATTAAGTCTGATGCCTAGCTCTCTGACCTTGGATGTGCACAAAGCCCTCGGATGGGTGGACAAAGGATTGCAGTCCTCCAAGTATTCAAAGAGAAAAGCCTGGGACAGAGGCTCAGTGAGAATAAAGTTCAAGATGTCCATTAAGGCATCTTGTTCTTAGAAAAAACAGAGACTAAAATTGTGAGCCTGTGAGTTTCCCAGTAGGACCAGTGCTAATGGGAATTAGAGAGGGTGGACCTCATATGCTCTGAATCAGCCTCTGGTTCTGCAAACCTAAAGGCAAGTGGGCTTTCTGAACAAGCCCTCCAACCTCGTGGAGCTTTATCTGTGGTTATTGCAGGCCCATCTTTGTTTCAGTTTGGGAAAGAATGTTACTCCAAATTGGCAGTATAATTTCCTATGCAGAGGCTGTTCCTCAGTATGAGTCATCTATGTATTGTATTCCAAGATGTAAGTATGAATCATAGGTAGCTGATGGAAGAATACAAATGAATCTATTCAATTTTTTATTATCATTATTTTTCAAAGCAGAGTAACTCTCTTTTTTCTTCCTGACTGTGAATCTTACTGGAAATAAATTGGATCAAATCCAACTGAGAAATCTTTACATTATAGAAAGCCACGGGGTTTTTGTTGCTGTTGTTTTGCTAGGGGTGTGAACGTGAGGGATGCTGTTGGTTGAGCTGAATATTTTTGTTTTGCAGTAAGCTTACAGCTGAAGCTTATGGCGAGTGTTATTAACAGCAATATAATTAGGAATTTTTGCTGGTTTAAATATTTAAAAGCATAAAAAGAAGAGGATACACATAGCTGTAAAACACACACACTCACACACACTAAAGGACACGTGACATGTCAGGAAAGATTAAACTAACTCATCAGTTTCTCTCCTGGACTATGCTACTTTTCCAACAGAACTGGAAGATGAGCGATTCTGTACCTGTGATTGAAGTGGCTTGGTATCCAGATCCACTTAGTCTCTGCAGTGTCATTTGGCCTTGAACCATGACACCTGCATCAGTTACACAAATTAGTACTGCTCTGAACTTTAAGGAGTGCAGAACCAAACCTGTGGGTCTAATGAAAGCTGACAGATTAACACCAGCAGATACAGAAACAAAAGACTTCTAGTTTGCTATGCTGGAGTTTAACAATAGATTTATCTCATCTCTGAGAGTATGGCCATTACAGATAATCCAAATTAAAGTGTCTTGGTTTCTTGATATATTTTTCCTGCATACTACTGCTTTTTATTTATCTATTTATTTATTTATTTTAAGACCATAGAATTGATTCAGGAACAAAAAAAGACTATTATGCCAGGCATAATGACTAAAACCCAAAGTACCCTTTCCTGGAGGCCCTGAGGCAACAGGACGTTTATTCCCTTGATAAATTAAACTGACAATGTCAGCTTAATATTTTTCCATAAAGAGATTAGCTTTTATTTAACTATATTTTGGAATTCAGTAAATGTCTGCCTGTCCAAACTTCTGCCTTCTTGAAGGGCTACTGCTAGGTCTGATCCCTTACAAGGGGAGGTAGTTTGCAGGGTAACTGCCGAAGTAAGAAAACAGAAGAATGCAATGTTAGGTCTAATATTTACTTCATACTTTTTGAGACATTAAGTCCTGAAGAGAAAATATAAAATGTAAACTTAACAAATCTGAAAATCTATAATTATGAACAACACCTGAAAAGATTGGGGTTTTTTTGCAGCTGACAAATAAACTTCCACAGAGAGGAATAAAAAACAAACAAAGGGGCAAAAATTGTTCTGCCTTCAGTGGCAGAAAACATGGAGGGGTTTTGATAAGTACTTACAATGACTGCACTGTTGACTTGGCATACACATCAAAAGACTGACAGACCTGATTCATGTTTCTGTGCAATACAAACAGTGACACAGGAGCCAGATCTGAGCAGCTCTCAGTAATTGAAGGTAGCACAAACAGACCCTAAAGAGCAAGCAGTGCACAGTTCCACTGTTAATAAAAAGAAGAATCAGCCTGGCATGCACATTACTACTTCATGTTTTACTGCAGTTACGTTTTAATTTTAAAATGTCCTTTTTGCCTCGGGTCAGGGAATTTAGAGGCTAACTGGTACAGTTACTGTGGAAGATACCACGAAGCTCTGATTTTCTGTAGCTGGTAGGGCATTTCTGCAGCAACTGGTATCATTTTACATAGACGATCTGCCTTCTATTGCTGCAGAAGTGAAGATGCATTTGCAAATGAATACATGTTAACCCTGTATATTTCAAGCCAACAGAACTGAAACACGTCTAGCTGTAGTAGCTCTCGGTAGTCATTTCACTTTGGGGAGTACTGTTCTAAATAATAGAGTACCAGCAGTTCTGCTTTTAAATACAATACTCTTTTCTCTGATGCTGCAGCAAATGAATGGTAAATTACTAGCATCGTAGCAAATCTTGGTAGGTCAATATATAATGCTTTCATTTTCCAGATGTCTGAATTCAAATCATCTCCTCTAAAGGTGTTCATATGTATTTCAAATTAATAATGCATTTTCATGTTCCATCTTACTAAAATCTAAGCCAGTGTATCATAGTCTGAGGCAATGCAAATCTAAAAACAAGATCATTGAGAGCCTCAGTATTTTGTGGGGAGAGGTCCCATAGAACGATAAGCTTACGGTTTTTAACGCAAGATTCTTTGCTTTGCTCACTTAAGTCTGATTACTTCTGTTTTCACCTCCAACATGTTCAACCTTAAATTGATTAGGTAAAACACTGTTCTCAGATACTCAGGGAAGGTAAAGAGAAAAGGAATTCTTTCTTGAAAGAGAAGATATGTGTGACGTTAAATGCTCTATATGTAGCACTGATTAGAAATACAAAATTTAAACATCCCTGAACTTCAACATATCTAAAAGTGGGCATTAGAGCCATTTTTAATGTGAAAGGAGACAGAAATCAAAGGCTTTTAAATCTTCCATGTATGCTGTCTTTTCTCCACAAAAGTCCAAGTTTTAACTAGAGGTTGTTAAGTGTCATGAAAAAGTTTCCCCCGACTGGAAAATGCAGTCCAGGTCTGTATTTAAAAAGAAGGAATTCCATTGTTTGAATTGTGGCCAGCTTACAACACCATCATCATTTGAAGCAAAAATAAGTTAGTTTAAAAATTTCTACTGAAATTAAACTTTTGTCCAGGGGCTTTCTGTTCCTTTGGTGAGTTCTATGCACATTTTCACTGGAAATTAGTTTAAACAACTCCCTGATTTGAGCGCTCCAGCATTTAAATCTGTGAAGAACTCATTCAGATAAGCACAGCCAGGAAAGCAAAGCAATAATCACATCTGGAGGCAAACAAAGCATAAATCACCGTGCTGGAAACCAGCCAAGACGGTAGGGGACAAGCATAAAAATAATACTGAAATAGCAGTACAATATCCTAACCACATGCTGTTAACAAGACAAAACAAGGTCAAACATTATTTCTATTGTCACAGATCGTTGCATATTAGTAGGAAAGAAGAGTGGAGACTTACAAGCAGAGAGTCAAATTCAGTTGTGGAATGACAGGGAAAAATTCCTTTTAGAGACAACAGGAAAATAGCACTTCTTTACATCAAAACCATGTTTAACCCAGGTACTCCCATTGGGGAAGATTAAGTATTCAAAAGTTGGTATTTCCAACGAGTGCTTTATTATATTCCTGATTTAAAATACAACCACGCAAATTCAGAGCAAATCAGGTTGGAATGGCAGAGGGCACTTGGAATGCTGCACACACCAGTGACAGTTTAGTTTGTCATCAAAAAGGAAATATAGCTACATGAGATGAATGTCAAAACACTTCATTATGTAAAGATTTACACAATGCATAAAATTACTACCAAGTCATGTTCAAATCTGAGCAAAGTACTTCAGTCCAGCTCAAGGATCCATTAGTTTAGACACTGCCGAGAAAGGAAAGGAGAGCTTTTGCTAGAAGTAAGTTTTAAGGAGTTGAGACTCATCCATACTGATCATATCATCACACCGGTAAATTCCCCGATGATAACCTTGCAGTCAGCGGTATCAAATGCAAACTATCATCATTCCCTCCACTCAAGAAAAAAACGCCAGCAAATTACAACAAATTTCACTGAAGGTGATAATGATTAAGGCAGGAGTTTAAAGAAGCAGAAAAGGCATATTTACAGATAGTATTAAACGCCAAATAGAAGTGCCAGGCCTCCAAATACCACAAAAAGAGATTGAAAATCAATAAGCATAAATGGATCCAAACTGGGAGAAAATTAATTTTTGCCATTGTCTTACCATCTAGATCCTCAGAGCAACTTAGATGATGCTAGTTTAATGGAATGAATCTTTCACTAAGGGGTTCATGAACGCTTTTACTCTTTCTTAACATGTCCAATACTTTGCAAATTATTCTGCCTGTAAAGCAAGAACATACTACTATACCATAGCCTTCAGTTTTGTGACCCCTTTGAGCTCAAGGCCACATTTTGTGAATAATAGCACAAAATAAAAAAATGAATAGATAGCCAAGTCAATCCCCTCAATCCGGAGTGCATCTATAGGTTGCATCTCTTCCTTGATTTCCTGAAGTATCATGGGCCCACTGAGCTAGAAGTAGTTCACCCTTATGTTGCCACTCTAGATCTACCTGAGTTACTTCAGTCCTAGCTGCACAATCCACCTGCTGGTTATTCTGATGCTCTTCATTGGCACAACTTCTGGGTACGTAAGCATATATGTGGCATCTTTACAATCATGTTCTCTACCAGGGCAGTGATATCTTTCCATGCTGCAATAGTCCAGATGGGTTTGCCTCAGCACTGCCCTTTGTTCTGCAGTCTGGTCTAGTGGGAGGTACTGGAAATAAGTGTCACTTCCAACCAAACCATTCTATAATTCTATAACCATGATTGAAATATATTCCCTATCATGCACCAGCATCTGAAAAAATGGAACAATACAATGGACTGTTAAAGACTACACAGAGAGCAATGCATGCTAGAACTTTGAAACACTGGGACACACATCTAGCAAAAGCCACCTGGTTAGTCAACACACAAGGATCTGCCAGTCACACTGGTTCTGCCCAGTCAAACCTGCATACTGTAAAAGGGGATAAAGTTCTGGTAGTGCACATAAAGAACATGCTGAGCAAGACAATCTGGCTTATTCCTGCCTCAGGCAAAGGCATTTCTATTCGTGGGATTGCTTTTGCTCAAGGATCTGGATGCATGCGGTGGGTAATGCGGAAAGATGAGAACATCCGTTTTATACCTCAAGGTGATTTGATGCTGGATGAGAACAGAGAATAATTTAAATTGTGTACATTAAATAGCTACATAATACTGCATGTCATCATTATTATGGCTGTTATATGTCTTGTTAATGGTATTACAGTAAGAACTACACAGGTTAAAGAAGAATGAATCTGATGGAACCAGAACTAGCTTCTGCACGCAGTAACTCAACATTGTGAATTACCCCTCCTGCACTGAAAGACTGTTTCCTTTCCTCTGTTTTAGTAAATAGTTTTTATCTCCACCCACAAATTCTACATTTTTTTTCCTCACTCTCTACCCCATCCCACTGGGGAGAGGGAAGTGAGTGAAGGACTGTGTGGTGCTGAGCCACCTGCTGGCTTAAACCACAACATCTGGTTTAGGAACACCCACCTCCCATCAGCAGGAACTGCTGCTTATAAGAGCCCTCAAGAAGATCAATGCAGGCTCAAATCATTATCCTTCTACCTCCATCATACTCCTAAGTATCCCGGAGAATAGACAAGCACCAATTTTTTCTCAGCAAGGTGATCTACAACAGGAGGAATCCATAACTACCTGCTTTCTGTTTTCTATGTCTATAATAACTCTATGGGTATTTCACCAGGAGCAATAATCTGACCATGCTGCCAGTATTTGAGTATGTACATCGATCATAAAAAACAAACAAACCAAGGTTACAAGCTCAGCTACATGTGACAATAATGCCAAATCGAAGTTTATCATATCCCATCCCTTTGCTTTCAATACCTGATCAGAGCTTATGCCAACATTACTCTAGCACAACTACTTTGGCATCAGCAGAGGTAATACTGATTTGCAGCAGCAGGCAATCAGAATAAGACTCTCATATTTCCTTGGCAATATGTCCCCAGGGAAAGCTTGTCCATCTCCAGCAGCTGTTGCTTTCTTACATCTGTCTAACTTTCCTTTTTTATGTCCATTTTTCAAGTTGTTTTTTTTTTTTTTTTTAAATGTCAATCAGCGTGAGATAATATCATTCAGTTTTCCCTCTTGCAATCAAGTTTTAGCAATCACAGCCAGATGTTGTTTTCATTACAACCCCAACCCCTTTTCAATAAAGTTTCAGTGTTTAACTATCAAAAGCACTCTTTCTTTTCAGTTTCCAGATCTTAATGCTCTCATAGTCTATTTCATCCTGACAACCTGTCCATCCATAAATATGACATGTTTGATCACCCCTGGAAGTTTGCCTTTGTGTCCTTCTCACTTTCTTTTTCTCTTTCTTCTGCGTAGTATACTTCATCCTCAAATGAGGTCAAAATACTACAGTGCATTTCTCTACCTCAAGATATGTAGAGTTTGTTAGACACTATAAAATACAGGCAGTTCTGCACCTAAGGAGATGTTTCTATGAGAGACGCAAAATAAAATATCCTAAAAAGAACACCACAGCTTAAAGTGTGCATTGTTCAGAGGTATTCTAAGCTGTTCAGGGATATAATCTTATCATGGAGAGAAAGAAAGGGTAGAAGTTCAAAATCCTCTCTGCAGAACAGGGGGTCTCAGGCACATATCTAAGATTCAATGAAATCAAGTAAGCCTAGGGCAGACATGGGGAACAACAACTAAGCAGAATAAAATGTATCTGAATGATTGCATGAACTAAGTAATAATTTCTGTCCTGAGTACAGTTCAACTTTACTCTCACCAGTTCTAATGCAAAGAAGAGGCCAAGGCCAAGTCTTTATTATTGTGTATTTGCCAACTCGTAGCAGCTGAGCAGTGACTACATTTTCCTGAAGGAGCTGCCTGGCCCTTAGAAATGCAAGTTAGTGTAATATATGTCAGATATAAGAAAAAGGTTTCAGAACAAATTCTGAATCCAATTAGATTACAAGATTAATTCCTAAATGGTGCTACATATGAAGTAGATCTTTCTCATATTATATTTCCTCTCCACAGAATACAGAGGTTCTTTTTTAAGCTCCAGTCTTGCAACTTAATGCACACAGCAGTTATATCCAGGATAGGCACCTACTTCCAATGAATTAACAATACAGTCTCCATACACATAGATAAGATTGCAGTAAAGCTTATTCTGAAGTAAATTTATATTATTGCAAAATAAACTTGAAAAGGATTGAGATTTAAACTGTAATCAGCACTAGGTTTACTCTGTGATGTTTTGAAGAATCTAGCACATGAAATCAATAGGAAATGTGACAATGAAGGCATTTGTCATCATGTACCTCATCATTACCTGCATTGTGCCAACTGCTGAAAGGAACAGAGGGTGCCTAACAGCTGCTAAACAAAGAGGAGGCTATTACAGGATTACATGGTTTGTATCAAAGATTCCTCCTAAACTTTTACTGGAGAAAGAAAACTCATGTTAAATTAAAATACAAATCACGAGCACATCACTGAACATGACTGATAGTTAAGTAAATTACTCAACTCTCCTTTTCAAAATTCTATTTCAATTTCAACTTCTGCAGTTCCATTCCTAAGAGCAATGACATTTAACAGGACTCTTTAGATCACTTCTGTAATGCAGTGTCCTAATTATAGCAAACTGTCTATGTACTTCACCAGCAGCCTGATGAAATTGAAGGGAGCTTATAAGCAGGAAGGGGATCGATTTTTTACACGGTCCGTTAGTGATAGGACAAGGCGGAATGGATTTAAACTAAAAGAGGGGAAATTTAGATTAGACATTAGGAGGTAACTCTTTACTCAGAGGGTTGTGAGGCACTGGCACGGGCTGCCCAGAGAAGTTCTCCCCATCTCTGGAGAAATTCAAGGCCACATCAGATGTAGGCCTGGGTAGCCTGATCTGGTGAGTGGCAACCATGCCCATAGCAGAGGGAGAACTCGATGATTTTTAAGGACTCTTCCAACATAAGCCATTCTATGATTCCATGAAATTAGTGTGATTTTTCTTTTTGTTAACAAAGGAAGCAAAAAATTAAAGCCATAGTTAGACAGCCTGGGAAAGAGAGCTGCAATATGCTTAGGACCTCCAATAAAGGGAAAATAAAATGTTGAAGGGAGTCCTAAAGAAACAAAATATTTGATGCTAGCATGACTAAGCATATATAGTTCTATAGATTCAGGTATATATTCATGGATTTTAGAAACATCAGTTTAAAAAAAAAAATAAAAAATAAATAATAATTACAGTTACTTGATGCTGAGTACTCACATTTTTATACAGAAATGACATAATACAAAAATGCAGTCAAATGCCCTCAGCCCACAGGTCACAATGAGAAGAAAGCTCTAGCTGTGATCCACCTCTTGTGGTGAACTGTACATGAAAGTTGTCAGCCAAATCCATTGCTTGGGAAGGCAAAAAGAGCTCAGTAGCCATTTCAATAGGATTCAGAACACATCCTACTTGCACCATCTTGTTTCTGCAGGTTTGTCCTCGGGCAAAATCTATAACAGCATTTTGGGTAAGAGCCATGGGGACACGTACCAGCTCCCACCTGGAACCAAGACACTGTGTTCCCTGGTGCTTGTAGCAGTTTGCTGAACAGTCAGGGTAAACTTTCTAGCATGGATGGCAACTAAGGTAACAGGGTGGATTAATAGGTGTTAGAGGAAAAATACTGGCCAGCAGATACTGCTGGGAGATAAGAAGGAACACAGTCTATGCCCCTTTTGCCTTAGATCCCATTTATCTATCTAAAATTAACAGTAAACTTGGTTAAAATGGCACACTCCCAGTTTCAAGACAAGCTTAAAGGACCCACTGTTTTACAGCCCTATTTGCCTGTACTGTCACAAGGCTGCAAATTCATTGCTTAAAGTAGCAGTGATGAGCTTTACATTCCATGTATCCATTGGCCTCACATAGCCTTCCCCACTGCACAGAAGGAAGTGAGAGGAAAGGAAAATCACAGCCATCAGGGACAAGAGGAAGGACCGGGTTCTTTCAGTGAGAATGTTTTTAAGCTCGTGGAGTCCAAATCACTACTAAGCTTGGAATAAGCGATATGGAAAAGAAGAATAAAGGAACATTCAATTAACAAAGCTGGTAAATATGTATTACTAAGTTATCTGCATAAATGTTTTCCATTCCACTATTTGTTTTCCCTTTTAAGGTCCAAGCTTGAACACGTTTCTCAAGCATAACTTGCTCTACAGGCTAATCACGTGTTGTTGGAGAAAAGATTTTAGGCCACAAGTCCTGCAATCACATGAATAAGGAAGTGCTTAGTTTCAAGATGAGAAATAGAGAAAAACTTATATTACATTTCAGCCTACACATTGCTGTCCATTTAAGGAAGACAAGGTCAAGATAGGTATTTAAAAACAATATTATTCTCAAATACTGAAAGATGATCCTGTAAGTAGAAATCTGAAAAGGGCTTTGTCCTCTCCATCCTATGCAGAAGCAAAAGTAGCCAGGCAGCAGTGATTCAGTTACCATGCAGGTTTTAAGGTTGAAAACTGCCGGAGACTGCTGCTATACTTTCTCTGGAGTTCTATTCCTTTTGCTATTGAGAGAAGATAAATATGAGCTCATTTCCCACTGAAGCACACAAAATATTAAATAAATATTACCAAATATGGAAAGGATTTCATTTCCTGTAACAGCATCCAAACACCCTCACCAATGTTTACTTCACTACACCAACTCAATTTTATTCTTGAGTAATGGAGTCAGGTCATCAATTTTACAGGGATATTCTCTCAATGAGCTGTCAAACATATGCAAAAATATTTCAGCTGGTGTTACTGAGCTATTTGCAGGCCTGCCTAAGCTGCAGTGCATGAAACACAGGCTTAGGATAACTAGCTCAGCATGGTGCTCCCTGCTCAAATATAGAATACATTGAGCTGAAAGTGTTATAGCATTTGCTTAAATATCACATTTCATTACAGAATATCTCAAGTTGAAAGGGACCCATAAGGATCATTGAGTCTACCTCCTGGCTCTATACAAGACCACCCAAAAATCAGACCATATGACTCAGTTGTCCAGATGCTTCTTAAATTCCAGCTGCTTGGAATGTGGCACCCAAAACTGCACACGGTTCTCAATGTGAAGCTGCACAAACGCAGAGCAAACTGGGACAATCTTTCCTTTGCCCAGCTAGCAGTGCCACATTCCATGCAGCCAGGATACTGCTGCCTTCCTGGTTGCCTGTACACACTGTTTACTCATGTTCCATTTGCTATGAACCCAGACCTCTTTCAGTGGGACTGTTCTCCAGCATCTCATCTCCCAGCTGTTCTGTATAGCCAGGGTTGCCCCTTGCAGGTACAGAATCCATCACTCATTCTTGCTCAATTTCACACAGTTGGTAATTGCCCAGCTCTCTAATTTGTATAGATCTCTCTGTATGACCTCTCCACTTTTGACAGTCTACATCTCCTTACTGATTTAGTATAATCAGCAAACCTGCTCAGAACACCTTCCAGTCCTACATCCGCGTCATTTAGGAAAACATTAAAGAGAATTGGCCCTTAAAAGGGAGCCATGGAGAACCCCACCAATGGACACCAGCCTGATGTAACTCCATTTACTATAACTCTTTGGACCTGACTCATCAGCCTGTGAGCTGATCCTGCTACTGACCTTGAAACAGTGATCACTATGGTAAACCAAGCCTAAATTCTCACCCTGCATACCCGACTACAATTTTACTCCGCACAACTGTCAGTGCTGAGCATCTCCCAGGTTACTTTGCTGTCCAGAGAGCTCTCTGACATCAGGGCCAGTGCTGCCTCGACCCTCCTCCCTTCCAAAGGCATGGGACCAAAATGACAGTGCAGAGTTGGAAGGGAGCAAGACCTGCCCCTTGTGCAGTTAAGGACTGCAAGAGAAATGGGCTGCTGAGTATCCTCACCCCAGTTCTGCTTCCCAGCTTCTGGAAAAGGTCAAAAATGAGGGAGGGAACAGACAATTTTCCTGGATTTTGAAATGAAATGGCAGGCCACAGACTGAATCACTGCTACTCTCATCTTCTGTAATCATCCAGCTACTTTCACCTGTCCTGCAAAAATCAAGGAATGTAAAGGAGGGCATTTGGCCCTAAGCTAATATTTTGCCTTAAATCTTTTTCTAAGGAATTTTCACTTCAACGGCTTGGTTTTTCTTAGAATAGACTAAACTAACTGCCTCCCGCAGGTATAACACTCCATATTTTCATTTCAATACTTCGATTAAAGATTTCAATAGATTAATTATGGTCACTAACTTCTTTTCTATGGAGGGTGGTAAAGGTGAGATTTATCCTGTATATGAGTATTGAGGCACAGCCTCAATGAGTAAAATAAAGGTCAACTGAAATCCCTGGAATGGTGCTGCTTCAGATCAGGGATGGTGAAGAACTGGGAGACCTGTATGGAAGCTCTTGGCAAACCTCAGCTGTTGGTAGGACAAAACATTGGTACTATCACTGGGTCAGATGCCACAATACATAGAGACAGCTTAGCGTGTTCACCCTGCATTACCTGCATGGGAGCAAAGGGTATCTCAGAGCATGCAAAAAGCTTACCATTCCTGCCTTAACCCTATGGAGGGTCTGCCTGACATAATTCCATATGTTATTTTCTGACCCTATTCACAGGCTAAAGTGTTAGATGTTACTTCCCAGTTTCATCTTATATGGCTGCCCTGATTTCTCTGGTGTTTAACTTATTTCTGATAGGAATCACTTAGATTTTATGTGTAGGTGTGCACATGAAACTTTGACCTTTTTTCTTTTGTTTTTTAGTCATCTGCCTTCTCACCCCCACAAAAACATCTTAGCAAAAATCAGCACAGAAGAAAAAAAGCACACTGGAATGAAATTAATTTTAAAATATGTCTCCTAGAAACACTTTGCTTAAAGTAACATAAATTGATCTCTATCAAGAGTTAGTTCACAGCTTGCCAGTAATAGCAAATACAACATGCCTCCCCTACCAGCATTGCAAAGGGCATAAAAGTTGGCTTTAAGAAGTCAATAACAGCAGCTACTATGTAGGTAATTCTAACGCAAATGTGGTTTTCTTTTCCTGGGTCACAGTGTTTGCTCCTTGCAATAAAACTCACCAATCACTTACTTCCATGACAAATCAATACATAAACAGAACCTCTCCGCCCCAAATGAAAATCCACTCTCAAACTTCAAAATCAACACATTTTTCAAAATTCCACACAAAAGTTTTTCAGATAAAGAACTTCTTTCTTGAGAAACTCAAATGCCACTGCAATAAAAAACCAAAAACAATTTCTGTGGTATCTGAGATGTTTTGAGATGCCTGGCATATACTATTTCTTCACTTCTTCCTGTAAATACTGTTTTCCTTGACTCTTATTTACTTTGTGATGCATATCTGACAACTGAAAAGAGTTCAAAAGGTGTTGTTTCCTTCTATAGCAGACAAACAAGTTTGTTATCTAAGGGGTGGTAGATGCCCACTGCAAATTCATATCCACCATTGTATACAAAAAACTCGAGTGCTTGCATTCAACCTGAAAATCCTCTTTAATCACTGCCATTCAAACAGTGCCTAGGAAGCTTTTGGTTCAAGTGGGAAATGAGAAACAAATGTAAGTAGGGTATTTTGGCTCAACTGCTGTGATTCTCCATCCCTGCATACCACAGCCATGAATCCTCTGGACCAGACTATCTCCTTGCACAAATATGCAACTTTGCTCTTTCAAGAAAGTAGTCTCAGTGCTGCAGAAATAACTACAGTCCAGGTGAGGAATACCACTTAGTGCCACTCCGTAAACATAAATTTAAGGCAGAAGATAAGGAGAGATATGAAAATGAATGAGCAGAACAAGAGTAACTGAAATAGTTTACACATGTCACACACTTGCTTTCCCTCTCTTAAATGCTTACGTATTTTCTATTATTCATTTGCGTGATATTGAAACCAAGCCTTCCATTATATTCTAATTTTGTTACTGTCACTATCAGGCACGTTACTGACTGCTAGTTTCACATGTGTTATCAACTTCTTTTTTTCCTAAGATCCCTGGTTGCTCTTCTCATTCTAATAAGACACAAGAGGTTTCCCTGTAAGCAGGGAAAGCAGAAGGAAAAGGTACATATAATAGTCAAAGCTGCCATATTAAGCTGGAAGAAGTGCTGTTGTTCTCCACCAATGAGATGCCTAACTTCCTTTTGTTAGTGTAACAGAGCATCTAATGTTCAGCTGGGTCTTTAAATTGGCTTAGCAGTAAGTAGTCCTCATTTACTGGTTTTTGATGTAAAAACTGCATGATCATCAAAAGGTTTTGATTTTTATCCCGGTAACTTCATAAGGTATTGTGTTTTTTTCTTTCTTAGTGCTGCCTCTTAATATTTGTTATTTTTAAGATTTTCATTGCTAATTTTTTTCTGGATGATGAAGTTTAAATAATTGTTTAATAAATCAGGCTTTATTATCTGTTTATTTGCTTGTTTCCCCTAATACTGAACTGAGTTTCCAAACTGTACACAAAGGTTCCAAGGCCTTCATGTTTCAGTTTTAGCGCACACATTAATCCTTGCTCCTTGTCTTTTTATAACTATATTAAGACTTAAATTTATCCCAGTTCCTTGAAATCACAGAAGTACATAAAACTGCATCCTAAAAACATGGCTTAATACTGTGAGCAATAAGTTATTTCCTGACTTCTCTTTTGAACTATACTCTGCAGAAGATAAAAAGCCTACAGCCCTCAAACCTAGTGACACACTTCAAACTGTCCTTATGGACAAGGGACTGCAGGACCTTTATTACCTACATCACTATTTCTTTGGAAAGTCTGTTCCACCTCTTAACTTGAATGACTTGAACCACCTTGCCTGGCCAGCAATCAGCCCCATGATGGAACTGGCAACTGGGGCCTGGAGCTCAGGAGCTCAGCAGCAGATATAATCTGGGATCAGGGCCAAATAAAGGCTTGGAGCAGCACCTTACCATGGAGAGGCAGGAACCGGGATCACTGCCTGGGTATGCTGTAGGCTGGTGCTTGGCCTGCATGGAATCATCATGTATCAGATTCTTCTCACTGCTTACTTCTCAGTAACATACTGTTGGGACTAACCACATTGTTGTGATTTATATATCACACATTTATCTCTCCTGGCAAGTGTGCTTTTCTTCAGTTTGAGTCGGTAAAGACCTTCTAGTGAAGACTTCAAAAACCACAACCACCAATGACCTGCTAAAAACGTTCCAATTCCATTCTTCTGTTCTGCACAAAGATGCCCTCTCTGCACTGCCCTTTTTGTTCTATCTTCTCCACAAGCCTTCAATGATTTTGCTCATCTCAAAGAGGCATGATTTGTTTTTCAGCTTGGAATTTGGCTAGAAGTACGCTGAAGGCTATTCACCCACTGAAGTGCTCTGAGAAAACTGACAGCATTTTTATTCCCACCGGAACTGGCCGCTTAGTTGATTATGCTACATAATGAGTGATCGACTGAGCCACACGTTGCAACTCATGTTCCCCAGTGACTCAACATCAAGTCCTTCAGTCTCTTTTCAAGGCTTAAAGAAAAAACAACCCTAAAAGCTCCACTGCATCAAGGGTCCCTCTAGGCCATGATGAAAAGCAGATTCACATGTATCAATCCTTGAACAAGAAAACTATCAATCACTGAAAATGCTTAATGCAAAACAGCAAAGAATGTTTGCTAAAGGCAAATGGCACTGAGCACGGTTACTCAAGAATAAAGTCAAATACTGATTCTCTGCAGATATGCACAACCTATACGTGGCATGAAGACACACTGCCCTTTGCCTAAACAAATCAAGATCTAGACATCATACTGGCCCTTGTTGCAGTTTAACTCTCTCAGCTGAGAAATCACAACTTTCTTGCTGTTTATGACTTGAAGGGGTATTGTGGGGGTACAGTTTGTCCTTATAAAACTTAACTGTTTCCAAGATATTTTTCAGAAGACTAGTAATGCCAGCAAGCCTTATCATGTTGCTCCAAGTAAGCAGTGATGACATACCACTGCATGGTATGCAGTGTAATTGTTATTGCTGGAACACATAACACAATTTTTGACTTGCAAGCCAGTGAAGGCAGAACTAGCACTGCCTGTTTACACGCAACAACATACATCCATAGAAGAGTCTGCCATATTAACTCTCACTAGCCACTAATTTGTACTGAAAAATGAATGATAAAAGGCAATTACTTAGCACTGCATGTGTTCAAGTATAAGAACTTTCAAAGGAAGAGAACAGAGTCGGTCTCTTCTAACAAGACATGGCCTGTACATAAAATGTAATCTCATTTGTTCTGTGGGGTTCCTAAGACATCTATTATAATGACATCCAATTATGGATTTCAGTTATTTCCTGCATTCAGAGAAACTAGCCTTATATTGACTATTCCAATCTCTCAAGAACAGGAAACTCAATATATTGCTAAAATTATGATCCACAGACAATTAGCATGAGTTATATTTACTTGGTAAATTACACTCTGGTTTCTGCAGTATCATGAAAGTCATTGAAATGCATCCTGTGTAACTAGAACACTATTTCAAGGAGTCACCCAAATTCCCACAAGGCACAGTGATACCAAGCAATCAACAAATCTCTAAGAGTTATTTTGTGAAAAAGAAGCATTTGACAATTAAATTATCACAGGGGATACATCAGAAAAGGTGCTATTGTGAAACTAATTTACTCAGTCAAGAAAGACCACCAAGGTAACTGATTTCTGATTTCTTCAAGATATTCAAATATTGGTTGTAGCTCTTCTTCCGCTTTAATGGCTACCTCTGATATCTAAAAAGAGACATGATATTTTTTCTCCTGTTTGGTGAAACATGTAAAATTTGATGAGCTCTGACTTTCATCATTCAATTTGGTCAAAATGGGATAACAGTTATTGAGTACAGAATAATAGAAAATGAATAAACTTGTTTGTATAAGCCTAAAAAAAGATCTAAATACCACTGCAATTTTTGAAGGGAAAACAACATTCAGATTCAGAAAATGTTAACATATGTACTCATATATACAAATGGGGGCATACATGTGACTGCTCGCAAGCTACCAGGAACATTCTCAACACATTATTGAAATAGACCAATATGTCCTTCATACTCAATGTTCTCTGGCCAGGCAGAAGACTTTGCTCTCAGGCCTTGATGGTTTTGATCAATCCATCTCAGCAGATGGGGCTGGAGCAGCTTACTGCACAGATGGGGCTGTTCTACTCTAAGCCAACTAGCTTCAGTCTGTACCAACAGCTAGCAGAGGATCCTGGCCACCTCTAATTCTTCTTATATTTCTTTTACAACCTGAAATGAAGGTGCTTCTGTAGCTTCAAAAGAGAAGAGTCCTAAGTCTAATAGGAAACTACAAGAACTCTTATCACCACTTGCCACAAGATGAGTAGAAAAAGACCTGAACAAGAAAAACATTCCCACATACAGTTGATTTTTCTCCTTGCATATGATGATGACACACACAAAAAAGCAAAGCACAGCTCTCACTCTACTACTACATTTTGGGGCCAACTCTCAACTAAAATTTGTTCATTCCAAATGAGCTATGAGTATAACTCAAATGCAGACACATGGCAGCACAGTTTATAAAGAGAAGTCTATAGAAGCTAGAATGAGGGGAATTAGCTTAAAGTGAGAGCAGCTGCATTTCTGGTATTAAAACCAAAGCAAAATGAATGCATGTTGTTCGAGAAATATTTTTTAAGTACCTACTGGTTTTCTTTCTGATTATGGCTAAGTGTCTAGTGGAAAAATTGCAAGAATAGCTTTTAGAGCAGAACTTTCAACCAAGTCTCAGCGGTTGCAATTCTCATGAGAAAATCTACTTGGGACACTTCCTGCTTTATGTTTAGAAGAATGGGAACTGAACAGGCACTGAGAGAATATGACCTAATACTTTACGATTTGCATAATTACAGAGAAGCAGGGAGAGAAAAGTGCCACACAGTGGTCACTTGAATAACTGTTATTCCTCATTATTCACTCCCAACAAGGCCAACAGGACAGGCTAAGAGAATGCTTAGTAGAAGTGTTTGAAGCATCAGCTCCGTGGTGACACGTCCTTATGCGGTTACATGGTTATGTAGCCAATTCATGTCTATCACTGCAGCTTCCTTAAAGCCAGTACTGCTATGTTCAGCATCTGTCTGAAGGATTTCCTGTTTGTTTCTGCTTTTAAGCAGCACCCCTTGCACTCATTTCTTCCTCTGTCTATAGTGTGGTATCAGCTTCATGTGAGTAAGAGTTACACTGAAAGTCACCCATCCTGACCAAAGCTATTTATAACTCACAAATATAAGTCAGATCCAGGGTACATCAAAGTAACCAGGGAGATTCTTCTTAATTTTCATAGCTGCATCATACATAAAACAGGTCTTCATTTGCAAAAACAGTGCAGTGAAAAAGTAAGGTCAATACAGGCAAGAAAGGCAGAAACCAAGCATACAGGTCCTGAGGCTACTGAGAAGGAGAGTACAGGCACATATCCCCCCTGTACAAATGATTCATTTAAAAACACAAATTCAGTTTGTCTTATGCTTGATAAGGTGGTTCAGGAGAAGATTGTAACCTGTCAGGAATCCCTGGCCTTTAAGCTGGGAGATAAGGAAATGTCAGCAAGTGAGACATCAAATATTTTTACACTTTTGAGCATGAACATCATTAGGGGTTTCACAATTTTCATTGCTGTTTGCTGAAACTGAGAAACTGGCCACATGTATAATCATAGAAAAAGTAATCCAGAGGAATTCCTGATAAGTATTGCATTTCATTATACCACGTTGCATGGCCATCTCTGTTCCCATGGCTGTCAGGCTTCACCCTGGATCCAGTTTGTATCTTCTTGGTTCACATGCCTCAGGTCTAAGCTCTGGGCTAAATACCTGAATCCAGATTAACTTCTATAACTATCTTATGAAATATAATTGAAATTTGTGCACAGATGTTAGTGAAACACAATAAGCACTGGAAGTAAGCATCATATTGGCCTTTGTATGGTCATATGATGCAATAGAAGAATTAATTGTGAAGGTGAGTTCATTACAGTGGACCTGCTTTGCCATAGTCTCAGATGATGAATACTGAAGGTATACAAACACTTGTAGAGAGCAGCTATAGGGAAGGGGAACATGGTTTTGAATATTATGGGTGCTTTAGACTGACTTCAGCTGTAACTGCGATAGCGACTGCATGGAAATGTCTTGTTACTCTTAATTTTTTCTTAAACCTAAACTAAGGTTTGAAAAAACAAGCAAACACACGCAGAGATGGACTCCAGAACCTACTGCTCTCACTGCCAAGCAAGGCCCTGCAGACACAATTTCCCTTGCCCACCCTCCTGCCATCCCCATCTCCAGGTGCTCAGAAGCCCAGTGCTCCAAATGAAGGGGCACTCAACAGGGACACACAAAGCTGGCCTCACCAGAGGCTCTTGGCAGGAATTTCCACAGCATCATACCAAGAGAAATGCCTGCGGCACTTAGGACAAAGACTACATGGGCATAATAAATGAGCAAAAAGTTTTGAGACCATTTCTGGTGGTAGGTTAGTGGTAAGTGGTAGCTACACATTTGCTGCTGCTCTGCTGTTGTCTCTTGATGGAACTAAATAAGCCAAGCAATATTTATTAGCACTGCCCATTCAGCAGCAACATGATGAATTCTGTAGCTCTGACTTATAAGTATGTTTTCTCCAGCAATCTAAACAGTTATCTGAAAGGGATTCTTCCTTACAGCACTGATGGTCGGGGAAGAGGAGCCTTTCAGCCATGCCTTCTCCATTTTCATTTCTGAGGCATGTAAAAAATACCAGCTCTTTTGTTTTTTTCCTTTTACTGGCTGATTTACATTTTTCTTTTTTATTTCAACTTTGTTAAATCTTAATTTTTAGCAGTTTTCACGAGCTGCACTTCAGAGTTGTTCCATCCATGCAGTGACTTCATCTCAGAGCAGCCAAGATAAACAATTCTAGCCATTTCATAGCATTTCATGTATCTCTTGATAATTTCCAGACTTTCCTTTATTTCTTATGAATCTGGTTATCAAGAGTATTATGCATTTCAGTGATTTGCTGTTGTTTCATTCAACAGCTGTCATGACGTCTTTTCCAATTTAAGATTTTCCAATTTATATTAAAGCTGCAAAGCCTCTGATTACACAAAACTACACATACTCCTGAATTGGCAAAATTTAAGATTTACTCCAGCCTCCAGTTAATATAAAGGATTTAAGTGACAACATTTATTGGGCCATTAATGAGTATTCTACTCCAGTCACCTTTTCAGAATGTCTAAGAACTGTGGAAATACTGCTTTTTCTCTAAAAATGAGATTAAAAAATCCATTTTGTTTACACACTCATAGAATAACAGTCCTTCATATAGTAAACATATGCACTGAAAAAGAAGCAGAACAATTCTGTTCCATAAAAGTGGAGCAAACAGAGAAGTTAATTCAATAAAGTTATGTATTTTTGCTAATGTCACAGGTAACTCTTTTTGAATTATTAGGTTACCTATACTCAGAAATTGAAAAAAGGGGGGAAAAAAAGCCACTGATTTAGACTCTTTCCATTAGGATTTAGAAGCCTGAGTTTAGGACCCAACTTTGAAAAAGAAATAAAATCAAGTTAAAAATAATATCCTGTTATAGAGCTCATGCTCTTAAAGTCTCCCTGAGGTTTGGTTAAGTTTGAGGACAGATTCTACAAGCCACGGCCAAAAAAAATTCTGACTGATGCCGAGTACATTAGCATAATATATATATTCATAAAAGCTGACAGACACATTCCTAATAATCTTTAAAATAAAAGTAATAATGGAGCTAGTCAGCAATTTACCACTGGCAATTAATCATTCTCACAATATTCACAACATTTAGTTTTGTTCTTGTTATTCTAAGAAATAATGATTAATTGATGAAATTTTAGCAAATGCACTAATAGCAGGTGCTCCTAATTGCGAAGTCTCAGGGATAATTTGGTCTGCGCTACTTTCTGCTAATTTGTACAGCATTAGTCATAACAGTCTGTAATTTTACTTTTAGAACAACTTTTTCCTATAGTCACTGTAATCTAATTAAGAATTTTAACTGCTTATTTGTATGGAGAACATTGCTGAATTGTAAAATGTGAAAGCCTGATTACCATAAAAGGTTTAAGAAGAGGTCCTTAAAAGTACATCCCCACCAATTAAAAGCCCTTGCTAATTAAAACAGAGCTATCTCTGGAAGCAAAGTGCTTGTGATAACATTTATCCTAACCTCATATCATTTGAAATCTAATCCTGTTGTTTGTGTCCCCCATCTTTTCAGAAATTTCCTTTTAGCAGCAAGTACTTCTCACAGAGGATGAACAAAGTGAGTGGAAAAGTCTCTTTCATCTATCGTTATCCATTTCTGCATTTGCTCTGCACTCAGAAGTCTCACTGAAAAAATGAGCTCCTGCTACTGAGCAAGCAACTGTTAGCAAACTTTGCAAACAAGTACTTACAACAAGCAGAAAGCTGAATGATGGATTTTTTTTTATCCAATTGGTTTTTGAATGGATCAGCTATCTCTGACCTTGTTCTTTAAAGAAGTCCTTATTTCCAAGTACTACATAAACCATTTAACATTACCTTCTTCGAACACTGCAGAATATGTCAGGAATCACTGTATTTTAATATGCACCATCTGAAACCTTGCACCAATAGTACCAGGGCTCATACCTGTGAGTAGCAAACATGCTGGGAATTCACCCCAGCTCCTGCCTTCCTTTCCAAACCATCTTCCAAACCATCTTCCTTTTCCTACTAGTCTCCTTGCCTTGGATTCCTCCTTGGTTCTCACATTAGGCAGTTGAAAGTCTGGTTCGGTACATGGTACTTAGAGACAGAAGTAAGGTTACAGCAATTACAATCTGTATACATAAAAATATGGCAACACAGGGTAAAACCAACCAGCAGAACAGTCACAACTGCTAACAGCATAAGGCAGGGCAGAAAAAGCTTTGCATGACTGAGTGGCACAAGCTACACACAGAGACCTGAGAGCCATGTTATGAGTATAGTAAAGAGAAGAGCCACAGCATTCTCCAGTCCCACAGCTTGAAGGAGGGACCCCTTGATCACCATGAATGTGGTAACCAGACAAAATCAAAACACCTAGCAACCATGTCCTTTTTTCAACGCCACATCACAGAGGGTTAGCTCTACGTACAAAGAGTAAACTAGAAAAACAACAAACCCTGTATGGCTTAAAGAAGCAGGCAGATTTTCCATGAGATATCTGACTTGCTCCAGTGCCTACGAGATTTGAGAGTTCAAGTCTCTTCCATGGTACTAGATAAGTTCTTCCCAAAACATAAACATGAGATATTTTCTCAAAAACGCTTCCTTCATATTCGGAATTTTCTTAAAAAACTTCCAGCCAAGCTTGGTGGATGCACTCTGCATTACCAGGTGTCGCACTGGTGTGTAAGCTGATCACACAACACAAATGGAAGCAAGCCACAGCTCTCCCAAGCTCCTACAGTGTCAAGGTGGGATGTAGTATTTGATAAAAAAGCAGATGCAGCTGACAAAAAGATGTTGTGAGGCATGCAAAATGGCATACTATGCACCTTTAGCCAAAATGACAGTCCAAACTCATCAGCTGGTGGCTAAACCATCATCTTTTGCGAAGCTTTAGGAAAGAGAGATACATGACGGAGTACGCTGAATTTATGAACTCCTGATTTTAGAATGGGAACTTCCCTTCATGGCACTAAGGATCTTACCTGTGTTTGCTTTTAGCTTGTCTATGATAAATAAATAAATAAAAGCCTGGGTATTGGCAGCCGATTGTAAGCTCTAAGCTTCCCTTTGGCAGTAGTCAAGCTAAGTGCACAATACCTAGAATCTGACATCTAAAGCCAGTGTTTAAACTAGGAGCCTCAGTTTAGCTTTTGTAGAATAGCTCAATAAATACCCTGGAGAAATACTTCAGCTTAATGTATAAATATATATATATATAAAAATATATTATTTCCTTGCATTATAGTTACCAAAATAGATACATACACAATACAGATCCATTAGCATCTTTATCATCATAGCAAATGGACCAGAAGAGGAAAGAGGAGTCTTACTTCCCTCCATAGCTATTTGAATTTCCTATCCCTGAGTACACATGCACTTCTCATACCTCACCATTAAGGTCAGATTTAAAATTTCCTTGAATATAATTACTTACTGACATTGAACATCTAGTACTAAAGCACACCGAGATTTTCACATGGCTTGAAAATAATTGTCCACTTAGTGGCTGAAAGCTAGCAATTAACTTTTCTTTAAATACCAATGTAATCTCCAATTGCATTATTCTAGAACCATTCTTATGCCATAAACATCTACGCCATGTAGCATCCAAGTGCCTTCCAGTGGTGTAAGAAGAAACCATGACTAACATCTGTCGTGTGTCATTAGTACTCTCGTCCCTCAAGAGGACAAACGTATGCAGTGAAGCGTTTTGTTTTTGTAAGAAATTAGAAGAAAAACTGTTCAGCTACTTGTTTATCTTAGAGGAATGAAGATCAAAGAGATGTATTTTGCAGTTGGATCAGGATATAATATCCGTGAGGGCCCCTAGTTCTTGGTGAGATATTTTCATGGTCTTACACTGCCCTCTTTGGAAAGTCTGAGTTGTGGCATAGGTTTTCATTAATCATAATAAATTCCATTAGGACTAAAGTGAAGATTTCCAATCATGGTGCTCTCTGCTGCCCTGTAGTGTGCCCTGACATAAGCCTTGGGTCTCTGAGGAGATGGGCTGAAAAGCTGAACTTGATTCAGTCCCAAATCCAAATCAGCACACTAGAGAATTCAGGCTTGATGTGCTCAGGGAGCTCATGGAGGTGAGGAGGCTGCTGTGGTGTTTGGAGATTCTGAGATGCACAAAGGAAGATAATACTGAACTTCCTTACCAGACTGTTTCATCTCCAGGGTATCTATAAAGCTCTTGACCGCTTCAAGATTTGCCACCTTGCTTAATTTAGCTTCTCCTTTCTACTTTCCAACCATAAGCTAACTGTGGCATGTTATAGTGACACAGCATGGTAGTGGGACAGTTTTTGACCTATGCAGGAAAAAAACAGCTAAGTTACGTGTCACCTTCATTGTACAGCCTCACCCTGTCCTCTGGAGGCAACAGCTGGACTAAGCCTGGAATGGATAGAGTTTACTCTAATTGGAGCTACTGTACTTGCGCTAACAGAAGTATTAAAATACCTTTAAGTACCTCCAAGGAGGAAACTCTTTAACCTCTTTGGAACAGCTGTGTTTAAAGCAATAGCAGTCAACAGTTTTTAAGGCTAATTATTTTGACTTATGTTATACTCCATATTCCATGCAATGTTGCTTACTTAATCTGCTTTATGGTGTCATCACTTCTCTTACCAATTTCATTCAGGTACAGCACATAGGTGTGGTAGATAAATACCTTGCTCTTAAAGCAACAGGAAAGAAAAAGGTAATCCTCTTTGTGAAATTTGATATTAATGAAGAGGTAAAAAGCATCAAAAGTGAGTGTGGGAAGGAATGTACTCTCTTCCCCCTAAGCACACACACAGTGAAAAGAAGTCAGATCTCATTTTACTGAGAAAAAAGATGGAAAGGATGAGTTTATGGGCCAATGAGAACCTGCAGCACAGCTGCTGGCAAAAACAAAATAAAAGAAACAAAAAAATCCACACCATATCTAAGTTTGCAAAACATCTCTGTTACCGCTGAATCAGTAATCCCATCACTTCTCTATTTCCCTTAGTTAAATGCCTTAAAAAATATGAAAGAAAGAAAGAAGGACTTCAGATGAAGAATAGGTAAAGCTGGTTTCTCAATTTTATTTCCTGATTTTACTTGACACTTTGATTGTAAACATATTTATCTAAAGCATTATGCAGCTCTGACTTTAGCTGCCAAATACCTCATTCCTTAAATGCTCAGTTTTATTGCCTTCGTATATAGGACTTCAAAACTGTGGATTTTGCCAAGAATGGGCGGACAGTTCATCCACATCCTCCACAGTGCATAGTATGTCCCTTTAGGATTCTGCACAATGTACTGTATTTATTGCTAAATATATTATCCCATGCTTCAGTACTGACATCATCCAGAATGATGCTGCTCTCTTTCACCCCTTGTAACTCTGCCCATCAACATCTCCAATACAGTTTCAATTCTGCTTCATCTGAATTCTCACCCTTGTCTTCCTTTTCTGTTACAGCAACAGTCAACTCATGAACCTGATGAAAGTTCAAGAATGCATATCCAACCACCATGCTGGAAGACTGACACCTTGGGCATTTCAAGAGTCTAGCCTTGGCTGTCCAAGCTCACTTTTTGCTTTACAAATGCCTTTTTCAGCCTATAGCAAACTGTGCCTGTTTTGATGCTCTTAATACATCTATGACTCACTTGCTTTTACGTGCTAACACCATGCAACTTCTACATCTGGTACCACTAAATTCTCCCTTGATTTCTCAGAGCCTGTAACAATAGACAGGAAATGTATTCAACTTTGCATCTTATTTCAAATCACAGCCCCTCTGCACCTCAGTGCTGTGAATGGGCAATCTGCAGTAAAAAGCATTTGGGAATATAGTTTCCTTAAACACACTGTACACACTAAAATGGTGTTACTTTACAGTGCAGAATGGGGAAGCATTCGTGCACTGCTCTCACATCAGACTTAATAAAATCAGAAAGATATTAATGTAAAATGACAGAACACGAGAACCATCTAAATGTAGGTACTAGTACAGTCTGCCTTACACAGTCAAAAAATAAGCATTGATAAATATTACAACACAAAAAAAGTTCTGTAGGTTGGTGTGATTCTTCTTTTTGGTGGAACTTTCTCCATTGTAAAATGTGTTATATTTGAGAGCCACCAATTTCATTTGTGCATGGCCATTCACAGGCTTGTAGCTAATTATCGCCATCACACAAGCATGTGACCATTAAGAAAAAATACCTGTCAAGCCCCAAAGACGAGTTAGTCAGTAAAATATGTATTGAAATTTATGCACAAACTGGATCAGTCTAAAAGTATACTTGTACTGTAGTATCATTATTACAGAACATGGACATCATTTACACACACAATGTTTCCTCAAGATTCACCAAATTGCAGTTCACACATCATATGCTCATATGCCATTCATTGCCATACTACTGCTTCAGTTTTGGCATACTGATTTCAGTCTCCAGTTCTGCACCACTGGTTCTCCCTGCTCAGCAGCCCCGTGCATCTGCCACAACTGAGTAAGCATTACCTGTCTGACTTCTGCACCAGCTGCAGTAATTCAGGGTCACAGAACATGCAACATGCCTGGCTACAAAGGTGAGGAGTCAGATCCTTGCTCCAGTAAATTAAAGACTTTTCTGATTCTCAGAGTGACAGAGCTCTCCTCTATCAGATTTAGACACGTACTTTATGAGTCCAAGATTTCCCAATATTTAAGAAATGTACTAAAATCTCCTGACTCACCACAGGAATGAAAGAATTGGCAATGTGTCTTCAGTTTATAGAGTGCTATAAATCAGAAGCCTGATCTTCTGGGCATTTTGTGCTGCATTTCAAATTAATGTACCTTACTATATAATTTATACTACCTCTGTGTAATAAAAGTAGTTTTGGACTGCCTGAGCAGGCTTCTGATGTCCTTGCTTACCTTCTCTTTCTCTGGTTCATATCCCTTTAAACACATGCACACACATCCAAAACAACCGAACAAATAGAATAAACTAACACAGTAAACAACACAGAAATATCTGTAATTAGTAAAGCAAGGTTTTTTTTCTGGTATAACTGTAATTATGTCTCACTTCTGTAGAACTCTGAAGACAGACTTCAGCCCTGAGCTCTACAGTTTAATAGTTGATTCTAAGAGTTTGTGTTTTCATTCTGCTCATGAAAAACATGAACATGTTACCTCTTCCCAAGTCCCCCAGCAAGCATGTCAAAACTGCAGTCTGTCCTAAGGATGCTGAAATGGACTTTCAAGTAGAGAACGAAAAGAATCCTGTGTCTCCTGTTCTAGAAACATCCTTTTTCTGATTCAAATTTTCTGATTGCAAAGAGAACAAGTAAGTTTTCTAAAAATATGACTTCTACAAAGTTAATGTTAAAACACCAAATGGGTAGATCCCAATTACATCTCTAGAACAGCAACTCCACAGCTCCTACTCAGCAGAGGTACCAAATAGTATTAATTAGACAAGATATTTCAAAGAAGATCGTCTTCCTCCATTCAAACTGTTACCAGAGGCTACAGTAATCAGTTTTGTACTATAAATTCTTGGATTAAACAGTTAATTTTTGCTCTAAAAACAAAACAACAATGAAAAAGAAGACTATTGGTTTTGTCCTCTGCCTATCATTTAGTATGGTGAATGTTCTGATGGACTCCTAAACTTCTATCTGAAGGAAAAAGCTAAAAAACATACCAGACCTCTAGCAATACACCATTCCTTTTGTCTTCCCATCCACACCCTGCTGTGCTGTTACTAGCATATACTAAACACAAAAACATCAGCAGATAATTACAAACTCAGTCCAAAACCTTTCATTTTTATTTCTTGTCAGAAGCTGAAGATTCTCCTGTCAAATATGATTTTGCTATTTCAGGTACAGTTTATCAGACTCAGCACATTCATAAGAACTAGCATCCATTCACTGGGATCATTAGTGTGCCTTTCTTCTACACTAGCTTTCCTGTGTTTGACTTTTCCCATCAGCAATACTCAGAACTGACATTTGACTTCACGGCAGGTTAAAGATCATTAGGAACATACTGTGACATCGCCGAGACTAAACTCCTGAAAATATTTGTGCATCCTTATAACACCATATAAGCTCTTTTTGATCGTCTCTCAAGTCATTATGTTTACTAGGACCAGCATAGACAGATGCCTCAAATAAAGGATGTGGCAAGTCAATGGGATAAAGTACTCAAGAGGAGGCAACAGATGATGCTATTTATAAATAAGCTGCCATCGTTAGCCATACGGTGGGGATGATCAGCAACAATGATCACTCATTATCTGATACTGTCAGACAACTTGACAATATTGTTTTACTTGATAAAAGAAAAAAAGTCAAAAATCTCTGTGGGTATCAGATAGGCATTAATAACTTATGGGTAAACATCACAGAAAAAAAATCATAATCTGGCACTCAGCCTCTCTTTCTGCCAGGAGAGCAAATGATTGAGCAGATGGTTTGTTCAGAAACTGCAGCCTTTGGGAAGAAATTTGTTTGTAAAACTGAATATATTTTGTGACCAACAAAGATGTGGAAATTCTTGTCTTTGGGAAGATTTCCCTGATTACAAGAGGGCAGAGAAGACAGCACAGTATTTCAAATTCAAAAGAGTATGGTTAGTCATACTTCTTTCTTTTTTAGTTATCAGGTCTGTGGCAGTCAAGAGAAGAATTAATTAAGCATCTTGACAACCTTATGGAAGCCTTGCTCTCAGAGAAAGACCAGCGTCATGACATTTTTGCTGCAGCGATGATGAATCTGATTAGCAGATTGCAACTGAGGGATTTTTTTGTTTTGTGCATGTGTGTGTGTGGACATGAGAGTTGTATCCTTTATACATTCCCCTCCTCTTGCCTGCATTCATGCAATAAATTCCCAGTCTGCCAACCCGTATTTTGCAGTACAGTCCAGATGTCCACTCCTTTCCAACATGGAGAATAAAAAGCCATCTGAGCAAACAAGCTTATGGAAATATGAAGGAGTTCTGTAGGTAACTTAAGTGCTATCTACCAAATACCATGCAAACATTAGAGGGCAGGCAACATATGTACGTACTAAATGTATACATATGTACATATACGTTCTCTGATATACACACACATGTGTATTATATTACACATGCAGATCATAATCAAACCCCAATATACTCATGGAGGAAAATGGTTCATTAGGACCAGTACCACTGTTTAACTGTTCCAACTGCTGATGGTAAAGGCCTATACACAACCTTCATACCATGGAAAATATCAGAAAACACAATCAATGACACTATTTCTTAAGCAAAGACATGCAGTGTTCTGCCATGACTCCCCCAGTGAGATGAGGCCTGACTTTGTGAGAGACTTCTTCCCATCAGAAATGATTTATTCAGCACTAATATTATAGTGATCTTTATACATCCATATATAAATATTAAATATTCAATATTTTGCCAGCTGTTGCAAACTTTCTGCTTATGGTTTGAGTTGATCAGAGGCATATGACTGCAATTAGCAATAAAACATGCCCAGAGCAGTCACACTGCAGTGAGACATTGGGTCTATTTGCCTGATCTCAAACCTGTTAGCTCCAATTTTACACCATAATAATCACTTGTATAACTATCCTGGGAGCTTCACCATGTGGACAAAGGACTTGCTTGTAAAATACTAAGAAGAGCATAAGTAAAAGCAGTCTCATTATTTTTTTGCTTACACTTATCTTGTCTGGCTGTCTTACAAAGCTTAAGTTATTTTGTCTTTATGCCTAGTGTGCCATCTGGAAAAGGAGCTGGTATTTTCACTAGCACTATCTTCACCAGGAACATCTGCCCTGCCACCATTTTATTTGTCTTGAATCATCACATGATTCATACACTAGAAAGCACAAGAGAGAATGATTAAAAAGATCATTCAAAGGATTCCTAGCCAAAAAGTAGTTGGAAAACGTTCATCTTTATAAAGGATAAATGCCATCGTTTTTCTGTGTTTGTAACTTCAACGATGGATGAAATAGTTCCTGCACAAAAGGGTTGTTTCTATTCTTCTTTGAAATGTGCACTGCCACAGAACTCTCTTGAGTTCTCAGAAATAAAATCCAAACCATGCAAAGAATTTCAAATCCCAATAAAATAAATGAAACTCTCTTTTCTTTTAGTCCTTTAAGGAAAAATACAGTCCTTCCAGAATGCTTTTTTCCAAACCATAAAACCAACAGAAAAGATATATCAACTGTGAAGAGCTGTAAACTACTCATATCTTTCTCTTTGTTTTAAAAAGGGGAAAAATGAATCTCTCTGTGCCGTATTTCGGGGATGCTGAGCTTTGATGCCCATGGAACTCTGCAAGCATGCACCACCTGATGCTGTGGCTGGGGACAGAGTATTTATTCATCATAGATCCATGCCCATGTAATAAGTACTTTCATCTTTCTTTCTAAAATGCCAGATTTCCAGTCTAGGATGTCCTTTCACATGCCTCTTTTCCTCTGAACACAGACAGGATGGCTTGCTAAATTGGAGAGTGAGGAAAATATTCTTTAGAAGGAACAAAAAAGGCAAGGAAAACAATTATAAGAAAGAAGAAAAAGAGTTTGTAATGTTCACGAGGCCAAAAACTTGAAAATTCAATGAAAGAAAGCCATCAGAGTTACATCCTTTTGATTACCATAACTGAGAGTGCAAAGTTATTTGTAAATGTATTATGATTTCTGTACCTCAGTAACAGATACAGAAAGATTTCCCTGCCACCATCTGTCAAGCTGCACTGTTTGTATTTTATCAAGTAGCTTCTGTTGAGCTCATCTAGTTGATGAACATTCTTATCAGCTAGCAGATACAAATGACTTATGGGGATAATATTTCAATATATAATGGCACTTCTATATCTTGGATTCTTTTAAGATGTGGGTTATTAAATATTAAATATCAAAGCTGTAAATTATTGTAGCAGCTTTATACAACTAAATTAAATTCAAACAAAACCTAATTTCCTTAATCATTGACTGTAATCCTCCAGGAACATATGCTATTAACTCAGCTACAAATGGCATAGAAACTGTATGACTTCAGTTATTTTATATCAAATTCTAATCCAGGGCAGAGTCTTCAGTATATCTCCTGCAGGGGTTTTAATGCTTTTACAGTCATATTGGCTCTTTACTGGAGAGCTAATCTCTTTATATTGTTTTTTCACTCCTTTATCCATTTCCTTCACACCCTTACTAATCTAGCTAGTACTTTCTAGCACATCTCTTGTTTTGCAAGATTTGCCTCTCCCCATGTTGCAAGAGACACGCTTTCCTTTCCAAAACTGGGCTTATTTTTTGTTTCACATGTAGAACTGACTCATTCCCATTTGTTTCAACATGGCTGTTAACTGCCACATGCTATGATCTTTTTATAAGGCTGCCATAATTATTCAGCATGAAGTCTAGTATTTGGAAAACTGAACAGTTTCCTTTTCTTGAAGAACCTCTATTGGAAGTAAAATAAAGTAGATTTAAACAAGAAACTTCTTCACAGATGTGAGACAATGATAAGATCATACAGAAATAAACCTTAGAGCCCTAGGAGGTGGGACTTGGAGAAACCTCTAGAGATCTTCCAGTCAGCCCTCTACCCCAAAACATGATCAACTAAACTGCTGATATTCCTGACACATGGGTCCCACAGTTGAGGAACTGCATTCAAGTGTCTTTCATAATGGAGATTCAGGATCTCTGTGCAATCTGTCTTAGGGCTTCAGCGTCCTTCCTAGCAGGAAAAGTCTACAGACACCTAATTACAATCTTTCTTGCTGCTAAAGCCTTCTGCATTTTCCCCTTTGAGACTTGGAAAGGGGCTGCTGGCCTCCCTCCCTGCAGCAGCTCACTTGGTCACTTCTATCTGTTCTCAGTTTTCTCTCCTCTAGACGGAATCACAGCACTCCACTTTAACTTCCTCAGCAGTATTTCTTCTCAGAGGTTGCCTTCAATAGACTCCCAATCCAGCTGTTCCACAAAACAACTACTGAGACATCTAAAAGTCTATTCTGTCACGACTGGATGAAATTGCTGTCCTTTCTAAACAGCTACGGATGAGTCACACTCTAACTTTCTCCTTTTACACAGCCCTCTGTTGTCATCATGGCCCACCAGTCAGCTAGACAAATATAATATTAAGTCAATATTAACTTCCTCCTTTTGTTTGGCACTTCCACCCATACTGAGGTCTGGACTGTCCACTGATAGGCTTATCTTGTAAAACAGTTAAACTCTAAGATACCATTAAATACACAGCATTGCTGACCTTCCAGCAAACCACACTGCATCTTTCCTGAGTACATGCTATCATGGGACTGGCCTGTCCTGCTGACCATCTTTCCAAGTTTATGATGTGTCTCTGATTTTAGGAACTCCACGAACAATTAGAACGTGTTGCCCTCATGTCATTTCGTAGGCATCAAGTGCTCACAGAGGAGTATCTTGTTTAAACTATCTCAGTTCTGTCTGTTCCCTGTTTCCTTTTCGTTTAGGTTTGACCTTAACACCAGCAGAAGGGCTATGAACCTATAGCCCTCACAACACAATATGGTAGGGTGGCTGTCGACAGGTGATTATCAGCGGCAGGCTCTTGACTTGAATTTATTTTGCTTGAGTACAAGGAATATAATTTTTTTGTTTCAGAAAGGCAGGCTGCACAGCCTATTTATTTACTCAGCCATTTCCTGAGTGAGAGACCTACACTGAGCGAAGGACCTTTGGTCTTCCTTTTTCTGGGCTGGGTCATATTTCAGGATTCTACTCTCCTATATCCTCTAGCCCTGTGGATATCAGCTGGCATTGGTATGAACACTTTGTAGACAAAGAGGCTTGGCTTCACTGCGAGAAACCTTTGAGGAAAATTTCTTCTTAGAAGGGTCACAACTTTCAGACAAATATTTCCTTATCTTTAAAGAACAGTGTTTTTAAATCAGTGAGGAATTTAGGCCTTTGGAGGGTCATAGTAGGTTCCCTGTCTTCCAATCTGCTTTGGTATTTTACAATAGCATATCTCAACTTCAGTCCTTTGACGCGAAACAAACACAAAACTGGAGCAAGTAACAATTCTCATCCAGACGACATTTCAGTTTCAGAAGTGTAAATTCAAATAAAAATGTAACTACCATGAGAAATGTCAAAGCACCTCTTACTGTACTCTGTACGTTATCAGCTGTCGCCCAAGAAGATTCTAAAGCTCATTCCACAGGTATCTGACTGTCAACAGGTATCTAACAGTCAAACAAATCTGCCTTTTGTGTCTGACTCTATTGGTTTAGTGGGTAACACCGGTGTTAGCCCAGATTTCAGTCCAATTTATGGAATTCCTTACACTGGGGTTGCTTCTCCATCAATTGGCTCAACACTAATCACCACACTGATATATCTGCACACAGGGATTCCAATACTGAAGTACACAGCCTTTGCTTTCTTTATAGCAATGTTAAATGAATGATTTCAAAAGTTCCCAAACATGAAGTAAAGCTTTTGTGCAGAGGGGAGAGGAAGGAGGATTTGCAGCATCAGCAATGCAGTCGAAGTTTTACTAAGGAAGATTCACATTAATGTTTCTTACATTTTGTCTATTTGCTGGAAATATAGGAGATAAGAACAGCAAGCAGAGCTGGGAAGGAAATGGGAGCTGGGCGAGACTGCAGTTTCCCCGGCCTTCAGTCCCTGAGATAGAGGGGACATGCAGCAACCCTTCCTGCTCAGTGTGCTCAGTGCACAGAGCACTGCGAAGCACTACAGCTTGGAAGCGTGAGCTTTCTTTTTTTTTTCTCCTCTCCAAAAAGTTTTCAGGAAGTCTGGGGGAGGGGCGATACCGTTTCTTTTTTGTTATAATGGGCCCCTTTGTGGAGATGGGAGAGGGAAGAGCTGCGTGCCTGCGTTGTGCAGGCTTTGCCGTGATTCCCTGGGCAGCTTCTCTGTGCTCCTAACAGGCACTGGGCCTGCGTGTGGGGAGAGAGGAGAGGGACTGGGCCGGGATGGAGCTGATGGTCCTGCTCAACGCTCTTGTTACTCGCCTGCTGTTCATGCTGCACTCCCTCATCGGGGTCTGGAGAGTGACTGAAGTGAAGAAAGAACCTATGTACTGGCTGCTGGCACTGCTCAATCTTCTACTTTGCCTGGAGACAGGACTCACGCTCAAGTTCAAGCAAGGCAGAGGCTACAAATGGTGAGTATATCCTGCTGGCTCCAAGGGAGCCCCTCTTTCTTCTTTGCGTGTATTTTGCTGCAGATGCGGGGCTGCTGCCTGTGAACAGAGTTGCCCCGGCTTTCTTTTTGCCACGCTTTCAGGGAGCTGCGGTCTCCCCCCTGCAGCACCTGGGGTGGTGAAAAAGTGGTGAAGTCCTGGCTAGTCTGTGACCAAACCCAGAGGGCTTCCAGGCAGCTTTGCAATAGATGACTTGGGAACCAACTCTTTGTACAATAGTGAGTGTGCACTAACAGCTGAAAGACGTGGGAACTTTGCTGCAGGCAAAAGTTATGTGTTCTGGAGCCACCAATCCAGCGGGCAGGGGAAATGGAGGCATGCATTCCCTGGCAGGGTCACTGGGCCCCACGATGCCACAGCTGGTCAGGAGCACAGGCAGAGAAATGCCACAGGCCCCACACATCTCACTTAGCAAGTCATTTCCTGGCAGGCATCTCATTCCCTGGGACTGCATTCCCTGTCCCTGCTACCCACAAAAGTGCTATTTCCATGCTAGTACTTGAACGAAAGCTCAGCATCAAATAAAAGAGGAGCAGCAAGAACTCTCACAGTAAGAGCCATTTAAGTGTTTGGATTTGAATGTAAGAGGCTATTCCAGAGGGAAGCCTTCATGAAGGAAAGAGTGCCTGGGAAGTGAGCAAAATAAGTTAGTCACAGCAGAATTTGCCCAAGCACTTGGGTTTTTACACATACATAAGGAATGACTGCAGTCATCTACAGCTCATCAGCAGCGTCAGTCAGCCAAAGCAAATGATTGGTGAAAGGGAACTATGCATGGAGCTAATCGCCCAGGTTTCATTAGGACCTTTTCTTTATAAACTCAAACCTTAGGATTTTCGTCCCAGTGTCACTGGGACAAATTCAAGGTTAAAAAAAAAACAAAAAAACCCAGCCATTTCCATGACCTTCTATTTCTGTCTATTGCAACCTGTGAAATTCATTATAACAGAAACGACATTGTATGACAATCCACATAAATGTTCCATAGTCTAAATTTAAATGTATTAAAAGCAGTGATTCTTTCTGGAATACAGGAAAATTTAACAGCAGCAGAGCACATGTGTAAATCAGAGGCAGAGTGAACAGACCCAGTTCACTGGGGTGAGGAAGAGGCAGCAGACGCTTCATGAAGGCACATTTGCTAAGTCCATTTTTGGACAATTGAGTTAAAAAAGAGATGCAGAAAGTGGATTCTTCTTAATGAACGTGTGCTAGAAATCTGGGCTAAATTTAGCTAGAAGGAAAATGGATATGGTCCAGCAATTTAAGAAGCACAGTAAGTTATGTTGTAGGTGAGAACTGCAGACAAATGAGCAGCATCTAATCACAGCAAGGTAACTTTCTGCTCTGGTGGCAAACACCCACACTCAGAACCAGTAGCATCATAGAAATACCTTCATGTATGTCTGCTAACGCAAGCAAAGGACAGTCTGTACCACAGAACTCTCCTGCCTCCAGAAGCCTCGTATGTTCTCCATACACAATAGACAGTTTCTTATTGCATCGGCAGAAATAATTAAATAGATCACGTGGAGAAAGAGTAATATTGTGTGCCTGGCCAAGTAATATTTGCTCTACAGTGCTCCTTCTGAAAGAAAGGCAGGGTTAAAGCGCCTGAACTTTCCTGGCTAGATCTGCCATCATTAGCTCAGCATTGCTAACTCGCCAGCTGGATGGATTTCTCATGTGCTCATGTCCTACAGGAAATACTGTAAAATAAAGTAGTACTCCAATTCAATTGAGAGGTGTGTTCTCTCCCAAAATAACTAGGCTAAAACCCCACAGAATCACTAACATCAGGAAGAGGAAAACAAACAAACACTCAAATACACTTTCTAACCCCAAGAACAACCAAAATGTAAAAAAGGAAACACAAACCAACTATAAAAACCAAACAACACGCAGCAACTCAAGACCACCTTATTTAGAGGGATTAACTGAAACTTTTCAGAGTGGTTCAGCAAACTGGTCATTTTCCTGAACAGCTGGATTTTTGGTTGTTTATCTTCCTCAAAACAGTCTCCTCTGAAAAAGTCATTATTACAAAAATAAAGGTATATTCTAGATATGAGCTAACACACATCCAACTACACTTGACCAAAACATTGCTGCAGGAACACAATTATCAGCAACTTAAGTTCACTGCTGTGTGTGCTGCTGACAAGACAGATGGAACTAAACAAGCGTCTTGAATCTGTCCTTATTGTTCTGCCTGAGGTGTACATGTGGTGCAGAGGCTGCTGCCATTCTCAGAAGCATCACTGTGATGCTCACTCAATACTATGGCAGGGCTGGCATCGGACAGCCTTATTCCTAATCTGAAATTATAAGAATTGCAAAACAAAAACTAGTCACGTTTTATAGGAAAACACAGAATCATAGAATGGCTTGGGTTGGAGGGAGCCTTTAAGATCATCTCGTTCCAATCTCCTGCTACAGGCAGGGACACCTCCCACTAGAGCAGATTGTTTGCAGTCCTATGCAGCCTGACCTCGAGTGCTTCCAGGGTAGGGGACACTCACAACCTCTCTGGGCAACCTGCTCCAGTGTCTCACCACTCTCACAGTAAGGAATTTCTAATATCTTTTCTAAATCCATCCTTTTCCAGTTTATGGAAGTGTCCATGTCACCTACAAAGATGTTAAGTAGCACTGGTCCCAGCACCAGTCCCTGAGTAATGCCACTTGTCACCAGTCTCCACTTGCACACTGAGCCACTGACTGCAACTTTCCGAGTGTGACCATCCAGCCAATTCCTTATCCAGATTGTATTCAATCTGTCAAATCCCATTTCTCACCAATGTGGCAACCAGGATGTCACGCAGGACAATGCCAAGTGCTTTGCACAAGTCCAGGTACATGACATCAGTCGGTTTTCCTTTAACCACCGATCCTGTAACATCAGCATCCCTCACTTAATACTTGGAGGAATAGTAATGAAACATCCCTAGTAGGTCTGAACAAATTCATATCATAGAGCTTCACCATCACAAGTTATACAAGAGAGTAACAAGAAAAAGGAACTGGAGAGAGATTAGACAGTTGCCAGCACAACTGGGGGAAGAAGGGCAATGCCCATTTTCATAAATCATTTTAGTCTGCCCTGAAAAAATCTAACTTAAGAGATGTTTTCAGCAAACTGATGCTGTTTCCAACGTTTCTCTGCCACCAGGATTCTGATCAACAGCCTTTAACCAAGCACCATTCAGTGGAATGACTCTACATGTAGACATCCCTGCTCATTGTAGGGGATTTGGACCTTTAATGGTCCCTTCCAACTCAAGTGATTCTATGACTCATCCTTCCTGAGATCTAGAAGAGCACATTAGTTAGACTTTTTTTTTTTGTTGTTAGTTTTAAATACAGAGAATGCCATGATAGAAATACAGACAGCTAAAATACTTGGGTAGTTTTTGAGAAGAGATTTTAAATAAGCTCTAGATGATCTTAGGCTTACAAAAAAAAAAAAAGAAAGAAAGAAACTATAATTCATACCAATGTCAGCTTGAGGAATTCAGAAAGAATTACTACTCTTATTTGCCCAGTGTGAACTGTAATCTAAGTAGAATTCTCCAGGTCCAGTTGAGATAATGATAAAGAATAAGAGATATTTACAATGTGATATAATACCAAGCTATTTTTCCTTTGCAGGTTTTCCCCAGCAATCTTTTTGTATCTGATTTGCATAGTACCATCATTGTGGCTACTGGAAATTAACCATGGGACACAGGTATTTATTATGAAACATGATGGATTGGTTTGAAATTAATTATCTGATGGTCTGGATTTAGGCACAAATGCCAGACCTTTATCCAATTTTCCATTTTATGCTAGTGGGTCTCCCAGTCCGGCTGGGACTATGGACAACTGCATTTCCTAACATCAAGTAATTAACCTCTTTCCTAGATAAAATGAGACTATCTGTATATGGCTGAGGAACTACAAGTCTAGAAGTATGAAATCCAGCATTTCAGCCCCAGGTTACCAGCTTGAATCTTGCTCAGGATGGTGAAAGAATTTCATTGCTTTAGAGGCTTTTGTAAAATAAATCACAAGTTTTATGGCATTTACAGGCAGATATCACAACTCCAAGCAAGGAAAAATTGCAGTAGCTATCCATTAAAAGGCTCTTAAATTACCTCATGTTTACTGCAATGTAGGAGAATATCCGCAGATTCCTACCACAGATTAGCTGTTGTAGTAATTTCTCTGTGCTATACAGTGATCTGGGAAGGGGTGTCTGGATTCCACTTCAAGATCCAAATGTGTGGCAGCAATTTTAAAGGCAGTGATTCCTGCTGGGGTTACCAGTTAGTGTGAAGACAAAGCTCACTGCCCATGCTGAGCAAGGGAGCCCTTACCCTGTGCCAGCTGTTTGCAAGTCCCCATAAAACTTCCATGTAGTGAAAAGGGGATTTTTGCATGCCCCATAGGATTTTTGCACAACCCTGGCAGAAAATGAGCGAAAGATAAAGTGATAGAAGATGATCCATAAATTAGACTAAGGGGACACATTCCCTTATTTTCTCTTTTGAAACATTGTTAAAGCCCACAGAAGTATAATCAAATATTCAAAATTGTGTTTACACTGAAAATGCCTGAGGCTTTTTCTAAATACAGCAGCAGGAATTTATTGTCATCTTGTTTTGCCAGATCTCCTTAAACAGTCACAGACAGGTAACGTGGATATTGAGAACATTTGTCATAGTTAAATCTGGTCCACAAAACAGGCTAATTCTGTAGTCAGAGGCAGCAGTTTATTTCCCAAAATGATGTTAGAACATGGCATACTTTGTTCTTATTGATATACTGTTACTGTGAATTAAAGAGGGAGTATATCAAGTTAACAGCTTAGTTTATACCTGGAGAAATAGGACAGAGACTTCTGGAAGTGCACAATCAAACAGATTCAAAAGCAGCACCTCTGGAAGGGGAGCAGCCCTCATAACAATATCAAACAGCACCCAGACAAGTATTATTCTTCTGGTGAACATTTCGTTTTAATAAGTGTTCCTTATTAAAATAATAACAGAATGGGTCTATGCTTTTTATACAAACACCATCAGAACAGTTTGTGGTCTTTAAGGCATCAGAACTTTGATCTCTCATTGAAAACCTAAGCAGAAACATCTACTACTTGTGCTGGTGCTGTTACTTCAGGCACGCACTAATGGACAGTCTCTCCTGAAGACTGAGGCAATTCTGCCTTGAAGTACTACAGAACTGGACAGAAGTAACGCCATTCATCATTCAAAGTGGAATACTGACTGCACAGAAAGTACTGCTTTGCAGTAAAGTATTATTTGGGGATTGGGAGACACTCTGTAAAATAAATTAAATTGTACTGAGCAAAAGAAATTGCTGTCAGCAAAACAGAGCAGCAAGAAAATTAAAACCATTTATTCCATTAAGAAATAATAATAATTCTTGAGTTGCTTAAGAGCTTAAATGAACAAATGCCTCTTAGCTTTTCAGGCACCTTGTATATTACTGCCACAAAGCACCGCCTGACCACCTTTAGCAGAGGTTACCCGACTGCCAGGACAGTATTCATGCAAGTGTTTTGCTTAAAAGTAAGATGAATATTTGGCAAACCTTTTAAATATATTTAACCACTAAGAAAATAATCAATTTTCCTGCCCATTCCCTCAGCCTCATTCTGACACGGGATTCTCTTATCAGCTAAAATTCCAGTGTATCACTGTTCTAGAAGAGATACTGTGCATCGTCTCTCCCTTCCCACACCTACTGTCTTCCTCAATTAGGAAGACAGCTTAAACAATCTTTTCTCCCTGTGTTACATTTCAGCTTTCTAGTAGGAGCAAAATGAGGCAAAGTCACAATACTGAATTTGACATCGTGTGTGTTGCCATAGTGATGGCGACACTGCTTCCAGCGATGCAGAGCGAGGGGTACCTGTTGCTTGGCAGGGGCTGTCAGCTTCCACATGGTAACAGGGCTGAGGGCACTCTGCCCTGCTATTCCAGCTGCAGTTTTATCACCTCAGTGCTGGGTCTGCTGCAAAAAGTTTTAGCTGACCTCATTTCTATCTGGCACTGAAGAAGCAGCAAATTGAAAACTGCTGAATTAGTTCAGGATTCCAAGGGGTCCCCCTGCTCCATCAGCAAGATCTTTGCAGTCTGGGCACTAAGAAAATATGTCATTCAAGACAGTTTCCATTGTGACGGTGTTTTATAGATCAGAGGAATATCAGCTGTATTTCATAAGAAACAAAAGAAGCAAACCTAGCTAGAATTTCTGTAACATGCATACATTTCTTCTTGTCTTATTTTTGCACAGGAACCATTAAGCACTTTTGTTCAGCTGCACATGCATACAGACAACTATGAGTAGCAAGGCTGTAGAGCTAAGCAGGCAAACCATGTTCATCTGCCTATGAAGCTTAGTACTGGCTTCTTCCTTGTCGCTTTCCCATTAAGTCACTGTGCATACACAATTAGGCAGATATGTCCTGCACCAACAGGACTATTTATATGCATTTACATGATATAAAATAAAGGCTCGCTTCCAAACTTTGAAGTGAATCACCACCACAATCACCACTTAATAAATATTCAGAGGAACAAACCAAGAGAGGAATCTACTTAAATTAAAATGAGAGGTTGATTTAAATGCCGGACTCTGCAGATGCAGTTCGCCATTTCCAGCCTGCAGGCAGAGAGATTCAGATCTGGCTCTAAGGAGCACCATTTGGTCAAGGTTCTTGGAGTCATGCAACCCCCATCAAGTCAGAAATGGTTTCAAAAACTGCATATTAGGAGCCTGTGAAAGACATAAATAAAGTGAACTTATTTTATTAATCATTCTCCATGCCTGTGCACAGCTAGAAAACAAAACAAGCCCACAGCAGGCTATGCAGGAGCAGCCTGTGGGGACAACCAGGAGATCAGCCCCACAGAATCCCAGCCCCTGCCTATCCTTGCTTCCAAGCCCAGAACTTCATGATCTCCATTCTGCAAATGGAAATATTTCCCCAACATCTTGGTGACAATCTTTCAATGCTGGCACACCCATTGTGCAAATAAGCCGTGCATTCAGTCAGAGCCTTTATCACCAATTCTAAAAGCAACAAGCCCTGACTTTTTTCCAGATTTTTTTAGGCTACAGGAAGTTACTCCATTTATCTACACCGTCAGGCAAGAGGCAGCACTTGCTCAGAGCAGTATCATCAAAGACAAAGTAAAGGGGGATCTGAAACGTTTTAGACTGTGACATTTGCTGGAAAATGTTGCCCATCTATTGGCAGGCATTATGCTGAGTAGAGCTGCTCAGTATGCACGCACACATTCCAATTGTTGCAGAAAATCGCTCCTTGTGCAATAAAATGGTGGGGGGCCCAATGGAGAAATGCAAATCGTTTGACGTTCTTTGGCACAAGTAGAGCGGGATAGAAGTCTTTCATGACAGCCTGGTTGGATTTTCTAACTACCCCTTTTTTATTACAATGAAATAGTAAGGGCTGTTATGAAGACAGATGTTAGTAGCCAGGCCCTAGCTACCCTAGGAACATCTGCTGGACAAAGGCAGAAAGCAGTGCATCTCCCACTGCTGAGTCACTGTGCTGCACCCAGCAATGTGCTTTAGCCAACATTGACTTCCCCACAGGATCCAACGCCTGCAAAAACTAAAGCACCAATTTTTGTACTCTGCAGGGACAGGCAACGTCACAGGCTCATTTTTCCTAGTTATTCCTGAATCTCAACTCTCTCATTATGAACTTCCTGAAAAATAGGCAAAGTTGCAGGGAAAGGAAATGGGGAAATACAACCCAAATTCCCCTACAGCTCAACTCTATTCACTGCAGCCTTGAGGGAAGTAAAAAAAGAAAACAACTGCATTTTTAGAGAACTTATTTTGGGCAGCAGAAGCTTAAAAAAGATACTTGGAAAACAAGTTTGGATACAGAGCGTCTGACCATAAGCATAAGATAGCAAACAGTGATTTTCACCCTGCTCTACTGTTCCAGGCAGAAAAAAGCAATGTAGGAAACCCAGCAGTCTGTTGAAGAGAGCTGCAGATTGCAGTTTTAGCAGAGAAACGGTATCCACCAGCCTTTGAATTTACATCTGCTTCTGCAGAACAATCCTACAGCTTCCCAAGGGCTTACCAACACATCTCTCCTGTCTGCAAAGATGAATTTTCCCCTCCTGAGCAAGAGGGGTACTGCTTTCAGAGCAAGCATGTACCCTGGTAAATATCCACTATCAAGACTGCATACCTCCTTCAGACACAGAACACATCTGCTCCCTGTGCTTGATGTTAATGCTTATGGGATGTTTTTGTTCTCGACAGTATTGCGGTAATGAGCCTGAAGCTGTTCAGTTGAATGTCACCAGTCATGACATCAGTCAGCCTCCGGACAGCAGTGATGGAAACGAGAGCACAGATCACCACATCATCCGGACGGTGGGACACCTTTTCCTGTTCCTAGTAGGGAACTTAAGAAATGCTGGGAAAAAGCAATTGGAGAGGACTGTCATTTTTGGGCCATCTCCTTAAATAGTGTCCAAAAGAAAATGTGGTTTTTACAAAGCCACATAGTAAAAGTGGCTGACATCTTGCTAAGTACTAACACTTGTTGGTAGAAAGTCTCATACTGTTCTCCTCAAAACCTTACTGAATTTTGAGTGTCTGGATGACGGTCCTGCAAATGTTAATAGCTAAAAAACGGTAACAGGGGAGAAAGAAAAGAAAAAAAAAAGATGTATGGAAAAAAAATCAGTATTCAGTACCCCAAATTGGTATTAATATGCCTTTTTCAAATTATAGCCACCACACAGAAATGGTTTCTTCTAGTGCTGTGTGAAAGAGATCAAAAGTAGGCGGAAGGATTGATGCTATCTTTACTGTTAAGTCTCATGAATTTACAGCTTGTTATTGTTGTTGTGTTTTAAACAGGCTAAAGTCTTTGTGAATCAGCTCTCCACAATCTGTGAGAGTGTATGGACCCTGGCCCTCCACCAGACCTTTCTATTACTTCTAGTAGTTGGGAGATGGCTTCTCCCAATTGGGGTTGAAATCACCCGGGACCAGTTGTCCCAGCTGCTTCTCATGTTTGTAGGAACAGCAGCAGATATACTTGAATTTGCTAGTGAAACCCTGGACATTGAGGATGTACGGTAAGGAATATTTGCTGACATAAATAATGTGCATATTGCAAAAGAGATTTGTTTAGTTTGAAGCTTTGTTTGTGCTAGCTGAAGCATCGAGACTACTATCCAGACTACTATCAGTGGGAACTGAATTCCCACTGATTACAGAAGGCTACATTCAAGGGCACTGTTTTCCTACTCTTGTGTTGCTGCTGTAAAAGATGTAACAGTCCTATGAGCTTTGTTAGAGATTACTCATGCGTTGCTAACAGAGGAGCACATCACATTCATCACAACAAAAGGGTACAGAAAGCCAAACAAGTAGCATAACTGCTACGTGGCACCAGGTCATACAGCTACAGCAGCTGAAACTCTGGATCCACACAGAACTTCTCAGGTTAATGAATTGTTTTAGACTGACATGGAAGTAACTTGAGTTTGCTTTAGAGACTCATTATCCAAGTTAATTCTTTGGTTATTTCATTTGTAGTTTCTTCACCATAGAACAACAGTATTCAAAGATAAGAAGAAAGGGAACAGCCTAGTTCTGGCGTGAACTTTCAACATTGCGATATCTCCCAGAGAATGTCAGCCCATCTTCCTCTCACAGCAGTGAGAGCTGAATAGTGAACACCTATCACAAGGAGAAAGAATTGCAGAAGAGGTTCTCTTGTAGACACTACTCATTTTTTTACTTTATGCTTTAATATTGCAGAAAAGGCTTCATAGCAGGGAAAGAGGTCCTTCTGACTTGGAAGAGAAGCTTCAAGCTTGCAGGGAATATAATCATTACAGGGATAAAGATAGACTCTAGCTCAAAGTAGAGGTATTTCCATACACATATCATTATAACATCAGCAGCAGGAATTTAGTATAATTGCACAGCTGGAACACGTGGACTGAACAGCAAGAATTCCACACCAAAAAGTGCCTGTTTTCCTCAGTATTACTAGTACCACTTGGAAGCAAGCATTAATCACTGTTTAGCTCAACCTCCCTTTAAACGACATTCCAAATACTACAGAAAACACTTCTGTTAACACAAAAGAAAATTGCATTTTCACTGTTAACTACTTTTCCTCCTCCCATAGGAAGAATTATATTCTCATGAATGCAATTCTGGCTGTGTGGACCTGGAGTATGTTACAGTTTCCACTTGATCTTGCAGGTTAGTACTTGCGCACAGAAGCAATGAGAACATGTGCTTTAAGGTTTTGCTGGCATGTCTTGGCATTGTGAACAGGCTACAGGCTACATCCAGGGCTTCTGCTGAAGAGCAATTCATGTGACAAAGACAGTGACACTTTCTAAAGAAAGCCTACTGTGGTCTCTTTCGAGGAAACACTTGTTTCTGGCTAACCTCTACCTTCCAGATAAAATACTACTTCCAGAAAAAAAATGGAACTGCTGTATTGAAGCATTGCTGTAGTTGCCTGTTACTGCTGTAAATTTCACTACGTTAGCTGCTGGAGTAGATCTGGCCATGGATTCTATCATGGTTTAAATCTGGGGAGATTACAGGATCCTACAGAGAAATAAGCAAATACCAGGCACAGGGAACAACACAGCCCAAACACAGATATCACAGGCTCTCAAGGGGTTACCACAGCACACAATACCTGATCACAGGGAACATGCGAGACCATAATGTGTTGGGTCTGTATATTCTTATCCTAAACTAAAAGGCCCAACATCCAGGTAACTCAGGCTGGTATTTGCTTGCAGGCAGAAAGGCTACTTTAGGTCAAAGGAGATAAAAACGTATTTATTTCAACCCTTTTGGCCTCCAATATCAACAAGTTTGCAAGTCAACTGTATCAGTCCAAAGATAAGTTATCCACACCAGTATCTTCTACAAAATTGATGACCACTAGGCTGACACACCAATTAAAATAATGAACAAATAATGTAACAGTGAAAAATGATTCCTGGAATTTTTAGTTAGCTTTCTCTTTGTGGACAGCATTAGGCTTTGATTTCAATTTTGGAGGTAGGAAAATATTGCAGTATTTCAGCTCAGATAACACCTTCTGAAGAAGCAATATTGCAATTTATCGCTGATAATTTTTTTTGTTACTGGTAAAATATATTCTCTGAAAGCTGCACAGAGTTAAAACAAACAACACAAAACAACCCACTGCACATACCCAAATAAATTCAAATGCTACTTAAAAAAACATAGCATTAATTTAAGTAAAGTAAGATGTGCGTTGTGCTTTTTTTTCCCTCTGGCTGTTAGTTTTCTGCTTTTTTTTCCTGCTATAGTTACATTTAACTCATTAAAAATCAAGTTATTCAGCACATGTTGACTGTGGGTGCAGTTTATTTTAGGTAACTCCATACAGCTGCACAACTGGTACTTTTCATTCAGGTATCAGATTGTTTACTTGCACCTAACTATGACCTAAAAGAGTAATTCATAGATGCTATATAAAACTACAGCAATGAAGTTAAGACTATTAAAAACTTAAAAGCTATTAAAAATCAGCTGCTTCTGGTAAAGCCTTGCCTACAGGCTTCAGAAGAAGTGTTTCCCCTTCAACAACTCATTTTCTACTCTTAAGTCTCTCTTTTTTTTTTTTTTTTTCCTTTTCCCAGTGCTACCCCAAACAATTGAGTTATTTTGGTAAGCTGTGCTACTTGGTGGTTGGTACTGCATCACAGTAACTACCGGTTTTATGCTCATGTCATCCCATCACCAGTTAAATAGGTTAGTTTAGCTTCATGAATTTTCATAACATGCAGCCATACCTACCACACACAAAGCTGTCTGACGACCCCTCTCTAGATGCCATGTCACCAAAAGCATTCCAGCCCACCACTGCCTTTATAGGTAAAGGAGATGCATCCACACAGGTTCCAGCAGTTGCACACGATTTAATGTCCAGAAGGCAAGCAAGTACCTATGGTTTAAGTCTTACAAGTCAAGCTGGAACTACAACTTCTTCCTGCCCATAATGCTGATACTGCCTCTCATCAAACATCACATAACACATGGAAAAGGCAATAGTCTGCAACTGAATCTCTTAAAAGCAAGGACTTTGCTTGGAATGAGCTGAAGTGTTTCCATTCAAGGTGTTTTTTCTTTCCTAACAATTAGCTTAACACATTGATTTAACAGAAAAGTGTCTGAGGAAGTTGTCGTAGAAAAATTAAGTGAACAACTTCTTGTTTTAAAGTGTACTGATAGCTTTGTGGGGTAGAAAAGGGGAAGTGGATTTTGGTTCTTTTGGACAGATTAGGTAAATACCTGCTTAACTTAAGATCCCAGAGATGAGATATGCTTTACGTTGAATTGTTCACATTTGAATGCACTTATAATTGAAGCTCCCTAAAAGCTGCCCTTTAGGCTGATCCTAGCTAAGTTTAAAAAGAGCTGTTTTAACCCAAATGTTTCATTTCCAGTACAGCATATTGTCTGCAAGCCAACCACGTCGAGCAGGCAGTTTCCTAGCCTGCTGCTCTGCAGTTATAGTTCAGAGCTGTGGAACATCGGGGTCAGCTTGTTCATACAGGACGGACCCTTCTTCATTGTACGTACAATTCTGATGGGCCACTTCCGAATATTCAGCCAGATGCTGGTGTTTTTTACAGCTAAGAATATCTTAGTTGTGATCCTCCAATTGTATCGCTTGGCAGTGATAACTTTAGACTTTCGCGCTACTATTCTGCAAAAGAGCAGGAAGGGAGAAGTTGGCTGCTGCCCATGCGAGCCTCATGAAGCCACTACTCATGCTACCACTAAGCAGGATGCTGAAATGAAAGAATGTGTTGCTTTACCACTGAAAGAGGAACCCCAGGCTCCATTGGAAGACCAGTAAGCAACGTGATTGACTCAAGACCAATGTCATTCCTCAGCTGCTTCAGAAGGGCCTATTTCTATGGTGAAACTGACTTCGAACACAATTAATCTCTTCCACTAAGAGATTAACAAGTTCTTCTAACCTGCAGGGGAAATTTCTGAAGAAAAAAACAAACAAACAAACAAAAAAACCAAAACATAGAAATGGGATGCTTTGTATTGCATTGGATTTTGGGGGTTTTTGACCAGTTCCCTACTATATTATTCACAGGGATTTTGTAGCCGTAGTTTGTAGTAGCAAGAAAAGTTTGGCGCATTAAAAAGTTGGTTATAATCTTTGGTGGCACTTTGCTAATGTTTGAACTTGCCTGTATTCAGTTAGAAGGACAAACTTATCCCAATGGAACAGAGGAAACACGGAAGCATTTAGCCCTACCTCAGTGACTGGGCTACAGCTAAGGTGAACATTACGATCACTGTGCATAGCAGCAGCTGCAGCAGCCACAACTGCAGACATGCAAGGGGATGGGCATAACAGATTCCTACTGATACTCTGACATCTAAACATTGTTCGTTTAGAAAAGTTAGGAAAAGCTTCACTGCGTGTTACCCCATTTCTGGCTAAATTTTCAGTGTAAAAACTACAAAACACCATGAAATGTCACAAAAAAGGCTGTCTATTATAGTCTGGATAATCTAAACCTTACAAATAAACAGATGGGTTAAAAACACGGGAAAGTGCCCAAAGACCTTTTTGTCACCTTGTCATTTTCTACAGAGGTATTTGCTGTTATGTTTCTACTAGTCAGGACACGTACAAAAAACAATAATTAAAATAATAATAGAAAAAACCCTTGTAATTTTTATTTCCTGCTACACTGTGTTCGAAGTTGAGGACAGACTTTAAGTGCTGCCATTTTATAGTTTTTTATTTTTAATTGTCCTGACTCAGGTGTACAATCTAGTAAGAAAGAAGTTTGTCCTGTCAGATGTGAGCAGTGCCATCTAGACAAAAGGATTCTGACTTGTGCTTCACATTTCATGAAGCACCACTAAATCCCATGGAATCATTTGGCCTATTTAGTGTCAAGGTCTGTTGTTGTTGTTTTTAAATGGCTTTTAGTCATGCATTTACTTCCATGTCTGGGGTGAATAACATGGGATGTGGTTCATTTATTCCAGGAACACTTTACATCAATTTCAGTCCAATGACCCTGCTGGGCTTAGCTCGAAAGAGAAGTAACTTTTGAAGATCTGCCCCAAAATCACATGCTCACTGAAAATGGCAGATATTTTCTACAGATTTCTGCATCCACCTTTAATGAGATCAGAAAATCATGTGAATTTAAAAAAATCTCACAAATAGGAAGTGACCTATTTAAGGTAATTTCCTATATTAAGCAATCCCAGTTTTACTGAGAGCCTCAGCTATCTAAAAATACAGAATCTGTTTAGGAATGCACTGAAGTGCTCTTGCCGCCACCACAGCAGTCAAATGCTTATTAGACTAATAAGCAATGACATATTTATTCCCTGAAAGATGTACCTGTTTAACAATGAACCTATTTAAAAATTCCCCAAACACGTGAACCTGTGTTTGAATCTGTGAGCTGTTAAATCTTGTGATCTGTTTCATGTTGGATCAGGCCCTTTCACTAAGAGAGGAGAAAACACAGTAACAGAGGAGAAAACTTCTGCTCTTTCCAGCAGAAGGAAAAAAAGTCAGTCACCATTTACGGTGCTGTTGTAAGGCTGACATATTTAGATTTGAATGCAGCTCTTACAGGCAAAGCTGAAGTCCTGCTGCTGACCAACTGTGTTGTCTTAAGCCTTTCACACCAAGGTGCATTTAAAATCAGCTGGTAGCACTGTAACATCACTTCTTTGTTGTTGCAGTGTTGCTACTCCCATTCACTGAGTTCACCGCTTGCTGATGTAGTAATTACCCTGTTAAAAAGGATCCTTGCTAATTAATCTGAAGTGCGCTGATCTTCCTAGAACATCATTTGAAATTCACCAGCAAAAAGAAAAAGCAAGTATTTGCTGCCTGTTTAAAGGCTTCGTTCAACAACAAGGTGCCCACCAGGCTCATCCTGCAGGAAATGCAAGATTCCCTGTGGTCAGCAATACAAAGACTAGTTACTGTAGAAGCATTATACAAGGAACTGTATTTCCTGGTCTTCACGCGGTTCCATTTTAAGCATCAGTAAAGTTCTTAACCAGACTTACTTTGAGAATAACTCACTGCAATGCTAGGTTCTTTACTAGATTTCATCATTATTCAGACAAATACAGAATAGACTAGACCCACCCAATCATGCTTAGGATAGAACAGATTTGGACTTCCTTTTTCCTTCCCACCACTATGGGCAAAGACAGATCATTTAAAAGCAAAGGAAAAAAAAAGAAGAAACAGACAAACAAAGCACTTAAATGGTAGGCAGCCCGTCCTCCTGCCTCTGCAGAGAGGGGAAATCACATTTGCCAGGTAGCAACAGGAATGACTGACAGAGTGCATTTCTAATTCATTGAGAAGACTGGATAGCAATTAAAAAGTCCAGTCATTTCTACGTTCAGTCACAGCAGCAAATCTCAGTGGGAAATCATCCTCATCTTTGTCTTGCAATTTTCTTGATAGAGAGGACAACTGAACTGTTTTGCAGCAGGTTGAGTCAGCTGAACCAGCAGCAGCTGGGTGCAGGGAGCCGTGGTGTCATACTTGTGCCTTTCAGAGCGCCATGCTACGCAAGTGGTAGAATGTATTCTCTGAAGATCTGACAACGGGCATCATGCTCATTATTCAGAAAATGCTGCAGTAAACTGTCGGAACTGGAAAAATTCAATCCTTCCAAATGGGAGGATTTCAGAACATCTATCTTAACTGTTATTTACTCCTGAGTCAGGAGAACCACATAACTAAGTCTCTTAAGCAAACAGATACCTAGCTGTTACAGTTATTTATCTCATTGTTCCTGCTTTATCCTTCTAGATTATTCTATGTAGGTCACTCCAAAAGTAATTTTATTTATTTCCATGAAAACTATAACGAAGTGCACAATAACACTATTTGATAGCACACACACTACAAAACATTGTTTTTGATGCTCCCCATCAGTAGCTACTAGCTCCAGTGATGGACAAGGGCTGCGTGCTATGCTTGTGGAAATTTGCACCAGCAGGGAAGACTCACTGTCAATGCTGAAATGCACCACTCACCACCTCATTGCGCTCACATCCACTGGTTGGTCTCCACAAACATTCAGCAAGTGTCAGTGAAAGTCATCAGGTACCATTTTTTTCCACATAGAGGAATTCAATTTCACCCCTTTATTTCATTTGTACTTGCACGTCAGATGCCATTTTGTCACGCTGCCCCTCTGCTGCCATCTATCACATAGCAACAAAGTATAATGAAATACTGGTGGAAGGTTCAACCCCTACTACTGTACCACCAGCATCCGCCATGTCATGGGCCAACAACATAAAACAGGAGGCATTACCTTTGGAGCAGCTCTTCTTTATTAAAACCCTCTAAACTGTTTTCCCTCTCATATTTTCCTCAGCTAAAATGTATTCCTCCATTCTTTTGGACTTTGGCTCAAATAAGATCATAGCTCTGAGCCAATAATAATAATCAAAAGCAACAATAACTATTATTTCATTGCATTTCTGCTGGTATTTTTACTGTACTATATTTTATGGTACTGTGTGAAAATAGGAGAAAACGTTCAATTACTTCTTAAAAATTCCAACTTTATTTTGAAAATAAAAGGCAGTTACCTCCGGCATAACTGCCGATTTATTGTGTGTGAATGGAATATTATATGTTTCAATTAATTATGCTTTCCACACACTGCTTTTCTTTCCCATTGTTAATTACTTCGGCCAGATTCTGACTGCAGACATTGCTTTGAAAGCCCACAGTTACTGCAGTAAACTCTTCTCTATTTTTGCTGGATGTCTTCACTCAAAAAGACCCTTTGCCTCCAAACATGCAAATCACAGGGTAATCTCAGAGGAGACTGAATAAAAGCACAGAAATACATGTATGTATTTAGATACCAGACTATGCCTAGTAGTGCAGGTTTTTACTTGTTATGGTGTGTGAGACTGCTAGTAAAAATACACTGCAGACATCTGTAAAATACTTGCAGAAATGCCCAAATATTACAGATGCTTTAAGCTTAGAGCTCCAGACACCAGGTATACAACATTCTCTGAACATCATACCAATTTGCAAGAAAGTTTTTCAGATCCCCAAAATATATTATTTCCATGCAGGTTTCCTCAGTTGACAAAAACTACGTAATAGTTATTTCCCCTTCAAAAAATAAAGTGTTGTTTTTTTTTAACCTTTGGAGATGATTAATGCATCTTGTCAGCTTTGAAATGAAACAAAAACATTGGCTTGGAATACTTACTGGTTAACCACATTTGCAAAGATTTTGCTGTTGCTTTCTTGCAGATTGCTATCAAGCTGTACATACAAATCAGTGGATCAGTTTTTTTGATCACATGGCAGTATCCTGACCGCTTCTGCTGTATGACTAAATATGGTTTCTCCTCTCCCTGTCTTGAGTACTGCCATTTTAAAATAGCATTAAGAAAGATCCCTGATCATCCTTTAACCAATGAGAACAGTAGGTCTGAATTTTGGCTGACCACTTTGGCATATAAGAGGAGTGCAAGAAACTCAAGGCAGGTGAGTTCAATGCTTTCTAACTGAAGCAGTCCTGCAGTAGAAACTCCAAAAGTCAAATCTTGGGGAGAAAATTGAAGTTACGTCCGCTTATTGTTACAAAACTGCATGTCCAGGAAATCTCAGCAGTGCAATACGTACGAATTCCTGCTTTACATCATGCAGGTGGAATGCGTAGCAGTCATGGAATAACTCACTTCTAGGAAAAGTAATGCTTTTAAAATTACCAGCTCTAGAGTAGGATAGAAAACAAACACATGACCAAAACAGGACAAAAGCACGTTTGGATTCTTTTCTAAGAGATTCTTCCATTCAGTGTCTGATGTGAAATGGTGTATGGCCTATATGACTATTTTACCATCTACTGTTCCACGCTCAAGAAAAAGCAAAAATACTTGGTGGAAAGTAAAAAATTTTTAAAAATAAAAATCAATAGTGCTTTTGTTTCTATCCCAATTCTATGGGCATATAAAAAGATGCGTACAGAAGATCCTTGATCTTTTTCAGATAATGCCTGCCTGCCACTTTGAGTTATGGATGCTATGTTTGATAAACACCAACCTGCGTATTTTTTTATATCCTTTAAATAGTAAGATCCTAAATACCCTGGAAGCCATTTATAAGAGAACACCAGCATCTAAAACTGCACCAGGCTATTCTTTTGGTTCTGCATCAGTCGAAAACAGATAAGCTCTGAATCATCAGGTAGGAGAGTAGTTGGCCCTCTAGTCTTTGAGTTCAATTCAGTGTCTTTCTCCAAGCTGTTGCATGATGATAGAAGCCTTTCAAGAAGGCCTAAAAGCCTTCTCTAAAGCCCTTCTCTGCAGAGGAAGGCAGAACATTCCTGATCTGTAATAGTAAGGTAATAAAAATATTAAAAAAAAAAACAAAAACAAAAAACATTTCAATTATCAATTTAAACTTTTACATCATATTCTATATACTCCTGTTCTTGTCTGTATTTCAGTCTGCGTTCTGGGCCTGTCTCCCAGATATTGGTACACAGACAAAAGACAGTGACCACTGAACTTCCCACTGCTGTCTGCATAAGCTTCTACAAAAGCACTCAAAAGTTCAGGTCAATTGAAGATTAAGAATAGCCTATAGCCTATTTCCTCCTGCTAAAGACTGAAAGTATCTGTGACTGCCAAAGAGCTTCCTCCGTTTGTTTGCAACCTACTACAAAGAGAAGCATGTTTTCCTGAGCAGCCTCTCTGAAGGACTGGCTTATTGAAACAGCAGTGTCATTTCCTGCAGCCCTACGGATTAAGAACTCCCTCAGGTATTCCTAAGGTCATACAATGTTTGAAATAAAGTTGTCAGACTGAAGGTAAAAATACAGGAGCAGAAAGGTGGTACAATGTAAGAAATAATGCCCTAACCCAGAATTTCAAACTTTGGAAGGTGGGAAAGGGCTGGAGTCAAATAAAGTAGGCATGCTTGGGTACTACCTGTGATAATAATTTCAAAGATCTATACTGAAAATGGCTCTGAAATCTTCAGTCTCCTATATACTAAGCTAATAATATCCTGGAGTAATCAGACAGAACGGATACAAACAGCCAACATCTAAGCATCACAGAAGTGTGCCAGACAGCTTTGGAATAGCCTTTACAGAGTTTTAAAAAACCAAACCAAAACAAAAACACAAAAACATACAAAAAAAACCAACAAAAAACTAGTTCAGTGTTGCTGTTCTCTTTTTATATTATTATGAGTAAACTGACACTTGAGTAAACTGACATTTGAAGAATGTGTTGGGCTTAAATTTTATCTGGCATTCTGCCTAAGTGCTTTGCAGTTTCAGTCCCCTGATAGAATTCACAAAAAGCTTGTCTTTCAAAATAAACGTGGTAGAAGCTTTGTTGGAGCATCTTTCAGGCTTGTAAGAAACAACAGTACATTCAGCAACAGCACTACATGAACCAAGACAGCTGTCAGCCACCATAACTCACTCCAGCCCTAATCCTGCTTTCAGTAAGCATTCACAATGCCACTGCTGAAGACTATTACCACATCTAGAATATTACTAAGGAAACATAAAAACAGTACTTAGTTTATCTTGCAATTGATTCTAATGGGGTCAGAAGCATCTTCCAAAGCGATTTATCATGACTGCCAAAAAACAGCATTCTCTTTCATTTGGTAGGGGTCAGCTCAGTGAAGTGGTTAGCTTTGGCCCTGAATGAGGGAGAACAAGAAGCCTTTCTTTCCTTTTCTCCTTCCAGATTTCACACTGAGGTGAAATCTACCTGTCTTAATCCAATAATTAACTCATATTGGCTTCTATTCTGCCATGTAAGCTTGATGTCAAGTTAACTTACAATTTAAGCTCTGTAATGGCAGAAAAGACTACTTTGTGACCTAATCCAAGGAATACTAATCATTTAAAAAATAAAAAATAAAAAATCCTCCTACATACAGAAAAAGTAGAGAACGCATAAGTAAGAGTTGCCACAGGGGTAGCCTGAAGCCGTATGCCAGCAAGTTACTCTGCTTGTATATTGAGAATTTTTAACCACCTAATCAATAAGAAATGAGTAGTTACTATGGCAATTCCTACATTACAAGGTAGTTGTGCTGCAGCAGAGTATGTTCTAGAAGGATGAATAAACTCATGACTGTTATATATATTTTTACACCCTGTACAGTGCTGCATTTCAGTGTGTAGGCTTGATGAAAAAAAAATAAAAACCACCAAGAACAACAAAATAGAGTCAAAGCGTAGTGATGGTTATACAGGACAGTCCGAACTGCTTGGGAATTCTTAAGTGATCACTACTTGTTGAGTTAGAGAAATCCCCAAACATTCAGTCAAATCACGCAAAGATTTTGCCATCCCTAGTTTGAAAACCAAGATAACGAGACTCAGATTCCACTACTGTTGTTTTTCCTTTTGGTTATTTCCTTCAAAGTTTAAACTGATAGAATTAGAGCCATGGTCCTCCTAGAGCACACCATTAGCAAATGCTAATGCTGATTTCAGTGTGTAGCAAACACTCTGCAGCATCTGAGCCTGATTACAACAAATGTATTCCCTTAAAGCACAGTGTGTCACAGCCCTGTAGGGACTGCTACTACTTGCAGTAGTAGCTTACTACTTACTACAGAGCAAGGATAAAACTTCATTCTCAAGACACAATTACTGAAATAGAAGTACAGTGTTCTTTCAAAGGTTTGAAAGTCATGGATAATAATCTTTATTTTACACTCAGTTTGTATATGCCTCCTATGAAATATTATATCCCAATTCCATCACATTGTCTTGGGCAGTTCATCCCATCTTTTTTTGAAGTACTGTTATTTTTCAAGTATTAGAACAACAGATTGAGAGAAATGCTGAGAATGAATCTGAACACTAAGCCTGACAGCCAAAGATGTCCCAACTGTGAAAAAGTACCACAGCTGCAGAATATGCACCAAGGATTGTAACACAAAGTTGTCAAAAAATGGCTGATTTAAGTCAGCAATTGGGACCCTTAGGTGTGAGAAACAGAAATGCACAAATGCAGCAGCCTAAAGACACTTTAAAAGCACCATCACCATGGCCTTGAATCCATAAATTAATAAAACATGGCAAAGTTACAAGTGTATCAAACTACAGCAAATATATTCACATAACTGGGGTTCAGATCTTGATGCCTTTATTTGAATGATCAATGCTGAGAACTGAAAGCTAATGAGACTAAGATACAGGATTCTTCTCTGGATTCAGTGATAGCTACTTTTATTCATAAGATACTGACTGTAAGGTTGCATTACAAAGAAACACCAACTCTTATGTAGAAAGGCTCAATGTAGTAGTAAGATTTGAGGCAAAAAAACTTGCAAATAGAAAATAATTATAAAAAAAAGTCAATAATTACAACCTGCAGTACATATAAATGTTCAGAAGAGATCTTTGAATCAGGACAATCCCTGAAGATCCAAATATAAGAACGAAAGCAATTTGATGATGATGATAAACTTGGGCAAATCTTTTCAGGCTGGTAAATAGAATTAGTTATATACCACTGTCCAACCAAAAGCTGAAAAAAGGCTTAAACACACAAATAGAAAACTCGAGTTCTAACAGTGCACAAAGGAAAACCCTTGAAGTAAAGGGGCTGATTTGCAAGCTTGTCCTATGCTCACTGTTCTGAAGGAGCAACCTTCTGGATCCTGGGGAAGACACTCAACCTTCACACTCTGTCTTCAGCCTGTGCACCACAGTAACCAATCTTTCTCTGCCTGAAACTAAGATTGTCTGCCTGGATACATTTTTCTACTACTTCCAAAAGGACTCACAATTAGGAGAGAAAAGAGTTTAAAAATACTCTTCATTCTCTTCCAACTATGTTACCTCCAGTGCTGCTTCCATCAGATGATTTCCTGATAAAAACAGAAAAGCTACATCATTTTTTCCACTGCGGAAAGGAATGAAACACAAGAAGCGCACTGGACCAGAGACAGTCAACATCATAAAACTAGGTTTGGAAAAAGCTTTATTCTCATTTCTTGAAAATTTACTGTTGTACTTAATGCCATGCAGCAATTCCTAAAAAAATAATCAAGCAACACACTTATCAATAACATAGTTAAGAAATTAGAGCCTTTCCCATTGCTTCATCAACTGAATGTAAGAAATATCTTTTCAAAATTGCCCAGGAAAGGAAGGCTCATATTCCCTTAACATAACTGTTTCTTCCAGAAGATGTTTTGCATGAGTACACTTGTGTTTTAAAAGATCTATCCTACCCAAATTAGAGCACCAAACATTAATTCCAGAATATGAGTTACTGCAAATTGACTTATTAGGAAACGGGATCTTATCATCTACAAGTTTTTAATAAATAATTTATTCGCTGCATAGTGGCAACAAGAGAAATTATTCCTCTTCATTCTACCTTCTGTTTATGTTCTGAAAGGTCACTCTCCTCCCTTTGCTCCTACAAAGCCTTGTTCCAAGGAGACTGGTGGACAATGATCCCTTAGTAAATACATTTATTTCTGAAAGATGGACCTTATGCTCAGAAAAAAATGGGGAAAAAAAATAAAGTGAGAAGAGCCAAAGTACCACAGCCTTTCCACTGCATGTCACAACACCTGGGAACAGTCATTAAGGAGAAAAAACAGAAAATATTCCACAGGCTCTCTCATACTGGAGGAAGCCAGTATTACTGTGGACATAGTTACTGCTTGAGAGGAAAAGCAAATAGTCAGAAGGACACGTGAGAACAGACAGCAACGCAGGGAGGTTTCACTCAATTACATACAACTAAGCCTTTAACTTGCACACTTATATCACAGTGGGGGACAATGTGTTTTTCAAGTGCTTCATAATGTTTCAGTGCTACAGTTAGTTGTACATACAAAACATCTCCAAATTGTTAGAACATGGCCACAGATGTTTGGAGAGAAGAATGGTACTTGGACAGTTAAAACAAGCCTGGTTTTGCACCTTACTCTGGGGAAGGCAGAAGAATTAGTTAACTCCAGGGTTACTGTACTTGAATACTTCCTCCAGTATCTCAACACAGTTTTGCACAACCACAGGGTAACATACACCTCTTTACATCACACTACATTCTTTAAACACTGCAAAATGCAAGTTGAATTTGCTGCCTCCTCTGATCATATTCTTACATTCAGTTGTCTTGTGAAAACAAAACCTTCAGATAATCTGTCAGGAAACTCAAGCAGGGCTAACACCCCTTTACTATGTTCAGGATATGAACAAGCTCTCCTAAAGCAGTCAACTTAGACAAGCATTCCAACATCTACTACCTCACCTTCTTCCTCACTAAGAAACTATATACATTAAGAAGCCCATCCTTTCTGTTTCTGAATCCAGCCCTGACAAAAGCCACAGGAAAATTTTACCAAATAATCAGCTTCTGATATAATAACTAAATTATCAACACAGGAAATGAGAGGAAAAAAAAATTCTTACCAATTTAGAGCAGATATTTCACATCCAATGTTCAAAGGTCCTGGTAAAAACTTGAACTAACTCCCTGCTTGTAACCAGCCACCCATTCTTTATGCCCTTCCCCGGGCTCACCTGTTGGCAATCAGCAACACCTGACTCACCGTCCTGATTTGGCAGAAGAAGCAGAAGTAGAGGAAGGGGAGTCATATCTTGTTGTTTGTTACATTAACTCATCTGTGATGCCTAACTGCATGCTGAATAAGTCACACAACCTAATTGGAAAGGGCCAGGAAACTGTTTCTATATTAATTGTTGAACCATTTCTACATTAATATAGTTGAACTTGTTAAATTGCATTTAGCATGTCATTACTAAGTTGAAGATCTCTTTTCTCTGTCACTAATTTCCACAGTATGATAGGAAGACTACCCAACAGTATCTCTGGGGTACAGTGATGGACCAAAGAGCTGAAAAAAGTTCTTCCAATTTGCCTGCTCTTGGAAAGTTTCTCAGAAAGGACAAGCTGCAGAAGGATCCTTTCCATTTAAAGTGTAACAAGTCTACCCAAAATAGCTGCTTGCAACTGAAACACGAAACTGACATTGATAAGAAGCTGAAGACTGACCTACAGGAGATGGACCCTTTACATAAGCAGAAGATGGAAGAAGGCAGCTGCTTTTCCCACTTCCCTGTGTTCCCCTAATTACAAAGAAAACGGAGATCCCAGATGGCAGTGATAGTCCAGATGTCTTTAGCCTCACCCATTTAAGGCTCTGACTGCATTCAAACACAGATTGGGGGGGGGGGGGGGGGAACCATCAACTGGCACTACCTTGATGGCTTGTGAAAAGAAGGAAAAAAAAACCATAATAAATCACCATTTTAGAGACATCTCTGAGATGTGGGGGAATTTTTTAGAGTTTCTTAATGAGTCACTTAATGTCCCCATTTTCCTTTGGCAGCTTTTACAAGACACAAAGTTTAGTGCTCCTTTGCTTGCACGACTACCAAGTGATTCAGCAAGTTTTCTATTTGTTTATACTCACATTTTCAGCTACATTAAAATGGAGACAATAGAGGTAAGATATGAAGAGCATAAACACAGCTGTGCAGTCAGGGCATCCTAGAATCATCCAAGTCTGTTGGGTTACAGTCCCAGCATAATGTGCTGTGGCCAGTTTCCTATTCCTGCATTGCCCTGGAGCTAGAACAGCATACTGAACAGCCCCTTATGTTCAGGTAAACATAAATCAGCCTGCAGATCAGTGACAAATTGTTTTTTGACAGTAATGAATTATATAAAGGACACAGTGTTGTGCCTGTCAACTGCCAGCTTCTCTGGTTTTGACAGAGTTTGATCTTATAATTATCTCGCTATTCAGCATCACTCTGCTGTGCTTCACACTGGCTCTTGCAGCCTGCTAACGATGAACCAAGTGGACCATGAGACCCATGTATTTGGCTGCAGGGTCCCTCCTTTTTGTCACCCGGGTCTGTAGATCAAGTTTTATCAGCCGGTATGGAGGAGATGCCATTGTCATTGTGTACAGTGCTTTGACAACATTCATACTGACAAGCTTGTGGTAGATTGCTTGTATAATGCTAAGGAGACGGAATGACAGCATGTGTTAGTTTTTTGTGAGTTGTTTTTTTTTTTTACTTTGTGCTCAAGGGTTGCTTAACAGGGGACTCTAACTCTTAGGTTTCTATGATACCAGCACCAGCTGTCACAGTGCAGACTAAGGGTGTTAGACTAAGTGCTAAATCTTGGTTCAGTACATTTCAAGAGAAAGCAACTTTATTAGATTAAATTCAGTAACTGACAGATTAATTTCTTGGAAGTCACAAGCAAGAAGAAATTGAGCAAAGAATCTGCAGCCTTCAAATGAGAGGCGGTCTGTTTACACAGATGAAACAACTTCAGAGGTTTCTAGAGTTGTGGTACTGGCAGATGGAGGGACCTTTTACAGCTGTCATAGAACAGCACTGGTTACACCTTCCTCAAATTCTTTACAAGAAAATGGTAACTCCTCAAATTAGCTGACAACCGTCAGAGGATCTCATGTATCATCCCTTGCATCACATCATGTCAAGGATTGGAAGGACCTCAAAAAATCACCTAGTACAATCCCCCTGCTGGAGCAGGAACACCTAGATCAGGTCACCCGGGAATGCATCCAGGTGGGTTTTGAATGTCTCCAGAGAAGACAATCCCACAGCCTCTCTGGACAGCCTGTTCCAGTGCTCTGTTACCCTTATTATCACTCCTTATTTGTTAAAGTTGGCTGAATTATTGGAGATGATGTATTAATTGCTTTACAAAGGTTACCAACATTATTTGTCAGAGAAAAAGAACCTGTGAACTATCTCACCTCTGTGAACAGAAATAAAAAAAGATGGTGTTATTAGTAAAAGGAGAAAAGTGACACTATATGAATTTAGATCGTGAGATTACATCAACAACCAGATCATTTGCACCCAGAAACTAAACAACGTAATGCAGCTCTGTTTTTCACACTCACAAATCTAAATGTGGCTAATGACAAATTAGTCTGTCCACATAAAATAAAATTATCTATGACCAATATTAACACAGTTGAAACAGAAAATGATTTGTAGTGCAATTCATGCATCTATTTGGGCTACCCTCAGCTTGAGCTGGTTAGGAAGTGAGGACAACGAGGAAAATAGGACTATTTCTTATTCTCAGTGAGGCTGAAAGCTCAGCAAGCTTTGCACACACAGTAGGAAATGATTTTTTTGGAAAAAGACAAATCATTCAATATTTTGCAAATATTGTTTTGCACCCTGACAGGTGGTTATTCAGTTTGATACATTCCCATGGTCTCTAGGGATCTACATAGAAATAAAGGTGAAGATAAAAACAGACTGAACAATAAGGATGTCAGATGTCCTGGGGTATTGATAACGTCATGCAGTAACTACATCTGATGGCACTTTACTTAGTGAAGATGTGTACAGATCAGAAGTAGAAAGCAGATGTCCATAAAAAAGTCCAAAAAACCTGTAATGGATTGTATATATCCAAGGGTATGGCTCAACATATAGCTGCACCCTCATCAAAAATTTCATTTAAAGGCTACAAGATGCACTTCCTAGAGGTAGATAGTTCATGCAGAGGAATATACTTCAGTGGTTATAGATACCTAATGCTTCCTGAGCGTGCAACAGTGTCAATGTGGCCACTTTGCCATAAGCAAAGTTAGTATCCCTAGCTAGTCTTGTGTTTTCATCCTGGGGATATTACTAACTAACTACCTCAGGCTCTGTGATGAAACCATTATCCTGTTTCTACTAGTATGGATTAAGCAAGAAATAAGGCTCGCAGTCTCTTTACTATAACACACAGACAGTATCATTTGATGTTGTATATATTAATCACATAAGGCAGCCTTAAGAAGGAGCTGCAGATCCATAACAGACTGTTGATATGCTACACACTAGGCCTGATTCAGCAGGCTTTTTCTAAGTCTAAGCTGTAGTGAACAAATAGAGTTAGCCACAAGGTCAGGAGAACAGGGAACACCTCTTCAAGCTGCTCATTTCGAAATGTAGATCCAAGGAGAGAAGATATGTTGTGTTCAGTACCAGGATCAAAATTTGTTCAAGTAGGAACTGGCGATGAAGACTAAAGACTGCAGCAATGCAAGATGACTTCTTTCCAAAAGCTGGAATAGGAAGAAATTTCCTAGAGCAGCTGAGCTGAAGTCATTTTTTTCAGTACTCTTAAAGTGAAATGGACTGGCTCTTGAGAGAAACTGAGCACGTAGATGGAGTACCAGCCAGTTGTATATATTTATAACAGCCTGATTCAACCAAATAATTCTTTTTTGGATATTTTTGCCATTTGAATGAAGAGGAGAGAAGCTACTGGCAGCCTGCCATTGTGATGGGATATCTTGGCAGGAATACGCTTTGTGCTTTATCATTACCATATGGTGGTGGAAAAGATTTTTTTTTTTCTTTTCCTATTAAGTTCTTGTAATGGTTCATTCCCGTTTTTAACACAGCCCTTCTACATGAGAAGTTTGCTTTTCAGTCCTATAACAAGAGCAATACTATACATTTATAGCTAGTAAGGCCAAACATTATAAATAATACTGTTTCAGAGGTACAATTACCATTAGAAAAAGGTATACAAGCACCCAAATGGGATGTAGCTTCTTTGAAAAGTTAACTGCTTCCCCATAGGAAGGAATTCATTTTGTGCCGATTTGTTTTGGTTTGTTTGTTCTGTTTCCTACTGGATGAAAATACTGTTCAAACCAGCTACAATCAAATGAGGTCTAATATTCTTTGAAGACAGTAAGAATAAGATGTGTGGGAAGTTTCTCTTTTCACAAGTACACCTCCATTCCAGAAATGGCAGCAATAAATGTATTCCTTCAAATATCTTCCTATTGGGAAACACAAAGCGGGTGGATGCTACAAGAAATCGACTTTTTCACATTTTCTTACAATAAGCACCTACTCTGGGTCCAGAAGACTTTCCCTTTCTACATGTCCAGGAAACAGTAGATACCTTCCATAAGTGGGTCAGGTATGTTGTCCCAGATTATCCACAGCCCAGACAGTCTCTAAGCATAATCACAGACTCTTATGTGACAACAAGCCTCAGGACCTTGATGCTTTCATAATTTCTAGCAGGTTTAATTTAACAGGAAATACATAAGCTAAGCAATTCCCATTCATTAGTTCTTCACTAATGTCAAGAACTACTTGCACTTTGGTACAGAGCCTGGTCCACATTTAAATCTGCCAGGGCCCACTTACAACATTGTTGCCTACAGTTAATGCCTACAAAAACCAGGTAAGCACATTAGTATTGGACTCTAGCATGAAGACCTTTTGGGAGGAATTTCTGAGAAACTGATAGAAAATTCAGCATCTGTGACTTATGTGGTGGCAGCTCTGAAGTTTCTGTACTCTGTCTCAGATCAGAAATATTACCAAAGCAGATACACATAAGAGGCTATTTCAACAAATGCTCCGTAACTTGCCTGAATGTTAGAGTTCAATTTTTTCTACTTTCATATATTTTTATTGAACTTCTTGGAACAAAACAACCTACGAGGTTTCTCTTTGCAGCGTGCAGCATACCAATGTTGTAACAGAATCTTTATAGAAAAATATCTTCAAGTATTATTTACATTACTGTCAGCTCTTTTAAGAAATTTAGATTAACCAAGTCTTTCGAGATTTTCCTCCTAAAACATGTGCATGTCTCTAGGTAAAGCCCTTCACACTTTCGCCAGAGAAACCACATTTTACTCACATGATGTATTTCTGACTGACAGCATAGTTTGCAGCCTTTAAAAATATTCATATGCTGTAGTCAAAACATAGCGAGCTTGCAGCCCCTTGGAATCTTAATTCCAAGATTGTCTAACTTCCTGTCAAAACTCAAATAGTAAGCAGTAAGTACATACTAAGATCCACTGCAAGGAGGTGTGAGTTTTGCAGGATCTGATGAGACAAAAGACAAGGGTTTTATCTTTTAATTTTTCAGAACAGAATTGCAATGAGTCTCAAAGCCACAAATCTGAATTGGTCATGCTATAGCTCAGTTGAGAACCAATATTCTGATTAAAAAAATAGGGGCAAAACCTCAGAATCATAGAATTGCCAGGTTCCTCTGAATGGCATCCCTTCCTTCTGTTTTATCAACTGCACCACACATCTTAGTGTCATCAGCAGATTTAATGAGGGTGAAAGAAAGACTTCAGCCAGTAGACTTAACAGTTTGAATTTGATGTTGTTATTTCTTTTTATGTATAATCCAACAGACCTCAAGATGCCTAGGAAGTTACCATTATTTCAATAATACAGAAATATACTATGACTAAGCAAAATTCTTAACTCTGCCAATGAATGGTACACCAACAGCAAATAGGCCTAGCACACAGAGTTCCTCTACCTTACATATTAACCATATCTTCAGGTAAGTATCCCTTGGGTGAAGCTTTATATTTTGCAGGTTTTATTTGCCAGCTCTTTCCAAACTTAAGATTATATAACTGACTTGCAAGCAAAAGTAATAAGTGGCATTATTGCTTGAGGTTTTTCAGTTGTTCCCCTTGAGGGTAATGGTGAAATTTACTTAAATTTTGCTGCCTTGAGGAGTGTAATGGTATGTGGGAGTAATCCAAAATTGCCTGAACAATGGTACAGCTGATGACTCCCAACACTGACTCTGGAGAGGTGAACTGAACTCTCTGGACAGTTTCCAGAGACCCTCCTCATTCCAGAGATCACCAAATTAAGACACAGTTAAAACATGCATTTTACTTGCACAGAGAGGCAAGCAGTCCTAGAGATGACAAAGCTGCAAGTCAGCAAGCCTGTCTTGGCAAGAGACTATACAGATTTGTTCAAAAAACAACTTGCACCATGCCTAAGAGGAACTAATTCTCTCCCCACATTCATTACATTCTCTCTCCTCTTTATGTGAAAATGATCATTCTGACCTGCAGAAAAAATGTTTAATTATTACTCAGTTTCATAGTCACAACATTAAGTTTTTTCAAAGACCTCTTACAGAAAACAACAACAACAACAAATTAAAAAAGAAAAAAAAAAAAAGAAAAGAAAAAGAAATAAAAGCCCTGTTACTTAAGAGCCTATTGAAATTCTTTAGGTCTCTGGGCATGCATTATATATTCACCAAGTCTGCTGCTGGTGATGTAAGTTAGAAATTATCCTGCTGGTTTTGATTACAGCTGCAGAGTCACAGATTTGAACAGCAGTAGACAATCATTCTTCTGAGCCTGCACATAAATATAAAACATTTCCTTTTTCCTTATCACATAAACCTTCTACTATGATTACTTCAAAGTGAACTCCTGTTTTCTTCAGATTTTCTCCACTTATCATTTTATAATTAACAAAATGTATTCTATCCAACAAAGCTCTGTTATTTGCATATTCAAAGGTCACCGTACAGGTTAAAGTTATTTAACTATGAAAGAGATGATAATTTCACAATCTTTTTACATGCAGATAAAATACAAAATTACCTCTGGGTTTTTAATTTGCACATTTACAGACACATGATAAAGAGTTTTACGATAATAGTATAAGCAGCATAACGAACTTTCAATTAGGCTGTGACAGCTCTCCCCTCTAGTCTTTGCGTTGTCGTTTTATTATTTAAAATGCTGTCATTTTATTATGGAAGCAACAAAGAATATTACTTACTACATCCATATTTTGGAGCCAAAATGGAAGCTTCTCTCAACAGTGCTGCAGCAGTGCACTGCAGTGCACTGTAGAACGTGCACACATGTTCTACCTGGCATGCAAATGTTCTTTGCCAAGCAAGGTGGGAAAGAGAAAGAAACAGACAGAATTAGATGTACAGCCTGAATTGTCCAAACCATCAGATTAGAGCAGTGATAAACGGCAAAGAAAAGTTCCATTGCTACTGCACCCTTGTGGGTTTTTTTTTACTTTATTTCTTATCACCTTTGTACAAGCACAATGGAAATCCTTCTGGACAGAAAAGCCTAAATTATTCCAGGAAAAAGCAACACTCACTGAATTTCCAATGAAACTGTAACAAGTTGAAATTCTGCCCTATCTAAGATGTTGTTTGCATACATTATAAAAAAATACATTCTTTAGCATAACTTTTCCCCCAGCTCAGGTAAATCAAGGCAGCTGAGATAATTACGAATTCAATCCTTATAATTATGAATTCAATCCTTATAATTATGAATTCAATCCTTTCCAAATTTACTTTCTTCTGTGTTAATACTATGGTCACAAGCCAATCCAGCCTCTTAGAATGAACAACCAGAGGACAAATATTTCTTTTCTCTTTTGCAGTTTTGTTATTTTTATATGTGAAATCAAAGCTGCTACTGCAGCTTCACAAGTCCTAGAGATAAAAGAAAAAAAAAAAAAAAGAAAGAAAAAAAAGTGGATTTACTGAAAAATAAGATACTACAGACCTCCAGAAATTGATATTAGTTACTGAAAAGCACAAGTAATTTTAAGCCTCAGTGGAATGCCACAGAATACAGCCATTCTGGGTCATATCTGATGTAATAATTCCACACAGCTATGGTACACTTTCTACAAACAGTACAATTTTGAAGGATACAATCACGAAAAACCAGACAATTTATTTCTTTCTCAAGCTCTCTCAGAAAGTAGGGGGAAAAAAGGCTTCTGTGAAAGTCACAATAACATGAGACTACAATAAGTACAGGATAGCTGTTAAAGTATTCTACTTTAAGAGGTTTACCATCTTTGACATGCCTTCCTAAACTCAACAATTAAATAACCACAGTCTTAGAATAAAGTTTTTCAAGTTTCTAACAAAAAAAATACGATCACATTCTTTCATGGCTGTGCGTGAGTACCACAATGACTCTTAGAAAACCAAATGTCACAAAGTTTAAGTCAGAAAACTATAAAGACATGAAGCCTTGTGCACCTAAGATTTAACAAGAAGAAATGGCTTAAGATTGACTTAAGTAGAAGAATTCACATGAACTGACACTTTTCAGATACTGATAAAAAAGAGCGACTTGGTAAAGTATGTTTCTGTTCCTGATTTCATCTGGAAGTAGGTGTGCAAGAAGCACTACAAAAGATTTCCATTTTTATTTCATGTCAAATAAGGCTACAGTCCATTATCTTAGAGAACTGAGTCTTGGGGCAAGATGAAATTTACATTGTAGTCCAAAAAAAGGACTGTATATATTGTACAGGTAAGACACTTGGACTGACCCTTTACATAGCTTGACAGAAAACTGAAGATGAATTTAATAACGTTAAAGTGTCTGAGTTTTAAAAAGCTTTGTATCTTTCTATTGCATGTAGGACAGAACTCACCATCTCTCTAATGAATCATAGAATCACCAAGTTCAAGAAAAGACCTACAACATCATCCAGTCCAATTGCCCACCTATCACCAATAGTATGAAACACTTGCGCAAGCAATATACAGCAACTAAGTACCAAGTTGCTTTCAGAAACTCAACCTGAAATCTCACTCTTAGTTAACACTTTAAAGCAGAAGGTACCTTGAAACCAAAATCTAAACATCCATATGTCATATAAGAAAAGAGTAGTGAAAAGTGGTTTGCTAGGAAATTTTTTTTTTTTTTTAAGCATGAGTTTTTACTTAGTTAAAGGAAGTATTATTGGTCATGCAATTATTCAGTCTTTTAAAATTATCCAGTTTAATTGTTGTAACCTTCCTTGATACTGAATTAAACAGACTTGTCAGACTCTAAACAAAAGCAGTATTTCCTTTTACTGGATCTATATTTATACAATTTGATATCACCAAGTAGCGATATTACAAGAAAAAAACAACAAAGGAGGATCTTGTTTTCACTGTACATTTGTAATCTCGATGTTCTTTAATTCAACAATAATTTCGTCCTGTTTATCTGCCTACCTGACCAAGTATATACCTCTTTAGACAAAATAATATTAATTAATAACTGCAGGAGGCACAGAAGTTGACAGCTAGTCTGCTATTAGCATGCTTGCTGCCATGGTACCCTTACTTTCAGTGAAAAGTTCTTTGAACCACACTACAGCATGAGCTGCACGGTTGAATGGTGGAGCGAATAAGACCCTCTCTTCTCCACGCTACTTAGCAATCTATGCTCAGGAGTAATAGGGGCTACTGGATAGAATTTGGAAAAATTCTTCTGATAGTAAATTTGCCAAAGAATTGAATCTTCAGGCCAGCTCTCCAGAAATTCATGCCAAATGCAGAAACATTTTGGCTTTACTACAGTTCCACCACCCAGTTGCTAAGCTCCGTAGAAAGGTGAATGGAGGGAGTCCTGGCTCCTCACTGTCTGAAGAAGCCAAGTAACCTGTGCATCTAGGGGTTGGTGAAGGAAAGGCATTTTAGTAATTTCTTTAGCTTGGGTCAAAAGGAAAACTGTGGCACTGGCCAAAGAGGAGGTGTCTTACATCAGAGAATCTTTGTGGAGATGTAACTTACAAATTGCTCTGCTCAGGTCTCTACTTCAAGCAACTACACATCTCAACAGCTGCTCTACATCAGGTACCAAACATCAAATCACAGTGCAATTTATTCTAGGCAACCTGCTTTACTAGGTGGGTTAGACTAGAGATCTTGGGAGAACCATTCCAACCCCTATGATTCTGTGATTTTCCAGTTAAGAAAATAACCATCTTATAATGAAAGAAAGCATTTTTCTATATTACCTTTGGCATCTTATAAGTGGCTCAGAATTTCAGCTGTTTTCACGTTCATCTTACTTCGACTGCAAAAACTTACTTTTTCTCTTTTAATAAAGTCACTCTTTTATTGTATGTTTGCTTGAACATTTTTTATGAATACAGAAAAAAAACACAGAACAAAATTCTCACCTTTCTCATCCTGACTGCATATCAAGGTCAAGAGGCAGATGCAGGAGGGTACAAAGCATTACTTAGCACAGGCTTAGTTATACTGTGAGGTCTGAGAGCATGGCTGTGTGCAGAAATTCACCATTTGGCAAGGAACCTACAGGCAAAACTTTTGCCAGTTGCACTTAAAGCCAACTTTCCCAGAAAGAACACGATACAGAATCGGGATGACAGTAAAAATATCTTGGCCAAAGGCAATTTTCCTTTATTTCAATGGGGAGAATGTGGTTGCAGCTTTCTCTCTTCCTCCCTCCCCCACTGTTCTTTTCCCTGGGAACAGTGACTAGTTTTCTACGTGCTTGGGACTAAAGTGAAGCCACCAAAACACTCTAGAGATTTACTTCTTCATTCATAGCAAAGGAGTACAAGTAGTGTGGTTTTGGTTTGGTGGTTTTTTTGAATTTTATTTTATTTTTTATTTTTTTTAACCAACAATGTTCCTTACAGAAGGGGAGGTGTCTTTCTTTTCTGACATATCTAGTATGATTAATGGGAAGGCACTGTGCCAGACGAGATCAGACAATGCCAGTCTCCCAGCTGTAAAAAGACATTTTGTCCCATGGAAACTGAAAAACAGCTGTTATTTAGTACAGGCCACTTTAAATAAACATCACAGACTGCGAAGAGCAGAGGTTATGATGAGTTGAGAATGTATTATCCCTTAAGAACCATAGTCATCAGTGCTCAAAATTTCCAAGTTTTAATTCCAGTCTGAAAGTCTGAAATTTCAAAGACTCCAAAGAACACAAAATATTATTAAAAAAAATATTTTAAAAGTCAAAAAACATTTGTTCTGAATTTATTTTTTTAATGTAGGGGGAAAGAGGAAATGTTTGTCACATCTCTAGGGATTCTGTATGCTGCTCTATGCTGGGAGGAAAACATGATATTTGGACATAGCAAACTAGTGCAGTAAGAAGAGCCTAGAAGAATCCAGTGTCCTCACTGGAGCTGAGGCTCTCAGATTATTCAGTAGGAAGACAAGATCATGATCCCTGGAACACAGCTTCCTGGAATAAGGGTAGCAGACCACCTGAATGTTTCTGGTAGCATGAGCAAGCCAGGTGGTAAGCAGTGTTTTGTCTAGAAACTTGGTCTTTTGTTCTAAGATTGCAGAGACACTAAATTTCCATGAAACATCCATCTGTAAGTAAATTTACTGTATCTGACAAAATTCTTTTAACTGATAAAAGCCTTGCTATTAATTCCCATTCATTACTCAATGGAGAAGGGAATGGACAATAAATATGCCTGTCCTAACATTACAGGAGGAGGAACAGGTAAAAAAGGAGTAAGGGTTGATGAAGAACTGAAATAACAACTGTTATTGTTAGGAGAAAGGCTCTCCAGGTAGCAATATTTCTAGGTGTACTTTACACAAATCCACCTGTTTTGTCTCTCCCACATCTCACATTTTATCTGCAAAAGAAAATGAACTGGTGAAAAAAACTAAATGTTATTTAGAATACAAGTTGAAAGAAAGTTGCTTTATTAAAGCTGCAATAAACTTAATTTCTTTTCCAGCTCCATAGATAATAAAATGTGGTTTTCAGAAAACAATCTAAGCTGAATGGAACAAATAAGCAGAATTTAGAATAGAAATGAGTTTGTTTAATAATCATTCACAAAACACTGACATTCCAAAAACCAAACACACATAATTAGGTATCAGATCTCCTGAATAATACCGAAGGCTTCAATGCCTACCTGCAGCTACAGCTTCTAGCATGGGTATCCTGTTTTAGACTTTGGAAGTGTTTTCCAACCCTCTTAGAAAACACTACATTCTAACCTACACCCTGTTGATTATTATTGCTGTTTTATACTGTACTGATTAAATAAACTGACAACAGAACAGCCTTAAAGGGAATGGCTGATTTGGAAACTGGAGCAAGTCATCTATGTGTAAAATCATTTTGTCTAACACTGATCTATTTGTACATTACTATTATCTAACACTGATCCTTAGCACACTGATCAGGAATAGCAGAACTGTTTTGCTTTTCACTGTTGTGGTGGGGGTTTTTTGAATTCCCATTTACTTTCCCCCATGCCATGGTTCATACTTGGATACATGCAGCTGAATTTTCCTTCAAGCAAAATTATCTCTTTAAGGCAATACTGCATGACTGAACTGTCATAAAAGCATACTGATGAGTAGCAGTTGTTGTGTGATACCATTTTCCTACAAAAATCAGTGAAGCAAAGGGTTGTTTTTTGTATTTGAAGCTCATAATACCTAATGAACATCCTCAGGAAAGGCACTGATAACCACAGTCTTTGCTACAGAATACAATTATACATCAAGAGAACCTATGGAAAGCACATCACTTTTTTCCTCATAAACCGATATGTGCTAGATAAAAATAATAATAATTTTTAAAAGGCATTTTAAGTCCTTACTTTCAGATGACGTGTTTTGCAATGAAAATTGAGTCTTCTGAAGGGAAATTTCTGGAGTGAATACAGAACTAACCTATTTAAGTGAATACTTGAAACTTACTTGTCACTTAGGGGTTCAGATCCTATCAGTAACTGCTGCAATTACTCTAGAATTACCTCATTAAAAAAAATCAAACACTCATTTTGCCAGCAGATCATCTCACAGCTTTCATTTGTCTATTCCCTTACAGCTGATACGCCTTCTCTTAGGCTGAATTTTCCTATGTGTGGCAATATTGTGGTAATGATATTCAATCATAATCTGTACATATTGGCATTTAGCCCTGGGTTTACTCTTTTCCAAATGACAATGTGCTTCCAGCAAGATCACAGCAGCAGTTCTCCAGAAATGAGAGTGTGGTTCCCCTGGATGATCCTCTGGTTTCCAGACCTACTTTATCTTTCTTTATTCATCTATTTTGATTCTCTGATAAGCTATAAGTAGCACACAGGGATATCTGTTTTTTCTATTCTCTTGATGGCAGATGCATATGTTGCTATAGTGCCATGGACTGCTTAAAAACATTTACCGTAGTGATATTTCATAGCTCCTTACTGCTCCTGTTCTGGTGACACTTCTGGGACATCCCAGCAGCCCAGCCAGAGGAAACTCTGATTGCATTTCAGTATTTAGGAAATTAGCCTTGTATTTTATTTATTTATTTTTTAAATTATTTGCTCATTTTTGTACTGTTTTTATACGAATCATTTAAAATAAGGTTTCTTTGTTGTAGAAAGCATTTTCCAAATGACCTAGTTGTGCCTTCTTGATACCTAAAAGGTAGGTAAAGAGAAGAGCAGATTTCTTGAGCTTGAACAGAGCTTTGCACTGTTGAACAGTCTAGGCTCAATACTTTATCAAGAAAGAGCAAGCTCAAAGAGAGGAGGAAAAAAAAGAATGTTTTCTTTCTTCTCCACAGAAAAAATAAAAAGAAAAAAGAAAAAAACCAACAAAACAGATGTTTTAAAAAGAGATATAAATATTTCTTGCAATTTCTTCCGCTGAATAAAGATAAGATTTGTTTGAAAAACTGCCTGGTACATTTAAATCAGCAACAGGTTCAGGCCTGTACTACACTGAATGAGAATAACATGTATCTAGTGTCAGGGCTAAGTGCCCTTCTACATAAAAAAAGCAAAACATTTCTCCTCTGAAAGGGTGTAGTTCACAGACCAGGGCTAGGACCACTCCATCTAAAGCTGAAATGGCTTTGCTGACCACAGAGAAATTGTTTTCCTTCCCTTGCTGTAAATGAAAGCTTTAAAGAAAACCTTGAAAATGAAAATACCTACTAAATGTCATTGGCTTTAGATAATGAACAAAATCTTTATAAAAGCATGAAGTACAGAGTAGTAGGAAACCTTAATTCATATTCCCAGAGATGTTTTGACAAGATACTACAACGACCACCTCCCACAGCTTAAAGATTTATAACAGCCTGAAAGGAAGAAAATCTCTCCAAATAAAACAGTTCAAAGGGAAACAGAAGCAAAGTAAGTATTAACCCTGGTTAGAATTGACAGGCACAGCTAGTAAACTACTACTGAGCACAATCACACAGCCTGTATAAAACAGTACTGTAACTTATTTGGTGTACAAACTGTCATCATATAAAAGAACAGGGCAACTTTACCCTTGCAAAAAATCAGGACAGCAAAACCCACAACTCTGCCTTCTGAATCCTGAACAGAAGTATCTGATCTGTTCCTTTCAGATCAGCTTTCCTCATCTAAGCAATTCCACATTTAATCTCTTTTCTTTCTTCTGGGCCAGCTGCAAAGCCAACCTGCAGGGTGAGGCGTCTCTCTCTTGCCAAAGAGCTGCTTGCCCTTCCAGGATCTCAAAGCATTCACATATACCCTCTCATGTACCTTAGTCTGTTCAAGAATAATTATTTCATATTTGCTTCATATTTTCTTCTTGGTGGGAAATGACATGCAATAGTTCTCAAAGCATTCCTTTAGATGCTTACAGTTTATGAAGTAGGGAGTGAGGAGGGAGAGCAGCCTGTAGAAAGACAACAGTAGATCTGCAATTCCCCTTTTCCTTTCATTAGTAGCTTTTTTTGTGAACATATATTTTTTAAGCTTAGTATCCTACATTGCAGAGTTTACATCAGAATTCACACAGAGTGGGTCAGAATCTGTCTGCCATTGTCTGCTTACCTCTTCCTTCAGATCTCATCAACAGGTACCAGAATAGGCAACTTTTAATACACTAGAACTGATGTTACATGACAGAAGAGGAAATAACAGATGGTAGTGAAAGGAGTTGTTAGAGGATAGACAAGGGTTTGGGGTTTTTAGAGGTGAATCACAAGCTTTACTAAATATGGCCTCCAGACAGAAACCCTAGGGATAGCTATGTGAGACCCGAATCATGAATGGCAGTGGCAACTACTACTTGCATAAAGAATTGTCTGAATTTTCATCATCATAAGTTTGACACTAACCATATTAATCCATTTTAACTCCACTGAGGAACTGGATTTTATAATTATTAGAACAGTGCGATGCAAGTCAGCACAGCACAGGGCTGTATTCTTTTTTGACAGCTGAGGCATCACTAGAAATCCTTTTGTTATCAGTTATGACAAGAGATGAAAAAGGGATCCCACTGCACTGCTCTTCCTGGCTTTCTATTCTCATTTGTCCACCTAAATCCTCTGTGAAGTATGCTGATCTCCAATTCTCTCATGCTGTTCCTACTGCTTCTCACCAGTGGATCATTTGAAATGGTTTATTTCTCAGGAGGGCTGCTCAGGGCTGACTGCACATCAGTTCAGAGGAGGGCAAAAGATTGTTGGAACTGAATTCCTCAAGTTGCCTACCAGGACATTTAATGTAATGTAGTGAGCAGTTCAATCATAGCATGGCAAAACTAAATAAAACTTTTGCACGTCAGATGCCACCAATAGGAAAAGCCAATTACTTGCTGCCAATCAAGTGATTCTCATTTTATTTACAAATCTGGTTCTATATAAATTAATTTTTGATCTGTGAAAGACCATTCAAAACTCTACTTTTCTAGGAAAGCTCCCTGCTGATATGAAAGGCACTGAAGTTATCTCCTCATTGCTCATTCAGAACATCACCCTCCCTTCAACCAGGACTCCAGCTGCTGATACTTCCAAAGGAGTGAGTTCTCAGGATACAGCTAAGATGATGTGAGATAGGGACAGACAAGTGCAATAAGTTACTTGGTAGAAACCATTTTCTGAATGGTGGCATCTCCACACAATTTTTGGTAAGAATAAAGCAGGTAAACTTATCTGAAGCAACACTGCAGGAAACACAGCACCTACCACCTGGCTTCTGCCTTCCTGCCAGCTCTGGCAAGCTAAATTCTGTGTGGCTTCCCTCTGCATTTTCTCATGGAAACAAACTGGACAGTGATAAAGAAAGAAAATGGGAACACAGACTATATCGGAACACAGATTATATCTTATCTACATTTTATTTTGAAAGTAAAAATGTTACTTAGATGCATCCTTCCCACAGGTTTTTTTTTGTTTGCTTTCTTTTTTTTACTTTTTCCATTTCACTCTTAAAAGAATAGATTTAACAGCTGGTTTGAGTGAAAGGATTTTCATAGATCTTTCCTGGGCTAAAATGAAAACCTCACTTGAAGAAATCAGAGCAGGGAGATACTCCTGCTGAAGCTAAAACTGATGAAGTTTCTAGGTCTAATGCATTTGAGAAAAGCCCAGGTGCACTAAACAGCACAGCACAATGATGACTGGACAGGTGCAACTACAAAATAAAGGGTACAGCACATCTAGCAATGACTGAGTTTATGTTTTGGTTCAATAAATTATTAATATGACTCATCCGTATGTTACCAGATATCACACCCAGCAAGTGAAAATTGAAACATATGCCCATGAGATAAAAAAAGGGAGCTTTTAAGAGAGGCCTTGGAAGAATGAGCAGAGGGGAGGGGTATAGGATAAGAGCAAGAGAAAAAAAAAAGTTCTTTCTTGCTGTTTTCTTTCATTAGGTTAAATGAATACACTGAAGTTTTCAAGTAACAGAATACATGTAACCCCTCACCTTTTGTTCAGCTAGCTTACTTTCTAGCTACTAACAAAGAGCTAGACAAGGATAGAAAGACATTGTATAAAGACACCACAGTGCAGAAAGTAAGCATCTTCTGAGGCATCCCAACACGTACCTGATTCCTCCAGTTTCCAATTCCTTTTCAGTAACATCTTTGGTCATTCCTTAGTCCCAGTTCTACATCTGGGCCCATACAATGGCAGAGCAATGTGCATGGGCATATAAAAAGAGGCATGAATTATACAGTTACTATGCAGTTATTTTGTCTCCCTGAAGAAGAAATGGTATGCTGCCATGAGAAAGGAACTTGGCAGGGTGAGGGCACGGTGACAGGCCCAGCTTCTGCCAACACAGCCCAGGCATTTGCCATCTCCACCACACTGTTCTACCCCAGTGCAAGCAGTGGTCTATTCAGGTAGCCTCTCCCTGTGAGCAGTTACCAGGGCTTGGGCAACTGTCTGAGGAGAAATTCCCTGACCATGAAGCTGGGATGCAGGGTGACTGCAGCAGAGAAGGAGTTTAGACAACTTTTTTTTCAGAAGTAAGCCTGCATTCATGCCTTCAGCTCTCCAGCCCCGTGCTCTTCCTCTGCATGCTTTATCTTTAGTTCTTTTTCTTCATGCCCTTCTACAAACATCCTTGAGGCAAAGAAAGTGTATATCCTCATGTTTTAAGATCCAAAGAGCAAGCTTTTATTTAAAATGGACATTGAGTGTACTTACCTGTTAGAGAGTTTTTCACTTCCAGAGTGCAACAGCTTTGAGTATTCCCCCTAAGCTTGGACTTATACTTATTACAGTTTCTAAACCATTTCACATAGGAATATTTTAGCAAGCTAGTGGGAAATAACACAGGGAAATTCCTTCCCACATCTCCTCTTCAAATAATATTCAGGTAGGAAACCACTAGATGGCAGTGGGAACTGTAACCGCTTTGTACAGACTACTTTCACTGTAGCTGCTTACCTGTAAGAGTGGGAGGCAGAAATGCTCCAAAGGCTGCTGATTAACTTGCTGCTCTGGTTTACACACAGCAGTAGAGAAGGACAGACAGGATAGGGAGCACAGAGTATTACTCCTGCCAAAAATATGATGAAAAATTTTACACACTGGAATAAAGCTGAATAACCAGTGTTTTACAGTTCTTGAAAGCACACTCAAGAACTGTATCAGCAAAGTGGCTCCAAAAAATATGAAAGCAATGATAAAATAATCAGGGACCTACCTTACTATCCACATTATTAGCAAAATTATTTTCAGTTCTTTCAGAGTCTAGATATGGGAGCAGCATATTCTTTATCTCTTAATCCTCAATAACAGGAGTGACAAAAATATTAAATATCTTACATAATGTTATTGTTCCTAGATGACAGCAAAACTGGGACTCCTGTGATTTTCTGCATGTCTAATTACTACAATTAAAAGGTAAGCAGTACACAGACTAAGTTTGTGATCACAAGTGCCAGTATACAGTATTTTAACATCCAATCATGTACTGTTTGAGATAGCACGTACAACATACCTAAAATAAAATCATGCCAACAGACACAAAAGAATACACTTGTTATCCTAAATCCAACATATAGAATATATGCTAGTTATAGAGCATATATGTCAGATATGTTCTCCTCCTCTTCTCTGTGAGAAACTGTCACGATTGCTATCTCTATGCAGACATGTGGCCATGGAGTCTCACAGTCAGTTGTACATTAGGGAAGGCCTGTTAATTTCAATTGTATTTGTTCATCTCCAGAATGAGGCCAGTGCTGAAATGGGTTGCTTCAGTGCTGCTCAGTACCATCAATCAGGCTGGGATGCAAAAGGACCTCTCTCAGCCTGAACTCAAGGGACCCTGCCTTTAACACAACTAATGCCCTGAGCAAAACCTAGAAGCAAAGAGACCAAGCAGTGGGTTGTCAGAGACAAGCAGAAACAGCCAAACTTAATAGGAGAGAAAAATACTTGATCCATATGGATTTCCTATCCTAATAAAGAACCAGTTTCATTCTTAGTCTCTATATGTCCTCTAAAAAGATAATTTTCTAACTAGAAATATTTCTTAGGTGTGAGGCCCAATTACTCAGTTCAGTCTCATCATACATACTAGAAAATCAAGAAGGGATCTTTTTAACCATTCCATGAAACTTGATTGCTTCCATGAAGCAAAGTCAGACACCCCAAAAAAGCAACCAGTCATATTTTAAGATAATATGAAAAGTTCCTTAGGAATTTAATTACAGACTCAGCATAATGAGAAGAAAGCCATTTCCCATACGCTGCTTTCAGAATTTTCATAAACATCACCTAAGACATTATGTCCATGTCACAGGTCTGATCATTTGCAACAAAAAGCAATTCCTGAGCAGGCAACAATATAGATGGGAAATGAAGCCAGTGTTTCTGAGAAGAGACTGATGCAAACATCAGATTGCTTTTATAATGGTTACTGGAAATTTACACAGCAATACCTGAGAAGTATTCCACAGAGATATAAAGGTAGGGCAGGCTAATAGTCCAGCAGACACAAGATCCTTGGCCAGCCCCAGTGGTGTTACATAGAAGTAAAACACAGAATCAAAATATATTGTTTCCTAAACTGCAAAATATTTTCTTTCAACATCTGACTTTTCCTTCCTGCTTTGAGAGGAAAAAAGAGAACCACTGATTAAGGATTCCCATTATGCCCAAGATCTGGTGACACTAAAACTGTTCTTTGGGCAAGTTAACTTTTCTACAAAGGCAAAGAATAATCCAGGTCCATTTCTGTTGCAGCCATGTAATGCTGACACAGTAGTACTCAATGATTGACCAACTGATCAGAACAAATATTGTTCTTCCCCTACAGCATAACCCTCTCCAATACTACCTTGAATCACATTTTTTTTTTCTTTTAATATTAACCTTCAATTATGAGGAATATTAACACCTAAGTTTTGAGGAATGCATTAGTGCCTTTCTGAATGCAATTGTTACAGAAACAAATCTACCACTGGTGTACGATGTACTAGCTCTTCGCCACACCAACAATCCATCATAAAACAAAGGAGTATCAACAAACATGCTCCAGCTGGTGTCTGTAAATCTGGCCCACAGAAGTATATGTGCATCTCCTCCACAGGGTTTGGCTGATTTTCCCACAGGTGTCCTGATTAGGTCAGTCCTTATTCAGAATTCCCCAAACCCAAAAAGCAACAAACCAGATAATGGTTTGTCCCCACAACTGTTCTGCTAGCTTTCTAGGTGTTAAGTAGGCAATGAGATATAAGACATAAGTCTTCTGACTGCTTACTGCAGCAAAAAAGAATTCAAATTAGCTCAATAGAATGGTTACTTTCAGAGCTCTGTAGAAATTTTTTTTATAAATTGGGAACCTTTTCAGTCTATTCTCTGATTGGCATTTCCTTCAGATTATATTTCCTTAAGTCCCTTTAAAATAGTAGGTTTTTCTGTTGTTGTTGCATGGTTGTTGTTGTTTTTTTTTTTAATTAACTACAATCTCATTAATATTTGTGGCATAATGGTAGCAAGTTACACACAATCAGATGTTTCTTTCATGCAGACTGCTAATCCACAAAGAATAGAAGCTAGATGACTGCCTCCTTCCCCAGTTGTACTGATATTTATACTCAATATTTACGAAGATTACAGTAACCTGAAAAATAACTTTTTTCTTTGGAGATCATTCCTAGCCTAAAGACGGACAAAACAAACCAAAACAAAGCTATAAAGATAAGGGTTTACTGATTTTCTGCTTTGTCAAGTGATGGTATCTGTTCCCACTCCTTCTTCCTAGAAAGCAGTAAATTCAAAGACATTTAATCCCAACTTAATTCTGAGGTTCCTCAGGACGCTAAAATGAAAACAATGTCCATGTGCATCCAGCTTGCTATGGAATATGAATTCTTACAATTCATTTCAAAGAGAGAAGTCTTGGTGTACAACTCAGTTACAAGAAAACAGGGTGTATGAAGGAAAAAAACCAACTCATCTGCACAGACTGTTCTCAAAGCAGATCAGTAACCATTCAGCCCTGGTGAAAACAGATTCAACTGATTTCCTGTCAGTTGCTGGATTTCTATCCTCTTTTTTCCACAGCTTTTAAAACTTATCTTCCTGAAATATGTCATGCTAATCCCTGAAGTCCAAAGAGTTTAATCCTCAAAGACTTAAGAATTTATCAAGACCAGGAAGATTCATGGGAAAAAGAAACAAACAACCTTTTTCAGAGGAGAACTGTTTTCAGCACTTCTAACATGTCTATGTTTAAGAAGCTGGGCAGCCTCTGGTTTCCATCTAACAGTAGGAAGAGCTAGAATTAATTAACTATGAAGCAAAGCGCAGTTTCAGTACCAAGTAAATTCATTTGCTTCAGTTAACATTAGCACTATCCAGAGCTTTATAGAAGAGCAAAATTTTTTGTGGCTTTCTTAACAGGATGAAAAACACTGCACAGATATTGATTTCCTTCTTACTCCCTATGCCTTAGATCATTAAATATTAACATCACCAATACATTAATGGTCTCAACTTCCACATCAAACAGCAGCTTAAATAATTAATGCAAGAGAAGATAAACATCTAATGTGTTAATTGCTTGAATGAGTGGAGTAGATGGTAGGAATCAGCACCTTTCTGCAAGATTGCAATAGGGATCCAGATCCACCCACACAGTCAAGCTAATGTATTGCATTTTCTTTGCTTTCCTTTCCAGACGAGTTCCTCAGCCTCAGTTTCTGTTCACTGAAGACAGGCACCAGGTGAACATGGGGGGGGAGGTTCATACGCTTGAGGCCAAAAAGCTTGCCATCATGGGGAGGGAGAAAGAACTCTGTTCCATAGAAATCCTCTGGTGTAAGAGAAGAATACCAGGAGTCTAAGGACCAGGGACTGTAACTACAGGAAAAACTTCCAATGGATATTTAATAAGGTTACACTGACTTGCAATGACACGTTAGAAACTACTGTGAAACCACATCTTGACTAACCTTTGAACACACAAGTTTACATTTTGTTTCCAGAGAAAGCATATAGGGAGCTTGAAGCATCTTGTAAGATTAAGGAAAAGTTATTACTTCAATACTATTTTCCTTAAGTTTAGGTGCAAATGGTTTTAATATTTGAGCATTAACACTATGCCTCTCTAATTATGCAGGCCCCAGCTCTTACACCATGTTTAAGATTTGATAAACTTAGTGTAATAAATTTCAACTAAAATATTTAAAATGTGTTGAGCACTACTTCAAAATTACTTTTAAGTTCCACATTTGCAAGATTTTGAGAAAACGAATTATTTTAAAAAAAAAAGTGATTTTTTCCTGTCTATAGAACATTTGCATGCTAAGAAATAATGAGCCATTAATTAGTATCTCTCCTCATCTTCCATGAAATCAAGAACACTGTGATTTCTGCCTGTACCTGAACAGTAACAGAAGTCTCCACTGTAAGCCCTCAAGGTGAAGGAAGTGAACATACACATGCCCACAGGACTCTGGCTTTCTTGGTCTGCACGTGCCAGCTGACTAAGACAGCAAGGAGCATCAGATACTGCACCACCAAAAAAGAGATGAACGCAGCGGTTCAGTTTTAAAGGTATACACCTGACCTAAGAAGCCAAACAATGTAGCAGAAAACAAATGGAACGTTGGCTTATAACATCCTGTGAAAGCCTGGAGTGTAAAAGGACATTGATTATATCTCAGCTGCCAACACATCTCCAAGCTGACAAAGATGGAGGGGCCAACTTTTCATCTATACTCTTGTTTCTTTGATGCTGAATAGCCTTTAAGGTTGGCTGATTCTCCACATTTTTGTTTGGAGTGTTTAAGGAACAAAATGAATTAGAGTCTTCAAGTGATTAATTACTCATCCATGTGACTTTTTTTTTTTTTTTTTACTCTCTCATAATGAAACCTACCTATTGCATTTGTACAGGCACACTGTATTCTAATATTTGACATGTGACAGGAATGATTCCCTCATGAAAATAATACCTTGGCAACACCTAAGATAGCAGCATTCTATCTTCTGAACCTAGCAGAAGATTGATGGATGAAAGAATATTATTTAGTGATTCATTCTTGTACATTTATAGGATGTTTTATAGATGCTCCTACAGCAGCACTGGAAATTTATATTGACACTGACTGAATAGCAAATAGAAAGCAAATAAGTCAGAACCCGAATGAATTAATCCCATGAGTTTAAAGAAAGAAGTACAGGTTCAGTAGCATAAGCTGAGATCAAACTGTGGATTGGCTGCAATACATGATATTTATTGCATCTTGTCCATTAGCTGGCTTTACAGCATGGCTGGAATCTGATCCTCGAGAACATGGGCTGGACCTTCTCCTCCAAACACTGGCGAAACATTCCTCCATTAACAAGGGTAGACTGACGGAAGAGATTATTTACTAAGACCTTCAATTGTCATTGATACATACATAGAAGAAGCCAAAAGCTACAGTAAATCACTCAAGCGGAGCCTGCAGGAGCACTCTGGGTTTGTATTAAAATGCTCAGGTAAGGAATACTTGCCCCTGGCACATGACTCTGCCATCCTGACAAAGTATCTCAAGCCACATCTAAATCAACCAAGACTGAAAGGAAGAATAAAATAGCTCAGAGGACTTGATCACCACAGTGTGTACTATGGCAAATTATTTTAGCTGAGTTCTAGTCCGATTGTGTTGCCTTAAGGAAGTTAGTACTTGGAATCTACTGGATACATCCCCCTGCTTAATTTCACCTAATAAGCAATCAACTTGCAAGCTTTGACACTGGTCTCTGATGCACATTAAGTGGTACAAAGTGGGAGAATAGCTTCAAAGGCACACTCCTGTTCCAAACTACGAGACTGGTTCGATGTAACCTGGAATGCCTATGAAAACCTGGAGAGTGACTTAGGCACAACAGTGGCAAACAGCCTGTATTTATCTCATTCATGCACTCAACTTTATCTTATTCACTTTCCTCTCTGAAAAATGAAGCCTGTAGCTTCCTTCTACACCCTCTTTGTTTACAGTGTCCTGAGTTTGTCTTCATAATTACTTCATGAGATTGAACTTGTTCTACGGCAACAAGATCCAGTGTTCCGTAGTTTCCCAGAGGAAAACTTGAGGGTGTTTTTGCCCACCGGCTGCATAAATAGCCTGACCTATTTCAAATACCATTCTTCAGTTCTTCCAGGCACAACTGCTTATATCTTCACTTGGGAGTTTCTTCACTTCCACAAGGCTGTCTCTGTGCTCTCAGACTGTGTTTTCTAAAAGGCCAATGAATTCCATAATAAGGCTTTTATCTTCCACGCTGGTAGTGGCAAAACTCAACAAATATCACTGGTGTGGAATCAAAAAGACTTATTTGGCAGAACTAATCTACTCTAAATGTGTCTTCTGAAAGATACTGATCCACGCTCATTCTATGGAGATTAAGTCAAAATAGTCTGTGGAAGCAATATTATAATTTTTTTTGTTTCATCCTGGAGTCTGCTGAGGCCCCCAAAGAACTCATATGTGAAGTTTTACATCCCTCTCACAAAAATCAGAACTAAAACTGTATATTCTACCACTTTTCAATATTGCTTATGTTTGTGGCATCTCCCAAAAGATTGCTAAATAAAGTTGAATTTGCATTCTGCAAAAAGCAGGAAAAATAGAAACCAGAAGGCTTGGCTACAATTAAGTCTTAGTCTTATCTCTTCTTTTAGATAGATGAATCAAATAATTACTCTAAGGCTCTGATAATTGCATCCGCTTTTCAAGTTAAATTACTTTTATACACAGAGGAATGTTGACACTTTAAATGAAGACAATCTGAAAATCAAGAATGTGCTTTTAAACAAAATTGTTACCATGTAAGAACTGCTCCAACGTAAGTTCTCAATACACTCAAAAGTGATAAACAAAGAAGATATACTAGCTTTATTCAGTATGTCATGAATATAACATCACATTTTAGGTGTAAACTACAAGAGATGTTCAGAAGCAAGCAATGAAGTCACAGCCACTAAACAAATCACCACTTGTCAGTAAAGCTTCTGTAAACTGGCCCAGCACCTGTTGGTCTGCAACAATTGTTCAGGTAAATGCTCAAGCCCAGTTTAAAATGCTCTAAGGGCAGCACCACTTTCCAACTGAACTAATCTGGTCTGTACTGAAGGACAAATAAATCTAAACAGACCCTTGTTATTTTGACTAGATTGTTTCTGACATCTAAATGAGACTAAGAGCACTCTATATAGGTTGACAGTACAGTGAAGTCTGACCAGCTCCTTACTGCTCTGATACATCATCTAGAGAGCTGACGTGCTTCAGAGGAGCCACTGATTTATTCCTGTAAGCAAACAAGGCACATCAGAGCAGGACACAGCAGCAATAAGCACTTGAAAACACAAAACCTTTGCATCTAGCCAGAGCTCCAGGAACTACTTTAATTTAGCAATGCTGCCATGTACAAAAGTTAAGAATGCAAATAACTACAAAAGTTTAGATCACCAGGGGAAAAAAAAAAAAACATTTTCACAGATATTTCTACACTTGTACAGTTCTTTTTCTAGCATATTGCTAACAATGAGAATAACAGTGTCCTCCAGTTGTGAAAAGAATCACAAAGCTGCAGGTCAGAGGAAAAAATATTGTACCTTTGTTTAAGACTAGAGATGTGCTATGCAAAACCTAAGCCATTGTGACAATGTTTCCTCATACCCAGTCTTTATAAGTCTGTTAAAGAGCCTGTTGAGTCTCATTTTCCTGATAATACAGTTCTGACCACCATAGAGATACTCTTTCCCTTGGAAAATAATTATTTTTCTTCTGGTCACTCAAAACAATTATTTCATTGTTTGTTTGTTGATCCTTAAAAAAAAAGCTAAAAACTTAGTTTTTTTTCTATTAAACCCAAAGCAGTCAGGGTAGAAGCAGTGGAATTCAAAGTGAAATTGTGATGCCCTGTTCTTTACTTATTAGTGTTGTATATCTGCCATTTCTGTACAGCGTTCCCAAAAGTATTATGTCTTCCTGTAAGCTCCTATACACATACTAAAAAGTCGTAACACCCCATGACTGGTAGAACGGAATCCTAGCTCTGCTGCATGTACACCACCACACACAGTTCTACCATATGCAGACAGCTAGTATACACATAGCTTTTAATATATTTTTCCAGATCCAGATAATTGCTTTTTGCATTCAAAACACCACCCGTTCTACAAATACATTTCTTACACAGTAAAGAGTGTATCAGTACGAGCAGCAGGACTTTTTAGGAAGGATACTCATTACCTTGGGAAATAAATTCTTCCAATTACATTAGATAATTAAATACAGCTATCAACCAAGGACATACTTCAAAAAATCAGTGTTTTCATTATTTTAGACATGCAGTTACCACTGCATTGCAATCTGTTCTGCATTAACCGTGGAACAGACAGGATTCCTAGATGCTGACATTTAAAAGTGAATTCACACTAAGATAATTTTATTATTCTTTCTCCAGAGAGAAAGAATGTGGGGATAAGGGAGGGGTAGAGGTTAGAAAGAGCTTCTTTTTAACCTGTGAGGCAAGAGGGAAATTGAAGTTTCACTGACCAAAGTCTGAATAACTCTCCAGCCAGGAACTCTATTTAGAGATGTTTGCTCATCACCTCTGACACACATGCTGCACTCCCTGCTGTCACATGCCCAATTCCAAAACTCATTAGGAAGTCACGAGGTAAAAGGCGCGTGAGTGTGACTGCATAAACCATCCACAAGCCAGCAGGACGTATTCACATCTCTGCAGACCTATCTCCATAACATCACCAGTGCAGTTTCTTCTCCTGTTTATCAACCTGGGAGTAAGAGTCCGGGCCAATAAGTTCTACCAGGCAAGGCACTGAAGAGCCAGAGAAGTAACTGCTGGCTACTGGTGCTGAGCCAGCAGAGTATCTCATCTGCCAGATCTTTTCAACAAACAACATGAAAATACAAGGACGTACTTCTGGAACATTCCTAGTTAATAGTAGGAATAGGAAGGAATGTCCAGGCCTCTGTTAAGGGCAGAGGATTTGAAACTTATTTGGGCCACAAGGTTTCACTTTTCTCAACCTTTCTGCTGCAGCACAAACAAGGTAACATTACTGCATAGCTCCCCTAGAACTCTGCAGCACGTTTCACCCAAAAACCTTTTAGTACTCATTTTACCACAAATAACCAAGAGCAAAGAGTTATGTACGCTGTAGGAAAAAAAGAAGGAAAGCAATACTCGTGATAGAACTCAGGGTTTTGCATGGTATAACACTGTATCCTTTTTTTCTTGTCTTTTCTAAACCCTCTCAAAAATGCATTGCTTTATCTTTTCTAAAGTGATTATGAATTCTTTGCTATGTCCAAGCATCTCTATTCCTAGTTAAGCTTGTATTTCAGGATCAGGAATTTCTCTAACATGGAGTGAAATCTTGTAACTCAAAAGTACACTAAAAAACCATAAAGCAATCTTGGTGTTCAAGCAGCAAGTCTGCCTTCCCACCAAATAATAGTTGATAAGCTTGAGAATTTTGTTCTCTTAACATTTAAAATAACTTTCAAGAATTTAAGTCCCAGGCCAGTGCTCTCAGCAGCCATAATGAATACAACCTGATAATACACTGGCTGAATTGTTGATTCTAATTTGCACTGTAAATGCTTCTGAAACTTTATCAACTCCAGAGTAAATAGTAAACAAAGTGAGACCTAAGCTAATTTCCCAGTTTATTGCTATTACTGTGATGATAGGTGAATATTTTGTTTGCCTGCACAGCACCCCCTACTGTTTACATTTCTGCTGTACATACAAGGACTCTAACAATGAGTTTGAATTTCTTACACATTTCTTACAAGCAGGATGCACAAATGAAGGGGAGAATGTCTTTGCTGGCAGAGACATTTGCATAGAAGTTGGAAGTTTAGTGATTAATAAACAGCTTTACAAAGCCCTCATATTCCAAGATCTAGCCACATTAAAAGACTGCTTGTTTGACTCTCTCTGAATTACTGCTCTTAGAACAAGGCCACCTGGGGATAATGAACAGCTGATTTAATTTTTAATCAGCCTTTAAAAGCCTTTTAAATGGAGCTCATTTTCATTAGTTTAAATAAAAAACACCTCAAAAAGCAAAAGGTCATTAAACCTCTAGAAGTATATTCATGCCAAGAGTTCAGCTAAACATAAGGCCTTTTAACAGAGTGTCAAGGGATTTATTAAATATAATGTGATCACTTGCTCATTTCAGTACCCTCATAAATAGATCTATTGTCTCATCAATGCCTTACAGAGGAAATAACTGTAAGAACTGTATTATGAACTCACTTATGCGGTATGAAAGCATCTTTGTACTGCCCCATTGTACAAGGTATTCAGAGCTCAGCTTCAGTGAGATCTAAGAAGTGTGTGCAGTTCACAAGATCAATTGTGATCAGGACCACAAATACAGTAAGGACCAAACTGCTTCACAAGCAGAAATACTTTGTATCTCATTTCTTTGATTTGAGACTTGATGTCTTCTAACATGCAGCCAGGTTCTGCACTTGGAGAGAGTTATGCATGCTTGGTTTTGCATCCCTTTTTATTCTGCCTGTTTCACTCCTTTGCTTACAGACTAGATTCATGCCATGAGATTAACTCAAGTACTGTTCAAGTTTTTTAGGTAAGCATAAACATGGATAGCATAAAGGCTTTTAAGATAAGTTTAGCAAGGCTCAAGCACACCTCAAGCAGTGGTAGACCCATGCTTTGGTAGTTTAGCAAAGCTACTATTTCTCCTGAAAACATAAAGCGCATGAAGATATGTCTTAAGTAATAGATAAATTTAAAAATAAAAAATGGAGAAAAAATGATATTTACATTTTCTTAGGCAGTAATATCTTTCCAGTTCCATCAGTACCTGTGATAAAATATGAAGAATAGTAGGAAAAAGGGAGCAGTTTCACTTCTGAATGCACTAGCACTGCTTTTCTGAAAAAAAGACTCTAATACTCTTGTTCTTCACATGTTTGTTGTCTTTTATCTATTTTTGGAAGAACGTACTATACATTTCCACCCCAAGAGACACAATAAAATGTTGAAATATGTCATGCCAACAATTAACACAGGACTTAAATATTTTCCAGGATGTACCTTGTACTCTCTGAACTACTGCAGCATAAAGATAATATGTAGTTGACTGCCTCCAGCTTGATGGAACCCACCCTCATGAAATAAGAACTTCTTTTTTAAATTAAACAAACACTTGGTTTCCAAGGGCATGTGATCATTAATTTATAAAGGCCATGCTTATCAGGTGACATTAATAGATTTGCTGACCCGTATCAAAAGTTGTAGAAAGAACAAACACACTCAAACAAATAGATTGGTGCCTTGTCTTGGCCATAGAAACTACTCTAGCTTGTTTTCACCCGTGAAGTATCTACATCCAGAATAACACAAAATCTTTGGTAATATTCCCAGGAACTTCTGACTTCAAGCAATATTTCAGTAACTTCAGCTCTGAGTGAAAACAGTCTAAAAAAAGATTAATAATATGAATAACAAAACCAGCCCATTCCAGAATAGTAACACTGCACACTTTTTTCTAGCTCTGAAAAGATGATGCGGCAGAACCCAGGAATGGTCTCAATTTCTTTGACCAGCCTAAGATCCTATTTCTTCAGAAAACAAACCTAAAAAAAAATCACATCATTTCATATCTGAAGGCAAAACTTGCGTTACCAAAGAAAACTCTTCAAGGTATCTACAAAGATAGAAGGTGCACTCAAGAAAAGCAACAATCATTTTGCTTATATCAAATAAAAGATAAAGGCAAAGAATTCTAGGTCTGATTTTTAAGACTGGCAATCTTTCCAGGTGTATCCAACTCTGTGAATGTGGCAAAACATTGTAAATCCAGCCCTGCTTTTTCACCTCAGATTATCAACAAATGCATAAAAAAATTCCAGTCATCCCCAGGAGAAAATAGAGGCCATAAGTCCAATGCTGCAACTGCATCCAAGAGAAAATTGCCTGTGTGGTAACAAGTAGACCCTAATGGGACTAGTCATATAAATAATAGCTAATACATCAGCATGGAACAAATGCAGTGATTTTTACAGAACTTGTTTTAGCAACAGTTAGATTAATTTTAAACTCACTGTAACTAGAATAACACAGAAATTTCCTGTTAAAATATGCCAACTAGGAGTTTATGAAGTGAAAAATAAGCGTATCCAACATTGTTAGCTTTGCCTAAATTATTCCCTTTTAATAACATCTTTGTTTCTGTTTATTCTTGAATGGACAGACTAGTCAAGTGGAAAACCAAGTAATTGCTATTTCAATCTCTAAGGCTTCATTTGTTAAAACTGACTTAACTGACATCTGATACATTTACAATTTCTGTTCCTATACGTTGAGGACAGTTTCAGAAAAAGGAATGATTAAGCTCGTTCTTATTTATAAATTTTACATAATTCTCAACATATTCTTGGGGAATATGCAAGTTTCCAAAATCCATCCTTCACTGTTAAGCTTTTGGACAAAGGCTCCAGTCAAATGCCTGTTGTTTAATTTGTTCATCAATATAAAGCATTAAATAGAAACTGTTACAGGAAAAATCAGTTATTTGCACAGTAAAATCAATGAAATATACCTGCTAAATGCCCTTTAAGTTCATCAGTTTCATCTGCCTTCAAGTCAAATCAAAGCTTTAACAGTTCTTTTTTTTTCCTCCTCTGCCCCTTGGATACAAAACAGAGGTAAGAAACAGATCTCAGCCAAAAATAACTTCAAAGTAGATAATTCTTAATGTTCGTTTGTAAATATTAGTCAAGTATACTCAGTATTTTCATTTTACTGGTTGACATTATGTTTACATTAGACTATTACAGTTACAGTATTGTTAAAGATTAATATCAAAAATACCTCGCAAAGAAGTCTGATTTTACTTAATGTCATTACTTTGTATACAAACATTTCAAAAGAGAACGTAAGCATAGCCATGTCTTATTTACTCCAATTACTCCTTGAACAGGAACCGGGTGACCTTTTGTATAGTAAATTAAATTACATAAATTAATTTTAGTTTCTGTTCATAATCTAATATTCTTATGTCAGTTGTAAGACATAACAGAACCTTTTATTCTTTTTAAAACGTTGTATATGGCTATACACAGCAAAAAAAAGTCTTAGCATGAACCAGTAGTAATATAATGATCATAGCCTATTAAAAGGAATAGACACTCTTTTTTCCTTTATGGTACATGAATCTAAATGGAGGAACTATTTATTTCTGTGATTAGAAGCAAAATTTTATAACACTTGATCTTCATCAGTTTTATGAAAAGGTAAAGAGAGGAATTTCCTGTGAATTTAGCAGCTCAACATTTCCACATGCGGAACTTCCCACATCTGAACCAGAAAAACCAGAATCAAGAGCATAGGTCAGTCAGTGGAAAGGAGGATAGAACTAGATGAAAGAAATGAGTGGTAATTATGTGAAAATAAACTCTCCACGGCTTCTCAGGCTCTTATGAGTACTCCTCTACTGTGCTAAAAAGGCAACACTTCGCCTTTTTATGGAGGCCAGCTCATAAGATTTGTAGTTACAGCTACTAAGCAACATTATCTGCTATTCTTATTTTCTATTATCATTATCAGATATCACCCCGATACGACAGTATGATACAGCTGCCATGCTGTAACAGTAAGATGTAATTTTGAATTCTGTTCCATTCCATTTGGGGAGCAGAAACAAAAGCAAGTATAAAGGAAGTCAGGGATAGACAAGCAATGTGCTGATATTGCTGCTTTCTTTCCTGTGTGACACATATCAGCCCTAACGTTTATGTTTCTATACACATTTCCACACCCCAAAAAAATGAGAAGTCCTCAGCATCTAATTAATTTTGCAGCCCTCTTTCCATTTCTAGGAAAGAAGAGTCCCAATGGAAATAAAGACAGACGGTTAATGATTATGGGATTCTCTTGAACAGTTTCACTGAAGCAGATAAGTTTCGCAAGAAAACAGGATGTGGAAACTAGATTAGAAACTGGTTAAAATGTAAAAACCATTTTTAGAAACTATACAAAACTTGTTGCAGCAAGCTCTGATGAATGATTAGCTATTGTTTCAAATGAGAGAACTACAAAGAAGTTCAAGCAGTTTCAAGCTGAGAACACCGATCAATCAATCCACCCATAAATAAATGAATAAACAAAATCAAAGCTTCTCTTGTGGCTCCCATAGAAACTTGTTGGCTTTTACTCAAATAGAGAAAATACTTTTCTCCTTCTCTGTCATCAAAGGCTGGCTGCTGACAGCAAGGCTATTCCATTGCAAATACTTGATGGCTGAAGGGATACATGAAGCTTTTGTAGGATCAAGACTTTATGTTTGGCAGATAAGCTTAAAAAAATATATATATATAAAAAGAATGAGTTGAAGTTATTCAGAAAATAATGTAGCTTATCAGGACTCTGGTCTCTGACTGAAGGCTGAAATATATTCTCACCTTGTACTACAAAAAACTAAGATTCTATCTGTCTTCAAATAAGAGAACCTTTAGGGAACAGAGGAGAATTGGAAAATATTTGAGACATTAAATATTAAGGAATTAAAACACAGAGGTGCAGAACAAGCATGAGTGCAAGTACTGTGAAATCACAACCTAATCACGACAGAAAGCAGTTCACATACATCTGGTATAGTATGGAGCACCCTTGGGTGGAGAGAGGAAAGGGTGGGCACAGTCTATTGGGTAACCCAAAGCCTTCTGGTGTGTGCTCCATCATAGCTACAGAGGTAAGGCTTCCAAGTTTACAGTCATAAAGCTCAGACACCTTTTAAGTAGACTACACAGACTTACAAAGCTGACAGTTTCTTATTACAATGAGCAAATAACAATGCAATTGAAGTGTGCTTTGTCCTTACAGTATTAAATTCAAGATCAGCCCCCATCACAGTTTTAGAAGAAAACTACAGTATATGGTTTAAAAGAAAAGTTTAGTGTGCCTTTAAATTGCAATATTATCCTCATATTTATGTGAAATAATGTTAGTTTGAAATTCAAAATATAACATTGGACTTTTAAATCCTTCCTCTCTCATAAAAAACTTAAAATACTACTACAGCAGTACAAAAGATGTTGGGCAACTGCATGTCTTACAGTTTCAAAGTACCACAATTCATATTCCTTGCATTTCCTTCACCTACTGTAAGTAAATGGTCAATTTTTTAAATTGTCAGGCTTCCCAGATTGTAAGCATTAAATCCAACAAAAAATGTAGTCTGTCCAGAGTGCTCCTTTATGCTTCAAATACCTTTCTGGACAGCCATCTCCTGATTCAACCCTACAATTTGTTTGATTATTTCCTGGGGGGAAGTGGGAAAAAAGGAGGTAAATATGTGCACTGAGAAATGTGGAATAACAGGTCCCAGGAAGCATTGCTTGGGCCATCTCACTTCCCTAAGCACATCCTGGTAAAAGTTCAAATATCAGTTTAGCACATCTTTCCTAAAATATGCAACAGTTCTAAATTGTCAGCAAATAGCACTCAGGCATGTCTATTTTCTGGCTTCTTCTAATGCAGTTTTACCTTCTAAGGAGAGAGGATCATACTGATGCAGCAGTATACTTCAGAAACACTGGAAGGAAACAGAAACAATTACCTGGTCACAAAGGCAGACAGGGAGGATGACATTATAAAATAGGCCTGCCACAGTAGATGTCTTTGAGTCTTCGAGCCCTTCAAAAAGAAGAACTCCAAGAAAGGACATGTCCACAAAGGGCCAGATAAATGCCCCTTCAAACTCCATGAGGATCCCAGGTAAGTAAGGTGTAGCTTAGACAAGTTATTTTGCCAGAACTTAACATGAAAATAAGCCAACCCGTGCAAACTTGTCCATGGACCAGGATTCTCTTCATAGGGGATAACAATGCTACATCACTTGTGAGCCTTCATTCCCCATTTGTTAGACAGGTAACTGTCCCTCTTAAGCTTTTGAACTATCACAACGAGTATGCCTAATGCAAAACTGTATGTGAAACACTGCCTGTTTCTGTCACCAACCTCAGCTTCAAAACAGAGCCCTGAGCAAAGCTAGCCTCAAGTCTAAGGGTAGCATTCTTGAGACAGATACTGTACCACAGCCCATGGTAATACAAGCACAGTGCTAGTGCAGGAGGGAATGGTTTATTTTCAACCCTCCTCTCACTCTATTTTCTTTGATTCTGCTAGTATCCATCATACACACTGTGAATCTAACATGATGTAAGTGAGATTTCCTGCCTCCAGAATAAGTATACATTTCTATGTAGTTTAAGATGGTGTTACTCTACTATATAAATACCCAGAAAAAACTCAGTGCTCTTGTAAAGAGAAGACAGCTGTAATGTATCTATGTTTTGAGGCTTTGAATGCAAATTTTCTTTTGTCTTCCCCTTTTTTCTTTGAGCTGAATTCTCTTTAACACACATTGTAGTTGTTCCCTTGTTGTTTGCTACTGAACTGTGTGATAAAGTCCTGATTTGGCACTTCAGACTCCAATTAAAATGAAAGAAAACTTCAATTAAATTAGAAGGCAAAGTGCTAAGAAAACATGGCCAACGGCTGAGACCGTATGTTGACAGCCAAACCACAGTGCTACATCTTCAAGCTAGCTTAAATAGGAAGCATCTGGTTATTCCTGAAGTGTAATTTCTCCAGCATCAAAACATCTGCAAGCTGGACCTTCATTTAGGATTAAATAATATAATCTCTAAATCATACACATTCACTTGCGTCTGTGCAATTAATCCTACTTACATCTTTACAAGCATTTATTTTTAGTGAGCAAAATATGTGACTGAAGTACTTAAAGAGAATAAAAAAAGTACTAATAATTGTGCTAAAAACATACTCTTTGGTGTTATCACTTGAGTATCTGTCACTTAAGATATGAATATCAAAGACAAAGGCAAATCTCCAAGTTATCTACTGAGTCCTGTCCAAATGAGAAAAGACTAGACCACTGTGCCATGAATTTTCCATTGTTTCCATTTTTATTCACTACTCTCTTTTCATCTGTAACTACATGTTAAACTGTGTTCATTCAATTACTGAAATCCAGCTGGTTGAAATGTATCCAGTTGGGCTTTATCATCTTTTGAACTTCTTTTTAGAGGGGTTTTTAATGACTGTAAGAACTGTTGTTCTTACACATCTCTTTCACTTACATGAGATAATGCAAGGTTATCTTTGTGAAATCAATACAAGCCTGACCCAAGTTCAATGGCATGCAAACTCCCAGGAGGGAGAAACGCATTGCTTACATAGCGAGAACACTCAGTGTTCATTTTGCTACCTTCTAATAGCCTTTTACTTAAATGCTGTAAAAACTGTCTTAAACAGAACCAGATGTTTACAGAAATTCTCTCTGATTGCTGTCCAAGTGAAACTCTTCTTCTCTTTCACCAGACTCCCTTTATCATTAAACAATGCATTGAAATGGAAATATAGAGTATGTGATGATTGCCAGAATTAAACAAAGGGCAGATGGTAAGAAAACCAAATTAGTTTTTTTTTTATTGCTACTTTGTTATCCAGTCTCTCTTTACACATTCTACAATTAATATTTTGATTCTGTAAGTACGTGTCTATCCATTGTAGATTCTTTACAGGTTATTTAAGCACAAGTTTCTTTACTTTTTTAAATGCTTTCCTGTGAGCAGAGAATTTAGGGGGCTGATGTGGGCAGGCCAGGAAGTGGAGGAAAAACACCCCTTGCACATTCCCATGATACTCACTTTTGCAGAAGCCAAGCATTCCACTATGGCAAGTCTCCCAAATCCAGAGAATTTGGACTGTCGAGGAGATATGGCAGATTATCCCTTGGAAAAATGATTCCAAGTGTCTACATAATCTAAAATGTGTATAGTACTGGAGTATACAGTAGTTTTACTTGCCAAATAAAAGAACACCCTGTTTTCATCCTCAGAGAAATCCCTAAAGCCACAGTAAACTGCAATGATGCAGCTCAGAATTCACAAACACATGTATTACTACAGCAAGCAATTAGCAGGGGGTAGGAACTAGATGATCTTCAAGGTCCCTTCCAATCCAAACCATTTCATGATTCTGAATCAAAGTGAAAGTAGCATTGACTCTTCAGCCACGTAATCAAGCAAGGCTTCTCATGCCATAAGAAATCACTGGAAATAACCTATGGCTTCAGCAAAACTCTACAAAAATGCACCAACTCAAAATGAAAAAGGAAAAGGATGCAGTTAATTTTCTTGAAATTTACTTCAAACTTCTTTTTTCTCAGACTAATCTCATCTGTATTCAATCTAAACTCTATAAGGTGATTGACCCCTGACCTCCTGTCAAAGGAACAGGATGTGCTTATGTGAACGTCAGAGTCCTCATTTTCTAACATTCAGTTTGAAATATTCTGTAGAAAAACCTTAATTGTGGACACAGTTTAGCTCAATAAATAATTTCAATGTTTGTTTTAAGTGCTCAGTTATTGTGGTTGTCTAGAAAGTACTGAGAAAGAACAGGAGCACAGAAATGAGTATGCCATTTCATTCAGAGCTTAATATGAATTCAAAGCCTAACAGGAATGCAGTATACTTAAAATAAGACATCTATTTCATGCACTTCATCACCTACATACCTATACATATACACACATGCATGTATATCAAATCTCTTCAGCTGATCTGGTCATGGTACTTTAACATGAGTGCAGACTATAACCTACTGGTCTTTAGAAATCTCTCACACCCACTGTTTACTCAATATGTAAACCAGAGCACTGGTAAGAAATCGCTCAGATTCCTAATTTAGGTTTGTGTACGGTGCTACAACAGAATACATTGTCATGTGCTTTCATTACAACAGCAGTAATGTGACCACTACTTCTTCCATGCTTTGCTTCCAACAAATGAAAAGGAAATTCAATCATCAATCACCCTGCAAGCAAGATCAGTCCCTCTACTTAACTGTGAGCATTAGTCAACAAACTGCCTACAACCTCCTTGACTTCAGTCAGGATCATGCAGAGAATACTTGCAATGCAGGGCCTGTTACTAATAATCAGCGCTAAGTAACCTGTAACAACTATGCTCATCAAGATCACATCTCACACAAGGAAAGCAATTTCTACAGGAAGCAGAGGCTCATCAAGTTGAATGCAGAAGGAGAGCGCAGAGAAATCTAATTTTTTCATTACTCTTCCAGTACCACAAGGATAAATGACATTGAACGCTCAGATTCTGAAATGTGTTAAACATTACTGGAACTCTCCTAGGTGTCACTGATTTCACTATAATAAATAATGCTAACTGTTCTGCACACAGGGAGGGCCAGATGTCTGCGTTCTGAGGGTTACAAACATTCAGTTGCATTGGGGTACCTCACTCACTTTGTTCATATTGCTTCTCAAAATCTGCTTTTAGCCCATGGAATCCAGCCCTCCAGGAATGTCAGAATCCAGTATTGTTCTGAGGTTGGGTTCTATTTTCATTTTACTTAAGTCATATCAAAATCAAAACCAGCATTTATGCATATTTGCATATACCAGGAAAAGACCTGTAGTCTTACCATGCATGGCAAAAAACAAAACAAAAAAAAAAAACAACCAAAAAACACTGCAAATTAAGGAAAAACTTCTAGTCCAAAGGCTTAACTAGTATGTTAGGCTAGTACAGAAAAAGAAAAAAAAAAAGCAAAGAAAAACATGAAAAATCAGAACTGAACGTTAAGTCCTGCATGCCCCAAAACAAGCAATTAAAAAGCATTCCATGAAATTCATTATCTGAAATGTCACACAATTGATTCTGAGAAAGACACAGAAACACAAATGTTTTCTAGGCATACTGTTGACTGCAAGAATATAAAACTAAAGTAACCTACATGCTTTTCCGCATACACAAAAAGTTTGAGTATTCTTTTCCTCCTAATACAAAATGTATTTAATACAGTCCTCTATCAAAGTCTTACATTCTGTACGAGGGGCTACTTGAGCTCACAGGTGCAACCTGACAATCTTATAAGTCCTGTTAGTGGAGTAAGAGAGTTATTTGGGGAAATGGTTCTTTTCTGTGAACCAGAAGTTGTAAGCATTCATTATGTATAACCAAGGGTGTGTCTGGACAGAAATGCAATCACTCACAATTTTACTTATAGAACAGCTCTTCTTGGTGAACAGCTGAGGAGAGTATTTATGTTCAATAGTGGCAAGTCATTGTATTAAGAATTTGAATACATCAAACTACAGTTGTTCAAAACACTTCTAACAGATGCTAAATGCTTCAAAAGGAAAACATTTGCATGTACCCTGAGAAACAATGCCACAAAGCATGGCAGGACTTGAATGAACGGGGCTCTCACTTGTAGAATTCTCTGAGCTGAAATTTAATATCTTTACTTGCGGAGCATTTTAACTTCAGTGAGGGCATTCAGGCATTTGAATGATTCTAAGGCTTGTCTTTCTCCATGACGCACAGCAAATTCTGATCTCAAAGGCATTTGTTTGCATCATCATTACAAAACCTGATGCTGTGTTTGTATTGTCTATCCTTTGTATCACTAATTGGAAACTGTACAAACTGTTTTCTAAAGAATTTTTCTCCAATTGAGAAAAGACCAGGTTTTCCTGCACAAGTTCAAGTAAGAAAAATTACAGATGTTGTAGAGATGTTGTGTTCAATTTCTTTCTGAATAGGTGCCTATTAGAGAAAGATTTTTCCTTTAATTTTCCCTTTTTAATCTATTCCAGGAACTGCAAAATGGATTTTATTTATGTGTAGAAATACAGTAATCTGCCAATCCACCATGGTTTCTAAAGAATTATTTAGTTGTATTCTTCCAAAAAGACTCACTTTCCTAATAAGCTGAACATCTGGAAGAATTTGCCTAAAATAGTGATGTAATCCCTGATAGCAACAGATCTCATCCTCAACAGCCTGATAAAGAGCATTGTCATATTCTCACTAAGCTCTGATTCAGCTCTCATTTAAAACTGTAAAAACCAGAGGATACTACAAGGAACGAGTACTTTAACACAGGCCACAATATTTTTGTGCAGGAAGGTTTATAAATAGTGGGCAAGTTGTACAAATACAAATGTTTTCAAGATGCATCAACCTGGCAAAACAGCTGTCACTCAGCCCAGTGGGCCAAAGGGAAGACTTTGATAATGCCTACAATTTTCCAGTAATATTTATTTTACTCTAAACCATTACAAAAGTTCAGTTTGTTCTCCTTTCATTCTTCTTTCACCTCTACCTTGGAACAGCTGTGTGTAACAAATTAGCCCTTGAAAGACAGTAAACTTTGAACAAATGGCTGCAAAAAAAAAAATCATTTGGAAGTGTAAACTATTTGTGTAAAATGAAATGTAAAATTAACATAAGCATTTGCATGAATGATCAAGGAGAGATAATTAACCACTCTGATAATTTTTGCTCCCTTGTTAAAGAACAAAACAAGGGATTATCTTTAAAACAATAGTAAATGTGAAGTACACTTTGCCCACAGGGAAAACGTGAAATAGTAGCCCTTATACTTTTAAATTATGGGGACCTCACACTAATTTTAGATGTACTAAGTTGATTACAACAGCAGTGAGTATTGTTTCCAGAGTGTAAGATATGTCATTTAGAAAAGGAGACATTCCCTGAATGCACTGGCACCATCCCAGCTATTTCAAAGATTCTGTTTCTCAACAACATGCTTAAAATACTGAAGCATCTGTTCAAAGTGCAAGCTCAAGTTCGTGGAAGGACTGGAGTCATTCCCATAACCTAAGATGTTTCTGAGCATTTGGTAATGTTTGGCTTCTGGAAAGTCTGTCTAAGAGTTCTTATCCAGCAATCAGAAATAGTGAAAAGCTATTCTCATAAAAGCCATCTGGCCCAAAAGACGGAACGCAAATCAGAGTCAATGAGGAAATAAAATCTTTCCATCTTATATTCTATAGGTGCAGTGTCCTAATCCAGTACCAAAGATATAGTAGCCATATATGAGCACAGTTTAAGCTGCATTTAAGTACTCCAAATTACAATACCAAACAGTTTTTATCAAAACATTTTCCTTAGGCTGTTTAGTAGGTCAAATATGGCCAGACATTTTGTGGCTCCACAAAAGCAACTGCGACAAGACTGAGAACAAACTGCTTCTGTGTAGCATCAAAGGAAAATTCACATTTCAGCAAATTCTGACTACTATAACGTTCACCACTCATATTTAAATACAATTAGAAAATCAAGGGTTATGACAGTACTAAGGTATGCCAAGGAGAAACCTGATACTGTGCCACCAGACCTGTTCAACAAAGGTACTTCGTAACTCATTAGATTTCCCAGTTTCCCAGCACAGAACTGCCCAGAGCTACGCTAATGTTCAGAAAGACGAGACTACTTTTTTTTACTGTATTAATAAAAGCTGATTAAACTGCAATCCATGTACTAATAAGGCATACTTGAGATGCAATTACTTGAAGCATTTTAGATAAAGAAAGTATAACAATGCTTTAACTCTTTGGAAAAACCCAGGAATTAATGTAAAATGTAAATCTTTTTATTATTTACACAGGTATCTTGATGATAAGAGGCATTTGGGGCACTAGACTGGGCCCTCTAATAGACTGTCCTTGTATTGACTAAAAACTTTTCCATCCAAATGAGACACTGTAAGGATGAGCTGGATCATATCTTCATTAAATGTTTTCTGACATTTAAATTTAAGTGTTCTTTGCTGTCCTACCTGTCCCAGGAAGGTCAGACAACCTTTAGTCAAAACTGCTGGCAAAGCTGGTAAAAGCTTTCAAATGGCCTTAAAAAAAAACCACCACAAACACTGTGTATACTACATTCAAAAGACACTTATAAGTTCACCAAGTGTTTGCACAGACACAGGCAACGATCTGTCCATCACAGGAAGCAAAGGACACAAATAGTAATTCTCATCTTGGTTTTTGTTTGTTTTTAAATGTCACCTTTGTGATTTTACTTACAGCTTTCTGTGAAGGCATTGCTAAACGCTGCCTCAGTAGCCTTCTCTATCAAATTAACTCAATCATCACACACTCTGAACACCTCTTTTGAATATCTAGCCCTTCAATAACTCTTTATCTTGAAATTGTATTTCATTTTTAATATAGCACACTTTTCCACATGGCTTCTGTCTCCTTGAATACGCAAAATGAGGTGCCCTATCAATGAATCAGGTTTGTTTAGTGCAGAGGCTATCTGGAAAGAGGTGGAGTCTCAGTCCCAGAAAGAGCTTCTCAAATACAAAAACTCTTGTCCTTCTATAAGATCAGAGCCTGGAAAAACTAAATTTCCTACATCACAAATCATCTGGTAGGGGCTACCTTAGACAATAAAGCCATCTTGAAAGCTCATCTTGGCTGGAATTTGTAGGAATGAAGAGAGATAACAATTATCCTGTATTGCTGCTGTTCTGGTTTTTTTGTTTGTTTGTTTCTTTTTGCCTGCCTCCTATCTAGCCTGTTCTTTTAATTTGGAAACTGCCTGCGGCCCACTATTCAGCCTTCTCAGGGCAACCGAGGTCTGTCCAGGTACTTTTCCATTAGTAAACAGAAACATTTGCTGTCTCCTAGGTGCTTAGCTTTGACAGCAAGAAGGGAAGGTAGAGCAGATGTGTTCTTCTATTCTATTAATAGTGATGCAGCCTGATTGTCATTCAGTAGGGAAATCACCTTTCAGTAAAAGGCTGCTGGGCTGATGCATAGAGAAAAACTGATAAGAAAAAATGTCTTTTAGACATCTCCAGCCTTGTTCAGCATTCAGTCAACTGAGGGTGGTCCTTGTTCAAGGTTAGGAAGCAACTTCATGTACAATTTAGGTTGTGTAAATTCCAGTATTACAACTGTCCTCTGAATACAGCCTTCCTTCATTTAGCCATGGTCCTTTAAACATGTTTTCACTAGTGATGCACAGAAATATTTATTTACTAATGGACGTGTGTCTGGCATACTGCTGAGCACTCAGTAAGCCTAGGAGAGTTGCATCCCGATGACCTACATAAGGTCAGGCTTCAGACTTGCCACTCACAGCATCTGGGGAACTTTAGGAGCAGAACTGAATGCTGAGGCCTCAGTACTGAGCTGGAAACATCCACACAAACCAATGTGAGCTGCAGTATTATTGTAGTACTGTTCTCTTTGACTCCTTTGGGCATCTTCTCCTTGCTTCATATCCTCAGAAATCCTGTCTGGGCCTGTTTCCTCAGTACAGACACCAACTGCGCCCATCCTTACATGAGAGCTACCCAGGATTAACGACTGCCATTCCTGGTCTGAGAGATATGACTAGGAATACCTCACTCTTAGCATCCCTTGGGCTCAATTACATGCCCCAAGGCTGGCAGCATTGCTCTAGGGGCTAGACTCAGCCCTGTGACACATTTTACTTCTAACACTGGCATGAGCCACTGTGTGAGAAAAAGGTAAGCTGGGTAAATATGCAGGTTTACTTTATCAGTTTAAGAGTGTTTTGTATTTTGTTGGGCTCAGGGTGCTTTTACATCAGGGGGTTGCTGCGTTTTGCAATCTTAAACATGCTCCAGAGCTTCCTCTTACCTCACACAGATAATTCTTTTGTACACAATTTTGCCAGCTGGCTTAGTATTATTGAAATGAGAAGCACGTTCAAGTTTCCTAAGAAATTTTTATGAGTTGTTTACTGCTTTTTAAAATTCTAATTCAAAAAGTTAACACTGATGTTATGTAAAATGCCACATTTGCATTTAATAACAACATTCTGAATAAATATTTGGGAAGAAAAAGCAGTTTTAAATTAAACCTATTATAAATGAAACACCAGATAAATAACACATACATTAATAAACTTCCCTTAATCAATCCGCCTTTCTGGCAGTATATTTAGTTTGTAGTTTTATAAATATTTTAAAATGGGTAAGAGCTGAATGCAATCTTTCCTGCTTTTACAATTATTTGTTGACTCTGTATATGTACACACTGAGTTCATCAGATCAGCTGATTCCCCCATCTGTTCATTTCTGCTCAGAGAGGAAGACTTAATATTTTATTAATCACAAGTAAACCATAGCACAAATCCAGACTCAGAGACCTAGACTAGGAACTGTGTAAGCATTCTAATTTCAGAAGACCTAGAAAAAAGACTCCAATATTCCAAGACTTGGTAATCAAAATGCAATGCTCCAGATGGGTGACATCACTGAACTGACTATATCAAAAAACATACCTAACCACTTCTCTATAACAACACCATTATAAGCCATTTCTCTAAATCACTGGCTATATTAGCTAACAAATATATAAGCCATTTTTCAAACATAAGAGTTAGTCTGGTCTGCTATTAGGCACCCATTTTTTTTTCTTCACTTGCTGGTTAGAAGCTATAATCCCATATCATCTGATCCAGACTTGAATATACAAAATGAGTTTTCCCCAAGAAGTGAGCCATCTGTCCTGGTGCTGAAGTGTGAGCTATTGCAGAATTGCTCCCCTCCAGATCCACAGCCATTACTACTTTGCCATTAACATGTTTTCCAGAATAGTGCTTCGTGGATTAGAAAGCCACATAATCCAACTTTTATCTCTGTATTTCTGATCCCTCATTGGAATAGCCTTCTATCCTTCAGCATCTTGTCAGCGTCTTGCCTGAAGAACTAAATTGACAAGAGAAGGAGGCAGAAGACCAACAAAATGGAGTTCCTTGACATTTCCCTTAAGTACACCAAATAGTGACAGATGTACCAAGATCCCACTGGCTGTGGCTGTTACTGGCCAGTAGGGCAGACTGAGCTGCAGAAATAGCAATTGTAAGGAGCTCAAAGACAAAAAATACTCAGGTTATTGAATCATAGAATGGCATACATTGGAAGAGAGAATCTCGTTCCAATCCCCTGCCATGGGCAGGGTTGCCACTCACTACATCAGGCCATCCAGGGCTCCATCCAACCGCACCTTGAACTTATCCAGGTGTTTGTGTAGGTGGAACAACAGCTTCTTTGGGCAGCCAGTGCCAGTGTCTCACCACCCCAAGTAAAAAATTTCCTCCTAACATCCAATCTGTATCTCTCCTCTTTTAGTTTAAAGCCATTCTCTCTTGCCTTATCACTACCTGCCCATGGAAGAGGTCACCCACCATCTTTTTTTCAATAATCTTCTGGTACGAACAAGAAGGCTGCAATAAGATCTACCCTAAGCCTTCTCTAAGCTAAACAAGCCCAGTTCCCTCAACCTTTCTTCCTAAGAGAGATGCTCTAGCTCTTTAAACATCATCATGGCTCTCCTCTGGACCTTCTCCAACATTTGCCATGCACTGAGGGCCTCAGGCCTGGATGCAGTACTCCAGAAGGGACCTTGCAAGGTCAAAGTCCTGCTGGCCACACATCTTCTGTGGCAGCCCAGAATACTGTTGGCTGTCAGGGCTGCAAGAGCTCACTGCTGGCTTGTGCCCAGCTTTTTGTCCACCAGGAACCCCAAGCCTTTCTCTGCAGTGCTGCTCTCAATGAGTTCTCCTCATACTCTGTACACATATCTAGGATTACCCCATCCAACTGCAACATCTTGCACTTGGTCTTGTTCAACCTCATTAGGTTCACGTGCGCCCACTTTCCAAGCCTGTCCAGGTCCCTCTGAATGGTGTCCCTTTGTTCTGATGTACATGCTGCATCAGTCAGCTTGGTGTTACTGCAGTGCCTCTTTAGCTCAGAGAGCAGTAACCGAACACAAAACACAGAATGCTCAGTGCCGAATCAGAGATACAAACAAGCAGTACTCCCACCACACTCACAGCACAAAGCCAACTTCTCTGATTCAACTTTTCCTGCTTAATTTTCAACAGATTGCATAAGCAAGAAATGACAGAGAAGCTTCAGTCTGGGTAAAAACTGTGCAAGGCCACAGCAATTATATTGAAATACCTTACACGATGACTAAGTATATTCCCTGCAACTAGAGGTCAGTTTATAGACACATACAGACAAAACATCCTCTGCACAGGAATAAACAAAATTCAACAGAATATGCTAACATTCATTCAACAAAACAAACATCAAGAAGAAACGATCCAGTTCTAAGATAAGGATAGTCTATTTCCTCAACAGTGTTCTTTTTTTCCAGTATACTTTTCAATTTGCTTTATCAACTCTCGATAAGAAAGTGCAGAATATGCACTTTTTGTAGAATTTATACACTAACAGTTTTTCCTATCACTTAAAGCTGACTCTGTACTCAAACTGGTAATTTACAATCGTACTCCAGAAATTTTCCTTCTAGGTGGCCAAGTAGAAGCCCCCACTCTGCCTGGCACATGCCATCATGCACTGAACTACACTAACACCAGCTTCATAGCCACACAAATGAGGCTTGTTATTATAGATAAATCTCTATGCACTGAGGATGTTTAAAACTGTTTTTCCACAGTTCATATTTCTGTGGAAGCATTATTTCTCCTTTGCAATTTTCACATCTTCCTATAATTTCAATAGAACAATTTAAGTTTGCTGTCACATGGGGTGGGTTATTAGAAATTAAAAATTAAGTCTTTACACTGCAGATGCAATCCTCTAAAATTAAAGTCTTCAGTAATGTGCTTTCAGTGATGGATACAAACACAACTTCCAAAGCTTCGCTCAGATATATGTAAATCATGGTACAGCTGAAATCAGCTGCAAAACTTATATTTCAGTAAGACCTAAAGTTCCCTCTGATTATATAATCATTTCTCTTTGTAATGTAATTTTTCCCTTTCCTATTACAAATACTACAGCAATTTCTCTGCGCATCATTCCCTGTAGTTTTTCAGCTTGAATTTTCTGATTCAATTTAGCTCATAAACAGCTGCAATTTTGTTGTTCTTCATACATACCTTAAAAATGGAAGCATTTTCACAAATGTACCTTATTCTACTTTAATTCATTCTACCATTAGTAAAAGCATACAGATTTTCCTCAGGATACAATATATGTTTGCTTCCAAATTTGATTACAGCTAGTGTTTTCCTGCATACCATTATAAAGATCAAAGTAGCATCTTCAACAAAACTCAGAAAATTCATTCAGATTCTGAATCCACTCTATTCTCTCCTAAAAATATTAATTCTCTTAGAAGCGTGGGGCTTTTTCACTCCCAATTAATGTTCAAATTCACCCATTAATTCTGCTAAGAAAGCATTATTAATAAAGCGGAATTAGAGGAAATTCTCAGCCACTGCTCAGTATTATAAGCTACAATGGCTTTAGAAGATAGTATTTAGTCATTATGCTGCAGAACACTACATATAACTTCATCTAAAGAACTGAACTTGCTATTAGTGTTAAATTGTTTTGTAACATCTAGAAAGATAGCACACCATGGACTTGTTTGCTCATCAAGTCACTGGAGGGAGCTAAGTAAACACATCATTTATGGTGAAATAAATTCAGCAGCAAGAGCTTGCTATAACAGATTTCAAACTACTAGTTCCAAATAAGAGTGTAGTAAGACTATAATGCCTTGAAAGGTTTGTCAAGAATGAAATAATATGCAGTTAGTTTAAATACTGAGAAAGAATACAGATGATACTGCTCCCTAGTGGGACATTCCTTAGGTGAATCTACAGTCTGGAGCAAATTCAGCCTGGTACACATTCAAATGATGAAAAAAAAAATCACTCATGCTCATGCAGCAGCATTCTATTAAAAAAAAAAAAAAATCAGCTGGTGTTTATAGTATGTACATCTAAAGGGTGCCTGCAAAAAAAAGCCACCAAAATAAAAAACACTCCTGAAATTGTTGTGTGTTTATTTAACTTCTTTACATACTTTCTATAGTAATGATACCTGGACTTTTTTTTTTTTTTTTAAACTTGCATAATACCACAAAAATACATTAGCAACCTGAATAAAGCTTCAATAACTTGTGAGAAGTTACAACCCAGAGATCAGATCACCATGGAAAGGAGGAAGCTAATGATGCCCACTACAGCAAGGGAGTTCATGTTGACAAACAGTCAAATTATCATACTGCCCAATACAGGTTAACATAACAGAGGGAAGTGACAGAAAGTTGAAGTTAAAGGTGGTAAAAAAAGACAGAAATACAAGGTGGAAAATACATTGTTAGGAGAGAAGTATTTAACAGTTGGAATTAAAGCTGGATGTGAAAAATTTCTTTATATCCTTAACTCATATAATACCACAGTAACTTGGATCCTGCAACAGTCTGAGATCACCCTGCTTGGTTTCTTTGCATCTTAGAAGACAGCATTAACTGCAAGTATCTATATCTTATTATATCTTATGTCCTGTGAGAAATAATTCCATAAAAATCAACATTTTCAGAAAAAGTTTAAGTGCCACAATTTTGTTTTTGTGTCCCCATGCCACGTTATTGAAGATGCATTGAGCCAAATTGACACAGAGGATGGTAGTATCACTGATTTATAGCAGTGACAAATCTGACCCATTGCTACACTAGATAAAACTGCTATTAAGAAAAACAGAGAGTAAAACATACTAGCACAAGATTGAATGTACTATACAAATTCAAAGCATCCACAGCATGCAATAATCTAAAACAGCCATCCAATGGCAAAAACATCCTGTCACTGCTGATTTGACCTAAGCAAAACCCTCTCCTAATCACTACTAATTTCCTGAGTCAGCGAGTTCACATTAATGCCTGTCACTAATCACACAGATTTGCAACTTGGAACAATATTTGTGAACCAAGGAAAAACCCTCTGAGATTTAAAGATTAGTTAAGATTATCATCTCGAAACAGAATAAATAAACAGATAAATAGAAAGGTAGATGCAAACCTCAAGAAGACTGTAAACAATAGCAGGAATTTGAATTATTACATTAGTTCAATATAAAAAGCATCTAACCTGTAGGGAAAAGCAATTACTGAGGGATAGCTACGTGTATGGCAACATGTCCATTACCACTCTGCTAAATATCAAAGCTCTAGTAGTCCTTTCCTTACTATCCTTGTAAGTTCAAAATCAGCTTTGCCATTTATAACACATGGCATTTCACTGAGGCACCCAATTGGGAGATATTCTTAGACTGCAGAGGAGAGATTTGTTGGTTAATAACCCTGCAGCTCTCCTGCATTATATTGGTGGAAGAGTCATTGACAAATTGATGGTTCTAACATGGGCTTTCCATCAGACCCTTCTTCATTGGATTCATCACCTTCAACCAATAACTTCTAAACAACTGAAAGTTCAGAAGACTAAACATAAAAAGCATGTTTGCAGTGTCTTGAATAAAATCCAGTCAAAGATCATAAATCTTAGGAACTAAGATTTCTACTGTGGAAAAAGACAATACCAAATTAAGCCAACAGATACGATTTGTTACATGTGTATATACTTAATCTTTGTTGTCTGCTGGTGCATATTTTTGTCTCATATTATTGACATGGTTGTAGAAATATGTTACTACTCACTACAGTCAAGGGAGATTTTGCTTTAATAACATACGAGGCGTTGGCTCCCATTATGCTGCCACATATGAACTGATCATATAATTTGTGGATAGGTTGGCAATAGAGGGCTCCCAGCTTCAGGAACATAAATTTACTTTGTTTTGTTCACTAATGGTGCTGACCTGGAGAACAGGAGATAATTAATAGGTACTTTCAACACCATTTCCCAGTAAAATTAGCTTGTCAAATCAGTAGCAGAAAGCAAGCACTGCAAAGCAGGTACAGTCTCCATATCTTCCCACTGAGAGTGAACACTACAGATTCAGCGTATTTCTAAAACTGGTTGTATTGTTCATGCAATTTAGCTTTTGCATTGTGCAGATTATCTCACACCTCTTTCATTAGCCAAAGCAATTAAAGTACAGTCAGACAAGATTTATATTTTCATATTCACTCTTTGTGTGATTCATTTTGAGATAATTAAAATAATTTTTCAGTGAAGCTGTCACGACATAATGAAAAATGTTATGGGAATATAAACAAGACCTGCAAACATCTAATGAGACTTCTTTCACATGGAGGCGGGGATCCACAATAGCTAAAAAGATCAAAAGTATTGCCAAGGTAAAAAAAAAACAACAACCTATAACAGAGTCCTTAAAACTCAGCTTACAATTTCTTGAAAATAACTTCAACATAAAACTGGTAGATGAGGAAAATATCAGCAAATTAAAATAACCTTTTTCCCTCTCATTTTCATATATTACTTTACCTGTCTACATAGATGCAGAATAGACAATATGAAACAGCACACATTTCCTGTACTAGCTTCTTTAATCTGCTGTGATTATGAATGTATATCTGGACACAGTCCAGACAGGTTTCTGGCAATCAGAAGAGTCAGGAGACCTGATGTACCTTGTTAATTCTCTTAAGGCTAAATCCCACAGCCCCTGCTCAGGGAAAACTCTCACTGACAGTTTTATTCAGGTAAGATTTTGACCCATTAACCTTAACTTCTTGATTTCATCATTATTTCATTTATACCTCACCCTGTCTAAACAGGTTGTTTACTTCATGTATAGATGTAAAAAGATAATACTTTGTACATCTAACATTACATGCCATTATGCCAGTGGGGAACAACACTGGAGAAAAACTACCTGCAAATTATTGCACAGTTAAACTGAGTAAACATACTCAAATATAAGATGGGCATTAGATGATTCACATCATTCATATTTGCAAGCTGATATATACAGTAAAACTACTGAATCCACATACAGCACCAATTACATGACTAACTGCAGGAAGAGTTAACCCCAGCACAAAATTCTTGAGTTTAGTGATCCAGAGACTGATCTAAATTTTACTAGTTTTCTCTACATCATCCTGAAATTCTTCAGCAGTCTGAAATTTAACTCTGTGAGTAAACCAAATTCAATGCAAGTACTTTGGGGGCAACATCCATTTAAAGAATGTACCTCAATAAAGATGTCTCCTGTTTCTTCACAATATTGTCTTCGTTACTGTTCCCCAAGCAACAAGCAAAGATCTTGCTATGTCAGTCTGTTTTCCCAACATTTCTCATAATTCTAATTAAAAAGATAAATTAAAGAGAGTTCAAAAAAAAAAACAAAAAAAAACCACCATGAAAACCAATTCTACAGGATAAGCAAAATAATTCTGCTCTCTCAGCTCAGTAAAGTAAAATTCAAGGCTTGATTTCTCTTCTGTATATTCTACCCCTTGATGTTTGTGAAGTTCCTTCAAGTTCTTAAACTGTCTGAAATACTACAATCTCTGTATCCCTTATCCTTTACAGCTAACATTATCCTCTACTGTTCGCTGGAGTTTTTACCACAGGACCTGCTTCTGTTTTCACTGCACACTCTGCTAAACTGCAGTCCTTAAAAACATACAATATAATATAACAGAAGAGCTAAATGCTAATAGCTGTCTGCAACAGACACTGGATTTATTTCAAGGTTTGTCATGTGTCCCCTTCCTTGCTTTTATATTTCCACTTACCTATGTTCTGTTGCTGTAGGGAAACAAACTTTCAGTTTGGAAATGTATGCCACCAAAAACACAGCACAGATAAAACTACCTGCACAAGCTTTCAGCTGAATAGTTCAAAGAACATTATTAGGGACCCAGCAGCAGGAATTCCTACACACCAAGAACAAATGCATCACACTTCACTGTCATACCCTAAATGGTCACTTTTAATGACAAACATTGTTAAATCCAAGGCCCATTCCTTACAGAGCATACTAGGAAAGCCTGAGAGATTACAAGTAAGCTAAGACCAGAAGACTCTCTATCATTTATTCTTGTATGAAATTTGTTAGTTCCCTAATCATCTGTAACCAATAGAAATTCCCCTCTTCAGTATTGCCTACATGGAACTGACTACTAAAAGTTTGACTTCTAAAAAGTGTTTCGTGTTCTGTAATTTTCTCTGAAAAAATGTCCATTACTTTTTCTTTTTTTAATTCTACACCAAAGCTACCTGTGGCAGTAAGGCTGTAAGACTGAAAGACTGAAACAACAGCAACAACACCAACAAAAAACCCACCACCACTAGCAAAAACCAAGTGTCTTTCTACATCAAAATGCTCTGCAGTATATACATGTTTGAAAGGAACCAGACCACACAGCTCACAGCACTGTTCTATTTGAAGTCCTTCAGATGTTGAAAATAATTATACATTTAGTTAGGTGGGCCAGTATCAGAGCTAGACAAACTGCTTGAAAAATATAAACCGATTTTTAAACAAAACACTAAACAAAATGAGAGACTGTATTACTAAAAATTTCTGCTGATACAACCACGCAACCATACTCAGGGAGCATGAAAAACATTTCATTAAACATTGGTCACTGAAGGGTTAAAGAAGCTCTGTTCCCTCTCAGAAAAGAGAGATAAGAACAGAAAAGTGAGACAAGCCTCCTGTTTTCACTATTCCAGCATGAGCATTTACATTCTCACCTTACCTGTAGGTTCTTTCACACAGAGCCTAGCTTTCAACCTCACCTTTTCAAGTAAACATCCTTGTTGCTCACATAATAATTACAGATTTTTGCTTTCCAGTGAAGTACAAGAATGTGCAGAGTATCTACAGCTTCCTAGTACCCACAGGGAAAACACTTTTCTCAACACATTTCCTTAGAAACCCAGCTACTACTTGAAAGGCAAGCAATATGAGTTTGAGTGTCATCCACATTACCCCCTACTCTTTTATTCATCATCTACCACTGCACAAACAAGTGCGTTCTAACAACTTCACTTCTGTCACTTCCCCCCTCCTCAGAACCTCATTTCTCACTGGCCACCTGCAAGGGCCAGCTAACCAAATGCCTTCAGCAAATGCACTTTAGCAACAGAACTGGGGAACTAATAATGCTAGCAAGGAGGACATTGTTCTACACACGACATCAGCATACCACAGCAGAATTAGAACTGCAGAAGCAAGAGTAATAAGAACAATTAAGAAATCAAAGTGACTTTGCAGGCTAGTTCAAATTTGTAGCATATTATGCTGTAAAAGGAAGTTAAAGCTGCCCCTTGTAACTTCCCTACAAGAAGGAAAGAGTTAAATACAGAAAAACTGACTTTTCAGGACATAATTTAGACGCATGGTTATTTTTTTTATATTTCTTTTCCTCCTGAGTCTAATCTGACATTTTCTTGCAGCACACATAATTTAAGTCCTAAAAAAAGCCAGAAGCAAAATTTCTGGCTGGTAGAACCACACTCAAGTCAAGGGGAATTTATCCCACACGTCTAAAGATCTAAGGGCATAGAAGCTGTAGCTTAAAGAAAAGCAGAAAAGCTGAAGCACAGCACACAAAAGTGAAGTGCAGAAGTTTGCTTATATGTACAAATTAATTAGCTCTTAAAAAATAATCCAGATTTATTGCTCTGGATCCAACATTTGCCATATAGAATATCCGTACAGCCTTTCTCCTCTTATAGTTATCAATGTCATATAGTTATATATAGTTATCAACTTACCATCGACTCTTTTGAAAAAGAGAAATGAATCTACAAGAAGCAAATACATTTATTTGACAAATAAAAAACAAAGCGTACTGAAAGATAAAAGTATAAGAGTCCAACATGAAAGATCTGCATGAATCCAACTACTGAGACATTTACTCAGTTTAAAATTAGTTGTTACATGAGTAGTATAACTAATGAACTGGTTTTCTTTTTGTCCCCTGCTGTTATGACCCAATTCCTGCAGCAAGTATTTTTGCAGCAAGATCCTGCAAAAGACAGCTAGAAAGCAGTTAGAGTTAATCTAACAATGCACAAGTGCTAATTGGATGGTCAAGCACAATTCAGCTGATTAGATACAACCGAATATTTCGTATAATGCTGGAGTTATCTGAGGGAGATGGGGGGGGGGGGGGGGGGGGGGGGGGAGGAAGGGGGGAGAAAGATCATGGCTTGTTTGGTTGTCCTCCAGTCACATGCCAGTTCTTCCAAACTTTGTAGCCATTTAAAAATTTCTGTGAGCTCTATGTCCCTTCCACATATCACTGAAATTAACCCCTAGGTACAAAAGTAAATGGAGGTAGGGGCAGAACTGACAGAAAACGACTACAATTGCGCAAATGTTTTCTCTGGGTATCAGACTTACAAATAAAAATAATAACATCTGGAAATACCTCAGAGTCTCTATCAGTATAACAAAACACTTCAAAAGCAAACAATCTATTTCCTTAATCATAATTATACATGAGACAACAAACCTGGAATTTAGAAGAGGTTTCTGCTGTTATTGTCACCATATGCCCTCTGCCTATGGGTAAGCAGAAGTAACAGTATAACCTTGTGACATCAGGAGTCAACCAGCTCTAACGTTTGAAGGTCTTCAATGAGGAATTGCATCCTTTGAAATGAGGATTGCAGTGGGATCAATTACATTTCAGAGTAGAGTTGGTGGAAAATACAGCAATTTTTTATTTTATTTTTTTAAAGGGAAAAGCATAAAAGAGATGAAAGGCTGGGGAATAAATGACAACTGAGGGACCTTTGATGCAGTCAGGTGGTCTTATCCTTTTGCAGAATTTTATAATACTGAAGCCCCAAACCAGTTTCTCAGCAGCAGCAAGGGAACTACACAGAGTTCTAACTGATGTTTATCTAAATAAACAGGATTTGGAGGTCCAGAATTCTTGCTTGTCGCTAAAAAGTATTCAGTAGAAGACTGTGCAGATCCTTCTTAAATGACCCTGGGAGAGGTGGGGATCTCAGAATTTTTTTAAAAATACTTGTCATCACGCAGTTTATATAGAGGAAATAGTCACTGCTTCCTTCAGGAAACAGAAGTGCTTTGCTTGCTGAAAACTTCCATTGCTCTGAAGTCCTCAGCTACATACTTTCCTAACACATAATACATATATCTTTTTCAATCCAGATAACCACAGTTTGAAGGAGGTATGATGTGCTTCTGGGGCAGAGGCTGCAGGGAAAGCATGTTAGTTTTTGTCTTGGATTAGAGAGGAAAAAGACATTTATCTCCCATTTAAGTTAAGTCTCTATTTCATCCAGCTAGGAAACACAGTCCAAACTCAAGGCTGCAGCTGTCACCATAGACACAGAATAATGGTATAAATAATTTAATATATCCAAATATTGAGTGAGAGTTTTGAAGAGGCAGTGAAGAAGTTGTGCCACCCAGTGGAACTACTAAGAAGAAAATGCTACAAAGTTCTACAAGGCTCAAGCTACAGAATACCTTTTACAAAATCATTCCGACTGTGATTGTTAATTCAATCCTATTTTTTTACTGTTCTTGTGTAGTTCAGAAAGACATGCTGTTACCTTTTTGCCAAAGCAGAGAAAATAGGCTTTTAAGCAGTGAGCAGAAAGCTCATTAATGGGAGGTTGCTCCTTTGCCTTATTCTGTACCTGCCACAAGTACATGTAGACTTGCTTTCTGAGAAGTTCCCTTGTAATGAGTAAAAATGTTCTGCCTCAACCATGTAACTTCTCTCTTATTGCTTGGCAGCATAATTCATTTTTACAGAGTATTTCTACAAGAGATTAATTGGGTCTGCCACTGAGAGGTTAATGAATAAAGACTATAGGTGAGCTCTGGCCTCAGCAAATAGCTGTAATTTTATTATGCAAAGTGCAAAGCAACCATAGACCCAACAATCAAACTAGAATGGGAAGATTGCCTGAAGAGTAAATATTCATTAAGGATGCCCAGTGAGAGCAACTTACGGAGATGCATTCCAAACTGAAGTGTCTAACCTTGGGGCAAGAGCTGACATGAATAAGGTGTTCTTAATCTGTACTTTGTGGTGAAAAGTCTTTTCCTGTCTTACTACTTACTAACACACCATCTATTCCACATATCTGAAAAAATAGTTTAACAGATTAAAAATATATATATCCTGAGAAGGGCACTCTAAGTCTCTTAAAATTTATTACAGGATTTTTTTAGGTAAAAGCAAACTGTTTCTCCTTAGGATCCCCTTCTGTAATATTAAGGACAGGGATAAACTAAGCAAGACTTCAACACAGGAAAAATTTCTTTGTAGTTGCCTAGTGTATCTAAGCGGGAGACACCCAATATCTTGGCAAGAACCAAAAGGTAACATTTAGAATCCTCCAGTTGTGGAGAAGATAAAAAGCTCCAACTCCCTTATTTAGCATCAATTTCTGACATTATTTTTCAGGTTACCATCTGAGTCATCTTACTGATTAGCAACAGGACCAATCAGTCTTGCTTAATAGATACCAGGTTCTCATGTATTTTAAAAGACCTCCAAATACAGTGCCAGGTTACAAGGCATTCCCATATACAGAGGGACAACAGGCCTTTGTTCAGAAGCCTTGAGAAGCAAGTTAAATTATCTTACTCTCAGTACATAAAACAAGTTGCCATACTGCCACGCACCTTTCAGCTGCAACCCCTTTTTCAATAATACCTTTTCTTGCATCAGTTTTTCAGCAAGGTCTCAGAAAGCAGACATTTGCCTCTATCTTGTTCTAATTTGACAGTCTTTGCACATGTAGGACAAAAAGACTACATTCAGATCAAAAGTGGTGTGAATGCCTTGTATGTACCTAAAAAATGTAGTGTAGGTAGAGACTACTACCTACCTTCATGAACTGTGTAAGCAAAGCCTCCAGCACAAAGCTTAAGTGCATGTAAGCCTCACATGCACTGTAAACAGTTATACTTCATACTTCTGAGAGAACAAACAAAAAATTGGCAAAAAAGATTTTCTGCTGATCCATCTTTGAAATATGCTAATTTAATTTCCAATGTTACCTCTATAGGTTTCAACTTAAGCCATGCATACTTTCATCTTCACATACAGTTTTACATTTCTGTTTCAGAAAAGCCACCATTCAAAGCTGCATGTTACTAGCGCATTTGTGGGTCTGTGTACTAACTGATTAACACTGACAACTCAGAAACCAACAGAAATGGATCTTTCTGTCATCACGATGCGGGCCAAACCAAGCTATTGGTCTAAATCAGACATTTTGAGCTGCTCCTTTATAAAAGAGCAACAAGCCCCAGTTCCAGGATCTGATATTCCAGACAGCAACTCTAAGCCAAGGTTTCAAATACGTGAGATGGGCTTTTGGAGGACAGGCTGACAAGAAACACAGGTAGCAATGACTATGCAAAAGAAAGAATATGTTACTAAATAGCAGGCCCACAGAACTTTCTCAGGCAACATCATCTTCATCTGCTTCATTAAGAGTTACTTGGAGTTACGCAATCCAATTTTACTCTAATACTTTGTATCTGTGACGGGGATATTGGGGTCACTATTCAGTAACCTTCAATTTCTGTTCATCCAGCTCATAAAGTTCATGGTCTTAGTGAATTATTACAGCAGTACTAAGTGGTTCAAAGGAAGTCAGAGACTAGACTGGCTTTCTGTGATCAGCTGGTCTCCTCCTCCTGTATCTGCCACTCACTCTCCTCTTTACCTCAGCCTGAGGATCAAAGAGATGGCTGGATGAGCTTAACAACTTAAAGTGTGTTTACGCACTGGAGCATGCTTATGTCAATCTGACATAGCGAGCTGGTGGAAGAGTGCAGCTGGTTTAGCAATCACAACAAAACAATCTTTCAAGCCAATCATGCTGTTCCTCCAGGCTCATATTTCCAGTGGACCCTAAATACACAGCCTACAAGAAAAAAACAAAAGCAAGTGTGCACTGCCAGAAAGCAAAGCGGAACACCGTTATGTGGGCACACCTACTACCTCAGGACAGAACTAGGGTTCTCACTGCTTGAAGACATGTAACCTACTATCTACTAAACAGCTACTGTGATTAGTTATTCTACCTTGTTGTGTTATTTTGATTTTCCTCCCATATCCAGTGACATTTCCACATTTTCAATTGAGCGGGTAAGAGAATGAAAGGGAAGAAAAACCACTGTTAAAAGCAAAACTTAAAGTGAAGCATGAAGAACTATTTTTCAGATCTTTCAGGTCAGATGAGTGGCAGGACAGCCACAGTTACTCCTGTGCAGCATCCTATTGCCAATCATTGGACTGGATGATTAAGGCAGCATTCCTGCACATACCTAAGTTGAGTTGTAATCCTAAACTGCACTTATTTGACTGTAAGTTTACAGTGAAATAAACACATCTTTTGGACTTTTATAGGCTGGGACAGAAACTTCAACTTCTTTTTCCCCCCATTTGTTAACAGTGCATTAGCCAGAAAGAATTCAGACTTTCAGATCTGAAGTTCCTTTGGTAATACTGGAAGCTTAAGACTAAACATGATTCTGCTTGAAAGCTGACTAGTTTTGTACTTCTTTGCTTTTATTTGTGTAAAGTACAAAGACATCTGTCCCAAGGCTCCATATACACTAAGAACAAAAATAGCCCCACACAGTAGCTGCTCTTTATCAGGGAAGGAAAAAATTACTCCTTTATTCCTGCAAATTATTTACACAATCATGGATTCCTTTGAGCCTTAACTTACACTGTACTTTCAAGCACTTTGAATATTCTCTTGAAAAGGCTGCTGGCATTTGCTGTGAAATACTGAGGTACAGAAAACACTAGGCAAGTACGTGGAAGTGTTGATGATAACTTAAAAGAAGCTTCCATTTTACTGTGTATAGAGAAGGTTCCTGAACTGAAGGAGAGCACATTACTCTTTTAGACCAGGTATACTCACTACTTACATATTTTTCCCAGTGCTCTCAGCCCTCCAAAGTATGTAGTGCTGCTTTGAGCAAGCAGTTGGGCCAAATCACTCTCAGAATTCCTTCCAACCACAATGTCTGTGACTTTGTCTCATCTCTATCATACTATTATTCTTTGCTCTCTCCATTTCACCAAACATTTATGGCAGATAATTAATTTTTAAGTTGCCCTAGAGCAATTTCCTATGTCTGTTTATAACTATTGTCAGCTATCTGACACATCCAGCTGTGCCAGTGTGCCATAAACTGACAGACGCAGGAGCAGAAATCTGTACTTGGGCTCAGTTTTTAAAAGAGAACCAGGAACACCAATAGGAAAAAAAAATCTTCTCTATCACAAAGTAAAAATAAATTAAGCTCAGCTCTAATTCAGGAAGAACCTTGTGTAGCCCTCCTGCCCCTCCTAGCGAGAGCCCAAGAAATGATATGACAATAGCCAAAAAACATTAAGACACAAGGAAGTAACTAAGGTCAAGAAACATCTATGGTCACATCTGTTACCATGATAATCTAACCAACTGGAATAATCTTGCTTAGCTAAATGTGTCTGTGCCATGAAAACTGATGTGACATCAATCCCAGATACCGTCAAGAACCTCAACATTACCTGTGCAATAAAAACGATACCAGTCACTGTCCTCCCTGCAGCAGAGGTGGACAGTGTAAATCAAGAGCTTGCTATCTCACAGAGCTGAGTGACTTTAATGAGAAATATCATCTGTATGGATTACTGTTCTGCCACATCTTGTCAGCAACTCTTCAGAAAACTATTCTATCATTCTTCATTGCAAAGAAACAGATGGCTAATGAATGAAATCTCTCTGACATGCAGACTCTTTGTAAAAAAAAGACAAATAAAAGGCCAATATTAATATTGTCTCCTATGGAAAAACCGCTTAACTAAGCCACATTTGTTTTCAATTTAATAGTTATATAGGACAGTCATTGTCTGATCTGCATATTTGATTCTTGCAATAGCTATGTAAGCAGGGAACACTGCTTTCACAATGTTGAAGCCCAACAATAAAATTATCTACTATAAAGCATGGGAACAGCTTAAGTAATTTACTTGAATTTTTTTTCTCTTTTTTTAAACTCTGAAAAGTAAGTTTGTAAATTCTGGGATGAAATATTTCATCACAGGTGATCTAGTATTCTAGGTTCTCCAGAACCTACAAATACATATTGCACATTTATGCTGTATATGGGGGATGAGTTCCAATTTGTATCCAGATCTCAGCTTAAGCTTCCCTCTAATCTCTATAATTTCAGTGAGCTCCAAGTACCCTGTGTCCTGTTCTACCCTGAAGGACAGCCTGCAGAGTGAATGAAAAGGCAGACTGTGCCCAGTCTCACATCTACACTTGCTGCACTGCCCAGTGATCACTAGTAAGCATCTGAGACTACTAAGAACTCTCAAATGAAGAGCTGGTATGGTTCTGAATGCTTTCAGTGCTCTGGTGACTTTGATAATTTTATGGCCTTGAAACGCTAAGTCACAAGCACTTCACGTGTAGCAATATGGATAAAAATAGCCATGATGAGCTTTATCTTTCTCCTTGACCTGATGCATACAGTGTTCGTAAATCATGACTGCAGGGGTCAAAGATCTCTTAATATGGTCTCTGAAATAAACATCATATTGTTTCCCATCCTACCTCTACATCAGTGACAGCACTGCTTTTTGTCCAGATATTTTCCAAAAGGCATCCAGGCTTAAGAATTCAAAGAAGTAAACAAGTCATCATTAATTAGGTCTTTTTCTATAACTGGCTCACTTTCACTCTTACTGTTTGGCTTACCAAGTCATTAACTCTACCACCTTTACTCATTAGTATTCAACAAATATGATGGATAACAACAGCATTAGTGTCACTTATGTTCTACTGTTAGTAAATCAGAGAAATACATTTTTTTTCCTCATCTTTCAGGAATAGGACCTTGTTGAAGACTTCCACGTTTTAACAGAAATATTTGTTACCAAGTAATTGCAATAAGAATATGTTATTTTTGTCAACAGATATTTATGACATAAAAAGTATTAGTGGCCACTACATTTACATAACCCATAGCACGTTTCAAGAATTTCAATAAGAACTTGTAAATGTATATATGACTTAAAACATACATACATAAAAAGTTAGTTGCATGAAAAAAGTCAGATTCCAGTGAAACTTAAACTTGCTGCTCAACATTACCATTTTTAAACAGGACCATGGATTAGAAGTGTGCATTACATTAAGTACTTGTGCAGCTCATTCAGGGGCTACAAGCAAATTAGGATAATCTGGCCACTAGTCGAATTTATAACCTCCTCCCAAAGAAAGCAATCATTACTTAAATAATACATTACTCATGTCATTATTTCTGCAGATTTCACTGTTTTTCACCTAACTAAAGTCACTGGATAAGCAAAGGTTTATGCATATGCTTGTTCACTCATTCTGAGCAGATTTTCCAGGGTTATGCAATATATAAGCATACATGCACAAGCTTAGGTATATAGACATAATGCAACTGCAACTAGTCACACCAGCCTTCTGTCAGAACTTACAGGCTTTAAGATAAACTGTATGAGTGCAATCACTACTCAGTGGGAAATCTCTTGCTGTCACAGCAAGTCTGCACTACACTCTGCCCCGATGCAAGCTACACAGATTTTTTTCTAAAGTGACCTCTTAGAGTGGCTGTATGTAAATTCCCATGACTAGACCTAGTGTTTCTTGACGTCTTGAAGCACTCAAACTACATGCTGAAGGAGCAATTTAACTAGCAAGAGAAGATTCTTTGAAAATTCAATGAGACCATATGTCCTGGTCTCAGGAAGAATGGAAGTAATAAAAAAACCAAGAAATATGCATCATGATTTTATCATTGAAAATATGTAATATTACTGCACCTGAAATGTTTCCATATAGTACTGTTTTTAATGGATTTCTAACACATTTCAGATGTAGAGCACTGATCTCACCTGAAAACATTTCATCCTCAAGATATATTGCTTTTCTTAACATTTTTCCACAGCAGAGTTTAGTCCTTAAGGGTTATATTTCAGCTGTGGCAACAAGCTCAATTCTATGGAAGCAGCAATATAAATAAACAGAAACAGCAATACACATAAATCACAAATAACATTTTGTTTTAGGGTAAATTTTAGAGAAGTAACATTTTCCTTGCCATGCTATTTATCGTCTTCTCAACTGCATTATTCTACTGCCCTCAAAGTCCATTAGGCAATTTCATACTCTCCTTCTTTATAATGGAAATTATTACGGCTTTTAATACGTTTCAAAGCAATCTCTGAATTTCTCATTCACAGAACTGAAGCAATTTTATATTTGATCTCTTTTCTAAACATTAGCTAACTTTTCCTGAAGAAATGTTAATCTGAACCTCAGCTTTAACAGAATCAATCAGGCTTCTGCAACCTCCCTAAGTTCGCTTTTATGTGTAAAGCAGGTTTCCAGCTGCAGCAGTTGAATGTAGGAAGTGACAGGGAAAAAAAAACTTCAAGTGAACTGAAGAAAAAAAAAATGTCAAGTGAAACTGAAAGAACTACAATACAAAACTAGAGCACAAAACAGAGCTCTAATTCAAGATTCCTGAAGCATAAGAACATTCAGAACCCCCAGAATATCACATTCCTCAGATAATTTGTACACACTTTTTTGTAATGTTACAATTTCCTGAAATATTAAAAGACTAGCTGAATAAGGCTAAGGTCATTTCATTCACTAACATTAAATACAAAAGTCAGGTATCTCACAGAGTCACAGGGGTTGGAAGTGACCTTTGAGATCATTGAGTCCAATCCTCACACTAAAGCACATTCCCTACAATAGGACACACAGGTAGGTGTCCACTCAGGTCTTAAATATCTTCATAGAAGGAGACTCCAACAGTATTTTCTGGCAGCCTGTTCCATCTGTATTACTAAGACATTTTGCTAAATAACAATGCAGAACAGCCTGCTGAAAGAATGATTCTGTGCAGTCAACCAGTGTCTTTCACACATTTCTTGCCATGGCCCAGAAACGAAGTGAATTTCAAGGGGTTCTAATGATCTTTTATTCCATTTTTTTCCAAGCCTTACAGTCTTTACAATAGATGATCCCTTCCCTAGTCTCATCACTATTACCCCCTAAAAACACTCAAAGTCTTCACATAGACACTTGCAGCAGACTGTGCATCTCATCTGTTAATTACTTTTCACACCTTGACACCTTACTAATAAATCCCAGCAAATGCTGTCATAAGTCCATTTTAACAAAACAAATTCCATTTCCAGCCTTTCTGGAACAGATGTGTTTTGCCCTGTGGGCCGGAGATCACCAACAAATGAAATGCCTTCATAAAGTAGCAAATGAAAAGAACACAAAAGAAATCCAAAAAAAGATACTATACACATATACTCCTACACATGCAAGGAAGTGAGTAAAGAAACCCAAAGAAGAAACAAATAAGGTAAACATTCATAATTCAGCACCTAGTGGTCATTCCACACAAGATTTTCCGGTACCAAGGGGACAATATTAAAATCTGCATATATTTAAAATACAAGCGTGTAAAAATACCAAGAATCTGCAAATCATTTTCAAGACCAAGCCCAATAGACAATTAATAAGCCACTTATAACCTAATTAAACCCCATTTTAAGGTCTAATACCCTGAAGATTACTTTGCATAGGCTATTCCACTGTTGTAGGATGATCACCAGGTAATGCCTTCAGTCTTTTCAGTCACAAAGCTGTCACTGGCAGTTCTAACCCCAAAAGCTGGAAATTTACTTTCTACTAAAAACAATAATGGGGTTCTAGGTTTTTAAATTCAAAGCTATGTAATATTTTCTTGCAAAATTACAGAACCCCTGAAACTACTATGAGGGACTCTTATTAATAATGATAACTAAATGATCAAAGGAGCTAAAGGTCACATAAAATTAAGCAAGGAGTTACATTTGTATAAATAGACAAGTTTCAATTTGAGATTTTATTATGCTATGCACTCCACCAGCCTCCACTTGAACTACAAGGCAAGTTCTCTGGCACAAGAGAGAGTTGTGTGCTCATCCTACATCCTGCATCAATCTGTAGGAACACACGGTAGGGACATCCCCTCTCCTTTCCTCCCAAGAGCTTTGTGCTGAATAACTCTGCCAGGCCTCAATAGCATGCCGTACAGATTCAAATGGCACTGAAAATTGTGTGACACTGAGCTTCACTGTCATCTTTTTCACACTACATTAGAATGTCAAAATAATGTTTCCATTTTAAGTCTAATTGAAGTGAGACGGGGACAACTCCACAGGTTATACTCTGTGTTCTGTTCATAGTTATGACCTCCTTATCTCACTCCCACTATTAATAGATTTGCATTCCTAAAGTAATAAATGAGACTAGGCTTGTATGGGGAGTAATATCTTTAAATAGCTGCACTGAAATTATTGGAAGAACACAGAGAAGCTTGTCAAACCTAAAGGAGTGGATTGTGAGATGAATACTCTTCTGCTTTCTCCTGCTAGCTCTAAGAAAACAGAGTATGCTATCTGAAAAATCATACTCAATTTGTAACCACCCTCCATCACATCTGCAACAAGCCTACTTCAGATATGTGAGTTAACAAGATAGTTTGAAACTGAGAAAAATATCTTATTTCTAAAAGATACATGCATTTTTAGTAACATTCTAATGTTCTTCTGGTTGATTTAACATTTTTAATAGATGGAATATAACCAAATAAAACCCTTTATGTATTTACTTCATTACCAATTCATTCAAGTTTTCAGTTCTGCCTTTAATTCAAATGAGTTCATGAGTTCACACGAATTCACATGATCAAATAGTTTCCAAACACATGGTCTGAGTTTTGGGTGGTCCCATGTTGAGCAAGGAGTTGGAGTTGATGATCCTTATGGGTCCCTTCCAACTCAGTTTATTCTGATTATATGATTTCCAGGCAGATTCATCCTCAGGACTTCCTACGATTCATCTATAAGTGATTATTTCAGCAACACTATTGAACTCTTTATACTAGAATTCCATAATTTCTCTATTACTTTTTCTTTTTTTACAAGGGACTAGATTTATCCTAACTCCCACAATTCAAAAATAGGGGTCATAAACTTAACTTATCACTTAGACTATCTAGTAGAGCAAGAGATAGATTATTTGAGGAGATAATTGGCTTATTCAGGTATCTAAGATGGGTATGCAGAGTCATCATCTGAAAGTCAGCCTCTCTTTTCTGACCACACAAGGTGCCAAGATAATTTGTTTAGGCTATAAACTAAATGCAAAGGTTTAATCTCATGCGAGATACCACAGGAGGACCATTGCTGCTCCAGAAAAACAAAGATTTCCTTTAAGTCCTGTATTACACTGTCATGCATCTCAAATTACATTGTAGAGTATCTGGAGCAGCACTGTGTGCTGCGTATTCCTGCTGTAGATGTCTAGGAGCAAGTAACATTAAAAGGAGAAATCTCAGCCACAAGAAAAATAGCAAAGTTCGAAAAATTCAAAGATTTTCAGTATCACAGTAAAGATGAGATAGAGGAAAGGACAGAAAGCAACGTAGGTAACTCAACTCCTTTCCTGCTAAGGAAAAGGAAGATCTTTTCATTCTACCACTTCCATGCCACCCTTCTCCCCAGCGTTCTATACTACAGGGGCTGAGGAAAGAGCTCACCTTTTTTTCAGTCTGCATCAACCAGTGTCAAACATCCCTTGAAGCTGAAGAACTTGTTTGCTTCCACATGGTTATAAAATACTTCCAAACCATATTAAAAATTCCTGATAATTTGTTGACTCAGTGTGAATTGATAGCACATGAGTAGTCATTCTTGCCTTTATATTTTTGATTGCACTCAGTATTTACTTTCTAAGCAAGGTTTTGCAAAACACTTCATTTGTCTATTGTTAGCATCTTAAATACCTCAACTCCCCTCTTTTCCACTAAGAAAAAGAAACCTATATTCTACAACCCTTATAGATTCTTGATATCTTCATGGATTTGTAGCTCCTGAATGCAGGAAGTTGTGTTCATAGCAGATTTAATTTCATACTTTGGAAATACATCTTCATTAGGTTATCCTGCATCTAACTTGTTTTAAAAGAGGTTAAATGTCACTATCAGATTTTCAGATGTAGTTCACACTGTTCAGTATGCTAAGAATTTATATTACCTCACACTCTACACCTTACTGCAAAACGCATGTATTTTGCATTCACAACCTAAGTTCATTATTAAATACGTAATTCCATAATCAAAAGAGAGAATACCACTTGCTCTATTATCACTTTATATTGTAAGAGCCATGAGATAAGAATTTCTTTCCTGCAAAATGAATCAGAAATACTTGCTTTAGTTCATTGAAATGCGAGTTTGAATGCCCTGGAATTATAATTGCATTTTAAAACCACATATTCTAAAGATATACTTTATTAGAAAAAGATAAAGTAAGAATGTAGCAGTATATTAACCAGGTGCAAAATTATGACCACTTGCTTAGAAAATATGGAGACTACCTGGAAAAGACACTATCCTCCAAGATTCACGATACTTGTTCTATTTCAAGAACAGCCATCTTAAAAACAAAATATTTACTCTAAACTAGCTGCTCCTCCCTGACTCTTTGAGACATTCAACTCCAATACAAGCCTCTTATAGGCCTCCATATGCTCACTTCAAGTCAGCTTTGTATGTGGTAAATGGTACAAAACTGTTCTATTCACATATCCAAAATTCCTTAAATGTGTAGACCCAAATTCAGAAGTAACAGGAAATGCAAACTACCTGTAAAGGAACATGATTGTCCTTTTTTGCCAAGAACAAAGGAAGTCTTATTTGAAAGAATGCAATGTGTTTAATGACATGGTCACAGGAAGGTACTCCACACAAGTTTAGCCAGGAAATGTTTTCTTCCCTCATTGAAATTGGAGCAGCTTTGTCCAAGCCATAACTGCGCTCTAGAAGTAATAAAGAGCACAGACCAAATGGACACTGGGATTACAATGTGGGCTGTTCTTCTGGTGGCAAATATGTTCAAAGTCAGCACCAGCCTGTGAAATACCCCCAGGCTCCACTGCCCTTTCACCCAGCTGCTGTTTAGAGACAACAGTATTCATTTTACTTTGCTGACCATATTCAAATGTAGAAGGCTATATATGGCCTGCAGAGGAGAAAAACATAGTGGCGTGCCATATTACTGTACTGACGTAAACTAATCACAGGCATCACAGTAACACTTTGACTTTTGCACTTAGTGCCACATTTTAAGCATATTTCCAGAACATTATCAAGTACAGAGTTCAGCAACCAGCAGCTCATCAAAACATGCCACTGCCAGACAAAGGAGGCTGGAGCTCAAACAACAACCCCAAACATGCACTTACCAGTTCACCTCTGACTCAGCACTATCTAAGCTATCCGGGCAAACAACTGGTAGGTAAGTGTGTGCCAGCAAAGCAGATTTTTGTTCTGAATCTAGCTAGTTTGGTACCCCCAGCACAGAAAGGAACAGTGCTCAACTCTGCCAAATCAAGTGAGAACTGAGGTGGCATAGCCCACTCCCTTTACTTTTATCTGAACTAGAAACCAGAACTGCAAGCTCTCTAAAAGGCATTGCAAAGCAATGGAGGGCACATGTGGTCTAGTAAAAATTTACTGCTCAAATAGCAATTGCCAGCCTTATATAGAGAAATACATAATGAGGAATTTTTTACACAGACTACTTTGCACAAATTCCTACAGTCCTTATAGGGATAGAAAGAGAAGAATGGGAAGAGCTGATGTGCAAAGTAAAGGGTCATTCTCAAAAATTCACAGAAGAAATTCCCACCTGTAATCTTTACATCAAAATATCATGAAGTACACAGACTAGAGAACTTGTTCCTTGCAAATATGAACTCCATAGCAGTAGGTTCACATTTTTGCCTATTTAGTGAATGAAAGATTGTACATCAGATACAACAAAAAGTATCATTACATTATAAACCCATTTCTTCTCTTAAAGGGTTATGCCAACTAAAGAAACACAGCATTTGCTTCAGCATAATTCTGTGCTAATTATGAATACAGCTTTATCATAGTCATGAGTATCATAGAAATTAGCGTATTGTCAATACATAGGATCTGTAGGCTTAAGAAAAAAAAAAGTTGCTTTGTTAATCCACTTTTTTTTTTCTCCCCTCATTTCTTTCCCCACATCCAGCATGTCTTCTTGCCTTAAGAGACTGAAACAAAGTGTCATAACACAAGGCCTGTTAACATCCTGTCACTCCGGCCCTCTACCAAGCCTAGCATGGTGCCAAGCCTATCAGCATATCATGGTACACATAACAAACCTTGTTCCTCATCTGGCAAGAGCAGAGAACATGCACAGCCACTGTGCTTAAAGAGAGTATACACCAAACAACTCTTATGCAAGTACACCTGATCCTTCCCCAACCAGCATAACAAAAAGTACTTATATAGCCTTGGTGAAGCACAAATACACAAGCTTCACATTGGCACATGATGACCATTTCTACACATTCCCCCAAATTCCCAGTATTGTAATAAAAAAACCTGAAGCCTTATTCATTTCCTATGAATATGGCATCTCTACTAGGAAAACAAAGTTAAAAGAGCTGAAAAAATTATTTAATAAAGCAAAAGAAATGATAAACATTTCTTGGAATGAAATAGACTTTCCTTTAAGATTTATGCCACTAAACAACCTAAGCTAGGCTAAAAAGTGAAATTGCATGCTAGTTAGCATACCACATGCAGAGAAGCCTAGTATTGTTTTATAGACTGGCTTATGGTCAATAACTATGGGAATAGGTACATTTCAGCTGACATGCACAACTTCAGCTTAAAATATTACTATTTTCTTTCAGTCATCTATATAGAAAGTTCATGAAAGTAAATCTAACAAAAAGAATGAGGCTATATTTAAAGGCAAAAAAGCATCTCTTGTAATGAATGTTTAAGAACTTCTTAGATCTTCTGGTTTTGATCAACATGAACGGTTTATAAACCACTCTTAAAACCGACATAGCAAACAAATCACATCAGACAATAATACAACACACCACTGAGCTGTAGCAAATGATTTCCCTTAGGGTTAGGATTTGTCATGTGTCCTGAAAAGAACAAATACACGTCTCTGCTAAAATAAACTAACTTTTCAAAATTCAGTTTCCTACGTGTACACAAAGCTTTCATTTTTGAAGCAAGGTTTTACTTTCTTCTTGGTTTACATGTAGATATGACTTTCAACAAGTATTAGTAAGAACTGAGCAATTTCAGACTCCACAGACGATGATCTGGCTGTGTAACAACCGTATAAGCTATTAGAAGCTGAGAAGTCCTAGGTTTATGATTAACAATTAAATGTAAGTTACGTCACAGGAGAGGCACCTTATGCAATCTTCTTACATAATTTACCATACATGGTATCCATTCTAATGTGAGTTATAAGTCATCCATGAGTAAGTCCTGAAGAATTAGAGGAAGCTGTAAACAACACGCAGGGCAGTGTGACAGTGTGTGTTTGTGGTGTGAGTGAGTGACTTGATATTAATCTTTGTTTCCAGCTGTTAAGTATAATAAACCTTCAGACTTTCAGATTGATATAAACTCTTACATTGCTGAAATGATCAACAGGTCTTCCAGCCAAATTCCTTGTAAACCACTGACCTTGTTAGTGCTTGCTGCAGAAAGCTACTATGAATACACTCATAGCTTATGATAGTAGAATGATGGTTTTCTGACAAATCTGGGGTCCAGCACAATCACAACCAGGTTTAATCATATAAGTAATTTCCTACGTGTATGAGCTCACTAGATGATTATCTTCCATGACTTCTCATTTTTTCCTCAAGTACACCTACTTTTTATCTTACATACATAAGGTTTCTCACACATTCAAATGAGGACTGCATTCAAAGCAGTCGTTTTCATGATATTGTTACTGGTATCCTTAGGAAGTTACAATCTACACTTCCTGGAATTGAGCATTATGACAGAGCACAAACAGAGGTAGACAAAAGAAAAAGTCTGCTAAATGCAACAGCTATGTCAGTGGTTTTCCAAGTGTCTTTTAAATAGAAGATTTGATGAAGAACAAATCATGCTTTGGGGACTAGGATAAGACGACAGATATTTGCCATCAGAAACAAACCCAGTAAATGCATGTTTCAGTAAATATGGGCATCACAAATAAAAGGGCAAAGCTTTGTTATCACTTCTCTTGAAACAGTTGAACAACTCCCAAATCCTATCCATTGGAGAGCACATTCCTACAGCCACCTTCCACTCACAAGTCTGTGCTCTTCAGTTTTGGGCACTTTTTGAATTACAAACACAATGGCAGTGAGAACTTTTAATTAACTCTGCATACAAAAGGTGATCTACATGTTACATTGTTATGTCTAGTATATAATGCATATTAAACACCATACAGACAAACTAGATCTTTCCAGTTAAAACTAGCAGGCAGGCTACCATAGCTCTACAATAGCTTTTTAATGGAAAGAAAAGCCAAAGCTGGTTCAAGTCACCTTGCTCTCTTCATCTATAACAGTATTAGTTCAGACATCTCTTTTCACATCAGACATATCAGAACCCAGGGTCTCCCTTGATACCAGGAGTTCTGGTTCAATAAAGCCATCAGATTAAATTGGTGACTGACCAATTTGCTCTCTGGGATGCTTCAAGCATCCTTAAGTTTTCTGAATCTGGCTATTAGTGATCCTTGATGTACAGAGGAAATTTTCAAAAGCTGTGGATCTGCCACAGTAGCCTCTTTTGCCATCTCCTTCAATGGCCCTCTTCAATTGCAAATGGCAGCATGAACTCTTGGCTAGTACAGATCGCAAGGACTAAAGCTGCTACCATGTGTGCTGGTGACCAGCCTGGTATGGGACAGCCACAGGTCAGCTGTCACAAAGTGGAACTTCCTACCAGCCTCAACCTGACTATCTTGTTACTCTACTGTAGCATTTGTGTTAAGATGACAATGACCAGATCTGCTTTATACTCAGCTAAAGTTAATCAAGGTAGGTGGAATTAGCAGAATACAGTGATAGAAATCTGCACACAAAGTGTGCCATTGCTAGTGTTTTTTCCAGGAAGCAACTGAACCTCTTTGCATGGATCTAATTTTGCTTTACATAATTACTTCAAATGCAGTGTTGTGGCTGAAGTTGTCTGCTACAGCTACACACTGTATTTCACAAAACAAATTCTGATCTGATAGTACAGCTCAGTGTAACTCACTGACATGATTTTCTATATTGTTTCCCTTAAAGACTTATTGCAGTTGTGATCTTCTGGTGTGTCCACTTGCACAAGAGTATGTAGTCAAAGTACAAATTAATACAGCAGGATATTCCAGGTTAACAGATATAGAACTATGCTATTAAATACATACACACATGCATGTAAAGAATAACAGAGCCAGACAAATAGGATAAAACCTCAGAATCACAGCCAGAAGCTAAGAACTCTATTAGTATAAGGATCACACTACCAGGTCCTGGGATGAAAGAAAGTAATGTGACCACATCCAACATTCTTGGATGAACTGCCTGTTCACTAGGGCAGAGAAAAATATTGTCATCTTAAGTCCTAAAAGGAATTAGACACAACATGTGAATCTCAGGAAAAGTATATGCTTTCTTCCTCTCAGTCTTACACTTCTGTTCCTCCTTGCATTCTAAAGGCAGCAGTTTATCCGAGTAAGACAGTATTCCACTCACTCTGTCAAAGTAATCACATTTTTCATATATAAATGGTCTTTGTGAATCTAACTGAAGGATTATGCTTTAGCATTAATAATTACACAAGTGAGTGTCTGGGTAAGGCTACTAAAGGTACAGGGCATAAGCGTGTTGCTATGCAAGTCCTGAACGTCTAAGATATTTACTTAGCTTTATCTAGACCAATAACACTGGGAAAAAAAATAAGGCCGATAAGAGATCCCAACAGCCACAAATGATTTCTGACCTATTACCGCAACACTTCTTTCTTCATCACTCTCAAGCAGGTTCTTTCTAGGTAAGATTTTTTTGCCCACGATCACAAAGTACAAGATGTGTAAGTAAGGCATAATCAAATTAGATGGTGTTTTATAGAGTACCATTTGCAGGAGAAAAAAAATAGAATTTCAAATATAACTTCAACCCTATAAAGTCAAATTGCCATGTTCAGTCTGGATTCATCAGCACTGCCTTAGGTTTGTATGTATTTTCATATGGGGTAGAGCAATAATAGCTCCAGCGGAGAGATTTAAGGTTTAATGAGAAATTCATTATAAGAAAATTTCCCAACATAAAAAATGGGGTCACCTGAGCTGAGTGAAAGCAATAGCAGAATTTGAAAGAATGGTTATGAACTTACAGTGCCTTAATTTTGAGATACTAAATTTGAAACTTCTTGAAAGGACCGGATTTTAAAAGGACAGGTGTTCCACGCTCTTCAGAAAGACAGCTCCATGACTACCAGTAAAGGCAGTGAGTCTGTAAATCTTGGAAAAGGTGCATTACTCCCAGAATGAATATTATTTGCATTAAGGAAAAATGTCCAAAAAAGGACATTTTGCATGAGGCTTTTGAAACCCCTGCCAGCACCTGCTGAACACGTTTGCTTTTAATGGTAGTACAGGAAGAGGCAGCTGATGACTATAAAATCCTAAATTAAATTTTACGTAAGATACCTTTATCATATGCCAGAAGATTCTGTATATAGAGGAAACACTCTCCATCAGATCTACCTTAGAATACAGCACAGCTATAGCAGACTAGACTTATACATAGGCAGATTATGCTATTTTCCTAGTCAGTTTATAGCTGATTTCCGCTATGCTGCGCCCAATTATTATGTGCAATTAAATTTTAAAAAGTGCAATTAGGGGCCTCTCTCTGTGATGTCAAAGTTGCTAAAAAGGCAGGCAGTTTATTGGAGGGTGGGGAGAGGCAGGGCAGGTTGAGAGGTGCAAACCACATTAATGTGTTTCTAAGATAAATTGCATTTACATTTACACAGTGTCTGGTGCACAGTGACCTTGGAGCCTCGCTATTCTCTCAGTGACTGTCTGTCATGAAAGCAGAAGTACTCAGGTAGGAGTGCTCTCTGCTGCAGCACACTAGAAAGCAATAATAGTCATCTTTTTATCATATGCAATGGCCTAGACATTCAGTGAATGTAAGAATGTAAAAAGCTTCCCTGCCTCTCAGCTTATGGCTTCAACTCATTTCTTTTAGCTACTGTACAGTGATACCTGTACAGAAAGCAGTGGTGGGACTGACTATAAAGGGCCAATGAAAATACTTTCTGATCAGCTAAGCCCTAAGCCCACGTAGAAAAGAATTTTAAAAATCAGTTAATTATCATCTTTGAATTATCAAAACATTGGCTATATTACTTATAGGCACCTCAGTTCTGGACACATTTCAGCATTTTTCTGCAGGGAAAACAATGTTTTCCTTCCTGTTAAAGTCACTTGCTTTATTACATATGTATAATACACAAATAATACTTCTATGCCCAAGCAAGGAAACAGTAACTATTTTATAGAATACAGCCAAGTTCCAGGCTTTCTCTATCCACCTGCTATCTCATGAAAAGTGTGGACAGAAGGGTTTTGGGTCCCAGCTCCCACCCCTTACCTTCCCAAACACTTGGGCAAGCACTCAGCAGATCTGCAGGTCTGCCAGGGAACCAGCTGCAAACAAGAATCAGATCCAAGTTGTTTTGGTTTTGATTTTGGTGGCTATTTTTTTGGTTTCCCCCCCCCCCCTCCACTGTAACAAAGACACTTAACTTCTCCTTCACCTTCCCCCTTTCTTTTTGGGTCCCCACAACTGACAGCTCTTTTGTCTGATTAGGATAACACTGGGACTGATTGCACAAGATTCACCTGTGTACCAGACAAAATGTTTAACCTTTCCTTCACCCACACACCCTGAGACACATGATCTTCTTCAGTCACTCTGTGATTCACAAATAGGGAAAAAGTAACTGGTAAGGCAGCAGAGTAGGGGATTTAAAATGTACTGAAGTGTTCCATTTGCAGGCATTGGTAAACAGTAAACACCTTATTTATAATACACTGTATTTTTACCTTTAACCCACAGAGACTTTATCTCTTTTCTAAATTCTTAAAAAACTAATGTCTTCATTTATTTACACTAGCAAACGCTTTGTTAGGGATGCTGTCCTGAAAAGTCAGGTAGGGCTGAGAAAACACCTTAATTGTGTATCAGCATAAAGAAAGATACAATAGGCCAGCTATTCCCACAGAACATGGTGAAGAGGTCTGTACCACACACACACAAGCAGGAAACCCCCCACACTGCCCCAGAACTGAAAGCAGGGTAACCACATCAGCCTAAGAAAACATTTAAGCCAATAAGTCCATGGAAATATTCTTGATGATAATCTAAACAGTCTAGGAGACAGACAAAAAACAGGCTTTAGTTTGGAAGACCCAATCTGTTATGCAGGGGAGATGAAAAAACATATTTTACCAGAAACCAGGCTAGTGAGAAAAGAATCCCTTGAAAACCAATTGGTCTTACAGCACGACCATTTCTTCATATGCACACAGCCAGTCTCATTCTAATGCCTAGCAAATCTCAGTCACTGAAGATCCCAACTGTAGGGAAAACGTTGGTCACATTGCAGATGCTGATAGATCCCCAAGAAATGCTATGGCAAACTTGGATCTTTCTCAGTTCTACTACTCACAGAATACAACAGAAATGCAAACAGACAAGGTACCCCAACAGAGTCACAAAAGTGCTCTTACTCTCTTTCCTCATAGCCTTCTAATCACAAAAAAGCAGCCTTATTATCCAGAACCGTGATACAGCAGTCTACCATAGTTCAGCCCTACTGAAAACAAAGTTCTCAAGAATACTCATCTCATACTAAACAAAAACAACGTACATCACAATTTCTCAGATTTATACTGATTCAAGTCACAGGCTTTTTTTGCATTGACTCATTCTGCTATTTAAAAGCAGATACGAATCTATACTATTTTCACTACACAGTCAGCAGTGCTCTTTGCTTTTACTTCTCAGTAGAATCAATTATCAATGAATAATTAAAGAGTGCTTGAAAGCCCAAAAATACAGACTAAAAACTGCAATACTTCCAGATGAATGTATGGGCTTTATTAATCATTTTTACCATGGGCCATCACAAATTATTTCTTAGTTTTTTTCCTAATGACCCAGATTAATACCATACTTGGCCCTTACAAAATAATGCAGAAAGCTAATCACATCAATAAGGCTACAGAATTTTTTAGAGATTTTTCTAACCTCAGAGACTAACAAAGTAAAAAAGAAAGACATAACTCCTGCAAATTAAGTCTGAAATTTCAAGAGAACCTAGCTTCTAACTCTGGTTTTTGATACTTTTTTTTAACCCACTATACTTTTTCTCCTTGCGTCTAGGAAACACAACATGTAACAGTACAAGTGTTACTTAACAGATGACAGAATGTATTGCTATATTATTTTCTAAAGAGCCAAAACAGATGCAGAAATGGAATGAGAGAAAAAGCTTCCTATAACCAAAAGTACTGATGTTGATATCATACTACTATTTACTCATCAGATTAATTCCTTGTAAATGCTTAGATCCCAGTAAGGTAATGCTTGACCTACTGATGAGAAGAAAACTCTCAAAGGCCACACTTACAAAACAGCTTCTTCACCATAACTAGTAAGCACAGCTATAAACTTAAAAACATTTTCACAGCACAAAGTCTCTATATCCTACAGGATCTACTTTAGTAACAGGGTTGCCAGGTACAGTGCTGTGGCATGATGAAAAGCATTAAATCAACAGTGGGGTAGTAAGGGCTGCAGCAAGCACAGTTAAGTCCAAGTATACCAACTAACCATAGACAGAAAAAACAAAGAGAGAAACTACTTACCTTGAAAGACCTAAGGTAAGCAGGAATCACCAATAAACTTCCTTTGCTTCCACTGCCAACCCTTAAATGAGGTCTGGGAAGGGGCAGATCCTGGTTCCACCCCTTCCAGTCACTCAGCTTCACTGCTTGCACCTGAGCTCCCCTGGGTTGGCCCTGCCTCCCCACCAGGTGCTCCATCACTGGTTTGAGCCATGACTTAGCATTTCTACTACACCAGACCTTCATCTCTGAGGTCTTGCTGCTTACTTTAAGACTCACTGACACCCTTATCTCACATCTCAGTATTTCTACTTAGAGAAAATTGGGAACAGGTGAGGTTTATGAAGATAATTTGAAACAGTTACTCTTAGCAGATCTAGACACTGCCATGCTCTCCTATGTTACTTTGCTCTTTAAAAATTCGTAGTCAGATTTAGTTTTACAATTTCCCTTCCCATTAAAAATACTTGTAAACTGTGTGTATTAGTTAAAAGGAAACATTTGTGCTTGGAGGCTGAATGGGAAACTGGTAATCACAGCCTGAACCTGTGATTAATCAGCTGAGGCAACTGTCATTCAGCTGTGGGAGCACAGGTGAGGGTAATTCAGTTATGCTCCCAGAAGGGGTGGAGCTTGACTCCACCTCTTCTAGACTTCATTTAAGGGCTGACCACCACTAAGGCAGCATCTCTTGGAGATTGCACTTCTGTGTTTTCCAGTGAGACTGAAAGCTTCTGTTCTGGTGAGTTTTTCCTATAGAATAACCTCTTGTATGTTTATTGCTATCCTTCTTGCATTATTACTCCTTTTGTAGCACTTTTACCTTACAGAGGCCTACTAGACAAGGAACTAAGAAACAGAACATTCACAACATGCTACAATGTAATGAGCAAAAATTTTTTGGAAATATGTCACTAAGTGTATTGAATACTTAAAAAAACCATAACAAACTAGCTTATGCTTTCTGAACTGCAGAAAAATATAAAAATGATATTCAAAAGTTCAGTGAATAATGAATGCACATTTTAAGATTTGTATAGACAAAAAAGCAAAAGTACCATCACTGGTACTTATAATCATACAGGTTGAACCACATACTTTGGAGTAAACACAAACTCTTCACAAAGTGTCATAAATGTGCTTCAGTGCATGAAAAGAGCTAGCTGTCAAATTGCAAGAGCACTGCTTATGCTAACTGTTCTGTGCTTTTTTTTTTTTGTTTTAGAAAGCATGAATTTTCCATAAAAAACAAACAAAAAAAAAGCAGAAAACTTTCTTGAGTTCAGCATCAAAAGCCCTCAGTAATTATTTGCTAACAAAAAACAGGGCATTACAAAAACAAAGAATAATTATCAGTGTTGTCCTTTTAGATATCTGTATCCGTTTTCACGTGCTTATCATACTCTGAGACATTGGATGGTATTGCTTTTCCAACACTCTAATACAGAAAAAACTTGGCTTATTTTGGCCAAAGATCTTTGGAGCTGTGAGACATATTTGTCAGGACAGAAACCAAATCACATTTCACATCCATAGTTGCTTGTTTTAACTAGCAAACAGGATAAGTGGGGGCACAAGGGAGCAAGCATGGCAGCTCCAATGTGTGCTCCAGAGCTCTTTTACAGCAAGCAGTACTTGAACTGACATGTGTAGTCACTAGAAAAATGATGCTTTTATTAGAGTGATACCTTTATGAGAGGCTCCCATGCTTTCTACTGAACAGAGGTCTGGCCTTTGGTGATAGGGACTGGAGACAATTCTCATCTTCCTCACTTCTTTCAGGATAGGAGTGAAGGCATACAAAACAATCGGACATTTGTATAGCAATAAACCTAGAAAGAAAGAGACAAAACTATATTTTTCTTTGAAACTGACTGGTCCCTGGAAGAATGTGCAGAGGCGAACAAGTAATTTGATTAATCTCAGTTTTCAGCTACCCAGCATTTAATTCACAAAGGATCTACTTCCCACTAGTTGCAACTGATTGCTTATTCTTTGTTAAGCAGAATAAAACCATGCTGTTCTAGTTTGGTAGCATTTCACACTTCCTGCATGGTAAAAGGTTATGGTGAATTGTTGCTGAGAACCAAACCCAGATAGTCTTTCAGGCCTTGGTTAGTTGTATTGGGGATTTGCTAGGAACACAGCTACACTGGTACAAATCCTCTGTATTGGCGGAGTCAGCAGTCCACAGTGGTTTCAAGCAGAGGTTAAATTGTGCAACTCAGACTAAGCAGGCTCTGTGAACATGGTGCTTTTACCAGATGTTGCAGGAGCACACCAACCCATACAAATGGGGAGACTTCTTTTCTATACTAAATCCATCCCTGAACTCTGTGTTTATAGTGTAGGAAAAAGGATGGGATAGGATAGGATAGGAATTTTTTTTTATGAGTTATAGCTCTTGGCTTTATATCTGAACTCAAGGATGGATAATCTTCAGTTAATTTAACACCTTACATTATTTTATTATCTTTTCTTCCTGAATCAATTGGGTTTTCTAATGAGGTCATATTAGTTTTACTTGCTGAATTTTGTACTTTCCAGAAGACTAGTTAGGTGTGCCTAAATGTATTAATTGATCATGTTTTATTAAACCACAGAAATTAATGAAGGAAAGGGTTTCTCTCTGTTCTTCTTCTATAACACTATTGTTCCTTCTGGTGTTTTTTTGAGTGTATTCTTCATAGGTTTGTCCAATCAGGTTATAAGATTTTGTTACTGAACAAGAAAGAGCTGTAAGAAAACACCACTTTGAATGATGCTGGATAAACAGAAACCATCTGTCAAAGTAGAGCTAGTAGGATTTTATTTGTAAGAACTACTAGACTTCAGGAATTCTGTTGTAACTTCAATCCTGCTACTTCTGTGATCTAAAGCAATGGGAGATTTAGGAAAACTTGCCAAAATCAGGGATGGATCCATTCTGCTTGACTTTGTGTATTATAGATTTGGTACTTCTCCAACCTAACTATTTCTGCTTGGGCTAAAATATTTCACTGTTACTACAATTTGCCAGTGAATTTTTTCCTTCTCATGTGTTTTGCAAGTCAGTGTCTTTATCCAGCCAAATCTCTTCAAGGCTTACACATTTTTCTGGTGCAATCACTGAATGATTCACTGTGGTCATTGCTTCAGTGTTAGAATATTATATTAGCTTATAAAGATGATCTAAACCTTCAGCAAAATTTTATAACGTGCCTTTTGAGGTTTCATTCAGCTGTTGGTCTGCTCACAATGCTGTGACACATGGACTTGCTGAAACCTTGTGAGAAAAAAATCACCTCTCACTTCTTTGGAATGATTTGTTAAATTACAGCTGCAAGATATCACAAGGCTTTCTAAGAAAGGCTTGAGTAGATGAATCACTGTGATTCTGATGTCTTTTGGGAGTTATGGCCAGTACAATCTTTGCCACACAGAGATGTGGAGAGCAGGAATTCTACCTACCCTAACATCAAATAACAGGGGATGGAAATATAAGCCAGATATGGGTGCAGCCTGTGGGATGTTATGGGCACAGTCAGAATACTTGACAATGAGATACCACTGTCTGAAGCCTGTTACTGATTTGGTAGTAAAAGACTATGTTGACCACAGCCATCATTCTGAGAGTACCTTTGTGACAATAGAGAGTAAAATATTAACAGTTTCTCAATTAATTGTAGCACAATGAGCCATTGTTTTCCAAGCCTAGCCAGAAAACACAGGGGCTTCACTTCCCTAACCAGCTCAACATTATCTCCTACATGACCTCCCCAGTTACCACAGCCCAGTTTTCAGAACTGAGTAGCTGAACACTCCCATTCCTCCTATTCCAGCACAGCACAAAGGCTTGTGCTTTGTTATCTGTGTGAAACATGCTTCTGGGCACTGTTTGAACACAGGTAGCTTAGGCAGTGTAGCTCCATCCTGTTTGCTTAGTGGGTGCTGAAAAGGAGGAAAAATGCACCAATCACACAGAACAGACTTTACATCCCTTTTCTACAGAACAAAAACCTCTTTCAAATCTATTATCTCAGATTCATAATGGAAAACATGACTCATCTGAAGCTACTATAGTCAGAATAACGTAAATGCAGTTCATCTGCCATGAAGCAGCAATGAAAAGACTCACAACCATAAATACTTTTGTCACCACAGTATCTGCTGTGAGCAGGGAGTGATGTAATCACAGTCCTGACATCATGACTGGTATCAGTTTGTCTTGTGTCTGAGTTCAAGATACTATCATAAAAGTTACACAACTGTCGACCAACTATTCTTGACAGCAAATTTAATAAAATACTTAGTAATTCATTCCTTGAAATGTAGGAATTTACATGGCTTCTGCTCATCTATTCCATGACTATTCTGAAGCAAAGGTGGGGAACTGAGTTCTTCCATGTGGGGAAAAAAGATGGCACCTACTGATGTTTGCTTTCTGATGAGTGGTGGAAATTAACTAGTGGATGTGAGCACAGCAAGGTGGTGCATGCTGCATGCAGGCACTGGAGACACTGAGAGTGGGTCACCTTCTCTGATGAAGGTTTTTACAAGTGTTGCATGCCGCCTCTTATTCCTTCCTGACAAAAAGCATAGCTAATGGCTGTGACTAGTTCTGTAGTTCTGAACTTGCTCTGTCAAATAGTGTTATTGTGCTCTTTGTATTTATTGTAGTTCTCATGGAAATATTTAGAAGGCATTACTTTTGGAGCAAACTACGTATTTATTTTATCATTATATCCTGTTGTATCACGCAATCCATGATTATTTACTTTATCATTATATCCTGTTGTATCACGCAATCCATGATTAAGAAATCTTTTTTTTTTTAATCTTACAGTGTAGTTTTTAAGCCTTTTCTATGATTACTTAAATTATACAGTCATTTACTGATGTAAATGAATGAACTACCCTCAACCTAGCAAAGTTTTCTTCCTGGTAGCACTGAGAAGCCTCCTTGCTTGTGCTGGACCTAATTTGGAGCTCAGTTTTGAGGACTGTCAGTGAAGCACCACTCATACAGCCTAAACTCATTTTGAAGTGCTAAGGAAAGGCGTGAGAGACAAGCTCTCAGCACTCACTAAAAGCAGCTGACTTAAAGCAAACTATGTCACCTGTTGCATGGGTTGACTTTTATCTTGCATGGGTTTTCTTAGCAGAGGTAGAAATATTAGCCAATAGAAGGTTTGTGGCCATCTTCTGAACAGACAGAGATGATAACCTCGTGATCTCAGCTGTCTGCTCTGATTGCCTTGTGAATGATACTATGTCTCCAGCAGGCGTTACAGGAATTTAGATGGAGTTTGTACTAATTGGAATTGCACAACTATGCACTTCTGCACTCAGATGACTGTGGAAGCACAGTGAGAGCTTCCTTAGTGGGTTTTTGAATATGGGGTACCAGAACTCTGAATAAACTCTTACCAAGCAAAAGAAGCTTCCCATCCTAGACAGAAACTCTGGCTCAACCAACAGACTTTTCTGTTGATACCACACATCCAACAAGGGCCGTTTGCTTTCAGGATTTATTCAAAACCTTAAACCATCGCCGACTTACTAACACCTTTTCTTTCTGTTCCTGTAGTGAGGGGCTCACAGAAGTGAGCGTCACTTATTTTCAAGATCCAGTTCCTAGAATCCTATGATTATCCTCCTACGTTTTTCTCACAGTTAAAGCACTGTGTATGCTGGTACTTGCCAGTACCCTAAGGCAATGATATGTGTGTTGCAAGCAGAGTAGCCAAGGCTGCCTGCAGTTCCATACAGGCCAACCTACCCTGCTGTACGGTGTAGCATATTGACACAGCATGCATGACACTTCTACAGCAGGTACAGCCCTCTGGGCCTTCATGACTCCACAGGAAAGCACATGAAACAGAAAGCATCAAAAGCAGAGTAAATTCAGCAACTCCACTTTCACTCTCATTTACATGGTTTGGGGGCTGGATTCCTTAGTTCTAAACGGAATCATGGCTAACTTCTGCCGTTCAAACAGAAGAGCAAGTTGACAGCAAATTTGGCATGCATGTCCATCACACTGCTGGCTAGAGTTGTTTCTGGGCCTTGCATCAGGTTTTTCTCAGCCTGGCTGAGCTGTGCTGTCAGTTCCCCTCCACAACCAGCACTGGGATCACTGCAGCAGGTTATGCTCCCTCAGGTGCATCAGGGCTTAGCGCTCTGCTCCTCCAAACTGCCCCTGATCCACACACAGATCCAGGGCTGACAAGGGAGACATCAAGCGAAGGGAGAGAAAGTTCCTTTTGTACCAGAACTCACCTAAGCTTTAAGCATGTCAGCAGTGTGAACTACAACCCTTTTAAATACTGTATGATGCTGGATTACCTATGGCTTGCCTGCACTGCGCTCCTTAACGAGTTTGGTCTGTCATAGATGAGGAATCAGAGGTAGGAAAGGAAGCACCGCGTGCTCGGCTCGGTGCATCCCGCCCCAGGCGCTGGTTGGTCGGGCCGCCCGCGTTGCCGGGCAGGGCGGCGCGCTGTGCCGGGCTGAGGGCGGGCCGTGCTGCACCGTACGGAGGTTGGCGGCTGTCACTGCCACTCGAGCTTCCCGTTCAGGTGAGACGTGCGGGCCCGGTTGCCGTCCTGCGGGGCTGGTGGGGAGGGATGTGCTGCTCTCAAAGCCGTGCGGTCCCTGCGGTGGGCACGGTGGGTTACGATGGGGTCGGGCGGTAGCTGCGCTGAGGCGTTTCGTGGTACGTCTGCTGTGACTTTCATTTGCTCGTGAGGAGGGCTCTGCTCTGGCTGCCTCGTTTTGAAAACTCGCTGGGCAAAGTTAAAGTCTGTTCGTGTTTTTCTTTGCGAAGATCGATTATCTGGCACGTTTACCGCACAAACTGAAGTTTCTTCTCGCGTAGATCCTGTGGGTGCTTTGTGAATGGACTTTGTTTGAAAAGCCATTTTCTGAATTAACGTAGCGTGCACGGAGATAAGTGGAGTTGACGTACCAGTGAAGGAGCATCTATCGCCTGAGCAAAACTGGAATGTTCCTGCCCACGGGTTCTTTTTGAATCTTAAATTATTAATGGATCTGTCCATTGCACAAACACAAATTGGGAATGGGTACAGAGTGCAAACGCGGGTGGGGAAGCAGACCTGCAATAAGAGGAGCTGGTTGTGCAGGTCAGCACCAGGAGGGGGCTGCTGGGGGAGCAGCGTGGGCTGCACCTTGCCCTGCAATTCTGAAGCTCTCAAAAGAGGAATGAGAAAAGGGCAATGCTTTCTCCAGGTGGGGAGTGTAGGAAATTAGAGCTTCAACACTTATGCTTATTGAGCACTTGTTTGACCAAGTCACTGTGTATGTGTTAGTGGTATTGGTGGTACCCCATTTTATTTTAGAACCTGACTGCCAAATTGAGTAAAAGTACTTCAGTCACATGAGGTCGGTTACTTCATCTCAAAGGAGACCTTGAGTAAAGGCATATTTGTGAAGGCTGATGTAGGAAAGGTGAAACGCTCACATTGTACCAGGGTCCTGGAGCGTTAAAGGCTTGAAGATGTGTTCAGAGGAGATGTTGACTTAAGTATCAATGGGAAGTAAGATTTCTAGTGTCTGCTCAACCATGTAATGTACAGTAAGTGAGGTGTGTCATAGCAAAGATTGTAACAGCAAACTGAGCTTCTGCTCTTTGTTGTATGTGAACTTCTTCTGTACTGGCAATCTTAAAGGCAAAAGTTTGAAGTGTATTAAAGCAGAAATATACATATACATTAGCATTTATTTCTGCAGCAGAAGAGGCACTGGCCCTGAGGATCCACCCAGGCAGCTCAGCATTCCACATGGCCTCATCTGTGTTCCTGCTGGACCTGGCTTGTGCTGCATCTATATTGCCTGCCAGCCCTCTGCAGCAGCCTCCTGCTCCTCTGCTTTGTGACAGTTTAACAAAAATTCAGCACCTTAGAGAATTGTAATATAAAAGTACATCCGTCACTGAATTACTGTTTGTTCCAGCTGGCTTTTTTTTCCCTCAATTTATGTTTGTACTGCATGTCCTGCAGACAGCAACATAGTGCTCCCGCAACACATTGCGTGTGAGCATCAGTCCAGGTGACAGCTTGTTTCCTGCCTGAGTGAGGAGCACATCAGGGAGGGAAGGAGCTGTGCTGCCAGGGTTAGAATGGATGCTCTGTAGCACAGAAGTGCAGGGTAAGAAATGCTTCAAGCCAGGCCTCTTCAGCTGTGAGCTTCTAAAGACTCAGATAAGGGAAGTTACATGTGTGATTTAGCTGCTCTGTTTCTGTGATAGCGATCTGCCTCCACTACCTTTGCTAAGTTAGAGTTGTAATTTGGAAGCATAGTGCTAATTGAGAGAAGCTTTCTTTTATAACCTCAACTACCTTCAAAACCAGAAAGTAGAAGTAAGACTGAGGGGTGAGAAGAGGGAGACCAGAATCTTTTTTTCCTTTTTTTAAGTGAACTGGAACTTTTAGCCTCTTCCTTAGTAATGATGAAAATCAGGTTTAACTACATGCTGCCTGATCATACACAATTAAAAAACCAACTCCTGCCAGCTGGAGAGTCTCACTGTGGCCTTTGACAGTGGTGTAAATAATTAATGACATCTGAAGAAGAATTATGAATGAGCTAGTGGAAAGGCTTTGCACGGCTGCCTGGAAGTGCGGAAGATCTTAATCTGTCAATGGAATCAGTATCTGTGGATTTTAATGAGGGCAAAGCAGAGACACGCTGGTTGAAACGTATGAGGTCTCAGTGAAATGAAAAGAGAGGGAGCTGTGAGTTTACAATCAGATGCATCAAATTCTTCATTCTTTATAGAGATGTTGTGTAAAAAGATGGAAATAACTTTGAATCTGACATCAGTACTGAGGAAACAGAACAGTTATGAATGTCTCAGTATCACATGAATAGGTGTTTAAACATGTTTGGGACTCCCATGTGTGCTAATGTCTCAACTTTGTTATTTGGGGTTTGTTCTGTTGTGAGATAAGGCTGTGATTGGTAGGGTTGATATGTGGAGGCTGTTTGGGCCTGCCTTCATGGAAGTCAGGGTGAAGACGGTAGATAACATGCTGAGAAGATTCTTAACAGTCATAGCTGCGTGAAACAGCAACTAATAAAGACTAATGTAGTCTTGGTAACTGAAATACTTAGGGCTGACTAGCAAAGATGCTCCTTCTATGGCAGAAGTAGTACTTTTGGAAGGGTATGAAATAAACATTGTGCCCTTGACTCTAGTGTAAGTGTGTTGCTTGCTCTACAGGGTGGAATCAGGTGATACCTCATTTTCTGTGCTCACTCCCACTGTTGTCTTGTGCCTACTTGTATGGGAAATCACAGCTTGAACCACTGATTAATCAGCTGAGGCAAGTGTTGGGTCAGCTGTGGGAGCACAGGTGAGAGTAATTTAGCTGTGCTCCCTGAAGGGGTGGACTTTGACTCCACCTCCTCTGAGACCTCATTTAAAGGCTGACCACCACTGAGGCAGCGTCTCTTGAAGATTGCTTCAGCTATTGGGTCAAGGCATTGATATTGGTGAGTTTTCTTTACTAATAACCTTTGACTATTTATCACCATCTCGGTCAACATCTTTATATTAGCCATCTTTACACTACTGAAGGGAGGAATTTCTGTGGGTAGCCGATTTCATTTCTAAATTCAACTCTGATTATTTGCATAAGGAGGGAAATGCTTAGGAAAACTAAGCAGGCCTCTTCAGCTGAAGAATCTCTGTTTTAGTTGTGCATTTCAAGCTAGCGTGGAACCTCTAAAGCTGCTTAGCCTGTTGAGCTTTGCTTTCAGAGCAGCATCAGTGCTTGGTTTTAATGCATAGAGTGCTTCTTATATCCACATCTGGGAAAAGCTACTCAAAAGAAGCTTTTGTTAAGCAGTTCCCAGGTATGCACAAAATCATATCTATACCTATGATTTTTCCAATGCATTGGAGTGAAGTTTGTGCTCTAGTGTAGATACTCAGTTTACCTACATTTGAAACTTTGATAGACTGCTTTGTTGACTAAGCAGTGTTGCATTACAAGATAAAATATGATGTCTTTGATATTGGGTTTTTTAGTTTGAGAATTGTAATGTTTATGGTCTTTTTTTTCCTCTCTACTTTTCTCTTCAGGAGAGCCATGGTAAAAGACATGAAATATCTTTAATGGAATTCTGACCCTAATCAAGCAGCTAAAAATGGATTTGAAGATTACTTTCTCCAGTGAGGTAAGTAATCTTAAAGAGAAATTAAAGAAAAACTGATTTCCTTTACTTAGTATTGTTCTTGCCACTGTTGTTCTGTCCAGATGCTTTTTTCATGTGTTTTCAAGTTATAGCACATATACGTATATATATCTCTCACTGAAAGTAGTAGCTGGGAATCCTAGGGTTAATCCTTTCACTTACAGGTTTACTCAACTTCATTGGCTATTCCACAAGATCAAAAAATAGTCTAAGGGATCTGTGCTGTTCCAGAATTGGTGTTATAGGCAGCTTCTATGCATAGTAGCCTATGTGGCCTAACATCCAGCTTTTGGACAAAGCATCAGAAGCTGCTAAGTCAAATTTTGAAGAATGAATACTTAAGCAGGGCAGCTGTAGAAAGAGGAAATGAATGAAATCCTAGGCTGAAGGAAGTTTCTCACTTCTATTTTTTTTTAATTTTAATTTTTTTTTAATCGATGCAATCAGGCATCCCTCCTTTCCAGCCTGTGCAGTCTGGATATAGGTTGGGCTGTTGGTAGGCTGAATTACAGGCACATATTAGTAATGCTTTTGCTGAATCACATACTCAGCTTCTCCTGTACTGAGCAAGATCTCTGCTGTTTCTTAAGGAAGAATATATAAGGAAAAAAAAAACTAACACATCCCCTTACTTTAGGATCACAGGAAAACTGAGGTGGTAAGGACCCTCAGGAAATCATGTAGTCTGACTTCCTGCTCAAGTTTGCCAGTAGTCAATGAAATTCAGACTAAAAAGGCCAGTGCATTAAAATGACTATCATATGTTTAAAACCAAGAAGAAAAAAATAACTTATATTTTGCTGTATGTATTAAATGTACAATATAATAATGCAGGTAAGACCATAAGATGCTTCTAAAATTTGTTGAAAGGAGAATATTTTAATTAAGATTGCAAAATGCAAATGTAATTTTTTTTCCTGAACAAAAGAAACAATAAATCTCTGATGTATTCATTTCCTGTAATCACATATGAAATGCTGTAGCTACTTTTGAGAATGGATTCCCTGCAAGAATGACCCATTCCCCCTCCCCCCCAGACATCTCTAGGGAATCTATTTTCTTTCTCATGTAACCAAATTGCTTTCTCATAATAAAGAGAAAGGAAGTGAACACTTTTCTTATCCTGATATGTTTCTGAAACATTTCCTCTCAAGTATAAATATTTGTTCATGGGAAAACATTAGTGACAATGTGAATAAAAATAAGCATATTATCAGGAAGCCTAGGAAGTAATCTATCCCCCGGTCTCTCAAAATAAACACAAACCCAGTGCTCTTCCTCATCTTCCCCTCCCGCACCCTCTCCATCCACCCCTGCAATTCCAAACTGCAAAACAGAACATTTAGTGAACCCCTGGAATAGCTGCTTATGTGTATTGGCCAGTGAGGGTCATCCAAACAAGGGGTTAATACTGTCAGGAAGAACAGAGTTCATTCAAAACCTGTTAGGAGAGTTACTGGAGGGAAGAAATGTCCTTGTTTACTTTGGATTTCTGCTTATCTTAATGTGCTTTGAATTGATCCCTCAAAATTGGTAATTTGATAGCTTTAATAGCTGCATTAGTAATTTGATGAGCCCCTTCCAGCGAACCATCGATAGCAAACATTTTCTGAACAAAAATAGAGCAATAGGCAGTTCCTGAAAGCCAGTGTATAATACTATGTGAACGCAGGTTGTGATGCTATTGATTATTTAATACACAGTAAGAGAGATTTCAGCATCATGGATATATGTATTAGTGCAAAATGGCACATCCAATATTGATACTGGGAATGAGGGTGGAGCAAGTTGCACTTCCCAGTTCTTGAAGATAACTTAATCTGCAAACATGTACAGGAATTAGCCTATCTATTACATATGTGATTCGGGAAATGCTATGTCTATAGAAAACATGTATGTGTAGGGTTACTTGCTCCTTAATATCCCAGTCATAACTTACGTGTTTGTGGGCTTCTGTGCTGCTTGAGGACTCAGGAGACCACTAGTAGTAAATTTAGCTCTCTGGTTAAAGAAGCTACCGCTGTCCCAAAGATGACTTTTCCTGGAGTCAGTAAAATATAAAGGGTATGTGTGCATTACTGCATACAGTACCAACTCTAGCATTTAGGTGCCAATTCAGGTTGATAAAAACCATGCTCTGGATTGTGCAAGACCAACAGAGAGGCATATGTGCGTGTGGAACAGTAACCTGCAGTATAACTTAATGTAGATTAGGTAGTTTTAAGTCCTAAAATTACTTGAACTAGTTCTTCCCAAACTAGTGATTGCTTGTGATTAGAGAATGTGAACAAGAGGGAACTGCTGTGTTGTTTTGGCTGGTGTGTAGAGGGAAGGGCCTCATAAACGGGCAAGCATTGCAATAATCATTCTGAGCAATAGTGTCATTTAGACCTGAGACAGATGTGTGTTATGGCTCTCTTGACTGTCTGTGTGTTTTAGTTCATTATTTGCACCTATTGCTTAATGCTTCCTAAGTGTGGCTTTCTTTCGGATGCATGTTTTTCACTATTCATGCACGCTTCAACTTAGATGTGGATTCTTGGTTGCTAAATAAGGAGGAATATTTCTACAGACTGTTTCCACTCAGAGGGAAATTGTGGCACAGGCTTGAGACCATGCAACCAGTTCTGTTAGAATTTCTTCAGGTTTGAATCTGATTCTTTTAATCTTCCTTTCCTTGTGAAGCACTTTGGACTTCGTTAGAGCTACCCATGCATTGGATCAAGTTTAAAACAAAAACTGATCAGGATAGCCAGCATTAATTTGTATACTATTAAATTCTGATACTGGCATATTTAAATACAGCAGTTATCTGTTCGCACACACATAACTGGAAAATGATGGCCTTCCCTTCGTAGTTTGCAAATCACACAGTTTATGTTGTAACTCCTCCAAGTTCTTCTTAACCCATTTTTCAGATGTGTGAGGATGACAGTTTGACAGCTCCTGGAGGTCGTGTATTCCACACACTCTATAAAAATTGCAACTATGTATAACAAGGATGTGTTTCCTCTGGTGGTGGCTTTTATTCAGTAGAGAAGAGAGAGATTCTGATAAGCATTCCTGATAAAAACAGTTTGGGAAAGGCCCCTTAGCCCACAGTGAAGCGTGCAAACCATCATTTACTGCTTTTGATGCTTTTTCCTCAGGATATGGAAGCAGATCTCTTCTGTACATTTCTCTGCACATTCTGGAGTTACTGCTATCCTTCAGCTATACAATTTCCTTAAAACTTATATAAAATGTTTCAAAGGGAGAAGAATGTCAGCCCAGAGCAACCCTGGTAAACTTTCTGTTCCTGATGTAAGGCCTTGATTATTGGGGAATCAAAAACTACAACAGTTACTTTTGTTTAGGTATAGTGACGTAAACAACTAAAACAGTTGAGTGCTGTTTAGACAGTGTAAACCTTGTGTTGATATAATCCAGGTTTATGCATTGAGTTTAAGTTTGTTTTGCAGAAATAGTCTTTACATTGGACTCTGTGTCTAGTGTAATTAAATCATGTAATTAAAATTAATTAATAAATTGATGCAAACAGCTGTTAGAGACAAAAGGTTTTACATTCTTGGCAAGGTTTTCTCTTGAAAAATAACCTGTGTTTCAGAAGCAGAAGATGTAGGGAAAGTAACAATGAATTTGGATCTTGGATTATTAAAGCCATGTGCAGAATCACACTAGTTCAAATAAAGAATTTTGCTGTAATCTTTGGAAAAAGAAAAAAATGTGACCCAAAGCAATACATTCCTTGAGCAGCCTAGTGAAAAAACAGAGTGATAGGCATTTCATTCAGCACTGTTTTGTTTTGGCTATTTGATGTCTTCCCACTTTATTCTAGGACCCACATGTTGCAACTAATTCTACAGATACCACCCAAACTGAGCCCTACAAGGGTCAAGTGGAAAGTTTTACTCATTGCTTTCAATAGGATAAATATAGCTACCTATAGAACAGGGATGCAAGGGTAAATCATGTTTAACAAAACTGTTTCAAAGATTTATGGTGGTGAAATTAAGCTGCCCTTGATTCCACTACTTAATCCAACTCTTGTTTTCCGGCCTGGAAAGAACAGACTATGGCTGTTGGATGATGCTGTTATACATAAGCAGTGATTCAGAGATCTATACTAGTCTTTGACTACTGCAAAGAGAAAATGCACTTCCATTCTCTTCCTCTCTACCTCTAACCTACACTTTCCCATTCTTGTAACTAGATATCATTGTTCAAGATTTGTCTGCGTGATCTCTTTATACTATAAACAACTTGGAGCAGCAATTGCATGTAGGTGCAAAGTTTTCTGTTGTTCCTGTAGAAGTGGCAGTCTTTGAGCAATGTTTCAGCTTTTCAAATTTGATCTGTGTTTTGTATTTTTCTGCTTATAAAGCTACTAGGCTTTTAATACATTAGATGACTTTTACATGCCTCAAAAGACAGGCAGAACATTTATAATACTTTAGAGAGTGAGAGATCTATTTATGTCTGGCTTTTAAAGCTCAGTAGCTCAGATCAAGAGGGAGAAGCAAAGGCAGTGTTTGCCATTGAGAGCCTCTTATTTAGGTTCCCAGATATCACTCACTGTTTAAAACTCAGTACTCAGAACTGCATTTTGACTGATGTTTATAGAGAAGGGACTGAAACCAACAGCCAGCCAGAAGGTCAGACAGAAAATTTCCCCCAGCTGTCTGTTTGGTGTAACTCTCATTTTGTTTCCCAAAGAAGTTCTTGCTGTTCCGTTAACATCTGACCAGACAGCAGAAAAGTTACTGGAAATTTTTAACAGTTATGCAGATATTAGCTCTACAGTTGAGATAAATGGATAACGTAGGACAGATGTGAAATAATTTCTTCAAGGTAAGGATTTTCTCCTGGGATTAGCCTTTCATATACGTGTGAATGTTTTCCTATGAAGTGTCAGTAAGAAGTTTTCCTGGGCTGAAGATGTGTTTCTGGCATATTCCTGCTTTGAGAACAAAGGCGGCAGTTACAGACAAAGTTATCAAGATTTAAGATTTCTTGTATTAGCATTTGTTTTGCTAGTAAGGATTCAATTTTATAATGTTCCTGTAACATGGTGGAAAGCACAGCAATGACGGCAGAACAGCAATGTCTTATGCTGTAGCAAGTGAGGACAGGTTCAAAGGCAATAGCCATAGTCACAGGGGAACAAAACCAAGACAACAAAAAACCCAGAAAGAATCTGCTTACCTTTAGAAGGCCTTGGGTATGTAGGGATCTCTAGCAAGACAGCCTTGCTTCTGCTGCCAACCCCTAAATGAGGTCTGGGAAGGGGTGGAGCCAGGATTCTGCCTGGCTGCTCAGGAATATTGCATGCACCTTAGCTCCCCTGAGTTCCCCTGCCATCCCACAAGGTGCTCCATCACTAGTTCAGGCTGTGACTTAGCATTTCTGCCATGTGCTCCAGTACTGTCACAGAGAGCAAACCATTGATTTCAAAGATGAGCCTCCTCTACTTCAGAAAACCCCTTTAATACTGAAAATAGTTGATAAAGCTACAGTGTAGCTGGGTAGTTGGAAAAGTCTTATTATACCTATGTGTAACCATATTTCTAGTTTTTCTTCCCTTGAGGAGTAAATCTTCCTAATAGTCAGTTTTTCCTATCAAACCATAGTTTTGGTTTGGAACCATACATGAGCTGATTAAGTCTTTCTTTTTAATACTGTAATTCTGAGGATCTAAAAGCAGGGAATGTAACCAAAGCAAGCTGTTGCAAACATTTTACCTTTAAAATAATAAATCCCTATTTCATACAAAACTGAGCTATGCAACAAATTCTTAATGTTGCCTTGTCCTCTCTGGGTTGTGAATTCAGCGAGCCGTAACTCTTCCACTTCTTCCCTTGGGAGACTATTACATAAGCATTCAGCTGTTCCTCTTGTTGTCCTTCTTATTGAGATGAAATTTTATTTTGCTTAATTCTATCTTGGTAGGCTTAACTTTGCAAACTGAGGCAACTCACATGAATCCGCCCCTTTTAAAGACCAGACTATGCAACCTGTGCAGAAGAAAAGGGCAGTATTAGAGGCAATAAATGAGTTTTGCAAGGTTTTATGGGACTCTGACAGCAGAACTGACACCTACCTGAGTCAGCAGAGCACTCTTCCAGAAATTAAGACTTAGCCACATTCTCGGCTGTGCTGGGAAGAGCATAGCAAAGAGGTCAATGAAGTGATTATTCACTTGATCTCAAGCACTTGTGAAACTGAAGATGAAGTTGCTAGGGGGTCTGAAAAGCAAGATGTAGAGGGAGAGACTGAAGAAGCTATGTTTACCTGGAGAAGAGAAGACTAAGAAGGAATGTACTTAGTGCTTTCAGGTATCTAACAAAGGGCTATTGGGAAGCAAGCGGACTCTTCTCAAAGCTGCACAGCAAAAGGACTATGTAAAATATATGCATGTATGAAGCATTTTATCTCTCTCCATTAGGAAAAAGAGCATAGAAACACTATTCACGCAGCAAACAATTGTTGCTATATCTCATTTGTAGAATGTCTCAGTAAATTCTCATGCATGACAGGCTTCTAAAGGAATAACGTTCTTGCACTGTGTTTAGCATTCACCGAATAACTGGGGGGAAAAAAACAGTAAATGCATGATAGTCTACGTTAGGGTGTCTGTGCATGCAGTGAATATACCATTGTCCACATTTCTATCTCTGAGAACTGCGGCACAATTGGGTGGGTACTATGAAAAGGGATGCAGCCGACCTATTTGATTTGCTTTATATCACAATTGGCTGAGAACAGATGTTGAGATCAGTTTGTAGAAACACCTTGTCTCAAACTCTTAAGTTCTGTCCTCATTAGATAAAAAAAATCTCACTGCTAAAGGACTGCAAACAATATGTAGTAGTTTTGAAAAGAAGCCCAGTTGTGAATGCATATGCATTTGGCATGGGAATAATATAGTTCTGAATGCAAACCCATTAATACAAAAAATAATAATAATGACAGGAAATGATTTGAATTTTAATTCAATTTTAATTTTATAACTACACAGTTATGTAGTTTTTCCAGTGTATTTTTTCTCTTTATGAATTTTTTATGGGTAAAATCTAATGGAGTATATACCAATCCATTACAAAAGTAGTTAGAAGTGATTTTGATATAGCCACATAATTAAAACCTCTAAGCCTAATTGTAGTGGAAGGAAAAGACTTCAGTGATGGGAGCTGGGTAATTCTGGTATTTTAATTCATATGCTGCCAGTTGGCTGAGACTACGTATCCCACATGCAGACTTTGCCATCTTCCCATTGTAACTCATGCACCATGTCTCCTTATTTTGGTTGTACGTTGTTCATTCATGTTCTTTTTTATTATTGAAGGCAGGTTTCTAAGATTGTACTCTTTGTCCTTGTGAGACTACCAGATGCAATGTACAGTCCGTATCGATACAGGGTAATTTAACCTACTTCATTTTACTGACTTCATTGTAAGATAAATATTTTGGCTAACAGCTTTTTAATCTCAACATGCTCTTAAGAGCTTTTCTAATACTAAGAGCCCCTGCACTCAGGGGTAAATGATGGAGAATTCCAGTTTATCCTATGCTACTGATTTTGATTCTTGCATGTTGATCTTGATTCAGGCATCAGGCTGCCTGTTCAATGTCAGATCTGCTTTAGAATTGTAGAATCATTCAGGTTGGAAAAGACCTTTAAGATCATCCAGTCCAACTGTCCGCCTACCAACAGTGTTGCCACTAAGCTGTGTCTCTTATGTGCCACATCTACCCTTTCCTTAAGTATTTCCAGAGACGATGACTTCACCACCTCTCTTGAGCAACCTATGCCAATGCCTGGTCACTCTTTCATATACGAAATTTTTCCTAGTATCCATCTCAAACCTCCCCTGGCACAGTTTGAGGCCATTCTGTCTTATCTCATTGTGGTTACCTCGGAGCAGAGTCAAGTCCTGTAGCTGTCTATGCTGACTATTTGTAAGCATGCTTAACTTGTTTTAGGAAACTCTTGTTGTACTTGGATGCTACTGCCAAAAATAGGGGAAGTAATTTCAGTTGTTCTGGATGAAAAGCTTGACGAGCAGTTCTGAGTTGGTAGAAAGTTCTCTAAGGAGTTCTGCAAACACTACATGTAGGAAGAGCCTCTGAAGATAAAGCAAATTTCCAGAGTCAGGAGCAGAGAAGTTATTTCTAATTTCAGTTATAGTTTATGCACAGCTAATGTTCTCTCATGATGCTTTTAATCATCTGGGAAATACATTCTCAACAAACAAAAGGTCAATTTAGCCCCAGAGTAATGTATAAGATTTTGGAACATGCAGGAATGTGCCCTTACGCTTTCATTTCCAAATGTATTTTGTGATTTAGTAAAGCTAAAATAGTTCTAAGTAGAATTCTCTGTGGGTGTGGATGCAGTTCTTAATTTTTTCATTCTTTGTGCAGTTATTTTCTAAGTTTTGTGATGCTGTTAACAGCACATAATGGAGATGCAGTGATGGGACACACTTGGCAGCACATAATCACGTTTTGGAAAGCTGCATGGACTTGGCAGTCCGGACTCTAGTTAAATGCTAACCACAGTCCAGTGCCATGTCCTTTGGGATTGCATGTAGAAATGGAGTTTATTTCCTTCTCCCTCTTGCTATTATCCATCCTCTGAAAACAGTCAAAAAAGAAAAATCCAAGCTGGCTACTTGGAATGCTTACACATCTAATTGAGTAAAGCTTTAATGCTCGTGCATTTTTAATGCTTACGCTAACTCAGGGGGAACACTTACAGTTTATTGCTATCCTTTCTTGTATCAAAGCCTAAAAACTGCCAGTTGCTGTACGCCCTACTAGAGATGAATGCCAGCCACTTGTGAAGGTATATCACTCAAGTTTATGGTCAGTACTCCAGTGTTCATTAAAATGTTTCAAAAAATGTAAATGCTGATGGTTATGTGATGTTAGGATCCTAAGACATGTCCTGGGTTTTTATTTTATGCTTTATTGGAGAAGATGCTGTCTGAATTCTGTAAGAAGTCATACACTTGTGGATGGGAAAGTACTGAATGGTAAATGTTGCTTTAGATGGTCATAAAAGTGGAAAGTCCTTAGTAGCTTGCAGCTATTTCCACAGCTGCAGAAACCTTCAGGCTTTGGATACCCTCTGATGAGAGTAAAATAATAGGGGGAAACTTCAGACCTTTCTTTGAGCCCATCAGAAGGAAAGCCCTGTTTCTTCTCACCCCTTTAGAACTACTTAACTAATCATCATCATTGCTGGGTTCTGTTATTTTTACTGTTGTGCACTGAAACTAATACTTTCTCCCTCTTGCTGCCCTCTTCCTTTAAGCCTGTAGGACAGCTTTGTATGACGCCTGCAAGTGGAGATAATGTTATTTTTATTGCAGTCTGGATGCTTCTTGAGTCATTATCAGAACAAGCCTGGTTGCTCTGCAGCAATTTTCTCCCAGGTAATGCTAATGTACCTGTTAGAACCACAATGAGATTCTCTCTGAAGTAGTAGTACAGCAGGTGTCTTTAATAGGGATGTAGAATCGTGGAATTGCTCAGGTTGAAAAAGTCCTTGAAGAATTATTGAGTCTAACCACAACCTAACCATACTACCCTAACAACCCTCTGCTAAATCATGTCCCTGAGCATCACATCCAAAAGCATCCAGGGATGCTGACTCAACCGCCTCCCTGGGGAGCCTATTCCAGTGCTTAACAGCCCCTTTTGTAAAGAAATTTTTCCTGATTTCCAACCTAAACTTCCCCTGGCAGAACTTGAGGCCATTTTCCCTAGTCCTGTCACCAGTGAGAAGAGACCAACCCAGCTCTTGCTGTAAGCACCTTTCAGAGATTGGAAGAGAGCAATAAGGTCTCCCTTCAGCCTTCTTTTCCCCAGACTAAACAGCCCCAGTTCCTTCAGTCTCTCCTCATAGGGCACATACTCCAAGCCCTTCACCAGCCTTGTTGCCCTTTGGACCTACTCCAGCACCTCAGTGTCCTTTCTGAATGCAGAGCATGAAACTTACAGGAAAAAAAAGAATTCATGCTTAATATTTGCAATGACAAGAATTGTTCTCCTGTACCTAATTGCCTCTGGTGAAGTGCAGAGTGTAATTTTTCTTGACGTAGCTGTGCTCAACTGAAAAGCGTTGTGGTCTAACCTGGCTAATGTGAGTTTGGCTTCTGGGCATTTAAAAGGTGGTTGACTGTAAGCAATGCAGTTGGATATCGTTAGTGTGTTCTTGGTACCAGTCACTGCTGTTTGAAGGAGATGCTCTTTAAACAACATTATAACATGTTTTCCAAAACATGACTGTGTTATTGCTGGAAGGCTGTGTGCTGTGAGCACAGCCTGCTGGAAGAGAACAATGTCTTTTCAAGCCATGGCTGTGTCAGAAGAGTTCCCTGTCCTGTGCTGAAGGGTTAGTTGTGTTTTATTGACATCAAGAGTCTGTGCGCAGTGTTTGTAGCAGGCAGCCTGCTCTGGAATTGAGCTCTTTTCTCAGGTGCAGGGCTTGGGCCGTTTCTATCAGATAGAAAACTCCCAGGGCAGAAGTGCCAGCTCAGGGCACTGGTTTAATTTTCCATCTGTCTCAAATACTAATGAAGAAGGACAGAAGTCATTTAAAAACGTAACACCTAGACAAGGCATGTGCTCTCCATTTAGAGAATTGTTCAGTGAGGCCTTCAAGACCTTTGCACCGCCCTGTGCTGTTTGCAGCGTGCATGTACGTAGGTGTATGTGCGCATCCTTCCTTTCGCTGTGGCTGTAGGTGCTCTCGGAGGAGCTCGGCAGTGCAGGGCGCTGTGCACAGCTGGCTGCGGGCACGCCGGGCGCTGGTGCAGGAGCGGCTCACGCCATCGCCGCCCCTTTACGAGCGGCCCCGGTTTCATGAATGAAATCCAATCTCCGCGCTATAAATAGACGGCGGGGCCGCAGACGTCACAGCGCGCGTGGCTCCCGCCGGCCCCATCGCCGCCTCCCGAGCGTCCGTGTCAGCGCCCCGGGCCGGGCGGGCGCAGCACCGCGGGCGGCATGCCGCATCCGTGCACAGTCGGGCCGGTTCCCGGCCTCGCCTTCTCGCTCTAAAGAGCGACGGGAAGGGGCGCGGCGACTGCTGCTACCCCCCCGTCCCATGTCCCGCCGGGGAGCCGGTCCCTCCGTGCGCACCCCGGCTGCTGGCTGCCGGGCATCCCGCTCTCCCGGGTAGGTCCCGCGTCGCCCGGGCGCGATCGTGCTGCGGGGTCGGGCTGGTCCGCGCGTCCCCGTCCCCGCAGGTGCGCTCTCCCCTCCCCCGAGGTGAGAGAGAGCCGAGTCCTTGATGAAGCTGATCTCTCTCGCTTCCTCTTCCAGCGAGGCCACAAGGTGCAAGACAAAAATAGATGATGCATATGAGAAGCAGAAACCTCCTGGCGCTTGGCGCTTCTGAGTGTCATTTCCAAACCTTCAGGTTTTTAGTAAAGATTTCTTTCTTCTCTCTTTATTTCTCCCTTCTTTTCTCCTGCTTTGTCTGTGGAGTCTGTTGTGGGTTGCTGTGACGACAGCAGCAGACTGCTGTGGGGGGCTTGCAGCACACAGGTTATCAGGTGTCTGTCAGCTGGGACCCATCTGAGGACCACGGAAAGGGGCTGCAAAGGAAAACGGAAGTAGGCATTGATTTGTTAAGTCAACCTTATGTGGATATTGTGGCATCCGATACCCAGGGGGAAAGGAAGTCAGTCGCTGACCGACTGAGCTGGACTAGTGAGAGAGCTCGGGGTTGCCTTCTGCTGGGCAAAGCACTATGCAGGCTACTAAAGGCATCAATATACTTGTTTAACAGTGGTAACAACAATTTTCAAAAGCCCTTGAAGCTCTACATATGGTCACAGTGAGAGCAAGGAAGTGATGCCAGAATATTCTCAATGACTTTGTTCATCCTCAGTTTATGTACTATTTCAGGACACACAGCTGACTCAAAGCCAAATGTTCAGTTTGAGCTGTAAGAGAAGCTGGGGTGGAAATTACTTTGTTCAGTGTGTTCAGTGGGAGTTCTTAAGCCAGCACTATTTCTAGGCAAAAATTAAGTGTGTAGGGGGGAAAACATGACCTACAGACATAGACTTGCGGTATGACTGTTTAGTGTAAGTAGCAACTGAATGGGATGTATCTGTACACAGCCTATACTTCAGGACTGGGCATTACGGTATATGGAAACAGAGCACCTTCATTTCTCTTTAATGTATTTAATTCATTTAATTTTCCAAGACCCTCTCTCATTAAGTTATGTTTTTCTTTTTGCGCTTTGGATTTGTGTGCCTGATGCTATGTATCAAGTCTGTGATGTATCCATTCACAGGAAAAATAACTAAATGAGCTGAATATTTATACAGGATTCTTTATCTTAGACACACTGTACTTACAGATCGTAAGATCTAGGACATGTTCAGATGTGTAGAAGTATTTTTATCCAAGAAGAAATAAACATCAGTTTTAACTCTGGACAGCTTTCTAAATCTCCTGCCCTTTTAAAACTCCCAAGCTTCACAAATACTGTGGAGTATTATACTGACAGGAAGAGCTGATTGTTTGACCAGTAAATCCCAATGTTTGATTCTTTGCTAATAGATTTTGTTCACTGGAAAAATCCTTAAGTCCTGCATCCAGATGTTGCTCTGTGCTGATGGAGCTGAATGGACAGAGAAGCCTTGAATTAGGAAAGCAAAGGAACAACAGGTGTTTGCCATGTCCTTCCCTTGCTCCCACCTGAGCTGCCAGAAGAGTACACAAATGCTGTAGAGAGTGTGTACTTTGGACTCGCTCCCAAGCAGAGCACTTTAGAGAAGGAAAAGTAGTGCTGAACAGTCCTTGCTGCATACAGCAGTTGCAGCACTCACAGCAAGACATCACTGAGACTAAAGCTAGTCAGATCAGTGTGAAAGCACCCTTGGGCTTATCTGACAATGCTCAAAACCTCATGCTAGGAGTGGATGGTGGTACAGCATGTGAGCTGGAATTGGTGCATCCTGGGGTACATGTGGTGATAACTGCACCCTTTTTTTTTACAGGTCTGTAATATTTGTGTCTTTTGGAAGGAAAAAGTTACAGGAAGTGAGTTCTAGGACAGCTTCCTGTGCTAGAGAGTTACCAGCATCTCTAGAGTATTTTTCTTTATAGTTCCAGCAAAACATGATAAATGCTTCCCCTCAGAAACATACGGATGTTGGGAGCGTGTCTTTCTTTTGGGTTGCTTGTTCTGTTGTTGTTTTTTCCCTGTTTTTCCCAGTTGGAAGTACTGCTCAGAGTAATGTACCAAAGGGAGTATGCGATATCAGCACCTGTCTTTTTAGTGGGTAAAATCAGTAATAACCTTACTACAGTATCTGTAGTTCAATGCAGAGAGTAAAATTAGGGATTTCATGGTGTTAACTACCATGAAAACCAGTAGTGCTGAATCAGGCTTGTTCACCAACGCTTCCCCTTTAATCCCAAGTTTTATATTTTATCCCAGGTATTCTTGAGCATTGTAGCCACTGTGTATTCAGCTGCAGCTTTGCCCCAAATACTGATCCAAACACCAAACGAGGAGCCGAGGCATCTGATGCTCTATCTGTTTTAATGAGTCAAGTGGTGTGGTAGCAGGGGATCTGGAAATGAAAATGTTGGTGCTGAGGAGCTGGTGTCCATGCAGCACATGATTCAGGAACAACAGGGGTTGCTTCAAATTGCCTTTCACCTGGTGGGAACTGAACGCTTACTGGGTGGGTAACATACCTTCCACTTCAGTTTAGTCTGAAATGAATTCAGTTTGTGCGCTCTGTGGATGGGCCTGATGTAAATCAAGGCACAGTAAGTGACAGTGCTGGGGATATTTGCTTCAAGTATGTTTTCATGTCTGAACTAAAGTGCTGGTGGAGTTGCACCCTTAATCTGCTACTGAAACAAAATCTTTTGCTGCACAAGGAAGAACAGTGTAGGGATTTAGTGCACAGCAATATTTTACATGTGGCTGCTCTATGGGGCAGCAGCTTTCTGGTGGTGATTACCTCCTGGCCCAGATGGGTATTATCTGCTCTTCAGTTATTCAGTTCTCATACACTTTTAATCACATCATCAGCTGACTTCAGTTTGTGTTGATATGCCATATTACACAGGATGCACAGCAATGCTTGCAGTTGCACACTGCCTAGTCCCCTACATCTGCTGTTGTGATCTCTGGTAAGGGAAAGAGCAGACAGTTGGAGCCAGGTAGATCATGAATCCTTACAAAATGCATTTGCAAAACTGTATGAGAGCCATAAATCAATAATCTACCACCTCTTCACCTCTTTACAGGCTTGGGTCCAGTGTAGTCTCCCTTCCTCACATCTCTGCATGATAAAAAGGAAGAAAAAAAGGAGCAGTAAGGCACTGTTCTGTGTCATGGGCTGTTCTTGAGGTAGACTGGGAAGAATTGGTGGAGGTAGCAGTATTGCACACTCATCCACAGCACAGTATCATCCCAGATATCTGCCTTCTGAAATGGCTAAACGTCCTTCACCTGCTGTATGGATTAATTTCTAGAGAGATGATCTCTTCACAGAGGATATTGCAATGTATGTAACAGGTCAAAGTAATACGTAATCTGCTCAGAGTAATCAGCTTGTTGACTTTGCACTTCAGGTCTTCCAGAACCTGTTAGAAGACTGACATAGTTCAGATCTGATGCTGAGCTTTGCATTTGGTTCCATGTTGTTTCTAAATGTCTGTGAGTGTAACAGAAAGATGGGTCCTTTGTGAACTGTGCATTCTGGGGGCCTCAAGAATGTGTTTTTCAGTGTTTTTAGGTTATCCAAGGAAGTGCTTTAAAGGTGTTGTGTTATCATAAAAGTAGGTTGCGTTTGATAAAGGGCCCTAATCTGCATTTGGGCCTGAATTTCTTACTCCAACATCAGTTTGTTCTTTTTCAGTCTTTTTTTAGTGCACATTCAGGATAAGTTGACAGAACTTCATATAATGGAACAGGGCAATGCCTCATCATCCTGGATGAGAATTATGTCCCCTGGTGACCTAATTATCTGATCTCACCTGGAATCTTGTTACCCTTTGCCACCATTTGCTTCCCTGATGCTGAAGCGGTACAGGGTTTTCTTGTGTTTGGTTTAGCAGTTGTCCCTTTGGTCCACCTGCAATTTAGTCGTAATATTTATATCTTGTTAAGAACGTTTTGTGATAACCTTTCTATAGCTGGCATAGAGTATCTTGTACTTTGTACCGTGTTGTGATTTCTTTTACTAATATACTTGACAAGACCCTAACCTCATTATTAAATTGAACCAAACCACAAACTATCCTTTTTTTCCTGCTACTCTTTCCCCAAATCAGTGCTGTTAGAGAATAATATGCCCTTGCAGAAATGAACAGTAATTATCCCTGACTTTTCTCCTGACATAGGTGCGTTAATCCATTTGAATTCTGAAACAACACATGGCAGGTTGTATACTCAGAACAAACATTCCACTTGCCTGTTCAGGCTCAAGCACTCTTTGGTCCTTGCCTGCTTGCTGGTGTCTTGAGTTGTGAGCTGTCAGGTAGTGACTTTGCTGCCTGGAGAATTTGCCTTTTTGCTTCTTCTTTGCTTGAGTTGACTTGAACCAGGTTGGAATTACTGGTTTTTATTTTTCCCATGGAATAACTTAACTTTACTGAGTGCTCAAGGTCCTGACATGCTGTCACTCTGAGCCTTCAGCTTAAGGGTTTGCTCTTAATGTGAAAGCTAAGTAACATGCTTGCTTGTTTTCAGATGCTGTCTCAGTCTTATTGGACGTGCTTAAGCACTGAACTAAGAAGTAAACATCTGCAGAGTCACTCTATAATCACCAATTACTGTAGATACTTTTGGTGATTTATCTGTGATGTTTTGCTGAAAACAGCTGACAATCAGCTGCTGTCCTTCTGATCTTGTCTATGTTTTTTGTATGAATTAAGTGATGATGTAAAACATCTAGATATTTCAAAGCGGGCAGTTAGCTGCATAGGTAGCGAGATTCCTGATCCCACATAGGATTTTATAGGGATGGCAGGGAACACAGGAACCTTGCAATTGGATTTGAATTGTCATCTGCTTTCTTTCCAGCAGAGAAAAATGTAAATATAGTTTTAAATATATTAAACTATATTTGTAAATCAAGACAGGTTCACAATTAAGGCCTGGTTATATTTTGTACATAAATATACTTTAAATTCATGCTTAGAGAGAGAGAGAGAAGGTGACGTGTCTGTTGTGTCCTGGTATGACAGCTGATCAACTGATAGGCTCCATCTACACCTCTTTTGGAAAATATCCCTAGAAAACAGTATTTCTTTACCGAGTCTAACTAGCCAGAAGGACCTGCTTGCCATAATAACCACAACTGCTGTTTAGTGATAAAAACAACTGGCTCAACAGTGAGAAAAATTAAACAAAAAAAGCAAACACCCTTCAGCGATTTGAGTGAAGCAACAGAGGAAGCAATTAGTGTCTGTAACAGTTTGCAGTACATGGTTCAGCACAGTAACTTTACACTTCTTGTGAAATAAATCAGCTTTATTTAGAATAGTTCTTTCCTGCTTGTGAAGTTAACTAATTAAGTGGTTTTGTCTCAGATCCCGAGTCTGCTCACATCTGCTGATTTTTGGCTGCCTTTGTCTCCCATGATACGCAAATAATTACAGGTGGCAATGTAAAAACAGAAACATCCTGAAAGGTTTTAGTGAACCTATATTATTCTTGTGGGTATCCTTTTTCATTTCCACTTCTCATCTTTCTTTAGAACTAGATTAAGGAGTGAAATCTTTCACTGCTTTCCATGTTAGAACATCTGTATTTCATCTGATGGTTCCCCTTGTAGGTTTCTCAGTGCTCCTCATTTGCTGATCTTTCAGTTTTTCTGTGTCTTTTTTTGCTCCTCTCTGAGGCCGGTCACACTTCCAGTAACTTTCCTCTTACTTGATCCTGTTTTCTTTTGTTGGTAAACTGAACAATTGCAGGTTGTAGGTCGGTTTTGACTAGTGTTTCATTGGTCCTGGAATGTTATGTTGTTTTTTCTTAAGCTGAATGTAAGCTGGATTGCTCTTGCCTAACCAGTTTTGTATTAGCCCTGGTTGGTTTTCTCAGATGTTACCAGCCTTTCGGAGCTCACTTTAGATTTATTTTATAAGTTTTGCAAATACATTTTCAGCATTTTTAATCAGGATGGTTGTATAATAGGTTTAACATAAGCCTAAATTAGAGGATATCTTAAAAACACAACAAACCAAACTGACCATGGCTGTATCTTTAAGGTCCTGTACATAAATCTGTCTATGACCAGTCCTGTACTCCAAAAGATTCTGGCCATATTTACAAGCATTTAATTCACACATTTTGGAAACTGTTTACACTGTTACTGTCAGTTTTTATTTGCAGTGTCTAAATATCTGGCCAGGTTTATTTCTGTTAGGATCTTCAGGAATTCTGTCCTTTTTTTTTTGTTTTCTATTCTCCTTTTGAAAACTACTGAACAATATTAAAGTGTCTGCATTTTCAGTATAGAGATACTCCATATCCACTGGAGTGGTTTTAAGAGCTTTTCTTAGCAGAGCCACAAAGCTTTAGTATTGTTTTTATTCCCAGTTTATTTTAATCTCTGTCCTGTGCATTATTGAGTCATGCTAAAAATATCTTCATTAGACTGCCATTGATCTACAACAGGGCATTCAGGCACACTGTGCCTGAGTTCTAGGATAGCTTTTATTGAATAAGTGTATCAGAAATAATAAAAAAAACCCCATATACTCATTTTTAAATTTCATTTTTGTGTTTCTTTTCTCATATGAGTGCATTGATTTCTCTTGTTATCTTTATTAAGATGTTCCTATTTTAAACTTGCTTTCACAGCTCTGTGCTTAATACTTATTTTGTGCCCAATTATAGTGTAGTTTTGCAGAACTACAGTTTCAGAATTCCTGAAAAATTTTAAAAATCAGATTCGTACAAAAAGCTCATTGGAATAACAGCATTTTAGTGGAATTTTGGGTTAGAGGGAAAATAGTTTGGGCATCACTCTGCTTGGTAGTTTAAAACCAGGCAGACACACTGGCTAGCTGTGTGCCTTCATTTTGTTTTCCAGCCTTGTAAACACATTCCATCTGTGATGTCTAGTCCATGCATGAATAAAATATGAAGCAATTTAATACCACATAATATGTTGGGGGTTATTCTCTATTCTCAGACATGAAATGAAACTATTTTAGATTGCATATTGAAATCTCCTTGGTTTGTTGTTTTTTTGGTTGTTTTTTTTTTTGCTACTCGTTCAGGGCCCTGGCTTTCAGGCAGCAGTGTACAAATAACGTCATTTTCTGTAATGTGAGAAACACCACATGGTTTGTGATTTTTTTGTTTATATCGTAGCTGTATACTTGGAAGGGGTGGGTGGAGGGAAAAAGGAGTTATCTCTCATTCTGGCTTTCTAATACTTGAATCTGTTGTGATCTAACACAGCCAATGATCCATCCCAGGCAGCAGCCTCAATGAGAGCTTGCACGCAGCGAGCAGCTGTGGTTGGATGGCAAAAGTAATTGGAAAGTCTCTGTAGTCCTTTAGCACATGGCTCTTCACCTTTCAGGGCACAGGTCACAACTCAAATGAAGGGATAAAGGTGGTATCTTAATAGCTTTCCTTTCTTATCAGCTAAAACCTCTGTGCCAGCATAGCATACTGTCACAAGGCCATTAAGTTTTACATGAAGTAAATACAGCACATTTATGCTTGAAACCACATGATCTGCTCTAGAGTTTCTGGGCCTGTATTGCAGACTGGTATAGAACTCTCTAAAATATATTCTTATGTGCTGGTCAGTGCTATGGCTTTTCCTGACACATTCAGTGTCTGTGAAAACATATTGGAGTGACACAGCAGTGGCATAAATAACTGTTGTACAGTTGTCAGTGCAATGTCTGATTCCTCACAGCCACATAAATACAGATTGAAATAACTGTGTCATGGCCATTATATGGTTTCTTTTGTAGTCCATGCTTAAAATTCAAAATCTTTGGATAACATTTAGTCCTAACGCTGACTTTTGCTTGTCTGTTTACTTTGGTTAAAGTAATGAAAGAATACATATAAAATTATTGTTTGATTCATAATTACTAACTATGATTTTTCTTAAATCAGAACGTAGTGCCTGACACGATGAAAAATGACCACCAGAACAGCTTGTATCTCATCTTTTAAGTACCCTAACAGTAAAAGTATGTTCTATATTTAGGAGCAAATGAGATACAAGTATAAAAAAGCTGTTTAAACAAAGACAGACACTAATTTATCTGTTATACTTTTTCTTCTCAGGAAAAAAAAAAGACATCATTGCTCCAGATGGCAGCCTGTGTTTTGTCATTTATACTGTTGTAGGTTTCGTTGCTGAAGTAGCTGTTAGGCAGGTCTTTCTGAACATGTTTGTGCCTTGTACTTTCTCTTCTCCTGTGCCTTGACTACATTCCCCAGCAGAGACCAGATTGTCGAAGAGACGCGGTTAGACACTGGAAAATGAAAAACTATGATCCTGCATCCCTTTATTAGAAAATGACAGACTTCTGTAGAAAACGGGCACAGTTAATTTTAGTCTTTCAAATATCCTTGTATTCCACCTTACATTCATGCCCAGGTGTTTAATCAATAAATTGCCAAAGAATATGTAAGTAAATATCTTCAGCAATACCTTTCAGAGTCAGGATCGTATCTTCAAAAATCTCATTCTCTTTACTTTCCAGCACCGTGTAAAGAAGTTTATTGGTACATGTACAAGTTTCTGCAGGACTGTTTGGTTTCGTTAAACTCCCCGATCTTTACAAATGTCCTTGAAAAATTAAGAGTATGTAATACGTGCAGGAATTAATAGGAGTTGTAGTTTGTAGAGAACAAAGTATCTGGAACAATCTTACAAAGTCTGTTTTATTGTGTTCACAAAACTAAAACCATCTGTGTAACTTGGTCTTAGCAATATTGTTTGGAGAGCCCTAAATCAAATCCCAAATGGGCAAGATTACAGAAGGCAGGTTTATACTAGAATCTTTCAGGCTGAACCCACTGATGTCCAGTCCTTTCTCCTTCTTAACATAAAAAGTATTAGCAAGAGGTAAGTTTGTGCTAGCTGTCCTTGTTTCACCAAGATCTGGCTTCTGCAAACAGGCTTTGTTTACAGAAACTGAAGTGAAAATAGCATGTGAACAGCATAAACTGACTGCGGTCAAAATAGTCCTGTATTTGCATAACTGTGCAGTATTTAAAGGATCCTCTAGCTTGCTTTGGTACAGCTTGCTACAGATTTCCTTGAGACTTAAGTCTTCCTCAGACATCTCTGAAGAAGTAGAAGGGTCTGCTTCTAAATTACATCATATTTGTACAGTGGTAGAGAAGAATTTTTACTGTCTCGTTACAGTTTTTGGTAAATGGACATTGACATGGACTACGAAAGACCCAACGTTGAAACTATCAAGTGTGTGGTGGTTGGAGATAATGCAGTGGGGAAGACTCGTCTGATTTGTGCAAGAGCGTGCAATACAACCTTGACTCAGTATCAGCTGCTGGCAACTCATGTACCAACAGTGTGGGCCATTGATCAGTACCGTGTCTGCCAAGAGGTAAGGCATGCAGGTTTACAGAACAGGGAGTGCGTGCTTTGAGGTTGTGCTAATATTTACTGGTTAGTCTTTCCCTGTCAAAAGGTAACAGTGAACTCAGAAATATTGCATGTGTGGTCTCTGCTGCAGCCATGGTCTGGAAGGCAAGGAGGGCTGCCATTTCCCCTGAGTCTGTTGCTCCAAAGTGTGTTGGTTTGTTTGTTTTTCAATGAAAACCATTTTTAGAAGATAGATATATTGCTTGTGTTTTATGGAATATAGCATTCACTGAAAACCACACAATAGACTCTTGATGTAGTAAGTTTTGAATCTCCTTACAAGGCAAATTAGAAATGTACTTGTTTGATGGAGGAAAAGAACATAAGATGTGTTCTGTTGTAGGTCCTTGAACGCTCACGAGATGTTGTGGATGAAGTGAGTGTTTCTCTCAGGCTGTGGGATACGTTTGGGGACCATCACAAAGACAGGCGCTTTGCTTATGGAAGGTAAGTTGACCAAAGCTAAACTTTAAATAGTTCTCGTAGTAAAATTTAAAGCATAAAATTTGCAAATCTTGACTTTTGAAAAAAAGGACTTAAAAACAATCAAGGGTATTCCTATTCCTGCCTACTGCAAAGAAGATTATATACCACAAGGATTAAAAAGAGAAATATTTTAAAAGCAGAGTAGTTTTACTACACAACACTTTACTTACTAAGTTCTGTCAACAAATGTCCCATTTCAGTTTTTAAAGAACATTCCCAAAAATAAGATTGTAGTTTTACAGAATTGAACATCAGTGTTCCCTGCCTGATTAAACAGCATACGATGTCATTGCCTGCTTACTATTGAAAGAGCAAGCAGAGATATTGGGAAGCATTATTAGCATTCATTGGAATATTTCTTGTAATGAAACCTGCTGTGTTGATTGGAGAGCTCACGTGAAATGGACAGCTCACACCGAATGAGCAGAGCCCATTCCATGAAAGGTGAGGTACTTCTGTGTGCAGATAGATACAATGACATCAGACTACCTCTACAGGGCAAGTATTTAGCTGAGGAAGATGGGGTCTGTATGATTTTGGTTTTTTCCATGACTAACATTCAAACAAGGTCTCAATCCTCACATGTTTTTTTTCCTTCTCTAACTTCTTTTTTTCTTCTTTTTTTCTTTCTTTCTTTCTTTTTTTTTTCTTTTTTTTTTTTTTTTTGAATGACTGGGAATGCCCACTGCATAGTTCCTGTCCTATCTTTGGATTACATTTTGACAAAACATTCTTACTTTTCCTTCACTACATGATGAAACGAGCACCTCTGGGAGATGATGGTCTTATCTTCATCCCTCAGAATCACTGCAGAAGGGTTCTGTAGTTGAATTCAGTGCTTAAATTTTCACAGCAAGATATGGCTATAGAACCTGTACCATTTGTCAGCAGCATCTGTGTGTGACTTTAAGGTTAGCACTGATTTTATACTCAGTGCTGCTCCAGTATATGAGTAGATACTGTTGTAACATTTGGCAGCGTATGGAGCCTACTTTGATAAATATGGGTGTAACTTAATGATTCCTCTGACTGTTCCTCTTTGGTGTGGCCCCCTGATATTCTGCAACAGATACTGTGCCACTGAGAAGATTACCAGAGATTAAGAGAACAAAATCAGGCATGTTCTGAACTCTGATCCACTGTTTGCTGACAGGATGGGAGAGGGGAAAAACAGCATACTTAGTGTCTAATCCTGCAAACACCAAGGAAGACATGCATAACTGGAGATCTTGTGGGATTAATCATAAGAACACAGGGATTCATTTGTGGTGGTAGCAGAACTGAGTGTATGTAGAGTCAGGTTTGTTATGCCTGGTCAACTTCAAAAGGCTGTTCTGAAAACTTACTGTGCCATTAGTGGTTTTCCTTTGGCAAGTCTCGTAATATAGTAAATCACTGGAAACTCTAAACAAGCTATCTTCTAAATATAATTTCAGTTCTAATGTTTCCCAGTTGTAAACACTGATCAAGGACTTGAAAAATATGTATACATACCAATGTTTTATTTTAAATCATCTGTTTAACATTTTAGCTATTTTAGCATTTCTAAACATTTAACCATTCCATAAAAATACTGAATATTCCTGTGTATAGGAATTCATCTTAAATAATATACATTAAGCCACAGTCTGCTCATAGCTGAGTCAAATGTTGCAGCGAACAGTTAATGCTAAACTGCTCAGGGTACACCCAGAGGTACTCAGTGTCAGACTGGGAGGTTATTTAATGAGATATTCCCTCATTTCCCTACAAAACCATTTTATTCATGTGCTCCTTGTACAAGGGAAGGTTTATTTCAGCAGAGCACTCAACCACGACCTCTAATTGTTCTAAACGTGGTGTAACAAGAACCAGCAGGTCATTAATTCACATGCTGCACATTGGAAAAGATTGTTCCATACAGTTTTGCAAAAAGTTACATAAATAGATATGCTATAAATGACAGGGCAAATGGTTAAGAGGACTTGCGGCAAAGATAAATCCTTCTTAATTCTTCATTTTTCAGATAGAAACATTAAAGAAGATTGGCAAAAGGAGTGTGTGTGTGAGAGAGGAAGAAATAAGCATATTTCAGTACCATCAAGGGTGGAATGGTTAATATTTATAGTGTCATCCTTTAAAATGAAAGTGTGGGGAGTGAGATCAGTCTGTGCTGTACTGCTCAGTGTTTAGTATAGTAATCACAATCCTACAGGAGCTTTGGGAAACAGATCCTGGCAGATTACGGGAGGGAAAGAGAGGTTGCTGTGATTTACCAGTGTCCCTAGGAGGCACAAAACTGCATGTTTAAAGACAAGAAAACATCTTTATTTACACATCTTTCAGTTTGTCAGGATTCGCTATCTATCCTTGAGTCCAATCTCATTTTGAATACATGTCAACTGTGTCACTGTGTTCAAATTAGTTCTAAAAGCAAAACAGGAAAAAGATTGGCTTGCACTTTTTCTTCCCCTCATGTAAACATATTCAAACACAGAGTTTTTTGATACATGTGGCCATAGTATGTGCAAACACAAGCACAGATCTCATTTGTGAAATCAAGAGTTAATTCAGTCTTGATCAAATATTTATTCTCAACACTGCGAGTGTGGTTTGTCAGCTAATGCAGCCAGGATGATTTATTTACTTGCAACTTAAGTATGAGCTGTAGACCAAACAAAATCTGTTCATACAGATTGGGCAGCAAACGCCTTTTTCGTCGTGACTTACAAATGTGAATGAGCCTTTCTGTGAAACTACTGACAGAGCTTCTTAAAATATGTTCGTAGTATTACCTCTGTTCTGAATGGATTTCGTAAGCTTTCTGGATATTGTATATACACAGAAGTACACGTGCATTTGTTTTTTCATCTGTGGTTACTGGTTCCTTAACAGGTTACTTCCATGTAATTGAATCCATAGAAATACGTATTTTGATCACTGCTGAAATGAGTCCCTGAGAGAAGGTGTTTATCACTGACAGTTGAAGATTTCTGCCAATCTGTATAAGGGTTCTTTTGTTTTCTGGGTTTTGTTGCTGCTGCTTTTTGGTTTCCTTAAAAAACAGCAATGATAGCACTTCAGTAACAACAAAGCCCAGATAGCTTTGACGTCAAATGTTATTTGCATTCAGGAAATTTGGCAAGATTAGAGTGAACTGGGTGTCTTCACTGTGTGTAACTGTGCCTTCAGTCAGATCAGTTAGATCATCTGTTACTTGCTGTCTGTGCTGAAGTTGGGAGTGAGCCAGCAGGTCCTCTACTTTGAACAAAGGAGGAAGGTTTCAGAAATGCTCTGAAAAAGCCCACACTTTTCTCAAGGAATTCTTCTATCTCCATTTTTATATTAGAATAATGATCCTATTTCCACGTGTCTTAATGGCAAGGGCTGGAGAGGGCTGCGGAGATGCATCTTTGCAGCAGTAGCTCTAAGAAGAGTTTTTGCTCTGCTGACCAGGAGAATCATTTGTTTCCAGAAATTGTTTTGTTTAGTTTTGTTTTTTGCCTTAACTGCAAACTTCTGGAGTGTTTGCTGCCACAAAAAAATGACATGCTGTGTCTTCAAATCTTCTTCAGTTACCAACGCTTTGATCCTGTCCTGTACTTTACAGGTTCAGGTTCTTTATCAAGTAGGTTCTTTATCAAGTTTAGGCTGTTCAGGTTCTTTATCAAGTAGTTCTGAAGTACTGCAAAGAAAATTTTTGATATTTGATGCAAAATATTTTTTCTTTACCCCCAGGAAACGCTATAATAAGTAGTTTCATAGATCACATTCTCAAGTGATTTTATTTTGATATGGAGTATATATGCACTATTTTTTTTCCATTATGTACACTAGCATTTCAGGCTTTTCCACTCAATTAACTTGTAAGTATTTGCTTTATGTACTTAAAGCAGTACAATCAGTGCAAATCTGCTACTTGTCTTCTCTGCGTGCCGCCATGACTCCATACTGTGAGTAGAGAGTTTGGAACTGCAGTTAGGAGTCCTTCTTTCCTTAAAAGGATGTGTACCTAATGAACTGTTAGTGGGACCTGAGGCTCAGTTTGACATTCGGCTCTAGGGTAGAGAAAAAAACTCTAATATTTCAAAGTTTTCAAGTCACTCCTTGACTGGAGCGAAAAAGTATCTAATATTATTTGCTGTATTACATAGCTTTCCTTATTTACCTTGTTCTCATAAATCACTGTCTGGGGGAGGGAATGGGAAAAGGGTATTTGGGTTCAATCCTAAGGACTGCAATGCAAAAGCAGAATCTTTGAGGAGTGCTGAACCTGATAACTGTCTCTGCAGAAATGTAGATCTCTGTGAATTATTTCTTTGTGAATATCTACTAGGTAGAGTTCTACTCTAAAGCTCTTAGTCTGAACTTCCTTATATGTGTATCAGAGTACGGAAACCACTTGCGCAACCAGGTATTAATATTTTAAATGAATTTCATTTACCAATAACTTCTTGACATCTACTTGCATGTTTGAACTTCTTGACAACTGTTACTGCTTTTTATGTTGGTATTTTTTTTTGTCATGTGCTTTTTTTTTTTTTTCTTTTTAAAGTAATAAATGATATGCTGATTTTGGTGACAGTCCAAAGAAAGCACACAAAGAAAACCACAAAGAGTATTTTTTCTCTCTAGAGAAATAAAGGTCTGTCTTCCGTTCTGTTAATGTTCACTTTTCATGTCTTCCGTTCTGTTAATGTTCAATTTTCATGTCTTCCATGACTTCAGAAATTACTCTTGTACTGGATGCAAACCAGACCCTGTAGTTCACTCCTCTCCTCTAGACTTTTTGATTCTCTTTGTCCCAGGCTTTCTGTTGTTGCCTTTCATTCGTGCTTACAAAAAACCATCATTTTAATGAATATCAGGATCTAGCTTTGAATCTTCATTTTTCTATTTACTTCCTATACTCACATCCATTCCCTACCTTTAGGGTTTGTTTGTTTGTTTGTTTCTTCTAAATTTCATTGATTCAAATAATATTTCAGCAAAATCTCTTCTTACCTCCTTCAGGTATTTTTTTCTAACAGAGCAGTAGTTCCTGGTATTTTTTTAAGAAGATAGTGTGGGAGTAAAGAAGGGGTTCCTTTGTTCTTGCCTTTTTTTTGCTGCAGTTTCCTTGTTGGTTCTTGTTGGAAGCTGTTGGTTCTCCATAGACAAATAGCATGTAGTTGTCATCAGCAAGCTGCCTACTTACAGAAAATATAACAGAAAATAACAAAATAAGCATGCAAATCTCATCGTTCCATCTGTGTCTGTTTTGTTCATTTTTTTGTGAGTTTACCTTATTTAATCTTCCATCCAAAGGCAGCATTCAGTTGACAAAAGAATTATTAGCTAAATCCTCATTAATCCCTTTTTTATGGTGTTGCTGGTTGTTTGGTTTGTTTGGTTTTTTACCAAGCCTTCTCCCTTGATTTAATGTTCAGGTTTTGTGTCTTACTTTTATAAACACTGATTTTGCAAATAAAGAATTTCAGACTCCAATTAACAATCTCTATAATTCTATTTATCATGGAATTTTTATTCCTCTGTTAGAAATGAAGTAATATCTCCGCTCCTGTGGATGTGCTCAGTATATATTTTGGATGTCCAAAGTACAAACATACCATATTCCAGAGAGAACGTTACTGAGTTGAAACTGGCAAAATTTGGCCCAGAATACTATTAAGGTAGTTTGCAGACAGCCTGTTTCATTTCCAGATTTCTATTTGGCACTAAGATGGTATTTTTCTTATGCAAATGATGAACCAGACTTATGGGTAATTTTCCTTCTTATAGCCAACAGTACAGTGAACCAAATCCCCAGGCTTTCTAAGAAGTACTTAAAAATAAAATTGCTTTTCCCATTACATTGTTCCAAACAACTTCACCATTCTTTTTGGCACTATTACTGCTGAGACATCTGAGTACTAAGAATAGTACTAAGAATTAGCTTTCCTATTGTCTCATCTGGTTTGAGTATGTGCTGTTTTTTCAGATCATTTTGTTATGCTCATCAGTCACTTAGTGAATTTCTCATTTCATGTGATAGCTGCAACTGATTTACTAAAAACTGAATTCTACTGAAATATTTATTTATTTGCAGCTCTCTGAGATGCATGTATGACAAAATGTTGTATAATTGAGTGAATCTCTCTCTTCAAAGTATATCTGGATTGGCGTGGAGATATAGCAGGATTTTGTTGTGCCATAAATGAGATTCTGGATTTAGTTCTTAGTCTTCTACAGCCTGAATCAACTGTGTTTGCAGAAGCTGACGTGTGCACTCAGACTGTCCCACTATCTTTTCATTCATGTGGCTGAAAGTCTATGCAATGTCCAATTCTGTCTCAAATCAGACATGTTTAGCTGTGGCATGGGGAAAATTATGGGACATGTAGGGGGAAAAAAATGAGGGCAGAAAGAGCAAAAGCAAAATAACATTTTCTTGATAAATGACCCTGTAAAGATTAGCTGCTAAGGTTAAGTGAAAAGAGGCCAGCAGTTTGAATGAACCTCTGCAAATGTAGGTTGCTCTTTAAAATTTTAAGAATAGACTCCTTTATCTTGAACTTGTTTCTTCTCAAAGAATGCTGATATCTAGAAAATCTAGTCTGTTCTTGAAGTTTCATTTGAATAAATAGGTGTAACAGCCTTCTTGTCAAACAAAATATAATTTGTGTATCCTTAAAGTGATTCTGTCAGATTTGGCTCTTGAGTCTCAATTAAGATCTCTAAGATAAATGTGTACTTCTAACTTGTCTTCTAGAAAGACAAAAAGATAACATAGCAATACAGTTCAACCTTTTTCATGCCTTCTTTCCTACTCCTTGCATTTATTTCCAGATCAGCTGCGTCTCCTCTTCACATACTATATCCCTCTGCTTTATTTCTTCCCCTTTCCAAACCAGACAGTATTATTCCATGACTGTATGACAAATGATACCCCATAAATGTAACCAGCAGGTCTTGCATGCAGCAGTTCTTCCCAGGATCTTGTAAATTATAAACTAGAGGGAACTTCTTCATAGGTAATGTGGCATGTACATTTCAGACAGCATCCTGTTTCTTTAATGAGCCATAAATCTACATTGAGTATCTGCAGCCATCACCCTAGTTTATAACTCTAGTTTCAGTCTACAAAATGATAAACTTTTAAGCACCCTTCTCACAGAATTTATGAGATGCCATTTAATATAGCTCTTTCTATGAAATTTTATCTAAAATAAAAGTATCAGTTAAGATGAAACTATGTAGTGCAATGTGCAGGTATATCTGCAGTGCACCTCCTTACATAGGTCAGGAACATGCATAGCATGTAAGCAGATGAGTCTTCAGAAATTGCAGTTCTAAACCAGTTGAATACTCTGTTACAGAAATTAGCCTTATGTAGAAAACAGTATTTTGTCTTCTGCTCCTAGCAGCTCTTTCATAAAGTCTTGTTTCATGGCTGGTATACTGCCTTTTCTCCCCCACCTTGGGAGTTTCTGATAGTAGCAATTGCTGAGAAACTTCAGATGGATGCGGTAGTTACCTGTAGCTTAACTGCTACTGAACCATGAGGATGCTAATTTAAAACTGTCTTGTCTTCTTATTCACGTTCCATTGTGTACCACTGAATGCACTGAAGTAATACTTACATTTGTAGATGTGTGCTTCCCAGAATGATTATGACCTGCTTTCTTCGTCCACACAAGTCTCCTATGAGTTGTCCATAGCTATGTTTAGAGTAAGCTGGGCACGCACCAGATATGAATGTTTTGCTGTAAGAATTATTTTCCCAGCCACAGGTCTGCACTGGGTCTGATCTGCTGAGTGGTCTGAGGCTGTCCTGGCCAAGAAAACAGATCAACACTGGCTTGTCTCAGGAGCCCAGCTCTGTGGCCACCCCAGCACTGGGCAGTCCAAGCACTGGGGGCAGCTGTTGTCATCTCCTGCCTAGGAGCTCCTGCAGAGTTCTCTTCTGTTTTGCAGAGATGTGTATCCTGTGATTTGTAGAGTCAGGAGGGTTGAGTTCTCATGGCTGCAATTACTTGGCTTAGGTATCAGTTTCTGAAAATCACGAGACAGACTGTTCAGTTATAGTTAGAGCTGGCCTGACAGCCAATGCTTCTGGCTCTGGCAATTCTGATCATCTTAAATTAAGCAATTGAGCAGATCAGAATATGTCTAACAAATTTTTCACTGTAGCTATACACTATATATTCCTTCTTCCTGGAATCTAAGCAAATTTCTCCTGGAGTCTAGATTTTAGTCTTATGTGACCTTGAATAGAGCAAGTTTAAATTTGACTGGTATTTGCTTCAGTTACATAGAAGACTCATGCTTTTGCTACGTACCTCTCACCATTTAGCAGATGATATTCCAGTTTGAAAAGCCTTGTCTCTAAATATGACAGATGTGTTGTTGTTTATGTAAGGTACAAATCTGGAGCTGGTGCATTTCTCCTGCATGAAAGTTATGCTCGCAGCAGTACCTGTATTATTGCAGCTATCTTTAGAAGCAGTCCCGCTGGGTATGTCTGTGCCCTCAGTGTAATGTAGAAAGCAGCAGTACTGAAGAGGTATTTCATTATTTAGAAGGCAAATGCTAAGATTCATGGTTCCTTCTGTATCTGTTATGCTAACTACAGACACAACATATTGTGCTAAATTAAAGAGTAATAGGAGTGAGGTAGACATACTATTGCTGAGGTTATTCTGCTGTCAGCTCTGTATTAATAAGTTCCTTCTACAACCCCAGATGTCCCTTTTCTCTCAATCTTTTCTTAGAGCTTCAATTCAACATTACTTTTTTTATTTTAGATTTGTTGCTCTTTTTTTTTCTTTCATGAGAGACCCAGGAGTGTGAAAACTGCCTTGTAAATCCCATCCTAGTTTATAAATAAAGGAATTGCCCCAGGATAGGAATGCTCTGAGACAAGTACTCAGGCATTTCTCACCATTAGGGTGTTAGGTCTGGAAGTGGTTTGGTGGCTGAACTCCCAACTTTAATCCTCATATTTGTGCTTTAGAAAGTGGTTTTACTTACTAAAATATTTTGTCTTGTCTTAAAACTTGTAAAAACTCTCAAACATTTTTGTGCTTGCACTATTTTATGGTACTGTCTTGTTCTGTGCTGTATTGCCCTTATTTTTATATTGCCAATTTCTGCTTATTTTGTAGAAGTAAACATAGCTGTAAATCCTGTCATAATTAATTCATATTCACAGATAGTTTATTAAAGATGTTGGAAGAACTACTGTACAAATTGCATTACAGAGGATACAGCCTCATTATCTAAAAGAATGCAGTAAAGGTATTCCTCTGTGACAGGTTCACAAGTGGTCTGTCTGTTGGTGTGGCTTTTCTGAAGTTCTGTGTAACCCCTTTCTAATTCCTGAGCTCTGGTGATCTTTGAATTGCATTCAGGTATCCAGTCAGCAGTTGCAAACAATGACAGTCTATGGACAACTGCAGTGTAAATGTAGAAAATGGCAAGTTCTACCTCTCTTCTTAGTGTTCTGTTTATACGTGCAGAGATCATCTCTTGCATAGAGGGGCAGTGCTTCCTAAGTATGTGGCTTTGTGCTCCCATGCTTTTGTGATTAAATGCATAGCATCTATAAAACCTTTGCATGAACAGCGTGTTTTCTCTTATTGGGTGCTCGTGTGTTTTTCAAAGCATAGAGTGGAATAGCTTCAAGCAAGAGTGAAAATAGGTGTGAAGTTGAAATGGGAAGTGTGCTTGTTGGGTTTTAATTGGTATCTTCATGTTCCCTTTCTAGGTCTGATGTAGTTGTTCTGTGCTTTTCAATTGCTAATCCTAATTCCCTGAATCATGTGAAAACGATGTGGTATCAAGAAATCAAGCACTTCTGTCCTCGCACACCTGTCATTCTGGTGGGCTGCCAACTAGATCTCCGCTATGCAGATCTTGAGGCTGTTAACAGAGCCAGACGGCCCTTGGCAAGGTAATGTTTAATCAAGAATAGGAATTCAAAATGTAAATCAAATATATTAACTTCCAAAGAGAAAAACAAACATGACATTCTTCCTCCCCACCCACCCCCCCTTTTTTTTTTGTAAAATTATAATATATGTGCTTGCTTCTTCGTAATTCTGTTGTTTCAGCTCATACTGTTATTGTATTTTTCCAACAATATTTTTGCTCATTGGACATCCAAACTTACATGAGTGCCTGGACACTACTATAAACGTAGATAATAATGATTACTGGGGGTTTTAATATATCTTTCTCCACCCAAATATGTGTCATGTCTTACTCTGTCTTCCCTGTCAGGTATTGTTTTAAGCAGATACATTTATTAATGTACCTTAATTTTCAATAGGTTTTTTTTCTAAATGTAATCCTGGATCATTCCAGAAAATGAGTGGTCTGAGTTAAAGTGGAGATGGTGAGAGTTAGGAGTTCCTGTAGAGCAGCTTTGTTTTTTCCCACATTCAAAAGAAAAACAACAACATTCACATCTTGCTTCTATTTTCCCCACTTTATAAGAATCTGAACGATACCAGATCCATGAAAACTAACTGTGAAAATAAAGCATTTATTGTAACCTGTTGCATAAAAGGGCTGAAGTAATATTACATGGGCTCTTATACAACTTCATCTTACGTTCAAATTCTTGTCCTGCAATAAGGTTTTTTTATGTTTGCTTATTTAAAAAGATTTCCTTTTTGTGCGGGTGAGTTGGGTTTTCTTGTGGACTCTTCAAAAGGAGATATTTGTCAAATTATTCAAAGTTATTCTAATCTTCCTTTATGATTTCACTGTTAATGAAGTTTGAATTAGGACTTTGCATGTCTAGCACAGACTGTGCCACCTGAACTGATTATTAGCTGGCAACAACAATGAACGGTTGTCTGGAACACGTTACGTCTGTGCCAGGCTGTGTCTGCCCAATATGGGATGCAGCGCTGAGGTCATATCTTCTGGATTTTTTTTGTTGGGAAACTGGATTTTTTTCTAATTTGCTTACCTTTATCATGTACTAGAGCTGCTCTGGAAATTCATGAGATCCTACAGAATGCTTCTGCAGCCAAAACAGGGCCTATCTCTTGGTGTGTTTATTCTGTTACAATTTTGTCATAGGCCACTATTATTTTCTTAAAAAAGCATAAACCTAAGAAATATTTCTCTTTTTGTATTTAGCTGTATTTGAGACATTTCTCTGTCATATTCTCTGTCTGAGAGTTTCCCATTGGGCCTGGAGGATGAATACAAAGAAAGATTTTGGTTGGATAGCTGAGTAGAAGAGGATTTGGGGAGGCTTTTATTTAAACAGTGAGAATTCTCAAGCATCCTTTCAGCTCTTCCTGCTATAAATTCCTCATTAATAGAGGTCTTGCTCCATTTTTGTGAAAATGATTTTGTATATATTTTTAGTAGTATCGTTACTTGTAAAGACATCACCAAAAATGAGTGGAATTACATGTGTTATTCTAAAACTCTCCGGAATAGTGATTGCAATTTCCAAAGGGTTTTGTGCATTTATTTGTATACTGTGTATTTGTTTGGATTATATTTGTCTCACAGTTGGTGTGACATTTTGCACAAATCTGCGCTTTCTGGAGTAACTTTGTACTGATCATAGTGTGAGGAGGTCTGTTTTTGTTTAACCCTAGGCCGATCAAAAGAGGAGACATTTTGCCACCAGAAAAAGGCAGAGAGGTTGCCAAGGAGCTTGGGATACCGTATTATGAAACCAGTGTATTTGACCAATTTGGAATTAAAGACGTGTTTGACAATGCAATTAGAGCTGCCCTGATCTCCAGAAGACATCTGCAGTTCTGGAAATCTCATTTGAAGAAGGTCCAAAAACCTTTGCTTCAGGCTCCATTCCTACCTCCAAAAGCCCCCCCTCCAGTTATCAAAATTCCTGAATGTCCTGTACCGAGCGTGAACGAAGCTGGCTATTTACTGGACAGCCCTTTGTGTGCAGATGTGATGTTTGTTCTCCAGGAGCAAGACTTTATCTTTGCTCACAAAATTTACCTAGCTACCTCCTCATCAAAGTTTTATGACCTTTTCTTAATGGAATGTGAGGAAAGTTCAGACTTGGATGAAACACTGTGCAATAAAGAAAATACATGTAAAGATGTTCTGACAAGTCACCTTGAGACAAATTACGACAGTGATGAGATATCCTTGAAATCTGCTGATGTTAAAATTTCTGCACCAGAAAGTACTGATTCTTTGAACATGCTCAAACCCGAACCTGGTGAAGCAATTTCTGCAGCAAGATCTCTGTCATCCTGGGGTAAGGGGTTTGTAAGCATGCATAAGGAAATGCAAGTGAATCCTGTCTCAAATAGGATGTGCCCTGTAACTGTGGTAAAAATGGATTCCTCTGTGCAGGCTGGACCTTTTAAAACTGTTCTGCAGTTTTTATACACGGGGCAACTGGATGAAAATGAAAAAGATCTCACAAGACTGGCTCAGATTGCTGAGATCTTGGAAGTATTTGATTTGCGGATGATGGTGGAGAATATTATGAATAAAGAAGCCTTCATGAATCAAGAGATTACTAAAGCATTTCATGTCAGAAAAGCTAATCGGATAAAAGAGTGCCTTTGCAAAGGGACATTCTCTGGTGAGTAAATACACACTTTAACAGGCAAAGTATTAATTCTCTTACTCATGTTACCATCTCTTCACAGACTTCAAAAGCTTACATTGTTTTGAGAGGAGAGATGAGAACGAAGTTAGTGTTACTCATGGCCAGCTTTGTCAGCTTGGGATTCTACAGTTTAACTTCTTGAGATCTATACAGAAGCTTTTAAATAAGTGGCTGAATTTTCCCAAGTGTTGAACACCCAGTATCTCCCTTTTAAGAGAGACTTTCAGGTTTTATTTTTACTTAACTGTGTAAAACCCTAGGGTTGTCTTGGAGAATGGAGAGAAGTCCTTGGTTAACAATGTGTAATAGATACATGTGTTCTTGAGGCACTTTCACTTTAAACACAGACTTGCAGCACTCCTGTTTCTTTGTTCCTGTGGCAGATGTGACATTTAAATTGGATGATGGAACCATAAATGCCCACAAGCCACTGCTGATCTGTAGCTGTGAATGGATGTCTGCAATGTTTGGAGGATCGTTTATTGAAAGCTTGAACAGTGAGGTATTTGCTTTTTAACAGTGCTCGATGGATATTGGGACATGGAAGAATCATTCTGTAGCTACTTGAATGGTCACAGTAATCCCTGGAATGATTATTTTTCCCATGAAGATAAGGGATGCTTTTCTTTTTAAGGCATTACATTACAATGTAATGACATGTTTTCTACAAGGCACGAGACTTCCTCGAAATGCTGGAGCATGTGCTTAAAACCTAAAATCCTATTTAAAATACTTAATGTTGCAAACATTAAATATGAGTGTCTAATTTCTTTGAAATAAATGTTAAAGATGTGTGAATATGTATTTATTCAACTAGAAACATTTCAAAGAATACTTGGGGCAGGAGACATTGATATTAAAGGAAAAAGTGTTTAAAAATACATAGTATTAAACTAGAAAGGAGAGCTGGCTTCACAGTACTTTGGAAGAAAGCTCAAGTCTGATTCTCTTCTATGTTGTCTTATTCTCTTGAGTAAAACAGCTATAAAGATCTCAAAGCTTTGAATTGAGATTTTTTTTTACTAGAAATTGTATATTTTCAGATGTATTTATGGTCTGTTTTTTGAGTTTTTAACACTCTAACATTTTTTTTTGCCATGTGTTTTACTGTAGCTAGAAGTTGATTTGGGGTTTTGTTGGTTCTTGTTTTAGTTTTCTTGGTCCATTCTGTCATGAAAGTTATGAAGAGTTCAGGTATTTTTTAGTTTATATTCTGGAAGGTTGTGTTCTACTGAGATTTTTCTTGCTTTTTCTAATAGAGCTGTAAACAATTCCTTGCCTGGAGGCATGCTAAACAAGTAGTTCATTTAAAAAGAAAACAAAGCAACATAGTTTGATTGTAGGAAGCAACATTTGGCAAAGAAGAATACACATTTATTTTCTACCACCTATTTTTAATGATAAACTTAATTCTTAGCTCATCTTTCCAATTTAAAATATTTAGCTTCCACTTGGTAGAGTTTAAAGCACTCAGTAATGAAGATTTTAAGTATATGTAGGTATGAATTTAATCTTCTTCTCCAACTGGTTTACAAAAACAAAATATCCTGCTTTTTACTTATTACTTCTTCTGCACTTGAGGCACAACATTCTATAAATTCACTCACTGAATTTACTGCTCTCTGCATTAACAAAGTGTGTTAATAATGAATGAGTCTTACAATTAGCTCTTGGAGAACTGAATGTTTCCCAGAGCATCTGATATGCATAAGAGTATGCTTTAGCTCTAACAAATCTGAGCATGAATCCCACCCATCCAGCTGACTGAAAAATTTCCAAGCCCCCAGAGTTAACCACTTGTTATGTGAGAATGATTAATTCAGTTCTAGCAGGACTGTACTGACTGCTTTCAAGCAGTCAGATTAAGTTACGTTTAATGCCTCGTCATATTTTTATTATTATATTCCACTCTGCCATTCTATTTTTTTACTAAAAGCTTTTCAGAATACCACACTGCATTCTTCAGTGCCAGCATCCATTGAGTTGTGCAGATGTAAATTACAAACTGCTAATTGAAAAGATCAGCTAGTTTGGGTGTTGACTGCCTCAACCCCTAGACCATCAAGAATCAGTTTTACTGCAGGAGGAAGACTATGTATGGAAACTGCAGTTGAGAAGCTGCAATGATAGGTTACAGTGAAATCTGCTAATTCTCTTTCCTCTTCTTTTAAGGCAGTCCCATGGGGACAAGGATTTAGGGTTGTGCTGGTGAAAAATTAAATAGCTTTTGTCTCAGTTTAGGGAGTTTCATTGCACAGTAGTTATGCTGATTTATATGCGTAGCAGAAAAGAGTTGCATTTTCTTCGCCTCGTTTCTTCAGTTCTCAGCCTTATCATTTATTTGGATAACTTTGTTATTATTTTGAAGCAAACTGGGGAGGTTTGGATTTTTTTTTGTTGCTGGTGTGTGTATGTGTGGCTTGTTTGTATTTTTCTTGTTTGGGGTTTGTGCCTTTTTTTGTTGGTTGGTTGATTGCTGTTTTCTTATCCTTTGGTTTCTGTTATTCTCAGACTCCCCAGAATATCCTTTGCCAGTAGCAGATAGATTGCATTCCTTAAGAAATCTACTGAAAAAGGTTTGGCATGGGAAGTGCTCAGTAGATGTTATGTTTCTAACAAAGCTGTCCATTTGCAGGCTAGAAAGCATTGCACAGATTTACTGTTTGATGTGGAGCCAATTCTAGTAAATTGGTAGAATTGTCTGTATTTAAACTGACAAAAGGTCTGACTCCAGAGGTAAACTTGCCCATTGGCAGCTTATTGAACTTCAATGGCAAATTCCATTTTTGAAAAATATTTTCCTTATATTTCTAAGATGATTGGAGAAAAAGGGATAGTCCAGCAAAGTGACAGAAGTTATATATGAGCCGTATATGAAAAATCCTCAATTACTGCAATTTGTGTTTATTTCTTAATGTCTTTTCCAGGTAGTTCTACCCAACATAAACAAGGCTTCCATGCAAGCTGTTTTAGATTACTTGTACACCAAGCAATTATCCTCCACTCAAGAACTGGACATACTTGAGTTAATTGCATTGGCAAACAGGTTTTGCCTTCCTCACCTCGTTGCTCTAGCAGGTAAGAACTTGTGACCATGTCCAGTGCAGTGTCTTCTGCAACAGCTTAAGTATGTCTTAATGATTTTGGAAGTCACGGGATTTTTTTCACATTGCAGAAAATATTCTTTTTCCATGAAAGGAAAATTATAGTACAACTTCATGTTTTCTGTTATGAAAACATATTTGTCTTCCTCTTGCTTTTTTAGTTTTTTGCAAAAGCAGCTTGTTGAAGCGTTTTGTGCTTTAAAAATGGGAAGATTTAGCCTTCTCTTCAGCCTTGATGCAATGTCTGTGGTTTATACTGTCCGTTCTATAGTTAATAATTTACCTGGTGACACGATGGACCCTGAACTTTTTGTTGTGTAATGAAGTGCTCCATTATACATTTCTGTTCAAAGAGGGTAACTGAACCAATTCAAAAATCATTAAGATATTCCAGAGCTTTTTAGAAATACTGTATGTCTTTTCACTGCGCAGGTGGTAGTTGATATTTTGGTATATACATGGGTATTCAGCCTTCATTTTGTCAAGAAACTCATCTACCATATATTTAGAGAAAAATGACAGAGTAGATTACTATTCTGTTTTTTAAATTAAGTCCATTCATATACACCCGGCCTCCAGGATCTATTTTTCTTTGTGTGTAACTTGACATTATTATGAAGACACGATCAAGACCAGAACTGTCAGACATGCTTGAAGCAAAGGTTACATGTATTAATAGGGTAGAAAAAATTCTGCTAATTCTAACCACGTACCAAATCCTAACTCTCCTGCAGTTGTTCATCAGGAATGCATATCTTATTTTCATTGGTTGTGACAGACCAAGTCTTTATTGCCTGATAATACTTTAAGTAGTTGAAGCACAAGCATACATTTACTATTAAGAATATTTAGTTCTATTTCATTCTTGTTGATATAATTTTGAGCCCAAAGGCTTTTTCTAGCAGCTTAACCCAGAAGGGCCAAATCAATTCACGTGTGCCAGCAAACACTGCAGCCTCTAAAACATTTATGCTTTTAGGAAAGGGTTAAGGAGAATCTCTTGAAGGAACTTTTGAAGGTGAGCCCACCTTTAGATCTGCAGAACAACTAATCTGAGATGGTCTGAAGTGAATTTTTCTTTATTAGTGCTGTCAGGAGACTTGTTAATATATCTGTGCCAGTGTGCTGTTACCAAAATCTTGGCTATTGTTTTTGTGCTACCCAAAAAAGACAGCTGATGTATTTTTCTAATTAATATTGAAGTTTGCACCTACCCATTCTGCCAGAAGGAGACAGGTGGCTGCTGAATTTTGTACTTCTATGAGTGATTAATAGTTGCAGGCTCATTTTCTGTTAGAAAGAGATAACAATTGTATGTGAAAACATAAATGATTTATTTCAGTTGAGGCAGAGAGGCAAATACTGGAATGGACTGTCCTTCACTATAGCAAGAGAGTTTGTACCAGTGATGCAGAATCTCCAGCCATAACCGTGAAGGCCAGAATTTGACTTTGCCCAGATTTGAAGTTGCTCAGGCTACTTAAGTGAATATGCTTACATTATATTACACAATACACTTACACAGTGGTAGAGTTAACGCTGGAAGGAGGAAGAACATGGCTTCTTGGATCTTTGTTACTGGTGGATGATCTAACCTTGAGATATGACTGTTTCCCATGTAAGTAATGAGTTTTCTCCTGTAACAGAACAGCATGCAGTACAAGAGTTGACCAAAGCTGCCATGAGTGGCATTGCAATAGATGGAGATGTACTGTCCTGTTTGGAATTGGCTCAGGTTAGTGCACACTGTTCTTTAAATATATTCTTGCCAACTGTAGCACTTGTTTTAGCTCTTAAACTCAAAGTTCTTAGTTCTAAGAGAAACTGACCATAAAATTGAGTCTTTTCTATATTCTATTGTAAATAAATCGCACACCTCTGTTTTCCAGATATGGTAGTATAAGCTAAAAAGAAAAATTTAATTGTTCTTAATTTCACACTAATGATGAGTTTGTCTCCAGCTTGTCTTGAAGTCTGGAACTTAAGATGCACTGAAATACAGCAGAAGCTGGCCACCATGCAGAATTTCTACAGCTGCTTTCAAATGCCTCTCTGGCAATGCCTTTTAATACTGATACAAAACCAAGACTGAATCCTTTTCAAGAAAAGGCAGCATATTTCACTTAATTTTATGAAGGGTGTGGGGTTTTTTTCCTTGCTTGAAGACAGAAATATGAAGTTTCACTACTGTTGGGATGTCCTCACTGCCGTGTCCATGCAACTGCAGTGTGTTATAACCTGAAATCATAGTAGACAATGCCAAAACTGAAACACATGCAATGAAGCTTGATTTACATTGTAGCTGTTTCTTCCTAATGACTGTAGGAAGCTTTTACTAGGTATTGTATTGAGCTTACATTAATGCTTGAATTCTGTCAATGAAGCTATGTTTACAGAAAATTACTTCAGAGCAGGCTTTATAATAACTCATTGGTACAGACATAATGGAAAAGTCAGGTCCAGCAAGCCTCAGGTTCAGGGGAACCAAATCCAGCTTGTGAGATGCTGTGCATGCTAAACACCTATTTATAAGCCTTTTGGGGCCACCATTTGCTCCAGCAGAAAAGTATGACAAGGGCTAGAACATTCAGAGAGGAATTCAGCCTCAAAAGCTTCTCTGTATGCTTGTGAGAATGCTGCAAGATACAGCTCGCTGGGGAATCATGCTAGGTTTGGTTCTTAGTTGGAAATGCAGAATGAATGATAACCTCAGGAAACTGAATAAGCTTCTTGTTTTTCTTTACAGTTTCACAACGCTAACCAGCTGGCAGCTTGGTGTTTGCACTACATCTGCACCAATTACAACAGTGTTTGCTCCAAATTCCGCAAGGAGATCAAAGCTAAATCTTCAGGTATGGGAAACAATTCAGTTTTCATGAGGCCTGTCCTTTCTCCCCTTCTAGTCCATTCAACACAAAGATAGCTCAGCTGTGAGACTGAACCTCTGCACAATTACACATAGCATTTATATATTCTTCTAATCTATAAGGAAGGGTCATAGTCATTAGCCTCATTCTTAGGCAAACATGATGTTCTTTACCTATTTCAGAGATGCTAAAAGGACTAGAGTTATTTACAGGCTTCACAATTAAAGATAAGTTCTGTAAAGGTCTTGCATTTTTACACTTCTTTGGAGGTCTGAGAGTAAGTAATGCATATGAGGAAACTAGGGGAATTTCTGATTAGTGAGCTAACACAGAGACTGGATAAATGATTAGCTGCATAGCTTCCTGCAAACAATCAAGGCATTTCTGGGATTTGTGAAACTTATTGGCTTGTTTGGGCTTTGTTTCTTTTTAATCAGATAATCAAGAATATTTTGAGAGGCATCGCTGGCCACCCGTGTGGTATTTAAAAGAAGAAGATCACTACCAACGAGTTAAGAAAGAAAGAGAAAAGGAAGATTTTGCACTGAATAAACACCATTCAAGGCGGAAGTGGTGCTTCTGGAATTCCTCTGCTGTAGTTGCCTGAACAAAACACATAACTGGAAATTCATAGCCAGGTTCAGAAGTTAGTCTTATTGTTAGAAAGAAGATGCAATGCGGGTTTTCAGGAAACTTTGTTCCACATCTGTGCATTTATTACTGCTCGGGTCAAAAGCACAAGCCCACTGAAAGTGAGCCTGGAACAGCTCCTCAATGTCGTATGTATATTTTTGGCTAGTGAGAAGATAAACGTCTACCATTATTACATTTCTTTTTATATAAAAAATAATAATAATAGAGCATTAATGTTTAAATCTCCAATTGGGAAATATTTTTATACTGTCTAGTGTGTTTTGTTCAGATAAAATTCTGGATTATAGTTTATTTTACGGACCACAAAACCATGTAGCAGCTTTGTATTAGATTTTAACTATTTTTACTATGCGAGTACAGTGATATAGACAATCCTCAGTCATAAGAAACAGCTTTTAAAGTATCTCATAAAAAGTTATCTTAGGAAAAAAAGAAGTCGAGCTGCCTAGTATAAATGTTGGTTTTGTTATTTTTTTAAACTAAGTACTGTGCATTTGGTAATATAATTAGATGGGTATTTTTCCTTTCTAAAGTAAAAAGTTAGAGTAAGATCCAATAACTGCAAGATATGGAGTGCTTGATCTTTGCTCAGCTGAATAATAGGCAATATAATTACCTGTTCAACTGCAGGCAAATGTATTTCTAATATTTGCCCTGTAAGTGCAAATAATTATGACTGTGTGAGCCATGTGAAATCTAGTGATTTTAAGCATTCAGAAGTTTTAAGTGTCTAGATCAAAGAGGATATTTCTAAAACCATTTAGAAGGGCTTATTAATTTATATCTTTATAAGTATGGATCTGAGTACAGAAAGCAGTTATACTGCTTGCATTTGAAGTACTGCACAGCAGTTACCTTGTTCGATGTGATCTTAACCATGCAGCCATTACTCATGCTGAATTTCATTTTACATCGGTGCAAGCAAATGAAAGGGCTGCAAAAACAACTAAGTTACCTAGTATTATAGCCTTTTGTAAGTGAAGAATGATCTTCACACACTATCACTTCCATTTAATCCAAATTGTCTTTTCCCAGGTAGAACTCCAAATGTTAGGGCTTTTTTTTTTTTTTTAAAGTAGGTCATGTATTTCCTCTGGAAATAGATATTCTCACAAAGCTGGGGGCACAATGAAGGCAGAAAGGAAAGAATTCCTCAAAAGCTACGTAAGGGGAGGAAAAAAGCCTCCAGTGTTTTCAGATCTGCTGTGTGTTTATGACTTTTTATTAACCATTGCTTTAAAGCTGCGTTGTTATACTAGATTATATAAGAATGAAGCATTTTCAAAAGACCAAAAGTAAAATATATAGATTGTAGAACACAAATGTGCAACCCTGCACAGTGTCTCAGGCACAATTCTGTAACTAAGTTAGGTATTGTATATTAGGTTTGTTAATATTTCCTGTGCTGACATCTCAGCATACCAATGTGAAAAGCTGTTTATGTTTTTATTTTCTGTATTTGCAGGTAAGGCAGTGCAGTCACGCCCCCATGCTGTAGGTCAGGAAAGGCTTTGGACTGAAAGCCATATACACCTCTACCTATTTAGGTTCCAATTGGGATAATTCTAGGCAGATGCTACCGCAGGGTGGTAGAAACTGCCCAGCAGGGAAAGAGATGCTGCTTTACAGACTTTTATAAGGCAAGCAAGTGACGGATTCCAATCCCTATAAAAGATTCATCACCATACGGTGATAAAGAAGGGCTATAAATGATAGTTGCAAACACAGTCTCCTTAATTCTTGGTCAGTGGTGATGGAAATTACAGAGAAGAAAGAATGAGAAAAGATGTGTCAAGGCAAAGATAAGTATCTGTTGTCATGAAGCATTAGCCATTTTAAGTATTACTACTAGGTTTTACACAACCAAAGCTACTGTATGATTGTAATCTTGCCAAACTAATGGATATATAAGTGAACCTGAGGTATATGCAATAAAATCCAGCTGTGCTAGTTATCAGCTACTGTAACCAAGTGGCTGGTTCATTTGGTTAATGCTGCCTATGGCCTTTAATCTTGGTGGTTACTTTGTGTTTTTTATTTTGCAAAAAAGTCAATAAAACTGTTTAGTTACAAATGGTCTCTCAGCTTTTTTAAGAAGCTTTCTAGATTCCTGGAAAGTTTGCCTTGCTTTTTGGAGCTGCTTGTAAGCATTTGGCTGTGGTATCATTCAGTGAGATTTGCTGAGCTGGTATTTGCATGGCATATTCAGATTTATGGTATTCCTAACCAGGAAAGTCCTCTAGTGTTTCTGTGTGTTAGGGATGTGGGAAGGTTGCTGCTTGTCACTTACTGTTCAACAGGATAACAAAAAACCTGCCACTTTTCCATGTGGTTTCTACTATTTAATTACCACGTTATTACCTAAGGGACATGAGTCAAGACACATGTGGGGAAAGAAGTTGCAGTTAAGCAGCAGTAAATCCATAAGGTTTTCAGTATGCTTTAAGTTTTCTACAGACATTGTTTTTCCTGCTTTCTCACTGCTGAGGTTGTCAGCCATTGTACAGAATCCCTTACCTGTTAGCGGCCTCTCAGCAGCTGTGTCCCCAAATACAGATATTAAGATTAATACTAGTTAGAAAGATGGTGCTTTTCTAGAAGGCTGTGGTAAGACACAATGAGAAGTACAGCATTTATGATTTTTCTTAAAGCCTTTAGGCAATACAAAGGACATTGAAAAGTCAATGCACTCAGCACACAGTGTATGCTTTCTTTAAAGTGCTGATTTAGAAGATTGCTAATGTCAGCAGTTTGATGCTTTTGGAAGCAATTTTTTACTCTTTAGAATTTACCGTAAGAGAAGGGAATGATCTCAACACAAAATGCAGTGACAAAAAATATGAAAATGCCTCTGATTAAATCCATAGCACGGGAGGATCGAAACAGAATTGTTGATTTTGGGGCCTGTTTTGTATGCATATGTGTGTATTTACACACACATGCAAATACCTTTTAAAAGTATAGGAAAAAATACATATTTAGACATTTAGAGAAAGTTGCATAGCTTTTGTTTCTGGGGAAACTCAGCTTATTTCTTAGAAACAGCATTCTTCTGTTTGTTTTTCTAAGACAGTGAGAACTTCGGCAAGCAAGTAAGATCTAGAGTACTTGTATCACAACAAGAGCCAGTGTTTGCAGCTTCCTACCTGCATAGAGCACACCGGGAGCCAGGAATAAGGCATTCTGTGAGTAATAAAAGATTGACCATACTTCAGCTGCAACTCACTAATTTCATTTTCTGAAGATGTAGCTGTCCTTCTCTTTTAATCAGATAAGGTCTCAAGACGTGCAAAGGAAAGTGCTAAATACACGAGTACATTAAAAAGGATTACGTTATAGAAGAGATGAATCTGGACATAACTTCTGAGCACTGAAAGCATGATGGTGGAATCAGAGAAATTAAGAGAGGAGCAGCTCTGTAGTATATTGGCCTAATTCTACATCAACTTATCTAAAGGTATCCATCAGGCACAGAGCAATTTATACCTTCAAGTGTTTGATCTGTAAAATGTAGGGCTTTCCCCATGTTTTCATAACAAGCAAGTCTGTCTGAAGGGATCTTGGTAATCCTGCTCTGAGGGCCAAGTCTTCCATCTCCTGTACTAAACAGAATTAATTTTGGTACCTGAACTCCAGGAAATGGTGAAATATTTCCGTTCATCTGCACTGAGAAGGATTGCAGTTTGGTAGAGAAATTTTCTTGTCAGATTAAGTTGCAGTTTTTGTCTATATTGTCCTATTTTTATTTTTTTTTTAAACCCAGATCTGTCATCAGGTAAGCCAGCATTTATTTGATCTTATTGGGAGTCCAAGGCACATACTATGCAGAGATACCATAAGGTGGCTGCTTTCCACTCCTGAATCCCCTTAGATTTCTGGTCTATTAAAATGACATAACAGTATTTGCATGAGTCTACTTCTCCTGCAGGCAAAATTCCTATTGAAATCAATGAGCTGTCCTACAAGCACACTTTGGGTTCTGAATTGCCACTTAATTAATTTACATGTTATCACCTGTCTTTGTTTGAAATCTGCTAGCTGAAATTTGCTCTGTGTACTGCATGCAGAATGAAAGTGTTAGCAGCAATAATCCCCATCCTGCAGGCACTGCAACAGGATAACTCATTGTCAGCTAGCATATGCCTTTGCCTTCAGGTAAAAGAATATAACCTGTGTCAAGATTTGCTTTGCATTAGCAGCCAGAGTAGTGAGACTATTGTATATCTATCCATACAAGGAAACTAAATCCCTCCCTGCTGCTTACATGAAAATCTTGATTTTTTTGGTAGAAATATGAGAAGATTTTATCGAGGCTGCAGAAGCCTATGAAGAAAACTTGAACATGAGACACACAAGTAAGGCTAAGGTATATGAATACTGAAAAATGTCCAATGAGAAAATTAAGATGCGATTCAGAGAGAGCAGTTAACATAAAACAAAGTTGTTATGTCTCCCTTATAATTGTTCAGCCTCACTATTTGATTTGCAAGTAGACACAGTCACTATAATATCCTGCTGGGTTGTTTTACAGTTCTAGATGTACCCAGTTATAGCGTCTGCGTGTTCCATACACACCTTACAGTGAAAACATTACTTATATTGCTGATTCATCTCAAATCTTTTCTCAAGCTGCACTGAAACCCCACAGTCTGTCCTTTGGCCTTAGAAGGAGCCCAGTACCACCTGGGATATCTATTTTTGTCTTCTGAAAGAGTATTCTAGAACAGCAAGTCCTTACCCCAATATACAAAGGATCTCCAGTCGGTCTCCATTACCAGGACTGCACACAGCAGAAGAACAAAGTTCTGTGACCTCCAGGGATTGGCCTGTTCAGGGATTTCAAGGCAGAAAAGTTCATCATCTTCTGAAAAACATAAAGTCAGAGGGTGAGTTATGGACATACAGTACCAGCAGTGCCACAGCATTTAACATACCATAAAAAAATTCTAGACTGGAAAAGAGGAGATTCCCTATAGATACCAACACTGATTTTCAGCCTTAGGAAAGCAGCCTTCACCATTAGATAATTAGTGATCTGAGTGCCATCCTTCTGTATTCTACAGGCCTGAGTAGCTGCACTAGCGAACTGCCCCTTCCCAGCTCCCATTCTGGCTTCACTGAAGTTTAGATAAGCAGCCAGTTGATGACAGCTCACAAGGAGGATTTTTAATTCTTGGCCTTAACATTAAAATAGAAAAAGAAAAAAGGTGATTCTTTATTTCCCATGGGAATTGTTTTAGTTTTAAGTTAAGGCTGTAGAATAAGGACTACATGGCATTCCTGATATTAGTGCTTAGCAGTCAAAATACCCTAAAGGGTTAAAAAGCAAAACATAATTAGCAGCATCTTAGGAGTACATCATTAAATTTGCATCTTTGTCATTAGTATAAGATGGGTATTCTGAGCATACAATCAGATTCCATTCCCTACCACATTATAAACATTAGCTCATGCTCTTCACATTTCAAAGGTCTTTCACAAGGCTTCTGTCTGAGGTCCCCAGTTGGACTTGCAGCCTGCTTGCAGGGTTTTATGGATCCCCATTCAGATTCACAGGTGTATTTTCAATTGTGGGGTGTCAGGGTTTATTTTTTAGATGATTAACAAATCTCATGCAACAAAAAAAAAAGTCCATTAGATGATGATGCATTTTCCACTGGCATCACAAAGAAGAGCCTGAAGGGAATCTCTGGAGCTGAGACTGAACCCTCCTTATTCCTGCGTAGCAAATTCTGCAGGAAGAGCTGCACTGACTTGCTAGGGATGTGATGTAGGGTCACTAGTCCTGCGGTCAGTAAGATACACAGCTCTCTGTAAAACATCAATCAAATGTAAATTCTTGCACACTCACTGTTCATTTGTGGAGAGTAAGATGCTTTTCAGTAGGGCTGGGAACAGAATATTTTCTGCTCCCCTCAGACTCACCTTCTAAGGCAGGTCCTCTCTAGCTCTGTTCCTGTTTGATTTCAGCTAGCCAAGGGCAGAAAAGTTGGAAGACATTGAAGTGGTGTCTGACCCACCAGATGAGAGTGCATCTCTAGAAGTCACTGTGGTAAGTGAAGACCTGTAGGACTCACAGCTGAATATACTTTTCAGTTTCAGATTACTAATGGGAGAAAATGAATAGCAGTGGTAACAAGCGATAGGGACCGGTGTCTGTGCTTCTCAAAGCTTTTATGTCCTGTGGGGAGTCTGCTGTAGTCACAGCAAGATTTGTTTTGTTGAAACTAACTTTAGATAGGAAGAACTAAAATAATAATAATAATAAAATTAAATGATAATTGAGTCATTATCAGAAGGTAATTGGGTGATTAAGGACTTCTTTCCTTACTTAGGCATCTCCCATGTGTTAGACCATGAGGAAAGTTTTGAAGGTACTGGGCAGACTTGTCCTAACTCTTAATGGAACAACCTGCCTCTCTGTAGTTGAGAAGAGGGACAAAAGATCATGAAGTAATTCACCATCTACCACATCTTTGCAATATGCTGCATTAGGTGGTGTTGGTATGAGCTTGCTGTAGGGCTCTGGGAAAGCACACTGCAGCACTGCAGGGAGTAAACGTGTCATATAACTGTAAAAGATAGTCACAACGTTTGCAGCAAGTGCCTATAGGTGCTCAGCCTGTGGAGGGCAAAGAGGGAAAGCAGAGGGATTGTGTGTCTGTTCACAGAAGATGGTTATGTTCTCACAGTATTCCATATAAAGAATAAGTTTATTAGATGAGACTAAATCCATAAAGCTACAGATATAAAGGCTGCAAAGTGGAAGCCCCTTTGAGCACCATAGTCAGAACCAGGCGCCATCCCCTAGGATGAAGATAGACTGGTCCTGCTTGGTACATGTAAAGAATGATGAAAACTGTCCCCACAGTCTGCAGCAAATGCCAGTCGTCGTTTTGGGTGATGCCATATAATGGTAAAGCACAGTATGAATAAGAAGCCTGTCAGAGATTTTAAAGCATTTTGAATCAAATAACTGTAATCAAGCACCTAAGCAATACATTAGATTCAGTGTTGTGGCCCTCAGAATCATCTGTGCTGCACTGCTCTTTGGGTGGCTCTTTAACCCTTTGGAAACGAACCTGTTTCTAATTCCATATCTGTACAGTAGCATGTTACAAGGCATCAGTGAACAGTAGTAGCAGGGAGATGTGTGTTTAGGTGTAGTGCTTACTCTGGTGAACACGCTGGTGGCTGCATCCTGCTACCACTTCTGCCCACCCTCTTTGTTTTACTTTGCTCATTCTTTTCACACACGAGGCTGACACAGCTATGACACTTACTGCAATATACATTCCTCCTATTAAACAGGGAATAATCTTTCATTATTATAAGCTTTTTCAATTTTCTTAAGGCCTTTTACCACTCTGCCAGCGTAGCATAATTTATTTTGTTGAATGGGTTACACACATTAAAGTGTGCGAAGCTGTATTTGTATGTCTCTGATGAGTTCTTTGCTGGCTAGTGGATCAGCATTTTCATAGCTTTCGCAGTGCAATTTTTCACCTCAAAATGAGGCTTCAAACCTGCTGACTTCTGCCACCTCATTGCATTTCTCAGTTCCAGATAGATGGCAGAGGGCCTGGCATCCTCCCTGGAGTGGAAGCTTCTCAATTCTGTCCAGAGCAGCTGAAAGCTTTTAAAACAGCAAGCTACAACTATCCCTCAGAGCTTCAGTTATTTAGTTTTCTGGCTTCACATCCTTTGTTTAAGTTGCATCTCTTTACTTATGTATAAGAACTATATTTAAAGATGTGTTGTTTTTTTTTTTTTTTAAAAAGACAGTCCAGGCTGTGTATACACTTGCCTTTAAGAATTGCAGTCATTCTTCCTTCCCACCTTTTCCCACCCATAAATCCTCCTCCCTCTTTTAGTTTAAGCTTTTCTTAAGCTATGTAGCAAAGCTTAAAGGTTATGTGTGATTAAAAATGACAGAGTACACTCACATTGGAGTAAAGTGGAAACTTAGTTTGGAACAAGTACTACTATCACTGCTAAGAGCTCACACAGATTCAGTTAGGACACAGTGAGGTACAGTCAGTGCTGCCAGACTAGGCCAGCCTTGCTTTCCAGTGACTAAGAAGGAACAACTCTTCCTAGATGGTCTGATAGCAGACTGCAGTCACACACAGAACATTGCTTCATCTACTATAAATGCCCTTTGGGAATACGCAGGTTCGGCTGAGAATGATATTCATACAGAGGTGTAGTACCAGTTTTTAATTGAAGACACGAGCCTTAGGGAGAACACTTGGGTAAACATAGTCTCTGACAGTACTAAACTGGTTATCAAGAAAACCACTGTTTTTCCTAAAAATAGACTGAGGATATAAAGTTCAGGGAGAGCAGAGTCTTTCATCCTTGCCCTGTGTTAGTGGTTTGCTGTCAGTGCAAACTGAGCCCTTGAAAACATGATGTGTGCTTCAATGTCTTTTGGACTAGGGGGGAGGAAAAAGGAAAATGCTAATACTTAAGCAAGGCTGAACAGAAGGTGGTAGGTGACTCCTGGAAAAACTGAGGCTTGGTTTTAGATGCACAACTGCCACTTCTAGTCTATTCACCCATGTTTGCTTTAGCTGAGGAGGATATTACAAATCTCGCTTATGCACACGGCTCTTCTTGCACAGCCACTCTCTAACCTCCAGCTGCAAGAAAGCACTGGAGCAGCTCATTAAGCACTATCGCAGGTGAGCTGCTAGAACAACCTTCATACTTGCTGCATTTGGATGCAAGCCAGTCACACAAATGGCTTATTTTTGGCCTTGCTTTCTCCTGAGCAGTATGTATTAAAACCTACCTCTCATCAATGCCACCCTTACTTAGCTAGCTTTGCGAGTAGTTACAAGAACATCCACATTTCTTGATAAATTAGATTCATTTCTATGTTTTGGGGTTCTTCACCTGCCTGCTGAGGGTTCTAAAGGCTGTCAGAAACAGAAGGCAGGAAAAGTATCAAATAAGATAAAATTACAACATCAAAAGAAGCAAAATAAAAGGTGAACATGTTGTTGAATGTCTGAATCAAGCAAGGCATTTTTTCCAGCTATTAATGCCAAGCCTTGATTTGTCCCCCATAGCAGTCCATTCCTATAGTTATTAGATGTTTTACTACTCATTCCTTACTTAAACACCTCTTTCTTTTGCACAGTGATGTAGCATAGCATCAGGGAGCAGAGACTGGAATCTAGAAATGACAGAAGCTCACAATTATTTCCTTACAGGAGGCATCCTGCAGTGTCATAAACTTGCATGAGGCCAACCCCAACAAACCCAGGAGAAGATTTCTAGCAGACTACAACCCTGGATACCAAAACAGAGCAAATGAAACTGTAAGGAATCCTTAGCTCAATCTGTGAGCAAACATACAAGTTAAGCAAACACCAACCTAAATTGCTACTAGTATATAAACATTACCTCCTTGTCCAGCAGTGGAAATTCCCCTGCAAAGTAAGAAGGGGATTTTCCACGAAGCCTTCATAAGATCTCTCTCTTTTTTTTTTTTTTTTTTTTAAACTTTTTAACTTAATACTTCTTACACAACAGAACAAAAATACCAATTTAAACCAGGCAAGCATGAAGCACGTTACCTTTGCTTCCTTTAACTCTGAGCACTGTTCTATCCCCCTCCAACTTTGGTGCAATCAACGCAGCTGTTGCTACTTCACCTTTTATTGCTCTGCTATCCCCCAGAAACCTTTGCAGCATTCCCAATTTCTCCTCTAGCCTTTATTTCAGTGGGTTTTGACCTACTAGGAAAGTGAATTTATTTCAGGTGTAGCATTGCTTTTTAATTACATCTTTATCTAATGAAATTGTGCTGTACTAAATGTATTAATGTTTTCTTCCTTTCATTCTGTCACGTAAAACAGATAATTCTTTAAAAAGTTTAAATTAAAAATATCTTAAGCTTATTTCTTAGTGGAGACCCATTCACAAACTTTGACATCCTTCTGTAATCCATTATCTGCTGCAGCTCTATATAAAATATGAGGATTGGATCGGTAAGAGGATAATGAACAGGTTCTTAAGGAAAAAAAAGGTACAATCATTTTGCTGACCAGAAAAAAAATAGTTCTTTTTAATCCCCTTTGTGTGCCGCTGCCTCTCCTGCAATATCTAACTGAAGTTTTCCTGGATTTAGTCAAGCATAACCTTTCTTTTTCTTGGTTCTATTAGCTGGCAAGGTATGCGGAAAAAGTGTTTCAGTTTTATTGGGTTTTGTGCAACACAAAAATGAAAACATCCCTTCATGATTGTACTGTGACCTGTCCTACAGGTAACAGGTTCATGGCTTCCTTGGGGAAGTAGTCTTTTAATTATCTGTCACAAACACCACGCTCATGTAAAGTATGAGGAATATACATCTCCATAAGGGATGTATGCTTGTGATTAAATATATGGAGGAAACACTAGGGACCTCCACATGGTCTGGTCATCTGAGGTGCTTTGGAGCACTGTTTTCCTCAGCATTATGAAGGCCTTACAGATGTACAGACAATGTGGACAAATGCCCTTCACGCCATAGCTCGTCTCCAGCTGTGAGTTGGTAATGCACATAAGAGATTCACATGGATTTGTCTGGAGCCAAACACAAGTCACAGGTAGCAATGAGGAGAGGATGGCTCAGGAACCTCGGAGGATGAGCTCTGGGAAGGCACATGGATATTGGCAGCCAAGACAAACCTCCCCCTCCTCTCCCGACCCCTACTAGGGCTGGCGTGGGGCTGCAGGTTCTTGGGTATGTGCGCTTTGTGGGTATGTGTCTGGGGCGCTTTGCACAAGGTGAGCCCTCTCTGTGAGCCCTAGAGATTTTAAAATGCTATAAGAAGCTTTTTAAATGAAAACTGAGACACTGATAATCCCATGTGGCTGTTGGACACTAAACCAACAGTATCTGAGTCTTAGTTTAGCTCTTGTAACTGGTCAGAAAATCTTATAGGCCCAATAGTGATCACAAAGACCATAACTTTATAGCCAGAAATTATGAAAATAATTGTAATAAAGCAACAACAAATCCTTAATTATTTTAATGTCAGATAATTCTGACGTTACCGATTCCTCCTGCTTACATGTAGCATCCAGAGCTTGAAATTCCTCTAAATGGGTGCCTGTCACTCTTGTTCCACAATTGTGTGGGTAAAACCCAACAAGATGAGTTTAACTTCTGAAAAGGTGAAAAGCCCTTTAGGTCTCTGCAGGATACTTTACTGAACAGAAAAGCTGTGCTTTAGAATCCAGCTTATTAAAATGGCAAAGTCAAGGACTGTCAAAACCATGGCAAATGCTGTGAGCCTGTCATACTGAAATTGTAGGGCCAGATGGTGAGAAACTTTCCCGCTGGTCAGGGAACTTTCTGAAGGCTCAATTACTTATGTCAGATTTTTATTGTTATTATTTAGATTTTTTATTTTATTTTTTCATTTTGGAGGATAAGGACTAAACTGGGATTACCTCTCATTTGTCATAGGCTTAAGGCATTTATCACCTAGTATACACCAGCTGCTTTGTAGTAATGTGAAGTCCTGGAATAACCTTTTCATTTGACAATGCTTTTGGTAAAGGAAGGTCTGTTTACTTGATGTGTGTTCTATGTACCTCCACAATCTTAGCAAAGCAGAACTGAAATGCAGTGGCAAAGTTTTTGTTATTTTCTTAAGAGATGTGAAGTAACAGAATGTTTGCAGGACAGTCCTAATCAAACACAAAGGATGCCTGAAAGAATAACCAGTGCTGAATACAGACTAATCACTGACCTGGCAGCTGGTTTACTATGCTGATAGCGCTCTTCAACCAACCATACCAGGCCCCAGGAATCTTTATCCAGCTGCTTTGCTTTCCCCTGTATTTTGAAGGCATGTCTTGTGACCTGTCACTTGCTAGATTTGTTTGATGTGAAATTTGAGTCTGTCCGTAGTAAATCTTACTGCAGGAATGTGCTTATTTTGCTCTCTGCTGGAGGTAATGCTGAATAGTTTAGTTTCCAGTTTTGTTGACATTTCAGGTCCAGTTTGTGTTGTAAAGGCGATAATCACATTTTAGGAGGAAAATTGGCATGCGTGGTCTACAAATAGGAGACCCACAGCCTGCAGCTTTGCTTTAGCTTCCCCCTGCCTGTGGCTGCCTACAGGGAAACAGGACATTTGTGTGAAGCTCACGGGAGGAGCGGTGCTAAAAATACTGATGGGCAAGTTCACAGCTAAGGTAAATCTCCTAGAGGTAAAAAGGCTTCTCCACATTGCATTTTTTATAAATATTGATTTCATCATCTGGGAAGTACTTCCCAGATTCCAAAATATTCAATAAATGTGCAACCCCTTTGCTCTTAGAAATTAAAGAGATCAAATCAAAGAAACAGCAGATCCAAAACAAAAGCACTTTTCAATGCTGCTTGGTTGCACAGAGATTACAAAACTGCATGTTTTGTACTGAAAACACCTTCATCTTTTAAAATAACCAGCAGGCATATAAAGTACAGGGAATAATGACAATTACTTTAGGTTCAAAAAACAAAACAAATGTGTTGAGAGCTAATTAGAGCAGCTGATAATTGATCAAAGCTAGAAAAGGAAAATCTTGTGCAAACATTGCTTTATGTTATCTATAAACTTTTTTCTAAGTCAAGGCAATTCTTAACTAAGAAGGTATTTTCATACCACGTGACAAGCATTACATGAGAATCTCATATAGAAACTTATTCTTCTATAGAAAGTGATTTTGTTTATTTTATTGTAGCAGATCATACGATCAGAGATGGTACTTTACTCTTCTTACTGACACCAGGGCAAAGGAAGCTGTACCTTGTTCCTCTAGTTCGTGTGCTCAGCTTTGAAGAGACTAGCCTAGTTTTTGCTGAGCATTGCAAGAATACACACAATATGCATTGCGTCATTTCCCCATAAGGAGAGGAAAAGCAAACCAACCAACCAACCCATCTTCCATAGAGTTCTTACTCAGTACCTTCTAGTTAGAAGCTGAGTAATGTCTTGAGCTCCTCACACACAGCATTGTTTATTTCTGTCTGCAGTCCCTCTAACCTAGATCTGAGTTTGTGTTCCTCAGTGCATGGCACTGCACTCTGAGGATACTTGTCACTCTGAACACACAGAGCTGTGCAGTGCAGTGTTCTTACTGGCAAGTATCCTGGCTTATAAGCTGGGCTGTTAAAGGTGAACAGTAAGAGTTAAATTGCACAGCCTGTCTTTGGCACGGTTTCTAAGAAGGGAAGAATGATCTACGGTGACTTCAATTTAAGCCAATGGCACATATTACTAAAGACTGTTTTTCTCTGCACTCAGTGTCTGTCCTTAGAACAGGACAGGAGCTGAGTACATTGTGTGTGATTCTTGTGACTCTCTCACTAAAAAAAATCCTCATTATGAAGAGGCATCATTAACATTTTCCCACATAAATAACACATGCCTAGACAGGACAACATCTCATATGACTGAACATCTGTATATTTACTTTTATTTCTGCTCTTTGCCCATGTGTAAAATACGTGCTTACTGAGAACTGGGAAGTGAACGGTGTATTTCTCCATTCCCAGAGACAACTGTCAAAGTACACCCAACAAACTGGTGCTCGTGTTCCTGTCTCCAGCAGCTGAGTGATTAGAACTGTTAGTGTAGACCTGTGCTAGCTGCATACCTATGCATCACTATATACACTGGGAAAGGGAAAGGATGTAGTGTCTCATACACCAACACTAGGGTCAGTTTTACCAGGCATGTGACTGAATAATTCCATGCCTCAGCAATCAAGTCATCTGGGAAACCTTTCCCATAGCTCTACTTTGAGACAAAAGCTTTTGCATTTAGGAGAGCACCACAAAAACAAATAAAATAAGACCTTAACGCCAGTGTTATAAGCTACGTATGTTTTTCCCCCCAGCAGAGAATTAATCAAGCTGTTGAAAAAGCTCAGGAAATGACAGACTACTGAACAAAAAGTGGGCAATTCTGCACACCCAAAGTACAGAGTGGGAAGTCTAGATACTGAACTTGCCAATTTCAAAAAATCCACTGCAAATTGTTCACTATGGACAAGTTTTGGGGACTTGTGAGATTGATTATTGGCTTGGTGCAGCCTAACAATATTGCCTGGCACTTCTGTAATACTCATTTTATTAAGAAAAGTAATTCTGATCATTAGTTTCAGCATGAAATAGTTTTCACAGAGGCTTTTTTGTGTTAGCCTATGAGATTCCTCACTACAGAAAGAAATCAGTATGTCAGTGCAGTGCCGCACATCTTTGAAGTTAGCAAAATTTAACTGCCCAGATGTTTCATGAAAGGTTTTCAATTCAGATAGTATTTTCAGCCTGGCTGACTACCAGAAAATAAATACCCTTCAATTTTTCATGCAGCCACCAGAGTGATAGCTTTTCTGTTCTACCCTCCCCCACCGCAGTGTGTTTTTGTATTCAGGTCCCATAGTGCCACCTCGTGGCCAAGGAGACAAACAAGCGAATAATAAAAACAAAAATACCATTTTATACTGAATACAGATAAAGACTTTACTATGTTTTGTCATTGTCATACCTGAAGTCTTTAAGTGACTGTTAAGAAAGGCTTCCCCATAACACTCCTATCCTTATGAAGAATGCAAAATAAACCCTCAGCTGCCTGACAGTTCTACACTTCTGCTTTTTAGAAACAATTCTGCTTTTTTTTCCTGTAAAAACTTCTGTTTGTTCCTGAAGGTTGCTGAGGACCTGTTAACTTCCCAACCAGTCAGTACTCCCAGCACATCTCAAGAAGAGATTTAGAGATGGACGAGGTAATTTGCAGAGGCAGTAATCCCCATAAGATCGAGGAAATTTAATAGGTAAGAATCCTTTCTTTTTTTTCCAGCCAGGGAACCTGCATTAGGGGGGAAAAGTGGGCCGGTGTCAGGCATAGTTCTGACACAGAACTTGGTATGTTCAGAGCCCAGGGCGCACAATGTTCAGCAAACTACTGTGAAATATTTACGCTACTCTCCACAGTTTAAACATCAAGGTCTTGAAATGGAGCATAGAAGCTCTCTGAGTGATGAGCTGCTGAACAGAGATGAGACAAAAACATCCAGGTCACACGGGAAGCAACCAAAGGTGAACCATGAAGAGAGACACTGACAGATCCTTAAGATTTCCCCTTCCTTCCTTCAATGAGTCCAATCCTTTCTGATCCTCACAGGTGGCTGAAGACCTGCTAGGTCACAGCAATAAGCTGTTTGCAGCATGATCCATTAAGAGTAAGGCTATGGGGTGAACAGAACTGACCTTTCCTTTTATCCCTCCACACTACCAACTGAGAACATTTTAAAGCCCGAGCTCCCTGATATCACCAAGTCAAAATGCTCACAAAATAAAACCACCTCAGGTAGATAACCCTCATCCTCATCTTGAGTCTCTGCAGAAAGCAAGGCAGAAAGAGCCCTCAGCTTGCTTACAGTGTTCTAGCTCTCATCGCTGTCAAGGAGAAAGGCCTTCTAGAAGTTCCATCTCTGCTGCCTCTTAAGTCAATAGACTCAGATAATGGGGCAAAAAATATCACTGAAAGGCAGTTGGAGAGGACAGGAACAGGAATAACAGTTTTCAATGATACAGGAACAAAATGCCTCATTTTTTAAAGGCAAATAATGTATCTGAAAGACAGAATTACCTGTTGATATCTTACACAAAGAAAAACAGTAGGTGCAGAGTTAACTAAATGGAGAGGAGATGCATTAGCCCTCTTGGATTCCAGGTCCATGGGGAACAGCAAGCTAAGCGAGTCTGAGCTGCTCTGGGAAAAGGATGTCTCTTCAGGATTAAGGATCCATGCTGGAAAGTACCAAGATCACAAGTTTTGACTGGGTCAGGAACACACTACCCTATACAGACAGGATGTTTTGTCAATTGTAGGCAACGCTTTGTCAAAACTAAATTGAATATGGTGCAACTTAAAAGTTAGCAAAAATATTTTCTTAACTAATTTCCTCCAGCAGTCAGTCTAAACTCTACAGAGGTCAGCAGAAGTAATAGTACTAATTTAAACAACTGGAGAAATTTAACCATTTTAAGCTACTAATTACCTTCAAATATATAATTAACTCATCATTTTATTAAGTAGGAGAGACCAGCTGCCACTTCCACTTCTTCCATTCCAAATCAGCCACCAATAATAGATACATATGTTTGAGGTCAGTCAATTAATCAATTAGCAGAAGCATCAATACAGATTGCAGCTATTGATTTGAATACAAGGAGACAGTGGAGTAGCCAACAGACCACTCCAAAGAGAAATATGCCCTGGCAACAAAGGTACTTAGTTTCCCACTGACGAGGGCTGGAGCACCTCCCCTATGGAGACAGGCTGAGGGAGTTGGGCTTGTTCAGCCTGGAGAAGAAGGTTGCGGGGTGACCTCATTGCAGCCTTTCAATACCTGAAGGGAACCTACACCCAGGAGGGGAGTAAACTCTTTGTAAGGGCTGACAATAGCAGGACTAGGGGAAATGGATCCAAGTTGAAGGAGGGAAGATTTAGGTTGGATGTTAGAGGGAAGTTCTTTACTAGGAGTGGTTAGGCCCTGGAACAGGCTGCCCAGGGAGGTTGTGGATGCCCCGTCCTTGGAGGTGTTCAAGATCAGGTTGGACAGGGCCCTGGGCAACCTGATCTAGTAAAGGTGTATGTTTGGTGGCCCTGCTAGGCAGGGGGGTTGGAACTACATGATCCTTGAGGTCCCTTCCAACCCGGGTCATTCTGTGACATTTACACATGAGGAAAACAGCACACTATACAGGAATACGCAGTGCAAACAAAACCAAAAGTCATTACCCCAGAAGTAAATCAGAGCAACTGATAGCCAAAGCAACACAGAATGTTTACATTGCCTCCAATAATTGATACAGCCTGTCAGAAATTAAGGTGTGGGAGTTTAGATGGAAACAGAGTCAGATTTGACAAAGTATGGCCTTTATAACAAGGTTTCTTTATTCTCACTTGGTCTTCAGAAAGCTGATACCAAGTATGATCAGACAGAGCCAGTAGCAGTGCAACGTCTTTTCTGTGATTGCCTGTAGATACCTAGCAGGAAATACTGCCATTCAAAGCTGAATTTTCAGAAAGTACTGAATTTTCCAGCTACTGGAAAGCCACAGGGCCCCATTTGCTATACAAGAAAGTTTTATTTGCTGTCTAATTTTAATTACAGCAAAGGCAACTGCAATCTTGCTGAATAGATATCTTCTCATAGGTGGTTTATGACTCCAGCACATACAGGTCCTGTCCTCTTTGGACCAACATAAATCTTATACCTATTCCCTGCTTCAACATCTGAAAGAGCAAAGGAATTTTCTTTGTGCACGTCCCAGTACAGACAGGTTTCCAAAGGTAATGAATAGGAGGGGAGGTACTTGGCATTATTCTTGAGTAGTTTCCCAAATAACTTGATGTCCTCTCCCTCCTGGAAAAAAAGTGCTTATACCGACTTGGACAACAGATCTACACACAGCAGTGAAGTGCCAAACTGTGTGTGTTTGTTTTTAAAACTGCAGGAATTACACAGAATGTGGATTTACCAGCAGTACTGCAGGGCTAGTCCAAGGCACTGCCTGTACTACCCTATAAGTTTGGTACCTCCCTGAGCTGCTCTCATGATGTACTTAACAGCATCTTTAGTCTTCATTCAGAAACTGACTTATGCATAAGGGACATTCTAACTTTAATTGTTCAGAAGTATTCAGTGTTTTAATTTAATAAAAATCTTTTTAATCATTACCCTACCTTTTCCCTCTGGAACCAGCTCTGTGTTCAGCATAAAGCAGTAGGTAGTGTTCTGTTTGCCAGCAAATTGAGCAGGTCTCAGTGAATTCAGCTTTGCAGTACATGCGCTTTTCCTGTTCCAATTACTTTAGTTACATAAAACTTTAAAGCTGTTTCTTTAACAGCTCAATTTGAGAACAGCTTTTTCCTAGTACTGACAAATTACCACAAGTGACAAATGCGTGTGTGCTAATACAAGTTAACATCTGTAGTATCCAAGGCTGAGATTATCAAACACTACTCCAGGTACAACTGCAGTCCACACTGAGGAACACAGATGGGGATGAGACAGCACGCTTAGCCTTTCTGTTTCTGAGTCGGGTACAGTAGGATAGCTAGGGGGTTCTTCAAATCACACATTACCAGACAGCCTGGCATAGCCAGAGGAGGTTACAAATACATCAGCTGCAACTTGCAGACTGTGCTTACAACAGTCATGTTACATCCAAGCCTTAAACTGGCATTGCTTTGAAAACAAGCTAGTTGGTTAAAGCAGAGGTCAATCATCTCTTTTATGGCTGAGTAAATATGGCACACGGACACATTTGGACAGGCAAACATAAGACTGGTGAATAAGAGCTGGCATAGCAGTTCCAGACTCAACTCTGAGTAGTTTCTGCTTTCTAGAGCAACAAAAAGCTGTTTTTTCCTTCTGTGAGAAGTTTCCTGGTTCCCACCAAGGTTTAAACCCTCTTTCTGGGGTTCACTCTGCTCCTTACATCTATTTTGTTTCATGCTCTAAGCAGCATCCTGCTTTCTTACAAACACCTTTTTTTTTTTTTTTGCCTATTACAGTTTTTCCTTCACATCCCTCCAACTCTTCATTTTTCCCTTCACACATGAGGAAGAAGCCACTACTATTCAACCACGGGGCTTAAACTGAAGATATAGTTCTCCAGACAAATTGCTAAACCTCTGTCTACCTCAGCCCCAACCACTACTCTGAGATCTGATAAGCTCCCATTCTACAAGCAGGCAGTACCAGGTATTTAATCTCCTTGGACTTGCTTTTATCTTTCCTTACAAAATTACTCGTACCTCCTACCACAGTAAACTACTGGGCAGAGAGTAAGATGTATAACACGATACACAGCCAACAGGTTTTAATAAGGAGGTGAGGAAAAATAGATTTGTATTTTCAGAAAGAAACGTGACTCTAAAAGTAGCTGAGATATGATAGCAGGAGATATTTAGACAAGAAAATCAGCAAGGAAAAAGGATATCAGATTTATGACAAAATTGCCATGCATCATAAAGTGACCAAAAAAATCTGGATAAAGGGAAAGCACAGGAAGAGATGAGTTCTGGATGTTTGGTGGCAGTAATTTCAGGAGCAGACAGCTAATGACACTGATCCATTTCCAGGTGCTGTAAAGGTACACAAGCTGCGATAGGAGAATGACCACAGGAAGATAAATCACTGAAAAAGAACAGCGTATAAATGAAGCTTTGTTTGAAACAGGTTAAGCACGCTCTGCTACGGACTTATCAGCTAACTTCCCTCTACCTGCTCATATTAAAGATGATGGATTCACTGAACACCACAGCACAAAAGCAGTACGGGAACTGGCCTGAGAAAGACCCTTCTGACCCTGACACCTGCATGTGGAAAGGTACCATGGAAAGCAGGTTTGATGATAGTTGTCCTATCCAAGTGGTTTAGAAAGTAATGTGTTGCTGTTTTCTTTGTCCCCTGTGAGACCTCTGCTTTAAAGAATCAATTGTTTTCAAAGAAGCAGATGGTGATTAATTTTAGTGGGGATATGTTATTACATCAAAGTAAAATAAAAGCAGCTGAACTCAGTCTGCAAGCATTCAGTAGCGTAGGCCAGATATTTTGGAGTGCAACAATTGAAAGCACTTAGAAGCTTGCTTTAGAAATAATAATAAAGCTAATTTGATCCCAGTCTTATATACCCCAACATTTTGATCCACGTTACTTTTTAATAGGATAGAATACAAGCAATTGAAACAGAAAGTAATGTTCCCTGTCGGGTTTTGCCTGTACTGTAAGAGAAAACACTGACCAGCAGCCATAACAGAGGTGACATAGATGCAGTGTTATAAAACTTGATTGCAACCAAGAGCAGACTGCTTTTTGTTGCCTCCCTCCCACCTTGCTTCTTCCAACATTAAGAAATGCATTGCAAACCTGTGGGTCTTCAGCAGACGCTCACCATCACTATAAAAACCTTTAAAGATATCCAAAAATTCAACTTGGTTAATCTATAACCTAGATTAGTTAGTAATAATAGCAAGTTTGCACTTAGTAACTTAACTGTGTAACTTAGTACTGAGCCTACTGCACACACAGGGGGAAAGAAAACAATACATGGACTCCTAGTTACTTCAGGCAAAGCAGAGTGCTTTCTACTCTCAAGTAATCATTCTATCTGTGGCAATGAAAAAATATAGTGGTTATTGCGTGTTGGGCCCACATCCAACAAATGTTAGCTTAGTACCTTTCAATTGTCTAAATGCCCTAATAAAAGAGCACGAACCAGTGAAACCCTGCCAAGTGCTACAATGGCCTCAGCTGAAGGACGAAAGTAACATATTGCAGCAGTTCAGTTCTACTACACAGCCAGAGCACTATCAATAGAGCTGCCAGCTGTTATCCGCAGTGGAGTAAAACCCAGAAGTGCAAGGCAGCTCTGGTTTTACCAATGTAGTTTCATGTAGCAGAAGCTATCTGCTGATAGCTAAATAAATATTAAATAATACTCCTTAAATTAAATACTTATCTGCCAATTTTTCAGAGCAGTTGCTGGCTTGTGCTTACCTTCTGTAGGTTCTCCTTTTCCTATTCTAGTGTAACCAGTTAGCACCAGCAATATTGTCCCCTGACCTGTGTGCTCGTATTAAATTACTGCACTCAAAAGACAGCAATTGAGACCTCTACTCTAATCTGCCTTGAAAATGCATTTTATCAGTGATGTTAACACCAGTCAGCTATAGCAATCTTCCTCCCCTCTACCTTCAATTAAAAGAGAACTTTCTAGAAAAGCAAATTTAGAAGTCTCCCCATCTTGCTTCACTGTATACTCCTAAATGACTCAATTACTGTGACAGTACCCAGATACTTCTGGAGATTAAGAATCATCCTGCAGAAAATAATGCTCACCACCCCACCCCTCAAACTGGTATTTACATCTGTAAAAGCAGCCGGTTAACTAAAATCAGGTCCAGCACTTCATTCAGCTACTCATAAACAAACATGAAAGTCATGAATAAACATCAAAGTAAACATCAGATGGATAGAACATTATCTCCGCTGCTTTTGTTTCACTCACCCCTCAGCATCTATATGACAGGACTTATAAACTGCACTATTTTCGAGTGGTTTGCATGATTCCTTTCACATGTGTGGCTTAAAACTTACAGACTTTTGTTACCATACCACACTTGGCTGCAAGTCAGCAAGTTTAAGAGCCCCAAGGTGCTGAGATCTAATAAAACCTGACAGATGTACAGTCCTACAACTAGAGACTACAGCAGCTATAACACTGGAAGGAGAACTGCAGTTAAGTCTATCAAACTATGTGATTTTAATGTATCCACAAGAGCCTTCTGTTGCTTTTCTTCTCCTAATCTAGCATTGTGTCCCATTTGATGTATGGGAAACCAAGAGCAAAGGTAGCAATTAGAAATCTAGTGATGGTCAATCATTTCTTAGTATGTAATTTGATGAATTCTGTCAAGATTTTATAATAGTCTCACCTGTAAATGTTAAACACTGGAGTTTTACAAAGCTCATGCTTTAATTGTGGAGGAGTCTATATGCATGTAACATCTCAGACTATTACATTTCTGAGAGCAGTCTTGTTAAATTAACATTTACTTGAATAAACCTATGTGAAAAGCTTAGCTTTTCCAGTATAATCCAGGTGGCTCAATCTTTAATGAGAATCAGATGAGAACTGCATTACTGCTAGCAGTTGAAAAGAGCCACATCAGCCAACTACACATCAGTATATAGACAATTCCCTTGTACAACTCCACATCACACACCTTAATTATTCCAGGAGATGGAAGTATGCTGACTCACAAGTTGCACACCAATGCAAAATACGTTCTTGGGCCTTCAAGACAACAGAAAAGCATACAGATGTTCCAGATACCTTCAGAAAAAGACCCTGGGACACATTTGGCCACCTCCTTTGTTTTGAATCGCATATTACTGAAGCATCCCATTTTAGATGTCATTTGTAACATTCAGTACAGTGTAAGCCTTAGATTTCATTTGTGCATGGCAATGAAACAGCTGAACTTCAGAGAAGTTGTTTCAAAACCAGTTTCAGTAGTTTCAGTTACCTGCTTTGGTGGACGAGCCATAACTTCGCAGCCCATTCTAAAAGGCTGCCCTTCTGTAGGGGCGTGGAAAGAAGCTCAGTCCCTCACTAAATGTAAAGTTTTATTTATAAGAGGTTCACCGCGTTCACCAGTTAATATTTACATTTATGCAACACAAATCAAAACAAAAAGCCATAATTATAAGGTTGGCTGACAGACAAAGCTACAGACAAACAATAGTAGAATTAATTGTGATCATTTCACTCTGATTTAGTCCAAAGTTTTAGAAATTCTTAATCAGATTAGCGGGAAGAGCAGATTTGTCCAAGTCATCGAAGTATGGGTGGTTCAAGGCCACTTTGCCAGAAATTCTTTTTGCAGGATCATAAATTAACATTTTCTGGAAGAAAAACAAAAGAAAACACTGAATATCCATTTCATGAGGGAGTAAACGTGAAGCAGATACATATTTAACCACAGTAATAATCAGATAACTTGAGATACGTTCTTCCCTATGTTCCGTGATACCTCACAGAAGTAGTTATTCCTACCTAGAAGTAAGAATGGTATTAGTGTCTAACATCCCAAAGTGAAAAGCCATTTATCCACAGTCCATGCTTGTATCATGGTACCATGTGCATTAACTAAACCCAGAATCAATTATCAAGTTGCAATAATTATTAGTCTCAACTGCTCAGTTAAGGGAAGCTGGTCAAACTTAAGCTGCTAAAGCCTATAATACTTTCATAAACAAGTGATCACGCACTTATTTTACTACACTGATATTGAAGGAACTGTTGTGAAGCAGCTTGTTTTCAGTTTGGTGCAGCTGTTCACAGTTGAAATATAGCAACTGTTCAGCAACAAGATCCTGGTTAGGAGAGAAGTATACTTGCATATGTAAAGCAGATGGATCTGATAAAAACAGTTCTAAAACATGGATTTCATTTTGAAAAGTGACTTGATTCAGCTGAAGAACTCAATAATGAAGACAATGGTAGAAAATACAATGGAGATGCCATCCCCTCTAAAATAGTTCTCGTAACTTACTAGAAGAGAGGCAAGAGACCTGCTTTGCTATCCATTAAAAAAAATAAAAGCACCCACAGCTTATATCGTGCAATCTGGCTCAAAAGAATTATGGAGTGACCGCATGCAATTGTATGCTTGCATGTAGACATAATTAATTCAGATGGACATCCTACAGTCCTTCCAAGCCTTATGAAGGTTACATGGCTTTGGACAACTGAGTTTTTATATCTAGCATAACTTTAAATTATCTTAAAAGCTTCCTTAAAACTAGCCAAATCCCTGCCAACAGTCTGTTCCATTTTACTCATCCTTACTAGAGGAAAATACACTTCTAAATCAGTAAGTATACTACCCCATTTTAAAGCTAGCTGTTATACATATTGCCTCCATCTTCAACAGCCTACAAAACTACAAACACTTTCACTGCCACATCCATGCTATTGCTATTGCTCTAGGAACAAGCTGTTCATTTCTGTTGCCTTTAAAATTGTATCACTTCAGCCTGAAGCAGGACTGCAGGAAATTTAAATGGATTCCAGATGCCTCAAAAAGCAGCCATGCCACCGTCAGTAGGCAGCTATAGAAAGCTCAAATTTTAGTCTTAATCAAAGACAAAACTTGATGTAATTCAATATGAAGATTAGTATACTGTTAGGATCACTTGATTAATGATTTTTTGGGTACATTAGTAGCAGCCAAAAACATGCTTTTTTCATGATGAAGCCACCACTAAGCTCAGTCCAGTACTTAGCAGGCCAGTTAAACGTATCCAAAACACTCACTTGCCTGTTCAATTGCTTTCAGCTTTTAAATAAGAACAGTAACAATTCAATTTCAAACTCATTTAATAGTGATGCTCTCAGTGCACGGGTTGAGGATAATTACTCTGCAAGTCAGCTCTTTCTGTAAAATACTGCTACAAGCCATCCAAAGAAACTTTAACAAACATTGTTTAGTACGCCAACCTGAACTATGGCTCTGTTCTCAGGAAGAACAAGTGAGACATTGTAGTTACTTGAGCTCCTTGAGTAACACTCCATTATACATAATAAACGACTTCTCTTGTTTATGTCTGCATAAAACAGGAGCCAGCTACAAGGGTAATTGCTTTACAGGGCCCTCCTTGTAGCAAGGTGGTTCTGAAGTTCCAGCTTATCTCAAGATGCATAGAACAAACCCCGACTATAGCAAATCTGTGCCATGTAAATGGATCTTTAGCAAAGCCAAATGATCGAGTCATCCAGGGTCATTCTTGATGTGCACATAAGCACGTCTAAGAAATAACGCAGATTCATCTGCAGTGACAGTATGTGAACTAAGTGAAGTCTGAGCAGGACCTTGTTAAGTAAACTTGGCCACACTATTTTAACTGCTTGGCCATGGAATTGAAGTAAACTCACCCTAGCCACAAAATACAGAAGCCATTCAACAACAGCCAAACCTCCAAATTAATATTAAGATACAATTGACACAGACCCTGCATGCTGACCTAAACAGCCTCCAGATTCGCAACTAATCAATAAATCCAGCTTTTTCCATCACTTCATTCATTTACGACCACCACAAAAGCTTAACAAAAATGAGCCAGACACTATTAGTCCACATGCTACCACATGAAAATATTTCCAACTACATGAACAGTCATACAGACACATAATTAATGCTGGTGCCAAGAATGTATCCACTACAGGCTTGTAGAAATTAGAGAGTACTTGAAACTACCTGCTCATTTCTTAACAGGCAGTTTAGGAGAGAATACTTACAGACAACAGATCAAGTCCGTCCTCATCTAAGTTTTGGACATGTGTTTCCAGGCTGCCAGGTTTCCATTTTGGAAAAGTGTTTTTATAGTCTTGCAAGGATTCCACATCAGGCCACACATCATTGTTGGGTGTCCCTAAAGCTCTGTGCAAGCATAAGCACAACATTTGATCAGTTTAGTATGAAGACTGTAGGCACTGCTGTGATTTTAGTATGTTCACAGCAAGGGACAGTTTGTTTCAGCATGACATACCTGAAGATTCTGAAGAGCTGGTCAATCTCTGAGTCCCCATGGAAAAGTGGCTTTTTAGTTGCTAACTCTGCAAATATGGTACCTATGCTCCATATATCTACAGGAGTGGAATAACGAGCAGATCCTAGCAGTACCTCTGGAGACCTGTACCACAGTGTCACTACCTATTAAACAAAGAATTCTTTATTAGATAAGTTTATAGAATCAAGTCTTCTAATTGACTGTGACCACAATGGCTCATTATTTACTAAGGAGCATTCAGCTTTTTTGATAAAAATAATATCCTGTTTGGACTAGAAGCTACAAGCATCAGTGAAAATACTTGCATCAAACTTCACTTAAAAGTGCACAAAATTCTATTGCAGTAGTTTCTACTGCAAGCAAAGCAGTTGCCTGCACTCCTTCACAAAGAGCAGGAAGCACATCTTTAGCATCTGACTGGTCTGGCCTATCTAACATACTGTCAAGGTAACAGCAGCATCCATAAGATGCATTAGCACTTCAGAGTAAAACAGGGTCTGGGGGTTGGAAAGCCACCAAGTAAAACTAAGCTGAAATATAACCTTAAGGCTACTAGCTTATGACAACTTTAAAAGCTCCATGATTCTATTTGCAGCTCTTTCATAAACAACCAGTACAAGGAAGCTGATCAGCCTTGTCCAAATGACCAAAAGTATGTTCAACTCACTTCATGAGTGTACACCCGCACCGGAATTCCAAAGGCTCGAGCCAATCCAAAATCTGCCAGTTTAATCACCCCCTTGTCATCTATTAGAAGATTCTGAGGTTTTAAGTCTCTGTGCAGAACTCGTCTTGAATGGCAGAAGACGATACCTTGCAAGATCTGATACAGGTAACTCTGCAGACAGAGTGAGGTCAGAGGGAGGGGGGAAAAAAAACAACATAGCCTTCAGTGAAGTCAGTGGTTCTACAACATAAAGCTGTTTCATTATATTAATTCCATAGAATTAGATCCAAAGCATTACAAATATTGAGTTCCACCAGAAATTCATACAAAACTGAGTTTAGTTCAAGGCAGTTAGTTTCATTAGTTAGGCATAGTTTCATTTGAGAGCAGAACTTTCTTTTAAAGAAAAATTCATCTTATTAGTCACAGCTGCCTCTTCAGTCCTTTTTCCCCTCAAGGAAATACAGACAGTTAAGATACAAGCAAGAGTTAAGACTTGCTTATAGCTTTGTAGGGCACCTTTAATTTTTAAGTTATACTAAGAAATTCTCCTCATTACCTTAACACGTGAACGTTCCAAATACTGGCCTGACGGAATAGTATCCAAGTATTTCTTGAGGTCCATGGAAAGGAATTCAAAAATGAGGTACAGCCTTGCATCCTGCATAAGGACATCCTGAAGACTGAAAATTAAGGGTACAGTCAACTCCACTGCAAAGTACGCAGACCCGCTGGCTTGTTTCCCTTCTCAACAGGGACACAAGCTGATGTTTCTAGGTTCCTAATAAGAAAGGCTTACAAAGCTTTCTCTCAGTCTTCAAAGATTAACTGCACTATTGTTTGGAAAACTGAGCATATATGAGACAAACACCTTGTATGGTTCCTCTGAGTCTTGTGTTTCCTTGTGCCTAGCATGAGGCAGGGGAAGGCTGAAGAAGGTATCAGTGCCTAACTTCCATCTGAATCTGGTTTACTATAGCAGAATCATTGGAAGACTTTAAGGGCTCTGCATTAGAATAAGTACCTCCTAGATGCAGCAGGAGTTGTATGGGTTTTTAAGCATCTCCTTCATCCTTAATAGATTATAAAGGCTTCTAAATACAAGCATTCATCCACTGGGACACCACCTGGATGAACCTTGGCCAATTTCAGGCCACATTAAATCCAAAGTATTTTACTACATTAAAGCGCAAGTATTTTGTACAGAAGACATTGACTACAACCAGTTCTTCACATCAGGCAGCCACTGATGGAAGTTTCAGGCGCGGATCAGATGTGCCAGCTGTAAGCATTATAGCTTATATATATACAGCTCTACCATGGGACAGTAAGGAAGTGCATGGTGACAAAGGCCCACACCAAGAACACTCAAGTCAGACGAATAAGCCCACGATAACAAAAAGTTCTGAGGCTGATGTAAGAAACAGTTTCCAAAAAGCACACTGTCTCCATTCCTCCAATAACCACTCTGAAGATAATTAACAGAAATACTTTTCTTAAATTCTTAGAATAGATGCAGCAGAAGACAGTTTTAATTAAAAACCAGTTTGCTCTCCAGATTTGGGACTAAAGTGTAATACATCTGCTTTGCAGCAACTATACAGAATAACTGCCTCCTTCCCAGAACAGTGGAAAAATAATTTATCTGAAGAGACCTGGTGCCTTTCAGAGAATATGTGGCTAAATACCAGCGTATGCCTACCAGACTATATTGGGATGACGCAGCTCTTTTAATAAAGATATTTCTCGGATAGCAGTACTTGGAACACCTTCCTCCTCACTTTCTAGACGTATTTTCTTCATTGCAACCACTTGGCCTGTAGTTTTGTGGCGCCCTTTATACACAACACCATAGGTACCTGAACAAACAAACAGGGAAACGCATATAGGAAATACTGGTTTCAGGTGCAGATAAGTCATTGCAAATAAAAACTGCTACATAGGCAAGAATCCTTATGACAAAGTAGTGCTAATAGAGCTATGGGCCTCAGCGGAAAATATAATCGGAACTAGTGGTAAATCTCAAAGAAAAAAATAACTATTTGAACCAACTTCTACTTTAGATAAAGGAAGGGCTCCCAGTGAAAGGGAGGTCATGACAAACATCTGCACGGGCCTTCTTTTACATTAAGGTGCCTTACAGTAAACCAGCATAATAGTTTTAAATGTGCTTCTGCACACGGGTTCATGGTATCACCCTGTGATGGGAGCAGCAACAGCACAGAACCCCAGTAAAAACACCTGTGTAGCACTTTTTCCCTACCAGGGGCTCCAAACAAAAGCACACCCACTAAAGTGCAATTTCAGGAGCAACTTGTAAGGAAGGGCAGTTGCAAAAGAATAGATGTGTTCCAGCTTCCCAAACAGGAAAGCCGACTTCCTGACTCAGAACGCTTTTGCCCTGCAGTGGCACGGTGCACCACTGGCCATCAGTGTGAAGGGAGATGGCTCCCAGCACAGAGCAGCTGTTTCAGACACTGTCACCTTCAGAAGAAAGGCAGCCTGAGTGCATTTACATCTATATAAGACTCCATAGAATGCCAGTAGATCTCCGGATAGCAGGAGGTCACAATGCTTACAACAGCTGGCAGCCCAAGCTGCAGAACCTCGCAAAGCTCCAGGCAACCTTACTTACCCTCCCCAATCTTCTCTATCTTGGTGTAATCCTCCATGGCTGTGGGCACACCTGCAACAAAAAAGCCGTGAGATTCAACAGGCGCTCCTTGAATGCAAACAAACCCCAAAAGCTACACCAGCTCCTTGAGAGTTTGCATCAAGATTTAGCCATAAAGAAGATGCAGAGTGGAACATTCACAAAAAGGGGGGGGGGGGAGCGTTTATTAGGGGACACAGCTAAAAAAACCCGCCATCCCTACATACAAATACACACCGAATCAAGAGGGAAACGTGGCCCCAGCTGGGAGCTTTCCCAGTCGTACGTTAACGGCAACCTGCCTCGGCCTGGAAACCGCCCGCAGGCAGCGCACGAGGCCGGCAGCCCCGCACCGCCCGCAGCCCCCAACGCCCCCCCCCAGCCCGGGGCCCGGCGCTCCGTCCCTCCCCGTGAAGGCCCGAGCGGACGGACCCCGCTACCAGCACCCAGCCCCCCATCCCGACCGTGCGGGCGGCCATAAGGGCCCGAGTGCCTGCACCCTCCCCCCTATGCGCTGATACGGCCGCACTCACAACTAGGCCGCTCAAAGCCGGCGCCCCTCGCTCCCGTAGCGGTACCACGGCCAACCGGGCCCGGCGCCGCCACCAGCTCCGCGCTGCGGGCGCTCAGTGCTCAGCCGGGGGCGGGCGACGAGGATTCGAACCCGCCGCTCAGCGCTGCCGCCACCACCCACCAATGGAGCAGCGCCGGGATGATTCAAAGCGACCAATCGGAGCGCTACGATCCGGAGGCGCCAAAGCGACACGGAAAGGCGCCAGGAAGAAGGGAGAGAGCGGCACGTCCCGCACCACAGCGCCACCTGCCGGTGTGGAGGTGTCCCCCTCCAGCATACAGAATCACAGATCACAGAATGAGCCGGGTTGGAAGGGACCTCAAGGATCATGTAGCTCCAACCCCCCTGCCTGGCAGGGCCACCAAACATACACCTTTACTAGATCAGGTTGCCCAGGGCCCCGTCCAACCTGGTCTTGAACACCTCCAAGGACGGGGTATCCACAACCTCCCTGGGCATACATCAGTTTCAGCACATAAACCCTCTGCTTTGCCCTCCCTCAAGGGGAATTATTGCTCCTGAGAAACAGGCACCACACGTGCCCTTTGGTTTTTGTTTGCACTCCCAGCGCTTGCTGAGATTCCTGCATAGAACAAAGCTGTTGTATCGCTTTGGGAAGCCCTGGGCAGGAGCACAGCCTCAAATCCAGCACAGTTTGTAGGTAGTGAGTCCGACGTGCTTTGTGCACACACAGAGAAGCTCTCTCCTGTGTAATGAATCCAGCACAGCCCAGGCTCAGCAGCGCACAGACTGGCTGCACAGCTGAAGCAAAGTGTTAGTGACACATCCCTCAGGCCTGACCGCATGGCCAGCACAGCCAGCCCGTGTGTGCTCAATAGCTTTGGGGGCTGCACTGTGCAACCAGCACAGGTCAGAACCGCTGCCACTGACTGGCTCTTGTCCACAAACTATAGGAAGGTGGCCAAAATGGAACCTTTCACTTCAAATTTAAGTGTGGGAAATTCCAGATTCAACCCAAATTAATTTTTTAACTAGCAGCATCAGCATTATTATCGTTGCAGACCCAGCAATAGCTAACAGTGCTGCTTGACACAGGCGCGTGCAGCTGATTTGTATTTGCTTTTGTGTTTGAAGAGACGTAGTTCTCTGTGTGAAGCAATAGCAGCAGGTGGTCTGCTCACCACTGAGCCCTCAATGGGCAGAGCAGTACAGATTCCATTGGATTCCTGCTCCCATCTAAAGCAAAATATGGAATCAGATGCAAAACTGAGGACAAACATGAAGGCAAACAGTAAAGAAATCTAGTTCTACTTTGACAAAACATCAAGGACCATTTTATTTATATAAACAGGCAAAGGGCAAGGAATTACTGTTTTAAGTTAGAGACAGACAGGTATCCACTCCACCACAAACCCTCAAGAACTGCATTCAGTTCTTCTCCACCCACTTGCTTGAACTGAAATGCTGTTTGTGCAAGGAATATAGGATCAGACCTACAATGCCAATCTCAGATTATGGCATTACTGTTGTATTCATGGCTAAGAATCCAACGTAATACTCTGAACAACTTCTATTCTGAGTAGAGGACAGCTGCAAGAGTCAATATAGTCTTGTCTTTCCTATAATAATCACATTATTTCCAACAACAGTGTTATTGTAAAGAAGAGAAACAGTGTATTCTGTCTCGTACATAATGATGGGATTGAAAAAGTTGACTTGTTTGTAAATAGTAATTACAGAACCTGTGGCCACCGCATTCAAAAGCAGATAAACACAAATACCAACTGGCATCTTTTAATACCTATTAATAAGAAGACATTATTCGGTCAGTGTAACAAAGCAAAAGGACAGTAGGAGTTATTTAGCAGCATTTAGGTAATTTTAAAGGGCGATACCTCTTGAATACAACACTTGTGTGCCTATTAACAAATTCCAGCATGCCCTGATAGCACCTGCAAATCCCAAACCTCAGACAGGGCAGCACAACTGGAAACATGTCCTGCAGCGAGGGAAGCTGACTTCCTTCCTTCCTTCCAGGTATCTCTCTAGCTGCCAAGAAAGATTCTCTTCCACATGGGAACGTAGATGAGACTCAAGATTTACACATAAGCATCACGCTTGGACGCTTAAAAATTCCTCCTGCCATCAGCTGTGCGAGCTGAGGAAACGAGTCCCGCCCGGAACAAGCGGTATAAAGTCATTCAAAGGATGACAACGAGCTCAACTGCTGCCGGCCGCTTCTGTCTCGGTGCGGCCCGCCGGCAGCGCCACCTGCTCTCCGCGCTGCGCCACCGCGGGGCAGAACGGCCGCAGCCCCCGGGAGTGACGGCGGTGCCCCAGGGCCGCCCCGCCCGCCGTGCCCGGCTCCACCTGAGGGGGCGGCGGCGACCAGGGGCAGCCCCTCCCGTCGGTGGGGGCGAGTCCGGGACGGCTCTGCCCCCACGCTTAACGAGGTGAGACGAGGTGCCGAGCGCGCTGCAACATGGCCTCCTCCTCCTCCTCCTCCTGCCCCGCGGGACGGGGCGGCCGGGACCAGGTGAGTGCAAAGAAGAAACTTTCTGTTCTCTTCTTTCTCCATCGACGGCGCTCCTGCTCGTCGCTGTGCATCCTCCAGGTGCGAAGGCACGTGAGAAAACCCCGGCCCTGCTGCTCAGCTCACGGATAACCTAAAAATGAACTCTTAAATAACCGAGCCGATGTTTGTAGCGAGCAGCTGGGAGGGGGCTTTCCTGCTGCCGTGCGCCCGTCGTGTCCTAGGTGACTTCCTTCTATTGGGAGTTCGCCAATGCTGGTTGCTGGGTTTCTGTTGCAGAATGCTCGTGTTCTATATGTGCCGTTGCTGTGTCGCCTGTCTCTGGTACTCACGTGCTGGTACTGATGGGCTCGGGGGCTTGTGATATTGAAAGCGTTATCGCCCCGCCTTTCTTTCCCAGGTGTTACTTTGTTGGTCTCACGCTTTGGGTAACGTGATAAAATGTATCTGTCGTAATGCTGAGATTTGCTGCGTTATTGTATTTACTGGTGGATAAATACCTTCCGTTGTTTGTTTGTTTGCTTTCTTAAATGATTCTAATCTCTGAGCTTTGCAGTGGGTCTGAAAGGCTGTAACAGCATAGGAAAGAGATCAGCTTGCCTTTAAAGCTGCTGTTGTAGCGCTGGGCTACTTTGCTGTTAAGAATTTGGGACGTAGAGGAATCAAATGTTTCTCTGGTTCTTGTTCTCCTGCTGTGGCTGTTCTGAGGGTCAGTGAGCAGTGCCTGAAGGTGGCTGGCAGAACTGTCTTTTGCCCAATGGTGCTTCTATCTGATCAGTTTACTGGGTTCAACAAGTCTGGGCATTGCCTAAAGCTTGTAGGACATTACCCCTAATTCTAAAAATTGTAAGTTCATGTACTTAATTCATCACTTAGCTTAATGTAAACTCAAGGCCTTTGTGGGAGAAGAGAGGAGACAGTTGCCTTACTGTTGTGCAGGAGAAGAAAAACCCAAACTGTTGAAATATGAAAGTTTTGGAGAATATGATGGTTTAGAAGTTAAGAATGTAGCATACAGGTGAGACTACCTGCGTCTCAGTTTGAGACAGCTGTTGGGTGCAGGCAGCTTCCTGTTCATCTTGCTTTTACCCCCACATTTCCACCAGCTTAACTTTTTTCTTCCTCTACTCCAAAGTTCTCGGAGCTTTCTTCTTTCATAACTCCATTTCTCACTATTTTCCTTGGAAACTGTATGTTCAGCTCTTGACACCATGTAAAAACTGCCGTCCTGGTGGTACAGCAGTCAAATACCCACCAGAGGTTATTTGTGCTACTCTGTGTTGCCCAGAGTGTGAACATTTCCCACTTACATTCGGGTCTGCATGAACCTGTTGACAATGGTATTTCCAGCCCCTTTGGCACAGCTTTCTGGGTGACAAAATAGGAGCTGGCACGTTGCTTTAATTCGGAAGGTAGGCGTGCTTTTGCAATCTTTAATCAGGCAAAATTTTTGTAGCTCTTTGAGCAAGTTTGACAATGACTTGGCCCAAGGAAGACTAGTTTTTCTTTTAAACAGTTCTTGGCACTTAATGATTTCTCTGTAAAAAGCTGAGTGCTAAAGAACCTGGGCCATGAGGGTGTTATAAAACACGTGTTCTGTGTGGGCTCTGTGCAGGAATTGGAAACCGTGTAACGTTTGTTGAGTGGTGTTTATCATGCTGGCATTTCTAGGAAGGAAAATAATGAAGTTTTGACTGTTTCAAAACAAATCCCTCAAAGTAGTTTTTTAAGGTACTTCTTCCTTAATGTGATAAAGCTGGTTTGGATTCCCATTCCTTTCTAACCTGAATATGTGGATAAATACAGCAAAAATGAGAAATAGAACTTGCTGCCCTTCTGATAACTTGTATGCACCTCTGGACGTTTGGTGCTCTTGCTCTCAACTTTTAAACCACACAAGTGTTTGCATGAATGCATTGGAAACAGCAGTTGCTTGTGCTGTTTTTTCTCTCATTGTTATTGGGACTTTTATGGCTGCACAGAGGATGCGTTACAGGCTGAGAGTAGCGGGTGAGGGAGATGAAGGGGAAAACCAAGGAAATCACTGTTAGAATATTAACAAAAATAGCGTGATGGTGAAGTTCTGAGGACCTTGCTCTGCTTGTGTCAGTCATTGTCCCATTCACGTGAAGATTTTGTGCTGTTGCAGCCTGTCCCAGTTTTATTAGCATCTTGAACAAAACCATGCAGTGCAGACTTGGAGCAGTGGCTGCTGCTCCTTCTGTACCCCCCCCCATGACATCCTATAGAAATGAGCTAGCATTCACTTCTCATACTGTTATTTCTTCGACTTAATCAATTTAAAACTTCAGTTCCTGCTCACTTGTTGAAGAGAAAGGAGTGTAACTTTTGTAACTGAAGAAGTTGCTCTCCAAGGGCATATCTGGGTTGGTGCCCTTCACAGGAGGAACTGTTCCAAGTTTCCATATAGTATCTGATGCTCACATCAGGAGTTTATCAGTATGTGATGCCCTTTCTATCTGATTATGACTTCATACTCCTTCCATTAGCTTGTAATATTTTCTACATAGCCATAGCAGAGAGTGTTCATGCACTGAAGCTTTCCCAACCACATTATTATACTAAAGGAAGAGCTGGCTGAGCTTCTGCACTCATCTTCTGGGTTATTATGTTAAACAGGTCACGATGACAGCTTCTTTTAGTGGTAGAAAGAAAAATAACATTCCTCAATGACAGAGTTGTTAATAGCATATGTTTGCCATACAGGAGCTTGTTTCTTGCACAGTCTTTGTGGGGACTTCATTTTTGGTTTTAAAACCTCTGGTATAACATCTACATTTGGAAAGCCATCCTAATAGAGATCACCTCCAGTTAACTCTTTAACATCTTTAGGACATTCCAAGACAGTCTATCCTGAAGTTGCTGGGCTTACTGTACAGAGAACTCCCAAACACAGTGGAGAACAGATATGACAATGCTGAAAAGTTAAGTAGTTCTAGTCTGTATTTTTAACTTTCTGAGATGAGTCTGGCCTATATCTGAACCTACAGTAGCTCCAAAGTCAGGCTCTTGCAATGGGAAAGCAAAGCTGACAGGGTAAGAAGGAAAGCTGCAGGTGTTGCTGATGGGCTGTTAATTTGGGTGAGGTTCTTACTGTTATATTCACTTCCCCTTTACTTTGGAGCTTTCTGGTTGTGCTGTGGAGGAATCCAGAGATGCAGACAGCTTTGCTTCTGTGCTGCAACACTCACCACTCACCATTTGAGGTCGGTGTTCTGGGAATTGATGTGTAAAGTCTGTTTTGTGGTCATGTGAGTGGGGAGGTGAAACCATACAAGGCCAACTGACCCAAGCATGCTTTTCAATTTTGTGGCTCTGGGGCATAATAAAATGGTAAATACTTAACACAAAAAGTGTGTCAGCTGGCCTTCAGTTCTAACTGCATTCAGGGGGAGAAAACAAACAAACAAAAACCTCTTAAAAGTAAAAGCCATCAAAGTATAGGTAGGAGTAGTCTATAATATTGAAAAGTAATGGTAATAATCATATGATGGATGTTTGGCAGGGAGGGTACTTACCCTGATAACCAGGGTTAGAAGTGATCACAATAATCGTGGTTGAAGGAAAAGCTCAAAGAATTGATAAGTTTTATAACATCTTCAAAACTTAAAACTATTTGTTGCTTATTTTCCAGTGGCCTCGGTGCTCCTCTGTAGATGAGGGAGGACTTACGTGGTGTTTTTCGCTCTGGTGGTTATTTTTTGGTGGGCTGTTTCTTTTAGGGGCTATCTGTCATCAAAGAGTGGATTTAAGGCACTGTGAAACAATATCTCTGTCTATCTCTGTACCTGTATGGCTCCCTTGTGTAATATGCGAGGAACATAAACTGGTACCTATGTCATCCAGAGCTGTGGAGCAAGCTGCCTTTAAGGTGAGAAAAGTGGGGAGAGAAAATGAGTCAAAGATGGAAGGCACTCTTAACTGTTTGTTAGGACACCTCACTTGTTAATGTTACATGCACATGTAGTTGCTTTTTGTGGTGGAGGTCTAATATAATGTCTACTAAGTTGTTGTGTTGGTAGGTTTTGTTGATCTTTATGTTAGGAAAAGACAAATATTCACAGGGTTTCTGAGTCTTCTACTGCCTGTTTGTTTTTTTTTTTTGAGTCTGGATTAACATTTCCAAAGTTATGTGGAGCAGCTTCTTGGTGCTTTGACTGAGGTAGTAGAGATGGTTTCTATTTAACCTTGTCCTTTCTAGTACCATGCTATGTTTCATCACTCATTGCGTTCACACTACTGAATAAGTTTATTTATTTATTATCTTTTTTTTTATTTTGTTGGGGAGATCCATGAGCCTTCATTACCTTATTGGTGGAATTCAGCTCAGATTCTAAGGGTGCTGTGCTTGCAGCCTGAGAAGTGGAAGGGAACGAGTGTGTCAGGATGTGGACTTGCTCCCTCTGTGACGTTTGTTTTGAGCAGCGATGACTTGTGCCACAGACATGACCCCATTTTGTAGGTGAATGATCAGTGTGTGTGATTGAATGTTTTGAGTCAATGATGACAAAGCCAATTTCCTCTCTTCTTCTTCTGACACCTTAGTTCTGCTTATTCCTGTTCAAAGGATGCTGCAGAGAGCGCGAGTGTCTGTGTGGGAAGCCAAATCATTTCACAGCTCATGACTTTGCTAATGCACGAGTTACCCTTGCTGTGGGATAGTAGGCCCTGGTGGGAAGGTAGGAACAAGTCGCAGTCTGTAAGGAAAAGGCAAGAATCTCCTAAACAGCATCTCCCACTTAGAAATTTGCTGTGTGGAACAACTGGTGCAGGTTTAATTTAGTGGCTGGGGAAGTCTGTGCCTTAGCACTGTGGTTTTCACTAAGTGCTAAATGAAGTGGTTTTTATCCAGTCTTACAATTAAAAAGTAGTGGTATCATTATAAAGATCAAATATATGGTACGCTCTAATAACTGAGGTGTTGATTGATTTGTTTGTTTGTTGTTTTTGTATTTTAAAGCAGGAGAGGACGAGGGGGAGGGTTCACATGAACCAGCCTGTTAGTTCAGCACGGCTCCTGTGTGTGGCCTGGATTTCTTTCCAGGCTCTGCCCCTGCAAAGCCTCTTTGTGATCTCAGCCTTGATGTGGGTCAAAAGGGGAGGATTGTTAACATTCCTCCTGCCCTTCTCCATCACCATCAGCAGCTCTCAGTGGATATCAGCCCTGTGTGCTCGTGTGGGAGAGGACAGTGGAATTTTGGGCTGCTTGTAATTGCCCTTCCAAATATTTCTCTCTGTCTCCCATCTGACCAGTAGTCCAGATCCCAGCATTTTTTTTATCATGAACGATAATATTTCTGGCAAGCAGTATTTTCATATTTTATTACCATCCATATGCCCATCAGGAAGTCTATGATAGCAAAGAAAACAACTTCTATGAGAATTATGACTCTAGGCAATGTGCTCTGTAGTTGCCCTTTGGAAGTCACGGTTCTTGTCCCTCTCTGCTTATTTAATACTGTTGCTTATTTATGCAGCTCTTTCTCCCTGCTCCGATTGTGCCCTGTTTGTTTTCAGATGCTAATATAAGTTTACTGTGAAAGCTTTGGTCTTACAGGATATAAGCAACGAGGTGGTGTGTTGTTTTCTGGTCTGTTGGTGGTTTTTTTTTGACTAAATTAAAACTGCTTTCAAACTGATGTGTTCTTCATTCTGTTAACTGCATTACTCCAGATAGTTACAAGCGGTTTGAATTGCTTGCTGCAGTGATTTGGGTAGGTAACAACATGCTTCTGAATTGATTTTTTTATTCATTCTATGTTGCATTTATTGCAATCATGGTAATGCCTATTTTCTGTAGTGTCTTTCCCTTGCCTTTAATGTGCCTGTCTTCCTAAAGAGCATGTTAACAAACAAGCTGTTCTAGAAGAGGTTTCCCTTGATCAAAGTGGAACAAAAAGGAAATATAATATTCAGCAACAATCCAAATGTGCAAAGAATAACCTTGTACTGAGCTCAGATGTATGGGGAGGAGGGAAAAAAAAGCATATCAGGTCAAGTTATTGCCAAGTTGAGACACTTGAGAAAAACTTAAAAGCAGGACCCATGTTTTATGTCTGCTATAGATTGAGTGGTTCATGTGGTAACATTTACTTTGGTGGTATGTGTGTAAGAAGACTTCCATAAATAATGCAGCAATGCTATTAAGCTTGGTTCAATGGAAGGAGCAGTAGTTCTATCAGACACCTGTAATTTTGTCACTGAGTTATTTTTGCACAGGTTCCAAATGGTGCAGACGATTTTAGCAATTGAGCATAATAAGCACGTTAGGTTTTCTGCATGAAAAACACTAGAGCCGGGGGAGAACTGTCAATACCCATGGAAATAAACCACTTGCTTTGTTTTAATGTAAAACTCCTTTTTCTTGTTTCCATGACAGCTGTTGTTGGTGTGAGTGCAGCAAATCCAGCTGTATTTGTCACTTGAATTCCTCACAGGTTTTGCTGGTCAGTGAAAGTTACATGTGGTGCTCTTCCATAATGAGAAAGTAGAACAGCCAGGCTTTAAGAACTTTAGGAAGTGCAGTATCCAACAGATCGAACCTGTGTGATAATGTGTAAATCTGTACTTAACGGTGTATGGGAACTGTTGAGTCATGGCCTGAATTGCTGATTGAGCACCTGGGGAAAGGACCTGGTCAGCCCTGGGAGCACAGGTGAAGGCAATTCAGGTGAGTGAGCAGAAGGGGTGGAGCCTGGCTGCACCTCTCTTAGACCCCATTCAAGGGCTGACTGCCACTGGGGAAGGATGTCTGGTTGGAGATCCCTCACTTGTGCAGTCTTTCCTGCAAGCTTTGATCTTCGGAGAGGAGTAAGTACCTTTACTGTCTTGTAAAATATTGCCCTATCTGCTCTGGTCCCTTTGTTGTTATATTTCGTGTTCTGCTTTCACCACGTGAATCTTCCCAATTGTAACAAATGGGATCACAGCCTTTGGCTGGGGAAGTGGAACTGGCTTTGTCCCTTGCATGTGTAGAGCCTGGGAATGGTTCAACTTCTGGTAGGCTATGAACAGCATAGGATATCATCTGAGTTGGAAGGAATGCAGCTCCTCAAATAAAACACAACTAAACTATATATTTCTATTGTAGATTTCTAATTTAGGTCACATAAGGATCACGCATAAAAGTGATGATGCTATCCAGGACTATCAGATTATCTTATTAAATCCACAATTCTGAAATTCATGTGTGTATTTTATAGGAACAACAGACTGATCTATGTGTTCTTTGAGGGCTGCTCTGAAGTATTGCCTTCTACTTATTCTGTTGGTCCATGATGTCAGAGGTGGATGTTGTTATGGTAGTAGAGGTTGAACCTTCCCACTGATATTCTGTGTTGCTGTGTGATAGATGGTGGCAGAGGGGCAGTCTGACATGATGACATTTGACTTGGAAGTGAGGAAGCTGCAGAGATGTGTCATTGAATCCCTCCATGTGGAAATATTGGCACCTATTGACATTTATCGATGTTTGCTGTACTATTATGGAGATCAACCAGTGGATGTGAGCACAGAGGGGCAGTGAGTGCTGCATTGCAGCAGCAGCAGTGGGTCACCTCTATTGGTGCAAAGTTGTATGAGTGTGACATGCCTGCTCTTGTTCATCAGTGGCCAAAATGCAGAATTACTGGCAGTGACTGTTGAAATAGCGTGTTTTGTAGCTCAGAATTTACTCTATCCAATAGTGTTACTGTGCTTTTTGTATTTACGGCAGTGTTTATGGTAATAAATGGGAAGCATTACTTTCAGAGCAACGTATTGTTTTATTCAATTTAGAAGCTTATAAGTTTTGTTTAATAAACTTGGGAAAGAAAAACCATCATGGAGACATGAAAAAAAGGGAGCAGATATGTGACTGGATTACCAGAGTAGTAATATGGGCAAGGAGCCTCCACACACAAATTACACCTAATGTGATACTCTTGGTGCCTGAAATGCCAGCTGTGGCTGCTCACCTCTGTCTTTCATTGGCTTGCATTTTTCTCAGTCACCTCCAAGGAATCTCAACCTGGAATTTTGGGGTCAGTGAATGATGGCAAGGGGTGCGTCCAGCGTGGCCTGTGGGATTGGTTCAGCAGAGGGCAAGATGGAAGATAGCTGGGGTCTTTCCTGTCTGTAAGCTGTACCTGCTGCAGCTGTGGGTATGTCCTCCATAGGAGCTCTGTTAGCTCCTGTGTTCAGCTGCCAGCTTGGGCATGGTCCATCTCCTGCCCAGCTACTGTCTGGCCATGCTGGCATGGCAGAGGAGTGTAGATTTTCACTGTTTGTTTGCAGGTGTTACTGTTTCTGCTGTGTTCCTGACTGTGATTACAGTTAATCTGGAACCAGAAGCTGGTCATACAGATTCAAGAAATATCTTTGTATTTAATGAACCATGCCAAGTAAAGCTCAGACTCAAAGACTGCTGAAAAGGGTAGAATTCTTGAAGTTGATTACGGGTGCTGGGGTGGGTCTCTCTGTGACTGATGCGACATTAACCTTCTCCACTTCAGCGTTTGTTTGTTTTTCTTTCATAGTGATTAGGTAGACATTAAGTAGATAACGATTAAAATTTGCATTACTTGATGTTGTTCTCCTCTCTTTCCTTGAGTAAACACCCGTAAGAATGTATTTGTTGAGTTGAAATGCCTGTGTAAAAGAAAAGCTATCTGTGAAGCTATCTTAGTAGGAATGCCCCCATCTTTAGTGCAATGTAAGACTTGTCTCTGTGGAATAACCTGCACTGTTATGTTCCCATGCCCACCGAATCCCTTTCAAAAGAATACAGGTAGTGGAAGCCAATGCTTTTGTTCTTTTCTCTGAGATTTTCAATATTTATTATTTGTTTATTTTTATTCCCTCACCCCATCAGTGTTCTGTGGAACCTCTGGATACTCACATGAATGAGCTCCACTTTCTGGGACTGCTGTGTGCTGAAGTTTTGTTGTGGGTGCCCAACCCTTTTCAGCACTAGTGTAGGATAGGAAGAAATACTTTATTTTCCCCAGTATTATTGGTGAAAAAGCATTTCTGACTCTGAGATTTGCAATGATGCTATCAAGTACTGAAGCTTTTTTATTCCTTTTTTTTTTTTTTAATGATTATTTAACTTTGGGCACTCATCAACAAAATATCCATATTGGTACTTAGCATTATGCCTAGCATAACCAGACAATCCAGCATGAAATGAGGATGCAAGTCTTAAGAATGCTTTCTTTCCTATTTTAATTAACTTTTTCAGTTAATGATTATTTGCTTGATAATAAGCATCAATGCGCTTATTGTTTCAGTCATCTGATAAATGGGTGTTAGTATGTTGCTACATGTTAGTTTGGAAGGACAGTAAGCTCAAGGGAATACCCACTAATGAGTATGTGCTTTTATTAAGGATGGAAAGGCCATGAAACTGCATAACTGCTAATTAAAAAGAAATAGTTTTGCTTGAAAATAGATACAGAGATTTGAAGAGAAGAAATCAGGTGGCACTGTATTACTTAACCTTTTTAAAACTTGCATCTTACTGAGTCATAAGGACTTTTAAAGCTATGTTCAAACTCATTGGCTGTTCCTCATGAATGACTGCAGTTGGTAATTTAACTAAATGTTACTAGAGGAAAAAACGTTGGGCTGATTTTTTTCCCCTTTCCTGATACTCTGCCTTAACCGGGGGGCAAAAATGTATTAACAAAAACCAACCACCTATTGTTTGGTTACTTGTAAGCAGTAAAACTCCACTTATCTGCTTTTATTTCTTTGACATGGCTAACTTCTAATTAATGAGCTCAGTGTTCCTCAATTGAGATTCACTGGTGTGTAGTCTTGTTTCATAATCATATTTAAATGTTCGGCCAAGTAGAAAATTGTATGTTCAGTAGAAAAACAAATGGAAGAGGGCAACATAGTAATAGTAATCTTCATCAGACTGTGGATGCTTTGAAACGGAAGAAATATATATTACATGACCTGTTTTATTACCAGCAGAAAGTTCTCTAATTTGTGTTTGTATGTAAATAGTTTTTCCTTGTACTTCTCCAGATGAACAAGTGAAACCAGGTTTTGAAATCTAGATAGTGTATACTATTAGGAGACTTGCAGTCAGTTTCTGGTTTGTGGATCCTAAATGTATAAGGTTTAGACATCCTGGGTGTTCTCTGCCTTCTTGCAGATCATGCCCTCCCACCCCAATGCTTATGAAGAAGTATCAGGTTTAAACAATTGCTTTTGGCATGTGTTTTTCCAGTCTTTTCAGGAATCTTGGGCATCTCTGTGGTGTTGGTAGGAGTATCCTTCAAAATCCTTCTGAGGAATAAGACAAAAAATGTGGCTTAAATACCCATGTTCTGAGAGATGAGAAGTACAGACTGCCTGATGACAGAGTGAAAGTTAGAGAATTCACTGGAGCTGTTTGTGACTGTAAGCATCGTGCCTTTAGGCTGGTGTAATTTGTGCCCCTTTGCACCCTGAAGATACCCATTTAGGACATTACTGATATTCAGCACATCCTAAGAAGAGCAGTGCAGAACTTGCAGGATAAGTACAGTCCTGTTGCAGTTGGTCTTGGGTCTAGGAAGAATCACAGGCACTTTTACCTCTGTTCACAGCTTGGCCTTCTCCTGGATAATGCGAGGCCACTTGTGAAAGTGTTCTTCCTTTACACTCTTCTTATAGCATATCCTAGTGCTTCTTTTATTCTTTCTTGATGGAGGATTAAATGGCTCTTCTGTCACATCGATCTTTGTGCAATAATGGGAATGTATATAGTCTGTGTGTTTCAGTGTCTAGTAATTGTGTATTATTTCTCTCAAGGTTGTTTCCAAAATGTTTTTCTTTGCTCAAATTTAGTAACCTTGTCCTTTGCCATCAAATTAGTAAAAACAAAGTGAAAAGTACTTGGCTTTCCTTGTATCTTAATATTCTAGGATGTGCTCATCACTTATCAGTGAGGGAAGGTGGCTTAAATCTGAAAGTGAAGTATTTTGTGTGCAGAAGCTGCAAAGGTGACAACAGCTTTATCTTAACTTTGGCCTTAAACCGCTTGACTGTGCTTGGATCTTGAGTTAATCTGGGTTGTTTTTGAGTTAAATCTCTGTTTCCAAATAGGGCTGAGAATTCCTTCCAACAGCTGCATGAAAAGCCATTTTGGGAGCCAGGAGCAACACAAAGGAATACTATACTTGTCAAGTTGGTCTTCCAAGAGTTGGCTGTTGTGGAAGAAAAACAAACTGGTGTGCATTTCTGTACCCTATGCCAAGTATTCTCATGTCCCTGTTAATTTCTTTAGGCTAATTGAGTCCTTTTAGTCATAGAATTTGGGGACTTGTTCATGCTCAAAAGTGAGCAAGCAGAAACAGTGTGTGGAAAGCAAATACTTCACAAATCTGTGGATAACGTTATCTGTATCTTTCTGTAAATTTAATGGTTGTGACCACTTGTCTATAGGAATTTGAGTGTGGATTATCAACTGCAGAGCTGTAAGCATTCTTACAGGGCTGTCTTTAGGGAATATGTAAAACAAAACAAACAAACAAAAAAAAACCCCAAAATTTACAGAGTAAATATTCCCTCAAAATTTATTGTTTTGAGCAACACCAAATCTGAAAGCTGTGATCCAACCTTTTCTCTGTTGCTTCCTTAATAGCTACTCAGAGCCTGGAGTGTTTGCTTGGTTTTCCACTTGTGTAATAAATGGGCTCTGGGTCACTTCAGCACTGCAACAGCAGCATCCTGAATACAAACATTTCTCTGCTCCCTGGCAAAAATGATGGAATAAAATAATGGCCAACCAATTAATATCATGTAGATATTTTTGCTTGTAGCTCATTTTCAGGAAGACAACTGACAATATCTGAACTTCTTGTTGGACTTTAGGACCGGAGGAGTTGTTCCCCAGAACAGCATCCCTATATGTTCCTGAATCAGAGCCAGCAGCATCATGGCTATGAATTGACTTTTTCCTGGAAGACTCAGTGTAAGATTCAGACAACTGAAGTTTCAGAGCTGTAACTAAAACGTAAATCTACTGCCAGGTTCACATAGTAATAGGGCCATTGCTCTGCTACTGGAAAATTTGTTTCAGCTATGTAATGTAGACATTAAAATTCTCCCTTTGCTATTGCTATAAAATCTTTCCAGCAGAGAATGGAAGGAAAAAACTTCCATTTTTTATTTTCTTTTCCCAAAGCGTAAATGACTTGAGAGGCAGCAGGTTGAACAACTACAGGACTAGGAAATTACAAGTTCCGTTTATTGTTGTTTATTGTTATCAGGTTTATTTTGGTGATTAAGAATGCATTCACATGTGTTCTTAATTGGTTGTTGAACTGGAGTGCCAAAAGGCAGCCATCCAGCTAAATCACTGTTCTGCTTTGCAATTGTTCCTTTTGGGGAGGAATTGCAGGTGGGAGGTAGGAAGTTTATAGTAATTATTTTTCTACTGTAGTTACAACGAGATCTCTATGCCTATTGTATGCACTTGCCTCTGAAGTATAAACAGTTCATGCTGCTGAGATGTTGTTGGGAAAGCAGTGAAGCTGTTGGAGGAAGAGTGAGATTTGTAGCTATTTGGACTTGAGTGTTTAGCTGAAGAACAGATTACTATTTCCTTTTTATTTAATTGGATCAGCACTGAAAATCAATGCTAGACCAACATACGGGTTCATACAGCAGATGGAATTTGATGTGCTATGTCTGTATCTTCATTTGTGGCAGTGCTACTCTTCCATGAGATTACTGGTGAGGGAAAGCTGTGAATGTGGCTGCTAGCTACTTCTGTACCAGTCGTTTGTGTGTCCAGCTGACTGACTGTTCCACACAGCCTGCCCTGGCTGCTGGTAGCAGTGTGGTGGGAAGGCAGCAGCTGCAGGCGATGCAGGCCATGGCAGCTGGGGCAGGGTGTGCAGTGCACAGCTGCTACTGCTACTCTGCAGTTTCACATTTGCACTGCCCCTGCTGGCTTGTCAGCACTTGGGAAGGAGCTGCCAGCATCAGGAGAGATGAGATGGAAGTTGTGGGCATGTACAGGAAGAAGCTCGGATCCTATAACCATGCAGCAGCTCTGCTAACAGGATGGTATGGGGATAGCTTGTTGAGACAGTCAAATCACTTACTTATTTTCATCTGCTGAGAGGGTTACTGCTTGACCTATTAAATACGTAACTCTGCAATAAGTTGACAGTATTTTTGGTGAGAGAACGTACATTCCAGTTGGGTTTTCCCACAGTAATCCTTTCTGTCAACCTCTCCATACCAACACTCAGACATCTTGAATTTCTTGTCTGCTTTCTATTAAATTTCACAGAGTAGAAACAGCTCAAGTTAATTTTTCATAAGCTTTGTGAAAACACATGAGCACAGAAAGGAGCTTTAATGAATTCACATTTCCAGTTCACCCACAGTAGTGTGAGCTTAGCTGTGTTACTGTGCAACAGAGACCATGTGGGACTGAGACACAAATGAGGTAAGTTCCAGAGTTCACAAAATGACTTAATTAATTGTGTCACATGCTCATAAAATGTTTCAGCACCAACCCTTGTTAAAGTTTACAAAAAAAGTTGAGAGCTGGCTCAAAAGCTCTTTGCTTAAAGATGCAAAGCACATTAAAGAACCAAAGAGGTTTTTCCCTTTTGGATGTCACATGGTTACAAGCTCTGTGTGCTCAGTAGAAACATAGCACCTTCCCTAAAGAAATGTTATGGTATAAGCAGGATTAAAAGTACAACTTAGGATCTTCGTGGTCTTCTTTTTTGAACACTTTAAAGTATTACCATTTCATAATTGGAGTATATGCTGTTCTGAAATATGAATTAAATATATGCAATATAGAAATAATGTTTATGTGGAGCTTATGACAACAGTAGTAAATATTAAAGTATCTTAGGCCAAATTGGAGGCTTGGAAACATCGGCTGTGCTCGCACACAATTTCTTTGTGATGTGAAATACTCTTGCTGAGTGCCTGGGGAAGCCTGTTCAGCCCAAAAAAGCTAAAGAGTGTTTTTATTCATCAGGAGTGAAGGGATAGGACAGAGGGTAATAGTCTAAATGCAAAAGGGAGGATTCAGTTTGGGTACTTGGAAGAAATTCTTTCCTACAGGAGCGATGGAGCACTGGAGCAGCCTTCCCAGGGGAACTGTGGTTGCCTCATCCCTGGAAGTGTTGTCAGCCAGGTTGGGTAGGGCAGTGAGCCTTGTGTAAGATGTCCCTGCCCATGACAGGGAGGTTGAACTGGATGATGTCTAAGGCCCTGTCCAACCCAAAACACTCTATGAATCTACTGCTTACAAGAGAGAGACCATGTTAAAATATGCTTCAGCACTTTGTAAGAGCTGAAAGGAAACTAAGCTTGTTGTTGCTGTTGTTCAGTTAACTTTTAAGACAAATGGCCATTAACTGAGTAGTGCAGTTGCAATCAACTATGTGACTTTGCCATAGTATTAAGTGTGACACTTTAAATTCTGAAGGTGTTGGGCTTGGGTTTATTATTGACAGTTAATACATTGAGGTGGTGTTTTGGTCAGTGTGTTTTAGAGGTGCCTGTTTGCAAAGGAGGTTAAAAGTTAAATACAAAAATGTTTGGTAAACAAAGGTATTTTCATAAAACAGGAGAGTTCATTGTTTTTGTGTATACAGCTCTTAAAAACACAAGAGCTTCATCTTGTCTTGTAGGCTTACAGTTCTGTTATCATTCAAGAGGAATTTGTCGTAAGAGTGTGTGCCTCAGGCAATTTCTATTCAACTCATTTAGTCGGTTTCCCAGCTGTGAGCCTTTTAGAACTGAAATGACAAATTTGCATAAGGCAAGTCCGTACTAGGTCTATCTGGTAGATCAAAGAGATGCCAAAGCTTTCTTGGTTAAATGATTGTTTAAAGTGTATTTGTAGTGAATGGATACTTACTAAGATACTGCCTAGATCTATTTTCATTGTATTTATATTCAGAAGTCTAATTTAAATTCTGTATTGTAAATGGTCAGTGAAGTACTATGTTATCTATTGAACATTTCAACTTCAGCACTGCTGAATGTATTTATGAGTGACTTTGTCTCATTTTATGTGGCAGATGCTGCCCAGGAAGCCCCTTAGAAGCCCAATGTTGAATATTTTTCTAGTTCATTAGTTTTATCTGTGATTTGGGTTTCATTGCTATGCAGCTTTAAGTACTTGTTAGGCACCACTGTCATTAGAATTTTCTTTTCCATCTGCGCAGCCACTGGAGGAGGAAAGAAAAAAACAACTATGCGTCATTAACAAAAGTATCCCATTGATTTGAACTTATAGCTTCTCTCTACTATTCTGGTGTCAAAAGAAAACTGAAATAACATGCTGGTGTTGCAGTAGCGTACATGGTAGAATGCTTCCTTTCACTTGGGTGAAAACCTGAGTTCCTGGAATAAGAAGGTGGGAGTAGGGTGGCTTTGCATTATTCTTCAGGTGAGTTCTTAAAGCAAACAGTCTTTTGAAGTTGGTGCACAGAGGTCAGGTAACCTTTTCAGAATAGAATGACAAAGAAAAACACTTCCCTCTTGAAATATGGCATTGTTAAAATTAGTATGGTCTTGAACTATGTTACTGTGTAGGTAAGGGCATGGATGATGTTTGCAAACAATGAGGTTAATTCCACGACCTATTCTATAATGTGTTTACATAAAAGCAGCATTTTAATAGTATTTAGCCATTGACTCTTTAATACATGTAATATGAAAATAAGGCGCAGTGATTCTTCAGTGCCATTTTTTCCTGTAGTTGGTTCTGAGCTGGTAATAGACTTTATTAGCTGTGATTTTTTTCCATGTAGAAGTAGAAAATGATTACATGAATGATTCCAGGTACTTATTTGTATCAAATGTGAAATGCAATCTATATGCTTAGGGAAGCATTTAGAGCTAAATTATAATGTAGCTCCCAAACAAGTGTTTAATGGAAATGCCTTTTGTTACCCAAGCGTGCTGTTGAACTTGATTACTGAACTGACTGTGTATGGATATTCTGTATGACTTCCCCCCCCCCCCCCAGTTCTATGATAAAATTATGAGAGATTTATCATATTGAAACTGTTGCAATGTTTGTAACAGACTTTTTTCTTAGACATCAGATTCATGCATCTCCAGGTGTTTTTTGCTTAAACCATTTAGGACTGGATTCTGCTAAGCGCATATATATCTGTATCCCAATGGCATAAACTTGTGTCCTTGGTGCTTTACTGGGTCAGAACTTGAGCTCTTTGTAACAGCATCTACTGTTGTTAGTTGTCTTAGTGAGGCTGAGCTCTGAGTGCTTGCAGAGCAGTGCGCCCATGTGTTTATAATGGGCCTGTATCCAAATAGAATGTAAATAGCTTCCAGTGCAAAACAATCGGAGTTAATGTTAGGTTTTCACTGGTGTCTGAGTAGTTATCTAGGAGCTAAACACTCTGATGTAGCTTAATAGTAAGTCAGTGAACTTCACAAAAAAGTAGTATGTAGTGAAAAGATCCTCAAAAGGCAGTTGACCATATGGGGGTCAGTGCTAAAGAGAGAAATTTGTGCTTCTGGCTTTATTTCCTTCTGCCGTCCTCAGCACTTGGTTACTGGTGTAGCCTTCAGAAAATGAAAGAAAACAAATAGAGTAGAAAGGTTGTTTGTTTTCTCTTGCCTCAGTGAGTTAAGGCTTGCAGGGTATCTGCTCGGTGTTGGGGAAGTGAGGAAGTAACACAAGCAGGGTAGACTGGAGAAAGGCTGAGATGGACCTCTCCTTTCTAACGGCAGTTTTGGGCAGACCTGCATCTCGCTTCCATTTGCTCAGGAACCCAAAAGCCAATGATCCTTCATTTAGTGTGTTGAAGAGTAAGCCTTTCAAAAATATCATCTTGATTGTTGGCATAGAGGTTAAGAGTTGTTGTTTTGCAATAAGACTGCAGCTTGCTATTTTAGTATAAGGCAGCTCTTAGTATTGTGAAATAAATAACCGAAGATCCATTTTTGCAATGGCTGTAGTTGAGTTTAACCCTGCTATGTAAAGTATATGTCAACGAATATACCCAAAGTCTTGTTCACATCTCCTAAGGGCTATGAATACATAAGTGATGCCACTATTCAGAAGACTTGTTTTGCTAGAAGTAGTGTTTAACTTGCTAATACTTGTAACCAAGAAAGGTCTTTGAGAATAGCAGTCAGCATAGACAGTTTTACTGTAATAGTAATTTGGAATTGATTTTAAGGCATTAACATTAAGCACATGCATTTGGACGTTCAGCTCTATTCCACTGTCTGGTATGTGCTTACACAATCACAGCAACAAAACTTGCTGCATAATGACCCGAGTGTTATATTTTTAACCTTCACTGAAATCAGTCACTTTGTCCTTCTTGGCTGACCTCAACTTTATTAATTACTAATTCATTTCTCTTGCTGATGGCGAGTTACCTTTGCCTTTACTGTCATTGAAGAATCTCAAATTAATGCTTGGATGCTTACAAGGATAACTTCACCTCATTCAACAGAAACTGAGCTCATTCCTTGTTTTTTTTCTCCTTAAAGTTTTCTCTTTTGTGAATCTTTCTTCCTTCTGACTTCCTTCAGTACTGATTCCCTCCTCTTAGCATCTCTGCTGCTGAACTGCTTCCTTTAAGTTATGTACCATGAGCATACCCGAGCTATTCTGGGGAACAGAAGAAGGAAACAACTTTAATTTCCTGCATGTTTGCTAGAAGCGGTCACCCATTCCATCACTCTCTTCCATCCATTGCTGCATGGTATTATTTTGCCACGTTTCACTTGCTCAGGTCAAACAAAGGTACATTCATTTCCAGGAAAGTACTGGAATATGCCCTGAGCATCACGTCACAGTCATTTGTACTTAGAGTATTATTTTAAGCATTCTAGTATATTTTACCCCTGTTTCTTACAACTTGTTCATCATGCAGATAGAATGTGTTAAAAATTGAAGGAATTTGTAGCTACGTTTAGGAAAGTCTACCAGTATACTTCTCTCTAGGCTATAAATCGTATTTGCCAGTGCTTGCAAAAGGAGTGTTATAGGTCACGTGGCATGATTTTATATTGCCACAAGGCAGTTTTAAGTTTGCTAAATATTACCTTTATTATGTGATGGTGCACAGCAAACATTTCCATGTATGATGGGAATACCAGGCATCCATGTCAACGCTGCTATCCAGGAGTTGAGAACAAACAAGTCTTGGAGCTGCCGAGGGGTGGGTGCTGGTAGTAATTGGAGTTGTTTTGTTGGAGTAGCAACAGTAGTTTCGAAGTATTTATATTTTATATATTTAAAAAAAAAGAAAGCCTTAAACTCCCTAACTTCTGACTTTCAATGTATGTGAGAAGTGGGAAGCTATATGGTTCTCGTTGAGTGAAACATGTCTGTCTACTTCTCTTTTCCTATCAGCTTAATAAAAGGATAATACCTCCTTGGCTTATTGTTGGAGCTCATAACTACATAATGGCCCTGCAATTGGTGTCTTTAGGAAACGAATGGAAAGTGTCGGGGAAGGAATAATTCATTCATTGAATAATAAGTGAAAACAATAGGAACGGAACAGAACAATAACCCATTGTCATTTCCACGGTTAACTAGAATTCTTGTACTACCAAAATGTTAAGCAAGCATATAGAGACTTGGTTTAATATATACCTACCTGTGACAAGGCATACAATGAACGCTACCCAGTGTTTTTAGTCACAGTATAATTAATTAGAAGGCGTTTGCCCACGTGCAGAAATCTTCCCACGCCAGCATAACACCGAGTAATGAAATAGTAAGAGAAAGTCCCAAATCGGCCAGTAGATGGCCTCCGGACCCCGCATTGCAGAATACACAACATGTGGAAGTCCTTTCCCTGGCTTGTGGCTGTACGTTGATTTGATCTGAGTGTACCTTCCCACTTAGGACATCTGAAGGTGTTTAGATATATATCTTGGTCATATACTTGTTTAAAGAAGTGGTGTAAAGAGGAACAAAATTAAGTGCTGTTGGGTAACTTAAGGCCATTACGTGGCTTCTGGAGCATCCCTTTGATCGGATAGCTGGATAATCACAGGTTTTGAGGATTTTTTTTTGTTACTTTTAAAACTGGCATGCTTTCTGTACCACGTTTTACAGAACATCTTGTCTGAAGGTAATGAAATTGCTGCTCTACTCTAAAGTACGTGCCTCAGAGAGCTATTCCCATGCATATACACTTAAGTGCTTTGTTCAAAAGGGTTATAGCTTTGTGTTGTTTCATATGCTTTTAGTTGCATTAATCTAAATAATAGCATTTAGAAGTGAATGCCTTTTATCTGAAAGGCATAGTCAATAGGTTTTAGACTCCTAATGGATCGTTATTGAATGAAACACTGGGAAAAATAAAAGCTCATCTACTACACCTGCCCAAACCTGATGTCTTTTCACTCCTCTCTTCCTTCTGAGAAATTTAGTTTGTGACTGTATAGCTCTTGCATTACTGTCTTCATCCAAGATGGTTAAACCATATCTGTGATGAAGAAAGCATTTCTAAATGCTATCTCTAAGATTCTATGAAATACCACCTCTTCCTGTCTTCTAGTGGTATTGCCTCTGAGTAAAGACAGTTGTTAGTTCTTCATTCTTTCTGCAGTGTGTTAGGTATGTCTCCCTTAGCCTGCCGTTCTCTGGTAATTGATCTTTCAGCATTTAATCAGTTTAACAGGTCCCAAGTACTATATTTCATGTTTATGATGGGTCCCTGAAGTAGGACATCTATTCAATAGCTATGGTCTAAGAGGAGAAATGTAGGAGGATGTCACAAATTTAGTGTATATACTAAGCAGAGGGATTAAAAAATAAAGTAAAATTCAGTGATAAGTTCTTCCCAAACAAGCAAATGAAGAACCAGTAATGAAGTGGGAAGGATTAAGAAGATTTAAGGTTCTAATAGCTTAAACTGACTAGGGCAGATGTCTGTCTTACACGGGACATCCCACGGCTTACTGGACATGAGGCATTTTAAATTATGTTATTTAGAATCACCTGAGTTACATAGAGGCAAATTACTCAGACGTTTATCTGATGACTTCAGGAGATGGCATCAGGTTAATTTGCCCTGCTTTCTTAACTGTCATCTTCAACAGGGACCGCTGAAGTGTGGCGACTGTTCTTTTTGTGTGCGATACATCCCTCCTTGCATTTGCCAGAGCAAAGTAGTAAATCCTACAGAGACCATCCCACTCCAGTTGTGTTGTGGGTGCTCATGTAAGACCAATTTGTGATGTGTGTATGCTCTGCTGAGCAAGGGAAGTAATAAGCAGGTACAGTCATATTTTGAATGTGTGAACTTGATCCCTTGGCACTGACAGAAGAAAGGTGGATTTGTATATTGGGTTTTGTAGTATTTAGTGCTTCAAATACTTAATATTTGAAATGCACTTAAAGTAATTTTTTTTAAAAAACCCTTAATTTAGTGCTGTGCAACCAGGTTAGATGCAAGTAGACATCTTGCATTGAGTAATGCTGTGTGTTGTTACAGCAGCAATGCAAGCTCTGCTCCTCCTCAGAAGACTGTTGACTGTAGGTCTGCCATAGGATATGTTTATTGCTTGGTGAAGCAATTTGCTAATCTGCAGTTTGTTAAGCTGCTTAAAAAGCAGTTTGCCTTTTCTCTCTCCCTCTCTTTTTTTGTTGTTGTTGCTACCCACTCTATAGTAATTGAAGCTTCTGAAACAAAAAATGTTCATTTAATTCGATGAGCTCTTTTGTCTTGCGGTACTATTTCAAGGAAACCGATCCTAAATTCAATACCAGGTCTATAGTCTGCATTTTGTATTGTCATTTCATCCTCAGCCTTTTTTTTCAGATATCTCTGAGCATGCCAATTAACATGGTTCTGCAACTCACAGAAAACTTGTAATGTAATCATAGCCAGTGCTTACACTAATCTGATAATGCTGGATGTGATTATGTTGATGTAATATTGTTTGTATGCATGTATTCAATGCATTGTGTCTGCAGCAGCAGTATTTGGAAGCAGAGCTACTTCCTTCATATTGGTCCAGGTTGGCTCCATGTTGTAAAATATGCTGTTACTAAGAGCTCTTAACATTTGGTCCCAGATGAAGCAAGTCTTTCCAGTCTAACTGATGCTGTGGCTTTCCTGCAGCAAACTATAGAATGACTTGCTTATGAGAATTCTGTTTAAGTGAGTGCAGACCTTTCCTGTTATCCTATTGTGGGGAATTTATGAACAGATGTGCTCATAGGTCCTTCTGGCTTCCTCAGGAAGACAGATGAATGCAACTGATGCGTCTGATCTAGTCAGAAAGGTAACTTGAGTCACGTGGAGCTGCCTCATCATGCTTGGAGCATTTTTTTCTAGAGGGACAGTGGTGTGGGTGTTTTACCACTAGGGTAGCACCAGCTGTTGCAGCCATTCCATGACAGTGAGAAACTGAACCTGAGAAGCTCTGCAACCACGAGGCTGTTGTGAAATACCTTGCACAGGGCAAATTTCTTTATCCTGCATTGGTGGCATCATTGCTCTGTCATTTAGGAAATGCAGCAACTAATCCATTTGCACCTGGAACGTGGCTAATGAACACATGTCACAGATAGTATTTTGGATGCTCTTGCATGGCTGTCGAGGGAGAGAAGAGACTAAATCTTATATCTGATTTGATAATTGAGAGCAGGGGTTCATGCAAGGAGTCTGAACTTATCATAACAGAAATATAAGGAAAAACCTTTAAACAGCTGCCTTTTAGTATTCTGCTGCTGATGCAAGCTGGAATCCCTGGCACTTCTGTTCCCTGGGACTAAGAATTTTGTTGCCTCTTGATGGGATTTACCACATCTCAGGGCACTCCTGGGACATACAGCACAGCCTTTCCATGGTGCCACTTCTCTTTTGAAGGGAAGGAGGTTGCTGACAGGCTACCTGAAAATGTATTTGATTTTGGATTATGTGTTCAAAATGGTCTAGAAATTGTCTCAAAGTTCAGCTTTATAGAGAGTATTTAAAAATACAATTGCACTGAATGTCACTTAAGTGGTAATTTTTTATCACTTGAATACAAACATTTTGTGATATGTAACTTTCAACTGTGAATCCATCTCTATGAATAAATAACCCAAAGGCACTGCTGATGCACTGAGGTGCTGGAGCATTCTTAAGGAGTGACAGGAATCCTTGCCGTGAGCCTTCCTTGCCGTGAGCCTTCTCTGAATGCCAAAGCAATGCTTCCTGACCTTGGAACACGAATTGCAGCCGTTGCCATATGGAAAACAGAGCTGTGCTCACTGCAGTGCTCTGTGCTGGGGAGGAGCAGTGCCTTTCTGATGGTCATAGAGCACACAGAGCGTTGTGTGCAGATAACTGTGATGTGTTATGGGTTGGCAGCAGTGCTTGCATGCAAAGTGATGCTCCCTTCGGATGTGCTGGCTCCATATTCTTTGTCTGTGAAACTGAATACCATCCTTAGCATTGCCCTGAAACAGGATTTTCCATATAAGCTGCGACTGTACAGTTTTGACTCTTTGCATGATTGCCGCAGATGTATCATTTCGCAGTGCTCCAAACCCATCGAATCTCACACAGGAAACATACAAATATATTTATAGCCTTTGTTCTAAATGATACATGAAATATTTGGTCTCCAGACATCTTGTCGTTAGCTTTGTGTTGCCATGGGCACTCTTTAGTATTCCAGGGAGGCCTAGTTGCCATGGCGAGGTGTGTAGTTGTAATGTGTTCCTATGGCAACCTCCACCATTCTGTTCCTTCTGCAGATGAGCTCGCAAATCTGCCTGGCTGCACCTGAACTGATTTGCTGGTGGCAGGAATGTGTTAAAGAACACTGCCAGAATACCCCTGGGTCATTAGCACTGCAAAAACCTTCATTATGTTGACACTGGACCATTGGGTTAGTGTAACACAATGCAGTTCTAGATGCAAGGGAAATGGATTTGAAAAAGCAACAACAAGGGGATAGCTCGACCTCTGAGGATGTTAAAATAGAACTGCATTGAAGCAGTTTATATTTTTCACATGTTCTTGTGTGTCATGGTTTGAAACCAAAACATCTGAGCTTGCAGCTTCTGCCTTGAATGACCTTCCTCAGTAGCAACCTTTCCATGTGTATCTAAGTGCATGTGAGTGAGTTCTGGTCTTAAAGCCTCTTTTTAGGAAGATGGAACCAGTTACCTGCTGGTGTAATGCTAGCTTTGGTTTGTTTAGCTGGGGATCAGTGCTTTGGGTGGGGAACTTTGGGTCAGTAATGCTTTCTGTCCATTGCAGGAGGATTCGTTTTGACACTGGAGATTTTTAGAAATGTGAAAAGCAAACTAAAATCTATCAGCTATTTGCTAATTGGATGCTGTTCGTTTCTCTTAACTTTTGTTTACTTTTGTATGGTTTTCAGTTTGTAAAGTACCTCATCAAGGAGCTGTAAAAAAAATGCTCTGTGCTTCTAGTAATTCTTGAGCAGATGCAGAGTGCTCCCATGTAGCTTGTTGAGATGGGACTGTTTGGCACATAGATGGCTCCCACCCAGTGTGTTTTGTTCTGTCCTAGGAATGGATCAGTGAAACATTCAACTTCATGGAATGGACAGACTTGTCCAGTGCTTTAGTTTTATTTTTAATGGGGAGGAAAAAAAGCAAAACAAAACCTCAAATGCTGATAGTGTAATATTCCTGAACAGTGGGATTTGGTATGCATGGAAGAACAGCCTTCTTAGCCTTAAATTATAAAGGTTTATGCATAGGACACATGTTTTTTCCTAGCTCTTATTATTTCCTTGCTGTGGCTACCCTATGAAACTGCCTTAAAACAAACAAAACTTGCTTTCATCATGTTATTTAAAAGGTTGAACTTCAGAGATCACTTTATCTGCTCGTAGCTTTATTCTTTTCAAATTGATAGAGCAGGTTTGCTTGGATCCTTGGCTTCTTTCCCAGCTGCATGTAGAATTTCAGCTATTTCTTGGAGTCCTTTTCTTATAAGCTGTTTCCCAGTTCAAGCGTCTGTGCTGAAAGACTTCTTTTTTTCTTAACCTTACCCAGAGAACATAGCAAATCTATATATGATAATCAAACAACTGACTTACATTTTCAAGCCGTGCTGTCTTTCAGCATCCTGAAAGCTGATAGCCAGGAAAGCTAATGCTTTTTCTTTTCCCTATGCTTCTTCAAATTGGGTTTGCTTTTAAACAGAGTCAGACTGTGTGGTCTGAATCACATTGCTGCTTCTAAAAATGCCATCTCACAGTGCTCTAAAACTTCATTAGGAGAAATATGCTTTTAAGCACTTGGTTTAAAGAAGAAAAAAAAAACAAAGGCCATGCAAGGGGAAACAATGTGTTGGTTTTTTTTTTCCATAACTTTGTTAATTCACACACAAAATATATTTCAGCGTTGTTAGTTTTGTTTTGCAATGGATTAAGAAGGTTTTGCAATAAGCAGTTACTAGCTTTGCTTAATGATAGTAATTTATGTGCAGGTGTAGCAGTAGTTAAACACGTGGCTCCTTTGAATCCATGCCTGTAAAGATGAGTATCTGCCATGGAAAGATGGGTATCTGCAGTGGCCAGAGAGGGCTTTCTTTTCATCCTGATTGCTGTTATTTCTTCGTGCAGTCCTTATTTGAGATAGAATTTTTGAAGGAAAAGTGTGTGTGTGTGTATGTATAGTGTTTTGGGTTTTTTTACAGCTTTTTTAAAATGCAGAAAGTGTAGTATGATGAGTTGGCATAGTTGAGAACGGTGCGAATATGAGCAGACACTTAAGCAGCTTTTGATGTAAATCTAGAGCTTTCTTTGAAGAGAACTTCAGTGAATGTTCTTGTCAACATAATACCATGACACTATCAGAAATACTGCATATATATGCTTTGATTTTGTCCATGTGGTACCTTTCTCCAAGGCACTGGAATTAATGTATGAATGAGAAGGAGATTCCAAAGTATTCAGCACGATGCAAGAAGGTGCTGCTCTTCAATGCTCGTTCTTGTGCCCTTAGCCTTAACCTTGTTGGAATCCTTACACATGGCTACTGGAAAAATTTGTCAGTAATCTTTTACATAAAAACAGTTGCATAACAGAACAACTCAGACTATTGCCTAATAACTCTATATTGTGAGTTTTGTTTTTCTTCTTGTCAGCTGGGAGCATATACAGAAAGCAAGAATTAGTCTTGAAATAATTTTGGTCTGTGGGTGTTTGTAAGCAATTGATTTGAAACACTTTCTCAGCTTATGAGCAGCGCTTGTAGAAGGATCCTGTTCCCACTTAGAATAATGTAACCCTTTGGCATTCACATTGAAAGTGAAGTTAGGTAATTCAAACTCACTGAATACTCCATCATTATCACCTTGATTTTCATTGCAGATGACTATTGTTTGTAGCAATCAGCTGTGGAGGTTACCAGTGTCTGCCAAGTAAACCTATTAAGAATATATGGACATTTTCGTGAGATCTCTATTTCCAGTACTGACAAATGTACCACTGCTAAATGCAGTAATGATGAAATTTCTTCATCTATGAAATATTAACGTAACCATAAGAACAGTAGCTGTTGGTCACTCTCTCATGGGTTCAGCAACTCTGTGAAGAGAGCCTGTGTGACAGAGTACACAATGTGTCTGTACAAGGTACTGCTATTAAAGAGAGGGAGGTGATATAGTTGCCATTTCCATAATTTGAACTTGGGGAGGCTTCTTCAGGTAATGCATGGAGACTGCTGAACATTGTCTGTGAGTTGCCTGATGGAAGTGCCCAGCATTTACTTTTGGTTGGTTTGTCAGATCCCCCGCCAAGACCCCCAGCAGTGACTGAGTCTTGAGCTTAGTTTGTCACATCTAAAAGCAGATTTGTGTAAACAAGATTACGGGGCTTATTCCATGAAATTAGACAGTCTGCCTGTCATGCTATATGAACTCTTTTAATGTAAATGCTAGGATTTTCAGGGAGGGGGGTTGTAATTGAGTGAAAGAATTATATGAACTGATACCCATGGAATTTGTTTGCCACTTTTTAATGCCATAATATTGATGGTAGTCTCATACGAGTGAATGCTGAATAGAAGTTAATTATTGCTATCTGAAAAGTATTTGAAATTTTGTGGCATGAGATTACTTTGATGTATTTTCATTATTGTACATACACTCCAAATGGTCAGCTCTCAAAAACAGTTCTTTACTTATTAGGGGCTTTCTGATTAGCTTTAAATTTGCATATCAGGAGATTGCAAGGAGATGTTGAACTGGATGCTGAGGTTAGTTATGGGTCTTTTACTAAGCAAACATGTAGATTCGCTGATACATGCAGCACTTCTGTACAGATTCTTATTGCATAGCAAGGCAGCATCTTGGAAGAGGCTCTTTTGTTTTAGATGAGTAATTAAATCCAAGCAAATAGTGTGTTCTGCTGTTGTTGATATGCTGGAGATGTCCTGAATTAAAATGAACATAGAGGAGAAAGGCCCAAATCTTCAAACAAATCAGCGTAGACAATTTAAATGTTATATTGTGCTAGAAACTAAATCTTGTAATACACTAAATAAATATCACAGAATGGCCGCCAACCTCCACCTGTAATAACAGACCAGGCTGCCCAGGGTCCCCATCCAACCTGGCCTTGAACACCTCCAGGGATGTGGCATCGGCAGCCTCTCTGGGCAGTATAAGGAATAAGATATGCATGTGTTCTTCTTTGCTACTGAGGGAAAGTTATGGCTTTGTCTTCAGTTATTTTATTTCATTGGTATATTAGGATAATGCCAATTAGGATGATAATACAATTTCAGCAGTATTAGTCATGTTAGGAAAGTCTCACTATAAAGCAAGTTAAAAGCGGCAGCTCTAAGTATTGGCTCATATGTGGGTGTCTCTTGGCCCTTCTGGTGGCTTTGATGGTCTCCCAGAGGACTACTGCTGAGACAGAATTATTTTTCATAAATGTGTGACCTTAACAAACCAGGTTTTCTGGGATGAAATGAGAAAGTGTGGCTTGCTTTTGAGATAGGGGAAAAAAAAATATATGGAAGTAATTGCCAAGATTCAGAGTTCAGGCTCTGAATTCTTGCAGAAGTGCCCTACTCACTGTGTATGGATGGGGAAAAAAAAGATCTAGTCCTGGGTGTAAAGGAAAGGATGGAGGGAATCTGCCACTGATTAGCATACAGTTATTTGGAGGGCTCACAGAATGAATGAGATCTTCATAACTTTGCCATGCAACCCCAATGAGAGTGATGTGCTCAACAGAGGTGAGTGAAAACACTCTGCGTTTTGCAGTTGTGGCTGTAGGTAACGTTTACACAGACCCGTGTAAATGTGGCAGAGGAGTAATACTTTGAAGCTTGTCGTTGGAATGCTGTGCGTGACAGAGGCTGCATTAATAGGATTGTCATATCTTGTGTCAGCCAGTAGTGGCTGCTGTGTGCTCTTCCAGCACTGGGGTTTTAACCATTTCTTAATCACAGAATCACAGAATTGTAGGGGTTGGAAGGGACCTCTAGAGATCATCGAGTCCAACCCCCTGCCAAAGCAGGTTCCCTACACCACGTCGCACAGGTAGGCGTCCAGGCGGGTCTTGAATAACTCCAGAGAAGGAGACTCCACAACCCTCCTGTGCAGCCTGTTCCAGTGCTCTGTCACCCTCACTGTAAAGAAGTTCTTCCACACATTCGTGCGGAACTGAAGGTGAAGCACTGGGGAGAACAGAGAAACCTACTGAGAGTGATAATAAATTTGCAGGGGTCATACTTAAGGCAGATCTAAGCTGCATTCTGGAGGCATCCTTATGCCTCTGAGAAAGCGCAGTCATGAGAGTTTGCTTCACTGCTGCTGAGATGACCCTGAAGAGAATAAGGATGTGACTTCTGTCAGCTGACTGCAGCATATGCTGCCTTGGTTCTGGAATTAATGTTGCTCCTTTGAACTGTGTAGGCAGTGTCTGTGGGGTCTTTGGTACTTTCAGCAAATAGATAAGTCAGAACTGGCGTTGATCTGCTTACGTGTGCTGCAGCTCTAAAAAGTGGTATACAGGCAGTGGGGTGTGGGTTAGATAACAGAGGTTGAAATTAACTGCACCACCACATTAGCACATCTGGAAAGCAGTTACACCTACCGAGCTAGGCAACTCAAAACTTCGAGAGCATTTTCTGTTGTTTCTGTGTAGTCTTCAAATTGTTGTTTGTTGTTTTCAAAAGAATACTTTTGAATAAAAGACCATTTTAAAATGGGAATAGGAAAAAGCTGTGTGAGGAAGGATGTCTAGCTGTCGGACTCCATGTATTGCATATGACCTGCATGAATTGTTATGCAATGCCTTTATCTTCTGATAAGTGCGAACCTAGAAATAGAAGTATGAATGCTGTCCCTGCTAACCACTTGCGAGAATTCTCCTTTAGTCTGAGTGTTGGATGGTGATGAAAAAAGGAGGTTGTTCCCATTGGGAGTTGAGCCCTGTATTCAAAATGTAGTTCAGCGACTGAGTCCAAGGAGAGTCCATTAGCTAGCAGTGGTAGCACTTGTATCCTCTTTGCAGGATTCTAGTTACTGAATGGGGAGACATTAAAATGTTACAAAAGCCTGTGTTGCAATGGGACTATGTGATTCACTTCGAAATGTGCCAGTTCTGCACGATAAAGAACTCCTTAGAATTTATGCATCATCTTGACAGGGATGCTAACAGTTTATAGGGGAAATAGCTGTCTCATAGAATATGAAAATTTATCAGAAAGAAAAATAATAATGCATCAATACCTCTTTTCTGTATTTTGTTTAACTGAATTCAAGTATATGGCAGGACTCGCCTGAGCCTCTCGTGGTTTCAACAGAAGGAATGTGGTGTGTGATTGGTGTATATGTGACTGGAAGATGTGTCCCTAAACACGGGTGTTCAGTGGAACAGCGAGACAGAACTTCTGTATGTGACTGTACATACTATCATTAAAGCTACAAAGCCCCTACCAATATGTCACACTTCTCTTGTCTCATTAGAACCAGTGGGTGGAGTCTGTATAATTCAGCTCAGTGTCTTGGACAATGCAGAAATAAAACTTCTGCTTCAGTATGAGAGACTGAAATGACACTCGCTGCTGTGAAAGCATTTATATTTGTTTGCATATAGTCATCATATTGCTGACCATACTTAATAACGCACCTTCTGCTGCTACTGGCATCCTCTGAATCTCTTTGGCAACTTGTTAAACTAAGTAATTCGGTCATGTAAGAGGTCTTTTGTATTGACTGCCTGATGTATTGCCTGGACACGTTTTGTTGGAGAATGCGTGGAAGATTGGTAGGTTGCCAGATCTTTGTCCCTGCAAAGTTCTGTTAATTTTCTCATTGATATTCCGGCTTGACTGGTGCTCACCGGCATGCAAAGGAGTGATAGCAGCTACTAAAGGTATTGGGAAATGTCATATTTCTAATCCCTCCTCATCACAGAGCAAACAGAGCAGACCTTATTTGTGGTGCCCAGTCAGAAGCCAAATGTTCTAAAACTGGCAAACGGTTAAATTTTTCTATTAACTCAAAAATGCTATTTACACTGCCTAAAAATGAACCCTGATGTCTTCATTTCTGTTTTTCCAGACCTATTGGTGCCTTTTCATAAAGACAATGTAAAATCAGTATTACAGTGGTATACATCACCATGTGTATGTATGCATTTACTTATGGCATCTTAGTACACCTAGACTCATGCGTGCAAATGCAAGTATTAGATCAACGTTCCATAAACAAGTTGTACTGAGATAATTTTCCTTAGCCATCTGCAGCTCAGTATTTCTGTGGAGGTCAGGATGTTGTATGTCTGTATTCTGTCAAACTCTGTGTATTAGATACGACATACAAGCAGCTGCAGAAAGAACTGTGTGTTATAGTACTGTCGGTTACAGAAACTTCAGTGTAGCCTAAGAGTAAATGGATGAGAAAAATGAATTGCAAAGCAGAATCCAATCTATTAAAAATGAGATCATTCAGAGCACTCCTTGTACCTTGTGCTGCTTATGGAAAGTACAGATATATTCTACTCCTTTCCTGCCACCCCTCACTGCAATGTGCAACCCGTATCCCTTAGCTTCCCATTTGTCAGAAAAGGTTTTGTGAAACTCCAAATATAGCAATTCTTGGGGCTTTTCATGATGAGGTCACATTGTCAAAGTGGCACTTCTTTCCTAGCCCAAATTTTGGGGAATATGAAGACTAATGTTCTCGTGGAGAGTAAAAGATGCTGCTAAGAGCTAAATAACAATTCCCAAGTGTTGGAAGTCATGTAGATGGGAAGGGAAGTTGACTTGGCTGAGTAGGGATGTTCTTCTAAAGCAGGAAAAAGGTGTATGGCCCCTGGAACTGAGGTTGGATGAAACAGGAACACTGCAAAAATGCTGTTTGCCATAGTAGGGAGAAAGCTGGAAAAGCTCAATTGAAGTTGAACCTGGCAGGTGTGAGGAAACAAAAAAGGCTTTTTAAAAACAAGTCAGCAGCAAAAGGAGGTAACATCGATCCATTACTTGACAAGGTTGGTCAACTCATAAGCAGGGATGCAAACAAAGCAGATGTTCAGTGTCTTCTTATGCTCTCTGCTCAACATTTGTGGAGGTCCTGTGACACAGAGAGCCTAGTTGGAGGACGGTGGCTGCTGTAATGGCAAAAACCCTCAGCCAACCCCAAACTTGTGCATGATTTGCTGCTTCATCTGCTTAGGACTCGATGGAGTTCATCCCAAGTTACTCTAAGAGCCAATGTCATCATTTTTCAATGGTCTTGGGAATCTGGAGAGGCCCCAGCCAACAGGGATCTGTCAAACATTGTTCTATTTTCAAGAAGGTCAAGAAAGAATGGCAATTGCAGACTTTTCTCCTGTTTTTGATTGGGAAAGATGGAATCACAGAGTCCTTACTGGCTATGCTATTTCTGCTACAAGCCAGGGTTCTGTTGTCCCTCTTGGCCACCTGGGCAAAATGCTGGCTCCTGTAGCTGGTGTGGTGCTGTGTTTTGGATTTAGAATGATAAAAATGTTGCTAATATACTGGTGTTTAAGCTGTTTCTAAGCAGTACTTAACACTGAATCAAGGACTTTCCAGCTTCTTGTGCTGTTCTACACTCAGGAAGCTGGGAATGTGCAGGAAGCTGGGGACAGAACCAGGACAGCTGGCTGAAGTTGGCCAGAGGGATACCTATGTCAGATGGCATTGTGCTGAACAATAAAACATGGAGGAGTTGGCTGGGGAGGTGAGTGCTGCTGCTTGAGGACTGTCTGGGCACTGGTCAGCAGATGGGAAGCAATTGCATTGTGCATCACTTGTTTTATGTATTCTTTACTACTGCTATTATTATGAATTTTTCCTTCCTATTTCTGTTCTGTCTTTATTTCATCCTACAAATTTTACCCTTCCTTCCCCACCCCCTCACCCCCATTGTCTTCCCCCATCCCACTGGTGGGGTGGGTGAATGGCTGTGTGGTGCTTAGCTGCCCAAGTTAAACCAGAACAACCTGTCAGTTTCACTTCAGTGCCTGGTAAAATTGTGGGGAGAATTGTTCTGGGATTTAGTAAAAAACACCTGAAAGACTATGTAGCCATTTGTCACAGCCAACACACCTACGCGAAGGGAAAGTCCTGTGTAATGATCTTCATCTCCTTTTATGACAAGGTTCCCTCAAAGCTTTCCACAGTCCTTCTTACAGTGTCCTTCTGTACAAAATGTCCAGTGTATAGCTAGTGTTAATGTAAATGGGGCTACATGCTGCTGGTGGCCTGTCACTGGTGCTGTTCTGCAGGGCTCCATTTTAGGGCCGGTCTTCTGCCTCCCTCTGTGCATTCTTCTTATAATGCCGCAGACCTTACATTACCATGTTTTCATTCAGGCTTTAGAAGATACTAATAACTTGGCTATTTTTTTTTTTAGCTGTGGCTTAGTTTTCTAATGCTTTTCATCATGCCAATTGCAAAGGTACAATCATTACCCTTCACATATTTTCTAGTCCTTTTGTAGTATTTCTTCCAGTTCTATGGAAATAGGTCAAAATAAAATTGTTCTCAAATCAAACACATTGCTTAGATTACAAAAAATGAGTACTTGCCAAAGCAACATATGTGAGTGTCATGAGCAGGATTGTAGTTAAGCAGCCAGTTACACTGGTATCTTAATTCATCACCCAGTATGGGAGAGCCAGAGTTTAGCATATGGTCAGTCTCTTCAGATTCTTGTTTGATGTTTCCGTTAAATTTAGGATTATTTAGTTCTTTCATTTGGGTTTGAGTTGGGTTTGCATAGCAGGTTCTCCTTGTGAGCTTTTTGACTATTTCCTGGTGCTATTAAGAGTTCACGTTCTGATTTCATGATGTTAGGGCTGTGACTGAATTAAAGGTGTGTCTTCTACGCCAGGAGAGAATGGCAAAAGGGAAACATGAATCATTCACTAGGGATTCTGAAAACCTCTTCAGGATGATTTGTTGAGTAATGTTTAGCATAACTTAACAATTAAAATGGGAACTTAATATTTACAGAGGCGGAAAATATTATTTAGAATTGCAGCCAAATAATTACTGAACTGGAAGACTGATTTTTTAATTATGGGAAACGTTAATGATTTGTTGAGTAATGCTATTTGCTGTTTGTTTTTTCTCCTGATTATTAATGAAACGTTTTGTATGAAAGTTGGGTCTTGGAACAAGATTCTGAGGGACTTTTTCATTACTGAAGTTATTGGTCAGAATGTGCTTCTATGGGAAAGGAATCTCTGAGCTGTTTGGCTTTTCATATGATACGTGGAATTAGCAGACCTTTCTATAGAATTTTATTGTTAATGGTTCATGATGAATTCTAGATTTCAAACAAATGCTTGTATTCCCACTCTGACAAAAGAATCAAACCAAGTGTGTATATATCCCTTGAGTTGAGTTTTTCTCATAGGATGTAAGTGTTCTGAGAAAGAATAGTAGAAAATCAGCAATGCTCTGTGGTTCTTCTGTAGCACTGCTTCCGTAGTAAGGTGGTGGCTTTGCCAATTGATTTTCACTCTGTTGCAGTGAATGATACAGACATCCTGCATACATCTTCCAGCACTACATGCTGTGTTCAATAACAGAAAGCAGAGACGGTACAACAGTTTGAAGCTTAGTTAATTTTTCTGTAATCAGCATTGAAATCAAGCAGCTCAAAGGGAGTGACAGACATAGAAAAAAGCCAGTGTTTCAGTAAGCTTGACGGGTTCAGCTTCCTACTTTTGCACCTAAAGTTGGATAGTCCTAACTCTGCATGTTGCTCCGGGGAGTGGTGACATAACTCGGTGAGATCTGCTTGGCCTTTATCCCACCCCCTGCCAAGAAGTCATCTGTTACCTGCTTGTGTCCCTGACCACTTTCCTTGCTGGAGCATTTGGTCAAGCACTGTAGTGGGGTACCTGGAGCGCACAGCTACTGATATGCTTAAACTGAAGTGTGCTGAAGAATGTGGACTGTCTCTGGTCTTGTTATTTTCCAAGTAGCTGAAGCAGATGTCTCTGCTTATTTTTTCATTGGCTTCATCTTGCAGGTTTTTTCCCTGTCTGTAGGTTTTGGCAGAATGAGAGGGAAAGTTATCAGAACTTAAAGGATGATCTCATGCTTTTTTAGTGCTTTGCAGGCTTTTGGTTTGCTATTCCATCCTGTCTAATCTCTCAGGATTCTTTCATTATTTTTTTTTCCTTTTTCCTGTTTGCAAGGGACAATTTGTGGATCTGTTTAGAAAAATTTCTGGGATATACTGGTATTTATTTTTTACATAGGTAAAAAACCTATATGTATGTGTGGTATCTGTGGGATAGTAGACATCCTTCAGTAGGATGTGAAACATTGTGACAACAGTCAATTGTATTGCAACTCCATGCTTGTGTTGACACACTCCACACTGTATTTGTTTGTGTGTTTGTATTTCTGAAACCCACAGTAGAGCCAGCTAATATCAATTTATGTTTTCATGTAAGCATTGTGTTTATTTGTACCACTATGCAGATTGCTTTGCTTATCAGTTTTAATTCTTTTCCCCCCTTTTTAGGTATGCCCCAGATTCTACCCTGCAGGAAGCCCCAGAAAGGTAAAACCTTGAAGTTATATTTGTGTTTGTTATCTGAGTTTACATGTCAGTTTATTTCTCCAGCTCCTATTCCAAAGGTACAAAATAAAGCTCAGCACTGGAAGAAATAAATTAATTTCAATACTCTAAAAGATTCCAGGAAGCTTGGGAGAAGGAGACAGCATTTTTCTGTACCATTTCTTTTTTCCATCTGATTTTTTTTTCTCTTGTCTGGGTAGCATATTTCATACAAATGATAAGGCCACATGTTGTGCAGTAAGTAATTTATTTCAAGTTGATTTTTCTGTTTTTGTACTGCAATCAAACAGAAATTTTTCCTGTCACTATGGTCTCCAGTGCACAAACTTGTTTGAACCAGAGTTGTTGTGTCAGACCTGTTGTACCATCTAATCAGATGGTTGCAATGACTGCATATCTCAACTTCTTTTGTTCCCTTAATCTCTTATAATTCTACTCCTTAGATTCACCACTTTTCCTTTTTAAGTCTTATGTTCCACACACTGTTGTCATACAGGAGCCTGTGTGCTTGGTGCCTGCTGAGCTTGGTGATGCTCAGTTCCTATTTTTGTACTTGTAAAGTCTTGAAGTGCAGTGTATACTCAAAAGAATGGACACAGCGGAAATTATCCCCGCGTATTAATTACTCTGGATTAATGCCAGAAACAAAGAATTTTCCTTTAAATTTCAACAGAAATAGCAGCCATTTTTTTGTTTGCAATGAAAGGTAATCTGAACATGAAAACATTATAAGAGCATAGAACTCATGAAGAATCATGAATTGAAAAGAAATCTTAAATTGTTTTTTCTTTACATTGTATATTTTTAAACTGACAGTCCTAGTCTGAAAGTGTAATTGCTTTCTCTTCTGCCTGACATTAAGTATGTTCTCGTTATTGTTGTTCAGAAGGTTATTTCTTACCATTACAGTTTTACCTTGTCATGACTCAACCCAAACTCCAACATTTACGGATTTCAAGAGCTTTGAACAAGCTGATGTTTGAGACGAAAGCTTTTTTCATTACTTAGATTACATATTTGTGTGGGATGAGAATCAGATGGCAGCATTTTGGAAATCTAGTTCACCGCTTCAGTCTGTTGTGCCAGTTATCTGTCTGGTCAGGACTTTGATATAAAGGCTTGGAAATTAGAGCTGGCATCTGTAGGCCTTTTTGTTTAAAGCTGTATTAAGTTAATGGAAATAGCCAAAAGTGGGGACTGGGCAAGCAGAGGAACAAACTCTGAGGTTGGTATTCTCTCTCCTGGGAGATGATGGCGTGATGCTCAGGAAGCAGTGCACAGTGTAGTGGGTACAAATTTATTGGAGGAAAAATGACTTTTACAGAAATTATGTGCAATGATTAAGCACTGTTAACTGCATCTGTTATGTGGTTTTTGCTGATCCAAGTTTATGCAAGGCCAAATCCTGGAATTTGGGAAATGTAAAACTTGTTCATCTTGCATTTTGTGAATGATATTGGAGTAAATGAGGGTTCAGTTGACTTTTTTTTTCTTTTTTTTTTTTGTGGGAATTTGTGACAAACACACATTGAAAACAAAATAAATTAAAACAAAGATCCTACAAAAACATCTTACAAAAATAAACCTAGATATGTTATAACAAAACGAATTTCTACAAAGAGCACTGCAGTTAGAAGACAGAATGTTAGATGGTAGAGACAGTGCTAACACATATATATTTTTTTAATGCCATAGGAACCTACTGCAAGCCTCAGCATTATTTATCAGCGGCAAATATTGTGCAGTGTTTTGTTTAGCTGGTGTATTAGCTGGTAAACAGATTATTGTCTTCGTGGATGCTTCTGATCTGCTGTCTCAAATTTTGGAGGGAAATGCTGTTACCTCCTTACTAAGGGATTGTGTTTATGATCTACTTGTGGTGGCATCACGTGGTCCAGTGGAGCCTTTTATCCATCACCCCACTTCAGTTCTATGTATGTTGAGGAAAAGACTTGCTGAAGGCAATTTATCATTTTTAAGATATCAAAGGCCATTTATCATTGCCCTTATATCTCAGTCATGATGCTGATATATAGCATGGCATACCTTTTCTGAGTGTTTTTGTTTTAATAAAGTATCAAAACCAGTTATCTATCAGCCACCAGGGACAGAGAAAATAATTCTTTCTAGATAACCTCAGGAAAGAAAAGCAACAAGAGCAACAAGGGACTTTGGTTTAGTTCTTAAGTCATCTGAACCTCAATCCTACATATAATAGTAATGTATTCCATATATTTATGCATATATAATGTATTTCATATATTTATATATATAAATGTGTAGTTTTGTAATAAGTTCAATTAATTCACGTGTATGTATTAGTGTATATCACATGATTTTTATATATGTAATTTACATACATGTATATACACATGGGACTTCTTACAAAAGTTTCTGTGAGTCAGATTTGTGTGAGCTGGGGCAGGTGAAGTGGGTGCCACGTAGCAGGTGGTAAAGCCACATGAACATTCCAGAACTGTGATATAAAAGATAAAACAACAAAAACCCATCTTAATTGGGATTTCTAGTTTAGCCATTGTCTGCAGTGTATACCTGAAAGTTGCTTCTCTTTCTTCATCCTCTAGAGTACAAGTCAGTAAGCTACTACAGCTATTTTTGGCAGGCAAATATTGCTTTAGCTGGGAAACTATTGTATGCTGTTCCTTTTAGAACATTTTCATACATACATAAATCTCAGTAATGGTCATGAGCAGGACAGATTGTTCTTTCAAGTTTTAGTTAAACTGTGTTGCCCTGCTCTCTGCAAATAGGCACAATGGTAGATAGAAATGAAAATGATGGAAACCTTTGGCAATACCTCAGAAATAGTAGTAGCAGCTATCAGTAATATCAGCAATCTGTAGAGCCCTGCTTATTTCCATTCTCTTAGTGGCAGTGAACTGTGGTTGTTCTTTTTTTCTCCAAATCACATTTGATTTTTCATCAAAATTATCTCATTTCTATTAGAAATTACTTTCTTCAAAGTGTAAGAATGAAGAATTATCTTCTTTTATGTAGACTTTAGCTGGAGCGTATTCCTGAGGGACTTCTTTCTCAGTAGAAAGAATATTAACAGTGGAAACCTGAACTTTGTTACTTTATCTCAGCCTTTCTCAAACAAATCACAGTTTTGAATTCTTATGTAATTATAAGAATTACCTTTGTTTGCTTTTCCTGAATGCAGCAATTTTATATGCAAAATGCCAGGAAGGTTTGGGTTCTAAATGTTTTATTTTCCCAGCTTCAGAAGTAATGGGCCAAAATGATGCCTTGGCGAGGATTCTGGGCTTACCTCCAAACTTCCATTATGCAATGGCTTTGTTGCATCTGTGCAGCACCTGTTGGAGGAGGGGTATTGTATGAATCCTCATTTCGAGCAATGGCTGCTGATAGAAGCAGTCAGCTAAGGACAAGGGAAGCTGATTCAAGCAAGCCTTGTATCTTTAGCAAAATACAGAGATCACTCAAAGAATGGGCTGAAGAAAATGAGTCAAGTGTATGTCTGAAGTTTCTGGAATGCCAATCACTCTGAAGCAGTCTTTGCTGCTGCTGCTGGCTTTATAGAAACTGCACTATTTTCTATCATCCTGCCAGTAGCAAAACTGCCTGGTTTCCTCAGGGTATAAGCCAAGGAGCACTTCTTCCCAAGCAGAGGGAAGCTGTTGTGACAGGAGGTGTAAATGTTAACAGTGAACCTTTTTCAGTTTGGTCACTATGAAAGGATTTCATTCTTTCCTATCTCTTAAGATAAATGCGAGGAAAAGAAATGCTAACAATCCCAGCAGTGTAGCACACAGAGGGGATGTGCCCCAGAGGGGTTTGGTACAGGTTCTGAGGAGCCTGAAAGATGCTAAGTGTGGGGTGAAGAGGAACTGATTAGGCTGTTTAGAATCTAATGCTGGCAAGGGTAGCTAAGCATGCTGGGTTAAATGGGTGTGTATTGTGATTGAAGACTGAAAATGCATGGGAAGAAATAAAATGAAAGCCTTCTAGTCTTGTAAATGAGAAAGCAGGTAAGAAAATGTGGTAAAAGGTGGTTAAAAAATCCCAACTAGGCAGATGCCAACTGTGTGAAAATGCATTATCTGTGAGGTTATACAGAATGCAACTGATGCTGAGATCTAAACTGAAAGTGAGCAGGTATTCACCTGTGCCTAGAAAGGTCCAGAGGGTATTCTTTCAGTCCAACACTTAAACAGTGTTGGATGACTTTTTTTTTTTTCAGTTAGAAACTCAATTGTTCTATAGATTGGAGCTTGAAATATCTCCAATTTTACGCTCTGAAATGGGTGTAAATGAGTGCCATCTATTGTGCAGCTTTTTGCTTCTTTATTTTTTCTAAGTACATGTTAGTAATGATGTCTCTGTGAAGCATTTATGACATGTCCTGGAGTTTCAGAATCAAATGGTAGTAATCAGTTCTTTGTCAGCCAATAAGACTTTGAAAATGGACTTCTTAATTACAACATTTCTAGCTAATGGTCATTCTGACTGACTTGCATGTCATGGTAATGAAACTTAAACTGCTTTTCAGGTTATCAGAGTTGTATAAATAGAAGCTGAAACTCAGTCTGAAGAAGGGCACGTGCAGATAGCAAAATGTGAACTTGATAAATGCAGTATATGGAAATCTGTTTGTGCTAATGCATCCTGTTATCAGAACAAGTATTGCCATTACTGTTGAATGCTCACATGGTCCTTCTTCAGCAAGAAGATACTGTAAGCACTGCTGTAAAATAACATGGAAATGGCACGTGTGTGGTGTGCAAGGGTTTGTCTTCTGCTCTAAACACTGTTCTGATTTTTTTATATACCATGAAGAATGAATGATATGGGATTATGATGCAAGACTGCTGTTTGGAGACTAAAGGAATTGATGCTTTCAGAATATTTCATGTTTGAATTCTGTTTGATATGACTGCAAAGGTGCAGGCAGTGAAGTTTTGTTAGCAGCTCTTTATATAGGGATGAGATGGTGGGAAGCCCTTGGAGGATGAAGTGGGCTTGACTAATGCTTGTAAGCTCCGAGGGTCACCACAAAGGAAGGTATAAATGCTGTTGAGATGTGCAATTAAACAAATATGTGATGAAGAAGTATACTGAGGAATGCATGCAGCATTATGAAATGCGGTGAAGTTCTCTCTGGAAGAGGATTTTTATTTGATTTAGAACTGACACTATGGGAAATTCTCCAGAGAGCTTGATGTGCATATTCCTTGAGATAATTGGTTAGCACTGAAGAGTGATTAAACAGTTTTCACACTGAAGTACAATATACTTTGCAGAGCACTAGAGAAATCGATATTTTCGGTTGAATAAGGCTGTAACTGTGGTTTGATGTTTGAAAAAGCAAGCAGCACTTTTAAGCAGGAAATCCTGTCTGGAAGGGACATTAAGTGTCACTTTACATATGTAAGCTTTATTTTCCATAATGACAAAGTGCATCTTACCTTTTAGCTATTTAAATGTTTTCTTTTTCCCACTCACCATCCAGCTGATGAAAGGAACAGGAAAATACACTTGGGTTAAAGAGGAGATTATGATGGTAGTCATCTTTTACTGATTTTTATGGCCTTCTTTACTTTCCAGTGTTGGTTCTTTCTGTACACTCAGCTGTTCTGTTATTCTCCATCCTCAATAGGACAAGAGATGCTAAGAATAAAAAGCTCATGGGTTAGGATAAAGACAGTAAGAATTTTTTTTTTACCAGTTGCCATCCTGGGTAAAATATCCTTGATTTGAGAGAGTTGGTCTAATTTATTGCATATTAAGCACAGAATCATAGAATGGCCTGAGTTGAAAAGGACTACAATGGTTTCAAAGCCCTGCTATGTGCAGTGTCACCAACCACCAGCCTAGGCTGCTCAGAGCCACATCCAGCCTGGCCTCAAATGCCTCTAGGGATGGGGCATCCACAGCCTCCTTGGGCAACCTGTACCAGTGTGTCACCAACCTCTGTGTGAAAACTGCCTCCTAATATCTAACCTAAACCTACCCGTCTCAGTTTAAAACGATTCCCCTTTGTCCTATCACTATCCACCCTTGTAAATAGCTGTTCCCCCTCATGTAAATTGTAAACGCGCAATTGAATGTTAAGAAAAACACAGACTCCCTACAAAGAGATAACCTTAAATCAAATATAATTATAAATTAAAACTAGTCATGAATTTCATGGTCTTGAATATATGAGAATATATATATAGTATGAGAAAACTTATTTAAGGGAAAGTATTATGTTTTTTTGTTTTTTTTTTTTTATTTTTTTCTTTTTACTGTGGTTTGCATAGATTATAGGAATATTTTGGATCTACACAACTTTTTGTCAACTGCCTGGGGAGACATTTTCTTGGTTCTTGTCGTTCATTTGCTTTTTCTCACAGATTTCAATGAAGTTAATCTTGAACTCTGAGGAATAGAAGGCAGCAGTTTTCAGGCAGGTAGCTTGGACAAAGCTGGAAGCTTGCTACCTTTGATACGTTCTATTATATCCAGTTGATTTTTATACAATGCCATTGCATCTATTATAAGAAGTCATGAATTATTTGAATTACAAAGCTTTTTCTGCTCATTTTGTGAGAAGCTGAAGTCCTTCCCTTCTTTTGAAGCTATTCTAATTTAATAACAACTCAGAAACTCGGCTTTCGGCTAAAATGAAAAATCCATATTCTGCGTGACAGATTCGATCTGTGATTACAGATAGTGGAAAAAAATTCCCTTTATGTTCTTGCTTCGCTTATTTCTGGGAGCCTTTTTCCTCTGGCAGTATTTAAATGCAGAGCAGTTGTAGCTGGTGCTATCCCAAGGTCTTGCAGATTTTTGCCTTTGTTTCTTTTTCATTTATAGGTGTGGGTTGTGTTTTTTTTTTTACTAGAGAATTTTTCATGTAGTTCAGGGTTGGAAAAGATTATTGGAAGTTTTATAGATGTAGGCAAATTAAATGTACAGATTTGATTTAAACTTTATGGTGTATTTTAGTTATGTTATGGTGTGTTTTATGTGGTGTTACAGATCAATGGATTGCATAAGGAACATTTTGATTAGGCCCTGTTCAAGGAAATATTTGACAGACCTTCATAGATGAAAGTTTTTCTTCTTTAACGGGATGTAAATTACTTTTATGATTGCAAGGTGGAAATGGATGTTTTTAATTTATAGGCACTAATCCAGTGCAGCTTAAAAGGGATTTTGATTATATATGTTCTCAAACTGTTTTTCTGTTTGCTTGCTTTTTTTTAAAGGAAACTCTTTCATTCTTGAAACTCTTTCATTCTTTTTTGTAGGTACAGCATGTTTTGCCATGTTGGGAAGAAATGAAATCCCAAACTGTTTCTATTGCATATTTATATATATATATATATATAATTTAATTTATATTATTAAAAATTTATAATATATATATAATATTCCAAACAAACATCACTTCTCCTTACCCTCCCCCAAGAAAAAATAGCACACAACAAATAAGCAAAGAACACCCCCTACACAAACATACACATTTCTTGGTTATTTGAGAATCTCTGAGCAACTTTAAATTATGGGCAAAGCATTAGAAGGAAAATAAAAATGGCAGCCTTTCTCTTTTTTTGACGCTACTGAAGATCAGAATTAATGTATTTCTGTTTGACCTCTTGCATGCTCTCTCTGGCCTCGCCTCCCTTGCCACTCCATTATCTGGGAAATTTATTCCCACCCATGTTTCTTCTAATGAGAGAATTCTAATCGTGGGCATATACAGCCTTGAATATAAATAGGATATGACTTAACATTTAGCACTCTCAAATAATTATGGCCATCATGTCACCTATTCTGTCTGTGTTGCAGCTGGCAACTAATGCTGCTGTTATTGCTGGAGATTGAAAATGATAGTAATAATTTTTGTTCACTGTGAACATGGCTCTGTATTTCGGCTGTTCTTTTCTTTCCTAAAACATGGAGCAGATGAAAGATGTGGCACAAGAGAATGAAGTGGGCACAAAGCCTCATTACTCTTTTCACACATCTTAGCTCCCAAATATTTTCTCATGGGGGTATTTTTGTCAGAATTTCAAAAGAATTGAAAAAAAAATCATGGAAACCCCCCCTCTGAAGGGAAAAATAATTTAAGTTGATTGCTTATAAACTGATCAACCTCTGGTATGTATTGTAGTATGACTATCTGTATTTGTGCAAATATAAATAGATTTATACGGTTTGTTACAGTTTAGACTAGATCTCATCAACATATGATATTTCAGGGCTGTTTTCTTTACAAGGTGATTGGCCAGAGGACAGTCCTATCAGTTTGCTTTGATTTAGGAAACAAACTAAATAGATGTGGGCACTATTTATCTTCTGAGAGAAGTTTCAATTAAATGCTTGTATGTATATTTTTCAACTAGATGAGGATGGTAGTCATCGATCTGAACAACTTTGGATAAATTTGATTGGAATGCTTTTGGACTCTATGGAGAAAGTCTACATAATTTAAGTGAACAGAGTTCAGGTCTAATTTGGAAACAAAATTGAGAATATCAAATCTTAGTTGTTTCCATTCTTTTTAAATAAATATACCTGTGCTAAGGTTTCGGTTCTTTCTCTTTTCAGTCTTCATTCCTATTCTGGTCTTTCCTCAGTAGGGCCGTTAAACACAACAACAGTGTTGTGATGTCTTTCTGGACCTGACTTGCGTGAATCTTTGTAAGTCTTCCAGCAGAAGAGATTTTCATGCTTTTTAAGATGTCTTTTAGCAAACAGGTGAATGGTGCATCCTTTATATACCTCAGGCACAATGGCTGTGAGACTAAAAATGTTTTGTTTTTAAATTCCTTTGTGGAAACATTCAGCTTGAACGTTATGCGTTTTTCAGTTAGCAATACTGCTTAATGCTTTTCTTGCCACTTTAAGGCATTTTTTATGGTGGGTTCACATAATGTGTTTTAAAATAAAAGGTAAGAGATTAAGAAATAGTCATCTAACCAAAAAATTAATGAAGTACATTTTTTTCTCCCTAATTACGGATCTAGATATTCCTATTACATTATGCTTTAGATGTAGTCCCAAAGCAGATCTTTGGTAATGTTGTATTTTTCACTTGTTTTTCAAGTTTCACAGAGAGAACTGCTTTGCTTGTTGCTGCACTGTTATCAGTAAAAATCAGATGAGTGTGACTTTAAGCAAAAAACAGAAACACAAAACCTTGCAGCCTGAGGTCTTTGAATCAACATGAACTTCATGTTGTTCAGCACTTAATAGCTTAGTGAAATGTAGTTTTGTGAATAAATTGTCATGAAGGCTTATACCATTTTCCTTGCTTGTGAAGCTGCTGTCCTACCCCCCAACACCCCCCCCCCCCCCCCCCCTTTTTTTTTTTCCTGTGATTGTCAGAATCAGTATTGTTTTAGGAAATAGAAGGGCTGTGCATGCACTATGTGTAGCTATGCTTCATCTCTCCTACATTGCATTGTACACCAGCTACAGAGATGTGCTGTTGTGGAACTGTTGCCTGATGACTGAATTGTGAACCTGTGTAATGATGTGAGACCTAACCAGTCAGGGGGCTCACAGTGGAGGAAGCACCATGGAGGGATACCCCACATCTTCCCCTGCCACAGCACTACTTTGCAGCATGGTGAAAAAACCCTGGGAGAGAGGCAGCCTCTCAGTTTGTTTGCCACATTATTTCCTGATATAAGCATGAGTAGACATTGCGTGCTAGGAAACTCCTCTTACACATTGAGATGTCAGACTTCCAAATCCTCTCGTGGTTTCTGACTTTAAGGGTCATCGGGAATATGTAGTAGGAAGTATTGCTTGTAGGGTGAGGCTCCTTTGCTCTGCATTTGTTTTGGTTTTGCCACTATAGGAGTTTGAAACAGGCTGGTTTTACTCCCATCCTTCTACTGCAGAGCTTTACAAATAGTGATGTATGTGTGCTTAGCATAAAACACGCATCCTTAACTTAATAGAGTGGTCTGTTTTTTGTTGTTTTTTTTTTTAGATTGTGACTTCAAAAAACTCCCTATGAAATATATTTATAGTGTCACAAAGTGTAAAAGAAGTAAAATCAAAATTGGAATTTGTCATTAAGCATCTTTTAGCATATGAATGTGGACTTCCAGGGCTTGGATGTAAGGTATGATCTCTGTGTAACTATTTTCAAACTCAGTTGGCAGAGAATTTGCACTACTTAGCAAATTTTGTAGGATTACTGTTGTATGACTGTTGCTTACCTAATTTCTGGTTTAGTATCCTCTTGCTATTGAACTGGAACTCTTACAAACCTCATTTGCTGAGGGATGCCTCAAAGCAAGTGAATTCCTCCCTCAAGGGAGCGGGGGAAGGAATTTAATCTCTTAGCTTTCTCCCTCCAACTGAATAACTTCCCAGCCGCTCTGGGCTTCACTCCCAGTCTCCCTTCAGTTTCATCCTTGAGGGATATGTTTGTCCTCAAGGCTCTTAACTTCAGTTAGCTAACATATGTTAAAGTAACTGTGAGGATAAGGCAGCTCAGTTTTGATCTGTGGTAGCATCTCATGTTCAGCCCTGGAATTCAGTGCACAAATTATTTCTTAATCTGAGTAAAAACTGAGTTTGCTCATCTTTAGTTCTATTTTATTTCAGTTTGTTTATCTCACATTGGAATACAGTTTTTGTTTTTTTTCAAATCCAGATATTTGTCCTCCTAAAGGAGCTATAATAATTTTTTTGCTCTCCTTATTGGATATTTAATCAGAAGTTTCTTCCACTTTGTGTCTTTAGTTCACTTCTGCTTCTATCCTGGAATGCTGTTCTGGGTTTGAATGCTTGCTGTGCTTCCCATTAAAAGGAGAAAGGAGACTGGGTCACTTCCAGCCTACAGCAAGCCTGTTAGGCCAGGATAATCTTCAGCATGGTCATTTTACCTACAGTGAACCATACTAGTAATCAGGCATGTCTGTGAAGTGGAGACTACAACTCATACTTTTATAACTGTATAACTGTATAAGTGTTGTTTTTTGGGGGTTGTTTTTCTATTTTCATGAGATAATGGAGCTCTGCATGAGTGAGTCTTAGTGCAAACAAGAAGATAGGCCATGTGTTTTCTTTAGAATAAATTTAAGTCAGGTGGTAATGGAGGCATTTAAATTGTGGTGTTTTTAAAAATTTTTTTATTTTGTGAGAAAGATGATGAGAGCTCATTTGCCTTCCAGTCTTTCAGCACTTATTCCATTCTTGTCTGGGTAATACTTGATTTAACTTTGAATTTTGCCTTACTGTAACAGAATGTTGCTTGAGATGCAAGAAGTACTAGACAGTCAGTCTGTTAAGTGGTCATGCAGTAAATGTTGAGTGACACAAGCTTTGTTTAATTCCTTTGTGGATCTCTACCCAAATAAAATGAAAGGTCCCTTTTATTTTTCTTTTTTTTCTGCCTTGCTTTTCCCACACAAATAATAGTTTTTTAGCTGGACTTTGAAGTTGCTCAACTACTTAGATTTGGATGCTTTGGTATAGGCAGCAGCTTGCTCACAGCCACCTTCTTGTTAAAACCCATTGCACACAGTTACAAAACAGGTCACCAATAACAAGTTGTGCACCCCTTGCTTCTTGCACACAAGTTGCTCTACTTTATAAATAGAACTGTACTGATAGATAGAACTTGGCCTGTCCTGTTGTCCTCTTATGCCAGTTATTTTGATTTAAAAATAGAACTGTCCTAGTAGATATGTATCAACGAGGTTGTGAAAGTTCACTTCTGGACACTACTGTAATTAAGCAGTAAGTTGCAGGGAGCAGTGTGTGTGTTCACATCGGGAACCTAAAGAGTTTTAAAGTACAATGGTATTAATGTCAGTTTTCAAGTAGCAGTGTGTTTCTAAGTGGTAACTTTGTTACCTCACTTTAGCTCATGAGGACATACCCAAATTCACAGATACACTTCCACAAAGAAATAATTTTTAATAAGTGTTATTTAAAACCAACCAAACTAACCAAGTTCAGTGGGCCTGGACTATATAGACAGCAGGCAGCAATTGTTACTCCTAATTGATCAAACTACGCCCTTGGCTGTAGCAGTACTGCTGTGTGCTTAAATATATGTGTTCTTTTTGAATGGTTGTGTTTCTTTAGCATATAGAGTCACAGAATTGCTCAGGTTGGTAAAGACCTTAAAGATCATCAAGTCCAACCACAACCTAACCATACTACTCTAACAACCCTCTGCTACATTGTTTTAATGTAATTAAATAATGTAATACATTTTAATGTAATTTTGAATTGGTATTGATCTTTTTTTCTTAATGTTATTCAAAGCTCACTTTGAAGTCTTCCTTGATTTCTTTTCCTTTTCAGAAATCTGTTGGTTTTTGGGTTTTTTGGTTGGTTGTTGTTTCTCAGATATTGTGCCTCAGCTGCAATTTAATATGCACAAGGAAGCAGATATTGAAGATCTTTCTTTTTTTCAAGCAGACCTATTTGACTTTTTCTCTCTCCGCTTCAATTACCTTAAGTATTCAGATGTATGGATTTACACGGAATATGCAGAGAGCTTGGGGATGGAAAAAGGTTTATTTGAATAACTTCTTCAGTATAATTTTAGAGGTGGTCTGATTTCAACTGTCATCAGATTTACTACCAGAGAGAAATTCTGTGGGCTTCACAGAGGAAGAAGGTTGAAAAGCACAATCTGAACATGTGCTTTTGTTATGGTTTTTTTGTGCTTAAAAGCCTTTCCTAGGAAATAGCTCTCAGATTACTGCAAAGTACTTTCCTATTTAATACTCAGTTTGTTCTGCTGAGTGGCTTTACTTAGAGTAAAAACTTAGCAAATCTGGAGGTAAGGAGGAAATGAAACAAAATTCATTAAAGGATCTAAATGTTGACATGTGAACGTTTACTTGAAATGGGATAAGATAGGTACGCCACGTTTCTTTCCAGCAGAGTTGCTATGGTTAGCTGTACGATATGGGGGATGAGGAGTGTGAGATCTTTCCCTACCTCTCAGAGCGAGTACCTTGTGACTGTAAAATTCCTGTATTTCTTCATTTGGATTTTTCCTTCTTGTTCTAAATACACACATTCAGGTGTGGTGGTTTTTTTGTTTTTTGTTGGTTTTTTTGTTTGTTTTTGTGGTTTTTTTTCTTGAGAATGAAAGAAAATGGAAGAAAAGGACAAATACAGAGAATTCTGAAACTAGAGGCCAGTGAGGTTATTGCTGCTTCAGAAGTAATTAAGTGCCCTGGAAGATAGGAACGGGATGTAATGATCCTAAAACCTAATAAACAAAGTCTCATCTCATGGATTGGACTAAAAGGTACACATCTGAATAACCACAGCTCAGCAGGGGTGTGGGGCATTTGTTGATCTGCATATGATGTGCTCAGTGAAAGGTTTAAATGCGTCAGCTTCTTGAGAGCTACCAGGCTGCTGAGGAAAGAGACCTTTTTACTCATTTCTGTTTATGCAGAAGCACGGTATTACTTGATGATCTTTTTTTTTGAAGAGGTGACTCCATAGGTATGCAATTAGCTGAGCATGTCACAAATTATAGATGCTTTAAATTAACTGGTCAATGTATTTTAACAAAGCTTTAACGTGTTTTTGTAAGACACTATTAAACTGTGTTTGAGGTAGGATGTGTAGGATGGTATGTTGAGTGTTTAAGCATTGTTTTAACCACTGTTAACCAGCAGAGAGCACTTCAGTTTATAACATAACATCTATTCTTTAAAAAAAAAAAAAAAAAGAAAAGAAAAGAAAAAGAAAATTGGGAGAGGCTGGAGTGTGTTTTTCTTTCTTTGAGACAGTCATTAAAAATCACATGTCTGGGAAAATCGAAGTCCTACCTTTGTTTATTATCAACTGTTTGCATTTTGTACATCATGCTGCTTAGTAAGTATAAATGTTATTGTATGTTAATGACATAAAGGAAATTTTAAGGGAAGTTCTATTAGTGGTCTCTGGATTTTGTTTATGGAAACTTTGCACCAGATGAGGTGCAGTTCCTCAAAAATATCCAGCTTGCCAGGCTGGTAGAGAGAATTATCCTAGTTTAGAGCCACAGGTTCAGCTGGCACTGGTTCATTTCCAGAGCATGCAAACAGTGAGCACCAGGACCTGTGGCTAATGTGGAAAACAGCCTCCATGTGATGGTGCTGTTGTGGTTGCTCACTGAAATTTAGTTGTGGTGACGAGGCAAGGAGAGGTAGAGTTGAGGCAAATGATGTTGTATATTGATACATTAAATATCATTTTTCTTTTTCTGTGATATGTACATTGGTTGTCATACTTCAGTAATGAGACTGAAGGGTGGGAAGGTGTGAGCAGATGGAAAAAGGAGAGTTCTAGTACTGATCTCAAAGCCCAAACCAAGCCTAAACTAATAGTGATTGTCACTTGGCACTTCTGATGTGACCAGAGTCCTCAGAAATGGGAAAATCGGTGTACTGTTAACTCAGCTCAGTGGTATGGCAGCAGTGGATGAGGCTGCTGCGTGATGTCTGATAACCCGTTTCATATTTCCCCCGGTCCCCTGCTACCCTCCCACCTATCTTGATGGAGGGGAGAGATTCTGAGAGAGTCAATATTGGAATCATGGATGCCGGAAGGAGAGGTATGTGGTAATGACATTAGTGCAGAGTCTCGTGAATCACTGCTGTCATGGCTGTTGCTAACACGTGAGTTAAGTGTAACATGGCATAATGGAGAGAATTATTATTATTGAAGTCTCTGACCTCTCTTGATTTTTTCCATTCTGTGGAGTAGGTCAGCGGTATGTGGAAACATGATCCGAAACCTGCCAGTCATGCACACACATGAGGCACGTAACGCTTCTGTGAAGGAGCTGCATTAGTAGAGAGACTACAAATCCTGTCATAGGAACAGGCATACAAGGGAGGAGCAAGCTCTCACAGGCAGGGATAGTTGTAAATATGTGTTTTGCTGTAATGCTGCTGCTGCTTTTATGAGATGAATAATTGATATTACAAATGTTGAGTTCCGAGTGGTAATTTGCAGCTTCTTTGGATGGTGATATGGAGCTGTTGGAAACGTAAACATCTCATCTAGCAATTTCTTCAGCAGTGTGTTGTGCCTTTTATTGTTTGAATCTGCCTGGGAGTGGCTTTAAGATCCAGTAACCTGATCTTTTATCACTCTCGGAGGCTTCCTTTTCTGGTATGCCCCGATGCATTCAACACATGTCGGTATTGTGCACGACCGGCAATCAGAGCGATTCGAGCTCACTTTCTCCGTCTGCAAGAAACAGCAAATCATCTGCTGGTGAATGCTTCTGACTTGTCAGCCGTCTGCAGCTAATTTCTGCCTGGCTCATCAACCCCATTTAAGAGATTGGAAGCGCTGTGGATGACCAAGCTAGGAAGTGTTCTCATGATCCTATCTCAGAAGTGAAGACTAGCTAAGAATGAGAATGCTTTCTCTTTTCTTTAGAGGAATCGCAGACTGTTTGATGTGAGAACACCCAGTTTCTCGCTGAGGAAAACAGCAAGGCTATGAGCAATTCAAGTCAGTGCAGGAGGAGCAGAGACTGGCTTTGAACAGCAGTTATTCCATTACTTGTCTGAGAAACGTCAGCAGATGGACTTTGGTTTCAGGGCTGTGAATATTTGCAGTGGCTTTGCATGTTGGAATACAAGCAGTGATTTCTTTTACTCCCTTTCCCCTGTATATTTACCTGCTGAAAAATGAGTGAGGAAGCAAAGGAGAAAAATGCTAAACCGGCTCACAGGAAAAAGAAAGGAAAAAAGGTAACTCCCTGTTTAGACACTCTGCTGTAATGGCTTGTTGGTTTCTTTTTCCCATTTTGTTTTTCCAGTCGTTTTGTGTTTTGAGCAGTTTGCTTCTGGATGTGGAGTGGCTTTGGATAATATACTTAGAATGAGGATGACTGTAGAATTGAGACGGTTTTGTTTATGCTGGATACTGATGGGTGTGTTCTCTGCTAGAATCAGTAATGCTGTCAGAACTCATTATTTTTTATTATATGAACATTCAAATGTTTAAATACATGATAATCATCGAATTTCAGTGTGGATGTAGTTTTCCTTCTGCATTCCAAACGTGGGATTAACAAGTAAACAGCATCCAAGCGAAGCCTTTTCCAAACAAGAGACCGATAATCAACATGTGCTCTTGTAAATGAATATGATAGGCATTGCTGAAGAAAGCAAGTTTTCCAAATAGTTGTTATTTTTAAAAAGTGGCACTTTAATCAACCTTATATATCGTGGGGGAAATGTTGTGGTTAAACCAAACTCTGGAATAAAATTCCATTTTCAGTGGAGCTAATTTATGTTATGCTTTAAGTTTTTTGCCTGAAACTGTACTTAGATGGATTGGATGTATTATTGCTTTTTGTGTTGCAGTTCTTGCTTTCCTGATACCCTTTGCATTTTCCTCCTTGTGTTTAGAAATGGGTGATTTTGTTGTGCCAGATTGCTAAACCCAGGAAGTTGACTTCTCCAGATTTTTTACTCATTATAAATATTAAGTCACTATATTAATTTATACTGTGAATTACCTAAAACTACTGTCAGAAAATGCATCTGGAATGTTGGTTATTGCTGTGGAGAATCTGTTCAGACTCCCACCCTTTATTTTCTGAATGTGCCTTCTTATCATATGAAAGTGTATGACAGCCTCATAGTTAATCCATTTTCTTGGTGAAGGATTTAATAAAGATGGTCAAAAATGCAAAGTAGATCAGATTGTCCGCTCTATCCTGCCAGAAATGGAAAGAGCAGCTTTGGAAAGGAAGCAGAGGGAAAAATACAATTTTAAAATGCTTTTAATGGTGAATTAGGATACCTTCCTGACATACCAAAAGCATCCATCAGGCATTGCTTCAGGGATAGAAGATATGTCTGCAACTAGATTCTGGGATGGTGTTTAGCTTTGAACATGTTAATATTTTTTTACTATATTTCAAAAACTATTTTATGGCGTTTATCAATCATTTGATAGTTCATAGCAAATTTTATTATTGTGTATAGATTTGTATTTCAGACAATAGCCAACAGAATGGTCTGGGCGGTTTAGGATGGTGCCAAGTTTGGAGTCTCACTTGTTGTTCCAGCAGTGGTTGGTGCTGGTTGTAACTTCACACTGTAAAAGGTGACGTTCCACCTGTGGGCAGGAGCTACAGCTGTCCTGTCCAAATCCACCCTCTACTGACTGGTATGGTGTCATTGCTCTGAAGGCAGGGAAAAAAAATGTCAGACTTGTTTACGTTTGTGAGTTATGGCTGTGAGCATTGAAGGCCAATGGCAAAATGATGCTTTGTGAGGTAATGGCAAAGCTTGCTGTATTGCCTCAAACCTTTGCTGCGTGAGCTGTAGCGAACATTAGTACATGACTGCAAGCCATTGCATTTCAGTGGGGAAGAGGCTAGAGGGGTTGTTCTACTGTTCTGTTTGATTTTTCATAATACTGATGGAATTGAGATTGTTGCTGGGTTATGCTGTATCAGGGTTAGGTGTGTCCCTCATGGCCACTGCACATCAAGCCTGCTTACGTGTCACTGTTAAACACAAGCTTGTGCCAGAATGTTCCCAATGGAAAAGAAACTGCTTTTTCTTTCTTATCCATTATTTAAAAACATCAACAAAAAAGCAGCAGCCATTTCTTCTGGTCCTGGCAGAAAATTTCCCTGCTTTTCACAATTCAATGGGGGAAACGGTTCAAATTTACTGTTTTGATTCCACAGAAGAATCTCTAGATGGCCACTGAAGAACTCTTAGTTAATTTGGGAACATTCTCCAAGAAGAATTTGATGAACAAATGTCATTAGTTGGCAGTATACTTCCAACTGTGATGAAAACTTGACTATTTGATTCCAGTGAGTTAAGCCACCTGCCCCTCCTAACAGTGTGTTATCCTGAAGTGGGTATTTCCATGGCCTTCTTGCTGTTCTATTCAGATAGTTGCCTTCTTGGCAGCTGTTTTCTCATATTTGTCATCTCCCTTATCTCCTATCTTATTGTTAGGGCTGGGTGGTGGCAAATCTTTCTTCTGTTCTTCAGCTGCTGAGGTGCTTGGTCGTATCCCATTTTCCTTTCATCAACTCCTGGTTTTCCTGTTCTTTTGCAATTTCTGAGCAGGACAGCAAGGAAATAAAGATGCAGAAAGAGCAGAAGATCACAATGGAAATGCCATGCAGTCTGCTAAAGGAAAACCACGCTCAGTAGTGTGCTCTGAATTGCAGAGTTCGATCACTTGGTGGAGAGTTCCACAAAAATAACCCTTAACCTGGGGAACAGTGTCTCACTTTTGAACAGTCATGCAGCAATTGTACATCTAGAACAGACTGGCAAAAGCGGATTGTTTTGGAAGTGCATTTAAAAAATCTCAGTCTAAACTGAGAGGATGGATATAAGCATATAGGGTGGCAATGCTGGGATTTATTTTGAAGGGTGGGCAATTAAGAAAGCGGAACATACTGCATTTAGCAGTGTAATAGTAAATGGGAATACAGCTTTCAAAGGATGATGAAAGTACCACATTAATATGTATTGCTGAGGTTATGCATAACAGGATTAACCCTGATGGAGTAGGAAGCCTAATTAGCTTCTTCTCCATTCCATCCATCAGTGTTCCTTTTGAGCAGCGGCCTCTTGCACTTGGGCATCAGTTGTCCTGCAGTTTCCAAGCACACTCTGACAGAGTCAGTGTTTTGAAGCTGTCAGCTTGAATCCCTGAGCGTTATGGAGTGGCTTTATCTTCTGTGTTTGTGTCATCACTTTTCAGTAGATTTTGGAATGTCAGTGGTAGAGGAGTATTGAACTCAGTTGTCACTAGAGATTTAAGACATGTTTTGATTTTTAACAAAAGAGAAGTGTTGTACTTTTCCCTTCTGCTTTGAACTACTAGTATGAAATTAACCATAAAAATGCTTGTGGTGCTCCGAAACTTCAAAAGGTAATCAAAAGTGCAGGAATAAGAAACAATTTGGACCATCTGAAAACTTCTGTAGTGTTGTAAGACAGTCTTCCATTTAATTTTACAGTCACCTGTTGACCATCATTCGGTTCTAAGTAGTGGGAAACTTCACATTAAACTCTCACACCTCAAATTTTACTAGAAATGTGTACTTTTGTTTGGGGAAATGTTTTGTTCTCTTTTTTTTATCACCCTCTCTAACATCTTCAGACAAACTGCACGATGGATGTTGACAGTGCAGCTCATGACACACAGCACAAATTGACCGTGGAAATTCTGAGCAAAAAATGTGTTTAAAAAAAGAAAGAAAAAAGGGGGGGAAAAAAAGTGCTTTCATTAATGCACAATTGTGAGATTTCGTGCTGATCTCTTAATCTCATTCTAGTGTAATTTGTTTTAATCCACCTCACTGCTTTATTAGACAGAAGTCAGTCACTGTGGTTTCTGATTTCAGCATTGTGTTCTATTGCTTTATGCAAGATACAGATATGACATACGGAGAGGAACAGGCTGCTTATGCAGCAGATTGAAAATCTGTGCTTGGTGTCAGAGAATATTTATGGTTGCCAGCGCTGTGATTTTGGATTAATGGGGGATTTGTCAAAATCCTTCTTTATTTTTTATTTTTATTAGTGTCAGCAGCTGAGGCTCACAGCACTAGGAATGAATCTGAGGTATCTGCCAAGGGTGTGTTAACTCTGGTGGTAACTCCAAAGTTTGACTTGGCAGAATGGGTGTCTATCTTCAGTGAGGAGTCTTGCAGTATTATACAGTGCTGAAAGTCTGAACGGCAGCAAAAATCTGAATAGGCTGCTCAGGGGCTGTGGAGTCTCCTTCTCTGGAGATGTTCGAGATCTGCCTGGATGTCTACCTGTGAGACCTGGTGTAGGGAACCTGCTTTGGCAGGGGAGTTGGACTCGATCTCTGGAGGTGCCTTCCAATGCCTATGATTCTGTGATGTCTTCACTAGGATGAGAAGCTGCAGGGGGCATTTTTATGGGGTAGAGGTCAAAAAGTCAAAAGTTCTCTTTGGTGTGGTGAACCATTAAAAAAATAATAATGGTATGGAAGAGGCTCTGGTGGAAACAAGATGAGATAGAATAATTAAGGTTGAAAAAGACTTCTAAGATCTAGTCCATCATCCTGTCACCACTGTACCCACTAACCATGTCTACGCATTTCTTCATCCTTTATAAGGAAGACCTATTTCTACTAAAATAACATCACAGACTTCAGAGAGGATATTTGGGGCTCTAGGTCTTGGGATTTCATCTTTCTTAGATCAAATGATTCTTCTGTGTATGTTCACAGTGGGACTTGTGGTGGTCACAACTCAGAACCAGTGAAGTCCTGACAAGATAAGAAATGGTGTGTTGTTTCTGAAGTGCATGGTGCTATCAAACTTTTTCCTTCAAAGTTGTTTCATTAGCAACTGAATCTACTGATTTGATTACTTAAACAGTGTTTATCTATGTTCAGTTCTTACATGCATGATTGCATAGGTTATTCACCACTTCTTAATCCCATTGGAGAAGTACTTTTTGCTAATGGTCAAGAAAGTGTTCATAGTAAACATTTCTAATTGTTGGTGGCTTTTAACTTATTCATTAACAAATTGCTTGGAGTGTAAGTTGGTTTCCAAATTTGGGTTGCTCCTGAAAAACTAAGAAATAAAGATCTTCAGTGTATGTAAGAGAACGCAAAAAGGTTTTGGAGGGAGCAAAATCTTTCAAATAATGTTTACCCTACGTTGTTAACTTTTGGTTTCTGCAGAAGATAAATTGTTCTCATAGACTCAAATCTGATTATATTGTGGTGGTCCTAAACCTTAATAAGTCAAAACATCCTGTGCTGAGAGTTTAATTCAGCAAGACGATAAACAGATTTGTTTTCACTGCACTTGCCAATTTCTACTTCAGGTTTTAATTTGTTTTTCTGATAGATTCTTAATCTCACATTTTCAGCAAATATACTGAAGAAAAAAATCAAAGAGCAAAAAACCCTCAGAGCTTTGGGAAAAGTACTCATTTGTACATCCAAGTAAGGAAGCCCAAGAGTAGTAGGAAGAATGATGTTCAATAATTATGATGGTGAACTGATCGGAAAAATCCCAAACAAATCATACACCACCAACAAAAACCCTTCATATTTTGAAATCCTGCTTTTCTGAATCAAAGTACATTTACATTTTCTTGACTTCAACAATTTGCTGAATTGCCCCCAGAAAATGTACTGGAAAATCACTATCATACACAGTAATAATGTTTTTACTCCCTTTCTATCAGACTGAAACAAAATAAAATGTATGATAGAAAGTTATGCACCATAATGGTATGTAAAGAATCATTTCACATATTCACTTTTCCTGGTATAAATGCTTTCTAGCTGACATTTACCTGGATCTAGGAGCTGCTGACTAATTCTTTGACTAATGCTACAGAAGTTGGTGAATGATGTTGAAATAAGTAGTTTATATCATAACTTAGTCAGTAGATGAATGAAAGAACTTGTAATCTGAGAAGAAATCACTTGGTTTTCTACCTTTTTTTTTTTTTTTTAATACTTGTAGTAGTAGAATATGAAAATTGAGGGAGATTCTTAGATAGGTTATATGATATGGGGTCATCCTGGAGTTTTTAGCTTGTGTTAAACATTATCTGTTCCCTTTAAAAGGGCTTAACCTCTAGGAGTTTATTGTAGACTATTCTTTCCACAAAAACTTTGTAATTGAGGAAAGGTAATGTAAAGATCAGCCAGTATCAAGCTCTAGTCACAGAAAAGGGGTGATAAGGACTGCCCAGGATGGAGGTTTGTAAATGGTCTGTTCTACCAGTGCCTGAAGTAGCATAGGATCATGTTGCATTTCCCATGGCTTAAAAGCTTAGATATTTTTGGTAGTTAAATGTTTTATTACTGTGTCGTCTTGCAGCTGGATATTTTCTTGTGGCTGAGATTTACTGCTCTGTGGCAGTTTTTGGTTACAGGCTTTTATCACAGTCCACCAAATTCTGCTTCACTTTGGGGATTTTTCCCTTGCTTGAATGAGTGAGTTTCCAGTTGCTATAGAATCAGGTGCTTCCTAGCATCACCTTCTGAGCCTGCCTTTCCCTTCTTTCATTTCGTTAAGTTTCTAAGCTGGTCCTTCCTTTGAATGATCTTGTTTGTCTCATCTTATGTCCTCCAGCAGAGGTGGTTTTTTTTTGTTTGTTTGTGGGGTTTTTTTTGTGTGTTTTTTTTTTTTTTTGTTTGTTTTTTCCTCCATCTTCTGAATGTTTTCAACCATATTATCACACAGAAGACTGAACTCCCTGTACCATGGTCTGATTCCCTGGTGGCCTGTCCTGGGTGCAGTGTATTAGAGCACAAATGCAACAGGCAGCGCTCAGGGATGGGTCACCTGTGGGCCCCTTCTGGTGCTTGGCACCTCAACTGGAGAACTTCCAGTCCTTCCTGTTCCTACCTGAACACTTGCAGTGCAGGTCACATTGTTTCTGTCTACAGGCAATTATTTTATGTACATTTAGGTTACAGTTAGATTAGATTAGAGAAAGTGGGTGTGAACTATCAGACTCAATGGATGAGCTTCAGTTACATGCTACACTTTTGCAATCATCAGTAGGAAGTGATATAGTGTTTTTGTTTTTCAGCAGTCTATATATTAAACCAGTGCATAAACTTCAGCTTGCTTCAGCTTCAACTCATGTCAAATGGACATTTTTTCATGTCCCTTTGAACCAAAGAAACCCTGTGGTTATGAAGGATTTCCCTTTTCTAAAGTATGTGACTAATGCAATTATAAAATTCAGTAGGTCTTAACAACAGCATTTAGGTGGGTGTGCCAGGTGTTGAGGTACTTGCCACACTTATGTCTCCAGAATGAAAAATGTTTTCACTCTGTGAGTTATGGGTTGGGAAAAGTAAATGATATCTGGCTATTGTCCTTCCAAACAAAAAAGCCTGGATATCTGTATAGTCCTTACTGGTCATGGTCTCATTACTTGGTTTGTTAAGCTTCCTTCTACTTTCTGCAGAGGTGATAGTGGGTCCTGCAGCTTTCTTTCTCCTCTGGCTATCACTGGCCAGGAGTAAGGACAGTACTGCAGTTTTAGGGTCTAGAGGGCCAATGCACTGCAGGAGAAAACTGGCTCCATCACTTTTTTGATGTAATGAAGAGGTATGATTTCCCCTGTAGGCAATTTACAATTTTAATCTTTTTAAAAGTATTTTGGAAACTTCGTTTTGGAAAACTCATTGAAACCTTTGGACTACTATATTATGTCCAGATGACAGGTCTTCCACTTACCAAAAAACTTCATGCTTTAGCTCTTAATGCTGTAGAAAGCATTTTATTAAGCTTGTAAGTGCTAGGTCCTTATTTCAAATGATGATCCATTTGCCATCTGGTCAAATAGAAAATATGATGAGTTCTCCTTGGTCCCTCTCGGGTTTTATATCAACCAACTGAAAGTATTTGCTGGTTAAAATGAAGTGGGCGCAAGTTTGGTACCTTGTCATTCCCAAAGAAGTATGGGCAAATTCTGCTTTACTCCTTTAACGCTGAAGACATGAGTTAGCTGAATGGAAACAAATGGGATATTTTATTTACCATTTCTTTGATATGTAATATGTACAGTGTCTTGTTACATCTCAATGAAATGCATAGCTAATACCTTTAAGACACTTTAAATTAGGTGTCACTGTCATTTCAGGTTTGTGCCTACAAGACATTCTGGTTGCTGAGAGTTCTCTTTAGCACATCAGCAAACTGTGAATATAAGCAAGGATCGACTTGAATACTTTTTATTAAGTCATTATTTTGTGAAAGGGAATGGCATGAAGCAACTGAATGTTCCATGTTATTCACTAGTGCTTCATAGTGTTGTTTAAAACTGCCATTTGGGGCAGGGGAGGGTAATCAGTTTTACGTGGTATTTGTTATACAGCTGTGTACTGCTATCTCATGTTTTTAGTTTGAGGCAAGGCTACTGTAATATCAAAATTAACGGAATTCTGCAAGCTGTGTTCCTCCTATTTTTGGTTATTGTTATGGAATTATGTTGTTCCCCCCTTAATGAAATAAAAACAAAAAACAAAACAAACAAACAAACAAACAAAAACAAAAAAACCCCAGGAACTAAAACCACCACAAACAGCTTGTCTTTATTAGCATGTGTTTATGTAACTTCCTTTAATGGCATCTTCATGGAGGCCCTCTTAATGAAGGGATGGGATGGTTGATATTTTTAATCAAAGTTGCCTCATGTAATTCTGATTGTTGGTTTCTACATGAGAAAGTAAGAATGTTTCTAAAGAGATCCTGAACAAGTTGGTTTGACAGTCTTGTGAAGATGCTTCTTATCTCAGTGATTCAAGTGCTACGTGAATTTTTAATTCTCTTGGGCTGAGAGTGGGTGGGGAATGGGAGGACCTGGCTGAACAGGAGGTGGCAGAAATGGGATTTTCAGAACTGTCCAGGGTTGCATTTCCATGGTTGGGTGCACAAACAGGACATCACATAATCTGACGCTGTTTAGTTTTTTCCATATTCAGCTGGCTTTTAATTCTTTTCCCCATCTACCTTTGGCTGGGTACATGCTTGGCCTTGTTCATATACAAAGAATATGTAGCTATCCTGATACTGGGGGCTATAAGATTAAGGATTTGCTCCAGGATGGAGTTGTAGGAGAAAGCCTTAGTGAACAGAGCAGTGTCAATTTAGTTTGCTAACTGAAAATGTATTATTGAAGAAGGTCTGCGTAATTCTGGCAGCAGGTTGCACTTATACTATATTGAATTGGACAGATATGTTCTGGAGAAAGGCTTCATTTAATTTTCTTTTATATTAAAAAAAATCTAAAGGTGAAGGTGCCAGTCCTCCCTAAACCACAGTGGAATCCAGCTGTATCACTTAGCTAAGCACCACAGTTGCTAAGCTTTTGTTTGGAACAGAGGGGTTTCTTATATCATAATTATTATTTTTCTTACTAACATTCAATTCTTGAATAAGCTTAGTTTGGAACATCTCATGCTCTTCCTATGTCTTTTGTTACATAACTTTTTTGCTTCTTTTCTGGGTGAATCAATGAACTGATGAGTATCAGACAACTGAAGTAACAAACCTCTTCCTTCAGTACTGCTTATGTTGCACTGTGCCTCTTCTCATTAAATCCCTTTTCACACCAGTTGCACGAGGCAACTGGCATTTCCTTGCAGCCTGGTAAGGGATCATTGTCAGTAGAAACATTACCTGAGGTAGTTTTGAAAGGGAAAAACAGGAATATATATTTCCTGGGCATGAATATGGTACCTTTATTTTCAGCTAGGAGAGTCATTTTGAAAGATTAGCAGATATCTAAATGTGTCTTATTAATGGGACAGCTCTGGAGGAAAATATAGATTTATGTTATTTTGAAATATATGTACAGAATTTATAAAGATGTTTCTGTTGTTTCTTTAAGAAGAGATCAGAAGTAAGGTGAGGATTAGTAACTCTAGTGATAGTTCCAAGTAACGGAGAACAGACAACTACTGTCTACAACAAGGATGTTCCATCTCCACCAATTACTGTTTGTTAGCTAATCTAAAACTGCCGGTTTAGCTGAGGAAGGCAGAGGCAGAAAGATGAAAAGAATGGTGAGGATCTTACTACTTTTGGTAATACAAGCAAAATATTTGAGAGAAGATTCAAAGCAGCCATAGTAAGCCTAGATTAAATAAGGTCTTCAGGGTTGTGTTCTTAAAGCGCTTTTCAGCAGCCAGCTGTATTTTAGATGTACAATACAAAGGAGTTACTCTAAAATCATGACAATTGTAAGGTGTTTAATAATTTAAAGATTTAGTAATGCAATAAGATCAATAACTTAGTAACTCAATAGATGAAAGTATCTAGTGATCAACTTCTGGCAGTGAAAATGAAATCAAACAAGGTATCTGGATGTTCTTGGGTATTGATGAAACTACAGAACAATGAAGTGTTGTATCTACAGTAGGGTCTGTAGGAGCTATTTGCCTGAAAACAGAGCTTGCAAAAGTATAATAACAGCACAAAGCATTCTCATTTATGATGCTATTTAACTGAAATTGAAGTCAAAATCTAAGGCTGAGTCTGTTCAGGATAACACTTAATGTTACTTCCCTTGATGCTTTTAGGAGTGTAATGAATTCGGGAATCACAACCTTTGTTTTTACTCTGCTCTGAGATATGCTATATGAGTGGTCATATGTAGCCACATCAGTGGCAGCCTAACCAGCCTATTAGCATTGCTGTATCACTGGCAAATTACTATTTCAGGGGAGAACTTTGTAGTTTTGGTTTTATATCAAGTAATCTGCCAGGAAACAGAAAAAAAAAAATCTTTCAGACAAAGCATTTGAAATTTTCTTTAGGAAGTTCTAAGTCTTAGCAATATGAGTCTATTTGTGTTGAGCTAGCAATTGGGTAAAATAATCCCAGCTGCTAGATTATGTGGGATGAAGACTACTTCTGCTATGCCCCCTAGTGTTTCATTTAAGAAAAAAACAACGAAACAGCTAAATTTCATTGTTTCTATCTTAATAGTTCCTCTGAATCTTTTTTTCTTACCACAGGATCTAGAATAGCCTGAGTTGGTAGGGACCCATCAAAATCATTGACTTCAACTCCTGTCTCCACACAGGATCTGCCCAGGGAGGTTGTGGATGCCCCATTCCTGGAGGTGTTCAAGGCCAAGTTGGACGGGGCCCTGGGCAACCTGATCTAGTAAAAGTGGAAGTTTGGTGGCCCTGCCAAACAGGGGGGTTGGAGCTTCATGATCCTTGAGGTCCCTTCCAACCCAGGTCATTCTGTGATCTCCAAGAATTCAAACTGTGTTTCAGTGAGCGTAGTCCACTTCTTTTTATCTCTAAGTCTGGCTGCGCAATAAGAGCCCATGCCTACAAATATTCAGTTTACTTCATACTTCCAGATCATCTTTCTTGCACCTATAGCTGGACTTAATACAAGATCCTCCTCTCCCTGTCTACTCCATTCCTTTGCATTACACAGATGTATATATTTTTAAGACATTAATAATATGAAAATCTGTAGTTCCATTAAATAAAAAGTTGTTTGGAATGAAATAGTTTCCTCTGGGCTGTACATCTAGCCTTTCTAAATATTCAGATTGCTCACAATTCCATATGTATGTGTTGGTCACAGTAAAAAATTGAAAACAAAATCAAGATGCTGCTCATGACTCTGACTTCTTTCCTCCCACTTCTTCATGAATACATTTTTAAGGAAAATCCTTTGTGGCAAAAGTGACCCCAGTGTCAGGGTCAGGTTGGAGAGGCAGTCAGCAGCTCTTTGCAATGGCCTTGACAGGAAAAGCTTCTGTGGATGCAGCATCACACTATTCCCTGTAGTGGAAGATCTGAGTGATAGGGCAGCACAGGGTTGTTTTTATCAGGAGATAGAAAAGAAAGATGTACACACATGTAATTGTAAACTGCAGCTAAATATAGCTTATTTACTGGAAATTATATTGTAAGGAACCTATTTATTTGACACTGATGGACTACTTTAAATGCATACCAACAAGTATCTGTGGCCATAAGTGAGGGGGTACTAATAATCAAGACAGGCAAACTGGCTGTCTATAAAAAGTTTGGTTCTAATCTGAAATAGCACAAGAGGGGATATGCCACTTCGTGTTTTGGCAGACCATGCAGCACTGGAGGGGCAATGCTTCTCTGACCTGCAGCGTTGCTGGCTGCAGCTACAGCCATTGTCAAGGACAGTGGAAAAGTGAAGGACAAACCAGCCACCTTTCAGAGATTCCATAGTTTATTAAAGCTACTCCTAAGCACTTTAATAGTGACTTTTTTTTTCTATAGCAGGTGATTCTGAGGCAAGGGGGAGAGGAGGAAAAGTTGGGGAGGATAGGGAAAGATAATGGGATAGGGTTTGGGTTTTCATCATGGGAGTAAGATGTGGTAGGAGGACAACAGCCCTCTCTTCTCAGTGTCCACTTTAATGCTTTGTTACTGTGTTTCCTTCATAGGTCCTGCATATACTCTTAGCTCTACCATTTACTTGATAGTATACGTCTTGGAAAGGGTGTGAATGAAGTATGGTCAATATATGCCTTGTCCCCTTTTCCTCAATTTTATCTTAGACAACAGTAGATCTGCCAGATTAGTTTACTGTGTTATAATATTCTAATTTATTTTTTTAAGGTGCCATGGTAATAGTAACGGATTCAGGAATAAATACGTTGTATCTTAAATTTTTCTTCTTACCTTTTGAAATTACTGTGAGTATGCTGAAAAATCAAAATGAAAAGTTCCCAACTGGTCCTAGTTATAGTGGTCTCGATTTGCCCTTTTTCATCTTGTCCAAGTCCTTGTAGAGGGTTCTAAAAGGAGAGCAAATTTTAGTTGACAACAGATCTACTTAGTTACTAATGTCAGCATTTCTTCTTTTCAGTCTTTCGGTAAGGATGCCGTGTTTTGTTTTTCAGTTAATTTCATTGTCCAGATGGCTCCAAAGGCATTACTTTTTTTACTTTCATTTTTATCTTTAAGCTTTTCAAATTTGGCCTGAGTGTCCTTAGAAGTGGTGTGATGACTGATACATAATGTTAATGGAAAACTTACCAATACATTGAAACTTGAGTGTGTTTGATTCTAACTTTCCTGCTCGCTTTTCCTAGTAGGTATCTTTGCCGCCTGAGATATTTTTAATCATTAGAGACTGACCTATTTTGTCAATGCTGAACCACATGTAAAAGGTTAAAACTTTTAAGATTATTTTGCAATTATTATATATTATATATTATTTTGCATCTGTGGTGGGAAGTGTTCACCTGGCTGGTTTTTTTTTGGTAGCTCATAGATGGAATTGTGAAATAATCTCGGTGTGTGTTGTGATTTTGAAGTGACTGTTTAAAAATCAAATTGAAGTTTTGCTATTTCAAGGGTTTACTGAGAAAAGATCAGCTCTGTTACGTTGTGTCCTTCAAAACAAAAAAGCAAAACTGTCCATCTCTGTATTAGGTTGGTGAAGAGAAGACAACAGTATGGACGCTATTTCTTTTTCCCCTGCTGAAATGAAAGGACAATAATACTGATTTTTCTGGAAGGAAAATGAATATATTTTTTTGAACAGAGGAGTTTATACTTGTGACTGAATCAGAAATTTGTTTGTACCTTTTTCAGATGCTCTTCTGGAGTTGGATAGAAAGGGCATTCAGATACACACGTAATATTTGGGTATCTGTATAGTCTGTCTAATGAGTGCTGGAAAGGTGAGGGCAAAAAGTAGAATATTTGAGCTCGTATTTTCATGCTGCTCTTTAATTGTAACTTAATCTAGACAATAAATAGGCAGTAATACATTGCCTGTAAAATACGGCTTGGGGGCCTTATGTCAAGTGCATTTACTTTTTTGACTTACGATGTTTGCCACTTCTGCTTGAAGCCATTTCACAGCTGGGAGGCACAGGACTCATTCTAAAATAGGCAACAAAATGGTAATCGTGAGGGTTAGAGTCATTATGCAAAATGTTGAAAGCCAGAACCAAGCAAACAAAACGCATCACACGCAACCATTAACTACTGCTTAAAACTTTAAAAAGTCAAGATTTTAAGATTTCTGGTGAAACATGGCTAGACAATAATTATTCCAAAGGCTACCTTCAAATGAGATGGGGTAGAATACCCTAGTTGAAAGTATTAGTTTTCAAAACAGGATGTATGAATTTTGCCCCTATAAAACTAGTGTAATTGAATGCTAAAATAAGTGTGTTTAATTTAGTCTCTTAAAAGGGATTTGTATTGAATATATATTTGTGTAAAGCCAAAATGTTCAGAAAGCAAACTAGAAGCAGAGATTATGGAGTTTCCAAGTGTTAGCACTCAGCAGCTTCACTAGAGAGTGGGAGTTGCTTGTCTGTTCAGCAGTTTTAAAATCAGGCTACTTACTTCACCCAAGATAGCCCATGTAGTTTGTTAAATTCATCACAGCCCAGTTTTGTGAATGACTATTACAATGCTGGTACACCATTCTTTCCATTCATAATGCTAGGCAAACTGCTGAGTGCATGCACGGGTAAATCCAACAAAACTAGGAATGGAGTTAAAATTAGAATGTGGGGAAAGGAGGAGAGAAAGTAGCTATTTGGGACATATTTTCACTTTATTTCAGAAAACGTGTGATACTTCCATCTGCAGCGAAGCAGTATCTGTTCTTAGTCTGTTGGGAAGGGCATGACTGAATGTTCTGTTGAGCCTCTTCTCAAGGCAGCTTCTATCTATGCAGTAACCTCTCCCCATACTTGGTAGTGTCAGTGGCATGTGTAATAAGTTGAATCAAGATCTCTGCTGTAGTTAGTCACGTACAGAACAGGAGAGGCTGAAAGAATCAGTTGCAGTGTTGGCTTGATCTTTTCAGGAATTTTACATTTATTTATTTATTTTTAAGTATTCTGTCATTACTGCAAGGTTGTCTTGCAAATTTTTAACTTTTCATCTCGCTGCAGGTCTGTATTTCAGCAGAAAATATCTTAGAGAGCTGGATATGTAAGTGCATCAATGAAGTGTATTTTTAAAAAGCCACAGGAGTAAGAATTCAGTATCTGAACTATTTCTACTTTATAACTGTGGCGCTGAATGTACAGTGAAGTGAAACAGGAAAAAATGAAAGCACTTGATTCTGCAGGTTAATTGGGGAGTAAGGATGTAAGTGGCCACTTCATTCAGAACCATACAGAAAAGAATAGCCTTTTGCATTTTTTAAAATTGTGTTTTCTAATTAAATGATATTAATGAAGATGCTGCATTAATGACAGTTGTGAATGATTCTGTAGTTTATAGTGAGAGTGGTAAGGGTTGTTAGTAATAAGTGGGGGGCAAGTTCAACCCTAGTTGCATTGCAGTCTTTTCCCTAGCATTGGTGTTTGAAACGATGCCATTTTGTGCAGAGCTACTTGTAACTGTTGTACTGTGAAGATGATGCTATGAGAAAGCATTTGAGGAGCATTCCCATTGCTCTTGGTGAGACTGGGATAGTGGTAAACTACTGGGGTTGAAGAAACATTGTATGAGCAGGAGAACCCAGGCCCATGGGTCACATGCTAGCCATTGGCAGAGCATAGGAGTCCACGTCACTCTGTGTATGATGAGCCAGACAAGCTGTGCTATGCTACTGATCTGGATCAAACTTTGAGGGGAGCAAGTAGAGAAGTCCTGGCTACTTTCCTGGTTAAACAGATTGCATTTTCCACATGATAGGTATGTGGAATAGCCGTGTGAAGTACTAGCAGGTGCTCAGTTCTCATGGCTGGACAGCAGTTATCAAGAGCTAGATATTAGTGTGTTGTAGAATTGAGACCATCTTGAAATTTTATGTAATCTGATTCATTTTATCCTTGGAACTTGCACGCTGTGTTGGGATTTTTAAATAACCTTTGTTGGTTTTTTTTTTCTTCATTAAGTTAATGCATATTAATTCATCGCAGAATGAATCATATCTTGATTCACGTTGTGCACTGCTTGGATTTAGTCACTAGTGCAGAAATTAAAGTGGTCCAAAAAGTAAGTAAATGACATCTTATTCACTCAGTACTATTATTATGCACTTCTTCTAAGGTCAGGCTTTCATATAATAATAGTAAGATACAAATAAACGCATCATTCTTCTACTCCTTTAACACCAAAGGAAGAATGAATATCAGTGAAAAGAAGCGCAGAGCTTTTATATTATTCTAATTGTGATTCAACATTAGATAGGCAAGATGTCTTTGCTTTACTTCTTAGGGAAACAACAATAAATGTGGGGTGGTGTGGATGCCTGGATTTCAGACCTTCAGTCTTCCCAAAGAAGTGTGTTCTTCATTAAAATCAGTGGACTGAGAGGGAAGCGTGGAAACACAGAGCCCTCACTCACTGCCTCTCACTATTGTTTGCCACAGTAATGCAGTACCAAATCCCACATTTACTTGACTGTCATTCTTTCTTTCCTATAAGTGAAATGTGACTATTGTGCCAGCATGAAAGTGGTTTTAATATCCACATACTATAGAATAGCTTTAGATGATTGTATGCTTTTGGAAATGTATATCCTGTATAATTAAGATGCCAAATCTAGTGTTTCTATCTTCTAGCTGTGTATGCTAGAATTTCAAGCTATTGTTGCTCATAGGTTTCTAAGGTCTGTGGGACATTCGCACTTCATCCGAATGGAACAGAGCCTGCTAACAAGCTTGTGCCTGCAAAAAAGAAAAAAAAAAAACAAAAAAAACAAAAACCAATTTGAGATGTAATAATGTAGTCAATGATTATTTTGGGGTTGTTGGGATGAGAGAGAAGAGGAAATTCGGGGCATTTACCTTAAAAGTGGGTTGTCATCTAAATCTGGAATGCTTTTGCTTCTTTTTCTATATTTACTGCAGTGAAAAGCAGATACATACTGTTTCCAAATCTGTATATGCCATTCTTTTCCTTTGTACTTGTGATGAATGGATATCAGTGGCTACCAAATGTGCGTGGTGTATGAGGACTGGCATAGTAGCATTTGCTGCCCCAATTGCGGGGGGAGATTCTAAAACAAGGTCTTAAAAACAGACAAGATCCTGTGAGAATGGCAGGATGTGACAGATTATATTGTCTTTCAGTTCAAGCCATGTTTTGAAGTTTTAGGTACCTGAAAATCAAGGTTTTTTTCCTAATATTTGCTTAACATTCACTAAAAGTATTCATGTCCAGTTTGTAGTTTGTATACTGTTTATTTGAAATTGCTAGAGACACTGAAATGCTTTTTGCAACTATTAACCTGCAGTATTTATTTGTTTTCGTATCTGAGCTATTTATTGAAGTTAAAAGTGAGAATTCAGGAACTGCTAGGAATATAGAAACAACCATTCACTGCAGGTTGAGAAACCTGTGGTTTTCTATAACCACCCAGGAAGTGGTAGCTCGCTTACAGCCAGGACCTCTTCTGACCTGTAAACATGATATGTGGCTGTGTAACAACAGTGAATTTAAACTCAGCTGATGGTTCATCCGGTGGGGATTTAAATTTTTGACTTATATCCAACACTTCCGTTGCTTCACAGGGGGGGGCAAGGTTGCCTGTCTCGGACAGACTGTACTGAAAGGTGGAAACTACTGCAAAAACTCAGTCACTCCTTCCAGGTGTTATATCTAACTGCATACCAGTGGTTCTTGTACATCTAAATACTGTCAAGTGATTTGATAGCTTTGGGAAATTACATGAGTTCTGTACTCACACATCTTTAATTAGCATTATTATATATTATTTTTATTCTTAAAGCATTTATATAATTATGACTGTTTTGAAACTGCACACCTGAGGACTTTTGAAAATGACTGGTTAAGCAATGCACAAAGTGGCTTTTAATATTACATGTCTCTGGAGCCCCTAAGACAATTTTGGTTAACTAGGGGAACCTTGTTTGATTTTAGCTAGAACATGTACGTATCTCTACAGAACAAATGATTGGCACTTCACTAATTTTAAGTAATTTAAATAATTATAGCAAGCAAATTTGTTCAGTAGCGTGATCTGTTGCCAGGATGAGCATTAGCACTAATGGCCATCTCAGCAAAATCTTCTGTGGCAGTACAAAATGGCAGGGCTGGCAGCCCGTTTTGTGATGAATTGCATTGTGAAATATTATGTGGTCTGGATAGTTACGGAGCTGCAAGGTACGTTTCACTCCAGTTTAAATTTAAGAATCAAACCCCAGGCCTGTAAAAACAAACAAAATCAAATCAACAACAACAAAACAACCAAAATCAAACAACAAAAAAAAACCCACTAGCTGTATCTCTAAAAATTATTGTAGACCTTTATGCAGATGTTCCAAATTGAAGTTGCATACCTACATAGAGCTACAACCTCAGCTGTGATCAGACACGATGTGGCTGGAGGGGCTTAGCATTGCTCAACCTTTGGCATGTCCTTTCCAATGCACAAGAATTCTCACCTGCTGTAACGGCCAGGAAGCCTGATGATAGTTCCTGCTATTTCCTCTCCTTCTGCACCCAAAAAGGTGATCTTCGGTGACACTTTTATGCTTCATAGCACCGGCTTGTTGCACAGCTGTTAGTGTACATCCTCACATTTACCAGTGTTAGTATAGCCAAAGAACAGTACATAGAAAATAATGTGGTGGCTGTTTTGGTTGGATATTTGGTTGGTTTTGTAGGAATTTAAGGTATGGTGCAGGAGCAAATATCTCAAAGCCTGGCCCCTTTGATGCAGCAGTATCAGCGAAATAATTTGCATGATGTATGCTGGAGGGTGTGATTGAAGCCTGACCTTCTAGAAGGAGTGAGTTCAGCTGAGGGTACAAACACTGTTCTCTGCTCGGCTTCTTAAAGCTTGAAAAGAAAAAAGAATTCAGAACTGTATTCATTCATGTATTCATTGCGATTTATCAGTTTATTTTGACTACTGATTGATACTGATATAAAACCTTTGAGGAGTTGTATTACAGTGTTATACTTAAATGTAAACAAAATTTCAATAGTGTTATTATTTACAAAAAAAACCCTTATTATATACAAATGCACAAATATGAATGGATATGTGAGGGAATGGGAGATGTATTTTATTTAAGAAGCTATTCTGTCTATTAAGAGACATCTGTAGAAGGCGGCCTTTAAAAAATGTGTGAGTATCCAACCCTCTCCTTTGCTCTGTATGGAAAGATATTTTTTCATGCCTTGGAAGAGAAGACCTTTACCCAAGTGCAAAATTAATTGCTACAGAAATGGAGGAAAACATTTTCAAATGCATATGCTATGTCTAATAGATACAGGCATTTTTGCTCTGTTGTGGATGCCTGTAGCACATCAGTCTCTTTAAATCTTCAAGCAGACTGTTTAAAATTTCGTAGGATCATTTACAAGTAGTAATGATATTAATCTATTCATATCCTCTTTCCTCACTTCCTTTGCTTTACAGTGTAAGCCCCTTAATATAGATTGACTGGAGAAGAACAAATTTGTCCTTCTTGCTGTCTGACTGAAGTGCACTGTGACTGGAGAGCAGGGCTATTGGGGGAAGGATGACCTAATATACTGCAGGCAGGAAGCAGAGCTGATGAGTCTGCTTTGGGGATGCCATTACAGGGTGTGACTGGAGCTGTGCAAATCTACAAAGAAAGGTTCTTTCTAGTAGAAATAGAGAGAAGTGTATGGAAGGGGGAAAAGTAATCTGAGAATACGTTCATCAATGTTTGATTACATATTAATGTGAGCACATAATTCCCACTGGGGAATTAACAGGGATCTTCCCTTTTATTCTGACTTCCCTAATTTAGTAATGGCATATTTTCTCTGCATGTTAACTTCTGTGTGTGAGCAGACCAGAACAGTCCATGCAGCAGGCATGACAACAACTTCTCTCAATGTAGTATGGAAATTTTGTGCTTAATCCACTACCTGCTGATTCAGGATAGAAACCTGAACTAAAATCAGCTTTTATCTAGTGATCTGGGACACACTTGTGTTCAATTGCTTTCACAGAGAAGAAACAGAGAATATACTTTTCTCAAAGCTTTATAGGTCTGGAGGTGCAGTTGTAATAACCAAAGAGAGATAATGAACGTAGAGTGTCTACTCTTATGATCCTTTTCCAGAGGAATTATTTGGTAAATTCAGACTGCATTTGTAATACACTGGACTGAAAACATCATTTGAAGTAAAGCTTGTTTGTGTTGGGTAGATTGTTGCAAAAATTATTTCCTGCAACATTACATATACGATTTTACTCCATTTGTGGACACAAGTATATTCAATATTATTTTGTTAAGCATTGAAAACAAACAAAAGAGCGCTCAAATAGGGTAATTGAAGAAAAGTTGACTAAAACCAAGCTTGGTTTGATGTGATTTTTTCAAATTAATTTTTGCAGCCATAGATTTTGCAACAATTATCTGAGTTTAACTGTTGCAGCCCTTATGTATGTAGCTTGCCTTCTTTAGTCTGGTAGGGCTCATCTGTTCTCTGAAAATTGAATCTTCAGACAGAGCAGCAGAAGCAGAAAGGCTAAAGTAGTAGGGAAGAGATAGTTAATGGTCTAATAATCAAAGGAAGTAGGACTGGCCAGAGGACAATGATCAGCAAAGAGAAGCTTAGAGGTGGTGTAGCAGCAGTAAAAACAATGCAGTCTGAAAAGGAAAAGAGGAGTAAAGTAGCACAGAACACTAAAAAAAGGCTTAAAACAATCAGCAAGCTTGCATCCTCCCTATATTCATGCAAAATGAAGGATACCAGTTGCTATCTTGCAAGTGAATAGTGTCCATCCTTTACAGGATTTAGTCTTTTTCTGTTACAGTGTTGGAAAGTTGCCACTGACAAAATATCTCTGTACTGCTGCAATGAGATGCACATGTTGCTGCCTTCGACTTCAAACTACTCAGTGTAATTGGAGCAACACCGTAAATAATGGCCAGAAATACCAACTTTCTGTTTTTTACTTTAATTCTCCACAGTTTCAGTTCACTTGATTTGTCTGCACTGTTGGGTCTTGAGTAGCTCAGAGTTGCTGTAGTACTGCTTGTGTCATTGCCAATCACAAAGGAGGGAATAAACCCAAGAAAGCTCAGTTTGTAGCCGCCTGCCATAACATCTGAAATGCCTTTGCTCACATACAATATAACCAAACAACAGAGATGACCTCTGTTTGACAGGATAATGCAGAACATTGTAGGTGATGGATTTCAGAGCATGTAGTGGAGTTGTTCCTTATACTTGGGGTATCTGAATCAAATGTCATCATGTGTGGTCTACTGGTATAGCAGAAATGCTAAGTCATGGCCTGGACCTGCGATTGAGCACCTGGTGGGAAGGCAGGGCTGACCCATGGGAGCTCAGGTGCATGCAATGCAGATGAATGATTGGAAGGGATGGAACCAGGATCTACCCCTTCCCAGACTTCATTGAAGGGTTGGGAGTGGAGGTGATGGCATCTTGCTGGAGATTCCAGCCTCCCTGAGACCTTCTGAAGGTAAGCAGCTTTTTTCTTTTATTTCTGTGTCCATATCTGTTGCATTTGGGCAAACTCTCGCTTGCTGCAGCCTGGGACCTTGTTGTTCTGCTATCATTGCTGTGCTTTCTGTGGTGTTATAACTGTTCTCAAAGTAAAGGAATACAGTATAGAGGCTATTTACATTTCTGTGATACTCAAGTAGTAGGGGTGGTCCTCATAGGACTGTGAGAGGATTCTCTGAAAGCAGCTGATGAGTTTTCCCTAGTCTAGCAAGAGTCCAGGGTTTAACAGTTGCAAGCTTAGGATTAATCACTGTGTAGACAGGTACATCTGATCCTGTGAAATGTGAATTACATATAGGGCTAAATTGAGTAAGTGACAGGGTAACCAAGTCTGAAAGAATGAAGGAAAACTGGTTACATAGGGGAGAGTTCTGACAGTTGTCTAGCCTGGCTGCAGTAAAATAGAGTGAAGCCAATGTGGCCTAAGAGAAAAATGCCATCCAGGAAGACCTCTCAAGCAGTTATGTGTTCTTTGGCATGAGCTATGAAAGACTGACACCATCAGAGGATTAGCAGCCATAAAAGCTGTTGCATATTCTCAAGGCGTGTTTGGTTACCTTGCTTTGACTCTGTCGCAGTAGGGTAACATTTTAATTCGTGCTTCCTGGTTTTGCCTTTGTTGTCTTCTCTTGTATGTTCTGTTGTCTGCAAGACTTGACACTGGTGGAATTAAGTCTAGATGGTTAGTTGTCTACTCACATCAACTTCTTAAAAGTCAGTCTAGAAATAGTAGAGGATTTAATGTTGTTTTAGAGGGGAAAATCATTAAATGAGAAATTTCTTAGATAAGGAAGTAGTACACTGGATGCTTTACCTTCTAGGCTCTTTTACTTTCAGTGGAATTTAAGAACAAACAAATATTTAAATCACCTTTAGGAAAATTGCTGGGTTTTTTATTGTTGTTTGTTTTTTCTCCTTAACATATGAGCTAATGAGTGTGTGTTCCTCATAACTGCAGTGAGGTAGAGGATAACAGTGTCCGTTATACAGTTAAAAAGTAGCAGTGCTGGAAATAAAACTTTTTAGTAAAGTTTACTCTTAAAACTGTTATATTTGTAAATCAGACTCCTGTAGGTATGGATTTAAGACTGGATGCTTCTTCCTGAGATTGTGAGTGGCAATTCATTGGAGCTTGTTCTGTCCTTTTCAGGACTGTCAGTGGACTTTATTAGAAATATCATAGATGCACAGCTGATCCTATGTCTACTTATCTGATGAGATAAACCAATAGCAACCACTTAAATGTTAGCAGATATGCTAACAAGCATGAGTTGCTGTAGGTTTTATACATCATTTTGAAGCTTCCTATCCATATATGTTATTTCAAAGAATCGGATACATCAGTGCTGGAAATGTTTTGAAAATGACTTGCTTTTGTCAAGGATGTGTAAGTGTGGGAAATACGGCAGAGGATGAGAAGAGTAATTTTATTCTCTCTGACTGGTGCTCTGTGTCAGGTGTGAAGACTTTAAGCAAGAACCTTATCTCATTTGGAAACAAAATTTGCTGCTCTCTCTTTGCAATGAATTGCACTTCCTATGAAAACTTTCACACTGTGTTCTACTGTGTACCATGAGTGTGATAGAGGTAGAAACATACTTGATTAACACTTTGCAGTGTTTTATGTATTCAGTAACAATTTGTCCATTTCCTCATTTCTCTGCCTTCCTTCTTCAGTTTGCCATTCTTCAGTATTGCATGTGATTTCAATGCAGTCTCTAAAGGAGGATTCCATGCTGTATTCTGAGATGCAACTTCTTGTTACTTGCTGATGAGTTTTCAGTCGTGTCCAAGCAAATAAAGGAAACCTAGAAAGGATGGGACAGTGAAAAAGCAATTGATAACAATGTAAGAAATGGAAAAATTCAGTTCAGTTTTTGTACCTAATTAAAGCTGAAATTTTTTAATTTGAAAAACATAGCTCTGGCTTATCATGCAAATTGCTTTTGAGTTATTTCAGTTGCTTTTATAGCCAATTAAAGGAGGGTGGGGAGGACCATGGTCTCTGTTTACTGTACAGAAACTCTTAGTTCTCTTAATGTATTCAAGCAAGCAATTACACTGTAGGGAATGAATATAATAGCTTGAAGCAAGATGTCATAAAGCCCCGTTGATCTTTTTGGTCCTCTCTTGCAAGGAGAGGAATTGTGGTTCTCTTCACAGGTGGCATTCAGCCAGCCAAAAATTGCTTGTTGTTTGCTTTCATACTTACCTTGTGCATGCATGCCATTCAGTGGACAGCCTTCAATTTTGTTGCTGTTTCAGGGAGTCTGAGAGGAGAAATGCCTGTTCAGTAGGATTTAATTGTGGTTTTATTTCTCAATAGTTGTGTAGAATCAGCAACTGTAATTAGAGCCCTTTTATGCAGAAGTTTGTGTGAGGTGAGGGCCTGGCTCACATCTTCTGCATTTTCATTGTTAAAATAGTAAGAGGCTGGGGTGCAAAAATGTAAGCAAGCAGAGCTGAATCAAAATGACTGTGATAGTTCCATGTCTTCCCAATTTCTTGCCATCTAATTATTTTTGCATAGAAGACATCCAGAAGGCCTGTTGGAAGGGGGAGTAGCAAAACAGGAAAGTTGGAGAGCAGGTAAGGAGAAAACCTGTTTATAGGATTACTGGGGTCAGGAGGAGCCATCAGTCAACCAGAAACTAGAAAGGGCTCAGGATTTGGTGATGCACTGCTGCTATTCTTGTGTTCTGATGGTGGCTGGACTGTCCCTCCTGCCAGAGGGCATCTCTGTTTTTTTCCAATTGATTGCTGGCTTTGCTAGGGCCTTTGCAAGGAGTCTGTAGGATGGATGTACTCAATAGATTCTTCTATTTTGTGCAGCTGCTAGGCATGTACCTATTCCTGCTTGCCCAGCAGACCTTAATGTGATTTCAATTTCATTTGATGAAACTCTATTTTCATCCTCAACAGCAGCTATAGAAATGGAAGACAGAAACCTTCTTCATGTTCTGTCAATTGTGTAGTTTTTCATGTGAAATTTTGCTTCTACTTGAATTACATTCTAGCTATAAACTGGAAAGCAAGTTGTTTTGTGAGCTGTGATCGCTGAACCCGTAGCTATTAAGGGAATTAGGTTCTTAAAGCAATGCCTCTTTATTCCTTACCATGAGTAATGTGAAGCCTGGAGCCGACACTTGCAATGCTTTTCTGGTGGTGTTTAGCTATCTGCAGAATGTGCGTGTATACCAAACCCATCCAAGTGTCTTCAGTAGTAATACAGGATGGGTTTGGTATACATGCACATTCTGCATATAGCTTTTTTCCAGCTTTCAGAAGAGCAGTCTAGCATTAGGAAGGGAATGCACCCCTTCACCATCTCCCTGTTCTTTCATTGCCAAATAACTCACTTTCTAAAGCTCCCTGTGTATTCATGGAGTGCAGTTTGATCTGGGTGGGAAAACCAGTTGTAACATGGAAGTTCTTCAGCTGTGTTAATGCTGTGCCCCTTCTGAAGCTTTTCTGAGTATCCTGGAAATAACGATTCCACAGCGGTTTTTGTGCATGTGGGAATTTAAAGCATGGTTGAAAATAGAAGACCTAGTTAGACTGTTCTGTTGTAGTGAGTTGCAATCACTGATTTATATTTGCAGGGTGTTTTCAGCAAAGTTATGTGGTAAAGGTACTCCAAGTGTCAGGAAAGAAAATCCTAGTAAACAGCACAGCTCTTCCAGAACTGCATTTTCTGTTGCTGTGTTTTCTGCTTCCGTTAATAGTAAAAATCACTTCTTAGGAAAAACTTCTTTTCCATATTTTTTTCACTCACTAGGCTTCCCGAAGCAGCTGCCAGTCTCCTGGTATAATACCCATATTCAGTCTAGTTCATCAGTATTGAAGATTACACTGCTGAGTTTCCAGAAGCATCAAATCATTCCTTTATCATGTCTACAAAACCAAGAAAATATAGTAAAATACAGCCAGTAAATTATTAATCTGACTGTTAGCTTCTTCCATAGTTACCTTTTGTGTAGTTCATAATAGCATAAGAACACACGCTTTGCATTTCATAACAGCATGACTTCTGAGGTGGATAAACGTTCTGAGCTGAATCCACCTTTAGGGGAATGTTCAGCAGGAAGATTGTTATAACTCTGGGTATGGGGATGCCAAAATTTAAGATCTCAGAATTCTTGAACTGTTACCCACCTGAAATTATCCCACTCTATCTCTGTTGTTTCTCTGTTCTGACACCTTTGTGATCACACCTTTTGATATGAGTATAGCACCTCCCCAAGTTCCAGCTGCCTCAGATATTAGTGCTAGTATTCCCAAGCATTTCAGTTTCTTTCAGAACCTGCACAGCATGCCTAACTTATCTGAAATTCATAAATTCATCACACACAGAGCTAGGAAGAGTCATGGTGATTAAACTCTTCCACAGCATGAGGCAGAAACTCTCACCCTGTGATTTCTTTAACCAGCTCCATAATTTCTAGCTCAACAGAAGTATTCTTTTTTAGAAGGTAGTCTAATTTTTTTTTTTTCCTTTTTAAAATTCCAAATAAGAGCATTTACTGTACTCTGTAATCATTCTTTTCCATTAAATGATTTCCCAAGTGTCAGGGTTTTTTCCCCCTATATTCTGATATTAGTGTAATTCATCATCCTGTGCTCATGCCTGCTGTTTAATTAGGTTGATTTGATATTAACTGAAATAAGTGTGGGATATATAACACTTTGCACACCAGTTTCATGAGGTAAATTTTGGTACTTTTGGATCAAGTGCCAAATGTTGTCCTGATGCCAAACAAGGCATGGTACTTCATTAAGAAAACAGTGTCTATGTTGTGACTGAAAGAGTATTTCCTTTCATTAAATAAGTAGCAGATCAAAAGCAAGCTCTTCGTTATGATTTTTAGCTGTGGAATTAGCTGCCATTGTACCAAATCCAAGAGAAATTATTTTAGTGAAGAAATGCTAGTTTTGTTAAAACCCCACAACAGTGGCTTCTGTAGTAGATATTTTTTGTTTTGTTTTTAAAATGACTATAAGAGCCTCCATAAGAGTGAAAACTATGGTGAATATGCAATGTTTATTATTTTCATTAAATTCTAAACTGTTTCATGTTGATGTTTTCAGGAAAGTAGAGTTTTAAGTACGCCTAATACCCCATTGACTTTTTGGAGAATCTCCAGCAGTGGGTTTTCACTCTCAACCTTTCCAAATAGTGAGTGAAGCACTGTAAAAAGGTATGGAGTTTGCAAGCTTCTTTGAAACCTTTGAAACCTTCTGAGATTCAGAATGGAGGTACAGTGATAGTGCAGAATAACTGATTCAAGCAATAGTTTTGTTTTCAGTCTTTCCACTTCACTCTGATCAGTCTTCACTCTTACTTTACTTGAGGATTCTGGACCAAAGATATCCAGCCAAGAGTGAAGAGCTGAGATAGACTGCGGGTAGGGCATGTCTGTGAAACGGTCAGATGATTAATTTCTGCTAAAATTCAAATTAAGGAGCTCAGTGCTTTGGGTAATTTCATAGCGAAATTAAATTTGTGTCCTAACTTCTCATAATTCCACTTTGTTTAAGAAAAAACGTAATATCTTGAGTGCACTATGATTGGAGCCGTTTGTAATCAACGCAATATTAAACTCCAGATGTCCTGTTCCATTTCAGTTTGTATGCTTCATATTATTGTGTGTGTTCACAATATAACTGGTCAGAAATGAATTTTACTTCAGTCAAATAGTAGAGAGCCACTTTTCTATCATTGTTGCTCACTGTGAATTGGAATGACACAAAGATGCTCTCCTCTAGAATGGCATTTGTTGGCGTTTTATTTTCTTGTCATAGTATTTATATAAGGTGTGAGTTTTGGTTTTCAGAATTATTGTTTATTCTTTTTTAAGGCAGGATTCGTTTGTCTTTCTTGGCCTTTAGACTGACTACAGTGCTCATGAGTAACAAACCCATCTTCTAGAAGAAAATGTCATGGCAGTTTCCGTAAATCGTGCTTGTGCAATTTCACCTGGCTCCGTGTGAACGTATTCATGTGTGATAGAAATAATAGGGTGGTTGTGTACTTTAACTGCAGCTTATCTGAATGGCACAGTGCCATGAGACCATTAAACCATGCATGGAAACATTTTTAAAAAGCTAACCCCATTTTTCTTTTCCAGTTTAGTTGTTTTTATCTGATTGTAGCATGGCTGTTCAGCAATTTTGCTTCCAACAGCGATAATCAGGAGTAACTTATGTGACATCCAAGTTACTTCCATGAGATGAATAGTGTTCATGTTCTATAGATGATGCTGCTACAGGTAGAACAGATTTTCCAAAGAATGCAAGTCTTCCTACACTACTGGAAATTTGAAATTGGAATTTGAGATCAAATTTTGTAGGCATTTGTAACTGTTGTGCTTTTGTTCTCTTAACCTTGCCTTGCTGTTGTTCATGATGGGGACTAGTTGCTCTGGTTCTCCCTTGATCTCCTTTACAGAACATATGAGGCAGATGGAAACAAATACCAAAGGTGGTATAATTTCCCACTGTTGTCTACCTGTGGGAAACCAGGCTTTGAAATGAGTATGAGAATTCTTCATCTGAATCTTATAGGGAAGTGTGGTAGCTTATTTTACAATGACTTGTGTGTAGTTGAGCCTTTTGGCTTTTGCAATTCCCCAGCAGACATGCAATAAAGTTTGTTCCCCAGAAATGCAGTAGTTGCAAATGACTTCATGTTTAGTCTCTTTATTGTAAGATACCCTCATAATTCAAAAAGAAATTTAATTTATATAGTTTCTTTTGTACTTCAGAGCATCTCTTGACAGTGGTCTATTTGTGTGAGCTTTTTCCTAAGTAAGGCTCAGAAGCCTCAGAAAGAAGAACTTATGGAAAGTTTTCTTTACTAACTCTCTTTGAAGGGATGGTATAAACACTTGGTTGTAAACACTGAAGAAATGTTGTGTTGTAATTTGTCCAAGCAGCTGTCTTTCTCTCCAGTCTTGTGACTCCAAACCTTGGCCATGTAGGAAAGACTCTGAATGCAGGAAGTGCTGCTTCACACTCATTCTTTATGATACTTTCTGGATTTTTTCAGTGCTGAAGAAGACCATTTGCCCTTGCTTCCTAAAAGCCTTATGTCCATCAGCACAGTTGTTGCTGTTTTTCTTTTGTTCTGAAGCCTTCCTTGCTGCTATTTCTTCCTCAAAAAGCAGTGAAGAACATGTTCTTTTCCCTAGCTGTTACTATAGATAGTGAGGTCTTGTATCAGGTTTGTCACTGTCTTGTAAAAACACCTGCAATGATATTGCTACCAGCACTCTTGTGCACATGAGGTCAGGATTGCCAATCCTTTAGCCCATTGCCTTTGTCCAGCGGAGTCTTTTATGGGGATATCCCCAAAGGCTCAATGCGTATTGACTGTCCATGTTCCTCTTAGCCCCCACAGATCCTTTATGTGAGTAACAGATGCAGAAGCTCTCAGATGAGCTATTAAACTAATTTTGTGTATTGCTACTGGGATTCCAATTAGACTCTAGTTTTCAAGAAAAGGAAGGAGATGACTTCATGGGATGAGTGTTGCTGGTTGCCCTAGCAGATAAAGAGGGGCTTCACTACCAGTCTGCTGTTAACTAGTTTCCTCAGGTAAGGACAAGCCTCCTGATGCTTCACACTTTCAGCTGAAAAGCTGCTAAAGGCAGAGTGCATCCACTCAGAACTGGCTCTGTGGATAAGCATGATAGACACTGTGTATCTGGAGTCTACACACCTTGTATCAGGAGAGGTTGAATGAGATTATGTGATGGGTCACCTAGGCTGTGTCTACGTGACACAGTACAGCATCATGTAGATGCATCACAGAAATTGCTGTGCAAGTTATCTCAGAAGCTGCACAGCTGAAAAGCAGTTTATATTAACTCGTGTTTTGTCTGATGTGCCTAGGCTGTTTCAGATAGCCAAGTCAGCTTATGTACTTCATTTTGTACTTTCATTGCAGAGTATGAAGCGCATGAAAAGAATCCTTTTCCAAGCGCTTTTGTAGCATTCAAAACCTGTATATGATTGAGCTCCAAGTTGTGGTAAATCTCTGCACTTAGCCTAAACAAGATGTTATAAGACACTTTTTAAGTAATGTAAGTCTTCAAACAAAGAAAATAGGATTTATGGTCATGCAAAACTGCAAATCTACTTCTAGCTTTAACACTGAACTTTTCATTTATTCGAGTAAAAACTAATAAAATTATGATAAATATTTTGTTTTGTCTGTTTAAAAAGGTGTCTGTATGAGTAATGTGTTTACTGAAGTATTTCCTTGACTGTTTCTCCGCTAAGAGATGGTAGGAGGTTTTTAAAATAAATGTTGACCTCATCAGTGTAACGCTGACATAAGTTAGCAGCATGAGATTTCTTATGTTTGGATTCTGCACACTTTGTTACAAATCTATGCCTGCTGTTACCTATCATCTGGGCTCTGTTTTAATAACTCAGGGAATACCCTTTTCTGAAAGCATCTACATTTTATTTGATTCCGGCTTTGTAATCTACTTCAATTTGATTTTCCTAGAGAACTCCTTAAGGTTTTCATCAATCTTTCACAATACTGGACAATTGCAGTTTTTTTCTGTGTAACATCATAGTTCTGTATAAATACAGAAGAAACTCAGATACGAGTTCACCGTGTAGATAATCTGTAATTCTAACAGTCACAATAGTATTGCCCATTTTTTACAGTTTCAAGCACAATTCCTGGAGATAAATTTGTATTTAGCAGGAAAACAAATGACAAATTGTTAGATGCAATTAATACATGAACTTGTTTGGAACAGCTGACAGTAGATTACTCACTCTAGATATCACTGGCTATTTATTGTCTTTCTAAATAAATGCATGTGTGATTGTAGTTAAGTACATTTATGATTGTAGTGTAAGCTAAACAGAAGTAAAAATACAACAAATTATTAGTTTTTTTAAATATACAAAATAAATTTGTTTTCTATCATGCCTGAGGAGCCAAATGGTCACCCTGTGTATTACTGAGCAGTCTGTGTGAATGCTTTTGAGTTAGTAGAGATGTACTTGCTAAAATTTAGCTAATTGGAAGCATTTTTATCAACCACTTGGTTCTTTTCCTGGATATAACACGTAAATTAGACTCTGATTCCCAACGTTTGTGGCTGCATTGTGTGGAAGAAGGGAACACATGCTTTTTTTTTGATCCCCCATACCTTTGTCGAATGCATATTTTTTACACAGGGGATGTTAGAAGTGCATGCTGCTTCTAGGCTGAAATTGGGAGCGGGGTTTACTGCTTCTATTTGCAGCTCCTTTGAGCAGCCAGTTGCCTAGGAGATCGCTGGCAAAACCCCAGCAACTACTTACACCACGTTAGCCTATGAAGTAAGCGCTGCAACAGATCTAGTGACAATCATTAGACACTCCCTGAGAAAACACCCTGGAGGTTTCAAAAGGGTTTATATTTCCACCACCTGTTTCATTGTCACATCTGCTCTTTAGCAAACAGAATGGGAAATGTTTATGATCTCTTGATAAATACAATAATATTTGTTTTTTTTCCCCCCCCAATGCAGGTGATTGATGTCTATTAAAAACCATTTCTTTTCCTGCCTCGTGTAATCCTTCTTTGTGTCAGTGATAATCAGCAGCTGTCTAATAAGATTAGCTAAGTTCTGTGATTAGTGAGCTCAAACCCTGTGCTTTTCCCTTTGCAGGTAAGTGAATGTGGCACTGAGGCATCCCTATCTTCATTATTATCACTTTCTTTGGCTCTTATTTCTGATGCCAATTTATGGAATGAAAGCAGTTAAGACAATAGGAGAATGCTGACATGCAGGTACTGTGGATACTATTGAAGTATATATTCTGAGGAAGATGGTAAGTGGAATGTTTTCCATCTTCACATATACACCACAATAGCATTTTTACTAATTTGCAGCTGACATCCAGCAGCCTGTTGTGCTTCTGGAAACAGTTCTTTGGCACTGCTGAAGGGAGGATAAAATGGGAACTGCTTTGCAGGATTGATGGATACTACTTCTCTGTAGATTTCATTTGTTTTTAACACCCCCTCTACTCCCAGGCTGCAGGGTATTTGCACAGGCTTCTCTTTTTAAAGGGTGTTTGCACAGGCTTCTCTTTTTAGAGGTTCTTGTCTACTCCTTTGGGTTTAAACATTTCAACTTGGAAAGCAGATATCATTTGGGGAGATATTCCAGGGTGGTGTAATTAAGCACAGATCCTCAAACTAGGAGGACAGGTATATAACCAGAAGTAGATATTGTGCACTGTGTTGAAAATTAGAAGAGTTTTCAGTAGAGCGTGTATTGAGAAAATAATATTCTTCAAGCAATCAGAGGCTTTGCAATTAAATCTAATTTGAACAAGATAATTGCATTACTTTTTATAAATTGGAAATTAGTCAGTCAGGTTTTCGAGATACTTAATTGTGCTCCAGGAAATGCACAATGCAGGGAAGATTTTCAGTGAAATGAAAATTTAATACTGTGAACTAAAGCTTAAAATACAAATGGAAGGAGCTTGTTCCATCTCAGTGTTATAGCAGAGGGAGTTCCAAGTGAGCTTGGTATTATGCAGCTCTGTCAGAGAAGGTAAAAATGTATCTTGCATTCTAAAGCGGCACCTCTTAGTAGTTTGACATATGGGTTTCTTTGAGCAGATGTACATAATAGCCCTTGTTTATAAGGAGGTACTGAGATCTTGTTTTAAATTGTTTTTCATGAAATACCTGTAGAAACATTGGGTAAGTGACTTTAAAAGGTAATGCTCCCTTTCATCCCTGCTCAGATACTCAAAAGGTATAAATTACTCCTCCTCCTCCAGGGACAAAAACCTCCAGGTGTTCTTTGTATTTCATGCTTGTGGAGGACCCAAAACCTGATCTACTCTCATCTCTGATGTTTTCTGTACAGTCTAGTGGCAGTGTCAAATGAGTTTTCCTGATGGATTCAGAAGATTGAAGGAAGCTCCAGTGTTGCTGATTTGTTAGTACTCACCATACTATAGCTTAGCCTCATCATTCTCCGCTGCACATATCAGTATCCATGAATTGAGTGACGTCTTCCCTGCTAAAATAGAAATTTGATAATGGGAAAAGTTGGTGAGATGTGTTGTACAGAACCACTTGTGAACTTAGTACAATGTGTTTTCTGATTAACCAGCTCATTGTGGGAGAGAGCTAAAATGATTTCCTATCCTCAGAGCTTAAAACTCCATGAATTCTTAAACTTTTCCTGAATGAATTTCATCACTCGTAACATCTTCTGTCATCTTAAACACCAGGAAGAATAGCTGAAAGCCTGTTTACAGTATCTTTTAAAACTTAAGTTAAAATTACATGCAAAACTATTTTACAGAATCTTTATGGGAGGTTAAGCAAAGAAAGATCAATTAAGATAGTCATTGAATTATAAATAAGGATACTCACTAAGTAGCTGGCCTTGTTGTCCCTGGATGCCTCACAGCAGTTCTCACTGGATAATTATGTATTCATAAATCCTTTGTTTTATAGGCTGGTTTTTTTTCCAGCTTGTAGGCTATATACATATGCAAATATGTGGATATATATTCACATAATACATTTATATAATTATTTTTTAAATGATCAGTTGAGATATACATGAAATAATATTTATAGTTCCAATATATTTAAATATATCATTTGCATCAGTTGAATAGGTGCTCTACGTTACATGGTAGGATATGGTATTAGCTATTATCATCGTTCCTTGTTTCTATCTAGCATGATTCACAGAATGCTATGAAATGGTTGGAAGAGGTGTGTGTGTGTTTTGTTGTTTCAGTATTGCTTACACACTTAAGTATTTTCTATAACATAACTATGAAAACAATGATTTGGAAACAGCCTGTTGTGGACCAAAGAAACAATTTAGTTTTAAATTTGTGAAGTTTTTTTTTCTTTTTCAACTTGTATCATTCTCATTTATTTAATTTTTGCGGCTGCAGTGAGTATAAAGGAACAGAAGAGATACAGGGGACACCAAGCATGGCTGGGAACAGCTGTGTTCCTGCTCTCTCCCATGAGATGTCAAAGTTGTGTCATTGTCACTTAAAATGTACATTGGGCCAAGGGGAGGGTTTGTGAAGAAACACAGATTATTAGGCCATCATGTGTGCTGAGGTGATCCAGTCAGAAGCATGTAAAGCCCTGAGACAATTTGAGAGTGAATTTAGGGATGAAAGCTAGCTGTCTTATTCAGCAGAAACAAGACAGTATTGAAAGGGAGAGAAGCAACTGGAAGGGACGAAATGAGATCCAGGCTTACAAAATTTTTGTTACTTCAATACAGTCAGCTGTGTCTACTCAGCGGATATTACTGCTTTACAAGCTGCAGGGAGTTATCCCTCAGGCTTATTTCAGTAACTTACATTGGTGAGCATCACTGGTTCACCTGTCAAACTGTCACATTTGAAATTCAAGTTGTCACAACATCTTAAATGCAACCTGCTTTTCTTATTTGGACATTGCAATTTGGTAGATCACTTGAAGAAAAGTTTATTACCAGGCTTGTCCTATCAGGGCATCTCCAAGAATGGATGACCTTCATTTTGCAGAAGGAACCTTCTAAATCTCTCTGTCCCCAGTAGCAAGCACTAACAAACAGGGAGGAGTAAAATGCCTTTATAACCATTTGTGGTTGTACTATTTCCTTGTCCTCTCCCCCATTCTGGAGCTTAATGTCACAGAGGAGTCTGTAGTTGTCAGGAGGTGCAGGTTACATGCAGGTCACTAAAACCTTGTTTCCCACAGTACCTGAGCTATTATGGATAAATTAAAAACTCTTATTTTGAAATAACTCAGAGCAATACAACAGGTGCTCTGTAGCATATTAAAATAAATTAATGTATTGAGTATTTTTTGGTCTAATAGTTACCTCTGAAACACTGATAGCGATGCTTGAAGATAGACCTTCTGTTAATAGGCTCAGGACATGGCAAATTTTAAGTGTAAAGCTGATCTTCTCATATGTGATTGATCAAAACCTGCTATAGGGGTGTTTTTTGGACATGGACGAATCAAGTCCTCGAGCTTATTTCTGGGGTCCAGTTCTAAAGTACTGTTCCTATTGAAATGCACAAGTCTGTAGAAATAAGGCAAAGAGCATTTATGGTGGAAATTGTATTTCTCTACTTCTGTTTGGGCTCCTTTTATGCTGGCAAATGTTTAGTTAAAATGAAAGCCAAGGTAATAAATGCGAACTTTTTCTTAGTAAAAAAATAAATAAATTTTGCATTAAAAAATTGTAAATGAGCATTAATTTTAAAACTGTTCTTCATTTATGGCTACATTCCCTTGCCATGTAAATTGCTATTTTTTTTTAATAACTGGTAATAGAATATTAGATTCTCATTAACTGCTTTACATCTGAAATTCCCAATTTGTTCAGGAGTCTCTCAAAGTACATTCATTTGATCACCTGCACACAGAGATGCAGGTTCTTGTTAGACTGAAATCCTAAGATTTCATCATTGTGGGAAGGTGGGTGTTCGTTACGTTGACTTTTATAACAAAGATCCAATTTGACCACTTACATCATGTACTCTATTGACTTTGTATGTATTTTCAACTGAAAATTAAGTTGTTTTTTTTATGGTGGCATTGATGCTCAGTGTGTGCCTCAAAAGTAACACTGTTGTCATCAGCTTCCTACCTGTCATTTTTGATGCTGTAGCTTGTGAATTGATATAGATGTGTGGCCATGATGCGCCTTACTTAAGGCTAGACAACTTATGTGATGTGTTATTTTCCTCTTCTTTCTTTCACTGTTTTTAGCATGGAGTTCGAGAATAGAATTTGCAGAATGAGAACCAGACACGGTGATCTTTCCAGGATAAGCAAAAAAAAAATAAATAGTTAAATTTCATTCTAATGAAAAATAACTCCCAACTCTCTGGATTAAAACAGCTGATTAAGTATTTTGCAGGAGTTCCACTTAACTAAAGCTCACTGTAATCTTACATTGTGAAGTCTAGCTAGATAATTCATGATTCTTCTCCACCACAGTAGCTTTCCTTGTACAAAATTACCACAATTTATGATCAACTCTGTACCCTTCTTGCTATTTCTTTAAACAGATGCCCATACTAAACACCACAAAAGCAGGCGATTGCCAATTCAGAATGTTTTCCAGTTAGCTTCTAGCAATAAATACTGACAAATTCTTGTTTGAATGTTAGAGTGGTATTTGTTAACTTCTCTGTATGGCTATACAGATGTACTTAGGAAGTAGTGCAGGCATATCCTGGTTATTTGGGTGATGATTGTGAAGCATGAAAATTAAAAAGCTGAGGAAAAAAAAGTGCTTTTCAAAGGTAGCACTGTCATCCTTTGTGTATCCTTGCAACAGTTTTACAGGGTTTATTCTGTTCAGACTGTCAACAGTCTCCTTTAAACTCTGAAACTACGGAGAGGATAGAGTGAGCATTTCTTTGGTAGGATGGGAATCCATGTGAAATTCAGGACCAGTTTTGAAAGACTCATAACCTGGTATTTGGCCATTGTGAGGCTATAGTTAATTTCTGTACTTCTTGTCATTCTTGAGGTACCTGATGCAATAGCTACTTGGACTCAAAATATCTTTCATGGTGGAAGAGCTAATGCTTGATCCTCTTCTTGCTTAAAGCTCTGTCTCAAGGTGAACACATATCACCTTCATTTCGTTACAATTTTTAACTTCAAGATACTAGCAATGGCTTATTTATTAATTTTAATTAGCGTGACTGCAGGCTGCAACTAGTTTTGTTAATCTCTTTTTTGCTATACCTTCTTGGTTATGTACTTCTAATATTTCTGACAGTGGGAGAAGTTTAGTTCTGTAGTGATGGCATAGCATGTACTAATGTATCCAAACCAAAGTTTATAATGAAATGTGAATTTGCACTTAGCTATGTCTTGGTAGAAAATGGCCTGCGCAGCTAATATTTTGTTGTTTGTACACTGTGACACTTCTGCCTGTAATTAGTGGAAGAGGCATATCCATGCAAATATCTTGCTTCTAGGACTGAAATATTGTGTGTATGTTATTGTTATCCCAGTTTTTGCTTCCCTTACCTGGAGAGATGTAAGTACTTCAAGGAATTGTTCCTGTAAGGTATTGTTTTCATCACAGCATCATCTTTTTCATTCTTACTAGAAAGCAAACACAACAAGTGTGGGAAGTAATCATGTAGTGTTGTATAACTGATTTGTTACCAAGATTGTTTTCAGAAATTTCTTGCAAGGGACTTGCTTATTTGTGGCTAATTTTTTGGGCTAACAGTTAAACTCTTGGTCAGAAGTGGGAAAAATCTCTATGGTAAGATGCATTAGGGTGTTTAGATTAATATGTTGATGTTGTTGTTACTTTAAGTTGTAACGGACAAGACATATGGTGAGGTTTGGAGGGATGTCATACCAGACAAAAATGTTTATGCAAAGCTAGAAATAACATTGTGGTGAGTAGGGATGAATGATAAACAAACATTGGAAAAAGTTAATCCTCAATAAGGTTCAAATGCAGTGGATGTGAGAACCTTTACCTTTGAAGAGAAGATATGGTGCAGAGAGGATCTGTGCTGAATGGATACTGAGATTTCCCCCATAGAATACTGTTTGGCTTTCAAGGATGCTGACAAGTTGAATTCATGCTTTTCATCATAAATAACGTGGTTTTTTTTCTCATGAAGGGAAGGCCAATGCACTCTTAGGTTTGATGTGGAAATATATCTAAGTCTTACAAACACAGAAGGTCACAGTTCACAGTAGAAAGTGAGTTGAAAAGCAGCAGTAAAAGGAACTGTTTAATAACATTACCAAAAGTTTGGCGTAAGATGTCAGAAAATGGATGTAGTGCTCCTACTTAAGACTGACTGGGTTTAAGGTTAGTAGGATTATTGCTTTTGTCCTCTTGTGATTTCCTGCCCAGCAAAATATAAAGGCTATACATAACACCTGTGATTTCTGGATAAATTGCAATGTATTTATAATACAGACAGTCAACCTTCATTTGAAGTTCCAAGTGACAGAGTTCCCTATGTGCTATGGTAAATGAATGTCCTCATTTCTACAATTTTGTCTAATAAATGGACTCTAAATTGTGACCTTAACAAGGTATATTTGTAATCAAAATTACACAAAGGCTTTTAACTGTCTTTTGTGTCCTATTACTCTGGAATCAAAAGCAGTATTCCTTCCAGAAAGGCTGATCTTCAAGGAAAAAAGAACACAAGACCAGGTGAAATTAATGTCCTCTACCTCAAAGGTATGACCTTATGTAGATATGTGCTTTCACTGTAGTCACTTTCTTGGTTTTTTTACATGCTGCTGAAGGTATTTTCAGTGTGAGGAGAGGTTTTTTTTCTTCAGAATCTGGTTGCCAAGGGGCTTGAGGTTCCCTATGTAAGTATGAATCCTCAAAGAGCATTTCTCGCTTCTTAAAAATAAGCCTCTATTTCAGAAAGCTGAATTCCACCCTCAGTGGTTCCTGTAAGCTCCATTTGGTGCTTTGAAATAAAGTGGAAAATGTGAGATAGAAATGGCTTGGAATCAAAATGGACTGCAAGTGAAGTTGTTGGTGTTTGCCTGTACTGAGTGTGCTGAGGTACATGGTGTGAGGGGCAGCTGTGAGCTCCAGAGGGCTGTGTCCTATGACATGCTGATGAAGGTATTTTCAGTGTCAGGAAAGGCTTTTTTTTTTCTTCAGAATCTGGTTGCCAAGGGCCTTCAGGTTCCCTAAGTACGAATCTATTAAGATTTATTGAGAGCACTGAAAAGAAAATGTTTTACCTCGACACACGCTGTGTGTGCTTGCCCTCCCTGCAGTCCGGTCCCCTCACAGGCAACAAAGCTCTGCTGCTGCCAGAACCTTCCAGAGCCTGCTGTAGCTGCAGGGGGTGGCCGTGCTCATTCCTCACAGAGTCCCACAGCCAGTGCCTGCTGCTGACAGAAACCAGCCGGATCTTATACAAGCCATGCTGAGTTAGGTGAATTTTCTTTGATTTCTTGATTCTGATGCTGTGGATGGTGTGAGGTGGGAAATAACAGCATCTGCAGCAGGGACCGCACAGGTACTTGGTTGCAGGATCACAGAAGGGTTTGGGTTGGCAGGGACCTTGGTGGGCATCTACTTCCAACCCCCTGCCTTGGGTTTGCCATCAATTTAATACCCTTTTTGGTTGCTCTCTTTGTGTTATGCCTGCTGTGTGTGTTTAACCTGCTTGTTGTTGGCAGAAGGGAGGATAGACAAGCTCATGTCCAATGTAATTGTAAAGGTGAAACAGAGCCTGGGCTTTGCCAGTTGTAAGCTGTGTTGTTCAGTGGTGGAGGGGGAGTTTCCTTCATGACCTTAAAGGACGTGTAAATTACACAGGGCTTTCTGTATTTCTACCTAATCCTCCCTGCTCAGGGTGACAGTACTTGTTGCTTCACACAGCTCGGCTTTAAGTTATTCTCATCTCCATCTCTTGGGAAAAACAGACAAGCAGGGCAGGCTGGCTGGGCTAGGATCATCCGCTCTCAAAATCTGCTGGCAGATGAGAGGCATTGCCCTTTATTTAGCTTGTAGAACATAACTCTGAGTAATTCCTGGGGCCAGTGGATTAAGAAAGAACCTTAATTATTACAATAAACTCTGGGGAAGAATCAACAGAGCAATTTTTGTTAGGGCATGTGAATGTAACCAGTCTGGCTTGTTTACTCAAGGGGGCAAAACAACATTTCAATGCTTAATTCTCTTTGAAAGTAGGAAATTGCTTATTTCATAATTCTAGATGTGTTCAATTAGTAACAGACAGTTAAATCCATACATTGAAATTCAATTGAGTTCTCTGTTCATTTTCCTCACTGTTTCCTAGAGCCGGCAGGTGGGATGAATCATATTCTTCATTTAAGTCAGGGCATTTTGGAAGAGAACTTGTTCATTGACTGTAGTTTTATATGAAGGTAGTTGTTCCTGTATATAGGTTTGATTTGTGCTTTGCTTAGATCTGCTTTAGCACTTTTTACCTTCAGCGTACACTTTCTACCCCAGCCAATCAATTTTTTTTAATTTTTTTAAATTTTTTTTTGCAATTAAGGAGTGCTGAAGTTAGTTGTCTTTGTGCTAATTGGAACAACTGTGTTCCCCTAGTTCCTAGCCAGTAAGACTGTTTTAGTGGCTTCAAGGTGAGGCTTTTACCTATAAAATTTTTGGTGAACTTCCAGCTTTCTCTCTTATCATATCACTCTCTTTATCAAGTATTTATGAGCCATAAGGTATTTAATATTGACTGTTATGTTTCTTTCTCTAAGTTTCCTATTACTTTTTTTTTTTTTGTGGCATATATTGTATGCAATTGCAATACTGTATTTCTGGAAGTTATTAAGTCTGCAAACTGTCCTGTAGTTGATTGCGTGTGTGGTGTTGAAAGAGTGTTATTTTCAAAGTTACATTAGTAGCTATCCAGTACAAAAAGAAAAACATCAGTGATGAGCTGAATAATGTAATTATGGAATGATTCTTCTGATGAATAGAAGCAAGAAGAAAATCACTGAATTGCTATCATGCTGTTTTCCTTGAAACTTGTTGGAATTTGGAGTTGTTAGAACAACATTTACTTGTACTACCCTTTGACTAGGTGCTGTAGATGCTGATTGCAAACTATGTATAGTCATGACTTCACTCACCACAAAAATCTAGCATCTGTTCTTACTGGGTATGGAACTGAACGTGCTAATTTCAGACAGAAGAATATTATACTTTAATAAAGCCACAGTGGACATTTTTATAATTGTTGAAATTTCCCAAACTGAAAATTCTTCTGGGTTACAGTGAATGCCATTCAAATATCGTGGGAACTGTAATGACCACAAATGGTCAAGAGGACCTTCTCGTGTATTTAATTTACAATTTGTATAGTTATGCTAACATTGTGTTGGAAAATTGGTTTAGCAGTAACTCATTTTAGTGTGCAGATGTTCCTCAGTGCAGCATTAAGGTACCAACCCATCACGATAACCCTGTTAAGACAGATGGGATCACAGCTCCATAGTGGCGTAGCCTTAGGCATATTTTAATTCATTATTTATGACTTTCAAATGTTGATGTGTTTGTAAATACCCAGACATCTTATCTCCAGTTTGATTATTCAGGATGAGGATGATTTTGCTTCTCTTAACAACAACAAAAAATCCTGAAATTATTTTCCATGATTAAAAAAAAAATAAGTCATAATGTGACTTGAGTAGAAAAACTGAGGTCATTCTCTCTGACATTATCATGACTCATTCCTGCTTAACATTTTGATTTTACAGTGGCTATTGTATTTGCCGATTTTGACAAATAAAGCTTGACAAGCAGCAAAACCTGATGTATAGCAGTGAGTCACAGTTAAAGCACCTGGTATTTTCAATATACATCTGAAGCACCTTCTTCAGGTAACTGCAGCCTTGGAAACACATAATCGAAGTTTCCTTCAATCAGTTTTTTTCTGTTGGATGAAGCTTACTGAAATTTCATTCTCAGGGCTGTGGTATTGGTTTAAAGTGCTCTTAGGGACAGAATCTACAGAGCATCTGCTGGGAGCTGTTGGGTGAAGTATGTACTGATGCTGGCTATCTGCGCAAAATGTAAAGCAGAAACCAGATAAGTATCCAGACTGCTTATGTAACTTTTGCAAGAAAGGATGTACACAAATTGGGTCTGGTTGATAGGTATCTACTAGTCAGTACTGACCATTCAGACAGGTTAAAATCTGTGTTTTTGAAAACTCCATGTCTGTTAGTGGGAAGTGTACAAAGATAAGCAATAAAAACAATTAGTGAGACACCATGAAAATGTGGCTGATGGGCTAAATTGCTTAGAAGTTCAGATAAACTTCAGATATTTTCACTACTCCTTAATTGCTGTAAATTATTGTCCTGCAGAAGTTGCTCGTTCAGCTCACATAAGGTATTTCAAGATTGCATTCTTGTATACTGATGTTATCTAATTGATTTTGAAACTTCACTCTGCACCGTATTGTTCTAAAGCCCTTGGCAACTGTTGTGTTCCTACCTTGCACAGTAGTAGTAGAACAGCCTTTGAAATCAAAAAGCAAATCTTTTCCATTCGAAGTCAGAATTTTCACCAAGTAGTTTGAAAACTTTATTAAGTATCAGGATGGGAACGGGTATCTGTTGTAAACCTAATCTCCTATCTTTTTTTTTTCTTTCTGTCAGATTGTGGTGCAATTTGTTAGCAATCAACATAGACAGTAACTTCATTTGTGCTTTCCAAGGTACATTTTTTTACTTCCTCATATCATTAGCACTCTTCAAGTCCTAAATCTCTGGCGTTACTGAGGAATACACTTAATTTTTTACATAAATTAAACAAACAAAAAAGTACAAACAAACCTTCAGTTTTCTTATTCCATACAGAATCATTGTGATGTTGAGAAAACATCTCAAAAGAACTGGTGCCAGCTGCTAAATCCTTGTTGCTGAATTATTGTGCCTTTATTCTTTCCAGAATAATCTGTCTTTTCAGTCAACTGTTTTACTGAAAACTTTAGAATGAGATTCACATTCAGGACCATCATGTTCTGACCTTCAATGTGCTGTCTCCCAGGAGGTCACATCTTCATGCACAGAGAAGCTACTCTGCAAGTATTTGGAAAGAACAATCCATAATGACGGCTGTTTCATTTCTGGCACATGTGGGGAAAATTAATGTTCTCATGTCACATCAGTAATTTGGTGATTTAATGTTCCATTAATCACTTGGTTAAGAAGCTGTGCTCTTCCTCATATGTGTTTTGGAAATGAAATATATGCCATGGATGTCTGTCTGAATTGTTGAGGGAGATGGAATTTGTAAACTTGTCAAGGTTTCTACGTCTTGGGCTCTGTTTTGGCTTGTGGCTTTTAGTTTTGTTTCCCACACGTTTAGAGTAAACATCTTTTCAATGCAGTTCACTTTTCTGCTCTTGCGTGGAACATCCCTACAGCTTTGCCTTCTTTTGATCAATACTAGAACAAAATTTACAGTTGCGTTACTTGGGCCATCTCTTGGTTTATTGTTGTTGCACACTTGGCTTTTAGCTTTCATTTGGCTGCACAAGCAGTGGTAAAACATACTGGGATGTAATTGTATTGTTAAACCAGTAACAGATCTAGAAATAGAATGCTTTTGTGTGTACCTGGAAATTACTTCAGGCTAGAATTCCCAGGGAAAATAAAAAGCCTTTCATTAGTATTTGTAGAGTGTAGCTCTTATAGTACTTTAAAAATAGAAAGTTCCACTTAAACTTTAATTAGTCACACTTACAACTACTGGTATAATTATTTCTTGCAAATAATCCTTTTTAAAAATCTTAAATAACTGAAGTGTTAATCAATACAGATAATGTTTTAGAAAACAAAAGTCTGTAACTGGAAAAAAAGATAATCTCAGGCGGTGTATTTCATTATAAATGTCTGCCTCGCATCCATAGGTATCCGTGAGTTCTTTGCAGACATCTAAAATAGGTGCTTCCTGAGCTGAGGCATGTATGGTGAGACTTGGTTAATAATATCTGATATTGATTGTGAATGCTGTGTTCTGTATTCTGACATGATCTATATCATCGTACCATCTCATGTAGTATGTTTCCAACCTTGAAGATTTCTTTTGCTTGGAAGACAGTGCAATTGGACTAGGTATGCTAATGCTTAGGAAATATGTTGATCTGTATTACTGCTAGATACAAATGTAGCCTGGTCTTTGTTTAAACTTGGATCTATGAATATATCTACTTAAAATGAATATTTCAAGCTTTAGTTCTCTCTAAGATTTGTTCTGTTAAAACTGAAGCCCCATAGGCGAGGGAACCCTGCTCTCAAAACTATTGAGATGGACGAATGAGTCTTGTGCAGGAGTTGTGATTGAATGGATTTCTTCTCCAGCAATGATTGTTCCAATTTAAAGCATAAGTAAATAGCTCTTAAAGCATGTTCCCCAGCACATCTAAAACATGGAACTTTAATATGGTAATGTTATTTTGACTTAATAACTATTTTTCTTCAATTGGCTTAGGAAAACAAGATGTCTTTGAGTTCTTCCTATGTTGCTAACATTCAGAGCCTTTTACAATAAGAGGAATGCTCAAATGGATCTCAAAATAGGATTTCTTTATCATTGTATCTAGCCAGTAGCTTTGTAATACAGCTGTTGCTGCTCTTAGTAGCATTCTGTGGGGGTATCCTACCCAAACCTTTTGCTAAGCCAGCTTTCCAGCTGTTGGCTTCTAGAGTACCTCGAGCTTGCTTCATCAGAGCTGCATGAATGAGAGCGATGTCTCTCTCTCACTCTCTCCCCCCACTTGAAAGCATGTCAGGAGGATCTTCTTAGAGCTCCTCTTGTATGCTGTGTTCCCAAAGGTACGTGATGCTTCTTGCACCAGTATGTTTTGCTGCACACATGGATGCCTTCTGGCCCAGCTGGTCTATGCCTGCTTTTCTCCAGCAAATAATAGGCTTTCTTCACTGTACTGTGCATTCCTTGTCCAGCTTGCAAGCTGCTTTATCATGTTGCATCTCAGTCAGCCAGCTTTCATTTGTTTGTTTTTCTCTAAATCCTGCTTGGTATTACTAATTATCCGGTCTCATTCAGATAAGGTATAAAATTCAGTTGTTTTTTCACTCTTAATAATCCTTCAGTTCGGGTGGGATCTTGTTTTTTTGTTTGCCACTGCTGCTGGTTAATCTAGGCGTGTATAGTTCATATGTGATTAGGATCCCTTTGAAGATGTATTGTTTGGATTTTAATGATTGAGTCTTTCAAATGCCTTTAACCATGGTGTTCCTCTGGTAACACTGTATTTGTTGTCATGGAAGATCCTAAAACATTTAAGGAGGAGACCAAGCTCACCTAGGTTAGCACACATAGTGATACAAAGGCCATCCGGAAACTGGGTCATGAAAGGTTCTCTCTGAAGTAGCTAAAAAAGCCTGATCTTTGTCTTGGCTCTCTGAGGGGAGTATGTTAGAACCATAATGAATTTTGCCTGGTGGTGAGGTGATGTACATGGAGGTAGGACTGCTGTTGGCTTTTAGACTGCCCAGTGTGTACTGGGCTGCCTGATCTTTTGAATCATGGGAATCCTGATTCTGTACGAGGTCTGCAGAAACATTGGGTGCTAAACTGGAAAATGTTCACTTGCAGTTATTTAACTGGGGAGCTGGTTGGGGTGAGCTGTTGGTAGACAAGCTTTGAAATATTTCTTTAGTAGACAGAGCTTAATCTCTTTGCCTTTTAGAATGAAATTGCAGCTTGTCCATTTCTGAAAGATGTTTATCTTTGCCTGAATTGGAATTTTTGAAGGGAAGAGCACTGTAGAGAAAATTCAACATTTCAATGAGTAGGGTGTGACCTGTGCAGCCCCAGATTTGCACTCACAATTAAGGCAGCATTTCACTTGACACTTGCAGTTTTGTCTTTGCAGAATTAATCAGTATGCTAATCTGATTTTAGTCTTCTGCAGGTGTTTTCTTTCCAGTTTTGTCTGTTTGTACAAGTTGAGCCATGGAACAACATTTCACTAAAAAGGCGTGAGATAAAACAGCTTTTAGAAATATATATTATTTTATACGAAATAATTTAAGTTGCTTTTAGCATTGCTCTTCATACCATAAGGACAAAAGAAAACAGTGTTGTGTCAGTGAGTATGCTTTCACAGTGGTTTTGCCAGTAAATACATGTCAAATGTTAAATGGGATGGTTTTGCTGTGAGCACAAGCCTTAGATTCTGCTTTTCAGAAAAGATTTGCAATTAATTTGTCCTTTAAGGATAATTGAGAAAGATCAAATACAGCAAAAAGATCTCCTTCTTGAAACATCTCGAATCCTGGTATGTCAAAGGAGATACGGAGAGCAGAAAATAAATGTGCAGATGGGGAGGCCCGAAAAAACATCAAGTGCAGATCCTGAATTTATGCACATTTCTGACACCGTTGGATGAGAAATGCAGCTCTTATCGTCTGTGTGTAACCATAGCTACCGTGTGATCATTTTTTTTTTCCTGCAACACAAAATGAAATACAAGTGCTGGAGAGTAGTCTTGTCTCAGCTTGCACCATATGTATTTGAGTGATAAGGCTTATAGTCAATGAATGTAGTTATCAGTATGGCCCACGTGCTTCTTTAAAAATAGATTCAGATTTACATCTTTATGTCTCCATTAGTGGTTTAGAGGGGAAAATGGTACTATATTTCCCTAAGTACTGTTACATGAAATTCGAGCCATGTCCTTTTGTGTTGAAATGTGTGTGCTACTCTCTTGCATTTGAGACAGGAGCAAATACAATTTTGGGCAATGGGGAGACTCAAAAAGGCAACACATACTTGAATATAAAGCATAGTAATTTAAAAGATTTGGTGCTTCAATGCCATGTTCTTGATTAGATTAGTACACTTCCCTGCTTGATCTGGTTCTATTTTCATTTGGATTTTCAGCTTCATCATGAGCTTTGATGGAAGCAGAGATGAGCCAGAAATTCCTAACCACTGACATCTCTGCATTCTTAGAAGGGTTTGTAGAGAGACTGATAGATTATGCTTGGAACTAAGAATATGTTTGTGCTTATCTCAATGAGCATGCGAGTTATACTCCAAGGATGGTGACTGTGAATCAAAAGCAGGTGCCTCGCATGAGCAGTGAGGTAGCCAGGTGGACCCTTCGTTCTCCCTTTCTCTTTGCCAATCACCACTCTGACCAGTGTTCATGTGCCTAGTGGTGCATCAGTAATGTTGTACCTACTGGTGCAGATAGCCATCACATGAAGATACTTGCTAAAATTGCAGTGTATGGTTTTTAAACCTTTGTAACTGATGGATATAGCAGAGGGAATTATGTATGCTTGCAACGTAATTATTTGGCTTATATGTGCTGGTAATCAGACTTTGTTGCTTTTGCTCTGATTTGAAAATACTTGTATTGCATTTGTTGCTGCTGTAGGGGGATTTTGTAACAAACATTGGAAGAAAAGACTTTGTGGTTTTAATTTTTCAAATGTATCAAGGGATGAAAGGTGCCTCAATGTTTTACCTTCCTCTCAACAAGCTTTTCCTGGTGGAGAACAGGAAATGATCTGACTTCTAAAAGAGGTTTATAGAATTAAAAACAGTGAAACGCACAAAAGAAGATAATTCTGGCAGTATATTGGAGGTCAGTCTGTGGTAGCTGAGGGAACAACTGAGAGCTATGAAATTGTGGTGGGTTGAGAGGAGGAAGAAAAACTAAGAGTAGTTTGGTTTAAATGGATTCCAGTTGGTGCATGATTTGTGAGGAGTAGGTTGTGAAAAGCTTTACAAAATTCAGGAAGCTTTTTGCAAATGAGATTATTTTCAAATAGGCTAATATTAGAAGAATTGTGACACAGTACACATTTTATATGCAGAGAAACATAATAGCTGAAGATACTCCTCAGAGTAGGAAAGTAGAGTAATTATAGTAGAAGTCATTGCACTGCAGAGTGCCTTATTTTCAGGAGGTAAGCAATGACGCATGAGGATAAGATTGTACATATGTGACATTAAAGCAGTTCATGTGTAAACAGCAAAAGTGAATGATTTATTAAGCTCAGATAAGCATCAGATGCAATGACAAATCAGTGACGTGCAAATAAATAAGAAACAGGATGCCAAAGATTTGGTAGGTCATCGGTAACTGTGCTATGCTTCAGCTTTCCTTAGCAGTGGGCAGGGAAAGAAAATAAAATTGCAAGCAAAATCAGACAAATTAAAAATACACAATGGGTTCTTCCTTCTTAAGAGGTGGCTGGGGAGTGTCACTACTGCTAACAGAACAGCTGAACAGACTATACATGAAAATCAAGTTACTGTCAAATAAGGGGAGAAAATAATTGATGTCGGACGCCATTGCTCGTGCTCCTCCATACAGATGTAGCCTAATGCTTGCCTGGGAGTCATTCTGGGCCATCCCTACGGAAGAGCTATGACTCACTGGAACTTCTGGGAAACAGTGTCAGACAGTGACACTGTGACCACCATAAACTGGGCAGACAAGCAAATTGGCAGGCAGGCTGTTTCAGATAGTGGACTCCATTTTTTCCTACAGGGAGTTTGCTTGTGAATGGGAATTTGGCCACCTTGCAATGTCAGCTTGTCACAGACAATCAAACAGTCAAGTCAGTTAACTGTTAATGTTCTTTAAGGATCGTTTTTAGGAAAGCTTTAAAGTGCAGAGATCTTGCAGAGAATGACTCTGCAGGGAAAGCTTCATGTGAATAAAGAGAGGAAAACATTGCCTCTGGCAACTGAAGCTGTGTTTGCCAACAGAAGTAAAATACATAAATTGATGACCCTTAGGAAACTATTTCCAAACTTCACTCTAGAGATAATTTTTTTTTGGATCATGTAATTACTTTTGTGATCTAGAATGAAGTCATATATGTTGAACAGATAAATCTAAATTCTGGACAACTTGTAGTCACACTTGCAAAATCTACCTGCTGTACATAGAAGATTTGCAGGTGATGTGTATGAAAGTCACAGATTAAATACATGAATGTGGAATAATGTGCTGAAAAACTTGCTGTGCTAAATGTGCTCATCAGAAATCCATATAATTTCTGGCCATTAGAAAATACCTTACGGGAAGCAGAGAATGACTTAATTAAGAACCAAAAGCTTTACATACACAGAACCACTTGCAGGTATCTGTATTCTTTTTGTAATATCCACATTTGATCTTAAAGTAAACCGAAATGTATGTGGTGTTTTGTAAAATACTCATAGAAAGGCATGACAAAATGGATGATACCAAGTCAGGAGGAAACATTTGGGTTCTCATTTTTAGAACGTAATTTATATTTTTGTGTGTGTAATGATGATTGGTATTTTAAGATCCTGTTGTAGAATGTAAGAAGGTTATGCTTCTCATGATTAATTTGCCAAACTCAATTAGATATGACTAAAAAGATACTGTAATAGGTATCTTCCTAATGGAGAATACAGCAGGATATATACGGGGAGATTACAACATAGAATCCTGGAGGGTGTGAAGTACTCAATAAGAAAAGATTATATACCTAATGGAAGGCATATTAACTGGATACTGAACTGTTTCTTGTCTCATGCTCAAATACTGATAATTTGCTTCAGCTGTATTCTTTTAATTAACATGGAAAGCCTATATCACTTGCACGTTTTACTGCTTTCTTATCTGTTTGGTTTTTCTTTTCTTAAAAAAAATGCTTAGGGTTATTTTTATTTCTTTGTTGTTGTGTTGCACTTTTATTTTCTTGTCTGCTTCAAATGGAATCTTCTTTTCATCCTCACTGTGATCTAGGTAAGCCCCACCCTGCTTCCTCTGTTTTGCAGCAGTCTCAGGCTTCCCTCTGGTATTCTCTTCTAGATGTACAGCTGCTTCTTTCTTCTTGTTCCCTCTCTCCATCAGAGTCTTATCTCACAGATGCTCAGTACTCTACAGCAGTGTTGTTTTCACAAGTACATGTCGTGTGCTTTCTGACCCTTATGCTTTCTGTTTGCCCTTTGCTAGTTCCTTTTATCAGGGGCTTGTGGGCTTCTGCTTATAATGTGCAGACTTTTCCTTTCACAGATACTGAGATGGAGGGAATGATTTTCAGAGGCTGGTAAATCTGTTCTTCCTCTTTTGGAATGATTCAGTGGACTGGGAAACTGTGTGAACCCACTCTCTGTTGAAGAGCTAGCAGAAAGAAATTGGTAGATGAGCTGCCATCATTTAACTTCATAGTACTAGAATGGGGTAGGAAGTTGTTAAACTTTGCTGGGGGAAGGGAAAGTAGCCAGACTTGAATTCTATGAAGATAAGCTGTCATGGTGGAATATCTTTTTTTCATTCCTTAATGCCAGTTAGCCTGCCTTCATATTCCTTAAGATGATTGTGAAAGCTTGTGAAGTTGCATTCATTCTACCTAGCCCAGACTAGTAGTTTTGATGGAAATAGGCTTCATTTCAGTGGGTGTGTATTTAGAGCTGTGCCTGTGCTAACAACGTGTTAGGACATCATGAAGAGTGAAGAATATTTCCTTCTCACAAGGGAGACATCTCTCAAGTCTTAACTAAAATTTTGATTCCAGATGAGGTCACAGCATAAACCAAGTTACATTGGTTGATTAAACAATTCTATGGTGTTTTGTCTGTTGAAGCCTACTTGGTAATAGGCTTAAAAATGTAGAGAAGCTGCTGTATGTAGGATATTGTGGGAGGTACTGTTTGACATGTGCTGAGGGAATGTTATGCCTTTGCTCTAGGTTTTGTGAATGACATTCTGATTATGGAGGTGGGACTGTGAGATACACTCTTAAGGATTGCCAGTGTGATAAACTTGAAGACTTAGTGAGGGAGAAAAAGTCCGGAACAGAGAATGTTGTATGCCAGTAGAAGATAACCGATCTCCTGGAGCTCAGTCTCATTGTGTGTCATGTCCTAAGCACCAAAGCCAATACAAATTTGTTTTAATAATGAAAATGCCTGAAGCTCTTAGGTTATTTTTCCTAACCACAGCTTTTTGCATTCTGAGTATAGCAATAAGCCACAGTAGTACTGAAGAACTACTGCAGGTGTGTAACTATTTAAGAGATGTCAGCCAGCCATCATGTTGTACATAGAACGATCTGTGAATTATAATTAATAAATTTACTCTTAGTGTTACATGGCTTCTCTTATGTATCTACTTGGTAAATGCCACACCTAACTGCAAGACCTACAGGTGTGTGAAAAAGATGTACTGACTCATAAGTTTAAAATAGGCCCAAATGTGTTTTTAATGCACGTACAGGCAAATGTAGCAAGATTGCTAAATAGGCTGCCTACTATTTTGTGTGTAAGTATAATGAATAATATTCATATTTCTTCTCCTTGCAGCTTTTGAGTGGAGCATCCCTTTCTGCACTACAGTTTCAAAACACCTTTTTGTTATTGATCTTAGTTTCTGTATGCCCATTTCTAAAAGGTGGCTCCTCTACTTTCATAAAGATGGCTTTGCTTTAGAGAAAACACGCAGTGAAACTAGTCCTGCAAATTACTGTTGATTCTGTGAAGCACTGGCACACACAGAATCTTTAGTTGTTCCTGCAGAAGAAATATATATTTATTGGAGTGCTAAGAATTTATTTTCTTCATTTCAAATTCAGTGTAGTTTGTTTTTTTACTTTTTTACAATATGTTGCCAGTAGTTTAATAAATTGCACAGAAGCAGGGCTTGTCAACATACCTAGTATATATTGTATGTTTAACCATATGTGAGTCTTCTCTTTTAAAGTATGTAATATAGACATTGTTCTCTAATTGTTCCTGAGTGATGTTCTAGAGTAGGAAAATACTTGAAATCCCAATTCTGCCAATTTGTTATCACAAAGTGTGAATTTAAAACAGCTGGGATGGTTATTGACTATCAGTTTTTAAGCACGACTGTTGAGCAATAATTTTTTAATAACATTTGTTTTTTGCTCGCTTATATTCATTGGGAGTTTTCACTGCTGCTATGGACATGCTGTGAAAGAGATTGAACTCAGTGATAATTAAGTAAATAGCTTAGACAACTCTTACGGAAGAGAAGGAATGAGGCGCTGTTTTGTCATCTTCCAACTCATGTTGAAGGGCGAGCTTTCTGGTAAACCTTTCACTTCAGGCCAAGTGCTGAAGTATTACTGCATGTGCTGTGTGCTTGTTTACTTTGTGTTTTGAGATTTCAACAGTTTTTTTTTCAGGTACATTGGAGCAGAATTAATGGGAAAGACCCATTAATTCTGCATTCAGTTAAGTTGCAACTCAAAGATTGCAGCAATTCAGATCTGTTTTATTGATATCCAATATGGAAGACAGTGCAGTTTGGAGAATGGGACTTGTCCATATAATATAGAGTTTTTCAGTTAGTATCGTATCTATACAGTTTAGTTTGCCTAAATAACTAATGTTGTGATTCAAAATAAGAGCTAATGCCTTAATTACCAAAAGAAAATGGGGGAAAAAAAAAGCAAGAGAAATTCCTTCACTTATGAAAAAGGGGCAAAATTTCTCAGCTTCAGTTTAAAAGGAGCAGAAATTGACAAAAGCAACTGGTATAAGACAAGCCTCTGAAATGTAGGCTGGTGTAGGTGTAAAATTTTTTCAGTTCAGCATCAATTCTGCAAAAAAAGGTATGTTGTTCAACTTCTGATTAAAAATATAAGTAATCCTAAAGATTAGATTTTATTTTTTTTTTAATGGCAAGGAGGATTAGATTACTTGAAACAAAAGTATGAGATGGCAAAATTTGGTATTCTTCTTTCTGTGCAAGCATGCTTTTACTAGGGGGATGAGTTAAGTTCTTAATCTGTACCCTGTTTTGTCAATGAAAGTAAGAGAATCCTGTATAAAAAGTGTACTATGCTTATGTTTTCCTGGATTTTAAAATGGCTCAGTCTTTGGAGACCACAGGCTGAGAAATGGTGCTGCGTACATCCAAAAAGAATTTTTCTCCTTTTGATTTTAGAAATGTAGGTGTCTCACTGCATAAAACATATCCCTTAAGAACTTGCATTAATTAGACACCTGGTATCTAATCATGCAATGATATGACATACTTTCTTGAATGAATTGCATAGTTTGCTGTAATTTTCATAGCCATGTGGCTGTGAAATGCTTTGCTTGTTTAATCCCCATTAGCTAGTGCTTGTCACCAGAATCTGGGCCTTATTTTTGAAAGATCGCATAAGTCCAAAATTGCATGTCCTTAATATATTTTGCTTGCTGACTGGCATTTGGATGGGCTGGAGTTGAATCTTTTACCCTTTTTCTTTTCCTCCTATGAGGGTGCCTTGAGATTGACTTTGCAGGAAGGGGTGCATCCCAAAGCAGAGCACCTGCCTTGCAGGAGAGCTGTATGCAAGTGCAGCAGTGAAAGAGTGTGAGGAGGAAACTTGAGCGAGCAAGTCTGATGGCTGGTGATTCATTTGTCACGCATGTTCCTTGGAAAACACACTTTGTATTCCTGTTAGACTTTGCTCCTGTGAAGCCTTCATGGTGTATAGAAATGCTATTATTTTTTTGTTTTGTCAGTTGTCCTTTAAGATATTAATGTTTTTATGGGACTGAGATAAGCCTGCATACTTAAGGTGAGCCCAGATTAGTGCTTTATCTCTGATTTCTTTATTCTGGTTGGTTTGGGCTCCAAGACAAGTTCTGTTAATTTGCTAGTACTTTCAGTAGGCATTGCAATGGATGATGCTATTTGATACATTTTAGATGTGTACATTTACTTTTATATGTAAAAAAACAAATCTGTAAATAGATAAACAGTAACCAAATAAAATTAGTTGTTACATATGATGTGAAAATGATCTAGATAAGACCTGATTAGAGAAGTCACTGTGAAGATCAAGCTTTTTTTTCTTGAAGCAAGTTTAGAGAAATGATGCCATGAACAAATAAATGTTAGATAGCGCTTAGGTCTTCAGGGCAAAATGGCCACATGCTTGCTATAACCAGTGTTTCTGCGAGTGTGCTGTTTTGCCTGAAGTCGTCTTTTTGCTAACCAGAAATGTCAGTGAAAATGATGTAAATTGACAAGATGTGGCAGTATACTGTGTAGTTTACCGAGATGATTAGGATAATGCATCTTCATGTTTCATTGTGAGCCGCAATACAGTGAAATATTACTAGCTGGATTAATTGTGACTGCAGATGTGTTTAAAACTCAACATCACAAAATGCCTCCACTCTTCTTGCTGGAGAAGACCATGCTATCAGCTAACCTGGTTTGGAGAACTGCATAATGTGTATTCATAGGCTTCTCTCTGGCTAGATTTGTCTTAGCCTTGCTGCTGAATTCCTGGTAGCTCTACAGATATTCTAGAGAATGTAAAGGTTGTCAATCTAGCTGGATTTTCTCATCTGAAAAGCACCCGAGTTGATCAGAAGAAGGGCTTTTGAGTCCTAGAGAGTCACTGATGGTACAGCTTGTCTCTGTATGGGGATAAGAGCTCACAGCAGAGACATAATTTGGCTCTTTTCTGAGCATTTCTGGTCTTCGTGTTCCAACTGACGAGCAACGTATCTAATTTTAGGGCTATTGCTCAACTTTTGGGCTGGGTACCAGTTTAGCATCTGGTGAAGTGATCAAGCAGTTAGCTGGTGCAGCCTTTTGCAAGTAAGGCAGGTTTTGAATGCTGCAGTTACTGTCTTACAGGAAAGGAATTTTCTGGTCCCTTTCTTAAGATCATTTTGTTTTAATTTTCAAACCAGTTGAGCATATTGTGTCTTACCCTCATACTCTGTTAATACTCACCAATAAACAGTTCTTAGCTTGCAAACAGATTCACCTCTGAGTATGTCATCATCCTTCCTTGAGATGGAAGGCCTTGTAGGAAGTTGAGATGGAAGGCCGTGTTGGAAGAAATGGGAATTCTTCTACTCCAAACATCATCAGAGGTTGAATAGTTAACACATTATCTAGTGCTGTGTGATACGGTGTGACTTTCAGGTAGTAACATACAATGAAAAACATGAATGGCTTCAAGTACTCGGTTTACCTTTATTTTGGTTCTTTATCTAAGCATCAATGACAAGGTTTTATTAATTTTTAAGGAATTGTAAGTACAAATATAGTTGAGGAAAATTTTTGCATTTCTGTGTGGAGTGAAGCAAAAACTCAGCAGTTCAGCTCTAACTCAGATACCTCGGATGGCAGCCTTTAGTGTGCATATGCTAAAGATCAGTTTACTCAGGTTTTAAAATAATAAATAGGAATGGAATAATGAGTTCTGCCAGAAGCAGACACTCAGGGAGAAGTGCTCTTCACTTTCTCTAAATGAATTCTTTAAATGTAGCGTGAAATTTCATGAACTGGAATTTGGGATATATGGCAATATGTGTTAGTCCAATATATTTTTACAAGCTCTACCACATAAGCGTACATTTAGGTTGTGTTGTTGGGATGTTAAAGCCTTCAATAAGGAGATACTGTTGCTAAAAGAGTTCGGGGAGCTTCAGGAAACTCTTCTTGTTCTTTATCTGTAGTTCATGGAAGTTGGAGAAAAAGAGAAAAAGAGCAAGGAGTAGCATTGTGAGGAGTAAATAAAAGTTACATTAGTTCAAGTAGCTTGATGAGAATATTACAATGTTATATGATCAAGGAAAGACCTGAGGGTAGTTTGGAAGCTGATATTCTGATTAGGAATAAGGAAATAAAATATGGGAGTGGGAGAGAACTTGCATACAATTACATAGTTGTGTGTAAATGTAAGGAATTGTCTGAGTGATCCATTTTTGCCCCCCTGTGGACAATGTGTGCCACGATTTTTTTTCTTTAAAATCTGCGAGAGACCGAAATCAATGAAAATATACTTTATTTACACAAATTCAGGACTGTAGGCTCCTTGGTGTTTTAAATACAATTTGAGATTTGAGTTGGTTGTTTTTGTTTTACATCATTGGCAAAAGTCTGAGATAATTTTTTGTTGTTTTCAGTAACCACTTCAAAACAGATCTTTCCTCAGTACTGTACTGAGGGTAAATTCCCTGCTATGCACTATGCCAGCAAGTGGAGGAACTGTCCTGGAAGGTACAAATGACAGGCCTATGAATGCTATCTATTCTGTCATCTTGCTCGTCCTTCTCTTGCCTCCTTTTCAAAACAGAACAATAAAACAGAAGACGAGCACCACAGAAAAAGATAAAAGAAAAAGAAGCAAAAAAAAACCCAACAACAAAAAATCCCTACCAAAACCACAAAGCCCAAACTATAGTATGAGGTCAGGATTGTTGGTTGAGGTGGTATTTGTTGCTGTTGCTTGTTTTTGCTATGTTTGGCTACCTGTGCTGCCTGGGGTCTGGTGTAAGCAGCATCTATCCTCCTCTGTGGTTTGGCTACCAAAAGTGTCTGTGAGGAGGAAAAGCTGTCAAACTACCTGTTCAAAACCAGGTGTAACTAATACTGCCTGCAACAGGCAGCCTGCAGACCCGGTGGTAAGCTGCTAGGCTGTTAAAGCTGCCAGCTTTTGCATGGCTGGATTGCAGTCCTTGCCTTCTGTGTACACTTTTCTGCTGAAGCTTTGAATGGGCACACCTCACCCTAACCACCCACAAATGCTCCTGTACTACTACAGTTCATCTGTTTCATAGAATTTAATTTTTTTGTTCTTTCCCAGTTAATTGCAGGGCATTCAAGTTGATATTTGCACACGAGAAGCAGACTTGCTATGAGTCAGCCTCATTTGTCTGTCTAGTCTTGTGGACATGAAAAAATGTGAAAGTGACGATGGGGCTTGAAATCATTGAAAGGAAATATCAGAAATCATATAGAAAGGATTACTTACTATAAACACACGTTCTACATTGGCACACTTAGCCTTGTTGCTCGTAGCTATCTTCCCTTACCTTCCCCAAACTTGCAGCTACAGCAACAAGAAAAAATAGTGACACCTGTTCTGATACAGTTGTTGTATTTTTGTCCCCTTTATAGAGTTGCTTCTCAAGCTGACAAGGCGGTGCTGGTTGCAAGTCTTGTCCTGACAGGTGTGTTTGTTTTTCTTACAGGCAAAATCCTAGTCTTGCATTTTGCCTGAAAGCAAGGGACCCTGGCTAACAGAGGGAAGAGCATTCTGCTTTTGTTAGAATCTTTTTTCATTTGTTTAGATTTTTTTTTTTTTTAATTTTATTTCTTTTTCATTACTTTGATGTGCAGAAGAAGTTGTACAAAAGTCAAAGAAGAGCAGTGGTTCTGTGGAAAATCAAATGCTATGTTTCTTATTCTGACATAATTCTCATTTATTTTTGAGTACATTGAGAATAAGGAAGCTTGGAAGGATGCCACCTGAAGCACATTTCCTTTCACCCCTGGAAGTCTGAATGATGGAAACCAACAATTGCTGTGATGGTTTTGAATCATCTAACCTATTTAAATACACGACTCCATCAGCAGGCTTGGGGTGAAGAACACTACTCAATTGTCTGTTGAGTATGCTCAGGTAAAGCGATGGCTAGCTTTATGTATTCAGACTAATGTCTTCAGTGTTGATGATTATACACTTTTCTTTTTGGTGGATATCTGGTATTGCTCTGCAAGTACAATGTATATTTTTACAAGAAATCAAAGATTATTAAAGTTCTTTCCATGCACTGTTTAAATCTTGACGTCTAATATTGCTGTATCACAGCAACTGTATCTTTGTCCTGAAATCTTAAGTGCTAATGGCCGTTCTTATTGGTCTTTGATTTTTACTTCCTTCACCTGGATAATTAATTCCCACAAAAACAGCATGACAGAGTACTGAAAGTTATAACATGATCGATGCTGTTTGTCTTGAGTTGGGCTAACAGGAAGAGAGAAGAACTGTATCCCTAGGCCAACCTACGGGCAAAAAGTGAGTGAAAATGAAGTTGAAAAATGCATTGTGCTGGGCTGCACCTCCTGTCTAACTTTTGCACATTTTTTTTTCCTTAATATATATTGTACATACAAAAAAGGTGTAGTGGAAAAAGTTTTAAGATTCTATCCCAGCAAGGATTTTATTAATGAATTCAGAGTAACAAAGTGTGATTTCAATTGATATGTCCATTTTGCAAAGGTTTTTTAGGTGATCTGAGAGCACAGGATTTCTCTTCCACAAACAATTTGGTAATTGAAGGCTGAGGTGTGGGGATAAATAACACTACAGCAATTCCAAACCAAGAGGCACAGAAGATATTTTGCTTTGTGCTCTGGTGCTGTGGGACCCTGCATCTTAAGCCCTAGGCCATCAGTCACAGCTGGCAGAGTTGCCTTGCAAGCAGCCTGAGAAGGGGTCAGCAAAATTTCAGCGTTAAAAACAAAAATCAATCCTAAAGAGATGACCACAAGAACAAAAACTCAGCAAAACCAGACCTCAAAACATGTAGCAGGGCAGCGCTCAGCTGCAGTCAGGAGTCTCCTAACTGAGAAGAGAGAAACTAACAGATGTGCACCCAAAATAATAGTAGTTGTTTAACTATCCAGAACTCAAGTTACTAATATTCTCATGTAGTGTGTTACACGGCTGTACTGCTTAAACCAGTGACTGTAAAAGTTTAGAAGAATGTTCGGGTAATGCATGTGCTACAGAACGGTATTTCATGCATTACCTCAAATTATGTCTTAGCATTCAAGCACCAGCTTTTGACAATGTCAGATTTGGCAGGTAGCTAAAGCTGAATGCACGTTATCCAGTCTACTTGAAGGCTAGCTATTAGCCTCTGCATTAGTGTGGTCTCTAAATCCTTTTGATGAAAACAGACAGCTAATAAGCATGGCTGCTGTCTTCCTTCCAGTGCCCCTTTCCATCATGACTGTCAGGCTATTATTTCACTTGTCAAACTATTATTCAGGCAGTTATTTATTTACATTATGCTTTGTTTCTGTCCAGACATCAGCAAGTCTGTGGGTCATTTCAGACCCTGCAGCTACTCCTCTCTGATGAAAATAAAAAGAGAAGCAGCATGATGATGTCTGTGTGCTGTATAAGAAGTATTCTATTTTATATTCTGTCTGTTTCCTTACACCACAAGTGAAATTGTTTCTGTGACCGGTATTGCAGAAAGGAAAGAAGATTAGTATGCAGAAACCTGTTAGCAGTTGAAATATCTGGCAGTGCCCAGGGGTAAGGGATGATAACATTGTTTTAGGACAATCTGTGCAATACAGCTTTGTTCCATTGCTCAGTCTGTGTGCATGCTCTGGAGCAACAAGGTGACTCTTATGCCTGGCTACCTGTAGCTGAAGTTAATAAATAATCCACAGAAACAAAGCAAAACCAGATGTTATTGGTTTAGAAATATGGAATATTGTAAAACTGGCAATGCTGCAGTTGATATGTTGTATATATCAAAAGACAGGATGAGAGGTTTGTTTGTTTGTTTGTTTTGTGTTTTTTGTTTTTGTTTTTTCCAGTTCTGAAAGGTTTTTTAATTTTTAGTTGTACTGGCTGGCCCACAGCATCCAGTATGAAAGCTTCTGGATGATTATCATTCAGGCTTTACTTGTATATGATGACAACTTATAGTCCATAAAATAGTCACGCAGTGCTTAGATAAACAACACTTCAGTTGTTTGTTTTTTATCACTATTTATCTCATGAACCCAAAGTAGAGCAAAGCAATAGGGTTCAAACTTGCTTATTTTCTTACGAGCTGCTTGCATAGAATGTGAGTCAAGTTCTTCATTCATCTGTTTCTTATCTTGCATTATTTTATTTCCACAGTTTCTCACCATTTAAATTCAGTGAACTGTGACACAGTCTACTTTGCTAAAGTAGATAGGGGGTAAAAATCTGGATCCTCAATTTTAAGACCTAGAAGGAAAATCAAAGCACATGATCGTATTCTATCAGCCATTTTGTAGCTTTCTGAGCTTACCATGTGACGTTTCTGTTTAGAAGAGAGTGAACAAATTCTGCAGCATTTCTCTGCTGTTTATTAGTTGTCCCCAGGTGCCATGCATGTTGTTTCAGTCACCACATTTTTGTTAGTAAGTTCAGAATAGATGTTTTGTGTGAGCTCTGAATGTAAGGCTCATGCTCAGTTAGGAACTGCTGAAGCATCTTGTTACTGTTGTAAGCTTGTAACATCTTTCTAGAGAGTCCGGGGTGTGAAATGACAGTTTTGTTTTAAACCCGCTCAATACAAAATTGAACATATTTATGGATATAAATATCAAGACATTTGTGAAAATTCCCCCCAGATGAATGTGAAGATGGGCTATCGGCCTCTTTCTGTCATTTGCAGGATGAGGTTCTATAAATGTTCTGCAACTACGTTATTTGTGGTTGTAGAAATGATTCCCCCCAGCCTTAGTTTTGTGCAGCCTCTCCTGTGTTGTATCTCATGTTCTGCAAGCTAACATGTTCTTAACAGTAAAGCTAATTTATTCACTCACGCTTCCCTCTCCTGGAGATACTTACTAGCAGTGTTTCATTGCTATTTGCATGGGTTTTCTTTGGGTAAAACGTTATCTTTTTCCTCTCTTTCCCCCCTCCCCTCTTTGTTTTTTAATCATTTGTTTTGCCCTTGTAAAACTTGTATTATAAAATGAAGGTACAGCGTAGAAAGGTTACACTTTCTGTCTTTTGGTTATGCCTGTGGCTTAGATCTTTGTTTGCCAAGGGCACTGCATGAATGGCAGATGAATTGACACTGCTGTTGAATGAGGCTCCTGTTAACATCTTTTGCTGCCTGCCCCCTCATACAGCTCCAGCATCATGGCAAAGCACGGGAGGCTTGCGACCCTCATGGCCCTCTTGTGGAGAAGGAAACCATTAACCGTGTCTCCAACACCTTGTGAACTCAAGAGTTGAGCTGTTTTCCTCTGTGATGCTTTAATGATAATAATAGAGCTTTAATAGCTGTATAAGCAGTTTCTGTAGTGAAAATAATGTGGAAGAAACTGACTTCCTGCATTTTTTGTTAATAATCATAAATAATTTGTGATATATTTCTTAACAAGCCTTGACAATATTTATAATTAACAGTGCTTTCTGTATTTCAGTCTACTCAGTTTCTTGTTTTCTCACTTCCTTTAGTTTTTCTCAATCAAATACTAATTATTCCTTATTGGTTATTTATTTGCAGTTTTGATCGGTACAGGTAGAAATAAAAATAATCATCTTAATTTATGCCAGTTTCCAGAATTGGCCTCCAGGTTCTTTTCAATTCACTTCACTTGCTTTCTTTCCCATCTCATGTTTTAAAGTGATTTATAACTTGTTATAATATCCAGAAAGCTTATTTTAAAACTGATATCTGCTTTTGTAACTGATGGAGTTCTTATTTTATATTGCTTGTATTTTATACTGCTTTGGTCTGTATCAGATTCATCAAAAGCTCTCTGTGTGAAAACACACCCCATGTGGTTGGAAATGCCTTAATAGTCAGGTTTTTACAGGTTAGTGAAGATTGTGATGTAATCTCCAAGGATTTCTGTTTCCTCAGTTGTTAACTGCCTCTCCTCTCAAAAATTCCAAAGAAGACTTTAACTATTGAATGCTGCTGGAAACAGACTGCTGAGATGGAAAGTATGTACTCATTCTAAAAATGACTAATTTGCACAGGTCTCTAACCATGTTCCCAGCTGATAGATATTGCCATTAATTCTTGTTTCTATGTTTTGGATTTATATATATACAAAGTAGAGGTGACTTTTTTCCTCTCCAAGTGTCAGTTGCTTTTCTATTTAATACTCATTCTCTCATTCCATATAGAGTTAACAACAGAAATTTCTTTTTTTATATGGCAAGGATCTTGGTGTTTATTGTAGCTATACTCTGGATCCTCTTAACAGGCTTTCATGCCTTCAGATAGAGCTCAGTACACTGTAAATATATTTCAAAGCGCTTAACTGTAGAAAACAGCATGATTGGCTTGCAGCATTTTGGCAAGCTCACAGTGTGATTTGTTAAAGCAAATTTTTACCAGGTTAATGAATAAAAAACCAGTCCTTATTCGTATTCTATCTGCTATCCTAAGGAAGAACTGGATCATCTTGTCAGAAAGAACACACAGCCATATTCAGCTTTAAGACTGGGGGCTCTACTTTAAATTGAAATGATAGCTGATTTTGCTTTGTCTTCCACTGTTGCAGTGCCTACACTTAACACAGGAGAAAACTGAGACTGATTCTGATCCTAGGCCTGATTTTTTTTTTTCATGCATCAGCCCTATGACGGTGCTCATGGTTTACCTTGAGGTTGTTGGTTGACAAGCCCTGTGCTCTTCTCAGTTATGTGCTACAGTGCTGGCACGTGCACCCCAAGCTGTGCTTAAGTATGAAACAATTTGGATGTTACTGAGCTGGTTTGATGGAGGTGGATCTAATTGTCATTAGTGGAATATCTGCCCTAGGTTTCTGTGAATCTACAGGTATAAGGAAAACTGACTGTCAAATTAATGAGTTATAGGTTTGAATGCTACCTGATAGTACTGTAGGTGGGCATTGGGAATAGATTCTCAGTTTTCTGAGATGTGATTGTATTGGTAAGGAAAGTATAGGTGTTCTTTGAAAGAAACAATTTGGATTTGACTCTTGTGAAAAGAGTGATGATTTTCCCCACCTAATTAATAGAGAAATAACTAGATAGAAAAATATCAGTAGCATTCCTCTGTTGGACTCTGTTCTAGATAAGAATGTAAACTATCCAAATCCAGATTTTCAGTAGGAAAAAAAAAATCTTTTTTTTTTTTTTTGTAGAATATTATGCCCAGTTTCATAGCTACAGGTTTGGCAGCGTTTCTATGGAAGGAGAGCACTTGTAAAGCTGGGCATCTCAAGTGTTCAGTGTTCATCTGTTAGGCAGCTCCATCATCTGCAAGGCATTGCAGCTGACTGGGTGAGACAATAGCTTGGAAAGTGTACCAAAACTGGGTGCCCAGGGCCTTTCCTTGCAGTGAGCAACTTCAGGGTCTAGTTCTTGCTGAGCAACATGGTAAAATGTTAAACTGAGCATCATCTGTGATGTAGCCTGAGCGAGGTTTCTTAATTGCACTGAACGTTGTTGCTTTTTTGTTCTGCCAGTTTTAGCTCTACTGAAAGACTAATGGAGGTGGTTTGTATGACCACTTTACCTTTTCCGAATGATGGCTCACAGGTCTGTCTTTGTGTCACCACTGTGTAACCCAGTAAAAAAAGGACTGGTGAAGTCACCTATTTGATTTTCCACACAGAGAAATGAGGCAGTATAGTGCTGAGATCTGTCTTGGACTCCTCTCACTTGTCCATATTTACTGCCTTCTCTGTTTTTCATTTGAGTGGATGTATTTTACAGGTTAGGAGCTGAAGCCTGCTGGTTGGTAACACATCAAGTAACTTAAAGAGAAGACAGTGGGAAGAATGATAGGACAAAATCACACAACCACTGTAAAAGTGAGTGTACAAACAGCAATAATCAAATTACTGAGCCTGGTTAATTTGGAAGGTCCTTTACTGGGGCTCTTGCTTTCTTGCTTATTTAGTTGTCATTTGATATAAAGTCAGGATTATTAAAATTTGCTTGAGTTTTAATGAGGCTAGTCTCCCTTGCTGGAGAAAATGTGCGTTGACTCCCAGTTTAGTTATTAGGAGAGCTTAAATTCCTCTGAATTAAATATGCAGTATGTATGTAGCTCAACAAAATGATTGAAAGAGCTTAGTCATGGAGCAAAATTTTATTATATGTCAATAATTTGTGTTTAAGAAACAGAACGACTGCACCCTCTAGTGACAAAGTTATATATATGCAAGAAGATCAAGGCAGATTTTGAACTGTGGTGTGCCGTGACTGCAATAGAGGATCTCGTGTTATAGAGCAGGCAAGCTTTGGAAATAGACCCTTTGTGTTTGTTTGTTTGTTTTTAATATATTGGTGCAATTCTTAGAGCATTGCCTTTGCTGTTTCCTAGCCTGTCACTGAGTGTCAGACATAATGAATCACAATTCATGTTGAACACATTTGATTAGAAAGGAGCTGTCACGTTGCTTGTCAGTGTGCCATGTCATGCTTTTTGGTTACTGCAAGAAGAGCTTCTTGTTAGGAATGCTGTTAATAGAATACTGTATGTTTGAATGTTGTAATATGACAGGGTGTCAAATGCACTATAAGCAACATCAGCAATTTCTGTAGAGAAACAAGGCATGTTTGAGTTATTTGCATTCATTAGAAACACTCAGCTTCCTCCCTGAGCTTAAGCTATCTGTTAGCCCGCTGCTACAATGGCACTGTAATTTTTCATTGAAATACTCTCAAGAAGCCAGTAATTAGTTAAATACAATAGCAGTCGGGGCTTCTAGGTGAAGGCTGGAAAGACGTGTTGAAATTTAAGCATGTCTTTAAAAGACAACTAAACCATAAATAAATAAATTTGATTTTGGTCACTCTGCAATGCAGTTTTTGATACAGCCAATCTTTTGGCATCAGGCTGCTTAGTTAGGACCTAGGACTTAGCTGGACACACAGAGTTCCTTAAATGATCCTAATCTTACTTGAAAAACAGTGCCTTCCTTGCAGCATGCTGGCAGTGCAGTGACACTGCTTTGCTTGACACCTGCTGATTCATCGATCTTGCTTCCTGCCATCCCTTCTCATCTTTGCTGGTTTCCTTCTGGCAACCATTCCTCTCACATAACATCTGATAGCTGATACTCCTTCAAGTGGAACGATGGTTTTAAGCGTGCTAGGCTGTGTGTTGTGTTGGCTGCAATAGCTTTCAGATGTCAGAAGGTGCTTGTCATATGTACTTCCTGTGGAGAATTTCCTTATTAATTATGAGTTCTGAAGTAGTTGTTAATTGGCAGTGGTTCCTGTTGCGTTCTTAAACAGTGAGGTCATATCTCATGGAAGCAGTTTTAAAATGCATTGAATCTTGTTAAATTTAGTAAAATATGTTTGGGAAATTCCAAGGCTGCCCACGTTATGTGCCTTATTTCAATAGCTATGTCAGTATCCGGAAGGAATTAGAGTAACTATTGAGATTAGTCCATTATACTTGTGTTAATTATTTCTGTTTTTCAAGGACATTTCTGTTAGCAGAGCTCAGCAGCACAGTACAGTGTGAAAACTGAAATCAAGGCAAGAGCCTGGGTCAAATCTTTAGCTAAAATTTACTTATAGTTTTCTTGTTAGGTTTGAGTTCAAATTCTTGTATCAGTGCCCAACATCTCTACAGCTAAATGAAATTGCATGACTGCATGTGCATGTGTCTATGGGATTCCAAAATGATGATCTCCTCATACATAGTAGGACCAACTCACATTTGGGTCCAGGACAAGGCCTTGCTTTTATTACAGTAACTCTTGCATAATGTATCTCTTCGGTTGTTCCTGACCAGCCTTAAGTTTTAAGATCTCAGAAACTGTTTTAGCAAAACGGTTCATTAAGCACTGATAAATTATTTTTGAAGGAAGGTATATTTTAGCTACAACACATGTAATAGGAAATAACATCCATAAAATTATGGCTTTATGAAGTATCATGAAGTATTCCCAACTGATAGCAGTGTGAACCATATTCAAGCAAACCTGTGCTTTGAAATCAGTTTTTTTCTGCTTTATTAATTCACAGAAAAGGTCGAGAATGTATAGTAACAGTAAAAGCTCCTGTGGGAGCCAAGCACCTGCTGCCAACACCCAGCTCCATCTTCCACTTTGGATGAGATATAAACCTGTGAATCAGAACTGTGATATCTTCTCAGGCTGGGTAAAAACTGGGCTGAGTAGATGAGCATGTTGTTGTCACTGTCTCCATGTCTGAGAGTGCTTGTTTAACAAATGGATTTGAGATACTGTTTTAACTCAGCCATTTCAGTCAGCTGTCAGTAGATTTTTGACTACTATTGCTTTCTCTCTCTTGGATAAAGTTTAGAGTCCAGACTATATTTTCCTCTTTATCAGTATTCCATACCTCAAGTTCTCTTATTAAAAAAAAAATAATAAAGTATTTCTCTTCCCCAAAAGCCCTGAAAAATTAAAGAGCTTAACCATTTTCTGCATTGGAAATGATACTTAAAGGGATTTTCTTATATTTTGAGTTGTTAAAATGTCTTCCTGCAAATGAAGTGAAAATGAATAGGTTAGCTTTAAGTTTAATATCTGTGATTTCAATCTGAACTATAATTTTTTTTATTTTTATTTTTTACTGTTCAGTATGTCATTATAAGTGGAAAGTCATGCTTGGATATCAGCATTCATAGCGGTGCCTTAATTACCAGTGGTGACCCCTATAAATATTTGGTCAGTTATACAACTTGTTGAATGGCTCATTGCACTTGATAATCCTAGAGGAATTTTCCCATGCTGTTGAAGGGCTGCCAGGTAGGTTTTTAATTCCTGTGTTGGCACTGAGATATATTTCAATACTACTACCTAAATTTTAGGAACAATTGCATTTTACTCAGAAATAACATTGACATTCTAGTTGTGATATTGGGGTAATGTGTGGAAGTTAACATAGTCTTCACACAGTATCTCAGGCCTCTTTATCAAGATTTTAATCTTTTATTTTTTGCAAGCTTCGACGTCTTGAATAATGTTAATTTCCTTCTTTTTAAAACTACATTTATTTTGAATTTCCTTTTTTCTTTTTTTTTTTTTTTTTTTAGATTCTGAAAGGATGCCTCTCTAACCAGAATTAGAGTTGTTTGTGGTATAAGACTTCTGTCTTATAGGTGTGGGAAAAGTGTGGTGTAACTGCAACAGGTGATGTGATTTTGAAATAGAATGGTTTTGTTATTTCTTTTTTTTTTTTTTGCCCTCAAAGTGCCCTGACTGTATACCAATTCTGGGCATAGTTTAGGCTGGTACAATCACTGGCTTTATGGAACTGGAAAGAAAACATCCATAATAGTATATTAATGCAAGTTAGATGGACATGTTGGAAGCTTTGGGGAATCATTGTGGGAGATAAACTGTTAGGATTGGATTATCATGAGTTGCCTGTGTTATTTTTCCAAACCTAAGACTTCTTGTTAAGGTTGCAAAGCAGGGAGCTGGAGGTTGGTAGTGGCTGTGGCCAGTTTACTTGGGAGGAATGGACACATTTAGGGGTGAGGCAGTCATGCCAGTTTGTGCTCTGTCCGCAGGCAGAAACTCTTGTTTTCATCTAATAGAAAGCTGGGCTGCTTCTCTCCCTTCCTTTCTTGTCATGCAGCTCCCAGTCACTTAAAATTGCTCTCCAGCCCAATGATAAAGGTATCTTACCAATAATGTGAAGAGCTCTGAAAGTCTCTGTTCAGCATCTTTGCACTGGAGAAATGTGCTATGTTGTAGAGCTAAGTAGCAGGACAGCTAGAGCATGGGGAGAGGAACGCAAGTACTATTGCCTTGTCTGGGAACCATTCTGGGATTGCAGTAGGACCTCAGGAGGCACGTTAGTTGGCTATAGCTAGTCCTTGAATGGTTAGCTGTCATAAATGTAATTTACTCTGTAGCTGCAGGAATAAGCAGCAGTGTTGATTGCAGTTGGGTGTCTGCCTACAGTAACTTCTGTGCAATCACAATGTGCTAATTATTACATGTATAGATGGAGTGGACATGAGAGGTGTGTATGTTTCTAAATGCATTTCAGGCTACAATGTGCAGCTGTATCTGCAGAGAAATTTCCATGTGTGTACAGGTGAAAGTCACGGAGCTGTACAACAGTGTCATGAGAGCCAGTGTTGTGTTGGGTAGATCTGCAGCTGCTCTGTATAATCTTGGAGTTTTGGTGATACTTTTCGCAAGGGAAGGTTACTGCTGTCATACATTGTTATGTTATGATACATAACATAACTCAATTTTAGGACTCTTTCCACAGATAGTATATTATCTGACTGTGAATTTGTCATTTGTATGAAACTCCCTTTATTGTTTTTCCAAGGTAGTCCACAAGATGGTAGTACACCAAAATCACGTCCATGTCTGTACATGACACTCCATCATTTATTTTTTTTAACCTTATTTCAATTTGTTAATGTTTCAACAAACAAGAAACAGTGTGTTTAGCGAGGTTAAATAATATATTTTGAAAACTGATGTGCTGGAATTTATCCGGGCTAATCCTGTTAATACCTGTCATACGTTTAAGTACATTACATCATTTCAAAAGGCTCTGTGCATCTCTGAGAAGAATTTCTGTTTTCTGTTTCTAAGGAGGAAAGCTTGAATTAAGAATTAATTTTCCGTTACCTGGTGGGACTTTTTATATGTATTGTCTACCTTCACTTCTCCTACTGTTTCTCCCACAATCTGATTTTTACTTGGTTATTTTCTATTGTGCATCAAAAATGTTAATTTTTAAAATATTCCTAAAATTCCATGAAGTCAAAGTATGAAAGATCCATAGGGAAACACTTCAGTAATTTGTCAGTTACAAGAAACGAGTCAGTTCTTTCCCCCCTTCACAGTCTCCACCTCTTGGTGATTTTAATTACTACAGGGACAGATCCTGGTGCCGATTTACGTGTGAATAAGGAATCCCAGGATACTGGGAAAGGTGGTGTTGAGTTGTTTTCTCCCCTTGACTTTGTGGAAGATGGGTGCGGGCAAGTGCTGTTCGTGTGAATTGTTCTCTGACTGACAGCTTCACAACTGAACAGACAAATTAAATTGTCCTAAAGTGGCACGTTTGATTGAGTCTTTCTCAGACAGGGGTCTGTGAGTGTCCCCCTGTAGGCTGCTGCATAGGAACTGCCTCTCGCTTACAAAACTGGCTTGCAGTTGTCCCCCACAAGAAGGGAATTCAAGTGGGGTTCCACACTTCTCCTACAGCTAAGTGAAAAATGTGATTATTTTTAAATTTAAATCTTAGCACGTATATCCCTCGATACAGTAAATACGGTCTTTCATCAAAGTGAGCTAAAGTGAAGCTGCTGTAGTGATTAAGTAAGGGAACTCCTAATCACAATGCAATGACTAAACTTGTCTTTTGAGATAGGAGCATCTAGAAAGACTGTAGTTAATTAGCATGTCTAGCCTGCAGGTGGAGAGATGGAGCCCTATCTTTAACAGACGAATTGTAGGCTGGAGGCTACATCATGATACTGTTCAAGTGATAAGAATGAGTACAAAAAAGCACTGTGAAAATCTAGGGTGTACTAGCTTACTGGGAGACCACCTAGCACCCAAACTTGCACAACTTTGTGATAAATCTGTAACTTGTCTCTTTGTGTGAGATTGTGTTGCTGCACACTGGGTAACAAATCCAACAGATGGACAGTAGAAGCAGCAGGAGGTTGTGTTCCATGGGTGCTTCAGCTGTTGCAAACTGGCACAGGTTGTTAAGCATTTAAACAGGCTTGGGCTGGAGTTGTTGCACTCTTGGGAAGCTGAGTTGTGTAAGTGATCACAAAGCCCAGGGCTGTGCTGTTCAAAGCATGGGGGTTTTCCAGTTGTTATTATGTTAACAAGAGTGCTGATTTCTAGACCTTTCTGGATATGATATTTATTGCATGAAAGAAAAATAACTGTACAGCACAACTGTTTAGTAAAACAGTGTGCATTCCTCTAAGTATGTAGTGTCTGGAGTTAAACTTTGTGGATTCCTTCACTTTTAGGTATTGTTTTGAGCTTTTTTTCATTTTCCTTTTTCTTCCCCTTTTTTTGTCCTTAAGATGTATCTTGCTTTGACAAATCTATTAACCCACATGTTTGGCTGTGGCTTTTGCCTGCCAAGTCAAGTTTTAAAGCAAAATCAGGTTTCTGAGCAGTTGAGGCATAAAATGGTCTTTAATGAAAATAGCAGTGGACATTTAACTCTGCCTTTTCCAGACAGAAGTCATACTGTGAATCATCAAAGTGAAAAATCATTTTTGTTCAAAGTTATCCTGAAATCTGTATTGACAGGAGGTAGTCAATAGAATTTTATCATATTCTTATGATGTCATTTGAAACTTCTAATGCAAAAGTAGTTGCCTTTATCGGATTCTCATAAATCACACTGAATTCTTTATTTGGTTAATCTACAACACCAACTGGAGATATTTTATTAATGTAGCTCAGAGAGAATGGCCTTAGGGTGCATTCTGACTTGCTTGACTCCCTTTGCAGCCTCCTCTCCCTTCTTAAATGGTCTTGACTTTACGCCTATGGTTTTATCTGTGCCAGGTATGACACAACCCTGTTACAGTTTCCAGTATGAACAGCATGTCCTAAGAAGGGGAGCTATCTTGAAGCATTTTTGTGCTCAAGGCCAAGTCTTGAACTTCAAGATTAGAACCTAATCCCTACCTCTACAGCAGTTTTACATAGGCATTTTATCTATCATAGCAAACGAATGACTTGCCCTTTGGGGGATCTTAGTATTTTTTGTATTTTAAGCACTCAGGGTGCACTATGTGCGACTCCAAGAGCAAGAATTTTATCACCATGATAAACAGGTAACCTGAAAAATCAAATGCTCCAGAGGATGAGGTTGAGTTGGCCTTTTCCATTTTCATATGCATGCAAGGTAGTGATAGTCACTACACTGTCTGCATTAATTGATTCAGTCTATTGCTGCCTGGACTTCTGTTTGTGCTATAACATAATGCCCTGTCAAAGACAGGACAAGAAACCAGGCCCATTTAGAATTTCCTGGAAGAAAGTATAAACACCACTCTTCTTTCCTGGTAGTTTTAGTAAAATTTAGTTTGATATTTGTTTTTAATTGCTAACAACCCTAACCCAAAGTATTGCCTTGAAATTTTGTGTACAGGAGAGTTGCTTTTATGTGCCTCTTACTGCAGTGCTTCTTCAAGATGCTTGAATTCCTTTGATGACACAAACTTTCTTCTCCAAGTGACACAAACTTGTTTTGTTGGAGAAATCTGAGTTGGTTTTTTATTGTTTTTCTTTTTAAATGTGGGGCTGAAGTTTACTCTGCCTTATGATCTGTGTCAGCTAGAGTTAGGTTTTTGGAGATGTTCATACTAGAGAAGGCTAAAGGGAGGTGAAGGAGTTCAGTCCTATTCCAGTATGATTGAAATTAATAACTTGTAGTGTGTTGAGGAGTCATCAAGCAGAGACATCAAGTCAGGAGAGGCCAGGTGGAGCTGCAACAACAAAGTAGCTGTTGTTATATAAGCTATAGATACATAAAGTATTAGTAGTAATTTTGGGTTTATCTTTTCTGCTGATTCAGATTTAGAAGAATTTAAGACAAGTAGGTCCTATCCAGCTACGCTGTAATGTGTTTTCCTAGTAATGAGCCTTAGCCCTCCTCTGTTTTCCACCTTATAAAAATGATATTGGCATTAATGTTTTTGAGTTATGAAGAGGTGAATATGCACATTTTAAGAAAATAGCTGTCATTAACATAGAAATGTAGCAACTTACTGTAAGTCTGTGGAAGCAACTCAGAAAGATTTTATGCTCAGTCATTCAGAAGTCAGATTAGTGCAAAGCCAGTAGATCATTTGTAGAATAGGGGTTGAAGGTTATCACTTTTCTGTTGAAATTCTTAATCCCTATTCCTTAGATGTGTTGCATTCTGTTGCCTGTTCTAATGGATCACTGGAAAAAGAAGCCTTTTAAATTGTAAGGTGGCTTTCCCAGCTGAGTTGTAGTGTTGATGGTTATAACAATACAAGCAAGTCCCAGCTCTTCCCTGGGATACTGCCAAAGCCTTGGATTGGTGAAAATGTTGTTGCTTGTGCCTCTGCCAAGATGTCACTTGCTTCTGTTACTGTTTCCAGAAACTTTAGCTCAGTTCTTGTATTGAAATAAATGAGCATTCATTTGTCTTCTACTTAGCCTTTCATCTGTATTGCCATTTCCAAGTTACTTCTTTCTTGACTTGGGAGAATTTCTGAGAATGCCTGTCTAGGTTTTCTCCAGCTTGCTTTGTGTCAGTTACTTAGGTACTACCTTACTGGACTTGTTAGGATGACTTCTGCTTTGTACATGATATGATTCTGATCTCATTGTGTTTCATTATGCTTAAAAGAAAATATGAGGATTTCCAGCAATTCTATTCCCTCTGGGGAGTTTGAGTATTTTTAAAGATGACATTACAGTTTGGGAGGGAACAATGAGATTTGTTTAAGTTACAGCCGTATAAAGCAAATGAATTGTAAAATTACAATTCTTTAGTTGGGGAACTGGGCAAGATAAATGGATGTATTCCTTCATCTTGAACATTTTAATATCTGAATAGGGCCTTGGTGTTGTGAATTTCTTTACTTTTTTGTTTCGTACCAACAATTTAGAACATGCAGGTAGTACCAGCTTAACATATCTGTTTCTTGTCCAATTGGGTTGATACAAAGACAACACAGGAATAGTTAAGAACAAAATAGAAAATAACACACATTTGTGTTTTTATGACTTTAAGTCTTTGCAGTGCACTTTGTGCTGAGAAGTTTCTGGTCTGTCGTTCCACATCTCCTCACTGTAAGGATGGGAGGTGAAATAAAGTGAAAGCAGATGAAGAGAAGGGCAAAAGAATAGCTTTTTAAATGGGGAAAATGAAATAGATTTCAGTAACATGAAGAAGAATGACTGAAGGGGGATATAATAAAGGTGAATAAAATCGTGCCTGTCTCATGAAGCGATCTGTTGTGAGCTTAATGATTTGCCAAGTCTTGTGGCAAAATGGGTGAGATACCATCGAAACTTGGGACAGAAAATCAGGCCTAAGGAGCAACTCAAATTTGAAAAAATGATATAGAGTTTTGGACTGTTACTATAATGCACTTGTAAAGAATTAAGATGCACACCCAACTTATGTAATTAATACAATTCTTTTAAATGGTTTTTAAGGACAGGTAAGCATAATTCTGAGCAGCTTCTATCTGTATTGTTATGTACTGACAAGCCTGCCTGTGCTCTAGACAGTGCTGCAACAAACTGCCAGGGAGCTCTGCTCTTCTCTGTAGATAGCCAGCAGTAACCAGCCTTTGCTGAGGAGGTCAGGCAGCCTTGGAGCTGACTCCAGCAGCCTCCCAGGTACAGGCAGCTATTCTGTTCTGCAGTTAGTGCCTTCTGAGGTCTCGTGCTGGATAAAACTAAAAAGAATATGCACACTCTTCTTTGAAGGGAGACACAGATCGTCCAGTGTTTAAAGCAGATGGGAATGAGACCGGTGGAGGTTGTGCAGTAGAAACCTAACTGGTGGTATTACACCAGTCTGCACTGATGAAAAAAGCTCATCTGGTGCTTTTAAGTTTGTTCAGGTTATCCTTGAATATGAATTCAGCCACTGAATATCTTGCTAAAGCAAAACACCAAAATCCCAAACCCAAACAACAAAGCTTTCAGTTACATGGGTATGCTGATTGTAATACATTAATCATGGAGATAGTAGTCTCCACCCCATTGTAGAAGAGAACAAAGAAAGATTGCGTGTCAGTTTGTAATGTCAACACGGTGCAGCATGTGTGCTTTTTCTGCCTGTTGATGAATACAAAATTCTTTTTTTTTCTTAATACTTTGGATTTTGTCTTGAATAGCATTAATGGAACTCTAAACACTTGTTGGCTTTTGGCCTTAGCTCAGTCACTTACCACACCTATGTCTGGTGCTAATTTTCATTACTGTATTAAACTAGGAAGCATTTAAAATCTTAATGTTTGGAAATAATGACTCCCAGGCATCCAGTAAGATTAGAAGGAGTGGGAAGGCATATTTTATGATGTTGGTCTCAATGTAGAATCCTGTGTAAGCTACTGTGTTTGCAGAGTAAAAGTAGGGGGGGGGAAATGGACTATAGAAAATTAAGTTCCATCTCAATTTTTAGTTTATATTAATTTTTAAATTACTTCTGCTATCTGTAAAATGTTTTGAATTAATGATGATGTGGTAGATGTCATCTTCACAACCTGGAATTTCAGTGTATGTTTTTCTGTCTACAGTAAAAATTGATAGCTTTTGTTGTTTAAATATGAAGACGTGAAACATAAGATTATACCCTGCGTTACCAGACAAGGGCATAAGCTGCAGAGAAGGATTTTCTTCAGATGCAAAGACTTGGTAGGCCTTGCTGTGTAAGGACACAAATGGCATTTTGGAGTGTTGAGTGCAACAGAACATGATTGTCATAAAGGCTATTATCGTGATGAAACAATTGTTGAGCCTACATGCTGGAAGCCAGTGCAAACTTGTTGATTCTGGTTAGTGGTTGTTCTGAATAATACATAAATTGTTCATTTGCTGTTCACATGGACACAATTCTTGTAGTGTAGCCCAAACCCTGTTTTTCATTATCGCTCTACCTGTAGTGTCTGCCTAACTACACATCTGGGAATACCATTCAGAGTCTAGGCTACATCTCTAGAATGGAGCTTTTAGGCTACAAATGAAACTTAAAATAAGTAAAAATCTGCAGTAATATGTTTATTTTAAACATTTTAAATAATGTTTATTATTAACAAGTAGTTACAACATCCTTAAATAGCTGTAATCTTATATAGAGCATTTGCAAGTTAGCACTGAATGTTTCAGTCTGTGGGTATATCTAAAATCACAATTTTGCATATGCAGAAGAACTGAAGAATATCTTATTGTGTAAATGGGAAAAATGGTGCCTAGGACTTTTACTCCCAGAAGTAATCAAAATGCAGTGATGGGATAAGAGATGGAAAAGGCTGATTAGATCATCTTATCCATTACCTTTACAATGCAGAATTGTTCTTCACAATTCTTTTCTGTATTTTCAATCTCAGTTTCAATTTGACCAGCAATGGGCTCCCACTAGTTTCTTTCGAGTGGGATTCTGAGGGTCTGCAATTTACGCCAACAATTCTGGTGTATTATATGCTTCTATATAGCTGTGTTTAGTTCTTCTTCCTTTTTAATTTCGTGAACTACTTGTAGATTTTATTTATATGTATATATATACTTGCATTTTAGATGTACTAGCTAATACATTTTTAAGCCCTTAACACTCAACAGAATAATTCAGGAATACCCATTCTCCTTTTTATTGGATCTTAGTTTGGAGCTTCGGTGTCTGCAGCAAATACTTCTGATAAGTCGAGGTGCATTAAAGGTCCCAGATTTTGTGTTAGGAACTGAGAATGTATTTCTAGCTGTTCTATCTTATTAAAACATAAAATGCTGAAATCAATACAACAGCTTTTTGCTGTCACAGTAAGGCTAAGTACAGAGTTTGGGAAGCTGTGAAATCTGTGATCCTCTTGGTGCAGTGGTTATATGATGCTGGTGAGTGTCACCTTCATAAATATTTTCAAATGCATCCAAATGTCTTTTTTAGGAGGCAAGAGTTGTAAAGTTTTCATTCTGATCATAATTAAGAAAATCTCAAAGATTTTGTCTGTGAGTGGCCAGATAACCAGCCATGAAAATATGAAGTGTGTATTGGGTTCAGCGTTCTTCTCTAGAAGGAGTAAAAGACAGGGGTTTTCAGTTTACTTGAGCATTTATACGTTTGATGATGTATTTGCTTCTTTTATACATTAGACAATTACTTCCGCATTAATCTTCTAATGCTCACTTATGTATTAAGTTGCATTGAGTAGATTGTGTTCTCTAGGACACGGGAATGTCTTGATTCGGCGACAGCATTTTTTTAAGGGGTTATCTGACCCACAGGATGGTTTGGGGGCTGGTGTTTTTTTTCTGCATCCAGCCCTTCCATAATACATTATTATTATTATTATTATTATTATTATTCCTCACAATGGTGTTCAAAAGTTTTTTTAAGTAAAGATTGTATTATTGAATTTCTTACTTTGGGTGTATTACAGGAAATGTTTTCACATGGTGTTCAGCACTTATCTTCTGCCAGTGACCTGTGCATAGGTGTCATCTTGCTTTTGCAGTGCTCTACCGCCCTTCATGGTCTTCTGTAGAAGTATGGATCCTAGGTGGTTGTGTCAAACCTTCCCCCAGAAGTCAGTGGCAAAAACAAGACTCTCCTGTGTTCTGTTGCAGAAATTCATTATACTTATTGTTAATTCTTTTTTTCCATAATGTTTTACTCAACTGTATTGAGCAGAACAGACTACTTTCCTTCTGCATTCTGGCAACTGTTGATGGATGTGAGGTCTGCTGCCTTGTTCCATTAATCATCTTTTCATTAGGTTAAATGAGGCTGTTTGCTGATTGCTCTTGTTTTCTATCTTTCTGAAAGTAGAGTAGCAGACGTCAGTCTAAGTGTATCTGGAGTTTTGCAAATGCTAAGTAGAACAAAGTTTATTTGTTTTATTGTACAGTTTGTTTTTCTACACTCTTCTGTGCTGCTTGTCTTTTGTCCCATGTTCAACTTGCAGTAACTTCCAGAACTTGCTGAAGAACAGCCTAACATCTTTCTTAGCATCTGTGCTTTTTTTTCCCCCCCTATCTTTCCTGTTGACATGCATTTGTTGTTTTCATTGTTGTTGTCATTGTGTTTCCCCTAAATCATTCCTGTGGTCATGTTTATATCTTATTCAATTTGAGACAGATTTACTCTGAACAAATCCACATTGATTGTAGTTCATGTTTTCATATTTTAAGCAATCACAACTTATTAACTGGGTTTACGTGGGTTTACATGGCAAGGTTTGGTAGAGAGGGGCTGCAGAGGTGGCTTCTATGAGCAGAGCCCAGCAGCTGCCCCATGTCAGATCACAACTATCTGCAATAGGGACTTGCTGCTAGCAGGTCGATCCATGAGCAGCAGTGGCTTTGTCTCTGAGAGAGCAGATTTAAGAAAGGGAGGAGTGAGAGAATGAGAGAAAAACAGCCTTGCAGCCACCAAGATCAGTGCGGAATGCAGCAGGGGAAGAGAAACTGCTGCTTATGAGCTGACTGCAAATGTATTCACTGTTTCCTTGCACTGCTTGGTGGAGGAGGTAACAAGAGAGTGGATGGGAGGAAGGTGGTTTCAGTTTACCTTTAGTTTTTCACTGCTCTACTCTGTTATTAGTAGGCAATAAGTTATATTAATCTCCCTACGCTGAGTCTGATGTGTCTATGATGATAATTGGTGAGCAATCTCACTGTCTTTATCTCAACAGTTGAGGTTTTTTTCATTGTTATTTTTTCTTTCCTCTTCCTTTGCGGAATGAGAGTGAGTGAGCAAAGTGGTGGAGTTTCACTGGCTGTCGATGTGAAACCATCACAACTGGATTGGTGTTCACTGGTGTTTTTTTTAATCTCCTTTTAAGTCCTTTTTCCCCACCCTGTTCTTTCAAGTTCAGTGCCATGGTTGCCCTTCATCAGACTTCTGCTATCTTGCCAATTTTCTAAGAGGTCTCAAAAAGGTGATAGTGGTTGAAATTGTAACTGAACTATCTGTCATTCAGGTGTCCTGGCTTGAACTGCTTCTTGGCTGCGTGGCTTATGTGTGTATTTTAGTCATCTTCAACTTGGTTCTAGCTTGTCATTTAGTGCATGTTTCTTATGTTCTACTTTGTGGAGTATTGGTTATTTTAAAGTTTAGGATCATCCTATATTTTAGATAGTATTTGCATTACCTTTAGAAAAAGAGCAAACATTTATCTCCACACAGAACTGTCGTGCAACTTGATTCCTCTGCAGCCCTTCCACAAACCAATTATATTTGAAAGCAAAGCAAACGCTAGAAGGAAAAAGCAAAGAACCTTTGGTCCTTGTGCAGGTTTGATTCAAATCATACTGGTTTGTCTGTTTGTCTTGTTGTGTTGTTGTTTGTTTGTTTTCAGGGGGATGGCAGGAGGGTGTGAGTGAGATTGCAGTGCTGACTGGTGTTGTCCTTGTGGTTTTGCATGTAAATGCATGTCCAAAACTGCTCTTTGCTAACCGGCAAATTACTCTGCATTGCTTTGTAAGGAAGAATGATTCCAGAGTTAAAACAATAAATTCTTTGCATCTCCAGTTGACAACTTTTTCCTAGAAATTCAGTGCCTGAAACAGAATGCAGTGTTCCAGCTGAGAGCAAAGCTGTGTAGAGAGAGATTTCTTTGGTGTATCTGCTTGGCTGTTGATACATCCATCACCAGAATATCTGCCTGCCGTTGACTGAGTTCACCTTGTTTATACAGTACAAATGCAATACTGAAACCACCACCCCTCAGCCTCATCATCACCAATTCAGTTACACCTCTCTAAAGTGGGAGTCACACAGTCCTCTTTGTTCTCTGCATACTGTGTATTTAGTTTACTAGTAGACCAGGGAAGGAATTGCCTCTTATGTTTTCTGAACAGAACATTAGTGTTATCTGGGTTTCAGGCATCACATCATTGCACCTATTCTGTCATAATTATTATTTTTACAGAGGTATCTTACACATAGGTTGTTTTGAAAGTAATACCTCTTATTTTCTTGAAGTTTAAGATAGATTCAAAGAGTACAACAACACTAATGGATAGAGCAGATTCACAGCTACAAAACCCTATTTTTGCTGGAATGAACTAATCAAGATGCTCTTCATTTTGTGATGTGACAGCTGCACATGGGCATCCATACTGTGGACTGGCTTTCATGGCACTGTCACCGCTACTGAAATGCACTACCTTGCTGTGCTCACATCTACTCTTTGGTCTCTGTAAATGTTTGGCGAGCACTGATGAATGTTATTGTGTGCCATTTTTTTCCATGTGAAGAAATTCAGTTCCACACCTTTGCTTCATCTGCGCTTCCATGTCAGACTCTGTTTGTCAGACTGCCCCTCTGCTGCCATCTGTCACACAGCAACAAAATGATACAGAATATTGGTGGGAAGGTTTAACTCTGATGTTGTTGGACAACAGAGTAAAAGGGGAGGTATTTATTCTGGAGCAATTGTATGCTCTATCATTCTTGCTAGCCCAAGAAAGAACCCCATCATGTGCCCTTGTTTTAAGTATAAACTGGTAGATTTTATGACTGAGATGTGAGTTTACTCCTTGGAAAAGGAGAAAAATGACATCTGCATGACAGGCATTTGATAATTTTCTGCCTCTTCTTGTTGTTAATGATTCTGCTTTAAACATTGTTTCCTATCAAATTCAAGTCATTGCTGCATGGAGTGTGCAGAACGTTAACAATGCTGAAATCTGACTTGGGCAGCATGGTGAGATGTTAATGATTCCCTGACTTAATTATGGTGAGGACCCTTTGGGAATGAGACAAGGAATAACCACTTGAACACAGGAAAAGGAATATTGAATAATTAAGTAGTCTAATTAAATGAGTTTCTTATCCTAAAGAGAATTGGAGATTTTATTTTATTGTTTTATTTTCTTTTAAAATATTCATGAACTTCAGGAACTGGGTGTAGTGTGGAAGGGACTAGGATCTACATTGAAACTTCTGCGCTTCGCTTATATGGGAAGACTGCAGTTGAAGTCAGAGTTGCTAAATAAAAGTTCTGCGTTTGTCTAGGGAGGCCTGTATGTAAGTGTAGCACTGAAAAAATAAAGGAATTGGAACTAAATTGAAACTGCTTCTCACATCTGCCTGTCTGCATTATCTTAGGAGTACTGGTTGTTGGTAATATTTATTTTTTGCACGTGAAATGACAAATCAAGACTGAAAAATACGTGCAGTAGCATACAACAGGAGCCCATAAGCCAGTTTTCTTCTTTTCTTGTGACTTCTGTATTTTTGCACCACAGGAACTCAAGAAAATACTGTAGAACTAAAAGTCTGAGGGCAGTTGAGAGATGGTGAAAACTTCAAATGGAACACCTTTGTTGTGACCTTTGCAGATGGCTGCTTTGTTAGGTTTATTCAGCAGCTTTTTGTTGCTAAATAGAACAAGTGAGCTGCGTTCTGTGTGTGAGTCCTAGAAACAGGAAAATACACACCACCTGGTCAGTTAAAGCAGGTGGGTAAGATAACCCATGCTGTATGGTCAACAAGTTCTGCCTCTGCCCAAAGTTATGTGTGTTTGGTATTTTTTTCTTGTGGCTGTGTTACAGCAATTGGTTTGGAAGATCTTGTAGTCAAAATTTTGTTTAACCTAAAGTGTATACTTTTGACTGTAGCCTAACAAAAATCTGTTGTGGCTAGAAAATGATCTGTTACTCACAAAGTTGATGCATCTATTTATGACCTATGTCCCATCCCACTCTTTGTTTAGCAGCTGTATATTCTTAAGAAGAGTCGCTTATTACAGTATTGCGGGTGTTACAGTTCTGCAGTGGGATTGCTTTTGATGCTGCTTTTATTATTATCAAACTGCTACTGTTCCAAAAAAAAGGCACACCAGGCATGGACTTGGTGTTGAGTAACTTGAAATACTGCAAAGGCCTTTCCTGCTGCTGTTTTGTGTTATTTTTAAACCACACTGAGACGGAATGTTTTCCATCTGAGATGAACAGGGAATAACTCCTTTTGTGACAGGGAATAGCTCCTTTTGTGTCAGTTTGGGAACTGGCAGTCACTTCTGAAAACCATGCAAGGCCCTCCTTGATCTCTGCTTTTGTTGTGTTGAAGGAAACCCTTCCGCAGGCTCGAAGTGCAGACTTGATTCTAAGCCTGCTTTTGCCCTTGATCCCATGTGCTGGAATAACTTTTCCTGCCATCCTGACAGAGGCATCTAACATTTGTCAGAACAAGACTGTCAGTTTGGAGCCATGCAGTACCATCCTGCTGACCTCCAGTTCCTGCAGCTGGACTGTGGCTGGCATTAGCAAAACCAGAGCGCAGCTGGCAAGTCAGAGAAAAGCTCTGAAGGTAGGGATCTGGGTAATGTTAACGTACTTGGAAGTTCCAAATGAGTTGGGAAATGTTGCAGATCTTGGTCATCAGCTTTGGATGTAGTTTTCAGCCACTTATGTGTTTGAATCCTGTTTACTAGTGTTTCATAGTGAGTGTTTTTTGTCAGTATCCCTCAGATATCAACACTGAATGTATAGTTCAGTCCTGATTGTAGTCTGCTATTTGACTATTAGGGAAAAGCACATGCACACTTCAGGAAAGTGCATGTTTGTTTAATTTCAGTGGTTCCTGGTAAATACAGGTTTTTACCAATATTATTTTTGGGAAAGGGAAAAAAGCAAGAAAGTCTGTTGTGTATTTGCTGAGCAACGGTTTAAAGACTACATATATTATTCCTCCTGTTCTCTTTGCATTTCCTGGGCTCCTTCTCAGTTCCATCTACAAACGCACTCAAAGGGTATCTTCCAATTTATGTGCCCCTAGAAGTAAGATACATTGTTTTGTTTTGTTTTTTTCTTTATTTGCTGTGAGTCGGAGATGAAACCTTCTTTACGCTGTCTGCAGAAAAGTGAAAATCAAAGCTCTTTGAAGCAAATATAAGAAATAAATGTATCCTTCTCTTGTGAAAGTCAGGGATCATAATCTCCATGTACGGGAGCTTTCTCTTCTGCTTTCTACTCTGCTGGGGGATGAGTACATTGTTTCTCTCTTCCAGGTTTGTTTGCAGGTGGCTTTATCATGCCTTGATGGGGGGACCCAAACATCTGAAAATTTACTGTCCCATTTTCTCTGCCTCTGAGATGAAGGGTTTTGAGTCTTACTTCAGGTTATAAATTATCTGAATTTACAGTGCAAGTCTTAAAGCAAACTCAATAGTTGTTTCCTTTCAGTTTGAGGCACAGCATTTAAAAGTTCTTGATGAGATCACAGCTCAGCCATCCTTGTACTGGGAGTGTGCTGCCCTGCTGGATGTACTAACTATCATCTGTTCAGCCAAACATTGTCTTCCCTGTGTTAGAAGAATAGTAGTTTTGTGCTTAATTCTGTGAGGCTGAGATCCGTCATTTGCTTGAGCATGTTTGAGCTCAAAAGGCAACTGATGCATCTGGAGAGCAAGTAGTGAAGAGTGAGTTTCCTGGCTGTTATGTGTGGGTTGTTGGTGGTTCTTGTTGTTTTATGTTGACAGTGTGGGCAACAGGGTTGTTTAAGTAGCAGTAATCCTCTTGGCAGGGCTGTACAAATACCCTCAAGTTCAGATATATGGCCATTATTGCCTACACCCCCAAACTGGTGCTGTTTTCCAAAGCTTTGTTGAACTGTTGTGCCATAAAGAACTCAAAGAAGAGAGAAATTGTAGTTCCAGGAAATCCCAGATTTTGTATCTAACTAAAAAGAAATAGATGGATGAACACTATAAAATGTGTTGTGGAGTTTTCCCTTCTCTCCACTTGCTGCATGCATCTATTTCTGATTGTTGTGTTTCATCATGTAACTTCTCTGAGATTGTTACTGTCAAAGCAGAATGCTGGTAGAAGATGGAGGTGGTCAGGGAAACCTAACTCGCAATTCAACAAAGCAGAAGGGCAAAGCAAGCCCTTAAATTTTCTCCTTTTTCATGCATTTGCTGCTCAGTGATCTTGATGGTTTTATGCATGTTTGGGAGCTGATCCGTCCTGTCCTGAAACTGGATGTGTGAAAAGGAGATAGAAGTAGAAACTAATGCTAAGTAAGCTTTTAAACTCTTGTTGTTGTTGTTTGTTTGCTTTTGAGTTGCAAGAACTGCTAGTCTCACAGGTGAACACTGCCTGGTCTTATGAATCTCCTCCTGAAGGATTTTCTTTTAATGAGTTAACCATGTTTTATCCAGCTCTTTTACAGCCAGAGCTTTCTTTATTCTGCTAGTTCTTCTCCCTGATTGTTATTTTTCGTGAACTGATAAACTGACACTACACTTCTATGCCTTGTTTGTTCTTCTTTTCCTTTTACTTCTGCTGTTTCTCTTGACAAAATAATCCAGACTCTTTCCCTATCTATCCCTTCATTATTTTTTTTCATTACTTGGTATCTTAGAGTATTTAACAGAATTGGCTTTATTTTTCTTCATGTGTTTTCCTTTCCTTTGCTTTCCACATTCTTTTATTCTACCTGTAAATCTTGATGAAAAGTTTTGGGAAAATATACTCATACCTTGTTTACCAGTAAGTTCTTAGAGCGGCCTTCTAGCACTGCCCATGATCAGCCTTAACAAATCCGAAGTGATCTAATCAGTGTATTTCTTGAATGATTTTATGCTATTGTGTTTACCCTAAAAGATGTAGTTCTGGTTTTTTGTAGATCTGTGGTAAGTCAATGCTTTCGTGATCATCTCCTCTATTTTTGTGCTAAATATCTGATATAAATGCAAAGATAATGTCCTTTCTCCATAAGCTTCTCAGTAATCTATGTTAACTCCATTAATTAGACCACAAACACTTTTTTCTCTACATCTTCTTATGTTCTCTTAAGGTCTGTCTCAATGCTGTATGCTCATGCTGTTTAACAGGCTTTATTGAATGTAGCTTTATAATGGTGCTCTACTAGGTTCAACTAATCCAAATGACACACTTCAAGTTGATGAAATCACTTTCCAGCCACTATTACAGCTTTGTGAGCAGATGAAGCTGAGGAGATGTTATTCTTCAGCTAGCAGAAACTTTAATTTTCCCAATGCTGAAGTAAGATACAGTTTATCATTCTCCATAACTTTTATCAGGACCCTGTGGATTGTACTGAAACAGTCATTGGCATTTCATTAACTTTGTAATTAAGGGTGAAATCAAATAGCTTAATTATTTTACTGAAGTCTGAAAAGAAGCACTTAATGAAGTTTTCTAGTACCTAATTCCCTTGAAGTGAGTTATGACATCTGGCATGAAAACCTCCACACTTCATCCAACTATCAGTCTGGCAGTGCCCTATCACCTCCCAGTGTATGATGCCAGCAGCTCACAGTTTCCCCAAAAGCAGACATTGTGTGTATGGTCTCTTTTCCACAGGGGCCTGGATCTTTTACTTGCACCTTTTTCATAATCTCTTTTCTATTTGAGACTTTTTTTTCCTTTATTTTATTATTTACTTCTGTTGCCATATCTAAGACGTAATTTCCTGAAATTCTAGTTTGAAAAGGCTTTTGTTTTTCCTCCTTGAAATCTAATTCAGGAGTTTGGAATCTGCAGTTGAACCTGGGGTTGTAATCCACATAATAAGAGCACGTGCATGTTTGGCCCAGTTGGTTAATTATTTGAAAAGTTACTTGGGAAGAAGACTGACAGATAAAATCCTTGCACTTATGTGTACCTCAGGGGATTGGACAAGTTTACTTATTATCATAATTTGTTGGAGTAATTCTCATTCATACAACGTTGGGCTGCTTTCTCTGTGCACGGAAGTATGGTCTGTGCATAAGGTGGTATTAAGGCTTTTAACTTGCCTGTGCACCACTTACTCTCTCTGCTGATGTTTCAAAAGTGTTTCAAGTATTTTAAACATACAACACATTATTATGTTATTTGTATTTTCACTTAATGGGGTTATTTAGGCATAAATTGCAGGCTGTACAGTTAAAGGGTTTGTGGAACGTCTCAGGATTAGCCTGGAAGTGATAAATTACTGCATATTCACATCATTTGTGGCTCAAACGGGAAGTTAGTTCTGTAAGGCAAAGGCTCATGAGTCCTCCAGATCCAGATGGAAGCATGCCAGAAGTGGAAGGGGCCCAACTCTATTGAGTTTTGTTGAATACATTTCTGATTCTGGTCCTTCTGTATTTTCTGTACACTTCCATGCTAGCAACTGCATTCTGCTAGAGAGGGGAACACAAGTCAACTTTGTTTCACAGAGGAAGAAGGACCTGAGCTTCAGAGACCATTAGTTCCAAGGTCATGTGGGTAGCCTGAGAGCTAGAAAGCAAAATCTTAGGTATGATTTGTTTGTTTGTTTGCTTCAACCGTAATGCAGTCTTGTGTTTCCTTGACTGTTCCTCCACCAGCCTCCTTGAGATAACTTCTCTAGTCCCTTGTACCATCCACTGTGCCCAGTTCCCTACTGCTCCTGTAGTGCAGTGGACTCTCTTCCCTGATGCCTTGTGCTTCACTGAGGAGCTGGGCCTCAATCCAGACAGATGCCTGAATGTGTCCTTTGACTGTGCGCCGTTATGCTCCTTGCTTTACAGTTGAAAACAGGCTCTGAACAGAAATATGGTCATTCAAGCTTCTAGCACAAGGAGGAGTGGGAATTTGCTAATTCTGGTGTAACATCAGTCATTGCCAAGGGCAGCATTCCACCTTCCACAGCTTTCATAGGCAGTACATGCGTCTTCCAAAGTGCTTCAGAGGGGAGGAGTAGGGAGAGGTATATAGTGGTATGTGTGTGGGTAGGTACAGTTAGTTTTAGATACAGGAATCTGTGGTTTAACTGTACCAGGAAGAAAGGTTCTTAAGGTCACATAACTGTGGTTCATCTCCATCCTCAAGCATTTCTTAAAAGTCATCTCCAAATAAGCAACGTTTAAAGCCAGGCTTATTGGCCCATGAACAGTAGACAGACAGTTCATTATGTGCTGCCTTTTGGATAACATAAAGAGTATTCAAAGTAGTTTCAGTTCTGGAGATTTAAAAAGGTTATTTTGCTCTTAGCCATGTCATGTGAGAACCAATGCAATGGATGCACGGCACCTACTGGACCTTACAGCCTGAATTCAGAAAATGTCTCTCAAGTTCCAGGCAGGAACACTAATAACTTTGTGAGACAGCTCTGGGTTTTATGCTAAATTCTGGCATTTCAAGATGGTTTTGCAAGTTGCGCTTCAAATTTAAATTTAACTTCTTTTTTTACAGTACAAATTTTGGTTCTGATTTAATATGTTTTCTCTCAGAAAAGTCATGCTATATTGTCTAAAATATACTAGTTATGCTTGCAGGGACTTTTGGTTCTTATCCAAAAGAAATCAGACTGACTCAAAATGTGGATCCTCCTTACTATGAGGTACTCTACTAGGAATACCAGGAAAGGTTAAAACCAGCAATTTCTAGGCAAGCTGTTGGTTGTCAATATTTACGTAGGGAAAATATGGTTCTGTATTTACTAGATGCTTGCTTTATGTTCATACTAGTGAAAGATCCTCCTGCAGGCCTGTAACATTGCTGCTATCCTACCTCCTGTAATGAATATTCAAAAGCTGCAGTCATTGAGGACTCAGGTGGCAAAAATAGTAAGATGATTGAAGTGAGGCTTGACACAGAATCCTAAAAGTATGTTTCTAACTACATGGAAATAGTGTCGATTCCTCTTTCTGGCCACGTTAAAGGATGGTTTCAGGAAATCTCCCATGAAGTAAATTCCTGTTTCAAATACTGGCATTATCGCATCTTTCTTTCTGTATGATGTTTTGTAATAAGTATGTTAAAAAAAAAAAAAAAAGACAAGGCTTTTTGTAATCCTCTCTCACAAAATGTATTTGAATTGAAAAATGGGTATAAAGGACACACTGTTAAGATATGGCAATGCATGCATTGTTTTCTGCATAATGCAGTCAGAGTCTCCATGGTAAAAAGAAATTTTTATTTTATTTTATTTTGTCACCATCAGCAGTTAACCTAAAGTAGGAGCTGCTCCATTTCATTGTAGGTTAAATGACTTACCGTGCAAAATTGGCTGAGAAATGTAAATCATTAATGCTGTTCTTTTCAATAGGCTTTAAAAATCTGGTTCATGATGACTGAAGAAAATATAACACAACATATGTTATTGTTCTGGAATTTCTTTAATAGAAAGCCTTGCTTTTCAGCATTCCCCCTTCAGTGGAGTCACTTAGACACTTCCAGCTGGTGGCAGGGGATACAGCCATAATACAGCTTTCTCTGTCCCAGCTGTCTTTTTCATTACGTTAAATGCATTACGATGGCTGCACCGCTTCGTAAAGATTCAGGTACAGAAAGGTACAGGAAGAAATCTGCAACTATGTGTTTTTGTAGTGACTGCAGGCTTCTGTGAGATCTCCGAATCCTGAATGTGTTCCTGGCTCTGGTCACAGATTTCCTTCCAGTCACTGGAACATTTGCTGTAAGGGCTGGTTAAAGGTGCCCGAGGAAATCACCTTTTACAAGGGAGCATTGTTGTAAAGGATTTCTAATGCATTATGGCTCACGCGGCATCACAGTTAAAGAAAAACAGGGATTTAGAAATTAATGCTGAAGAAGAAACTGAGAAAAAAAGAAAACACAGGAAAAGATCCCGGGATCGGAAGAAAAAGGTATCTAGATCTGTGCCAAATTCTGGCAGGATTTCTTTTGTTTCAATTAGCTCATTCTTGCATGTAACGTGGCTGCTGTTGGAGTAATTTGTTAACATTGTAAAATGACATTGATAACTGCAACTGGGGGGTTTGCATAGGCATTGAATGTTTAATTGGATATTAGTTGATTGCAGGGATGATGCGGAAGGTGTGCATTCGTTTCACAGTAAATCACTTGTGTTTCCATGATATGCAAACTGACTGTGACTTGAAAGTAGTTTGTAACCGTGATGTAAGGCTAAATCTGCAGCTTTCTCAAGGGTTTCACAGCATAGTTTAGCACTGCATACATGTGCTTAAGGGGAATGTGTATGCAGGCTGATTTCTTTGTGTTTGGACTGTGTCACGTTTGCCTTCTGAAACATGCATTTTTGTCAGAGAAATGAGGTGTTTCTCTTTTTTCATAAGGGTGAACAGTGTTAAGATTTGAGCTGCAACAATCTGTTATAAGCAGTTTTCTTTTGTTAGGGAAATATGTGTCTGAGATCTCACAGCCTGGTTTCTCTCTGCTGTAGATTTGTCTGATGCAGAGAATCCTCCAGCACGCTGGGACCTGAAAATTTCAGTAGGCACTGCATTGCTCATTGTTCAGTGAAGGAGCCTGTATGTGATTCAAGTCCCACTAATTTTCTCCAAGTTACCAAGCAAAATAGCTGCAGTTTTTTGGTGGTGTAATGACAAATAAAGAGGACACTCACTTTGTCTGCTCTGCGATATGTCCTTAAGAATGAATGACACCTTATACCCCACTCCACAGAAATAAGGCCGGGCTACGATTTCTTGTCTTTGGTTGTATTTTATTGCAGTTTTTCAAGAACGCGTCAAAAAGCTGATTGTCTTAGCAGAAACATGGGCATGTAGTATTTCTGTGTGCTTTTGTGAAATCCCCCTAAGGGGGATTGGGTAATCTTCATATGCTCAGAGAAGCAGCGCATGTGCTTCCTAAATGACATGTAGATTTCCTCTAACATATGTGCATCTTTTGGTTGTGTGAGAGTCAGCATTTCCCTGCCCTTTTCTCTTATTTCTCTGTGATGGCAGCGTTATACATAATAAAAAGCACTAAGAAACCCACTGCCTTCTGTTCTAGTGAACACATTAGGAGGCAGTTTAGATGGCTGCAGTGAATGTACTGCAGCATGTTAGCTGTACATATTTTTTCTGGGTGAATATACGTAAAGATCTTCTGAATCATCTTCCAATATAAGTGAGTGTGAAAATAAGATCATGTCTTTGAGGCTTTCCTGTTTGAAGCTGACCTTAATTAGTAATATTTTTATCTACTGTTATAATTCTGTGCAGGTCTGTGATGTAGCAGGGTGGTATTCCAACCCCCTCCCCCTCTGACCCCCCCATTCTGAAAACAACTACAGCATTCAAGCATATATTAGTACTGGCTGTCAACCCATATTTACCTATGGGTTGTGGGATAAAATGTACACTCTCTGTTAACTCTGCTTGTGATGTAGGAAGCCCACGTTGTACTTAACATGCTTAAGTTTAACAATGGCATGCCTAACTGTATACATGGATGGTCTTTGTGTGAAGGTGCTTTCTCACAGTTTGTAATTAGAGCAATATAGAGGGGATATGGCAGTGAGAGGCTCTTGGTTCAGTGAGGTGAGACAATTGCTTTGTGGACAAAAATGCTTTATTGTTTATACAACACAGTGCTGTAGAAAGTTAATCTCTTAGCAACCAGACTGGCACATGGCTAAATATCAACCTATTAATCTCAAATGCCTGGATTTTTTTTTTCCAGTGTTTTATTTGTGCATCCTACTTTCTCTTCTTAGATAGTTTTCACCCCACCGAAGGCTTTTATTGTTCTTTTTCCTTCATGTCACACTGGAACTTGGTGGCTTGTTCCAATTCCCTTCTGGATTTCTTTGCAAATTCAGGGCAGGTAGAAGTTATTAGAAGAATGAGGAAAAACCCAACAACTGTTTAACACTTATATTTGGACATCAGTCTACTCACAGCAAAGGCATGGTTTGCAACCCAGTATGTGGGGCGTAGGAAGTCCAATAATTGTGGTTTGCCATTTTGTACTTTCCTGACTATTTAAAACATTTTCCCCCCATTTTTTTCCACTATGAGTTGTGAGTCACTTCTTGTTCCTCTGCACCACCCACAAGCAGTATTCAGGGCTGGTTTTTTCTGTTGATCACATGATACTGCACAAAGCTCACCCTTTCCTTAAGCAGCATACAGAAATCTCCTTTAGGGTCTTCTAGTCGCATTGAAATAGCAGTGAGTGCTAATGTTTATGGATAATTTATACAGTGAGGCGACCAAGGCAACCAATGGCTGGAAAGCAAGACTAGTGGGAGCGCCCTGTGTCCTAGGCTTGATGATTCCAGCAGCAGTCATGCTGATTTATGTCTCCATGTAGTTTTAGCATTGCAGTCTGAGGTTAATATTGCACAGGTTTTGGCTGGTTAAGCAATTTATAGTGTAATTATGGTTTCTATTAAGGCTTTCTTCAATACTTGTGTGACAGAAATGACCTTTAAAAACACATATAAAAAGCAAAACCGTATTTATACGCAGTCCCACGTAATATGAAGCTGAGATTTTTAAGATTGCTGCACTTCCTTAGTAGAGAATCCTTGTTTCTGCATGCTATGAGCCCACCACGCTTTTTCTGTTGGAAAGTACAGTGAAAGATCTGCATTACATGGGTTTCCCATTTGTTCTGTCAAGGTCTATTTTACATCTTCAAGCAGTTCTGCCTCTGGATGCAGTGTCCTACACTGCAAGCGTTTTGGGCACAACCAAGGGCAACCTGCTTTAAATGGTATCTCAGAACTAAGGCACCTTTAATGTGTTTGACAGGATGATTTGCTAGATTCTGTATAGTGCAGTTCCAATGTGTTACTTACTGTAGAAAGTAGAAATTGCTTATTCTATAATGATGTCTGGAAACAAATCAGTTACTTCAGAGCTGTTTCTAAAACAAAGGTGAAATTTCTATGTCCGTATGTGGGTTTTTTGAGTTCAGTATGTAGTAGAAGAGAAGGGAAGGTCTTGGCGCATACTCAATGATTTATGCTTTATGCAATATTCAGTATGTCTGAAGTGTTTTCCATTTGCATGTAGTGCTCAGAAACCAGCGTGTTCTTTGGAGACGCAGAATAGCATGATCATGATGCAGAGCTTTTCTGCTGCTGTCACTGAGATGTTAAAGGCTGCTGCTGTCACATCCTCTGCTGCTGCAAACTTGTATGCAGCAAGGAACAGAACCAATATTAATGTTGCAAATCCTGGTCATTTTGTCTTGAGACTTGCAGTGTTTGAAGGTGTTTGCTGCACCTGGGAGTCCCAGACCTCCTGGGAATATTGCCCTGGACAGCAGTGACCAACCTGAGGGTGTGTGGCTGGTGGCACGGCTCTGAGGAGCTGGCCCAGATGTGAGGGGCTGCAGGAAGCCTGCTGGAGTGAGCAGTGCTGCTAGCACATCTGGGGAGTGGGACCTGGCATTCAGCACCACATTCTGGCTGGGAAACCCACTGGGTCCTTTCCCTTTATATCTCTCAGTGCTCTCAAGTGCCTTTTACAGATCTCAGCCACGTCAGGATTTCAGTCTGAGTCTTAAGAAGTTGAAAAATTGATTTGCACCCACACAGCGCACCTGAGCAAAGGTCTGTGTGTGGGTTAGCCCTCAGTGCAAGTGGCTTCTTCAGTTTAGATCGTGATGATAAGGAAACAGGTTGAACAAAAATTATTGTCTGACAGGTGTGTGTTCCTGCAGTGGGTTGCTCTATGGGTCTGAAAAGCAATTTGTATTGGTGCAGTTTTCATGTGTGACAAGGCCTAGTAGTTATGAGGTAAAGCTTGAAGTGTGAGCTTGAAAGCTTTAAAATCAGAAAGCAAGTGCAAGTTTTAAAATTGGTTCATCTAGTAACTTTCAAACAGACCTCAGGAATAGCAAAATCTGTTTTGTGATTTCTCAACATCTGTACTTAGCAGTACATCACAAGCATGTTGTGCACATGTGATTTTGACTTTGTTCATTTGTGTTAAGGCACAAACCAGGAAGATGTTGCTTTAACATATCTGGGACTATTGTGGCAAATAAAAGGATGACACAGGTTAGGAAAATTTGTTGAAGTTAGTGAATCTTGCCTAGTAGCTAGGAGAACTTGGATCGTGTCCTTGATTTTGGATGTGATGCTCTGTCAGAAGCAAATGTTATTAAAGAATTGCAGAAATTTCTGAGAGATATTTAGGGGTAGTGCCCACCAGCAGTGTTGAATTTTTATCAGTTGGAGATCTGGTATTGAAAGCGTGTTTCAATTCAACTGATCAAAACAATTCCTTCTTTGAAGATGATCCCAGAAGTAATGAAAAGATAGCATTGTGTTGTGTGCATAGCCCTACAGCATCATTTGAAGTGGGCACTGGTCAGTGTTACTTGCTTGTTTATAAACCCAGAAATCGTTTTGCACTATTAGAAACTTATGTTTTATTTAGGCACGTTTATAATACTCCTACATTTTCTTGGGCCTCCTTGATACCTCAGGGTTGGGCAATCACAGTTGATGGCTAATAGTTATTATACAAATGTCAGTTTGGGTTGTAAGTCACATTATACCTAATTAATGCTATCAGCTCATGGTGGGAGGAGATGGGGAAGAGAGAAGACTAATAGATGATCTCTCCATTATAGGAAGATTGTTAAATGGCTAGATTTAGAGCTCGACTCTCAGTGAGTGTAAATCAATACTGTTTCAACTATGTGGCTGGTATTGATGGAGTCTTCTAGTCTTCTGTCTTTTCCACCCATGCTGGCCTTTATTAGTGGTTGGATTTTATTTTATTTTTTACTTTTTATTTTTTTGAAGGGGAGAGCTAAGAGGAAGAGGGGTAGAAGGAAATGTCTCTTCTAGGGAAAATGAATGATTTAGAAGCAAAAGAAACGATTTAAAAGATAAATGTCTCCTCATGTGATTATGAATATTCATGTGCTAAAAGTCAAATCACTGCTGAGTGCTATTATGCTTTTAAGTTGCCTGAATTGATGAGCTTGGCTTGAATAAAAGGTGCTTCTATGTGGCTCTTGTTGCCATTCACTAGATACTGGTTACTGTGGGTCAAAATTCAGGGAACAGCAGGCCATTGGAGGCAACCCAGGAGATCATACTTATTCTTTATTTGGAATCAACTTGAAGAATCAAAGCAGAACTGGGCAAGACTGCTTGAGAACTCTCTGGCCTGCTGAGTTACTGTGAATACAGAGGAGCGTTAGGCTCAGTCAGCCTTTGTTGGACTTGAGCTGGGTCTAAGGTGTATATTGTTGATATGAGATGTGTCTGGACAAGTTGTGAATTGTATTTAAAAGCTAAAAATAATACTCCCCCCTACTTTATCCATATGTGAAGCGTAATGTTTTACCATATTGATTTGAATGGGCAGCAGCACAATAGTGGGCTGGATTGGCTAGTATTCAGTCATTGATACAGCTATTGAGACCATTGGGGTGGTAATAGGGGCTCAGCAGTAGTGCTTCTAGCAAAGGACTGTTCTGCAAAGGGGGCAGAGAACCAGGCCCTAAGATTTTCTTTGTGCCCAGAGTAGCAGTGAACTTGCAGCTCAGCAAAATAATGCCCCCAGTTAGAGTGGGATGTGTGGGGACACTTCAAGGTAATGAGCGCAATTTGGATAATACAACTGCCCCACATTGTTCCTGACTTCAGTTATCTCACTTAGACTACCATGCTACACTTTTGATGGAAAAAGATAGATGCCTTGAGAGGATAATTCAGTGTGTGTGAGACAGTTTACAGCAGTGTCCTCGTTTTTAAAGATATTGGCTGTTCTCTGGATGTGCAAGCTTCAGGCATTCTGCAAATCAGGCCCTGGTATCTGTGGGTTGTGTTTGGGATCAGAAACCATTCTGATACATCTGCTGCCTGCATGTGGTATGCGTGTGGAGTTCTGCATTGTTGGCCAGCATGGTGGCTCGTGACTGACCTCTGCAGAAGAGCCTGACTTTTGGTTTTATTTTTGGAGAGACTGAAACCACTGCATGATATCTTGAAAGGGAAATCCAACAGAATGCTTCCTTAGTAAGTTAATGTAAGACTAAATTGGGCAGGAGAGCTAGATTGAGGAGAGGCTTTTTTTGCCAATGGAAAAGAAAATTACTCTGGGATGTGTTTATTAAACAAACATGCTCAATCAACAGTAAGCTGAAGCTTCCTGTTATTTAGAAAGCCTTGACTGTTCATGTGTGAGCTTATCCCAAGTTAGGACTGTTCATGCTCTGAGATGTGCACAAGTAGTTTAATACCTGTGTGATGTGTACTGGAAAAAAACTTTATATTGCCTTAGAAGTTGCTGAAAGATAGAGTACACATTGTACTGCAGCATATCCTTCATCACAGCATTATCTTGTAAAGTTTTCTATAGCTTATTAGCATGAACTGAGTGATGTCTCCTACCTAAATTTTTTTAATCAACTGTTAAATTCTGTTAATAATAACTGTTTTAATTTAGTTTTGGATTTTAGTTTATTGGACCACTGGATGAGGTAATGGGTTACTTGCTGTGCCATTACAGTCTATGTATCATTTTTAAATCCCAGTTTTATTCATTTTAGTAGTCTCCTTATCCTTCATTGGAAGTAACTTTTAATTAAAGAGAAAAGAAGAAGGTACAAGGGGATTCACTTTTATGTTTTTGTTTAAGTATGCTTAATTTCTTTCTCATCCAAACAGAGTTTAATAGTACTTCACATAAGTTGTTACTTCTTGATAAAGTTGGTAGCATCCAAGGCCTCTGTTACTGCAGTAGTTGTGTTCGTGAGCACAAGAAGGAAATGAAGCTCTGTACATTACCAGGTATCTAGCCCCCTTATCGCAGTGAATTCTACTGACACAACATCCATTTTTCTGTCATGGCTGTGATGCGTCATACAGTGCCTAGTGGTGGCTACGTCAACGAAGTCTATCAGTAATGTTAAACCTGTTGTTTAGATGACTCCCATCTCTTAAAAGGGTGCCTTGTGTTCCAGCCGTGGATGCAGTCACTTGTGCGATACCAGAAAGACTGCACTTATGCTCCTTGCCTCACTTGTGAGGGTAGAGGTGGTTGTGTTGCTTTGATACCTGATGTAATGTCAGTGGAAATCAAGGAGAAAGCATCTGATTGTTCGGCTTTCTGCAAAACAGTATGTGGTGGCTTGTGGGATCATAGTTTGGAGGCTCTAAGCAGGTTCCTCAACAGCTGTCAGTTTTGGTGTATAATGAAGGAAGAAATCATTGTGCGCTGCATAGATTTGAATAACGTTTGTGTATTCAATACTCATTTGAAATAAAACCCCTTCAAGTCCATATGCACAGGCAGGATGAAGCTTTAATATGTCAGTGTTTGTATTTTTGAAAGTGGGAAAGTACTTGCTTTTTTGTGTCAGCTCCACTCTGAGCTACAGTCCTATACTTAACCCTGTGACCACTGGCTTTTGAAATAAGATATTAAGTATCCTAGCTCTGCTGGAGTACGAGCTGGGAGGGAAGCTGCTGGATTCTAGTGCTGCAAAGGGATTTCCAGCAGCTGCTGAAGTGGCTGATGTTGTGTCATTGTTTTACAAGGAAGCACTATGATTATGCAAATCCCCAAACTCTGAGAGATTACAACAGCTAGTAACCAAGCTGAATTCAAGTACTCCTATAGTTTACCAATGCTGAGGGGTAACCATAAGGTGCAGTGCAAATACTGGTCTCCGCCAATGATGCAGCAGCCTGCCAAGCTGAGTTGTAAGCAGCTATTTGCACGGCCTCTATATACTCTTGATTGCTGAAGCATTCTGAGTACTGAAATTCACATTTTCTACAATTACAGGATTTATATACAGCAAAACATGTGTATAATAGAACCACTGTGAGAATGAGTTTGTATTTACACAGGGCAAGAGCGGGAGGGGAGGTGGCAGTTGGGGATTTGGTTGAGACGGCCTATCTGTGTGCTTTTGCAACTATCATTGACTTCCTTCAGTAATGTGAGGCCACTGCAGGCAGCTGGGCAGTCATTCTTCCCAGAGATGTGACCCATACATTGTACCCAAACTTTACCTTTCTGGGGGTGGTCTCCAGTGTGCTCTTGCAACCTGTAGAAATGCAAACTTGTGCTGTGTCCATTGGATGTTTATACTTCCACCAGTTTCCAACAAGAGTTTATGTGGACAAAAGGCAACAAAAGGAAAAGGAAAAACTAAGCCACTGTAGCCAGTTATGTATAACTTTTAGGTAATTTTCTATTTTATAATCAAATTATTGCATAGATGTAAGCATTCATAGCTTTAGGTGAGATTCTTTCATAGGCTGAGAAATTTTATTTTCTACCATGCCATTTTTTCTTTGTCCTGTAACTGCATCACCCCTCCTTCAGGACACTGGCATGGTATCTCTGAAGCTGCAGTTATTTCCCTTTCATTAATCATGAGCTTCATGTTTAGCATTTATGACCATATCATCAGTTAAATTGACCATTGGCCTGTGGAAAAAATACCACCATCTGGGTGATCTGAGTCCATAACCTCTTCTGCCCACCCGGGATGTGAATCCCCCAATCATCTCTGGTGCAAAAGATCATGATTTCATGCTCAGGCTGCAGGAAGATGAGCACAGGTAGTGCTCAGATACAGACTGCTGACTGAAGCATGAGAGAGTAAGCCTGGAGTGCTCTTCATGCCTGACAGTAAAGACCCCACAAGAGAAGATGTGCATGCGCAGAGCACTTCTTGATGCAGCAAGTCATAAAGGGCCTCTGTCTGCGAAAGTAAATGCAGCATTTTCCTTTACTGCCAAAAAAGCCCCTCAGAAGGCATTTTAGGCAGGCATGGGCAGTGTTAGGGAGGGTGACTATGGACAGTTTCTTTTTTCTTGCACAAGGCTTTAAGAGGTTAAAGCGCCTTGTTATGAAATATTGCTGAGAAGTGCGTGGGAAAGGTTTCCTTTATTATATTTTTACAGTTTAAGTGAAGAAATCGCCTTCAAGGAGATTTACTGAATGCGCTGGATACCTGCAGTCCTAGTTTTTCATACCACTTGATTGAGTTTGAAGCTACCAGCACTTTGAAGCTGTTAAACATCAACATTCTGATAACTAAAGACTGCTGTTTTTCTACCAGTCTGAAAAGATTAAAAAAGATTATGAGAGGAAAGCATCACTTCTGACAGTGGGTGTGCAATCAAAGTTTCTAAGTAGGGCAGTCTGAGGAGCAGCCGACGCTTTTTAACATTTATGGGAAAGTGTTTTTTGTTTGATGTTCATATCTGATGTTTTCCTGTCTGCCTGTTTTGTAATATCAGAATGCCTGGTTGTGCTTAAAAAAATGTTTAGCACAGTCAGCACAAACTACCCAGATAAAAGAATGCAAACTTCTAAGTTGTTTAAGCAACCAACAAGGGGCAGGGGATTCTCCCACCAACTTTTCCACTGGTTTGATCTTCAGCTATTTATTCAGTCTCAGATTTTCCTCCTTGCAAAGTATTTCCATATTTTCCTACTTGTGCATTTAAAAAACCCATTTTCAAATAACAAACACCAAATACCCTTCAGTTCCTGTTGCGTGATACATTCTGCATACCTTACATAAGGGCGGTTGTTGCTAACTCAGGCCCATGCACAGGTTATACTTCTTTAGTGATGTAAAAGCCAATCCATGCTGCCCTGGTATGCGACCTCTTGGCTGTGTCTGTGGCATCCAAAGACGTTTTTGCTGACTTGACGTGATTCTGGAGGAGAAATTTTGTTCTTAAAGGATATACGCTTTTAAAAAAGCTTTTGGTGCAGAGGGATGGTATCAATTCTTGTTACCCTTAGCATTCAGAGTAAATATCTAATTTACTATTATTTAGAGTCATGTTCTTTTATATGGCCTACCCAGACTTTGGCTAAAGGCTGCTTTAGTACCACTAATCACACTGCTTATTTTACAGGCAGAAACACATGTTATTTGTAAAGACTTTGTAAAGCTCTTCTGGAACTGTTTCCATTTACCTCACCTGATACACAGAATAATAATCAGAATTCTGGTATTAAAAGTGGATGAGTTTAATCTAAAATGACTTCATGTAGTGTAGCTTATGATGTGTGTATCTTCATGCTGACCTACGTGCCTGTTTGTGCTTGAAGCTAAACTCGTTGAATTGTGGTCAAGTCATAGGTCCAATTAGAAGAATCACTGAACATATGCAATAAATTCAGCTTGAAAGACCACATGCACAATGTGCCTTGGGTTGGAAGGCCAAGGGATGCTGTGACCAAACAAGAACCTCGGGGAAGCTGTTCAAAACTGATGTTCTTTGTTCACAAAAGCAAAGCTGCCTATTTCTTCTTTTTTTTTTTTTTTTCTTTTTTTTTTTTCTTTTTTTTTTTTTCTTTTTTTTTTCTTTTTTTTTTTTTCTTTTTTTTTTTTTTCTTTTTTTTTTTTTTCTTTTTTTTTTTTTTAATAGCAAATGAAAAAAGCTGGTGGCACTTCTAAGTCAGTTCAAAGATGAGATTAAAGGGATGAAAGCATTAGAAAGGGCCATGTTAAAATGTGGGAAGAGAAGTTACCGGATGGTAGCCAGGACAATGGATCTGGAAGTTTGTTTTTGCAGGGTTATAAGGAGTTTCTGGAAGCTAGACCCCTCACTTTTCGGGATCTCCTTATTGAGCAGTGGTGTCTCACACAGGCAGACTTGGTAGGTAAAGCCAGAATGCAGCAAAACTTGCATCTGTTGCATCTCAACATGGATCTGGCTCCAAGCCCTACTGAACTCAGGGGGACCAGCAGTTCCTTGCAGAATGGTGCAGGTTGGCTCTGTGAGCAACAGAGATGATACACGGCTAGTAATAAAGCTATCTGTGTGACTACTGATGCGCTGCTCTTGGAGGGTTATGGTTGTCCTTGGGATTCTTTCTTTCCCAGAAAGAAATGTTGACTTGTTGGGGCAGAAATTCAGGCATGCAACTAGGCAAAATGATGAAAACCTCTAGCTTTATATAGCAGGGTAAGGAGTTTGGTTGAAGGACATCCATGAAATTGCATCTGATTAAATCCTTGAAAAGATGTTCTCCATTGTTTGGTCATGTGAACTTACACCATGCATAGGTAGCCCTTGGCTTTGTCAAGGGCCACTTGAAAAGGTAACCACAGATGGATATAGGCTTGTCATCGTTAATATACTTCTGATGTGAAGCTGAACAATTAAAAAAATGGCTCTCATTCCCCAAAATAGCATTCTGCTACCCAGAATATTTTTTACTCTTAAATTTTAGCAGAGAAAACAAAATCTGCTTAATTCTGCTTTCCTTTGCAGTAAAATTTTATCATGTTTTCTTTACAAGTTGGAATTCCTGTCCTAGTTTTGCCAAGGCACTTTGCTGTCTGTGGTTGCCTGTTTCCTAGGAAATAGTTGTCCGAAAAAGGAGCAAAGGTGATATCCTAAAAGGAAAAGAAAGTCATGGGTTAAATTCATATTCAAGTTAGACAATGTCTTAAGGAAATACTGAGAAATACGGAAATAGGAAAAAAAACAACTGTGGAAAAATGGATAAAACTTAGAAACTTACCAGCAAGGAAAGTAAAAGCAACAACCAAAACAACTACTTTGAGTTTTTGAGGGCTTCTAAGTGGAACTCTTAAAGATGTTCTGTCTTCCAGTGGGATAAAGCTTGTCTCATTCAAAATAGTAGGTTTTGTTCTATTCTTGTTTTTTTAACTAATCATTTATGTTAAGTATCAGCCATTGATTTTGTTAATGTTATTTATTTTATGCATTACTTGTTAAGATGAATTTTCAATCCTTTGTCTCTTGGGTGATTTCGTTCATGCAGATATAAATGAAATATCTGAAGTCTTAGTGTTTGCAGGACTGCCTGGGATCAGTTTTATTTCATGGGTAGCCAGTTCCTGTGATTCACTGAATGTGATTTGCCTATAGCTCTTACGTTTGGCAGTTGCAGATTTCAGTTGAATAGCTTTAGGGAGGATTTTCTAGCAGTACAAGTTAAGTTTAATCTGTACCGATCTTATTTTGAATATGTTCTGCTGTTTGATGAATGGCTGCTCAGGGGAAGAGTGGTTGGTGGTGGCAGGAGAGTACAAGGTCAGAGGTAACTCAGGAGCATTGGAACAAGCTTCAGAATGACAAGTGCTGTTGGCTGCTTTGGTATTGTGTAGTAACACCACTTAGGGATGCCTGTGGAAAAAAAGCTGTTGTCCTTGCCATTGTTTGTATATTGCCGATGTTTAGAAAAGACTTCTCTTCCATTCTGATGCACTGCAGACATTAAGATTTGTCTTAAAAAGAAGCTGCTTGTCTTTTAAATCCAGTTAGAGTGCACTTGCAGTAACTTTTAAAAGTGAGTGATCCGTGAGCCATGGCTCACTGGCTTTACTGAATAATGCTGCCAGATGCTATGGGAGCACAGGTGGGGGTGAGTGGAACACCACGTACTATAGGCTGTAAAATGAGGAGAACCCTCCTACCTCATCCAGGAGAGGGAATTAAATATCTGTCTTCTCCCCCAGTGAACTAAGTTCTTTTTTGGATCAAGGAAATGTTGTCTTTGCTTTGTTTTTAAATAACTAAAGCTGCCAGATATGTATGAGCTATTGCAGTTGAAATGCATACTGAAAAATGATGCTGTGTGCTGGTAACAGATTTCAGTTTTCAGAAATTAAGATGTTTTGCAACTAGATAGGCTAATCAGATCTAAAATATTGAGCTGATAGGAAAGGGAAACTGTGGCTTCTGGTTTTGATTTTTTTAATTTAGTTTTTATTTCTACTTTCAGACAGAAATAATAATAAAAAGTTGCACTGCTATTTCTCAACGCTCACAAATGACTAAGCAGACTGCATGGTATCTTTGGTTCTGTTGTCATGGGTCTGATTAGTCAAAGTGCTAAATATTCGGGCACTAATCCAGCAAAGTACTTAAGTGTACACTTAAACTTAAGCCTTTCTGTAATTCCATCGAGTCCATAGGGAGCACTGTGTCCTTAAAGCTGCCTCTGGTCTTAAGTGATGCAGTGAATAGGGCCATAGTGCTTATGCCATCAGCAAATGGTGAGTTTTTAGAGGAAAATGTCTATGCTGAAATACTCTCAGTTATCCTGGCTCTGTGCGCACTAGGTTGGGTGCAAGGACTTGGGGGCTGGACATGACATCATTTGCCTTGAAGAGTAAATGGAAATATTGAATTTTTAAAATGTTATTTTCTTCATAGGTGCTTTTTAAAATGTTGGCAATGTTATACATTAATAAATGTTGGCCAAGAATTCTCAGTGCATAAATCGGGAATATGAGAACAACGGTAAATCCATAAATTAAGGGAAAGAAGAGCACCTCGCTCTAAGTTACAGCTGAGAGTTGCAGTCACTTGATTTAATCATGCTTATTAAGCAGCTAATTGAGTCATTATATGGCTGATGTTACAGAAGTGTTATTCCAATGTGTAATGTGTAAGTACATACATAAAATTATTTGTGTGCCAAAGACTGATGTACACTTGGAACATACTGGCCAAAAGTGAAGCAACTAATTGAAGCCAAAATTTTCAGTCTTAATCTTTCAGTTTCTTAATTTGAAAAGAATGTAATTACACAATGTAATAAACACAAACTCACAGATTTCACAGATTTTATTTAAGCTCACCAATAATAAGATAAACATATTCTGGGGCGGGGGGAAGCTGATTATAAATATGAAAATGAAAAAATTCAGTCCCTTGAAAGCTTTGCTTTGGCATTTGAATTATGTTTTAAATTGTTTTAAAACTCCTTTGTGTTTTAGAAATCTGAACATTCTGATTACAGCATGTTGCGTATTCAATGAGGGATTTGTGAAATAATTTCTGTGTAATCTAGTGTTCTATCCAGATCTTTTCTTTGTTTCTGTGAGCAGAGTGAGCCATTTTATTTCTAACACTGCTCTCTTTGTGACAGCCCTCCAAACACATCATGACTCTATAGCCACATTCAGTCTTGTGAAAACTATTAAGGATCAACTTACCCTAAGACAGCAAGTGAAATGAAATGCAAACCTTTGGTGATGGCAGTTATGTACTGTGTTTCTTGACACATCCTTGATTCTGGAGACTCAAGCAGTAAAACTGGCAAGTACCAGTGTTATTCAGATGAGCGCCTTCTTTGTGACCTTATACATGTGTGCTTCTTCTAAAACGGAGTTAAATACTTTGTTAAAATGCTTTCCTAAATCCACGAGTGAAACACAAACATCCTTTACCAAGCACAGGCATCTCATGCTCTGTGCTCTTTCAGTGACTCTGTTGCAGTCAGTGTATGCAACTGTATTAAGAGGACAGTTTTTTTCATGTTTTGAAATCTTCTAAAAAGCATTTTAGGTCAGTGGATTCAAACCTAAGATTGCTAAGATGAGTATTGTAAATCACAGCTATTATCTATTTTAATTTCCTCTGCTGGAGAGTACCCCAAAACATTCATTATGTGGAGGGTGTAATCTCTTAACAAATGACATGGTGGAATTAATGAACAATTAACAATGATCATACGTTATAAACAGAGTTGATTAGAATCCACATATGCCTGAGTTTTAGGCGCAATTTTTACTTAGCTTTGTGTTACTGAGGTGAGACTGTGCTGCTCTCATTTCTTATTCATCATGCAAGCGTAACATCATTTCCTCTGAGGTAAGATTATATCTCTTAGTTTTCATGGCAACCAGGCAAAGAATTAATCTACTCTTCAACTTCTGTGTGTAGGGAGGGTGAGAGTGAGTGAGGAAAAGCAGGATGTTTCCTGTGAATTTTCCTCTTAGCCATTTAGCTAGTACGTTTAGGTTCCAGACTTCCTCCCATATCCTGGAGACTCTTCTCCAGTATGCTATGCAGTGATTAAATCAGGGAGAATATTGTAAAGCTAGAAGAAAGCGATTATCAGTTCCCAGTAGATGCGGCTGCACTGTATGCAGTGTGGAATGCAGTCACTGTGCTGTGCAATTTACTGTCTTCATTAAATCAGACAAGCGTCAGGTGAACCGTACAAATTCCATCTGCATTCGCAGTGGGCTCTGTGCATATTATTTACACTTTTTTCTTCCTCTCACTTTATTTATATTTATATTTATATTTATATTTATATTTATATTTATATTTATATTTATATTTATATTTATATTTATATTTATATTTATATTTTTATGTTGAATAAGTGAACACCATTGTAAATTCAAATGATCCTTTCAAAGAAATGATGTTATGTACTGTGGTCAAGAATATTTTTCCACCTTAAAGGAAAAATGCTTCTGTCATTTTAAAATAGATGTAGGCCCTGAGTTTTCCTGATGTCATTGGGGACACACAAGGATTTGTTTCAGAAGCTGCAGTGCAGCACCAGGCAATGACTGGACATACAGCTTGATGATATTGCATCGCATAAAAGCCCTTGCTTCCCTCTTATCGCCTCAATGCTTTGATCATCCAGAAAGTGAGACAAAAGAAATGTTCCACTGTATATTGACCTTGATTGTAACGGCAGAAACCTTTCATTATTTTATCACATTACTCTATACCCTCAAGGTCAATGAATTTGAAACTAGGAAATTTTATTTAAGGAAGGAAACCATATAAAATTTCTATTGCATAAGGAAAGGCACAGTTTTATACATGTGCTCTGTGTATTTGAGTTTCTTAAGATTGATGGATTTCAGAATGGCCTAAGTGGTAATTTGTAGAACAGTTCTTTAGTCAGAAGACAATATGTCTGAATAATTTGTTTTGAAATGATGAAAAGTTATTCTTGAAACAGGAATAACTCAATCAGATATGAAAAGGCAATTGGAGGAATGTTTAAGTACACAGAAATAAGTCTAAATAGTACTTGGAGCGTTCCTACTGAGCGTGCCAAGCTTTCTCTCCCAGCATCATTCCAGTTCATTGTGTCCAGCTGTTGAAAAATGAAGTATTAGTTTGGAGGTTTTGTGAGCAAAGTGCACAAAATTCCAAGATTATTCATATGCATGGTATTAAATGTTTGTGTAATGGTGACACTTGTAGGATCATGATCTGATTCATGTGCATTCTTATTTTGCTTTACTGACTGCTCTGAGTAGTGTCCATAAACAACTAGGGAGAAATAAAAAGTTTTCTGGCAGGAAAATTTGTTCAGTTTTCAAATGTCTTTGCTTTTTTAGCGCATTCCATTTTACATCAGAATTTATCTCATTATCTGTGCCATAATAGTGATAGCTGCAGGTGCAGACTATGCTAACTGTGTCTGTCTTTAGATTAAATTCTCTTAACCGAGAGTCTGAAGTGAGGTGTGTTTTTTTTTTGTTTTTTTTTTTTTAATTCCTGTGTTTTTTGTTGGCTGTTTGTTGTTGTTTGTTTGTTTTTAATTTCAATTAAGTATTGAAGTCTTTGGCCTCTCTCTTCTTTACAAGGTAAGTGTGAAGTCTGTGAAATCTCTTTGCATCTTGCATGGGCATTCAGCACTTCTAGCACTGCAGTGCTGCGGCTTTGACCCAAAGATGAGCAGTGCGTATAAACAGGCCAAAGCAACCCTGGGGCTGTCCTCCTGTTGGAAGGGCACAGAACACAGTCCCCAGCCACAGGCCACTAAGCAAAAACCTTAGGAATGTGGATGGAGGTCACAATGGAGAGGCAGGAGGTAGTGGAAAATACAACATGCTATGTGTGAAGGCATAAAGGGTGTGTACAAGACCATATGTACAGAGGTAGCAGGCACTGTCCTTTGTGCTTTCAGCTTTCTGTGGACTGAGCACCGAGGAGGAGAACCTGTGTCTTGAATATCCCCTACCACCTGTTCCATTCCAGAGCCAAGTAGCTTTCTGTTGACCTGTAGCTTTTTACAGCTATTGTGAATGTGGCAACTTGGTGGTAGAAAGAGTTCATTATCTTTGGCATGAGCAGAGGATGAGATTTTTTTCTTCTGTACTTTAGCATCACAGAGTTTGAAAAAAGTAAGATTTGAAAATTTAATTTTAAAGAGTGTAAGGTTTGTTATATTTGGCTGGAGTCTGTGGCAAAGGCTGGAGAGTTCAACTGAAGGAAAAGGAGAGCTGCTGTTTCAATTAACATTGGAGATTAAATGGAGATTGTCATAGAGGGTGATTCCTTCTCTTTTAGAGATGCCTATGTTGCACGTGAATCATGAGGCAGAGACCCTCCTGCTGGCTTCTGACAAGGCAGCTTCAGAGTCAGTACAATTTCCAGACCTTTGTTCTGCATTAGCTAGTTATAGCTGTTTTCCTGTTAGCTTTGTATTCCTCTAACTAGGACACTGCTGTCCTAATGCACATGTTCTGCCTTCAGGTTGTAAGCAAACTTACCTTCAGGGTTTCTGTTGTTCACTCTAGCTGCAGTAGACATCAGAGCTGCTGTGGCCATCCATTATGCAGTTGTGCGAGGAGTTTTGAATATGCTCTGGCTTCTACCAGCCAAAATTACATGTAAGGTTTTGCAAGTTGAACTAAGTCTCCCGAATCAGCTGGGGAATGTCTTCCTTCATGTGCAAATTTTTGGTTCTAAGGGATGAACAGCATAGTCAGTACGTGTCTTCTGCAAGCTAGTTAGTTCACAAATATTCTTATCTAGTATAAAATTAACAAAAGTCATGGCTTGATGTGTTTTACTTTTTTACTTCCTGTTTTTTTTTTTTTTTCTGGAGCATGTCTGGAGTCCAAACCAAGAAAGCATTGACCAATGCAGCCAAAGGAGCCTTCAGCCTTAGCCCCACCACTGCTTAATAAGTGGTGGCAGTGGCTACTGAGGGACTGAACACTGTGTGCTAAAATATGAGAATATGGGTTAATTTACAACAGAGTGGGTGGCTTATTTCTCAGTATTTCAGAGAATATCTGTAACCATACTGTATTCTTTAGCATATCCCTACAGAAGTAAGAGGGCATTAAGATGGGTCAAATCAGAAATGTAGTCTTTGTGTGATCTTGGTGTAATGACAGGTGTTTCTTGGAGTACAATCTGTTTAAACTCATTGAACTAGAAGCCACTTGTCACTAAAAGCTGCAGAACTCAACATTTTTGCCCCCATCTGACCACATGCAGTGTTTATATATTTAGTATTATGAACGTTCAGCTCACCTTTGGAGGAATACCAGCGGCTTGGGGACAACAGCAATGCTGGCCTGGTGAGGACACCTAAGAGTGTATGAGCACCATATGAGGACACACTGTGTGTGTGGCACACAGTTATTGCTACTTAACTTCACAATTCAGCTGCACCTTCCCGATATTGTCAAATAGAAACAGAAGCATGTTCGAGCCTCCAACACTTATCTGGGTAGCAGATGTTAAGAGAGTTCTGGTTTGTGCTGTCCTTTTCACTGTATTCCTTTGTATGTCTGTAGAAGTGTGAGTTAAAGGAATGCATTTTCAATACACTTTCTCTTTGCTTAGCCTTTAGGGTTGCATTGGGTTCTTTTTTTTGTATCCAGTTGTCACCTCTACAATATCTAGTTTCACAAGAACCTCACCCAGTAACTGGACAGTATTTGTCAATTAAAAAGTGTTGACTGGCATGCAGCCTGTTGTTCTATTGACCACAGCAGATAAAACCCAGAAAGATATAACTATTGTATTCTCCAGTTGCAACTGTGTACCATTATTTGTGATCATATATCGGGTGAGTGGAATGTCTGTGGGCACAATTAAGGCTCTGCTTTCTTGCCAGCGCTGTCAGAAACTGAGATTGCTACCTATCTTTGTAGAAAACATCCAACAAGTTTATTTTGTCCCCATGCTTTCAACTGTTTTGGCTGTTCTTGAAATTGAAAGAGAAGGAAAGCACTGCTAAGCCCAATTCCCAAAACTTTGCGGTTTGGCAGTGATTTGCTTCTAGCTTTAGGGTTCGCTTCTGTTCTTCTGTGTATGTGCTGTAGTGGATTATGCAAGTGTCAGAACTGTAAAGACTAGTTATCACTGTTTCCACAAACTTTTCTTTTTGCTGTTTTGGTATAAGAAGTGACTGAACTAAAGCAAAATGATTTGGATTTTGAAAACCTGATCCTAAAAGTTATGGTACAGTTAAATATCTGAGCTTTAACATTAAGACATTTTAATTATCTGTTGAGAAGAAACTGAAAAAAGCTAGTTGATTAATACTTAATGGTGGTATGCTTTTGCTGCCTATAAGACACGAGTTACAGCAGCATCAGTAACAAAGCCTGTGCTTAGGTACCAGTGATGGCTTACAGGTGTGAAATGCATGTTGACTTGTATGGCAGATGTTTACTAATCTGGATGTTTGAGCTCGAGAGAAAGCTACAGACTAGTTGGACGTAACTGCTCCCAGCTTTACAGGCATATGTCAGACACTCGAAGACAAAAATGTAGAGTGTTTGGACTTCATTGAAAGCAAAGTGAATGGTACTGTAGACTGACTTCAACCAATACTTTGTTTTTCTCCTTCACACTGAACATATGTTGAGTTTCTATACAGCGTTTGGCTGTATGTTGATCAAGTCCTCCAGGAATGACTTTTGAAGTGCCAGAAAATGCTATGCTGTGGCAAATTGACAGGTAATTTGTTATAAAGAGAATTTCACTTGGATGGAGCCCTGGGCAGCCTGATCTTGTGAGTGGCATCTCTGCCCATGACAGAGTTTTGGGACTAGATAATCTTTAATGTCCTTTCCAACCTAGGCCATTCTTTGTTCTGCAAGGGTTATTATTGCGGCCTGTCCTGTTCAATATCTTTATTGATGACTTGGATGAGGGCAATGAGTGCATCCTCAGTAAGTTTGCAGATGACACAAACTGGGCAGGAAATGTTGATCTGCCTGAGGGTAGGAAGGCATCTGAGGGATCTGAACAGGCTGGATAGCTGGGCTCAGGCCAGTGGGGATGAAGTTCAACAAGACCAGATTCTGCACTGTGGCCACAAGAATCCCAAGCAATGCTACAGGCTTAAGGCACAGTGACTAGAAGATGTGTAGAGGAAATGGACCTTGGAGGTACTGGTTGATGCTCAGCTGAACATGAACCAGCATTGTGTCTAGGTGGACAAGAAGGCCAGTAGCATCAAGGCTTGTATCAGAAATTGCGCAGCTAACAAGAGCAAAGAATTGATTGTCTCTCTGTACTCAGCTCTGGTGAGGCTGCACCTTGAGTGCTGTGTTCAGTTTTAGGCCCCTCTACAAGAAAGATCTAGAGGCCCTGGAGTATGTCTGGAGAAAGGCATCAAAGCTGTGAGGGTTCTGGAGCACAAGTCTTATGGGGAGTAGCTGAGGGAGCTGGGATTATTCAGTCTGAAGAAGAGGAGGCTCAAGAGTGACCTTATGGCTCTCTAAAGCTACCTAAAGGGATGTTGTGGTGAGGTGGGAGTTGTCCTCTTCTCTGGTGGAGTCACTGTCCCTGGAGGTGGTTGAAAAATTTAAATGTTGTGTTGAGGGACATGGTTTACTGGGAAATATTGCTGATGGGTGAGTGGTTGAATTTGAACAATCTTGGAGGTCTTTTCTAATCTTGCTGATCCTATGATTTACGTAATCAGAGATTTGAGTGTGTCTGGAAATGTACTGAGGAGAGAAGAAAAGATTAAGATATCTTCTTAATGCAAGAAAGGAAACAGCAGTTTAAAAATGCCCCCCTGCCAACTCACTGTTATCAAACGAGAGGAGAAACTGAGATTCAACTTAGTTTTACATTGTGCTTTATGCAGATATTCAAGTTTTTGTGTTTGGAAGGAATGTTTAAAAGACTGCTCTCTTAATGGGTAACTTCTCACCTCTTTTGATTAAGATGCAAATAATTCCACTATATACAAAACCCCAAAGAAACCAAACCTTGCCAATATATTTGTTGCAAAATATTTAGCAGAGAAAGTCAACTTTATTTTGCTTATGTGAAGAGTATATTAGCTTGCACAGTCTGATCTCTGTATTAAAGAGAATCAATAAATTTCACTTCATTTGCATCATCTTTTGAGTCTGAACATGAATGTTCTTCCAAAGAACAAGTGATTCCCAGTCTCTCCAAAGAAAAAAATCACAAGGGCTGGGTTTTCTGCCTTTGTTGGGAAGCAGCCTTCAAAGAGAGATGGGAGTCTGTCTAGTGAAGCCATAAAAGCAGATGCTTTTGTGCAGGTGAGCACATATAAACTCCTGAAGTGTTCAGAAACTGAAAGTGACAGAAATTAATCTGGAAGCATTTGTGTTCTTCTCCTGGTCTGTGCTGGTGTCATCTTGGAGATTACAAGAGAGCGTTATTTACAGATTTGCTTGTGTATGCGTTAATTTGCTTGTTTCAGTATGAAAGTAGAAGATAAAATGTTTTACATACTGTACTGAAAGCATTAGGTGGATAATGTGTGTTATTAGTTGCCTGTGGCTTCTCAGGAGGCTGAACAGAAGGCAGCCATCAGTAGCAGATCTTCAGAGACCATTTTGGCTGCAGAACTATGGTGGAATTCAGCACATCACCAGGGTCATGTTGGTTGGGTTTTTTGTTGATTGTTTTTATTTGTTTTCGTTTTTTTTTTAATGGGATTGAATTTTACCTTTATGTATCTTTCATGTTACTGTGGTATATGGGAAGCATCTGCAATATTCAGTTTTCAGTGTTTCAGTAAGTGCAGAGCATCTGAGCCAAACTAACATTTTATACTTACGCTGATGGTTAGCATTAGCCAGGTTGTTTTAAGAGCAAACAATTTGTTATGCACAACATAAAATTCATGTAAATTTACATGTATGCATGTGTACATGTGCTGAGGTTACTTGGATATGCTATATATTCATCAGAGAGTACCAGTGGAAGGACAAAATGCCATAGAAACAGAATTTAATATTTCTCAACATTTGATTGCACTTTCCAGCATTTCTTCGGCGTTGCTTTCTGTCCTGATGAAATGAATAGCTAATCAACACCTTAGTAAACACAAACGGCAGCTTGGAGCTTTATTTTTTCACCATTAAACAATTCACAATGTGTTCAGTATCCCAGCCCAGCTGATCATGAGATAAAGTGTGACTAAAAAGTAGATCATCTTGTGGTTGCTCCAATGTTTGGTATGACACAAAGGGCTCCTTTCTCCTCTCCAGAGTGTCTGTGCTGCTGCAGTTGGGGGAGCTGTGTGTGCCTGAGGTGCGTTGCTGCATCTGAAGCACTTGCTCCATTTCATCATTGAAATGAGCACAATCGCGATGTCCAAGCCAAGGACAGCCTCCTCCTGCTTGCTTGTGTCTTCAGCTGGTTGTAGTGTTTGGTCTGGTGGCTGAGCTTATCCTTTATGCTTTTGTGCCCCTCATCTAGCTCTTGGCATGGAGTGTCCATGCAGTTCTCACAGTTTATGTTGAAAGATGGCTGAGGGTGGTACTGGATGTATTAGATGTGTCACAAATTCTGTCTAGAGTATTTCTTGTAGAAGGACTTTTTTTGTCTTTTTTCTCATTTTTTAAAAAATACATCCCTGTTTAATAAAAATTGCTTTTTAGTAGACAGATACCTTACTTTGACAATCACTGTGTCTTTCTTGGAAGAGCCCATTGCTCACTATGTCCAGGTAGTGCTGAAGCCAAGAGATGTGATAGACAAGGAGCTTGGTACTATTTCTGTATGCATGTGGGCACGTGAGATGGGAACTGAGCCCACCAAGACTCATCTACGCTGCTGTCAGATACAGAATTCTAGAGTTGAGATGAGTTTGGACAAACGCTGGAGAGCTGAGGTTTCCTTTAGAAGACTCCTGCTGCTAAGTGTTACACTGCTTTTCTATGGCTGTAGTTGCTTTATAACAATGTTATTTGTTCAAGCAGAGTGTGTTTTCAAATGGGGCTTTTGACTGTGTTGTGGCTAAGGCCTTGGAGGTAGAAATAATGTGTTACTGCATCCTTCTTTGCTTCAGTGTTATGCAGGACTGACCCCTGTTGGCCTCTCACAGTGTTAGTGCTTTTCTGTATCTTTGGGACTGGAAGCTTGTGTTTGGCTTTTTCTTAGTGCCTGACAAAGGACCAGAAACCTGTGGCTCACAGGCCAGATACAGCTGGAAGCCCTTGTGTATGTCGTGTTTACAAAGGCACAGTAAGGAGCTGGAATCCTAAGGCAGACTATATGTCCAGAACTTGAAAGTATCCACACATAGCCTTTACTTAGGCATCTTGCCTGCTCTATAGACTATGAAAATGCCTGCTTGGTGTTTTATGCAGACAGATTCTTGTGTTTCCTCATCTGCTGAAGTCAATGCGGAGAGCCATGCTCAGAGCACAGCAGCATCTCTAAAGGTGAGATGGCCTCTACCACAGGGTTTGTACAGGTCTGTCCACTTAAAATGATAATATTTAGATCTTATCCTCCTAGATCTCAACCTATTTCATATGTGCCTTCAGTATATCTGTATCTATATCTATTTCCTTCTCTGGGCTGAATTTATTTGTTCAACGCTATTTTTTGAGTACTTGATAGGATTTGATCATATCCATGGGAATATTTCTTACTTTAAATGTCTGAGCTCCATACCATTAGCTATACCTCTACAATACCCATGTGTTCCGTGGTCAGCTTGGGTGTGATCCAGTCCCTGTTAAAATCAATGGGTGGTAGGGTTCTTTCTGTTTGTTTTGTGATCGTTTTTTTCCCCCCACTGATCTCCATTGTTCTCAACAATTGGATGTTGTGAGCTACTGTAAACTAAAGTGCTGTTTGGTGTTGTGAAGGTAGCATGCACTATTTGATGTTTACCACCCAGAGGCTGCTTGTTTCCTTATAGCACAAAGATATAAAATTATTGATAAAACGGAGATAAGGATTTTGTGGGCTTGAAGGGCTGAAGTGTGCACACAAGTATGCATACAAGAGGGTGCTCTTGGCAATAGGCAGTATATTTGGCACAAAAAGCTTCAACTGTCGCTTAGTTTGTGCAGAAATTGTTAATGGTCCTTTTCCACAAAAGCAAACCTTTTGCATGCATGCATGAATTCTAAATCAAACTGATTGATCTGCCTCCTAAGTGTAATTCTGGTATGTTCCGTTTTCTTACAAAACAGCCTCTGATAGCACTGAAGTGAATAATTCTATATTTGGCAATTATTTATGAACTGCAGATCTCATAAACACAGCAGATGCATTTCCTGGATGGCAGCCATTCGTGCATCTGGGGACTTATTTACTTGTTATTGAAAACATTAGACTGAAAGGGAAAGAAAAAAGATGTTACCACCTCTTCCTAATTTTTACCTCATTTCTGAGGTGCTTCCCAGCATTCTTTCCCCTAGATTTGTCACATTGTAAACATCCTTTGACATCTTTCAAATATTTAGCTCTCTTGATAAACTATTTCAATCTTTGAGCACAGTACTTTCAAAATAATAGTCTTCTGGGGGATGTATTGCAGACCCCATGCCTCGGGCATTTCCATCCAAACCAATCTCATGTATCACTTGTTTAATTTGAAGAAAAAGAAGAAAACCTTTCAGAATGCTTTTAAAGGCTTTTCCTATTGTGCTGTGTGCGACTAAAGATAACATAGGGTGCCTGTTGAAAGGTTGTATTTAGTTATAGTTTGTATACTGTTTGTTTTCATCCAAAACTTGCTTCAGCATTCTTAGTCTCAGTGTTCTCTTTTCCATCTTTTGTATTCTCATTCCTCCTGTCCTTCTTTATTTTGTTTTGCTTTCTTTAATGCCTATTCTGTGAGAAGTTTCAATTTTAGTAAGGGTAGATGGAAAGGATGGCATTTGGATTAGGGGTTTGGTGGTGCTTGTTTTTTCCTGTGTGACTGAGGCAAGAGGAGGGATATTTCATGCCCTTAAATATGAAACAAAGCTGGAGTATCTTTGGCCTTAATATTTCTGAAGTTTCACTGAAAGTTAGAACTTCAGTTTTGATGTGGACTTAGTCTGGGGAAGAGTATGTTCTTTGTGATCAAGAGCATTTTCTTCAGTGTGTCTTAGAATTTCAAGTGTAAATCTTTATGGCATCAGGTTTGAATCTGTCTGACTTCCCTGAGAGGCAATACCAGTGACAGGGTTTGTGAAATTCACTCCTGCTTGTGGAATGTACTTCTCTTTAATGGAAGAACAAATATCAAGGGGTTTATTTTTAGCGATATATGACTTTATTCTGTTTACGTGCTAGCTGTACGTTGTGTTTTGTAAAGAAAATAAAACCATATGATCAAAGAGATACAAAATCAAGAAAGATGCTCCTGATAGGCTTATGAGATCACACCTCTCTTGAGTAGTACATTTCTGAGTGTGATAGATCACTGGTGTTTTACATCCTGAGGTAAGACCAAAAGAAAAGAGGTGCATCAAGAGTGAATATTTGGAGGTATGTTTGTGGGTTGGTTGTATTTAAATGTGCTTGTGTGCTGTTGCTTCCTACCCTGTTCTCATGGTGGTTGGAAGCTTCGGTGTTGTCACTACTTCCAAATATTTTTAAAGACTTATTTGGCTTTGCTTTGTTTTTTAAAACAATATTTTAAAATTTTCAGTAATTACCCTGTAAGCAGTTTAATTATAAATATTTATTCCACTAGTCATAATAGAGTTTGCCACTTTGAATTTGAATTCATTATCAGTCTTCAAAAATGTCTTGGGGCGTACAGTATGGATGTGAATGTCATTTCTGATACTTCTCCCCTGCTGTATCTTTCTAAGAAATATCTTAAAATTTCAAGACGGCCATTAGGGTTTGATGCAAGATAGCAGGCGTTGCTACAGCTCGCAGCTCTTTGTTATATGATTCTCTTTCATGTTTTGTGTGATAAAAGTGTTGAGAAGCAACCCTTCTGAAGTATCCCATGTTCGTAAAAATAGGCTAATTGTTTTTTCAAAACACTGGATGGACACGGGTAAGAAAAGGGCTTCCTTTTCTGCCAGTGGGTTTTTCTGCTTTTCAGATAATGCTGCTTATACACTGGCTTTCAGATGAGCCCTTAAGCTTGAGGATACTGCAGAATACATTACAAGACATTTGAAGTAACATACTGTATATAGCATGTGCAGCTTTAGGGCATTTTGTAAGGTAGCGGTTTGCTGTTGAGACACATCCTTGTGTGCTGGCTGTGAGTCTGTCAAAGCTGAGCTTTTTTTCTTGTGTGAACTCTAGCCTGTCATTTCATCACAGTCTTAGAAGCTGAAGTTTCGAGTATAAGCCTGCAAATACTGATTTCTTCCCATCTTTATCTAGAATTCATCCTAAGTTTGCAGGTTAATGGCTCAGTTATTAATCTGCAAACCATGAAATGCCCATGGATTATTTACCGATGCTGTGAATTTTTCCCTCTTGCTGCTTTAACTGGGGGGGAGGGGGAGGGAGTAGAAAACATCTGAATTCTGTAATTATTAGAGTATGTTGGGTCAACCAGAGAGAGCTAAGGAGTATCTATGCAGTGATAAGGGGATGAGACAATGAGATGACTGGAAGAGACTATCACAGAATCATGCCTAGACTGGAATTGGAGACCGCAAGCTTGAATGTGACCGGTTTTGCAATCAGAGCACAGCTGTTGTGCAGCTCATCACACACCTTGTCCCCTGGGTGAGAAGCCGAGTTGAGTGAAAAGTGGCCCCAGCTGCCTTCATATTCCTGATCTTGCTGAAATGTGTGGGCTCTGGAAGTACTGACCTGGTGGCGTGCATGGCTTCCTTGCACAGCCTGGGGAAGGCAGGCTCCCAAGGTACTGCATGTTCTTAATGCAGCAGACAGTATTGATCTTCTGTGTTGTGCTGGGGAGAGCAGGAACAACCACAGCAGCACGTGTTGGTCAGCACATTTACAGCTCCAGAACAGCTCTTCTAAAGTCACTTAATTTGGCTGATGCTGGGCTTGAGCAGACTTACTCAGGTCAGTAGGTCCTGCCTCCAAATGTGGGTCATTTGGCTGCTCTTCCACTGTCGTTGTTGCTAAGGTGATGCCACAGTAGTAACCTGGCTATGGGTAACAGGATGCTGAAGCCCCAATCACCCCTGCCAGACTTGGGCACTGGAAGGGGCTTCTCATGTTTCGCCTCTCTGCACTGACGAGAACATCAGACACAAGAAAGAGACAGTCTTGCCCCTTGATTTGGCAAAAAGTCTTTGGTTTGTTGCTTATGTGATCAGGGATAGCTCTGAATCTGAAGAGAAGCATTTAGGGAAGGTCAGGCCCTGGTGGAATAAGCCTTGGACGAGACAGTTTTCAGGTTTGATTCAGTGACTCCCAGGGCACTTGAGTCGTGGTCAGAGCTTTAAGTCACAAAGAAGTAAAGTGCCTCTTGCTATTCTGTGTGCAAAAGATCCTCTCGGATGCTTGTGCTTTATTCAGACAGGCAGTGTCCTACCTATATCTGTGATCCTAATGCATGCTGCTGGCTGCCTGCCTTCAGCCTGGAGCCAGCCAGACACAAGTGTGAAGCCCAGGGAGTTGCTGGCTCTTCCATATGCGCTTGCCTGCCTGTTCTGTGCACAACAAGAGGTGATCTCAGCAGACCAAAGCTTTTATTCCTCATCCTACACAGAATGTAGCAGAAGAGAAACTGAGAATTGCCTTTGCTCTTGTCCAGCTGCTGCTGGCATAGGGGGACTCGGCCTGAGCTAGCGCTGCCCATGCCACAGCTCAGCATAACCAGTATGGGAAGCTTGTGGGCAGCTCTGACCATTGCTGTGCTCCTCTTCAAAGATAGATCTCTGAATCCTAATCTCTAGAGAGATTCTTTGTCAAAACCTGATAAACTTCATTGGTTAGATGTTGAACATTGTGCTCTTTACATAAGTAGTGAGAAGGAGGATGCTTGCTTAAAAAGCATTCTGTAATTGCATGTGGTTTTTTAAGACTATTGATCACATTTCACGTTGGTCTACTGAAAGATCTCTGTTGGTGCACTCCTATAAAAGTAAAGGAACTAATATCTTCCTGCAAAAAAAAAAAAAAAACCCAAAAAACAAAGATAATCCAATTAGGCTGCTGCACCTAGCGGGGATTTCTAATATTGATGCTGTCTTAAAATTGGCTGTCTTATAGTGCAGTATAAGCTGTACTGGTAAAGATAAATTTAGCTGTAGTCAATTTGCAGCATTACTATGCAGTATGTTTTTTTTTAAAGGTATGCAAAACAGATTTGTAGGGACTTGTTTTGTGTTGCAGAGCACAAATATAAAAATATGTTTATAAATTAAACATCAAGGAAATAAAAAGAAGGAATTGGCTGAAGTTTGCCTGCACCTGTGCCATGAAGCTTCTGGGAGATGGCTCTTATCTTTATAGCTAAGCGTATGTGTGGTGCTATCAGAAAAACTGAGGCCAAAACCTGAATCTTCCATATTGTGGCTTTCCCTAGGCAAGTCCACGTGCAGTTCTTAGCTTTCTGAGGGAAGGTATTTTTCCACTGTGGCTCTGAAACCAACCAACAAATAAAAGCCACAAAGTCCCAAAGCAGTTGGGCTGCCGAGTGGCAGCAGCTCATGTACATGAGCTCTGTTGATGAGAGAGGCAGCCCTGACTGCTCTGTGGGACGTGGGATGGCTGTGGGAGCCTGTCAGGCAGCCTGATCCAAAAGTAGCTGGAGCTTTAGTTTCTAAAACCAGTGCTTTGAAGCTCAGCAGACAGACAGCAGCAGTGGCACAGACATACTATGTATTAGGAGAAGACAAGGTATAACTAAAGAGTGCTGTGCACTAATCCAATCTAGCTGCAATATTAAAGCCATAGATCACTGTAGCTGAACTTGTATCCAAGAGCACAGGGTCATAACTTCCTCTGTAGGCAGATCTAGGGAGAGGTGTTGATTACAGTTGCTGTTACCAACTATCTGGGGCACTAATCAGCATCTCTGGTGTTCGTTTTAGTAACGAAGGAGTGCCATGATTCAGTGTCTGGGGAGGCAGGATGAAGTGGGAAAGGAAGGGGAATGCTACTGCATTTATTGGGCTGCTGTCTGAAACAGAACATTAGAACTGATTGTGGCTGATTTTTGTTTACCAAGGGGGCTATCTAAAATATGACTCAAACAGAATATCCTATTTTTTAAACATAACCTGGACAAGTTTACTACTTACCCCATTTTTTATTGTTGTTTTGGAAAATGTCTTACAAAGTCTCACATACACTGAGTAAAGGCTTTCTGCCAGAGGGGGAATTAACCCATTAGTCATTTAAAAGCAATTGGTAAATGAAATCTGTAAATCTCTTTGAGGTATTTCAGTTTAGTTTTTGCTGTTGTTACACTGCCTGTATAATGTAAATGGAGAAGTGTGGGTACTTCCTCAGGTCAGATATCCCAAATGAGGAAGAGGACTCTTTAGAGCATCTTTGAAGTGGAATGTAAACCTAGGAGTCGTGGCACCTGAACTAGGACCTGCATGTCCCTCAGTGGAAAGATATATTACAAGGAGTTGTTTTGGGCTCCTCCTTGGAGCAGTTCAGTGATGTCCTTTCTGGAGGGCTGATTCTGACCTTTCTGGGGACCTGGACTGAATTTCTGAAGCTATTCAGGTTGAACAGTTTTGTCAGCCTGCCCCAGGCTCTTTTGTGTGTGTTGATATGCAGCATCCCTGAGTCCAGGCTGTGGTAGCTCATTCCTATGCAGCCAGATCATATCCTTCCAGAGGATATCTCATGGCCATGCTGGCTAGCGAGGGAGCTTAGCAGAATACTGTGATTTATGCCAGTGAGATTGTTATTCAGTCTAAGGGAAGTAAACACCTGCGCTGGAAGGCTGTAAACTACTATTTGGCAATGGTGCTATTTAAAGCTCAGCAGGCTGACTGCATTTTAAAAAAAGCAAAACAAAAACAACAGAACAAGAAAGCAACAAACCAAACATATTTATAAAGTGGAAATTCCAATTTGTTCTTTCCGTACAGTATGTGTGAAGAGCCTGGATCTCTCTCACGAAGTTGTATTTTATTCTGCAGTTCTTGAAACCTCACTAATAAAACTGTACCCAGAGCAGAAGGAATGATGTTTTTACATTAATTCCCACAGGTTTCTCATGTTATTCCTTGGCTTCTATTTATTACATAGCTTTAGATGTGTCTTTCAAAAAATATCAAGACCATCCTTCCCTACTGCTAGAGACCTAAGCCAGGTAAGGTTAGGGTTGGACTTATTGGCTGACTGCTGTAGCTGAAATTACAGTGGCATGATTTCCAATTGTAGAGGACCTATTCAAGGTATACTGAGTTAAAAAGCAATGAAAAAGGTTAGCTGAACATCCAGAACTCTTAGCATGAACTTTGCAGGCAGACATGAGGTTATGAATGTACAGTGGCACTGACCTGTTGCCATTGTTTACATCTTTTCCTTGTGATTTCTATCATTATCTATTATTTCACTGTATTTTTAATAGAAAAAAAAATCCACGTTTGCTTTAATTTGAAGAATCCTGAAAAACTTTGCCAATGAAAGGATGTAATTTGTAGCAAGTTGTGTATAGCCAGTATTCTCCTATGAATGTAAAGCAAAAACAAACAAAAAATAAGGAGCCTCCAACTCTGCTGCTGAAAATACCAAATGTCTAGCAGCAAAGGTAGCTAGTAGCTGGTGTCAGTGGATAAAGAACGCTGTAGGTAATTGCCAACACTCTTTGGGAAGTGGCTGAGGAGGAGGTCAATTCCATGAGCTGGATTTTGGCTGTGGTATCCATTTTGCTCTAAGTTTGCAAAAGGCAAGCTGGGATCTTTGGAGTCTGTGAGATGCTGTGAGGGGTTTTGTGCTTGATCCACGTTCTCTCTAGTAATAAGTGAAACAGAACAGCATAAAAATGCAAGGGAGCTTTTTAATGCAAATTCACGCATGTATGCCGATATATTTGCATATACAGCCCAGTAAATTTTTAAGTGGTAATTCATTTGTATAGTCTTATTGCAAATTCAACACCCAAATTTAACTCCTAATTTAAACTAGTTTAATGCCAAAACCTTGCTAATGTTTGAAGGCACACATATCATCCTAATAGATGATAGACCTTCTTTATCATCCTTTTAGAGAGCAGTGTTTTTTCTGATATCACAGATAACTCTCTTACATGCTATAGCTTTACATGACAGGCTAAAAGAAGCAGAAGAACCATGGCAGGAGCAGCACATTCACCAGCACTACTGTTAGAAGCAGCAACGCTCCATCTGTTCACCTGTTCTGCTTCTTTCTTTGTGTGCTTTTCATTAGTGAGTTTTTGACCTTGTGTGCATGTAGCAAGATTAGATCCAAGTGCTGAAGTAATTGATAACAAAAACGTAGAGGGCTGGTTGTTTACATTCCCTGTGCAATTTGGCTAAGAATTCAAATAACGAGGACTAGAATAATGAATATATCTTTGGGTCATCCATACTGATTTGCTATTAGACACATGGATGGTGCTTTTTTAAAAGAACATTTTCTTCCCACTAATTTTAGGAAATATGATTCATGTCAGTAATGACATGGTTTTCCATCCTGGAGCAGTCTCTCAGAGCTCCCATGAGGGTTCCTTTCAGTTTAATATTCATAGATGAACTAGCCCTTGTTGGAGAGCTTTTTTCCTTTTTCTATTTACATTTCAAATAGTTCCATGGAGTTGTGTAGGAGCAAGAGAATTGTCTGCTGAATGCTGATGGTTACAATAATATTAATATCATTATCTGTGCTTAGGAATTAAAAATAGATCACACAAGTTTGCATGTGGCTTTTTTTCTTTAAAATTCCACAGGCATTTATGTTTCCTTCATTTTCATCATGCATATTGCTATTTTCATTGTAAAAGAAAACGCCTTCTCATCCTGTAGTATACCTGCCATCATCCAAATGCAGCATAACCATGTTAAAGGTTATGTATGCACCTAGCGCAAGCTTGTTTTACCAGACAATGTTATACTAAGTCCTTGAGCGGAGCTTTTGTGAAGAAGTACCCTCATCTGAGCAGAAAGACATTTGCTCTGTAAATCAGAAATGACAGTTTATAATGGTACTCTGAGATAGAGAAGGAAGAGTGGGGAAAAGGAGCTGAAATCTACGTTATGGAAAAACTGTAGTTTCTCATAATAGCCTCAGGAATCTGATCTTCAGTTCTTTGCCAATGAATATATCAGCCCTGCTGCCCACGGCGCTTTGTATGCAGGTAGGAAGAGACAAGATATCCTTAATTTTTTAGGTAGGAGAAAAGCTTCTTTTCATTTGTACGTGAGCAGGAAAGAGAAATGTCTTTACTTCTGTTTGTTCTTTGTTTTATGGCCAGGTGGCATTCCCCATCAGCTACTGAGAGGAGAGTGTAAACCTCTCTCTTTCTGATCTGCAGGCTTTCTAGTTCCACAAGATGGTGCTTGCAACTCAAATCAAAATGGAAGTCATTCCCTTCTCTCAAATTGGCTGCTGTTAAATTTCAAATGAGATCCAGCGTTATTGTGGAGAGAGTACTTGTGTGCTGCAAACCATGTGATATTTGCTAGACAGCATTACGTACAAGTTCTCATCACATCTGTATTTGAATTCATATGTGCTTTTTCCTAACTTAAAGCAGGAGTGGTAAATGCAGATCTAGCAGTCTTTACTAGTAGTGAAAAAGACGTCTTTATCTTTATGGTTATCCTGCTTTATGTCTCAAGAGTGTGTTAGCCCTGTGGCCAGTAAAATCCATTTGATGAGGTCCATAACTTTATTTTGTTGAAATTCAGTATTGATGCCATTCTGCACTTCTCAGCCCAGAAGCCTGGCTGTCTCTGTGTTGAAGACATTAGACTGGAGAATATTTTAATATGTAGTTGATAAACATTAACTCTGTTCACATGCAAAGAACTGTTTGTCTAAACACGGAAGTGTCTTTGAGAAGATCTATTACATTTTGTGCCATTACAAAAACAATGGGTAAGTTATTGGAGAACTTAAATTATCCAAAGTAAAGTTGGATCAGTGATACACTTAATGTATTTTAGATGTCTTTTAAAAACCGCATTAAAGCCTTGGCTCATCTGAGACAGCCTCAGAATGATCAGCTCTTGTTAGCTGCTGCAGTGGAGAAGGTCTGTGAAATGTAGAAACACTTTTGATACTGGGATTATCTGCAGAAAATTACAGATGCAGATTCAATGGCTTGTCCTGGAAATTCACAGGATGTGGTTTCGTTTTTAGTGAGTAAAATCCAGCATGCTATTGGGATGTGAGAATCATTTTGGGAAAAGTACTGGGCTGCTCTGTAAACTATTATGTACTAAAATAATGTTAAATGCCACTGTGTGTTTTAAGGGTGGGGTGTAGGGGGGCGAGTAAGGAAGTGCCATCTCTGTGTGTTAATGAAATTTTAACTTCATGTCTCACTCATAAAATGTTTAGTGATAAAAATTAAATGCCTATAAATAAATAAGAAAATTTTGCCTAAGGAAACTATGGCATGCTTTCCCAGGAGAAAGTTTTATGCAACACCTTCATTGTCTGATTTCTGTCATCTTCCAACATTTTATTTTGTGAAATTCTGGATTTTTATCCCACGGAAGAAGGTAAGAGTATTCTGCTCTATGTCATTTTAGCTCTGTGTTGTCAGCTTGCAGCACCAGGGTGCGTGCTGCTTCCTGGCAGCCACACCATGCACCCACCGACCTCCCTCCCACCGTGTCACAGGAGCAGTGCTTGGAGTGTCCCCATCTCGGCAGGCTTTGTGGGCTGCCACCCTTCCCCATGACAGTCCTTGTGTCCCAGCATGCAGTGAGCCTTGATGCTTCTTCTCAGCGGGGCCTCAGCTCCTTTTGATGCGTTTGGTATGATTTTTATTTTATTCAGGCAAATAAATAACTAGAGGAAAATGAATAGTGATTTAATGATCGGCTTGTCAGTTACAGCTGAAAAGGATTCTGATCAGTCAGAAAAGGCATCCGTGAGTTTTGAAATCTGTAAAATAGATTTATAATAGAAGAAGATATTCAGTGCCCTAAATATAGCAGCTGCTGCCTCCTCCATAATTCAGTGTGAACACTAGCTAGTTAGTCCTGCCAAGGGACTGCTTTTTGCTGAAGCATCGTGTTGGTAATACAGATATGAGAAATACTACTGCTATACAGTAATTTCAGAAGCTTTGCGAAAGCTATTTAGCATCAGATAAGAATTAACTGTTCACAAAGAGGAAAGAAAATGCGAGAGCTATCTGCAGTAGCTACTCTCAAGGAAAAGAAATGCATTGTGAGTGGGACAAAGCTAAGTAGGTTAGAGAAAGAAAATATGGCCGTGTGTGCTATTGACATGGCTGCATGGATGATGCTGTCATTGCAAGGTGCGTTTGTGCATCTGTTCAAAACATTTGGTGTGAAACTGGTTGTCAGAAAGTCACGAGCCTGTTTTTACTGGTATAATCACTGATGCATTCATCACTTGTCGTAGCTACTTCAGCCAGGTAAAAAAAACCAAACAGTTAATTTGTAGTCTAACCTCATATAGAGTTTGAAATACATTTTTATAAATATAACTTGGTTATTCGATATATAAAGTGTGGTGCGTGTGAGTTAAGGCAGGGCAAGAAGTGGTATATGGATTCTTCGTAAAGACCTTTAATAGTTGTGGATCTTTCTTGTAGTTTGCCTACAAAGGCAGGAAAAAGCATCCTTAATTTCTGAAGAAGTTTTAGGAGAGCTGCTTTGTTGTACAGTGAAAGTTATCTTGTTGCATAAAATACCTGTGGTGTAGCTAGAATGTATTACACTGCAAGTCAGTCTAATGAAATCTCTGTATGTCTGGAAAGCTCAACTGTGTGTTTGGGAATTTTACGTCCTATAGTTTCCACCTGCTCTTCTATCCTTAATTCCTAGGGAGACACGTAAGCTTTGTTGCACTGTTGCTACCTTCTTCTGTTCCTTTTAGTGCTAATGGCCACCATTGTGTGTAATATACATAAAGAGATGTAAAATCAGTAGCTTCAGAGATAGCATTAATATTTAGCCAAGCTGCCAGCACTACAGTAAGAGCTGAGAGACACTTTCATACATCAGTGCTGACAAATGTAAGTCCTGTTTGGAATGCAATTTGCTCAGCTGTCCACATCCCCCGCAGTATGTCAGTAGTGGTGATCTTGATGAGAAGAGTGCTTTTTATTTGTTGTCCTCTGTTTAGGGGAAATTGCTGCATGACCTCAATGCAGAAAAGGCAATAATGACTGATGTTACCACCCCACCTAAGATTTGAGGAGGAAGCAGGAAGTTTTCTTGTATTTGCTACCCTGAATTTTCAACATGGAGTCAACACTGCAGGACATAGAATCATAGAATTGCTCAGGTTGGAAAAGACCTTAAAGATCGAGTCCAACCACAAGCAAACCATAGTACCCTAACTAACAACCCTCTGCTAAATCATGTCCCTGAGCACCACATCCAAACAGTTTTTAAACACATCCAGGGGCGGTGACTCAGCCACCTCCCTGGGGAGCCTATTCCTGTGCTTAAAAACCCTTTCTGTAAAGAAGTTTTTCCTGATATCCCACCTCAATTTACCCTGGTGCAACTTGAGGCCATTTCCCCTTGTCCTGTCGCCAGTGAGAACAGACCAATCCTGCTCTCATTGTAAGCACCTTTCAGATACTGGAAGAGAGCAATGTTTCCTCTCAGCCTCCTTTTCCCTGGACTAAATAGCAGTTTCATATCTGACCAAAACACTGACCTCAGTGAAGCTGGAAATTCAGTGTGTTATATAAATCATTTCATAATTTGTCTACTCCTTGCTTTTATGCCATTTGGTTGTTCAAAGGGAAGGTTAAGAGATCACTTGAAGGTTTACTGTGACCGTGCTTAAAAGGGACATCACACTTCAGATTGTGGAGTTCATGGCGCTTTCTCCCCAGTGTGTGTTTTCTTTAGAAATGATAGCACATTAGAAAAGGAAACTGGGAGAGAGGAACCTAGTGAACATACTGCGTGTTGACAGTGGGTTTTGGTCATTTTCTTTGTGACAAATACAAGTTATTTTAATTGTTAAAAGCTGTAAATAACAACTTATGCTTACTGTACAACAATCTTCTGCCCATTGCTTGCCAGACTGTGTTTCTTTACAGGCACAGCACAGGAGGACAGCTGTGGCCCTGCAGAAGCAGCACATTGTCCCGTACTGTGGCTGTAGGCAGGGCTCAGGCTGACTTAAAGTTGATAAGTTTTTGTGATCAGTAGCATCTTGTTTTGACCTCTCACTGCCTTTGTGATCTGAGGGCAGTTTGCCTGCAGGGGAGCTCTTGTTCTTCTATGTCTTGCAGAGCCGTTAGAAATAGCGTTCAGTGTGGTTTGAAGAACAACCATTAATCTACCTCCTAACCAAAGCCAAAATCATTTTTACTAATCTCTTCTTATCAGTCTTTTTCTTTCTTATTTTAGTTATTCCCACGCTGTACTGTTAGGAAGCTTTACCTTGTGTTGGCATGTGTATTTACAGTATTATTCTTTGGCCACAGTCTGTACATCTAGAATGACTAAGAGGCTAATTGTTGCTTAGTAGCCCTGGTACTAATCCTACTCCATCAAATTATCCTAATGACATTCAAGAACAGTTTAAAATCATTAGATATAGTTAATCCAGTGGTTCAGTTTTTCTTTCATTGAGTAATGCACTGCACCATCAATAAAAATGTCTTAGTAAGCGTGTATAATGTTATATCTTAAATGATGGATGGTTTAGATTGTGTTCATTTCACAAGACTTTGGACATCTCACAAGACTTTCTTCCCATGATGAGCTGATAAACTTGAACACTGTTCTTTGTATTTCTCTGAATAAAGCCTATGTCTTGTTTCTATTGGGATAGTTCCTTTAGGTGGAGGATCAAAGAAAGTCAAGAGGATAGTCAGACAGTTAATACTGATGACTGGTGGGGTTGTTGTTTTTGAAAAAGCTGTTGTGAAGACAGTCAATTATCAGATATGCTGGACAACTACAGCTTTTGCAATATTGTTCTTGGAACGTAGTACACGATAGAAATCTCTTCTGAGCAGAAACCATGTCTGAGCATTTTGAAACCATCTGGCAGTTCTGAGGCTTCGTATTGCAGTTGTGTTCAGAATAAGCCTAAAAGATAGACAACAGAGAGAGGGAGTGTTTGGAACAGCTGATTTGCCAACAGTCACATTTCTGGTGCTTAACTCAATTTTAGTACAAAATACTTTGCTGTTGTCACCATGAATCTTATGATTAGTTCTTTGCTCCTGGCAATCCTGGAATATTGAATGTTGCTAGAAATGGGATTCAGACTAAAAGCCAAATTGTTGTCACATGGCTGCCATATAAAATGGACTGGATGTTTCATGTAAAATACCTGTGATTCTTTTAGTTTTTAAGTATATTCTTACAAATGTGTTTATGTTTTTGTATACTCATGCACTTGTGGAGGCAATCACCAGCCACTGATTTCATTAGCCTACTAGTAGTATTTATTGATTTATTTAATGAGTAGAAGTTCCCTATTTACTGAAAACGCAGCTCATTATTGCTCAGATTCAAGGAAACTCCGCTTTCTGGATTCTGTGCTTCAGTGAAGTATTTCAAAGGAAGACTAAGGCAGTAAGTGTTTTCAATTTTGTACAAAATCCCAATTTTCTCCATGATTTGGAACTAGTCTCACGGCTAGCAACAAGCCATCTGATTAATCAGCAGAGAATTTGCCATCATCAGCAATGCTTCAAGATGATCTAGGAAGGTTTGTTGCCATGTCTCCTTGTGCTTTCCATATATAGTACTTTGCCCTTCCTCTTCCCCTCAACTCTGACAGTTCATGTGAGGTCTGTGGTTTTACTAAACACAGAGCTGCCGGGAGTCTCTGACTTTCGTTTTTTCCCCCTCCTAATTGGCTTCTAGTAGTTACTTTTCAAGCATAATGGTGTCAAGTCAATTTGTCCAGGAGTCGATTGTGTGATTTTCATCGTGGTGATTACATATACACTTCTTCCATCTCTCAACTTTATTGCCCTAGGTTTTTCCAAAGGCTTGTTGACGTGTTCTCCATGGAAAAAAATAAATGACATGGGTATATGCTAGGTGGTGAAGGTTGCATCAGTGGGAGAGAGGGAAATAATAACATTGGCAAATACTCGTCTGGCTTAATTGAGGCTGTTCTTCCTGGCCCATAGAGGATATATGTAATGAAAACTGCTGCTCTCTTCAGTTCTTTATGATCTGGAGAGCACAGAGTGGTGTTGATGGCAGGAAGTTGCCTTGAAAATATTTATCTGAGCTTCACTTTCATACTGTGGCTGATTATGAGATTTCTGTGATGTTGCTGCAGTGGTTTTGCAAAATCATCCTTTGAGTCTCTCTAGGATACAGTTTGCACATGAGCCCTTTGACATGTACAATCAATATATTGAAAAGGTGAGCTAATGCTACTGATGAGAAGAAATGGCTTAAGTTGCAGTGGTGAAAGCCCGGAGTTATCTATTTTGGACAGGTTCAGGTTTATCTACCAGTCTGTATTCCACAGAAATCTTCCTGTTCACAGCCTGCTGGTGTTCCAGGTCCAAGATAGTTAAATGTTGGAGGAACTTGAGAATGGAAACTACAATTAAGGGATGAAAATGATACAAAAAATGCCCTTCTACAAAGCCTGAGATTAGCATGGTGGAATGCCAATAATATAACTGTACTCTGATGGGTAAGGGAACAATACAGGGTTAAAAAGTGGAATTTAAAGTGGTTCTGTAGTTAGCAGTTCACATTCTTTCTGCATACCGCTCATGCCATGCATGTAGCACTTATTTTAGCCCTTCATCCTGAGAGCCCCTTTGCCCTGCTGTATGTCCTGGGGAGGCAAAGTGCTGATGGTGAAGTAATGAGAGCTGTTACAGATCTTGATAGAGTAAACACTGCAGCACTTTGGTGTGTGTATTTCATTTGGAATATCTGTAACATGCTGAATTTCACAGGTCGCAGCAGGGCTGGTTTAGAGGCATGCTGTTTTGAAGTATTGGGAGACCTGTGAAATTACTTCAGGCTATCCTTTAAAAGTGGTCATATTTCAGTCTTTCAGATTTGATCTTAGCTACTCTTGAGGAAGAATAGGATGAGACTGTGGGTATTCTGTTCAGTCATTTGGAACGCCCTTAAAGAAACATCCTAAACACTGTTAGAAGAAGTGATGGGATTTCCTTTCTTAATTCTGCAGAGCTTTAGATTATTTGGGGGTGATGGCAGATTGCTCTTGTCAAGGAAAAAATAGCTAAAGGAAAACAACTAAAGGATTTGCAGGTTTTGTAGCTGCTTTCTCTTCAGGAGCAATATATTATGAAAGAGAGGAAAGAAGATTCTCTAAGAAAAATAGAAGTATTTTAATCTTGCTGTGTGACCTTGACTTAATATATGTAGGATTGTTTTTCTATTATTTTCCTTATTTTTTCAGTTTTTCTTTAATTGATGCTTCTGTCTATAGATTTCTGATTATGTGGCTGTTTTCTAATAGCAAATGAACTAGGCTGGCAGTGTTTGAATGGTAGTATAGCATGCACGGTATTTTCATGATGGTTGTTGATTCTGTACTCGGATGATGCTGACTCTTTTGTAACTAGGACATGATTTATTTATTTAATTTGCTGTGTCTGTATGTTCTCGGTAGCCATAACTCTGGTAATTGAAGTACAGTGAGTAAATGTGCTTATCTCAAAGTGGTAACTTGGTAGAATCTAGATCCATAGAAGTGAGGAGTGTGATGTTGGGAGGATCTTAGAGGAATGGGGCAGTTTGTGTGATGAGGCTCTTCATTTCTTTCACTGTATGCAGTCTGCATCTTTTCTGACTTGGCATGTGAACCTGCAGCCTGTGGGTCCCAGAGAGCTGCTTCCTGCACAGCTGGGAGCTGTGTGCAGCCTTTGTAATACCTGCAGTTGAACTGCCCTTTTAACATTTTGGTTGAGGCACGCATTAGCCATTTTTAGTGATTAGGAAAGGATTTTAGATATCAACGTTCTTTATCTCAGATATGATCACTGCTTTTTGAGATATATAAAATCTCTAAAACTGAGGACTTCTTAGGTGTTAACAGCACAAGCAGACATTGGTAATTATGTCAAGCATTCCTTCACTGAAAGGATGCCTGAAGTACCACAGAGCTGTGTCTTCTGTTCTGCTGGGCTTCTTGTACCTTTACCTTTCAGAACTGTTTGAAATATCATCCACTGCAGTTGCAGGAAAAAAATCTATCCTTCTTGTAAAATCTGGATCCGGTAGTTCCAGATCATTGTAAACTATTTCAGCTTGTCTTTCCCATACTCGGGAAGATATTTGTATTGTCTGTATCTCACGTCAAATCATGTTTTTCTTTCTGCTGAATTCTGCCATGTGTTGCTTTGTTTGTAACTTGCTTCCAAGCCAGTAATCATAAGCACTCCATCTGGTTTGGGAGCAGAGTAGTGATGATGCAAAAGGACATTTCCACTCTTCTGTTTAAAAGAGCCCTCCATCTGTACCAAATCTGCCATTTAACTGAGATTGTAAAGGGTTTTTATTCGGTTTTTCTTCTTCAGAGAGGGGAGGAAATTGATTGCTGAGGATTTTTTTTTGTTTTGTTTTCTTGCATATCTACATGACTGTGTCCAAGGCTCTTTCTCTTTCCCAAGCTAAGAATGACTGTAGTAATGGGTGGGTCACAGAATTCATGATGTAGACTAACCAAAGGATCCTGAATTTTCCTCACAAGGTCTTTAACAAGCTGATTTGCTGTTTGTATTGAGCCCTTTGTTAATAGCATGTGAGATCTCATCCTGAATCCTGTAAAACTGACCATGGAGGTTAAAAAATACAGTGTCACTATGATTTATGACACAAGCAGTCAGAGCTGAATTGATGGAGGGGAGCGTGCTTAGATGACTTTTTGGTGTTGCAAGCTCTTAATTTTACTTTGTGCTGTTCTTTTGTAAGTATGATCATTGCCTTTTTAAAATTAATGGAGAGATAATCAGGCGTCTTCTCTTGTGGGGATGTCACAACCTGACCTAGGATTGTTAATAGGCAATGATCTGGGCCAGTCATCCACCGATCTTGTTAGATGTGCCTGAAGCTGAAGAGCCAGGAGCTGGTGAGCTGGAGGCAAAAGGGGCTGTGGCAGCTGGCACAGGCAGGCTGTGGGCACAGAGGTGCTGGGCAGTGGGCTGCTGCCCAGACCCTGCTGACAAGCAGGTGCGGAATGGGGGCTGACCCAGGAGTAAATGGCACAGCCCCTGGATGAACCAGAAATGTGGAGTCTGGAATTGTGACATTTTATTTTAGTGTTTTGAAATGATAACTCTCAGTCCTCGGAATATATAGTAACTCTAAATTCAGCTTTAGAAATTGGATTTTTCAGGATGCTGTGTATTGTTGGGTAGCAGTGGTAGAACACCATCGCCACAGTTGCATGATTGAAATCTCTGCTGCAGGGAACTATGCCACAGATGTGTCAGGGAGGTAAAGTCATTTGAACTGACTTGGTCATCATCTTGTACTTAAATTGAAGTGGAAGGCTCCTCCACCCCTGCAGACTGCTGTTAACTTTAGTTAACAGTGTTTAGTCACTAGCAGAAGTGGATCTTAGTCATAGATACTGAAATGCCATAAGCGCAATTGTGCAGAAGTGGAGTGTAGTTGGTAATAATTAGAGAGCTTTGTCAGTGACATTAATGAAGTCATTCCAGGCTAGATCACCTGAGTGTGTGTCCCACGTTATTATTTATCAATACATCTAGGCCTCACATCCTTGGCTTTCTGAAAGACTGAACAGATAACTTGCAACAAGCTCTGCATTATAACCAAAGAGCAACGAGCTGCTGCGTTGAGGCTCAATTTGAGTACATGCAGACATGGAGAAATGTTTTGTGGAAATCTGAAGTTATTCTCATGAAATTTTGTATAGAGGGTATTTCTATATTCTGGATGAAGTTCTGGACATATCTTGTCTGACAAAATGTAACATCTTGGTTATTTCTGTCCTCATCTTACCCCTTGTTCTGCTGGACTGGTGTTGGGGTTCAGCCCGTGGTGGGTTGTCACACAGACAGGATCTGAGTAGAGGTGTGTGCTGTGCAGGTGCCTGCCATGAGCTGAGGTAAAGATTTCCTTGTCTCATAAGGACTGCAGGAAAGCATGCAAGTAAATTCCTGCTGTTGGCAATAGCTTCCATTGTAAAGGAAAAGGTCTGCTTTGCTGAAATTGTGGACATCTTTCATCCTTCTGAAACAACACAGTTTTGTTATTGATACAGCTTTTTACCTCTTGAATTTTGGAGCCTGAAGTATATAGAAACCAGCCTTCTAGTTAGAAAATAGCCTCTAAACCAGCAATGTAAATTTATAACAATTACTCATCAGAAAATCTGAATAAATATAAAATTACCATGGAGTAGGAGGCTGGCATATGTGGTATTCAAAACACACAGAGTGTAAAATGGTGTTATTGTTTCCTTTAGAAATAGTTCAAAGTAGTCTGCATTAGAAAGAGCTGATAAGCAGAATGACAAAAGCTCGTTTCATGAGTGATTCCAAGCAGCAGTGGTTTTCTGATCAGCTGATGTTGCAGCTATTTTGGGTATTCCACAGATCATGATTGCATGCACGGGGAATGATTGGAGGCTGCAAATATGGTAAGCGAGCCAGGAATCCTGGGACACACTCTGTTACTAACTTCATAGTCTTACAATCACTTGTCCTTTGCCATTTAAATAGCCAAGGGAATACTAACAAGTTACCGTGCTTAGTTCTTTAAAAGAAAAAGAAAAAAAAAAAAAAAAAAAGAGAGAAAAACACTTCCTGAGGCTGCTATTTTTAGCAGTTGTGCAGTGTCCAAAATGTTAACTAATTGAATCATCAGGTTTCATATCTGGCCACAGAAAATGGCAGTGGAAGAGGGAGAATGCTTTCCAGAACAAGTAAGCATTTGAAGATTCTGCATTGAATGAAATCTGTGTATTGACTTGTTTTAGATTTTGAGTCTTTGATTGTATGAAACAAAAAAGTGGATGTAAGAAGAGGTATGTTTAGGTTTGTGTATGTTGTGTTCTGACATTCGGGTTATGATAGAGGCTGCAACAGCAGTCAAATGGTACATGGAAGTATTTGTTCTCTCCTTCTGAATAACTGCATTCTGTTCAGGGCACTCTACAGATAAAGGCACTTATTAAATTGCAGAAACATTCTGTAACGTTCTGTTCTGTGATCGGAGCCTTAACTAATTTGGGTGGACGTAACAGTTTTCCTCACTGAAATGTTTTAGCCACCTTGCATATTTCAGGGGGAAAGAGATGATAATAAAAAGCCCAGTGATAAGTACATTTTTAATGGGTATTTTATCAAATAATGCAGCTGCTTTACTGATGATCCATAGGTCAGTTGAACTGAAAAAGGAGCCTGCTACTACTGTGCTGGTAGTGACCTGTAAGGAGGCACCCGTATCGCTCTTACTGTCTGGGGTAGTCCCACTGACCTCCAAGGTGCTCCCTGTGTGCTTTAAAAATTCCTGCTGTGAGTAAGCTGCTGTGAAATGGCATCTGTGTGCCCTGGGAAGTGGCCTCTGAAGGTCTCCGTGGATCGAGTTATTCATGGCAGTTAAAAAGCTCTAAGTTAGAGCAACCATTGTTGATGCAGCTTTGCTGGAGAACTAAAATGCAGGTTCCCGATAAAGTGTGGTATCCTGTTATTAATATTGATGAGTGCCAATTTTTGTGGAAACATCAGTTAACAGCAGTATTTATTAGCTAATTGCCATATCAGCAATGGCTTTGTACTCAGAAATAATGCTGTAGTGAATTCTCTTAAATATGTATGGTTTGGTTTACCTCCTGTCAACGCAGAACTGGGTTGTTGTTCCCTGCTGAAAACTATCTTGGAAATGCTGGGCTTTTTCTAGTGATGCTCTCCTTGTCTGAAAATTCATTTTCACCAGGAATCTCAAAACTGAGAGGATGTTTATTCCGGGCTTTTTCTTTGTGAAATGTCTCTCTTGTAGGAGAAGGTTTTATTAGACTCTGATGCTTTATGGTACTTGATTAAACTCTTCTGTTTTTCAGTTCTGCAGATATTATTTGTGTTCTCTTGCCTTTTCACACAGGGGCACCATTTGCTCTGGCTTTATGGGGTTTTGTGCTTAGAAACTGTTGCTCCCGTTAGTATATGCACTGGTTGCGTGTTGAAGGTGTAGTAGCTGTTAGAAATGGAGTTCAGCTATGGAGGTGGGATGCGGAATATATTTGCAAGTGCTCTTCTTCTGGTGATGCTTATTTAGAATTATTTTATCTAACACTCATTCCATATGTATAGATCTCCTGTAGGTTGCCATGTGTGTTTTAGGTGTAAGGGAGAAATGTGACCCACGTCATTACTTGTTTATCTTGTAGATTTGCTGTTCAGAAGTAATATCATCAATTAACATTGCATACCAATGGCTTATTTTCTCACCAAGTGATAGGAGAAATTCCTGTAGGGCTGGTGGATAGCAGTCGGCCATAGCCTGTTTCTATAAGCATATAATAAATTAATCTTCACTTTAAAGCTGTAAATAAAAGCTAATTCTAAGCTTATACTTATTAAAATACTAAGAGGAAAGCTTGTTAGCCTAGTTTGAAAACTGTTTACTCATTTGGGAGATAAAATTATTTTATTTGATTAAACAGTATTATTTTCCAAGTATATTTAATTATCTTGCTCAGAAACAGTGCTGATTCCCAAGTGATAGCAAATGCAGAAGGTTAAGGAGAAGTAAAATGTTCAGACAGTCCTGTTGCTTTTATTTTTGTCAAAAATTTTGAAGCACCTCCTTTGATGTTCAGGTCATCGGCATTCTCCTAAAGGATCCAAACCTTTAGTGCATAGTGGCTTTGAAGGGCAGAATCATGCTGGTTCAGTTCTGTTACTGTAAAGTGACTGTGCAAAAATGGTACCTTCAAATCTGCAGTGTATTCCTAGCTTTATTGGTTCCACTGATGGCATCTCGTTGGACTAGGCCATATATATTTCACAGTAAATCTACAAAGAGGCACCAGGACAGACTGTTCCATGAAGTCTAACAAGCTCTGCTAAGGTAAACTGCGTTGCAGTTTTTGCCCCAGAAGCCCTCTTAGTACCTGAAAACCTTTTCCCCCCTGATCCTTCTGTTTCTGTCCTGTGGAGCTCATAGGGTTTTCCAGTCAGGCACTCTCCTTAACAAGGTATTGAGGTATGTAAATTGGAAGAGATTCTTTGCTTTGGAGGTTGTAACCCCGTACTGGAAAACCTCTAATGGTTGTTGGCACTCAGAAACAAGTAGAGGTTTGAGAATCCTTAGCAGAGTAACAAAGCTTTTAAACCATAGTAGATAGGTTTTGCAAGTAGCCATTCAAATGCCTCTTAACTTCCAAGGCAGAATTATTTTGGTTTTGAATGATATATTCAAAAGTGAGCATGAAATGGAAAGATAGAAACAGAGCCGGAAACTTCCAACTCATTGAAAAGCTCTTAATAGTTTGTCTAGCTACAGAAGAAGTTAGGTAACCCACTTAGAGTTTATAAAGCTCATTTACCACAGTGTAACTAGGGAATAATGTAGGGAATAGTTATGTTATGCATGTAGCTTGCTCTGTTTTATTACCAGTAACTTCCATGTTGTAGCAACATGGACTTCTAAAACGTTTTGAAGATGATTACTGATTGTTTTTTTCCCTCGCCTTTCTTGATCTTGATTGCAAAATCAGGTGCACACCGAGAACACAAGGTAGACCAACTCATGCCTCTCTTATCTGAACAATGTGACTTTGGTGTGGGAATAGCTTTAAATTTGAGACTAGATGTGCTGAAATTCCTTCCATGCTCACTGGGTACTCAGTTTCTGAGAGAGAAAAAGTAGCAAAGAGTAGATCAATGGCATCTCATCCAGCTTGTCTTATGAGTTGTTTTTTGAGGTGAATATAAACATAAGAAGAAGCCCTCCAAGCAGATTCAGCTCTTCTCTAGCTCTTTGTGACTGCAGTAGCAGTTATGAAAGTCAGTGATTTACTTTATGCTTGTAAGTGCATGATAACAAAACTTCAGAGAGTAAGAGATGAGTCATTACAGACCCAGGAGTTGCTTTTCAGAGTTTGAAACAAACTTTCAGAAGCTGAAGCTGTCAGAATAAAGAATAAATCTTGAATTTTAGATGCAGAAATCTTTTTGCCCTTAACTATATTGGATGCTTTTCATTGATGATATATTTGAGTTGATCACAAAGAGCAGGGCTCTTTGGCTGATTGCTCACTCCCAATGCAGCACAGGGATTCACTGCTGAAAACAGTGATGACTCTGGTTTTGTGCTCTTGAACAGTGTGTCCCAATTTACTTTGTCATTCAAATTTGTATTTTAATGCACTGCAGTACGACAACTAAAAAGTCAGTACTGAAAGGATCTGCATCTTCTCATTAAAAGAACATTTGTGTATGTGCTTTTGCAGATGTACATTGATTTGTAGTCCTTAAAAATTCAGCCCTTGCTTTTGGTGCTATTAATTTAGCACATGTATGCCTGTAAATGTTTTTTGAAAATTCTTTAGGAGAAGCTGATGCATTAGAACTGTTTCAGAGTCTCAAAACATCATCTATACAAGCTGGCAATGAAAATGTTGAGTTACGTAGACCTTTCCCTCCTGTCCAAACACGAGCCTTATGAGATTCTTTTGATGTCAGTTCAAGTACTTTCTGTTGGGCTGTCAGACATTGATCATGCTAGAACTGCAGGTAAATTGTTCTTATTCTTTGTTGAATATCAGTGATGACTATTAATTGTGGGGACAGGTAGCAAGAAAGTGATATCTTGAGGGAGATTTTCAACGTGTATAACATTTGAACATAACATCCATGTAGTGTGGATGTTAGGCAAGTGTTTTGCATCAAAGCCTGTATGTCTTCTGTGCCTTGAGATATACACACTTTGCTCTTTGTAGAAACTGAAAAGAATAACAGCTACTTTCCATTTCCATCCTGTGTTTGAGTTCCCTTAGGAAGCAGTTATTGGCCATTTAAAGACAGGTGGGGCTGCATTAGTCTCATCACAGTTCAGCAAAAGCTAGATTTAGTGTCTGCTGGAGAAGACCCCGTGCATAAAGTCTAAGCAACTAGTGCAGTAGGAAAGGTGCATTAGAGGTGCAGTTTTACAGGAGCTATTTCTCATTACATATAAACCACTCAGTCTAGGCCTATAAGTACTGTCAAACGTGGTGCTGAACACCTTTTCCACTGTAAGGTGTAAAATTTCCTTGTTTGTACCAACCTGAATGTCTCTAAGTCTGGGTCCTTTTCAGTCATCTGCTCCAACACAGGTGGCTCATTTCCAGTGGTAACTGAGCACAGATTTAGCATTTGGCAGGGAGAGCTAGGATTTTACAAGTGATCTTGACATTGATGCATGCTAAACCTTTGTGTCAGCCTGATTTTGTCTTATGGTCCAACAGGGAAAGGGACTTAATTTTTCTTGGATGTTTTATGTTTTGATTGAAGATTTCTGGAAGGTAGGAGCTGAATCTAAGATGCACCTTTTAAGCTCTGCTTAGGACTTAAATATGTGCAACTGTGAGTAAAAAAAAAATGTATTCTCTCTACACGCTTGTTAGATTGAAGAGGTAGAAACTTTGTTGTTGCACGTGCAATTGGTTATGGAGTCAGATACAGTTGTGGCAGAAATGAGGTATTGTAGTCTGACTAAGAAGAGAGGTTTCACACAGCCTGAAAACTGTTTTTTTGTTTGTTTGTTTTTAACTTATGAAAATCATATCATAGTTCTATAGTTAGAACAGGATTGGTTACAGGAACACAGTATATAGTAGAATATTCGGGCTAATTTATCATGTGCATTACGATAATATGATCAAAGAAAGCTGATGATTAAGTTGCACGATGGGGCAAACAAGTAGAGGGATTTGTTTGGTTTTTGACAATAATGACTTGATTTCTCATTCAGCAGTCAGATTCAAAGAAGGTAGCTTTTCTTAGCCAAAGGATGTATCCTTTGAATTCTCAGGCAGCAGGAAAAAAAGCGTTTCCCTTTGCCCTGTGCTTATGTTTAGGGCTGGGATCCCAAGAGCATCTCTCTGAAGGATAATTAAAAGCAGAACTGGAGATAGCAGTTGGCCCCAGGCTGTCACGTCCTTATCAAAAGAAAACATGTATGGCAGTGTGGTACATAAAGCTGTAGTTGTTTGCATAGAGAGCAGCGTTTTTTCACCCAGTCCAACCAACCTCCTTTCTGCTGAAGAAAATACAAGTGAAATTTTCTCATGCGTATGTAGTTATGAGTTAGTAGGGAGAATGGGTGAAGAATCTCCTGTAGAAGATCAGATGGCCTGTTTACATCACTTGGTTCAGTCATTGCTGGCCAGTGCAGTTTAATTGAAACAAAATTTCATCCCTTTCCAATTGAGTGTAACGTATCTATCTGGATAAAAATTCTAAATTAACATGAGAACAAAATCTTAAAAAATGCTGTGGACCTTCAGTTTCCAGTGTATAATTCATACTAAGGGCCTTGCTGGGCCTTGCAGCAAAGACAAAATCTATCAGTTTCAATAAGCCCACTCTTATCAAAATAAGTAGTTATCATCTGTTTTCTCAGGTCATCTCATGCTGCTGCAGGACTAGTTTTACTGAGCATGTTTCCAAATGGAAGTAACGTAAGTTCCTCACTTAAAACGAGGTCATTGCCTCCCCCCACAACAAATGTTAGGCATGGTTAGCATCTTTTAGTTGGGACTCAAGCCAGAATGCACCCTGCTCTGGCACAATGGGAACCTACTGGGGGTTTCCCTTCACAACAGCTACTATTAAAGATGGAGTGAAAAACAAAACCCTGCTCTCTACGTGGAAAAAAAGACTGGATTTTTAATCTGAAAAAGAAGCCACTGTAAGCAGAACACAAAGGGAAAAGAGATGAGCAGTAATAAAAATACCATCAGTATGGCAGAGGGGTTATGCAGGTTGAAAATAATGTTCATAGGGGTCCACTACATGGAAGAACGTCCTCTAGTCCCATGGAAAAGCCCAGCCTGAGCCTGGGCTGACAGTCGATGTAACATTTACTAACAAATTTTGTCTTTACTCGTGATAAATAGCCTCTTATTTCTCCAGGAGTTGTTGGCAAAAAAATACTGAATATTTATTAGCTAGCGTGAGTCAGCATCAACATTTTCTATTTTGAAGCGGAAGCTTAAAGTAATATCCAACCGATGTAAAACTTAGTCTTTCTTTTTAACATGAGTGTTTTCAACACTCTTCAGAACAGGAGCATAGTCTCAGGCTGTATGTCACCAGGACTAGAGGACCCTAGGGTAAAGAAGAGATGGGTAAGACAGTGCTGCTGCCTGCACGCCTTGTCCAGCCTCAGCTCAGTCCAGAGGCAGCTCTGGGATGAGAGCAGCTACAACGAGCTCCAGGCTGGGGAACCTGCCCTGGGCTGAAGGCTGCCTGCAGTCTGCTTGTTTGTCAGTATGCGTAGATTTGAGTTCTTACACTGTGGTATGTGGAATGGGAATACAGAGAATTAAAAATATGCACTGCATAAAGGCTCTGTTCATTAGCCAGTCTGCATTTATGCATTTCTTAAAAGCAGAATTAGTTCCTTTATCTTCCAGGGAAGTACAAATAAGGCGGGGGGAGAAATCTTCCAATGCTGGTACTCTCATTAATCTGCTATTTATGAAATACTGTCTGACTGCAATTCCAGAACAAAGCACTGTGCACAATCTCTGAGGTGTATGTCTCCAAAAATTAAAACACTTGTAAGAATTGTGATTTTAATTTAGTCCTGGGTTTAAAGATTGAAAAGGCAGCATCCATAAGGGAACGCAACAGAGAGCTGTGAAAGGCTTAGGGGAGAAAGCCTGTGTCAAATACACAGCAAGAAGGGCTGCAGTCTTTGTGGTTGAGTGCAAGAACATCTGATGTTTGGGCTGTTTTGATGTATGTCCCAAGTCTATTATTCTCTTGATATTTGTCAAGACAGTGTAGAATCAAAAGCTCATTTTCATCTTCATTTTATGTAGGGATTGATTACAAAAAGGAAGTGGGGAGGGGGAATCAGAATAGATTGCTAAAATACAGAATACCTCTCTCAGGAATATTGAGATTTAAGTAATTAAGATGGGAAATGGAAAAAAAAAAGAGAAAAGAAGTGGGGTCTTGTGGGTTTTTTTTAGGTTCATTAAGGAAATGTCCTATAGACCCAATGCCCGAATGGGGCTTGTCTTTCAGATGCCAGTTAGTGTGGGGACAGAGTTGGCTGTTTAGATCAGTGACCACCCCCCTAAGGAGCACTTACCTGCAAGTGTGTCCTGAGGGAGAGCTGAAAACCTAAGACCCTTTCTTTTGTTTTTCTTCTGTGTTATTTTAGTGCATTAAAACTAAACAGATAATTGACCAGTCTTTTACTCAGGCTCCTGGCAGTCCAGATAAATAATTACTGACATTATTGTTAGGCTTGTTTGAACTCTCAAATCCTTTAGCGATCTGAGCCTCAGCTCTGATGCTGTTCCTGCCTATGCAGTACAGTGGCAATTGCAGGCTCTATCAGTCTTTGTTTTAAACAAAATGCCAATTGGAAATGGCACTTCTCCACTTAATTGTGGTATTTGAAAAATAAAAGGTAATTTTAAAAATTGAATTTAAGCTTTAAATAGAAATGTAAAGTTGAGAGAATTTGGGACCCAGAAAAGAACCAAAACTGTTCTGGTTTGATGTTCTTGATCAATTGGTTTTTTGTGCCCTTCTGCATTATTGTTATTAGGATAATATTAGAACATTATTAAGATAACACTGGAAATAGAGTTTTGTTTAAAAAAAAAAAAGTCTTTTTTCATTAGAAATCTTGGTGATTATTTATGATGAGCTGTAATAAGTAAGCAGAATTTAGATGATCCAAGTCCCCTCCTACTGCTCTTCCCCCTAGGACAGGTTTGTTTGCCTTGGGTTTGGGAAAGGATGAGATTTGATTGATTTGCACTGGATTCTACAATGAAAAGAATGTCAGTTGTAACTGACTGTGTTCTTCTTGCATCTGGTTTTACTTGAACTTTTCTGAGTGTGGCTTGGTTGAAAGATCTTGGAACCTAATACTGAGAAGTAAGCTATAAAATGCGTTTCTCCTGTTTGCAATCAACAGTAGATACCACTTAGAAGTCCCAAGTCTTGGAGCAGATTAGGAACTTAAACCTTATTATTGTACTCTGGAATGCGAAATCATTTTGTCTTCTGCAAGAGATTGCTCTGGAGACTGTCCCCATGAGATGTTGATTGCAGTCACCGAACCATTTTGTTAAAACTGTTTTTGTTTATTTGCTTACCTGATTTGGAGGGGAGGTGACTGTCCCCTGTGTTCCAAATTGGTTATGGTTTGTTGGTTCTTCTGGTTTTTGGAAATGAGACACCTTTCAAACAAGAGTATTCTGGTCATTTTGCAAGGTAGAGAAAACTTGTGAGACTGTCCTAAAATAATGCCTTAGTCATTAGGAAACTGGAAGCTAACCATGCTGCTTTTAGAGAGGCTGGAATTGATTTAGGTTTTCAAGAATGCTGGCTCACTATTCGTTCTGATGTTATAGCTTGTTTCTGCTTATGGCAAAGATCATAATGGATGGAGAGAATCCCAGAAGCCTGACTGAACTTTTGCTCCTACTCTATTATGTTGTCCAGTCTGTGAAAATATCCATATTTCTATGTTTGGTGGCCTAGAAAAGGTGAATTTTTCCCCAGCCTGGGGACTTGGGGGCTTTAGCTAAGGTTGGGTTTCCCTTTTTTGGCCCATAGGGATGTATTACAGCTGGCTGCTAAGGCATCTCGTTCACAAGTTCACATAACGTTCAAGTAACTGGAAACCATTAGAGCAGAAGCTGGGAGTGCCTCCTTAGACAGGCTGAGGTATAGGTGAGTTTGGGTTGTTCCCAGCATGTTGCGGGGGACAGTTTCTCTGGATGCTCCCAAGTTCTCGCTGCATGCCTGTGCTGCTTTTCCCTTCTGCTGCCCTCCTGCAGAAAGGCACTGGGTGGCAAGAGCCCAGGCTGCCTCTGGTCACAGCTCTGTGTCCCTGGCCTTCTCTCCTGCCTCCTGGGGGACCTGGCTGCTGGTGGCACTTGTGTTGCTGGGTAATTTGAGCAAAAAATAATGTTTTGAGTGGTGATTGGCAAAAAGAGGCATTCTGTTTGTTTGAGACCTTTTGGGAATAGATTTGTGCATTGCTTAGCAGCACCTGAGCAAGCTTATTTGAAACATTTTTATGTCTCCACACTGGGAGTATAACCTAACTCTTCTTTACAGCAGAAGTCCTTAAAAGACACGGGCATAGCTGTCCTGCACAGTGCAGCAGCCATTTGATGTTAACATGAATATTAGCTATTTATGGTTCCTTCTTTCTGCTTTCTCTCCCCCTCCCTGTATTTTGTTGAGCAGATAGAAAGGTTCAGATGTGTCTGAGCATCAGCAGTGTTTCTTGTCTCATGTGAATAGGCATGACTGGCTGGAACTGATTTTTCCAAAGCAAGACACTCTGATGTGTCCTTCCCCACTCAGGAGCAGCTGTAAACAGCTGATGTTAATTATCGTCCACCTGCTGACTGTGCCAAACAGACATGCCATTACGCTGTGACAAAAAAGGCTCCCAGTCTATTAAGCCCTCCCTCATACCTTTGGTAATGCTGATAAAATGCTGACCTGGTTTTTACCCCAGTGGCTGCTGTTGCTAAGCACTGAGAAAATGACCTGTCTCCTGTAATAATCTGCATTGTACAGTTCAGATGATCTTCCCAATGAGATTGTTTTCCTGCCTCTCTCCAGGCAGCTATTTTTCCCCATAGTCTTTACAGTTCTGACTGTGCAGCTTGTAGCAGCATCTTGCTTTTCATAGAGCCTAATTAAAGACTGGTGTTGGAGGGCTGTTTTGTTGGAACCACATCATAGAAATTGATTTGTAGTGATCAGCATAGCGTACTTAGGAAATAATGATTTAGAGCAGAGAAGGTTGTAAACCAGTAACTTACCACAGGAAGCGTAAAGCTCTGTGCACAAAACACAGAAGACAATGATGAGTCCGTAAGTAATAATTCTCTCTTAGAGAGAGAGAGCTGCTTCTGCTGAAAGCATTAGTGAAAATAGCCTTGTATCTTGTACTACTACAAAGAGGAAAGCAATCTTCATGCAGCTTGCCATTTTGCTGTCATTGTGCCCAAGATTGCTTCATCCTATACAAAAAAAAAAAGTAACTTCAAATGGGTTTGGAGTGCTTGAACAGAACATCCAGTTTTGCAGCAGCTGAATTGACAGAAGTCTATAGCAAATCTAAAAGATGTGAGGATGAAAATAGAGAGTTTAGGCTGCATGGGTAACTGAGCATTGGGGCCACAATGTATTATATTTATCTCAACTGTTACTGCTTTTATTTTTTTCCCTGTAAAGATAATTACCACACTTTTAGAACCTTAAAGGGCCTTAAAACACTTAAAGCCATAGTGATGTAAGCCTTCCATGAAATTATACTGAGGAAAAACTGTGACAGTTCCTGGAGAAGAGGACACAAAAACATGTGTTGACTTCCCAGAATGGCAGGGGAAGCTGTGGTACAGATAAAATCAAAGATTTGTCCCTCTTGAAAGCTAACCCAGTTCATTCCACTTGCTCCAAGGCAGGATCAGCGTTATCATCCTTGGTGGGTATTTGCATAACTTGTTAAAACTCTCTGAGGAGTGGGAATTGCTTTCAGAGATCTTTCATGTCTTAACCATCCTTTCTGCCATACTGATATTCAAGCTAAAGTCATAAGAAAGAAAATTTAAAGACTATCTTTAAAGGAAGATCTGAGAAATAATTAAAATTCTGTGAAGAAATAATGGTGTTGTGCCTAGGGATTTCTGAGCACTGAAATATGGGCAAATACTGTAAATAAAATGTGCCATAAAGTCAGGGAGAATGGGGAAAACAAAGTAATCATTGTAAAGTGCCTTCACTTGTAGAATTAAGTTTTTCATTCACGTAGTCCAGTCCTTCATCATGGAGTATTTTGCTTTTTAGTCCATCACGTGAGATCTTGCAGTAGCAGTCCAGTCTGTTCATTTTGACTTTGAACATGATGTGGCTCTCTTGGAAAGAGTGGGATGGTTTCCTTGGAGTCCTGTCCTGTGCCTTTCCATGTTTGGCTGGGTACCAGATGTATCTTTGGTTACTAGCCTTGCATGTTGGTCACTGCTGCATAACGGACATGTATTTGTGAAGTCTGTGTTGTGCTGCCTTGTCAAGAGGTCAGCTTCCTTTCACCAGTGGGAGTTTGATCTAAAGCAAGGAGGGCAGGGTTTGACCCATACTTGATCAGGCGTTTTGAGATCTGCTCTCATCCAGGTAAATGTATGCATAATGCAATGTATCATTAGTAACAACTTTGTCAAGAGAATATTTTTTTATATAGTGCTGTGTTTTTTAACAGATATTTTTCTTCTTTCTTCTAGTCCGACACAAATGCAAGTTACTTGAGAGCTGCTCGAGCTGGCAACTTGGAAAAGGCTCTTGACTACTTAAAAAGTGGAGTGGACATCAACATTTCTAATCAGGTTGAAAAATATTCTGATAAAATTTTCTGGATAAATACCTCTCTCCTTCTTTCTTGAATATGAGTATACATTTGTACTTCATGTCAGCAATAATGTGTTTGTTTTCAGATGAGTCATGTTTGCGTATCTTACCAAATTCAAACATTTACCCCTTACCAACATATCATTCCAATTCCACTTGGAGAACGTTATGCTATTTAACACTATCTTTCATTCCACTTGTGTTGTATTATGTCTTGGGCAGCACATAGAACTTGAGACCCCAGAGTCTAGTATATCATAACTCAGTTCGTACTTTTTTCTTGCAATTTGTTTGTTATAAGGTTCACATAAGAATAATTTTTGGAAGCAGTCCTCTCACTGGGATGAAATTTTTCAGCTCCTGATGTGTAATTTGCTACAGTGGAAAAGCTATGCCAATCTTTTAAGTTGCATTTCTTTGTTTTCTGTTTTTCTTTCTTTTGCTTTTTTTAAAATCAGAATGGTTTGAATGCACTCCATCTTGCTTCCAAAGAAGGGCACGTAGAAGTTGTCTCTGAACTGATACAGCGAGGTGCCAGTGTGGATGCAGCGACAAAGGTCAGTCAAACCCATCTGATTGTTCTCTTCTCATCACACTGATGCCATGGATGTAAGGTGTCAGCCAACTGATTGCAGACATTACTGCAGCAATAACTACTTATTTTCCACTAGTCAAGTGGTCTCAAGTATTGTCAGTTGGAACCTGCTGGATTGTAGTGAATGCCTGAGAGTACTAGGGATGTGATTAACTCGACAAACTGGAGATTTCTGTGTTGGTTGCTTTTTGTGTTTTCTAGACTTACTCATTAGAAGTAATCAATAAGAATATTTAATCTCAGGAAATACTGCATTTTAAAGCAAACAGTGTTCTTGATAATACTGTTGTGTATTCAAGGTCAAGTTTTGTACTCAAATATTGCTGTTTCTTATTTCAGAAAGGAAACACAGCATTGCACATAGCATCCCTCGCTGGGCAAGCGGAAGTTGTCAAAGTATTGGTTACGAATCGGGCCAATGTCAATGCACAGTCTCAGGTAAAGTAATATTAATTTCTCATTTGGGACTTTGAAGAACACTGCTGATGATAAAAATCTTTCATCCTTTCTGCTGTAGGTTTGTTTGGTAGATTCATAGTGTTCATGCTGGCCCTTGAAAATTAGGTGTGATAAAGTCAGTATTAACTCTGAATTGAACACTTCAGTCACCAGTAGAAAAAGCTTAGAAGTAACATCTCTGTTTTAAGCTGTCCAGGGGCCATGCATACAGACCCCCCTGGGGTTGAAGAAAGCAGAGCCAAATCCAGGGCTGTTTGGAATATAGTTGTATGGTTCTTTAACATGTAGCACAGCAAAGCGTTTGCCCTTTAGCTTTGGAACTGGCCTCCAGTATGTCCTATGAGTTGCTAATTGTTACACGGACAGAAGAGGTACTGATAAAACCAGAGAGTGGGAGAGAACTTTTTGAAATGACAGAGATCTTGTTTCACATGGTTTAGTGTCTAAGGCTTAATTGAGACCTTCCCCTTTCCTTGTATGAATAGATAGGAGCAGCATATGCAGAGCTTTTAAATTTGGTGAAGTCCTTTGAAGGGACGTTTAGATAAATCATAGGAAATTTGAAATAAGGAGAAATGGTGTTAAAAAAAGCAGAAAGAAAACCACTCTGGCTTAAAAAGTATTTAAACCATTGACTGTTGGAAGCGAGAGGTGGCCATGTTCACAGGTGTCCCTGGGGTCCTGTCCTGTTCATGGGTGAGTGTCAGATAAAGATCAGATTAGGAGGTGGTATTGTCGTCTGGCCCAGTATTGCTTTTCTTCCATACGATGAGGGTTTGGACATGATGGATGATGTTTGGGAAGAAAAGGAAACCTAGGAAGCCTCATTTAAAAATAATTTATAAAGATGAACATTTTAAATAAACATTTTAAAATGGTCTTTCAACATGAACAAAATATTTAAGAGAATCTCTTTCACGAATATTAGGTACTTGCAAACTATATTTCATGTTCTTTTGCTTGGACAAATGAGACATTGTTTCAACTTTCTCACTCTTTTATACTAGGTAGGTATGCTAGTATTTAGTTCAAGGCACTACAGAGTTTGAACGTAAGGAGAAAAATAGCAATAATAGTTTCAATTAAAAATGTCTAAGCAGAAACATTTCCAGTGGTTTTGCTGTTGGAGAAAAGGATCTTTTCTGATTGTGATTTAGAACTTATGTATTCAGCCCTGAAACTAAAAATAATCTGAGATTGTAAACACATTATGTAACTGCACTGTCTGTATACCCTAAGGTTTTGCCACACGTTACCCTAATTTTGCTAACGTGAGAATAGTAGATTTTCTTTGCCATTTGACTACTGATGTATATTGGCCACTCTACACCAATACCTGAGTGTGACATTGCACCTGGGATCAGTCTTCCTGAGGAGGCCCTGTGGTCCCCGGAGCTCCCTGTTAACTACCCCTGGACCAGTTTTGTTTGTGGCTCTGAGCATAACTTAAGCTGTTGTAAAGCTTGTAATAACATTCTGCTGGTTTTTACATACCCACACAGAGAGACCACCTGAAGAAGTTTTGTTTCTTTGTTTGTTTGCTTTAATACCCTGTTTTATGTCACTTTGGCTTCATTTCCTCCTCCCTTGAAGACAACAGCTCAACCCTGCTCAAAGCACTAGCATTAGGAAGGTTAAATCTTTAACCTTCTTGTGCTTCTGGAAAATAATATTAAAAAAAAAATAAATTAAAAGAGTATAAATTTTGTACCTCTTACAGCATATGAGCTTTCTTGTCAACTTCTACTTCTTATTTGATTGAAATGGAAAAGCAGAGCATGGGGGAAAAGATTACGAATACCGTACAGTAACTTTAGCTCAGGAAAAAGGGTTCTGCTCTACCTCTGGAAACTCATAATAATTGGTTCTGAGAAATGTCACCTATTAATAATTTCCTGAAACTAATGATCAGGAAGTATTGCAGTATTTCCTGCTTGTTTTCTAAATGCAAATGTTTAAAACTAAAGAAAATTAATCTTAATTTTCAGTGGAGTTAGTAAATAGGCATTGAGTGTTCCATGGAACTATAGGGAAAAATACCAGACTCTGCTATTCACTATAAAAATCATCTGTAATGTGACATATTAGATACCTCATAGAGCACTTTATGGTGTGTTTGTTTGTTTGTTTCTTTTACCATGAAGCCAAACTTTAACTGTGCAGTAGCTAAACTGTTAGATCTCATTTCTGGTGAGAGCACTGACATACTGCTTCGCCTCTGGTAGAACTTCAGCATACGCTTCACGCTTGTAGCGTGCTTTACTGAATTGAGACCAAATTACCCAAATACCGGAACAGCAACAGACCCTGCAGCCTGTGTGATCCTTGTAAACATGTGGCTTCACAGCTGCTCGGTGTCTTCCTGATTGTAAAGTTCCTCTTGGATCAAGCATCCACATGCCATTTCCTCTCCAACTGTCATTTTTTCTGAGCTCCTGTTTGCCTCTGCTGCCAGTGAAGTCCACATGCTTGGCCCTGGGTCACCTACACTCTCCTGTGCATCCTGGTTGGATGTGTTCCATACAACATTGCCCCATTGCTGTGTCAGTCAAATGTGTCTTAGCCATTTTCACCGTGGCTGATATAACTTAGCCATCATTCACTGCTGCAAGTCTTAGACTATAATTTCTCTTCATCCCACCGGCATTCAAAATGTTAATGTCTTGATGCAAATGACGCAACTATATGGCCAGAGTTGTCTCAGCCCATCTCTGGTTGTTTGGTTTCCTGCAGCTAGGTCAGTGTCCTCTGTAGCTGCACTGCTGAGTTACTCCCCAGTTCCTTCTGCCCTGCTGAAATGTCTGCTCTAACCATGTTACAGCCCTGAGGGTGCTGACACAGACTCAACTAAACCCAGTCACATGCACACACTTCCTGACCTTCTCATTGTTGAAACCTGATGGAATGCCTCTTCTGTTATACCTGTTATTTTTAACTAGCCCTTACCTCCTGTTCTATTCTGTTTACTTTGTTGGCTCTTGCAGAATGGAATGAAATGTTTATGAAATGCAGCACACAAGAATTGGTTCTGTTTTTTTGCCATTGGAGTTGCTTCATTGACAGCAAGCCCAGAAGCTGTCTGTGGTTTTCATGTTCAGGACAACACTGAGCTTCTGTCTTGTTTTTGCAATAGGACTACTTGATGTGGGCCTAGTTACAAAGAAGTGCAATCTCTAGAAATGTTGAAATACACTCCTGGGTTTCTGCTGGCTCTTCTTTATTCGTGCCACTCAAGCTCAGACTTTTCCTGTCTTAGCTGTATGACAGCACGACTTCAGGGTTTGAACAAGAAACACCAAGTTGTGGTGTGAATGATGTGCTAAACTTCATTTTCTACAGTGTGAGTGCTGTATGGCCAGGTGAACTAGGGGGTCTTAGGAGGGAACAGATGAAGAAAAGAGCTGCTTGGTGCCATTGCAGCTGGCAAAAAGGATAATGCTGGAGCATGAAGACAAAAAATATATCATAAATCACAGAACAAAGGAATTGGTTGTTTTTATTGCTGGTTCATTTGGTTGTTTCACCTAAATTTTATATGCGTGATGCATGTTGTTACTGTAAAGTGAATTTATCCTCTGGTTCCTGACTGTTGCACTGAGGAATATACAATGCTATATGAAAGCTGAGCAATTTCAGGTGCAAAGCAGCAGCTTTTTTGAATTTCTTTTCAAGTACTTTGAAACCAGAACAAATATCATGATTTCATTTTGCTGTTTTGGTCTTGTGAGTTATGCCAAAGCTCTGCAATTCACAGGACTGTAGAGAAAAATTAAACCCTGGAAATCCAATTCCTGAAATGCCTGTGTGCAGTTAAGGCAAAGATAAAAGCATTGACTGTAAGTGGAATGCGCTTGCCAGAGAATGAGTTAATCCTTTCAGCCTATATTACTAGTATGGCATTGATTGAAATCACTCACTTGAGCATAATTTGAGAAATGTTTTAATGTGGTCAGAAACACTGATAAACCTTTGTCTCGAACTGCTGAGAACCAGTCATCCCGAGATCTCCTGATGCCAGAAATATGAAGTAGCTCAGTGACCACAAGCAGGCTGTGTTCTACAGGCAGCTCTTTGAGGAGATACAAGCCATAAATAGGAGGTGCAAGTGAATGAGAAGTGAAAGGTAATGGAGAGAAGAGAAAAAATTATTCTTAAGAGTCACTGACCTTGCTGTTTCTATAGATATGCATTGTATTTGCCTGTTCTGTTTTGTATTTTGAGCTGCAGTTACATTTATCAGGAATCAGAGCTTTTCTCTACCAAATGGTTTGCTCAAACTGACTTTTAGTTTGACTTCACAGTAGAAGCCTTTTTTTCAAGTTTTCAGCCTTGAGGAAAGAGGACTGAGGCGGGGGGGGAATCTGATTAATGTTTGTAAATACCTTAAGTGTGGGAGTCAAAGGGACATGGCCAACCTCTTTCCAGCAGTCTGTGGGGACAGGACAAGGGGAAATGTCCGTAAACTGGAGCATAGGAAGTTCCACACAAATCACAGTATCACAGTCTCGTGCGGATTGGAAGGGACCTTAGAGATCATTGAGTCCAACCCCCGGGATTTGAGCCTCCTGTGTAGCAGAGCGGCACTTCTACCACTTGTGCCACTTGAACCTGGGCCTCCCCCCTGTGGGGAGGAAAAAGTGCCTAAGAACTTCTTCATGGTAAGGGTGATGGAGCACTGGAACAGGCTGCCCAGAGAGGTTGTGGATTCTCCTTCTCTGGAGATATTCAAGACCTGCCGGGATGCCTACCTGTGCAACCTGCTGTGGGGAGCCTGCTTTGGCAAGGGGCTTGCCCTCCATGATCTCTAGAGATCCCTTCCAGCCCCTACAGTTCTGTGATAGATATAAAAGGAGCTTTCCTTGCCTGTCTGTAATAACTTTATGATTAACTGAAAGATTCTACTGTGTCTTTTGAAGTAATTTTCCTTTTCCTATCTTCCGTTCAATCAAGGGTGATCACATCACTGACTAGTATGTGAGCATGTAGTTTGTTTGTTTTCCTGCTAATCTACCCGAGTTTGACAGATCTTTGCTATGTATAAAATGTTTGTGAAGTGTTTACACTCCTGTTTTTCCTGTTTCAGAATGGTTTCACTCCCCTGTATATGGCAGCCCAAGAAAACCACCTGGAGGTTGTGAAGTTTCTTCTCGATAATGGTGCCAGTCAGAGCCTTGCCACAGAGGTAAATGTTTGAGTTCTTGAGTTCACGTAAAAGATATGATGCACTCCAGTAGTAACCCTTGCTAGCTTACACCAAGCTTGTCTTTCAAGTACAAAATTAAAGAGCAGAAAAACTCTCTGTGAAATGTGCTAATGAATATTGAGTTATTGACTTTTCAGCAATTTAAACCACTTGCAATTTCTAAAAATTTTTTTAAAACATGACTTTAACTAGAAACAGTTCTAAAAATAGATCTGTTCTTAGTCATTACAGGTAATCTTTCAGGTTAAGTGCTCAGAGAAGCTGTGTGCATGATATGAAAATTCTTTCTGCCTTCATTAAAAGTACTGACTAATATAGAGAGCAACCATAAAGCAAGAACAGTTTATATTGCGGAACCAGCTCTGGGATATCAGGGAAAACCCAGGGCTGCTAAGTGCTTGGAGTACTTTCTGAGCTGCGTTTATTGCTAAGTTGATACCCTCTCTGCAGCATGCAATTATTCTGTCTGGTCTTGCAGTGATAATTGCAAGCTGACAGAATGATGGAAGATCCATCCTTGAAAATGTTCTGTGATGGTTCTCGAACAACAGTTTTTATTTCTAGTTTAAAAAAGTAATTATAACTCAGTGAGGAAACTTGGAGAAAATATTCAAAGTGATTATAAGAATAGCAGACATGTTAATAGTCCTAAAAATAGTCTTAAAAAGCATTTCAGTAGTACTTCATTCCATCTGTTTAAAGAAAAAAAAAAAAGTATTTTCTCTCTATAACTTTTTTAGGAACTTGGCTGCTTCATCTGAACTGGTTCCACAGAACCAATAATGCTTGAGAAAGTTGCTTTTTTTTTTTTTTTTTTTTTTTTTTTTTTGCAAGATGCGGGAAGCAAAATTACTTCATTGCATCACTGTACATTGTAACGTCACTGTTTAGTGATGCATGTAGGGAATCTTCTCTTTTGATGACAGTATTGTAAAAATTGCGGATCAAAAGTTCTCAAAATGACTTACAATGCTTACAACAGGAGTTGTGCCCCGGAAGGTACCTTCTGAAAATGCTCAGAGGTAACAAAATGAAATATTTTTAATCTAGAACATCAGTTCAATAGCATAGCTGTTGGAATATTATTTTGTATTGAAAACAAGGATGTCATGGGATGCCCAGAAACATGCAGTTGTTTTAGACTTTTAAAAATATCTGTGCCAGTCTGATGTTCTTTAAATAGAATTATGTAGAATTGTGCACAAGTACTTGGCTTGGATTCTTCTACGCTTTTCCTCCTGACCTTTTTATGTCAGCTTAGGCTGAGCTTTGTCCAACTCAACCTCATATCCATGTGTAATTCCTCTGAAGATTCGGACTACAAAACAACGTTGCATTTATTGCCTTGTTTGTGATAATTGCTTGGGTGTTTTTTTTTCTCTTGGTTAAATTTTTTATTTGAAAATGTAATTTTGAAAGTCTTTGTTATTAGATAGTTACTATTAACCAATTATTTATTAATATAGCTCTTCAGCAGAGGTGTTTTAATATATATATAAAAAAAGTAGATCCACATGCTGTCTTTAAATCATTCTTAGTTTTTTGTGGTGTTTGGTTTTGGTTTTTTTTTCCCTAGAGTGGGATTTGCTTTATGCTTTAAAGTGTAGTTGCTAATTATACTACTGACATCAAGATACTTGCAATTGCTTTTTGTGGGCCGGTAATTTCAGATAGCACGTGGTGGAAATGCGTTCTTGTCATTGCTAATATTCTTGGTCGCAGTTTCTTGGCTGTGGTACAGTGATCTCTGCACAAACTGAATCTGTGGGCGGTCCTCATCAGAGTTGGGAAACTGGAGTATAGCATATAGCAGCTATTTTGGTGTTGAAATGAAGTGCTTCCATTTGTCCACTCACTTTTCCCTAGGGAAAGAGGAAAATGTAGTCCTAGGATTTTTTTTTTTCCTTCTTTTTAGCAGCATTTTTACCAGAAGAGAAAGTCTGTTGAGGAGAGATGCTGGTGATAGTTAAGTCACTTGTCTCTGAAAAGCAGCTGACAGTGCCACTGCCATTGGCTGCATAGAGAGGGAAGCAAATATCTCCTGGTCGCTATGTGTGTGCTATTTCTCTCAAGGTTCGTCCAGGCCTCCATTTCTGCAGGTACCGTGTAGCTATATTGTCAGAGCCCTCTGGTGGGGATATCTGTGGCAGTCTTGGCCCGTAAAGCTGCAAAGCATTTTTCATACTGTGTCCCTGCCTGCTGGAACATCCCTGGGACCACAGCCCAGAGCCATGCCCCACCTCTACAGAAGGGTGAGCATCATGCCAAGTGGAAGGCTGGGATCAGTGAGTTTAAATAAATAAATCATTCAACAACAAAGGGAAAATAAACAACAACCCGCACCTCCTTAAATAAACAACTTGTTAGGAACAAAGGAATTTCAGTGAGTTTTCTTCTAACTTACCCTCAGTTTTTTGAGAAAAATGCTGTCTTTCTGTCTTTCTTTTCTTCCCTTTATTCTCTTATGATTAGGTTCTCTTTGTTTTGGGAGGCAAAGAAGAGATTCCTTACTGAAAACAGTATTTCTACCTACAAAAGCTAAAAAGTTCATATTTGAACTCTGCACTTCTGGCATTGTAGGGATTGACATACTTCTGTGTTGTTGCTGTGCTGCTGTTTCACACTTACACAAACATACAGTTTGATCATGGCAGAAGCAGTTAGAAAATAATACAATGTGTTCAATACATACCACCCTGTAACGAGATCTAGTAATAAAAGCTCTGAATGTACAGATCAAGTGTTAGAAGGAATAACCAAATAAATACCTTATGTAGTATAATTTGCATTAGAATTTTTGAATAATTTTGGGTTTTCTATTGGATAAAAGCGATTCCAAATAATAAGTCTTCTAAAGATCCACAAAAATATAATTATAAAAACATCTCAGACTGTACTTTTCCCATGTTTGAAGAATGCACTCTAAAATCTGTTAAACAAAAGTCTTCTATTTTTCAGATCTTGTCCTCCCACATTTGTTTGGTTTGCCATTTACTGGTCTGAAAGGAAATCACTTGTGTTCATAAGAGGATTATATATCACTTCTATACTTTGGAGTTGTAGTAAAGCAATTGCTATATTGGGAGAATGTGCATTCTTGTTCAGATACTACTGTGTTATTGATAATTATTGTTTAAATATATGCAGATATTATTTAAAATCCAAATTTAAATATATGAGAGTTGAGATGAAATTTAATAATAAAATGGAAATGTATGTTTTAACTGGTAGCTTTGGCGAGGAAGGATGATAATTTGCTATGAAGAAATCATGTTTACTTGTAACTTTTAAGTAGTGCTAGCTTTTTGTGTTTCTAAATACTAACACGTACATTTGTGCATATAATGAAATGTGTAAAGTGAATAGTTCATTGTTTTTTTTCCAAGTCAGTTTTGCTTGTGTATGTCTTTTAATTTTACTGTCTCCGGTGATGAGATCGCTTCCAATTTGCACCGCCTTGAGATTTTGGAATAAGTGTTGAGCAGCCTTGTTGTATGTTGCAGGATGGTTTCACACCTTTGGCAGTAGCTTTACAGCAAGGTCATGACCAGGTGGTTTCACTGTTGCTTGAAAATGATACAAAAGGAAAAGTCCGTCTTCCCGCTCTTCACATCGCTGCTCGGAAGGATGATACAAAGGCAGCGGCTCTGCTCCTGCAGAATGACCACAATGCTGATGTGGAATCAAAGGTCAGTTGTAAGGAAGTAAGGTTTTATGCTGCTAAGTGCTGAGCATATCTTGTGTCTAGTGAAGATCTTCCTTTATTAAAGTGTTTGGCTTATGAGTTGCACATAACTTTCTCCTATAGCTTGTGACTAAAAATAATGTTTCACTAGCTTCCCTTGCCTCTTTTTTTTCTTTTTTCCTCACTCCCTTTTTGTTTGAATCAGGGTTAACTTCTCTTGTAGAAACTTTGCAAATAGAAAATAAAAGCAAAATATTATTGCAATCGTTCTCTTGAAAATGGAAGCCACTGTTGAGGTGGTCTGCTGGAGAGACCGTACAATTAAGTCATTTGATTAGTTGTTTGTGAAATTGCCACTTTAAGAACTCTGATAAACATGTAACAATTAACATTCGAAATACTCAATCATTCAGCTTCCATTCAGTCAAGCTTTCTTTGTGCCAGTTGTGCTGTCGTCTGAGCTGCCATCCCACATAGCAATCATGAAGCTTTTTGCATCCATATCACCAGTGGTGAACTAACCGTTCATTTTTTCCCCCTCTTTGCTTCCAAATGTGTTAACCTAGATGATGGTGAATAGAACAACAGAGGTATATATAAATATATATATGCATCATCACTCCTTCATGACTTAGTGCTGCTGCGTCATATTTTCCTCCTCCTTTCTGCATCGCCTTCTATAGGATAGATACCTGCTTTAGATAAAATTAAGTAGCATGTGCCAGAGAACACTGTAGTTTAGATACCAGGGCTTTCTGCAGCTGAACACTAGGGTTTAAAAATGAGAGCAAGTGTTCTTGGGTGCCGATTGCCATCATAAATGAGCGATATTATGTAAGATGGAGTTTTCAGGGATTCTCATGGAGTCGACATTTACCAGATGTGTCAAGAGCTGCAGACAACCCTGTTGTGTTGTGCATCCAAGACTGACTTCAGGCTTCTGCATGACACTTTCCTTGATGGTGTCAGCAAATGGAGTGATCTGTGATTTTAAATCTGCCAAACTCCCGAAGCAAGGCAGTTGCAAACTTAGCATGGCTTGCTAACAATTTAGAAATGCATCTAGTTCCCATAAGGTTTCATACTTTGCAGGACTGATGGAATTGCTGCATGTTTTAGCATTATTTTAAAAAGAAGTAAAACTACTTAAATATGAAAATAATTTGCTGAAGTGATATTATCGGTAAGGAATCTTCTAATTAGGTTGATAACTTGTGGTGTCTGAACATAACCCATTGTGATTGCCCTCAGTGGGACACTGATCTTTATGGTACTAACCCTTGGAAAGAAAAAAAATCCATATTAATCATTCAAAATGGTCTTTGATGTTGTTTTCATTTGCATCTACTTTGAATCTGTAAAAACAGTTAGCAAGTATCATCAAATGACTTGTATCTGAACTTCTCCAAAGAATCTCTTAATAAATTTGGCTTGCGATTTTGACATAATGCCAATAACAAGTAGACATTAGAAATTAATGTATTATAAAAGACAGATCAATGTTTTAATAGTCACACTTTTTGCTGCTGTTTCTCCTGAAATATCTAAAAGTTTTATTAGTACTGATCTTCTAGAATAATTATGTTCATTTAATTTATTTTCCCTCCTGCACTGCAGTATGATTTTATGTAGAATTTCAGAGAGTGAGTAAATAATTGTCAGTGGGTGAAAACTAGTACAGATTTGGAATGGTGACTTGCAGCACACTCCTATTATTAGCTTTAGTCAACGATCTGCTACAAATTTTGGAGTACTGAGCAGATAATATATATATATACACATATATATATGTTTGTTTGTTTTTCCAGAGTGGGTTCACACCCCTTCACATAGCTGCTCACTATGGAAATATCAATGTAGCCACATTGCTGTTAAATCGAGGAGCTGCTGTGGACTTCACTGCAAGGGTAAGAATGGAATCATAGTTACTCTAGTTTACTTAATCTAACACTTGGAAGGCGTGGAAATGTGCACTGTACTTGCTAGTGGAGAGGTCTGACCTGACAGCTTGTTTTGTTACCTTAAAATGTAAAGAGGGGATGCCCATGCTGCTGAACCTGAACTCTTGAAAACCTCTGTTTATTTTCATAGTTAGTGTTGTGAAAGGCAGGCTGTTTGGTGAGGATACTACTTCTGCCTGTAACTGTAACATATGGCAGGAATGCTGTCCCTGTTGAATTGTCCTCAATATGCAGTTGTTTCCAGTGAACAGGAAGGGAAAGTGTTGCTGGTGAATAAAGCAGCTGTGCCTTCACTGCATATGCGAGTGTCAGATGATGCGTAAAGAAGATCTGAGAAAAAAGACAGGTAGAAGAGGAAGTGAGGTGTAGAAAAGGAGGGGAGTTGAAGATTGAGCCTTATAGCAGAAAGCCATGCTAAGGTGGGCGAAATAATCCTTCTGATCCCATAAGCTCTGATCCGAAGTCAAAGGAATAGCAGGATAGTTCCTCAGATAAATGGGAAAGGAGACAAAGCCAGGATTAATGTAGTGTGGGAGCAGCCTTTCAATTAAATTGGGGGGAAAAACAACCAGCAGTATTGAAGGGGGAAGTTATTTGGCATAGTGTCTGTGATTAGATGAGACTGAACTGTAATATTCAACAGTTTCTTTGTAAAGGTTTTGAGTATGTGCTGTGCATGTTGCTTTTGCAGTGGAAAAAGTATTATTCCACTGTTTAAAGCATTTTGTCACATAGCAAAAGCAAAATGTAGTTTTTCCTCTTACTTTAGATAATATCATAAAATCATGGGATGGTTTGGGTTGGAAGGGACCTTTGGGATGATCTCATTCCAAACCCCCTGCTATAGGCAGGGACTCCTCCCTGTAGACCAGGTTGCTCAAAGCCCCATCCAGCCTGGGCTTGAACACTTCCAGGGAAGGAGCATCCACAGCCTTGCTGGGCAACCTGTTCCAGTGTCTTAACACTCCCATAGAAAAGAATTATTTATAATATCTAGTCTAAATCTGCCTTCTTTCAGTTTAAAGCCATTTCTCCTCGTCCTGTCACTGTCTTCCCTCAAAAAAGTCCCTCCCCAGCTTTCCTGTGGTCGCCCTTCAGGTACTGGAAAGCTGCTATAAGGTCCCCTCAGATACTGTTCTTCTCTAGGCTGAAGGGCCCAAGCTCTCAGCCTGTCCTCCTATGGGGGAGGTGCTCCAGCCATCTGAACATCTTTGTGGCCCTCCTCTGGACTTGCTTCAAGAATTCCATGTCCTTCTTGCGATGGGGGCTCTAGAAATGGACACAGTTCTCCAGGTGTCGTCTCATGAGAGCAGAGCAGAAGAGCAAAATCCTTTGACTTAGGGAAATTTTTACTTAGGATTATAAAATCGTTTAGATTAGGAAAAAATCATAAAATCATCAAGCAAAGTCTTTGATAAACATTGCAAATCAACGAAAACAGGGAAATAACATTGTGTTTATTTACTAAATAAGCTACTGTTTTACTTATGGGACTGCTCTGAGTTAAACAAAACTTGAGCAGTTCTTTTCTAGAGAGTTATTAATAAGGAGAATCGGTGATGGGTAGAGCATGGATAGAAATGCTGAGCAATGCACCTTAAGTGTTTTGACCCAAAATGTAATCTTTAAACTGTAAGTAGGAGGTTAGGTGAGTAGTACAAGTGCTGACCACTGTTCATTCAACATATTGTTCAGTGATCTGTTAATGAGGATAAATCCCCAAAGCTAAAAAGAAAAAATATAAAACAATGCAGTACCTGCTAACACTAGCGAGAAGAGTACTAGCAGATACTGAGTAAAGCTGATAGGAGAATATCATAGGATAGGAACTGCTTGTGTGTTTCTCACAAATTGTTTTCCACAGCTCATGCATTGCTAAAATAGGTTTTATGTTGCTGATGAAAGAGAGAAGGTCCAAGGTTAGATCCATGTGAAATTCATGAGTTAAGGGTAGATTTGGCAGTTAGGTGCTTCTGGGAATATTTGAACCATGTGTGCTTGGCTTCTCTGATAACATTGATTTCATATTCCTGGAGCCTTAATCTGACCAAATTAGAGCATTAAGTCATTTGGAACTGTCATAAACTTTGGTGTTCAATATTTGATAGGCACTAATCACTGGACTGAGGAAGATGAACAGATCTTGTGTTAACTCCTCCTCTCAGAAACATGATTAAGGATTAGCCATGCAACTACATTAGCAATTACCAGCATTTTTTACCAGTGTTGCTAAACATCATCCATTTGTGCCTGTTTCCATGAAATAATAAATCTGAGCTTTAGCAGCATCAATTTGAATTAAGGGCACTGATGGAGAGCAGATCTGAAGTCAGAAGAGAGTTGTTCTTTCCTCTTCAAGATTCAGAAATCCCAGGTTCACCTTCCGTGAGCTCTCCTCATCATCAGAGAAACAGACTGTTCAGACAGCCTGGGATGTGCAGGTGCAGTGACATCAGCCCAAAAGAGCAGTGGGCTGATGCTGACTCAGTTCTAAATGGCTTGTTTGTGCTCACAGTAGCTGGGTGAAGGCATCTGCAGAGCACATCTCTACTATGTCGTGGTTGCAAATCTAGATGAGGTATCCCCGACAAAAGGAATTGCATAAATAACAGTAATATGAGGTTGAATTTAGTTTTATCAGAAGGCTGGAAATGAAGGCGCTTAATAGAAATATGAGTTAGATTTTGGTAAAGCAGTGAATCTGTAGGCAGATGCAGACAAATGTGAGTTGAGGATAAAGTATCATTATTAGAACTAGGTAACAGAGTCCTTGCTTGATCCTTGATTATCCAGAAAACAAAACAGGCACTAGAACAGATGCTAAAAGTGACCCACAGGTACTGCCTGCCTGCTGCCACCCCATTGTTTCTTGGTTTTTTAATGTCTATAAACAGTCTTCACAATGAGCTGTGTGCCTTGCCTTGGGGAAAAGTTCTTATTTGAACTGTTGAGAACCTGGGAAGGCATGCAACAGAGTAAAGGTGGAGGAGGGATATAATGCAAATGGAATCATACTGTGTGTGTGCACTGTAGCTTTTAGAAGTAGATAGACCAAACTGTAGGATGGTGATGTCAGGAGTGCTTTGGACAACCAATACTTTTTCCTTTGTTCTGGCTAAGTAAATATGAACTGACAATTCTCTGTCTCTCAATTCATGTTAAAATATTTAGATAATTCAGTTCTGGGGGCGAGTTGAACAAGAACAGAGGACTATGGTAAGAGGGGTTATTTGTATGGAAAGAGGCAACACAAAGACAAATGTATGAGGGCAGGATGAATATCCAGCTGTCACTGAATGGGAGGATAGGTCAAGGTAGAGTAGAGGGACAAGGTGGATGAAGGCAGAGCTCTGAGCTTTGAGGGCAGTGGTGAGTGTGGTGAAAAGAGGAGCTGGTGAAATGATATAAGAAACAGGAAGGCAGATGGGTGACAGTGCTGTGGTGTGTTCAGTGGATTTCTGAGGGGCTCAGGGGAAAACCAAATTTAAAAAAAAAAAAAAGTGTTCCAGCAGTGAAGGCAGGGGAGGATATAAGCTTGATAATGGCTCCTGGTGTTTGGACAGGAGGTGAGCAGTAGTGCTGTAGTGTAAATAAATGATGTCCCCAGTGATATGCAGTAGCAGCTGCTCTCCTCATCCCTGCCAGTGTACACCTGCCTGCCTCTTGGCTGTCATACACTCACTCCGATGTTTTCTTCTTTCATTGTTCCTAATAATAATGTGTAGGTCCAGGAGCTCTTACAGGTGTTACTGTGCCTGCTGGCCTGTGTACCTGCAGAGCATAAAGACTGGGAGGTTTGGAACAGTGCCTCCTGATTTGCCCTCTTCCAACACAGCAAGAGATTTAGTGACCTGTCTTCCACTGAAATGCGTTTACTTTTTTGAATCCGTGTGTTCTCTGTCCTTGCTACAACATGGCAAAGGGAAGGAACGTGCAGGGAATGTGGCACAACATGGAAAGTCCCCTGCAGGATGAATGGACATGACTTCAGTAAATCACCTTTACAATGGTCCAGTTATACCTATTTCTAGGGAAAGCAGCTCCCTTAACCTCATAATCTCAGTCCAGGCCATTTCACTTCTGTTTTGTTTTGGTCTTTGCCATTGTACAATAAAGGAAAAATGTTCTTTCCAAATTACTTGACTTCTTCAGCTCAAATTAATCCAGAAACATGTTCTAGTTTCTGGTCTCTATAAGAAACTTCCATTTGCATGGCTGTGCTTCTCTTTATATCATATTAATGTTTCCCTCTTGCTAAGCTGTGAAATAATCACATAGGGGCTAAAAAAGTGGAGGAAGAGAAGAAAAAGTTAACCAAGGGTGTAGTCAGTTCCCTTAGCAAGGTTAATGTTTGAGTACAATCATTAGCTGGGCTCTGAAGGATTGCAAAAATGCCTAATATCATTCTCTAGTGAGCAAATATTGTTCATCACCTTCTTCTAACTTTGTATAAAACTGTATCCAGTATTACCCCATGTTTTGATAGTTTTAATATCTACTTCCCATGCTCTGGATCTACCAATCTAGTGATTAATATTGAGTATAGCCTGCCAAATACTTGCCTATTCCAGGCTTTCCTTTTGGAAACCTGTTGTTGTGGTGTACAGCAAGCAAATACAAGGGGAAAACTGCTGTGTTCCCATCTCAGCTGCTGCTTCTGAAGCTGAATGTTGTTGCAGGTGCTTCTTCACTCTTGCTTACCAAAAATCAGGTCACCTTCAGCCTGAGGGCAGGTGAGGTGCTGGAGATAAAGGACAGGTCACAGTGGGTTTCCATTCTCTACTGCCCCCTTTAAATTTGTCATAGAGTGCTTTGCTCTTTGGTATCTAGGACTTGGAAAGATACATGCAGATACATGTTAAAAGCAAGTTACAGCCACTGAATGGAATGAGAAAGCATTTTTGTTAGCAGTTCTGGTTATATGTACAGTATCCTGTGCAAGAGAGCTCTTGCTATAAATCACATCTCTTCAGAGTGCGTGCTTTTTCCCATTCAGGCTTTGTTTGGACCTTCTCAAGGGCAGCATACAGAGAGGGCTGGCAATGGAGCTGTGTAACCAGGTTGCCTTATGCTTTGTCATCACAAGTTGGTGTTTCTCCATGGCTGCGGGTGCAGATTAGGGGGATGAGAAAGGTGCTTTGAATAAACAGCATTTTTTTTTAATTTTTTTTTAAAATAAAAATTAGGGGAAAGGCACATTTAAGGGGTTCACAAAGTCTTCAGATATCGTTCTTTTGGCTCAGATTATCTTCCAGTGGATATACCTATCTAGTCCAGATAAGGAAATGCCCCTTAAGTTCTTACCTACCTCTGAGGGAGCACAATGAAAATAAAACAAAATAATTCTCTACAGCTTTCAGAGCAATGACTGAAAGAAACTTCTTGTGACTCTCACATCTACTCCATATTTGAGCAAGTCAAAAGATTTGGGTAACAAGGGAATCCTCTGCATGAAGGTGACCTCTGCCCAAATCATTCTTACCATAGCAAACGAGAGGTGAACACTGTGCCATGCAACTGCTTCCAGCCTTATGAACAGCTTTCTGTGTTCATGACATTCCTTTTCTAGAGCAGATCTCGGTTCCACTGGCAGCGGGTTTTGTCTGCAGAAAGTTTGCTTACTGGAAGGTTGATAAAGGATTTGGTAATGTTGAGCGGGTGGTGTGAGGCCAGCATGCATTAATGATGACCCTGAGGCTGAGGGGCAGCACACCATTAGTCCATCAAAAAAAGCAGGCAGTATGTAAGTGACAGTAACATAAGAGAAGAACGTGGTTTTTTTTATTTCCCTAGCGGTAGCTTGCCATAATGGTTCCTCACTATATTCTTCCTTTTCTTTGAGGATTAATTTAATGCATCTCAAGCCTGAAGAATAAATAAATGAGTATACAATAATTAATTTAGCATCATCTAAGATTTACTATAAAATAAACAGAGGAGAAAAAAAAAATTCTTTGCACTGTCATAAGTTTTTCTGCAGAGTTTGTATGTTTGCACATGTAATATCTTTTATTTCTGAGAGTCTTGTGTGAGTTACAGTGATCCCTGTAACAGCTGCTAAACTAGAAAACTGTTATCTGCAGAACTTGTACTCAGTTACAGCTCCAATTTTGAACTGAAAAAAATGATAGGAGAAAATGCTCGCTGTTCTCATATAAAACATGTTGTAGCTTCATGGTTGCCTAGTACAGTCAGCACAACTTTCTTCTTTATCCGCGAACTGGTAATATGGATAATATTCATGCAGTTATTGATCACAATTCTAGTATATGACAAATAATGTCATGCTTTTTTCTTAAGGGAGCCCCTAAGCACAGAGGAATTTTCTAGACTCCAGCACTGAGCAGTCTGTCTGCTTTCAGCCTGTTTTATTCATTCTTGGTCGCTTCTGAGTCAGCTCTCAGGTGGGAACAGAGAAGGGGAATTTTATTAAATTCCAGATTCATCTGAACATTTTGACAAGAAACTGTGTTTTAAAAAATAATTGAAGGAGTGGAAGCGTGATCTGCCCCTGACAATAGCTGCAGCATGGGAATACAGCTTGACCTTCAGCCAAGCAGCCAACCTGCTGCTTGGACTGTCAGTCCTTGCAGGACTGCAGAGGACAAGTCCCCACTTCAGTCTTTGCTGGAGGTGCTCAAGACATTGCTTGTTTATATCACTGGTGTAGCATCAGTTCTCAAGAGGGATTTATTTCTACTACTGCACTGCATCCACGTTACTTAGCTCGTATCCCACTCAGTCTGCATTTGAGACAATGTAGGACTGTAGGACATGAATAGGGAACACTTAGGTTTTGCTTGTTTGCTTTTTTGAAGATCCTTTTCAAAGCCTGATGTTGTACTACAAGTGCAAGTATTTACTGTTTTTGTTTATTATTAGCGTCTGTATGCTTGTTAACTGAGACTTTTTGATGGAAGAAAAAGGCAATCCCATACTATATCATACCTCTGCTCATTTTAAGTTTACTGCAGTTCTTTTTTTCTAAATTCCTATATGTTTCTGTTGCCAGTTTGTAACAGTAAGGAATAACATAGACTGTTCTGGAGATCTGTGATGAATGATGGCATGTGTCAGAGGGAACTCGGTCTCATTTCAGATGGGAAGAGGTGGCTTTTTGTTCAGCATAGGAAAGCTTGAATTGGTTTTAATTTTCTTATGAAACTGTAGGTAGGGAGATGCAGCTGACAGAGCTTAGTGTCTCCTCTCATCAGCAACAAGCAGAAGCTGCCACAGAAGAAAAACAGATCTCTTTTCACCCATCCTATTTATACCTCCAAAGGAAGGCACAGGGCCCGTGTGAGAGCATAGCAGCAAGCAGTGCATGGACGTAAAGGGAAAATAGCTGTGCACAACGTTGTGAGGTATAGAAAGAAAATGCCTGCTTGTAATCCGTCACACATCAATTTGTACATGCTTTCAGAATACTTTGCATCATGTACTCCATGACATCTGCCAAAGGGGAGATGAAAGACCACATGCTAGTTAATAATGCTGTGAGCATTTATTGTATAGTTTTAGGTTGTTATTCTCATAAGTTATATTTAATATTGATTCCAGAATGTGTTTTAACTCTCAAATTGGATGGCAGAGGAATCTCACTGGAAAGGGATTTTCATGAGACGTTATCCAGTGTGTGATATTTCAGCAAGGAAAGGAGTGCTCTGATAGACTTCTAGATCTGAACCGCATCTTTTTATGGCAACTTCTTGAAGGGATTTCATCTTTTTTACTGCAGGAAAACATCTTCAAAAGTTTCCTGATTTACTATTCTTTCTTGAGAACAAAGGGAGAAATTTATAGAAGATCAAACAGATAAAAATAGACTGGAAAGACAGCAGATGCTGTTGATTTACTGAAGAATTCAGAACCTTACATTTGGTGACTATATTGTTTGCTGATACCACAGTTTCAGTGTTAATAACCTATACCCAAACCGTGCATATTATGAAGCTTTTTTGTTTAATCTCCATTTTCTTATGACAAGTACAAACAACTGGGGTTTGAATTGCTTGCTTTCCTTTTTCTGTCATCAGAAACATAAATGATGATGATGTTAGAGGTTTGTTCTCGTGTCATTTGATAATCTTAATTCTCACAGATGTGTGCTGAGAGATGGGATGGGGTAACATACATGATGCATCTAAGTGTGATTCTTTAAGCCTCAGTTAAGCCCAGTATTAACCAAAGACAATTTGCTTCCCCTAAACTTCAGTGGGCAGTTGTGCAGACATGCACATAATGCTCCCCTTCATACGTGCAGGTCTCATTACTCTTGGCAGCCAAAATTATTACTTCATATTGTTTGCTACCAGTGCAAGCTCGAATTAGCTTAATGCCATAGTTAAATTCTGAATGGAAAACTGGCCCGTTTTTTTTTTTTATTTTCCCATAATATTTTCCACAGCTAATAAGGCTGAACAAGGCCAAATAAGCTGCTTCTTTGTCTTTTAATTCCTATCATGATCTGTTTGAGTAGGTTGATAGAGTGTGTGTGTGTGTGTGGCAACAACAACAAAAAACAACCTAGAGAGTGGGGTAAATACTGTTTCTGCAGCTCTCTTTCCAGCAAAGGGGAACAGAGTTTGCTCATAAGGACAGGTATTTTACTGGGCGTATAGTGTTCCATTACCTTGTCTCTTGTTCAAATCATTATTTCCCAGTAGCTGTGAGTTTTTTTGCTTTTTCTCACAAACCGTGATGAAAATGAATACATCCTTTGTGTATGTCTCTGATGTGAACCCACAATCTTTTCTAAACCAAATGTAACTGAGGATTTCAAGATTTTAGAGATGTTTGGTGTATATGCTTTTTGTAAAGACAGTCTATCAAATGGAGGGAAGATGGCTTGCTGGTTCCAGCTTGTACAAGTGAGCTTGGTACTTATTAGGTGCTGGAGAATTTCACCATGTTCCCAGCCAGGGTTCTTGGCCCCTGCCAGAAGCTGAGACCAACTCCATAGGTCATTATAGTATTTGTACTAACCTGAAATGTGATGGAAATTAACAGGACTCATTTTTGACCATGAAAATAAGTATTATTTTTCCCCTCTGCGGCAAACCAACAGTGTGACCTAAACCTGAACTTCTGAAAGGAAGTCATCTCTTTCAAGTTGAGGTGCTTGTCTGCCAGTACTCAACCATTCGCTCTAGAATCAACTATCTTTCATTTAAGGCGATAGACGATTGAACTGTGGAAGGATTAGAGCCAAATAGCATGTTCTTGTGTAGTTATTCTCCCCTGTGCCACACTAATTTGATGTAGGTTGCTGTCGAGTGTGAACCACATACTTAATCTGTGTTAGTCCTGCCTTTTGTAATGCCTTTATCCTCCTATTTCTTTGACGATGCTTAGAAAAGACGTTTCTTCTTGTCTTTACTTAATATAGCAAATTTGTAGAAATTATTTTGCCATATTAACAGGGCACTGAGGTCTATTAGGCTGAGTTAGTCTCTTTGTCCATCAACCCCAGCAAGCATAAAAAAACTGCTCCTCACTCTAAATTACCTGCAGTACCCTTTACTTGAAGCTATGGGAGTTATTTCCCCTACTGTTTTTTATTGGGAAAATACAATTTGTCATTTTCTCCCTCTGACCTTGGTAACATCTTTCCTCTTGGGAAGAGGAGAAAAGTAGAAAGTATCTCAACATAATTGTCTTCTACTTTTTCTGCCCCTTTTGTGGCTGATATAGTAATATATTGACCCCATGTTATATCTGAATTCAACTTCCAGTCAGATAAAAATAACGTATTTTATCAAAACCAACTCACAAATTGCATGTTATGCAGTCTCAGATTTACATTCTTGAGAAAGTACTTCTTGTTTAATATGTTAATTGTCTCTACATTTTATTTCAATTTTTAAAGAAATTGGAAACAACTCTGACATAGTAGCTGTGATGCTGTAATGATTCTTACCGGAGGAAGCAGCTCCGTCATTTTCTCTGTGGTAATATTAATTCATACTGCCTAGTAGCTATGGATTAGCTTCATAGGGAAATTGCAAGTAAATAAAAATAGAGCATATTGGATTATGTACCCAGCAACATTATAAAGCTGCGAGTCAACTTGTCACATCTGTGAGATTTTTTTCTGGTACTGGCTTTCTCTCATTCCACTCACCTGCAGTTTTGAGGAAGTGCTGTTTAATGCTCTGTTGGCCAGGTAAGACATTTGCGCAGCTTTCCAGCTAGTCAAGGTGCTGGGTGCCTTTCCAATTCAGTCAGCCAGAGGACACATGCTCACTGAAATGCACTGCTTTCTGCTCAGTGAGGGGGAAGCCAGCTTTAAACAGCCAGCTGTTTGGGCTGTCCCTGAATGCACAGAAACGTGTTCTTTAAAATTGTTTGTAGCTCCATACTGTAGCTGCATGCTCTATTTAAGTTCTTTTATCTCCACTTAGCTCCATATGATCAAATATATCCAGGATGCATCCTTCATACACCAACAGATAAAGGATTCATCAGAGCATGAAGAAATGTCCTAGCTACATCTTGTTAAAAAGCATGTTTGTGCGCGCACGCATCAGTTATGTAACTGCCCTCAATGTGCAGCTCAGCTACACGCTGCTGTCTTGTGGGACATCGCTGGGGGAGCGCACATGAACCTATTGGAAGGAGTAGATATCAGTAGATGGTCAGGTAGATGACATGAGTGATGGAGCTGTGACACGCAGCTGGTTAAGAGGCTTCCATGGTTTGCTGGTAGAAATAAATGGCATTGTCATCTTGTTGTTTGAATGAGATCTTCAAATGAAATGCTGTTCTTTTAAAATCTTTCATAGCTCCTAACTTACAAATGAAGTTTTGATGTATTCCTGTTGTTATATGTTCAGAAACAAGCATAGATAGAGAAAATTGCTAGTGTTTAAAGAGTAAATCTGATGATATTTAGCTCTCATACAAAAACTGATAAATGATGCACAATCATGATATTATAATTCCAACCACAGCTAGAATGTTTCTTTTTATAATTTAAAAGGTGATGTCAGGCCAGTATTTCGCATGTGGAGAAACTCAGCTTTCACTTCCTTTCATACTGCCGGATAAACAAAGTCGTGTTATCCCTCAGCAAAACTGGCATAATTCATTCTGTGAGCAAACTGATTGTAGAGTTCCTGAAGGACATGTAGATTTATTTTCATGTTTTGTTTTCTTCCTCCACAGAATGATATCACACCACTACATGTTGCATCGAAGAGGGGAAATGCAAATATGGTCAAACTCCTACTTGATCGAGGAGCTAAAATTGATGCCAAAACAAGGGTAAGCTTCAGCATGAACACAGCAAGTGACTGGATGGAGTTCTTGCTTCTGACCTGAAAGCTGCTGTACAATATAAATCATTCATCTTCTTGGCAGGCTATCATAACTGTACTGCATTTCTTCCTTACAAAATGATTGCAGTAGGATGCTAACAATTTACATCTCTTAAAACAATGTGAAACACCTGCATGGCAAAGTTCAGAACAAACTATTTTCTGTTTAATGTTAAGTGATGTTTTGTGCTAGCTGGGGTAGAAATGACTACACAGGAAAATACTAAAACTTGAGAATTCAGTTAAGATCTTTCAGACCTTGAATATTAAAATAATAACTTTCAACTGCAGTGTGTTTGCCTGTCTTCATGTGCAGGGCTGTGTTTCAGAGTGTAGCACTGGTGGTGAATCTCACTGCTCTTGCAGAGCTGTTTGATAGTTCAGCTTCTGCCTGACTTGGTGCTTAACAGCTGGCTTGGAATTGTAAGTGTGCCAGGTGTAGTGATGGTTTCCATCCAGGTGGTGCCTGACTTGAGTTGCTGAGTGTCCTAGGTCAGTGCAGATGGTTATATCTAATTCTTGTTAAAACCTGATTAAATCAGTTTAAGACTGTTTTACTTACAAACACAGTGGTCAAAAGAAAAGCTCAGAAGTTGGGAAGAACTGGTGCTATGGGCTGTCACAGCAGTCTTTGTAACAGGCTACTGTACATGCAGGGCAGTCTTCATGGTGTTGTGACTGTACCTTTGGAACAACTGTAATTTCCTTGAAATGTTAGTTTGACATGTATCAGTTTTTCATTTCTGTTTTTTCTGTATAATTTCCAAATTTTTCTGTCAAAAATCTTGAACAAATCAAGAATTCAACCTAAGAATATCTTTTCTGCTGTATGCACAGGTTTCCGTTTGGTTTTCTAGTCTTTCAGCAGTCTCTCTCTGTGATTTCCTGCAGTCTTTGTTGAGACACGTTATTTTTTATTTTTGTGACAAATTCAGAAACTGGGTCAGCTCCTTTTCACTCTATCCACACTTTTTTTTTTCAGTTGTTTTTCTGCTTTACCTTTAGAAGCAATTCATGATTTCTTTGAATAATGTGTCTGTTTTTTATCACTGGGGGGTATGGAAGGGATAACTTGTGGACAGTGGGTAGTTCTTGCTCTTGACATTAAGAGAGTAACATTATCTTGAGAGGTTGTAAGGAACAGCCTGTATAAAATCTTGGGTCCTATGCACAATGTGGTGAACTAGATTGTATAGAATTGGAGTCTTTACAGACTGCCATACATATTCATTCTCTTGTCAGGACACAGTAGCCCATGTCTGTAACAACCGTTATTTTCTTTTCTTGTTACTTCCCTTTGCTTTCTATCAAAATGACAGCATAGCAAGCACTTGATCAGAATTTGACTTTTTTTTTTTTCTGTGCTGCAGGCTCTGTGTCTCACCCTCGTTTTTTCTGCTGTGATAGTTTCTTAGAAGCACTTTGCTCCCTCAGGGTAGTATTGGCTACTGGGTTTGTTTTGTGTGTGGAGATATGACCATTCTTTCTGAGTAACCTCCTTCTCTCTTCCTCTCTTTCTTGTCCTCTGTTGTTTAGAAAAGCAGTTAGACTTGAGGCATATTTCAAATACTTTTAACATCAGCCATTCCATGATTTTGTGATTTCTTTCTTCTGGTCCGAAATACCAGCCTCCTACCTGCCACACTGGAGGCTGCTGGGCTTAGGGGGCGATTATGCATATCCTATGTAGGGGGGCCCATTTTGGTGACATGACAGATATGCATTTGGGAACATGGGAAGGCATTCTTTGTTTCCTCTCTACACTCATTTATTTGGCTCGTTGCAGCCAAAAAGTTGGGGACCACTATTTTAAATAGTTGAAGTCTGACTTGTTCACTTCCCGTAGTTACAAAAACATAATCTGTTACATTTTCTGTGTCACAGACCCCAGGGTCATACATTAGGATAATTTATGTAACTAAAAATATGGGCTGTGATGGAAACAGGATCTAGGAAGAGGACGGAAGCATTAACAGCTCCGTAGTCTGGCAGAGCTTCAGTGAGGGAAAAGTGCAGTTCAGGAAGATTTTGGGGTTTGGTGGTTTGTGTTATTTGTTCTGTTTTTGTTCCTTTCCTTTTCTGGTTTCACCTAGAGAAACCTCCAAATATCCCTTCTCCCCATATATCAAAAGGGATTTGTGTAACTTCTCCCACCTATGTCATATGTATGTTGCACTTCTCTGGCATCACAGAAGGCATCATTTTTTGCTAGTTAGTGATGAAGTGGAAGTTTTGCTTCCAGCAGCACTGACTCATCCTGGCAAGGATTTACCAGGCCCTGGACTGGACAGCAACGGGCTCCACCAGGGAGATTTGAAAAGGGGAGAGAGTCATTGGAGTAACAGTAGGAAAAGCAAGAGGCAACTGAGAATAACAGTACTAGAGTTGAAAAGAACTCTATTTCAGCAGAAATGCATATATATTATTTCTTCAATAACTTAGATTAATTGCTGTAAGCCATTACACTATGTGTTCCTGTTAAAGTTCTCTTGCTATTCCTATCTGACCCAATGCTTTTTTCCTAAGGCAGAACAATTGAGGTGTGTCAGTTTTGCAGACATTTCACTTTTTTTCTTAAGTACTCTCCTTTTTTTTTAATGTCTCAGGCTTAGAATGGTCTTACAAAAATAGAGGATGACAAAAGCTTCGGTCATATCCCTTTGCAACAGTGTGACCACTGCTGTGCATATTGAGAGGCAACAAGCTGCCAAGGCTATGTTTTCTAACTGTCAAATCATATCCATCAGTGGGATGCTCAGTCTGAGCCTGGCCTGAAAGTGCTCTGCGAGGGGCAGAGGCAGGTGCTGAAAGAGCATGCAACTTTACATAGCAATGGGATTTGCAGATTAAAATAAGTGAGACTTCTCTTTTATAAATGTATACATGTTTATAAAGCTTCATAAATGTAGATGTGACCTCTTCTTGAAGTGAAGGAGAATTCTGTAGCTTTGTTTGTTTGTTTGCTTTGATTAAAATATTTTTTTTCTTGGATACCATGATACTGTTTAATGCAACTGTCAATAATGGAGCACAAAACATTTCCTTAAGGATGAACTACAACATTACTGTACCCATATGAAAGGACAACAGTACTTGAAAGCAGCTTGTTTCCCTTGCTCAGAGACAGGAATTCCCAGCCTTTTGTTTCTCCTTGTCAAGTCCGTAATTGACCTTTACAGGAGTATGCAGAAGATACTGTCCAGTGTTGGTGAACTAATGCCGATAGGTCTGCGATTTGTTCCTCTTAAATGGGACAAATACAGCTATTCAGCTGTCACTTTGTGATGTGCCCACAGTCCGTTCTCTGGAATTGGTACTGGAAATGTCCTCTATGTAGTGTTTGCTTTTATTTTTCACAAACGTGCCCACTTTATGGATAAATGCACATGAAGTCTTTCCTGAGCATTAAATTGAGTAAATGAATTCTTTTCCTTAGTTTTTTCTCTGAACACTTGTGTTTTCTGCTGGCAGATGGTCCTGGAGACTGCAGTGCTGAGTTACTGCTCAAAAGGTTAATGTGAAGGACTAAATCCTTATCCTGTTAAAATTATTGTAAAAGACATCCATGACCTCCAGGTTTCACTGTATTCATTAGGAACAGGATTTGATGAGCACCACGAACACTGTTGTGCAGGTTAGAACTGCAGTTCAGAGTTCAGATAATGTATGATCATATGAGGTTATTTAAAAATGATCTTACATCCATTTTGTGACTCAGCCATCCTTTTTTTCTTTAGTTCACACTTACTTTGTCTTGTTTATTTTAACCAGTTGCTTCTCTTCCAGCTGCCTTTTTTTTTGTGTGTTACATCTAGCAGCTGGCACTGGGGGTTTTGTTCTTAATTCTTTAGTGTACTCCTCAATAACTAGTCATGCAAAGCCCAAAGTATCTCCTTCTTTAGTCTGCCCTGGGCAACTTTTTTTTAACTCTGGTCTTTAAGTAACTTTCAAGCAAAGACCTGTTAATGCCTGATGTAACATGTTTACTGAATGTTGCCCTAATTATTTTTTCTCTGTCTTCCAGAAAAGACTTTAAAAATAGTGTAATTAGAGAGGCTGATCAAATTAGCTTGATTTTCTTTGGCTGCCTAATACTGCATATGCCAAAGTGAATTTGTCTGAAGCAGGCACTGAGCACAATTTAGCTTGGATTAACAGTAAGTCTGTAATCTTCATTTTACTGATTTTACAGCTAAACAACAGGCTAGCACTTATATCTGTATGAGAACTCGTGGGATATACTCTTTTAAAATACGTCAGATCGTACAAAAGCTGCTCCAGAAAAACCCCACGATTTAAGATCAAATATAATGAGACGAATAACACTGTCTTTGCAGTGTAAGTGCATTTTGCATGTGTAAGCAGAGCAAAGCTTGTTTGTTACCCTGCTGCACTGGTGTCTCTTGCAGTAGCACTGATGAAATGCAGAATTTGTGTGATTTAGGGTGTGGAGAGGCCATGCTGGGCAGAAACACCTGCTAAGAGGCTCACCAAGCTGGAAAAGGGATGATAAACCCTGGAGACAGCAGCGATTTGTGCAGTGCTTACGGGAAAGAAGCCTGTGTCTGAGCAGAATCCCTCCTATTGTCCTCTTGGCTTCTGCTGGAGATGCTCTTGGGATCTCTGGAGGGATAGATAATACAAATGATATGATTTGTTATGTCAGCATATACTTAGAGAGTCTTTAATCTGCAGATTATTGTCATAATCGTTTGTAATGGTTTTTCAGAGCCACTGCAGACTATCATATTAAGGAAAGAAGGCTTCTTAACACATGTGGTGCATCTTATCCTCCATGTAGCGTAGTCTGTATCAGTAAGTAAGCTACTAGAAAATCTCCTGACAAAATCAGTAGTCTTTCTGACTTCAGAGCAGTGTATTCTAATCTCAGATTTTATATAAATACATATATTTGTAAACGTTGTGCATTGTATTTCTTTCTGTGACCTGTTTCAGATGGGCTCTGAATTTCTTTACTTAGGGCAATGTAACAATTTACTATGCTGGGTGAATAGTTGGTTCATTTTCAGTGTAGCAAAAACCCTTTGCAGCTGAGTGAGCTGTCTCAAAGCATATTTGCCTTTTCTGGTGGGAGCCCTGACATTCCCATAAAAATAGCTTCAGATACGGTGTCCCAACACGCACCTACATTGCATTGCAATGTTGTGTCATGCTGTGATATATCTGCTGTGGGGGCTGCAGTTTGACTGGCCAGGCATGACTGCCTGCCACCTCCTGAGCTGCAAGAGCCTTGTCAGCCGCAGGAAGGAACTGCGGGCCCAGCACCACCACACTGTTGCAGCTCTGTGCTCTGGGGAGCTCAGGGGTAGTTCAGGATGATCTATTCTAGTTTACAGACATGAGCAAATGCATCTTATTCTCTGTGATTTCAGTATAATCTGAGAAGTGAGCTGAATACTGTTTTTCTTGCATGAATAAATAGCTCCTGAATCACATTCAAGTTAAGTCTTACCCAAAAATTCCTCCTTCACCTGCATCAGAACTGTACATCTTAAATTCAGTAATAGAAAGTGTACAGTTGGAGCCACATGAGGTTTAAATGAGAATAGCAGAAAACTCAAATGGCAAGAGTTTCTGCTGCTGAATTTCAAAAGCTTCTTGGGAGAGGGCAAAAAGCAGAAGCAGGAGAGCATAAGACTCTCAAAATCAGTACCTCCATCCTACCAGCTGCCCTCTACACTTCATTAGCTTTAAACTGATAACATTATTATATATATATAGGGAAAATATATAGAAGAAGGTAATTTAGGAATATTTTCTACCATACAAAGTGTGTGTAAATTGACAGGCACAGGATATAAGAAATTAGATAATCATTTATATGAAAATGTTGTAATATACTTTAGGTAATATGAAGTATTTTTAAGAGTGGTGAAAGACACTGGAAAAAGGCCCCTTCCCTTATGATCTGTGCTTGAAAAATTACTAAAGTCTTACTCTGCTTCCTTATTAGTTTAAGACTTCCTTACTAGTTATAAGGACTTCTCCTACATATTAGGGGAAAATGCAATGTAGTTGCTGTAAAACAGTATCTCCTGCATTTGGTTTGTTTGTAACAAATGAAAAATTTGCTTTTATTCATTCAAAAAACATAGTCTTCCTAATTTTTCTCAGAGCCGTGACATTATTATTTGCTTTAACCATTATGACACATGGTGCTGAAAAACTCCATGTGACTTCTCTCAAAGCTACTCAAGACATGTGTGCTGTCTTTCATCATTGCACCCATTACATACAACAGAGTACTCGAGCATTGTAAACAGGATACAAGACAAAGAAGAATCAAGTTAATTTGGAATAACTCTACCGTTAAAAATTGTCTTCATCTTAATTGAGGAATGAATTTCTAGCATGGTGAAAACTATCATTAAGAAAACTATTCTGAAAGAGATACTGAGGGTGAACCGTGACCCTGGATTAGACATTCAGATGGAAGTTCTACAGCTATGGTTTACACTACAAGAAACAGGAATTAATCCAGCATACTTTTACCACCTGGGGTTAAGATGGTTTTCTCATCTGCTGTACACCTGTCAAAATCAATGTAATAAAATCAAACTCAATAAGAAAGATTTCTTTTTTCTCAGATGTAAGTAATATCCCTTTGCTTTGATGCATACTGACTGACCCAGTTTTCTTAAAGGCATGCAATCAAAAAGTACCTGATGTACAAGCTTATCTTTTTCTTAATGCATGTTAAGTGGGAGAGCCCATCGCACCAATTTGATACAACTATTTACATATTTAGAAAACGAAGCCAAAATGTACCCTGTCCATTTAAATAAATGGTTTCAACTCTTCAGATGTACAAGATCAGCATCCTGCAGAAAACAGTTTTTTTAGACACTGCAGGTTTTTTTTATAAAAGTGCAAAAAAAAAAAAACCAAAAACACCCTTTAGTGTGTCTGAATGTGATGGGTTCTGTTTGTGTTCCCCAGGATGGGTTGACCCCCCTCCATTGTGGAGCAAGAAGCGGCCATGAACAAGTTGTAGAAATGCTGCTGGATCGTGGTGCTCCTATTCTTTCCAAAACAAAGGTAACTGATGCTGTTCTATTTTCTGCTGGGATAGTCCTTGTACTTTGTTGAAACTGTAATTCTGCATGATACTGCATTTAAGGGCTTGTTAGCTATTTAAAGTACCTGTGTGGGCGTTCTCCAAAATGGATGCCATATGCAGCACACGTCTGTATATCTAAAATATGTTAAATCTAGATGCTCAAGAAAAGGTTTCTTTGACGACCAAAAAGACATGTATGGTAACCCCATCGCTTAGACTAACAGTAGCTAGAAATTGTCTATGTCCTGGAATAAATACATGGTGATTACAATATATTTTCAGCTTGCGCTAGATTACCCTCAGGCTAGAAAAGAGATAAGGGATATAAATAGAGTAACGTCTCTTTGCAGGAAACAGCTCATATTTCATTAGGAACTGGTGTGATTACCAGTTTCTTCACTTTCTTTCTCTCTGCAATTTATCACACAAAGTTCTTCATGGGAATTTCACATCACCTGCACTAGAATGTGTGCAGATTGCTTTAGGCCCATGGGTTGTCATTAAAGCACAAGCTTGCAAGAACTCTTCTTCTGTGGTTCGTGCTGCAGCTACTGTAGCTGGTTTTAAATCTCAGTGCAGTACTTCTGTTTGTAGCACAACATGTTCTGTGACTTTCCCATCCGGAGTCTGACAGTTGAATTGTGCAGTTTTTTGATGTTCTTTCCCAAGATACGTTCCTCCACCTTTTCCTTCTCAGTTTGTAAGCAACATGTCATGTTTCCCTGTTATTTCTCCTCTCTTCTGTCATCCTGCCCTATTCAGTCTCAGTGCTCTTCTATATTTTGCTTTTCTCCTCTCTCTTCTTTTTTTCTTTTTTTTTTCCCTTCTCTGGACTATATTTAGCTTTTGTTTGGGGAGGCTGACACCAGCTTGCTTCTGCTCAGTGAGTCACTGGCAAGTGCTGTCATGGTTAATCTGACAGACGGGATCCACCTGTCCTCTGCATGTTGAGTTTTCCACGGACCCAGGGAACCCAGAATTAGAACCTCCACAAACAGAAGGAGGCAGCAAGAAGCTGTCCAGGGCGTATCTCCTTTTATTTTCTGCCACACTAAGCCTAGAGCTTGTACTCCAGGCAGTCAGAATTTTCCACACTCTCTGGTGGAATTGAAGGAGGAAACATAAAGCCTGTTTCCTTTGTTTTCACTGTCTTAAATGAGACCACCGCCTAGGGAACTATGTTTCTTTGTCACGTGGATTTTGCATGCCAGGGGTTAAGCTGAAGCTTAACCTGCCATTCATGGTCTGTGGGCTTTGACTTTGTTCTTTCTCTGAAGAGATTCACGCTGTCTGGCCCAAAGTTCATTAGCTGAAATCAGACAGGTGAGAACGTAGGTGGAAGTGGAAGATGCACTTTGGACACTGAACTGCAGAGGCTTATTTGGACACCTGCAGCAAAATGAGAGCTCCTCACCCAAGAAGAGAAAACTATATTATGTATTAAAAATGAGCAGAAGAAAGTGCAGAGCTTCCTGAACTATCCTCTGATGTGTAAATTCTGCTGTTTTCAGAAAGCAGTCTACGAAGTAGAGATACCTCTGAATGACGTTAATGAAACCATTTGTTTGGCACTAAACTTTTTTGGTACCGGTGATCTTGTAAAACTCATAATTCCATTCTCTCCAGAACAGAACACATCTTTGAAAGAATTGGAACATCTCAAAATTTTCTCCTATCAAAAGATATTATTTAAGGAGAATAAGTAGACTGCAGTTTGAACACTTTTTTCCTGTTAAGAAGTTATTTAGGATAGCTAAAGTCCTTTTTTGCACTGGAATAACCTTACATTTATTTTCATGGGGGGGTAGTGATCTTCTAGTTTATCCTGAGTTTTCCATGAGCAAAAGGAATCTGAATTGTAACCCTGAATATGCCTTGATTTGGTGTGTGAGATATACCATCTCTGTGTGTTGGTTTCCATCTTCATTATCTACTCCTTTTATAGGCTCGTTTAGCTCTTTTTTTTTCCTTTTAATCTCTTTGTTTCAGAGTTAATAGCTTTCCCTGATTAAAGTACTTCAATACAACTACAAGTTATGCTGTGTATCACTGATAATTCTCTTTGCCCACTCAGCCATTTGACGCTCTATTTGATCTCTCTAGTCCTGCTCTGATTTTTTTTTCTTTATTTTTTTTAAGGTACTATTTGACCATTGATCTCTTCCATTCCAATCAAACTTCACGTTTGTATATTTTCTTGCCAATCGGCATAAAAGCAACATATAACCATTATATCTCAAAGTACCAAATCACTTTTTACAAACGTTGTCTCACATCACATGGATGTGGTGCAGGATAAAGATGTTAAACATAAATTTTTGTGTTGTAAATGAGAAGACATTCAAATTTTAACTGGCTTGTTTTAAGGTTGCAGTATGTATTTTACTGCAACAGAATTATGAGCAAATATATTTTGTGTCATAACAGAAGACAATGATCTTTTCTCTTTACCGATGCCTTTAACCACCAGACTTGTCTCTTGCTCTTTTGCATAAAGTCTACTCAAAAGATAGACCCATGTCTAAGAATCTCCCCCTTTCAGCACTGAACAAAACTGCTTTCAAATTAGGACAGCATTAGCCTGTTCACTTTCACTAATCTTCCATGCCACTTCAAAAAGAAATATTGCGCTGTGTATTTCCATTTCCATCTTTAATTTGAAAGTTCGTTGCTACTGTTAAGATATTGTCAGGGGAGGGGAGAGGAAAGAGCTCTTGTGTTTCTGAGAGTCTGAGATCACCAGTTTTTCGCTGCAGCTTTGCCTTTGCTAACTGTGGTCACATGAGGGCACTGCATCTGAGAGCATGAGTTTTATTGTGTACATGATAGCAAACAGTGTACTGTCAGTCACTTATTGATTATATACTGTTATGTGTTACTCCTGAACTTTAATTTTGGCATCGGAAGGACTAAGGAAAGACCCATATGAATGGGACTTCTGGGAATTATTTCTCTTGTGTTTAATGTCTTTTACTCAGGTAAAGTAAAATAGGCAGCAACTTGTTGATTAGCTGTTGTAAGCAGTGCAAGCAGCAAGTCTTGATGGAGATTTAGTTCCCAGAACATGAATCTTTCAGGCATTTCCCTGATGAAATAGAGCTTTATCAACTTCTGGTAGGTCACATTGTGGTAAGAATGGTCTCCACAGATGTGTAAGGTATGTGTATAACCAGATTCAGGGAAACACCGGGGAACTGGTGAGGGAAGGTTGTAGTGATTAGTGAGTGATGCTCTGCTCCTGCCTGGCATATACAGGCTGTATTACAATGAGTTTAATGCAGCTTTTTAAAACAGCAGGTGTGCTGGTTAGGGTGTTAGAAGTCACTAGGCACTGTTCTTCACCTAACTTATTTGGCTCTGGCAACTTACCTGAGCTATGCTAGCTGAAATAAGCTAAGCTTTCATAGCATTGCTGTTATAGGTACTTTTTAAAGTAGAGCTTTCTATATACTCTCACCAGACATGCTCCAAAAGCTTTTATCAGACTAAGAACCCTCACTATTATACTCAACGTGCTTAGTTGATTTTGGGTGCTGTGTGGGCTTGTGAAATCCTTCATACAACACACTCTGTAAGGACAAGAAGAGAGTTTCAATTCTCTGAGCACCCTGTAACCCATCAGCACTGGGTCTTTTTGTTTGCAGAATGGTTTGTCTCCATTGCACATGGCAACACAAGGAGATCATCTAAACTGTGTTCAGCTCCTGATTCAGCACAACGTGCCTGTGGATGATGTCACTAATGACTATTTGACTGCGCTGCATGTTGCCGCCCACTGTGGCCACTACAAAGTTGCCAAGGTTCTCTTGGACAAGAAAGCTAATCCTAATGCCAAAGCACTGGTGAGTACACAGTGGGTTACTATTCACAGCTAAACATTCTTCTGAAGTTGCTGTGAGATTTATTTGAGAGTTATTTTCTGCCTGCTGATGGTTGACAGCAAGGCTCTGTTGTATTACTACAGCATGAGAGAGGATGCTTGAGGTTCAGAGTATTAGTAATGTGTTTCATGCAATCAGAGCAGGCTTTTGCTTATTGATGGTCAACAGTGATTTATCTATTTTCAGTGTAACTGCAGCACTTGTAACAGTAGCTTGTTGCAGTTCTAAATGGATTAAGCAGCTGCAAATGTAACTGCTGCAGTTTTTAGTACAAAGATAAATCTCATTTTCTGTATGTTTATAAAGAAAATAGACACTTTCAACCTTTAAAATTAGGGGAATTTTTATTTGCTCTCAAAGATGTGAAATGGTAAAAAGAAAGAGTGAGTTGCCTAAGTAATATTTGTGGTATTTTATAATTATAGCGGTGGAGCCATAAGCATTTTTACTTCAAAACCAACTTCAGCAATAAAACCTGGTAGTATAATTAAACTGCATGAAAACTGAATTTCTTATTTATTTATCTTTTAAATATAAATACTTGCAGTTCACTGTCTTTAAAATTCTGGGGTTTTTTGGGTCTTCAAAAACTGTTCCAAGAATTTTTACTTCTGAAATGAATCCCTGTAATGTTATATGAGCTCCTGAAATCCTCAAAAGCTAAGACCAACTCTATCTTGAGAGCAACACAGGCTCCAACGATTTCCTTGTCTCAGCTTCTCTGTTTACTGTGTCAGATGAATCTTTCCTTGATGTATTTGGTTATCCTACTATGATATACAAGTTTTCTTCCATATAAGAGGCTAATGGGGAGGTTTGTGGTCCTATAATTTTTATTTTATCATTATGTAATAGTCAAAGCCAGTTTTAGTTTTTCGGAGTTGCAGGCAGTGGCTTCTGATTAGTCTTGTGACCTAGCCACAGATTTCTATTTCCTTCTATTCTGTCCTTGTCTTCACTCAGGATGATTAAATAGTAGAAAGGTGCTGTACTGTGCAGTATCTGAAATTCAGGCTTAACCATCCCTGAAACACATCTGAGCTTACCATGGATGTTGTCCACTATTAAGGAGCAGAAATGAGAGCTGCTCATGCTTAACAGACAATTGCACTGACCTCACATTACAAAGCCATATAATAGACTTTACTATATGGCATGTAACAAAGCTATTTTTGATCAGATCTGAACTGTTTTCAGAATTGTTTTTGGTAGGCTTTTCTGATGAGAATATAGAGTGGCCTCAGCATTCAGTGCACTGATGTTGATGATGGTCTTGGATGCTCTGGACAGCTTATTTTCCTGTTTTACTTGTGTTCTGCTGTATCACCTTGTGCCAAATAAGATGGTCATTTAAAATGCTCCCATTCCTATGTATGTTATTCTTTTAATGAAAGAGGCAAAAAAAATTGTAATTGTAGTAAAATGGCATATAATGAATGAAGAAATAATAGTCAGATAGTTTATAGAAGGATCTAAATGCCAGAACTTGTAAACTTAAAGTGTTCATCAGCAGCTCTGACAAGTCAAAACAAGAGGGCTGAAAAAAGGGAGCATGAAAAAGAAGTGAATAAACTTAAGCAAAAATGAAATTTTTAAAAGTTTTATTTAAATAAGAACTAAAATATATTTTTTTAATTAGAATGGGCAATATATGTCATCATAAAAAGTGGCTGTATAAGATAGGTCTTTTTCTTGCTTCTTTAGAAGATTTTTCTCTCTTCTACACAAATAGTTTAGTGAAACCAAAACAAATCTGGGAGGAGTTTTGTTATCACATAGGAATGTTTTGTGTGACTTCTATACCCAGTTTTACCTTTTAATACATGTAGAGTATAAAAAAAAAATGTTCTTTCTCATCTACAGAATGGTTTCACACCTTTGCACATTGCCTGCAAGAAGAACAGGATAAAAGTGATGGAACTTCTTCTAAAGCACGGTGCATCAATCCAAGCTGTGACTGAGGTAAGAAGCGGTCTTTTCACATTTGTGTTTTTTTGTTTTTTCCCTAAAAAATTCATTGCATCTGTATTGATTAATATTCGAGTATTTCTGAAAAATCGTGTGACACTCAAATCAGCAATGTTTTTCAATTTGATAATAAAAGATCATGAAACTGGATAATCAGTTGCCCTAATGGATCTGAACACCCAAAGTATTGATACCTTTTGGGAAGACAGTGGGGATAACAGGTGACACATAAATGGTAAAGTTTTAAGGATGATCATTTGTCTGTAATTAAATGTGCAGAAGATGACATTCACCTTGTTAAGGAGGTCAGGGTGAAGACTACTTCATCCAGGTCTTAATTCTAATGGTGGTTTAATTCACAGACCTTGGTTTGACTTTCCACACAGAAATGATATTTGGTCACCATCACAGGTCATCTCAAATCATTTAGACAGCGATCAATACGGACTATTTCAGTCAGTACAGGATGATCTGTGTGCAGTTATTGGCACACTTTAGAAATTAATAGAAACCTATGAGAAAATTTGGCTTTTTTTTTTTTTTGGTGTATGTTCCTCTAAATTAGGAGCGAAGGTCACATATGTGAACTTGGGACCATCATGGAAGAAGGCACATTAGCAAATGATAATCAATCCCCGTGATTAAAGAAGGTACAAATGGGAGAAGCTCGTCTCCACAGAATGGAGTTTCATTTGATTTGTGGGTTTTATTCTAATTATTCAGTAGCAAGTCACACGTTTCCCTTCTTGGCTTTCTTGGGAAAGGTTTGAGCCTTGCTACAGCTCACAAAACTCTAGACTAGTTTATAAAACCACAAGGTTTGTGAATGCAGCTTGCAGAGTATAGCTTGAAGTCATGTTTATAGAGGAGTGAGAGGCACAAAGAGAACCTTTACAAAAAAGATGCCATGTCTATCCTCCATATTAATAAGTCCCTGTGGAAATAGAAAATCTTTGTTTGTTTTTAACCATTGTAAGTACAAAGAATTAAAAAACAAACAAACAAAAACCCAAACAGTAGTAGATTACTATGTGAGTCAACCAACTTAACCATTGGTAGTCTGTGAATCTCCTATTCAAGCAAGTTTTCTGAAAGCAAGAACTCTTCCTTAATTTCCTGTCACTGCACGTGATCCCATGGCCCTGCATTTGTTGAGACTCATCATGGTACTGTACTAAGATAACTGCCTTCCTGCCTTTTTTTACTGGTTGTAGCACTGTGACAAATTTAAGGCTGAATTCAGAGCTGTGGTATTTAGCATCAATACATTATCAAGTGTGTTATGAATAGCTATTGGTGCTTATAAACTGATTATTGAATGTAATGCTTTTTATCTTTTTCCATAGCAAATTCTGTTTTCCAGGTAGTTTCCATGCTTCCATTTGCACATTTCATTTTCATATGAGTTAGTGTTTATGGTCAAATGTGACATAAATGCATTGCATTTCCTACAGTCTATTATTTTAAAAATATTTACTAACTTAAGTGAATCAGGAAAAAGAAATAACCAGTTATTCTGCCTCCCTGCTTGTGTTTGCTGTCCTGCATCAGAAAGGAACAAAAGAGTGTTTTCCTCACCTTCTACCTTCTTGAGGCCTTCTGTATATCAGTGAGGAAGTTGCATAGTCAGGGCAGATCCAGATATCTGCTGAGGTTTCTCCTTCTCCTGGTAGCAAAACTTCCCTTTGCAGCCCCTGGCCAGGTGTTGCCACAGTTGTGCAGAAGCAGCTGTGAAGAGGCTTTAGGGTAATTCTACTCCAAGAATTATTGACTGTTGATTGGACGTTTGAGGCATAATCCCTGATGTCATGCCCTGCTAAATGGCCTTCCAGTTGGTTCTTTATACTTGCACCACTGTCCTTCTACAAGGTATTCAAAGATGATGGTTCTGCAAGGTGCTGAGGGAAGGGGGATTTCTCTTCAGTGTGTGTTGTATGTGCCTGTGCCTCTCTTGCTTTATGCTCTGGTTTTGAATTCAATTACTCCTGAAGAAACAGTAGAGATTAAGCTCAACACAGAGTAGGCTTTTTTTTCCTTCACTAAGAGCAACTGGATTTAATGGGGACAAAGGACACATCATCTTTTTCCACTAGTTGTATGGTGTAGAAAGTCTCCTTGTACTGAATTCCTGGAGTATTTTTGCTTGCTCATGAGTCATGGTCATCTTTGATTTGAAGTCTATGTGCTCTTTAAAGATGTGTATATTTTTGGAGAAGAGCAAGCACTTGGGCTTACCTATTTTGAAGTAATTTGCTTTTCCCCATAGTGTTTTGTAAGGAATTGTGGAAATAGACATATAAGTTTGATGTTGGTTTTTCCTTTCAGTCGGGCCTAACTCCAATCCATGTTGCTGCCTTCATGGGACATGTAAATATTGTATCACAGCTAATGCATCATGGAGCATCACCCAACACTACCAATGTGGTAAGTAACAGGTTGCTTTTCAGCACAGCAAGGCAGTGAATGTGTTCCAGGGTCCATGAGCAGCACTGTTGGGAAGCGCCTAATTCTGGTGTTAGTCACCCACATCCTTAGTAGTCATGGCTGCTGCTGGAGTCTTGGGAAAGCATGGACTGCTGCTACCTCCTTGGGAGGTGCTTGACAGGTTAAGGAGACCTCAGAAGAGGCTGACCTTAAGCAGACATTATTGTCTTTATTTTCTGAAGTAAAGAATCAGAACGTACTCTAGCTTCTCTCATGTAATTTTTGAGATGTGTACTTGACTGTTCTCCCAGGACCCCGGAGGCGTACCATTTAAGGAAAGTTATGCTGTTATCAACAGATTGCAGCAGATTGTTGGGACATATTGCCTGTGTCCATACAGCCATACAAGTGTTCTTTTCTACTGGATGTTCACTGTGTGCCCCAAGGCTCCCAGGGCATGTGTAAAAAATTGAAGTCATTGATGGTACTTGAAAATTGAAAAATTGGAGGGCAATAGAACCTTTTTCACTCTTTTTGGCACTTCAGTCTTAAAAATATTCCTTTCAGCTTCCATACACAGGTGGAATTAGAAGAGAATATTTTGTATTAATTGTACACATTTGCAACACCGTTTTCATACATGAGATGTTTCTTCCCAAAGATATACTTCCATCCAAAAATTTAGAAAGCAGAATCCCTTCTGAATTTATTCTAGAAATTTGTCTTCCATTAAGTCATTGATATAAATGAGTAATGTTTTTCCCCACATTCTCACATTTCAGTACTTACCAGATAGAAAGTGATACTGGGAGCATAGGGAAAAGCAGGAGAAAATCCAAGAAAAATGTTTCTGAATGGACAAAATATGAAAATAATAATAATAATTAAACAAAACAAACAAACAAAAAACCCAAACACAGAATTGGCTTTATTTAAGTGGATATAATTTTAAACACTGTTTGTAAACAGTAGAAAAAGTGTGTTCTCTTTACTGCAAAAGGCTAGGCACAAAGGCACTGTTGTGTTAAGAAAGGGAAATAAATTGCTTTGTAGCATACAGTTCAGAGCTTCAACTCCCATCTTGCTTACAACTCCTATGGATTTTCTAACTGCAATTATTCTCAATTGCATCACCAGTGTATGTTTGTGATTACTAAACATGTTGCATTTGTTTTTCATCTCTGTCTTTTTTTGTTACGTTTTTATTTGTTTTGCCATCTTTGATATTTTGTTTCTGCTGTTGCTAGAGAGGAGAGACAGCGCTGCACATGGCTGCCAGAGCTGGCCAAACAGAGGTCGTTCGATACCTAGTACAAAATGGAGCTCAGGTGGAGGCTAAAGCTAAGGTAAGATGATTTATGTTTAAGGTGATTTAATAAAGCAGGAAATTGCATTCATCTTGCATGTGTTATTTGGGAAAAAGGAGATGAAGCCAAGGGCCTTGGCGTAATGACCACTAATATTTTGTTACATACTTTATTACAGTAGTTGTGAGTGAGCTGAATGTAAGAGGGAAAGCAGGAGATGTCAAATTGGTACCACGACTGTTCTTTCACCAGCATTAATATACACTATTCTGTCTTTGACTTGTGATTTGGGGTAGGAGGCAGGGAATGGTAGGAGGAATATCTCAAATTTGTTTTTATTTTTGCAAAACTGCAATCCCTAGGCTGCTAATGTCTGTTGTCATATGCCTGAACATCAGCCTGTATGCATTCAGAAATAGTTAGGCTTTTAAAGAACACTTCATAGAGAACCCACCGGAGAGGTGGCAGATCTGAAACTCCTTAGAAAACAGATGTGGGAGCTTTGGGGAGCTGGAGAAGACTGTCTAGGTGATACTAAAGGAAGAGTAAACTGCCTGCAGGAGATTCTCAGAAGTGGGTGAATATGAAGAAGAGCAAGTTGAGTAGTGGGTGGGTGAATGTGGTAACCTGTTTCAGTTGGAAGATCACTGTTGTGGAAGAATGGGAAATGTATTGAATTGCATTATTCCTCTTCATTTCATATAGTGGAATATACAGGAGGATATCACTAAGTAATTTCACACAATGAATTTGTGCAAACTGCCATTGCCTGTGATCAGCATGCATCATAAATAACAACTAAACATAATAGAGTATACACCAGCTCTAGGACTTCAGTACAATTAGTGTTCACGTGCCATTTTAGAAAGCAACAGAAAAGCAGTAGAGTATGAACACGTGTTTTCTGTCAAATATGAGCCTTAGTTTTCTGATGTTGAATTGGGAGTTTTTTATTTTATGTTTAGGACGACCAAACGCCACTGCACATTTCTGCTCGACTGGGTAAAGCAGATATAGTGCAGCAGCTGTTACAGCAAGGAGCATCTCCAAATGCGGCTACAACTTCTGGCTATACGCCCTTGCACCTTTCTGCTCGAGAAGGCCATGAAGATGTAGCTTCTGTTCTTTTGGAGCATGGCGCATCTTTAGCTATTATTACCAAGGTAAGAGATGCAAAAGTGATAGCTTCCATAGTAAAGTATATCTGTAATGAGTTCTGCTGGCAAGTTAAGTGCTAGAAAAGTTATATACGTGTATGAATGGTATGAGATTGAGCTACATGTTGTTAAAAAGGTGCAAAGCTTCACTCTTTAACCTCAGTGCCTGATTTATAACACATCCTAGTGATCTGACATGTGTTTGCTCAGAATGAAAGGAATGCAGAGCAGAGATTCTTGATGGGAGTTGATAAGCTGTTGCCTTAACCTCGGGTCTTTGGTGTGAAGGAAGGAACTGTCTCTTTTTACAGTAATTTTTATATGGATAGGCCATTTCCTTGCAAAGAAAAGTCTTAAAACCTGCCAGGGCAGTGAGAAACTGTAGTCTTGATTGCCTATACATGGAACTGGTAAAGGGGAGTAGATAGAAATAGCAGATCTCTGTAGATTAGAGGCAAACTTTGCCATGACTGTCTCGGCACCAAGAAAAAGAATGCCTGAGACTGCTGTGTGCTGTCTCTTACAGAAAGGATTTACTCCTTTACACGTGGCTGCAAAATATGGGAAAATTGAGGTGGCAAACCTCCTGCTTCAGAAGAATGCATCTCCTGATGCTTCTGGAAAGGTATGACAGAAGAAGTCACTTCCATTTGCACAGCAAATGTATACACACACAGTATTCTAGTAATACCCTTCTACCTGCTTGCCGTTGCACACACTAACATTCACAGCCTGGTTTTAACTGGAATAGGTTTCACGTAATATCCCTGTTCCTACTTGTAGTGCCAGGAATCTGCAGACTCTTAACAAAAGTGACTTTTATTGTCACTAGTTGACAGCAAAATTACATCCTCTCAGTACCCATCCAGGGTAATGGAAACAAACCATTCCTCTGCATTGCTCCCCAGACTATTTACAATCCTTATCAGAGTATTCAGGCAGCTGGCCCTGCTCCCCCAGGCCCTGTGATAGGGCAAAGCCCTGTAGGACCTCAAGCTTTTTAAACCAGCCCAACCTGTGTTTTTACAGATCCAAGGGACAATTTACTTTGACCAGCGTAGTAAAAGAAAAACACTGCTGAGGTTTTGACCTCAGGGTCAAAATTCCTTACTCGCTCTGTCTGAGGGGCAATGCTGATATTTACTTCTGTGCATCTTCCCTGGGAAAAGTGAAAAGGACTCGCACATCTCAGTAACAATTTTGAAAGCCTAGTTTCAAATTTTGCTTCAACATTTATCAAAGTATCCCCATACATGAATGAATTAAAGAATGTGGTTTTTTCACCTTATCTGCTCTAATCTTCCGAACTCCTCAGGTTTTTTCCTGGAGAGGGTCTGTAACAGCACTTGTTTGTTCTGCATGTTTTTAGAGCGGTTTAACACCACTGCATGTAGCTGCACACTACGATAATCAAAAGGTGGCACTCCTACTGTTGGACCAGGGAGCTTCACCTCACGCATCTGCCAAGGTACAAGTACTGGCCACTCTGGGGAATAATACCTAACCTTTGTTTCACTTGTTTTCCTGTCTACTAGCTCTTTCTAGGATGTATGCACTTGCAATTACAGGGAACTCAGTGACCTTGTTTATAAAATCACACAACCATATAAAGCTTTGTAAGCTGTTAGAATGATTCTACAGATTAATAAAACAGTAAGAAAAAAATAAAAGCAAGTATCAATGTAGAAAAATCTGAAATTATCAGTTTCGTTGAAGATTGAGCCTTACTTTTGCTTGTCCCATCTCCATGCTTTCAGAAACTGAGAGAACTTTGTATCACTGCATCTTAACATCTGCACAGGGCAAGCTTGGAGATAATTCTTCGCTGTGCAGGAGTAGTGCCCCTGTATTGTGCCACAGAAGCTGTGAAAGTTTATCAGTAGGACATATGGTGTTATTGATATGCTTCATAGTATTTTCACTTGAGTGTAAATGGATGGTTGAGAAAACTAGTCATAGCCCTGCTTGGTTTGTAATTTACTCTCAAGACAACACATATTAAGATTTCAGTTGTGGAAAAATAAATACTTACATGTATAGCAGTTTTATGAATAGAAGAATTTAGAGGAGCTTTAAGTTTCTTTCTCTTCTGTGGATCCCAGTTTTAAATTTGGTCAATAATCTGTAGTTGGACAACAGTGACAAGTAAAACAAGGTTGCAAACCTGTGTAGGGTAGGTTCAGGTAGGTAAGGGTGGTATAAATGTCCTGTTTGAAACAATCCAGTTATATTCCTGAAATCACCGTGGAAAAACACTGTGGAAAAGGGTGAGCTAGTAGAGCACTTTCAGACACGGGCATCTCTCCTTGATTGCCTTCCATTTACACATGACTGAGTACAGCCATAATAGGAGTGTCCTTCTGCATGGCTAAAGAGAAGGAAAGAGACTGTCATACATGGGAGCTCCCAGAGCTTATGGTGCAAAAGTTAAATAAACATGGATAGCCTGCAGCAGTAGCACAGCCTGAAATCAATAGATGCCGATAGTGGCAACCTGCCAGAGCAATGCCCCAGGAGGTGAACTGAACTGATCTCCGATCTTTTACTACTGCAACACAGCGCTCTTAAATGCCACTGTGGGGAAGGAAGGACCTTCTGAAAAGAATGAGAAGACACTGACTTTCTGATTATAACTGAAATAATCTGCCTGTTTCACTACCTCTGGATCCTGTGAATCATGAAGGAGCAAGGGTTGCAGTACCCACTGCAGAAAGCTTGGGAAGCACAAGCCAAGGTGGAAGCACTATAGCCTGCAGTATAATACTACATAAACTCATGTGTTAAGTCACCTTAGCTTCCCCATTTGTAAAAATAATAATAATTTTGCAACTGCCACTTCGGGCCTTCAGTGCTAGCTGCAAGTCTTCCTGAAAGAGAGCATTTGTTAGTCTTCTGCAGCAAGTACATAGGAACACAATGAGCAGAGCATCAATACTAAATAAAACCAGTGGTAGAGTGTTTGTTGCTTTAGGCACCCACAGTGCAGTCATCTGAAAGATGATGTTGGTAACAGCAGATGATTTCCCATTTTGTTAGTGTGGCCTAATAAATAAGGCTGTTGCATCATAACTCTCATCTCTAGCTCTGCAGTTAGTTTAATCAGCAGTTGCTTTCTTTATGACACTCTTCTTCAAAAGTCATCTTAAGAATTGCTTGCTTTTCAGACCTTGCAGAGGGATCAGTGAAAGGGTGTGGGAAGTGGCCGTGTCCAAGACAGTACTCTAATACAGTTATTCAGATCAACTATTCTTCTTTCTGGTTGCCTAAAATTAGGCTTCTGCCTAGTTTGGTGTTCACTTTGCAATGCCTTCCTTCCCTCTTTCCTTCTCAGAGCTTATTTTTTCTCCCTGTCCTTCCATCTTTAAGCTTACTCCTTTTTGCCCCTTTTTCGTGGCAACCAGAATAACCCAATACTGTCCCTCCAAAATTTTGTGTTCCATTTTACATTTATTTGTAGTGACAGAGCACAGTCCTTACCACGAGAAGATGCAGCCTGAGTCTGAGCTGTTTTTGTTTTTCAGCTGCCTTTGTCTTCTCTTGGTGACCTGCTCTTTGCCATTACATGGCATTACTAAAAGTGAAGTATGTCAATTTCTGAGGAAAAGACTTGAAAGTGCATTGTTATTTTACAAAATAGATGATATATAGGATTTAACACAGAGGATAGGTGCTCATGAAATGATGTCTGTTTTATGTGTCAGCCTTGTGCGGGAAGTCTGAGAGAGGGGACTGTGTTTGTTTTTCTTGATGCCCTTCATCTTCCAAGTGAACATTAATGGCCATACCCCTCCCTCATTAGTTGGGGCACTGCTGTTCCTGGGTGTCATTTTGGAAGTGCTGCAGTCTGCTCTGCTGAGGTGCTGAGCACTCCCACTCTGTTGAAGTCGGTGCAAATTGCATTTGGAACAAACAGTATAGGCTTATGATTGCTTCTACCGACTGTTTTGCAATATCTTGGTATCTAAGGGCTAATGCACCCCTGTGCATTCTCTGCTATTCCTGCATTGCCCTGCATCCAGCCCTGCTGCCTTGTGGACTGCAGGGATGGCATGAGCCAGGTGAACGCTTTATGCCTTTAGATAGATTTTATTGGACTGTGTGATCTGAAATGAATATGATTATTACCATACTGTATGAATTGTTCATGTAGCAGAGGTCTGACTCCCATAACTTCTTATTTAGTCACTTGCATAAGCATTCATGTTTGCCATTTGCTTTAAAGTAGAGTCTGATACATTTCAAAATTTGGGAAGTTCTTAATTAAACCGGTATTGCAGTCTGTACCCAAAAGTCAGTTGTGTTTTGGTCAGTATTCTAGTATTTGTATGCTAATCATTTATTTCTATTGATCTGTTTTCTGCCAAATCATCTTCTTTTAGAGTTACAAAATTTTATTCATTGGTAGGAGAGAAAAGAAGGAAAACAAACAAAAAAAGAATACAACACAAAAGTTGCATGCTTTAATTTTCCCTTGATCTGAACCAAGAAGGTCTCTTGGTAGAATTAGACTAAATGCTGCAAGAAAAGCCATGTTTCATATACACAGTGCTTTCATTCACACTGGGATCTGGGGGGGGGGGGAGGGGGGGGGGGAAGCACAAGTCAGTAACAGCTGTTGTAAGTTATGAACACACATCCTGCTCTTCTCTTTGTTAAAGATTCTATCGCATTGTTTAATGAATAGCTTGCAATGAAGTGCTTTCTGTTGACAGAACGGCTACACGCCACTACACATAGCTGCCAAGAAAAACCAGATGGACATAGCAACTACACTGCTGGAATATGGTGCTGATGCCAATGCTGTAACCAGACAGGGTATTGCCCCTGTACATCTGGCCTCTCAGGATGGTCACGTGGACATGGTGTCCTTACTTCTTACTAGAAATGCTAATGTAAATCTCAGCAACAAGGTAAGTGTTTCCTCTGCTTGGTGTGAAGGCAATAAACTAATACAGTGAGAGGAAGGATAGGGGCCTCCAGTTTTATCCAATATGATTCTGCAAGTTCTGAAAAACACCGTAGGTGTTTGAATACATATTGCTTTTTCTTATAGCAAAGAGAGCAGCGTGCATCAAGTGCTCTGTCAGACTGAATGAACCATATTTTGTAGTCCCCAGGTTTAGATGATGTCTAGCACCATATGCTGCAGAATAATTTATAAATCTATCTCCCTCCCTGTCATGTTACACTCATCTGCCAAAATATGCCACCAGACAAAATGTCTTCCTCACCCTAGTGGTGTTGGGGAGTCACTTGGGAGTCTCTAGAGACATGCCTGCCCGTTAAGCAATGGGAACAACTGACTTGCTAAGGGAAACTAGTTTTTTTTCTTCTTCTTCTACTACTCTGAGATAGTAACAGTGAGGTGGTCAGAGATTTTTTTGCTCATTAAAGTAAGTGACTCTTCTTCCCCAGTAGAAGTTCCTCACAGCACAGTGACTTCATCTGTAATTTTTCCTGGGGTCCGGACAAGGAACGCTAGTAGATTTTAGCTTCTGCAAGTAAAACTTTATAGATTATGAAGTCTAATCTGTGCTAATGTTTCTAGCAAATGTGAGCATGATAACTGCTGCTTGGTATTTTGATGCAGTCCCACCTTTAGTTACCTGCAACATCTTCCCGTCCATCGCTGTTTGGTCACAATCTCTTATTTTCTCATTATACAGATAACAGCACCTATGAAAATAATTATCCCATACTTGCTTAGCAATGTGTGTTCCCTCTGGGCTCAGCACCTATATTTGAAGCTGGACATTTAAAGCACAATAACTCTGAGTTTTGCATAAAAGTAAAAGGCCATTTATTTTCTTCAGAGTCCACAGGATAGTTGGCATCGGATTGCTCAGAGTCTCTGTGCTGACACTGAGCACTTACTAAAACTTTTAAAAAGGTTTGACCCATGATATTCAGGTCTCATTGTGTAATTTACAGTTGATTACTATTATACATTCATGCGGTGGGACCCACCTAACTATTGTTGTCATCAGCCTTTTCAAGAGCAGTACAGTTACTGCCTTTGGTCAGGATTCCACACAGCAAGTTGTGGGTGGCACATACTCAGTTCTGTAGAGATTGTTTTGGGTATAAGGGTAGCAGACTTACCTAACCTAGGTAAGGCTTAAATCTGAGTATATGTTGCTGGTAGAAATCTTGTACAAGTCTAAGCATTTATTCAAAATTTCATTTAAAGTCTTTCTCGTTCTGAGGAAATTAATTATCCGGGATGAGACAAAATACTGTGTAGCTTTTTCCTCAAGTGCATTATATAATTTGCTGTTCTGTGTTTAATGTTGCACAAGGAACATTTATTTCCTAGTTATTATAAAAGAAGCATTATCTTCCTAGTTCTTAAGTTGTAGTTTCTTGCAATCGAATAAATCAGGAATCACAATACACAGCTTCTAAGTGAAGGTAGAATTTTTCACTTTAGTAATTTCAGTAGGAATTTCTGAATCTTATTAATAGCTGAATTTGCATTTAATATTTATGTGCCACCTCTCAAGATTGTTACCTGCTGCTCCTCATTTACAGAGTGGACTGACACCATTGCACTTGGCTGCTCAAGAGGACAGAGTCAATGTAGCAGAGGTTCTTGTTAATCAAGGAGCTGCTGTTGATGCTCAGACAAAGGTATGGATGCCACGGTCAAGATGTATTGCTTTCTTTCAGGGAGGCAGTAATCAGTTTCAGAGTGAAACTAAAAAAACAGTGATGAATATTCCTTGCTATAAATTTTCATTGAATGTATTTTGAATACTGAAGACATGTAAACCTCCATGTTTAGTATTATGCCCAGTCAGTGAGCTGTAGGTTTATTTCTTGCCAAATGTTTAGATCAACATAGAAGTTTTCTACTATTGAATTTTACTGAAGGTAAGTGGTATTGAGCTGTTTTGATGTAAAGAAACTTTTAGTAAAACTAGACCTCTTTCTACATGGAGTCATATATTCTTATACCATATGCACACACTCGTGTCGTTTGGTAATTTTTACATGTTGCACATACTAGCACTCATGTAACCACAGAAACAAAACACAGGACAACTGTTATTTACAACATCTATATTTACAGCAAGAGAAACAATGTAAATGCAAAGTAGGCATTCCTGGTTATTAAGTGGCTAATAGTTTTTCCCATGACTTAATAGAGTTTAATCCCGGGATTGAGAAGTCATCTTTTGCTGAGCTGTTACTAAGCAGTCATCCATAGGCATGATTGTACAAGTTCATTAGAAAAGACTTTCCCATGTTCCTGGAGCTTGAATCAGCCTTCATGAATGAATGCCTACATTTCTTAGCCATTGTATTTTGCAAAGTACAGTAGATCGGTCTGTTTCATAATACTGGTGCATTCTAGGAAACCAGCTATTTTGAGGGTCCCAACCTGAGAGTGGGTCAGTGTCCTTGTGATATTAGTTATTAGTACCTAGTAAGGTAAATATTGCTCTATTCTGTCTTCAGGAATAGTATTAAAGTTGAAACATGTACCTCTTCAGGACAAATTTGAAATAGTTTATTGCTGTTATCTGATCTGAGATACATATACATGGTGGTGGAAACTTTCAGACTTACTGGCCTAAAAATAATTTTGCTTAAAGTAAATACTTAGACTTCTAAATAAGAGGATTTATAAGGATTTTCTAGAACGATTGGGAATGGATTTTGGAACCCTGAGCAATAACCCCTCCCACTGCACAGTATTGGTTTGGATACAGTGTCTGTGACCTAATTCCAACAAGCTGTCTAGAAATTATTTTACATTTTGTGTACACCATGCTTAGAATGTAAAGATGATGATCTCAGTGTTGATTACATTTAAATTCTTCGTGCACTCCCTGGATTTAGGACACATTCATTTAGCTGTGTAAGGAATCGGTTGTAATCAAGTACTTGACGAGTAGCTGATCAAATCAACTAAAATAAATGTGGTCCCACAGTTTTATCTGGATATTTTAGAGACTTGTTCAGGATAGAAGTGTTAAGAAACTGTTAAGTGTGTACCCCCAAGTTAGGTGCTGTTCTTGCATCCCAGAAATGTGTGCCCAGCTGTCCAACAGTGCTATCTTTTTGGTCATCGCACTGACATTTCAAAAAAGGCTGAATCCATCATCATCTCTTGCTGCAGGTTGGCTGATTATAATTGGATAAAATAAAAAGCATGGAGGGAAAAGTCATAGGTACTTGATTTTCTGTTCTGTAATTCCAACTGCACTTTTGTTTTAAGCTATTGATTTCAGTGATGTTATTCTGGCATGAAATTTAACATAGTTCTGATGAAATCCCAGGGGTTTGTCCTGCTTTATACTTCTGTAACCTGTTCTCAACCTGTTTTCCAGAGGAATCAGTGTTGATTCTTATAAGCTTGCTAAATCATTTAGCAGCAGATGAGATCAGCCCTGGTTCATTCTTTGCATCATTTCCTTAGATGTAACTGGTTGCCTTTCTGGAGAAAGGAACCTACCTCATTTTGGTTTGTGTAGAACAACCTGCTCTTTTAACTTGGCCAAGAGCTGAATCACCTCCTAGCCTGTAAAACTTGTCTCTGCCTTTTTCCCACTCCTGTCCATCCCACAAATAGTAAACAGTCTAAGGAGACATTTACATCAACAGGTGCAGGCAGTCATGTGTCCCCTTTGCCTGCTCTCCAGTGTCCAAATAGGATCCAGTTCTGGAGTATTAGCCTGTTAGTCACATTAACATGGTGTGGTGCTGAGATACTGTCACAGCTGAGGAGAGCGTGTTTGTTGGGTTTCAGGGAAAACCTGTGCAGTTACACAAGCTCTGTGCTGAACTTTACACGTGGCATGATGGCAGTGTGGTCAAGCAAGCATGAAACTGTAGAGACACATGGGAAAAGGGCTTAAAATTCTCATTCAGAGATGTCTGGTTGAAGCTGTATTTCTTAACTGTATCTCTGAAAGTTGAATTAGTCAGTAAGTAAAACCATCACAAGTGAAAGAAAAAAAAAATGGAAAACAACAACAACAAAGAACAACCAAGGAATTGTATTTGACCTGTCTGCAGCTTGAATCCTATCATCAGTAATAGTCACATCATTTTCAAGAAAGAAAAAGATGCCTGTTGTTCTCCCTCATTCATCAGTTATTCCTCGTGTGTGATACGTGGAACTACTGCAAGAATTGCTTCCTTGTATATATTTGCTTCCACGGGACTTCCCCATAGTCACCAGGATGTAGAGCAGGAACTCACAGGTCAGGCAAAGTCCTCAGTGCATTCATGCAGAACTCCTTTTGGGTGTAACAATTTGCTGTTGTGATTCTCTTGTCTAGGAGAATGTAACTATTAATCCTGTAGGCCTATGGTGATGGCTTGTATTTTTTGCCTACCATGCTAACTCATCTGTCCCTTAAGAAGAAAGTGCCTTGTGTCTTGGAGGACTGTATTCTAGTTAAGTGAACTTGGTTGCTATTCACTGGCTTCTGCGGGGTGTCATCTGCTGGGTTTGCAGCAATGAGCTCTGCAGACTCTTCACAGCCGTCTATGTGGTAGTTATCTGTCGGATACCCACTCATTACAACCTGTGATACAGGACAAGTTGCAGTGCAGTGCCATGCATTTTAACGTGGAATAGATTCTGCATTATCTGAAGATCATCTTGCATTCCTAAGAAAAGAGCCAGCAAGCTCTGAACTTCCACAATGAAGGAAAAAGAGTTATACGGCGAAAGCTACAATATGCGTTCTATACAGGCAATGATTGGGTGACTGGCTTGTAACGTAGCAGTTCTGTAGTTACAGGCTCTCTTGTTGAGATGGATTAACTGTTCTCTGGGAATAAAATGTCTGTGCATGCTTCCCCTAAAACCAGAGGCACTGGGGAGCAAGATACAGCAACAGCTGAGTTGGCTCCAAAAGCGCTGTTACTATGCTTGCATGTTTGCATGATACCATCCAGCTCATCCAGTTCAGGTTCTTATTTTGTGCATAGAGTGTCAGAGGTGTGGCCATCTCTGCTCTAAAAGCCAAGAACTCAGTCTGTGCAGCTTAGTGACGTTATGTTGGGGATCTCCTTGGGCCTTCAGCAGTGTCAGCACTAACCTTTGGTTTTCTTCTCTTCTTTCATATGCATATGCTTTTGTTACCTTAATTGTTGTAGGCTAGACAAACAGCCAAGTCTTTTATTACTATAATTTATTAGATTCTCCCATCATCATGTTCCCCAATCAAATAAGTGTTGGTTGTGTCATTCTCACACAGTTTCCATCAATGAAGGAAATGCTCTTAAGATCTTAGCATGTCATTCAGCATGTTGGGTAGGGACCAGTGAACTATCAGCTTCCATCTCTGGTGCAAGTTCTTTAATCATTGTTTATATATAACTTACATTCCTCTGAAAACATGTAGAGTTTGCAGCTTTATCACATGGAAGTGCTTCTTATTTCTGTTCAGGTTCACTGAGCCATGCAGATGATTTGGGGTTATTTGGGTGATTAAAAGGGAAGATTGGGCAGAAATATATTTAATACCCTGAAGCTCTAACAAGGAAGAAAAAAAGATTGAATAGTATGGAAAACCTCTTCTGTGGGAGATCAGTCTGTATGATTTGAAAAGGTTTTAAAAGATGGGATATAGTTTTTTAGAGAAGGCGTAATGGGGTCCTGCTGCAACGGCAGCAGCTTTTGTCCATTCTGATGTTGCATTTGTGTCTGAATTTAGGATATGTTAAAGACTTCGATTTGAAACCGTTGTGCAGTATGATGTCTACGTCAGCTTCCAATATTATGCACTCCATAATACTGAGAGGTTAAAATTAATTTGAAGCTATGCAGCAAGCAGATGTTTCTTCTCCTAGTAATCATGTTGAGTGTGTGAAAGCTGTCCTGGCACATGTGATGTTGGGGTTTGTTGCAGGGCTTCTATGCTGAGAATTGGCATGAGTAAATATTGTGTCATGGGTCAGCAAATCTCCACATATCATTTTCCTGCTAGATAGCATTATTACAGCATTATGGTGATGGATTGACAAAAGAAGACCAGTGGGAGGAGAGTGCTGGTTCAGTCAAGGATTTCTTTTTGTGCAGCCTGTTTTTGGCAAGCAACACACGTGGTGTTGGGCATGTGGGGAGCTGGTGGTCTCACAGTCCCTGGTTGACAACTGTCTGAGTAATAAAGCCATCGTAAAACTGCCTTTTGTTCCTAATGTTTTAGTGCTGGTAGAAGATAAAGGTGACTGAGAGGTCACAGTGTTTTTCAGGTTGAGCTGGGCCTTTTATATCAGATTTATTCAGAGAGGTTTATTTAGATCAGCCTGCCCTTTCCTGAGAGGAGCCCCATAGCAGCCTGAGTGCTACAGTGCCTCCTGTGATCTCTTTAGTTTTTTTATCTTTTGGAATATCCAGTTTTGAAGTGCAAAAAGCAATGGGATTTGGGCAGAGATGGTGGGATGTGCTCTCAGGAAGAATTGCTTTCACAGAACAGGCACATAAACATGGGCATCTTCATGGTACATTCTCTCTTTCTCTCTCTCCTTGACTTTTGGTGCATGCTCAGTTGTTATCCAGATGTTTATATGGAAATTTCCAGCCTAATAATGTGAGATAAAGAATCTTTGCAAGATAATTCAGCATGTTATGCTGTGATTCAGCAGAGCAGTGTGTAGGTACATATAGGTTTACTTGTTACATTGTATCAGGACTGGATGCCTTTGTGATCTTTGGAACAAGAACATTTTCTAGCCTTATACAACACTGGTGTACTGTAGCTTCATTGTCTGACATACACAGTTGAAAAACAAAAGCAGAGCAGCTTGAGAGTCAGCATGACTAGAAATAGGCAGTAATTCAAGCTGTTAGGATTTATGGTTATTGCTGTTGGAGGATATTAAAGTAATACACTGATGAGACACATGAGGCTTGTGATAATTTCCTTCAAAAAATTGAGGAACAAAAAAATAAGGGGTGCTCTGTGTTTGTGTGTTTCGTGAGGATAAAAAAAAAAGCTAAGTATTTCTGATTGCATTTTTTGGCACTTATTCTTGTGGCTTTTGATAAGCCTTTCCCAGCTGCTAATTCCCGTACTGCTGCTCATTCTTTAGAACAGCAAGAGGCAGCATGGCAACTGACTGCCAGGAGGTGATGTGCTTTAGAGTTGTGTTAAACAAAAGCCCTGATTTTCTTGGAAACCACTTGTTTAATATTAGGATGTCTGCTAAGTCCTTTAGAGATTATGCCAGTAAGTATGACTCTGCTTTGCAGAAATGTTTGTAATTGCAGGGCTTTTATATATATAAATACACACACACATATATAAATAGTTCCTGAAGCAAAATTTTTTACCCTCCTGGATGCATTTCTATAGGGAATGGGAAGTACCAATGAGAATTAGTGTTTTTATAGTAAATTTGGTTGCGTAATCACTGAATCTGCCAGTTTCTAAAAAGCTAACAATATCTGTTTTCACTGAGTATGTTGGGTTGTTGAAGCTTCTGAAGTCCTACTAATCAATTGATTTCAAGCTCTGTGGGAGAAAGAAGGTATCAACAGAGGCTCAGAACTGGAGAGAGGTGGTCACATAAAAAAGGTTCAACCAAGGACCCAAGTCACAACTGGTGCTTCTAAACAAAGGCACCAGAAGTAAGTTCTTAGTAATTAGAGACTCTGCTGAGAAACACTGAGGCACCCAGATGATGCCCAGATAACCTCTCTAGAGAGGTTTGCTGCCTGCCAGGCACCCACATTCTGTACCTTGAGAAGAGGATATTCGGTATGATGAAACCAGGCAGCCATTATTCCCTCCCAGTCTTTCAAGCTGGGTCACACAAGGCTGTGACCTGGAAATTAAGAAATACAATAAAGACTTCATATCCCTTTGTCCTTAGAGACAAAGGAGCAGAGTAAAGATGGCTACTCTTTTTTTTACTCGTTTCTCCAAGCACAAAAGCTTTCCATCCCTCAGAATTAGAAAAGAGGCAGGAAACTGGCATGTCCTGGCAAAGACCTGCTGGTCAAATTGCAGGAAAAGAAGGGCATGTATAGGCAGTAGAAGCAAGGATGTGTCACCTGGGAAGAATACAGGAATGCCGTCCAGGCATGCAAAGATGGGATTAGGAAAGACAGGGCACAGATGGAACTGAACTTGGTGATGGATGTTAGTTAATAACAAGAAGGGGTTCTGTAGGTGCACTGGTCAGAAGAGACAGGTCGAAGAGAGCGTACTTCCTGTAACAGATGTGGAAGGAGAACTGACTACAACAGACACAGGGAAGGCTGAGGTACTCAATAAGTTCTTTTTATCTCAGTCTTCACTGTCAGCTGGAGTTCTCACATTTCTCACATCCCTGAGTTTCTTGGTGGGAACTGGGAAAGCAAACTACCCCACTGTAAGGGCAGAGCAAGTCTGAGACTGCCTCATGAGACTGAAAGTGTATAGGTTCACAAGGCTGGATGGTATGCATCCCGGGATCCTAAAGAAGCTGACTGTGGTTATCAGGCTGCTCTCCATCATATTTGAAAAGTTGGTGACTGGAAAAAGAGAAACATCACTTCCATTTATAAGAAAGGGGGGAAGGAAGACCTTGGGAACTACAGGCTGGTGAGCCTCGTCTCTGTGTCTGGGAAGATTATGTAACAGATCCTCCTGGTAAACATGTTAAGGCACATGAAGGTTGAACAGGTGATCCAGCATGGCTTCACCAAGGGAATATTGTGCCTGACCAATCTCATGGCCTCCTGTAATGAAGCGATGGCATCAGTGGACAAAGGAATGGCTAATGCTGTCATTTGCCTAGACTTTTGCAGTGCTTTTGGCATGGTCCCCCACCACATGCTTGCTTCTAGGCTTGAAGACATGAGTTTGAAGGGTGTACTATTTGGTGGATAAAGAACTAGTTGGAAGGTCATAGCTGGAGGGTAGTGATCAATGGCTCTATGTTCAGGCAGAGGCCATTGATGAGTAGTAAACCCCCAGGGGTCTGTTTTAGGACTGGTGATTTTTAACATCTTTATTAGTGTCATAGATGATGGGATCAAGTGCACCCTCAGCACGTTTGCAGATGATAACTTGCAGACCAAGCTGAGTGGTGCAGTTAATATAGCAGAAGGAAAGGATGCCATCCAGAGGGACCATGATAAACTTGAAAGGTGGGCCAAACAAGGAGAAGATCTCCTTGAGAGTAGCCCTGCTGAGGAGGACTTAGGGGTCCTGGTAGGTGAAAAAAAATATATAAACAGGGTCACTATGAAAATGTCGTGGTGGAGCTTTTTGTGCCTTTTGTACCACATGTTTGGCATGGAAAGTAAAAGTTATCCCTCAGTTTCAAATCTGAACAGGAGGCAGGTCAGAAGCAGCAAAGAACATCAATAGTACTCCTCTAGCCACTTATGAAGATAGCATGTGTAAATCTTTGTATATACCAATTATAGAAAGAAATTAGTGTCATAGTGCAGTAAATTCTGGGGTTTCATAGTTGCTTTTTCATTATTCATTGTTACGGGCCGGAGAGAGGAGTCTTTACAGGTCACTTCAAAGTGAGAGTTGAGATCAGCTGTCTTGGCTCTCCAACTCTCTCCTGATTTTAATGTTTTAGGGTTATTAACAGGGGGCTCCCAGAAGGTGGCTGTTGACTTTGGCTTTTATCTCCCCAGTTGGTATTACAATGTACGATTTCATACAGGGCTGTATTTTGAAGGAGTAGAAAAGAGTTAAGTTTCTTGCATGAAGAGGTTTCACCACATTCTTTTGAACCGATGTGTTTTCATAGTTTGTTTTAATCTGAATTTGTTTGAAATGTCGGAGCAAGGGTGACAGAAAATTGTGTTTAAGGTAATTGGTATGAGAACGCTCATCTTTCTGCAGAAGTCTCAAGACTGCAGCTATTGTATGTACAGCCATGTCAGGCGTGGATCCTGGGCACTGCTTGGAAGCTCTCAGGCCAGTCCTATGCTAACAGTGACTATAAGGCAATGTCCCAGCGTTCAGGTCACGGTGACTATGTTTTAACTAGCATTCGGGCTTTTACCACTGCACAACTGTTCAGGAGGAAAAGTTCACTGTAGTCATTTGGCATCTGATCCAGTGTTCATGTAAGTCAGTGGAAAAATTCATTGTGCTGATAACAGTGGAATTTGAATCTGTCACTGTTTCTCGCAATCATTAACTCGCCTTGGTTGTCAGAGCTAGTTTCTTTAAATGGCAGTATGTAATTAACTGAAGGAAATATACATACCCTAATCTAAAGTAACTGGTACAGCCGCCATCTACTAGCATGTACAAATACAGATGAAAATAGGCAACCTGGTGTGAAGTAGCATCAGAGTCAAAATGTCATGATGCATCTAAACCCACAGGCAGCTGAAACTTCCCTATAGTGGAAATAGTTTGTTTGAGGGGTTTTCTTTCTTTCATAGATTCATAGAGGTTGGAGGGGTCTTTGGAAATCATCTAGTCAAAGCCCCTGCTAAAACAGGTTCCCTAGAGAAAGGTTGCACAGGAAATCATAGCTCTGACCTCACAACTTGAACACGTAGTATAGGGCTGGCTCCTGAACCCCAGTCCAAGACAGACCTTGGACTTGCCTTCCGCAGTGCTTTTGACCCAGTTGTCTCAACTTGCCACACCTCACTGAGGTGTGTGCGTAAATGAAGCATGGCAGACTACAGCTTTTAACTCTGTGTGCGTCCTGGGCACTAGACCTCAGAAGAAAAGTGAAGGCCCTTTTTCTGCTTTTGAACACTGATTAGATCCATGGGTCAATGTGAGACCAGACCATCTTTTAGAGCATTTGATGGGTGTCTCTCAAGGTTGACAAATGATTTTAGTCTATTTATAGGTAATGGAAACCAAATAGCAGGAACATTCAACTTTCTCATCTTTGCAGTTACCAAGAAATGCAATTTCTTTCATTTTTTGGTACACAGGGCCAGACACCAAAAAAAATCAGATCTTGTTGTCTTAAAGCCTTAACTCACAAGTCAGTGCTCCAGCTTCTGTAGGTTTGTGGTGTTCTTGCAAAGCTGGCACATCTGTTGCACTGTTTTTGATCTACCTTTTGGGTATTTCTGTCAGAATGGATGGACTGCAAATTGCCCTGTAGCTGAGGCAGACCTCAAGCATGCTTAGTTTTTAGTTAAGTTGCTATTACTTGTTATCACATAGTCGGAACACCAGTCAAGCATGTGAACCTCACTGTGCAAGGTAGTATGCACACATTCATTTACAAAAACAAGTTCATCTCAGAGACCTGATGATCTGAGTGTTGGAGAGGAAAGCAAATAGTTAATCAGTGTGGCATATGTTGAAGACTACAGAAATACAAGGCAGTCAGAGAGGTTTGTGAATAATGGTACTTGAACTGACATTAGTGAGAGGTATTTTTCCAAAGTTGCTGTGTTTTTGTTTCTTGTTTGTATGTTTTTTTTTTCACACAGTCTAAAGAAATAAAACTTGACAGGATTTTTGCTGCTTCATGTCTGTTGTTTGTTGGTTTTTTTTCTCAGGGGATGCATGGGATTATTCATATTTTCTTATGTCTATTCTAGATGGGATATACTCCCTTGCATGTTGGCTGCCACTACGGAAACATAAAGATTGTTAACTTCCTTCTGCAACACGCTGCAAAAATCAATGCCAAAACGAAGGTGAGTTTTCCACCTCTGCTTCACTCATTCTTTGGAGGCAGCAAGTTTGCTGTGCCCACCACAGTCTTTCCCTTTCCTTGTGCCTGCAGAACGGGTACACACCACTGCACCAGGCTGCGCAGCAGGGGCACACCCACATCATCAACGTTCTGCTCCAGCATGGTGCGGCGCCCAATGAGCTCACTGTGGTAAGTGCCAAGAAGCTACCGCTCACTCTCAGTCATCTCACCCTGCGTAAAACATTGCGTCCCTGCTGTGTATGAGCAAGGGAAATGGCAAAAAAACATGACAAGGGGAGGAAAGGAGGAGAGGAAGGCTATTCCGATTGCCTCTGTGTCCTCCATTGTCTCTTCCAAAACTAGAACAGCAAACATCTGCACAATGTTTTTCTTTTTCATCCCATTTCTGTAGACTTAAACTCTTATGGTCACATATTCTACTATCCAAAATATATTTCAGTCACCAATATGCAAACATATTTGTACTTCGTTATGCACTTTTCTCTACCTAACTAGCAATTTCTACACTTCTAGCATTCCGCTTTTCATACAATTTTTTTTCAATTGCTAGAATGGAAACACTGCCCTTGCCATCGCAAAGCGACTTGGCTACATTTCAGTCGTTGACACATTGAAGGTGGTGACAGAGGAGACCATGACTACAATTGTAAGTACAGTTTATTTCAGTAGTGGAAAGAAGGATTTTTCCTAAGCTAGTAGTTAAATAACTACTGAGATTTCAATCTAATTTATACCTAGCTCCTTTTAGCACTATAAAGTAGGTATTAAGTCAGATGTTTTTTATAGCATACCTTGCTTATTGCACGAATGACAAACTGGTTTGTAGTGGGAAATGTGCTCATAGAGGCTTCCTGTAAACTATAGCTGTTTCTCCCTTTTAAGAGGATGCAGTTTGCTAAGGGTGTACTGGATCTAAGAGCAATTACTGCAAAATAAAAGTAATTGGAATTTACTTAAAAGCAGCTCTTTGCATTATTTGTGGTGGCTTCTGAAAGAAGGCTAACAGTATCTTACGCAAGCAGCCACAGTCAGCTTCTGCAACCCCAGCTGACATATTCATGATCTCCACCTAGTCTGTCTTGGCTGTCAAGAAGGCTTGCTGCATATTAGCCACAGGAAATTGAAGAAATTCAGTAGTCAGATAATGCCTATCGAAAAATGGCAATTCCCAGAATTCAAGATATTTCTCAAAGATCTTTTTTTCACCATCATTATGGCTAATTGCCTTATATTCTCCTAAGATGTGGAGCCTCCATGAACGACCACAGAAGCAAAACAAAAGCAGAGCTCCTAATTTACTTTTTTCCTTTTTTGCACCCTTCTACTGTTTAAAAAGGGAGTCATGTACATATGTGTATTTTTAGGTATATAGGACACTGAAAACAGTTATTGTACGTTCCACGTTTTGTCATCACCCATTTCTGTGGCCTGTCAGTGCAAGCAGGTACTTGCAATAATAATACATTTAAGATGACAAGCAGTTTTTAGTTTAACTTAATGATCAGGCTGTGAATTGTTTTTGAGGAAACATTAGATGCTGAAAAGCCTGTACTACTATCTGTGAGTTACCTACCCTGAAGACAAGCACAGAAATGATTTCCACAAAAGCTGAAATATGCTGTTTATCAGTCACAAGTGTGTAATTGGCAGACTTTGGAAATCTAAACATGAAATCTGATTTACAGCTGAGTATCTTTAAAACTCAGGCAGCTATTTTTGGGGGCATGTGGTTAAATAACTCCCAAAGGTAAGTTTAATGAAATCAGGATGAGTATAGCTGGTTTTACTGTGATTCATCCTTCTTTGCTGAAAGTCCATTTGTGTTTGAAAAAAAGCCCTGAGATTTTGCTAGCTTAGCAGCAATGTGTTAAAAACCTAAAAAGAAAACACCACAAAATGAAAGAACTCTCTGAAAAAATTCAGATAGAATAAGTTTGCTCTCAAATTTACAGCATAATTAGACTTGATCTTAAGGGTCTTCTCCAACCTAAAAAATTCCACACTTCTATGGTTTTTCTGCTGAAAAACGAGTATAGTTAGTATAGTTTAAATACTGCTTAAAATTTAGATGGCTTTTTCAGAGAGTTCTTATAAATACCCTGGACTTGCTTAAAGGTAATATTGCTTATTTATGTATTATTTCAGTATAGTCTTCTTCTATGCATAGTTATATTCATCTATGGAAAGCATGGGAATAAAAAGCTACAAAGAATCAAAACAAGAGTTTTGCTAAATGTAGATTAAAAAAATACACCCTGAAATGATTTTATTTTTTTTTTTCTTTCACAGACTGTTACAGAAAAGCACAAAATGAATGTACCTGAAACCATGAATGAAGTTCTTGATATGTCTGATGATGAAGGTATTAGATAGTAAAAAAAAAAAAAAAATCCTTCTCACTTGTTTTTCAGTCTGTTATTTTAAGAAGTGGGGAGGGTGGTGGTGTATGTTTTAAGTACTAGTTGGATAAGGTCTCTACACATACACTGTAGTCTTACATTGATTTATTGACTCATTGATAGTCTATGCTTTTATTTAATTATTTTGTTTATTTAAATCATGCAGTTCGTAAAGCCAATGCCCCTGAAATACTCAGTGATGCTGAATATTTGTCAGATGTTGAAGAAGGTATTTGTACATTTTTGTGTTGCAGTGATATTTAACTTAAGCCTCTTCCTTTTTCTGTGTCTTACTGTGGAAATTAATCCTTTCAGATAATCTTCTTCTTATCCTACTAACAATAACTTCTGCTTTACAGTTAAGAGCCCTTTAAAAACTCATTGAGCTGTTAATGATAATTCTCTATTTTTTATTTTTTTTTTCCTGAATGTCTTACTACTAATTTCTAAATGAAATTACCTCCACTTTTCCTGGAATAGTCCTTTTGCTGCTGCTTCTGTCAAGTGGAGAATTGGTTCACTATTGCAATTGACAAAAGGGTCAAATATAGCAAGAAAGAAATAGCTGATATTGAAAGTGAAGAACAAAAGGATGGGTGGGTTTTTTTGTTTTTTAAACACTTCTGTGTGTTCAGCTATGGAATGATTGATTTACACTGATTGTCAATCCTTAGCCTGGAAAGAGAAGTATTTTTAGAATTTAAAACAAATCTCTATTTTAATAATGAAGTTCAGTAAAACCACATTGGATTAGTTTTGTCCTGAGTAAAGGGGATGAAAAGGGATGCTGCGCTGAACTCAGCATGTTGTGTTTCTTGGGATTAAGGATGTAGTCTTGTAGCTGGGATTTCTGTGTTCTGTATCATTCAGCAGTCTGTGAGTGGGGCAATAAGCCATGTCTTCTCAGTTCCTCTGGATAAGATTTATCAGCTATTGGCACCAGCAGCTTGCCCATCACAGCTCATTCCTCGGTGTCTGGCTGGGCTGACACAGTTTCAGTGGTCTGTTAAGTATCTAAAACTCATTTGGTAACTACTTCCCTCCAAACCACCATCCCCTGCTTGGTCAGACCTTCCATGGTGTGGACGTGCAGGAGCCTGAGTGAGTCCCACCAGGAACTGCAGGTTTCCAGTGAGATTGGGTTCCCATGTCACACTCAGAAACAGGAAGGCCTTGTGTTGAGGAAGGGAATGATGGCAGCATCTTGGAGGCTTTTATGTGTGTCCCTGGTCACAGAGAAGTGACTGGGTCCAGTTATCTTGTGGCTGTGTAGTCAGTCTCTTTCTTTGTGCCAAGCGATGTGTTTACATGTTTATAGCACTTCAGCAGTATGGTGTAAAAGCTGTTAGAGAAGCTCACTGTGTGCAGCTCTTCTTTAATTCATTCACTGAGGCTTTTGTTTTGTTTTCAGTTTGTCAGTGTTTCTATATTTGCATTCTCAAATAGATCAACTTCTTACTGTGCACCTGTGTTTTCCAAGTAACTCTTCTAGGCTATTGTGTTGCTCAAAATACTTCATTGTTGTAACTGGCTGGAATGCAGATGCCTAATAGAGTTAGTTAATAGAGCAGCAACAGCTGCCTTAGCCCAGGGCACAGCATGAGGTTTGCTGCAGATGAGAAATGCCTGTGTAGGGTCAGAATATTAGATCTAAGATGTTAAATGTGTCCTTAATGTATGGAATCACTTCTTATGGCCAAATGCAAAGCTGAAGGGAAGTGAGAGATCTATGGGAGGTTTTTATAGTCACAAACTCTCACTTTGGGAAAAATAAATATTAAAGGATATGGGTAAATAGCATCAATTTCTTACCTAAGGAGAATATTCTGCAACCATGCTGTTACTTGGGGAGCTAAGAGGCTGGCTTACATGTAACAATGTAGTTTTCAAAGCATACTGCTGAACTGGAGCTTTCAAATCAGATAATAGTATAATAATCCACGCTGGAGCATTGCAGCCTGCAAAGAAGGTGGGGAATTACAGGCTTTGAGGTGGTAACCACTGGTCCTGTCTCTTTCTTCTGCCTTGTGCATCCCTGAAGACAGGATATTGATACCCTTTCATGCAACTGCTGAGTGCTGACAGAGTGTTCCATGTACAAAGCGCTTCAGGGTGGTAACACATCTCATAGCCTGGGAATAGATTTCCAGATGAGAGATAGACACAGATGTATGTCCCAAACTTGAGCTCTCCCTCACTTAACATTCAGGTCGTCAGCCAAACTTTTCAGTGCAAAATTTGCCCCATATGCAGGTTCTCTCCTAGGAACAACCGAAGGCTAGAAACTGAGAGTAGTCTCAGAGCTCAGAGATGTGTGTCAGGGAACTGTTTCCTTCTATTTGCCTCTTGCTGTGTCAACTAAAGAAGTACTTACTCGGAAACGATGTAATTTCCCTGCAGTGGAGAGTCTGGTTTGCAGCTGGCCCAAATGAGAGGGGACTCATTTTCCTAGACAGCTCTGGAAAGTGTGGCCAAATGAGGTTTTTGTGCTGGGAAACTGCTTTACCACAAAAGAAAAACGGCCAAAACAAAAACCCAACAATAGTTTAAATGTTGAAAATTTAGAAGGCGTGTGTAGGGCTTTTATTTTTCCTTTTGTTTGGTCTTTTTTGGTGTAAATAAGGACACTGTTTTAAGCCCATTTAATGGATCTTCCTCTCTCTGTAGGAGTAAGTATGATGCTAATCGATCTCTGGCAGATTAGGCAGGTGCCCGAGGAGGAAGTGAGGGCACGGCACGCACAACCTGATCCCTGAGCAGGTGCCGGGTTATAGAAATGAGTGCCTTTAAGACAGGTCAGAACATTCTCAGGAATTAAAGTCTGCTACAGCGATTTTAGGAGGGATGAATTTATTATATTTTTACGCTTGAGAGTTTTCTGGGACTGTCTAGATGCACTTTTACAGATCAGCAAAAGTTTCAGTGGTTTCATCCTGGCTTTTCTCCAAAACTGTGGCTACAACCAGAAGGATTCTGCTCTGCTCCAGGGTTCTACCTCTGTCACCAGACAACTGTGGTGGATGGGCTGTGATGAGGGAGTGGAAAAGCAAAGCCAATGGCCAGTGTCTGTTTGGATCCCAGGCTATGATTAAAGATTGCTTGGGAGAAGCCACATGATCCCTTCACTCCCGCTGCCAGAGAACCATGTTTATCCCTGGCCTCTAAAAAGAGCTCTGGCGCTGTGGTCTTGCAGTTCCCAGCTGTATGAGACAGGCTCTGAGGAGTCAGAAAAATGGAGAAAGCCTGGGAATAGATGTCAAAGGTGATCAGGTATGTGGAAAAGCTTCTAAGGAAGAAGAGAGTAAAGAGAGTAGGGTTATCTATCACAGAAGAAATCTCGAGGGATGAGCTAGAACATGTGAGGTAGTGGGTGGCAAAGGGAGTGGTGAATGGGCTGCTTGCTGCGTCCCCTGAAGTCCACAAACAGGATGCACAGGTGAGACCAGCGAGGTGTAGGTTCAGCTTAAGTGAAAGGGACTGCTCTTGGTGCAAGAGCTGCTTGCAGTGTGGGACCCCTGCACAAGTCCTTGCTTTGGGGAATGCAAGAAATCTATGCAAGTTCAAAATGTAAATGGAATGATGTAAAGAAAAAAAAAGCCTTTTGTGACAATACCAACCTCTCTCTCAGAACAATGTGTTCACACTAGCTAATGGATAGGGAAATGTCCTGGAGGACTTCCACCCTGTCATCTTCTTCACTTCTTCTGTGAAGTTTGCCTGCCATCAGAGCAGGATGTTCTTGGACAGAAGGACCTTTGCTTTGACCTGTGGCTGCCATTCGTCCGTGGTTTTGAATGGATTCCTAGAGTGCCCACGGCTGTGTTTGCTGCTGTTTACAGGAACACCTTGCTTCAAGACAGCAGATGGTGGAGGAAAGCAAAAGGGAAAGGAGAGCAGTTGCAACAAAACAATGCAATGTTCCCTTTTTTCATTGTTGTTTAGGGTTTTTTTTGTGAATCAGTGCTTTACTTCTTGGGCATTTCTGAACAGTGTTGATGTCCCACTTTGTCTGTGGGACATCTGTGTAGGAGTACAGCGTGCTGCAGCACTCCATGCTCATTTCCCAAAAGGAGGAGAATGAAGCTGCAGCACCTAACTAACCAGAGCACCACCCATAGCGCTGGAGCCTCCCACATCACCCCACAACGTGTGGAATCCTTTGAAATAACCACTCCTAGCTGCAGCTTTTCCTTTGATGAGCGTTTCATCAGAGCCATCCAGCTGGCTGCAGAGCTGCCTAACACCTCACGCCTTCTGCAGCCCAACTGGCAGGGTCTTTTTATCGTTCCCCGCTTTGCTTTGGCGACAAACGACGCTCCGAAAAAGTTCTTAGTGACAGCGACACGCCGTTCGTCTCCACTCGTCGGTAGGGCGGGAGCTTCCAAATGTTACCGCTCTGTTTGTATTACTAATTAGTGCCGCCCTCGGTCCTCTTTCTCCCCGTCCCCCGGAGGCTGTACCGTGCTGCGGCGCTCACCTGGCGGCCGCTGTCCGAGCACATGCGTTGCGGTGCGGCTCGGCCCCGGGCGCAGGAGGTGGCCCCGGGAGGGCGGGCGGAGCGCTGCGCCCTTCCCCACCGCCCCGCGCTCCCGTTCGGCCCCGGTATCGAATTACAGCAAAACTACACCCTCGCAGCACCCCGATTTACATACAAATAGCTCGAGTGCCTGCATTTATGTCACCAGTCAAGGGGCTTGCCAAGGGAGGCTGTAATCCAATCAGCAGAAGCTTTAAAGGGATGTCTGCAGAGTGATTAAAAAGGGATTTTTTTTATTTTTTATTTTTTTTTTAAACCGCAGTCATTACTTTTCGTTTTGTTTCATGTTGGAAAAGAAGTTTGATCCGAATCGAGAGGACAAAGATGCACGTGTCTTAAAATACATACGAAGAGATCAGGATGTTAAGAAGATCTCGGTTGTTGTGTGGAAAGCGAATATGACCCCCAGGGATTAGATTGCTGGTGCTGGTTTGGAGATTAACTCTAAATCACTGCTTAAGGACTAATAGGACTAATAGGAATTCTTGGAAACACCAGGGAAAAACCTTATAGACCAGGCTGGTGGAAATGGCTTTCCAAAACAGTAAGAACTTTTAAAGTTTAACTTAATCTGTAATGTTTGTGTTTATGTTTGTGTTTTTCTAACGTTTTGTGGTACGCGATGGCTACTTTAGCTTGGAAACTGTTGCTTAAAATAAGCGTTGTTGTCGGGTTGGAGAGGCAAAAGTTGGTGTGTTTGTTTGCCGTTCGCGGAGCAGTGGCCGAAGTATTTTTAGACCTGATTGTTGGTTTGAAGCAGCGCTCGCGGTGGTTTCCTGAGAGAAGTGAATGGAAAGTCGCGTAGTGCCGTGAATGGAACTGGGGACGGACGGGGAGTAACAGAGCCGGAGCTTTGCGAACCCGCTGTGAAAAGTTTTCTGTTGGGCAATTGTACACGCCTGAGCTGCATTCACAACAAAGGGAGAGTGCGAGCGTAGGCAAATAACGAACTGCAGGAAGCTCTCCGCTCCGTGTTGCAAAGGGAACGGGGAAAACCTCTTTCCACCGCAGAAGGCATATTTTGGACTTGCTGTGTCAATGCAAGAATGTAGTTTCTGCATGATGTAATGGTATGCAAATGCACCCAGGGAGAAGGAGCTGCTCCATTAACCCTTTGCGGCATCCGCCCTCCTCCCCCAAGACTTAACTTTCTTACCTCTGTTTTTCTAAAGCTTTTCTCAGCTGATGCCCCGTACTCTGGTGTCTGGCAGTTTGAGTTCGGCTGGCGGCGGTGCTTGTGTGAACGTGGGCTGTCTGATGTTGGCGTGCTGGGAGGGCCTGCTGGGTTAAGGCTTTGTTCTGCTCCCATGGGTGGATGTCTTGCTGTGCCAAGCAGAGACTGGGTACAGTGCTCGTCTCACCTGGGCAACTTGAGCCAGGGCTGGGGAGCACTTAGTAAAGTAAAAAATAATAATAAAAAAATAAATAAATAAGAAAATAGAAGTTCCTTCTTGCATTCAAACTTGGAAAAGTTACTGAGAAGTACCAAGGGCGGAGGGTAGGCCTCTTCAGCTGCTCAGCATCCGTTCACATTCCTGCACAGTTCAGTACTGACGGATGGGCAGGCAGGGCTTCACAGCTGGTTTCTTAGAGTGTCCAGGGACCCAATTTTGTCATCTCAGGCTTATTGGTAAGGAAAGTAAAAGTGAGTGGGACGGTTCAAAGTACAGAAGATCCCTTTGCTTGCTTAAGCAACTGGGCAAAAGTCAACCCTTGTATAACTTTATTGGATTTATGTCAACGCGCAGATTTGTCTCTTACGCTTGCCCCCAATAAAATTATTTTCTCAGGCCCATTCAGAGGGCGAATAATTGACAGAAGGAGCCTTAGGGAAAGTGGGCTTGATGGGATTGCTTACTTGCTGGCAAGCAGAGGAGGGTGTTATAAATTAGTAAGCTCACAAACATTTATGAGACAAGCAGCTGCTGATTTCAGCTTGGCTTTTCTTCTGGCAGGTGAGGATGCAATGACAGGTGACACGGACAAATATCTCGGACCCCAGGATCTAAAAGAGTTGGGCGATGATTCTTTGCCTGCTGAAGGCTACATGGGCTTTAGTCTGGGAGCCCGCTCTGCCAGGTATTGTATTTGCTGTTTCTTATGTTTGTGTGTCACCACAGTTACAAGTTTTTACCAATCAAGCACTCTTTTTCACACAAAACTAGAGTCTGTTTTGAAATGAAGCAGATGGGGTATATTTCCATGTTATGATAATACCGTGCCTTCAAAGCATATGCTCATTGCTGTTTAATTTCATAATCTTTATTCATGTTGGCTTCTTATGGCAATGATACAGAAAACGAATTTCATTTTTTTCTGGTATCTATTCGTTCTCTGAGCACCCCCAAGGCCTTTCCCTGAGTTTCCTACTAGTCTAGAAACTGATCTAGCACTACTGCCAATACTTGAGTTCTTCTCACTAGTGACCCTCAGACTGGTGCTCATGTTTGAGTATTCCTTAATGGACTGATTTAGCCAAAGAATGTAAATACCAGAAAAATTGAATTAAATCATTTTGCTGTTTTGGTGCATTTATTTCTTTAAAGGTGCCAGTGAATAAGCAGAGAGATAGTCAATGTTAAAGAAAGTTGGTCCCAATATTTAATGAAATATAAGGGGAAGTGAACCCTAAATTTCATGTCAGGTTTCTTTTGACTAGAAACAGATACTGTGCTGCATAAAACAGGTCAGAGTTTCCATGAACCGGATAAAACATTGTATAGTTAACATAACGTCTGACCATGGTTGATTCAAACCCACATGTTTGTAGATCAACATTTTAGGTTTCTTCTTTGAATCTTGCTAAAGCCTGCACTATGCATTGCTCAAAACGAGTAAAGCTGTATGAAGGGAGATTACTTCCTTAGCCATGGATTTGCAGTGTGTTTACTGACAGTTGGATTGTACCAAAGCTAATAATTAAACCTCATATGCTGGAGCCCTGAGGACTTTTTCCTGTACTGTAGTTTAAAGATCTGCTTTAAAAAGTGAGTTCATTGTCTAACAGTGAAAGGTAACTCCCATAAGGTAAAGCCTGGATGTCTGCTCCTCAAATCTTGTTTGTTATGGTTACATTAGAAATGCAAGCATGCCTTGCAAATTTGCTCTTTAGTAATACCCAGCCATGTTTTGCTTCACTTCCAATTTTTAGGTAAGTTAATAAGAATTTTTGTGATAACACATTCACAGAGAATGCCAGAATGCTTTTAAATAGTTCATCAGCTGGAACTGAAAGGGAGAATCTGATGTCTTTGTACAGTTAATTAGCAAAGCTGATGTGCTGCTTTTAAACATGAGCTGGCATGAACAAGGTCATCAGACAGCACTATCTGATGTGGTCAGTTCAGAAGGGATGGAGAATGTGAGGCCTGTGTACAGAGCTGGGCGCTCTGCTTTACAGGGCACCTCATGCTGCTCATCCTGCAGAGGTCTAAATTCTCACTTTGCAAATGGAAAAGCAGAACTTCATAGTCAAAATCTGTTAGATAAACCTGAGAGTTTTATTTGAGAGAAACTCCATGCTTCTGATTTTAGCAGTGCCATTATTATTTGTTGCTGCGTAACTCATGTTTTACATTGCACACATGTTATGCTCAGAGGAGACAAATACAGTGCTTTTTTTTGTTTGGTAAAAAGTATTCTGAGAGTATATCTTATTACTGATTCTGAGTGTAACATTAAGAAATAAACACATTAAATATATAAGCCATCCAGCCATAACATCTTGCTTTTCCCGTCTGATTCTTTGCTTTCTATTTCTCCTGTTTCTTTTCCACTGTAAATTGCTTTAGTCCAAAAGTCAGGTAAGAAGGCATGGCATCGTGTTACATCCTTCTGCTGCTGCCATTGCTCATCTTCATTTTATTCAGCATTAGAAAATGACATGCTTTTCTTTTGGGGAAGGGGGTAGAGGGTGGGAAGGGTTTGCTCAGCCTTAGAGAATATCCATTTGTTGTTCTAACAAATATAACTTGATTTCTTTATACCCTTTGTCATGTGAGAGTTTGCATAACATATGCCTACAGAATGTAATAAAGATCCCAGTTCTGCTTCCAGCACAAGGAGAAGTGTGTGCCAAGGACTAGAAAAGTTCTATTAACAACTACCAAGTGCATGAAACAAGTTGTAGAGTTTTGAGTCTGAACATTGTTGCTAGTTCAAAAGTGTAACATGTTGTTGGATGTTGCTTTTTATTAATTCACGTTTTATACTACTTTATTTTTCGTCACGTAGTGAGCATGTCTAGGCCTGCAGCATGTCTTTAGCGCATACCATAATGTATCTTCCAGGGCTAAGTGTAACACACTTCAACGTTGATTTAATTGCAACATATCCAGAGCGATCATTCTTCATTTCTGAATAACCTAACGTGCACAAAACAATTCCCAAGATATTGGAATCTGTTTTTAATCATTATGAAATACTTTTTTAAAGTTTATTTCAAATTTCTCTCTCTTTTTATTTTTTCCTAAGTGAATAACTAGAGTGTTTACAACAAAGTCAAAAGTGGTTCAGCCACAAAGAGAGAAAACCACCACATAAAACTTGCATTTAGTTGAACCTGACTCAGCAATCTGGGCCATGTGGGCAGGCACTATAATCTCCCCACAGATCCCCTAGGACCTGCACTTATGGGTCTCCATGCTGGATTAGGGCTTGAAGGCATTTGTCAAAATTCATCTAAATACTCAAATATACTTTTCTGGATTTATTCTTAAGCCATAGATTTGCTACCAAAGCAGTAAACATCTGTTTCAATTTTGTTTATGTATATTTTAGGGAAGTAAATATTTAAATACAGTTAAGTACTTACTACTCCATTTTCCCCTTGTATTTATTTCATATAATATGTGTATTTTTCCATCTATCCCTGGAAGTTGCATGTATTAATTTATTTTTATTTTTTGTTCATCTCATTGTCATCTTCACTTTCTATGATAAATGGTAAATACAACAGCCTCCGCTCCTTCAGTTCGGATAGGTCCTACACGCTGAACAGGAGTTCTTATGCCCGAGACAGCATGATGATTGAAGAGCTGCTGGTACCAGCGAAGGATCAGGTATGTGCTGCCCCTCTGGCACCAGGTGTTTGTGCTCTGTGTTTGTAGAGGAATGATAATATCCAGCCCTCAGCTGTGCTTGCTGTGTCTATCACTACTCCTTTAACTGTTGAAAAATGAAAAGTTCTGAAAGAAAGAAATCATGGGTTTGCCATGTTGTGGCTTTGATTTTTGCATCGGTGATAGTATCTGCGAGATTAATTTTACATGTATTTTCAGTGCCTTGCTAAGCTGAGAGGAAATGTATTTTACACTAAACAACCTTTGTCTGCACCGTAGAGACTAGGAGTTGGATCTTGCCAATTCTGTCTGTATGGAGAAGACTCCAACCAGTGTCCTTGTTTTTCCACCCTTGGGAAAAATTTGGCCTTGCAATGATTAAGCTATTATGCACTAACCAGTTTGTGTCTCTTCCAAACGTTTATGCAATGACTAATAAAAGAAACACAGAATCTTTTGACCTGATTACAGCCTGGGAAAGTATTTTGAAAGGGTAATGCTGGAGGTGATAGGCTGCTGTGAGCTTTGTTTTTGTGAGCTCCTCAGCATTTGGTGGACTTGCGTCAGACTTTAAAATTCACTTGTCTTACTCACAAGTTTCTTTATCGTAGAAGCCAGAAATCTGCTAGGAAGCTGAATAGAAACCCACAGAAAAGTCTTTACTTAGGAGTTAAAGGACTGTGGAGTAGAACTATTAGGTCCTAGAGGAGCATTAGATAGATTGCAATGGAACAGTTTTTCTGCTAGTAATGTTGCAGGTATTCCATTCAGCAGCAGCAGGTATTCCTACACAGGGGTTTATAGATATAAGAATGTTTTCACAGGAGAAAGGATCCATGGGGTGACACTCCAGCTTTTTAAATCTTTCTTGTATTAGTTCCAGTGTAGTGTAAATTACCCAGTTTTACTACAGTTTTGCACAGTTTCTTTAGTATTCTGACAATGGTATAAATTCTGTTGTCTCTTCAGCAATTAAATGTGCATGTCACTCCAAAGTTAATGCCTTCTATTTATTCCCATGGAACCTACAACCTCTACAAAGAACACAATAACACTCTTTGATAGAACGACTTTTTTTTGATATAGCAAATTCCCAGCTACAAAATGCTGTTTTTCATTGTAATTACCACCATTACCTATGCATATTTGCAAGCGATGATGCCACACATGTAAAAATCTGCACCAGTGGAGGTGAGCAACTGTTTTACAGTTGCTACAATGGCATCATTGCTAAAATATGGCCCTTGCAGCCCATCTTTCATGGACCCAAACAGATGACAATCACAAGGCACCGAATCTGAACTATATGGTGGGTTTGATGGGACAGTCCAGCCAAGATTGGCAATACGCTCCATAGTTTTCAATCTGTGATGGGTCCTGGTGTTCTCATGCTGCAAGAGAGAGGTTGTCTTTTTCTCCAGCCTGACTCTGAAAGTTCAAGCCCTCAGCCTTAGTCATTGCTGCGATATAATGGTCAGAGTTGATGGTTTGTCCAGGATCCAGGAAACCCAGAAGGATCACCTGTTTCCTATTGCAAAAGACAGTGAACATCACTCGCTGAGAGCTGCTTCCTGATCTTTTCCTTTAGTGGGAAATTCATATTTTGCCACTCTGTGGATTGCTGTTTTGAGTACAGCTTGTAGTGTTGACACTGCATCTTGTCACCAATTATGTGGTCCAGGCAGCTGCCGTCTTTAGACTCATATTGGTTGAATGAGTCTTGACAAACTTGCATATGCTGTTCTTTCTGTTCACATTCATGGGACTCACCTGGCACAAGCTTTGCAATATTCCAGTGTTGTCACCATCATTTCCAGTGCGTAGAAGCTGATATACAGCTCTGTATGCAGTTCTTTGGTTGTAATCCACTGATCTGTGCACGTGAGCTGACTGAGACACTCCTTGTTTTGTGATGTGACAGCTGTGCGTGGTCATTTGGAATATAGCTTGTCTTTCACGTTACTGTCACAACTGCTGAAATGCACCATTCGCCGCCTCACAGGGCTCACATGCACTGTTTGGTCTCTATAAATGTTCAGGAAGCATCAATGAATGTGAACGTGCTGTTTTCGCCATTTTTTCACATGGGGGAATTTAATTCCATACCTTTGCTTCATATACGTTTTGAGTCAGATGGCTGCCTCTCTACTGCCATCTGTCACACAGCAATAAAATGTAACAGAATATTGGTGGGAAGGTTCAACCTCTACTACTACCCTACCAACATCTGCCTCTGATGTCATGGGCCGGCATAATACAGTAGGAGGCATGAATGTGAGCCCTTGTATATTATTAGTTTGTTACTTCCAAATGAAGTGCCATAAACTTCCAATAACCTTGACCCACAACAGCCAGCTCAGTAATAGTATTTCAGGTCTGAGAACCTTAAATTCCTTTGACAATTCCTTCTTCTGAGCCTTCATTAAATCTTCCTGGTGTGATGGACATAACATAGGAGAGGAAAGCCTTCTCTCCAGTCTGGGAACAAGTATTGTTTTAAGATTCTGATCATTCTTGTGATTACCATCTAAGTTGATGGTATTGATAGCAGTTAGGGTACATTTAATCAAATAACAAGATTTAAAAGCAGCACTATGCTAAGTAACACCTACAGAACATTGTTCAGAGTATGTATTGTTAACCTGCTTTTATTACAAAGTACTACTAGACAATGAAGAATGACTTACCTATTCATGTAGAGGTTGCAGCAACACCCCATTGCATACAGAAGCTCAACTTAGAGCAAATGTCATATTCTGTACAAGCTTATGGACCTCCATGCTTTCTGGAGGATCTCTTGCAGTGGTGCTTCTTCACTTAAAAGTATTAATGCTGAGCAATAGAGTTCAGGCTGTTTTCTTTCATCTGTAGTCTTCATATTTTTGTAATTCTGGTTTTTTGCCAGCAGTGGTTGTGCAATTATTGCAGTTCAACTCCGGTCCAAATCTGTCAAAATGAAGTCAGCCTGGATGTCTGTCTTAGTGGTCTAATTTTGCATGTTATTTTAGCCTTAATTTTCTAGACAAACTTCAAGTTTCTTGTATCCAGGAGGAAAACAGGAAATGATGAAGGTAATAGTAAGAACAATGTCACTCCTACTTCTAGGCTGTCTCAAGGGGATTTTTAAAACAACAGTAAAACAGTGAATTATTTTCTTGAGAAAGGGGGACACTGTGAACATTTTCTATGCCATGGCTTTTGCCATCCTTGAAGACTTGACGAAAAAAAAAAAGTCAGTCCTTTGGAATTTGCTTGTTCTTCAAAAAAGTTGTGATCCCAAACGTATACCGATGGAAGATGGATAAATTTTATGATGCTTTGGCTGAAGTGGGAAGAGTGCATCTGGGAGAGGGAGAACACTCCCACCTCTGTCCTTCCCATCTCTCCTTCTGCACATTACTGGGTTTCTAAGTAATCCTTGCTTTGACAGGAAAAAGGAAGAAAAAGAATCATGTCCATGAATGTCACGGGAACAAAGTTTATTGTGGGTCAAAACCCTTATCTTAAAAGACCAACTGGAAGCTCATACATGTTAGTGCTGTGTTCTGGGGTTATTTCACAACTTCGAAGGAGTAGTGAACCATTACTTATTTGTGTAAATGGCTTCTGTTGTAAAAGATGTAGATATCTGCAGTTCATTACAGCAGCGCTCTTGGAGTGAAGGGAATTAATGTTACCATAAATAACAGGGTATTAAAGATGAGCAACCATCAACTTGCTGATAAGGTGGAATCAGAAGATCCCATGACTGCTTCTTCACTAGACCACTGGGAAACTTGGAAGTTTAGGAAGAGTGAAATGAGGAAGACTTAAGGCTGTACTTTGCTGATACTGGCTGCTAGCATGTGAGGTGTTGGGTGTTTGAGAGGATTTTGTAAGAACTGCCAAAGAAGTCAAGACAATCTTCATTGTTTGCACTTGGTTCTTTATTGCTGACTCTTTTCAACAGGGAAGGCTGAGTCCAGGCCATACTGTGCCTCATAACCTGGCTAGAGCAAAGTTAATAATTTGTGTGTCCCAGTGCGTTACCATGGATGCAGTAATTCAGACCAAATCTGAGCGATGTTCCCTGTGGAATAATGTACATCAGCCACAGGCAGGATGAATCAGGCTGTCCATTGCATAGCAGCTTGCTGAATCTCTTCTGTCTGGATAAATTCATCTGGGAGGAAGCATAAATTCTTCCATTTGCTGAACTCTGACATTACACAGCCTGGATATTCAGTTATGCAACCAACAGGATCCTTGACAACAGAACAGTCAGCATTTTAATACATGCATTTGCATCTGACAAATACATGCCCCCTACCAATGCGTTTTTAATCACCCTCATTCCACGTAGGGAATGCTCTGTCCTGACCAAACCCAGGACAAATCCTGCAGTTTGGTATCACAGATGATGTACTGTCTTCTGGACTGCTCTTTCTGCAGCTTGCACTGGAAGATTTCTTTGCCTGCCTGGAAAACCTGACACCTCAGCAGGTTGACGGAATGAGATCAGCAGATGTGTGCTGTGTGTAAGATGCATTTGTCCAGCCATTAGCTTTTATTAGTCTGTTTCTCTGCCAGAATTATTGGCTGCAGTTTTTGTGCTTTTGCTGGCTGTAAATATGCCCCAAAGATTTGCTCGAATGCACTTTGTCAGAAAGGAATGCACCAAAGAAGGTCACCTCATATACAGACAGAATAGGAATAGGGCAAGGAGCCCTGTGTGTACATGCAAGTAAACTTATGGCTAAACTTAGATGAGTACAGCAGCATCTCTGTTTACCTTAGATTGTTTTAGAGAGGTGGTGTTTCCTTGGAAATCACATGGCTCTACATTGCTGATGGAACTGGCATTTTTCATCTGTTACAGCAAATGCAATCCCATGTTTTCTGTGTGTGCCTTTGTGTGTCTGGACCTCAGTGCAGTGACAGTTATAGCTCAGTGGACATCTGTATGACAAACACTAAATAATTTGTCCTCCTTTTTAATGCATATCTTACAAAATCTATGTAGTGTCCTATTTTTGATTTACATTTGTTTATCTAAATATTTACATGTTCTGATGCCACATGTGGATCCTGCTCTGTTTGGTGTCAGAAAGTAATTGTGTACTTGGTATGAGCTTATAAAATGTTAGGTCACTTGGAACAGTAGAAATCCACAGTGGTGGCTTTTCTGTCTAAACTACAGGCTCTTCAAGACATGTGGAAGAGTCCCCTGTGTTCTAGTGGAAGGAGTTATAAAGCTGTCTTCATTAAACTGAATTACAATACATTTTTCAAAGCGGTGCTAATTAAATTCAGCACCGTTCTTTAATCACCATTGTTTTTAAATGGCATTCATTTTAACCGTTATGTCTGTTGGTGTATTTAGTGCTTGATCTGCGCCACATTTAGCAGTGTGTTTGCCTGTTACTGTTTGTGCTTGAACCATCAGGCCTCAAGTGCGTATCTCACAGCACAAAGACTGGTGGAAGATCCTAATAAAAGAGCTTGACCTAGTTTTATTGGCATAACGTCTAATGATGGTTCCATTTCATATTGCCCTGGAAATACAGCCTAACAGTACTTACAGACAGGATTTATTTAATTTCCTAAGGGAAAAAAAAAAGGGGGTGGTGGAGGGGATGAAACAAGACAATATGTATATATTTGCCTCAGATATTTGCTATACAGATAAGATTTACAGAGTGAGACCTTGTTGCAGGGCATGGGGAGCCTGCGTGTGCGTGCACATGTCTACAGCCAGCAGTCAGAACCAAATTAAGCCTCAGTGTCAGTCAGATGGGACAGTTTAATTAGAGCGCTGGTGTGCCAGCGCTGCACAGGGTTATAACTATTTTTATACAGATGAGTAGGGATGGTGGCACTCCAGAATTGTGCCTGTGTTAGTTGTATGGATAGAAGTTCTGCTTGAATAAGGACTGTAGTATTTTTTCAATCTTCTTTAGCTTTGTGTGTGTAAATAGAGATTGAGGAGAGTTGTACAAGTAACTGAAGGAACTGGTGAGAGCTGGCAAAAGAAATTTTGAAAAGAAGTTTGCAGACATGAGATAAATTTATCTCTGGGTTCCATATTTCTATTCAGGGGTTTCTAGTAATGTAACACCTAGGAAATCGGCTATATGGAAAGGGGACAGATCTAAATGTAAGGAAATTATATTAACAAGCTTGTATTTAAGGTGTTTTCACATCTTAACTTTGTTTTCTGTTTTTTAAGCACCTGACGTTTCAGAGGGAGTTTGATTCTGATTCTCTCAGACACTACAGCTGGGCAGCAGACACCTTGGACAATGTTAACCTTGTTTCAAGTCCCATCCATTCTGGGTAGGTAACTTAACAGATTTCCTTTATTTTTAAAAGTGGAAATATATTAACTGAAGAATATAGTATTCTGTGATGGCTGTTGACATGCCTGTTCCTGCTCCAGTTGAAGCCAGTGGCAAAATTCACACTGACTTCAGTGTGGGTACTTAATAACAGGACTCAGGCTAAATTGTTGCTTATCAAACCAAAACCTTGCTTCTACTTTTATTTTCTGAATGCCAAAAACATTGTAATCCCACAGGCTTCTCTTTAATAGTTGTGTTTTGCTTTTTCTGTTGCTTATGCTTTTAAGTGTCATAAGGTGATTTTGTTTGAATTGTATTAAATTTTTTGAAACATGCAGTCGTAGTTTTAATGCCTTTTGTTCTTTCATTCAGGATGAATGAGGGGCTTTAATTTCATATTGTCATATTTTGTTTATGCTGAATTCTGTCTGTTCTCCAAGATACATGGTTTGACTTCACTCAGGAATCATCACTGTGCTGACAGTGCTTCTTGGCAGTAGCATGTAAACCTGATGAAATGCAACAGGAGTAATTTTTGAATGCACATTATAAAAATTTACAAATAAATATGTAGCTGAATATAATATTGCATATAAGATTGACCTGTATAAATCTTGATTGTATAATTTTCAAGATCAGAGCATAAAATTTCATATCTTTTTAATTTACTTCCCCACTTTGTGACTAATTACATTCTTAAAATGAAAATGTCACTGGCACAAAACAAACTATTTCAGTTCCAAGGTAGCAGCAAGCTGAATACAACTATGAAATGGTGGGGTTGGAGGTCTTGATTTAATAAAGCACTGTGTATGTTCAGTGCTAGAATTGAACTCTTATTAGCTTCATAATGAAAAGCTGAAGTCTGTTAATACTTGGATATGGATATGATACCAAAGGACTTCAGAGAGGACTTCAGGCCATCCATTCATATTATGGCGGGATAAAATGTGAGCAACTCATTCCTGAAATATGGTCAATTTCTTTGTGCTCACTTAAGATCTATAGTCTTCCAGCTTCTTTGTTTCACTGTCCATTGTTAGAATATTTCTTTCCTCGATATTCAATTTAAAGTCTCTTAGTTACCAGTTAAACCTGTTTCTTGTCTTATCCCTGGTAGTCACAGAGCACAGTATCTTAGTAGTATCCTTACAGTATTTCATACTGTGGAAGATAGGTTCTCTTTTGTGAATTATAATATCCCAGGTCTTGCTAGGTGGTGCTTCCTACACACCACCAGATTCTTGCAGCTGTCCCCTGCCCTTCTCCTTTTTGAGGATCGATTGTTTCTAAGCCAGTTTGGGCACCAAGCTCCCGAAAAGTCATGAGTACTGACTAGGACAGGATTACTAACGCTGCAGACTCACACCTGGCACACTTAGGACTAAGGAATCCCACAGACTTAGCATTTTGGTAATTGTGGCTTCTGTTGGAGGACATTTGACCTGCAAGCATTTCTTAGTTCTCTTCTGAAGTTGTGCGATCTAGGTATTTTTTTACTATGTTTTGTGCATATGTGTTTGGTTTATTCTATTTGCACTTACCTTGACTGTATTTTAGCTTGTTGGTATTGGAAGCCATTTTAGCAAGATAGCTTTTAATTCTGATTCTCTTTCAGACCTTTCTGTCCAGTGCTCAAATGATGAATGAAGACATTAGCTTAGTACATGGCCCAGGCCCAGGACAGTGCAGTGAAATCCCTGCATGAATTTTCCTTTCAGTTTGACAGGAAAACACAGAGAGTAGCTCTTTTGAGGCTGTTTCTTAAGTGTTTGTGCACTTATGTATACTGTGCTTTGTATGCTTACTGAAGTACAAATACAGAATTTCCATGCATCCACAGGATAAGTGCCTTGTAAAAGAAGGTAGTTGATTCAGTTTTTTTATGTATGTTACTCTTGCAACAAATATTTTGGCTTTTTCTTGTTTTGAGAGTTGATGGTAGCTGAGTTCTAATCACTGTATTATCCCTATACATTGGTTGTCATTGTCCCAGCAAATGGATTGTTGGAGAATTTACTCCTGTATATTTGCAGATATTTGCAGTAGTTAATGTTAGAGTGATGACCTAAAATTTTCTGGCTCCTCTTCTTCCTGGTGCAAAATAGGGCTGATGTTTGCCTTCTGCTGGTCTTCTGGGACCACTTTGTTCAGTGTGCTCATGAATGCTCCCAGCCCTCCAAAACATACATCCTGTGGACATTGGATCTTTTATGTTAACTACTCGAGAGTCCATACTAATGCCTACAGCTAGGGTTGCTGTTGGAGGGGAAGGCCTGCAGACCTGCAGCCGTGCAGCAAACTGTGGGGCTGCAGAGGAGAAAGGAGATGGTAAGGGAGAGAATCCAAACACCAAAACACTTGCCACCAGGTGTGGCTTTTCTGACCTGCCACATCTTATGGATAAAGTCCATCTGAAATGATACTGTGACTCAGTTCCTTTCTTAGTAAAAAAAAAACAAAACCTCATTGCTTGTTTTCCATTATGATCTCCTATAATAATATGATACTGTTTGGTTTTCCCCATTATCTTCATCTAGGGGCATTCAGCAGATGTTCATCTTGCGTCTTCCAGTGCCTTGTCATTTCTGAGAGGCATTAGAACATGAGTTCACTTTTCTGAAAAGCCACTCCTTTCCTGCTTAGTCCCCTCACCTGGTCCCTGCTTGTTCTGTGGCCACAGGCAGAAATGTGACAGCTGGCTCCCCAGCTGCCAGCAGCCCTCGGGGTTGGGGTCACCCTGTGGCCAGAGCCTGACCTCACTGCCCTCCACATTCCTCATTCTCCTGAGCCTGCAGCGTGCCATAGTGGGGCCACCCCTCTGCAGCCTGCTGCCTCAGCTTGCTCCTTTCCCTTTGCACCTGCTGCCAAAAGTGAGCACCGATGTTTCTTCCCATTTCTAAACTCAGGCAGAAGGGGAATTTGGGGCAGCAGGTTTTGTATATCCAGCAGTGTATCAGTGAAGGGAAGAGAGAAGGAAATGCTGGCAGTAATTTTGACTCTTCTGGTTTTTCCTTTTTTTAAGCCAAGACAGTGTTTAATGTTTTTCTTTCTGGGTGCAGGTAAGTTGTTTTGCCAGCATCTTTTGAACAGAGTCCATTGTAAATAGGACATAAAAATATACTGTGAATTGTGAGGCCTCTGGAAGGGTAGATCCCCTTCACCTTGGTGACCTCCAGCTCTCAGATGTGAGCCATCTTGTGACCTTCTCCCAGTCAAAATGTGGCTGTGCTCTCTTCTTATTGCCCTTTTAAATTCCTTGATTTCCTGAGCCCAAAGAAAGAAATGAATGTGTCACTCTCTCCCGTACTGAGAAACTCAGAAATGCATGATCCAGTCTTGCAAAGTGTCATTTTCAAGTTAATTATTCCAACCTTGGGTACAACGAGAATTCATTTTTGAAAGCAGTGTCACAAACGGCAAAGGTTGATATTCCCTTCAGATGTCTGACATACATATTTTATTCACTATACTTTGGAAAATAAGCCGCTATAGAAAAGCACAATAATGGATTTTACATCGCACTGTGCAGCTTGTTTGGGGAATCAACGAAGTTCTGTTGACCTGAGTAAATCTCAAGTGCCCTTCAGTGTTCCGTGAACTTCTGTGTTTCTCAGAGAAGTTACAGACTTGTGCTGACCAGTGAAATGAACGTTTCCCTTCAGACAGTTGTTTCTTTTTTTCCATGAGTGATGTTTTTATGTCATGGTTTGTGATATGCAAAGCAAAAGCCAAATCGTTTCTAAAGCTGAACTTCAAACATGTTACTTTCATTATTTTTTTCTGATTGATACTTTTCCTTTGCGCTTATTATTGATATTTTCTGTTGCTTGCCTCTAATTATCTTATATTAATTTTTCCCATTTGCTTTCTAAATTATTTTGCAGCTATTCCTCTCCACTTCCCCAGTATGATTCAAGGTGATAACTCTGTGCTTTCTGTGAATCCTCATTTCTTTTTTTCAAACTTGTTTCCCACAGTCAGAGTGTATGTAGATGTTTGTAGTGCATCCGCCCTCATCCTCATCCCTTCCATGTATTCAAGTAGAAATGCTCACCGGCATTTAGCATTTGTGTCTAGAGATCATACTGTAGTTTCCATTATTAGCACAGCATTAATGTAGGTAAGCATCGACTACTAATCTTTGTGATAGAAAGTGCATGAAATACTGTTTAGAATTATTGCTATTGTTTGAAATGACAAAAATACTAATCAGGGAACTAAACAGAGAATTACCACAGTCTTGACAGTAATTTTACATGGGATCAGTGCACACAAAGTCCAAACTGATAAGGGTTTTATCTTCATTGAAGGCTGTAGTGTATCATAGACACCTTCAATGGCTGTAGGAGGGCTGGCTCCTTTGCTGGGGAGTGGGCTTGTGCCTGGGCTGAGCCCCAGGCTGGGCAGTGTAAGTGCCTGCTATCAAACCCTGCCCACCTATCCCTGAACAACCTTGAAATCCATAACCTGAATAAATACACCTGGGAACTCTGGGTCCAAGTTTTATAGGTATGTCTAACTTCTATTGATTTTTGTATAATGTAAGTCAGTTGATTTAGGTGTCTATATTTTTGAAAATCCATGGTTACATACTTATATCTTTTAAACCGTATGGATGCAGGGGAGTCATATGAGTGGAAGCTCTGGCATTTTTGCATGAGATGAAAAGCTTTTGTATTAATTATGAGCTGACTTAACATGCCAGTAATCACGTAGACGATAGGCAGCTCTCCAAGGCTCTGCCTTTACTAAGCCATCAGGCCAAGCTCCCCGGAGGTCCCACCTCACTCTGTACTCCAACCAGATGTGCCCCTCAGCACAGCTGCCACGGCCACCCTGAAGGGATGCTCCAGCCTCTTGCTCTGTGCTTCCCTCTTGACAGAAGTGGTTCTCTCTTTCTGCAGACCAAAGCCAAGTGCATTTCTAAAAAGCACAACTGTAACAGATTCCTCTCAGTGTTTTCCCATTTGTGACCAAGGGCTGTGAGTCCCTCCTTAGTATTTTACTTTGTTTCATAGATGATAATGGATTGTCTTGAACTCTCTTCACAACTGGTCACAGCCTGGCTCCTTGCCAGTTCTGAAGACCAACTGTAACCTACTTTTCCACAGATTCAGTGACATCTGCCTCATCCCATCAGTGCTCACCATGAAGGGCAGTTGCAGAGTAAAAAAACACACTGACTGGCTAATAGAAGTTAGTGAGCAAAAGGGAGTGAGGTCATGCTCTCTGTAGCTGGTGTTTTTGCTTGTTTACAGCCCATTGTTAACAAACTCAAATGTTTCTAGTCAGTGGTTTGCAGGACATCTGACATCCTACATCTATAAATATTGAGATTACCGTAACTTATACTGTCATTTAAAAAATCAACAGCATTGTTTTTGATATAGATAAAATATTTATTGAAAGTGTTTGGCTTACCATTCAGCAGACATTCCACTGAAACAGAATTCCTCTTATTAGGAATTGATCTACCTAGTGGCAACACTTGAATTTGTTCAGTGGTGTATATTGTGTTTTCTCTAGGAGAGAAATGTAGACACAATTTATTTGTATGAAAACTACTATAAGACATGATGATTCATAGAGTAACTTGGGTTGGAAGGGACCTCAAGAATCATTAAGCTCCAACCCAACCCCCCTGTTGCATTCAGGGCCACCAACCCCCGTATCTAATGCTAGACCAGACAAATATTGTTCCATGCTTCAGTCTTCTAAAGTATGTACAGCGCAAAGACTGATTAATTAGAGTAATCTCAGAGGTGTGCTTTATCTTCCTATCTCTATTGATGCATTTTGATTTGAAGAAGGGCAGCCTAGCACTTTTTTTCCATAATTCAGTTGGACAACATTTTATCTTGCTTCGTATATTTACAGCTGACCTCCCTGTGTGCTGTCTCCTACAGAGCACTCAATGCTAAGTTTTGATTATGCTCCTGCTTTTGTGCAAATTTTTCCCACCCACGTTGGCAGGACTTCTGAATTTGACATATTTTCAGGGCTGGCCGATGTGTGTCAGCTGTTACTTTTGATATCCTGCTGGTCTCAAAAGCAAATCAAACTTTCTTACATAAATTCTCATGCATACTTAAAAGCACTTGGTTATGTTTTTTGGTTGTTTATTTTGAAAGAGGCTTCATGACCCCCCTGGATTATTGGCTCTTACCCTGCATTCTGTTTACAGTAGGGAGCCAGGAAATGGAATGGATTCACCTCTTAGCCGTGTGAAGATTTAGTCCATAAGATCTGAAAGCTTTGGCCACAGCCTTGAAAATACTGAAGCTATTCAGCAGATGTGCCAGCCATGTCAGAGTCTGCACATCATAAAAGAGAAACAAACAAACAAACAAAATGGACCGGCAGCAAGGCTGAATTTATAACTCTTGTCCTTGTTGATGCTGGCCCATTAACTCTGTAGTTTATGTTCTAGAGAGGAGTGGGAGGTAACTTGTAACCCCAGAGGAACACCACAGTAACCTCTTAGCCTTGAAGTAACCTGTAGATTTTGATCTCCTTAAACCGGAAGGATTATTTGCTGCAGTTTTGAAAGAGGGTGAAGTGTGTTGCCAGCCCCGGAAGGAGGCTCCAGTTTGCTATCACTGTTCTGATTAGTTAAGGGCAGTAATGCTTCACATACACTGCTGCTCAACATTTCATGGGTGAAATAATCCATGGCTCTTAGCAGTTATTCTTTTCAATATTATTATTATCCTCTTGCTATTAGAAATAATTCTATTTTAAAGTCTACCACATACCCTTTAAAAATGTAATTGCTTATTCTTTAATTATTAATTTGAAAACTTGGCACTGGAAAGAATGTATTTTCTCCCTATGCAGCTTTTTGCTAAGGAATGTCATCCTCACAGAGGGATAATAGCATCGTTTCCTCAAGAGTGCCAGCAGCCGAAAGCTAGTTACATACCTGGTATTCTTACTCATTCCCCATCAGCAGAAGCAATTGTAGCTCCAGCTGTCACCCACAGTGCCAGCTCTCTCTGTCAGCCAGCAGAAGTGTTTGCAGATGAGAGAGTGAGGAGTTTGTGAAGACTGAGACCCCCCCCAAACCAATACACACTTTTGATTCTCCATTTTCTACACTGTCTGGTTCCTTTCTGCATGTGGGGCTAATTGCTGGTTTATGGACAGCAGAGATAGCAATAACAGAGGGCTAACCTTAAATTCTAATAAGACGCTACTAATACACTACTTGTGAACTCTCTAATCCAAATTACTCAGTAGCACCTGATTGTTTCACTATAATATTGCTAGGCATTTATAAATACCTGTTTTTCTTAACCAGTATTTAACATGTAAGTATAAATGTTAAAATAATTATGTTCTTCTTAGTTTATCTGGGACTGGGAGGACTTTTCAGATAAGCTTTTAAGGTTGTGAAGGTTGACTTTTTGCTGAAGCTTTTTCTGCAAATTTTGTGACTGTTTTTAATGACTTGTTTCCTTTTCCCTGCAGTTTCCTGGTTAGTTTTATGGTCGATGCACGTGGAGGTTCGATGAGAGGTAGTCGTCATCATGGAATGAGAATTATCATCCCACCACGCAAATGCACAGCACCGACCCGCATCACCTGCCGCTTGGTGAAGAGGCATAAGCTGGCCAGCCCACCACCAATGGTTGAAGGAGAAGGATTAGCAAGTAGACTTGTAGAAATGGGGCCGGCAGGGGCACAATTTTTAGGGTGAGTTCTTCTATGAATTTCATTGTTCATGCTTGTGTTGCATCTTCCATTTCTGTTATTCTGTGGATCTAAGAAGTTAAACATTGACTCTACCTCATTTGACCACGTAAGATTAGGTGACTTATCTTAAAATAGTAAAAAATGCTAATCTGCAATTCTTACCTTGAAAGTAATTTTGTGTTTTAAGAGGAACTTTGCCTCTATGATGACTGCAGGGAGAAGTCAAAGGTAAGGAAGGCTATGAGAAGGCCAGATCCTGCCCCCAGCTACTCATGCAACCTCCTTTTGAAGTCAGGAGGAATTGTGAGCCTGTAACCCTAAGCAGGTTTTGACCCTCTTGCTCACAGAATGCCAGAGAAACATCACTGTCACAAGAGTGTGTCCTAAACAGTCACAAGGGCCCAAACATTGAACTCTGTGCCATAGTGCGTATATGGCTTCTATCCAAGTTGCTGGGAGTGGCCTCTCTTCCTCCCAAGTAGCAAGGCCACTGAGGGTGATGGCAGTGCACTTACCATAGAGAGTCAAAGAGCACAAATGCTAGGAACTGACATTTTTTAAAGCTTTAAAATAGGGGAAACAATCCACTATGATGTGGCTTTTTTTTTTCCTAGTTATAAATTTTGTTCATTACTGTGAGTGGCACCCTGGAGTAAACTGCCGGTTCTGTTGGGAATGACAGCTTGTTCCTAATTTCCCCTTCTTGTTTCTCTTTCTGCTGCATGGATGTTATTCAGTAAACTGCATCTTCCTAAATCTCCTCCCCCTCTAAATGAGGGCGAGAGCATGGTTAGCCGAATCCTGCAGCTTGGTCCACAAGGAACAAAATTTATTGGGTAGGATATATTACAGAAAAGATACAGAATGTCTACAGTTTTTTTCAGTTTTTATTTTATTTCCAGTTTTTCGTTATTCCCATTTATTTATTTATTTATTTAGTTTTCAAAAGCTTTCAGTTGACTTACGTCACTGAAAGAAAATCATAGTGGCTTGATTTAATATAGCTCTGCTACTACCTTGTGCTTACAGGCATGTAAAATTCACTGCCAGCATTCTGCTTTCATAACTTCTGTGCTTTCGTAATTTTTTAAATTTGGAGTGTTTCAACTGCATCAAATACATTTTAATACACGGTGACAATCCTTTAATTTCAACCCTGTGGTAGAGAAGGTATTTACAGGCCTTGAGTGAGTCTGTTTTGGGAAGAGGTTTGTAAAATGTGGTCTTATAAAGGCTGTTATTTATTTATAAAAGATTGTTTAAGATCTCATTGAGTGAATAACTTTATTTTAACAAGGCTGAAGAGATACTATTATTTTCAAACTGCAAGAGTCATCTTGTTAAAATAGATTTATAACGCCAAGAGTGCAACCCAAAGGAGCTGCAGTGTATGGTCTAAAATGTAAGAATGTTTCCGTACATTTTTGACTGTTGTTTTCAAACCATACTGTGAAATTTACTGCATTTGGTTTACAAAATATTGGTGAGTGTTTGGTGTTCAATACCTGTTTAATACCTTCTCACTGAGTATTCTTGTTAAATGTCATGCACAAAATTGTGTGGTTTCTAAATATTTACAGAGACAGTATCTGAAATATTAGCCTGCAAAGATTGTACTGCAGTGTTAATTTCTCAGTTTGGATTCCCTTTGGAACTTGAGAGTAAATGTCTGAAGGTGCATTTGAATTTTTGGTATTGCTGTGCACAATGGAAGACAGCAGCTACATTTCTATTTCTTGTTAAGAGACTCAAGATTGGAATAACAGCCTGGGTGTTCTTAAAAGCTAAAATACATATGAATTAAACTGTCTTTTGATCATTTCTAGAGGGACAAATGACATATAGTATGAAATCTGGTTCTTCCAATTCATGCTTTTTCCTGACAATGGCTGTTGTGATTTCTGTACTCAGATAATTGGTTACTGCCGCCCAGCACCTTGCTGGTGTTCGGTAGTGCAGAAGAGTGCTGCATGCTCCTCCTATCATGTGGAGTTTCTTTCAACTGAGTGCAACAAAGAAGTGAAATCTTATACAACCTCTGTAGGAAAATGATGATACTGTCTATTTAAATGTCTTAAAGCTGCATAATCCATAGTTGTTCACTTACTGTGTGATTTCAGTCGGATGTCTAAGCATACTTTAAAATGCATATCTTGCCTGTGAAGCGTTTGGCAAAAAATGTCTGTTTTGTTGAGGAATGGCACATGAAGTGAATGGTGGTTTCTGTCAGTTGTTCACAACTATTGTTCAGTAATGCACTCGCGGTCCTCCATTGAAGGTACATTGTCTGGTGACGTAGGTATACTATTAACCACCTTCCCGTTCCCTGTCTTGCCCCCGAAATGTTTGACAGTAACTTATCTAAATGTGGTTGCAATGTTGCTTAACTCAGAGAAATCCATTCTGTGAGGATCTAAACGTTCCCTGGTGATGTTTACAGTGCAGATGTTGCAGCTGTGATTTTGAGCATGAGAACCAGAAAGTGAAACTAATGAGATAAAACCTATTGCTATGAGAAGTTTGAAACTTGGTTTGACATCTAAGATCTACATGCTCACACAATTCCTGCTGCAGTCAATAGCATTTGCATGCATTCGAATAGCTGAGCTGCTTCTGAACTAACTTCGATCCCTTTAAATTCCTCGAGCCAATTCCAAATTTTGCCTATAATAATGCCAATTGAAAGTCAGCAGTGCTGCATGTTCGTGAGGCAGGGCTGGATTGCCCACATCCTGAGATAAATGTGCAGGGAGAATGGTCTTCAGCAAAATTTGTAGATGTTTTCTTCATGTAGGCAGTTATTTCAGAAGATTAGTGTTTAAAGTGAACTATGTATTAATATAAACAAGTTATATATGACCTACTGTTTAAATGACAAAGGATTGTGCAGCTTTGACAATTCTAAAAGCACTTCTACTGTAATGATGCTTACTATTTAAAATGATTGTAGTTTTCTTAAGGATTTAATGCCTGTAGGAAAATTAAGGGCAGTGAGGAGTTGCATGGTTTAAAAATAATTTGATTATTTTTTTGTCTAGCCCTGTCATAGTGGAAATTCCACATTTTGGATCGATGCGAGGAAAGGAAAGAGAGTTAATCGTACTTCGAAGTGAAAATGGTGAAACATGGAAGGAGCACCAGTATGACAGCAAGCAAGAAGACTTAACTGAAGTACTCAATGGCATGGATGAAGGTAAACATTTTCTCAAAGCTTTAGCAGGCCTTGTCTTTGTTAAGGCTTGCTAATGTAAGTAGACTAAGGCAACCTAAAATAAAATAGTGCAGAGGGTATCTGACTTTGGGAAATACGGTTTGTTACCTCTTAAACAAATGGAAAGATTGTGTAGAGAAATGGTTCAGCACTGGCCTGGAGACATCCTAGAATAAATGTTAAGCTTTGGTCTGAAGTCGTGCCAAGTTTAAGCAAAGCTGCACAGTTGCTTTACAGTACAGAGTTGAGAATAACATCCCAGCTGGAGGTAAGTGTGTTTCTTCAGCTCATATGGGGCCACATGAAGGTCATTCCAAGCCACGGGTAACTATCAATTCAGTTCAGTTTTCCCACAGAGGCAGGCCTCAGCCATTTTTCTTACAATCACTATTGTTAGAGGTCATCTCCTACAAACGCACAACCTGCTGCCTCAGTGTCCATCTGGGAAGTCTGGCTCCCTTATTTTGTGTGGATATTGATGTTTGTGAGAGTCCCCGAAGAAGAGAGGGCTCAGCTGTACTCAGTGCATCAGAAGATGCTGTGACAGATGGTCCCTGCGGACATGTCATGAGCAAAGCCAGGCTGGGGCTGCAGAGAGTCCTTGGCACCACTGCTTTCGTTTTCCAGCACGTATTTTTCAGTGCCTGTGTTGATAAACCATTACTTTAGCTCTTCACATCTGACTGTGAATGAAATGGCCTGAAGTTTGGACTTAGTTGTTTTGTTTGTTTTTTTTAATAAGGGTTTATTCACAGGATTTTCTCACCATAACCTCTCCCATAAAGTCATGGTGCAGTGAGGTACAAGCTGCAGGAAAGCTCTTCAATTATCAGCAGAAGTGTTTGAAGCAAATGATCAGACTTGGATGGCAGCTGTGAGAGGTATCTGTGAGCCAGCTCTGCCTTTTGATCTTGGCCTTCCTTGTTTAAAGAGGGCAGTCTCAGTAGAAGGCGAGCTTTGAAAATATGGAAAGGAGAATAGTTGTGAGAGGTTCCCTGGGCATCTAAGTTATGAGATGAGCATCTTTACTGATCTGGGCATCTGAGATAGGGATTTGCAGAATGGGCTAGTGTAGTATTGTCATTTTGAACTACTTAAGCTGCACCTAAGCATGTAAAAATATAGAGGAAGAGAACATGTTCATTACCTGAATACTTAATTTAGCTATATAATAAATATAATAGAACCAACAAGCACTAAGGCAGAAACACTGCAGATGTTGGGTCACTAGGTTTGGAAAAATGTGATAAACCTTGTCACAGAAAAGTACCTAAAAGCAATGAAGAGTGACCAAGGATGGTGTTGCTTGGTAAGAATTGCTCTAGCGTAGAAGGCAGTAGTGTAACCTTTCTGAAAGAAAGATCTCACCACCTCACCACCGCTTGCTCCTTCTCTATGCAATAGAATATGAGATGGGAAGTAAAGGCTTGGCATTTGGGTGAGGTACTCGTGACTTGTCCGTGATGTGTTAGTCAGAAATGATTAACAATTTGCTTATTTGCTTTGTGTGCTTTCCAGGCTGAGTTGAGTTCAGTTTTGGGTTAGGAAATCTAGGCACAAGGCACTGTTCTGAAGTGCTCCAACTCACATTGCTTGTGAAAGAATTCCCCAGAGGTGCCATATAGAAAAGTTGCATACTGATCAAGAAAATAAACTCACTTTGAGTGAGGTGGGCATGCAGTCTTCTATACTTACAACCTAAAATAATAAGCTTCAAAATTCGAAGCCAGGTTACAACTCCTGAGGAAATCAGTTGGCTTTTACCTTCCAGGGTACTGCTGTTTGAAATCAGTGCTCATAAGTATGGCCTTTGAGTCACAGAAAGTATCACAGACACCAGGCATCTGAATCTCCAAGCCATAGAAAAGCAGTCTACCAACACAGACAATCATTCACAAGAGGGAAAGGACAAAAAATGCTGCGGTCATATTCAGAGCACTGTGTTGGTTGTTTGTTCAGTTCATTTTGTCTAAATCCTTTAATTGGGAAAGAAAAACAAACAAAAACCCTTACATTAAAATAGAACAAGGACCTTGACAAAGTTCCATCCTGCTCAAATGGCGCCTTTTCTATTTAAAGAACTCTCTAAGTGCTGACATAAAATACAGACTTCTAGAATTACGAGCATTTTTAATCTTATTTTTTTCTTGATTGTTGCAATATACCTCAGTTAGTCTTGGCTCTGAAGCAACGTTTTATATCTCAGAAGCCATGGCAATCTTTGAAGTGAAACTGAAAAAAAAAAACAAGCAACCAAACCATCTAGATGCTCAGTAATTTCTAACAATTTAATGTCTCACTGGAGGAAAATTCATCTGTGTGGTCATATCCAGGTAACATGCTGCAGGAATGGCCTTTATTTCTCCTAAAAGCAGTTGTTCTATTTTGTGTTAGCCGTGCTGTGTTTCACTGCTTCTTTCTATCTGTGTATTAGGAGTGCAGTCAGACTTGTGTTCTCAACTTGTTACTGTGCTGACTTTTAAAGATGCAGTCTGCTTTTCTAGTTTGAATTTCCTTTTCCCTGCTCTGCTCAGCCAGCGGGGATGAGAGTGAGGACATCTTTGCTGCTCTCACTCCGTGGGGACTGCTGAAAATCTGCCTGTTCTTTACTGGAAGCAGCACCATCTGCTGGAAAAACTTGTCACAGGCTTACAGTAATCCAGAACAGGAGGCAGTACTTCAGGGTATTAAATGTAGGATTAAATAATAGCAAAACTTCGCTTTCATTACCATGGTAGAGCAGTAAATCATGATGCAAAGAGTCAGTTCCTTTGGTGCCATCAGGTTTCTGTTTGGATTAATTTTACTTAATTCTGTTTTATTTGTTTATTTATTTATTCCAGGAGATAGTGCTGTACCTGGGCAAATGTTCCCTGTATTGCATCAGCACTACATGGGTTCCTTTTTGGAACAGGATGAGCTTGATTTCAGATGTGAGGGTAGTAATTCACAGCTCTTGCCTCCAGTACATTTATTTAAAATAAAATCAAGTAAAATACATGTTTACATACATATATAGGAAAAAACTCCCTGTCTTATAAATAGGTTACATTTAATCGGGGCTTTTTTAGGTCTGTCTTGTTTGCCTTTTACATTCTTGGTCCTTTTTACAGGTACCTTTCTTTACCTGTAGACAGACTGTGGGCTTAAATGCACACACCAGGGTAGCTAATCTTTTGATGGACGTTTGTAAGCTAGTGAGTGAGCCAAGAAAGGCTCATATTTGTGGCTACGGTATGATTGCAGCTGCACAGTTTGGTTTCAGATGGGAAGCAGGAGTCTTTGCATAAATACTTCTTTGAATCTACAGATAAGACCAGAGTGACCTTGTTTATGCTTGAGTTTTAAAATACCACCATAAATCACTGCAGTGATTTTGCCACATTTCCGAGAAAAGCTTTTAAACTTACCACTGTTAAACCTCATGCTGTGAACAGCAAGATAAGAAACTCCTCAAATAGGCAAAGGAGCACATAAAGAACATTGCCTCATTTGAAGATGAGACCTCCTTGCTAGCTGTGGTATTGGAAGTGTCCGGTTCTGTATGAGAAGCAGTGAAGCTGGGAGAGTCAGTTGCCAGCATTTTTAAGTCTCAGTGCTCTCTGTTTATCTTTGCCCCTTCCCCTTTTTGCATCTGTCAATCTCTGGTAATTTTCTCCATGCGAGCACTGCCTCCTGTGTGTTTTGTGTTTATTACAAGTTTCTGAATGGGCACATCTCCTTACTGGGAAAACTGGTGTCAAAAGCTTGTTCTGTCTTTCATGGTCTGCACATAGACAAGGTCAGCTCTGCTCTAACTAGAACTGTAGGAGGGTTACAAATCTCCAAGAGCTGTTTGGTCTACTAAATAACGGTGGGATTTGCTTTTTAGATGTGAGCAAAACTCCTTTTATGGCCATAGTAAGAGAATTACAATTCTGGATCACATGAAGATACCCTGAAGGTCATGAAACAGCCAGGTGTTCTGGGACTTCTAATTCCATTTCCAGTCAGAAAACACTTTATCTGAAAATAAGAAAGAAAGGTATCAGACAAGGAATTGATTTGATCCACAGCTACCTCGCACCTGACAGAACTGGTATGATTGCTGTCCTTGACCTGAGCTAACCTACGTACATAAGGTCCCCCTCTGATCCTAGAGGATGAGACTCCAGGACCTGTAACAGCACACAAGTGGCAGTGTGGGCTCAAGGTACTATAGGCTCAATCTTCCTTTCTCTCTTTTCCTTCACCCCATCCTCATCTCTGGGTACTCACTCCCACCAGCTATGTTAGGATAAGCATACCTTACATTTGGGTGGAGGACAAGACCTCTGCAAGGAGCATGCTTGATACCCTCCTGCTGACCTACCAAAACTTAATGGCAATAGGTGTTTTTTGGACTATTAGCACAATATCAGAGCATGACACTGGGAGAATAGTCCCGATTCTGCCATTACTTTTCTGCTTTATTTTTCTCTCCTTTGCTGTGAGATATGGTATATAGTGTATTTATCTGTGACCTAAATATAAGTATACAAAACCTTTGAGTTTTTTAATTGAACTGCATCGCACAGTAATGAAGCATCATCTGGTGAGGAAAACAGTAATGATGAAGTACTTCTCTTGCTGTAAAATGCATGAGGTGTGTTTGGGAAACATGACTTCTTCCAAGCTGAGTTGTCCCTGTTCCATTAATTCTGTCATGCTAATGCTGCCTTCTTTACATATGTGGAGAGGCAGTTAAAGATTGCTCATTTTCTGGTTTTATTTTGTTCTTCCTTTCTTTGTTTTGCTAGTGGGCAAATCCATGTAAAAGCTTACATGCATATCCAACATAGTTTCCATGTGCGTGGTTGAACTCCTCACCATGCCAGGCTGTTGTTTTGCCACTCTTATCTGTGCATCTTCCATTTCTAAAGGAGGGTGCCTGCCAGGCTCCAAAGGGCTTTCAAGCGTTCTCATATTAAAAATTTCTACTGCAGGAGAATTTTAATTATCCTCCATCTCAGTGAGCATTTTACAGTGCATTTGTTCTCAAGCAACTAACACAAGAATACACAGGATTTACCAATCAAGATTATACCTGCCTGGGAATTTAAGAATCCAGTTTGTCTAGAGCACAAGCCATTGCTTCCAGAGGCTGCAGGCAGAATACCTAATTCATTAGAGGGCTTCAGATATTATCTCTGAGTCAAAGTAAATGGAAGCTGACATTATGATAAGAAATTATCCTCTTCTGGTAGCTTTGTATGATGCACAGCAACACTGAGCAATTAATCCAAATTAGCTGTTGAAGGTTTTAAAATTGAAAACCTGACATTTTACCAGATTTATATTCAAATCTTTTGGACTTGTAATTGAGCTTACATGCTCAGAGGAATAAAATGTCTCAGCCAAGTAAATAATTGTACAAGTGTCTATTGTCATAGTACTTATTTTGGTCCTCCAGCTTTCTCCTACTGCATCTGCTAGATATGTCATCTTCTGAGCAGTGAACTTTCTTCTTTCGAAGCGTGATGCTTTTTTTAAAGGGGAAAATAAGAGTGGGATCATGTGGAGTGCCGGAGGGAAGCCCAGTTAAAATAGCTAAGAATGTAAAGTGCAAGAAAATTACAGGAGAAATGCAAGACAGTTATATAATTACCTGCATTTGTAAATAGTGTCTGTATCATGGAGATTTCATTAGGGGATATATATACACATACCTACAGTTGCATAGTTATCACACACTGCAATTTTCCTCTGTGCACGTACTTAGATAAGATTTACTTAACTGTTATGAGTGGATACCCTATGGCCCTTTCTGCACCCTGATGACTTTACATGCTGGGTATGTGGCACTGATCACTCCTAATTGGTGACCTGTTTCTGTTCCAGGTGTCTTTAAACTTGGTGTACAGTTTGTTCGTGAAATGCCTGTGATTCTCTGTGATTTTCTGTGTGCCAGAGCTGTATGAGGGAGGAGGCTGGAACTAAACATCTTGCAGGGTTTGCTCAGAAAGATCAGTTTATTTCTGTGCTTATGGATTTAAACAAGAGAGGAAAGAAGCTTGACCATCTCCTCTGCACCTCAGTGGGCTCCAGTGAACAACCTGCCATCCCAGGGCAACTGTCACATGTTTCAGTGCCCTGGCATATCTGTGTGTCCAGTGCTGATGGCTTTCATAGTCAAGATACATGCAAAAGTTTCCAGAGCAAAAGAATGCTTGATAATTAACAGCACCGTAGTGTGTTTTTATTTTCCTATAGTAAATAATTTTTTAAAATCTTCTCAGTATTCAAAAGCAAGTCAAAAACCTTGCAAGCTGGTAGATGTATCTGATATGAGCCTGTTTTACCTGTCTTCTCCCTCCAGAGCTGGACAGCATTGAAGAGCTAGAGAAGAAGCGTATCTGTAGGATTGTCACAAAGGATTTCCCTCAGTACTTTGCAGTGGTTTCACGAATCAAGCAAGAGAGTAACCAAATTGGCCCAGAGGGCGGCGTGCTGAGCAGCACGACGGTGCCACGTGTCCAGGCATCCTTCCCTGAGGGTGCTCTAACCAAAAGAATCCGCGTGGGACTCCAGGTAAGGGTGCCCTCATCTTCTTGTCGCCTATGCACACTCTGTGCTCCCCTGGTGTGGGTAAAGCTCAGTCCTCCACTCTGTGGCAGTAACCCAGCTCCTCTTATTGTTACCTGGTATATCACTGAGTATCTGAAGGATGGAGAGAAAAGGCAGAGGTATGGAGCCACAACAAGTCTCAGTGACAGTTCCCTATGAGCTGCATAGCTGCTCTGTGGTCCAATCTCCTGTGGCTAAGTGGCAGCTATATATATCCTGTATAAATCCACTATAGCTTAGGACCTTCGCTTCTGCTGTTTCTAGCAATGGATGGAATCTGGAAGGAGCAAATAGCTTGAACCGTCCTTGAACAAACTGTTTGAAAAGTGGATACCTTGTAGAATATCTGTTTTTATTGAATTTTGTTGATTATTGCTTGAAATTACTTAATAACCTGGTGAGTGTGATGGGCTCATGATGCTGGTTTGAATCCTAGTACTAGGTATTCACAGAATCACAGGATTGCAGTGGTAGGAAGCGGTCTCAAGATGTATCAATACATTGTGTAGTTTAAATAATGCAGCAAGCTGCAGTTCAGTCTGACTGAAATAGGGACTTTATTTAAAAAAGCAATTGCAAAAACCCATGTCTGTTAGTTTTGAGTTCAAACCGTACATAACAAAAATTGCTAAAATTCTACAGTGTTTCTTCCCACACTGGTTCTTCTTTTCTTCCTATAAAGTTAAGAAAATTCTGAAGGCACAAAAATGGAGGTGAAAAGTCTGAAAATCACTTATAGCTCAGCTTAAGGCAACTATTTTGTATTCTGTATAAATTTGACTCAAATATTTCTTTACTAATAATTGATAGCAAAACAGCATAGGAAGCACTGAGGACAGAGGCAAAACAGGAGTACATGGTGTTCTTTTTGTGCATGGATTTGTGCCCTGCAGAGATGTGAGAACTGTTCTGCATCTGAGACAGTGTGTTTAATCCTCACCTCTTAAGACTCTGCTAACAAAATACAGCTTTTCTTGCATTTTGAAGTTTTCTGTGATGTCACTCATTGCTGTGAATTTCAAACGAGCAAGCACTGGAAACCTCTCAGCAAAAACTACAGACAACCCTCTGAGATTTATAGCGTTTATAAACAAGTAAGCTCTTAGGAAATCATAAGTGGGCTTTTAAGAATAATACTGAAGTATGCATTGTACTGATAATCACACATGAGAATATAAGAGAAGATAGTCTAGGGAAAGTTGAAATAATTGAAAGAAAATGAAGTTATGTGTTGTAGAATAGTTCTGCGTGTGTACAGTGAATTTGTAGCTCTTGCTTAAACTATTTTCTCTGTGTTGACAGGCTCAACCAGTTCCAGAGGAGATTGTTAAAAAAATCCTTGGAAACAAAGCAACTTTCAGTCCCATTGTCACTGTGGAACCAAGAAGAAGGAAATTTCATAAGCCAATAACCATGACAATTCCTGTGCCACCTCCATCAGGAGAAGGTGTAACCAATGGGTATAAAGGAGACACAACGCCCAGCCTTCGTCTTTTATGTAGCATTACAGGTTAGACAAAATCATGCTCTTTGCAAAGGTTTCTGTGACAGAAGTGCCTCTGTACTCACTCTCATAGTATCATCATCATCACAGTATCACAGTCTCATGCGGGTTGGAAGGGACCTTAGAGATCATCGAGTCCAACCCCCGGGATTTGAGCCTCCTGTGCAGCAGAGCGGCACTTCTACCACTTGTGCCACAGGGAATTCGAACCCTGTATAAGCTGTGTTTTCCAGTGTGGGGGGGTTGGTTGGTCCAGTAGATTTTAGATCAGTTCCTCTGGACAAAGCCAGCTCAGGCCACCTGAAAGCCTCTCACTTGTTTCCTAGGCTTTTAGTCTTGTTTTATGCTGTTTTAAAAGGAACTCTGGACAACAGATATTAAATCCTCTTTTATATTTAGCTAGTACAATGAATTTCAACCCTGACCGTTACATATGGTTATCAGTAAATTAGTTTGCCAAAGTAATTCTGGCCTAACTGATATCATAGAGATAGTTTTGCTCTTGACTGTAGGGAATGTACCTTGCTGACATCACACCATTTCCTAGTATGTAACATACATTAAATCTGTAACGTGTAGTTCACCTGTTGGGAAACGTGATAGTCTATACTGTCATTTGCTGCATGAATCAAAAAATTTTGATAGGAATGTTCCCATGTAGTCTACATGAGCTTGATGTTTGAAAGAAAATATCTGTGGTTTATATTTACATAGGAGGTACTTCACCTGCGCAGTGGGAGGACATCACAGGCACGACTCCACTGACATTTTCTAATGATTGTGTCTCCTTCACAACCAATGTTTCAGCCAGGTAAGATAGCAGAGCTTGTCAAACACAGCCTGGGAATAGTGTTCCATGATCAGCAGAGCCTGCATTGTTGTGAGAATGGGAAGGAAGGGGTTATTTACGATGATGGTGGGTTTGGTATTTCCCACCCCCACACACACTTTCTCCTTTTTACAAGACTGATGAAGCGATAATGGACCAGATGCTTCTTTGTCATTGTCTATCAGCATACCAGGCACTTATGGTTGCAAATGAGGTTTTGTCTTGGCCTTTTCTGCTGGGGAGATGTCTGCTGGCAGTCACACATGCTGTTTTGCTAAAGGTTGCAGTGCCACACATGGGTTTGTTTTTTGCAAACAGCAACAGAAGAGGAAAGTTTTAAATGGTCATTCAGTAAAATAATATGGAGGACTCATGAAAGTATATTAGCTTAAGACGTAAAAGGGATTCAGTTTCTGGTCCTTGGCTTTTTAGTTGAAGACTGTGAAATTACTTTCACAAATATCTTTTGTGGGAAAAAAAATAAATCAAAGTTTTAAATGAATTGCAATGGATGTAGTGAATTTGCATGATGTCTGGAGACATGCAGTACAAATCACACATCCTAGCAGAGAAAATTTGCATGCCAGGTAGAGTTTATCATTTTGTTAATAGCATTTGCATCTACAGAGAGCTTTATACAGGGAGCAAATGGCTGAACAAACCAAATGGATTAGGACTGTAATATTGAGGGAAGAGTTGTATGAACTACAGATGAAAATATTTCTAAGTTTTATCAAAGTAGTTTCTGAGCTCTTAATCTTACAAGGAGGAAACTATAGTATTATGTCTCTGAGAAACTTCACTGTGGGCTTATTTTCAGTCAGTCTAGGTGGGAAATATGATTTTGTTGTATTTATGTGTTACCAAACAAACTGTTTTAGTGAAGATTTCGTAACAGTCAAATATATGGAGAAGCACCAGCAAGTTGCAATATACATAGCATGTGGTCACAAAATAAAAACAGTTTACAAGATACAGACATAAAAAGAGTCAAGTAAAAATATGAACCTTTCACTGCTAGGTATTTGTGGTTTTGAATGTTTAAAGCTCTATTCAAAATAGAAGAAGAATCTCAGCTTTGGGATATCTGCTGGGACATGCAGAACAGACAGAAAATCATAGGTCATGGTTTCTTTTTAAAGGCTCGATCAATGTTTGAACATAATAAAAAAGTTGATTTAACTGTTTTCTTTTTCCCATTCAGATTTTGGCTTGCAGACTGCCATCAAGTAATGGAGACTGTTGGGCTGGCAACACAGCTTTATAGAGAACTAATATGCGTTCCTTATATGGCAAAGTTTGTTATATTTGCCAAGATGAATGACCCTGTGGAATCCAATTTGCGTTGCTTCTGCATGACTGATGACAAAGTGGACAAAACTTTGGAGCAACAAGAGAATTTTGAAGAAGTTGCAAGAAGCAAAGACATTGAGGTATACTTCTTACAGCTGGCTTCCCTCCTTGTGAACAGATAGCATGTTTTACAAATAGCAGTAGGTCCTGCAAAAGCCACTGTATACTCAGTTAAATAAAGATTCATGGCAAGACTACATCAAAAAAGTTTATTGAGATGACATCAAGAGAGAGTAAGCGGAGGAAGCGTGAGGATGTGCCCCAAATGGATGCTGGTCTGTGGTGGGTTTTGTACCTGTTGTATCAAGTAACTTGAGGTTTTCCGGAAAACTGACCTTCATTTCTTTCTCACCACTATGACAGACGTTGTTACAGGTAGAGCTGGTCTGTGGTAAATACTTTGGCACCAAGATAGTGTTTCTTGAAGAAAAGAAACACGTAGCAGTTTCTCAAACTGCCAGCACTCAAAATACCTTGCAGTAATGCACAGCGACTTTCTGATTTGTCATTGAATTTCATCTGAATAGGGGCTTGTGCTAAACTGAGAAACTGTGGTGGGGGAAATAATGCTAAATTTACTTACATGGATCTACTACAAAGAGATTTTATTGACTTTTATTACTTTGATAGGTCCTGGAAGGAAAGCCTATTTACGTTGATTGCTATGGAAATCTTGCCCCTTTGACTAAAGGAGGACAGCAGCTTGTTTTTAATTTTTACGCTTTCAAAGAAAATAGACTGCCATTCTCTATCAAGGTAAAAGCAAAACAAGGCAACTAATTCTGCTGAGGTCTTTATTTTTCCCATGATAACACTTTTTCAGCCACATAGGACTAACCTGCCCCGAGGATTTGGGTGTCATTGTTTAATATGTGAATAGTGTTGAGATGATGCTTTGCATGAAGCCACAAAAGAGTTGCTGACAGGGCTGGGACCAGGCAACCCATGATAAGGACTCTCAGACTTCTAACAAAACCGCATGAGTTAGACCTCCACAACAGCAGTATTAGATCACTGTGTCCCAGAGACTGAGAAGAGGTACAGCAGAACAATCCCCAAAATATGCAGGCAAACTCTTTACCTCTAAATCACCACAAAAGGATCCAAGCTTTAGTTAGCCTTGCTGTTTTTGTGAGGAAAAAAAAATAAATACATTTAAACAGATAGGGTTTTGAACACAAGTGAAAAATGAAGTTGAGGTGAAAATGTTCTCATTTTTATACTAGAATATTACTATTTGGTTGAACTCACCCAGCATCTTTTCATAAATGAATTTCAGGAGCTTATTCAGAGATCTTCTGGCTGATGTAACTTATTTATGGTAATTCTTATTCTCTTGCTGACAGAGGAGACAGCCCCAGCTCGATCTAGACTCATTAGATAGGTTCTTGTGAAAGGACAGTCTGAGGAAACCCTTCAGAAACCTCTCTTAGATATGTGAATTACTGCAAACTACTAACATTTACTTTCTAGGTGAGAGACACCAGCCAAGAACCCTGTGGTCGATTATCATTTTTGAAAGAACCAAAGACTACCAAAGGACTGCCACAAACAGCTGTTTGCAACTTGAATATCACTTTGCCAGCACACAAAAAGGTATTTGTTAGGAAACATTGTCCTTAGAGTTGATTTGATTTTATTTTTGCTCTTTCAGTCTTTGTCTTTTTTCTGCTAGTGATAAAGAAAACTTGTGAAATGCCAGTCGTGAGAATGCTTTGGAATATGGTTAAGACTTTTTACATTTATGTTTTATTGTTTTCCTGTATGTAGAACACTTTTAAAGTCTGTTGTTACTGTGGTGTCAAGTTCCAGTATTATTTATGATTCTGTTTGCAGCTCATGCTTCGGCCTGCCAGTCATAGGTTTATGCTTTCAATAATGTCACATTAATTTGCAGTAAATGTAAGTTTTATTTTTGTGTGTGTGTTGGCATTTTGGATTTGCTTTGCCTTATAAATCAGCTTGCATTTTGTGCTCCCAATTTGGTCCTTTTCATATCCTGATATTCTTTTCCCTGCTGTCCATTATAATATTCCTTGTCTCTGCAATGCATCTTGGGACCAAAAGGAAACAGAGTCAGATCAAGATGATGAGGTAATATAAACACTGTCTTCTGTTTTTATTTTCTTCAGATTTAGTGAAGAATAGTAAATATGTTATAGAAAAAAAAAATAATAACTATGGCACTGAAGTAATACTTACAGAATAACCATTTCCTCAACATCTTATATTCTCTTGCAAAACAGTTTCACAGACGTAGAAAATGGACTATATGTGATGAAAATAATCTACATGTTGAATAACAGTAACCTAACATTTAACTAACTTTCTTCTGGGGGAAAAAATGGCATAATTACAAGGTAGTGACCAAGTCTGTTTTTGGCCAAATCAGAAGGAGTTTACTAGGTGTGATTTTTAGCTCTTGGAATAATACTGCCAGTGTTTTGATAACTTGTGTATCTGAGAAGGTACTAAAAACAATAGCCTATAGTACCTAAGTCACTCTGAAAGTAATGCCTCCTGTTTATTTCCACGGAAACGACAATGGCTATGAAGAACACAATAACACTATTTGATAGAGAAAAACCTGGGCTACAAAACATACTTTTTCAACACAGTCATCACCAGTTGCTCCACAGTACTGGAGGTGAGCAGCTGATTCATAGCTGTTATGAAGCATTGTTGCTAGAAAAATGTTACTCATGCAGTCCATCTTTCATGGGCCCAAACAGATGCAAGTCAGAAAGCACCAAATCTAGACTATACAGTGGGTGCGGTTGGACATTCCAGCCTAGATTGGCAATGTGCTTCATGGTCTTCAAACCAGTACGGCGCTTGTCATTATTGTGTTGCAAGAGAAAGGTTGTCCTCTGACCTGACACTGGGAGTTTGAGTGTGCAGCTTAGTCAGTGTTGTAATACAGCAGTGAGAGTTGATGGTTAGTCTGAGTTCCAGAAAATCCAGAAGGATCACTTCTTTCCTATTGGAAAAGACAGTGAGCTGCAACTTGAACTTTTTGTTCAATGGGAATTCACACGTTGCCACTCCGTGGATCGGCATTTTGAGTACAGCTTGTAGTGGTGATGCTGTATCTTGTCACCAATTACAACGTGATCCAGGCAATTGTCACCTTCAGCCTTGTATTGGTTGAATAGGTCCTGACAAACTTTCATACTCTGGTTTTTCTGTTCTCATGTGTGTATTCATGGGACTCACCTGGCACAAGCTTTACAATATTCCAATGTTGCCACCATAATTTCCAGTGCATTTAAGTTGATATGCAGCTCTGTATGCAGTTCCTTGGTTGTAATCCACTGATCTGTGCACATGAGCTCAACTAGACGCTCGTCATTTTGTGATGTGACAGCGGTGCGTGGTCATCTGGGATATGTTTTGTTTTTCACAATGCTGTCACCGTTGCTGAAATGCGCCACTCACCACCTCACAGTGCTCACGTGCACTGTTTGGTCTCCAAAAATATTCAGAAAGCATCAAAGAATGTGAATGGGTGCCATTGTTTCCACATGGAATAATTCAGTGATACGCCTTTGTTTCATACACACTTTGATGTCAGATGACTGCCTATCTGCTGTCATCTGTTATATCACAACAGAATACTGGTGGGAAGGTTCATCCTCTACTATTGTCCCACCAGCATCCACATCTGATGTCATGGGCCAATGTAATGAAATAGGAGGCATTAGTTTTGGAGCAGAGCTCCTATTTTATTTCTGAAAATAAGCTAAAAAAAAGCAAAATAACCAAGAGCAATTCCTAGATATTGTGTATAAATCTAATTTCAAATAAACCTTAAATATTTGCAGCATAGAAAAGCCCAGTTTGCCAGAAACTGCCATGTCTGATTATAAGGAAGTTGATTGGGTTTTACTCTTTTAAGAGAGCAATAATTGAGATCACCTTAAAAAAGAAACCACACAACATACATCCCTTCTACTTAGCAGCAAACCTTTTTTCTCTTCCAGTAGAAAACAAAGTGCAGCAGCCATCTGCTGACCACAGCAGAAATCAAACACTCCTTATTATGTTAAAAAATAATGACTCCAACTATATCACATTGCCCCCACAGGGTTTGATCCTAGTGAACTCTTATATAGCTAAAACAATTTTTCTTTCTAAACAAATCTTTCTAAACAATTGAGTGAACTGATTTCTAAAGGACTTCTGATATTGAAGACATCACACTAGCAGCTATGCCATTGAATGCAGTTACTTAACAATGCACTTTACTAGTTAATGATAGTAGTCTGCTTTCTAATCTGCATCTTTGCATTTTATGCCTATTAAAAAAAGAAAATCCCCTCCCTTGCCTTTTTTTGTCCTTACTGTATTCACTTAAAAGCCAGTCTACATCATGGTGTATGTGCTTCCAGGACAAATTATTTTGGGGAGAGATATTTGATCAAAGTTGTACTTCTCTGAATGTTGTATGTCTGCATCTGTAGTCTTCTGTGTTGATCTCCTGTTTCCAGTCAAAGGTGGTTTGTTTTACAGAGAATGAAAAATATCATGCCATTTGTAGTAGTGTGAAACAGTGTGCCAAGTGATGGTGGGATAACATAGTATTGAAATTCAGTAGGGCAACAACATGAGCTGTCTGTTTTTAAGCTCTTCCAACCTGTAAGCAGAGACATTGAGAAGCAGTGAGTCCATGGGATTATCTCCTAAGGTTGCAGCTTCTTGCCTGCTTTCTCTAGTAGGGTGGTTGTTCGCAGCAAGTCCCTGCCACCTCTGATAGCTATGCTTCCCGCTCCACAACACCTGACACTCATTACATGGCAGATGGAGATCGGCTCTGTCCATTTCTCACTGCTTGCCCAAATTTGCCTCCAGCACTCCATCCTGAAGCTGCATGGAGGCATCAGTTATCCCTTGAGGGGATGAGTACTGCAGAATGTCCTATCGTGCTGAGGTTTGGTGATGGTTCGTATGGGGGATGGTACCCAACAGCATTATGTTTTGTTGCAGACGGAGAAAGCTGACCGGCGACAGAACTTTGTCTCCCTTGCTTTACGTAAGCGCTACAGCTATCTGACTGAGCCTGGAATGAGTGAGTTGCTCTTACCAAAATACTAAACCATATATATGTGATTTTTCTTAAGAAGAGACATTTTTTCTATAAACGTTGTATTTGGTGTCACTTTGGAGAAAAAGAAAAACGGGGAAAAAAAAAACAAACAACTATCTGAAACAAAACTGTTGGATGGTCTGTGAAATTTTGTGTTGTGAGAGCTTGAAGAATCCTGACTGGCAAATGGCATGCACTAATTAAGTAAAAATATATATTTTTTAAATGCCTTGTAGATCCAGACAAATAGGATTACAGATTGCTTTCACAAGTAGTCTATTACTCTTCCCTTTGGGATGTTAGACTGAGCTGCTACACCTTCACATTGCTGATGGGAGTGATATGCAAAAGTTCAGCAAGACTAGAGAATGACGTTCAAATAAGCACTTAAATGTTTAGATGCTTAGCCAAAACAGACTCTCACATATTTTGTATCTCCCTCTTCTTTCTTGTCCTCTTCCCTTGTTCCTTTGTTCCCTGCAGATGCTTTCTATTCCTTGGCACCACATGTTGCTTCCTTTTAGACTTGTTCCCCTTCACTAGACCTGTGTCATTGCTTTCCTTCCTCATTAAATACAATATATTTGGCTTAGCTTTTATTCCTTCACCTTCCCTGCCTAAGGTTGACTGCCGTTATTCCCCATTGCCAGACTTTTTCTTATCTGTTTTCTGCCTCCATAACTTCTCAGTTGCTACCCTGCAACAGACCCTTTGGTATAATTCCATAAATCCATAGACAAGCTTCATCTTTTCTTGGGAGTTTCCACTGGATGGCTGCTGTTTAATTGTCCTATAAGATCTGTGGCTTCTTTGGATCAGATGTGCTCCAGAATATATTACACTTCTCAGACCTGGAAGAAGACTTCAAGCATATAACATCTGAAGAAGCTATCAGATCTACTGAGACTTCTTGATGGATTGTTAAGGTATTGTCAAAGGCTTCCTGGGAACCGAGACAGGGAAAACGAAGCTGCTTCAAATAAGTATGATGATTGTCTGTACTGCTTACAACTTTTTCAGGCTTCATTGGGGGAAAAAAAGTCAAAAATATATTCACCAGAGGTTCATTAAGTCTCACTTGCAAAAAGTGGAAGGAAAAAACAAACCCATGTAATGGGCTTTATTCTAAGGAAAATTATGTTGACATAGTAGAAGTCCTTGACCATTCTTCATTCTATCCCATGGGGCAGTGGTTTCTGCTTGTGGCGGTGAGCTACTTAAAAAGAGTATGCATAAATTATTGTATGCACCAGGAAAGATGCATTTCAGTTACCAGCTGCAAGCAAGGAAATGCAGTTTGCTGTACAGAAGGTAGTAAAATCTGTTTTCCGATAAAGTCTCGGATACAGAGGGATGGAAACTGCTAAGGCCAGAAGTGTTCAGTAGCCAAAAAGGGCTGTTTCAATTTAAAAACTTCATTCTTTAGAAACATGCCCTACTCTGAAGCCTGGCAAGATTGTGGGGATTGCTTTGCTATTTCAGAACAGTAAAACTGTCTAGTTTCCTGCTGCTTTGACTTGTGTCATAACGCATTTGTAAATCAGTCCTTTTTGTTTGTACCAGTTCTTCACAGCTGCCATACGGAGCACCAAGAAGGCATCTTAGATGTGTCTGACTTTGTGATTTAGGGAGAAAGAGCAGTTAAGAGGGCAGTTTGCTGGTTTGATTGCCTCACAAACCCAGTTGCAGCAGGATAGCTCATCACAGCTCAGTGGGGTCCCTCTAAAGGCATTTCCAAACACAAACTGCTGAACAAGTTGTTTTGATGTTCGTTATTTTCTGAATGATTTGGGGGTTTTGTTTTTTGGACTTGGGACAGTATGAACTTCTAGTGAATGTCAGCAGCTGCTGCTAATTAATCTTCATAGTAAAGTCTAGTTAATTTAATGGAATACACAGTGTTTTCTTCAGGGGGGAAAAGAAGTGTGTTTGTGCTTCAAATTAGAAACTGTGAGGAGAATGGAAAAATTGACTGTTTCTAGAAATAGGCTGTGCCACTCAGGCCTAGTATTCAAGCTCTCTTCAACCTTTATTTTCTAATAATGCCATATCACCAGCCATCCACATTGTGTTCTGAGTTTCAATTGGCTTTTGTAGGACCAGCACGTTTCTCCTTGCAGGATATGGACCTGTGGTATATAGAACACTTCTTTACAATTCTGTAAGTGTGTGTGCTTTAACAGCTTAGTATTAGCTTCTTTCACTGTAAGTTACTGTCTATAAGACAGTCCAAATAAGTTTGACAAATCATTACTTTAACTTCAGAGGAAGGTTTGTTAAATAAGTTATTTGGGTATTTCGGCTCAATTTCTAACTCAACTTTAAACAGAGGAGTTTTTTTTTAAAAAAAAAAAAAGACAAAAAAGCCTTTTAATTCACTTTCAGTATCAACTCTCTGAATGTTACTGTTGTATCAGAGGATATGTATGCTGTAATGGGATTCCCAGAAATGCTGTGTTCTGGCATGAGTACCTCCCGTGATGCAAAATGTGGTTGATGATTTGGTTTGAAATAGCTGTGAATAAAGCTAAGTGTTCTGGGGGGCGGTAACAGTTGACAGGTTTGGCCTTGCCAGGAATTTTTTGCATAATATATTGTTCTTTGACTGCTTTTCTAATGTTACCTTTTGAGAAATGCAAAGTTGAACAGGTCTGTCTTTGAGCTGATGCAAGAAATCTCCTCAAAAGGTACCAAGACACTACATCTTGTAGAAAAAGTGTACTCTTCTTTTGATGGCCACTTGTGAAATGGTTTTTTAAGACTTACATAATTTGTGCTTAATCCAGCATAAAAATTTATTAATGTGTGCTTGTTTTGACATGATATATTGTGCATGGACAAAAACTGAATCAGTTGCTTTGCTTGCTCACGTTTATCATATATCATACTTCCCGAATTTGATGTATGACATATGCTTCTTAAAATCATTTCATGTAAAGTTTTACTTTGATTTTACTTCTCTTTTTTTTTTTTTTTCCAAACAAAAGGTATATCGCATGAAAAGCAAACGCAAACATTCCTTTCCTTTCTTTATTTTTATTTTTTTTATAAAATACCAACTCAGAAAAGCTCTTGCTCTTATTGGCTTTGTGAGTGTGAAGCATATCCGAATTGTGCATGGGAGATATAGATTTGAATTTATTCCAGTTGCTTCACAGTTTGCACATTAATTGCCTGTCACTTAAAGGAATTTTGGGTTGTGCATGAAATAGTTCTGACTGGTTTAAAAAAAAAAAAAAAGAGAGAGATTTTAGCTATATAATGTCATTTTACACACGCTTATATTTTGTATAGGTTCAATATCTGAATAGAACAACACAGTCAACAAAAATTATTAATAGGGTAATTCTAGTAGTTGTGCAAATCAAACATACCTGAACAGGCAAAATAGCACTGATCTGAGTATTTCAGAATTAGCACATCAGAAAGTCAATAGGAAGTAAGAGAAGAATCTTGATGTGTTTTTTATTTTTACCTTTTGGATTTCTTCTTTGTGATTTCTGGTCTTCATTATTTGCAAACTCAATTGCTATGTGCTTTCTGTCTTTCATTTCATGTTGCTTTTTGTTTTGGACCAATCGTCAGTACATGGCTCCATTCATATTTATTTCCTTTTTAACTCTTCTTTTGCCTCCTCCATCCTAACTCATGCAAACAGTTGTACTTGCTTTTTGTAATATTACAACGTTTACTGACCAATTTTCTTCTCTGGTCTCTCTGTTTTCCAATCATTTTTGTTGATTTTATGTTTGATTTTAATTTAACAATTTAAGAAACAGTTGAACGGAGTGCAGGAGCAACAAGATCCCTACCTGCTACTTACTCATACAAGCCATTCTTTTCAACACGGCCATATCAGTCATGGACAACAGCTCCAATTACAGTGCCTGGGCAAACCAAATCAGGCTTCACTTCCTTATCAAGCTCTTCCTCTAACACTCCTACAGCTTCCCCATTAAAATCAATATGGTCTGTTTCTTCTGCTTCTCCAATCAAATCCACATTAGGAGCTTCTACCACATCATCAGTTAAATCTGTTAGTGATGTAGCATCTCCGATTAGATCATTTCGGACAATCTCCTCACCAATAAAAACTGTGGTTTCGCAGCCTCCATACAATATGCAGGTTACTTCAGGTTCTTTCGTCAGAGCTCCTGCAGTAACAGAAGCTGCTAGCCTAAAAGGGCTGGCATCCACTACCACATTCCCCCCTCGGACATCTCCTGTGACTACAGCTGGGTCTCTCTTGGAGAGATCATCCATAACCATGACGCCTCCAGCATCCCCCAAATCCAACATTAACATGTACTCTTCAAGTTTGCCTCTTAAATCGGTCATCACATCAGCATCCTCACTTTTATCGTCCCCTCTAAAGTCAGTGGTGTCACCTGCTAAGTCAGCAGTTGATGCTGTTTCATCTTCTAAGGTCATGATGGCCTCGTCTCTCTCGTCGCCAGCAAAACATGTAGCTGGGCACACAGATGTACCATTACTTAATGGGTCTTTGTCACCGCTGAAATACCCATCTTCTTCCAACTTAATAAATGGATCCAAAGCTGCAGCTGTTTTCCAAGACAAGATTGCTGCAGCTGCACATTCTGCAAGTTGTGCTGCTAGCGCAGTTGCTGACACGGCTGAGAGAGTGTTTTCAACTGCTTCAACAATGTCATTTTCTCCACTCAGGTCATTTGTGTCTTCAGCACCATCAGCTCTCCAGTCAATAAGAACTCCTCCTGCAGGTGCTTTGTATACAGCCCTTGGGTCAATATCAGCAACTACCTCATCAGTAACTTCATCAACAATAACAGTGCCGGTATATTCTGTAGTCAATGTTTTGTCTGAACCAGCATTAAAGAAGCTCCCAGAGTCATCTCCACTTACAAAATCAGCTGCTGCGTTACTGTCACCTATTAAAACATTGACTACAGAGGCACGCACGCAACCTCCCTTTAATCGAACTTCATCTCCAATAAAATCATCCTTGTTCTTAGCACCCTCTGCTCTCAAATTGTCCACGCCATCTTCTTTATCCTCCAGTCAGGAGATACTGAAAGATGTTGCTGAAATGAAAGAGGATCTAATAAGAATGACTGCAATATTGCAGACAGATGTCGCGGAGGACAAACCGTTCCATCCCGAGATACCAAAAGAGGGTAGAATTGATGATGAAGAGCCCTTTAAAATTGTTGAGAAAGTAAAAGAGGACTTAGTAAAAGTTAGTGAGATACTGAAAAAAGATGTATGTTTAGAAAGTAAAGGGTCGGCTAAAGTATCTAAAAGCGATCAAGGACATCTCTCTGAGGATGACTGGGTAGAGTTCAGTACAGAGGAGATTGATGAAGCAAGACAGCAAGCTTTGACAAGCCCTCCTATGTCTGTTCCAGAGAAGGCCCAAATTAAAACTAAAACTGTGTCGGAAAAGGATTATAACTTATCAAAAGTTATTGATTACTTAGCAAATGATATCGGTAGCAGTTCATTAACAAACATAAAGTACAAGTTTGAAGAGGGGAAAAAAGAAGGTGAAGAGAGACAAAAACGCATTCTAAAGCCAGCCATTGCTTTGCAGGAACACAAACTCAAAATGCCTCCTGCCTCCATGAGGCCTTCAACATCAGAAAAGGAGTTGTGTAAAATTGCAGATTCCTTTTTTGGAACAGATACAATTTTAGAGTCTCCGGATGACTTTTCTCAACACGATCAAGACAAAAGTCCCTTATCTGACAGTGGCTTTGAAACAAGGAGTGAAAAAACACCTTCTGCCCCTCAAAGTGCTGAAAGCACGGGGCCAAAACCACTTTTCCATGATGTACCCATCCCTCCCGTCATTACAGAAACAAGAACTGAGGTAGTTCATGTTATCCGTAGCTATGAACCGTCGTCTGAAGAAATTCCAGAGCAGAAAGCAGAGGAACTACCGGCCGCAAAGCCTGCCCCTGCTTTCATGGAGCTGGAGCAAAAGCCTTCCGGGTCTATTAAAGAGAAGGTTAAAGCCTTTCAAATGAAAGCTAGCAGCAGTGAGGAAGATGACCACAAGTGTGTCCTTAGCAAAGGTGTCCGAGTAAAAGAAGAAACTCACATCACTACGACGACTAGGATGGTTTATCATAAACCTCCATGCACTGAAAGCACGTCAGAAAGAATTGAGGAAACAATGTCTGTTCATGACATAATGAAAGCCTTTCAGTCTGGACGTGACCCTTCCAAAGAACTGGCAGGTCTGTTTGAACATAAATCATCAGTAACAGCCGATGTTAGCAAGTCTGCTGAAACTTCACCACAACATGCAGAGAAGGACAGCAAAATGAAACCCAAACTGGAGCGAATAATAGAGGTCCATATTGAAAAAGGTAATCAGGCTGAACCTACTGAAGTGATTATTAGAGAAACAAAAAAGCATCCAGAAAAGGAAATGTATGTATATCAGAAAGACTTACCTCGGGGAGATATTAACTTAAAAGAGTTGGAAAAACATGATGCTTTTCCTTGTTCAGATGAACAAGGTCAGCAAGAAGAAGAGGAGCTCACAGCCGAAGAGTCACTTCCTTCTTATCTGGAATCCTCTAGAGTTAACACTCCCGTGTCCCAGGAAGAAGACAGTCGCCCTAGTTCTGCTCAACTCATGTCTGATGACTCTTACAAAACACTGAAGCTTTTGAGTCAGCACTCAATAGAATACCATGATGATGAGTTGTCAGAACTAAGAGGGGAGTCTTACAGGTTTGCTGAGAAAATGCTTCTTTCAGAAAAGCTAGATGTTTCTCAGTCTGATACTGAGGAGTCAGTTACTGATCATGCTCTACCCCTTAGTGCAGAGTTGCAGGGGTCTGATAAACGATGCAGAGAAAAAGTAGCTACTGCCCCTAAAAAAGAGATTCTCTCCAAAATCTATAAAGATGTATCTGAAAATGGTGTGGGTAAAATGTCTAAAGATGATCATTATGATAAAGTGACAGTATTACACTACACTGGAGATGTTAGTAGTCCAAAACATGCGATGTGGATGCGCTTTACTGAGGACAGATTAGACAGAGGTAGAGAAAAGTTGATGTATGAAGACAGGGTGGACAGGACTGTTAAGGAGGCAGAAGAAAAACTGACTGAAGTATCACAGTTTTTTCGGGATAAAACAGAGAAGTTGAATGATGAGCTACAGTCTCCAGAGAAAAAACAGCATAAAAAAAATGGCAAAGAAATACATTCTAGTCAGAGCTCTGCCAGCAGCAGCCCTGAGAAGGTTCTACTATCTGAATTACCAGCGTCTGGTGATGACTGGAGTAAAGCAAAGCAGTTTGCTCGCGATGGGAAATGCTTTCCCAAAGTGGATGAAAGAAAAGTGTCCAGTTTGCCCAGCAGTCCTGAAAAAAGGATATTTGTGCAACCAGCAGAGGACTCTAAACAAACTATGGAACACAAAAGAAGTGCTCAGCAGACTGGAGTACCTGAGGTTTCACAGGCTGGATTTCAGCTGAAGCAATCAAAGCTCAGTTCCATTAGGCTGAAGTTTGAACAAAGTATAAGTCCAAAGAGTAAAGACCCAACTCAAGAAGAAAAAAAAATGGACAGCCAGTCCAAAATTCCGGTAAAGAAGTTGCAAGAAAGTAAGTTACCAGTTTACCAGTTTTATTCTAGAGAGAAACACGCCAAGCAGGTGGAGCTCATTGATGGAAGTGCAGCTTTACAGAAAGAGGTGAAAATACAGGAAGATTTTATCCCAGGTAAAGGAAAAGCTATAGAAGAATTTTGTGCTTCAGACACACAAAAGCAAAGAACTGAAACAAGTAAAAGTGTGCCAGAGTACTTTTCAGAACCACAGACGAAAGACCTGGTATATGGCTCAGACTCAACAACGAAGGGACACTGGGACAAAAAAATCTATAGGACGTGGGAAAGTCCTGGAACTTCTAATCATAAAGCGCAAAAAGAGAAGCTTTCACATGTACTGGTTCCAGATACAGTAAAGGAAAACCATGTTGATCACATTGAAGCTGACAAAAAAAGTGAATTTATTACTCTGACAGAGCACAAACTGGCAGCAAATGGCATTCATTCAGAAGAAGTGAAAGAAATGACTGTAAAATCTCCCTCAAAAAAGGTTTTATACAGAGAATTTGTTGTCAGGGAGGGGGAACATAATGGTGAAATAGCTGATAAAATATCCAGAAGGAAAGAAGAAATTTCTGTGTCCCATATTCCAGTCAGGATTGTTGAGGAGAAGAGAACCATGCTTGATGGTGTTTATCAACTTTCAGCTAAAGTATCTCAGTCAGCTGTGATTAAGGAGAAAGTTGAGAGAGAGATAGATTACGTGGAAGATGAGCAAGTAAAGCATTCAGAAATCAGAAGAGTTACCAAGCAGCAGAGCTCGATAGGTCTAAGTCCTTCTGTTGAGGAAACTGAGTTATCCCCTAGCAAATCACCAGATTCTCTAGAATTTAGTCCAGGAAAGGAATCTCCTTCGAGTGAGTTAGTTGACCCTGGTGCCAGTGATTACTTGGATAAAGTTGCACCATTAGTAAGTACTGAGGGAGTGAAAGAAATTAAGACCTTACCTGTTTATGTCAGTTTTGTTCAAGTAGGAAAGCAATATGAGAAAGAGGTGCAACAGGGAAATATTAAAAAAATTGTCAGTCAGGAAAGTAAGACAGTACAAGAGACGAGGGGGACCTTTTACACGACTAGACAGCAAAAGCAACCTCCTTCTCCACAAGGTAGTCCAGAAGATGATACACTAGAACAGGTGTCCTTTATAGATAGCTCTGGCAAAAGTCCTTTAACACCAGAAACACCAAGTTCAGAGGAAGTGAGTTACGAGTTTACGTCTAAAACACCTGACTCACTAATAGCATATATCCCAGGCAAACCCAGTCCTATACCTGAGGTTTCTGAGGAATCAGAGGAGGAAGCAGAGGCTAAGTCAACCTCTGTAAAACAGGCAGAAGTTCAGGAACCACAGACTGACAAATCATTACCTAACCATATAAATAAGGACTCTAACAAAAGACCGAAAGGTAACAGAGTTGCCTACATTGAATTCCCACCTCCACCACCGCTGGATGCAGATCAAGGCGAGTCAGAAAAGAAGCCTCAGTATTCTACTGAGAGTGAAATGGAGATGACGGAAGTGAACCTGCAGGATGAACATGACAAATGTCAACTGGCTGAGCCAGTCATACGAGTACAGCCACCGTCTCCTGTGCCACCGGGAGCAGATGTCAGTGACTCCAGTGACGATGAATCTCTCTATCAACCTGTTCCACTTAAAAAGTACACATTCAAACTGAAAGAACTGGAAGATGACCAGAAGGAAAGCTCAAAACCCAGAACCCCCGAAAAGATTGAGAAACAGAAAGAGTTAGGACACCCCACTTCTGGGAAACCTAGTGAGTTTGACGTTGGGCTTGATTCACCCCAGAATGATGTAGTGCAAAATGGGAATAATAATGACCAGTCTGTCACAGAGTGTTCCATAGCAACCACTGCAGAATTCTCCCATGATACCGATGCGACTGAGATTGACTCTCTTGACGGTTATGATTTGCAAGATGAAGATGATGGTTTAACTGAGAGTGATTCTAAACTTGCAGGTCCGGCAGTTGAAACCAAAAAGGACGTATGGACTACAGAAGGTATTCTAAAGCAGACTGATCGCTGCTTTAGCCAGAGTAAACTTGAAGTCATTGAGGAGGAAGGCAAGGTAGGCCCCGAAGAAGACAAGGTGCCTTCAAAAGTTCCAGCTTCTGAAAAAGCCGGAGATAAAAGCGAACAGAAGTCAGGGGCGCAGTTTTTCACTTTGGAAGGCAGACACCCTGACAGGACTGTGTTTCCCGATTCATATTTCAGTTACAAAGTAGATGAAGAATTCGCAACACCTTTCAAAACTGTGGCCACTAAGAGTCTAGATTTTGACCCGTGGTCCAATAACCGAGGTGACGACGAAGTGTTTGAGACTAAATCAAGGGATGATGAGGCTAAGCCATTTGGTCTGGCAGTGGAAGACAGATCTCAAGCAACAACACCTGATACAACTCCAGCCAGAACTCCAACAGATGAGAGTACGCCAACTAGCGAGCCCAACCCCTTCCCATTTCATGAAGGGAAGATGTTTGAGATGACTCGCAGTGGTGCAATTGACATGAGCAAGAGGGATTTTGTTGAAGAAAGACTCCAATTTTTTCAGATTGGTGAGCATACTTCTGAAGGGAAGTCAGGGGACAAGGGGGAAGGGGATAAAAGTACAGTCACTGCCATCACACAGCCACAGGCAGGGGACAACACTGTAGAAACAAACCTAGAGAGACCAGTAGAAACACCAGCAGTTGAACATAAGCCCATCATCCAGGCCAGTGGAGATTGCATGGAACAAACACTTGGTAGTAACTCACTGGAAAAGTCATCGGCAGCTGTAAATGCTTCTAAAGTTGATCCCAAATTGCGCACGCCAATTAAAATGGGAATTTCTGCTTCCACCATGACTCTGAAGAAAGATGGTCCTGGCGAAGTGACAGATAAGATAGAAGCTGTGATGCCATGTGGTCAGGGATTAGAAAATGAAACTGTAGCAGTGATTGCGAGTTCAGCTTCTAGCGAGACAAGCTGTAGGCAAACAGAAAACACTGAGTTTCCAAAAGATAATTTTAATAACAACAACAATTTGGATTCATCTGCAGTCTCTACAGATGATATTACCTGTAATGTAGTGCTAAAAGAACATTCGGAACCAAAATGTTCCCTGCAGAAAGCTAACCAAGCAAAAAGCGCTTCAGGAAAAAGTGCAGGGACAACACAAGGACACAGAGTAAGAGAGAAACAAAAAGCACATGGAGAGCAGCAAAAGTCAACAGAGTTGGTAGGGGCTAGAGGAAAATCAAAACTTCCTGTAAAGGCCAGCTCAGTAAAAGAAGCCTTTCCACAAAATAATCTCCAAAGCAATACAGGGAGTAAAGTGAGACAGGCTAGTAAGCCTGACAAAGCAAAACAAGATAATACTCCTCCCTGTCTAGAAGGAAGGTCTAGGATTCCTGTAAAAAATACGCGTAGGAGTAATCTATCTAGAAAACCTCCGGCCCTACCAAAGCAAGAGCAGGTAGAGAAAGAAAAAACAAAACAGCTTCCTTCTAAATTACCAGTAAAGGTAAGATCTACCTCCGTCACAATGGCAACAGTTAAAGTAAAAAAAAGTCAGCTTAGGGAAGTGTGTAAACATTCAATTGAATATTTTAAGGGAATTAGTGGTGAGACGTTAAAGCTTGTGGATCGTCTATCTGATGAAGAGAAAAAGATGCAGTCAGAGGTCTCTGACGATGAAGAAGACAGTACATCAAGGAACACATCACTGTCAGAAGCTACTCAAGTTTACCTGCCTTCCATTACATCGAAGTCTGCTAGAGATATGAGAACAGAGGCAGCATCTATAAAAACAAAGATTGAAAAGGCCGACAGTGAGAGGAGGAGGAGTAAGAGGACTGGTGAGAATGAAGGCAGTCAGGTTTCTGGAGCTCTCATGGCTCACCTCGTGGAGATCAAGCCTAGTTTGTAAAACTTTCAACTTGTTGATCCTAGTGCATGAACTGTTGTGATTGCCTGTGAAGTGACTTAACCGTAGTTTTCATTCTGTCATTGTCATCTGTATGTGCTGTCTTATACTCTTCTTTCTTCCTTTAAACGAATCCTGTACTGTAGAAAGCTAGTGAAGCATGCCAAAGACATTGATGTAACTCAGAAATTGAAAAATTTCTTTTGTGACAGCAAGTTTGTTCTGTCAAAGTAGAGAAAATAGATGTTAATTTGCTCTTGGTGGTTTCCACCAGTAATTGAACAACTTGTGTACAGTCTAACAGCTAGATTGTCAGCATGTTTGATTTCATTACACAACATCATGTAGTTTGACATTTGGCTTTACACAGGTGAAAAAAATTGCTTTGTAGGTTATTAGGATACACAATCATTCTAGTAAACAATATAAGCACCGGCAACTTAGTTGAATTCCAACTATAACTTATAATAAACTATTGTCCGGTATTAAGGTTTTCTGTGCAAAACCCTTTTAATCGAGAAATTGTAAATCGCAGGTCCACAAAGTCCTTGTGAACGGACAGATATAAGGATGGCAATTGTAGCTGATCACCTTGGACTTAGCTGGACAGGTAAGCTTTTCTGCTTTTATACTGAAATCGAACTCATAGGGTATATAGCTAAAATGTTTTTCCTCCCAAGATATTACACCCAAGTAGTTGGAAGGTTCTGTCTACTCAGGCTCAGGGCTTCCGGGATCTTCAGGCAGTGAATTCCTCAACATCTGGGAGCTTAAAAGGGCTCCAAGAGTTTGGTGCCATGTATGCTCACCGTACTGTCCACATGTTGACAGGCAGTGCTGGTCTCTTGTGGGCTTATGGGTGCTGCAGTCAGCTCTCCCTGGGTGTAGGCAATGGCAGTGCTGGTATGTGAGCTTTGCAGCGTACTCACAAATGAGCTGTGGTCACCAGAACAAATGTTATCAGTGAGCAGTGATGAAGTCTCCACGGAGCTTTTCACTGGTTGAGTGCATTTTACAAATGCAATAATAGCGCACAGAGGCATGACTGAAAATTCAGAATTATGCCTGTCTTAGGAGATTGAAGTGTTTAAATGTTTAGTGCTATGCTCGTCATTATCTGTTAGGATACCCGTTTGTGTCAGGAAGTTTGGCTGGTGTCTGTGTGGTCTAAGGAGGTTAATACTTCTAAGCCTGGCTTGATAATTGAGAGATTTATGCTGTTTGGAGCTTTTATTATTGTTTTTCATCATATTTTTTTTTCTTTCTTTTTTTGCTTTATAGAACTGGCAAGGGAACTGAATTTTTCTGTGGATGAAATAAATCAAATCCGAGTAGAAAACCCGAATTCTCTTATTGCTCAAAGTTTCATGTTATTAAAAAAATGGGTTACTAGAGACGGGAAAAATGCTACAAGTAAGTTCAATTAGTTACTTTAGTTGTTTGTAAGTGATAGCCTGTTCTAAGTAGGTTAAATTGAAGATAACGTAATTAATTTCTTTTGCAAATCACTAATGGGAAAAAAAGTTTCAGCTACATTTTTGCCAGAAGGCAAAAAAGTGTTACATTCATTCAGTACCTACACAAGGGGAAATAATATCTTCTCCACATCTGCAGGACAGGACAAGAAAGAAGCTTAAATTCCAGGGAAGGAAATATTAGGGAAGATTTGGCAATAGCAATGAACCTGAAACACAGAAATAGGCTGCCTGGAAAAGTTACATAGTCTCGCATTATTGCAAGTTGTTACAAGAGATCAAACACTTGTCTCTGAGGAGTGATGTGTGTGACTGAGGCAGGAGACCTCTCTGAAGACAAGGTTGGGGTCAATTCTGCTGTTATCTGTGTATAAATTCCTCAAATTGAAATAGGGGTCTGAATTTGCCTTCAGTCAATGGTGACTGTTACCAGTTCTTAGCCCACAAACTTCTACATGATGTTTAAATCAACCTGGATCTCTTTCACTGTAGAAGTTGTTTCCAGTATTACTGTGTTCTTGCAACATAGGATTATTGTAAATGTGATTTCATTGTGTACTGTGTGAACAGCCTTTATGTGCATTATTACTTACAAGGCTACCTATACTGTTCTTTGAAATAGAATTGTAACAAGGATTTTAACAATCCTTGTCTTTTTCAATAAAAGGTTATTGTATTTCAGTAGCAAATAAATTTATTCTTTAAGAGCTTTCAACCCTATTTTTCCTGCTTCTTGTGTTGCAATCTAACACTTGCGGGGGAAAAATCGTCATAGAGGTACATCTTGCACAAATAGGCAGCAGAATGACTACACAGTCAAATGATGGAGTTTGCTAGAACCAAAGACATCGGGACAGGAACATATGTCAGTGACTTAGAATTAATGCAATGTGAATGTAACTGAGAAAGACAATTACACAGTTCTGAAATTCTGGACCTGTTTTCTTACGTGTCTTATTTGTTTTTCAGCTGATGCCTTAACTTCTGTATTGACAAAAATTAATCGAATAGATATTGTGACCCTGCTGGAAGGACCAATATTTGATTATGGAAATATTTCAGGCACCAGAAGCTTTGCAGATGAAAATAACGTTTTTCATGATCCCATTGATGGTAATTGAATTCCATGATTATATTTTGTTCCGTATCATCTCTGGTAATGTAATAATGTTGTATGAACTAGATGTTAAGAAAAAAAATCCTATAGAAATGATTGTTTTTCATGTTAAGGCTTTTTCCTCATGGTATATCCAGGTTGTACATTAATGTCCCAGAGAACAAACTCAGAATCCCACAAATGCACACCTAAGTAAGCTCATTCCCACCAGCCTCTGTATAAGTTGACAAGATCTGAATGTTTTCCTCCTGCAGTAGTTGTGCTTTGGAGTTTGTCCACTTATACGCTTTCCAAGTTAGTTGGAAATCTCTCTTGCTCTACACATCCCCCGCTCTTTAACTTCCTCTCTAGATAAGTAACTGTAAGAATTCTTACAGTGAAAAAGTGTTTAGTGACTGTATGAGATATCTACAAAAAAATGTGATTTCAAGATTGTCATTTCTTTGTTGTAGTTTATTTTGTTTTGGTTTGGTTTTTGTTTTGGTGGGGTTTTTTTGGTTTGTTTTGTTGTGGGGTTTTTTTTGTTTTGTTTTTTGTTTTGTTTTTTGTTTTGTTTTTTGTTTTGTTTTTTGTTTTGTTTTTTAGGACCATTATTATCCTAATGTGTAGTGGTAGTAGAAAAATAAGAAAATGTTTTATTTTTGCATGAGATGATATCTTTGTCAGTCTACTAATGACTAAAACTGTGTAATAATCTTCACATGGAAGCTAAACACCCTGAGCGTATAATTGTGCATGGTTATTTTGAGTCTGATTTTAACAGATACACAGAGTTCTGCTTATAGTCAGAATTGCTATAGGTATGGTTATTACTTATCATTATCTAGAAGATGCTGAATGTCGTTCTTTTAAATATTAGTTTACGACACTGAGTTGCTATATTCTTTACTTTGGTTTTTTACTATGTGTTATAATTAGGTTGTCAAGACTTCTTTGAGTTATATTTTCTTTGTTTTTTTATAGTTTATTCAAGTTTGTATTGGTCCCTCTCTGTATTTTGGCAGAATGTTTGTATACTTAGAGCATATAAGCTCAGTATACTTCCATTGTTGAGCAGCATTGCTGGCCATTGAATCATTGCATTACAGAAATAATTTTCTGTTGACATTTTAAGAAAGTTGCTCTTGAAATGTTGCTTGTGCCTTTAAATAGTGGCATCAGTGTTCTTCTGAAGAAAGTACGCTTCTCTGCAGTTGCTTTTTGTCTCTCCTCTTCTCTGAGCCTTCCTCAAGCTTCCTTTCCTCACCAAGACCAGACCGCCTTTACCCTTCTCTCAGCTGATTCAGGAAACAGAAAAAAAAAGCAAGCCCTGTCAGTGCATCTCCCATTGCAGGCAGCACAATGTCAAGTTAACCCCAAAGCATGTATTTTTTTTTCCTTCTGTAGGTCACACAGTCTGTTTTTTGACACAGTGAATTTCAGGTTTTGTTGTCATTTTACATGTGTATTCAGTTTAATCCTTTTGTATGATTTTCTTATGTTTTCATCAATTTCCTTTTCTTTTCTCTCTTTATTTGATTAGTGTATCTGATTGTACCCATGTCACCAAGATCGCCTCAGTCTCCAAGATCACCAAGATCTCCTTACCCACCACAGTCCTCTCACCTGTATAACTTTACTGTACCTGAAATATTCATTTAGCTCTCCCTGTGTTGTTTGTTTTTTATTTTGTATTCTCTTAACTTCTAGTTAACTTCCTTTTTAGTTTTTTATCCTGCTGTGTATTTACCCCTACTATTCTTTAGTATCCTCTTTGAGATCCATTTCTATTCCTCATTCTTTAACTATTCCTTTCTTGTGGCTCTGTGATTATACTGGAGATAAGTATTAGTAGCATTGTCTTGCTAGTATTGTGTATTTTTGATAAAAGTATATTCAGAATGTGGACCTGTTTAATATGTATTTACATAAAGAGTGACTGTCCGATGTTTTGATCTACTTCTGTCTTTAAAATCTATTTATTCAAATTCCAATTTTAAAGCAGTAAAAACTCGGAAAGATGTATGCAATTTGGCTGCAAGATTCTGGGCTGGATATAAAGGGACAGACATCCCTGTCCACATTTGATTAATTGCATGCTCATAAGGCAATCTGCTATTGCTTGAAAACGTTCAAATGGCTGCAAAGGCAATTCCTGAAATCTTTACAGGCTATTTTAAAAATAGTCAAAACTATTAGCTTTGCTGTACTAGCTATTTTGGCAATGCTCATTTTGTTCCATGTATTTAGAGCAAAGTAAATGAATCTATCAGAACTGCATTTGTTCTTATACACCTGCATCTCCTCATGGTTTTCATACTTTATGTAATTCATGGATCATTTAACATTTGCTGATTTGTTGCTCCATGCTTCATCCCAGTCAGTCCAAATGTGCTGTCTTCCTTAGGTTATCCCAGCATTCAAGTGGAACTGGAAACTCCCTCTGGGTTGCGCTTTGTGCCACCCACCCCCTTCCATCAGGATGATTTCTTTAGCGACACCTCTAGCCTAGAGTCACCCCTTAGAACTCCCAGTAGACTGAGTGACGTGTTAGTGACCTCCCAGGGACATATAGATGGTACAGCAGCAGCACCGCCAGTGGTGACTGAAGAAGACACCTCACTGGATGACAGCAAGCACGATTTCTCAGTGCCTAGCGAAGGAACACCTAAAGATATTTCTGTAGGCCAGAGCCAGTTGGAGGAAGTGGACCTTAAGGATTATCCACGGTATCTTGGTAGTTATGGCGGGATACCTAAGGATGCTAAACAAAGGCAGAGCGAAGAGACTAGCAAAACAGGAGTAAGGACTGAACAGCCTGAGAGAGAAAAGTCTGGTACTGATGAGGAGATAACGGAAGAAAAGTTTAAATCTCTGTTTGAGGACATTCATCTGGAAGAAGGAGCTGAGTCTGAGGAGATGACTGAAGAAAAAGTATGGTCAATTCTTAAAGGTGTTCAGCAAGCAGAACACGAAATGTCTTCAATTACAGGTTGGCAGACTGACTCGTCAAGCGTCACTGAGCCACCAACGTCGGGACGCAGGATAGGTGGTAGTCTGCTAGATCGCCTGGATGATAGGTGAGCATCTTCTTGTACGTGTGTGTATGTGAGCCTTCATGCACAGATGTTGCCTTCAGGAGCAGTGATCAGGCTGATGATCTGCTGTTTTATGTGAATGTGAATATATATGTATGCACATATGTATTTGTAAGGAAAAACTTTAGTTGTGACTTCATCTGGTATCAAACATACTTGTTTTTTAAAATGTATATATAGCAAGTTTCATGCTTAATACAGAATTAGTTTACCTTATGTTTACTAGATGATATTTGCTTTCATGCTTTTTATATTGTCTATTTCCATTTTGAATAAATCTAAGCAAGGCAGGTGGAATTAGAATTTGAGACTATGAAATGACAATTTGTTGGAACCAGGATACTGTTTTGTTCTTATTTTAGCAGTCATTCTTTTCATTGCATCTCTTTGCATTCCTTCAGATAGGCATTTCTTTTTCCATAGCACGTTTTTTTAAGCGGGTGCCATTTTCTAATATTTACTTTGTGTTATGCTGTGCTAATTTATTCGACTCTTTAAGAAATGGGCTACAAGTCATAGGAAGGTAATAAATCCATCTAGACCCATATGCTGCTTCCTAGTTGTGGCTACAGAAGATGCTCAGGGAACTTGTACGTTCCTGGGCTCTATTTACTTTCAGCATAATGACCTTCAGAGATGGTGTATGCTTTCCACAGATTTATCATCACTGTGTTTCTCTTGCATGTACTTTTCCAGCCTCCCCTTGGACCAATGTAAGCTTTCAGCAGTCACAATATGCGCTGGCATGTTTGGCCAAACGGGTACCCACTGGGTACCATCAAAAAGCTCTTGCCTTAATTTTGTACTCAGCTCCCATGATTTGTGACAGAAGGAGCCAGCTCTACATGAAATGTAAATCTGCAGAGAACGACTGCCTGCAGAGCAATTGTCTTGCTGTCAACAGTTTACATCCTTTGCAGCTTTGATTCAGGATGTTTAACGGTTCCAGGTAGCATGAGATAGGTTTTCTGAATCAAGTGGGAATATGGCCCTTGATTCCAGTGAGCTGATTGTCTTTCTAGACTTGAAAACATCTGGTCTGCTACTGATGTGATTTTTGTTACGTTAAGCAACCATTCTGTCTTTATTCTGCATTTTCTATTGTGTTTAATTAATGAAATATATCTCTTCTAGGAGTAAATGATCTTCTGTAAGATGAGATATCCATTTCTAGCTAGAGGAAATCAATTTGCTTTATTTTATAGCAGTTTTGCCTGCAGATAGCTATGGTTTTCTCATGCATATAGTCCCAGTGTTTATCTGAAAAGCAAACAAAAATAAAAGAGTTTTGTCCAGATCTATCTCTCTATCTTGTAATCTTTCTGGCATTGTGCATTATTGAAATTGTGCTAAGGCATTATTTATGAGCACCATTATTTTTCAGGAGGCATGAGTTATTTGGAATACAGCTGTTGAAGTTTAAGGGAAGGGGTAACAGGCACCTTTCATTACCTCCTTGGTTGGAGAGCAGGTTAAAGAATTAGTGCCATGAGGGATTTATCTTGTGATTATACAAAGGAAATGGTAGGATTGGGGCCTTTTTCTTTCTGTTTTGTTTTTTCCTTTTTTTCTTCCTAAGTGGAAGGGAACTAACATAAAACATTTGGCTTTGTTTTCAGCGTTCACTATGTTCTCCTTTCTTTTGAAGATACCATAATGCAGAAGACAAGGCTGTTAAATAGAGTAATGCTTGCATGTTGAATTTCAGATTTTACTTCATCTGAAATGTGAGCACTAAGAGTGAAGGCTCAGTGCTTTTCTCTTCTGCATGTTATTTATGAATGTCTGTTCTTTTTGTTTCTCTGTAGCTCGGACCAATGTAGGGACTCTGTTACCTCATATGTCAAAGGAGAAGCAGGGAAGCCAGAAACAAATGGAAGCCTCTCAGAATCCACAACAGAAACAAAAACTAAATCCTATGTCCAGGAATCTTTAAATGATGTGGGAAAACACAGTGACAAAGAAGCTCTGAAAACAAAGTCCCCAATTTCAGCTGGTACTGATGAGCAAACGTTATCATCGACAGCATATCAGAAATCTTTGGAAGAGGCTAGCAAGCCAACAGCAGAAGGCAACAAAGCATCTGTACCTGTCAGTGTGAAGAAGATGGGCTGGAGTACTTCAGAGGATGGCAAGGCAAGAACAGGCATCAAAGAGGAGGAGGGAGCAGGAATGTCTGAACAGAAGGTACAGTATGTCCTGTAATTATTAGCTGTTTGAGGAGTCCCTGTTGCTTAGTATGTTGTTTTTGTTTTGTTTTGTTTTATAAGACATGTAATATTATAACAGTTCTTGTTTTTCTTTTAATCCTCCTTTATGCAAGTTATGTTTATTACCAAATTAAGAAAAGTGGAAGTTAGTGCAAATTTATCTTCTGTGGTGTGAACAGAATGAAGTGTAGTCCAGGCAGGCAGAGGAACCAAGTAGGGTGCATCAACTTCTGCCTGCTTGGCCCTGAAGTCTGCAAGAGGGGAGAGCAGCTTGTGATACAATCTTGCATTGCTGAGGAGCAGGCCCCTTTCCTGCCTGAGTTATCTGTGCAAACAGTGCTAGGCAGGTCTGCTCTCCCCAACCCACTTCAAGTAAGGTGATGCCACTGTTTTCTGATCTGTTTGTGATGTTGAAGTGAGCAAAGAAGTACAGGGTCTCTTTTGTCTCCTTCCAGATCCCTGTCCCCAGCACCTTCTGATTTTTATTATTTTTATTATTATTATTATTATTATAAACTCTGTTGATTTGCAGGAAGATAAATCTTGAGTGAAGTCTAATCTCCTTCTTACGCTTTGCTCCTTGGCATCATTCATCCCAATTCCAAGGTGCATCTAGCAAAAACATTTCCAGATGTATAATACAGTTTCCCAGGTGGTGGTTCCTTCTTAAAATACTGCTGAGGGTTTCCCTTTCAGTTCTGCTTGCCTGGCTTGCACATCCTTGCCTGCAGAATCTCACTTGTAAGTTGGTATTAGATAAATGAAAGCTATGTTAACAGCTTCCTCTGTGACTTACATTCTGTTCCCCAGAATTGACTTAAGGAATGGCTTTTAGCCCAGTAGAAATTTTGGAGCTGGTGGGCAATTCCTAGGCTCAAGGACTGCAAAAAATAGGGAATTACAGAATTTCTTCTACATTCTCATCTGAAGAGATTGTCTGGTCATGGGCATAATACAAGAGGAGGCTGTAACTTACAGAAGTGATGCATTTTTTAGAGTGGCTTCTACTTGATATGGCTTTTTCTTTTTTTAAATTATAGCGCAGTAAAAAATTGCAGCTGTGATGGGCTGCAATAAATTACTCAAGTTTAATTCATTTTCCACTATTCTTTTGATTGTACAATAAGGAATTATTTTATTGGTAATGTAATCAGTGTTACCAGTTATGCAGCATACGGTTGTTATGATCTTGTTTTTAGTTTGTGACATAGTTAAAGCAATGAAGATCTTTCCTAATGCTCACTCATTTCTTGAGTACTGAAAGAATGTAAGCAAAAGCCTGCTGAAGAGGCAGCTAAATGCAGACAGCAGAGTTCCTGTATTGTCTGTAGGCTTTGGGGCAGACCTTGGGTTAATATTATTATGCTCAGTTTAAACACAAAGATAAGCATAGATGTACACTGTAACTTGTGCTGAGGGGTGTGCTACAGTGCTGCACTTCCCCCTCTGGATTCCCATCAGTGAGAAGATAAGTTGTCATCCACTCCTGTCCTCTCTTCACTGTGGATATTCCATCTGAATTGGTAAGAATAAGTGTGTGCATTTCATATATGCGCTTTTTGCACTACTTTCGCTTTCTTGGTAAAGGGTGATAATCTTATCTTCCAAATAACAATATATATTCTTTAATAGATGTGATCTTTGAATAAACCAGTGTGAGTCAGTAATGGGATTTCTAGACCTGGGTCTCTCATGTAATCTACTCAAAGTCAATAGTTTAATTACTAAGAGAATTCAGTTCATAGGGAGATAATTCATATACTGTCATGAAAATGGAAAGAAAATTTCAACTGCAGTCTGTCTGGAAGGCATTCTGTGGAAAGCAGAGGCAACAAAAAGATATTGCTTCCTAAAGAAAGTGGTTGTTACTGTGACCCTTTGGGAAACAGCTCAAAAGCAATAACCATTCACCTGCTGGGAGGGGGCTGCATCAGTATTTTGGGACATGGTTTGAAACTAGGCTAAGCCATTGAGACTGGGCTGCTGTCTGGTGATGTTAATGAGGTGAACTGCTGACCTTGTCCCATGTCCACATAAATGCTCAAAATTCTAATAAGCAGTACAGTGACTGTGAGGGCCATGTAATGCTCTACTGAAGACCAAGTGTTAGATTCAAATCATCTTTTTAAATTCGAGCAGTGTAGCATGCTTGTTCTGTTAACCCAAAGCAGGTTGTGTCAGGTGGCTGAGGTGACTTGAAGTGCCAGAGTTCTGTCACAGCTAAAGCACTTGAAGCCATGCATTAGTAGTGCTCTTCCTCCTTAAACCCCTCTGTGCTCTTTTGTGAACCTTCTTCTGCTTGTTAATTGTTCAGGATAGGATTGGATTTTTAATTTTTTTTAATTTTTTCTTTTACTTGGCTAGTGATAGAGGATAGCAGGAGATGTTGCATGCAGATAAATGTTGTCATCCTGCCCTAAATGCCTTTTTTTTATCTCACATGATCCTTTTTCCTCCTCCACCCACGTGTGCCTACTCATACTTTGCACATCATTTCTGAGAAGTGCCTCTTGTTTAGGATGCCTTCAGCCAAGCTGAAAAAAAAAAGAAAAAGAAGCAGAAGTGCAAAGTGCTCCATGTGTCTTGAAGGGAAGGCGGTGGGGCTGGTGGAGACACTGGGGTGGGCCAGACACCAGTGTGCAGCATCTGCCTGGCACCAAGCAGTGAGCGGCACGAGGTTCCTCCTGCCCCCAGCAGTACATCAAATGATGTGGGGTGGCTGTATTTCAGGCTTTAGTTAGTATTGCTTAAAAGGAGATAGATGCTGAGCAGAGAAAACGTTTTCACAGAGGAGGCCTTCTTCAAAATCCTTGTTTTTAACCTTTGGCAGGTGGGCCTCGGAGTCTTTCTGAGTGACTGTAGTCTTTCTTTATAAGGGAATTCACTTCCATACCTTGTGAATGCACAGAATTGGATTTAGAATGGATTCTTAATTTTTGAGGAGGAAACAGCAAAGTTACTGGAAGACTTTCTGTACACAAAATTCTTCACTTCCAAGTAAGGAAGTGGAATATGTTAGGTCAGATGCATTCCAAATACAATTTTCTAACACTTAAAAGCTGCTAAGATATTCCATACCTGTTATATATATATATATATCTAGTACAGCATGCCAAAGAGCAGAAAAGCTCCCACAGTGTACTTCAGAAGTAAAAGTCATTAGATATATAACAGACAGGAAAAATGTTGTCCATGATAACCTCTGTTTTCTTCTTGTAGTTCTGATAGCACGTTCTGTCTTGCAAATGTGCTGTTCAAATGTACTAAAACTGCATTTATTAGGAATGTAGTGACAGTGACAGTGAGATTGAGAGTGATTCAAGCTCAGGTGAGGAGCAGAGGATTACTACAAGAGTGTATCGACGGCGGTTGATTCTGAAGGTATTTTGTGATGTGTGTTCTTGAGGCAATGTTGGCATGGATGTGGGTTTGGACTGCTGTGTAAGAATGTCACTTCTGGCACAATGGAGTCCCTCTGCCCATTTTATAATCCCCTCTGTATTTATAACCAAGTGCCAAGTGGCCATTCATTACTTAACCCAGAAGTTTACAGTTGTCTTCTGCTGGAAAACTACTGTGCTGCATGGCCTGATGTGTCCTTTGGTGTTTTGCATGCCACCTTTAATACAGCTAGATGTGTAGTGTGTTGGTCTGATGGAAAATGAATTACAGACTGACATAGGAAATATGTGTATATATGTGGAAGATAGGATGACGTGGGCCTGGGGCTGTGGCTGCAAGGTGTGATCTAGAGTGCCTTGTGTTCTGGAGAGCAGTAGGTGATGCTGACTTAAAACCTACCAAAGTTAATATAAATAAAATAAGTATAAAAATAAAGAATCCTTGCATTTGACTTCATTAGGCTTTGTTTAGTATACTATTCACAGATACTGTGGCACAACATACTTAATATGCTAATAACAATGGTAGAATCATATAAATAGTTTTATTTTCCCTCATGTTGTTTCCTGTATGGTCACATAGCTTGGTATTATGTGCCTTGAGAATATAGGATAAGACAATAATTCTTCATCAGAAATAATGTTAATTCTCAGTAACTCATATGATTTATTAGCTTCTCATTAGAAAATCACACATTAAAGCCTTAAAAAGGACAGGCAATGTAGTGCTGTTACAGTAATAGCCTAGGATGTAATTGTTACTCCAGGAATTACTTGTCGCACTGACTGCACCTATCAATATTGCTGCTGTTTGTTTGGTGCAGAAGGTATTTATACATGCACCGCACCTTCTGTGTAATGTGAATGGCAGATGTGCTATGTTCACAGCTGTTGATTCCTCCAAGACACAGATGCTTTTGGAAAACACAGCATGATTTTTTTGTCTGCTTTCATCCTGTATTTCTTCAGTTTACTGGTTGTGTTCCCATTCTGAACCAGGCAAGAATTGTAAAAATGAGCTAAATGCAAGTAAATATTTTGTCTCATACTACATCGTTACATCAAGAATCTGCCACCTTTAATGAAGGCCCCTGAGCAGGTTAGGATATAACCATTCATCAGTAATTGCCTCTGCAGATAGCTCATGACAAGGAAAAGGAATAGGTTTTCAGATGGGACAAGTGGCCTGAGGGTGATCACAAGCCCTGAAGTGCTGTAAGTGCTCTGGTAAGACATAAAGCATCAGTGGGCTGCATGTTTTAAAGGCTGTGCATAGTCAGCCTGCTTCTGGGTTTTCCCACCCAATTTCTGAGCTATTTTAATGTCCCCTGGCTGAGAATCAGGAAGTGTCGGAGTAGAAAAGAGAGAAAGTGAAAAAGACAGTCTTCCTTCTTGTTCAGAGAAGGGCACAGAAAAGTGTTTTTAAATGTGGCAGTGTCATTTGGGATTGTGCTTACAGAGCAGTGGTGTGGTCTGCAGCTGGCTCAGGGGAGCTACGGGACCCCCTAGGGACGTGAGCAGAGGAAGCCGAACTTGTGTGGAGCTGGGGCAGGTCTGCACCTATCTCTGGATTTTATAACACCTGTGATATTTCTGTCATTTTCTGGTGATGAGTAGCTGCTTCTTTCTTCCCCTCTGCGTCTTGAGTCAGGTTTGAAATGGAACAAGGAACTTTCAAAGCAGCAGTTGCCTGGCCTTTTAGAGAAAATTTGATAACAGAACAACCATTTAAATAGGTATATTTTGGTTACACTTAATGAATTGATGGTATGAACTGGAAGTATTGAGCTTTGAGATGAGAAGGAATCTGGATTTTTATTATTTCTTTGAAATTCCTGGGAGCTGAGGTTCTGTTGGTGTGAGCTGAAGTCATAGATTATGTGTCAACTCAGTACCAGCTCCTCATTCAGGCAGCAATCAGGATAGGGTAGGGAAGCACTGGCACAGGTTGCTAAGAGAGGTGGTGGGTGCCCCTGACCCTGCAGACACTCAAGGTCAGACTGGACCGGGCTCTAAGCGCATGATAGAGCTTTAAGTGTCCCTGTTCATTGCAGGGGAGATGGGCTAGGTGACCTTTAAGGATTCCTTCCAACTCAAATGATTCTATGATTCTCTGCTTTTTGGCAGCCATGTCTGAACCATGGGAGCACTTATCCTGCACTGTCTGATGTTAGGGATGTGGTGGAGCCAGCCCTGGCAGTCTGTGTTGAGTGTGTCATCCCTGGAATAATAAATACTTAGGACATCTGCAGAGCCTGTGTACGGGCTGCATAATTCCATGGCAGTGCTGTGCCCATGCTGCAAGCTCACTGCTTCGTGCCAACTGCAGCAAAGGGACACAGAGGATGGTGCACCTGGGTAGAGCTGCACGTGGGATCGGCGTTCTGCTGTAGTCTGTGTTCATCAGTGCCTCTGTGCTGCATTAAAAACAACAGAGATTCATAGCCTGCAGGAACAAAGTTTTGTAACACCTAAACCTTGAGGATAAATTGACTCCTGTGAAAGAAAAGAATTTGCAATGTGCCTCCGTGGTTACTGTCAGGACTGAATTGCTTCATTGCCTTTGTTCTTCTTTCTCAACTTGTTTTTCATTCCAATGCCATTCCACGTTATTGCTAACATTATTATTATTTCCATTTAACTGCTACCTTAGACCTCTCTCCTGACCCAAATATGGAAAAGTCTTTCCTGTCCCCAGAGGTATTTTCCCAGCAGTCTGAGAGCTGGGTCCTCTCAAGTGCTTTTGAGCACATTCCCATGGGATTTAGCACTTCAGAGGGCTGAGCCCATAAAACCAGACAAGCAGGGGCTGATGCCCATTTCCACATGTAATAAGATTGTCTTTTAACCTCAAGGTAGCAGTGCAGATGTTTTTGGTTTTGCTTCCTTTCCCTCTGTTCACATGGCGGATTGATGGGACAGAGCATTGCAAAAGAAATAGTTTTTTATGATAGTGAAGGAACGCGAGCAATTAGCACACAAGGAAAAAATAAGAGTGCTTCCACAATGTGCACTTTCAGAGCCTAAGCCAACACTCTTTTCACTCCATCACGACAGAAATCACTGTCTGATTTTATGTGCTCTTTCAGAGATTGTTAAATCCTTGGTGGGTACAAATTTTTGGCCAAAACTGTTCAGTTAGATTCTTGCCAAAAGGATTACGGTAGAATTTTGTAGTGGAAAATAAAGCAAACTTCTAAGCAGGAGTTATTTAAATCTGATTTTATTGTGTATAATATATATATGTATATATATTGTGTATAATATATAATATATATACTTCTTGCAGTTTTCTGATAGAGATTTGCCTCTTGCCATGCATTTTGCTCATGAAGCAAGTAACAAGGCTCTGATCTGGCTCAGTATTGGGGTACTGTGCTCAGTGCCATTTGCTGCATCTCTTCCTTTTAGCTCACCTTGGCTTGCCTGTTGGTTCCCTTCACAGTGCCTTAGCAATACATCTTTAGACAAGCAAGTACAAACTCAGCACAGGCGGACAGTTGTGGCATGTGATTAACAAGGTCTCCCTGAGTAGGCAGAACTCACTAATGGAAATGACCTTAATGAAAGATGTTTGTTTCTGCTGCCACAGAAGCTTTGGACTTCAAGGAGAGAGAGTTGCAGCTGCTGGCTGTGCATTATAAGAATGCAATGTCAAGACTGAAAGGATTATGTTTTGATAGTGGCTTAGGCCAGAAAGGGAAGAGATCTCACTGCTCTGTACCACTCCCGTTCCCATCACAGCATTGCCCCCGGTCATTGGCAAAATTAAATATTTAGGATCTTTCCATCTCGCTTATTTCCGTCTGCTTTTAAATTCCTTTTTATCCTTCTGGGTAACAGACATCCAGCCACACCTTTCGCTGCTGCAATAACACTAGCTATATAGGAGGAATAAAAGGGCTATTATCCCTCAGTAACAAAACAAACATAAAAGAAAACCAGAACTCAGAGAAAGCTGCAGTGAACTTTGGCACTGTACTGCAGCACCAACTCCTGCGTTTATCTGGCAGTCCCTGGGAACACCCATAATCTGCAAATAACTGTTAAGAAAATCAGTGGAGTTGGCAGGAGATGCTGCAGAAGCTGCTCCTGATTTCGCCTGCCCTGGAGAGCCGCAGAGAGGATACCAACCAGTTTTGGCAGGACTGTACTCCAGAGAGCAGAGTGACATTAAAGCACTCTGATCCACAAAGCTTCCTGGCATGGTCTAGTGCAGCATGCAGTCTTTGTACAGTTTAGTCCCAGAGATACAACCCAGCCTCTAGAAATGGCTGTATTAGGTTTCCTCCCTGCCTTCCTAAAGCTCTTAGAATTCTGTCAGTGATTTAGACTGGTCAAGGATAGAAAGAATCCCACATTAGTATGATGCGGCAGAAATAATTTTATTCTTCAGCTGTGACGCAGATGCCCCAGCTTTGTGTTTAAAAACAGCTTTTGTTGACAAGGTCATCTAATGTGCCATTCTAACCCAAAGCTGTGCTGAGAGCTGACAAGTAAAACTGCCAGTGGGTAAGGGATTTTTGTTCCTAGCAAACATCCGTCTTTATAGCTGCATAGGATTAGAAGCATCAATAGATCAGATCTACCTCCTGCCAATTGCAAGCCCTCCTGCAATTTGTTTAACTGCCCACATGAAAGAAGAGTTGTGAAAGCTGGATTTTGTGCATACTGACTGCTGAATATTTACAGCATTTATCTTTAGACTGTGCATAAAAGAGCAAGTGGCTAATTAAAGACTGAGATTCGCCATGCCTTTAAAACTGCATTAGTCTTTCAGTGTATCGATACATTTTCCATTTTCAAATTGAATGCACTTACTCTCACTGACTTATGTTAGGGAACAACTCTGCTCATCACAGCAGTGAGAGCCAGTGCATGCAAACAGCCCTGGTGTGCTGGGTAGCCTGGTGGCCTTGTTGGGGGCTGTGTTGTTCTGTTTCTGGTTTTTATCACAGTGGATTTGGAGACCCTCCTGGTTAGAGGGAAGCTCTTGATACCTCTGTGCACCACAGGCAGTGAGAGATGTCTGAGCCGGCGTTCCCTTCTGTCCCATCCCACACTGCTCAGGAACCGCTGGGGATTCTGAGCCCACGGGTGGGAGGCCAGGAAAGAAACAGCACAGCCTATCTGCAGCATTTCTCATCAAGTGTTTAAGTCTCTGTAATCACTATTTTCCCTTATTCCATTGCAGCTAGGAAGCCCCATGGGTTTCACTTCTCTGAGTCTGTACACAGCCATTGGTGCCCCTGCCTGCAGCAGCCCATCCCTGTGCCATTTTCATTTCTGCTCTCTTGTTTGGGAGAAAGGAAGTTGCTGGCTCCCTATGGGGCCCGCTCACTGAGTCACTTACTGTGCACAGTGTAACACTGGTGCTTAAGCAGGTATTAAGTGTCTCCTTCCAGGACCTCCTTTGCAGAGCCCTTTTAGTACATGAATTGTCATGTAAGACTTCATCCAGGAGCTTCAGCAGCTGCTTGTTGGTGCTGTCTGCTTGCTAAGCTGCTGCTGTGCCCCTGCAGCCAAGCATCGCAGGGCAGGGACATCCCATGGGGACAGGCTGCCCGGCCCTCAGCATTGCTTGCAGAGATACTGCAGTTCAGTTGTACTATTTTGCAATGAAAGCACAGGAGAAGGAAATAAGTCTAAACCTGTTTAATTGCTTGTTATCAAATGATAATTTGAAGACAGCTTTCAGTATGAAATAAGTAGAAATTCTGCACTTTTGAGTAATGACACATACTGGCTGAACTTGTAGAGAAAATGACTTCAAAGAATAAACACAGCTTCACTGTATTTACTCATTGTAAAACAGTGCCAGGAGCTTACAAAGATAACTATGTAGTGTTCAGACAACAGTAAATGTGGGTTTTATTTGCCAGGTGCTTCTTAATACTTGAAAGCATTTTGAAGGTCTGACATTTATTTGAATTAATCTGAATTCAAATGTTATTTTGCTGTTAATATTGACATAAAATGCTTTGTATAATAGTTTTTCCACTTCCTTCCTCTGGTTACTGTTTTTCCCTTGGTGTGTTGGGGATTAAGGGGGAAGAATAGTTTTAAGGCTTTTTTTTCTAATTAAAGGTTTCTGGGGAAAAAAAGGGGGAGTTTCTCATAGGCAGGCCAGCAAGTTAAGGATTGCTAATGTCATAAAGATAGATGAACAAAATAATGGTGTCATGTTGCTCTGTGCCCCAGTTTCCCCAGCACCAAAATGGGTGATCATATTAATTTCAGCTGTGTACTTCTCACAGTGATCCAAGCATGGAAAACAGTATATATGAACTGGATGTTACAGAGAGAGTGATTTTCCTTCTCAGTTTTCTAGTTTCAGAAATTAATTCTACATTATATTTGTTTCATACGGAATAAGCACAGATGATGGGTATTTCTGAAGCTTCAAAGGCTGTGTTTACTTCAGCACCCACATTTGGAAATGTGCTTTTTGAGGTAAAACTGCCAATGTTCTTCTGGAACATAAGCTGATAGCTGCCAGCTGCCTTATGCTCTGAAGTCACTTCATTACAACTTCAGCAACAATTCGTGTTGTAGTATTTGGTCCTAGCACAGCTGTTAGGATATTTCTTTATACTGGACCCATGAAAGAATCAGTGGATGGAGTGTTGGTGATTTCAGTACACTGTGCAGCAGGCTGCTCAGCAGGTTGGCGCTGATACTGTGCCAGTAAAGGTTTCATGTAAGTCACCTTTCGCTGTTTTCTGTTTTGTAAATACTGAGCAGTCTTGTCTTCCATGTACATGTTTAAGACGCGGCATTTAGCAAGCTATAGGCGGAGTTGTCATTAAAATCCCAATTTTTCTCCCTCCTTACTTGATGTTAGAACGTGTTTTTGTGCATAATGAGCACTGAGAAGCTGTGAGAAGCCTCCTGCTAATGGATGTCTGTTCAGAGATATTATTGTCATGACTTTGTGCCATCTCACAGGACTCGGGCTAACAGAAGGACTATTTGTTAGATCATAGAAATGTGCCAGATGTTTGCTCCATGTTTTAATGACAAGCTCTGTGGAATAAATGCACAAGTACTGGCATGTTAAATTACAGTGGCTTTCACGTTATCTGTGTGGCGTAAAGCAATCTGTTAGATAAAGATGAAGCTAACATGCGCTTGTTGCTTGGATTGGTGTGGAAATGTGTGTGGGTTTGGCAGAATATAGGTTATATTGCTAATCTTATAACACATTCTTTAGGGTGAGGAAGCAAAAAACATTCCTGGTGAATCTGTAACAGAGGAGCAGTTTACCGATGAAGAAGGCAACGTCATCACAAGAAAAGTAATCATGAATTACATCACTGCTCTGTCTTTGAATTCAAGTAACTTCTTTTAATATACTTCCCCATTTAGAATCTAGGAGGAAAAAAAAAATCGATACTTTTCATGTATTGCTTCCTACAGATCACCCGGAAGGTAGTAAGGCGTGTTGTTATCCCACATGAGAGGAGAGCTGGTGAAATGGTAATGGAATGGGGGCTGCCAGGAAATAACAGTAAATGAAGAGGGTTGTGTTGACCGCTAGAAAGTGCTGCTAAAGGGCTGGAGGTTTGCATTTAACAAGAAGCCTTGGCAAAGTGCAGTGCTTGCAGTTATTGACAAGTTGTGCATTGGGGGCCGGGGGCAGGGATTTCTCTTCATTTTGTTTCCTGGTAAGGGATGTTTCAAGGAGGCCTCACAGAGTTCTGCTCTGTGCAAAATGCCTTCCACACAAAAGCATTATGGTCTGTTTATGTGAAGTAGGCAATGTGTTTAAAACAGCTTTTTAGAGCCGTTTGTGTTTCATCAAAACAAGCAGTGTCTGTGAGTAAAGCTAAACCCCTGCTGGAGTTGTACCTTAAACCCATAGGTGTGCAGTGTTGGTTTTGCACCAAAGGAGTAATCCCCAGCTTGGTCCCTACCAGCTTCACTCTCCTGTGCAATAACCCCTTGCTAGACAGTGGGGTCACACGAACATACCAATGTAATAGTACACTGTATAAGCAAACATCAGGAAAGGGCTCTGTCCCTAGCAATTAAAAATGGAAGCCCTTCTGTGGAGGAGGGCATTGCTCCAGTTAAATTGTCAGTGGTGTTTCTAAGTGTAGATAGAATTGAGGATTCAAAGACATAACAAACATGAAAAAATAATCTTATTCTGCTAACAATGAAGACTAAAAAAAAACAGGCAGGGAGCACAGAAATAGAAGAGAGTTGAAAAAAAAAAACAAAAACCAACATATCTCCATCCTCTTTCTCTGTCCTTTATCAGGGAAAGTATTGGTTCTGCCCAGCAAAGGAGAAATATGCTGCACCAGATTACTCAGAAACTACAAATAGTTACAAATAAATCAATTCAGATCAGCCAAAGGGTAAATTCTGCCGACAGCCACACATAAACAGATGCATTCTCTGATGTGAACGAGGCTTGTGATTACTGGAGTATTTATTTTTAGATGATTATTGAGCTATTTTTAATGAGCGCAGATGAACTTCTTTTTGGTGTTTGCTGTTTAAAAGACACCAAAACCTGCACTGCTTGTCACTACCATTGGTTTTACTTCCGCTCTGCTTTGGGGATGGTTTTTGCTGCTTTCATTCTTTTTCCTTTATTCCATTACTAACCTGCTCACATTAAAGCACAGACATTGTGAAACATCACAACAGCAGCCGTGCCTTGCGTACTCAGAAATGCCCACTGACCCTGGCCCAGGGCACTGACTGGAGACTGATTTTCCCTGATGATGATGATGGCAAATCCAGCTGTAGCTGATGGCAGGGGCTCAGCCCAGGTGCTCCAGCCCACGTGCTCGTTCCCAAATTGTAGACCTGTGTTATCTACTTGAAGATGATATTTCAGGCCTGTGCTTTTGCAGCTCAGCAGAGTGGATAAGCAGATTGTGTGTATCTTCAAAATGAAGCATTAATGTGATTTAACTGCTTTTTACTTATCCTGTTACAGCAAAATGTGGAGGCTGGTTTGTAAGTAGGTTTCTAATTGTGAGCGCTCTCCACAGGCTATGCTAATGTTTATACTTTTCCTTTGAAGCAGGGCGAAGCTTACAAGGTTAAGACAAAGAAAGAAGTCAGACACGTGGAGAAGAAAAGTTACTCGTGAAAGCTGAAAGCCAACCACTGACCGGTCAGTTTTATGAGTTTTCTTTCTTTGTGAAGCCTTTTGCACTGCACCACAAGGAACTAGAGCACCTAAGCAGAGTAATGGCTTTCTTTTTGCTTCCTGGCACTGCTTTCAAGCTGCAAAGCTGAGGAGATGGCCCTCTGTCCTGTAAGGAGAATGTGACCTTGAGTTCACGTACAGAAACTGACCTTTATCTGTTGGAACATAAGCAAAGCAAAACTATGCCAAGTGTAAGAATTCATAGTTTCACAAAGAGTAGTTTATAATCCACAGTATTTTCTACTCCTAAAGGTGGACTTAGACACCAGCAGTTAGAGAGCTGTGTACAAGTAAATGTCCTGGAAGGGAAAGACTTCTTCCACAGCTGAACCTGTGGTCTACGGGCAGTTATGCAAGTCAGTGACCTTGTGAAATCCAGTGAAATGTCTAAATATTTGCCAACTAAGAATCCTTACCAGATGTGTCTTGTAGATTTTATTGATGCAACTGAAATGATTGTAAGAAAAAAGCAGCTGACAGTAGATGGGCTTCCCAAAGTGAAAACAAATGCCACAGGCTGACGCTACTGCAACAGGGTGCAGGAGCCCTTGGAGTCAGAAGCTGCTTTGCCTATAGCTGTAATCACACAGAGTGTGTATTTACTGTGTTTGTCTTTTTTCCACTCAGTATTTTTCTTAACTTTGGTGGCTTTTAGGAAGTGGGCAAGGAGTTTAAAAAGTGGAAGTTTGCGTTACCGTTTTCATAAAGGATTGACTGCAGGGTTAATGAACAGAATAAACAGGACCTGTTGAACATACAAATGGTATGGAGGTAAAGAACAGGCAGTTTCTTGAGCCATTAGTCCCTTTCATCCACTGTAATATGCCCTCCTAAAGCCACATGACCGTACTGGATTTCTGAGTGTGTGCTGGCTTCCATTTGTGACTGCAGCGACTCGTGTGGGATCTTGGTAAGGGCTTTATAGGGCAGCAGCGAGCAGAGGTGCTTTAAGTAATCATTAGCCCAGCCAAGTGTCCATTGTAGAAGTTCCGTTTGAATGTGGAAGTGGGTGTATTTTCACAGAACAGGGATTCTGATAGCTCAGTGGGTTCTGTTTCACAGAAGATAAAAAGTCTTCTCTGAGGATCAGAGGTGCTGCTTTTCTTTTAAATGTTCCTTTTTTAGGAAAAAAAAATAATCATATTTTACTGCAAAAAAAAAAATGGCTTTGTCACCCTTGCAAATAAACCCAGTGCAAAATACAAGTGTAAAGGAAAAGGCACAGTGTTTTGCATGAAGCTCTGCAGAAGTGCAGGACAGGCTTCTACCAAGCACTGTGTGAGCTAGTCTGGCAGCTGCGTTGTGAATACACAGCTTTTAGCCACAGAATAGATTTATGTCAGCCATAGGTGTGGGCAAGGACACACACTGTTTTAGCGTAGCAGAGTGCAGACACTCCCAGAGAATGCACGTGGACCTGTGACCTGATTAGTAAACAGGTCTGTGCCACTCACATGAGCCAGGTGGAAGATGTGCGTGGCAGCTCTTCTTCCTCACTTTTTCCTCTGTGAAGCCTCATGAGGGCTTGCTTCTGCATTCCTGGCTCTTATGGTCACAATCCCCACGAGGCAGAGAGGTAGATGTGCAAGGAGTGCAGGTTTTAGACCTATATGGGTAGTTGCAAATAACAAACAGAAGTGTGTTGTGAAGGAGGCTGCTCTGTCATCTGCTTCATATCTTCCATCACAGAGAGCCAAAAGTTTCCTGTCATCTTTGTTGAAGAGCTGTTACTGTGGGGCAATGAAATGCAGTGTCTTGCAAGCATGTTTGTAAATCAGCTCATGAGCAACATGGATGTCTGTAGATGATGCATTTTCCCTCCATGTTTGGAGCTCAACTGATTTCATTACATATCTAGAAACTGTATGATTTATCCCATTACAGTATCCCATAATGCCAATTAGAACTATTATGTTTAGCCAGGGAAAGGCATGAAATTGATTCTAACGAGATATTCTGAAATGATTTCTTTGCTCTCTTTCCTTTCTGTAGGACCGTGTGCTTTTACTGCCAGTATTCCAGAGGGACAGTCACGGAAGAAAAATCAACAGGAATTAAACATTCACCTATAAAAGTGTGCGTGTGTTTGCTGCTTCCACACATTAACCGCATGGTTTTTATGCAAAAGCAAAAACAAAACAAAGAAACAAAAAATTAATTTAGCATGAGCCAATTTACAGAGCATGGAAATTCACTTTCATTCACGGGATTGGAGAGTGCGCAGTTAACAATGCAGTGTATATACAAGATGTCATGCTGTTAACAGCTTATTTCAAGCAGTTTGATGTCATCACAAAAGAAATAAATTCCTGTGGCTAGAGGGGATGTAAGAAGATGAAATGGTTAAACCATGGAAAGACACTAAAATTACTAAAATCCACAACAGCTCGCCTTATTTTTCTCGGACCCAAACTGTCAGGGTATAAAACACTAGTTGTTTCTTTTTTAAACATCGATAGTTTTGCTGTAAATAAATAACACTGTATAAATTCTAACGAAATAGAATAAATGTTGATAAGGCACTGCCTTTTCGATCACAAACAGAATACTGCAAATGCATTGAGCAGGCTAGGTGTCTCAAACAGCTACACCTACAGGGATATTCTGGGTGTATCTTCACAGATTCTTGTATATTAGCAATTATAATGTTTGTATATGCAAAAACGCTAGCTTGATTTTAAAAAAATCTTTAAAATCTGCTGCAAATTTAAATGATTCCCAAAATGAGGAATTCTGTAGTTCTGTGAAAATTTTTCTTCAGAGTAACTAATATTTTGATGCATGTGTTTCACCTTATTTTGATTAAATCTTTTCCAGTTTTGCAAACACTATTACCGCAACATGAGAAATAAGATTTTATCTGTAAACACAAAGCCCTTCATCTAATATTTGTTGCTGTTGCCAATTTTTCAATGAAATGACCTAAAAACCATAACGTATACAGTAGTTGCATTATGGGGAGGGGGGTGCTATCTGTTCTCGCTTTATAACGGGGGTAATGCTTGCAGCTTTAGAAGTGGGTTGGTGCTCCAGCGAGCACAAGTTTGGGATATTTTTAAATGAACTGAAGAGAAATTATTAGCTAATAGACTGGCAGCACGCTGTAAAATTATTACTGTATTGTGTACTGGCTATAAGATGTAGAATCTTTCAGTAAGCCAATCATCTGTAATCATCCTAGCAGTGTAATATTAGGTTGTTAAGGCTGCTGTGTTTTAAAGGGCATTTTTATTTGGGTTTTGGTGAAATACTTTAATTTGTTGATTATATTCATATGGAAACAGCATTCATTGATAATAGCTCTAATTACATATGTATGAAAACAACAAACACTGGATGATCTAGTTGATTATTTAAGCATAAAATAAATTGTGTTAAAACTCTTGGATAATGTGTATTTGGCGGTGTTATTGTATCCCCCCCACACACACACACAAAAGTGTCTTCAGAATGTCAGTTGTTAATCATCCCAGGTGTTTTGCTTCTTTTCCACTGTTTCTCTTGTGTGATTCACCTCCTCGTCTTCCTAGCGTGACAAGCCTTCAGTTGGCTGGCTGTCCCACAGTGCATGGAACAGAATTAAGACCCAGCAGCCAGCACGTCCTCAGTAAAAACAAGGAACCGCCACCTCTGAGACACAGGAGACCCTCAGACCTGGGGGAAGATCCAGTGCAGTAGGTTACGTGCAGCCTCTTCTCCAACACTTGTTAAATCTGGACCTTCCTTAATTTGTTTCACCCTACTGAGAACACCAGGAAAATCACTACCAAAAGTAGTTTTGTTCCCAGTGTGTGTCAGTCCAACCGATAAACAACCCACTGCAGATGATGGAAATGAAGCGTACACGTCTTTTATATTGTGTGCACTTCCAGTCTGTTACAGGTGGTGGACCTTTACATACAAAAAAGTTCTAAATAGCATCAGTACACACTCACTGATGGAACGTGCTCTTCTGCTTGAGCACAATAAATACTTCTTATTGCTGATTTTACCTGGCTTCAAAGGTAATACAAAGATGAATTTTACCCTGTGGTGGCACTGGAAGAAGCTCCATTGCTGCAGATGGTGCTCAGCCTGCTTATTAGAGCTGTGCTGTACTGAAAGCTCAGGAGCCAGTCCTCACCTGGGATCAGTAAGCAAAGCCTCTTGGGTGAAAAGCACTTGCGGTGGAGCATAGCAGGTTTGTTTGCCAGTGCTTCAGAGTTATTAGGGCTGTGAGCTTTTGAAGCAGCAGCAGTAAATGAAGGGTTTTCTCATAATTCCAGCAGTCAGTTTGTGTTGCCATGCACACTCCATCTAGCTCAGGATACTGCCGGTACAATGCTGGCAGCTTTAAGACACGAGCAGGTCTGCAGGGAAAAGGCCTTTTGTGCCAGTGAAGAACGAAAACATCTGATTGCATGTCACAGTCCAACAGTGTCTGTGCTTCCAGAGATCTCTCTGTCCAGCTGCCTCCCTCCCAGTTGTAAGTATCTGTGCCGTGTGGGTGAAAATGAAATGTTATAAATGAGTGGTGTATATTATACATTTATAAGTATATATTTTTGTACTTTTATTTATAGTATATTTACTATTATACCACTTTACAGTTGGAAACAAAGCCTGCAGTTGCCAGCAGCAAGAATGCATGAGTAACAGTGTCAAAGAGCCTCTCTCATCTCTAGTACCATCCAGAACACAGGACTTAGAGTCATCTCTGTCCTCTGGTCACCTCTCGGTGCTGATGCAAGGAAAAAACTGGCACTGTAGTTCTGGTAGGCAGAAGGTCTCCTTAGACAGAAAAGCAGGCTTGCCTGTGCAGGGTAGCAGAGGTGTGCAGGTGAATCTCCTGCTGGCAGCACAGGCTGCCTCTTCTGCTGCTTGCTGCCTCCCCATCCCATGAATCTTTGATTCAAAGGAGGCAGGGAAAATTGGAAGCCCACAGCTGCATTCCCAGAGTTGTGAATTTCCCAGTAAATGTTGCACAAATGGGATTTTGTGGGTGTTGATTTGTTTTGCACTGAATGTATTGACTTCAACAGTAGCTCAGGATGTTTGGGAAAGCACAAGGTTGAAGCACAAACATTCTAAAAGAAATACTGCCTGTACTAGCATCAAGTGCAGACAGCCCCAGGGTGAGGGTTCTGCATCTAATATGTGCTTCTGTCTTTTCTTGATTTTTTTTTTCTCCACTGAGAATGTTCTCCTTAGAGGCAAAACTGTAAGCCATGGGCCTTTTACTGCATCCATAAAATAAAGCAGACTGCTAAACACGGCAGTCTTTTTAGCCTTTGCTATTTGTTTTAGCTCTACCTAATAATAATGCTGTGTAATATTCTCCAGTACTTTTTCCATTTCGGAAAGAATATCAATTATGTTTTATTTGAAACTGGTAATAGTTTTAATGTCAGAAATCTTAAGAGCTCCTGTAGTGAAGAGATGACATTAGTGGGATAAATGGCAGTAGCTTGCAGGATTGCAGCACCCTGCTAATTAATGCTAATTTCCTGGGGGATTGTTTAACACAGGCTTTTGTCTGTATCGTGCATGGTGCAGGCAATCGTGCTGTGCTCAGCTGGGAGGCTGCTGCTCTTCCCCAAACCCTGACATGCAGTTTGTCACTTGGGGCAGCCTATAGGTGCCAGGGCTGGGCACCAGCCTCATGGCCAGCTGTGTTCTTATCAGCTGGGGGTAGGGGACTGCAAGTCTGGGGTTGGAGTTTTAACAGCATCTTTAAGGACAGAACCTTCCATGGGGTCACACAAAGCCTGTGCCTGTGTAGGGCAGGTGCCTGGCCAGTACAAGCCTCTGTGCTGCTGCAGCTCTGGGTCATGCAGTTCACTCCTTGGGAAGCTGTGGAGCAGGCTGGGGCACTGGGCATAGAAACATGGGAAGAGGCAAAATGGGGCTGGGCTGGGTGCAGCAGAGCAAACAGGGCCTGTGTATTCAGGATAGGCCCCATCCTCCAGGGAGAGCGGGGAGGAAAATGCTCTCACTTTGCTGAGAGAGCAGCGATTTTCCGACTGAGATGCAGACCCAAGGGGAGGGAGGGGGAAGACGGAAAACTTTGACCCTGCATGCTACAAAGTGCTTTCCATAAAAAATAATCCATTACCACAAGAGAAAAATGTTAGTGAAGGACAGAAAAATGAGCTGCTCAAGAAAAACCTCGTGTACGTGCCACGGTTTTCATGACTGCTGATGCTAAAAACAGTGCACTACTTGTGCATGGCTCTACTATCGGACCCTAAATCCTGGAGGAAAGCAAAGATTTATAATGAAGGTTTTATTGGTACTTTTCCTATCACACTAATTATTGAGAGCTGTTTGGTCAATAAAACAGCAACACACAGCAATCCACTGTTCACCAGTTTCCTTGGAAAGCCTCCAGAAGCTGGGTATTGCTATGGCAGGGCCGGAACAAAAGAACAAACCTATTCCAAATTTTGATAAAATAATTCCCTGGGAAAATAAGAATAGGAAAGAAAAGCCCAAAGGCTGAAGATGCACAATCTGCTGGATTGCTGCTACACAGAAAATTTCCGTGATCCCAATATTCTGTTCTGAAGAGAGGCTTCTTCTCTAATACAAGTTTCTGATTAAGTAATTGTTGGTCGGAAAAAGAAAGCGCCACATTGTTATTTTAGTCTGAACAGCTTCTTAGGAGACACCCTGCATTAATAAACAGCTTAATTCATAACATCGGTGAATTACTTTTCTACATGGACAAATATTTTTCAAATCTAGGTTTCTTCCCTTCAGCAACCCTCAGAAGATGGCCAACTCCCTACATACACAAGCAGCATTCTCCTTTGAATATCTGCTTATATACAAGACACAATTCTTTTTCACCCGCTTCAGTTTATTTCCCATTACTTGCTCTTTAATGCAACAGCAACTTTCCTTTCTTTTTCCCCTCTCAATTTCAGTCGGATACTCCTGAGTACCACAAAGAATTGTTCCTAGGTTAATTAGCTTCAGTTGCTCTTTTCCTTTTCACTCCATAACTGCTGAACATTTTTTAATAAAACTGCATTGTAACAGAAGTTGTTCCAGCTGATTAATGGACCCCTGGAATTGTATTACTGTTTGTATGAAATCTCAGTACATACCCCTCTTCCAATTCCTCACGCCAGCAATATATTTGATTTAAATATTTCTACTGTTGATGTGAGTTTATGAAATATCAGTTCTAATTGCCCATTATCTCCTGTACTGACTGCTTCTCTGAATAAATCCCTGCCTTTTTTTTTTATTGCTGCTTCCTGCTGCGCTATCTGCTCTGGTCCTATTACAGTACCAGTGACATTTTAAAATTCTTTACTTGGACCAAAGCTCCTCCCTGCCCCCCTAGAGCTTTGCATTTATTTCTCATACAATATCACTGTCGCTTTTTCCCTGCTTCGGTGAAACACTGAGCTGCATCTCTGCAGATTGCTTGGGTTTGCTGCTGGCCAGCAAGAGGCAGCTCTGCCTCTGTGGGGCAAGAGAAACAGCTCTGGTGCCCTGCGGTGGGGACGGGCTGGTGGCTTAGGTGCCATGATAGCCTCCAGCCCCTGGGAGGGCAGGGCCCACCAGCCTGTGCCCAGCCTTGAAACTAGAAGCCCCCCCGGGGGGGGGGGGGGTTGCCAACTCTGCTTATACCACATACTTGTACTTTTAAATTGGTTTGGTTAATGTTTCACTGATGCACAAAGCATGTGATTTTTTCTTGGTGCTAACTAGGCTAATGTTTTCTTTCCCCTTTTAATCTATTAATTTGGAGTAGTTGGATGTAATTGTAATTAAATATATGGGTGCTGTCTTGTAAATCACTAAAATGCTTTTATGAAAAGAAGGATGCTGTCTCGGATCTAAGCATCAAGGGCCCCTGAGTGTTACTCCCACTCTACCACTGACTCACAGTTTGTCATTGGGCAAGTACATTAGCTCACTACCTCCATTTCTTGCCTTCCAGGGCTATTGTGAGAATTAATTAGATAATGTTTCAGCGCAGCTTTGAACTGGAGAGTGCTACAAAAGTGCCAAGTTATAATTTATTATTATGAAAGCAGGCGTGCTGGCTGGGGAGCGAGCCCTCTGATGCAATGCCTGCAGAGTGCGGATGGCAAGGAGTCTGGGCTTTATCAGAAGCTCCCCCATCATCCAGGATCACCTCATCTACGCACCTGCAGGTCCATAGCAATTCCAGCCTATTTTTTGATGTTTTCTGCTGAAAGCAATACTGACAAGCTGTCTGATATTGTGCTGCTGCTTTGGGCACACACCCCTGGCTGAGCTGACCAGTTCCAGTTGCTGCACTGGGGATGTTGAGTGCACCACCCAGTTCCCCTTCCAGGCTCCCTGTGCTGCTCGAGATAGTAGAGGCCCCTGCCCAGTAAGTCCTCTGAAAAACGATACACCTTCTTGTGATTAAGAAACCAAAAATAAGATGACCTAGACTCGTATTCCCAGGCAGACAGGAAAGAATAATTACTTTACAGTGATGAAATTCCTTTGTATATTATAGCTGTGAAAAGAACAAACTTTGATATTTACTGTGGCACAGAACAAAAAGGCTGTGTAGTTAAAGATAATGAAATCCTTACTTGCCGTTAATGGAAAAATTACTGCTGTTAAAAGACCCCTTCATAAATAATTAAGAAACCAATTACAGAGTCCTGGTGACTCATTTATCCAGGAGCAGTATGGACCACGCTATTCCATAGAACGAACAGCGTGTACGCTCCATTACATTTCCCTACAACTCATTCCTTTATTCAGCTATTCCTCAAACTAATAATAATAATAAAGAAGGAAATGAATGCACATAGTAATCAGAATATACATTATCTAAAATGAAAGATGTGCATTAATGTATCTTCATTTAAAATGACTTTGCCTAAGCAGAGAAGCCTGAATTAACATGCCATTTAGTCCCTGCGCTATAAATGGGAGAAGGACTTTGCAGACATGCATGGCCAGGGCATGCTTTGCTCTCAGGAAAACCCATTGTGGGGGGGAAGTTCTTCACAGAGAGAGTGGTGAGGGGCTGGCACAGGTCACCCGGGGAGGCTGTGGATGCTCCATTCCTGGAGGTGCTCAAGACCAGGTTGGATGGAGCCCTGGGCAACCTGCTCTAGCGCCAGATCTGGAGGTCGGTGGCCCTTGATTGAAACTTGATGACCCTTGAGGTCCCTTCCAACTCAAACCATTCTATGATTCTATGAGGCATGGTGGCTCCATGAGCCAGAGAGAGGCCAGTACCCTGCTGCTGGCTGCCCCAGAGCCACCTGGGTGCACCACGCCATTGTGCCCACAGGGCTGTACTGCTGCACAGGGTGTGTGTGTCCCAGCTGAAGATGCTGCTCCTGGGACACGGCTTTGCACTCATGCTGGGCTGGGTCAGGCAAAGTAAACCTGCTGCACTGTCCAGCAACAGATACAGACTCGGAGCAGGCTGGGAAAGTCGAGTCTGAAGTGTGAGAGATGAGATGCAGAAACTGCCCCCAGTCCAGCATAGCCACAATGCTTCCCTCTTTCATCCCCGCCTGCTCTGGCACAGCTCTCCATCAGCAGGACTGCAGGAACCCGGCTGTGTTACGCCTTCTGGCCCCAGGGAATAACCACCAAACTGGCTGTGGTTTGGTTTCCTGCCTGATTTAGATGTTTGTGCTATTAAAGTTGCCCAGGCAAGCTGTGGCATGCTTTGCAATCCAGACTCCAGTTATCAGATTACAAACCGATCTTCATCTCAAATCATCTTACAGCATCCAGTAGTGAAATACCGAAGCTGAGGTCTATTCCAGTAACAGCATACAGCTTTGTGCATGTCAGAAAACCAGCCTGAATGTAAATCAACTTTTCCAGCAAGGAATTTTCCTCCTCTTTCTCTGGTCCCTGGGAGTTATCTGATCTGGCTGAGGAAAACGCTTAAAACTCTGGCAAACAATCAGGCAGGAGGCTGATGAGATTAAGGTGCTTTTTCCCCCCCTCTTTCTAAAGAGTTTTCACTGCAGGAGCTCCAGCATTCAATGCTCACTGCTGGGCCACGCAGCTCCCAAAGAGCTCCTTGAAGAAAGCAGAGAAACGCAACAGCCTGCAAAGCCACGACCTCACACTCAAGATGCGAAGCATGAGAATGAGATGCGGAGCGTTTTGGTGTCATCATCGTGATGAAGTTCAGCTGAAGTCATCGAGGCGCATCAGCGCGAAGCAGACGTGCACGGAAGGCAGCCTGCAGCAGCCCCACGCTGAATAAAGTGGAAGGAATGTCCTTAGATCTGTTTCCAGGGTGATGCTATTTCCAAGGAGCGTGCTTTCCTCTGAGACTCGTTTTCCAGGAGCCATGTCCAAGGGAGCAACACTTTCCTCTCCTGCTCCCTGACCAGAATGAATGATGATGACAAATCAGTTCTGGAGGCACCGTGCTTAGTTAACAGCATTGCCTGGGTTTATCGTCGATTGTTCAGTAGCTCTGAAGGAACTCTTGCTACCTTTTGCCTCCATGTACAATGAAAAGCGAGATCCCCGAGGAACATTTCTTGTGTTGTGTATATTGTATATATGTGTTTCTTTATAAAACAGGGGGTTCTGTTGTTTCAATTGTGTGTAAATGAAGCTCCCAGATCCGAGCGCTGGGTATTGCTCTGCCACGTACTCAGCCATAGTCACAACTGTTTGAACATTTAAACAACGTGCTCCATTTAAAAGCCTTTCCAGGGGGCAATGTTTCAGTCAGCACCGATGCCTGACTCTAAAGTCAGAAGGGACGGTTCCCCCCGATGCGGTGGGGCTCCTCACAGGGCGCCTTTAGGCCGCTCCGCCCGCGGGATCCCCCCGGGGCCGCCCCCGGTGCTGGCGTTGCGCCGGGCGGCTCCTCCAGGGGGCGCTGTGGCGGGCGGCTCGAGCGGCGGCCGCTCTCGGCGCTCGGGGCGGCGGCGGAGCGCGGCGGGCGCCGCCCCCTGCTCGCCTGGCGGCGCGGCGGCGGCGGGAGCGGCGGCGATGGCGGACAGCGCCAGCGAGAGCGACACGGACGGCGCCGGCGGCAGCGGGGGAGGAGGGAGCGCGGCGGGAGCGCTGGCGGCGGGCGGCACGGCGACGGCGGGGACGGGAGGAGGCGGCGGCGGCTCGGGGAGCGCGGGCGGCGGCAAGGCGGGAGGGATCGTGATCTCGCCGTTCCGGCTGGAGGAGCTGACGAACCGGCTGGCCTCGCTGCAGCAGGAGAACAAGGTGCTGAAGATCGAGCTGGAGACGTACAAGCTGAAGTGCAAGGCGCTGCAGGAGGAGAATCGCGACCTGCGCAAGGCCAGCGTCACCATCGTGAGTGCGGGAGGGGGCGGCGGGGCGGCACCGGGCCTCGGGGCTCCGCGAGCGGCCGGGCCTCGGCCTGCCCCGAGACACAGCGGGCACCGCCACGGCAGGGTTCGCCGCGGGCCCTGAGGCCGCAGGGAGGCAGCGGCGCCGTCGTGAGCCGAGAGCCCCGGCCCCGAGCCGCGCTACGCGGCCAACGGGGGACGGAGGGTGTAGGGCGGGCAGGGCCCGAGGGCGCCCTGACGGGACGAGGGTTGGCACGAAGTTTCTCGGAGCGGGCGGGATGCGCGGAGGGGCCGTGCCGAACCGCCGGCTCCTCGGGCGGACCGAACCTCGAGAGCTGCGGGTGGCGTCCGATCGCCTGAACTCCTTGTGGTTCTCAGCACCGTCTGAAAGGTGCCACACAGCTGCCCTGCGACCAGGACTAACAGCCGTGAGGGAGCGCACCGGGAGGAGAAATGAGTTTCTCTTCACTTTGCGGCAGTCCTCGGCAAAATACGTATGAAAATGTAACCCACATGACACGGTTTCCTTCCCCTTCGGTGGGGCGTCTGGGGTTTGTGTCAGGCTGGCTGCGCTATCTCAGCCGCCACTGCTGCTCTGGGGGCTGCAATGGCCACGGCCGGTGTGAGGGCAGCCCGGGCAGCGGGGGGGGCTGCTTGGAGGTGGTGCCGGCTGTGCTGTGCTGTGCTGTGCTGTGCTGTGCTGTGCTGCCCTGCAGCCCTCGCTGGTGCGAGCAGAGCTGCAGTAAAGACTCCGCATCCCACCTGCAAGTGCTCATTCCCATCTGGAATGGGACCATCTTGGACAGGGCCCTGGGCAACCTGATCTAGTAAAGGTGTATGTTTGGTGGCCCTGCCAGGCAGGGGGGTTGGAACTACATGATCCTTGAGGTCCCTTCCAACCCGGCTTATTCTGTGATTCTGTGATCTGCTGCTTCACCCACCGGCTTGTAGCGGTTGGATTGATGAGCGGTTTGTTGCCATACATCTAGCAATGGAATGGGATGTGGAGCTCATGCAGGCAGACCCCTCCTCTGTTCCCAATAGTGCGAGTAGCAGGATGTGGGCCGGAAGAGTGCGTGAAACACAATACAAAGTAATTTATTCAAGGATGACAAATATAGTGCCGGCTGGGGAAACATGTGCTTTGTCAGTACTTTACGAGAAGAGAAATGAGCCTTAATTAGGCAGCGGTGGAGTGCCTTCAGTGCTGGAAGGGGCTAAGACATCTCGTCAGTCAGACATTTTCTCTCTGCTTGTTAGAAAGACATGGCATCTGTCTGAACCCCTGGTAGGTGTAGGGCTGTTTGTAAACAAGTTCTTGTGTATTAACATTCCTTTTGTGCTCTCTCTAGGGACTGATTACCTTAGGTTTTCACTGGGGAAAAAGGGAGTCATCTTCTTAAATCTGAAACCATCTGTGTCTTTCTTGACGTCTTGGCTGAAGAGAGAAAGGTGGTAGACTTTCACAGCAACCTGTAGGCTGCCTGGTGTCTCCTGAGCAGACACTGCCTTTGCTCTGCATAGCTGAGCGAGCTGCTTCTAATTCAGCAAGCGACAAAATCCTGAATGCAGAGCAGACTTTGTGCTGCGATTTACATAGTCCTTAATGTAAACAGATCTGCAGTCAGAATACTTTGTTGCTCCGAGTATGAAAGCGATCGGAGCTGAGCTTTGTTAAACGCCAAAATGTGCTCCATTTACATGGAAATGTCATGAAATGCAAAGTTTTCTGCTTTTCCCCATTGTGATGGTAAGCCGTTGTGGTGGTACTCCTACAGTCCTCGCTGCTGTGCAGTGTGGGCAGGGCAGTGCAGCACAGCCGCTTCCTGCTGTAGGCGCTGTGCATTCACGGATCAGCTTCGATTTGTATCGTTGGCTGAGGATGAGCTGTGAAGCTCGAGTGGAACCGACAGGTAGCCAGAAGTGCAGGTGAGATGATGCAAGCTGTGTGCAGTAGGTGGAGGTGACACTCGTGGCTGTGTGACCCATCATCATCCCAGCCTTTCACCACCCCTTCCTCTGAACTCTTGTGCTGCACTGACACTGTGCTTTAATTAGTTCCCTCCAACTTCTTTTCTGGTTATGGATATTTTCCCTTTAAGATTCAGCAGATAGAAAGCAATCTTCTTCTTCTCTTCTCTTGTGTTGTGATGCTGGTTTAATGCTGGAATCTGTAAAACTTGCTTGAACTAAGTGTGTTTCCAAAAAGCTGTGCAAGCTCTGCTCCTTTCTGCACCCTGAAATGCAGAGGATTTGCTTGCTGTGACGTTAAATAAATACACATGATCATTTGATCTGACCTGCTGTTATTGGTAATTACCATGGGGAGGCACTCAGTGAGGAGAGCCTGGAGATCTGAAGTGTTATCTGAAGTACAAGAGTAAGTATAAAAAGAAATAGCTGAGTTCACTTGCTTGCATGTATTTAGCAATCTTTAATTATATGATTGCATTGTATATTTCAGTACGATCTATTTTAGAAAATGGAAAGAATGGTGCTCAGGTTGGGAAAAGTCTGAAAATCTTAGCAGCCATGCATTTGTGAAGTCATTACTTTTGGTTACTGTGCTACATGTGCTATCAGAAGTGGAGTTCCTGTGTGCACTTCCTTCGTTTCTTGGTGCGAGGTCTGCAAGGAAATGTCACACTTGGTGAACCAAGTCTGAGACAGCACAACTGCTCTGGTGAAAGCAGAGTACGTGCAAACCTGGGGGGAGAAGGAGCTTGTCCAGGTCAGGGAGCTTGTTTTGAAGTCAGAAGAACAACTTGGGTTTGTTCCTTTCATTAGTTGGTTTTTGCCTTCCAGTGTTTGATGTCCCGAAGTTGGCTCAGTGAAAGCCATGCAGTCTCGAAGCATTTTGCTTTTGTTGTTCTTTCTACTTGACAGGCCTCATAGAAGCAGGCTGCTTTTCATTACAAAACCCGTTTCAGTCCAATTCCTGCAGGTACGTACGTGCTTCCCCTTGGGTGTTAGGTTCGGTCATTTACCTCACGTGAATTGACCTGGTGTAATCAGGCATTTCCTGTAGCATCAGGGAAATAAAGTATAGTGAGCCTTAGTCTAGCATTTATTTTTTCTAACTAATGTAAAGGTAGTGTATTTGAGTACTCTCCATTTGAGAACATTCCTATTACAGGGCGCCAGATGTAGCAGTTTTAATACTGTAACATAGACTTTCTGAGAACAGCTTTCCTTTCTTCCACCCAGTTTGCTTTGCAGGGAAAGAAAGAGTCCTAGAAATCCCATAGGGAGGTATGTGGGTACCCAAAGGATCATTGGTTGAGATGGAGATGACTGATCCCAAATGCTGATGGCGTGAGTACCACGTCAGGGCTATTTGGGTGAACACCCTGCTGTTGTGCTGTGAGTTCCATGATGTTCAGAGGCACAGGTGTTGGGGCTACTGTGCTGCAAGCTGTGAGCAGCAGTGTGGGAGCCTCTGCTGCCCTTGTCCCTCCAGCTAGTCCTGCACCTCAGGGCTGAATGTGACCTTGTTTATATACTGAGTGTTAGCAGAGGGCAGCTGCATCTCCTGGCTTCACGGTCTCCATTGAATTTCTGCACTGCAGTGTGGACAGGCTTCTGCTAGCTGGGAGAAACAGTGGAAGAAAAAGGCTTACTCAACTCTCATTTCCTTGTTTTAGTCACAAATTCTGGGGAAATTCACCGCTTCCAATAACAGACATCTCCTGCTAACAGGCAGGTTTTCTGTGACTTACAGATTGGCAGAATCTTCTGTGGTATTGCCGAGTTGTTACAGTTTTCTCGGTAAACAACCAGATTTAGATGCTGGAAATAGATGTGATTTGTGCATTTTGTTCTCAAGGAAGTGTGTGGTGGGATGTGTGTGCACAGCGATATGCTGCTGTGGTTCTTAGTGGAAAACGGCAGCCTGGAGAGGTAGTTTGGGGAAGTTCATGTGTGCTGTACTGGTGAAAATCTTCTGCAAAGGGTACTTTTGCCTCTCCTGCAGATGGAACTGGAGTTTCAAAGCAGAATGCTTTCTCAGTACAGAATATGAATGGTAGGAGAAAAAGCGGAACAGGCCACATAAAAACATGAACCTGTGGAAGGTGCTCAGCTAAGGGCAAAGGGAGGAAAGCGGTTAGAAGGTACAAAGTGAATTGAGAAAGTGAGGTGAATGTTTAGCAGAGGTACTTGTAAAGTCTGCTATTTACGCTTTGTTTTAAAGTAGTTGTTGCAAGTGTGAAAAAGGGGGGTTCTGAATCTGGGTTCTGCTGTTTTGTGGTGGCTTCTGTAGGGGTAAGAGTGCCCTCACAGCTTTCAGATCCAACCGCATTGCTCAGTTCTGGCTTTTGGCTTCTTGGAGTGAAGACAACATCTTTGCTGAGATTAGCAAATTAATGTGCAATGGAACTCTGTATGGGAAATCACAGCTTGAACCTCTGATTAATCAGCTGAGGCAAGTGTTGGGTCAGCTGCGGGAGCACAGGTGAGAGTAATTTAGCTGTGCTCCCTGAAGGGGTGGACCTCAACTCCACCTCCTCTGTGACCTCATTTAAGGGCTGACCACCACTGAGGCAGCATCTCTTGGAGATCACTCCCCAGCGGAGACTGCCTCAGCTATTGGGTCAAAGCATCAACATTGGTGAGTTTTCTTTTGCTAATAACCTTTGACTATTTACCACCATCTTGGTTAACATCTTTATATCAGCCACCCTTACAAACTCCAAATGTATTCATGAAGAGCAGATGTAGAGGAAACAACTGTCTTGTATTTGAACGCTGTGTTTGCCGCCTTCTTAAGAAGTTTCTGTTGAGCTTCTGCAGAAATCTGTAGAGGAAGAAGGAAGCTTCGTGATGGACTTTGTTACTGTTCGTGACCCTTAGGTTGAGGTAGTAGATGCTAATGGGAAGGTGTGGTACCGCTTGCTGCTGCTTGGTCCTTGTGCACAGCTGCTGGCACTGCTGAAAGAAGCTGTCAGGCTCTGAGATGCTGGAAGTCCAACGTGCTGGAATGTGTTGTGGCTATATGATGCGCTGGTCTAGGCTGAACACATTTTCCTGCTCCAAATTTGTCCAGCTGTATCCAAGAGCTTCATTTGGAGCTGACAGCTTTTGTTTTTTTCATCTTGTATCATCAGTCTTACTCTGTGAGCTGACTGCTGTGTGCTGCAGCCAAATGAGCACAACTGCAGCAGCACACTTGTGTCTTTTCCAGGCCCAACTCATACTGCTGCAGTACCATCTGATTTGGTGCTCAAAACTGTGGTGCCATGGTGTCGAGAAGAATGTTTTCCTCTGTTCTTGAATTTCGTGAGGCTCTCTGTTAGCTCTCTCTTTCCCTTTACAAAGAGATCCTGATGCCATACATTTATTTCCCCGTACCAGTTTCACCAATGCTACTTACAGTGGTGGAGGTGTTCTCCTCTGCTGGAGCCTTGAGGACATTATGGAGCAGTACTTGTGCTGCAGCATCGATGATGAGGCCAGTGCTCCATGTCCATTCTCTGAGGAGAATCCCTTCATTTATGGGGTTGGTAATGAGCCTTTTTTTTTTTACCCACTTGCAATCTTGGTCTCCTGGAGTTTGTCAGAATTGACTTAATGAAGAGTGATATACAGTCAGTGTTTTAATCAGCATCATGCTTAGTGCATGTTGGTGTGAAATTGCGTTAGACATCTCCCACTGACAAGTGTTTGTAAGGTCTGTAAGCCACTTTGGAATTCTGCCTGTACTTTGATTATTGTATTGCTATTATAAATACAATCTTATGGGCACCATGTACATGTCTTACACCTGTGCAGTAATCTTTACTACAAATAGGCTTTGGCTGAATGATGAATCTGTTCTTATCCGCCAGGACTTGTTCCCTATAAAACCACGCCAAATAGCTCTCCTGACGTTTCTGTCCTCCTTACACTGAGTTTGTTTTCAGTATTGCCATTGAGTTGGCACCAAACTGATAACCGTCTTTGTCTTGCTTGCTTAGAAAGGTTGCACAACAGTTCTGCTTCTTTACCCGTTACTTTATTGGTGTTGATTTGTTGAATAATGGTGGAGGGTCTTCAATAGTAATGTTGGTATATTGCTTGGAATTACTTTGGGATGGAAGCGAAGTAAGAGCTGTGATTGGAGAGAGGATTTGGAACTCTTTAATAATGCTAAGTCCTTGTTGTTTCTGTAAGCTTCCCATTGTGCATGTGCGTTCTCCTTTTAAATGAACCTTCTCATCAAAGTGGTGTTCATTTCTGTGTCAGACAGTTTGCAGTGAGTTTTTTCAAGCACAGCTTATTGCCAGGTTTGAGCATTTACTGAGACTAACAGCCCTTATTTCTTAATGTAGCTCTGCTTTCACAGGAAACAAATATCCCTGTATGTTACACAGCTGTTGCTTTGAGTGGTAGGGTAAAGCTTTGGTCTTTTATCCAGGTTCCCTATTGCTAATTCCATTTCTGGAAAGCTGATATGGACGAAAACTTGGGGTGATTTTCAGCTCCTGGAAGTTGTGTACTGCATTTTATTTGCAGTTTTGAGTGCAGTAGAGTTTGATCTTTATTGCTGATTTCAAAGGGTGCAGGAAATCTGGCTTCCTAAGTCTTTCATTTAGAGCAGTGACTTGGCCTTTGCTTGTCTTTCACTTATTAGTTCATTTGACTTGTCTTCATTGATTGTTTCCTCCTGCTGCTGATATCGACTGCAGTTAATACTGGAGTTAGTTCCTAAGCGCTCAGTCCTGGGTGTAGGTGTGTGGTGGGCATATTTTCATCTGCAGACTGCTAATGCTAAAACTCCTTGTGGTACATGAGGAAATAACACTGCTGTGTGCAAGGCAGGTGTGTTAAGCAGGCTTACACAGCTGCTAATGATTTCAACAAAAGATTGTGTCATCACGCTGCAGCTCATAAGGTGCTTGGGTGGAATTTCAGGTAGAGACTCTTAAGACCACAGGACACATGCAGTGGTCTTTCAATACCTGAAGGGAACTTACTCCCAGGAGGGGAGTAAACTCTTCAAAAGGGCTGACAATAGCAGGACACGGGGAAATGGTTTTAAGTTAAAAGAGGGAAGATTTAGGTTGGATGTTAGGGGGAAGTTCTTCACTAGGAGAGTGGTTAGGCCCTGGAACAGGCTGCCCAGGGAGGTTGTGGATGCCCCGTCCTTGGAGGTGTTCAAGACCAGGTTGGACGGGGCCCTGGGCAACCTGATCTAGTAACTGTGTATGTTTGGTGGCCCTGCCAGGCAGGGGGTTGGAACTACATGATCCTTGAGGTCCCTTCCAACCCAGGTCATTCTGTGATTCTGTGGTGAGTCCATGCTGCTGCAAACAGGGCTGGTCAGTGAGCTCGGTGTGTGAGATGCAGAAGGATATGATGCTAATTTACCATGATGTGTTCTTGAAATGTGCAGCAAGGAGTAAGAAAGTGCTCTTCCAGAGGAGCAGAGTTTGTTAGCAGTACGTATCTGATGCACTGCAACATAGCTTGCTAAGAGCAGCAGAGAGAAACAGTTGTTTGCTGCTCTTTTTTATGCTTGGGGGTAGGAGGAAGATACTGAATTTAGCAGCAGAGCAAGGGGTGAATCCTTTTTTGCCTTACTTGGTTTAAAAAAAAAAAAGAAAGAAAGAAAAAAGCTGGAGGAGGAGGAGAGTGGTAGGGACAAAATGTACAAACTGCATCTTGTGCAGGTTTTCATATCTGAACAGAAGGAGTGGAAGAGACAATGAGTGTTCTACAAGAGAGGTGGAAAGGAAAATACAGAACAAGTTCCTATGGATCAGGATGAGAAAATACTGCTGTGATATATTGCGTCCAAAGCAGCAGCTGGGGGGCACTGACAAAATGAGGCCTTGAGTTTTTCATCTTTAGTCAAGGGCTGCTGCTTGGCTGACCAGGGGGATGTTGGAGCTCTAATTGGAGGGACTGTTATGGTCCTGTTTGAGTATATGGGATGAAAAAAAAGGAGTAAAGATGAAGGCAAGACCATTGAGGTACACTATTCCAAAGTAAATAGGCAACTGTCTAAGTGAGAAAGGCTGCAGCATAAGTGATGGGTAGATTTCATGTCTGGGGGTTATAGGGGCTCCTTGGCTTAACAATTTATTAGCAGAAACATTGAATCGGTGTTTAATTGTGACATTTGTGCCTGTAACTTTTTCAACCTCCCTGTTAAAATTGTAGGCTAACTGTTGCCTATAGTGACAGCCCTGGCAGTTCCTGGGAGTCCCCCGCATCTTTGTGTCTTCTGTTGCAGCTCCAACCAAGGGAGAAGCTCTTGGCATAAGGCCTTGCTAACGTGATCTGCTTTTCAGGCTGGGGTAAGCTTTAGGTGGTAGACATGCATCTCCTCAGCTGTGCTGTAGATTGAAGTGTCCTCACAGTGTTTCAGCTGTCTGTGAGCTTTGTCCAGGTGTTTTAATTCTCTGCACTGCCTCAGAATGTGATGTTTCTGCTTGTTGCCCTAAAGTGAAGGGATTTTTAGTTCCTTCATTGTTGTTGATGCTAACCATGATGTGGGTTAGTGGACACCGTGGGGGTGGGCTGGGAGTTGGACTAGATGATCTCAGAGGTCTTTTCTTATCAAGTCAGACGGAATGTTCAGTGGCCTCTTATATGATGCTTCATCCTGTCCCATAGAGTTCAATTTCTACTTCCAGCAAATGTGGGAAGGGCTTTGTTTATGCTTATAGTGGAGGGATTGCCACTTTATTTGGAAGTAAAGGGAGACAAGCAGCAAGGGCAGTTACTATAACTTTTGCAAAATGTATTTTTTTTTATCAGTGCTTTTCCAGGAGCTTCAAACTGTGTTTTTTGTATTTGTGGCAAAGTTTTCTACATCCAGCTTTGAGTAATCCATTCATTAGGTAAAAGCAGTGCCCTCGTAGGCCATGAGGTGCTGGCCATAACCCCCTTTTCTTTCAAAAGTGAGATATTAGATGAAAGTTCCTACTCTGAGGATGGAAACATGTGTAGGCATATCCTGAAAGATGTATGTGGTTATTTCTCTGAGTTAGATGGACTTTTTCAATTCTTTATGGGGTGATTATTCAAAGATGATTGCATTCTCTTAATCTCTGCTTATAGACAGGCAGAGCAGAGGATGTCGATGCTTCATCTTCCTCAGTGTCTTCTCCTGCACTATGTAATAGACCTGTTGTCTTGAAAGCCTGAAAAGCAATTGCACTTTAACGTATTATGGTGTGTGTACTATGAGAGACCCAAACTATACAGAAAAAAAACCCTGTGTCCACTGGGTTCTGAACATGTGTTGGTGGAATTAGAGCTAGTACGCATTAACTGTGGGATGGATGATGTGATGTGAGCTTTGTGAATGTGCGTGTTTGGAACGAGGTTTGATTAATGTCAGTAACATTATGGCTTTTCTAGAAAGCCAGAGTGTGCATGAGGAAATGAGGGGGGCTTTAAAGGGAGCATTCTTCAGAGGCTGGTTGTGTTGAGTGACCAGGCACCCCTTGCTAGTGTGGGCAAGCACACGGCCATCCCTAGGGACTATGTAAGCTGTATTGAAACTAGGCATTTTAAAAAGCAAAACCAAGAATCCAACAATAGAGGTATTAAGAAAATGGCGGAGGCACTGCACAGAGGGATGCTGTGTGGGAGCAGTGTCTGGTCTGCCTAGAGAAATGGGGTGGGACAGGATAATGCTTTGGCCGTTATCTACTCCAGTGAAGAAGACCAACTGTTTTATATCCACATCTATGCCCTTACTTACATGAGCTGTGAAGTAGGATTGACACAGATGATTTAGAGGGGCTGGCTGCTCAGCCTCTCCTCTCTGTTTGCACTCCTGTGCCTGCAAAGAGAGAAGTGGCTGTGGCAGCTTCTAACAAAAGCGTGCTGTGTTTGCACTTTGTGCACAAGTTTGTTGTTTTAAAACATGGATCGGTGCCTGATGGCACTGACATGCATAGCTGGGTGAAAAGAAGCTGCTTAGTAAATTAGTCACCTAGAAGTTATTCTGTTTGTTTTCTTTCTGTTTTGTTCTTCCACTGAAGCTTTGGGAGTGAACAATAAGGACTGCTCTAATTGGCAGGGTGTTGTGCAATTAATACTTAGCTGCATCAAAGATAAACGGTGACTTCCCACTAGTAGAAAAAGAAGCAAAGAAGGACTTAGAAGATACTAGTTTAAGAAGCAGCATTACTTATATTTTTGTGCGCTGGACATTTCATGTTACAGTGTAGTTGGACCAATTTGCAGCAGAATTACATGTCTTCCAACTTGTCCTACTGAGTGGTGGCATTGCTGGGATTCTAGTTGGTGTTGGCTTTTTATTGCTTTCTGAGCAGCCTGACCACAACCAGATTGCATTTAGTTGGGGTATTTTAGATGCAAATCAAACATAAAATCACAACGTTTCCAAAGGGTGATAGTTCTAATGATCATGCAGCTTGTGAAAAATAAGTTTAAATAAATCAAACAAATACAGCTGACCAAATCTGCTCCAACATTAGCCGTATGCAGTTGGATCTCTTTCCCCCTACTCCACCATTTCATCGTTGCTCCATCCAGAAGGCTGCGTGTTCAAAAACTCAGGCAGACTGAAGTACAACTACAGGTCTGTTTGGGGATCGGTTCACCTATGTACATGTGTATCCTAATTTCATTTTTCAGCAGCTTTTATACTGAGGCTGAACAGATGCAAAACCTGTTCCACGTGCCTCTGTAGTCTTATTTGCTTTACACCTATTGATTAACTAGAAAGCTCTTTGCCACACATGATTACCAAAAATTTCACCAGTGAAATGGCAGCACCAGCAGATGTCTGAGACTAAAGCAAAAACCTTTCAGTCATCAATAAAGTTTTAGTAGAGAGCTTTCAGGCTTTGGTTCAATGTTTGCTTTGACAGTGCAACTTTATTGCCAATATTGGTTGTCTTAGTCAAGGCGGAGCTTCAATCAGAGCTTCATGCTCTCAGAACATGGAGTATTCCTGCTGGGTCATTCCTGTCTTGGCCTGTAGCTCCTGTTAGCTCAGCTTACAGCTCTTGGGTATGGGAGACTGCAACTGTGCCCTCATAGTTGGCGAGCACTCCTTCCACATGGGGATGGCCAAGTGATTGAAAAATTCACGCTATCAATATATCTTTGGTGAACTGTGCTGTTCCTAAACACTCCAAATAGGAAATGTTGAGAGTTTACCTGTCCAGCACTGCTGCCTTTCCTTTGTGGAGCTTTCTGCCCACGTAGTCTTTAATTACATTAAGACTTTTGCATAACGGTGCATGATCACAGTTAAGCTGCTAAGTAAAAGTTATTTGAAGGTTGATATACTTTCTGGACCTTGTCTTGATATTTTCTTATTACAATAGCTTTTCCAAGAGGTGCCTTTTAATTGACTGGTTAAGGGCAGTTTATTTTTATTTTATTTTGATAAAATAAACTCCCTTGAAAAGAACAGACTAATTTTTGTATGCCTTGAAGAAAGCCATTTAAATGACTTTTAAATTGCACTGTATGAATTATGAATTACATATGGCTTCCCATAAGTTTTGGGTAATGAACCAAATGCATTAATTTTATGTGTTACCATGTTTATGAAACAACAGCTTTCATAACCTTTCCTTTCACTTGGTGTCTTTCAGTTGCTGGGACTCTCACGGGGTCAGCAGCAACCTACAGAGGGAAGCAATATTAGGCATGTGCAAGTCTGAAGTGGAATGGAATTGCACACCACCAGACAATGAATTGCGATGCTCAGAGATTTACTGTGCATGAATACTACTGAACTTCTGCCTTCAGTGAGGGAGTTGATATTGAGGGCTGTTTTAAAGAGCTATTTCTTGTGTAGCTTTCCAAAGCACAGCATGGATGCACTCATGTCTTGAACATAACTGCATTTTTGAGGGTTTCTCATGAAGCTGCATGGGTGCTGTGTAGCTGAAAGCATCTAATCACAGCTCAGCCAAAACCTGGCTGAACCCATCAAGAGGGGTACAAGGGGATGAAGGGAAAATAGAATTACCAACCGTAAGTAAGTGAAGATTAAAGGGAACTGTATTTTAACATTTTAAATAGTGGCTCGTCATACAGGTATTCCTTTATTACTGTAACAAAAGCTTTGTATTGCTCTTTTCCTCCTCTTACAGAGGGGTACTACTGAATAGCTGAAATGTAATAACTTAGTTTTGAGGCAGTTCTGTTTGTGGCTTTAATGTTACAGGATAGGTAATGTTTAGAGTAGTTGAAGATGATAGATGATCCGATGTTGATTCATTTCTTTCCATTCCCACTCATCTGTTTTGTAAGTAGCACACGTGATAGCTCTATTACTCCTGAAAATTTCACTTAAATGGGAAAAGAGGAGGGGAAAAAAAATGAAAAGGGAAAGAAAGAAAGAAAGAAAGAAGAATGTAAAAGCTGCCAGAAGTAAAAGTGAGGAAGTGATCTGGGGGGTTGCCCTACATAAAACAGGAAATCACACTCAAATGAGACCCAGAACTTGAGATGCAGAGGACTGCTATGCCTACAGGAGTAGCCAGCTGCAGAGGTATCTAACTGTGGCACAGGAGGGCTTCGATGGCCTTCCTTGTCCCCCAGGCCCCACAAATAGGGTGCATTGCTGTGTGGCCACAGCAGCTGCAGCAGTGTGAGCCATCATCTCTGAGCTGATTCTTCTTCCATTTCTGGAGAACAGTCTTTTCCTTGCGCATTGTTTGCAGTGCTTTGTGTTTCTCTTTGTCTGAAAGGCATGCTGCATGCAGCGTGATTGTTTCAGGTGCTGCTGAAGGGCTTATACGATAAAGAACTCCAGCCCAGGGGGGCTGCAGCGTGAAAGTTCCTCCTGTAAAGGAACATCATTGTTTCATTGGGATAATTATTGCATTTGTAGACCTAGAGTTTTCTGTATTATTTTAAATTAGTGCCAGAAAGCATGGCTAGAGAGGTGCCTTGAGTTGGCTGTGGTGGTGACGTATGTGCTACAGCACAAATGAGAAACCTGAATTCTGTTTTGTGAGAACATTTTAGATTTCTAAAATTGTGTTGTTGTGCCCTATTGCTCTTCACACCCTGTTCACTTCTTCATGCTTTCTCGTAGGACCTCGGGACAGGCAGCTCAGTGAAGAGGGAGCTCTAGTTCAGTGTACCACACACAGCAGCTGAGATCATCTCTCCTGAAGCTGCCCCCAACCTTTTGGGCTATATTCAGTGGTGAAGATAGAGTTTCTTAAGCATACAGCCAGCAGGTTGAATTGCTCTTCAGCTCCATCTGCAGGTGTATTTTGTCCCTAGGGTTACCCAGCAGAAACTTCTCTGCATGGTTGAGTGATAAAGAGTCAGTGGTGGGTCTTGTCTTTAAAGATGGGAGAACTTCAAGGATGAATTAGATTGGAATGGTGTTTGATAAGCTGTCTCCAGCAAGATCCCTTGAAATCTTAGTGCCAGCTCTACTGCAGGTGCTAGTGGAGGCGGGTGGTTCTTTGCTACCCAGCTCTCAGGCTGTATGGGGCTGACAAGCCATTCATGAAACACATATTCCTGCAATTGCATCTGAAGAAAGAGCTGAAATTAAAATGCAAGGCCTCGTTCACATCATACCACTGATAATGTGGCGCTGGAGTACTTAGTACTCCTACTAAGGGAGTAGCTTTCAGCTGTGATGTTGAACCTGCTTTTTCCTTACTTGGCTTTGCGGTCTTGGGAAGATGTGTGAAACTTACAGAAATAGTAACCTCAGAGGAGAAGGAAGTGTAGACAGCTGTCACTGTCATTTGGCTTTGTTAAACTATCACAAAACCAGGGTTTTGCTGTTCATAAAATATTGCCATTGTAGTAGTGGTTGGAATCTGGTCTGGTGATGCAGAAAGAGAGCATCCCATCGGATATAGAAGCTGCTGTGGGAGCTAGAAACAAGTGGGCAGAGGGGAATGTAGCTGTGTGTGCTCTTGACCTGCTAGAGATACATACACAGGAAGAACTGAAAGCATAAAAATACCTTATAGTACATGCAGCCATACCTGGAGGTTGGGACACAGCAGACAGGTGGACGTGACTGTTTCTGCAGGAGATCTCCACAGCAAGGAGATTGCACATTCAGGTTTCCAAAGGCTGTTAGGTCCAGTGTATCCCTCAGTGTTTTAGAGCTTTATTTTGTAAGGTGGTATGCAGAAGGAAGTGAATTGCTTTTGCTGTTTATGGATGTTGAATGTAACATGAGTAACAGAGAAATTGTGAACTCTGTGCCCTCACTCACCCACTGTCTCTAATTTCCATGCTCTTTCTCATTATTTTTTTTTTTTTTTTTTTTGCTGATTCTATCAGCAAAAAATTTTAATGCAAATGTCTGATTTAGAGGCAGATTATTTGTATGGAAACTATGCATGTATGTTCAAATATATATATATATTACTGTGACAGTCTGTGCAGGAAACAGTGTGTGGGCTTTTTTTTTTGACTGCCATAAAACATCATCTTGACTGTGGGCTAAATGACTAATAGATTTCAGACAATATTAAGATAAACGCGAACGATTTTGTTACAGCCAAACTATTTCTAGCGATTAACAAGATAAAGGGAAAGTTTCAGAATGAAAGTATGTAGCTTTAGAAGAAATAGAGTAATGCTTTGTTCTTTTTATACCTGGTTTTGTAACTGTAGTCTGTTTATTTTTTTACTTCATAGATAATGTTGAAATTGCAGACCACTAAGTAGGACTTGATGTATGTATATCTGGAACTTACAGTTTACACTGGGATTTGTATGCTTCCAGATTGTTCAGCTGAGAAATGTATTGCTGGTATGATGGAGGCAGAGATAATCTTGTTCAGCTCTTGCTTTGAGCCTGCTGATTGCACACCAGTGTGGGCATCAGGGCTGTTCCTGAGCAGCTTAAATGATCCTAAATTGTAACTGTTCATCTTTATTTCTGTGTGCCAGGACTCTGCCTGTGGTAAGCCACTTCAGGAAGCTGATCCAGGAAAGAAAAATGGGAGGAGAAAGGGAAAGGATGAGGTCTGGGTGTCCCCCCTGTCTGTGCTCATCTTTCGCCTGCTTGCATGTGATGTTGGGGCAGAGCTGTGGGCTGAGCTGGGTGTGCAGCCCCTCTGTATCCTGGCTGAGCACCCATCTCCACTTAACACCAGCATCTGGCTGAGAAGGGCTTTGCTGGCACAGCGCTGCAATATTATGATTTTAAGGGTTTTGGTGGGTGCAAAGCAGGGGCAGAACATCCTTTATACAAGTCAGAAATTGAGAGAAATCAAAGTAGATGTACCTTGATTCTTTAAAACCAAGTGCTTTCTAATATAATTCTATGTATACTTGGTCTGTTTTCCTCCCTTTTACTGTCTTTGAACCATCAGAAAGCTGGCAATAGGAATCTGTGCCGTGAAGACAAAGGAGGGGATGACTTTGGAAAGGGAACGCATGAATTTTAACAATTTGAGGACAATGAACCTTTGCAGTTTGAAGTGTTTACTCTGTTCTGACATTTCTCTGAAGGCACAACATTGTTAGTATCTCAAAGTAAGGCTACATTTATAAAGGGATAATGATGTTGTTGAGATTTTAGTCAGATTCCTTGTGTTGCAGCATTCTGAGATGTAATCTGACATTTCTTTAGAGCTTTTGGTTATCTTCACATTGTCATGATGTGGCTAATGATAACCCATAATGAACATGCAGGAAGAGTGGTTCTCTGCCAGTGAGATGCACTAACATTAGAGAGATGATGCTGTGCAGGACCTCAGCTAACAAATTGTGCCAGAGCTTCTTTTCTTCCCTTGTTACTGTCTTTTTCCTCAGTTTGGGCTTGTGCCAAGGGAGAGGGGAGCTGATAATGTGTCAGGGCCATGGCACGAAAGCATTGAAGATGCTGAAGGCCCTGGTAAGGATGTGAAGAGAAAGACTTGAAGCGAGGAGGACTCAATTGAAAGATTTCCAAACCACTGCTTTAGATTTTATGATATTGGAGATCTGGGGATATTTACAGTTGTCCCTTTTATTCCACCAGCTTTCCAGACAGTTATGCTTTGTAAGTAACTTTTCTTCTAGGCATGAAAGGTGTCTCTGCTTAAGTAATTACCTCTTGGTCTACTAGGGAATGCATCATTCCAGTTAAAAGATCACTGACATAATGAAATCCTGTAAGCACTTTCCATCGTGCAATATGTATAAAGAGATGATTATTCTGCCATATTTGGGGCAGGACATTATGAAAGTTAAACAGTTATACTTCTGGATCCTATTTCTTAAAGTTTCTGCAATCAAATTTTCCTGAAATAAAGCTAAGCAAGTCCTTATGTATTGCAAGCTATAAGATAGTGTGATTTTATTAAACTTGGGCCAAATCACAGATCTGCAGTTCATGTGATGTGGATTTTATTGTAGGGACAAAGAAAAAACTCAACACTGTGTGGTATCATTTGTTGAAAGTTGTGGCTTGGGAATTCTGTTGTAGTGTCATTCTGTTTTTCTGGGCTAATTGCGCTTTGCTGATGTGATTAGGAGTTGGCTTTACCCATCTGTAGCTGTGGGCTGTTATTTGCCTATATGAGATGCCTTTAGCGGTTTTCTAGAGCAGACTTCCAAAAGAATAACTTCTATATTCTGTTTATGAAGTTTAAGTGTACATAAAAAACCTAGAAATACCTGTGATCTGTTGATCTGCTGAAAGAGGTAACAGGGCTTACATTCATCTCACTGTTCCCCAGGATGGACGGACAAGCTTTTAAGATGAAGGGTGGAGGAAAGGAGTATTAAGACGAACAGAATAGTTGTAGTTTTTAATGTGAAAACAGGCTTACTTTTTTTCTAAAAACTTTGTCTTTATTTCACAGCAAGCGAGGGCAGAGCAGGAGGAAGAATTCATCAGTAACACTCTTTTTAAGAAGATTCAGGCTCTGCAAAAAGAAAAAGAAACACTTGCAGTAAACTATGAAAAGGAAGAGGAATTTCTCACCAATGAGCTCTCAAGAAAATTGATGCAGGTGAGTGGTTCCTTTTCTGGTGTTTCTCTCAGAGTGGTTGAGTTCTTGTTTTGTTGGTCTAAGGACAGTCAGGTGGCCAGGTCATAATGTGGTAAAGCAGACATCTGATAAAAGCAAAGTACAAGAAGTGCAGTGAGTGTGGGTTGGCTTTTGATGTATTGGTTTTTTTTTAATATGTTACTGTGCAATTTGCATCTTGAATTGTGCACATTGAGAACCTAGAAGTTAATAGAGATACAAAGCAGTAGATGTAACTTATAAAACAGTTAATTTTGAAAGTGAGATGGACACTTTTTTCTTTCTGGACTACATGATATTTCAGCAAGCCCTGAATATTGAACTTTACATACAGAACTGTGCAGTGATGCTTGAAGGTTGGCAGGAAACTGTAAGTTTTAGCCATCTACTTCTAACAAAACAATTGCTTCTCTAGAATGAAAACTCTAATACATGTTAGGTGCTGAAAGTAAAATAGTTTCAGATGCTGGAACAATTTATGGCAAACACCTTTTGATTAGCCATGGTGCTAATTTGTGGAGAGTGGTTGAGAATCTGTGGGAGGCTCTCTATGCATCTGCCCTGTTCTGATAGGTGTGCAAAACCTGGTTTTGGCCTCTGATAAAGAAGGGTCACTAAGTTAGGTGTGATCCACCGTGGCTCTTCTCATGTGATTATGTACAAGCTTTGTCATGGAAAATTAGTTGAGTTTGAACAACTTGTCTGTATGTTGTAACAATTTCTTATATTCAGCAGTTGGAGATCTGAGAGACACGTGTAGCCCTGCAGTTAGGAAATGTATTGTTTCTAAACAACATTTGAGCTAGTCCCATCTATTGGACCACCCTCCATACCGGACAGTCCTAAGACTTAGTTTAATACCTAATATCACATAGTATGTTAAGTGTTAAGTTAAATGTCCTCAATTTTATATGTACTGTTTCCCATTAATCTGGCTGAGGACTGATGAGAACATTTCTCATCAGTGATTCTGTGATTTCTGAGGAAGACATTTGCTTTAAAAATCAACATTAAAAAAAAAAGTTATCCAATGTTCTTTTCTAATTGAAGGTGTATATACTATGGAAAAAGCTTTGTACTAAAGAAAAAAATGCTGTATTGAACAGTGTTGCTTGATTGAAAGGACTATGTAGAAATTGGTTACAGAACCATATTACCTGCGGCCATGCTGCTGCTACATTGTATTAAGCAAAGTAATGCTTTAAAAGTAAAAGCAAGAATTACACTTGATTTGGCTGAAGGGTTTTGAACACGTTCAGTGACTTTGCATGCAGGTAGCAGGTTTTAGTCCTTTGTTTTTCGTAGTTGTTGGGGCTTATGCATGGCATTCAGAGCAGCACTGGGACCAAGCTCCCAGAATGCTAACATGCTTTAAATGTGAAAGCTGTCTGCCAGAGCATGAGCTGCAGTGCTCTTCACTAATAGCCTAATGTGAATTTCCCAGATCAGCATGATGTGTGCTGCTGCTATAAAATGCTGCTGTATCAGGTTTTCAGTGCTGTTCGAAGAAGGTAAATTTGAAACATTCACTGCATGCCAGACTGATTTCTTCATGAAAGAGTTCTCAATAAAACACTACTGTCTTTCTGTGGCCTTAGCTTTAACTGACTTGACAAGCCCAATAGATAAATGTATTCTTTTGCCTATTAATTTTTCTTGGATTAGCACAATTTTTGATTTCCTAAATAAAGTGAAGCAGAGAGGAGGGAGAGCATCTGTACATCCAGTTTTAATAATGTCTATATAAATCCTCTGTACTTTCCCACGTGTTTACTCCTTATTGTCATTTACCAGGTTACATCTCTGGAAAGTTTGGCACCCTTGTGTTTGTAGAGCTGTTGTTTCCTAATCACTAGGGAACAGTAGTAATGTTTGGCAGAGTACCACCACAAGTGTTTCGATGGAGGATCCATTCCTACAGCTGTGCACATGTGTTGTTGAGTTGTAGTTTTGAGATTTAAGGAAGTAAATCTTGAAAATCACGTCTGTTGTGAAAAAGGCTGCTCAAAAGAGTATTTAATTTTTAATGTTGCTTTAATTGACGAAGTCCATTGTTCTGCACATTGTCTAGCAGTCCTTATAAAAAAAAAAATAGAGTTTTCCTTATCTTTCATTTTTGAACATGCAAATTATTCTAAGTACCTGTCCTTGAAATGAAAATGTTATGACTTCCAAAGATAATAGCTGAATTAAGGGGGAATTAAGTAATTGGGAAGCTATACTCAAAGCTACCCTGTGGAAGTCTGATTCTTGACAGGTCTGTTGGCACACGATATTTTCCTTCCTGCTCTCCATATACCATGCATCAGCCTGAGGATGCAAGTAAATAAAAGCGGTGCTGAATTGGCAGTGTAAACTCAAGTGTCGTGGATTTGATGTGCATCTGGATGTAAAGAGGAGACAGGCTCACTGATGGTGCAAGTTTGTTAATGAAAAGGACTTCCATCATGCAGCAGAGGAGGAATTCAACACATTTTAAGGGCTGACACAGTAAAAAGAAAGTATTCAGGACAGCGTACAAGGCTGTAGTCTGAGGGATAAATGAATATTTGCTTATTGGGTTTTATTTGGAAAGGGAACTTTTAAGGACTCAAGGCAGTACAGTAAGGAGTTACAGTGGATGTCATCCTATGTTGTATCAGGAAGCATCTTTGTAGGGAGAGTAGAATATCACTGTAGCTGCTTATGAGGTACCTGAGCTAATACATGCACTCTTGTTACTGCTAAGCTTTCAGTTTGAAGCCCTGCTTCTCACTTCAAAGTATTTGCTGTCTCTGTTAACCTAAGTCCATTTTTGATCTTGTGTAAATGCCCACAATATCACACCTACAGCTTTCACGGGCATTTCAAGGTCTATAAGGAAAATATTTTGAAGGTGATTCAATCTATCACATATTTTGCTTCTCCTTAGCTAGCAATTATAGGTGTATATGGAAACAGTTGTTACTGTACTTATATACAGTGTAGAAGTTGGAAAATCACTTCTTTCCCAAGTAAAAGCTTTATCCATATGTTACCATTGGGTACTGTCTCATTGTTAGCAATTCTGTTTTTCAGTCTTAGAGTTTCAGCATTCACTGGTTTGTGGTGGTTCATTTTGTTTTCTGATCAAAGGCAGTGAAAGGGAAGGAGGGTTTTACCCAGGTGTGAGTGATCACTGAGATGTGTTTTGAGAGAGGGCTATCACTATTTTCTTCCTACTTTGAATAAGAGTCATTTCACTTCCTGCTGTATTTATGATTGAATCAGAATAGAAAATATTGCTGTATGTATTGTGACCTCTTCTAACTTGACTTATTAGCCATCTGCTTAGCTAGAGTGGCCCTCTGGCTGCAGTTCATGCTCCCAATGTAAGGTTTAATAGATGCTACCCAGCAGCTACAGATCCAACAGGCAAACCTTATCACTTTCCATGTGACGCAAATTCCAAGCAAACTTTAAAGAATGATTTAACAGGCAACACTGTGCTATTGCAACTCAGTTTGTTTTAAATTACATAACTGCATTTATATACAGGTTATGAGATCTAGAAATAGTACTTGGTAAGTTGGTGTCAGGTACTTGTTTGGTTTGTTTCATGTACCTTCATAGGGCCATGTCAGCAGCCTGGCGCACTGGAGCGCCTGCTAATGCTTGCAGTCCCTAACCTCACACATCATCTTAGCAGCATGTGGCCCTAGTCTAAGATTTTGGCAGTGTGCCTTTTTGCACAGTTTATTCAGCTAACTAAATATAAGCTGATTGCAGCAACTGACTTTGGCTTTAATCTGTAGCTAGGTGAAAAAAAGCGTCTGGGTTTTTTGGTTTTTTTTTGAGCAAATCAAAGGTAGATGCAGGCACAAGCACCTGGTGCTAGTTGGGCATCTGCAAGTTTCCTGTTCTATGTGTTCTTTGGCTGCCTTCAGACTTAAACAGGGGCTGCTGGGGGAGCTGAAGGAGAAGAGGGACTTAGAAAACTGTAAAACTGAGTGATATCTTGTTGATATTGAAATAGTTAATTGCAGCCAAATTTCCATTGCTGAAGTGAGAAACATCAAACTTTTAATTCTCAAAAACAAAACCAGTATTTTGATTTAAAACTCTAAATGCAAATTTTTGTTCTAATGAAAGTCTTTCTTAGCAGCTCTGTGTTTTCTCACACAGAAAAGGAAGTGGCTTAATTACTGACTAGACAAGTTAACAAGATTTCCTAGCCATTCAATTAAGAATGGCTACGATAAGCTCAGTTACTATCATACGAGTCCAGCTGGCTTCCTCAAGTGCATGGGAATTTCCATGTGCTTCAGGGGCTTGTGGGGAAAAAAAAATGAACTTGTTTATTCAAAGTGCTTATTCTTTACTACAGTTTCAGTTTTCATATACTAAAATACTGAGAAGCCCTGAAAATACATGTGAACTCCAAATTCTTTTGTGTGTTGCAAACAGTTCCTGTTTGTCTAGTGCTCTCTCCACACTAGGATTTCTGCTTTAAATCTTCCAGTCTACACTTCACAGATCTTTTTATCTGCAGGTTAACAGCAAAAGGAGTTGAACTAATGAACTAATGAAATGTAGCTTGTTAGAAAGTTGTCTTCATTGTGGAAGAACGGCATTCTTGACTTGTGTCCATGACTATTAGGTATATCTTCAGATGTTTCTCACAAAGAGCTGTAGGTATCTGTCATTTTACCATTCTAACCATTATCTTACTCAAAAGAACTGGTATAGTTTGGTTGCAAGTGAAAAAGTGCCTTCAATTTTTGTTGCGTGGCCAGGGCACAGTGCAATTCCACCGCTGTCTTTTAGTGACATTTACTTCCCAGTAAGTCATGTCGTGTACTCATGTCATGGTGACAGTCACTCTCTCTTATCTGTAGGAAGGTTTGAATCGTTTTCTCAGGATTTCATTCTGATTTTGACATTTAATACTAAAAGTGACAATATTCCATACCATAATTTGTGGGGTTTTTTGTTTTGTCTTTTAAAGATTTCTTTATTTTCATTGAGAATATTACGTGGACAGGAAATAAAATGCTTTTAAGAATTAAGAAAACCAGTAACACTGCTTTGTAATAGCAGCTTCTTCATCATCAGAATCTTTTGATTCTTGCTGTCATAGGAATAGAAGTAAGATTTTTTTGATTATATTGTTGCACAGTGTTTTCAATATTATGACTTCCATGAATTTTAAAGTTTCAGCTGCAAAGGAAGACATGCTAAGGCCTGTGTTTTATGTCTTGGGTGCTTGAGATGATGCATTTAGTTTAAAATTAATGCTTTTGTGAACATTGATATATTTTTTTCTTTTTGAAATGTGTGTAATTGTTTTATATACCGTATATAATGTGTCTATTTTGATTTGACTTTATTAACTATTCATAAATGCAGCTTACTTCCATCTTCTTTAGAAACTGAGTAGTTTACAATGCTCCTTTCTGAAAGGCTTTGGGTGTGTTGTGCATTTTGAAGTCTTTTTCGGGAGTGTCATCAGCAGAGGATGTAATGTTCAGTAAGAATCAACATGTAAATAAAGGTATAAATGTTGCATAGTGTTCCATATTTGTGTTTAAAACATTTCATGTGTTCTGAATTTTTAGCTACAGCACGAGAAAGCTGAGCTGGAGCAGCATCTAGAGCAGGAACAGGAATTTCAAGTGAACAAGCTGATGAAGAAGATTAAAAAACTGGAAAATGATACCATTTCGAAACAGCTCACCCTGGAACAGGTAATGCCTTCCTGTAGGAGTTATAGGGCTGTAAAACAACAAGAAGGGATATAAAAAATATCTTCTTATTTCGTATTAGATTTGACTCCCTTTTTAATTCTTTAGGAATTTGGGCAGTATCAAGAATATATATATTTCAAAAAAAGGGAGATTCTTGCATTCAAAGCAATAAATGATTCACAGAATTATTAGAAAAATTTGTTGTTTTTCTTTTCCCTTTATAGCTCTTAGTGCCCTTAATGCAGTCCTTAATGCCCACTGGATAAGCTGTAACTGTTTTGCAAAAGGAATTTACTTTTTTTTTTGTAAGTTATGTTTCTTGTTGTCAACTTGCAGTATCATGCAACTATTGAGAAGGACTGCCTCTTCTGATAGCAGTTAAACGTGGTAGTAAACCACATGCATGTGGTCTAGTTGTGCTGTGGGTCACCTTTTTGTGGTAGCTTGGGTAGCACAGAACTCAAATGTCAGATGTGTGTAAACTCACAAAGATTTGAGATTAAACTGTGTTCAACTCCCTTTCACCTTAGAGAGAGATTACACCTGAGAACTCCACTAGTTTCTATCTTGTTTCCACTGGAAATTCAGTCTGCTCCTATGTTGAATTTTGAGCCTGTGCATCAAAGCATCTGAATGGCATTGGTAGGAATCTTTTTGACTGAAGGACAGACTGATGAAAAAGTACACACTTGTTAAGGAACTTCAGTTTTCCTAACTTGTGAAACTCCAGTAATTTCAAGTGGTGTAAATATCGTATGTTACTCGTGAGACTTTGCTTGCTGTTCTCAGGCATGTAAATCTTAGGCTACTGATCATCTGAAATGTTAGTAGTTTTTTGACTTTCATACCTCATTTATCGTTATAGACTAATTAAAATAGATATCTTAATGATTAAATGAGCTTTCTTAATTCTTGTGTTTAACTTTCTACTCAGATCTGTGAAACAGATACATAAAAGTAGGAAGGTGTAGTTGCCAGCAAACTCTGAACCTGCATGGAAATTAATGAGAGTGAAGTAACTCTCTTAGCCACAAGGTGGTGGTGATGGCCACATAATCAAAACTGAAGTGAAAGCAAGGATTGCAATTAAACTGCAATCTCTAAACTTAGACTCATAGAATCATAGAATGGCCTGGGTTGAAAAGGACCATATCCATCATCTAGTTTCAAGCCCCCTGCTGTGTGCAGGGTCACCAGCCACCAGACCAGGCTGCCCAGAGCCACGTCTGACCTGGTCTTGAATGTCTTCAGGGATGGGGCATTAAGCTGGTTTAGCCTTGGAAATACTAGGATGAGCCACAGCTGGAATCTCAGTGGTATTTAGTTTTGCATCATTTTGCTGGGCATACAGACACATGAAATGATAACATTTAGAACCTTTTTCTATGTTTGAATATCAACAGTAGATATCTTTTAAAAAATTGTGAAAGCTTAACAATGAATTGCTTATGATAACCTGATGGTATCAGGTCTTTCTCTCAAATATCTGACCTTGAAAGCTTCCTTTGATTCTGAAGATGTTCTAGGAGGCTTCTGGTCTTCTAGGAGTTTCCATGTGTTTTTAAATGTCATCCAATACGTACCTTACATTAAGATAGGAAAAAAAAATCTCCTAATGCTTTGAGCTTTATGCTTTCTTGCAACATATCTTTTATCTAGCAAGAAGCAACCAAAAATTGTGAGCAGAGCAATTTTGCCTTTATTGTGCACATAAAAAATAAAGGAGAGGAGACTGCTACACGTCTTCAAGAAGAGAGCTGTTAAACAGGACTTGGAACAAGTATTTCAGGATTGCTTTGAACATAATGTTCTAGAACTGTTTTACTTGCAACTTTATCTTCACTAGATCTATCACTGTAACCAATGCTCAGACAGTTATAATGAAATTAATTGTCCACTAATTACTTTTTTTTTTTAAATATGGAATGCAAATTAGCTATGCTTTGATTCCTTCTTCATTTGCTTTCTCTCATCCGACCAGCTTATGGAATGAGATAAGTAGCTGATTTGCAGCAGTGATGGTTATGTAGAACATGATTTGCATCTTAGATTTCAAATGCGACCCAATGTAGTTTCCTTGAGTCAGCTTGAAGCAGCAGAGCATTCTCTGAAGGCTGGCTGTGAAGAAGTTTGCAACACAGGACTATTTGCTTAATTGTTTTAGCTAAAAGGAACAGTAAGGCTTTTCTGTTGTAGTTCAGTGATTTGATAGGAAATACAGTAGCTGCCAGTTTTGTTCTACGGAGGTCAAGTTTGTGTAGTCTTGCTGTTGCCCTTTTTGATTGCTTTGCTGTTTCACACAGTACAGTGGGTAACTGAATGCAGCCAGGAGATGAGAAATAAGAACTAAGCTGCCAGTAATCATCTCCTATGTCTGCATCTTTAAAAGGAGAAGATCATGAAATGTAAAATTTCCTGGAAAGATTTTCTTGGAGAACAGAAAAGAGATACAAATGGGAAGGGCAGATGAGAATCCAATACATGGAATTTGGGACAGTGGGACTAGGCAGAGAACTTAGACAGCTTTCATTGATTTATAAGATGCCCAACATTTTAGGAAGAAATAGTTGAGCTTTTGAGTAAGTTTGCTGGAAGACTGAAGAAGCAATAATCCAGGAATACAGACAGTGCATATTTTAGCTCTATTTGAAGTGAAGTAAGTGCCAGAGATAAGTAGAAACATAATTTGATGGTGAGGAAGCTTAAAAGGGAATTTTTTGTTCCTATTAAGGGAAGACTAAGGACCAGTACAAGAAGAAATACTTTTTCACTTCCCTACTGTGATGATAAGAATTAAAGAATGTTTGATACCCATATAAGATGACACTAGTATTGATAGAGCTGCTGGCTTTGTCTTGAGGTGTGATCCCATCTTTCTCAATTTCATTCAAAATACAATCAAATTCCAAAGAAATTCATTGACTAGAGCTAGAGTACACCTGGAATACATACTACAAAACAAACATAGCTAATGTCACTGTGACTTCGCAGCTCTGCTCAGCTTGCTGCAGTGGCTTCTGTAGGTTGAAATCCTTAACGCTTTAATATCCTGACACTGGTAGGACTGGGAGAACACTCAAGATTAACAAAGGAGGATTCTTCTTTGCCGTGTAGTCTGACATTGCTGGAAAAGTGCAGTTTTAGATCTCTTTCACAGCCCACCTTCTTTGGTGCCAGTTTTATTAGATGGCATCTGTCAGCCTCAGGTTGCAATATATTCCTGGCTCATTTATCTGTTATCCCCGATGATTTGACCTTCTCATTGTACACGCTCAACTATATGCAGCTGCCTAATTAACGAACTGCTGCCTTGGTGATGGCTGCTATAATGCTGAGTGTAATCTTAGATTTTTCAAATCAGAGGTTATAAATAATTCACTTTGCCTCCAAGTGTGCTCTTTTTCCTACCGTTGAATGAAATAGGTTTATTTTCATCTGTGTGTCTTGTTGGTGCAAGATTAATCATGTAGTTGTAAAAAGACAGTGAAGTGTCAGAGCAGATGAGTCTAAATGGTACTACATTGAAGTGATGCAAAAACTATTGCTGCAGAATGAGTCATTTGCAGTCTAACCTTCACCATGTGGTTATGCAGATAGTTATCTGATATAACGAAGATCTGCTGCTAATACAAGAGTGTGGTGTGTCGATTCCTGTTTTGTGTACTTCGTTCTTTCTGAATCCAGCCAGCCCAGGCACTGACCAGGTGTTATTGAGCCGTGTCTTAAGGCAGAATGCCATGTCTCTCCAGGGCTGAGCTCTTTGCCTTCATACCACTCTAGTATGAAATACTTGCTGCATTGTGCAAGCAGCAGTCAGGGCCTGTGGTGTGCAAGTAGCAGGGTACAAACTCTGATCCCTCATGTGAGACTGAAGCATATTGCTCCTGACTGCTGTGTTACCGAAGTCTAAATTCCCTCAACTATTAATGTACATCCAGCAGTGCAGACATGAGAAGGTTGACTAAGCTGTTTTTTTTTCTTATTGTTTTTGCTATTACTCATCAAAATGAATATGTTTTTACTTGTAGTATCTAATTACCCTAAATGTTGAAAAAGATAATTGTGCTCTTGTTAAGCCATTACTGTTGCATTAATTGCATGAGTGTAAATTCTGCTTGATTATCACAATATTAAGTGGTTAGAACATAACCCTTGTAGATTTAGTTGCTGTAATACCACTTTAGCTATACTGTTGCAATAAGGATGCAAGAAAATAATTTAATGCGTTTTCAGTCTTTCCATGTTGCAATGTGGGCTTTTCTGTCTATTCAGAAGACAGCAAGTGTTATCTTCAGCTTGGGTGGGAAAAATACCTCCATAGTATTTTCATAAAGATGCTGATCGTCACATTGGTTTTGTTACTGCTATCTCCTGCAGTTCAGCTACTAGTGTTATTGGATAAGATTGGCTCTTGGTATCCTAGAGTATTCTTATAAATAATAAATGCACACAAATACTACTTAGAAAAGATTTTTTTCATGGCTTGTGAAGTTTCAAAGTAATAAATGTTTATGCAGTGGAAGAGTAAGTTCTGTTTGAAATTCAGAGACCTGTGGCATAGGAGCTAACTCTGAAAAGGCTTGTCATGGCAACAGTGACCATGTGTCCAGGTTCGAGCTGTTCTTTATTGGGCATAAGCAACAAGTTCAGGATGAAAAAACTTCTGTGAAGATGGTGTCAACTCTGCAACTCCCAAATCCCTTGAGTTTTTCTCATATTTATCTCTGTGACTATTATCTTTTCCTTGATTTTTCTCTTCTTTGCCTTCTTCTCGACGTCTTAGAGAATCTTGGGAAACTGTGTCTTTCTTGTAAGACAGCAGTCATTCCTAATGGCAATTCCTTGCAAGTATTTATATTCTCATCGTTTTAACTGATTGTTTTCCTCTGCAGCTAAGACGTGAGAAGATTGACCTTGAAAATACATTGGAACAAGAACAAGAAGCACTAGTGAATCGTCTCTGGAAGAGGATGGACAAGCTCGAAGCAGAAAAACGGTTTGTCTTGTTCGATTTATTTGTTACTGTGGGAGATGTTTCATTTAACACTTAAGCTTCTGATTTAAGTATGTTCTTCTGTCGTGCAAGCACCATCTGATCTATCAGAACCTGAAGTTTAACACAGTTGCAGAGGTGTTCATTTACATGTTTCCACATGCACAAGTGCCCAAACTAGATGAAATGAGGCAGTATAAAATTTGACCTGAGAAAGAAGGAATTTGCTGGATTTTTTCAACAGCTGATATACCCAAGATATCTTGGTTTAGAATTAGCTTTCTGCTTGTGGCCTGAAGAAAATAATGTGTTATTTTAGTGTATTCTTTATATGAGAAGCTCTTCTTTTTTTTTTCCCTGCCTGCTTGGAGAAGGCTTCAACTTTTTCTTGGCTGTACATTTGTGTCACTGAGACTTCCCTCTATTTGTTCACTAAAATATAAGATGAGGATTTTTTATGTTCCTGGGAAAGCTAGGATTAAAAGTATGTAATGATCCTCTCTTTGCTACATTATGAGAATTTTGTTTTGGGAGGACTAAGGGAGAAGAGATTTTCTTATTCCTTAATTTCTACTACATGCTGATGTGACTCTGTGAGTCCTGACTATGGACTAGGAACCAATCAGAACTGGAGCTTTTGTAGTTTTATTTTACGTAGCCCTGCTGTGTGGAAGGAGCTCTGAAGAGCTACGTATATTCAACAGTGGTAAATCCATAGCGGATAGGCCTTTGGTTGGTTTTGTTTTTTTTTTTGTGCTTCTTAGATCTAAAACCTTTTAAGCTAGACCATTTGTGGTATAATTTATTTTGGACTGCATGCCTTCTTTCCAGGATATATGGAGTCATAGACGGTGCTTTAGTACCATGCTGTGTGGTACTTGTGAATAGCAGGCCATGCAAAAGCTGTGTTCGTGTAGTAATGTCCCTACTCTGTAGGACAGACTTGGATCTGGTCATTCAGCCTTGTTCAAATGAAGATCAGTTTTATACTTTCAGGCTGAAAAAATGTGTGTGAAGTCACACACATAGTTTCAACTATGCATTGAAACATAAATGTGATCCAAGTGCCTGTTTCCTTTTAAAAGTGGTATGCAGAAAAGGCCATGTTTCACCACAATCCTTTTCATTCTTCCTCCAAGAACATGCATGTAAAAAATCAGATTAAGTGACTTTACATGGAAATTACTCTGGGGAATAATCATATTTTGTCTATGAAACAGAGGTAACCATATGCGGTCTGTGACTTGTTTATCCCAAACCGTATACATAAATGTTTGGCAGTGACAACATCTGAGTATTCTAAGAAGTCTACCTGTCCTTGGACAAAAAACCTTAACTTTTAAAATTCTAAATTAAAGAAGTAACCATTATAACTCCTCCTAAGGTTCTCCCAGACAAATACAGTACATACCTGTGTTTGATGAATCTCAGTTACCTGTCAAAATCCTTGTGCTTACTTTCTGAGGAATTTAAAAGGTTTTCTTTTCATTAAAGCTGAAGGTAAATTTCAAGCTATGTCCTGTTCAGAATTTTGCAGGAGAAATTAGACCAGCCAGTATCTGCTCCACCGTCACCCAGAGACATATCAATGGAGATAGATTCCCCGGAAAACATGATGAGACATATCAGATTTTTAAAGAATGAAGTGGAGAGGTTAAAGAAACAACTGAGGGCTGCACAGTTACAGCGTGAGTAAACAATTTGCTGCAAATCTTGTTAAGGATATTAATATAACATTTTTATCTAAAATTGAGTGTCTTATAATTTAAGATACAAGTTGAGGAATGGGACAAGTTCAGTCTAAAACATTTTAATGGTTGCAGTATTATAACTCATTAATGTATTTATATGGCAGTTCGGTCTGTTTGTTTTTAGCATTATTAGAACAGGGAAGAATCACCGAATAGTTCTTGAATATGTTTGAGCTACAAAAAATGTTTCTATCATTGTTCTTTTCCAGAGACTTTTAGAAGTATTTCAACACACAAATACTTTCATGGAATCATAGAATGGCGTGGCTTGGAAGGGACCTCAAGGATCATAAATCTCAAACACCCCCACCACAGGCAGGGCCACCAAATTCCACATTTAATACTAGACTAGGCTGCCCAGTGCTCCATCCAGCCTGGCCTTGAACACCTCCAGGGATGGGGCATCCGCAACCTCTCTGGGCAGCTGTTCCAGCACCTTACCACTCTCATAGTAAAGAACTTCGCCCTGATATCCAACTTAAACTTTCCCTCCTTCAACTTAAAAACCATTTCCCCTTATCCTGCTATTATCAACCCTTTCAAAGAGTTGACTCTCCTCCTGTTTGTAAGCTCCCTTTAGGTACTGGAAGACTGCAGTGAGGTCACCCCTCAGCCTTCTCTTCTCCAGGCTGAACAAGCCCATCTCCCTTAGCCTATCTTTGTAGGGAAGGTGCTCCAGCCCTTTAATCTTAGTGGCTCTCCTCTTGACCCTCTCCAACTGCTCCTAGTCTTTCGTTTATTGGGGGCCCTAGACCTGGATGCAGTACTCAGATGGGGCCTCACAAGGGCAAGGGTAGAGAGGGACAATCACCTTCCTTTTCCTGTTGGCCACCCTTTTCTGATTAAGGGCTGTACTTTAATAAATACTTAAGAATTATATTGTAGGAGTCTAGATACAAGTTAAAAGTGCCTCAAAAGAATTAACAGCTAAAAAAGTGAAGTTCAGTTGTATATAAGAATTGCATTTATTGGTTACAGATATCATTAGGTAACTATAGCTTTGCTGAAGACTCATTGTTCAAGGTACTATGTGGTCAGGAAGATATGGGGAGCAGGAAGCAAGCAGTACTTCCTTCAGCAGGTGCTGGCCATGACATGCTGACTGCAGTACTTCCCCAATAGCTCGCCACAGGCTTTCCATACAGACAGAGCAGGAGGCAGAGTGCTCTTGTGCAGGGGCCTTGTACACACATTGGTGGCATTAATAATTTGTCTCAGTTAAAAGAAGATAAGGGCTGCTAATCTTTGTACTTGGCAGTTCTATGCTGTAGCCTACATTTTGTGAACCTCAGAATGAGAGCAAGGCCTTAGATTTACTGTTATTATACAAATCTGGCATAGTTAATCTCATTTCACGCATTCTTTATTATTTCCAGATAATTTCTTTTTGAAATATTGTGATTTAGAGTATGGATTTTGATGCAGTTGAAGTTGAGTTCTCATGGAAACTGAGGTATAGGTTTACAAATACTCGTTTTTGTTGTGAACAGGTTAAATAAAGCTGCAGAATGTATAGCAGTACTGATGAAAGTTGTGGATTTACTGCTTTATGGACTGCCTGCATACAGAAGGTTAAACTGAAAAGCACTTCTTTTTGGAGGAAGTTTGATACTTGCAGCTTGTGGCTGTTTTAGAACCCTTACTATTATACTTAAGTACTTAGTGAAGTCTACTTAGAAAATTGTTATTGCGTTTTCCTGAAACACTTCCAGTTTAGGAATTATTTTGGTACAATAATAGCTGCAAATAAGTGCTGCTGTTACATTTAGAAGCTGTATTTCCACAGAAAAGATGAGAGTTGTGGACAGTTGATAGTTTTCTGAAACAGGAATATTCTTTGGTCTGCAGCAAAAAGAAATGATCACAGAGTAATGGGTCACAGGAAATTCACTAGATACTTGATCAAATATTAGAAAACCTCACTGAATGCGTTACATGTACAATAAGTTCCATTTTATTGAAGTAATTTATCAGTATGCTGCAAGGCTTTCCCTGATGTAATTAAATTGCTTAAATGATCTGGTAAATGACTTTTTAAGTGGTGTTTGATAAACTCTTTTTAGAATTGCAAACTCAGGTTATCTTGATGCAGCGAGTAAATCACTCGTTGGCTTTTGATATTGTTAGATGTCCTGCTGGCCAATGTACAATGGCGTCCAATTGGAAGCATGCTATAGAATATATTTAAGATAGGAATTTAATTGAAGTTGGAGTATTTTCTGTTACAGAACTTTTGTCCTCCTTCCTTTGGAATATACCTTAAATTATTCCTTCAGTAAAATTCTTGTAGACATGCAGTAGTGCTACTTGAATGGAGCAGCTATCGCGGTACTGCTTCACGGTTTTGGTTTTGTCATTTTCTTCATGACTTTTATTTGCTTTTCAAATTTAGTTAAGTAAATACTTGAAACTTCTTTAGATTTTTACCCTTGCTTGTAAAATTGCAGTCAGACAGCACTTTGTTTTAGAAGCTTCTGTTACAAATTTGCATTAGAAGTAATGACTTACGGATGAGGTCGGGGTTTCATACGTAGCAGAGCAGCTCCCTCGTAAAGGCGTATGTTTGGTGGCCCTGCCAGGCAGGGGGGTTGGAACTACATGATCCTTGAGGTCCCTTCCAACCCGGGTCATTCTGTGATTCTGTGATCTTGATGATTCAGTCTGAACAATTTCTACACCTTCCTTCTTGAAGTACTGGGGTAAAATTCCTATCTGTGAAATGGAATTTTGAATCAAATTTTAACAGAATTTTGAATTTCAGATTCGGAGAAGATGGCACAGTATTTAGAAGAGGAGCGACATATGAGGGAAGAAAACTTGAGGCTTCAAAGAAAATTACAGAGGGAAATGGAGCGTAGGGAAGCACTCTGCAGGCAACTGTCAGAAAGCGAATCCAGCTTGGAAATGGATGATGAAAGGTGTGTATCTTATAGCTATCCAGGTATGTTGGCACTGAGCTTGTTAATCAGTAATTATATGTGTTGTGTTTTAGGCTTTTTCTTAGCACTGCAGAATGAATACTCATGGAAATAACTTACATATGGGTTTCTTATACGTATCAAATTTCAGCTTGGTGCAGCAATATCTTTAGTAGAATTATGTCAAACTTGTGTAAAAATGGACTGATTAACTGAGATGGAAATGGACTGATAACAGTGAGAATTGAGGAAATTACTTCTAAGGATTATGTAGGGTTTACCTGTCTGATTGAGCTTGATGATGATTAAATCATGTTACCTTTATTTTTCCCCTAACTTGGTAATTGTAATGAATTCTTCGAGGTAGGTACAATATTCTTACTTGTGGCAAACTTTTCTTTTGCAGAAAATAGGGTATGTTCTGTCAAATCTAAGGGAGAAATATATAAAGCTTTAGACAGAGGAAACATTTCCAGAGCTGATGGGTTGTTCTTGAAGTCCAAGACGTAATACACTGGAGGGTTTTTTGTTTGGTTTTTTTTTTCACTCTACTGTGAAATGCATTGTCCTTACAGTTAATCTAGATTTATTTATCGTGGTTTTACATATTGCCTTTTAGTGTTTTTTTTACATGGTAGTGCTATGACAGTGCTGTATTTCGAAGGAGGTGTTTATCTTCTCAAACGCTCATTATTTTGTTCCAGTTTTACATTATTTTGGGCTTTAAAAGTCTTACAAAACAAAACATAATAAACCCACCCTCACCTTGTGTTCTCCAGAGATTGAGATGATGCTTCTTATGTCATCAGTATATTTGTTGTGAAACATAATCTGCCAAAAAGAGAGTGCTTCAAGGAGTGCCCTTAAAATTCAAGGCAATGTTTTCATTTTAATGTAATACTAGGCAACTGATGTTTAGTGCAGTAGAATCTAATATTATGATGTAGTCAATAATGTGTAAGTTTGTGTAGTTAGAAACATAGGATTCTGGTGTTCAAATCTCATTTTTAATAGCCTGACCTTTTCCACCAATACTTATGTTACAATAGAAATAGTCAGAATTTCTATTTATATGAATTATCAATATTTATTGAAAAACGTGGCGTATCCTGACCTTTTTTCCTGCCTTTTCCAGATAGTGGTAGTAGAAAAAACATGGAAAATAATTAAATAAGAGATTTCATTGTCATGTTGGGTTTTTTCTTTTTGCCACTGCAAAAACATAAGAGAATCACTCCAAAACAGGTGTTTGCATTGTAAGTAATGCGAAGTACTTAGACAGGTGTTAGTGTGGTTAGTCTTAGAAGAGAACTGCATAGAGAAAAAGTGTAGAACAAAATGCAATAATGACTTAAAATTGTAAATTTCTCAGCTTACTTAGTTGTCCTAAAAATGATGATGCTGACAGATCAGTTATCCAGATTTTTCAGTTGCGCTGCTAATAAACGATACCCATGTGTTGGTTTTTTTTTGTTTCTGTTGTTTTTTTTTTTGTGGATGGGGTAGATGAAGATGCTTTACTGGATTAAAAATACATAGTTCTCCCCAAATTTTCTCAACTTGACAACAGTAGCTTTATCTTTTCCCTATTACTGAAGAAAATATGGTGGAGATTTCTAAACCCAAGCAGCAAACAAACAATATGTGGTTATTCCATTTGATATTGTCTAGGTGACTAGGAAGACTCAAAGAAATAAATTGGATTTATCTAGAATAAGACTGAATCGCAAAGACCACTGCCTTGCTGTAATACGTACACTGTCTGCATTACAAGTTATCGCATGTTATAGAAGTAAACCTAATCAGTTCAGTTTTGCCAGTACTGCCGTTAGCATCTCTCTGGGAAACTGGTATTTAAGTAAAGCCCTAATTTGCCAGCAGTTGTCCCTAACAGCAGCTGCCATTTTTACTTTATCTATGCAAGTTCAAACCAACTTCAGCTTTGCTACAATGAACCGCCTCTGTTAGGTGCTGTGGTTTGGTGACTCTGAATATTTTGATTAAAAATTAATTAAATGCAGTGTCAAAGCATTTATCAGTTTCATTAAGAACTGGCATACAGAGCTCAAAGCAGTTCCATTGGCTGGGAATATTTTATAATATTTTTGTTTGTTGTTATCTTTGATCTGAAAGTAAGTGTAGTGACTTAAGAATTTCTGAGCAGCACAGTGATAGATGGAAAAGGGTATTTAGGTGGCTAATTTTGCCTGCTGCTTTGTGGACTCCAGTAAAGAAACACAGGTAGATGTGCTCTTAGTCTGAGGGCATTGATTTGCAGCCTTATGTACAGGAGGAAATAAGCAGAGAAACCTCTGATCTGCACAGTGACTGAAAAATCTATGGGGAAGAAGCATAAGCAAGTAAACCTAAAAGCTAACATGATAATACTATGGAAAAAATACATAAAATTGCTTCTGAGATAGAAACAGTGAGTGGAACTAGGAGCAAGTGTTATGATTCTTATCCTGTTATATTGAGTAGGACTGGCACTTCATGGTTGTGAAGAAACTTCCCTTTATTCAATGGAGAAAGTACAAATAAAATGGCCACTAAAATAGCTACAGGTGGAATAAAATGTCACCTGTTTATTTTATCAAAATAAAGTGGGGGGGGGCATCTTGCTACACAACCTACAAGTATCTAGCAAAAACTTGTAATAAAACTTGTAAGAGAAATAGCTTTCTTTTCCTATGTAAAAAGACACGATGAGAGCAGACAGCTTAATGTTGAGACTAGATGGATTTAAAGAGGAACCAGGACTATGAGACTGACCAGCTCTTGTAACCAACTGTTGATGCTTGAACAGCTTTTCTCCCTTTTTTCTTGTGATTAAAAATTAATGCTTGAATATCTTTCTGGCAGTAGATTCATTCGTGTGAGACAAGGTATTGAGTTCAATGTAAAAATTCTAAAATGTAAGTGTAAAATGCAAGACTGTAGCATAGGTCGAATGGAATGATGTGATATAAACTCAAATTGAATTATGTGTTATAAACTCCTGACCTCAATACATATTATTCCAGTTGCGCAGGACTTGTACAGTTTAACTGCAAATGGCTGTAAGTCCACCTGATTCCATGAATAGTTAAGCCAGTATTTGAATGTTCAGCAATTAAGTGTTCTGTCATGGCTTCCTAAAGGTGACTGGTGGTCCATCTCACGTGACTCATACGGGAATTGAAAATGCACAGTGAAACATTTAAAGCATGGCACAATTTAAAAGGTTTAATCTAATTATTCTTTGCCTTTTTTTGTTAGATATTTTAATGAGATGTCTGCACAAGGATTAAGACCTCGCACTGTGTCCAGTCCTATCCCTTATACACCCTCACCAAGTTCTAGCAGACCTATATCACCTGGTAAATATTTTACCCAGTTTCTAAGATTTTTATATGCATCACATAGTAATGTGCCCTAGGTCATTAGCCTTTCAAAGCTAGTCTGCGGGAAAAGTGCATTGTAAATGTAATGATAGATTTGCCTTAGATTTCTTCTACTGCAGCACGTGTTTTGAATGGTTCTGTTTTATGCTGTGATCAAATCGTTAGAGATCAGTTAAGTAGCTATCATTTAAATTCCTCCCTGCCTCCTCTGCCTTCCCCATAGCTGCATTACTTTCGTTCCATTAGATATCCTGATTCTACTGACAGACTAGAATTGAGACTATTGTGCTTTGAATCAAAACTTCTTGTACAAGTCTAATCTTGACGTGCTGGAAATAAGCTCATTTTCATTTCTCTTCAGTAGGGAAATGGGTTTGGCACTGCTGCCAAAGCAGAGATTTATGTTTTAAAACAATAACAATAAAATTAAGAATTTGCATCCATACTACCTTTTGTATTAAAGGCAAACTAACCTTTTCTGACTATAATAGATGTATTATATAGTCTTTGGAATTTCAGAAGAACCTGAATGGATTACATCTGACCTTAGATGATTGAATTTTTAATTACCGAGTATATTTGTAAATCAGAGGAAGCGTATTTGTGTTGACTCATAAAATTCAGTAAAAATGCCACTGAGTATTTGTTGTTAATTGTTGGCCATGGATGTTAGGTGGTGATCATCAACTCACTTGTATTTAATAAAGTGAATCCTGTATGCTCCTCTTTACGAAGTTCACCTTTAGAACCTGCCAGGTGGTGTCCTACAGTAAGAGCAAAGGTGATGTGCCTAGTATTGATATGTTCTACAAAGTGGGATTTAGACATTTGATTACATAGGTCTGCTAGAACGTAAATAGTGTGTTTAAACTCTTTACTTTTCAAGATTGACTTCAGTTTTTCAGAATGACTCAAAAGAGTTTTCATGCTTATGTGGGTAAAAGAGCAAGCGTGTATTTCACTGTCACTGGCTTATGACTGTGATAGTTTAGGTTTTATTTATGTGATGAGCCAGATGACTTGGCTTTTAATGTTTTACTAGATATACTACCACAGAGATGATATATACCTTCTTATCCTTTGCCTTTAACTGTGTGGTGCATACAGAGATACAGTCATACTAAAAACTGTTCTAGAGCAACTGCTTTGGGCGTGTATCTATGCAGGCTTCATAATAACCTGGTACTCATTTGCACATTGTATCTGCAGTCCACGCAGTGTTACAATAAAAATAAGAAGTGAAAATAAGAAGTGAAAATTCTCTGGCAATTTACTCAGAGCTTACATGCTAGATTTCCTAGAAATGCATGCAGTTCAGATGCTGATGTTTCAGAGCAGGAGTGCTCCTTTGGTTCGTTGTTTCTGCACTGGGACTGTGGCAGGTTCCTTGCTTGCTGTGGGGCTGTTGGATCAACTTGCCTCTGCTCATGGGAGGCAGAGTCCTGCATTCTTGTGGGAATTATTCCTACAGGCAGGGGATGCTTCAATGCAGTCTGAAATGGAGCTAACAATAGCGTGGTTGAAATGATCGTTTCCAACAGAGTTGACAGGGTTTTTTTAGTGGTTGTACAGAAGATATTCCAGCCAAGCACTTCTGCACAGGCAGCTATATTGCTCTCCTTCACATCTGATAAATTAATGTTCACAGATGGAAAGTTTCAGGCTTCAGAAAAACAAAACCAGCAATTTGCTAGAGGACTAATGAGATCAGTAGGGAATTTCACACAGTTGTCTGGTATGTATGAAAGTAGTAATTCATGAAAACAATTTGTTTTTGAGAGTAAAGCAGTAAGACTGCGGAAAGCACCAGCACAGAAAATATGATAAGTATTTTGTATCAAGTGATTATATGAACTGGCACGTTAATTTTTTTGAAGAAATGAGTTGCTTGAATTTTTAGAAACATAATTTGAAACCAGTTAAAAATGGTATGGATGTATGTGGTAGTGAGTTGGGTTTAATGGGTCAGATTCTGGCTCCTGATTCTTGAAGCCTTTTGTGGTTGTGTGGCTTGAGACGCTGCTTCTGTAATTACTGATTAGTCTTTGGTGTAGTTACAATCTTTTATGCTTTCCTTCTGCAGCCAGTCTAGATGTTTTAGGCTGCAGAGCTGTGGATGAGCTACCTTGCATGTACATGCATTACTGTTAGCACTGCTTTGACTGCCGTGGAGATTTGCATTTCTAAAGCTTTTGAAGCTGATTTATCCCAGAGGAGTCCAAAATTGTAAGATTGTGAAGACAACTTGATGTGTTAGTTATAAAACATGTGCTGTGCAGACAATTAGATTATTTAGTCAAAAATGAGACTGATTTGTTACCTCTGTTGTTTAGCTACTCTGAAGAGATGGGTTTGCTCACAGTTTGCACCAAATGTACGTTGATAATGAAGCAGAATCAGAATAGAAAGAAGCAAGAGTAGCATCATATGTTTTCTTGTATAGCTTTATTAGTGATTTGAAGCCTTTTTGTTGTTTGTTTTTGTTTTTCTGTAATGTTGTCTCGTCTAGAACAGGCACAAAAGCAGATGTATGCCGTTAAGGACAAAGCCTTAGTGAAGAGAGTCTATATTGTATCTTTATTTACACTTGAACGTGTTGATGTAGCATGAAAACTGCTAAATCTAGTGAGGAGTTCTGAAGCATTTTCTGTTTTCTCATACTAAGCAGCTGAGAAAAGAGATGTCTGATATGTTTTCCAGCAGGTTGAGAGTGAGCTAATAGTTTTTGAAAGTTTGCTGTTTTGAGAAACATTCAGAATGGTCAGAACACTTCCAAGTCTGAATTTCATGCAATTAGCTGCTACTGTTTCTCCTCACCTTGGTTCTCTATACAAGTACTCAGCATCTGTAAAAACTGGGATTTACAGAGAGGAAGTGTTGAGATGGGAGAATTAGATATTTGCACTTCTGAATGTTATGGTCTCTTTAACATAGATAAAACACATTGTAATTTTAGCTGTTAGTTCTTAGTGTGGATTATCATCCCATAGTATTTTAACTTCACAGCTCCAAAGAATTTTGGGATTCTGTCTATAAACACCAAGGCTAAAAAATTGGCAAACTAGGCTGCCATTGGTTTGGATGCAGAGCTGCTCTGCCTTGAAGGAGGCACCTCCATCTAGTTTCTTTCAAGTAGAAACTCTTAGTGTCCCAGTGCTAGACAGCTTTTCCAGACACAAAGTGTCTACTTCTTCAGACTGCATTTTGTCTAGGGATTGATTTGTTCCAAGGAGAGATGGAAAGTTGCATGGAATGCCTGTGAACTTAATGTAAGTTTCCTTACAAGGAAACTTTGTTTATGTTAAGTGAAAACGTGTGTTTAATGCTGTGTGATGTGTGTTTTCAAACACCTGGTAGTTGACTACAGGAAAAGTATGAAATAAATCTTGGATCACTCTTTTCAGTGCAATGAATTTTTAGGTGTGTTAATTTGGCACCAGTTACTATTTATTTAACCCATATTTGTTTAAAAATAATCAAAAAGCACCCCCATGACCCTTTTGTTTTAAAATAAACAAGAATGTTGATGTTACTTTTTTAAACAATTTTTAGGTCTGTCATATGCAAGTCACACAGTTGGTTTCACACCACCAACTTCACTGACTAGAGCTGGAATGTCTTACTACAATTCCCCAGGCCTTCACGTGCAACATATGGGTCCATCCCATGGTATTACAGTAAGTATTTTTAAAAAGCAAATAGCTGTTGCCAATGTCAGTTTAATTTTTTATAGGTTATGATTGTTTGTCCTTAAGCTTTGTGCAAAACAGTTTTGTATATGTTTGTTTTTGTCTCCTTATTCCAAGATATCTATTGCTGCTTTCTTCAACCCTGATTTTCCTCTTCACCCCTCAGAAACTGATTCTTTTTGAAGAACCTTATTTTCCGCAAAAGAATAGGATGTATTATCATCTTAAGGACAGTAATAGGTATCATCTTATGGATCAGCAGGCAGGATGTGAGAAGTGATGTTCTAAGCTACTGAGCCTATCACAGGAAGTAAAAACATTGCTTTCATTTTTCTCCTAGTCTCCACCATCTGACGGATGAGTCATCTGAGGTTGCTTCAAGCTCAGGTTTTCTCCAGGATGGCACACAATGCTACCACCATGTCACTGTAACAGGCAGTTAACTCTTATTTTCTATTCTCATTGGCAAAGAAGAAAGTTAATATATTAAACATTTGCTAGGACAATTTCTCAGTATCTTTCAACTGGATTTATTTCCTTTTTAACACTGTTATTTGATGCATTTCTACCTAATTGAGTTTCTTCTCAGTATTTGTGGAGGTTTAATGAGCAAACAGAGCCTCAGTATTAACCATTTGGAAAGATAGCTTGTAGTTGATGTGTCGAGACCATTTTTATTTTTCTCAGCAGATATAGCCGTACGTAAATACTATCCTGTAAGGTGTTTGCTCATACTTGTCGTTCTCAGTTTTGAAAGCTTGTTTCGATAAGGTATTCAGTAAAATGTTAAAATATATCTGTTTTTAAATTTCCTTAGGTAAACATGCTAAAGTCATTGTTAATTCCAGTGAGCAAATGGAAGCGGGAGCTATATACTAGTACTTAGAACAGGAGGCCGGAGTACTGCAGGAGGGTAGAATCCTAGTCCAGGTCCAGCCCCTCCCCCCCCCCCCCCTCCGCTGTAAGTAACCCCAGGTTAGCCACAGGAAAATCTTCTGGAAGACCTAGAACTTAGTTTTATCAGCAAGTTTTTGAAGGAACTTGTTCTCTTTGGTCTCTGTGAAATGCTAATTCTTCTTTTTCATATAGTATAAATTAATTGGGGTCTCACTGAGTTACTACGACAAGGACAACTGCTAGGACAAAATACTGTTTTGAAGAAGCTTTGTTAAGTGGCTCTTGGCTTTGCATTGATGCTTAAGCTGGATCCCTTCATGTTATTAGATGTATGAAAAGGCAATAAACGATTCTAAAATGTTTCAGAAACGTCAGTCAGTTGTTGAGAATCCCTTGACTTTTTCCATAGAATGTGCAACTAATGTATTGTTCATAGTTGTGCAGACAAATAGATACAATATACATTTTTTGAGCAAACTATTTGCCTCCCGATTCTTCATTTTCAACCTCCATTACGAAATAAATGGACTTTATATGTAAAACTTGTAGTGTAGCATTGTAACCATTCTTCTCCGCAGATCTGATTGACTTTGGTTGGTTATTAATTGTGGGTGGGTGGTTTGTCATACCATGAAGTTCTCTATTGGTAAGTAATGACCATTTCAGTTTCAAAACTGCAGAAGTTAGTTCTGCAGTGTAACGTACAGTTGTCATGTTGCTAACGCTTAAGATTATTCTCTCCTCACTGGCTTGTAAATATAAACTGGATTTTAAGTCTTTGTGTTTAAATGTGGAGGTTATGGCAGATCTGTGGTTTGTGTTGTGGGGAGCTTCCTAATGACTGCTTTGTTCCACAGCTCAAGGGATTGCAATCTTTGTTGTATGGTATTTGTTCTCAGAATAAAAACCTGAGTTATGCTTCAGTCTTGCTCCAGTATGCAGGTTAACAGTCGTTTTTGAATGCTAAAGATTCCAGGCAAACGCTTTGGCATTCAGGACATTCCCACACTCAGTCACATTCTGCATATTTGGACTTGATATACCAGCAGTGTAAATTTAAGAGTTCATCGGTGCCTGCTGTTGGGCTGGCACAACTGAGAGGTACCATCTTTTCAGCGTCTCTCCAAGTCTCTTTTATAGGTTGGAGATCAGAGGTAAACATATGTTCAGGACGTAATGTCTTATTTTCATTTCCTGCAAGCTGACTGGAAGGAATGCATGTTTTGTTTGATTTCAGAAATGCTTCCACTTTCCTTTGCTTCTCTGTTTTAGAGAAACAATGTATTTTACGTAGAAATTGTACCGTGATTCTTGCAGTGTTTGAAAGTGATTCTCCCCATATAATTGTGTTCTTTTTTTTTCCTTTGCCAAGCTCAATACACTGATTAGAGGACTTGCACCTAAAGTTGTTCAGGACTGCGTTAAACATAATTTCAATATTTGTTCTGCAGAGGCCTTCACCACGAAGAAGTAACAGCCCTGACAAATTTAAACGTCCCACTCCTCCTCCTTCTCCAAACACGCAGACCCCTGTGCAGCCACCTCCGCCACCACCTCCTCCACCTGTGCAACCTACGGTCCAATCCGCAGCATCGCAGTCAGCCACTTTTCAACATTCAGTGCATCCCTCCTCTCAGCCTTAGTGCATGTGCTCAGCAGTCTGTATGTCAGAATTGGACTCATAACATGGAGCAGTTTACTAAAGCCAAAGGCTTACTTGGCATATTTGGATTTGACTTATTTGCACTGAGGTTATATAGGCTTCACTGTTAATTGTGTTGTAAACGTTTGTATAAAAATGCAGCCAGTGTTGTGGGTCTACAACACTAACTTAACAAGAAATTTCCATCAGTGTTTACTTGAACTACATGTATGTCCATTCTCTGGCTGGAACATTTGCAACTCTGTTTGGTAATACGGCATTATGTCGTTTTGCTTGGCTCCAAAGCTTCATTTTCCTGGCTTCTAGGTTTGTAAAATTAAAGGGATACCTTTCTATATTTTTTCATGACAATTTGCATAAAGTTAAAGGCATGATGGGCTATCTGATCAATTCTGAAATACTGCAGTGTTTACCAAGCTTGTGGAAAGTTAGCACTACGTTTCAGTCATTTGAAATAACAGCTTCTAGCGCAGAAGTGAGTCAGTCACCCTAATCAGTGCCCAAGACACATTCTCTATTGTATGACATAGCAAATAAGCTGAATTCAGAACACAGGACGCATCCATTCTTCTCCTGTTTAAGAACACCTCAAACGTATGGTGCAGTCTGGATTTTAAGGAGAGGGAGCTGACTTGCTGGAGTATATGGAATGTACAATTTGTGGACCTTAAGATTTGATTATTTCACTTGACGTTTACATTAACCTGTAAGCTGTCCATACGGTGTGATCTGTCACAGTTAACTTAGAGCTCTAAGTGTGGTCCTGCCCACAGGTTACTGATAGCTGATTGAAGTGTGCTCTTTGATTTTTTTGCTGCAGAAGGCAACATGATTGTAGAAAACGGCTAATTATTTTTTCCTTGTTAAAATATATTAATTGTGATTTCCCTAAAACAAAGATTGAACAAGTATTTGAAATGTTCAAGTCTGTTAGATAATAAGATATACGATGAGCATATAGGAATATATTGGCATAGCAGCCAAAAATGTTGTATTACTTGGTAGAAACAGAGTACAAGAAAGTAGCACAACGTGGCACTAATGAATGCTTATTTAGCAGCCTAAGCCGGTACAATGTATAAAGAAATGTGTTCCAAATACATTCTTTGCATTCATCTAGCACAAATAAATTGTTTGGTTTCACTTTGCAGTGGAACAAAGTGTCACTTCTTGGTATTGACATCTTGCTCAGTTTTATTTTTCCTGAGGTTCCTGTTGAGTACTGAGGTTTATATATTATTGATGATTTCAAGTGGTTTACCTCATCTATATGGATATGTGGGCCATGGAAAATGACAAGAGAATGTTTATTTTATGAGAATATGTATCTGGCTATAATCAGAGCAGAACGTGAGTAATTTATCTTTTGTTTACAAAGATTTGTTTGACATGCCTAATGCTTTATTAAGGACACTTTTAAGAAGGAAGTACAGCATTCTGGTAGTATAGTAAGACTTGTACGTATATTTTCCGTGTTTACCACTCAACTATTCAGTAAGAATTGGAGACTGGATATCTTTATGAAATCAGTGCTCTAAATCAAAGTAGTGAGTTAAAACAATGTTGTAAAAGTTTCAGCTTAAGGCAAAACTAGAATTTCTTCACTGTATCTATGTAGTTTCGGCTCATAGAGAATATAGAGAAATGCATACCTAGCCTATTACAGTTGTTAAACTAGTGTGGGATCAAGTGCATTATCAAATTACATTAGTTATGACAGTGACTTTCTGATAAAGTGATACTCAAGATTGTGGCAGATCTGCAATTCGACCAGTGCTTCCATCTGAAAATAATTGCCCTTGGCAGGTGCTCATTTTTCCACAGAGGAAATGCAGCTGTGAGCATTGCAATTAAATGCAGCTCCTGAATCAGTGATAGGATCGCATGTGAGAAAATGACAGGCAAGTCAGAGGTGAGACTTAGGTCAAGATAGAGGTAGGATTGGTTTTGTAAGCAGAAGACAAAGAAAAAAATATATATATTCTTTTATAAGCAGGATTCCAGCTCGATCATATCACTATTAAAAATTGTGTCCTCCTTCCTGAAGTGCTTTGAGATTTTTGGCTGTATGGCTCTATGGAGTGTGAGCCCATAGTAGTACTAGTATAAACGCTGGGGGGTGGGGGAAAGCCTTTGATAATGTTGTATGAAGACCTTAAAATGGAAATTTGCCTTGAATAACATTTGATGCGTATTCCAGAACAGAATTTGTGTAACTCAAGTTCAGCTGCTGTCATGAAGTGTCTTAGTGAACTCTCCGTACTATTCCAATGGGACTGTTACCAGTTGAAAGTAAAGAACTGCCAAATGTGTACTAAATCCTGAAAATGTAACAAGCCACGAAATTGGCCTTACCTAATTAAGAACGTTGAGCAAACGTGTGCTTGCAATCAGAAGTGTTAAACTCTATCTGTAGACTTTTTGAAGAAGATAAGGAATTGTGCACAACCAACTCCTAATAAATGTAAATGGATTTTCAGTTTTCCTTGTGAATTATAGTCATGAATTATCATTCTGCAGTGCTGATTTTGTGAGGATCTCCCATAGGCTAGAGAAACTCCCTTGACAGAGAGGTCTGGCTTAGCTTCCTTATTTTATCTCAGAAGCATCCGGGTAGGTTTCTGCTGTCCTCACCATTTCTGATGCCCGTGGGTTACATGATGCATCATCGCAAGTTGTGCAAGGTCACAGAAGCAACTTTTAGCCGTGATGAACATTTTGTGAGTGTGCCTGTTTATAGCTAAAGGTTGAAAATAAATCAATAAATCTCGTGGCTGTTTCAGCAGTACTAACTTCTCTGACAACCAAACAGCTTTATTTTTTTTTATTTTTTTCTCTCAAGGGATCTGGTTTCGACACTGGAATGCAGCTGATCTCTGTAGAGCATTGAGTTGATTTTATCCAGAATTTGTTCCAGAGGAGTTCTTTGGAAGAAGAGGTGGGATTGTTTGGAGATAGTCTTCCAGCTAAAAGCCAGATAAGATTGTTTTAATTATATCTACTCCCCTAAGAGCATATTCCCAAGGCCAGAAAGGATTATTAGTTTTCCAAGAAAGTATCATTGCTTTTCTGTCTTGCGGTACCAGAGCTGAGTGGGACTCCTTGTCCCATGAAAATGGTCAGGTTCTCGAATCCATCTAAGTGGAATTTCTGTGCACTTCAACTGAATGAAAACTACAGCCTTGGAAGCAACTAAAATATTGGAGCTTCCTGGAATCTGTGCAAGATGCAATGTCAACAGGAGACAATTCAGACTCCATATATTTTGTTAAATATGGAAGCTGATCATGGAGCCTTGGCTGCTTTTGGCCATCAAAGGTCACAGTCTTTCATTCTCGATATCGGTTATTGGTTGCTAAGAAGATGCATCCAGGGACCTCTTTGGAGTATTATAGTGGTTTTGTTGGTTTTTTTTTATTATTATTTTGTTTTGTTTTTCCCCCCTAATGTTTAGTTCTACAAGCAGTATAAGTTCTAATACTGTTCCATTTTTTTCAATGTTTCCTTTGTTTTAAGTTGTGGCAGATTGTTTCTTTTTGATCCATGGGAGTCTACAGAGTATGAACTATGCAGAGTATATTTCTCCGGTTCAAGCTATCTCATAAAAAAATAAAACAGAAGGCTTGTTAGTGTAAGCTATGAAATCTTGATACATGTGTACGTTACTACAACCTCCTTAAAGGGGAAGGTACTGCCCTCTTGCAGGGAGGGAAAATGAAGCCCATATGTTCCAAATGAACTGTGTGCATAGAGACAATCTGGTTTCCTCAGTTCTCAAATGAGCTGAATTTCTCTTCCAACCTTTTTTGGATTTGGACTACATTTGTTAATTTTTATTTTTCTATATATTTTTTTAATTCTGTTTCACTGTAATAAGTACTCAGGATATCTTTCATGTTCTCTTTGGGTAAAAACCACTAGTCCCAGTGCAAATAGAGGTTAAGAGACATTGCCACTTTGTGGATTGGAGGAAGTCACTCAGTGTGCCATAATGTGGACTTTATGATTCAGGCTTAGTTCAGGTGGGATTGTATGCTCATAGTATGATTTCTCTTTTAAGCAGCTATTCCTGTGCTTGCATTAGTAATATGCCCTGAAGGAGAGGGGAAAAATACAGAGGTTTGGTGCTGCATTAACAGACAGCTGCTACAGTAGGGAGACTAGTCCACGTTCCTTTCCTGTTCAACTAGTTGGGCTCCAAAGAAAAGTACTACCTCACCTTTACGTTGGGATGATGTGGCTGCAGAGTCAGTAGAAATGTAGCTGTGCTAGGTTTTTTTCAGCATAAATAACCCAGACAGGAGTCTTTCCTCACTGCAGCTGGGCTCCAAAGGTTATAAAGCTTTTGTAGATGGGGAGTGGAGAGTTGGCCAGGTGGTTGAGGTTGAGAAAACTGTGTGTCCCTGTAGTAAGTTGCTGCTCAGAGTACTCTTTGGCTAGGCCTTGAACCACAACATTTTTCAAACAGCTGTGTTGCAGTTGTGATTTGTTTTTTATTTTATTTAAGTTCTTGGTGCTGGCATTTAATTAAAAAAAAAAGTGATTTCCCCTTTCCACGGAAATATTGGAAATAGTATTCTGCTTGCAAAGGTGAGTCCTCTCACTCTATGAATCAATACTGTATCTGTAAACAAAGGCATTGTATTCTAGTGGTAAAGCCTAAGCTGTCCAAGGCACTTTAGTTTGTGATTGCTGACTTTTGTTTTGGCAGGTGTTTCAGATGAAATCTAAGCCTCCTGTGGAGGAAGAAAAAAATCACCTGACAGATGTAGACTGTTCCTTTCCTGCAGAAATTCAGCAATTTCCTCAAATGCAAGTAAAAATGGAAGTAACGTCCTTGAGCTTTTTTGAAGCTTATATTTAATTTCAGTGCATTGGTGATTGCTCTTTATGTCTTTAGGGAATCTCTGAAGCCTCATTCTAGGTTGGATGGGTGTCTAGCTGGTTATTCCTTTGTTTTCCTGGTCCTAGGGAAGGAAGCCTGTTCGAATTTGGATCCAGGTTATGAATACAACAGTTAATAACAACAGTCAAAGCGCAGATTTGTTGAGTGTGAATCCAAGTGGTGACTTAAAAGCATTACACTGTATTGGTGTGAATCAGATCTTATAATTGAAAGAACCTCAGATACAAAAGTTTGTTGTTTTGTTTTTAACAGGTTACGTTTTATTCCTGTATTAGCTGTATTACTGCTTTGTTGTATATCTCAATGTGTTTACATATATTTGTAATTGTTACGATGTGTCTGTAATCAAGCTCATCTGTGCCTTCATGCAGACTTCCAATAAACACTTGATTTTTTTTTTGTATTTACTTGTATTGAAAGACTATGGGGTGGATGTATATTCCCTTCTATCTGTCAGCCTGTCATCATGGAGGGTGAAGAGAATGAGAACTAAGAATCAGTGAAAGAAATGTGCTTGTCTGTTTTTGCTGTCTTTGATTCTAGGTGGACTGCTTCTGGTATTTTCACTTAATTGGCTCAGTGGAGAACCTGGGGATTACCTTATTTGTATAATAAAGTTTGTACCTGAGATGCTCTTTGCTTTGGATCAGATGGATATTCAAAGTATAATCAATCATGCATGCTTGGTTCCTTCAGCTTTGCTTCCATCTTGGAAGAGTGTAGCTCTATCTCTTGCTATTATTGTGGGGAAAATTCCGAGTATCTTCCTCCTTCACAGTTAAATATGTATATGTGACTTCCACCTGCCTTCCAGTGAGATTTCAGACTTGTCTCTTTTTTATTTATCATAGCACTATGTTTTGATCCTAGTAGGCCTGCACACTTTACGGGAACTTTTTGATTAACTGGGACATGGACACCATTGTACATTCTTTGAGTCTAAGGCAGTTTACAGCAGTACAGCAACTTTTCTATTCTGATACCACGTGTGAAAGAAAGAGAAGGGGAAAAATGTCCCTTTGCACATATTAAAAGGTTTGCTTTCTGTTTGGTAGATTGGAAGTGATTACCTTCCAGTTTCTTTGTGCTGCTGAAGGTTATTGAGTCTGGTAGTCTGTTTCGATATTAATGACTTTTCTTGTTTTCAAACATTGGCAGCTAAGTAGTTCTATTTTTGACATATTCTGCCATATTCTGACGGAGATTTATCTTTAAAATCCACCATAATTTCTACTACTTTGTCTTTATTAAAGCATTGCTTTGATGAATGTAAATTTGCAAATATTTTTGTTAATTGTAGTGAACACTTCTGTGATACTGTGACATCATGCTGAGAACAGTCCTAGTGTTCTTATACCTGCAGCGTGTTGAATCATAAGCCTTAGATACCTAATGATGGTGGTGTGCATTTCTGAAGCTTGCGTAGGTGTTTTGTTTTGTTGTCCCTTATGAAATCTGTTTTTTGTCATCTTCTTTTTGTATGCATTCATGCACTAACTTAGCACAGTTTACCTGCATAGCATACTTCTTGTATTCTTTGCTGTATTGTCAAGTATCTGGGCTAGATCTTAGCTTCAGTAGCACTTTCCAGTTGTCCTTTGCTCATCTTCTACTCACAGTCCAAGTCTTTACCCAGCTCCTTGGCTGGATCCACTTGTCTTTGCCTTGTTAAGGTCCTGCTCTGGTGAATATCTGTATGTGCACTCTGCTCTGCATTCCTGTGTTCCTGCATATGAATAAGAGTTGCTGCTTTACTTTGTACTCCTTCCCCCCTGGCACTATAAGGAGCATGTTCTCCATTTTATCTGGTGACAGTATGTACAGCAAAATCCCTGTAGCATGATGGCTGCAGGTTCTTAGGCAGCAGGACATGTAAGTATTTCTGCAGTGAAATGCTTATCTAGCTCTTCTGTGTTACTCTGTTCCTACACCACAAGAAGTGTTTTGTCAGATGTCTTTATTCTCTCCATTGCTGCAGATGCTGAGCAATCTGTTCTGCCTGTCTTGTTGTGAACATCCTATCTGGCGCTACACCTGGTAAGAGCATTAACCAGGTGAATGAGCTGTGCTGGTGCAGTCTGCCTTCATGCTCTTTGTCTTTTCTCTGAGGTTTTATAAACTCAAAGGAGTAACTTGAATTCCTCCAGAGAGGTGAGAAGAATATGCATATGATCAGTTTAATTTCAGGTTCCTTTGTCCACGTCATCTCCTGTTTAAATGGTTGTTTTTTATTTCTTTTGGAGCTTGTACTGGGAAAGGAGGTTCTCAACATTGCAGTAATAAAAATTCTGATAAACTGCTGAGAGCAGAGAAGAAACTCTGCGTTGTAAAGTAAGCAGTTTTGATAAGCCTAATCCTTGCTCTATTTAGAATGCTTGGAGGAGTATCAAGCTGTTCACGTGCTAGGAGGCAATTACATGCCTTTTGAGGTGTAAGGTGAGAGGTGGACCCAACGTCCTTCAGGGCAGAAGCATGAGGAGTCTGAAGACTTAAGATGCATATTAAAGGCCTTTAGTTCTTTGGGATGCAAAAAAAACCACTAAGTGCAAGTACTGGGGAGTGCTGCTTTTCAGCCTGAGGGCTCACCATGGAACTGGCTACAGCCTCTTCTGTAACCCTGCAAGGTAGAAAGTCATCTTGTTAATCGGTGAATTGGTGTTGGTGCCTGCTGTGATTTTTGCTGCCTTTCCTATGGTCTGAAGCTCTCTGCCACTGAACAGTGTTGCCTGAAGATCCTAAAATATAAGAACAAATCAAAGCGTCATGATGGTAAAAGTAAACACCTATGGATTGGAAAATGGGCATTGAATCCAATCTTGAATTCAAAGGTGCATCTAATACTGTTGTGTGACACCAGCAGACAACCAAAGGAATATGACAACATTGTGCTGCTTTGATGAGCAGGAGGAGAATAGACGGTCTTGGTTAAGAGGTACAGTAGGACAGGTATACAAACATCTTTTGGCTACCCTTTTCTTGTCAAAGGAGAGAGCTTCTCTCCAAAAGACAATTCTCCACTGGCTGGGAACACTTATAAACTGAACGGTATTATTCTTTTCTTATACAGTAATGTTGGTACCAGGAGGAATCGAAGCAAACTCCATTTAGGTGAGAAAACAGCTGGTTGAACTTTGGAGAGACTTACTTTCCAGACAGCATATGAGCTGGAGCCCTCGCTGCACAGTCCGTCTGGTCCTGGCTTGTTCCTATATTTGTCTGCAAAGGGCGGGGGGAGGGAAGACGTACGGAAGGAAAAGAGCAAGAAAAACAGAAGGGAAGTAATTGGCTTCTGTGACTGTCACCTCCCACATATACTGAGAGCAAGAATCCCTCAACGGGTTTTTACACTTCTGACATGCAACACAGACTGCTGCTTCCAGGACAAGGCTGTCAGGCAAGGAAGTTTTTAACCTTTTAGTTTCTGTTTTAATGTGTAACAGCTTAGCTTATCTATCCACCATTTTGCAGAAAGTTAACTGAACAACAAAACAGACCGCTGTGAGTAATACAGCAGCAGTTAGAGTGCGCCAGATGGATAACAAAGGAGGACAGGGTGCAATGTGAAGAAAGTTCCGTTGTACTGGTTAAGAACCCAGTGAGTGGGGAATCCAGGGGATTGAACAGGAAATGGACCTTTTTGCTGGAATTAACAGTGGTGGGTTTTTTTCCCTTAATTATTTTCACTTCACTATTGAAATAGTCTGAATAGTATTCTGACTCTGAAACATCAGCTTAGTTTCAGGATGTGTTAAGCCAAACAAGGCATCTCCATTTTTCTCAGGTTACATATGGTGTCATTGAGCAGACATCAGTGAATCTTTGATTCCCAAAATACTAGGATTTATTGATAGTAGAAGTTGGCACTTACCTATATATTGTGGGTCAGCTGCTCTTCTTCACACTGAAATAACAATTGTAAAATGATTTGGGATCTAGACAAGCAGAAATGAGAACTGAGTTTGGTTGCAAATCCCAAATGGATCAGTGCATTTCAAAATTAGCCTTGAAGTCTTTTTACACCGTCCTGAAAAATTCACTGTGATTTCTAAACCGAGTGCTTCCTTTAGGGTTCAGATCTCAGTTCCTACAGGGCAAAAAGGGCCAGAATGCTGCTTTCTCATTGTCTGTCCACTAAAGTTGCCCTCATGGTAGTCAAGATTTACTTTCTTCATCCACAACCAATTCCCAAAAGTAGAACAAGTAATAAAAGCCTGACATGTTCTCTTCTGCTTTCCCATCCCAACCTTAGGGCTAACGTGGGGGAGGTCTCAGCAAAGAGCAATGGGTCAGCAAAGACTTTTTTTTCTTAGCCCCTCCCCAAGTGTTCTACTCAGAGGCAAAGATCCCGCAGCTCCTCTTTGCTTTCCAGAGCATTTATGTAACTACTACAGGACACCAAAAACAGGTTATGGAAGCCATGAAGGATGATTTCCATCTCTGAACTGGAGAAAGTTAAGGTGGTTTGTCAGCCTACCCTGAGGCAAAAAGCTTCCCTTTAAAGACAAAAGCAATGTTCTGGGAGTGCAGGTTTAATTCACTGTCAGCATATTCAAATTTTAAATAGGTATTTCTTTACCCATTTTACTTTAAGTCTTCTGACTGGGGTAGATGTGCTCTGAGATTGCTTTCCTCACTGGTGTTTATTGAAAAGAAAAAAAAAAAGTAGAACAAACTGCAATATGAAGCAAAGGCATTTTCTATGAAGACTCTGGTCCTGTATTTAAGATGCAATCTGGTTATATATTAAGTCAATGCCAATTGAACTTTTGGGCTAACTATAACCATAGATACCTCTTTTAATGATTATCCAGTGCAGAGGAAAGAGGAAGAACTGACGTATGTGAGTTCATGAGCATTAACTATGTGGGGATGTGTTAAAAATACATTCTAAGCCTGTGGAGAGATTTTTGAATTAAACTGTCCTTGGTGCCTCAGATATTTCCAAAATACATAAATTTTTACATCCAGATAAGAATAGCCTTTATGTGCTTCTCACATCACTTTAATATCCTTGTAGATACTGTGGGTCTTCTGAGGAACTTCTCAGTAACTAAAAATAAGCCACATAAGTCAATGGAGAAATAACCTTAATCTGAAATGAGACCCACCAATAGAGAGAAGCTGAAGAGTTCACTCTGAGCTCTGTTTCTTCTAACCAAAGCTCATTCAAAACACCAGTTTGACTGGTAATCTTTAATTAAAATGCAATTTAAAAAGAATTTACAGCACAGATCAGCAAGGTCTGGATGGACTAAGTATAGTTAGAGAGATTCATATTCTGAGGATGAGGAGCAGATAAGAGCAGATGGAGGTTTTTCGTGCTTTAGAAATCTTTGAATTCTGCTTGTTTTATTCCTAAGTTGCATGTCCCTGCAGAACCGTGGCTTAGCCCTCGGTCTCCTGATTGTTACAAGCATGTGTTCTGCAGTTCCAGGTGGGGCTCTGTTTCTTGTTGCGTATTTGACACAGTGCAACCCTTTCAAGAAGCTTTCCTTTGAATGTGGTCTTTGTGTGTGTGTGTGTGTGTGTGTGTTAGATATGTGCTCTTGTTTTGGGGAAAAACAAAATTTCACTGAAACGTTGAGAATTCATTCTGGGTCTTAAAAATCAGATCATGACTGACATGTAACTTTTTGGACAAAAGCTTTTGAGATCTTACTGCTGTCATAAGAGGATCAAAGCCAGAAACCCTCCAAATGAATTTAGGCTGTATGTCAAAAATGAAATTACCAGGGCAAAATCCATTTATATTTACTAGAGCGTATTTCACTTCTGTGTTCTGAATGCCATCTGAATCAGCCACTTGGAGATCTCCTTATGTATATATAAAGGCAATGGATTTTCTGAGAGTGGCATTAGAGAGCTGGTCTTTCAGCCTGTCCCTCCTAATCTCACTTTCAAGGGTGGGAAGCTTCTGCTTTGACATTGCCTAGTCTGAAATGCACTGCGGGTTGATTTACTTTTGCCTTGGTGATGTGCATAATCCACAGCTTGTTTCATCCTCTGTTCCTCTGAGTGCAGGAATTCTGTAGTTTAAAGGATATGAAAGCACAGTATATGCACTCTGCCTTTTATATTGTTAGAAGGGCTGTTCTCTTTTGCCTCGCTCACATCTCTCTTCTTGGCCTGTGCTACCAATAAGTCATAGGATCATCCCTTTTGAGATAAGGGTAAAAGTTAACACCAACTTGAAAACTTAGGTGCTATAAATAATTTTTTCCTCCCTCAAAATGAATGGCTGTTGCTGAGCATTGCTGCATTCTGAAGAGCTGATAATTTAAGTAATAGAGGTACTCCCATGTGATTCTTGCTGCATTTGCTGCTTGATTTGCAGAAGCAGCAGATGCTCCATAAGACTTCAGGTGTACTGGCCAGGTAATGTTGTATAAGGAACATTATTTGTGAGAGAGGAGTACTGTTCAGGTTTGGTCAGAACTTGTTCAATGAACATGTTGCATTGGTAGCTGCTGCAAAGCAAAAACCTTCCTCAGCTTGTTTTCAGGGTAGAAATGAGTACATAACATGCATACGTGCTAGTGACAGTTTGCTTTTCTACTTTGTCTGGTTTCACTACTTGCTGGACAAGTTAAAATATTCTGCCTTAAACCAGACTGTGAAGGTTTTAAAGATCTTGTTACATGATTTCATTGGTAGGTGATGTACCTCGGAGGTGAACGCTGGCATTACACTTGAGGTCTGGAACCATCCCAGGTGCTGACACTGCACAGCTCTGGCTCTGAGTCAGCACAACAGCACAGTACTCACAGATCTTGGCACATCTGCTAGTCTGCTGAATTACAGCCTGGAAATCAAGTCTGGTAGCAAAGCTGAAAAGTCAAATGAAGTTTATCATAAATATAGTTACACATTTATGCCTGGTTTACAGCAAGTACAAAGGAGTCTCTGGGCTGTTTCAGTGAAAGTATCCTTGTTCACATTTGCACCTTTTCTACTAAGGGAGCTGTTTATGAATAAAATGATCAGCTCTGATCAAGGAAACACGCAGAGGTTTCCAATTCTCTTCACTGTCACTGCTGTACAATTAATGCAAACTTGGAGTATCCACTGTGGTGGAACCAGTTATGTTTACATCATAGTTGTCAGAGCAAATAAGTTTTAAGCTAATTTGTTGATAGTAAATTGCCCAAGCTCCTTATAGATGTGCGTAGCTTGCTGGTACTTGATATAGATGATTTCAGTATAGTCAAATATTTAGCTGAATACAAGGATTAGCAAGCCAGAGCTAAAGCAAGTGTTAGCAAGTGGAGGACAGGAGGCAGGAGTTAGCAGGAACCCCAGGCAGAGGTGGCAGGATTTCTGACTGGGCAGAGCCAGGACCCACACATGTCCAGCACAAGCTGCCTCCTGCCTGGGGGTTTGCAAACCACTGCAGAAGCTCAAGGAACATTTCTGCAGAGACCCCACGTACCTGTCCTTTGCAAACTGTGCTGACTTGAAGAACTGGTCCTGAGAGATGAAGCCCCCTCGTGGTCCTGCTACTCATCATGAGAGCCTTCATGGAACTTCCCAAATCTCAGCTGACAAAGGCACAAAGCCAACAGTAGAGGTAAGCTTTTCTTGGTTATTTTTCCTCCCAACATACAAAAACATGCTTACAAACTTCCATTGGACGTCACTTGTGATTGAGAGTTATCTTGGGCCTGGCTGTGAATGCAAAGCCTCCTTTGCTGTTCCTGAGGAACTCTGCGTGTCTGCACTAAATGTGCAGACTAAGGGTGTTTACTGTAGACAAATCTATATTTAGACCAGCCTGGTGGCAGCTTAACGTAGGCTTAAAATAAACCTCCTCCATTGTGGAATCTTCCTTTCCTGTTCATCCTTCCACTGAGTTTATGTTGGCGATAGGAAGTTACAATACACAGGCCTCTGGGAACGCTTCACAGGTATTTAGGGATAAATTGTGACTTGCTTTAGAACGTGCTATGCAACAAAGGGTAAGCATGACCTCTAAAATGCAGTGTAATTTGAAATCTCTGTGTGTGTTAGTGGCAAGTAGATGACTTTTCATTAAGAATTAAGCAAACGCTATTTCTAAGGGGCTACCTCCAGTATTCGTGCCATGCCTTATGACTACCTTAACAAAAATACTTCCTTTGCAGTATGCTGAGGTGGTCACTATTTCTGATCTGGAGCTGAAGTCATCTCCTTGAACTGTTCTGACAGAGGCTGCAACAAAAGAGGGTTAACAAGAAGAGTAAGGGAGGTGATTGTCCTCCTCTACTCTGCCTGCGTGAGGCTGCATCTGGAGTATTACTTCTAGGCCTGGGGCCCTCAGCACAAGAAAGCTGTAGAGCTGTTGGAGTGGGTCCAGAGGAGGGCCACAAAGATGCATGGGCTGAAGCACCTCTTAGGAATAAAGTTTGAGGAAGTTGGGCTTGTTTAGCTTGGAGAAGAGAAGGCTCCATGGAGACCTCACTGTGGCCTTCCAATACTCGAAGGGAGCGTATAAACAGGAGGAGGGCTGATTTTTTTTGTGTGGTTGAATTGTGACAGGACAAGGAAGAATGCCTTTAAACTGTGAGAGGGTAAACCTGGGACAGATGTTAGGATGAAGTTCTTTACAGAGGGTGCTGAGGCACTGGCACAGGCTGCCCAGAGAAGCTGTGGATGCCCCATCCCTGCAGGCATTCAAGCCCAGGGTGGAGCTCTGGGCAGCCTCACTGGGTAGGTGGCAACCCTGCCCATGGGTCTGGAACTGGATGATCTTCAAAGTCTGGTCCAACCCAAGCCATTCTAAGATTCTAAATAGTCTTAACAATGACTAACAGCTACCCCCTGGAGAGGACCTGAGTGTTTCTAGAGCAATCAATTGACACAGACTGTACACTGAGTCCCACTGGGAAATCATCAGGAATGTGATGGTAACAGCACTCTCCATGTCATGTGCTTGACAGGCAGATGCTGGAGATAGTTCTGTGTAACAAAGGTGTCATTGTTTTCTTAAAGGACCTTCTCTAATGCATTTTTGTCACCTCATTGTGCCCTCTGTCATAGCTCTGATTATTGAAGCCCTGGATTTGTAGCAGGGCACTAGATAGGATGTTCTGGTACTTGCTTTGTAAAGTCAGTGCTGCTTTTCAGAAACAGTAAAGACCTGGTTCTCTTTTATTTCCTGTATAACACATTTTTACCTTCAGCAGTGGATGAGGTCTGGTATTTGTGATGGAAAACAAAAAAGTAGATGCCGTGTAAGCCAGCCCACCTTCTTATAGGTAAGTCAACTATTCATATGCCCTATTCATGTATGTACAACAGATAAGGAAGAAGTGCAATGTTTAGAAATGGGAAATATGTTTTATTTCCTTGTGAATGCTGGTTTCTATGAAGGTGGATTGATAATTTGTTGAAAGATATATATATATATATATATATTTGGTGATGTGTCTGAACACCTGTTTCAGGGCTGATCCACCTTACAGGACCTTTCAGAAGACCGAAGTGTGGGTGCATTGCGGTGCGTGTTGGCAAGGCAGGCAGATGAGGTGGTTCTGCTGCTGGACCTGGCTCTTTGCACTGTGTGCCGAGTTCCCTGTCAGCACAGCCCCGATGGCATTAGGGGCTATTGCAGCACCCTTTGGGCGTCTGGGGGCGAATCAGAGTTCTTGGCACTTTAAGCCATCTTGCTCCCTTTCACTGAAATCTTAAAGAAGGTTTAAAAATCCTGCTTAACGTGTTCCAACAGCTTTGTTTTTTCTGCCTCTCACATGAAGGGTTATATTATAACATACGACTGTCCTTTAGACTCTGTGACTGCACAGATGTTTAATACACCCACGTAGATTAAACTACTGATTGCTTTCCTCACCTTTTCTCCCTTCAATCATTAATTTGTTTTCTACAAGTAAGTTAAAACGCCCAAGCAGATGATGAACTTTGGTCTTATTAGTTTGAATCTGTTGTTCCAGAGTCTCTTCTACGCAGATCTTGTAAAGACTGCAAGTGTACAAAAGGGTGCTTCCCAGTCTGGACCACAGGTTACAGGATAGCAGTAGATGTATTATGTAGAATAATTCTGTGTTTTGAGGTTTTCCTCTATAGCAGAATATGCACCTTCTGATAATAAAACAACAACAAAGAAAACCACCACTTTAAAGTGAGGAAGTAATTCCTTTGTGTTATTCAGCTCACAGGCTGCATTCAGTACCTGGTAATTACTCTTTCCAAGGAGTATGGATGCATTGTAACCTTCTCTATGCCCTCAGGAGCTGCCATTGCTGCACCACCTGCAGAACAGATCATCTGTCTATACACCCAAGCAGCTGCAAGTGACCTAGAATTCCACATCCTGAGATCATGCTAGACCAAAATAAGGTAATTTTTTAACTAAGTGTTGGTCTCATGTCTGGCCATGTTTCACGAGTATCTTTGCCCTTTGGATTCCTAAACCCTAGAGGCTGGGGAGGGCTGCTGTAGGCATTATTTGTACTACCCTTTGTTTTCTATTTTGGCATAGGAGATTGAGAATTCTGGTGATGTATGGGACAAAAGCATTAACTATGAAAGATGTGGCACTGTTACAATTTTCTTGCCTTTGAAGGCCATTTAGGAAGGGTTTATGATGTGAAGAAATGGGATTAATGTCTGATTTGAGAACGAAGCCAAACAGTGACTGATACACAACTCTATTGAATATTCCTGTGTAGATAAGCCACAACTCACTTAGCTTCTACTGTGCAGATCTACTTGAGAACACACAAATACTCTTCCTCACCCTTTATTTTTCCTGATGCTTATAACCAGTTTTGGTAGAGTGAAATGTTCTGTGTTTAATTTTAGCCTGCAACATTGTTTTCTAAGCTTCTGCAGAAATCAAAAAGCAAAACACTTCTGTCGAGTGCTGTAATGGGAAATGGGAACTGGGGCGTCTGTACGCTTGTATGGAAAAAATGAGTTTCCTCACAGTTGTTAGTCTTCTGTTACGTATAGGAAACAGCAGGACTTGAATGGTCATTTCAGAATTGTTATTTTCCAGCTGCTCCTCGTGTGGCTACAGTAAGATTTCGAGTGGCCTTTCCACTTCAGCTGCCATGGAGCCCAGGGAATGACTAAAGTAAATGGAGACCGTGCTGGCTGGGCAGCTGTCTTCAGTCACTTCTCGCTTAGGCAACCCAGTGTGTGTTTGTGAAATGCCACGCTCTCCCAGGGAAACCTCTGCCACTAACCTTACTTTTCCTAATATGTCATGCAAAATGCACTGATGGAGCCAAGGCCCACTGACCTCTTGGTTATGGCCAGCAAAATAGTTTGTTCCTTTTTCTTTGCAGTGAGTTGTTTCATGTTCTGGAAGAATGTTATGTGTCGTTCTGCTCTGCCTTCTCTTTAGGTTAAACCCCATATGGTTTCCTCCATGATTAGTATTTTAGAGCTCTGATGGTTCCTATTCTTCTTGTGTTATTGGGTTGTGGTTTTATTCCTGTTTGCCCACTTGGCTGCTCTTTCTGGTGTGAAGCACACAGAGCCTTTTGCACTACAGCGCTGTCTCAGAAGTGAGGCTGGCCTTCATATCATACATCTGTCACTCCTTCTGCCAGCGTTTCCTTATTTTCTCTCACTCTGCGGTAGATTTAAGCATCTTAAAAGCCCGTTTAAGTTCACAGACCTTTACAAACAGTGCATGGAGGAGTCAGGCTGGACTGCTGATACCAAAGAGGAGTTCCGTCATGCCTGTCACTACTGCAGAGGCTGTAAACGTTTTAAATTGCTTCAGAATGTCAGCAGCCAATCGTCCGTGGGAATATTTGTATTCCCAGCTGCAGCTGATGCGGATGCGGGCGCCGGAGCCGGCCTGGACGGGCAGCGGCACGGCACATCTATAACACGGGACTCGCAGGCTGCGGTGTCGGGCAGCTTCTGCAGCGGGGGGGAAAAGCCGCAGCGTGTCGAACTGGGGGAGCTCGGGGCCGCCCGTGATGCCGCAAGGCTGCGCCTGCGGTCACCCAATGCCACGGCCGCGATCCCCTTCTGCCGCGGGGACGCTGCTGTGTGCGCCCGGTGGCGTTAAAAGCGAGAGAGGCAGCGGTAGTGCCTGCGGGGCTTCGCCATAGACGCGTCAGGAAAAATGGGGAAGGCGGCGAGATTTGTCGCTCGCGACCGCCGCCCGCGGGGCCGGGGTCCGCCTCTCCCCGGCGGGAGGAGGCGGCGGGGCTGGGGCCGCCCGGAACGCGGCGGGGGCAAAGCGGGGCGGCTCGCCCCAAGGGGTCGCTCGGAGCCCGCGGGGCCGGGGCCGCGCCTGCGGCCGGGAAACCCCCCCCCGTCCGTCCCGGGGCCGCGGGAGGAGGCGGTGGCGGCCCCCGGCGGCTCCTCCCCCCACCAAGTTACAACCGGTTCGGGCTGGCACCGGCCGCGCCCCGCTCCGCCGCGCTGGGGATGCGGGGCTGCCCCGGCGCTCCCGGGGGCGGCTCCTGCCCCCTGCCCCCGCCGTGCAGGTAACCGAGAACGGCGCCCGGGGTCTGGGCCGGGCCGGGGAGCCCCGCGTGGCGGTGCCGCCGGGCCGGGGTGAGGCGGGGCCTCGGCGGGGAGCCGGGCGGGGGCGTGGGGGCCTCGCGTGGGGCGTCCGGCTTCGCGCACCGCTGGGACGGGGCAGCGCGGGGCTCCCCGCAGCGCTCAGCTCCACGCGGCTCTTCGGCCCCGTGGTCGCGCTGTCCCTCGCTTGTGTCCGCCGGCCCCGCTGCGTGCACCCGGCGGTGTCCGCGGCAGGTGCCCCCGGGCGGGCGGGGCTGTCGGTGCCTGTCGCGGGGCGCCCTCGGCGTGCGCTCGTCTCCCTGCTCTCATGAGAGCAACGCGCCCAGGATGCCTCCTTGTCGCTCCTCTCCCGTTGTGCGGGCCCAGGCGGAAGGCACCGCGCGTAACTTGGCCCTTAGCCCGGCGAGCGGGCTGGCCCGGGGGCGTGGGAAGGGGCCAGGCGAGCAGGGACCATAAAAGCGCGTCCGTCCCGCAGAGGCGGATGAGGGACGCGGGCTGGCGAGGGAGCGGGCGGCACGGCAGCCCTCGCAGGTAGCGATGCGTGCGGCGAGGCGTGTTCATCTTCCTAGTGAGGTTGGCTGGTGGCTTGCGGCAGCGCTGGCTTTACCTCCGTCTGCTCTGACAGCTGGTTGTACTGCATCTGGGGGGGGAGGGTCCGTGTCCTTTGGGGGTGGTGGGGCTGAGAACAGGTAGGACTGGTTGTGCTGAGCTGACTGATCTGTACAGAGCTGGCTGGGCCGTGTGCTGCCCTGATGGACGCTTCTTTGTGTGAACTTACTGAGCGCAATGGGAAAAACGTTATTACGTTGTCAGGAAGTTTTGTTCCGGTGTTTTGTTTTAAGCCCCGTGGTCCTGCTCGGGCAGAAATGGAAGGAAATGTTTACGTTAAGGAGCCTTCTGTGTGAGCTGCCAAAGGGAAAGCGGAGTATGATAGATATGTATACCTGAATGCTGAGAACTGAGAGGGACCCTTAGGTATTCAGGGTGGAAGTACTTACAGACAAGTATTAAAGCATGGGGAGCTACTGCAGCTCAAACGTCAGTTAAAGTCTGACATTGTCGAAGTACAGACAGGCCTTTTTTGGTGCATTTAATGCTGTGCCTGTACTTGCTGTAGCATCTGTGACTGGAAAAAAAAAGTCTCATAAATCTACCTGAAATCGAATCCACTTCCAAATGAGGGATGCTGTCATTCTGCCTGCTTCTGTCTTCGTTTGTACCAGTGCGTTGCCAGACTGGAAGAGCTGTTAATCACACAGGTTCTGCTGACCTCAGCCTTCCTTACAGCCACACTCTGCTCAGGAAAAGCAGCACGACTGACGAGCTTCCAGTTGTACAAATAACAGTGTGAAAACAATCCTTTTGCTACTGTTTTTTCTCAAGATTCCCTTTGCCACGGATTGATACGAGTTTCTGTGCCGAGGGTCAGAGTTTCAATAGGAATCATACTGCCTAAATCATGTTTTTACATGTCGGTGCTCACCTGTCATCTTTAAGCTGAATTTTAACACCTCTACAAAAAGAGTTTGGTGTTGTGAGGAAGCCAGCTATGCAACGTAAAGCAGTTACAGTGTGACGCAATTATCCTGTGTTTTAACTGTTATTCAGTTTGTTCTCTAGGGTTTATTTTTCTTTTCTTGCTATTGTTGAAGGCCCTTTATCAGAAAGCTCTTCCTCCGATTCTTGTTCTTTGTGATTACAACTCATTGAAAAGCTTTTTCTAGCCACACTTCCAGTTACTGTTTAACTGTTTTTGCTTTATTTCTCCATTTCTGTCCTTTTGAAGTGACTTAAGTTTCCTGTGATCCAAAACAACATCCTTGGTTCTTCTGAACATTAAGATTTACAGAATGGTTCCCACCTAAATTCTGGTGTTGACAGGTGTTTGTTGTCCATTACTCTCTCTTCTTTATGAGCATCTGCTGCTTTATTTTTAATGATGTACTACAGTCTGTGTCCTCCTGCCCAGAGGCAGAAAACAGCAAGGGGCACATTGGGTCCCTCTCGGGCAGATGCACAGATTGGATGCCCATCTAGGCAGTGTTGGGAGTAAGAGCACTTTAACTCCTACTGTCAGCTCCTGGCCATCCTACTGAATTTTAATCATAGAATCGTTTGAGTTGAAAGTGACCTTTAAAGGTCATCTAATTCAACTCCTCTGCGGTGAACAGAGGCATCTACATCTAGATCAGGTTGCTCAGGTTGAATGTTTCCAGAGATGGGGTATCCACCACCTCTCTGGGCAACTTGTTTAGCACCTCACCACCCTTATTGTAAAAAACTTCTTCCTTATCTCCAGTCTAAGTCTCCACTCTTTTAGTTTGAACCCATTTCCTCTGTCCTGTCATGACAAATCCTGCTAAAGAGCCTGCCCCCTACTTTGTTATAGTCCCCCTTTACATACTGAAAGGTCTCTATCAGGTCTCCTCAGAGTCTTCTCCAGGCTGTACAGCCCCAGCTCTCAGCCTGTCCTTGTAGTGGATGCGTTCTATCCCTTGGATCATGTTTGTGGCCCTCCTCTGGATGTGTTCCAACAGCTCTGTGTCTCTCCTGTACTGAGGACTCCACATCTGGATGCAGTGCTCTAACTGAGGTCTCACCAACATGTAGCAGAGGAGCAGTGTCACCTCCTTCACACTGCTGGCCACACTGCTTTGGATGCAGCCCAGGATATGATTGGCTTTCTGGGCTGCAAGGGCACCTTGCTGGCTCATGACCAGCTCACCATCCTTCAGTACCCCAAGGCCTTTTCAGCAGGGCTGAGCTAAATAATTTTGTATTCCATCTTTCCATTTGCAGGGAGGTATTAAATAACATAGCAATAAAAGGTACCTTGATATTCATGATTATGACTTTGTTTACTGGGGTACCTTTAACCACATACCATAGCAGAAAGCTCCAGGAGACAGGCTCTTTGTACAGGGTTCTTATCTAACACCCTCACCATGGGAGAACTTTATGCCAAGAAAATATGCCTTGTTGTAGATTATAGGCACACAGCAATGTCCCTAAAGGGACCCGCAAAAGAGGGAAAGAAAAGCCAGGTCAGGGTAGCTGGTAAAAACGATCTGTGGGATTTGGTAGATCCTTTCCATTGATTCAAGGATGATTTCTGTGGGGGAAGTGATGGTGATTTTCACTTTGTGCTTGACAGTTGCAGACTGTAAATGGCCTGAAGTGTTTAGACAAGAGATACTTTTGCTGTCTAAAAATCTGTCTTTTAACTAAAAAGATGTGAGAGAAAACTGCTGTGCAAAACAGGAGGCTTCTGGGATGTCAAATGTCAGCTCTTTTGCTGCCCTAACGTGGCAGAACTCTGTTAAAGATAATAAAGCCACGCAGGCTAGAGGCAGATGAGGAGCGGGTCCAAATTTCTTTTAACCTTTCTATTAGAAAAGACAGAGACCTAAGGCTGTGAAAAATTTCATCACCTGCCCTTCCTTCCTCCCCATCATATCAAAGAATAGCAAATCTGAGTCTTCTTTAGCACAAGAAGAGGTGCATACACCCAGTCTTCTTATGACTCTATATATGTAGTGTAAATATTTTGTTTGGAGACAGAGGATATACTCAGTTGTGTAACTGTAAGGGTTATTGTTGTTGGAGGATACCTATAAGCAGCTTTTTAGTGTGTCAAGACCTTAAGGTATCTTGTGATTTCAGACAACTGTTGCCCTGGCATCCAATGCGATCAAGGGGCAGTTGCCAAATGTTTGCAGGAGTAAATTGGAATTTAGATTTGTAACTGAAAGAGAACTTCATGGTGATTGTAACTGGAAGTGCTATATCATGAAGGACTGTTATGTGGTTAAAAACCACAAATCTTTTCCCAAAGACCTCGAATGTCAAAGCTTATTTTATGTTAGTAGGTCATATTATTGTTACTTGATGCTCAAGGCTGCTGTCAGCTGTTGATTAACTGGGGGAGGGGGATCAGTATTTCTCCACTGAGGTAACTCTGTAATATGAATTCTTCTGATGTTCCTCTGTAAAGATACAGTTTCCACTGTTACAGCGATACTTGGGCTAAAAACTTGCTTTGCTGCTGTTTTTCTGCAGGTAGAGTTGCCACGGGAAGCTACATTTGTAGGGGGCTGAAGGACTTGTGTGTTGTCATCTGTAAGTATCTACCCCCAATGTAACATCTAAGTGTTGTGTCTTTGAATTAGATAGAACCACCTCTTTGTGTGTCTCTAGTATTTATTCTTTGCAGTTTTATACTGCAGGTTGTTTTTTGTGAGTTTTCCATATGAATCCTTAAAAACCATCATGAAGAGTATGGGTAGCTTTAATGGGACTTCTGTTACTGTCTACTCATTTAGATCCTCACTTTCATAACGCAGTCACCTCTTCACAAGCAAACAAGACCTGCTTATTTTGTTCTTTTGCCCCCCTTCCCCCCCCTCTCCCCCCTGCCTTGGGATTTCCCACAGCAGAACCGTTTCTGCAGCACTCTTAATGCTTAAGCTGTGGTGTGAAAATGCCCTGAAGGAAACAGCGTAAGATCTTATCTGTCTCTGTCTTACAGGGTAAAGAAAATAAAATGGTTGAGAATCACACATCTGGTTAGTGAGAGAGCCAGGAACAGGACATGGGTTTTGTGATCATCAGTTCAGCAGATTGCTCCCTAAAGAGAGGGAGGGCAGGTTAGTTGCATGCATGGAACTCACGTATCATTGGAGTCATACAAACTCCAAAGCAATTTAGCCTGGAAACTTACAAATCCTTTGCTGCAAGTTAGAGGCACCGGTCTCTACATTCAGAAACTAGTCTTAAGAAGGTGAGGATGGTTATTTAGTTAAGGTTGAGATGCACAGATGGTGGGTTTTGCAGTGCCTTGAACTAATACTTTTATGCTTGTGATTTTTTTGTTTTCAGGCCTAAATTATTTATTGGCGTTATTTTATACTTGTAGTCTTTCTATTCCTTTGGGCCTGTGTACTTGCTTAGGATAACCAAGGGCATAACTGCTAGTGGCCAAGTGTTTCTTTTGCTGCACTGTGCGTATATTGGTGCCTGAGCTCTTCACAGAGCCTCTGTAACACTCAGAAAATGAAATGTGATCCATTTCTGCAATGCAGTGCTGATGGATGTGTGACATACTAACATACAACTCACACTGTACCACAGGAACAATAAATGACTATGAAGGGTTAGAACTACCAAATGGCAACTCATCTTCATTGCCTGTGTGCTGCTTTTTATTATATTTCTTGAAGTTTGGTTGGCAGTATCTCACTGCCAACATATTAACAAGCCTAATTTCTAATGCTCTGCTTTGTCTCTCTGCTTTTTGTTTGTTTGTTTTTTGTTTGCACAGGGTCTACGTGTCCATCTATGCTCATCTGACAAGATGGTGTTTCAGAAACCACCCGATGGTGGCTGGGGCTGGGTGATTGTCATCGTTTCCTTCTTTGCTCAGTTCTTGTGTTATGGATCACCGCTGGCGGTGGGAGTCCTGTATTTAGAATGGCTGGATGCTTTTGGAGAAGGGAAAGGCAAGACTGCTTGGGTTGGATCACTAGCAAATGGAATCGGATTGCTTGCCAGTAAGTGAAGTTGCAGTATCTTAAATGGAAACATTTCCTTTCTAACAGATGCTTTCATCTGTATGTGCTACTAGAATTATATTAAACACAGCTATAAACGATGAAAGAGCATGAGGGATAGTGTATTTTTGTTTCAGGTCAAGATAGGTAAGAACATTGCATTTATAGTTCCACTTGAAATAAAGCAAAACAGTGGTAAAATAGCAAAAGAAGTATTTACCACATAAAATTCAAAATGACTGTATTTGAATAATTAAGAAATACCAGAATGTACTTGAAAAGCTGAATGGTAATTTTGTTGCTGGGACTTGAGCTAACATTTGCATTAGTATCTTTGAAATCAAACTGCTAGTCTGAAATTTCTGAAGTGCTTCAGAAAAAAAGGTCAGTTAATAAACAGGTTACTTGTTTTTCATCTCTAGAAATAAATTCACCAAGTCAAGTCATTTTGGGCTCTCTTGCTTTTCGTTTGAGGTTAAAAAAACTGTTCTTGAAGGTTGGAGAGTTGTGGGTAAAAGTAGCATTAAGTAATTTCACTGGAAGCTTTTATTTAGTAAGATGCTGCCTTGAAGAAGAACAGAGGGGTTTTGTGAAAATTAAGCACCAGAAGTCCATTTTGCTGTTGTTGCTTTAATACTGTAGTAGTATTTAGTACCATAGGTACTCCACTGGTAACATCACTAACTTCTGCTTTTCAAAGATTTGTCAAGGGAGCTGTTACCTTTTTGCTGAATCTGGACAAGAGTGGCCCATCAGCAGAAATACTGCTATGCGCAAAAGCATTCAAGTAACTTAATGGCTGTAATCTAGTTCAGGATTCTGAGGAAATCTCTCCTGAAAAGAGGGCTGACATTCAAATCATGATACAGAACTGAATGAAAGCCTCTGCTTTATACAACTCTAAAAGGCCGAATACTGTTGCTGCATTTGTGTTAGAGATTTGTATCACTAGGCAGAACAGAAATAGGCGAAGGCAGATGGATCACCACACAACTGTATTCAGTCTCAGGGTGTATGATAGAGTCTATTCTTCTAGTATAGATTTTTATTTTTCTGTTTTAAGGGCATTAACTCTTATTATGAAGGGATTAAAGCCTAAATAAACTTGAGCGAGAGAATGAAGTTAGAGAAAATAAGGCTAAGCAAGATAGTTACTGGAGGAAAACTAGGCAAAAGGGGATTGCAAGAGGAGGAGGAGGGAGGAAAAAGCCCTCTAGAGACCAGAACTCTTTGGCTCACTCCTCTAATGAGAGCCTCAGTCCCTTTCTTCACATGGCAACACCGTGCTAATTTCCAGCTTTCTTAGTTCCCTCTGCCTTGCCTCTGTGATCAGTTGTCAGTAATGTGCTTTTAGGCAAATAGAAACTTCTGCGACTGAATGGTGCAGGAAGAAGGTGCTGATATAAACTGCTTTGATACGGAATGATTAAATTGCTTGAAATTTTGACAGCCTGTCAGCATGATTTTATTCTTTCAGTTTGGGATTTGAAAGCTTAGTAGTAATTTGTAATTTTTAGCTCAAAGAAAAGTACAAAGAAATATTTTAATTGCATTGAATTTATCAGAGTTGGCTGAAAACAAAAGTTATGTTCCCTGCTCTACTCTAAATGGAAGATCCTGCTGTCTTGTCAAGCTGGGATCTGACCTTAATAGTAACTCTACTTGACTTAAACTTATTGGAGGGCACTGTGAGTATCTTAACCTCTACTGAAAGCTAGAATGCTTTTGACAATTTACAGTTCTGTGATGTGCTGGGATTCTCCTGTACTTCTGGAAAATTCCCCCAATACCCTTTAAATCCAAATATTTAAAAGTTTCTCTGTGGGACTAATATAAACACAGTAATGATGATGTTGTCTAGTAGATTTGGCTTTCATAGCAGGAAATAGGGGAAAAATCCTACTGTTCTTTTATATGAAATCTTCTGTCTTGATGGAGTAACTTCTGGTGCTGATGATAAAAGGACTTTATTACAAATAACGGCTTTATGAAGGAGGTTTAACGAGGACTAAATCAGTGAAATGGATGATGCTCTTGAGTCTGTGCACCCATCATATCTTCTGTTGCTCTCTGTGGGAGATCTGTTCCTCTTTCCTTGCAGTGTAAGAAAGATGCATTGGTGTCAGTCACTGTAAAGCTCACCAGAGTGCTTTCCTGTTGCGTAAAAAGTGACCTTAAAGACTGTAATTCTCTAAATGTGTTTTGATTAAAGATCAGCTCATTTAAGAGCAGGAATTGCAACACAAAGACCATAAAAATATACCGTTATATAATCCTTTTTTTATGTGTAGTAATGTCTTGATCTTTTATCATGTTAAAATTCCAAGGGCTTTGGTAGATTAGCCTTCTAGATTGGTACAAGGAGCATTTTCATTCTTGTTTGTGGAACATTCAGTCTCTTACAGAAACTGTTTTTCCTGCGCTGTTCATAGCAGAAAAGACCTGGTCACTAGTGCAAAGAACACGTGGTTTTAGTGCAAAAGCAGTGGTATAACACACGGCAGCATTGGAACCTTTTCATAAGCATAGAAAAAGTGAGCTTGTTTCTGCATTATCAATTCTGCCATTGCAGGTTCTGGTATTACAGGCCAGATGTACAGGACCATTGTGTGATGTAGCCTATGTGTAGAAGATGGTCAGACTAATTGATTTTTTCCTAAATTATCAGAAAGTGTTTGTTTAGTGCATTCTCCATCTCTTGTAACTTTTCTCAGTAGCTAATTGCCTCCCTGAAAGTATGTAATCTTATCATAGAGGCTGTTTAGTTTTAACTCTAAGCTGATTAGCAAGTTTATCTTTAAAAATGGTATATTTGAAGTGTCCACAGTAAGTGTGGTTTGTGTTTGGAGACTGCAATGTAATTATTTTTTTCTTTTAAGCCTGTATGCTTTGATGCAGTCTCCTTTTTGTCACTGATACCAGTCTTCTGTTGCTTCTTGTTTTATTATTATTTTTTCTCATTAACAGCACTGAAAAACACATTGATTAACTTCTGTGACAGTGGGAGGTATGTCTAGGTTGATACTGTAATTTAACTGATAACAGGAGTGTGCCCTTATGTGAAAGACAGCTGGCAAGTTTCTGTCCTGTCTGTAAATGTAGTTTTGAACATCTTTTAAAGGAGTGGATGCTGGTGAGTGCTGTTACATTTGCTTTGTCGGTATCCTTTCTACAGTGTTTACTCTGCTTATGTGAGAGCTAAACTTAGACCGAGACATAGAAACCTAGTACAGCACCTTGTTTATTGAGATAAATTCCCTGGTACCCTGGTGTTCAGTTTCTGTCCCCTTGGAGCACAGGCTGTGTGGCTAAGGCCAGCATCCAGCCCTGAGCTGAAGAGCTCATCAGCTAGAACAGAAAGTAGGACAGGGACCTGACTGATTGCTTCCTTGTGGGGTGACTCAAGTTAGAACTTTCTGTGAAGTGACCTTTCCATGTAATGAACAAAGTGTGCGTTAAAAAAAAAGACATCCGTGTCATTGTTCAGGGCAGTGGTGAGACATTGACAACATGAGATATCATAACACTGGTAGGCTATCATGGCTCCAGGGATGATGTAGGGGTTGTTGTATAGGAAGAAATTCAAATCACTTCTGTTTTGCTTGGTAAAGCAGGCCAGAGGAAGATGTGTATAATGTTCTTGAAGATTGTTTCTCTTGCACCAAGTGTTCTTAATTTTACATCCATTTGGAGCCTGAAATTAAATTAGATCCATGTTATACTTGTTAAAAGCAAAACAGACAAAGACCTTGGCACCCGTAATTGGCAACACAGCTGTTTATGTTAAGCCAACAATATGTCTCCCATTCCCACTCCCCTTTATTAATGGATTAAGAACAAAAGGAAGATTTTCTTGAAAAGCATGTCTTGATAAATTAATGGAGTGTTTCTTCTGGCCTGAGCTATTTAGTGTTAAATGCCTAAAAAAAACTGTGAGCTTTTGTACTGTCAAGCAATATTTGTACAGCTCTGTACAAGACCATCTACAGACTTTCAGACAAAAACCTTACACACGGGTAGCTCCCATGTTTGTGTTTGTTTTCACTGGGTTTTAGCAATGCTTGTAATATGCAATAATTATTCTTGTGTTACATCAGGTGGATTTTAGTTACAGTCTATGAGCATTGCTTCTACTTCTTTTTTCAACGAGCTAGTGCAGATACCAGCAGGTAGGGTAGGTCAGATTAATGCAGGCGATAATAAAAAGAACTGTTGTCCGGTATTTGTTTAGTAGCTGTGATGTGAGGGAGGGAGGACCGTAGATATGAGAGGGTGAAGGAAGAGCATGTTTGTTTGCAGCATTTTTTATCTCTGTGTGAGAACATTGAGGAAGAGAGTGTTAGCTCTTGATGCCATAAAACAGCTCTGTAGTGAAACTGCAGACGGAAGCATCTGTTTGGAAGGAGTGTGTCTACAGAGGTCGGAAGATCACAGCAGTTGTGAAGATCTTGCTAGCAGCAGATGGCTTGTTTTCACATCTCATGAAGGAATCACTGTCATATCCAGGTTTCACTGAGGGTAAAATCTTTTTATTTATTTAGAAAATTCTAATGAAAACATCAATATATGCTTGATTCTTCTCAGGAGTTCTCTCCCTTTGATCGTTTTCCATCAGGAGAGCACCTGTCTTTTCTGCTACTACTTCCAGTTTTTTTCTAGGGAGCATCTGGACCACTCTCCTGCATATAGAACAATTACCAGGCAGCCAATCATTGATAGGCTGCGTGCAATACAGCAGTGGCAGTCCCAGTGCTGCCTTCAAAGCCTTTCAGAGCAACTCAGTTTCCTTCCTAGAGTTAGCTGCTATTCTGGTAAAGTGGGCTGGTTTCTTTGTGATAGGCTTTCCTTGGAATTAAAGAAAGCTCTGAGGTTTTATTTGTAAAAGAGGTATATTGTGAGCCATGTCTTCAAATATTATTCCAGTACTAGTTCTAACCCCTGGAGCTGCTTAGCAAACTGAGGAAAATCCTGGCTTACAAAACACTGTCTGTGCTTCCTATTGAGGATTGCCACTGGGACTCTATTTTCTGTTGTTCACTTTGTGGTGGGAAATGTATTAGCAGTAGAAGGATCTTTCTAAAACATTTGACTAAATAAAAACCTTTAGAATCATAGAATTACTCAGGTTGGAAAAGACCTCAAAGATCATCAAGTCCAACCGCATTTATGCTGCTTGTAGGGCTGTTTGCTGTGTGATTGCACATTGACTCTTACATTCTTGAGAATACAAGCATCCACTTTGAACGAAATCCACAGGGCAGGAGTTCACAGAGCAAATCTCAGTCCCACTCTGGGAAAGTTGGATGCTTGACCAGATTTAACTGCTTTGAACCTATTGTGCTTGAATTACTTGTAGAGAATGACATGTTTGTGTACAGTAAACTCCTGTGCAAATACCATGGTAATAACCAAACGTACTTTGCCTATTGAAAAAAGTGCAAGTTCTTTGGGAAACAGAGGTAAGAACTGTGGAGAGGCAGGAAAATGAAACAAAGACGCCTGCTCTCGGGGTTGTTTTCTTTTGTGACTTATTTTCCAGCAGTATAATAATGGGAGTGAGAAAGTAAGGCTTTTTTTGGAGGGGAAGATGGATCTGTTTTTCTTCTCGTCCTGGAGATCTATAACTGTTTTAATAGTTATTCTGGTGCTCCTTCTTATAAACAGAGCCATTGCCGAGATGCCAGATCTCTTGCTGTGTGAGACGACATATTAATTCTGAACTTACTGGAACGGGTTATTTAGTTTTGTGCAGGTTGTTTTCCATGTCAGAGCAAAAAGATCTCTTTGTACATTCTATTCTCCTTTGGGATTATTTTTTGTCATGGGGAGAAGATGGAAGAACATCTCCTTGGACCCTGTCAGAGCTGCTTCTGATGATGTCCCAGAGAAGAGTGCCCTTGTCACAGTATGCAGATGTGTTCCTCAGTTCTGTCTCTACCCCCCCACCCCTCTTTTTCCTCTGGCTGGGCTCCAGAAGGTCACATTTTGCTTTGAATCCTTTGCTAGCAACAAGTGCAATCCATATCAGAGCTGCAGGCTGGGCAGAGTGCTTCTGAAAGAAGAACATGTCACAATATAGAGAGGATGGGAAAGATTGTTTCAGTAGGGCAGTGAGTAAGAAATAAAGAATAGAAAGTGTGCAAAACCCTCTGCTTAATTGAGTTATGTTATCACTGCCTAACCTTCTGTCAGTGAGGAAGTTTTTTTTTCTTTTTTAATGCGGTGCAGATTCAATCCTTTATTTATTATAACCCTTGCAGTTTTAAGAAACATGCCAATCTTAATTTGCCAGTTCTCGTAAGTAATTCTAGGAATCAGCATCAATCTAGCACTGTGAGCTTTTCTTCTTGGCAAGTTGCTCTGCCCAAGCTATTCTGGCTGGCTTTCATTCCCACAGCGTGCTGATTCTTTAGAAGCAGCAAGTGCTTATATCTTCATTTTTCATCGTTATCAGAATGCACATAAACCCAACTTCCCCAGAAGTTTTTCTCCTTTCTTCTTTAACTCTTATTCATCTCCTAGTTAAGCCTCAGTTCAAACTGTGTTCTCTTTAAGTTCCCTAAACAAACAGCTCTCACGCAGGGCAGAAGTTCTGACCTGCTTTTCCATCTGAGGGCTGTTTCACCTGCTAACGAATCTGTGCTCCTGCCTGCCAGAACTCCTTGTCCCATGGCTGGTAACCACGCAAACACCTTGTCTGCATTCCCAGCTGCTAGCTCCTGTCTATAAACCTAGGCAAGCACCGTCATCAGCTCCAAGTGTTGTTGTTCACCTTATATCATGTCTTGGCTGAGCTGCCATCTGCTGGGAATCGTAGTTCTGTGTGAGTCAGAGAACCACCCTGAAAAACAGCAGCCTCTGAAATTATTGCTTTCGCAGATTGTATTGATGGTGGAGTGCTTTTGTATCAATGTGAACATGATGCAAAGATGGCGAGGGGGGTTTGTTTTGTTTTGTTCTTTAAATAGTGTCATTCAAGTGTGTATCGCACTTCTAATTTCGTGGCTGACAAATTTAGCATCGTGGGTCTGAGATATGTCTATGAATGTTTGGAACTGGGGGGATTTCAGAAGAAAATTTGTTTTTTGTGAACCAAGTCCCATGCTGGTTACTTATTTACGCGGGACACCGAGCTTGCATGTTAAAAGGCCACACAACAGAAAATTAAGTGCTTGTTCTACAACTTCTGTGAGGGAAGAACTGATTCGGTAGAGGCAGAGTATGGCTGTTGCCTGCACTTTCTTCTTGTTTTGAAAAACCAACCAACCAGGAAATATTGGGGGGCAAAGAGGAAGAGAAACCTCTTCCAAACTCCGTGAACATTGCTCTGGACATTCTCAATAAGTGACTTCTGTTTTCCACAGTTACAATAGTCAGGATAGGCAATGAATAGTTATTCATTAAAATACTGACTGGCAGATATTCCCTTGAAAATCATTAGGAGCACCACTGCCCTTTATCTGCTACATCAGCAGATGTTTCCTCTGTCTAAGCACCAGGTGACATTGTTTCTGTGATTGTAATCAGATGTTTTCCATTTCAGTTTTATACCTTTTGTCTTATGGCAAGATGACTGCCAATGCTCTTGTCTGAAACACTGTTGTTTGTTTCTATTAAAACTGTTGCTGCTATTCACAAGACTGTTTCTCCTGCTTTTCACCTAGGTCCTGTGTGCAGCATATGCGTATCATCCTTTGGAGCAAGGCCAGTAGCAATCTTCAGTGGCTTTATGGTGGCTGGTGGCCTCATGATGAGCAGTTTTGCGCCTAACATATACTTTCTCTATCTTTCATATGGGATTGTTGTTGGTAAGAAAAATCTCTCTTTCATATAGAGACTTAGCACTTATTAAGTCTTGGTTTAGTAATCTGAAAGAAGTAACTGATTCACAGAGGCAGCTGTAGTGTGGGACTTGAGTTATCATGGATTACCTTACTTTGGGGTGGGCTACCAGGCAGCCTCTTACCATGCAGTGGAAGACAAAGGCAACGCATATGTTCTTCAAGATTTAAAAGCAGTTTGTTCTCTGTTAACACAGTTACTAGAGATGGAAAGACTTATTTATCCTGAGGGAGGGGTATATTCAAGAGGGTCTTCTGTGGGCAGGAAGCACTGATCTTAAAAGAATAAAATCCCTTCAGGAATTTTGTCGTGTACTCATTCTAACTTGCTAAATTAGAGATCATTAAGGAGCAGTGTAATTCTCCACATAACTGGATTGAACCTAAGGTGCTCTGCTAAAGGCATGAAAGTGCTGTTCTCCTGGCAGGGGGGTGCTGTCTTTTTGCTGTGGAGGGCTGCTGTGGGTGGTTATCAAATTGCCAATTAACTGTGTCAAGAATCTAGACGCCTTACTGGCCAGCTGGACCCAGTAGGGTGTCGTGGCTATGGTACAGTGCCATGCAGACAAAGCTGTACTGTTGGCTCAGGCCAGCCATTTAACTGCTTTCACATAGCATAAAATGTGAGCTGGTAAACTGCAAAAACTGAGCCAGCTTCATGCCTATTTGGGAACTGGGAACTGCTGTAGGGAGAAAAGGTTATGACAGTGCAGGCAGCCTAATGCCACTGTCAGTGTGATGGGTGCTGAGCCGGGCTTAAAGGTATCGCTGTGTCTGGGGTATGCATTTCCCTGAATACATTGTATGCCTTATTACTCTTTCTTTGCAGGGCTTGGATGTGGCCTTTTGTATACTGCAACAGTTACCATCACTTGCCAGTATTTTGACAAGCGCAGAGGCCTTGCACTGGGTCTGATTTCAACAGGTATGATATTAAATCGTCATTCGCTTTAACTTTTTGGTGCTAACACAGCCAACATTATTCTGGCAGTAGAAAAACAGAGTGTTATATTTATCTCAGTTTCTTCCTGAAGTCAAAGCATCAGTAACTACATCTGCAGTTGTATGGTGTAGATTGTCTATATAGATGAGAAAAGGAGATGCACCAAAATAAAAGTAGATTATGAGTAGCTTGGGCTGTGTGCCATGAGTAATACCAGGGGAAATTTTCTGCACAGCTCTCTTCTCTCTCTTTGTATTTACACAAGGTTACGGGTAAAAGAGACTGGAAATGCATAATAGAAATACTGGATTAACATAATCTCACATCAACTATTTCCTGACAACTAGAGTTAAAGTTTGGGCTTTGGTTTTTGTTTTTTTTTTTTGCTTTTCATTATAAAAGGAAGATGAATGTCTGACAGATTCCAAAAGCTCATCCCAACTTTTATCAATGCATGTGAAAGGGATCTGAGAAGAATGAACCTCTGGTAATAAAAGGGAAATCCTTTTGAAGGCTGCTGAGCAGCCCTTCTCAGTCTTTAGGTTGTGTGTTGTTGTATTTTGCGCTAAGAGAAATTAACTTAATGAACCAAGTAGAAATAATTGAAGAAGCGGACTGTTCCACACCTGCCTTTCTGTGTTGTATTCTGTCTTTCCTTTGATCCTTTTTCTCAAGCAGTGGTTAGTTAAAAGGGGCATGGTCAGTGCCATTAGTATTGCAGGTTATATACAGTTGACTTATACTAATGTAATAAAGGGGACCCACTACTGCATTTAGTGGCTTTTATTGGGTTTGCAGGCAGTTGGCTGTGGGACTTGATCTTACTGAATATTGATATTGGTTAGCTAATGCACTGGAGTATATGGATTTCTTTTATAAAACTTAGTGATTCTTCAGAAAATCATTTTAATGTTTGTCTTTAAATCGACTTGAAAAATCAGTGCTCTGTATTTGTGAGTACATATTCATTGATTATACAATGGATCTATGCTTACTTTAGCCATGAGTGTATACTTCACTCTGGTAGGACTGCATACATGTTCAGACCTGCAGGGCCTTAGAATTGCCTTTGGAGTAAATTTACCTGTAGACTCTGGGCTACTCTGTTTAAACACCAGACGGCCTGCTTGGTGTTTGTAGAAAGGCTCTTGGTGAACTGCTGGTCTCATCCTGCCTTAGAGGAGGCAGGTGGCAGCAGCGAGGAGAAAGGAGAGAATGATCATGTGTGAAATACTTACAGAACTGATTCCAAGTGTTAGCGAACATGGTACCTAAAGGGATATGTGTATGCGTGTGCATGGCAGAAGGATATTATGTTTTTCATCAGATACTGTGTGGAGTCAAGTTGTTTCTAAAAGTGTCTGCTGGTGTTAATCATCATAAATTCTCTGGTGTTCTGAAAAACATTTTGTGCGTATTTGATCAAGAAACTGAGTTAAACAGGGAAGATAACTCACCAGTTTGTTAGATTGAGAGTAAAGGAGCTTAAATGAGTTTTTCATTTCAACAGCTACAAAATACGCTGTCACCGGAATGTTAAGTTTTTTATTGGTGAACAAAGTTCTTAGCTATGTTATTCTTGTTTTATAGGCTCAAGCGTTGGACTCTTTGTATATGCAGCATTGCAAAGAGAGCTTATTGAGCTGTATGGACTGGATGGTTGCCTGCTAATAGTTGGTGCACTATCTCTAAATATATTAGCATGTGGCAGCCTAATGAGACCACTGGAGTCATCTGAATGCCCTTCACCTGAAAAAGCACATATAGACAAAGTCCCAGATCAATACTATGTTTACCATGAAAAAGAAAAGACTGTTGAAGAAAATATAAGCATCCTTGAAAAGGGCTACATTGATGAGAAATGCACAAACAATCTGCCTGACTGCAAACAAGATCACAGTTTAAATAAGAATGTATTAAGCTCAACGAATGTAAATGAGAAAGACACTTATAAAAAGAAAGTTGTGGAACAGACAAACTTCTGCAAGCAACTAGCCAAAAGAAAATGGCAGCTCTACTTGAACTACTGGGAGGAAACTGTGGTTCTTTTTAAGAACAGAGTATTTTCAGCTCTCTTTTTTGCCATCTTGCTCTTCGATATTGGCGGATTTCCCCCTTCTCTCCTCATGGAAGATATAGCAAGAAGTGCAAACATCAGTGAAGAGGACTATCATATGCCCCTTGTTTCCATTATAGGCATTATGACTGCTATTGGCAAACTTATTTTAGGAATACTGGCAGATTTTAAGTGGGTTAACACATTATATCTGTACGTACTTACCTTACTAATGATGGGAGCAGCCTTGCTTGCGATTCCGTTTGCCAGAAGTTACTTTACATTAGCAGTGCTTTCTGGGATTCTGGGTTTTCTGACTGGGAACTGGTCAATTTTTCCATATGTAACAACAAAGACTGTGGGAATTGAGAAACTGACTCATGCTTATGGGATACTGATGTTCTTTGCTGGACTTGGAAACAGCCTCGGACCACCAATTGTAGGTAAGATCAAGTTAGATATTTTAAGATTAACATGAGATTATCAAAACCCCATTTGCATGTGGATAGTTCTGCTTCATCCTAAAAACAATAGAAAGATGATACAAAAATCATAAAAGTTAAAGCCCGTCTCTCCAGATTTTGTTCTGTTTTTGGCTTTGCTTAAAAGTACGTTTCATGCCTAATTGGCCATAGCGTGCATTAGATTTAACCTTTTGTTTTATCCCCGTGATTTTCCTTGGACTTACTGTGCTGTGTTCTGTTTGTCTCCTCACTGACACTCTTTTATTTTCACCCTCAGGTTGGTTTTATGACTGGACGCAGGAGTATGACACTGCATTCTATTTCAGTGGCTTTTGTGTCTTACTGGGAGGATTTCTTCTGCTGTTGGCAGCGTTACCCTGCTGGAATGCCTGTACCAATCCGAGCTCAAAGCTGCCTCCAAATACTTACTCCTACAAAGTTGCATCTAGTGCTTAGGTGACGACTGGAAAACACTATGCCTTTTTTTATATATTATGTAGCAAAGGATTTTAGTAATTTTTCACTTATTTATGAAGTCCAAAAATCCTTATCCACTAGAAAAATTCTGTTGCTGGTTTATGTTCAGCTTTTTTTTTTCCTTGTCCTTTTTTTATCCATTTCCCCCCCCCCTTTTTAAGACCAGTCTTATTTTGTCTACTGTGCACTGTGTTTTCTGCCTTTGTCTACTGTAACTTCCTTGCAGCCTGTAATGGATATATTGTGCTGTATTATTGGCTGTACTGTTTGTTTTTGTTGTTGTTGTTCGTTTTGGTTTCTTTTAAGGGATAGAGAGTGTGGAGGGTTGAAGACATTGAAGCAAAAATGAAGGCCTATTTCTTATGGGAGAAGACAGGCATTTCTGTCACCTTTTATAGGTCTCCGAGTTGCACAATCAGACTTCATGAAACAAAAATTTGCCTTATGAGAATATAATGCTACGACAAGGTGCTTGTAACATCATGTTTAGATTATTGAAATACAATGAAGTGCCAATGAAGGAGGAAGAACAAAACCATCCTTCTGTTGCATTAATGAACTTTGTGATGAAAGTAAAGATTCTTACTACCACTGCGACTGAGGACTATGTTTATAATTACTGCACTTTCAGTGAAGTTTGTTTATAATATTGTTGTACCAAAATCTTTTAAACCAAGGAATAAAAGATGATTTTTGAAACCATGTAAAGCAATGCTGACTTGGTTATGCAAGTTGAAAGTCTTCAGGTTGAAGGCGGATATCCGTTCATAGAAGCCCGCAGGTGAGTGTTTCTAAGCAAGTTACTGCAGTCTGGCGGTACCAGGAGCATCTCTTGTTGCACAACTGCACTTTAGTTGGTTGGGTCTGCTGAAGAGAGCCTGTGGTGAGTCAGAGAGCTTCCAACAAAGCAGATTTGGCCTGGAAAAGGAAAAAATGTGGTATCAATGTCGTTTTTGCTGTTATTTTCTGAATGGATATGGCAAGGAGAGAAGCAAGTAAAAGGAATCAATAAAATATGTGTGGGAGGGATAATAGAAGAGATACAGGGGTGAGAATTGCAACACTGGAATGCCAGGCAGGTCCTGAATGAGCTCATGGAACCTCTGCCCTGAAGCTCACTCACTGCAGTCCAGCTCTGTATTGCCTGTGTTGCGTTTTGCTTAACCCAAGGTTGGTGTGACTTGGGGGTTGCTGTGTGAGTTGGAGGCTTTTCCTGAGCAAGGCAGGAAGGCTCAGCTGGGCCTGCTCAGTTTTCAGTGCCTTATGCAGCAGCTTCTGTTGCTTCTTCCACACTACAGACTTGTCTCATTGTTCTTACATCATAGTCACAGCAATCTCCTGTCCACCAGTGACACATCCAGCGTGCTTTGGCTTCTTGTTGTAGGTTTGAAGTTTATTGGAACATGTTGAGAAGCCTTGAATGGACTGGATATTTTTAGTCTTTCCTGATTTATGTTCTGCTCTCTGCAGATGCGTATGCAATTCTCTGCCATATTATGTTCTTCAGATGTGCTCTGTGATTCTGGCATACAAATAATCCTTAAGATAAAAAGAAATGCATGTAATGAGCAGCCTTTGTTGTCGAAGTACTATGAACAGTTACTGTTTTTTTCAGAGCTAATTACATAGTCACATATCATTTATCGTTTATCAATTTTTGGAAAAAGCCAGCTACAATTAACGTTAATGGTTGGGCAACATGTAGTACTCTTCTGCAGTGGAAATAGTGTCTATAATTAGGCAGCTTGATGTGTTTGGAAATCTGGCTGGTGATCTGTGACAGTTTCCTGATATAACCCTACCAGTGCATGAGGAAAGAACCCAGGCTGTGGAATGACCTTATATTGCCACCACAGTCAGTGTGTTAGGACTGCTAATCCTAACCAGATGGTTGAGCACTGTGTCCATACTAACTGATAAACAAGAGCAAGGACTTAATGTTTCAGCTTTCACTTTTACTTCTCTAGTTTTGAATGGGGGAGGGGTAGGTTCTTTTCATGGAAATTTTTCAGGGATGCTTGAGTTTTGTCTGAAAGCGTTTACTTCTGCCTGGAAGGCTTCGTTCACATTGAGCAATAGGCTCAAATGAAGTGGGTTTATTTGCTGTTGTTTTGATTGTTTGTCTTTGAAGGTTTCAGGAGAGGTACAAGATGATTGTCTTTGCCTCCCTTGTTTGATTGCTTGGTCTTCAGTGCTGATGTCAGGCTCTTAGAGGTAGGCAAACATACAGTTCTGCCATGCAGGATTAATTTCTGCATCTTCTTGAATCTTACCATTTTTGACAAACAGATGTGGGACAGAAAAATTTCAATGCTTTGATAATTATTCTTTGTTGTAAAATAAATTTATTGCTTATTGCCTAAATTAATTACTGTGGCATCAGTCACAAATAGAATATTTATCTCCTTATTTGCAGATCTTAAGAAAACGTATTGTAGTTACTAAAACCCAAGGCAAATGAAACAGCTAAGTTTTGTTAGATTTATAGTCTATTGTGTGCCTTGCTTAATTGATAGCTTTTATGGTTAGCTGCAAAAAATGATTGCATTCCTTTTGTAGCTGTTAATTTGTCTACATCTTGCTGATACTGGATTCCAGTATTGCATACTGCCACTGAACAATGTGCTGAGTAAGGCCTACAGATCATACGCTATGAAAATTGGCTGAGATATGTTGTTTAGTATTATACTGACATTGCAGTATTTTCTCTTGTAAGATATTTCACATAAGGCCCTTTGGAAGGGCAAATCTGGTGAATATGTTGGGCTGAGTCTGATGCTGATCGGATTAAAATTGGCGAAGCATAAGTGATACAGAAATCAGACTGATATCTCAAAGGGACAGGCAAAAGCTCCTGTATGGTATGAAACAGAATTTCTTAAATTCAAGGACTCTTTCCTTGATGTTTTGCTGTAGACTAAAGGAATTATGCTTAAGAGCCAAGTTAAAGGCCTGTCAGCATTCTTAGCAGAAGGCTGTCTGCTACAGAACTAAAACCAAATATGACTGGCATGAATACAGTCTCCCAACTTTTCTGCCTACAGATGCTCAGGACCTCATTTAATGAACAAATGAAGATCTTGAACATGTTTAATGTAGACTAGTAAAGGCAGAACTAGTGATTTGGCTTTAGGGTCTCACCACGGATCATTTCATTTGGATCTCCTGTGTTGAATGAGACCTGTATGTGAACTAGCATAAGGTGAGAGACAGAAAAACAGCATGCTTGGTGCATAAGACTTAGCACTTGTTCCTCCGGTCTACTCACTCCAGTCTTCAAGGAAGCACCCTTGCATGCTTTGCTTTCTGAGCTATTGCGCCTCTTCAGTGCATTGTCATGGGTGAACCCATTCAGAAACCCCTTGGAAATGTTTCTTTCTGTACCTGAGATTAGCTAGTTGTTTTTAAAGTATGGGTTCGTGCATAACTGCTGGCTTGGTACACAATGGCATGCCAGCGTGGGGGTTGGACTGAGCTTGGAGTAAGTCCTTTGGAAACTGTTCTGGTTGTGTAGCATACGTCATGTCCAGCTGTCTTGGACTCTAAGCTGAGTCTTACATTGTCATAGTTAAACTTACCAAGATGTTTTCTTATAATTCAAATCAATGTGTTGTTTTTTTTTCCCCCACCATCTTTCTCATTACAAGCTGAAAATCACCTGACTAAACTCTTTCCACTTTCCTTGGTGTCATAGTTCATATTGAAAAGTAAACATGTCTTCTGTGAATAACAGCAATGACTACCCACCTGTCTTGTAAATGGCTGGTGCTTAAACCAACTCTATATTTAGAGATTGTATCTACATTTTGTGCTTTTTTTTTTTTTTTTTTTTTTGTGGTTATGACTTTAAAATTTGATAACATGACGTGCATATCAAGTTGCATTGGGCCGTGCTGCCTGCTGCTGGAATTAAATGACTTTGCTGTTTAGTTAAAATGTCCCTGGGTTACAGTAGCTGCCTCTCTGCTTTCAGTAACTTAGGAAGCTGTCCTTGCAAACTAGAGTAACTGAAATCATCTGATGTGTTCTGAATTTACAGTAAGTACCACGTATGAGGGCAAGTGTTCCTTAAAAATAATAATCATAACAAGCCTGTATGATTTCTTTCATATTTGCTCCAAATAAAACAGATTATGTGTTGTCACAGAATAAGGGACACAAAATTTACAAGAGTAGGCTTGACTGTCTGGTGCCTCCTTAGGCACTGTTATTGTAGAAAATAGAATTAAACAGTCACTGTGGTGTATGGATGGCTCTTTTGACTACTGAAAATGGGGAGAGAGAGATAGGGAAGTGGGAATTCTCACTGAACACACCGTGTACATTATTGCTTTGGGAATTGGAGGTTTTAATTTGCATATGATGGGCTCAAGATGAAGAAACTGTTTTCAGCAATTGCCTGGAACTGGGCTAGTGGAGCTGCTGCTGCCATGTGAGTTTCATAGAGGGAAGACATCATCTTAGAGGGTCTTCCACCTTTTCTGAATTCTTTCTAATGTTGCTCAAGAACAAGAATCACTGGGCTGTGGAAGACAGATTGAGTGTACAGGTGAATTCATTTGAAATTATACTGGATCAGTAAAGACCAAAGGTATCAATATGCTACTGGAGAAATGCAGGTAAGAACCAGCCTCTGCTTGGCTTCCACGTGTGTTTGGGTGACACTCATGGTGCAGGAAGATGCTGAAGTCTCCTCTTACCACATTCCTGCTGTTTTTTTTCAGTTCTCACTTCAGATGTTGTTCAAGTTAGATGCAGAGAGCAGGCAAGGACTGTTTTCTTTCTTTGCAGCTCTTCAAAGATTTCTTCAAAGAGATAATATTGTTCTTGAACTATTATTTATGTAAAATGGCAGCATATCATACCAGAGATGATTAGTCCAGATAGATGTTCATAGTCCATGAGCTGAAGGTGGGCATCACGTTTCTTATCAGCCATGGAAAGCCATCAGAAAGTGGTGACCAGGTTCTAGATTGAGCCTCACCAGTTGGTCTGTGCAGATGTTTCTTCCAGCAGTTCCTGCAGGAACTGGGCTGGTCCTTAACAGCTCCAGCTAAATCTAGTCCAGCGATTCAAATATGATATGAAAATGAACAGATAGGGAAAAAGCCTTAATTATGAGTATTTTGTTTTGCTTCAAGTTTCATTTTTCAGATTTTTATTTCCTGGCAAAGCAAACCTGGGATCAGGCAAACTGAATGGAAATTCTCCTTAGTTATCATTTTCTGATTACATTTGAATGCATGATCAGTAATTGCCTGTCAGTCAGCTTCATTCAAATACTGCTGTAGTGCCTTAGCAGAATATCCCCAGGTGCCCTTAACTGCTCAGGAAAATACCATAGCTGCAGCAGAGGCCAAATGTTATTGAGACGCTTTCTGTACTCGGGTGCAGAATACTAACTTCTAGTGCTGTAAGCTAACACTCGCTTTGAAGTGAAAAAGACAGCTTAGGAAATTCAGAGTGGAAAGAAAATGGCAGAGAAATCTGTTTGGAAAGAAGAGAAGGTTGTCCTCATTTACAAACACATTCTTCCATACTAAGCCCCTATTCCCATCACTTCTTTTTTTTTATGTGTGTGGACTGTACCAATAAGCAGGTTGAGTATTTGCCTGGGGGGAGAGGATGGTTTTCTTTCCCATTGAGTATTTCTTTGTGTCTTTTCCAGTAAGAGATGCTGCATATACTGACATATGAAGTATAATAGGGAGCAGTGGTAAGTGTCTTGGTGCAGAAAAGCCATCACTTCTGTGCTCAATTTTTACTGCACAGAACCTTTACTGGTAAGAAACATTACCCCCAGCTTCCTCATCTGTGTCAAAGTTTGAGATTTACTTTCACCCAATTAATTCCCTGGATATGGAGCTCAGTTATCAGCCTTATTCATATTCATTTTGAACTTAGAAGAGTTTTAAATAATTTGTAAGCCTTGAAAAGAGCACTTCTTCCTCCATCACCCACAGCTGGTTTTCCTGATGCTTGTGCTCTTTAGCAGCAAGAGCAAGGCGGTGCCTTTAGATAATGAAGAAATACTGAATTTTGAATTCTGACTTGTTTTCCCTGGAACAGCATTAAGAAATGTAAGAGGCTTGAGTGCCAGGTGGAGATTAGAGGAAGAAAATGCAATTGAAAACAGGAAGGAGAGAGAGGCAGGCTCCAACCCACCTTCATACCATTTCTCCCCAAGTGGAGAAGGTCACTGACAGCATTTGACCTGCCACATGGTACTTGTAGTTCTGCAGAACTGCCAAGCAAGTATGTTGTTTTCTACAGCTGATGATTTTCTAAAGCCTTTAAAAGAAAACATGCTGGAGAGTTTAAACAGGGGAAGAGGGTGCAGGGGAGCTGGGGTAAGCGATCAAGCATTCCTAACGCGTGCCTCCTGCTGCTTTGTTGGACAGTTCTCCACATGCCTGTAATTCAGCTGCCTGGAAACAGACTCTGCTGAGCCACTGCAGGGCACCGACACATTCTCTGCCAGAGATGGGTGCAGATAGAGGAAAGCAACTGCGGACTTGCCAGGTGGGTTAATGTAGTGCTGCGTCTACAGTAATAAATAATAGCCTTACTGTGACTCAGGAGATATTTGCTCAGGCACAGCACTGGTCTGGTACGTGTCTGGCTGATGGAGAAAGTGTCTTGCACGTGTCTGGCCAGGCCATGAAAATATAGTTGCCTTTGTCCCCCGGGCATCCATGTCCCAAGGGGACCATCTGGTCAGCTGTGAGCAGAAATAAAACTGTGGTGGTGGGGGAACATTGCTGGCAGCTGTTGAACTTGTCTGCTAAGAGGGATTGTGGCCTACATACTCTCTCCACAATTAAATTAAAAGCAGTGCAACAGGAGAGAGCTTCTTTCTTGTCAGGACAGCAACAATTCCTTTCTGATCATTGAGTTTGGTGAGTAGGCATGCCTGGTAGTCAAAATATTGTGATGGGGGATGTGTAGCAACCGTCCTTTTAAGTCTGTACTATGACTTTTGGCAGCTAAATTATGGAGAAAAGTATCATACCTTTATACAGTAGTGATTAAAATGGAAATACCATATTTTTTTCATACCTCATTTCCAGCCAGTCATTACAAAATGCATTTTTCTCCTTCTGCACATCAGTACTGACTGTCACTCAAATTCCTATTAGAAAGGTCTGGTAGAGTTTTCACCATCAGCTCCATCTACTTGCCCTTAAAATGCAAGATTTTTTTAATAACTTACTCATTTTTCAGCTTCAAGTGGTTTATAATTAATTGGAATAAAACAGACGACTGCTGTGCGTCTGTGGTGTCAATGAAACCTGCTGTGGGAGCCAGTAAGATGGGTTCATCTGCTGGAAACTTCTCTGTATGTATCTGGCCCTGAATGTTTTCTGTGGTAATTCAAGGATACTTTTATATGGGGTAAGCACACAAGAATTGTCAAGCCCCAGATGGTGCAACTGTTGCATCATAGTGCATTTAGCAAGGGATCACGCTGTTCCTGAAAGATTCCGTAGAGAGGGGAAAAGAAATAACATTCCTGAACTGGACAGTTTTGAAGCTTTTGAGCCAGGGAATGGATAACAGAATTCTGTCTGTGTTTTCCTTCTGTTCAGACAGATCAGGGGGCCTAGCAGTGTTTCCAGTTTTACTTTCTGAAGCTGTCAGCTGTAAGAGGTCAGCATGCTCTGATGGGTGCTGGCATGGGTTTGTGTGCCTGTCATGGTGTTTTATCCTATCTTTAGAAAGCTATATGAATTACAAAGTCAGTGCAACTGCATCCCTGCTTATGCAAGTGACTTTTCCCTAAGCTCCCCACCCAAAACAAACTGTGCCTTTCAAAATGGTTCTGACTACAGCAGAACAGTGTGTTGGAGTCCTGTATGTCCTGTTTACACCATCAGCTTCTTATGCTGTCTCATCTCACCGTGCCTTCCCTGCCTCCCTCAGCTCCCAAGTGGTCTGCCCGGCTCTTTTTATGCTGCACTGCTACAAGGGCTCAGCACTGGGATGGGCAAGAGGCAGTGTTACCGTGGGTCTCACAGCAGGATACTGCTTGGGTGTATGTGCTGACTGGCCTGCTGGCAAAAAGCAGCACCTTTCACTGTGAGACCCTCTGAGATGCTGCCAAATGGGCTTTTCCAACTGGCATTTATTTTGAGATATGGAAATGAAAAGATTGTTAAAGCAGCTGAAATGACTTTGAGGTTGATTATGTGAAATTGTAAATGTCCACTGTTCTGGGGATTACACAGTTTATAATCTTCCTGTAGCAACAACATAATATTGTGTCTCCAGCAGAGCAGCCATGGAGGGTCTGGAGTGTTTAGTACAGATGGAATAAAATTTGTGCTGTTTTCAAGAGCTGCTTAATTTGCACTTAGGCTGCTCTCTGACCTTCTCGCACACTGAAATGTGTCTTCTTCACTGCAGCTATCCTTGTGAATAACATAGCCTGCTACATATGGCAGGGCTTTCTTTCCCATCTGACTGCATGCTATGAGACTCATGAAAATGAGCTTACTGGATCAGCAGAACAGGCTGTTTGTAGTTTTGCAGGAAAACTCTAACTGAACCATAAAGTCTCAGTTAATCATTTTTCTTGCTGCTATTGTTCGTTTGTGTTTTTTCCACTGCTGCTGACAGTGTGCTTACCACAGCTACCTCTGCCCTCTCCCACAGGGATACTGTTGTTTCTAATGCTTCTATTTAAAAACAAAGTTTTCTAAGGAAGAAGATGAAGTTTTTCTAACTTCCCTTTCATGTTTCTTGTTGTACGCTTTTCCTCTCTTTTCAAGACATCAGCAGACCTCAGAAGCAGCCCTTCTGGACCTGGAGGTCACGTGAAAAGAGTACAAAGACAACCCCTAGTGCTCCCCCAGCCTCCTTGCACCACCCAGGCCAAGGCGCTGTCTTTCCTCACAAGCCATCCCAGGGTCAGTGGGGTGTTAGGAAACCAGAAGTTTTGGTTTTAATTGACATGCAGCCCTTGAAGTCAGGGTGGCTGCTCAGAGTGCATTGCACTCAGACAGCAAAAGCCTTACAGGAATTCACTTTGATCAGAACAAGGGTCTGGATTAAAATAAGTTTCATTTGCTGTGTCTGTGGCCTTCTGCTCTTCATACAACAACAGCAGAACAAGAAATCATCCCTTTGAACTGTGTTACTTTGTGTGAAAGGAACATTCTATCCAGGCCTTAGGTTTCCTTACTGTGTCTGCAGTGAGGGTTTCAGGACCACCTCTGCAGCATGCCTCGTGTGCCCTCTAGCTGCTGCAGCCTGTCTGGAGAGCTGAAATATCTCAGTTTTACATAAACCTCGCTTGCTGCATTTTGGATTTGGAGCCAGCAGGCAGGTTTTGAAAACAAATTCTTGGACAATTGCAGTTAAAGGTGCAGTATAGGGCAAGTGGCTGATTGCAGTCACTGCTGCCTTGTCTTCACTGCTACTGCTGTGATGATCCAATACAAAAAAGCTTGTGCTTGCTGCTTAGGCAGGGAATTTGTTGCTTTAAAAGGTATGTGCTTAGAGTTTGCGTGTTCAGCTGAAGCAGGGGGGAGCAATACGTCAGCTGTGACACATCATATGAAATATAGAGATATGAGGGGTTAGAAATGCTCTGTGTGGAAGGGAGCAACCGATTAGGGGTTTGGGGCTCAGGTTTTTTGTTTCTCTGTGGACAGCAAACATCTACCAGCCTGCAGGCACTGTTAGCTGAGGAGCTGCTGGCTCTGACTGCTTTGTGCTTTTGTCTGTCCCAAGGGAGATGCAGGGCACCAAAATACCACCGTAATCTCTCAGATAGAAGCACTGGACAGCCACATTGCTGTGACAGATACGAGTAGTCGCACCATAGGGTATTGCAGGACCAACGCATTTTGTTGTCTTTTTTTAATCAGTCTTTTTGTGTGATTCCTTTTCTTGAAGGTAAACATCCACGTGCTGTATTTGTTTGCCCTGCTCCAGGGCCATCTGCTCTCGCAGCCAGTACTGTATCTGTGCAGTTCATCCGGACAGGGCATCGATGCAGTCTGTGAGGATGGGAGTGAACCCTCGCTGCTACTTCTGATTGTAGAGCTGCAGTCTCTCCCATCTCAGTTGCCCTTTCACACTTGTGAAAGTTCTGTCCAGAACTGGGACACTGACACCAAATGGACTTTGGAATAGCATGTGCACCGTGGAGCAAAGAGATGAAATGCCCGTTGGGGTGACTAAATCTGCTAGCCTCTCCTGTTACAAAGCAAGGTAAATGTCTGATTCTCCAAATGCTGAAAAACCCAGATTTGGAGCATGCTGAGACAGCAGTGAGAATATGAACCCTGCTACCTACAGATCTGGCTTTGTCCTTTCTGCACCTAAGTATAACAGTGGTAGTGGATATGCCCTAATGTGAAAGCAGGGTCCTCACCTGTGTGCCCTGTTGTTTCACTCCAGCTGGGCTGGAAAACCTCTTATCATAGGGCAAGAAAGCCTTAATTTGAAGCATTTCCAGAGAGCAACGCTGGACCTTGTGTAAGTGGACTAAAATCTGTATGATTTTAAAGTTATATTCCCTCTACTGAAGAAGAGGGACTTTCCTTCTGTGCTAAACCACTAATCTGGTGTGCTGATGGAGTAATTCCTTTCTGTAGCACCCTACAAAGGAAGTTCCTTTATCTATCATTTTGTGTGTTCTATTGTTTGTTTTCTGTGTACCTGATAACCGAATTGATGAAATTTGTGTGAAGAATCTATCCCAGTTATTTTTAATTGCAACATTACCTGCTTTGTTTCGGCTTATTTCATAGGACTGAATTTATATCTGAAGGAGTTACAATAGAGTGTGTTGGTCTTAACAGCATCTGTTTCATCTTTATTTCAAAGTTTGGATGGATCCTTGCTCATATGCTTACCAAAATGTTTGTGCAGGTGTTGTATAAATGTATATCTATAATATGCATATGCTGTGGGCCACCTCAGAATGTTTTACTGCTGCTGGCAGACAGAGAGGACAGCAGGCAATATGAATATTTGCAAATTTGCTTTGGAAAAGCTGCTGAAAACTAAATATCAAATGCATGGTGTATGGGCTTTCAGGAAGCTGTGCCATTGTGTGTTAGGTGCCATGGAGACATCTCTTGATGGTAATACACCGGTGAACTTTTGCAATATGAGCCTGGAGGGAAGTGTTGGCCACAAAGAATTCTCCTCTGCTAGGAGTTAACTTCTACCTAGGACACACTCGGGGCGAAACTGCTGATGAAGATGATACTTAGCAATTATGCTGTGATAAGTTGATTACAGAGGAACAGCCCAATGGATGAAGCTTGTCTTGGCTGCACAGCACAGATTTATAATGGGAAGAAAGGCGATGGTATCTTCTGAGCAGCACAGCTGAAATACTGCTATTCTCCTGCTGGCTAATATGGGAGCAAGTGCCTCCCTTTCAGTTTGTGTAAGTGAACTTACATCTGGTTTTGTGAGTCTCTCTCATGTCTTTTCTTGTTTTCTGAAAAAGATGCTCTTCTTTTCTCAACCCAGCTGTTGTATCCAAAGAGGGAGGAATTTGGAGTAAAATATCATCAATATTTTTAAAATATAGACTTTAACACCTCACACCTTATACAGAAAAAAAAAGTGTAAAGTATGTTAATTTGCCTATTCTTTTTCATCTCATTATTTTTGTAGTAATCATTAACTCTTTAGCATTAATATCATGTTCTAACCTTGCTTATTATGTACTGAAAGAGCAGAATAAGGTTTAGTTTTTGCAGCGTTTGTGTGCATTTGCCATGGCAACAGAGCTGAACAGAGCCAAGTCAACAGTGCCACAAGCCAGAACTTGAAGGTGTGCATTTTATAAGCTGCTTTTTCTGTAGCAATTCAGTCTTTCCTTTTTCCTTTTGTCAACATAGTAATAAGAACATTTAAGAAGGTGCTGGGACGGCACTATTAAAAAAAGTAGACCCCCCTTTAAAATGAAATGTGGGTGCTTGTTTGAATCTTCCTGATGCAGAACTGATACCAGCATGTAAGTCTAGATGTTTTGGGTCTAGAATTCTGCTTTCACTGTGCTGTGTAAAACATTGAATAAATGAGTCCTTTCCTGTGTGATTAAGCATAGCCCGTATGACAGAAAAATGAGAGCAAGATGCAGCTTAGTGGATAATGTCACATCCTGCCAAGGATCATCAAGTTCCAACCCCCCCATCACAGGCAGGACCACCGACCTCCACATTTAATACTAGACCAGGCTGCCCAGGTCCCCATCCAACCTGGCCTTGAACACCTCTATGTACTTCATAAGGCAAAATGCAGGGAGGTGGGAATGAGGAGGGAAGGAGAGTAAGGGAGTGGGGGCATTTTCCCCTTTACTAGGGCTGATACTGGTTCATTCCTGCTTGTATTTGTTCTGTGAAATTCAGAGATCAGACTGCAGACAGAGAATTGTGCAGACAGCAGGTGTCTGTGGTGAACTGTGGGTTTGGTTGGGTACTGCCACAAAAACCGTGTGCTTTCTCCTCAGGTGTGTGTGGCTGAGAGTGTGTTAGCATGTGTGCTGAGAATATGGGTTTCCATTAGCTAGAGTTTCTGCAAAGTTGCATGTTTGGATTTGATATACTGAATATAGGGGTTAAGTTTGCATTGCTTAGGAGCAAGAGAACAGGAGGGAGTGGAACAGCTGGTGCTTGAGGCTCCTGGCTTTGTGTGTTTTGGTAGCTGAGGTAATGCTGCGTCTGCATTACACAGGAACCCAGTTTCCAAAGCAGAAGATTTGATTGCCAGGGAAGCTGGTGTGGTCATGGCAATGCTCAGGAGTGTTCTCATGAAACAGCTGACATAAATAACATGTGTCACCTTCAGGGCTTCAGGTTAAGCTTGTGACTTGTGGCCACCTGGATTTGAATACAGAAGCGATGGGAGGCTCGTGGAGCTCAGAACAGCTGCTGCTGTGCCATGCAGCTCTTCTTATCAGCTGGTTGTGGTGAAGGCCCTGCTGCTAGGACCTCCCAGGAGACCCATAGCTACTGCTCATAGCCCTCTGTGTTTTAAGCCTCCTTGGCTGGACCTCTTGCTGAGCTGTAGCGTTAGGTTGTGTCTATGTGTGGTTATAGGCATGTCTTGGTGTGAAAACCACAGCAAGCATTAGCTGAACGTCTGGCTCCATGGGGCTGAGCAGCTCCATGCTGCTGCTCTCCAGGGCTCCTCAAACACCATCTGTATCTGGATTTTTATGGTTAAAGTGTTTATGGGAAGCTCTGCCAGAGGTAAGATGGTCCAGTTTTGGAAATAGTAGATCTGTTACCTGCATTTGAAAACACGAGAGCTAATTAAAAACCCCCATCAAATTAACAAAGTCTTCAAGCTGTGAGCTGCTGTGAGAGCAGGCTACTTTTGTGAGCTATAAAATAGGCCTTTAGGTAGATAAAACTGTTTTCAAACACCTGGGGTCTGTTACCCTGTGGTTCCACCAGTGCTGCTGGGTGGCTCAGCTGTGCCCTGTGGGCAGGGCCACCGGAACCTCCTGGGACCTCCCAGTCGTTTTTTATATTGCAGCTAGCAGTGTAAAGAAAGGAAAGTGAACAAACTGGCATGTAGCAGTGGGAACCCTTTACCTGGGTGGTGCTGTGGCTGCTGCTTTAATTCCCATGATTTGTATTTTTATTCCCTCCCCACTTCCATCTTGATGAATCAGCTGGGTGAGCTGATAAAGCTGTGCCCTGAACTTCTCAGCCTTCTTCCTTGCTGCAAGGGCTTCCTGAGGAACTGGTTCAGCAGCACCTCCCTGTCCTAAACACAGAGAAAAGGGAAAAAAAACCACAAGTTCAAGGTGACGGGGCTGAGACTGTGCCAAGTGAAAGGCCAGGCTTTGTAATCACACACCTTGTGTTCTGAAGGTCTGGGAGGCTGTTAATGTCTGACTTTTGGATATGAGCTGGACAGGACCCATCTCAGCTCTAAAGAAGGAAGATATTAACAATCTAGAATGTTAGGAATGTGCAGTGGAGGTAAAACTTGTGCAAAGAGCCTCTACTGTGAGCTGGTGCAGTGTCACCTTGAGCACTGTGTGCTGCAGTGTCAGAGGGATATGAGACTATTAGAAAGCCTCCAAAGGAGGGCTGTGAAGATTAAGGATCTGTAAGGCAAGATGTGTCTTCACAACAAGCAACTCAGTCTGTCATTTTGTTCAGCCCAGGGAATAGGAGCTGAGGGAAGAAATCATGGCAGCTGCTGTTCCTCAAAGGGAGCAGAGAGGTAGCACTGAACTCTTCCCCCTTGTGACAGCAACAAGACCTGAGGTGAGGGAATGGCATGGAGCTGGGTCAGAAGAGAGGAAGGTTGAGTATCAGGGAGAAGTTTTACATAAGAGGGTGGTGTGCATGGGAAAGGATTCCAGACGTGATCAGGGTCCCAGGCTGCCAGTGATCATCAGAGATCAAGGGACTTTTGGATGATGCCCTCAGAAATGGAGCTTGATTTCAGATGGTCCTTTTTGGGGCCCCAGAGTTGGACTCAATGAGCCTTGTGGGTCCCTTCCAGCTCTGGATATTTTATGATTCTAATGAGCAAAATGAATGTAACTAAAATGTTAGACTCTTCAACCTTAAATTGGTGAAAATCAACTACTACTTCTATCTTGCCTGTTTTTATTCCCCAGAGATCATTATCTTCTATTCAAGTCAGGCACATGACAAGTAAAGTCTCACCAGATCCACAGTTCAGCAGAGAAAGAAGAACATTTGGTGTTCCTCTAGAAGTTCTCACAAAGAATGCAACACAGTGTGGAGTCCCCTTTCTTGTCACACAGATGGTGGAGTATCTGGAAGTATTTGGTAAGTTCACATTTTGCTTTCTCTGCTCTCTGAAAACTGTTGTTTTTTCTATAAACTGTACATTTAAGCTGTAAATGCTCAGCATTTTTGCCATCTGTTTTTATTATTGTGCTTTTTTAGAAGAACTTTTTAAGGTGCAGAACACACCACACAGGTATGATATACAACTATTGCATACTGCTTCATATTTCTTCTTGAGCAGGTCTGCAGCGTGTTGGTATATTTCGAATCAGTGGCTCAGTGAATAAAATCAAGGAGCTGAAGCAGAAGTACAATCAGGGAGAAAAAGTAGACCTCATTAATCATGGAGATGTTGATTCTGTGGCCAGCCTTCTGAAACTGTTTCTAAATGAGCTGCCAGTGGCTGTTCTTCCAGACAACATCTGTACTGGCATGCTAAAAACTTTCCAAGGTACAGAGCAGTCACTTCTAAACTTCCTTCTCTGAAAAGCTCAGTGCATTACTACTTGATGAGATGCCATTTTTAAATCTAATCACCATAACATTACATTTATATTTCTACTGCCTTGCATCTCTCTTTCCAAAGCCAAATCTTCTTTATTTCACGTTTCCTTGAGCAGCAGCCTTTTATTCCACATTCTGATTTAGTATTTTTTACCAGTTTTCTTACTGTCTTCCTAGCAGCAGCGAGTGGCACAGAATGGTGTGAAGTATTTCAATTGCAAAGCCAGAAGGAGTTGCTTACAGCAGTGCTATCTAGTTCCCTTTTCACATTGATAGTTCTTAATAGTGTACAATCAAATACAACTCCACCATGGATGGTAGCTAATGCTTTCAGGCAATTACAGCAAGTGCTTCCCAGTGACAACTAATTCAAGTGTTTGCATATAAATAAGTGGGTTTTGTGGGTTTTACTGCAGGTTGCTCTTGTTCAAACTTCATCTGCTGAATTCCAAGTTATGTAAATGCTTATAGAAAAGAAAACAAACAAGAACCCAACTAACAATGATGACAAAAAAAAGAACACAGAAAATCACTTTCATCGACTCTAAAAGGCTGTGCTGAAAGACCTTTGATTTCTACAAATTCTTGCAGTCACCTTGCTTTGACTAGCGTGAATAATCTTGCTGTTCTTTCTTTGCTCCTCCTCCATTCCAACCTCTTTTCATTAATGTGCTGGGCAACATTGGTCTTAATCTTTATGGAACGTGTTTTCTAGGGTTAGAGTTTCCCTAAAGAATGTGATTTGCTGTTCACAATATTAAAGCTACACAGATGCATCCTGGAGATCTGTGGCAAATTTGAGCATCAGCTACAAGTTACTGAGCAGCATCACCATTTCAGTTCTAATAACCAGGAGACTTTATCACACTAATTCTGAACTGCTGATCAAACAGAGATGATTTTGCCTTGTAACACTGCTTTGAAGAATGAGAATCAAAGAAACGCTAAGCATCCACAACTTAGTTTTTTTAGCATCTCTTGTGTAACTGCAGTTGTGTTTTTATAGAGCAAAAATGTTTTGAGATGGAGAGCTACAAATTAGTCAGGAAACTCAGCTGATTTGGGGCTGAGGGGGTACAGTTTCTTACACCTCTTAATGAGAGGCAGATGTGTAAGATCTCTGAGGAAAAATCACGGCCAATAATCTTATACTGTCCTTAAAGGTAGCCTTAAGGGTTCACATATGTGATTACTGCCTGTTACCAGCAAATATATATTTCAGTGTCTCCGATGAGGTTGTTGTTACCAGGAATATCTCTGTAATAATTTCTTTTTTTAATACAGAGCACAGAATTGACACAACAGAATGCATAAAGAATCTGAGACAGTTAATTAGCTGCCTTCCCAAAGCACATCAAAACCTTCTCCAGTTCCTGTCTGCCTTCCTGTTAAAGGTAGCAACGTACAGCGCAGTGAATTGCATGACTCTGGAAAATTTGGCCATTGTGTTTGGACCTGCTCTTTTCAAGTGAGTACTCTGTGTCTATTCACCCATTTTAAACAGTGCTACGTGATCACACTAGAAAATGAAGCTTTTTGTATTAATCTTATCTCTAATAGTAAGTGTAGCACTTTGAAAGTTAAACATCTATGCAGAATATTATGGGCTAGCGTAACATCAGCAAAGGGAGCCTCTCCAAGATGCAACAGTCATTCGTTGTATCCTTTGTGGAGAGGGATATATTGGTGCCACTAAAATTCACCTTGATACCTGAACAGCAGGCAGCTCTGCTTGCAAGCAGTAGGCGCTGAAGCTGCGTTTGGAATGGTAGAGGCCAGACACTTAATTGGATGCTAAAAAAGAAGGGTAGGAGAGCATATGTCAGGCCAGTCAAGGTGGTGAGAAGCAGCAGCCTGGAATGGTCTGGCAGTGCTGGGTTTTCCAGAGAAATGGAAATCTCAGCACTTCATCCCATCCTTCACGTTGATGAAGAAAAGTGATGAAGTGTTTATACTTGTCTCAAAGTTTGTACACCTTTGTTTCAGTGGATCAGTGTCTGTTTCTCTGCTCTGTGAGCTTATGAACTGTGTAACAGTTTATAGCCCTTGAAGGTGACATTAATAAAAGGAACTTTTAAAAAACAGGTGGAGAGATTTAGCTAGTAGAGTGCACTTTGACAGGGCTTATAGTATTCACTCTTATGAGAGTAGGCTTCACCATGGAGGATATTCAACTGTGGAACAAAGCAGCTGTACAACAAAACCCCTTAAGACCTGTGTACTGAAAATAGTTAATAAGCGTAGGCAAATGAGATTTGCTCCCAGTGTCTGGGTTAGTTGCATGACACTTATAATAGGTAAAACAAGGTTGATGCTAAAAAACCTTCATCAAAAATCCAGACCTCACTCCCATGCTAACTCAGCAAGGGAGTGACTGACTGTCACACTTGTGTTTTAAGGCATCTTTACCATCCCATTGAGCTTATGTGCATGTACACACAATAATGGCTTATTACTCTTTTCCCAAATTCTTTGGATGTATGCCCACAGATTTCTGTATCTCTGCAGAAGAAGCAAGCAGGTTCTCTTTTTAACTGATGAGCTCATCCAGTTTCTAAGCATCCTAGTCTGTTCTGGGAGTTCCTCAAGCTGGTTCCAAGTATGTTTGGTTTTTTTAAAGTTCACTTAGTGCTAAACTAAATGTTTGTGGCAGTGATCTGTGTGAGAAGCCTTAGAAATGATCAGCTTCTAGCTTTCCTGCCAGGGTGATTTGTCAAGACAGCACAGCTACTGTAAATAGAAGTATATCTGCCGAATGGATGTGAATGTTAATGCTTTTTATAGTCATTCTGATCTCACCAGCTCTGGGAGAGGGAAACCAGTAGGTCATTTTCTTTTTTGTGAAGTGTGTAACTGGTGCTGTCCTTGAAAACTGCCTTCTAGAATTATGAAAAATTACCTTTCTGGTAATTGGGTGGGGAGGAGAGTCTTGCAACTGGCATTTTCCTTCAGTAAGATTGCTGTACTGCTTCCCACTGAGTGGCCCGAGGCCTCCAAGATTCAGAATAAACTGCTGTGTTTCCCTGTACAAGATGAATTTCTAGGTAGTCAAGCGTGGTACAGGGAATAAAGCCATACATTTCCATTATGTCTCTCAGAGCAAGACTTTGCACAATTAGCTGCAACATCTTTAAACATTTGGCACCCAGGATTAACAGGAAAGCAAGACACATTGGGTACTCCTTGCCATAGTCTGAATATAGTTTTGCTTCAGAACATAACGGGTCATAGAAAATACAATTTTAAATCTAATCTACAGAAATGTATACCCCATGCTATTGTTGGAAATAACTTTCTGCATGAATGTTAACTACAGTTTTGACATTAATTCGTTTCATGTGTTAACTGTTCTTCACACATATTGGTACTCTGCATTTCTGGTACAATTACGTCTTCCTGCTTTTACTTTGGATTGTTTATTAAACCATTCTGCTTTAATTTTTATTCTGTTGATATTCAAACATAAATTCAATCTATGATTATTATTGGTCTCAATATGTTGACAATTTTATTGTGGAGACCTGTCGCATCCATTGATCACTGTAGCAATTGGACAGATCGGTATGATAGGGGGACTAGTATGATAGAAAAGTGCTATAAGGAAAGGGAAAACAATTGTTTACCCCTATCAGAAGAGTCCAGATCTGCAGGGGAAAGCTCACCGAGGAGGGATCTTCAGGAGCAAACCCTTCCCCACTGACAGTCAGACCTTATATGAAGTCTAAGAGAGGTGCAGCCAGGCTCCTCCCATTCCAGTAATGCAACTGAATTACCTTTACCTGTGCTCTCAGGGTAGACTGACTCCTTTCCCTAAGTACTCAATCAGTGTTTCAGGCCAGGACTCAACAGATATAATATGCTTCGCTAAGGTGACAGAGTTTGGTATTTCAGTAGTTGGACCATGGAGCAGTTGTGGACGTTGGGACACAAAATTAGAACATAAACCTTGTTGCTAATTATGCCTTACTAACCTAAACTGTGTATACTGAACAGTTATTAAGTATGTTAATCTCGACATAGAAATTATATGCCTTAGCACAGGCGTTACATCAGAAGACTAGTTACAGGATCGCAGAGAACTTATTACCTTCAATTTTAAATGCTAAAAAAAATCACCATATGAAAAACGGGTATTAAATGTCACTTCTCTGTTTTTAATCTGTTGCAACCCTTTACCTTAAACCTGCTTATTTTGAATATTTGACTGAAAATATCTTCATACTGGAATTATTCTGTTACTATATTAGTGGCACGTATATTTTCTTTGCTGGGACCCACTGGAGAATTCTTATTGCTCATACTCTGAACTATTCATTTCTATTGCTATTCATGCTTGTTGTGAGCTGTTTCACACCCTGTTTGCCTGCACAAGTGCTGAGAGAACACTGCTTTTCTTTTATCAGAGATTTGACCTATGTTGCTTAGATTTTTGTGTGCACTTTGCTATGCCTTGTCTTGGTAAAGAGATTTCTGCTAACTGCAGTTAGCAGTCCTTGGATGCATGTGTAAGGGTGCTAGCCAACTATCTGTTTGCATCTACTCACTTTGACTCATTCTTTCTGTAAATTTACAGCAGGTCTTACATATAAGCTTCTGCCAGCAAGGAACCTTGGCAGGTCTCCTGAACAAAACCAAGGCAAAGCGTGTATGTATTTTCTAGCTTGTGCTTTGTGGCAAAGCAACTTTGAAAGGCTTAGGTTTTCTCAAGGAAAACATTAGTTGATTCCTGACGATCAAGTTCTATTTCTTATTTTTAGTGGTTTTTTTGTGTGTTTGATCTGTACTACAAAAGAGTTTTTGAGGCGAAGTGCAGAATGTACTTCAGTAGCTATGCCCTTCCTAGGAGCATATTCCTGGCCAGTGTGGTGTGAATGCAGCTTCTTTATTGTCAGCCTGATGATTGGTTTCTGCTAGAAGCAGAAGTGTCTGAAGAGGCAGGAAGTGCTTGTTTTGCAGAACTAATTGAAACTGAATGTGGAATGTGGCTGCAGAGAAAACTAAAAATGTTCTTTCTATATTTGGAATCCTCGTGTGTTGCCACCTGTGAATATCTGCAGATGTCTGATATTTGGAGTCAGCTGTAGTGTCACATTCTGAGTATAGCTTTGGTTTGTCTGATGCTGACTTGAGAATGGAGCACTCAGAAGTACTATGTGAACGTGAGCCCCACTAAATATGGAGAGAGCTGTTTGTCTTTGGATGGCTTGTGTATTCCATGCTAATGGAGAAAAGAGTTTGGCTGGGGCTCCTGTGTGCTCTGCTAACCAGTCTTAAAAAGACTTTTCTTTTTGTTTTGCTTTGTCATGTGAGAAATGGACAAGTTTTGAGAAAAAGAGGAATTCAAGAGGGAGAATTGTTAGCCAGTCCTGAAGAAAGAAGTGATGATGAGGCAGTTTGTCCAGTACATCTAAGTTATACCTGCCTGTAACTCTGCTTAATACATTTTCCTTTAAAAGGAGCCCAAGCTCTTACAGAAACAACTGTAGGTTTACAAAAAGAAAACGTGAATGAAAATGCTTGAACTGGACCCTGTGCGTATATTTGTACTTCAAAATTGCGAATGAATAACAAAGGTACTAATCTGGGAAGACTGGTGTGTGTATTTCTCTTCTTTAGTCTCCATAGTTTATGCATATCTTGTTTAAGTATTAATATCATGATGTGTAGAACTGAGTTGATGCAGCATAAATAGGGAAGTTGGATTGGGCAACAAATTTATATGTAAATGTCCCCCAGGCCTCCAGATAGCTCACTATGGGAATACGCAGCCCCTTAAGGGAATGAGATTACAGTGCCACATAATGAATCCCCAGATTTAAATTAAATGATTCCAGTTTAGTTTACTTTCATGGATAGAACAAGTTAAACTACTGCTTATTTAATAATAACTAAAAATCTGTATGGACAATCTGTTATTGGGAGCACCTGGAAATTCTGCTACATGTGACCAAAGTCTATGAAATTACAATTTATTCTATCGAAACACTATGTTAGAATTTTTATTATTTCCCTCCCCTCCCTCCCCCACACACAGGCTGTTCTTTTAATATTTCAGCCATTAAAATTCACCTTCAGAAGCTGAAACAGCAAAACAGCTCTTTCAGCCCTTGTGCCTTTGAGTAGTGGCAGATTTTTGTGGCTTCTTTTTTTGTCCTCTTCATCCTTGATTTTATGAACTTCACAGCTGAGAAACTGTCAGGCTCTAGCTATCTCACTGTGCTGCGTCAAAGATTTGATGTGATGTGAGTAGCTGTAGCACACTGAGACTCCATCACTGTGAACTTTGTGACCCCCACCAGATGAAGATGACTCCTGTCCCAACAATCATGCTATTAGGGAGGGGTCTGGAACACTTGTTTTATCCAGTTATCAAACAGGCTGCGTTCTGAATTGTTCGGGGTATTAGGGGTGCTCCCTGCGTGACTTATCATTAGACCCTGATCTCAGAGCTCTGAAACTTTATCTATCTGTTCTTCCCTTAGGATTCCTGTCAGTCCGTTGGCTTGTGAAGAACAAAGGCTTTACAATGGCCTCCTGCTGTATTTGCTTCAGCACTATGAGATGCTTTTTGTCGATGGAAACCCTTGTTTCTCAGCAAGACAAGCAGATGGCCTCCAGGTAAGAAAGTTACATGAACTGATTCAGCAAGGAATCAGAAGTGCTTCACTGAGTTGTAAGCTACAAGTGGAAATAAATTACTTTATTATATTATATATACATATTATATATATATACATATATATACAAAAATATATACATATTATTTATATGTAGTTTAAGTACTGACCACAGCTACTTGCCGGTACTATAAGTGTTCAGCATATGCATACGATAGAGGGGAAATAGAAGTTAAAATTCTGATTTTTGAACAAAAATGCAGTTGTAATAGTATAAGAACAGAGTCAAGAATAGAGTTCTAACTTTTTCCATGTTAAATATCTCAATGCAGAACTTCATTAGATCAAAGCCACTGATTTTTTTTCTTTACTGAAACACTTTATATTGTGTTGCTGTATGTTGGTGATTCAGGGGAGCAAATACAGAAGGGTGAAAGCCCTTTCATCTTTCCATATGTTGCTGAATTTGTCTCAGATTCTCTTTGGGTGACATGTTCTTCTTTAAAAGAATGCACTTGGATTTCTTGTTAGCTTCATTGATCAAAAATCTCCTGGTCGAAGAACCTTGATAGACTAATGTTGCTTTAGGGGGAAGGTCAATATAAGTTTTGTTTTCAGTTTGTGATGTCATGTATCATTGCTGCTTAATTAGAAATTGTTTTTTATTAGGAAATGACTTGAGGGGCATGTGGTAGTAAGGCCCGCAGTCTCAGACTACATCATGAAGTTACCACTCATCCTTGCAGGTCACGCCTAGATGATTAGCAGGATAACAGATCGTGTTGAGCATTACTGAATAGATTTAAATTGTATGTAATTGAAGCTCATGACTCTCATGTTTTTGACTCCTTTCTTTTTGGCTTCTTTCTTAATTGTGTTAAGGAAAAATCGGCAGACTTCTATAATGCTAAGTCATGATTCATATGCAGAGCATGTTCTATATCTGCAAGGAGAATACTGGGACTGTTGTTCTTCATGGAAAACCTCTCCATATTTAAAAACAAAAAAAAACCCTGAAAAATTCTGTATAATCATAAGTACAGAGAACAGAAGACACCAATGTAAGGATGTTTATGAAATGATTCCAAATCTAAAACTCCAGTCAATTCACGCAGACAGCATCAAAGCACACACTTCTACTTTTCATTGTACTCTCCTATGTGAACTCTCCTTTGAGAATCCCTGAAACACGTACTCAGATGAGTGTGCAAGACCATCCAACTGTATCTGCTTCTGCTCACAGTAACTATGTATTCTTACAGTAGCAAGAGGAAATTGGAAAGGTATTGGAAAAGCCAAGAGACTTGGCATTCTATTTCAGTGACTTTGTTTTAGAAGGAACTTCACTCCCTGTATTTCTGCAAAATGTCACAGTCTGTCTGGGCTTGTGGTGATGTGGGAAAGAATTTTTCTGGAAAAATCCTTTCAAGTTCTTTAATAAAAGGCCAGATGAAGCATAGCCGTGAGGTACTCCTGCTCTGAGGTAAGCTTATGAAAGAAATCCCATCTGTGGTGAGGAGGGAATTCAGAATTCTGTGGTTGATCTTGTTTTTGTAATTTCTGGCAGGAAATCCAGCATATTGGATAGGTACCCTCCATCTTTCATAATATAACAATTGCTGAAAGTCCACTAAACGAGAAACATCAAAGTTAGGTTTACAAAGTAAACATATTCAACGTGCATGAACCAGTTCCAGCAAAGCAAGCAAAAAGTGAAATGGCAAATGTGGCTCAGATCCCTTGTTGCTTCCTGGAAATGAAACTTGCTTTTATTGGCTGTTTCTCTTGAAGTAACTTGAAGGAATTACACTGGTGTTTGCATTTTCAGCTATTTGATGTGAGGGATCTTTTTATTGTTGCTGGAGTGTGCTTTTTGTAGAAGATTACACCATAGAAGCTAATTAAATTATAAATCAAACCTTGCTAGTAGTGATTTGTCATGCTCTTTGTCGTCATCGTTTCCAAATCTTATGTTCTGGATTAAGAAATGACTGGACTTTTATTTTATTTTTCATCAAGTTCTAGAGTGCTTTTTCATATCTCTGTACTGAAGCATGATAGATAAATCCTTCCTGAACTAAGCAAACAGAAGCACAACTTTTGGGGTGTGTGCATACCAGTGCATCCTTTCCTTCAGTCAGTTAGAAGAAAATCTAACGCCCTGAGGAAATAACTCTCATTTCTTGTTTTCTCTTCTTCCCATGCCCTTTACATATGCTTCTCTTTTTATCAGCAAGGCTGCAGAGACTCTGTAGTTATTCTCTGCAATAGTGAAGCCCTACTGAAAAGGGAAAGGGACTGCAGAGCCAGTGGCTGGGAGAGGGGAGCTAAACACTATTCCAGCCCTTCAGAAAGACCACAGACACCTCAGAATGGATTTCTGAAACTGTACAGTGTGGTTTGAGTTGGTTGGCCTACTGCACCTAAATATTTTATGGAGACTTCATCTATTTGAATTATGGTTTTATTGAGATGGCTCTTTGTAGCTTAGGGAGTTTTGTTAGTATCAGAATTTCAGCATTCTTCAAAGAGGGGAGTGAATGTTTTCACATCAACCGATTTGTTTAAAAAAGAAAGAAAGAAATAACTGGTGCTTCATTTTCATTTGAAGTTGCCATAAAAAAGGATTTGCAGTCTGATGAATGGACTGTTCTCAATTTCATGGACAGCTGATGTAAATGATGTTTTCCTTTGCTAATCTCATGATAATGCTTTTGAAATTAGTTGAAACCTTTCAAAAAAGAAGCAAACGTGATCTTATGATACAGTAAACTCAGGCTTCCAGGTTAGACTAAAGGGTCCAGTCAGTGTAATGTTTCATGGATAGACTCTCATAGTTCTGATTCATATTTGTGGGTTTAGCATTTTTTCCTAACTTTAGATTGGTACAGACCCTGATTATTTTCTTTCACATACCTTTGCTTTGCAAAGATAAATTTTAGTTGAGTTTAGATGTGAGCATAGTGAGTCCTGCGTGTAGCATTTGAACTGCCAAGGGATTTGTCGGTGCTTCTGTAGGCTTTGCTGTTATGTTATGGAAAGGTTTCTTTGTTTCTTTGTATTACTTCCCATTACACACACACACACACACACACACACACAAAAAAAAACAACAAAAAAACAAAAAAAACCCCTATTTTTTCCTGACCTTTGTAAATTCTGTAAAAGCATGGGCTCATTAAACAGTAAGTTCTAAGTTTGTGTTTGGGAGCCATCCAAACCAGAAGATTGGATTAAAAATGCTGCACATTGAGAATCAGAGCTGGACTTGGACCTCCACAAAGATTATGGGTAATGTATTGTGAAAATGTATTTTTTTTCTTCTTCTTCTGGATAAACAGAGAAGAATATTTTACTGATTGCAGGCATAAGGATTTGATAAAGAGCACAGTATTAGGCAGTTGTGACTTAAAAAGCCTAATAAACTGGAGGTGGCTAGAATATTTGTTACTCATTCTAGGTCTTCAAAAGCAAAGCCTTTCCATTGATGGGTGAAGAGCAGAGGGGATATGGTGTGGTGATGTGTAATGTTGTTTCTGAGCTGTACCTGAGGTCTTCAGCAGGCCTGCCTTTATGCTGGAGGTCTGTAACTCTGAAATGACAATTGTGCCCAGTCTCTGTTTTTAGCAAATGACAAGATCCACTGATCCAGTGAATGTGATACATTTAATGTTTGCTCCAGCACTGTTAGGATTTTCTCCTGTCTTACTCTATGAGTGCTGTCACACTTAAATCCTTTCTATGACTCTGTGGATTTTGCCACTACCTCCTTGCTCCCTGTGACATCTAGACAATGTTACTTTTATTTTCCTTTGGCTGGTGAAAGTTGTGCTTGGAGAGAATAGGGGCGGCAGGAAGAGTGTTCTGTAAGTTTTGAAGCACGCTCTCAGCTGTGTTTTACTTCACAAAGTGACTTGAACATGAAGAGGGAACCTGGTTAAATTGATGTCCTACGATTCTTTAATGTGATGAATAATTCAGAAATAGTGCTTAAGTGATTGCACAAGCTGACGATGCTGATCAACATCAGCCATTCAGTGATGGCATAAAAAATGTGAGTGGGGAAAATCTTTCTAAAACTGATTGCTGATGGATGCCTTTACCAGATTGGAAAAGCACTGTGAGGTGATACTCTGTACAGAAACAAACTAAGCAGTAATGGAGACTCACCTTTGTTACTTCTCAGTCTGTGAATGCCTGTTTTCAGTTTTGCTGTGAATAGAGCAGCTTGAAAGCTCCTACCACAGCCAGACTCACAGGCCTTATGTTGATTACAGATTGAGGAGTGTTATTTGCAATTCACAAAGGGGAGAAATATCTGATGTGTATAGAGTGGCAGGTGGTTGTGTTGCTTATTAAGGCCAGCTACAACAGAGGGGAGAGAGACATAATTAATCTAGTGTGCATGTTAGGATAACACCAAGTTCTACCTTCAGAGGATCTACGTGGCTTTCTTCTGACGTTTTTTACACCTAAGTGGAAGACTCGTGGCTCTGAGATCCGTCTCAAGTTTGCAGCAACATTCTCTTCCACTTGGTGTCAGCATTGTTCTCCCTGGCTCCTGAGCTGTATTTGATTTGAACATAACCCTCTAACATGTTCTGAGCACCTATCTTAAAAGTAAGTATTAAATTTCTATTTTTAGAACATATCAGCAGACCATCCTGTTCTTTCCTCAGATAATTACCAATGTTAGAGAAGCATGAAGGAAGGGTATGAACTCACCTCCAAACCACTGTGAAACACAACCCTTTTTCATTTTATGTTCACATCGCCTTCTTTAACTCAGCAATACCACCGTTAAGTCTGTTATTGCTTTTGTGATCATTTTCTTTGGTGAACACGAGCAACTTGATTTGTTCCATATAGGCTGATGATTGGGGTGCTTTGGGAAAACATCCAGAGTGAAGTCTTTGATAGGAAACTCCTCCCTTGGGAAATTAAAAGTATTCTTATTGAAAGACTTGTGATATGCAAGCATCAAAACATTTCACTCTTTTACTTGTCTTTCTTTTTTTTCTTCTATTATTATAGCCACTGACATTTCTTTAATACTCTTCATGGCTTTTCAGTGTATATTAGTTTAGGGTTTCAGAAAAGCAGGCAAGAAATATAGAATAAAAACCTTAAAATATTCGCTGTTAGGAAAGAAGGAAAAAGGTCCTGTTTTTCATTTTTCTGTAGTTTTCATAGGGAAATTGGGCTTTCTGCTATGCAGCAGTGAATTTAATAAGTGTTTTCTGATTGCAGTGGCTCCCTCCCATCCGCCCTGAATTTTTAGACCACTGTTTTCTTCTGTAATGAGTTCTTCGTCTACCCCAGCAAGTATGCAGACATGCTGTAGTACTTCACATCAGTTTGCCAGAAAAATATGCCAGCACTTATCACGGTTGCAAGAAGAAAAGCTTGGCTGAATCTTGCAAGTATATTAGTGTATTATAGCCTGGTGCAGTTTCACTCTCTCCGGGCTTATTTGGATTTTTGCTGTAGAGCAGTCTCTGCGGTATTTAATTTCTTTGCATCAAGTGAAAAAGGAAATGTGTATTCATGAGTCAGCATTGCTGTTAAATAGTTTCCAGAGCTATCAAACCGAATACTGGGGACCTTTTTATTTTGCTATGAAAAAGAAAAGGGGTGAAATGGTGAAATGTGCTTATAAAGAAGACACAAATGCAGCTGAGCTTAAAATATAAAAACACAGGTGAAATGTTTGGCTCAGATATGTGCTGTTTCTCAGGGGTTGAGGCTAGAAAAATTCAGTTTGAGTTGACTGGATTCACTGATAGATCTTCATTTTCTTGGAGAAAAAATGGAAAAGATGTATGGAAAAAGGTGAAAGGAAAAGAAAAAAAGGTGGGGACTAGCTGTACGAATGTTAGATAAAAATGAACGTTTCAGAAAGTTATGGTAAGAACAAACACATTACCTCCTTACATGCTATTTTGTTAGATGAATTTCTAGTCATTTCTGAGGCCTTTTTAAATTTAAACAAACATTACTGCAGTTTGCCTTTGCCCATGTGAGTTGGCTTGCATGGCAATGGCAGTTTAGATACTTGAAACCAAGGTTCTGTCAACAAGCTTTTTTCTGACCTGTGAATTTTCACCTTCCATCCCCTTAAATTTGATGTAGCTCTGTTCCTATGGGGCTTCAGTTAAGCATACCTTTCCTTACTGGATAGAGTCCTTAATACTGTATGCCTTACGCTGTTCTCACAAGTGGCAAGACTGTGCTGTGGGATGACTGTGTTAAAGGGTGCTGCTCAGTAATGCATGTTTTTGGTAAACTGTAGGAGACCAAGGAAATACTTGATGAGGGGCTGCTGCAGCACAAGGCAGCATTGCTTCCTGTACGTGACTGGAGCTTCACCTGGGAGTTGCTGCTGTGGCTGGCTGTACACAGAAGCAGAGTTAGCAGCTCAGATTTCAATTGCTTTTGGAGAGCCCTCTGCCAGCATCCACCTTCTGGGAGCTTGTCATGGTTTTGCTCCTTCGTCATGGAACCAGGCCAAGCCAGGATGAACTGTGACAGAGCTGAGCTATGCAAGTTAAGTACTGGGGGTACAAGTAGAGGAGAACAAACGATATCCTAGATATGCTTCTAAAAATGTTTGCCTTCTGCATATTTTCACTAAGAGAGTATAGCAAGCAATCTACCACTTAATTGTAAGGTATTATGGATGGATGAACAAAGCATTTTCTTGGCTGCTTTACTTTTCTTTCAGCTCTTCCTTTCATGTCTTTGAAGTTTCATCTAAGCAAATTCTTAGCTATTTTACTAACCATATTCCATAACTCTTTCTATGCTTAAACAGAATGGTGTCTGGGGTGGACAAGAGGGGAAGAGAAAGATAAAACTGTGTTTGGGATTAATATTAAATGGGCTATAGAACAATGCAGACAAGCTGTATGTGCATCATTATCTTTTGCAATCAATAGGCACAGACTGTGTAAGAAGTTGAGCAACTCGTGAAAGCTGCTGCTGATGGAACAACAAGCTGGTATGTAATTGGTGAGCTCTGTGTTCCTTTCTTTTTGTCTGCCCTGAGTAATTTGGGTGTTACAGAGAAAACAGTCTTCTATTCTTGTAAGGTGTAGAATAAAAATGCAAATTTGCGGTTGCAGGGTTTGCAGGCTTAAAGAAAATTTCTGTCTGGATATGTGTGCAGTGAGTAACCGGCAGCAGCACTGCTGACTTCTTTTTTCCCTTGTTGCTTATTCCTTATACGGATTTGGTAGCAATGTCACTGTGACTTCTAACCAGGGAGGGCATAAGCAGATGAAATCTAAGTCTAGATTATTTTTTGTATTGTTATGAAGCTGTCTCTTTTGGGAAGCTTGGCATTTCTACAGGCACTCTGGAAAAGGAAAGAAACTCTTCCAAATGGGATATGGTAATTTCGATGAACAGACAGGTCAGCTCTTAAAAATACCGAGGGGAAATTATGGTTCTCTTCAGTTCAACTTCTTCCTACTTGACAGATTGTACAATATGTATCATCCCCTCTTTGAAATCCTTACATAGCACGGGATTTCTATTTTTATTCAAAGTTAACTTTGGAGTTGAAGGGCTGCTGCTGTCCCTGTGTGGTCCTCAGTATGGCTCTTATATTAGTTGAGAGGAAGAAAAAAAACTGTAGTGGGAAAGAGAAGAATTACTTCCTTCTTTGGTATCAACTCATTAATCATTTAAATGAAGTCGGGAGTTGTGTCCTCAGCTCACCCTTCTGCAGCTCTTCCATTCATAGCAAAATAATAGTTCTGGAAACTGCTACATGATCCTTATATAAACACAGGTTACTCTGAAAGTTGCACCTCCTATTTATCTCAGTGGAAATTACAACAGATACAAAGAGCACATTAACGTTGTTTGAGACAGAAGATTGTCAACTGCAAAACACTCTTTTTCAGCTCAATCAGAAGCTATGCATTTCCACCAGCTACGAACAAGAGCCTGCATGCCATACGCCTACAAATCTGCACCAGTGGATGTGACCCACTGCCGCCACTGCTGAAACGCAGCACCCACCGCCTCTCTGTGCTCACATCCGCTGCCTGGTCTTCAGAAATGCCGTTGCTGAAGAGCACTAATACTTAAGCTCCTTCTTCACTACGGGCCTATCTTGCTTCAGTTCTGATAACACTGAGTACCGACTGCAAGCTTGAAAAGGAGCTGGACTTAAGTGATGTGCTCTAGAATCTATTCAAAGCCTCTTGTACTGTAACAATTCTGTTTCTCTGAAATCACAAAACCACATCCATTTAGTGGTTTCTAGTTTTTGGTGGATTATGTTTCTGTGATTTGCTAAACTATTTACATTGAGGTTTTTTTGTTTGTTCTTAGAAGCTGTAAGTGCTGTGTTTATTTTCATTCTGTTTTTCTTCCATTGGTAGCATATAAGGTTTTTGTATTATGTTTGTATTAATAACGTATTGCTTGAGAATGCTATTGCTTGAATAGTTCTGGAGAACAAAGTACCAATGGAAATACTACATGCTATAATGCAGTTGTTATATACAATGTATACTATGATTTCATTATGTGCTAATTATACTATTTCTTTTACAGTATAGTTCCCCTAAGGCCAGTGAAATCACATAGTTCAGAACTACTGGGACATGTTAAGCAGTCTGAAGGTTCTGCGTGAGTAGGCCAGCTTCTGAAAGTCACTGCGGTGCAGATTAGTTTTGTTGTTGTTTCCCCCCCCCCCACATCTGTAGTGAATTTTTTGCCCTGGAGTGTGGCTCTGGGAGGGCCTGAGAGGGGGGAGTGAAGGGGAGAGCCCCTCCTGCCACCTCATGGGGGCTCCCCCTGATAGTAGGAAACAGGTAAATAGGGGCCTTTCATGATGATTAAGTATCTTAGGCTTTGGGGAATGTCAGAAGAAAAGGACTAGTGGGACGTGTTGACATTGCTATAGTTACAGTACAGCTGGCCCCCTTAGAGATTTATTTCCAGGCTGCCAAGCCCTACGTTAAATTTCTTGGCCATTTCTTGACTCGATGCAGGAACAGCTCAAAGAATGAAATGCTACAACTGTGCGGAGCCTTGTCATGTACAGAGGGACTGGAAAAAGCCTGAGCAAGCAAATAAAACTGCTCGTACTATTCCACATTGACCCTGTCACAATGCAGGAGGAGGTTGCACGGGGCGAGAGAATGCTGATCCAAACTCTTTGGTGCTGCACAGCCCTGTGATCTGCCAGGAAATGAGAACAGAAGTGTGTGACCGCACGCTATGACAGCAAGTAAGTCCAGAATCGGTCGGCCACTGCCTGGCCAGCTCACTCAGAGCAGCCACTGTCGGCAGTGCAGGAGTGGATCTGGCCACCATCCAATCAGTGCTGCAGACTGACAACACTGACTCTTATTCCAACAGGTATCATGGGCCCCCCTGGGGACAGGCATAGCGCTTTCTTATTAGGATATTCTTCTGTTACACGGATAAAAATTTTGTTTTTTCCAGGACTTGCAGATGCTGACCGTGCTGGGGTGCTTAACATAATGGCATGGATACCCTCACCCTCTGCTTTATTTCTACAGGGCAAATGATTAATTCCATTTCATTCTTTGACTGGCATCAAGGACCAATTTGGTGGATTTAGGACATGACAAAAAAAAACCCTACCAACAACAACAAAAAAACATTATTACCATGCTTAGTAGATGGTTGACAGTTATTAGGCCTAGTGGATACCAGAAATGGTGTTACCGTTATTAAACCCTAATTCTGCTATTATAGGAGTTAAGGGGTACACCATATGCTTGGTCTATGCTTGGTATCCTGCACAACAGTACCGACCAAGTGATCATTGACCACACTAATCAGACACTGAAATTACAGCTAACGTGGTTAAAGGAGGGGGAGACAAGGGTGATGTGACTACGATATTGCATTAGGTGCTGGCAGTGCTTAACTAGCCAGCAGCTTTTGTGTAACTTCCTGGGGTCTGGTGTTGGATGCTTAGATCTTCTAAATGACGACCACGGATCTTCTCGGATGGGGTCGAGGGTATGCTTGTATTTCCACAAGAGCCAGAACCCGCTGAATTCTTGCCTGTCTGGTCTGGCTGTGGTTGCCAGCTGCTGCTGCCTCTACTTCTGTTCCTGCTGCTGGGAGTGGGCCTGTCCTAGGTTGCGCTGAGAGGGAGTAACAGCTAGGCCTAAAAGGATTCTGCTGTCTTGACTTCAGTGTGAATGCAGCTTTGGCCATAGACAAAATCCACTGGGAAATGAAGAACATAGCCGACTCAACGTTCCGCTTAATGAAGGATAAGAACTGGGGGTTCTTTTCCAATTTGCTTGGTATTCCTAGCTGACTTGAGAATGTTCTCAATGTTGAGAATTTCAGATTTCTGGGTATGAATGGCCTTGCCAAGGGTTGGAGGAATGAAACTTCCTCAATATGGGATTCCATCCACCAATTGGACATTGTGGAAAGCAGCAGGAGGTAGACGTAAGTATATGAATGAGAATGTAACTTCAGAAATAAAGGGACCCAAGTCTGAGTTACAACTCTGGGCAATAGGTGCAATTTGAGTACTACAAATAGAAGTTTCAACATTAAGTAAGGTAGTATAGCAGAATAGGATGGTGCTGGACTTAATAACAGCAAAGGAAGGGGGAGTCTGTGTAATCATAAATCTGACCTGCTGTGCTTATATAGGTGAGATGCAAAGAGTAGAGATTGATTTGCAGGCTACGTGGGAACGTACTAAAGTGCTCCATCAGGTTTCTGTAGACGATGCTTCCCGTGGTTTAACAGAGTTGCTGGAAAGTTAATTGATTGGCTTCCCAATTTTGACTGGGACATATAGACACTGCTAGAATTACAATGAAGCTGAGTCTAGAGTTAAGACAATACAGCTAGGTATACATAAGGTAAAGGTAGCCAAAGAAACTGGCTTGGAATGAATGATTGGAGGAGCTGGGTCAAAGCAACCTGAGGAAGACTTCTAACTTCATCCCAACGACCACCAGAGTGAGACCCCAACAACGGACTGTGCACGCATCAGTAGGAGGGACAGTATGTAAATGAGTTCCAGGAAAAAACAAAGAATATGTGAATGTTTTATTGGAAATTTGACGAATATGTATGGCCTTCTTCTAAAACTCCGTAATGCTCCTGCAATTGGAAGTGTGTGATAAGAGGAGAGAATTCCAATGTACACAGCACTGAATTTGAACGGGGCACCCCCCTCTCCCCCCTCCTCGGACGAGCGAGAGGGGGGTGCCCCGGGGAGAGCCCCTCCGCCGCCGCCCCCCCCCGCCGTGCGTGGGGGCACCCCCCTCTCCCCCCTCCTCGGACGAGCGAGAGGGGGGTGCCCCGGGGAGAGCCCCTCCGCCGCCGCCCCCCCCCGCCGTGCGTGGGGGCACCCCCCTCTCCCCCCTCCTCGGACGAGCGAGAGGGGGGTGCCCCGGGGAGAGCCCCTCCGCCGCCGCCCCCCCCCGCCGTGCGTGGGGGCACCCCCCTCTCCCCCCTCCTCGGACGAGCGAGAGGGGGGTGCCCCGGGGAGAGCCCCTCCGCCGCCGCCCCCCCCCGCCGTGCGTGGGGGCACCCCCCTCTCCCCCCTCCTCGGACGAGCGAGAGGGGGGTGCCCCGGGGAGAGCCCCTCCGCCGCCGCCCCCCCCCGCCGTGCGTGGGGGCACCCCCCTCTCCCCCCTCCTCGGACGAGCGAGAGGGGGGTGCCCCGGGGAGAGCCCCTCCGCCGCCGCCCCCCCCCGCCGTGCGTGGGGGCACCCCCCTCTCCCCCCTCCTCGGACGAGCGAGAGGGGGGTGCCCCGGGGAGAGCCCCTCCGCCGCCGCCCCCCCCCGCCGTGCGTGGGGGCACCCCCCTCTCCCCCCTCCTCGGACGAGCGAGAGGGGGGTGCCCCGGGGAGAGCCCCTCCGCCGCCGCCCCCCCCCGCCGTGCGTGGGGGCACCCCCCTCTCCCCCCTCCTCGGACGAGCGAGAGGGGGGTGCCCCGGGGAGAGCCCCTCCGCCGCCGCCCCCCCCCGCCGTGCGTGGGGGCACCCCCCTCTCCCCCCTCCTCGGACGAGCGAGAGGGGGGTGCCCCGGGGAGAGCCCCTCCGCCGCCGCCCCCCCCCGCCGTGCGTGGGGGCACCCCCCTCTCCCCCCTCCTCGGACGAGCGAGAGGGGGGTGCCCCGGGGAGAGCCCCTCCGCCGCCGCCCCCCCCCGCCGTGCGTGGGGGCACCCCCCTCTCCCCCCTCCTCGGACGAGCGAGAGGGGGGTGCCCCGGGGAGAGCCCCTCCGCCGCCGCCCCCCCCCGCCGTGCGTGGGGGCACCCCCCTCTCCCCCCTCCTCGGACGAGCGAGAGGGGGGTGCCCCGGGGAGAGCCCCTCCGCCGCCGCCCCCCCCCGCCGTGCGTGGGGGCACCCCCCTCTCCCCCCTCCTCGGACGAGCGAGAGGGGGGTGCCCCGGGGAGAGCCCCTCCGCCGCCGCCCCCCCCCGCCGTGCGTGGGGGCACCCCCCTCTCCCCCCTCCTCGGACGAGCGAGAGGGGGGTGCCCCGGGGAGAGCCCCTCCGCCGCCGCCCCCCCCCGCCGTGCGTGGGGGCACCCCCCTCTCCCCCCTCCTCGGACGAGCGAGAGGGGGGTGCCCCGGGGAGAGCCCCTCCGCCGCCGCCCCCCCCGCCGTGCGTGGGGGCACCCCCCTCTCCCCCCTCCTCGGACGAGCGAGAGGGGGGTGCCCCGGGGAGAGCCCCTCCGCCGCCGCCCCCCCCCGCCGTGCGTGGGGGCACCCCCCTCTCCCCCCTCCTCGGACGAGCGAGAGGGGGGTGCCCCGGGGAGAGCCCCTCCGCCGCCGCCCCCCCCCGCCGTGCGTGGGGGCACCCCCCTCTCCCCCCTCCTCGGACGAGCGAGAGGGGGTGCCCCGGGGAGAGCCCTCCGCCGCCGCCCCCCCCGCCGTGCGTGGGGCACCCCCTCTCCCCCCTCCTCGGACGAGCGAGAGGGGGGTGCCCCGGGGAGAGCCCCTCCGCCGCCGCCCCCCCCGCCGTGCGTGGGGGCACCCCCCTCTCCCCCTCCTCGGACGAGCGAGAGGGGGGTGCCCCGGGGAGAGCCCCTCCGCCGCCGCCCCCCCCCCGCCGTGCGTGGGGCACCCCCTCTCCCCCCTCCTCGGACGAGCGAGAGGGGGGTGCCCCGGGGAGAGCCCCTCCGCCGCCGCCGCCCCCCCCGCCGTGCGTGGGGCACCCCCCTCTCCCCCCTCCTCGGACGAGCGAGAGGGGTGCCAGGGAGAGCCCCTCCGCCGCCGCCCCCCCCCCGCCGTGCGTGGGGGCACCCCCCTCTCCCCCCTCCTCGGACGAGCGAGAGGGGGGTGCCCGGGGAGGCCCCTCCGCCGCCGCCCCCCCCCGCCGTGCGTGGGGGCACCCACCCTCTCCCCCTCCTCGGACAGCCGAGAGGGGGGTGCCCCGGGGAGAGCCCCTCCGCCGCCGCCCCCCCCCGCCGTGCGTGGGGCACCCCCCTCTCCCCCTCCTCGACAGCGAGAGGGGGATCTGCCCTCCCGCGGCAGAGCCCCTCCGCCGCCGCCCCCCCCCGCCGTGCGTGGGGGCACCCCCCTCTCCCCCCTCCTCGGACGAGCGAGAGGGGGGTGCCCCGGGGAGAGCCCCTCCGCCGCCGCCCCCCCCGCCGTGCGTGGGGGCACCCCCCTCTCCCCCCTCCTCGGACGAGCGAGAGGGGGGTGCCCCGGGGAGAGCCCCTCCGCCGCCGCCCCCCCCGCCGTGCGTGGGGGCACCCCCCTCTCCCCCCTCCTCGGACGAGCGAGAGGGGGTGCCCCGGGGAGAGCCCCTCCGCCGCCGCCCCCCCCCCGCCGTGCGTGGGGGCACCCCCCTCTCCCCCCTCCTCGGACGAGCGAGAGGGGGGTGCCCCGGGGAGAGCCCCTCCGCCGCCGCCCCCCCCCGCCGTGCGTGGGGGCACCCCCCTCTCCCCCCTCCTCGGACGAGCGAGAGGGGGGTGCCCCGGGGAGAGCCCCTCCGCCGCCGCCCCCCCCCGCCGTGCGTGGGGGCACCCCCCTCTCCCCCCTCCTCGGACGAGCGAGAGGGGGGTGCCCCGGGGAGAGCCCCTCCGCCGCCGCCCCCCCCCGCCGTGCGTGGGGGCACCCCCCTCTCCCCCCCTCCTCGGACGAGCGAGAGGGGGGTGCCCCGGGGAGAGCCCCTCCGCCGCCGCCCCCCCCCGCCGTGCGTGGGGGCACCCCCCTCTCCCCCCTCCTCGGACGAGCGAGAGGGGGGTGCCCCGGGAGAGCCCCCTCCGCCGCCGCCCCCCCCCGCCGTGCGTGGGGGCACCCCCCTCTCCCCCCTCCCTCGGACGAGCGAGAGGGGGGTGCCCCGGGGAGAGCCCCTCCGCCGCCGCCCCCCCCCGCCGTGCGTGGGGGCACCCCCCTCTCCCCCCTCCTCGGACGAGCGAGAGGGGGGTGCCCCGGGGAGAGCCCCTCCGCCGCCGCCCCCCCCGCCGTGCGTGGGGGCACCCCCCTCTCCCCCCTCCTCGGACGAGCGAGAGGGGGGTGCCCCGGGGAGAGCCCCTCCGCCGCCGCCCCCCCCCGCCGTGCGTGGGGGCACCCCCCTCTCCCCCCTCCTCGGACGAGCGAGAGGGGGGTGCCCCGGGGAGAGCCCCTCCGCCGCCGCCCCCCCCCGCCGTGCGTGGGGGCACCCCCCTCTCCCCCCTCCTCGGACGAGCGAGAGGGGGTGCCCCGGGGAGAGCCCCTCCGCCGCCGCCCCCCCCCGCCGTGCGTGGGGGCACCCCCCTCTCCCCCCTCCTCGGACGAGCGAGAGGGGGGTGCCCCGGGGAGAGCCCCTCCGCCGCCGCCCCCCCCCGCCGTGCGTGGGGGCACCCCCCTCTCCCCCCTCCTCGGACGAGCGAGAGGGGGGTGCCCCGGGGAGAGCCCCTCCGCCGCCGCCCCCCCCCGCCGTGCGTGGGGGCACCCCCCTCTCCCCCCTCCTCGGACGAGCGAGAGGGGGGTGCCCCGGGGAGAGCCCCTCCGCCGCCGCCCCCCCCCGCCGTGCGTGGGGGCACCCCCCTCTCCCCCCTCCTCGGACGAGCGAGAGGGGGGTGCCCCGGGGAGAGCCCCTCCGCCGCCGCCCCCCCCGCCGTGCGTGGGGGCACCCCCCTCTCCCCCCTCCTCGGACGAGCGAGAGGGGGGTGCCCCGGGGAGAGCCCCTCCGCCGCCGCCCCCCCCCGCCGTGCGTGGGGGCACCCCCCTCTCCCCCCTCCTCGGACGAGCGAGAGGGGGTGCCCCGGGGAGAGCCCCTCCGCCGCCGCCCCCCCCGCCGTGCGTGGGGGCACCCCCCTCTCCCCCCTCCTCGGACGAGCGAGAGGGGGGTGCCCCGGGGAGAGCCCCTCCGCCGCCGCCCCCCCCCGCCGTGCGTGGGGGCACCCCCCTCTCCCCCCTCCTCGGACGAGCGAGAGGGGGGTGCCCCGGGGAGAGGCCCCTCCGCCGCCGCCCCCCCCCGCCGTGCGTGGGGGCACCCCCCTCTCCCCCCTCCTCGGACGAGCGAGAGGGGGGTGCCCCGGGGAGAGCCCCTCCGCCGCCGCCCCCCCCCGCCGTGCGTGGGGCACCCCCCTCTCCCCCTCCTCGGACGAGCGAGAGGGGGGTGCCCCGGGGAGAGCCCCCGCCGCCGCCGCCCCCCCCCGCCGTGCGTGGGGGCACCCCCTCTCCCCCCTCCTCGGACGAGCGAGAGGGGGGTGCCCCGGGGAGAGCCCCTCCGCCGCCGCCCCCCCCCGCCGTGCGTGGGGGCACCCCCCTCTCCCCCCTCCTCGGACGAGCGAGAGGGGGGTGCCCCGGGGAGAGCCCCCGCCGCCGCCGCCCCCCCCCCCCGTGCGTGGGGGCACCCCCCTCTCCCCCCTCCTCGGACGAGCGAGAGGGGGGTGCCCCGGGGAGAGCCCCCCCGCCGCCGCCCCCCCCCGCGTGCGTGGGGGCACCCCCCTCTCCCCCCTCTCGGACGAGCGAGAGGGGGGTGCCCCGGGGAAGCCCCGCCGCCGCCGCCCCCCCGCCGTGCGTGGGGGCACCCCCTCTCCCCCTCCTCGGACGAGCGAGAGGGGGGTGCCCCGGGGAGAGCCCCGCCGCCGCCGCCCCCCCCCAGCGTGCGTCGGGGCAGCCCCCTCTCCCCCCTCGTCGGACGAGCGAGAGGGGGGTACCCCGGGGAGAGCCCCGCCGCCGCCGCCCCCCCCCAGCGTGCGTCGGGGCAGCCCCCTCTCCCCCCTCGTCGGACGAGCGAGAGGGGGGTACCCCGGGGAGAGCCCCGCCGCCGCCGCCCCCCCCCAGCGTGCGTCGGGGCAGCCCCCTCTCCCCCCTCGTCGGACGAGCGAGAGGGGGGTACCCCGGGGAGAGCCCTCGCCGCCGCCGCCCCCCCCCAGCGTGCGTCGGGGCAGCCCCCTCTCCCCCCTCGTCGGACGAGCGAGAGGGGGGTACCCCGGGGAGAGCCCCGCCGCCGCCGCCCCCCCCCAGCCGTGCGTCGGGGGCACCCCCCTCTCCCCCCTCCTCGGACGAGCGAGAGGGGGGTGACCCCGGGGAGAGCCCCGCCGCCGCCGCCCCCCCCCAGCGTGCGTCGGGGCAGCCCCCTCTCCCCCTCGTCGGACGAGCGAGAGGGGGGTGACCCCGGGGAGAGCCCCGCCGCCGCCGCCCCCCCCCCCAGCGTGCGTCGGGGCAGCCCCCTCTCCCCCCTCGTCGGACGAGCGAGAGGGGGTACCCCGGGGAGAGCCCCGCCGCCGCCGCCCCCCCCCAGCGTGCGTCGGGGCAGCCCCCCTCTCCCCCCTCGTCGGACGAGCGAGAGGGGGGTACCCCGGGGAGAGCCCCGCCGCCGCCGCCCCCCCCAGCGTGCGTCGGGGCAGCCCCCTCTCCCCCCTCGTCGGACGAGCGAGAGGGGGGTACCCCGGGGAGAGCCCCGCGCCGCCGCCCCCCCCAGCGTGCGTCGGGGCAGCCCCCTCTCCCCCCTCGTCGGACGAGCGAGAGGGGGTACCCCGGGGAGAGCCCCGCCGCCGCCGCCCCCCCCCAGCGTGCGTCGGGGGCAGCCCCCTCTCCCCCCTCGTCGGACGAGCGAGAGGGGGGTACCCCGGGGAGAGCCCCGCCGCCGCCGCCCCCCCCCAGCGTGCGTCGGGGCAGCCCCCTCTCCCCCCTCGTCGGACGAGCGAGAGGGGGGTACCCCGGGGAGAGCCCCGCCGCCGCCGCCCCCCCCCAGCGTGCGTCGGGGCAGCCCCCTCTCCCCCCTCGTCGGACGAGCGAGAGGGGGGTACCCCGGGGAGAGCCCCGCCGCCGCCGCCCCCCCCCAGCGTGCGTCGGGGCAGCCCCCTCTCCCCCCTCGTCGGACGAGCGAGAGGGGGGTACCCCGGGGAGAGCCCCGCCGCCGCCGCCCCCCCCCAGCGTGCGTCGGGGCAGCCCCCTCTCCCCCCTCGTCGGACGAGCGAGAGGGGGGTACCCCGGGGAGAGCCCCGCCGCCGCCGCCCCCCCCAGCGTGCGTCGGGGCAGCCCCCTCTCCCCCCTCGTCGGACGAGCGAGAGGGGGGTACCCCGGGGAGAGCCCCGCCGCCGCCGCCCCCCCCCAGCGTGCGTCGGGGCAGCCCCCTCTCCCCCCTCGTCGGACGAGCGAGAGGGGGTACCCCGGGGAGAGCCCCGCCGCCGCCGCCCCCCCCCAGCGTGCGTCGGGGCAGCCCCCTCTCCCCCCTCGTCGGACGAGCGAGAGGGGGGTACCCCGGGGAGAGCCCCGCCGCCGCCGCCCCCCCCCAGCGTGCGTCGGGGCAGCCCCCTCTCCCCCCTCGTCGGACGAGCGAGAGGGGGGTACCCCGGGGAGAGCCCCGCCGCCGCCGCCCCCCCCCAGCGTGCGTCGGGGCAGCCCCCTCTCCCCCCTCGTCGGACGAGCGAGAGGGGGGTACCCCGGGGAGAGCCCCGCCGCCGCCGCCCCCCCCCAGCGTGCGTCGGGGCAGCCCCCTCTCCCCCCTCGTCGGACGAGCGAGAGGGGGGTACCCCGGGGAGAGCCCCGCCGCCGCCGCCCCCCCCCAGCGTGCGTCGGGGCAGCCCCCTCTCCCCCCTCGTCGGACGAGCGAGAGGGGGGTACCCCGGGGAGAGCCCCGCCGCCGCCGCCCCCCCCCAGCGTGCGTCGGGGCAGCCCCCTCTCCCCCCTCGTCGGACGAGCGAGAGGGGGGTACCCCGGGGAGAGCCCCGCCGCCGCCGCCCCCCCCCAGCGTGCGTCGGGGCAGCCCCCTCTCCCCCCTCGTCGGACGAGCGAGAGGGGGTACCCCGGGGAGAGCCCCGCCGCCGCCGCCCCCCCCCAGCGTGCGTCGGGGCAGCCCCCTCTCCCCCCTCGTCGGACGAGCGAGAGGGGGGTACCCCGGGGAGAGCCCCGCCGCCGCCGCCCCCCCCCAGCGTGCGTCGGGGCAGCCCCCTCTCCCCCCTCGTCGGACGAGCGAGAGGGGGGTACCCCGGGGAGAGCCCCGCCGCCGCCGCCCCCCCCCAGCGTGCGTCGGGGCAGCCCCCTCTCCCCCCTCGTCGGACGAGCGAGAGGGGGGTACCCCGGGGAGAGCCCCGCCGCCGCCGCCCCCCCCCAGCGTGCGTCGGGGCAGCCCCCTCTCCCCCCTCGTCGGACGAGCGAGAGGGGGGTACCCCGGGGAGAGCCCCGCCGCCGCCGCCCCCCCCCAGCGTGCGTCGGGGCAGCCCCCTCTCCCCCTCGTCGGACGAGCGAGAGGGGGGTACCCCGGGGAGAGCCCCGCCGCCGCCGCCCCCCCCCAGCGTGCGTCGGGGCAGCCCCCTCTCCCCCCTCGTCGGACGAGCGAGAGGGGGGTACCCCGGGGAGAGCCCCGCCGCCGCCGCCCCCCCCCAGCGTGCGTCGGGGCAGCCCCCTCTCCCCCCTCGTCGGACGAGCGAGAGGGGGGTACCCCGGGGAGAGCCCCGCCGCCGCCGCCCCCCCCAGCGTGCGTCGGGGCAGCCCCTCTCCCCCCTCGTCGGACGAGCGAGAGGGGGGTACCCCGGGGAGAGCCCCGCCGCCGCCGCCCCCCCCCAGCGTGCGTCGGGGCAGCCCCCTCTCCCCCCTCGTCGGACGAGCGAGAGGGGGGTACCCCGGGGAGAGCCCCGCCGCCGCCGCCCCCCCCAGCGTGCGTCGGGGCAGCCCCCTCTCCCCCCTCGTCGGACGAGCGAGAGGGGGGTACCCCGGGGAGAGCCCCGCCGCCGCCGCCCCCCCCCAGCGTGCGTCGGGGCAGCCCCCTCTCCCCCCTCGTCGGACGAGCGAGAGGGGGGTACCCCGGGGAGAGCCCCGCCGCCGCCGCCCCCCCCAGCGTGCGTCGGGGCAGCCCCCTCTCCCCCCTCGTCGGACGAGCGAGAGGGGGGTACCCCGGGGAGAGCCCCGCCGCCGCCGCCCCCCCCCCAGCGTGCGTCGGGGCAGCCCCCTCTCCCCCCTCGTCGGACGAGCGAGAGGGGGGTACCCCGGGGAGAGCCCCGCCGCCGCCGCCCCCCCCCCAGCGTGCGTCGGGGCAGCCCCCTCTCCCCCCTCGTCGGACGAGCGAGAGGGGGGTACCCCGGGGAGAGCCCCGCCGCCGCCGCCCCCCCCCAGCGTGCGTCGGGGCAGCCCCCTCTCCCCCCTCGTCGGACGAGCGAGAGGGGGGTACCCCGGGGAGAGCCCCGCCGCCGCCGCCCCCCCCCAGCGTGCGTCGGGGCAGCCCCCTCTCCCCCCTCGTCGGACGAGCGAGAGGGGGGTACCCCGGGGAGAGCCCCGCCGCCGCCGCCCCCCCCAGCGTGCGTCGGGGCAGCCCCCTCTCCCCCCTCGTCGGACGAGCGAGAGGGGGGTACCCCGGGGAGAGCCCCGCCGCCGCCGCCCCCCCCAGCGTGCGTCGGGGCAGCCCCCTCTCCCCCTCGTCGGACGAGCGAGAGGGGGGTACCCCGGGGAGAGCCCCGCCGCCGCCGCCCCCCCCAGCGTGCGTCGGGGCAGCCCCCTCTCCCCCCTCGTCGGACGAGCGAGAGGGGGGTACCCCGGGGAGAGCCCCGCCGCCGCCGCCCCCCCCCAGCGTGCGTCGGGGCAGCCCCCTCTCCCCCCTCGTCGGACGAGCGAGAGGGGGGTACCCCGGGGAGAGCCCCGCCGCCGCCGCCCCCCCCCAGCGTGCGTCGGGGCAGCCCCCTCTCCCCCCTCGTCGGACGAGCGAGAGGGGGGTACCCCGGGGAGAGCCCCGCCGCCGCCGCCCCCCCCCAGCGTGCGTCGGGGCAGCCCCCTCTCCCCCCTCGTCGGACGAGCGAGAGGGGGGTACCCCGGGGAGAGCCCCGCCGCCGCCGCCCCCCCCCAGCGTGCGTCGGGGCAGCCCCCTCTCCCCCCTCGTCGGACGAGCGAGAGGGGGGTACCCCGGGGAGAGCCCCGCCGCCGCCGCCCCCCCCCAGCGTGCGTCGGGGCAGCCCCCTCTCCCCCCTCGTCGGACGAGCGAGAGGGGGGTACCCCGGGGAGAGCCCCGCCGCCGCCGCCCCCCCCCAGCGTGCGTCGGGGCAGCCCCCTCTCCCCCCTCGTCGGACGAGCGAGAGGGGGGTACCCCGGGGAGAGCCCCGCCGCCGCCGCCCCCCCCCAGCGTGCGTCGGGGCAGCCCCCTCTCCCCCCTCGTCGGACGAGCGAGAGGGGGGTACCCCGGGGAGAGCCCCGCCGCCGCCGCCCCCCCCCAGCGTGCGTCGGGGCAGCCCCCTCTCCCCCCTCGTCGGACGAGCGAGAGGGGGGTACCCCGGGGAGAGCCCCGCCGCCGCCGCCCCCCCCCAGCGTGCGTCGGGGCAGCCCCCTCTCCCCCCTCGTCGGACGAGCGAGAGGGGGTACCCCGGGGAGAGCCCCGCCGCCGCCGCCCCCCCCCAGCGTGCGTCGGGGCAGCCCCCTCTCCCCCCTCGTCGGACGAGCGAGAGGGGGGTACCCCGGGGAGAGCCCCGCCGCCGCCGCCCCCCCCCAGCGTGCGTCGGGGCAGCCCCCTCTCCCCCCTCGTCGGACGAGCGAGAGGGGGGTACCCGGGGAGAGCCCCGCCGCCGCCGCCCCCCCCAGCGTGCGTCGGGGCAGCCCCCTCTCCCCCCTCGTCGGACGAGCGAGAGGGGGGTACCCCGGGGAGAGCCCCGCCGCCGCCGCCCCCCCCCAGCGTGCGTCGGGGCAGCCCCCTCTCCCCCCTCGTCGGACGAGCGAGAGGGGGGTACCCCGGGGAGAGCCCCGCCGCCGCCGCCCCCCCCCAGCGTGCGTCGGGGCAGCCCCCTCTCCCCCCTCGTCGGACGAGCGAGAGGGGGGTACCCCGGGGAGAGCCCCGCCGCCGCCGCCCCCCCCCAGCGTGCGTCGGGGCAGCCCCCTCTCCCCCCTCGTCGGACGAGCGAGAGGGGGTACCCCGGGGAGAGCCCCGCCGCCGCCGCCCCCCCCCAGCGTGCGTCGGGGCAGCCCCCTCTCCCCCCTCGTCGGACGAGCGAGAGGGGGGTACCCCGGGGAGAGCCCCGCCGCCGCCGCCCCCCCCCAGCGTGCGTCGGGGCAGCCCCCTCTCCCCCCTCGTCGGACGAGCGAGAGGGGGGTACCCCGGGGAGAGCCCCGCCGCCGCCGCCCCCCCCCCAGCGTGCGTCGGGGCAGCCCCCTCTCCCCCCTCGTCGGACGAGCGAGAGGGGGGTACCCCGGGGAGAGCCCCGCCGCCGCCGCCCCCCCCAGCGTGCGTCGGGGCAGCCCCCTCTCCCCCTCGTCGGACGAGCGAGAGGGGGGTACCCCGGGGAGAGCCCGCCGCCGCCGCCCCCCCCAGCGTGCGTCGGGGCAGCCCCCTCTCCCCCCTCGTCGGACGAGCGAGAGGGGGGTACCCCGGGGAGAGCCCCGCCGCCGCCGCCCCCCCCAAGCGTGCGTCGGGGCAGCCCCCTCTCCCCCCTCGTCGGACGAGCGAGAGGGGGGTACCCCGGGGAGAGCCCGCCGCCGCCGCCGCCCCCCCCAGCGTGCGTCGGGGCAGCCCCCTCTCCCCCCTCGTCGGACGAGCGAGAGGGGGTACCCCGGGGAGAGCCCCAGCCCGCGCTACCCCGGGGAGAGCCCCGCCGCCGCCGCCCCCCCCCAGCGTGCGTCGGGGCAGCCCCCTCTCCCCCCTCGTCGGACGAGCGAGAGGGGGGTACCCCGGGGAGAGCCCCGCCGCCGCCGCCCCCCCCAGCGTGCGTCGGGGCAGCCCCCTCTCCCCCCTCGTCGGACGAGCGAGAGGGGGGTACCCCGGGGAGAGCCCCGCCGCCGCCGCCCCCCCCCAGCGTGCGTCGGGGCAGCCCCCTCTCCCCCCTCGTCGGACGAGCGAGAGGGGGGTACCCCGGGGAGAGCCCCGCCGCCGCCGCCCCCCCCAGCGTGCGTCGGGGCAGCCCCCTCTCCCCCCTCGTCGGACGAGCGAGAGGGGGGTACCCCGGGGAGAGCCCCGCCGCCGCCGCCCCCCCCCAGCGTGCGTCGGGGCAGCCCCCTCTCCCCCCTCGTCGGACGAGCGAGAGGGGGGTACCCCGGGGAGAGCCCCGCCGCCGCCGCCCCCCCCCAGCGTGCGTCGGGGCAGCCCCCTCTCCCCCTCGTCGGACGAGCGAGAGGGGGGTACCCCGGGGAGAGCCCCGCCGCCGCCGCCCCCCCCCAGCGTGCGTCGGGGCAGCCCCCTCTCCCCCCTCGTCGGACGAGCGAGAGGGGGGTACCCCGGGGAGAGCCCCCGCCGCCGCCGCCCCCCCCAGCGTGCGTCGGGGCAGCCCCCTCTCCCCCCTCGTCGGACGAGCGAGAGGGGGGTACCCCGGGGAGAGCCCCGCCGCCGCCGCCCCCCCCCAGCGTGCGTCGGGGCAGCCCCCTCTCCCCCCTCGTCGGACGAGCGAGAGGGGGGTACCCCGGGGAGAGCCCCGCCGCCGCCGCCCCCCCCCAGCGTGCGTCGGGGCAGCCCCCTCTCCCCCTCGTCGGACGAGCGAGAGGGGGGTACCCCGGGGAGAGCCCCGCCGCCGCCGCCCCCCCCCAGCGTGCGTCGGGGCAGCCCCCTCTCCCCCCTCGTCGACGAGCGAGAGGGGGGTACCCCGGGGAGAGCCCCGCCGCCGCCGCCCCCCCCCAGCGTGCGTCGGGCAGCCCCCTCTCCCCCCTCGTCGGACGAGCGAGAGGGGGGTACCCCGGGGAGAGCCCCGCCGCCGCCGCCCCCCCCAGCGTGCGTCGGGGCAGCCCCCTCTCCCCCCTCGTCGGACGAGCGAGAGGGGGTACCCCGGGGAGAGCCCCGCCGCCGCCGCCCCCCCCCCCAGCGTGCGTCGGGGCAGCCCCCTCTCCCCCTCGTCGGACGAGCGAGAGGGGGGTACCCCGGGGAGAGCCCCGCCGCCGCCGCCCCCCCCAGCGTGCGTCGGGCAGCCCCCTCTCCCCCCCTCGTCGGACGAGCGAGAGGGGGGTACCCCGGGGAGAGCCCCGCCGCCGCCGCCCCCCCCCAGCGTGCGCGGGGCAGCCCCCTCTCCCCTCGTCGGACGAGCGAAGGGGGTACCCCGGGGAGAGCCCCCGCCGCCGCCGCCCCCCCCCAGCGTGCGTCGGGCAGCCCCCTCTCCCCCCTCGTCGGACGAGCGAGAGGGGGGTACCCCGGGGAGAGCCCCGCCGCCGCCGCCCCCCCAGCGTGCGTCGGGGGCAGCCCCTCCTCCCCCCTCGTCGGGACGAGCGAGAGGGGGGTACCCCGGGGAGAGCCCCGCCGCCGCCGCC